>NC_064618.1:866622011-871622011 GCF_023898315.1 Schistocerca nitens | reverse complement strand
TTTCTCTAAGTCTACAAATGCTAGAAACGTAGGTTTGCCTTTCCTTAATCTATTTTCTAAGATACGTCGTAGTGTCAGTATTGCCTCACGGGTTCCAACATTTCTGCGGAATCCAAACTGAACTTCCCCGAGGTCGGCTTCTACCAGTTTTTCCATTCGCCTGTAAAGAATTCGCGTAAGTATTTTGCAGCCGTGACTTATTAAACTGATAGTTCGGTAATTTTCACATCTGTCAACACCAGCTTTCTTTGGGATTGGAATTATTATATTCTTCTTGAAGTCTGAGGGTATTTCGCCTGTCTCATACATCTTGCTCACCAGATAGTAGAGTTTTGTCAGGACTGTCTCTCCCAAGGCTGTCAGTAGCTCCAATGGAATGTTGTCTACTCCGGGGGCCTTGTTTCGACTCAGGTCTGTCAGTGCTCTGTCAAACTCTTCACGCAGTATCATATCTCCCATTTCATCTGCATCTACACCCTCTTAAATTTCCATAATATTGTCCTCAAGTACATCGCCCTTGTATAAACCCTCTATATACTCCTTCCACCTTTCTGCTTTCCCTTCTTTGCTTAGAACTGGGTTTCCATCTCAGCTCTTGATATTCATACAAGTGACTCTCTTTTCTCCAAAGGACTCTTTAATTTTCCTGTAGGCAGTATCTATCTTACCCCTAGTGAGATAAGCCTCTACATCCTTACATTTGTCCTCTAGCCATCCCTGCTTAGCCATTTTGCACTTCCTGTCGATCTCATTTTTGAGACGTTTCTATTCCTTTTTGCCTGCTTCATTTACTGCATTTTTATATTTTCTCCTTTCATCAATTAAATTCAATGTTTCTTCTGTTACCCAAGGATTTCTACTAGCCCTCGTCTTTTTACCTACTTGATCCTCTGCTGCCTTCACTACTTCATCCCTCAAAGCTACACATTCTCCTTCTACTGTATTTCTTTCCCCCACTCTTGTCAATTGTTCCCTTATGCTCTCCCTGAAACTCTGTACAACCTCTGGTTTAGCCAGTTTATCCAGGTCCCATCTCCTTAAATTCCCACCTTTTTGCAGTTTCTTCAGTTTTAATCTACAGTTCATAATCAATAGATTGTGGTCAGAGTCCACATCTGCCCCTGGAAATGTCTTACAATTTATAACCTGGTTCCTAAATCTCTGCCTTACCATTATGTAGTCTATCTGATACCTTCTAGTATCTCCAGGATTCTTCCATGTATACAACCTCCTTTTATGATTCTTGCACCAAGTGTTAGCTATGATTAAGTTATGCTCTGTGCAAAATTCTACCAGGCGGCTTCCTCTTTCATTTCTTCCCCCCAATCCATATTCACCCACTATATTTCCTTCTCTCCCTTTACCTACTCTCAAATTCCAGTCACCCATGACTATTAAATTTTCGTCTCCCTTCACTACCTCAATAATTTCTTTTATCTCATCATACATTTCATCAATTTCTTCATCATCTGCAGAGCTAGTTGGCATATAAACTTCTACTACTGTAGTAGGCATGGGCTTCGTGTCTATCATGGCCACAATAATGCGTTCACTATGCTGTTTGTAGTTACTTACTCGCACTCATATTTTTTTTTCATTATTAAACCTACTCCTGCATTTCCCCTATTTGATTTTGTATTTATAACCCTGTATTCGCCTGACCAAAAGTCTTGTTCTTCCTGCCACCGAACGTCACTAATTCCCACTATATCTATCTTCAACCTATCCATTTCCCTTTTTAAATTTTCTAACCTACCTGCCCGATTAAGGGATCTGAAATTCCACGCTCCGATCCGTAGAACGCCAGTTTTCTTTCTCCTGATAACGACGTCCTCTTGTGTAGTCCCCGCCCGGAGATCCGAATGGGGGACTATTTTACCTCCGGAATATTTTACCCAAGAGGACGCCATCATCATTTAGCCATACAGTAAAGCTGCATGCCCTCGGGAAAAATTACGGCCGTAGTTTCCCCTTGCTTTCAGCCGTTCGCAGTACCAGCACAGCAAGGCCGTTTTGGTTAGTGTTACAAGGCCAGATCAGTCAATCATCCAGACTGTTGCCCCTGCTGCCCCTCTTCAGGGACCACACGTTTGTCTGGCCTCTCAACAGATACCCCTCCGTTGTGGTTGCACCTACGTTACGGCTATCTGTATCGCTGAGGCACGTAAGCCTTCCCACCAACGGCAAGGTCCATGGTTCATGGGGGTAGGAGTTATAGTTATGGAAAGATTTTAATAGTTTCGTAATTGTGGTTTGTAAAGTGCAACTGAAGTTGGCCAGCTGTGGGCGTAAGCAGAACATCTTGTCCAAATTAATCACATTCCAACAGCTGGCGCAACTAATACTTTTATTTATTGAACTAATGATAAGTGTACTGCTAAACTGTTTTTATCCTACAATAAATAAATATGATTGGCATTTATTAACTTCTAAATGTGAATGATAACAAAAATTCATCACAGGCTAAGTATGGAATGTTTTAGTTCACTGCGGACAATTACTTGATACATCGTACTTTGATGGATCAAAATAAAGCCATTTCTTAATAAATACTTCACCGTTGATATTAGATATGTAACTTCTCATATGTATCAGTGATGGCGCTGCTCCTGTGGAGGTAGTCAGTGAACAGGATCCCAAAGACAAAAACTAGCACAACTCCCGCACCTTCAAAGTTTGTCGGCCATCGCGTCGGTACTTCCTTCGTGTCTGACGTAGAATGATGCGTCCATGACTCATCTACGTGGGAGAAACTTGCCGGAATTTTATTTCATGTAATCTGTCCTGGATACTGCTCGTCGTGGTACGCTTTTCTTAGACAGTTGATCGACCCGACATCCACTGAGAACAAAGCTTTGTCAGAGTGTCAGGAGTTAGTAAGAAATGTGTCAGCTAAGACCTGTCGAGATCTTCGAAATGTCATTGAGCCCGCAAGCCTTGAATAGACGATTTCTGAACAGGGCGTTGTGCATTTTTACGGCAGTTAAGATTGTTTAACAGGTTTTTGGGCCACCTGAGATCTCATGATGATCGATGGCTGTACGCTGACTTTCAAATTCAGCAGCCCGCTACTTAAATTTTGTAAACTAATATAAAACATCTCTTAATTTGGCACCTAGCTTACCTTTTGTAGCCGGTGAGGTTACATTTTATACAGTTTACTTTTCCACTGATGCAGACTGGATTTTATCCGTTTTCTACGAGCATCTCAACAATAGTTTATTCATGATTTCGACATAAAACGGCGAATAAACATTACAGTTGTGAAACATCTATGCTTGCAGTCGAAATAACTGTGCTGTCTAGATACGATAACACTTTAAATACATTATTGCCATCTTTGGATTACCCCGAGATCATAATGAACATCCACCCTAATTTATGGAGATGTACGCTTTGTACGCTGTCTGTGCATGAACCACGTGTACTCTGTTATTGTGATGCGTCCTCGAAGAAGGGTGGGGTGCGGTAATCCGCGAAATATCTGTTGTCGCGGTAACAAAAAATGGTTCAAATGGCTCTGAGCACTATGGGACTTAACATCTATGGTCATGAGTCCCCTAGAACTTAGAACTACTTAAACCTAACTAACCTAAGGACATCACACAACACCCAGTCATCACTCATCACGAGGCAGAGAAAATCCCTGACCCCGCCGGGAATCGAACCCGGCAACCCGGGCGCGGGAAGCGAGAACGCTACCGCACGACCACGAGCTGCAGACGTCTCGGTAACAGAGCAGCTGTAGTTGCAGATGTGATGTAGAACTTCCATATTTTGCCACCAAAATAAATGCTTTCCGTTCTCCTTCGTTCAACGCTCCCTATCAAAACATCTAACGAGAATGAACAGCATCGCCAGCCTCACCGTAAAATGCTTACCCCATGCCACAAACTTAATTCCGTAAGTGCAAACCATCAGGTCTTTCAGACTGCTCATTTCGTGAAACACAGTCTTAGTGTATGGAATCGACGAATTTCAGAAATGTCAACGCCGGAAGACTGACCACAGCTAATAGATCCAAACCAACACAGTTAGTAACCCTGAATAGTGGAAGTGGCCTCTTCTGTCCACATATAAGTTTTACCTGGAGCACACATAAAGATAATTTTCACACAAAAGGTCCTCAAAACATATAGAAGTTTATAAGACTGAGAAGAACACGCCAGTAAAATGTAATGCCTTTAGAGTTTGACCTAGTTACTGACTGTGCACCTTCAATCATAGAGATGCTTAAGGCTTGTCTGTCTCAGCAACGTCCTGAGAAACTCGAGGCTTCCTTGAAACTAGTCCCAGGAAAAGCCAGCGGTGGATTCTCCAGTCTTCTTCTGACGTAATTCCCTCCTCCCACCCGTACGTTGACTCCAGGGAGTTCCATTCGGCACTGTGCGCTAAGCTGCGAGGGCTCCATATCTGTTTTTCCGCCACCTGCCAACCTATTCTTGCAGCTCTCTCACTGCCCCTAATCTACTGTCGTATTCAACACTCGCCATACACAATCGTAGGCGACCACTCCAGCCTAATCCGGACTGCTACAGTTCCAACAAAACTGTCGTACCCCCAACACATACTGTTTTTTGTTTTTTTTTTTTTTTTTATTCGTGCTCTCATACCCATCAATAACGACGTTCCATTGCGTACTGGGTGGCCTTCCACCCCACTTCCGTACAATCTGAAATTCTCGATATAGCAGTGTAAAAGTAACACAAGTATTTATTTTTGAAATAGAAGCAACTAATTGCAGCTAATGGTGCAGACCCTCTTGATTGCTAACTAATTGCCTCGGAGTTCCCAGCTCTACTAGGGTTCCATACCTATTCCCGGTATGGCAGAGGCGTCGTAGCAAACATCATGATGGACGGGTTAACTTCAATGCGACCGGCGTTCTCTGCTTTCTGGTACCTAAGCTCATGGTTGAGCCTAGCCTCCGGGGCCTGCAAGCTGCTGACCCGGGAACCAATAGCGACGGAGGTTCCTCCCTAGGCGAGGTGCTGACGCCGTCAGTAGAGGGTTCCCCTCAAGGGCTTTAAGGTTGTCGAGTGAGTTGGAACATACCACCCGATTACTATCATTACCAAATGAACCACCACAATGACGCTATCACATTCTATCCCAATCTAGCTGATATCACCGTCACCCAAACCATCACTTCACGAGCAACACTTTATCAACACATGTCCAGTGATTACTTACTGAGCTACCCTACTTTCTTCTTCCAGGGTTAGGCTCTTGGCGTGTTCTACCCTCAGTCTTCCTGCCAAAATTCCTTCTTCTGGTAGAATATCTAAGAGCAAGCTTCGAAATTCTATTGTCCTCTGTTCTAAAGTTCTTTTTCCCTCAGTTTCTCTCGTTTGGAAAAAATCTGTCAGTGAATGAGTATATACAAACACCAAAAAAAATTGTATCACCTCGGTTCCGACAGTTCCGGAACCTGTACAGAACATTGGAATAGAGATCAACATAAACAACATTTCCGCCCCTTTTATTTCTCATTAAAACCACACATTGCATGTTGTACCACCATACAACGAGACCTTCAGAGATGGTGGTCCAGATTGCTGTGCACACCGCTACCTGTAACACCCAGTAGAACGTCCTCTTGCATTGATGCATGCCTGTATTAGCCGTGCCATACTATCCACAAGTTCATCAAGGCACTATCGGTCTGATTATCCCACTCCTCAACTGCGATACGGCGTAGATCCTTCAGAGTGGTTGGTGGGTCACGTCGTCCATAAACAGGCTTGTTCGATAGTGTTCATGTCTGGAGATCATGCTGGCCACTCTAGTCGAGCGATGTCGTTATCCTGAAGAAAGTCATTCACAAGATGTACACGACGAGGAGGGAGGGGGGCGAATTGTCGTCCGTGAAGACGAATTCCTCGCCAATATGTTGCCGATATGGTTGCACTGTTGGTCGGAGGATGGCATTCACGAATCCTACAGCCGTTACGGCGCCTTCCATGACCACCAGCGATGTACGCCGGCCCCACATAATGCCACCCCAAAACAGCAGGGAACCTCCACCTTCTTGCACTCGCTGGACAGTGTGTCTAAGGCATTCAGCCTGACCGGGTTCATCTACATCTACATCTACATCCATACTCCGCAAGCCACCTGACGGTGTGTGGCGGAGGGTACCTTGAGTACCTCTAGTACCTGTATCGGTTCTCCCTTCTATTCCAGTCTCGTATTGTTCGTGGAAAGAAGGATTGTCGGTATGCTTCTGTGTGGGCTCTAATCTCTCTGATTTTATCCTCATGGTCTCTTCGCGAGATATACGTAGGAGGGAGCAATATACTGCTTGACTCTTCGGTGAAGGTATGTTCTCGAAACTTCAACAAAAGCCCGTACCGAGCTACTGAGCGTCTCTCCTGCAGAGTCTTCCACTGGAGTTTATCTATCATCTCCGTAACGCTTTCGCGATTACTAAATGATCCTGTAACGAAGCGCACTGCTCTCCGTTTGATCTTCTCTATCTCTTCTATCAACCCTATCTGGTACGGATCCCACACTGCTGAGCAGTATTCAAGCAGTGGGCGAACAAGCGTACTGCAACCTACTTCCTTTGTTTTCGGATTCCATTTCCTTAGGATTCTTCCAGTGAATCTCAGTCTGGCATCTGCTTTACCGACGATCAACTTTATATGATCATTCCATTTTAAATCACTCCTAATGCGTACTCCCAGATAATTTATGGAATTAACTGCTTCCAGTGGCTGACCTGCTATTTTGTAGCTAAATGATAAGGGAACTATCTTTCTATATATTCGCAGCACATTACACGTGTCTACATTGAGATTCAATTGCCATTCCCTGCACCATGCGTCAATTCGCTGCAGATCCTCCTTCATTGCAGTACAATTTTCCATTGTTACAACCTCTCGATACACCACAGCATCATCCGCAAAAAGCCTCAGTGAACTTCCGATGTCTTCCACAAGGTCATTTATGTATATTGTGAATAGCAACGGTCCCACGACACTCCCCTGTGGAACATCTGAAATCACTCTTACTTCGGAAGACTTCTCTCCATTGAGAATGACATGCTGCGTTCGGTTATCTAGGAACTCTTCAATCCAATAACACAATTAGTCTGATAGTCCATATGCTCTTACTTTGTTCATTAAACGACTGTGGGGGACTGTATCGAACGCCTTGCGGAAGTGAAGAAACACGGCATCTACCTGTGAACCCGTGTCTACGGCCCTCTGAGTCTCGTGGACGAATAGCGCGAGCTGGGTTTCACACGACAGTCTTTTTCGAAACCCATGCTGATTCCTACAGAGTAGGTTTCTAGTCTCCAGAAAAGTCATTATACTCGAACATAATACGTGTTCCAAAATTCTACAACTGATGAGACGTTAGAGATATAGGTCTATAGTTCTGCACATCTGTTCGACGTCCCTTCTTGAAAACGGGGATGACCTGTGCCCTTTTCCAATTCTTTGGAACGCTACGCTCTTCTAGAGACCTACGGTACACCACTGCAAGAAGGGGGGCAAGTTCCTTCGCGTACTCTGTGTAAAATCGAACTGGTATCCCATCAGGTCCAGCGGCCTTTCCTCTTTTGAGCGATTTTAATTGTTTCTCTATCCCTCTGTCGTCTATTTCGATATCTACTATTTTGTCATCTGTGCGACAATCTAGAGAAGGAACTACAGTGCAGTCTTCCTCTGTGAAACAGCTTTGGAAAAAGACATTTAGTATTTCGGCCTTTAGTCTGTCATCCTCTGTTTCAGTACCATTTTGCTCACAGAGTGTCTGGACATTTTGTTTTGATCCACCTACCACTTTGACATAAGACCAAAACTTCTTAGGATTTTCTGCCAAGTCAGTACATAGAACTTCACTTTCGAATTCATTGAACGCCTCTCGCATAGCCCTGCTCACACTACATTTCGCTTCGCGTAATTTTTGTTTGTTTGCAAGGCTTTGGCTATGTTTATGTTTTCTGTGAAGTTGCCTTTGCTTCCGCAGGAGTTTTCTAACTCGGTTGTTGTACCACGGTGACTCTTTTCCATCTCTTACGATCTTGCTTGGCACATACTCATCTAACGCATAATGTACGATGGTTTTGGTCCACTGATCCTCAACACTATCTGTACTTGTGACAAAACATTTGTGTTGAGCCGTCAGGTACTCTGTAATCTGCTTATTGTCACTTTTGCTAAACAGAAAAATCTTCCTACCTTTTTTAATATTTCTATTTACGGCTGAAATCATCGATGTAGTAACCACTTTATGATCGCTGATTCCCTGTTCTGCGTTAACTGTTTCAAATAGTTCGGGTGTGTTTGTGACCAGAAGGTCTAATATGTTATCGCCACGAGTCGGTTCTCTGTATCACTGCTCAAGGTAGTTTTCAGATAAAGCACTTAAAAAAAATTCACTGGATTCTTTGTCCCTGCCACCCGTTATGAACTTTTGAGTCTCCCAGTCTATATCCGGCAAATTAAAATCTCCACCCAGAACTATAACATGGTGGGGAAATCTACACGAAATATTTTCCAAATTATCCTCCAGGTGCTCAGCCACAACAGCTGCTGAACCAGGGGGCCTATAGAGAGATCCAATTATCATGTCTGAGCCTGCTTTAACCGTGACCTTCACCCAAATTATTTCACATTTCGGATCTCCGTCAATTTCCTTCGATACTATTGCACTTCTTATCGCTATAAACACGCCTCCCCCTTCACTGTCCAGCCTGTCTCTGCGGTATCCATTCCAATTTGAGTTTAGGATTTCATTACTGTTTACGTTTTTTTTCAGCCAACTTTCTGTCCCTAGTACTATATGGGCGTTGCGATCGTTTATTAATGAGAGCAGTTCTGTGATCTTTCTATAGACGCTCCTGCAGTTTACTATTAGCACATTAATATTGTTATTCCCTGTTGCATTTTGCCTACTCCTACCTTGCCGCGTCTCAGGAGGCGTCTTGTCGGGCCTATGGAGGGAATTCTCTAACCTAAAAACCCACATGTGCACTCCACACGTACTCCGCTACCCTTGTAGCCGCTTCCGGCGTGTGGTGCATCTATTCAGGCAAACACTTCTCCAACGATTGTCTGGTTGAAGGCATATGCTACACTCATCGGTGAAGAGAACGTGATGCCAATCCTGAGCGTTCGATTCGGCATGTTGTTGGGTCCATCTGTACCTCGCTGCATGGTGTTGTTGCAAAGATGGTGCTCGCCATGAACGTCGGGAGTGAAGTTGTGCATCGTGCAGCCTATTGCGCAGTTTGAGTCGTAATATAACGTCCTGTGGCTGCACGAAAAGCATTATTCAACATGATGGCGTTGCTCTCAGGATTCCTCCGAGCCATAATCCGTAGGTAGCGGTCATCCATTGCAGTAGTAGCCCTTCAGCGGCCTGAGCGTCCGAACAACATCGCTTTCGTTCACTCCTAGACGCCTGGACACTTCCCTTGTTCAGAGCCCTTCCTGGCACAAAGTAACAATGCAGACGCAGTCAAACCGCGGTATTGACTGTCTAGGCATGGTTGAACTACAGAAAACACGAGCCGTGTACCTCCTTCCTGGTGGAATGACTGGAACTGATCGGTTGTCGGACTCCCCCCCCCCCCCCCGGTCTAAATAGGCGCTGCTGATGCATGGTTGTTTACATCTTTGGGCGGGTTTAGTGACATCTCTGAACAGTCAAAGGGACTGTGTCTGTGATACAATATCCTCAGTCAACGCCTATCTTCAGAAATTCTGGAAACCGGGGTGATACAAAACTTTTTTGATGTATGTATTTCATTCCTGCCTTCTCTTCATGGCGTTTTTCGTGTTTTAGGTTTTATCATTTCACAAATCTGACGAACGGCATTCAAAGCAACGGTATTTTGTTTCCATAATTTGTTTTATTCACCCACATCTCGTTTCCATACATCAGTGTTGGCACCAACCAAATTATTTCACACATTATTAAAATCACAGAAGGTTTTACCTCACTTCTTTATAATCGTTGAAAGATAAATTACAACCGAAATAAGTGAAGCTGGAAATTTGTTCAATTTGTTGATCATCCGTTATTATTCTGGCTGTAAATGGGTATTTTCCTTCTCGAGACTTGCTCTTTCTGTTAGTGCTACATATCTGAAAATTACAACTTTCACGAGTGATATGTAGCGTATGTAATGATTTCTCAAGCTTATCTTCATAGTCCTGTAGGCCGAACTGATCACCTTCAAAAAGCATAGTGTTTAGACACACGTTTTTATTCAGTTTTATTCCATGGTGCACATGTTCCTTCCAGTTCCTAATTATTTCACCTTTATATATGTCGAAGAGCGATGAACAGAGGCGCTGTTTTGGCGTACTCTTTGATTAATTGGAGTGTCTTCCTTTAATTTATGCCACAAATTTGAAACAATATTTATTTCTGCATACATTGTGGATAACTTGAATCAAGTGTCTGGGGTACTCATTCTTTTTATTATGCCCCATAACTGTTCCCTATCTACCATATAAAATCAACTAGGCGAAGTAGAGTTTGTGAGTTAAATTCTCATTTCCAATATCTGTTTTAAGCTAAATTTACTATCTATGGAAAATCTCCCTTTTCTGAATTCACATTGTTCAAAAAATGGCTCAAATGGCTCTGAGTACTATGGGACTCAACTGCTGAGGTCATTAGTCCCCTAGAACTTAGAACTAGTTAAACCTAACTAACCTAAGGACATCACAAACATCCATGCCCGAGGCAGGATTCGAACCTGCGACCGTAGCGGTCTTGCGGTTCCAGACTGCAGCGCCTTTAACCGCATGGCCACTTCGGCCGGCGAATTCACATTGTTCCTCCCGTAAAAGAATACGCTACTATATTAAACCCAGTGTATACTATTTTAGCATGTGTTTTAGACATAACACTTAGCAAACTTATTCCACTGTAGTTATTAGAAAAACTTCTCTCACATTGATTGAGGTTACTTCAGTTTTTGTTCATTTTTCGGGTGTGATCTGCGTTTCCCAATAAGAGTTAACTGAATGTTGGTACGTGAATTTAATAATCATACCACATTTGAGAAGTGCCTACTTTTAAAAGATCTGAGTACTAGGTTTATTAATTTATCATGTGGTTTTGAAGCACAGTATTAAATAAAATCCGAACAATGACGCATATACAGCCTTCCTCCACCTCTGAGGACATTCCACGCTTCTGCCATTATGGGTGCGTATTCTGTTAAATGTTGTCCATGTTCTGCGCGAATGGTCAACGGCAGGGGTTTCTTTTTTATGCGGCGCAAGTTCTGGTAATGTGGAGCGAAAGTCTCAGTCCACACTCGATCCCATGAGTTTGTTAAGTTGAACTGAAGCGTGTGCAGTTCCATCACTGTTTTCATGGATGGTTTGCATTACTGAATACGGTTTCTTTCTAAACGCTTCTCGATGTACGGGAAGATGCGAGTTGCCTTGTATGCGTTACAAATCACGGAGAACAGCTGCTTTTTCTCGAAGGTCAGGGGGTGGAATGTGGCTCAATACATGGCAGCCATTCGACGGTGCTTGATCTTAGGGTAGCACTGATAATTGTCATTTTGGTTTCCAGATGTGTGTCTGAAAGCAAGCTGTCTCCGTATTAGTGGGGTTTAGGTTCAGTCGACGAAAGTAAGTTCCCATTACTGCCAGATCAGATTTTAAGACGGTTTCCGTTTCTTCAACATTTCGGCGTCCCACTAAGAGCACCCAATGATCGTCATATCCAAACTTAGGAGATCTAGTTTCAGGCGTATCGGAGATGTAGAAACAGGAGTGGAGCGAGGACAGATCCATGAGGTAGCCCATCGTTAAGCGTCTTTGAAAACCTTATCCTGACGTCCAGTATGACCCGAAATGAGATGCCTACAAGCTTGCTGTAAATAAGTTGGACTTTTTACCTGCATGGGATTATGTGAATGAGTTTGTAAAGAACAGTTTCTCCATACTGTGTCGTAGGCTGCTCAGAGATCTATGAATGCAGTTGATGTTTTTAAATTCTTTTGACAACCTGTTTGTTCGAGGGGGAGTCAAATGTCAAAAATATTTTTAAGAAAATTTTTATTGAACAGAAATGGAACATAACTGTATCATTTTTCGACATAGTCTCAACGTTGTTCAACACACTTCCTCGAGCGTGTAGAAGTACACGGATTCCTCTGAAAAAACTTCTTCTCGTCGTATATGCAGCTGCCCACGCACCGCCTGCTGCACCTCTTTATATCGGAACGAAATTTCTTTCCTCCCGTCGCCTCTTTGAATGATCCATACATGTGGTAACCACTCTGCGTGAGCTCTCGCAACCATGACAGATGTGTCACTGTATCAAAGTTCACTTCATCGATGGTTGCAAGTGTTTCACGGGCTGTATGCGGCCGAGCATTGTCATGTAGGGAAATGATACCGTGGTAGTAAGAAGTCTATGTAGCTCTGAACTTACTGCAGGGTGAAGCTGGTTTTTTAACGTGCTCGAAAATGACGCTCTGGTCATTGTGTTTCCAGAGTCGTATAGTGGTGCAAGACAACGTCTCGTTCATCCCAAAAGAGTCAGCGGAACCTTCACTACAGACGCCTGCGACCGGAATTTCTTGGGTTTTGGTGATGGTGATTCAATGGTTGTTTTCTTTGCTGCGGGTTGACGGTAGTGTACCAAGGTTCCATCTGCTGTAATGATTCTCGCCAAGAAGCCATCAGCTTCTACTTCAAAGCGCCACAAAAGGTCTTTACAGACGTCAACGCGTCGTTCTTTCAGTTCTGAAATGAGCTGCCGTGGCGCGCACTTGGCAGACACTTTGCGGAACTTAAGCACCTCATGAATGATTGATATGCTGAACCGTGACTAACGTTCAGATCTGATGCTATTTCACCCACCATCACATGACGGTTTTCCATCACAGTGGCTTCAGCTCTGGTGTCACAACACGATGTATCTGGCCAAAGTGCTGAGCGTGTGTCACAAAAGTTGCGCCATTTCGGAGCTTTCTACTCCACTCGTACACTGGGTGTAGTGACAGACATGCATCACCATACTGTACCTGTATTGGTCGATAGATTTCAATAGGTTTCGTACCCTCAGTACACAGAACTCTGTTATTCCTTGGGGGACGACGTTTTGAACTGGTATTGTGGCTGCGTTTCGCTTGTCTGTAGTATTCTACCACCCATAGGGCATTCCTTACATCACTGATAACAGTACTGCCAGTTTACAGAACAGTGGCGCGAAAAGTCGCTTTTTAATTACACATTTAAGGTTTTCGTTTGACTCTCCTTCGCGTGTACGTCGTGGTAGTATCAGTCTGAACAGCTTCTTCCTGGGCGAAACCGGCTTGCTCAATCGGAATTTTCTCAAGAACAGGGTATTTAAAAATGAATGATCTTATTTTGAATGTAATAATTACGAAACATGGGGCGTGCGGGCAAGGAAACTTGTGTTGCTTGAATGGGTATCGCCTAGAGTTTCAGAAAATGGCCGTTAGATTTCAGTCTCAGATTCTTCTCAATTTGCGGCCAGTCAGAATCAAGACGGCGTTTGCTCAACACAAGACGTTTTGTGTGCTGCAGTTTGCAAAGAATGACTCAGCAGTTTCGGTCCACTGTCTTTTGGTCGGCATTTTGGCATTGATCCGTCGGCAACCAAACACATGCGTCATTGGTAACGCCAGTTAGAAGAGAGAGGACGCTTACACAAAGGTAAGAGTCCACATCGAACTCGCACTATTGATGACATGGTGGAAATAATTGGACGAACGTTTGGGCCGAGTCTGCGAAAGAACTTGCAATGGTTCATACGAGTCCGGCGACTGATACGGTGTCGCTTCCTATATAATCCCTACAGACTATAATTAGTGCATGCTCTTAGGATTGGTGATAAAAGGAAACTGGTTGACTTCAGCAATGCTCTGCCAAAGCACAAGCAAGACGATGCGTTTATAGCTGGACTAAGTTTCATTGATGCAACATCTCATGTTAGCGGTAAAGTAAACCGACATAATGTGCGCGTATGGGGATTCCAGTACGCTCATGAATTACTGAGCACGAAAGACGCGCACCTAAAAGTGAATGTTTTTTGTGCCATATATCGTATAGATGTTTTTCCTGCTCGTCGATGCATAGAGCATTTGTTCAAATGGTTCTGAGCACTATGGGACTTAACATCTATGGTCATCAGTCCCCTAGAACTTAGAACTACTTAAACCTAACTAACCTAAGGACATCACACAACACCCAGTCATTACGAGGCAGAGAAAATCCCTGACCCCGCCGGGAATCGAACCCGGGAACACGGGTGCGGGAAGCGAGAACGCTACCACACGACCACGAGCTGCGGACGAGCATTTGTAGCAGCATAGCTAAAACTTTAAGATTTTGTGAATATTTTGCAATTCATCCCATGGTTGTAGTATGTTTTTGTCAACAAATTTGGAGTTTTTTAATCAGATGATTCATTTTGAAGTACCATGTTATACAGCGGAGATTGTTTCGTAAATCTGCATCTACATCAATACTCCACAAGCCACCTGACGGTGTGTAGCGGAGGGTACCTTGAGTACCTCTATCGTTTCTCCCTTCTATTCCAGTCTAGTATTGTTCGTGGAAAAAAAGATTGTGGGTATGCCTCTGTGTGGGCTCTAATCTCTCTGATTTTATCCTCATGGTCTCTTCGCGAGATATACGTAGGAGGGAGCAATATACTGCTTGACTCCTCGGTGAAGGTATGTTCTCGAAACTTCAACAAAAGCACGTACCGAGCTACTGAGCGTCTCTTGCAGAGTCTTCCACTGGTGTTTATCATCTCCGTAACGCTTTCGCAATTACTAAATGATCCTCTTCTATCAACTCTATCTGGTATGGATCCCACACCGGTGAGCAGCATTCAAGGAGTGGGCGAACAAGTGTACTGTAACCTACTTCCTTTGTTTTCGGATTGCATTTCCTAAGGATTCTTCCAATGAATCTGTCTGGCATCTGCTTTACCGACGATCAACTTTATATGATCATTCCATTTTAAATCACTCCTAATGCCTACTCCCAGATAATTTATAGAATTAACTGCTTCCAGTTGCTGACCTGCTGTATTGTAGCTAAACGATAAAGGATCCTTCTTTCTATGTATTCGCAGCACATTGCACTTCTCTACATTGAGATTCAGTTGCCATTCCCTGCACCATGCGTCAATTCGTTGCAGATCCTCCTGCATTTCAGTACAATTTTCCATTGTTATAACCTCTCGATATACTACAGCATCATCTGCAAAAAACCTCAGTGAACTTCCGATGTTATCCACAAGGTCATTTATATACACTACTGGCCATTAAAATTGCTACACCAAGAAGAAATGCAGATGATAAACGGGTATTCATTGGACAAATATATTATACTAGAACTGGCATGTGCTTACACTTTAACGCAATTTGGGTACATAGATCCTGAGAAATCAGTACCGAGAACAAAAACCTCTGGCCGTAATAGCGGCCCTGATACGCCTGGACATTGAGTCAAACAGAGCTTGGATGGCATGTACAGGTACAGCTGCCCATGCAGCTTCAACACGATACCATAGTTCATCAAGAGTAGTGACTGGCGTATTGTGACGAGTCAGTTGCTCGGCCACCATTGATCAGACGTTTCCAATTGGTGAGAGATCTGGAGAATGTGCTGGCCAGGGCAGCAGTCGAATATTTTCTGTATCCAGAGAGGCCCGTACAGGACCTGCAACATGCAGTCGTGCATTATCCTGCTGAAATGTAGAGTTTCCGAGGGATCGTATGAAGGGTAGAGCCACGGGTCGTAACACATCTGAAATGTAACGTCCACTGTTCAAAGTGCCGTCAATGCGAACAAGAGGTGACCGAGACGTGGAACCAGTGGTACCCCATACCATAACTCCGGGTGATACGCCAGTATGGCGATGACGAATATACGCTCTCAAGGTGCGTTCACCGCGATGTCACCCAACACGGATGCGGCCATCATGATGCTGTAAACAGAACCTGGAATCATCCGAAAAAGTGACGTTTTGCCATTCGTGCACCCAGGTTAACCGCAGCAATGGTCTCCGAGCTGATAGTCCATGCTGCTGCAAACGTCGTCGGACTATTCGTGCAGATGGTTGTTGTCTTGCAAACGTCCCCATCTGTTGACTCAGCGATCGAGACGTGGCTGCACGATCCGTTACAGCCATGCGGATAAGATGGCTGTCATCTCGACTGCTAGAGATACGAGGCCGTTGGGACCCAGCACGGCGTTCCGTATTACCCTCCTGAACCCAACTATTCCATATTCTGCTAACAGTCATTGGATCTCGACAAACGCGAACAGCAATGTCGTGATACGATAAACCGCAATCGCGATAGGCTAAAATCCGACCTTTATCAAAGTCGGTTCAAATGGTTGAAATGGCTCTGAGCACTATGGGACTCAAGTGCTGAGGGCATTAGTCCCCTAGAACTTAGAACTAGTTAAACCTAACTAACCTAAGGACATCACACACATCCATGCCCGAGGCAGGATTCGAACCTGCGACCGTAGCGGTCTCGCGGTTCCAGACTGCAGCGCCAGAACCGCGCTGCCACTTCGGCTGGCATCAAAGTCGGAAACGTGATGGTACGCATTTCTCCTCCTTACACGAGGCATCACAACAAGGTTTCACCAGGCAACGCCGAGCAACTGCTGTTTGTGTATGAGAAATCGGTTGGAAACTTTCCTCATGTCAGCACGTTGTAGGTGTCGCCACTGGCGCCAACCTTGTGTGAATGCTCTGTAAAGCTAATCATTTGCATATCACAGCAACTTCTTCCTGTCGGTTAATCTGTAGTACGTCATCTTCGTGGTGTAGCAATTATAATGGCCAATAGTGTATATTGTGAATAGCAACGGTTCTACGACAGTCCCCTACGGCACACCTGAAATCACTCTTACTTCGGAAGACTTCTCTCCATTGACTCTTTCAAGAAGGAACTTAATATAGTACTTTTTTAACGAAATGAAAAAGTACCATATTATATTACCTTAAATTTCTCTATGTCCATTGGGTCAATTCCTGCCACACCATTATCGATGGTTCGGCTTTCGTGACTCTCTCTCTCTATGGCTTCAGTTATACTGGAATTATTTACTGTGCCGGATCCACGATTCTTCCACAGTTTCGTTTATATTGGCAGTTTCCCTTTCGTCGCTCCTATCCAGTGCTTATAGGCCGTCTTAACAGTTCGTTGGATTCCGTGAATGAGCGGAACGCTGCTTGCTCTAAGTGCCCGATGGGGCTGCGAGCGTGTCACCTGCCCTCTGAATAGGGGACGGGCTACTGCAGCGAAGAGCAGAGCCCCGTGCGAGGTAAAAGCATTAGGGGCGCAGCAGAGAGAGAGGGCGGGCTCACTGGCCGTGTAGGCACTGGCTGCCAGCCAGCCTACTGTTTTTCAATTCGCCTCCTCCGCTCTGCTCTGCTCTGCCCCCGACGCCGACGCCGACGCCGGCGGGGCAGTTGCCGCCTCACCCCGCCGCCCGACGCGCGCAGAAGCGGCCATTACGATGCAAACAGCGGCGCCGCGGCGCAAATGGGGGGACGCGTCGCGACGCTGCGGGCGCCCCCGCCCCCGCCCCCGCGCTCGCCTCCTCGGCCCGTTGCGCTTTGTGGGAAACACCGCAGCCGCCCCCGACCCTCCACACTCGCATTCCGCCCCCACAGCCGCTACCCGAGTTTTCTGCAGTTTAGGCACGGAAGCACTAAGAGCTGCGTTCCACTACACTCCGTTTAATCAACGTCAGATTGTAACGCTGTCACACGTGCTGCAGTTTTCTTTTTCCCTTTTCCGACAGCTTGTTAATGGTCGCAAGAGTAGCGGTCTTTTGTTTCCAGTGGCTTGAGCTGCTCGTCGAGGAATATAACAGTTTTGTGTTACGTTCCCCCCTCTGTATGTGCTTACTACACGGGGTGATGTTTTCCCCCGCGTACAAACTCCTGGGACTGATCGACGAGAGGATACGGAACAAAAAAGGTCTAATGAACTTATGTCTGGAAATGCATAGTTTCCATGCTCGAGACCATTTATTGGTTCATACATTGTTACAGTGGCTGACCTGCTATTTTGTAGCTAAATGATAAGGGATCTACCTTTCTATGTATTCGCAGCACATTACACGTGTCCACATTGAGATTCAATTGACATTCCCTGCACCATGCGTCAATTCGCTGCAGATCCTCCTTCATTGCAGTACAATTTTCCGTTGTTACAACCTCTCGATACACCACAGCATCATCCGCAAAAAGCCTCAGTGAACTTCCCATGTCTTCCACAAGGTCATTTATGTATATTGTGAATATCAACGGTCCCTCGACACTCCCCTGTGGAACATCTGAAATCACTCTTACTTCGGAAGACTTCTCTCCATTGAGAATGACATGCTGCGTTCGGTTATCTAGGAACTCTTCAATCCAATAACACAATTGGTCTGATAGTCCATATCCTCTTACTTTGTTCATCAAACGACTGTGGGGGACTGTATCGAACGCCTTGCGGGAGTCAAGAAACACGGCATCTACCTGTGAACCCGTGTCTATGGCCCTCTGAGTCTCGTGGACGAATAGCGCGAGCTGGGTTTCACACGACCGTCTTTTTCGAAACCCATTCTGATTCCTACAGAGTAGATTTCTAGTCTCCAGAAAAGTCATTATACTCGAACATAATACGTGTTACAAAATTCTACAACTGATGAGACGTTAGAGATATAGGTCTATAGTTCTGCACATCTGTTCGACGTCCCTTCTTGAAAACGTGGATGACCTGTGCCCTTTTCCAATCGTTTGGAACGCTACGCTCTTCTAGAGACCTACTACGGTACACCACTGCAAGAAGGGGGGCAAGTTCCTTCGCGTACTCTGTGTAAAATCGAACTGGTATCCCATCAGGTCCAGCGGCCTTTCCTCTTTTGAGCGATTTTAATTCTCTATCCCTCTGTCGTCTATTTCGATATCTACCATTTTGTCATCTGTGCGACAATCTAGAGAAGGAACTACAGTGCAGTCTTCCTCCGTGAAACAACTTTGGAAAAAGACATTTAGTATTTCGGTCTTTAGTCTGTCATCCTCTGTTTCAGTACCATTTTGCTCACAGAGTGTCTGTACTCTGAAGCCAGAGCTACAGCATGTGTTGAAAATGGTTTCCATGATCCTCAGCACATGCTTGTACGAGCTGTAGCATGTTCTGTCTCACACGTTCACATCGGGCAGGCTGCATCCGAACGGTGTCAAAGGCAGCACGAATACGCTGCTCCACTGTCTCCACATCTGAAACGGGCTCTGCACATATGTTGCATTTGAGATGGCACCATAGCCAAAAGTCGCACAGGTTGAGACCCGGTGCTCGAGCAGGCCATGCAACTGGACCATCTCCATCGACCAGGGTATACACGATTGAGAAGCGTCCGGACGTTAATGGCGAAGTGGGGTGGAGCCCCATCATGTACCACCCACATAACCCTTCGAATCATCGGTGGCACTTCTTCCAGCAGGGGATGGAAAGTCACACGCTAGAAACGCCGATAGTGCCTGCCTGTTACGCGACGTGGAAGGAAGACTGGTCCCAAAATACGGTCCCCGATTATCACAACCCACACATTCCAGTGGCATCGATGCTGATGTCACCATACCATGTGGGTTCTGCATACTATCCCAGAGATGTCTGGGCGGCCGTTGTGCCCGAGCGGTTCTAGGCACTTGAGTCCGGAACCGCGCTTCTGCTGCGGTCGCAGGTTCGAATTCTGCCTTTGGCATGGATGTTTGTGATGTCCTTAGGTTAGTTAGGTTTAAGTAGTTCCAACCATAGGGGACTGATGACCTCAGATGTTAAGTCACATAGTGCTCAGAGCCATTTGAACTCTTTCAACGAGAGATCTCTGTTACGAAAGTTGAAGATACCACTCGGCGTAATCTTGGGCTCATTTGTGAAGAGGCTGGATGACACGAATCTCGGAATCGTGGTTCCACGGTGCAAAAAGCGGTGACAAAACTACTGCCTATGTGGAAAGTCTGTCGCTAGTAAGCCCTGCACACGATGTAAGTGATAGGCGTAGTAACAATTGTAATGGAGAACGTTCCATACGGTCGTCTGGTTTACCCTGTACTGCAGGACCGACCGCCCAGTAATGACACGGCGGTCGCCTTCCACAGTGTTACTCACATTTTCCTCCAAGTGTGGTGTCCGAATATTTCGTGTACGTCCTTCGTGACATCCTGCTTCCTGAAACGACCATCTCCCAGACAAACGGCGAGACACTGTTCTAAATGTTCAATGCTGTGGTTGTTGTCGGTGGGGGTAAGTCTCCTGATACAACCTTGCTGCCTGCCACCAATTGCCATTTGCCTTTCTGTAAATAAACACCATGCCGGCAAGCTCTCGATCCGAATACCATTGTGTACTATGCTGTATCACATCCACTACAATGTGGGTCAACAAAAGAAGTGAACCGGACAGAACATTACCAATTACTATGGTAGGAGAGGGCGCTAGGGCATGACGTATGAGGAACAGTACCGCCCTCTAGGGGAAAACCGTGCATACTGTAACTGGGGCTGAATGATACAGCGCGTATTAGAATACAGTCCCTGTAACAAAGTATGATTGAAAAAATGGTAGCTAGCATGGAAACCGTACATTTCGGGTGGTAGGTTCATTACATATTTCTTGCTCCATATCCTCTCATTGATCAGTTCCTAGAGTTTCTTCCTGCTGGAAAACATCACCCTCTACATCTAGCTCCTTTTCTACGGTAATTGAAGTCAAGCCTACTCCAGTTAAACCTTGTAAAAAAATTAATCCGTCAGAACAGTATATCAGTAACTGTCAGAAACCCCGTTGTTCCCCAACTGAAAACGCAGATAGAAGAAAAATCCCATCACCAATAAGTAATTAATGTAGAGTAATGAAATTAAGGAAAAACATTTGTCTAGGTAATAAATTTAAGTGATAAACAGTACAAGGTCACAGGCTAATGTAACGGAGAGAAAAGCCATTGCAAATGTAAAATGTTGGTACATTAACTACCGGTGTAGCCGCGAGAATGTTGAATGCAACCATGCAAACGTGCATGCATTGTGTTGCACAAACGGATGATATAAATGAGTTCCATGCCTGTTGCATCTGGTCGGTCGATACAGCGACAGTTAATGCGAGTTGTGGACGATTCTGGAGCTATTGTACAATGATGTCCCATATGTGCTTCGTGATAGGAGACTCATCTGGTGATTGAACAGGTCAAGGCGACATGTCGACACTTTGTAGAGCACACTAGCTTACAACAGCGGTATGTGCGCGAGTGTTATCAAAAAATGTTCAAATGTGTGTGAAATCTGTTGGGACTTCACTGCTAAGGTCATCAGTCCCTAAGCTTACACACCACTTAACATAAATTATCCTAGGTGACGATCAGTTTGGCTTTAGGAAAAGTAAAGGGACGAGAGAGGCAATTCTGACGTTACGGCTAATAATGGAAGCAAGGCTAAAGAAAAATCAAGACACTTTCATAGGATTTGTCGACCTGGAAAAAGCGTTCGACAATATAAAATGGTGCAAGATGTTCGAGATTCTGAAAAAAGTAGGGATAAGCTATAGGGACAGGCGGGTCATATACAATATGTACAACAACCAAGAGGGAATAATAAGAGTGGACGATCAAGAACGAAGTGCTCGTATTAAGAAGGGTGTAAGACAAGGCTGTAGCCTTTCGCCCCTACTCTTCAATCTGTACATCGAGGAAGCAATGATGGAAATAAAAGAAAGGTTCAGGAGTGGAATTAAAATACAAGGTGAAAGGATATAAATGATACGATTCGCTGATGACATTGCTATCCTGAGTGAAAGTGAAGAAGAATTAAATGATCTGTTGAACGGAATGAACAGTCTAATGAGTACACAGTATGGTTTGAGAGTAAATCGGAGAAAGACGATGGTAATGAGAAGTAGTAGAAATGAGAACAGCGAGAAACTTAACATCAGGATTGATGGTCACGAAGTCCATGAAGTTAAGGAATTCTGCTACCTAGGCAGTAAAATAACCAATGACGGACGGAGCAAGGAGGACATCAAAAGCAGACTCGCTATGGCAAAAAAGGCATTTCTGGCCAAGAGAAGTCTACTAATATCAAATACCGGCCTTAATTTGAGGAAGAAATTTCTGAGGATGTACGTCTGGAGTACAGCATTGTATGGTAGTGAAATATGGACTGTGGGAAAACCGGAACAGAACAGAATCGAAGCATTTGAGATGTGGTGCTATAGACGAATGTTGAAAATTAGGTGGACTGATAAGGTAAGGAATGAGGAGGTTCTACGCAGAATCGGAGAGGAAAGGAATATGTGGAAAACACTGATAAGGAAAAGGGACAGGATGATAGGACATCTGCTAAGACATGAGGGAATGAGTTCCATGGTACTAGAAGGAGCTGTAGAGGGCAAAAACTGTAGAGGAAGACAGAGATTGGAATACGTCAAGCAAATAATAGAGGACGTAGGTTGCAAGTGCTACTCTGAGATGAAGAGGTTAGCACAGGAAAGGAATTCGTGGCGGGCCGCATCAAACCAGTCAGTAGACATGACAAAAAAAAAAAACCTAAGGACAAACACACACACCCATGCCCGAGGGAGGACTCGAACCTCCGCCGGGATCAGCCGCACAGCCCATGACTGCAGCGCCTTAGGCTGGGCGAGTGTTATCCTGTAGGGCAACACTCCCGGGAATGTTGCTCCTGAATAGCAGCACAAGTGGTCGAATCACCAGGTTGACGTACACAGTTGCAATCAGGATGCAATGGATCACCGATAGAGCGAAATAGCATCCGAGACCATAGCTCTATATGTACGTCCAGTGTGTCTAGCACGCAGACAGGTTGACTGCAAGCCCTCGACTGGCCTCCTCCTAACCAACACACGACCATCACTTCCACCGGCCAAGATAAGCTTTAACCAGAAAATGCAACAGAGCTCCAACCTGTAACGAGCTCTCGCTTCATACCACTGAAGTCGCAGACGGCTGCGGTTTGCGGTCAGTTGAATGCATGCTACTGGGCGTCTGGCTCGGAGCTACCCTTGAAGTAACCGATTTGCAACGGATCGTTGCGTCATTGCGGTGCCAGCTGCTGCTCAAATTGCCCCTGCAAATGGAGAACGATCCTCCAGAACCACACGACGACCACGACGGTCCCTCCTGTCGGTAGTGCCACTGACCGTCCAGAGCCCTTCCCGTGACCACTGCTGCCAGCAATAGTGCGCATTGCCTGCATTCCTACCCAAGTCCTTCTGAAATATCGCGAAGGGGACATCCAACTTCTCGTAGCCCTATTACAAGTCCTCTTTCAAACTCAGTGAGGTGCTGATAATGGCATCTTCCTTGTCTTAAAGGCACTATTCTCTAACATCAACTCAATGAAGTCAGTCTTTAAGGTCACTAACTCTCACGACTATTACAGCGCGTATTTAAAGGAAACCTGCTTTGCATTCTCATAGTGGTCCAGTGATGCGAAAAAACTGTAATTGTGACGCTTGGTTGTGTAACGACTTGAGATACTGAATGACTGAGGAAAATTACTGTATGACATTCAATATCTCCCGCTTCAAATGCATTAGGTATAAATTAACTGTTTCCTGCTCTGTTTTAGATATCTGTACAAATAAATGACGCTGCAACGCTATTCACTTCGAACGCTTTGTTGAATGCTGTTGCCAAGTTGTCAATACAACACGCCGCTCTCTGAATATTGACTGCTAACCTCGCATAATCTTATATAGTATATGAGTCCTTCCTTGTTTATATATGAAGACAGTAACTCGTTCTCGAAAGAACAGTTACTGTTGATGACCGTGCAGCTTTTCCCTGGAATAAATGATGACTAACTGACAACCTCAGCTGCCGACAGGTGTTGTTGATATACCTCGATGTGGACAGGGAAAAGCTGCACGATCATCAACAGTAACTGTTCTTTCGAGGACAAGTTACTGTCTTCATATATATAGTTAAAGGCTACCCAGCCATTGATCTTCGTCTGTGCGAATGCGCAGAGGTTGCCCAAACTCTTACGGGAATCGCTAAAGCGTGCGCGAGTAATGAGTGGGTGGGCAAATGTCTATAAGGTACAATACATATGTAGACTGTGGACAGTTGGGAATGTGGGTCTCACGGGGAGCGTGCAAGGGATAAGTCCCTGCAGTCGCGCTATTCATCTGTGTCCTCGGTGGCTCAGATGGATAGAGCGTCTGCCATGTAAGGAGGAGATCCCGGGTTCGAGTCCCGGTCGGGGCACACATTTTCAGCTGTCATCGAGGTATGTCAACAGCACCTGTCGGCAGCTGAGGTTGTCAGTTAGTCATTTCTTCCTTGTTTAGTCTTATTACAGATAGGTGCTTTTTCGAAAGTGATATCTTTTTTACTATCTTTCCAGCTTTAATTCTGATTCTATTTTAGTACCTGTAAATATGGCCGCCGTAGCTAGCCGCGCGTTCTAACGCGCTTCTTCCCGAGTGGGAAGGCGTGCAGTCCCCGGCACGAATCCGTCCAGCAGATTAGTGTCAAGGTCTGGTGTGCCGGCTAGCCTGTGGATGGTTTTTGAGGTGGTTTTCCATCTAGCTCAGCGAATGTGGTCTGGTTCCCCTTATTCCACACAGTTACACTATGTCAGCGATTGCTGCACAACCACTGTCTCCTCGTACGGGCGCACCATAATTACTCTACCACAGAAACATATGAGGTACACTCGTCTGGTATGAGACGTTCCCGGGAGGGCTCCACTGGGGCTGAACGGCACAATAACCCTGGGTTCGGTGTGAGGCAGTGGTGGAGTGGGTGGACTGCTGTGGCCTGTTGTGGGGTTGTTAACCACTGAAGGCCAAGGCGGGACGAATCCTCTCCGTCGTTTCTCGGTCCCCGGTTTAATACACAATACACACACCTATAAATTTCGTTCTCATAAATAAAAACTGCCGTACAAAATTGGCAATAGCTGCACCGTTTGTCCTTTCGTGGCTGACTTTCGTCAAAGACGTCAGAGAACACGTACCGGTCGATGACGTGGCCTCGGTAGTAGTGCAACAAAATCTGCGACCGCCACTACCCAAAGACACAAACGTACAATGTTGGTATCTATTGGCGTAACTCCAATATCTTATATCAATAAAAAGCAGATTAAAATTCTGTGGTGTTTCTTCTGCGCTCGGAGTCTACTATTAGATAGTTTTCGACATGCTGAAATTCCCAACAATCACGGACGGACGCAAGGATAGCAGTTTCATGTCTCCGGCCGAGGTGGCCGAGCGGTTCTAGCCGCTTCGGTCTGGAACCGCGCAACCGCTACGGTGGCAGGTTCGAATCCTGCCTCGGGCATGGATGTGTGTGATGTCCTTAGGTTAGTTAGGTTTAAGTAGTTCTAAGTTCTAGGGGACTGATGACCTCAGATGTTAAGTCCCATAGTGCTCAGAGCCAGTTTCACGTCCAGTTAGGGCAAAGCACGGTTAATACGGTCAACAGAGGACGCCCATTCTCCAGGGCGTGCACATTTCTTATACACCCATACATTCGATCAGTTTCTCTCTATTTGAACTACAGTCGATGGCTTATAATGTGGAAAAATACACTCCTGGAAATTGAAATAAGAACACCGTGAATTCATTGTCCCAGGAAGGGGAAACTTTATTGACACATTCCTGGGGTCAGATACATCACATGATCACACTGACAGAACCACAGGCACATAGACACAGGCAACAGAGCATGCACAATGTCGGCAGTAGTACAGTGTATATCCACCTTTCGCAGCAATGCAGGCTGCTATTCTCCCTTGGAGACGATCGTAGAGATGCTGGATGTAGTCCTGTGGAACGGCTTGCCATGCCATTTCCACCTGGCGCCTCAGTTGGACCAGCGTTCGTGCTGGACGTGCAGACCGCGTGAGACGACGCTTCATCCAGTCCCAAACATGCTCAATGGGGGACAGATCCGGAGATCTTGCTGGCCAGGGTAGTTGACTTACACCTTCTAGAGGACGTTGGGTGGCACGGGATACATGCGGACGTGCATTGTCCTGTTGGAACAGCAAGTTCCCTTGCCGGTCTAGGAATGGTAGAACGATGGGTTCGATGACGGTTTGGATGTACCGTGCACTATTCAGTGTCCCCTCGACGATCACCAGTGGTGTACGGCCAGTGTAGGAGATCGCTCCCCACACCATGATGCCGGGTGTTGGCCCTGTGTGCCTCGGTCGTATGCAGTCCTGATTGTGGCGCTCACCTGCACGGCGCCAAACACGCATGCGACCATCATTGGCACCAAGGCAGAAGCGACTCTCATCGCTGAAGACGACACGTCTCCATTCGTCCCTCCATTCACGCCTGTCGCGACACCACTGGAGGCGGGCTGCACGATGTTGGGGCGTGAGCGGAAGACGGCCTAACGGTGTGCGGGACCGTAGCCCAGCTTCATGGAGACGGTTGCGAATGGTCCTCGCCGATACCCCAGGAGCAACAGTGTCCCTAATTTGCTGGGAAGTGGCGGTGCGGTCCCCTACGGCACTGCGTAGGATCCTACGATCTTGGCATGCATTCGTGCGTCGCTGCGGTCCGGTCCCAGGTCGACGGGCACGTGCACCTTCCGCCGACCACTGGCGACAACATCGATGTACTGTGGACACCTCACGCCCCTCGTGTTGAGCAATTCGGCGGTACGTCCACCCGGCCTCCCGCATGCCCACTATACGCCCTCGCTCAAAGTCCGTCAACTGCACATACGGTTCACGTCCACGCTGTCGCGGCATGCTACCAGTGTTAAAGACTGCGATGGAGCTCCGTATGCCACGGCAAACTGGCTGACACTGACGGCGGCGGTGCACAAATGCTGCGCAGCTAGCGCCATTCGACGGCCAACACCGCGGTTCCTGGTGTGTCCGCGGTGCCGTGCGTGTGATCATTGCTTGTACAGCCCTCTCGCAGTGTCCGGAGCAAGTATGGTGGGTCTGACACACTTGTGTCAATGTGTTCTTTTTTCCATTTCCAGGAGTGTACTTGCTGTTGATTACGTAACTATGAATGTACCCAGGCGTTAACCTCTGCATGCAAAGCAAATCAATAGCGACAAACGTATTTCTTCAGGGCTCCAAAAAGTGGAAATCGCATGGGGAGAGACCATAGCTGTGTGGAAGACGTGTAACGGTTTACCAACGAAACTTCTAGATTGTAGTCCGAATAACCTGTCAACAAAATGACCCGCCACATGTTGCAAGATTGTTTACACTACGCCGCAGACGTTTTTCTGGGAAGCCCTTACGCATTGTGCAAGCAGTCTTGATTACTTCTCACGCGATTTCCATAGTTTTGGATGCCTGAAGAAAGACATTCGTGGCCACCGATTTGCTTCGGACGAAGAGGTGGACGCCTGGGAACAATCAGGGTTCCGTAGATATCTGTGAAAATTGTTTCATAAAGTCACTGACCATCTTCTCTCACAGTCGGATTGACAATTGTGGTGCTTCATTTTTTTTATAAGAAACAGCACACTCACTGTTTTTCATCTGTTTCGTTTTAATTTCACTGTCCGTTATAAAACTGTAGTTTTCTCTTAATACAGCCCTGAAGAAGGGTTTAGGGCTTTAGTTGCCTTGAGCGTACCAGATCCTTTGCCAGTGTGGTTTGCCATATGTAGGCGAACCTGTGGGAACCATAGAAGAACGCTGCGTTGAACATCAGTGGCAGGCAGTATTAGGTCCACTGAAGAAGTCCTTGGTTGCAGAGCATTGTTAGCAAACAGGACACACTGTGAATATTAAAGAAGGTAAGCTACCGACGCAGACCTCCAAATTCTGATACTGCATCGTAAGTGAATTCATTGAAATTAAAATCACAGATACCCACTATTAACAGTGATTCAGGTTGCCGCCTCAGTGAAGCCTGGGAACCTGCCCTCGGTCTGCTTCGGAAACGATTGGACCCAAGAGCAGAGGACGAGATTGGAAAGGTGAAGGTCAGAACAGTGAGACTGGCAGAGAAGGTCTGGCAGGTTGGATGTAACGACGACCGGGCCGAGTCGCTCTGCAGTGGACCGTGGACAGAGCACCAAAAGCGTGACTCTCCGCTGGTGGTGTGGAAACTGTAAGAGCGCCCGCTCCAGCTGCCTGCAATACGACCAACGGCCTGCCTGATGAAGTCAACTCGTTCTGCTGTCGAAACACCTTGCACATGTGACACGGTGATCCGATCCGCGAACCCATTCCTTCTGTACACAGTATTCACTGTAAAAACATTTAACTGGACACATCCACTTTATAAACAGTTCAAATTTTACATTAGTAACTAAAATTTATGCAGATTCTTCAGTACAATATCTTCTGAAGAAACAGTTTTGTATTTGAAACTTCCTGGCTGATTAAAACTGCCGGACTGAGATTCGAACTCGGGACATTTGCCTTTCGCAGGCCGGGTCCTGAGTCGTTCTTGGGTAGCTCAGTTGATAGAGCACTTGCCCGTGAAAGGCAACGGTCCCGAGTTCGAGTCTCGGTCCGGCACACAGTTTTCGTCTGCCAGGAAGATTGATACGAGCGCACACTCAGCTATAGAGGGAAAACTGCATTCTGGAGTTTTGTATTTACGTACAGCAGCATGTAATCATAACATCGCTGAATATACACTTGCTATTCACTGAGCACTTCATCTGCACTGCTTCCTGTGAAATCTGGGAAACGGGACCCACAGAGGCAGGCTGCCACAACTCCAATAAAGTTACGTTACGTTGCAAATCTGACTGAGGATTTCTAGGAACTATTTACTTATGTTATTGGACTGTATAGCATTTATCTACGATTAAAGAGCTTTACCATTCGACGCAACAGGGTCCACAAGAGGACTTTATGTAGCAGTGGATGGCAAATAATCGTCGCTATTGCTGCTGCTGATGTGGTAATGGTGGTGGTGGTGGTGGTGGTGATGACGCTGTTGGTGCTGCTGCTGATGATCATTATCCTACGTAATAGAAAACGGCGTTCCACCTAGTTATTAATGGACACATTTAATAGAATGAAAAAATTTGAACATCATTGGTTTTCAGTAAAGACGTTCTCGTCTTAACGCCATAAAACAAAGTAATGAAATGAAAATATCGGGTTGGAGTGAGAAAATATGTTTCCTCATGGGTCGTCAATATGACTACTGAATGTGCTGTGTATTAAACAAAAAAGATAGCGTAACAGATTCGTTATCTGCACCAACTCACCACCTAGTTATCATCTTTCAACTTAACCTAACCTTCGGGTTACGTTACAGGTCAGGCAACCTCCAAACAGTCCAGAAAGAAAAAATAAAATAAAATGCCCACTGCTCAAGGGCAATCGGATTTCGGGGTTTGTGGTGGCGTCCACGTGGACTGTTGTGGAAGTCTCTGATTTATTCTCTATGCTGAATTTCGTTAACTGCCGCTATCTGGATTTCCATCGCTTTCTTATTTTATATGATATCGGTTATTAACTTTGCGTATTAGTGTCGGGCTTTCAGATGACTATATAGGTTAAATGATGTTTTCTATTTGAGTTATAGTTGGTTTGTGCTATTTGTATTTTTTTATTCGTTTTTATTTTTTTGGGTTGAGGGTTGGTGTCATTGACTTGAAATGTTGTATCGTGTATGTGCAGTTGTTACAGTTTGTATATTTTTAGTATTTTCATGATTCCGTAGTTTTATTGGGTTTGAGCTCGACCCCAAACAAAAACTCTTATCTGCCAAGGTTGTCCTATACGGTTCAATACTTATTAAGGATTTGCACAAGTCTGTAATCGTTGTTTATCTGTTCGTAACATTTTTTTTATTTATTTATTGATTTATTTAACCTGGCAAGATTAGGGCCATCAGGCCCTCTCTTACATCTAACCAGGCATTCTACTTACTTTACATTCATATGTTTTAGTAGGCATGTTAAACTACATCTAGTACAAAAAGTGAAATAAACAATTTGAAAGGTACACCTGGAAAAATACATACATATAGAGTTTATATTCTTAGATCACAAGTACTGTTATAATTAGACATTATTGAACAGACAGATTTGAGATAGGAGTGCTGGCAGCAGGGAGTATGAGGGAGACTCATGGTGAAGGGAGGAGAAGAATAGAGAGACATGATGAAACATAATTAAGGAAATATAAAGGAAAAGAATATTGCGTGGCTAATAGAGATAGATGAAGAGGAAGGCATCTCAGGAGCAACACATTGCTGTCTGTCTTTTAAGTAGCTTTCAAACCATCTCATTGCACTTTCAGAGAAATTAAGCTGTTGCATTTTTCTGAGCATTATGTCAAAGTTAACAGTGTCAAAAGCTTTGCTGAAGTCCAGTAGCGTCAATATTGTTGCCTTTCGATTGTCGATGGCATATTTCAGGTCATCAGTTACTTTAATTAGAGCAGTGTTTGTGCTGTGATGTTTACGGAAACCGGATTGAAATTTGTCATATAGGCTGAATTCATGCAAGTGTTCAGTGATTTGGTCATGAACAATATATTCAAGTGCTTTGGAAACAGCAGGCAGTATGCTAATTGGTCGGCAATCACTAGGCAGTTGCGGGTTTTCGATCTTAGGGATGGGTCGAATTAGGCTTCTTTTCCATGCAGTGGGATATATTCCGTTCACGAGGGAAAAATTAAATATGTCAGTTAAGACAGGCACTAAGATATCGGCAACATTCTTAATCATGGTTATACCGATACTGTCGTTGCCTATTGCATCAGAAGAGATTCTCATTATTGCTTTTCTTGCCGTATTTGTTGTTACATGTTTTAGATGGAAGGTATCGTTGTTAGTTATCCTGTTTAGGGATTCTTGTGGACGGTAATTATCAGCTGTACTGGTATTCAGAGGTGCAGAGAAGAATTCATTTAATTCGTTAGCTGACACATGAAAAGTGGTTTCCGATTTTGCCTTTCCGACCCCCAAGCTACGGAGATTCTTCCATAGAGTCGTGGGCGTCAGATCGCTGCATACAAGGGAGCGAGCGTGCCTGATTTTAGCATTGCGAATGCATTGTTTCACTCTGTTCCGTAGCTTTCTATATTCTTCGAAACGCTCGGGTTTCGGATCTGCCTTGAAACGCCTGTGGGCAGCATCCCTAGTAGTCATCATTTGACGTAATTCAGCTGTCAGCCATGGAGCAGGAGATTTTCTTACACGGATTGTGCGCACAGGTGCATGTTTGTCATAGAGGGCAGTGAGTTTCTCACCAAGTTCATTAATTTTGCCGTCGATTGTGGGTTTTCTGGTTATTTGATGCCATGAGATTTCTGAGCAATCGGCTGTTAGAGCGTCAAGGCCAATACGTTTCATGTTCCTACAAGTTATGTAACGCGATTTGATCCTTGGGGGCTGCACAGAGTAGGCCAGGAATATTACATCATGTGCTGAGAGGCCAGGGGCCGATGTTTGACCAACATCTCTTACTTTGTCAGTCTGTTTCGTTGCGATTACGTCTATAAGAGTATGACTGTGCGCCGTATGGTGTGTAGGTTGTAATGGAAGAATGTTCATGCTATTGCAACTAAACAGTCTTCTTAGGTTTATTGCGGAGGGAGTGTCTCTTAGCAGGTCTATGTTCAAGTCACCCATTACGATGACATGTTCGTATTGACACTGAAGTGAATGTAATTCCGACTGGAAGGAACTCATTGAGCTTATTTTTGGCGGCTTGTACACGACGCCAGTCAAGAATTTCCGACTTTGTATATTTATTTCAATGAACATGAATTCAGCCTCTTTTTCTTCAGCAGGATTTGACGTACATAAGACTTTCGCTTTGAGATCTGTTCGTATATACGCGCCGACGCCGCCACCTCGCTTTTTTGATCTGTCTGCCCTAAGAAATGTGTACCCTGGGAGATGAATAGATGCAGAGGATATGTGTGGTTTCAACCACGTTTCGGATAAGAGGATTACGTGGTACTTTAGTTGGTTGAAGAGGAGGCTAAGTTCTTCGTAATGTGCAGGTAAAGACTGGATGTTGCAGTGAGCTGCTAAAAGCTTTGACGCGCTCCGCTGAGCAGCCTGAAGTAGGGTGGCAGACTGGTTTGTCCCTTTGTTAGGCACTACCTGCCGCGAGGGGCACTGGCCGCTGCTTCCGCCAAGTGACATAACACAGGGGTGTCCGAGATTTTGCGCGCCCTGTGTGTGACACCGCGAGTGCCGAAAGAAAGGCGACTGCTAGAGATTTCCTGAGGTTGCGGGAGTATAGAAAATGGATTAGTGGTATTCGGTGCAAGGAGAATATGACCAAAACAGTGACGGCAGTGTGTCACTGTGTATCCTCTGTCGTACGAGGAGAAATGTAATTAGCGTATTTGAAACAGCTTAGGATGGAAATAAGGGAAAAGGGAGTGATTTAAGAGGCCGATGCTGCCAGCAGAGAGAAGTAAGCTTAATAATTAATAGATTATCGTAGGAAGCTAGAATTAAATTGAAATTTACTAAAGTGATGCTGGTAGTGATTATCGTAGGAAGCTACAATTAGATTGAAATTTGCTAAAGTGATACTGATAGTGATTTTTGTTATGAACAATTTAAACCGAAGAGATGGGTGATTAATGAACTAAAGGAGAGACTAATAATTGCAATAGAACTAATTCAGAACGGAAGAGAATAAACTGAGAAAATGAAAAAAGTATTAGCAGTAACTAAAATTAAGTAATGGTTAGAGCTACAGACACAAAAAAATAGTGAAAAGTTAATACAGTTACAAAAACAATTAGTTGAAGGTACAAATATGGGTATAATTAAAAAATTAATAAAATTACAAGACTATATCTGAGTATAGGGCTGTTACAATTTGCAAATGGTGTTAAGTTTGCACTTTTGGCTCGAGTAGCTTCACTTAATACTATTCAGTTCTGTCATGTTTGTGACTGTCTTCTTTCCAGCTGCTGTCTTAATGATTACTCTGCCATCCTGAGTCCACACATTCTGAAGACCGAAATGGGATATGGCACTGTTTAAAATCTTTAGCCGTTCGTGTGTCAGATCTTCCCTTATTGTAAGCCCTGTCCTTGCTAACTTCTTCTTCTGGGTAAAGATCTCTGCCCTTTTTCGGTAAGAGATAAATTTAATTATTATTGGACGAGGTTTGGTGGCACCTGGTAGTTTTCGTCCCACCCGATGGCTCCTGTCAATGTCTGCCTTGGTCACTTCTACGCCTAATTTTTCACGCGCAACTTGTATAAGCAGGTTGTCCGTGTCTTCTTCTTTATTTTCTACTACTCCAAACAGTCGTAGACTATTTCGCCTTTGGTACTGTTCTAGTTCGTCAGTTGCGGCAGATAGTTTCACTTCCAACTCTCGTGCCTTTTTCTCGTATTCAGACACAGACTTTTTTAGTGCTGTAATTTCGGCAGTATTGGCCTCAACAGTTTCACGCATTTTGGCCAATACTGCTGCCGTTACAGTATCTGATATAGTGCCTGCTATGAGATCGAGATTGTTTTTATCGCGAAGCGCAGCGTTTACCTCAGAGCGGACCAGCTCCGCTATGCCGGGAGCCGCGGCCGCACCTTCCGCCAAGAGCGGGCCCGCCGCACCTGCTGCTTCCCCGCTGCTGGACGCGCTGTTGTTGACTCTTCTGTTTACCATTTTCTCGAAGATATTGGCGGAGCACAGAAAAAAAAAATAGCACTACTGCACAGAACACTGTTGTTTACACGATTTCCACTTGTACTAGACAACACCACCTGCGAGAACACCTTCGAATTCGACTAAATTTCGCGAGCCGAACTTAACACGTGTTACACTGCAGCCGCCATGACAGTCAGTCATTGGATAGAGTGAGTGTGACGTCATTGTCGTCATTTTCAGATCGTGTTTGTGTTGCATTTTGGGAGTAGCGATGACTCACTGTTTAAAGTCGAACAAGTGGTACCGAAAAAAAAATATCTGCAGCTGAAACATACATAGTCTTCACAGACGCCAACGACGTAACACATAGCGCCACACTTCACAGGATTGTGGCCTTATAGTCACATATCGTTAAACGATATTATTTCCTTTTTGCAGCTATTTCGCAGTTATCTCGTAAGTCGGAGGTGTATGTCTGAGAAAACAGCCAAGCCCCTAGAACGGCGAATGGTTTGAAACCAGAAGCGTCCAGGTAGCCTCTCTTGTCTGCAGACAGACCGTAATTGAACCTCATTAGCTGGAGTGGGGACAGCTTTGCGGAGGACGGGCAGTTCGCAGGACCCGTACAACGACCGCATTCCTTCCTTTCTGCACTGCTTCAGAAGACAGTCGCCACTGCACCACCATCTCGCCAGCGTGGGAGAATGACTTGGGTTCACTGTAAAACCTGATTCAGCCCGTAGTATTGTGTCGCTCTGGATGAAATTCTTGTCGCGTCAAGCTGACAATACGCCGGACGAGTGCCAATTTCGTATTACAAAACTGTGCGTCTTGTATGCAGAAAGAGGGAAGTTACGTGTGCTGTCTCCTGTATTTTCAAGATTTAGCAACAGTTGTTGCCCTCCACATTAGTAATAGCGTGCCCTCAATGTACAGGCTTTGAGAGCAGAGAGTTGAGGGTCCTGAACCTGGATACCAGGTGATCTGTTCCGGGACGTTGAGGGGAATCCACCGTTCTGCACTGGTTATCGCACGCTAGTCGTTTAAGCAAACATACAGCGGGCTTTGGATAAGTAACGCAACACATTTTTCCCGGGCAATTTCGGTTAAAAAGATGCGGAATTTGTTGTGGAACATTCCCGATTCAGAACCTATAGCTACATGATGTTCCGATATGTGGCGGCGTTATAAGTAGATTTCAAAATGGCGTCTGTAACGGGGAACGAGGGTGCCTTTCAAGCAGAGAGCTGTCAGCGAGTTTGAAACCAGAGCATCGCGTCATAGGCGCTTGCAGAATGTCTACGGAGATCTGGCAGTGAACAAAAGCAAGGTGAGTCGTTGGACGAGCTGTCTGTCATCATTGCAACAACGTCACACAAACCTGTCCGCTATCCCGTGTACCGGCCGGCCGCACACAGCTGTGTGTTGAAACGTGTGGACACTCTCATTCGAGGTGATCGACGAATGACAGTCAATCACTTCGCTGCACAACTAGAGTTTTCCATTGGTAGTGCTGAGACATTCGACCACCTTTGTTTGTGCCCAGTAGGTTCTTTTCAGTCTTCACTTGGATTCCAAGATTTTCCAGCTTCTCCAACAGCTTGTCCTGATTAGGAGAGGTTCCAGAAATAAATATAACCGACTATGTTCCGAGTTTGTTCATTGTGTCAGTGTTGTACTTGCACGCAGTGGACCGTTCAAGAACAGCTTCACGTATTATTCTGCCAAAACAACAACCACCACATACACTCCTCTTCAATTTGTATGGCTTAGGTTCAGCAGCTATTATTTTGTCAGTGCAATGAGTATTGCATTATATTAGTACGAGTTAATTTCTCGTAATGTTGACTGTCAGTGCGCCGAGCATTGGAATCTCTCGTCCTGCATCGGCACTTTTGAGTTCTGCTGTCCGTCAGCTACAAACGTTTTGTATCGCTCAACTTCCACCATCGCACACGCTTGAGCAGTTCGGAATATAATGATGCTTTTTGTTGTTTATAATACCCAATGCTTCTTTTTAATTTGTTCCGTTTATTTCTACACACAACGAAACTTTCTGGCAGATTAGAATTGTACGCCAGACCGACACGCGAACTCACGACCTTTGCATTTCGGATGCAAGGGCTCTAGCAAAAGTGGTGCCCAAGCACAACTCACGCCCCCTCCTCACAGCTTTACTTCTGCCAGTACCTCGTCTCCTACCTTCCAAACTTCACAGAAGCTCTCATGCCAACCTTGTTCTGGAAAGTTCTCAGGAGAGCTTCTGTGAAGTTTGGAAGGTAGGAGACGAGGTACTGGCAGAAGTAAAGCTGTGAGGAGGGGGCGTGAGTTGTGCTTGGGTAGCTCTGTCGGTAGAGCAGTAGTATGTGGAAGGCAAAGGTCCCGAGTTCGTGTCTCGGTCTGGCACTCAGTTCTAATCTGCCAGCACATGCTCTCCTGCAGAGTGAAAATTTCATTCTAAGCACAATGTCGATGTAAGCCCAACTGTGGTAATTTGTACTTACTAGTCTGTTTATGATCCACGCTAAATTTACAAGCAACATTTTTCTTTTGCCTTCAGAGGATAAGAGGAGACTGGTGTCCTCACCACCTGAAATACAGTTTTCTCGGCATGGCTGCTAAACAGAAACAGTTGGTGCTTTTTCTTCCTGTAGCTATCAGAAAGCTACAAGAAACACTTGTCCCTTCCAGTCTCGCGAGTGTAAACCGGACGGAATCACCTGGCTGTTGCGATTCAAACTGCGCTTCGGCGTGCAGCACGCCTGTTACGCCGCTGAGCGGCGCTTTCCAGTCGCTAGCATCGCGTCGCGGCCGTGCTCGCGCATACTGAGCGGCGGGTGTCCTGCCTGTTCCAGCGGCGCTGCTGCAGAACGTGTCGCAGGAGGCGCTCGAGGAGTTCTTCCTGCAGCAGGACGCCGCGGCGCAGCAGCCGGCGCAGCCTCCGGCGCACACGGCTGGCGCGCCAGGCGACGCCACGCGCGCGCGCAACGGGGTCGCCACCGGTGAGTAGCGCGCCTGCCTGCCTACCTGCCAGTAGCCAGCGCTTAGTTCCTGTCTGCTGCTGCACTCTGCTGCTACCGCACCCATCACAGTGCTGCGTCTCACCACAATAGTGCACAGAGTTTCACTTGACAGTTCAACCATCGTCAGCAGGGAAGATTCTGGAGAACGCTGAGAAATCACTTGTGGTGTTCCACGAGGCTGAACCTTCGGTCCACTATTCTTTCCTATACAAGTGCACGACCTACCAGCTACTACACAAGTAGAATTGGTTCCTTTTAAAGATGATACTAGCACTGCAGTGAAACCAAACATAAAACTATCAACAGAATAAATGGCATATAATGTTCTTAAAAGTATAAATGAGTGGTTTTCAGCAAATGATTTCACTACCTATTTCAAGACACACAACATATTTAGTTCTACACTCTTAGAGATACTACACCAAAGATAAGTGTAACACATAGTGAGGAAATAACTAGGGTGAAAAATTTCAAAAAATTTTGGTGGGCCATATTGATGCAAATTTAAACAGGAAAGAAACACAATTTGGAAACCCTCCAAAAACTTCGTTTGTGTTAAAGAAAAAACAGCAGGTTGACATACTTTGCTTATTTCTGTTGAGTAATGTCTTGTGGAAAATGTTGTGAGACAATTAATGTTCAAGATAGAGAGTCTTAATATCTCAAAAGCTTGCTGTACAAATAATACAGGGAGTAGTAAAAATGCATGGCACAAATCGTAGTACACATTTCTTGTGCATAGACGAAATTATGTTATATGAATATCGGTTTGAAAACACTTTGTCTCCAAGTTACAACTCATTTTCTCCAACTCATTACTCATGGGAAAGAAACACAAACCAAATGCACCAGCATACCACATGCATATATGAGAAAGATCTCACAGGAGATTTTCAATATGCCCTCATTGGACATTGATACATGCATCAATCCTCTTTGTAGTGAATCTCAGACGTGCTGATGTATCGCTGGAGCATTGCATACGGTTTTGGAGCCCTTCACAATGCAGACACAGAGAAGCTGAACATATTGACTATGGTTCCATAAACAAGAGCTTTCAAACGCCCCCACAAATAACAGTGGGTTTAGGTCCAGAGAGTGAGGAGACCACCCAAGTTGTTGATCTCCACCTATCCATCCATCACCGAATCTGTTACTGCCTGGCCTCCATGCTCTCCAGATCTAAATGCACTGTCATTTGTGGTCGCAATTGAAAGCTCTTATATATGGAACTGCAGCATAAGATGTTCAAAGTCTCCATGCCCATATTATGGAAGGTTGCAACACCATACACAGTACTCCATGCATACTTCAGTGCATCCAAGATTCACTACAAAGGCGAGCTGATGTGTCAGTGTCCAAGGAGGACACATTGAACACCTTCTGTGCGAAAGAGTTGCATGTGGTATGCTGGTGCATTCTGTTCATGTGTCTCTCCCATGATTAGTGAGATGGCAAAAACTGAGTTGTAACATGGAAACAAAGCGTTTTCAGACCCATGTTCATGTTACATAATTTCTTCATCTACGTGTGATGAATGTGCCCTGCAATTTGTGCCGTACATTTTTGTTATACCCTGTATGTGGTGCTCACCCACAATCATCTTCTAGACATCTATTTAAGGAGTTAGGTATCAGGACTACTGCTTCATAACAAGTGTATTCCCACGTGAAGCTTGTTGTAAATAATCCACTACAGCTCACAAGGAACAATGATGTATACAATTATATCAGAATAGGAAAATAGCATTTATTATTCCACATTAAAATTGTCTTTGATACAATAACACATGCACAATGCTGGCATCAAAATTTCTCATCAGTTACCCATTGATATAAAATGTCTAACACACATCAAAGTTATATTTTAAAGCAAACTGAAAAAGTTTCTCCTCGACAATTCCCTCTACTCGGTAGAAGAATTTGTCTTTTCCTAATGTATAAAAGGTGGTGGGTAGGAATACCAATTCACATCCATATTTTTAAAAAAGCAGTGGAAAGAAATATAAATAGAAAACACATGTGTAAATGGTCACCATTCAGCCATGTTCACATATCGATGGCTAATACGAAAATAAAATGACTCATTCTACATCATTATGATTAATTGTACAAATGATCCCTGGAACATCAAGTTGTTTAACTAACGAACAGGGAACATCTGTAGTCACTGTTTCCCCTTAAGCTATCCTAGGCACTGATATGTACGAAGTGTTATCCTAAATTTTTCAGAACATTCCTGTAAAAATCAGAAAACTTAGACATTAAGCCCACCATCATAATCATCAAAGCAGTGCCCTCACCCTTTTATGCAACACTTCCAGCGATTTTCCTGTTGTATCAATCAGTTCTGGAAGCCTTATGGATGAATCGTGTTCAAAATTCGTTTTGATTCCGCTCGAATTTTTTCTATGGAGTTAAAATGCCACCCTTTGTATTTTAATCTCATTTTCGGGAAGGGGAAGAAAAGGAAAAGAGCTAGATCAGAAGAGAAGGGTGGGCGAGGGATAATTGTAACGTTGTTTCTTGTTAGGAATTCCCTCACAGTATGTGAGATGAGCGCAGGTACATTGTCATGACGTGGCAAACAGCCTGCGTTCTACCTTTAACCCGCTTATGCCTAAATATTCACTGAATCTCGTCAAAACATCGCAGCAGAAATTTCCTGTGGGTGGCTACGCACTTGGAAGATATTGCATACGGGCAATTCCGTGAATGTCATAAAAATAATTTAAAAACGGACGCAAACGGTCTCGACCACAAAAATACTTATCTTGATGGTAACCGGTTTCGGTCAGTTTTCGACCATCCTCAGACGCTCATGCCATGCTGATAGGTGGCGGTGGTAAATCGAGTGTTGTAATTCCAGGAACGTCAACTGCGATCTTCGTGAGTAAGTGTTTGAAGATGGTCAAAAACTGACCGAAAGCGTTTAACATCAGACTAGACATTTTTGCGCTCGAGACTGTTTGCGCCCATTTTTAAAGTAACTTTTCCCAGACCGCTGTTCTCCACGACAAATGTTGTCAAAAATTAGTCATAAAAATCATTAGCAGTAACATGATGTTGCTGCGAATTTGGCTACCTTCTTGGGCCATGGAACGGGTGGTATCTTCCACTGCGAAGATTGCTGTTTTGTTTTAGCGTAATAACTGTATAACCAGGACTCACCGGCGGTCATGGCCCTGGACAGGAAATGTGGATAATGTCTAATTGTTGCCTGCAGTTCAGTCCACATCTGAAACCGATGATCTGATTGATTAGCGTTGAAAAGACGGGGTTCTAACTTCGCTGCAGATCATATCATGTTCAGCTCACCAGTCAGAATGTGTGAAAATGTTCCACCACAAACATCACAGGTCAGTAGCCTTCTCTCCTTGTGGCTCACTCCACGCACTCTGTGGTGATCGTTTCCGGAGTTTTGAGTGATGACGGTCGGTTCCAGTCTTCATCATCTTCAGAGACATCCGGCCATCTACGGATTGCTTAAACCACTCAGATGTTTTTTCTTCGCTGAAAGCTTGCTCCCAAAGAACCTGCCTTAACATGTAGTGGGCTTAAGGTGCAGATTCGCGGAGCCTAGAACAAATCTCAATTGAAATTCTTTGTTGCTTCAAGTAAACATTTCGAAATTCACAGATACAGCAGAGCACGATGTAAGGAAATCAGGACCAACGTTCACACCGATGCACTCACGGTGACGAAATGCGGAACGCTGGGATTGGAAGACAAAAACAGAGGCACCTAGCAACGGAAGGTTGTACGGCTGCTGGGAGCAGTAGCCAAATCCTCGGAAATTTTGGGTAGTACCTCGCAGCCTGCCATTGTGTCGGCCCATATGAATGGATCACCATCGTAGTAAGTGCCATGACTCACACTATCAGGTACGCAATCCTGCACGTAAAAACAAATCACTAAAGTGTCTGACAGACTTGTGATCTTTTCTGTTGCACCTCCGAACGCAAACTCGTTTGAGGCGGAACAGTGTTTCACACGCAAATATTTCACATTCGGTTCGTTCCTGGGAATACTTCCACGGAAATCAAAAGCCAGAGAATTTGATTCTTCCTAAATCCATACACAGAAAGGAAGAAAAATTCCCATCTTTACGGCCTTCGCCTAGCACTGTGTGTCTTACCATATGTAAAAACCGTTGTGACATTTTTTTTTATTTGTACCAACTGCCTGCATAGGTGAAATGGCATATAAAATTATTATTCCTATGTACGCATGAGATAACTATCTGCCTAATGCATAGAATACCTCATGATTTTTGGAGCAAACTGTAATAGGAAACAGTGTCCCAATGGGCTTTTCTCACTTCCACTTCAAAATAGTTAGGATGATTTCTAAACGGCATCTCACACTGCAATGGGACATCCGTATTCACTTTTGTTGCCACACTGATCTCCACGAGAATTAGTGAAATTCCGCGACGAACGTTATGAATATTTGTAGTTTCATACGTTTTGCGGCAGTAGGCCTACTGTGTTAATTTCCTGTTAGAATGAAATTCTGTGCAGCACTCACTATCAGCAAAAGTCTTCTTGCGCATTAAGGAAGACAATAATGGACAAGAATAAGTGCTCGATTTATTGTTGAATGTAGTTGTTACTTTTCATTCGTTTGTTATTATTACTTTCTGTAATCTTGGAATGATTTGTTAAGATGTATGTAAAGCTCAAAACGTCTTACCTTTCGTAAAGTGACGAAAGTGAAATACAAGAAATAATGCCATTGTCCATGTCAGAGCTTTCAAAATGAAACAATTAAAACTTACACTTGTATTAATGTTAGCTACAGTAAACTAGGTAAAGATAGTTCCTCCCCTCGACTTCGGTTGTCCGCAGCTCGTAGTCGTGCTGTAGCGTTCTCGCTTCCCACGCCCGGGGTCCCGGGTTCGATTCCCGGCGGGGTCAGGGATTTTCTCTGCCTCGTGATGACTGGGTGTTGTGTGATGTCCTTAGGTTAGTTAGGTTTAAGTAGTTCTAAGTTCTATGGGACTGATGACCATAGATGTTAAGTCCCATAGTGCTCAGAGCCATTTGAACCATTTGAGCCGACTTCGGTCTTGGACATCTCACACAAAGTTTGCAAGTTCAGAGAACGAAACAGTGAAATCGGCACAGAATAATGAAAATTAATTATGACAGCATTCTCAGGATTCTGTACCTCACTCGATAAAAACGGAACCCTTATAGGATCGCACTTTGTTTTGTTTTGTTCTAGGGCGCAAAAAACAACTGGGGTCATACCCGCCCAAGTCAAAACTATAGAACACGAACAAAGAGAGGAGGGAAACGACTATACTTCAGTCCCAGTCCGCAGCTCGTGGTCGCGCGGTAGCCTTCCCGGGTTCGATTCCCGGCGGGGTCAGGGATTTTCTCTGCCTCGTAATGACTGGGCGTTGTGTGACGTCCTTAGGTTAGTTAGGTTTAAGTAGTTCTAAGTTCTAGGGGACTGATGACCATAGGTGTTAAGTCCCATAGTGGTCAGAGTCATTTGAACCATTTGAACTTCAGTCCCAATGGACAGAATAGCTAAAAACAGGCATGTAGGATAGGGGGTTGAAAACCACCATACAAAAATGGAGGCCCCAAACTAATAATTAAATGGCCTTCGCCGTATTGTTTCAGCGGGTAAAAAGTAAAACGCGGACGATAACCCGCGCATATTCGCTAAAACGGCTGATAAATCAGATGGCAAACCCAAGCTGGAACGTGAAACTGTTAAAAAAGGGAATTCCAGCAGGAAGTGGCGGACAGTTAAAATTTGAGCGCAATGCGTACAAAGTGGCAGGGTAGCGCCACTGAGCAAATGACGATGGCTAAAAGGGCAGTGGCCAATACGCAGTCGAGTTAAAACAATGTCCTCCCAGCGGAAGGACCGAGAGGAGGTCGTCGAAGGCGCCTGGAGAGGCTTAATAAGCCGAAGCTTATTCCCGTGAAGGGAGGACCATTGGCGACGCCAAAGGGACACCACCTCCTGGCAGACGGCAACGCAGAAATCATCGGAGGGAATATAGGTACTCGCGGGCTGAGGTAGGAGGACTGCAGCCTTGGCAGCAACGTCACCAGCCTCGTTTCCTGGCAGACCAACATGACCAGGGGCCCGCTGCACTAATGGATGAGCAGCATACAGTGCACAGAGACTTTGGAGGGCGCTGAGTGAGTCGGAGCAGAGGACACAATTGGGAAGGCTTTGTCGACGGATGTACTCAGTGGCCTGATACAAGGCGAAAAGCTCAGCTGTAAATACTAAGGAATGTGCCGGAAGCCGATAACGAAAGACACGGGTGCCAACGACGAAGGCACACCCGACCCCACGGTCAGTCCGAGAGCCATCAATGTATGCCAAGGGTCTACCGCGAAGTTTCAGGTCGTGAAACTGAAGGCTATAGGCCAAGGCTGGAGTAGTGTCCTTAGGAAGCAAATGAAGGCCAAGGTTATCATGGGCCGCTTCACGAAGCCAACGTGGTGAAGGGTCCACACCCTTTGGAAAGGTTGCAGGTAGCGCCGTAGCAAAAGGTGAAAGTGGACTCCAGGAGGTAACAGAGAAAAGGGACGAGCACCATACCGACGATCAAAGGAATCATCAAAGAAGGAGTCATAGGAGGGGTGGCCACACATGGCAGACAAACGGCATGCGTACCTGCTGAGGAGAAATTCACGGTGGTAGGACAGTGGTAGTTTAGCAGCTTCAGCGTACAGACTCTCAACCATACTGGTGTAAAAGGCGCCCATGGCCAAATGGATGCCACAGTGGTGGATAGTGTTGAGATAGCGTAAGAGGGATGGGCGTGCAGATGAATAAACAAAGCACCCATAGTCGAGTTTCGAAAGGACAAGCGACCGGTACAAACGGAGGAGGGTGCTTCGATCTGCAACACAGGAAGCACAATTGAGGACATGTAGGGGGTACCCGTGGTCTAGGGGTAGCGTCTTTGATTCACAATCAAGAACGTCTTCGGTCCCGGGTTCGATCCCCGCCACTGCCTAAATTTTGATAAATAACGAGCATTGGCGGCCGAAGACTTCCGGCATAAGAAGTCAGCCTCATTCTGCCAACGGCCTTGTCAAAGAGGGCGGAGGAGCGGATAGAGGTTCAGGGCACTCTCTTGTCCTCAGGGTGGGAAATTGCCCCTAAAGGCCGAAGAATCAGCAATGATCAACGACATGAGGATGCAGAAGGCAATGGAAACCACTGCATTAAAGACACGTAACGTGTATCCACAGGACACGTGGCCTGTAATTGAAGAAGTGTCATGATGATCTCTCCATTGGCAAAAGATTCCGGAATAGTCCCCCATTCGGGTCTCCGGGAGGGGACTGCCAAGGGGGAGGTTACCATGAGAAAAAGATTGAATAATCAACGAAAGGATAACGTTCTCACCAGTCGGGGCGTGGAATGTCAGAAGCTTGAACGTGGTAGGGAAACTAGAAAATCTGAAAAGGGAAATGCAAAGGCTCAATCTAGATATAGTAGGGGTCAGTGAAGTGAAGTGGAAGGAAGACAAGAATTTCTGGTCAGATGAGTATCGGGTAATATCAACAGCAGCAGAAAATGGTATAACAGGTGTAGGATTCGTTATGAATAAGAAGATAGGGCAGAGTGTGTGTTACTGTGAACAGTTCAGTGACCGGGTTGTTCTAATCAGAATCGACAGCAGACCAACACCGACAACGATAGTTCAGGTATACATGCCGACGTCGCAAGCTGAAGATGAACATATAGAGAAAGTGTATGAGGATATTGAAAGGGTAATGCAGTATGTAAAGGGGGACGAAAATCTAATAGTCATGGGCGACTGGAATTCAGTTGTAGGGGAAGGAGTAGAAGAAAAGGTTACAGGAGAATATGGGCTTGGGACGAGGAATAAAAGAGGAGAAATACTAATTGTGTTCTGTAACAAGTTTCAGCTAGTAATAGCGAATACCCTGTTCAAGAATCACAAGAGGAGGAGGTATACTTGGAAAAGGCCGGGAGATACGGGAAGATTTCAATTAGATTACATCGTGGTCAGACAGAGATTCCGAAATCAGATACTGGATTGTAAGGCGTACCCAGGAGCAGATATAGACTCAGATCACAATATAGTAGTGATAAAGAGTAGGCTGAAGTTCAAGACATCAGTCAGGAAGAGTCAATACGCAAAGAAGTGGGATACGGAAGTACTAAGGAATGACGAGATACGTTTAAAGTTCTCTAACGCTATAGATACAGCAATAAGGAATAGCGCATTAGGCAGTACAGTTGAAGAGGAATGAACATCTCTAAAAAGGGCCATCACAGAAGTTGGGAGGGAAAATATAGGTACAAAGAAGGTAGCTGTGAAGAAACCATGGGGAACAGAAGAAATACTTCAGTTGATTTATGAAAGGAGGAAGTACAAACATGTTCCGGGAATACAGAAGTACAAGTCGCTGAGGAATGAAATAAATAGGAAGTGCAGGGAAGCTAAGACGAAATGGCTGCAGGAAAAATGTGAAGACATCGAAAAAGATATGATTGTCGGAAGGACAGACTCAGCATACAGGAAAGTCAAAACAACCTTTGGTGACATTAAAAGCTACGGTGGTAACATTAAGAGTGCAACGGGAATTCCACTATTAAATGCAGAGGAGAGAGCAGGTAGGTGGAAAGAATACATTGTAAGCCTCTATGAGGGTGAAGATTTGTCTGATGTGATAGAAGAAGAAACAGGAGTCGATTTAGAAGAGATAGGGGATCCAGTATTAGAATCGGAATTTAAAAGAGCTTTGGAGGACTTACGGTCAAATAAGGCAGAAGGGATAGATAACATTCCATCAGAATTTCTAAAATCATTGGGGGAAGTGGCAACAAAACGACTATCCACGTTGGTGTGTAGAATATATGACTCTGGCGATATACCATCTGACTTTCGGAAAAGCATCATCCACACAATTCCGAAGACGGCAAGAGCTGACAAGTGCGAGAATTATCGCACAATCAGCTTAACAGCTCATGCATCGAAGCTGCTTAGAAGAATAATATACAGAAGAATGGAAAAGAAAATTGAGAATGCGCTAGGTGACGATCAGTTTGGCTTTAGAAAAAGTAAAGGGACGAGAGAGGCAATTCTGACGTTACGGCTAATAATGGATGCAAGACTAAAGAAAAATCAGGACACTTTCATAGGATTTGTCGACCTGGAAAAAGCGTTCGACAATATAAAATGGTGCAAGCTGTTCGAGATTCTGAAAAAAGTAGGGGTAAGCTATAGGGAGAGACGGGTCATATACAATATGTACAACGACCAAGAGGGAATAATAAGAGTGGACGATCAAGAACGAAGTGCTCGTATTAAGACGGGTGTAAGACAAGACTGTAGCCTTTCGCCCCTACTCTTCAATATGTACATCGAGGAAGCAATGGTGGAAATAAAAGAAAGGTTCAGGAGTGGAATTAAAATACAAGGTGAAAGGATATCAATGATACGATTCGCTGATGACATTGCTATCCTGAGTGAAAGTGAAGAAGAATTAAATGATCTGCTGAACGGAATGAACACTCTAATGAGTACGCAGTATGGTTTGAGAATAAATCGGAGAAAAATGGTTCAAATGGCTCTGAGCACTATGCGACTTAACTTCTGAGGTCATCAGTCGCCTAGAACTTAGAACTAATTAAACCTAACTAACCTAAGGACAACACACACATCCATGCCCGAGGCAGGATTCGAACCTGCGACCGTAGCGGTCGCTCGGTTCCAGACTGTAGCGCCTAGAACCGCACGGCCACTCAGGCCGGCTACATCGGAGAAAGACGAAGGTAATAAGAAGTAGTAGAAATGAGAACAGCGAGAAATTTAACATCAGGATTGATGGTCACGAAGTCAATGAAGTTAAAGAATTCTGCTACCTAGGCAGTAAAATAACCAATGACGGCCGGACAAGGAAGACATCAAAAGCAGACTCGCTATGGCAAAAATGGAATTTCTGGCCAAGAGAAGTCTACTAATATCAAATACCGGCCTTAATTTGAGGAAGAAATTTCTGAGGATGTACGTCTGGAGTACAGCATTGTATGGTAGTGAAATATGGACTGTGGGAAAACCGGAACCGAAGAGATTCGAAGCATTTGAGATGTGATGCTATAGACGAATGTTGAAAATTAGGTGGACTGGTAAGGTAAGGAATGAGGAGGTTCTACGCAGAATCGGAGAGGAAAGGAATATGTGGAAAACACTGATAAGGAGAAGGGACAGGATGATAGGACATCTGCTAAGACGTGAGGGAATGACTTCCATGGTGCTAGAGGGAGCTGTAGAGGGCAAAAACTGTAGAGGAAGACAGAGATCGGAATACGTCAAGCAAATAATTGAGGACGTAGGTTGCAAGTGCTATTCTGAGATGAAGAGGTTAGCACAGGAAAGGAATTCGTGGCGGGCCGCATCAAACCATTCAGCTGACTGATGACAAAAAAAAAAAAAAAAAAAAAAAAAAAAAAAAAAAAAAAAGGAAATAGAAGGACCGTACGGTGGGCTGCCACATGAGATACATGGAAGCACCAAGAGAGTTCCCTATTGAGCAGGAGCCCCAGGAATTTCATAGTGTCAACGAACCGAAGGGGAACAGGCCCAAGATGGAGAGATGGTGGGAGAAGCCAGTTGCGCCACAAATTCAAACGGACGGTTTTGTCAGAGGAAAAGCGAAAGCCATTGTCACTGCTCCAGGAGTGACGACGATCAAGACAGCGCTGAAGACGCCGCTTAGTGAGACAGGTCCGTGGAGAACTGCAATAGATGGCAAAATCATCACCAGAATGCACAGTGAGAGACAGGCCATGATAGGGTTAATGGCGTCAGTAAAGAGGATGACGCTCAGGACGGAACACCATTTTCCTGGATAAAGATGTCCGACAAGCCAGAACCCACATGCACCTTGAAAACTCGGTCTTGTGAAAATGCCCTAAGAAAACAGGCAGGTGCCCATAGAAGCCCCACATGTAAAGAGTATGGAGGAAACCAGTTCTTCAGCAGGTGTCGTAGGCCTTCTCCAAATCGAAAAACACGGCCACAGTTTGCGACTTCCCCAGAAATCCATGCATGGCAGGAGTGGACAAGTTAACAAGATAGTCAACTCCGCCCTCGAAATCCACACTGTGCAGTCGTTAGTAAATGGCAAGATTTAAGCCACCACACCAGCCGGGCATGAATCACACGTTCCATCACCTTGCAAATGCAGCTGGTAACAGAGATGGGGCGGTAGTCAGAAGGAAGGTTTTTGTCCTTACTGGGCTTAGGTATGGATATGACGGTGGCCTCCTACCAGCGTCCAGGAAATGTGCCCTCTGCCCAGATGCAGTTGTACGTGTTAAGCAGAAAGTGCTTGCCTGCAAGAGGGAGGTGCTGCAACATGTGAATGTGGACGGCGTCTGGCCCTGGGGCGGAGGATCAGGATCAACTGAGAGCATGATCTGGCTCTCTCATAGTAAAGGCGGCATTGTAGCACTCACGATTCTGAGAAGAGAAGGGTATCGCCCGAGCCTAGTCCACTCGGTTCCGAGGGATGAAGGCAGATAATGGGAAGAACTCGAAACTTACGCAAAATGGCGACCCAAGGTGTTGGAGATAGCAATAGGTTCCACTATGGCATCGTCAGCTACTGTTAGCCTGGAAAATGGGGAATGGATCTTGGTCCCAGAGAGCCGTCATAGGTTGGCCCACACGACAGAGGAAAGAACTAGTGAACGAATCCAACTAGCTGTTTTGCTGTCCCGAAGAACTCGGTGACACTTTGCACGTATCTGTTTATAATGAATGCAGTTTTCCAGCATAGGGTGGCGGTTAGAAACGCGGAGAGCACGTTTTCGTGAGTGATTGCGTCATGGCATGCCTCAGTCCACCAAGGAACTGGGACACTATGTGGTAAAGAGTAAGTGTGAGGAATGGCACGTTCTGCAGCAGTAAGGATAACGTTGGTGAGATAGTCCACCTTGTCATCACAACTGGGGAATCTCATTCTTCGAAGGTCGCGAGGGAGGAGTAAAGCTGCCAGTCAGCCTTAGTAAGCTGCCATTTGGGTGTGCATGTGGATGGGGTAGGTTTAAGAAGATGGAGACACACGGGAAATGGTCGCTCGAATAGGTGTCAGAAATGTTCAAATGGCTCTGAGCACTATGGGACTTAACATCTGAGGTCATCAGTCCCCTAGAGCTTAGAACTACTTAAACCTAACTAAACTAAGAACATCACATACATCCATGCCCGAGGCAGGATTCGAACTTGCGACCGTAGCAGTCGCACGGTTCCAGACTGAAGGGCCTAGAACTGCTCGGCCACACCGGCCTTCCTGGTGTCAGAAAGAATGGACCACTCAAGACGATGGGCAGGCTGGGCAGTTCAAAAGGATAGGTCCAAATGGGAATAGGTGTGCGAGGAGTTGGGAAGGAAAGTGGGTGCTCCATTGTTAAGGCAGAAGAGGTTAAGTTGGTTAAGAAGGTCAGCCAATGGGGCACCTCTCTGACAGGTCCTGGGAGAACCCCAAAGGGGATGATGTGCATTAAAGTCACTGAGTAGCAAACACAGATGCGGGAGGGGTGGGGGGTAGCTTCCCAATAAACTGAAGGAAGTCTGTCCTGGTAACAGCAAATGATGGAAGGTCATAAATGGTACAGAGGGAAAAGGTCAGGCAGGGAAGGAAAAGGCGAACTGCAACAGCTCGAAGATGGGTAGAGATGGGTTGAGTATGAAGGTCATCCCATATGAGCAGCATGACGCCCCAATGAGATTAAATTCTGACCTCAGGGGGAGGTCAAAACGAATCGGTAAGGAATGTGAAGGCTCAAAGTGGTCGTGAGGACGCAATTTCGTTTCCTGAAGGCAGAGTACAAGGGGATGCTGCGACGCTAAAAGCAGCTGTAAATCCTCTTTGTGGGACTGAAGGCAGTGAACGTTATATTGGAGTACAGTGATGAGAAGGAAGAAATGTAGTGGTGTCAACTCGGAGCCACTGAGTGACATCCGGTGTAGATTCGCTACTACAGGGCACAGAAGCAGGAGGATCCTGCTCCATGGGTCTACAGAAGCAGTTGCATGCTTATGCGGTCCATTTGTGAAGTCCAACAGTGAAAAATGGTTGGTGCCCACTGGCGAGACAGAAGCCAGCTGGGCTAAGGGACCATGTGGTGACAATGTCAAAGAGGACCTACGAGCTGGCGAAGGAGAAGACCGTTTGCCTTTGGTGGACTTCTTCAAGCCTTTCTGGTTAGAGGAAGACTTGGGTGTTGTTCGGCTGGAGGGACAGAGAAAGTCGTCACAGGAGTACTCCTTCTGTCCTTTTCTGCCAGTTGGTTGTGTAGTGGGTGGCTTTGCCCTTGAGGCTCGAGTTTGATGGTTTGGAACACAGCAGGACAGGGGGACAGCGATACTATTTTGACACTGGGCGATTTCACAACCTCAGAGCCGAACTTGAGGTCGCATCTCTGCATGGCCATGTCCTTCATGGAGCGAGGAGTAACAAGAACAGAACTATAGGTGCCAGACGGGAGAACACAGGGTTTGGGAATAGCCAGTAACTTGGAAGCTACTGGGTAAGACACTTTTTTCTTTATCCGAATCTCTTGAACAGCCCGTTCATCTAGACACACGGGACAATCGCGAGAGGAGGCGGCATGGCCACCATTGCAGTTGATACAGCAGGGAGAAGGAGGCGGAAATTCGCCCTCGTGCGCATCCATGCCACAGGTTACTCATTTGGCTGGGTGTCGACAATGTGTTAGAGTGTGGTTGAAACGATACACTGGTAGCAGCGCATCGGATTCGAAATGTACGACAGAACTGTGATAATTTCATAGCCTGCTTTTATCTGACAGCAGCACACCCTTATCAAAGGAGAGGAAAAGAGTGCAGGTGGGCACCAAGGCGGAATCGACCTTTTCCACTACACGATGGACGGCAATGACACCCTGATCAGAGAGGTAAGATTGTATTTCAGCCTCAGTTAGACCTTCAAGCAGTCTGGTGTAAATTACGCCATGGGAAGAATTCAAAGTTCTATGTGCTTCGACACGAACAGGGTAGTCGTCGAGAAGCGAGGCAGCAAGCAGCAGTTGTGTTTGAGAATCAGAAGCTGTCTCGTAAAGCAGAGTGCCATTCCGTGAACGAGAGTAGGATTTCACAGGGCCTTCAATTGCATCAACGCCTTTCTGGATAATAAACGGACTGACCGTGTACGTGAGACCAAAAGGAACCGCAGTGCTGCAGGAAGGGTCTTCGAATCGGTAGCCTCATTACGTTTACGTTTTGTAGATGTCGATAGGGAGGATCATTGACTCATCATGAGGAAATCCCCGATGGCACACTACTTCCAATTGGGTGCTCCCTTCACAAGGGAGTGCACCCACCTTAGGTGATCGTTCACACCTCAGGTCACGCCTCCCGAACAGCTGATGGAGGCAATTTGTGAAGGTTACAGCTCAGGCGATCACTCCTCCCTGGGCCTGGCCTGCACCAGGAGGTATGTGCAAACCCTTCATGTCGAACCGGGGCTTGGAATTACACGTTACCCAGTCACCTGTTACGTTTCAGACGCATAGGCCAGCCTTCAGCAGCGCACAGGGAGGAAGAAGAAATAAAAAAGGATCCTCAAGCCGAAGCAGAGGAGCGAGAGGAGAAGGGAAACAAAGAAAGGAAAAGGGAGCCAAAAACAAAGTTGAGACTGTTTGTACGTCAACGACAAATGCAGAACATTCCCAACAATACCCCAGACATGTTCCCCAAGGGAGGGGAAAAAGAATAAAAAGAGGATAGACAAGCAGCACAGAAAAGTGCTGCAAAGTCTGGGGCTCCGTGGTAGCCAAGCACGAACCCGACACAGAGTGGCGAGCCCCCTTGGGGGACCACACTTTGTTGTCCGTGTGGCTGCCTGTCTGTCTGCCTTTCCGGCTGTTCAGAAGAATTTTTCTTAGGAAATGGTAAAGGTATGAAGTTTAAATTTATGTCACATATTGAGGTCTACGGTCTCTTTGCGATGTTAAAAAGTGAAGCATCAGTCAGTGTAATCAAAATATTTGGCCATTTATGTCACACATATTGATACTCTCAAACTCAATCACGAAAACCTATGGGGAACTTCTCGTTGAGCTAGAATCATGACTTTTGGCTGGAAGTAAGGTTTCAATTTACAAGTAAAGGGGAAAAATTCGAAAATTGTTAGTCTGTAATTATTTCACACAAAACATTTTTTGTCACTTTTTATCCAAATGTCTGCCTGTCTGTCGATCTGTTAAGGCGTATCACCTCACATACTGGCGTCTATCGTCCTTTTCTGATGTGAAAAATGTCAAGCTTCTTAGTCTATGTAACCAGAAGATATTGTGATTTATGTCACGTACTTCGATACATGCAAACTCACTCATTCAAACGAATTGATGCAGGATCATGACATTTGGTAAGAAGAAAGGTTTTACAGTACAAAGAAAGGAGAAAAAATCAGAAAATTGCTAATTTATAGTTACGTCACACGAAGAAATATTTGTCGTTTGTTATCGGTCTCCAAAATTGAAACTGAAATATTCTCGAAAGTCTTGGAATCTGTGGTAGCTATATTTTGCCAGTGTCAATGCCGATCATATACAAAAATCATCGAGATCTCTGACTTCCAGAATGGATTAACTGTCAATATACGTCATTAAGTTTGTATGGAACCCCAAGTGAACGAGTCCTGCTCCCACCCGGCCAATTTCTAAATAATGTTTATCCCTGGATAGTTTATTGTGTCCTTTAAGAAGCAGAAAAAGAGCTTTCTTCGTGCATCTAGTTCACAAGCCGCGTAACTTTGTTTAAAGTACCACATTTACATTTACTTGTAATGACAAGAGAACGCGCTGAACTACTAACCAAAATGTTTTTTGAGTTCTAGGCAGGAGCACACCCTCGATAAATCTCAAGAATGGAGTCATTACGGATGTGTCCGATGTTGTCGTACAAGTGGAAAAACTGGACTCCATGTTGACCAATAATAAAAAAATGGTCCAAATGGCTCTGAGCACTATGGGACTTAACTTCTGAGGTCATAAGTCCCCTCTAACTTAGAACTACTTTAACCTAGCTAACCTAAGGACATCACACACATCCATGCCCGAGTCGGGATTCGAACCTGCTGCCGTAGCGGTCGCGCGGTTCCACACTGTAGCGCCTAGAACCGCTCGGCCACACCGGCCGGCAGACCAATAATAATGTACTCATTATGAGTAGTATAAGATAGAAAACGCAAAGGATTTGTGTTAGCATAAGCGGTCGGTCAATGGCCGTGGATGCGGCAGTTTCCACCAGGCTGTTATTTTAAAATAGTGTTTTATCGTGCACTGCTAACTAAGTTCGATCGTTACTCATTCCCAAGTTCATTACAGATGTGGATACATCATCCTCGTAATTTGTGTGAAACAAGCCACAGAACATCCAACGTTATGCATAGCTTGGTTATCAGTGTTCATTCGCGAATCACATACACATATCCGCTAATTCACGCGATCTGAAACACATTGTAAACCTCTGGGACTATTAATGTAACATAACCGTCAACATTCCTGCAGTTTTGCAGCTCGACAGTACCTACTTTCTACAGGCTCTACGACGTAAAATGACTGTAAATGAATATATGTTGTTAACTAAATTTTGTGCTAATACGGAAACTGTTCTTAGTTTTCTTCTAACACGTACAATTTTTTTCATAATGACATAGTATGTATTTTATTTTCATTTATAGGGAGTTTGTTAGGACAGCAAGCCGGATACATGAATGGGGTGCTGGGCAAAGCACAAGCGTTAGACTGTAATGATTTGGCCCAATTTGAGATATTTTGACGATGAGACTAAACATATCTTTCATGAAACACTCGTAGACCGCAAATAAAAAAAATGCTTTCACAACAAATAAACCTGGAATTCAAGAAGTATTTTGTAAGGGATCTTCCACAAGATAGTTTCTGCTTCAGTTACGGTTCTACGACATTTCCTTTCATCAGTTAAGAAAAACCATATAAGCAGAAATTTTTGTTGCTACTCAAATTCACATGATGATGAAGGATGGCGAGTTCGAGAATGCAGTAAAGGTCAGAGAAAAAGATGAATGCACTGTGTTCATCCTACTTGTGAAACCTGTCTAGGAAATCACTAACATCCAAATTACTAGAACTTTGTCAAAACCATGTTGGAAAATTTCAAGAAGTTGGTTTTGACATGAATGTGAAAGTCCACGTCCTGCATTTACGTAGTGACTAACCTGCAGATCTGAGACATTATAGTGAAGAGTACACATCAATCAGGACGTTAAGGAGTTGGAGAAGAGGTATCACGAAGATGAAGTGAGACTATGATGAGCGGTATTGATGGATGTTGAACAGGCACATTAAATATGAAGCCTCAGCGAGGAAATCAAAGAAGAGAAAGCTTGAAAATAGTATGGACCAGAGTCGATGGAACAGAGTTCTCATAATTTTACTAAGAGAATTGCTTATAGTATTTTTATCATATAACTACAAAAGCGAGACCATGATTATAAAACTATAGAATTTGATTCGTATTTTGCTTTGATATATGTGATTAAATAATGAAAGATTTTATTTTGTAGAATATTTTGCCGTGGTAGAAAACAATGAAAGTAATTTTCGGAATCAGTGCTACGAATTAAATCCAGAACAGGTATTTTTGAGATACCATGTGACGAAAATTGTGAAGTAGGAAGCTTGTGATATCAATTAGTGCTGTAACTGGGTATCGCATATCTTCAGAGACTTTTGGACTCACTTCCTCGCCAAACCGAGACTATTATCTTGGCTGGAGCCAGTGTTACAACGAACAAGCGTGATGGCTACTAGGGGTGGGGGATTACTTTGTGTCCAGTGTGCGTGAGTGGCAGAAAAATGTGCACACTATCAGAACATGTCCTAGAGTGTGTGACATGTTTCTTAACACCAAGGGCAGGATATGCCTGACCCGTTTAAACCTATCCTGAGGTATGATTCGCGGCCTGACAGGCTATCGATTATACACTGAATGTTTAGATAGGGTAAAGAAACTATTGACAAATACAACATATCGTCCAAGACTGCCCGGCCTGTCAAAATATGCGGACAAAAATAACAGACACTGGTACATTAAGTGACATAGTAGTGAGGAATGAAGCAGCAAATTCGGCACCGAGGGAGGATCATAGAAACCGAACTGTAAGACAAAAATTGTCCAGGTGCGAGTAGCACCGCGCACTGATGGTTCCTTACAAAGCTAATTACGTATGTAGGCGGATCATCCATTCCCAGAGTCGACGACCTCGATGATTTTTGCAGTTACCAGCACTGATACTGGCAAGATATCTGTCCCACGGAATCGATGACTTTCGAGAATGTTTCAGTTTCAACTTTGAAGTCGGGTAGCAAATGGCAAAAGAAATATTTTTTCGTGTGATATACACTCCTGGAAATGGAAAAAAGAACACATTGACACCGGTGTGTCAGACCCACCATACTTGCTCCGGACACTGCGAGAGGGCTGTACAAGCAATGATCACACGCACGGCACAGCGGACACACCAGGAACCGCGGTGTTGGCCGTCGAATGGCGCTAGCTGCGCAGCATTTGTGCACCGCCGCCGTCAGTGTCAGCCAGTTTGCCGTGGCATACGGAGCTCCATCGCAGTCTTTAACACTGGTAGCATGCCGCGACAGCGTGGACGTGAACCGTATGTGCAGTTGACGGACTTTGAGCGAGGGCGTATAGTGGGCATGCGGGAGGCCGGGTGGACGTACCGCCGAATTGCTCAACACGTGGGGCGTGAGGTCTCCACAGTACATCGATGTTGTCGCCAGTGGTCGGCGGAAGGTGCACGTGCCCGTCGACCTGGGACCGGACCGCAGCGACGCACGGATGCACGCCAAGACCGTAGGATCCTACGCAGTGCCGTAGGGGACCGCACCGCCACTTCCCAGCAAATTAGGGACACTGTTGCTCCTGGGGTATCGGCGAGGACCATTCGCAACCGTCTCCATGAAGCTGGGCTACGGTCCCGCACACCGTTAGGCCGTCTTCCGCTCACGCCCCAACATCGTGCAGCCCGCCTCCAGTGGTGTCGCGACAGGCGTGAATGGAGGGACGAATGGAGACGTGTCGTCTTCAGCGATGAGAGTCGCTTCTGCCTTGGTGTCAATGATGGTCGTATGCGTGTTTGGCGCCGTGCGGGTGAGCGCCACAATCAGGACTGCATACGACCGAGGCACAAGGGCCAACACCCAGCATCATGGTGTGGGGAGCGATCTTCTACACTGGCCGTACACCACTGGTGATCGTCGAGGGGACACTGAATAGTGCACGGTACATCCAAACCGTCATCGAACCCATCGTTCTACCATTCCTAGACCGGCAAGGGAACTTGCTGTTCCAACAGGACAATGCACGTCCGCATGTATCCCGTGCCACCCAACGTGCTCTAGAAGGTGTAAGTCAACTACCCTGGCCAGCAAGATCTCCGGATCTGTCCCCCATTGAGCATGTTTGGGACTGGATGAAGCGTCGTCTCACGCGGTCTGCACGTCCAGCACGAACGCTAGTCCAACTGAGGCGCCAGGTGGAAATGGCATGGCAAGCCGTTCCACAGGACTACATCCAGCATCTCTACGGTCGTCTCCATGGGAGAATAGCAGCCTGCATTGCTGCGAAAGGTGGATATACACTGTACTAGTGCCGACATTGTGCATGCTCTGTTGCCTGTGTCTATGTGCCTGTGGTTCTGTCAGTGTGATCATGTGATGTATCTGACCCCAGGAATGTGTCAATAAAGTTTCCCCTTCCTGGGACAATGAATTCACGGTGTTCTTATTTCAATTTCCAGGAGTGTAGTTAGAAATTAACAATTTTCTGACTTTTTTCGCTCTGTGAAATCTTTCTTCTCGCCAGATGTCATAAGCCTATGTCAATTCGTTTTGATGAGTGTGTTCGCGAGTATCAGAGTATGTGACAAAAACCGCTGTACCTTTTGACTGCATCGACTTACAAGCTTAATTAACATTTTTACAACACCAATACACCACAGTATGTGACTTGACATGTCTACCAGTTCCTGAGAAATAGGCGTAGGGACAGACGGTTGGATAACAAACGACAATATTTTTTTCATGTGATACAATTACAAATCAAAACTTTGGAGTTTTTCTCTTTTATTGGGCAGTGAAGTCTTGCTTCTTGGCAAAATTCATGAGCCTAGCTCAGCAGGAAGTACTCTGTGGATTCTGACGGGTGAGTTTGCGAGTATCGAAGCATGTGACATAAATGGCCGCATCTTTTGATTTCATTGACTTAGAAGCTTACATTTAGTGTACCGCAAAAGAACCATAGACTTCAGTATGTGACGTAAATTTCAACTTCGTACGTCTACCTGTGCCTGAGAATAACGGTTTTAAACAGTCTGTCAGACAGACAGACACCACGGGCAACAAAGTGATCTTGTAAGGGTTCCATTTTAACCGACTTAGTTATGGATGCCCGCCCGCACCCCCCCCCCCCTTCTCGACCCTAAAAAAAGAAACGACTAACCGCGAAGGAATTATCCGAGTGAGACGGAAATCTATAGATATTATGTACATGTACCGATAGTCAAATGTTTAGAATTTCCGAAAAATTGGATGATTTTTTCCATGAGAAACAGCTTCACAAACTGAGCAAGCCAATAACGCATCGGTCCACCTCTGGCCCTTATGCAGGTAGTTATTCGGCTTTGCATTGATTGATAAACGCCTGTGGGATATCGTGTCCAACGGCGTACGACTGGCGCGTAAGATGGTGAGAATCCCGAGCTGGTTGGGGGACCCTGCCCATAATGCTCTAAACCTTCTCAGTTGGAAGAGATCCGGGAACCTTGATGGCAGAGATAGGGTTCGGCAAGCACTAAGGGAAGCAGTAGAAACTCACGCCGTGTGCGGGCGGGCATTATCTTGCTGAAATGTAAGCCCAAGATGGCTTGCCATGAAGGGCAACAAAACGGGAAATAAAATATCGTCGACGTGATGCTTTGCTGTAAGGGAGCCGCGGATTACAACGAAAGGGGTGCTGCTATGAAAAGAGATGGCACCGCAGACCATCAGTCCCGGCTGTCCGGCTGTGTGGCAGGTGATACTCCACCACTGTCTGGGGCCTCTGCAGACGTGTCTTCAGCCTGGAATGTCACTGGCTGGAGTGGAATTGTCTTCTGTCATGAGTCGCGCTTCGAAATCAGCCCCAGTACCCGGAGACGCGGGATATAATAAATCCACAAGAAATAAATACCAATAGATCGTTTCCGATAATTTTTACGTCACCCCTTTCATCCATACCCCCACACTAACTCCCAAGGCATTTTTATATAAATAATAGAACATTTACCTTACAAATCTGGTTGCAACTGCTCTAGGTATTCTTCAGTTATGGTTCAATATCAGCCCCTTTTCACTCCAATCCACATAGGGTCTGCGTGGTTCTTAACCCCACAGTGGTTCTTGGTAGATAATACGTAACGTGCAAACCCCTGTGTTGTGGCTAACCTGTGATGGTTCAATATATATCGCTGGTGTGATTGTCGATTGTTTCATGTTTATTTACTCTGTCGTTATCTCTAAAATATTCGTAATTAATTCTGTTTCTTGAGTCTCTGTTTTGTTGAAGTATAATAATGAGTAAAAGTAAAGTTATTAGAAATCCTCTGAAGGTTTTTAAGAAAAGGAGAAATGTTGGAAAGCCAAAGGTATGTGTTATTACTGTAAACAATAAAGACGATGAAAATCCCCAACATAGCTTGTGTCCCAAAGAAGAAGACAGTTGGTGTAAATATAACAAAGGATTGCTAACTGGTGAAGTGTACACTCATAAGCATAGTCTGCCTCATGCAATAATGGAGGTGATAAAACCTATTTTCAGAGACTTAGCAGCACCTGAACTGTTGAAAAAGTGTATTCACGGAAAAACTCAAAACACCAATGAAAGTGTAAATAGTGTTATATGGTCGAGAATCCCCAAGACTGTATTTGTTGGAATAGAAACACTTCACTTTGGTGTGTATGATGCTGTTGCGACTTTCAATGATGGCAACATTGTAAGGTGCAAGGTATTTAGAAATATGGGAATGAAGATAGGTTCTAACATGGTACGAGCGATGCTTGCTTTAAACAAGGAACGTCTTCGGGCTGCAGACAGGGCTGTAAAGAGTCTAGAAATACAGGCAAGAGTAAACAGGAGGAGGAACAAGAGGAAGCTGGAGGAGGAGTTTGCAGAGGATGAAGATAATCCATCCTATGGACCTGGAATTCACTAAAAAGTTAATCCAATCTTTGTCGCTCGATTCCCAAAACTATTATTTTCTCATACTAATTACATGTTTTCTAAGGATCTTCGAAACATATTTGTTTCAAACTTTCAGTAAATGTTACACAGTACATTCTGCATAATTTAACACAGCCTTTTTCCAAAAAACTGTACATTTTTGAATATATAAATAAAAAATTGCAAAAAAATGTTGTGAATTTTCATTACAATGGAAAAAAATCATCTTTAATAACTGAACTCAAATTTTGTAAAATCCCTGTGTTAAGTTGTAGCCCATATTCCAATAAATAATCTGTAAAAAGTTCAACTTCCTACCTCAAATACTATGTGAGGAAAGATGTAATTTATAAGCGTTATTTTAACATTGCAAGTATAGGGCGTTCCGGAGCCCCTTAAAGAATCGAACTCATCTGTACAAATAGCTTCAAACTTCTAATTACTTCATGATTGAGTTATTGTGATGAATACACACATCAAAAAAATTTTGCATCACCTCGATTCCGGGAGTTCCGGAAAGTTGGAATAGAGATCAAGAGAAACATCACTTACGCCCTTTTTATTTCTCATGAAAACCACACATTGCATGTTGTGCCATCATACAACGAAATCTTCAGAGGTGGTGATTCAGACTGCTGTATACACCGGTACCTCTAATACCCAATAGCACATCCTCTTGCATTGAAGCATGCCTGTATTCGTCGTAGCATACTATCCACAAGTTCATCAAGGCACCGTTGGTCCAGATTGTCCCACTCCTCAACGGCGATTCGGCATAGACCCCTCAGAGTGGTCGGTGGGTCACGTTATCCATAAACAGACCTTTTCAATCCATCCCAGGCATGTTGGAGAGGACTCATGTCTGGAGAACATGCTTGCCACTAGTCGAGCGATGTCGTCATCCTGAAGGAAGTCATTCACAAGATCTGCACCAGGGGGGTGTGAATTGTCGTCCATGAAGACGAATGCCTCGCCAGTATGTTGCCGATATGGTTGCACTATCGGTCGGAGGATGGCATTCACGTATCGTACAGCCGTTACGGCGTCTTCCACGACCACCAGCGGCGTACGTCAGCGCCACATAATGCCACCTCAAAACAGCAGGGAACCACCAACTTGCTGCACTCGCTGGACAGTGTGTCTAAGGCGTTCAGCCTGACCGGGTTGCCTCCAAACACGTCACCGACGATTGTCTGGTTGAAGGTATGTGCGACACTCATCGGCGAAGAGAACATGATGCCAATCCTGAGCGGTCCATTGGGCATGTTGTTGGGCCCATCTGTACCGCGCTGCACGGTGTCGTAAGACGTCGTCCTATGCCTGCACGAAAAGCATTATTCAACACGATGGCCTTGCTGCCAGTGTTCCTACGAGCCATAATCCGTAGGTAGTGGTAATCTGCTGAGCGAGGCATGTCATCGACAGTTCCTGTCTCTCTGTATCTCCTCCATGTCCGAACAACATGGCTTTGGTTCACTTAGAGACGCTTGGGCACTTCCCTTGTTGGGAGCCCTTCCTGGCACAAAGTAACAATGTGGACGCGATCGAACCGCGGTATTGACGGTCTAGTCATGGTTGAACTGCAGACAACACGAGCCGTGTTCCTCTTTCCTGGTGGAATAACTGGAACCGAGAGCTATTGGACCCCCTCCGTCTAATAGGTGCTGCTCATGCATGGTTTTTTACATCTATGGGCTGGTTTAGTGACATCTATGAACAGTCAAAGGGACTGTGTCTATGATACAATATCCACAGTCACCATCTGTCTTCAGGAGTTCTGGGAACTGAGGTGACGCAAAACTTTTTTTTATGAGTGTACAGCCGACAAATTTTACAGAAGTTTTGAAATTATTTTAACATTTATTTGGAAGCTTCTAAGTGCTCCCATTATCAAAACAGGATGACTATAATGTTGGTAATTTTCACTGTTATGTAGTTTTTCACATGTCTCAACGTTTATGATGTCATACCTCTGAACTAGGTGTCGTACAGTGATACACTTCCGTAGGTACATGCAGTGATATACGTAGATATATTGTGAATAGAGTTATCAAGAAAGCAGTCATAAATTAAAACGCCATGCCTGATGCAACAGATTTTGACGCATCTTAGTGTTTATTAGGTCATATCTACTGCACTATGTGCCGCATAATGGTATAATTTTGCAGCCATATTTGGTACTATATGTGAATACTGTCTGGAAAATGTATTGTGAATAGAAATAGTAGAAAAAGAAGTTTTACATTTATAACGTCATACCTGATGCGGTAGTTTTACTTTGTGACAAATGAAAATGCTGTAAGTGATAAATTTTTTACATTGATCATATTGTCTGGGATGTTAACGATTAAAAGCCCTGTAAAGGTTTAAAATTATGGCTGAGGTTTGCTCCAAGTAGCCAAGTGCTCTCATTACTGGGTGAATATTGGCTGGGTATTTGCAAACAATGCATTACACTTCTTTTGCACTGATCATGCCCTTTTAGAGATATGTGGTTCTTCTCCCCAAAATGCTTCTTTCCATTTAGCAAGCTCTGTAGAAATGGATCGTTAAGTTTATGAGGATATATTGAACATTCATACACACACATTCACATATATTTTTATCATAGTAGCATTTTACCCACATCATCTGTCTCCTTGTCCCCTCTGTCTGTCCATTTACTTCTCCCCTCTCACTGTCCACCTTCCGCTTCAATCCATCGTATCTTCGCCCTTCTCACTATGCATCTCCTACACCCTCTCTGTGTAGCCCCTGGAGTACGTTAAAATACTAAAATCATAACACACCTGTCATGCAGGGCAACCTACTTGTCAGGGGTTACTGTCCCTTTTTCAACCTCTCCCTGGCCCTATGGCAGCTAGGTACTTCTTACCCCCAAAGAGCTTCTTCCCAGACAGTCAGTGATATGTATCCCACATTTGGCTTTAATGGATGTAGTGGTTTAGGAGGAGATCCAAATAAGGCACATCAGCAGATGGATAAGTGACTAAATGTCTTTGAGGCAGACAAGTCCTCACAAATGCACCTTGTCAATGGAAATGAGCATTTGGCATCATTGACTGGGAGGCCCCTTGTGGGGCAGGTCCAGCCGCCTTGGTGCAGGTCCTACTACATTCGACGCCACACTGGGCGGCCTTGCGCGCTGGATGGGGATGAAATGATGATGAAGACAACACGACACCCAGTCCCTGAGCGGAGAAAATCTCCGATCTTATCAATGGACGTGTTAACATGTGGCATGAAAAGTGTCAAATGGCAGTCTACTTTCGAACCATATTACAAATCTTGAAGGATATGTTTAATTATACTTGTACAAAACTTTCTGAAGCTATTTTCAAAGATAACTTAAGACTCCAGGTGTTGGGTGTCGAGGTTGCGGGTAATATTCAACAAATAAATAAATATCCAGTGCTCATACGAAAATGGACCCCTGTGACCCTACCGAGAGTAGAGACGATGTCGGCTGGACAGCAGGACTCGCCTTTTGCAGCGACGGCGGCGAGCAGCGGCCAGCAGGCGTACATCGGGCTGGTGACGGGCGCGCTGGCCGTGGCGCTGCTGCTGCTCCTGGGCTGCACGGTGCTGCTGATGGTGCGCCGCGGCCGCAAGAAGGTGGCGCTGCTGCACAAGCACTCCGCGCTCGTCTCCAACGGCGTCGCGCTCAACATGAAGGAGATGCTGGCGCCCGGGGGCGGCGTTCTGGGCGTCGGCGCCGGCGGCGGCCTCACGCGCGTCCTCGCGCCCTGCAAGCCCAAGGCGGCCGCGCCGGCGGCGGGGGGCGCGGCTGCGGGGGCGGTCGTGGGGGCGGCGGCGGGCAGCAAGGCCGGCGGCGGGGGTGGCGGGGGCGGCGGAGGCGGCGGCGGCGGTGACAGTGAGGACAGCGAGGGCTCGAGCGTGTACCACGAGCCGTACAAGCTGCTGGCCAAGGCGGGCGCCGGAGGGCACCAGGACTACGGCTGCCTGCTCACCACCAGCAAGAGCGTCGGCCAGTACACCGGTGAGCACTGCCGCCTTCCCATTCAGTGGATTGTGCAGAATGAACACTCGCCCATGTACTGAATATAAATCCTTTAGCTAAAGTTATAAACTTCTCTACACTCATTTTATATCAACTGATGCACGGGACATTGTTGATGGCGACCATCCTTTGAGTCTTAGTGACGATGAATGATTGAGGTGCCAGTTTCAAATGTCCCTATCTTTTTTTTCTCATAAAAAAAGGAAAAAACAGACCATAGCCATCTACATTAAGCAATAGCAACACATATTTCATGAAGGGGGAAATTCCCTATGTTCCTAATGTAACGAACTCTTTCCAACTACGCCCGGGTTCCCGGGTTCGATTCCCGGCGGGGTCAGGGATTTTCTCTGCCTCGTGATGATTGGGTGTTGTGTGATGTCCTCAGGTTAGCTAGGTTTAAGTAGTTCTAAGTTCTAGCGGACTGATGACCATAGATGTTAAGTCCCATAGTGCTCAGAGCCATTTGAACCATTTCTTTCCAACTAAGCCAGTGAACCATCCTTCTTTAACCGAGCCAGGTGGTGAAGTGGTTGTCACATTGGACTCGCATTCGGGAGGAAGATGGTTGAAATCCGTGTCCAGCTATCCTCATCTAGATTTTCCATCATTTCCCTAAATTTCTTCAGGCAAGTGCAGGGATGTTTCCTTTGAAAGGGTATCTCCGACTTCCTTCACCATCCTTACCTAATCTGATGGGACCAATAACATCGCTGTTTCGTCCCCCCTCAAACAAACCAACCAACCAACCATCCTTCTTTCTCTCACAATCAGCATTACTGTATAGCTCGCACTAGCGTTGTAGAAATATATGTTTCAGTTACTAAAATAGGCCATCTGATCTGAAATATACTGATCCCAGTTAAAGGACGTTAATATTGGGTCAACCACTCTTTGCCGTTATTATGTTTGGTTTGTGGGGCGCTCAACTGAGCAGTCATCACCGCCTGTACAAAGTCACAAGTTTTTCATAGCCCAATTTTTTTCAAAATCCAATTTTTTCACAGTCCAATCTAGCCACTGTCACGAATGTTGAGGATGATGATGAAATGAGGAGGACAACACAAACACCGAGTCCTCGGGCAGCGAAAATCCCCAACCCGGCCGGGAATCGAACCCGGACTCCATGATCCTGAGGTAACAACGCTATCCACTAGACCACGTGCTGTGGACTCTTTGCTCTTATGATGGCTTTGTCTCTCATTTTTCGCAAGATCCAAAACCAGAGATGTTGTGATATATGATGTTTGGTTCTGGAGCAAAGTCGACGTTCTAACCTATCCCAAAGGAGTTCTGTTGGGTTTAGGTACGGACTGTGGGCAGCTCACTCAAGTAGAGGAATGTTATTGTCTAGAAACAATCTTCTCAGGGATGGTGGTGTATGACAGGATACTTTGTCGTCCTCTACTGCATGCAGTATATGATACTGTGCAATTTGTTCATATCCTTCCGCATTTAGCGTTTTCCTAAGTGCAACAAGAGGACCACACGCAAACCATGACAACCACGCACATATCGTAACATGGGGGTAGCCAAGCATTCGTCTCCAGACCCGCCTCCTGGCTCGAGGGCTACAGCGCTCAGCGTCGCTGCACATTCTCCCCACCGCCACAGAGCGCTGTCCGAGCGTCAGGAGGGGGGAAACTGTGAATGCACTGCACTTACATGGTGACGCAGTCGCACTGCGTACGAGTTGGTATTATTTTTCACGTTTTTCGTATCATAGATCACATACAGTGTTCATTATTTTTGGTATGCAGAACAAATGTAGTGCAAACTCTCGGCATAGTCACAGACACAGACAGTTTCACAAATTTTCGCACTCAAGTTGCCATGTAATTGTGACTTATTTAGTTTCATAATCGAAAAAAGGTCTTTGGTACACATACATTGATCGAAAACCTACAGGTTTTTTGCAACCTCATTGTGGACACATGCAAACTCTTCCCAAGAAAACAATGTAGACGTGCTGGAGAGCTATCGTAATATAATTTGTCTTCAAAATGGGAATTACATCGTAGATCAATTAGGTTCCATCTGAACGTGCACAGGAGCACTTTGAACTGAACTGACCTGCAAACGGTCTGGAGAACAACTCGAAAATCTAAATGAACAAATTATCCTTTTACTTCTTCAAAAGCTACAGTGAATTCTTCAAACCTCGCATTTCCCGTTGAGTTTAGGGAAACCGATAGTGTTTGACAGATTTTGTCCATTCTGCAGCCCGGTTCTCTTTCTAATTGCAGCCCCATCAAATCACAAATTAATTGCTCCTAACCTTGCAGCACGTTACTGTGGGCAGTGTACAGTCAAGTCCACTTAAAATGCGAAGTCTACAATCTATTTTGGATGTTCTAATTTTCGTACCTGCATTCCCTTTTCCTTCAAAAACCCAATAATAGCGCATTTTAACTCCAAAATTTGTTTCAGGCTTTCCCCTTGACTTAACCAACGTACTGTACAGTAATATATGAAGTCTTCATACTCTTCGTTCAGTTCCATCGACGACCGTTGCAATGACAGTGGAGTAATGCGTGCGACTTCGGAAATTTTACTATTGCTCCACGAATTTCTTAACGTTCTCGATGCCTAAATTCAGCATAAAACGATTCTTGATGCGCAGAGCAATGAAGCCCGTCTGTCGACCGTCGTAATTTTTTGCCCCTTCATCCTCAGCTAAACCTTAAAATTCTGTCTGCATGGTACTGTAATATTACACTACTGGCCATTAAAATTGCTACACCAAGAAGAAATGCAGATGACAAATACACTCCTGGAAATTGAAATAAGAACACCGTGAATTCATTGTCCCAGGAAGGGGAAACTTTATTGACACATTCCTGGGGTCAGATACATCACATGATCACACTGACAGAACCACAGGCACATAGACACAGTCAACAGAGCATGCACAATGTCGGCACTAGTACAGTGTATATCCACCTTTCGCAGCAATGCAGGCTGCTATTCTCCCATGGAGACGATCGTAGAGATGCTGGATGTATTCCTGTGGAACGGCTTGCCATGCCATTTCCACCTGGCGCCTCAGTTGGACCAGCGTTCGTGCTGGACGTGCAGACCGCGTGAGACGACGCTTCATCCAGTCCCAAACATGCTCAATGGGGGACAGATCCGGAGATCTTGCTGGCCAGGGTAGTTGACTTATACCTTCTAGAGCACGTTGGGTGGCACGGGATACATGCGGACGTGCATTGTCCTGTTGGAACAGCACGTTCCCTTGCCGGTCTAGGAATGGTAGAACGATGGGTTCGATGACGGTTTGGATGTACCGTGCACTATTCAGTGTCCCCTCGACTATCACCAGTGGTGTACGGCCAGTGTAGGAGATCGCTCCCCACACCATGATGCCGGGTGTTGGCCCTGTGTGCCTCGGTCGTATGCAGTCCTGATTGTGGCGCTCACCTGCACGGCGCCAAACACGCATACGACCATCATTGGCACCAAGGCAGAAGCGACTCTCATCGCTGAAGACGACACGTCTCCATTCGTCCCTCCATTCACGCCTGTCGCGACACCACTGGAGGCGGGCTGCACGATGTTGGGGCGTGAGCGGAAGACGGCCTAACGGTGTGCGGGACCGTAGCCCAGCTTCATGGAGACGGTTGCGAATGGTCCTCGCCGATACCCCAGGAGCAACAGTGTCCCTAATTTGCTGGGAAGTGGCGGTGCGGTCCCCTACGGCACTGCGTAGGATCCTACGGTCTTGGCGTGCATCCGTGCGTCGCTGCGGTCCGGTCCCAGGTCGACGGGCACGTGCACCTTCCGCCGACCACTGGCGACAACATCGATGTACTGTGGAGACCTCACGCCCCACGTGTTGAGCAATTTGGCGGTACGTCCACCCGGTCTCCCGCATGCCCACTATACGCCCTCGCTCAAAGTCCGTCAACTGCACATACGGTTCACGTCCACGCTGTCACGGCATGCTACCAGTGTTAAAGACTGCGATGGAGCTCCGTATGCCACGGCAAACTGGCTGACACTGACGGCGGCGGTGCACAAATGCTGCACAGCTAGCGCCATTCGACGGCCAACACCGCGGTTCCTGGTGTGTCCGCTGTGCCGTGCGTGTGATCATTGCTTGTACAGCCCTCTCGCAGTGTCCGGAGTAAGTGTGGTGGGTCTGACACACCGGTGTCAATGTGTTCTTTTTTCCATTTCCAGGAGTGTATATTATATACACTAGAACTGACATCTGATTACATTTTCACGCAATTTGGGTGCATAGATGCTGAGAAATCAGTACCCAGAACAACCACCTCTGGCTGTAATAACGGCCTTGATACGCCTGGGCATTGAGTCAAACAGAGCTTGGATAGCGTGTACAGGTACAGCTGCCCATGCAGCTTCAACACGATACCACAGTTCATCACGAGTACTGACTGGCGTATTGTGACGAGCCAGTTGCTCGGCCACCATTGACCAGACGTTTTCAATTGGTGAGAGATCTGCAGAATGTGCTGGCCAGGGCAGCAGTCGAACATTTCTGTATCCAGAAAGGCCCGTGCAGGACGTGCAACATGCGGTCGTGCATTGTCCTGCTGAAATGTAGGGTTTCGCAGGGATCGAATGAAGGGTAGAGCCACGGGTGGTAACACATCTGAAATGTAACGTCCATTGTTCAAAGTGCCATCGGTTGATTCATGGATCGTGACGTGGCTGCACGATCCGTTACAGCCATTCGGATAAGATGCCTGTCATCTCGACTGCCAGTGATACGAGGCCGTTGGGAACCAGCACGGCGTTCCGTATTACCCTCCTGAACCCACCGATTCCATATTCTGCTAACAGTCATTGGATATCCACCAACGCGAGCAGCAATGTCGCGATGCTATAAACCGCAATCGCGATAGGCTACAATCCGACCTTTATCAAAGTCGGAAACGTGTTGGTACGCATTTCTCCTCCTTAAACGAGGCATCACAACAACGTTTCTGCAGGCAACGCCGGTCAACTGCTGTTTGTGTATGAGAAATCGGTTGGAAACTTTCCTCATGTCAGCACGTTGTAGGTGCCGCCACCGGCGCCAACCTTGTGTGAATGCTCTGAAAAGCTATTCATTTGCATATCACAGCACATTCCACCTGTCGGTTAAATTTCGCGTCTGTAGGACGTCATCTTCGTGGTGTAGCGATTTTAATGGGCAGTAGTGTATTTCACAGCAAATTTTCGGTACCTGTCGATTATCTGAATGCATAATAGATATTGAGAATTTTGGTCCCTCTCTTTTGTCGTTCTCATTTAGTTTTAAAAGTTTGCGACAATATCTCGCCAGAGTGCGTCTTTTTCTGCAAACAGCCAGTGGACGTGTGAACGTCCTTGATACCAAAAGGAAAGGATGCGCGGTAGACAGCACTGACACCACGATTCTCACGGAATGACGAGCCTTGTGCCTGCTGACAAATGGCGCACCGCAGTACGAAACGAAATGTCGCTTGGTACCTCCGGAAAGGCCCGAGGAAAGCCGATACTGCCTCACCGTCTGGCTCGCGTGCTGTCTGGCACGCCGCGGCCAGCCTTGCTGTAACACCATGTCTGAGGAGGAGGAGGAGGAGGAGATGAGATGAGCGTTTAACGTCACGTCGACGGTGAGGTCGTTAGAGATGGCGCACAAGCTTGGAGTAGGGAGCACAGGAGAAGGAAATTGGCCGTGCCCTTTTGAGGGAACCATCCCAGCATTTGCCTTAAGCGATTTAGAGAAATCACGGAAAACCTAAATGTGGATGGCCAGACGTTGGTTTGAGTCGTCGTCCCCCAGAACGCGAGTGCAGTGTGCTGCCCAATGTGCCACGCCGCACACTGACGCCTCCTCCACAGTGTTTCACTGTTATGACGTCACACGATGACATACTGATAACGTTCTGCAAGCATTCTCCAAACCTAAACCCTTCCATCAGATTTCTGCAGGGTACAGTGTGATTCACCACTGCCAGCCACTCGCTTCCAGTCGCCTCCAGTAGAGAGGCGTCGCTCATTATATCTCCCAAGCATAGCTTACCACTGACTACAGAAATGCGTGCCTCATGAGGACCTTCTTGACCAGTGCACCTCTGTCTCTTAACTCTCTGCGGACATTCCTTGTGCTAGCTGGGTGGCTGTTAGCACTTTGGAACTCATGAACCAGTCCTTCTGCCGATTTGACGCGACTTTTACGGCCAGCGTCCCCAATGCCATGCGGTCCCTGCCCCTCAGTACTGGAGGCGTGCCTGCTCTTGATGTAGCTACGGCTGTTCCTTTACCTGTCTACTTCACAACCACATCTCCAGTAGGCGAAAGGCACAGCGTTAGAATCGTTGAAAGTTCCCTGGCGGAGTTGTTACTCAGGTGACATCCAACCACCAGTCCACATTCTAAGTGCTGTTAATTCTCAAATGTCAGTGCAGTACTACCAGTCTGCCCGCCCGATTAGCCGAGCGGGCTAAGGCGCTGCTTCCCGAATCTCCCCGGCGGATTACTGTCGAGGTCCGGTGTGCCGGCCAGGCTGTGGACGGTTTTTAAGGCGGTTTTCCATCTGCCTCGGCGAATGCGGGCTGGTTCCCCTTATTCCGCCTCAGTTACACTATGTCGGCGATTGCTGCGCAAACACTGTCTCCACGTGTGCGTACACCATCATTACTCTACCACGCAAACACTGGGGTCACACTCGTCTGGAATGAGACATTTCCGGGGCCATCCACTGGGGGCCGAACCGCACAATAACCCTGGGTTCGGTGTGGGGCAGCGGTGGGGTGGGTGGACTGCTGTAGCCTCTTGTGGGGTTGTGAACCACTGAGGGCTTCGGAGGGACGAAGCCTCTCCGTCGTTTCTAGGTCCCCGGTTCCATACACACAACATACAATAACTACCAGAAGAGACGATGTTCATTGTACAGTAATTGTCGAATAATTAGGACCGATTCGTATACAGTAACGCATGGAGACAGGGATGTGAGTAAGAGCCGCCTCGAATCGGTGCGGAAGATTAACGACCGCAGGCCGGTAAGCCGGCCAGCTTGAGTGTTGCTTTTAGGCGGTTTACCACGCTCGTTTAGGAAAATGCTGGGCTGACCACCAAATTCCACCCCAGAGAATACGATACAAAAACAATTAAATTACGGTAAGAGAAGGATGTTCACACGACTGACATACATTTGGCGCCCACGAATTTCCTTAGGTTGCCTTGAGGATCATGACGTCAAGCAGGATATTTGATCACAAAGTTAAATAATGAAACAGAATTTGTGAAATCCTGAAAGGCTTACCACTTACTAAGTGCGATAAACGCTAGGTGAAAGAAAGGGTGAATACAGGGGAACAGTTTACACACATCGTACATACATTCCAAACAGTCTTTAACAGTACACCATCTTCCCTGCCCCCCTCCTTTCCACCCCCCCTCCCCCTCCCCCCCTCCCCTCCCCCTACTCGAAGCAACTGAAGCGGCGTCTGCTGAAAATCATTATCTGAATTTTAAAGAATCAGCTCGGTGTATTACATTACCATAAATTTCATTACAACTAGCATAATACGTCTCAGCAAATTTACGAAGTTTCTCATGTTACAGTGTGTACTGCACTTTCTTTTCCATTTTCATTGACGTTTCAGTTACGCAAAAATTTCTTCTTGTTGATCTGATAATACAAAATTTTTATGTTACTCAGCTATAGGTTTTTACCTATTCATATTTTCCTGACAAGGGAACCTCCCCATCGCATCCCCCTCAGATTTAGTTATAAGTTGGCACCGTGGGTAGGCCTTGAAAAACTGAACACAGATCAATAGAGAAAACAGGAAGAAGTTGTGTGGAACTATGAAAAAAAAAAAGCAAAATATACAAACTGAGTAGTCCATGCGTAACATAGGCAACATCAAGGATAGCATAGGCTCAGGAGTGCCGTGGTCCCATGGTTAGGATGAGCAACTGCGGAACGAGATGTCCTTGGTTCAAGCCTTCCCGCGAGAGAAAAGTTTACTTTCTCTATTTTCGGAAACTTATGATCTGTCCGTTCGTTCATTGACGTCTCTGTTCACTGTAATAAGTTTAGTGTCTGTGTTTTGTGACTGCACCGCAAAACCGTGCGATTAGTAGACGCGAAAGGACGTGCCTCTCCAATGGGATCCGCAAACATTTTATCGCAAAGTCATATGTCAACCGATTCCTCCACAGGAAAACACGTCTGATATATTCTATACGACACTGGTGACGGCATGTGCGTCACATGACAGGAATTGTTGTCGACCCACCTAACTTGTACACTTGGCGAATGGGTAAAAAGATTCTTGTACCCTGCCCGATTTGGGTTTTCTTGTGGATGTGATAATCACTCCCAAAAAAGTGATGGAAACATAAGAGTTTGTCACATAAACTGAAATTAAAAAATTCAACATTTCACTCGAAGGAAGGCTTGAACCAGGGACCTCTCATTTCGTAACTGCTCACGCTAACCACGGGACCACGGCGCTCCTTTGCTTATGTTATTCTTGATGCTGCCTATCTTGCTCATGGACAACTCAGTTTGTATATTTTGCTTTTTTTTTCATAGTTCCAAACAACTCCTTCCTGTTTTCTCGATTGATCTGTGTTCAGTTTTTCAAGGCCTATCCACTGTGCCAACTTATAACTAAATCTGAGGGGGTGCGATGGGGAGGTTCCCTTGTGAGCATTGAACTTATGTCTTCATTTACATGGTCTTTGTATTAATAGTTTATTCACATGACCACCGTGGCAATATTACAAAATATAGAAATTCTTAGTCTCAAAGAATGGTTTATGCACTGCTAGATAGTCGTTTTTCACCGTTAGAGAACAGAAAGTATATTTTCAAACCAAAAAAACTCATTGGCCCACACAAATTGTCTGTCCATCATTATTCCCCGATATGGTATTATTTCTTTGATTTACACAACCAGCGATAAAAAGCAATGTTTGATTTACGCACATCCATGTCTCAAACGGTTCATAATATGACGTTATCGGACATCATAATAACTTTTATTTAAACATTTTTGGAACGTGACTGTCAACAGCTGTTAAGTAATGTACAAAATGCATATCTGAACCATCAGCTGTTTGTATTTTAAACCCAAATATCTACCATTTTCGATCTCGGATCATCTTCACGGATGAAGGGTTAAAATGATTTGAGCCCCCATATTGCATTAGTCATTAGTGCATGTCAATGTAAATATATGTCACAGCACTTGAAAAGCAAACATACAGATATTAAACGTACACGGAGCAGTACTGTGTCATTTATTTACATTTAAGGCATGCACTACATATTTTAAGTAATGACTAATGCAACATAGTGGCTCAAATCATTTTAACCCTTCATCCGTGATGTAGCGGGCCTTTGAATTTCGCCGCGCTACACTCGTTGCCTCAGATATAAATTATACCGTCGCAGCTGTATGAGCGCTCGACGACAGAGAAAATATTTATAAGAAAATGAAGGTACAAAAATTGAAACTCTTTCTGTTTTCTACCCGCTATTTTCTCTTAAGAGCGAAAGCTTCACTTATTCGCTAGTCTTGGTCTGATTAAGACGTAAAAACTTACTGATGTGCACACATATAGTATTGTGGAAGCTTGTATGAAATTTGGAGGATGGAAGCAGCCGTAAAATACATTGCATTCAATATCAAGATGGTATTCATTCGTAATTCCTGGACGATGAAATTTACTGCAATATTTTGGACCAGCTACGACTTTTTCATACAGAAATGAAGCAGGAGATTGTTGGCGAACAAGACTTGAACGCCGCACGAGAGAAGACTTATTAACATGGTAATGAATGTACTCTTATCTACGCCATTTCCCCTGTTAATCACATTTTGTTATTCTCTGTTCTCTTTCAAATAATTTTTGTAGTGGAAATTGGTTTGACATTTGCTCAGAAACGCCACAAGGACCACCCCACCAATAGCTTTTCCGAATCACGAAGTCCGATAACTCTTCTGTAATTCGAAGTCCGATTTGCGTTTCATTCTTTCCATTTTTCACGGTCATAAACGATTTTAAAACCCCCCTTTTTATTCACCATTTCTTCCCACATTTTCAACCTTTTCTTTTCTTTTTTTTTTTATTAGCCACGACAGTGAAGACGTTCCAAGATAGAAACTAGTAGATATCTCGGTTTAAAATACAAACAGCTGGTGGTTCAAATATGCGTTTTATACAGCAACTTTCTATTGCATCAGCTACGTCTCAGTCGCGCTGTTTGAGGCGTCGTGTCACGGATTGCGCGGCCCCTCCCGCCGGAGGTTCGAGCCCTCCCTCGAGCATGGGTGTGTGTGTGTTGTTCTTAGCATAGGTTAGTTTAAGTAGAGTGTAAGTCTAGGGACCGATGACCTAAGCAGTTTGGTTCCTTTGGAATCCACATACATTTGAACATTTAGTTATATCTCAGTGTCGAAGTAAGGGTTGGAACGGAACAGAGTCGACTTGTGATGAATTCCTTCAAAAATCGCCCGACGGGTGGGCCTATGTCTCTTTCACTGGCCTCGTATAGGAAACTTCATTTCACTCTGGAACAGTGAGGACTAGTAATTAGCGTAAATCATTAGGCCTTAAGGGGACGTCGAATTGTGCGGGAATGTTGATGGTGGTTACGCTGTTACGTGGTAGCGAGATCTCCCTCAGTGTGCTGAGTGGCTGCTGTGTGTTTGCGTGCCCGCAGACTTCACGAGCGTGGCCAGCTTCCAGGAGGAGGTGCGCTTCGCGTCGCCATCTTTCCACAGCGCGGCGGCGGCGGCGGCGGTGGCGCGGCAGCCCTCGCAGTTCGAGTTGCAGCCGTTCGCGACTCCCACCAAGGCCGCCGCCCCCGCAAGCGCCGCCCCCGCCGTGCCCGAGGCCTACTACGCCGCCACCGACATCGTCATGGTAAGGCGCTACTCTCTCTCTCTCCCTCTCTCTATGTTTCTTTCAGACCGCTAACGCTCTCTTAACCCTTTCGTGAGCCGTGGGGAACATGCTTCCCACTACAATGAACTCGCTCCTAGTCCCGTGGGATTCACAGTTCCCACCTCTGTACAGTGCTACCACCTAGTGAACAGTATAGGGTACTACTTCCAGTCGGATGTTCCCGCCGTTTTTGCTGTACCTTCGCGCAGAGGCTTTGTATAGCTGAGTGTTGCTCTGTAGAGGAGCCTTTCAGTGCTGTTTGCGTGACATTTTTGTGATTTTTTTTTCCTCAAAGCTATAGTATAAGGTGAATACTTTTGATTTACCCAAATTTATGAAGGAGCACGTAAAATTGGAACGAGGAGAATTCCAGTTTGAAACAAAAGGAGCCATTTCTGCAGTAAAATGGATGGATAACCGTCCAGTCACTTTCCTGTCCTCAATTCATGACCCATGAGAAACAGCCACAGTGAAAAGGAAAAACAAGGATGGTACTAGTACAGAGATTTCTTGTCCCGTGGCAGAATACAACAAAATAATGGGTGGTGTCGATAAGTTTGATCAATTACGAGAAAGGTATGCTATTTGGCAGACGTTCTGTAAAATGGTGGCACAGAATGTTTTATTTCCTGGTGGATGTTGCTGCAGTGAACAGTTTTATCCTGTGGAAAATTAGTAAAAGAGAAAGTGGACAGCATGATCAGCTCACATACAAGATCCATCTAGCCAGACAATTGATCGCTGGCTTCTCATCCCAAAAAAGGCGTGACCAAAGTCCTGTCTTTCTGGCAAAAAGGGGTAAAGCACCTGAAGATTTTCGTCATATGGCTGTAGGGGAGCATCGACCCATTTTAGAAGAAACCTACTGGACGTGCCGTCATTGTAGTACCAAAGCTGCGGAAAAGAGTACTCGCTGTGTTTGTACATATTGTCAAATACCACTTTGCATAGACCCATGTTTCAGAAACTTTCATGGGAAGTAATTGTGAACAATCGTTGTAACAAGAGAAGTAAATTGATCAAATAAATATGACATATATTGAAAAAGTTGTTTTTGTCATTTAACTCCAAGGAAGGGCAGTGGGAAGAATACTTCCCACCTTGTTGTGTGACCTCAGTTTCACAGTTGGAGCAAATTTGATATTCTGTATCATAAATATACCTATCTGTTAACTACTATCTGATCTCCATTCATTAAAAAAACTGCTCAATAATTTTGCCCGCGAAAGGGTTAAAAAGGGTGCCCACAGAAAGAAAGTGGATTAACCGTGTAGCAGAGCTCAGCGCGAAGTGGCTTGAACTACCGCGGACACTGTCTCGGTCTCACCTTATGTGGCAGCACGTAATGTGCGACACTTGTTGCCCCGCTTTCGGCGACCCTGAGTCAGCCACGCGCTGCGCTAACAGAACCGACGTCTGAGCCTCACTACTTTCCTCAAACGATTTTACAGAAACTGTTCTCTCTAAAAATTTAATTCATGTAGTACTTACAACTTGACATATCAGCATCATAAGAAAGTGTCCGTCTTCTTGCAAACTGTCATACTTATTGTAGTATTTGCGTCTGAGTAAGTTACTGTGCGAAGTTCTAAAAGTTTGCAGTGGAAAATAGGGGTGGCTTTGATTTTGCATTAGGTTCATGTTACACCATATGTTGCTGTGTATGAAATTTACCTGCTATATTGAAGTTTTCCTTAAACTCAGTTGGAGGTCACTACCTAACCTAACCTAACCTACCTTCAGTCTTCAGAAAATGTATTTTATATAACACACTCAGTTCCTATCGGCGCGCAAGCATTAAACCCAGAATGAAATATCCCTGATATCTCTTAAATGGTTTGAGATACCAAAACGAGATTTTGGAAAATGGCAGCGAACAATGAAGAGCTTATTTGATGACATTGTTAATATGGAAACCTTAATCATCTATTGTGTTATTCAAGTAACTACAATTTTTAAGGGCCATTGATACCTGGCTCAATGAGAATTGCTGTCGGTTTTTGCCCAGAAGTTGTTTTTTGTCCACAAATTATTGACCTTTTTTGCCTTCAATTGTTGATCTAATAGTACAGTTCTTAGAGGTTCTGCGTAAGTTTCAAGTACACTAGAACGATAGTGACATGCATCTGTACTGTGTTTAGGCAAGAGAAGCAAATTTTCACAGAGCGTCAACGGAAAAGTGTGTTACTAAGAATTCGTCACTGATGACGCTTGTATCAAAGTAAACAAAGATTAACAAGTCAGGCAAAGATGAAACGCCGGTCCTGTTGCAATTTCAGCGGTATCCTGTTCAAATGGTTCAAATGGCTCTGAGCACTATGGGACTTGACATCTATGGTCATCAGTCCCCTAGAACGTAGAACTACTTAAACCTAACTAACCAAAGGACAGCACACAACACCCAGCCATCACGAGGCAGAGAAAATCCCTGACCCCGCCGGGAATCGAACCCGGGAACCCGGGCGTGGGAAGCGAGAACGCTACCGCACGACCACGAGATGCGTGCCGGTATCCTGTAACCAAGCACGTTTATAACAATGAACAGCTGGTACTGAAACTTACCGAAGCATTTTCTTTTTAGACATCAATGCCATGAGGAAAATTAAAACGATTCACAGTACAGAGTACATCATCTCTTTGTTCCTCCGCATTCAAAGAGAGTTCCTCAACTGTTTCACCTCAAATATCTTTTGATATGTAAAGATGTATTGTATTTTCGTCCTGATTAGCAGTTGCAAATAGCTCATAAAATCAATTAACGAGGTCTCTACGAACAAAACTATTCTCGTTTCTGGCTCTGGAATAGTTTTTCTCTTTTGAGAAAGTAAATTTTGGAGCACTGAAGCTGTGATCACTCTGACTTGGGGAATCCTGTAGCCTACACGTCAAGCTGAGGAAAAGCAAAGACATTTGAGCTGAATAAGCTTAGTCCTTTACTCATATGACGGAAACGATGGTTTGCTACTGGGTCTGAGTTTCTTCATATTTGTCAGATGACTGAGGTGTAGAAAGTAAATTCTTTGGTGAGTTTCAGAAACAGCTCTTCAGTATTAAATACACACTTTGTTGTAAGATTCACTCAGATTGCAACAAAAGGAGAAATTTAATTCCCCAGACTTCTTACCCATTTTCTATCTTTACGCAAACATCAGTAGCGAATTTTGACTAAAACCTACGTTTTTCTTCTTGCCATGTTAAAATTTGCTCCTTTCTCAAAAACGCAGCATAGTTATACATAATGTAATCTCACTAACAAGTTAATGGAGATGCAGTTGTGACGTAATCCTGAAACAGTGATTTATTGTGTGAGGACATCGATAGTTTATGAAAAAATACATCCATAGAAATAAACGTGCCATTTTTTCACATATTTTATTGCACAACCCACAGCAATTCTCGTTCCACCAGCTATCTATGGCCATTAAAAAGTACGTTGTCTCATTCAAAAAGTCTATATTACTACATTAAGATAGCAGATGATGAAGTTTTGCATATAAACCATATGATAAATACCCTTCTCTTTGTGTGGTATCATTCGCCAAAATCTCGTTTTCATAACTCAAACTGTTTATGAGATATGAGGCACATTTCATTCTGGATTTATTACTGGCGCGCCGATCGGAACTGAGTGCGCTGCATAATATCGAATTTCTCGATACTGAAGGTAAACAGAGACGTCTTCCCAGGTACAAAGAAAAGCACAATATGCTAGCTAAATTTCGTATGAAGCAATATATCGTATAAAATGTACCAAACAGAAAATCATACTGACCCATAATTTTCGTTGCAGGCTTTTAGAATTTCGTGTAGTGTCTTACTTACACGGAAAACGTCACGATAACTGTGACTAGTAAGGAAATCATGGGTGCTTCACCATGAAGCCGATGCATCATGCTATAAGCAAAACAAAACTCAAGTTTTTCTAGCGTATAGTTTCTGTAAAATCGTGCGACAGATATTGCAGTGTTAACAGAGGACGCCAGACGTGTTTTTCGTAATGGCACTCTTGCGCCTCGACTAGCTGGCTAACCAGCTTTCTCCGTGTGCATCGGTAGGGGCGTATAGTTGCATTGGACGGCTCGGCGATGCAGCAGGCTGAGTGCTGGCGTTATTTCACAGTGCCCCAGGATGGTTAAAAATAGCAATAAAGAAGGACGGCTGCTATTGATTATTAACTGTATCGTAAGTTAATCCATTCACGACCTGTGGCTACTATTGATTCCAGTAATTGTAATTCTCCTTAACCACTTCTTCCTTGTGGCAGATTAGCCTTCCATCTTCAGCGTTTGTTGAACATAGTTACACAACTGAACATAAAATCGAACTGATCGTGTGTATAGGACAACCTAGACTGGAGGACGACGCCGCGACCACAGATCATGAGTACCACCATAAGCCGCCAGTCTAGCAGTGGGACAGGTCAGTTGAATATGTGATGTACCTCGTGGTTCACGGTATTGGGAGCCACGTTAACTCATCCTTTTGTTGGTTCTTGGTAGAACAACTTTATAATTATAAATGAAAAGCAGAATATTCATGTTCTACATAGTTAATTCATTTTGTTAATCATTTTCTGGCTTAAAAGGCCATTTGCAGACTTTAACTGACTGGTGTCTTCGAAGAGGATGCAGTATTCATGAACAACACTGAAAAAAGCTTAAGGGGGGTAGGACACCAAACGGGCCCACTTGGAGCAGGAAAGGAACCACAGGACATTTTAATTTCCACTGTCTATACTTTTACAAGTAAATTCATAAAACTTTGTCAGCATGACCAGGAAGGATTCAGGATTCACTCTCGTAGCAGCGGAAGTTCAAAAACATAACAAAATATTTTTTTTACATGTGAAATTTCATCATTTTTTCACTTACTATTGGCTGCATTTGTTGCTATAGGTACACTTTTCTTCTTAAGTAAGAGAGACTGTTCGATGAATTTTGCACAGCATACGAACCATACTTACAGCCGTCTGAAACTCTAGAAACTATTTAATTTATGGAAAAAATGAATGAGCTGTTACGTTTTAAACTTTATGTTTGGAAAAAAATCAAATTTTGTAGTTAATTATCTCAAGTTTTACCACAGTTTTTAATATATTTGGAAAATTCTAGAGTTTCATTCACCTGTAAGAATGGTTTGTATGCTGTGCAAAATTCATCAAAGAACCTCTCTTACTTGTGAAGAAAAATGTACCTATAGCAACAAATGCAGCCAACAATAAGTGAAACGATGAAATTTCATATCTGAAAAAATTTATTTTGTTATGTTTTTGCACTTCCACTGCTATGAGTGTGAATCCTGAATCCTTGCTGGTCATGCTGACAAAGTTTTATGAATTTATTTGTAAACGTATAGACAGTAGAAAATAAAATGTCCTGTGGTGCCTCTCCTGCTCCAAGTCGGCCCGTTTGACGTCCTACCCCCCCTTAAAACTGAATACAAACAGTCACAACCACAATAAACCGAAGACGGCAAGTGCGATAGAAGAGAATGATGAAATGTTTTTGTAGGCACTCGAAAGCGACTGAGAAATGATGTTTTTTTGTACTTGTTGACTGCAGGAGAAGCAGACCTGACATTGCAAGGGACGTCACAGGATGAAATAGTTTAAGTTTTCGGTAAGGGAAATTCGGAATTTAATATGAAATCGTGTGTTAGTACAAACATTCGTAGTGAGACTGTGTACAGAGAAAGGGCGCGCGCTCGCTGTACAGTGGCACGGGGACAGGGAGGGTGCCGTACCTCCGTGCGTGATCTGAGGGGCGGATGGGCACCCACAGCTGGTCTCATTCAGCTGACCGAGGCAACAAAAGTGGCCGAAGAAAGTGGGCAAGGTTTATGAGTCGCCACAGCATCGAGATATCCGCAGAAAGTGCTTACAAGTGCTTTTAGACTAACATTTTTGTCTAGTGCGATACTTTTAGCGTGAGAAAGGAAGATATTACCGTAAAGGCAGCTAAAAAATAATTGGATTAGCAGAACGAAGACTTGACCTGGGCCCGCATCTCGTGGTCGTGCGGTAGCGTTCTCGCTTCCCACGCCCGGGTTCCCGGGTTCGATTCCCGGCGGGGTCAGGGATTTTCTCTGCCTCGTGATGGCTGGGTGTTGTGTGCTGTCCTTAGGTTAGTTAGGTTTAAGTAGTTCTAAGTTCTAGGGGACTTATGACCACAGCAGTTGAGTCCCATAGTGCTCAGAGCCATTTGAACCATTTGAACTTGACCTGGCCAGTTACGTATAACGAGTCGACCGGAACAATATTTGCAGACCGTTAGGGGTCTAGGGGTAGCTATCATCTTTGACTATCGACGCAAAAGTCCTGGGTTCCAGTTTACACCTACATCACTGCTTGCATTTTAAATGATAATCACAAGCTATGACGTTGAAAGAGTTCAGGCACAAGCAGTCACGCTCAGTTAGCCAACGTCCTTGTCAAAACGAAAACGGAGGAGTGGACATCCTGGCACCCATTTGTCTTTCAGTTGAGTAACTGCCCTTACAGACAGAATAATTAGCAATGGCCAACCTCACGAGGACGCAGGCTGCAGTGGAAACCACAGCGTTGCGGACGTCTCGCAGTATTTTGGCCAGGATGGTTCCTCGAAAAAGCGGACGGAAAGTTTCCTTCCCCGTCCTTTCGTAATTCGAGCTTGTGCTTCGTCTTTAATAACAGTGCTTTCGGCGAGAGGTCAACCTCTAATCTTGCTATTCTTTCCCGCGGTACAGTTCTTAGCGATATCACCTGCCAACAGCATTGGTAGTTAGAGCACAGCCATCTACTGCCTCCGAGCCCTCACCTTCGATATACTGCCATTACTTCCGACCTGTGCATGCAGTGTCGTGTCTCACATCTCATCGACCATGCAGCGCCTGATAATGAACTGCAGCATAGCACTCCCATTATTTTCCACTTATCTCTGTTCCATTTGTCTCAAATTAGTGGCTAACAACCAGGAAAGGGAGCCCGGCATAATAAAAAAAGTTATTCATACGTTGCAGTATTATTGACTTCTTTTTAATCTTGATGTATGACCGGAGTGAAAGCGAAGAAGAGTAACATGATCTGCTGAATGGAATGAACAATTTAATGAGTACAGAATATGCATTCAGAATAAATCGAAGAAAGACAGAAGAGAAGCAGCAGAAATGAAAACAGCAAGAAAGTTAACATCAGGATTGATGGTCGCGAAGTAGATGAACTTAAGGAATTCCACTAACTAGGCAGCAAAATAATGCCAGCCGCGGTGGTCTAGCGGTTCTCGGCGTTCAGTCCGGAACCGCGCGACTGCTACGGTCGCAGGTTCGAATCCTGCCTCGGGCATGGATGTGTGTGATGTCCTTAGGTTAGTTAGGTTTAAGTAGTTCTAAGTTCTAGGGGACTGATGACCACAGATGTTAAGTCCCATAGTGCTCAGAGCCATTTGAACCCAGCAAAATAATCAATGACGCACGGGGCAAGGAGGACATCAAAAGCAGACTAGCACTGGCAAAAAGGGCTTTCCTGGCCAAGAGAATTCTACTAGTATCAAACATAAAACTTAATTTGAGGTTGAAATTTTTGAGAATGTACGTCTGGAGTACAGCGATGATTGGAAGTCAAACATGGACTGTGGGAAAACCAGAACAGAAGAGAATCGAAGCATTTCAGATGTTGTGTTCCAGACGGTTGTTGAAAATTAGGTGGACTGATAAGGTAGGGAATGAGAAGGTTCTGCGCAGTATCGGGGAGGAAAGGAATATGTGGAAAACACTGACAAGGAGAAGGGACAGGATGATGGGACACCTGTTATGACATGAGGGAATGACTTCCATGGTACTAGATGGAGCTGTAGAGGGAAAAAACTGTAGAGGAGGACAGAGATTTGAACACATCCAGCAATTGAGGACATAGGTAGCAAGTGCTACTCTGAGATGTAGAGGCTGGCACAGGAGAATAATTCGTGGCGGGCCGCATGAAACCAGTCAGAAGACTGACGATCTAAAAACAAAGAAAAAATGACCGGAAAATGTTTCAGAATAAATAGTATAAAGGGTGAATGATGTTTTCAGTCATCAGTCTCCTGACTGGTTTGATGTGGTTCGCCACGACATCATTTCCTGTGCCAACGTTTTCACCTCAGCGTGATCACTTGCACTCTACTGCTTGCGTTCTGCTCTCTGTCTTTCTCTCCACCTCCCTCCAGTACCAAGGAAGTTGTTCCATCATATCTTAACACATGCCCTATCATCCTGCCCCTTCTTACTGTGAGTGTCTTCCGAACGTTCCTTTCTTCCCCAATTCCACGTAGAACCTCCTCATTCTTTATCTTAACATTGCAGCTAATTTTCAACAATATTCTCTAGCACAATATCTCAAACGCTTCGATTCTTTTCTGTTCCGGCTTTTCCACAGCTCACGATTCACAACTATGCTGTGCTCCAAACGTACGAATACATTCTCAGAAATATTTTCTTTAAATGAAGGCCTGTGTTTCATACTAGTAAATTTCTTTTGACCAGGACAGCTCTTCTTACATGTGTTATATGATTTTTATGTCCTCCTTTCTTCGTCCTTCGTCTGTTTTTTTGCTGCCAAGGTAGCAGCATTTCTTGAATTTGTCTACTTTATGATTCCTAACTTTGGTATTTCTCGTTGTTCTCATTTCTGCGGCATCTCATTACTTTTGTCTTTTTCCGGTTTTCTCTGAGGGCGCATTCTGTACTCAATAGATCGTTCATTCCATTCAACAGGTCCTGTAAATCTTCTTTACTTTCACTAAGGACAGCAATCTCATTAGCAAATAATATTATCTTTATTCTTTCAACCTGAATTTTAGTTCCAACTTTGATCCTTTCTTTTATTTCTGTCATTGCTTCTTCGACATATACTCGTATTGTGAACAGTATGGGCGAAAGACTGCATACCTGCGTTACCCAATTTTTAGTCCGAGCACTTCGTTCTTGGTCTTCCAATCTTACTGGTTCCTCTTGGTTCTGGTACATATTACATTACCCGTCTTTCCCTGTGGATTGGTCCTACTTTTCTCAGAATGTCGTATGTCTTGCACCATTTTGCTGTCGAACTCTTTTTTCCAGGTCGATAAATTCTATGAACGTGCTTCATTTTTCTTCAGTCTTGCTTCTATTATTATCCACAACTTAAGAACTGCTTCTCTGGTACCTTCACCTTCCCTAAAGTCAAACTGATCGCCATCTGACAGATCCTAATTTCTCCTTTCCATTCTTCTGTATATTATTCTTATCTGCAACTAGGATACATGAGGTGTTAAGGTGATAGTGCGATTCTTATGGCAATTCTCAACTATTGCTATCATCGGAATTCTGTGGATGATATTTTCCGCCCGCATCTCGTGGTCGTGCGGTAGCGTTCTGGCTTCCCACGCCCGGGTTCCCGGGTTCGATTCCCGGCGGGGTCAGAGATTTTCTCTGCCTCGTGATGGCTGGGTGTTGTGTGCTGTCCTTAGGTTAGTTAGGTTTAAGTAGTTCTAAGTTCTAGGGACTGATGACCATAGCTGTTAAGTCCCATAGTGCTCAGAGCCATTTTTTTTATGATATTTTCCGAAAGTCTTTTGGTCCGTCACCGTCTCATAGCTTATAAATACCAATTTGAATAGTCGGTTGGGTGCCATTTCCCCAGGGTTAAATATTTTACTTTATTGCTGCAGGTGGCACAATATATATATTTATTTTTTGTTTATTCCATGCGCTGCACTTACGTGAAAATTGTAGTAACTGCTTAATGTAAATATTATAAAATAGTTTCTAAACTGAAAAACGCAACAAATCCGTCAACAGTCTATTACCTTCCAGAATCGGTTTAATAGGTCCGCCTGGCTAGCCACGCGGTCCAACGCGCTGCTTCCCGAACGGGAAGGCGTGCCGGTCCCCGGCACGAATCCGCCCGCCGGATTAGCGTGGGGGTCCGGTGTACCGGCCAGCCTGTGGATGGTTTTTGATGCGGTTTTCCATTTGCCTCGGCGAATGCGCGCTCGTTCCCCTTATTCCGCCTCAGTTACACTCTGTCGGCGATTGCTGCGCAAACGCAGTCTCCACACACACGCGTACACCATAATTACTCTACCACGCAAACATATGTGGTTACACTCGTCTGGTATGAGACGTTACCGGGTGGGGGAGGGTGGGTGCAGGGCATCCACTGGGGGCCGAACCGCACAATAACTGTGGGTTCCGTGTGGGGCGGCGGTGGGGTGGGTGGACTGCTTTGGCGTGTTGTGGGGTTGTGAACCACTGAGGGGTGGGGCGGGACGAAGCCTCTCCGTCGTTTCTAGGCTCCCAGTTCAATACACAATCTACAATGGGTCTAATAAATCACATTTTTTTATACCTCTGCCCTTTGCGATTTCGAATGATGCGATTCCTACTAAATGTTTCCATTTTATCTCCTATTTGCTCTTACGCATTCTTGTGCAGACATTATGAATAAGAACACAGAATGGAAGCTCACGCATTGCTGTGCAATGTTCTTAACAGTAAGGCTTTTTTTACGGTGTCTGATAGATCGTGGGAAAGGAAGCATAGTGATGTTGCGCTTGTTAATGTTAATGGACTCTTTTGCAAAGAATGTGGAAAGATTGATTAAATTTGAGGCGGACATCTTGTTACTTAGTGTTAGCCAAGAAATGGAGCGATCTGTTTCGTGGCAGCAAACTCGGTCTTCACACGCACAAGACTTTGCCGCTTATTCTGTAAAAAAAAATTATCATACGGTGTATCACTGTACTCTCCAGGAAACGTTAACAATCACATCATTCCAATGAACCTAATGACTCGCAGTAGATGTACTACATTTCGCTCTGTGAAAAATTTTAGGGTTTTAACAATAAAACTAAATTAGCTGAACACCTGCTGTTGCTTACGTATGTCTTTATTCCATTCTATTAGTCCATCTACTAAACTAACTTAGCTGAACACCTGCTGTTGCTTAGGTATGTCTTTATTCCATTCTATTAGTCCATCTACTCCACCCCCTGCCCCTCTCTTTCGATCTCCACCTCCCCCTCTCTCTCTCTCTCTCTCTCTGTGCATCTCTTCCACCCCTCACTTTCCATCCATCTCCTATTGCCCGTCTCTCTGTCCATTTGCTCCTTCTGCCTCTGGCCATCTCCTCTCTCTTTCTCCTCGCTCACTATCTTCTCGTCACCAACTCCATCTCCTCTTCCCATGGCATGGTTCATCTCGTCCTCCACCTCCCCCCTGTCTCTGCTCATCTACTCCTCTTTCCCTTCTCTGCCCATCTGCTCCTCCTCCCTCTCTCCAACTGATATTCCCCCACTCTGTCCATATGCTCCTCCCTCTATCTCCTTCCTCCCTTCTCTCTGTCAATCTCACCTGCCTCGTCTCTCTTTCCCTCTCCTCCTTTCATTCTTACTGTCCATTTCCTCTTTCCTTTCTGTTTCCATCTGCTCTCTCTGTCCGTCTCCTCCTCCTCCTCCTCCTCCTCTCTCTGTCCATCTCTTTGTCCCCCTCTCTCTGTCCATTTCCTCGTGTTTTCTTTCTCTGTCCATTTGCTCCATCTCAATAGGAGGTCTCTGTTGATCGATTGTGGACATGAAACAGCGTCTTGTCAAGGATTTAACAATGAAATTCGCCAGCTGCTCTACAGTTGAGACGTTATTTTATTTCATTTGTAGTACCAATTTCGGCATTCCATTGTGCCATATTCAGGCTCAATATGCATCTCTCAAAACCAAACGATATCGGCATACTGGGCCGTATGTTCCTGAAGTCGTGAATGCCGTTGCTTACCTCCACAGTATTTCTTTCCAAAGTAGCAGGGCGTAATTTCGGCCGGAACGCGTTCCGGCACCTCCCAGAGACCCTTTTTCTTTCTTGCGCCAGCACAAGTGAACGTGACAATGGGTCAACAACGTGATGTGACGGGCAGGAGGTACTGTGTGTGTGTGTGTTTGTGTGTGTGTGTGTGTGTACGCACGTACAGTCTTATCACAAGTCTCTCTCTCTCTGGCCGGGAGGGGCGGAGGGGGGGGGGAGTAGTAGAAGGGGGCGCGTTCCGGCACCTAAAAGTTTAGAAATTAAGCACTGGTAAGTAGTATGAATGAAGAGTCTCCAGGGATCAATACGAGCTTTTTACCCGTGGCGTCGCCCATGTACGAACTTGTCACACATACATTTCATGTATATTTAACATATGTCACACGTATTTGTACACATGCTTCACCTATATCTCTAGCGAATTTAATCCTGCAGTTTCGTTTTCCTGTAGGCAATGTTTACGTCATATATCTTGCACTATAAATCTTGCAATGATATAAATCCTCGGGCACGTCCAGTTGTATACGTCAATACTGTCTGCGAAACGTGTTGCGGATAGAGATAGTGGTAATGAAGTAATAAATTAAAATGTCATGCAGGGTGCGTTTGCTTTTCACGCATCTCAGTGCTGATGAGCTCATAGCTCCTGAACCGTGAGTCGTACAATGACATACTTTTGCAATTTCGCGCAATGGATATGTGAATACTGTCTGCAAAATGTGCTGCAAGTGTAGTTAGTAGTAAATAATTAATAGATTAAAAGTTAATGACTGATTAGGTATTTTTACAGCAGGAACAGTGAAAATGTAATAACCGAAAAACCCATATTCCTTTGTCGTTTTGGGGACGGGGAGGGGGTGGTGTCAGCGAGAAAAGTCTCGTGAAGTCTCCAAATTATGTATAAAGTTAATTGCAAGTCACTAAGTACTCTCGTTCTGAAAAAATGAATGAGTATAGTGTGCCTATTTTCGTGTCGTGAGGCAGTCTTCTTCTCCAGCCCAACCCGTTTTAGAGGCAGGAGTGCGTTACTCCAATGTTGGTTCTTTCCAGACAGTAAATGGTACGTATAGTAAGTTTGGTTGAAATCGGTCCTGTAGTTTAGAAGGGCATGTGGAACACACACACACACACACACACACACACACACACATATATATATATATATATATATATATATATATATATATATATATACGTCCACTTCTATAACACGTATGGATATACTTACCCAGTAGCCAACTACAACATGTAGGAAACATGTATTATTAGCGAAAATAATGAGACTGTTACAACTTACATGGTTCACGTTGTATTTTAGAATTCCATTCGTGAAGAAGCTCTTGGCGCTCGCTCGCTCGTGGCATTCGCGAGGCTTCCTACCTGGATTGTTATGCAGTTTAAGCGCGCCTGTTTTTGCGATCGTCTCCTTGTTCTGCTCCCCCTCTCGTTGTCACTGAATCCATCCTGTTGCTGCGTGATGCGCACTGCACGTGTATGAAGTCACTCTCATTGCGCCATCATTATACAGTAATTAATTAGATTATAATTACTTTACAATCACTTCTTTGTAATAGCAGAAAAGAGTTGCTATTTTGGAAATTTTCCCAAACAGATGAAGTATATATGGAGTTATTTCCATTCTTGGAAGTTTATTTCTAACGTCAGGAAATGGAGGTATGAAGTCTAAATTGGACAGAAACCCGAAATTTTACATACAGTAAGCTGTCCATAGGCTGATTTTTCTATATTTTCGATAATGACAGAGTGATTTCGGTAAAAACTAATTCTGTAGGAAACTGATTGGAATCTTTGTAGATTATCTGAGTTTTGATTTAACAAATGGCTCTGAGCACTATGGGACTCAACTTCTGAGGTCATTAGTCCCCTAGAACTTAGAACTACTTAAACCTAACTAACCTAAGGACATCACACACATCCATGCCCGAGGCAGGATTCGAACCTGCGACCGTAGCGGTCTCGCGGTTCCAGACTGCAGCGCCTAGAACCGCACGGCCACTTCTGCCGGCTTTGATTTAACAACTTTGAAATTGAAATATATTGAAGAAGCTGGAAATTAGTGGTGTACTGTGGCTTATGCAAGTGTTGGTTATTGTGTCATAAATATTTCAGCCAAATTCGACATTTGAAACCCTTTCAGCGCACACCGACATTCGTGACGTGTCATTAATAAATTCCCTTCGTTCTATTTTAGATGGGAGCGAGGTACTTTATACTGGGTTTCGCTCAGGTAAAGATATCATTACAGTGGAACATTATCATCTCAATGCATAGTCCCTAATGGGCAGACCGTGGTCAGTTTTAATGATCGTAATGACTACGGTCATTAGAGGCAGCTGGGGGCACTAGCTCTTGACAAGTGCGTCGACTGCTAGAGAAGGAGCCTAGCTAGTTGCAGTCTCCTTGTCTCTCTGTGCTCTGTCTCAGATGTGGCGAAATCTGTTTGATTTTAAGTGTCAACGATGAACGATTTTGAATTCAGAAGGATGTTTTAAAATTTGAGTTAAGTATTGTGAATTCATATTAATTGTTGTCCATGAAACTATCTGTGTGTAACACAAGAAGCTAAGTGGACTTGTTTATGTGTTCAGAACTAATTTAGATTATTAGGACAGACTGCTAAAACTACAATAGGGCAAGTACTAATATAGAACTTTGCCGGCAGCAATTTAACTGGCAGTTTTTTTTATGTTTTTATTAATGAAGCTCTGATGCTAGTGATCTCTGAAAGCCAGTTGTTAGGAAGGAATTTTTATTTTGTTTCAATTTTGAAGATATTACATTCACTGTAGAGAACTTTGTCGTCAGTAATGTGACTGAATCGTTTTCAGAGTACAATACATCTTACTAAAGACGTGCATTGGATTATATTGTAGATAGTACTTCGCTGTCCCTTCAGTGAAACTATACTACATTTTTTACTAAGTTTCACAGCTACAACGTAAGACGGATAGTATGCAGTATGTACAGGAAAAAAGAGGGAACTTTGATAATGGAAGAAGAACTTGCTCTCATTTTAAGTGACTTCAGTTCCCCATCAAGATTTCGTTTACACTAACAGTAAACACGGTTCAAGGTCAAAAAAGAGTGGGGGCAAGGGGAGATGGACAGAGATGGGTGGGGGGAAATGAACATAGAGAGGTGAAAGGAGGAGGTGAGATGGACAGAGAGAGAGAGAGAGAGAGAATGGAGAGGGGCGAAGAGATGATGGGCAGAGAGAGGGGAAGGAACAGGATTAACAAGGGCGGTAATCCTTTTCCCCTACTATTCAGTCTACACATCTCAGAAGCAATGACGGAAACGAACGATTAAAGACTGAGCCTGAAATTCGGGATGGAAGAATACATTCGCTGGCGACATTGCTATCCTCAGTGAAAGTGAACAAGAAATATAGGAGGTGCTGAATGGAACCAACAGTCTAAAGAGTACAAAATATGGATCGAGAGTAAACAGAATTTAGGCAAAGTAGCAGAAATGAGATTAGTGATAAACTTTAGATAAAAATGGGGATCTCAAACTATACCCAGTTAACGAGTTGTTCTACCTCGAAGGCAAAAGTAACTCATGAAAGTAAAGCACGACGGACGAAACAAGGACGATGCAAAAAGGAGAACAGCACGGATGATGAGGACGTTCCCGGCTAAGAGAAGTCTGCTAGTGTCAAGCATGGGCCTTAATATGAGTAAAAAAAATTGTGAGAATGTACATTTTGAGCACAGAGGTGTATAATACTGAAACATGGACTGTACGAAAACCGAAAAAGAAGAGAATCGAAGAGTTTGAGGTGTGTTGCTATAGAAGGATGTCGAAAATTAGGGATGTCGAAAATTAGGTAGGCTGACAAGTAAAGGAAAGAGAATCGTGTAACATTCCTTATCCCCGAAAACACGTAGACCACGTTTAGTGGATGTCACAGGAAAGTGATTTGTAGTATTTGTTACTTGGATTTTCGAGGAATCGGCGGTTGATTAAGAAAAGAGGCACTATAATACGATTACAACAGCCAATTTTAATTAACACTATTCGTCACGCGGTTTCACATTTCTAACCCAAAAAAAGTCTGACCACAAAGGAATTATCCTAATAGGGCGGAAATCAGTAGGAATGACGTAAATGTACAGACAAATAAACGATCACAATTTCAGAAAAATTGGATAATTTATTCAGGAGAAAGAGCTTCACAAACTGAGCAAGTCAATAACGCTGTCGTCCACCACTGGTCCTTATAGAAACAGTTTTTGGGCGTGGTGCTGATTGGTAGAGCTGTTGGATGTCGTCCTGAAGAATAGCGAGTCGAATTCTGTCCAGCTGGGGTGTTGGATCGTCAGAATCCCGAACTGGTTGGAGGATCGTGCCCATATTGCTTCAAACACTCTCGTCCCATACAGATGGGCGTTATCTTGCTGAAATAGAAGCCCTGGATAGCTTGGCATAACGGGCAATAAAATGGGGCGTAGAATATCGTCGACGTAATGCTGTGCTGTAAAGATACCGTGAATGACAACCAAAGGGGTCCTGCTACGAAATAAAATGGAACCCCAAACAATGCATAATGGGTCTTATAGCGGTTGGTATCTCACCTCTGTCTGGGGCGTCTCCAAATACATCTTTGCTGGTCATCTGCGCCTAGTTCAAAGCGAGACTCAACACTGTAGACAGTTCTACTCTAGTCAATGAGATTTAAAGCCGAAGAAGTGTCTGGAGACGCCCTGGACAGCGGTGGGATACCAACCTGACTGTCGCCAGTCATACAGAATTGGTTGTCTCATGTCATGGCAGGACACCTTTGTTTGTCACCCACGATGCCCTCACAACACCGCGCTACCTCGACAATATTCTAGACCCCGTTTTGTTGCCCTTCATGGCAAGCCACTCTGGGCTTACATTTAAGCAAGATAATGCCCGCCCACACACGCCGAGAGTTCCTGCTGTTTGTCCCTGTGCTTGCCAAAGCCTGCCTTCACCACCAGTATCGCCAGATCGCTCCCCGATTGAGAACGTTTTGTGCGTTATGGACAGGGCCCACCGACCAGCTTGGGATTTAGAGGATCTAACTCGCCAAGTTGCATAGAATTTGGCACGAAATCTTTCAGGACATCCAACAAGTCTGTCGATCAATACCAAGCGGGATAATTGCTTTCATAACGGCCAGAGGTGGTCCAACGCGTTATTGAATTTCTCAGTTTGTGAAGCTCTTTCTCTGTAATAAATCATTCAATTTTTCTGAAAATGTTATCATTCGTTTGTCCATACATGGACATCACATCTACCGATTTCCGTCTCATTGGATAATTCCTTCGTGGTGCGCCTCTTTTTTTGGATTATAGTGTATTTTTTGTGTCACTAAAGAACTTTTTAGCAGCAATACCACTTTCTTACGGGTAGCCTATTATACTGGTACGCAACAGAGAAATATTCAAAACCTAAACCGAGAGCACGTCAGCTACACCACAGTCGGTGAAGGAGCCCGAATATCAGTCTGAGCAGAAGCCAGATCAGAAAGGTTGCTCTCGCGCAGTGCTAGACGCCACGCGTGTGTACCTGTACTTTCGACACAGCCACTCACTCTCTACAGAGTTGATACAAATAAATATGCCCTCCTGTAACGTGCTACGATTATGCAGCTTACGCTACGTATCTGACCCTCTTTGTCCGTGATAGACAACAGGCTCTAGATACCGGCTCCCAGGTTGATGCCTTATTTTTCGACTTTCGAAAGGCGTTCGACCAGTTCCGCACTGTCGCTTGCTCCAAAAAGAGCGCGCTTACGGTCTGTCCGATGACATATGCAGTTGGATAGAAAGTTTTCTAACACACAGAGAGCAGCATGTCGTCATGAATGAATTTGACTTCTACAGAAACAAGCCTAACATCGAGTGTGCCTCAGGGCAGCGTAATAGGTCCGCTGCTTTTTACGATTTACATAAACGATGTGGTTGATGGTATTGACAGCGGCATTAGACTGTTTGCCGAAGATGCTATAGTCTACAGGAAAGTAGCATCACACGAAAGTTGTGAACAGCTGGTCACTGTGGCCGAGCAGTTCTAGGCGCTTGTCCGGAACCGCGCTGCTGCTACGGTCACAGGCTCGAATCCTTCCTCGGGAATGGATGTGTGTGATGTCCTTAGGTTAGTTAGGTTTAAGTAGTTCTAAGTGTAGGGCACTGATGACCGCAGATGTTAAGTCCCATAGTGCTCAGAGCCATTTGAACCATTTGAACCATTTGAAGTTGTGAACAAATCAATGTGGATTTGCAGAAAATAAATGCATGGTGTAATGACTTGCAGTTATCTCTCAATATTAGTAAGTGTAACATACTGAATATAACAAGGCGAAAATCCCCATTGATGTACGAGTACAAAATAAATGCCCAGTCTCTGGAAGTAGTAACATCCGTCAAGTATCTGGGTGTGACTATTCGAAATGGCCGGCCGAGGTGTCCGAGCGGTGCTAGGCGTTACAGCCTGGAACCGCGCGACCGCTACGGTCGCAGGTTCGAATCCTACGTCGGGCATGGATGTCTGTGATGTCCTTAGGTTAGTTAGGTTTAAGTAGTTCTAAGTCTAGGGCACTGATGACCTCAGATGTTAAGTCCGTTAGTGCTCAGAGCCATTTGAACCATTTTATTCGAAATGATCTCAAATGGAATGATTAGATTACACAAGTAATGGGCAAGTCGAACTGTAGATTGCGGTTTATTGGTAGAATCCTGAAGCGATGCAGTCCTTCAACAAAGGAAATTGCTTACAATACGTTAATTCGTCCAGTCTTACAGTATTGTTCGTCTGTATGGTACCCTTACCAGTCGGGTCTGATTCAAGTAATTGAGAAGGTCTAAAGAAGAGTGGCAAGATTCGTGACAGGTACATTTAGCCATCTCGAGAGCGTTACGAATCTCATAGAAAGTTTGAAGTAGGACACACTTGCAGATAGACGGCACACTACACGGAAGGAGCTGCTCACCAAATTCCGAAATCCTATCTTCGCCGAGGATGTAAAGCATATTACCACCAACTTTCAAATCCTGCAATGATCACCATTCGAAGACAAGGGAAACTAGAGCTTGTATTGAGGCGTTCAGACAGTCGATTTTCCCTCGCGCGATCCGTGAGTGGAACAGAGTGTGGGGGGGGGGGGGAGGGGAATGTGACTTTGGCGCGAATTGTGCCCTCCGCCACACACACCGCTTGGTGGATAGCGGAGTATATATGTAGATGTGTCTTACAAGGTTAGTCACAGAATCGGGGAAGAAAGGAACAAGTGAGTGGTATGATATGTATTAAGACGTGAAGGAAGAAGCTGTAAGGCGACGTAGAGGGTAAAAACCGTAGGAGAAGGCAGGCATTGTAATACATCTAATAAATAACTGAGGACGTAGGGTGTAGGTGCTACTCTGAGATGGGACACATCTCTGCGAAGCTATAGCCGATACTTCCGTTCGCTTTTAAGGCCAGGAGGATGACCCTACGGCTACCGACGTATCGTTAAACTCCGTAGTACGCGCCGCGCAGATGGAATGGGAGGCCCCTGGGGTGTGTGCCGGCTGATGCCCTGGGTGACGGGCAGTAAACATCGGCGGCGGATCGCGACAGACTCTGACGTCACCGCAGCCCCGCCGACGGGCCAGAGGCGCGGTCCCAGGCGGGGTCGTTGCGTCCGCGAAATACGGCCTGGGCCGCGCCAGCCCGGCGGATGGAGGTGGATTTGCGCGCTCCCAGCTCTGCGCGACGCTGTCACCGCCGGCTGCTCCAAATCCCGGCTTTAGCTAACTACGGCCCCGGGTCACACATTTCCCGTCCAGAGGTCTCGGGGTCTCGCACCGCGGCAGAATATACTACCTGCGAGACAGCACTCCACTCTGTCACGACGCGCGTCGCAGTCCATCTTTTCCGTGCCAAGTCTTACGGTTTTCTCTTTCAGCTTTATAGTGACTACGCTGTGCTGTTATTCCACTATCCCCCATATCCTAACATTCTGATTAAGCAATTCCAGGAATAGCCGTAAAGATTAAAGTATAGCCTCGAAAAAGTAAATATGCGTCCGCGATGCTTGTCTCATCCTTCAGTGCAATACATTTTTCTCCAGCTGTGGACGACCTGGTGGAGACCTTGGTTATAGAAGTCTGCTTCTTGCTGTTCGTGGAAGGTTCCCTTCCAAGATCTACTCGTCATAAAATAAAGCAAACTCGTATGGCACAAATAACTAGGAGACCCCGAAGCACATGTATAGCGGCCTAACTGGAAAATTTTTTCCTGTCCTTTGTGCTCACAGGCACCTTCCCCTCGCGAAACATGGGAGTTGCATGGGGAAGTGTACTTGTTAAGTGTCGGTGACTGTAACGTGTCTGTTGGTTATAGTGTCATGTTCTTGTTGGAGATTACGAGAGAAGGGAGAGGGTGAAGTTCGGACAGGCACACAGCCTATTGCTCACGTAAATCAGCCAGAGGGACCACCGAGGTTAGCTTGCCTTTACATGCAGCTGGTCTGAATCATACTTGTTAAACAAAATGCAAAAATTGTGCTGAATAACTCGTACTATGTCGGAAAGGTAGGAAATTTTACTCGCTGATGTAAAAAAAAAAATCACAGTTCCACAAGGTTCAATTCTGGATCCACTCCTATTCCTTAAGTATGTGAATGACAAGCAACAAGCAGAATTTGTACGTTTTGTAAACGACACTGTTGGTGCAGAGACAGCAACATAAGAATCAGTAAATGATATTTGCCAAAGAATTATTAAGTGGTTCTTCATCTTGGCGGCTGAGTATCCACAAGTTTCCACTGTTTGCTTTGCTCTCTTATGTCGGGATCGTAGTGATAGACCCATGGGGGCTCACAGAAATGAATCAAAGAGGCAGAAATATTATAAATCTGCCATTTTGATTTAACTGATTAGCTGAGTTTGAAGACGTGCCGTTCCCCAAGCACACATTTTTACAGGAGGTATATGAATTTAATTGTATCTCAAATCGGTGATAATTATCCACTTACAAGAAGAGCTTTCAAGAAAGATTAGTTTGATACGGAAATGGTACTCTCTTTTCAGTACTGCACGTAATCTTTTGATATTCCACAACCGGCCGCTGCAGCCGAACTGTTCTAGGCGCCTCAGTCCGGAACCGTACTGCTGCTACTGTCCCACGTTCGAATCCTGCCTCGGGCATCGATGTGTGTGATGTCCTTAGGTTAGTTAAGTTTAAGTAGTTCTAAGTTCTAGGGGACTGATGAGCTCAGATGTTAAGTCCCATAGTACTCAAAGCCACTTGAACCATTTTCTTATATTCAACAATCTCAAATTGTATAGTAATATGATTACATCCAGAGTACCCAATGACTTATAAAAATAGAAAATATTCACAAAAGATTTGTTATATTCCAGTAATGTTAGGTTGATACGGAAATTAAAAAATTTGAAATGTAAAAAAAAAAAAAAACTGAGTGACTGAGAAAATTCTGTTGGATACCGACAAAAATAACGAACAGAATGTATCATATTAGTGTCCGAAGAAGAGAAGAAACATCGATTATAGCTTATAAAATACTTACTCAGCTTTGATGACGTCTAGGATTATAGCACTTCTACCCCAAAGAACACCCTCCCGTATATCAATAACCCAGTGCTCTATAAACTCTCAGAAAAGACATGAATTCTGAAGAATAATTTGACCAAAATAATGCCGACGAGTGTACTACTGATTGTCGGCCGGAGTGGCCGAGCGGTTGTAGGCGCTACAGTCTGGAACCGCGCGACCGCTACGGTCGCAGGTTCGGATCCTGCCTCGGGCATGGATGCGTGTGATGTCCTTAGGTTAGTTAGGTTAAGTAGTTCTAAGTTCTAGGGGACTGATGACCTCAGAAGTTAAGTCCCATAGTGCTCAGAGCCATTTCAACCATTTTATACTACTGATTGTTGAAGAACAGATACTTATACTGCACAACACCAGTCATAATTATACTGCACAGCAACGATCGAAAACAAACCTTGTGAACAAGTTAATTACATATGTGTAATTAGTAATGGTTTTAAGTGATTACATAATTGAAATTGTCTGAAATATTAATTATTGAATCAAAATGTATGGTCGCCAGGCAAGGACGTAGCCAAGATTCTGTCAAAAGGGGGAGGGTTCCGATTTGTGAAAGAGGACCTTAAAAAGACTCATGCTTTTCATTTTCATTTATTCTCAAAATTTCCGTAAAGAACGATAAACCATTTCGTTCGACAATAATATCGGAGTTTTCACGAAGTGGAGATATAATCTCGTTAATTAGGAGCGATGTATTTTGTTAAACCACTAAGAAATAATGCTGCTCAAATCTCGCTTCACAAGGTGATTTTGCACTCTTCTTCTTTCAGTCTGGATTTGAGCTGAGGGAATGATTAGGAACGGACAACCGCTCGTTTTTTGGGACACCGTGTTTATTACCGACTTGGCTTTTGGAACAAAGTGATCTCGGTTCGAAAGAGAAGCTAGAACAAATTTTTGGTGCTGGTGCCGGTGCCGGTATTATTCAATCTTATTCTTTCTCAAATGTCCTCATTTAAGTATGCACTTCACTTCTTGCAATGTAAGAAAGATCATTTTCTGCATTAAAGAATGTCCCAGCGGACGAATACATGAGGCTAAATTCGGAGAACTTGGATTACTGATTATTTATCATACGGCTTTTAGTGCTGGGATTCTGCAAAGAGATTTTCGGCTCGCATTCGATGCAACTCTTTTCATTTAAGCAGAGGGGCTGCGTCTTTCAGGGAAGTGGAAACTTTCTGGATAGAAAGGTGTTCGGAAGGAATTGCCTTCGGCCTATACTAAGGAATCAACCCCGGAGTATGCCTAAACAGAAAATGGGAAACCATAGAAAACTATTTTCAGGCTTGCTGACGGATGAATTAATGCTAGCTCTCGTCCCGCCAGGGATTGCTAGCTCGGCGGCCAACACACAGTGGTACCCGACGTCTCGGGGGGGGGGATTTGGGAAAACTGGTTGATGTACATTATTTTAAAATAAAGTAATATGTATCGCTGCAAAAGATTGAATTCTAACATTGCATGCTTTTCCTTTAAGCCTGTATGTTTAATCAGTAGGCACTGCATGAGTGCTTGCATATTGTAAGATTTAGTTACGCGTGGAATTGCTAGCTGCAGTTACTGCTGTATCATAAGAGCGTAAATTGGTTTTGGACGAAATGGGACGGGACAGATGCACAGCGCACTCGCCTCGGACGAATTCGAGCAGTCCGCTGAAAATTTCTGTTTGGAAACGAACTGACTATAACATGTGCTGTCGTTCTGTACCCTTAAGGTCTCTACAAACCCTTCCCTATCGTTACGTATCGGAATCGGATTTCATAACTATCGCCCAGGTGACCTGAATGGGCGATATTTTGCCATTCGGACTACTGAGGACAGAATATTGAGCATTTTTTTTAAGTACAACCATGGCCGTTTGGGCGATATTTTTGTTCAACGTGATTTTTGGGCGACAAAGACAAATCCAAGCGCATTTTTATGCGCTGATTTTAATGTAATAATATTTGTAACGATATTCATCGCTGCGATACCTTGTGGAATACTAAAATATTGCAACCCCAAAGTTCTACCAGCCTCCAAATAACTAATCCAGTGCTAACCTTTAACTCCTATAGATAGGTAATTAGGCTATTGTAATAGTGCGTATATATTTTTAACTTAGCTTGACGCTAACGGACAAATCACAATCGATTCTCTTCTTCTCTTTTGTTACAAACTTACCCATAATTAAAATCTATCCCAACAGCACACAGCACCACAATTCAGTTCAAGGTCAACAATTGGTCTTGGCTAAAATAAGGACGACACTTGGAAGCTCAAATGAAAATGCCACGATAATGACAGGAACGAAAGTTGACAATCACTGCATTGAAAACTTTAGAACCAGTGGAAACCATTGCTGATTGGTTACTAGTAATACGTAACGTGGTGTAGTTTGAACAACGTTGTCCACAGTAATGTTCAGGTTTTATCGATAAATGGCTATTATCAATCAATATCCCATACCAGATTTCATAATAATTAAGTTCAGTACGATTTTACAACATAGCAGCAATCAATTTAGGCAACGCCGAAAATACGAGAACGAAGATCACACAACAGAACCGTATCGAATAGACTCCTGATGAAAGTTAGCCCACGTTTGCTAATAATAAGGATCCCATAGTAAATACGCCAAGGAAATCAAATACTCTCTCAGCGGTAGTGGGGCCTGAAGATGGCGGTAATGTGCCGCTGAAGCTAGTCGTCTGATAGTTTAGAGACATTCTCAAGATACAGCTGTGGTCATACTTTTTCTCATGAGTGTCATCAGCTGAAGTCCCTCGCCCATGCAATAAGATGGACATCCATAATCTGTTGGAGTTACTTTTAATATGGGTAAAGTTCTTCCCCGAATAGTTATAGAATGCTGTTCACGTATTGGAATGAATTAATGACTTCAGTTACTTATTACTGTTTCTCTTTGAGTAAATTAGCAAAAATTAAGTTTTGTACGCTAGTGTTCTCAAATTCTTTTATTTTACACTATATGTCTTTTAGGAATGAGTCACTAGGTAGTAATGGTGATAAAAAGGATCCTAGTGTTGATTGATGACTGGTAATCTCATTACAGTGAATGCTACTTCTAGTTTATCTGAAAGCACTTTAATGCTCCTGACCCTACGACACGCAATTCTACATTGCTAAAATGGCACAGCCTTACTCTCTGGCGAAGCTTCGGATGGCGTACTGTAATGAGCCTATGAGAACAATAATTGGCAATAGGCTCCTATTTCAGAAATGAACTCTGGCTACATTGTACTCTGCTTCCTATAACCAATTTTAAAAATTACTCTGTGGCCTACATAAATACCCTCTCGTAAATTCACAATGCCTTGCCGCACTTGGAATACGACACTGAGATTTTGCACGCTCGCACACCCACGTTACATCGGTCCTGTCATTCTTGGCTTGCAACTTTGTCTGTCGCATCTCTACGTTGTTAGTGTAACACTCTTAAAAACGAATTGCATTCGACATAATTCAAGGGGTCCACTGCATTCCTTTACAATTTTGATTTCAAATACAATTGTCGTACTTATACATTCTATCCCTTCAATTAAGTATTGTTGTCAGCAAAATAATAAAATAGACACATTTTTACCCGGAAAATAATATCGTGATTGCAAAAACCAATAATGGTTACAAGGTACTGTGTTGTAGTGTTATATTCTTGCATATGTAACTTCAGATCTGATCTCTTTATTGCACTATTTTCATGCTTTACGGTTTTATCGTTGACTGACATAACTAAAGTTAAATAAAACGTATTTCAAAAGCTACGATTTTTGGGTTGGTTGGAAAAAGGGTAACGCACGATTAGAACTCGACTGCATCAATGTGGGTTTATTTATTTATTTATTCGTTCGGCATGTACAAGGCAAATATTACAGTGTCATTACAATCCCCCAGGAAATTACAACACTACACAATGCTACTTATAGTTTTGAGCCAATCTATGGCTAGGTCAGGCAGGTAATGCATGTCCTTCAGTTCACCACCATATCCTACCACGTCACACACCAGTAGGTGGTCCATTGTCTGCATTTCACCACATTCACACACGGGACTCTCCGCAAGTCCCCACTTATTCATTAGATGTTTGCATCTTCCCACGCTTGTTCTAAGGCTATTTAAGGCAACCCAGAGCTTCCGAGGGAGATCAAAACCATTTATCTTCTTGCTGGGGTCATCGATAAGCTTTTGGTTCTTGTGTGTCCCTTTGCGCCACGATTCCCCCCAGGCTAGCTTTGGGCCGAAGTCCTGTAATTCCCTGCCAATCTTCCAAAAGGGGGACCTAGATTTTAGCCTGTTGATGGGTGATAAGTCTTGGTGTATAGGGTGTTCTGGATTGTGTACGATCTTCCTATATATTCTTGAGGTCGCCATGGAGCGCCTTATATCAGGGGGTTCTATGTTGGCAAGGACTGGGAGCCAGTCACATAGTGTATTAGATACCGCGACGAAGAGCGAACCTGTAACAAAGCTTAAATACATTGAAAAATCATGGTGAGTTTAAAGAAAAGAATAAGCAGAGATTTTCTGTAAAGTGATGCATCAATATATTCTCAAAGAAAAGGGCGTTAAACTAACAGACATTAAAAAATACATAATGAATACAAAACTTACATGTTTATGTTTCTCTCATACATGGACCAGTCCAACAATAGCTGTTTTTGTCTGTCCGAGATTTCTTAAAAATTAAATGTTCTGGCGTGCGCGTAAGTGCTTTTTAGCGTCACACGGTTTACCGAAGCATTTCGCTTGGTGTTTACATGGTTTTGACACTAAATAAAATATAACCTGCAGCGGTGTTACACAACACGTCTTAACAAATCGGCGACCAAACGTAAAAAGGTAATGAAGTCTCTAGAACATTTCTGAACAAATGATGGATTGTTCTTTCAAATGTTTCGCAGCTGATTGCTATCGAGCGCTGTGGCAATGTTTTAAATATCTGCGCCCAGCGGGTCATAGTGTTTATTTGAAATATTTTAACGCTAGACGCGCGTCTTGGTGTAGGCGCAAATTATAAAGTATTTTGTCTCTTTACACATGCGCTGCGATTCTTAACATCTTTACGGAATACAGCCCGATGGCTGTTCCTCTCTTTTATGACAAATATCTCATTTGCAAAGTATCTGAAATCCAATAATATTACAAAGGACATGAAAGGAAAGCGGTGGTTGAGAAGGGAGTCATAGAGTTTTGTAGCCTTCCTCCAATGGTAATCAAACTGTTTATTCAGAAAAGACTAAACGATCGCAAGGACTGATTTACGATTGGAATTATGGAACATGAAGAAAAAACATAAACTCTGAGGCGTGCATTGATAACGTAATTACTTCAAAGGTGGCGAAGAACTTCGTGGAGAAATTGAATGGTATGAATAATGTCTCTAAAAGGGATTTAGTAAGGGACGACCAAAAAGTTTCCGTTCGGAGATCAGAATAGATATGCAAATCGGGCAAAATCACCGTGAGCTTTGAGGCAATCGTACCAGTGACACACCAGGTGTTTGGCAAAACATCGTGCCGTGCTGCGTGAACAAGCCCGCAGCGACCTGCTGTTCGCTCTCGTCGACCCTTCAAGGCCCTCTTTGACGGGCCGAAGGTGTCACAGTCACGTGGACAGAGATGCAGAGGTCAGGACTGTACGGCGGGTGCTCGACTGTCTGTCATCTGATTTGGCATAACTTCTGCGTTACGACATTTGCGATATTGGGACGTTACGTTACCGTGAAGCAGCAACTCACCTTGCCGCAGTTTTCCTGGGCTTTTACACTTACGTGTACTTCATAATTTCTCCAGCGGTGTGCAGTACCGTTTCCCAGCGATGGAGACACCAAGTTCCTTGAAATCAATAAGCAATGGGCCTCGGTAATAAAAGTGCAGGGTGAGAATCGCAGTTTCCTGCAGATGAACTTCTTCGGGCGAGGGGATGATGGACGACTGACATGCGACCCCCCAAAAAAATTCTTCTTTCTCCGATGGATGTCTACCGGTGTTTACCGCGCGAGGTGCCGCAGTGGCTAGCACACTGGACTCGCATTCGGGAGGACGACGGTTCAGTCCCGCGTCCGCCATCCTGATTTAGGTTTCCTGTGATTTCCCTAAATCTCTTCAGGCAGATACCAGGATGGTTCCTGTGAAAGGGCACGGCCGGCTTTCTTCCCCATCCTTCTCTAATCCGATGAGACCGATGACCTCGGTGACTGGTCTTCTCCCCCAAACAATCCTTCTACCGGTGTTTGTTCTTTTGCAATCAAGAACAGAATAACAGCACATTGGTCCTGTTTGGAGGCATTTGGTAATAATACCGCCACTGTTTACATTTCCACATTTAGCATCCGCCTGCTTATCTGAGTGGTAACGTGTTTGCCTACCGTAAAGCGGACCCGGGTTCGATTCCCGGCCGGGTTGGAGATTTTATCCACTCGTGGAGTGGGTGTTCTGTTGGCCTCATCATCGCCGACACGCAAGTCGCCCAATGTGGCGCCACCTGAAGTAAGACTTGCAACCCTGCGGCTTAACTTCTGCACTTCGGGCCTTCCGGCCGTCAATGCCACACGATCATTTCATTCCGCTTCCGCGTTTACCGCACACATCGGAAAGACACGAACGCCGCACTGATCCCTTGCCAACATGTCTGTGCTCATATACCCGCATCGGAATCTCGCTACGTTGCGTATACGCTGCGGCTGGTCACTGAAATGTGAACTTTTTGATCGCCCCTTGTTAGACGAACACCTAGAAAAGTAAAAGAAGGGTAATAGGATGTAGTAGAAGTAAGTCATGTGATGCTAAAGGAATTTCATTGGCAAATGAGATACTGAAAGTACTAAATGGGTTTGTTATTTTCGTTATTTGGGCAGCAAATTAACTGATGACTACCGAAGTAGAGGTGATATAAAAAAAAGACTGGCTATGAAGTGAAAATAATTTCGCAAAAGGAAAAGTGCGTGCAGTTTAATATAAACTTAAGTATGATGAAGTCGTTAGTGATGGTATTCGTCTGCAATGTAACCCATGTACGCCGGCGGCGGTGACCGAGCGGTTCTAGGCGCTTCAGTCCGGAACCGCGCGACTGCCACAGTCGCAGGTTCGAATCCTGCCTCGGGCATGGATGTGTGTGATGTCCTTAGGTTAGTTATCTTTAAGTAGTTCTAAGTTCTACAGGATTGATGATCTCCGGCGTTAAGTCCCACAGTGCACAGAGCCACTTGAACCATCTTTGTAACCCATGTACTGGCGTGAAATAAGGACGATAAACAGTTCAGACAGGAAGAGAATACAGACTTTTGATATTTGGTGTTACAAGTGAATGCTGAACATTACATGAGAACATTGGTTATCTAATGAAGAGATACTGAATGGAATCTCTCGGAGAATCAAAATTTAGGGCACCACTTGAGTGAAATAAATATCCTGAGGCAGAAGCTAATAATCGAACTGGTAACGAAAGGATGTATGGGGAGAAAAATTGTAGAGGGCGACCAACGTTTGACTATAGCAAGCAGCTTTACCTGGATGTAGGTTCCAGTAGTTAGGTGCAAAAAATGGTTCAAATGGCTCTGAGCACTATGCGTAACATCTGACGTCATCAGTCCCCTAGAACTTAGAACTACTTAAACCTAACTAACCTAAGGACATCACACACATACATGCCCGAGGCAGGATTCAAACCTGCGACCGTAGTAGTCGCGCAGTTCCAGACTGAAGCGCCTAGAACCGCACGGCCACACCGGCCGGCAGTTAGGTGGGAATGGAGGCTCTTGCACAATATAGATTAGCGTGGAGAGATGCGTCAGACCAGTCATGGCAGTGAAGACTGCATCATACACAACGAGTGTTCCCCGTTACTTCCTGAGCATGAGACTGCAGCAAATTCTACTACAGAGAAAAAGGATGCTAAGACAGAGGAATCAGCGATGAAACAGTTGTGGTACAATCGTTTGCGCTGAGAAAACGCTGTTGAATCTGAAGGTCTCGACGAGAGAATTTTTTATCAGTTTACGGGCGCCTACGGAAGGGGCGGACGATTCTGCGTGCACGGACGGTTGACACGCATTGGACAGGGCCCGGGCACGCCGGGGTTCGCCCCACGCAACCCCCTGGCCTGTCGGCAGCTGTTTGCTCGCTCGTCTGCACCGAAAAGGAACCAGAAGGGTGGGAAATGGGAGGCTGGGGAGGGGGGGTGGGGGTGGGATGCACCACCGGGTAAACGAAAGAGGGCAGCCGTGCGGAGACGCGGCCGGCGGCAAACCCTAACCCGCCAAAGGCGCCCTCTCGGCCGTCGCACACGCCATCCTTCCGAATCGGCAGGCTGGGGGTCCCTGCACGGTTTTACGAGGTTATCAGGTAGGCGGTACAGAGAAAAATTTCTTTTGAGTGACAGGCAGCATATCGCGCCAGTGTGTCTAACAGCGGGGAACTAAGTAAAAATGTTGCAAATGTTAGCCACTTTTATGTGGGGCGTTTGAAAAGTCCGTGCAAAATTTAAAACTACTTACGTGTTTAGGGTAAACCTGTTTTATTTTTCGACATAGTCTCCTTTTATACTTATACACTTCGTCCAACGCTGTTCTAATTTGTTGATCCCTTCCGAATAATAGGAATTGTCCAAGTCTGCAAAGTAGCTATTACTTGCTACATTCACCTCCTCGTATGAATAATATCTTTGTCCTGCCAGCTATTTCTTCAAATTGGGGAACAAATAGTAGTCCAAGAGAGCCAATTCTGGGGAACAGGGGGGATGTGAAACGAGTTGGAATCCTATTTCCAATAATTATGTTACCACAATTGCTGAGGTGTGTGCTGGTGCATTGTCGTGATGGAAAATGACTTTTTTGCGGTCCAATCGCAGCTTGCAGCTCGGTTTTCAAACGGTCCAATAATGATGAATAATATGCACCTGTAATAGTTCTACCCTTTTCCAGATAGTCGATGAGGATTATCCCTTGCGAATCCCAAAAGGCAGTCGCCATAACCTTTCCAGCCTAAGGAATGGTCTTCGCCTTTTTTGGTGCAGATTCTCCCTTGGTAACTCATTGTTTAGATTGTTGTTTTGGTCTCAGTAGTATAGTAATGTATACATTTTTCATCCACAGTGATGAAACGAGGCTTTAAGTCCTGCGGATTCTTCCTGAACAGTTTCAAACCATCTTTGCAACACTTCACACGATTCCATTTTTGGTCAAGCGTGAGCAATCGTGAAACCCATCTTTCAGATAGCTTTCCCATGTCCAAATGTTTATGCAAAATATTATGTACCCATTCATTCGAGATGCCCACAGCACTAGCAATCTCATGCACGTCAACTCTTCTGTCATCAATCACCATATCATGCATTTTATCAATGATTTCTGGAGTCGTAACCACCACAGAGCGTCCAGAACGTTCAGCATCACTTGTAGCCATATGACCACTCCGAAAATTTTGAAACTACTTATAAACTTTTCTAACCGAAAATCCATAGTCACCCTAATGTTCATCAAGCTTCTCTTTAGTCTCCTGAGGCGTTTTGCCTTTCACAAAGTAATGTTTAATCACCACACGAAATCCTTTTTCTTCCATTTTTTGACAATCACTCGACTGACTTGATTCACACGAATGCCAAACACAAAGAAATAGACCAATGTTGCTGAAACCTGGTGTGCGTTCTTTCCAAAGATGATACTAACTAAATATCACCTCGATATGCGCCGATGGTGCCATCTCTCGGACATTGCACGGACCTTTCAAACGCCCCTCGTACAATCGTCAAGGAGGTGTACAGGGTAGACCATAAGACAGTGGTAAAGAAACTCAGCAACGTAATTTGAACATAAAATTGAACATAATCACATCACTTTAATATCTTTTCTTACAAGAATTTTTACCTCTCTCCTCCATGGCGTGGTCCACCAATGCACCACCCAAATCGATACACGCCTGGGGACGAAGAGCAACGTTGCCACGAGTAGCTCGACACACCCTCCCTGGTATCCTGAGAAACTCTTCTGTGACGGCATCCCGTGGTTCGGCCACATTAAGTAAGTGATGATGATATTCTTTGTCCTTCAAAACACCCTGATGTATTCTTCCAAACCTGGATTTTCCTTCAGCATTTACAGCTATTTTTCTGCGAACTCCAAGAGCCTATCCGGATCATCGTCATTAAGACAATTTATCAAACTAGATGATATGTCTTTAATTACTTTTGAATACATTGTGGGAGTGAACAGCGATCAAAGTGTTGCAAATATTTACTATCAAAAACAGTCTTGATCACAAGTTATTTATTACGGTGACCGGTTTCGACCACTTCTGTGGTCATCTTCAGACCAATGAGTAAGGACCTCCTTCTGCAGTAGTTATTCTCCAGCAGGAGGAGGTCCTTACTCATTGGTCTGAAGATGAAACAGAAGTGGTCGAAACCGGTCACCGTAATAAATAACTTGTGATCCAGCCTGATAGTAAAGATATGTCTTTAATTTCCGATCTTTCATTACTCTCTGCAGTGTTGTGCGCGGAACGTTCGACTCTCTGGACATATGAGTTTGAGATTTCAGCTTCCCCGGGGACGAGTTAACCGCTTCCAATACACGAGCACTGTTATCATCGGTATGCATACGTCGGGGCCTACCTGCTCCCTTCGCATGCAAAACACTACCAGCTGCGTCAAATTTATTTATTATTCTTGCAATTGTTATGGAGTTGTTAACACAGAGAGGCCATTTCGTTCAAACTCAACTGCTCTCCTCCGTCTGACCTCCGAGTAGTTTGTTGCAGAATACAGACGCATACAACGTACACTGTGTTCCAGAGACTACTTGTCCGCCCCGAGCGAGGTGGCGCAGTGGTTAGCACACTGGACTCGCATTCGGGAGGACGACGCTTCAGACCCGCTTCCGGCCATCCTTATTCAGGTTTTCCGTGATTTCCCTAAATCGCTTCAGGCAAATGTTGGGACGATTCCTTTGAAAGGGCACTGCCGACTTACTTCCCGAACCTTCCCTAACAGAATGGGACCGATGACCTCGCTGTTTGGTCTTCTCCCCAAATCAACCAACCAGCCTTCCACTTCTCCGTCATACTGTCTGGTATACACTAACGGTTTTACGTCCTGTGACCGTTGCCCCATTCTCAGTGTAAACAGTGTTGCCATATAGAAACTATTTGTCCAGAATTACAAATACTACAATCAGTGAAATATCTTCTTCTTCAACTCGCTTAAGCTTTCAAACGTCAGGTAACTTCTGCAATTCCACTCTATTCTAGAACAATTTTTTCATGTCCATGATTGTTTTCCACGCCTTAGTCCCAGTTTCTAAACCCTGTCCCCCCATGTGATGTGGAGTCTTCATACGTAATTATCGGCTACCCCACTATTTTTGTTCAGTAATAGTTACTGTGGCAACGGCCTTGCCGCAGTGGCTACACCGGTTCCCGTGAGATCACCGAAGTTAAGAGCTGTCGGGCATGGTCGGCGCTTGGATGGGTGACCATCCTGGCCGCCATGCGCTGTTGCCTTTTTTTGGAGTGCACTCAGCCTCGTGCTGCCAATTGAGGAGCTACTCGACCGAATAGTAGCGGCTTCGGTCAAGAATACCATCTTACGACCGGGAGAGCGGTGTGCTGATCCCATTCCCCTCTTATCCGCATCCTCCTCTGAGGATGACACGGCGGTCGGATGGTCCCGATGGGTCACTTGTGGCCCGTAGACTGGGTGGTTTTCTTTTTAAGTATCAATTACTGTCTTCGAGATGTTTCTAACAGTCTGGTAAGTACACTAGGAAAAAAATTAGACACCGCAGGGCAAACCTTAGTAACAACGAGAAAAACCTCCTGTAGCCTTGAAAATGGTCTCCATTTGACGAGGAAGTCATTCCCAGTATTTGTTCAGGTGTTCTATCCTGAGCTGAAGCCACGCGTTGACAATTATATCACACAGAGGAACAAAATGTCGAGATGATGGGTACCTCGTTTCATCTTGTGTTCCATATAATCCCAGACATTCTCTGGAAGATGAGGCTCGGTTGATTTAGTAGGGCATTCGAGGAGCGATGGGAGGTGCCTGAGTCAAGCAGGAAGGAATTTGCACAGCCCTGGGCACACAGCTGTTGTCAAGACGAGACTGTGCACATTATACTCTTTTATCATGGAGACAAAGCAGAAAGGGTGGCGCTTGGTCACTGAGAACGTTGAAATAAACATCCTGGTTCTTGTTCTCGGTCTGATCGATGAATAGTCCCATATCACCACTCAGCCGCTCTGGCCTAAACTGTAGCCCCCACATACTGAGGATTAAACATCTTACCGCGGATATCGCTACACTCGGTAATTCTCAACACTTGAAAAGAGGCGAAACAACGCCTAGACGTGAACAACAACAAAAAACACTCAGCACTCGACATCCATTAAATTATCGAAAGATTATAACAATTAAAAACCCAAGAACGATGAAGCGTTTCCAAAAGCCGCACAGATGTATGAAGGTGCTTCATTACTCAACACTCGACATCGATTAACTTATCGAAAGATTATAACAATTAAAAAACCCAAGAATGATGAATCGTTTCCAAAAGCCGCACAGATATATGAAGGTGCTTTATTCCCAACTGCCGGCTTACGTCAGTACAGACACATCTTCAGATTTATAATGGTTATATTTTCATAATGTGGAAGTCTATATTGACGTGAAACCGGTAGTTGCGAATATAGTACCTTCATACATCTAAGCGGCTTTTGTAAGCAACTCGTCATGCTTGACTTCTGTGGTTGTTATAATTTTTATAATTTAAATGGTTATTGAGTGCTTTTTATTTTTTATTCACGATGTCTGTGGGCTGTGGTCGCCCTTCCCAGAAAGTTGTCTGTAACGCCTCGTGGGACCACTTTTCACGCCTGCAGCCAATCCAACCGCAGCGCAGTTTGGCCCACTGGAATCTTGCAGTCTAACGTGCCCCGTCAGTGATGGTCTCCTTCGATGTACCCGACGCCAAATGCAAACTGTGTGCTATCACATTCGCAGTGTTCGCTCGGAAATTACTTGAGACGTGTCCGCATTCAAAAGACGGCAAATAAACTATGCTGACTGTGGACAGGGAGAAAGGAATTTAACATCCCGCTGTCATCTAGACCATTCGACAGTAAGTTGTGGTTCCTTTTGATGCTTCAAGAAAACACACTGCTTCTTCTAAGCAATCCTCTCACTTAAAGTGATTTGAGGACATCCCGAAATGTTAGGCTAAACTACGGTGTTCTCAACATGACCTTTAGCACCTGGCACCAACTGCACCGCATCTTCCAGTAGTACGCTTCGACGTGTAATTTATGTCTATGAAGCTCATCGCAGTCGTAATTATATTATTTGGTAACTTCCATTAGATGACAATAATAAAACACCACTGAAATTCGAGGGCAGTGTAGAATCATCACACAATTAAACAAATAGTCCAGAATCTCGATTTTTGGAGTAAATTCGAAGCTGAGATACGCGGGGGTGCAGAAAAGAAATGCCTCTGAAATTTTTATCTAAAAGCTCTTAACGCTTTTCAAGTAAAACAATAAAACATTCTTCATCTTTATTATTCATGAATACATCTTCACAGTCCTCAGCCGCTAGACGGCTCCGAATCGTAGCGCGTAACATGGCGTTCTGTAACTGCGTCGGTGCTCGAGAAACAGTGTGCTGTAATCGAGTTCCGAATTCGAAGAGTTGGTCCACAAGATGGAGCAGCCACTCCCTCAGCATGAAAATTCCAGACCACACACGAATACTGCGTCATCTGCAACAATCGGACGGCCAGGGTTCTCTGTCATCAATCATTCTCCATCCAGTCTTGACTTGACCCCATCCGATTGTCAGCTGTTTCCAAAACTTAAATTACACCCTCGAGGATTTCACTTTGATTGTGCTGAAGCGGTGCAAGGAGAGGTGAGGTTGTGGCGCCGACAAGAAAGTCAAACATTCAGTATGAAGAAACTGGTCCCTCGCTGGGAGAAATGTGTTCCAAGTCAGGGTGACTACGTTGAGAAATGAATGTGTAGACCTGAAGAGTGAAAATGTAGAATGATAATAACATTTGTTTCGTTTAAAAAGTGTTAAGAGTTTTCACACTGAAAAGTGGCAGACAGTACTTTTTAAGACGTCCTCGTAGTAAGACAGGAGTATTTTTGTCCGAAAAGCTTCTCAACATACTAGTAAAGGAGACAATGAAGGAGTTTTCAGACACAAGAGCTTCAGTCAGGAAACTATATAACAAGTTTCACTATAGATTACAGTTCAGATTCGCAATTGACACACTGATAAGCCAAAACATTATGACCATTGCCCGTCGCGACGGCGCACGCTACCTGGTTGCGTTACGTGCACGTAACGCGGTAACAAAAGTGTGTAAGCGGAGCAGACAGATTAGATTAGATTAGATTAGTTTAATACTAGTTCCATGGATCATGAATACGATATTTCGTAATGATGTGGAACGAGTCGAGTTTTCCAATACATGACATAATTAGGTTAATTTAACAACATACTTAAGTTAATATAACAACTTTATTCTTTGTGTTTTTTGTTTTTCTTTATTTTTTATTTTTTTTTTCTTTTTTTCTTAATTTATATCTAAAAATTCCTCTATGGAGTAGAAGGAGTTGTCATTCAGAAATTCTTTTAATTTCTTCTTAAATACTTGTTGGTTATCTGTCAGACTTTTGATACTATTTGGTAAGTGACCAAAGACTTTAGTGCCAGTATAATTCACCCCTTTCTGTGCCAAAGTTAGATTTAATCTTGAATAGTGAAGATCATCCTTTCTCCTAGTATTGTAGTTATGCACACTGCTATTACTTTTGAATTTGGTTTGGTTGTTAATAACAAATTTCATAAGAGAGTACATATACTGAGAAGCTACTGTGAATATCCCTAGATCCTTAAATAAATGTCTGCAGGATGATGTTGGGTGGACTCCAGCTATTATTCTGATTACACGCTTTTGTGCAATAAATACTTTATTCCTCAGTGATGAATTACCCCAAAATATGATGCCATATGAAAGCAATGAGTGAAAATAGGCATAGTAAGCTAATTTACTAAGATGTTTATCACCAAAATTTGCAATGACCCTTATTGCATAAGTAGCTGAACTCAAACGTTTCAGCAGATCATCAATGTGTTTCTTCCGATTTAATCTCTCATCAATGGACACACCTAAAAATTTGCAATATTCTACCTTAGCTATATGCTTCTGATTAAGGTCTATATTTATTAATGGCGTCATACCATTCACTGTACGGAACTGTATGTACTGTGTCTTATCAAAATTCAGTGAGAGTCCGTTTACAAGGAACCACTTAGTAATTTTCTGAAAGACAGTATTGACAATTTCATCAGTTAATTCTTGTTTGTCAGGTGTGATTACTATACTTGTATCATCAACAAAGAGAACTAACTTTGCCTCTTCATGAATATAGAATGGCAAGTCATTAATATATAATAAGAACAAAAAAGGACCGAAGACTGACATGGACGGGGGAGGACCCTAGCGAAGACACGGCTGCAGATGGAGAAATCCACTGAGATTATTATAACGCAGAACCTGTGAATGAATATCTCGAAAACGGCGAAGCCGGTCGAATGTTCACGTGCTACTGTTGTCACATGTGCGGAAAGGGATACAAGGGCAGTGAAACTAACACTAGTCGTTAAATGGTTGGACGTCTACGACTCTTTACAGAACGTGTTGTTTGGAGGCTTGTCTGCTCGGTAAAGTGGGATAGATGGTGATCTGTGGCATCTCTATCTTCCGGCACACTGCTGGTGCACGCACAAGTGTTTCGGAGTACGCCGTTCATCGTACACTGTTGAGGACGGAACAATTAAGACTGCAGCGGGCACCGGACCGTTCGGATTCGATGGTCGTTTACACACACGACGTCATCGAAGCGAACGGTGGTTCGAAACGTGCAGCGCGCCACGCACTCAGGCTGGTGGGAGCTGTATTGTGCTATGGGAGAAATCCTCCTGCGTTTGCACGGGACCTGTGATAATAACTGAAGATACTTGACAGCTACGAAACACCTGCATCCTTTCATGCTTGATATCTTCCTCCGATGGCGGTGAAATCTTTCAGCAGTGTAGTTGTCCGTGTTTCGGAGCCAGAACCGTGCTGCAGTGGTTGGAGGACCTTTATAGTGAAATAGTGAACTCACTTTGATGTCTCGCCGACCAGTTTCACCTGATGTAAATCCTATGGAACTCATCTGAGTCACTATAGGGTGTCCTCACAGCGAACCAAAATCAGCGGCCCGTTATTACATCACATGTGCATAGACGTCTAATGCCTCATACCTCAACAAACCTACCAATAAACTGACCCTCTATACGCAGAATCAGTTATGTATTTCGTTCCCATGATAGTCAAACTATTGAGCAGGTGGTCATAATATTTTGGCTCATGAGTGTATCTTCACCGTATGCACTGACATTCAGTTGTAAAATCAGTAATGCTTGTGTAAATGTCATAAAGTTCGTTTGGAACGAATCCTCTAATAGTGTAAGTGATGTGCAAACGCTGCAAGCTAGAAAGCCATGTACAGTCAAGACAAATAATATGAATCGAAGGTAACCGTGTTTTCTTACATAAGATGTCCATATCTTACAACAATGAGGTTGTTGAAACACTAACAGCAATCAACCAGAGACTCTTTAAGTTGCACCACTACTCCAAGTATTCCCCTCTGGGAATGTTTGCATTCACATGACAGCATTTACAAGCACGCATGGCCACCGAGACAACTGTTTTAGAAAATCGATTGTAAATTAATGTGAATACTTTCAGTGATTTTCACTATAACCCATTCTATTTACTATTGTGGTTGTAGCTGTATTGAACTTCGAACTGTTCCCTATGTGACGAATAAAGAATGATGTTAAAGTCCTAGTCCTAAATCGATTCATATATACTTCAAAATAAAGTTACGTAGGAAACAGTATACCTGTGGGCACTGCTACAATTCATGAAACTTTTGGTAGTCAGAACGAAAGCCAAATTATCGACAGTATTTGTGAGTTATAAGATAAACTTAAATGATAATTAATTGAAACCCTCAGCTGCCGACAGGTGTTGCTGATATACCTCGATGGGGACAGCTGAAAATATGTGCCCCGAACGGGACTGTCAGGACGGTAGATGGATACAGCGTCTGCCATGTAAGCAGGAAGACCCGAGTTTGAGTCCCGGTCGGGGTACATATTTTCAGCTGTCGCCATCGAGGTATGTCAGCAACACCTGTCGGCAGCTGAGGGTTTCAATTAATTATCATTTATTCTAGAGAAGCTGCACAGTCATCAATGGTTGAAATGGAAATGAAATGGCTCTGAGCACTATGGGACTCAACTGCTGAGGTCATAAGTCCCCTAGAACTTAGAACTACTTAAACCTAACTAACCTAAGGACAACACACACATCCATGCCCGAGGCAGGATTCGAACCTGCGACCGTAGCGGTCGCGCGGTTCCAGACTGTAGCGCCAGAACCGCTCGGCCACCAGCGGCCGGCAAGTCATCAATGGTATCTGTTCTTTCGAGAACAGTTACTGTCTTCATATATATAAAATTTAATTGACGCTACATATTTTGCAGATGTTGCCACTTCATTTACTGTATCATATGTTATCTCGGAACCGGTGGAACGTACCATGTTTTGTCAACGAATACTTTTGTTTCAAAATTGAATTCTGCTTTGTCCAGCAAAAATCTTGGCTGCCAATTTGAGAACACCCTGTACGGATTGCGGTGCAATTTGAGAAACTGAGACTGTATCATCAGAAATTAATATACAAATTGCTCCATGTTAGGCTCCACAATGAAGGAAAACAAACTGATTCAAGGATTAATATATGGAAACGTTTACATTTCTTATAAACTGAGCTCGCTTGCTCGCATCCTTCAGTATATGCAAGCTAAACTCAGTAACTGCATGCATTTTAGTCCGGTTTTTCATAATAGATACACTGATTCACGAGCAAGGTTCTTGTATAGGATTTATAAATATTTCGTGCAAATAGTCTTAATTATGATGAATTTACGGTAAGTTATGGAAAAGATGCCATTGTCACCTAGTGAACAGTCTCCATATTTCGCGAGAACGTCAGGGACTCGAGAATGCAGCAAGCGTGATCTAATTTGCATTACGTGTGGTGAGTATCTGAGCAGGAAGCATCAGATATTCGGTGTTGAAGACGAAGATGTGGAAAACAAATGGAAAAGCTAGCTGACAAACAAAGGCTGATCGAAGCGAAAATGAGCGTAAGAAGAGCAATGAGAGAAGCGTACAATGACTTATAAAGTAAAACTTTGTCAACCGGTCTGAGTAAAAACTCTAAGCGGTTTCGGTCGTACCGAAAATCAGTGAGTGGATCGAAATCATCTTCTAATTCACTCAGTGACCTTACTGGCAGCGAAACGGAAGACAATAGAGAACGCCGAAACACTGAATTCGGTCTTCCGAAATTTTTTCACCGCGACAGATCGTAACACAGTCCCTCCTTTCAATAGTCGTACGAACGTCGAAACGCCAGACACTGAGATAACCAATCGCGGAACTGAAAAACAACTACAATCGCTTAGTAGTGGATGGTGTCAGGACCAGATGAGATACCTGTAAGATCTTACAAAGATTATGCGAAAGAACTTGCTACCCTTCTAGCAGTAATTTATCGTAGATCGCTTGAGCGCCGAAGGATACTAGCAACTGGAAGAAAGCGCAGGACATTCCAGTTTTTAAGAAGGGCCGTAAGATAGGGACACACAATTATAGACCCATGTCGTTGATGTCAGTCTGCTGTAGAACTATGGAACATGTCTTAAGCTCAAGAATTATGCGCCGGCCGCGGTGGCCGTGCGGTTCTGGGCGCGTCAGTCCGGAATCGCGTGACTGCTACAGTCGCAGGTTCGAATCCTGCCTCGGGTATGGATGTGTGTGATGTCCTTAGGTTAGTTAGGTTTAAGTAGTTCTAAGCTCTAGGGGACTGATGGCCTCAGAAAGTAAGTCCCATAGTGCTCAGAGCCATTTGAACCATTTTTTTGTAAGTCATCCACGAAGGAAGTGTTGTTCATCTACCTAGGATCCCTACCAGATAGGACTGATAGAAGAGAGAGAGAAGATCCAAAGAAGAGCGGCACGTCTTGTCACGTTATCGCTTAGTCGGCTCGAGAGCGTTACGAAGATGCCAAACTAACTCCACTGGCAGACTTTACAAGAGACGCATTACACATCACGGGTAGATTTACTACTGATATTTTGAGAGAGCACTTTCTGGGAAGAGTGGGGCAAATATTACCTCCACCCCCATACGCCTTTCGGAACGAGCACGACGAAAAAATTCGAGTAACTAGAGCCAACACAGTGGTTTACCAACAATCATTCTTCCCACGCGCTATTTACGAGTGGAAAATATTTGGAGGGCTCAGCTAGTGGTACAAAAATTACCCTCCGCGACACACCATTAGGTGGCTTGCGGAGTATAATGTAGATGTAGATGCGTAACAGTAAAGAGTTTGGCTGAAAATCGAAGGGTTCTGGAATCGAATCCTGGTGGTGCTACTTTTCAACTCTGCCTTTTAATCTTGCTTTCACCTGTCAGTGATGTAGAGATATGCATTTAGCCGTTTTTATGGTACAAGAAAAACTTTTTCCCAAAAACTACTTCAGCACCTTTGTTTACGTACATTACATTCTTTCAACAGCGCAGGAGATGACTCAACTTTTAGCTTTTCTGTCATACTTGAATCAAACCTAAATGTGGACACGATTCTTTGTGTGGCGTGGTGAAGGACAATTCCGTAAAGAGCCCACGACAACGAATTGCGGCAGTGAGTCTCAAGAGTGCATGTCTCTGCATACTAAGCTTCTCTGGGGCAGTGCTGTAACACGACTTAAAAATGTACATCATGTGTGTTTTTCCTTATTTTTCTTGTATTTGTGCGACTTTGTCCAATATCCATTACATACTGAATCGCTCACACACGCATTCACCTATGATTTGCGCACAGTATTGTTTGTAACCATATTACTTAGATGGCGATGTGCTCCCCTCTTTACCATGAAATGTCCCTTCAAACACCAATTGAATGTAGAACACACAACATTCATGCCTCCGGACAACTTTCCTTGCCATTCGCTGCTTACACTGCGAAAGTTATGTGCAAGCGATGATATTCAGTTACTTAAAGTTATTCCCTGAAATTCATCGGTAAATCTACGCACAGACGCGACTCAGTAATAAACAAGAAGCGAGGGAATGCGGTGGGCAGTTTCTCATGTAAGGAATAGACGTAATTAGTTTTGCATAATGTTCGGCAGATACTACGTTCGGATCACACGTCGTTGTCTGTGTATCGGTGGGTTGATAGTTTTCGCCTTCTCTGGTCTTCGGCTTTTGTGGCGACGTCCAGGTTGCCTCATTCGTTCCCTCTTGCCCGCCTGGCACGCTGCACGCCTGCACTCGTCGACCGACGTCGTGTTCCTGGGATCACGCTCTGATCATTGTTACTGTCAGGCATCACAGTCGCGCAGACCCGGTGTTAGAATAATGCCCAGAAGGCGAGCTCAGACAAGGAAATTTAATAGGATGCTTAAAGGTTTGTACCTCGGACCGAAAGGTAAATCCATTCAACATGGAGCGAGAAATAATTATGTCGCAAACTGACAAGTCATCAGAATGAATGCAAGGATCTGATTCCAGGTCTGAAATTTGAGTCGACAATAGTTTTGCATCCCTACAGAAGGAAATCTCACAGTCCCTTCCTGCTCACCGTCTTGTTCTGTCCATTGTTTGTCTACTCTGTTGACTGTGTTGCTGCCTGTCTCCCGTCCGATCCTCTCTCTCTCTCTCTCTAGCTGCCTGATAGACTGTTCACTGTTCTCGCTATCTCCTTTGCAACTTTCGGACTGCTGACTGTACGTCCACCGTCCGATTGAATCCTTGGGAGTCCCTGCTTGACAGTTTTCTCCTTTGTCTCCCACAGTCAGTTGTCCAGGGTGGTGTACTTTCCGTTGTATCGTCTTAGTCACTGGCAGATTCAGTTTGCAATCTCACTCACTGAATGATCGACGCAGCGTAACCACGCCTCACACCGTTCCTTGTTATAGCAGCTCCCTGCGCTGGATGTCATCTCTCCGGTGAATTGTACATAGCTAGGCGTTGTTTCAAGAGATTGTGTACATTCCCGAGTCATCGCGAATGCAGCTGTTCAACTACAAACCAGCATGTTAGCAACAGGAGTGCTTTGCACAGAGTCCCTAGGTGCGCACATGACTTGGTGGCATCGCTCTTGTTGTTCGTCAGACATTACACAAGACAACCCTTCCCAAGCGAGGCAAACAATAAAGTCAAGCTCTCCCTGTATGGGTTTTGAGAAAGTCTCACGTATAGGTTGCGCCTTGAACGCCCCTCTCGTCTTTGGTGACAAGTGGCGAAGTACTACAGGAACCTGTACTGGAAAATGCAAAAAGCTCACGAACACTGGATAGCTGAAGGTGCAACAGTCCTCGTTCTGTATCATGTTGCGAAATTGTATCTTTAAACGTTAAAATGCCTAATCTGTTAAGGTAGAAACGTCCCGAAAATTGTAGCTGATACGTCGTCTCATGCTCCTGTGAGCTACTGCCTCCCGACTCCTACCCGAAGGCGACGACAGAAAGTTATTCCAATTTTATTGAACATTTCATGTAGTTATCTAGAATTCCAGAAAAAAATGTCTTCGTATGACTACGTTCACGCAACTGTTCATACACTGAATAATACAGTATTAATGCTGTGACAAAACCTCATCATAATCAATAGTTTTTACATTCTCCTATACTCATTCTTCGACGTGTCCTTGTGATTGAAACAAAAAATGCTTCGTGATCATCTGTTCGCTTTGTTAATTCGGCACCTAGATACCCATTCTGCGCTTATTATTTCTCATTTCCTTCCCGTCTGTGGTGGCTTTCACTTCAGAATTGCTTCAACTTCCTCACCTGCATCTTTTGCTTTGACATTTCTGGTTCTACTACACTAGTTAGTAACAAGTGTTTGGCAACTGTCAGTTGTTTATTCGTGCAAAATTTGCAGCAACTGCTGATCCTAAGGACATGGAGACATATAACTTATAAACGGGTAACACTTCGATGTGGACAACATGTGAACTTCTGACAAAGTTGTACCATTCTTTGGATCACAAGTTCTATCATTAGTGATACTAATGCTTTTACGCCAGTTGCAGAAATGACGGATTCCGCCGCGACATTTGATACCTCAAAGGTACCAACGCCAAGTAAATTAATTTGAAAGTAACTACTCACTGCCAATGGTATATAGTACTGGGAAGGACTACTGCAACTGTGAAGAAAGCTTGAACGTATACTGATGGAAGAAACAAGTGAAGTTCTTCCCGAATGTTGTACGCGTCTCAGAAATGCTGACCTTTATCTGAATGCGTTTATTTAGAACTTCATGAAAGCGGAACAAGTAATCGACTGCTACACTGTCCTCATCCGTGGCTCACTCGCAGAATTCTGGCAGGTGTAACGTAAACAGAAAAAAAAGTATTCACTTTTTTGCAAAACAAGTCTCATAATAGCAGTCATTTTATTCGTAATAATCAGGTGCCGATCATTTTCTTACTGGATAATAGCTCGGCCTGTATTGCGTTATTTACGGCTCACATTAACAGATTGTCGGTTCAAATTATCCGAATCAGACTGAAACGTCAATAACGACTGCCGTATCTGGTAAACCGACAGCGCTTGAAATTAATATCAACAAAAATAAATTAAGGTACAAGTCAATCATCCAAAACCTTGCGGCGAAAATACTGCAGCCCATATCCCTCTCTCCACTGCGATTACAAGCAAGCGAGAACTTTCTGCACTGATGTGTGCGTCTATTCATAAATTCAAACACAGACTATAAAATGAAACAGAAAGTGTCAGCATTAACGAGAATACTAAACTGTAGAAAGCAATTGTAGACACTTTTTATTGGGTTTTCACGTTATTTCTTCAAAAAAAAATGGCTCTGAGCACTATGGGACTCAACTGCTGAGGTCATTAGTCCCCTAGAACTTAGAACTAGTTAAACCTAACTAACCTAAGGACATCACAAACATCCATGCCCGAGGCAGGATTCGAACCTGCGACCGTAGCGGTCTTGCGGTTCCAGACTGAAGCGCCTTTAACCGCACGGCCACTTCGGCCGGCTATTTCTTCAAACATCGAAAGCTGCGTAATCGAAATGAAAAAATAACACAGCGAAAAATATCATGTGGTTGCATTTACAACATTTCCAGCTCAGACAAGCGTGGGGCAAATATTTATATTGCTACTACATTTGAAATCGGTTTCCCGATAGTTTACGGTAAAGAGACAGAGAGGTCTGTAGTTTCAAGTGGAATCGTAACAATTTCTTTTCAAACTTTTCAAACTGAAAATAGCAGTAATATTAATAAAAAACCCATTATCATTCTGACTTGTAGTGGTATGTTCGAAATGACGACTTCTGCTGAGACAGTAAGCCACAATGTAGGTTTTCTAGTGATAGAGTAATGAAGAGTAATTTGGGGAAAGAGAGAGAGAGAAGTGACTTATTTATTTGAGCCAACCACAGAAAATGCTCCGTCTGCCAACAGATTATATTAATAACTCAATGGGAGTACGACAGGCTTCATAGAGTAGGCTTTTATAGAGTTTCTTGGGTGCGGTTCAGTTATTCTAAAGAACGAAGGAAGTTATTTTGTTTAGCGTCATCAGTGATGGAAAATAAGCTCGGATTGGGCAAGGGTGGTCAAACTAATCGGTGGTGTCCCTTTCAATGCATGTTTTCTGTTATTTTCTTTAATCGATTTAGGGGAACATTGGCGAACCTAAATCTGGTTGTCTGCAGGGGTAAATGAGTTTTTTATTTCAACGGGTAATTTTTCTTATATTCATGATGCTCAGAAACGCTCTGGAAAGCTTGGAAGTTCGTTGTAGGCTAGGTTGCGCTGAGATATAGTTATTAAAAACAAATTCGATCCGATGAGCCGTTTATGGATTAATTAACATTGAAGGTAGACTATCAGGGAGTTGCGCGCGCAGATTCAAGCGGCCCGCCGGATACAATTGATGTCAGTTGTTCTCATAGCATGTTTGATAGCGCACGAGACTGCGCAGTCTTCGGCTGGGGTTCGATCCTTACTACCGTCCCACGTTCAATTTCTGTATGGCTCTCTTGTTGGGTTTTAGAAAACCAAATGGAGAACACGTTTGCCAACACCTTCTATCGAGGGCCACTTGAATTTGCGATCGCGACGGCCTGATTGGCTAACTTCAGTGCTAACTAACTAGGAAACGGTGCAACGTATCGAACTTTTTTTGGTAACAATTATTTCTCAGCATAAGCCGACACTAAAAACATTGACCGACGTGACTTTCACTACTACACTGTCCCAACTGCCTGCCGATCTTTGACAGTGCTCGTATTTATAACCTTCCAAAGAGATCAACAAATTATCTCTTTTTTTAGAATCAGTTAAATTGTTATTAAAAGAATTATTTACATGAAATAGTTATGAATGATTCTGGTGCTCAGGTGTTTAGATAAAAACATAAATGGTGCATTTTACAAATAATTACAAGTGTCAAGCAAGTGAAATAGCTGGATTACAAAGTGTTGAATATGACCTTTCTCATTTGCATAATATTGGGGTTAAAAACTGCAAATCTGTAAATAACGTGAGTATACAGTACAAAAGTATTATTAAACTTATTTGTTTTTCATACTAAGTGTAGTGAATAATCAGGTTTTCCTGGCCAAATTTTATAAGGAGCAATTTCGTTGTCACATATGTTGACACTTTGAATAAGCCTATGTGAGCAAAACATAACAGTTCCTAATGAAATATTTGTGTTAAAACAGTTGAAATAAATGTACCTTGCTTTTGGATCGAAATATTATATATTAATGACATTGAAAAACATTGCATCATAATTGCATCCACACGAAACTAAACTAATTTGAGTTTAATTTACTGAAAAATCGTAATTTATCCTCAGTATTGTATACTTCCATACTTCTTTTCCCTCATATCGGGATCATTACAAGTATCTTAACTACTCCGGTAAGAAACTTTGGGCTCTTACCAATATTATCCAGAAACCCAACAACAAAGAAAGTGAACAGTGTTTGTTCAGTTACATATCATTATCGCTTTTCGTCATGGCTCTGTCTGCTTTTCATTAGTAACCATCAGCGCTAGATTGAATCTAATTATTTTCGATGATACAGAAAAACAGTATGTATCTGACTGACTTGGGCCATATTTCATAAGTATTCCGCATCAAGAGTTACATAGTCGGGACCGGTACGTAACTTCCTTTGGAATCCGCATCGGACACAGTCAGTTTCATTTAAAGATACAGTATAACACCTTAAGGAACGATTTTGATCTACAAGTAAAGTCCGCATCATGATGGAAGGCGGCCCAAGTTTCGGCCCTTTTACGCATCCCCCTCCACTAGCCACTGGTAGCCAATAATATCAGTTCTCTTTCTGAGCAACTAGCAGCGAGTTACAGCTAGACAGCGAGAATCTCGCTCCTACATGCTGCACTGTTGCCGTAGTTCTCGACAACCGAATAATTCACTCAACTATGTTATTTTTGTTTCCTTTTTCTTTCTTGTAACAGTATAGCTGTTTTTTGTAGCAGTATAGCCGGCCAGGGTGGCCGAGTGGTTTTTCAAACGTGAGTTTGAAAGCAGATCTCCTGAAGTTGACGTCTGAGGACACAAGATCAGACTCCAAAATTACATGGTGTCGGCAAGAGAGCTGTAAACAAAATTATAAACGAAAGTGTCAGAACTGTAGGAGCCATAGAAAAAGTTGGTTTCGTGTCGCCTGGAAAGCATCGAAATCGCAAGGAACTTGTAAAACAAATGGACGGTTTTATCAACGATGTTTTAAAGCTCTCCATGTGTATGATGAATGCTCCACATCACAAAAACGTGTTACAATTATGCAGAAGAAAATAGGCTTCAATGGTAAGTGCTTCGTCAATGTAAAGAATTTAAAAAGACATTGGTTCCTGATATGTTAAGAAGAGTTTTTAGTTCAATGAAGTGACGTAGGTACAACATGAACTATATCCCATATAAAGATGCACGATACAAGAGGAGGAGGTAGTTCAACTGTGTATTACCTTGATGGAACATGGATCAATTAGAATCATGGCAGGAAGATCTGGAAAATAAATGTGGGTTCTGGCGGTTTTAAAGCTATCGTAGGAATAGGTTCTCGGATAATTATTATGCATGCTGACTGTTCGTCTTGTTTTGTTTCTGAGAGTAAACTTGTACTTACGTGTAAGAGAAACAGCAGTGACTACCATTCGGAAATGAACACTGTCAGTTTCGTGACGTGACTCACAATTCTTGTCGTACGTCGCTTCGAAGTCGGTCATTGCCAGTTATAATTCAACTGTTGCAGAGAAAACACCAAGTATAAACACCAGACAAGCGGATATTTTTCCCTGCCTTTAAAATAAAAACATTAAGCACAGTATAAACCAGACTCGTGTCGATCTCCTGCAGCCCGTTAATTTATACACGTCACGTGAGAGAATGTACAAACTTGACTTCGTTGCATGTGAATGGGGTCACACAGTTTTGCATTTACCCACGTGTCACTGTCAGTGTAGTCCTGTGGAATTAATTTGGGCAAGGGATAAGGCCGTGTGGGAGAAAAAACATTCAGGATAACATTAACTGAATCGCTTGTGCATGAGGCAATAGACAACATCCCATCTGTAGCGTGAGCACAGTCCGTGTGGCATGCTGAAAAGATTCAGAAAGAATAATTTGACAGGCAAAAGATGATGAATATAAGCCTTGAACCTATCATCGTAAATTTACACTCAGACTGTTCGGAAATAGTTTGAAATAGAACTGACAGTGGTATTGCGATGTTGACTTTGGAACAAAGTAATAATATTCTTAGTTTTAAAGCCTCGTGGTACAAAAAATGTGTTTTTCAATATATCAGTTGCATACATAATAATGAGAACTTCATAGCCTTTTTGATTAGGTCTTTGTATACTTTGAATTATGCAGACTATAATGTCCAACATATTACCACTAGGAGAAGATAAGCTTCTCCCTCCATGTTGTATGCTCTAATAGCTCGCGAGAATGCAGCTGGATTTATTTATCAGGAGTCCGATATTTACACAGTAAACCCCTGTCATTTTCAAGGGACGAATTGGATAATGCCCTAAAATTACATTAACGGTTACTTGTCGAGATATCGGTCGTTATCGATGTTATCGGCCATCATTCCCTGGAGTTACTCGCAGATGGTGGTTAATTGTTTGCTTGTTCAATGGTTTACAGTTGCGGTCCCTCACTGTAAAGTCGAACGAGTTAGTTTACACTCAAAATGCCCGTTAACCACGAAAATATGATAACTTACCGATCATTTTTACGTCAGTCTATTCATTAGTCTTTTGTACCACTACTTCTTCTTTATGCGCAGTGATTATTCTTAACTACAGTCAAACACATCAACACACACACCTGATACACATTTTTATAAACTCTACCGAGTAGAAGCAGTTATCAAGCAAATAAAATGATTTCGGTTTGTGATTTAAGTTAATTTCGTTGTGTATTACATTTTTACTTATAATACAGTTCAAATCGCAACAAATGATACTTATTGCAAGCAGTTTCAATTACCTCGTCTTTAGACAATAGTCATGTTGAGAAAAATTGTACTTCACGTCTTCACAAAGCTGTGTTAGCTGTTCTCGCCTCCCGATGACATGTGGAGCGATCTGTGGAGCAGTGGACGTAACGTCGTCAAGACATGAACTAATATTTCTGTCATAATAATAGAACTAAATTGGTTTTAATATTTACTATTCGACTCATAGATTTGAACGTATAATACAGTGTATCGTAGGCAAATGAGCCTGACTGTCATCCTCAGCAATGCATTTCGGCAACGTGGACTTTGACTGCCCGCTCTCTGCTGCTGTGCATGCGCAGTTCTCATCCCCCCACGCTTCCTTTCTGCTCCGCCTCTATGCTCGGAAGCGCCGTCTTACGTGACGCGAGCTATAGTACCAGCCGTGACGAGTCCCTTTCTAGGAAGACATCCACAAAAGAACACACGTAGTGACAACCATACAAATATATTGATAAGCACAATTACAGCATTAGGACATGTTTGTACAGAAAAGATCTGTAGGTAGTCATTATAGACCGAACCAGGTTGTCTGACGACATAAAAATTTGTGACAAGAAAATTTATACGTTTCCAGTACTTCTGAAGTCCCTCGGAGTCTAAATAGAAAAACTCCCCAAAAACCAAATAAAAGAAAGTTCTTCACCAAAGAAATTACTTCAGAGTTCCAAGTTCACAAAGTAAATAATTAAAGCCCACAACGCTTGAAATAGTCATTCATTTTAAGTAAACAAATAAAGCAATTTTCAGAGCTTTAATCTGAACAGAAAAATGATGTCCTCAGATCGGTTTTAGTAAACCAGTCCGCAGCCAACGTCAGTTTATAGGAAGAAAAAACACTTGACGGGATCTTACATATGTACTTAACTTGCTAAAGTGTTAACAGCCTAACAGTAACGAAGATAGAAAACTTTAGGTGTGACACTATCTTGTTGGTCAGTAGAACAACAGTACAAATGATATCATGTCTCAACTGGCACGTCACTGAAGACCTTAGATCACAGCGTCGCGGAGGCGGCCTGCTGTACAAAGCGGCTGCTGGTTGTGACGGATCTGCTGGCCGGAGCTCAAGCACCGGCCTAAGTAGCTGGCTGGAGAATGGATACTGGGGGGAGGGGGCTATAGTCGGTTCGTGACATAGCTGGTTTATGACGAGATTTGCTTTGTCAATGACATCTATCGTCGCCGTGTTAGCCGCCTGGACAGCCTGGCTGGAGCGCTGTTGATGTCCTCTGTTGGCCTGGCCTCTTGAGTTCTGTGGTTGCAAAGTCCCGCATCATCTGAACTGTAGGAGCCGAGCTGGCTGCAACCCGCACGACGTATATGTTGTGCATGGTGTCGTCGGCGCCTACTGTCTAGGGCGCCACGGCAAGTTGAAAGCGGCAAATAAAGGTTCAAACTGTGCTATTACACGCATGTTGGTCCACCTTTAGAATGTAATACATCAGCATGGCATGGATTCGATAAATGCTTGGTAGGTTTGTGGAGGTATGCTGCATCTAATGTCCACGGACAGGTCATGGAATTTCCATAAATTACGAGCCTGAGGTTTTCGTCATGAAGCTGGCACCCGATAGATACAGTCCTGAGTTCCATCGGATCAAGATCAGGAGAATTTTATGACGAAGACATAGTGAGTTCACTATGAAGCTCCTCAAACCACTGTATGAGAAATCCTGTCATGTGACGTGGATAGTCATCCTGTTCGAAGATTTCATGGACGTCAGAGAAGACGTCAGACAGGAACAGATGGCGGAGGTCCTCAGTAATGTTCACGCGCTAGACGGAAGAGCGAATAGCCGACCAGCTTCGATCTTTGCAAGACGTTCGTTCCCAAGCACTGGATCATAGCAGTCTGTACTTTGCTAAAGTCGCTTAATATTTGCTGTTAGTAGCTCCTAATCAGTCTAATGTGTATTATGAAACATTGTGGCATTTGTTCCAGTACTCTGTGTGATAATGAAGTTGCATAGATGCTTTTGTGTGAGTTTTGGAAGTTTCAATACTTTACAGAATATCATTGTGAATTTTAAGATACTGGCAGTGCTATACTCAAGACAATGACTTAATGTTTACTAGATACAAAGGTTTTTGCCTGTCTAACATTATAGTGGTACTAACTAGGTCATATAATTCATTGGTAAAATTTTAACTTTTACTGTTACTGCATTACTCCAGACTTATTTTCCGTCTGCTCGGTATTTTTTCAGATTCAATTATGATTTAGCTTAACAGAGCACCAGTTTTTTTTTATTGAAACGAAGCCTTTTATTTCTTTTTCTGTCTTTGATAAAGGGAGAAGGTAGCACAACCGATATTTGAAAGCGGTTCTACTGATGTGTAAACAACAGGTAAATTTCCAGAATGAGATTTTCACTCTGCAGCGGAGTGTGCGCTGATATGAAACTTCCTGGCAGATTAAAACTGTGTGCCGGAGCGAGACTCGAACTCGGGACCTTTGCATTTCGCGAGAAAGTGCTCTACCATTTGAGCTACCCAAGCACGACTCACGTCCCGTCCTCACAGCTTTACTTCTGCCAGTACCTTGTCTCCTACCTTCCAAACTTTACAGAAGCTCTCCTGCGAACCTTGCAGAACTAGCACTCTTGAAAGATGGATATTGCGGAGACATAGATTGGCCACAGCCGGGGGGATGTTTCCAGAATGAGATTTTCACTCTGCAGCACAGGTAAACTATTTGAAAGGAAACTAGCAAACGAGGGTAAGTTGTCAGATGTAGGGACACGAACTTCCTTCATTGTTGTTCAAATCCCATTAAACAGACCTGAGTGAGTGTAGAGTATTTCTAGATTAAGCTTAAAATGGCGGTGAACGTCAGAAATCCACACCACCAAGTTCTTTCACAGACTAGTAACGTACCTTGTGTTCAGATATGACAACTAGAGTGCCACTTTGAAATCATAGTTTTCCCGCCTGTTGTGAACCGGAGTTGCGCAAAAGGATGAGCTAGTTATTTCGAGCTTCAGTCTGGACCAGCTGTGTAGAAAGCTACCACGTTAAAAGCTGCTTTGAAATTCCCGAAAGAACAAAGCGCAAAATAGCAGGCTGCGTGTAACTTGTTAAGCGGGGAAACGTAGCGCAGCGTAACAAATTCCGCAACAGGGGGGGTCGTGTTTGTTATTCAGATGAATTCATGCACGAGTTTATTGCGCGTGAAATTTTGCCTCGAAGTTTGGCGTACACCTCAAAGCTCGCGCGTGGGCGAAAGCGTCCCCTCGCGTCAGCTCAGGAAAATATGCTGCGAAATGAATTCATACGCTGGTTAGCGCGTCGAGCATCCGCGCCCATTCGACTACACTTTTTAATGTGCACGATTACGTTAACAAAGGAAGCGTTGCGAGAAAAAGGTTATAAATGCACTGAGCGCTAGAGAGAGTTTCGAGTGAGCTGTGTGGATGAATCACAGTTTGGAGAGATACCTACCGTTCATATATTTTTCAATGATTTGCCCCTATGCTCATAATGCTAGTGACAGCCTACAGGAAATGCAATGTAATTAAACCTACATCGATTTACCCGCATGCAAAGAGTATTTTATTTCTTCTTCAGAAATGTCCTGGTAACCTTATGTTCTATATCTAATGCTGAAAAGTTTCTTTCATTGCAAATCTTTTGCATATGTATGAGAGTAAGCTAATCGCTCTTCATGGCAACATATACAGGGTGTATCAGAAGGGATGGTCAATATTCAGGGATATTACAGGAACAATCATTCGAAACAAGTAAGTCAAATAAACATGAGCTCTAAAACGCATTCCTTAAGAGCTATGAGCACTTATTCATCAATACTTTGAAACAAAAAAAAAAAAAAATGGTTCAAATGGCTCTGAGCACTATGGGACTTAACATCTGAGGTCATCAGTCCCCTCGAACTTAGAACTACTTGAACCTAGCTAACCTAAGGACATCACACACATCCATGCCCGAGCCAGGATTCGAACCTGCGACCGTAGCAGCAGTGCGGTTGTAAACTCAAGCTCCTAGAAAGGCTCGGCCAGGGCGGCCAGCTACTTTGAAACACAACTCTCCTAATGAAGAAGTGTTCGTAACTTTTAAGATAAGCATTTTACAGACACTATTTTCTTGTTTTGGTCGATATTACCACTTGCGAAAATATGTGAAGGAAACAGCTTACAGTAGAAGAGATTTGTTTCTGTGTATCGAAGAGCAAGAATTGCTAATAGCTCTTAAGGTATGCGTTTCAGAGCCCATGTTTACTAGACTTTTTTATTTCGAATGATCATTCCTGTCAATCCCTGAATATTGTCCATCGCTTCTGAAACACACTGTATAATGCTATAGAGAAGAAAGCTCTACTACTGAACATGTCTTCGTGTAGTATAGGAAAGATGCAAATAACGGAAAAGAATGCACGATAACCCTCGTATCTTACGTTCTTGATAGTTCTGAGTTGCGGCTTTCAGGTTTGATACGATTTCGCAGAAGCCACTCCTCGAGTATGTATGTACTAATAACTTATGGTTCTGTCATCAGGAGTGAAAACACCACTCCCGCTGCCGTCTGCACTGTTGTAAATGTACGGACAGAGTTTCTCTTGACACTTCAGATGAAGTGACACAATGACGTACGTCCACAGTGGTACTGTTTTATGGAAGTTCCCTCATTTTTACATCGAATCACTGAGAAAAATCTGAAGACGAATGTCCCGTTACTGAAGTTTGATCTATGTTGCTAACCACTGTACACAAACAAATACTACGCGCAACTGTGGAAAAATGTATGCGACACAAACATCATACTCCAGAGGACGTTTATTTTAACTTGAGAAAATTAATTATCTCGGAAACAACGCATCGTACGAAAAGAATAAAAAATATTGTAGGTGCAAATTTAATATTAGTGAACGGGACATCAGTCTGTGCTACAATTGGCCACAGCCTAGCCTTCCCTTCTGCGTGGGTGGGGTCAACTTCGTATTTCCAAAAGGTAGCCCCCAATTTTTATCGCATATTCGGGTTCTATGAAAGAAAACCTACGGTTTACTCAGACCATTGTTTTCCATTTGTGGCAGACGGCGCACTAATCGACAGATACCATGTGTGTGTGTTGCAGCAATGCAGAACAGGCGCATTTGATTATACATTTCATTTACAGTGTAAACGTAAACCTAACCGTTGATAGCGAACAGTACTAGGTTGCGTGATTAATAATATAAATTTTAAGTGTGCCAAATAATTCGTAATTTCAAATGTTTCTAAAAAAAATCATTTTAACTGTACATTCAGAGCTAGTACTTTTCGAGTGTAGCATCGAAAATAGAGTAATTCCTTTTCATAAATTTTAGCTTGAAATATAACTAATTGTGTATAAAATTACATGAAACTTTTCAGAAAACCATCTGATATAATACTGACGTGTCCAAAATTCGAAAAACAATACTGGTATCGACAACGTCTGCTAAGGTTGGTTGGTTGGTTGGTTGGGGGAAGGAGACCAGACAGCGTGGTCATCGGTCTCATCGGATTAGGAAAGAAGTCGGCCGTGCCCTTTCAGAGGAACCATCCCGGCATTTTCCTGGAGTTATTTAGGGAAATCACGGAAAACCTAAATCAGGATGGCCGGACGCGGGATTGAACCGTCGTCCTCCCGAATGCGAGTCCAGTGTTTAACCACTGCGCCACCCCGCTCGGTGCTAAGGAAAAGAAGTGCTAGAGGAGGATGTCCCGTTACTACCTGGAACATTTTTTCGTGCGATGCCTCGTTTTCGAGATATTTAATTGATTCTATTTAAAACAAGCAACCTATATGTGGTCCAGACCAAACTATTAGGGTTAGAATACCATAAACAACCCCACCCCTTTTCAAATGTAGCGTCTATATGACCATAATATTGTACTTAAATAATTCGGTGAAACTGTCCTAGTAAAATGTTCTGCACCCATATACATGTAATCTGTGTATAATGTATGTCATATATCACTGCATAATGCCACTTAAGTGAGTACATGTGTACCCACGCGCGTGGCCGTGTGTGTGTGTGTGTGTGTGTGTGTGTGTGTGTGTGTGTTTTGCTTTTTTTTTTTTTTGTTGTTGTTGTATCCTTTTGGATTCGGCTATTATGAATAAAATGGAGAAAATGAAATCGATGATAATACCCGTAGATTAGGCTAGTATATTTCTCCCTCCCTTCTCCTACTTTAAAAACCACATGAAACGAATGGATCAGAATTGCTACTTTCTTAACTGGTGAAATGAGACAGTGGTTGACGCATTGGGCTTTGAATGGAAAGGACTTCAAAGAAACATTCAGATATCTTGCTTTACTTACATTGTTACCTTCAGTTAGTTTAGGCGAATACTGAAATGTTAGGGCAAGGTCATTCTATGGGAAACTGATTGCTAGAAACTTGCCCCTTCCATTTTGAATCTATTTATTATGAGGTATTTTAAAGTGTTTTAAGTGAAATATATAGGAACTAGACGCATTTTTGTGAAGGCTTATTTAGTGCCATTTTTCCCTACGCAGGAGAGTAATGGGGCCAGGGCCATCGCAGCAGCATCCCTTGTTCGTTATTCTGATTTTCAGACATGTTATCTAGGCATCTTGATGCCCTGGAATCGGAAATAATAACAGACGACTGGAGCAGTCCGTTATATGCCGGATTTTGACACCATGTCGACATTAGTTTTTCGCAAATGAAAGTATCAAACCACGGGAAGAAACAACAATGAAGTACGTTTGCAGCCCAAAAGACGTTTGATAAGGAAACTATACTTCACGTATGAGTGAAGTAGCAAGAATAAAATGACTTACTTTATATCAGAAGATAGAAAACCAGGAAAGTTTTTACTAGAAATAACGGAACAAGCTTCCTCTGTCAAACGCCCGGAGAGTGTAAATCAGAACTAGTGCGAGAACGTCTCGGCATGCGGCAGCACTATTCGGAACAAAAAAAGTATCCAATGGCCGCTTTTTCCGCCCTGACCACTCTCCCCCACCGTCCCCTAATAATAAGAAACCCCACGGAAAGTTATTTAACTACAAACTTAGTGCAACTTTTTCGTTATGACAATTACCTCACATCAGTTGTATTTTTATCTATTATAACTAATGTACAGAGAAAGATATAACATTCCTTCTGTACGCTTTAGACAGACCCTGTTATAGGATGGTATTTAATTTTTACATTATTTACTTTGTGGTATTCTAATAGTAGCAATGTCAATTTTGAAACGCGTCTGTGATCCAGAAAATTACGTCTGAAGAATTTTGTCATCAGTCAATAGAAAAATAGAAAAAAACTACTATATTTTTTACATCAACAGCATTAATACTTCTGAAGGGCAGTAATATCCAAGCAGTTTAATACCCTACAATTCTAGGCATCGTGGTTATCGCATATGCATACGTTTTATAAAAACGTACGTATGTATGTAAGTTCCACTTCTCCCCGTAAGCCACTGGACCGATTTCAGCCAAACCTGGTACACATGTCACTTACTGTCCAGAAACAATCGCAGTAGGGGTAAGTACCACCTATCTATAAAAGCGCTGCGTTTGGGGATGAAGGAAGACTACAGAGCACGACGTGGGTATAATCAGGTTTTATTCATGCAGCGTTGCAGAATGAGAGCGTTAAGTACACGTAACTCCAAATCTTTATGAAACGAAAGGAAACATTTTCATCACTCACTACATTTTCGTTTTTCATGCGATAGCACTACCGCATCAGACGTGACGTTTACTGTTTATTCGGGACTCAGCTTTCAGACAGTATCAACATAAAACATGGAATGTACGTGTCAAAGTATGTCTTTGTACAACATGTAGTTTGGGAGATACGACGTCATAAACATTGACCTGCATGAAAAAGGAAACAGTAAGGCGAAAATCGCTGAAGATATAGATGAAGTATGTGTTCAAACACAGGGTGGCGCACGATAAGTCGCCCGATTTGTTTCATGAATAACGCATTTGTTGTTGACAAGATTTGTAATTTATTGATGTAGAAATAAGGAATTATTGTTATTGTTGTGGTCTTCAGTCCTCAGACTGGTTTGATGCAGCTCTCCATGCTACTCTATCCTGTGCAAGCTTCTTCATCTCCCAGTACTTACTGCAACCTACATCCTTCTGAATCTCCTTAGTGTATTCAGCTCTTGGTCACCCTCTACGATTTTTACCCTCCACGCTGCCATCCAATGCTAAATTTGTGATCCATCGATGCCTCAGAACATGTCCTACCAACCGGTCCCTTCTTCTAGTCAAGTTGTGCCACAAAGTCCTCTTCTCCCTAATTCTATTCAATACTTCCTTATTAGTTATGTGATCTACCCATATAATCTTCAGCATTCTTCTGTAGCACCACATTTCGAAAGCTTCTATTCTCTTCTTGTCTAAACTAGTTATCGTCCATGTTTCACTTCCACACATGGCTACACTCCATACAAATACTTAAGAAACGACTTCCTGACACTTAAATCTATACTCGATGTTAACAAATTTCTCCTCTTCAGAAACGATTTCCTTGCCATTGCCAGTCTACATTTTATATCCTCTCTACGTCGACCATAATCAGTTATTTTCCTCCCCAAATACCAAACTCCTTTACTACTTTAAGTGTCTCCTTTCCTAATCTAATTCCCTCAGCATCACCCGACTTAATTCGATTACATTCCATTATCCTCGTTTTGCTTTTGTTGATGTTCATGTTATACCCTCCTTTCAAGACAATGTCCATTCCGTTCAACTGCTCTTCCAAGTCCTTTGCTGTCACTGACAGAGTTACAATGTCATCGGCGAACCTCAAAGTTTTTATTTCTTCTCCATGGATTTTAATACCTACTCCGAATTTTTCTTTTGTTTCCTTTACTGCTTGCTCAATATACAGATTGAACAACATCGGGGAGAGGTTACAACCCCGTCTCACTCACTTCCCAACCACTGCCTTCCTTTCATGTCCCTCGACTCTTATAATTGCCATCTGGTTTCTGTACAAATTGTAAATAGCCTTTCGCTCCCTGTATTTTACCCCTGTCACCTTTAGAATTTGAAAGAGAGTATTCCAGTCAACATTGTCAAAAGCTTTCTCTAAGTCTACAAATGCTAGAAACGTAGGTTTGCCTTTCCTTAATCTATTTTCTAACATAAGTCGTAGGGTCAGTATTGCCTCACGTGTTCCAACATTTCTACGGAATCCAAACTGATCTTCCCCGAAGTCGGCTACTACCAGTTTTTCCATTCGTCTGTAAAGAATTCGCGTCAGTATTTTGCAGCCGTGGCTTATTAAACTGATAGTTCGGTAATTTTCACATCTGTCAACACCTGCTTTCTTTGGGATTGGAATTATTATATTCTTCTTGAAGTCTGAGGGTATTTCACCTGTCTCATACATCTTGCTCAGCAGATGGTAGAGTTTTGTCAGGACTGGCTCATTCAAGGCCGTCAGTAGTTCTAATGGAATGTTGTCTACTCCCGGGGCCTTGTTTAGACTCAGGTCTTTCAGTGCTCTGCCAAACTCTTCACAATACAGCTTGGAAATACAAGCTAATGAATCACTTGTTCAATGTGACTGCTGTTTTGGTTTACAACTTCTTCAATTCGCACACGTGCATTTGTCACGACTTTCCGACACAGATCTGGAATGGCGCGGCATAACTCCACAATGATGACCCTAAGTTGCACTACATTTTCGAGTTTTCTGTGGTAGATCTTCTCTTTAAGGAACCTCCAAAGGAAGAAGTCACATGGTTTAATGTCCGGGCTGTGGGGCGGCCACATTCCTCCTGCTGCATAACGTTCTGGAAATCTGTTTGACAATACCCTAAGGCCAAGTCTTTCGTGTAGGAAATGAAGCACAACGTTGGCAGTATGGGGGCGTGCTCCATCCTGCATGAACCACTGTGTCTGCAGTGGAAGACACGAGGCCACGAGTTGAGGAAAGAACTGATTTCGCATCATGTGTAAATAGCATTCACCGGTTACTGTAGCATCGAAGAAGAACGGACCGACGATTCCACGGCTTGACATCGCGACCCACACGCATTCTCCCCGTAGGTGTCTTTCGTGTGGATTATTCACGGAGGTTCACGTGCCCACAATCGAACGTTCTGTTTGTCCACAACAGCGTTCACGTAAAAATAAGCTTCGTCGGAAAACCACGTGTTGTGTAGCACTGCCTCTCGGTCTTGCTCGATTGCCCACCTTGCAAACTGCAGTCTCCCCTCTTTATCTCTCGCAGTAAGCTTATGCGCCCCAGTCATCTTGTGTGGATACAAGCGAAGGTTGAATTGAATAATTCTTTGTACAGATCGGCGTAAAATTCCCAACTCGGCACTGGCTCTTCTTGTTGATTTACTCGGACTACAAGTCAAAGCCACTCGAACTGCTTCAATGTTTTGCGGCGACCTCCAAATCAGACACTCCAAATCAGATCCAGTAACTTCCAATTTTTTATGTAATCTGCATATTGTCTATGGGACTGGAGCTCAACGTGTGCTGAAAGGAGCACGAAACCTTCTCTGTGTCAAAGTAACACTTCGTCGCCGCGAACAATAACACAATATTCGTCTTTTGTGCGACGATCAACCGTCCTTTGTCCGCCACCGCGGCAAACTGAAATGAGAGACTCACAAACGGAAGCGATGAAGTCGCAACGACATCAGGCATAATTTCCATGAACTGCACGAAGTTGAGCGCACAATTTGAAAGCTATTGCCCCAATAGTACACTTGTAGGATCAAAATCCAATAGGGTGACTTATTGTGCGCTACCCTGTACGTGTGAAATATGTTAACTATATGTGAAATATATTTGACATGTGCGAACGTGAAGGAAGCCGTGGGGACAAAGTTCATCCTAAACACTTGGAACGATTTCAGTCAAATTTGGTACACATGTTAGCTACAGTCTGGAAAGAAATACTCCAGGGGTAAGAACCACCAGCCTGCTATTGGATCAGCGTGATTACGTGGAAAGAGAAGTTGGGGGGGGGGGGGAGGAGATGGACAGATGGAAGATGGGGAGGGGAAACGGACAAAGAGAGGGGCAGTGAGAGAGAGAGAGAGGCGGGGGGAGGGAAGAAGGAGAGAGAAGAGGTTGGAGAAGATGCACAGAGAGATGAGGTGCAAGAGACAGGCAGAGACAGGAAGAGCTGGACAAAGAAATGAGGAGGTGACCAACAGGGAGAGGGGGAAGGAGGAGATGGATAGAGAGAGGGGGAGTTGGTGGACAGAGAGAGGGGGAAAGGAGATGGGCAGAGAGAGAGGTGGAGGAGATGTACAAAGAGATGGGGTAGAAGGAGGTGGACTTAGAGGGAGAGGAGGAGATTGACAGAGAGGGGGGAAGAACAAGTGGACACAGAGAGGGACAGGAGGAGATGAATACAGAGCGTTGGGTGGCGGAGGTGGACAGAGTGTGGAGGTGGAGGAGATTGACAGAGAAGGAGTGAAGGACTTGAACAGAGAACGAGTAGAGGAAACGGACAGACAGGGGTGGAGGAGATGGACAGAGAGGGTGTGAAGGAGGAGATAAAAGTTTGGAATAAATAAATACCCGGTCAATGCCAGGTGTTGAGTTTGTTATTGAATGAAAATGAAGTTAGTTGTAAGTTTGTGAACTGAATGTTAAATGAAGTACTTTTATGAAGTTCTAATGTATGAGTAAGAGGTTATATTATATAATTCAAGCCGATCATAAAGATTTCGTTGAACTGCACTAGGTAAGTGAAGCGACTGGAAGGAAACAAGTATGACTATGTGTTAATTTCTTCTGACAAGGGAACCTCCCCATCGTACCCCCCTCAGATTTAGCTACAAGTTGGAACAGTGGATAGGCCTTGAAAAACTTAACACAGATCAAACGAGAAAACAGGAAGAAGTTGTGTGGAACTATAAAAAAAATTAGCAAAATATACAAACTGAGTAGTCCACGTGCAACATATGCAACTTCAAGGGTAATGTGTAGTCAGGAGCGCCGTGGTCCTGTGGTTAGTGTGAGCAGCTGTGGAATGAGACGTCCATGGTTCAAGTCCTCCCACGAGTGAAAAATTTACTTTCTTTATTTTCGCAAAGTTATGATCTGTCCGTTCTTTCATTGACGTCTCTGTTCACTGTAATAAGTTTAGTGTCTGTGTTTTGCGACCGCACCGCAAAACCGTGCGATTAGTAGACGAAAAGACGTGCCTCTGCAATGGGAACTGAAAACATTTCATCGCAAGGTCATAGGTCAACCGATTCCTCCACAGGAAAACACGTCTGATATATTCTATACGATACTGTTGACGGCATGTGCGTCCCATGACAGTAATATGTTGTCGACCCACCTAACTTGTACACTTGGCGAATGAATAAAAAGATTCTTCTACCTTGCCCGATTTAGATTTTCTTGTGGATGTGATTATCACTCCCAAAAAAGTGATCGCATCGGATGGACAGACGGACAGATAATAATTGTCTGAAAACAAAAAATTAAAATTTTCACTCGAGGGAAGACTTGAACCACGGAAGTCTCACTCCAGAGCTGCTCACGCTAACAGGACCATGGCGCTCCTGACTGCACATTGCCCTTGAGGTTGTATATGTTGCACGTGGACTACTCAGTTAGTATATTTTGCTTATTTTTTTCATAGTTCCACACAACTTATTCCTTTTTTCTCGATTGATCTGTGTTCAGTTTTTCAAGGCCTATCCACTGTGCCAACTTATAACTAAATCTGAGGAGGGGTGCGATGGGGAGGTTCCCTTGTGAGGCTAACGTGCACAGCAGCAGTGAGACGGTGTCGATTTAGATATGCAGGCATGGATTTATGAAGGATTTGTTTTATGTACTAAGTGTGCCCTTTTCTTATGCCTTTGCCTTTTATGAGTTTGGCCTTAGTCTTTTATTAAATAGCCTCATCAAACTGATGATTTAAGTAATGTAACACAGCTGAAAGTTGTACGACGGGGTACCCAAAGGAACTGGAATTATCTTCTAAAAGTAGTTTAAAATTTGTAGCATAACAACGCTGTCACCTGCAAAATACTTTCAACTACAACTAATACATTTATCACAGCGGTAATTCCACTGCTCGAAATATTTTTTGTGGTCATCTTTAGAAATAGCTGTCAGCTCCTCCTCCTTTTCTCTCCATTTTTTCAATGTTGTCAAACTGGTATCCTTTCGTAGCCCTTTTCATGCGTGGAAATAAGAAAAAGTCGCATGGAGCCAGGTCAGGTGAGAAAGGTGGTTGGGCTGGTGGAACCATGCCATTTTTAGCCGAAAACTGTCTAACAGAGATGGCTGTGTGAGCAGGTGCGTTTTCGCGGTGGAAGAACCAGTCTCCTGTCTGATACAAATCGGGTTTTTTCGACGACGACCGAGCTCCAAAATAACCCACTAATCTCTGACAGTTCATAAATTGTCTGTCGACGGTCTTTGAGCACAAGCTCCAGAATTTTTCCAATATTTTCGTCGATTCGGACAGCTGACGGACGTCCAGAACGGGGTTTGTCATCCATCGACATGTCGCCGTTTTTAAATCGAGAAAACCACGCGTACACCTGAGTTTTTACCATAGTGTCATCTTGGTGAGCTGTTTTCAACATTAAAACTGTTTCAACAGCATTTTTGAAGAGTAGGAAACACAATTTCACAGCTGTAAGTTGTTCACTTAAAGTTGCCATCATACAAAACGAAACACGAACGAAACAGCGCTAGCAAAAGGAATCACTTCAGATGAACAGAAGAAATCAGGTCGAGAACACAGGCGGCACTGAACTGGCAACGAGTTGCGATGTGCGCGCCTAGCGGCAGAAACACGTACTGCACAAGCTTCGCCCACTAAGAGATTTCCGAAGAAGTAAATTTTAATATGAACAGTAATTCAGTTTAACGTTCTTTTTATTATAGCCGTTGTTCTGAAGATTGGTTTGGTGCAGCACTTCACCCTAGTCTGTCCTGTGCAAGCCTTTTCATCTCTGCATGACTACTGCTTATTTTAGTGAATCCTACGTCTCCCTTTACAGTTTTAACCCCCACACTTCCCTTCCTTACCATATGGACAGTTGCTTCTTGCCTAAGGCTGTACTGTACCAACTAATTTCTTCCTTTCGTCATTTTGTGCCACAAATTCTTCTCCTTCTTGTGATTCAGTATCCCTTCCTTAGTTGTCCTATTATCCGTCTTATCTTCAGCATTCTTCTGTAGCACGACATTTTCAGAGCTCCTGCTCTCTTAATTGAACTGTCTGCCGTCCACGCCACGCTTCCGAAAAAGGCTGCACTCCAGACAAATAGTTTCAGAAAAGATTTTCTAACAAGTAAATTTATGTTCGCTAATAGTCAGTTACTCAGCCGCCCAAACGAAAGAATACTAATCTACTGCTACCAGTTTCTCATTATTAATGTAATTCCTTCACCGTCGCCGTATATAATTCGATATCTCTCTCCAACTGATTCTGTCCTTTGGCGTCTCTATCAGAGACAAAGTTTACGGTTTTTATTTCTTCTCCCTAAATTTAAATTTCCGTTCCAGATATCTCCTTCGTTTCCTTGTCTGCTTACTCATTGCACAGATTGAGCAAATCTGGGGGAAGACTTGAATCCTTTTATATCCGAGCCTTATGATTTTGGACTTCTTCTGTACAAGCCTTACAAAACGTTTCGCTCCCTGTATTTTACCTCTTTCACCTTCATAACGTCAAGGAGTATATGCTAACCGACATTGTGAAAAGATTACTTCAACATATTACTGTATCCAAGCAGAGGTGGAGAAGTAAAGAGGAACGTCAAGCTTAAATTTCGAGGAGAAAGGAAGGGTCTGATTTATCTGCTGGGGTGGTTTTGAGATGTAACTATAGTAGTCGTTTCGTCTGTCTAAAGAAGCCTCAGTAGATTCTCAGATCTACAACTCCCGTGGATTTATTTATATTTATCTTGTGATCACTGGTTTGTGCAAGACTAATTATCCACGGATTCATATAGTGTTTGAGGTGATTTTAGGTGGTTCAAAAACAAAGAAAAGTTTTCCGTAATGTTTGTTTATTTATCGTTCAGTACAAAACCAAGATATATTACTACTCTCCCATGTAACAGTCCGTGTTACTAACATACTGTTTAATAGGACCGAATCACGAGACTCACTCTGCTAGTAACTGACCTATCTAACTGAACACTCCCCAGAACTGTGCACAACTGCTAACCTCCAGTTGAGGTGCTTCTTTCTTTAGAGTGGCACATCATATCTGTGGCATCAAACACACCGCACGCCAGAATTACAGAGCTTCTTATGAATGAAATGAATATTACAGTTTATAATGACGCTGAACGCCAGTTATCTATGTGATTCAGGTGGATCCAAATAGTATTCAGGGACCCTCACAGAATGAAAAGTTCTGCTTGCATGCAAACCATATTATAATATACTAGCGACCCCATCAGTGCTTCTCAGTTGCTAAATAAATATGAGAATCGGATATACATCCTAATCTCGTTCTTCCCCTCTCTCAGTCCATATTATCTCCTTCCTCCCCCGAAATTCCGCCCCCAATTTCTATCTCCTCCTGCCCGCACTCTCTGCGAATCAACTGCTTCATCGACCCTCTCTCCATTTCTTCCCCCACCTTTCACTCCATCTCTCCCCTCTTGTCCCTGACCTTGAGTCTTGTTTATTGTTGTAAATTCAGATTCCATAGTAGTGGTCTAAGCATAAGCGAATAAGCCATAAATACGACTTTACTGTTTTCTGTGAAACCAACAGTGAGAAAGAAAACAGAACAGTATATGTATATAATTATTGTTTAGAATTATATAAAAAGATTAAGAATATACATGGGAGAAGCAATCTGTCGAATGCCTTATATGCCCTTCCATCGTAGTTAAAACTAACTGCGATAAAGAAAAGGAAACCACACTTTTTGAGCAAAGAATAGCACAACATTTTTTCGCAGTCGGTTTTGACAGAAAACCTGTCCCTTCAGTCCATCAGTACATTTCGATCATAGATTACAAATATGTATAGGGCAAAGAACCTCTTAAGTTTCCGATGGATTTGTGAAATCATTGAAGTAAAATATATTATTTAGAGAACATTGTCTCTCGGATGAAACAAATCACCTTTATTAGGATATTTTGACCTTGTACATCTTCTGTGATATTTCAGTAATTTCAAAATACATTTCAAAGAAAATGTTTTGAAGTAAGTAGAAGAGGACTCCCACACCACGCCTCACAGGATTACTGGATGGAAGTAGGTCCCACAAAATTCATTGCGTCCCTTTGAATAAGAGGTGATTTGGAGTTACAATAGTCTACATGTTGGTAATGCAGGCGATAATTCTTGAAAGAAAAAACTGCAAAGGTAAATACGTGGAAAAAGATGGATGTGGAAAGAGGTAGATAGCTTCAAATAATTTTATGTGGTAGTTTAAAGTGCCTGTAAGTCATATCAGCATCAGCTGCCATTACATGGACATTAAAGTTACGATGTACGAATGGGCACAATTCTGAAGCTGCAGAGTAAGCATAGATCGTGTAGTTGCAATAGGTTTTTGATTTAAGGAAAAACTGGAGAATTTAGAACGATTATTTTTCAGTTTGACGTCAGTGCAATTCTCATGATATGATTGTGGTGTAGGAATGCAGTGTGCACGTGGGAGGGGGGGGGGGTGAAAAATTAACACTTGCGTGAATAAAACAGCAAAGGATCCCTCAAAGACTCCTCAGTTTGACAACACTGTCGTTACCACATGTGCCCTAGTGTTGAGCACATTAAAAATGTACCTGTACAGAGAGAACCATTCACCAGATTCCTAGGTGCCTGCGTGATAGGCAACCGTTTGTCACTGTCGAAGATGCAGCGAGGCATGCAGGGGATAATGCTGCTGCTTAGGGCCACTCAGCTGTGGGGCGTCGAAAGCCGCCTGTCCCGCAGGCACCGAGGAATCAGTGAAAGGTTGACCCTGTACAGGTACATTTTTAAAGTTCTCAACAAAGGTGTGTTGGTGGCACCAGCGGTGTTACTGAAATTAGGCACTTAGAAGGCCTCTTCGCACTTCTATTCACGCATGTGTCACATTCAACCCCCTGTATCCACACACCACAGGAGAACACGAAATATGAGGGATGAAAAGGCATAAACATCCTATTCTGCTTCGGATAACGTTCAAATTTCGTCGAGTGGTTTTGAACACTGTTGTGTACTAGAGCAAACATGGAGGTCGCCCTACACTCCATGTGGTGAGATGAGGTGAGATCACATTCATTGGGATTGCTGCCGCACGGTGTCCTTGGAGAAGCGTTGAATCCTTCAGAGGCTGTCAGCTGCCTCATAGGTTGTCAAGAACGTCGCCCTGTCACACATCATAGCTGAAACCGTCGTTGTAGACCATCAAATATGTGAAAATGAACGCTCCGAGGGAAGGGGTAGTTTTGTTGACCCCTTTATGACAGCTCCTGAGGACTTTTCCTGTCGATTCTGAGCAACATTGTTTCCGAAATGTTTTCCTCGCTCACCGATAAGAAAACTGTGTGATTCAATGCAGGGTGTCGCGGTTCTCATGTGAGTAGGGTGGCGGGGGCAGGGGACGGAGTAAAGGCCTTCCCATAGTGTAATACATCTACCGTCACGTTGTGCAGAATTGTGGTCAAATGTGACATCATTAGCCGATCATTACACCTCACGAAAACTTCTTAGATAAGGCCTTTTTTTCGCACGTGTCGATACCTTGATACTGAGGATGACGCTGCAGCGTGCTGGAGTTTTTTACCCTTACAGATGAAGGTCTTAGACACCACCGAGCCTAACGCGAGTCCATTGTGCTTGACTACTGCGCCGCCTCACCCTGTGTTCATTTCAGTAGTTTTGGTGTTGTGTAGTATGACAGTACAGTGGAGCGGTCTCGTGTGTCTCCAGCAGTCGGAGCGGCGCGAGCAGCACCTGGAGCCGGGCTGCTTCACGACGGTGCGCATCCCGAGCGAGGCGCCGCCAGAGACGACGCCGCTGCTGCAGTTCCCCAGGCACCGCCTGCGCCCGCTCGAGAAGCTGGGCGAGGGCGCCTTCGGCATGGTGAGTAAGCTACCCCCCAGACACCACTTGCAATCTACTGTCCGCTCTCACCCTGTGTCCACAACCAAACCGCTGTAACAGCTGCAGTACAAGCAACGTGGAAATACATCTGCATCAGTACATCGCACATCACTGTCCAGCAGAGACATGGGCAACCTTTGATGATCTGCAGGCGTGATTCCCACACTTAAGCTAGTGGGCCGCCTCATCACGTGATGTGACAGCAATGCTCCAAACACATAAAGGCGAAACTATAGCTTGAGTTACATTAATGTTTATGGAGTAACGGACCCATATGAATGACACTCATTTCCCAGTGTGCCAAGCAACAAATCATCCCTCAAAACACGCGTTTGTGAAAGTAAATTCATTTTATATTCATCCCATCCCATTTATATAGATGTCACAAACACTATTTCTCTATAGATATGATATAATCAAATTTTCCTCAAGACGTTTTCGTCTGATCTTTATCTACAATAGTGATGGCAGCTGAAGAAATGAATTAAAATTTGTGTCATGGCTGGGACTTGAGCTCCTTGGTTACTAGGCAGGTATGCTGGCCATTCCCCACCACAGCACTCCAGCTAACATGGCTGTACAACACACTACCCTAGGCCAATGCTCTCTGCAACACACACTTCAATCCATATCTTCAGCTTAATCTAAGAAGGGGATAATAAGCTGAAGATGTGAACTGAAGTTTGTGTTACGGAGGGCACTGGACTAGGCAGTAATTAGCTGTAGGGCTGTGGTGGTGTAATGGCTAGCAAACCTGCCTAGTAAGCAAGCAGCTCACGTTAAAGTCCCAACCGTGGCACAAATTTTAATTCATTTCTTCAGCTTCCATCACTATTTCTTTACTTACGACATTTTAAAATAGCTGTCTTAAAAAGTTCTGCAACGCGTTTGGTAAAGAAGCAATGTTCAAGACACGCAAATAAATGTAAACATCTGAAGATGTAATACCAGGCATCTTGAAAAGTCATCATGGAAATATAGACACCTATACAAGCAACAAGTTGCAGCAAGTTTATTAGAAAGCTTACATTCAATTTCAACAGTTTCAGTGTTGTAATAGGTCCACAATGCACAAGAATTATTTGATAATGTTAATACGAGAAAAAATATAAAAACGAAACATGGCAATGAGATAGACAATCCCAGACGACAAGCAGTTAGGAATAACTTCATGCTTTCGGGCAACACACAGGTCATTCGAGTGTGTTCGTATTCACAAACACTATTAGCAAGCACCTTTTAAATATTCCATAAGATTTCGGGATTCCAGCCGGATCTCATCGACTTCTTTCCACGATATTTCAGCTGATAACCTTACAGCCATCTTCAGACGAGTGTTTGACACTGGAGATTGCTAGTGCAAGTTGTTCTATTTATACTTAAAAGTGCCGCAGGCGCACATGCGCAAGTTACCGTAGCATGCGCGCCACCTGTCGATTCCAAGGCCCTCTACAATATTACTGCATCAATGGAGCGCCAACGAATGCGTGAAAAAAGTAAAACATGCACGCAGATATGTCCAAAACAATAATAGGAAAATTTCAATATTAAATTTAAAATTACTTGTCGCTCGACATGTCAGAAGCCATAAAAAGTTTTCTTTTGGTTGAAAGTAAAGAAATCAACGGGTCCCAGGCCTTATTCAATAAAAAGCCGCCATCGCGATTAATGAGATTTTCCGCTAAACGTATTTCGACGGATTCCTTCACAACTGAATCCCAGAAGGATCTCGATGGGGCCAAGATTTTCGTGGTCGAATAATCCATAGTATGTCCTGTGGATATACAATGTTCGGCTATGGCCGACTTACTGGGCTGTAAAAGGCGAGTGTGGCGCTCATGTTCAACGCAGCGGTCGTGTACTGTGCGTGTGGTCTGACCAATGTAGGCTTTCCCACACTCGCAAGGTATTTTATAAATTCCAGCCTTCCGTAATCCTAGATCATCCTTGGCTGAGCCCAGAAGAGCACGAGCCTTTGTAGGTGGCCGGAAGATTGCTTTCACGCGATGTTTCTTTAAAATTCTGCCTACTTTCGATGAAATGTTCCCGACATATGGGAGAAATGCTCTGGACTTAAACACCTCCTTATCCTCTTGATCCTGTGGGTGGTCACGATTTTTCCTCCTTAAAGCAGTACTGACCTGATGTGCAGAATATCCATTATGTTGACCGAATCCTTCAGCTGTAGTGTTCTCAGTCTATTGATAAATAGTAAGTTTCGATGTCGTTTCACTCTTCACGAGGGTCCCTCTTTTGGATTCATTGTCACTTATCGGCAATAAGTTTACGGCCGATATAACGGCGCTGTTTCATCATGCCCTGTCCTCTACTTACTTTCTATTTGTTGTTGTTGTGGTCTTCAGTCCTGAGACTGGTTTGATGCAGCTCTCCATGCTACTCTATCCTGTGCAAGCTTCTTCATCTCCCAGTACCTACTGCAACCTACATCCTTCTGAATCTGCTTAGTGTATTGATCTCTTGGTCTCCCTCTACGATTTTTACCCTCCACGCTGCCCTCCAATGCTAAATTTGTGATCCCTTGATGCCTCAAAACATGTCCTACCAACCGATCCCTTCTTCTAGTCAAGTTGTGCCACAAACTTCTCTTCTCTCCAATCCTATTCAATACTTCCTCATTAGTTACGTGATCTACCCACCTTATCTTCAGCATTCTTCTGTAGCACCACATTTCGAAAGCTTCTATTCTCTTCTTGTCCAAACTAGTTATCGTCCATGTCTCACTTCCATACATGGCTACACTCCATACAAATACTTTCAGAAACGACTTCCTGACACCTAAATCTATACTCGATGTTAACAAATTTCTCTTCTTGAGAAACGCTTTCCTTGCCATTGCCAGTCTACATTTTATATCCTCCGACCATCATCGGTTATTTTACTCCCTAAATAGCAAAACTCCTTTACTACTTTAAGTGTCTCATTTCCTAATCTAATTCCCTCAGCATCACCCGACTTAATTTGACTACATTCCATTATCCTCGTTTTGCTTTTGTTGATGTTCATCTTATATCCTCCTTTCAAGACACTGTCCATTCCATTCAACTGCTCTTCCAAGTCCTTTGCTGTCTCTGACAGAATTACAATGTCATCGGCGAACCTCAAAGTTTTTACTTCTTCTCCATGAATTTTAATACCTACTCCGAATTTTTCTTTTGTTTCCTTTACTGCTTGCTCAATATACAGATTGAATAACATCGGGGAGAGGCTACAACCCTGTCTCACTCCTTTCCCAACCACTGCTTCCCTTTCATGCCCCTCGACTCTTATAACTGCCATCTGGTTTCTGTACAAATTGTAAATAGCCTTTCGCTCCCTGTATTTTACCCCTGCCACCTTCAGAATTTGAAAGAGAGTATTCCAGTCAACATTGTCAAAAGCTTTCTCTAAGTCTACAAATGCTAGAAACGTAGGTTTGCCTTTTCTTAATCTTTCTTCCAAGATAAGTCGTAAGGTCAGTATTGCCTCACGTGTTCCAACATTCCTACGGAATCCAAACTGATCTTCCCCGAGGTCAGCTTCTACCAGTTTTTCCATTCGTCTGTAAAGAATTCGCGTTAGTATTTTGCAGCTGTGACTTATTAAACTGATAGTTCGGTAATTTTCACATCTGTCAACACCTGCTTTCTTTGGGATTGGAATTATTATATTCTTCTTGAAGTCTGAGGGTATTTCGCCCGTCTCATACATCGTGCTCACCAGATGGTAGAGTTTTGTCATGACTGGCTCTCCCGAGGCCATCAGTAGTTCTAGTGGAATGTTGTCTACTCCCGGGGCCTTGTTTCGACTCAGGTCTTTCAGTGCTCTGTCAAACTCTTCACGCAGTATCTTATCTCCCATTTCATCTTCATCTACATCCTCTTCCATTTCCATAATATTGTCCTCAAGAACATCTCCCTTGTATAAACCCTCTATATACTCCTTCCACCTTTCTACCTTCCCTTCTTTGCTTAGAACTGGGTTTCCATCTGAGCTCTTGATATTCATACAAGTGGTTCTCTTCTCTCCAAAGGTCTCTTTAATTTTCCTGTAGGCAGTATCTATCTTACCCCTAGTGAGATAAGCCTCTACATCCTTACATTTGTCCTCTAGCCATCCCTGCTTAGCCATTTTGCACTTCCTGTCGATCTCATTTTTGAGACGTTTGTATTCCTTTTTGCCTGCTTCATTTACTGCATTTTTATATTTTCTCCTTTCATCAATTAAATTCAATATTTCTTCTGTTACCCAAGGATTTCTATTAGCCCTCGTCTTTTTACCTACTTGATCGTCTGCTGCCTTCACCACTTCATCCCTCAGAGCTACCCATTCTTCTTCTACTGTATTTCTTTCCCCCATTCCTGTCAATTGTTCCCTTATGCTCTCCCTGAAACTCTCTACAACCTCTGGTTCTTTCAGTTTATCCAGGTCCCATCTCCTTAAATTCCCACCTTTTTGCAGTTTCTTCAGTTTCAATCTGCAGTTCATAACCAATAGATTGTGGTCAGAATCCACATCTGCCCCAGGAAATGTCTTACAATTTAAAACCTGGTTCCTAAATCTCTGTCTTACCATTATATAATCTATCTGAAACCTGTCAGTATCTCCTGGCTTCTTCCATGTATACAGCCTCCTTTCATGATTCTTGAACCAAGTGTTAGCTATGATTAAGTTATGCTCTGTGCAAAATTCTACAAGGCGGCTTCCTCTTTCATTCCTTCCCCCCAATCCATATTCACCTACTATGTTTCCTTCTCTCCCTTTTCCTACTGACGAATTCCAGTCACCCATGACTATTAAATTTTCGTCTCCCTTCACTACCTGAATAATTTCTTTTATCTCGTCATACATTTCATCTATTTCTTCATCATCTGCAGAGCTAGTTGGCATATATACTTGTACTACTGTAGTAGGCATGGGCTTTGTGTCTAACTTGGCCACAATAATGCGTTCACTATGCTGTTTGTAGTAGCTAACCCGCACTCCTATTTTTTTATTCATTATTAAACCTACTCCTGCATTACCCCTATTTGATTTTGTATTTATAACCCTGTAATCACCTGACCAAAAGTCTTGTTCCTCCTGCCACCGAACTTCACTAATTCCCACTATATCTAACTTTAACCTATCCATTTCCCTTTTTAAATTTTCTAACCTACCTGCCCGATTAAGGGATCTGACATTCCACGCTCCGATCCGTAGAACGCCAGTTTTCTTTCTCCTGATAACGACGTCCTCTTGAGTAGTCCCCGCCCGGAGATCCGAATGGGGGACTATTTTACCTCCGGAATATTTTACCCAAGAGGACGCCATCATCATTTAATCATACAGTAGAGCTGCATGTCCTCGGGAAAAATTACGGCTGTAGTTTCCCCTTGCTTTCAGCCGTTCGCAGTACCAGCACAGCAAGGCCGTTTTGGTTAATGTTACAAGGCCAGATCAGTCAATCATCCAGACTGTTGCCCCTGCAACTACTGAAAAGGCTGCTGCCCCTCTTCAGGAACCACATGTTTGTCTGGCCTCTCAACAGATACCCCTCCGTTGTGGTTGCACCTACGGTACGGCCATCTGTATCGCTGAGGCACGCAAGCCTCCCCACCAACGGCAAGGTCCATGGTTCATGGGGGGGACTTTCTATTTAATAATGATTATTTTGAGCAACTTGACGGTGTTGCCATGGGCAGTCCTCTGTCCCCTCTGGTAGCCAACTTTTATATGGAAGACTTTGAGGAGAGGGCTCTCGATTCGGCGATGTTGAAACCAACAGTCTTCTGGCGGTACGTGGACGATACCTTTGTAGTGTGGCCTCACGGTGAAGAAGAGCTTTCACGGTTTTTACAACATCTGAATTCCATCCACATAAACATTCAGTGTACGATGGAAGTTGAAAAGGATGGTTGCCTACCATTTCTGGACGTCATGGTTAAACGCAAGGTGGATGGGTCATTGGGGCATTCTGTCTATCGAAAACCCACGCATACGGATCTGTACCTACAAGCGTCAAGCTGTCATCACCCGTCACAAACTATGGGTGTTCTTCGAACGTTGGTGCATAGGGCACATGTCGTGTCTGATAAAGACAGCCTTGCAGACGAATTAGAGCACTTGAAATCGGTATTTCAACATAATTGATATTCTGCACATCAGGTCAGTACTGCTTTAAGGAGGAAAAATCGTGACCACCCACGGGATCAAAAGGATAAGGAGGTGTTTAAGTCCAGAGCATTTCTCCCATATGTCGGGAACATTTCATCGAAAGTAGTCAGAATTTTAAAGAAACATCGCGTGAAAGCAATCTTCCGGCCACCTACAAAGGCTCGTGCTCTTCTGGGCTCAGCCAAGGATGATCTAGGATTACGGAAGGCTGAAATTTATAAAATACCTTGCGAGTGTGGGAAAGCCTACATTGGTCAGACCACACGCACAGTACACGACCGCTGCGTTGAACATGAGCGCCACACTCGCCTTTTACAGCCCAGTAAGTCGGCCATAGCCGAACATTGTATATCCACAGGACATACTATGGATTATTCGACCACGAAAATCTTGGCCCCATCGAGATCCTTCTGGGATTCAGTTGTGAAGGAATCCGTCGAAATACGTTTAGCGGAAAATCTCATTAATCGCGATGACGGCTTTTTATTGAATAAGGTCTGGGACCCGTTGATTTCTTTACTTTCAACCAAAAGAAAACTTTTTATGGCTTCTGACATGTCGAGCGACAAGTAATTTTAAATTTAATATTGAAATTTTCCTATTATTGTTTTGGACACATCTGCGTGCATGTTTTACTTTTTTCACGCATTCGTTGGCGCTCCATAGATGCAGTAATATTGTAGAGGGCCTTGGAATCGACAGGTGGCGCGCATGCTACGGTAACTTGCGCATGCGCGCCTGCGGCACTTTTAATTATAGATAGAGCGACTTGCACTAGCAGTCTCCAGTGTCAAACACTCGCCTGAAGATGGCTGTAAGGTTGTCAGCGGAAATATCGTGGAAAGAAGTCGATGAGATCTGGCTGCAATCCCGAAATCTTATGGAATATTCGATACGCCGGGAAAATTTCAAGAGTCACACCTTTTAAATACTTGCCCAGAAAATAAATTGAGCCATCGTTTCTTTGTTCATTTGAAAAAAACTTAAACGTCTAAATCGCTTAAGGTGAGTTCTAAAGGAAATTTTTTTTCATGTTTTCGGATTTTTACCTCATTATAAAATTTGCAATTTTCCGAATAAAATTATATATGTATCACCTATAAACTCACAGGGGAAGTATTTTATTTTATCTTTTTAAATATAATCTACACCAGTTGAAAATGTCAAAATTTTTTGCATTACTTCAAGATATAATAAAATCGGCAATTTTTATATGTAGAATCTGTGGATTGCTGTGATATAAAGATCATTCCCAGAAGAGGATGGGCACCAGGTTGAGGAATTGATGGACTACAGCACTTTTATGGGATGGCCATTAGAAATAACACTGAGGATTTGTTGAAAATGAAGCAGGCAGCATGGGCTGCCTTCTTCCCCAGACCGTCAACTGATGAAAAACTAGTACACCACCTTTGCTCTCCTGGACCTGATTGATGGTGCAATTACCGCAATGCCCAGTACTGAAACAGTTCATACAGCCATAAACATTCCATCCCAGCAGCAGTCATGGATATCATGAAACCTATTTACAGAGACCTGGCAAATCCTGAATTACTGAAGAAGTGTCTGCATGGGCAGACTCAAAATCCCAGTAAGTCGTTCAATAATATTATATGGACTCGCTTACCAAAAACTGTGTTTCTTGGAATGAAGACACTGAAGTGGGGAGTCAGTGATGCTGTTATTGCTTTTAACGATGACAATATTGGCATGGTGAAAGTGCTACAGCATATGGGAATTAATCCTGGAGCAAACTGCATCAGAGAACTTGAACGGATGGACACGGTTCGCACTGCTAAGGCAGGTAAAAGAATAAGTATGTGGTGCTGTGAAATTTTGTTGTTCATGATGATTTAATCGCATCTTTAGGTGCGTACATACAACTGATTTTTCACTGGATCATTAAAAATACACGGTATCACAACGTTATGATGGCGCTCGACTTGTCAGAACAGATTTATTTGAAGTTAATAGTTTTTAACAAGTTTTTGAAAAGAAATAACTAATGTACCCAAACCGTAAAATCAGTTTCATTTTGCCCACACTCCATAAAAATATACCTGGCACATAGTAGGTTTACGTCCTATAGTGTGAATTGTCGGTGGTGTACCTAGTTTGGTTAAATATCTTAAGTTGGCTCTGTATATCTGGCGTAAGTAAATCATCAAACATCAGATCAATGTTAAAGGCATCATCTGACGACGACATTAGACAAGGATCTCAATGAACTCAGTTTATCACACATGAACGTAATTACATTCACAATAAACTATGAGACAAACGTTATATCACTAGTCTAACGCTTTGGCAATGTGGGTAGGGGATTGGCAATGCGACTCAAGTGAACGCACCCCTGGACAAAACGTTCACATTCGCGAGAGTCGTACCACGAATGCCGAAGGTCAGTGCATAGAAATTAATCGGCTACAGAAGGATATGTGTGAGCATCTATTGCCACAATTGACGGCATGTTGAACCTATGCCTACTAATAAGTTTTCAAAATGAAGCTCGAAGTTACTGAACGTCGTTATAAATAATTCGTCTTCCCGTAAAGAGTTCGCTTCGCTGTTGTGGCTGGATCTCACCACACATTATAATCTGCAAGTGGTGTCTGAAGTGGCCGAAAAACCAGTCATTGACTCTGCACAAACGATTGCCCCTGTCTGCGTGTAATTTCAACTCAGCCACATGAGAAAGCTCGTTCTACACCAGCCTGGAGAAGTCGACTAGAAGTGAAGGCTGCCCTTGCAGAAGCCTGCTCATCAAGTAACTTTCTGCAGAGCACTTCTGGCAGAGAAAACGTTGTGCCCTTTGTTTTTCGCCGTCGCGTAATTTGTGATGGGCTAAATAATAATTCTTATGAGTGGCAGCCAGCAAGAACTTATGTTACATGTCGCTGGTCTCCCTCCGTTACTCTCATTTGAAGTGTTAACCAGTTAAACAAACTTGTTGGTTTTGGTACTCCAAAATGTGTCTATCTCCCTGTCTCTGTCTACTCTTGTGTACTGATCAATCTGGAAGAACAAAGGTCCCACTTCCTGCTCCCAATTCTAAACTATTCAGTTAACCAGTGTTAGCTGTTTTTAACTGCCTGATTTTGCAGTACCTAGTTCAGCCGACGGCATCTCACGATCTTCAAAGAAGTTCTAAATTTTCTGTTCCCGTTTCACTTTCTAAGACGCTACCTCAGGAGCCTGCGTTTTGCAGTGGATATTGACTGCCTGCAGTTACTCTCCGCGGTGCTATTTTTTATGGGAGTCTGCCGTAACGTTCCATGCATGCCGTGAGCAAATAGTTCGCTAAAAACAATTTTTTGGTGTCCCCACACATCCTGGAGACGTAATCTACAATTTATGACTTTGGTCAGTCAGTACAACTGTGGCCTTCTTTCTTGACATATACTGGCCCACCTCTACGTGCGTGCCGGTTCGGGGTGAGCGGCTGTTCTGCAAATGGGGGCGGGAGACGGACTCCTTGCACTTTACAACCCTGTCGCACTTCCTCATTGTTCGTGGAGTCCAGTTTGGTTCCATAATGAATCCTCATTTAGCTTTGCATGCAGTTTAGTATAGAGAATTGTAATCTAAGTAGTCAAATGTTGGCAATCACTGGTACTGAATCACATTTGATTATCCAGTGCGGATTAATTTATTCCCATTAGATTTGATTGTCTCTTGTGGGTTTTACATGATTTACAGGACAGTTCGGTAAAACCGGGCCGGCCGCTGTGGCCAAGTTGTTCTAGGCGCTTCAGTCTGGAACCGCGAAACCGCGACGGTCGTAGAGTCGAATCCTGCCTCGGGCATGGGTGTGTGTGATGTCCTTAGGTTAGTTAGGTTTAAGTAGTTCTACGTTCTAGGGGACTGATGACCTCAGATGTTAGGTCCCATAGTGCTCAGAGCCATTTTTGGTAAAACCGGTCGGATATCAATATCAATCCGGGTTCCCGGGTTCGATTCCCGGCGGGGTCAGGGATTTTCTCTGCCTCGTGATGGCTGGGTGTTGTGTGCTGTCCTTAGGTTAGTTAGGTTTAAGTAGTTCTAAGTTCTAGGGGACTGATGACCTCAGAAGTTAAGTCCCATAGTGCTCAGAGCCATTTGAACCAAGCCAATCAATATCAATACAAAAGCATCACAGCTAACATTCCACTTGGTCATGTGACTTCCACTGCCATGGCTGGTTGTAAGCCATAAATGTAAAATGGAACAACTTCGATCGGAGAAGGCAAATGAATGCGCTTGACTTACGTACGATACGAGGAATCATACGGCGCTACAAAGGGTAAGTACAAGTAACGTATTAAAGATTCAGTGGAAATGAACGGAGGTGTGGGAGCATGATGCTAGAGGTCTCGCAGTTAGAATGGACGTCACGCGGCGTTAGGGACTCGTGACTGTAGCACCAACGGGGGTTCGCCCTGCAACATGAGGTAGTTGAAGGAACGACAAATAGAAAAGGAGAGAGAGAGGAGGGGTGTGTGTGTGTGTGTGTGTGTGTGTGTGTGTGTGTGTGTGTGTGTCATGCACCGAGCAGCTGCGGTATAGCGTAGTGGCATTCTTCATTCTAATATGACATGGAGATATCTGCATAGATCATTTGGAAACTGGGAGGAAGTGTGTCGAGTGAAACCGAGGCGTCCTGGGGGGGGACTGATGACCTCAGAAGTTGTCCCATAGCGCTCAGAGCCATTTGAACCATTTTGAAACCGAAGAATTTAGTATCGCTCAAAGCATTTGTGCTTGAGGATCATTCAGAACCACAGCCAGTGCCGCTTGATGGAGAGAAGGTGGCCCGACAAGGCCCACTACAGCAGCATATAAAGGCTACATTGCCCAACAGGCAAGAAGGGACCGACGACGGCCAGCGGGTGCAATGGCGTCTGCATATAAGAGTACTGCCACCCACGCAGTCTCACCTTGCACTGTGGCACAGCGACTGCAAAAGTGGTGGCCTTCTGCCCCGACAACCAGTGAGTTGTGTTCCGTTGCACACACGCACACCGACAGCACAGTTGCGACCCTGCCAAGAGCACGGGAGCTGGACCGAAGAGCAGCGGGCCCAGAGCTATTCTCGGATGAGAGCAGATTCAGAGCCACAGGGACCCCTAGAGTGCGAGGTCGCGAGTTCAACCTTTAGTAAGGCTCACTTGAAACTGTTCTAGTAATTATAATGACGGGAAAAATGTTAGCTGTCAATGAGGCACCATGTGCATCAGGAGGGTGACGTAAAATGAGTGTTCGGGAGGTGCAGAGATCGAACTTCTGTTGTATGTTTGTATTGGACTTTGCAAAATTCTAGAAATGTTCAAAACGAACCATTAACCTGCACCTTGAACACCGAATGAAAGATGGTGTGCCACAGTGATTAGAAAGGTTCGCACCATCAAGACCGAAGACGACCTCCTTGTGAGTTACAAACTGTGCGGCACTTTCAGCTTGATAACCACTCTTAAGGAATGCATATAGAATCACAATCGTGTAACGGCGTGATGCGAACTGATGGAATCTGATGGCATGGAACCGAATGCGAAACAGTCTGTCGTGGAGCTTATCGTGATACTGGCTGTCCTTCAAGGCGTACATGCACATAGTGCGGTAATATATGAACTTTATAGGCACGGGAAAACATCCAGAGCTGTATTTGTCCCGTTGTTCCAGGTGGTATGAACTGCAATGTCACGCACTTTCCTGGAGGGATAGTTTGCTCTAGGGGAGTATGACTTTTATACGCAGATCGGATATGAAGCAAAAGCAAGTAATTTAGACGAGCTATTGGCGAAAATCTTGCTCATACCATATTTGTAGTTCCCTTACGCCCATTTTCGCACTCTTCGTTACTGTGACGTACATATTCTCTACTGCCATTGCAAGATCAAACACAGGAGAAAGAACCTAGGGGTAGACCACCTCCAACTTCCCCACACCACAATAAATAACTTTCTTTCCAATTTACCATTCCGATTAACAGTCGGCATAATTGCATACGAATGCATTAAGGCATTGATGTTGGTTGACCTTGATACAACTCTCTTGGTACCTCTAATCTCCAGGGTTGCTTTCATTCGCATTTCCTCTTCAAATCTCCATTGGTCAGAGTTAAAAATATATTCCTTCCTGAACGATGGGATGAATTTTTTATATCATTTACATCCGATTCCGCAGTTTGTTTTGCGTCGTTAAGTTGATGCTTTGTTTGAAATTTCGTTATCTTACGTCTTCCAGTTCTGTAGCACTGCTTCAAGTTATGGAGCTATCAACTGCTTCCCTTGAAATCACTGTAACCTACGTCGCGTGCAGTTTGATGTGCATAACGTAGTCACTCACTATCATGCACATTTTGTAAATTGTATGGAGCATCCTTGGAAAGTGCAAACGCCAGTTTTTGTAACAAGTGCGTCTTGTCTTCCCTTGAATATCCGTAGTTTTTGTTATACACTGCACGTTCGTATTGCTACGGACGTATTCGAAGTCTGTCCATATTTTCTTTTTGTTTTTACTAAGCTGCGGATGACCTTCGATGTATGTAATTATGTTTAGTACCAGCTCCTTGGACAACGATAGCCCTTCTACTACATTTCATTGGAGACGGGATTTGTGGCTCCTTGTCTGACAAGAATGATGAACTGCATGGCTCCACACCTGTTTCAATACCACTTTCACTTGTTAAGCAAGTATCATCATGATTGTACTCCTCATTTACATTGTCCGCACAGTAGAACGCATACGACACCACACATTCCACTGACTCATCTTGCAGAAACACTAATGTTTCATCTGCCACTTCTTTCTCACTCTGCCAAATTTCTTGGGTCCCTTTCTGACGAAATGTCAACATCGGCAACTGTTGTTGTACATACAACGCGAAGTTTGCCTTGTTTATCGACTAAGGAGTTTACTCCGTAGCTTGATGCTGCGCTCACCATTGGATACCTCCAGTCCCGTCCCCTGTTACGTTTAGCAGCCAATATTGTGATTGGGTGGTAGAGAATACGTCATTGACCTTTTGCGACCTCGCAGTCAAAGGGTTCCCTTTTAGCGGCATTTCTGGACGTACCCTCATGTGGTGGGAGATGGGAACGCAATACACCCAGGAACTTTGTGTAGTATGATCGTTTTGATAGTCCAGGGACCACACTGTGTGGAAGTATAATGTGGCATCGGCGTACAGTCGTCCAAATCTTTGAACACGGTACACTTAGCCGGCCGCGGTGGCCGTGCGGTTCTGGCGCTGCAGTCCGGAACCGCGGGACTGCTACGGTCGCAGGTTCGAATCCTGCCTCGGGCATGGGTGTGTGTGATGTCCTTAGGTTAGGTAGGTTTAAGTAGTTCTACGTTCTGGGGGACTTATGACCTCAGATGTTGAGTCCCATAGTGCTCAGAGCCATTTGAACCATTTTTTTACACTTAACTGTAACGCTACCGCGACGCTGTACTCCTTCCCCATGTGCGTTACCGAATCGAACAGTGCAGGTGAAGGAGCTCTTTGGATATTCGGCGAATGAACTGGTCTGTTAAACCCCACAGAGCACGTGTGGGATGCAGTGGTGGAGACAGCACACTCAACAATGACAATGCAGCGGTTCTCGACGGCGCTGGTGGAGTAATGGAGGGCCCAACCACAAGAGCTCCTTACCAACATTGCGGCCATTACGGAAGCACGTCGCAGAGTACGCGTGTTGTCCATGGTGATCACACTCCCTACCGAAAACTATGAGCCGCCTTTTGTAATGCGCAGGAGACCATCATAAATCGCGGTAACCTTAGAGTAATTACTGTCGTAGAACATAAGTGTCATTTATGTTCGTCTCATTACTTATTTCTTTCAGTTACTTTCCATAGTTGACTGCAGTGGTTCCTTCAATGTGTGGTCCAAATTTCAGCAATCTATGTCACTTGGCACTGACACGTCAGGTGAACCTCACTTCCGTCCTTAAGTTTTGTACAACAGTGTATCATTACGAGAATCTTGGGATGGTTCGTTCAACACACTCCTGTGGTGATTTTGTCTGAAACGGCGTAAGATTTATCTGAAGCGAGAAAATCGACTTTAAAATTTTCGGAACAACTTTAAAATCGTGAAACAGATTCGTTTACATAAGACGAAAAATAAATTAATTTATATTGAAAGGTAACCCTGGTGGGACTGTTTAAAATGATTGAGAAATTAGGCAAAATTTAGATTAATAAAACATTTATTTTACCAAAAACAGACATAAATTATGCTAAATGAGTTATTGAATGAATACCGTAAACAACTAACGGGTGATTTAAGACTACACTAGACAAGGATCCTGGGTGGCAGAGACAGTTTAAGTAGGTGAGCAGTGAGTCAAGTGCTGTGGCCCTAAAAATGTGGATAACGCAATCTGAATTGATCTGGCGCTGAACAGACTTTGACTGATCAAATCTACTGAAGTTTCTCAACATAGGTGCAGCTGAGAGCCAGTGGCGATTGAGATCTGTACGCCCTGACAATCCCGGAGCGGCAGTACGTTACCCTTTTTGCTTAGTGTGGCGATGTAACTTGAAGCTGGAGAGATGTGTGCGGCGGAGGTGAGACATGGAGGCGGCACCTCTGAATCGATCGTGGCCACGACATCAATGCTAAAATCTCACGGTCTAGCGATCAGGCAGAAGGAGCGCAATTTACTCTCTACCACAGCCATGAAATCACGGTAGATTTCAGTGTGTGACACACCCATTCGCTAGTCGTACCAACGACGAATTTGGCTCACTTATATGACACAGCGCACAACGATACCAAACGTCAAGACTGGTAAACCAAAAACGAATAAGTGTGCCCTCGGCAAACGAGTAGTCCGAGACGTATGAAGTCACACTGTCGGTAGAGTAAGAACTTCACCACAGGCTCCCCAGTCTTAACTACTCGCAAGTGAAGTCAGTCTCAGGGCAGGTCCCAAGTACCAACCAAACATGTGAGAGCATCGACCAGAAGTGCTTACCAGACCAAAGGCCCACACCCAAGTGCTTCGTACCTCTCCAGAAAAAAAAATCCGTTTTCCTGCAAAGCGCACGAACGACACCGCCTTCACCCCACCTTGAGCCAATCACAGGGCTCTAGAGGCGCTAAATCTCCCCTCCCACACGAGAGCACAAAGTCATGTCGAACCGGGGCAAGAGTTAAGAAATCTGCGTCTCTGGAAAAAGAGAAACCGCCAGTTACCGGGTTTTTAAGTTTTCACAGAGGGTGTCTTTTCCGATGGCAACAAGTGAACAGATTCAATGTCAAAGATCTTTTTCTAAATCTCTGGTACCTTGTTAGTCCTAGCTATGAGGTGTAATAAAGATTCTATCTCCAAACGTTTCTCAGATGCTGGATTTTTCTTATACAACCGAGACAGCGGGGGAAGTGGTCCACTGGCCTATTTGAACTATCGGCGAAGGTGAATTTTTGTTACCCGTGGCACACAATGCCCAGTTTACAATTCCACTGTATAGGTGCATTCCTTCAGACCATCGCCCCAACCCAGGCTTCTGCTGGCTCCACAGCAGGTATCGTGGCATTGTCCTGCTGGAGACTTGTCTCGACTAGCGGGTGCTCTGCCTGCCCTGTACAGCTGTGGGCCTGTCCGGCAAGATTTACTAAGGGATGGGCTTGCTGCCATTGCTTTCAACTCCCAACATGCTGTTTCTATGAGCTAAGAATCATAAAAATACCTCATGCTTTTAGCACACTACCAGGCTCCATCGATGTCTGCTCAGGCCATTAAGTTCCTAGAGTCTCGCTCAAAGTGCGTCAGGTTGTAATGAAATCTTTAATAATTTTCCATATGTGAAAAATAGGTGAGAGAGTAACTTGTCGTCTCTCTATATTTCTATATTTGTCAGTCTTTATTCAAAAAATGTTCAAATGTGTGTGAAATCTTATGAGACAACTACTAAGGTCATCAATCCCTAAACTTACACACTACTTAACCTAAATTATCCAATGGACAAACACACACACACACACACACACACACACACACACACACACACCCATGCCCGAGGGAGGACTCAAACCTCCGCCGGGACCAGCCGCACAGTCCATGACTGCAGCGCCTAGACCGCTCGGCTATTCCCGCGCGGCGACAGTCTTTATTACCAGTCTATAAAATATCGGTAACTCAACCACAGAGCCATACATAGGCAATTAGAAAAGGGATCTGACTTTAGGGTATTGAAGACACTTTGAAATTATTCAAAGTCTATTTTCTCGAGAATTTTTAGAGGTGCTGTGGGACTCATATTTGAGCTAGGAACTTAACGTACCATAACACAAAAAACAGCTGATAATCCTCACGTTTACTGGGTATTCATTTTGATAATTCTCTGTTAGAAACGAAAACAATAAAATGAACTGCTTGTAGAGCTTTCAAATTATGAAACAGTCGTTCAAAGAAATTTGCATGATGTAGAAATGTGTAAGTACATTATCGAGGGCAGTTTCTGTACGTTAGGCGCAACTGCTTCATCTGTCTACAACGCGTTTTTGTGAACGTCTCTATGGCAACGTCTCTTCATAGTTGTATAGGTGACTGTTGTTTTCGCTGACAGCCGTTTACTCCTCTCAGTTGAAAGCTGTCAAAAACTCTGTCAGGTTCAGGAATAGCCATAAGTTGGGTCGACTGCAGGAGTGTCTTAGTAATAAAGAATAAACGTATTACGACTTCATAAGTGATTCGGAATTTTTTCATGCATTTCTCTGTTTATGGCGTCGTATCTCCTGACCTATGTTTCACACAGTGACCTAAGTTTGTATGTACAATCAGTGACATATGTGGATACCGTCTGCAAAATGTGTTAGTAGCAATAAAGTACACTACTATTTGGAGAAAATGGAATACCAAGATCGCGAGACGTGACCACAGTGGAATTTATTCCACCGATTAGGGACATAAAACTACAAAAATGATTAAACTTACAGAGCTGTACATGCACTGTGACTGTGGAAGCTCAGTACGGAGTAGCGCCAACACGTGCTGCATTCAGAGCTGCGATGCGTCGTGTCGTAGCACCAGAGAGCGCCTGAATACGATGCCGGGTGATACTGTGCTACCTGTTACTAGACATGTCCACAAAGCATCAACTGTGGCTGCAGGAGGACCTGAACGAACAAGTGGCTGACTGACAGTATCCGAGACATGTTCGACGGACGACATGTCAAGCGAACGGGCAGCCCAGGGAAATATTGGTAGCCGTCGTTCTTTTAACACGGCTTACAAATTCCAAGCCACATATGTCCGGGCATTGTCCTACTGAAGTATGGGGTATGGAACGGCCTGCAGGAGGGGCAGTGCCTCGGGCTGCAAAACCTCCCTAATATAGCGGTAGCTGTTCGACTGCCCTCAAGACGTAGATCGCATGTTACAGGCAATGGCGCCCCAAACCATCGCAATTGGCTTTTGTCCGCTATGCTGCTCAAGAATACAGTCTTCCCGATTGCGTTCACCACACACGTTCGAAAGAGCGTGTGGCCATCACTGTAGGACAAGTTGAAGCGGAACTGGTCCGAAAACAATATGTTTTCCGTCTCAGCAAGCCAGTGTCAGAGTTCACGTGCCTGTTGCAGTCTGCAGCGTTGGTGGGTGCTGGTCAGTGGAAGTCGATGCAGTGGCGTGCGTGCCAAGAGTCCAGCCCGCAGAAGATGGCGTCGAAGCGTCGACGCAGACATGTCGACGTTACACTGCTCCAACGTCGCGTCAACGCTGTGGACGAAGCTGTACTGTCTGTTATGGCCACATGGGCAAGATGTCGTCACATTGTGTCGTCCAGTACCCTGTCGACGCTATGTACGGCCCTCTTCTCTCCACGGTTTCTATATACGCCTCACTGTTGAAGCAGCGTACCCTGATCGAGCCACAAACTTACGCAACGACAGACCACGTTCCGGAGACCGTCACCGTTCGAACGCACTCACATGCCAATATTCCACCCTGTGATGTCGACGAGGCGCAGTGGCACTTAGTTACACGTCACCACTGCTTATGACGGTTGCGCACCTACCAGGCATTGCGTAACAAAGCCCTGTCCGGTTACACAGAACAGGGTGCTGTTCGGCCCACTTGCATGCCACCTCTCTGCATTTAAATCACTTATCATGGATCCGCTGTTCTACGCGTCCCCTTGTCGTGGTGTGTTGCAAACCATTGCTTCTGAGTGTTTCACTTTTTCCAGATAGTAGTGTAATAAATTTTAACGTCACGCATGTTGCGGCCCTTTTTTACGCATCTTATTATTTATGACGTTATATCTCAACTATGAAGGAGATGCTTGTTACCCTCACAGCTATTGTTGTCTCACAGTCATGGATATGTGTACCAAGTTTGTTTGAAATCGGTCCATTGGTTTAGGAGGAGGTGTGGAACACGCAGACACACACGCACACACAAAGACACACACATACACCACACGCACACACACGCACACACACACACACACACACACACACACACACACACACACACAGAGATCGAGAGAGAGAGAGAGAGAGAGAGAGAGAGAGAGAGAGAGAGAGACAGGCACACACACAGAATAGATACATCCTTATGATGTGTTAGAAATTAGCGATACATTACTGGTCCTACGAGTTCTCATAGAAGATACATTAATGAAAGGAAAACGTACGTTTATACCATTTCTAGACTCAGAGAAAGTTTTTGACAATGTTGACTGGAATACTCCCTTCCAAATTCTAAAGGTGGCAGGAGTAAAATAAAGGGAGCGAAAGGCTATTTACAAAAAATGGCTCTGAGCACTATGGGACTTAACATCTGGGTCATCGGTCCCATAGAACTTAGAACTACTTAAACCAAACTAACCTAAGGATATCACACACATCCATGCCCGAGACAGGATTCGAACCTGCAACCGTAGCGGTCACGCGGTTCCAGACTGAAGCGCCTAGAGCCGCTCGGCCCCACCGACCGGCGGCTATTTAGAATTTCTAGAGAAACCAGATGGCAGTTATAAGAGTCGAGGGGCACAAAAGGGAAGCGGAGGTTGGGAAGGGAGTCAGATAGGGTTGGAGCCTGTGTGTTATTCAATCTGTACACTGAGCAAGCAGCAAAGGAAACAAAACAAAAATTTGGAGTAGGAGGACAAATAAGAACTTGGAGGTTTGCCGATGACGTTACGATTTTGTCAGAGACAGCAAAGGACTTGGAAGAGCAGTTGAACGGAGTGGACAGTATCTTGAAAGGAGGATATAAGATGAACATCAACAAAAGGAAAACGATGATAATGGAATGAAGTCGAATTAAGTCAAGTGATGCTGAGGGAATTAGATTAGGAAATGAGATACTTAAAGTAGTAAAGGAGGTTTGCTATTTGGGGAGCAAAATAACTGATGATGGTGGAAGTAGAGAGGATATAAAATGTAGACTGCGAATGGCAAGGAAAGCATTTCTGAAGAAGAGAAATTTGTTTGCATCGTGTATAGATTTCCTGACACTTAATTCTTTTCTGAAAGTATTTGTATGGAGTGTAGCCACGTATGGAAGTGAAACGTCGACCATAAACAGTACAGACAAATAGAATAGAAGCTTTCGAAATGTGGTGCTACAGAAAATGCTGAAGTAGGTTACAGTACATTTATTCGCCCACTGCTTGAATACTGCTCACCAGTATGGATCCGTGCCAGATAGGGTTGATAGAAGAGATACAGAAGATCCAACGGAGAGCAGCGCGCTTTGTTACAGGGTCATTTAGTAATTGCGAAAGCGCTACGGAGATGATAGATAAACTCCAGTGGAAGACTCTGCAGGAGAGACGCTCAGTAGCTCGGTACGGGCTTTTGTTGAAGTTTCGAGTAAATTACTTCACTGAGGAGTCAAACAGTATATTGCTCCCTGTTACGTATATATCTCGCGAAGAGACCATGAGGATAAAATCAGAGAGGTTAGAGCCCACACAGGGGCATACCGACAATCTTTCTTTCCACGAACAATACTAGAGACTGGAACAGAAGGGAGAACCGATAGAGGTACTGAAAGCACCCTCCGCCACGCACCGTCAGGTGGCTTGCGGACTATGGATGTAGATGTAGAAGATTAGATAGGTAAATTACGTAACTAATGAGGAAGTACTGAATAGAATTGAGGAGAACTTTGTGGTACAACCTGACTAATAGATGGGATCGGTTGGTAGGACTCATTCTGAGGCATCAAGGGATGACCAATTTAGTACTGGAGGGAAGCATGGGGGGGAGGGCGGTAAAAATGGTAGGGGGAGACCAAGACGTGAATACATTAAGGAGATTGAGCTTGCAGTAGTCACTCGGAGATGATGACGCTGGCACAGGATAGAGTACCATGGAGAGCTCCATTAGATCAGTCTTCGGACTAACAACATGGACTACAAAACTCCTATTGGCATGTAGAATCTCTGTAAGACATTAAGCCATAACTACGATTTCGTTCAGGAGCAGATCAACGGTGTCTGACGATGTTTGACTGTGTCGTGTCTTTGCGACGCTCCTCTGCTGTTTGTTCTCAGAACTACCATCACTTGTACTTTGTGACCCACTAAGACGTGCGACCGTAACAGGCCCCGCAGTGTTTCCTTCTTCCTGTCTTGTGTGTGTGTGTCTGTGTGTGTACACGCTAGCAGGCCCGCCGTGGCCTTCATTACCCAAATAGAGAGCTGGAAGGCGGGCGAACGCCGTTGTTTGGTGGCATGGCGTGGCTTTCGGCTGCCGGCGGCTCGTCCCTCGATATTAAAAGCTGTAAAGTTGCGGCCACGGCGGACGCCGCGCGGCCAGGAATTGCGCTCCATAATACATGTCGCAGCACCTGCGCCGCGGCGCGGCGCGGCGTCCGCCTGGTTAACAGCGGCGGTAAAACTTTACTGCCGCCACACGTCGCCGTGCGCGCTCACATCTCTTTCCATTTAGAGGTGCGCGCTGCCGGCGAGACGGCAGTCCGCGCTGCCGGCGAACGCCGTCCGGCTGTCCGGACTACGCTGCTCGGCTGTCGGGGCGCACGCGTGCCAAAATGCGTTTTTCGTACCGGAAATAATGTTATCACTATAAAGTTCTGAAACAGCGCCGTGTTCGGTATGGAAATTTTACGCGAAGCGCTATCGTCTACGATCAAAGAAATATTGTTTGAATGCTATTCTCCAGCTATTTCGGTTTGAACAGGTACTCTGAATACAAACAGATACTATTACAGTACATCCAGCTGGCGTCTTTTCGTCGTAAGAACGACGCGCTGCAGTATAATAAAAAACGAGGTGGCAGCACATATGTAGCTTTATACGGCTATTTTATTTGCGAATCAGTAGCTCGTAAAACATTCATGCTGCTGGCTTTATTCGCACAAGTCGCGTTCTTCACATCGACAGCCTACGAGACTTATTACGCAAACTGTTTTCCTTAGGCATAACCGTGATAGTCATGACTATCAACTCAGAAATCGGAAAAAAACCTGCTTCGTGCTCTTCTCTGTTGGACATTTCAGCGATGCGCTTTGGAGAAGTGTTTCTCTGTCATCATGAACTTTGAATCCTAGTACTCTACTCTGCCTCTACCACAGCAGAAGCACATTTATGATATGGGATAGTCCCCGTGGACTTGGAGCACTTAATTCCTCCAGCACAAACTTCAGGTGTTTTTCAATATTTCTTTTAACTTGTGGTAGCATGTTCGTGTACAGTGTCCTATGAACTTCAGTATAATATGTTACTGAAACATTACCAACTAAGCCGGCCGTGGTGGCCATGCGGTTCTAGGCGCTACAGTCAGGAACCGCGCGACTGCTACGGTCGCAGGTTCGAATCCTGCCTTGGGCATGGATGTGTGTGATGTCCTAGGTTAGTCAGGTTTAAGTAATTCTAAGTTATAGGGGACTGATGACCGCAGCTGTTAACTCCCATAGTGCTCAGAGCCATTAGCTATTGCCACCTAAAATATGGCCGAGTGGTTCTAGGCACTACAGTCTGGAACTGCGCAACCGCTACGGTCGCAGGTTCGAATCCTGCCTCGTGCATGGATGTGTGTGATGTCCTTAGGTTAGTTAGGTTCAAGTAGTTCTAAGTTCTAGGGGACTGATGACATCATAATTTAAGTCCCACAGTGCTCAGAGCCATTTGAACTATCTAAAATACCAGATACAAGATAAAATGAAAATTTACATGTTCTGATTCCTGGGAGAGATGGACTACATAAAAATGGCTATACATCAAGCAAAGAGTCAAATAAAATTTCGTATTTTGTTTGGAATATTTTGTAATGAATACAGAATCATACTATTAAATATTTTACCTCAAAACAGTTTTATCAGTTTATTGTAAATCTTGATGAACATTGGCCTTTCTAATGGCTTGTTGATTCTGTTCAAGCACTGACCTATCTGTCTCTCACCACAATAATTGCACTTATTACGAAATGTTGACCATCATGAACAGACAATAATCGCAATTTTTATTTATTTCGTAATAATTTTTTCATCACAGCTAACATATTCATTCTCATCTCATTCATCAAATTATTTTCGTAATCCTCTACAGTGTCTTCACATGATTAGCTATTTTCAGTATTTTTTTAATCGAGCTCCTCCTGTCTCATTTTCTGTGCACTAGTATTTCCGTCTGGTGATCTTTCTGTGATCTTCTTCTGTCTTCTTCCTTTTCTTATCCGTCTATCTCTTTACACTTTCAATATTTTCAGCAGAGTTTAGTCGTTTGGATACAGTTGCTACCTTCCTCTTAAAATTCATGGTTTATTCAGTAGGAAGAACAGGTGATATTCCTTGTAAAAGTTTTTTGTGTGATGACTTATGAACAGTCACATTTGAAGTGGTAATCTTGAAAGGTTTAGTAGGAGTGGAGGCCGAAGTTGTGACGGAGAAGAAATTTGAATTGTGCAAGTAACTCTGTTCTTTTGGTGTGCTCGGTACCAGCAGATGTTTTGATATGGACCACCCCAACTTGTTTTGTAGACAGTGAACTCGGTTCCCATTTTAGATTAGTTTCGTGCCTACACACGGTTCAAGGTCCCTGTACTATGAAGTGAGTTATATGGTGTGGTAGCCCTCTATCCCCCATCCATGAAGAAGGTTCCCCTTTTTGCATGAACAGTGGGCTTATAAAGATATAAGGGCTGGAAAGTTTCACCATCTAGAAATTTCTAGAACATTCCAGAACATTCGAGAGTATTCGTGAATATTCCAGAACGTTCCATAGTGTTCCAAAATTCCCGAGATTTTCTGGAATGTTCTAGAATAGTCTGGAACATTCGGGAAGATTCCAGAATGTTTGGGAACATCCCAGATCATTGTGACACATTTGAGAAGACTCTCGAATGTTGTGGAATTTTCTGGAACATTGTGGACCGTTCGAAGCCTTTTTGATATGTTCTGGAATTCGCCACTGGTGGGACTATCCGATGGTAGGGATACATAAAGCAAGATCTGTCGTGGATTAGAACGTCAGTTTCTTATCACTGACGAAGGGAGGAACCGTAAAACTAGTGCAGTGAGTGAATAAAAACAAACGGTGAAATGTGAGTAATCAAAGTGTTAAAGTGACTGAATATAAATAGAAAGTAGAGTATGAAAAGTGTCTAAAGTGTACTTAGTGTATTTGTTAGTAAAAAGCTGATTTAATTTGTAATTTACACCGTGTATAGCCGTAAAAGAGGAGGACATCTTGCCAGTTCTCAAGCAAAACGGCGAAAACAAAAAGAACAGCGAAAAAACGAAAGAGATGAACAGCATAAAGCAAGTTTAATTTCTCAAAGAACGAGAATGAGAACCGAGCGAAGCAGGTAAACCAAAGAACAACGATATGTATTCACTGAATACTCAAAAATTGGGAAACAATCTTATAATAAAAGATTACGAAGCCGGGCGGGGTAGCCGTGCGGTCTTATGTGCCTTGACACGGTTCGCACGGCTCCCCCCCCCCCCCCCCCCGTCAGGGGTTCGAGTCCTCCCTTGCGCATAGCTGTTTGAAGTCCGATGAAGTAGTGTGTAAGGAAGCCTATGGACCGATCATCTCGGAAGTTTGGTCCCATAGAAGTTACCACAAATTTCCAAAATTTTCCATGACTACGAAATCAAGCAAGCCATGAAAATATCACCCTATGAGAAGCGCGAATGAGGACAAGTAAACAGTACAACCTAACAAATTACATCCAGAGGAAAGAATGTAACAAACTGAAACACTTCGTAATTAGAAAAATGGATACATCTATCAATTTTACAACGCGAAAAAATTCAGTGGAGAAGCGCCAGGCTTGTGCTGCATCTACATCTACATCTACATACATATTCCGCAATCTACCATACGGTGCATGGCGGAGGGGTACCTCGTACCACAACTAGCATCTTCTCTCCCTGTTCCACTCCCAAACAGAACGAGGGAAAAATGACTGCCTATATGCCTCTGTACGAACCCTAATCTCTCTTATCTTATCCTTGTGATCTTTCCGCGAAATGTAAGTTGGCGGCAGTAAAATTGTACTGCAGTCACCCTCAAATGCTGGTTCTCTAAATTTCCTCAGTAGCGAATCACGAAAAGAACGCCTCCTTTCCTCTAGAGACTCCCACCCGAGCTCCTGAAGCATTTCCGTAAGACTCGCGTGATGATCAAACCTACCAGTGACAAATCTAGCAGCCCGCCTCTGAATTGCTTCTATGTCCTCACTCAACCCGACCTGACAGGGATCCCAAACGCTCGAGCAGTACTCAAGAATAGGTCGCACGAGCGTTCTATAAGCGTTCTCCTTTACAGATGTACCACATCTTCCCAAAATTCTACCAATGAACCGAAGACGACCATCCGCTTTCCCCACAACTGCCATTACATGCTTGTCCCACTTCATATCGCTCTGCAATGTTACGCCCAAATATATAATCGACGTGACTGTGTCAAGCGCTATACTACTAATGGAGTATTCAAACATTACAGAATTCTTTTTCCTATTCATCTGCATTAATTTATATTTATCTATATTTAGAGTTAGCTGCCATTCCTTAAACCACTCACAAATCCTGTGCAAGGCATCTTGTATCCTCCCACAGTCACTCAACGACGACACCTTCCCGTACACCACAGCATCATCAGCAAACAGCCGCACATTGCTACCACCCTATCCAAAAGATCATTTATGTAGATAGAAAACAACAGCGGACCTACCACACTTCTCTGGGGCACTCCAGATGGTACCCTCAACTCCGATGAACACTCACCGATGAACACTCACCATCGAGGACAACGTACTGGGTTCTATTACTTAAGAAGTCATGGATGGAAAAATTCCATTACTAACTCCCTGAGCGTGCCGGGAACTCTAGCCAGTGGTTGAATAAATATTCTTATGAAATGTATAGTGGAAAACAAAATAAATGTAACTGACTGCAGTAATTGGTTTTTCAGACAGATTTTCATAGTGGCCACAACTAAAATGTAAGCGTCGGTGAACTGTTATGTAAGGAAATTATTGTACACTATTTGATCAGAAGCATACGGACAGCTGTTAGTGGGTCTCGGTTTAGGACGAGTAAATCCTTCCCCTGTCTGATGGGTTGGACTCTGCTGGAGAGACTTTCAGTGAGGTGTCTGACTCTATGGAGGAATGGCAGCCTGTTCTCTCTCAAGAGCCAAAGCTGGACAAGATACTCTTGTGGAATGATAGGGTCTGGAGGGAAGTGGACGTTCTAACTCATCCGAAAGGTGTTCCACTGTCTTATGATCGGAACTGTACGCAGGCCAGTCCATTTCAGGACTGTCGTCCCCAAACCATTTGCTGGCAGATGCTGCTTTATGAGGTGACACAGTGCATTCTTATGATCATACAGTCATCGCCTTCGAAGAGTTCCTCTACAGTAGAAGCACACAAATCTGAAAGGTGTGTTCGTACACTTCAACATTAAGCGTTTTATTGAGAACAATAAGGAAACGACACCTTGACCACAAAAACCACCCATACGGTAACACTACCTACTTCGTACTTCACTGCTGGCACTACACATAACGACAGTTAAAGTTCTGGAGGCATTTGGCAACCCTGGACCCATTAATCGGACTGCCACAGGACACATCGCGGTTCTTGATTTCAGACCACTTGTTTCCTGTCATCCACGTTCAGTAACGTTACTCTTTACACTGCTTCAAGTGATTCCTTCTGCTGATTTCATCCGATATTTCACAACCGCCCGCTGTAACGCTCGACGGCCCCCATCCGTTATTACACGAGGTCTTCCAGGTGCTGTGGTCGTTCCTCCGCATTTGCACTTCACAGTCAGAGCACCAACAGTCGCCTTGGCCAGCTTTAGAAGGTTTAATAATTTCTCTGGTGAGGTTGTTACGTAGGTGACCACCAATCACTAGAAAACTGAGCGCAATCTCTAATTAACTCGATGTTGACAAGACGTTAAACTGTATTGTTCCTTCCTTTCTAAACCACTGAAGTCACATGTACGACCCAGTGCTTCTCTCTGCAACCCAGCAGTCCCCGACTACTTTATCGATGGGGGTCCGGCTTTCGTGACGTCTAGTGGTCAACTCCGCATTACACAGCCGTGTCCGCGTATTTTTGATCAGACAGTATATATACTGTATATATACGCGAATTCTTTACAGACGAATGGAAAAACTGGTAGAAGCCGACCTCGGGGAAGATCAGTTTGGATTCCGCAGAAATGTTTGAACACGTGAGGCAATACTGACCCTACGACTTATCTTAGAAGAAAGATTAAGGAAAGGCAAACCTACGTTTCTGGCATTTGTAGACTTAGAGAAAGCTTTTGACAATGTTGACTGGAATACTCTCTTTCAAAGTCTGAAGGTGGCAGGGGTCAAATAGAGGGAGCGAAAGGCTATTTACAATTTGTATAGAAAGCAGATGGCAGTTATATTAGTCGAGGGGCATGAAAGGGAAGCAGTGGTTGGGAAGGGAGTGAGACAGGGTTGTAGCCTCTCCCCGACGCTATTCGAACTGTATATTGAGCAAGCAGTGAAGGAAACAAAAGAAAAGTTCGCAGTATGCATTAAAATCCATGGAGAATAAATAAAAACTTTGAGGTTCGCCGATGACATTGTAATTCTGTCAGAGACAGCAAAGGACTTGGAAGAGCAGTTGAACGGAATGGACAGTGTCTTGAAAGGAGGGTATAAGATGAACATCAACAAAAGCAAAACGGATAATGGAATGTAGTCAATTTAAATCGGGTGATGCTGAGGGAATTAGATTAGGAAATGAGACACTTAAAGTAGTAAAGGAGTTTTGCTTTAGGGAGTAAAATAACTGATGATGGTCGAAGTAGAGAGGATATAAAATGTAGACTGGCAATGGCAAGGAAAGCGTTCCTGAAGAAGAGATATTTGTTAACATCGAGTATATATTTAAGTGTCAGGAAGTCGTTTCTGAAAGTATTTGTATGGAGTGTAGCCATGTATGGAAGTGAAACGTGGACGATAAATAGTTTGGACAAGAAGAGAATAGAAGCTTTCGAAATGTGGTGCTACCGAAGAATGCTGAAGATTAGATGGGTAGATCACATACGTAATGAGGAGGTATTGAATAGAATTGGGGAGAAGAGGAGTTTGTGGCACAACTTGACTGTAAGAAGGGATCGGTTGGTAGGACATGTTCTGAGACACCAAGGGATCACCAATTTAGTATTGGAGGGCAGCGTGGAGGGTAAAAATCGTAGAGGGAGACCAAGAGATGAATACACGAAACAGATTCAGAAGGATGTAGGCTGCAGTAGGTACTGGGAGATGAAGAAGGTTGCACAGGATAGAGTAGCATGGAGAGCTACATCAAACCAGATTTTTTGTCCGGACATCCTGATTTACGTTTTCCGCTTTGTCTCGATATTAAAACAATTACTGGTGTACTTGCTCTTCGCAACAATAGACATTATTGCCGAAAACGAGATGATGCGGACTGGTTGTAACAACCAGATATTTGACGTAGGCACTGTAGCTGCAAGCTATTGTCTGCTGACCTGCTGGCAGTGAATAATTACATACTTTTTAGTGATGCTATAATATAATTTAATAATTGCGACGCTTTATCTCACACTCTATGAAAATAATGACACATAATTGAAATGAAATAAAACACAATCCCGCAATATGTACGTCTTTGTCCGTGGACGTTCACTCCGTGTCTGACGGCCATCCTTCGTGCCAGTAAGCTACGGAGTCTCTGTCCTCGAAAGCGGGCCAATCAGAGGCCAGAGAGGGTGTAGCGCTGCTTTATAAGGGCGTGCTCTGGACACCCAGCGGGAGACCAGAAACGCATTTCTCAGTCGCGCCTCGTGATAGACACCACAGACAGTGCTTGACTGCGACGCAATACATGTTGCCCAGATGGGATTATCCTGTACTGAGCAACACTAAAGTTTCTTGTGCTCTATTATTTGCCTGGAATAGCTGTTTCCCAATAAATGAAAATCAAGTCCGAGACTTATCAGATCTCATCTTAGAGCCAATGACCTATAGATATTACGAGGTTGCAGACGATCTCGTATGCTGCCCTTGTTCAGTCCGAGTTTGTAATCCGTTGACCTCAGCCTTTAAAACACGGCTGCCCCTTGCCTTCTAACTAGAGCGTGGTATCCGCTTCCAAACTAGTGTTTCCTTCACGACATTTTTCTTTCAATGTGACTCTGACTGTGCGGCTGGTCCCGGCGGTGGTACGAGTCCTCCCTCGGGCATGGATGTGTGTGTTTGTCCTCAGGATAATTTAGGTTAAGTAGTGTGTAAGCTTAGGGACTGATGACCTTAGCTGTTAAGCCCCATAAGATTTCACACACATTTGAACAATATGACTCTCTCCTAGACGCAAAGCTCAACAGAAGGTAGGAAATCATACGTTCCACTACAATGACTTCTCGTAGTACACCCACTGAGCTCTGTACAATACCTAATAAAGTCCTTCAGAAATCAGAAATGATTTTCGTTAGTTGCAGAAAACATTACAAAACTCTCCTAAGTGTACATCTCGCAAACAAAGTGAATGTCTTTAGCTAATGATGATGATTATTATCAGCCTTTAATAGTGAGTATGTCCTATCAACACTTGGAGGAGTTCTTCCACTCCGCAAGGCATGGTATGGATGAGACCATCAAGTTTCCCTTGGGTTATGATGTCCCACTCCTCAGTGGTAGCTAAGATCCCATTCAAGAACAGTTGCAATAATGTTTGGGGACTGACATTCGTTTGATGTGGCATCTTTAAACAGATAGTGACACATTGCTAGAGTATGGTGCAGTCGGTCTTCCATTGTCACGGACTTGAATGAAGTTATCATCGACTTCACGTCTGTAGGGCCTCACAATAGTTTGTAGGACCTCTTGAGGTATCGGTGACCAGTCAAATACTGCCACCCAGAACATTACATTTTTACCTGCAAACGGATGGACTTCCTCGACGTATCCGCGTTTCTGGTGTCGTCTAGCGTTTCTCCAAACCATAACCCGTCTAGTGTCCGATCGTAAACCAATCCTGGCCTCGTCAGCAAACATGACATTACTCTATTCTCCAATGGCCCTATGTTGATGTGCCAGGTCCTCCGATTGCGTCGGTTTCGTTGGTTCAGTGCAGAACTTCTCATTGGGTCTTCTGCAGTGAATACCATTCTGATGCACTGTTTTGTCTGAGATAAGAATCCCTGTTGCCCGGTCGAAGTTATTTCTAATATTTGTGGCAGTTGATGTTGGGTGCCTGCGAGCCGACAATTGGAGTAAACGATCCTGCATTGGCGTTTTCACTGCGACGTCTGCCTGTACTTTCTCCACACCTTATGCACACCACTTTGAGTGATATGTAACATATGTGTTGTGCGCCTCTACGCGGCATGTTACTGCAGTGCTGAACACAAAGTAAACGAATCTGTTCTTGATACTGGACTGCTCGCGGTGTGCTGCTGCGGCAGCGCTAACTTTTCCATGACTGGGGAAACGGCCATAAAGTAAGCCAGCAAGTAAACACCGTCCAGTACATGGGCTCTAACTGGATATGCATGAAGTGCCTAGGTCAGTGAGACCTCTAGCATCGTAGACTACATTTTACGATAGTTGTAACCTCCCCCTCACTTATCGACCATAATGGCAGTAAAAATTAAACCGCGTGTACCTAATGGAAATTTGGGAAAAGCAATCTTCACCGAAGTTAACCTGTCGATAAAGAGGGTGGAAAGGGTTACATCAAAACGAAAGGAAAAATGCAAATGAAATTGGTCGAAATTAATCTTCAAAAGGGGTAAAGGTAATAAAGAAAGTAAATGTGCGGTCGTTACGTTAACAATTAACTGGCGTTAATTAGATATTTGAGTTTTGGGGAAAATTGCCGTCGCCAGTCCTATGGACAACTACTATAATAACTGAAAACGAAAGATTATTGCACATATAATTAGCACAAAAAGCGTGGCTACTGAAGGTTGACACGTGTTGTGTGAAAACTGAATGTTCGTCAGAAGTAATAGATTTCGCTACACTCTGACTTAATTTAGCAAAAGAATTAATAAAACCGGAAAATTGAAAGTTAATTTAGTGACTGAAATTAATAGTGAACTTTGTTTCTGAAGCACTACGAAATTCAATAAAATAAGGTTACTCTTGGGCTATCTCAACAATCATTTAAAAAGTTACTTGAATCTACGCAATTTAGAAATAAGAGATTTTCGTTTGAACTTGAATTAAATGATTCTGAACAATTAACAATAGTAAAATTTAGTACGTACCAAGATGAGCTGCATTCACAGGTAAGCTACAATATGGTAACAAAACTCACACTGTTAATTTGTGCTTGTGTAATCTAAATATTGTAGCCAGTTGTGAATACCTTAACTGAACTTTGAAATTAAAGCAGTGAAATCGAATGATATTACTTTAATTCTGGGGTTTGAATTTCAACGACACTCGAGTTCATTTCGGAAAAGGAAGGGACCCTGCTTGGTAATGCAATTGGGACAATGAGTAACAAAGGTTCTTGCTACTGGAATAGTTTGAAAAGCCGAGGTCTGCCATACAGTTCTAAAACTTTACGTGCTTCCAGTCTTCCTTGTTGGTTGATTGAAGGTATGTAGTCGTCGATAGAGGAGGTGGCGACAATCACTTACTGTCGCCCGTCGCTGTGCAGAAGCTGGATGTTGGCTCGCCTTCTTCTCGACACGGTCACCAGGCGAAACGGGCTCTTTATGTGTGTGAGCCAATGTTTCCCGTCCGCGACACCGTGCCAGAAACTAACATAGCAAGTCGAGTGCAATTACATGCTGCCAAACCCCGGAAGCACGGCAACTCGCGGGAGCGTCACGCAACACACCTGCTCCACCGCCCTACTCCAGCCAGACTCTCTCTGCCCGCGCTCCAAGCGGCAGAGTTAACACTACCAAAGATCCTAAACACTTTGGTTCTCCACACGACCTATCGATGTAATCGTTCGATAGCATAGTTTTCCCAAGGCAAGACCCAGCGTAAGAATACAAATAATATTTACAAAACAAACCAATTATACATCGACATAAATGCATATATATATATATATATATATATATATATATATATATATATATATACAGATAGTAAAACAATTACAATATACAAAGACACATAAATGTTATATCTTCAGGTAACAAAATAAGGAAAAATATTTGCAGTGCAGTAGATGGAAATAGGAGGATATGCATTTCTGGCATTACATAGTGTTGCAAACTTTGCTGAGTAGTGTATGTACACGTGTGTCTTGACGGACTGGTGTGTCCTCAGGTGCTGCTGTGCGAGGCTGAGGGAGCCCCCGAGTACGACAGCGTCACGTCGTCGCACAAGAAGCAGATGGTGCTGGTCAAGTCGCTGTGGAGGGGCTGCGGCGACTCCAAGAGGTAAGCGAAGCGCAGTGTTTCTGACCACCACCGCAAGTCATTTACTTGGGAGACTGCTGTCCTTAAATAACAGTAGGGCCTCTTAGCGACCGGTAATTCACTGCGTCATTTCTATATCCGTCAGTGTGTTGTAGCACTGAGCGTGCTTGAGGTAGAGGGCTAGTGTGACGTGAGCCCTAGCGAAACATGTGTCAGGGTTATCGCAGCTTATTTGTCAAGGATATCTGCTGTAGCTAGTCTTTAAGCTATCCAAATGGGAAGCCGCTTCATGGCTCTTAATCATCTCTTTTCCTTCGATCTTGCAAGCATTCATTGAGACTAAAATCATGAGAAGCTGCACATTTTTCATTTAAAGCATTTCCTGACGAGAAATTAAAGGCACATGAAATGTTGTGATACACGAGGTAGCTGCATTTCATCTCACTCGTCATTCTGTGGAAGAACACTGAGGCAGTTAAACAGCCTCGTATGAGTCCTGTGTCGGTATTAAGCGGCAAACACCGAGAGTCCGCGGCCAAGTAGCGTATCTGCTTCAGCACCCACTCTACGGTTTCTGAGCCCCTACAGTAACGTGACCAAGTAGCAGCGAGAGCTCCGTGGGTCAACACGAACGAGCCGTGTATTCGGTGGCTGTGTAAACTAAGTGCACTGTTGCCACATCAACCATATTAGCGATAGACGTCTGTTCGGTAATGGACATTTGTTTATGATGCTACACGGCGAAATGACACTGTAAAATTACTTTACGTCAGCGGCGTGCGTTTACAGGGGCGCCTCGAGAGAAATGTTTTTTCTTGTAGACTGTTTATTGCTAAAGCGTTTTACTTTCTTGGTTTTGTTCCGTCAGTTTCTGCGTCCCAACTGTGCTTCAGCCCTCGGTGGGGGAGATTTCGCCAGCCCTTCGGTACGTCTGTACATGCTGTCGCGACAAAAGAATGTTCACAACATGGTGTTCCAAACAATTTCATCCCGAGTACACAAGAATACGACTCATAAATAAATTAGTAGAGAAACGCTGGGTGATTTCTAACTTAGGCGTCGAAACCTTCGCGCCAGGTTTACTTGGTCGGTTCAAGAGACTCCGTTAATGGACTTTCTGGCGCCAATCACATGGCTCCCCAGGTTCTCCAACTAGAAAGTTTCGAAATTTTTTTGCGTGAGGATATGTAAAAGCTATGGTGTATTTCAGTCCTTTTGATATTGTCAACCAATTCCCCGAATACATTGTGGATGTTTGTCAATCCCTTCGGAACACGCGTGGGATGTTTCTACGTGTTTGGGCGTCCATAACGAGACGTGGTGAAGCCTTCCTTCACACATATGGGGGTCATGTGAGAAACTTGTAATAATGTGTTAGTCCTCAGGTGCTTATCTGTTGTTTGAATACTAGGGGTCTGTGTTGGAGGTGTTCATGTACTTAGTCGGAACATGTCGCATCGGGCATACCGTTCGGTTTCAGACAAGCATGTATGGTTATTAGGACTATTTGCTTGTACAGTTTTCCTGTAGTCGTCCCTTTGCTTTGTCATATATGCTCTATAAGTAGGTTTAATGAAAATTAGGAACTATAGAAAATTATTAATTGAAGAAATTATTGATGAAATATATTATGTACAAGAATTAAATGTATCTTTGCAGTAAATAAATTACAAATTGTGTAAAACGTTTAAAAATTTAAACAAAATGTATATTTATTATTTATATAAACAACTGTACCTTGGGTTTGGTATGTTGTGTAACAGAGAACAGACTTCATTAGCTCCTCAGTAACACGTAGTAGTGCCTACATTAGTGGTTAGAATTAAAAGAAAACGGCTATAATTAAGTTAGAATGTATTTATTTGCTAAAATTCTTTGTATTATAATTTTATTGTGATTTTTTTTTTTTTTTTTTTTTTTTTTTTTGAGCGAAGGAAACATATTGATTGCGCAATGAAAGCCTATTTTAGCAGTAGTATGATATTCTATAGGCAAAGTATGACAATCTCTTTACACGCACACTCGACCTTACTTCAACTTAAATTTGCTGAAACTGCGTTTACAAAACGATACAGTTGTTGGCACTGTCATAAATTTCATCACACCTTCCAGAATGAGATTTTCACTCTGCAGCGGAGTGTATGCTGATATGAAACTTCCTGGCAAATTAAAACTGTGCGCCGGACCGAGACCCGAACTCGGGACCTTTGCCTTTCGCGGGTAAGTGCTCTACCAACTGAGCTACCCAAACACCACTCAAGACCCGCCCTCACAGCTTCAATTCTGTTAGTACCTCGTCTCCTACCTTCCAAACTTCACAGAAGTGCTTCTGCGGAATTAAAGCTGTGAGGACGGGGCGTGAGTCGTGCTTGGGTAGGTCAGTTGGTAGAGCACTCGCCCGCGAAAGGCAAAGGTCCCGAGTTTCTGTCCGGCACACAGTTTTAATCTGCCAGGAAGTTTCATCAAAGCTAGATAGACGTTTTGGATAAGAGTCTCTTAACCTATACTTTCAATTAAGCCTGACTGCACTTGTGTGTAGTTCATGTCGAGGAAACCGTTGATTTCTGGACCCATGTTTAGTAGAATTACTAGCTTCTTATTCTCGGCCTCGCCCGCGAACGCGTATGTCATATATCTTGGACACATATACGACTGAATTTCTGCACTTTTACACCATACGACTCCAGAGAGGATATTACGATTGTGTATGTGGTGTTCACCCACGTGGCATGATCTCGCTGCAGTGCTGATTCACAAGACCTGGTTGCTATACTGAACAGCACAAGAAAGAGACAAACAGTATTTGACACCTTTAAAGTTCTCCAAGTGAGTAAATCCGTGAGAGTAGAAGTAAGCTATGATTTCGTGATATTCATCTGGAAAATTTAATTGTCTCGCCTAATCTATGTTCCTCGTCCTATTTCTCTCTCGTCTCATCCAATTGCCTCCTTATAACCTCTAACTCTTCCATCTCACACCCTTTCCGCCTTTGCCTTCTAAATCTTCCCTCACGTCTGTTCTTCAAAAATGGTTCAAATGGCTCTAAGCACTATGGGACGTAAAGTCTGAGGTCATCAGTCCCTTGACTTAGAACTACTTAAACCTAACCGACCTAAGGACATCACAGACATCCATGCCCGAGGCAGGATTCGAATCTGCGACCATAGCAGCAGCACGGTACGGACTGAAGCGCCTAGAACCGCACGCCCACAACGGCCTGCTTCAAGTCTGTTCTGTCACTCGCCTTTCGGCCACTTTCTCTGTCCATCTCCTATCCAACTCAACCTCTAAGTACCCATCTCCTCCTGCCCCCTTTCTCTGATCTGCTAAGCCCATCCGCACGTATATCCCTCAGAATGCATTCTGCCACTAATCATACACACATCAGTCATGCAGAGCTGCCTAGATGTTGGGCATTACTAACTCTATTTGACCCCTAGCCCATTCCTATAGGAGCTAGGTGGTACTTACCCTGATAGCACTTATTTCCAGGCAATCAGTAGTGTGTGTGCTCGCCAAACTTGGTTGAAATCAGCCCAGTTGTTTAGGAGGCGATTTGAAACATACGTACACATGTACTTGCATCCCATTTATGTGCTTGTTTGATTGTCCTCTACACGCCACTTTCTTTTGCACACTCTGTATATTACAAAATGTGCCAAAATTAGCCGGCCGAAGTGGCCGTGCGGTTAAAGGCGCTGCAGTCTGGAACCGCAAGACCGCTACGGTCGCAGGTTCGAATCCTGCCTCGGGCATGGATGTTTGTGATGTCCTTAGGTAAGTTAGGTTTACCTAGTTCTAAGTTCTAGGGGACTAATGACCTCAGCAGTTGAGTCCCATAGTGCTCAGAGCCATTTGAACCATTTTTTGTGCCAAAATTACATGATGGTATTTTATGGGAGGGTTGGCAGAGAGTACAGCTTTGTCAGGATTGCTGGCAGGCGCTCAGGATCACTTTGGTAGGGTGGCTGTACTGACGTTGTATGTTTTGTGTGTGTGTGTGTTCCGGCAGACAGGAGTTCCTGCACGAGGTGGGCTGGCTGGCGAGCCTGCGGGACGACAACGTGGCGCGTGCGCTGGCCGTCTGCTCTGCCGAGGAGCCGCTGTGCTCGCTGCACGAGTACGGGGAGATGGGCGCGCTGCCCGCCTTCCTCTCCAGGCCGGAGGGCTGCGAGCTGAGGTAGGCCGTAGCCACTGTGCCTGCCAGGGGCTGGCGTTCTTCCTTTCCTATACCACTGCCGACTATGTAATGGGTACGAGGAGACCTAGGTACGAGAAAAATAAGCGCCCTGCCTCAAAGCTACCGAGGGTTACAGACCAGAGTGCCATAAACACCATGCTGATTCGATTCGCAGTAGAAGTCGTTGAGATGGGACCCCTTACAATTTTTCATCAATTAAGTACACAAAACAAAGAATTATCACCCACAGCAGACATCAGGCTAGTACCGTGTGACATTCACTGTAGCCTTGAAACTGATCGCAATTCCGCATGGAAAGACCCACAGCATTCTTCCAGTACATTGTAGCCAGTTGGTGCCACCCATTCATTATTTGACCCGGAGATGTGCCAAGCTGCGGGAATCGTGATAGCTATAATTCCCTCGGTTTTTAAATACTGTTAGACATTTCCTGTTCATTTCAGGTCGGTTGATTTCGCAGGCTGTTAGAGAATTGATAGCCTGCCTGGGTGTTCGTCACACTGGGGATGTGAGCATGATGCCCTGAGAACACGGCTGCTCTCAACGTAAGAGAAAGCAGTGTCCAAATCTCACTCATAAAGAAGAAACAGGAACATCTGGTCACCTGCTCATCGAAAACACTGAAGTAAACTTCCGGCTTCATATCCACGTAGACCAGAATGAATAGGTTCTAGGCTTCATACGAAAAACGCCCATAAAACTACCCAAGTGAGCCTCCAGCTTGAACTGAACTGCACCCTCCTCACACTGTGGTCTGAACGCCTCGCTAGGCTGTCGATGCACTCAAAGTCTTGCATCACTTCAAAAGAGGCAGTTTGCGGCACACAAACACATGTGCAGCTGTTTTCCAGATTGTGCGTTGTTTGGTCCCTTCATGCATCTAGCTTCACTTGCCGCTACAAGCAATACCATTTAACGAGATAGCACTCCATCTTCAGGCCAAAAGTGGCCCATCGGGACCATCCGACCGCCGTGTCATCCTCAGGTGAGGATGCGGATAGGAGGGGCGTGTGGTCAGCACACCGCTCTCCCAGTCGTTATGACGGTTTTCTTTGACCGGAGCCGCTACTATTCGGTCGAGTAGCTCCTCAGTTGGCATCACGAGGCCGAGGTCTCCCCGAAAAATGGCAACAGCGCATGGCGGCCCGGATGGTCACCCATCCAAGTACCGGCCACGCCCGACAGCGCTTAACTTCGGTGATCTGACGGGAACCGGTGTATGCACTGCGGCAAGGCCGCTGCAGTTAACGAGATACCCGACTCCATATATACATAGCATGCAGTTCCCTCCGCAGTTGCCGCTCAGAAACTGGTGAGATTTGATATCGATTGTTTTTGAAAATTCGTGACACCCGCCTGCAGTCCCTCTCGGTTAGGATATTTTTCACCACCACTGTACTGAAGCCGTGGCACAACGCTGCGAGTAGTACACCATTCCTTGCAAACATGATGGATAGTCCGCGTTGATACACGAATATATTGAGCAATTTATTTCACTTTGTGGTCGTCTTTACGTCCAAACACGGTATCTCCCTTCTGTCACTCTGTCGAGTCGAGCCATCTTACAGGACTTGCTCCGTACAAGTGAACAGCGCACACCCGCCATTTCGCTGCCATGTCTTATGTCAACAATGGAGTGTCACGTGAAGGCCTGGTAACATTTCCACACCACATACAGTGCTTGAAAGGGCCTAACAAACTTTTAAATGGGGTGACTAATATTTTGTCAGATATTTGACTATACTGAGTGTACTCAACGCAGTACAATGCAAACTTAAAAATTATGCGTTTAAGTTGGATACATGTGCTTGTTACCCAGTACCTTGTAAGAATTAGAAATGATTCATTTCAGGTTCTTTAGCAGAGATCTGTCATTTATGATCACGTGTTGATTGTTTTATACTCAGAAAGGAATGAACATATCGCTGCATCCAAGTTTAGGAACGAGTGTCACGGTGAGTTTTGAAGCTAAATAATTTCCCTGCAACCTGACGAAAGACGGGTTGCTTTCTTTATGCTGACAGAAGACAGAAACATTATCGTGTACATAGCGTCTTTCTGACAAATTTAAGTCTTTAAAATGCTATGAAAAAAAATGGAAGCAAAGAAGATTACAGTTTAGCGCCTATTCGAGGGCGCGGACATTGAAGACAACCGTTTATACCTGTTCCAGATTAAGTGATGACAAGGAATTATATGTGACACAATAATATTACTGCCTACGAAGCCAAAATCACAGTGGATAATTGTATATATTCATACTATGCGATATTAATGTAGAAACTGAAATGAGTCTACGAGTAGTATGTCAGCACGCACCTCTCTTTCAGCTTGAGACAAATATCGGTGTGAAAAATAATACACAATTCTGCTACAGGTGTTAAAGGGTTACTGTGTCACGGGAGCAGATCAGTAATATCTCCAAATGACTGTTTTTGTTCGTCTTTCGGAATGTTCTCTATCTTTCTATAGTAGACTAACGAAATCAGCATACTTCTCTACTTAACAATACACATACGTAATACTTGTTCCTCTCAGTAAGTAGTAATTTGTGTTCTTAGTAAGTTGGTGAGTAGAAAATATTTCAAAATTTTTGGTAGTGAATTAGTTATTCCTTCAGTTTATGAATATTATTTCCATTCCAGTTACGGATGTCTCATATATATGGCGTCGCAGATTGCATCGGGTATGAAATACCTCGAATCTATGGAACTGATACACCGCGACTTAGCAGCAAGGTAGGTACTCCGTTATTCAACTAACATACTGTATAATACAGGTAGTACACGAAAGTAGCATATGTTTCACTGTAAAACTATACTGTACCATCATTACACTTCTTCAAGACGAAACATTTGAACTGGTATTTACCTCTTTTTCGGTGGATTTGGGTGTATATCAAGTAAGAACGTTTCCTCCTGTTTAGTTTGTTGGATCCTGACCGTAGGTATGAAATAAAGTTATTTTTCTCCTGCTTCTCAAAAAAATTCGCAACATGCCCATCATTAAACATATCTATTCTATCAGATTAGACGCTTCCAAACAAAAATCTACATGTCACGTCCGTTTCAAATGCTATCTCCACAAAAATTTCTGGAATCTGAAAAAAAGCGAAACTGAATCGGTACAGCAACGTCGAGAAAACCCTATAATGAAATACAGGAATGTCGTGGAAACGCTCATGTATTCAGCTCGTGTGTTTTGGGGAATCACAAGAAGTGTTAATCAGTACGGCCGGGTGCAGATTTGGATCTCGCCCCTTTCGAATACGAGCCCAGTATATTGACCACTGAAGCACTTCATGCGGTCTTGTACGTAGGCCGTAAACGCTTGCAAATGAAGGATTGTCTTTGGTTGTGATATTCACTGACACTGATTGAGCCCATACTTCGTGAGAGTTGTTGCACTTCTGGTGCCAAGGTATATTTCCTACATAATATTTCTAGATTTGCCCACTCCTGCTGGGAGATTCCCCATTAATTGTTATTTTGACCTCCAATTAACGGTATTACGGCCCTGGAGAAGCAGGTAGCTAACTCGCAAGCCAGCTATAATGATGACTTCTTTGAGTCACTTACGGCGCTGTGTGTTAAGAGTAGTAACTCCAATGGCTCCTGTTCAGCCAATACTTTTCAGAAGTCCTCTACTACATCTCCGAAGGTGTTGAGCAGTAGTCTACAAAGATATCTGCATGGCCTGAAAGTACTGTCGATAGCAGCTGTAGGGTTTGTACTGCTGCCTTCAACATGTGAAGATTATGCATCAATTAGTTAGTCCGCAGCACGTGGCCTAGAGACAGGCCTTTCTGCCTCTGGATCACGGGGTCGCAGGTTCTATTTCTGGCCAGGTCGGTGATTATCTCCGCCTGGGGACTGAGTGTGTTGTCCTCATCATCTCATCCTCATCTCGTCATCATTCGGCTAGTAGCGAGATTGGAAATGGAAAGACTGGTAGCTGTACGGGTGCTGATGACCATGATGTTGGGTGCCCCACAAACCAACATCATCATCATCAATTAGATTATTAGTTACATGTTATATACATCATTTGAACGATCCATTTATCAAAAGATGTGAAACGAGTTACTTTACAAGTTACATATACATGATTTGTGTTAACATTAATGAACGCATTAGTTTTTAGTTGTGTCAAGCTGTTAAACATAATAATGTTTATTTCACAGGCTACTACCTTTAAACAGAAATTGGCCCAAAATACAGAAGGAGTTGTCCAGGAGAAATTATTTTAGGTTAAATTTAAAACCCTCTATGCTTGCAGTCACACATTTTGTGTTATACAACAAATGGTCAAATCTTTTTCTTGTTTCGCATTGAACACCTTTTTGAGGCCCTGGTAGGTTTAATAATGGGTACTAAAGATCATTCTTTCCTCTTGTACTGTAAGTATTACTCTAAAATTTTGATGAATCATTTATATTGAACTTCATTAGAGACTGTATGTATTATATGCTAAACTCCTTGAACAGATATCTATATGAAGACCACAGATGAGCACCCCATGTTATTCTTGCTTTTGTGCAATCAGTATCTTGTTTCTAAGTGGAGACCTACCCCATAAAAGTATTACATAGGATATTGTTCAGTTTAACTATGCAAAATATGTCAGCAGGCTGCTTCGTGAGTTGGCAACACTGTGTGTGTGTGTGTGTGTGTGTGTGTGTGTGTGTGTGTGTGTGTGTGTGTATGTGTGCTCTTTAGTCCAGAGACTGGTTTGATGCAGCTCTTCATGCTACTCTATCCTGTGCAAGCTTCTTCATCTCCCAGTACCTACTGCAACCTACATCCTTCTGAATCTGCTTAGTGTATTCATCTCTTGGTCTCCCTCAACGCTTTTTACCCTCCACACTGACCTCCAATACTAAACTGGTGACCCTTGATGCCTCAGAATATGTCCTACCAACCGATCCCTTCATCTAGTCGTGCCACAAATTTCTCTTCTCTCCAATTCTATTCGATACCTCCTCATTTTATGTGATCTACGCACCTAATCTTCAGCATTCTTCTGTAGCACCACATTTCGAAAGGTTCTATTCTCTTCTTGTCTAAGCTATTTATCGTCCACGTTTCACTTCCATACATGGCTACACTCCATACAAATACTTTCAGAAAAGACTTCCTGACACTTAAATCTATACTCGATGTTAACAAATTTCTCTTCTTGAGAAACGCTTTCCTTGCCATTGCCAGTCTACATATTATATCCCCTCTACTTCGACCATCGTCGGTTATTTTGCTCCCCAAATAGCAAAACTCCTTTACTACAACAAGCGTCTAATTTCCTACTCTAATTCCCGCAGCATCACCCGATATAATTCGACTGCATTCCATTATCCTCGTTGTGCTTTTGTTGATGTTCATCTTATATCCTCCTTTCAAGACACTGTCCATTCCGTTCAGCTGCTATACCAGGTCCTTTGCTGTCTCTGACAGTATTACAATGTCATCGCCGAACCTCAAACTTTTTATTACTTCTCCATGGATTTTAATTCCTCCTCCGAATTTTTCTTTTGTTTCCTTTACTGCTTGCTCAGTATACAGATTGAATAACATCGGGGAGAGGCTACAACCCTGTCTCACTCCCTTCCCAACCACTGCTTCCCTTTCACTCCCCTCGACTGTTATAACTGCCATCTTGTTTCTGTACAAATTGTAAGTAGCCTTCGCTCCCTGTATTTTACCCCTGCCACCTTCATAATTTGAAAGAGAGTATTCCAATCAACATTGTCAAAAGCTTTCTGTAAGTCTACAAATGCTAGGAACGTAGGCTTGCCTTTCCTTAATCTATTCTCTAAGATAAGTCGTAGGGTCAGTATTGCCTCACGTGTTCCAACATTTCTACGGGATCCAAACTGATCTTCCCCGAGGTCGGCTTCTACCAGTTTTTCCATTCGTCTGTAAAGAATTCCTGTTAGTATTTTGCAGCCGTGGCTTATTAAACTGATAGTTCGGTTATTTTCACGGTTGTCAACACCTGCTTTCTTTGGGATTGGAATTATTATATTCTTCTTGAAGTCTGAGGGTATTTCGCCTGTCTCATACGTATTGCTCACTAGATGTTAGAGTTTTGTTAGGCCTGGCTCTCCTAAGGCTGTCAGTAGTTCTAATGGAATGTTGTCTACTCTCCTATTTCATCTTCATCTACATTATCCTCCATTTCTACAATATTGTCCTCAAGAACATCACCCTTGTATAGACCCTCCATATACTCCTTCCACCTTTCTGCTTTCCTTTCTTTGCTTAGAACTGCGTTTCCATCTGAACTCTCGATATTCTTGCAAGTGGTTCTCCTTTCTCCAAAGGCCTCTTTAATTTTCCTGTAGGCAGTATCTATCTTATCTATGCGCCTCTACATCCTTACATTTGTCCTCTAGCCATTCCTGCTTAGCCATTTTGCACTGCCTGTCGATCTCATTTTTGAGACGTTTGTATTCCTTTTTGTCTGCTTCATTTAATGCATTTTTATATTTTCTCCTTTCATCAATTAAATTGAATATTTCTTCTGTTACCCAAGGATTTCTACTAGCCCTCGTCTTTTTACCTACTTGATCCTCTGCTACCTTCACTATTTCATCTCTCAAAGCTACCCATTCTTCTTCTACTGTATTTCTTTCCCCCATTCTTGTCAATCGTTCCCTAATGCTCTCCCTGAAGCTGTGTACAACCTCTGGTTCTTTCAATTTGTCCAGGTCCCATCTCCTCAAATTCCCACCTTTTTGCAGTTTCTTCAGTTTTAATCTACAGTTCGTAACCAATAGATTGTGGTCAGAGTCCACATCTGGCCCTGGAAATGTTTTACAATTTAAAACCTGGTTCCTGACTCTCTGTCTTACCCTTATATAATCTATCTGAGACCTTGCAGTATCTCCATGCTTCTTCCATGTATACAACTTTCTTTCATGATTCTTGAACCAAGTGTTAGCTATGATTAAGTTATGCTCTGTGCAAAACTCTACCAGGTGGCTTCCTCTTTCATTCCTTAACCCAGTTCCATGTCCACCTACTATGTTACGTTCTCTTCCTGCTATCGAGTTCCAGTCACCCATGACTACTAAAGTTTCGTCTCCCATCCCTATCTGAATAATTTCTTTTATCTCATCATACATTTCATCAACTAACCCCTACAAAAACAGCAAAAGAAGCTGAAGTTAATTGTTTGAGAAGCTCAGTAATATGCTTCTTCCAATTCAGGTTTTCATCAATATGTATACCCCAAAATTTGGAGCGTTCTAACCTATTTACTGACTACTGCTCATATGCTACATCAGTTGTTGATGTTGTTGCTTGTACAAAACTGAATACAGTTTCCTTTTTCAAAGTGTAGGAAGAACTGGTTTTCATAGAACCACTTGATAATTCGTTGAGAAACATAATTAACAATTTCCTCTTTTACTTTCTGTCTGATGGGCTTTATTATAAAACTAGTGTCATCTGCAGAATGTATATACTGTGCTTATTCAATGTTAAGTGGGAGACCATTCGTATATATGAAGGAATAGGATTGGACCAAAAATATGACCCTGTGGGTTTCCGTTTGCAATTTCTCCCCAGTCACTAACATTTTCTACGTTTCTATTTTACTATTCAACACAACTCTTTGCGTTTTGTTTGTTATGTCTGACTCAATCCAGTTGTTGGAAACCCATCAGTTCAATAAAACTTAAGTTTTTCTAGAAGTGTAGGATGATTAATGCAATCGAACACCTTGAAAAGATCGGAAAAAATACCAACTGGCTATAGTTTATTATTTTGGCCTTGTGGTATTTGATTAGTGAGTGTATAAATAGCATTCTCGGTCGAGCCACTCTTCTGAAATCCAAACTATGATACGCTAAGTAAATTTTTTCTGCTTAAATGGTTTGACTACTTTTGAGTACATTACTTTTTCGAATGTTTTGGAAACAGATGTCAGTAAGGATCGGTCGACGATTGTTTGAGTCTTTCTTGTCATTTTTCTTAGAAGGACATTTAACAGTTGAATATTTTAATCTGTCTGTAAAGATTCCCTTGTCAGTAGTACATCACATGTTTAACATATGAATTTACTTACGGAGGAAGAACAACTTTTCAGAATTCTTTTTATAACTACATTAATTTAAGTAGAGGGTGTTGGTGCTACTTCTAGTTGCTAAAACGTTTTTGGAATGTCATTTTAACATGTTCTGTTACTTCTTTAACTAAGACATTTGATCCTGCTGCTATATTTAAGAAATTATTGTTAGAAGTACTCGCAGCTTGTGCCCTGTCTGCTGTTTGAAAATATTCCCTATAGTTTGAATATTATTATCTGCATTATTAATTCTTGTAAAGACATGTATACTTCTCGTTATTTTAATGACTTTCCTTAGAATATTTCAGTTTTTTTAGCGTACAAGTAGTGTAAGATCTTCACTTATTCTGTACTTCACATAAATTTTACTCTATCTCGTACATGAGATTATAATACATTTTGCTATAGATAGCTTACTTGATTTTTTAATGGATTTTCTGGGCAACATTTTCAATAAGCTACTTTCAAATATTGACACGAATTTACTATAGAATAAATTTCTGTATGTATCTCACCCTATAGCACCTTTTTAATTTACTCTTAAAGCACTGTATCTTGTTCCCATTAACAGGGCTCATAGCTTTGTATGAACCTACCTCAGGGCGCTAAGATACTATATTGTTTATTCCCATTAATTATGCATCATTATCAGCTGGTCTATTGACGAATGGGTACTCATTAATTGTTTCAGTCTGATAACTGCTCAGGAAAAATGACTACTGAAATTAGGCTGACTCATCCTAATACGAGGGCAGTTCAATAAGTAATGCAACACATTTTTTTCTCGGCCAATTTTGGTTGAAAAAACCGGAAATTTCTTGTGGAATATTTTCAAACAATCCCGCTTCGTCTCGTATAGTTTCATTGACTTCCGACAGGTGGCAGCCCTGTACGGAGCTGTTAAAATGGCGTCTGTAACGGATGTGCGTTGCAAACAACGGGCAGTGATCGAGTTTCTTTTGGAGGGAAACCAGGGCATCTCAAATATTCATAGGCGCTTGCACAATGTCTACGGTGATCTGGCAGTGGACAAAAGCACGGTGAGTCGTTGGGCAAAGCGTGTGTCATCATCGCCGCAAGGTCAAGCAAGACTGTCTGATCTCCCGCGTGCGGGCCGGCCGTGCACAGCTGTGACTCCTGCAATGGCGGAGCGTGCGAACACACTCGTTCGAGATGATCGACGGATCACCATCAAACAACTCAGTGCTCAACTTGACATCTCTGTTGGTAGTGCTGTCACAATTGTTCGCCAGTTGGGATATTCAAAGGTTTGTTCCCGCTGGGTCCCTCGTTGTCTAACCGAACACCATAAAGAGCAAAGGAGAACCATCTGTGCGGAATTGCTTGCTCGTCATGTGGCTGAGGGTGACAATTTCTTGTCAAAGATTGTTACAGGCGATGAAACATGGGTTCATCACTTCGAACCTGAAACAAAACGGCAATCAATGGAGTGGCGCCACACCCACTCCCCTACCAAGAAAAAGTTTAAAGCCATACCCTCAGCCGGTAAAGTCATGGTTACAGTCTTCTGGGACGCTGAAGGGGTTATTCTGTTCGATGTCCTTCCCCATGGTCAAACGACCAACTCTGAAGTGTATTGTGCTACTCTTCAGAAATTGAAGAAACGACTTCAGCGTGTTCGTAGGCACAAAAATCAGAACGAACTTCTCCTTCTTCATGACAACGCAAGACCTCACACAAGTCTTCGCACCCGAGAGGAGCTCACAAAACTTCAGTGGACTGTTCTTCCTCATGCACCCTACAGCCCCGATCTCGCACCGTCGGATTTCCATATGTTTGGCCCAATGAAGGACGCAATCCGTGGGACGCACTACGCGGATGATGAAGAAGTTATTGATGCAGTACGACGTTGGCTCCTACATCGACCAGTGGAATGGTACCGTGCAGGCATACAGGCCCTCATTTCAAGGTGGCGTAAGGCCGTAACATTGAATGGAGATTACGTTGAAAAATAGTGTTGTGTAGCTAAAAGATTGGGGAATAACCTGGTGTATTTCAATGCTGAATAAAACAACCCCTGTTTCAGAAAAAAATGTGTTGCATTACTTATTGAACTGCCCTCGTAATAATTTAATTTCGTTTTTACTGTCTGTATCTCTTAAGAAATCTGCATTGAAATCTCCACAATGTACTAACTGTTTCTTCTTGTCTGACAGTTAGCTCAATAATGCATCTCGATTTCTCATGAACTGCAATTTCTTCTTCTAGACTGTTACAATTACCTTATAAGTATTCTGCAATAACAATTCGCAAGATAGCTCCTTTTATGTGACAGGCACCAGCAGTTTCTGTAAAATTATAATATTAATCTAATTCATCTTCATTCCATACAACTGCACGTTGGGTAGAATTCGTGTGCTCGAAACTGGAAGACTCACAGTAGTTGTTCCGAAAACAGGAGTAAGTACTTACGAATCCAGCACCATGCCCACTGAAAACTTAGTAGGGTACTTTTCTCTAGCAGATCGAGAGTTTGAATTACAGTACCTCCATATGTGCTATGTTGGGATATCCGGATATTCAGTATTATATGTAATACTTTCACACCCTCACAATACGACTTTGAGAGTCACCTACAGTCTGTTTTACATTAATTGGCATCCAACGTTGCCACGTTATCCCAACAACTACAGTCTGCAGGCATCCGACACAGACCTTGCATTCGATGGCGACGAAAAATTTCTGCGAGATTCAGTTATAAAATCCTAAAGTAGCATGTGTTATAGATATGTTTAGTGTCTTTAAGAACGTAAAAAATATGTATACTTAATTTTAATAAGAGCCGTAGTTACGTTACTTTTTCGAATGAGTAAACTTTTCTCATTTGGGAAAGAGTTTCAGGCTTACGGTAACATGTCTGTAAAGCTACTGAATTCACTGACTTTTCCTTTTCGGTGGTTACCAAAATGCCTCACTAGGCAAGAGGTTTGCTATGTATGAGATTTGGAAGACAGCATTTTTTAGCACTTCGTGAATGTTCAACTCACATCATGTATGAAGTTCAAATTCTCCATCTGTGACAAAAGTGATGTAAAAATTACCAAATTTTGTGGTCTCTAAGCACGTCGAAATTCAGTTCTTAATTTAAATTAGTACCAAAGGTACAGTTTTCATGTAATACGTGAAATATTCGCAGCCTGAAAAAATTTCCTCTTTGAGAACTGTCGGGCAAAGCTCTTTGCCCAACACAGTAGGGGTCAAGAGTACCAGCACAGCTCCTGTTGCTGTGTTGCTGGCGGCAGTAGTACAGCCCAGCAGCTGACAAGTACTTAACTGGGGATATAGAAGCAGCTACATCACACCATCCCTGAGACTCGAGTGCACGTTTGTCGAAATTAACTGTACAGCTGAGTCATAGAGTACTCACTTCTTCTTCAGAAACATCCAGCACATATACACATTGAAATAATTATGTTTACCAGGTGGGTAGGAACAAATATTCTCCGTATTTCGCAAATGAATGTATAGATAGTTTGTAGGCATTATAATGTTGTGCTGCGTTGTTAGTTTTAAATAGGAACATCATAGTCCGATGCTTCGATTCAGGTGACTGGTCAAAACGAAGTATTTAACACGAAATTTGGATTGTCTAGCATTAATGTACAATTCCTAATAAAAGTACTTACACTTTATCCACGAATAATATGGGCGTGTTGCGTGCCAGGTTCCTGCAGTGCAAGGCGTCTTGTGACGTTTGAAAGAAAAGTGTGAAGACGCAGCTTGAATTTTGATCTGACTTTTAATAAAATTTTGAAGTTTTCTAAATACAATAGTTAAAAAAGTTAATCAAAAAGCAATGACAATAGTACAGTGACAGAGAAAATAGCTTTTGACTAACGTTGACTTTACGGGTGTAGGTGCCTGGGTTTACACTCTCCCAATCACATATAGTAGAAACTTAGTTGAATTTACAGTTTTTTCAAACTTACAGCTACAGAATTTTACTTCAGATTAATAACATTGCAATGATGGTGAATAAAATGAACCATGGCCATAAACTTATTACTTAGAATAATAAGACACGTAACATTTACATTTGAAAATCGAAATATTAGGGACGTTAAGAATACTAAACCACTATTTAATAATTACCGACATAATTACTAGGTGTCTAATTTTGCTAATATTTGCGTTACGTTAAATCATGTATTTATGATTAGTGTGAAAGACTTCATCAGAAGTTACTTATGAAAGAATATGTACTAGTATATTTACATCACATTAGACTTTACTTTTTACGTGTTCGGTAAAACTTTACACAAACTGCAGCCATTGGTAACATTTTCGCAAGTAGTTAACGTTTGTAATGGGACAAAAACATGAATTTGTGTATTTCTGAACAAAGCAAAATGTGGATTGTGTCGTAACTTAACCTTTGTATTGACCTTTTCACTACAGAATGTCTTGGTAAAATGCAAAAGACGGATGTACACTACTATTTGTAAAAAGTGAAACACTCAGAGGCAGTGGTCTGCAACAAGCCACGATGAAAGGACGTGTAGAATAGCAGAACCGTAAAAAGTGATTTTAACAGCAGACAGGTGGCGCCAACAGCGCCCTCTTTTGTGTGACCTGGCAGACCAGTGTTACGCACACTCAGTTGCAGCGCAGCCCTCATACGAAGTGGAAACGTGTTACCAAAGTGCCACTATGTCTCAACGACATCACAGCATGGAATATCGGCATGTGAGTGCGTTCGAACGGGGTAGAATGGTTGGTCTTCGGGACTTTGCGGTTCGTACAAGGCACGCTGCCAACAGCGTGACGTACGTGGAGCCAGTGGAGAACGGGGAAGCACACAGCGCCAACGGGGTACTGGACGACACAGTGTGACCACGTGACACGACCGCCATTTTTTCCACTTGGCTGTGAAAGACAGAACAGCTTCGTCCACAGTGTTGGCGCGACTTTGGAGCACTGCATGACGGTTCCATGCCGTCTTCTGCGGACTTGTGGCGCTCATGTTATCGTGTTGGCTTTCCATTGACCAGAACCCACCATCGCCATAGACTGCAAAGGGCACGTGAAAGCTGACTGTGGTGTGCGTACTGTAAGACCTTCGGTACACACACCATCAGATTATTTGACTTGTCGCTCTAACGAAGTTGGCGAGTGTCAGCAATATGTCTCGTGGTCTTATCGTGGCGTGTTTATCTTCTGCCGTTAGGTCAGACGATAGAAATTCCACTTGCACACTTAGAGTAGCAGATTGACGGTGGCCAACTTTAATCAGAACTTGATTAATTTTCACACACATTTATTAAAATAATAAAAAGCGTAGACATTACGTAACTTGCTTCTGGATGCTGTTTACAATTGACAATCTGAAGTTCCTTTGGTCTTGGTACGTTAATCTTATTCTCACATATCTCTGATACTTGACAAAGTGTCTATTCATTTATCTTCATGGCTATGTACAGGAATATGGTAATCGTATTAGGCGCAGACTGAAACTTGAATACAGACTAATGCAGACTGGTACAGACTGGTGCAGACAAATACAGACTGACTAATCGGATGTCTGTAGACTCGCGTGTTCAGGTATCGCTGCACGAGTGTGATCCGTGAGGAGAAAAGGTTCTACGTTAGCAGCAATCTCATTGGCTGCGTTACATATTAATACGCAGATCGGCGGAAGCAGAATTTGGTCCATCTCTAAGGCAGCGCCATCTCGTAGTGTGGAGACGGACGAGCGCTGCGCCTGTACTGTTGTGCTTAGTGGGGCAGCTCTAGTGGGAAAGTTGTGTACGCGCTGACTACGCGGAACTATGTACACAACACAGACACACCTCAAAGTAGACACAGGCGTGCTGAGGGGTAGAATGTAGCATTTTTGGGCGACTACTGCTTCAACTTCTCCTAGAGTGATGGCCGTATATGCTTTCGATGGCGCCGTGGTGAACGCAATCTGGCAGACTATTGTTGAGCGGCATAGCAGACAAAAGCCAAGTGTGATCTTACAAAATGCGAGCTCACCTCCTACGTCTTGAGACAATCGGAACACCTAGTGCTACATCAGGGAGGTTCTGCAACCCGAGGCACTGTCCCTCCTGCAGGCCGTTTTCAGTAGGACAACGCTCCGCCGTATGTGGCGAGGAATGTGCAAGCCTTCTTCGAAGAACAACGGGTACCAGTGCTTCCCTGACTGGCCTGTTCCACTGACACGTCACTCATCGAAAGTGTCTTGGATGTGGTAGGTAGGCAGCCTGCTCGTTCAGGTCCTCGTGTAGCCACAGCTGATGCATTGCTGGCGCGCCTACAAACCGAGTGGCTGAATATTGCCCAGCAATACCCAGGCGTTCTTCGATTCCGTACCACGGCGTCTACCAGCTCTGATTATAGCACGTGTTGGCGTTACTCCGTACTGATATTCCACAGTCACAGTGCATGTACAGGCCTCTAATGCTAATAATTTTGTGTAGCGTCATGCTCCTAACCGATGGAAAAAAATTCATTGTGATCGCATGTCTCGGTCTTGGTGTTTCACTTTCTACAGACAGTAGTGTATTTGTTGCTGCCTACGTGGCATAGTAACGGAAAACGGAAGTGGGGACTGAGGAGAACGGATGCAGGTATTGGACGCGTTGTGTGTGTGATTCAGAGAGCACAGTGTGTAATTCAGTGTTGTGGTGTTGCAGGAACTGCGTGGTGGGCCCGCAGTTCAGCGTGAAGGTGTCGGACCACGCGACCTACTGCTCGCGCTACGACCGCGACTACTACGTCAGCGACACCCAGGCGCGGCTGCCCGTGCGCTGGATGGCCTGGGAGAGCCTGCTGCTGGTGAGGGAACCTCCACAACACACAAGAACACCTCTTACCCTTCTCCTCTCCTCCACTGTGTAGGCGACATACGCTGTTCCCCTCCTCTGTGACTTCCAACGAAGGTCGTCAAAAATTGCTTAGGAGAATCCAAGCGAGTCCTGGAGCTCATTTCTCGCATCAGTCATCCATATTTTACGCGACAGAATATAATCTGAGCCATGGCAATTTCTAAAACAGAACTCATTTAAGCTAAGCTAGTTGCAAGAGTTGAAGATAAATCAACAAGAAAAACACATTGCTATAGATTACATTAGTACTTGTTCCATAGATCATGAATACGACACTTCGTAATGATGTGGAACGTGTCAGGTTAATAAAAGGTGTCCATACAAGGTATTACATTACACAAAATATTACATGAGCCTCAATACTTTTAATTTTTGTGGGGATTGGGGAAATTACCCACTTACTATATCCAAAAATTCATCTAATGAGTAGGAGTTGCCATGGAGAAATTCTTTTAATTTCCTTTTAAATACTATATGGCTATCTGTCAGACTTTTGATGCTATTAAGTAAGTGACCAAAGACTTTTGTGGCAGCATAATTTACCCCCTTCTGAGCCAAAGTAGTGAAGATCATCCTTTCTCCTAGTATTGTAGCCACGTACACTGCTATTACTTTTGAATTCGTTCGGATTGTTAATAACAAATTTCATAAGTGAATAAATATATTGTTAGGCTACAGTGAAGATCTCTAGCTCTTTAAATAAGTGTCTGCAGGATGATCTTGGATGAGCTCCAGCAATTATTCTGATTACACGCTTTTGTGCAATGAACACACTTTTACTCAATGATGAGTTACCCAGAATATGATGCCATGCGAAAGCAGAGAATGAAAATAGGCGTGGTAAGCTAATTTACTGAGATTTATATCGCCAAAATTTGCTATGACCCTAATATCATAAGTAGCTGAACTCAAACGTTTCAGCAGATCCTCAGTGTGTTTTTCCAGTTCAACCCCTCATCAACGCACACACCTAGAAATTTTGAATATTCTACCTTAGCTACAAATTTCTGATCAAAGTCTATATTTATTAATGGGGTCATTCCATTTACTGTGGGGAACTGTATATACTGTGTTTTGTCAAAGTTTAATGAGAGCCCATTTGCAGAGAACCACTTAATGATTTTCTGAAAAACATCGTTTACAATTTCACCAGTTAATTCTTGTCTGTTGGGTGTGATAGCTACACTTGTATCATCGGTAAAAAGTACCAGCTTTGCATCTTCGTGAATACAGAATGGCAAGTCATTAATAAACTCCTGGAAATTGAAATAAGAACACCGTGAATTCATTGTCCCAGGAAGGGGAAACTTTATTGACACATTCCTGGGGTCAGATACATCACATGATCACACTGACAGAACCACAGGCACATAGACACAGGCAACAGAGCATGCACAATGTCGGCACTAGTACAGTGTATATCCACCTTTCGCAGCAATGCAGGCTGCTTTTCTCCCATGGAGACGATCGTAGAGATGCTGGATGTAGTCCTGTGGAACGGCTTGCCATGCCATTTCCACCTGGCGCCTCAGTTGGACCAGCGTTCGTGCTGGACGTGCAGACCGCGTGAGACGACGCTTCATCCAGTCCCAAACATGCTCAATCGGGGACAGAACCGGAGATCTTGCTGGCCAGGGTAGTTGACTTACACCGTCTAGAGCACGTTGGGTGGCACGGGATACATGCGGACGTGCATTGTCCTGTTGGAACAGCAAGTTCCCTTGCCGGTCTAGGAATGGTAGAACGATGGGTTCGATGACGGTTTGGATGTACCGTGCACTATTCAGTGTCCCCTCGACGATCACCAGTGGTGTACGGCCAGTGTAGGAGATCGCTCCCCACACCATGATGCCGGGTGTTGGCCCTGTGTGCCTCGGTCGTATGCAGTCCTGATTGTGGCGCTCACCTGCACGGCGCCAAACACGCATACGACCATCATTGGCACCAAGGCAGAAGCGACTCTCATCGCTGAAGACGACACGTCTCCATTCGTCCCTCCATTCACGCCTGTCGCGACACCACTGGAGGCGGGCTGCACGATGTTGGGGCGTGAGCGGAAGACGGCCTAACGGTGTGCGGGACCGTAGCCCAGCTTCATGGAGACGGTTGCGAATGGTCCTCGCCGATACCCCAGGAGCAACAGTGTCCCTAATTTGCTGGGAAGTGGCGGTGCGGTCCCCTACGGCACTGCGTAGGATCCTACGGTCTTGGCGTGCATCCGTGCGTCGCTGCGGTCCGGTCCCAGGTCGACGGGCACGTGCACCTTCCGCCGACCACTGGCGACAACATCGATGTACTGTGGAGACCTCACGCCCCACGTGTTGAGCAATTCGGCGGTACGTCCACCCAGCCTCCCGCATGCCCACTATACGCCCTCGCTCAAAGTCCGTCAACTGCACATACGGTCACGTCCACGCTGTCGCGGCATGCTACCAGTGTTAAAGACTGCGATGGAGCTCCGTATGCCACGGCAAACTGGCTGACACTGACGGCGGCGGTGCACAAATGCTGCGCAGCTAGCGCCATTCGACGGCCAACACCGCGGTTCCTGGTGTGTCCGCTGTGCCGTGCGTGTGATCATTGCTTGTACAGCCCTCTCGCAGTGTCCGGAGCAAGTATGGTGGGTCTGACACACCGGTGTCAATGTGTTCTTTTTTCCATTTCCAGGAGTGTATATATTAAGAACAGCACAGGACCCAAGCCCGAACCTTGCAACACCCCATTCTTGATTGTTCCTCAGTTTGAGAAATAACCAGTTTTTTGCATATTATGTGAAATGTTTATTTCAACTTTCTGCACTCTTCCAGTTAGGTATGATTTAAACCATTGGAGCACTGTCCCATTGATACCGGAGTACTTAAGCTTATCTAGAAGTATTCCATGATTTACACAATCAGAAGCCTTTGATAAATCACAAAAAATCCCAACGGGTGACTTCCGGTTACTCAGAGCATTTAATATCTCATTAGTGAAAGTATATATAGCATTTTCCGTTGAAAAACCCTTCTAGAAACCAAACTGAAATTTTGTTAAAACTTTATTTTCAGAAAAGTGTGAAGCTACTCTACAGTACATTACTTTTTCAAGAATTTTGGATAAGGCAGTCAGAATAGAGATTGGGCGGTAGTTGTTGACCTCAGACGTATCCCCTTTTTTATGCAGTGGTTTAACATTGGCATACTTCAGTCTATCTGGGAAAATACCCTGCTTCAGAGAGCTATTACATATGTAGCTAAGAATCCCACTGATTTCTTGAGAACAAGCTTTTATTATCCTGCTGGAAATGCCATCAATTCCATGTGAGCTTTTATTCTTGAGAGAGTTTATTATGTTCCTAATTTCAGAAGGAGAGGTGGGTGGAATTTCAGTTGTATCAAATGGTGTGGGTAAGGCCTCTTCCACTGGCTGCCTTGCTTCTTCTAATGAAGATAAAGGAAATGACATGGATAGTTTCAGTAGCACGATGGAAGGATATCAAGGTTTCATGGACGGATCTGAACCCAGATGAAGAACAGGGCCTGCATCGGGGGAGCGAAATAATGCGCTCATTCAGGGACTCCGGTGATACTGGTAGAATGTCAGAAGCTGTCTGACCAACAAGATCTAGACATTGCAAATAAGACTAGTTGTTAACATACAGAAACCCAATTCGAATAATAATAAATGTCTGCATCTACATCCATATTCCAGAGCCACCTGACGGTCAGTGGCGGAGGGTACCTTGAGTACCTTTATCGTTTCTCCCTTCTATTCCAGTCTCGCATTGTTCGTGAAGAGAAAGATTGTCGGTATGCCTCTGTGTGGGCTCTAATCTCTCTGATTTTATCCTCTTGGTCTCTTCGCGAGATATACGTAGGAAGGAGCAATATACTGATTGACTACTAGTGAAGATATGTTCTCAAAACTTCAACAAAAGCCCGTACCGAGGTACTGAACGTTTCTCTTGCAGAGTCTCCTACTGGAGTTTATCTATCATCTCCGTAACGCTTTCGCGACTACTAAATGATCCTGCTCTCCGTTGGATCATCTCTATCTCTTCTATCAACCCTATCTAGTATAGATCCCACACCAGTGAGCAGTAAACATAAACCTGTAACTTTCAATGACAAAAGATCTCAAACTACACCTCCTCATGACCTGCTTCAGAATGTGATTCAGAACAATAAGAAGAAAACTTTACTTTTGCTCGGAGAATTTCTGAAGTTATTTCTCTTCCTTATGAAAACATGTATAAAGAGTACATTGTTGTCTCTGATATCAATAGCTGCTCTGTGGCTCTGCCTGGACTCTTAACACAGCGTGTATTGCTGGCCTGTAGAATCGCAAACTGTTAATAGTCCTGTAACAACATACATTTTTCATAGGAAATTCTTCAGCTTGTTCATCTGATCTCTCGTGCCGCCAGGTAAGCACTCATCGTACACAACAAAGTGCTTTTCATCTAGTTGTTATAAATCGAATTATTACGGAAGGTACTACCCATGTCAGATTTGCTCCCTATAATTTAATAGAAAATAGTACACTAAGTCATTTCCAGTTGACAAGATTAGACGTAAATAGAAACAAATGGGATATTATGGATGATTTCAGTTGATTCCCAGGTGGTAAGGGATCACCAAACTTGCGTGTTATAAAAGAAAATTACTGCGATATTCACTAGATGCAATTTCAAAGAAAACTATGAAACCTGTAGTTTTTAGGTGCACATTTTTAAAAACCTATTTAATTATTTACCTTGAGATGAGCAACAGGAGCCAAAGACTTCTGGCATACGAAGTTGCCCTTGTTCTGCTAACAGCCATGTCAAAGAGGGCAGAAAAATGGATAGATGTTCAGGGCCCACTCTTATGTTTGCGGTGACAAACTGCCCCCCAAAAGGTGGAATACTCGGCAATAATCCATGACATGACGATGCAGAAGGCAATGGAAACCACAGCATTAAAGATACGCAGTGTGTGTCCATAGGATATGTCGCATCTAACTGAAAAAGAGTCGTGATGATCTCTCCATTGGCAATGGATTCCAGATTAGTCTCCCACTCCCATCTCTGGGAAGGGACTGCCAACGTGTAGCGAACGATGTGAGAAAGACTGGATAACCAACCGAAGGATAACATTCTACAAGTCGGCTTGTGGAAAGTAGTAGGAAAGCTAAAAAACTAAAAAAGGAAATGCAAAGGCTCAGTCTAGAAATAGTGGGGGTCAGTGATATCAAATGGGGAGATAAGCATTCCTGGTCTGACGAATATACGGTAATGTCAACAGCATGAGAAAACAGTATAACAGGAGTAGGATTCGTTATGAATAGGTAAGTAGAGCAGAGAGTCAGTCACTGTGAACAGTTCGCTGCGTAATTGTTCTCATCAGAATCAAAAGCAAGTAAATGGCAGCAGCAACAGAGCAGTTATACGTGCAGACATCACAAGCAGAAGTTGAATAGTTAGAGAAAATGTACAAGTATGAGAATATTGGGTAATTCAGAACCTAAAATACGATAATCTAATAATCATGGGGCACCGGAATACCGTAGTAGAAGAAGGAGTAGAAGAAATAGTAACAGGAGAATATACGCTTGGTAGTACAAATGAGAGGGAAGAAAGACTAAATTCGTTCCACAATAACTTTCAGCTAGAAATAGCGAATACAATTAAAAGTATCACAGTAGGATGATGTATATGGTATAGATAGACAAAACCATTTATTCAGAGGTCAGGGCTGAACTTCCCACTCACTGGAATGAACTAGCTCTTTTTCATGACTCACCAAAATAAATGAAAAAGTTACCTTGACTTTTTAATTCAGGCCATTTTACCTGTATCTTTATTTGATTTAGTTCTGTTTTGAAATATCACAGAAAGAGACGTCATTAGTTTGTCATATGCCTACTAATTTTGAGGTTTAAATCATCTGCTTTTCAACTTATATATTATTTAAAAAATTTACAACAAAATCCCAAACACTTTTTATTAAGTGGAAGAATTTCAAAATTAAGGCCTATTCTTGTTATGCTTTCATACTTTTATTGGAGACAGAATATAATACAAGTAATATAGCATAATTGTAATTAATTTAAATATGTAGAGTACCCATTTACAATCATTATTACTATATATATCCCCAAAGAGGAAAAATGAATCAGTGTTATCATTTACAAATAAAACTTTTTTTTATTTGAAGTGAGTCAGTTTCTTTACTCGGGGCATATTTGTCGTGCTTTTGAAATTATACACTCACAGGGCACTAACATAGCTTGCATACATTATTACTGCGTAGAGCAATTTCCTCGTTTCCGACCAGTTTAAGGAATAGCTGTTTCTAGGCAAACAAGTCTTAGATAAATAGATGTCTAGTTCGACAGTCACTGCACATGATTCCCCTTGACTGAGATCACACTCCAGGCAGCTTTTAATGTTTTATCCACAACCGCAAAGTGATATAATCTATTTGTGCCTTCAAGGGAAACAGAAGTTATGTCACTCAGAGGCCAGATACATACTCGTAAAATATTCAAAATCACTTACCTCTAATGTAAGTCCATAAGCTTTCGTTGCTTTCGTGATCGTTGTAACTGAAATTAAAAGCTTCTTACTTCCTAGGCCGCGTCTTTTTTTTTTTCTCTAAACGATTGACGTTCGACTCCTCTGCTGTAATCTTCTTCATGATGTTGTGCTGTCCACTGCAGTCAATGACGGTGGCCCATCAGTGGTAGCCACAAGAGATTTAACTAATACTCCCCTTCTTCTGCATTAGCAATGGAATCCTTCAATTACTCTCCAATCACCACTGCCCACCGATGGTAGCCTCAAGAATTTTTACCCAATAATCCCACTTCTCCAGCACAAGCACGGGAAAACTCCCCTTTGTAAGAGAACGCAACAGTGATCTCTGACATTTTTCAGTCAGTAGTGAACACACGAAATCCTCAAGAAGATCCCGGCAGAGGGGTCGACGCGTTGATCACTTGGATGAAATATGACGTCGCTTAACTACCAAAAAGTTTTCAGCTTCACATTTCTCTTCAAAAACCGACGCAGTCTTGATCACGAAAACATTTATTTCAGTGGTAACCGGTTTTGGGTAGTTTTCGACCGTCCTCATCAGACCCTCGTACCAGGATGATAGGCGGTGAATTGAGCGGACGTCGTGACGTCACGAACGTCAGCTGGAGTCACAACACCCATTCCATTCACCGCCACCACCTACCATCGTGGTACGGGTGCCTGAGGATGGTCAGAAACAGACCGAAACCAGTTACCATCGAAATAGATGTTTTTGCGGTCGCGAGTGTTTGTGTTCATTTTTAAATCACTTTTAGTCAGAATGCTGTTTCTCCAAGAGAAAAGTTCTCAAAAATTACTTTTCTCTTCTTTCATCTCTGGCTGTGCTTTGTTAACGTGAAAAATGGGGAGTTGCAGGGCGGTCCAGAATCCACGCTAAAATGATGCCGCCCACAGCCCTCTGTAAAATAATCCTGAAAATAAATCTTTGCTTTATTTCAGTTGCATGAGTAGTATCGTCATCAATTAAATTAGCCACGCCTTGAAAACCACGAAACGATCTCCCAAAGCGTTACTGAACTTGCATCATTCGAGTACAAGTCCAGCAGCGAATCGCATTTAAATAAGCTCTACACAGAAATTATTTGCGACACCCTTGAGAAAGCACACAGGTCGCTCTGAGCGCTGTAGATGGGGTGGAACTGATACCTGGCGATCACGTGACCGTCCACCGCTGGTGAAGAAAGTCATGGCAGTGATGTGGTGTGTACAGCACAGTTGATTGTTTGGAAACAGTGCAGCATTCGTCCCTAACGTTATATCCGGGCCTGGATATAACCAAATTTAAAGCACTTCATTACGTTTATTAATCAAGCACTGATGACTGAACGACGTCTATGCGCCAGTATACACTGTATAGTTTAAATGATATCGTTGTGAACTATTTCAGAGTTCGTAGTTAATTAAGTAAATCAAGAAAAATTACAGAATAACATTTGCAGAAGTTCATGGTAATGACAAGGCAAAACGAACAATCGCTTCTTGATCGATCTAGATGAATTAATATCTTGAGTAAATGAAATAAAGTCTCATTCCACATTAGCACTCGGGTAGGTGGTATGAAAAGAGAAAGTAAGAAGATGTCATGAGTCGGCAGTGAAACGTTAACATCCGACTGGGTAAACAACAGAAAAAAGTCTAATTCCGCCAGGCGGGCACACACGCTAAGTCAGACACCGTCTTGACAGAAATAGGCACAGTAACGAAATATACCAAGAGTCGACCAGTGCGGCAAAGTGAAATCTCGTCCAAGGTGCTGCAGGTGGAAGCGACGATGTCGCAGCGTGATAATAATGATGATTCCACATACTGTAGACTGCGATATGACTGCCGCTGAGAGCTGCAGCTAGGGGCTAAATAGTCGCCAGCTATATGATTGGCCGCGCTTGTCTCCTCGGCGGCAGCTCCTCCAGGTCACGCGCTGCCACCTAAGTGTGCTGGCCGGCCCGTAGATGCCGCTCTCCTTTGTCACAGGATGCCTGGGGTGTATTCGTCTGGCCGCTGGCCAGGCTGATGTTCCCAGAGGTGCCGTCGGTGCATAGTAGCTGTCACACCATAAGATTCCTCCCCAGGAGGATGAAGATGGAGAGATGGCAACAGACTTTGGTGTCCACGGTCTCTAGGGTGAGAGGCAGCTGGGCTGGGATCCATGTCCAGCAGGATCGCCGGCTCATAACATGTGAGGCCAATTGTCGAGTGTGTGACGTCTTCTGGTGGGAGAACAGGCTATGGTGTGCCCAAAGGTAGTTCCCAGCCGTCTGAGATTCTGCAACAGAGAACTGTGTTCAGCAGTCGTGTGGTGGACTGAGAGGTCTGTAGGGGCATTTCTGCTTAATATGCTTCCAGCCCCAAGTGCCATCCAGATATGCCACCTGGAGGTGGCTCTGCCGAGAACACAGGTGGCTGTCACAGGTAACCACTCGGTACGACCCTGCAAGAAGGTAAGGGCCCTCCCTAGGTCTTGTGTGGAGAACCTGTGGCTGTGACAGCATCCCGAATGTGGTGGCTCATCTGCTCCTGGATGAAGAATGGAAAGGTTGGAGAAGTATGGTTGGCCACGGAGCTTCTCTGTTGGAGAGGAACCGTCTTGGGGCATATCTCAGTATGACGCCAAGAAAAGGGAAACCGCGTCTTTCAGTGGTTGGTGATGACAGACATTATCCAACTGGGCCTTAAAAATGTGGAAGGATATTTCTTCCAACCCATTCGATAGAGTGGCCCAGTGTGGATTAAAGAGATGTTATTGGTTTGACAAAAGGTTTGAAATTCAGCAGAGATAAATTGTGGTCCAGTGTCTGTGGCAATACACTTGGGAAGCCCACCGAGGTCAAAAATCTTTGCCAGTTCTCTCGTATAGCCTGGGCCGAGGAAGTGAAAGAAATCTTTGTCAGGGTAGGAAATCCAGTTGCTGCGTCTACTGTGGTGAGCCGAGTGGCTCCTGGAAGAACCGGCAAAATCGAGTTGAATACAGGACCATGGGGCTGAGGTAGTAGGCCATGGTAAATAGGATCTGAGTGGGACAGATTGTTTGTTTTGGCCTGTGGAGCACGCAACTCCCATGGAGGAAATATCATTGTCCATACCTCACGAATATGTGTGATGTCTTGGCATTTGCTTTATGAGCATCAAACCTTAGTGCCTTTGGTGCAGGAAGTCCGGGGCGTACCGGCAAAGGGTGTGTGGGACAAGGACCTTGGTGCTCCTCTTATCACCTTCCAGGAGGACGATGACTTGCATGACCGAGAGGTCGTGCCATCGCGTCCACAAAGACTATAGATCCGGCTATGTCTTCCTGTCTGGTGCCCGACACCTGCTGATGTACTGGGTGTCCTCCTGCAGTCCTGGGTCTGACACAGTGTGCTGTTTGAGGAGCCGGCGTCCAGTGGAAGGATCACCACGGCTTCCTCGGCGGCGGAAAACCACACTCCAGTGTCGGCATAGAAGTCCAGATCGTGACCGACGGGTAGGCGGGATACGAAGTCAGCGTTGCTTGGCTGAGCGGATGCAGATGTCATAAGAATAAGCTGACAGCCTCGAACTGAATAACTGTAGTAGAAAGACAACGACAATACCCATTGTTGAAAGAAGCCAACTTTATCGCAGCAACAGCTTATTGTTGGTTTTCAAGTAGCATGCCCTGTAATAATGATGGAATAGCTGGATGCCCTCAGTCGAGGACAATGAGCGCTAATGAGCTAGCTCAGTACATCTCCATCTACGTCTACATCTAGACGGTTAGTCTGAATTCGCACTTAAGTGCCTGGCAGAGGTTTCATCGAACCATTTTCATACTACTTCCATTCCACACTCGAATGGCGCTCGGAAAAAAGGAACACCTAAATCTTTCCGTTCGAGTTCAGATTTCTCTTATTTTATTATAATGATCATTTCTCCCTACGTAGGTGGCCGTCCACAAAATGTTTTCGCATTCGGAAGAGAAACTTGGTGATTGTAATTTCGTAAATAGATCTCGCCGTAGAGAAAACCGCCTTTGTTTCAGTGATTGCCACCCCACCTCGAGTATCATATCAGCGACGCTCTCACCCCTATTGCGCGATAACACGAAACGAGCTGCCCTTCTTTGCACTTTTTCGATGTCCTCCGTCAATCCTACCTGGTAAGGATCCCACACAGCGCAGCAATATTCCAGCAGAGGACGGACAAGTGTAATGTAGGCATCCTCTAAATGTTCTTCCAACAAAGCGCAGTCTTTGTTTCGCCTTCCCCACAATATTGGCAGTTGCTTTGTGAGAAGCACATCTGAGAGCCTTTGGTGCAGGAAGTGCGGGTCCTACCGGCGAAGGGTGTGCGGGATGAGGACCTTGGTGCTCCTGTTATCACCTTTCAGGAGGACGATCACTTGCATGACCAAGAGGTCTTTCCAATTTAAGTTGCTCGTAATTGTAATTCCTAGATATTTAGTCGACTTGACAGCCCTTAGATTTGTGCGATTTATCGTACACCCAAAAATTATCCGATTTCTTTTAGTACCCATGTGGATGACCTTACACTTTTCTTTCTTTAGTGCCAATAGCCACTTTTCGCACCATACAGAAATTCTCTCTAGACCATTTTGTAATTGGAGTAGATAGTCTGATGATTTTACTAGAGGGTAAATTACAGCATCATCTCCAAACAATCTAAGGGGGCTGCTCATATTGTCACCTAGATCATTTATGTAAACCAGGAACAGCAGAGGGCCTATGACACTACCTTGCGGAACGCCAGATATCACTTCTGTTCTACTCGATGATTTTTATTTATTTATTTATTTAACCTGATCAGATTAGGGCCATCAGGCCCTCTCTTACATCGGACCAGTGTTCCACACATGCAGCATTTCACACATCAGAGTTACATCATGACAGTAGTTTAAATGAGAAAATTAGATTACTCTAGTGACAATATGAATAAAGAGTAGTGACTAAGACCTAATAAAGTAAATGCGGCAAGACTTTTACAACAGGTGGAATACATTATGATAAAAGCAATCATAATAACAGTAAAAAAAAATCAAATAATAATGATAAACATGACTAAGACCTAATAAAGTAAATACTGGCAGTATTTTTACAACAGGTGCTATACATACAGATTATGATAAAAGCAATAATAATAACAGTAACAAAATCAAATAATAATGATAAACATGAGAAAAATTGGCAATAGTAATGAAGGTTTGTGCAGATGTACATTAATATGTGTAAAGTAGATGTTTACTAGTATAGCGAGTTTTGGGGAAGGGAGATTTAAGGAGGGGGAAAGAGGGAAGTAATGAGGTGAAGTGCATTCATGTACAGAAGAAGGCATTACTGTTGCTTAAGTAGATACGTCATTAACTGTTTTTTGAAGCCGGACATGTTTTTAAGTTCTCTAAGATAACGAAGGTGGTTATTCCAGAGTCGGGTTCCGGCTACTGTAAAGGACTTGGAGAAGGTGATTGAGCGATGCAGTGGAACAGAGAGGATTTTATTATAATGGGAACGTGTGTTTCTGTCATGTTGTTCCGACATGAGCGTTAGGGACGAAGAGAGATATGAGGGACAGTGTACATTTATAAGGCAGTAGATGAGACAGAGTGTATGGAAATCTCTGCGTTTGTCTGCACGCAGCCAGGACAATTTTGCATATGCTGGTGAAATGAGATCTAAAAGTCGAACGTCACTGATATATCGGACGCAGGCATTCATGACCACTTCTAGACGTCGCGAATTTTCCTGAGAGAGGCCTTGTAGGATAATATCGCTGTAGTCAATGATTGGGAGTATAAGCGTTTGTACTAATTTCTTTTTCAGATCGGAAGGGAAGAGTTTTTTATATTTTTGTAGGACATGAAGGGATGCTGATGCTTTTTTGCACACTGCAGTTACGTGCTCTGTCCAATTTAGATTTTCATCTATTATTACTCCCAGACTCTTTGCTGACGGAGAGAAGTTAATATTTGTTCCATTTAGGATAAGAGATGGTACAGATTCCCGATGTTTTGGGCTAATGAGCTTAGAGTGACCAACAAGTACCGCTTGGGTTTTAGATGGGTTTAGTTTTAGACCTATGTCATGTGCCCATTTTGACAGTGCATCAAGGTCAGTGTTGAAATTTTCAACAGCTTTCTTCAGATTGCTTGGTTTCGCACTTAGATACAACTGAAGGTCATCGGCATACATATGATATTTGCAATAGGTCAGAACCGATGACGCATCATTGACATACAGAGAGAAGAGTATAGGACCTAATACTGAGCCTTGGGGAACGCCTGACACTACCTGCCACCATTGTGATTTTATATTCCCAGACAGGACGCGTTGCTGACGAGACGTCATGTATGAGCGAAACCATCGCACTGTACTTGGTGAGAAATTTAGACCGCTAAGTTTGGCTAGTAAGATGTCGAAGTCGACAGTATCAAATGCTTTGCTGAAATCTAAGAAGCAAATGATAGTCGCTTCTTGTCTGTCCATGGCAAGTTTCAGGTCATCTGTCACCTTTATCAGTGCGGATGTTGTGCTTCGATGTTTGCGGAAGCCTGATTGGTATTCGTCTCGTACGTTGTTAGTAGTTAGGTAGTTGGTCAGCTGGTCGTGAACTATATATTCTAAGGCCTTTGATAGTGCAGGAAGAAGGCATATGGGGCGGTAGTCAGAGGGTGCTGTGGCGATGTCCTTTTTAGGCAGTGGCTTAATTTGTCCCAGTTTCCAGGCCTCAGGGAAAACACTTGTGATTAATGAATCGTTGAAAGTGAAGTAGTTGGGAAGTAGTTGGTCAATAATAAGTTTTACCATCTGGACAGTGATGCCATCACGTCCAGTAGATGCTGATCTAATCCGCATTATGGCTTTCTTGGCAGTACTGCAAGTGACGTGCTGTAGATAGAATTTTTCTTTGCTACAGACGTTCATTCCCATGAAGTAATCAATGATTCTCTGGTTTTTTTGTGGTTCAGTTGTGGTTGTAGGTAATGTGAAGAATAGGTTTAGTTCTTCAACTGGGACCATGGGATTTTCTGCAACTTTTATTTTGCCTAAACCGAGACTACGGAGATTTTTCCACAGCATAGCTGGTCTACATCTCTTGTCAGCTAATGTACGGGCATGCCTGAGCTTAGCGTTTCTCACCGCTTGACTGACTTTGTTTTACCGTCTATAACTACGAACTGTGACCTCCCTGAGAGGAAATCACGAATCCAGTCACACAACTGAGACGATACTCCATATGCTCACAATTTGATTAATAATGGACCAATAATACTCGTACCAAGTGGTGGTAGGAACATGACTCATCGGTGTACAGTCACAGTTGCTTACACGGAGATCGTTGGGAGAATTGACTGTACTCCTCTCGTTCTCGCGCGCCGCTGACTTTGCCGTTGTATGTGTATGTGTGTGTGTGTCCCCCGCTTGCAGGGCGAGTACTCGACCAAGAGCGACGTGTGGGCGTTCGGCGTGACGCTGTGGGAGACGCTGACGCTGTGCGCGGTGCAGCCGCTGGCGGAGCTGAGCGACCAGCAGGTGGTGGAGAACTGCAGCCGGTGGCAGCTGGACGACGGCCGCCAGCGCTGCCCGGCGCGGCCCGCCGCCTGCCCCCGCGAGCTCTTCGACCTGATGGCCGAGTGCTGGCGCCGCGACGCCGCGCTGCGCCCGCGCTTCGCCGAGATACACCTCTTCCTGCAGCGCAAGAACCTCGGCTACACGCCCACACCCCAGACGCCGGCGGCTGCGGCTGCGGCTGCGGCTGCGGCGGCGTCGGCGGCGGCGGTGGCTTCGGCGACGGCCACTCCGGGCTAGGACCGACGCCACGGCCTGCCGACACCGAACTGGAAGACTGGCCTCCTATCGACTGTCACCTACCCTACCTCTCTCACACCACCGCGCACGATTTACCCCTCCCCCCCCATCCCCCCCCCCCCGCCCCCTCGCACAACACGGAAATTGCCCTCTTCTTCACGAAAGCCAAAACGAAGGCGCTACTCCTAAAAGTACTACCCCCTAATAGTCTTGCAAAAATCTTGTAGTTGAACAAAATTTTACTATGAGATGTTTGTAGTACGAAATATTTTTATACGTTTACAGCTCCGACTGAGCCTTTAAAATGTGAAAACTGCGAGGATTGTGGCCCTCGCGTGAATCGAATACGGTTAAACAAAAAGAAAATAACCACAAATCGTCGACAAGTAATTGTTAAGTGTTCTGTGTAATATTTACTCATATTGTTGTTACGAGTGTTGCCAGCACACTTCTGAGACGAAAGCAGATATCTGACGTACGCGGAAACTATTGCTCGTTCAGTTCCATAAGCACTTCTTTATTTCACACAGTCTTAAACCACATACTCACTAAAAGCAGAATTTCCTGTCTGTGTTCCTAACGGTAATTTGCATCCTTGCCCTCTGAATATTTTACAACGAAATTGTCCAACAATATGCTTTGTTGCACACAGTAGGCAGTACCAGTGTTACATATTTATGCATGTTACTCATAGAACCAAATACATGTTGTCAGTATGTATATAAATACATTTCTCTGAGCAGTTGCATACAAGTATCCACTGAGCACATTAAAGAACAGAGTAAGTCTTCTAACTACTACGTTAGCAAAGATATTTGTACATGCGTGTATTCAATAACAGGCATTTCCTTGCATACATGCATTCAAGTGTCATTCGAGTTTTCTGCACTACGAGCTACATCCTTCAACCAAAAATGTGTACAGGTGACTGCATAGAACTGAATCCTTTCTCTGAAATATAACAGCACAAAAATAAAGTATTTTTCTTCTTTCGCTACCTCCTCAGGTAATAAAACAAATGAAAGTAAAATACAGCTGTCCGTGTGTAGTTTGTGGGAAGAAATATTCTCAGAATTTTGCATGTTAGTAAAAAATATCGGTTTCCAACTATAGATAAACGTTTTTCAGCGACAGTAGATTTTCTTCTTTGGTTTACATGTATTAAAGCCGTTTTCTCATTGCAGATATAGAGGACTCAGTTACTATTTATGGAACTTTCAGTTACCTTTGACCAACATAAAAGATTATATGTTCGTATATTACACAATTTAGCAAACATCGAGTGTTTTTATTCTGAATAAACCATTAGGCAATAATTCACCATGTATTAAGAAGATGTTACTGATGTTTGTTGGTATCATTATCTGTGTAATGTAAATAGAGATACAAATGATGAAGTAATTTCTGTTAACATTTCAAGTTGCTGGTACATGCTTTATATGCAGTTTGTATGTAAGATGCTGTCAGAAGACTATTATAACATATTTTGACTAGGTGATGGTTGATAATGTACAATATGAGGAAAAAGTAATTTATTTAAAACATGTGGAAACCAAAGCGATAAAGATATCTCACATTTTATCAGTCTTCTGACTGCATAACAACTGATCTGTAACTATGTGGATTCTGTACTTGTATTACTATGTTCAACAAATGTTGAAGACTATTTAAATCATGTAAGTATCAAAACACGACTTTAAACATACTGTGTTCATATGTGATAAAATGTTTTAATATATATGTCTATAAAATGTTAAATTCTTACTATGAATATTTGTAAGTGTGACAAATTTTAATGTTCGAATTATTGATTACTGTAACTTGGTGTCATATCTTGTTAACATGTTAACTGAGGAAACCTTCTGAATAACAGGAAGCAATCGTTTCGCTCCCTAGAACGACTTGAGTAAATTGCAGGTTTTGAAAGGAGGCAGACATTCATTCGTTGGTAACAATTCTAGAAGAAAGTATTTACTTGAACTAGCGAAATCGAGCATATTTAGGGACAAAGAACCTTCATAGATACTGTAAAATAATTCATAAAAACAATTTATTTTACAAATAAACGTTTTCTGTTCTTACCCTAAGTAATTAACTAGTATGCCAATATAAACGTGTCGTTATTGAACAGATTTACAACGAAATTAACCTGTTTACTCCGTCAGTTTTCAGAAAATCCTTTCATAATTTTGAGCAATATTTCACTGCCAAGGAACATTTACTTTCAGACTAAAAGAAAGCCACAGATCCTGTGCAGCACCTGGTTTCTTTTGCTTTACCTCTTATGATCAATATGTGCTGTTTCTTGGCTGTTTTCATTATGATTCAGATAGCGCTCTAGATCGATGTCATCAAGAGCTAAGCTTTTTCCTCTGGTGGGTACAGCATTGTTCCACTTAACCATTTTTACCTCCTTAATAATTGTATGTAACTGGCAACAATTTCCTATACCTTGACACCTCAACACAGTTTTCTATGCCCATACTACTAACGATTAGGGTTAAATTTTTAATATCGGTATGGGCTTCCTAAAACTAATTAGTGTATATGTATATGTAAGATAGCATTTTTGTAGAGACTATCACTAGAGTAAAAATGAACTTTTTTGAAATCCAGTATTTAGATAACGACGTCGATAACTTACCAAGAGCCTAGATCGCTGTGCGAACCGCACATCTGACTGTGCTCCTAACGAGGAATATCAGAGCAGTGAGAATTGAAGTGTTACAGTTTGTTTAATAGGCAAATCGTGAAGTATTATCATGAAATTAAGACTTTCGCTCACATTTTAATTGCTGTAAGTAAAATTTCTGTTACATATCAGAGCATTCTGTTCTTCTAAAATAAAAGCAGCTCTCATTCATATGATTAGTTAGTAGTATTAGCATAGTTACTTCAGCTATGCTTTCTGTTTAATTACTCGAAATGGACCAAACATTGTGTACATATCTGCTAATTTATTTTCAGAAAGTAATGCAACGACTTGAAATGCAATCGAAAATTTGGTAGTCCTTTTGATTTCAAAATAATTTCATTATTTAATTAATGGTTAACATGACTTTAGCAAATTTAGGAAGTGAAATGTTTCAAAGCGCTTCATGAAGATGTAAGCTTTTAAACCAAAAATATGTAGCTGTAGATTTGCTGTTACTAGGACACTTTTGACAAACATATATATTTTAATGATAACAGTTGTTTTGCTATTTTGTATCTCTCTTTATTAGCCGAAACGCTATGCCTTCTCAACGCTAAAATATATTTATCTTTCCTACACATGACTGTAAATAAAATAAATGAAGATATATACATATAAATAAACGTACCTCCAGAATTTTCATCACGATGTCTCATCCTGGAGGGATATTGTTCTAAAACTTTGTGGAATGGAAGTCAGTGCTCTTGTAGAAAGAATATTTTTTCTAACTTCTATCATAGGAAATTCAACCCAGTAGTATAGAATACAATTACATACCCTCTCTATTGTAAAATTAATCATGATTACGAAAAGGCTTTCCACTTGACAATCACATATAGTTGATCTCTGTTAGAAAAGTAATTTCATACAAATTATTACTGGTTTGTCTCATTATTTCGAATCCTTGCAGTAACATTCTATTGAGTTATGATCTGTCTCTAAGTAAACAAACGTTCAGATTGGTTCACTACACGTAGTTGTTGTAAGAATCGTATTCATTAATTTACCAAATCTTAAGTGGTCCATTGGCTGTTGACAGTCCTAACTATAAAACATTTCAGAAATTCCTATGCATAGCATATGTAAAGTACATGTCAGTATGTATTCATTTGCTATCATCTGGAGAAACTTCACATTATCCAAAGTAGAGGGAACACACAAGAATTCATATAAGAATTTTTTTTTGTTTTTATGTACTTTGTATCTTAGATGGCTACCATGTACGGTACATTTTGACTTCATTTTTAAGAGCAATGATGTTAGTTTAAATGTGTCATGTGATATATGGTTCAAAAATCACTGTTTGCAGAAAATTACTTTCTGTCTGTAAAATGTTCTTGAAAATAAACCTTTGTCTTTGTTTGACCAAGGATACTGTTTTTCTGTGTTTTACATGACTGATACGATCAAGTAGCACAAGCAGACGGTGAACGAGGAAACCGTTACAGTAACATTTTTGCTTTAGACGTGAGGTAATCACTTACTGAGTATGTCCAATGCAGTCTATAACCAATGAATGTAACCATGCCATCGGAATCACTACACTAATTCCCAAAGCATTATAGGTCTTCCATCATGCAGGTAGAGGTTCATGATTCTTAAATCCGTCCAATGGTACAAACAATTTAAAAGCAATACAAGCATATATGTTTTCGTTAGTCGATAGTGTATAACTGATGCCCCAAATTTAATTGTGAATGGGCACTGGAATTCAAGAGTAGTACAAAGAAGTGAAGGAAAAGTAATAAAAGAACGTGGACTGGAGCAAAAGAATCGAATGGGAGGCCATCCGATATACCTTCACACAGAGCAAAATTTAATCATTGTTAACACTTACTGAACGAATCACGAAAGAAAACTGTCTAATGAAAGCGATCTTCAAGTACTAGAAGATTTTTTTTTTTTCTGAGCGATTTGATGCGCCCTACCACGAATTCCTCTCTTGTGGCAGCCTCCCAGTCTCCGAGTACTCCTTGCACATAATACATGTAATTATTACTTGGGTATACTCTGTCTTCGTCTACAATTCTTACCCTCTCATCTCCCTGAAGTATCGTGGGAAGAATTCCTTGCTGTTTTAACACATGTCCTACAATCCTGTCCCTTCTTCTTGGGAGTAGTTTCCACATTTCCCTCGTCGATTCTGCGCAGAGCCTTCTTGTTGCTTATCGCTTCACCTAAATTGGAACATTTCCAATGCTTCAAATTACTTCTTTTTCAGTTTTTGCACAGTCTGTGCTACACTTCCACGCAGTGCTGTTCTCCAAACGTACGTTTTAAGAAATCATAAGATTTTTAGAAACCTGCTTTTAAGGAAAAACATCTGTTGGAGAAGTTCTTGAGTCTGACCATAAATTGTTGGCTTTTAAATACTTTTTAAAGCTGAACAAACTCCAGAAAGATATGAAATTGAATAAGTATAACGTGAACAAGTAGGGAATACGAGACTTTCGTAAAGGAGCATTAGCCAATGACTGAGCGAAATAGCTGAAAAAATACAGTAAAAGATAAACTAGTATCTTCGAGGGAGTAAATAGCGCAAGCACCAAAGGAACAAATAGCCAAGTAGATTTACTTGGATAACACATGCGTCAATAGATATAACTGATGACAGGAGAAATATTAAAGTGCAGCAAACAAAGAAAGCGAAAGGGAAGACAAACCTCATAAAAATAATATTGACTAAAAATGCTATGTGTCAGTCCAAGAACGACTAAAACAAAAATACAAAACTGTGGAACCACGCACGACAAAACACTGGATACTGAGCATAGGAGAAAAAAGAAACCTTCGGGAAAAGGAGAAGCAGGTGCATCAATGTTTTGAGATGAGGTGGCATTTTAGAACCAAGCAAAGAAGGGAAGGCTGAATGGTAGAATGAATATACAGGGTGATTCAAAGATCATGTTCCAAAGTCGACATGGGTGATTCAGTAGTCTTGGCCCATAGGACAAAGGCGTATTCAGGAATTTGACAGGAACGATTATTCGAAGCAAAAACGCTAATAAACATGGCCTCTAATATACATTCATGAAGAGCCATGAGCACTTATTCATCTTCGATGCCGTGAAATGGATCTCTTCTACTGAAAGCTCTTTGCTTTCCATATTTTGGGAGGAGGTAGTACGGATCAAAACAAGAAAAATTACCAGGTCAATACGGGCTCTAAAATGCATATGTTGAGAGTTATGGGTATCTTAAGGGGCTCCGGAACGCCCTATACTTGCAATGTTAAAATAACGCTTATAAATTACATCTTTCCTCACAAAGTATTTGAGGTAGGAAGTTGAACTTTTTACAGATTATTTATTGGAATATGGGCTACAACTTAACACAGGGATTTTACAAAATTTTAGTTCAGTTATTAAAGATGATTTTTTTCAATTGTAATGAAACATCACAACATTTTTTTGCAATTTTTTATTTATATATTCAAAAATATACAGTTTTTTTGGAAAAAGGCTGTGTTAAATTATGCAGAAGGTACTGTGTAACATTTACTGAAAGTTTGAAACAAATATGTTTGGAAGATCCTTAGAAAACATGTAATTAGTATGAGAAAATAAAAGTTTTGGGAATCGAGTGACAAAGATTGGATTAACTTTTTAGTGCATTCCAGGTCCATAGGATGGATTATCTTCATCCTCTGCAAACTCCTCCTCCAGCTTCCTCTTGTTCCTCCTCCTGTTTACTCTTGCTTGTATTTCTAGACTCTTTACAGCCCTGTCTGCAGCCCGAAGGCGTTCCTTGTCTAAAGCAAGCATCGCTCGTACCATGTTAGAACCTATCTTCATTCCCATATTTCTAAATACCTTGCACCTTACAATGCTGCCATCATTGAAAGTCGCAACAGCATCATACACACCAAAGTGAAGTGTTTCTATTCCAACAAATACAGTCTTGGGGATTCTCGACCATATAACACTATTTACACTTTCATTGGGGTTTTGAGGTTTTCCGTGAATACACTTTTTCAACAGTTCAGGTGCTGCTAAGTCTCTGAAAATAGGTTTTATCACCTCCATTATTGCATGAGGCAGACTACGCTTATGAGTGTACACTTCACCAGTTAGCAATCCTTTGTTATATTTACACCAACTGTCTTCTTCTTTGGGACACAAGCTATGTTGGGGATTTTCATCGGTTGAAGAAGTATGAAAAAAAAAGAGCCCAAACAGCCTTCTTCATTTCGTCGACAATTTGTGTATTTTGCCTAATAGCCATTCCATAATAGTTCTGTATTTTGTCAATTACACTGTCAGTTAACCTTCCCTTCCCATCCAACCCTTTACCATCACTGAGTTTTTGTTTCTTGTACGAAGCTTTCAGTCGCCGAAGTCTTGTTCTCATTCGCTTCTGTACGTGTCCAATACACTCAAATTTCTGCACTACAACATCATCACCATAGGGCTTCAGTCCTTGAACATGTTTGAAACTTTTAGAATCACCGTCACCAAGGTAATTAACATATCGCACTTTATCACACGCCTCAGAACGCTGGAATATACTGGCAACACCAGCCACTTCCATTCCTCCACTACTGCCACTATAGTTAGCTTTGAAATTATTTTCATGTGTACCTTTATATTTTTGTGGACATCTGCAATACTTTGATATTACTGCTACATCTAAAACTTTCCCTGTATACATACTGGTGGCAGATACTACACCATGAAGAGATGCGTGTCCCCGTTTATGCCAGGTACCATCGAACGCTGCAGTCAAATCTCTGTTACCATTATTTTCCATTACTGACTCTTCCACAGCGTTCTTCATAGATTCTATACAGACATCTTCTAGTTTAGATCCTATTAATGTATTATAGGTCGTAAACTTGGTTGGGGGATTTGGAAGATTCATGATGCCACAGAAAATTGCACCTGCAGTAGCACCCTTACCAACTGAACGCAAGGAATAAACAAATCTAATGTTGTGTTCGTAGATTTTGCTACCATTTTGTTCAGCTGCAGTTACTGCAACACTGTTCCAAAAGGTGGTCATGTATGAACACTTATCACATTTCAGTTGTATTTCACTAGCAAGTCCTACGTGCTTTATTATGGAGAGCTCCAGACCAACTTCACTACAATGAATACATCTTACACAGTTTGAAAAAATTCCTTTGAGAACCGACATATCAAATATTTCATTCACATCCGATTCGCCCATAAAACATTCATAGTTTTCACTCATTGAACCAAGCTTCTTCTGTGAAGTATTTTCTTTCCCACTTTGACTGCTATGGGCAGGTGTACTTGAGAGGTTAGGTTCACTCACTTGGTTATCGTCTTTATTGTTTACAGTAATAACACATACCTTTGGCTTTCCAACATTTCTCCTTTTCTTAAAAGCCTTCAGAGGATTTCTAATAACTTTACTTTTACTCATTATTATACTTCAACAAAACAGAGACTCAAGAAACAGAATTAATTACGAATATTTTCGAAATAACGACAGAGTAAATAAACATGAAACAATCGACAATCACACCAGCGATATACACTCCTGGAAATTGAAATAAGAACACCGTGAATTCATTGTCCCAGGAAGGGGAAACTTTATTGACACATTCCTGGGGTCAGATACATCACATGATCACACTGACAGAACCACAGGCACATAGACACAGGCAACAGAGCATGCACAATGTCGGCACTAGTACAGTGTATATCCACCTTTCGCAGCAATGCAGGCTGCTATTCTCCCATGGAGACGATCGTAGAGATGCTGGATGTAGTCCTGTGGAACGGCTTGCCATGCCATTTCCACCTGGCGCCTCAGTTGGACCAGCGTTCGTGCTGGACGTGCAGACCGCGTGAGACGACGCTTCATCCAGTCCCAAACATGCTCAATGGGGGACAGATCCGGAGATCTTGCTGGCCAGGGTAGTTGACTTACACCTTCTAGAGCACGTTGGGTGGCACGGGATACATGCGGACGTGCATTGTCCTGTTGGAACAGCAAGTTCCCTTGCCGGTCTAGGAATGGTAGAACGATGGGTTCGATGACGGTTTGGATGTACCGTGCACTATTCAGTGTCCTCTCGACGATCATCAGTGGTGTACGGCCAGTGTAGGAGATCGCTCCCCACACCATGATGCCGGGTGTTGGCCCTGTGTGCCTCGGTCGTATGCAGTCCTGATTGTGGCGCTCACCTGCACGGCGCCAAACACGCATACGACCATCATTGGCACCAAGGCAGAAGCGACTCTCATCGCTGAAGACGACACGTCTCCATTCGTCCCTCCATTCACGCCTGTCGCGACACCACTGGAGGCGGGCTGCAGGATGTTGGGGCGTGAGCGGAAGACGGCCTAACCGTGTGCGGGACCGTAGCCCAGCTTCATGGAGACGGTTGCGAATGGTCCTCGCCGATACCCCAGGAGCAACAGTGTCCCTAATTTGCTGGGAAGTGGCGGTGCGGTCCCCTACGGCACTGCGTAGGATCCTACGGTCTTGGCGTGCATCCGTGCGTCGCTGCGGTCCGGTCCCAGGTCGACGGGCACGTGCACCTTCCGCCGACCACTGGCGACAACATCGATGTACTGTGGAGACCTCACGCCCCACGTGTTGAGCAATTCGGCGGTACGTCCACCCGGCCTCCCGCATGCCCACTATACGCCCTCGCTCAAAGTCCGTCAACTGCACATACGGTTCACGTCCACGCTGTCGCGGCATGCTACCAGTGTTAAAGACTGCGATGGAGCTCCGTATGCCACGGCAAACTGGCTGACACTGACGGCGGCGGTGCACAAATGCTGCGCAGCTAGCGCCATTCGTCGGCCCACACCGCGGTTCCTGGTGTGTCCGCTGTGCCGTGCGTGTGATCATTGCTTGTACAGCCCTCTCGCAGAGTCCGGAGCAAGTATGGTGGGTCTGACACACCGGTGTCAATGTGTTCTTTTTTCCATTTCCAGGAGTGTATATTGAACCGTCACAGGTTAGCCACAACACATACTTTATCTCACATCCCTAAAATGTACCTGATGAACACGGACGTTAATAATAACACCATTTAACAGCAGTTTAACAGCGCCACAGTGGGTCACGCCCATGTAGAAAACATTTCAAAAAAATTTTAAAAATAGTTGTAGTCTTCGGAATTCAATAAATTATATATCTATTAAAAGGTAATAGTCTGCAGATTCAGAAAACGCAAAAAAGTAAAAATTGAACTTTTCATGATTTTGAGCCTTTCCGGAGCCCCTTAAGAGCTATGGACAGTTGTTGAATAGAAAACGTGTTTCACAGTAGCGAAGATGAAAAAGTGCTCATAGTTCATAGTTTTGGATCCCATGTTTAGTAGACGTTTTTGCATCGAATGATCGTCTCTGTCATATCAGTGAATATGACTTTGTCCTGATGACCAGGACTATTGAATCAACAATGCAGACTTTGTGTTATGGGACATGACTTTTGAATCACTCAGTATAGATACGCTGTATAAAAGAAGGAAACTTCAACCCAGTCTTATGGAAATGGAAGAGGTAGGTGGTGGTAGACGTGAACCTGTGGGGAGAATATGACAGAGTATTGTAAAACTTAGGTCGGAACAACGCACCTGGAGTACATAATCTTCCTTTAGAATTTTAATATCGTGGGAAGAATTTGTGACCATAAAACTGTCACACCTGGCGTGTGGGATACATGAGACAAGCGAAATAGTCTGATACTTCAAGACAAATGTAACAATCAATCGTAGTATGAAAGACATTATCTACAGGAAAATGAAACCCCAGGCAGCTGCCGACCTGGGGATGGATCAGACTGACTTCCAGAGGAATGTAGAAGTAGGCGAGGAAAAACTGACCCTACGACTCCTCTAATAAAATAGACGGAAATGGGGCACACCCAGACTTGTAGCAATTGTAGGTTTATAAAAAGTTTCTGTATTGTTGAGTCTTTGGAATTTTGAAGGCTTCAAGTATAAAATATGTGACTCTAAAGTTTATCTACATCTTGTACGGAAATCAGACGAAGTTATAACAGTCGAAATACCTGATAGGCAAGATGTAGTTAAGAAAAGGAGTGATATGGGGTTTACTAAATTAAATTTTACACTACAAGGAAACCAATGAGAAATTTGGAAAACGAATTAAAAGTTCATGGATCAGAAATAACAACCTTAACGATTTACCAATAACAGTATAATTGTGTCGGAGAGCACTAAGGAGTTGGATAAGCAATTGAGTGGAATGGACAGTGTCTCGAAAACTGCTTATAAAACGAAAATCAAGAAAAGTAAACCGTGGGTAGTGGAGTGTAGTCACTTTTATCAGATGAAGTTGAGGGAAATAGATTAGCAAATTATGAACCAAAATTAACAGATGAGTTTCCTAATTTAGAAAGCAATTAACTGATGATGGCAGAATGAAGATGACATAATATGTAGCCTGGTAACGGTAAGTCTGAAAAAGAGAAATGCGTTAATCCATAAATACAGGTGTTAGGAAGGCGTTTCTTATAGTATGTGCCTTCCTTACCTAGCAGTGAAACGCGGATGATAAGAAGTTCAGATGAGAAGAGATTAAAAGGATTTTGAAATACGATGGTAGAGTGCTGAAGATATCCCTGAATTAACAAGTCGCTAATGAGGATTCCTTCGTCAGCAGGCTTGAGAAAGGATGAGAGGAACCATTACCGTCTTGTCAAAAAAAAACCTTGGTTCACTTGGTACGGACCCCTTACCAGCGTTACGCAGTGGAGACAGAGATGAAGACAGCAATGTGGTGGAAATGGCGGAAGAGACAGCCATACTTTTGGGGATAAGATAAAAGTTGTTGGCTGATGTAGGCCTGTTCTCCAGGTTAAGGGCAACTGCGAACAACGTCTGTTCCGCCCGTCAGGGGCGGCTGAATATTAACTCACCACGCCTTGCAAGTGCGGCGTTTTGAATGTCAATCACCTCGTGTAAATTCCAGTGAATTTTCGAACGAAGCTACCCTAACCGAATAGGGAGAAATGCTTAAAATCTCACACTCATGATCCAACAGTCCGCCTCGAGGAATTTGGGGAAGGCCAAAATCAGAGAAGAAAGAGTAAAGAAATAAGAGGAACTGCACGAAATCAGCTGAGATACCCTGTCCAACTGTGAGCCACGTGTACCAGGAGAAAAGGCTGAGATGCTTGCACTAGGTAACCTCACCTTACGAAAGAACGGGGAAGCTTCTTTACGTAGGGTTTCCGGGAATATCAAAGAATTTATGCACAAGATGGTTTGCGATTCACCTAATGCCACATACATTGTCCTAAGAGTGAACAACAAATTTTCTGTACAGCTCATCCAAATGTATGCTCCAATCAGCGGTTCTGATCACGAAGAGATTGAACAGCTATACGAAGACATCACTAAAGCAAAAGACTCTGAGAAAGTACTGGATAGCATCATGGAAAATTTGAATGAGAAAAAGGACAAAAGAAAAAAGATACCCATGAAACAGCGGTAACTATGGCTTAAGCTGTGGAAATGAAAGAGGTCGGAGAATGCTAGAATATCGCTCAGCTGAAAATCTGTATTGCATGAATAACCTCTTTAAGGAGCCTGACTAACGTAAGTGGACTTGGAAGTGCCCTGAAGGTCAAACCAAAAATGAAATGGACTTCATCCCTAGTAACGAAAAAAGTACAGCAAAGATGTGTGTGTATTCAATGGAGCCGACACCGGAAGCGGGCTTAGGCTAGTGCGAGCGACCTTCACGTTTGACTTCAAGCTTGAAGTAACAAAAATGATCAGGAAACACACTTTTCAAGAGTAAAAGGCGAAGTGAAACATGAAGCATCATTTCAGCAAACTTTTTTTTGGAACTTGGTCCATCAGAGATTCTGGATTCCTTAGAAGTAAACGAATTTGCTAAGAAAATTACAGTAAGTATACAAACTGCGGCAGTGGAAAGCCCACGCCTGAAATCTAACAAGAACAGCCGATTATTAGTTAGAACATTCATCCCATCGAAAACAGAAAGAGAATGTACAGAGATACGGCAAAATATACTGCTCAAACGAATTAGGAGAACATGTGCATCGGCGACCAGTATGTTAAATCTACTTTTGATGCTGGCGATACTTTTGGGCTTATTGCATAGCTTGAGATCTTCGCTTACAGAGTACGAGTATGCAACAACTAAAGGCATTCGCCATCTTTCGGCAGTGCTGTGCGCTACAGTGTCAGGATGAAGTGATTACCAGTATACCAGGTACACAGATGGCAGTTGCCACTTATGGACGTTGTACTCAGCCACGCACATGCAGTGAGACAACTTAATGCAGTGCAAGTTGCAACAGCAGTCTGTTTGATCCAAGAAGGATGGACTTTATGTAATGTTGCTGTAGATTCCGATGTTTCTCTATGTGTCATCCACAGGTTGTGGTCACGCTACAGGAAGACAGGTCAGTACACAGGTGGAGTTGGACAAGGTCGCCGACGCGTCGCAACCCCACGTGGACATCTGGAGGTGACACGAGTCTACCGCCAGAACACTGCAAGATGATTTCTGAAGGGTCACTGGAGGCGCTCTGACCGACCAGACTGTAATTAACGGCTTACGAGAAAACACCTTACGACCCGGACCTCCTGATGCAGTACCCCATCCGACACAACAACATTTTGCAGCCCGCTTTCAATTCTGCCGTTCCCATGTCAACTGGCAACTTTGTCACTAGCGAAACACTTCATTCACAGACTTGTTCAGATTTCCTCTGACACCAGGAGATGGCCAAGTTCTCGTGTGAAGACGCTGCGATGAGCTGTACTTGTCTAATGTTGTCCAGGAAATCGACAGATTCAGCTAAGGCTCTATTATGGTGTGGGGAGGCATCAGTGATAAAAAGCCGTAGTGATGTTACATTTTTCCACGGTCGCCTTACCACAAGCAGGGTACGAACAGACGCTTTTGGACTATGTGGTAGCTGCTGCATGCGATGGTGTTCATGAATTCCTTCTCATGCACGATAATGCCAGGGTCCATGTGGCGGATGTCATCAGAGACGTCTTGCGAAGTTTGGACGTTGAAGTAATGGAATGGTAGGAGTGACTACCGACCTAAACCCCATCGAGGATATGAGCGACGTGCTTGATAGGCGTGATCTTGGTCGTCCTGTTCCACAACAGACTCTCCATGTACTCTAAAGGGTTCTCGCTGAACAATAGGATACCACACGGTGTCCTCTGTAGACTTCCCACGTAAGTGTCAGGCGGCGATAAGCGCTGCCACAGAGCATACACGTTATTGGAACTCTCAAACTCCAACAGAAAACACCGGGGACGACGGAATGAATGATTGTTCCCACTTCGTTTCCGACAGTCCGACAGCTGTAGCGTATTTCAGTTCTTGTTGTATAAATGAGCGAGGATGTAATGATGTTTTGTTGGGAACTTAACATAAGAAAGATAAAGGTATAAATTGGTAAGTTGCCCTAATTTTTTGAGCAGTGTATAAGACTCTAAGTAAGACTATCAAGAAAGAAACAAGAAAAAATGAGGAAATTTAACAATAATCTGATCATGCAGACGATTAAAAAATGCCGAAACATGAAACTTTAAAGACTAGCGTGCCTACAGGTAGATCCAATATTTTGAAAATCAAGAACCATAAGGGAGAGACAGTAGCAGGTAGACATAAGATTACTGAAACTGTTAGATTTCTGCCACGAGTTGTGTACTGCGACATTGACACACCACACGAGGGAGACGAAATAGCCCTGAATATGCACAGGAGCAAGCACTGGAAGTAACCAGTGAAACTGCACATAAACAACTAAAAATCATAAAAGAGATGTTGGGGAGGATACGATAAGAGACGAAATGCTGAAACTGCTGGAGGCTGTGCGGATACGGACCAACATCTACATCTACATTTATACTCCACAAGCCACCCAACGGTGTGTGGCGGAGAGCACTTTACGTGCCACTGTCATTACCTCCCTTTTCTGTTCCAGTCGCGTATGGTTCGCGGGAAGAACGACTGTCGGAAAGCATCCGTGCGCGCTCGAATCTCTCTAATTTTACATTCGTGATCTCCTCGGGAGGTATAAGTAGGGGGAAGCAATATATTCCATACCTCACCCAGAAACGCACCCTCTCGAAACCTGGCGAGAAAGCTACACCGCGATGCAGAGCGCCCCTCTTGCACAGTCTGCCACTTGAGTTTGTAAACATCTCCGTAACGCTATCACGGTTACCAAATAACCCTGTGACGAAACGCGACGCTCTTCTTTGGATCTTCTCTATCTCCTCCGTCAACCCGATCTGGTACGGATCCCACACTGATGAGCAATACTCAAGTATAGGTCGAAACAGTGTTTTGTAAGCCACCTCCTTTGTTGATGGACTACATTTTCTAAGGACTCTCCCAATGAATCTCAACCTGGTACCCGCCTCACCAACAATTAATTTTATATGATCATTCCACTTCAAATCGTTCCGTACGCATACTCCCAGATATTTTACAGAAGTAACTGCTGCCAGTGTTTGTTCCGCTATCATATAATCATACAATAAAGAATCCTTCTTTCTATGTATTCGCAATACATTACATTTGTCTATGTTAAGGGTCAGTTGCCACTCCCTGCATCAAGTGCCTATCTGCTGCAGATCTTCCTGCATTTCGCTACAATTTTCTAATGCTGCAACTTCTCTGTATAGTACGGCATCATCCGCGAAAAGCCGCATGGAACTTCCGACACTATCTACTACGTCATTTATATATATTGTGAAAATCAATGGTCCCATAACACTCCCCTGTGGCACGCCAGAGGTTACTTTAACGTGTGTAGACGTCTCTCCAATGATAACAACATGCTGTGTTCAGTTTCCTAAAAACTCTTCAATCCAGCCGCACAGCTGGTCTGATATTCCGTAGGCTCTTACTTTGTTTATCAGGCGACAGTGCGGATCTTGAAACACGTATGTTCGTAGCAGCGATGGCGAGGCATGACAGAATCTCTGACCAGAGAGTTATTTATCGTTGCTACTCTGCGCTTGACCGCGCGAGAGTTCAGTTCAGTTGCGAGAAAGTTGTTGTACGTAGCGAGTCGCGAGAGCATGTAGTTCAGTCTGTGCTAGTAGCGCGCACGAGATAGTCGGAGTTGTTTGTGAGGAGTCGGCGGGCGTCGACATGGGTCTCTGGTCAAGGTTCTGGACGAGGTATATTTTTTAAATAAGGTAATGAAGCAGCATTGCGCACATCTGATAATGTAATGTATGTTAACTGTAATTAATTTGTTCAAGAATTGCCCCAATAATAATTTTGTTCTCAAAGCAATCTTTTTAAGAAAATAATCATTACAATTGAAACAATATTTCCTTTGCTTTTCCTCCCAGAATCAATTTTATCAGGTTGATTATTGCACAGGGCCTAAGGTCAGCGCAGATGACCTTATAAAATTTATCAGGTTGATCATAACGTTAATTTTGTGGGGACTTAATATTTTTGCACATTGTTATTATCATTGAGTTTTATTACTGTGGGAAGCTAACAATTGGCACTAATTGCATTTTCATTCAATTCATATCATTTAATAATAATTATGGGGAGGTTACACTTAGCACGATGTCTATTCACATTTAAATAATTTTCTCTTTCATTTTTGTGGGAAGGTTACACTTGGCGACATCCGGTCCAGGTCATGCAACAAATTCGTTCTCAACCCTATCCCAAAGACCCAACACAGACCAATCATGCTAAAGTTTAGACCAGTAATACTGCCACAAAAAGTACCCTTTAAAAGACGTTTTAACTTCAAAAGGGCCAACTGGAAAAAATTTGCGGACACCTTAGACATGGAAATCGTAAATTTACCATCAAACACTGAAAACTACGGAAAGTTCGTCCAAGCTGTTAAAAGATCAGCAAGACTCAGCATACCTAGAGGCTGCAGAACACTCTACATTCCTGGAGTTTCCAACGACATGAAACAAATATATAACGAATACCTGGAGCAGTACAGCATGGACCCTTTCAGTGAAGAAACCATAAAACTTGGGGATCAGCTAATTGAAACTATAAGCAAAGACAGACAAGAGTCCTGGAAACATACGTTGGAGAGTCTTGACATGAAGCACAGTAGCAGAAGAGCTTGGAACCTCATAAAGCGATTGTCCAGCGACCCGGCAGCCCCCAAGGATCAGGTTTCCGTAACAGCTAACCAAATCGCACATCAGCTCCTTTTGAATGGTAAACCAACCAGGAACAGTAAGACTGCCACCTCATATAAGAGGCCACAAGTGACTGAAATACCACCTGAGCCATGCTTCACTTCAACAGAACTGGAAGCTGCTATCAGTTCCTTGAAACCCAGGAAGGCCGCGGGTCCCGACGACGTCATTAATGAATTTATACAGAACCTAGGGCCCATAGCTAAGGAATGGCTTTTAGAACTCTATAATCTCTGCTGGTCAAACAAGACGATACCTAAGCTATGGTTGAAGGCCAAGGTAGTAGCTATCCCAAAGCCAGGTAAACCAAGAGATGACGCTAAGAACTATCGTCCAATATCGCTGCTGTGCTGCCCTTTCAAGCTATATGAACGTCTTATCTTGAATAAAATAGCACCACAACTAGAAAGGCAAATCATTCCACAACAAGCAGGATTCAGACCAGGTAAATCTTGCACTGCCCAGGTCCTCTGCCTAACACAATACATAGAGGACGGTTTTGAGAAGGGAGAAAAAACTGGCGTGGTGTTTGTCGACTTATCAGCAGCTTACGACACGATAAACCACAAAATCCTCCTGGGAAAAATTTTCAAAATGACGGGAAACTACCACCTTACTGAAGTTGTGAGATCACTGATCTCCAACAGAAGATACTATGTGGAATTTCAAGAACAAAGAAGTCGCTGGAGGAACCAGAAGAACGGGCTCCCACAAGGTAGTGTTTTGTCCCCCCTACTTTTTAATCTGTATACAAATGACCAACCAGTTCGACCGACGACAAGAAGCTTTATCTATGCTGATGATGTAGCCATTGCATGCCAATCTAGATTAATCAAACAGATTGAGAGAAACCTAACAGATGCCTTAGAAGAACTAACTGAATATTACAACGGGAACCAGCTTCGACCTAATCCAGCAAAGACGCAGACTTGTTTATTTCATCTAAACAACAAGGAAGCAAACAGGGAATTACAATTGGAATGGAACTCAGTTAAACTTCAACACTGCCCAAACCCAGTTTATCTTGGAGTCACGTTAGATCGAACATTGTCTTACAAGAAACACGTAGAGAAAACTAGAGCGAAAGTCAACACACGGAACGGCATAATCCGTAAACTTACCAACTCACACTGGGGAGCAAACCCTGAAATTCTACGTGCATCATCCCTGGCATTGTGCTTTGCTCCAGCTGAATATGCATGCCCCGTCTGGAGAAGATCGACACATGCTCAGAAGCTAGACGCAGCACTGAATGCCTCATGTCGATTAATCACGGGATGCCTGAAGCCTACAAACCGTGATCTCCTTTATATGTGTTCTGGAATAGCCCCCCCACAGATCAGACGGCAAACGTTGGCGATGGCCGAACGAAGCAGGCAGTGCGAAGATAGAAGACATCCCCTGTACGCACATCAGCCAGCGGAGGCAAGACTTAAATCTAGGAAAGACTTCATAAAAGTTGAACGTCCACTAACCGAAAGTCAGTCTACAACTAGAGAATCAATGTGGAAACAGAAATTGGATAAAGGCAGTCTGAAAAGTTGGAACATTAAAGAAAAACTTCCTGCTGGATCACAATTGGAATGGAGAGTCTGGAAGAGCCTAAATAGACTTAGATGTCAAATGGGAAGATCACAGGATAACCTGATCAAGTGGGGATACGCCGAAGAAGAGCCCTGCCAATGTGGAGGAAAACAAACCATGACACACCTGCTGACCTGTCCATCTTTGCCGGCCCCATGCACTTTCCAAGACCTGTGGTTGGCCAACGACGCTGCAGTGAAGTGTGCCGAACACTGGAGAGAGATATGAGCCTTGCTTTAGACAATAATGACGACTTACAATATGTGAAGATCATGAATGTATATATGAATGAATAACTATCATTTACTTGTATTTGTAATCTACCATATATAGCGTATTAATTAATTACAGATGTAGCTCAGACACGATTAAATAAATAAATAAATCCGGTCCAGGATCGTATTTCGTTGAGAATCTTCTGAGAAGTAGTTAGATATCTGCTCTTATTAACTAAAATATAATTAGCATTTGGTGCAACGCTTTTACTAATTTTATGACTTTCTTTCCTCAGATCATCGGCAATTCGTTGCTCTGTTGTATTTGTGTTTGTTGCTTTTTGCATTGTGCTTATTTCATTTGTGAATAATTGTGTCTATTGTAGAAATGCCGCGAAAGACTGTGAATAGTGTATCGCGTGGTATTATGAATGAAATTACCGACTTAAACAACTTCACCAATAGTACTTGTGACACGCAGTGTAATGATGACAATCCTGCGTTCACTGACAATCAGTGCGTTCCAACCACTAATGATGATTTTTATCTTACTGATGAACAAACGAACTCAATTGTCTCCTCTGTTAATTTGACGACAATTGATGACGCGGGGCGCACTATTGTAATGAGCGCTGCCCAGCTTAACACACCCGGTTTGGAAAATTTAAGTAACGTACAGACAAATTTTTCTAATGACAATGGACAGTGTACTGAAAGTACGACGGATACATTTAATTCCGAAATAGCGACGCACAGTGCACATTCGATAAGCAGACCTTTTTGTGAGTCACAGAATGACCAAATGGTCACACAAAATGTGACAATTGCAGGTACACCACTAAACAACACGGAGAATAGAAATGCTAATATTGACTTTGAACAAATTATGGCAAGAATGACCAAATGGTCACACAAAATGTGACAATTGCAGGTACACCACTAAACAACACGGAGAATAGAAATGCTAATATTGACTTTGAACAAATTATGGCAAGATTGCTACAACAACAATTTAGTGAAAATAACAAACAGTTTAATGAAAATTTCAAACAACTTAGTGAACAGGTCAAACAACAGAATGAAAAACTAGACAATAATAATGAAGATCTCAAACAACTTAGTGAACAGAGCAAACAGCTTAATGAAAAATTAGACAACAATTCCAAACAGTTAAATGAAAAATTAGACAACAATTCCAGGCAGCTTAGTGAACAAATTAGAGCCGTTGCCGCGCAGTGCCATGACACTAAGGAACAGTTACGCGAGGAAATTGAGGCTTGTGCAAGAAAAAGTAGCGAAGAAATTAGGTCTGTTGCTCAGGAATTAAGGGAAATGCAAACAGCTGCAACAGAAACACTTAGAGACGAAAATAGCGGAGTCGCTAAACAATGCTCTGAAAAAGCTACACAATTACGCGACGAGTTTAAAGCAATGACAGCAGAACTTTCGCGGACAATGGATGCTAAGATAGACGCGAAATTCGACCAACAGAACACTCAGATTGACGAACGCTTTAATCACCACATACAAAACAGTGATACGCGTTTCCATAAATTTATTCAGGATCAAAATAAAGTAAAACGTCAAGTCATGGCAACAATCACAGCACAGAGACAAGAAGACAAACGTAAATTGTTTGCGAAGGCAAAAACATACGTAGACAACAATATTGCTACAGTGTCCGACAAATTTAATACCATCGAACAGTTGAACATAGAATTACGTGATGAAATTTCCGATCTTAAATCAAAAACAGATACACACATAGCAGATATTCAGACAGTGACAGACAGATTTGAACAATTAGAACTAACACAGGATTGGGATGTCATCAAAGCTGACGTTAAAAAATTGAACGAAACCACACGTAAATTACAAAAACAGATTAATACTTCTGACACTAAAAACGATGATCAGGTAAAAATACTGACTGAAAAATGTGATGAATTGGCCAGTCGTATTGACGTTATTGAAAGTAATAATGACAGCAAATCAGATGATACCTCACCGGTTTCATTTAATCAAACACCTGAATTTCAAAATCTACAGCAGACAGTCAAAGAGATCGATTCGTCTAATAACACATTGCGTAGAAAATTGTCAAGTTTACAGCAAGAGGTAACAGAGATAAAAAAATGTTTCTGGGTTAACACATCACAGCAGACGCCACTTTGTGAACATTTGTCAGACTCACGCAGCGCGTATAATTTGAGTAATCTACAGAGAGTACGGGACTTAGATTCAGAACAGACACAGACAAATAGATTATCTTACAATACAGAACCTGTTCCGTCATACCGAGACGATAATTTCGATTATAAACATTTTCTATCAGTGAGAAAATTTAAAGTGTTCAAAAATGACAGAACACAGATTCACCCACTGGATTGGATACAACAGTTTAGCTTTTCCACCGACTTGGCCTGTAACGCACAACTTGAATTTATTTGCAGTTTTTTGGAAGTCGAGCCGGCAACTCGTATGAGACCGATCGCGAGACAATGTTATTCAGTAGAAGAATTTCAGAATGCTTTTCTATCAGCGTATTGGTCGAAGACGACACAGCGCGGAATTAAGGATCAACTAATTAGTTTACCAAATTATGAGAACTCCAATTTTCCCAGTGTGACGCAATTTTTTGAGCATATGGTCCAGCAAAACCAGTACTTAAGTGAACCATATAGTGAATCTGCACTCATTCAATTATGTATCTCTAAATTACCGCGGTCATTAAGAGTGTCACTTTTAACAGGTCAGCAAAAAGAAAATATTTCGGCATTTAGGGATCTGCTGCAGCTTTTAGAAGTGCAGCAATCAGATTATTCTTTCGTAAACAAAAATTTTTCATATAACAACCAAGGCCAACAAACGAACAGCAATTATGATCAGACACGTAATTTCAATAGTAAAGGTAATAGACGCTTTAGGAATGACAACCACGAGAACTTTAATACCAGACAAAATTTTAATTATCAATATCGTCAAAATTTTCAGCAACAGGAACCACATTTTGGTAACAATAGACGTTTTCCACCGCAATAGCATGAAAGTCATTCGGTTGGCATACCTAACCAACAATGTAATGCCCAAGGTCAACCAAGCTTTAATGTTTCGCCGCGTGCGCGTATAGTCCACGGTACAACAAATGGTAACGGACGGCAGCAAAGAAACAACTACGTACAGAAAACGCAGTATTTCAATTCCTATCGCAATGCACCGTATAGGAATGACTATCACGACAGACGTAAAATTAATGAGCATAATTTTCAGCGTACGTTTAATAACAGTCAGTCCTACCAGCAGCAAAATGATCAGCAACAACGTATTTTGATGAATGAACCAGATAGTAGGTATCATCCAGAGCGTAATACGTCTGGAAGAAGTAATAGAACAGTTCAAATAGTAGAAATGCCACAACATCCTCCAGAAAATAATAACACGTCAGATAGAATCTGACTAGATACTGTACAGGTCGTATCTTCCAGTAACACAAGCACTACTTTTGACACGCAAAATGTTGTTCACGAAAATGTTATTACTTTTGACGACATCAGAGACACTCTTTTGCAGGAAAGACCAGTTGTTCAGAAAATCATTTCACATCCTGTCATCGAAATTAAAATAGGTTCATCGAAATTTTCAGCAGTAATCGATTCTGGATCACCTATGTCAGTTATAAATGAGGAGACTTTCAACGAGTGCAACAAAGAGAATATCTATCCTACATTACCATTAGGTAAAAAGAAAGTAAAAGGAGCAGTATCGAGTAAAGGTGTAGACGTTAAATTACAGACACATTTATCATTTTGTATTGCAGGTCATACTTTTCACTCAAGTTTTTGGATTGTTCCTTTATTGACAACAGACGTTATTTTAGGTACTAATTTTCTCGTACAACACGACGCAGTGGTTGATTTTCAGAATTCCTATTTAATGTTGAAGGACGAAAATGTACAACTTGCCTTAGAATTTCAGCACTCATTATCTGCGGAAGAACAAACAATTAACCGCACAGAGGTCATTTCCGCAACACGTAACATAGACAGTAATTCCACATTGTTCGCAGATACGTACGTACATAACTATAACACTCTAGACGAAGCTGACTACGACGTAATGCAGATGATTTCTGATAAAGTCAAACAGAGCAGTGCAAATACAGACGACGAACGCACGCAACTACACAAAATTCTTTTACAGCAAGCTCCAGTTTTCGACAACATTCCTGGTACTATGTCCGGTTTTATGTATGAATTTCAAGTCAAACAGCACGACACATTTAAAGCCAAGCATTATCCCATTCCGCATATTCATAGAGAACAGGTTAAGAAAGAATTGCAGGATATGCTTGACCAAGGAATTATTGAACCGGCAGTTAGTCCGTACATAAACCCGCTGCATATTGTTAAGAAAAAAGATGGCTCACTTCGCCTTGTACTTGATTCGCGTCACATTAATGACATTATTATCAATGAAACAGATCGACCACAGACACTAGAGGAACTTTTACAGAAATTTCATGGTACTGCTATTTATTCTACATTAGATTTGAAATCGGGATTTTGGCAAATTCAGCTTCATCCGAATTGCAGAAAGTACACAGCATTTATCTGTTTTGGCGACTGTTATCAATTTTGTAAATTACCATTCGGCTTAACTATTTCTTCTGCAGCTTTTATTCGCGGTTTGAACACAATACTTCCGACAGAACTTAAGGACAGAATTACGACGTACGTAGATGACATTCTTATTGCAGAAGCTAACTGGTCTGAACACAATATGATTCTTGAACGACTGTTGCAAACTTTTCGTGCACAAGGACTCACAGTTAACCTCAGTAAATCACATTTTGGCAAAACTTCTATAAAATTTCTTGGACACGTAATTTCAGCAGAAGGCATTGCGCCTGATCCGGAAAAACTACAAGCTTTGCGTGACATTACTGTTCCTACGACGAAGAAACAACTACGCAGTTTTTTGGGCTTAATTAACTTTTTTCGTAAATTTATTCATCACTCTGCTTTAGACACACCTAGATTATGACAATTAACAGTTAAAAACAGTATTTGGTCCTGGGATAAGCAAGCACATTCTGAATTCATGAACCTGAAACATGCTTTGTTGAATGCACCACTTTTATCGCACCCAGATCTTACCAGAAATTTTTCCATTGCCACCGACAGTTCCAACACCGCTTTAGGCGTACATATTTTTCAGGAAATTGAAGAAGATGGTTCTACAGTAGTTAAAAACATCGCATTTGCAAGTCGCATTCTGTCAACTGCTGAACGAAATTATTCCGTTACAGAACTGGAAACATTATGTGTTGTATGGGCTTTTACGAGATTTCGGCATTTTCTTTATGGAAGACACACCACCGTTTACACAGACCATAGAGCTATACAATTTTTACTTTCAGCTAAATTCACACACGACAGATTAAGCAGATGGAAACTTTATTTACAAGAATTTAATTTTACAATTGTTCACATTCCCGGCACACAAAATATTATAGCAGACGCACTATACCGTTCTCTCAGCAACAATCAGCAAGACATCGCAACCAACTTCTGAAAAGCTAATTTCAGCGTCATGTACATTCAGCAAGTTGCATTTGAAAATTTTATTTCGTCGTCATTACAGGACATAGCAAAAGAGCAAAATAAAGACAATGTGTGGAAAGAAATTAAACACCTTTGGCAAGATAAGAATAATGTTACGATTAGAAACCATTACACTGTACGCAATGACATTCTATTTCGCCGCTCTCACCCTGACAGCAACAATTGGTTATTATGTATTCCTGACGAACTGGTTAACAAATTGATCTGGTATACTCATTTAAGTTACGCACATTACGGAGCCAGAAAATGTTTTCTTATACTGAGACAGAACTGTTATTTTACCAACATGGAGAAACGTATACGACGAGTTTTAGCGTCATGTAAAATTTGCCAGAAAGCTAAGTCAGACACCATTTCACATATTCCTCCATTATATCCCATTGTACCTGTTAAATTAAGACATATGGCCGCAGTAGACATTTTTGGTCCGATTCCCAGAACCAATAGAGGTTTTTGCTACATCTTTGTCGCTGTTGAACTCACTTCAAAATTTGTTACCTTCACTCCGTTACGCAAAGCTACTGCTAAAACCGTTTCGAAAGCATTTGTAAAGCATTTTCTATTTCATGTAGGGCATGTGTTGAAAGTAATTTCTGACAATGGATCACAATTTCGTTCTGCTATATGGACACGCATGTTACGAGCTAGAAACATTTCTCCGATCTATATATCCAGGTACCATGCTTCTTCGAACCCTTGTGAGCGATTAATGAAAGAAACTGGTAAACTGTGTAGAATATACTGCCACAAAAGACATATTGATTGGGACACACACATATTCTCATTCCAAGATGTAATTAATTCCATTCCAAATGAATCCACTATGCTATCTCCGTCTGTTATACTGAAAACCGTTGAACCACCAAACAAAATTACAGAATTAGTAAATTTTCCTACATCTCGTCGACTACGACACCACGAAATAATTGACATTGCACTGAACAACATCAAACGTGCCGCAGAGCGCCGGAGAAGACAGCAAAAACAGGTTTGTACACGCCGAGACTTTCACGTGGGACAGAAGATATTAGTACGTACACACTATTTATCCAGCAGAATAAAAGGTAAGTGCAGTAAATTTGAACTTCTATACGCAGGTCCATATCGGATTCGCAGCATTCCTCACCCCAATGTAGTACACGTCGAAACTCTGAGAACCAGAAAAAGTAAAGGCAACCAACATGTCTCTAACATTAAACCCTTTATTGAATGAAGACACTTTATGATTTAACATGCTATGATGCCATTTACACATTTTATGACTATTTCTGCAATTATATTCACATGACTACCTATTGATGATTATCGTATTTTTTCTTGGCAAGTGCCCGGCAAGGTAAGGTTAGCAGGTCTCTCTTCTTGTCGTTACACATCAGACCGTGCATATTTTTTCAGATGAACTTACACATTTTATGACCACTTATGCAATTATATTTATGTGTCTATTTGCTGATGATTGTCGTATTTTTTCTTGGCAAGTGCCCGGGACGGTAAGGTTAGCAGGTCGCTTTTCTTGTCGTTACACATCAGACCGTGCACATTTTCCATTTTTTTATGTATGTACGATTGTTTTCCTATTTTCTTTGTATGTACTATGAAATAGTTAAGATATAAAACACACCAGTTGACTTTGACATTTTTGCCCTATGATATCTCAACATCGTGACTGTTTTACATTTTTTTGCTGCTGCATTGTGATATTCTGTGTACATTTTTGCATCTGAACACTGTCAATGTCTTTGACATATTACGTTTTCTGTTATGTTATGCTATATGCTTAGTTATGTTACCATAAACCAGTCATTATTTAGTGAGTATATGATGTAAATGCACGACATTAATCTTTGTTCATCATTTTCAGAAAGAAATAACGTGTAAAGGAAGTAAATTAAACAGAAATGGGAATTTCACCTACGGAATAAACGAAAGAAGATGCAAAAACCTTATGAGGAAGAGTAAATGGATCAGAATTAACAAGCATTAACAAGAATATACTATACACATCGTAGAATAGCAGTCTTAACTAATTTTTTCTTTCAGAATACGAAGCGATTGATGCAGGCTGTCAGACAGAACTACACATCTTAGTTTTAGTGATGAAATATGCTAGAGATAAGGAATAGTTGTGTAATGAGTAATAAAGTGATTTTTTTTGCAGATGATAATGAATGCTGATGAATAATGATGAAGAATATGCTACTATGGATCATGAAGTTTTTTCTTTACAGGTGATGATAATAATGCAGTTATGATAATATAGATAATGAAGTGATGGATAGTGAAGTTTTTTTTTCTTTACAGATGAGGATAATGTGGAAGTTATGTATTCATGCTATGTAGTTATTTAAGTATTTGTTGCAGTTTGCTTTGACAGCAGGTGTTATATTGCATAGTATAATGACGGAAGGTTTTGGAAAGGACAGCTATGGAACACACATTTCACTACCTGTTAATTCGAAGTTCACTACTTTTCAGCATAAAATGCATTTCTTCTTTCAGCTTAATAATCCATTTTTTGTATATTTTCTCAGGAGAAATTATTTATGAAATTAATGTGCTATAAGCAGTTGTTCATTAAATCTATGTCATCTATGAATGTGATTACATATACTCTACTTGTTTCATAATCTTGCCACAGCTGACTTATGACGAATGACGTTACACATTTTCGTTTACACCAACAACCCAGAAGCAAATTTTCTTTCTTGCTTTCCCCTATAATTACCCAACGCAATGCATTGCTAACAAAAAACAAAATGTATTACCAGTTCCAAATAATGATACCAGGTTAAGAGAATTCTGAGTAATGCTGATCAGCTATGAATAATATGTTACCTGAAAAATAAATACTATTAATTACTGTATAGAGATGACCAATGCTTTGTAACTAAAAAGAACTACTAATAATGCTTTGTAACTAGGAAAATACTACTAATTACTGTATAGAGATGACCAATGCTTTGTAACTAGAAAAAACTACTAATAATGCTTTGTAACTAGGAAAATACTACTAATTACTGTATTGAGATAACCAATGCTTTGTAACTAGAAAAAACTACTAATAATGCTTTGTAACTAGGAAAATACTACTAATTACTGTATTGAGATGACCAATGCTTTGTAACTAGAAAAAACTACTAATAATGCTTTGTAACTAGGAAAATACTACTAATTACTGTATTGAGATGACCAATGCTTTGTAAATAGGAAAAGAATGCTACTAATTATGCTTTGTAACTAGAAAATGAGTGCTATTCATTATGCTTTGTAGCTTGGAAAAGAATGCGATTATTTAATAATGCTTTGTAAATAGGAAAAGAATGCTACTAATTATGCTTTGTAACTAGAAAATGAATGCTATTCATTATGCTTTGTAACTTGGAAAAGAATGCGATTATTTAATAATGCTTTGTAACTAGGAAAAGAAGGCTACTGATTATTACTATATTGAAATGACAAATGATTAATTAATAATGTTTTGTAACTGGAAAATGAATGCTACTAATTAATAATGCTTTGTAACTTAGAAATGATAACTGTATTGGGATGACCAATGATAGAGTATCAACATTCTTATTGACTACTTCCTGTTTTAAGTAATGACTTCTGATGATTTGTAATTAGAGAATGGGCGCAAATATTCTATGTAAAACAATTAATGAACATTTTTCTGTAATACTACATACATGGTACAGAAATGTTCAATAACTGGGCTATGAATGCCGTAAACTACTAATGTAATTGCTAATGAAGACTAGTATGTGACTTAATGTCCTTCACCTTCTGACCTCACTACCCTGAATTACTGCAATATCCATTTGTCCTGGACATCCTCCTGATCATGGAGCACTATATTTGGTTTTTGCACTAATTCTACGTTGGTGTGCCTTGTAAGAGTGTGGTGTTGACACGACATGCTGTCCACCACCGTGAGCGATGGAGACGTTATTATGGTCCCACTGTTTGGTGTACCTAATGTACTGCCAAAGTGAAAACATGGAATATTACTACGACATTTCAGTGTCTTGGCTACGCTGATAAATACTTCTGGGAAAAGAACTTCAAATTGTCTCACTTGGTGTTGTACTTCTCTGGAAAGATATGGACTTTCAGTGCAGCTGTGTGCAACCTAAAGTGCTACAACCATGATGCAATCCTTCCCTTTCCTATCCTAATTCTTGTAACATAGTGAAAATCATTTTTTGCTAACATCATTTATAATCATGGCCTATACATTTTTCTCGATTTGCTGAACCGTAGTACATGTGTACTTATGTCACTTATCAACATGATTTTTTGCCGTTATGTTTACTTGTTGTGAAAATGCTGAAGAGTTTTTCAGTGCGTGTGCACTTATGTCACTTGTTTTGTACTCACATTTTGTCATTGTCTAATATGTTTTGTACTCGGTGCATGTGCACCACATTTACGTCATGTTCTACATCTGTATATTCTGTGATTGTAAAGTTAATTAGTCAAGAAAAAATTTGTTGCTCATGGCAAGTCCAAATGACTCACCATCGCTGCCAAATTTTTTCCCCCCCAGTGGAGGGTTATGAAACACGTATGTTCGTAGCAGCGATGGCGAGGCATGACAGCATCTCTGACCAGAGAGTTATTTATCGTTGCTAGTCTGCGCTTGACCGCGTGAGAGTTCAGTTCAGTTGCGAGAAAGTTGTTGTACGTAGCGAGTCGCGAGAGCATGTAGTTCAGTCTGTGCTAGTAGCGCGCACGAGATAGTCGGAGTTGTTTGTGAGGAGTCGGCGGGCGTCGACATGGGTCTCTGGTCAAGGTTCTGGACGAGGTATATTTTTTAAATAAGGTAATGAAGCAGAATTGCGCACATCTGATAATGTAATGTATGTTAACTGTAATTAATTTGTTCAAGAATTGCCCCAATAATAATTTTGTTCTCAAAGCAATCTTTTTAAGAAAATAATCATTACAATTGAAACAATATTTCCTTTGCTTTTCCTCCCAGAATCAATTTTATCAGGTTGATTATTGCACAGGGCCTAAGGTCAGCGCAGATGACCTTATAAAATTTATCAGGTTGATCATAACGTTAATTTTGTGGGGACTTAATATTTTTGCACATTGTTATTATCATTGAGTTTTATTACTGTGGGAAGCTAACATTTGGCACTAATTGCATTTTCATTCAATTCATATCATTTAATAGTAATTATGGGGAGGTTACACTTAGCACGATGTCTATTCACATTTAAATAATTTTCTCTTTCATTTTTGTGGGAAGGTTACAAACTGTATCGAACCCCTTCCGGAAGTCAAGGATAATAGCATCTACCTGGGAGCCTGTATCTAATATTTTCTGGGTCTCATGAACAAATAAAGCGAGTTGGGTCTCACACGATCGCTGTTTCCGGAATCCATGTTGACTCCTACAGAGTAGATTCTGAGTTTCCAAAAACGACATGATACTCGAGCAAAAAACATGTTCTAAAATTCTACAACAGATCGACGTCAGAGATATAGGTCTATAGTTTTGCGCATCTGTTCGACGACCCTTCTTGAAGACTGGGACTACCTTTACTCTTTTCCAATCATTTGGAACCTTCCGTTCCTCTAGAGACTTGCGGTACACGGCTGTTAGAAGGGGGGCAAGTTCTTTCGCGTATGTGTAGAATCGAATTCGTATCCCGTCAGGTCCAGTGGACTTTCCTCTGTTGAGTGATTCCTGTTGCTTTTCTATTCCTTGGACACTTATTTCGATGTCAGCCATTTTTTCGTTTGTGCTAGGATTTAGAGAAGGAACTGCAGTGCGGTCTTCCTCTGTGAAACAGCTTTGGAAGAAGGTGTTTAGTATTTCAGCTTTACGCGTATCATCCTCTGTTTCAATGCCATCATCATCCCGGAGTGTCCCGATATGCTGTTTCGAGCCACTTACTGATTTAACGTAAGACCAGAACTTCCTAGGATTTCCTGTCAAGTCGGTACATAGAATTTTACTTTCGAATTCACTGAACGCTTCACGCATAGCGGTGGTGGTGGTTAGTGTTTAACGTCCCGTCGACAACGAGGTCATTAGAGACGGAGCGCAAGCTCGGGTTAGGGAAGGATTGGGAAGGAAATCGGCCGTGCCCTTTCAAAGGAACCATCCCGGCATTTGCCTGAAACGATTTAGGGAAATCACGGAAAACCTAAATCAGGATGGCCGGAGACGGGATTGAACCGTCGTCCTCCCGAATGCGAGTCCAGTGTGCCAACCACTGCGCCACCTCGCTCGGTCACGCATAGCCCTCCTTACGCTAACTTTGACATCGTTTAGCTTCTGTTTGTCTGACAGGTTTTGGCTGCGTTTAAACTTGCAGTGAAGATCTCTTTGCTTTCGCAGTAGTTTCCTAACTTTGTTGTTGAACCACGGGGGGTTTTTCCCGTCCCTCACAGTTTTACTCGGCACGTACCTGTCTAAAACGCATTTTACGATTGCCTTCAACTTTTTCCATAAACACTCAACATTGTCAGTGTCGGAACAGAAATTTTCGTTTTGATCTGTTAGGTAGTCTGAAATCTGCCTTCTATTACTCTTGCTAAACAGATAAACCTTCCTCCCTTTTTCAATATTCCTATTCAATATTCAGGGATGCTGCAACGGCCTTATGATCACTGATTCCCTATTCTGCACTTACAGAGTCGAAAAGTTCGGGTCTGTTTGTTATCAGTAGGTCCAAGATGTTATCTCCCCAAGTCGGTTCTCTGTTTAATTGCTCGAGGTAATTTTCGGATAGTGCACTCAGTATAATGTCACTCGATGCTCTGTCCCTACCACCCGTCCTAAACATCTGAGTGTCCCAGTCTATATCTGGTAAATTGAAATATCCACCTAAGACTATAACATGCTGAGAAAATTTATGTGAAATGTATTCCAAATTTTCTCTCAGTTGTTCTGCTACTAATGCTGCTGAGTCGGGAGGTCGGTAAAAGGAGCCAATTATTAACCCAGCTCGGTTGTTGAGTGTAACCTCCACCCATAATAATTCACAGGAACTATCCACTTCTACTTCACTACAGGATAAACTACTACTAACAGCGACGAACACTCCACCACCGGTTGCATGCAATCAGTCCTTTCTAAACACCGTCTGTGCCTTTGTAAAAATTTCGGCAGAATTTATCTCTGATATAGATTCTCGAATAATACCAGAATTGCGGAATAACGCTCAAGCGGCGCTACTCTTCAACAAAGGGGGTATGGGAACTTGTAGAAATATCCATCTCGTAATTTGTTATGACCCCTTTACAAACTCCTGACTAAAATTGTAAAAAACTGCCTCACACAAGAACCGAATTCCAATTAACCTGTTGAGCAAGCTAATTCGGAATAGTGTTTCGACTATGGGTCACATCTACATCAGTATCTACGTACTGGGTGATCAAAAAGTCAGTATAAATTTGAAAACTGAATAAACCACGGAATAATGTAGACAGAGAGGTAAATATTGACACACATGCTTGGAATAACATGGGGTTTTATTAGAACCAAAAAAAAAAGTTCACAAAATGTCTGACAGATGGCGCTGGACAGCAAAACGTCAGTGACTGCGCATGACAATCGTGTATAAAAGGAGCTGTGATGAGAGAGAGACCGAGAGGCAGGAGAAAGGTTCACTTCACACCCAGCCACTGTGAGATCCGCGTCTGACAAACGCCGGATTGCACTCTGCCTCGGATGACGTCAGAGACCTACTGTGACAAACTGATGGTGAACTCACGAGGATTGTACCCCGTCCCGAATCGCTTACATTTGTGCTAAAGTACCTGTTGGTATGCCGTCCCTGATAATTACAAATCCACGTGGCAAGTGGTGACTATTAATTCCACTTTTGTGGCGAGCATTTATTTCGAACATTTACTTGAGTATTAGTAGCCAGGGCGAAAGACAATTAGGTAGGAGCGTGTCGTAGAGCTCGCCTCTGAACTGATAATTGTGCTGTTTAGGATAGAAAGATCTACAGTCAATTGAACATAGTGACTTCCAAATTGTTGCGCGTGAGATTACTAGATATGTGTATGAACTAAAAAAGATGTCAAGTACGCCGCTCGAGCAGCAAGAAATGTCCATTGTCTTGTGGGGTTTGTTCAGAACAGCAATAAAATATAATTTCGTTAGGTGAATCATAGGTGTCGTGAGATGAATGAAACTTTTCTCATCCAGATGTGGATTATCGATTTCAGAAATTCATACCCACCACACTGTTGCAAATTATAGGGCAGTTTATCACGTCTACATCTTTTTCAAATGTCAAACTGCCTTCTACCTTAGACCATTTGCCTACCTCCGTAGCACAAAAAAATTTGGTGCAGTGCGTATTAAACCTCTGGCATCTGTATAATTTTCAGGCATATATAAGCTCATACCTAACATTTTTCGTTCAGTCAGTGACTCGTATTATTATCATTGTTCCACAAAAAAATATACCGGCGGAAACTGAATTGTTACGCTATGGGCCGGCCGCGGTGGTCTCGCGGTTAAGGCGCTCAGCCCGGAACCGCGCGACTGCTACGGTCGCAGGTTCGAATCCTGCCTCGGGCATGGATGTGTGTGATGTCCTTAGGTTAGTTAGGTTTAAGTAGTTCTAAGTTCTAAAGGGACTGATGACCACAGATGTTAAGTCCCATAGTGCTCAGAGCCATTTGAACCATTTGTTACGCTATGAACGTCTTAAGAGAGCGCTACCAAACCTATACTCCAGCCCTGTGGGATATATTGATTAAAATTTCATCCATATACAAGATAATTTCCAGCAATGAAAAATGCCATGGCAAGAGATGAGAAACGGTGTGAGTTTATGGTGGTTGTTGGCTGAGTCAAACCTTAGTAGAACTTAACAGAGTGAAGATCGCACCACAACAAATCCAGAGGACATGCTCGTGCAATATCACCGTCTTTAGGACTTTCTGAAAGGTCGGATCGTTGCTACGAGGGATACGGAAGCATCAAACCGGCAGATCACACAGACGTTTGGCTGTAGTCCAATGAGAGCAGGGCGAGCAGTGACGAGAAGTACTCATAGGACAAACGAGTGGCAAGCAGAACGTGCGCAGGACCTTCCAGACCCCCACGTCAAGACAGCAGGGGTGTTCGGCTGCCTCTGCCGTGCAGACGGATGGTGACAACTCAGACACGGCCAGAGGTTGCAGGCAGTGTGTCACCACGAATCGTCGGGAAGAGCTTACTGGAAGCTACTCGAGAATCTCGAGGTTTCAACTACGGTTTACCGCTGACACCATACCATAGCCAACAGAGACTTAATGCAGCATACAACCAGATTCAACAGGGAACCTGCGTGGCACGATGAGGTGTTTAGTAATCAGTCACGCTTCCGTTTCTGGGGGTCAGCGTGTCTGTACACAACCTGGTGGGAGATCACAGGAAGCAGTAATTCTCGATTCCAAAGCCTGGCATGAAGGTGTGGGGATGTCCTTGATATAACAATGGGATTGATTCGGTAGGAGGCTGAATTCTCCCTAACGTGTGACTAGAATGGGAAGCCCAGTTGTGTCTTTCACAACCAAGGTGCCAATTATCTCACTGAAGCTGCATAATGCAACAGCCCATTCTGTAAACGCCACAAACCCCGTGAGGAATGTAGAGATAGTTGATTGGTCTGCAGAATCTGATGAGTCGTCACGCATAGGGCACCTCTAGCGCGCTAACGTGGCTCTGCAATTTTCTCTGCCTCGTTATGACTGGGTGTTGTGTGATGTCCTTAGGTTAGTTCTAGGGGACTGATGACCATAGCTGTTAAGTCCCATAGTGCTCAGAGGCATTTGAACCACTTGTAGCTCTGCATACGAGGGTGAGTCAAATGAAAACCTTAAATTTGTAACAACAAATCGAAATTTCGCGCCGTTATCCTATAAGTTGGTAAGCGTTCTACAAAATGCCTGTAGGTGGCAGCATAGTGCACACGTACCGTTCTAGTATCAGTATAAAGATGGCCGCTCCGCTTGCGACGTGCACCAGGGAAGAACAGCGTTCTGATATTTGGTTCACTTCCACCAACCGGAAACGAAGAGAGCGAGCAGGAAATGGCGCCATTCCTCATCAACAAAACCAAAGAAGTTTCGAAAAGAACCATCATCAGGGAAGGTTATGCTGACTCTCTTTTGGGACGAGAAAGGCGTCATTTTGGAGTATTGCATGCCTAGAGGAACCACTGTCACTAGTGCATCATACACAGATCTCCTAAAATATCATCTGCGGTCTGCAATCAAATCAAAGCGACGTGTATTTCTGCAAGCAGGTGTCCTTTTGCAACATGACAATGCAAGGCCCCACACTGCCCGTACAACAGTTGCAACAATCACAGACCTGCATTTTGAGTGTCTTCCTCATCCACCATACTCACCAGACCTTGCCCCAAGTGATTTCCATATGTTTGGACCACTCAGAGAGGCAATGGGAGGAAAGAAGTTCCGTTCTGATGTAGAGGTACGCCACGCGGTGCATGAGTGGTGGCGCGGACTACCAAAAGAATTTTTTTCTAAAGGTATTTATGCACTTTGTAAGCACTGGAGGACTTGCATTGAGCGTGGGAGAGATTATGTTGAAAAATGATACAGCTTTGTACCACTTGTACACAATAAATAATATTTTAAAAAATAAGGTTTTCATTTGACTCACCCTCGTATAAGTGAGATTAAACCACTTGAAGTTATCTGTCTCAACGTTGTAATTATCGCTTACACTACCTACATTCTGAGATATTTCGTGGCATTTTCTTTCAGTGACGAAGGCACTGGCATCTGCTTATCCATGTTACAATTAAGTACCGAACTCGCGAATATGACAGATTAATCCGTTGAAACCGGTTAAGTACAATAAAGTATTACAGTTGTGCAGCTGATGAACGAATTCTATTTTGGAAAAATAGTACAACAGTTATCGAAAAAATAACTCTTCTGGATACAAACATAACATCCTTCTGACGCCGCACAGCCGACGCTGATCAAACACTTTCTGAAACAGAAAATATTGAAAAATATAATGCGAAAAAATAATTTTCATAAACACATCCGAAAAAATAGCGATTTATCTGAAGAAGAAAATGAGGAAAGAAACATATTGCCTGTGGTCTAAGCGACTAACACACTCCTTGAATGTAGTGTACAGGTGATAGGTAATGATAACGTTTTATGATAATTTCAGTGAAACAGAACTGCGTATGGGTTTGAGAGAAACCTTCTTATAATGGGTAGGACATGCTAAAGACGCTGACAGACGGAGATGCGAAACCCGTTGTCTTCCAGGTTTAGGGATTTCGTTGCTACTCTGAATCGCTCAGACTGATGCAAGCCGCTGAGTTATTTGGCTATCGATTCGCATCAGCGCCTGTTGGATGATACCACGGTGCACTGTTGCCAGATTTCCTCCAACATACCACTGACATCACACCTCAATTGCCCTGTGTAGAAAATCGTGGGAAATCCAAAAAGAGTGGGAAAGTCAAAACCAGTTGTGCTTCAGAGATTCCTCCACCCGTCTGACAGCACAGTACACCTGTCCTAAGAGCCCCATTCTCCTAGCAGTAAACTGATGGAAAATTCGAGATAAATTGTGCTAATGTTACGTATCGGAAGTAACTATTGAATCCCAGATCGCCACTCAGTTTAAGATGGTGGTAGCCCAGTAGTCCTAAGTTTACACCATTTCCCAAGCCTCTCCTACATTCAAGATCACTGACACAGCTATCATGCTTAAACAGTTTTCCCCACTCCAGGTGCCCTGAGGTTAAAACTATGTAGTTCGCTTGTACAGTTTAAACATTTAAAGTGCATGTTATTGGAAGGATAGGAATGTATGTTTATTTTATTGCTTAAACAAATCTGAGACTCATATGCAAACAGTCCATGAAGGAAGGTGGGAAGGAAGATTAGTGTTGAATGTAACATCAACACTGAGGACTTTTGACGGTACATTAAACACTAGACCTCCTTCCCACCTTCATTCATGTACTTCAGACACAGAGCAGTCCATGTCATAGCGATAGATGAGCTGTCTATTAGCCTTCTGACTGGTTTGATGCAGCCCACCTCTAATTCCTCCCCCGCGCTATCCTTTTCATCTCAGAGTAACACTTGCACACCACACACTAAGTTATTTGTTGGACCTATTCAAATATCTGTCTTACCCCACAATTTCTACCCTGTATAGTTCGCTCTAATACCATGGAGATTATTCTCTTATGCCTTAACAGATGTGCCGTTGTCCCGTCCTTTCTTCTTGTCGGCGTTTACCGTAACTTCCGTCCTTCGCCGAATCTGTGGTGAAGTTCGTCACTCCTTGCCTAATCAGTCCACCAAATTATCAAAATTGTAATGCAGCACCACTTCTCAAATGTTACGATTCTCTTCTGTTCCCATTTTCACACTGTTCACGATTCACTACCATACAATACTGTGTCCCAAACGTACACCCTCAGAAATTTCTTCCTCAAATTAACGCCTATGTTTGACACTGGAGACTTCTCTTAGCCAGGCATGACCTCATTGCCTGTGCTAGTCTGCTTTTTTATCTCCTGCTTCCTTCATCCATCATGTGTAATTTTGCGTACAAGGTAGCAGAATTCCTTAGCTTCATATACTTCGTGACCCCTAATTTTGATGTTAAATTTCTCGCTCTTCTCATTTCTGCCACATCTCGCTACCTCTGTCTTTTCTGGTTTACTCTCAGTCCACATTCTGGATTCGTAGACTGCTGATTGCCTTTAGCAAATCCTGTAAATCTTCTTTGCTTTCACTGAGGAACCAGTATTACCAGTGAATCTTATCACGCCCTTTAACCTGGAATTTTAATCTCACTCTTGATATATAGATTGAACATTGGAGCAAGAGACTGCATCCCTGTCTCACATCATTTTTAATCTGAGCGCTTTGTTCTTGGTCATCCAGTCTTACCCTTCCTTCTTGGTTCTTAAGTACATTCTGTATCACCCATCTTGCCCTATAGCTTACTCCTATTTTTCTCACAATTCCGAAAATCTTGTACCATTATACATTGTTTAATGCCTTTGCTAGATCAACAGATGCTATGAACATCTCTTGATTTTTCTTCAATCATGCTTCCGCGTTATCCACGTAGTCTTAAATCCAGGGGAATCGGACTAAGGTGAAACTGTTCAAACAAGCAAGGTGTGTAAGTTTTCAACTTAGGATAGGTCAGCCCTTGGGTTCTAAACTTAAGGTGGCAATTGTTTAAACATGAAAGATGTGTCAGTGAACTGTGGCATGAGAGAGGAGGGTGAAAGCAATTAAACTTAGGACAACGGGTCTTCCAGAATTTTAGACTGATTTCTTGGATTTGACTATTGGCTTGTGATGTAAGGAGAAAACCAGTGACCATCTTGAGTTCGATACTTAGCAGAAATGTTCTGGTAACAATGTAGGCTGTGCTCACATAGCCAGATCTGGCATCCTGGATTCTCTACTTAGTACATGTGAACTACTTCCACAATCATGAGGTCCCCAACCAATAGAACAATTACGGTTTTTTTTTAAATTTCTACATCGACATATACATCCACACGATTTCTCTGTAATTCAGATTTAAGTGCTTGGCAGAGGGTTCCTCGAACCACAATCATACTATCTCTCAACCATTCCACTCCCGAACAGCGCGCGGGAAAAACGAACACCTAAACGTTCCTGTTCGAGCTCTGATTCCTCTTATTTTATTTTGATGATCATTCCTACCTATGTAGGTTGGGCTCAACAAAATATTTTCGCATTCGGAAGAGAAAGTTGGTGACTGAAATTTCGTAAATACATCTCGCCGCGACGAAAAACGTCTTTGCTTTAATGACTTCCGTCCCAACTCGCGTATCATATCTGCCACACTCTCTCCCCTATTACGTGATAATACAAAACGAGCTGCCCTTTTTTGCACCCTTTCGATGTCCTCCGTCAATCCCACCTGGTAAGGATCCCACACCGCGCAGCAATATTCTAACAGAGGACGAACGAGTGTAGTGTAAGCTGTCTTTTTAGTGGACTTGTTGCATCTTCTAAGTGTCCTGCCAATGAAACGCAACCTATGGCTCGCCTTCCCCACAATATTATCTATGTGGTCTTTCCAACTGAAGTTGTTCGTAATTTTAACACCCAGGTACTTAGTTGAATTGACAGCCTTGAGAATTGTACTATTTATCGAGTAATCGAATTCCAACGGATTTCTTTTGGAACTCATGTGGATCACCTCACACTTTTCGTTATTTAGCGTCAACTGCCACCTGCCACACCATACAGCAATATTTTCTAAATCGCTTTGTAACTGATACTGCTTTCCCGCTAGTTTATATTTAACTCAACTGGATTAAATTTAATTTCCTAAAATTTATAAATTTCCTGCCATTATATATGTTTGGCAAATGGGCAGTGACGCCAGAGGGGTGGCGGTGTAATCTGGTGACAGCACATGCTGAAGTCATCGAGAACATCATCAGAAAACTGGCAACAGTGTAGGCCATAGTCGAATCCGCCCACTCCTACTACTCCCCCATCCTTCATCGATCTGATCTCTTGCTCCAAACCTACAACACATAAGAATTATGATTTTGTGGTTTTGATGTTGTCATATGCCATAGATCGTCTTGGTTCGGTTTCGAGAGATCGCTTCACTCTTCTTTGAGAGTGAGAAAACTAGATTTATTCTCTGTGAATTGATGTTAATGCCTCAAAAGAAGAGGGCTGGGAGGGATTCGATTATTGCCAATTGGTTCAAATGGCTCTGAGCACTATGGGACTTAACATCTGAGTCCATCAGTACCCTAGAACTTAGAACTACTTAAACCTAACTAACCTAAGGACATGACACACATCCATGCCCGAGGGAGGATTCGAACTTGCGACCGCAGCGTTTGCGCGGTTCCAGACTGAAGCGCCTACAACCGCCCGGCCACCCCGACCGGCGTTTATTGCCAACAATCAGTCTAGAAGTTCATACAAAGGCAATCAGGAACTTCATATCTGATTCAGCAGTGGACTACACAGTTGGTATCCAATAAATTAGTCACTTTAGAAAACTGAAAGACATCTGGATAGAAGAAGGAAGGGAGGGCAGATCTCGACTATCAAATAATCTGGTTGATTACTTAAATGCATTTGGCTTACTATATAGTAGGGTACAAGGGTCAGAAAAACGCAAGTCGCCTACTACTTCCAATTCAGAGACCACAAGGTAACCAGGAATTTATACGAGTACTGAATTACTATACGTATGAAAATACACTCCTGGAAATGGAAAAAAGAACACATTGACACCGGTGTGTCAGACCCACCATACTTGCTCCGGACACTGCGAGAGGGCTGTACAAGCAATGATCACACGCACGGCACAGCGGACACACCAGGAACCGCGGTGTTGGCCGTCGAATGGCGCTAGCTGCGCAGCATTTGTGCACCGCCGCCGTCAGTGTCAGCCAGTTTGCCGTGGCATACGGAGCTCCATCGCAGTCTTTAACACTGGTAGCATGCCGCGACAACGTGGACGTGAACCGTATGTGCAGTTGACGGACTTTGAGCGAGGGCGTATAGTGGGCATGCGGGAGGCCGGGTGGACGTACCGCCGAATTGCTCAACACGTGGGGAGTGAGGTCTCCACAGTACATCGATGTTGTCGCCAGTGGTCGGCGGAAGGTGCACGTGCCCGTCGACCTGGGACCGGACCGCAGCGACGCACGGATGCACGCCAAGACCGTAGGATCCTACGCAGTGCCGTAGGGGACCGCACCGCCACTTCCCAGCAAATTAGGGACACTGTTGCTCCTGGGGTATCGGCGACGACCATTCGCAACCGTCTCCATGAAGCTGGGCTACGGTCCCGCACACCGTTAGGCCGTCTTCCGCTCACGCCCCAACATCGTGCAGCCCGCCTCCAGTGGTGTCGCGACAGGCGTGAATGGAGGGACGAATGGAGACGTGTCGTCTTCAGCGATGAGAGTCGCTTCTGCCTTGGTGCCAATGATGGTCGTATGCGTGTTTGGCGCCGTGCAGGTGAGCGCCACAATCAGGACTGCATACGACCGAGGCACACAGGGCCAACACCCGGCATCATGGTGTGGGGAGCGATCTCCTACACTGGCCGTACACCACTGGTGATCGTCGAGGGGACACTGAATAGTGCACGGTACATCCAAACCGTCATCGAACCCATCGTTCTACCATTCCTAGACCGGCAAGGGAACTTGCTGTTCCAACAGGACAATGCACGTACGCATGTATCCCGTGCCACCCAACGTGCTCTAGAAGGTGTAAGTCAACTACCCTGGCCAGCAAGATCTCCGGATCTGTCCCCCATTGAGCATGTTTGGGACTGGATGAAGCGTCGTCTCACGCGGTCTGCACGTCCAGCACGAACGCTGGTCCAACTGAGGCGCCAGGTGGAAATGGCATGGCAAGCCGTTCCACAGGACTACATCCAGCATCTCTACGATCGTCTCCATGGGAGAATAGCAGCCTGCATTGCTGCGAAAGGTGGATATACACTGTACTAGTGCCGACATTGTGCATGCTCTGTTGCCTGTGTCTATGTGCCTGTGGTTCTGTCAGTGTGATCATGTGATGTATCTGACCCCAGGAATGTGTCAATAAAGTTTCCCCTTCCTGGGACAATGAATTCACGGTGTTCTTATTTCAATTTCCAGGAGTGTATATCATTGATGAATTGGGACTTACTAAGTATGTAAGCTGAGTGACGGAACCCTTGTCAAAGACGCAAATGACTAACCAATTGGGATGGCAATTAGCTTTACCAAGACACTACGGAGGCAGAATTGTACCCGGCCAGTGTGGCCGAGTGGTTCTAGGCGCTTCAGTCTGGAACCGCTCTACCGCTACGGTCGCAGGTTCGAATCCTGCCTCGGGCATGGATGTGTGTCATGTCCTTAGATTAGTTCGGTTTAAGTAGTTCTAAGTTCTAGGGGACTGATGACCTAAGCAGTTAAGTCTCATAGTGCTCAAAACTATTTGAAGCATTTTGAACAGAATTGCTACCGAAAGAAAAGTTGGTAATCGAGGGCAGCATAATGTTATGTAGATTCCGTCGCTGGGTTTGCAAGTGGTAACTGAAGGCCGAAGTGCAAAGCTAGACCCATCAAACAATGAGCGTGTTATTTCGGAACAACAAGGGTTGGTATCGAGTTCTGAACTCGCTTCTCCATTAAGAAAAGCTTCTCTTTCTAGCTGCATTTCCAGTGATAGAAATCGCGTCCGGGGAACTTACATCAGTAGTGCAAGATGATCTGAATCACAAGAGGCCGAGAATCAAATCCAAACCTGTTTTTTATAATTTGAGTTCCGAAACAGTAACTTAAGGAGGCAACTGCTCCTGCAAGTTCTTATGCCGAAATAGCTGTCGAGCCGTCAGAAACGGCATCCTTGTGTCTTTCTATGGGAATAGTGAGGTTAGAATTGCTTGAGAAAGTTGGTAAAGAAAAAAGTAAGTAAATCCAACAGAATAAAATTAAAAAATAACTAAGTGAAAGAAAAAGCGTATTTGGTAGAGGGTTTTACACCACTATGCTAACGAAAACTGCCAGGAAACCATCTACAAAGAACACGGAATGCCCTTGCATGTTCATAAATCTTTTGGTTCTTCAGGGTCGTAATTAAGTGGCCAGACGAGTTCTAATTCTCTCAAATGACAGCGAAAATTAATATAAACGAATTTTTAGTTAAACTAGTAATCTAAATTTTTATGTGGCTGATCTGTTCCATATTAATTTCTCAGTCACTCCCTTCATTTGTTTTTTGATGTGAATACTCATCTCTGTACACCTCTCAAAGAAATGAAGCTTCACAAAGATTTTGATTTGGTGAAAGGCACAAGATCGTGCTTTTTCATGTTTCAGGCTTTTTGACAGGAAAGAAAGAAGAGTTTGGAAGTGGTGGATGTGCCGATGTAAGTGAAGTGCGGTGTAGCAATTGATTGGAGACCAGAGGTTAGGTAAGGGGCGTTTTCTGTCCAGTTTGTAATTAGACAGCTGCATCTACACATTTGTGTCAGGGACGGTCTGTCGACTAGGCTAGAGGAACACTCGCCCGCGTAACAGAATAGCACTATCGATAGCCGGCTGCCTCCAATACCGTGCAATGTCAGGCAAAGTAAACTCTCGCGGGCGCCGCACAAAACAGCCCCAAGGAGGGGGGAGGTGTGACAACAAGGGGGGACCGCGGAGTCTAGGCCGGGTGTGCGATGGCCACTACTTCGACCCCAGGGTACGCTGCTGGGATGAGCCACTGCTGCGACGCCGCCATCTTTAAGCAGGGCGCCGTAAGTTACCGGCCTCCAACTTGGCAGGGATACCAACTCTGCCAGCTCCTTCTCATAAGTGTATCGACCGTCTTCCGTTATCATTCTTGTATCTGATACCTATCCCGCTCTACCAACAGTACGTTGCGCTACTCGCCTGTTGCAGTGGCACACTCTTTCCTTACTGCACTCACTCACCCGCTAGTTAACTGAGAGGCCATCCTGACACCAACACCTGCGTCGCCTACGCTCACTTGAAGTGACATATTGAGGCCCAACTGGGCTGCAATCTAGGAAGTGCCGCCAATGGGAAGTGCAAGAAATCTGTAAGTGTTGGGTGATAGAGAGGAGAATGGAGTTGGATGTTATAACCCGTAAGGGATTCGTGTGAGCGATACTACAAACAGTCCGATTGCTGCTACTCCCTCGCATTTCGTCATTATGTGCCAAATGATGGCGAATTTTACCAGTGCACAATAGAGAAACTTTTTATCAGAACGGACACAGTTATGCAGCAACTATGAGTAACCTTCGCGTTATTCTGGGGTGCAATGAAACACAGAATCAACAGTTCACAGAGTTGTTGTAAAACTCAATCAAATGGGTGCAGCAGTGAACATAAATAATTGATGGCAGCCTCGTCTGGCAGGCCTGTGCAAAACATAGCACTTGTTCGTGACAGTGTGGCTTTTAGTCCAGCGAACTCAGTTCTTCGCAGTTCCTCAGCACTGGGCATAGGATATTCTTCAGCACGGCGAATTCTCCGGTGTGATCTTCGTTATCACCCTCCAATTAACGCAGCAGCTGAAAGTAAGACGACCATGAGAAAAGGAGACATTTTGTTTACTAGTTTCTGAGAAAACGACAGGGAATATCATGTTTAGTGATGCAGAGCATTTCAACATAAACCCGTTTGTGAATTTACTGAACTACCTTATGTGGAGGTCAGAAAATCCTTGCATAGTTCAAGAGAGGAAAATGCTGTTTAGCGAGAGACGGTTTGACATGGCTCTTCGGTGGGAGGTGAAATCGGGCCTTTTTTTTTTTTAATGTGAGGAAGGACACGTTGTGGTAGATAATGGAAACCCATACCGCGTGACGATGAGATTTTTTTGTGGTCTCCTTTTTTCATGGAACTGAGCTCAAGAGTTCTGGCTTCAGCGACACTCTGCCACCTGTCGCACTTCATGCGGAACAAATGAACTGCTCAATGAGCAGTTTGCGGATCACCTCATCTCGCGTGATGGCAGCCAACAATGGCAACCAAGGTCATCTGTCTTAAGCACTTGCGATTTTTGTTTTGGTTTCGCAGTTACCTTAAACCACTGGTGCATATCAATAATCCCCGATACATCCGTGAATCAAAGGGGACAAATCGACTTGTTTTTGGTGGAATGCAAGTGGAGTCTTGTCAGATGGCCATAGAGAGATTTTCGGACAGAGTATTTGCATACCAGCGCAGCAGCACGTCATGAGGTAGACATCATTTTCCTGTAACGTGGCTTTTACAGCTTCTTCAGTGAGAATGCAGCAATCCCCCACCAAGTTATTATCTCGTGGTAATGTATTGTAAAACTATATGTTTTCTCTTTCCTGTATTTATTCCATGGATTTGTGAATGTGGACGTTTTAAAGCAAATATTGTCTGAGTTGTAATATTATTTTTCATTGTTATTATATGTAAAATCTGTGTACTTTTGTAAACTTTGGTCTATCAGGAAACATGCTATCTCTGCAACAAATAATGAATATAGAAGTGACATCTGACGACCGAGTAGTTCATCACGGGGCTCCAAAGCACTTGGATGATTGGGTGCGACCGTGGAGTCAATTTGTGAAAATTTAATTAGTTTATGGAAAGCAGAACAGCTTCAGTAGCGGTGGAAGGAGAAGAAGATAAGAAGCTCTCAGGGACAGTGTACTATGACGGAGAAGGCGGAATTTACGAGAAGAGACGAGCGGAAATCAAATCCTTCTGGAAAACGATTTCTTTACTATTTTTTAAGTAATTTAACATTGCGAGAAGAAGATTTTATTCCGAAAATTGATGTGGGAAGACCAAAGAAGAAAAGAAGAATTATAGACGAGAAGATTTATCTCATATCATTGCATAAGATACCGGGAAGAAAAAGAAATGAAAGATCCATCGATCAATCTAGAACCAGGAGCTACCACTTTAAGAGAAACGTAATTACACCGTGGTTTTTCCGATCAACAAATCGAATCGTTTCTCGGATTCTTTTACATAGGAAAGAGACTGTGAAAGCTACACATTCTATGTACTATATTACAACTGAAAACTGACCGATATGGTATAGTATGTTTAACTGTGAACCGTCTTAAAAGTGAGAGTTAGCAGTGTAACGGTTAGAGCTAGTGACACTTTGAGCTGAAATTAATAAATGGAAGATCAGCCACTGAAATACACTTTACGCATGCGTCAATTGTTAAACTTAAACTGGTATCTGCAAACTTTACTATTCCAACATACTCCAGCCCTGCATTCTGCACCGAAATAGTTTTGTCAGATATTTTACAGTATGTCCAGCAACGAGACGAAGCATCGGAGTGACAGTGGAAATTTATCAGAATTTTTGGTAAGCGATTTTCTAGTCACGAACTCAGCCACCGCCATTTTGCTGCGATCCAGCACACTTCAAGAAACAGCAGCAACATGATGGCAGCAAAGAACGTCCTCCACTGCATCGCATCTCCAAGTAATCCATAGTTGCGATTCAGCGATTATCACCATATTCGTTGTTATGTAAGGTGAAAAACATCATTTCGATAAACTATTAATGTGTACAAACATATGACAACGCAGTTAGCGTTTCCTTATGAAAATAATTAACAGTATTCCATATCAATTATTTTAACAGTAATAGATTTCTCTCTCGCATTTTCAATTTGCAATCATAAACTATAATCGTATTTTCCTAAACAGTAAAGTCTGTGTATGAGTTAACGTACTGTTATTCCATACTGCGATGATCTAACGAGATTCAAGGCAACATTATTTCTTAATGAATTGAGATTAAAGACTGGAATTATTGTAGTGCGAAATATAACAGTGGCGACAAAATTGATTTTAGGTTTCGCACAGACATGTCATTGTTATTCATTGGACTGTGTGTCTTTCTGCATCAGGCTTCGCACATCCATATGTAACAAACATTTACAACAGTCAACATTTTGCTGTTACGGTCAGTCCGAATATCTTACGCAACACTGAACAGCTAATACACGTCAGTGGATCACTTCTCTTCACAGCCTTTGCGTAACAATTGTATAAAATATAACTGGGATACATCTACGTGGTTACTCTGCAATTCACAATTAAGTGCCGGGCATAGGGTTCATCAAACCACCAAGTTATTTCTCTACCGTTTCACTCATAAACAGCGCCCGAGAAACGAACACCTAAATCTTTCCGTGCAAGCTTTGATTTCTCTTTTTTATATTGATGATTCATTCTGCCTACATTGGTCCACATATCCATTTACGAAATCACACAGTTAACTTACCAGTAATCAATATTACCACAGACCTTCCGGAAGACATAGGCTGCATATTTATTTAATATATACAATATGCAAGTATACACATAATATAAAAGGGAGAAATTTGGTACAAAAACCCGAAAAGTACTTAACCGATTTGCGTCGAATTCTGACACAATCCTCTAGTAAACATTTGAACAGATATAGGTTGTACTCTTTCCTATATAAATATATTCGTAATCTGTAAAGGGGAAAGGTTGTTACAAAACTATTTACTTCAAATTTCTACGCGTTACTGTAAGGAACATTCGCACTAACATAGGCTATCTATTTTTAATATGCATTATATTTTTAATATCTATAATATATTGATATAAGTCTCTACTACTGTATTAATAGAAGAGCCTGTTGAACGTTGTTACTGAAATTCTCGAATGGTACTTGACCAATCTATTTGATAATTTCACATGATACTCTAATGAACATCCGAATAGACATAGACTATGCCTTTTTCTAATACTTTTAATATATAAGTACACGATTTATCTTCAAAGGGGAAACTTTGCTTCCAAAAACCTTGGAAGTATTTGACCTATTCGCTTTAAATTTTTACTCGATAATCAGATGGACAGAGAGAGAAAACGTTATTACTAAAAATTCCAAACATTTCTTGGCCGATTTACTTCATACTTTTATACAATACTCTAATGAACATTTTGACAGATATAGGCTACATACATTTTAAAAGTGGAAACTTTAACAAAAATCTCGAAAAGTTCTTGCCCAATTTCCAATTTACTTCAACAAATTTTTACACGTTACTCTAATAAACGTTCATTGACGCAGGCTGTACAGTTATTTAATACATGTAACCTGTAATATATATATATATATATTACAGGTTACGTGTATTATAAAACATTGTTAGCAAAAATCTCGCAAAGTTCTTTATAGTTTTACGTCAGGTTTCGACAGGATACTCTAACAAACCTTGATACAGACATTGGCCATCTAAATGAAGATGTTTTCTATTAAAACCGACTGCCAGAAATAATACTGTGCTGTGTTCTGTTGTGAATATGTGCGGTTCGCAGACCATTTTACCAAAGACAGTAGGGCATTTAAACCATTAGAGAATTCGTTTCTCCCACGAATATTCTTTCTCGTTATATAAATTTTTGAACAAAAACTGTATGCACAACAAGGCGTTGTTTTGTTTGCTTCTTTGCAGTCAGCTTTCACAGAAAATAGGGAAGTCATATTTATGGTTCACAGACTTGTGATTAGAATTCTAATACAGAGCCCAAATTTTAAATAACAGCCAGCTGATGTGACCGAGAGGTTCTAGGCACTACAGTTTGGAACCGCGCGACCGCTACGGTCGCAGGTTCGAATCCTGCCTCGGGCATGGATGTGTGTGATGTCCTTAGGTTAGTTAGGTTTAAGTTCTAGCGGACAGACGACCTCAGATGTCAAGTCCCATAGTGCTCAGAGCTATTTGAACCATTTTTTAAAATAACAATAAACATGACTTAAGACAAAGAGGGGAGGGTGGGAAGGAGGTGTACATAGAGTGGTGGGGGTTAAGAGATAGACAGAGGTGGAGGAGGAGATAGGAAAATGGAGGGGGAGAAGGAGATTAGAAAGTATGTCCAATTTACGTACATATTTAGCTACAGCGTAGCATTGTCGGGTTCGCTAGAATCTACAGAGTGACCCAAAAATCCGTTAACATTTGAAAATTCAATACTTCACCGAATAATGTCGGTAGAGAGGTAATAATTGATACACTTGCTTGAAATGCTATGGGGTTTATTTAAACCAAAAAAGTGCAAAAAATTACCCACCGATGGCTACTCACATGATGCAAAATCAAGAATAATCAGAACATTTGATTTCTAACAAACACGACGTTCTTTACAACCAACGCTCAACATTTCGGCCGTCATTCATCAACAATACCTGTAGTCGGGAGACAATGTTGTGAACAGCACTGTACAGCATCCCAATGGGTGTGGTGATAAATTGCCATCAGATGTTGTCTTTTAGCATCCGTAATGAGGTCTGACGGTCGCGGTAGACCTGCGGCTTCAGTAATGACACGGACTGATGTCTAAGGAGGCCAAGAATGGCGGAAGTGGCGGCCCAGCACGCAATCCTCATGAAACGATGTGAGCGGGAGAGCTTTCAAATTTGCGGCAATAAGGTGTGGGCGCCATCCGGCATAAAATTCGTATCTTCCAGCATGTGCTTATCAGCCATACCAGGCATGATGCGATTCTATAACATATCGGCGTGTCTCTGACACCTTGAAAAGCAGCAACCCGCTTTTCCTCGAAGAAGAAGGGTTCGATCACATTTGATGGGGTAAACCCACACCACACCATGACTTCCTTCTCATGCAATGGAGTTTCGACGATAGTTTTAGGACTTTCGATAACTGATATTCTGCAGTTGTGTGTTGACAAACCCTGTCAAGCGCCATATGTTGACTGTTTTTTGCATTCGTTTCTGACGTCAATAAGACCCCGTGTCACTTCAGGCATGTGTGTCAAGTTTTGCCGCTCTACCTACCACTCTATCTATATTAGTTGAAATGTTAACGAACTTTTGGGTCATCCTGGTTTTGTAAGACTGAGTGCCAGTGAATGAGTGTGTGGCCTTGCTCATCCCACTCAGGAATAAGGGGTTAATCCTGTGAGGTAACGGGCGAGTCGTGGCGCCCTGAAAATATTCTAAGTTCGGTGGAAGCAGTGGCCACACAAGCCGCTCTGCCAGCCCGGGCAGCAAACACCTGGTGCCGAACGTTAGCCGTACGAGAGGGGTAGCCCCACCGCACGGTCCATCGAGCACGTGGCTGGGAATTCCCTGGTGACGCTGTGCGCCGGGAGGGCCAAAGATGGCGGACTTTGTGAAAACTTAACGGCAGACATTTCACAGTTCGTATAGAAATTAATAGCAGCCAGATGAATCCTGATACCTCAAACAGCAACATGTACTTTACTATTATTTGCATGGCAGTTCTGATCATGTTATCATATTTTCAATATCTTTTTTAGTTTAAAGTTTACTACCTGACAGTAAATTATACACGTAACACCCAGCAACGAATTTCCAAAAAATAAACGCTACATCCGATTTTGTCGATCGAAGTGTCTTTAGAAATCTATTAGTGTAAACCTAAATTGGTATGAATTGCAGGCATGTAACTTGAATAATGCACGAATTATTGGAAGTCAAAGTGGCCGTTTACTATCGATCGCGTTAGGCCATAAGTACTCCACAGTTACACGAAAAAACGGTAGCAGCATGCTTATAAATATATATATTCATCTGCGTCTTTGTTTATATCCGATATATACTATTCATGAAGAAATTGGTTAAATATTTACTGTGTTTTAAAAAACACAGACATTAGGCTACTGCCCTACCTTTCTTTCTATTCCTTTGATATATGTTTATTTAATTTGTTTGTGTATCTAATAATGTGTGTTAGAGCGTGGTTATGGTCCAGCCGTAGGAATATTTCTTCATTTTAAGTTATTTAAATGTAAATCCAGTATTTCGTATGTGTTTAAATATGTTTGTGAGTGTACGCTGGCTTTGAGATATGGAAGGAGCGCCCTAGCCACTCACAGCGCTCGTTAATGGTGATACTGTATGGAAGTGGGGGAGAAGGATCGTTTGGAATCGCAGAGGACACGGAGTGGGTGCTGGACGTGAAGGCACGATGCACGATCGCGGGGGAGGCACTCGGAGTGTGGAGCGGTTTGCACGTGGTCGCGAGAGCTGGAAATACTTCGGAGTGCGGACTTGTCAAGTTGTCAGATTTCCGTGGTTTCTACAGTGAAGAACTAGTGTGCGCTTAGAAGTGAATATCTCGCGAGCTATGTTCTTGTTCATGACTAATTACGTGCAGCAGGAATCTATTGTTTCCCTGTCATTCAACTTATATTTTATTTAATTGCTGGACCATCGACACCAACAAGTGTTTTGCAGAAATATACCGCATTCTCAAAAGTAATTCTACTGTCGTACTCATCATTTAAAGTCGTTAAAATACACTCCTGGAAATGGAAAAAAGAACACATTGACACCGGTGTGTCAGACCCACCATACTTGCTCCGGACACTGCGAGAGGGCTGTACAAGCAATGATCACACGCACGGCACAGCGGACACACCAGGAACCGCGGTGTTGGCCGTCGAATGGCGATAGCTGCGCAGCATTTGTGCACCGCCGCCGTCAGTGTCAGCCAGTTTGCCGTGGCATACGGAGCTCCATCGCAGTCTTTAACACTGGTAGCATGCCGCGACAGCGTGGACGTGAACCGTATGTGCAGTTGACGGACTTTGAGCGAGGGCGTATAGTGGGCATGCGGGAGGCCGGGTGGACGTACCGCCGAATTGCTCAACACGTGGGGCGTCAGGTCTCCACAGTACATCGATGTTGTCGCCAGTGGTCGGCGGAAGGTGCACGTGCCCGTCGACCTGGGACCGGACCGCAGCGACGCACGGATGCACGCCAAGACCGTAGGATCCTACGCAGTGCCGTAGGGGACCGCACCGCCACTTCCCAGCAAATTAGGGACACTGTTTCTCCTGGGGTATCGGCGAGGACCATTCGCAACCGTCTCCATGAAGCTGGGCTACGGTCCCGCACACCGTTAGGCCGTCTTCCGCTCACGCCCCAACATCGTGCAGCCCGCCTCCAGTGGTGTCGCGACAGGCGTGAATGGAGGGACGAATGGAGACGTGTCGTCTTCAGCGATGAGAGTCGCTTCTGCCTTGGTGGCAATGATGGTCGTATGCGTGTTTGGCGCCGTGCAGGTGAGCGCCACAATCAGGACTGCATACGACCGAGGCACACAGGGCCAACACCCGGCATCATGGTGTGGGGAGCGATCTCCTACACTGGCCGTACACCACTGGTGATCGTCGAGGGGACACCGAATAGTGCACGGTACATCCAAACCGTCATCGAATCCATCGTTCTACCATTCCTAGACCGGCAAGGGAACTTGCTGTTCCAACAGGACAATGCACGTCCGCATGTATCCCGTGCCACCCAACGTGCTCTAGAAGGTGTAAGTCAACTACCCTGGCCAGCAAGATCTCCGGATCTGTCCCCCATTGAGCATGTTTGGGACTGGATGAAGCGTCGTCTCACGCGGTCTGCACGTCCAGCACGAACGCTGGTCCAACTGAGGCGCCAGGTGGAAATGGCATGGCAAGCCGTTCCACAGGACTACATCCAGCATCTCTACGATCGTCTCCATGGGAGAATAGCAGCCTGCATTGCTGCGAAAGGTGGATATACACTGTACTAGTGCCGACATTGTGCATACTCTGTTGCCTGTGTCTATGTGCCTGTGGTTCTGTCAGTGTGATCATGTGATGTATCTGACCCCAGGAATGTGTCAATAAAGTTTCCCCTTCCTGGGACAATGAATTCACGGTGTTCTTATTTCAATTTCCAGGAGTGTAGTACCTGCAGATTTTATTTAATTTCAATCTTTCATTTATAAATTTCTGTATTAATTCGCAATTGCCGAGTGATAGGGACCGAGTGATAGGGCCCCCCGCAACACGACGTGACGTTCACTCGACTAACGTCTTAAGTAGTGCTGGAGGAAACTGACACCATGAATCCTGCAGGGCTGTCCATAAATCCGTAAGAGTACGAGGGGGTGGAGATCTCTTCTGAACAGCACGTCGCAAGGTATCTCACATGTGCTCAATAATGTTCATGTTTGGGGAGTTTGGTGGGCAGTGGAAGTGTTGAAACTCAGAATAGTGCTCCCGCAGCCACTCTGTAGCAATTCTGGACATGTGGGGTGTCGCATTGACCTGCTGGAATTGTCCAAGCCCGTCGAAATGCACGCTGGACATGAATGGATGCAGATGATCCAACAGGATGCTTACGTACGTGTCACGTGTCAGAGTCGTATGGAGACGTATCAGGGGTCCCATTTCAATCCAACTGCACACACTCCACGCCTTTACAGAGCTTCCATCAGCTTGAACGTTACCCTGCTGACATGCAGTGTACATGGATTAATGAGGTTGTCTGCATACTCTTACACGTCCTTCCGCTCGATACAATTTGAAACGAGACTCGTCCGACCAGGCAAAATTTTTCCAGTCATCAACAGTCCAATGTCGGTTCTGACGGGCCCAGGCGAGGCGTAAAGTTTTGTGTCGTGCAGTCATCAAGGGTAAGAGAGTGTGGCTTCGGCTCCGAAAGCCCACATCGATGATGTTTCGTTGAATGGTTCGCATGCTGACACTTGATGATGGCCCAACACTGAAATCTGGAGCAATTTTGCGGAAGAGTTACACTTCAGTCACGTTGAACGATTTTTTTCAGTCGTTGTTGGTCCCGTTCTTGTACGATCTTTTTCCAGCTGCAGCGATGTTCGAGATTTGATGTTTTACTGGATTCCTGATATTCACTCGTGAAATGGTCGTACGGGAAAGTCGCCACGTCATCGCTACTTCGGAGATGCTGTGTCCCATCGCTCGTGCGCCGACTGTAAGACTACGTTCAGACTCACTTAAATCTTGATAACCTATCAATAACAGCAGAAACCGATATAACAACTGCGCCAGATACTTGTTGTCTTGCCGGCCGTGGTGGCCGAGCGGTTCTAGGCGCTACAATCCGGAACCGCGCCACCGCTACGGTCGCAGGTTCGAATCCTGCCTCGGGCATGGATGTGTGTGATGTCCTTAGGATAGTTAGGTTTAAGTAGTTCTAAGTTCTACGGGACTGATGACCTCAGAAGTTAAGTCCCATAGTGCTCAGAGCCACTTGTTGTCTTAGATAGGCGTTGCCATCTGCTGCCTATTTACATATCTCTGTATTTGACTACGGATGCCTATACCAGTTTTTTGGCGCTTCAGTGTGTGTAGTTACCAAAACTTAGGACGCAAAAGTCAGAGTAAAGCAACGATCCTCAGCCAGATGCAGCAGTATTATGATGTTGTTTCTGCCACTGCAGGAACAGCTTCATTCAACGTTGTTACGCAACTCTTTCGCAGCATTAGGTGAAGCCACAGACAAGGGGCGTAGTGGTCAGCTCATCATTAGTGTACCGTTGTGTGTCATTGTGAGCATCACAACTAGTAGAGCAGATAAAACAAAACCGAGCGGTACTGAATGCAGTCTTGAAGCTGAAGAATAAAATGGACATTACTATTGTAATGTACTGTAAGTCAAATCAACAAGCTTATTTCCAAACAGCGCACTGTTGCGCAAATGTGAGCAGCGACTTACAGCCACGAAATTAAGTGGAGTTTAAAAGTGAAACGACCTTCTATTGCCTTGTAACGAGGTACTGGAGACTATAGATCCCTCGTATTAAAATACAAAAGATCCCCTAACAACGTAGAGAGTTTTGTGTATGAAGTTCGGGTTAATACTAGAATATTTGTATGGCATCCCCGAAGTTATTCAATCTGTATATTGAGCAAGCAGTAAAGGAAACAAAAGAAAAATTCGTAGTAGGAATTAAAATCCATGGAGAAGAAATTAAAACTTTAAGGTTCGCCGATGAGATTGTAATTCTGTCAGAGACAGCAAAGGACCTGGAAGAGCAGCTGAACGGAATGGACAGTGTCTTGAAAGGAAGATATAAGATGAACATCGACAAAATCAAAACGAGGATAATGGAATATAGTCGAATTAAGTCGGGCGATTAGGAAATGAAACGCTTAAAGTAGTAAATGAGTTTTGCTATTTGGGTAGCAAAATAACTGATGATAGTCGAAGTAGAGCGGATATAAAATGTAGACTGGCAATGACAAGGAAAGCGTTTCTGAAGAAGAGAAATTTGTTAACATCGAGTATAGATTTAAGTATCAGGAAGACGTTTCTGAAAGTATTTGCATGGAGTGTAGTCATGCATGGAAGTGAAACGTGGGCGATAAATAGTTTAGACAAGAAGAGAATAGAAGCTTTCGAAATGTGGTGCCACAGAAGAATGCTGAAGATTAGATGGGTAGATCACATAACTAACGAGGAGGTATTGAATACAATTGGAGAGAAGAGAAATTTGTGGCACAACTTGACTAGAAGAAGGGATAGGTTGGTAGGACATGTTCTGAGGCATCAAGGGATCGCCGATTTAGTATTGGAGGGCAGCGTTGAGGGTAAAAATCGTAGAGGGAGACCCAGAGATGAATACACTAAAGAGATTCAGAAGGATGTAGGTTGCAGTAGGTACTGGGAGATGACGAAGCTTGCACAAGATAGAGTAGCATGGTAGCACCAAACCAGTCTCTGGACTGAAGACCACAACAACAACAAAACTGGACTCAAGTAGGGATCCTGTTCGATCAAGGATTTTTAGTTACGGGGTCGTTATAATAAAATGGACCGACTCATGGAGTTTCAGTGTGAGCTGTAATTGACATACAGCAGCGAATCTTGTCAGATACGCTAATGCGTTAACGCGGAACCGAGTTAAGCTGGAAAAAACTGGCTACAGTTTTGGCCACCAAGTACGAATCTGGCGCTGTACGGTACACAGTTTGTATGACGGTATGACATCCCCGCTGTTATATGACAAGCCATAACGTGAGTGAACGGTATGGCTTTCGAGAACAGAAACCGTATGCTGTTAGTGAAACTGTTTTATGTCGACGGCCGCAATTATAGTGCTGCATTGATAGTATTACGGTCTGAAAGATCTGGTGAGAGGTCCGATATCATTAAATGGTTTAAAGAAGATGATAATGATATTCGAATAGACGGGTAGCTGGAAGAGGGAGGCAGCCTTCCCGATGGAAGTTATTGAAGAGGTTGCCGCCTCTGTAACTTACCAACCAGCACGTGCCCCTGGTAGTGCTAGAGCTTGCGCACCGTCACGAGAATTGCCCTTGCTTTTGGCCATCAGTGAGGAAAGTTTCGCGGTCTGTATGACAGTATTACCAGTACAAGATTTAGACGGTGCAGCAACTGAAACTTCATGATCTGCAGCAACGTCTGAATTTACTCTTCGGTTTCTGCCACGGATTGGTGTTGATGGCATCTGAGCGGATAATTTTCTGTGCAGTAGCGAGGCACATATTACACTACAGGGTGCAGCGGACCATCAGAACTGCAGAATTTGAGGTACGGTCAGACCGCGTATTGTGCACAGCAGCCACTGCACTCGCCGTTTGTGTCTGTTTTGCCTGAATTGACAAGCACCTTCATCCTCGGTCCGTTTTCCTTTGTAGAGAATACACCCAGAGAAGCTGTCAGGTGTATCGTGATGTTTGCACGTTATCGATATCTTCTTGAACAGTGTGTGACTCCTGCTTTGGAAGTGCGAACTGTGTGGAAACCACGCTTTTCATGCGAGATGGGCCAACACTTGATGTTGCTCACCGCCTCACCCGGTGAGTGATCTGCTTAATGCAACCTTCCGCGAACGTGTTTCCTCCATAGGTTTTCCAAATGCGTGGCTTGCATGATCACCTGATTTGAATACACGTCACTTTTGCCTCTGGACCTAAATGAACGCGTTTACCAGGGACACATTTGGTCTCTACCTGATCTGAAGGCTGTATTCCAGAACAATTGCTCAGATTCCACCGGAAATGCTACGAGCAACTGTTGATCAAGTCGTTTTACAGACACAGCATCTCGTCGACTTCTCCAGTACTCATATGGAACAAATTGTGCAAGTAGCGCCGGCCGGGCTGGCCAAGCGGCTCTAGGCGCTACAGTCTGGAACCGCCCGACCGCTACGGTCGCAGGTTCGAATCCTGCCATCGGGCATGGATGTGTGTGATGTCCTTAGGTTAGTTAGGTTTAAGCAGTTCTAAGTTCTAGGGGACTGATGACCTCAGAAGTTAAGTCCCATAGTGCTCAGAGCCATCTGAACCATTTTTTTTGCAAGTAGCAGTTAGCAATAAAATCAGTTTTATGCTCTTCTCACTTGTTTGACCTTTTCTGCTCAGATCCCGTCCATAATCCATTACATATGGAAACATTTCTATTCGACTTCCTTGCATCCACAGCGCCAGATTTGCACCTGCTGTCCAAAATTGGAAGTAACTTTTTTCCATCGAAATTCTATTCCTCATTAACGCATTAGCGTATTTAACAAGTTTGCTGCCAGACGATAATTGGAGCCCATACTTGACTTCTGTGAGTAGCTGCACTTTAATTATAAGCATCCGTAGTTGTGGATGGTGGAGTTGCTCAGTCATTGGTTCAAAATGGTTCAAATGGCTCTGAGCACTATGGGACTCAACTGCTGAGGTCATTAGTCCCCTAGAACTTAGAACTAGTTAAACCTAACTAACCTAAGGACATCACACACATCCATGCCAGAGGCAGGATTCGAACCTGCGACCGTAGCGGTCTCGCGGTTCCAGACTGCAGCGCCAGAACCGCGCGGCCACTTCGGCCGGCTCAGTCATTGTGCACTGCCAATTAGAAGCTGTTGATTGCTGTAGGCTTCCTATAGGAAGTCTGAAAGCTTGTCCAGTTGCGCTTTTTTTCGATCATTTGTTCACTGCCAGTCGTCCAAAGAAGTTGCTTCTCAGCCTGAAATATATAAAGATTGGTTGGATTGTTGATTTGGAGGAGGGAGAAAACAGTGAGGTCCTCGGTCCCATCGGATTAGGGAAGGATGTCGACCGTGCCCTTTCAAAGGAACCATACCGGCATTCGCCTCAAGCGATTTAAGCAAACCACGGAAAAACTAAATCAGGACTACCGGGCGCGGATATGAACTGTCGTCCTCCCGGATGCGAGGTCAGTGTGCTGATCACTGCGTCACCTCACTCGGTAACATATAAAGACAAAACAGGGTGAAATATCGGATATGGTTTTAAAATTGGTAAAAGATGAATATGGCTCAAATGGTTCAAATGGCTCTGAGCACTATGGGACTCAACTGCTGAGGTTATTAGTCCCCTAGAACTTAGAACTAGTTAAACCTAACTAACCTAAGGACATCACAAACATCCATGCCCGAGGCAGGATTCGAACCTGCGACCGTAGCGGTCTTGCGGTTCCAGACTGCAGCGCCTTTAACCGCACGGCCACTTCGGCCGGCAAAAAGATGAATATGACTGATGGGTCTTCAGTGTGAGTGAAAATCATACATTAGACATTGTAAGTGAAAAAAATATATTTGTGAGGAAGAGGTTTTGGACCTGGAAAGCAATCCAAATTGTTAACACTTCATTACAGACCACTGATGACGTTTTATGTAAAAAAAACGAAACGCGTTTGGTGACGGAACTGCATATAGTCTTGTACATGGACAAAGAGATTTTAAATACTTTCAATAATGATTGATGCTATTTGCATAAACTTATTATGATGACTATCCTCAGTTTTTATTAAACACAATAGCTTACAGATATTATAAAATTATACTTAAATGAGATTTAAGACAGTTGATGATCTTAAAAGGAAGTAGCGCAATTTTTCATTTTAGATTTAGGCACATAAAGGAACAGTTACAATAAAAAAATAAAAATATTTTTAAAAGACTTTTAAGACTGGTGATCTTAAGAACAAGAGACGCACGCAGTTTCACTAAAAGTGGAATGACATATGGGGGAGGGGGGGACAAGGTGCAAAGTGATTAGTGTGTGGTAGGGATCCGTAGAGATGTATCTGTTGAGCTGAGTGTAGGTGCTGGGGTGTATGGTGGGAACAGAGAATGGGAATAGGAGGTTCAGTTGTGGATATGGCTATTAACTGAAGAGAAAATAAAAAAACGGAGAGGAAAGTGATATGGGGTAGGGGGCCAGATATGCAGTTGATAGGATGAACAAATATCGGGGCAGATTTCATTGTGTGGAAGAGGGAGTCAGTTCATACTTATTTGGGAGACAATGGCTCAAATGGCTCTGAGCACTATGGGACTTAACTTCTGAGGTCATCAATGCCCTAGAACTTAGAACTACTTAAACCTAACTAACCTAAGGACATCACAAACATCCATGCCCGAGGCAGGATTCGAATCTGCGACCGTAGCGGTCGCGCGGTTCGAGACTGTAGCGCCTAGAACCGCTCGGCCACGTCGGCTGGCTGGGAGAGAATGCCAGGATTGGAAATTAGAAGGGAGACAATATATTTGTCGGAGATTAGGTAGGCCGTGGTGTAGGACGTATGAAGGTGTTCAGTGTGTCTGAGGAGAGTATTTTATGAGATAATGACGGATCCTTGTGGGGGAAGATAAAAGCATGATGAAAGCGAGGTGGAGTGGACGACGTTCGAGGATTTAGAGGGAGTGATTTACAGCTTTGGTGCAGCAGGTATCCAAGCAGCTCTGGCATAGGAGAGGATGAATTGGATCACTATTTTGTACGTGTGGAAGATAGTGGAGGAGAACAGTCCCCATGTTCAACCAATCAGTAATTTGCTGTTTTCATTAATTTTCTCCTGGTTTGAATCTCGCAGTGAGAAGACGTAATCCAAAGTGAAACCAGCTGCCGCAGTACTGTAATCCCTGCGCGCGTAAGGGAAAAATAATGGTAACCTCCAGACCACCATCAACTGTACGCAGCTGGCAGGGGTTCTGCTGGCGGTGATATTTCGCAGGCGTCTGCTTTACAAAATAATTTTGTTTCGCAAATGTGGCGACGAGTTTCATTTCCCGGGCGGCAGGTTGCGACGCAGCTGGAGGCGGCGCAGCTAATATCGCGGCCCCCCGGGGGCGGTGGAGGTGGCGTCGGCGGCGGCTCCGCGCGGCCCCGTGTCTCGGCTGAATACGGAGCGCGTCCCGCCGCGTGCCGTTATTATGCTCGTAATAAGGCAGCGGGCGCCGCGATATTAACGCGGATCAGCCGCGCGGCCCGTGGTCGGCTCTTCCCTCCGCCCCCTCCGCCCCCAGCCTGCCACCGCTGGCGGTGGTCGCCCGGCTGTCTGTAACTGCCTGTCGCGGCAGCCGGCCGTCCCTGTCATCCACCTCGTTTTCCTGTAGTCGGCGTTTCACATCTGTGTTTGTTAGCGAGACACAGTAGTAGCACAGGGTAACTGTCGCGCGGCACTCACTGCTGTGGAAGTTCTCACCGTACGACAGTTGGAACGACACTAGGACAACCAGCATCTACGTCGACATCATTCTCCGCAAGCCAGCTACTGGCACGTGGCAAAGGGTACTTTTTGTACCACTAACTGAGCCCTCCAACCCTGTTCCAGTCGGAATAGTGCGTGGGAAGAATGATTGCTGGTAAGCCTCTGTGTTGGCTCTAATTATTCAAATTTTCTACTCGTATGTGGGACGAAGTAATATGTTGTCTGACTCTTAAACGGAACACTCTCTCTCAAAATTTCAATAGTAAGTAGCGGTGAGAAAGGCACCTGCAAGATTAATGTCTGTTTTTAATTATATTTATAATTGACGAAATAAATCTCAGGTGAAAATCCTGGTATGAGTGTGCATAGGACACAATACTTCGGCAACCGACCACGTTGCCATCATCAGGTCCGCTGATGTAGGTCAGTACATCAGCGCACCTGATGATGGCAACGTGGTCGATTGCCGAAATATTGTTTCCTATGCACACTCATACCAGGCTGTTCACCCGATATTTATTTCGTCATAAAATACGCCTGGAGAAATTGAAGAATCACATATTTATACTTAACTATACAAATAATTGGTTTACATGGCTCTGAGCACTATGGGACTCAACTTCTGAGGTCATTAGTCCCCTAGAACTTGGAACTAGTTAAACCTAACTAATCTAAAGACATCACACACATCCATGCCCGAGGGAGGATTCGAACCTGCGACCGTAGCGGTCTCGCGGTTCCTGACTGCACCGCCTAGAACCGCACGGCCACTTCGGCCGGCTACAAATAATTATTATGCTTTAGCGTTTCAGTCTAGAGAAATAAATGTAAATAGTGCCGAATCGCACTCATTCGGTGGGATCCGCTACAGCTTGCTCATAAGGAAATACTTTAGAACATATGTATACCTGTAGTTAACTCTGCTGAAAGCCATAGAATATGCCATAGAATATAATCTCGGTATTTTATGCGTGATAACCACATATTTCTAATGTTGTCTGCTCTTTATTATGATGACCACTTTTACTGACTCGAAAAAATTTTGTGTAGAGTCTAGTGACTCACGGATTCTTATACTTCACTCGACTTTCTGACACATTAATCTTCTTGTAACTGTAATTACTTTACATTCAAAAGATGACTGATTTAAAGATTCATCCCATTTGTTGCTCAGAGGTAGCGCCATTTCTAAAACGAGTTTCTTCTGCGGTGGGAAAGAGTTTTATTGCCTCTCACGTTTTCTTACAACGCCTGTGTGGCTTTCTCTTCAGCTTCACTTGTGATAGTTTATTTGATACGTTAAGTAACGTAGGTATGAAATTCTATACAAGTTTTACGCGTTTCACACTCAGCGATTTTGTTGTAAGTGTAACGAACAGAACGTTGTTGGCTAGATATACGACGTCTTCTTGTAAAAGGGCAGGTCTTCCCTGCTGTTTACAAGCAACTTTCTTGTTCTTAAAAGAAAACAACGTTATTCAGTAAATGTCTGTGCGTTAGAAGAGAGTCGTAAATAAACTGTATTGTAGTGTACTGTTTCGTACCTCCCCGGGTCCTTAGGGAACTGAAGAAAAGACAAATTTGTTGTGGATTTTAGGTTATTGTCAACTTTTATTACACTCTATACGCTCGATTTTGTAAAACCTATGTTACAAACTTGGAGTTAAAAAAATAAGGAGATGGTGCTATAGATTTTCGCTGTGAAAGGCCCAAAACATTTGCAGACTCCTGTTTACGATTTCTTCTTGTTTATTACTTCTGTTGTGTGCGCGCAACAACTGTTTTAAATGCTAAAACTTACAGTGCTTACATGAGTAACATAATGTCAGGAAGACAGTTTCGAACGTTTTTCTGTTCTTGGAAACGTATTTGCTCTAGTAATGCGACACATTCGGCCTCGAGAATATAACTTGTTTTTTGTTCATGTACTTCGAATAAACAAGAAGAGAAGGAAGTGACGAGAAAAGGATCCTTTCGTAACACATTTAATTCCACTTTCACTGTATTTTTATCGGAGGCAAATGAAGCTGAAGCTAAACTCCGAACGCAACACTTGTTTGTTCACTGGTACAGCTTCTTGTTCGTTACATTTTCAGCTTTCAACTCGTACGCACAACATTTTTAATGTTCACGTTTGCAGAAAACTTGCCTACGTGTTCTTTGTTAGCTCATAAACGTGTGCAATGAGGAAAGAAGCAAGGCATGCTACTGTGTCTTGTATATGTCAACAAAGTGAACTATTATTGAAATGTCAAAGGAAACAGAACTGCACAGAAGTATACCCCATGCAGGAAGGAGATTGTTTTATTTAACTGTTAGTGCATTAGTGTCACTGTGGTTTACACATCTTCTCACTTTGAAATCGTACCTATGATGCGTCATTCAGTGTGTGACCAATAAGAGTAGCTTACAAGGTTAAAAAAAAACATATAATTTTTAAACGTGTCCCAGCATTCTGCAGTATTTGATTAAGGGAATGATCACAAACGCTTCGATCCCAAAACGGATGTTTTGTTTTAACATGTATATAAGTCATTTTTTTTAGTAATGATAGCCTAATCTGTGTAACATATGGGTCTAGCCTTCAAACAGTGACTTACCTGCTTCTTTTTCCGGAATATTTCTCGCCAGTAACGCTGTCAGTTTTAAGGAATAGCCAAATACCACAATTGGAATGTACGTCTACTTTGATGATCTGCTTCATTTTACTTTTGAATTTTATTTTGTGGTTGACGAAGTGCGTAAGACTATACCATGCTTCATGATACGCCAACGATGTCCTTGTGTCATTTGCAAGATAAATCGTAATGACGTGTAATGTGTCATTTCATAAAAAAATCAATTTTTCTTCTAAGTATGCCTCAAAGCTCATCGTTTATTGGTTATTTGTTTCTTAATTAAAGACAGATCGTTGTCGGTATTTCCTGTCCATCACCATTTACTCATTACAATAATAGATAGTCTTCTGCGGAGTAGACAGATTTATCAAAGAGAACCGTTTTCTCTTTAGTTTCAAATTTTAATTTACTGTCTGTCAGGCACTTTATAGCACTGGGTAAGTGATCAAAAGTTTTGGTTGCAGCTTTCCGAATTCCTGTTTGTACTACAGACAACCTTAATGTGACGCAATAAATCTCATTTTTTTCTTCTGATATTGTAATTAAGTCGAAAGTTATCTAAATAAAAAAACCCGCACTGAAGTATTGTTTCTGACTGTGTGATCTGAGCTGTGATAATAAATGAACTGTCGTAATGAAACTTGTACTGACGTAATGTAATGGCAAAGCTGCACTGTAATAATAATTAATTGTCGTGATGTAAAGTGAAGTCTTTCATACTGTAAAAGTTAACAATCTGACTGCAATAATTTTGAACAGTCTAAAATACCTAAATAATTAACTTTGACATAAAACCTACAATAAATAGTTTTGCAAAACTGATCACAGATGCTCGAACTAAAACTGATACAGAACACAAAAAAATCTAATTTCTCAGAATGAAAGGAGTAGGCCCTGACTGACCTGAACGCTTAAAAATATTGAATCCTTGCCTCTACTGTTTGCAAATCTGAGTAACGCGTTGTTGTACTTCTCTCCCTTGTCCGACGCTGTGCTACAGCTGCAAATTACTATATCTGATACACTCGTGAGGTGCAATGAGTTCTCTGTTAGTTGGAAATTGAAGTATTTTCGGAATACATTTGGTTCCTTTTCATCTTTTTTTTCAAAATAAAAATGATAAATTTAAAATTTACAGATAGTTGAAAAATGACGCTGCAATAATAAAAGAGTGACTTCAAAAAATCATCTTATGATTCTTCATGTAAGTAAAAGATTCCATTGCACTTCCTCCTTCTCAGATCAGTTACCATTGCATAATAATCTTAATTAAACAAAGCAATAAATTGAAACTTTACATTTGAAACATAACATTATAACTGCACACCAAAGATAATAACCTAATTTCTGCAGTACAGCTTTACAATATCGAAGTTCGCTCACAATCGATTCAGATTTCAAAATTATACATTACACCTATCAATGTATATCGTTGTTCATGTCGAAGTGCAGTCGGTTATTTACAACTAACTTCATGACGGAATTACTCTAATGCGAAGCAGGCAGACTGCTACTCACATGCTTACCAACAGGCAGGCGCGACGAAAAGAATGTTCACTTAGGTTTTCGCCAAAGCCTTTCTCAGAAAGGAAGAAATTCACACACACACACACACACACACACACACACACACACACACACATTCATAGAACCAAACACACAAAAATCACACCAGCATGACCGCTGTCTCCGGCTGTCCTAGCCAGAATCTTTTTTAAAGTGGGAGGAAAGTTAACAATCAATAATTATCCGCTGGAGGAATTTAGAGTATAAGATGCTGCACCAACAATCAGCGCGGTCACCTAGCCGTGTGTTGTGTGGGGACGAAACCATATGTCGGAACGTTTCCGGCTTGGAAGGCAGTGAAAAACACAGGATTCCTATAAACTTTATATTACTATTGGATCGACTAGTACACGCGTAAACAATGCAAGCTGGCATTTTTAATGAAACAACTTTGTCTCCACACACTCAAAGCACCAGGTGCTATTTGGAACACGACCACAAAGGTCAACAGATATCCCCAACGTTCGAAACTGAACACGGGCTCATCAGAGTGACATCACGGGGAAGTATCATTGCGGTGAACCTAACGCTATAGGCTACGTAAGATGGCGGACGTTAGCTTCAAGTTTATGACGTAATAACAACTCCCCTCTTTTTTTACCTCCATGGTTACAAATGCATACAAACGATACCACTCGCACTCGTGTGACATTGTATTCAAAAGTGTAGTTTACTGGCCGCTTGGAGCGCTGCCGTCGCAGTGAATAACAAAACTGAGCAGACATGTCGTGGCTGTATATGTTAGACTGTGGTAATACATACACCGAACAAGAAGTAGTCGCGCCCAGAGCACGTCACGCTAATACCACGCAGCACCACCTCTAGGTCGAGTGAGCAAGTTTCTCCACGTACGCCATATCCAGCCGAAGCCACACACTCATGCTACTAAATTGCGGCGATATTGACTGCTACGTTTTACAGTGTTCCAAATAACTCCAGACATTTCACTTAGAAACAAATTTGTTCATAAACAGCCCCAAGCTGGCACAGAAAATTATTATTTGTAAGTGGTATGTCGATGAAACGTTCATGTCACACATTATCAGCCTTCTAATCACCAAAATGGAAATATGAAGTATACGATACAGAAGAAAACGGATAAAAAGGCATATTTTTGGATGTAGCGGTCACTGCGAAGAAGGATAAAATAAGTTTTTCTGTGCATCGTTAAGCCAACGCAGACAGGTGTGATAATACGGGCAGATTCTAAACATGCTTCACAACATAAAAGAAACATTCTTCCATGCAGTGATAGCACATCTTCGCCAATTGCCGCTGGAAGACGCTGAGGTACAGCGAGAACTTAGATTCTCAAACAGTTGGCTACATGAGTAAACTTGTTTCAAAATTTCCTCGAAAACACAACGTGAAGGCCCTGTTCTTTAATCGTTTTGCCGCTAAAGTGGACTTGTTCTCGATTGTCACCAAAAGTTTCCTCAGATCGGCTTAGAAGTTTGTCCCGACTATTGGTCTTCTGTTCCTTATCTCGAATCACTGCTGGGCTTTGTTGTCCACATGAAAGAACACATTTGCCAAATTCATTACATCTTCCCATCCGTTGCATTTGGCGACACGACTGTATCACTTCGTCAGGTTCTGACTACCGTCTTCAGAGAACACTGACGGATGCCTGATGTAAAGCTGACTAATTGCTGTTTTGGAATATTGTCTGTCTCTTGAATATACGGATCCTGGGAACAATGTTATGCTTGTCCTCGAGTATCTGACGGCTTTTACGTTGCCTAACTGGCACAACGGTTATCACGATGTTTTGAAGCATCTCCACCGACCAGTGTCATGTCGTAAATACAATCGAGTCCCAATCCGAAAACAGAGTTGTCAGTGAAGTACAATACTTGGCACTGAAAACACGTTTATTATGAACACCAATTTACAGGCAGAACTGCCTGCTGGATGCAGAGTATTGCTGTTTATAGAAACATCGCATATTGCAGAATATCCAGACATTACAAACACAAGAAATTTCAGTAACCTTCCAGTAATGACAAACACTATATAACAAGTATTTTCTGGTGATCAGTTCTGAACTGGCGGTCCGTAGAATGGCAGCCAGCAACACTCACCGCTTCACCACTCTGCAAGACGCACAGCTCGCGGCAGTATTAACTACTGAGTACGGAATTAGATCAATTATCGCTTCTGCATTCGTGCACCTCCCTGCCGATCTTTTAAGTGAGTGTCAACCAGTGTCTATTTATTCGTAAGAAGGTTGAAAAGTTAACTGCCTGCCGGACTTCTGTTTAATGAAGTGTCTGAAAATGAGTGATGAATGGTGCTTTCGGAAGAGTGACAAAAGGAAGTAACTTCATTGTGATAGTGGGACGTACTGAGGCAGATGATTAATCAACCTATGATTTTAAGTACCATTTTGAAAATTTTTCACTTTCTTGGAACATTATTTATTTTCTATGGCTCTGAAATTTTTCTAGGCATGTAATATAGCATTACAGTGTTACTGAGTTAACACGTGCCAGATTTATATGCGTTTGACCAAAAATCATGGAGGTACAAATTGTTCGAACTACTTCGTTGACTCGAGTTGTTGGACAGTTTCGTTCATGAGTTTGGTTTAGTATGGATGCATTGTATGAGGGCTCTCATACGGTGATAGAATTATCAATATTACAGAACCTGAAAATACTCTACTACTGCCGACGAACCACCTGCTATTTCTAGTGCAAAAGTGACATAGATTTGTTAAAAAAATGACGACATGTCGAATTCCTTGGTATGTAGGAGAATCCTTTTAAGCACAAAACTGGTTAACCTCCTCTGTTTGTCAATAAAAGCATATGTTATACGATATGAAAAATTGCCTTTCACTTCTACATTCAAGAAATAATTATCTCCCTGCACAGTAGTTATTTATGTATAAGTTATTTTTATAAGTTTTTCTTAATGGACAAAGCACAAGACATACGTCTTTCTGCTGTTCCTCTTCTATTTCCTTGATGTTGTCCCACCTGCAATAGAGTCTGCTAATGTGCAACTGCCCAACCACATGTTTTTTCGTGTTGACATTTGTGTCCCAAAATGACAAATTTACATTCATGTTTAAAGCGGTATATCATATAAGTAAAATGCACTTTTGTAACTTTGAGTTACATATCTTACTGTTATTTGAAAATGTAATACGAAAACTTTAGTATCTAAGAGAGGTTATACAAAGTGTGATCGTGTCCTTGGAACTTCTCTGAGCCTTTGGGAACAACAAATATGAAGTTAATCTCAGTCAGTATCAATTACTTGCTATTCAACCAGAAGACGCCAAATACGCGACCTTACATTTCTTAATATGGCTCATCTAGTCAATAGAGGTTCCATCACGCACAGTTACGTTAGGCCCTTATACAAACATGAATCATTGAGGAGGTACATTGCTTACCAAATACAATAGTGAAATAATTAAATAAATAAAAAAATGTATAATAATCACTGAACGAAAAACAGTAAGAAATACAGCTGTAGGATTATTATATGGGCTACAAAGCATAGGTTACTCTTTACTATATATTTATTCAAATAATCTCACACAAATCTATGTTCAGATGATAATCTCACATTCGTTGTTAACAAAATACTGATTCAAGAAAGCACAGAATGGTAAATTCGTAGTGCAAGCCAAGCATTCATAGACAATAGCAAGAGTGAAATAACTGCTTGGGGCTGAGCAACAAAATCAGTGAAGTCTGCAGCGAAAATTTCAAAGTTCAATATCTGTATACAGGTTTTTAACAGCTAAAAATTTACCATCGTCAGAAAATATTGAAGTCACTGAGAACTGGGCTGTTGCTCTACATTCACCAGCATTCATATTTCCAAAAATGTTGTAAGTATCTAACTGGTTGACAATGATATATTTCGAAGTCAGAAAAAACACACTTCTACCCAAGTGGTTCTCTGGCTGGACAGTATCTTCAGAACACCTTATGAATCCAATCGCAGAAGGATAAAACACCCTCAACTAAAGTTTGTATGCCTGTTTAAAAGCTTTGTCACATTGTAAGTAGGCTGTTTATGTTTTTATATTGGTAACGCCACGTAGCGCTCTGTATGAAAATCACTGGCTGTGCTTTGTGCAGTCTGTGGCTGGTTTGCATTGTTCTTGGCTGTTGTAGTGTTGGGCTGTTGGCTGTTAACAGCGCGTAGCGTTGCGCAGTTGGAGGTGAGCTGCCAGCAGTGGTGGATGTGGGGAAGTGAGATGGCGGATTTTTGAGAGCGGATGATCTGGACGTGTGTCCATCAGAAACAGTACATTTGTAAGAAAGGATGTCATGAACTGCTATATATATTATGACCTTTGAACACTATTAAGGTAAATACATTGTTGTTCTCTATCAAAATCTTTCATTTGCTAACTATGCCTATCAGTAGTTAGTGCCTTCAGTAGTTTGAATCTTTTATTTAGCTGGCAGTAGTGGCGCTCGCTGTATTGCAGTAGTTCGAGTAACGAAGATTTTTGTGAGGTAAGTGATTTGTGAAACGTATAGGTTAATGTTAGTCAGGGCCATTCTTTTGTAGGGATTTTTGAAAGTAAGATTGCGTTGCGCTAAAAATATTGTGTGTCAGTTTAAGCACAGTCATTAATAATTTTTCAAAGGGGATGTTTCAACATGATCACTACCTTAGAGAGTTTTGTGTCTTTCAACCTGGCCACCTTTCACGAAATCAGATGTATTACAAAATTTACACAGCATTGAATATACACGTTAAATATTCTTGATTAATTTTATGATTTCATCTTCAAATATTCTCTCTTCAATTAACATTAAAAATCGGATGTATTTATCTTCTTCACCACATTCAAAGTTGATGCTGATGCTTGCCGCTACAACTCATTTACACGTAATCGTGCTGCTGTCCTATATTAGTCAAATGACAATATTACATACATAAAGTTAATGAATCATTATTAAACAAATTGGTGAACTGATAGAGTAAAAGAATGGGATTCTCGTGCTGACGTTAATCCATGTACATGTGGAGGATGATAGTCCCTAAAAGATTTATGCTTGTTCTCCCATTTATTTAACAAGAGGAGAGACTTGTTCATTCTATAGGTGGCATCAGATGCTTCACAATGACATGCCATCAGGCTATATTGCCTCTACGTATCATTAGTTATTTATTATTAATTTTAGTTTGTCATTAATAACTTTGTTAATAATCTTTTATATATCTAAAGCAGAGTGTATGTGTATATATGTGAATCCCCTCCCAAACCTCTGAATCTATTTGAACCGAATTTAGTACAGGAACAGAAGGTCTCATGAGTATCAACACTGTGGTGCTTATAGCCTCCTAGTCCCAACAGGAGCAGAGAAAGGGCAAAGAAGAGTTTTTGCAGCTCCTCATGTATAGGCTGCTCTGCATGACAGGCTGGTATCAGCCTGTCAAATCAACCTCTTTTGCAGCGCAGACTACATCTCAGGGGCAAGAAATGGTTTTCCAAGCCTCAACATGTAGGCTGCCCTACATCACAGACATGCTGTGCTGGAATAGAGCCAACTTGCTTTACCGAAATTATTTCTATGGCGGGTTGTGTATTAGGGGCAAATAAATGATTTTCAAGCCCCTGATACGTAGCTTGCCCTGCATGACAGGTGTGTTTACGGCAGTGGTATCGGCTTGTTTTATTAAACACTGTTGCAGGGAGTACATGTGCTGATGAGTACTACTGGGGACAGGTAGAAATGGATAGAGGAGGGGGTGGACAGAGCAAGGGGAAGCAAGAAATGAATAGAGGGCAGGAGGGGGAGATGCATGAGGCAGGTGAAAGGTGTAGAGGGACGGTGGACAGGTGGAAAAGAGGGGATGTGGAGATGGAAAGGGAGATGGGGAGGAGGATATGGCCAGAGGGAGGGCTAGGAAGATATGGTCAGAGAGAGGGTGTGGGGAAAATGGACAAAGAGAAGGGGAGGAGGAGATGACGAGACAGGGGTGGGAGAATGAGATGGGCAGATGGAAAGAGGAAGAGAAGGACACAGACAGGGGGGGGGGGGTATTGGTGTATTCAATATGTGTGTCAAATGCATATGTGGGCAGATTTTATACACATGGTTCATAATTTTAGTGAGCCTGTGTCACTATCACAAATCAGGCTCTGTCTCTAGATGTTATGTAATGTATCTGTAAGCAGTTTTGGTGTTTTTAGTGAATACATCAAGTTTCTATTTTACACATTCAGTCATCTTACTTGCTCAGTGGGTATGTCACCTGAATTTCTGCATCCTTGTTATTTCCAAGTAGCCAGCCAGCTCTCTGTTATCTGTTGGATGGCACTGGGCTTGTTCCAAACCTTGCCTCCACTGCTCGCTCATTCTTCCCGGCATCCAGCCTGATCCATCTTGCTCACCTGCATGACGGCAACTTGACAGCCAATATGGCTCAACCAAGTATCCTGCATACACGTACAATGCTTAGTGGACTCACTGCTCATAATGTCTGTATGTACAATACTGATTTTTATCTCTCAACCGATTTTTAACTCTCTTCAGTTTGACTCTTCTATTGCCTGTTGCCTATCCTGTTAACTGCGTGTGGAAAAACCTGGATTCTACTATTCTTTGGAGACAAACGACTGACATTGATGTTCCATGTTTTGAGATTATATTGCTCTATGGCAAATAAGAATGAAATGGGCAGTCTAAATAAAACTTGAACTTCCATTCCCCCTTACTCCCCCCCCCCACGCTCCCTTCCCATCACCCTCACCTCCTCCCACTCCTTCCTTCCCCTCCCTCTTCCCTCCCGTCCTCCTTTCATAAGCAACACCCCTCTTCCTCACGCTCTCCTCTCCATAACACTGGGCTGTATTTCTTCCCTTCTTTCTCTCCCCTTTCCTACACCATGCCCTAGTCTTCGAAACAGGCCAGTCAGAGACTTTCTAGGCTACTTGAATTACACATATTTGACTTTCCAGTCGCAGCTTGGTACTTTACTGGCATATGAGCCCAAGCAATCACATTTAGCAACTCCTTAAGCTGCACTCATTTCTTGGAAACTGGCCAGTCAGAGAACATCTAAGCCAATTGTGTTCCACCTACTGAGCTCTCCCACTCACAACTCGATACCTTACTGCCATAAAAGATGATCCACTTAAATGTCTGAACTGCTTTTTAGGTCCTCATACTTTCCTTCTAAACATACCAGAGACCTTGTAAACCAGTTGTGTTACGCTTATTTGGCACTCCCAAAAACAAGCTCAGTATTTTAACTGCCATAGAAATGAAACAGGCACACATACAGCTTACTGTGAAAAAAATGGGTGAGGGGAGATGACATCATTCTCATCCAGTGGTAGTCACAATTGTATAATTGCGTGATTTTGAGGCTGGAATTTTCTTATTCTTCACTTGTCTGCATGCTACGAAGTTCTTAATCATGCATTATCTTACAAAACAATCCAGGAACTGTGTGTTCTCATAAAACGCATCCATTTCACGAGAGATTTGTTTCCTTTCCTTAATACGATTTTTTCAAGTAGGTTTGTGGATGGTTGGTTGATTTTCTGTAGCTCTGTTCTGTAGAAACCTTCTTGTACACGTCATGGCACGTAATCTTCCAGAAGATATGTTCTTGGGTTTGTTTCCTGAACTGCTTGATTTTTTTAATATCTTGGTAGACCGTTTGAGCTGAAAACATGATAGAAAATTGTATTATGTTTTTGCTAATCCTAACAAAATCGTCGACTTTCAGTTTAGATGTTCATGGATCTGTCACCTACGTCTTATTATACACTGCAGACAAAAGGCTGTTATTCTTAAAATTACAGCCCTCGTATCAATTGTACTGTGTTTTGTGTAATATACTGACTTACTACCGATATCAATTTATCTGAAATAACCTTGTCCTGTGAAACGATTAAACATGGCACATTTCAGAGTTCTACTGAATCACTCCAGTGTAGAAAATGATGCATGGTGATTAATCTTGTATTTCTGCATTAACTTCCTGAAATGAGTGTTGTATAATTACCTATGCTGGTTTGTAAATGGTTTGGAATATTTTTTAATGCCTCTGCAACCTTGACACAGGTTTTACCCTTTAGAGGGCAACCAATGTATACTTGGAGCACACATCAGTTACTGTTGATAAATATTTATAGCCTGAATCGTATTTGAAATATGCAGTGATGTCAACTAAATGAGCCTCATGCAGGCTGACCATTTCCTTCGTGATAACTACTCTTTAGAACAAATTTTGTGGGTCGTGTGATGGAGTTGCTTAGTTTTTTCAGCTTGCATTGTCGTTAAAGTGAGAACAACTGTTCGTGAAGTTAATAACACGAGCAAGAACTCTTCGGAATGAGCATCGACAAGAAAATAATGCTTTACATAATGTTACAGGGAACATATGCGAAATAATGACAAAGTGAAGCGACAGCATGCTAGGACATGTGTTAAGACATTAGCAAAGAATTTGCATAATACTATAGGTGCTGCAGACACGACAGACATTGCAATACATCCAATAAATAACTGAGGGACAGGGTACATGTGCAGTATAGAAATAGGTGACGAGCGGAACTGAAGCTGTCAGAGGACTGAAGAGACAAAAATAAACACCCAAACAACTGATTTCCTTGTTCAATGGTTCTAATGGCTCAAAGCACTATGGGAATTAACATCTGAGATCATCAGTCCCCTAGACTTAGAACTACTTAAGCCTAACCAACCTAAGGACATCACACACATCCACGCCCGAGACAGGATTCGAACTTGTGACCGTAGCAGCAGCGCGGTTCCAGACTGAAGCACCTAGAGCCGCTCGGCCATAGTGGCCGGTATTTCTTTTGTTACCAGTGTGCAAATGAACTGATGGTCTGTATGTAGTTACCTCAAAACTGACGGTATGTAGACTCGTAAACTAAACTGAACACCGTCCGAACAGGCCTTGAAGTCTAAGGGTTTTATTTATCTTTATTTATTTATTTATTTATTTACGTCCTGAATCTTTGAGGTATATATACTTTACCTTAGATGTTGGACAAAATGATATTACATTAATATACTGTTACAGTGATTGTATACATTACATTTATAAATTGTTACATTGTTGTATTGCCGTATTGTTACATTACATTTTTACATTGTTACAACCGAAATTAACTTATTTTTCAAGATACTGTGTTACTGAGTAAAAACAGCTACCGCTGTGTCATCCTCATCTCAGAGGCGTCACTGGGTGGGGATATGGAGGGGCGTGTGATCAACACACCGCTCTCCCGGCCGTTGTCAGTTTTCGCAACCGGAGCCGGTACTTCTCAATCGTTTAGCTCCTCAATTGGCCTCACAAGAACTAAGTGTACGCCAACAGCGCTCGGCAGACCGGATGGTCACCCATCCAAGTGCTAGCAGAGTCATAGAGCGCTAACGTCGGTGATCTGAGGGGAACCGATGTTACCACTCCGACAAGGCCGTCGGTATGTAGACTCCTAACCTTAGGTAGAGGGGGTCTTTCAGATTTTCCTGGGGTCTTTATGCCTTCCTACAGACATTCGTCTGGAAATGAAAACGGGGAGGGATCGTAGGACACTTTTAGCCAAGCCCCCTCTGCCCTGTACAGAAAGTGGTCTCGTGAGTTATAAATGAAAACGAAAATGACGTTTATGTGGAGTCCCCGCGCCCTGAACTGCCGTGCGCGGGCCACCGCTCGGAGGTGCGAGGCGCGGCCTGCGGGGTGTCGGCGTCGCAACCGCAGCCGCAGCAGCAGCCGGTGGAGTGCCGTAAAGCGGCGATTGTCTCTGGAGCCGGCCATTTGTTCGACCCTCCGGCGGGGTTAAAAAGGCCGCCCCTGCTCTCCGCCGACAAAGGCCATCGACGGCATCTCGGCGCACAATGAGGCCCGTCCCGGGGACAATGGGGGCGCGCGTTCGGCCGCCGAAGCCTGCGACGGGCCGGGACTGGCTCGGGGCTGCGCATTTGATCTGAGACCCCACTTAAACGCGGCGATCCTCACCGAGCCGAGCCGCTAAGAACCCATAGGGGCGGCGTCCATTGTTTACGAGTAATGAGCAGCGCGGCTAGCCTGTTGGCTGGCTTCCCTGAGTGCTTAGGCGGTCCCACGGCTTCCGCGCCAGCTCCCCGCCTACTCTTCCTCAGCCACTTCGCGACTCTGCCACCTCGTTCTCTGCAGCTGCTACCAGCAGCAGTCTCATAAGAGTGCCTACCATACAGGGTGACAAAAAAAAGACGTAAATTAGTTACGAACTACGACGTGCACCCCCTTTTTCAACATGTAAACGTCACTACAGATATTCTTATTTAGATTATAACATGTTCCATATGCCCGCCATCATTAGCGACGATGTGGCGCGGACGAATAGCGAAATTCTGCACGAACCGCTGGAGTATCGCAACATCGATGCTGTCGATGACCTCCTGAATGGCTGTTTTCAGCTCAGCAATGGTTTTCGGGTTATTGCTGTACACCGTGTCTTTACTATAGCCCCACAATGAGGAGTCGCATGTGTTTAGGTCCGGAGAATATGGTGGCCAACCGAGGCCCATGCCCGTGGCCTCTGGGTGCCCCAGAGCGAGAATGCGGTCCCCAGTGTGCTACTCCAGGACATCAAACACTCTCCTGCTTCTATGGGGTCGAGCCCCGTCTTGCATGAATCACATGTCGAAATCATGGTCATTTTGGATAATGGAGATGAAATCATCATCTTCACATACATTTCAGTAGTCGCCGTACCGTCAAGGAATATAGCACCGGTTATTCCGTGACTGGACACTGCACACCACGCAGTCACCTATTGAGGTTGAAGAGACTTCTCGATAGCGAAATGCGGATTCTCAGTCCCCCACATGCGCCAATGTTATTTATTGACGAACCCATCCAAATGAAAGTGGGCTTCGTCGCTATACCAAATCATACATGCGCATACTAATTCCAATTATGCCCCTCCGCCAACCGTCCAGTTTGATTGTCCTAACGTAAAGCGTTCGTAAGTTATGAGGATTTTATGTGATATGGTTCAGTAACTGTCACCCCGTAAGTACATCAGTAATACTGCGTAATTACACACGCTAACTTGACTTATGATGGGCCTAATGTCCTCTTTGAAATTTTTTCACTTAGCAAAGAGAAAATGCAGAAAGCAAAAGGTTATTTAGAACTGGTACAGAAACCAAACTTCAGTATTAAGAATCGGAGGGCATGAAGGGGAAGCAGCAGCTGAGACGCAGTTTTACTCAACCTCTACACTGAGGAAGCAGTAAAGAAAACGACGAAAATTTTGAGAAGTATTTGAACTAGAGGGAACAGAAATAAAAACTTGGAGAGTTGCCGATGATATTGCAATTCTGTCAGAGACGGCAAAGGACTTGGACGAGCAGTTGAATGGAATGCATGTCTTGAAATGATATTCTTCAAGGGTTGCCAGAAAATAATGCACCACATTTTTTTTTCTCAACCGAAAACAATGCTACGAACACGAAACGTTACGTATGTATTATTTGAAATATCCTGAGTGAGGGCGCCAAGTTTCCGTCACTTTCGAAAGATAGCGCAGCTGCAGGACATTTTCAAAATGGCGTTTGTAGATGATGTACGTATGTTACAAGCAACATGCCGTCATTGAGTTTCTCACTGCAGAGAAAGAAACTGTGGGGAATATTCACAAACGCTTTTGCAAAGTCCAGAGAGCCTCTGCTGTCGACAGAAGTAGAGTTAGTCGCAGAGTAAGGAGGGTGAGGTCAGCAGAAGGCGGTTCGGCGGAGCTCTACGATTTGCAGCGGCCGGGGAGACCATCCACGGCTGTCACACCTGACGCAACTGACCTAGCTCTCTCGGACTTCCACTTCTCTCAGCCATTGAACGATGACAGCGACATATAAATGTGTCAGCCTGTATAAAGTTGACATGGCTTAAAGCCAAAACATCTGCACGTGACAATGGCGTAAGGCCGAAATTGCAATAGTAGAAATAAAAAGTTTAACAGTCACTGGCGTTAACATGATGTCTTTCAAAAAATTAGAGGATGCCATTCGTGGAAGATATTTTGCGGAAGATGAGGAGGGATTGTTACCGATAGGGCATACATGCCCTTGTTTCGCGCTGGAGGAAGGCCATAGAACGGGGATGGAGGTTACGTGGAAAAGTAACGTGTGGAGATAAAACACCATTCTTTATTGTGTGTAATTTTCATGTTCAATAAAGAATTGTTGAAGAAAAAAAATGCGGGGCATTATTTTCTGGCCGACCCTCGTAAGATCAACATCGATAAAAGTAAAACGTACCGAAATGTAATCGAACTAAATGAGGCGTTACTGAGGTAATAAGATTAGGAATGAGACAATGAAATCAGTAGGTGAGTTTTGCTATCTGGGCAGCAAAACAACCTATAAGGGTGAAAGTAAAGAAGATGTAAAATGCAGACTGGCAATAACAAGAAAAGAATTTATAACAAGGAGAATTAATGAACTTCCAATATAAATTTTAGAAGAATTTTGCAGTTGGTATTTATTGAAGTGTAGCTTTGTACGGAAGTGAACCGTACCCGATAAGCAATTGACCCAAAAGGAGAGTCCTCTGAAATGTGGTGCTGTATAAGAATGCTGAAGATTAGATGGGTAGATCGCTTTAAGTAATGATGGGGCTTTGAATTTAGCTGGGGAGAATAGAAATTTATGGCACAGCTTGGCTAGAAGGGCAAAAATTGTAGACGGAGACCAAGTGGTGAATACAGTAAGCAGATTCAAAGTGATGTAGGTTGCAGTAGTCATTCGGAGGTGAAGAGGCTCGCACAGGATGGACAAGTCTGGAGAGCTGTGTGTAAGCACGAAAATTGGCACGGACTTCAATGCGAGATGCCTTTAATAGGTTTCACAACGAAACATTGTCTCGAAACATTGTCTCGAAAATCCGAAGAAATTCTGGTCGTATGTAAAGTACACAAGCGGCAAGACGCAGTCAATACCTTCGCTGCGCAGTGCCGATGATACTGTTACCGACGACTGTTATTGAACGCAGTTTTCCGAAATTCCTTCACCAGGGAAGACGAATGGAATATTCCAGAATTTGAAACACGAACAGCTGCTACCATGAGTTTCTTAGAAGTAGATACCTTAGGGGTTGCGAAGCAACTCAAATCACTTGATACGGGCAAGTCTTCAGATCCAGATTGTATACCGATTAGGTTCCTTTCAGATTACGCTGATATAATAGCTCCCTACTTAGCAATCATGTACAACAGCTCGCTCACCGATAGATCTGTACCTACAGATTGGAAAATTGCGCAGGTCGCACCAGTGTTTAAGAAGGGTAGTAGCAGTAATCCATCGAACTACAGACCTATATCATGGACGTCGGTTTGCAGTAGGGTTTTGGAGCATATACTGTATTCAAACATTATGAATCACCTCGAAGGGAACGATCTATTGATACGTAATCAGCATGGTTTCAGAAAACATCGTTCTTGTGCAACGCAGCTAGCTCTTTATTCGCAAGAAGTAATGGCCGCTATCGACAGGGGATCTCGTTGAATCCGTATTTATAGATTTCCGGAAAGCTTTTGACACCGTTCCTCACAAGCGACTTCTAATCAAGCTATGGGCCTATGGGGTATCGTCTCAGTTGTGCGACTGGATTCGTGATTTCCTGTCAGGAAGGTCGCAGTTCGTAGTAATAGACGGCAAATCATCGAGTAAAACTGAAGTGATATCAGGTGTTCCTCAGGGAAGCGTCCTGGGACCTCTGCTGGTCGTGATCTATATAAATGACCTGGGTGACAATCTGAGCAGTTCTCTTAGGTTGTTCGCAGATGATGCTGTAATTTACCGTCTAGTAAGGTCATCCGAAGACCAGTATCAGTTGCAAAGCGATTTAGAAAAGATTGCTGTATGGTGTGGCAGGTGGCAGTTGACGCTAAATAACGAAAAGTGTGAGGTGATCCACATGAGTTCCAAAAGAAATCCGTTGGAATTCGATTACTCGATAAATAGTACAATTCTCAAGGCTGTCAATTCAACTAAGTACCTGGGTGTAAAAATTACGAACAACTTCAGTTGGAAAAACCACATAGATGATATTGTGGGGAAGGCGAGCCAAAGGTTGCGTTTCATTGGCAGGACACTTAGAAGATGCAACAAGTCCACTAAAGAGACAGCTTACACTACACTCGTTCGTCCTCTGTTAGAATATTGCTGCGCGGTGTTGGATCCTTACCAGGTGGGATTGACGGAGGACATCGAAAGGGTGCAAAAAAGGGCAGCTCGTTTTGTATTATCACGTAATAGCGGAGAGATTGTGGCAGATATGATACGCGAGTTGGGATGGAAGTCATTAAAGCAAAGACGTTTTTCGTCGCGGCGAGATGTATTTACGAAATTTCAGTCACCAACTTTCTCTTCCGAATGCGAAAATTTTTGTTGAGCCCAACCTACATAGGTAGGAATGATCATCAAAATAAAATGAGAGAAATCAGAGCTGGAACAGAAAGGTTTAGGTGTTCGTTTTTACCGCGCGCTGTTCGGGAGTCGAATGGTAGGGAGATAGTATGATTGTGGTTCGATGAACCCTCTGCCAAGCACTTAAATGTGAATTGCAGAGTAATCATGTAGATGTAGATGTAAGTCTTCTGACCGAAATCTCTTTATTCGAGTTGTTAATGGTTGCTTTTGTGTATGTCTCATGAGGCAGTCACCGAAGTGGTCAGTGGTATGACAGTTCTTAATGTGCTCTGAGGCTAACATAAACAGGTCTTTATGCGGGAGGTGTGATCGACAGTTGATTCACATCTACATTTTTATGATTATTCTGCAAATCATACCTCACTATTTGGGAGGTTTGCACTGAACCGCTTTAAGGTTATTATTCTAACACATCTTCACACCTGAACTCTGATTTAGTGTCCGGATAGCCCTGTGTAATGAGGAATTTGCCACTAGATGTCACGTGAGATGGATCCACCAGTACAAAAGGTGGTGGAGACTACTGTGCTGCCAGCAAAGGAGCAGGAACTCCATAATGGGTCGGTCAGGAGAGTTCACCGACATAGGCAACGGATATCGGCTGAGTAACAAATCCACCACATTTCAACCTAACAGCAGTTCTGAATAAGTCGCTTGAAATGCACAGATCAGTCGTTGTTCAACAACTTGTATTTGAGCACTGATGGTGAGGACGTTCGTATGTGGTGCTATACTTTCTACGGAGACATTTTGTGTGGAATTCTGAAGATAGTTTACCCCCGACATGCGTCAAATATCATTTGTTGAACTCAAACTATCTGTAAGTTTCAAACGATGTATTCAGCAGAGATATAAGAAATTTTGTAGATTTGCATTATGTTGACAGGCTTCCTTTGCGAATGTATGTCGGAACTTAAGTGTTTTCCAACCCACGTATTTAGTGCCCAAGGGGACTGTTGATGCTGTGAACGTGAATCAGAAGTGCTTGGGAGGAACCACAGCAGAAGCAAGAGCAGGCAGATCTCACCTACTGGCTGACAGGGAGTGTCTAACTTTGCGGGAGGTGGTTATAAAAAAACGCGTGTTATCAGCGGAATGAATCACTCACTAGTTCCAAAGTGCTACCCGCAGTCCAGCTAGTGCAATGACCGTGCGTAGGGAGTTGAAAAGGATGGGGTACGACAGTCCAGCAGCTTCTCACGGACCATATATTTCTGTTTTCTTTTTTAAATTATTTTACACGTCTGGTTCCGTAGGACCAAATAACAGATTAAATAAAATGTTTATGAACCCAAAAAAAAGACAAGCGATAAGTTTATGTAAACGCAATCAACAACAGGAATCAGCTTAATTTTTCAACAGACAGAATAGAAATAGTGACTCATGATCGAACTTTTCAGTTTCGATATGAAATCGCTTGGATTGCTGCTGTTGTTGTTGTTGTGGTCTTCAGTCCTGAGACTGGTTTGATGCAGCTCTCCATGCTACTCTATCCTGTGCAAGCTTCTTCATCTCCCAGTACCTACTGCAACCGACATCCTTCTGAATCTGCTCAGTGTATTGATCTCTTGGTCTCCCTCTACGATTTTTACCCTCCACGCTGCCCTCCAATGCTAAATTTGTGATCCCTTGATGCCTCAAAACATGTCCTACCAACCGATCCCTTCTTCTAGTCAAGTTGTGCCACAAACTTCTCTTCTCCCCAATCCTATTCAATACCTCCTCATTAGTTACGTGATCTACCCACCTTATCTTCAGCATTCTTCTGTAGCACCACATTCGAAAGCTTCTATTCTCTTCTTGTCCAAACTGGTTATCGTCCATGTTTCACTTCCATACATGGCTACACTCCATACAAATACTTTCAGAAACGACTTCCTGACACTTTAATCTATACTCGATGTTAACAAATTTCTCTTCTTCAGAAACGATTTCCTTGCCATTGCCAGTCTACATTTTATATCCTCTCTACTTCGACCATCATCAGTTATTTTACTCCCTAAATAACAAAGCTCCTTTACTACTTTAAGTGTCTCATTTCTTAATCTAATGCCCTGAGCATCACCCGATTTAATTTGACTACATTCCATTATCCTCGTTTTGCTTTTGTTCATGTTCATCTTATATCCTCCTTTCAAGACACTGTCCATTCCGTTCAACTGCTCTTCCAAGTCCTTTGCTGTCTCTGACAGAATTACAATGTCATCGGCGAACCTCAAAGTTTTTACTTCTTCTCCATGAATTTTAATACCTACTCCGAATTTTTCTTTTGTTTCCTTTACTGCTTGCTCAATATACAGATTGAATAACATCGGGGAGAGGCTACAACCCTGTCTCACTCCTTTCCCAACCACCGCTTCCCTTTCATGCCCCTCGACTGTTATAACTGCCATCTGGTTTCTGTACAAATTGTAAATAGCCTTTCGCTCCCTGTATTTTACCCCTGCCACCTTCAGAATTTGAAAGAGAGTATTCCAGTTAACGTTGTCAAAAGCTTTCTCTAAGTCTACAAATGCTAGAAACGTAGGTTTGCCTTTCCTTAATCTTTCTTCTAAGACAAGTCTTAAGGTTAGTATTGCCTCACGTGTTCCAACATTTCTACGGAATCCAAACTGATCTTCCCCGAGGTCCGCTTCTACCAGTTTTTCCATTCGTCTGTAAAGAATTCGCGTTAGTATTTTGCAGCTGTGACTTATTAAACTGATAGTTCGGTAATTTTCACATCTGTCAACACCTGCTTTCTTTGGTATTGGAATTATTATATTCTTCTTGAAGTCTGTGGGTATTTCGCCTGTCTCATACATCTTGCTCACCAGATGGTAGAGTTTTGTCATGACTGGCTCTCCCAAGACCATCAGGAGTTCTAATGGAATGTTGTCTACTCCAGGGGCCTTGTTTCGACTCAGGTCTTTCAGTGCTCTGTCAAACTCTTCACGCAGTATCATATCTCCCATTTCATCTTCATCTACATCCTCTTCCATTTCCATAATACTGTCCTCAAGTACATCGCCCTTGTATAAACCCTCTATATACTCCTTCCACCTTTCTGCCTTCCCTTCTTTGCTTAGAACTGGGTTGCCATCTGAGCTCTTGATATTCATACAAGTGGTTCTCTTCTCTCCAAAGGTCTCTTTAATTTTCCTGTAGGCAGTATCTATCTTACCCCTAGTGAGACAGGACTCTACATCCTTACATTTGTCCTCTAGCCATCCCTGCTTAGCCACTTTGCACTTTCTGTCGATCTCATTTTTGAGACGTTTGTATTCTCTTTTGCCTACTTCATTTACTGCATTTTTATATTTTCTCCTTTCATCAATTAAATTCAATATTTCTTCTGTTACCCAAGGATTTCTATTAACCCTCGTCTTTTTACCTACTTGGGATTGCTGCTAAGATCTTTGAATTCTCAGTAAGCTACCACAAGAATTCAAGGATTGCTGCTAAGATCTTTGAATTCTTGTGGTAGCTTACTGAAAACGCAAGCAGCAGTATACTGCACACCTTTCTGCACAAGAGTCAAGGAATTTCGTCCGATGCAGATTGGATTTGTCCCTAGTATTAACTGAGGAAAAGCTGTCAGTTCTTGGGAATAAACTGATATTGTTAACAAGAAACGGCAGCAACGGATATATATACTGAGAGGCCAGAGTTACAACACCCAGACTAGTGAACAGGGTTCGACAAGAGGGTCGCGAACTTACACCACTTATTGCCCGATTGCCAATTTCTGGGCCAAAAATATCCTTTGAGAGTGGGAAGAGATACCCCAAAGTATAATGCCATACGTCATAAGCGAATAAAACTTAGCAAAGTAGACTAGTTACTTCACCTACTTCAGATACCGTTCGAATAGTAAAAATGGCAGAATTAAGTCTTTGAACAAGATCCTGAGCATGGGCTTTCCACGACAGTTTTCTATCTATCTGAACACCTAGAAATTTGAACTCTCCAGTTCCATTAATCATATGCCCATTCTGTGAAATTAAAACGTCGGATTTTGTTGAATTGTGTTAGAAACTGTAAAAACTGAGACTTACTCTGATTTAGCGTTGATTTGCTTTCTATCAGCCATGAACTTATGTCACAAACTGCACCATTTGAAACGGAGTGAGTGTTGCACACAACGTCGTTTACTACCAACTGTCATCAGCAAACGTAAGTATTTTAGAATCACCTTTAATAGTGGAGGGAATATCGTTTATATAAAGAAGGAAGAGGAGAGGTCCAAGCACTGATCCCTGGGGCACCCCCGATTCGACCCTGCCTCACTCAGAGCCCACAACATAGCCATTCTCAATACTGTGTATAATGGCCTTTTGCTGTCTGTTGTTAACGTAAGAGATGACCCAGGGGGTGAGTTACTCCCAGTATTCCATAATGGACCAATTCCGCAGCAATACTTTGTGATCAACACAACGCTAACGCATCGTGTCTGAACTGTCACTCTACTGTACGCAGTACACTACGTGTTCAAACCTGTCCGCACATAACGTTTTCTTGCGCGTAATGAGGGAACCACGCCGTAACCACCGAAGAAAGCTCATACCGTAAACCACCTAACCGGTGCTGTAGATGGCGTAATGAGCGACACTGTAGGACCGTAGGTAAATGAGAACGAGAGATTTGGAGTGATGAATCATGCTAAACCCCGTGGCTATCCGCTGGAAAGGTTTGGGTTCGGGGCTGGTTGGAGAACGTTACCTGCTATCGCGTGTAGTGGCAACGTGAAGTACGCAGGAGGTGGTGTTGCGGCATGGGCTTCTTTTCGTGGGGTGGTTCCGTCATTACACGTAAAAAAGGCTACATGCGAGAGGACTTCTACAGCGTAGTGTACTGCGTACAGTAGAGAAACAGTCCAGACACGATGACCGTTTGCATCAGCATGACAACGAGCCCGATCACAAATCAGCATCTGTGAGGTAATGGTTTGTGAGAATTCAGGAAATGAATTGTTCTGTCAAGAGTTCCGACCTGAATAACCAACGGAACATATCTGGGATGAACTAGGACGTCGGCTTCTCTCCAGATTCCAGCGTGCAACGTCACCACATCTTCTGGTATCGGCTACTGGGGAAGAGTGGGCTGCCGTCCCTTCACAGACGTTCAGTGTCTCCAGCAGACCCCAAGCCGCCATGAAGACGGCACCTCAGATTAGTGTCCACTAACAGCCGTCCAGGTACTGCTGATCAGGCAGTGTATTATGGCATTCGTGAAAGCAACAAAAAACGCCTTCTTTCATGGATTGCCACCCTAACTTCCTTATTATTTCCGTGGCACTCTCACCCATATTTCGAGATAATACAGTACGAGCCTTTCACTTTTCAACTTTTTCGATCTCTTTCGCCAACTGCGTCTGGTCAGGACCCCATAGCGCTCAACAGTCTTCCAGAATTGGGTGCACAAGCACAGTGTAGGCAACCTCTTTTAATATCTTTCTTGTTGCTTCTAAGTGTTTTGCCAGTATTCCAATGTAAGTTATTAGTAATTATAATCCCTAGGTAGATGCCTCAAAGATTCATATTCCGGACCTCCAATAGAAGACAACATAATAACTGTGATATTGTAGTTCGAATTAGGTTATTCGCAGTCAAAGATCTTGTGGTTCAGATCGTTCAGTTTAGTAACAGTGCTTTGTGTGTATAATTTGACGTAGATCAAAGAATAAAAATGTTACTGGATCGAATACAATGGAGTAAAATAAACTATTTTTGCGCCGTACTCGTGGAACGGACATCAAACGCTGATACCTTATTTTCCAATTAAAGAACCAGTTAAATGTGAAGAGAAGCGTGCGACATAATAGACCACTTACCCATCTGTGTCCAGGTTTGAGTACCAGTAAGTCTGGTGCTGAGTCAAACTTTCTGCAAGAAATGCAATATGAACTGTATTGCACGCTGAGCCCCAACCAGTAACTTAGGTTCCACACCCGCGACTCCCGTGGATATATGTAGCTTGTACTCGTTTGTTGCACAGGGATGGAGGCACACAGCTTCATATATATTTTTGAGGTGGTGTTTCAGCGTTACAAATGATGGACGATATTGTTATATTGTCGGAATGATTAGATGAGGCGGTTAACCAGACCTCGCTACAACAGACACAAGCGGCCAAGGCAGGCCTAGAGATCTCTATCGAGAAGACGCAGTGTATGACAGGCATCAAGGTAGCTCCTAGATGGATTACAGTGGAAGGAGGGAAAATTCAGAATATGGAGAGATTTAAATACGGAGGAGAGTGGATAGAAACTGTGCTGACAGGATAGGAAGCAATGGGAGAAGGAATAAACGAAATTAATGTAGCATACAAACTATCTACGACCATCTACAATAAGAAGAATATTTTGATCGAAACAAAACTGAGACATTACCGGACGGTGATCCGCTCTGAATCCGTTGTACACACCAAAAACTCTTAACCGAGTAAGAACAAGAGTACGTAAGAGACTAGAGCTGGTGCAATGAAAGATTCACAGGAGGATCGTGGGACGCATCGTTTAGGAGACGAACGAACCGTGGATTGCATACTAAGATAGAATCACGGACATCATGAGGAGCGTGTTCTTCTGACACATCCTAAGAATGGATCAGGGGAGATTAACGCAGAAACCAATAAAGTTTCTTAAATTACGCTGTAGGAACACAGCTGTGTTGCTGTTTAACCATAAGGGATGAAACGATAAAGTTTCGTGTGAATAATAGGACCAAAGTAAGCTGGACACAAGAGGTGCAAAGGGATCTGGAAGAAATGAGAATGCAGGGACACGAGGTAGCCAGCAGGGTGATTTTTAAATACAAAAGCTTTCACAGGTTTCCAAGATACAGTTAGACCCAGAACAAAATCATCATGGACAGAAGAGCGAAGAAGATTGCAAAATAAGAGAATGAAAGAATATTGGACACGAATAAATACAGAAAAAACGAAGCTGTCGAGAATCAACGTAGTCCGCAGATGGCCAAAACGAAAAGAAGAAGAAGAAAAAGAAGAAGGAACAAATATTTCGAATAGCTTTGGTTTATTATTGTTCTGCACGTAAACAAGCGCATGGGATCGTTGCACTGAAAGACTAAAGTACTTTGCTGCAACGGTGGGTCTGTATTGACACCTTTACTCTACGCAAAAACGATGCAGCGTCATCTTGGAAACATATCCACACCAGTCGCCAGCTAAAATATCTCGCAAGACTCACTGTTAAGAAAGGCTCCCCTTGAAATAAGGGTGTTTCTTTTATTCTAGTGGCTAGTGACATCATTCCCATTACGTCAGACGAGCCCTAACTCAGAACTACGATGCGTCTTGCAACTCAAATTAAGTATACTGTTAGACTAAGTTACGCTGATCGCTAATAATGCAGGAAATTCAGTGTATCTAAATAAACACTGGAAATCCCTCACAAATAGCCGGTTCATGTCAAATGTATTCACTGAAACGGGTTGAAAGGTTTGGTAAGCGTTAAAACACACAAAAACAAAAATTGCTATAAAAATGCCAAAACAAAAATGTGACAGAATGTTATCATGATGTGCATCACACTATCCTATCTGACCAAACTGTAATCGGATTTTGTCTAGGCAAAGTGACATGAATGTTAGTAATACTTCTTTATCGATGTTTTGATTCGTAAACCGTAATTAAATAAACATCATCTTTTAAGTGAAACTAGTTGACAGAGACGAGAGCTCCTGCTTCTATTAAAATATTTGTATTGATTCAAATGATTTTTCATTAAAAAAATGTCAAAACTAAGAAGAGCAGTATTGTGATATCGGTTTTTGCCAGTGCAACCCATCACCCAAAACCGTTTTATGTCCCTGCAAGAGAGGGTAGTTCTGACTTACAGAGTGTGAAAACTGAGACGAGCAGTGTTCAGATATCGGCTTTTGCCAGTGGAAACCATCCCTCAAAAAGCCTTTTAGGTCAGTGACAATCTAGTTCTGACTTCCAATCACCTTAATAAAGCTGGAGAAATTTTTTAAAGGTGAAACCAACTACGAAAACTTCAATCACGCAAACAAAGTAGATAAAGTAAATATAAGTAAAGGAATCACTGGAGATGTGGCAGTGATATGTGCAGTGACTGACGTCGTCATCTCTGACGTAATTATTTCGGTACGTATTAGAATTGAGTACTAGGAGGAAGACGCTGGAACAGAATGTGTATGAGTGTGATCGTTTATTTAAGAGCGTTTGGTGAAAACCGCATAGTGATCAGAGTTACAGATCACAGATATTGCACCTACAGTCAACTACACAGATGTGTCGCGGTGGCATGCTTCAATGAAATCTTCTCGGTTTGTAACACGTGTCACTTCGAATAAAACATTCAAGCATTCGATAGCTGTCTCCACCATTCTCATCAGGAGTTATAATCACTAAGTGCCCACTAGACTGGCATTCGATTGGATGACGGTTCAAACCCTCATCCGGCCCTCCAGATTTAGGTATTCCGCGATTTCCCTAAATCACTTCAGGCAAATGCCTGGATGGTTCCTTTGAAAGGGCACGGCTGGCTTCCTTCCCCACCCTTCCCTGCTCTGATGGTATCGGTGACCTCACTCTTTGATCCCCTCCCCCAAAACCAACCAACCAGCTAACTGCTAGGGCTGGGTTGTTTTCTTTATTGTTATTTCATTTTTCTGCCCCATACGTGCAGGGAAGGGCTGGCAGCGGCACAATCCGCTGCTCATCAGCCGAATAATACAGTCAATAAAAATAGGAGAACGAGACATATAAAAGTCGATAAAGTGATCATGAGAACATGAAAAGCGGATGCACTGGGGGTTAAAATATACACGTACATGGAGACTGTCATGTGGGACTGTTAAAGAAGTACACATAAAGTTAACAAAACACAATGAGCGATGTGTGGCACACATAAGGAACACTGAAGTCACACACATAAGTTGAAAGTTGGCCACAGAGATCGACAACACTTAAAAACCACTGTACGAGATGGAGCACACACGACAAGATTGAAACCTGTTGGGAGGACATCCTGAGGGAGGGGAGGTCTGAGAGGAGGGGAAAAGAGGGGAGAAGATGGGGCATTGGGGGAGAGGGGACTGGAGGGGGTGGAATGAAATGAAAGGGGGGTCAGGGGACGCACCAAGGGGCAGGAGATGGGCGGAATGGGAGATGGAGAGAGGAGGCAAGTCAGGAGGGAGTGCAGAGACACAGGTGCACTAGAAAGACACGGGGGAGGGAAGGGAAGAGGAGGAGAGAGGGAGCCCTGAGGAGTGGGAGGGGGGAAGGTGGGGTTAGAGTTGGTAGGAGAGGTAGATACAGGGCAAAGCTCATCATCTGTTAGGTGTAGGCACTGGAAGTTGCGTTGAGAAAGGAGGTGGAGGGTATGGAGATTGAGACAGGGTGAGACAACATGGTAAAGGTGCGGCAATGTCATGGGGGTAGAAAGGATAGAAGACAGCAGGGGTTGGGTGGGATCGGGACTGTGGGTTATGTACAGGGGGGAGATGTGTTCGAGGAAAAGCAGAAGATATGGGAAGGGGATGAGGTCATAGAGGATCCATGTGGCGGACAGGAGGCAGATATGGAAGGCATAGCATTCAAGGATTTGGAGGGCCTTATAGAATGTGGGAGGGGCAGAAATCCAGGCGACAGTGGCATAACAAAGGATGGGGTGGATCAAGGATTTGTAGGTGTCAAGGATGGTGAAATGATGCAGTCCCCATGTTCACCTGGACAGTAGTTTCAGGAGGGATTTTGTGTTGGATCATAAGGAGATGGGGAGTCCAGGTGAGGTGAAAGTTGAGGGTGAGGCCAAGATATTTGAGGGTAGGAATGAAGTGGATAGGACGACCATAAATGGTGAGGTAGAAAACGCGGAGCCAGAAGGAGCAGGTGGTATGACCAATGATGATTATCTGGCTCTTGGAAGGGTTGATGCGAAGGAGCCACTGATGGCACCTGGTGGTCAATGGGTCAAGGTGTGTTTGAAGGGTATGTTGGACAGTTGAAGGGTAGGACAAAGGGCCTGGAAGGCGATGTTGTCAGCAAACTGGAGGAGGTTTTGGCATCCCTGCAGGTTATAGGAGATAGAGGAGAGGAGAAAGGGTGGAGCCCTGGGGCAGGCTGGCTGTGGGATAGAAACTACAGGAACTGGTATTGTGGATAGAGACATAGGAGGGATGGAAAAAAAATGGTTCAAATGGCTCTGAGCACTATTCGGAGAGGATGGACTCAAAGACCTTATTGAACACAGAGGAGAGGCAGATGGGATGATATGAAGAGATGTCAGAGGGTGTTTGTTGGGTTTAGGGAACAACAGGATGCAGGAAATCTTCCACAGGTCAGTGGAGAGGACGACATTATACAGGGTCACAAGGACAGCCAGGAAGGAGGGGGGGGGGGAATTCCTTGAGATGGTGGTAGATGACAGCCGTGATCAGGGGCAGTGTTGCGTTTGGAGCAGAGGATGAGTTTGATGTCATGTGCGGTAATGGGAGTGTTTATGTCTGAGGATGGTAACTGATCCAAGTACCAGTAACTAGGGACGAAGGGCAGGACAGAGGTATCAGTGTGTTAAAGAGCTGTGGGGAAGAGGGAGTAATAAAAATGGGGATCTCCACGATTTGAGAAGACCTCAGAGAGATGGGAAGCAAAATGGCTAGCAGGGACGGTTGTCATGGAGAAGGGAGTAATGAGGCGCGGCATGGTTGCCAGTAAGGGGTGGAATGCAGACCAGTACTTGAAGTTGACAAGGAGCACGGAGTTGAGGTATGTACCCGTCTGGCGTTTCTTTGTTGTTAGAAGGGTTTCGGATGTGTCATTGTAACTGCCAGTAGTGGAGGAGTGTATCCTAGTTATGGGTGCAGAGGAAGAAGCGGTAGGGGCCACAGGATTCACAGAGAGAAGGACGGCCTGTAGAGGAAGAGTAGGGTGGTGAGGGTGGATAAATTGGGTAGGAACATGGACCTCTGCAGCGTCAGTGATGGTCTTCTGGAGGCCGGACGAGACATGGGTGATGTCAGCGAGATGGAGAAAGGTAAGTGGGTGGCTTTCTACCTGTGAGGCAATGGATTCCCGGCAGGCATCCCAGCAGGCGCAGTGGTAGTTATGGACGGACTTCTGAGGGTCAGCAGGGGAGGGGGCGGAGTGGGGCGATGGGCTGAGGAGATGGTGACAAGGACTAAAAGGTGGTCTCTGCCAATGGGGTCGAGCATTTTGATACTCCAACGTGCCAACTGGACAGAATTTGGCATGATATCCATGAGGACACCTAAAAATCCATCAATATTGCCAAACCAAATAACTGCTTGGTGGACCATCGCAACATTGATTTGATGAAAATGTGAGGAATCTTCACTTGGATGAATTGTTGTTGTTGTTGTTGTGGTCTTCAGTCCTGAGACTGGTTTGATGCAGCTCTCCATGCTACTCTATACTGCGCAAGCTTCTTCATCTCCCAGTACCTACTGCAACCTAGATCCTTTTGAATCTGCTTAGTGTATTCATCTCTTGGTCTCCCTCTACGATTTTTACCCCCCCCCCCCCCCCCCCACACACACACACTGCCGTCCAATACTAAATTGGTGGTCCCTGAAGCCTCAGAACATGTCCTGCCAACCGATTCCTTCTTCTAGTCAAGTTGTGCCACAAACTTCTCTTTTCCCCAATCCTATTCAATACCTCGTCATTAGTTATGTGATCTACCCATCTAATCTTCAGCATTCTTCTGTAGCACCACATTTCGAAAGCTTCTATTCTCTTCCTGTCCAAACTATTTATCGTCCATGTTTCACTTCCATACATGGCCACACTCCTTACAAATACTTACAGAAATGACTTCCTGACTCTTAAATCTATATTCGATGTTAACAAATTTCTCTTCTTCAGAAACGCTTTCCTTGCCATTGCCAGTCTACATTTTATAGCCTCTCTACTTCGACCATCATGTTATTTTGCTCCCCAAATAGCAAAACTCCTTTACTACTTTAAGTGTCTCATTTCCTAATCTAATTCCCTCAGCATCACCCGACTTAATTCTACTACATTCCATTATCCTCGTTTTGCTTCTGTTGATGTTCATCTTATATCCTCCTTTCAAGACACTATCCATTCCGTTCAACTGCTCTTCCAGGTCCTTTGCTGTCTCTGACAGAACTACAATGTCATCGGCAAACCTCAAAGTTTTTATTACTTCTCCATGGAATTTAATACCTGCTCCGAATTTTTCTTTTGCTTCCTTCACTGCTTGCTCAATATAAAGATTGAATAACATCGTGGATAGGCTACAACCCTGTCTCACTCCCTTCCCAACCACTGTTTCCCTTTCATGTCCCTCGACTCTTATAACTGCCATCTGGTTTCTGTACAAATTGTAAATAGCCTTTCGCTTTCTGTATTTTACCCCTGCCACCTTCAGAATTTGAAAGCGAGTATGCCAGTTAACATTGTCAAATGCTTTCTCTAAGTCTACAAATGCTAGAAACGTAGGTTTGCCTTTCCTTAATCTAGCTTCTAAGATAAGTCGTAGGGTCAGTATCGCCTCACGTGCTCCAATACTTCTATGGAATACAAACTGATCTTTCCCGAGGTCGGCTTCTACTAGTTTTTCCATTCGTCTGTAAAGAATTCGCGTTAGTATTTTGCAACTGTGGCTTATTAAACTGATTGTTCGGTAATTTTCACATCTGTCAACACCTGCTTTCTTTGGGATTGGAATTATTATATTCTTCTTGAAGTCTGTGGGTATTTCGCCTGTCTCATACATCTTGCTCTCCAGATGGTAGAGTTTCGTCAGGACTGGCTCTCCCAAGGCCGTCAGTAGTTCTAGTGGAATGTTGTCTACTCCAGGGGCCTTGTTTCGACTCAGGTCTTTCAGTGCTCTGTCAAACTCTTCACGCAGTATCATATCTCCCATTTAATCTTCATCTACATCCACTTCCGTTTCCATAATATTGTCCTCAAGTACATCGCCCTTGTATAGACCCACTATATACTCCTTCCACCTTTCTGCTTTCCCTTCTTTGCTTAGACCTGGGTTTCCATCTGAGCTCTTGATATTCATACAAGTGGTTCTCTATTCTCCAAAGGTCTCTTTAATTTTCCTGTAGGCAGTATCTATCTTACCCCTCGTGAGATAAGCCTCTACATCCTTACATTTGTCCTCTAGCCATCCCTGCTGAGCCATTTTGCCCTTCCTGTCAATCTCCTTTTTGAGACTTTTGTATTCTTTTTTGCCTGCTTCATTTACTGCATTTTTACATTTTCTCCTTTCATCAATTAAATTCAATATTTCTTCTGTTACCCAAGGAGTTCTACTAGCCCTTGTCTTTTTACCTACTTGATGCTCTGCTACCTTCACTATTTCATCTCTCAAAGCTACCCATTCTTCTTCTACCGTATTTCTTTCCCCATTCTTGTCAATTGTTGCCTAATGGTCTCCCTGAAACTCTCTACAACCTCTGGTTTAGTCAGTTTATCCAGGTCCCATTTCCTTAAATTCCCACCTTTTTGCAGTTTCTTCAGTTTTAATCTACAGTTCATAACCAATAGATTGTGGTCAGAGTCCACAGCTGCCCCTGGAAACGTTTTACAATTTGAAACATGGTTCCTAAATCTCTGTCTTACCATTATATAATCTATCTGAAACCTGTAAGTATCTCCAGGCATCTTCCACGTATACAGCCTTCTTTTATGATTCTTGAACCAAGTGTTGGCTATAATTAAGTTGTGATCTGTGCAAAATTCTACCAGGCGGCTTCCTCTTTCATTTCTTAACCCCAATCCATATTAACCTACTACGTTTCCTTCTCTCCCTTTTCCTACTACCGAATTCCAGTCACCCATCACTATTAAATTTTCGCCTCCCTTCACTATCTGAATTATTTCTTTGATTTCATCATACATTTCTTCAATTTCTTCGTCATCTGTAGAGCTAGTTGGCATATAAACTTGTACTACTGTAGTAGGCGTGGGCTTCGAGTCTATCTTGGCCACAATAATGCGTTCACTATGCAGTTTGTAGTAGCTTATCCTATTTTCCTATTCATTATTAAAGCTACTCCTGCATTACGACTATTTGAATTTCTGTTTATGATCCTGTATTCGCTGACCAAAAGTCTTGTTCCTCCTGCCACTGAACTTCACTAATTCCCACTATATCTAACTTTAACCTATCCATTTCCCTTTTTAAATTTTCTAACCTACCTGCCCGATTAAGGGATCTGACATTCCACGCTCCAATTCGTAGAACGCCAGTTATCTTTCTCCTGATAACGACGTCCTCATGAGTAGTCCCCGCCTGGAGATCCGAATGGGGGACTATTTTACCTCCGGAATATTTTACCCAAGAGGACGCCATTATCATTTAACCAAACAGTAAAGCTGCATGCCCTCAGGAAAAATTACGGCTGTAGTTTCCCCTTGCTTTCAGCCGTTCGCAGTACCAGCACAGCAAGGCCGTTTTGGTGAGTGTTACAAGGCCAGATCAGTCAGTCATCCAGACTGTTGCCCCTGCAACTACTGAAAAAGCTGCTGCCCCTCTTCAGGAACCATGCGTTTGTCTGGCCTCTCAACAGATACCCCTCCGTTATGGTTGCACCTACGGTACGGCTATCTGTATCGCTGAGGCACGCAAACCTCCCCACCAACGGCAAGGTCCATGGTTCACGGGGGGAGGTTCAATGAATTATCCAGTTTTTTTGAAATTACAATCATTTCTTTTTTTGTACATGTACATCACGTATACCGACTTCCATCCCATTCAGATATTTCCTTCTGGTGCGGATTTTCTATTTGTTTATTGTCTTAGATTGTGTGTGCTGCAGCTTTACTTAGTGAAAATGAAAAATGTTTTAGAAATGGTCCTGCAGTCGAGCAGCTCCCCGTTTAGCAAGTTTGCGAAATAGATGTGCTGTGTCTAGACAAGACAGTCTAGACACAAGGGAGGTAGCCGAAAGGGCACGCGTCAACTCACGCCGTCTTGCGTGAGGTCTGAAACAGGATACTTATGAATGCTATAAAGAAAAGAACGGAGCTTAGGTTTACTTAACTTTAATTTCCTTGTGGTACATATCTCTTGATAATACAAGTGAGACTCTCTCCAGATATGGTTAATGGCGCCTTGCTAGATCGTAGCCATGGACTTAGCTGAAGGCTATTCTGTCTCTCGGCAAATGAGAGAAAGGCTTCGTACGTGTAGTCGCTAGCAATGTCGTCCGTACAACTGGGGCGAGTGCTAGTAAGTCTCTCGAGACCTGCCGTGTGGTGGCGCTCGGTCTGCGATCACACAGTGGCGACACGCGGGTCCGACATGTACTAATGGACCGCGGCCGATTTAAAGCTACCACCTAGCAAGTGTTGTGTCTGGCGGTGACACGACAAGATGAATCACATAAACCTCGATGTTTAACAGTGTTGTCCAAGTCCAAACTTGCATGTTTCAATAAAATGAATGATTTATTGTATATTCTTAGTAAGACATTAGTGAATGCTTAAGTTAGCGCAAATAAATGGATTATTATTTAAATTTTTGAAGTATTATCTGTGGAGTTTAGGTTTTGTATTTTGAAAGCATATGCTGGCAGATTCCTATGTCATGCAATGACTGAAGCGGTCGCTAAATCACAATTTTAGGCTGCCTGGTTGCCTATCTAACGGCTTCCAGGGGCAAAAATAATTTGCTTTGCAGAATTTCGTATAATTACTGACCGAATTTAAAAATTTCAATTGCTGGCATAATCTACTCATAAAGAGGAATAAGCATAGTTAAAGGTTTCACACAATGACAAGTATTAAAGTTAGAAACAGTGTACTGTATATGTCTTAAGACTGTGTGAGTCACAGTGCGAAAATCATCCAAATTATACTACTCTACTACTTTAGTATGAGAGCACTTAGCGATATCCAACCAACTACATACGTAACTTCAAATCTCTTAGAAACTTTTCCTCACTGACACCCCTATCCCCCTTCCCCCGCCTAAAAACAATGAAAGGAATATTTTTTATCAGTTACTGCTTCATGCTTCAGCATCAGGTAAGATGTCTTTATTTAGTAATTCTTCATTACAAACTGCATTGCCCATCCGTGGATAGTGAGAGCGGCTGACTGCCGTACAGAGGACCCCAGTTCAGTTCTCGATACTGCCAGTGGTTTTTCCTTGGTGTGAGGTCAGGAACAGCATCATTCAGCCTCGCGATGCCAACTGAGGTGCTACTTGAATGAGAAGTAGGGACTCCAAGATTTGCAATGGACTGGAGAGTGGTGTGCTGACTGCTAGCCCGTCAATACTGCATTCAAATGACGCCATTGCCTGAGGATGACATGGCGGTCGGTCGGTGCCGAATGGCTGTCTGAGGCCAGGTTAGCGGAGATTTTCTCTTTGGTTATTTACTGAGTCTATTTGTAACAGATTTTACAGACAATATCCAAATAGGCTACTGAATGTGCTTGCAAAAATTGATCGATACATAGACCAGGGGGTTTAACATTCTGGGCACTGATATCTGTTAAAAACTGCAATGTCTTCAGCTAGAAAGTATTTATACAATAAATGTCCAATATTTAACGTGTTAACTCATTTGTGAAGTAATCAGACGTTTGAAAGTGTTTTATGTATGGAAGTTTGATTCTTTTAAGAATCATGGTGGTCGTGGGGTGGGTGTTTACTGATATGTATTTTACAGCAGGATCATAATGTGGTTATTGATCTCATAGCATGTCACCGATGACATTGCGGGATGTTTGCTGGAGCAGGTACAGAGCTGTTATACACTGCTGGAAATTGAAATAAGAACACCGTGAATTCATTGTCCGAGGAAGGGGAAACTTTATTGACACATTCCTGGGGTCAGATACATCACATGATCACACTGACAGAACCACAGGCACATAGACACAGGCAACAGAGCATGCACAATGTCGGCACTAGTACAGTGTATATCCACCTTTCGCAGCAATGCAGGCTGCTATTCTCCCATGGAGACGATCGTAGAGATGCTGGATGTAGTCCTGTGGAACGGCTTGCCATGCCATTTCCACCTGGCGCCTCAGTTGGACCAGCGTTCGTGCTGGACGTGCAGACCGCGTGAGACGACGCTTCATCCAGTCCCAAACATGCTCAATGGGGGACAGATCCGGAGATCTTGCTGGCCAGGGTAGTTGACTTACACCTTCTAGAGCACGTTGGGTGGCACGGGATACATGCGGACGTGCATTGTTCTGTTGGAACAGCAAGTTCCCTTGCCGGTCTAGGAATGGTAGAACGATGGGTTCGATGACGGTTTGGATGTACCGTGCACTATTCAGTGTCCCCTCGACGATCACCAGTGGTGTACGGCCAGTGTAGGAGATCGCTCCCCACACCATGATGCCGGGTGTTGGCCCTGTGTGCCTCAGTCGTATGCAGTCCTGATTGTGGCGCTCACCTGCACGGCGCCAAACACGCATACGACCATCATTGGCACCAAGGCAGAAGCGACTCTCATCGCTGAAGACGACACGTCTCCATTCGTCCCTCCATTCACGCCTGTCGCGACACCACTGGAGGCGGGCTGCACGATGTTGGGGCGTGAGCGGAAGACGGCCTAACGGTGTGCGGGACCGTAGCCCAGCTTCATGGAGACGGTTGCGAATGGTCCTCGCCGATACCCCAGGAGCAACAGTGTCCCTAATTTGCTGGGAAGTGGCGGTGCGGTCCCCTACGGCACTGCGTAGGATCCTACGGTCTTGGCGTGCATCCGTGCGTCGCTGCGGTCCGGTCCCAGGTCGACGGGCACGTGCACCTTCCGCCGACCACTGGCGACAACATCGATGTACTGTGGAGACCTCACGCCCCACGTGTTGTTGAGCAATTCGGCGGTACGTCCACCCGGCCTCCCGCATGCCCACTATACGCCCTCGCTCAAAGTCCGTCAACTGCACATACGGTTCACGTCCACGCTGTCGCGGCATGCTACCAGTGTTAAAGACTGCGATGGAGCTCCGTATGCCACGGAAAACTGGCTGACACTGACGGCGGCGGTGCACAAATGCTGCGCAGCTAGCGCCATTCGACGGCCAACACCGCGGTTCCTGGTGTGTCCGCTGTGCCGTGCGTGTGATCATTGCTTGTACAGCCCTCTCGCAGTGTCCGGAGCAAGTATGGTGGGTCTGACACACCGGTGTCAATGTGTTCTTTTTTCCATTTCCTGGAGTGTAGTTAAACATTCGCTACTGTAATGGCAGCTTCTGCCAGCTAATGTATCAGAATGATCAAATGTAGCGGAAAGACACCAAATGTAGTGGGTGGGTGCCAGGAGGTGCCGTGTTACTTTCCAAATGACTGATTTGTTTACACTACAGTGCTCCATTCACCTCGGTCTGCGTCACAAGGCGCTGCAATACTGAGGAAGCACCCCAGTGGCCTGTGCAATGCAACGCTGTGTCGTGCCGGCCTTGGGCAGCCCGCTCGGTTCAGAGTTCCGATGAAGTCAGGATGGCTGCTCCAGCAGTCGACTCAGGTGCCGCCATCTTCGTTGTCTCCGCACAGCTCTGTTGGGAGCCGTAGGCTGGCACCACTGCTGCTTCTTCCTGGCTGGCGTGCCTGAGAACACGGCGGCAATGACCGCCCATGATACAGCGTCTCGCCTCTGGAAGTCTCCAGCATGTGTCGGAAGCTGAGACGACTGCCCACGGTAGTGAGCTGAAGAGTAGCTCTCCGCTGGCTGGCTGCGGACCCCGTGTCGGCCTCAGAGGGTCGAACCAATGACCCGCTGTAGACTGGGATGCTGTCACCCTATCTGTTTCTGGGTGTAGCTCGGCGGTGTGATATGCCCTGCCATCCAGGAGAGCTGCCGCACTTGAATGAATCTCGTTAGAAAACGGCACCTAGTTATACTCGGTTGTGTGCCTCTGTTTGGCCAAGCGTGCAGCTTCGTGTCACGTACGCATAACGCTTAGGTTGGCCAGTGTCCCTCTTCTGCCTGTGACTTTGCGCCACGGAAACTGCTGTGTACGCCCTCTCCAGCAGTTCTACACCCCTGTGGCCTCTATTTGCCTTCGCAACTGCTGGTATGCGTAACTTACTGCAATCTGGCCTCCACCTGGCTGTAACTCGTGCTCCGAATATCGCACAAAACTAACTTTCCCTATCCTAAACGGTGGTGCCGCTACACTACTTAAGAGGGCCCCCACGGGAAAGGAGTGATCACAGGACAGGACCATGGACTGTTGACATCGTGGCCAGCGTTCTCAGGAATGGCAGCAGTAACTTCTGTGGCAATCTGTGGAGCAATTTGCCGTCGGTCTCTTCCAGCAGTAGTTCCCAAATCGCCATTTAATTCGAACCTCCGAATCACGATCTTCAACCCAGGCATGGAAAGAGGACCTCTCTGCGTCGGTACTCGCTAAGGACAGCAGCACTATTGCAGTTGTCGTGATAAGACAGCTTAACCAGTAAAGTCCTGCACACTTTGGCCAGACCTCTGTTGACTGTTGGCAACTGCAATGCACGCTGATGTTTGTGTTTTAACCCTACGCCTCAGTACCAGTACGGCGCCTAACGGCAAGTCATGACACTAACATCACTAACAACGCAAATCCTGCAGCTCATAGTGTGAACGTCATTCCTGTAAAGTTGGGTACCCACACGGTAAATAGTTTTCCTTCTGCACTGACTCAAGTAGTGAAAGTTTCATTACAACCACCCTGTAAGATGGTCAGCTGTCGTGGGGTCACAGTGGCAGTGAGAGGTAACAAGTTTATTTACCAGAATTCTTACGACAGTCGAAGGCGTCGTCACACGGAGCTTGCCATTGCTGGGTGGAAGACAGTTAATTTGTTAATCGCTGATTGACGAAGTTAACTTTCAGAGTAACGGATTAACTTTTAACTCAATTAAAAAAAAAGTGGACAGAGCATCTGCCTAATAAGCAGGATACCGAATTCGAATTCCGGCCTGGCACAAATTTTCAACCTTCCCCATTCGTTTAAATCACTGTCCACTCTCAGCCAATGCGTGTAATTCCTTTGCGTCTTAATAAGTAATGTCCTTAATTACGTATGCAATGCATCACTGGCTCAGGGAATTTTTTCACATTGGTTGAAATATGCAGTCATGAAACCACTTCTCAAGAAAGGTGACGAGACGGATTTCACTAATTATCGTCCACTTGCCTTACTGACATCTCTTCCCAAAATATTCGAAAAAGTAATGTACACAAGAGTTATCACACACTTAAGTGGAAATAATGTACTAAGTATATCAGAGTTTAGACTCCAGAAAGGTTGCTCGACTGAGAATGTTATTTATACATTCACTTATCAGGTAGTACAAGCCTTAAATAACAATATTTCTCCAGTTCGTATTTTTTTTCAGCTATCTCCAAGGTCTTTGACTGTGTAGATGATGATACTTTCTTAGGAAAACTTAAGTTTTGTAGAGGAGGAGGAGGATATTAGTGTTTAACGTCCCGTCGACAACGAGGTCATTGGAGCGCAAGCTCGGGTGAGGGAAGGATGGGGAAGGAAATCGGCCGTGCCCATTCAAAGGAACCATCCCGGCATTTGCCTGAAGCGATTTAGGGAAATCACGGAAAACCTAAATCGGGATGGCCGGAGACGGGATTGAACCGTCGTCCTCCCGAATGCGAGCCCAGTGTGCTAACCACTGCGCCACCTCGCTCGGTAAGTTTTGTAGAACTGATGGCTAGTTTGAATCATACTTGACAAACAGAATGCAAAAGTTTTGAGGAATAGTTCACATAGTGTCGAAAAGGTAGAAAATTTTAGTGACTGGTGTAAAATCCCAAAATCCCACAGGGTTCAACTTTGAGTTCACTCTTGTTCGTACATACGTATAAGCTTATAATGTTACTTAACATACAACAAGCAAAATCGGTAACTTTTCCAGATGGTACTAGTGTTATAATAAATTCCATTAGAGGGAAAGCAACAGAAGGCCAAGTAAGTGATATTTTCTAGAGAATTATTATATGCTTGTCTGAATACTGACTCTTCCTAAATTTTGAAAAGAAAAAAACACACACTACATACAGTTCTGTACAACAAATATAGTCATACCAACAACTGATGTAGCACTTAAGCAGGAGTGAGTAAGTAGGGTAGAATGCTCCAAATTTTTTGGTGTACATATTGATGAAAACTTGAACTAGAAGAAGCACGTTACTGAGCTTCTGAAACAATTAAGTTCGGCCACTTCTTCTCTTCGTATAACTGCTAATCATGGAAAAAAAAGTAGCAGCCTCCCGAAATATTTTGCATATTTCCATTCAATAACGTCGTACGGAATGCTTTTATGGCGCAACTCATCACTTAGGCAGAAAGTATTAATCGCACAAAAACGAGCAGTAAGAATAAAAGTAGTGTTCACCCACGGTAGGTATGTCATCAGGCGCCGGCCGAAGTGGCCGTGCGGTTAAAGGCGCTGCAGTCTGGAACCGCAGGACCGCTACGGTCGCAGGTTCGAATCCTGCCTCGGGCATGGATGTTTGTGATGTCCTTAGGTTAGTTAGGTTTAACTAGTTCTAAGTTCTAGGGGACTAATGACCTCAGCAGTTGAGTCCCATAGTGCTCAGAGCCATTTTGTCATCAGGCAGCGTGCACCGCACCTCTTGCTGCACCCGCAGTCTCACGTGCCGTAAACAGACACACGACGCGAGGCAGCGTGCCAGCTTAGCAGAGCAGTTTTGTCGCTACGAGCAACGGACCAGAAGATCTCTGCTGTGCTTCGCTATGGACTCTGCCAACATCCTATGTCAGTCGTAAGCACGTATCGAGTAGCACTGATATCGATTATGATAACATCGCTATGGTCGCTTCTTTGCTTTTTTTTTTTTGTTTTTGTTTTCGTTTTCGCGCCAGAACGAGCGACGCTTCTTAGTTTTTTTATTCGCGCCAGAGCGAGCGAAGGAGCCACGTGGTGGTGTTCAACGGTGTGCTTGATGTGAAGATGTTTAGTAATCAGGATAAGAGAACAAGTAAATTTTGTGACTACAAGGATGTTTGATGCTGTGTAATCATTCACGTACCTCACGAGAAGTAATCCGCGGTTAGCGAAGTCAAAAGCTAGGAGAAGGATCGCGAGAACATGGTTAGATGCCAGCGAGCACCTCATCCGCGCCGGTAAATGTAGCTTGGATTACCTACATTGCCACGAACGCCGCATCTGGATTGCAGTGTGGGATGATGTATTGTGGTGTAGTGTTACTGTATGTATCAGTGTATCAACATACACTCCTGGAAATGGAAAAAATAACACATTGACACCGGTGTGTCAGACCCACCATACTTGCTCTGGACACTGCGAGAGGGCTGTACAAGCAATGATCACACGCACGGCACAGCGGACACACCAGGAACCGCGGTGTTGGCCGTCGAATGGCGCTAGCTGCGCAGCATTTGTGCACCGCCGCCGTCAGTGTCAGCCAGTTTGCCGTGGCATACGGAGCTCCATCGCAGTCTTTAACACTGGTAGCATGCCGCGACAGCGTGGACGTGAACCGTATGTGCAGTTGACGGACTTTGAGCGAGGGCGTATAGTGGGCATGCGGGAGGCCGGGTGGACGTACCGCCGAATTGCTCAACACGTGGGGCGTGAGGTATCCACAGTACATCGATGTTCCCGCCAGTGGTCGGCGGAAGGTGCACGTGCCCGTCGACCTGGGACCGGACCGCAGCGACGCACGGATGCACGCCAAGACCGTAGGATCCTACGCAGTGCCGTAGGGGACCGCACCGCCACTTCCCAGCAAATTAGGGACACTGTTGCTCCTGGGGTATCGGCGAGGACCATTCGCAACCGTCTCCATGAAGCTGGGCTACGGTCCCGCACACCGTTAGGCCGTCTTCCGCTCACGCCCCAACATCGTGCAGCCCGCCTCCAGTGGTGTCGCGACAGGCGTGAATGGAGGGACGAATGGAGACGTGTCGTCTTCAGCGATGAGAGTCGCTTCTGCCTTGGTGCCAATCATGGTCGTATGCGTGTTTGGCGCCGTGCAGGTGAGCGCCACAATCAGGACTGCATACGACCGAGGCACACAGGGCCAACACCCGGCATCATGGTGTGGGGAGCGATCTCCTACACTGGCCGTACACCACTGGTGATCGTCGAGGGGACACTGAATAGTGCACGGTACATCCAAACCGTCATCGAACCCATCGTTCTACCATTCCTAGACCGGCAAGGGAACTTGCTGTTCCAACAGGACAATGCACGTCCGCATGTATCCCGTGCCAGCCAACGTGCTCTAGAAGGTGTAAGTCAACTACCCTGGCCAGCAAGATCTCCGGATCTGTCCCCCATTGAGCATGTTTGGGACTGGATGAAGCGTCGTCTCACGCGGTCTGCACGTCCAGCACGAACGCTGGTCCAACTGAGGCGCCAGGTGGAAATGGCATGGCAAGCCGTTCCACAGGACTACATCCAGCATCTCTACGATCGTCTCCATGGGAGAATAGCAGCCTGCATTGCTGCGAAAGGTGGATATACACTGTACTAGTGCCGACATTGTGCATGCTCTGTTGCCTGTGTCTATGTGCCTGTGGTTCTGTCAGTGTGATCATGTGATGTATCTGACTCCAGGAATGTGTCAATAAAGTTTCCCCTTCCTGGGACAATGAATTCACGGTGTTCTTATTTCAATTTCCAGGAGTGTATTTGTTACTTAGTGAAGGGTGTAACAGTGCAGCCCTGTGTAGCGCAAGTGTTAAAAAATACATCAGTGGATCATACTAGGCTGAAACTAGAATTTTGGCAATTGGCAATCCTTTGTTTCCCTTGTTACTTATCGTTTATTACAGCAATACTCAAGCTGCTGTTCCTAGACTGCAAGGGAAGAAGCGAATGACGATTGGATTTACGAGGTGAGTGGGTACAATTAGCCAACTCAGACGGAACTATAACTCCACCCTCCCCCATTCGCTTACACAGTGTGATCGGCGGCGTGCTAGCTGGGACTTATAATTTCTAATGTTTGTTTTCTTCATTGACAACGTAGTGCGTCTATCCTTGCTAGGTTTAGAAATTTTTTCTAAACTGTTTGACCGTCGATGGTTTTCCTGTGGAGTACGACTGTAAGACACTATGGAAGTGTTTTGTTTATGTGACTTAAGCTATGGTGCGCACTTTGTTTTCAAGCCCAAGAACTAAGGAGCTTGCTTCCTGCTGAACTTAACTTTATTCAGATTCAAGACTTGCCTCACCTTAAAGAGGAAGTTCTTTTTTGTCATTCAGTGTATTTAATCTCGTTTCTCGTTGAACATCTACCATAATTTTTAGGTTCGATTGTGGAAAAATTTGTTCAATTTGAAACTTAAACGTATTTTACCTGCATAATAGATTGGCGATTTTGATAACGTTGTGTTAGAGGAATAAACTTGTGTTACTGTGACCACCTACCTCTTTACTGGATATCTCCGTGGAAATGGATATATCAGAGAACATCTCTTCTCACGTCATTTCGTTCCAATACTCTTTCCAACTCTACAGGTTCATTAAATATCAATAAAATTACCAATTTTCCAAAGGCGCTCGTAAAATATACACAAGATGCACTCCATGAGAATGATATGAGTCTTTATTGATGTCTAAATCAAAACATAATCAATTACTTATTAAAAAAATTCCGAGATAGACATGAAAGTCTATCTGTTTATAATACGTGTAGGTGCAAACGACTCGATGTTCTGGGACATTTGCATAACGTGATTAATTAGGCTTTGTCTTCAGTTCTGTATAGTATGTGATATAAGATGCTCAGTGATAATAGCCGACTTCTTCATATACTGTCTGGCACCTCAACTGCAAACGTAGCACGATGTATTCGAGTGCTATATGGTTTCCAGATACTATTTCTTTATGCTTACATATGAAACGTTGATAATTTTTACTTTGTAATTGTCTGCTAAGTGACAATCATCTTGTTGCATTGTCGCAGATTTTATGCAAATTCTGGGATTATTATGTGACCGTTGTAGGTTGTACTACTTTCTTTCTGTTAGCCGTAACCAGTTTTTCATGCTTTTCCGTCTTTCACTTCATCCGTTGTTCTACACTGACGGAAATCAACTGTGTTAGACAAGGAACACCGTACCAAGAGCTACCAAACTGATACTCCAGTATTTTCACACCTGTAATTCGCGTTGATTAAAATTTCATCCTTGTGCGGACATATTTTACATCTTTCCAGTACGTAAGAAGTCGTTCTCACAGGTGATAGGTAGCTATTGATTGTGCCAACATTATTGGAACTATTCAGATGCAGATGGCAACGCAGTGTGCCCGGAGTACATCGTATCGATAGACCAGACAGACAGCTGCCCGCAGTGCAGCCGCTGCAGAACGCGTGCACAGCGGTGTGGTAACGCCGGCCGGTGTGGCCGAGCGGTTCTAGGCGCTTCAGTCTGGAACCACGTGACCGCTACGGTCGCAGGTTCGAATCCTGCCGCGGGCATGGATGTGTGTGATGTCCTTAGGTTAGTTAGGTTTCAGTAGTTCTAAGTTCTAGGGGACTGATGACCTCAGAAGTCCCATAGTGCTCAGAACCATTTGAACCATTTTTTTAGCTCGCTGCTGAATGGCTGCGCCACGAGAAGGTTGTAGCGCTGTTCGACTGTTTCTACCGCTTGAACTGATGGACTACAGCCCGGGTGAAGGTCACAGCTAACCGTAAAGAACAGATTACTGGACGCTTGTGCAAGATGTGACGTCGCCATGCGTCGCTTGCCGTTGACGCTGTACCACACACAACAGAGACTTCCATGACGTGCAGACAGAGTCAGCTGCCACATTCAGTGTCATTCTGTGGTGTTCTGCGATGAGTCTCGCTTCTAAGTGTGGTGGTGCGATGGGTCAGTACACCACCTACGTCTCAAGCAGTAGCCATTCTCAAGACGCATACCATTCTAACTCCTGTAACACGGAGTGGGAAGCTGTTGGATATATGGGTATTTCAGAGGCCTCATTTCGTAATTGTTGACGGGAGACGGATGCTTGCTAGTACGTAGCAAGAACCATAAACTCTGTTGTCATACTCTTTATGACTAGAGAAGCAAAACGCAAATTCCAGCAGAATTCACCAACATCCCACGCTGCCTTGAGGAGTGTATGCATCGTTGACTGACTACCTGGTCCCCTGATTTGTCACCCACAGACAACGTATACGATGGAAAGACAGCATCTTTCATTATTAGCCGTAACATCCAGTGACTGTTTGCTTTCATGGCAGAACGGATACAAGAGTGTATTCAAGCCCGCGTCACACTCATACTGACAAAAGACATCAGTTCCGAGTGGAATGAAATTTTAACCATTTAATACCGTTACGTGGTGAACATCTCCGCAAAGTTGGTAACATTTCGGACTGGTGCTCCACGGCGTACCATTTCTATTCAGGAACGTAACTGTATTTGTACAAAATTTGCATTTCTAAATGAAAGTTGGTCGCAGAACTGGAAACTATTTACCGCTTTGAACGAGCGATGAAAGTCGCTCCAGAATTTCCTATACGATTATTTCGTAGACGATTTGAATTGTGCTTTCCCGATGGACGAACAACACATTCGGCGCAGTTCGTTCGCTGGTAGGCAATTCCTGCGGCCGTGGACGTGTTCCGCAATGTTTCGAAAGGGCAATGTTGAGTGAGGGGCGAGCGGGAGAGGGAGAGAGATTAAAGGAGAGAGCAAGTGGCAACACGCGCTCCAACTCCATCGCGCAGGCCGTTACCATTTGCAATTCTATATCTGCACCGGGCTGCGGCCCACGGCCCGCCTCCGCCTCACCTCCCCCTCCCCCCTTCACTTCCCCCCTTTCCTCACCCCGCTCTGCCCCCACCCCCACCCTACCTGCCATTTCCGCCGCGCTACACACCGGCGCCAGACAGAAATGGAAAAAACACAGCCCAACGGTCAACACGCCTCCGAGCCGAACCGAGCGCTTTTTTCCATCTCATCAATTTTTCACATTTTCATCAGTCTATCCGGTATAATCCCATAATGCGACTCCCTGTTCGGCGTTGTCACTGTTAAAGTTAATGAAACAGTGATGGGAATGACGGATATTACATCCTTTCCAAATGGCCGGGAGGCAGCTTATCGCAGCCAGTGCGTCTCTGCCGACGTACTTACGTCGCTTTTTGTAACGAAACTGAAGAGAAAAATAACGTTTTTCCATCGAAGAGAAAATAGTTTTTTTTTTGGTCCCCAGTTGTTGATATTGGGAACGCTTTCTTACGTTCGTCTCCTGGTACAGTGCATTGTAAGAGAAAATATGATGCAAATCTACATTTACACCTCATCGCCATGATAGTCAGTTTTTCTTTTTTTCTTAGTTATCAGGTCCTTTGCAGCTCTGTATGTGGGTGTCCATCTGTTCCTTCGCAATGCTGCTGTATGTGCTTAGCATCCAGCACATCGTCCAGGAAATGACACAGTTTCCTACCTCGCCTCCTATTCTGTTCCACACGTCCTTTTAAAATTGTTTTTGTAAGTCCCACCCTCTTTCTGAATGAATGACCTATCCTATTTCTCTTCCTTTCGATAACTGCCTCTGTTTTATCACTCTTCTCAGCATGTCTCAGTTTTACAATGTGGCGACTGGCCACCTGGCCTCGCCCATTCATCCTGCGAGAGGACATCTGGCCGCTCCTTCAGCAGCGTCCGAGCAGGCTCACGGGGCAGGGATTTACTAATTCTCGCGAGCGCGTTATGGAGCCCCTTAGGCGCTATACGAGACTGGAATAATAGAGAATTGTGAAGGTGGTTTAATGAACCGTGTGTCAGGCACTTAAATGTGATTTGCAGAGTATCCATGTAGATGTAGACGTAGATGTAGTAAATTAGCCAGCATTTCATGAATATAAACTACTAACACCCACACTAGTAACTGCACGCAAGTAATTTCCCCGACCGGAGCTACGAGACGCAGTTCTGAGTGAAAGAGGATTTTCCGGCGTCCATCTAGCGTTCGGCTAAAACCTCCACAGCGGGACATACGGCAGACACAATGAGACGCCGGAGTCACTGCCAAGGCAGCCGGCAAAAGCAGCCCTGGTCCCTGCTTTTAACGACAACCCTTTGGAAAGCTTTTATACAGGAACGCGGCCAGAGATCGCAGATAAACGTAGAAACCCTACTCAAAACATTGATAACTCGGTGTAGCCGCCTGTGTTAAAACTCACATGAAAGAGAAAGCTGTTTATCTCAGTATTACGCTGCAGAAGTTAAATTCTGCGACACGAAAGAAACGACGCCTGTGATAGGCTACAAAAACTCTAGTGGGTGGAGTTACAACAAGTATTAACGCTCTGATTGGCCAGAAAGAAAAGGCGTGGCCACCAGCTTTGACGAAGGCAAATTGCAGACAGAGCAATTCGCTTCTTCTCTTTCAGAAAATCGTCGAGTGTTTGAGAAAGGCGGTTCGCGTCGCGCTGAGACGATTGCGAAAGTCATTATGTGAACATCTGTTCACGATCTGGTCTTATCTCTTAAGGAGTTAAACTGCAAAGTCTCCTAGTACGGAGAATAACACCGAGGACTGACAGAGATTTGATGACAACGATGTACATGCTATTCCAGCCAAATAGCGTGTACCACGGTAATTTAGCTAGGGAATGACTAGGAGTCTCGACTTCACTGAAGACGTAGGAAATGTGTCTGACTGGTGTTTAACAGTCGAAAGAGAATTAGAATAGATTCTCAGATTATTGCTGACTCTTCCGCTTTTAGGGACAGTTACCCACATCAAGGGCAAGTGAGTGCTCCAAACCTCTGTCGCTCCTTCGTCCTCTTTGACGAGGCCATTGGCTGAATGAGGGTGACTTCTTATGCTGGAAGTCTTTGGCTGCCATTGCTGATTATTCAGATGGTTCAAATGGCTGTGAGCACTATGGGACTTAACTTCTGAGGTCATCAGTCCGCTAGAACTTAGAACTACTTAAATCTAACTAACCTAAGGACATCACACACACCCATGCCCGAGGCAGGGTTCGAACCTGCGACCGTAGTGGTCGCGCAGTTCCAGACTGTAGCACCTAGAACTGCTCGGCCACCCCGGCCGGCTGTTGATTATTGTTATTCAAAATTTAAATGGTGGCGTGTTCCGGAACTGTTTTGATTACTAACCAAATACGCTTCCCCTCGACAATAGGTAATGTGCAAAAGAGGCAGTAATAGGCCTGACACGATATTAGTGGATATCTCATGACTTTTGTCAACTCTGTGTATTATTTATGTGTGTATAATGCATGTGTATATGTATGTATATGTTTTTATGTATGTATCTGCGTAGAAAGTTTTTAAAGACTGCTGTAAATTTACCTTGACATTTAATTTTTATTCCGGTTTGTTAGATGCCATCTGATCCCAACAATTGGTCATACTGCGTTACGACTATCCTTACATTCACGCACACGTCATGAAGAGAGAACGAGTCGATGAGGAGAAAGCGACTGTCCTCAGCGTCGTCACACTCACAGAACTGCTGTGTGAAGGCGGGAAGCTGTTGCAGCACTGAAGTGACAGCGGCAGCTTGACTTCTCGTGTATGCAGCCCGCAGCATTAGACTCATACTCTGCTCCTGACTGACTACCACTGCCTAAAACAGCTGTAAGTTTGCAGAAATGTCTGTTCATCTCTGTGACAGTTAGGTGTGGGAAGTTCAAGCACGGTTACCACCATATTTATTCTGTAAGTTCATCAACAACTAAGATAATTTTATGATTTATGGAATGGAGTTAAATAGTTGAGGTAGTCAGAGAACATTGTTTTGGACGATACAAACTGTGGCATTCCCCATTCCTTATTTGAATTATGTGTCTGTGCATTTCGGTTGGAGACTATTCTATATCATGTAACATCAGCCCTAGCAGGGTGACTGGGCAGACTGAGGACGTGTATTTGGAAACTGAGGGGATCATAAAGAGAAGTCCACAAAAGTTATATAACTATGCTGAAGAATTTATGTTAAGTACTTACTGGAATCCTAGTCGAGTAATATTTGTGCTGCAAAATTTTAATATTCATCACGTTTAATATTGAAGCAAATGTACATTGTCCCACTTTTTGTTTTTTTGCAACAAACTTCCAGAATGCTTTTGGCATGGTCTAAGCACATTTATCTGTGCACTTTTTGAGTGGCGCAGAATAAACCTGCAGCAGGCAGTGACTGGTATCAGTCTCCAGTTCAGTCCATCATTTTTTCTCTTCTGCATATACTTTGTCTCCGAGTCAGGCACTTTACTGTCACCTGTTCATATCTCCAGCGTGGCAAGTTTGGTTTTTAGCTTTTGCTATATTTTACTAATAGCATATTTCTTAAATTTCGTGTGTTTTCTATTTAAGAGCTTTAATCTCGCTTTTTTAACTGTAAGTGTAAATACAGGCAGCCTGTAGCGCAGTTTTAATTTCTTGTGAACACTCAGCTACACAACTGGTTAAAGTATCAGCGACCATTGCTGACACGTCAGGAGGGTAGCAGGTTGCACGTCTAGGTTTGTCTCTCCCTTTATAGCTTACGTCTACAGTTAGTCTTGTTAGCGCAAGTAGGAAGTGTGCAAACTGTATGTGGATGCAGGAAAAGACGGCCTCAGTTCACAAACAGCTGATACGCTTTTGGCTATGGTCAGCCACTTTTAGGCTGCTCAGCTGCCTCAGGGTGTAGCAGTGACGGAAAATCTGGCGTGTCACCTGGGGCACCTCAGGTGTCGTTCGTTTCGCCAACGGCCTCTACTGTCGAAGGACCTCCTAGTGTAACTGACGCGGTGGATCTGCACTCACAGCAGAATGACTGGCGAGTGGTAACGCGTCGCATCGCTCGAGGCGAATGGTCAATGTGGAGACTGGTTGTCTCACCTCGCCCATACACCATATGAGTGAGCAGATTGTTGTTCCTTCAGCAAGGTTTGCTAGTTGTCAGGAGGTCCACAGCTTCACAAGTTACAGAGTCCCTTACAAAGATCCCATAATGACGGCTGCAAAGAAAGCCAAGCTGCACTCAGCATCTCTGCTGGGGGTGGCCTTATCCGAGATGTAGAGGTGGCCCTGCCAGTGGCTGTCGTGCATGCATGGCGCAGTCGTCTGCGAGTTATAGCTCACGTCGGCGTCATCGACGCCTGTCACATGTGTTCGAAGCCATCGCCAGTTCTTACATTTGGGTGGCAGAGGTGGTGAAGGCTGCTGACCTCATGGGTGGGCTGAAAGCAAAGTTTGCAGTTTGCAGCAGTGGTCCCAGAGTTGATCGGGGTCCTTTGTTTTGAGCAGAGTGGAGGGTCTCAACCAAAAGTTTCATCAGCTCTGTGACAGTCTTGGATCCGGATTTCTAAATCGGTATGGATTTGTAGGACTCCCTTTGATGGGTCAGGGGTGTACTACACAAAGGAAGCAGCTACTTGGGTAGTAGAGTACTTGTGGAGTGCACATGAGGGTTCTTTAGGCAAGGCGGTAGTCTGTGGAACTCTGATGAACACACAGCACTGGATGCAGCTAATGTGAAGTAAGACCACGTTCAGAGTAAAGACACTTCGACGGCTAAAATTTTATCACTAAATTGTCAAAGTATTCGTAACAAATTTCCCGAATTAACTGCCCTCCAGGAAAGTTCTCCTGCTCAAATTATTTTTCGGACCACGAATTGGCTGAAACCCGAAGTAAAAAGTTCTGAGGTATTTAGCATGTCATGGAATGTAAATCGGAAAGACAGATTAGACGCCATAGAAGGTGTAGTGTTCGTTGCAGTTAACAAAAATATTGTCTCTATTGAGTTCGAAGCTGAGTGTGGCAGTGAAGTCATCTGGTCATGTGTAATGGGTCTAGGTGGAACCAAGTTAATTGTTTGACGTTTTTACCGGCCACCCGATTCTGCTGTGACAGTTCAATGGTCATTCAAAGAAAGTCTACGGTGGGCAACGCGGAAACACTCGGATCATGCAACACTAGTTGGAGGCGACTTCAACCAACTGAATACAGACTGAGATGTCTACGCATTCATTGGGGAGGGGGAGGGGGATGGGAGGTACAGACAGCCTTGCGGAGTACTTTTGAACTATTTTCTGAAAACCTGAAATGTATTCACAGTTGCGAATATGGACAACCATCATGGAATGACGAGAATGAAAATTTATGCTGTACAGAGACTCGAAGCCTGGTTCCCCTCTTATTGCGATCCGACACAAATCCTCGTTGTCATCATTCTGTTATACAGATGATGGTTGTCCATATCTGCAACTGCGAGCATATTTAATGTATTTCGTAACGGTGGACATCACGCTAAAAACAGGCTGCACCTTATCGACAGCATCAGTATTAAGTTGGGGATTAGCGATCATAATGTCATTGTAGCAACGGCGGTTGTGGAAGTTAATAAATCAGTCAAGAAGGCTAGGAGAGTGTTTCTGCCAGAAAGAAAAGAAGAGCAGGTAAGCAGTTGTTAGACACTGAACCGACATCTCTTAGTTCTAGTAAGATGGACACAGAGGAATTTTGGACAAAGTTTAAACAGGTTGTAAATCGAAGTCTGCAGAAGTAAGCGCCTAGTAAGTGGATTAAGGACGGAAAACGAAATTCAGTAAACGCTGTGGAAGCAAAGTTTGTTGCACTCTCAGTTCAAAAGAGAAAACGCAAATGACGACAGGAAAAGGCTAGAAGAGATTCGTACATCTGCGAGGAGATCTATTCGCGAAGAATACAACTGCTACCACTACTATACTGCTTGGTAACTGGAACTTTGGGGATAAAAGAATGTTGTCCTAAGAAAGAAAATAAAGTGAAATTAATTTCATAACGTTAATGGTAGCAGTAAATAAAGTTCTTGTAATCTGGTTGGTGTAACTAAGTATCTTTAGAATAATAATGAATGTCATTAACTTTGCTCTTGAGGGTTCGTTGCAGCTGTTGTTACTTGTAACTAAGATAACTGGTTATACGACATCTGATAGCAGATCGTCATATCAGAACGAAACCTTTTCAAAAATTATTTTCAGTTCTTATCATCCATGACCATACAAATGTTGAATGCAACAGTAATCTGAAGACACAAACATAGCATATTTTCACATAATCAGTAAGGCATAGTGTATTGTAAAGAGCAATATGCATAGTCATCAGCGTATCATTGTACTCGACATAGCTAAATTTATTTTCCATTCGTAAATAACTGTATGTGGAGTCCACTCCACAGGTTTGGAACTTTAAGTAAATACAAAAGACTCTATTTGTGGTCATTGGACCAATGCTGAGTAAAAGATGAACCAAGTAGTTTACCAGGCACTTAGCGGTGTCCAGTTGTTCCACCAATCAAGAACTTTCAGTACACAAAAGATATAAATATGTAAGTGTGTATTACATAGTATAGGTAAAATAATGTCATCATAGCTTGCAGAACTATTCCCTTTTAGAAATGTTATAAAAGCAGTAAATACTTGCCGTGAAAAACCAAGTACATCTTCATAATCATAACTTCATTGTCTCTTCATTACATTAAAGTGTACACATCAATCATAAACGTATATATACACATGTGTCTAGGTTAGAGGTAAAGACTAGTCTAAGAAAATATGTGACATCAGAAGTATATTACTGTAGAAGCAAATGTCATGTGGCTGGAGCCATTACATTTCTTATGTGCATGACCCACTAATTGTACATTCGCCTGAGGAACTCTACTAATTTTCCACTTCTTCGTCAATTGTAGCTTACTTTCAACCACGCTTCTTTTACAAATGGGAACACCATAATGTTTTTAGTGGCTACAACTCCATTCCACTACCCTCCACTTTTTCATTTTCACAAACTCCCTTTCAACTGCTTTTCATTTACAAAATGGTTCACAGTAAGGTACTGAAAAACGGATGATCAAGTTTCAACTCGAGTTTATATTGATAATTCATCACTCTACTTTGCCTCTCATCGAAAATATCATTATATTCCCATAAAAAAGCTTCTACTTCCCCTTCATCCTCTGTATTCAGAACTTTAGGTTCCCTATCTTTTTCGCTACACGTCCACTGTAAAACTCATTACTTATTTCCCGATCACAAAATCCTTCATCCTTCTCATAGTATCCTTTGTCATCAGATTCTTCTACCCCATTTACCTGATCGCTTTAACTGTTATTTATCATCACAATATCTGTCTCCACAGGTACTCACTTCTTAGGATCACAAAATGTTACTTTTATCTCATTCCAGTTAAAACTAGCTTTAGCCTTGACAATCCAGTTCATTGTCAATATTAAACTTTCATTTAAATCTTCATTAATTAAACATCCCTCTGGAAAAGAAACATGATTTATTTTAAAGAATGATAAAACTTGTCTTCTAATCACCATACTATTTTTTCCAGTGGCACCTTTAATCTTAAATCCCGTTACCGAAAAATTATCAAAATTCTTCCCATCTTTTATTCTGTTCCTAAGCTTTTTTCGATATTCCACAAATAGGACTTCCAGTGTCGACCAGGCAATTACCCCCACTACCGTTACCGACGTTATGAAAATAATGATAGGAAACTTTGAAATTCTCATCACTACTCGATTCACTTTGTTTACTGACACCAGAAAAAGTGGACACTACGTCACTGATATTCACTACTGTAAGTAGATCATCGTGTACTTCCTTATTGTTCACTCACGCATCACTAATAGTGATCTACCACCAGAAGGAGGTTCTTACGCATTGGTTTGAAGATGACCACAGTTAGTGGTCGAAACCAGTCACTGGAATAAATAATTTGCGATCAAGACCGTTTTTGATAGTATATGTATTGTAATAACGTTGATCACTGTATACTCTCACAATGTATTCAAAAGTAATTATTTTATGTCGTTATTCACAAAAGTCTTTCATTTGGATGTTACTTCTCTGAAACGCCGTCCATTCAAACATTCTGATTTGATCCGAGCTTATTTGGTTTCTGACCAAACTTTGTTCCGAAAACATTTTACAAATTCTGTAAAAGTCATATCTGTATGTATGTTCTGATTTGCTTGCAACAGTTCTTTACAAACTTAATTTTCAAATTGTCGGACATATTGTTCGTTAAATTATCCTTACATCTAGCGAATGGATTGTTTTCCCCTGGAAAATTCTTTATATTTATGCTGTTCCAAGCACTTTTCCTTGTTACAAAAAAAATTCTAGTTCCAACATTTTCCTCAATTTCATCCACTTTTGCTATAACATTTGAAATATCGCCAACACATAAACCAATATCACATTTTACGTCTAATAATTCTTTGTTAACTGTCTGTTAGTGTCACTCAGTTTTAAATTAAAGCGGTCGCCTTCAGTTTTAATCATGGAATGTAAGATTTTTCTGTTACTGTCAGTGTTCTCTTCTTATTTAACCAGTTTGTCTTCAATATTCACAGTTTTGTTTTCTACAGCGGTAATACGAGTTTCAGATTTACTATGCTCTTGTTTACACACGTTTTTATCCAGGCAATCCAAGTTTATTTTCTCACTCTGTTTTCAAGGTTTTTTTTTCCAATCTGGCTGTATAGCTTCTGACTATGATTGTCTAATTTCTCCCCAATGAGTCTCGTAAGCATATAAAAAGTTTGCTACAATCGCCAACTACCTCCTCTTGATTAAAAACGATGAGATGAACCAATATTGCAGAAACTCCACTTGTTCCTTCCTCTTCTGACTGTCTGCACTTGCTCATCATCTGCTTGTCTCAAATTTTCTACCTGCTCCACCTCTTTAATGTTAGCCCTATTTTCCTCACAGGTCATGAAAATATTTTTCTCACAAGACACACAAAACAAAAAAGAAATAAACACCACCTACATAAAAAGTTTTACACATGACCTATCGACTTCACGATTTTGAAGAAAAGTTGGTATAACTGTAGCTTGTACACATCGGATGTTGCGATGACCAAGCTGACTGTAGCTGGTGGTACTCACAATTCCACAGTCTACATTCCTCGTACACATAATTTTGGGTTCCAAAAGATTCCAGTGTGCAATTTAACATCTTGCTTTCCAAATTAAGTCGTTTTTAAGTTTTAATGTCAAAATTACGTACCTAAAACTCACAAATTAACATTATCACTTTGACTGGAATTATATCACTGTCCCAGCTCCACCACCATGTTGCAGTGTAACTACAACGCTGGAGATGAAAGAATGTTGTCGCAAAAAGAAAATGAACTAGAAGTTATTTGTCTTTTCCTAAAGTTAGTGGTAGCTGTAAATAAAGTTCTTGCAATTTGCCGGATACAGCTCAGTATCTTCAGAATAATAATGAATGTCGTGAACTATTCTTGCTCTTGGTGCTCTTGAAGCTTCGCTGCAGCTGTTGTTTCCTGGAAGTTAGTTAAGTGAAAACTGGCCGGAGAATTGCATGGATCTCAGTTGTCGTGTAAAGACAGTTGTTGTTTCACGTGTACTACTTATTACGTCGCAGAGTCTTCATCGAAATCTTATGCAGTACGATCCGCCACCGATCTTCCTCTTTTATACACTCCTGGAAATGGAAAAAAGAACACATTGACACCGGTGTGTCAGACCCACCATACTTGCTCCGGACACTGCGAGAGGGCTGTACAAGCAATGATCACACGCACGGCACAGCGGACACACCAGGAACCGCGGTGTTGGCCGTCGAATGGCGCTAGCTGCGCAGCATTTGTGCACCGCCGCCGTCAGTGTCAGCCAGTTTGCCGTGGCATACGGAGCTCCATCGCAGTCTTTAACACTGGTAGCATGCCGCGACAGCGTGTACGTGAACCGTATGTGCAGTTGGCGGACTTTGAGCGAGGGCGTATAGTGGGCATGCGGGAGGCCGGGTGGACGTACCGCCGAATTGCTCAACACGTGGGGCGTGAGGTCTCCACAGTACATCGATGTTGTCGCCAGTGGTCGGCGGAAGGTGCACGTGCCCGTCGACCTGGGACCGGACCGCAGCGACGCACGGATGCATGCCAAGACCGTAGGATCCTACGCAGTGTCGTAGGGGACCGCACCGCCACTTCCCAGCAAATTAGGGACACTGTTGCTCCTGGGGTATCGGCGAGGACCATTCGCAACCGTCTCCATGAAGCTGGGCTACGGTCCCGCACACCGTTAGGCCGTCTTCCGGTCACGCCCCAACATCGTGCAGCCCGCCTCCAGTGGTGTCGCGACAGGCGTGAACGGAGGGACGAATGGAGACGTGTCGTCTTCAGCGATGAGAGTCGCTTCTGCCTTGGTGCCAATGATGGTCGTATGCGTGTTTGGCGCCGTGCAGGTGAGCGCCACAATCAGGACTGCATACGACCGAGGCACACAGGGCCAACACCCGGCATCATGGTGTGGGGAGCGATCTCCTACACTGGCCGTACACCACTGGTGATCGTCGAGGGGACACTGAATAGTGCACGGTACATCCAAACCGTCATCGAACCCATCGTTCTACCATTCCTAGACCGGCAAGGGAACTTGCTGTTCCAACAGGACAATGCACGTCCGCATGTATCCCGTGCCACCCAAAGTGCTCTAGAAGGTGTAAGTCAACTACCCTGGCCAGCAAGATCTCCGGATCTGTCCCCCATTGAGCATGTTTGGGACTGGATGAAGCGTCGTCTCACGCGGTCTGCACGTCCAGCACGAACGCTGGTCCAACTGAGGCGCCAGGTGGAAATGGCATGGCAAGCCGTTCCACAGGACTACATCCAGCATCTCTACGATAGTCTCCATGGGAGAATAGCAGCCTGCATTGCTGCGAAATGTGGATATACACTGTACTAGTGCCGACATTGTGCATGCTCTGTTGCCTGTGTCTATGTGCCTGTGGTTCTGTCAGTGTGATCATGTGATGTATCTGACCCCAGGAATGTGTCAATAAAGTTTCCCCTTCCTGGGACAATGAATTCACGGTGTTCTTATTTCAATTTCCAGGAGTGTAGTAATCCATACAGCAAACTCGCCAATTACAAAAATTATTGGCAAGTACAAAAAACAACATCATCCGGTAGTTGCAAACGAAATGCAAGAATTGTGATACAAACTCATTCAAAAGTCTTCTGTTTTTAAGGAAATATCATTGAAATGTTTTGAATAAGCAATACTGGTAACATTTTTTTTAATTATACAGAAACTACCGCTTCCCAAATCTTCCTAACATGTTTCTGGTTTCAAATATGCCTACATTATTTGTTGGTGTGCAAAGAATTTCGCAATGTCCCTTTTGCTTACGTCGTCAATAAGATTTCTTTGTATGAGTTCCAGTAACTAGTATATAATTAGGTGTTTTTATGATTATCAATTGCATAGTAAACTGACAGCATGTTAATCAGAGTTGTTACAGATTCAGACATTATAAAAGCAGTATTTTGGGTGTCACTTTCATTATTTATTTGTTGGTAATTGAAAGATTCTAATTGTAACTAAACGAATTGTTTATACTTGTTCCTAGCGATACATGGATGCAATATTGACGAGTACTTAGACATGATGTTATTGAAAGTTACATTTCGGTGTTCAAAATGGTTCAAATGGCTCTGAGAACTATGGGACTTAACATCTGAGGTCATCAGTCCCCTAGAACTTTGAACTACTTAAACCTTACAAACCTAAGGACATAACATACATCCATGCCCGAGGCAGGACTCGAACCTGCGACCGTAGCGGTCGCGCGGTTCCAGACTGAAGCGCCTAGAACCGCTCGGACACACCGGCTGGCTTCGGTGTTCAAAACGCGAAATTAGTTACATGGGACGTACCTAATGATACAACAGTTGATTAAACAACCTGAATTAGCTTCAGTGTCGCGCGAAAGATAAGCTAACTTAATTCTTGGAATCATGTGAAGAATGAGCTGTTACGTTTCAGTACCTTAGCAAAAGATCTGTCCAAGAACAAGAGAAAATTCTGGCTCTATTTAAAATGGCTTAACGGGTCAAAGGCTTCCATTCAGTCACTCGTTGACAAGTGTGATGTGGCAGCTGAAGTCGGCATAGCGAAAGCTGAAATTTTATAAGTTGAAGTTTTAAATCTCGTGTTTAAGATATCGTTCGCTCGTGAGAGTCGTACAAGAATTCAGTCGTTTTACCTTCGAACAGACTTTCGTATGTGTGACATAGCGATTAGCAGCCCTGGTGGAGAAAAAGAACTGAAAGAGTTGAGAACCAATAATTCAATAGGTCCAATTGCAGCACCAGTTCGGTTTTATGTAGAGTGCAGTATTGCCCCTTATTTAGCTTGCATTTACCGCGAATCTCTCGTCATGCGCAAAGTTCAAAGCGCCTGAAATAAAGAGCAGGTGACTCAAGCGTATATAAGGGTCAATGAACAAAATTACAGACCAATACCCCTAAGATCGGTTTGCTGTAGAATACTTGAACATATTCTCAGTTCGAATGTAAAAAATTTACTTGACACCGAGAACCTAACGTCCATGAATCAGCACGGTTTTAGAAAGCATCGCTCATGCGAATCTCAACGTGCCGTTTTGTCACATGATACACAAACTTTGGATGAAGGGCGATAGGCTGGTTCCATATTCCTAGAATTCCGGAAAGAATTAAACACAATGCCCCATTGCAGATTGTTAACGATGGTACGAGCATTCGGAACATGTTCCGAGATATGTGAGTGGCTGGAAGACTTATTATGAAGTTGTTCATTGACACATTAAGTAACAGAACCCAGTATGTTTTCCCTGACAGCGAGTGTTTATTGAAGACAAAGGCATCGTCAGAAGTGCCCATGAAAGTGTAATAGGACGGCTATTGTTTTCTATATACATAAATGATCTGGCGGACAGTATGGGCAGCAGTCTGTGGTTGTTTGCTGATGACGCTGTTGTGTACGGTAATGTGTGGAGGTTGAGTGACTGCAGGAGGCTACAGGATGAATTAAAGAATATTTCTAGTTGGTGTTGTGAACGACAGCAACTGGTAAATGTAGGAGAATGTAAATTCATGCGGATGACTAGGAAAATCAAACCCTTACTGTTAGAATACACCATTAGTAGTGTCCTGCTTGACGTAGTCACGTTGTTTAAATAGATGGGCGTAACACTGCAAAGCGATATGAAATGGAACCAGCATTTGAGGACTGTGGCAGAAAAGCCAAATGGTCGACTTCGGTTTATTTGGAAAATTTGGGGAAAGTGTGGTTCATCTGTAAAGGACACCGCATACCGGAGGCTAGTGCGATCTATTCTAGAGTACTGCTTGAATATTTGGGATCCGTACCGGTTGGATTGAAGAAGACATCGAATGAATTCAGAGACGGGCTGCTAATCTTGATAACTTTAGGTTCGAACAACACTCTAGCGTTACGGAGATGCTTCGGGAACTCAAATGGGAATCCTGGAAAGAATGCGATTTTCTTTTCGAGGAACACTATCGAGAAAACTTAGAGAACCGGCATTTGAAACTGGCTACACAACGATTGTACTACAGCCAACATACATTTCGCGTAAGAACAACAAAGATAAAACACGAGAAATTAGGGCTCATGCGGAGGCTTAAAGATACAGAGCGAGGCAAAAGTCGCAGTACTTCCTGTTTTGTCAAAAACCCTGCAAGAATGGGTAAACCTGAATATTCCAGTAAGGTATTGATGAGGTGGTCTATCTTTTACGATATGTACCGAACATCTTGAATCTAAGTCAATTTGTTTTAATGGAACGGGGGGCTGTGACCTATTAAATAACACCAGCGTTTTCTGACAAATCCACTCCTGTAAGCAGATTTGAAGTAGCAGTTATGGTTCCAAAATTACAAAACATTTTGATTGGAACTACAGGCTGGACTGATCTCCATGTAGGACAGTCATTTAACCTGTTCAGCGCTGTATCTCTTTCTGTTAATGCACATTTGAAAATGCTGAATCCAGTCGTCATGCACTTGTAGAAGGATTTCAGCAGAAATTCTGGCACAAGCTTCTTCATTGCCTTGCTCAAGATGGTGTTTGTTTCTTAATTTCTCTGCACACACGAGTTGCATTAAATGACCACAGAGGTAAAAGTCAGGTGATGTGAGATCAGGTGATCTGTGTGGCCACTGCAAAGACTACGCGGAGCACCCAATAACCAGGAGCTGACCATCTGACCACTGATGAACAACTGCTGTGTAGTGTGGTGAAAGTAAGAGGGAAAGCTGCCATATTCATTCAGAACTGAGGTAAGCACCACTTCTTGCATTGTTTCCAGGTAGTGTTGAACATGTAGGTTCTGGTGAATGAAAATGAGTCCAGTTACATGGGTACCCCATACTGCACACCACACCATAACCTCTACCTCACCAACTACCTTGGAAGGCTCCATCCACTGTGGATTGTGGTCTCTCCAGTATATGCGACTGTGAAAGTTGACTTCACCATTGACGAAAAGTTTGCCTCATCACTTAACAATTTACCTTGTCCAAAAGAGGGATCTTGTTTTACTTACTCTGGGGCCCACGTGCAAGATTGCATAGGCCTGTCTGGATCATCGTGTGATACATGATAGTTGAATCCAAAATGGATGCCACTGACAAGCACGGAGGACCCGTACTATCGTTGACGGCCTGATTCCACATTTTGCTGACAAACTTCGTGTGCTGAGGTGTGCACTCTTCACGAAGGGTGCCAAAACAATTGCTGGAGCAGTCTCGTGTGTAGCACCTTTTGGTCGACCACCCCGTACCTTGTAAGACACAGTTCCAGTTTCTCGGAATTTGGAAATCGAACACCTGACGGTGTTACGTGGAACTGGAGGTCTTTGTGGATGCCGTTTGTTTAAACCTGCCGCTAAGACGGAACCTCCGTTCTCCAGATATCAAAATGACTTCAAATGTTGAACCATAACAGCTGCTTCGAATCTGTTTATAGGAAAATGATGGTGTTATTTAAAATATATCACACGACCCCCTTTCCATTTAAAAAAATTGAATTAGATTCAAGATGGTCGATTTCAAGATGGCTCTCATGCTGGGTACGTACTGTAAAAGATAGACCCCTCACCTATACCTTACTGGAATATTCAGATTTCCCATTCCAACAAGGTAGTTGAAATAACAGAGTGTACTTCGACGTTTGACTCACCCTCGTTCTGTTTGCGAGTGGAACAGGGAAGGATATGACCAGCAGCGGTACAGGATACCTCCGTTACGCACAGTGGTGTGACTTGCGGAGTATGAATGTAGATGTAGGAGCACAGCAACAACATTCAAGACGAGACATTCCATGGGGAAAAAATAAATATTTTTTATTTCCGTCTTTCTTGTTTTTGACTAACTCAGCTATATTTTCTTTTTCTGGATGTTTTCTATCGATAGCAGATACAAATGGCTTCATTTCCAGGAACCTTCCACTATCGGGAAAATCAAACTTCTTCCGCGCTTTACGTTGTACCCCGCCACAATCTAATTCGTAACTGTTATTAAATAATAAAATGCAACCTCTTTTAACAGACTTTCAAGCTAACTTGCAAGAAATTATAATTGGATTATAGCCCTCTTTCATCCATTTCGTATTCAAACATTTCCGAACAGAGTAACACGGAACAAAATATTTCCCCGTACAGCCATTTCTACCTCGTTATTCAGACATTTCTCTGGGAAATGAACACAGTTAACCATTTTATTATCTGGTCATCCTTCGGTTGTCCATTTCGGATAGTATTACTTCTTATTCAATTATTTCTTTTTTAACTATATTTACCACATCGCCCGGGAAATGAAACATGTATCATTCGCCAAAAAATTTTGATAATTTTTCCTGCAGTAATTGCTCCCTCCACGCATGTTTTTGACTTTTCATTGTTCGATTAACAATGCGGTAGCGATTTAGTTCACTTTTAGATTGCTAATCAATATACAGGGTGTCTCAGAAATGTTGCTACAGACTTCAAGGGGCTGTAGAGGGCGTCGTGAGGAACAAATCGAGGGTAGCAAACCGTGACTTTGTACTCTGACGGAGCGAAGACGGAACAACTTGCAGTGTCCTTTACTGTGCAGTGATCGCGACTGATTGCCAGAGACTCCAGTGAAGAAGATGGATAGACGGGCCATGTTTCTTTTGAATTCGATGCCGGTTGCTTCGGTGGATGACGGATTCTGACGTGTGTCTCCACCTGCAGATTATTTTTCTGCTGTATACGAAAAAACAATGCGGATGGCAACGCGAGACAGAAACCGTCATCGACTGAGGCAACAGAGCATCGCATTCGTAAAAGATATGGTTTGTCTACGCAGCTGGTAGTGCTGTGTTCTCGACTGGAGATTGTAACAGTCAGTCGGTAACAAACAACATCGCGAGACGTTCCACCTACGGTCAGAGTACAAAGTCAAATTCGCTGCCGAAGGGATGGCCTGGTATAGGCGACGGTGCCTTCAACGTCTGCGCACTATAGCATCGTTTCAGGTCACTTGTCTCTATCATCGATTTGTTCCTCAAGACACCATCTACAACCCCTGGAAGTCTGTCGTAAGATTTCTAGGACACACCTACGTATAATAAAATAATGTGTACGTGGCTTGCCCGGTGCACGCCACTATAGGCGCGTGACCCACCCCACAGCCGCGGGGGGATTACACGGCATGATATCGTTCCAAAGTCCATTCATGCAGAAGGTTTCGTTTTCGAAATTCAGGGGTTGAGTTCGAAGATATTGCTGTCAAAATATAGAGTTTGCAAATGTTTTATAAAGTTTGCGGATGTTACAGAGTGTTCTAAAATGTTCCATTATAGTGCTGTGTTGGGGATAAGAGTAAACCAGGTGTGCCTCCTAAGAGCTGTTAGGCGCATGTTCTCTGGTGGTTCGGCAGGTATTTGCAAATTAGTTTTTGCAATGTGTAGCTGGAGTCAGATGAAACAAATAACGCTCATCACTTCTTCCATACTACGCTCACCGTCGACGGAAAGTGTCGGTTTTTTCTCCCATTACGAACGAAATCATTTTCATAGAGATATTTCATGTGTCCATTCGATACAGCAATCCCGAATAATCTAGTGCAGTATTTGTTTTATCGATACGTGTTAGAATAAAGAGTACTGCAACAGCGACTGAGAAGCGCTGCTAGATGGCCGCAGCAGTCAGTACGGGGCAGGGCGGTGCTCCCGCTGCTGGGGTACCGGTTATTCTTCGTCTTTTACTGCCCTTGAATACATACAGGGTGTTTCAAAAATGACCGGTATATTTGAAACGGCAATAAAAACTAAACGAGCAGCGATAGAAATACACCGTTTGTTGCAATATGCTTGGGACAACAGTACATTTTCAGGCGGACAAACTTTCGAAATTACAGTAGTTACAATTTTCAACAACAGATGGCGCTGCAAGTGACGTGAAAGATATAGAAGACAACGCAGTCTGTGGGTGCGCCATTCTGTACGTCGCCTTTCTGCTGTAGACGTGTGCTGTTCACAACGTGCAAGTGTGCTGTAGACAACATGGTTTATTCCTTAGAACACAGGATTTTTCTGGTGTTGGAATTCCACCGCCTAGAACACAGTGTTGTTGCAACAAGACGAAGTTTTCAACGGAGGTTTAATGTAACCAAAGGACCGAAAAGCGATACAATAAAGGATCTGTTTGAAAAATTTCAACGGACTGGGAACGTGACGGATGAATGTGCTGGAAAGGTAGGGCGACCGCGTATGGCAACCACAGAGGGCAACGCGCAGCTAGTGCAGCAGGTGATCCAACAGCGGCCTCGGGTTTCCGTTCGCCGTGTTGCAGCTGCGGTCCAAATGACGCCAACGTCCACGTATCGTCTCATGCGCCAGAGTTTACACCTCTATCCATACAAAATTCAAACGCGGCAACCCCTCAGCGCCGCTACCATCGCTGCACGAGAGACATTCGCTAACGATATAGTGCACAGGATTGATGACGGCGATATGCATGTGGGCAGCATTTTGTTTACTGACGAAGCTTATTTTTACCTGGACGGCTTCGTCAATAAACAGAACTGGCGCATATGGGGAACCGAAAAGCCCCATGTTGCAGTCCCATCGTCCCTGCATCCTCAAAAAGTACTGGTTTGGGCCGCCATGTCTTCCAAAGGAATCATTGGCCCATTTTTCAGATCCGAAACGATTACTGCATCACGCTATCTGGACATTCTTCGTGAATTTGTGGCGGTACAAACTGCCTTAGACGACACTGCGAACACCTCGTGGTTTATGCAAGATGGTGCCCGGCCACATCGCACGGCCGACGTCTTTAATTTCCTGAATGAATATTTCGATGATCGTGTGATTGCTTTGGGCTATCCGAAACATACAGGAGGCGGCGTGGATTGGCCTCCCTATTCGCCAGACATGAACCCCTGTGACTTCTTTCTGTGGGGACACTTGAAAGACCAGGTGTACCGCCAGAATCCAGAAACAATTGAACAGCTGAAGCAGTACATCTCATCTGCATGTGAAGCCATTCCGCCAGACACGTTGTCAAAGGTTTCGGGTAATTTCATTCAGAGACTACGCCATATTATTGCTACGCATGGTGGATATGTGGAAAATATCGTACTATAAAGTTTCCCAGACCGCAGCGCCATCTGTTGTTGAAAATTGTAACTACTGTAATTTCGAAAGTTTGTCTGCCTGAAAATGTACTGTTGTCCCAAGCATATTGCAACAAACGGTGTATTTCTATCGCTGCTCGTTTAGTTTTTATTGCCGTTTCAAATATACCGGTCATTTTTGAAACACCCTGTACATGTAAAACGAATACCGCACTGCTCTACTTCTGGACCGCTCTATCGAATCGGCACGTAAAATACCCCTTTAAAAATCATTTTGTTCGTAATGGGAAACAAACCGACGCTTTCCTCGAACACTGGGCTTTGCATGAAAGTTATGACGAGCAGAATTTGTTTGGGACGACTCTAGCTGTACACTGCAGAAGCTAATATTCAAATACCTTCAAAAATATCACTACTGGCCATTAAAATTGCTACACCAAGAAGAAATGCAGATGATAATCGGGTATTCATTGGACAAATATATTATACTAGAACTGACATGTGATTACATTTTCACGCAATTTGGGTGCATAGATCCTGAGAAATCAGTACCCAGAACAACCACCTCTGGCCGTAATAACGGCCTTCATACGCCTGGGCATTGAGTCAAACAGAGCTTGGATGGCGTGTACAGCTACAGCTGCCCATGCAGCTTCAACACTATACCACAGTTCATCAAGAGTAGTGACTGGCGTATTGTGACGAGCCAGTTGCTCGGCCACCATTGACCAGACGTTTTCCATTGGTAAGAGATCTGGAGAATGCGCTGGCCAGGGCAGCAGTCGAACATTTTCTGTATCCAAAAAGGGCCGTACAGGACCTGCAAGATGCGGTCGTGCATTATCCTGCTGAAATGTAGGGTTTCGCAGGGATCGAATGAAGGGTAGAGCCACGGGTCGTAACACACCTGAAATATAACGTCCACTGTTCAAAGTGCCGTCATTGCGAACAAGAGGTGACCTCCTGAACCCACCCTATACTATCACGCCGGGTGATAACGCCAGTATGGCGATCAAGAGAACACGCTTCCAATGTGCGTTCACCGCGATGTTGCGAAACACGGATGCGACCATCATGATGCTGTAAACAACACCTGGATTCATCCGAAAAATGATGTTTTGCCATTCGTGCACCCACGTTCGTCGTTGAGTACTCCATCGAAGGCGCTCCTGTCTGTGATGCCGCGTCAAGGGTAACCGCAGCCATGGTCTCCGAGCTGATATTCCATGCTGCTGCAAACGTCGTCGAACTGTTCGCGCGGATGGTTGTTGTCTTGCAAATGTCCCCATCTGTTGACTCAGGGATCGAGGCGTGGCTGCACGATCCGTTACAGCCATGCGGATAAGATTCCTGTCATCTCGACTGTTACTGATACGAGGCCGTCGGGATCCAGCACGGCGTTCCGTATTACCCTCCTGAACCCACCGATTCCATATTCTGCCAACAGTCATCGGATCTCGACCAACGCGAGCAGCAATGTCGCGATACGATAAACCGCAATCGCGATAGGCTACAATCCGACCTTCATCAAAGTCGGAAACGTGATGGTACGCATTTCTCCTCCATACACGAGGCATCACAACAACGTTTCACCAGGAAACGCCGGCAACTGCTGTTTGTGTTTGAGAAATCGGGTGGAAACTTTCCTGTCAGCACGTTGTAGGTGTCGCCACCGGCGCCAACCTTACGTGAATGCTCTGAAAAGCTAATCATTTTCATATCACAGTATATTCTACCTGTCGGTTAAATTTCGCGTCTGTAGCACGTCATCTTCGTGGTGTAGCAATTTTGATGGCCACTAGTGTATTTTTTAAAAGGAGGACATCTGTATGTTTCGGTTATCTTGATATGGATCCGTATGTAAATTAATGGTCATTATTCTAGTCTTTGGACGCCGTGAACGCGTAAGACCGTTTGTAGTGTTTGAAATTATTAGCACGCTGTGTCATCAGAGATGCTGCGTCGCCTTGTAGGCTTGCTTACGCCACCTCTGCTTTGCAAGATGCGCGGGAGGTGATGCGCACTGTTAATCGCGAGATGGGGAGAGACATTAGTCGGCAGTGGAGTGTCATGAGCAGTAGTACGACATAGGCCGAGTGGTACGGTTGCAGTTGCGTTCTGAGGAACTGGAACGTGTTGATTTACTGATAAATTATTTGAGACGAGGGCAGAGATTTAAGCATTTTGAGAAGAATATTTTATTATGATTATTTGGAAGCGTGTTAGAAGAGGATTTGATTCAAGGTAATTGATTTTAGATATTGAACGTTATTGCGGCAGCTTATAGTGACGCGTTCTTGGTTCAGACATCCGGAGATTTGAGTACTGGGAAAGATAAACAGCCACGCATAATTTTGAATTTGAACTTGGGTTTAGTGATAACGGTTGAATATTTAATGTCATTTTTACGAGTTGCATTTTTGAAAAGTTCTCCTTTGATGTTAAAGACTACTTACGTTTGTCCGCTCAAGAATTGTAATTTTTTGTGTATTAATGTTTTTGAAGCAAAGAAAGAGATAATTTTTCAGTGTGGAACTTCTCTAGTCAGAAAAGTAATTACATTCAGTGTTATAGATTATCTCAACTCATTGTCCGCATCCAGAGTCAATGTCAAAATATGTTATTAACAAACTATGCTTTGCCTTTTTCTTTCATATCGAGAGCACTTTGCACCAGCTCAGCAAATGCGATGCGCTTTCAAGACAAGAGCAGTGTCACAGCGTTTCCATTGTGCAACAGGTACCCAAGTTAAATAATAAAAAAAAAGGAAACGTTGAGTTTTTCCAGGGCCAGTTTATGAGTTTAAAAGTTTAATGACAGTGTTGTATTCAGGCAGTTAGTCTTGCCATTAGGAATGTTTAAGCAGACAGGAAACCAGATAGACACTTTCAAGTTACTTTCTCGCAGTCACATTTTACAACACATTATCGCAGTCCACTCCTTATGTTAAAAGTTTACGAATTCTAACGTGGAAAGATACAAGATAAATATTTAATAAATAATAGCAATCATTTTACTAAGATTACTTTCAGAATATTTATTGAGATAACTGTCAATCTCGACTACCTAAATCTGTCTCTTCGCACCACAGATGTAAGTAAATTGTCGCAAGTAACATTAATAGGAGTTCAGAAGTCGAAAATTATGTCTCTTCAAAGTTGTCTACAATCAGCTGAAAAAGGTTATATCCAAAAACAGTAAATAAAAAACCTTGGACACATTAAATATGGCTCAGTGTTACGAGATACATATGTAGGAAAAAATGGTTAACAGATATATACCATTTTCAATATCGGGCACTGTCGACGGTCTGTCGTGACTAATGGAAAGAGGGAAGCAGGAAAACGGGCTACAGTGCAACATGCTTCCGAAATCGACCTCATCAGAGGCGATGTATACTGTCTCAGTCGAACGAGAAGGGAACAAATTGTCTATCCTTGTGGCTGATGGTTTGAGGACTTCTCCCGTTCACTTATGTAATAAAATGAAACACCTACAGCCGTCGTTATTTTATTATATGCAATTCAATAAAATAACATCAATACGACGACGGTAGGTTCAAAAAATGTTCAAATGTGTGTGAAATCTTATGGGACTTAACTGCTAAGGTCATCAGTCCCTAAGCTTACACACTACTTAACCTAAATTATCCTAAGGACAAACACACACACCCATGCCCGAGGGAGGAGTCGAACCTTCGCCGGGACCAGCCGTACAGTCCATGACTGCAGCGCCTTAGTCCGCTCGGCTAATCCCGCGCGGCACGACGGTAGGTGTTTCATTTTATATGCAATATAATAAAATAACATAAAAACGACGGCTGTATGTGTTTTATTTTATTACGTCCAAGCATTTACTCCAGAACTGATGCAGGGAAACCAAGAAAGACCTAAATAAGAATGGTCGGCCAACTCTTTCAGTCTCTTCTTTTGAATTCGTGTCCAGTGCCTTAAATCGTGCAAAAGTTTCTTTTCTGTATTTGAAGGGGGAGAACACTGCAACAATCAGTGCTGAGTTGATGGAAGCGTACGACAACAATTCACCGTCGTACGACACAATGGTTGTCACACGGCGCGCACACGCTTCCAGTGGCGTCGAAAAAGTGTGTGTGACGATCAGCGCAGTAACAGACAACGCATCTGAGAAGAGCGGAAAATCGTAAGAGGAGGACTTGCTTCTATTTCGCCTCGATATCCCTGCTCGTCCTCTTTTATTTCATTTCTGACTTGTATTGCTGTCTTGTTGTCTTCTACTGAAAAGTTCTGAATCCCCTTCTTTCTTCGATCACCTGAAGTATTTTTTCTGCTACCCATGCTTTCTTCGCAGTTACCTTGCCGTTATTTACAGGGGTTGGACGAAAATATGGAAAGACCGCGAGAAATACATGCTTGAACATAAATGCGGATTGTAGCCACGCCTGCAGGTTGCGCTGTACGTTGCAAGTACATATCAGTCTGGGTCAGAACGGAGTTCTGCATAGTTGTGACTGCATGGTGTCGGAGCTAAGTGAATTCGAACGATGGCAAATCGTTGGTGCACGTTTGGTGGGTGGTTCCGTAACCAAGGTAGCGGAAGTGTTTGGCGTTTCAAGAGGCAACGTAATGAAGATTTGTACCACACACAGGAAAAACAGAACAACAGCATCCACTAAGGGACGAGACGAACGAAAGTGCGTGTTCAGTGAGCGTGAGAGACGGTTACTGAAGACGACTGTGATGAAAAATAAGAGGACGAAAGCTGCAGAAGTGGCTGTAGACTGAATATCGCATTCGTGAACACCGTCAACACCAAAATAAGACGAAGAAAGCTGCATAAGCTGGGAACTGAGGGTCGAGTCGGAATTCCAAAACAACCCATCAATGGCGCAAATGCGAAACCTGGTGCCGAAGCAGTACAAGCTGAACGATGGAAGAAAGTCATTTGGTCCCATGAAGTTCGGCACAGTTTCCGACTTCTGGCCGACTTTACGTCTCGAGTGCGCCGTCCCAAAGCTACGATGCAGACTGCTTGCTGTCAAGGGTGAAATATGGCGGGGGTTCTGTTGTGATTTGGACAACCATACAGTGGTATTCGATGGGACGCTTTGTAGGGTCGCATTACTGTCACGGATTATGAGACCGTTTTGGGTGATCAGGTCCATCCCATGGAACAATATTCGTTCTTCAATGATGATGCTGTGTTCTAAAACGACGGGACCCATTTTCCCTCAGCCCAGGGCGCCTAGGACTGGTTTTGTGAGCACAAGGGCACCACAATCACAATATTTCAGTGTTATTAAGCCTTTTTTGTCTACTTTGGACAGAAGTTTGTGTGATCGCTATCAATCTCCATCTGCGTACCTGAACTTACCACTATTTTGTGACAAGAATGGTATATCATACCCAATAAAACCACAGAGTACCAGACTGGAAGCTGTTTTCAATGCCAATGGTTGTCCTATTCCGTCTTGGGCGCGGTAATGCGTTATCTTTTTGTATCCATATTTTCGTCCAACCTCTGTACCTCTGGTCTGTTAGTATCCATACTTACCAGTTTTCATGGCAGACAAATCTTTTGCGATAATGTTTGACTTCATCAAAAATCCGATGTATGGTAATTTAAATTTCATAGAGTTAGTAGAATACACTGGCAGACAGACCTCTTATAGTCCTGTATAGTGTGCATTATACGTTTTTTCGTATAGAACAGTTAGAAAATTTTTAAAAAATTTAAATTATTATAGACAAAACAATAGTTACAGTCATCAGTGTACAGGCACTCTACACTCAGATTCTTTCGCACAGTCAGGACCAGACGTAATATCCATTCGCTGAGACAAACTGAAAAAAAGAGATTTTTTTGTGTGCGTTGTTCGAGAAGCCGGCCGCTGTGTCCGAGCGGTTCTAGGCGCTTTCGTCTGGAACCGCGCGACCGCTACAGTCGCAGGTTCGAATCCTGCCTCGGGCATGGATGGGTGATATCCTTAGGTTAGTTAGGTTTCAGTGGTTCTGAGTTCTGGGGGACTTATGACCTCAGATGTTTAAGTCCCATAGTGCTCAGAGCCATTTGAACCTTTTTTTTCCCGAGAAACTACCTTTTCCTCTCCCAGCGCTAATTTCTATATGAAATATCTTTTTAGGATGCATATACAATTCAATAGAACGAAAACCCGGTCCAAGCTGCAAATTTGTACTTTTTTCATTTGATAACTAGTTTCGGGCCGAGATCCATTTTCAAATCATCATAGCATAGTCGAAAATGGCATTTCCGAAGATGTATGCACTGTAAATGTTCATTGCACGTTTTTGATATCCTCGGAAACGCTATTCTCGACTATGTTATGATGATACGAAAATGGATCTCGGCCCGAAACTAGTCATCGAATTAATAAAAAGTACAAATTTGCAACTTGGACTGGATTTTCGTTCTACTGATTAACAGGAGTTGCTGACCCAAGCTGCTCCAACAGGCCTGAAGTTCGTCATATGTCATTGTTTTCAATCTAGTCGGCTCTCCCGCTTTTCGGTGCGCGGACCGTGTTCCTGAAAAGGGCAGAGAGCAGACTCGCAGCAGTTTAATTACGAGCAGCGCGCAGCAGAGGCGCGCGCGTCAGAAAGGGCGCGGCCAGCCGGATCAGAACCTTATGTTGCCCGCCAATAAACAGGGGAGGCCGCGGATAACGCCGATCAAATGTTGCCGGTGTGCGTCCGTAAATAACCGGAAAAGCTTATTGCCAAATGTTGTTAATTAGCGGCACGGTCGGCGTCGGCGGCGGCGCCCGCATGGCTGGATGTGATTTCAAACGCAAATTTCGTTTTAATTCGGCCGCTTTCCAGCCGACCGGAGGCGATCAAAGCGAGCCGAAGTGGGCCGAAGGGCGCCGAGGCGAGCCGAGCGCTGGCCACAGGCCGCACCGCCACGCCTGCTGCTGTTTTCTCCGCGTTCGCTGCCCGGCTGCTGTGTTTGCGCTCTGGTACCGGACTCCGCAGCGCCCGGGCTGCACACGCCTCCCAAGTACAGAGTTATTTACTAGTAGCTCCTTGGGATTCACAAGACGGCAGTGCGAAAATTGCAAGAATTGCAAGATATACACAGAGCAATAAAATGCCTAACACCCCAAGAAACCCGCAAACCCAAATGAGAATGTCATGATAATTTAAAATAGGGAACAGTGTTATCCTGACAGGTAAGACAACTTTGACAATAATATAACACCTTGAAGTTTTGATGAACGCCAATTTCAATAATTACTGAGTATGTAACGATATAAAGGTAGAAAGAAAGAAAGGTTATTTTTAATTAGCATTCAAACATCAAATATCAGCTATCTGTTTGGATTCCGTAGAAATGTTGGAACACGTGAGGCAATACTGACTTTACGACTTATCTTAGAAGAAAGATTAAGGAAAGGCAAACCTACGTTTCTATCATTTGTAGACTTAGAGAAAGCTTTTGACAACGTTAACTGGAATACTCTCGTTCAAATTCTGAAGGTGGCAGGGGTAAAATACAGGGAGCGAAAGGCTATTTACAGTTTGTACAGAAACCAGATGGCAGTTATAAGAGTCGAGGGGCATGAAAGGAAAGCAGTGGTTGGGAAGGGAGTGAGACAGGGTTGTAGCCTATCCCCGACGTTATTCAATCTGTATATCGAGCAAGCAGTGAAGGAAACAAAAGAAAAAATCGGAGTAGGCATTAAAATCCATGGAGAAGAAATAAAAAGTTTAAGGTTCGCCGATGACATTGTAATTCTGTCAGAGACAGCAAAGGACTTGGAAGAGCAGTTGAAAGGCATGGACAGTGTCTTGAAAGGAGGGTATAAAATGAACATCAACAAAAGGAAAACGAGGATAATGGAATGTAGTCGAATTAAGTCGGGTGATGCTGAGGGAATTAGATTAGGAAATGAGACACTTAAAGTAGTAAAGGAGGTTTGCTATTTGGGGAGCAAAAAACTGATGATGGTCGACGTAGAGAGGATATAAAATGTAGACTGGCAATGGTAAGGAAAGCTTTTCTGAAGAAGAAAAATTTGTTAACATAGAGTCTAGATTTAAATGTCAGGAAGTCGTTTCTGAAAGTATTTGTATGGAGTGTAGCCATGTATGGAAGTGAAACGTGGACGATAAATAGTTTAGACAAGAAGAGAATAGAAGCTTTTGAAATGTGGTGCTACAGAAGAATGCTGAAGATTAGATGGGTAGATCACATAACTAATGAGGAGGTACTGAATAGAATTGGGGAGAAGCTTTTCTGAAGAAGAAAAATTTGTTAACATAGAGTCTAGATTTAAATGTCAGGAAGTCGTTTCTGAAAGTATTTGTATGGAGTGTAGCCATGTATGGAAGTGAAACGTGGACGATAAATAGTTTAGACAAGAAGAGAATAGAAGCTTTTGAAATGTGGTGCTACAGAAGAATGCTGAAGATTAGATGGGTAGATCACATAACTAATGAGGAGGTACTGAATAGAATTGGGGAGAAGAGGAGCTTGTGGCACAACTTGACAAGAAGAAGGGATCGGTTGGTAGGACATGTTCTGAGACATCGAGGGATCACCAATTTAGTATTAGAGGGCAGTGTGGAGGATAAAAGTCGTAGAGGGAGGCCAAGAGATGAATACACTAAGCAGATTCAGAAGGATGTAGGCTGCAGTAGGTACTGGGAGATGAAGAAGCTTGGACAGGATAGAGTAGCATGGACAGCTGCATCAAACCAGTCTCAGGACTGACGACCACAACAACATCATCAAACTTGTCAGTAATAACTGCACATCAGTACGACGAAAGTTAAGTCCAAAGTAATATATCGGTCAGAGATAACATTTATTGTGAAAGGGAGTTGTAAACGCGGCGAAAAGGAAATGCAATGCGTCTACAATGCTCAATCATGCAAATCTCAGTCGCTTGCTGGCTTGCTTGCTATCAAGTCGTGGGAGAGCACCGTTTGTTATAGAACTACAAACGAAACGCTACGAGATTGTTTCTATTCAAAAAAGTTCTATTGCGTGACAGAGATGCGCTGACTTCGTTCTCAGTTATTCTGATTTGAGAACTTTGAAGTGATATTCTGATAGTGTACGACGAGTTAATGAACTCTAATTATTCGAGATATTATTGTTGGACTCAACCTTCATCAAAGTGAACGAAGAATTGACATAGTATCGAAGACTGAAGTACCTGATTAGCCTTGAGTAGGAAACATTAATACGACCACGCGAAGATAATACAAATACGCCGATTGTGAAAGTTGTCATAATTGTCACGATCACCGAACTGAAAACAATCGTATGGATCCGATCCATCGGTGTGCGTGTGGCGTGATGATTATAAAGTAACTGCTAAGAAGGAACAATAAAAATTGTTCGTCAGTAATGGAAATCTTACGTGTTGGCTCCATCATTAATTGAACTGTGTGACAGTTGGTGATCAAAATTAATTAACTGTGACCATTTTAACTAAAAGAGTGACTTGTGAACACTGAGCATTGAAAGGAGTGTTCTGCCGAAATAATATTACGATACACGAAAGCAAGATAGCATTATAGATTATCTCTAGATTTGCGTCGTGCCGTAGTGAACAATTCTGCCTAGCAACGTAACACCAACTACTGATACTGAACCGAAAATGAATGTTTCCTCGCTTCAGTGGTGTGAAACGACGCCGGTGATGAATGATTCACTCAATATTGCAATAACTAACTAACCGGGCATAGCAAATCATCATAAAACCATAACAGACAATTAAAATCAGCAGTTCGCATCGCTGAGAAGACTGTGCGGACTCTTAAACGGACTTTCATACATTACGCGAGGAACAATTTTCCTTAGAGATTTTCAGGTGCTGTTCTACGTTATCCGACGGGGACATCCGTCACTGCGCGTCGCGTCTCCATTCCACCGACCGAGCCGTAGCAGTAGCGGCTCAACATCAACAGCGACAACAAAAGGGGAGAGCGGACGTCACGCAGTGGATGGGGTATCTGTCCAACTCTCGATTCGTAATACGTGCCCCGGAATAGTTGCAGCGCATACCGCTAGGGGGCAGGTGAGTCAGAAAACGTAGGCAATTCATCTGATCCGTATCGTCGCATCGATTTATTTCTCCTCTGCTGGTGGGCAAAACAATGAAAAAGTTTTCAAAGTGGGTTACTGTCGTCGTGCCTTCCAAGGCAGCAGCACCTGAAGTGACTTCTGCGCACGTACTGTGTCGTTCGCCTCGTCACAAGCTGTGCTCATATTGAGTATCTGTGATGTGAGTTGCGAACTTGGAGAGTGCTGTGAAACTTCCTGGCAGATTAAAACTGTGTGCCCGACCGAGACTCGAACTCGGGACCTTTGCCTTTCGCGGGCAAGTGCTCTACCAACTGAGCTACCGAAGCACGACTCACGCCCGGTACTCACAGCTTTACTTCTGCCAGTACCTCGACTCCTACCTTCCAAACTTTCTCATTCTGGAAACATCCCCCAGGCTGTGGCTAAGCCATGTCTCCGCAATATCCTTTCTTTCAGGAGTGCTAGTTCTGCAAGATTCGCAGGAGAGCTTCTGTAAAGTTTGGAAGGTAGGAGACGAGGTACTGGCAGAAGTAAAGCTGTGAGTACCGGGCGTGAGTCGTGCTTCGGTAGCTCAGTTGGTAGAGCACTTGCCCGCGAAAGGCAAAGGTCCCGAGTTCGAGTCTCGGTCGGGCACACAGTTTTAATCTGCCAGGAAGTTTCATATCAGCGCACACTCCGCTGCAGAGTGAAAATCTCATTTTGGAGAGTGCTCTAGCCACACATACGTGTCGATTCTTCAATAAGTATTTTAGTTTTCATGCAGTCGTTTTCTGAAACGCTGGAGGTACTTACGAATGAATCTGTAGACGTGCAATAATATAGTAAACACAAGAAAAAACACATATTCAAGGCATACAAACATTCAAGACGTTTACGCGAAATATGAATTTCTTTATTTTTCCAACTTTTAGGTAATTCAGTTTGAAGTATCGCAGTACACTCGATGACTGAGGCACCGCTGTGCTGTGAAAATGCCGCGGATGACAGTCAGAGGGGTCTGCTAAAGAAAGGTCGTCCCAGACCGTTACTCATGGACGTCGCGGCATATGGCGGGCGACATCCAGGTTGGTATCCCACTGCTGTTCCGGGGGTCTCCAGGGACATCTCTGTTCATCGGGGCTCAGTCCGAAGCGGTACTTGTCACCGAAGACAACTCTACTCCAGTCAATGAGATTCCAGGCTGGTTTTCTGCGACCCAGCTTGCTGCCTTTCATGGCAAGACATTCTGGACTTAAATTTCAAGAAGCTAATGCCCGCACACAAACGGCGAGAGTTGCTGCTGAGTGTCTTCGTGCTTTCAAGAGCGTACCTTGGCCAGCAAGGTCGCCGGATCTCCGCCAATGAAGACTGTTTGGGGCATTACGGGCAGCGCTCTCCAACCACCTCGGGATTTTGACGATCTAACGCGCCAACTGGACAGAATTTGGCACGATATCCGTCAGAAGGACATCAAAAACTCTGTTAATTAGTGCGAAACCGAATTAGTGCTTACGTAAGGGCTACAGGTGGGCCAATGCGTTATTGACTTGCTCAGTTTGTGAAGCTCCTTCTCTTGAATAAATCATCCAGTTTTCTGGAATTGTAATTATTTGTTTGTCTGTCCATCTATACATTTACCTATTTCCGAGCCAATTTTGTGTGTGTGTTTTTAGAATGTATATGTCAATGTTCTGTTAACATATCAAGTAGTGCCACGCATTAGTGTCATGATATATCTTCCTAAAAGCTTATGTAGTGGCGTTGTTGCAATGCTATATTTACTTCGGGAGAAGATCGAGCACATACAACAACGCACACATACAAAATCAGTAATTCACTTAATTAAATGTTTCTGAGGTAGGACACTAAACTTTAGAAAAAGTCCTTGTCCATACAGACGAAACGTATTTGTTACTGAAGCTGTTGCTTACCAGTTAGGACTTTGTTTCCCTCAGAATGATAGTCTTATATCAATGTAAATTGACTGTAACTCGTATATGGTGTTCTGTCTGCTAATACAACTCCGCACTGCTGGATATGAAGTAAGACGCTGCTGTCACCGTAAGAGATGAATGTAGACTGCACTGAGCGGCCTTGCGCTCTGACGTCAGCAGTCTTCCAACAGCTGTGGCGTGTTTAGACTCTTGAGTGCGTGTCTATGATGACGTCTCTCATTTCTCGCTACGTCTGGCAGCAAGTGTCCTTACCTGCGGCTCCGTCGTCAGTTACCAACTGTGGAGTGCGACTTCGTTCTTCGGGTGACACCGCAGCTTCGACAATATGCAAATAATTGTGTGTGTAGTGCAAAATAAATCATGTGTGAACATTTGTTTGTTAATATTTCAAAGATAATTGCGCCGGGTAGGCCAAAGACGTTACTTGTCGATAAAGAGTCGAGTTGCAGCAGTCTGTGCCTGGCAGTGTGTGACTGAATGTGCTTTCAAAATGGTTGAAATGGCTCTGAGCACTATGGGACTTAAATTCTGGAGTCATCAGTCCCCTAGAACTTAGAACTACATAAACCTAACTAACCTAAGACCATCACACACATCCATGCCCGAGGCAGGATTCAAAGCTGCGACCGTAGCGGCCGCGCGGTTCCAGACTGTAGCGTCTAGAACCGCTAGGCCACCCCGGCCGGCGGATGTGCTTTAGATACAGCTGGAGCTGCAGCTGATGACGAATTTTTGTCTTTGTTAAAAGCATACGCACAGCAGCTGCTGAATTACGGCTATGAACAAAATCATAAAATGTGTTTGTATAATTAACTTAAGGAATTGATACAGTAAGCAAATGACGGTAACACTTTCATAGTCTTGGGTGACTGAAGATAGAAATGAAAACAATCTTTATACTGACTTTGTTTCGTTCATCATAATCGAGGTGTTTCGAAAGCCTAAAACTGTGTCATTATGATTTGAGTAGTTAAAAACTGAATCAGTGACGTAATTTTTCGTGCTTAGTACAGCGCGTTTCGAGAATATATTCTCATTTTCAAGTGCATTTGTTTACATACTGACTATTGTGATGTTTGCGTGTGAGGTTTTCCGCTTCTCTTGAACTGTAGTTGTCTTTTTGAGGCTATACTACAACCGGAAAAATCGGACAAAATAAATCTTGGGATTTCTTGAATGCCAATGTTAGGAACAGTATTTGTACCTATATTGTACAATTATTGAGCCTCGTCTATCACATAGAATATCATACACAAGCAAATCATCACTTACACTGTTTGCTTTTACAATTAAAACATGTTACAGAGGTATTACGACAGTGAGGTAGGTTTCACAAAAAATTTGTATGCCATCAGGAGTGTTACATTTTTGTGGTTTACAGTCTTTGCATAAAGTTGTCAATTATGAAATTTATTTTAACACATTTGGTGAAGGCTGCCGGTCTTGCTTACGAGATGAAGGCAGAGCTCACCATCTGCAGCATCGTTGACAGAACCGACTGCGGACCTTTGGTGCAGAGCCGGGTGGAGGGTCTGAATCAGAGGCTCAGACGGTTTTGCGACCGTGTTGGCTGCAGATTCCTTGACTTGCGCCGTAGGGTGGTGGGGTTTCGGGTTCCGCTGAATAGGTCAGGAGTTCACTCAGCTGGCGGCTACACGGGTAGCGGAGGCTGTGTGGCGTGGACTGGGCGGTTTTTTAGGTTAGAAAGCCTCGGGAAAGTACGGGGTGGGCTGCAATCTCAAAGGGTGCATGACAAATACAGGACGTGCTTGGATCAAAGAACAGTCGGAATTGTAGTTGTAAATTGTTGTAGTTGTGCTGGGAAAGTCCCTGAGCTTCAAGCGCTAATATAAAGCACAGAAGCTGAAATCGTTATAGGTACAGAAAGCTGGCTAAAGCCTGAAATAAGTCCTGCAGAAATTTTTACAAAGTCTCAGACGGTGTTCAGGAAAGATAGATTAGGCAGAACTGGTGGTGGAGTGTTTGTGTCTGTCAGTAGTGGTTTATCTTGTAGTGAAGTGGAAGTAGATATTCCGTGCGAATTGGTATGGGTGGAGGTTATACTTAACAGCCGAACTAAGTTAATAATTGGCTCCTTCTACCGACCCCCAGACTCCGATGATATAGTTGCTGAACAGTTCAGAGAACATTTGAGTCTCGTAACAAATAAATACCCCACTCATACGGTTATAGTTGGTGGGGACTTCAACCTTCCCTCGATATGTTGGCAAAAATACTTGTTCAAAACCGGCGGTAGGCAGAAATCTTCCGAGATTGTCCTAAATGCTTTCTCCGAAAATTATTTCGAGCAGTTAGTCCACGAACCCACGCGAATTTTAAATGGTTGTGAAAACACACTTGACCTCTTAGCCACAAACAATCCAGAGCTAATAGAGAGCATCATGACTGATACAGGGATTAGTGATCACAAGGTCGTTGTAGCTAGGCTCAATACCGTTTCTTCCAAATCCACCAGAAACAAACGCAAAACAATTTTATTTAAAAAAGCGGATGAAGTGTCACTAGAAGTCTTCCTAAGAGACAATCTCCATTCCTTCCGAACCGACTATGCAAATGTAGACGAGATGTGGCTCAAATTCAAAGATATATTAGCAACAGCAATTGAGAGATTCATACCTCATAAATTGGTAAGAGATGGAACTGATCCCCCATGGTACACAAAACAGGTCCGAACGCTGTTGCAGAGGCAACAGAAAAAGCGTGCGATGTTCAGAAGAACGTGCAATCCCGAAGATTGGCTAAATTTACAGACGCGCGAAATTTGGCACGGAGATGCCTTTAATAGGTTCCACAACGAATCATTGTCTCGAAATTTGGTAGAAAATCCGAAGAAATTCTGGTCGTATGTAAAGTACACAAGCGGCAAGACGCAGTCAATACCTTCGCTGCGCAGTGCCAATGGTACTGTTACCGACAACTGTGCCGCTAAAGCGGAGTTATTGAACGCAGTTTTCCGAAATTCCTTCACCAGGGAAGACGAATGGAATATTCCAGAATTTGAAACACGAACAGCTGCTTGTAAGAGGTCCCTGATTAAGGAATTTGATGCTACCGCACTCGAGCAGATGTAATTTCGATGGTTTGCTCACGCGCTGCCAGCGATATGTAAGCTATAAGATAATCTCAGACCACAGAGCATTGTTGTCAGCAGTAGGAACTGTGTGGCAGTAGGAGTATGTAGTTGCTAGCGAGCAGTCTGGTGTGTCGTTTTGGCTGGCTGGGCTGGTCGTGGGGAGCGATGGCGGAGCCTGAGCGTTGTAGTATAAGGTAAAAGCAGCCTCGCGCATATGTAGTATTGTTATATCAAGTCCCATGTAAATGCTTTTAAAAAGAAATCTCTTAATAATAATTTTTCTTATAAAAATTAACTTTTGACCATCATTCAACTCAATTTAAAGATTTTACTAATTTCTCCAATCCTTGGTCATCCCGATTATTGAAAAGAACAATCAGTTGTTTCTTTTTATACATGACAAATCTATCGGCCAGCATTGCACTCGGCTGTGCCAGAAAAATTTCTTATAGGAGCAGATATATATGCTTCATCCGGCGACCTTATTGGGGTAAGAATTTTCAATTTATTCAGAACGATCTTTCAGGGCCATGACGCAGCACTGCTGACGTCCAAAATTTACCAGTTTAAATTCACAGTCAACTATTGAAAGGTTATAAGTGAGCCACAATTTTATTGAGAAATTAGTCGCGTTATTATTCCAAGGTTACGGAAGTAAAACTGTTGGTAGGTTACGCTGAATGTGAACGATATAATTATATTTATATTTTTTGTGGGGAGGTTACACTTGTCGACAACCGGCCAGGACTGTATTTTTGTGAATTTCTGCTCTTATTTACTTAATGTTAAATGGAGTTTGCATCTGGCGCAACGCATTTGCTAACTTGTCACTCTTTCTTTCACATATCATCGGCAATTTATTGCTCTTTGTTGTAATTGTATTTGTTGCATTTTTGCTTTGTCTTTGTTTGATTTTGTGCTAAACTTTGATTTGTGAAAATGCCGCGAAAAACTGCTAACAGTACATCGCGATGTGCAATGAGTGAAAAAGCCGACTCAAATAATTTGACCGATAATACTAGCGACACTCAATTTAATAGTGATAATCCTCTAATCACAGATAATCAGTGCGTGCCGATCACTAGTAATGATTTTGATCCTAATGATGAGCAAACAAATTCAATTGTGTCCACAGTAAATGTAACAATTGATGACGCGGCACGTTCCGTTACAATGAACGCTGCCCAGTTTGACACACCTGACTTGCAAAATTTACACAGTGAACAGATAAATGTTTCTCACGAAGATGAACAGTGTAGTCAAAATACGTCAGATTTATTTGATTCCGGTGTAGTGACAAACTGTGCACATCCGATTAGCAAACCTTTTCGTGAATCAAACAATGACCAAATGCTTACACAAAACGTGACACAAGCAGATACACCATCACACAGCACAGAGAAAAGAGTCGGTAATTTTGGCTGGGATCAAGTTATTGCACTATTACTACAACACAATGAAAAACACGACAACCATTTCAAACAACTTAATGAATCGTACAAACAACTTAATGAAAATCTCAAACAGTGGAATGAAAAACTAGACAGCAATTTCAAACAACTCAATGAAAAACAAGACAACAATTATAAACAACTTAATGAATCGAACAAACAACTTAATGAAAGTTTCAAACAGTCGAATGAAAACTCCGACAGGTCGTTTAAACAAATTAATGAAAAACTTGACACCTCTATTGAACAGCTTAATGAACAGATTACAGCCATTTCCGTGCAATGTAATGAAACTAAAGAACAATTACGTGAAGGAATTAAGGCTTGTGCTAGGAATAGTAGCGAAGAGTTACGTAATACACGTGCAGCCACAACAAAATCACTTAGAGATGAAATTAGTGCAGTTGCTAAACAATGTTCTGAAAACGCAACACGGTTACGCGAAGAGTTTAAATTAATGTCAGCAGAACATTCACGCACACTGGACGCGAAGGTAGACACGAAATTTCACCGACAGAACAGCCAAATTGACGAACGTTTTAAAATGAGAGAAATGAAAAATGTTTCAGTCTCTAACATGTCACAGCATATGCCACATCTTGAACATTTGTCACACTCACACAGCCAGTATAACTTAGGCAATTTACAGAGAGAATGTGACTTGCATTCCGGGCTGACACAGACAAACGGATAATCATATAATCCTGAACCTGTTCAGACATTCAGAGAGGATAATTTTGATTATAAGCACTTTTTACCCATGAAAAAATTTAAGGTATTTAAGAATGACAGAACACAGATTCACCCTTTGGACTGGATACAACAATTTGCTTTTGAATTTTCACCGGCATCGCCTATAACGCAGAAACTAAAATTTATTTGCAGCGCGTAAGAGACCTCAGGGGATTCATTACACTTCGATGAATATGTGCCATAGCGTGGACAGGGCCCCGCGCCGTAGTAGTGCTATTTCGTCTTTAGTTTTCTGCACTGCTGCCTACTCTTTTACTATCCTTTATATCTGTCAAAAGAGCTCTTCAGCTATCGATCTATCTATGATTAAGAATGAGTGAAGAAAACCTGATATGACAAGTTTTACCTGAAAGTGACAGTTTTCATTAGAGACTCCCGAAATGACAAGAACTGCTAGCATAATTGTAATAACGGACAAAATTTTAATCATCAGTGTGTACAAAATTTTCAGCAATCGCAGACACATTTTGGCAACAATAGAGGGTTTTCACCACAACAGCAACAAAACCAGCCGGTTAGCATTCCTAACCAACAATGTAATGTCCAAGGTCAACCAAGCTTTAATATTTTCGCCGCGTATGCGTCTAGCGTCGGCTCCGACGAATAGTAACGCACAGCAACAAGGAAATCACTACGTACAGAAGACACATCATTTCAACTCGTATCGCAACGCGCCGTATAGCAATGATTATTATGACAGACGTAAAAGTAATGAGCACAGTTTTCAGCGTAACAGTCGGTCTTACCAGCAGCAGAATCATCCGCAACAACAGATATTCATGAATGAACCAGACAGTCGGTATCATCCCGAACCTAATACGTCAGGAAGAAATAACAGAACAGTACAAATAGTTGAATTGCCACAGCATCCTCCCGCAAATAACAGCACATCAGAAAGAATTTGACTAGATAAAGTACAGGTTACAACTTCCAACAACGTAAGCAATACTTTTGATACCCAGAATCTTGTTCACGAAAATGTTATTACTTTTGACGACATCCGAGACACCACAGACACTAGAAGAACTTTTACAGAAATTTCATGGTACTGCTATTTATTCCACATTAGATTTGAAATCGGGATTTTAGCAAATTCAGCTCCAGCCGAACTGCAGAAAGTACACAGCATTTCTCTGTTTTTGTGATTGTTATCAATTTTGCAAATTAACGTTCGGTTTAACAATTTCTTCAGCAGCGTTTATTCGCGGTTTGAATACTATACTTCCGACAGAACTGAAAGACAGAATCACAACGTATGTAGACGACATTCTTATTGCAGAAGCTAACTGGTCTGAACACACTCTGATTCTGGAACAAGTGTTGCAAACTTTTCGTGCACAAGGACTCACAGTTAATCTTAGCAAATCGCACTTTGGCGAAACTTCCATAAAATTTCTTGGACATGTAATTTCAGTAGAAGGTATTGTGCCTGACCCGGAAAAACTTCAAGCTTTACGTGACATTATTGTTCCAACGACGAAGAAACAACTACGCAGCTTTTTGGGATTAATTAACTTTTTCCGTAAATTTATTCATTACTCTGCTTTAGATACCCTTAGATTATGCCAACTGACGGGTAAAAGCGCTATTTGGTCCTGGGATAGCCAAGCACAGTCTGAGTTTGTTAATCTGAACATGCCTTGTTGAATGCACCACTTTTATCACACCCAGATCTTACCAGAAATTTTTCCATTGCCACCGACAGTTCTAACACCGCTTTAGGCGTACATATTTTTCAGGAAATTGAAGAAGACGGTAATACAGTAATTAAAAACATCGCCTTTGCAAGTCGCATTCTGTCACCTGCTGAACGCAATTATTCTGTTACAGAACTTGAAACATTATGTGTTGTATGGGCATTTACCAGATTTAGGCATTTTCTTTATGGAAGACATACTACCGTTTACACAGACCATAGAGCTATACAGTTTTTGCTTTATGTATATGTATATTCAAAAAGTTGCATTCGGAAATTTCATTTCGTCGTCATTACGAGACATAGCACAAGAGCAAAGCAAAGACAACGTATGGAAAGAAATTAAACACCTTTGGCAAAATAGGAATAACGTTACCATTAGAAACCATTATACTGTACGCAATAATATTCTGTTTCGCCGCTCTCACCCTGACAGCAACAACTGGTTATTATGCATTCCTGACGAACTTATTAACAAATTAATTTGGTATACTCATTTAAGTTACGCACATTATGGAGCCAGAGAATGTTTTCTTACACTGAGACAGAACTGTTATTTGCCAACATGGAGAAACGTATTCGACGAGTTTTAGTGTCATGTAAAATCTGCCAGAGAGCTAAATCAGACACGACTTCACATATTCCTCCGTTACATCCTATTGTACCGATTAAATTGAGACATATGGCCGCTGTAGACATTTTTGGTCTAATCCGCAGATCTAGTAGAGGTTTTTGTTACGTCTTTGTCGCTGTTGAACTCACTTCGAAATTTGTTACCTTCACACCGTTACGCAAAGCTACTGCAAAATCTATTTCGAATGCATTTGTAAAACATTTTTTATTGCATGTAGGACATGTATTGAAAGTAATTTCCGACAATGGACCACAATTTCGATCTGCGGTATGGACACATATGTTACGTGCTAGAAACATTTCTCCAATCTATATATCCAGGTATCACACTTGTTCGAACCCTTCTGAACGACTAATGAAAGAAATTGGTAAACTATGTAGAATATACTGCCATAAAAAACATATTGATTGGGATACACGCATGGATGTAATTAACTCCATACCAAATGAATCTACTATGCTATCTCCGACTGTTATATTGAAAAATGTTGAACCACCCAACAAAATTAAAGAATTAGTATCTTTGCCTACATCTCGTCGGCTACGCCACCATGAAATATTTGACATTGCGCTCAACAACATCAAACGTGCCGCAGAGCGCCGGAGAAGGCAGCAAAAACAGGTTTGTACACGCCGTGACTTTCACATGGGACAGAAGATATTAGTACGCACGCATCATTTATCCAACAGAGGAAGGAGTAGATGCAGTAAATTTGAGCTACTATACGCAGGTACATATAGAATGCGCAGCATTCCTGACCCCAATGTAGTACATGTCGAAACTTTGAGAACCATAAAAAGCAAAGGCAATCACCATGTCTCCAATATTAAACCCTTTATTGAATGAACATACTCTATGATTTATCACATTGTAATGCCATTTCCAGATATTTATATGACCACTTACTAATGATGATTATACACTCCTGGAAATTGAAATAAGAACACCGTGAATTCATTGTCCCAGGAAGGGGAAACTTTATTGACACATTCCTGGGGTCAGATCACATGATCACACTGACAGAACCACAGGCACATAGACACAGGCAACAGAGCATGCACAATGTCGGCACTAGTACAGTGTATATCCACCCTTCGCAGCAATGCAGGCTGCTATTCTCCCATGGAGACGATCGTAGAGATGCTGGATGTAGTCCTGTGGAACGGCTTGCCATGCCATTTACACCTGGCGCCTCAGTTGGACCAGCGTTCGTGCTGGACGTGCAGACCGCGTGAGACGACGCTTCATCCAGTCCCAAACATGCTCAATGGGGGACAGATCCGGAGATCTTGCTGGCCAGGGTAGTTAACTTACACCTTCTAGAGCACGTTGGGTGGCACGGGATACATGCGGACGTGCATTGTCCTGTTGGAACAGCAAGTTCCCTTGCCGGTCTAGGAATGGTAGAACGATGGGTTCGATGACGGTTTGGATGTACCGTGCACTATTCAGTGTCCCCTCGACGATCACCAGTGGTGTACGGCCAGTGTAGGAGATCGCTCCCCACACCATGATGCCGGGTGTTGGCCCTGTGTGCCTCGGTCGTATGCAGTCCTGATTGTGGCGCTCACCTGCACGGCGCCAAACACGCATACAACCATCATTGGCACCAAGGCAGAAGCGACTCTCATCGCTGAAGACGACACGTCTCCATTCGTCCCTCCATTCACGCCTGTCGCGACACCACTGGAGGCAGGCTGCACGATGTTGGGGCGTGAGCGGAAGACGGCCTAACGGTGTGCGGGACCGTAGCCCAGCTTCATGGAGACGGTTGCGAATGGTCCTCGCCGATACCCCAGGAGCAACAGTGTCCCTAATTTGCTGGGAAGTGGCGGTGCGGTCCCCTACGGCACTGCGTAGGATCCTACGGTCTTGGCGTGCATCCGTGCGTCGCTGCGGTCCGGTCCCAGGTCGACGGGCACGTGCACCTTCCGCCGACCACTGGCGACAACATCGATGTACTGTGGAGACCTCACGCCCCACGTGTTGAGCAATTCGGCGGTACGTCCACCCGGCCTCCCGCATGCCCACTATACGCCCTCGCTCAAAGTCCGTCAACTGCACATACGGTTCATGTCCACGCTGTCGCGGCATGCTACCAGTGTTAAAGACTGCGATGGAGCTCCGTATGCCACGGCAAACTGGCTGACACTGACGGCGGCGGTGCACAAATGCTGCGCAGCTAGCGCCATTCGACGGCCAACACCGCGGTTCCTGGTGTGTCCGCTGTGCCGTGCGTGTGATCATTGCTTGTACAGCCCTCTCGCAGTGTCCGGAGCAAGTATGGTGGGTCTGACACACCGGTGTCAATGTGTTCTTTTTTCCATTTCCAGGAGTGTATAAACGAATGTAATGGTCAAATAAGGGATTTGCTATGTCATTTTGTGTCTTCAGATGTGCGCCATCCTCTATACAAGTGGTACGTATTAAGGTCCTGCGGCGTCACTTACGTTCATTAATGACATGATGCATGGATGGGCGTTCACTCGCCACCCGATCTAGCGCTCTCGTGCTGACGGCCGCTCCTTCCAGATGAGAACGCACTTTTGCAACAATTCCTGCCTTGGCTAGTTGTACCACCACCTGTCGTTTGGGAGAGGGGTACATTCTCGTTATATCGTGACATAGAAGTTTAAAGTCTGCCGTCTCCACTGTGAGTGCTCGAGACCCAACCCAATCAACGCACGCCGTATAGCTGGTTTGATACATTCCAAATTAATGTCGTTGGGAATATCCGTCGATGAACGTCACAAGATTGTTAGGCTTCTTCAATAACTTGGTGACAGTCTCGAGCTTGAACTACTTTCATTTTTTCATAGGCTGCGGCTTCGCCACACCTCCTGTCTTTGGAGGCCGACCGTGCAGATATATATTGAGTAGTCAGTGATGGCGGCTGGCCAAAGTTCTGGATGACGCATGTCAGACAGTGCGTGAAGTAGATGCGATCGATGTGGCTAGCGGAGTGGCCTGTTATGTACGTATATCCTGCTCGCTCTCCATGGACTCCACCAACTGCAGATTTCGTAGCAACGTTCTCAATTGTGGACACAGGTTATAGAGTGGGAACTGATCCTTCGGCGTCAGTACACAAATGAAGTCGCCTCCGAGGATAGAATGAGCGCGCCGTCCTAGAAAGAGCGTGGCTGTTTCTTCTGCGAAGAAGTGTGATACTTGGCTTTGTCTGTCCGTGCTTGATGGCGCGTAGATGTTGATGAGCCATACAAGTACAATCACAGCCATTCAGCGTGCCAGTGGTAGTAGGTAAGTGACGTCCTCCGCTACGATGCCTTTCTTAAGGAGTATCGCTATACCAGTTTCTGAAGCTGTTGACATGAAGTTTCCGTAACCAGGACGGGACGTATAGCTTCTGCAAAAGAGCGGTATCTTCATCTTCCGCATGCAGCATATCTTTGAGTAAGGTCGTCTTGATCCGTGATCATATGGCATTAGTATAGATCAGGGCTTCACAACATACGTGCTCGCGGAGCAAGCTGTCAGCAGCAAGGCGCGAGCACGGAGCAGCGCGAGCACGCTACCCCCACTACCGGACCAGAGCGGAGAGTGGGGAAAGTCACGTGGGGCACACAACAGCTGCCGCCAGTCGATGTAAATCCGCGGCCACCTACAGGGATATCACTCACGAATTATTACTGCGACAAATGAAACAAATAAAGGAGAATGTACACATGCCACATAATTTTATTAGCTTCGCATTAATTTGTGAACTGTTACATAATAAAAGGTGTCACCGAAGTGTGGGATTCTCGGTTATCTTGTACTTTTTGCCCTTTACAATTGCGTCTATGTTCGGAGTAATTGTTCTTGTTGTTCATTTTAGGCGCAGCGTGCAGTTTAAATTTCGATCAGACAATGCGTTTCTCAGGCGCGTCTTGTTACATTTGATTGCAGAGAACAGCTGTTCACAAACATACGTGGAACCGAACATTGATATTATTGTCGCCGCCAGTTTGTGCAAACGAGGAAATCTATTCTGAGGGAAGTGTCTGTAGAATTCCAAAATGTTTTTCTTGTTCTGAAAGTTGTCTCTGTATTCTCTGTCACACTGCAGATCAATAATTTCTTGCTGCAGCTCAGGACGAATCTCTTAAATATTCGCTGAATATGGAGAGAACAGATCAAAATCACTGTCTAGTGCTGTCACATCTTGAAAGCGCTGATCAACTAAACTATGTGAATAACGTTCACAGTCTTTTTGACATCTTGCATGGATGATAATTTAGGAAAATGAGCTAGGTTTCCTGCTTCCAGCTGACTCACCCATAGTGTCAATTTCATTTTAAAAGCTCGTATTCTATCTATGAAATGAGTAATTAGCAGATCTTTACCTTGTAGTAAAATGTTCAAAGCATTCAGATGGTTAGTTAAATCTGCTACGAACGCGAGATCAGATTCAAACGTGCGCGCGCATTTCCCCTCCCTCCCGTCCCTCCCTACTCCGCGACCTTGCACCTGCTTGCGAGCACGTGCCTGAGCAGACGCGAGTACTCGCGCTCAAAACCGGCCAGTTGTTAAGCCCTGGTATAGATGGATGTGATGCGGAATGCCTGTTGACGTCATACGTGTCATGGGGCGTGCATGTTAGGCGCACATTGTCCTAATCGGTGCACTCTCCGTCGATGGCGTGAGTCGGCCATCGTCAGTTATAAAGTGACCTCTGTCGCGGTTGCTGCCTGAGCCGTGGTGAGCGCGGTTGCGGGCGGCAGGATATCCTCACGGCCATCGGCCAAGTTCTCCCAAGACAAAGTCAATGGCTCGATTTTATCGGCTTCCGCTGTTATGGCCATGTCTTTCTCTACTGTGCCGATTTCAGGGACTTGCTGGTGACCTGCCTGAAAGATATCGGTGGTATAGCCCTGACCTTCGCGTTTGGTGGTATAAGGACAGTGGTCATCGGAGACCCCAGCACTCTCTACTGTGGCGTCGTCTTTCGCCGTTTTGGTGACCTCTGCTTGCGCTGCTGTACATCCATCTCCATATATGAACGCTGTTTGGAAGCCCTATCACCTTGGTGAAGAAAGCGGCCATCGGTACTACCAGCCGGCCAAGTTTCCTACTCGTCTGCGTTCCAGTGAGATCGGACTACTGTTGGAGCTGCTCAGTGTTCCATGCCTGGAATACTGGACGCATTCTCACCACCTGTTATCTCCTCCATGGGGTTACCCATGATTTGGCACTGGGGAACGTGCAAGGCGGAAGGCGGTAGCGTATGTAAGAGCTATGGATGCTGTCACGGGGCGGCCTACAGCTTCTCCCGTCTATACCTGAATTATTCTCCTCGGACGCACTTTGAGCGTATGTGATCCTTCCCAGGTCTTGGGCTGTCCGTGGTACATAAAATTATCGCTCTACAGCCACAAATAAGAAGGTAAGATGGGACATGATTTCCAAGCCCGATCCGAACTTGCCTCGCCCCTTAAGAAGGGGTATGTCGTAAAAGGGGTCAATTTTTCGGCGGAATGGTTGTAAAGAATTGACTACAACGTCTTCCGGAACCTGGAAGGGAAGTTTGAAAATCCTGATAGTGCGAAGTCCAAGCCCCGCGTGTTTCCTTGGTGTGAGGTAACGGGCAAGTTGTGGCACCCTGATAATATTCTAAGTTCGGAGTAGGCGTGGCCGCACGGGCCGCTCGGCAAGCCTAGGGCTCGTCACCAAACGCGTGGTGCCGAACGTCAGCCAGAGCAATAGGGACGGCCCCAGCGCGTGGTCCAGGCCGACCACGTGGCTGGAGATTCCATGTTGACGCTGTGTCGAGGACTGTGCTTTGTGTCGATGAAGGAGATTTGTATGCCGGGAGTGCCAAAGATGGTGGACTTTGTGAAACCATGCTGTTGTTGTTGTGGTCTTCAGTCCTGAGACTGGTTTGATGCAGCTCTCCATGCTACTCTATCCTGTGCAAGCTGCTTCATCTCCCAGCAACAACTGAAACCTAAAACCTTCTGAATCTGCTTAGTGTATTCATCTCTTGGTCTCCCTCTACGATTTTTAACCTCCGCGCTGCCCTCCAATACTAAATTGGTGATCCCTTGATGCCACAGAACATGTCCTACCAACCGATCCCTTCTACTAGTCAAGTTGTGCCACAAATTTCTCTTCTCCCCAATCCTATTCAATACCTCCTCATTAGTTACGTGATCTACCCATCTAATCTTCAGCATTCTTCTATAGCACAACATTTCGAAAGCTTCTATTCTCTTCTTGTCCAAACTATTTATCGTCCATGTTTCACTTCCATACATGGTTACACTCCATACAAATACTTTCAGAAACGACTTCCTCGCACTTAAATCTATTCTCGATGTTAACAAATTTCTCTTCTTCAGAAACGCTTTCCTTGCCATTGCCAGTCTACATTTTATATCCTCTCTACTTCGACCATCATCAGTTATTTTGCTCCCCAAATAGCAAAACTCCTTTACTACTTTAAGTGTCTCACTTCCTAATCTAATTCCCTCAGCATCACCCGACTTAATTCGATTACAATCCATTATCCTCGTTTTGCTTTTGTTGATGTTCATCTTATATCCTCCTTTCAAGACAATGTCCATTCCATTCAACTGCTCTTCCAAGTCCTTTGCTGTCTCTGACAGAATTACAATGTCATCGGCAAACCTCAAAGTTTTTATTTCTTCTCCGTGGATTTTAATACCTACTCCGAATTTTTCTTTTGTTTCCTTCACTGCTTGCTCAATATACAGATTGAATAACATCGGGGAGAGGCTAAAACCGTGTCTCACTCCCTTCCCAATCACTGCTTCCCTCCCATGTTCCTCGACTCTTATAACTGCCATCTGGGTTCTATACGAATCGTAAATAGTCTTTCCCTCTCTGTATTTGACCCCTGTCACCTTCAGAATTTGAAAGAAAGTATTCGAGTCAACATTGTCGAAAGCTTTCTCTAAGTCTACAAATGCTAGAAACGTAGGTTTGCCTTTCCTTAATCTTTCTTCTAAGATAAGTCGTAGGGTCAGTATTGCCTCACGTGTTCCAACATTTCTACGGAATCCAAACTGATCTTCCCCGAGGTCGGCTTCTATCAGTTTTTCCATTCGTCTGTAAAGAATTCGCGTTAGTATTTTGCAGCCGTGACTTATTAAACTGATAGTTCGGTAATGTTCACATCTGTCAACACCTGCTTTCTATGGGATTGGAATTATTATATTCTTCTTGAAATCTGAGGGTATTTCGCCTGTCTCATATATCTTGCTCTCCAGATGGTTGAGTTTTGTCAGGACTGGCTCTCCCAAGGCTGTCAGTAGTTCTAATGGAATGTTGTCTACTCCCGGGACCTTATTTCGACTCAGGTCTCTCAGTGCTCTGTCAAACTCTTCACGCAGTATCATATCTCCCATTTCATCTTCATCTACATCCCCTTCCATTTCCATAATATTGTCCTCAAGTACATCGCCCTTGTATAGACCCTCTATATACTCCTTCCACCTTTCTGCCTTCCCTTCTTTGCTTAGAACTGGGTTTCCATCTGAGCTCTTGATATTCATACAAGTGGTTCTCTTTTCTCCAAAGGTCTCTTTAATTTTCCCGTAGGCAGTATCTATCTTACCCCTGGTGAGACAAGCCTCTACATCCTTACATTTGTCGTCTACCCATGCCTGCTTAGCCATTTTGCACTTCCTGTCGATCTCATTTTTGAGACGTTTGTATTCCTTTTTGCCTGCTTCATTTACTGAATTTTTATATTTTCTCCTTTGATCAATTAAGTTCAATATTTCTTCTGTTACCCAAGGATTTCTACTAGCCCTCGTTTTTTTACCTACTTTATCCTCTGCTGCCTTCACTACTTGTGAAACCATAGTAGCAAACATTTCACAGTTCATGTAGAAAGTAATAGAAGTCAGAGGAATCATGATACCTCAAAAAGAAACATGTACATTTCCATTATTTGCACGATGATTCTGATGGTGTAATCAGATTTTCAATATCTTTATTAGTTTAAAGTTTAGTATCTGACTGTAAATTATACAAGTAACGAATTACCAAAATGTAAACGGTTCATCCGATTTTGTCGATCGACGTGTCTTTAGAAAGCTATTAGTATAAAACTAAATTTGTATGAATTGCAGGTATGTGACTTGAATAATACATGAGTTATTGGAGGTCAAAGTGGCCAATTACTATTGATCGCGTCATGCCGTAAGTACTCCACAGTTACACGAAGAAACGGTAGCAGGATCCTTATAAATATATTTATTCGTCTATCTCTTTGTTTATATCCGATATATACTATTCACGAAGAAATTGTCAAATATTTACTGTCGTTTAGAAAGCACAGAGACATTAGGCTTTTGTCCTATTTTTGTTTCTATTGCTTTGATATATGTTTATTTAATTTGTTTATGTATTTGATAATGTGTGTTAGAGCACCTTTATGGTCCAGCCGTAGGAATATTTATTTAATTTCAAATTATTTAAATGTTAATCCAGTATTTCGTATGTTTTTCAACATGTTTGTGAGTGTGTGTTGGCTTGGAGACACGGCGGGAGCGCTCTAGCCAATCACAGCACTTGTTACTACAGTAGTCGACTACCGAAGTCAATGGAGGGACTGTGTGGAAGTGGGGGAGGAGGATCATTTCCACAAAGGACATGAGAAGTACTGAACAGGACGGCGTGACGGCGTACTCACCATTTATAGTCGTTAAAAATAGTACCTGCAGATGTTGTTTAATTGCAATCTTTTTTATAAATTTCTATATTACATTCAAAATTCGCAATTACCAAGTGATAGGAACCTTCGACCATTCGATTCATGTGTATATTCATATTGTATACTGTAGACTCAGCAGTATTTGGCTTTTAATGCGGCAACTACGTATCCCAGCTTATAGACAAGGAAAGCAGTCAAAACTTTTAATATTTCAACTCTGAGTCTGAGCGTACGTAGTTGAGGGCTACCACATTTATTTTCATGAAAGCGCGTAACACCGTACCCACGTTGTCGTCAGAGTCTTTCATTCTCAGCCTATTTTCATTAGTCACATGTAATTTTATCACATCGTTGATCAAATTACGGTAAACCACACTATTCCTAAAACAGAGGTAGAAGATGCCTATCCAGGTCCTGTGGATCTATTCTGATATCTTCCCATACGAAGCGATCGATTTCGATGGCTATGGGTCGCGCAAACACAGTAGCGAAGCTGATGTTGGTGGTTGACTTCCTATAGGAGCGAGCCGTGTTGTGTCTATAGCGCGGTTACTCGCGAGAAACACGGCTTCACGCGCAACGCTCAGCGGCGTGGGCGTAAACAGGCGTCCGTGCCGCTCCGCATCTGGAAGCAAACCGCCTTGTCTGTGCGTCCACAACTCAAGGCCAGACCCAGATTTCCATATTTCGTTGTACCTGCGTGACAGCCTGTACTGGTATACACATTATACAATTTCCATACTGGGGAGGACATTTTAACTGAAAGTCGCTACCTTGTATCGACAGATAAATGTGACAATGCAATGTCTGTATCTTTAAGAAGAACGTTGCAATATCGTGTTGATGTCATTATAAATTCCTCAAACCCAATTTAGTAAACAATTAGTTCGTTTTTCATATTACTCAAATCAAAAAATTATATGTCTGAAAGAAGAAGCGCCGGCCGTTGTGTCCGAGAGGTTCTAGGCGCCTCAGTCCGGAACCGCACTGCTGCTACGGTCGCAGGTTCGAATCCTGCCTCGGGCATGGATGTGTGTGATGTCCTTAGGTTAGTTAGCTTTAAGTAGTTCTAAGTTCTAGGGGACTGATGACCTCCGCTGTTAAGTCCGATAGTGCTCAGAGCGATTTGAACCATTTTTGAAAGAAGAAGCTTTTTTTTTATCTCATGCTAAGCGTTCTTCGCTCTACAATGCATACCACAGAATGTGGTTGCTAATACCCACTGAGTCATATTTTCTTCCTATTTCAATCAATGTTTGTCCTAAATTTAAAAAGCCTGTATAATGATAATTAGCCTCAAGTCCTTAGCACGCATTTCCACATACTTGTCAGCTATTCTTTGTCAATCGAAATATTTATGGAGTGAGGAACCTGCTGGTCAAACGTGAGAGTATTTTTGTTGTGCCTATCTGCGACTCAGCATCTCCGCTAGACGGTGAGTAGCAACTATCCTTCTCATAATACTGTCACCAACATGTAACGTACTCGAGATTCTCGAATGAGCATTTAGTAATTTTTACACATTTTCCAATGCGAGTCACCTATCGTTTATTTGAAGCTACCTCTAAAACACACGAAAAAGTTTCCCTGCCAGATTTGGGCTCTATTTCGTGACTGGTATATATCCGCTATTATTAATTTCTCCTCAATCTCATTTAAGTTTTTTTTTCATTTTGCTGTAAATACCGTTATGGTAATGAGGTGCAGTGAAAATTACTACACAGAAATGTGCCTGGTTAGTTATAATGGAGTTGTTGTCAGGTTCAGCAGGTCGAACGTCTAACATCATAATCGATAGTGAGTAGTTTATACAGTGTAATTTACTATGGGAAGTATTAAGTGTCTACTCTTCACTGCTTAATGTCTTTGCATCACTGTAAGGAAGTGGAGTTTAGCGAAATATGTTTAAATAATGAGACTTTCTAAAAGTGTATATTTGTTAAAACAGAATTGAATGTGTGTAACTGGTTCATACTTAGGGACTTTGTATTATATAATGTCAAAGACAGAGTGATTCCCCTCCGCTACGGAAATGGTGTGGCGCGAGCCAAAAGGTGGAATTGGCGCACAATCTGGGCGGAAAGCGAGAGAACACAGTAGGCAGTCAGTGGCCGGCATTTGTGGAGTCAACGCCGCAGGTGCCGAGTGAGGCGTTCGGTATCCTAATCCACGATTGAACGGCCTCGGATGTGGTTACTGCTACAGAAGGGTGCTCTCGCATTAGGAGTAAAAAATTAATATTTACGTCGTCAAGAAGAAATGAACAATAATCCGCCAGAGGAGAGACCAGATAGCCGCCACGTGCCCGCCACCGCTATTGCGCCACTGCTCCAACAAATTCAGGAGGTTAGAACTGTATATCAGAATGAACCAGTGTGTCTGTGTGTGTTTAATTTTGCAATAATAATCCAAGTGTAGCAAAAACTGGTAATTGAACCATTAAATTTTCCCCTTCAATCAACCAAGCAGGTTCCTTTACTCAAAATGCTTAAGTCCCTCTGTCTTGTTTTACGTTGAATTTTTGAAAAGCTCCAATTTACTTTGAATAGCTTCTAATTTACAAGTGTCATTGTGTATCGTGTAGGAACATTAAGATTGTCAGTGAAAACTACGTGCTTCACAAGCAATATAAAGGGCACACAATATTTATCAGATGGAAAGTTTTAAATTTTCTATGAAATATTTCAATAGGAAAGTGCCAAATGGTTAGTACTAATGAATCTAAATGTGACTGGTTAAAATCACTTGCTTCATAAGTGATGGAAGAGACAGAAAGATTTGAAACCTTTTGAATATTTGCTTTAATTTGAACTTACTTAACAATCCAAATAAAAATATTGCTAGTGTATATTGTTTCCAAGCTTTGAGGGCTAAAAGATTTTAAGTGGGCTTGTAGTTCAGCATTTATTATTTTCCGTAAAGTGTGCTTATTTGTGGATAAAGTAGTGGTCAGTTAGTACGATTCCAGTATAATATTTAATAACAGAGTACGTCAAACTGAGAGTAGGTTTCTGTTAATGAACCTGAAATATTGACAAAGTGGAATGCATATGAAACGTGAGTATTGTGAATGTCATTGCATTTGTGACATGTATAAGTGTGTTACCCTAACCTGAACCCTGGCCAGATGCTATTTAGTCTTGCTTTAGTCTTTGAGAACATTTTTTTTTTTGTGCTGAATTGTTTAAAGACTGAAGTAGTGATTGTAGTCAGCAGAGATAAACTCTCTATTTTCAAATAACTTCCGGGAATTCAGCCAGGTAACACTTTCAGCGACCGCCGATATTTCGGCGGGAGAACACCCCGCCATTTTCAAGGCAAACTGCAACGGACAGGCGGCGTACATGCAAATTTAATGCCTCGGTTCTGCGACAGAAGCAGGAAAGATAACACACACACCGAACACTAGTGCCACCAAAGATGACCAAAGTCAGAGCTATCGATAGTGAGACTATGAATTCACAGGTGAGGCAGCATTGACTCTGTTCCTCTGTTTTTTGACAAGGGAGAGAGCCGGATTCCAAACAGAGTTTAAACAGAAACCTCCATCCCTGTTAACGAGGTTGCTCGCTAGTTTAATCTCAACTGCCTCCCTAATGACACTGTCCCAATAGCTGGACGTGCATGCCAATATCTCGGTGTTATTATATAACATGGGGTGACCAGTATCCAAGCAATGTTCGGCAATAGCAGATCTATTTGGCTGCTGTAATCGTGTGTGCCGTTTATGCTCAGTACATCTGTCCTCCACGGTCCTGATAGTTTGACCAATATATGCCATACCGCAGCTACAGGGAATACGATATACACCCGCCTTACGCAATCCAAGATCATCCTTAACGGAACTCAAAAGTGCTCTAATTTTAGATGGAGGTCGGAAAACACATTTCACATCGTATTTCCGTAAAATACGACCGATCTTATTGGACGTGTTTCCTACGTAAGGCAAAAAGGCAGTAGACTTAGGTGTTGACTCAGAATTATCATCAATCACCCGATGTACAGTTGGTCGATAGCGCAACGCACGTTCAATCTGTCTATCACTATAACCATTCTGACGAAATGTAACTTCAAGATGGGACAGCTCCGCTGGCAAAGTCTCAGCGTCAGAAACGACATGTGCCCTGTGTACCAAGGTACGAAGTACCCCTTCACGCTGAGCCGAATGGTGACAACTATTAGCTTGTAAGTACAAATCGGTGTGAGTACGTTTCCTGTAGACTGCATGTCCCAATGATCCATCATCCTTCCTCCTAACCAACACGTCGAGAAAGGGAAGGCAACCATCCTCTTCCACCTCCATCGTAAAACGAATGTTCGGGTGGATCGAGTTCAGATGTTCTAGAAAGACATTCAAATTCTCCCTACCGTGAGGCCAAACAACGAAGGTATCGTCAACGTATCTAAAGAAACAGGCGGGTTTTAAAGGCGCCGACTCCAATGCACGTTCCTCGAAGTCTTCCATAAATAAATTTGCGATCACAGGAGACAACGGACTACCCGAACATTGCTTGGATACTGGTCACCCCATGTTATATAATAACACCGAGATATTGGCATGCACGTCCAGCTATTGGGACAGTGTCATTAGGGAGGCAGTTGAGATTAAACTAGCGAGCAACCTCGTTAACAGGGATGGAGGTTTCTGTTTAAACTCTGTTTGGAATCCGGCTCTCTCCCTTGTCAAAAAACAGAGGAACAGAGTCAATGCTGCCTCACCTGTGAATTCATAGTCTCACTATCGATAGCTCTGACTTTGGTCATCTTTGGTGGCACTAGTGTTCGGTGTGTGTGTTATCTTTCCTGTTTCTGTCGCAGAACCGAGGTATTAAATTTGCATGTACGCCGCCTGTCCGTTGCAGTTTGCCTTGAAAATGGCGGGGTGTTCTCCCGCCGAAATATCGGCGGTCGCTGAAAGTGTTACCTGGCTGAATTCCCGGAAGTTATTTGAAAGTTGTATACGCCAGGAGAAACTCAGGTCTCACAAGTCTCTATTTTGTTTCTGCGAATGCTAGTCTTTGCAATCGAGTGCTACTGCTACCCACTGTGTAGTTTCGTCTGGTTATTATAGGTGTTCGTTGCACTTTTCAGAGAAAGAACCTATGAAAGTCACTTTTGGAAGCGTATATGCAAATCCATTGAAAATAATGTTTTCATATTATTATGCCTAATTAGGCTGGCGACCGTTTATTATTTCATTTACGTTAAATCTGTTGCTGTAATTTCTTACAAAATTTCAAGTACTTTTAATTTCTACCAGAGCCGTGCGTGGCCATCACGTTCCCGCCATCATGTATTTTACACCCTGTTTTTGACGTACTTAAATTACTGGTGTCACTGAGTTTCTGCACTTCATGACCGTGAGCGGCGCTAGCAGCGCATATCAGTATATCGCCTCTCGAAGTATCGTTGCTCGACTGCTATTACTTCCTGGTCGTTGTCTGTTGTAAGCCAGTTCGGGTCGCGAGTTCGGGGCTGCCAGTCAGCTGGAACGCGTCTGGAGTGCAGTCCGGAGCTGCCAGTCGGGGAGTTGCAATGCGCCACTGGTGCAGTCGGGTTGGAGCAGTGAGGTCTGCGTCGACGTGGCTCGCCCGACCATTGCCGCCACGCATCACTTGAGCCGGGCCACGGTCTTGGTGGATCGTCGGTCGGTCGTCCTACTGGCCGATGCGTTTTGGCTCGCCGATCGTTCATGAGTCGGCTGTGTGTGTGTGTGTGTGTGTGTGTGTGTGTGTGTGTGTGTGCTTAGTTACTGTTGGGTAACGTTCAGGTCTTCGTGCAAGTGTTTGTCAGGTTGTGTGTGTAGTTGGTGTTATTTCCACTGAGGAGTATTTTAGATGTTGTCGGCATTCTGAGGGTAGTCGGTCGGTTGGTGTGGAACATGGAGGACACCCCCGTGCGGTGCAGTCTGCTGGGTCCGCTGGCAGCCCCTGCGCAGTGTCGGAGCGTGTGTGGAGGAGCTGTCCGATCGCTACGAGCTTCGTGGCTCACCGACCCGGGACGTCAAAGTTGAGTGGTGTGTCAAGCACCCAAGCCATTTCCGTTCATGTTGTCGTTAGTTTCGGTGGTTCGCTGTTGGGGAGCTTTGCCTGTGAGCAACACAGGGTGTTTGTAGTGGTGAAATCGAGCCGCCTTGCGATGGAATTAACTACATTGGTTGACTTCAATTCAAGTGCACCAGTGGAATTTTCTGCCTTGTGGCCGTTAGTGTTCTGGTTGTTTTGGTTGGCAGGAGAGCCAACACCATGTTACTAGAGGCCGAAAGGCACGCGTTTTAGCTCACGTAGGCTGGCGTGAGGTCTGGAACAGGACAAGGAAATTAGAATAACGGACGTAGCTGGTGGAATACTTAACTTTAATCCGTTAATGGTGAACGTCGGTCTTGACGGTACATGATTCATAATATCAATAGTAACTGATAATGGCACTTTGCTAGGTCGTAGCAAATGACGTAGCTGAAGGCTATGTTAAACTATCGTCTCAGCAAATGAGAGCGTATTTTGTCAGTGAACCATCGCTAGCAAAGTCGGTTGTACAACTGGGGCGAGTGCTAGGACGACTCTCTAGACCTGCCGTGTGGCGGCGCTCGGTCTGCGATCACTGACGGTGGCGACACGCGTGTCCGACGTATACTAACGGACCGCGGCCGATTTAAAGGCTACCACCTAGCAAGTGTGGTGTCTGGCGGTGACACCACGCCGCTTACCTGCCGTGGCCACTGACGTCAATTCAGGCAGTGTTCCTTTTTGGTGAAGTTAACTCGTGTATTACCTTATTTCGAATTCAAGTGTACCAGCGGAATTTTCTGCCTTGTGGCGATTAGTGTTCTGGTTACCTGCCCTGGCCACTATCGTAATTTCAGCCAGCGTCCTTTCCTCACCTGTTGTCGCTGTCCAACATGGTGTGTAGTTTTGACAGCTTAATACATATTTCATTGTGGATAATCACGTCCGTAACAGTTTGGTCTTTGAGTTTTTGTGTACCGATTGGTGGGAAGGAAGTCGTTTGGTCGGTCGGTCTGTGACTGTCTCTTGGAGGGTTACCGACGAATCAAGTATAGTTGGGCCCGCCGCCTGTCTCACCTAAGTGAACGTTAATGTTTCGAGGGCATCTCCCCCCCCCCCCCCCTGGAGGCGTCTGAGTGCCCTTGTTTATACGGTCCTTTTCATGGGTGTTTAATGGTCTGTTGATAATCTATTATAGATAATGCTTAAAAAGAAAAATTTTTTTTTCTTGTGTTTTATGTAAAACAATTTATGTAAACCAACTGTGCGCCTTCAGCCGGTTTAAACCTTATTCTTAAATTTAGTTATTGCCGTTGCGTTGCTTTTTCATTTAGTGTGCGTTCAGCCATTGAAAACTTAAAGGTTAAGGTATTTTTGAATTTTTGGAAAATGAACTGTTGTCCTTCAGCCGCTTAAAGCCTTATTCTCAAAATTTCCCCTTAAGCGAAAACATAGCGACCTTCTGCCTTAAAATATTATGGTATTATATTTTAAAATTTTGAAATTTAATTGTGGCCTTCAGCCGTTTCTATGGCACCTTGTATATGTTTGTTCTATCCACTTTTCCCTTGGGCCTGTGATATATATATTTTAATTATTTTATTTGGAATTTTAACTGCATGTCTTCAGTCACTTGCAATTTATTTTGTTGTTTTTTAAGATTTCTTGTTTGGAGGCCTTCAGCCGTGAAGAAATTGGATTTTGAAACTGGTAGTTGTAAAGGTTCGGCTACGTGCCGTTTTGGGTTTAAAGGTGTTGCTAAATTACAATAAATTACAATTTTTAAGTCAAACTTTCCACAATCCTAATCACCCAGCGGGTTTAGGGGGCGTCTCACTACCAACAGCCATAGTTACGAAATTCAGGTTCGATTCTCTCTATGTGTTAGGTCAATGCACGGTCAATGCAAAAATCCTCCCAGAGGGTGACACTGACTGCAGGTTTAAACCATTTTCGGTAATTACTAATCCGCGGCAGTGTTATAAACAGGACCCGTGGAATTTGCCGGGCTATTGGAGATCCAAGGAGGCCTGCTTCCACCACTGTGCTTCAGTACACTTGTACTCTCCTGTCTCCGTTCCAAAACGTCGAGCTTGCTTTAGTGGTTTCGGCGGAGATACGGTTGGTTGGCTGGGGGAAAGGGTTCAAACAGAGAGGTCATCGGTCCCATAGGATTAGGGAAGGCTGGGGAAAGAAGTCGGCCGTGGCCTTTCAAAGGAAGCAGCCAGAAATCTGCCTGAAGTGATTTTGGGAAATGGCGGAAAACCTACATCAGGATGGCCGGAGGCGGGTTTGAACTGTCGTCCTCTCGGATGAGAGTCCAGTGTGCCAGCCAACTCGCTCGATCGGAGACAGGGGCAGGCAGACTGACAGAAGAATTTTTACGTCTCTGGACGTGCTGATGTACCGCGGGTCGACCTCGCGCCGGCTCACGCGTTGTTTGCGCGCGACGCAGACGACGCGCGGGGCCGCGGCTCGGTGTCAATATCTGCCTGGCCCCGGATTTATACGCGCCGGAGTATTCGACGGCGATAAATCGAGCCCGCGGGCGGTGACGGGATCAGCCCGGCTCAGCGGCCGCCCGCCCTCCTCTGCTGTGAATACTGTGCAGTGCCGCGCTGCGCGGGATAAACACGTCGGCCCAGAAAGGCGCGCAGCTGTCGGCCTCTGTGACAGCGGGGCAGGGGCGGCTGTCACCGGCCGCTGTCAAGCGTCACGGCGTGCGACTCCCAGCGTGGCCGTCTGACGTCGGCACTGGCTGTGGCGTCACGCGGCGCGCGAGGCTGATCGCAGAGAGAGCATCAGGTGGTGTCAGGAAATGTCCCGGTTGTCCCATGTAGGATATCTGCTAACGGCACCGACAGGTATGGGGTAGCAAAGAATCTGCTTACAGTAGTGATCAATGCGATATGCTACCGAGCAGTGTTTCTCTCGTATTGTGATACTGTAGAGTGTTCTATGGTACACTGAGGAACCGAAAAATACTAGTACACCTACCTATTATCATGCAGCGCCTCCGCGATCAGGCAGAATTGCCGCAACACGACGTAGCATCGACTTGATTAATGTCTGAAGTAGCGCTGGAGGAAACTGACATCATGAATCCTGCAGGACTTTCCATAAGTCCGTAAGCATACGACAGGGTGGAGATGTCTTCTGAACAGCACCTCGCAAGACATCTCAGATACGCTCAATAATTTTCATGTCGGGAAGTTTGGGGACCAGCGGAAGTGTTTAATCTAAGAAGAGTGTACTTGGAGCCACTCTGTAGCATTTCTGGACTTTTGGGATTTCGAATTGTCGTGCTGGAATTGCCCAAGTCCGTCGGAATGCACAATGGACATGCATGGATGCAGGTGATCAGACAGGATGCTTACGTACGTGTCATCCGTCAGGATCGTATCTAGACGAATGACGGGTCCCACATTACTCCAACTGCACACGCCCTATACCACTATAGAGCCCCCATCCAGCTTGAACAGTCACCTGCTGATATGAGCCCATGGGTTCATGACGTTGTCTCCATACTTGTATCCGTCGATCCGTTTGATACAGTTTGAAACGATGCTCGTCCTACCAGGCAACATGTTTCCAGTCGTCAACAGTCCAATATCGGTGTTAAAGAGCCCAAGCGAGGTGGAAAGCTTTGTGCTGGGCAGTCATCAAGGGAATACTAGTGGACCAACGGCTCCGAAAGCCCCTATTGCCCTATTCATTATGTTTCGTTGAATAGTTCACATGCTGACACTTGTTGATGGCCCAGCATTGAAATTTGTAGCAATTTTGAGAAGAGTTTCACCAACTGCGACATAATCGCGTATACAAACAATGATCCAATACTGTAAAATGCTTTTTTATTCCAGTCTCTGATCACAATATGAACTCTTTAGACGATGACCGGTTTCAGTCTGTAATGACCATCCTCAGAACTTTTTTACACCGTGTCCTAAAGTGATACGGCCATAATGGCATCGTCAAAACATAATATGGCCATTATGGCCGTATGACTATAGGACACGGTGTAAAAAAGTTCTGAGGATGGTCATTACAGACTGAAACCGGTCATCGTCTAAAGAATTCATATTGTGATCAGAGACTGGAATAAAAAAGCATTTCAGAAGAGTTGCGCTTCTGTCACATTGAACGATTCTCTTCAGTCGTCGTTGGTCCAGTTTTTGGACTATCTTTTTCCAGGCGCTGCAGTCTGGAACCGCAAGACCGCTACGATCGCAGGTTCGAATCCTGCCTCGGGCATGGATGTTTGTGATGTCATTAGGTTAGTTAGGTTTAACTAGTTCTAAGTTCTAGGGGACTAATGACCTCAGCAGTTGAGTCCCATAGTGCTCAGAGCCATTTGAACCATTTTTTATCTTTTTCCGGCCCAAGCAATGTCGGAGACTTGATGTTTTACCGGATTCCTGATATTCACGGCACACTCGTGAAGTAATCGTACGGGAAAATCCCCACTGCATCGCTACCTCGAAGATGCTGTGTCCCACCGCTCGTGCGCCGACTATAACACCACGTTGAAACTCACTTAAATCTTGATAACCTGCCATTGTAGCAGCATTAACCAACGGAACAACTGCTCCAGACACGTATTGTCTTACGTAGGTGTTGCCGACCGCAGCGCCGTGTTCTACCTGTTTACATATCTCCGTATCTGAATACGTGTGGCTATACCAGTTTCTCCGACGCTTCAGTGTAAAACACGTGTACTGCTGTTCATATCTTCGGAACGGACAAAGTTAAAAGAAAACCAATCTTTTCTTCAGTTTCAATATTTTGTTGACAGGGAAGCAGCAAGTTTTTTTAAGTTCTAGCCGGCCGCTGTGGCCGAGCGGTTCTAGGCGCTTCAGTCTAGAACCGCGCGACCGTCACGGTCGCAGGTTCGAATCCTGCCTTGGGCATGCATGTGTGTGATGTCCTTAGGTCAGTTAGGTTTAAGTAGTTCTAAGTTCGACTGACGACCTCAGATGTTAAGTCGCAAAGTGCTCAGAGCCATTTGAACCATTGTTAAGTTCTTTAAAGCCTTTATTAACGATTCTGACGACAGTTGCATTATTTATGTTAGGAGACTAGTTTAAACCTTGTAAGGTTCATTTTAAGGCCTAGCCTAATGCGGCTACAAAAAGCAATACATAGTTGTCAGTGAATACAGAAGTGGTATTACAATAAAAAGTTCAAATGTAACACAAATTACTTATTTGAATACAAACATACCTGCACTGACAGTGCCTGATCTCAATAATAAACAGCAGAGTGGCAACACCTGCTTTATAAATGTTGGCAGAATAAATGTCACAATGCACACGTGCATCTTACCGTCTCAGAATCAAACTGGAGGTCAACTTGTTCAACAGCACCAGGAAACTTGAGACGGCGCTAGCGTCGCTCCTCGCATACGAGTGCACCTGCGCAGCCTGTGGGGGGGGGGGGGGGGTGTCGTTTTTAGGATAGGGTTTGTTTAAGCACTTATATCAAACCTGACATCAACAGAGTGAATCACAACAACAAATTTTGTATTATACAAATACAAATACTAGTGTCACGTGTACTCGTTACATATTCGCACGTAAGACAGGCATTTCATGTTCACATGGGCATCCACGGCCGATTGATGCATCGAATTAAAACAGGGGGCATTGCAGCACCTTTATTAAGGTATGTACAACGCAAATTTTGTAATGGATCAACAAATGTGATTAGTTTCGCCGTACTATATATTAAATGTTTCAGGTTAATAAAGCTTCAGTAGGCTATGCTTGAAAACGAACCTGTAAGTTTCGAAACTAGTCGCCTAACACACATACTGCAACTGTTGACAGAATAGTTAGTAAATTCTTTAAGGAAAGACAGTCATGATGGTTAGCGTACCGCTGGTAGCTAAGCAACGTTTGCTCGACACTTTTTTATATTGATTTGGACAGAGAGTTGATTGGAAGAGTCAAGACAAACGGGACACCTGTAAGTCGACGAGCAGCAGGATTAGTATTAATGGTCAGTGTTTCTAGCGAGGCCGTGCTTTTACAGTTTAATTCAGCCAGTGCCTACTTCCCAAACTTCACATAATCTCCTCTGCTTTATTTTCTGGAGCAGCACTCGTGTAAGAAACTGTTTGGCGGGTAAATGACTTACGCACAATATTTTGCTCTGCAGAGGAGTGAGCGCTGACGCCAGACTTCTTGACTTCTGACTCACACCTGGCAGACAGAGCACCCCACCAGTGAAATCAGCCATCTCGTACCATAAACTGTTACGGTGTAAAGTCCAGCGCGGGCACGCCAGTCGGGAACGATGGAGCAGAAGACTGTGGCTAGATGTCAGCCAATTGCACGCTGACCGACCCATCTCCAGTACAACGCGACAGCAGCGGCCTCTATGAGAAGAGGACGTAAGTGCCGCGCCGGTCGGAGAGAAGCTTCGAGACTAGCGACCTGAATAGAATCGTCAAAGGTCATTACTTCGCTTGCACTAGAATTGTTATACTAAAGAAGCTTGTTTATTTCGGATGTCGCCCTTTGCTTGCGACACATCTGTGTAATTCTCAAAGTTACGTATTGTAGTCGCTCATTTTGTGATAAAACTCATTAATACGATTTGCTTGAACAGGTTCCCTAGACACCCCATATTCGACGACTGGGCAGGATTTAACATAAATAAATGACTGGGATGTGTACCCCGGTAGTTGCGGCCAGGCCAATGTACCGGGCGCGCCTCACCACCTGGACAACAGCAGCAGCGTACAGCTTCCAGCGGTTACACATTGCTTAATTACTGCAGTGTTCACCAACACGTGGCAAGTACATGGAATGCATGCGACCAAAAAAAAAAAAAAAAAAAAAAAAAAACCACATTCCCTACAACAGCCAGAGCAGAGTTTGTATAATGCTTTGTTGACTGTATATTGTAGAATGAAATGCGCACATCGTCGACTCGCTATATTTCGGTGCATGTAATGTGCAACACGCACACCTACAGATGATTCACAGCAACACCCCTTTCGATTAATGTTATGATCGGCGGACGGAAACTGAAGGCCAGTGCACCCTTCACTGTGCTCGAAAAGCAGTCTCTTGCTACATTAAATTTTCAACAACTCTTCCACCGGGGTTATATCTATTTCCTACTTTTTTGTACCTGTAGATGTAAAATGTTTGAAGAACATAGTCCTACTATTTAAATTTTGACTCTGTATTCCAATAAAGTACAGTTTTTAAATAGAAGTTGCAGTGGTCATTGTCCTCCGAACAGAGCTTTATGTCGTCATTAAATCTTTCCTTTCTTTCACTTGCGCCTTTGTCCCACAATGTCGCAGGGTCGGCGTGGTTGCAACGGATTTGGCAAGGTTAATTTAAAGGGGTGGCCGGATGCCCTTCCTGCCGCCACCCCATAGCCCCCAGGACAGAATCAGTATACCCCAGCAGTCTGCGTCTAGTGTAAACCATGAAATAGTGCGGAAGTGTTACAAATGTCTGCGTGTCGTGGAACTGAGGTGGGATGTGGGGACCAGCCCGGTATTCACCTAGCGGGATGTGGAAAACCGCCTAAAAACCACATCCACGCTGGCCGACACACCGGCCTACGTCGTTAATCCGCTGGGCGGATTCGGCCCAGGGCCAGCGCGCCTACCCGAGTCCAGGAAGCAGCGCATTAGCGCTCTCGGCTAACGTGGCGGGTTATGTCGTCATTACATCATCGTACCATAATACATTAAATTCTACAAAATTTCATGGTCAGAATATGATGCTGAACATTATACGTCAAAATTTAGTTTCTTGAAATTTCGAAAAATATTGAATGTGACATTACAGAAACTTTCAGCCGATATTTTTAAACTAAAAAGTCTTTTCTATTACAATCTCAGCTTCATAGTTTCAAACCTAAGTGGAAGTGAAGATTTCTGTGAAACAACTATTTTAAAATTATTGACATGATGGAATTCAAACTCTGGATAAATAGTCTTTAGATGTTTCTCAACCATTTTAGTAACAATGAATGGTCTCTGTTGGATTCATTTCATGTTAATTTCTTAAATATGTTGTCATTTACGGCATAAATTCCTCTTCTAAATTTACTGTGGTGTTTCTGACTATTTGGGAGGAGACTGAGCAGTGAAACGTGTTACTTTTACACATAAACAAGAACGATCTGTCACACTACTACACTTTAAAACACAGTTTATATAATTCATGTCACACAGTCTCATACGGAATCTACATCCGCTTTCTTTTATATACTGTATATGATAAAATACTGTCATCCCCCTTCCCTTCTGTGTGAGAGGATGAATGAGCAAATGTATTTGTAGTTGCATGCTGGATGGTAGCAGACAAGCCTGTCTGCTAGAGAACAGTAGGACCAACGTCAGAACAGGTAGCTACGGCTTCTAAAAGCAGAGAGGTTTCTATGCTTAGTATGGTCCTGACTGTCCGTTGTCATGTTGGTATAGGAAGCTGCCTCTCTGGTCACTTCCGTTTGTATTTGGGAAGCACGCTCGGTAGGAGCGCAGATCAGTCTGTCCGTGGCGAGCGTCTGAAGTGGTAAGATCTCCGGCTGAGCGCGTGTCTGCTAAGTCCGTAGGACAATGGATTTCTTAAGTTCAGCCTAACTGAAAATTTAATCACCTTTATTTCAGGTTTAGCTCTAAAATATCTAATGTTACCTTAACTTGCAACGCAGTGTAATTCGGGTGTGAAGTTCAGTGCTTTGTCACTACTTTGTGAGTAAAGTGGAACCACGTGTTGATCAGTAACTCTAACTAAGATCATCAATCTTAAATGCGAATGCTCGTGTGATTATAATGTCTCGTCTTGACAATATTGTTTTTATATAGCAACTTTTCTTTATGTTCAACCCACGTGGGGTGTACTTTATGAGACCAGTGCCACGTGCTTATACAACTGTTTGACCCATCAGGTTAATAGTAAGACGATAGTAACCAGTTCGAGGTTTTTCTTTAGTAAATTGTGTTTCGATGTAATTTATTTTAATTATCAAAATTATTGTGGAGTTACACTCTTTGTGTAAACCAAGTTGACCACGTGAAGCATGTGGTGAAAGCATCAAAGTAGCCCTCAGCTATTCTTTTCGGGAAGTTTTCACAGAGAGTTAGTATGAATTTAGTATACCAGTGTGTGGTAATTACATGACGGACAGGATTGCGTTACGAACGTAACTTCTTTGGGTGAAAATTGAATCGGTTGGTTGAGGTTAATTTACTCTTGCATATGTTTCAACGTTCTTTGTATGTAGTCTCCCAATCTTGGCTCCCTATTTGATGTGTTCCGTAAGATTACAAACTCACATTTTCACAATCCTAAATAAGGCACCACCTTAGTAATGAATCAAGTTTAATATGTTGAAATTTCAATGATCAATGTTAAAATAAATTTCCAAATATAAACTGATTTATTTCTTTTTATTTAAATTCTCTTTTATATATATATATATATTACCGGTTGTTGTATGACTATTAAAAGATTATAATTAATGTTAGTCTGGTTGGGAATTTGGTAAGCTAGACAAGATACCTGGTGAAACAGTTGCGCAGTAATGCACGGTTAACTTCCCCAGACAGCTCACAGCTTTTAACCCGCTTTTCTTGTCTATCAGCACCGCTTTCATAGCAAATTAAAGTAACAACGTTACAACAAGCCATTTTAAATTATTATTAAAAAATTTAATACGCTTTTGCGGTGTAGTATGGACTGATGCGCGGACCAACAGGGATACAGTGACTTAGCTGTGAAGATGGGTGGGTGGGGCGGGGGAGGAGAGAGGGGAGTTCCCTTCTCTGTGGCTCCCACTACTAACTACTGCAACGCACTTGCTTCCCAATGAAGCCACACCCAGAAAAATTTACAAGAACTGAATAAAATAGAACTGTGTGTAGCTATATTACTCAGTGCCACATACACTCTACACACGAAGGAGTTTTGAAATTAATTTTGTAAATATAGTTACAACCATCTTGTACTGTATTGTAATTTTCATGTGGATGTATTGTACCTAATTACTTTGTGAAATATTTTAACTGCTTCATGTGTAGAGATAATAGAAAATGTATATAAAATTGAGTAGAAAAGCAATGGGAAAGTACCTGTGTTGTAAAAAGCTGTTGAGGCTCCGCTACCTACATCAGTGTCAGGCAATCGTCCCCTGGAGTACTGTGTATGCAGGCTCAATTAAAAAGGCTTATATATTCCTAAAATGATTTGTTACTAAAGGGTTGGCCACTGCTAGCGAGGCATGGTAGCGACCATTGGCTGATGTCTCCTCCTTATGTGCCAAACGGCAGTCACCTCCAAAGACGTAGCGGTAGCGGCACTGGTGGCAACAGCTGTGGACCCTGTGGCTGCTGTTGGGAGAAGCACTTGTCAGTCCAGAGACAATGATGTTTGCTGCAAATAAAGTACATATCTCTTACGTCCCAATCCTCCTCCTCCTCCCCTCCTACTACTAAAGACTGATCTGTGTTTGAGGTTCCACTAGCGAGCTATACAGGTTGTACTTGACGTAACTAATCTCCTGATAGTGTCATCTCAGTGTGTCGAGCATTGCTTCTAACACAGTAACACTGCAAGAAATAGTTCCTTTCAATGAAATATTCCTACATAAATGACTGCAAAGTTGGAACTGTTCCCAGTCGGGCAGAAGCTAACTTGGATGCAAGGAGTTCAGAGCCAACTTTGCTCAAACTAGAGCAAGTAAATGGGTCAGATAGTCTCGGACGGTTGTTATTTGCTTTTCAGAACTGAAAAAGAGTGAGGGGCAAGGCTCCGTAGCACCTTAGTGGACACTGACAGGGAGTTGTCTAAATACAGTCAGGACTGTCATGTGTGAGCCATACGTACAAACAGGCTACACGGACGACGAGAGCAAAGAGTTATGTCTCGACAAAGCTTCACACTGCGTACAGAGACAGCATACTTTACAACTCTAAATGCATGGATCAGTATATGTTTCTTCAGCCCAATGTATCAGATGTGACAATTTAATCATATGCGTGTAGCATCATTGTCTCTTTTCTTGATACCTCGGATAGTCTCCTATGCCCATGCCGCTTTAGAGAACCATAGCGATCATGAAGACTGAAAATCATAATCTAGACTGACAGTGCAAGTAAAAGAGCGCAAATATAAAAGTTTGTAACGAGGTCAGGGTGACCGCTGTTCAGCTGAAAGCGCTTTAATGGGTGCAATACCGTTTAGCGCTCTCTCTCTCTCTCTCACACACACACACATTCTTGTGAAGTAATTAGCTTCTTCTCTCAACCATCTAACTTCACATTGAGATGTCAGGTTAAGTAATTTCAGCTGATATCATACGTAACGGTTTTTGACGTCTCTGCTCTATTTATACGAAGCACAATTCATGAGCCAAAAATAAATCTTTATTTCATTGTTTTATCGTTACAGTGGGTTAATGGCATTGATCCAAGTCTTCATGGCCTATTACCTCGGTACACAGATAAAATTGGAGGGGAAATACATAGACTTATGTTAGGAGCATCGTGATCATAGCACAAACTCTATAGGGCTTCACTATAGCGGGTCCAAACGACATTCAGTTTATTCATTTAAAATGCCCACTCACTCATCAATCGTGTGACTGGTATGATGTGGCCCGTAACGAATTCCTCTCTTGAGCGAACCTCTTCAACTCAGAGAAGGACCTATACCCTGCGTTCTCTGTTATTTGTGGGATGTATCCCAATCTCTGTCTTCCCCTGCATTTTTCACTCTTTTCACTTCCCTCTTCAGCTACGAAAGTTATCCCTGGTGTGTTAACACACGTCTTATCATCTTGTTCCTTCCTCTTGTCAATATTTTCGACATGTTGATTTCCTCCCTGATCCTGCAGAGATCGTCCTCACTTCTTATCTTATCAGTGTACCTAATTTTCAACACTGTTCTGTAGAACCATGTCTCAGACACCGTAATTTTCTTCCTTTCTGGTTTTCCCGATGTCAGTGGTTCATTTACACGTGCTCCAAAAGTACGTCCTGAGAAATTTCTTCATTGCATTGGGTCCTGTGGTTGATGTAAGTAAATTTCTTTCGGCCAAGAATATGTACAAGAGCTAAAGAGTACTACGAAAAAGGTTTTAAAATACCGCCACCTGTCACAAAATTTGTTGACAATTAAATTATGTATTTAGAGACATGCTTCTAGGGAATACCTCATCGTCAGGCAATATTGGCATTACAAAAACGTTTAACACATGTTCATACAGATACTAAAGCTTCTTCACATGACTGCTATGATCATACTGTGGAGAGAGAGAAGGGTAACCTACTAAAGGTCGATGTCACTTTGTGTATTGGTCTTCTGTTCACATGAAAATGTTATAAAACAGTCACTCATTTTGTTGTTGTGGAGCGGCAGTTTTTTTATGTGTCGAGGCATTCCTATTTCCATTGTTCTTTTGACTTATTCACCATTGCCTATTACAGTTATCAAAACGTTTTCAGCTCCAAAAGTGGTCAATCCTTCTCCTTCTAACAAACATTTGTAAGTGAACTCCTTCACTTGCATCCACGAATCGTAAACGTCAGTCTTCAATGTTATCCTTTGTGTGATGAATGTTGATGAGTAACCCTGATCGTTGAAAATGAAATTTTCGTTCAGCAGTGGAATGTACGATGATACGAAACTTCCTGACAAACTAAAACTGTATGCCAGACCGTGACTCGAACCCGGAAACTTTCCATTTTGGAGGCAAGTGCTGTACCAACCGAGGTACCCGAGCACAACTTAGAACCAGTCCTCACTGTTTTACTTTCGGCAGTACTTCATCTCCTACGTTCTCAATTACACACAGTTTTAAGCTGTGAGAAAGTTTCATATCAGCGCACACTCCGCCGCAGAATGAAAAACTTCGTTCTGAAACCAACCCGAGTCTGTGGCTATGCTATATCTGCGCTATATTCTGTCTTCCAGGAGTGCCAGTCGTCCAAGTTTCGCAGGAGAACTTTGAGGTTTGGCAGGTAGAAGATGAGGTATCGGCGGAAGTAAAACTGTGAGGTCGGGTCGTGAATACTGCTTGGGTACTTCATATGGTACAGCACTTGACAGTGAAAGGCAAAGATTCCGGATTGGAGTCCTGATCCGGCACACAGCTCCACTTTGCCAGAAATTTTCAAATCTTGACCCTTTTCCTGCATAGCTTTCTTTCGTAAAAGTTCGATGTTGATACCATATAACTACACTGTGTGATCAAAAGTATCCGGACACCCCCAAAAACATACGTTTTTCATATTAGGTGCATTCTGCTGCCACCTACCGCCAGCTACCTCAGTAGACATCGTGAGAGGGCGGAATGGGGCGCTCCGCGGAACTCACGGACTTTCTTCTTGGTCATGTGACTGGGTGTCACTTCTGTCATACGCCTGTACGCGAGATTTCCACATTCCTAGGTACACTGTTTCCGGTGTGATAGCGAAGTGGAAACGTGAAGGTACACGTACAGCACATAAGTGTACAGGCCGACCTCATCCGTTGACTGACAGGGACCGCCGACAGCTGAAGAGGGTCGTAATGTGTAATAGACCATTACACCGGAATTCCAAACTGCATCACGATCCACTATAAGTACTATGACACTTCGTCGGGAGGTGAGAAAATTTGGATTTCTTGGTCGAGCGGCTGCTCATAAGCCACACATCACGCCGGTAAATGCCGAACGAAGCTTCGCTTGATGTAAGGAGCGTAAACATTGGATGATTGAACAGTGGTAAAACGTTGTGTAGAGTAACGAATCGCGGAACACAATGTGGCGATCGGATGGTAGGGTGTGGGTATGGCGACTATGTAGTGCCAACAGTAAAATTCGGAGGCGATGGTGATATGGTGTGGTCGTGTTTCCATGGAGGGGGCTGCACCCGTTGTTGTTTTGCGTGGCACTATCACAGCACAGGCCTACATTGATATTTTAAGCACCTTCTTGCTTTCCACCGTTGAAGAGCTATTCGGGGATGGCGATTGCTTCTTTCAACACGATCGAGCACTTGTTAATAATGCACGACAATAACATCCCTGTAATGGACAGGCCTGCATAGAGTCCAGACCCGAATCCTATTCTCAGTGCAGCACTCCGTGAAGAATGGGCTGTCATTCCCCGAGCACCTGATTGAATGTATGCCTGCGAGAGGCGAAGCTGTCATCAAGGCTAAGGGTGGCCAACACTATACTGAATTCCAGCATTACCGATGTAGGGCGCCACGAACTTGTAAGTCGTTTTCAGCCAGGTGTCCGGATACTTTTGATCACGTAGTGTGTATTACGTTGATTGTAAAAAGCTACCAACTTCTAAGTAGCGTGATTAAAAGCAAAGCGTACACTTTTGCGGCCAGCGACTTGGAAAAAGACCCTAGCAGGCGCATGTGGCGAGCCCGTGGCCAGTAAAACACCCCTACGTCTCCCCCCCCCCCACGCCGCTCCCCCCCCCCACCCCTGTCTGTGTTTTACCGTCCGCTGCTCGGACCGCAGCGGTGTATCTCGCGCTCGGCTCCATCGCATTCGATAAAACGCCGAAAAAACAAATAAAATGAAACCTTTCAGAGCGGTGACGGGAAATGGGGTTCCCCACGTTATCAGCGCGTGATGGGCTGCAGAATGTTTCTCCGAAATGGATGATACTATCAAAACACTGGCGGATGAAATGTTACGCCCGCCACAGCCGCTGTAGGCTGCTTCTGCGCCGCTCCGCGGAAGCCTGAGCCAGCGGTGGAAAACACTTTCCACGGTCGAACTCCACACTCGCGCGAAACAGTCTCATTCGTGTGAATGGTTGTGGTTTTGCTTTCCGACCAGGTTTTGATAGACTGTGAATGAGAGCATCAGAATATTAATTCCGCGTTTCATTTCAGTCGGAAAGAGGTAGAATTGTTTTGTTACGTTGGTGAAATTATGGTTGACTACAAGTCGACAAAATATCACCACGACCAAAATTAAATAAAAAGAAACAGCTAAAATATTCAATTAGTGACACTGATTCGAAGCAGTTGTTGAGCCTCTTGTTTTAGTTACAGTTTTGGAGCTGGAGTCAAAACCTGCAATTACAACATAACTGTCACTTCTAAGAGTATCCTAAGGCTTCTACATCGCTGGCAACGGGTTATACACAATTCTGTTGACTACTTTGAAGGTCAGTAAAACTTTGAAACACGTATCTATTTTTTACGAGCTGTAAATAAATAGTTGTCACTATTAAAGCTCCAACCCCCGTATTTAAGGTTATAATATAAACTGCACAATGGAATAACACACTGAACGACGCGGTTGCAGTTTTATACAGAACAAACAAACAAAAAACAAAGAGATGTCGTCGGTTTCCAGTTTCTCTCTTACGATTCATTTATGTTTCTTGCTTTGCTAATACTACCGGTAATTATTTACAGACGGGTATTTGACAATATTGTTGTTTATTTAATAACGACCTATGTTTCAGCCTCTTATGCCATTTCCAAGTGACTGAGTTTATGCCATTAACATATATTGCAGAACATCAAGCTCAAAATAGGCCATAAATTAAGGGAAATACTGGCGCCCCACCAAATGCCAGACTTAAAACCATAATCTCGTAAAAAGATCAATAGTGGAAGCACGCCATATTTAGTAAAAACAGGCTTACTAGGTATATAAATGCGGTTGATATACTAAGTAAACCTGTTTTTACTAAATATGGCGCGCTCCCACTATTCTTTATTCTTCTTTTTATAAGATGATGATTTCACACCTGGCATTTCGTGGGGCGCCAGTATTTCCCTTAATTTATGGCCAATTTCGACCTTGATGTCCTGCAATATATGTTAATGCCATGAACCCAATCACTTGAAAATGGCGTAAAAGGCCGAAACGTAAGTCGTAGCTACACAAACTATAATGCAGTCAAATGGTGATGTATTCATTTAAAAATTATTGCACGACTGTTGCTCAGCAACATAAAAACTGTTTATTTACTGCGTAATTTGTATACTGTAACAAAACTACCGAACCGTTGTATTGGTAGAGAGCCACTCTGTTATCAACAGTCTTCAGCTGCGTATTGTAGGTTTCCAGTTACGATTTTTAAGCTGGTAAATTAATTTATCCACAGGATTTTTGAGGCAACTTATAGCGGTGGTTCACCTGAGCCTAAATTTAGAGCCCGGGTGCAATCCAATGAATGCTTTTACAGTTTATTTCTAGAGAAGGGAGCTACCACAGAAGCTACTGCAAAAGATAGCCATCCAGACAAAGGTAACACTTTCTCTGCACTGTAACAAATAGTTTCGTACGTCGTTGTTGTGGTCTTCAGTCCAGAGACTGGTTTGATACAGCACTCGATGCTACTTTACCCTGTTCAAGCTTCTTCAGCTCCCAGTAACTACTGCAACCTACATCCTTCTGAATCTGCTTAGTGTATTCATCTCTTGGTCTCCCTCTGCGATTTTTACCCTCCACGCTTCACTCCAGTATTAAATTGCTGATCCCTTGAAACCTCAGAACGTGTCTCACCAACAGATCCTTTCTTCTAGTCAATTTGTGCCACAAATTCCCCTTCTCCCCGGTTCTATTCAGTACGCCCTCATTAGTTACGTGATCTACTCATCTAACCTTCAGCATTCTTCTGTAGCACCACATATCGAAAGCTTCTATTCTCTTCTTGTGTAAACTGTTTATCGTCCATGTTTGTCATGCGTACATGGCTTCACTCCATACAAATACTTTCAGAAAAGACTTCCTGTCACATAAATGTACGCTCCATGATAATAAATTTATCTTCTTCAGTACACTTTCTTTCGCATCGCCTGTCTACATTTTATATCCCGATTCTCAGTTTTTTTTGCTCCCCACATAGCAAAACTCATCTATTACTTTAAGTGTCTAATTCCCTAATCTAATTCCCTCAGCATCACCTCATTTAATTTGAGTGCATTCCCTTATCCTCGTTTTCGTTATGTTGCCGTTCATCTTCTATCTTCCATTCCGCTGAACTGGTCTTCCAGGCCCTTTGCTGTCTCTGGAAGAGTAACAATGTCGTCGGCAAACCTCAAAGTTTTAATTTCTTCTCCATGGATTTTAATTCCTACTCCAAATTTGTCTTTTGTTTCCTTTACTGCTTTCTCAATATACAGATTGAATATCATCTGGGTTAGGCTACAACCCTGCCTCACTCCTTTGAGGCTACTGCTTCCCTTCCATGCTCCTCGACTTTTATAGCTGCCATCTGGTTTCTGTACAAATTGTAAATAGCCTTTTGCTCCCTGTATTTTACCCCAGCGACATTTAGAATTTGAAAGAGAGTATTCCAGTCAACATTGTCAAAAGCTTTATCTAAGTCTAGCCGGCCGCTGGTGGCCGAGCGGTTCTGGCGCTACAGTCTGGAACCGCGCGACCTCTACGGTCGCAGGTTCGAATCCTGCCTCGGGCATGGATGTGTGTGTTGTCCTTAGGTTAGTTAGGTTTAAGTAGTTCTAAGTTCTAGGGGACTTATGACCTTAGCAGTTGAGTCCCATAGTGCTCAGAGCCATTTGAACCATTTATCTAAGTCTACAAATGCTAGAAACGTAGGTTTGCTGTTTCTTAATCTATTTTCTAAGATAAGTCGTAGGGTCGGTACTGCCTCACGTGTTCCAAAATTTCTACGGAATCCGAACTGATCTTCCCCGAGGTCGGCTTCTACTAGTTTTTCCATTCGTCCGTAAAGAATTAGTGTCACTATTTTGCAAAGCAGCAGAGGATCAAGTAGGTAAAAATACGAGGCTAGTAGAATCCTTGGGTAACAGAAAAAATATTGAATTTAATTGATGAAAGGAGAAAATATAAAAATGCAGTAAATGAAGCAGGCAAAAAGGAATACAAACGTCTCAAAAATGAGATCAACAGGAAGTGCAAAATGGCTAAGCAGGGATGGCTAGAGGACAAATGTAAGGATGTAGAGGCGCGCATCACTAGGGGTAAGATAGATACTGCCTACAGGAAAATTAAAGAGACCTTTGGAAAAAAGAGAACCACTTGTATGAATATCAAGAGCTCAGATGGAAACCCAGTTCCAAGCAAAGAAGGGAAAGCAGAAAGGTGGAGCGAGTATATAGAGGGTCTATACAAGGGCGATGTACTTGAGGACAATATTATGGAAATGGAAGGGGATGTAGATGAAGATGAAATGGGAGATACGATACTGCGTGAAGAGTTTGACAGAGCACTGAAAGACCTGAGTCGAAACAAGGCCCGGGAGTAGACAACATTCCATTAGAACTACTGACGGGAGAGCCAAACCTGACAAAACTCTACCATCTGGTGAGCAAGATATATGATACCCTCAGAGTTCAAGAGGAATATAATAATTCCAATCCCAAAGAAAGCAGTTGTTGACAGATGTGAAAATTACCGAACTATCAATTTAATAAGCCACGGCTGCAAAATACTAACGCGAATTCTTTACAGAAGAATGGAAAAACTAGTAGAAGCCGACCTCGGGGAAGATCAGTTCGGATTCCGTAGAAATGTTGGAACACGTGAAGCAATACTGACCTTATGACTTATCTTAGAAAATAAATTAAGGAAAGGCAAACCTACGTGTCTAGCATTTGTAGACTTAGAGAAAGCTTTTGGCAATGTTGACTGGAATACTTTCTTTCAAATTCTGAAGGAGGCAGGGGTAAAATACAGGGAGCGTAAGGCTATTTACAATTTGTACAGAAACCAGATGGCAGTTATAAGAGTCGAGGGGCGTGAAAGGGAAGCAGTGGTTGGGAAGGGAGTGAGACAGGGTTGTAGCCTCTCCCCGATGTTGATCAATCTGTATATTGAGCAAGAGTAAAGGAAACAAAAGAAAAATTTGGAGTAGGTTTTAAAATCCATGGTGAAGAAATAAAAACTTTGACGTTAGCCGATGACATTGTAATTCTGTCAGAGACAGCAAAGGACTTGGAAGAACAGTTGAATGGAATGGAACGTGTGTTGAAAGGAGGATATAAGATGAACATGAACAAAAGCAAAACGAGGATAATGGAATGTAGTCGAATTAAATCGGGTGATGCTGAGGGAATTAGATTAGGAAATGAGACACTTAAAGTAGTAAAGGAGTTTTGCTATCTGGAGAGCAAAATAACTGACGATGGTCGAAGTAGAGAGGATATAAAATGTAGACTGGCAATGGCAAGGAAAGCGTTTCTGAAGAAGAGAAGTTTTCTAACATCGAGTATAGATTTTAGTGTCAGGACGTCGTTTCTGAAAATATATGTATGGAGTGTAGCCATGTATGGAAGTCAAACATGGAGAATAAATAATTTGGACAAGAAGAGAATAGAAGCTTTCGAAATGTGGTGCTACAGAAGAATGCTGAAGATTAGATGGGTAGATCACATAACTAATGGGGAGGTATTGAATAGAATTGGGGTGAAGAGGAGTTTGTGGCACAACTTGACAAGGTGAAGGGATCGGTTGGTAGGGCATGTTCTGAGGCATCAAGGGATCACAAATTTAGTATTAGAGGGCAGCGTGGAGGGTAAAAATCGTAGATGGAAACCAAGAGATGAATACACTAAACAGATTTAGAAGGATGTAGGTTGCAGTACGTACTGGGAGATGAAGACTACAAGAAGAAACAACATTTTTCAACCGTGAATTATTAGAGTGATAGTTCAGTATTTTTCACACCTGTCAGAACCCGCTTTCTTTGGGACTGGAATTGCTATATTCTTTATGAAATCTGAGGGTATTTCGCCTGTCTCATACATCTTGTTCCCGAGATGGTAGAGTTTTGTTAGGGCTGGCTCTCCCAAGCCTATCAGTAGTTCTAATGGAATGTTGTCTACTCCTGAGGCCTTGTTTTGAGTTATGTCTTTCAGTGCCATGTAAAATTCTCCATTCTTTATCATATCTCCCATTTTATCTTCATCTACGCCCTCTTCCATTTCCATAATATTGCGCTCAAGTAGATTGCCCTTGTATAGACTCTCTATATAGTCCTTCGATCTTTCTTCTTTCCTTTCTTTGTTTAGGACTGGTTTTCCATCTGAGCTCTTGATACTCATACAGGTAGTTCTCTTTTCTACAAAGGTCCCTTTAATTTTCCTGTAGGCATTATGTATCTTATACCTGGTGAGATAGGCCTCTACGTCGTTACAATTGTCCTCTAGCCATCCCTGCTTAGCCATTTTGCACTTCCTGTCAGTGACATTTTTGAGACGTTTGTACTCCTTTTCGTCTGTTTCTTGCTAAATGAAACAGGCGAGAAGGAGTGCAAACGTCTCAAAAATCTACATCTATATCTACATCTACATCTACATTTGTACTCGGCAAGCCACCCAACGGTGTGTGGCGGAGGGCACTTTACGTGTTACTGTCATTACCTCCCTCTCCTGTTCCAGTCGCGTATGGTTCGCGGTAAGAACGACTGCCGGAAAGCCTCCGTGCGCGCTCGAATCTCTCTAATTTTACACTCGTTATCTCCTCGGGAGGCATAAGTAAGGGGAAGCAATATATTCGATACCTCATCCAGAAACGCACCCTCTCGAAACCTGTACAGCAAGCTATACCGCGATGCAGAGCGCCTCTCTTGCAGAGTCTGACACTCGAGTTTGCTAAACATCTCCGTGACGTTATCACGCTTACCAAATAAGCCTGTGACGAAACGCGCCGCTCTTCTTTGGATCTTCTCTATCTCGTCTGCCAATTCGACTTGGTATGGATCCCACACTGATGAGCAATACTCGAGTATAGGTCGAACGAGTGTTTTGGAAGCCACCTCCTTTGTTGATGGACTACATTTTCTAAGGACTGCTACTAGCGCACGACGTTTTACATACTTGATCCTCTGCTGCCATCACTATTTCGTCTGTAAAAGGTACCCGTTCTTCTTCTACTGTATTTCTTTCCGCTGCTCTTGCCAATATATCGCCCGCAAATCTGACGCCGAAGGCTCGGAGGAGGTTGCAGCGACACGGCGAGGGCCCAGCCGGCGCCTCGGCGGCTGTGCCGCGTCTGGCGCCGCAGCCGCAGCCGCGGCGTGAGATCCGCTGCAGGCCTCCGGCCGTGACGCGAAAGCGCGCAGAGTGGCGCGTGCATTAGCCGGACGCGCGGCCAGTTTCTCACTTGTCGCCGCGCCCGGGGGCGCAAACAGAGGCGGGCGAGGGGTAGGGGCACCAGCAGGAGCAGGCGCCCGTAATGGAGGCGGCAGCCACAATGGGCGGCGGAGGCGGCGGGGGCGGCGCCTCAGCGGCTGCCGCCGACGCCCTCCCCCTCCCCCTGTAATTAACCCGGGCGCAAACTGGGCCGGCAACGCGGCGCGCCCCTCCCGGCGCCGGGGCGTAAATCTGCAGAGCGCGCGCTGTGCTCCGGCCTGCCCCGCTGCTGTGCTTTTGTGACGGCGCGACCTCTAATTGCCGAGCCGTGTTCCCCGGAGCTCCGGAAGCTCCGCACGCTCATTGATTAGCGGCAATTGTCGCAGGCGCGGCTCTCGGCACTTGCAGTCCCTCCACTGGCGGCGGCTCGGCTGTCGCCCGCTACCCCTCTAACCACCCCACACAGCGAGCGTACAGTTCTCACATTTCTTGACCTCTGACCCACTTTACTTATTAATCGTCTTGTCAAACATATACAAAGATTACAAAACATGTCAACATCTAAGCACAGCTCTCCAGCGTAAAATATCACAAATGCGAATAGCTACATATGGATATGAAGTTCTTTTATATACGGGGATAGGCAAATTAGTGTGAACAGTAGTAGTATTCGGAGGGTTGTGTTTGACGGTCAACAACGCAGGTAAGTCACGTGTCGCGCTGGACTGTGCGTGTTCATTACGGAGTGGGCGTCAGTGCAGGTTGTTTACGAGTAGTGCACACTTCGTGTTTGCATTCAGAGGCCGAGGTCGACGTGCAATGAAAGACCTGACAGAGTTCCAAGGAGGGCAGATTCTGGGGGCCCGCATCAGTAACCAAGGCAGCCAACTTATTGCATGTTTCAAGAGCAATTGTTTCAACAGTCATCACTGCCTACACAAAACATGTAAAGACATCATCGTGTAAAAGTAACAGTGGGTGCAAATCAATACTAAATGACATAGATCGTCCTACGGTAACACTAATTGTGTCAAAACAACACAAAACTACGGGCGCTAAAGTGACTGCAGAGCTCATCTTCGATACACCCTATCTATAGACACTCTCTTCCGAGAACTCCATAAAGCGAATATTCATGCACGAGCCGCTATACCGAAACCATTAGTGACGATAACCAACGCAAAGAAGCGTAAAACATAGTGTGAGGAACATAAATCTTGGACGGATCATCAGTGGAAATACGTCATATGGTCCGACGAATCAAATTTTTCGTTATTTCCAACATCGGGCCGGGTTTACGTCTGGAGAACGCGAAAAGAAGCGTACAATCCTGATTGGTTGATTCCAACGGTTAAGCACCGAGTCGGAAGTGTGATGGTGTGGACAGCCATATCACGCTATTCTGCTGGTCCCATCGTTGCTCTCAAAGGCCCTGTTACACCCGACGATTATATGAACATTTTAGGTGATCAGCTGCACCCGATGATTCAAATATGTATGCAGATGGTATCTGTTCTTTCGCACATCTCCGAAAGAACGGATATCATTGATGATCTTGCAGCTCTCGAAGAATGAAATTACAATGAAATCCAGACTTAAGCTGCTTACAGGCGTTGATAAATAGCAGCAGGGACAGCCGAAAATATGTCCCGACCAGGACTCGAACCTGGGATCGCGTGCTTACGTAGCAGACGCAGTATCCGTTTAGCCACCGAGGACACAGAGGATAGTGCGACTGCAGGGATTTACCCCTTGCACGCTCCCCGTGAGGTCCACATTCCCAACTTTACTGTTCACACACTACATCTTGTAACGAAACCTATTAAAGGCTTTACTTTACCGAAGTATGCGATTCCCTCCAAATTCAACCAGTTTAACGAGTATTTATGATTATAGAAAAGTTATTGTGTATGTTAACAATGATTGCATAACATGTCTCCATAAACAGTCAACCCATTAAATTATACTGAACAACTGACCCACACAAAAGTTAATATCACTTGATCACTGATACAGCAAATGTCATCATGTAAAAACACTAAGTTCATCTTAAATAATTAATATGAAGCACGAAAAATAGTGGTCAACTTACGTATTTTGGATCTCCTTAAATAAAAATCACCCAGTGAAACCTATTTGTTCACTAGGAGCGTAAGAACAGATACCATTGGTGATCTTGCAGCTCTCGAAGAATGAAATTACCATGAAATCGAGACCATTAGCATGTCCGAAAGAAAAGATACCATCTTCATATAGGTAAGGCTTACTGGCCATTGATCTTCTTCAGTACGGATGCACTCACTTTGCCCGAACTCTTACGGGAATCGGTAGATTCACTGCCGTGAGGAATGAGTACAGTGGGCAGGGGCACTACAGATTATAATGGTCGCCTAGTCGTAGATATTTTTATAATCGCACTATTTCACTCCCATTTACGGAGCTTGTTAGCACTTGATGTTAGGTTGGCGCCATTAAAATGCATTGCGGTAATCGCTGCTGCTTGCTGGATCGCTGCTGTGTCTCGATGCTAATGCTGGCTCTAAATCTGGTTGTCTAGGGGTAAAAAGATGAGGTCCCTTGTTTTTCATGTGCTTTTGATGATAAATAATGAGCGAAACCAACAAATATTTAAACTTCTAATATTTATTACTCTGGTGGCCATCTTAATTCCACTGTCCACCAAAGACAATGACACAACACAAAGTAGCACTTCATTTACATGTTCATTGCAATGTCTATCCACCTCGAAAAATAACACACATACACTTTACCAAAGTGGCATTCAGACTCCGCTCCCGACCCTTCTTTCTGCTTGTATTTATAACCTTGTCAAAGAACTACTAAAAAGAGATATAGTTTATAAGTCACACGTACATCTGTTATCGTAATTTGTGCAGAAAAGTTATTAATTTATATCGAATGACATAATTTAACATGTTATTAAAATGACAGACAGATTTGTTGACTTGACAGAATAATTCTTTGTTACAAAACGGCCGTTTTTTAGAAGTTTGTCAATTGACATCTCTAATTTGCATAAATAAGTAAATAACATGAATTATTAAGACTTACACTGGTTTTCGTCTAAAATAGGAGTGTTTACGTGAATACTGAGTGAAAACGCTCCTAGTGAACAAATAGGTTTCACTGGGTGATTTTTATTTAAGGAGATCCAAAATACCTAAGTTGGCCACTATTTTTCGTACTTCATATTAATTATTTAAGATTAACTTAGTGTTTTTACATGATGACATTCGCTGTATCAGTGATCAAGTGATATTAACTTTTGTGTATAATTTAATGGGTTGACTGTTTATGGAGACATGTTATGCAATCATTGTTAACATACACAATAACTTTTCTATAATCATAAATACTCGTTAAACTGGTTGAATTTGGAGGGTATCGCATACTTCGGTAAAGTAAAGCCTTTAATAGGTTTCGTTACAAGATGTAGTGTGTGAACAGTAAAGTTGGGAATGTGGACCTCACGGGGAGCGTGCAAGGGGTAAATCCCTGCAGTCGCACTATCCTCTGTGTCCTCGGTGGCTAAACGGATACTGCGTCTGCTATGTAAGCACGCGATCCCAGGTTCGAGTCCTGGTCGGGACACATTTTCGGCTGTCCATGCTGCTATTTATCAACGCCTGTAAGCAGCTAAAGCTCGGGATTTCATTGTAATTTCACTCGTTGATTCAAACGTTGTTCCCTAACGATGATGCCATATATCAGGATGATATATGGCATTCACACAGCCAGGACAGGCTTGAGCATTCAAGGGAACTGCAGTGTCTTCCCTGGCCAGCAAAATCCCCGTACTTGAACATTATCGAACCCTTCTGGGCGGTACTGGAGCAGTTTTCCACTTCCGTCGTCACTGCAAGCGTTACAAGAGATTCTGGTCGAAGAGTGGCATAACATTCCACTGGAGACTACACAATCATTATATGACAATATTCCAAGAAGAAGCGGAGGTGTATTCAAGTAAGTACAGGTGTTCACATTATTTTGCCTATCCGCTGTGTTTTATAACAACAATCGTCGCTGTGAGGAATTCTTCGAAAGCATCCTTGTAGTCACGTGACGGATTTGTCGACACAACACTAGCCTGTCTGTCGTTCCGCACCTCAGTCACACCATGATGAAGATTTGCCCCACTTGTAGAGAGTGTCTGCACATCGCCCATCCCCTGTTCGGATGCTGTTCAAGGCAGTCCAAATTGCCCGAGGCTGGTCGAATCCAGGTGGTTTCTTCTGGACGCGAGGCAGCTTCACTGTGGGGAACAGTTTTGTTGCCAGCAGCGTTTCCATTCGTCGCTGTCATTGAATTCCATTTCCACGAGAGTCCTGGCTGTGATGAGAGTCGGTTGTCTCGATCTTAGTCTTTTTCGTTCCGCGGGAAGTACGTCGTCCATTACTGGAAGATCGATGTTATTAGCAATCTTCAGATATTTACGCAGTAGGGCGCTCTTCGGTCTGATATCAGGAGGTGGAGTGTGGCTCAAGGTACGTTGCCAGTATATGGGAGTAGGTCGTATTGATCCACTAACAATGCACATGGCCTCATTAAGTTGCACGTCTATCTTTATTACTAGTGGACTATTAAGCCAGACAGCCGCACAGTACTCTGCTGTTGAGTATAGCAAACACAGTACTGACACTCGGAAAGTGTATGCTGACGATCCCCAACGAGAGCCGCAGAGTTTATGGAGAATCTCGTGTCTGGTTTTGAGGTTCGCAGACGTTCGTGCCACGTTCTCCTATCTAACATGATCCCAAGACATTTTGGATGCATATTATGATGAAGTTAGTCTGCTTCAAAATAGACATCAAGGGCTACGTGTGCCAGTGTATTGGACAGATAAAAACATGAAACTTTTGTTTTATTTGAGTTTGATTACCACCTCCATTTACTGAAATAGTGGCTTGTGACGTCTAGATCAGAAGCTATAATTTCTTCGGTTGCTTCAAATGTTTTGTTAGGTAGGTATTACCCAGTCATCTGCATACCCAAATTTTCTGCACTGTGTTAGAGGGATATCAGAATTAAATTAAGAAATAGAGGAGCAAGGACAGATCCCTGTGGTAAGCCATTATTCAGTACGTTTGGGCAGCTATTGTCTTTTTCTTTAGTTACAGTCACACATGTCCTCTAGATGGTGTGAAAGAACAGTCACTTCGAGGCAAATATCTAAAGTTGAGAAGCAGACGCAGCCAGGTTATCTCAAAGGTCTCCTGGCTAAAGTCAATTTGTCACAAGACCTCTTACCCAAGCTATCCTTAAACAATTGATGGTGGAGATGTTGTTGTTGTTGTGGTCTTCAGTCCTGAGACTGGTTTGATGCAGCTCTCCATGCTACTCTATCCTGTGCAAGCTTCTTCATCTCCCAGTACCTACTGCAACCTACATCCTTCTGAATCTGCTTAGTGTATTCATCTCTTGGTCTCCCCCTACGATTTTTACCCTCCACGCTGCCCTCCAATACTAAATTGGTGATCCCTTGATGCCTCAGAACATGTCCTACCAACCGATCCCTTCTTCTGGTCAAGTTGTGCCACAAACTCCTCTTCTCCCCAATCCTATTCAGTACCTCCTCATTAGTTATGTGATCTACCCATCTAATCTTCAGCATTCTTCTGTAGCACCACATTTCGAAAGCTTCTATTCTCTTCTTGTCCAAACTATTTACCGTCCATGTTTCACTTCCATACGTGGCTACACTCCATACAAATACTTTCAGAAATGACTTCCTGACACTTAAATCTATACTCGATGTTAACAAATTTCTCTTCTTCAGAAACGCTTTCCTTGCCATTGCCAGTCTACATTTTATATCATCTCTACTTCGACCACCATCAGTTATTTCGCTCCCCAAATAGCAAAACTCCTCTACTACTCCAAGTGTCTCATTTCCTAATCTAATACCCTCAACATCACCCGACTTAATTCGACTACATTCCATTAACATCGTTTTGCTTTTGTTAATGTTCATCTTATATACTCCTTTCAAGACACTGCCCATTCCGTTCAGCTGCTCTTCCAGGTCCTTTGCTGTCTCTGACAGAATTCCAAGGTCATGGGCGAACCTCAAAGTTTTTATTTCTTCTCCGTGGATTTTAATTGGTACTCCAAACTTTCTTTTGTTTCCTTTATTGCTTGCTCAATATACAGATTGAATAGCATCGGGGAGAGGCTACAAAAATGTCTCACTCCCCTCCCAACCACTACTGCCCTTTCATGTCAGTCGACTCTTATAACTGCCATCTGGTTTCTGTACAAATTGTAAATAGCCTTTTGCTCCCTGTGTTTTACCCATGCCACCTTCAGTGTTTGAAGGAGAGTATTCCAGTGAACATTGTCCAAAGGTTTCTCTAAGTCTACAAATGCTAGAAACGTGTGTTTGCCTTTCCTTAATCTACTTTCTAAGTTAAGTCGTAGGGTCAGTATTGTCTCACGTGTTCCAACACTTCTACGGAATCCAAACTGATCTTCCCCGAGGTCGGCTTCTACTAGTTTTTCCATTCGTCTGCAAAGAATTCGCGTTAGTATTTTGCAGCCGTGGCTTATTAACATGATAGTTCGGAAATTTTCAGATCTGTCAACACCTGCTTTCTTTGGGATTGGAATTATTATATTCTTCTTGAAGTCTGAGGGTATTTCGCCTGTTTTATACATCTTGCTCACCAGATGGTAGAGTTTTGTCAGGACTGGCTCTCCCAAGGCCGTCAGTAGTTCCAATGGAATGGTGTCTACTCCGGGGGCCTTGTTTCGACTCAGGTCTTTCAGTGCTCTGTCAAACTCTTCACGCAGTATCGTATCTCCCATTTCATCTTCATCTACATCCTCTTCCATTTCCATAATATTGTCCTCAAGTACATTGCCCTTGTATAGACCCTCTATATACTCCTTCCACCTTTCTGCCTTCCCTTCTTTGCTTAGAACTGGGTTACCATCTGAGCTCTTGATATTCATACAAGTGGTTCTCTTCTCTCCAAAGGTCTCTTTAATTTTCCTGTAGGCAGCATCTATCTTACCCCTCGTGAGACAAGCCTCTACATCCTTACATTTGTCCTCTAACCATCCCTGCTTAGCCATTTTGCACTTCCTATCGATCTCATTTTTGAGACGTTTGTATTCCTTTTTGCCTGCTTCATTTACTGCATTTTTATATTTTCTCCTTTCATCAATTAAATTAAATATTTATTCTGTTACCCAAGGATTTCTACTAGCCCTCGTCTTTTTACCTATTTGATCCTCTGCTGCCTTCACTACTTCATCCCTCAAAGCTACCCATTCCTCTTCTACTGTATTTCTTTCCCCCATTCCTGTCAATTGTTCCCTTATGCTCTCCCTGAAACTCTGTCAACCTTTGGTTCTTTCAGTTTTTCCAGGTCCCAACTCCTTAAATTCCCACCTTTTTGCAGTTTCTTCAGTTTTAATCTACAGGTCATAACCAATAGATTGTGGTCAGAGTCCACATCTGCCCCTGGAAATGTCTTACAATTTAAAACCTGGTTCCTAAATCTCTGTCTTACCATTATATAATCTATCTGATACCTTTTAGTATCTCCAGGGTTCTTCCATGTATACAACCTTCTATCATGATTCTTAAACCAAGTGTTAGCTATGATTAAGTTGTGCTCTGTGCAAAATTCTACCAGGCGGCTTCCTCTTTAATTTCTTAGCCCCAATCCATATTCACCTACTAAGTTTCCTTCTCTCCCTTTTCCTACACTCGAATTCCAGTCACCCATGACTATTAAATTTTCATCTCCCTTCACTATCTGAATAATTTCTTTTATTTCATCATACATTTCTTCAATTTCTTCGTCATCTGCAGAGCTAGTTGGCATATAAACTTGTACTACTGTAGTAGGTGTGGGCTTCGTATCTATCTTGGCCACAATAATGCGTTTGTAGTAGCTTACCCGCGTTCCTATTTTCCTATTCATTATTAAACCTACTCCTGCATTACCCCTATTTGACTTTGTGTTTATAACCCTGTGGTCACCTGACCAGAAGTCTTGTTCCTCCTGCCACCGAACTTCACTAATTCCCACTATATCTAACTTTAACCTATCCATTTCCCTTTTCAAATTTTCTAACCTACCTGCCCGATTAAGGGATCTGACATTCCAAGCTCCGATCCGTAGAACGCCAGTTTTCTTTCTCCTGATAACGACATCCTCTTGAGTAGTCCCCGCCCGGAGATCCGAATGGGGGACTATTTTACCTCCAGAATATTTTACCCAAGAGGACGCCATCATCATTTAATCATACAGTAAAGCTGCATGCCCTTGGGAAAAATTACGGCCGTAGTTTCCCCTTGCTTTCAGCTGTTCGCAGTACCAGCACAGCAAGGCCGTTTTGGTTATTGTTACAAAGCCAGATCAGTCAATCATCCAGACTGTTGCCCTTGCAACTACTGAAAAGGCTGCTGCCCCTCTTCAGGAACCACACGTTTGTCTGGCCTCTCAACAGATACCCCTCCGTTGTGGTTGTACCTATGGTACGGCTATCTGTATCGCTGAGGCACGCAAGCCTCCCCACCAACGGTAAGGTCCATGGTTCATGGGGGGATGGTGGAGATATCCTGTGTAATCGAAGTGGTGGTTAAGTAGTCTTACATACACTGCTGTAAAAAAATGCAACATCCTCAAGGACTGTCTTCAGTGGCACAAGGGTATGATAGACATGCATAATATACATACTGGGACACGTGAAACGTGTTTGCAGTTCCCAGTACTGATGACCGTCAGCCGTATAAAGGAATGACGAGACAAAATTAGTACTCGACAGGGAGTCCAGCCCGTGAGCCGTCGCCTTGACTGCTTTGTCTATACCTTCATGATTCCCAGCCACACCCAAACTTCCATATGTCGTCGATCATGGTGTAGCGGCACCACAGTTTAAGATAGGAAAAGTAAGATTCGGTGCAACATTTCTGAGCGCACAAGTTACAGCCAAGAGTGGGCCTGTTGACAGTAAGTTATGCTGACCAGTGGTTGCGAAGAAGAATGGAGGCAACAGGGCTGTCACACCACTGAAAAGCGTAAACACAGCAGTTTGAATGGCGCAAGTTACAGGCAGAAGGGGCCCACTGGCGCAACCTAGGTGTTGTGAGTATGTGACTCGGAGCAGCGCATTTGCAAAACAGAGGTGCGCAGCCACGTATACATAGGTGCAGGTTTCTAACAAGATCCATTCAAGAGTGGCAGCCCTCCAGGACGGCGGGCATGTCACACTACTAGCTGCACGCAGCAGCAGATGGGGCGCCAGCGTTCCAGTCCATGGCGGGTTGTTGGTTCGATCACCTGTGGCCGACGCGTGGTCAATAGTCAGTCAGCCAGTGGCGGACCACTCTTCAGCTCGCTACCGCGGGCAATCCTCTTGGCTCCCAACGCACGTCGGAGGCATCCCGGGGCGAGGGAACAGATTCGGACACCGGATCATGGGCGCTTGTGGTCGCCACAACCTCAGCTACGCCAGTGAGGAAGGACAGAGCAGGCCACTCAGTGGCGCCCAGCAGAGCGGCGCTGAGTCATTGGGGAAGAAGACCGCAGTCAGCTGGTGGCGCAGCCCTGACGGCACGGCCCTACAAGGCCGACACACAGTAGTGCGTTGCACAGGGTCGCTGGGGCGGTGGCCTCAGCATTGCGGGACCCTGTGACGTGGACCGAGGTGAACGGGTCACTCTAGTTGGAAACAATAAATCACTTGAAAAGCTGGGATGAGTCTTAATACGGTGCCTTCTACCTCTTCCCGCTACATTTGGTCATCCTGATACATTCAGCGGCAGAGGTTGCCACTACAGTGGTCACTGATGCATACAGGTCTGAAGGAACATTGTACCATACTTCTTAACAATACAAACACTCCAGTATCGTATTTCTCGTACCAGGCAGCGAGTTTCAATTAAAATGTCTTCTCGCTGTAAAGTAATTACACAATGTGTACGAGTGCAGGCTGTGATGCATGAACGACGAGATATGGAAATTCGGGTCTGGCCGTGAATCGTGACCAGTTATCCAAAGCAGTTAAGGCGACCACTTGTGTAAAGCAGGACATCTGGCTTTGAGTCCTGGTCTAGCTCAAATTCTTATTGTGTTTATTTCACTACATAGCTGATGGTTATCTATATTCGAAGCTGCGAATCCATTTCATGTATTTCACCATGGCTGTATACGCTGCAGTGGCTGTTCCTTCAGGAATGTATCCATGTTCGAAGCAACGTTCCATCGTACTTCGGAACACAGGCACTGCAGTGTCGTATATATTAAGGGGTTGTAGTGTTAGTGATTCATTTGTCATGGTCACCGCCAATCAAACGGAGCTCAGAAGGCCTGTCTGTGTGCCTTCGTTTTTGACGCTGAAGGCACTAACTGTGCTCAGTTTAGCGGTAAACAGTGGTTGCAGCATTCATCCAATGGTACGAACATGCCCCACTGACGAGAATCGACTCATGGTGAGCAGCATCCACCATTTGAATGAGGCAGTGTAGTGGGCCATCGCTAAGCTTTGAAACGTGCCGAAGTGATGAGCACGAGTGTCCACGATGTGACTTAGTACTACTTTTAAACTGTAACTCGTGTAAATTGCAGAAGAAAATGCTGTGTCTGTATGAGCAACAAACCAGAAGGTCAGAATACTACAAGAAATCAGTGCTCTCCTACTGATTTTAATTTTTTGAAACACTGGTCAAAAATAATTTTGTAATCGAGGATTGTAACATTATCTGGGCAATACAGATAGACGGTGTTGAAGAATTAAAACTGATGTTGTACGACTCTATTTCTCGTGTTAAGTTGTCCGTTTCCAAGGGCTATTAACAGATGAAGGCATACTGTGTAGACACAGCCATCAGATCAGCAACTTTTTATTTTTATTATAAACAATAAGTGAATTGATAAGTTTTTAATTTATTAGTGTTACCTTAATTTCCTGTCTCTTTTACTGGGTAACACAAATGACAGACAAATAAGAAGATTTTGTTTAAAACTTGTAGCATTCCTTTTCTTTATTTTTTAGAATGAAAATTTCGTTTTGTAATCAAACATATTTACTTACTTTTTAACAGGAATTTGTATGCAAATGATTTTTTGATGATAAAACTGAAACTGAAAACCGAACCATTTACATGGTAGGTAAAATACAGTTACACAGCAACATTTAAAATTTCAGTAATGAATTAATGCAGTGGCCCATATTTGTTGTTCACACGTGCATGAATACTCGTTATATGATGTGTTGATCTGTAAGTCGACTCCTTCCATCACAAACAGTATATTTGAAGACGATACATCTACATATATACTCCGCAAGCCACAGTAGGGTACGATGGTGTGTGGCGGAGGGTACCCCGTGCCACCACTAGTAATTTCCTTTCCCGTTCCACTCGCAAACAGAGCGAGGGAAAGACAACTATCTATATATCTCCGCATAAGCCCTAATTTATCGTATCTTATCTTCCTGGTCCTTACGCGAAATGTGTGCTGGCACAGTAGATTCTTTCTGCAATGAGCTCAGTTGCAGCTTCCCTAAATTTTCTCCATAGTGTTCCCTGACAAGAACGATAATTATTTTTGGAGTACAAGTGACAAGCCAGCCATACACCTTCTACTCTTCTCCCATAAAACAAAAGGATCGCTGCTTCTGGGCAGAAAAGGACAACATCTCCATTGCTGTCTCACCAATGCTGCATCGATTCTTATGTCATGTATTGACACCTCTTTTCCATCGGCGTTGTAATTAAAATAGCGCTGACAGCCTTTACCACTTGTAACGCCGGAAATGCATATCCTTCTATTTCCATCTATTGCACTATAAAATTTTTCCTTATTTTGTTACCTGAAGATATGACATTTCTGTGTCTTTACATATTGTAATTGTTTTACTATATATATATATATATATATATATATATATATATATATATATATATATATATATATATATATATATATATATGCATTTATGTCGATGTATAATTGATTTGTTTCGTAAATATTATTTGTATTTTTACGCTGGGTCTTGCCTAGGGAAAACTGCTATCGAACGATTACATCGATAGGTCGTGTGAAGAATAAAAGTGTGTAGGATCTTTGGTAGTGATAACTCTGCGCGTGGAGCGCGGGCAGAGAGAGTCTGGCGGGAGTAGCGAGTGGAGCAGGTGTGTGGTGTGAAGCTCCCGTGAGTTGCCGCGCTTTCGGGGTTTGGCAGCATGTAATTGCGCTCGACTTGCGATGATAGTTTCTGACATGGTGTCGCGGACGGGAAGCATTAGCTGGCGCACATCAAGAGCCCGTTTCGCCTGGTGACCGTGTCGAGAAGAAGGCGCGCCACCATCCAGCTTCTGCAACAGCGACGGCCGACAATGAGTGACTGTCGCCACATCCTCGATCGACGGCTTCAAACCTTCAATCAACCAACAAGGAAGACTGGAAGCACGTAAAGTTTTAGAACTGTATGGCAGACCTCAGCCTTTCAAACTTTTAAAATTGTTGCATCACAAAATTACAGCTACTTAGCATGAACCTTTGTTGCTCATTGTCCCAATTGCATTACCACGCAGGGTCCCTTCCTTTTCAGAAATGAACCCGAGTGTCGTTGAAATTCAAACGCCAGCATTAAAATAATATAATTAGATTTCACTGCTTTAATTTCAAAGTTCAGTTAAAGTATTCATAGCTGGCTACAATATTTAGATTACACATGCACAAATTAAGAGTGCGAGTTTTGTTACCGTATTTTGGCTTACCTGTGACTGCAGCTCAGCTTGGTACGTACTAAATTTTACTATTCAGTAAGTTTGGAAGGTAGGAGACTAGGTACTGGCAGAAGTAAAGCTGTGAGTACCGGGCGTGAGTCGTGCTTCGGTAGCTCAGTTGGTAGAGCACTTGCCCGCGAAAGGCAAAGGTCCCGAGTTCGAGTCTCGGTCGGGCACACAGTTTTAATCTGCCAGGAAGTTTCATATCAGCGCACACTCCGCTGCAGAATGAAAATCTCATTCTGGAAACATCCCCCAGGCTGTGGCTAAGCCATGTCTCCGCAATATCCTTTCTTTCAGGAGTGCTAGTTCTGCAAGGTTCGCAGGAGAGCTTCTGTAAAGTTTGGAAGGTAGGAGACGAGGTACTGGCAGAAGTAAAGCTGTGAGTACCGGGCGTGAGTCGTGCTTCGGTAGCTCAGTTGGTAGAGCACTTTCCCGCGAAAGGCAAAGGTCCCGAGTTCGAGTCTCGGTCGGGCACACAGTTTTAATCTGCCAGGAAGTTTCATATCAGCGCACACTCCGCTGCAGAATGAAAATCTCATTCTGGAAACATCCCCCAGGCTGTGGCTAAGCCATGTCTCCGCAATATCCTTTCTTTCAGGAGTGCTAGTTCTGCAAGGTTCGCAGGAGAGCTTCTGTAAAGTTTGGAAGGTAGGAGACGAGGTACTGGCAGAAGTAAAGCTGTGAGTACCGGGCGTGAGTCCTGCTTCGGTAGCTCAGTTGGTAGAGCACTTTCCCGCGAAAGGCAAAGGTCCCGAGTTCGAGTCTCGGTCGGGCACACAGTTTTAATCTGCCAGGAAGTTTCATATCAGCGCACACTCCGCTGCAGAATGAAAATCTCATTCTGGAAACATCCCCCAGGCTGTGGCTAAGCCATGTCTCCGCAATATCCTTTCTTTCAGGAGTGCTAGTTCTGCAAGGTTCGCAGGAGAGCTTCTGTAAAGTTTGGAAGGTAGGAGACGAGGTACTGGCAGAAGTAAAGCTGTGAGTACCGGGCGTGAGTCCTGCTTCGGTAGCTCAGTTGGTAGAGCACTTTCCCGCGAAAGGCAAAGGTCCCGAGTTCGAGTCTCGGTCGGGCACACAGTTTTAATCTGCCAGGAAGTTTCATATCAGCGCACACTCCGCTGCAGAATGAAAATCTCATTCTGGAAACATCCCCCAGGCTGTGGCTAAGCCATGTCTCCGCAATATCCTTTCTTTCAGGAGTGCTAGTTCTGCAAGGTTCGCAGGAGAGCTTCTGTAAAGTTTGGAAGGTAGGAGACGAGGTACTGGCAGAAGTAAAGCTGTGAGTACCGGGCGTGAGTCCTGCTTCGGTAGCTCAGTTGGTAGAGCACTTTCCCGCGAAAGGCAAAGGTCCCGACTTCGAGTCTCGGTCGGGCACACAGTTTTAATCTGCCAGGAAGTTTCATATCAGCGCACACTCCGCTGCAGAGAGAAAATCTCATTCTGGGGACATATCGATGATGTTTCGTTGAATGGTTCGCACACTGACAGTTGTTGATGGCTGAGCATTGAAATCTGCAGCAAATTGCGGAAGTGCTAGTCTTCCGATACGTTGAACGATTCTCTTCAGTCGTCGTTGGTCCCGTTCTTGCAGGATCTTTTTCTGGCTGCAGTGACGTCGGGGATTCTATGTTTTACCGCGTTCCTGATATTCACGGTACACTCGTGAAATGGTCGTACGGGAAATTCCCCACTTCATCGCTACCTCGGGGATGCTGTATCCCATCGTTCGTGCGCCGACTATAATGCCATGTTCAAACTCACTTAAATCTTGATAACCTGGCATTGTAGCAGCAGCGCCAGACACCTGTTGTCTTATATACGCGTTGTCGACCGCAGCGCCGTATTCTGCCTTTCTACATATCATTGTATCTGAAAACGCACGCCTATAGCAGTTTCTTTGGTGCTTCAGTGTATAAAAATTCACACTGAAGTGCTGAAGAAAATCTGAATACAAGTGCGATTCGAGATAAATGAACAATATTTCAATGTCTTTCAAAGACAAATTTTACATTGTAACAACTTTTAAACACTTCATGCGATTTCAACATGCGATATCTCAGATGATTGTATTGCACTACAGCTATGATCTCTGAAAGCTACGTATCTTCATTCCTTTTTTTGATCAAGCAAATAGTTTGACAGAACATCTAATCTTCCACAATTACTCAGGAAATTAATACAGGATGAATACCTGATATTTTTTCACACTTGTGTATTTACTTAATGACCTGTTTACTGTTTTGCCAGTAACTTTATTTAAATCTTATTTATATAAGATAATACAAAAACATGGTAATTTACGAAATGGTCAGTCACTTGCATTAACCGACACCATTTTTGTGAAAGACTGTCAAAAGACGCTTCTGACAGTGAGGCCTAAATAACTCTTTAAACATATAATTTAATAGTATATATTTAATGAAAATCTGGTGTCATTTATCGTAAGCACACTTGAGCAGAAATACTAGGACATTTGTTTATGAACAAACCATTATTTGTAACTGTTGTCAATAACCTGAGTCTGACCAAATATTTATAACATTTATTTATTTAAATATTGTTGCAATATAACAATATTATGGAAAGGATTGTTGCTACTCACCATGTAGCGGAGATGCTGTCGCAGATAGACACAACAAAAAGGCTGTCAGAAAGTGAGCTTTTAACCAACAAGCCCTTCGTCGAAAATAAACAGCTACTTACACAGACACACACATACTCACGTAAACGCAGCTCACACACGAATGATTACAATCTCTGGCTGGGCCTCAGCAGCCAGAGACTGTGATCATGTGCGTCTGATTTGCGATTGCGTGACTGTGTGTGTGTTGTCTATTTTCGACAAAGGCCTTGTTGGTTAAAAACTCACTTTCTGACAGTCTTTTTGTTGTGTCTATCTGCGACTCAGCATCTCCGCTATATGGTGAGTAGCTGTTTTTACATTCCATCCTAGATTTTCTATTATTGTAATATGTTAGTTTAGTCCGGGAAGTGGTCGTGTTGAGTCAAATGATGTCTGTAGAGCGTGAGAACGGTGTAAATTTTGTTGGGGACGGCCTTCAGCCAGTGGAAAAACGGACAGTAGCGCAACACTGCGGGAGTCAAATGGAGACTGGGACTTTCCGAGTGGAGAGATCAAGGGACCAATTATGGCACTTTCACTCGAGCTCTGGAAGGAGACAGACAAGTGGTACTCGAATGTGGAGGTGTTTGATCCTGGACAGTGAGCGGCTGCTACTACACCCATGCTCATAAATTAAGGATAATGCTGATAGATGGTGAAACAACGCTGTGGTGGGCGTTTTCCGGGTTTAAATCACCTCGGGGTATGACCATGCGGTGCATCTGACTTGCAGTCCACATACGCAGAGGTGCGTTGGTGCATGTCAGAGTACGGTGCAGCGAGTAAGTGTGCAGACGTTTTCAGGCGTCCTAATGGTGACTGTGTATTGAAAATGGCTCAAAGAACATATACTGATGACGTTATGAGGGGTAGAATACTAGGGCAACTGGAGGCTGGTCAAACACAGCAGGTCGTAGCACGGGCCCTCCGTGAGCCACAAAGTGTGATCTCAAGATTATGGCAACGATTCCAGCAGACAAGAAACGTGTCCAGGTGCTACAGTACGGGACGTCGACAGTGTACAACACCACAAGAAGACCGATATCTCACCATCAGTGGCCGCAGACGGCCACGGAGTACTGCAGGTACCCTTGCTCGGGACCTTACCGCAGCCACTGGAGCAGTTGTCTCCAGACACACAGTCTACAGACGACTGAACAGACACGGTTTATTGGCCCGGAGACCTGCAAGGTGCATTCCACTGAGCCTTGGTCACAGGAGAGCCCGTGAAGCCTGGTGTCAAGAACACAGTACATGGTCATTGAAACAATGGTCCCAGGTTATGTTCACAGACGAGTCCAGGTATAGTGATTCCCTCCGGGTTTTCATCTGGCTGGAACCAGGAACCTGATACCAACCCCTTAATCTCCTTGAAAGGGACCTGCATGGAGGTCGTGGTTTGATGGTGTGGGGTGGGATTATGATTGGTGCACGGGCACCCCTGCATGTCTTTGACAGAGGAACTTTAACAGGTCAGGTGTATCGGGCCGTCATTTTGCACCAGTGTGTCCGCCTTTTCAGGGGTGCAGTGAGTCCCACCTTCCTCCTGATGGATGATAACGTACGGCCCCACTGAGCTGCCATCGTGGAGGAGTACCTTGAAACAGAAGATAACAGGCGAATGGAGTGGCCTGCCTGTTCAAAAATGGTTCAAATGGCTCTGAGCACTATGGGACTCAACTGATGTGGTCATCAGTCCCCTAGAACTTAGAACTACTTAAACCTAACTAACCTAAGGACATCACACACATCCATGCCCGAGGCAGGATTCGAACCTGTGACAGTAGCAGTCGCACGGTTCCGGACTGCGCGCCTAGAACCGCGAGACCACCGCGGCCGGCAGGCCTGCCTGTTCTCCAGACCTAAACCCCATCGAGCGCATCTGTCGACGTATCGCGGCACGTCTTCAAACCCCTACGACACTTCAGGAGCTCCCACAGGCACTGGTGCAAGGATGGCAGGTTACACCCTAGCATCTGCTCGACCACCTGATCCAGAGTATGCCAACCCGTTGTGCGGCCTGTGTACGTGTGCATGGTGATCATAACCCATACTGATGTCGGGGTACATGCGCAGGAAACAGTGGCGTTTTGTAGCACATGTGTTTCGGGACGGTTTTCTCAACTTATCACCAATACTGTGGACTTACAGATCTGTGGCGTGTGTGTTGCCTATGTGCCTATGCAATTAGCACCAGTTTTGTGGAGTGTCACGTTGTGTGGCACCACATTCTGCAATTACCCTTAATTTATGATCATGAGTGTAAATCTCAGCTTCTGAAGGGGCTTTATACTTCAAGAGGTCTGAATGTTTTACAGAGTAGGACTCTCACTTTTTTCGCTTATATTACGGAACTGAGTATAGAAAGAGTATGCACTACCATTCTTCCTATCGCATGTGTTAAACTGTGAATCATTATGCGGTAGAGATAGGAAAATACTGGAACAGGAAGGGAAAATTGCAGCTCTTCAAGCTGACCTAGACAAGGCAAGGGAGGATCTGGACAGTTTAAAGAGGGAGAAGGGTGAACAGAGGTGGGAAGTGGCAACAAGTAATAGGGGGAACAGGCAAAGGAGAGCATCAGACAGCTTTGTCATAAATCTTGAAAATAGATTTGACCTGTTGTCTTAGTCAGCATCGGATGAGCCTCATGTAGCTGAAGCTGTAGAAAGGGCACAACAAGCTTTCAAGGACTTGAAAAAGAAAGGGAAATTTGTAAAGAGAAACAAAGTGCTGTTGTTAGGTAGTTCCCATGATAGACGTGTTGGCCAACTACTGCAGGAAAACTTAGGTCCAGAGTAACAGGTCACAAACTTTTTCAACCCTAGTGCAGATCTGGGTCAGGTAACAGTGGACGTAGGTTCTTTATGCAAGGATTTCACTAAGGAGAATGCCGTGGTTATAGTGTGTGGTCCGGGAAATAGCACTGACAGAGACCCTGAATATTCCATAGAGAGTGACCTGGTGAAGATAGCATCAGCAACGAAGCATACGAGTGTGGGATTTGTGTCTATGTTGAGACGCCATGATCGGCGTCATTTGAACTCTTCCGTCGGGAGAGTGTGTATACTTGGAGTGGCTGCTTTGGACAGATATAGGGTCCCATGTTGGTTTGATTCCTGTGGGTGCTATCGATAGGTGGGACTACACTAGGCATGGCCTTCACCTCAATGGGAAAGGGAAGGGAAAAATGAGTTGATTGCAGAAAACGTAAGGGGGGACACTGGCACAAGTGGTAAAATACCAGTGGTCACAGGTGACAGAGGGATGCCTTTTTTAGGATAGGGAAGGGGGATAGGAAACGAGTTTTAAAAGAGATTGGCAGACACACTCAGTTTGAGAAAACAGATGGAGTCAGATTTTAGCATACAGCCTCCATTTAAACAATATTTAACAGAACGTAATCAGAAACTGCCAGTTCATCTTCGCCAAAGTAGTTTCAATCCCATTAGTATGCAGTATCAGTTATCTTTATTACACCAGAACATTCTGGGACTCAGAAATAAAGTTGATGAACTACTCATTTGTACTGATGAATTCATCTAACCAAATTGACATGATCTGCCTCTATGAACATCAAGTGACCACTGGTTAGACATTTCAGGATTTAAGCTAGCTTCCAATTTCTGCAGAGTAGATATGGATGCAGGAAGAGCTGCCACATTTATTAAAAACTGCCATAAATTCAAGAACATTGACATTAATAAATTCTGTTTAGAGTAGCATCTAGAAGCATGTGCAACAGAAGTAGAGTTCCATAACAGATCCTATATAATAGTAACTATTTACCGAGCACCTGCAGGAAATTATAATCTATTCATAAATCATCTAGAAGGCTTTTGGGTTATTTAACAGGGAAGAAACAAAGAAATTTTGATTGCTGGTGACTTTAATACAGATTTTCTAATGCAATCTTCCAGTAAACATTTACTGCAGTTAGTAATGTTGTCTTTCAATCTAACTCACACTATAAACTTTCCAACTAGGATCACTAAATTCTCAAGGACAGCCATTGATAACATTTTTATAGACAAATCAAAGGAACAAAATCATATCATAAAACCTGTAACAAATGTACTATCATGACATGCAACTCCTTGTTTTAGATGTAAATTCTAAGTAGATTATCAAGACTGCTAAATCTGAGTACAGGAGAGTAGTCATCAACCAAAAATTGAGTGATTTAGAAAACTGCTCAAAGATATGAACTGGAAAGATGTTTATAGTGGTCATGACATGAATGAAAAATATAACACATTCATGAACAATGTCAGTACCATGTTTGAAAACTGTTTTCCTCTAAAAGTTACTCAAATTAAACACAAGTCTATAATAAAACCATAGATTACACAAGGAATAAAGATTTCCTGTAAGACAAAAAGGAAAATATATCTGTTGACCAAGAATAGCTCCAATGCTGATAATTTAGCTAAATACAAGGAAGACTGTAAAATATTAAAAAAAGTAATTCAGACATCTAAACAAATGCACTACGAGAAGTAGATAGCAATGTCAGGGAACAAAATAAAAACAATATGGGATATAGTGAAAGAGGAGACTGGTAGAACCAGAAAGCAACAGGAGCAAATAGCATTAAGGGTAGTGAAACATTAGTAACCGATGGGCATATTGTGGCAAATCTATTTAACAAGTACTTTATATCCGTTACTGATAGAATGGGATTGTCAGGATCAGTAAATAATGCCCTTGAATACCTGAAACTAGCCTTTACAAATAGCTTCAGGTACATGAATATGTCACTCACTTCACCAAAAGAAATAACTTCCATAATAAAATCTTTAAAAACAAAGCATTCTAGTGGTTTTGATGAAATATCAACAAAGTTAATTAAGGCATGTTCTTGTGAGTTTAGTACAATTCTAAGTTACTTGTGTAACCAGTCAATTAGAACTGGGACATTTCCTGACTGGCTAAAATATGCAGATGTTAAGCCTCTATTCAAGAAAGGGGATAAAGAGATACCATCAAACTACAGACCGATTTCACTTTTGCCAGCATTCTCAAAAATTTTAGAAAACGTAATATACAGGCAGCTTCTCAACCATCTGACGATAAATAACATATTATCAAGAACACAGTCTGGATTTCTGAAGGGTTCTGATATCGAGAAGGCTATTTACACCTACAGTGAAAATGTACTTAATTAATTAAATAACAAATTACAAGCAGCAGGTATTTTCTGTGATTTGTCAAAGGCATTTGATTGTGTGAACCACAACATCCTTTTAAATAAATAAATTAGAATTCCATGGTGTCACGGGCAGTGATGCAAAATGGTTCAAGTCATACCTTACTAACAGGAAACAAAGGGTGTCAGTGCAAGGGACTAGTGAATTAAGTCATCAGTCATCATCAGAATGGGAAGAAATTACATGTAGTGTCCCACAAGGATCCATCTTAGGGCCATTGCTTTTTCTTGTGTACATTAATGATCTCTCATCAGTTACACTTCCAAAAGCAGAGTTCGTTTTGTTTGCAGATGACACAAGTATTGCAATAAGTAGTATGTTGAGTGTAGTTCTAGAAAGATCTGCTAATGATATTTTCATGGATATTAATAAATGGTTTGAAGTCAACTCACTGGCATTAAACTTCGAAAAGACCCACTATATGCAATTCAGAACCTGTAAGGGGTTTCCACCCAGCATATGCATGAAGTATGAAGAAGAGCAGATATAAGAGGTTGACAGTCTTAAATTCCTGGGAGTACAACTTGATAATAAATTCAGTTGGGAGGAGCACACCATAGAACTGCAGAAACGCCTTAAAAATCTGTATGTGCAATTCAAGTGTTAGCAGACATTGGCGACATAAAAATGAAAAAGCTTGCATACTTTGCCTACTTTCATTCCATAATATCATATTGTATAACATTTTGGGGTAACTCTTCAAGTCAAACAAAAGTTTTCAGAGTCCAAAAACGTGTTACGTATTATTTGTGGAGTAAATTCAAGGACGTCCTGTAGAAACCTCTTCAAAGAACTGGTTATACTAATGCCTCTCAGTATATTTATTCCTTAATGAAATCTGTCCTAAATAATATATCTCTTTTTCCAGCAAACAGCTCAGTTCATACATACAATATCAGGAACAAAAATGATCTGCACAAGGACTTAAAAGCACTTACTTTAGTTCAAAAAGGGGTCCACTAGTCAGGAACACTAATCTTCAATAATTTGCCAGCAAACATAAAAAATTAAGTTACAAATAAAAATCAGTTTAAAAGCAGCCTGAAAGACTTACTAATGGCCAACTGCTACTCCATTGACGAATTCTTTAATAGAAACAAATGATGTATTGTATATACTCATACTATTAATTATTGTTATTTCAGCTTAAAAATAAAAAAAGACATGTTCCACATCCTCGAGGATCTCCTCAGCACGGATCTAAGGAACGAAAAACTAATCTAATCTAATCATGTTGAGCTCTGAACTGCTTTGAGCTGGTGCATATTTCATGCATTGTGATTACGAATTGGTTTTAGTTATAGCCTATGATAGCAGCGTAACTTAACTGCATTTTGAAAGAGTGTGTCTGTACTATACTTGAATATGACAGGACCACTTTCCGTTTATTTGAGATGTCCTTTCTTGAATAAACATTCTTCAACAAAAGTTTCTGTCGTGTACAACGATTACAGACTTAAGAATAGAACCCTTTTTCTTAAATTATTCAATAATTCTTTACTTTATATTTCTGTGTATTTCATTTATTCGCAATTCTAGCCAATGCACAGACGATTAGTCTGCAGGATCACAGCTACAGGTTATTATTCTAGCTAGCTATGGGAGCATGTTAACAGATGAGTGCGGCTAAACTCTGTGACTACATCGAGCTATTCTTTTTAAACAGAGCCGTGCATAGCCCCAGTACTTCGATTGCGAGCCGTATCAGGAAAAGTAGCAGCAGGTTTGCTCGTACGGGCTGTTGTTTGGTAAGAGAAACGACAGTCAACAGCATTAACCCTGAGGTACTGCCGCACAGTCAGTTACGACGTTCCCAAGGACTGCTACTTTGGTGTCGTCAAAGAGTTAAGTGGTGAGTAGAATGGCGCTCTTGTTGCCTTCAGTGATGAGAGTGTGTCACGGTACATAGGTGGGGGACCACCAGTTGCAACTCGTGGGCACATTTGGTGTTTCCGCGGGATAAAGTAACGAGTGCCTGCTACGTAGCACAGGCTGTTACCCCTGCGCTATGTCTTTTCTTCGTCATGAAGCTTGTGTGCTTTTTCAGCAATACAATGAACTTGCACATACAACTTCTGCGACGCAATATACTCTTTGTGGTGTACAAGAACTGCCCTGGCCGCCAATATCACCAGCGCTCTCTCCAATTGGACTCGTGTGGGACCTGATGAAGAAATTACTCTTTCTCCATGGCAGCAAGAAACATTGCCGCGCTGCAACGAAAGGCGCTAGATATTTGGGACAGTATTTCGCAGGAAGCCATTCGGCATCTTTATGATCGTTTGAATGTGAGAATACACGCCTGCGTTGTATGAGTGGATAAACATTAGTATATGCTGATGGGTTTGCACATTAATCTGCGATTCATTGAGCTACTTACTACACCCATAATTCTAACAGCTAAAATACTCAACACGATTGTGGACAAGGATTATATATGGAACTAAAACTCTGGAGTTAGGCTAACCAAAAACAAAAGATGTAGAACAATGAAGTAGTAACTGCTGAAACACAGAAATGAACATTACGAACAAGATAAAGAACAAAGAAAAGAAAGGATAAAACGAAATATTTTGCAAACACATACTACTGAAATGCAACAACACTTCACAAAACGTTAAGAGGCTACCAACTAACAAGTTACGGCTAACTAAAATTGAAAATTGTGGAATTCTTATAGTGCATTTTGGCAATACCCCAGACTGTCGAGAAGAGACTAATGAATTAGAAAAAAAAATTTATATCTTGGTGGTCATAAGGAGATTTCAATCTTTCAATCGACTCCCTCTGCTTGGGAGTCAAGTGCCTTAATCATCTCGTTTCGTCTTGCAACTGAGATCGCTACATCACTTACTCAGTCAGTGAACGACGCATAATTACGACGCCGTATGACGTGGTAGGTCGTGTGGGCAATGCAAAGCACTAAACTTCTTCGCCACCTGCCATGCGCAGTCGCTTTTACGCCCATATAAGTTAAGATTCCTTAAATCTTTCCCTAGTATACACAAATTAGCAAAAAACAACAAAATGTATAATACGTAAATAACAGAAACAAGGTTGAAATACTTTTAAGTAATACGCCACAAGATCATTGTGTTGTCTAAACCAGGTTGCTTAGAACTCAAATTAAATGTTTTTCTCAAATTAGCACACAGATACATGTAAATGGTAGTCTTGATTAATAAGGTAACTGAACACTACTAATTTATTAATTTACTATGCAAAGAGAGTGCATAAAGCTGCGCATTAATTCGCGATACCAGCAGCTAAACTTGAAGTTGGTTAGAACGAAATCTTTATAACTCTCAGGGAAATCTAACGTCAACGCCACTGCGCCAAACACTTAACAAGTTCGTCACACAGTTTGAAATAATAAAACTGCAGTAAAATATTAAAGTTCACAGCTGCCTAAAAGCAGTCAAATAACGATAAAATTCGTGTGGCATTAAAAAAAAGAAAGAATCACTGAACGGCACCTACAAACTCATATTTTAATACACAATTTAAATATTAATGAAAAATGCTATTGGTATGGTATTTATAATTATATACATGTGAAGAATGAGTTTGTGCACTAGCTTCGCCATCTAATACACTTTGTGACTATATCCGTTTATTCACAAGACTGGAGGTATAGGCAAATTACAATTAGAAAAATTAGTAACTTGTGACTTTCTTCTTATGACTAAGCGTTTCAATATTTTTCCATTCTATTTACTATCCCAGGACCTTTTATGGTTCCAGTTACCTAGCTGGTATTTTCACTTGCTTCTAACAACTTGTTTGTTACGACAGCCAGGTGAGGTCCGCCTTCTCACTCCACACTTGCTTATGAAAGAATTTCTTCTGAAACGGTGTTACAGAAAAAACCCATTTGACTAAAGTCTTTTCAAGGATCACCGCACTTCAACATTGGTGTAGGATCATAAAAATTACTGGCTCTGCTTTGCTTGTGGTGGAGAGACAGAACACCTGTTCTGCTTCATTCGCCGTGTCTATGAGCGAATTGTTCTCGTTTTAAAATTTTAATTCCAGCATGTAATCGCAGCAATACGTGTCAGAAAGAGAGTGTTGGCCCATGTGCACAGATAAAAAGTCATGTTAGTAGGACACCGTCTGCGAAACTGAGAAATCCACAAATGATTCTGGTTCACGTTGTGCTCCCCACTAGAAAAGAAAACTTTAAAAGACCTACAACATCAAGTTCATTGAGATGTTTGGAACCCACAGCAATACCCTGACAGTTATTAGAACTATTCCTTAGTTTGTTCAATGAGACTACGGTATAAACGCTTATCTTTGACCTAAGACAGCCTCGTGACGTCAGTACCTGATATAGTTATACGAGTGTCTTTACACATAAACTTTTCAGTAGCCACACCTTTCTCCACCCTAGTTTTATTCTTAGTCATTCACGCTTACTGCACACTGATGCTGATCGTCGCTGACAGATGGAGTAGACACGAGTTTTATTTCGTGTGTTCTTTTCCTGTCTGTCTCACAACGATGGGGCATGTGGCTAAGCCTGAAACGAGCGCTGGAGGCTCTCGTCATTTTTATTCCTTTAACCGACAGCTAATGCTGTGCTTACAACACCTGTTACCCACTTGAAACGTAATAAAATGAAGTTAGCAAGAGACATAATTTTCAACTACGGCAAGACTATTGTAGAACCGAATGTAGTGGATACGGAAAATTTCATTTTATTGTTGTTGTGTTCAGTGACACTTTACACCTCCCAGTTGCAGGCATTAAAGTTTTTAATCTTATTTCTTATGCCACACAAGATAATCATTTGTTTAATCTTAGTTAACATCTCAGCTTTGTTTGGGCATATCTTAGGCTTTGGTATTCTGAGTTAAGACAGATTTTATCGGGGTTTCAGGTTCTCCTTCTACTGTTGTCTTGTTATTTTTGGTAGAATATTTCGTGTCCTTTTATTGTAATGATAAAAATTATTGAAGACTTCACGATTCCTTAGGCTACTGTCCAAATTTTTTGGTATGAAAAATGCCGGTGTTATGTTGGCTGACATCAGTCTATAACCATTCCTCTCTGACACGTATCTATGAATATGGGATCTTATAAAACTTGTTATTTTCCTCTATAGCCTTCACAGTGATTCCCTTACAGGCTTCCCCCCCCCCCCCCCCCCGTCCTCCGTCACTACTGTTTTCGTGCTTAATTTCTCCATCATAGACCCAGGATACCTATTACTCGCAGCAATGTACTTGATTATATAGAAATATCTTTCATATGCATCTGATGTGAGGGGAACATTGTTTAACCTGTTAGAAGGGAACAGAAGGCAGCCGTTTTATATTTAAACGAGTTGTTGGATGCTACATTGAGAACTAAGTCGTTACTAGACTCTCTTCCATAGATGTCAAACTCTAAGGTTTAAGTGTAAGTATGGCAAACTTGACCTAAGATAATTAAGTGATTTTATTTGTATGTAACGGCCTGTTCTCTCTTACTTTGTTCCAATTTTGAAATTTTAGCTGTATAGTTCCTTATTTGATATTCCAGACTTAACGATTCCTTCCCTTTCCCGTGTAACAGTGTAGTTTTACTATTGCATTTTGCATCAGATGACGGAACTAAAACTCTTCCGAAACCGGTCGTGTACCCAACAAAAGATTGCGGATCGAGCAACTGTGCTCCTGTTTTCTTCATTTTTCAAAATGGTCTTGTACAGTTACGGCTGCCCCATAAGAAGAACTCTTTGTCCAATACAGGACGGATAGAAATGAGCATCGGGGAAGACCAACAGGACCACCCAGAGAAAGAGGACTGGATGAGATCAAGGAATATTTGAAAACTGGAGGAAAAAACAGGTAAATAGTATCAAGACAAGAAGTGTATCAACGAAGGAAAAAATGAAGGCAAATGGTTCGTTAACACCCGACCCATTCGCTGGAAGGCAAAAGGCGATGAAGCAGAAGGCTTAACATACATTGGGGTCCAAAATTAAAGCAAGAAATCGCTGTTTCAACGTCCTGTGTCACCCCATGATATAATCACAGTAACTGTCAATTACACTTATGTACGGTCGTGTTCTGTACGGAATATGACATTCCGGTCAACGGATAATCGTGGCAATGATGACGTGAGGGCGCCTGTGAAACGAGGTAGTGTTTGCCGGGTAGCCCCACATCCACAGTCGCCGAGTACACAGCCACAGACGCTGGGGTGTGGCACAGGGATGATTCCTACCAGACTCTCTGCGATGGAGAGCCGTAGAAAGATAGAAAGCAGTACAGTAGCAAACTGATTTGGCCCTATGGTTTAATGTGAATCTCTCTGTTGTTTCTTGCATGCCACGACAGTTTACAGAGACTGGAACTGTATCGTGAAGACCAGGACAGGGCTGACCACGTGTAAGCTCAGAACATTATTTGGCTGTCAGGGCACGAGATTACCCCTTTAGCACTTGACGGCAACTGGCATGTGGGTTCGAAGCACCCACTGGACGTGTTGTGCAGCAGTCTTCGGCAGAGTGGCCTCCATTGTCGGAGACCTGCTGTATGTGTAGCTCTGACGCGGTTTCACAGAAGGGAACGTCTAGAGTGGAGTCGTCAACATGCCGCCTGGACGGTCGAACAGTGGACCAATGTTGTTTTCACAGATGAGTTACGATGTAGTCTGGAGAGTGATTCTCGATAGATCTGGAGAGAACGTGGAACACGATTTCGGGATCCAAACATTGTGGAAAGAGACCGAGATAGAGGAGAATTCCTAATAGTGTAGGTTGATATTATGTTTACAACACGGTGAATCAGCAGGGTTTAGCTGCTGTCAGGTATCGTGACGAGGTCTTGGGACCTCATTTGTGATTGTTGCGAGGTGCTGTGGGCCCAGACTTCATACCGAGGGACGATAATGCTCGACCTCATAGAGCACAGGTGGTAGGTGGTTGATGTTTTCTTGGAAGATATTGCACGCATGGCGAGGTCTGCTCGCTCTCCCGCTTTGAATCTCATAGAGCAAGTCTGGGATGCACTAGGGAGACTGCCTGCATCTCGTCAGCACCCACCAACCACTCTCCAAGACTGCGAGCAGCTCTGCAGGAAGAATGGGCGTCATTGCCTCAACATGAGACTGATGACACCGTTCACAGCACGTCCCGTCGTTGTCAGACCCGTATTGCTGCCAGAACTGCATCGGAATGCGTGTGAACATCACTTAAGTTAAGAAAAAACGAAGAACTTTTTGTCCATCGATACTCATGTTCCAGCTGTATGCGTTCTCTGTTTGTTAGATTGTTTCTGCTTTACTATCGCCTGTTTATACTGTTTTGTGGCAAAGTAAAGACAACCTTGCAAAATTTTCTTTTGTTGCATTAAGTTTGGCCACAAGTGTAGTTCTTGTTGAGTGCAAACTCTTTGGGAACTTGTCTTACAAGGGGAAGGCCTCAGACACGGCCAACCGATTCAGCTCAAATTTGGCAGGTCGCTCGTGTACAACCTAAAATGAAGGAACCTAAGATATTTTGGGTCAAAACCCACGAAATTTTGAGAAAATCACTCCTAAAGGTTATGACGAGCAATCGACTCAAAATTGGCGGGATCGATAGATAATTGTAAATAGAGCATTTTTCATCATCATTTCTTTTCCAGAAATCGAAGTAAGAGACTTTTACAACTGCCGCTTCTGTACTCACATGGTAAACGCTTTTCGCCGACAGCACCGATAGCGCAACGGCCAAGGTAACTGGCTGGGTTTGGAGAACCCGGGATCGATTCTCGAAGAAACCTAGCGGATGTTGTTCTTTTCGTTTGTATTTTTCCATATCTCAATTAATAGGGATAGGAGGGTTAATAAGGTAAGTGTTATTATCATTCCTTATTGATTTACTTACCTTATTAACCCTCCTATCCCTATCAACTGAGATATGGAAAAATACAAACGAAAAGAACAACATCCGCTACGTTTGTTCGAGATTCGATCCCGGGTTTTCCGATTCCCAGCCAATTACCTTGGCTATTGTGTTATCGGCGCCGTCGGCGGAAGTCGTTTACCATGTGAGTACAGAAGCGGCAGTTGTGAAAGTCTCTTACCTCGATTTCTGGAAAATAATGCATTTTCGGACACTATACATGATGATGAAAAATGCTCTATTTACAATTATCTATCGATCCCACCAATTTTGAGTCGATTGCAGGTCATAACCTTTAGGGGTGATTTTCTCAAAATTGCAGGGGTGTTGACACAAAATAACTTAGAGTCCTTCGTTTTAGGTTGTACACAAGCGGCCTGCCAAATATGAGCCGATTCGGTTGGCCGTGTCTGAGGCCTTCCCCTTGTTATCTCAGTTGCGCCTGAGACGCAGACAACTCGTCGCACTTATACGTACGGCGGTGCCCCGTACCTTCCAGAGCACGCGGCACTAGGGCGTGATTGGGAGTTGGGCAGGCAGCGCCCCCGGGTCGGGAGCCGGTCACACGTTCGGGGCGGACTGGCGTGTTAATTAGCCCGAGTGGCCGGCGGACCGGTGGCGCTGAATGGCCGCATTGTCCCGCGGAGCGCTCCACTTACGGGGCGCGGCTGGACTGCGCCGACCGCTAATGAGAGGCTGGGCTGATGCCGCTGGCCCGAGGGCGCCGGCCCGTGTCGAGGCGTGGCCGGCTGGAGTCCAGTCCAGTCCAGTCCAGTCCGGTCCAGTCCACACCGTCCACTCGGGAGGAGGCCGCGTCCGAGGGTGGCGACCGCGCCAGGACCGGCCGGCCGCGCGTCGTAAGGCCGCTCTCACTTACGTCTTCTGTTCACCTCCGTGCCTGGTAATCTCCATTTAGCATCAAAATTACATTAGGAAATATAGGAAATACCGAAATTTTACCTGTAGTGTGTGCACAGTACTGTGTTGCAGATGACCCGTGTTCTAAGGGTAGCGTCTCTGGCTGGCAATCTGAACGTTATGCCTCCTGTTTTGTATCCCAGCCGATGTTTTCCACAAAAATCGTAAGGAATTGCAACCGGAAGACTTCCAGTATAAGGAGCAACTCTTGTTCTTACAAAGGCCTTGTCAAAGAGGGTGACTGAGGTTACCCATGAAGTGTGTAACTGTCACCTAAGAGGCGGAAGAATCAGGAAGGATGAGTGGCGTGAGGATAGAGGAGACGATGGAAACCACTGCATGCAAGACACACAACACACTCGTATGAAGGGTGGTCAGAAACACTGTGAAAAGCTTTTAAACGTGTTGCACGATAGGCTGTGCTAAGGGATAATTGTTAAAAGAAAATTGCGGTACGCTGCGGCGTTTCCGAGTTAATTGACACTAAAGTTAGCGAAGCAAGGTGTTGCGCCAGCAAATTCAGGCGGCCCGCCAGGTACAGTGTCGCCAACCGTGTTTTTCGTTTAGCTTCCTAAAACCGAACGAGAGAACGATACAACAATTGGACATGGGACGGTAGTGAAGATCGATCTCGAGCCAAAGGCTGAGCAGTCTAATCCACTATCATTTACGCTATGACAACAACTGACACAGTTGTATCTGGAAGGCAGCTTCAACGGTCTGGCTAACTTCAATACTAATTAACTCGGAAACGGCACAACGAGTCGAATTTTTTTCTTAACAGTTATTTCTTAGCACTATAATTGGAGTCACGAACGATGGCGGTCGATTTTAGGTTCGTTCTGCGCACCTACGTCACGTATTCTCTGACATCCAGTGACCAGTAATGTTTGAGCGTTCTGCTCCGAATGCCGTAGCCCATGACAGCGTTAAACGTGATCGTAGCGAGTTGTTTACTGAATTTCTACTCCATTTGTTGGGAGCTGCAATCGCTGATGGTGGTGATAAATGATAAATTGTGCAGAACCGAGGGAGAGATATAATTGGCAGGATATACGCTTTCTTGGAGCGCTTGCGCATACCCAACTGTCGCTTGGAATCGGCAGCAATGCAGTTCCCTTCAGTGCCTCGACAAGCGGCAACCGCCATCGTCCGTGCATCGGAATATACTGTATATAACTGCCCTGCCACACCCTGACAAGCTCTGCAGACTGTTTCCGACTACCCTGTATACACAGAAAGTGTAACTGAAAAAGTGCCGGTCTCTACACTGGGAAAGCATTCCACATCAGTCCCCTAGATCTACATCAAACTCTGCAAGCCACCTAATTATGTGTGGCGGAGGGTACTTTCGGGACCACTATCTGATCCCTCCAACGCTGTTCCACTCGCAAATAGTGCGTGGGAAGAATCATTGTCGGTAAGCTTCCGTATTGGCTCCAATTTCTCGAAGTTGTCCTCGTGGTCAATACGCGAGATGTATGTGCGTACGTGATGCCCAACGCCTCTCTTGTAACGTCTGCCAGTGGAATTTGTTTAGGATCTCCGTAACACTCTCTCGCCAGCTAAACGTTATATGCTACAAATAGATAGCACAGCCTGCGCCCCGCGTGCTTTGCTAGTTGCCATCACCAAATCAGCCAGCCGCCGAAAGGAACGGAGGATGGCCTCAGAACCCAAGCGGCAGGTGTCATTCGCGCCACTACATGCACCCGGTTGCACCCAGTGATCTCGATAGCAGCCGGCAGGGCCTCCTCCACATAACGGATGAGACTTCCCTGCAAACATACCGAATGCACACTGGAATTCTTCCCCGCCCTACCTGCAATCTCCCTGAGGGGCTCCATCACCCGCCTAACATTGGAGCTGCCAGTGACTAGCATACCCACGCTCTATACTTGTCCGGACTGGGCAGGAAAATCGATCGCTGCCCAACAGAAGAAGCTGGCTCAGAGTTGTCATCAACACTGGGTAACACCTCGTACCTGTCGCTAAGACGTAGGGAGCGCCGCACGGCCTGCTCCCTCTTTCGCCTTCCACCCAGTGACACGCGAACCCACCACTGTTTACTACCCACTCTGGAGTGAGGACGGACCTGTCAGATGTTGCAAATCAGAAGCCGCTGCGACGTCCGGGTCACCAGGGGATTCCAGTGGCACCAAGGGTGTCGCAGGTCTCGTCACTGGCGGCCCAGCGTCACCGCAACTTCGAGCATTAGCTAGGAGCTTGTCGAAGGTAGCCAACGCAGCTCCCAGCTGTTTTCGGACAGCAGCCAAGTCTGCTTGTGACCGTTCACAACAAGCGCAGTCCCTAGCCGTATCGTACTGCGTATAAAATAGATATAAGGTCTCAAATATCGCTAACGAGTTTGAAATGTATACGAAATGTACCAAAAGAGATTAAAGTAACACTAAAAATTGCTGTGCAGATTTCTCACTGTACTCTGAGACCGCAAGCTATTAAACAGAAATAAATTTCTCTACTGAAGTTGATGTATTTACAGATACCAGCTCGTGGTCTTGCGGTAGGGTTCTCGCTTCCCGCGCGCGGAGTCCCGGGTTCGATTCCACGCGGGGTCACGGATTTTCTCTGCCTCGTGATGACTGGGTGTTGTGTGTTCATCATCATTGACGCACGCAAGTCGCAGAAGTGGCGTCAACTGAATAGAACTTGCAATACGGCAGCCGAACTTCCCCGCATGGGGCCTCCCTGCCAACAATGCCATACGATCATTTCATTTTCATTTACTGCACGAGATAAATATTCATACTAGAATGCACCGATCTCAACTGTATGCTGTCTACTAGCAGAAAATTAAGACTTAGTGGCGCGACGGAGTTTCTGGTGACGGGAAAATTCACACTAGGAATCCGACCCACACGACGATATTCACAAGACTTACGCAAAAACAAAAATAACGATTAATTTTCTAACCACTATTCTACACAGCAATATACACAAATATACTTCACTTCTTTGCAGAAACACGATGAAAAAAATTCTAAATTAATTTACTGTTTGTCAGACAACTACTGCTGCTGCGACTGTCACAGGGAGAAGACCTAGCCGGCCGCGGTGGCCGAGCGGTTGTAGGCGCTCAGTCCGGAACCGCGCGACTGCTACGGTCGCAGGTTCGAATCCTGCCTCGGGCATGGATGTGTGTGGTGTCCTTAGGTTAGTTAGGTTTAAGTAGTTCTAAGTTCTAGGGGACTGATGACCACAGATGTTAAGTCCCATAGTGCTCAGAGCCATTTTTGAGCCATTTTTTTGAGAAGACCTATTCAAGACTTTGTAACCGACAGAATAACATCCGACGAGATGGAAGGAGGAATGTTGGATGTCTGAATGTGGCAGCGAGGCTAGACATCCTGAAAACGGAAATGCAAAGGCTCAACACACATTTGTCGGAGACCAGTGGAGTGAAATAGAAAGAATATATGGATATCTGGTCAGACGAATATAACAAAATATTTGCAGCAGCAGAAAATGTTATAACAAGACTAGGTTTAGTTATGAATAGGAAGGTACGGCAGAGAGTCAGTTACTATGAACAGCTCAGTGAAAGGATTGTTCTCATCAGAATCGACAGCAAATCAAAGCTAACAGTAGTATCTTTGATAAACATGCCGACATCACATGCTGGAAATAAAGAGACACTGAAAGTATAAGAGGACTTTTTAACGCGTGGTTCAGTATGCAACGGAAGATGAAAATCTAATAATCATGGATGTAAGGAACGCTGTAGAAGGGGAGGGAATATGAAGTATTCGCGACTGTTAATACTGTAATTACTCTGTCTTTTGAGTTTACTTTTCGTTAATCAGCTAAAGTTTTTTGTCCCTCGATACTTTCAGAATTAACCGCAATGAGGGAACCCTGGATACTTCTCTAATGAAATTAGTTTTCCATCAGCGTAGAAAATATCTGCTTACAGCTTTCTTTGTGTATCAGTGGCAATGTCAATACAGCATGAATTTATTCTCTGAGGCCAACATTCCTAAGGAGAATCAGGCCTACCTTTAATTATAAAAACAATTTTAGTTATAGAGCTGGAATAACGCTCAGTACTTTTGGCCGTCAGAGAGTACACGGTACAATTCCTAAACGAATCTGGTCTGGATATCTGGAGAGTAAAAAGGCTTAATCTATAATGAGATTAGCTATATGTACGTACCAATAACAGTTATATTACCAATTAATTGATTCGCTATCACTGTAGCGGGTTTATTTGCTAAAAATCACAAATGCCACTGATCTGACTGGAAAGAAGTTACATGAGTGTCTTACTGTAAGATAGGACAAAATAAGTGAGGAGAATGCAGCACAATCACGGCTTATACACTTCTGGCCATTAAAACTGCTACACCACGAAGATGACGTGCTACAGACGCGAAATTTAACCTACGGGAAGAAGAATCTGTGATATGCAAATGATTAGCTTTTCAGAGCATCCTCACAAGGTTGGCGCCGGTGGCGACACCTACAACGTGCTGACATGAACATACACAAACAGCAGTTGACCGGGGATGCCTGGTGAAACGTTGTTGTGATGCCTCGTGTAAGGAGGGGAAATGCGTCCCATCACGCTTCCGACTTTGATATAGGTCGGATTGTAGCCTATCGCGATTGCGGTTTATCGTATCGCGACATTGCTGCTCGCGTTGGTGGAGATCCAATGACTGTTAACAGAATATGGAATCGGTGGATTCAGGAGGGTAATACGGAACGTCGTGCTGGATCCCAACGGCCTCGTATCACTAGCAGTCGAGATGACAGACATCTTATCCGCATGGCTGTAACGGATAGTGCAGCCACGTCTCGATACCTGAGTCAACAGATGGGGACGTTTGCAAGAGAACAACTATCTGCACGAACAGTTCGACGACGTCTGCAGCAGCATGGACTATCAGCTCGCAGACCATGGCTGCGGTTACCCTTGACGCTGCATCACAGACAGGAGTGCCTGCGATGTGTACACAACGACGAACCTGGGTGCACGAATCGCAAAACGTCATTTTTTCGGATGAATCCAGGTTCTGTTTACAGCATCATGATGGTCGCATCCGTGTTTGGCGACATCGCGGTGAACGCACATTGGAAGCTTGTATTCGTCATCGCCATACTGGCGTATCACGCAGTCTGATGGTATGGGGTGCCATTGGTTACACGTCTCAGTCACCTCTTGTTCGCATTGACGGCAATTTGAACAGTGGACGTTACATTTCAGATGCGTTAAGACCCGTGGCTCTACGCTACATTCGATCCCTGCGAAACCCTACATTTCAGCAGGATAATGCACGACTGCATGTTGCAGGTCCTGTGCGGACCTTTCTGGATACAGAAAACGTTCAAGTGTTGGCCTGGCCATCACATTCTCCAGATCTCTCACCAACTGAAAACGTCTCGGCAATGGTGGCCGAGCAACTGGCTCGTCACAATACGCCAGTCACTACTCTTGATGAACTGTGGTATAGTATTGAAGTTGCATGGGCAGCTGTACCTGTACACGCCATCCAAGCTCTGACTCAATGCCTAGGCGTATCAGGGCCGTTATTACGGCCAGAGGTGGTTGTTCTGGGTACTAATTTCTCAGGATCTATGCACCCAAATTGCGTGAAAATGTAATCACATGTCTGTTTTAGTATAATATATTTTTACAATGAAAACCCGTTTACCATCTGCATTTCTTTTTGGTGTAACAATTTTAATGGCCAGTAGTGTATAATAAAGATCATGATACATAAAACACAGTTATAATGTCACTAGTAAATGCATGAGAAGTGCAGCTGATATAATAAATTTATTGTACAAAATCCTTTTCATTTGTGTTTTTTCTTGAATTCTACTACCAATTTTAATGGCCAGTAGTGTATAATAAAGATCATGATACATAAAACACAGTTATAATGTCACTAGTAAATGCATGAGAAGTGCAGCTGATATAATAAATTTATTGTACAAAATCCTTTTCATTTGTGTTTTTTCTTGAATTCTACTACGTGTAGAAGAAAGTGTTACGGAAGAATAAGGGCTCGGCACTAGAAGTGAGAGAGGAGAGAGACTAGCAAATTTCAGCAATAAATTTCAGCGACTAACACCAAATGAAATGTTCAGAAATCACAGAAGGAAGAGCTATACTTGTAAAAGAGCCGGAGACAAGGAAAGATTCCACATGAATTACATCATGCAGAATTTCCGAAATTAAATCGTAGATTGCAGAGACTAGTCAGGAGAATATTATGATTCGGATCACAATTTAATAATGATGACAAGTAGACCGAAGTTTAATAGAATCGTTGGGAAGTACAAATATGGATAGAAGTGAGATACCGAAGTGCTGATGAATGATGATCTGAGGTTCGCTGACGTTGCAGATACTGAGGTAATAAATACCAAAGTAGGCATTTAAACTGAGGAAGTATAATTGAATTCTTGATTACTACTGTAAATGATGAAAGTCTATATGTGGTGAATGCAGCTTGCCGCTAACTCGGTGTAATATGTTGTCTGTACAGAAGTGTATCTGTCGCCTTTATCGCTCTTTCACTCTCACACAGAAATGTTCTTTATCTGTATACAGATTAAGACTATATTAATTACTTGAAATCACCCTAGTAGAATCTCTGGTGGAGCCTTTCGTCTTAATATTCAGCGGCTGGCTTGCTAGAAAAAATCTTTGCATTGGTTATTATTATTAAGCGTTGCATTCAGTTGGGAAAATCGATCGTTTGAACAATTCGTTCAGTTTACGATAGATCTAAAATTTCAGATGTGGACGAAGCCTTTTTGGACGATTTCTAAACTCAGAGATTGCAGGCTCTCTTCGTCACAGCTGAAACTTCCCAATTAATTACAGGGCCCAGACAATCATCAGTGATTCAGACAGAGAACTCATTCGTCATTCACTCTAGAAAAAAATGTTCACAAACCTTATTTCTGAGGCAAAATTATATTAATTCATTTCCATACATGTTCCGTTTGGTGTTGGTTCCAAGTCTCTTCCAATTAGTTTGTACAGATTTATCTTTCTCTTTACTATCGCGCTAGCGGCACAAACTATACTCTTTCCTCTCCCGCTTTAGCGCGAAGAAGAATAAATAAAACTCTTTTAGCAATCCGATATTCTTCAAACGAATACTTCCGAAGCTGTTCCTCTCTCTCTCTCTATAACTATAATAACCATGGAGCATACATTTTCGTACCTCTGTTGTTCCAAGGAATAAACGTACTAGAAAAATACCTTGGCGTCGACGAGCTGTCGGCGCACATATTACTAGGAAATCTGATCAGATACTTTTCAAACGTAAATAAATGTGGATGATTTGATTGACCATTATTAATTATTGCGTGATAGAGGGTAATTTTCCAGTGGGGAGATTACAATGCCCCTCGCAGCGAGCGAAGTTTGTGAGCTCAATTTTGATTTACCGAACACACTTCGCGAGCTATCTATTAGCGTGGATAACCCGGAAGTGATGATTGTCAGTCCTCCGACTTAAAAGGAATATTATGTTTGAGACAGACGAAGGAAAGAAAGGTTGAAGACAGAAGAAATGAAGAGACAGGTACCGCGGCTGTATTGCTTTTACGTGCATCTAGGTGTTATGTTTGCTGTGCACAACCAAGGAAGATGATCTTTCATGAACGGATGTGAGGGTCTACCCATTCGGGAACTTTCTTAAGCAGGGAAACCTTGGAAAACCTCTTAAGCTTAGACCCCCAGCCTACGGTACATAGAAGATAGGAAAGCCTATAGAAGAACAAAAATAATTTTGAAATTCATCTCTAAAGGATAGACAGGGATCAATTTGTATCACAATTTGGAGAAGAGTGGTTTGTGCCTCTAGCAAAAAAAACGTTTTACAATAAATAACGTGAATTCGCGTTTTACAATCTTGCTTCTAGTACAATATCTTGCGGTGCTAAACTCCCCCGGGTCTTGCATGTCCCCGACGTCCACATTTGTAGTCGGTCTTCTACGCGGCCCACTCTGTAGTTGATCTTCTACGCGGCCCACAATGGGAAGAGTAGAAGGAACAGGGATACTCGAATTCACATGCAACATTCATTCCAAAAGAATTAGCAATGACCAAAAGGGAAACTCTTCCTGTAAGAGAACTGATTAGGTTGCACCGTCCAAGATTCTCCTTTTTGAAAGCAAAATCCTTATGGCTTCATGGATCCTTTTTGTTACGGCATACTTCACGGAATTCAACGATTACTTAATGATGTTGCCAAAAGCATCATCCGATTTTCTCGTTTGAATACTCTTTTTTACTTTGCCTCCCCACTTGTGCTTATAAGTCCAAAAGTTTTCACAGATTTTCTATCACTGATTTGTTCTTCGTAATTTAAAGGATTCATGTAACTTACTATAGATTTTGGATTCAAATCATCGAATAATGGAAAGTGTAGTTCATTTTATACCAAGACATCATCCATATTTCCTTGATAAGTCATATAATTTAGCTATACTCAAAACCTTTTATTTTAAATACATATATTTTTACGTTTGAGCGCTGAAATGTAAAAGTTGTTAGCATTGAGAAATGCGGATTCACCTCTTTCATTTACTCTCTGATTCATACGGTGTTCATCCATGCTCATATATGGAAATGGATTTTTCACAAAAAATTCTCAAACGAACACGAACCATTAAATTACTACTGAATCTATGAATATTTACTTTCTTTAATCATTCATTAATAAATTAAAAACTCTTAACTTCTAATTATAACACCTATTCCTTTTAAAGTGCAACATGAATCAGTTTATCCTCGCGTTTGGTGCGAGTCTCTTACAAAGCATCTCTGTATCGTCTATATCGATTTTAGTTCTCGCGCCGACGTCATCTGTTTTGCGCGGGAAATTATCTTTGCGGCGTTAACCGTCACTCACAATTCACTACCACAACACCTTCCTTCACACGTTTACACATCTAAGCGTTCACATGAGATTATATATGAATATTCACTCGGAACCTCTTTAGATTATTCAGCGTCAATTGCGTGAAACATTTCATTTTCTTGAAGTTCAGTCAGATCCTTAATCATTCTTGATGACATTAGCAATGCTAAAGTCCTATATTCACCCCAACACAGGTGAAGCCTATCTCCACTATCTTCTTTACAACACTCGATAATAATAGTTAGTCACTATTTCTATACTCTATGTTACTGATTCACTATTTCAATTTAAAGGTTTCTATCACTACACACAGAGTTTATGGTTATGTTTTTTACGAGCGTTCATTTCTGTCACTCGGAACACCATTACTCACTATCTTCTAATCTTCGTTATACTTTTTTAAGTCGTTATGAGAAAATAATCCTTTTATTTTGTTCGACACCGGGTATGCTAACAGATAAGCCCCCGGATTCGGAATTTGTAGGATAATGTATGGTCCAGTATATAGTAACTCCCATTTCTTGATACTTTTCTTTATTACGGATGATTTGGTATGTCGTTTAACTAGTACCTTCTCTCCGACGTGGTATGTCTGTACCCTTTTTATTAATTTGTCATATCGTTGTTTTCTTTGATCCGCCTTTTTCGTCATATTTATGATAGCTTGTCTTATCTTTTCTTCCCAAGGCATCTCAGTTTCCTGAGTTTTGGGGATATGGTCAGTCCAGAAGTTCTCCTCTTTGGTTTCGAACATCAATTCACAAGGTGTATATCCAGTTGAGGAGTGGGGCATATTATTGTATATCTGCTCAAACTCTTCCACATAATTTGCCCACGCAGTTTGCTTATTATGACAATACGTCCTCATAAATCGATTGAATTCTCTAAAAATCCTCTCAACCAAATTGCCTTGTGGGTGGTAAAATGATGTTAGTATGTGTTTTACACCGATTTGAGACAAAGTCTGCTTCCATCGGAGTCCCGTGAATCTTTTAGCATTGTCAGTTATGATCGCCTTAGGTGTACCAACATGTGGAAGATAATCCCTTATCAATCTTAATACAATTACTTTGGCTGTAGCCGCCTTTATCGGGTATAGCTTCACATATTTCGTACACACATCGAGAAATGCCAACACATATTTAACACCACCTCTTGAAGTAGGTAACGGTCCACACAGATCGCACGAAATTAATTCTTTTGGTTTTTGTACTAATATAGAGCATAATGGATGCTTAGTCCCTTTTGAGTCCGGCTTTGTTTTTTGACAGATTATGCACTTCTTCAAGATCTCATGCACTCTGCGCTTTATGTTGGGAAAATAACAGTACCCACTTATTTTGTCTGCACATTTTGTCGCACCGAAATGTCCCCAGGTTAAATGAGTGAACCATACAAGTTTCTCTATTTGTGCCTCAGGTATACAAACACACCAACGGACTTTGTTTGGCCTTCCACAGCGGAAAAATAATACGCCATTTACCAGCTGGTAATAGTTTGCCATCTGATCTGAAGGTTGCTGTTGTAACCTTTGAATGACAGTTCCCCATTGAGCATCCTTTTTCTGTAACTGGGCCATATGCACACACAAATTGACGTAGTATGTCTTAAATGGATTTTCCTGCAGCAGCAATACAGGGAATTCTGAGGAATTATTTACTTCCATCTCTTTTGTTAAACCCAGCGGTGACCTTGATAGAGCGTCCGCAATAATGTTTTGCTGCCCTGAGACATGTACGATCTTAAACTGGTATTGTTGCAGAGCGAGCGTCCATCTAGCCAGTCTGGGGTGTAACAGTTTACACGTTTGCAAAAACGTTAATGATTGGTGATCGCAATATACGATAGTCTTCGACCCATATAAATAATAATGAAATTTTTTAAATCCCCAGACGACCGCAAGAGCCTCTAATTCCGTCGTCGTGTACGTTCGTTCACAGTTGGACAAAACACGACTAGCAAACGCAATAGGACAAAAGGTAAGCTGTCCATTTATCTTGCGTACTTGGAAAAGGCACACTCCAAGACCCACATTTGACGAATCTGTTGACAAGTAGAATTCCTCTTGCATGTCGGGATGGTATAAAAGCGGTGCATTTCCTAATTGCTTCTTTATCTCTTCAAATGCTTCTTGACACTCTAATGTCCATAGACAGGGCACATCCTTCTTTAGCAAACTATTCAGAGCTGCTGCATTCATGGCCTGATTCGTTATAAATCTTCTAAAAAATGAGGCAAGACCCATAAACCCTTTTAATTGCCTCCTATTTCTCGGTGTTGGAAACTTACTAATCGCAATTAGCTTCTCCTTGGTTGGTAAAATTCCCTTTGCGTCAATTATATGCCCCAGGAACTTGATTCTCTTTAGTGCAAAATGGGATTTCTGTAGGTTAGCAGTTATTCCCATGGTTTTGAACACGTCCAACACCCGACTCAGTAAAGTAATATGCTCCTCCCAGGTCTTCGATGCAATAAGCATATCATCAACAAATACTGTTATCCTGCTTCTTAGTTCTGGGCCTAGTGCATAATCTAGAGCTGCTATAAAGATTCCAGCACTAATGTTGAGTCCGAAAGGAACGACAGTAAATTGGTAACTTCTTCCGGCATAAATAAAAGCTGTATATTTCCTTGATACCTCATCTAGCTTGACCTGCCAATAAGAACTCCGCAAATCGATGCTTGTCAAATATTGGACATCCTGGAACCGTTGTATCAGTTCGTCTATGTTTTCCGGATGTGTTCTCACTGGAATTATGATTTTATTTATTTCCATTTGCTTTTGGCACGACCAACAGTGGGGAGCAGTATGGGCTTGTGGAGGGTTCGATCAAACCCCATTTCAACATGCGATCTATTTCTTTTTGAACTTGAGCCTTTAACCTCCAGGGAACAGGATAGAAAGTTCTACAATATGTTTCATGCGGCTTAACGTAGAGATGGCATATGTATCCCTTAATAACTCCTGGCCTCTCATCAAACACGTTTTCATACGCTAATAATAATTCTTTGAGCTGCTGCTTCTGATCTTCAATAATGCAGTCGGATTCATTTAATTTCTCATACACTAATTGACCGAAATCCCCTTTGACTTGGACCTCATTATTTACGTGCTGTTTAGAATTCTGTGCAATCCGGATTACTTGCACGCTGATCCCACTATCATATTTTCTGGTAAGGCTTTCCTTTTTCAACAAGTCCAACTCAATTTCTTGTTTATTTACGTTTAACCAAATTTTTCCTGTTCTAAAATCTATTCTGCATCCGTATTGACGTAGGCTGTCGACTCCGATATGCAGTCTACCACCAAATTTTTCACAACCTGGAATGTGCTTAATATTGCTACATTTCCTACTTCTACACTAAGTAGTGACTGCACTTTTACATTAGCCGATCTGGCCCCAACGGCGCCTATTATTCTACAATTTTGAACTGGAAAAATTGGTACTCGTCTTATATTTCTGATCTTGTTGAATAGAGCCTCCGAAATAACATTCGTGGTTGCAGCTGTGTCTAAAACCGCCGTTATAGGTACAGTCTCCAAAATGACTTGCACTTCGGCTACTGCCACCTGTTCCTTATCCTCATCTTTGGGTTCTAAGTCCTCGGTCAATTCATCTGCCAGTAATCGTCCATCATTGTACGTTAGCATTGGTACACATATCCTGTTGCCCCTCAACCTATTGTTGACCGCTCCTCCGGGGCACGAGTGGGTCCTTACTAGTTTGTTGGATTTTGATTCGCCTGGTGGTTGACATCGTCCGTCACTTCGGTAATTACCGGTTGATTCGTAGATGTCCGTCCCCACTGATTTTGGCTATTTGAGTTTATTCCCCCCGGTTGGTTCCACTTTCTATTACCGTTATTGTTCCATGCTTGCGGTCTGAAATTCCTTTCGTTCCCCCATACGGGATTGTATCGTTTCCCATTCCTGCTGTTCCTTGGATAGCCCCTCGCAAGACTATTGCCGGTATTATTGTTGATATTTTGAGGGGTTTCTCCACTATTTATCGATCTCTGTGCGTTCCCTTGCCTACCATTTGGCGGAGGTTCTATCTCCCTATATTGGAATCTATTGTTGCGGGCTTTCTGGTTGTTCTCTTCTATAATGTCTATATGATCTAACGTCGTGAGGAACGACTCCAAGTCTTTATCATTGCCGTAAATTAATTGATTCCGTATACTAGTTGGTAGTCTTGCCTTAAGTATGTTTATTATATCTGGCAAAGGCATAGGTCTGTCCCAATATCTAGTTTTATATATATATATTTCTCAAAATACTTCCTAAGGCTTCCTTTCGAAAAAGAGAAAGGCTCTGGGTAGAGCACCTCCTGCCTTAGGCGTTCCTGTACCCCTTCTGACCAGAATTTTGCTAAAAACGCTTTCTCAAAATCGTCATAGGTCGAACAAACAGACGTCATGTCCGAGGCCCAGATCGCCCCCGAACCTTGTATATACCCAGTAACGAAACTGATCTTCTGCCACTCCGACCAATTTCTGGGTAGCACTCCTCTAAAACTCCTGATAAAAACAATCGGATGGACCCCCCTTTTGTCAGTGTTAAAAATCTGAAATTGCCGATGCTTTATCATTTTTTCTTCGGCATGGCACAGGCTTTCGTAATCTCCGTCCGATAAAACTTCGCGCGAACAACTAGCTCGTGGCAATTTAATATTCGAGTTACTCACACAAGTCGGTATCGTGTGCGAATGTGCAGTAACTTGCTCTATAGTCGCTGGCAACTTCTGCTGCTGGCCGGTATTCATTTGTTCTGAGCCTTGTTGTGAAACGCGTATCGACTCTGCTATCGTTTGTTTCCATTGCTCAAAATCAGCACCTAACTGCTGTCGCACTTCCTCAAGTCCTTTCGCAAACAAATTCTCTTCCTGTTTGCCGCATAGACTCTGGAATGCTGCTTTAACATTTTGCTCAACGTTTTCACACATTAGCCTTTTGTTTTCTAATGTGATTTCGGATAGTTTACCCGTTAATACATTAATTTGGTGGTCTATAACGTCCTGACGTTCTGTCAGATGTTCCACACTTTCCTTTAAGTTCGTCTGCGTACGTGCCAATTCAGGAAGTTGCGCAATTCCACATGACATGGCATCTTGCTTCTGTACTAATTGCGGAACCATTTCCACCTGTTCCCGTACGGTGTCTATCTTAATAGCCACATACTCCTTCATTTCTACACGTACGCGGTGAGTAGATTCCTCACATTGAGCCTTAACCAATTCTATTTGTGCAGTTAATTTTCGTTCCGTCTCTTCGGCCTGATCTTTAAGTTCCTTTGTCTTCGCCTCTATCCGCTGCTCTAATTCGGAAAAACTGTCGTGTAACTGCTGCTTAATCTCAGCTTTCAGATTTTCCTGCCCCTCAATAACTGAGGCGAACTTCGCGTTAATGTCGGTTTTCAAATTTTCCTGCCCTTCAGTAACTGAGGCTAATTTTGTATTCAAATGGTTTTGCCCTTCAGTAACTGAGGCTAATTTCGCGTTAATGTCGGTTTTCAAATTTTCCTGCCCTTCAGTAACTGAGGCTAATTTCGCGTTAATATCGATTTTCATATTATTCATGCTCTCGGTTATCATCTGCATCTGTCTCATGATAATTACTAATGGATCTAATATCCCGGCGGGGTCAGGGATTTTCTCTGCCTCGTGATGACTGGGTGTTGTGTAATGTCCTTAGGTTAGTTAGGTTTAAGTAGTTCTAAGTTCTAGGTGACTGATAACCATAGATGTTAAGTCCCATAGTGCTCAGAGCCACTTAATGGATCTAATCCATGTTGCATACCTGCTGTTACATCTCCAGCCGTGTCTACAGGGCGTTCTATTACGCTATCTGTAGCGATCGGTTCTACCACACTTCTTACTACATCACTATCATCCGTGCTCACCGCTGAAGGCTGTTGCGTGTTGCTCTGCTCTGCTTGACTCATCTTAAACATTGCCCTAGTGAAAACCATATAAATATTCTACAGTCAATATGTATATATCTCCTTTCACACAATAATACTTCCGTGGCTACTTTCATATAGTACTTATTCAGGTAAATGCAACTACGGCAGTTCAACCAATCTACATGTAGCATGAACACAATTCGTAAATGTTCAAATCTACATTTACTTCCTCAATACTAGCAAGCTTTAATACAAAATCATAGATCTGGCCTTTGTTCTGCGCCCAGCGTGCTGCTTTTCTTTGAAGATCTAACTAATTCACCTGCGAGTCTCTCTTCTCTTTTCCAAGTTAAGTTGTCTCGTCGTAGTTCACATGAAACAGAGAACAAAATTATTTTAACAACGTCCAAAAACGTGTCCTGTCACGGATTGGCCATTATAATTGAATTCTTGATTTTTTTTTAAATGATGAAAGTCTATATGTGGTGAATGCAGCTTGCCGCTAACTCGGCGTAATATGTTGTCTGTACAGAAGTGTATCTGTCGCCTTTATCGCTCTTTCACTCTCACACAGAAATGTTCTTTATCTGTATACAGTTTAAACTATATTAATTACTTGAAATCAGCCTAGTAGAATCTCTGGTGGAGCCTTTCGTCTTAATATTCAGCGGCTGGCTTGCTAGAAAAGATCTTTGCATTGGTTATTATTATTAAGCGCTGCATTCAGTTGGGAAAATCGATCGTTTGAACAATTCGTTCAGTTTACGATAGATCTAAAATTTCAGATGTGGACGAAGCCTTTTTGGACGATTTCTAAACTCAGAGATTGCAGGCTCTCTTCGTCACAGCTGAAACTTCCCAATTAATTACAGGGCCCAGACAATCATCAATGATTCAGACAGAGAACTCATTCGTCATTCACTCTAGAAAAAAATGTTCACAAACCTTATTTCTGAGGCAAAATTATATTAATTCATTTCCATACATGTTCCGTTTGGTGTTGGTTCCAAGTCTCTTCCAATTAGTTTGTACAGATCTATCTTTCTCTTTACTATCGCGCTAGCGGCACAAACTATACTCTTTCCTCTCCCGCTTTAGCGCGAAGAAGAATAAATAAAACTCTTTTAGCAATCCGATATTCTTCAAACGAATACTTCCGAAGCTGTTCCTCTCTCTCTCTCTATAACTACAATAACCATGGAGCATACATCTTCGTACCTCTGTTGTTCCAAGGAATAAACGTACTAGAAAAATACCTTGGCGTCGACGAGCTGTCGGCGCATATATTACTAGGAAATCTGATCAGATACTTTTCAAACGTAAATAAAGGTGGATGATTTGATTGACCATTATTATTTATTGCGTGATAAAGGGTAATTTTCCAGAGGGGAGATTACAGAAGGATGGACAACTGTAAAAAGGGCAATCACAGAAGTTGTCAAACAAATATAGATAAAAAAGTAACGTCGATAAAACAATGGGTAACAAAATAAACAATTGATCGAAAAAATGTTTGTAATAAGACAGAAATATATGTAATTTGTGAATGAAATACGTGGTCATGCTGAAAAGTAATGCCTCCGAATTTTATACGTGTAAACTATTAATTTTTTTTAAAAATCAGACAACCATTATTAACATTCTACATCTTTATTCTTCATGTCTACGTATTTATTTCTCATCATAGTCACCCTGGCGACGAACACATTTTTCCACATGAGCGACCATTTTGTTGACACCGTCACTGTAGAATGTCTGACTTTGTTGACGGAGTCACAACCTGCTTGCACAGCTTCATCATTATCAAAGCGAAGTCCTCGAACGTGTTCCTAAAGTTTTGGAAACAGGTGAAAATCGGTTGGGGCCAGGTCGGGACTGTATGGAGGACGATCGACGGCATTGAGCCCAAAGTGTCGGTTAGTCGCTGATGTCGCAGCCCTCGTGTGCGCTCTGACATTGTAATGCTGAAGGAGAGGCTGCTCCATGTGTGGAAGAACTCTTCAAATTCGAAATTCGATTACAGCACGCTGTTTCTCACCCATCTACATAGTTACATTACATGTTACGCTCCACAATTCGTAGCCTTCTAGCAGCAGACGACTGCAAATATATAGACATGAAGGATATAGATGTAGAATGTAAATAATGTTCGTTTTATTTAAAAAGCTTTAAGATTTTTCACATAACAAATTCGGAGACGATATTTCTCAGCACGGCCTCGTAAAGAAGAACTATGGGGACCTAATGCGAAGTGACTCCAAGAAAAATAAGAAGAAATCAACAAAGAAATGGTCGTTGGAAGGACAGATTCAGCATCTATAAAAGCTGAAACAAGCTTTGGTGAAATTAAAAGCAAAGGTGCCAACATAAAGAATAAAAAGGGAATTCTACAGTTAAGTGCAGAGGAGAGAAAGGATAGACGGAAAAAGTACATTGAAGGCATCTAAGAATAGAGAAAATCTCTAATGAAGTGATAGGAGGAATGAGAATCGATGTGGAAAATAAGTGGGTATCCAGTATTAGAGTAAAAATTCAACAGAGTTTTGGAGGACTTGAGATCAAATAAGGCAGAAGAGACAAATAACATTTCTTGAGAATGTCTAAAATCAATAAGGGTGGTGGTAAATGTTGGTTTGCAGAATGTATGAGACTGGAGATCCACCTTCAGACATTCGGAAAAATATCATCCACATTCAAAATAGCAGAGATAATTAAGTGCGAAAACTAATGCGCAATCAGATAATGGCTCATGCAACCAAGATGTTGACAAAAATACGTATACAGAAAAATATAAAACAAAATTGAAGGTCTACTACACAAAGATCAGTTTGGCCTTTATAAAGCTGAAGGCACCAGAGAGGCAAGTCTCAAAAAAAGTATCAGGACGCATTCATAGGATTCGTCGACCGAGAAGAAAGCGTTTGATAGTGAAAATGATGCAAGAAGTTGCATACCGTGAGAAACGTGAGAGCACGCTGTAGAGGAAGGCGCATCATGTAGAGTATGTACAGGAACGAAGAGGCAACAACGTAAATGAATGGTTCAGAACGAAGTGCTTCGATTACAAAGAATTTATGTAATGCATGTAGTCTTTTACCGCTAATGTTCAACCTATACGTCGAAGAAGTAATGATGGAAATAAAATAAAAGTTAAAGAGTGGGATTAAAATTCGAGGTGAAAGGACATCAGTGATAAGATTTGCTGATGAGATTGTTAACCTCCGAGAAGGTGAAGAAGGATCACAGGACGTGTTGAATGAAATGATCAGTCTAATAAGGACAGAATATGGTCGGGACTAAACAAAAGAAAGACGAAAGTAATGAGATTAGCAATAAACTTAACATCAAAATTGGGGATCGCCAAGTAAACGTAGTTAAGGAATTCTGCTACCTTGAATGCGAAATAACAAACGATGAAGTAGACAGGACTGATGTAAGTACAGGAGAAGAGGGCTTTTCTGGCTAAGAGTCAAGTATCAAACATCGGACTTAATCTCAGGAAGAAATTTCTGAGAATGTATGTTTGGAGCCCAGCATTGTATGGCAGTGAATCACGGAATGCACCAAAATCGAAAAAGATAAGAATCGAAGTGTTTCAGACGTAGTGCCAATAGAAGGACGTTGAAAATCAGGTGGTGTGACATAATAAGGAGTGAGGAGGGTCTCCCCAGAATCGGTGAAGAAAAGAACGTATGGAAGACACTGACAAGAGAATAGGACAGGAAAATAGGATATGTGCTAAGACATCAGTGAATAATTTCCATGGTAGTAGAGGGAGATGCAGCGGGCAAAAACTGTAGTGAAAAATAGATACTGAAATACATTCAACAAATAATTGAAGACGTAGGGTGCAAGTGCTATTTTGAGATGAAGAGGTTGGCACAGGAGAGGAATTCGTATTGTTCCACATAGAACCAGCCAAATGACACTCCTTCCCCATTTCCGCTGCCCCCCCCCCCCAAAAAAAAAGAAGAAAAATAACAGCAGAAGAGAAACTGTAGTGTTTATGTGTGACATTTGACTTATTGGCTTCCATGTTTTCAGTTAGTGTAAATTACTAGCGTAAGTTGATGGGAAATAGCTGGTGATGGCGTATTGACTTTTAGCAGTGTGCATTTCCCAATGCAGTGGTCGCATTTTAAATGCAGGTATTTGACTACAGGAGGGAATTCATTATTGGTTTTGGAGGATACTGAAATATGTAGTGTCAAATAGGTCAAAGGGACACTGTTGATCCTTATTTGAACTGGTTTTAGTACTGCATCAGTGCAGAAACTTAATCTGAATCAACCACTGAATGTTTCCCGATCAGTCTTCGGAACAACACATCATGCAATACTACGTATTTCAGTCACCAATGTGTGTGGGATTCCGGCATGACGTTAAGACCTCCTTGAGTGAAACAAGAAAGAAATGTTTCGGCACTGTCGACACCTCACGGCAGTGAAATATACAAGCTCCAGTCACCTGACACTTTGTTCTTCTTGCTTCCTCTCTCGATATTTCTTTATTCCGTCTCTAAAGAACATTTAGTCGGGACATTAAATTCTAATCTTCTCTCCTTTTTAACGCTCCGTAACTCAGTCGGTGGAACGGAACCCTTACAGAATCACTTTCTTGTCTGCCTGTCTGTCTATTCGACTGCAGGGAACCCTTTCTTCTCACGAACCGATAGACGTATGAAGTTTAAATTTCTGTCACATATCAAGGTCTACGGTCCCTTGCTGGTACACAATGTTGAAGGTTTTAACTCAGTGTAATCAAAAGATATAGTCACTTATGTCACCTATTTTGATACTCGCAAATTCACACATCAAAACCTGTATGGTACTTCCCACTGACCTAGGATCATGGAAATTTGACAAGAAGTAATGTTTCACAGTACAAGTAAGAGAAAAAAATGAGAATATTGCTAATTTGTAATATATTTCTTTTGTAATATATTTCTTTTCTCATTTGTTACCGACTTCAAACTTTAAAGATTCTCGGAAGTCTTGGATTTCCTGCGACCTATATCTTGCCCGTATCAGTGATTATAACAGGCAAAAAATCGACAAATTCTTGATTCCCGGGATGGATGAGCTGTCTGTAAACGTAATTAAGTGCGTAGGGAACCCTAAGAGCGCAAGTGCTACTCGCATCTGGCCAATCGTTAATTACTCTTAACTTGATCTACATTACGTTAGAAGGTTCGTTCAAGCGAGGAATTTTTACTTTTCTTCTATACTCGACTACTTGACACGAGTGCCATTCGTTTGCTCATACACAGTACAGCCGATAATAATGATGCACAATCATTACTGAAGTCTACCAGATGTGGTTAATAGAGGATGTGTATTTGGCTATCTACTAAAATTATAATCAGAAAAGAAATGTGCTTGAATATGTTTCTCGCAAGAATCTTCTCGTATGGAAAGTTTTATAGGCATTCCTCCAGCTGTAGGGAATTTTCAAATAAATTTTGTAATAATATTAGATTTTGCTGAAACCTGCTATCTTCCAAGATGGTGTTAAATTCATTAACGAACTGTATTTTAGAAAATGGTTAAAAACTGTCATGACCGCAATAAAATATTTGTTCGCAATGATTACCGGTTTGAATCAGAATGTAACCATCTTCAGACTATTTATACCATGATGGTTGACATTCGTGGATTCACAATGCCTGTTCCGTTCACCGCCACCGCCTACCAACGTGATATAAATAGTTCGAAGATGGTCGCATTCTGACCGAAACCAGCAGCCATTGCAAATAAATATTTCTATATCTATATGATTACTCTGTAATTTACATTTAAGTGCCTGGCAGAAGGTTCATCGAACCACCTTTAAACTATTACTACCGTTGCACTCACGAACAAAATGGTTCAAATGGCTCTGAGCACTATCGGACTTCTGAGGTCATCAGTCCCCTAGAACTTAGAACTACTTAAATCTAACTAACTTAAGGACATCACGCACATCCATGCTCGAGGCAGGATTCGAACCTGCGACCGTAGCGGTCGCGCGATTCCAGACTGTAGCGCCTAGAACCGCTCGGCCGACCCGGCCGGCTCACTCACGAACAGCGCACGGGAAAAACGAACAATTAAATCTTCCAGTGATAGTACTCATTTCTCTTATTGTATTATGATGATCGTAGGGGGGTGCCTACAAAATATTTTTACACCCTGTGGAGAAAGTTGGTGACTGATATTTCATGAGAAGGGCTCGGTGCAGCGAAAAAACGCCTTCGTTTTGATCACTGCCACTCCAGTTCGTCTATGATATCCGTGACTCTGTCGACGAGTCCGCGATAATACGAAACGAGTTGGCCTTCTTTGAACTTTTCAGATATAGTGGCTGTCATGTCCTTATCCGCGGCCAAGGTCAACAGCGTACTGCCAGAGATTACGTAATCACCAGGTTCACAGGACGGCGGGTGGGGGGGGGGGGTACAAAAGAAAAGAAGAAATTGAATCTCGGCTTTGGACAAGATCAGTGTGTAGTTCACTTAATAAATATGTACAACGTACCACACACATATAAGTACTAATATACACTCTCACATAGTCAACAAAAAGTTAAACTTCATAGAAATTCCACAGCCCTTAAAAGAAACATATTCGATGTCGTTCTTTGATGATTTACACATACGACGAAACCTAATACTCGATTATTTGTCTATTAAAAGTTTTCAGAAGTATCAGTATGTTTTAGAACGTCCGCTAAAACATCAAGGGGGGGGGGGGGAGGGGGGAATTTTCCAAGCTTGTAGCCAAACACCATAGGGCAGAATCAACAAAAAGAATGGCAACTGTAACCCACAGTGGAGCACGAACAGCTTGAACATTCTACAGTCGACGTCCTATTCTGTATTGTACCTGTGTGCGTAGAACGATAAATAACCTCACAAACAACGCTAGTTTCCTCGAGCAGTGTTTAAAAAGCGTTAACATTCAATTATGCAATTATCTAGGAACTAACGGATCAACGTTTCTACTTTGGTGTGGATTTAATGGAAGTTTAGAGCAGATGTTCTTTTCGACGTCCGTTTCACAGCCGTTTATCTATTGAACGTTAGTGTGTTTCGAAATTTTGAAACTTTCGTTTCAAACCTCAACTTTTCGAAGACAAAACATGTCGAATGATTATCGACTGAATCGACACATCTGAATTTACCGTAGGTGTGTCTTAGATTGCGGCCTTGAAGAGCGTTCCACCACGATCCCACGGAACCATCTTGAACAGAATTGGTGGTAGTCACGATCCACTGTTCACCCAGCCTAAGATCCATTTACAACGTAATCTGCTACTAAACTATTTCTGTCTTGTTTTCAACTGTAAAGCCTGCATCACAATACTGTTCAACTTATGCATTAGTGTGCTGTACCAAAAGATATTGAAGATAAAGTATTCAAGAAGTATATGGAAGTCTAAAGGGACTCAGAAGACCTGTACACTACAGACTGTCCAGTTCTGAGTACAATGAAGAAAAACGAAAAGGGTACTTTTATAAAGGTTAAAAACAGTTAATATAGATTCTTACTTGTGATTTATTTTGTGCAAAAAGCACGCAATACTACAAGCTACAAGTCTTCTGATAAACTACAGGTGTCCTAAACACGAACGTTGGTCTGAACACTGTAGAATATTATTAAACACGGTTCAACTGCTTGTGGTACAGCCTTGCCGTTCTCCGAATTCTTACTTGATTTACCCAGCAAGTTAAAAGGCTGAGCTACAGCTGAACGTGGGCTGTGAGCTGCGTGAAAATTATTACCACAGATGGCGGAAGTGATAAGTGAGAGATAATATTCTGGCATCAGTTGGGGAATGAACACCAGAGCTTTGAATCTGTAGCCTCGTCCTTACGTGATCTGAGTGAGAAGAGAGAACCTATAATGGAGTAAATACACTAAAACCTGTAATCAATCCGTGGTTTTGTCAGAGATGTAAGATTTCCATCATTCCATTCAATTCCCACAGCGATTTATATTTTATTTCAAATGGTGAATACAAATGCACAGGAAGTTTTGCTTTTCGTTCCTAACACGAAGTTGTAACGTTATGCGTTATAATGGAAATTAGGAGTAGGAAAATCAAGATAGCCGTGCTGCCCCGGCTTATGCGTTGGCTTAAACCTCGACTGTTACTCTGCGTTTGGTTTCACTCGGTTATTGCGGTTATGCCGTGGTTCTTTCTACGTGTGGCAGCAGCAGTGCGTATCGATATTCGCACCGTGTACTATCTTTGGCCTGGTGCTTATAGTTTCCGGCTAGCCGGTGTGCGGCAGTCGGTCGGTTGGTGTGGATCAGACGGGAAACCTTCGCGCGACACAGTGGGTCGGGCCCGCTGGCGGTCTCTACGCAGTGTCGGACTGTGTGGGAGCTGTTCCGATTGCTACGGGGTTCGTGGCTTACCGACCCAGGACATTAAGGTTGAGTGGTGATTTAATTACCGAAGCCAGACTGTTCACATTGTGCCGGTGGTTTTCATGGTTGGCTGTTGGTGGTATTCCCGTGAGCAACAGCGAGTGTTCGAGTTGGTGAATGTTAGGCCACCATCTGGTGGAGTTTAGCTGTATTTTGGTTATTTGAAGTCCAAGTGCACCAGCGGAATTTTCTGCCCTGTGGCCGTTAGCGTTCCGGTTACCTGCTCTCGTCGCTGACGTAAAATCCAGGCAGTGTCCTTTCCTCACCGTGTTGTCGCTGTCCAACACGTGTGTGTAGTTTTGACAGCTTATGCATACTTGGTTGTGGGCGGCTACGCCTTTTACGTTTTGGCTTTTAAGTTCCTTGTGCACTGCTCATGTGGAAAGCAAGTCGTCTTGTCGGTGGGTCCGTTGACTATCTCGTGGTTGGGTTGCCGGCGGATCGGATATACACTCCTGGAAATTGAAATAAGAACACCGTGAATTCATTGTCCCAGGAAGGGGAAACTTTATTGACACATTCCTGGGGTCAGATACATCACATGATCACACTGACAGAACCACAGGCACATAGACACAGGCAACAGAGCATGCACAATGTCGGCACTAGTACAGTGTATATCCACCTTTCGCAGCAATGCAGGCTGCTATTCTCCCATGGAGTCGATCGTAGAGATGCTGGATGTAGTCCTGTGGAACGGCTTGCCATGTCATTTTCACCTGGCGCCTCAGTTGGACCAGCTTTCGTGCTGGACGTGCAGACCGCGTGAGACGACGCTTCATCCAGTCCCAAACATGCTCAATGGGGGACAGATCCGGAGATCTTGCTGGCCAGGGTAGTTGACTTACACCTTCTAGAGCACGTTGGGTGGCACGGGATACATGCGGACGTGCATTGTCCTGTTGGAACAGCAAGTTCCCTTGCCGGTCTAGGAATGGTAGAACGATGGGTTCGATTACGGTTTGGATGTACCGTGCACTATTCAGTGTCCCCTCGACGATCACCAGTGGTGTACGGCCAGTGTAGGAGATCGCTCCCCACACCATGATGCCGGGTGTTGGCCCTGTGTGCCTCGGTCGTATGCAGTCCTGATTGTGGCGCTCACCTGCACGGCGCCAAACACGCATACGACCATCATTGGCACCAAGGCAGAAGCGACTCTCATCGCTGAAGACGACACGTCTCCATTCGTCCCTCCATTCACGCCTGTCGCGACACCACTGGAGGCGCGCTGCACGATGTTGGGGCTTGAGCGGAAGACGGCCTAACGGTGTGCGGGACCGTAGCCCAGCTTCATGGAGACGGTTGCGAATGGTCCTCGCCGATACCCCAGGAGCAACAGTGTCCCTAATTTGCTGGGAAGTGGCGGTGCGGTCCCCTACGGCACTGCGTAGGATCCTACGGTCTTGGCGTGCATCCGTGCGTCGCTGCGGTCCGGTCCCAGGTCGACGGGCACATGCACCTTCCGCCGACCACTGGCGACAACATCGATGTACTGTGGAGACCTCACGCCCCACGTGTTGAGCAATTCGGCAGTACGTCCACCCGGCCTCCCGCATGCCCACTATACGCCCTCGCTCAAAGTCCGTCAACTGCACATACGGTTCACGTCCACGCTGTCGCGGCATGCTACCAGTGTTAAAGACTGCGATGGAGCTCCGTATGCCACGGCAAACTGGCTGACACTGACGGCGGCGGTGCACAAATGCTGCGCAGCTAGCGCCATTCGACGGCCAACACCGCGGTTCCTGGTGTGTCCGCTGTGCCGTGCGTGTGATCATTGCTTGTACAGCCCTCTCGCAGTGTCCGGATCAAGTATGGTGGGTCTGACACACCGGTGTCAATGTGTTCTTTTTTCCATTTCCAGCAGTGTAGTTGGGCCGACTACCTGTCTCCCCTAAGCGAACGTTAATATTTCAAGTGCAGACCGACCGCGGGAAACGTCTCAGCGTCGCGGGCTGCATTGCCTTTTCTTATTGGTGTTTGATTGTCTATTTTAATGGCTTATAGCCGACGGTTGGAATTTGTATGCTTTTAGTTGGGTTTTAAATAATGGGCCTTCAGCCACTTTAAAATTGAAAGTTCCTTACTTGTCAAGTCTTGCATTGTTTGGGCCTTCAGCCTCATTTAAAATATTTTTTTGGATAAAGCTTTGGGCTTTCAAAAATATATTGTAGTTGTGTTTTTCAATAATGGGCCTTCAGCCGCTTTAAAATTTAAATTCCTTACTTGTTAACTCTTAGATTGTTTGGGCCTTCAGCCTGTGTAAAATATTGTTTAAAGATAATGCTTTGGGCCTTCTGCCTACTAAAAATTGTTTTAGTTGATTTAAGTAATCGGCCTTCAGCCGTTTTAAAATTAAAGTTCTTGTCTTTCAAGTATCAGACTTTGTGGGGCCTTCAGCCCTAATTGAATATAAGGCTTTTTGCCTTGTGTTTTTTTAAATTAATTTTACCTGCACTTAAATCATGGGCCTTCAGCCGTCTTTAAATTAAACTTGTTTGCCTTTCAAGTGTTAGATTTGTTGGGCCTTGAGCCATTTTTAAATTTAAGTAGTTATGCCCTTAGAGCATGTGGTAGTGTGACCTATTCAGCCGATAACTAAGTTCAAAAATTTTGCTATATTTCTTCGGACAACTAAATAAAGTTATATGTGTTTGAATCTGACAGCCCCTTTTGGCCCCTTTCCACAATTACAGCTACCTGTTCTGTCCTGCGCACTTAAGCAGGGCGTCTCACAAGACACTGTCATAGCACTTATCGATCTAGACAAAGCGTACATCAATGTTAAGTGGTGCAAGATGTTTGGGATCTGAGACAAAATACACTTATACGCTATGGGGAAAGAGAGGTAATATAAAATATGTACAGGTTTCAAGAGGGAAAAATAAGAATGAAAGAACAAGAACGAAATTCTCGGATTCAACAGCGCGTAAGGCAAGAATGTTGTCTTTGTCATCTACTGTTGAATTTGTATTTGCCAAAGTAAAGAACGAAAAACAAAACAATCTTTCGGAATTAAAAATGAGAGCGAAAGGGTGGAAATAATGAGCAAAACGCGATACGGCTCTCTTCTCCGAAAGTGAAGGAAACTTTCACGACTTGTCGAACGTTATGAATAGTTTAGTGAACTCAGAGAATGGACTGAGAGTAGACCAACCGAAGGCGAAAGTAATGAGGGACGGCGCGAACGTAATTAGTGACAAACGTAACATCAAAATTATGGGACCACCTGATACACGAAATAAGGGAGTTCTGCCAACTTAGACGCAAAATATTGCATAATAGACGAAGAAAGAACGGCGTGAGAAACCGAGCCAATTCTGTTTTCAAATGACGAACACATCTTAACTTTAAAAGCAGGTATTTTAGAATGCACGGTAAAGAAGCGACAGAACGGAATCATCAACATTTAGATGCCAGAAAGTGATCACTTACGAGAGCAAAAATAACAACTAGTGATTACAAGTACAACATAGTAAATATAAGTTAGTACTTCCGAACATTGGTGACATTATGTGTTTCAATATGTAACGTTCGTGTTATAAACTTTTTTAGTGCCAACTAAAGTATTAATTTCAAACATAAGGCTAGCATTTCTTAGGGTATTTTTGTGCCTTCGTTACAGCTACAAAAAATGCGTGTTTTTCTCACCAGAAGTGTTTCGCTTAAGTGAGTTAAAGCATTATCAGTGGTGGTAACTTCTTGTTGGTTTTTCACTGACATCAAGAAATGCCTTCTGCTAGCACTTTTTTGGCTCCTTTCTGTTTAGGTACTGGTAACAGTGGTCTAATATTACTCTGCTTTGCAGAATTACGTATTTTTGAAGTTTAGCGTAGCGCAATTTTGTACACCACAGTTGACTGTTTATTTTTATACTTCTAAGCGTAAAACAATATGGCCACACAAATAAAGAATGTAAGGCGAGAAAAATGAAAACTGTTCTGAATGATTTGGGAAGGGCGATAAGTGGGAAAAAATTGTATCATGTTCACGTCTGAGAGCGTCCGAACCGGCGCCCAGGAGATGCGGTACTCGGGAAACTGAAGTGCATGCCGTAGAAGAGCAAGCAACAGTACCACAAGCACGACCCCCATAGCCCGACATTGTCACCAAAAAACGAAGACGATTCTAAAACTGTACTAATCAGTCGTTGCATTGTGTTCGTTCTACACGGATGTGTTTAATTTGCGCCAGGTCAAGGAAATTGCAGGTAGCATTAAAATTTTTAAAGCCTGTTAGGCGCATTGCTTATGATAGTATTCAAAGAATACGTACATTGTGCTTTTAATACAGTGGGCAGGGATGTGATTTTACTTACTTAACTTCAATTAAATTTTTGTCATTTCCTTTCCGGGAATTTAACGCTGTGTACAATTTTTTAAGTTGCTACTTGGGGAGCCTAGTATCGAAGCGGGACATACGCCACTTTTACTTTGATTGAAAATTAAATACAAGTTGTTTATAGTAGACATTTCCATCAGCTATTTGATTCTGAACGATGTGTGTGTTAAAAACTGCCAGAAAGTATTAGTTTTTGCTTGTGAAGTATGAGTTTTGTATCATAAGCGGATATTTCTTCTACTATTATGTTTCAATCGCGGACATAAACTCTGCAGCCAACCAGAAAGCTTCAGGGTCATAATTTGTAATATGGCAGCAAATATGTTGGTGCTACACATATTGAAACTCCGTTCTACGTTAATTGCTTTAATTTTGGTCGTTATTAGCAACAATTACATGGGGCATAGCTTAAACAAAACTCCACCTGTTAAAGGCAGGAAATGTGACAGCCAGCCTCAAACGTTTGTTTCAAAGCTTGATACGAACCAAACTGTGTTTCAAAAGTGGACATGCTGATTATTAAAAGCCAGTTTAATATATAATGCTAAAAATTTTTAGTGGTGAAGGAATTACTTTTGTTAAGTATAGTCATACTGTCATCAATTAAGAATATCTAAATTCATGTTTAATTGAAAATGTATACTCTAGAGAAATGGATCTCCTGCAAAATGTGGCTTATGACTTTTGTCCCTGTTTCATGCTAGGCTCCTCACTTCAGATTTATCATTTGGTTTTCTTTGATTTTGTTAGCAGGCTGAAGATAATTGACTGCACTCAGTTGTGATTTCTAGGTCCTTAGTTATGATTGTCACACTGGTGTAAGAAGTGTGTCAGAGCTCTCCATTACATTGTTTGAATATGTATCGAAAACAACACAGCCAACTTACGGCTATTGTTTGCATTGTGTAAGACTCTGCGATTCTCTGTGGAAATAAAGAAACATTCAGATATCGATAGTAACAATGTGAGGGCGAAACATGGGAGCGCGATTCTAAGCATTGTTGTGAGACGAGGTCTGTCTGCGAGATGGGAAATTCAGTAGTGTTGGTCTAGAGCTCGGAGACAGGGGACGTGCCACGCTGCCATCACGTCGGTGACGGCAGATCTCACCACCCTCAAGGCCTGGTTTCATTTATATGGCCAGGAGAGATTTAGATGGCTCCACTACTCCTGAAGATGAAATTCAAGGTAAAATTCGCAAGTATAGCGTAAAGCGCAATTGCAGGGTTAGGCTTGCGATTGTTAGTCCGAGTTGGCAATAATCCCCCAAATAATAATTATTATTCTCGACATCTAATTCATAAATATACTGTGGTTATTAAATGTTAACGTAAATTTGAAATTGAAATAATTTGTTAATCTGGCACTCAGTCATTATTGATACTTATGAGGTCATTGTCAGGCATTTCGTCATTATTAATACTTGTCAAGCTACTATTGGTTATGGTGATTTCTGAAGTATTTAAATAGACTTCATTTATGAAATCCCTTCTAACAACGTATTTAGTAGTTAATAGGACCCAAGCAAACTTCTTTGTATTACATTAATTCTTAGTAAGAATAAGCTTTTAGCCGCTGCTGGTGCATGCTGCTGCGAATTGCTGTAAACCACTTGGAAAAAGGTAGTCATCTAAAGAGGTGAGTGCAAAACTTAGGCTCAAAGCAGAGACAATGACACCACAAGATGTCTTGTACTCTAATCCAAGCCAGTTTCTGTATCAGTTGCAAACTGTTATTCGAATACGCAGTCAGATAGCTTATCGAAATGTTAATTGTCAGTTTTTGTTGTAACTATCTGTTGAGGGCTTAAATGACAGTTAAACTGACACGCATGCAACACACACATAGTGTTATGCAGGTTAGGTTCCGATTTATGATAGCTCAGGTTGCCTATCGAGTCCACTTTGACAGACAAACACCGAACGAGGTGGCGCAGTGGTTAGCACACTGGACTCGCATTCGGGAGGACGACGGTTGAATCCCGCGTCCGGCCATCCTGATTTAGGTTTTCCGTGATTTCCCTAAATCGCTCCAGGCAAATGACGGGATGGTTCCTTTGAAAGGGCACGGCCGACTTCCTTCCCCGTCCTTCCCCAATCCGATGAGACCAATGAGCTCACTGTCTGGTCTCCTCCCCCAAACAATCCATCCATCCATCCACAGACAAACGTAGGCTTTATTTATCGTAGGTACGTTGCACTGGTAACTTTACCAGGAAATTTTTATTTTAGGCCACTTTTAGCGGTCGGTCACCTGAGACAGACTACAATAATTAAAATTTTTACTGAACTTGGGATGTGAGGACACTGAATAAGATGTAATTACATCCAGTGCTCCAGACATTGTAACAAGGGAGCTGCCGCAAGTATTAAGACACGGAGAATCGTCATTTAAGAAATTTAGGATTTTATATCAAAAATTATTTATGAAACACAACGAGAGCATAGCTACAATATTCACAAGATCAGAAAGAAATGTAGTCAACTTCTACTAAAATTTACAATTATCCACAATGATATGTAAAGTTCGTAGGAATTGACTCACTCGGCACTTTGCATTGTTCAGGCACACAACTGTAGCACCTCACTCAGCTGTATTTACTACAGTTCTCGCTGCTTTTTTCTCCGCTTATCCATTCCAGGTTCGTAAGATGCTTGCGTACTAAGCCCCTGACTCTGACGTTGCACACAAACAGAAAGAACACGATGGGACCTTCCAGCTTCAGTACGACAAAGAGCCACTTGTAGTAGGGCTTGCCGCGCACCGTGAAGTACAGCACCACCGACAGCAGCTTGCCGGCGCCACTCAGGCAGAGCAGCTTCGACGTCAGGTAGAACCAGTTGAGTCTCATCTTGGAAATGTTGAGGCACTTCTTCCGGGTCTGCCTCTTCGTCCTCCAGATCCTGGCCAGCGTCAGTAAGAGCGGCACGCAGCTGGCGGCGAGCAGGAGGAAGACGATGCCGGTGTAGATGACGGGCGTGGCCTCCACTCGGAAGGCCCAGAGCGCGCCGAAGACGAGCGCCGAGCCGCCCCAGGCGGCCGCCGAGAAGCAGAGGAACCTGCGGCGCTCCGCGGACAGGCAGCCGGCGCGCGGCTGCTGGCGCACCGAGCGGAACGGCCGGCACCTGCAGTACACGTCGACGCACAGCAGGTTGACCCAGCAGTAGCGGGCCAGAGTGAGGTAGTGGACGGCGGCGAGCACCAGGGGGTCGGGGTCGCCGCAGACCAGCGAGCTGGCCACCGTGGCGACGGCCTCGCCGGCAACCACCGCCACCAGGTAGGAGGCGAGGCACTTGCCGTGCAGGTTGCGCAGCCGCGGCACGCACAGGTACACGGCCAGCGTGAGCAGCGTGCAGACGAAGAAAAGCGCCGACGCGGCGCCCCAGACCGCGTCCGCCCAGGGGTCGGCGCTGAAGCAGCGGCAGTACTGCGAGCACTGGGCGCTCCGGGGGTCGCCGGGGCACTCCAGCAGCCCGTAGAGCGCGCTGCACAGCCGCACCGCCGTCGTCCGGTTGCTCGCGCCGCCGCCCCCGTCCACACTCGCCACGAAGTGCTCCAGGCACTCCACGTCACACGCCTCCTCGCCCTCGGCGAAACAGCACGTCAGCACCTGAACTTCTCGCCTCTGGAACTCGGCATCTACTGACGCTCTGGCGTTTATTGCCAGAAAGCGTTTGACAGTCTCGTCGGCGTCGGTCTCGTTCGAGCCAAATTCGGAAGACGGTGTCGACTCCCACAAAGCGGACGTTGCCGTTTCAGCTGTAGCCGCGGTCTGGGACTCGCTTCGGTAGGTCGGGGCTGTGACAGCGGAGTATTCTCCCAGCTGAACCGCGCGGTAGTCGAACTCCAGTTCGAGCGGCTCGTCTGCACGACCCAGCTGTGCTGTGGCCAAGACGGCCGCGGAGACGAGCAACGCAGCCGCTGCGCAGGCGTCCATCGCCGCCGTGCGACTCTCCAGTGACTGCTCGCGGATACCTCTGCCCGATATCTGAGGCGGAAAACGCGACCGACCTCCTTCCTCCCGCCAGCCGACAAATCCACGCAGTCGCCACCGGAAACAGCGCCGCGCTTCCCTCACTGTAACTGATATGACGCGTCTCTACCGGAACGACGTGTTCCTCGTTTCCTTACACGACAACTTTTCAATTTCGAACAAAACAAAGCCGAATCCTCTAAAAACTCAAACGCTACCGACGTCTACTCTAATCCGCGACAACCGTTGATTCGCACCTGCTCCGAAATAATGCCATTATTTACGAGGGACGCTCAGTAAGTAATGCAACACTCTTTTTAGTGAAACCGGGTTGGTTTTGTTCAGGATTTCAATACTACTTATATATCTTTAACATATTGCAGCGTGTCAGCAACTGTGAAATGTACAGCAAATAAACAATTTTTTCAGCCTTCAGTTGCAAGGTAATTTTACTCGTTTACCTAGGTTTCGATTCCAGTAATGGAATCTTCTTCAGAACAAAAAAAAAAAAAAATTAAATTATTTTGTGAGCCAAACACTGGCCATGTCACAGATTAAAAATTGAAACAATAAAGACGCATAATCATAAGATTATGTCAGTCAAAATTAAAACCATTAAGGCGAACGTAGACGGAGCTACGCCGGCCAGAAATCAGGACCACACGAAAGCGGCTCGAAAACTAGGCGTTTCGAGCCGCTTTCGCGTGCTCCTGATTTCTGGCCGGCGTAGCTCCGTCTACGTTCGCCTTAATGGTTTTAATTTTGACTGACATAATCTTATGATTATGCGTCTTTATTGTTTCAATTTTTAATCTGTGACATGGCCAGTGTTTGGCTCACAAAATAATTTAATTTTTTTTTTGTTCTGAAGAAGATTCCATTACTGGAATCGAAACCTAGGTAAACGAGTAAAATTACCTTGCAACTGAAGGCTGAAAAAATTGTTTATTTGCTGTTTCAATACTACATATTATTCCCCACTCTTTTGGCTACAAAACTCTACTATTCAATACTGCTCCGTTAAGTGCGGTGGCCTCACGTCGCCTTGCAGTGAGGATGGAGCCACTCTACTAATCGAAGTAGGAGCCAACGTCTTGCTCCATCAGTCGCCGTCCTCTCATCGAGGTATTCCTTCCCGCGGAGTTCATCCTTCATTGACCAAACAGATGGAAGTCGGAAGGTGCGAGATTCGGGGTGTAGGGTGGATGAGGAAGAACACACCGACAATGTTTTGTGACCTTGTCTCACATGCGCAGAGTTCTGTGAGGCATTACGTTGTCTTTGAAAAATGGCGAGCATCCTAAAGTCGTTTCTTCAATTTCCTTAGGGCATCACAACGCACTTCCGAGTTCATCGCTGTCCCGTGAAGGACGACACCAAACAAAATAACCTCTTCAGAGTTCCAGAAGACCGTCGCCATGATTTAACCTGCCATTTTGAAGGCTATGTACAGCGCCGGCACCTGTCGGAACTTCACGAACCAATACGGACTGAAGTGGGAATATTCCACGATGTCCCACAACAAATACGGCATTTTTCATTGAAATCAGCCGAGAAAAAATGCGTTACATTACTTATTGAACACCCTTCGTATTACTGAGCACAATATGTACTACAATCAAAGTTTCATTCAATCAAAACTACGGCTGGGTAATTTTGGTACAGCACATGCAAAGTAAATGACGCCGAAAATCGTAGGGAGAGAAACCCAAATGAATGCGTCAGAGAGAAAGTGGAGCCGACGACTTCTGTTTATTTTTGTTTGTTCGTTCGTTTTCCACATAATTAAAGCGATACATCGTTTATTATTGGTCCATTGTATATTTCATAACCTTACAGACTGTAAATTTCATTTTAAAAGTAATAAAAATTGGTTGATAGAGTAACCTCTGCCCTTTTATGGAACAAAAGCAATTAATTTTTCTGCATCTATAGTTTATGTGCACAAACATAAGAAATTATGTGATTATTGTTATTGTAAGTGTTTTATGTTATTATTCATAAGTGCAAAAGTTGTTTATGAGTAACAGAAACGTCTTTTATATAAACTCGACAAAGCATTGAAGCTCTGTTTGACATATTTTGTTTTTCGTTTTTTTATAATTTTACCTTTTATTTTTTTTATTTTTTTTTATTTTTTTAATTTTTTGAAGGAAATAGCGTTTTCTCGCTCTTTGTCATTTTGCTACACCGTATGTCTGCTATACGTTACAAATCAACAATTTTCGAATAGAACCTGAATTAAACATTGACAATTTCAGTTTTTCTATAAATACTGTTTTGTTTTTAAGTAACAGACAGCAGGGTAACCATGTAGAACAAAAACGTTCCGCAGATTTCGCGGGCCTTTGTATAGCCTCACTGTTTCTGGACGGTTCACCGCTTACGGTTTCTATGAAAAGCTAGTAAGGCACTGATCGCGTACGAAGACAAAGGGATCGAGATGAGGCAACGCCCAATACGTATGCAACACACCTAATTTACAGGTAACGTGGTTACGACCTTAACTGACCAAGGCTGCTAGTAATCTACGCTTACTTCTGATGGTCGTCTACGTTAGCCTACGGTAGTTTTACAACTGTAACTACAACAGCCATAATTACACTAGACTCGACAAGGCAAAACGCATTTCATCCTTTTCACTTACTTGACAGACATTAGTTTTACACCAGACGTAGCCACTTCTAACACCCCATTCTCACCCCAACTATCTCATGCCTTTTCAGGACCTTTCTGTTCATTAAGAACAATAGCACTGTGATATAAATGGGCTTACCAATTTTATCAATACTGCAGCGTCACACAGTTCCATGTCATCTGCCACTGAAGAACTCAAGAGCAAAGCAACTTTCCTGCGAATATTCGTATTGGATACACTACAGAGAGTGACTCAAACGTTAAACCGAGAGCGTTCCAGGCCAAGACAACAACGTTCTCCAATAGAGGTGGCGCTGGCAGCACGCAGCGCAGCGCTAGTCAGTAAATTTCTGCGTTATTGACGCACCAAGCTACTTCCAGTATTATTGGTAGAAAATAATTTGTTCTCCTGTGCCATAATACAGTTACAGATGTTATTAATCAGCTGCTAAGGAAAGGAGACGTTGTTGGACGGGAACAGTCAGAGCCAATTATGGGTGACGTGAAACACAGTACATGAGCAATAAAGGTGGAGTGGTATGTTTATAAAGAAAACTGTAATGATTTCACCACATAAGAAAGCAGGATGACAGACGTAAATAACATTCATGTCTGACGTAGGTCAGGCTCCCAAAATAAAGGTCGATATCGAACTCTCAGTAAGAAATATGCCCTGCTCGGGTACTAATGGACATTTTACACCTGTTATCCATGCTTGCAAACCAACTGTTGAGGATTCATTTGGCTGATATTGTCCCACTCCTTTCTAATGGCCGTTCTCAATTCTTGTACGGTTATGAAAGGGGGTATTCGTTGAGAAACACGGAGGCCAAGCGCATCCCAGTGGCTTCCGAGCATACAAAGCAACCTGAGTTAATCGCCACGAAATGGTTCTGACAGAGGCATGCAACTGGTGGTCGTTGTAAAGGTCTGTTACACGAGCGTCGAGAGTCGACAGAACTCATCTAGCAGTGTCCATCCACCGCTCTAGGGTCTGAAGATGACTCTTTCATAGAGTCGAAACGGGTCACTCACTCCAATTAAAAAATATTTTAACAAGATTGCGATCAAGACTGTTTTAAATTTTAATTTTAACAAATTTTAAGATCGCTGATTATGTTTTCAAAAATTTCAAAAATTTTATGTGTCATTGGTTCCTAAGCAAATGTCAGTTGTTCCTTAGCAGTTGTCAAGCAGTGTACACACCTTACTCAGTGGACGAGGCGCACCGATATGCCACCGTCCTTAATTTATTATACTCCAGTTCACGCGCCTTGTAACATAAATCGTCCTCATTTCGTAATCATTTGTAATCTCTTACGCGAACAGCATAAGAAAAAATCCCTGTGTTGCCGTCCATGCTGAAGTTAATAATAATGTGCAATACACGTACGTACTCCTCCCTATCTGCCGGCCGGTGTGGCCGAGCGGTTCTAGGCGCTACAGTCTGGAACCGCGCGACCGCTATGGTCGCAGTTTCGAATTCTGCCTCGGGCATGGATGTGTGTAACGTCCTTAGGTCAGTTAGGTTTAAGTAGTTCTAAGTTCTAGGGGACTGATGACCTCAGATGTTAAGTCCCATAGTGCTCAGAGCCATTTGAACCTCCGCATCTGTTGCCGGTGAAAAAAACAGTTATGAGTTTTGTGACCACGGCATTCGTAAGGAAGGTTAATATGTCGTCTTCGTCGAAGTGATTATAAGCAGAACACATGCTCGAACTGTCCTAGATTGGAGTAGTAAATCTGCTTTAGAATTTGAAAGATTCGTTCGCATATGCTTAACTTTATTTTGGGGAACCGTGAAAAATCATAATTTGGATGGGGATTCGAACAGAGTTACTTCCTCGTATCAATCCAGAGTCTTAACTACTGAGCTATCTGACTCGACAAAAAATCTGAAGGCGAGAAGTAACAGTGCACAGAGACAAGGGGCCAGCGTCAACATGAAGAAGTGGAATCGCCCGTCTGTAGAAACGCTATTAGTTTTCCAGTGAATCTCTAAAAGGACAGACCGGCTGCAGTGCGAGGATTTCGTTTAGGCATTAGCGTACGTCGTGGGCAAACGGAGAAGCGGTGTGAGCACAGCACCACGCACGTAAAAATAATAACTTTACTAACGATGCAACGTTACAATGTAACAGTAAAGTAAGATTATACAGAAGAATGAAAAAGAAAATTGTGAATGTGTTACATGACGATCAGTTTGGCTTTAGGAAAGGTAAAAAAGGCACCAGAGAGGCAATTCTGACTTGAGGTTCAGAATGGAGGCAAGACTAAAGAGAAATCAAGACACGTTCATAGGATTTTTCTACCTGGAAAAAGCGTTCGACAATGTAAAATGCTGCAAGATGTTCGAAATTCTAAGAGAAACAGCGGTTTTGGAGAAAGGCTTGAATTTCGTTCCCACGCCGAGACATTTGCCTACTGTCGATATTATTAGTGCTGTGGAGCAGGCCATCGCCCGTTTTCCCGAAGATCGGGCACAAGAAATTAGACAGGAATTGTCTTATCATCTTCGTCGAGCACCACCACCACGAAAAACATTTATTCTAGTGAAAGAAAGGCCATTCGGTCATTGAGAGAAGATAAGGATATTTTAGTTCTTCCTGCTGACAAAAGCAGTAACTCTGTTCTTCTTACTCGTGAAGATTATCTGGCACAAATGGTTTGTTTGTTGGAGGATTCTTCATACCGTAAGCTACGGAGCGAACCTATCGATCGGATAAAGCGGAAGATCATCTCTCTTATTAAGAAGAGCTCATTGCCTGAGGATATCATTAAAAAACTTCCTCCCGGTGTGGCAGTACCACCCAGGTTGTATGGTCTACACAAGGTACATAACCCTGGGGCACCTCTTCGTCCGATCACTAGTAATCTGGGCGCCTCTACTTATAATTTGGCCAAATATCCTGCTTCTGTTCAGAGCCCACACGTTGGGAAGCGTGAACACCACATATCCAACTCGTCTGATTTTATTCAACGCCTGACGTCTCTACGCCCTGGAACATCTGACCTTCTAATCAGCTTTGATATTGTTTCACTTTTTACTCAGGTACCTACCCAAGGTACATAAACCCAGTGCACCTCTTCGTCCGATTGTTAGTAATCTGGGGGCCTCTACTTATAATTTGGCCAAATATCTTGCTTCTGTTCTGAGCCCACACGTTGGGAAGCATGAAAACGACATATCCAACACGTCTGATTATATTCAACGCCTGACGTATCCAAGCCCTGGCACATCTGACCTTCTAATCAGCTTTGATGTTGTTTCACATTTTACTCAGGTACCTACCCAAGGTACATAAACCCAGAGCACCTCTTCGTCCGATTGTTAGTAATCTGGGCGCCTCTACTTATAATTTGGCCAAATATCTTGCTTCTGTTCTGAGCCCACACGTTGGGAAGCGTGAACACCCCATATCCAACTCGCCCAATTTTATTCAACGCCTGACGACTCTACGCCCTGGAACATCTGACCTTCTAGTGAGCTTTGATGTTGTTTCACTTTTAACTCAGGTACCTACCCATGGTACATAAACCTGGGGCACCTCTTCGTCCGATTGTTAGTAATCTGGGTGCTTCTACTTATAATTTGGCCAAATATCTTGCTTCTGTTCTCCGCCCACACGTTGGGAAGCGTGAACACCACATTTCGAACTCGTCGGATTTTATTCAACGCCTGACGTCTCTACGCCCTGGAATATCTGACCTTCTGGTGAGCTTTGATGTTGTTTCACTTTTTCCTCAGGTACCTACCTAAGGTACATAAACCTGGGGAATCTCTTCGTCCGATTGTTAGTAATATGCGCGCCTCTACGTATAATTTGTCCAAATATCTTGCTTCTGTTCTGAGCAGACACGTTAGGAAGCGTGAACACCACATATCCAACTCGTCCGATTTTATTCAACGCCTGACGTCTCTACGCCATGGAACATCTGACCTTCTAGAGAGCTTTGATGTCGTTTCACTTTTTTCTCAGGTACCTAAACAAGGTACATATACCTAAGGGCACCTCGTCATCCGATTGTTAGTAATCTGGGCGCCTCTACTTATAATTTGGCCAAATATCTTGCTTTTGTTCTGAGCCCACACGTTGGGAAGCGTGAACACCGCATATCCAACTCGTAAGATTTTATTCAACGCCTGATGTCTCTACACCCTGGAATATCTGACCTGCTAGTGAGCTTTGATGTTGTTTCACGTTTTACTCAGGTACCTACCCGAGGTACATAAACCTGAGCCACCTCTTCATCCGATTGTTAGTAATCTGGGTGCCTCTATTAATTTGGCCAAATATCTTGCCTCTGTTCTGAGCCCACACGTTGGGTTACGTGAACACCACACATCCAACTCGTCCGATGTCATTCAACGCCTGACGTCTCTACGCCCTGGAACAACTGACCTTCTAATGAGCTTTGATGTTGTTTCACTTTTTACTCAGGTACCTACCCAAGATACATAAACCTGGGGCATCTCTTCGTCCGATTGCTAGTAATCTGGGCGCCTCTACTTATAATTTGGCCAAATATCTTGCTTCTGAGCAGATACGTTGGGAAGCGTGAACACCACATATCCAACTCGTCCGCATTTATTCAATGCCTGAAGACTCTACGCCCTGGAACATCTGACATTCTAATGAGCTTTGATGTTGTTTCACTTTTACTCAGGTACCTACACAGGGTACATAAACCTGGGGCACCTCTTCGTCTGATTGTTAGTAATCTGGGCGCCTATACTTATAATTTGGCCAAATATCTTGCTTCTGTTCTGAGCCCACACGTTGGGAAGCGTGAACACCACGTATCGAACTCGTCCGATTTTATTCAACCCCTGACGTCTCTACGCCCTGGAACATCTGACCTTCTAGTGAGCTTTGATGTTGTTTCACTATTTACTCAGCTACCTATCCAAGGTACATAAACCTGGTGCACCTCTTTGTCCGAACGTTAGTAATCTGGACGCCTCTACTTATAATTTGGCCTAATATCTTGCTTCTGTTCTGAGCCCACATTTTGGGAAGCATGAACACCACATATCCAACTTCTCCGACTTTATTCAACGCCTAACGACGCTACGCCTGGGAACATCTGACCTTCTAGTGAGCTTTGATGTTGTTTCACATTTAGACAGGTACCTAACCAAGGTACATAAACCTGGGGCACCTCTTCATCCGATCGTTAGTAATCTGGGCGCCCCTAGTTACAATTTGGCCAAATATCTTGCCTCTGTTCTGAGCCCGCACGTTGGGAAGCGTGAAATCCACATATCCAACTCGTCCGATTTTATTCAACGCCTGACGTCTCTACTCCATAGAACATCTGACCTTCTAGTGAGCATTGATGTTGTTTCACTTTTTACTCAGGTACCTATCCAAGGTACATAAACCTGGGGCACCTCTTCCTCCGATTGTTAGTAATCAGGGCGCCTCTATTTATAATTTGGCCAAATATCTTGCTTCTGTTCTTAGCCCGCACGTTGGGAACCGTGAACACCACATATCCAACTCGTCCGATTTCATTCAACGCCTGACGTCTCCAAGGCCTGGAACATCTGACCTTCTAGTGAGCTTTGATGTTGTATCACTTTTTACTCAGGTACCTACCCAAGGTACATAAACCTCGGGCACCTCTTCGTCGGATTGTTAGTAATCTGGGCGCTCTATTAATAATTTGGCCAAATATCTTGCTTCTGTTCTGAGCCCAAACGTTGGGAAGCGTGAAATCCACATATCCAACTCGTCCGATTTTATTCAACGCCTGACGTCTCTACGCCCTGGAACATCTGACCTTCTAGTGAGCTTTGATGTTGTTTCACTTTTTCCTCAGGTACCTACCCATGGTACATAAACCTGGGGCACCTCTCCCTCCAATTGTTAGTAATCTGGGCGCCTCTACTTATAATTTGGAAAAATATCCTGCTTCTGTTCTGAGCCCACACGTTGGGAAGTGTGAACACCACATATCCAACTCGTCTGATTTTATTCAACGCCTGACGTCTCTACGCCCTGGAACATCTGACCTTCTAATCAGCTTTGATGTTGTTTCACTTTTTACTCAGGTACCTACCCAAGGTACATAAACCTGGGGCACCTCTTCGTCCGATTGTTAGTAATATGGGAGCCTCTACTTATAATTTGGTCAAATATCCTGCTTCTGCTCTGAGCCCACACATTGGGAAGTGTGAACACCACATATCCAACTTGTCCGATTTTATTCAACGCCTGACGACTCAACGCCCTGGAACATCATCTAATCAGCTTTGATGTTGTTTCACTTTTTACTCAGGTACCTACCCATGGTACATAAACCCAGTGCACCTCTTCGTCCGATTGTTAGTAATCTGGGCGCCTCTAATTATAATTTGGCCAAATATCTTGCTTCTGTTCTGAGCCCACACGTTGGGAAGCGTGAAAACGACATATCCAAATCGTCTGATTATATTCAACGCCTGACGTCTCCAAGCCCTGGCACATCTGACCTTCTAATCAGCTTTGATGTTGTTTCACATTTTACTCAGGTACCTACCCAAGGTACATAAACCCAGGGCACCTCTTCGTCCGATTGTTAGTAATCTGGGTGCCTCTACTTATAATTTGGCCAAATATCTTGCTTCTGTTCTGAGCCCACACGTTGGGAAGCGTGAACACCACATATCGAACTCGTCGGATTTTATTCAACGCCTGACGTCTCTACGCCCTGGAATATCTGACCTTCTGGTGAGCTTTGATGTTGTTTCACTTTTTCCTCAGGTACCTACCTAAGGTACATAAACCTGGGGAATCTCTTCGTCCGATTGTTAGTAATATGGGCGCCTCTACGTATAATTTGTCCAAATATCTTGCTTCTGTTCTGAGCAGACACGTTAGGAAGCGTGAACACCACATATCCAACTCGTCCGATTTTATTCAACGCCTGACGTCTCTACGCCATGGAACATCTGACCTTCTAGATAGCTTTGATGTTGTTTCACTTTTTTCTCCGGTACCTAAACAAGGTACATATACCTAAGGGCACCTCGTCGTCCGATTGTTAGTAATCTGGGCGCCTCTACTTATAATTTGGCGAAATACCTTGCTTTTGTTCTGAGCCCACACGTTGGGAAGCGTGAACACCGCATATCCAACTCGTAAGATTTTATTCAACGCCTGATGTCTCTACACCCTGGAATATCTGACCTGCTAGTGAGCTTTGATGTTGTTTCACTTTTTACTCAGGTACCTACCCGAGGTACATAAACCTGAGCCACCTCTTCATCCGATTGTTAGTAATCTGGGTGCCTCTATTAATTTGGCCAAATATCTTGCCTCTGTTCTGAGCCCACACGTTGGGTTGCGTGAACACCACACATCCAACTCGTCCGATGTCATTCAACGCCTGACGTCTCTACGCCCTGGAACAACTGACCTTCTAATGAGCTTTGATGTTGTTTCACTTTTAACTCAGGTACCTACCCATGGTACATAAACCTGGGGCACCTCTTCCCCCGATTGTTAGTAATCTGGGCGCCTCTACATACAATTTGGCCAAATATCCAGCTTCTGTTCTGAGCCCACTCGTTGGGAAGCGTGAACACCACATATCCAACTCGTCTGATTTTATTCAACGCCTGACGTCTCCAAGCCCTGGGACATCTGACCTTCTAATCAGCTTTGATGTTGTTTCACTTTTTACTCAGGTACCTACCCAAGGTACATAAACATGGGGCACCTCTTCGTCCGATTGTTAGTAATCTGGGTGCTTCTACTTATAATTTGGCCAAATATCTTGCTTCTGTTCTGAGCCCACACGTTGGGAAGCGTGAACACCACATATCGAACTGGTCGGCTTTTTTTTAACGCCTGACGTCTCTACGCCCTGGAATATCTGACCTTCTGGTGAGCTTTGATGTTGTTTCACTTTTTCCTCAGGTACCTGCCTAAGGTACATAAACCTGGGGAATCTCTTCGTCCGATTGTTAGTAATATGGGCGCCTCTACGTATAATTTGTCCAAATATCTTGCTTCTGTTCTGAGCAGACACGTTAGGAAGCGTGAACACCATATATCCAACTCGTCCGATTTTATTCAACGACTGACGTCTCTACGCCATGGAACATCTGACCTTCTAGAGAGCTTTGATGTTGTTTCACTTTTTTCTCAGGTACCTAAACAAGGTACATATACCTAAGGGCACCTCGTCGTCCGATTGTTAGTAATCTGGGCGCCTCTACTTATAATTTGGCCAAATATCTTGCTTTTGTTCTGAGCCCACACGTTGGGAAGCGTGAACACCGCATATCCAACTCGTAAGATTTTATTCAACGCCTGATGTCTCTACACCCTGGAATATCTGACCTGCTAGTGAGCTTTGATGTTGTTTCACTTTTTACTCAGGTACCTACCCAAGATACATAAACCTGGGGCATCTCTTCGTCCGATTGCTAGTAATCAGGGCGCCTCTACTTATAATTTGGCCAAATATCTTGCTTCTGTTCTGAGCAGATACGTTGGGAAGCGTGAACACCACATATCCAACTCGTCCGCATTTATTCAATGCCTGAAGACTCTACGCCCTGGAACATCTGACATTCTAATGAGCTTTGATGTTGTTTCACTTTTACTCAGGTACCTACACAGGGTACATAAACCTGGGGCACCTCTTCGTCTGGTTGTTAGTAATCTGGGCGCCTCTACTTATAATTTGGCCAAATATCTTGCTTCTGTTCTGAGCCCACACGTTGGGAAGCGTGAACACCACGTATCGAACTCGTTTAGTTTTATTCAACGCCAGAAGTCTCTACGCCCTGGAACATCTTACCTTCTAGTGAGCTTTGATGTTGTTTCACATTTTACTCAGGTACCTACCCAAGGTACATAAAGCTGGGCCACCTCTTCGTCCGATTGTAAGTAATCTTGGCGCCTCTACTTATAATTTGGCCAAATATCTTGCTTCTATTCTGAGCAGACACGTTGGGAAGCGTGAACACAACATATCCAACTCGTCCGATTTTATTCAACGCCTGACGTCTCTACGCCCTGGAACATCTGACCTTCTAATCAGCTTTGATGTTGTTTCACTTTTTACTCAGGTACCTACCCAAGGTACATAAACCTGGGGCACCTCTTCGTCCGATTGTTAGTAATATGGGAGCCTCTACTTATAATTTGACCAAATATCGTGCTTCTGTTCTGAGCCCACACATTGGGAAGTGTGAACACCACATATCCAACTTGTCCGATTTTATTCAACGCCTGACGACTCTACGCCCTGGAACATCTGACCATCTAATCAGGTTTGATGTTGTTTCACTTTTAACTCAGGTACCTACCCAAGGTACATAAACCCAGTGCACCTCTTCGTCCGATTGTTAGTAATCTGGGGGCCTCTACTTATAATTTTCCCAAATATCTTGCTTCTGTTCTGAGCCCACACGTTGGGAAGCGTGAAAACGACATATCCAACTCGTCTGATTATATTCAACGCCTGACGTCTCCAAGCCCTGGCACATCTGATCTTCTAATCAGCTTTGATGTTGTTTCACTTTTTACTCAGTTACCTACCCAAGGTACATAAACCCAGGGCACCATTTCGTCCGAATGTTAGTAATCTGGGGGCCTCTACTTATAATTTGGCGAAATATCTTGGTTCTGTTCTGAGCCCACACGTTGGGAAGCGTGAACACCACATATCCAACTCGTCTGATTTTATTCAACGCCTGACGTCTCTACGCCCTGGAACATCTGACCTTCTAATCAGCTTTGATGTTGTTTCACTTTTTACTCAGGTACCTACCCAAGGTACATAAAGCTGGGCCACCTCTTCGTCCGATTGTTAGTAATTTGGGCGCTCTACTTATCATTTGGCCAAATATCTTGCTTCTGATCTGAGCCCCTCGTTGGGAAGCGTGAACACCACATATCCAACTCGTCCGATTTTATTCAACGCCTGACGTGTCTACGCCCTGGAACATCTGACCTTCTAGTAAGCTTTGATGTTGTTTCACTTTTTTTTCAGCTACCTACCCAAGGTACATAAACCTGGGGCACCTCTTCGTCCGATTGTTAGTAATCTAGGCGCCTCTACTTATAATTTGGCCAAATATCTTACTTCTGTTCTGAGCAACACGTGTGGAAGCGTGAACACCACATATCCAACTCGTCCAATTTTATTCAACGCCTGACGTCTCTATGCCCTGGACCATCTGACCTTCTAGTGAATTTTAATGTTGTTTCACTTTTTTTCAGGTACCTACCCTAGGTAGATAAACCTGGGGCACCTCTTCGTCCGATTTTTAGTAATCAGGGCTCCCCATCTTTTTATTTGGCCAAAAATCTTGTTCCTGTTCTGAGCCCACATGTTGGGAAGCGTGTACACCACATATCCAACTCGTCCGAATTCATTCAATGCCATACGTCTCTACGCCCTGGAGCAGCTGACATTTTAATGAGCTTTGATGTTGTTTCACTTTTTATTCTGGTATCTACACAAGGTACATAAACCTGGGGCACATCTTCATCTGATTGTTAGTAATCTGGGCGCCTCTACTTATAATTTGGCCAAATATCTTGCTTCTGTTCTGAGCCCACACGTTGGGATGCGTGAACACCACATATTCCACACGTCCGATTTCATTCAACGCCTGATCTCACTATGCCCTGGAACAACTGACCTTCTAGTGAGCTTTGCTGTTGTTTCACTTTTTACTCAGGTACCTACCCAAGGTACATAAACCTGGGGCACCTCTTCGTCTGATTGTTAGTAATCTGGGCGCCTCTACTTATAATTTGGCCAAATGTCTTGCTTCTGTTCTGAGCAGATACGTTGGGAAGCGAGAAAACCACATATCCAACTCTTCCGATTTTATTCAACCCCTGACGTCTCTACGCCCTGGAACGTCTGACCTTCTAGTGAGTTTTGACGTTGTTTCACTTTTTACTCAGGTACCTTCCCAAGGTACATAAATCTGGGGCACCTCTTCCTCCGATTGTTAGTAATCTGGGAGCCTCTACTTATAATTTGGCCAAATATCCTGCTTCTGTTCTGAGCCCACACGTTGGGAAGCGTGAACACCACATATCCAACTTGTCTCATTTTATTCAACGCCTGACGTCTCTACGCCCTGGAACAACTGACCTTCTAATGAGCTTTGATGTTGTTTCACTTTTAACTCAGGTACCTACCCATGGTACATAAACCTGGGGCACCTCTTCCCCCGATTGTTAGTAATCTGGGCGCCTCTACATACAATTTGGCCAAATATCCTGCTTCTGTTCTGAGCCCACATGTTGGGAAGCGTGAACACCACATATCCAACTCGTCTGATTTTATTCAACGCCTGACGTCTCTACGCCCTGGAACATCTGACCTTCTAATCAGCTTTGATGTTGTTTCACTTTTACTCAGGTACCTACCCAAGGTACATAAATCTGGGGCACCTCTTCCTCCGATTGTTAGTAATCTGGGAGCCTCTACTTATAATTTGGCCAAATATCCTGCTTCTGTTCTGAGCCCACACGTTGGGAAGCGTGAACACCACATATCCAACTCGTCTGATTTTATTCAACGCCTGACGTCTCCAAGCCCTGGGACATCTGACCTTCTAATCAGCTTTGATGTTGTTTCACTTTTTACTCAGGTACCTACCCAAGGTACATAAACATGGGGCACCTCTTCGTCCGATTGTTAGTAATCTGGGTGCTTCTACTTACAATTTGGCCAAATATCTTGCTTCTGTTCTGAGCCCACACGTTGGGAAGCGTGAACACCACATATCCAACTCGTCCGCATTTATTCAATGCCTGAAGACTCTACGCCCTGGAACATCTGACATTCTAATGAGCTTTGATGTTGTTTCACTTTTACTCAGGTACCTACCCAAGGTACATAAACCTGGGGCACCTCTTCGTCCGATTGTTAGTAATATGGGAGCCTCTACTTATAATTTGACCAAATATCCTGCTTCTGTTCTGAGCCCACACATTGGGAAGTATGAACACCACATATCCAACTTGTCCGATTTTATTCAACGCCTGACGACTCTACGCCCTTTAACATCTGACCATCTAATCAGCTTTGATGTTGTTTCACTTTTCACTCAGGTACCTACCCAAGGTACATAAACCCAGTGCACCTCTTCGTCCGATTGTTAGTAATCTGGGGGCCTCTACTTATAATTTTCCCAAATATCTTGCTTCTGTTCTGAGCCCACACGTTGGGAAGCGTGAAAACGACATATCCAACTCGTCTGATTATATTCAACGCCTGACGTCTCCAAGCCCTGGCACATCTGATCTTCTAATCAGCTTTGATGTTGTTTCACTTTTTACTCACTTACCTACCCAAGGTACATAAACCCAGGGCACCATTTCGTCCGAATGTTAGTAATCTGGGGGCCTCTACTTATAATTTGGCGAAATATCTTGGTTCTGTTCTGAGCCCACACGTTGGGAAGCATGAACACCACATATCCAACTCGTCTGATTTTATTCAACGCCTGACGTCTCTACGCCCTGGAACATCTGACCTTCTAATGAGCTTTGATGTTGTTTCACTTTTTACTCAGGTACCTACCCAAGGTACATAAAGCTGGGCCACCTCTTCGTCCGATTGTTAGTAATTTGGGCGCTCTACTTATCATTTGGCCAAATATCTTGCTTCTGATCTGAGCCCCCTCGTTGGGAAGCGTGAACACCACATATCCAACTCCTCTTATTTTATTCAACGCCTGACGTCTCTACGCCCTGGAACATCTGACCTTCTAATCAGCTTTGATGTTGTTTCACTTTTTACTCAGGTACCTACCCAAGGTACATAAACCTGGGGCACCATTTCGTACGATTGTTAGTAATATGGGAGCCTCTACTTATAATTTGGCGAAATATCTTGGTTCTGTTCTGAGCCCACACGTTGGGAAGCGTGAACACCACATATCCAACTCGTCCGATTTTATTCAACGCCTGACGTGTCTACGCCCTGGAACATCTGACCTTCTAGTAAGCTTTGATGTTGTTTCACTTTTTTTTCAGCTACCTACCCAAGGTACATAAACCTGGGGCACCTCTTCGTCCGATTGTTAGTAATCTAGGCGCCTCTACTTATAATTTGGCCAAATATCTTGCTTCTGTTCTGAGCAACACGTGTGGAAGCGTGAACACCACATATCCAACTCGTCCAATTTTATTCAACGCCTGACGTCTCTATGCCCTGGACCATCTGACCTTCTAGTGAATTTTAATGTTGTTTCACTTTTTTTCAGGTACCTACCCTAGGTACATAAACCTGGGGCACCTCTTCGTCCGATTTTTAGTAATCAGGGCTCCCCATCTTTTTATTTGGCCAAAAATCTTGTTCCTGTTCTGAGCCCACATGTTGGGAAGCGTGTACACCACATATCCAACTCGTCCGAATTCATTCAATGCCATACGTCTCTACGCCCTGGAGCAGCTGACATTTTAATGAGCTTTGATGTTGTTTTACTTTTTATTCTGGTACCTACACAAGGTACATAAACCTGGGGCACATCTTCATCTGATTGTTAGTAATCTGGGCGCCTCTACTTATAATTTGGCCAAATATCTTGCTTCTGTTCTGAGCCCACACGTTGGGATGCGTGAACACCACATATTCCACACGTCCGATTTCATTCAACGCCTGATCTCACTATGCCCTGGAACAACTGACCTTCTAGTGAGCTTTGCTGTTGTTTCACTTTTTACTCAGGTACCTACCTAAGGTACATAAACCTGGGGCACCTCTTCGTCTGATTGTTAGTAATCTGGGCGCCTCTACTTATAATTTGGCAAAATGTCTTGCTTCTGTTCTGAGCAGATACGTTGGGAAGCGAGAAAACCACATATCCAACTCTTCCGATTTTATTCAACCCCTGACGTCTCTACGCCCTGGAACGTCTGACCTTCTAGTGAGTTTTGACGTTGTTTCACTTTTTACTCAGGTACCTTCCCAAGGTACATAAATCTGGGGCACCTCTTCCTCCGATTGTTAGTAATCTGGGAGCCTCTACTTATAATTTGGCCAAATATCCTGCTTCTGTTCTGAGCCCACACGTTGGGAAGCGTGAACACCACATATCCAACTTGTCTCATTTTATTCAACGCCTGACGTCCCTACGCCCTGGAACATCTGACCTTCTAATGAGCTTTGATGTTGTTTCACTTTTTACTCAGGTACCTACCCAAGGTACATAAACCCAGGGCACCTCTTCGTCAGATTGTTAGTTATCTGGGCGCCTCTACTTATAATTTGGCCATATATCTTGCTTCTGTTCTGAGCCCACACGTTGGGAAGCGTGAACACCACATATCCAACTCGTCCGATTTTATTCAACGCCTGACGACTCTACGCCCTGGAATATCTGACCTAGTGAGCTTTGATGTTGTCTCACTTTTTACTCAGGTACCTACCCATGGTACATAAACCCAGGGCACCTCTTCATCCGATTGTTAGTAATCTGCACGCCTCTACATACACTTTGGCCAAATTTCCTGCTTCTGTTCTGAGCCCACACGTTAGGAAGCGTGAACACCACATATCCAACTCGTCCGATTTTATTCAACGCCTGACGACTCTACGCCCTGGAACATCTGACCTTCTAATGAGCTTTGATGTTGTTTCACTTTTTACTCAGGTACCTACCCATGGTACATAAACCTGGGGCACCTCTTCCCCCGATTGTTAGTAATCTGGGCGCCTCTACATACAATTTGGCCTAATATCCTGCTTCTGTTCTGAGCCCACACGTTGGGAAGCGTGAACACCACGTATCGAACTCGTTTAGTTTTATTCAACGCCAGATGTCTCTACGCCCTGGAACATCTTACCTTCTAGTGAGCTTTGATGTTGTTTCACTTTTTACTCAGGTACCTACCCAAGGTACATAAAGCTGGGCCACACCTTGTCCGATTGCTAGTAATCTGGGCGCCTCTACTTATAATTTGGCCAAATATCTTGCTTCTATTCTGAGCTGACACGTTGGGAAGCGTGAACACAACGTATCCAACTCGTCCGATTTTATTCAACCCCTGACGTCTCTACGCCCTGGAACATCTAACCTTCTAATGAGCTTTGATGTTGTTTCACTTTTTACTCAGGTGCCTTCCCAAGGGACATAAACCTGGGGCACCTCTTCGTCCGATTGTTAGTAATCTGGGCGCCTCTACTTATAATTTAGATAAATGTCTTGCTTCTGTTCTGAGCAGACACGTTGGGAAGCGTGAACACAACATATCCAGCTCGTCCGATTTTGTTCAACGCCTATTGTCTCCACACACTGGAACATCTGACCTTCTAGTGAGCTTTGATGTTGTTTCACTTTTTACTCAGGTGCCTACCCAAGGGACATAAACCTGGGGCACCTCTTCGTCCGATTGTTAGTAATCTGGGCGCCTCTACTTATAATTTAGATAAATGTCTTGCTTCTGTTCTGAGCAGACACGTTGGGAAGCGTGAACACAACATATCCAGCTCGTCCGATTTTATTCAACGCCTATTGTCTCCACACACTGGAACATCTGACCTTCTAGTGAGCTTTGATGTTGTTTCACTTTTTACTCAGGTACCTACCCAAGGTACATAAACCCAGGGCACCTCTTCGTCCGATTGTTAGTAATCTGGGCGCCTCTACTTATAATTTGGCCAAATATCTTGCTTCTGTTCTGAGCCCACACGTTGGAAAGCGTGAACACCACATATCCAACTCGTCCGATTTTATTCAACGCCTGACGACTCTACGCCCTGGAACATCTGACCTAGTGAGCTCTGATGTTGTTTCACTTTTTACTCAGGTACCTACCCATGGTACATAAACCTGGAACACCTCTTCCCCCGATTGTTAGTAATCTGCTCGCCTCTACATACAATTTGGCCAAATATCCTGATTCTGTTCTGTGCCCACACGTTCGGAAGCGTGAACACCACATATCCAACTCAACTTATTTTATTCAACGCCTGACGCCTCTACGCCCTAAAACATCTGACCTTCTAATCAACTTTGATGTTGTTTCACTTTTTACTCAGGTACCTACCCAAGGGTTATATACCTGAGGCACCTCTTCGTCCGATTGTTAGTAATCTGGGCGCTTCTACTTATAATTTGCCCAAACATCTTGCTTCTGTTATGAGCCCACACGTTGGGATGCGTGAACACCACATATCGAACTCGTCCGATTTTATTCAACGCCTGACGTCTCTACGCCCTGGAATACTTGACCTTCTGGTGAGCTTTGATGTTGTTTCACTTTTTACTCAGGTACCTACCTAAGGTACATAAACCTGGGGCACCTCTTCGCCCGATTGTTAGTAATCTGGGCGCCTCTACGTATAATTTGTCCAAATATCTTTCTTCTGTTCTGACCAGAAACGTTAGGAAGCGTGAACACCACATATCCAACTCGTCCGATTTTATTCAACCCCTGACGTCTCTACGCCCTGGAACATCTGACTTTCTAGTGAGCTTTGATGTTGTTTCACTTTTTTCTCAAGTAGCTAAACAAGGTACATATACCTGGGGCACATCGTCGTCCGATTGTTAGTAATCTGGGCGCCTCTACTTATAATTTGGCCAAATATCTTGCTTTTGTTCTGAGCCCACACGTTGGTAAGTGTGAACACCGCATATCCAACTCATCCGATTTTATTCAACGCCTGATGTCTCTACACCCTGGAACATCTGACCTGCTAGTGAGCTTTGATGTTGTATCACTTTTTACTCAGGTACCTACCTGAGGTACATAAACCTGGGCCACCTGTTCATCTGATTGTTAGTAATCTGGGTGCCTCCATTAATTTGGCCAAATATCTTTCCTCTGTTCTGAGCCCACACGTTGGGAAGCGTGAACACCACATATCCAACTCGTCCGATGTCATTCAACGCCTGACGTCCTTACGCCCTGGAACAACTGACCTTCTAATGAGCTTTGATGTTGTTTCACTTTTTACTCAGGTACGTACACAAGATACATAAACCTGGGGCATCTCGTCGTCCGATTGCTAGTAATCTGGGCGCCTCTACTTATAATTTGGCCAAATATCTTGCTTCTGTTCTGAGCCCACACGTTGGGATGCGTGAACACAACGTATCGAACTCGTTTAGTTTTATTCAACGCCAGATGTCTCTACGCCCTGGAACATCTTACCTTCTAGTGAGCTTTGATGTTGTTTCACTTTTTACTCAGGTACCTACCCAAGGTACATAAAGCTGGGCCACCTCTTCGTCCGATTGTTAGTAATCTGGGCGCCTGTGCTTATAATTTGGCCAAATATCTTGCTTCTATTCTGAGCAGACACGTTGGGAAACGTGAACGCAACATATCCAACTCGTCCGATTTTATTCAACCCCTGACGTCTCTACGCCCTGGAACATCTGACCTTCTAGTGAGCTTTGATGTTGTTTCACTTTTTACTCAGGTGCCTATCCAAGGTACATAAACCTGGGGCACCTCTTCGTCCGATTGCTAGTAATCTGGGCGCCTCTACTTATAATTTGGCCAACGATCCTGCTTCTGTTCTGAGCCCACACGTTGGGAAGCGTGAACACCACATATCCAGCTCGTGCGATTTTATTCAACGCCTGACGTCTCTACGCCCTGGAACATCTTACCTCCTAGTGAGCTTTGATGTTGTTTCACTTTTTACTCAGGTGCCTATCCAAGGTACATAAACCAGGGGCATCTCTTCGTCCGATTGCTAGTAATCTGGGCGCCTCTACTTATAATTTGGCCAACGATCCTGCTTCTGTTCTGAGCCCACACGTTGGGAAGCGTGAACACCACATATCCAGCTCGTGCGATTTTATTCAACGCCTGACGTCTCTACGCCCTGGAACATCTTACCTCCTAGTGAGCTTTGATGTTGTTTCACTTTTTACTCAGGTACCTACCTGAGGTACATAAACCTGGGCCACCTGTTCATCTGATTGTTAGTAATCTGGGTGCCTCCATTAATGTGGCCAAATATCTTTCCTCTGTTCTGAGCCCACACGTTGGGAAGCGTGAACACCACATATCCAACTCGTCCGATTTTATTCAACGCCTGACGTCTCTACGCCCTGGAATACTTGACCTTCTGGTGAGCTTTGATGTTGTTTCACTTTTTACTCAGGTACCTACCTAAGGTACATAAACCTGGGGCACCTCTTCGTCCGATTGTTAGTAATCTGGGCGCCTCTACGTATAATTTGTCCAAATATCTTTCTTCTGTTCTGACCAGAAACGTTAGGAAGCGTGAACACCACATATCCAACTCGTCCGATTTTATTCAACCCCTGACGTCTCTACGCCCTGGAACATCTGACTTTCTAGTGAGCTTTGATGTTGTTTCACTTTTTACTCAGGTGCCTACCCAAGGGACATAAACCTGGGGCACCTCTTCGTCCGATTGTTAGTAATCTGGGCGCCTCTACTTATAATTTGGCCAAATATCTTGCTTCTGTTCTGAGGCTACACGTTGGGAAGCGTGAACACCACATATCCAACTCGTCCGATTTTATTCAACTCCTGACGACTCTACGTCCTGGAACATCTGACCTTCTACTGATCTTTGATGTTGTTTCACTTTTTACTCAGGTACCTACCCATGGTACATAAACTTGGGGCACCTCTTCCCCCGATTGTTAGTAATCTGGGCGCCTCTACATACATTATGGCCAAATATCCTGCTTCTGTTCGGAGCCCACACTTTGGGAAGCGTGAACACGACATATCCAACTCGTCCGATTTTATTCAACGCCTGACGTCTCTATGCCCTGGCACATCTGACCTTCTAATCAGCTTTGATGTTGTTTCACTTTTTAATCAGGTACCTTGCCAAGGTACATAAACCTGAGACACCTCTTCGTCCGATTGTTAGTAATCTGGGCGCCTCTACGTATAATTTGTCCAAATATCTTGCTTCTGTTCTGAGCAGACACGTTAGGAAGCGTGAACACCACATATCCAACTCGTCCGATTTTATTCAACTCCTGACGTCTCTACGCCCTGGAACATCTGACCTTCTAGTGAGCTTTGATGTTGTTTCACTTTTTTCTCAGGTACCTAAAGAAGGTACATATACCTGGGGTACCTCGTCGTCCGATTGTTAGTAATCTGGGCGCCTCTACTTATAATTTGGCCAAATATCTTGCTTTTGTTCTGAGCCCACACGTTGGTAAGTGTGAACACCGCATATCCAACTCATCCGATTTTATTCAACGCCTGATGTCTCTACACCCTGGAACATCTGACCTGCTAGTGAGCTTTGATGTTGTATCACTTTTTACTCAGGTACCTACCTGAGGTACATAAACCTGGGCCACCTGTTCATCTGATTGTTAGTAATCTGGGTGCCTCCATTAATTTGGCCAAATATCTTTCCTCTGTTCTGAGCCCACACGTTGGGAAGCGTGAACACCACATATCCAACTCGTCCGATGTCATTCAACGCCTGACGTCCTTACGCCCTGGAACAACTGACCTTCTAATGAGCTTTGATGTTGTTTCACTTTTTACTCAGGTACGTACACAAGATACATAAACCTGGGGCATCTCGTCGTCCGATTGCTAGTAATCTGGGCGCCTCTACTTATAATTTGGCCAAATATCTTGCTTCTGTTCTGAGCCCACACGTTGGGATGCGTGAACACTACATAACCAATTGGTCCGATTTTATTCAACGCCTGACGTCCCTACGCCTTGGAACATGTGACCTTCAAGTAAGCTTTGATGTTGTTTCACTTTTACTCAGGTACGTACACAAGATACATAAACCTGGGCCACCTGTTCATCTGATTGTTAGTAATCTGGGTGCCTCCATTAATTTGGCCAAATATCTTTCCTCTGTTCTGAGCCCACACGTTGGGATGCGTGAACACTACATAACCAATTGGTCCGATTTTATTCAACGCCTGACGTCCCTACGCCTTGGAACATGTGACCTTCAAGTGAGCTTTGATGTTGTTTCACTTTTACTCAGGTACGTACACAAGATACATAAACCTGGGGCATCTCGTCGTCCGATTGCTAGTAATCTGGGCGCCTCTACTTATAATTTGGCCAAATATCTTGCTTCTGTTCTGAGCCCACACGTTGGGAAGCGTGAACACCACGTATCGAACTCGTTTAGTTTTATTCAACGCCAGATGTATCTACGCCCTGGAACATCTTACCTTCTAGTGAGCTTTGACGTTGTTTCACTTTTTACTCAGGTACCTACCCAAGGTACATAAAGCTGGGCCACCTCTTCCTCCGATTGTTAGTAATCTGGGCGCCTGTGCTTATAATTTGGCCAAATATCTTGCTTCTATTCTGAGCAGACACGTTGGGAAACGTGAACGCAACATATCCAATTCGTCCGATTTTATTCAACCCCTGACGTCTCTACGCCCTGGAACATCTGACCTTCTAGTGAGCTTTGATGTTGTTTCACTTTTTACTCAGGTGCCTATCCAAGGGACATAGACCTGGGGCACCTCTTCGTCCGATTGCTAGTAATCTGGGCGCCTCTACTTATAATTTGGCCAACGATCCTGCTTCTGTTCTGAGCCCACACGTTGGGAAGCGTGAACACCACATATCCAGCTCGTGCGATTTTATTCAACGCCTGACGTCTCTACGCCCTGGAACATCTTACCCCCTAGTGAGCTTTGATGTTGTTTCACTTTTTACTCAGGTACCTACCTGAGGTACATAAACCTGGGCCACCTGTTCATCTGATTGTTAGTAATCTGGGTGCCTCCATTAATTTGGCCAATATCTTTCCTCTGTTCTGAGCCCACACGTTGGGAAGCGTGAACACCACATATCCAACTCGTCCGATGTCATTCAACGCCTGACGTCCTTACGCCCTGGAACAACTGACCTTCTAATGAGCTTTGATGTTGTTTCACTTTTTACTCAGGTACGTACACAAGATACATAAACCTGGGGCATCTCGTCGTCCGATTGCTAGTAATCTGGGCGCCTCTACTTATAATTTGGCCAAATATCTTGCTTCTGTTCTGAGCCCACACGTTGGGATGCGTGAACACTACATAACCAATTGGTCCGATTTTATTCAACGCCTGACGTCCCTACGCCTTGGAACATGTGACCTTCAAGTAAGCTTTGATGTTGTTTCACTTTTACTCAGGTACGTACACAAGATACATAAACCTGGGGCATCTCGTCGTCCGATTGCTAGTAATCTGGGCGCCTCTACTTATAATTTGGCCAAATATCTTGCTTCTGTTCTGAGCCCACACGTTGGGATGCGTGAACACTACATAACCAATTGGTCCGATTTTATTCAACGCCTGACGTCCCTACGCCTTGGAACATGTGACCTTCAAGTGAGCTTTGATGTTGTTTCACTTTTACTCAGGTACGTACACAAGATACATAAACCTGGGGCATCTCGTCGTCCGATTGCTAGTAATCTGGGCGCCTCTACTTATAATTTGGCCAAATATCTTGCTTCTGTTCTGAGCCCACACGTTGGGAAGCGTGAACACCACGTATCGAACTCGTTTAGTTTTATTCAACGCCAGATGTCTCTACGCCCTGGAACATCTTACCTTCTAGTGAGCTTTGATGTTGTTTCACTTTTTACTCAGGTACCTACCCAAGGTACATAAAGCTGGGCCACCTCTTCGTCCGATTGTTAGTAATCTGGGCGCCTGTGCTTATAATTTGGCCAAATATCTTGCTTCTATTCTGAGCAGACACGTTGGGAAACGTGAACGCAACATATCCAACTCGTCCGATTTTATTCAACCCCTGACGTCTCTACGCCCTGGAACATCTGACCTTCTAGTGAGCTTTGATGTTGTTTCACTTTTTACTCAGGTGCCTATCCAAGGGACATAGACCTGGGGCACCTCTTCGTCCGATTGCTAGTAATCTGGGCGCCTCTACTTATAATTTGGCCAACCATCCTGCTTCTGTTCTGGGCCCACACGTTGGGAAGCGTGAACACCACATATCCAGCTCGTGCGATTTTATTCAACGCCTGACGTCTCTACGCCCTGGAACATCTTACCTCCTAGTGAGCTTTGATGTTGTTTCACTTTTTACTCAGGTGCCTATCCAAGGTACATAAACCTGGGGCATCTCTTCGTCCGATTGCTAGTAATCTGGGCGCCTCTACTTATAATTTGGCCAACGATCCTGCTTCTGTTCTGAGCCCACACGTTGGGAAGCGTGAACACCACATATCCAGCTCGTGCGATTTTATTCAACGCCTGACGTCTCTACGCCCTGGAACATCTTACCTCCTAGTGAGCTTTGATGTTGTTTCACTTTTTACTCAGGTACGTACACAAGATACATAAACCTGGGGCATCTCGTCGTCCGATTGCTAGTAATCTGGGCGCCTCTACTTATAATTTGGCCAAATATCTTGCTTCTGTTCTGAGCCCACACGTTGGGAAGCGTGAACACCACGTATCGAACTCGTTTAGTTTTATTCAACGCCAGATGTCTCTACGCCCTGGAACATCTTACCTTCTAGTGAGCTTTGATGTTGTTTCACTTTTTACTCAGGTACCTACCCAAGGTACATAAAGCTGGGCCACCTCTTCGTCCGATTGTTAGTAATCTGGGCGCCTGTGCTTATAATTTGGCCAAATATCTTGCTTCTATTCTGAGCAGACACGTTGGGAAACGTGAACGCAACATATCCAACTCGTCCGATTTTATTCAACCCCTGACGTCTCTACGCCCTGGAACATCTGACCTTCTAGTGAGCTTTGATGTTGTTTCACTTTTTACTCAGGTGCCTATCAAAGGGACATAGACCTGGGGCACCTCTTCGTCCGATTGCTAGTAATCTGGGCGCCTCTACTTATAATTTGGCCAACGATCCTGCTTCTGTTCTGAGCCCACACGTTGGGAAGCGTGAACACCACATATCCAGCTCGTGCGATTTTATTCAACGCCTGACGTCTCTACGCCCTGGAACATCTTACCTCCTAGTGAGCTTTGATGTTGTTTCACTTTTTACTCAGGTACCTACCTGAGGTACATAAACCTGGGCCACCTGCTCATCTGATTGTTAGTAATCTGGGTGCCTCCATTAATTTGGCCAAATATCTTTCCTCTGTTCTGAGCCCACACGTTGGGAAGCGTGAACACCACATATCCAACTCGTCCGATGTCATTCAACGCCTGACGTCCTTACGCCCTGGAACAACTGACCTTCTAATGAGCTTTGATGTTGTTTCACTTTTTACTCAGGTACGTACACAAGATACATAAACCTGGGGCATCTCGTCGTCCGATTGCTAGTAATCTGGGCGCCTCTACTTATAATTTGGCCAAATATCTTGCTTCTGTTCTGAGCCCACACGTTGGGATGCGTGAACACTACATAACCAATTGGTCCGATTTTATTCAACGCCTGACGTGTCTACGCCTTGGAACATGTGACCTTCAAGTGAGCTTTGATGTTGTTTCACTTTTACTCAGGTACGTACACAAGATACATAAACCTGGGGCATCTCGTCGTCCGATTGCTAGTAATCTGGGCGCCTCTACTTATAATTTGGCCAAATATCTTGCTTCTGTTCTGAGCCCACACGTTGGGAAGCGTGAACACCACGTATCGAACTCGTTTAGTTTTATTCAACGCCAGATGTCTCTACGCCCTGGAACATCTTACCTTCTAGTGAGCTTTGATGTTGTTTCACTTTTTACTCAGGTACCTACCCAAGGTACATAAAGCTGGGCCACCTCTTCGTCCGATTGTTAGTAATCTGGGCGCCTGTGCTTATAATTTGGCCAAATATCTTGCTTCTATTCTGAGCAGACACGTTGGGAAACGTGAACGCAACATATCCAACTCGTCCGATTTTATTCAACCCCTGACGTCTCTACGCCCTGGAACATCTGACCTTCTAGTGAGCTTTGATGTTGTTTCACTTTTTACTCAGGTGCCTATCCAAGGGACATAGACCTGGGGCACCTCTTCGTCCGATTGCTAGTAATCTGGGCGCCTCTACTTATAATTTGGCCAACGATCCTGCTTCTGTTCTGAGCCCACACGTTGGGAAGCGTGAACACCACATATCCAGCTCGTGCGATTTTATTCAACGCCTGACGTCTCTACGCCCTGGAACATCTTACCTCCTAGTGAGCTTTGATGTTGTTTCACTTTTTACTCAGGTACCTACCTGAGGTACATAAACCTGGGCCACCTGTTCATCTGATTGTTAGTAATCTGGGTGCCTCCATTAATTTGGCCAAATATCTTTCCTCTGTTCTGAGCCCACACGTTGGGAAGCGTGAACACCACATATCCAACTCGTCCGATGTCATTCAACGCCTGACGTCCTTACGCCCTGGAACAACTGACCTTCTAATGAGCTTTGATGTTGTTTCACTTTTTACTCAGGTACGTACACAAGATACATAAACCTGGGGCATCTCGTCGTCCGATTGCTAGTAATCTGGGCGCCTCTACTTATAATTTGGCCAAATATCTTGCTTCTGTTCTGAGCCCACACGTTGGGAAGCGTGAACACCACGTATCGAACTCGTTTAGTTTTATTCAACGCCAGATGTCTCTACGCCCTGGAACATCTTACCTTCTAGTGAGCTTTGATGTTGTTTCACTTTTTACTTTGGTACCTACCCAAGGTACATAAAGCTGGGCCACCTCTTCGTCCGATTGTTAGTAATCTGGGCGCCTGTGCTTATAATTTGGCCAAATATCTTGCTTCTATTCTGAGCAGACACGTTGGGAAACGTGAACGCAACATATCCAACTCGTCCGATTTTATTCAACCCCTGACGTCTCTACGCCCTGGAACATCTGACCTTCTAGTGAGCTTTGATGTTGTTTCACTTTTTACTCAGGTGCCTATCCAAGGGACATAGACCTGGGGCACCTCTTCGTCCGATTGCTAGTAATCTGGGCGCCTCTACTTATAATTTGGCCAACGATCCTGCTTCTGTTCTGAGCCCACACGTTGGGAAGCGTGAACACCACATATCCAGCTCGTGCGATTTTATTCAACGCCTGACGTCTCTACGCCCTGGAACATCTGACCTGCTAGTGAGCTTTGATGTTGTATCACTTTTTACTCAGGTACCTACCTGAGGTACATAAACCTGGGCCACCTGTTCATGTGATTGTTAGTGCCTCCATTAATTTGGCCAAATATCTTTCCTCTGTTCTGAGCCCACACGTTGGGAAGCGTGAACACCACATATCCAGCTCGTGCGATTTTATTCAACGCCTGACGTCTCTACGCCCTGGAACATCTGACCTGCTAGTGAGCTTTGATGTTGTATCACTTTTTACTCAGGTACCTACCTGAGGTACATAAACCTGGGCCACCTGTTCATGTGATTGTTAGTAATCTGGGTGCCTCCATTAATTTGGCCAAATATCTTTCCTCTGTTCTGAGCCCACACGTTGGGAAGCGTGAACACCACATATCCAACTCGTCCGATGTCATTCAACGCCTGACGTCCTTACGCCCTGGAACAACTGACCTTCTAATGAGCTTTGATGTTGTTTCACTTTTTACTCAGGTACGTACACAAGATACATAAACCTGGGGCATCTCGTCGTCCGATTGCTAGTAATCTGGGCGCCTCTACTTATAATTTGGCCAAATATCTTGCTTCTGTTCTGAGCCCACACGTTGGGATGCGTGAACACTACATAACCAATTGGTCCGATTTTATTCAACGCCTGACGTCCCTACGCCTTGGAACATGTGACCTTCAAGTGAGCTTTGATGTTGTTTCACTTTTACTCAGGTACGTACACAAGATACATAAACCTGGGGCATCTCGTCGTCCGATTGCTAGTAATCTGGGCGCCTCTACTTATAATTTGGCCAAATATCTTGCTTCTGTTCTGAGCCCACACGTTGGGAAGCGTGAACACCACGTATCGAACTCGTTTAGTTTTATTCAACGCCAGATGTCTCTACGCCCTGGAACATCTTACCTTCTAGTGAGCTTTGATGTTGTTTCACTTTTTACTCAGGTACCTACCCAAGGTACATAAAGCTGGGCCACCTCTTCGTCCGATTGTTAGTAATCTGGGCGCCTGTGCTTATAATTTGGCCAAATATCTTGCTTCTATTCTGAGCAGACACGTTGGGAAACGTGAACGCAACATATCCAACTCGTCCGATTTTATTCAACCCCTGACGTCTCTACGCCCTGGAACATCTGACCTTCTAGTGAGCTTTGATGTTGTTTCACTTTTTACTCAGGTGCCTATCCAAGGGACATAGACCTGGGGCACCTCTTCGTCCGATTGCTAGTAATCTGGGCGCCTCTACTTATAATTTGGCCAACGATCCTGCTTCTGTTCTGAGCCCACACGTTGGGAAGCGTGAACACCACATATCCAGCTCGTGCGATTTTATTCAACGCCTGACGTCTCTACGCCCTGGAACATCTTACCTCCTAGTGAGCTTTGATGTTGTTTCACTTTTTAGTCAGGTACTTTTCCAAGGTACGTAAACCTGGGGCATCTCTTCGTCCGATCGTTAGTAATCTGGGCGCCCCTACTTACAATTTTGCCAAATATCTTGCTTCTGTTCTGTGCAGACACGTTGGGAAGCGTGAACACCACATATCCAGCTCGTGCGATTTTATTCAACGCCTGACGTCTCTACGCCCTGGAACATTTTACCTTCTAGTGAGCTTTGATGTTGTTTCAATTTTTACTCAGGTTCCTTTTTAGGAGTCTTTATCGCTAATTGGTCAGCTTTTGGATGACAAAAGGAGTGAGCTGTGTCGCCATGTATTGACATCGACTTTTTTTTAAGTAATGAAGCTATTTATGAACAAACGGACGGTGTGGCTATGGAGAGTCCTCTTTCCCGTATTGTGGCCAATCTCTTTATGGAATATTTTGAGGATATGGCACTTAGGACATCTTCTCTTAAACCAACATGTTTTTTGAGATGCGTGGATGGTATTTTCATTATTTGGCATCTTGGCAAGGAATCTCTTCATCGATTTTTAGATCATTTTAACCGCATTCATCCACGAATAAAATTTACGATGGAAATTGAAAAAGAAGGCAAATTACCTTTTTTGGATGTCGTAGTACATAAGAAAGAAAATCGGACTTTGGGAGACAGTGTATATCGAAAGCCTACGCATACGGACCGCTACTTCCATGCCACAAGTTGATATCCACAACATCAACGCTTGGGAGTTTTACGCACACTGGTCAAGAGGGCTCATGCTGTTTCGGATTCCGATAACTTGAAACAGGAGTTGCATCACCTTAAGGTTGTTTTCAGGCAGAATGGGTATTATGATCGCCAAATTACTCGTGCTTTTCAATTTGGACCCCCACGAGAACCAGTGGTGGACACTTCCAAATCAGTTGCTTTTTTACCCTTCGTGGGAAGTATTTCTTCGAAAATTTCAAGAATCATCAGGAAATATGACATTAAAAGCGTCCTTATGCTTTTGGCCAAAACTAGATTCCTTCTTGGATCGGTTAAAGATGATATGGGTCTGAGGATGCCTGGGGTATACAAGATCCCCTGTCACTGCGGAAAGGCGTACATTGGACAGATTGTTCGTACAGTTCAAGATCGATGTGTGGAACATCAACGGCATACACGTCTGCTCCAGCCGAAAAAATCTGCCGTTGCTGAACACTGTCTTAATGAAGGGCACAATATGTCGTATAATGAGACGTAAATTATTGCCTCGGCTTCCCGTTACTGGGATTGCGTATTGGAAGAATCAATTGAAATACGTCTGTCTAATGACATTATTAATAGAGATAAAGGTTTTCCTTTAAGTAAGACGTGGAATCCTATTTTATAACAGATAAAACAACAACGGTCTGGCTTCCGACCGGCTGCATTTTAATTTTGCGATTCCTCGCTTTTGACAGTTTTCACCGCTGGCGCCGCTGCAGTTCTTCGCCTCACAGAGGGCAGCTCTTCCGTAGCTCGCGCACACGCAACGGCCAGTACCCGCGGTATAAAGGAGCCGCCGAATCTGAGGTTTCTTCAGTTCCGGCGTGATTGTGCACTCAATCTCACCTAAAGATGGCGGCCAGATGGTCCGCCGAAATATCGCGTTGTCGTCAGGACGATGGAACGCGGCTGCAGACCCGTGAAAATCATCAGTATTTGATACGCCGGGAAAATCTACGCTATCATATAACACGTTATGTTTGCACATATAATAGATGCCATACCAATACTCACAATGTGCATATTAGTGAATCATCAATATTTCGCAACGTGAGTAGTGATAATGTCGTGTGGCCACAATCGTCCTTGGTAGCCTCAATTTCTTGAAGACCTGAAATTATTTGGTACGGGTCTTCATCTCGAAATAACTGAGAACGCTAATACCATTGTAACATCGCCGATTTATTGCGACCTTTTTGTTTCAACAGCAGTAACATTTGACGTTCCATGTAAACTGGCTCATAATCTCACAGTCTTGTGATAACAATCAATTAACAATTTCGCAGCATGTATGTCTGACCTCCCTGTGTTTTCAAAACCAACATGCCTTAAAGGCTTGAATAACAATTCCAGAGTTCACAACACAGAGATATACTGTATATATGCATATTTAAGTAAAATAAAAGTTCTCTGTCGTTTTGACAACATCAATGATATTCTGATTTTATATCATAATTTGTTACATTAAAACATATTTTTATGTTATACATTTTCATTCTATTCAGTACTGTTTAAATTGATCTTGCTAAATATCAAGATTATTATCTCTTTGGAGCCAAACTATTTTTACGTAAATCATAGTAAAATATTTTCGTAATTTCTAAAGCGGGTTCTGAAATAGAAAAACCAGAAGAAACTTTTGAAACATTGAGTTTCTGAGTAAAAATTGAAGATGGTGAAAATTCGGCCAAAAGTGGTATCGGACGACTCGTCTACAAAAAATCCGGTATGTAACGATTTGGTTTAGAAGAATGAGAGAGCCTTGGGCTGTTATAACTACATAAATGGTGGTCTGTCTCTAGGAAATAAACTGCTCTTTCCATTGCTGCTGTTCAAATTTGTGTATCTTTAATAGGATTTGACTTTTATGAGCGGAACTATGAAATATTCTGCTTAATTAGTTAAAATCAGTAATAAAAACAGAAAATATACGAACTAAATCTTATTCATGGTTTGTGACTATGTTTCACAAGAGATAGTGACATGCTGTTCCCGTATTTGTCTTGTATAATCAATTACGCTGACTTTAATGAAACAGCTAGTTCAGTCGCCTGTTACTGGCTAATCAAGTATGTAAAACATGTAGCCAGCTTGCTAAATGCGTCTTTATGAGCCTCTTTATAAGGCGTCCATCTCTTTTCTAGCTGAATTATTACAACTGTTATCAAAATTATTGTGAAAGTTCGTCACAGATAGTGTTGCGGCTCTATAGCTAATTAAACGTATCATTTACACAGTCAGTCTATGCTGTCGAAGTAGGTCTGTCATGTTTCGCTGTCAGTTCTGTGGTTTACGCTACATGTGCGCAAACGTGTACAAAGCTTTGTAGTGCGTTGTGCAAGTTGCAGTGATGGACATGACGTCACGTCCGGCCGATGACGTCACACTCAGTTACCGAAGACCCCAGGAACTACTATCGACTTTCGTTAGCGTTCGATGCGGGGTGCTTGGAGACGACATACTTGATTCGCTAGTTGATGGCTTTTGTATCTTATTTCCGTATTAAGAAAGTACGTTGTTTCGAGCCAACGGCACTTTGAAGATTTATACAAAACGCTTCGTTGTTGGTACCGTCTGATATAAATGATAACGATAATGACTTATCGGCAGTTACAGCCTCCATGCGATGTTAGCTCAGCACAAAGACAGAAATTTGGCATGTTCGTTGGATGTTGTGGTAATATGCGTGCAGTTACGGGGTGGCAAAGTGGCTGGTTCATGTCCTGCCATTTCCAGTTTCTTTCGCTTTTCTAAAAGGTTCTGGGATATTCTTATTAACGTAATACAACTGCATTCTCTGGTATTCGATGTTATGTACATTTAAAATGCTCACTGTCTCCTTCTGTCCCTCTCTCTCTTTTTCTTTCTCTCAAGAATGACCTGTCATTGTCAATAATTGACAAATTAAGCATGAAACACACAAATTCGAGGAAATATTCAAAACACATTGAAAATCTGATGAGGAAAACTACCAGTTCGAATAAAAAGGATAGAAAGACTGCCGCATTTGCAAAAGAATTAAAAGGTAACTTAGTCGCAGCCATCTATAAGAGATGAAAGAAAATTTACGAGATAGTCGTTTTAGGACACTTCTTTTCCAAATAACATTGTCTTCAATTAAAGTACATCTTTAATCAACAATATTACGTTTTTCATAATTTTATTACTACCCATTTCACCTCTGTTGGTGCTCTGATACAGAATTTATTCGTAGGGCATCATGTAAATGAACTGCCGCTTTTAATTCGTCTTCTAGAACGGCTACCCAGCCTGTCTAATTACAGTCCAAGTCGTGAACCTAGTTTTCACACTTTCCAAAAATAAATTTATGTTGCTGAGACACCTTAACGAACACCTTTGCGTATATACGTTGTGGGGTTCAATTCAGGCTGGGACTCGAACCCGAATTTCCCATTCATCACGAGTGGTCACGTCATCCACCTCGGATATCTGTGCACACTTCCAGGACCGATCCAAACCTCGATATGTCCCAGTACCTATAAATATTCTAGACGGTCTCCATTTTATATAATTAGATATCAAAAACCTATATTCAAATATCCCTGTAAAAGAATCCATCGCACTAGAAAATGACAACTCAATAAAGCACAAAAAGGTTTTGCAGTCAATACCTACGTTCATTAAGAAGGAGGTGGGCTAGGTTTGGGAAATTCCGTATCTGGCACAATAGCAGAATTTTCATATAACATTAAGAACATAAATATTCAGAAGCGAGGAACCTTGCTTAAAAACGTAGAAAAGATATGTACATAATAGCATGGTTCTATTCAAAGGTAAGATAAATGAAACCCTTTAAATCGTAAATTTGTTTAATAACGTACACAGGAAATTTCAGAGTTGAACAGCAAAAACGTAAAGCATTAGCTTTCTAGATTTGTGCGTAGGAATCACAACAAAAGACACAATTTCAATATATGCAGGAAGAAAGACAACAACCAGCAATACAATTCCTACATCATGTCACCCAGATGTACACAAGAGAGCTGCACATAAAATAATGGTACACAGAGCAGACAAAATTCGTTGAACAGAGAGGAAAGGGAGAAAGGATTAGACATCATTATGCTAACTGCAGTTGCTAATGACTTTCCCACCTCAATGACAGACAAAATGCTGAAATACGGAACAAAAAAGAATTTACTGTCTTTTTAGAAGAAACCAATAATATAATCAAATGTAGGGCTAGCATTCCTTATGTAAGTAAAATAGCTCAAAACTTAGCAAACCTACTTAGGTCGCATAGAGCGAAAGTAGCTTTCTCCTCAAGCAACAAACTACAACAGAAATTAATACTCACCTTACACAAAAAAAGATAAATCCTTAGACTCAGGAATATACAAAATAACATGTAAGACCTGCTCATGCCAATCAATAGGACAAACTGGCAGGGACTCTCCAATTAAATACATTGAACACATAGACTTTTACATACACAATCAATTCACAAAACCAGCAAGGCACATAAAAACTGGACATCCATTCGAAAATACAGAAGTAGACCTTAAGATATATTACCACTTCCAAAAATTGTTTAAAGTGGATTTAATGGAATAGCTGGAAATTTTTTGTACACTTCAAAAACTACGGATAAAAAATTCTCAGTGACAAAGTACACAGCAAATTAGTTAACTGTATTCAAAAGTTTCTCCTTTGTATGATATTATGTTCTTTTTGTGATAGACTTTGCTCGACATAAACAAAACAGCATATAAACGTAATCGATAATTTAATAGTCAATCTACATCAACATCTACATCTACATGACTACCCTGCAATTGACATTTAAGTGCTTGGCAGAGGCTTCATCGAACCACAATCATACTATCTCTCTACCATTCCACTCCCGAACAGCGCGCGGGAAAAGCGAACACCTAAACCTTTCTGTTCGAGCTCTTATTTCTCTTATTTTATTTTGATGATCATTCCTACCTATGTAGGTTGGGCTCAACAAAATATTTTCGCATTCGGAAGAAAAAGTTGGTGACTGAAATTTCGTAAATAGATCTCGCCGCGACGAAAAACGTCTTTGCTTTAATGACTTCCATCCCAACTCGCGTATCATATCTGCCACAGTCTCTCCCCTATTACGTGATAATACAAAACGAGCTGCCCTGTTTTGCACCCTTTCGATATCCTCCATCAATCCCACAGAGGACGAACGAGTGTAGAGCAAGCTGTCTCTTTAGTGGACTTGTTGCATCTTCTAAGTGTCTTGCCAATGAAACGCAACCTTTGGCTCGCCTTCCCCACAATATAATCTATGTGGCCTTTCCAACTCAAGTTGTTCGTAATTTTAACACCCAGGTACTTAGTTGAATTGACAGCCTTGAGAATTGTACAATTTATCGAGTAATCGAATTCCAACGGATTTCTTTTGGAACTCATGAGGATCACCTCACACTTTTCGTTATTTAGCATCAACTGCCACCTGCCACACCATCCTTCCTAAATCGCTTTGCAACTGATGCTGGTCTTCGGATTACCTTACTAGACGGTAAATTACAGCATCATCTGCGAACAACCTAACAGAACTGCTCAGATTGTCACCCAGGTCATTTATATAGATCAGGAACAGCAGAGGTCCCAGGACGCTTCCCTGGGGAACACCTGATATCACTTCAGTTTTACTCGATGATTTGCCGTCTATTACTACAAACTGCGACCTTCCTGACAGGAAATCACGAATCCAATCGCACAACTGAGACGATACCCCATAGGCCCGCAGCTTCATTAGAAGTCGCTTGTGAGGAACGGTGTCAAAAGCTTTCCGGAATTCTAAAAATATGGAATCAACTTGAGATCCCCTGTCGATAGCGGCCATTACTTCGTGCGAATAAAGAGCTAGCTGCATTGCACAAGAACGACGCTTTCTGAAACCATGCTGATTACATATCAATAGATCGTTCCCTTCGAGGTGATTCATAATGTTTGAATACAGTATATGCTCCAAAACCCTAATGCAAACCGACGTCAACGATATAGGTCTGTAGTTCGATGGATTCTTCTTAAACACTGGTGCGACCTCCGCAATTTTCAAATCTGTAGGTACAGATGTATCGGTGAGCGAGCGGTTGTATTGCTACGTAGGGAGCTATTGTATCAGCGTAATCTGAAAGGAACCTAATCGGTATACAATCTGGACCTGAAGACTTGCCCTATCAAGCGATTTGAGTTGATTCGCAACCCCTAAGGTATCTACTTATAAGAAACTCATGCTAGCGTGTCACCTCCCCACAAAAAATACAAATATAATTATATCGTTCACATTCAGCGTAACCTACCAACAGTTTTACTTCCGTAACCTTGGAATAATAACGCGACTAATTTCTCAATAAAATTGTGGCTCACTTATAACCTTTCAATAGTTGACTGTGAATTTAAACTGGTAAATTTTGGACGTCAGCAGTGCTGCGTCATGGCCCTGAAAGATCGTTCTGAATAAATGGAAAATTCTTACCCCAATAAGGTCGCCGGATGAAGCATATATATCTGCTCCTATAAGAAATTTTTCTGGCACAGCCGAGTGCAATGCTGGCCGATAGATTTGTCATGTATAAAAAGAAACAACTGATTGTTCTATTCAATAATCGGGATAACCAAGGATTGGAGAAATTAGTAAAATCTTTAAATTGAGTTGAATGATTGTCAAAAGTTAATTTTTATAAGAAAAATTATTATTAAGAGATTTCTTTTTAAAAGCATTTACATGGGACTTGATGTAACAATACTACATATGCGCGAGGCTGCTTTTACCTTATACTACAACGCCCAGGCACCGCCATCGCTCCCCACGACCAGCCCAGCCAAAACGATACACCAGACTGCTCGCTAGCAACTACATACTCCAACTGCTACACAGTTCCTACTGCTGACAACACAGATCTCTGGTCTGAGATTCTCTTATATCTTACAAGTCGCAGGCAGCGCGTGAGCAATACATCGAAATTACATCTGCTCGAGTGCGCTAGCAACAAATTCCTTAATCATGGACCTCTTACATAACCCTCCACTGGGGGGGGGGGGGGGGGGGGCAAAAATTTGGCTTCGATGGTGAGGCAATTGGACTTGCCATGAACAACAAATTTTTCTACAATCTATTTAGTTTACTAAGTCTAGTCACAGAATATATACATATATATAACATTATTGATAAATAATGTAAGTACAGAACATATTAAGAAATGAAATAGCGTGCACACGCACTGGGGTCAGAACATATTAAGAAATGACAAAACGTATTTGCTATGAGTACAAAATATATTAACAAATGACATAAAGTGCACATGCACTGTATGAGTGTTTAGCATTTTTACATGAACTGATTACATTAACAAATGAAATGGAGTGCACACACACCGTATAAGTCTTTACCAATTTTTACAAGAACTGAATACATTAACAAATGAAATAAAGTGCACACACACTGTATAAGTCTTTACCATTTTACAAGAATTTAAACATATTGAGAAATGAAATAAAGTGCACACGCACTGTATAAGTCTTTAGCATTTTACAAGAATTTAAACATATTGAGAAATGGTTAGGTTAGGTTAGGTTAGTGTTGTTTAACGTCCCGTCGACAACGAGGTCATTAGAGGCGGAGCGCAAGCTCGGGTTAGGGAAGGATGGGGAAGGAAATCGGCCGTGCCATTTCAAAGGAACCATCCCGGCATTTGCCTGAAACGATTTAGGGAAATCACGGAAAACCTAAATCAGGATGGCTGGAGACGGGATTGAACCGTCGTCCTCCCGAATGCGAGTCCAGTGTGCTAACCACCGCGCCACCTCGCTCGGTATTGAGAAATGAAATAAAGTGCTCACGCACTGTAAAAGTCTTTAGCATATTTACGAGAACTGATCATATTAACAAATGAAATGAAGTGCACACGCACTGTAAAAGTCTTTAGCATTTTTACATGACCTGATCACATTATCAGATGAAATTTGTGCATACGCACTGTATAAGTCTCTAACATTTACAAGAACCAGGAAAGGAGTGGGAAGGATAGCATCATGGTTGTAGCACAGTGGGTTGCATGTAGCTGCACTGAAAGTCCATATCTTTCTACAGAAGCACAACACCAAGTGAGACAATCTGAAGTTCTCTTCCCTGAAGTATTTATCAGTGTAGCGAAAACACTGAAATGCTGTATTAATATTGTGTGTTATCGTTTTGGTAGTACATTAGGTACACCAAACAGTAGGACCATGTTAACATCTCCATCGTTCAAGGTGGTGGACAGATTGATATGTCAACACCACATTCTTGTAGAATCATACTCGTACATCAACGTAGAATCAGTGCCAAAACCAAATATAGTCCTCCATGATCATGAGGATGGACAGGACATACGGATATTGCATTAATTACTGGTAATTATGTCAGATGGTGAAGGACATTATGTCTCAAGCTAGTCATCATTCAGAATTACACTAGTGTATCAACCGATTTGAATAATTATTGCCACTCATTGGCTAGTTGCTAAACATTTATGTAGTGTGTATGGAGTATTACAGAACATTATTCATAAGTCATCTCATTACAGTAATTATTGGCATGGCATTTATGCATGAGTCATCTCATTAAAGTAATCAGTGGCATTCATTGGCTATTTACTTAACATTTATGTAGTATGTATGGAGTATTACAGAACATTATTCAGAAGTCATCTCATTACAGTAATTATTGGCATAGCATTTATACATAAGTCATCTCATTGCAGTAACCATTGGCATTCATTTATAGAGTATAACAAAATATTGGCATAGCATTTACGCATAAGTCATCTCATTACAGTAATTATTACAGAACTTTATTCACAAGTCATCTAATTACAGTAATTATTCGCATCATAAGTCTTGGAACACGTGAGGCAATACTAACCTTACGACTTATCTTAGAAGAAAGATTAAGAAAAGGCAAACCTACGTTTCTAGCATTTGTAGACTTAGAGAAAGCTTTTGACAACATTAACTGTAATACTCTCTTTCAAATTCTGAAGGTGGCAGGGGTAAAATACAAGGAACGAAAGGCTATTTACAATTTGTACAGAAACCAGATGGCAGTTATAAGAGTCGAGGGGCATGAAAGGGAAGCAGTGGTTGGGAAAGGAGTGAGACAGGGTTGTAGACTCTCCCCGATGTTATTCAATCTGTATATTGAGCAAGCAGTAAAGGAAACAAAAGAAAAATTCGGAGTAGGTATTAAAATTCATGGAGAAGAATTTACTTCTCTTTGAGGTTCGCCGATGACATTGTAATTCTGTCAGAGACAGCAAAGGACTTGGAAGAGCAGTTGAACGGAATGGACAGTGTCTTGAAAGGAGGATATAAGATGAACATCAACAAAAGCAAAACGAGGATAATGGATTGTAGTCAAATTAAATGGGGTGATGCTGAGGGGATTAGATTAGGCAATGAGACACTTAAAGTAGTAAAGGAGTTTTGCTATTTAGGGAGTAAAATAACTGATGATGGTCGAAGTAGAGAGGATATAAAATGTAGACTGGCAATGGCAAGGAAATCGTTTCTGAAGAAGAGAAATTTGTTAACATCTAGTATATATTTAAGTGTCAGGAAGTCGTTTCTGAAAGTATTTGTATGGAGTGTAGCCATGTATGGAAGTGAAACATGGACGATAACCAGTTTGGACAAGAAGAGAATAGAAGTTTTCGAAATGTGGTGCTACAGAAGAATGCTGAAGATAAGGTGGGTAGATCACGTAATAGGATTGGGGAGAAGAGAAGTTTGTGCCACAAATTGACTAGAAGAAGGGATCGGTTGGTAGGACATGTTTTGAGGCATCAAGGGATCACAAATTTAGCATTGGAGGGCAGCGTGGAGGATAAAAATCGTAGAGGGAGACCAAGAGCATGGAGAGCTGCATAAAACCAGTCTCAGGACTGAAGACCACAACAACAACAAAGTCTTCTCATTACAGTAATTATTGGCATAGCATTTATGCATAAGTCATCTCATTACAGTAATCACTGACATTGCATTTATACATAAGTCATCTTATGACAGTAATCATTGGCATAGCATTTAGAGAGTATAACACTACATCATTCATAACTCATCTTATTACGGTTATTATTGGCATTCATTTATAGAGTATAACAAAATATTATTAAGAACTCATGTCATTGCAGTAATTATTGGCACTCATTGGCCAGTTACTAAATATTTCTATGTATGTATGGAGTATTACAGAACATTATTCATAATTCATCTCATTACAGTAATTATTGGCATAGCATTTGTGCATAATTATAAAACATTATTCAATATTACTCAAAAGTCATCACTCAACAATTTTTAGTGTTTATATATGATATCAAGCAAGTGACATAAGACATATTTAAAATGTAACAAATTGTAACTATTACTCAACGTCTGTAGTCCAATAATATGTAGATATAATGGATTCAATACAACAAAGAAATTTGTATTATATTTAGGACTATAAACAAATCTTAAACTGGTAGCATTATTTAGTTATATACTGGTAATAGCTGGGACTGGGAAAAAAATTTTTTTGCTAGCAATGCATTGCATTGGGATCGATAATTAATTGCTATGGCATGAAAATATTTTCTTTTGACTTATTGCTGGAAATAAGGATTAATAACGTCATTTGTCATGAGTCAGCTGTACCAAGGTTATCAAACAAGTAGAGTATATGTGATCACATTCATGAATGATACACATCTGGGTAAAGAAAATGAAAGTACTAGAACAGGTTTAATAACTAAATGCTTATAGCATATTAATACCATGAAAAGCTTCTCCTGAAAAAAATACAGAATGGATTATTGACCTGAAAGAAAAAATGTATATTATGCTGAAAAGTAATAAACTTCGAATTAACAGGTAATGAAACGTGTACTTAATATGTATGTACTGTAGCTGTTTTTGCCAAAACATTCAATCATTATACTATGTGACACAAGACATACTGTCAAAAGTAACTGCAACAAATACTTAAATAACTACATAGCATCTCTTAACTAATAGTAAATATGTAAACTTCATCATTATTCTCATCTGCAAAGAAAAACTTCAATATTCATATTACCATCATCATTTATTATCAACTGCAAAAATATAGACACTTCATTATTCATATTAATATAACCATTTACTTCATACAACTATTCATTATCATTCATTACTTCATATAGTATAGAGTTTCTTACTTCTAGCATATATCATCACTAAAATTAACATCTGTAGTTCTGTCTGACAGCCTGCATCAATCGCCTCGTATTCTGAAAGAAAAATAATTAATCAAGACTGCTATCATACGATGTGTATAGTATATTCTCGTTAATGCTTGTTAATTCTGATCCATTTACTCTTCATGACAATGTACTGCGTTTTCTTTCTTTCATTCCGATGGTGAAATTTCTATTTCATAGTAAGCCACTGTGGTTTGTTTAATTTATTTCTTTTACACGTTATTGCTTTCTGAAAATGCTGAATAAGGATTAATATCTTGCATTTAAATCATATACTCATTATATAAAAACTTGTTTCTAGTGATATACCTAGGCATACAGCATAGCATGACAGAAAACGTATTATGTCAAAAACATTGACAATTTTCAAGTGCAAAAATGTACACACAGTATCATAATGTAGTAGCAAAAATGTAGAATAGTCAAGATATTGAGATGTCATAAGGCGAAATGTCAAAGTCAACTGGTGTTTGTTATATCTTAAAGATTACATAGGGCATACAGACAAAAATGCTACTTTCGATGGGAAGACAATCATACATCACAAAAAATGGAAAATGTGCACGGTCTGATGTCTAACGACAAGAAAAGCGACGTACTAACCTTACCTTGCCGGGCACTTGCCAAGAAAAAATACACTCCTGGAAATTGAAATAAGAACACCGTGAATTCATTGTCCCAGGAAGGGGAAACCTTATTGACACATTCCTGGGGTCAGATACATCACATGATCACACTGACAGAACCACAGGCACATAGACACAGGCAACAGAGCATGCACAATGTCGGCACTAGTACAGTGTATATCCACCTTTCGCAGCAATGCAGGCTGCTATTCTCCCATGGAGACGATCGTAGAGATGCTGGATGTAGTCCTGTGGAACGGCTTGCCATGCCATTTCCACCTGGCGCCTCAGTTGGACCAGCGTTCGTGCTGGACGTGCAGACCGCGTGAGACGACGCTTCATCCAGTCCCAAACATGCTCAATGGGGGACAGATCCGGAGATCTTGCTGGCCAGGGTAGTTGACTTACACCTTCTAGAGCACGTTGGGTGGCACGGGATACATGCGTACGTGCATTGTCCTGTTGGAACAGCAAGTTCCCTTGCCGGTCTAGGAATGGTAGAACGATGGGTTCGATGACGGTTTGGATGTACCGTGCACTATTCAGTGTCCCCTCGACGATCACCAGTGGTGTACGGCCAGTGTAGGAGATCGCCCCCCACACCATGATGCCGGGTGTTGGCCCTGTGTGCCTCGGTCGTATGCAGTCCTGATTGTGGCGCTCACCTGCACGGCGCCAAACACGCATACGACCATCATTGGCACCAAGGCAGAAGCGACTCTCATCGCTGAAGACGACACGTCTCCATTCGTCCCTCCATTCACGCCTGTCGCGACACCACTGGAGGCGGGCTGCACGATGTTGGGGCGTGAGCGGAAGACGGCCTAACGGTGTGCGGGACCGTAGCCCAGCTTCATGGAGACGGTTGCGAATGGTCCTCGCCGATACCCCAGGAGCAACAGTGTCCCTAATTTGCTGGGAAGTGGCGGTGCAGTCCCCTACGGCACTGCGTAGGATCCTACGGTCTTGGCGTGCATCCGTGCGTCGCTGCGGTCCGGTCCCAGGTCGACGGGCACGTGCACCTTCCGCCGACCACTGGCGACAACATCGATGTACTGTGGAGACCTCACGCCCCACGTGTTGAGCAATTCGGCGGTACGTCCACCCGGCCTCCCGCATGCCCACTATACGCCCTCGCTCAAAGTCCGTCAACTGCACATACGGTTCACGTCCACGCTGTCGCGGCATGCTACCAGTGTTAAAGACTGCGATGGAGCTCCGTATGCCACGGCAAACTGGCTGACACTGACGGCGGCGGTGCACAAATGCTGCGCAGCTAGCGCCATTCGACGGCCAACACCGTGGTTCCTGGTGTGTCCGCTGTGCCGTGCGTGTGATCATTGCTTGTACAGCCCTCTCGCAGTGTCCGGAGCAAGTATGGTGGGTCTGACACAACGGTGTCAATGTGTTCTTTTTTCCATTTCCAGGAGTGTATATTGTTAAATAAACAGGTTGTGTGAAAAGAATGTTATATTGGTGGGTCCTGCCTTGCACGATCTCTTTAATTCCAGTACGTACCACGTACCAATGCATACCCTTTCTATACAGTACCGTGATACAAGCAGAAGAAAGTCCGACTCTAGTACATTCACACCTCTCGGAATGTAAAGTCCCTTCAAAAGTATTGTAGCGGCTGTTCACCGCCCACAATCAGTCAATCACCTATATGACTAAATCACGCCCCTTACCGTAAGCATCTCAGCCTTCTCCTAGCACTTGACATGAAGTGTCCAGAATCGCTCCCTCGAGCTAATCAGTCGAAAAGTTCCAAAGACCCAGTCTCCACTTGACTCCCATAGCGTTGCTCTGCTGTCTGCTTCTCCATTGGCATCCCCGCCAAAATTACATCGGCCTTAGCTCCACAGACACGATCTGATTCAAGCTCACCTCTACCCGGTCTAAACTGATATGTTACAACAATAATTACAGAAAGAAGTATCACAGACATTGGGTTACACTCAGATTATTCACAATACTTATAAACAGAAGTCTGTTCATTAATAAATAAGCCAGCATTCCTGCACGAGTGCGCTCATGTTAAATGACAACAGATTGCCGCTATAAATTGCTTAAGCAATTATTTACGCCTGTTCGACAGAAGCGTCTTCTGGCACTCATTTCAACTGTGGTGTCCGCTGACACATACGATAGACCACATTCAAATTAATTAGCACAGTTTTTGAATATCGAGATCAACGTTCAAATAAAGTTACTGGAAAAATAGCAAACTCTTCACTTAAAACTTCCGGGCTGATAGGCCTTGGTCGAAATATAAAACTGTCTCCTAACGTTTCGTCTCCGACTGCGGGAGACATCATCGGAGGTAAAGCGGCGAACTGCGAAGAGGACTCGAGGAGGCGTTGATTATATAGGCAGTACAGAGGGCGCCACTGTCGATCACGTGGCGTCGGCTATGAGATTGTCTCTGGTAATGCCAACATTCACGATTGAAAGTAATCGATCGTCACGCTTGCGGTGCAACGCTGACATCCAAATTTTATCCAGTTTAACACCTTCGTCTTTCCTGTTAAAATTATTACGATGTTTATCAATCTCGATAGCCTCTCTATACAAGCGTGCATAATAATGCGAGGTTTTTGATATGACGCTCGTCTCGCTGAATTTTATTTCATGATCACCTTCCTGGTAAACATGTTCCGCTACGGCCGATTTATCCGTGTGACCTAGGCGGCAATTCCTCTTATGTTCGACAAGACGGGTGTTCACACTTCTCTTTGTGGTACCGATGTAAACCTGTCCACAACTACAAGGAATTTTATATACCCCCGGTGTAGCCAAAGGGTGCCGTGCATCTTTTGCCGACCTTAAGAATTCTTTTATTTTCCTAGTAGGTCTGAAAATAGTTTCCACCCCATACTTGCCTAAAACTTTCCCAATGCGATCTGTGACCTTGCTAATGAACGGAAGAAAAACTTTGCCCCTGGACGACTGTTGTTCGTCGTTACTCCTGATTCTCTGCCTAGAGCGAAGTGCTCGATCTATATCCTTGTTAGAAAAGCCATTCTTCACGAAAGCTGACCGTAGATGTTCAATCTCACCTTTTAAATAAACAGGTTCACAAAGTTTGTGCGCCCTGTCTACCAAAGTTTTCATTACACCTCTTTTTTGTCTAGGGTGGTGGTTTGAATCTTTGTGTAGATAACGATCAGTATGTGTGGGCTTTCTATACACCTTATGGCCCAACGTTCCGTCCGGTCGTTTAATCACAGACACATCCAGGAAGTTCAATTGCCCATTCCTTTCTGTCTCCATAGTGAACTGGATTTTCGGATTAATGCTGTTTAAATGTGTCAGGAAGGCATCCAAATCCTCTGCTCCGTGTGTCCATACTACGAAAGTGTCATCGACATAGCGATACCATCTGGCTGGTCGAGATTGATAAACATCGTAATAATTTTAACAGGAAAGACGAAGGTGTTAAACTGGATAAAATTTGGATGTCAGCGTTGCACCGCAAGCGTGACGATCGATTACTTTCAATCGTGAATGTTGGCATTACCAGAGACAATCTCATAGCCGACGCCACGTGATCGACAGTGGCGCCCTCTGTACTGCCTATATAATCAACGCCTCCTCGAGTCCTCTTCGCAGTTCGCCGCTTTACCTCCGATGATGTCTCCCGCAGTCGGAGACGAAACGTTAGGAGACAGTTTTATAGTTCGACCACGGCCTATCAGCCCGGAAGTTTTAAGTGAAGTCAATACCGGCCGTGAAAGTTTACATTGTAGGATCAAACGCCTTTACGGGGAGGATATGTCAGTATCTGTTCGACGATTTGAAGGAATGCGCAAGAAGAAAGCACAACTACTGTGTAGCCTCACCTTCCTGTTACGCTGTAGGGACACTTCGACGGTTCCGAAATTTCTGAAGGTGAAGAGGATGTTTCGCTCGGCCCAGGCACATCGGATTTACAACCGTATGGAGTCTGCAATGCTACGTGAGAGGATTCATCAGACGCGGCGAGCACTGGCGGTAACCAGCAGTAAACTTTTTCATCTCCACTTGTTTCTTAGTAATACTATGCAGTGTGGTGACTGGAATAAGATTGACGGTCTAACATTCAAAACTATGGAAGTTAGTGCAGAAATATCAGCAAACAGGCAGAAGAAGAAGTTTAATAACTTACAGAACAACATTTCTGGGGGTTCAGTTGAGGACAATTCTCGAACTGTTATTAACCTGTCCGATAAAGATTTGTCAAAAGTTGAAATTTCAGTACTAGCGAAAGGAGGCAATTTTGCTGTGACGCCCCAAAACGTTCCCACAGAGGATATTGTAGCAAATATTGAGGCCGGTATCCGTCAGCTTCCACAGCAGTCCGCTGACGTAATTAGGATGGAAACGGCTAGGATTTTACGCACATGTACGCCACCTAAAAGTAATCTGTCGCAGGCTCAAAGGAAGGCGCTGAGGGATATAAATGGAGATAAAAACATTATTGTTCTTAATGCAGATAAGGGTAATGCCACCGTCATACTGAACAGTGAGGACTATCATGGAAAAATCAATGATATGTTGGTTCCCTCCAATTACAAAAAGCTCCAGAAAGATCCGAATATGAACATTTTAAGAATGACAAATCGACTGGTGAAAGCGTCTTCATTTGGCTCCGACGATGAGAAGCTGCTTTGTAAAGCAGAAGCGTACCCACCTAGACTTTATGGCTTACCCAAAGTTCATAAACCTGGGATTCCGTTGAGGCCAATTGTCAGTGCTATAGGCGGACCAACACACGAGTTAGCTAGACACCTTGCCTCAATGCTGCAGCCTTATGTTGGTAGGACGGACAGTCATATTAAAAATTCAGCTCAGTTCATTGACAAGTTAAAGGAAACGAGCGTGGGCCCGGATGATATCCTCGTCAGTTTTGACGTTGTGTCGTTATTTGCCATGATTCCGGTAAACGAAGCTATCTTATGCATAGCGGATATTTTTCCCACCGATATAGTGGCATTATTCCGACACTGCCTCACCACAACCTACTTTCAATACAATAGTGACTTTTATGAACAGATTGACGGGGTGGCTATGGGCAGTCCTCTCACTCCTGCTGTGGCTAACTTATTTATGGAGACTTTTGAACAACGGGCGTTGCAGACGGCCAGTAAGAGACCAGCCAGATGGTATCGCTATGTCGATGACACGTTCGTAGTATGGACACACGGAGCAGAGGATTTGGATGCCTTCCTGACACATTTAAACAGCATTAATCCGAAAATCCAGTTCACTATGGAGACAGAAAGGAATGGGCAATTGAACTTCCTGGATGTGTCTGTGATTAAACGACCGGACGGAACGTTGGGCCATAAGGTGTATAGAAAGCCCACACATACTGATCGTTATCTACACAAAGATTCAAACCACCACCCTAGACATAAAAGAGGTGTAATGAAAACTTTGGTAGACAGGGCGCACAAACTTTGTGAACCTGTTTATTTAAAAGGTGAGATTGAACATCTACGGTCAGCTTTCGTGAAGAATGGCTTTTCTAACAAGGATATAGATCGAGCACTTCGCTCTAGGCAGAGAATCAGGAGTAACGACGAACAACAGTCGTCCAGGGGCAAAGTTTTTCTTCCGTTCATTAGCAAGGTCACAGATCGCATTGGGAAAGTTTTAGGCAAGTATGGGGTGGAAACTATTTTCAGACCTACTAGGAAAATAAAAGAATTCTTAAGGTCGGCAAAAGATGCACGGCACCCTTTGGCTACACCGGGGGTATTTAAAATTCCTTGTAGTTGTGGACAGGTTTACATCGGTACCACAAAGAGAAGTGTGAACACCCGTCTTGTCGAACATAAGAGGAATTGCCGCCTAGGTCACACGGATAAATCGGCCGTAGCGGAACATGTTTACCAGGAAGGTGATCATGAAATAAAATTCAGCGAGACGAGCGTCATATCAAAAACCTCGCATTATTATGCACGCTTGTATAGAGAGGCTATCGAGATTGATAAACATCGTAATAATTTTAACAGGAAAGACGAAGGTGTTAAACTGGATAAAATTTGGATGTCAGCGTTGCACCGCAAGCATGACGATCGATTACTTTCAATCGTGAATGTTGGCATTACCAGAGACAATCTCATAGCCGACGCCACGTGATCGACAGTGGCGCCCTCTGTACTGCCCATATAATCAACGCCTCCTCGAGTCCTCTTCGCAGTTCGCCGCTTTACCTCCGATGATGTCTCCCGCAGTCGGAGACGAAACGTTAGGAGACAGTTTTATAGTTCGACCACGGCCTATCAGCCCGGAAGTTTTAAGTGAAGTCAATACCGGCCGTGAAAGTTTACATTGTAGGATCAAATAGCAAACTGTTCATTAAATAAAAACACAATGACAAAAATATGTGAGGTACTGAAACTGTATTCATTTGCTTTGTAAATATGGAGAATACGATGTTCTGACAAACATTTGCATAGTGAAAAGGACATAAAAGACTTCGTATATCAATAAATAAAATAGATACAGACATGTAGCTTTCAGATATGATAGCTGCAGTGCAATGTTGTCATCTGAGATATGGTTTGTTCAAATCGCATGGAGGGATTACGAACAAAAGCTATAAATTCAGAGGTTCATTGGTTAAAGGTTTATTCTTCGTGAAATATTAACTACGTTGTTGTAAAGATATTGAAATTACTGTTGTGTCATTGGATACGTCTCATTTTTCCGGGATCGCCGGTATACTCAAATTTACATTAATATTCGATTGTAAATTATTATAGACTCTCAGAGAGCTGTAGGAAGCCGTCTTGTCTCAAACCTGGGAACACAGCCGGCCACCTTAAGCTTTCAACGCGTCGTCCAAGTCCCCCACGCCGGGATTTTCTGGTTTCTGGCCAGGCGCTCCTTGTCTTCAGCTGGCCTGGAGCGTCCACGGCGCCACGTCACAAGCCCGCATCCATTGGTGTTCAGTCGTACATCAAACTCGTCTTACCTGGCAGCAGTTCTAGGCAGCCGATTAGCTCGCCTGCATGCGCATAACGTCACCCCATACTACTGGGTGAAGTTAACGAAGGCGAGGGGACGCCCAGTAAGTCGCTGGTGCCGGACGGAATAACCCCGGAGTTCTATCAGACCTTCCAACACTTCATGGCTTCCTGTTGGTTGGTCTGAAATACGCTGGTGAGCAAATGTCTCCCGACGTGACACTTGCGCCTACCTTAGTACAAAGTGCTGATCATCCCAATACCAAAACCTTCAGGTGGCACATGACTTACAGACAACTGCCCATTAACACTAGTTGACTGTGATTTTAAGAATTTTAATACAGGGAGCGAGAGGCTATTTACAATTTGTACAAGAACCAGAGGGCAATTATGAGAGTCGAGGGGCACGAAAGGGAAGCAGCGGTTGAGAAAGGAGTGAGACAGGGTTGTAGCCTATCCCCTATGTTATTAAATCTGTACGCTGAACAAACAGTAAAGGAAACAAAAGAAAAATTCAGCATAGGAATTAAACTTTGAGGTTTGCCGATGACATTGCAATTTTGTCAGAGGCAGCAAAGGACTTGGAAAAGCAGCTGAACGGACAGTGCCTTGAAAGAAAGATATAAGATGAACATCAACAAAAGCAAAATGATGGAGTGAAGTCGAATTGAATCAGGGGATGATGAGGGAATTAGATTAGGAAATGAGACACTTAAAGTAGTACATGGGTTTAGCTATTTGAGCAGCAAAAGAACTGATGCTGGTAGAAGTAGAGAGGATAAAAATGCAGAGTGGCTATGGATGGCATCGAAAGCGTTTCTGAAGAAGAGAAATTTGGTAACATCGAGCATAGATTTCAGTGTCAGGAAGTCTTTTCTGAAAGTATTTGTGTGTAGTGGAGCCATGTATGGGTGTGAAACAAGGACGATAAATAATTTAGACAAGAAGAGAATAGAAGCTTTTGAAATGTGGTGTTACAGAAGAATGCTGAAGTTTAGATGGGTAGGTCACGTAACTAATGAGGAGGTACTGAATAGAAATGGGGAGAAGAGGAAGTTGTGACCTTGACTAGAAGAAGGCATCGGCTGGTAGGACACGTTCTCAGGCATGAAGGGATCACCAGTTTAGTATTGGAGGGAAGCGTGGAGGGTAAAAATCGTAGAGCGAGACCAAGAGATGAATACACTAAGCAGATTCAGAAGGATGTAGGCTGCAGTCGTTATTCGGAGATGAAGATGCTTGCAGAGGATAGAGTAGCGTGGAGAGTAGCATCAAACCAGTCTCCGGACTGACTGAAGACCACAACAACAAGAAAAAGATTTTTACGAGAATAATTACGGCACGTCTTACAATAGTACTGTATCGCGCGTTGTCAGTTGACCAGACTTCCATAGGCGGTGACAGCAACTTCCAGACGGCACTCGGCAAATACTTGGAGTCTGTCGCACAGGTGAAAGCGTGTCGACTGCGCGGAGCTCTGATATCCATCGACATCGACCGAGCCTTTGACAGGGTCAGCGACACCTAGAATAGAGAAGCGTTGACACAAATGTAGTTCCCGCAGCGCTACATCTCCACGACGATGCAGTCACTACACGGAGCCACCTCTGAAGTGTTTCTTAATGGCCGACTGCTAGGGCCCCTTACGGTGTCATTCCGACAAGGATGTGCCTTATCCACCATCGTATGTGCACTGGTCCTTGAACAGCTTCTCTGTGACCTTCACTAACCCTTGAGAGGACTTACGATACGGGGACACACTTTTCTGTGCAAGGCGTATGCAGACGAACTCTTACTGGTGGTGCGGACTGGCAGCGAGACAAATCCGGCGTTGGATTGGCTCAATAGACATGGCGCTTGTACGGATAGCCGTGTGAAAGTAGAAAAATCGGTGGCCGTGAATATTGGTACTGGACTACCTGCTGGTTACTTTGCACCCTCCCAGATATGGGACGTCTGGGGATCGTCTTTACAAATGTGCAAGACGCAAGGCGGCGATCAACATGTTGCTCCAAATCGCCCGGAATGGTGTCGGGGCGATGGCTCGCTCGCCGTAGACATGATTTCAAAATGGTTCAAATGGCTCTGAGCACTATGGGACTTAACTTCTGAGGTCATCAGTCCCCTAGAACTTAGAACTACTTAAACCTAACTAACCTAAAGACATCACACACATCCATGCCCGAGGCAGGATTCGAACCTGCGACCGTAGCGGTCGCGCGGTTCCAGACTGTAACGCCTAGAACCGCTCGGCCACCACGGCCGGCAGACATGATTTAACGGGTCTCTTACATGAATACCTACCTGGCGTTACGTATGCGCCACTACGCACAGATTCTTGAGACGCCGAAAACGATCGCTCGACGCCTACTGGCAGAATCTTGTTACTTCGTCAGCGCGGGATTACTCTTCGAGATCCCATATGACGCCCTGGCCCTCCCCATTAGTGGACGAGGCCTCAGGCTGGTACACGTTCACGATCATACGGTGGCCCTTTACCTCAACGAGACGTTGAAAATGTGGAGTAACCAACTGTCGAGACTGTCGGGACTCTTGATGGAACAAGTAGCACCAACTTCTCGAACTGCGCTTGTAGTGGTGAAGAATATTTCCCAAACATTTCATAATACTGAATTTTGTTCTTGAATGTAGATACGTTGTGACAGATCTACCAGTCAACAGACTGCCGACAGCGCGCAACATGAACCGAATGCCCACGAGCAGGCGCCCCGTTAACCCTGTGGAAGCACGGCATCCCACAATCCACTGACCGGTGGCGTAGCGGACAATTCACCATACGACCATTGACACAGAAACGCGAACGAGGTGGTTGCTGTTAGTTGACGGTAAACAAGTCACCGGACCCCGCCTTCACACCGTCGGTACGCTGAGCTCCCCGCTACGTCTGACATGTCAGGCTAGAGACGACGACACCCACCGCCTTATGCGTGATCCCCACGAGGAAGTTTGGCATCCAGTGGTCGAGATGATGTCCTTCCTTCTTCGTGTAGGACAATAGGTCACTGAACTTACGATTGTTCTTTTCCTGGACACAACGTACTACCCACGAACAGAGATGAACGCGGTAACATGGGTACGAGCCCAAGCGACACATTACCTGCTTCGTGACGGCCCGAAGAATGTGCTGGAACCACCTGCGTGATCGAGATAGTGCGATTTATGCGAGCCGAAATACCAACAATGTTTTTCTAATTTCCTGGGGAGTGCGTTGTGAGATCACCAGCTCAGCTGTTATGTTTCGGCTATGAGAAGCTGATGTTCAACACGATAAAGAGGCGTACACTGACCACAGCTAAACGGTTGCCTCCTTCAGTTCTACGAGGCGACGTTCCCGTAGGCAGCCGTCTTACACTCACCCACCAGCGGAGATTTTCTTTTTTCTCTCTTTTTATTCGAGAAAATGTATCATTTCCTTAGTGAAGTGCGCCCGGTGAACGATATCGTTGTAAACTAAAAGAGAGTGTGTATTTTCTTTCCTTTGTGTTATTTCCTTTTCACAGTCTTTTGATTTCTCTCCTAATGTAATAAAAAAAAAGAAAAAGAAAACAAAGCGAAGACGTGGCTGGCTGCAAGACGAGGTACAACGATATCGGTGAGGAAGGTGGCCGCCAAGAGGAACGTACTCCATTGTTATTTTGCACTGCACGAAGAAGTTTAAGTCTATTATTTGATCCACCATTACCACTTCTTATCTCATCCTATTCCTTAATTTTTTTAAAAAAAAAAAGAACACAAAAAAGAAAACATAAAGAAACCTCCATACTCGGTGGATCGCCGGATCGTGTCCCGATCATGTATGATTCCATTAATTTAAAAAAAAAGCAGTTAAGCGACCGCTCTCGTAAAGTGGGAAATGCGGGTTCGAGTCCCGGTCTGGCACAAATTTTCATTGTCGTCATTCCGTTGTACAGCTGACGGTTCTTAGTATTCGCTACTGCAAATACATTTCATGTCTTAGAATGAAACATTTTGGTGGCTTAGGACGATTTCGGCGAAACCCCAATACACATCCTCGAAAAAGTGATTAAAATTAATATAACTGGGACTATATCTGGCTGAAACGCAGTAATGTTAGAGAAAGTAGACTTCCAAAACCTTTAGTTGATGTTGCAATTTAATAGACATCTTCAGGTTCGTAATTGGTAAGGAACTTAGCTTTCACAGATGATTCGCTTTAGTACAGAAAACATGTGTTACAGATGATCTGATTATGGCTGGAATTGAGACTAGAAAGTACTAGTAAAAAAAGAGAGTGAAGTTGCACAGAAAACCATTCCTATCCACGAAAATAAATAAACGCGAAATACGCCGAAAAGGAAAAAAGGACAAATAAAACCACCATTTTCTGGCCTACAGTGACCCAAGATGAATACATATTTCATTAAGGCTCGTCTTGGGCTACTCGGGTAAATTTCCGCACCCTACTCGTAACACTAAAGTGGCGGAGTACAGTGGGGAGACGGTAGGGCAAGCGAGATTATACTCGATCGTGGTGGGCAGAAGTTAATTCTTAGCGAAAGCACCCTGTGGTGTCTTGACTGCGCTGTATCGCTACAGCTCACTACATGGATACTCTGCAAATCACATTCAAGTGAAACCTACCTGCTCCTCGGATTACCATCTGTAACCGTCTTCCAAAGGTTACCTTAATGGTTACACTATTTGTTTCACTATTGTTATCTTCGAACTATCCACAACTACACGCTATTTGATTTATACCTACATTTCCATAGACGTGACAAAGATAATTTTTGTTTTCCTGGGTGACCAGTAATATCTTTAATTTTCACAGAGAGTTTTGTGGTATTGTAGCCTCCTTGCAACCGTCGCACACCCTTATACCAGAGGACGAGTAATCATTGTTTCTTCTGGAAACTATTTCGCTGCTTCCTTTGACGTTCTGCACTTATTCCGTATCTGATAATTTAAGTTCGTATGATCAACCGTAGGTGTGTGTGTGACGGGGGGATATGTCTGTGTGTGAGCGTGTGTGGTGTGTTTGGATGCGCGTCAGATACTCTGTGTGACTCGGAATACATTTCCTGTCCTGATACAGAAGCCACACCTCTGGAAGTTTGTGATATCCTCAAGACGGCAAGCAACAAGCGTCAAACTGGCGTGAAGTGCAGTATATGTCAGGTGATTGTGATCAAAATGCAACTACTCACGTACGTCCATTGTGGGCAGTAATTAACGTATGACAGCGAAACTTGGTAGATATTGTAGCGTCGTAATGAGGAACCGATTTATCGTGTAAAGAAAGTTAGTTCCAGTTGTGGCCACCAGGTGCAAATGTAGCGCTATATACTGATCTCATGACGCCATGACATCGACGCTGTCGTTTGACAGGCCATAACGTGACTGAACAATACGGCTATCGAGAGGAGAGACTGTGCGTTGTTAGTGAAACTGTTTTATGTGACCGGCAGCAATTACAGTGCTGCACTGAGAAACTGTCGCCGAATGAAAGGTCTGAGAGAGGTCCCATGTCATTAAATGGTTTAAAGAAGACAATGAAATTCGAAAGCACGGGTGATCTTGGTATGGCAACTAGAATAGGAAGGCGTCCTATCGCGGTGGAAGTTACGGACAAGGTTGCTGTTGCTATTAACACGTGTCTCAGGTGTTGCTAGTTCACGTGCAAGTGTCACGAGACTTTCCCATGCTGTGGTCAACAGTACAAAAAGTTTTGCGGTCTTTTCTACACTGGTACCCGTACAGCAACAGAAACCTCATGATCAGCAGCTGCATTCTGAATTTGCTTTTCGGTTTCTGGAAATGATAGGAATTGATGACCTGTGCCAAGGCAACAGTCTGTGGAGTGACGAAAGCACATTTTACATTACAGGGCACATTGAACACACAGAACTTCCGAATCCGGGGTACTGTTAAACGGCGTGTTTTACTCGAAGAGCCGTTGACGGTGTGGTGTGGATTTACAAGCATCTTTGTTATCGATCCGTTCTTCTTTGCAGAGAATACATCCAGAAGGCCTGTCAGATGTATCTCGACGGCTGTACTTTTTCGAGATTTCCTCGTAGAGCACGTAGTTCCTGCTTTGGAAGAACGCAGCTGTGTGGGAACCACTGTCTTCATGCAAGATGGTGCTGCAACACCTCCTGTCGCTCGCCCAGTGAAATATCTGCTTGATGCAGCGTTCCGCGAACCTGTTACCTCCGGAGATTTACCAGATACATGACCTGCAAGATCACCCGATCGGAGTCCATGTGACTTTTGGCGCTGGGGATACCTAAAAGAATTTGTTTACCAAGGACACGTTCGGTCTCTGCCTGATCTGAAGGCCAGGTTCCATCGGCACTGCTGTGAGCAGGTGTTGATTACGTGGTTTTAAGGATGCAGCACCTCTTTGACGTCCCCTGTGCCCATACTGAATAAATTTTGTACGAAACTTAAAAATAAAGTCAACATCGTGCCTTTTTAACTTGTTTGAGTTTTTCTGCAGACTTCCCGTTCCTAATCCGTTATCTGTCGGAACATTTCTATTCGTCTTTCTTGCATTCACAGTGAAAGAGCTGCATCTGGTGGCAAAAATTGTAACAAATTTCTTTTCAGCGGAAATAGTTTGTGCATTAACACTTTAGAATATCTACCAAGCTCTTCTGTGATGCCGTAATTAGAGCCCACACTTGGCCTCTGTGGGAAGCTGCACTTTAATTGTAACCACCCGGTATTTCCTGTCTTGATGCAGAGACCACATTACTGGCCAATAGAACTGTAACTTCATAAATTCGATACGTCGCAAACGGTGAACTGACGTGAAATGTAGTACATACTTAGATATGCAAATGAGTACCATTTCAGCACTTCGGTACAAAGTACGTAGGAGCCACGCCATCTACGTTCTATATATAAGGAAATGAAGTTACGTAGCGGTTTCCTGATTAAGAAACGGAGTTTGAATGTTGACTATTTGTGATAAGGTCCTATTATGCCTCGTGTTGTTGTTGATGTGGTCTTCAGTCCGCAGACTCGTTTCTACATCTACATCTACATCCGTACTCCGCAAGCCACCTGACGGTGTGTGGCGAAGGGTACCTTGAGTACCTCTATCGGTTCTCCCTTCTATTCCAGTCTCGTATTGTTCGTGGAAAGAAGGATTGTCAGTAACCTCTGTGGGTTCTAACCTCTTTGATTTTATCCTCATGGTCTCTTCGCGAGATATACGTAGGAGGGAGCAATATAGCTTGACTCCTCGGTGAAGCTACAGGGCGTTTCAAAAATGACCGATATATTTGAAACGGCAATAAAAACTAAACGAGCAGCGATAGAAATACACCGTTTGTTGCAATATGCTTGGGACAACAGTACATTTTCAGGCAGACAAACTTTCGAAATTACAGTAGTTACAATTTTCAACAACAGATGGCGCTGCGGTCTGGGAAACTCTATAGTACGATATTTTCCACATATCCACCATGCGTAGCAATAATATGGCGTAGTCTCTGAATGACATTACCCGAAACCTTTGACAACGTGTCTGGCGGAATGGCTTCACATGCAGATGAGATGTACTGCTTCAGCTGTTCAATTGTTTCTGGATTCTGGCGGTACACCTGGTCTTTCAAGTGTAACCACAGAAAGAAGTCACAGGGGTTCATGTCTGGCGAATAGGGAGGCCAATCCACGCCGCCTCCTGTATGTTTCGGATAGCCCAAAGCAATCACACGATCATCGAAATATTCATTCAGGAAATTAAAGACGTCGGCCGTGCGATGTGGCCGGGCACCATCTTGCATAAACCACGAGGTGTTCGCAGTGTCGTCTAAGGCAGTTTGTACCGCCACAAATTCACGAAGAATGTCCAGATAGCGTGACGCAGTAATCGTTTCGGATCTGAAAAATGGGCTAATGATTCCTTTGGAAGACATGGCGGCCCAGACCAGTACTTTTTGAGGATGCAGGGACGATGGGACTGCAACATGGGGCTTTTCGGTTCCCCATATGCGCCAGTTCTGTTTATTGACGAAGCCGTCCAGGGAAAAATAAGCTTCGTCAGTAAACCAAATGCTGCCCACATGCATATCGCCGTCATCAATCCTGTGCAATATATCGTTAGCGAATGTCTCTCGTGCAGCAATGGTAGCGGCGCTGAGGGGTTGCCGCATTTGAATTTTGTATGGATAGAGGTGTAAACTCTGGCGCATGAGACGATACGTGGACGTTGGCGTCATTTGGACCGCAGCTGCAACACGGCGAACGGAAACCCGAGGCCGCTGTTGGATCACCTGCTGCACTAGCTGCGCGTTGCCCTCTGTGGTTGTCGTACGCGGTCGCCCTACCTTTCCAGCACGTTCATCCGTCACGTTCCCAGTCCATTGAAATTTTTCAAACAGATCCTTTATTGTATCGCTTTTCGGTCCTTTGGTTACATTAAACCTCCGTTGAAAACTTCGTCTTGTTGCAACAACACTGTGTTCTAGGCGGTGGAATTCCAACACCAGAAAAATCCTCTGTTCTAAGGAATAAACCATGTTGTCTACAGCACACTTGCACGTTGTGAACAGCACACGCTTACAGCAGAAAGACGAGGTACAGAATGGCGCACCCACAGACAGCGTTGTCTTCTGTATCTTTCACATCACTTGCAGCGCCATCTGTTGTTGAAAATTGTAACTACTGTAATTTCGAAAGTTTGTCCGCCTGAAAATGTACTGTTGTCCCAAGCATATTGCAACAAACGGTGTATTTCTATCGCTGCTCGTTTAGTTTTTATTGCCGTTTCAAATATACCGGTCATTTTTGAAACACCCTGTATGTTCTCGAAACTTCAACAATAGCCCGTACCGAGCTACTTAGCGTCTCTCCTGCAGAGTCTTCCACTGGAGTTTTATCTATCATCTCCGTAACGCTTTCGCGATTACTAAATGATCCTGTAACGAAGCGCGCTACTCTCCGTCGGATCTTCTCTATCTCTTCTATCAACCCTATCTGGTAGGGATCCCACACCTGTGAGCAGTATTCAAGCAGTGGGCGAACAAGTGTACTGTAACATACTTCCTTTGTATTCAGACTATACTTCCTTAGGATTCTTCCAATGAATCTCAGTCTGGCATCTGCTTTACAGACGATTAATTTGATGCAGCTCTCCATGTGACTGTATCGTGTGCAAACATTTTCGTCTCCGAATAGTTAATGCAACCTACAGCTTTCTGAATCTGCTTACTGTATTCATCTCTCCGTCTCCCTCTAAGATTTTTACCCGCCACGCTTCCCTCCAATACTAAACTGGTAATCCCTTCACGTTCAGAACGCGTCCTGCCAACCGATCCCTTCTTCTAGTCAGGTTTTACCACAGATTTCTTGTCTCCCCTGTCCTATTCGGTACTCCTTCATTAGTTACGTGATCGACCCGTCCAGTCTTCAGCATTCTTCTGTGGCACCACATTTCGAAAGCTTCTATTTTCTTCCATGTTTCACGTCCATGCATGTCAACACTCCAGTGAAATATTTTCAGAAAGACTTCCAACACTTAAATCTGTATTGCTTCGTGTAGCAAGTAGAAACGTCTGCCCCCAGGAGTTGCAATTGTACAGCGGCAGTTTCGTGGCCTATCATGCAGTGCTGCTGATACTCGGGTTGGTCGGAATCCCGCGACTGTCATTCAGGTATCAATTCGATGCGTTTTTAGAAAGACCAGAACTCTACGGCTCCCACATAAGTGCCGTTCGAGACGACGCACAGGTCGTTCGCTCGGCCGTTCACGACCGCGCAGCTACGTCACAGTGAGTCAGGACACGGGCCTCTTTACTGGAAGAGCTCGAGCGAGACAGTGCGGCGACGTCCGGAACATCATCGAGTATCGGTAGGGCAGCAGAGAGAGCGCTCTGACAGCGACCACGCTGGACACACGCGTCAGCTCGTCAGGTGAGTCTAGGTTCTGGTTACATCATTATGGTGAACGTATCCGTGTATGGAGACGAGGAACAGAACCAACGGTGCCGTCATACGGACGCAGCACGGAACGCCGTGCCATCGCGTTTCTAACATCTTAAGGTTATGGTTGTGCTCTGTCTGCGAGGGCTGTACACGGTGTCCTGCTATACCTCGACACAAGGGGTGTCCACTCCTGCCAGATGTCTCGCCCATTGAAAACCTGGTCACGGGTTGCGGAGAGACGTCGACGTCACCAGAGAACAGGCTCTGAGATTAAAGGCGTATAAGTGCGGCAGTACTGATGACGCACTCACATCTGTCATCCAAGCTGAGCTTGACTCGATGCTCATTCGGGCTGCAGCCGTTGTTAGGCCTACTGCCAGAGGTTACCGTCTGTATTAAATTTTGCACACAGTGCAACCACTAAATCAGTAACAGATGTAACCTCTAATCTTGGAAGTATGCTGTAAACGCACAGTAAGTAAAATTTCGTTGGACTGTTTGGTATTACACTGCCGGCTACTAGTACAGTAACAATTCGTCGATGATGGTACTCCTGTGACACGAATTTAAAGTGACAGTGACTGTTAGTTAATATAATAATATAATAGGTTAACTGAATGAATATATTCAATAGCGAGTAGTAGCTGAAATAACGGAATCGAACCAAGGCCGTAGTAGTTATGAAGTTAACTGTAATTACGCAAAAGGAAACTGTCGCCACGCTAATTATGCAAAGTAGTACCAGGTGGTAATACTGTTCATCACGAAAATTAACTACCGTATGTGACTTTGCTTGCTACTAAGATTCTGTCTTACAAATAGGACACGAAACAGTAGAACAATCTAGGAAGTCTTGGAATAACAATTGGTCATGAGCAACACAGATGAAACTCAAATTGTTCTGGCAAGAAACTGTCTCTCAGTAACCTACTCTTCCGGCATTCAACGCAGGAAAAACTCTCATTCGCCACACAGTGTAACTACACAAGGAAGGACCGCAACTAATTTTGACTTAAGGAGGCGCACAACTAATTTGGACGTAAGGACCTGTCACCATGTGACTATTGAAACATACTAGCCTGCAAACGATCTTTAAATCGTTATGCTAAGTGATCTAATCACTATATGTTTTCTTAGGTGCCCTTTACTTCATTCCGTTAAGTAGATCATAAATGAAACATGCAGTCCCAGAATCTGTTATTGTCTGAACAGTTTTAGCCAGCTAATCTTTAACGAGCACAAGACCTGTAAAATGATTGCTGCACTTCATAAGTACATTTACTGAAATAGTGATGGTAATACTGGCCCAACATTTAGCATGGGGACCCAGATACTGTGCTGTCACGCAACTAAAACCGAATCCAAACACTTCCGCAAAACACAGTGAAGAAACATTTCTAAATACAAGTAGAAACACATAACACTTTAACAAAGGTGTGAAGTGTAGTTAGACGGTACAAAAGTAGAAATTATCAATATACCGTAATATTACACGCAACAGAGGAAGACAGGACTACAAAAGTTGAAGATGTTAATACACCTACATCTTCATGTACGAGTAGCACTTGCGACCTACGTCCTCAATTATTTGCTGGATGTATTCCAGTCTCTGTCTTCCTCTACAGTTTTTGTCCCCTACAGCTCCGTCTTCTATAATGGAAGTCATTCCGTCATATCTTAACAGATGTCCTATCATCCTGTCCCTTCTCCTTGTCAGTGTTTTTCACACATCCCTTTCCTCTCCGATTCTCCGCAGTACCTCCTCGTCGGTTATCTTATCAGTCCGCCTAATTTTCAACGTTCTTCTGTAACACGATAATCTCTAGTACTTCGATTCTCTTCTATTTCAGTTTCACCACAGTCCATGTTTCACTACCATACAATGCTGTCCTCCAAACGTACCTTCTCAGAAGTTTCTTCCTCAAATTAAGGCCTATTTTTGATACTAGTACACTTCTCTTGGCGAGAATGCCCCTTCTGCCAGTGCTAGTCTGGTTTTCGTGTCCTCCTTGCTCCGTCTGTCATGGGTCGTTTTGCTGCCTAGGTGGCAGAAATTCTTAACTTCACCAACTGCGTCATCACTGAGCCGCGTCGGCTCGCGGCGATTGCAGTCAGTAACTGAATCTCTGGTTCGTTTTCCCTCCGGTCGCCGGGCAGCGTTCTTGCGCCACGTCTTCCGGTTTGAAATGTTTGCGAGGCGGGAGGGACAGTCGTCGTGGAAGGAGGAGGAAGGAAGAGGAAGTCGGTTAGGAGAAACGTGTTTGTCACGCGCCGGTGGTCGATGTGTTAACTGATTCGCTCTAAGGGAGCCGTTGCAAGGGGAACGACTTTGATTGTGATTAGCTGATTTTGGTGCTCTGAAAGGGCACCTCTTTCCCATTGTCACGCCGTATTACGTGATCTACTTGGCTGCATTAGGGCGCTCTGTTGTAACTGCCTTGCCCTACGTGATTCTTCACTGAGTTGTGAATTTGTGCTTTCCCGGAAGTTTGATCCGCCATAGTGTGGTCTGTATCGCTTACATAGACTGTTTGAGCCTGCTCACTTTCGTTTTCTCTGAGCGCCTTCTGTTTCTTTCCTGAAAAGTAACTTAGTTGTAATCCACGGGTGTGACAATTGTGGTGATAATTTTTTCTTGTTTGGTTTTGTAAGGTTGCGGGGGTTTTGTTTTGTTTTGCCTGCTTGTTCTTGAATTGAGTACATCTGTGTGAGGTGAAATGACAAGTTTAATGTGGCAATATTTCTCACCAAATTACAGCTTTTCACACAGTTTTCAACTCGCCAACATAAAAACAGCGCAATGGATAACGTATCTTGCCAACATCAAAAAGTGAAATAAGTCTTTACACAACAATGTTAAATATTAACTCTCTGAAAGAACATTAATCTTAACCACAATATTACGAAAGTTTAATTGGAAGTTTCTTTACATTAATCCTAAGCACAATAATAAGAAAGTTTAATTGGACGTTTCTTTACAAAACTGCTCCTACACATACGTTATGATGTTGGTCAGTACTACGAAAATCGTCCGATTCCGGTTCAATGTTCTGTACTATTTAGGTTGACAATCAAGTCTACGGTGGATGGTTAGTCAAGTGACAAATCTGGGACCAAGATTACCCAAGGCCACTCGAGTTTACAGTGGACGCAAGCTGGTGAACCAACAAAGTTTATGCCTCTGTACGCGGTATTTACCTTAAGCTGCGATGTGCTGCTGTCTGCAAGGCCGCTCTCTCCCACTGAAATTCCTACAATACTAATCTGACCTTTGCTGAACTTTCCAGCAGAAACTTTCCTTATGTTTCTCGTTATGCAAGAAAACATGTACTCAGCCCTAGTCTTATTATGTGGCGATATACACGCGCATGGTTGGAGCAGCATACATATTACAGTGCCCTCACACTTCTCGCAAGAACAGTTAACTAATTTGGCTGGTTCGTTTCTCCACAGTTGGAGCTTAACGTTGTTACACCTAATTTTAGCTGGAGGTCAGCTGCTGTGAGTGCAGTGTCCATACCAATTTGTTCTCTGCGTCGTACGGAGCGTTAAGCGCTCCATTCTGCACTTGACGCCAGTTCAGAGAAGAGTCCTTACCAAAATTTCTCTCTTGTCCTCTCATGGCAGAACTGCCTCCCTCCACTTGCGTTCCTGTTTCAAGTCACGGCTTTTTTTCGACAAATAGGAGTGTTTCTCTCATTTTGTAGAGACACCCTCTACCAATCGCAACGTCCCTTCTATCAAACTGCGACGAAAATTCAGTAGTTTTCTCCCTCCTAGTCAGTTTCCGCCAATCAGACGTTTTGTGCCCGTTCTAGATGCCTAAAGTACATTGACCTTTCCGTGTGTCGCACTCGCTGGACGAAAATGCGTCACTTGCTTTTGTTCGTATCCTGTTGGAATTTCGAAACGCAGTTTTCTAAAGCTTTTTCTCCGTTCTTGTACCGAGTCCCTCACCACAGGCGGCCCTCCAGCTTGAATCGCTTGGCCCGGGGCGCGGTCCTCTTCCCTGCCACACCTTTAAGTGGTCGCCGGCGTAACTCCCACAGCGGGGTTTCACTACGCCGTTGTGGAGCTGGCTTTTCAAAACTAAATGGGACTCGACTCGCATTCCCTGTTCTACCTTCCACTCAAATATATGCGTTGTATAGGAATCGAGTGTTAATTACCGTCGATTGACTGTCATCCCTTCTTGAATTAGATATTGATAGGCAAATGTTCTCATAACTGTCGATTTACGTTAGGTGTCATCTTCACCTTCTCATTTCGATTTGTAGAGAGATCTCAAGTAAGGTGCGAATCTGACCACTTATTCTGCCACCTTACAATTTTAATAGAGGTTCTCCTTGCCAAATGATGCCTAACATTATCACTGTAACCGTCTGTGCAAGCGGTGGCAACGTGATGGCGGTCGCATCTGCTACTTGTGCTGCCACAAACGCATTCATGAGTAGTGTGCTCTTTCAGTTATGTTCTGCATTCTGATCTGGCCAGATCTACATCTACATCTACATCTACATTTATACTCGGCAAGCCACCCAACGGTGTGTGGCGGAGGGCACTTTACGTGCCACTGTCATTACCTCCCATTCCTGTTCCAGTCGCGTATGGTTCGCGGGAAGAACGACTGTCTGAAAGCCTCCGTGCGCGCTCTAATCTCTCTAATTTTACATTCGTGATCTCCTCGGGAGGTATAAGTAGGGGGAAGCAATATATTCGATACCTCATCCAGAAACGCACCTTCTCGAAACCTGGACAGCAAGCTACACCGCGATGCAGAGCGCCTCTCTTGCAGAGTCTGCCACTTGAGTTTATTAAACATCTCCGTAACGCTATCACGGTTACCAAATAACCCTGTGACGAAACGCGCCGCTCTTCTTTGGATCTTCTCTGTCTCCTCCGCCAACCCGATCTGGTACGGATCCCACACTGATGAGCAATACTCAAGTATAGGTCGAACGAGTGTTTTGTAAGCCACCTCCTTTGTTGATGGACTACATTTTCTAAGCACTCTCCCAATGAATCTCAACCTCGTACCCGCCTTACCAAGAATTAATTTTATATGATCATTCCACTTCAAATCGTTCCGCACGCATACTCCCAGATATTTTACAGAAGTAACTGCTACCAGTGTTTGTTCCGCTATCATATAATCATACAATAAAGGATCCTTCTTTCTATGTATTCGCAATACATTACATTTGTCTATGTTAAGGGACAGTTGCCACTCCCTGCACCAAGTGCCTATCCGCTGCAGATCTTCCTGCATTTCGCTACAATTTTCTAATGCTGCAACTTCTCTGTATACTACAGCATCATCCGCGAAAAGCCGCATGGAACTTCCGACACTATCTACTAGGTCATTTATATATATTGTGAAAAGCAATGGTCCCATAACACTCTCCTGTGGCACGCCAGAGGTTACTTTAACGTCTGTAGACGTCTCTCCATTGATAACAACATGCTGTGTTCTGTTTGCTAAAAACTCTTCAATCCAGCCACACAGCTGGTCTGATATTCCGTAGGCTCTTACTTTGTTTATCAGGCGACAGTGCGGAACTGTATCGAACGCCTTCCGGAAGTCAAGAAAAATAGCATCTACCTGGGAGCCTGTATCCAATATTCTCTGGGTCTCATGAACAAATAAAGCGAGTTGGGTCTCACACGATCGCTATTTCCGGAATCCATGTTGATTCCTACATAGTAGATTCTGGGTTTCCAAAAACGACATGATACTCGAGCAAAAAACATGTTCTAAAAGTCTACAACAGATCGACGTCAGAGATATAGGTCCATAGTTTTGCGCATCTGCTCGACGACCCTTCTTGAAGACTGGGACTACCTGTGCTCTTTTCCAATCATTTGGAACCTTTCGTTCCTCTAGAGACTTTCGGTACACGGCTGTTAGAAGGGGGGCAAGTTCTTTCGCGTACTCTGTGTAGAATCGAATTGGTATCCCGTCAGGTCCAGTGGACTTTCCTCTGTTGAGTGATTCCAGTTGCTTTTCTATTCCTTGGACACTTATTTCGATGTCAGCCATTTTTTCGTTTGTGCGAGGATTTAGAGAAGGAACTGCAGTGCGGCCTTCCTCTGTGAAACAGCTTTGGAAAAAGGTGTTTAGTATTTCAGCTCTACGCGTGTCATCCTCTGTTTCAATGCCATCATCATCCCGGAGTGTCTGGATATGCTGTTTCGAGCCACTTACTGATTTAACGTAAGACAAGAACTTCGTAGGATTTTCTGTCAAGTCGGTACATAGAATTTTACTTTCGAATTCATTGAACGCTTCACGCATAGCCCTCCTTACGCTAACTTTGACATCGTTTAGCTTCTGTTTGTCTGAGAGGTTTTGGCTGCGTTTAAACTTGGAGTGAAGCTCTCTTTGCTTTCGCAGTAGTTTCCTAACTTTGTTGTTGTATCACGGTGGGTTTTTCCCGTCCCTCACAGTTTTACGCGGCACGTACCTGTCTAAAACGCATTTTACGATTGCCTTGAACTTTTTCCATAAACACTCAACATTGTCAGTGTCGGAACAGAAATTTTCGTTTTGATCTGTTAGGTAGTCTGAAATCTGCCTTCTATTACTCTTGCTAAACAGATAAACCTTCCTCCCTTTTTTTATATTCCTATTAACTTCCATATTCAGGGATGCTGCAACGGCCTTATGATCACTGATTCCCTGCTCTGCACATACAGAGTCGAAAAGTTCGGGTCTGTTTGTTATCAGTAGGTCCAAGATGTTATCTCCACGAGTCGGTTCTCTGTTTAATTGCTCGAGGTAATTTTTGGTTAGTGCACTCAGTATAATGTCACTCGATGCTCTGTCCCTACCACCCGTCCTAAACATCTGAGTGTCCCAGCAATTAACTCTGTAGTAGTACATGAAAAATTAATCTTGCAGCCTACAAAAACAATAGGCCCTCTTAATAGCTGTTGTTGTGCAGTATTCTTAGGTGTAAGATTGAATGTATCAACATTTTTATATACTGGTAGTCTCGTTCTTCTTGCATATCTTCTCCTCCGGTAAGGCATGGCTGTCTGTACTGTGCGGCTGCCTCGACTCGAATGACGTGCAGCTGCCTAAGTAGCAGTGACGTAGTTACTGATAAGATGGGCGTGGCAGGAAATAAGCGCCCTGAAAACAGCAATGGCGTCACCGGAAGTACCCTTTAGCAGCGGATCGCACCTTGTTAGAACTAGAGCGCGATCCTCGAGCCCTGGCGGCAGCCAGGCGAAGCTCGTTCAAGGTCACCCTCCGTGCGTAGCTGCCGCGTGTAAGCGTAGACAGCCATGTATGCTACTAGTACACCAGACGCACTGCTGGAGAGCTGAGAAATTTTCTGTGGTGGCTTCCTTGGGTGTCATAAGGTGGCAGCCCTTAGACGGTTTTTGGAGCCTGATTGGGCCTGCAGGCCGTCTTGTACTGTTCTCTGACCTTATGCTTTTAATAGAACCAGCATTTCAGCCCAGATGGGAAGTTCAGATGGTTGTTTAAAATCTACTTAAACAATTTTTGTAGTCTGGTTATTTTAATACCCTTATTCTTGATTCTTTCCAGTGTTTAAATCGTACTATTCTCGAAATTGTTCGTTTAATCAGTTAATCGCCGTTTGCCGGGGTTGTCATACCTTTGTCTGGATTGCTTGTTTGGCCAGCTACTTGCTGAAAGTGTCTTATCGTATTAATTGGCCTGCTGGTGTTTCTAGGCATCGTATTGTCGCATGACGCTTATTTTACGAGCGCCCTGCTGTTGCCTGTTTCTGCAGTCTATGCATGCAACTCGCCCGGCCTGATAAGGCATTACTAGACAGCATTCGGGTTCGCTGCTCCGTTAGCCTCTGTGGAGCAGCTTTAGGTCACGGTGACTGCTGTTTAAGTCAAATTTTTTCTCCTCTCATTGGCGGCGGCCTAAATTTTTCAGAGCTGGCGTATTTTTATCTTTTGGCTTCGATCCTGCCTTTTATGTGGTGCCCTTTCTGTATCAATATTTCCCTAATCAGCTGATCCACTTGCTTGCCCTTGTGTCGCTTACATTTGTCAGCTCTCTCAAAAGACCGTTTTAAATTCTGATTTATAATTTAAAACCATTCGTTATCCTGAGACAGTTAAATTTGTTTAAACATTTTTATCTGTTATTAAATTTGTGCTAGTCGTTGTTACACATTATCTGTTATTTAAAACCACTCCATTACCTTGGGACATTTAAATTGTTTAAACATTTTACCTGTTATTAAATTTGTGCTTGTCGTTGTTACATTTAATCTTGAAAAATTTTGTTTTGAATTTGTCTGGGCCACTTTCACTGTTGCAGCCGTAGTTCAAAACCATTGTGTTAGCCTGACATGATTTTGCTACTTCTAAAAGATTATTTCATAATGTTTTATTGCCTTTGTTACACAAGAAAATTGTTTAATACATGTGAATCACTTCTCAAATAATGAACGAAGTGGTAACCTGAGGCCCGACCCTTCCATTCAGCAGATCCTGTAGCTCTTCTCCACTTTGACTGAGGATAGCAATGTCATCGTCGAAGCTTACCATTGATATCCTTTCACCTTGAATCTTAATTTCACTGTTGAACCTTTCTTTTATTTCCATCATTGCTACTTCGATTTGCAGACTGAACAGAAACGGCGAAAGACTATATCCCTGTCTTACATGCATTCTAATCCGAGCACTTCGTTCTTGGTCGTCCACCCTTGTTCTTCCCTCCTGGCTCTTACACATATTCTGTATTACACCTCTCTCCCTATATCTTAGGCTTTTTCCAGGTCGGCGAATCCTATTAACGTGTCTTGATTTTTCTGTACTCTTGCTTCCATTGTCGACCGCAACGTCAGAATCGCCTATCTGGTTCCAGTACCTTTCCTAGAGCCAAACTGATTGTCATCTAAGACATCCCCAATTTTTTCCATCTTTCTGGGTATTATTCTTGTCTGTAACTTCGATGAATGAGCTGTTAAGGTGGTTGTGCGATAATTCTCGCACTTGTCAGCTCTTGCAATCTTCGGAATTGTGTGAATGATATTTTTCCGGAAGTCAGGTAGTATTTCGCCAGACTCATACATTCTACACACCAACGTGAATAGTCGTTTTGTTGCCACTTCCCCCAATGTTTTTAGAAATTCTGACGGAATGTTATCTGTCCCTTCTGTCTTATTTGATCTAAAATCTTCGAAGGGTCTTTTAAATTCTGATTCTTATACTGGATACTCTCTCTGTCGACTTCTTCTTCTATCATTTCAACAGACAAGCCTTCACCTTATAGAGGCCTTCAATGTACTCTTACCACCCACCAGCCACCTCCTCTGCATTTTACAGTGAAATTCGCATTGATGTCTTAATGTTACCACCCTTGCTTTTAATTTCATCGCCGGCCGGAGTAGCCGAGCAGTTCTAGGCGCTACAGTCTGGAACCGCTCGACCGCTACGGTCGCAGGTTCGAATCCTGCCTCGGGCATGGATGTGTGTGATGTCCTTAGATTAGTTAGGTTTAAGTAGTTCTCAGTTCTAGGGAACTGATGACCTCAGCAGTTAAGTACCATCGTGCTCAGAGCCATTTGAACCATTTTTTTTTTTTTTTTAATTTCATCGTAGGCTGTTTTCACTTCTCTGTATGATGGTTCACTGCTTCCGACAATCATTTCTTTTTCGGCTTCTTCAGAGTTTTCATGCATCTATTTCGCTAGAGCTTCCCTGCACTTCCTGTTTATTTCATTCCTCAGCGACTTGTAATTCTGTATTCGTGAATGTCCCTGAACATTTTTGTACTTTATTCTTTCATCGATGAACTGCAGTGTTTCTTCAGTTTCGCATGGTTTATTCGCAGTTACCTTCTTTGTACGTAATTTTCTTTCCCTTCTTCTCCAGTGATTCTTGAATTGAGTATTAGCTATTACTAGGTGAAATTTGTTGCAGAACTCAATTAGTCTTTCTCCTCTTTCATTCCTAGTACCAAACCGATATTGTCCAGTAACGCTGTCTTTTCATTCTTCCCTTACGACCCCACTCCAATCCCTCATGAGTATTAGCTTTCCATCTCCCTTTTCGTTCTGAATTACCCGCTGACTATCCTCATATAATTTTCCTGTTTCTCTATCTTCCGCTTGCAACGTCGGCATGTACACCCTTAACTATCGTTGTCGGTGTTGCTTTGGTACCGATTCTGATGAGAACAATCCTATCACTCAACTGCTCACAGTAACTCACTCTCTGACCTGTCTTCCTGTTCATTACAAATCCTAGGCGTTATGGTAAACATCAAACTGCCGTGAAAGTTGTGGACTAACGACCACCTTAAACAACTTCGACAGCCGGGACAGGTTGGGAACTGCATTGCAGGCGACTCAGTGGAAAGGCTTTGGCTCGGTAGGTCGAGCCAGGTAGTCACTACACCGTGAGGCCACGAACTCGTCGTCCTGTGTGTGGCCCAAAGCGGTACAACATCGTAACAATTGGGCTACTGACTTGTATGCAAACTTCCCGATTTCAGTTTAGGCATCAGTAGTCCAGCAGCGCCTATAGGGACGGGAGAGAAGCTGGGTGACGGGGGGGGGGGGGGGGGGGGCATGGAGCAGGAGCAGCCGCCGTCACTGTGGGCATTTGTCACTACGGAGTCGTCTCCTGGTAGTGATGTCTCTCCTGGAACTTACAGTCAGTACTGTACCACTGAGAGGGCCCCTGCTGTCCCAGTGCAGCGGCAGCGTATTCCCGCCCGGGACAGTGGATCCACTCCAGAGTGGTGCCTCCAGCCAACTCTCGTGGGGCCTCGCGCCACCATTCATCGATGCAGAACTCCTCACTGCGAGGCCGGCTGTCCGCGCCAGCAGTCTAGCAGTCTGGCCATCCGCAGCGCTTCTGACGCCGCCAGTTCGCCGCTCTTCCTGCCATACAGGGACACACGTACCTAAACAGGGCACTTGTGTTCGCAGTGCTAGGCGCACATCACAGCCGCAGTACCGGCAGCCGCTGTAAAAACAGTCGCTGCACTCCAACGTCTATCTGTTTCACTCAAGACTCCAATGGCCAGCATCTTCGCCTTGACCTCTAGCCGCCGACCGTCCAATCACATTCCAGAAAGGTAGTAGGAGTAATCCACCAAATTACAGGCCCATATCGTTAACGTCGATATGCAGCAGGATTTTAGAACATATATTGTGTTCGAACATTATGAATTACCTCGAAGGAAACGGTCTATTGACACACAGTCAACATGGGTTTAGAAAACATCGTTCCTGTGAAACACAACTAGCTCTTTATTCACATGAAGAGGTGAGTGCTATTGACAAGGGATTTCAGATCTATTCCGTATTCCTGGATTTCCGGAAGGCTTCTGACACTGTACCACACGAGCGGCTCGTAGTAAAATTGCGTGCTTATGGAATATCGTCTCAGTTATGTGACTGGATATTCGATTTCCTGTCAGAGAGGTCACAGTTCGTAGTAGTTGACGGAAGGTCATCGAGTAAAACAGAAGTGATTTCAGGCGTTCCCAAAGGTAGTGTTATAGATCCTTTGCTGTTCCTTACCTATATAAACGGTTTGGGAGACAATCTGTGCAGCCGTCATCTGTTGTTTGCCGATGACGCATTCGTTTATCGACTAATAAAGTCATCAGAAGATCAAAACAAACTGCAAAATGATTTAGAAAAAATATCTGAATGTTGCGAAAAGTGGCAGTTGACCCTAAACAACAAAAAGTGTGAGGTCATCCACGTGAGTACTAAAAGGAACTCGTTAAACTTCGGTTAAACGATAAATCAGTGTAATCTGAAAGCCCTAATTTCAACTAAATACCTAGGTATTACAATTACGAACAACTTAAATTGGAAAGAACACATAGAAAATGTTGTGGGGAAGGCTAACCAAAGGCTGCGTTTTATTGGCAGGACATTTAGAAAATGTAACAGACCTACTAAAGAGACTGCCTACACTACGCTTGTCCGTCCTCTTTTAGAATACCGCTGCGCGGTGTGGGATACTTACCAGGTAGCACTGACGCAGTACATCGAAAAAGTTCAAAGAAAGACAGCACGTTTTGTATTATCACGAGATATGGGAGAGAGTGTCACAGAAATGATACAGGATTTGGGCTGGAAATCATTAAAAGAAAGGCGTTTTTCGTTGCGACGGAATCTTCTCACGATATTCCAACCACCAACTTTCTCCTCCGAATGCGAAAATATTTTGTTGACACCGACGTACATAGGGCGGAACGATCACCACGATAAAATAAGAAAAATTAGAGCTCCTACGGAAAGACTTAGGTGTTCATTCTTTCCGCGCTCTATACGAGATTGGAATAATAGAGAATTGTGAAGATGGTTCGATGAACCCTCTGCCAGGCAGTTAAATGTGATTTGCAGAGTATCCATGTAGATGTGGATGTAGATTAGATGTAGAAGAGATGGCGTGACGCTTCCGGGGTATACTTCAATTGGTGTCAAAAGTTCTATCATCATCTCCAGCGGACGTCAGGTGATCCAGCCTGCACTCAGCACGACATTGCAACTGCAGCAGACACCACCATCACAGTTGGATGAATGAGAAAACTGTTGTTCTGCTTATGGATGTGGAGGAGTTGGGGTCCAGACAAGAGGAACACCATGTGAGAGTTACGTTGTTCAGGTCGGTAGAACCAGCTGATGTATTGCCGTTTCTCGGAAAATGTAAAGAAAACTATTTAGAAGCTGTTAGATTCGTGTACTGTAACTTTCCAGGGCATAGTGTAGCATGTGCGGAACTTGTATCAGATGTATGTTGGACGTGCCATGATTGTGGGCATATAGCCAGGCAGGGTACAGAGTCTAGGTGGTTGATGACAAGGCGTAAAATATAAGTAGATCATAATTCATAGTGGCGTGATTGGTTGTGTACGTGGACAGCGTATATTTTGTTGAGAATAGTAATTAAAGACCTCAAATGACAGAGATACAAGGCGTTTCTTAACCAGTAACAGTACGAGCTTAAGTCCATAGGGTAGCAAAGTTAACACTTTGGAGAAGGGTCACTTACAAGAATGTCACGCATAGAAAACGGCCATTTAGGCCATTATCTAAACCATTACTTGACCATTACTGGCACGTATTTAATTGATATTACTCCAAGAGCATCTTATACTGCAAGGAGATCAAGTTTCAAGATTGGTTTTTCATATTTGTTTCAGTTCTTTGATAGGTTACAAACTTTAAAATCTTTCTTGCTCGTTCAACAAACTTGACGTACACTGACCAGCCGGAGCATTACAGCCACCTACCTAACAGCAGGTACGTCTACCTTCTGTACGGGTACTAGCGGCGACGCGTCATGGCACGGAAGCAATGCCGGAGCATTACAGCCACCTACCTGACAGCAGGTACGTCTACCTTCTGTACGGGTACTAGCGGCGGCGCGTCATGGCACGGAAGCAATGCCGGAGCATTACAGCCACCTACCTGACAGCAGGTACGTCTACCTTCTGTACGGGTACTAGCGGCGACGCGTCATGGGACGGAAGCAATGCCGGAGCATTACAGCCACCTACCTGACAGCAGGTACGTCTACCTTCTGTACGGGTACTAGCGGCGACGCGTCATGGCACGGAAGCAATGCCGGAGCATTACAGCCACCTACCTAACAGCAGGTACGTCTACCTTCTGTACGGGTACTAGCGGCGACGCGTCATGGGACGGAAGCAATGCCGGAGCATTACAGCCACCTACCTAACAGCAGGTACGTCTACCTTCTGTACGGGTACTAGCGGCGACGCGTCATGGCACGGAAGCAATGCCGGAGCATTACAGCCACCTACCTAACAGCAGGTACGTCTACCTTCTGTACGGGTACTAGCGGCGACGCGTCATGGGACGGAAGCAATGCCGGAGCATTACAGCCACCTACCTAACAGCAGGTACGTCTACCTTCTGTACGGGTACTAGCGGCGACGCGTCATGGCACGGAAGCAATGCCGGAGCATTACAGCCACCTACCTAACAGCAGGTACGTCTACCTTCTGTACGGGTACTAGCGGCGACGCGTCATGGGACGGAAGCAATGCCGGAGCATTACAGCCACCTACCTAACAGCAGGTACGTCTACCTTCTGTACGGGTACTAGCGGCGACGCGTCATGGCACGGAAGCAATGCCGGAGCATTACAGCCACCTACCTAACAGCAGGTACGTCTACCTTCTGTACGGGTACTAGCGGCGACGCGTCATGGCACGGAAGCAATGCCGGAGCATTACAGCCACCTACCAAACAGCAGGTACGTCTACCTTCTGTACGGGTAGTAGTGGAGACGCGTCATGGCACGGAAGCAATGCCGGAGCATTGCAGCCACCTACCTAACAGCAGGTACGTCTACCTTCTGTACGGGTACTAGCGGCGACGCGTCATGGCACGGAAGCAATGCCGGAGCATTACAGCCGCGTACCTAACAGCAGGTACGTCTACCTTCTGTACGGGTACTAGCGGCGACGCGTCATGGCACGGAAGCAATGCCGGAGCATTACAGCCACCTACCTGACAGCAGGTACGTCTACCTTCTGTACGGGTACTAGCAGCGACGCGTCATGGCACGGAAGCAATGCCGGAGCATTACAGCCACCTACCTGACAGCAGGTACGTCTACCTTCTGTACGGGTACTAGCGGCGACGCGTCATGGCACGGAAGCAATGCCGGAGCATTACAGCCACCTACCTAACAGCAGGTACGTCTACCTTCTGTACGGGTACTAGCGGCGACGCGTCATGGCACGGAAGCAATGCCGGAGCATTACAGCCACCTACCTAACAGCAGGTACGTCTACCTTCTGTACGGGTACTAGCGGCGACGCGTCATGGCACGGAAGCAATGCCGGAGCATTACAGCCACCTACCTGACAGCAGGTACGTCTACCTTCTGTACGGGTACTAGCGGCGACGCGTCATGGCACGGAAGCAATGCCGGAGCATTGCAGCCACCTACCTAACAGCAGGTACGTCTACCTTCTGTACGGGTAGTAGCGGTGACGCGTCATGGCACGGAAGCAATGCCGGAGCATTGCAGCCACCTACCTAACAGCAGGTACGTCTACCTTCTGTACGGGTACTAGCGGCGACGCGTCATGGCACGGAAGCAATGCCGGAGCATTACAGCCGCGTACCTAACAGCAGGTACGTCTACCTTCTGTACGGGTACTAGCGGCGACGCGTCATGGCACGGAAGCAATGCCGGAGCATTACAGCCACCTACCTGACAGCAGGTACGTCTACCTTCTGTACGGGTACTAGCGGCGACGCGTCATGGCACGGAAGCAATGCCGGAGCATTACAGCCACCTACCTGACAGCAGGTACGTCTACCTTCTGTACGGGTACTAGCGGCGACGCGTCATGGCACGGAAGCAATGCCGAGGCATTACAGCCGCGTACCTAACAGCAGGTACGTCTACCTTCTGTACGGGTACTAGCGGCGACGCGTCATGGCACTGAAGCAATGCCGGAGCATTACAGCCACCTACCTGACAGCAGGTACGTCTACCTTCTGTACGGGTACTAGCGGCGACGCGTCATGGCACGGAAGCAATGCCGGAGCATTACAGCCACCTACCTAACAGCAGGTACGTCTACCTTCTGTACGGGTAGTAGCGGCGACGCGTCATGGCACGGAAGCAATGCCGGAGCATTACAGCCGCGTACCTAACAGCAGGTACGTCTACCTTCTGTACGGGTACTAGCGGCGACGCGTCATGGCACGGAAGCAATGCCGGAGCATTACAGCCACCTACCTGACAGCAGGTACGTCTACCTTCTGTACGGGTACTAGCGGCGACGCGTCATGGCACGGAAGCAATGCCGGAGCATTACAGCCACCTACCTAACAGCAGGTACGTCTACCTTCTGTACGGGTAGTAGCGGCGACGCGTCATGGCACGGAAGCAATGCCGGAGCATTGCAGCCACCTACCTAACAGCAGGTACGTCTACCTTCTGTACGGGTAGTAGCGGCGACGCGTCATGGTACGGAAGCAATGCCGGAGCATTGCAGCCACCTACCTAACAGCAGGTACGTCTACCTTCTGTACGGGTACTAGCGGCGACGCGTCATGGCACGGAAGCAATGCCGGAGCATTGCAGCCACCTACCTAACAGCAGGTACGTCTACCTTCTGTACGGGTAGTAGCGGCGACGCGTCATGGCACGGAAGCAATGCCGGAGCATTGCAGCCACCTACCTAACAGCAGGTACGTCTACCTTCTGTACGGGTACTAGCGGCGACGCGTCATGGCACGGAAGCAATGCCGGAGCATTACAGCCGCGTACCTAACAGCAGGTACGTCTACCTTCTGTACGGGTACTAGCGGCGACGCGTCATGGCACGGAAGCAATGCCGGAGCATTACAGCCACCTACCTGACAGCAGGTACGTCTACCTTCTGTACGGGTACTAGCAGCGACGCGTCATGGCACGGAAGCAATGCCGGAGCATTACAGCCACCTACCTAACAGCAGGTACGTCTACCTTCTGTACGGGTACTAGCGGCGACGCGTCATGGCACGGAAGCAATGCCGGAGCATTACAGCCACCTACCTAACAGCAGGTACGTCTACCTTCTGTACGGGTACTAGCGGCGACGCGTCATGGCACGGAAGCAATGCCGGAGCATTACAGCCACCTACCTGACAGCAGGTACGTCTACCTTCTGTACGGGTACTAGCGGAGACGCGTCATGGCACGGAAGCAATGCCGAGGCATTACAGCCGCGTACCTAACAGCAGGTACGTCTACCTTCTGTACGGGTACTAGCGGCGACGCGTCATGGCACTGAAGCAATGCCGGAGCATTACAGCCACCTACCTGACAGCAGGTACGTCTACCTTCTGTACGGGTACTAGCGGCGACGCGTCATGGCACGGAAGCAATGCCGGAGCATTACAGCCACCTACCTAACAGCAGGTACGTCTACCTTCTGTACGGGTAGTAGCGGCGACGCGTCATGGCACGGAAGCAATGCCGGAGCATTACAGCCGCGTACCTAACAGCAGGTACGTCTACCTTCTGTACGGGTACTAGCGGCGACGCGTCATGGCACGGAAGCAATGCCGGAGCATTACAGCCACCTACCTGACAGCAGGTACGTCTACCTTCTGTACGGGTACTAGCGGCGACGCGTCATGGCACGGAAGCAATGCCGGAGCATTACAGCCACCTACCTAACAGCAGGTACGTCTACCTTCTGTACGGGTAGTAGCGGCGACGCGTCATGGCACGGAAGCAATGCCGGAGCATTGCAGCCACCTACCTAACAGCAGGTACGTCTACCTTCTGTACGGGTAGTAGCGGCGACGCGTCATGGTACGGAAGCAATGCCGGAGCATTGCAGCCACCTACCTAACAGCAGGTACGTCTACCTTCTGTACGGGTACTAGCGGCGACGCGTCATGGCACGGAAGCAATGCCGGAGCATTACAGCCACCTACCTAACAGCAGGTACGTCTACCTTCTGTACGGGTAGTAGCGGCGACGCGTCATGGCACGGAAGCAATGCCGGAGCATTACAGCCGCTTACCTAACAGCAGGTACGTCTACCTTCTGTACGGGTACTAGCGGCGACGCGTCATGGCACGGAAGCAATGCCGGAGCATTACAGCCGCGTACCTAACAGCAGGTACGTCTACCTTCTGTACGGGTACTAGCGGCGACGCGTCATGGCACGGAAGCAATGCCGGAGCATTACAGCCACCTACCTGACAGCAGGTACGTCTACCTTCTGTACGGGTACTAGCAGCGACGCGTCATGGCACGGAAGCAATGCCGGAGCATTACAGCCACCTACCTAACAGCAGGTACGTCTACCTTCTGTACGGGTACTAGCGGCGACGCGTCATGGCACGGAAGCAATGCCGGAGCATTACAGCCACCTACCTAACAGCAGGTACGTCTACCTTCTGTACGGGTACTAGCAGCGACGCGTCATGGCACGGAAGCAATGCCGGAGCATTGCAGCCACCTACCTAACAGCAGGTACGTCTACCTTCTGTACGGGTAGTAGCGGCGACGCGTCATGGTACGGAAGCAATGCCGGAGCATTGCAGCCACCTACCTAACAGCAGGTACGTCTACCTTCTGTACGGGTACTAGCGGCGACGCGTCATGGCACGGAAGCAATGCCGGAGCATTGCAGCCACCTACCTAACAGCAGGTACGTCTACCTTCTGTACGGGTAGTAGCGGCGACGCGTCATGGCACGGAAGCAATGCCGGAGCATTGCAGCCACCTACCTAACAGCAGGTACGTCTACCTTCTGTACGGGTACTAGCGGCGACGCGTCATGGCACGGAAGCAATGCCGGAGCATTACAGCCGCGTACCTAACAGCAGGTACGTCTACCTTCTGTACGGGTACTAGCGGCGACGCGTCATGGCACGGAAGCAATGCCGGAGCATTACAGCCACCTACCTGACAGCAGGTACGTCTACCTTCTGTACGGGTACTAGCAGCGACGCGTCATGGCACGGAAGCAATGCCGGAGCATTACAGCCACCTACCTAACAGCAGGTACGTCTACCTTCTGTACGGGTACTAGCGGCGACGCGTCATGGCACGGAAGCAATGCCGGAGCATTACAGCCACCTACCTAACAGCAGGTACGTCTACCTTCTGTACGGGTACTAGCGGCGACGCGTCATGGCACGGAAGCAATGCCGGAGCATTACAGCCACCTACCTGACAGCAGGTACGTCTACCTTCTGTACGGGTACTAGCGGCGACGCGTCATGGCACGGAAGCAATGCCGAGGCATTACAGCCGCGTACCTAACAGCAGGTACGTCTACCTTCTGTACGGGTACTAGCGGCGACGCGTCATGGCACTGAAGCAATGCCGGAGCATTACAGCCACCTACCTGACAGCAGGTACGTCTACCTTCTGTACGGGTACTAGCGGCGACGCGTCATGGCACGGAAGCAATGCCGGAGCATTACAGCCACCTACCTAACAGCAGGTACGTCTACCTTCTGTACGGGTAGTAGCGGCGACGCGTCATGGCACGGAAGCAATGCCGGAGCATTACAGCCGCGTACCTAACAGCAGGTACGTCTACCTTCTGTACGGGTACTAGCGGCGACGCGTCATGGCACGGAAGCAATGCCGGAGCATTACAGCCACCTACCTGACAGCAGGTACGTCTACCTTCTGTACGGGTACTAGCGGCGACGCGTCATGGCACGGAAGCAATGCCGGAGCATTACAGCCACCTACCTAACAGCAGGTACGTCTACCTTCTGTACGGGTAGTAGCGGCGACGCGTCATGGCACGTAAGCAATGCCGGAGCATTACAGCCGCGTACCTAACAGCAGGTACGTCTACCTTCTGTACGGGTACTAGCGGCGACGCGTCATGGCACGGAAGCAATGCCGGAGCATTACAGCCACCTACCTGACAGCAGGTACGTCTACCTTCTGTACGGGTACTAGCGGCGACGCGTCATGGCACGGAAGCAATGCCGGAGCATTACAGCCACCTACCTAACAGCAGGTACGTCTACCTTCTGTACGGGTAGTAGCGGCGACGCGTCATGGCACGGAAGCAATGCCGGAGCATTGCAGCCACCTACCTAACAGCAGGTACGTCTACCTTCTGTACGGGTAGTAGCGGCGACGCGTCATGGTACGGAAGCAATGCCGGAGCATTGCAGCCACCTACCTAACAGCAGGTACGTCTACCTTCTGTACGGGTACTAGCGGCGACGCGTCATGGCACGGAAGCAATGCCGGAGCATTGCAGCCACCTACCTAACAGCAGGTACGTCTACCTTCTGTACGGGTAGTAGCGGCGACGCGTCATGGCACGGAAGCAATGCCGGAGCATTGCAGCCACCTACCTAACAGCAGGTACGTCTACCTTCTGTACGGGTACTAGCGGCGACGCGTCATGGCACGGAAGCAATGCCGGAGCATTACAGCCGCGTACCTAACAGCAGGTACGTCTACCTTCTGTACGGGTACTAGCGGCGACGTGTCATGGCACGGAAGCAATGCCGGAGCATTACAGCCACCTACCTGACAGCAGGTACGTCTACCTTCTGTACGGGTACTAGCGGCGACGCGTCATGGCACGGAAGCAATGCCGGAGCATTACAGCCACCTACCTGACAGCAGGTACGTCTACCTTCTGTACGGGTACTAGCGGCGACGCGTCATGGCACGGAAGCAATGCCGGAGCATTACAGCCACCTACCTAACAGCAGGTACGTCTACCTTCTGTACGGGTACTAGCGGCGACGCGTCATGGCACGGAAGCAATGCCGGAGCATTACAGCCACCTACCTGACAGCAGGTACGTCTACCTTCTGTACGGGTACTAGCGGCGACGCGTCATGGCACGGAAGCAATGCCGGTGCATTACAGCCACCTACCTAACAGCAGGTACGTCTACCTTCTGTACGGGTACTAGCGGCGACGCGTCATGGCACGGAAGCAATGCCGGAGCATTACAGCCACCTACCTGACAGCAGGTACGTCTACCTTCTGTACGGGTACTAGCGGCGACGCGTCATGGCACGGAAGCAATGCCGGTGCATTACAGCCACCTACCTAACAGCAGGTACGTCTACCTTCTGTACGGGTACTAGCGGCGACGCGTCATGGCACGGAAGCAATGCCGGAGCATTACAGCCACCTACCTAACAGCAGGTACGTCTACCTTCTGTACGGGTACTAGCGGCGACGCGTCATGGCACGGAAGCAATGCCGGAGCATTACAGCCACCTACCTGACAGCAGGTACGTCTACCTTCTGTACGGGTACTAGCGGCGACGCGTCATGGCACGGAAGCAATGCCGGAGCATTACAGCCACCTACCTAACAGCAGGTACGTCTACCTTCTGTACGGGTACTAGCGGCGACGCGTCATGGCACGGAAGCAATGCCGGAGCATTACAGCCACCTACCTGACAGCAGGTACGTCTACCTTCTGTACGGGTACTAGCGGCGACGCGTCATGGCACGGAAGCAATGCCGGTGCATTACAGCCACCTACCTAACAGCAGGTACGTCTACCTTCTGTACGGGTACTAGCGGCGACGCGTCATGGCACGGAAGCAATGCCGGAGCATTACAGCCACCTACCTGACAGCAGGTACGTCTACCTTCTGTACGGGTACTAGCGGCGACGCGTCATGGCACGGAAGCAATGCCGGTGCATTACAGCCACCTACCTAACAGCAGGTACGTCTACCTTCTGTACGGGTACTAGCGGCGACGCGTCATGGCACGGAAGCAATGCCGGAGCATTACAGCCACCTACCTGACAGCAGGTACGTCTACCTTCTGTACGGGTACTAGCGGCGACGCGTCATGGCACGGAAGCAATGCCGGTGCATTACAGCCACCTACCTAACAGCAGGTACGTCTACCTTCTGTACGGGTACTAGCGGCGACGCGTCATGGCACGGAAGCAATGCCGGAGCATTACAGCCACCTACCTGACAGCAGGTACGTCTACCTTCTGTACGGGTACTAGCGGCGACGCGTCATGGCACGGAAGCAATGCCGGTGCATTACAGCCACCTACCTAACAGCAGGTACGTCTACCTTCTGTACGGGTACTAGCGGCGACGCGTCATGGCACGGAAGCAATGCCGGAGCATTACAGCCACCTACCTGACAGCAGGTACGTCTACCTTCTGTACGGGTACTAGCGGCGACGCGTCATGGCACGGAAGCAATGCCGGTGCATTACAGCCACCTACCTAACAGCAGGTACGTCTACCTTCTGTACGGGTACTAGCGGCGACGCGTCATGGCACGGAAGCAATGCCGGAGCATTACAGCCACCTACCTGACAGCAGGTACGTCTACCTTCTGTACGGGTACTAGCGGCGACGCGTCATGGCACGGAAGCAATGCCGGTGCATTACAGCCACCTACCTAACAGCAGGTACGTCTACCTTCTGTACGGGTACTAGCGGCGACGCGTCATGGCACGGAAGCAATGCCGGAGCATTACAGCCACCTACCTGACAGCAGGTACGTCTACCTTCTGTACGGGTACTAGCGGCGACGCGTCATGGCACGGAAGCAATGCCGGAGCATTACAGCCACCTACCTAACAGCAGGTACGTCTACCTTCTGTACGGGTACTAGCGGCGACGCGTCATGGCACGGAAGCAATGCCGGAGCATTACAGCCACCTACCTGACAGCAGGTACGTCTACCTTCTGTACGGGTACTAGCGGCGACGCGTCATGGCACGGAAGCAATGCCGGTGCATTACAGCCACCTACCTAACAGCAGGTACGTCTACCTTCTGTACGGGTACTAGCGGCGACGCGTCATGGCACGGAAGCAATGCCGGAGCATTACAGCCACCTACCTGACAGCAGGTACGTCTACCTTCTGTACGGGTACTAGCGGCGACGCGTCATGGCACGGAAGCAATGCCGGTGCATTACAGCCACCTACCTAACAGCAGGTACGTCTACCTTCTGTACGGGTACTAGCGGCGACGCGTCATGGCACGGAAGCAATGCCGGAGCATTACAGCCACCTACCTGACAGCAGGTACGTCTACCTTCTGTACGGGTACTAGCGGCGACGCGTCATGGCACGGAAGCAATGCCGGTGCATTACAGCCACCTACCTAACAGCAGGTACGTCTACCTTCTGTACGGGTACTAGCGGCGACGCGTCATGGCACGGAAGCAATGCGGTGTTGGTAGGTCGCTGGAGTGAACCCGCGCCACATCTGCTCACGTAAGTCTCCTAATTCCCGTAAATCCCGGCGACGAGGGCGATGAGCTCTGATGCCAAGTTCACTCACATCCCAAATGTTTTCGATCGCGCTCAGATCTGGCACGACAATTGGAACTCGTCATTGTGTTCCTCGAACTGCCCCATTACGGCCTGGCCTTGTGACATGGCGCATTATCTTGTTGAAAAATGTCACTGCCGCGGGGAAACATGATCGTCAAGAGGTGGCGTACGTGGTCTGCACCCAGTATACGACACTCCTTAGCCTCGCTGATGCACTGCACGAGCTCCACTGGACCCGTAAATGCCTACATGATTGTTCCTCAGAGCATAATGAAGACACCACCAGCTTGTCTCCACCCAGCAGTAGAGATGTCAAGGACCTATCCTCCTGGAAGACGACGGATTCGCACCCTCCTATCGGCATGGTGAAGAAGGTATCGGGATTCATCATACCGTGCAACTGCGCCAACCTCCAGTGCCGACGGCCACGTGCTCATTTCAGTCATAGTTGCCGATGTCGTGATGTCCTAGTGTTAACATTGGCACGTGCATGGGTTGTCGGCTGTGGAGGCCCATCGTTAGGAGTGTGTTCAGACACACTTGTACTCTGCCCAGCATTAAAGTCTGATGTTAATTCCGCCACAGCTCGCCGCCCAGTCTGCATAGCCTACGACGCCCGACATATACAAAGAGGCGTGGTCGCCCAACCCCACGGCGTCTGGACGTGGTTTCACCTTGGTTTCGCCATCTGCTGAAGACACCCACCACAGCACTCCTCGAACTCACAAGTCGCGCAGTTTCCAAAATGCTCGTGCCGAGCCTCCAGACTACCGCAAACTCAGATAGATCGCGCGCCTTCTCCATTCTACACACGAATAGCACGCTCATTGATACTACATTCTCCGTACTTGTATCTTCGTCGCCAGGTGACGCTGCTATCGCCTCGACGAGTTTGTATCGATAGTGGGTGAGTGCTCATAACGTTCTGGCTGGTCAGTGTACTTGCAATAGAATTATAGGAAACTGCTAAACCTCACGAGGACATGCACGAAATTACTTCAGCTTGGTCACATATTGCCTCGGGCCTTAGCTACTGCAGCTGTTAAGTTCGCTAATGTCTCTTCTGAAATTGTAGAAACTGACAACACAAGGCAGCCCTACCAAGGGGCAGGTAGTGAGACGGCCGTACGTTCTTCTCACATGAAACGAGTCCAGCTTTCGAGCGACGTGTGGCACGGGCGCCGAGAAGATCGCAGCCTAACCTACACTGAGGCTCTGTACAATTGGACTTATCACTTGGTCTATTGTGCGTGGTAGAACCATTGAAAGTGAGCGATATATTGGATACTTCAAAGCGTTTCGTTAGAAGGAGCATTGTACGCATACAGGAGGGAGATGTCTGGAGAATGGTACCTATAAATATCGATAATTTTAGCTTCGAGGAAATTAAATAAACGAAGGGAATGATCACAGCGAATTTGGACATCCTGGAAGATGATTTGGACACATAGAATGTAAGCCATGGTCACCTACGTGCCAATACTAGAACTTCATTGCATAAGAAAACAGAGTATCTAGAAGGGACAGAGTGATATAAATTGGAGGCATTTTTATTTGAGTTCGAGGACTTGTTTTTCTTCAGGGACTGTTACCAGCAACACCAGTGACACAATACCAGAGGCTGATAGGCAATGAAGCAGCAGTGTACTGTAAACCATATTGAATGCCTTATTATTTGCACTTGATTATGGAAGAATTTATTGACCAGCAGTAAGCTGATGGGACAAGATAGGCAAGTGATAGCCCTTGGGGCGCCGCTGTTGTGTTTGTGCCAATGAAATCGAAAGGTGGGTTCAATAATCATAGGTTTTTCTTCAGTTATAGACATTTAACAGCAAGACGGTGATATTCCTAATATCACGAAGATCATCGACAATTTAGGACAGTGCTCATAATTTTCTACTATAAATTTGAGAAGTGACACAAGCAGATGGAATTAGCTGTGGAGGATCGACCAAAGACAGCTTTTTTGTTCCCCTGTGGTCATTATCTGTATACAAGGATGCTATTTCAATTAAAGAATGCTCCAGCAACGTTTCATCATATATTAGACGAGGTTCTGATGGGATTAAAACCTAGGCTGTGTTTGCTGTGTCTGGATGATGTAATTGTGTTTTCAGAAGGTGTGGATTTACGTAGGCAGTGATTAGGAGATGCTTTTGAGAAACTGCAGGCATCAAGATTGACACTGAGTTTACAGAACTGTCTTTTCGTCAGACAGGAAGTGGGTTGGATTACTTACGTCCTGTAATCAGCACAGAAAGAGTTACGACAGACCCACAGCTGGTACAAGTGTTACAACACATTTTGATTCCCAAGTCAGGTAAAGAGTTACAGTCATTTTTAGGTCACACAAATAATTACAGAAAGTTTGAGAAGATATTCATATATATAGTGTGACCACTTACACAGTTGTTAAAGAAATGGGTAAAATTTTATTGCACAGAGGAGTGTCACAGTATGTTCAAGTCTTTGAAGAAAGCTTTAACATTGGGCCATGTTTTAGTATGCCAGGACTAGCAGAAGGAAACTGTTTCATGATGTGATGCATCCATTCAGGCAATGAGAGGTGTGTTGAGCCAAAAGGTCAATGGTGAGCAAGTTTATGCTTCGTGTCACCTGAACGAAGCATGAATGAATTATTCCACTACGGAAAAAGAGATGCTTACTCTGATACTGGAATTACAATTTTCGGCGTTACTTACATGGGAAAAATGTAAAAGGTACAGGTCATGGAAATGTAAAATTGTTATTAGGTTTGAAGGACCCATACATAGGTTGACAAGGTGGGTACTAGCTCTCAATGAATTTGATTATGAAGTAGTAAATACATCAGAGAAGCAACATGGTAATGCGGATGGGTCAAACAGGAAAGTGGCCACAATACAAACATAGACTCTTTGTCTTAGTGAATGACAAGCAGCACAAAACGCTGATGCCGACTGCAACAGCTGCAGTTCAGTGTGTGTGTGATGGTCCTTTGTGTAAGGTAACAAGGTTAGGCCTACCCTTGGTAGCGATGCCGCAGAAAGGCAGTGAGGGATAGGAAGAAAGAAAGGGAATAGAGAGCAAAAAGTGTTATTGCAGAGATTAAGCAACGAAACCACTGAAAAATATTGTATGGATGTGTTGGATCTACTTAACCCAGCTGCTGATGGGAACCGTTTTGTGTTGACAATTGTCGATCATTTTTGTAGATGTGCAGGAATGGACACAATCCCTAAACAGCAGGCAGTAACAGTGACGAGCGCTGTAGTCAACACCTGGCTACTGAAGTTTGATGTGCCAGAAACCATAATCACAGACGAGGTGACGAAACTTCATGTCTGACTTGCCACGGATTTGAATATTAACAACTGGTCTGGTACACCTGAAGATAAATGGCAGAATGGAGTGGTTACATCACGCTACTGGGAAGGTGTTGTGTCTACATCTACATTTATACTCCGCAAGCCACCCAACGGTGTGTGACGGAGGGCACTTTACGTGCCACTGTGAATACCTCCCTTTCCTGTTCCAATCGCGTATGATACGCGGGAAGAACGACTGTCTGAAGGCCTCCGTGCGCGCTCTAATCTCTCTAATTTTACATTCGTGATCTCCTCGGGAGGTATAACTAGGGGGAAGCAATATATTCGATACCTCATCCAGAAACGCAACCTCTCGAAACCTGGCGAGCAAGCTACACCGCGATGCAGAGCGCCTCTCATGCAGAGTCTGCCACTTGAGTTCGCTAAACATCTCCGTAACGCTATCAAGCTTACCAAATAACCCTGTGACCCTCTTCTTTGGATCTTCTCTATCTCCTCTGTCAACCCGATCTGGTACGGATCCCACACTGATGAGCAATACTCAAGTATAGGCCGAACGAGTGTTTTGTAAGTCACCTCCTTTGTTGATGGACTACATTTTATAAGGACTATCCCAATGAATCTCAACCTGGCACCCGCCTTACCAACAATTAATTTTATATGATCATTCCACTTCAAATCGTTCCGTAAGCACACTCCCAGATCTTTTACAGAAGTAACTGCGCTACCAGTGTTTATTCCGCTATCATATAATCATACAATAAAGGATCCTTCTTTCTATGTATTCGCAATACATTACATTTATGTTAAGGGTCAGTTGCCACTCCCTGCACCAAGTGCCTATCCGCTGCAGATCTTCCTGCATTTCGCTACAATTTTCTAATGCTGCAACTTCTCTGTATACTACAGCATCATCCTCGAAAAGCCGCATGGAACTTCCGACACTATCTACTAGGTCATTTATATATATTGTGAAAAGCAATGGTCCCATAACACTCCCCTGTGGCACGCCAGAGGTTACTTTAACGTCTGTAGACGTCTCTCCATTGATAACAACATGCTGTGTTCTGTTTGCTAAAAACTCTTCAATCCAGCCACACAGCTGGTCTGATATTCCGTAGGCTCTTACTTTGTTTATCAGGCGACAGTGCGGAACTGTATCGAACGCCTTCCGGAAGTCAAGAAAAATAGCATCTACCTGGGAGCCTGTATCTAATATTCTCTGGGTCTCATGAACAAATAAAGTGAGTTGGGTCTCACACGATCGCGGTTTCCGGAATCCATGTTGATTCCTACATAGTAGATTCTGGGTTTCCAAAAACGACACGATACGCGAGCAAAAAACATGTTCTAAAATTCTAGAACAGATCGATGTCAGAGATATAGGCCTATAGTTTTGCGCATCTGCTCGACGACCCTTCTTGAAAACTGGAACTAGCTGTGCTCACTATGTGAACTCACTGGGACACATATTTGTCATTTATGGTGGCAGCTTACAACTTAAAGGTTCACACCAGTACAGTCTATCCCTATGAAGGTGATATATGGGACGAAAATGCCATTGTTATTTGATACAGTTAAAAGAGAGCATGGTAGGTACAAGGAATCATTGCATAATTTTGAAAGGCGTTGGGAAAGGCGGGCCGGCTACCAGAGAGGGAGCGTCTCCTGGAGAGGCCACCTTCCGGCTTGTCTGCCCCCGTAGCTCACGGTACCCCCGGCCGCCCACGCTGCCCACAGCGGCGTGATTCAGTCGGGGGCGAGTTGAGGGTCATTAATATCCCGGCGGCGCGCCATCTTGCCCGGGAGCTCGCAAACAGCGCCAGCTGCCGCTCAGGCCTGCCTGATTAATTTCTTTGTGGCGCGCCAGCAGTCAACAAGCAGCGGGCGCCGCGTCAGCTGCACGCCGCTGGGCCACGTGGCGCCAGTGCGGGGATGGCGCCAGTCTCTGGGGAGCCGTCCGCCTTACTCACTGTGCGTCAACGGACGCCCGACAGTGTTTATTCAAAAGACGTCGTCAGTGAAACGGTGTAGGGGCTCTTCCAGTTGCTATTGCAGGGTTTATGCTTCGGCATTACACTTTGCTATCCCTGTAACCTTCCATACCGCTGGAAAAAATGTAATAGTCTCAAGGAAAAGAACATTTAGCTGACAAGCGACGTCACGGAACAGGTAGCTCATCGTTGTAGGATAGGGTGGCCATATTTACAAAATCAAAATTTAAGACACAATTTATAAGTTGAAAAGAATCGAGGTTTTGTGGAAATTTTTGTTGATGCTACAGCTATACAGAAAGTTTGTGTTAAAATACTTGGCTACATAGCTCATCGTACCCTTTTCTTAAAACTCACACTAAAAGTACATCAAAATATCTCGCATTACTAATGGAGAAAACATTTTGTTGTTTACTGTTATCACATGCATAAACGTGCATAAAAATTTCTCGCTTTGCTGTTATGATTTGAGAAATGGAAATGCAGCTCTAATTTCGTCGGTAAATACACACGCTCTTTTTGGTTCAAAATGGTTCAAGTGGCTCTGAGTACTATGGGACTTAACTGCTTCTCTGCCTCGTGATGGCTGGGTGTTGTGTGCTGTCCTTAGGTTAGTTAGGTTTACGTAGTTCTAAGTTCTAGGGGACTGATGACCATAGATGTTAAGTCCCATAGTGCTCAGAGCCATTTGAACCATTTGAACTTAACTGCTGAGGTCATCAGTCCCCTAGAAGTTAGAACTACACTCCTGGAAATGGAAAAAAGAACACATTGACACCGGTGTGTCAGACCCACCATACTTGCTCCGGACACTGCGAGAGGGCTGTACAAGCAATGATCACACGTACGGCACAGCGGACACACCAGGAACCGCGGTGTTGGCCGTCGAATGGCGCTAGCTGCGCAGCATTTGTGCACCGCCGCCGTCAGTGTCAGCCAGTTTGCCGTGGCATACGGAGCTCCATCGCAGTCTTTAACACTGGTAGCATGCCGCGACAGCGTGGACGTGAACCGTATGTGCAGTTGACGGACTTTGAGCGAGGGCGTATAGTGGGCATGCGGGAGGCCGGGTGGACGTACCGCCGAATTGCTCAACACGTGGGGCGTGAGGTCTCCACAGTACATCGATGTTGTCGCCAGTGGTCGGCGGAAGGTGCACGTGCCCGTCGACCTGGGACCGGACCGCAGCGACGCACGGATGCACGCCAAGACCGTAGGATCCTACGCAGTGCCGTAGGGGACCTCACCGCCACTTCCCAGCAAATTAGGGACACTGTTGCTCCTGGGGTATCGGCGAGGACCATTCGCAACCGTCTCCATGAAGCTGGGCTACGGTCCCGCACACCGTTAGGCCGTCTTCCGCTCACGCCCCAACATCGTGCAGCCCGCCTCCAGTGGTGTCGCGACAGGCGTGAATGGAGGGACGAATGGAGACGTGTCGTCTTCAGCGATGAGAGTCGCTTCTGCCTTGGTGCCAATGATGGTCGTATGCGTGTTTGGCGCCGTGCAGGTGAGCGCCACAATCAGGACTGCATACGACCGAGGCACACAGGGCCAACACCCGGCATCATGGTGTCGGGAGCGATCTCCTACACTGGCCGTACACCACTGGTGATCATCGAGGGGACACTGAATAGTGCACGGTACATCCAAACCGTCATCGAACCCATCGTTCTACCATTCCTAGACCGGCAAGGGAACTTGCTGTTCCAACAGGACAATGCACGTCCGCATGTATCCCGTGCCACCCAACGTGCTCTAGAAGGTGTAAGTCAACTACCCTGGCCAGCAAGATCTCCGGATCCGTCCCCCATTGAGCATGTTTGGGACTGGATGAAGCGTCGTCTCACGCGGTCTGCACGTCCAGCACGAACGCTGGTCCAAGTGAGGCGCCAGGTGGAAATGGCATGGCAAGCCGTTCCACAGGACTACATCCAGCATCTCTACGATCGTCTCCATGGGAGAATAGCAGCCTGCATTGCTGCGAAAGGTGGATATACACTGTACTAGTGCCGACATTGTGCATGCTCTGTTGCCTGTGTCTATGTGCCTGTGGTTCTGTCAGTGTGATCATGTGATGTATCTGACCCCAGGAATGTGTCAATAAAGTTTCCCCTTCCTGGGACAATGAATTCACGGTGTTCTTATTTCAATTTCCAGGAGTGTACTTAAACCTAACTAACCTAAGGATATCACACACATCGATGACCGGGGCTGGATTCGAACCTGCGACCGTAGCGGTCGCGCGGTTCCAGACTGTAGCGCCTAGAACCGCTCGGCCACTCCGGCCGGCGCTCTTTTTGGCATGTCTGTGAAAAGTTTGTAATGTATCACATCAAGTAACGCAAACTGTGAGTCTTACGTTCTAAAACCACAATTGTAAACACGACGACCCGACGCAATAGCCAATGCACGAAGGAAGTCGAAGTGACAAATTGCTCGCCATTTGAAAGCATTGCGTAGTAACAACCACTGAACATCAAAATTCACGTCTCCCTCATTTAGTTTAATCAAAAAGTGTATTTCCGTTATTCACTGCGTGTGACCACATTTGTTCACCATTTGATAATGCTGCAAGTTGATTAATAACGCTATTTCAAAATACACTGAAGAGCCAGAGAAACTGGTACACCTGCCTAATATCGTGCAGGGCCCCCGCGAGCACGCAGAAGTGCCGCAACACGACTTGGTAATGACTCGACTAGTGTCTGGAGTAGTGCTGGAGGCAACTCACCCCATGAATCCTGCAGGGCTGACCATAAGTCCGTAAGAGTACGAGGGGTTGCAGATCTCTTCTGAACAGCACGTTGCAAGGCACCCCGATATGCTCAATAGTGTCCATGTCTCCTGTGTTCGGTGGCCAGTGGAAGTGTTTAAAGTCAGAAGAGTGTTCCTGGAGCCACTCTGCAGCAATTCTGGATGTGTGGGGTGTCTGGAATTGCCAAAGTCCGTCGGAATGCACAAAGGACATGAATGCATGCACGTGGTCAGACAGGATGCTTGCGTATGTGACACTTGCCAGAGTCGTATCTAGACATATCACGGGTCCCATATCACTCCAACCGCACACGCCCCACACATTTACAGAGCCTCCACCAGCTTGAACAACCCCCTGCTCACATGGATTCATGAGGTTGTCTGCTCGATACAATTTGAAACGAGAGTCGTTCGACCAGGTAAGACGTTCCCAGTCATTAACTATCCAATATCGGTGTTGACGGGCCCAGGCGAGGCGTAAAGCTTTGTATCGTGCAGTCATAAAGGGTGCACGAGTGGGCCTTCGGTTCAGAAAGCCCGTATCGATTACGTTTCGTTCAATGCTTCGCACGCTAACACTTGTTGATGGCCCAGCATTGAAATGTGCAGCAGTTTGCGGAGGCGTTGGACTACTGTCACGTTGAACGATTCTCTTCAGCCGTCGTTGGTCCCGTTCTTGCAGGATCTTTTCCCCGCTGCAGCGATTTCGGAGATTTTATGTTTTTTCCGAATTCCTGATATTCACGCTAAACTCATGAAATGCTCTTACGGGAAAACGCCCACTTCATGGCTACCTCGGAGAAGCTGTGTCCCATCGCTGGTGCGCCGGCTATAACACGACGTTCAAACTCACTTACATCTTGATAACCTGCCACTCACTGTAGCAGCAGTAACCGATCTAACAACTGCACCAGATACTTGTTTTCTTATGTAGGCGTTGCCGACCGCAGCGCCGTATTCTGCCTGTTTACATATCTCTGTATTTGAATACGTATGTGTGTACCAGTTTCTTTGGCGCTTCGGTGTGTATGGCACGTCTAAGGAAAAGCGGGACAATATACGCCCCGTATGTATTTTTCCGGGACAAAAGGACACTTAAAGCTGAATAAGGTTCAAATGGTTCAAATGGCTCTGAGCACTATGGGACTCAACTGCTGTGGTTATCAGTCCCCTAGAACTTAGAACTACTTAAACCTAACTAACCTAAGGACATCACACACATCCATGCTCGAGGCAGGATTCGAACCCGCGACCGTAGCAGTCCCACGGTTCCGGACTGCGCGCCTAGAACCGCGAGACCACCGCGGCCGGCGCTGAATAAGGGACTATCCCATAAAATAAGGGACGTGTGGCCGCCATTTTGTAGGAGTACATTGTAACGCCGCAAATGCATATCCTCCTATTTTCACCTATTGTATTATAAATTTTTTCCTTATTTTGTTACCTGAAGATATGAGATATATGTGCCTTTATGTATTGTAATTGTTTTACTATTTTATTTACTATGAATTTATGTCGATGTATAATTGGTTTGTGTTGTAAATATTATTTGTATTTTTACGCTGGGTCTTGCCTAGGGAAAACTATGCTATCGAACATACATCGATAGGTCGTGTGAAGAACGACAGTGTTTAGGATCTTTGGTAGTGTTAACTCTGTCGCGTGGAGCGCGGGCAGAGAGAGTCTGGCTGGAGTAGTGCAGTGGAGCAGGTGTCTTGTGTGACGCTCCCGCGAGTTGCCGCGCGTTCGGGGTTTGGCAGCATGTAATTGCGCTCGACTTGCTATGTTAGTTTCTGACACGGTGTCGCGGACGGGAAGCATTAGCTGGCGCACATAAAGAGCCCGTTTCGCCTGGTGACAGTGTCGAGAAGAAGGCGCGCCAACATCCAGCTTCTGCAACAGCGACGGCCGACAATGAGTGACTGTCGCCACCTCCTCGACCGACGACTTCAAACCTTCAATCAACCAACAAGGAAGACTGGAAGCACGTAAAGTTTCAGAACTGTATGGCAGACCTCAGCTTTTAAAATTGTTGCATCACAAAATTACAGCAACTTAGCATGAACCTTTGTTGCTCATTGTCCCAATTGCATTACCAAGCAGGGTCCCCTCCTTTTCCGGAATGAACCCGAGTGTCGTTGAAATTCAAACGCCAGCATTAAAGTAATAGCATTCGATTTCACTGCTTTAATTTCAAAGTTCAGTTAAGGTATTCATAGCTGGCTACAATATTTAGATTACACAAGCACAAATTAAGAGTGCGAGTTTTTTTACCGTATTTTAGTTTACCTGTGACTGCAGCTCAGCTTGGTACGTACTAAATTTTGCTATTGTTAATTGTTCGGAATCATTTAATTCAAGTTCAAAGTTAAATCTCTTATTTCTAAATTGCGTAGATTCAAGTAGCTTTTGAAATGATTGTTGAGGTAGTCCAAGACCAACCGTATTTTACTGAATTTCGATGTGCTTCAGAAAGAAAGCTCACTATTAACTTCAGTCACTAAATTACCTTTCGATTTTTCGGTTTTATTAATTCTTTTGCTAAATTAAGTCAGAGTGTAGCGAAATTTATTACTTCTGACAAACTTTCAGTTTTTACACTACACGTGTCAACCTTCAGTTGCCACGCTTCTAGTGCTAATTATATGTGTAATAACCTTTCTTTTTCAGTTACTATAGTAATTGTCCTTAGGACTGGCGACCGTAATTTCCCCCAAATCTCAAATATCTAATTACCGCTAGTTAATTGTTAACGTAACGGCCGCACATTTACTTTCTTTATTAACTTTACCCCTTTTCAAAATTAATTTCCACCAGTTTCATTTGCATTTTTCCTTTCCTTTAGATGTAACCCTGTCCTCCCTCTTTACCGACAAATTAACTTCGGTGACGATTGCTTTTCCCAAATTTCCATTAGGTACACGCGGTTTAATTTTTCACTGTCATTAAGGTCGATAAGTGAGGGGAGGTTAGAACATGATAACAAATTCAGACCAAATAAAACACTCGTGCCAGAGTAAAAGGTGCCCAACAGTCGTACCAACCCATAGTATAACCCTCTCTAATGACAAAGCCGGCCTGTGTTTTCGCAGGCAAGTGATCCTAAAGGCGCCGAACGGCATGCTGCGACAGACTGTCAGAAGCGTCCTGCGGCTTTCGTTGCAGTTCGGCAATGGTTGTTGCAGGTTGTGCGAAACGAGTAAATTCCCGCTTCAATCGTCTTCCATACTAGTTCATCTGGCGAAGATCTGGTGGTCCAGCAGCATGTTGCGCCCAGCTGCCTTATATCGACCTGCATTGTCCTGTTGAAAACGCCCATCACCTTACCGTCGAAAAAAACTGGAATAAATTGGGGATAACAGTCTGTGCAATGTAAAGAGGAACACCAAATGTGACACTGAGTTGTGACCGATGCCCTCCACACCACGAAGGCTGAGATGGGACTTACGTGTCGCGGGCGACTGCACTCTTAGAATAGGCACCGAATGTACGCCGTACTCGTGTACGTCCTTCACTCGCATATGGAAAGAACCCACTCTCATCTCTGGCGACAACAGAGCGCCATTCCACTCCTAACTCGACTGTTCAGCGAGACCAGGTTGGAATGTTCCGCAGGCCAGTATTTAAAGCAGCAGCATAACACGGATACATTGTCCCCAACTTGTGCAGCAATGTATCAATGCGATCATCCAATTTCCTGCAGACGCACAATGTGACCCGATTCAAATGCCCCATTCAAGTGCCCCATTCAGTACTTACTCGTCGATGGGGCACGGTTGAATGTTGGACACACTGTTCACCTCTAAACTCAACACAGTTACTGCCTGCAGAGTCAGAACATGGGGCGCTCTGATAAACATCCTGAGTTCCTTAAGATCACCGATGACGTGACAAATGAATCATTAACTTCTAACACAGTCTTCGGTATGTACCTTTTTATACCTAGGTGCCACTGAACACAGTCCACGACAGTGCTGCATTTATTTTACAACAGTCAGCATTCATAATTTGCAAACCCGTGTGAAGTGAATCGCAGTGATTTGTTAGGGTTTAAATGCCTCCGTGTTTGCTGTAATTAGCCCACTCTTGTCTTTACGGACCTTATGTGAGTGATATGTAGGGTACTAAAGATATCTCTAGATTCTTCCCATAACACTGGTTCTTGAAACCTTTCAAGTAGGCTCTCGTGGGACAACTGTCTCCATCTTTCAGCCTCTACCTGTTTTTCAGCATTTCCGTGAAGAACTACCGCAATTCATACAAACCTGTGACCATTTGTACTGCCTTTCTTTGAATACCTTCAATATCCCTTGTTGGTCGTAAGTGGAATGGGTCTACAAACGTGAGAAATATTCCATCATGGCATGCACAAGTGATTCATCGCCTTTGTGGACTGACTGCGTATTCCCACCAACCTGGCAATGAACCAAGTTCCGCCACCAGCAATACCATCCACTGGCGCTACAAGGACTTTGTCATATGCGTGCATTTTACCATTAGTGTGCTTCTTATCAACTAGGTGCATTTTTTCAACTGGATTTTTATCAAGACGTGTATATGTGCGGAGTACCTTTTATGCTTTGACTTCATGTTCTGTAAATGGCGATTTTATAACAGGTCCCATAAGATCAGATGATGGCAGCATAAGGCTGTTGAAATCGGTCATCTTGGACCAATAAAGATGTCTATACTGGGATCGTGGCGTACGAAGTGCGTTCATTTTCCACCTTTCATTGAGCCTATGTGCTCGCTCCCCTTCATATACCTACGTACTGTTGCACCCAGTTATTTGTATTAGTTGACTGATTCCAGTTGTATCTCCAGCTGTATATCAGTGATTTTTGTACTCATTGCAAACCGCCTTCCTGCGTTTTGTAAAGTGTGTAACTTTGCAAATGGCTCTGAGCACTATGGGACTTAACATCTCAGGTCATCAGTTCCCTAGAACTTAGAACTACTTAAACCTAACTAACCTAAGGACATCACACACATACATGTCCGAGGCAGGATTCGAACCTGCGAACGTAGCAGTCGCGCTGTTCCGGAATGAAGCGCCTAGAACCGCTCGGTCAGCGCGGGAGGTTGCAGTTTTACATTTCTTAACGTTTAAAACATGTTGCTAATCTTTGTAGCTCTTTTAAATGTCGTCAAGATCTGACCAGATATTTGTGCAATTTTTTCAGATAATACGTCATCATTAAATGTCATTAAAGTCCCCGGCCGCGTTTTTCTGTCTTTGTGTAAAGGTTAATCTTAGAAACTACTGTAGGGGTTTTGATACGGTTTCTAGAAATAGAACAATTCACGAAGTAGGTTTGTGTGTACAATTTACAAATCATTTGGGCGTAGTTACTTAGAGCTAGCCGTGCAGGACCTAGGCAGGTCGCTAGTAACAGATGAGAACATCACCTGCGAAAAATCATGTGGCTGTTAAGAGTGTCTGCCAGATCGTTAATTAATTAATATCAAGGGTTAAACACACTTCCCTACAGTTTCTTCTCCTTGTGTTGATGACGTAGCATCCAAGACAATACGGTGTGTCTTCTCTACCAAGGAGTTCAAAAATGGCTCTGAGCACTATGGGACTCAACGGCTGAGGTCATTAGTCCCCTAGAACTTAGAACTAGTTAAACCTAACTAACCTAAGGACATCACAAACATCCATGCCCGAGGCAGGATTCGAACCTGCGACCGTAGCGGTCTTGCGGTTCCAGACTGCAGCGCCTAGAACCGCACGGCCACTTCGGCCGGCTACCAAGGAGTCCTCACTTTGTTTGATACCTCACGTAATCGCATTTTCGTTGTTAAAAATTAACATGGAGTGTCAAACGCTTTTCTTAAGACAATAAATAATGCACAAACCTGACAGACTGAAAGCGCACATTTCAGTCTTCCAGAAATGTGGTGAATACTTCTCATTTTCCGTAACTGTACTGCTTTATAGGCACCAGAGTTTTGAACAGGCAGTCTACCAGACGTACCTGATTGTCTACTCACCCTAATCGACTTTACGGACATAATCGTAATGATACAGAAGTGGTCGACCTCCAAACACTCTCCACACTGAGGGAAGTATGTCATTGTCTATAACTGTACTTACGAATAGCCAGTACTCATTTTGCCGTACGCCGAAAGTAATACCAAAATCTGCATAACGGCAATGCTAGCGTCAGACTATCGCACTATCTCCGCTGAACGTAATGTTGCTATAGTATTCTCGCACAGGAAAGTGAAACGATCAAAGTATGGGGCTGCACATCCACCAACTGTGCACAGACCTGTTTTAGGCCCAAATACGGTACCGTGCTCGTTGCTTAGCAAACCACTCGAGATTTCAACTGTTGATGACGACATTTTTATCGCTATGGGTTTGGGAGTACCAGCACCATAAAACCCGATACAAGCTGTGCAATAAATGGAAATGATTTCCTAGCGCTTTAAAATTACGAGGAAGTGCTGAAAAGTAACGACTGGGAACTTTTCACGTGGGGTCTCTTAAAGATCTTTAAATAAAACAAACGTTATTAACAGTCTACATCTTTGTTCTTCATGTCTACATATTTGCAGCCCTTTGCCGCAACAGGGTCACGAATTGTAGGGTGTAATATGTCCGTGTGTAACTTAACTATGCCGCTGAGTGAGGAACAGCGTGTTGTAATCGAGTTTCGAATTCTAAGAGTTCCTCCACTCATGGAGTAGCCTCTCTTTGAGCATGAAAGTGCCAGATCACACACGAGCGTTGCGTCATCAGCAACAATTCGAGTCCCTGGGTTCACTGCTATGGATTATCCACCATAGGTCCCGGTTTGGCCCCATCTGATTTTCATCTGTTTACACAACTTAAAGAACATCTTCGACGGCTTGACTTTAATAGTCACGGAGTAAGCAGAGGTGACATTACTGCTCTGGCTACATAGTCCAACATTCCGCAGTCACGGCACCAGTAAACTGGTGAATATGAGAAATGTGTTGGTCGCAAGGGTAACTATGTTGAGAAATAAATATGTAAACGCGACGAATAAAGATGTAGAATGTTAATAACGTTTGATTTATTGAAAGAGCTTTAAAAGTTTTCACATAACAAATTCGGAGGTTCAAATGGCTCTGAGCACTATGGGACTTAACTTCTAAGGTCATCAGTCCCCTAGAACTTAGAACTACTTAAACCTAACTAACCTAAGGACATCTCACACATCCATGCCCGAGGCAGGATTCGAACCTGCGACCGTAGCGGTCGAAATTCGGAGGCAATATTTTTCAGCACGCCCTTAAAATCACATTCCCACCGAACTGTTTTGTGCTTTCCTGATGTCCCCATTCCCTGTAACCTCCCGTAACACTGAACCTAGGTATATGTAATCCCACCGAAGTCATTGTGACGGCATACTTGAGCATGACCCGTTCGTTTTGAATAATTCTCTCTGGAGACTCGCTCTGAAAGAAAAGGCCTTTACAATAATGACATGTCAGTGCATTCAGGGCTGCCGTTGTTGGCGGTCGCGCATGTGTAAGGAGTGCTTGATTGTGTGAGTGTATGGCGTGTGTTTCTCTTTGTTTTTCTGACGGAGGCTGTGGCCGAAATCTTACGTTCAAAAGGTTCAAATGGCCCTGAGCACTATGGGACTTAATATCTGAGGTCATCAGACTAGGACTTAGAACTACTTAAACCTAACTAACCTAAAGGCATCACACACATCCATGCCCGAGGCAGGATTCGAACCTGCGACCGTAGAAGTCGCGCGGTTCCGGACTGTAGCGCCTAGAACCACTCGGCCTCCGAAAAATTTTACGCGTAAGTGTTTTTTAATTAGGCCTGTCTGCAACTTAATGTGCAATCTTTACGGTAAGTAGAAATCTTTCTTTTCCTATATTGCTGAAATTAGACTAAGTTATGTAGTTTACGTGATTTATTAGAAGGAAATAAAGCGCTGGCCGTAATATTGATGGTTTATTGATAGCAAAATCGATTTTCAATCACATAATTTTCATCTTGAGTGCTGTGCTGTACAAATTAAACTCATAGGCACTGGTATCAAGTTATTACCAGTAACCAAAGCTAAGAAACGATCACAATATCGTGTTTCAGTTCGTGTCTTTCGTTTCACTTCCATTAGAAATGAGTACAGTTCTTTTACACTGCAAAGTTTTTGGTTGCCAATTATGTTGGCACAGATGTTAGCAACTAGTATTTCATCTACATCTACATCTACATCCATACTCCGCAAGCCACCTGACGGTGTGTGGCGGAGGGTACCCTGAGTATCTCTATCGGTTCGCCCTTCTATTCCAATCTCGTATTGTTCGTGGAAAGAAGGATTGTCGGTATGCTTCTGTGTGGGCTCTAATCTCTTTGATTTTATCCTCATGGTCTCTTCGCGAGATAAACGTTGGAGGGAGCAATATACCGCTTGACTCTTCGGTGCAGGTATGTTCTCGAAACTTTAACAAAAGCCCGTACCGAGCTACAGAGCGTCTCTCCTGCAGAGTCTTCCACTGGAGTTTACCTATCATCTCCGTAACGCTTTCGCGATTACTAAATGATCCTGTAACGAAGCGCGCTGCTCTCCGTTGGATCTTCTCTATCTCTTCTATCAACCCTATCTGGTACGGCTCCCACACTGCTGAGCAGTATTCAAGCAGTGGACGAACAAGCGTACTGTAACCTACTTCCTTTGTTTTCGGATTGCATTCCCTTAGGATTCTTCCAATGAATCTGTCTGGCATCTGCTTTACCGACGATCAACTTTATATGATGATACCATTTTAAATCACTCCTAATGCGTACTCCCAAATAATTTATGGAATTAACTGCTTCCAGTTGCTGACCTGCTATTTTGTAGCTAAATGATAATGGATCTATCTTTCTATGTATTTACAGCACATTACTCTTACCTACATTGAGATTCAATTGCCATTCCCTGCACCATGCGTCAATTCGCTGCAGATCCTCCTGCATTTCAGTACAATTTTCCATTGTTACAACCTCTCGATACACCACAGCATCATCTGCAAAAAGCCTCAGTGAACTTCCGATGTCATCCACAAGGTCATTTATGTATATTGTGAATAGCAACGGTCCTATGACACTCCCCTGCGGCACACCTGAAATTACTCTTACTTCGGAAGACTTCTCTCCATTGAGAATGACATGCTGCGTCCTGTTATCTAGGAACTCCTCAATCCAATCACACAATTGGTCTGATAGTCCATATGATCTTACTTTGTTCATTAAACGACTGTGGGGAACTGTATCGAACGCCTTGCGGAAGTCAAGAAACACGGCATCTACCTGTGAACCCGTGTCTATGTGGCACTCTGAGTCTCTTGGACGAATAGCGTGAGCTGGGTTTCACGCGACCGTCTTTTTCGAAACCCATGCTGATTCCTACAGCGTAGATTCCTACAGAGTAGATTTCTAGTCTCCAGAAAAGTCATTATACTCGAACACAATACGTGTTCCAAAATTCTACAACTGATCGACGTTAGAGATATAGGTCTATAGTTCTGCACATCTGTTCGACGTCCCTTCTTGAAAACTGGGATGACCTGTGCCCTTTTCCAATCCTTTCGAACGCTACGCTCTTCTAGAGACCTACGGTACACCGCTGCAAGAAGGGGGGCAAGTTCCTTCGCGTACTCAGTGTAAAATCGAACTGGTATCCCATCAGGTCCAGCGGCCTTTCCTCTTTTGAGCGATTTTAATTGTTTCTCTATCCCTCTGTCGTCTATTTCGATATTTACCATTCATCTGTACGACAATCTAGAGAAGGAACTACAGTGCAGTCTTCCTCTGTGAAACAGCTTTGGAAAAAGACATATAGTATTTCGGCCTTTAGTCTGTCATCCTCTGTTTCAGTACCATTTTGGTCATAGAGTGTCTGGACAATTTGTTTTGATCCACCTACTGCTTTGACATAAGACCAAAATTTCTTAGGATTTTCTGCCAAGTCAGTACATAGAACTACTTTCGAATTCATTGAACGCCTCCCCCATAGCCCTCCTCACACTACATTTCACTTCGCGTAATTTTTGCAAGGCTTTGGCTATGTTTATGTTTGCTGTGAAGTTCCCTTTGCTTCCGCAGCAGTTTTCTAACTCGGTTGTTGTACCACGGTGGCTCTTTTCCATCTCTCACGATCTTGCTTGGCACATACTCATCTAACGCATATTGTACGATGGTTTTGAACTTTGTCCACTGATCCTCAACACTATCTGTACTTGAGACAAAACTTTTGCGTTGAGCCGTCAGGTACTCTGTAATCTGCTTTTCTTCACTTTTGCTGAACAGAAAAATCTTCCTACCTTTTTTAATATTTCTATTTACGGCTGAAATCATCGATGCCATAACCGCTTTATGATCGCTGATTCCCTGTTCTGCGTTAACTGTTTCAAATAGTTCGGGTCTGTTTGTCACCAGAAGGTCTAATATGTTATCGCCACGAGTCGGTTCTCTGTTTAACTGCTCAAGGTAGTTTTCAGATAAAGCACTTAAATAAATTTCACTGGATTCTTTGTCCCTGCCACCCGTTATGAACGTTTGAGTCTCCCAGTCTATATCCGGCAAATTAAAATCTCCACCCAGAACTATAACATGGTGGGGAAATCTACTCGAAATATTTTCCAAATTATCCTTCAGGTGCTCAGCCACAACAGCTGCTGAGCCAGGGGGCCTATAGAGACATCCAGTTACCATATATGAGCCTCCTTTAACCGTGACCTTCACCCAAATCATTTCACATTTCGGATCTCCGTCCATTTCCATCGATACTATTGCACTTCTTATCGCTCACAACATTCCGTAGCAACTTTCATGTGAGGTCGCAGCGGTTGAAGCATCCAAAAAATGTGAGAGCTGTGTCTTCCGATTCACCACACTAATGGAGTGAAGGTGGCACTTGGCGAATGCGTTGTAGGTGCTGTGCACATCGACAGTGGTTGCTCTCCGTAGAAAACGCGTTATTTATAATGTTGACAATCTGGCACGTGAGACTAACAATGGAGAAGCAGACACGAACACACGGATGTTAAAAATATTGAAAGAATCCTGTTGTAGTATCGAGGCGTCTTTCGCTGAATACTCGCTAAGGAAGACTTGTGAGAGCTTACAGGATGTACCAGCAAACTGTGCTAGTGGGCTACAGTTTGATGCGACGCGCTAATCACCCTCCATTCACGTCTCGAGTGCCTGGGGCACGGACTCCTCCCGTGGTCCGCCACAAGTTGCGAGGCAGGGCAGAGCATAGACGGAGTGGTCGGCCATTCTGATGCAGATTCCTGGTCTCGCTGGGTGTGCTGTCTCCAGGCTCTGAGGGGTCGCGAGCCGGCGCTCCAGCCCTCTAGGGACGGCAGCCTGTAACTGCCAGCCCTGCCAAATAGGTCACGGGGGCGGCTTATCCCACACTGAGGTGGCAAAGAGTCAGCGGGTACGGATATGCACGTTCACAGATGGCTGCGGCTTCACGTACGTTAGGTATAGAAGGGCGATGCAGTGGGACAGCTTTCACTTGTACCCAGGTGACACATGTGGAAAAGTGTCCGAAGTGGTTATGGCAGCACGACGGGATTAACAGACTTCGAACGTGGGATGGTAGTCGGAGATAGACACATGGGACATACCATTTAGGAAATCGTTAGGAAATTCAATATTCAGAGATACACTGTGGAAAGAGTGCACCGAGAATACGAAATTTCGGGTATTAACTCCCACCACGGACTGCACAGTGGCCGACGACCTTCACTTAACGACCAAGAGCAGCGACGTTTGCGTAGAGTTGTCACTGCGACCGGGCAACGGGGAGAAATCGATGTGGGATGAATGACGAAAGTATCCGTTTGGACAGTGCGGCGAAATGCGGCGTTAATGGGCTGTGGCAGCAGACGAGCGACGCGACTGCCTCTGCTGACAGCACGGCATAGGCTGCAGCGCCTGTCCTGGGCTCGTGATCACACCGGTTGGACCGCAGACGACTGGAAAACCGTGGCCTGATCAGATGAGTCCAGATTTCAGCTGGTAAGAGCTGATGGTAGGCTTCGAGTGTGGCGCAGACCCCACAAAGCCACGGCCCAAGTTGTCAACAAGAGAACCTGGTGGTGGCTCCATAACGGTGAGGGCTGTCTTTACATGATTAGATTATATTCGATTAGTACTTGTTCCGTAGATCATGAATACGACTCTTCGTAATGATGTGGAACGTTTCAGGTTAATAAAAGGTGTCTATTCAAGATGTTACATTACACAAAATATTACATGACACTTCATATTTTTAATTTTTTTGTGGGGGGCTGGGGAAGTTACCCACTTACTGCATCCAAAAATTCATCTAATGAGTAGATGGAGTTGCCATTAAGAAATTCTTTTAATTTCCTTTTAAATGCTATATGGCTATCTGTCAGACTTTTGGTGCTGTTAGGTAAGCGACCAAAGACTTTTGTCGCAGCATAATTTACCCCCTGCTGAGCCAAAGTTAGATTTAACCTTGAGTGGTGAAGATCATTCTTCTTCTAGTGTTGCAGCAATGTACACTGCTATTACGTTTGAATTCGTTCGGATTGTTAATAACAAATTTCATAAGTGAATATATATATATATATATATATATATATATATATATATATATATATATATATATATTGTGAGGCTACAGTGAAGATCTCTAGCTCTTTAAATAAGTGTCTGCAGGATAATCTTGGATGAGCTCCAGCAATTATTCCGATTACACGCTGTTGTGCAATGAACAATCTTTTACTCAATGATGAGTTACCCCAGAATATGTTGCCATATACAAAAGCAGAGAATGAAAATTGGCGTGGTAAGCTAATTTACTCAGATGTATATCTCCAAAATTTGCAATGACCCTAATAGCATAAGTAGCTGAACTCTAACGTTTCAGCATATCCTCAGTGTGTTTTCTCCAGTTCAACCCCTCATCAATGGATACACCTAGAAATTTTGCATATTCTACCTTAGCTACTCATTTCTGATCGAAGTCTATATTTATTAATGCTGTCATTCCACTTACTGTGTGGAACTGTATATACTGTGTTTTGTCAAAGTTTAATGAGAGCCCATTTGCAGAGAACCACTTAATGATTTTCTGAAAAACATCCTTTGTCTTTTGAGTGTGATAGCTATACTTGTATCATCGGTAAAAAGTACCAGCTTTGCATCTTCATGAATACAGAATGGCAAGTCATATTCGGAACAGCAGAGGACCCAAGACCGAACCTTGCGGCACCCCATTCTTGATTGTTCTCCAGTTTGAGAAATCACCAGTTTTTTGCATATTATGTGAACTGCTTACTTCAACTTTCTGCATTCTTCCAGTTAGGTATGGTCTAAACCATTTGAGCACTGTCCCATGAAATGGACTGGCTCCTCTCGTCTAACTGAACCGATCATAGATTGGAAATGGTAATGCTCGGCTACTTGGAGGCCATTTGTAGGCATTCGTGGACTTCATGTCCACTAAGAAAGACGAAATTTTTAAGGATGACAAAGCGCGAAGTCAGCAGGCCACAAATGTTCGCTATTGCTTTGAAGAACATTTTGGACAGCTCGAACGAATGATTTTCCACCCAGATCGCCCGACATGGGACGTAATCTAGAGGTCAGGTCGTGCACAAAATCCTACACTTTGGCAAGTAGAGAGGGCTATGGAGGCAGCATAACTGAATTCCTGCAGTGGTCTTCGAACGACTTGTGGAGTCGGTGCCACGTCGAGTTGTTGCATCGCACTGGGCAGAAGGAGGTCCTATACTTCTGTTACCTCACTGTACACTCTACACCATCCTAGCCGCAGCGGACATTCCGTAAAGAAAGGCGAGAGCTGGAATCCGTGAACCTCTTGCATCAGCCGCCTGTCCGTTATATTGAAGGCATTCGCTAATGCCCATAAAAATTGTTGGAGTTTAATCGAGCAAAGACACAAACTGGTTCCTTCGAAGGAAATATAGCCCAGTGCAGTAAATGTAAGTCACGAACCAAATCACAGAACGGAGCAGTTGTTATGAATCACCGTTTGGCTCTGACTTCTTAGATTCTGAGAAAGTGTTTTACTGTCGGTTCCAATAATATCTGCACCAACGGCCCCTGAGAAGACACCTGCCCATGCTACAGAAGCAGGAAAAAGGTGTGAAGCATTGCGATAACTACACTGCTGGCCACCGTAAATGCAACACCCTGAAGGAAGCATCCGAATCAAGTGAAATTTACACCATGGGTTTGCAGCGATGAGATATGCAACTGATTAGAATTTCAGCGCAGACGCACATCACGCGCGCCTGTGGCGCCACCTCATAGCGCCATTTAAGGCTTGGTGATTTCGACGAATGTACGTTCGGCACGTGTGTTTACCTTGTGGTTGTTTCACAAGACGATCAGTTATGCCTCGTAGACAACAGCGAACATCTTTTGATCAGGTATCCGAGTTCGACAGAGGAAGGATAGTGGCTCACCGAGATTGTGGATTATCATACAGAGAAATCGCTAGTCGTGTTGGACGAAACCAAACAACTGTAAAGCGGATATGTGACCGTTGGATGCAGGAGGGTACGACGGACCGACGTGGTCGATCGCATTCACCTCGGTGCACCACTGCACGTGCTGATAGGCAAATTGTGCGCATGGCAGTGACGGATCGCTCAGTAACATCCCGAACCATAGCACAGCACACTGCGTCTGTAACGCATCATCCAGTGTCTGCGCGTACCATTCGACGCCGTTTACAGCAGAGTGGTCTGTCCGCAAGACGTCCATTGCTTCGTCTACCACTGACGCAGAACCACAGACGTCTCCGTCGCCAATGGTGTGATGACAGACGGATGTGGACGGCAGAATGGAATGACGTTGTCTTTACTGACGAGGCACGCTTCTGTCTGCAGCACCACGATGGTCGGATTCGAGTGTGGAGACACCGTGGAGAGAGGATGCTGGACAGCTGCATTATGCACCGCCACACTGGTCTTGCACCGGGTATTATAGTATGGGGCGGTATTGGATATTACTCTCGCACGCCTCTAGTACGCATTGCCGGTACTTTAAATAGCCGGCGCTACATATCCGAGGTGCTGGAGCCAGTTGTCCTTCCTTACCTTCAGGGCTCGGCCACAGCCATATTTCAACAGGATAATGCGCGACCACACGTGGCACGCATTGTCCAAAGGTTCTTCGTCAATAACCAGATTGAATTGCTTCCCTGGCCGGCTCGCTCTCCGGATCTTTCGCCGATAGAAAACATGTGGTCCATGGTTGCTCAACGAGTGACCCAGATTACATCCCCAGCTGCCACACCAGATGATCTTTGGCAACGTGTGGAAGCTGCTTGGGCTGCTGTACCCCAGGAACACATCCAACGTCTCTTTGACTCAATGCCGAGACGTGTGGTAGCGGTGATCTCCAACAATGGCGGCTACTCTGGCTACTGATTCTGGCAGGAACCACATGTCACAGACGTCTGTAAACGTAATCATTTGATACTTGGTCAACATGTTATCTACAAAATAAATCTTGTTGTGCTACCTCTTGTCTTTCTTGGTGTTGCATTTACGGTGACCAGCAGTGTACATGCGTTAACATAAATGTGAATCCTAGGCGAGCCTGAGGGTGCCGCTGTCGTGTTAGCCCACGAACAGCACCTGTGTCATGTGCTCAGTATGATGCGGGTGTTAGTCGAGGTCATAACCATGTTCTGTGTAGATGTGGGTGCGTTATGTCGGAGCTAAGTGAGTTCTAACGTGTACAAATTGCTGCTGCTCGTACGGTCGGTACTGCTGTAATCAAAATAGCTCAAGTGTTTGGTATTTGAAGGGGCTCCGTATCTAGATTTATGCCACATGGGGGGAAAGCAGGAGAACATCACCCGCTAAGTCACAACGTGGACAAATGTGTGTGTTGATTGACGATGAGTTACGGTCATTGAAGAGGATGATGGCGACGTGCTAATCACACTCCATTCACGTCTCGAGTGCTGCAAAAGTCACTGCAGAAATGAATGTCACACTCGCGAATCCTGTGAGTACCAAAACAACAAGAATGGAGCTCCCTAATCAGGGGATTGCAATGTAGTCCACGCTGGAATGTGATTTGAGAATTTCGTCTTCTTCTGACGTAAATAACTGATTAAATCTGTGATCTGCGCTTGACACATTTATATTCTTTCTCGAACTCTTCCCGGGGCTTACATGGTTTTTTCAAGTGGATCAGTTAACTTCTTATAATTTGCTAGATGCAGCCTGTTGTCTGCCCTAAGCTTCATTTCGAAGACATCACAGCGAAAAAAAATTGTAAAGCTCTTTATAAACGCGAGAAATGAAAATTTCCGAGAACTTGAATATTGCACGTTAACAGCCAGTAGCACAAGCTTCCGCCGCTAGGCGGCTAAATTTACGCTTTGAACTACCAGTCTGCCACGTGTATTCATTGTGTGGCTGTAAGTTTCGAAATGCCTGACTCCAAGGAACGAAGGACTTGCATTAAGTTTTCTTTCAGGCTCAGCTAAAACCCACCACACGTCAAGGGAGGTTTTTGGTGAGAAAGCTCTGAGCTAGACAAGAACGTCTGACTGGTTTAAGAGACTTAAAAATGGGTGGGAGGCTGTGGAGGATGGCAAACCATCGGCCCGACCGTCATCACCACACGCAACTCAGGAAACGATCGCGGAAGAGCGCGGAGCGTATGACAGGAACAGGTGGCTGGAAATCCTTGACGACGTCTGTGAAATCGCTGGAATTTCATACAGGATTTAACACGTTATAACAGAAGAAATGAACTTAAGGCTAACTGCAGTGCAGTTCGTTCCTTGTCGTTTGAACACCAACGAACAAAACCACTGGATCCACGTGTGCACTTAACTGGAAAGAACAGTTCAAGAGGCTGGCCGGTTTGGCCGAGCGGTTGTAGGCGCTTCAGTCTGGAACCGCGCGACCACTACGGTCACATGTTTGAATCCTGCCTCGGGCATGGATGTGTGTGATGTACTTAGGTTAGTTAGGTTTAAGTAGTTCTAAGTCCTAGGAGACTGATGACCTCACACGTTAAATCCCATACTGCACAGAGCCATTTGAACAGTTCAAGACGATGGAAATCCCCTGTCCGGGTCTTAACTGCCGAGGAATCACGATTGTGTAGTTAAATCTCTGAAACAAAACAACAGTCTCTCAAACAAAACAAGTCTCTGAAACAAAACAACAATTTCTGAAACAAAACAACAAGAGCATCCTTTCCGCGGTCCAAAACAGCGCGTTAAGTTTGACGCAACACCAGATGAACACCACTCAATTTTTTTGAAATTTGTGGAATTGTCTACCAGGAATTTCTTGCAAGTCGAGGTCACAGGTAAGTCCTGCTACGAAGTCGTGAGGAGATTGTAGGACGATATGACACCGAGTGAGGGATGGGAGAACAAAGACTGGTTGGTGCATCTTGACAATGCATCTGCACAGACCTCACGTCTTTCTGAGGGAATTTCTGGTAAAGAAACAATATGACAACTGTTTTCCAACTATTTTCCAACTACCCTATTCGTCTGAGCTAGCTCCTCGCGTTTTCTTCCTCTTCTCGAAAATCAAACTGAAGTTTGAAGGTCCACGTTTTGACTCCAGAGAACAGATTCAACCGGAATCGATACTGATTTTGAACATGATTCATTCAGCATAGATGCAGCACTGCTTCCAAAGACAGGAAAGTTACTGGAAGCCTTGCGTGCCATAGCGACATGACTACTTTGCAGACAGCGGTGGAACGTAAGATGTAACTTAGGTTTTCAGATTTTCATTGAGGTATTCTCGGAAATTGTTGGTAGCACATATTGCACACTGGCATCACTAAATGGCATAGAAACACACAACAAGTAGAAAACAGTCCAGAGATCGTACATCCGTACTGTCACTGAGCTAATGCTCTGACCCTCTTGACGATATGGATGAAAGTCCTCAAAAGCCTCTCCGAAGAAAATAGGTGACAGATGCAGATAGTTGCTTGCACTAAGCTTCACCAAGATACTGAGAAATTCAGAATTCAGTGGCGTATGGTTCGCAGGAAGAACGATTGCTGGCAGGAATATGTGTGGGCTCGAATCTCTAATTTTATCTTCCTGGTCTTTTCTCGAGATATAAAAGTTCGTAGAAGATATTAATATACTGATTGTCTCGTCTAGGAAAGTACACTCTTTGATCTTGAAAAGTGGACCGCGCCGTGCTGCGAAACGCCTCTCTTGCAGCGTCTGCCACTTCAGTTGACTGAACAGCTCCGTAACCCTTTCGTGCTTACTAAATGAACCTATATTCCGTATATCAATCCTATCTCGTACGAATGCTAGACTGGTTAGTAATATTCAAATACCGGTCGAGCGAGTGTTTTACAAGCCACTCCCTTTGTTGATACTACCACTTCCTCGGGATTCTTCGACTGAATCGCAGTCTTGAATCTGCCTTACTCCCGATTAACACATTGACTTCCACGTGAACCAATGTTGTCTCAAAGTAACACGGGTTGTGACGCCATGTGAGCCATATTTCGTTCACGTATACATACTACTGTAGACCGCGTGAGCCATAACTGGCTCACACGCAGAGTTTAGAGGTCTCGTTAGCCTGATATGGGCTCACAGGTAATGCATTTCAACTATGGGTTTAAAAGTAGTGACTCCACTGAACACTCTCATGCTCGTAGCACTCAGTATTTTAACAGTTGGTTGCCATGGTGATTCTTAACTGCAGCTGTCATACTTAACGAGTCAGCTATAGTAGTCCTTTGTTAGTATAGCTAAGTTGTCGTGTATGCTGTTTCAGGTTACGTTTGTGTATTTGATTAGTTTCCTAGTTTATTATATGACCAAAAGAAGACAAAATTTTGAAGAACTTAAACAGCTAGCGAATGAGGTTATGTAAGATAGCTTCTCAAGTTGTGGAAGTGGCTATTTTGATAACAGACAGCGACCCTGATTACGAGCCTGCTAATGAATGTTATGTTAGAGACCGTACAAAGAAACAGAAGTTTATTGAAAGTAATGACGAAGAGAGTGAGTCTGTGATACGCTTAATCCAGGTAATACTTTTCTTATCGGGTCTAGCTCTTCACAAGACACATAAGGCGCACGAGACCCTTCCTGCTCCACAGACCATATTTACTCAAAACAACCATTGTTGCAAAATGACATGGATGAGTGTTATACGTGACGGCTATAATTCCGGAAATGACGCCGATGAAACACCAGATGGGAATATTACCATTGTCACAGATCTAATATGGGTAGAGGCTACTGAGGAGCCAAAGATATTTCCTACGTGCTTTCCCCCTGATTTATCAAATGATGTTTTGGATATGTTGAGCAACTGTTCACCAGAGGAAGCGTATTTTCATTTCATTGATAATGACGTGTTTGACTTCCTTGTGGCTGAAAAAAATCGATATGCAAAACAAAAGGTTGATTCCCAACAACTCAGTCGCAATTCCAGGCCAACGAAATGGAAAGAAACAAATATAGCAGAGATGAAACGTTTCTGTGGCGTTATAAATTGGATGGGCTTGGTAAAAATGCCAAATTTAGCTTGCTATTGGAGCAAGTCGATGCTTTAACAAGCGTAGATCCATTACGTCACGTAATCGGTTTGAAATACTCCTCAGATCTGCAAAACTGAAGAAAGGGCAAACGGAATGTTCACAGAGCAGCACAAAAATCTCCGTGATCAAATGGAAAGACAAACGGGATGTTTTTATGATTGATACAAAAAATAACGATGATGTGGTGCCTGTAAAACGTAAAAATGGCGTGGAAGTTTCGAAACCCAAAGCAGTAGTGGACTACAATGGCGCCAAGTCATTTAATGATATATCCGATCAGATGAGCTCATACTCAACGACACTTCTGCGTACGGTTAAATGATACAGAAAGATCGTTTTTGAAATCCTTTTTCGAAAATCTGTTGTAGATGCTCAAGTGCTGTACAACTTGGCAAACAGAGGATCCAAGTCTCGCATACAAATAATTTCTTTCAGGGAGCGCTTGACTCTACTGTTACTGAATGCCAAAGATCCACAACCACGAACAACACTACAACCGTTTGACGAATATGACAGCCATCGCCTGGTGACAGTAGAGGGACCAAAGCAGAGCAGTCGAAGAAGCCGTTGCGGCTGTTATAAGCCCCCGCGAAGAACAGAAGAAAGAAAGGATGCGGATAAGTACGTGGTGTGCACTAAATGCAATAAATGTGAGTTTTATGTGCAATGAGTGTTTTAGTGACATTCACAATGCTTTGTTGAAGAAGTAGAATATTCTAAGATCTTTATTCATGAACACTATTGTCAGTCCAAGTAAAAAATTGTAAATAATATAAACTAAGAGTTCGAATCATTTCTTGAAAAACGATTTCCATTTACCCATAGTGGTTTTAAATCATGTGGTGGCCACAGATTACAATTGTGTAAAAATGTTGTCGTTGGTTCACGTGAGCCGCATATGGCACACGCCTGTTATCAGTCCAGATCAGTCGTAAATTGACATCTTATTAACTAACTTAATTCTAGATGTTCAAATTAAGACTTCTCATGCAAAAAATCAACTTGGTTTCAGAAGTAATATTCGTGATTTCAGTGTGGCATAGCCAAGCATGATAGTGAATGTGTTTATTTTACCTCTCAATTGGTCTCATATTCGGTACACTCGTATTACATTCATTAGACGGTTCTTTGGAATTGCATAGAACACACATCATGCTTCGTGGTCATGTGAGTACCTGTTAGCTCAACACAAAAGTTTTGTCTCAAGTACGGATAGTGTTGAGAATCAGTGGACAAAGTTCAAAACCATCGTACAATGAGTATGTGCCAAGCAAGATCGTGAGAGATGGAAAAGAGCCACCGTGGTACAACAACCGAGTTAGAAAACTGCTGCGGAAGCAAAGGGAACTTCACAGCAAACATAAACATAGCCAAAACCTTGCAGACAATCAAAAACTACGCGAAGCGAAATGTAGTGTGAGGACGGCTATGCGAGAGGCGTTCAATGAATTCGAAACTAAAGCTCTATGTACTGACTTGGCAGAAAATCCTAAGAAATTTTGGTCTTATGTCAAAGCGGTAGGTGGATCAAAACAAAATGTCCAGACACTCTGTGACCAAAATGGTACTGAAACAGAGGATGACAGACTAAAGGCCGAAATACTAAATGTCTTTTTCCAAAGTTGTTTCACAGAGGAAGACTGCACTGTAGTTCCTTCTCTAGACTGTCGCACAGATGACAAAATGGTAGATATCGAAATAGACGACAGAGGGATAGAGAAACAATTAAAATCGCTCAAAAGAGGAAAGGCCTCTGGACCTGATGGGATACCAGCTCGATTTTACACAGAGTACGCGAAGGAACTTGCCCCCCTTCTTGCAGCGGTGTACCGTAGGTCTCTAGAAGAGCGTAGCGTTCCAAAGGATTGGAAAAGGGCACAGGTCATCCCCGTTTTCATGAATGGACGTCGAACAGATGTGCAGAACTGTAGACCTATATCTCTAACGTCGATCAGTTGTAGAATTTTGGAACACGTATTATGTTCGAGTATAATGACTTTTCTGGAGACTAGAAATCTACTCTGTAGGAATCAGCATGGGTTTCGAAAAAGACGATCATGTGAAACCCAGCTCGCGCTATTCGTCCACGAGACTCAGAGGGCCATAGACACGGGTTCACAGGTAGATGCCGTGTTTCTTGACTTCCGCAAGGCGTTCGATACAGTTCCCCACAGTCGTTTAATGAACAAAGTAAGAGCATATGGACTATCAGACCAATCGTGTGATTGGATTGAAGAGTTCCTAGATAACAGGACGCAGCATGTTATTCTCAATGGAGAGAAGTCTTCTGAAGTAAGAGTGATCTCAGGTGTGCCGCAGGGGAGTGTCATAGGCCCGTTGCTATTCACAATATACATAAATGACCTGGTGGATGACATCGGAAGTTCACTGAGGCTTTTTGCAGATGATGCTGTCGTGTATCGAGAGGTTGTAACAATGGAAAATTGTACTGAAATGCAGGAGGATCTGCAGCGAATTGACGCATGGTGCAGGGAATGGCAATTGAATCTCGATGTAGACAAGTGTAATGTGCTGCGAATACACAGAAAGATAGATCCTTTATCATTTAGCTACAAAATAGGTCAGCAACTGGAAGCAGTTAATTCCATAAATTATTTGGGAGTACGCATTAGGAGTGATTTAAAATGGAATGATCATATAATGTTGATCGTCGGTAAAGCAGATGCCAGACTGAGGTTCATTGGAAGAATTCTAAGGAAATGCAATCCGAAAACAAAGGAAGTAGGTTACAGTAGGCTTGTTCGCCCACTGCTTGAATACTGCTCATGGGTGTGGGAGGCGTACCAGATAGGGTTGATAGAAGATATAGAGAAGATCCAACGGAGAGCAGCGCGCTTCGTTACAGGATCATTTAGTAATCGCGAAAGCGTTACGGGGATGATAGATAAACTCCAGTGGAAGACTCTGCAGGAGAGACGCTCTGTAGCTCGGTACGGGCTTTTGTTAAAGTTTCGAGAACATACCTTCACCGAAGAGTCAAGCGGTATATTGCTCCCTCCTACGTGTATCTCGCGAAGAGACCATGAGGATAAAATCAGAGAGATTAGAGCCCACACAGAGGCATACCGACAATCCTTCTTTCCACGAACAATACGAGACTGGAATAGAAGGGAGAACCGATAGAGGTACTGAAGGTACCCTCCGCCACACACCGTCAGGTGGCTTGCGGAGTATGGATGTAGATGTAGATGTCGTGAATGAGTGTGCCAAGTTCATAGTGGAAAAATATCCTCATAATATCACAGAACCATCTCCAGCTTGAAGTACACAGCAGAATGAGGATTTACGTGCAATAGACGCCTCACATCATAGGCTATGAAACGAGACAAAATCACTGCTCGCCAGACCTACACGCCCCCACACCCAGTTTCTGTGTCGCCTGATCCGCTGAAGGCGTGCAGCGTCATGTGGCGACATGAGCAGTGGCATTTTGCGAAGTATTCAACTGTAAATGTCCTTCACAGTGTTCGCTATGAATCTGAATGAGTTGGACGTGCATTCACTGACTCTCGTGTCTGAAACCGATTTTGTATTAACGAGGCGTGGCAGCGCTCCCCAGAGGCTGTCGGACAGGACACTTCTACAGTCTCTGTTCTTAACACGGTGATACAGGTATGCTTGTAGTACATTTCTTTCAGACACGTTGAACGGTGCACGTTGATAACCAACAATTCGGACAACTTTATTGGCGGTGTGGTCACGGGCACGTCCAGACACCTTTCTGCCGTTTTGTCACGTCCGCACATCGACACACACACACATACACACACACAGACACACACACACACACACACACAAACCACTTCACCTTCAAGACATTCGTCAGAGGTGGATGGTCACGTGACTGTCTGGTGTCGGTTCTACGCCGCCTACAGCCCTGCAAAGAGCCCAGAGACTATGCTCGTACGTCAGTAGAGCTTATTTATTTCTGTAAGTATTTATCAAGTGGCCTTTTAGTATATTGTATGTAAAAATAGGATACGAGACACCCAGTTAATGTTCTTTCAGGGTAGTGAGATTTTCACAGACTTAGATACCATTAAGAAGCGGCTCCATCGATGGCTTCATCTGCGGAAGAATAAACTCGCGGCGAAATCTCGGCCTCGGTTAAGCCACCTCCTGGTTCACGCCACGTGTTGCGTCGCATCCGGTGGTGGCGGATGTGGGTTTCCCAGCGGTCTCGCCACATCAGGACATCGACACTGCTGCGCTCCAGGTTTCCTCCTAGCTCGGGCGAGTAGGTAGAAAATTCTAGTGACGCTGAACGAATCAAATCTCCAAAAATAGTTGCATTTGATGCGAACGTCACTAGTGCTAAACTTCCTCGATATACTGAAATACAACACTTCACGTGAAGTAAAAATCGACAAAAACTGCGGTTGTTGTAGTCGTAGGCTTTCATAATTGTTTCAACATTTAACGAATAAAGATCAAGATCAAATTTATTTTGTACTATGTTACTACTAAGTAGAAAATTTTTTTCTTTCGTTCGAGTGGGCAACAGAATAAGATACGTTTCATACCTTTCTTGCATTGAACACGTATGTGGAAATTCCATTTCACCCATCTTATTAAACATCACTTAACACAGGCGTAAGCAGGTGACCTGTGGTCTTGGCAGATGATTCATCAGGATGTATATGAAATTTCTAACTCTGATTTCGTGAAGTCCTGCAACAGGAGAAGACTCTTAAATAATGATTACATTTATTTACGTTCATTTATTCTTCCTTCATTTAAATCTTGTGTGTGACAGTTTACTTTCTTGGTATTCAGAAATGTGATTTATCCTCATGTCCTCCAAGGACGAAGAAGAGAACCTCCAGGGAAACACGGCGGATGCATGTTTTTCTTGAATAAAATAAAGTAAAATAAATGTCAAATAAAACTTTACCACTGGAAGAGTAATTGGTGAGGGCTATGGGAGGTGGATGGAGGGGAAAAAATGGTCTAGGGGTAGTCTCACATTTGCTCAAATTTTTATTTTTAGATTCATTACAGGGCACATGGAGGCAACCATTCTTCCCGTGCTCCATACGCGAATGGAACGGGAAAAAGCCGTAATAACTGGTACGAAGGGGCATACCATATGTCATGCAGTCCGCAACAGCTGCAACGTATATCCAACCAACATGCCTATGTTCGTCAGTGAAAATGGACTCGATAAGCAACCTGCATAACATTGTGTGCGTGTTGTATGAGTGTCAATTTCACTGTCCTTTAAACCCTCAACAGATATTTACATGTAACTTGAAACTAACAATTGGATAAGCTATCTGACTGCGTATTTGAATATAAAAAATTACAGGAACAATGAATACCTAAGCTAACTGACTGCGTTTTTCAGTAAGAATGTCCAAGTGATAGAGAATCTGACTTGTGCAACGGAATTTACTGGATTAGAGTACATGACATGTTGTGGTGTGTCAGTGTCTCTGTTCTGGCCACCACTAAATAATTTGAGAGAAGGGATTTCATAAATTAAGTCTATTTAAAACTTCAGAATCATCATAACCTAACCAATAATAGACAATGACAATTACAATGACATAGGTATCAATAATGGCTGGGTGCCAGATTAACAAATGCCAGATTAACGAATTATTTCAATTTCAATGTTACATCAACATTTAATAACCACAGGATTTATATTAATTAGATGTGGAGAACAATTATTATTATTTGGAGGATAAGGAGGCTTCTTTAACTGGCAAGCAAAACATGGATAATTGCAAACTCCGACTAACAAACACGAGCCTAACCCTGCAATTGCTTTTGCGTTACGCTTGCGAATTTTACCTAGAATTCCATCCCCTACCGTGGTTAAGCCATCTAAATCGCTCATGTCTATATGAAATCAAGCCTTGAGTGTCGTAAGGTTTCACTGACGTGAGGGCAGCGTGACCCGTCTTGTGTTTCCGAGCTCTCGACCGACACTTCTGCTTTCAATCTCGCAGACAGACCACTTCTCACAACAATGCTTAGAATCACGCTCCCATAATTCGCCCTGAGATTGTTACTGTCGATATATGAGTGCTTACACAATTCAAATAATAGCGTTAAGTTGGCTATATTGTTTTCAATGTAATGGGGAGTTCTGACACGTCTTCTTACACAGTTTGCAGGCTATGGATAAAGACGAGGACGTAAATTTTTTCAATCATCAGTATTTTGACTGATTTGATGCGGCCCGCCAGGAATTCCTCTACTGTGCCAACCTCTTCATCTCAGAGTAGGACTTGCAACCTACATCCTTGCTGGATGTATTCCAATATCTGTCTTCCTCTACATATTTACCCTACACAGCTGCCTTGTAGCAACATAGAAGGTATCTGTCATTTTTAATACACGTCCCGTCATCCTTTTACGTCTTCTTGTCAGTATTTTCCATATGTTTTTTTCTCCGCTGATTCTGTGGATAATCTCTTTATTCCACATCAATGCACCTAATTTTCAATTTTCAATTTTTCTACCGTACCACATCTCAAACCCTTGCATTCTCTTTTATATCCTGTGTTAGCACAGTCTCTGATTCACTATCGTACAATGCTATGTGCTGCATTCCAAACGTACATTCTCAGAAATTTCTTCGTAAATTATCACCTATGTTTGATACCGGTAGGCTTCTTATAGTCATGTAATGCCTGCATTGCATGTGATAATCTGTTTTTTATATCCTCCTTGCTTTTACATCTACGTCTACATCTACATAGATACTCCGCAAGCCACCGTAAGGTGCGTGGCGGAGGGTTTCCTGTACCACTACTTGTCATTTCCTCCACTGTTCCATTCGCAAATAGAGCGAGGAAGAAACGACTATATGTACTCCTCCATATGAGCCCTAATTTCTCGTATCTTATCTTCGTGGTCCTTATGAGCGATTTATGTTGGCGGGTGCAGAATTATTCGGCAGTCAGCTTCAAATGCCAGTTCTCTAAATTTTCTTACTAGACTTTTCCGAAAAGAACGCCGCCTTCCCTCCTGGGATTCATATTTTACTTCCCGAAGCATCTCTGCAACACTTATGTGTTGTTTGAACCTACCGATAACAAATCTAGCAGCCCTCCTCTGAATTGCTTCGATGTCTTCCTCCAATCCGACCTGGTACTGCTCCCAACCACTCGAGCAGTACCAAAGAATAGGTCGCACTAACATTATATATGCGGTCACCTTCACAGGTGAGCCATTCTTTCCTAAAATTCTCCCAATAAACCGAAGTCGACCATTTGCCTTGTGCACCATAGTTTTCACATTCTCGCTCCACGTCATACCGTTTAGCAACATTGCGCCCAGATATTTCAGCGACCTGACTGTCAAGCTGGACACTACTAATTCTGTATCCGAACATTACTTGTTTGTTCTCCCTACTCATTCGCAGTAACTTACATTTTTCCACAATTAGGGCTAGCTACCATTCATCACACCACCTGAAAGTTTTGTCTACGTCGTCTTGCATCTCCCTACAGTCACTCAACTTCGTCACCTTACCGTACACCACGGCATCATCAGTAAACAACCGCAGACTGCGGCCCACCCTGACCGCCAAATCATTTATATATAGAGAGAGAACAGCTGTGGTCCTACCGTACCTTCCTGGAGCACTCCTGACGATACCCTCGCCTCTGATGAACACTCGCCGTCGAGGACAACACACTGGGTTCTATTATTTAAGAAGTCTTCCAGCCACTGACTATCTGTGAACTTATTCCAGATGCTCGTACCTTCGTCAACAGCCTGCAGTGGGACACGGTGTCAAATGCTTTCCGGAAACACAGAAATACGGAATCTGCCTGTTATCCTTCATCCATAGTTCTCAGTATGTCACGTGAGAAAACGGCAAGCTGAATTTCGCATGAGCGATGCTTTCTAAAACCATACTGATTCGTGGACTTAAGTTGCTTAGCCTCAAAGAAGTTTATTATAAAAAAACGTTCAAAAGAGTGTGAAATCTTATGGGACTTAACTGCTAAGGTCATCAGTGCCTAAGCTTACACACTACCTAACCCAAATTATCCTAAGGACAAACACACACACACACACACACACACACACACACACACACACACACATGCCCGAGGGAGGCGCGCAGTCTGGAACCGCGCGACTGCCACGGTCGCAGGTTCGAATCCTGCCTCGGGCATGGGTGTGTGTGATGTCCTTAGGTTAGCTAGGTTTAAATAGTTCTAAGTTCTAGGGGACTGATGACCTCAGACGTTAACTCCCATAGTGCTCAGAGCCATTTGAACCATTTGAACCCGATGGAGGACTCGAACCTCCGCAGGGATCAGCCGTAAAGTCCATGATGAAGTTTATTATATTCAAACTAAGAATGCGTTTAAGGATTCTGCAGCAAAAAGAAGAGGGAATGCTTTGTCATTCACCTCTCATTTTGCTACCAAGGTAGCAGTTTTCCTCAGCTTTATCTACGTTGTGGTAACTAATTTTGATGTTAGATTTATCACTATGCTCATCTATGCTACTTCTCATTACTTTCATCTTCCTTCGGTTTACTCTCAACGCGTAATGTGTGCTCATTGCATGGTTCTTTCCTTACTTCTAATCAGCAAAATATATCACTGGTGTCTTTTCAACGTGAATATTAATCCCTTCTTAAACTTTCTTCTTATTTTCGTGATTGCTTCTTCGATGTATAGAATGAACATGTGGGGAAATACAGGTTTCCTGTCTCGGACAGCTTTTAATATGATCGCTCCTTTCTTGTTCTTCCATTCTTGTTATTCTCTCTTAATTCTTGTATACGTTGTATACGAGGTGTGGCTAGAAAAAAACCGGACTAGTACGGGTGAAACAATAAAACGAATGCAATAAGGCTGAAAGTCGCGTGGCCTGTCACGTGACTCTCGCTCCGCCTACTGCTCGAGTTTCATCTGTCTCCTGCACTCAGTCTGCCCGTGGCGTCTGTTTTAAGTAGTTGACGTTTTGTCTGTGCGTCGGAAAATGTTGAGTGTACAGAAAGAACAGCGTGTTAACATCAAATTTTGTTTCAAACTAGGAAAATCTGCAAGTGAAACGTTTGTAATGTTACAACAAGTGTACGGCGATGATTGTTTATCGCGAACACAAGTGTTTGAGTGGTTTAAACGATTTAAAGATGGTCGCGAAGACACCAGTGATGACACTCGCACTGGCAGACCATTGTCAGCAAAAACTGATGCAAACATTGAAAAAATCGGTAAACTTGTTCGACAAGATCGCCGTTTAACAATCAGAGCAGTGTCTGAGTTAACAGGAGTTGACAAGGAAAGTGTTAGGCAGATTCTTCATGAAAGTTTCAACATGAACAAAGTGTGTTCAAAAATGGTTCCAAAGTGTCTCACAATTGAACAGAAGGAACGCCGAAGAATGATTTGTTCTGACATCCTGGAAACTCCTGTTAACTCAGACACTGCTCTGATTGTTAAACGGCGATCTTGTCGAACAAGTTTACCGATTTTTTCAATGTTTGCATCAGTTTTTGCTGACAATGGTCTGCCAGTGCGAGTGTCATCACTGGTGTCTTCGCGACCATCTTTAAATCGTTTAAACCACTCAAACACTTGTGTTCGCGATAAAAAATCATCGCCGTACACTTGTTGCAACATTACAAACGTTTCACTTGCAGTTTTTCCTAGTTTGAAACAAAATTTGATGTTAACACGCTGTTCTTTCTGTACACTCAACATTTTCCGACGCACAGACAAAACGTCAACTACTTAAAACAGACGCCACGGGCAGACTGAGTGCAGGAGGCAGATGAAACTCGAGCAGTAGGCGGAGCGAGAGTCACGTGACAGGCCACGCGACTTTCAGCCTTATTGCATTCGTTTTATTGTTTCACCCGTACTAGTCCGGTTTTTTTCTAGCCACACCTCGTATTACTCGTCTTTCCCTATAGTTTACTCCTACTTTTCTGAAAATTTCGAACATCTCGCACCACTTTACATTGTCGAACGCTTCTCCTACGTCGGCAAATTCAACATCTGTGTGTCTACTTATCTTAATCCTTACTTCGATTATCAAGTGTGACGTCAGAACTGTCCCTATGGTGCCTTTGCGTTTCTTAAAGCCAAACTGATCATCATGTAACAGATCGTCAATTTTCCTTTCCATTCAGATGTACATTATTCTTATTAGCAACTTAAACGCATGAACCGTTAAGGTGATTGTGCGGTGGTTCTCGCACTTATCTGTCCTTGATATCTTCGTCATTGTTTTCATGATTGATGGTGCTCTTCAGTACCATAGATTGTCACCAGTTTGAGTAGTCGTTTCATTGTCACTTCACCCAATGATTATAAAAATTATGTGTTCCAGTTTTGTATCAATATATTGACTACTGTACCTGTGTGTGTGTCAGTTTCTTCTGCTGTATGATTGTGGGAGTGCATTGCTCTTTGTCTCTAATTTCGACATTGAACCTGGTTTGGCACGCTGTCAGTGTTGTGCGGTAGTGACCAATGTATGAGAGGGAGTCGCCGTGAGGACGTGTGTTTGTAGGCCGCACTGGTCTGGAGCGTTTATTGAGTCATATCCGTATTATTTATTTATTTATATTTGAGTCATCAGCCTTCTGACTGGTCTGATGGCCCGCTATGAATTTCTCTTCTGTGCCAGCCTTTTCATCACAGATTAGCAATTGCAACTTACGTCCTCAATTATTTGCTGCATGTATTTCAACCTCCGTCTTCCTCTACGTTTTTCCTCTACAGCTCCCTCTAATACCATGGAAGTTTTTCCCCTGTGTCTGAACAGATGTCATACCATCCTGTCCATTCTTCATGTCAATGTTTTCGATATATTCCTTTTCTCGCCAAATATGCGGAGAACCTCCACATTACTTATCTTACCGGTCCACCTAATTTTCATATTATTAAACCGCTATCCCGAAACCCGGTTCCAATTGTAGGTTGCCAGACTAAAGGCTTCAGGAACAAAAAAAATTTGATTTTCAACACATACATGATTGTTGCTGGATTTAATAATTTAAGATGATGTCATATTTCACCCATTAATAGGAATGATGTTTTGCTGAACGTTTAAACTGTAAGGCAAATATTACAATTAGAAAATGTGTATTGTAAGAATACGTAAATACGATAGAAAATTTGCCGGTATTTTTGAAACAGAAGGAGTAACTGTTAGCAAGGAATTGTAAATGCTAGAGAGTATAAGCTGCTTTAAAATGACACAGTATTTAATTCTTTAAAGTTACAACTGTAGACTAGAAAAACAAAAATCTGTGTATCTGTTTTTAGACCGAAATTCTTTAACATGATATGGCTGGTCCAAAATATGACGTATATATGATATTATTATGTACAGTGAAGACAGAAGATTCAGCTATCAAAAATGAGATAGAAAATGCAGAAAAGATACAGATGTGTAACTGGATTTTTCTGTGGCTTGAAACGTTCCTCAGACTGAACTATAGAAATTTATTTATTTATTTTTCCTATTTTTAATATTATAAAGGCAATCAGCAATGGATAGGAAGTGTTAACAGTAATACATCATACATTGGCACTAATACAAAACTAAGCGGTACGCGGGAAAGAGTCACTGTTTTATTTCATTTTTCAAGAAAATCCACAGAAACGCTAAAAACGAAGCAGATTTTTCTTTTGATATTTCCCACCCCAGTAACAACATGAGGAATTGGCACCTTCCCTACAACGCGACTCTTATTAACAAGAGAAATATTTTTTTTCATTTAACTGAAAACTATTTTGTCCCTGTTCACCGTCCCTAGAACCATAATTTCTACATCACTTTGCTGTACTTTTTGTATGGTGCAAACGTATATGTAACTTTATGGATTCCTCTTCCCTCCTCGAAATTAACCCATGATATAATCTCCTCCACCTAAGTGTACAGGATCACTCATTACAATAGGATCTGGTGTGGGTTCTCCAAAGGGGTCCACATCATCCACGCTGTCGTCACTCTTCAGAAAGAATTCGGAATCAGAATCAGTCTCCTCATTTTCCTTTTTTTTTGTGTACTTGCAATAGCTTTGGTCATAGCCATGGCTTCCTCGCTCTCCTGCTTTTGGCCAACTGATTTTGTGTATGGAGGCTTTTCTTTTTCAGCTATGAGTTTACTGCTGGTGATGTAGTCTCCCACTGCTGTGTTGCTGGCGCCTGGGTAGGCGGCAACCCGCGCTAAGCCCCTGTGTGGTTGGTGGCTGGCCAGTAGGCGGCAGTCCATCACTTTTAGGAATGAACTGTATCATGTTTTGGAATGTAGCGTATCGTATTTCGCAATTAGATTGACTGCTTGGTAATTACCTTCATGTAAAACACGTGTTAATAAAAAATAACTCTGGAGATAAAACCAAATTTTCTATCTGTTCAACATAATTTGGCAGATGTATAGTCAATATTTGTGTAAATGGGGCAAATATTCTATACTAAGTGCACAAAGTGACGTTTCTAAGGAAAAGACAAATTATGACTAACTATTTCTAAGCAACGGCAGCATACCTAACAGTAGGAACATTTGTGATAAGTATGGATTGCTTACGAACTGAATGAAAATATCATTTTTTGCAAAGTTTTGGCTGAATCAGTTTCAGGACTCCTCACTCTATGTGTGAGGAGCGCAAATTACGCCATAATATTCATCCTGTGTTTGAGGATGAGAGCACTTGGCGACTTCCAACGAACTGTAAACATAATCAACAAAATTTTTTCTGGGTGTGTGACCGCATTGTCAATATGTATTGACTGTGACAATGGCCGCGGAAGCCTACGTTTATATGTAAACATAATTTCTAGGCATTTGTAAACTTTTTCTCTCTGACATGCACAAGATCAAATGTGTACCTTATTAACTTGTTTGGAAGGTAATTAGACGTTTGAAGCTATTTTATACATGGGTGTTCGATTCTTTAAAGAATGGAGACTTTACTATCTAACCCTTCTGCAGTGTTTTGTCTGTAATACTAGATCTCTCATACCTTCCTTGTCGGCTCCCATTTCCTCTTCTTTGAAGTCAGCCGACAAGTCGAAGTCTTGAATGACTCTTTCCACCTGACTTCTCTCTGCTCTCCATTTAACAGTGAAAGTGGCATTGCACTTTCATTGTTGATGCACACTGTTTTAAATTTTTCCCACGGTTATTTTACTTCCCTACATGCTAAATCAATGCATCCGACGATTGTTTATCTTTAGATTTCTTTTTCTATGTAGATTATAACACTTTTATTCAAAATCCTATGGAAGCCATTATCTGGTGAGAGAGAGAGAGAGAGAGAGAGAGAGAGAGAGAGAGAGAGAGAGAGAGAGATAGAGAGGTGGGGGGAGGGGGAGGAGGAAGAAAAGAATGTTTTACTTGCGAAAAAATCCGAAATCTACATAATGCAAAGGAAAATATAAGGCCTCCAAAGAGCGTGAAAAGACTGAAAACGCTTAAATTCGAGGTATTACAGCGGCCTGAAGTTTAGAGTACTTTCATAGCTTGTCCTTTATTGTTTTTTTTTCAGTGTTGCAACATAATCCCTATCTATGTATCATGAGAAATTAGCCTAACTTGTGGTTCTAGCTCGTTACGATATTGCAGTGCCTGTGTTGTTAAGAATAATGATGCGATGTTCCTTCGGACGTGCATGCGGTCCTGTTCGCCGCCAGCGGCGATTCTGCAAGCATGGTCATTTCCGTCTAGGCCGAGGAATGTTGAGCGCGCGAGGTTGTTTACCTCTTATGTTTCTCGGGAGCAACTACGGAACAGACACAACATGACTCACTCCAATAGGAAGTCAGCCATTAAGATCAGCTTCGCTACAGGATTCGCACGACCCAGAGCTTTCGAAATCGAACGATTCGTACGGGAACAGATCAGGGCATGGCGGGCATCCACCACTCTTATGCGAGTAGTGTGGCTTACCTTAAATTGATCGACGACACAGTACGTGATAAAACTGTACGCGATAGTCAGAATGGGCTGAAATTCAAACATTCTGATGGCAATGTGGGCACGGTGTCAGTCGAACTCGCGGGACTCGGAAGTAGCACTCTTACAAGTTTTGAACTTCCCATCTAGGTTCCATAAGACGTCGTGGTCAGTGCTTTACAACCATATGGACACGTACTCAGTCAGACGCCGGAAAATGGATCACTTTTACGATACACCCCATTCTTCGAGGTGTGAGCCAAGTTCATATCGACCTTAACAGGGCATGTTCCGGCTTAACTACTTATTGATGGCTGTAGAGTGACAATTATTTACGACACGAAGCCCAAGATCTGCTCGGATTGTGGCAAGGAGGACCACGTACGCTCAGAGTGCATCCACAGGAAAATAATTTTGATACCGACGCTAGAAGCCCCCCCCCCCCCGCCCCCTTCTACACCACCCCACACCCACACGACAGCATGCATGCCTTTCACATACGCTGCCGCCTTCTAGACAAAGTCCCACAAGCACGTTCCCCAGTACTAAGTAGCCGATGATCCCACAACACGGTCGACACAGGTGGATGACAATGTGTCCAAGACGCCAGGTGAGGAACCCCCAGCTAAGAAGCTGCAAAACAGGAACGGAGACGAGTCGGGAATCGACCGGCTGGTGGCACCGACGGCCGCTTTTGTCCCCAACATCCACGACGACGACGCTTCCAAACACCAATCACACATCGATATGGACGTACGACAGCGCAAATAGAGGTCACCGAAACGGCGAAAGAAAGTACATCAAACACTATCAGGCGATTGCTTTCTTCATGCAGGACAAGATGAACGCGAACAGGCAGACGATGACGACGCCACAGTAGAGAGTGCTGCAGTTTCCGACGACGTCCGATGTTACACCACAGAGTGCGATGGCCTTCTCTACATCAGCGAGACCATGAAGACAGATTCCCAGTGCCCCAGAACTCGACGCGATCCGGCCACAGGGTTCGTCTTGGCAGAAATGGGCCGATGATTCTCAGGAAATCCATCGACCCGCAACAACTTTGGGTATCAGTTGTGGCAAGACCTCTGTGACACCCCTCCCACCACCACTTGTGCAAGAATCCACATTATAACTGATGATGGCCGATTCATTGATGGCATGGTCGGAGACCACTTCGACAAGGACAATGTGGGCCTAATATAAACGCTCCACAACAGATAGGACGTCAACAGGCGTTCGGCATTGCATCCGTTAATACAAATACCATATGCCCACGGGTCAAGACGACGTTACTCAAAAATATGCTACATGCGGCAGGGACGGACATCACTCTTTTAGAGGAAGTGTACGTCGACGAATTCCTGGCCCTCTGTGTTTACGACACCTTGATGTTACCAGCTTCAGTGGAATAGCGATGCACCTTAAGGGAAGCATCGCATTGGAGGACGCCTACAAGCGACACATGGAATGGCTCTAACAGTACTAGGATTGCGTCTTATCAACATCTACGATCCGCCAGACACGGCAGACAAAGAGAACGATCAGGCATATTGTCGGAAAAAATAGCCTCGCTCCTTCTAGGACGGCACGCTCATTACATCCTTCAGTTGCGTGCTGGAGTCGAAGGTTCAATTCTCAAGTTGTAACCCGTTCCCAGAATTGAGAACATTGGTACGGTATCTGCAGTGGGTAGATACGTGGGAACACGCCAATGAAGACCGAACTGGATATACACTCCTGGAAATTGAAATAAGAACACCGTGAATTCATTGTCCCAGGAAGGGGAAACTTTATTGACACATTCCTGGGGTCAGATACATCACATGATCACACTGACAGAACCACAGGCACATAGACACAGGCAACATAGCATGCACAATGTCGGCACTAGTACAGTGTATATCCACCTTTCGCAGCAATGCAGGCTGCTATTCTCCCATGGAGACGATCGTAGAGATGCTGGATGTAGTCCTGTGGAACGGCTTGCCATGCCGTTTCCACCTGGCACCTCAGTTGGACCAGCGTTCGTGCTGGACGTGCAGACCGCGTGAGACGACGCTTCATCCAGTCCCAAACATGCTCAATGGGGGACAGATCCGGAGATCTTGCTGGCCAGGGTAGTTGACTTACACCTTCTAGAGCACGTTGGGTGGCACGGGATACATGCGGACGTGCATTGTCCTGTTGGAACAGCAAGTTCCCTTGCCGGTCTAGGAATGGTAGAACGATGGGTTCGATGACGGTTTGGATGTACCGTGCACTATTGAGTGTCCCCTCGACGATCACCAGTGGTGTACGGCCAGTGTAGGAGATCGCTCCCCACACCATGATGCCGGGTGTTGGCCCTGTGTGCCTCGGTCGTATGCAGTCCTGATTGTGGCGCTCACCTGCACGGCGCCAAACACGCATACGACCATCATTGGCACCAAGGCAGAAGCGACTCTCATCGCTGAAGACGACACGTCTCCATTCGTCCCTCCATTCACGCCTGTCGCGACACCACTGGAGGCGGGCTACACGATGTTGGGGCGTGAGCGGAAGACGGCCTAACGGTGTCCGGGACCGTAGCCCAGCTTCATGGAGACGGTTGCGAATGGTCCTCGCCGATACCCCAGGAGCAACAGTGTCCCTAATTTGCTGGAAAGTGGCGGCGCGGTCCCCTACGGCACTGCGTAGGATCCTACGGTCTTGGCGTGCATCCGTGCGTCGCTGCGGTCCGGTCCCAGGTCGACGGGCACGTGCACCTTCCGCCGACCACTGGCGACAACATCGATGTACTGTGGAGACCTCACGCCCCACGTGTTGAGCAATTCAGCGGTACGTCCACCCGGCCTCCCGCATGCCCACTATACGCCCTCGCTCAAAGTCCGTCAACTGCACATACGGTTCACGTCCACGCTGTCGCGGCATGCTACCAGTGTTAAAGACTGCGATGGAGCTCCGTATGCCACGGCAAACTGGCTGACACTGACGGCGGCGGTGCACAAATGCTGCGCAGCTAGCGCCGGCCGAAGTGGCCGTGCGGTTAAAGGCGCTGCAGTCTGGAACCGCAAGACCGCTACGGTCGCAGGTTCGAATCCTGCCTCGGGCATGGATGTTTGTGATGTCCTTAGGATAGTTAGGTTTAACTAGTTCTAAGTTCTAGGGGACTAATGACCTCAGCAGTTGAGTCCCATAGTACTCAGAGCCATTTGAACCATTTGCGCAGCTAGCGCCATTCGACGGCCAACACCGCGGTTCCTGGTGTGTCCGCTGTGCCGTGCGTGTGATCATTGCTTGTACAGCCCTCTCGCAGTGTCCGGAGCAAGTATGGTGGGTCTGACACACAGGTGTCAATGTGTTCTTTTTTCCATTTCCAGGAGTGTACATACGTAACTAACCACTCCGACAGCCACATAGATCGGATGTACATCACGCGCCACTTTCAACCTGATATCCTTGACGCAGAACTATGGCCAGCGGCGATCACTGACCACTCGGTACACATCTGCACGATAGCCCTCCAATGACAGTATGTGTGACGTAGCCGTGGCCTATGAAAAATGAATGTGACGCACCTGAAAGCTCCAAAGTGTCAGCAAGTTATTGAAGAAGTCTAGCAATCTTGTGAAGGCCGACATTCCCTACGACATTTGGCTGGAATGCAGCAAACCGGCGATACGACGTGCACTGATTGCTTTGGTGCACGAACACTTACACTGGAGACGGAAGACTTTTAACTTCTGTTTCATGATATTGCGAGGGTGTATCAACCAGGACCCATCTCCTAAACTACAGGTCGTGGTACAACGAGCCAAGGCGAAAATCACTGCTGAGAAGCGTTCTCATCTGGAAGCAGAAACGGTTCTCGTGAAGACACTAGACAGAGTCGCGGGCGAACGCCCATCAATGAGCCACGTCATTAATGAACATTAGCGGCCCCGCAGAGGATGGCACAAAATAGCACAGAAAATGGCTTCGTTGATCATTAGACCAAATTATACACAGAACAAGAACAGGAGAGAACCGCCCTACAAGACGTTACTCACACGCTTCTTGGGACGCTCGATCAAGAGGCGGAGGCGATACTAGAAACCAGCGAGGGCGAAGGGAGAGGGGCTCTCAGTTCGTCGCTGGGGCCGGACGGAGTACCCTCGGTGTTCACAAATGTGTTACTACACACGGCGGTGATCGGATTCAAGAGGATGTCACCAGGCGTCTGGAACGGTGTCAGAGCGAATGGCTTGGCCGCCTTTGACATAATTCAAAGGGTCGCGTACGTAAATGCCTACTTGGCATCACAAATCCCCCACTACGCACAGATTCTTTCGGTGCCGAAGAAGATCGCTCGGCGCATACCAGCAACATTTGGATACTTTCAGCTCCGGATTACTCTTCAGGACCCAAAGCGATGCTCTGACCCTCCCCGTTCTAGAGGAGGCCTCTGGCTCGTCCACGTTCACGAACGCACGGTGGCGGCTTATCTCAGTGCGATGCCGGAGGCAGGTGGTGGAGGACAGCCGAGTCTGTCGAATTGGCACCAGCTTCTCGCATTGCTCCGGTGACGGCGAAGAACGTTTCCCAACCATTTCATCACATCGGAGATTTTTTCCTTGAATATAGTTACGTTATGGCAGATATACCGGCTGATAGACAACCGACAGCGCGCGATGTCGGTCGAATACTCACGAACGGGCGCCCCGCCAACCCCGTGGAAACACAGCATCCACTGGCCGGTGATATGATGAACAATTCACCATTTCATCCTTGACTCAGAGACAGTAACAATGTGGTACCTGGTAATTAACGATAAACCAGTCACCGGATCCCGCCTCAACACCATCAATATGCAGAACTTCCTGTTGCGCCACTTGTGTGAGATTAGAGACCGGCACGCCCGCCGTCTTACGTGCTAACCAACTGCGGAAGTGTAGCGTCTGTGGACGAAGATGCCTCCTTCTCTGCGTAGGACAACAGGCCATTGACCGTACGATTGTTCGTTTTCCGGACAGAACGTACTTCCTATAAGCCAATACGAACGCGGTGACACGCCTGCGACCCCAGGCGGTTCATTATCTGCTTCGGGATGGCCCAACGAATATGCTGGACTTCTGGAATCACATGCATGGACGACATATAGCGATTGTGTGCAACCCGAAATACCAATAACATTTTTCTAATGCCCTGGGGTGTGCGTTACGAGATGCCTCTCGCAGGTGGAATGTTCCGGAGACGAGAAGCTGATGCTGAACGCAATGAAGAGACAAACAGTGACTATGACGAAACGGTTAGCTCCTCCAGTTCTACGAAACGACGTGCCCGGAGGCAGAAGCGCCGAACAGAATTGCCCTTATGCTCATCCACAAGCGAAACTCCCTGTGTTCACGCTTTTCGTTAGTTATTCGAGGATATATATATATATATATATATATATATATATATAAAATGATTAGAGTGCAGACATGTCAGACACCTAAGTTTTCAGATAATCTGCGTATCCATTTATGCTGGACAATAGGGATCGTGTCAACATCTTCCGCATCTACTGCAGCCTGAAGATGGCACATTGAAACGCCGAAACTGGTTGCAACAAAATAAATAGAATCATAAGGACGGTTTAATTTTCTCACAGTATGTAAATTCTTCCTCGAGAGTGCCACAGGCCACAAACTCGTTGCTTTGCACCATGCTCTAGGGCAATGTTACCAGAGATTTACACTGACCGGACTGCCACCTAGTTGCACACTTTGCGTGTGAAGCTATCGGCGCTTGGTGGGAGTTCCCTGACAAGGGTTACGTGCGAGCGTAAGGGGTCGGTCAGTTTGTGATCTGAGGCGTAATGTCGTTGCTATAGCAAGTGAGTGCTTTTTAGTTTTAGGTTCCATAAACTCAACGAAGTTCTAATGCACAATTTGACGTCTATAATACACCGTGATTCATAATTTCAGTTACATCGTATGATACTATACAGGGTGATTAAAAAAGAATACCACAACTTTAAAAATGTGTATTTAATGAAAGAAACATAATATAACCTTCTGTTATACATCATTACAAAGAGTATTTAAAAAGGTTTTTTTTTACTCAAAAACAAGTTCAGAGATGTTCAATATGGCCCCCTCCAGACACTCGAGCAATATCAACCCGATACTCCAACTTGTTCCACACTCTCTGTAGCATATCAGGCGTAACAGTTTGGATAGCTGCTGTTATTTCTCGTTTCAAATCATCAGTGGTGGCTGGGAGAGGTGGCCGAAACACCATATCCTTAACATACAAGAAAAAATCGCAGGGGGTAAGATCAGGGCTTCTTGGAGGCCAGTGATGAAGTGCTCTGTCACGGGCTGCCTGGCGGCCGATCCATCGCCTCGGGTAGTTGACGTTCAGGTAGTTACGGACAGATAAGTGCCAATGTGGTGGCGCTCCGTCCTGCTGAAATATGAATTGTTGTGCTTCTTGTGCGAGCTGAGGGAACAGCCAATTCTCTAACATCTCCAGATACTGTAGTCCAGTTACTGCTTGCTGGATGCGTGCTACATTTTCATCACTCGTTCTCGGCCGTCCAGAACTTTTCCCTTTGCACAAACACCCATTCTCTGTAAACTGTTTATACCAACGTTTAATACACCACCTATCAGGAGGTTTAACACCATACTTCGTTCAAAATGGACGCTGAACGACTGTCGTCGATTCACTTCTGCCGTACTCAATAACACAAAAAGCTTTCTGTTGAGCGGTCGCCATCTTAGAATCAACTGACGCTGACGCCTAGTCAACAGCGCCTCAAGCGAACAAATGTACAACTAAATGAAACTTTATAGCTCCCTTAATTCGCCGACAGATAGTGCTTAGCTCTGCCTTTTGTCGTTGCATAGTTTTAAATTCCTAAAGTTGTGGTATTCTTTTTGAATCACCCTGTATATCACTGAACAAAAAATTAGTCAGCCCAGTTCGCTGGCACAGATGTGTCGTTAGGCCTTTACAGATGGCGCAGCAATCGAGCTGCGTGCGCAGCCGTGCGCGCACTGCCTCTGCGTGAGGATATAGAAGTAACGGCCAGTGACACAGTCATGTTTCAAACGGCCATTGTATGCCAACATGATATAAATATAAGGACGTGAGAGTGTCAAAAAGGGGCAATAGTGTTTGACCATGGACATGGCCAAATGCTGTGTGAAGTTCCTCGATTTGCTGGTGTTTCGCGGCGGACTATTAAAAGAGTGTACAAATAGTAGTTTAACCCTTTGTGCTTCACATTTAGAAAAAGTTGAGGAATTTTTTTGTGATGAATATTTACTGTATACGTTGCACATATGTCATACCCATTGCAAAATTTCTTTTGAAGCTATTGGTTGATAAATAAAATAATGATTCCAAATAGCATCATTAGAAATTACATGAAAATTACTCAAAAACTGCATACATAACTGTATTGTAAACTTACCGTATTTCTTTCCCTTGCCCTTGAGGAACTACGTAAAGTTAGTTCCATAACCAAGAATTTCAGTATACACAGAACAAAACTAAACACAACAGTTATTGTTCACTCACAAATGCAGTAGCACAACTCACGATACTTCTCTGTTCTGCACTTCAAACAAACGGCGAGTTATGAAAGCAAACGCCACTGTGATCTGTTGGCCAAACTTGGGACTACGTGAAGCGATGCCAAACGGTATCATTGAAGCATTGGGAAGCTCAAAAAAGCCAGGAATACTTAATGATGGCATTTGGAATCGCAGACACAGAAAGGGTTAACACATGTCGTCACTAAACATGACGTTGGAAATGTGGTCGGAAAAATATTCTGGCTGACAAGGATAGGAGACGCGTTTCCTGACTTGTGCATCAAAATCGCTTCCAAACTCCACAGGCATTGCTGCAGGCTGTGAATGAAGGTCCATTCCAACCTGTTAGCGAGAGACCACTGCGAGGGGAACTGTATGCAGTAATAATATAATGTCGTGTGACCATTCGCCGGGTGCAAGTCTTCCGATTTGACGCCACTTCGGCGACTTGCGCGTCGATGGGGATGAAATGATGGCGATTAGGAGAACACAACACCCAGTCCCTCAGCGGAGAAAATCTCCGATCCAGCCGGGAATCGAACCCGGACCCTTAGGATTGACAGTCTGTCGCGCTGACCACTCAGGTACCGGGGGTGGCCACTGTATGCAGTGGACACTCGGAGTCGCTCACCTCGCAAGAGGCCATTGCTCACACGGGCACACAAAGGCGACAAGAGCCAAGTTCTCCGGTCTGCAAGAATATGGCACTGGTTTTTTGAACACCCCCTCGTTCTATTACGCCTCAAGCAGCCCACAAAATCACAGCCTACAAAATCACCTGACTTGATGCACACATAAAATCTGAGGGACACGTTGTAATAGTGGGTAAAAAGCCGACATCAGCATCCCCGCAGTTTTGTGGAATTACACGATCAATGCTCAGCCAGTGGCTTAAACCTGGATGCGACGTACCTGCGCAACCTTGTGGACTTACTTCTTCAACGAATCCAGGCGACTGTCATGTCCATTACACGATAATAAATAATGCTTGAACTGATTTCTCGAGGGCTGACTAAATTTTTGTCCGGTGAGTCTGAGTAGATGATCGTTAAGGAAGTACTGTATGTTGCTTAAGAGTCTTCATACATGGCTGCTGATTTTGTGAGCGCACCTCGCGGACTCTGGCAGTCGCAGAAAACACCCAGATGGTGGGCACAGGCAGTCGTCGCTTTGAAGCTGGAAGACGTTTCCCAGAGACTTGGTCGCCCACCGTCGCGCACTGGGCGGTAACTTGCAGCGTCAAAGCTCTGATAACACCAGTTGGACGAGACTTTACGTTAAGAAACATTGTCTCGAAGATCCCCTTAAACCGGATTCTGAAGTTTATCGGTTGCAGTAATTGTTTTGTCTTTACTGAAACCAAGAGTGGCTTTATCAAGTTAGAAAATGTGCAAAAATTATAAAAAGTCATTACCGAAACACATTGATTCTATGGACTGTCATAAACGTGAATTATCGCTGGTAGATTTTCAACGTAACATATGGCACATGCCATAAAATACGTTGGAGCATATACAGGGGGGTCCATTGATAGTGACCGGGCCAAATGTCTCACGAAATAAGCATCAAGCGAAAAAATTGCAAAGAACGAAACTCGTCTGCCTTGAAGGGGGAAACCAGATGGCGCTATGGTTGGCCTGCTAGATGGCGCTGCCATAGGTCAAACGCATACCAACTGCGTTTTTTTAAATAGGAACCCACATTTTTATTACATATTTTTGTAGTACGTAAATAAATATGAACGTTTTAGTTGGACCACTTTTTTCTCTTTGTGATAGATGGTGCTGTAATAGTCACAAACGTGTAAGTACGTGGTATCACGTAACATTCCGCCAGTACGAACGGTATTTGCTTCGTGATACATTGCCCGTGTTAAAATGGACCGTTTACCAATTGCGGAAAAGGTCGTCGCAGGTTCGAATCCTGCCTCGGGCATGGATGTTTGTGATGTCCTTAGGTTAGTTAGGTTTAACTAGTTCTAAGTTCTAGGGGACTAATGACCTCAGCAGTTGAGTCCCATAGTGCTCAGAGCCATTTGAAAAGGTTGATATCGAGTTGATGTATGGCTATTGTGATCAAAATGCCCAACGGGCGTGTGCTATGTATGCTGCTCGGTATCCTGGACGACATCATCCAAGTGCCCGGACCGTTCGCCGGATAGCTACGTTACTTAAGGAAAAAGCAAGTGTTCAGCCACATGTGAAACGTCAACCACGACCTGCAGCAAATGATGATGCCCAAGTAGGTGTTTTAGCTGCTGTCACAGCTAATCCGCACATCAGTAACAGACAAAGTGCGCGAGAATCGGGAATCTCGAAAACGTCGGTGTTGAGAATGCTACATCAACATCGATTGCACCCGTACCATATTTCTATGCACCAGGAATTGCATGGCGACGACTTTGAACGTCGTGTACAGTTCTGCCACTGGACACAAGAGAAATTACGGGACGGTGACAGATTTTTCTGCACACGTTCTATTAAGCGACGAAGCGTCATTCACCAACAGCGGTAACGTAAACCGGCATAATATTAACTACTGCGCAACGGAAAATCCACGATGGGTGCGACAAGTGGGACATCAGCGACCTTGGCGGGTTAATGTATGGTGCGGCATTATGGGAGGAAGGATAATTGGCCCCCATTTTATCGATGCAATCTAAATTGTGCAATGTATGCTGATTTCCTACGTAATGTTCTACCAATGTTACTACAAGATGTTTCACTGCATCACAGAGTGGCGATGTACTTCCAACATGATGGATGTCCGGCACATAGCTCGCGTGCGGTTGAAGCTGTATTGAATAGCATACTTCATGAGAGGTGGATTGGTCGTCGAAGCACCATACCATGGCCCGCACGTTCACCGGATCTGACGTCCCCGGATTTCTTTCTGTGGGGAAAATTGAAGGATATTTGCTATCGTGATCCACCGAAAACGCCTAACAACATGGGTCAGCGCATTGTCAATGCATGTGCGAACATTACGGAAGGCGAACTACTAGCTGTTGAGAGGAATGTCGTTTCACGTATTGCCAATGCACTGAGGTTGACATCATTTTGCGCATTTATTGCATTAATGTGGTATTTACAGGTAATCACGCTGTAACAGCATGCGTTCTCAGAAATGATAAGTTCACAAAGGTACACGTATTACATTGGAACAACCGAAATAAAATGTTCAAACCTACCTATGTTCCGTATTTTAATTTAAAAAAACCTACCTGTTACCAACTGTTCGTCTAAAACTATGAGCCATATGTGACTACTACAGCGCCATCTATGACAAAGCGAAAAAAGTGGTCCAACTACAACATTCATGTCTATTTACGTACTACACGAATATGCAATAAAAAATGGGGGTTCCTGTTTTTAAAAAAAGCAGTTGATATCCGTTTGACCTATGGCAGCGCCATCTAGCGGGCCAAGCATAGCGCTATCTGGTTTCCCCCTTCAAGCTAGACAAGTTTCGTACTTTGTAGTTCTTTCGTTTGACGCTTATTTCGTGAGATATTTGGCCCGGTCACTATCAATGGACCACCCTGTAGATCAAAATAACAACAAATCGTATACAGAGCTACAGTATTACTGAGCAGTGTAATAAGGTTCGTAGAAAGAAACACGAGTAATCGCTTCAGACATTCTTGGCGCAGAGAATATGGTGACTTGGTTTTATCATCGCGAAACCAATGCACTCTGCGAGCTCAAAACACAGGCCGCGCCCCTTGATCGCTCACAACCTTTCTATTTACCTATTTCATATTATTTCTCCCAAAGTATCATATGCTTCTCACTTCGGATAAATATGAAACTTAGACACCCCATCGACCATGAAAATGTTAAGCGTGTTACTCCCAGAGTAATAATTACGATTTCCGTCTTCAGTTTGCTGCCGGATGCTAAAAATACATGATATTTGAGCAGTCCACCTGGACGTTATTTACATATGAGACACTATTGCTTAGTTCTACCACACTGACGACAACGTCAAAATACGACGACCTTTCCTAGGCCACAGAAAATAGAATCCTGCACTAGAACACAGCGCTCTTTGTCTCGCTTGTCGGAGATGAATGTGACAGAGGTTATCAAAAAATGTGTGTGAAATCTTATGGGACTTAACTGCTAAGGTCATCAGTCCCTAAGTTTACACACTACCTAACCTAAATTATCCTAAGGACAAACACACACTCCCATGCCCGAGGGAGGACTCGAACCTCCGCCGGGACCAGCCGCACAGTCCATGACTGCAGCGCCTTAGGACAGAGGTTATCCTTCAGTAGGATTCAGCAAACAGTTAAGATGTCGCTTAGGACGGCCGCTGAAGTGTTACGTCGAGTTGATTTTAGGATGCGCTAGGAAACCCGAGAAGAATACCGATTTAATAATTTACTTATTTGTTGGTTTTCCCTGCTGTGTCGGAGATCTTCTCCGCACTGGTACTGGGTGTTTGTGTTGTCTTCAAAGAGGTGGCAACAGGAAGGCTATTCGGCCACCTCTTATTAACCATTCCAAATCCAACCGTAACCGTGCCGACCTTGCGCAAATGCTGGACAAAGGCACGCGAAAAAGCAGAAGTAGAAGATTTGGTTGTTGGTTTTCCCAATACCTTCAGTTAGGATGTGCTATCACCTTGCAACTCTGCAACGCGCCAGGTGCGTTTACGTCCTTGCTCACACACGCCTCCCTGTTACAAATCGTTCAGTGTAAGGCCTCTGCACCGTTAAAGCTGGAGCCGACGCAACAGGTAGACGCTTCGCGCGGCTTCCACATTCACACACTTTGTCCAGTGTATCACAGTCGTCTAGACGAGGGGGTCCCAAATATTTCCCCTGACGGAACGCTTTGACAGTCGTGGTACTTTGATGGAACAGCTCCTTTATTCTGAAGCTTAATAAAATAAAAGTGAGACAGTCTTGTTTTATTCAGTGCTTGCATCAATTTTAAATCGTAACTAATAACATGGAAATCATAATAAAATTTGTAAAAAAATGAGAAGGAATATCAAAAAGAAACGTCATATCATTAACAGTTTTTCGAGGAGTATTTATTCACTTCCCGCAGAACACAGTATCGAAACGCTGGTCTAGAAGATAACTTTCATGAATGCTATTTCCAGTAGCCACCGAAACGTTGGTACGTTTCAGAACATGATGCGATCTGTAAGTCAGAAGAATGTCAAGTCTGGACGTCTACGTGTAAAGCTTGTGCCTGGAAACCGAAAGTTTGCGGAATCGACTCCCGATAGAACCAATGAATATTTCACAGTATCTTTGATATAGTCATCTTCTCTTAATGACGTGGAAAACTCGTCAGGTCTGACAGGTGGTTCAGGTTCCACGTTAAACTTTAGGCCACCTTTCCCTGCTAGGATTGGCTAGATCACTAGAATCACGCAAGTTGCTGAAGCGGGGTCCTATTGAAATAGTTGCACCGGGCTGTTACGACACGTGGAATTATTATTGTTATTATTTCTTTCTTGTCTCAGACGTTATGTCTGGTTAAAAATGGAAGGTGACGCGGACCTTGATCAAGCGTGACTTCCTTTTAACTGTACGGTATATGTTACATTGTATTTAGGAACTTCCGGGTAATTGAACAAGTGTCAATAATTACAGATTTCTGTAGTTGTATATATAAGTTTGGATGTAGGTGTATTGCATTGATGTACTGGTGGATATTGTGTGGTATGACTCCTGTAGTTGATAGTATAATTGGTATAATGTCAACTTTATCCTGATGCCACATGTCTTTGACTTCCTCAGCCAGTTGGATGTATTTTTCAATTTTTTCTCCTGTTTTCTTTTGTATATTTGTGTGTATTTGGTATGGGTATTTCGATTAGTTGTGTTAATTTCTTCTTTTTATTGGTGAGTATGATGTCAGGTTTGTTATGTGGTGTTGTTTTATCTGTTATAATGGTTCTGTTCCAGTATAATTTGTATTCATCGTTCTCCAGTACATTTTGTGGTGCATACTTGTATGTGGGAACATGTTGTTTTATAAGTTTATGTTGTAAGGCAAGCTGTTGATGTATTATTTTTGCTACATTGTCATGTCTTCTGGGGTATTCTGTATTTGCTAGTATTGTACATCCACTTGTGATGTGATCTACTATTTGTTGTTTGCAAAGTCTGCATTTATCTGTTGTGGTATTGGGATCTTTAATAATATGCTTGCTGTAATATCTGGTGTTTATTGTTTGATCCTGTATTGCAATCATTAATCCTTCCGTCTCAGTGTATATATTGCCTTTTCTTAGCCATGTGTTGGATGCATCTTGATCGATGTGTGGCTGTGTTAGATGATACGGGTGCTTGCCATGTAGTGTTTTCTTTTTCCAATTTACTTTCTTCGTATCTGTTGATGTTATGTGATCTAAAGGGTTGTAGAAGTGGTTATGAAATTGCAGTGGTGTAGCCGATGTATTTATATGAGTGATTGCTTTGTGTATTTTGCTAGTTTCTGCGCTTTCTAGAAAGAATTTTCTTAAATTGTCTACCTGTCCATAATGCAGGTTTTTTATGTCGATAAATCCCCTTCCTCCTTCCTTTCTGCTTAATGTGAATCTTTCAGTTGCTGAATGTATGTGATGTATTCTATATTTGTGGCATTGTGATCGTGTAAGTGTATTGAGTGCTTCTAAGTCTGTGTTACTCCATTTCACTACTCCAAATGAGTAGGTCAATATTGGTATAGCATAAGTATTTATAGCTTTTGTCTTGTTTCTTGCTGTCAATTCTGTTTTCAGTATTTTTGTTAGTCTTTGTCTATATTTTTCTTTTAGTTCTTCTTTAATATTTGTATTATCTATTAATATTTTTTGTCTGTATCCTAGATATTTATAGGCATCTGTTTTTTCCATCGCTTCTATGCAGTCGCTGTGGTTATCCAATATGTAATCTTCTTGTTTAGTGTGTTTTCCCTTGACTATGCTATTTTTCTTACATTTGTCTGTTCCAAAAGCCATATTTATATCATTGCTGAATACTTCTGTTATCTTTAGTAATTGGCTGAGTTGTTGATTTGTTGCTGCCAGTAGTTTTAGATCATCCATGTATAGCAGATGTGTGATTTTGTGTGGGTATTTTCCAGTAATATTGTATCCATAATTTGTATTATTTAGCATGTTGGATAGTGGGTTCAGAGCAAGGCAGAACCAGAAAGGACTTAATGAGTCTCCTTGGTATATTCCACGCTTAATCTGTATTGGCTGAGATGTGATATTATTTGAATTTGTTTGGATATTAAGTGTGGTTTTCCAATTTTTCATTACTATGTTTAGGAACTGTATCAATTTAGGATCTACTTTGTATATTTCCAATATTTGTAGTAACCATGAGTGGGGTACACTATCAAAAGCTTTTTGGTAATCAATGTATGCGTAGTGTAGCGACCTTTGTTTAGTTTTAGCTTGATATGTCACCTCTGCATCTATTATCAGTTGCTCTTTACATCCTTGTGCTCCTTTGCAACAGCCTTTTTGTTCTTCATTTATAATTTTGTTCTGTGTCGTATGTGTCATTAATTTCTGTGTAATGACTGAAGTTATTATTATTATTATTATTATTATTATTATTATTATTATTATTATCCAGAAGAATTCTATGAAGATTGATTCCAGCCATTAAGTGGAATAAGCATATAAGATCATCAGTGTTACAATGCACCTATCTGAATTTAAACTGTCAATGGGTAGTAACATATCGACACAAGATGTTGCATAGTTATAATTATAATATAATATTATATTATATTATTATAATAATAATAATAAACACAATTTACAGTTCTTCTCATAATCTTGAAAGCTACCCGTTATTGTCACGTGGATGTAGTTCTGAAAGGAAATTAAGTCTTGTCTGGGAGGCTGGGATGCAACTAATGCCCATCTTTACCTACAGACCCTGTCTGACCGAAAGTATCCAGAGACCTATTATAGCATATAAAATGTGATGTGTGATGGCTTCATCTCTGCAGGGCAAACTTTCATTGAGATGTCTGACCGTCTGTGGAGGAATGGCAGCCCATTCTTTCTCAGTAGCCGAAACCAGAGAAGGTACTGGTGTAGGATGCTGAGGATTTCTAACTCAGCCCCGACGTGTTCTGTTACGTTCAGATCTGGGTGGACCAGTCCATTTCATGAATGTTATTGTCTATAAATCATTGCGTCCCAGATGCTTCTTTATGACAGATTCCATTGTCATTTTGATACAAATAACAGTCGTCTCTGAACTGTTCCTCTACCGTACGTAGTACACAGTGCTGTGAAATGTGTTCCTATCCTTCCTCATTTTGTGTTTTCTTAAGTTCAAATGGCTCTGAGCACTATGGGACTCAACATCTGAGGTCATCAATCCCCTAGACTTAGAACTACTCAAACCTAAGGACATCACACACATCCGTGCCCGAGGCAGGATTCGAATCTGCGATCGTAGCAGCAGCGCGATTCCGGACTGCGTAGAACCGCTCGGCCACAGCGGCCGGCTTTTCTTAAGTGCATTATGGGAACCACAGCCCTAGCAAAACACCTGCATACCGTAACACCACCTCCTCCGTACATTACTGTTGTCACTACACGTGATGGCAGGTAACGTTTAGCTGGTATCCGCCAAACCCAAACCCTACTACGGATTGCAGCAGAGTATGGCGTGATTCGTCACTCAAAATCACTTGTTGCAGTCATACGCTCTCCAGTGGTGTCTCTGTTAACAAGCGTCGCTTAGCTTTGATTACAGAAATGTGTGGCTTCTGAGTGCTGGCAGCACTTTGGTAATCACGAGTGATTCCCTTCTCTGATTTCATGCGATTTTTACGACCACGCTCCGCAGTGCTTGGCGGTTCCTGTCCGTAAGTAAGTGAGATCAGCCTGGGCTTGGTTTAGCTAAGGTTGTTCCTTCGCGTCTCCAGCTCACAATCGTATCACCAACAGCCGACTTTATCTGCTTCAGAAGGATTGAAATATCCCTGAAGGATTTGTCCCTCAGGTGACACCCAGTGACTAGTCCACGTCCGAAGTCACTGAGATCTCCGTCCCGTTCTGCTGCTCTGCTGACAACACGAAACTGCCAGCCTCCTTCTACACTAGAGCATCTGCGTCTCGTGACATCTAGTGGTCAGTTCCGTATTAAATAGCGGTGTACGGACATACTTGATCTGACAGCGTACTTAACTGGTACTTAGTTCACTAACACACATGGAACACACTGAACGATCAGCCGTAAGTGTAGTGAGTGGATTCTAAAGAAAACATCCCAGAAACTCTTGCCGGCTGCAGACGTTCTGCCTCCCTGGGACAGCAATGGATTGCACGCACATGCTCGTCCGCCCGTATTGAAGTTCGCTGTGTCGCATTCGGTGGCCGTATTCCCCAACAGTGACGTACATTAACAACATGGAGAGACGCTCTACCTACTCATGTGTGTCCATTTTCCGCACGTCCTGCAGTTTTCATTCGATCATCTTCTGAAACCCAGAGGGCATTTGTGAATAACTCTGCATAAAGAGCACGAGAGAGAAAACCGTTGTGTAGAGCGTCGAAAGAGTAGAAATACTCATTATTCCAAAAAAACCAAGTAACTCGACTAACTGATGAATTTCCTACAAGCGTTTTCAGCAGTGAAAAAGAGCAAGGGAGGGTTGGCATAATTCTGTACGCGAGTCAAATTGGATACCTTCACATCTCTTTGACTGTTGCTACCATTGGTCTGATAACGATCAGAACTACTAGCAGCTGCCATTTAGTGAATTGTAGGTAATCGTCATTAGCGGATGCCTGTTCCTTTCGCTTCTAGACATTTTTCATGATTTTTTCTGAACTTTTCTCCGAAGACGACGCTTGTTGGAGCAATGTTCTGAAGAGAAACATCACCTGATAATAAATATGGAAATAATTAATTCCATTCTACATGTTTTTGAGTGTGTTTCTATTGACAAACATAGTATGAATACTGACTTTCGTACGCTATATTACCTCGATTTTTTGCACTGTGTAACCCAGGTACACCTCATGGGACAAAACCAGCTCAACCTGCCTTTCCCCGCACTTCAAAGAAAAAAGAGAACTACAAGACAAACACTGTAAGAGGATTTATCATGAGCTGAAGTACTCAAGGTCACGCCCTTCAAGGCAACGCGTTCTATGAAGATGATTATCATGTAATACTTGAATAATGATAATTAAAACCAACAGATGTACGTTTATCATCGCATGCTACCAGTTTCGACGCCAAAAGTGTTGTATTCAGGCCCCTGCATATGGAAACACACATAGCATGAAAGAAGAATACGAGAGTACAGACATAGAACATCATAGTTTTTGATTAAAAAGGAGGATAAATCACATCATAAAATTGCATAATAAAAATATACTGTTCTTATCAATACAAAACAAAATTCAGCATCTAACTTACATCACAATTTTTTTAATACTTTAATCCAATAACGACATACATCAATGAAATTATGAACCCGAGGGAACTCACGTGTTCAACGAACTATACCAACAAAGCAATCGATATCACATATATCCCTAAACGGAACACCTACAAATGTGGAATTACCGATAATAAAAAAAGAAACAAACTAATAACGTAATACCAAACGCCTGGACTGAACAGATGCAAGAAAAACTTAATGAACAAACCCACTGAATTAATAACATATATTCTGATGACCTCAGTAACATAAACATTGTAAAACAATGTCTACAACATGGTATACATATACACTCATGCTCCATTGATACTGTAACGTTTTTTTATAAAAAGCGTAACGTTCTTTATAAATTTAATGTGATTGTTTGCCAATGAACATGAAATGCGTAATGTTTGTGTTATGCAAATTTACTGTGTGATGGGTTGTTGAGCAAATAGTGTGCTTAATCAGTTTTACTGTAATCTGAAAAAAATTTAACCACTTAATCTAGAAAACCAATACGCAACACCTACAATTAAATCAGTCCCTCTGAAGTTTACCCAGTCTCGTGAGCACCGAGCTCTGTGGCAGCAACGCCGTATATGGATTTGGCTCAGTTTTACAATACTAACCCTTGAATGTAGTAAACAAGTATTTTCCATCAGATTTAATGCACAGGTTGATTAGGGATATCCGATTTATAATATTCTGTGTGTTTTGTAATCGTAATATAGAGAAGTTAAATTTTGGAATCTGTTTTGTCAAACGATGTCAGACATTTATCATGTAACAATCCAGGTATTTTTAATTATGACAGTAAGTGAGAATTGTAGAACAATTGAGAAGTTCACTGATTTTCAAGTTAACGTAAAATGTTTCATATCAGATTTTGTGAAGGTGAAACTTTATTTTGTATACAGTTTTCAGACTGAAGCGTTCGGTCTTAGCATACCCCCTTATCAGTACCTCATCTTCTTCCATGTCCTGTTTATTTAAAAGGAATGAATATTTTTCTAAAAGAAACCATTTTTCAATAATGATCAAAAAAATATCAATGTGCCAGAATCAGAAAAGTATTAATGATCCAAACAGTTTCAATGTGGGCAGCATTGCACTGCACTGAGCCAGTATGCAGTATGTTCACTGAACATTTGAAAGGTTATTCATTTATCAGCCAATCTACTGATATTATTTGTATGAAGGTATTTTAAAGGCCGGCATTGCAATTCACTGTGCCAAGATTATTTTCTGTGCCTACTGTGGAGAGAACAGAATATCACGATTACATCCGTGGCGACTCTGGAGCTAAGGAAAATTTTTTTCATTTTTTACTTCCTCGGGGAATTTTGTCAGTTTATTGTACGGGGCCATAGGATTCGGTGCTCACGAGAGTGGGTAAATTTCAGAGGGATTGATTTCGTTATGGGCATTGCGTATTGGTTTTCCAGATTAAGATGTTTAATTGTTGGATTACAGTAAAACTGATTAATTACACCATTTGCTCAACAACACATCACACAGTATTTTTGAACAAGACAAACATTACGCATTTCATATCCATTGGAAAACAAACACATAAATTTTATAAAGAACGTTACATTTTTATAAACAACGTTACAATATTACTCTACAGCAACCCAGTCATAAGCCCAAGTTCCACAGGAAATGTGTAACTTGTGTATGTAAAAGACTCTAGACGCAGAATCTCTAAAGTAACAACGAAATGTATCAACAACTTTTCAACTAATTCCAAGAAATTTACTGGACGTAAAACGATGTTGTCAACATTAGTTACATCTACCATCAGTATGTCCCACCAGGATTAAAAGTAGTATACATGACATGTCGATGCAGTATTGCCGAAGAACATCTCGTATGGCAAATCCACTGTGTGTATGTAACAATATCCTCTAAAGTAACCTAGTAGAAGTCAATCAATAAAACCTGTAGTAGCATATGTGTATCATACGCATGTATGACCACGAACTTCGAAATGTTCATATGGAAAGCCAGCAGAATAAAACCAAGAGCCCTTATGTATCAACACACAAGAGCAAGACAATGACTCTGAAGATTCCATAAGAACGGAAACCCACACAATAACTTGCACAAACATGACAAACACCGAGCATATCCTTGTATGGCCTCGCTAACCTAGGAAAATGTTGTGTCATCCATCCCACACCCAATCACGATCTATGTGAAGTAATATTCATACCTTAAAACCCCACACACCTAAACTGGACTGTGAGGCGGAACACCAGCGCAAAACTAAATTTTGCCCCCAAAAGGCACTTCGTACAAGCAAAATCAACAATGAACCCAGCCCCCTCCCCCCAGTTACTGATGAACCAGACGCAGTCGCCTCTCTGGGGGACACCACCTTGACAAAGCACCTTCAGTGCGGGTGGAGAGGCTCAAGTATCCATGTGCAGCTGAGGGCTATGCTGAAGGTTGAGGACCTCCTGCCAGAAAGGCCTCAGCCGATGGATCAGACTGTCCCACAACGTGGCATCTTCCCTATCCACTCCTACTCCTGCCCAACTCCCTGACCCAACCAAAGGTGTGATGTGATCCTTGCTGAGGGGTGCGTCACACATGGGAATATGTGTCACAAACGGAGCCTCAGGGATACCGGGCGACCTCCCTGAGTGAGTAGCCTTACACCGCATGGGGTATTTGTGGTGTGGACCTTGTAGACCCCCAAATATCGTGGGACCAATAAGGACACGACTAAAGAAAACAAAGAAAGACAAGCTGAGGGGCAAATTGAGACCTCAGATATTCAAACATTGGGGTCAGTACCGATGGAAGGCATTCCCCCTACTGAATTAGGGCTAGAAGTGGTAACTTTAACTGAGAAGCTAGACCAGATTAAGATCAAAGGCTTGTCTGGGGCCCAGAGGAGGAAACTACACAGGGAACAGAGGGAAAAGGAGGGGAAAGACAAGTGGAGGGAATTAAAGAGACTTGAACCTAGAAACTCCAGGAAGAAACTGTCTCAGGCTGAAGGGGATATGCAGACCCCCACTATGTAAAGACAGGTAGCATGCGTATAAGGGAAGAATCAAAGACTCCCTCCTCCCTGGATAAGCGAGTCCACGAAAAACCGCGGCAAGAAATAGGGAAATAGATCTACAGAACTGAAAAAACCGAGGCAAGAAATAAGGAAACATATCTATAGAACTGCAGTCTAGGTTTTTAGGATGGCAGTTATCCACGAAGGCTATCCAGTGGCGGCCATCACCTCACAGCAGGAGGAACTGGTACAGATGGCCCTGTTTGAAAAGATTGGGTGGGACGCTGGGCCAGGACCCAACTTCCGGAGGGTCTCTCAAGATCGTGGTGCCCTCATTTTTGACTGTGACGGGGCGCACACAGTGGAATGGCTCAAGGAAAGGTACCAATGATATCCCCGTGTGAAGATGCGAAGCTGCTGGTTAAGACGGCAGCGGAGCTTCTTAAGACCGCAAAGATATCAATATGGGTACCAAAGATCCTTGAGGAAGTCTCTCCTAAGACTCTGTTCAGGAAAATAGGGGCCCAGAACCCAAATGTCTCGAAGAAGACTGGAGAGTGATCAACCAGAAGGTTGCTCTGGAAGGACTAACCCTGGTAGTGGAGGTCGGAGAGAAGTCCCTGAAAGCAATGAGGTAACAGGACCTGAAATTGTTTTTAGGATTCTCTTAGGTCACCTTCAGGGCTCTCAATGACATCAAAGACGGCAGCAAGACAGAGACTGGAGGTGCTGCAGATTAATCTACAGCACAGTAAAGGGTCCTCTGGTACCCTGAGTCGCTGCCTGGGGAGCAAGGTAGTGGACGTGGCCCCGATACAAGAACCTTATTTATATAAAGGGACTGTATCAGGCCTCAGTGGCACTGGAGGTAAGCTGATTTATGCTATAAAAGAAACTCCAGAACATGCATCTATGTAAGAAATGGAATTTCTTTCATGCCAATGATGGATTTCTGCTCTAGGGACTTAGTGACCATTAAAATGCAGCAATGCGAGGAAGGCATCACGAGGAAAATTGTTTTGGCCTCAGCATACCTTAATTACAAAGACAGCTCTCCTCCTCCCTTGGAGGTGAGGAGACTGGTAGAGACTTGCCCACCAGCAAGGTGATCAGCTGCTGGTGGGTTGTGACGGCAGTGCCCACAACCTAGTGTGGGGCAGCAAGGACACCAGCAGTAGAGGCGAGTACCTTCTTGAACTTCTTTTAGCTAACAACTTAAAGTCCTGACTAGGGGCAATGAACCTACATTGAGGAATAGCAGAAGGGAAGAAGTAATTGACATAACCTTTGGTTCCATGATGATTGGCAGCTATGTCAAACAATGGCATGTGGTGTTGGGGTCATTATCATCAGACCACATGTACATCAAATTCAAGGCTGAAATGGGAATCAGACAGACCATGACCTATAGGAATCCTTGAGTCAGGCAGCAGTAGCCGACCAAGACAGACGCAGCAACAGGGAAGTAAAGGCTTTTGTGACATTTACGAGTTCCTAACCAGGAGAGAATTTTATTATATCATCTGTGTGCTTTAATAGATTAGTTTCTTGAGTTTCTGCGTGTAAATTCAATGTCCAATAGCCACAGCTCTCGCGTTTTCGTTTGTGTCGAAAAGTAAACCGATTTTGTGACATATTACAAATTCCTAATCAGGGGCAAATTATTTAGTTTTACCTGAGTGCTTCGGTAGTTAGGTTTTTGAGTGCCTGCGTATTACTAGACACAGTTCGTGCGTTTTCGTCAGGGTCTACAGTAGTGCAGCACGTGCCGATAGTCTGTTTATGTGCATAGTTTAGTTTTCCGCGGTCTTTAGTATGGACAGGGACTGCGACTGTTGTGTGCAGATGCGAGCCGAGTTGGTAACACTTTGCTCTCAGCTTCAGGTTGTGATGGCTTCGGTTACACAGCTTGGGCTGCAGTGGATGGGCACCACTGTTGTGGGCCGGCCGTGGGGATCCAACGGACATCCAGCACGTCAGAGTCCTCCAATTGGTCCTCACTGGTGGCCAACCCGGTTACTGCTCGCAGTGAGGCTGACCCCTCACCTGTGGTCGAGTGGGAGGTCGCCCTGGGGGAAGCAGGCGGCGAAAGACTTCCCACGCGACCACACGTAAGGCCTCCCCAGTTTGTCTAACAAACAAATTCCAGGTGCTGTCTGTGGCTGACACTGTCGCTGAGCCAGATGCTGTCTCGTATGACTGCAGCAAGTGATTTGGAGTGGTGAATCACGCTGTACCCTGTGGAAATCCGAAGTAGGGTTTGGGTTTAGCAAATACCTGGTGAACGTCCTATTTGAGAGAAAACCACTCAGCCTGCAAGATCCGGGCTAACACGGTGGGATTATTGGCAGTTGGGAACTCCAACCTTAGGCGTATCATGGGGCCCCTTAGGGACTTGGCTGACAAGAAGGGTAAGAAAACCAATGTGCACTCCGTGTGCATACCGGGTGGAGCCACTCCAGATGTGGAAAGTGTCCTCCTTGATGCCATGAAGAGCACAGGGTGCAGCCAACTGCAGGTGGTTGCTCACGTCGGTACCAATTATGTGTTTCACTTTGGATCAGAAGTGATTCTCTCTGGTTTCGAGCGGCTAACAGAAGTGGCAAAGGTTGCCAGTCTTGCTTGCAAGATGAAACCAGAGCTGACCATTTGTAGCATAGTCGACAGGACCGACTGCGGACCTCTAGTACAGAGCCGAGTGGAGGGTCTGAATCAGAGGCTCAGACGGTTCTGCGACCGTGTAGGCTGCAGATTCCTCGACTTGCGCCAAAGGGTGGTTGGGTTTCGGGTTTCTCTGAATAGGTCAGGTGTCCACTATACGCAGGAGGCGCCTACAGGGGCAGCAGGGGCTGTGTGGCTTGGACTGGGCGGTTTTTAAGTTTAGAGGGTCTCGGGAAAACACAAGAAGGGCTTCAGTCACAAAGGGTGCAGGCTGAACACAGGAAGAACGTAGCTACAGGAACCATCGGCATAACAGTTGTAAATTGTCTTAGCTGTGTTCGGAAAGTACCAGAGCTCCAGGAGCTAATAGAAAGCACTGATGCTCAAATCGTTATAGGCACTGAAGGCTGGCTAAAGCCGGATATAAGCTCAGCTGAAATTTTTGCGAATAATCTAACGGTGTTCCGAAAGGATAGGCTAAACACGGTTGGCAGTGGCGTGTTTGTTGTCAGAAGTAGTTTAACTTGTCGCGAAATTGAAGTAGATACTTCCTGTGAGTTAATATGGGCAGAGGTCATTGTCGGCTACCGTCATAAAATTATAATAGGATCCTTTTACCGACCTCCCAATTCAGATGATACCTGAAAGGTTCAAAGAAAACTTGAGTTTAATTTCAAACACGTACCCAACTGCTACGATAGTAGTTGGTGGCGACTTTAATTTACCCTCGATATGTTGGCGAACATACATGTTTAATCCCGGAGGTATGCATAAAATATCATCTGAAATTGTGCTAAACGCATTCTCTGAAAATTATTTCGAGCAATTAGTTCATGAGCCCAAGCGAATAGTAAACAGTTGTGAAAACGCACTTGACCTCTTAGCAACAAATAATCCTGAGTTAATAACGAGCATCAAAACTGATTCAGGGATTAGTGAACACAGGGTTGTCGTAGCGAGACTGAATATTGTAATCCCAAAATCCTCGAAAAATAAGCGAAAAATATAGCTATTCAAAAAAGCAATAAAATTCATTTGACGCCTTCCTGAGTGACAATCTCCACTCATTCCAAATTAATAATATAAGTGTAGACCATATGTGGCTTAAAATTCATAGAAATAGTATTGGCAGCAATTGAGAGATTTATACCAAATAAATTAACAAACGACGGAGGTGATCCTCCTTGACACACAAAACGGGTTAGAACACTGGAAAGGTTGGAAGAGGAGGCACTCTCTTCAGCCACATATAGCCCAAGTGCTTCTTTAGGTATGTGCATGATACGTTTGTCATATGGTCCCATGGTAGAGAGAAGTTAGATGAATTCCTGCTACATCTGAATTCTTGCCATTAAAATATTCAGTTCACAATGGAAATGAAGATGGCATACCTGCCATACGCCAGACGTATCTCTTCCTAAATCAGCAGGATTCTCCAGAAATATGACATCATGAGCATATTTTGCCCACCCACCAAAATTGGGACTATGCTAGGGAATGTAAAAGATGACCTGGGGCTACGCAAGCCAGGTATTTACAACATACCATGCCAGTGTGGGATGTCATACATTGGCCAGACCACCAGAACTGTGGACATCAGGTGTAAAGAACACCAAGGACACACCAGACTCAGACAGGCAACCAAATCAGCCATAGCATAGCATTGTCTGCAACTTGGTCACTCAATGGATTACAATGACACCAACATTGTGACACAGACCTCAAGATTTTGGGACAGTGTCATTAAAGAAGCCATTGAGATTAAGGTCACAGGTAATCTAATCAACTGTGACTTGGGATACCAAATCAGCACTGCCTGGAATCCAGCACTTGAGCTTGTGAAAACTCAATGCAGGACACTCTGGGATCCTACAAGAAATAGAAGCGGAGACCGAGAGAAGAGCCGTGAGACGAGGTGTCGGAAATTAGAGAACAGATTTGACACACCCCAGATCATGAACTCGACTTCAGAAGACGGCCAGGCCGGGCACGGACGGCGGTCGGAACACCGGCGACAAGAGAGGGCCAATGTAGCCGCGTCAGGCGGACGCGTACCGCAGACGGAACACACGAGGCGGCGCGGACCGATTATGCAGCGCCCATCACGAAACAGAAGTGTAAATCATAGTAACAGACATGAGACAGAGTACCCGACATCTCAGATCGGGTCTGACACACCTCAGATGACGTTGGGGTCGGCCGAAACGGGCGCGGACGGCAGTCGGAACATCCGCGACTGGAGGGGTCCATTGAAGCCGAGTCTGGCGGGCGCGGACCACAGAGGGAACACTCGACTCGGCGCAGACCGAAGACGGAACGCCCAGCTCCTTCCAGGCATCTGAACCAGTCTCAGGTAGCACCTGAAGAAGACAGTGAGGCACGCTGTTGAAATATCGTGGGAGAACGACGCGAATATTCGGTTGGATTCCCGAATATGCAAGATGTCAACAGATCGCCGGGAAATCATGAAGAATTACATCTGAAGACTCTACAGGGAGGAGATGTACCACAACATCAAGAAGCTGGATAAGATTCGACAAAGGAAAGGGAGGATGCTGAGTTCTCTCAGTTTCCTGCTGAGATGTCGAGAGTGGGTGGTAGTTCCAGTTTTCGCCAGGATCAAGCTTCACGTTAACTCGAGAGTGGCAAACAGGATCAAACACCGAGCTGGTCTCGCTCTGGTTAGAGAGAGAGTGTGCAATTTGCGCCACCGACTGGATGTGACGTCCAAGAATTTGCTGTATGTTCACCTATAGCAGCTTCCTCGACCGCTCAAGACTGGGACCAGGTTGACGGTGCCTCCTGGTCTCTAGCAGAATGCACAAGCAAGAAGTCAATGGCATGCCAACTAGCCAAGTTTGAGCGCCTCAACAATAAGCTGCTACAGACTGGGGACACACGCACGGTGGTCAATCTCAGTGACTAGCCGCTTGATGAGACCACCTTAGAAGTACTAAGCAATTCGCAGTGACCCCTAGAAACGTGCCTGTCGCAGCCTTCATCAGTGCAGTTGAGCAAGTGGCCAACACTCTAGCTTCTAGTGTGGCCAAAGAGAGACCTGCAGGGCACTCACCAAGCCACCCAAATCCAATCCTTGTCTGTGATGCCCACAGACAAGGGGAACTCCACAGTCATCCTAAAGAAAACAGAATATGACAGAAAGGTGCGACAACTTCTGGAGAATCCTGCATACAGCTCAATAGGAAGCGATCCTACAGAGAACGTGGACAAAAAGACCAGGGCTCTGTTGAAGGAGACAGGCGTCCTTGAACAAGTTATCATGAAGCTGCGCCTCAAAGTGCCAGCACCACCTAGACTCTATGGACTCCCCAAGGTTCACAAGGATGGGGTTCCTCTGCGACCTATTGTCAGCAATATTGGCGCAGCAACCTATCCTACTGCGAAATACCTGAAGAAGATGTTGACTCCCCATGTGGGTAAATGTGCACATCACATCCGGAACTCAGAGGATTTCCTGCAACGGCTGCGCCAGCAACACATCACAGAGACAGACATCATGGTTAGTTTCGATGTGGTGTCTCTCTTCACACGGGTACCACTGAAGGTTCGATGGGGCTCTCCTTGACTTACTCAGGCATGTACTGACCTCGACGTACTTCCTATATGGGGGACAATTTTACAAACAAACAGAAGGGGTGGCGACGAGCAGTCCTCTATCACCAATGGTGACCAACCTATTTATGGAAAGGTTTGAAAAGGAGGCACTCTCTTCAGCCACATATCAACCCAAGTGCTTCTTTACTTATGTGGACGATACCTTTGTCATATCTTACCATTCAAATATTCAGTTCACAATGGAGAGAGATGGACTACTTCTGTTCTTGGATGTTCTAGTGAAGAGAGATGGCACATTTGGACACAGTGTGTACCGCAAACCCACGCACACTGACATACCTACAAGCCAGCAGTTGCCACCATCTGGCACAGAAGAATGGAGCGCTCAAAACACTGGTCCACAGAGCACAAACTCTGTCAGATCCTGATAGTTTGCCCACAGAAATAGAACACTTACGATCAGTGTTCAGCAGGAATGGGTACTCCTCTAGAGACATCCAGAAAGCAACCTATCAATCAGCCAAAGGATCCAGAAGAAGAATCAGTAGAGGCAAAGAAGATGGCATACCTGCCATACGCCAGGCGTATCTCTTCCTAAATCAGCAGGATTCTCCAGAAATATGACATCATGAGCATATTTTGCCCACCCACCAAAATTGGGGCTACACTGGGGAATGTAAAAGATGACCTGAGGCTACGCAAGCCAGGTAATTACAACATACCATGCCGGTCTGGGATGTCGTACATTGGCCAGACCACCAGAACTGTGGACATCAGGTGTAAAGAACACCAAAGACACACCAGACTCAGACAGGCAACCAAATCAGCCATAGCAGAGCATTGTCTGCAACTTAGTCACTCAATGGATTACAATGACACCAACATTGTGACACAGACCTCAAGATTTTGGGACAGTGTCATTAAAGAAGCCATTGAGATTAAGGTCACAGGTAATCTAATCAACTGTGACTTGGGATACCAAATCAGCACTGCCTGGAATCCAGCACTTGAGCTTGTGAAAACTCAATGCGGGACACTCTGGGATCCTACAAAAAATAGAAGCGGAGACCGAGAGAACAGCCGTGAGACGAGGTGTCGGACATTAGAGAACAGATTTGACACACCCCAGATCATGAACTGGACTTCAGAAGACGGCCAGGCCGGGCACGGACGGCGGTCGGAACACCGGCGACAAGACAGGGCCAATGTAGCCGCGTCAGGCGGACGCGTACCGCAGACGGAACACACGACACAGCGCGGACCGATTATATAGCGCCCGGCTCGAAACGGGAAATCATAGTAACAATCATGAGACAGAGTACGCAACATCTCAGATCGGGTCTGACGCACCTCAGATGACGTCCACGACCGTTGGGGATGGCCAAAACTGGCACGGGTGGCAGTCGGAACATCCGCGACTGGAGGGGTCCATTGAAGTCCAGTCTGGCGGGCGCGGACCACAGAGGGAACACTCGACTCGGCGCGGACCGAAGACGGAACGCCCAGCTCCTTCCAGGCATAAATACTGGACTCAATCGACCCAAGGACTAGTCTCAGGTAGCACCTGAAGAAGACAGCGAGGCACGCTGTTGAAATATCGTGCGAGAACGACGCGAATATCCGGCTGGGTTCCCGAATATTCAAGATGTCAACAGATCGCCGGGAAAGCATGTGTTTTTATTCTTTATTCGGCACAATGATTGTGAATTTTGCCAATTTTTGAATTCCTTTTCAAAAACCGTTTTTGCTACTTAAATTTATAATGTCCCTTCGTAGCATTTTAAGGCTTTCCATATGTTTACATTCATTTTTTCAGCAAAATAGAACGTTTTTCTTGTTTTCCACTTTTTCCAAGCATCTAAATAGATACCCTATCGGTTGGGCAAAATTGTTTTTTTTTATTTAATGATAAAATTTCTTTTTATGGTGAAATCGAATATTTTACGCTAAATCCGGACTAATAGTATATTGTTTAATATACGGGGTGTTTGTTTCAATTTGAGAGAGCTAAATGTGCCGAAAACGAGGCATATTTGGATTCTACAACAAACAATACCTTCTGTTTACTCAAACTGTTGTCTGTTATTCATAGTAGATGGCACTGTAATCAACAAACAATAAATGTGTCTATTTTTGCAATTAAGACCAGACACATTTAATTTACGATGTAAGATGTAAGCCATAGTATTCAACTATCGATACTGATGTTCAGACTTTACTTGAGTGTTGCCAACGTGCTTCTACTGCACAGATAATATGGCTATATACTGACATTTCTGGAAAATAGCCACCTGTATGGTAACGTATTTTTCTGTTCCCTATGGGGCTGATTGTGGTGAGTCCTCAGACCACCGGAGTGCTTGATTTCGATGGCTGGCCTCGAACCCCACCATAAGGGTGACTGATTCGGTGTGTGTGCTTCGATCCAACGGCCGCACGTCGCGCTGGCCCCTGCTACCACAACCACTGAAATGAGGTGAAATCTTGATGAAGTGATAGTGACATGTGCACCAGCCGTGGATACTCAGCGAGTGAGGTGGCGCAGTGGTTAGCACACTGGACTCTCATTGGAGAGGACGACGGTTCAAACCGGCGTCCGGCCCTCCTGATTTAGGTTTTCCGTGATTTCCCTAAACCTCTTCAGGCAAATGCAGAGATGGTTCCTTTGAAAGGGCACGATAGACGTCTTTCCCCATCCTTCCCCAGTCCGATAGGACCGATGACCTCTCTGTTTGGTCCCCTGTCACAACCAACCAACCAACCGTGGATGCTCACTGAAGTTGCCCAGGCACCCCAATAGTGAGATGCAAGGGGACTCACCGATATCAAACATCCCGGTGAGAACAGGAAACAATTACCTATTACATCCACGTCGTTGTTCCTGGATTTCTCTGAAATTTGTTTATGTAGTTTTTGAGACATTGAAATGGCTTACCATATTGTACTGCGCTATCAATACTAAGGTAAATTTTTAATTTAAACATCAACCGTTATAACAAAAAGGTTATGCGCATTGTAGATGAAATGTACAATCAAATCCAGCGGTTTGTCATTGCAAAAACAGGTTGGTTGGTTGACTGAGGGGAGGGGACCAAACAGCGACATCATCTGTCGCATCGAATTAGGGAAGGATGGGGAAGGAAGTAGCCCATGCTCTGTCAAAGGAATCATCCTGCCATTTGCCTGAAGTGATTTAGGAAAATCACAGAAAGCCCAAATCAGGATGGCCGGACGCGGTTTGAACCATCGTCCTCCCGAATGCAAAAACAGACACACTTGATATTTGTCGATTACAGCGCCATCTACCAAGAATGGAAAACATTGGTTCGGATAAACCGCAACCATTTTTGGCGTCTAATTCGAATATTCAATAAAAAAAGGAAGGAAGTTTACCATTTAAAATACAAAATTGACACCACCCATCCAGGAGGGATGGTTGGGAGGTGACCACTTGTAGCGCAGACATATGTCCCCTTGTGAGTGTGTGGGTTTTATTTTGTCAAGTTTCGTAATGGATTGGTCCAACTAGTACCCTTTGGCTCCTGCAAGAAATAATTTCCAACTCACACTACTACAGAAGTCAGACAGACGCTCCTAATGTACCAACAAGAACTGCATAAAAAAATTCAGCAACAAATACCTTCTGGAGTCGTCCACTGTAAGGAAAAGACACATAAATCTTCTGTATTCTTGCATAACTAGTGAATTACTTGGGTACTGGAGTATTGCTAGTTAGTGTAAGAAAAATATTAAACGAATGAAAAGTATTATTTATTGCAAAAAAACCCTGAGAAATCAAGTGAAACTTTTTCTTATAAATTAATAAATTTCCGGGTTCTTTATGGAACAGTAGGTAGCCTCTTATCGATAGGAATGCTATCAATTTACAAAGTATGGAAAGGTTCTTTTCTCCCTTTTCTTTAAGAATGTTATTTACTCGGCAGAATGGCTGAGAGCCGCGCCTACCCAACTCGAATAACTTTTCTAGGTTCGGTCAAGGCTGTCATGTGAGAAATGTAATGGAGTGTACTGTTATGGAGGACAGATGGGGCTCGCATACGCTGTAGTGGACAACACCGTGAGCTGTGACGACTGCTGCCTGCGTCACTCGCTGCTGACAAATAACACAACTATCTCTTTCTATCTGGATTGACCTTCACCAATCAAACTCTCCCTACGCGTAGGCTAACTATTGGCGTGGTACACTGGTCAGATAACCAGGCCACCGCGGTGCCACTCAATATTCGCTCACAGGCGTTTAACTAGTACTCTGTCCGTGTTCATACCGCACAATAAGTGTGGCAGTCAACACAGTGAACAACGCTTAATCGCAAGGACTCAATATAAAGTCGCACTCCGATTTGCTTTCGACAGAGGTGCTCTCCCAGTGAAGTGCTGAGGTGAGACTTGTTCCTCGCTCTTTGCGTACATGCATGAGTGCACTCGCTCTCGTTATGTGTTCCCGCTCCAAGAGCGACAACGGAACAGCCCCTTTTTCTGGAAAAGTTGCAAGGATATATCATTCGCTGTCTATGGCTCTTTGCGTCAGAAATATTCCGCCAATCAGCGTTGCTCTTTTAAACAGGAGAATGACGTTTCGTTTAAGTCGACCAATGCGGAAAGATGTAGCATCTTCGTTGGGTGTATACTGTCCTGTGAGAAATCTGTAACTACGCAGTTGGTCTGTCAAAAAAAGAGTCCCCTGGGCGCTCCCACACAATGTAGCTGAATCTGCTTTTAAGTTGAACATGGGGGTTGTTATCCTTTCACTCTGGAAAAAGCTGTCCTCTCTCTGGGCGGTCGTTCCAGCTGAAGTAGGTGTGCGCTCACCCACCCCTCTGAAGGGACAGGGCTCCCAGCGGGCCGGCCGCCTCCCTAGAACGAAAATTCCTGTAGCCATCATGTTGTGTACGCCAGCCTCGACTTTTTCAACCTTGGTGCGCACTTGCGATTTACTTATTAGATTTGCATATCGCTTACATGAATTTATACAAAATTGACTCTATCCTATCGACTTTGGGTTCGAATGAAGTGTCTTGATGAGCAGAATAAGATTGTGAGGATGGACTATGTAAGAAATGAAGGTCAGGGGACCACGCCACCTTACACCCTTCACAAATATTGACTTTCCACCTAGAGCATTTTTTTCGTGCTCTGCATCGTTTTCGAGATGTTTAGCTGTTTCTAGTTAAAACAAGAGATCTGAATGACCTTAATTTGTAAATTTAGTGATCATTAAAAGTAATTATTTACCTGAATGAAAAGTTAAGATACTCGATCTTACCTAACTTCACCCTAGCTTTTCGATTACTAGTGTGGACAGTCTGTTCGCTACACGCTGGGGCTTACAATACTGCGGAAGCCAGTGAAAGGACATCATGTGGAAATTCGCCGTACGCCTCTCTGCAGGCAGAGAAGGATCGCAGCCAAAAATCTGGTGCCGGGCCGTCACGTCGCGAGATGGGGTGGGGGGGGGGGGGGGGACTTGGGACTTGGCAGCGGCCGCCTGCAACACGGGAGAGAGAGTGTACGCCGGGAGTTTAGCGGCGGCGGCGGCGGAGTCTGCGCGGCTTAGCGGGCGTGCCCCTGGCAGGGCGGCAGCCGGGATTACACACGGCAGCCCGGCACTGCCTCCTCGCCTCGTAAAGATTAAACAGGCTCGCGGACGTAAATTTCACACACAAGTTGCGAAAATACGGCGGGCCGCTGAGCCGCCCGCGTTTGAAAGCACGCGCCCGCTCGCTGGCCTGCGGCCTGACGGAGAGCGGCGAAAGGGGACAAAGGAGGGAAACGCCAGCAATTGGATAACGGCCCTAAAAAATACGCGCGGTTGAAACAGAATATGTGATAAGCCCAGGAGAAGAGATATTGCTCCGATTCCAGCTATCATGTCAGAGGCCCCCACTGAAAAGGGGAGCGAGCGCTTAATATATATCGCAAAGACGGAAAATATTACCGAGGTCACGCAAACGCTCTTCAGAGTGTACTGACTATAAAATACGCGACCCTTGCGCTATCGTTATTATGTCTGCGCATAACATACAGCACTGATAAAAATTTCAACTATAGCCCTTTCGCCTACGTTTCGATTCCGCCACGATTTTGTCTACTTTTTAACGTTGCTGGTGAAAAACGTGTTAAGATGACGACGTGCCGTTGAGCTTCGAGTATTTTACATCAATGAGTGCTACATTTCTATTAGCCGGTACAATCATTCACAGTAAGAGTGAAAGGCATCATCTACGCAAACGAGAATAACACACATGACAGGCTGGTTACTGTGCAGAGCTTATAAATAGAACACTTTTATGCACTACTGATTCATATTTCTACTAAACTTATCAGTTAATACCCTCACAGACATTTCTTGGAAAAATAATTAACGCCAACGGCCTTGCCGCAGTGGATACACCGGTTCCCGTGAGACCAACGCAGTTAAGCGTTGTCGGGCGTGGTCGGCACTTGTATGGGTGACCATCCAGGCCGCCATGCGCTGTTGCCATTTTTCGTGGTGCACTCAGCCTCGTGATGCCAATTGAGCTACTCGACCGAATAGTAGTGGCTTCGGTCAAGAATACCATCACAACGACCGAGAGGGCGGTGTGCTGACCCCATGCCCCTCCTATCAGCATCCTCCTCGGAGGACGACCCGGCGGTCGGACGGTCCCGATGGGCCGCTTGCGGCCTGTAGACGGAGTGGATTTTTTTTAGTGAAGAACTAGAATCGTCCGCACATCTTCAGAAAAGCGTCCCCGCTCTGCTCAAGAATCGGAAACGCAGTTGTTCACATCGCCGATGGAAACAGGAAGATCAACGAGGCTTTTCATGCTACGGCCTGCTGAAAAGCAATGCCTCCGAACTTTTTATGTGAAAAGTCTTAAAGTTAAACGATATTAACACTCTATATCTCTTGTATTCTTATCTACATACCGGGTGATCAAAAAGTCAGTATAAATTTGAATAAATCACGGAATAATGTAGATAGAGAGGTACAAATTGACACACATGCTTGGAATGACATGGGGTTTTATTAGAACCAAAAAAATACAAAAGTTCACAAAATGTCCGACAGATGCCGCTTCATCTAATCAGAATAGCAATAATTAGCATAACAAAGTAAGACAAAGCAAATATGATGTTCTTTACAGGAAATGCTCAATATGTCCACCATCATTCCTCAACAACAGCTGTAGTCGAGGAATAATGTTGTGAACAGCACTGTAAAGCATGTCCGGAGTTATGGAGAGGCATTGGCGTCGGATGTTGTCTTTCAACATCCCTAGAGATGTCGGTCGATCACGATACACTTGCGACTTCAGGTAACCCCAAAGCCAATAATCGCACGGACTGAGGTCTGGGGACCTAGGAGGCCAAGCATGACGAAAGTGGCGGCTGAGCACACGATCATCACCAAACGACGCGCGCAAGAGATCTTTCACGCGTCTAGCAATTTTTTTGGGTTCTAATAAAAACACCGAGCGAGGTGGCGCAGTGGTTAGACACTGGACTCGCATTCGGGAGGACGACGGTTCAATCCCGCGTCCGGTCATCCTGATTTAGGTTTTCCGTGATTTCCCTAAATCACTCCAGGCATATGCCGGGATGCTTCCTCTGAAAGGGCACGGCCGACTTCCTTCCCCATCCTTCCCAAACCCGATGAGACCGATGACCTCGCTGTCTGGTCTCCTTTCCCAAACAACCTAATAAAACCCCACGCCATTCCAAGCATGTGTGTCAATTTTTACCTCTTTATCTACATTATTCCGTGGTTTATTACGTTTTCAAACTTATACTGAACTTTTGATCACCCGGTATTTATACCTCTTCAAAGTTGCCCTAGTGACGAACGCATTTCTGCTAACAAGAGACCAGTTCGTTCACACCGTCACTGTAGATCCTCTGTCTTTCTTCACGTAGCCACGACCTGACGGATGTGTTCTTTAAGTCTTGGAAACAGATGAAAATCGAATGGGGCCTGGCTGGGACTGGATGGAGAACGATCGATGAGAGTGAACACACAGCAGCGGACTGCTGCAGACGCTGCAGTGCTCGCGTGTCGTCTGGAATTTGGATAGATTAATGGAAACCCGACCCTATAAGGTGCACTGAAAGTCGCCTTGCAGAGCCACGAACGTAACACCTCAACATAGAAAACTCTAGTTAAAGTCTTGAAAGTGCTGTAAATCTCACCAGGCCAAGACTTGCAATACGAACAAGAAAAGAAGTACGCCTTTACAACACGATGTCTGCAAGTGATCAACCTGCTTTAGCTTCAGTTGTACTACGGTCTTATTTAACTATAAAGCATGTTCACAGACATGTCCAGTGCTCACCTAGGCTGTGGTTTGTCGAGTCAAACAGAAAGTTCTCTAAGAACCACGCGGCTTCTTTGTTAACTATTGGTCGTCGCCGGCATCTCGCCAAATTGTTTACACAAGACTCCTACAGATCGTGTGAAAGACGGTCATGCTTTCAGATACTGATATCTCGGTACAGAATATATCTTTGCAGCTTGTCTGCTATTTAAGAACACGTGAAAACAAATACAGCACTTAAAGTTGTGAATGTGACAGGCAACTTTCAAAGTGATTCCAACGAACTGCTTTTTCAATTAAAACCTCGTCATTTCATGACCCTGTGTGGCTCTGTACAATGTACCTCTAGCAGCCGGACGTTGTGGCCGAGCGGTTCTAGGCGCTTCAGTCTGGTACCGCGCGACCGCTACGGTCGCAGGTTCGAATCCTGCCTCGGGCATGGATGTGTGTGATGTCCTTAGGTTAGTTAGGTTTAAGTAGTTCTACGTTCTAGGAGACTGATGACCTCAAATGTTAAGTCCCACAGTGCTCAGAGCCATTTGAACCATTTTCTACCTCTAGCACTGACGTATGTAACTGCTGTCAGAGGCACATTAATGTTCATATAAAGCGTCGGTAACACTGTGGAATCCACCATTATCCCACCGCCCCCATGACGGTTATACTGACTCCCCTTTGAATCAAAGTGGCGTGGTGATACATAATTCTTCAACTAAATTCATAGTTGAATCACGAACGAAATGAAATGGTGGAAATAGTATAGGTGCTAAACACAGAATAATGCAACAAATCTCAAAATATTAAGTTACCCTACGCTAGTTCACAAGGAACTTCTCGATGACAAAAAACTGTAATCCCATCCAACAGTTAGCTCCTCGGGACGTAGGGCGGGGGAGGAAGACGAACATTCCAAATCCATTTTATCCAGTCCTAGGCCATTCTCCATTGTACAGACACCCTGGGATAAGTGGAATTACACGCGCATCCCCAGCGAACGTGGAACCCTATGCTAGGCTGGGCGACAACTATTAAATTATCTCTTGATAAATTTTGATGCACTTCACACAGGGCAAGAGAGTGTGAAACATCATATATATTAGACCAGTGGACAAGAGGACCATGTTTGCAAACCAGACTAAACATCAGCACCCCCAATAGACGTGACACTACTATTGTGTATCAAAGCCTGTAAACTAACCCCCGGCCTCACTTCGGCGACATAGAGAGTCCAAGACATTCGTTAGGCATAGCCTATCCAACCGAAACCACTCACTGATAATTAGATTAAGATCAGATGGTTTAAGGGCCAGTTAACTTGCGACAGGATACCCAGATGTTTGTGAAAACACGCCCTGTGACCTGGGCTGTGGTCATCCACAGAATACGCTTCATAAAAACGTAGAAGGGCGGACAATGGATGTTGAAGTAAACGTCCTGGTTCATCTTTGCAATAACCACACTGAGTGGGTCGAAGTCATCGTACGTAAATCGCCTCAAAAACCTCACAGACCCACATCCGGCCTGAACTACACTCTTTACTCACAGCAGATTATACGGCACACTCGGATGCCTTCGATCGTTTGGGATCGTCGGACCACAATATACGCTTCCAATCAGCTATTGTCCATTTTGTGTGGTGTCTGGTTCGCTAAAGACGTGCAGCTTTAGGTGCCTGGAACGTTAGATAATGCTTGGGATATTTGAGTCGCAACAAGCGCTAATTCTTACAAAACCGCCTTTTCCCTCAGCTTGCAACATTTTTTTTCGCTATCGGACTAAGTTTTTGTTAGATGATTTAGTCAGATGCAAAACTGTAAAATCAAAATTCATTGACGACAAAAAGGTGTGTTTTATGAAGCCAGCTGGCGCATTCTGTCCCGCTCGTCGGGGTTGTAAAAGAAGCAACAGGTTGGGGCGCAGCCCCATCCACTTTCACTCTCTCCAACCTCGTCCATCCTTCCTGTTATATGCTTGTAGCAAAATAAAACGTGCCACGCTCGTACCACATCACCCTGAGCTCTCAACACAATGCACTGGCCACCTTTCAGGTGACTGGAAGCACTCGAGTCCACACATACATCAATGAGATGAAAAATAAAAGATTATTATTAATTTTACTACTGAAATATTACTGAAATAAATTAGTAATTACTGTTCCATCACTAATCCACAATAATGACAGAATCGATTAAATTAAAGGTGGCTGAGGCAGTTAAGGTCTAGTTTTTGCAACTAGACTGGTTACAGGTCTAAGTAGTCGGAAATGTCACACACCTGTGGAGTCTACAAACCATTAATTCAAGCCAGATGATGGCAGGCAGCTCCCTACCTGCTCTGAGAACTTTCTCACTATGTTTTCCGGAAGTAACTACATATGGACAGAGTTAGTCCACGCAGTTGCTTAGGGAAGTAAGAAAATCACAAGTATGTTTTACTAATGACTTATTCATAGCAAACATGGGAGTCCACGTATGGAGTGAAGCTACTGAACTACATGAAATAAATCGTCATAACTTCGAAACGGTTTGCGTTAGGACCTTCAAGCTGCACGATTGGCGGTGGGGCATCATGGTAATTAGCATGCGCATTGTGGTTTGGTTTAGCGACGAAGCCCACTTGCATTTGGATGAGTTCGTCGGTAACCAAAATTGGCGCATTTAGGGGACTGAGACTTCGCATTTCGCGATCGAGAAGTCTCTTCACCCTCAAGATGTGGCTGTGTGGTGTGCAATGTCCAATCACGGAATAATCGGTGCGGTATTTCTTGATGGCACAATGACTACCGTACGGTACGTGAAGGTTTTGGAAGATGTTTTCATCCCCATTATCCGGAGTGACCCTGATTTGGAGGAGATGTGGTACATGCAAGACGGAGCTCGACCCCATCGAAGCAGGAGAATGTCTTATGTGCTGGAGGAGCACTTTGGGGAACGCATTCTGGCTCTGGAGAACCCAGAGGCCACTGTCATGGGCCTCGACTAGCCGCCACACTCTTCGGATCTGAACACATTCGACTCCTTTCTGTGGGGTTATGTTAAAGACAAGGGGTACAGCAATGGCACCAAAACCATTGCTGAGCAGAAAACACGCATTCAGGTGGCCATTGACAGCATCCATGTTCCGACACTTCAGCGGGTCATGCGGAATTTCGCTATTCGTCAGCGCCACTTCATCGCCAATGATGGCAGGCATATCGAACATGTCGTAACCTAAATCCGAATATCTGTAGGTACCTTTACATGTTGGATAAAGTATCCGCACGCAGTAGTTTGTAATTAATGTACATTTTTTTCATATAGTTCAATAGTTGTCACCCTGAAAAAGTAATTCTGAAACATCGTTAAAGCTTTACGTTGAGTTCATAATATGTTCCTCCAGTTAGTTTTTGAAGCTACAGGGGTCTTGTAATCTATCAATTAAATAAAATTATGGTATTTCAAAGTCATTATGACCAACCACATTTGTCAGAATTCCATAGAAAAAGAGACAGTTCTTTAACACATTAAAATTAGTAAAATATGTTCATGAAAAAAGGCTGTATACATGGAAGAAGCCTGGAGATACTAGAAGGTATCAGATAGATTATATAATGGTAAGACAGAGATTTAGGAATCAGGTTTTAAATTGTAAGACATTTCCAGGGGCAGATGTGGACTCTGACCACAATCTATTGGTTATGAACTGTAGATTAAAACAGAAGAAACTGCAAAATGGTGGCAATTTGAGAAGATGGGACCCGGATCAATTGAAAGAACCAGAGGTTGTAGAGAGCTTCAGGGAGAGCATTAGGGAACGATTGACAAGAATGGGGCAAAGAAATACAGTAGAAGAAGACTGGGTAGCTCTGAGAGACGAAATAGTGAAGTCAGCAGACGATCAAGTAGGAAAAAAGACGAGGGCTAGTAGAAATCCTTGGGTAACAGAAGAAATATTGAATTTAATTTATGAAAGGAGAAAATATAAAAATGCAGTAAATGAAGCAGGCAAAAAGGAATACAAACGTCTCAAAAATGCGATCGACAGGAGGTGCAAAATGGCTAAGCAGGGATGGCTAGAGAACAAATGTAAGGATGTAGAGGTGCATATCACTAGGGGTAAGATAGATACTGCCTACAGTAATATTAAAGAGACCTTTGGAGAAAAGAGAACCGCTTGCATGAATATCAACAGCTCAGATGGAAACCCAGTCTTAAGCAAAGAAAGGAAAGCAGAAATGTGGAAGGAGTATACAGAGGGTCTATACAAGGGCGATGTTCTTGAGGACAATATTAAAGAAATGGAAGAGAATGTAGATGAAGATGAAATAAGAGATATGATACTGCGTGAAGAGTTTGACAGAGCACTGAAAGACCTAAGTCGAAATAAGGCCCCGAGAATAAACAACATTCCATTAGAACTACTGATAGCATTTGCAGAGCCAGCCCTGACAAAACTCTACCATCTAGTGAGCAAGATGTATGAGACAAGCGAAATACACTCAGACTTCAAGAAGAATATAATAATTCCTATCCCAAATAAAGCAGGTGTTGACAGATGTGAAAATTACCGAAGTATCAGTTTAATAAGCCACGGCTGCAAAATACTAACGCGAATTATTTAAAGACGAATGGAAAAACTGGTAGAAGCGGACCTCGGGGAAGATCAGTTTGGATTCCGTAGAAATATGGGAACACGTGAGGCAATACTGACCCTACGACTTATCTCAGAAGCTAGATTAAGAAAAGGCAAACCTACGTTTCTAGCATTTGTAGACTTGGAGAAAGCTTTTGACAATGTTGACTGGAGTACTCTCTTTCGAATTCTGAAGGTGGCAGGGGTAAAATACAGGGAGCGAAAGGCTATTTACAATTTGTACAGAAACCAGATGGCAGTTATAAAAGTCGAGGGACATGAAAGGGAAGCAGTAGTGGGGAAGGGAGTGAGACAGGGTTGTAGTCTCTCCCCGATGTTATTCAATATGTATATTGAGCAAGCAGTGAAGGAAACAAAAGGAAAATTCGGACTAGGTGTTAAAATCCATGGAGAAAAAATAAAAACTTTGAGGTTCGCCGATGACATTATAATTCTGTCAGAGACAGCAACGGACTTGGAAGAGCAGTTGAACGGAATGGATAGTGTCTTGAAAGGAGGATATAAGATGAACATGAACAAAAGCAAAACGAGGATAATGGAATGTAGTCGAATTAAATCGGGTGATGCTGAGGGAATTAGATTAGGAAATGAGACACTTAAAGTAGTAAATGAGTTTTGCTATTTGGGGAGCAAAATAACTGATGATGGTCGAAGTAGAGAGGATATAAAATGTAGACTGGCATTGGCAAGGAAAGTGTTTCCGAAGAAGAGAAATTTGTTAACATCGATTATGGATTTAAGCGTCAGGAAGTCGTTTCTGAAAGCATTTGTATGGAGTGTAGCCATGTATGGAAGTGAAACATGGACGATAAATAGTTTAGACAAGAATAGAATAGTAGCTTTCTAAATGAGATGCTACAGAAGAATGCTGAAGATTAGATGGGTAGATCACATAACTAACGAGGAGGTACTGAATAGAATTGGAGAGAAGAGAAATATGTGGCACAACTTGACTAGAAGAAGGGATAGGTTGGTAGGACATGTTCTGAAGCATCAAGGGATCGCCGATTTAGTATTGGAGGGCAGCGTGGAGGGTAAAAATCGTAGAGGGAGACCAAGAAATGAATACAGTAAACATATTCAGAAGGATGTAGGTTGCAGTAGGTACTGGGAGATGAAGAACCTTGCACAGGATAGAGTAGCATGGAGAGCTGCATCAAACCAGTCCCTGGACTGATGACCACAACAACAACAACAACATGTTCATGAAATTACTTTTGTTGTAATCACTACGCAACCGTGACCGAGGCAGCGGCCGGTAGGCTAGTTACAACATAAAAGGTTCCTGCTTGACTCTCAGGTTTTCCGCCCATGATAGGCTTTTTATCTTCCCTTAGTGACTCTCTGTGTCTTTGTTTGCTGTCTAAAATACACGGAAGCATCCATGTTTGTACCCTTCGAAAGTAGTGCGCCGTATTTGATAACTTTGAGGAAAAAATACTGCGTCAAAGTAGAGCAGAACCATTACACGCTACCGTGAGTAACATCCCTTTGTGAGGTAATGGACTCTAGATATCCACTACAGCAAATTTTCTTTGAGGTGTTCACTCCCAAATTGGTTGAGTTTACCTGCTTTTATTGACGGCAGCGACTTCATTGTCACTGGCAAGGCAACACGCTCATGTCGGTTGGGAGCTATTACGGCCACTGTCCTTACACGGATGGTACGCTATTCCTTGCAGTAACCTTGGACAGTCCGTGTTGACAACAAATCGGGAAACTTGACGATGTGGCAACAAGCACATCTAAACACGACTGGCCCTTTCAGATAATCTGTGACGTCACCACGTCGACTTATTTTTACTGTGCCGATTTCCATCGCCGAGTGGTACAATCACAATACTTCGCTGTCGAGATTTCCGCGCCCTGGTATGTCCTACACCGTCTACAAAGTTCAAGAGCGATCAAGAGGGCGACAGGTGTTTTCTCCTGTGTTCGTGCACTCTATCTGCTGTTGCAGTATCGGTTTCTTACCAATAGTACGTTTACACTTGGTAAATGTTGGATCTTTCAGAGATATACACGGCGTTTCTGATTAACGTGTAAAAACCCCAGAAGTGACATATATGACGCTGAGACAATTTAATCCAAGACGTGTCCCAAATGCCAGAAAATGTCCCAAAAGTAGATGGCAAATGTTCAACATGTGACTTCACCACATGACGTAGCTCGCCCCACGTGGAGCGGTTGAGTCTGTCGGTCTGCATCACCTGTTCATCCCAGCCCTAGTCAAGCTTTCGCGTCGGTGTGGCTGTGGGCCTACGTGCGAGACTTTAAGCCTTGGTGCTCAGGGTTCGAGGCTTGCGTCTAGCAGACAGTATCTTTCTGCACTGCGTTAGACAGTTACGTATTCACACTGAAGTAAGTACTATTATTGAATGTACCGGTCTCCGCTGGCTTATTGCGAAGTACAGTATAACAGACACACACCGCATTGTATCACAAGTAAATGGTAATACGAGGGTAAGTCGATTATTATCCGTTAATTAGTTATAAAATTTTACTGTAATCAAATAGGAAACTTAAAAGAACATCATTTTTGGACATAGTCTCCTTGCGTTTCAATGCACTTGGTCCATCGTTGTACAAGCTTCCTGATGCCCTCATAAAAGAAAGTTCTCGGTTGAGCTGCGAGCCCGGAATGCAGCGCTCCTTCCACTGCTTCGTCCGAGGCAAATCGACGGCCCCTTAATGCCTGTTTGAGTGGACCAAACAAGTGATAGAAAGGGCAAGATCGGGACTATATGGAGGATGATCCACTACTTCAAATTTGAGTTTCTGAAGCGTTTCAGCAGTGTGGGCAAATAGTTAATCGTCTGTCTAAGCGAACCATTTCTCGTGATCGCTGAATGGTTTCTTCATTTGTGGCGGTAAACGGTCATCCGGCTCCTTCATCGTGCGTAACACTTGTGCAACCATTTCGCAGTTTTTCAGTCCATTGGTAGACACTCCGTTCATCTACATATATACTCCGCTAGCGGCCAAGCGGTGTGTGGCCGAGGGCACAAAACACTGTGTTGCGGCAAAACACTGTTCCCGTACTGTACCGAAAGTCTTCGATGAATTTCAGCCCCTGATACGCCTTCCGACCACAAAAAACGGATCACTGAACGTTGCTCTTCTTTGGTGCAAATAGACAGCAGAGAAGCCATGATAAACAGCACGGCAGCGATAACGAAACTAACCTAGCAGCTTGAAAATTGCGAAGATATAACAAACTAACATAGCAGCTTGAAAATTGCGAAGATATAACAAATAAACAAAGCATGCGTCATCAACTTAAAACAACAGTACTACCAAAATAATCAAAGATATAACTAAATTTCCGATAGTAATTGACTTCAGAATGAGATTTTCACTCTGCAGCGGAGTGTGCGCTGATATGAAACTTCCTGACAGATTAAAACTGTGTGCCGGGCCGAGACTCGAACTCGGGACCTTGGCCTTTCGCGGGCAAGTGCTCTACCAAATGAGCTAACCAAGCACGACTCACGCCCCGTCATCACAGCTTTACTTCTGCCAGTACCTCGTCTCCTACATTCCAAACTTTACAGAAGCTCTCCTGCGAACCTTGCATAACTAGCACTCCTGAAAGAAAGGATATTGCGGAGACTTGGCACACAGTTTTAATCTGCCAGGAAGTTTCATATCAGTGCACACTCCGCTGCAGAGTGAAAATCTCATTCTGGAAACATCCCCTAGGCTTAGGCACAGCCTGGGGGATGTTTCCAGAATGAGATTTTCACTCTGCAGCGGAGTGTGCGCTGATATGAAACTTCCTGGCAGATTAAAACTGTTTGCCAGGCCGAGACTCCAACTCTGGACCTTTGCCTTTCGCGGGCAAGTGCTCTACCAATAATTGACTTACCCTCGTAAGTTCCCAAACTGCCTAGTTACCAGGAAATGACCGAAGTTTTCTTTACTAAATAATGGCTGTAAACAAAAAAAAAATTTCAAATGGCTCTGAGCACTAAGGGACTTAACATCTGAGGTCATCAGTCCCCTACAACTTAGAACTACTTAAACCTAACTAACCTAAGAACATCACACGCATCCCTGCCCTAGGCAGGGTTCGAACCTGCGACCGTAGCAGTGGGGTGGTTCAGGACAGAAGCGCCTAGAAGTGCTCGGCCACCGCGGCCGGCGGCTGTAAACAAAAAGAGAAGGGACGAAAAGGAAAAAAAAGTAAGAACAGCTTTTACTTGGTTACAGCCAGGACAATATTCTAATTTTCACGTTTACAAGAGATCACATTTACAACAGGTGTTCAGAATTTGCTCCGCTTGCTCGTATGCAAGTACTGAATCGCTCAGGTCATCCCTTCACGCCAACACCCAACCGCTGCACGTGCAGCGGGTACGCCATCTGGCGACGTCATATATTCATCTCTCATTCATTTTCGTAGTATTTCCTCACATTTGCGACACGATGTTTCTCAAATTACTCGTCTCAGCGCCATTTACACCGCTTCGGGATTTTTAAATGTTAAAAATAATCGCCGTGTGTAGAAATAAAAACGAGAGCTTGCTGAAAGGCAATGCCTACGAATGTTTTATTCTGTCCTCAGTATCGGCTGACATTGTCATGCATATTACTTTCTCATCTTTCTCCGCTTCACGGACGGAAATTGCAGCCCTCTGCCGCAGCGGTGTGTAATGTAAGTATGTCGGTGCGTGACGAAGAGCGTGCTGTAATACAGTTTAAATCCGTAGAACAATAAAAACTATGTACTGTGATACCTGTATTGACATCAGTAATGTGCGACGTTGGGTTCTTCGTGCTCGTAATGATCTGGGAGCGTTTCCCATAGTTAAAGAACACCGTCGAAGACTTCACTTTGATAGTGATGAAGCGGTGCGAGCAGAGGTGAGGCTGTGGCACCGGCAACAAAATCAGACATTCTACAGGGACTGAGGCAACAAACTGATCTGTTATTGGCATAAGCCTGTTTGTCCACAGGGTGACTATGCTAATAAACAAGTACGTAGATGTAGAATGTTGATAAAAGTTGCTTTATTTAAAAAGCTTGACCCTCGAGGCCAACAGGATGGAGATAGAAAGAAAGACGTTTCTCTGACCAGGTAAAATGAAGAGAGGAAAAGCTGGACTCACTAACAGAACAAGACTATATGCGAGAGATGCAGGACTTTGGGCAGGATAAAAGTATAATTCAATACATCTCTGAGTGCTGGCAGGAGACCAGTGAGAGAGTGGGTTCTAGATTATGTTGAAAATAGGCGAGAAGAGTGTGCAAGAGTTTTTGGCTTTTGTGATAGGTGGTTCTTGACACTGTGTGCAAATTCTTAAGCTTAGTTTCCTAAGTGCTTTTCTTAAGCAAATGTGCTGCTAGCATTGGACGATGTGTCAACCGACACATTCTGAAGTACAATATCTAGGCTAGCCTTATTATTGATACTTTGATGAACCATCCACAACACCGATTTTGTTATTCACCATGCTTGTCATCGCCTTCCATTGCATTCTCCTGCCTTGCAGTCTTCCGAATCCACTTCACCAGTCTTCTGTCTACGCCATTACCTGCCTTTACAGTTACCTGTCTTCAGTGTCGTAGCTGTGACCCATAGCGTCATCCGTGTCATCGTCCACCGCGATGACCCGTATGTGGTCCACTCTTTTAACTTCAGTTTCCTTCCAGTTGTTTCGGTATTCAGCGATGCAATGTCCCAGCATCGCGACCTCTGCAGCCACCTCTCTGCACCTACACTCCATGTCTGCCGCCGAGTATCCCTTAACCGTCCATTCACCATTCCCGACTATTCTCCTCACCTTTCCCCACTCCCGGGATGCCTCCTCCTTGTTTCATTGCCCGTTCCTACTAACATCAAACTCCAGCCTTTTGTTACTGAGGATGGTGGCGCAGTTGTTAGCGCCCTGAACTTGCAGTCCGCGGACGATGGTTTAAACCCACATCCAGCCATCCTTATTTAGGTTTTCTGTAATTTCTCTAAATCGCTTCAGGCAAATTCCCGGATGGTTCCTTTGAAAGGGCACCGCCGGCTTCCTTCCCTAACCCGATAAGACCGATGACGTCGCAGTTTGGCCCTTCTCCAAACCAACCAACCAACCAATCAACCATCCTTTTGTTTTATAGCCACTGTTTATTCTGTTTTACAGCCACTGTCTATTCCACGATACATCTTAGTTAAATGCATCAGCACCAGCCTCAACACCAGCATCAAAATCAGCAGCCTCTTTAGCATCGGCGTCAACTCCATCAACCGACCACGCACTGCGTCACAACTCAGTCATAATCTTGTCAAATGCAGAACCGGTTTTCTCTAGCCCGTTCATTTGTAGCATTTATTATTACTGTCACGCCGGCGTGATGTCGCTTGATATCTAATCCGTGCGTGCTGGCGTTTCTGGTCGTTTCATTGTCCTCGCGCTCTCAGTGTTCCACCGGCTCTCGCCTGTCTTTCTTCCGCCTACATGATTACTGAGTCGCGTATTCTTCTAAGTTCCTTAATATCACCCTTCTTCCAGTTTTCAAAGTCGTATGGTTGGTCTGTTACTCTATATCAATTTTTCCCCAACCTTTCTTTATTGGATATTTGTACTTTAGGCTCACTGTTTTGTGGTGGTTTTCATCTGATCTGTTTTTCTGCCTGCAAACCGCAGTGTGCCTTTGCCACAGAGTTTAATCCGCACTATGTTGCTCTCCCAAAACTGACTTTATCTAACTATATTCCCGGTGTATTAGTTACCTTTATTTTAGTTCCACATTTTTAGACATAGAATTTAGATCCTATGAACTCTCTTGACTCTTTTTTATCTTAGGACCCCTTGCTATTCGGGGTACTCCAAAGCATTGTCCTACCGATTATATTGCCTGACTACCTTTCCTCCCACGGACGTTTTACGTTTACCTGACTCAAAATGTTGGATCGTCCATTTAACCGTGGTGTGGAATTTACACACATCAAAAAAAGTTTTGCAATACCTAGGTTCCGAGAGTTCCGGAACCTTTACAGAAAAATGGAATAGAGATCAACATAAACATCATTTTCGCCCTTTTTATTGCTCATGAAAACCACACATTGCATGTTGTACCACCAGACAGCGAGATCTTCAGAGGTGGTGGTCCAGATTGCTGTACACACAGGCGCCTCTAATACCCAGTAGCACGGCCTCCTGCACTGATGCATGCCTGTATTCGTCGTGGCATACTAACCACAAGTTCATCAAGGCACTGTTGATCCAGATTGTCCCACTCCTCAACGGCGTTACGGGGTGGACCCCTCAGCCTGGTTGGTGGGTCACGACGTCCATCAACAGCCCTTTTCAATCTACCCCACGCATGTTCGATAGGGTTCATGTCTGGAGAACATGCTGGCCACTCTAGTCGAGCGATGTCGTTATCCTCAAGGAAGTCATTCACACCATGTGCACGATGGGGGCACGAATTGTCGCCCATGCAGACCAATGCCTCGCCATTATGCTGCCGATATGGTTGCACTATCGGCCAGAGGATGGCATTCACGTATCGTATAGCCGTTACGGAGCCTTCCAAAACCACAAGCTGTGTACGTTGGCTCCACATAATGCCACCCCAAGCAGCAGGGAACCTCCACCTTGGTGCTCTCTCTAGACACTGTGTCTAAGGCGCTCAGACGATTCTCTGGTTGAAGGCATGTGCGACACTCATCAGTGAAGAGAACGAGATGCCAATCCTAAGCGGTCCATTCGGCATGTTGTTGGGCCCACCTGTACCGCGCTGTGTGGTGTCGTGTTGCAAAGACGGACCTCGCCATGGACGTCGGAAGTGAAGTTGCGCATCATGCAGCCAATTGCGCACACTTTGAGTCGTAACACGACGTCCTGTGGCTGCACGGAAAGCATTATTCAACATCGTGGCGTTGCTGTCAGGGTTCCTCCGAGCCATAATCCGTGGGTAGCGGTCGGCCATGAGTACTTCAGTAGTTGCCCTTGGGCAGCCTGAGCGAGGTATGTCTTCGACAGTTCCTGTCTCTCTGTATCTCCCCCATGGCCTAACAACATCGCTTTGGTTGACGCCGAGACGCCTGGACACTTCCCTTGTTGAGAGCTCTTCCTGGCACAAAGTAATAATGTCGACGCGACCGAACCGCGGTATTGACCATCTAGGCATTATTGAACTACAGACAACACGAGCCGTGTACCTCCTTCTTGGTGGAATGATTGGACCCCCTCCGTCTAATAGGCACTGCTCACGCATGGTTGTTTATATCTTTGGGCGGGTTTACTGACATCTCTGAACAGTTACAGGGACTGTGTCTGTGATACAATATCCAGAGTCAACGTCTATCTTCAGGAGGTCTGGGAACCAGGGTGATGTAAAACTTTTTTCTATGTGTGTATACAAATTGATTCTGAGTACTCTTATCCATTGTTTACTACGTCCTTCTGTTCAAAACTGTTCAAATGGCTCTGAGCACGATAGGACTTAACTTCTGACGTCATCAGTCCCCTAGAACTTAGAACTACTTAAACATAACTAACTTTAGGATATCACACACCACCATGCCCGAGGCAGAATTCGAACCTGCGACCGTAGTGGTCGCGCGGTTCCAGACTGAAGGGCCTAGAACCGCTCTGCCACTCCGGCCGGCCGTATTTCTGTTAACTTGGTGTGTAGACAATACTGTTTATCCTATTTTTTCCTCAGTTTCTGTAATCAGATATATACTTGAGTTGTTGTTGTTGTGGTCTTCAGTCCTGAGACTGGTTTGATGCAGCTCTCCATGCTACTCTATCCTGTGCAAGCTTCTTCATCTCCCAGTACCTACTGCAGCCTGCATCCTTCTGAATCTGCTTAGTCTCCCTCTACGATTTTTACCCTCCATGCTACTCTCCAGTACTAAATTGGTGATCCCTTGATGCCTCAGAACATGTCCTACCAACCGATCCCTTCTTCTAGTCAAGTTGTGCCACAAACTCCTCTTCTCCCCAATTCTATTCAATACCTCATCATTAGTTATGTGATCTAACCATCTAATCTTCAGCGTTCTTCTGTAGCACCACATTTAGAAAGCTTCTATTCTATTCTTGTCCAAACTATTTATCGTCCATGTTTCACTTCCATATATGGCTACACTCCATACAAATACTTTCAGAAACGACTTCCTGACACTTAAATCTATACTCGATGTTAACAAATTTCTCTTCTTCGGAAACGCTTTCCTTGCCATTGCCAGTCTACATTTTATATCCACTCTACTTCGACCATCATCAGTTATTTTGCTGCCGAAATAACAAAACTCCTTTACTACTTTAAGTGTCTCATTTCCTAATCTAATTCCCTCAGCATCATCCGACTTAATTCGACTGCGTTCCATTATTCTCGTTTTGCTTTTGTTGATGTTCATCTTATATCCTCCTTTCAAGACACGCTCCATTCAATTCAACTGCTCTTCCAAGTCCTTTGCTGTCTCTGACAGAATTACAATGTCATTGGCAAACCTCAAAGTTTTTATTTCTTCTCTATGGATTTTAATATCTACTCCGAATTTTCCTTTTGTTTCCTTCACTGCTTGCTCAAAATACAGATTGAATAACATGGGGGATAGGCTACAACCCTGTCCCACTCCCTTCCCAAACACTGCTTCCCTTTCATGTCCCTCGACTCTTATAACTGCCATCTGATTTCTGTACAAATTGTAAATAGCCTTCGCGCCCTGTATTTTACCCCTGTCACCTTCAGAATTTGAAAGAGAGTATTCCAGTCAACATTGTCAAATACTTTCTCTAAGTCTACAAATGATAGAAACGTAGGTTAGCCTTTCCTTAATCTTTCTTCTAAGATAAGTCGTAGGGTCAGTATTGCCTCACGTGTTCCAACATTTCTATATACATTTCTATGTACATATACTTGAGTATGCAGCTATAACATGCGAAATCTATCGTTTCATACAACAGTTGTTGCGGTTCTTCATTTGTCAAGATGCATTTGCACAGCTGTGTCTGCCCGTACTATAAAGCGTTTTGTCGTTGGCATAAGTCCTAGTCATTACCTTTATGAGGCTACAAACAGATACGACTGAACGGCGAAACTTAGCGATGTGTCTGTCAGCTACAAGGAGGTTGTTATACCGCACCAACTAGTTGGACGTACAGGCGGCCGCACTGTAGATGGGAGCAGTATTAAGACACTCAACTCAGCAGACAAAGCTGTCAAGGGAAAGTCCCCATCGCACCCCGCTCAACTTTAGTGGTCAGATGGCTCATTGGATACCCCTTCAAAAACTGAACACAGATAAAGCATGAAAACAGGAAGGAGGTGTACTGTACTGTGAAAAAAGAAGCAAAATACAGTCACCAGCCCATGAACAAGGGCACGATGAAATATTGGCGTCGTTGTCAAGACGTCACGGTGTTGGCCTGCCACGCAAACCTCAGCTGTGTCAATTTCTCTTTTCTGCTTTTCGCTGTATTCAATTTTGTGTCTGTGTCGTGCTGCAACGTCCGTTTGCAACAGCTCACTGTAAGGAAGGGACCTATAATGACAGTTGATTCTGCACAACTACTCTGTTAGCAGCCGAAAGGAATTGGCTTTCGAATGGGAACCGCAAACGTTTAATGACGAGGCGATAACTCAACGGAATCCTCGACCATAAAACACGTCTGGTGTGTCATACACGGCTTTAGTGACAGTACGTGTGTCGTATGGTAGGAATAACTGGTACAGTCGGACGTACCGTCTGCTATGCACCTCACAATGTTTTGTAGAGTATAGATGTAAATGTACACCTGGTAAGTGAGTGAGATATGCCTCCTTGTCCGATTTAGGTGTTCGAGTGAATGTGAATGTAATCACTCCCAAGCAAGTGATGAAAACATTATAGTATGTCGCATAAGCTGCAACAAATGAACGCAAAAGTTTCACAATCACACAGTTTTCCGCCTGCTCTGTCAAAACATATGTTTTTAACGTTTTTTAAGTTGCGTTCCGTTTTGTAAGTTTTGGCTCTTGAATTCCAATGTTGTAGCATAATTCAGACCCATTTGTTTCTTATTTTCTTTTCTGTGAGACGTCTGTATGGTATCTCGCCTGCCCTCTCTATTCATCACGTTGACTTTCGACGGTAAAGCATTCTTACCACATAACTCATATTCTGTAACCAATGTATAGTATGACAACTGCCAAGACTACAAAAAGAGAACAAACAAACATTTCAATGACCGGTCAGAGAGTTCATAACGTTTAAAAAAAATAATAAAGATAAATGGAGCGAGGGAGTTTCGAACAAGGCTCGTCCACCTGACGAGTCCAACAAAGCGAGCAGGACGCTGTTGCTGTTTACTGTCGCACATTGTTGTACTTCTTAGGCTGGACAGTTCACTGTTTCTATTTTGCTTTTCTTCACAGCTGAGTGCACCTTCTTCCTGTTTTCATGCTTGATCTCAGTTCAGTTTTTGACGGGCTTTCCACTGGGCCATCTTATCAGTAAATCTGAGGGGGTGCGATGGAAAGTTTCCCTTGTGAGTCTCCGTCACTGGTGGACACTGCAGTACGAGAAATACTAGCGCCATAGGAGTGGTTCAGGAACGGCGTCTGGAATAAGGCAGGTGCCCTGGGTGGCTGGCCGCCTTGGTGGAAATTGCAAATTTGTAGTAAGTTCACACACACATCCATGCCCGAGGGAGGACTCGAATCTCCGACGGGGTAGCCGCGCGAACCGTGGCGAGGCACCCTAGACCGCACGGCTACCCCGCGCGGCCGCCGTGGTGGAAGTGAGAGGCTATTATACCCACTAAATAGACTACAATACTGTAAAAGGTGATCCAAGACATCTGTAGAACAGTCCAGAAAACATTTATAAAGAGAAAAATATGACTACTGTGTGCGTGAAAAACCGCCCTAGTTCGTAAGTTATTCACTATCGAAGTTTTTGCAAATGAAATGAACTTTTAAAATTAATACCCTCCCAATGCCTTAGGCTGTTTGGAGAACCTATGCAATTATGGACGGAACATGTGGAGCTGTATCTGAATATACTACTAGACTCTTTCTAAATATTATATATTTTAAAATATATGCCATAATATGTATTCCGAGCCGCAGAAAATGTAAATTTCCCACATTCTAAAAATAAATCGATGCAAGTAGCGGCGGAATAGTACAGTACGCTATTTCTATACATTTACAAATTAAAGCAGCATAACTTGATAAACCAAGTTTCAAACCGACAAAATTATAATTATTGGGAAAACTAATAGACACACCAAAAAAATAAGACAGAACCGGAAAATAGAAAGTTTTTATCTGATCTCATGTGTTGTACATGTGTTTAGTCTAAGAGAAATAGTTGTTTGAACGTATGGTAAGAACGAACTTCCTAGCAGATTAAAACTGCGTGCCGGACCGAGACTCCAACTCAGGACCTTTGTCTTTCACGGGCAAGTTCCCTGCCGACTGAGTTACTGAAGCGCTACTCACAACACGTCCTCACGGCTGTACTTCCGCCAGTACCTCGTCTCGTACCTTCCAAACTTCACAGAAGCCCTCCTCCGAAACTTGCAAGACTAGGATTTCTGTAAGATAGGATATTGCGGAGATATGGCTTAGCCACAGCCTGGGGGATGTTCCCGGAATGAGATTTTCACTCTGCAGCGGAGTGTGCATTGATATGAAACATCCTGGCAGATTAAAAGTGTGTGTCGAACCGAGACTCGAACTCGGAACCTTTGTCTTTCGGCGGCAATGCTCAACCCCCAGGTTGTGGCTAAGCCATGTCTCCACAGTATCTTTTCTTCCAGGAGTGCTAGTTCTGCAAGGTTCGCAGGAGAGCTCGTTTGGAAGATAGGTACTGGCGAACTAAAGCTGTGAGGACGGGTCGTGAGTCGTGCTTGGATAGCTCAGTTGTTAGAGCACTTGTCCGCGGAAAGCAAACGACCGAGTTCAAGTCTCGGTTTGGAACACAGTTTTAATCTGCCAGGAAGTTTCATACCAGCGCACACTCCGTTGCAGAGTGAAAATTTCATTCTAAAAACAATTTACTTTGTACGGTGAACAAGTCTCGGTTTGGAACACAGTTTTAATCTGCCAGGAAGTTTCATACCAGCGCACACTCCGCTGCAGAGTGAAACTTTCACTCAAAAAACAATTTACTTTGTGGGGTCAACAGTGCGGCCAAAGTACCCGGAGGGCGCTTTTGAGAGTAAAGACAGACGTTTACTGACTTCAGTATATGATGTAGTGAGGCGAGCACGACTCTCTCTGTCGTCCCTGGCGGGCCCTGACCCGGCCCGCTGTGGTGCTGACGACAGGGGTGTCAAGGACCGGCAAACCGTAGAGGCCACGTTCGTTGTCGCCAGCAGCGCACCACGTTCCTCTGCTAGTATCGCCGCGTCGGCACGCGGAGACGGCTGTGCGTGCTCCGAGGTTCGCCGGTACAACTTCTGTGAAGTTTGGAAGGTAGGTGACGAGGTACTGGCTGAATTGAAGCTGCGAGGAGGGGTTGTCAGCAGTGCTAGAATGGCGGCTGGCGCCGGGAACTCAGCGTCAGAGGCGACGGCGTGCTGCGGACAGCAAGTCGGCGGGGCTGTGGCAGCGGCTCTCTCGAAAGACTATTTTAGCGCTGGCAGCAGACGCAGCCGAGAGTCGAACCCACGGCTGCTGCAGTGGGTGCCCAGTCATCTTGCTGCTCGTAGTATCTCTGGCGTCGTGGTGGTGCTGCTAGCTTCCGGCGACTACAAATGATCCCTGCCTCAATATCCAGCCTTATTTACACGCCTCTGGAGCGCATCTGCGTGGCTAAAACCCGACACCTAGTCGTGTAGCCTAAACAAGACACCTGCCCTCGTGTAGTGACATCACCCTGCTGGCTACACAGTTACCGTTGTGCTTTACGGTTGACTGCTGCGCTCACCTATCCTGGCTTCGCCTTCCACGTGTGTGTCTGTTATTGTCACTCACATGTCACCATACTAGCAGCTGCGGCGGTTTCCACAGTACTTCTCACTATTTTTGCTAAAGACTTATAATTTTATTCAAAGACTAGGTACGGCACTACTAGTTAGCATATCACGGTTTGAATTCCGGGAGGGTCGCTCGACACAAAATACTATTAAAACACTCATCAAATGGTAAAACCCTTAAATAATAAAATATTACCAGTTGGTATTTTTTATGACAAGGCATTTGGTAGTGTAGATCATGTCACACCATTAGAGAAGTTTTACGGAAATGACTCCTTTATGCACAGCTGGTTCATACTTAACAAGCAGAATGCAAAGAATTTTGCTGAATTATACAAACATGTCACAAGGGTAGAAAATTTTAGTGACGGGGAAAAACGACAAAGGGGGTCCAGCAGGGTTCAGTTTTACGTCCACTACAATTCGTTATGTCTGTAATTGACCTTCCGCTTAACATTCATTCAGCAAAATTGATGCTTTTTGCTGACAATACTCGTGTTATAACAAATCCCATTAGAGAGTGACAGAAAACATGATAAACGATAATTTCCAAAGAATTATAAAGTGATTTTCAGAAAGTGGCCTCTCCCTAAAGTTGGAAGAAACACACTATATTCAGTTCTGTACAACAGATAGTCATACCAACAATTGTAGCACATGAGCAGGAGGCCATAAATGGGGTAGAATGCTCCAAATTTTTGTTTTGATGAAAACGTGAACTGGAAGAACAATAATACTGAGTTTCTCAGACAGTTAACTTCAGCTACATTTGCTGTTCGTATAATTGCTAACCTTTGAAGTACATGAATCATCCCTGACCAGTGGCGACTACTGTGTGAGAGCAGAAGAGCAAGTGAGCACCCGAACTTTCGACACCTTGCGGATTTATTGGTTATTTTTCTTTGAATTCTGTTGAACATAATACAGATGCTGCAATCTGTAAGACATGGTACTTGAACCTACAGCACTACTTCTCCTCTAGACTCCGTCAGACTTGGCATCAGGGTCGCGAGCGCACTTCTAGTTCTCAACGTTTCGTGGAGCTTTTGCGCATGCGTGACTCTCGTGACGTAATTGACTTACGGGCCAAATACATACGGATTTGATAAACAACGTGCACGGTACACGATGTGCACACCTAGCCCTTGCCACTCGACTTGAAGTTTACGTCAATGCCACCAGATGGTAGCACACTGTGGCAGACTTTCTTCTCTGTTCGCTCGGCATAAATCCTGCTAGATGATACCACACTCCTCAGATATGGTAATTCACACACTATACACTGCAGTAAAATTAGATCGGACGTCAGAGTACGTTAAAGTTGTATTGACAGTTGACCTATTTTGTGGGCTTCTGAATGAGTTATACTATATAATATATTTTATCATAATATAATCTATTTGAGGTGCATAAGGGCCTAAAGCACGTCACCGTGGACTGTGAGAATGTAGTATTTATTCATGCTCCTGAAATCTGTTGACCTTTTGGTGTGTCAGGTTAATCTGTGCTGTAGTCCCACACTGTATACATGAAATTCACGGAAAGCTGTAGCACTGGTTTCTGTGATATTCACTTAAACGTGGGATCGACGGCGGAATGCGTCAAGCTCTTATGGATCTCAGGGCTCATTCATATTTAGTCAAGTGACTACCTGAGTTTAATCATTTCCATAAAAGGCACATTGTGTTTGGAGTTGGTTGTTTACTGTGCGGGAATCTGCTTTTATGCGCAGTGTAAACATGAGTTACGTTGCATCTATTTAAAGGCTGACAGAAAATAAAGCTGTGTGCACTGGTCATGAGTCGTGCTTTGGTACCTCAGTCGGTAGAGCACTTGCCCGCGAAAGGTAAAGGTCTCGAGTTCGAGTCTCGGTCTGGCACACAGCTTTAATCTGCCAGGAAGTCTCATATCACTGCACAATCCACTGCGAAGTGAAAATCTCATTCTGGGAATAGTAAAGCCGCAAAGGAAATAGGGCATCCGAGAACAGATCCTTTGACTGAGAGAGAGACAAAATCAAATAAGCGTGACTACAAGAGAATATTTAATAAGGAAGTGTATAGTTAGCACAAGTTGTTGTGTGGGTACATCTGATTTTTCAGCCCGGAAGTAAATTCGTGAACTAATACATCTCTTAGGGATCTTTGTAACACCTCCGGTTATTTATCCCGACCTGATCTGATCGGATAGCAGCCCAATAATTATTATTAATGTGACCGTGTACCTAATGGGGCTGGCAATCGGAATTGACTGCTACGGAAGTTGTTACTTTCCAGTTCGTCCTTCTCAATACTGTAATAATGAAATGTCTGGTAACAAGAAAAACACCAACACAGTTTCACTAATTACGAACCTATATTCGTCTCAAAAACACAAAAAGGAGGAGACAGCCACTGCCTTCGTCATACATATCTAATTACGGCTAATCTCAGCACAGGCTTCTTCATTTTCCATTATCGTCACACGCTAATCCATCACTGCATCCAACACTGTAATCCAACACTGCAATCCAAGGTGATGCCGGCGCGGTAGACGCGAAACCAAAATATCGGCACTAGAAATGTCACTGACTACTTCCGTAATGATACTTCTTCACTTTCCCGGTATTATTTCTAGTACAAAGGGGTCTAACCACGGCGATGGCGACTCTCTTCTCCGTTAAAGCCTTGCATTACAACAACAGGCCTCCACACACCTCTACCCGCAACATGGCACTGGCTCAACTCTACAATCGCTCTCGCAACACGACACAATCGATTGTTCGCCCTATCGACCTGTGCCGAGTGCAAATTTATAGTAAGGGCCTACACACCCCTTACATCTTGTACATTTGTACGCAAAAATAAGAAATAAAAAATAAGAAAAGCGCGGAAACCCCTACTTACACAAAAATGCGAAATGGAGAACTGCGAAACCTTACACATTATTTCCTTATTACGCTAAACTATATTTAATTATGTACAAAAAAAATTCCCCAAGAACAATTCTTTCTTTTGTCACATAAGTTATGCATCTTCTTCTCCTTATTATTATTAATGTTGTTATTGTTATTGACAGTGGATGTAGTTGTAGAAACTTGTTGATATGCATGTTATACAGCAGTTCACACGCTCAGATTTTCCTGGATCTAGAAGTTTGTGGAAACCCAAAATGTATACTGACGAGACGCCCCTGCCCCTGACATATTTCGTATATTTCCGCTCAGTAATGTCTTGTAGAATAATTTCCTGGGATAACTCACCACTCAGAGAGAAGGTATTGAATTCACAAAAGTAAACACTAAGAATACCGTGGTATGTCGTCTAGGGGTCCCCGGCACGGTAGCTCAGAGTGTTCGGTCAGAGGGTTAGCTGCCCTCTGCACCAAAAAAAAACTGAGTAAAGGAATCAACGATCAAATTGAAGCGGTGCCATGTAACGTCCGCGCAGACCAAACTTAACGAACGATACCGAAAAAAAAGATGGGGGGGAGGGGGGCGCAGCGTGTTTAATTAATAACGAGCACGCCATGGGTCACGGGTTCGAGACCAACCACCGCTTAAGTTTTGATCAATAATCAGCACTGGGCGCCGAAAACTTCCAGCATAAAAACTCACCCTCATTCTGCCAACGGCCTTGTCAAAAGGGTGGAGGAGCGGAATGAGGTTCACGGCACTCTCTTGTCCTTGGGGTGGGTAACTGTCCCTCAAAGGCGGAAGAATCAGCAATGATCGATAGCGTGAGGATTCAGAAGAGAACTGAAACCACTGCATTAAAGACACATACGTGTATCCACAGGACATGTGGCCTGGAGTTGAAAGTGTCATAATGATCCCTCCATTGGCACAAGATTCCGGAATAGCCCTCTATTCGTATCTCCAGGAGAGGACTGCCAAAAATGGCTCTGAGCACTATGGGACTCAACTGCTGTGGTCATAAGTCCCCTGGAACTTAGAACTACTTAAACCTAACTAACCTAAGGACAGCACACAACACCCAGCCATCACGAGGCAGAGAAAATCCCTGACCCCGCCGGGAATCGAACCCGGGAACCCGGGCGTGGGAAGCGAGAACGCTACCGCACGACCACGAGATGCGGGCAGAGGACTGCCAAGGGGAAGGTGACCACGAGAAAAATATTTAATAATCAACGAAAGAATAACGTTCTACGAGGCATGGCGTGGACTGTCAGAAGCTTGAACATGGTAGGAAAGCTAGAAAATCTGAAACGCTCGATGTAGATATAGTAGCGGGAAGGAACTCAAGGGTTTCTGGTCAAATGACTGTAGCACAATATCAACAGCAGCAGCAGCAGAAAACAGGAGTAGGATTCGTTATGAATAGGAAGGTGCAAAGAGCGTGTTCCTGTGAACAGTTCAGTGATAGGGTTGTTCTTGTCAGAACCGGCAGCAAACCAACACCAACCACGATAGTTCAGGTATATATGTCGACGTTTCAAGTTGAAGATGAAAAGATAGAGAAAGTATGTGAGGATACCGCAAGGGTAATACAGTATGTGAATGGAGATGAAAAGCTAATAGTCATGGGGGACTGGATTGCAGTTGTAGGGAAAGGTGTAGAAGAAAAGGTTAGAGGAGAATATGGGCTTCGGACAAGGAATGAGAGAGGACAAAGACTAAGTGAGTTCTGCAGTAAATTTCAGCACGTAATAGCGAATACTCTGTTCAGGAATCACGAGAGGAGGAGGTGTACTTGTAAAAGGCCTAGTCATGCGGAACGATTTCTGTTAGATTACAGAGATTCAGAAATGAGATACTGGATTTTAAGGCGTACGTAGGAGCAGATATAGACTCAGATCACAATGTAGTAATGATGAAGAGTAGGCTGAAGTTTAAGACATTAATCAGGAAGAATCACCACGTAAACAAGTGGGATACAAGTACTATGGGATGACGACATACACTTGAAGTTCTCTAAAGTTATAGATACAGCAATAAGAAATACCTAAGTAGGCAGTACAGTTCAAGAGGAATGGACATCTCTAAAAGGGCAATCACAGAAGTTTGCAAGAGAAACATAGGTAGGAAGAAGATAAGTGCGAAGAAACCATGGATAACAGAAGAAATACTACAATTGATCGATGCGAGAAGAACGTACAAAAATGTTCAGGAAAATTCAGGAATACAGAAATACAAGTCACTGCGGAATGAAATAAATAGGAAGTGTAGGGAAGCTAAGAAGAACTGGCTGCATGAAAAACACGAAAAATCGGGAAATAAATGATTGTCGGAAGGGTTGAGTCAGCATCTAGGAAAGTCAAAACAATCTTCGGTGAAATTAAAAGCGCGTATGGTAACACTAAGAGTGCAACGGGAATAAAGTGTTACATGCAGAGGAGAGCGAGTAGGTGGAAAGAGTACACCAAAGGCCTCTATGAAGGGGAAAGACACAGGAATCTATTTAGAAGAGGTAGGGAATCCAGTATTAAATCAAAATTTAAGAGAGTTCTGGAGAACTTAATATCAAATGAGGCAGAAGGGATGCATAACATTCTACGAGAATTTCTACAATCATTGGGAGAAGTGGCAATAAAACGACTACTCACGTTGGTCTGTAGAGTATATGAGTCTGACTTTCGGAAAAATATCATCGACACAATTTCGAAGACTGCAAGAGGTGACAAGTGCGAGAACTGTGGCACAGTCAGCTTAACAGCTCATGCGTCAAAAGCTACTGACAAGGATGATATATAGAAGAATGCAAACGAAAATTGAGAATGTGTTACATGACTACCAGTTTGGCTTTAGGAAAGGAGGCAATGCCAACGTTGCTGTTGCTAACGGGAGCAAGACCAATGAAAAATCAAGATACGTTCATAGGATTTGTCGTCCTGGAGAAAGCGTTCGACAGTGTAAAATGGTGCTGGAAAAAGCGTTCGACAATGTAAAATGGTGCAAGATGTGCAAAATTCTGAAAAAGATAGGGGTAAGGTGTAGGGAGAGACGGGTAATATACTGCTGCTCCACTAATAAGTCCGTGCGTGAATTTGAGGAATTGTTGTAAATTTCGTGCAGCTATGGCTGGAAGGCTGTAAGTAAGGGACCGATTGGCCCATCGGATTGCACTTGCGGGCGATGTTGATACTGTGCTAAGGAGTCTGAGAGGCAGTTTTACGACACAGCTCACGGGCTAGAAGGCTCGGCGTGGCCGGCACTGTTCAGAGTCGCACAGGACACCGACGTGCTCTGGAGAACCCACGCGTTGCATTTACGACAGCGCGTAGTGATCTGTGTGTAGGGGCCGAAGCGGGCTGAGGAAAGCTGACGTTGTAATTATCAAAGACAACTCCACTTGTCCCCTCCACTGGAACTACGTCAGAAGCGTGGGGAAGAGATGCATAACTAAGCGAGCCCAGAGGCGCAAAGAGGATAATCGTGTCGCCAAATTTTGGAAATTTGTGGTAAGGTCTTATGGGACCAAACTACTGAGGTCATCGGTCCCTAAGCCTACACACTACTTAATCTAACTTAAGGGGGAGCCGGAGGTGCCTATGCTGCCCATGTTAAAATCACTAAGTTTGAGGAACGTTTATGAATAAACTACCAAATAGAAAAATTTGAATTTTTTTTTTACGTATAGAGTGGTTTAGTATTGCAGTTATGCCCGCATCTCGTGGTCGTGCGGTAGCGTTCTCGCTTCCCACGTCCGGGTTCCCGGGTTCGATTCCCGACGGGGTCAGGGATTTTCTCTGCCTGGTGATGGCTGGGTGTTGTGTGCTGTCCTTAGGTTAGTTAGGTTTAAGTAGTTCTAAGTTCTAGGGGACTTATGACCACAGCAGTTGAGTCCCATAGTGCTCAGAGCCATTAGTATTGCAGTTACGACAGAGGGATTTTGGAGTATCTTTTCTAGTTTCCTTCTAATTATTTTTTTTATTAATGACCCAAATTTTTTTACAAATAATTGCTTTATAATTAAACTGAAACGAAACTACTGAACATATTGCCAAATGGCTGTGTTACAATGTAAGTTTGACCACTAGGAGTGCTGTATAAAAATTTCATCTCTCTAGCTTGAGTGGATTTTGAGAAAATGTTCCTTACATTCGAAAAATTCTACTTTACGGGAAATGGCTATCAAAGTTTCTCAATACATTCCTGCACTATAGGATGGATTATCAGGGTCTTCTTCTTCATCCTCCAAAACCTTCCTCTTCTGTCTTCTTTTATGGCCTGTTGTTCCATCATACTTCATATGCCTTTCTCTTCTTTCTGCTCCTCTTATCCTTTCTCTGGCAATGTATCTTAGTGCTCGTACAGCGTTCACCCCAGCTGTAAATCCTAATGGCTTCAGAACTTCACACTTCACACTGTTCCCTTGGTTGTAGGTTGCTATTGCATCATAAATGCCAGAGTGCAGTGTTTTTATGCTTACAAACACCCTTTTAGGAATCACTTTCCAAATCAAATTGTTTACGCTCTCATTAGGATTCTGCGTCTTTCCGTGTAGACATTTGTGTAACAATTCTGGCTGTGCTAAGTCATGAAAAATTGGTTTTATTGTTCCCTCCTGATTCTTGTACATACTGCTTTACACAAGAAGTATAATACTACCAACAACAGGCGCAACACTGAACTAATTCGAAACGGTAAACAGCAAAGAGACGATGTTCCGCGCTCTTATTCATTGTAGTATCGCAACTTGGTATTAGTGTTAATTTTCTTTTCCCTACGTTCTTCCTCTTCTTATATACACGGTTACTAAAACGTGGCATCGTAACCAGAACAAAAGTGTACGACAATATTAAATGGAGCAAGATGTTCGAAATTCTGAGGAAAATAGGAGTAAGCTCCAAGGAAATATAGGTAATATTTGTCACAGAAAACAATGTAGCCAACCCTTGCACACTCGCTGTATGCGTAACATAAGGCGCTGTATGCGTAACAGGCCGAGAAAATCCCAAGCAGTTCGCCAGGAAGTCACGAGAGGATGTTAGATGCATTCAGCGGCCGCCCATTTCCTCTACAGGCGTGGGGGAAAATGGTAATAACTCCACTTCTAGAGCGAGTAGAACCATAATTCAAAGTTTACATTAAAGAGGAATGTTCCAATTAATTTTCGGTAGCAAAAAAAAAAATTGTAATTTCTTGGATTTGACCACCTCCGGCTCCCCTTAAACTAAATTACACTATGGACAACACACACACTCATGCCCGTGGGAGGACTCGAACCTCCGATGGGGGAGGGGGAGCTGCACGGACCGTGACAAGGCGCCTCAGACCGCGCGGCTACCCGTGAGGCGTCGTGTCGCTATTCTGTCTAGAACCGCAGATAATGATGATTGTTTAAGCTGCAGGCCAACCACGACAACCGTTTTGCTGGTGGATATCGGCGGCCAACCGGCTCGGTGAAGCTACCTCCAACCTCCGCTGCACGGACGCACCATCACTGGGGCGGGACGCGCCCCGTCCTGGAGCTACACCGGCGCGATGAGCGAGGCGGCTGCTCGCCTCCGCTCTCTGGGTGGCGCCGCCCGTTGGACTGCCAGACGCCGCCAGCAGGGGGGCGGGGCCGGGGCGTGAACTCGCGACCTCCCGACTGCAGAACTGCCTGCAGGCAATGAACGAGCCGGCCTGGGCGGACGGCCGGAGCTGCTAAGGCTCGCTGCAACGACGGCGGCCGGCAGCTCCCCTCCGGCGCTCTACATGAGGTCCACGAGTCGCGCTGCAGGGAGCAGCCAGCCGTGCTACGGGCCGCGGCCACAGTGAACGCACGCGGCGGCCACTTCGCAGTGACGTGTGGGATCGCCACGTCCGCAAGGCTGGGCAACCAGACGGCAGTGGCACGGTGCGCGGCGCCATCAGCGGAAGGCCCGCTGTGTACCTCCGATGTGGTAAAGTCAATGGCACACTTGCCTGTGTTCCTCTGCACGCATCGGCGTGAGTCACTCCTCTCTCCCAAATCGTACCTCTCTGTCGTTCTGACATATTGCAGCCCCTGATCTCTAGGGGTTGTGACAACACAACATGTACAAGAGCGTAGAGAGCATAATAAGAGTGGACTACCAAGAACGAATTGCTCGGATTAAAAAGGGTTAAGACAAGGATGTAGTCTTTCACCCCTGAAACGCCCCACTAAACCCGAATGACAGGACAGGTAGTTCAAGTTGTGGAAACGGGCCAAAATAAGCGGCTGTCAGTTACACTCGAACATACAACCTTTTTTTTGATCAAACATTACAAGAGTCAAGAAATTAAAAAAGAAAAAACAAAGCTTTAGTTTTGGAACTTTATTAGCGGCTGAATGCGCCGTACAGTCTCATGCCTTAAGGGCAAGACCACTTTAATTTAAAAACGGCTGAAATCCAATAACTTAAATCTCAACCAAAATCAGAAATTTAAAAGGCAAAGCCTTATCTTAACACGGATCCTTAATTAGGCTGCAGGTCCAAAGAAGCTGACACTTTAAGAGCAAATAACTTAAATTCAAAATCGGCTGAAGGCCCCAATAATCTGACACTTTAAGAACAAAACAAATTCAAAATCAGCTGAAGGCCCAACACTTAAGACTCAACAACATTAATTTCAAAAATGATTATATATGACGGTAGTATCTGTTCCCGAAAGAACACATACCGTGGATGACCATGCAGCTTTGCTAGAAATGAAATGATAATTAAATAGACACCCTAGCTGCAACAGGCTGCAAAATATGGCTTCCCGGCCATTGACCTTCTTGTGTGAACGCACACGCTATGCCCGAACTCGTACGGGACTTGGTAGATTAATCTGCCACGAGTAATGAGTATGATGGGCAAACACCTATTAGGCGCACTACGAATGTAGTTGTGTGGACATGTTGGGAATGTGGATCTCACGGGGAGCGTGCAAGGGATAAGTCCCTGCAGACCCAGTATCCTCTGTGCCGTCGGTGGCTCAGATGGATAGAGCGAGCGTCTGCCATGTAAGCAGGAGATCCCGGGTTCGAGTCCCGGTCGGGGCACACATTTTCAACATGTCCCCAGTGAAGTATATCAACGCCTGTTTGCAGCTAGGGAGTCTATTTAATTCTCATTTCAAAAATGATTGTTCATTAGTCATGCTCCCATTAGCAACAGCAACCTCAGAACTGCCTCTTGGTGCCTTTACCTATCCTAAAGCCAAACTGGTAGTCATGTAACACATCCTCAATTTTCTTTTGCATTCTTCTATATATCATCCTTGTCAGTAGCTTTTGATGCATGAGCTGTTAAGCTGACTGTGCGACAGTTCTCGCACTTGTCAGCTCTTGCAGCCTTCGAAATTGTGTCGATGATATTTTTTCGGAAGTCAGAAGGTATGTCACCAGACTCATATACTCTACACACCAACGTGAGTAGTAGTTTTATTGCCATTTCTCCCAATGATTGTAGAAATTCTGGTGGAATGTTATACATCCATTCTGCCTTATTTGATCCTGTTCTCCAAGACTCTCTTACATTCTGATTGTAATACTTGATTCCATACCTCTTCTAAATCGACTCCTGTTTCCTCCTTTTTCACATCAGACTAATCTTCCCCCTCATAGAGGTCTTCGGTGTACTCTTTCCAACTATCCGCTCTCTGCTTCTTAAATTAGGCTGAAGTCCAAAACCATCTGACGCCTTAAGGGCAAAACAACCTTAATCTAAAAATCGGCTAGAAGCCATACAAGTACAAACAACAGATCGGATCCAGAAAAGGCAGTACACCCAAGGGCGCTGAGAAGTTCCGAGGATCAGCCTGGAATTCAAACACTGACGCTTGCTTAGGTGAGACAGGCCGTCGGCCCAACCATTGTCGATCCGACGACAACCCAACCGACAGACAGTCAATGCACCCACCAACAAGCTAACCTCCGATTCATCCGACCAGCACATACCAGGGAATTCAATGGAACAAAGTGGAAGGTATTGGCGCCCACAACCAATTATATATTGAGTTGTCAAACTACACACCGTGCTGGACAGCGACCACACCATGAGGAAAATACACTGCATGAATTTACGTCAACGGCCGGGGGAGGTAACCGGAACGTTAACGGCCACAAGGCAGAAGATTCCTCTGGTGCACTTCAGTTCAAATAACCAAGCACAGTTAAACTCCACTGGAGGATGGCTAAAATTTGCCACCTTGAAAACACACATTGTTGCTGGCGGGAATAACGCAACAGCCGACAACGAACTCCAAACGACACAATGTGAACAGTCGTGACTTGCTGGTAGATGAAGTAAAAATTCAACTTTCATCTCCAGGATCGGTGAGCCACGAACCACGTAGCAATGGGAACAGCACCACACACTCCGACACCACATAGAGGCAGCCAGCGGGCCCGGACAAACTACACACCGTGGAGATTTCCTCGCTGCTCCACGCCAACCGACCAACTGCGCAGGCCCGGAAACGGTGAAAGCACCAAGTACACGTCGGCCGATGAGACGACCAACCGGACGACCAACCAACGGTCGTCCCGCTCCAATCTCCCTCCGTCAGACACTTCAGTTCACGTGTGTCGCCAGCGGTCGGCGAGCACTGACTGTCGGCGCCTCACCGGCGCTCCGTCCCCCGTCTTCACTGCTGCTGCGCCCCGACTGCACTTCCAGACACACGACGACCCGGAAATACAGGCTGATTCAAAAAGAATACCACAACTTTAAAAATGTGTATTTAATGAAAGAAACATAATATAACCTTCTGTTATACATCATTACAAAGACTATTTAAAAAGGTTTTTTTTTCACTCAAAAACAAGTTCAGAGATGTTCAATATGGCCCCCTCCAGACACTCGAGCAATATCAACCCGATACTCCAACTCGTTCCACACTCTCTGTAGCATATCAGGCGTAACAGTTTGGATACCTGCTGTTATTTCTCGTTTCAAATCATCAATGGTGGCTGGGAGAGGTGGCCGAAACACCATATCCTTAACATACCCCCATAAGAAAAAATCGCAGGGGGTAAGATCAGGGCTTCTTGGAGGCCAGTGATGAAGTGCTCTGTCACGGGCTCCCTGGCGGCCGATCCATCGCCTCGGGTAGTTGACGTTCAGGTAGTTACGGACAGATAAGTGCCAATGTGGTGGCGCTCCATCTTGCTGAAATATGAATTGTTGTGCTTCTTGTTCGAGCTGAGGGAACAGCCAATTCTCTAACATCTCCAGATACTGTAGTCCAGTTACAGTAGCACCTTCGAAGAAAAAGGGACCAAAAACTTTATTGGCTGAAATGGCACAGAAAACGTTCACCTTAGGCGAGTCACGTTCATACTGAGTTGTTTCCCGCGGATTCTCAGTGCCCCATATACAGACATTCATCTGTTTCCAAGGATAAAATCACAGAAATCGATTCTTTTAATCTTATCAGCTGCAGACAGTGCTTGAACGAATTTCAGACGATAAGGTTTCATAACTAACCTTTTTCGTAGGACTCTCCATACAGTTGATTGTGGAATTTGCAGCTCTCTGCTAGCTCTGCGAGTCGATTTTCCTGGGCTGCGAACAAATGCTTGCTGGATGCGTGCTACATTTTCATCACTCATTCTCGGCCGTCCAGAACTTTTCCCTTTGCACAAACACCCATCCTCTGTAAACTGTTTATACCAACGTTTAATACACCACCTATCAGGAGGTTTAACACCATACTTCGTTCGAAATGCACGCTGAACAACTGTCGTCGATTCACTTCTGCCGTACTCAATAACATAAAAAGCTTTCTGTTGAGCGGTCGCCATCTTAGCATCAACTGACGCTGACGCCTAGTCAACAGCACCTCAAGCGAACAAATGTACAACTAAATGAAACTTTATAGCTCCCTTAATTCGCCGACAGATAGTGCTTAGCTCTGCCTTTTGTCGTTGCAGAGTTTTAAATTCCTAACGTTGTGGTATTCTTTTTGAATCACCCTGTACTATCGGTCGCTCCAGAGGTGGTACGACAGTGCACTTACCGATACGCGCTGCTGCTGCCGCTCACGGGCAAGTAAGGCAGGAAGTTAGTGACGCCAGTAAACGAGGCGGCAATACCTCAATAGAAGATGACAAACAATAAATGGGATATGCTCGAGCCGATCACGGCTCAGAACCTACTAATCAATGTGTACATCGAAGAAGCAATGAGGGAAATAAAAGAAAGGTACAGATGTGGCATTAAAATTCAAGGTTTTTTGTTTACTCGACCGGCATTTACAGGTTGAAATACTAAACTAGGACATTACAGCATCAAAATGACACATTCAGCATTAATTTACATAATAAAAAATAGAAACTTTTATAGAACATGACTTATTCTTTTAAGCCATTCAGTGGCATTGTCCGTGAGGTTTTGTATATCCTCCAGTTCACCATTAAAACCAGTTTTCTGTTCTTTACTGTCCTTCTACTCCATAAACTTTTCCATTCATTTTCTGGGTCGAAGGGAAACACCTCTTCACCTGTTTGTCATAGAGGTGACGTTGATCTCAGGCGGTTTTTTTGTGTCAGGTACTGGTGTATGGGAAGGCTTGTGTCTGCCACTATTCTGCTATATTCTCTTGATAGCAGCTGAGTTCTTCTGATTTCAGGTGGTGCTGTGTTAGACAGCATGAGTAGCCAATCTATAGGTGTACGTCTAAGTGCTCCCGATATTAATTTCATTGTTTCTCTTAGCTGGATACGATTTTTGATATATGCACACTTCTGGCCCGTACAGGTGCACAATACACGGCCACGCTGAATACCAGCGAAGTTTGTATCACTTCCCCGGTGGTGCTCCCTGGGCAACACTGCGTCATGACTCGGTGGCGAAGAATCTACACAGAAACGGCGACCGAACACACGAGTGCCTCCAAGCAAAGGCGAAAGAGGAGAGCCCGCCCCGGTGGGAACAAGCGGGACATTAAGAGATTGTATATGCCAGCTCAGTGTATAAGGATATACGAAAACGAAAGAAGAAATCCAGGAAAAAATCTTAGTAAGGGAAGGAGTAAGTACAAGAATCCCATCTGACGGAGGAAACGATTTCGAAACATAAAATCCCTGGTTTTACTTTGCTTGAATGTAAGGGACATGACAAACACGGCCTAGCAACACCGCTCGAACAAAATCTTGCAGTAAATGTGAATGTAGACCTAGAAGAACTGGGACATGCCATAGCAATCAAAGTGAAAATTATAGGTGAAAGGATATCAGTGATACGATTCGCTGGTGAGACTGTTATCCTGAGTGAAACTGAAGAAGAATTACGTGATATACTGAATGAACAGTCTAATGAGTACAGAATATGGATTGAGAGTAAATCGGAGAAAAACGAAGGTAATGAGAAGTAGTAGAAATGAGAACATAGAGAAACTTCATATTCGAATTGATGGTCACGAAGTAAACGAAATTAAGGAATTTTACTATCTACGCAAAAAAACATGCAATGACGGACGGAGCAAGGAGGATATCAAAAGCAGACTAGCACTGGCAAAAAGGGCATTCCTGGCCAAGAGAAATCTACTAGTATCAAACATAGACCTTAATTCGAGGAAGAAATTCCTGATAATGCTCGTTTGGAGCACCGCATTGTATGATAGTGAAACATGAATTGTGGGAAAACCGGAGCAGAAGAGAATCATAGCATTTGAGATGTAGTGCTACAGACGGATGTTGGAAATTAGACGGACTGATAAGGTAAGGAATGAGGAGGTTCTGCGCAGAATCGGAAGAAATATGTGGGAAATAATGACAAGGATGATAGGACATGTGTTAAGACATCAGGAAATGACTTACATGGTACCTAGAGGGAGTTATAGAGCCAAAAAACTGTAGATGAGGACAGAGGTTCAATTACATCCACCAAATAATTGAGGACGTAGGTTTCAAGTGCACACTAAGATGAAGAGCTTGGCAGACGAGACGAATTCGTGGCGGGCCGCATCAGACGAGTCAGAAGACTGATGACTGAAAAAAAAAATAGAATAATATGTAATGTTCTCTTACGGACATCATGTAGGTACCTCTTTAAGGAGCTATGCACTTTAAACGCGACGTCACAATACACATATCCGCTAATAAGATTAGTCATAAATAATACATCACAATTTTAGAAGAAGTGTTGTCCATAGCTACAACACTAGAGGGAAACATGAACATTGTTGCTCATTATTAAAGCTGTGCGTGGCTCAGAAAGGATCTCAATATGCAGAAGAAACTTTTTGTGAAACAAAATATTTTTTAAACGAAGTTTCAAGAGAAGGACAAAAAAAAATAATGTGCCCATTAATGGTAATATTGATCATGTATAAATACCTTGTGGACTGACTCGTTCTGTAACATTTCGATAAGAGGAGCGTTCAAATTATCTATCGATCTAACCAAAATGTATACGAATTCTCTCAATGGTAGTGCGGTGGCTTAAACAGGAGGCGGCGATGTTGTCTGGAGTCGGTGTTCCTCCAGGGCTAGGAGAGAATAGCACCAATGTGCCACGTGTGAGTCTCGAGTTTCAAGTGCTGCAAGTTTCTTAAGTACGACCTAAGGCGGGACCTCAGAATAATTTCACACAAGTTACCTGGCGTGGAACTTATCTAATCTCCGTGAATTAGCGAGTACTTCGAACTTATAGTAATTTTCGTGTCAGAATAATTTCATACAAGTTATTAAGTGCGAAACTTGAAGAATTTCCGAAAGCTACCGAGTGTCCGGACTTGCAACAATTTGCGCCTTTGGACAAATAAAGATCCCGAGTTCGAGTGTCGGTCCGGCACACAGTTTTAATCTGCCAGTAAGTTTCACATCAGCGCGCATTCCTCTACAGAGCGACAGTTTCATTCTGGAAACATCCCCCCCCCCCCCCCCCTGCTGAGGCTAGGCCGCAGTATCCTTTCTCCTAGGAGTGCTAGTTCTGCCAGGTTCACAGGAGAGCTTCTGTGAAGTGCAGAAGGTAGGAGACGAGGTACAGGCAGATTTGAAGCTGTGAGGCTAGGTCGTCAGTCGTCCTTGGGTAGCTCAGTCGGCAGAGCACTTGCCCGCAAAAGGCAAAGGTCCAGAGTTAGAGTCTCGCTCGGCCACACAGTTTTAATCTGCCAGGAAGTTTCTGGGCTGTAGCTGACTGGAGTCATGTAGTCCGACCCTGAGAGCCAAGAAACTTACCTCTGCTACCTCACAACAAGGTTTGGGATAATTTTAAGGAAAACACGTGGAAGGTGAATCCACGTATTTCGTCGTTTGTCATTTCATGGAATACGCTTTTCTGCTTAACAACAATTATTATGGTTACAAATTAAAAGACTTGTCAAAAAATGAATAACAACGCTCACAATAATTTGAAGAACATGAACGGTATCAGTTCATTAATAAAAAACATTAACAGTTTATAGCGTTAAGAACAGGATTTAAAACCAGGAATATACATAAGTCCCCTAATACAAGTACGAAGTCACACCAACTAGGTATGACTGGTTCAAGAATCTGAAGCTTACCAGTAAAATAAATTACAAATGACTGCCACTAAAAAACTGACAATTCCCAAGCACGGATGAAACTTTAAACAAGCAGGCAGCGCCCACCCATAATACACAAAGGATAACAAGTCACGCAACTGATTGCTGCTCTCGGAAAGTCCTTAACGATTTATAAACTCATAATAAAATCCCTTAAGTAATAAAATACACAATGCCCAAAAATACAAGAAAAGCTGGGAAGGCACATAAGTTAAACGTGACTCCCGGTTGGTACACACCAGCAGAAACATTAATAATGATCCTTAAATAAACATACAGTCCCTCAAATTGGAACAAAGGTGACAAGTTACAGCAAATATTTACCATAGCATACTGGCAGCAACCACGCAAGTTTGACAATGAATGCATTTAGCTAATGACTACGGACAGAAAACTCAACAGTTCATATTCATACCGTACGTAAAAGCGTTTAAAACATAACACGACTCCAGAACTAGCCAAACCGTGTTTGCAAGATTTAAACAAGTTGTTAAAGAGCAAATAATAGTCACAAAGAACTTGGTACTTGCAGAACACACATTAAGGCTTTTGTGCTTGTTCAACTTTCAATATTGGGATGGATGAAGAATTCCGGAATTAATTGGGAGACACTCGCCATGGCACGTACAAAAGGGTCAAATTTAAATGAAACAACAAGTTCACTGTTACCAGTCACCGTTTTATTTATTTCCACGACGCGTTTCGAAAGTTTAAACCTCCATCATCGGGTGGATTTACATTAGTAAGTATTACATTTGTGTGTGTGTTGTGTTACGATTTTGGAGGAACTTGTGGCACTGCCTAGTGGAGAAACAAGACACTATTTCAGAATATGGTTTAGGATTACTTTTGACAAAAAATTAAACTGATATCTAATGGTAAACATTAAATAAGTAAACAAGAGTACCTTCAGTGGCCACAGGTTCCTTTGCTGTCGTAACACATCACCTGTATACTGCCACATTTGTAAACAAATATGGCGTCTGGAATCAGCTGGGTGCAAGGTTCGTATAGCAGAAGAGAAGACATAATCGCAAAGTGCAAAGAATATACATCGTAACAACATTATTGCAGAATAATTGTTTTAAGCATTTGGCGGTGTTTGTTTTGAGGTGTCAAATATATGTGTGTGTACTTCAGGTGGTATATAAATCCAATTCTGACAAGTTAAAACAGCTAAACATTCGTACTCGTTTATACAATCAGGTGAAATGTTGAAATGGCTTAAATTTCATACTTGTTGATAACAATTAGGTGAAATGTTACAGACTTTAATTACAATGATCATATTGGCTACAACCGTAAAATCATACATACATACACTCTTTGATTGGGATTAATAAACAGATGTGAGGTGAGGGGCTGGAGGCAGAAGGAGAGATAGAGAGAGAGAAAAAGTGTGTGTGTGAGTGAAAGAGAGAGAGAGGGAGAGAGAGAGAGGAAAGAGTGATTATATGAGAGCAAACATTTACATGGCAAGGAGTCGTAAGATTGCATGTTGCATATATTAGCTACCTAAAGGTTAGGGTAATACATTGGTCAGTGCTATAAAATATGCAGATAGATATACATTTGTGCCAGTAGTTGATGTACATACAGTTTCAAGCTGACAAGGCGTATAAGCTGTTGGTGTGATGAATTATCTGTGAATGAGGTCAGTCTCTTGTGCTCTTCACAGCTGTCAATATTTATGATAAATGTTAGGTGTGTGTGTGTGTGTGTGTGTGTGTGTGTGTGTGTGTGTGTGTGTGTGTGTGTGTGTGCGTGTGTGCATTTTTAAGAGTGTAGGCAGTTGCTGAAAACGGAGATGATACTATTGTAAATATTGTCATTATTGTCATTTAAGATGGACTCTGGTTGTTTCATTTGATGTTTGTATATTTGGAGTGTTTCAAGGATGTCTAGTTTTCTGCCTTTTGGTTGGATGTGTAGGATGCTAATATTTGTGTTGTTAACCTGGTGTTTTGTTTCATGCAGGTGGGTAGCTATTGCTGATGGTTGATATATTTTGTTTTTTAGTGCTGCCACGTGTTCCTTGAACCTAATCTCAAATGATCTGCCTGTCTGGCCTATGTAGAAGCAGTCACAGTCCAAACATTCAATTTTGTACACACCTGTGTGATGAAGTGGGTTTCATGTGCCGATGTTGGGGGGTAACTTCTGTCTAATCTTGTTGTCTGTTGTAAAGGATATGCTTATGCCTTTTCGTTTGAAGACATTGGCAATCTGGTATGAAATGTTACCCAGAAAGGGGATTGTATGGAAGATGTTATTTTGTTTTTGTTTTTTTGTGTTGTGATTCCTTTGCCATTATTGAGTGTTTTAGGGTGTCTACTATGGAGCTGTTATAACCATTTTCAATAGCTGTTTGTTTTATTATTTCAATTTCTTGATCACATTTATCTTCTGAGAGTGGTAGTTGGATAGCTCTATTAATCATGTACCGGAATGCTGCCATTTTGTGTGCTGCGGGGTGGCAAGAGGAGTTGTGAATTGTGGTATGTGTTGTGGTAGGCTCCCGATAAATTTCAAACACATACCACAATTCATAACTCCTCTTGCCACCCCGCAGCACACAAAATGGCAGCATTCCGGTACATGATTAATAGAGCTATCCAACTACCACTCTCAGAAGATAAATGTGATCAAGAAATTGAAATAATAAAACAAACAGCTATTGAAAATGGTTATAACAGCTCCATAGTAGACACCCTAAAACACTCAATAATGGCAAAGGAATCACAACACAAAAAAACAAAAACAAAATAACATCTTCCATACAATCCCCTTTCTGGGTAACATTTCATACCAGATTGCCAATGTCTTCAAACGAAAAGGCATAAGCATATCCTTTACAACAGACAACAAGATTAGACAGAAGTTACCCCACAACATCGGCACATGAAACCCACTTCATCACACAGGTGTGTACAAAATTGAATGTTTGGACTGTGACTGCTTCTACATAGGCCAGACAGGCAGATCATTTGAGATTAGGTTCAAGGAACACATGGCAGCACTAAAAAACAAAATATATCAACCATCAGCAATAGCTACCCACCTGCATGAAAAAAACACCATGTTAACAACACAAGTATTAGCATCCTACACATCCAACCAAAGGGCAGAAAACTAGACATCCTTGAAACACTCCAAATATACAAACACCAAATGAAACAACCAGAATCCATCTTAAATGACAATAATGACAATATTTACAATAGTATCATCACCGTTTTCAGCAACTGCCTACACTCTTAAAAATGCACACACACACACACACACACACACACACACACCTAACATTTATCATAAATATTGACAGCTGCGAAGAGCACAAGAGATTGACCTCATTCACAGATAATTCATCACACCAACAGCTTGTACCCCTTGTCAGTTTGAAACTATATGTACATCAACTACTGGCACAAATGTATATTTACCTGCATATTTTATAGCACTGACCAATGTATTGGCTCAAAAATGGCTCTGAGCACTATGGGACTCAACATCTTAGGTCATAAGTCCCCTAGACCAATTTATTACCCCAACCTTTAGGTAGCTAATATATGCAACATGCAATCTTAAGACTCCTTGCCATGTAAATGTTTGCTCTCATATAATCACTCTTTCCTCTCTCTCCTTCCCTCTCTCTCTCTTTCACTCACACACACACACACACACACTTTTTCTCTCTCTCTCTCTACATCTCCTTCTGCCTCCAGCCCCTCACCTCACATCTGTTTATTAATCCCAATCAAAGAGTGTAATGTATGTATGATTTTACTGTTGTAGCCAATATGATCATTTTAATTAAAGTCTGTAACATTTCACCTAATTGTTATCAACAAGTATGAAGTTTAAGCCATTTTAACATTTCTCCTGATTGTATAAACGAGTACGAATGTTTAGCTGTTTTATCTTGTCAGAATTGGATTTATATACCACCTGAAGTACACACACATATATTTGAAACCTCCAAACAAACACCGCCAAATGCTTAAAATAATTATTCTGCAATAATGTTGTTACGATGTATATTCTTTGCACTTTGCGATTATGTCTTCTCTTCTGCTATACGAACCTTGCACCCAGCTGATTCCAGACGCCATATTTGTTTACAAATGTGGCAGTATACAGGTGTGTTACGACAGCAAAGGAACTTGTGGCCACCGAAGGTACTCTTGTTTACTTATTTAATGTTTACCATTAGATATCAGTTTAATTTTTTGTCAAAAGTAATCCTAAACCATATTCTGAAATAGTGTCTTGTTTCTCCACTAGGCAGTGCCACAAGTTCCTCCAAAATCGTAACACAACACACACACAAATGTAATACTTACTAATGTAAATCCACCCGATGATGGAGGTTTAAACCTTCGAAACGCGTCGTGGAAATAAATAAAACGTTGACTGGTAACAGTGAACTTGTTGTTTCATTTAATGTCAGTAACAGTCACGGTAAAGCCTAACCTAAAAATGTTCGCATTTAAAGGGTCAAATTTACTTGAGCCAACACGAGGCAGTTGACAGAGGCGTCTGGCTGCGAGTTAACCGAGACGTCGTGCGACAGCGGAAGTGTCGTCGCAGCAGGAAGAAGACACGTCTCTGCTCCGGGTCCAGGAAACAGGAACGCGTCGTCCACTGCGAGACATACCCTGCCAGCATGCATCAGAAAGGAAACTCATCTGCCGAAATAAGGCTACAAACGACAACGTCTAATATGTAGGAAATACTGACTTACTGCGGAAGTCCTTAACATTACATGAAAACTGTCGACGTGAGCTACAACCACTTGCAGATCCAAATACCAGGCACACCCTCTTTCAGAAGTGCATTGCCTTCGACACAGATTATATTGCAGTCGCAATTACATCAACTCAGTTTACGCAGAGAGTATTCATACACTTGCAATGGATTTGATCATCCACATAATCACTTGGGGGCGTAATGAACATGAAGAGTCTAATTCAACATAAACAAGTACCAATAAAAGATCAACACTCAACTCCACTCAGGTGAAAAGGAGCCACGACTTCCAGGGTTCCACACAATGATATTATTGCTCCCAATCCGTGCAGCTGATCGACAAGTGCCGTAATGTTTAAGCCTCCAAAGCTGGCCCGGTGCCTGCTGACCAGGTTGCATGCGGCGTCAGCTGCCCTTCCCGCAACTCACCGCAATCAGTACTAAATCCAGTCGGAAAACATTGGCTACTACCAGCTTCACAACTCGCGGCTTAACGAGCTCCACGCAGCAGGAGAGCCAGGAAAACAAACTCGCCAGCCACGCGGCCTGCAGGCACCACGGCCCGTCAAACTCTACGACACACTCCTCCACCAAAGGCCCTAGCCTTGGCAGATGACCAGGATCGATATCGGCTGTACAAGTAGCTAGTGGCGCCACTGGAGTGGCATGCCCGCTAAAAAATGGCTCTGAGCACTATGGGACTAAACATATGAGGTCATCAGTCCGCTAGACTTAGAACTACTTAAACTTAACTAACCTAAGGACACCACACACATCCATGCCCGAGGCATGATTCGAACCTGCGACCGTACGAGCAGCGCGGTTCCGGACTGAAGCGCCTAGAACCTCTCGCCCACAACGGCCGGCTATGCCCGCTAAAAGCCACCATGGCTCAACCTCTTTAGAAATTTACCTTTTCTTTTCCAAATACCGCAACGTTTCGAGTATGCGGGCGACACAGTGGAGAGAGCAATTCATGCCGGACGTGACTACATGTTCTTTTTGGCAGCGTTTTTCGTACCGTGACCAGGGTGCTTATTTCACGATTCTCGGAGACCAAATGTTGCCATTACGTCTAAATCTTCGCGGTGAGTGTGCTGTGGGTACTCCCCTCTCCCGAGACGCAACAGCCGTGTTCACGGGCCTGCTAGCGTATGTTCCTGATTTGACGAACATTCAGACTAGAGATGGGTCGAACTCGTTGATTCCCGTGAACTACTTCATTCATTTCACTCTTTGCCGTGAAGCGTTGAAATGAAGTAGTTCATTCATGAAGTACGGAAGCCTGGCGAAGTTGTCCAGTTCGCCGCTCAGTCGCGGCTACGCTCGCTTCGCCTCGCACGTACAGCAAACGTTCGTAATACTTCACAATTTTACCAACAGATGGCCAACTATGCAGTAACGTGCACGCAACGTTTTACGCTCTTAGAGCGTCTGAGCTAACTTAAATAGAGCATGGTCGAAGGGGACAAAGGAAAGGTAAACAGAGAAGCCTGTCACATATAAAGAAGGTATTACATTTAATCTTGCTCGACATTTTCTCATGAAGCGCCCAAAAAAGTCTTTATCTGCCAAGTGAAACATTATTTGTTGTATTCATGGACTGAAAAACTAGGGCTACCAACAAAATGCAGTCCAATTTCATGTTCCTTTTAAAATTTAATCCAAAATAGAGTGAATATGTTTACCACTGTCACAAAGTCTATATATCTACGTTAAGTAATTATTCAGAAGTTTTCCTGTAGATTTTATTTTGTTGAGAATAATATAACCCCCCAAATTCAAGACGTAAACTGTCACCTGTAGTAATTGGTACGATTTCAGGTAAAATCTCTCTTTCAGTGTTATTAACAAAACTTTTATTTTCTTGTTGGCTGTGTGTGACGCGAAGTATAACTGAACTGCACAAATACTCACGGGTAATGATGTCAGCACTGCAGGAAGAAGCTGACGCTGCCTTCCCCTCGACCCTCACCCCCCCCCCCAACCCCTCGCAAACCTGTAGTTTCCCACAAACACCGCGCGATTCGTCGACAGGCAGTAGAGGGGGGACTGAAGTGAAGGGAGAATGAGTGACGAAACGCCGATGTAATGGGATGAGGGAGAGGGGAAGAGAGTGAGTGAACTAGAAGAAAGTGTGGAGTGTGTTATCTGTGAAGAGTTTGAAGTACCAGTTCATTGAAATTGAGTGGTTAGTTCACACTTCACTGGAGTGAAGCGTTCATTTGAACGACTCATTCACGAGCTCCCCATCACTAATTCAGACACCTTACGGCTACACGATTAGCCCGCTCAATCACCCGATCGCAACCACACAGCAACTGTTCGGTGCTGCTTGCAACATTTTAAACGCAGCAGCCAGCATCGCCGTAGACTGGTCGCTCTCTACAGGAACTAATCTTCAATGAGTGGCTTCAGCGTGTTGACCGTCTGCGTCTCCGACTCGTGGCCGTTATTGACGATGCGCGCGGTGTTACACAGGACTGCGGCTGTGTCTCCTGGGTGTTACCAACCTTTTCCCTAGCGTTCTTATATTCTAGCGGGAGACGAGTTTATGTAGTGAGGTTGCCGGTTGTTTCATAAGAAAAATAAAAGGTGGAATCGATTCGTTGAGTTACAGTATAACAATATTCATTTACTGCTGACACAAAATTTAAATTGGGCTTACAATTAATTACACTCCTTAAGCTCATGAAGACATGATAGTGATGACGACAAAACGGTTAGTTACAACTTTGCATCATCTTCAATATCATGGCATTAAACAACAAGTTGCCGCAGCAAACTCACGACAACCGTTGCGTTCATACACAGCATTATTCCAAAATTCAAGGTCTAAAAAGACAGAAAATAAAACTTTTAAATTAAAATTTAGCATCTTGTTAAATATTATAGCACAGGAGACGGGCCGATATACCAAGGTCAGACCAGTAGTCACTTTGTGTACAATGAACGAATCAAGAAATCTATTAACCAATTAAGGAGAATAACTATGGCAAAGACAATAATTTGGAACGGTGCTTACCTTGGTAGGAGCACAGATATTTCCAATCAGAAGAGTGCCGTCACATACCGTATTTACTGGAATCTAAGCCGCACTCGAATCTAAGCCGCACCTGAAAAATGAGACTCGAAATCAAGGACAAAAAATTTTCCCGAATCTAAGCCGCACCTGAAATTTGAGATTCGAAATTAAAGGGGAGCGAAAAGTTTTAGGCCACACCTACAAATCGAAACAAAGTTGGTCCATTGTAATATGAGACACAATTTAGGTCGAATGAATGACGATACGGCTACAGTAGTTGTAAGCTTAGCAGTTAAGCTTTACAAGGTAGCCATTGCTATGCGTCAGGCACTCCGTCCGTATTTATACAGGTACCCTTCCTTTTTCACGTGCTTCGTCTAGTTTGAGTTGATTGCTTATTTTCTTTGATCTGATAAGTGCCATTCTCTTTGTTATAGGTGTAACGTCACTCCAAGCTGAAAATGCATTGCTGTACTGTGTCATGCATTGTTTGTCGCATTCTGATAATGAGTGTTTACGGCCTGTCGCCGCTCGCGGCATGAGTTGCTTTTGTGTGCGCTGCCACCGCTTACAATGAAAAGAAAAAGAGAGTTCTGAACGAGAGTTTAGCGAAAATTTTTCTCCGTTTGAAAATCTTTGCAGAAGCCTGTTTAGTACATTACATTCAGCTCAGAAATTAGAGTCATCTAATGAATTACCGTGCTTCATTTCTGACTGTATCACTATTAGGCATAAAAATAATACGAATATAAACGTGACATGATTTGTATATTCTTCCGCGTTTGCTGTTATCTCACTCTAGTTTCGTAGTTTATTAGGCAGACAGTATTTAAACGAGATAGCAGCAAACACGAAAGAATACATGGCAAAATGTTTATATTCGTATTATTATGGTGAAGAGAATACTGCATGTGATTCACAATTCATAAATGTTCCTATTAGCAACTATCTCTTCTCACAGGTAGGAAAAATTTCAGTTGGCCATATTGACAAACATCCCAAACAGTCTTGCCAGTCGGATTTTCTTATTACAGTGAAATGCTGCTACATTCGAAGATAAAAAATATGGAATTTGTACTTACTTGGTTGGATAATGTATGAAAATGCAGTGGTCGAAATTCGGGGCAGAGAAAAAACCTCATCTTCCACTTTTTTTTTAATTTATTTACTGACGCAGAGGTTTTGGCGCCAGTATTTATCTTTGTGCCTGCAAAGCATGCCTGCGTAGCGCTACATATATTCAACGGCAGAAGTTAGTCGTGGCGGCAGCTACCAACATTTTTCAGAACTTCCGCTTACTTTGAGGTCGATTCTAAGCCGCAGGCGGTTTTTTGGATTGCAAAAACTGGAAAAAAAGTGCGGCTTAGATTAGAGTAAATACGGTAGTCCTTGCTACCGGAACCTCTTCCACTACTAAATACACATACAAGGTAAGGCCACAGGCTACCCTGAAACAACGGAGTGTTAACGACAGGTATCTATAAATTCTTGGCGCGGCCTCCAGACTTTGTACACCTTTAATGAAAATCAGCCACGTGTCGTCCTACAAAGCTACAGTAAGAGAACAGACATGGAACAGCTATGAAACAATACCGAAATAACCCTCCTATTTATAGACGGTAAAGGCAACCATTCAACTGCCCTTCATGCGAAGTCTATCGCTGTAGAGAACCAGGGGATTGAATACATAGTCAGATCCGTAACACAGTCCAAATAAATCTGTTGGCTCATAGTATCTTGGTGGTAAGCCGCGTGGGGTAGCCGTGCGGTCTGAGGCATCTTGTCACGGTTCACGCGGCTCCCCCCGTCAGAGGTTCGAGTCCTCCCTCGGGGGCATGGGTGTATGTGTTGTCCTTAGCGTAAGTTAGTTTAAGTTAGATTAAGTAGTGTGTAAGTACAGGGACCGATGACCTCAGCAGTTTGGTCCCATAGTCCTTACCACAAATTTTCAAATTTTTTCTAAGTGGTAACCAGAGAATGACGATATGCTCACACCAAGACACAGTACATGTGTCCATCAGAAGCGCACATGGATTTCTTCCGTGCTTCAAACTTGTGTAGACACACTTCTTCTTTTTTTTTTTTTTTTTGGTCATCAGTCTACTGACTGGTTTGATGCGGCCCGCCACGAATTCCTTTCCTGTGCTAACCTCTTCATCTCAGAGTAGCACTTGCAACCTACGTCCTCAATTATTTGCTTGACGTATTCCAATCTCTGTCTTCCTCTACAGTTTTTGCCCTCTACAGCTCCCTCTAGTACCATGGAAGTCATTCCCTCATGTCTTAGCAGATGTCCTATCATCCTGTCCCTTCTCCTTATCAGTATTTTCCACATATTCCTTTCCCCTCCGATTCTGCGTAGAACCTCCTCATTCCTTACCTTATCAGTCCACCTAATTTTCAACATTCGTCTATAGCACCACATCTCAAATGCTTCGATTCTCTTCTGTTCCGGTTTTCCCACAGTCCATGTTTCACTACCATACAATGCTGTACTCCAGACGTACATCCTCAGAAATTTCTTCCTCAAATTAAGGCCGGTATTTGATATTAGTAGACTTCTCTTGGCCAGAAATGCCTTTTTTGCCATAGCGAGTCTGCTTTTGATGTCCTCCTTGCTCCGTCCGTCATTGGTTATTTTACTGCCTAGGTAGCAGAATTCCTTAACTTCATTGACTTCGTGACCATCAATCCTGATGTTAAGTTTCTCGCTGTTCTCATTTCTACTACTTCTCATTACCTTTGTCTTTCTCCGATTTACTCTAAAACCATGATGTGTACTCATTAGACTGTTCATTCCGTTCAGCAGATCATTTAATTCTTCTTCACTTTCACTCAGGATAGCAATGTCATCAGCGAATCGTATCATTGATATCCTTTCACTATGTATTTTAATTCCACTCCTGAACCTTTCTTTTATTTCCATTATTGCTTCCTCGATGTACAGATTGAAGAGTAGGGGCGAAAGGCTGCAGCCTTGTCTTACACCCTTCTTAATACGAACACTTCGTTCTTGATCGTCCACTCTTATTATTCCCTCTTGGTTCTGTACATATTGTATATGACCCGTCTCTCCCTATAGCTTACCCCTACTTTTTTCAGAATCTCGAACAGCTTGCACCATTTTATATTGTCGAACGCTTTTTCCAGGTCGACAAATCATATGAAAGTGTCTTGATTTTTCTTTAGCCTTGCTTCCATTATTAGCCGTAACGTCAGAATTGCCTCTCTCGTCCCTTTACTTTTCCTAAAGCCAAACTGATCGTCACCTAGCGCATTCTCAATTTTCTTTTCCATTCTTCTGTATATTATTCTTGTAAGCAGCTTCGATGCATGAGCTGTTAATCTGATTGTGCGATAATTCTCGCACTTGTCAGCTCTTGCCGTCTTCGGAATTGTGTGGATGATGCTTTTCCGAAAGTCAGATGGTATTTCGCCAGACTCATATATTCTACACACCAACGTGAAGAGTCGTTTTGTTGCCACTTCCCCCAATGATTTTAGAAATTCTGATGGAATGTAATCTATCCCTTCTGCCTTATTTGACCGTAAGTCCTCCAAAGCTGTTTTAAATTCCGATTCTAATACTGGATCCCCTATCTCTGCTAAATCGACTCCTGTTTCTTCTTCTATCACATCAGACAAATCTTCCCCCTCATAGAGGCTTTCAATGTATTCTTTCCACCTATCTGCTCTCTCCTCTGTATTTAACAGTAGAATTCCCGTTGCACGCTTAATGTTACCACCGTTGCTTTTAATGTCACCAAAGGTTGTTTTGACTTTCCTGTATGCTGAATCTGTCCTTCCGACAATCATATCTTTTTCGATGTCTTCACATTTTTCCTGCAGCCATTTCGTCTTAGCTTCCCTGCACTTCCTATTTATTTCATCCCTCAGCGACTTTTATTTCTGTATTCCTGATTTTCCCGGAACATGTTTGTACTTCCTCCTTTCATCAATCGACTGAAGTATTTCTTCTGTTACCCATGGTTTCTTCGCAGCTACCTTCTTTGTACCTATGTTCTCCTTCCCAACTTCTGTGATGGCCCTTTTTAGAGATGTCCATTCCTCTTCAACTGTACTGCCTACTGCGCTATTCCTTATTGCTGTATCTATAGCGTTAGAGAACTTCAAACGTATCTCGTCATTCCTTAGTACTTCCGTATCCCACTTCTTTGCGTATTGATTCTTCCTGAGTAATGTCTTGAACTTCAGCCTACTCTTCATCACTATTATATTGTGATCTGAGTCTATATCTGCTCCTGGGTACGCCTTACAATCCAGTATCTGATTTCGGAATCTCTGTCTGACCATGATGTAATCTAATTGAAATCTTCCCGTATCTCCGGGCCTTTTCCAAGTATACCTCCTCCTCTTGTGATTCTTGAACAGGGTATTCGCTATTACTTGCTGAAACTTGTTACAGAACTCAATTAGACTTTCTCCTCTTTCATTCCTTGTCCCAAGCCCATATTCTCCAGTAACCTTTTCTTCTACTACTTCCCCTACAACTGCATTCCAGTCGCCCATGACTATTAGACATTCGTCCCCCTTTACATACTGCATTACCCTTTCAATATCCTCATACACTTTCTCTATCTGTTCATCTTCAGCTTGCGACGTCGGCATGTATACCTGAACTATCGTTGTCGGTGTTGGTCTGCTGTCGATTCTGATTAGAACAACCCGGTCACTGAACTGTTCACAGTAATACACCCTCTGCCCTACCTTCCTATTCATAACGAATCCTACACCTGTTATACCATTTTCTGCTGCTGTTGATATTACCCGATACTCATCTGACCAGAAATCCTTGTCTTCCTTCCACTTCACTTCACTGACCCCTACTACATCTAGATTGAGCCTTTGCATTTCCATTTTCAGATTTTCTAGTTTCCCTCCCACGTTCAAGCTTCTGACATTTCACGCCCCGACTCGTAGAACGTTATCCTTTCGTTGATTATTCGATCTTTTTCTCATGGTAACCTCCCCCTTGGCAGTCCCCTCCCAGAGATCCGAATGGGGGACTATTCCGGAATCTTTTGCCAATGGAGAGGTCATCATGACACTTCTTCAATTACAGGCCACATGTCCTGTGGATACACGTTACGTGTCTTTAATGCAGTGGTTTCCATTGCCTTCTGCATCCTCATGTCGTTGATCATTGCTGATTCTTCCGCCTTTAGGAGCAATTTCCCACCCCTAGGAGAAGAGAGTGCCCTGAACCTCTATCCGCTCCCCCGCCCTCTTTGACGTTGGCAGAATGAGGCTGACTTCTTATGCCGGAAGTCTTCGGCCGCCAATGCTGATTAGTTAAAAAAATTTAGGCCGTGGCGGGGATCGAACCCGGGACCGAAGACGTTTTGATTAGGAATCAAAGACGCTACCCCCTTTTTTTTTCGTTCGTTGTATCTGCTCTGGGCGGACGTCGAAAGACACCCGTTTCAGTTCGTTGTTGATCCATTAACTCAGTTTTTTTTATTACAGAGGGCAGCTAGCTCTCCGACCGAACACGCTGAGCTACCGTGCCGGTATTCTAGACACACTACAGTCATACAATAGCTAGGCCCACGGTCGCTCATTGTCTGCGGACGGCCAGTAAACCAAAAGCATTCACGGCTTGCGGGAAAGCTCTTCCGGAGCGAGCAAAACAACCGTCTCTCCTCACGTGGCTCAGACCACTATCTTATTCTACTTGCCGCCATTTCTTCTGCCACCAGACGGGGAAGAGGACAAACCACTTACGTCGGCTAATGCCAAACTAGGCAATTGTGAGCACAGAGCACAGTAGATACATCAACTAGACTAACGACTATGTAATAAATCAACAGCGAGAACTGAACAAATCTCAAAGTGGTATGTGTGTTTCATTCCCAGAGTGCAGTAGATACATCAACTAGACTAACGACTATGTAATAAATCAACAGCGAGAACTGAACAAATCTCAAAGTGGTATGTGTGTTTCATTCCCAGAGTGCAGTAGATACATCAACTAGACTAACGACTATGTAATAAATCAACAGCGAGAACTGAACAAATCTCAAAGTGGTATGTGTGTTTCATTCCCAGAGTGCAGTAGATACATCAACTAGACTAACGACTATGTAATAAATCAACAGCGAGAACTGAACAAATCTCAAAGTGGTATGTGTGTTTCATTCCCAGAGTGCAGAAACAATACCGCCTGCCTTTTTCCTTACAATGTGGAGAGGAGCGTTTCATCTCGCATGGACTAAAGTTGGCTCTGTGTCAGTTTAACGAAACCAGTGATCGTATTTCGGAATTTATACAAGCACTGTAAAAGAAAATGGAGAACCTGAACCCTCTCTCGAGACTAACAGCGAAGCAGATAGTTATTATTAAAAACTTTGACAGCGATTATGCATCAGCGACGTGTGAGGTGTTCGAGCAGTGAAGGCGTTTCCGAAACGGACCGGCTGAAGCGGGATGTAGCACAGACAATATGGCGCAACATCGGACTGCGGTAGACACAGCTCCATGTGAATTATTACGGTCGCTCAGTGAAGCCATCAGACCCAATTAAAATTCATAAAGCGCATCCCTCTTTGTGAGCACAAATGAAAAATTGTGGCTCACGGATCTCATTTCGCCGTGCCCGGTTCCTGCTCTGCGCAAGAAGCGGCAAACAAAAGCGGGCGGACAAATGACCCCGCTACCTGCCCGCACCTGTTTTCCTCGCTCTGTCCCTTCTCTTTCCCTCTCCTCTCCTCTTTCTGTCACGCTAATGGTGCACGCTTTCTTTCTGCCGCTCTAACACATTGTCGGTGCTTTCAAGTCAGACTCTTCACCCTGAATTGTTCTTCAGAATTAATCACAAAACATCTGTAATGAAACGTCTTCCAAGAATCACATTACGGAACTGTCTTTAGCAGGCGAAATTGCGTTTCCGCTCTCTTCCTTGACTGTGTCTGTACTCCCAGCGCCATTGAAGAGTCTCGACGTAAAATATTCTCGTTTCTTTACTTCTCCTTTTTTCCGTACGATGCTGTTTTACAATCTGGTTTCGAATTACTGCGGAAATTCATACTACTTATCCATAATGGAGGAGCTTTGTTCCACCACCCTCTAACGCAGTAGCGTCGAATTTGTTTCGTCTGAAAAGCAGTTCTCCACTCAGAGAAATTCACAGAAGTCGCTCTGAATGCATTACGATTCATTTTTACTTTTTCTGCATTTGACAGTCATTGTGTATACCACTCCTGAAAAATCGAATATCATATATCATTTATAGGCAACTGCCTGAATAACACAGTTTACACCCACATTTTACTATGCATGGCGTTTGACTATTATAGGCCCAAACGAAAGGAGTTTGTAGACGAAAATGAAACAAGCAAGAAATCGCAGTAAACATAGGTCCATAAGGCAATGGTTTCTCCAGTGCGACGTGTTACGGCTGAGTTCACGTAGAGTCACCAAGGATCCAAGCTGCAGAAATGCACTCGGGGACAGACACCTTACAATAGTCTCCCAAATGATCACCGATCATGTGAAGGCGGGTTTTGTTACGTCTCCTGACGTTCTGATATCCAACGTGCGTTCCGAATCCGTTGACAAATGGGTTCCCGGAGTTCATCGACGCTACGAAAACGGCTTGTATACACCAAAGTTTTTAAATATTACCACCAAAAAAACATCCAGCGGTTTTCGGTATCCGGATTGATAATGTAAAGAAGCGCAATTACTTTCTAATTTACACCTCACATGCAATGTTTCGAAATGAGCGTAGCGCCATACATAAATAGTGCTGCAACATTGCTATGACTGCAATTGTCGTGTGTTTTGAGATGGGCTCGTTCAACTTGCTGTATCACAGAATTTGGTTAGATCGCAGCTTGCTCTGTTTACTCGTATTTCATTTATATTCATTTGAATCAGCGTAAGGGACAAGAATAAAGTTTTATTCGACTACGAAATTTGGGAGCTCGCACCCTGATTGTCCATCACAGATCAAACAAAGCTTTGCGACCGACCAACACAGACCACACGGGCCTTTGTATTGTGTCTCATTGTTTAGAGGTACAAAACGCGTGGGTGTTTTCAGCTCGTTACTAAATGCAGATAAGTAGGAGGCCGAGTTGATAGGAGCTGAAGGAGTCCAGGTTGCAATAACATGCGGTACGGCACACTGTTAGAGAGAAGGATTATTATTCAAGAAACACATAGTACAAGTAAAATTACTTATCTTCAATAGTTTATAGGACTGCAGCTGCGGCTATGAACTAATACAACATATTCTCAGGGACTAAGCCTGATGGGCCCTCCTCAGAGAATCAATGCAAACCTTACAGTACTGTCTGATGGCCGATTATGAACGTGTGTTTGCCTAGATAGAAATCTAGTTAAAAGTGAACGAGGCACACTCCAGTTCCGTCGAGCTGCACGGTCCGCTAGAGTGCTCTGTGCTCGGCAGACGAAGGGCTGCCAACCTTGTGTTGGCGCGGCGTTGTAGTGGTATCTGTGGCAATGATACTACACTTCGCAGGCACTCCTCACTAACAGATGAATTCGCCAGCTAGTTAGATTCTCTGAGGAACAACTGACTCACTTCTGGCTTGCGGATGAGCAGGCGTGTTTCAAGATTTCGTTTTAATTAAAGCTAACGGTGGGAATAAATTAACCGAACACTTCTTAGCTGTATGCACGACTTAGAGTTAGTGACTGTATTGTAAACAGACTCCAGCAGTCCGCGCGCCCCATTTACGAAAATCTTGTAAGTCATGCATAATTGTATACTAAAGAAATGAGAGCATATTTTCATAATGTAATGTCGGAAAACACCACATAAGAAAGTACACTAAATTGCGAGGTAGTTGGTTTTTAACAATGTGCAAGAACATGGAATTAGAAAAATCCTGAAACTAAAGACAAACACTAAAAAATTCAGAATACCCTCCCACGACAACAAACGCTGGCTGCTGTACATGCCCTCTATGAACTTGTTCCAGAACTCTAATGGCAGACGATTCCATTCCTGAGATACAGCTGTGCAGAGAGACGGAGGATATGATTGCGAACTGGTAGGTAGTGATTTGTCTACTCATTGTTTTACGATTCATATCGCAAGCCTCAGTATTATGTCCGTGCTGTGCATACATTCACCTGGGAGAAATTCATCCATCAGAACAGAGAGCGTTACTAACGACAATTACGGTTCCTGTATCTCACAGCTGTACCTCTAGGCTTGATCACCTCGTTGGGGTTGGAAGCTCCTGTAGATGTTTTATCCACGTCTGCGAATTAAATTTTAATTTTTTAACTCCACCTTACAAAACACAATGTAGTTCCCTTTCTCTGTTTTCCCAGACGTCTGCGTGTCTGAATTAATTTCTCTAAAATAGTGTAAGAATTTCTAATGGGTATCCAGATATGACCGGGTGAATAAAAAAAGGTAATTAAAAAAAAGAAAACCATTATGTTTTGCAGTAGTCATGGATTAAAATCTCAAACATACCTCTAGGCGGTAATTACGTTGCTACTATCACGACTTCATCCAACACCGACCACCACCTAACTGGTCTCGCTACAGGAGGTTTCTGTTAGCTCTTGCGAGTCCCCTGATAAGCATTTAATCTTAGATGCAAGGCACTACTTAGACGATAAAACATTAAAACGTACCGTGCAACAACGACGTCCACAGAAATTATTAGTGTTCGAGCGACTAACGAAGACTCTAATTTGTGGGGAAATACGTGTAACCCCCATTCTTTTGCTGTGACAACTATGAAGAAATTATTGGGCCCAAACACTTTTTAAAGAGATGGATTGATTCTTGAGTAAAGTAAATCAGTAGCCGAAATTGTTCGATTGGTGAGCCCAAACACCACATCCCTAAAATCGCCATTGTCGCGTGTTTCTGTAGTATCGCGGACGGGATAGTGCAGTTCATGAACACGCACAGCTCCGTGCCTGGCAAACCTATACTTATCTTGGGAAAGTGGTTGGGACTTGTGACAGATGCTTCAGAGTACCTTAGAGGAACCCATCTAGCGCATCACCAAATAGCTAATATCACTCGATACAAAAAAAAAAAAAAAAAAAATCAATGTCTCCATTAATTAGTCGGAAAACAGAAAGAATCTTTTTACACTAATCAAGATCTGCAGAAACAGGTTCAACTTTATTACCCATCGTACTATGCTCGGAGTTACTTCTCGTCCTTCTGCATACTAACGCTGCCTAGAAAATACTTCAGTTTCTACAACTATGCCGCTGTTTCTCAGATGCTACCAGTACGAAATGTGTGCAAATTGTCATACAAATGGAAGCGCATAACATTGAATTCCCGTGGGGCCTGATCCGGATTTAGTCATCAGGAAGTCACGTGATTTCAAATCTAAAACAACAGCAATGGGAGACATACGTTTATTCAGCAATAGCCAGTACATTGCCTAGCAAGGGTGGGGAATATTTAAACGAACTATTTAAATTATACGAATATGATGTCCGAAAGAACAGACACCATTGGTGATCTTGCAGCTCTCGAAGAATGAAATTACAGTTAAATCCAGACCTATAAACGATATCGTTTGATACAGCATATATATGGATATTGATAACGCCTTCAGGATCAACTAAAGCCTGAAGATAGTGCATTGAAGCGCCGAAACTGGTAGCTACACAATAAATAAGAACATAAGGATGCCTGTAGGCGTTACATTTTCTCACCTTCGATGACGGGCGGATACTGCTGGAATCTTGCAAGGAAGAGTGATGAAACGCAAACAAGAGAAGAGCTTCGTTGTTAATTTCTCTAATACCAAAGAAGATTAAAGTTGCAAATATGTTATGAACTAATGTACACTTATTGGTGTCATGCCCGTATGTACAATATGGAAAAAACATAAATTAGTTGAAACGTCCCCTTTGAACAATTATACATGACTGTGCTTAAACTGACACACAATATTTTTGGCGCAACGCAATCTGACTTTCAGTAATCCCTACACAAGAATGGCCCTGACTAACATTAACCTATACGTTTCACAAATCACTTACCTCACAAAAATCTTCGTTACTCGAACTACTGCAATACAGCGAGCGCCACTACTGCCAGCTAAATAAAAGATTCAAACTACGGAAGGCACTAACTACTGATGGGCACACCTCCAGATTATCCATTCTCAAAAATCCGCCATCTCACTTCCCCATCCACCACTGCTGGCGGCTCACCTCCAACTGCGCAACGCTACGCGCTGTTAACATCCAGCTGCCCAACACTACAATGGCAGACAACAATGCAAACTAGCCACAGACTGCACACAGCACAGCCAGTGATTTTCATACAGAGCGCTACGTAACGTTGCCAATAAGAAAACATAAACAGCCTACTTACATAGCCCCCATGCTCCACACAAAAAATTTTACAAAATGTTTTGGGCAGTGGCCAATAATGATTTGATAAAATTTTTCATAATTACATAAACAGCCTACTTACATTTTGTAACGAGATATTATTTTCAATGCTATGTTAATGTGTTTTCTTATTTTGCTCTTCAAATTGTGCTTTTCTGTGTTGTCGTGTGAAATATTGTGACAATGATGGCGTGTGAAAAACGTAATACTAGGCTCCCAAGTAAACAGAGATATGACAGTGAAGACATAAGCAGTGTGTTAGCGCCACCGTGTAATGAATTAACTAATGTTCAAAGTAGTAATTTGGTAATTGTACATAGGGAAATGGAGCGGGCTGCAAATAATGGTGTAGGCAGTGAAACAATTAGTGAACAGGGAAGCAGTATCGATCGATCGGTCGGCAACAGCTTGGCTCAGGACTCCGAAATGACAGGACACAATCTGGCAAATACTGTAGATTCAGGTTTTGCGTCCTCGCCGTTTTCTCAAATAAATAGCTGCTTTTCAAAATGCGAAAACTGGCGGTTCAAATGCATTACCGAATAGCACTGAGGAACATGTTTCAGACACCAGTGCATTGTTATTACAATTAAGGCAACAAATGGGACAAAAGCTTCAAAAGTTAGACACAATGGAACAAAATCTTCAATAGTTAGACACAATGGAACAACACCAGAGACAAACACAGCACAGCCAGTGATTTTCATACAGAGCGCTACGTAACGTTGCCAATGTTATTGTTGTTGTGGTCTTCAATCCTGAGGCTGGTTTGATGCAGCTCTCCATGCTACTCTATCCAGTGCAAGTTTCTTCACCTCCCAGTACTTACTGCAACCTACATCCTCCTGAATCTGCTTAGTGTATTCATCTCTTGGTCTCCCTCTACGATTTTTACCCTCCACACTGCCCTCCAATGCTAAATTTGTGATTCCTTGATGCCTCAAAACATGTCCTACCAACCGATCCCTTCTTCTAGTCAAGTTGTGCCACAAACTTCTCTTCTCCCCAATCCTATTCAATACCTCCTCATTAGTTACGTGATCTACCCACCTTATCTTCAGCATTCTTCTGTAGCACCACATTTCGAAAGCTTCTATTCTCTTCTTGTCCAAACTAGTTATCGTCCATGTTTCACTTCCATACATGGCTACACTCCATACAAATACTTCCAGAAACGACTTCCTGACACTTAAATCTATACTCGATGTTAACAAATTTGTCTTCTTCAGAAACGATTTCCTTGCCATTGCCAGTCTACATTTTATATCCTCTCTACTTCGACCATCATCAGTTATTTTACTCCCTAAATAGCAAAACTCCTTTACTACTTTCAAGACACTGTCCATTCCGATCAACAGCTCTTCCAAGTCCTTTGCTGTCTCTGACAGAATTGCAATGTCATCGGCGAACCTCAAAGTTTTTACTTCTTCTCCATGAATTTTAATACCTACTCCGAATTTTTCTTTTGTTTCCTTTACTGCTTGCTCAATATACAGGTTGAATAACATCGGGGAGAGGCTACAACCCTGTCTCACTCCTTTCCCAACCACTCCTTCCCTTTCATGCCCCTCGACTCTATAACTGCCACCTGGATTCTGTACAAATTGTAAATAGCCTTTCGCTCCCTGTATTTTACCCCTGCCACCTTCAGAATTTGAAAGAGTATTCCAGTTAACATTGTAAAAAGCTTTCTCTAAGTCTACAAATGCAAGAAACGTAAGTTTGCCTTTTCTTAATCTTTCTTCTAAGATAAGTCGAAAGGTTAGTATTGCCTCACGTGTTCCCATATTTCTACAGAATCCAAACTGATCTTCCCCGAGGTCCGCTTCTACCAGTTTTTCATTCGTCTGTAAAGAATTCGCGTTAGTATTTTGCAGCTGTGACTTATTAAACTGATAGTTCAGTAATTTTCACATCTGTCAACACCTGCTTTCTTTGGGATTGGAATTATTATATTCTTCTTGAAGTCTGAGGGTATTTCGCCTGTCTCATACATCTTGCTCACCAGATGGTAGAGTTTTGTCAGGACTGGCTCTCCCAAGGCCATCAGTAGTTCTAATGGAATGTTGTCTACTCCCGGGGCCTTGTTTCGACTCAGATCTTTCAGTGCTCTGTCAAACTCTTCACGCAGTATCTTATCTCCCATTTCGTCTTCATCTACATCCTCTTCCATTTCCATAATATTGTCCTCAAGTACATTGCCCTTGTATAAACCCTCTGTATACTCCTTCCACCTTTCTGCCTTCCCTTCTTTGCTTAGAACTGGGTTGCCATCTGTGCTCTTGATATTCATACAAGTGGTTCTCTTCTCTCCAAAGGTCTCTCTAATTTTCCTGTAGGCAGTATCTATCTTACCCCTAGTGAGACAAGCCTCTACATCCTGACATTTGTCCTCTAGCCATCCCTGCTTAGCCATTTTGCACTTTCTGTCGATCTCATTTTTGAGACGTTTGTATTCCCTTTTGCCTGCTTCATTTACTGCATTTTTATATTTTCTCCTTTCATCAATTAAATTCAATATTTCTTCTGTTACCCAAGGATTTCTATTAGCCCTCGTCTTTTTACCTGCTTGACCCTCTGCTGCCTTCACTACTTCATCCCTCAGAGCTACCCATTCTTCTTCTACAGTATTTCTTTCCCCCATTCCTGTCAATTGTTCCCTTATGCTCTCCCTGAAACTCTCTACAACCTCTGGTTCTTTCAGTTTATCCAGGTCCCATCTCCTTAAATTCCCACCTTTTTGCAGTTTCTTCAGTTTCAATCTGCAGTTCATAACCAATAGATTGTGGTCAGAATCCACATCTGCCCCTGGAAATGTCTTACAATTTAAAACCTGGTTCCTAAATCTCTGTCTTACCATTATATAATCTATCTGATACCTATTAGTATCTCCAGGATTCCTCCAGGTATACAACCTTCTTTTATGATTCTTGAACCAAGTGTTAGCTATGATTAAGTTATGCTCTGTGCAAAATTCTACAAGGCGGCTTCCTCTTTCATTTCTTCCCCCCAATCCATATTCACCTACTATGTTTCCTTCTCTCCCTTTTCCTACTGACGAATTCCAGTCACCCATGACTATTAAATTTTCGTCTCCCTTCACTACCTGAATAATTTCTTTTATCTCGTCATACATTTCATCAATTTCATCATCATCTGCAGAGCTAGTTGGCATATAAACTTGTACTACTGTAGTAGGCATGGGCTTTGTGTCTATCTTGGCCACAATAATGCGTTCACTATGCTGTTTGTAGTAGCTTACCCGTATTCCTATTTTCCTGTTCATTATTAAACCTACTCCTGCATTACCCCTATTTGACTTTGTGTTTATAAGCCTGTAGTCACCTGACCAGAAGTCTTGTTCCTCCTGCCACCGAACTTCACTAATTCCCACTGTATCTAACTTTAACCTATCCATTTCCCTTTTTAAATTTTCTAACCCACCTGCCCGATTAAGGGATCTGACATTCCACGCTCCGATCCGTAGAACGCCAGTTTTCTTTCTCCTGATAACGACGTCCTCCTCAATAGTCCCCGCCCGGAGATCCGAATGGGGGACTATTTTACCTCCAGAATATTTTACCCAAGAGGACGCCATCATCATTTAATCATACAGTAAAGCTGCATGCCCTCGGTAAAAAATACGGCTGTAGTTTCCCCTTGCTTTCAGCCGTTCGCAGTACCAGCACAGCAAGGCCGTTTTGGTTAATGTTACAAGGCCAGATCAGTCAATCATCCAGACTGTTGCCCCTGCAACTACTGAAAAGGCTGCTGCCCCTCTTCAGGAACCACATGTTTGTCTGGCCTCTCAACAGATACCCCTCCGTTGTGGTTGCACCTATGGTACGGCCATCTGTATCGCTGAGGCACGCAAGCCTCCCCACCAACGGCAAGGTCTATGGTTCATGGAGGGACGTTGCCAATAAGAAAACATAAACAGCCTACGTTGCCAATAAGAAAACATAAACAGCCTACTTACATAGTTACATGCACTTTATTCAACTTGTAAACGTCACTACAGATATTCGTATTTAGGTTGTGACATGCCAGCATTGGCGATGATACGGCGCAGATGAATAGCGAAATTCTCCATGACCCGCTGAAGTGTCGCAACATCGATATTGTCACTGACCTCTCGAATTGCTCTTTTCGTTTCTGCAACGGTTTTGGGGTTATGGCTGTACACCTTGCCTTTAATACAGGTTGTTTGAAAAAGGACCTTACTACTTTAAAAATTCATATAAATTTATTTAAAGAAGATATAGATGGCCGGCCGAAGTGGCCGTGCGGTTAAAGGCGCTGCAGTCTGGAACCGCAAGACCGCTACGGTCGCAGGTTCGAATCCTGCCTCGGGCATGGATGTTTGTGATGTCCTTAGGTTACTTAGGTTTAACTAGTTCTAAGTTCTAGGGGACTAATGACCTCAGCAGTTGAGTCCCATAGTGCTCAGAGCCATTTGAACCAACCAAGATATAGAGCTAAGTTTAGTGCTATTTTGTAGGGAAACACATCAAATTTTTTTACCTTAAACTAAAGGTGTTGTATGTGGCTTTCGTTGGTTGTCCTGCACACATCCCATTGGATATACGTTTCTCCCCAAACCCGCTATAGCACTGCAGAAGTAACTTGCTCCGTGTCGGCGTATGTTCTTGCCCTAAGTTCGATAAGCCGGTACAAGAGGTACAAGAGCGATATCCTCGATGAATCCCCATAAAAAAATCGAGTGGTGTCAGGTCTGGGGAGCGTGCAGGCCATGCAATTGCCGCATCACGGCCAATTCATTGACCTGGAAAGCGGTCACTGAGAAAATCCTGGACGTCAGCCAGGTAGTGGGGTGGTGCACCACCTTGCATGAGGTAAACATTTCGTTCTTGGTCATCCTCATCGATCTGTGGTATCAAAAATGGTTTTAACATATTCAGGTACACCATCAAAAAAAAAAAATGTTCAAATGTGTAAGGTGTCAGGCAAATCCAACACCTTCCATGAAAACCCTGACATGATAAGCAAATCCAGTAGTATGTCACATAGCTCCGAATAAATCGTGACATTAAATTAACCAAAGTAATACGAGTAACGAGTGAGCAAATGGAATACCACAGACTAACACAAGCATGCCTAAATGCATGTCATACCTTCCCACCGTGAGACTGACGCAGTTCCGAGGGGAGAAACGAGAACAGAAGCCGAGAGCAGAACTGTGTTAAGCTGGAAGGCCCTACGATAAGGGACGGACACCCAAGTCGCCAGCTAACCGCTAGGACCACCCCAGCCGCAAGTTTTAGCGTGAGACTTTTTCGCGTCTCTGTTATGTCAGGACCACCCCCCAGCCCATGTTAAAAGCTAGAGCCCTCCAGAAGAACAGTATAGATCTTACGATAACCTAAAAGGACCACACCAGCTGCAAGTTTTAGCGTGAGACTTTTTCGCGTCTCTGTTACGTTGCAAACTTTAAAAACATTGCCCCACCACGAAAAGTATAACGTTTCTCATTGTATAGACAGAATTTTTGTAGGCGGAGCTTAAGGTTAACATTGAGACCCTGATTGGTCAGATAAAAACACAGCCAGATAGTTTTTTTAAACCAACTCTGGTAAATTGTAGTAAGGAGAAGTTAGGAGAGAGTTGCTTCCGAGATGGCGAGGTGAGCGGAGCTGTGCTGCCCGCCGCCCCCTGACGAACACCGACATGGTAATGAACGCACGCGATTCCGCATAACAGCGCATAAAGCTTCACTCAGAACTGCAGAAGTCTCATCTGTTACACCCCCTTTTTGCGTAATACTAGTGTCGATCGTCAATTAAAACTCATGGTGTTCACACTTGCCACTTGAAGTAAAAATCTGAAACGCGATGATTTTTCTGTTATATAGTTATTGAGAATCCACATAAGACGCTGTAATTTACGACAACTTAGATAAGTAATTAAAGATAATTGAGGGTCACTGTAGACCATTTTGATAGTTTTCTCTTTTGTGAAATTTAATTTAAACCTAGATTATAGATGTGATATGGCATAGGTCATCCTTCGATCCATTGTAGAACTTGGAAACCCATTCAGGGAATATTCGTTCACATTTTTGTTGAACGCAGTTGGTTTTTACCATCCTGTATTAAAACATTTCCTTTTATCAATTGTGCAATTTATAAACGATGTTTTGTGAGTAGAATAAAACTTCCAGTGGAAAACTTAACTGCTTTTTCGACGTTATTTTACCAGCTAACTAAAGATAGGAAAGCTTTGAACCCGTTCCACTAAATTTAGTTAGTATTAAGATTCTTTTACAGGGAGTGCAGTGGAGCTGACTCTGAAATTATTAGGTATTTGGTTATATCATCGCTAGTGTCACTGAACTCTTCTGAATTCTACATGCCATGTGTGGTCTGACGTCTCCTTACCAGCAACAGGTCCCAGGTTCAAACTAGTCATTCCCTAAAAGACACGCTCAGAGCATCGTTGCGCGAAAGTGGTAGGGAGACACGATATAGAACAAACAGACACCACGTAGAATGTTAGAAATGTGTGTGAAATTTTATGGGATTTAACTGCTAAGGTCATCAGTCCCTAAGCTTAAACACTACTTAACCTAAAGTATTCTAAGGACAAACACACACACTCGTGCCCGAGGGAGGACTCGAACCTCCACCGGGACCAGCCGCATAGTCTATGACTGCAGCGCCTTAGACCGCTCGGCTAGGTACACCATCCCATTGATGGTTCTCTCACAGAAAGAAAGGGGCTGTACACTTTGTTCTTGCTCAATGCACAATAAACGTTCAGTTTAGGGCTATCACGATCGTATTGCAATGTTTGATGTGGATTTTCACTGTCCCAAATCCTGCAGTTTATGTGTGTCAACCTTGCCACTTAAGTGAAAAGTCGACTCATGAGAAAAGATGACTTTGTCCATGAAATATTCATTCTCATGTAATCAGTTATCATATCCGCAGAGAAGTTCTTGTGAGCGATTTTATCAGTGTCTTTTATTGCTTATACGATTGTTAGTCTGTACACTTTCCAATGCAAACTGTTTCTCAACACACGCCTAACAATACTTTTGTGGAATCTGTAGTTCGCCAGATGCACGCCGGGTAGATTTCGTAGGGCTGTCGACAAAGCTCTGTCTCACTCGCTCAACGACGCCGTCAGATGTGCTTGGACGACCTGACGATTTCCCATGTCTTACCGAACACCCTGTTCCTACAAAACATTTATGCCAATCATAAATTGTAGGCCCACTGGGAGAATCTTTAGCATACTTGGTACGGAAATTACGCTGAAGTCGCCGACTTCAATTCTTCAAACCAAAACACAAAGCTAGCACAGTCGCGTCCAGTAAAGGCAGCCATATTTAACGCAACTGCCGCTAGCGCTCCTTGCGGTGCTATTCGGCACTAGCGAACTACGCGACACTAAACTTGATGTATTTCCATACAAATTGACACTACAGTCACCTCTGTAGGTACTATGAATTAATTTATATGAATTTTCAAAGTTGTAAAGTCCTTTATGAAGCACCCTGTGTTGCATTTGTTCAGATCCGGAGAATATGGCGGCCAATCGAGGCCTATGCCAGTGGCCTCTGTGAACCCCAGAGACAGAATGCGGTCCCCAACGTGCTCCTCCAGGACATCAGTCTCCTGCTTCGATGGGGTCGAGATGCGTCATCCATGAACCGCATCTTGTCGAAATCAGGGTCACTTTGGATAACGGGGATGAAATCATCTGCCAAAACCTTCACGTACCGTACTGTATCCATCTTCCCATCAAGTAATATCGCACCGATTATTCCGTGACTGGACATTGCACAGCATACAGACACCCGTTGAGGGTAAAGAGACTTATCGATCGTGAAATGGGGATTCTCAATCCTCCAAATGCGCCAGTTTTACTTATTGACGGACACATCGAAATGAAAGTGGGCTTCGTCGCTAAACCAAACCGTACAACGCATACTAATCCCCATTATGCCCCGCGGCCAACCCTGCATTTGAAAGCAAACCGTTCAGGAGTTATGACGCTTTTATTTCATATAGTTCAATAATTGTCACCCTGTATTAAATACCGTTGTGTTCTGAAGTTCTGAATACGTATTTCTTATTCATTTTAATTATGTCATTGTTCACCAATACTGTTTTGGATTCTGATGTGTATCTAGTAAAAGTGACGTGATACAGAAAACTTGTTTTACCAGTGAATTCAGCACCCCAACATTAGGTAAATCCATCCAATTAAAAACCAAGGTCGAATTTGACAAATACAGATGTTCAGTACCAGTAGTGTCTCCTATCGGACAAAGTACTCAGAACAGCAGGTGATACGAAACTGAGTGGACCGGCCCTTCAGCACGGAGGGATAGACTCTCCCAGCGCTAAGGGCGAGAACGTGGTTCTGCGTATGAGCCAAGTTATTTGGCACGAGCTGCCGATCTGTACCTATTTATCAAGTAGTACCTTCCATTTTTGATCCGATTAAAATTTTAACAGGACATCAATTTTTTAGCGTTCATCTTGTTTTTGGACAGTTTTTATTACAGTGATTTCCTCATTGCCCTTAAAATTTCAGTAATTTAAAATTATGCAATCCCATTTGCTCCCGCTCAGCCTAATAGGCAGCCTCTGATATTCACCTATCCATCTGTCACGCGGACACAGCTCGTGGAGGTCCAGGTTTCAGCAGCGCACCTGAAATCTGTTCGCCGGCCGAAGTGGCCGCGCGGTTCTGGCGCTGCAGTCTGGAACCGCGAGACCGCTACGGTCGCAGGTTCGAATCCTGCCTCGGGCATGGATGTGTGTGATGTCCTTAGGTTAGTTAGGTTTAACTAGTTCTAAGTTCTAGGGGACTAATGACCTCAGCAGTTGAGTCCCATAGTGCTCAGAGCCATTTTTTTGAAATCTGTTCGTGCCTACGGAAGCAGTTACTTGTTGTGTTACACCGTAGCCGTCTCACATAGCAGCCGTGGCTCACTCACAGCTCTGCTACGTGGTCAGGGCGATATTGGTGTCCGAAATGTGTTGCTTTCTTTGGTGACAGTTTAATGGATGACGGCACTATCGAGTGCTGAGTAGCCCCAGTGCGACATCTTTACAGCAGTCCTACAAACATGCCATACCATATCAAAGTGAAGTATAGTAATTTTAGATTCAGTTTTGCGTCTGCTTCATTGTATTTCTAACAATAATTTATACAGTCTGACACGTGTGGTTATATTGTTCGCTAATTTCGACGGAACAGCAATTTAACCTGGCTCTGCCCATGCAAATCCCGCCGCACTGCACCAGGGCTGAAATGCGCAGATCATCGTACATTAGCGAAAGCGTTCACTCTTCGTTCTGCATCGGGATTACAACCAGCAGGGAGTCCGCATTTGTAACCCTGCGGCGTTCTGCGTGGAGAATGAACGGGTTGTTAGCTGTACTTACGAAATAAAATTACGTAATCAAATTATTTGGTCAAGAGTCAAAGACCTTGACGCAGGCTCTGTTCAAACCGTCATCCTTCACACATCCTCACAACTTGCGTAGAATTAAGTCTCTAAACGTGAAAACGAAGATATAGAAAGTGGCAAAGAAAACGCTACACGCCTTCCTAGAGCTTAATACCGTTTATTATTAAAGTCATTCGTAACAACCTCTGAGCCGGCCGCGGTGGCCGCGCGGTTCTAGGCGCTTCAGTCCGGAACCGCGGGACTGCTACGGTCGCAGGTCCGAATCCTGCCTTGGGCATGGATGTGTCCTTAGGTTAGTTAGGTTTAAGTAGTTCTAAGTTCTAGAGGACTGATGACCTAAGATGTTAAGTCCCATAGTGCTCAGAGCCATTTGAACCATTTTGAACAACCTCTGACAATTTCTAATCGCAGCCACAATTTAAAACTCGTCCACAAACGGACGTAATTCTGTCAATTGCAAATTTCTCAAGATGTCCACCAACAACAGTATATTCTGGGCAGTCGCATTCAGTATCTCCACAATAGCTCAGACCGCATTAGTCAAAAAATCATAACTCCTCTCCCTCTTATGAACATTTACGAGGAGTAAACCTTCTACATTTTCCAGAGAGCGCAACGCTCTAATCCAATAGTATGTTGTATATTATCACTGGCTGCGCGTGTTCTCGCATTTTCAGCAAGATTCACAGTTTCTTTAAACACAACTGAAACATGAAATTAAATATATTGGGAAAACCGGTCACGGAAAAGGGGATAGCATGTCACCCCCACGGAACTCAACGATTAACAGACTCTGAAAGTGGCTACCGCCTTTCACTCTCTATACATACATGTGTTTCTTACAAATTTTGGTCACTATTGGGATTCAACGCTCAGTTAATTTTCGTATTCATGCATCTGACATGTGTATTATCTTTATTTTCGTATAGAATGTGTATCAATCGCTGTGATTATATAATTTCAGCTTATCTACACTCCTGGAAATGGAAAAAAGAACAAATTGACACCGGTGTGTCAGACCCACCATACTTGCTCCGGACACTGCGAGAGGGCTGTACAAGCAATGATCACACGCACGGCACAGCGGACACACCAGGAACCGCGGTGTTGGCCGTCGAATGGCGCTAGCTGCGCAGCATTTGTGCACCGCCGCCGTCAGTGTCAGCCAGTTTGCCGTGGCATACGGAGCTCCATCGCAGTCTTTAACACTGGTAGCATGCCGCGACAGCGTGGACGTGAACCGTATGTGCAGTTGACGGACTTTGAGCGAGGGCGTATAGTGGGCATGCGGGAGGCCGGGTGGACGTACCGCCGAATTGCTCAACACGTGGGGCGTGAGGTCTCCACAGTACATCGATGTTGTCGCCAGTGGTCGGCGGAAGGTGCACGTGCCCGTCGACCTGGGACCGGACCGCAGCGACGCACGGATGCACGCCAAGACCGTAGGATCCTACGCAGTGCCGTAGGGGACCGCACCGCCACTTCCCAGCAAATTAGGGACACTGTTGCTCCTGGGGTATCGGCGAGGACCATTCGCAACCGTCTCCATGAAGCTGGGCTACGGTCCCGCACACCGTTAGGCCGTCTTCCGCTCACGCCCCAACATCGTGCAGCCCGCCTCCAGTGGTGTCGCGACAGGCGTGAATGGAGGGACGAATGGAGACGTGTCGTCTTCAGCGATGAGAGTCGCTTCTCCCTTGGTGCCAATGATGGTCGTATGCGTGTTTGGCGCCGTGCAGGTGAGCGCCACAATCAGGACTGCATACGACCGAGGCACACAGGGCCAACACCCGGCATCATGGTGTGGGGAGCGATCTCCTACACTGGCCGTACACCACTGGTGATCGGCGAGGGGACACTGAATAGTGCACGGTACATCCAAACCGTCATCGAACCCATCGTTCTACCATTCCTAGACCGGCAAGGGAACTTGCTGTTCCAACAGGACAATGCACGTCCTCATGTATCCCGTGCCACCCAACGTGCTCTAGAAGGTGTAAGTCAACTACCCTGGCCAGCAAGATCTCCGGATCTGTCCCCCATTGAGCATGTTTGGCACTGGATGAAGCGTCGTCTCACGCGGTCTGCACGTCCAGCACGAACGCTGGTCCAACTGAGGCGCCAGGTGGAAATGGCATGGCAAGCCGTTCCACAGGACTACATCCAGCATCTCTACGATCGTCTCCATGGGAGAATAGCAGCCTGCATTGCTGCGAAAGGTGGATATACACTGTACTAGTGCCGACATTGTGCATGCTCTGTTGCCTGTGTCTATGTGCCTGTGGTTCTGTCAGTGTGATCATGTGATGTATCTGACCCCAGGAATGTGTCAATAAAGTTTCCCCTTCCTGGGACAATGAATTCACGGTGTTCTTATTTCAATTTCCAGGAGTGTATATATTGGCAGCTAATTTTCACACCTTGCGTTTCCGCTGGTAGCTGATGGCAATAAGTTACGGCGTTGAAGTACCAATGTAAAATTAAAAATTTGCAAACAGGGATATTTTTCCTTATTAGCTGTTAGTGCTAGTTACTTTCAGCTTTTCCATTCCGCACTGGGTCGCAAGGAAAACCACGGTAAATCTCTGAGCGAAACCCAGTCAATTTTGATTTACAGAAGAAATCTGGTCATTAGTGCATTTTGTTATAACTTTAGGTGAACAAGGAGGTATGGATTGATAACTTTGGCATCGGATACTGAGAACAGTATGTAGCCTCCCCCTCCCTAATCGGCCTACTGGACTGCGACATAACTGACCATGATCGCATATGCCTAATGAAACTGTATACTGAGTAAGTCTATCGTTACCGAAGGAAATCAACACCGGTGAGCTGGGGGAAAGGGTACAACAGGCTGTTCTAAAGGAAGAATCTACCCTAAACCTATTCTAAATACTTATGATAATTTTGGAATGGGTGGAATTTAGTGCAATAGCTCACTAACCACAAACGGGGGAAAAGGGCTAAAAAGGGGATAATTAAACGGTCGCCAGCCCACTAGGGCAATAAATCTCGAGTAACTTAAGAAAGGCAATGGCAAAGAAATTCAAGCAAATAATCGCCGGCGTGGCAACAGACGGTTGTCACGCTTTTCCACAGCACAGCAGTTGACGAGAAAATAGATGAATCATAAAGCACTGAGTTTGCAGTTACTTATTCTGAAATACCAATTTTGCAAGTAAATTTAAGTGGAATTATTGGTTAAATAAATGTAACTAAAGCTTTGTTATGTAAAGAAAGAATACTCTCAGTAACCTCGGTGTGCCGTAATGCAAAATTTAGATTGATTGTATTGAACTACATTTAAGCAAATGAACAACTGATATTACTTTTAAAATAACAACACTAAAATACATACCAAGCCAGCAGAAGCCACACGCTAAGCTAAATGTAGGAAAAATGAAACTGTGCACCCTTAATTTGTGCTGTATCTTTAGTTATTAGTTTTTCCAGTAAAATTTTACGTTACTATACGTGAATGAAGTTAATTCTCAAAATTGCAAATTAGTTAAGCCCCTGTTATGCAATACAAGGATGAACGGTTACTGAGACAGAAAATTCTGACTGAAACTGGTCATTGTCAAACAAACAAAACTGTCGATGAATAGTTAATCAGTTTTCATAATTTTCGACACTCGGCGATTGTCTGGCAAAAAACGGACCCTGCTTGGTAATAACATCTGAGGATAATAACAATACAGATGACCTACAAGTTTCGACTATTGCAGGTTGTTATTCAACTTAGTCACACTCTCTGAAAGAAATGCCTGTGGGTAATGACTACATGAGTTTATAATTTTTCACTTGCCAGTCTTACAATATTGTAGCTGGGCAGTCGACGAGGAATGTAGCCGCCGACAGTGCTGAGCTGCCATTATCGCTGCTGCTAGTTGAGAACTATGAGACGTCTCCAGAGCCAAGGGTAATTATGAGACAGACAACAGCTAGAACTGCAGCTTCCTCCGCCTGTCCACTCCTGCCGTCCTCTCAATACTCGTGGATTAACGACTTTGGTGCGCATACGTCGGCGCGATCATACACACATCGAAGAAAGTTTTACATCACTCCGGTCCACAGAGCTCCTGAAGATATACGTTGACTGTGAATATTGTATCACAGAGACAGTCCCTTTGACTGTTCATAGGCGTCACCAAAACCGCCCAAAGATGTAAACAACCTTGCCTGAACAGCGCCTATTAGACGGAGAGGGTCCGACAGCCGGTCAGTTCCAGTCATTCCACCAGACAGGAGGTACACGGCCCGTGCTGTCTGTAGTTCAACCATGCCTAGACGGTCAATACCGCGGTTCGATCGTGTCCGCATTGTTACTTTGTGCCAGGAAGGGCTCTCATCTACATCTACATGTATACTCCGCAAATCACATTTAAGTGCCTGGCAGAGGGTTCCTCGAACCACCTTCACAATTCTCTATTATTCCAATCTCGTATAGCGCGCGGAGAGAACGAACTCCTATATCTTTCCGTATGAGCTCTGAGCTCTCATTTCGTGGTGATCGTTTCTCCCTACGTAGGTCGGTGTCAAAAAAATATTTTCGCATTCGGAGGAGAAAGTTGGTGACTGGAATTCCGTGAGAAGATTCCGTCGCAACGAAAAACCTCTTTCTTTTAATGATGTCCAGCCCAAATCCTGTATCATTTCAGTGACACTATCTCCCATATTTCGCGATAATACAAAACGTGCTGCACTTCTTTGAACTTTTTCGATGTACTCCGTCAGTGCTACCTGGTAAGGATCCCACACCGCGCAGCAGTATTCTAAAAGAGGAAGGACAAGCGTAATGTAGGCAGTCTCCTTAGTATATCTGTTACATTTTCTAAGTGTCCTGACAATAAAACGCAGTCTTTCGTTAGCATTCCCCACAACATTTTCTATATGTTCCTTCCAATTTAAGTTGTTCTTAATTGTAATCCCCAGGTATTTAGTTGAATTTACGGCTTTTATATTTGACTAATTTATCGTGTAACCGTAATTTAACGGATTCCTTTTGGCACTCATGTGGATGACCTTACACTATCCGTTATTTAGGGTCAACTGCCACTTTTCGCACCATTCAGATATTTTTTCCAAATCGTTTTGCAATTTGTTTTGATCTCCTGGTGACTTTATTAGTCGATAAACGACAGTGTCATCTGCAAAAAACCTAAGACGGCTGCTCAGATTGTCTCCCAAGTCGTTTATATAGATAATGAACAGTAAAGAGCCTATAACACTACCTTGGGCAACGCCAGAAATCACTTCTGTTTTACTCGATGACTTTCCGTCAATTACTACGAACTGTGACCTCTCTGACAGGAAGTCACAAATCCAATCACATAACTGAGACGATATTCCATAAACACTCAATTTCAACACAAGCCGCTTGTGTGGTACAGTCTCAAAAGCCTTCTGGAAATCCAGAAATACGAAATCGATCTGAAATCCCTTGTCAATAGCACTCAACACTTCATGTGAATAAAGAGCTAGTTGTGTTTCATAAGAACGGTGTTTTCTAAACCCATGCCAACTGTGTGTCAATACACCGTTTCCTTCGAGGTAATTCATAATGATGGAACACAATATATGTTCCAGAATCCTGCTGCATATCGACGTTAATGATTTTTGTTGTTGTTGTGGTCTTCAGTCCTAAGACTGGTTTGATGCAGCTCTCCATGCTACTCTATCCTGTGCAAGCTTCTTCATCTCCCAGTACCTACTGCAATCTACATCCTGAATCTGTATAGTGTTTCATCTCTTGGTCCCCTGCTACGATTTTTACCCTCCACGCTGCCCTCCAATACTAAATTGGTGATCCCTTGATGCCTCAGAATATGTCCTACTAAGCGATCCCTTCTTCTAGTCAAGTTGTGCCACAAATTTCTCTTCTCCCCAATTCTATTCAATACCTCTTCATTAGTTATGTTATCTACCCAGCTAATCTTCAGCATTCTTCTGTAACACCACATTTCGAAAGCTTCTATTCTCTTCTTGTCTAAACTATTTATAGTCCACGTTTCACTTCCATACTTTCCTACACTTCATACTACTACTTTCAGAAACGACTTCCTAACACTTAAATTTATACTCGATGTTAACAAATTCCTCTTCTTCAGAAACGCTTTCCTTGCCATTGCCAGTCTACATTTTATATCCTCTCTACTTCGACCATCATCAGTTATTTTGCTTCCCAAGTAGCAGAACTCATTTACTACTTCAAGCGTCTCATTTCGTAATGTAATTCCCTCAGCATCACCCGATTTAATACGACTACATTCCATTATCCTCGTTTTGCTTTTGTTGATGTTCATCTTATATCTTCCTTTCAAGATGTCCATTCCGTTCAGCTGCTCTTCCAGGTCCTTTCCTGTCTCTGACAGAATTACAATGTCATCGGTAAACCTCAAAGTTTTTATTTCTTCTCCATGGATTTTAATTCCTACTCCGAATTTTTCTTTTTGTTTCCTTTACTGCTTGCTCAGCGTACAGATTGAATAACATCGGGGATAGGCTACAGCCCTGTCTCACTGCCTTCCCAAACACTGCTTCCCTTTCATGCCCCTCGACTCTTATAACTGCCATCTGGTTTCTTTAAAAATTGCAAATAGCCTTTCGCTCCCTGTATTTTACCCCTGCAACCTTCAGAATTTGAAAGAGAGTATTCCAGTCAACACTGTCAAAAGCTTTCTCTAAGTCTACAAATGCTAGAAACGTAGGTCTGCCTTTTCTTAATCTATCCTCTAAGATAAGTCTCAGGGTCAGTATTGCCTCACGTGTTCCAACGTTTCTATGGAATCCAAACTGATCTTCCCCGAGGCTGGCTTCTACCAGTTTTCCATGCGTCTGTAAAGAATACGTGTTAGTATTTTGCAGCCGTGGCTTATTAAGCTGATAGTTCGGTAATTTTCACATCTGTCAACACCTGCTTTCTTTGGAATTGGAATTATTATATTCTTCTTGAAGTCTGAGGATATTTCGCCTGTCTCATACATCTTGCTCACTAGATACCAGAGTTTCGTCAGGGCTGGCTCTCCCAAGCCTATCAGTAGTTCTAATGGAATGTTGTCTATTCCCGGGAACTTGTTTGCACTTTGGTCTTTCAGTGATCTGTCAAACTCTTCACGCAGTATCATATCTCCCATTTCATCTTCATCTACAAACTCTTCCATTTCCATAATATTGTCCTCAAGAACATCGCCCTTGTATAGACCGTCTATATACTCGTTCCACCTTTCTACTTTCCCTTCTTTGCTTAGAACTGGGTTGCCATCTGAGCTCTTGATGTTCATACAAGTGGTTCTCTTATCTCCAAAGGACTCTTTAATTTTCCTGTAGGCAGTATCTATCTCACCCCTAGTAATATTCGCCTCTACATCCTTACATTTTTCCTCTAGCCATCCCTGCTTAGCCATTTTGTACTTCCTGTCGATCTCATTTTCGAGACGTTTGTGTTCCTTCTTGCCTGCTTCATTTACTGCAGTTTTGTGTTTTCTCCTTTCATCAATTAAATTCAGTTGCCGTTTACTGAAAAAACTACGATCTTACCGAATATCGAACCCTATTTCCAATTCGATTCAAGGCTTCCTTGCAGACAGAACTCAACACGTCGCTCATAACTGGGAAAAAATCGACTGATGTAAAGGTAATTTCGGGAGTACCACAAGCAAGTGTGATATGACCGTTCCTGCTTATAGTTTATATAAACGATGTAGTTCTTTAAGACTGCTTGAGATGATGAGGTCGTGTGTAAAAGACAGTAGCAACGCGGGAAGACAGTATCGACTTGTAGAATAACCTGCAGAGGATTGATGAACGGTGCAGGCTCTGGCAGTTGACCACGAAGGTAAATAAACGTAACATTTTACGCAGACATAGGAAATGAAATCCACTACTGTACAGCTACACTAGTGGTGACAAACCGCTGGGAACAGTATCCACCGTAAAATATATAGGAGTAACTATCAAGAGCGACCTTAAGTGGAATGACCACTTGAAACAAATAGTAGGAAGAGCAGATGCTAGACAGAGTCATAGGAAGAATCTTAAGAACATGCAAAAATGTTCATATGTGTGTGAAATCTTATGGGACTTAACTGCTAAGATCATCAGTCCCTAAGCTTACACACTACTTAACCTAAATTATCCTAATTACAAACAGACACACCTATGCTCGAGGGAGGAGTCGAACCTCCACCGGGACCAGCCACATAGTCCATGACTGCAGCGCATTGTACCGCTCGGCTAATCCCGCGCGGCAAGAAAATGCAACTCATCCACGAAGGAAGTGGCTTAAACGCGCTTGTTCGAGAGATTTATTAGCACTGCTCATCAATTTGCGTCCCCCAACAGGTAGGACTGATAGAAGAGGTGGAGAAGATCCAACGAAGAGCGGCACGTTTCTTACGGCATCGTTTAGTCGGCGCAAGAGCGTTACGGAGATGCTCGACAAACTCCAGCGGCAGACGTTACAAGATAGCCGTTGTTATTCGCGGAGAGGTTTCCTTCTGAAATTTCGAAAGAACACTTTCTGACAAGAGTCGGACAACACATCGTGAAATGACCACGACAAAAAAATTCAGGAAATTAGGCGTAACACAGTGGCTTAGTGACAATTATTCCTCCCACACGCCATTCGCTAGTGGAACAGGGAAGCGGGATCAGTTAGTTGTACCAAAAGTACCCTCCGACACATACTGTTAGGTGGAGTGCGGAGTATGATGTAGATGACGAATTTTAGGGCTCGTTTTTAGAACCACATGGTTAACTGTGAGGCCCTCTCCAACGGACCGAACGTCATAAATACGCCTACGGTCCGTAGGCATGCGCGAAGGTCGTGGTAATAGAAAGGTGCCGATAATGGCCCACAGTTCCATCAAAGCAATTACGTATTCTCTACCAGTCTAACGACATTCAAACTTCAGCCAGACAACCGTTTCCATTCGTAGGGAAAAGATCACTACAATAGTATGATCAGAACATTTAAACAATGTGTGCCAAAGGCAGTTTGAGAAGTATTTCTGGAAGCTATCGCAGCAACGTTCTACGGAGTTAGACAACTACAGCAGTGACCTCCAGCAGTCCCGTTGAGACACAAAACGGATGAGAACCGCCAGCACTGGTAGCAGCCGCTGCATCCGGGCTCCAGCACCGAGCGAGACGGCCCGGGCAGACTGGCTTTGCATTTGGGAGGACAGCAGTTTAAATCGCCGTTCAGCCATTCAGATACCCGTGGTTTCTGTGGTGTCACCGCCAGACACCACACTTGCTAGGTGGTAGCCTTTAAATCGGCCGCGGTCCGGTAGTATACGTCGGACCCACGTGTCGCCACTATCAGTGATTGCAGACCGAGCGCCACCACACGGCAGGTCTAGAGAGACGTCCTTGCACTCGCCCCAGTTGTACAGCCGACGTTCATAGGAATGGTTCACTGACAATCACGCTCTCATTTGCCGAGACGATAGTTAGCATAGCCTTCAGCTACGTCATTTGCTACGACCTAGCAAGGCGCCGTATTCAATTAATATTGAAATTATAAAACATGTACCGTCAAGAGCGCTGTACACCAAATATGGATTAAAGTTAAGTATTACATCATCTACGTACTTTATTTGCAATTCTCAAGACATTGTCCTGTTCCAGACCTCACGCCAGTCTGCGTGTAATTAAACGCGTGCATTTTGGTCTCCTCTAGCAACACGGTGTTGGCTCTTCTGCCAACACTTCAGTTTCTCAAAATCGCTTGAGGCAAATTCCTTTGAGAAGAACAAGTCAGATTTGCTACCCCACACTTACGGTTCATTTCTAAAGAATTTTTTGTGTTGTACGAACTCAGTGACGAGATCTAAATTACCAGTACAATCGCTCAGTGACAATATTGGCACCGAAACAGGAGATGATACAGAGAAACCTTAAATACTGAAATCGGTGTTTCGAAATTATTTGACCTCTGAAAATAGTAATACGCTTCCTCCTTTCAGTCATCGTACGAACGCCGAAATACCAGATGTTGAGCCAGCCAAGGTTATAGATGAGATGAACGACAAACGCTGAGCACTCGAAACGTATCTGGATTGGGTTAGACACCTCCGTGATTCTACAGACATTACGAGAAAAAAAATTTCTTCGCCTCTAGTGTAACGTATATGAAACAAATTTGGAACAGCGGCAGCAGCTAAATCTAACCTGCATAACACTGTGTGTGTGTTGTATGAGTCTCAGTTTGAGGAGGAGGAGGAGGAGCTTAGTGTTTAACGTCCCGTCGACAACGAGGTCATTAGAGACGGAGCGCAAGCTCGGGTGAGGCAACGATGGGGAAGGAAATCGGCCGTGCCCTCTCAAAGGAACAATCCTGGCATTTGCCTGAAGCGATTTAGGGAAATCACCGTCTCAGTTTGACTGTCATTTAAGTCCTCAGCAGATAATTAAATGAAAAACTTAAAAGTAACATTTCGATAAGCTATCTGACTGTGTATTTGAATAAGAATTTTCAAGTGATACAGAATCTGACTTATGCAACGGAATCTACTAGACTAGAGTACATGACATGTTGTGGTGTGTCAGTGTCCCTGTTTTGGCCGTATGTTTTGCCCTCACCCCTTATATGACTGCCTGTTTCCATGTGGTTTACAGCAATGCGATGCAGCATGCAGCAGCAGCGGCGGCTAAAGCTTACTGTTACTAAGAATGAATTTAATAAAAAATGAGTTTGCTTGGGTCCTGTTAACTACTAAATAACTTTTGAGAAGGGATTTCATTAATTAAGTCCATTTAAATCTTCAGAATGATCACGAACAAATATTAATAACGACAATGACAAATGACGCATGTGTCAGTAATGGCTGAGTGCCAGATTAACAAATTATTTCAAACTAAAACTGTGTGCCGGACCGAGACTCGAGACCTTTGCCTTTCGCGGGCAAGTGATCTACCAACTGAGCTACCCAAGCACGACTCTCGCCCCGTCCCCACAGTTTTACTTCTGCCAGTATCTCGTCTCCTACCTTGCCCACGAAATGCAAAGGTCACGAGTTCGAGTCTCGGTCCGGCACACAGTTTTAATCTGCCAGGATGTTTCATATCAGCGCACACTCCGCTGCAGAGTGAAAATCTCATTCTGGAAATTATGTCAATTTCAAAATTGCATTAACATTTAGTAACCACAGCATATTTTTGAATTAGATGTGGAGAATAATTATTATTATTTGGAGGATAAGGAGGCTTCGTTCACTGACAAGCAAGACATGGGATTATTGCAAACTGGGACTAACAATCACGAACCTAACACTGCAATTCATTTTGCGCTATGCTTGCGAATTTTACCTTGAATTGCATTTTCAAGCGTAGTTAAGAGATTTAAATCTCTCCTGGCCATATAAATCGGGCCTTGAGTGTGGTAAGATCTGCCATCACCGACGTGAGGGCAGCGTGACACGTCTTCTGTCTCCGAACTCTCGACCGACACTGCTGAATGTCCCCTCTCGCAGACAGACCTCATCTCACAACAATGGTTAGAATCGCCCTCCCATGTTTCGCCCTCAGATTGTTACTATCGATAACTGAGTGCTTACACAATGTAAAGAATAGCGTCAAGTTGGACGTATTGTTCTATGTAATAGTTCTGACACACTCCGCTCGCCGGCCGGAGTGGCTGAGCGGTTCTAGGCGCTTCAGTCTGGAACCGCGCAACAGCTACGGTCGCAGGTTCGAATCCTGACTCGGGCATGGATGTGTGTGATGTCCTTAGGTTAGTTAGGTTTAAGTAGTTCTAAGTTCTAGGGGACTGATGACATCAGAAGTTAAGTCCCATAGTGCTCAGAACCATTTGAACCAAGAATTATGGAACATGCTTTATCTTCAAGCATTGTGACGTTTCAGAAGCGGTATACTCTCCTCTGTGTAACTCAAAGCAGATTATTTTAGCAGTGATCTGTCGAAAACACAGCTCGCTGTGTTCGCCCTCCAAATCCTCAGCGCCGCAGGCAGTGGCACCCAGGCTGAGGCCGCGTTTCTCGCGTTTCTAGAGGGCTGGACTGGATTCGGAACTTTCTAGTACACAAAACTGAACACGTTGTTCTTAAACGAACGAAATTCACAGCTGCAAAAGCAATTTCGGGAGTACCTCATAGGAGTGCCATAGCATCGTAATTGTTGATACTATACATATGAAAATGGGTCTGTTGTATAAAGTCTGGAGCTGTTGACTGTAGCAGGGTTGAAATGTGAGGAAACTGTAGGAAAATGCAACAAGATCTGCGGAGTATTCGCGTAGAGACTGACAGAAGTATGAGATAGTACAGAGAAAATCCAATGAAGAGCGACGTGTTTCGTCACGCGATCGCTCAATCAGCGCTAGAGCGTTGCGGAGATGCTCAAAAAACGTGAGTGACATGAGCTGCAAGAGAGGCGTGTATCACTGCGAGACTTACTGTCGAAATTCCGAGAGCTTTAGTTCGGAGAAGACGCCGGAAATATACCACTTCCTCTTACACAGCCTGTCGACATGACTACGAAGAAGTCATCAGAGAACTTAGAGCTCATGCGGAAGTGTAGTTATTGTCATTCTCGGTCAACAATGTTCGACCACACTTAAAAAATATTTTAAAATGAAAAGATCTAGATCGACGTTTGAATAATTTTGTGTAGCGACATGAAGCAGCGAGTTGCAGCGTGCCGTTCTCTTGTGAGACGGTCTTCAAAGCCCTCCCCTTCCCCCCTCACTCATGTTTGTCATTTTCTGTAGCACATCCGATGTATCGTAGTTCACAAACGAGGAATGTCGTTTTCTGTCCTAATGAACGTCCTCATTACTCGCAAGAATCGGAAAGGATCACACCTAATGTTACAATATACGCCAGCATGTCATCACAATACCTGTTTCGACCACATTTTTTCGAAGGCTACATGGATGGAAATTCTTATTTGGACATGTTGTAAATGTGGTTAATACAGCAGCCTGAAATCACTTTATCATCCATTGTGTGTGGTTACAGCAGGACAGAGCTTGCGAGGTACTCAGCTATTTTTTCGAACATTCTCTAATCTGTTTTTATTGGGAAAGACCAATAAACAAGAACATTGCGACTATCGAAAAAGTAGACGAATCCTAACTTAGGAGTGGCCGAGCGGTTCTAGGCGCTACAGTCTGGATCCGCGCGACCGCTACGGTCGCAGGTTCGAATCCTACCTCGAGCATGGATGTGTGTGATGTCCTTAGGTTTGTTAGGTTTAAGTAGTTCTAAGTTCTAGGGGACTGATGACCTCAGAAGTTAAGTCCCATAGTACTCAGAGCCACTTGAATCATTTGAACCAAACATAATTTAAGCAAGAAACAAATATGGATCCTACTTCGGATCTTATAACAGAAGAATAAGAAAATAAAGTGTTTTCCTTGAAAGTATCTCGTTCGAGAAAGTCCACCAAAGAAAAGACGGAAACAAAACTACCAGAGAGTGTGTAACGTCTACGCTCGGGCGTACGTTAACTCTTTAAAGCCTGTACTATGGTAAGTTGACGGGCCTCACCTTATAAGAAAGGATTTTAGTAAATATGATGACCGCGTGTACCTGAATGGAGCCACAATCAGACTTACACCCATTCAGCAACAACAATGATACGTCAAGCAAGTCTAAAGTGCAACTACACGTTAGGACGGGCAAGAAACATACACAGCAGATGCTACCAATTGTTAATAATACGGTCGCCAGCCTAATTAGGCATTAAGTGAGTTTTTTCCTTGTACAAGTGGATGTACGTACAAGCATAACAACACGTAGTAATACTGCATTATATGGTAAATTTTAGAACCAGAAAATTCTACTGAACTAATATTTTCCCTTTCTGTACTAATTTGGACAAGCTATAAATACACAACATTACACTATAATGATTACTACAAACTGCGTTTTGTCTATTGATCCGACTGAAATCGGGCATAGGTTACCCTAGAAATAGCACTTTTGAAACACACATACAATGTCAATTTTAATAAGGGTAAAACACTGATAAATTTAGGTTTTATATTGACTTTAACTTTGCTGGTCAAATCAGTTCAGTACACTTCAGAATTTAGATGAATAGAAAAGAAAAGAGTGGAGGGGGGACCCTGAAACTGTTATGATCACTGTGTTGAAACTATTAACTATTGGAAGCATTAAGCACTCAAGATTTACAATATATGAGTTACTACTCTTTTTGTCTTATTACTTCCTCATTTAACTACCATTATTTTTGTTTCAAATTAATTAAGCTTCATTACTAAACCAGTTCCAAAATTATCTTCCAACTTTGTCAGACCTTTGTTCTTTGCTTATATTTTCATTAACAACAAAGCTCCTTAAACATCTTTCTAGCATAGATAGGTCTGCTGGTAATTCTTATGAACATAAACTTTAAATCTTCATTTCGGGACACTCGGATTGCACAACATGTGGAAAGGACCCTGTCTAGGTTAGTGATGAGGATAATTAATTGATAGGACAATTCTAGTAAAAGTTAAGTTGTTATTGAACAGTCAGGAACAAAATTAACACTGGTCCACACGAATGCAATTCTAAAGATTCAACCTGTTCGTGTCGATGGCGAGGCGCACAGCACACATACAATCACAGCTATGGCTCTTGGTGTATCGGCACTTTGCTTCTTCTTAGCGTCGCAATCCATTTCCGTTTAGTGCCTATATAATCTAGCCATGCTGTGTAGTCGTCGGAAACGGTACATCCGAGGCTCAATGAAATCACGTTTTCCAGGAGAGCCTCCTCGATCCAGAGCGTGTTTCTCAGACCGATGCCCAACTCCGACTATTTGCTGAGCCCGTTATGCCGTGCCGCGCCCGTGTGCATTTTCCCGCGCTCGCCTGCCATCCACCTTTTACCGCTCCCCTACAGACAGGGTATTCACCAAAGGTTTTACATTCCACATATCCTAATACATTGCCTACGTATGGACCAGGCGCACAATTACAATTTTAAACAAGTTACAATAGATTCAACATGGGTTACACTTCAATTCTGTTATAGCATCGCTTAAAATTTGACATAAATATTAATATTCACCTCGAAAGTTGCTTACAGTTTCTTTAACATAATGACACGAAAAGAAAGAGAAATGAAATCAAAACATTGCTTACACTAATTTATCGAAAATCAGAAGGAAAAAATTATTATATGTACAGTTGTTGTTACAAGTGGTCGGCACAGCATTACCACAAATCTGTCCAGGAAGACCAGATCGCCGCTACGACACTCCTGAGTCACAGTCCGAAGCTAGCGCTCCTGACGATCCGGAGCCACCAGCACACGAGACACGTGGATGTTGCGACAGGGTTGGCACGGCCCTGCACGTCCAAACGGCGTATCGAACTCCCTTCTGGCCAGCGGAGCGCCGGCTTATAAGGCCGGTTGGCGAATGGATCCACTAGGACTATTTTCGATAACGTGAGTGGCGTAGGAAAATAATGCACTTCTTAATCGCGACCTCCGGCGCTGCTGTCGATCCGCAGTGGTCGTGTAGCGGACCCTGGCGGACCTGGGGCTGTGTTTTCGTCTCCGACAGCGGTCTCGGCCGTACCACAAACTACTACTTCGTACTTCGATTTTACTCGCTGTGATGAAGGCATCCCGCACCTCTGTTCTGTCATGCGGGTTGCCAGCATTGCAGGCGGACGGGGCGGAAGCAGGGGTTTGTCTCTCACTGGCAGAAACTCAGATAGAATGGATTATTCGAAAGTATCGCACTGTTAAAGGCTGCAAGTTTAGGAAAGTTCTAAAAAAGAAACTGGTATTTTCAGCACACTTTACATTTCTTGCTACGGGAAAATACTGGTCTTCCAAGAAAGGAAAGTTGGCTATTTTATTCCTCGTATTCCGAAGGTCTGGACGTGTAATGTACGTAGGACAGAAATGCGTCATTGAACTTCTGTGGGTACTTAAATCAAACCGGACATAACACTGACGCAATAGTTCTCTCATCGCGACAACACTACGATCGTTCTAAAAATTATTCAATGAAACTTTCACCCTGTAGCTTAGTGAACTCTGTAGAACCTACCTGGCAGATTAAAACTGTGTACGGGGTCGGGACTCGAACCCGGAACCTTATGTTATTCGGGCGGCGGTCTTACCTACTGTGCAAATTCAAAAGCTTGTCAGGTTCGATTCCTTGGGGAAAGCTTGTGTTGAGCAACAGAAGACGACAGGGTTAGATCAGCGCCATTGTTAAACTATCCAGCTTATCCTTGTGGTTCTTCTGTTTCCACTAGGCTACTGTCCAATGCTCCTGTCTAACTAGACTGGTGAATATTTTCAAGTATCACAAGACACTTGCGTAAAATGGTATGTTGTTGTTGTTGTGGCCTTCAGTCCTGAGACTGGTTTGATGCAGCTCTCTATGCTACTCTATCCTGTGCAAGCTTCTTCATCTCCCAGTACCTACTGCAACCTACATCCTTCTGAATCTGCTTAGTGTATCCATCTCTTGGTCTCCCCCTACGATTTTTACCCTCCACGCTGCCCTCCAGTACTAAATTGGTGATCCCTTGATGCCTCAGAACATGTCCTACCAACCGATCCCTTCTTCTGGTCACGTTATGCCACAAACTCCTCTTCTCCCCAATCCTATTCAGTACCTCCTCATTAATTATGTGATCTACCCATCTAATCTTCAGCATTCTTCTGTAGCACCACATTTCGAAAGCTTCTTTTCTCTTCTTGTCCAAACTATTTACCGTCCATGTTTCACTTCCATACATGGCTACACTCAATACAAATACTTTCAGAAATGACTTCCTGACACTTAAATCTATACTCGATGTTAACAAATTTCTCTTCTTCAGAAACGCTTTCCTTGCCATTGCCAGTCTACATTTTATATCCTCTCTACTTCTACCATCATCAGTTATTTTGCTCCCCAAATAGCAAAACTCCTTTACTACTTTAAGTGTCTCATTTCCTAATCCAATACCCTCAACATCACCCGACTTAATTCGACTACGTTCCATTATCCTCGTTTTGCTTTTGTTGATGTTCATCTTATATCCTCCCTTCAAGACACCATCCATTCCGTTCAACTGCTCTTCCAAGTCCTTTGCTGTCTCTGACAGAATTACAATGTCATCGGCGAACCTCAAAGTTTTTATTTCATCTCCACGGATTTTAATACCTACTCCGAATTTTTCTTTTGTTTCCTTTACTGCTTGCTCAATATACAGATTGAATAACATCGGGGAGAGGCTACAACCCTGTCTTACTCCCTTACCAACCACTGCTTCCCTTTCATGTCCCTCGACTCTTATAACTGCCATCTGGTTTCTGTACAAATTGTAAATAGCCTTTCGCTCCCTGTATTTTACCCCTACCACCTTTAGAATTTGAAAGAGAGTATTCCAGTCAACATTGTCAAAAGCTTTCTCTAAGTCTACAAATGCTAGAAACGTAGGTTTGCCTTTTCTTAATCTTTCTTCTAAGATAAGTCGTAAGGTCAGTATTGCCTCACGTGTTCCAGTATTTCTACGGAATCCAAACTGATCTTCCCCGAGGTCGGCTTCTACTAGTTTTTCCATTCGTCTGTAAAGAATTCGTGTTAGTATTTTGCAGCTGTGGCTTATTTAACTGATTGTTCGGTAATTCTCACATCTGTCAACACCTGCTTTCTTTGGGATTGGAATTATTATATTCTTCTTGAAGTCTGAGGGTATTTCGCTTGTTTCATACATCTTGCTCACCAGATGGTAGAGTTTTGTCAGGACTGGCTCTCCCAAGGCCGTCAGTAGTTCCAATGGAATGTTGTCTACTCCGGGGGCCTTGTTTCGACTCAGGTCTTCCAGTGCTCTGTCAAACTCTTCACGCAGTATCGTATCTCCCATTTCATCTTCATCTACATCCTCTTCCATTTCCAAATATTGTCCTCAAGTGGTTCTCTTCTCTCCAAAGGTCTCTTTAATTTTCCTGTAGGCAGTATCTATCTTACCCCTAGTGAGACAAGCCTCTACATCCTTACATTTGTCCTCTAGCCATCCCTGCTTAGCCATTTTGCACTTCCTGTCGATCTCATTTTTGAGACGTTTGTATTCCTTTTTGCCTGCTTCATTTACTGCATTTTTATATTTTCTCCTTTCATCAATTAAATTCAATATTTCTTCTGTTACCCAAGGATTTCTACTAGCCCTCGTCTTTTTACCTACTTGATCCTCTGCTGCCTTCACTACTTCGTCCCTCAAAGCTACCCATTCTTCTTCTACTGTATTTCTTTCCCCCATTCCTGTCAATTGTTCTCTTATGCTCTCCCTGAAACTCTGTACAACCTTTGGTTCTTTCAGTTTATCCAGGTCCCATCTCCTTAAATTCCCACCTTTTTGCAGTTTCTTCAGTTTTAATCTACAGGTCATAACCAATAGATTGTGGTCAGAGTCCACATCTACCCCTGGAAATGTCTTACAATTTAAAACCTGGTTCCTAAATCTCTGTCTTACCATTATATAATCTATCTGATACCTTTTAGTATCTCCAGGGTTCTTCCATGTATACAACCTTCTATCATGATTCTTAAACCAAGTGTTAGCTATGATTAAGTTGTGCTCTGTGCAAAATTCTACCAGGCGGCTTCCTCTTTCATTTCTTATCCCCAATCCATATTCACCTACTACGTTTCCTTCTCTCCCTTTTCCTACACTCGAATTCCAGTCACCCATGACTATTAAATTTTCGTCTCCCTTCACTATCTGAATAATTTCTTTTATTTCATCATACATTTCTTCAATTTCTTCGTCATCTGCAGAGCTAGTTGGCATATAAACTTGTACTACTGTAGTAGGTGTGGGCTTCGTATCTATCTTGGCCACAATAATGCGTTCACTAAGCTGTTTGTAGTAGCTTACCCGCGTTCCTATTTTCCTATTCATTATTAAACCTACTCCTGCATTACCCCTATTTGACTTTGTGTTTATAACCCTGTGGTCACCTGACCAGAAGTCGTGTTCCTCCTGCCAGCGAACTTCACTAATTCCCACTATATCTAACTTTAACCTATCCATTTCCCTTTTCAAATTTTCTAACCTACCTGCTCGATTAAGGGATCTGACATTCCACGCTCCGATCCGTAGAACGCCAGTTTTCTTTCTCCTGATAACGACATCCTCTTGAGTAGTCCCCGCCCGGAGATCCGAATGGGGGACTGTTTTACCTCCGGAATATTTTACCCAAGAGGACGCCATCATCATTTAATCATACAGTAAAGCTGCATGCCCTCGGGAAAAATTACGGCCGTAGTTTCCCCTTGCTTTCAGCCGTTCGCAGTACCAGCACAGCAAGGCCGTTTTGGTTATTGTTACAAGGCCAGATCAGTCAATCATCCAGACTGTTGCCCTTGCAACTACTGAAAAGGCTGCTGTCGCTCTTCAGGAACCACACGTTTGTCTGGCCTCTCAACAGATACCCCTCCGTTGTGGTTGTACCTACGGTACGGCTATCTGTATCGCTGAGGCACGCAAGCCTCCCCACCAACGGCAAGGTCCATGGTTCATGGGGGCAAGTAAAATGGTATACTGAATCATTTCAAATTACTGTTAAATAATTTTAAAAATAAGTTTTAAATATAATTTTAGTAATAATAATAATTATTATAATTTTAAATTTTAAATAATTTAAAAAAATAAAAGTGAATTTGGGCTACAAATATAAAAATCCGAATAGTCGCCTTTTTGATACTGTAGGCACACAAAAATGCCACCTGATCCTACAGCAACAGCAATGATTAACTGCCGCTAGCCACTCATACAAATACGTAGTGGGATCTGGGTAAGATTTCAAAGCCGTGCACATTCTGTGTTTGATTGAATTAGTATCCTATCTCTCAATGAGTCACGATTGGAATCGGTCAAATGACACGAATATCTAGACTAACGGTTGGGGAAATGAAATGGAATAATCACATAGATTCGATAGTGGAAGATTTGGGTACATTGGTAAGATATTGGGAAAATGCAGCCTACAAAATGGATTGCTTGCAAAACACTCGTGTGATCAATGCTAAAATATTTCTGTCGAATGGGATCCATACAAATAAGGACGAACAAAGTATGCAAAGAAGGCCAGAAGGAATGGCGTCACGTTTGACCCACGAGAGCGCCACCAAAATGGTAAAAATCTGAAGTGTAAGACGTTTGAAGATGGACACCAAGTACCCCTCAAAAGTTTTTTTTACCGAGTGATACGTGAAGACTCTAGGAACATTAGACTGATGAACCAAAACACTAGGATCACCTGGTTTAGTAGCGTATTGGTCCATGCAGCAGCGATTCTACGTTGTATGGCTTCGACAAGCCGTTGGTAGGTTTCCAGAGGTGTATGACACCAGGTTTCCACGCACAGGTCACGCAGTCCAATTGATTTAAGGACCGGTGGCTTGTCTGCGCGTAGCTGGCGCACGATAGCATCTCAGATCTGTTTCATCGGCTTCATATCAGGTGAATTCAGTGGCCAAGACATTAAAATGCGTTCTCTATAGCGCTCGTTGAAAATCACTGTATCGAGATTCTGGCCTTTGGATGCTGCCATTTGTCCTGCTGGAAGATAGACTCTACGTCAGTGAATACATCAAGGTTGAAGGTACGCAGCTGGTGCACAATAACATTCACGTGGTCCACATCTAGAGTGTCTACCATAGGACTATACTGCCCCCACTGGTCTTCGTCCGTGGCGCGAACCATGTTCCGAGTAGTCATACGTCTGAATGACGGCGTGTCTGGACGCGACAATCGACTTGGTGTAGCAAGAAACGTTGTGCTTTCGATAAAGTGACAGGTTTTCATTCATAAATAATCAAATCTCGATAACCCGATGCCCACTGCAATGATAATTGACTATGTTGTTGGGTCAGCATGGGGACACGTACCTGCAAACCGCAGAACGGTGAATTTCGAAACATTTGCGGCTGCTCCGTTATTCCACTCTGTCGACAGATCCGCCACATATCACCGCCTATCCCTCTTTACATGCCAACCCCTCCACCTCCGCGTTCTGTCATGAGGCGCGGAAGTAAAACACCTTGTCGCCTGCTTCTGATTACATCGTCCTACAACCACTTTCCGTGGATGCCCACGCCATTGGCACGCGGACAACTGGCCAGAATCGCCGATTTCGAGATTTCTCTCTTACATCAGTTGATTTCCTCATCTAGGTCCGGTATCTTCACTATAATGATTCTCTATTTATCTCGGCTCCGCCTATACACTTTCCTTACCGCTCATGTGCCAGTAACGCCAGCAGGTGTCATTCACCCTCGCGGTGTGCGGCTCTCGTAAGGTTTTGGGTCATCAGTGTATGTATCACTCTCGTAGGGACGACAAGATAAGACTAATTTTAATCTCCCCGTCGTTTTTGAAAATGGTTTGTCGAAGTCACGCAGCCGCAGTATGTTTCATTATGTCAAATACTGCAGAACTCCTGAGGCTGACCTTCATTCATGCTGATTATTGATACAACATGCGTGAACGATTTCGAAATATACATTCCGTCATCATATTTATCTGGGAAACCAATGACATATAGATCGATGCAGTGAAATTCATCCAGGCATGGATATCCGATAGGCACCGATATCCTGCCATATCACTTTTACCACGAAGGTAAAATCACGTAATTTTATGTAAACACTTCCTTTTCCAACACATACGAAATATAAAGCGATCATGCAGACTGCCAACCAAAACTGAGAAAAACTTCCTGATAGTGGAAAGATTTTACTAACGAGTAATTTTTAAGAACGTGTCTCTCTGGAGTACAGCAGTTCGTGGAGGTGAAGCACCTGCTGCGTTCACAGCCACCATCTATCGTCCTCGTGTGGGTTTGAAGATAGTCTAAAACAGACCGAAACCCATAACCTTATATAAAAAAGTTTATTGCGGTTGTGACTGTTCGTATTCACTTTAAACTTTACTAATTACAGTACGCACAGAGGAATTAAAACACGCGCTCTCCCCGCTCTCCGTAGTGGACTGAGAAGTAAAACTACTACGTGGCCAATGTGAAGGGCCCTCTGCAATGCACTTTACAGTGGTTTGCAGTATTAGAGAGCTATATCTAGAGCTGTAGATACTCGGACCTTTTCTCTCTGGACCGAAAGACAACTTCTCATTCGATACAATTACGAATTCATTTACCAAGAAGATGCGCTTGTGGTTATTTTCCAGTTGCCTGCCTTTTTCTTGCCATCATATGACTTCCAGAAGACAGTTTTTCGTGGCGACATTCTTCTACAGCTGTTCCTCGGTTTTCTAGCCACATCGGATTTGATTGTGTACTCGACTTATCAGCCACTTCCTGTGCCGTTGTTGACACGGTTTAACAGCAGTACTAATAGACCGTGCGGTCCGTCCTCTGCTAGAGTATTGCGATAAGCGATCCTTACCAGACAAGATTGATGGAGGAAATGGAAAAAGTCCAAAGAAGGACAGCACGTTTTGTCTTACCACGGATACGACAAACGAGCTGGAGTGTGAACCATTAAGACAAAGACGTTTATCGTTGCAGTGACATCTTTTCACGAAATTTCAATCACCAACTTTCTGCTCTGAATGCGAAAATATTTTATTGACGGCAACCTACATAGGAAGAAATGATCATCACAATAAAAGAAGAGAAATCAGAACTCCTAGGGCAAGATTTAGGTTTTCGTTTTTACCACTCGCTGTTCGGTAGAGAAATAGTCTGAAGAAGGTTCGATGACCCCTCTGCCAATCACCTAACTTTGAAATGCAGAGTAGTCATGTAGATGTAAATACAGATGTGGTACTTTCGTGTGTAGTTGGCCGGAATATGTCACGGAGATGTTTAGGAACTTGCATATTCTGACGCGTCACGGAAAAAGTGAGAGACATTAGAGACGTTTACTCCTGGATGCATCTACATCTGCATGGTTATTCTTCAATTCACACTTAAGTGTCTGGCAGAGGGTTCATCGATCCATTTTCATACTACTTCTCTACCATTCCACTCTCGAATGCCGCGTGGGAAAAAGGAAGACCTGAATCTTTACGTTCGAGCTATGATTTCTCTTATTTTATTATGATGATCATTTCTCCCTACGTAGGTGGGTGTCAACAAAATATTTTCGCATTCGGAAGAGAAATTTGGTGATTGAAATTTCGTAAATAGATCTCACCGCAAAGAAAACCGCCTTTGTTTCAGTGACTGCCACCCCAACTCGCGCATACTATCAGTGACACTCTCACCCCAACGCGCAATAATAAGAGACCGGCCGCCCTTCTTTACACTTTTTCGATGTCCTCCGTCAATCCTACCTGGTAAGGATCCCACACCGCGCAGCAATATTCCAGCAGAGGATGGGCAAGTGTAATGCAGGTTGTCACTTTAGCGGGTTTGTCGCATCTTCTAAGTGTTCTGCCAACAAAGCGCAGTCTTTGTGTCGCCTTCCCCACAATATTACCTATGTGGTCTTTCCAATTTAAGTTGCTCGTAATTGTAATTGCTAGGTATTAAGTCGAATTGACAGCTTTTAGATTCGTGCGATTTATCGTATACCCAAAATTTATCGGATTCCTTTTAGTACCCATGTGGATGACCTCGCACTTTTCTTTGTTTAGTGCCAATTGCCACTTTTCGCACCATACAGAAATTCTCTCTAGATCATTTTGTAATTGGAATTGATCGTCTGATGTTTTTACTAGACGGTAAATTACAGCATGATCTACAAACAGTCTAAGGAGGCTCCTCTGATTATCACCTAGATCATTTATGTAAATCAGAAACAGCAGAGGACCTATGACACTACCTTGCGGAACACCAGATATCACTTCTGTTCTACTCGATGATTTACCGTCTATCACTACGAACTGTGACCTCTCTGAGAGGAAATCACGAATCCAGTCACACAACTGAGACGATACTCCATATGCACACAATTTGATTAATAGTCGCTTGTGAGGAACGGTATCAAAAGCCTTCTGGAAATCTACGAATATGGAATCGATCTGAGATCCCTTGTCGACAGCACTCATTACTTCATGGGAATAAAGAGCTAGCTGTGTTGCACAAGAACGATATTTTCTGAATCCGTGTTGGTTATGTATCAGTAAGTCATTTTCTTCAAGGTCATTCATAATGTTCGAATACAGTACATGCTCCAAAATCTTACTGCAAATTGAGGTCAGTGATATGGGTCTGTAATTCAATGGATTACTCCTATTTACTTTCTTGAATACTGGTGTGACCTGTGCTACTTTCCAGTCTTTAGGAACAGACATTTCGTCAAGTGAGCGGTTGGATATGATTGCTAAGAAAGGCGCTATTGTGTCTGCATACTCTGAAAGGAACGTGACTGGTATACCATCTGGACCGGAAGACTTGCCTTTCTTAAGTGATCTGAGTTGTTTCGCAACACCTAAGATATGTACTTTTATGTCACTCATGCTAACAGCTGTTCTGGTTTCGAATTCTGGAATATGTACTTCATCTTATTTCGTGAAGGAATTACGGAAAACTGCATTTAGTAACTCCGCTTTAGTGGCACCATCATCGGTAAGATTTCCATCGGTATCGTGCAGTGACTGTATTGACTGTTTTTTTGCTACTAGTGTACTTTAGATACGACCAGAATCTCTTTGGGTTTTCTACCATATTTTGAGACAATGTTTCATTGTGGAAACTATTAAAAGCATCTCGCAGTGACGTCCGCACTAAATTTCGAGCTTCCGTGAAACTTAGCCAGTCTGGGGTATTTTGCGTTTTTCTGAATTTCGCATGCTTTTTTCGTTGCTTCTGCAACAGTGTTCTGACGTGTTTTGTGTACCATGGTGGATCAGTCCCGTCTCTTATTAACTTATGCGGTATGAATCTATCTATTGCTGTCGATACTGCATCTTTGAATTTGAGCCATATCTGATCTTCACTTATATAATTAGCTTGGAAGTAATGGAGACTCTCTCTTAGGAAGGCATCAAGCGAATTTTTATCAGCTGTTTTAAATAGATATATTTTGCGTTTATTTTTAGTGGTTTTGGTTAATATGGTTTTGAGCCTCGCTACAATGGCCTTGTGCTCATTAACCCCGTATCCGTCATAACGCTCTCTATTAGATCAAGATTATTTGTGGCTAAGAGGTCAAGTGTGCTTTACAACCATTTACAATTCGTATAGGCTCATGAACTAATTGTTCAATATGAATCTGGTGAGCTGAATGTCGGTGCTGGAGCGTGATTTCGACCGAACAGCTGGCCACGTGTTCGGCAAGGCCTCGCAGTGCGGCGAGCGCCTGGCGCGCTGGCCTCCGAGCGGGCACCTATGTGCTGCGGGCAGCAGTCCGGCAGGTGAGCAGGGGCAGGGCAGGGGCGCCGGCCCGGCTAGTTATCGACTGCGCGGCGCGGCGTGGCACGGCGCGGCACGGCACGGAACCGGCCGCCAGCCACGCCCTGCTCGCTTCCAGCGCACGCCGCCAGGTGCGCTGCGGCCCGCCTCACCTCGCCTCGTCTCCCGCATGCTGCCGCTTACTTTCGGCTGCTGACCTTCGCGACTAGACGGTGCTGCCGTCCATCTGCTGGCGGTGTTCCTCCCATCCTTCCCCTCCTCCTTCGTCATTTTCACTGAATCTGGAAGAACAGGGCCCAGTTCAAGGTGCCTATCCCGTGGACAGGGATGGAAGTAAGGACGGTGGGGAGGAACCATGGGTCGTTTCTCTCTCTCTCTCTCTCTCTCTCTCTCTCTCTCTCTCTGTCTCTCTCACACACACACATAGAACCTTCTATTTAAAAAATTTACAGTCTTACGTATTTCAATTTCCTACTTTCTTATAAAGTACTTTACAGACTTACCCTCTTCAGTTTTCTCCATGCACTGACGGAAAAAATCGCAACACCAAACACTAATTAATATACAGGGTGTACGAAAAGAATCATCTGAGTTTTAAAAAATCCTAACTATTATGTTATTTCAGATATGTGCGTCAACAACGTACTGTTGGAAAGAGCAAACTCGCGAGTCATACATGGTTCCCGCTAGGTAGCAGCAGTGTGCACGCACTTCAGATCTAGTGAAAATGCTGTCGGGACAACAGAAAGCGATTTGTGTTGTACGTTTTGCGCAGTGCGGGCCGGTAAAAACTGTTCAGCGTGACTTTCGTACTACGTATGGTGTGGATCCTCCTACAGCGCCGAGCATTGGACGATGACATGAACAGTTCCGAGAAACAGGTTGTTTCTGTGAAGGTAAATAGCCTGGCCGTTCCCGTGTGTCTGTCACAGACGTCGTACGCATCCGCCATAGCTTCATAAGTAGGCTGCAGAAATCCGTTCGCCGTGCAGCTCGACAGCTCAACATGCTCCCGATGTCCGTCTGACGTGTGTTGAATCGACGTTTACACATGAAATCATACAAAATTCTACTACTGCAAGCTCTTCGTGAAGGTGACAAGCAACAACTCGTGGAGCTCTGTAATTTCGTTCTTCGCAAGATGGAGGATGACAGTTTTCTTCCACGCTTAGCGTTTAGTGACGAGGCAACATTCTATTTAAATTGAAAGGTGAACCGTCATAAAGTGATGGGGTACAAAGTGAGAGGGACTCTCCAAAATTTAATGCGTTTTGAACAGTTTCACAGGAAAAAGCGTATGGTCTATTTTTCTTCGCCGAGAACACTGTTACAGGAAGCACATATCTCGATATGCTGGAGAACTTTCTTTCCCCACAGTTAGAGACTGATTAGAACGACTTCATTTACCAACAGGATAGGGCACCACCACACTGCCATCTGGAGGTGTGGGAATTTTTAAATGAAAGGATTATTGAACGAGGGATTGACCACACTGGACCAAATTATTCAAAAAAATGGCTCTGAGCACTATGGGACTTAACATCTATGGTCATCAGTCCCCTAGAACTTAGAACTACTTAAACCTAACTAACCTAAGGACAGCACACAACACCCAGCCATCACGAGGCAGAGAAAATCCCTGACCCCGCCGGGAATCGAACCCAAATTATTCAGCCTTACATTACTGGCCTCTTGGGTTGCCAGACCTTAACGTATGTGATTATTTCTTGTGGGGTTTATAAAAAACGCTGTTTATGATATGAAACTTCCTGGCAGATTAAAACTGTGTGCCCGACCGAGACTCGAACTCGGGACCTTTGCCTTTCGCGGGCAAGTGCTCTACCATCTGAGCTACCGAAGCACGACTCACGGCCGCTACTCACAGCCTTACTTCTGCCAGTACCTCGTCTCCTACCTTCCAAACTTTACAGAAGCTCTCCGCTGCAGAGTGAAAATCTCATTCTGGAAACATCCCCCAGGCTGTGGCTAAGCCATGTGTCCGCAATATCCTTTCTTTCAGGAGTGCTAGTTCTGCAAGGTTCGCAGGAGAGCTTCTGTAAAGTTTGGAAGGTAGGAGACGAGGTACTGGCAGAAGTAAAGCTGTGAGTACCGGGCGTGACTCGTGCTTCGGTAGCTCAGTTGGTAGAGCACTTGCCCGCGAAAGGCAAAGGTCCCGAGTTCGAGTCTCGGTCGGGCACACAGTTTTAATCTGCCAGGAAGTTTCATATCAGCGAACACTCCGCTGCAGAGTGAAACTCTCATTCTGGGAACGCTGTTTATGTCTCTCCGTTATCAACAGCAATGAATGAACCGAGACATCGCAACAGCAGCTGTGGAAGCTGCAGTGTGGAAACAATCTGAATACCGCACTGACATATGCTGTGCATCTCAGTGGGGGGCATTTTGAACACCTACTGAATGGTACGAAAAAAAACTTTTTGTGTTTCTCGTTCATCAAAAAACAAAATCCATTGTATATGATTATTAGCGTCAGAAACATAGACGTGCCATATCGGATGATTCTTTTTGATAGACTCCGTATAATGAAATTTCGGGAATACGTTTGTCTAGGCAATACCTTTAAGTGATTAGCATTGCGAGATCACAAACTAATGTACGTGGGCTATAAGTCATTGCAAATGTGAAATGCTGATACGCTAATAACCGGTGTAAGCGCCAGAATCCTGAATGCAAACAAACAAACGATCATGAATTGTGTTGTAAAAGTGCCGGATGTCAGTTTGTGGGATGGAGTTCCACGCCTGTTGCACTTGATTGGTCAGTACAGGTACGGTTAATGCTGTTTGTGGGCGACGCTCGAGTTGTCCGATGATGTCTCGTATCTGCTATACAGGAGGCAAAACTTGTGATCGAACAGACCAAGGCAAGACGTCGACACTCTATAGAGCATGCTGGGTTACAACAGCGGTATGTGGACGAGCGTTATCCTGTTGGAAAACACCGCCTGGTATGCTGTTCATGAATGACAGCACTACGGGTAGAATCACCGAACTGAGGAAGAAATTTGCAGTCAGTGAATGGGATAGCCACGAGAGTGCTCTTGCTGACATGCGAAATCGCACCCAGACCCTAACTCCAGGTGTAGGTTCAAATGGCTCTCAGCACTATGGGACTTAGCACCTGTCATCAGTCCCCTAGACCTTAGAACTACTTAAACCTAACTAACCTAAGGACATCAGATACATCCATGCCCGAGGCAGGATTCGAACCTGCGACCGCGGCGGTCGCGCGGTTCCAGACGTAGCGCCTAGAACCGCTCGGCCACCCCGGCCGGCCTCCAGGTGTAGGTGAAGTGTGTCTAGCACTCAGATATGTTGGTTGCAGGCTCTCAGCTGGCCTCCTCCTAATCAACACATGGCCATCACTGGCACCGAGGTAGGACCAGTTTTCATCGGAGAACACGACAGACCTCCACCCTGCCCTCCAGTGAGCTTTCGGTTGACATCGCTGAAGACTCCCCTGTCGGTAGTGCCACGTGGTCGCCCAGAGCCCGGACCTCTTGCGACCGTACATTCTCGTCACCACCGCTGCCAGCTGTCATGTACAGTGGCTACATTCCAGTCAATCATGCGCAGTGGTACTCTCCTGCCAAATCTTTCTGCAACATCGCAAAAGGAATACCCAGCTTCTCGTAGCCCTGTAACGTGACCACGATTAATAACAGTGAAGTGTTGACAATGGCGTCTTTATCGCTGATACTTCACAACAAAGGTTGGAATAATTTTAAGAAAAAACACATGGAAGGTCGACTCACATATTTTGTCATTTGTCATTGGATGGAATACACTTTATTGATTAACAACAGTTGTTATGATTTCAAATCAAAAATATTGTCAAAATAATAACAAGGTGCACAACAACTTAAACAAGTTGATCAGGGTCAATTCATCAATAACGCGCTTTAACAATTTATACCATTAAGAACAGAGCTTGAAACCAGGAATATACGCAAGTCCCCAAATAGAAGTAAGAAATCACACCAACTAGGCTCGCGCAACAAACTGTGTTTTACCAATAAAATAAATTACAAATGATTGACACTAAAAGTATTAACAATTCCCAAGTATGGATAACACCTTGAGCAAATAGACAGCACACACCAAAAATGCAGGAAAGGTAACAAGTTCAAATGGTTCAAATGGCTCTAAGCACTATGGAACTTAACATCTGAGGTCACCAGTCCCCTAGACTTAGAACTGCTTAAACGTAACTAACCTAAGGACATCACACACACATATGCCCGAGGCAGGATTCGAACCTGCGACCGTAGTGAGATAACAAGTCTGCCAGTGATTATGGCTGTTGGAAAGCCGTTAATAAACCTTAATAAAGTCTCTTAAACGATAAAATACACAATCTCCAAAATACAAGAAAAGCTGGGAAGGCATACAATTTAAATGTGACATATCTGCAGAAAGACTGACAATGACTATTAAATAAATACATGGTGATTCAAAAAGAATACCACAACTTTAGGAATTTAAAACTCTGCAACGACAAAAGGCAGAGCTAAGCACTATCTGTCGGCGAATTAAGGGAGCTATAAAGTTTCATTTAGTTGTACATTTGTTCGCTTGAGGCGCTGTTGACTAGGCGTCAGCGTCAGTTGATGCTAAGATGGCGACCGCTCAACAGAAATCTTTTTGTGTTATTGAGTACGGCAGAAGTGAATCGACGACAGTTGTTCAGCGTACATTTCGAACGAAGTATGGTGTTAAACCTCCTGATAGGTGGTGTATTAAACGTTGGTATAAACAGTTTACAGAGGATGCGTGTTTGTGCAAAGGGAAAAGTTCTGGACGGCCGAGAACGAGTGATGAAAATGTAGCACGCATCCAGCAAGCATTTGTTCGCAGCCCAGGAAAATCGACTCGCAGAGCTAGCAGAGAGCTGCAAATTCCACAATCAACTGTATGGAGAGTCCTACGAAAAAGGTTAGTTATGAAACCTTATCGTCTGAAATTGGTTCAAGCACTGTCTGCAGCTGATAAGATTAAAAGAATCGATTTCTGTGATTTTATCCTTGCTCAAATGGAAACAGATGAATCTTTCGTTTCAAAGATTGTGTTTAGTGATGAAGCAACTTTCCACACTAACGGGAAAGTCAACCGTCACAATGTCTGTATATGGGGGACTGAGAATCCGCGGGAAACAACTCAGTATGAACGTGACTCGCCTAAAGTGAACGTTTTCTGTGCCATTTCAGCCAATAAAGTTTTTGGTCCCTTTTTCTTCGAAGGTGCTACTGTAACTGGACTACAGTATCTGGAGATGTTAGAGAATTGGCTGTTCCCTCAGCTCGAACAAGAAGCACAACAATTCATATTTCAGCAGGATGGAGCGCCACCACATTGGCACTTATCTGTCCGTAACTACCTGAACGTCAACTACCCGAAGCGATGGATCGGCCGCCAGGCAGCCCGTGACAGAGCACTTCATCACTGGCCTCCAAGAAGCCCTGATCTTACCCCCTGCGATTTTTTCTTATGGGGGTATGTTAAGGATATGGTGTTTCGGCCACCTCTCCCAGCCACCATTGATGATTTGAAACGAGAAATAACAGCAGCTATCCAAACTGTTACGCCTGATATGCTACAGAGAGTGTGGAACGAGTTGGAGTATCGGGTTGATATTGCTCGAGTGTCTGGAGGGGGGCATATTAAACATCTCTGAACTTGTTTTTGAGTGAAAAAAAACCTTTTTAAATACTCTTTGTAATGATGTATAACAGAAGGTTATATTATGTTTCTTTCATTAAATACACATTTTTAAAGTTGTGGTATTCTTTTTGAATCACCCTGTACCTAATCCGCCAAAACACAAGATAAGCTGGGAAGACGTACAATTTAATTGTGCCTCCCATCTGGTACACACCAGCAGACGGCCCTTAAATAAATATGTAGTCCCCCTAAACACAAGGAAACGTGGCGAATTACAGCAGAGGGCTATCGCAGCCAACAGGCTACAAGCAGGAAAGTTTTACAGTGACTGGAATTAGCTAAAGACTGTATAAAAAAGGAAAAACTCAGCAGTTCATATTCATAAGCAAAAGGCTTTAAAAAGTAAAAGGCTTTAAAATTTAACGCGCTCCAGAACTAGCAATAAGGATGCAAGGTTTAAAAAAAGTAGTTAAAGAGAAAGTATAGTGACAAGGAACTTCGGACTTGCAGAACACGCTTAAAGCTTATGTGCTTGCTGAATTCACAATATTGAATAGATCGAGAGTTCCGGATTAATTGGCGTCACTCCGCCCTGGCGCGTATCAGACGATCAGATTTACTTAACTTGAGCCAAAACGAGGCAGCTGGTAGAGGCGGCAGACTGCCGGCCAACCTAGACGTCGTGCAACGACGGAAGGGTCGCCGCAGCAAAAAGAAGACACGTCTCTGCTCCGGGCCGAGGAAACGGAAACTCGTCCTGCCAACACACGTCAGTAGGGTACAGGAATCTGCCCAAATAAGGCTACAAGCGGGAATGTCAAGGACGTAGGCAATATTAACTTATTCCGGAAGCAAGTACACATACAACACTCCTTAAAATTACTTAAAAATTAACAAGGTGAAATATCCGCACCTGCCAATCCAATCACTACGGCATATCTATAAAAAGTGTCTAGCCTTCGACACAGGCCATGTTAAAATTTAAATTCTACTGATTCAATTTGCAACAGAGAACGCTCGTACACTAGCACGGAACATGGTCTGCGACAACAAATTATTATCAGTTACACTGACCGATTACCACCCACACATTCACTCGGAGACGCCTTGACAGGACACGTCAGATTCTATATTAACACAGACGTTGTCATACGACAACAAGTACCAATAGAGAACAACATTTAACTCCACGCAGGTCTGAAGGAGCAGTGACTTCCAGGATTCCAGGCAGGTGTGTTATTGCCTCCAATCCGTATAAGTGATCTTCTAGGTGACACAAAATTTAAACTTGCGGAGTTGGCCGGAAACTTGCTGACCAGGTTGGCCGCGGCGTCCGCTGCTCTCCCTGCAACCCGCCCTATCAATCCTTAATCCAGCCAGCAAGGCTTGCCTCCGATCGATTTTACCACTAGCGGCTTCTCGGGGCCCGTAATGGACTCCAGCAGTCCTCCAAAACTAACAACTTGCCAGCCCCGTGCCCTCCAGCTAACTGACAGCACCAGGGCCCGTCATAAACTAACAACAAGCGTCTCGACCAAAGATCCTAGCTGCCCACGTATGCTCAGGATCGATATCAGCATCTCAAGTAGTTAGTAGCGCCAGTGGAGTGCCATGCCCACCAATATTAAAGCCGCCGCTGCTCAGTCGCCTTAAAATCATTCTTGACTAACATGAATTCACCACGCCCAATCTCAAAGGTAACTAACCCACACGACCCTTACAACGTGTACTTAAAGCAAACCTGATTTTTATCCTTATAGCGGTTCTACAAACGTCATTCTTATGCAACTGGCACCAAATCTGAACCGACATCATCTTTCAGATTTAGAAACTCGCCTACAAACCTTCCTCTATGTCGCAAAACTCCCTCTTGGTTCTGTGTTATTTTTTCCGTCAGTATACTTGTAAGACTTGAAAGTCGTTGCTCCTATAAAAATTTCCTAAAGTAACACATCTACACCTGCATATACACACAGTACAAGTTCCGGAAACCACCGTACTGCGCGTGGTGGTTGGTACAGCTTACCTCTACAAGTCATTTCCTTTCCTGCCACACTTCTTTGGAAGCGGTAACGTCCGTCAAGTATCTGGGTGTGACTATTCGAAATGATCTCAAATGGAATGATCAGATTACACAAGTAACAGGTAAGACGAACTCTAGATTGCGGTTTATTGGTAGAATCCTGAAGCGATGTAGTCCTTCAACAGAGGAAATAGCTTACAATACGTTAGTTCGTCCATTCTTGGAGTATTGTTCGTCTGTGTGGGACCCTTACCAGTTGGGTCTGATTCAAGAGATTGACAAGGTCCAAAGAAGAGCGGCAAGATTCCTGACTGGTACATTTAGCCATCGCGAGAGCGTTACAAATCTCATAAAAAGTTTGAAGTGGGACACTCTTGCAGATAGACGGCGCGCTAAACAGAAGGGGCTGCACACTAAATTCCGAAATCTGATCTTCACCGAGAATGTAGAGCATATATTATTACCACCAACTTTCAAATCGCGCAATGATCACCATTCAAAGATAAGGGAGCTCGTACTGAGGCGTTCAGACAGTCGTTTTTCCCTCGCGCGATCCGCGAGTGGAACAGAGGGGGGGAAATATGACTTTGGCGCGAATTGTGCTCTCCGCCACACACCGCTTGGTGGCTAGCGGAGTATATATGTAGATGTAGATGTAGACTTCCAAATAGAGCGAGGGAAAACAGACTGTCTACAAGGCCTCCGTACGACCCTTAATTTCTTTCGCCTTATCTTCGTGGTCGTTACGCAAAATGTACGTTGGTGGCAGCAGAATCGTTCTGCAGTCGGCCTCAAATGCCAGTTCTTTTTTATTTATTTATTTATTTATTGTTCCGTGGGACCAAATTAAGGAGAAATCTCCATGGTCATGGAACGAGTCAATACATGAAATTATAACACGATATTAGAAACAGATAAAATGAAATATAGAAAAAAAAACATATTCAGGTGACAAGTCATAAGTTTAAATGAAGACAATCAACAATGTAACACTGGAATTTGCTTAATTTTTAGCTCTTCCAGGAGCTCCTCGACAGAATAGAAGGAGTGAGCCATGAGGAAACTCTTCAGTTTAGACTTAAAAGAGTTTGGGCTACTGCTAAGATTTTTGAGTTCTTGTGGTAGCTTATTGAAAATGGATGCAGCAGAATACTGCACTCCTTTCTGCACAAGAGTCAAGGAACTGCATTCTACATGCAGATTTGATTTCTGCCTAGTATTAACTGAGTGAAAGCTGCTAACTCTTGGGAATAGGCTAATATTGCTAACAACAAACGACATTAAAGAAAATATATACTGTGAGGGCAATGTCAGAATTCCCAGATTTTTGAATAGGGGTCGACAAGAGGTTCTCGAACTTACACCACATATAGCTCGAACAGCCCGTTTTTGAGCCAAAAATACCCTTTTTGAATCAGAAGAATTACCCCAAAAAATAATACCATACGACATAAGCGTATGAAAATATGCGAAGTAGACTACTTTTCGTGTTGAAGTGTCACTTATTTCAGATACTGTTCTAATGGTAAATAAAGCAGCATTTAGTTTCTGAACAAGATCCTGAACATGGGCTTTCCACAACAGCTTACTATCTATCCGTACGCCTAGGAACTTGAACTGTTCCGTCTCGCTTATAACATGCCCATTCTGTCTGATTAAAATGTCAGTTCTTGTTGAATTGTGAGTTAGAAACTGTAAAAACTGAGTCTTACTGTGATTTAGCATCAAATTATTTTCCACAAGCCACGAACTTATTTCATGAACTAAATTATTTGTTACTGTTTCAATATCACACACAAGATCCTTCACTATCAAGCTGGTGTCATCAGCAAACAGAAATATTTTTGAATCACCTGTAATACTAGAAGGCATATCATTTATATAAATAAGAAACAGCAGTGGCCCCAGCACCGACCCTTGGGGAACGCCCCACTTAACAGTGCCCCATTGGGACTGAACATCACTACCACTCTCAATATTGCGGACAATTACCCTCTGCTTTCTGTTCTTAAAGTAAGAGGCGAACCAATTGTAAGCTACTCCCCTTACTCCATAATGGTCCAACTTCTGCAGTAATATTTTGTGGTCAACACAGTCAAAAGCCTTCGTTAAATCAAAGAAAACACCTAGCGTTCGCAACCTTTTATTTAATCCGTCGAAAACCTCACAGAGAAAAGAGAATATAGCATTTTCAGTTGTTAAACGATTTCTAAAACCAAACTGAACATTTGACAGCAAATTATGTGAATTTAAATGCTCCAGTAACCTTGTATATACAACCTTCTCGATAACTTTAGCAAACACCGATGGCATAGAAATAGGTCTAAAATTGTCAACATTATCAATGTCTCCCTTTTTATAAAGTGGCTTCACTACCGAGTATTTTAATCGATCAGGAAACCGACCACTCCTAAAGGAAAAGTTACAGATATGGCTAAGTACTGGGCTAACATACATAGAACAATACTTCAGTATTCTGCTAGATACCCCGTCATATCCATGAGAGTTCTTGGTCTTTAGTGATTTAATTATTAACTCAATCTCCCTCTTGTCAGTATCATGGAGGAGCATTTCAGGTAACAGTCTCGGAACACTTTTTTCTAAGAGCGCTATATGATTCCCTGTTGGAATTAGGTTTCTATTTAGTTCACCTGCTATATTCAGAAAGTGATTATTAAATACTGTACATATATGCGACTTATCAGTAACACGGACATTCCCACTACGCACTGATTCTATATCCTCGACCTGTCTCTGCAGACCAGCAACTTCCTTTACGACTGACCATATGGTTTTAATTTTATCCTGAGACTTAGCTATTCTATCTGCATACCACATACTTTTTGCCTTCCTAATAACATTTTTAAGCACCTTACAATACTGTTTGTAATGGGCTGCTGCATTTAGATTTTGACTGTTTCTAACGTTTTGATATAATTGCCACTTTGTTCTACAAGATATTCTTATCCCTCTAGTCAGCCACCCAGGCTGCCTGTTTGTGCTAGTACCCTGTTTTAAACGTTGTAACGGAAAGCAACTTTCAAAGAGCATGAGAAAGGTCTTTAGAAAAGCATTATATTTATCGTTTACTGTCTCAGCGCTATAAACATCTTGCCACTCTTGTTCCTTTATAAGGTTTACAAAGGTCCCTACAGGAACCGGATCAGCTTTCCTGAACAGCTGATGACTATATTTAACACGAGTTGCAGCATAAAAATCTTTTAAAGTTAAAATTTGCGCATCATGATCTGAAAGGCCATTCACCTTTTTCCTAACAGAATGCCCTTCTAGTAATGAGGAATGAACAAAAATGTTGTCTATGGTTGTTCTACTGTTCCCTTGCACTCTCGTTGGAAAGAATACGGTTTGCATAAGATTATATGAATTAAAGAGGTCTACCAGCATCCTCTTCCTTGCACAATCACTTATACAATTAATATTGAAGTCACCACATATAACTAACTTTTTGTATTTCCTATAAAGTGAACCAAGAACCTCCTCTAGCTTTAGCAAAAATGCTGTGAAATCGGAGTCTGGGGATCTATAAATAACAACAGTTACAAGTTTAACTCCGTTAAATTTAACCACACCTGCACAACATTCAAACACCTTTTCAGTGCAGTACTTTGAAACATCAATTGACTCAAATGCGATGCCGTTTTTCACATACATGGCTACTCCCCCACACCGCAAAGAGCTCCTCGAAAAGCAGCCAGCCAACCTGTATCCTGGTAAAGGAAGCCTCTGAATTATCTCCTTATTTAAGAAGTGTTCAGATATACCAATAATTTCAGAGTCAACATCTATAAGCAGTTCACTAACTTTATCCCTAATACCTTGTATATTTTGATGAAATATACTAATTCCCTCATTACTCGGATACCTAAGCTTTGTCAAAAGTGATTCCCTTGTTAGAGAGACTTCCCTTAAGCAGGAATACCTATCAGCTGACTTCAATCTAAAAAAGGTGCAGCTCTAACACACACTACTGCAGGAATTTTCCCATGAGTGATCCCACCAACCCCACCTATGCTGTCACCTATAAGCTTTGCCAACCTCCCCTTCCCATACCTGTTGAGGTGCAGGCCGTGTCTAGTGAAGTTCTCTGAACTTCCTCAATAGTGTCTCGCGAAAAGTGTGTCGTCTTCCCTCCAGGGTTTCCCATTTGAGTTCACGAAGCATCGGTAACAAATCTAGCAGCACGCCTCCGAATTGGTGCGCTATCTTCCCTTAACCCGATCTGGTGAGGTTCCTAAATACTCGAGCAGTATTCAGGAACGGCTCGCACTAGCGTTCTTGTATGCCGTCTCATTTATAGATAAGCTAAGCTTTGCCAAAATTCTCCCAATAAAACGTAGTTGATCATTCGCCGTCCCTACTACCAACTCGCAGTCCTCGTTCCGTTTCACACTGCTTTGCAACGTTACTCCTAGATATTTGATCGGTTTTAACCAGAAAATAATAATTCCTTCGCCTACCAAAGAACCATGGCTTTAAAGAAGCCGAGTTTATAAACAAACTATCATGAAAAAAAAATAAAAACCGTTTTTACACTGCCTTTACAAATATCTTTGACAAAATTTCTAGAAAACTACTGTTGTCACACCTTTTTACAGAGATGATACACGTTGCTTATAAGGAATGAAGCACGAAGCAGTTCTCAAAAAAACTCGAGAAATCGTCTCTGGATGTTATATTTCCATATGCTTTTAAGGGGCTCCGGAAAGGCTCAAAATCATGAAGAGTTCAATTTTTACTTTTTTGCGTTTTCTGAATCTGCAGACTATTACCTTTTAATAGATATATAATTTATTCAATTCCGAAGACTACAACTATTTTTAAATTTTTTTTGAAATGTGTTCTACATGGGCATGACCCACTGTGGCGCTGTTAAACTGCTGTCAAATGGTGTTATTATTAACGTCCGTGTTCATCAGGTACATTTTAGTGATGTGAGATAAAGTATGTGTTGTGGTTAACCTGTGATGGTTCAATATATATCGCTGGTGTGATTGTCGATTGTTTCATGTTTATTTACTCTGTCGTTATCTCGAAAATATTCGTAATTAATTCTGTTTCTTGAGTCTCTGTTTTGTTGAAGTATAATAATGAGTAAAAGTAAAGTTATTAGAAATCCTCTGAAGGCTTTTAAGAAAAGGAGAAATGTTGGAAAGCCAAACGTATGTGTTATTACTGTAAACAATGAAGACGATGAAAATCCCCAACATAGCTTGTGTCGCAAAGAAGAAGACAGTTGGTGTAAATATAACAAAGGATTGCTAACTGGTGAAGTGTACACTCATAAGCATAGTCTGCCTCATGCAATAATGGAGGTGATAAAACCTATTTTCAGAGACTTAGCAGCACCTGAACTGTTGAAAAAGTGTATTCACGGAAAAACCCAAAACCCCAATGAAAGTGTAAATAGTGTTATATGGTCGAGAATCCCCAAGACTGTATTTGTTGGAATAGAAACACTTCACTTTGGTGTGTATGATGCTGTTGCGACTTTCAATGATGGCAACATTGTAAGGTGCAAGGTATTTAGAAATATGGGAATGAAGATAGGTTCTAACATGGTACGAGCGATGCTTGCTTTAGACAAGGAACGCCTTCGGGCTGCAGACAGTGCTGTAAAGAGTCTAGAAATACAAGCAAGAGTAAACAGGAGGAGGAACAAGAGGAAGCTGGAGGAGTAGTTTGCATAGGATGAAGATAATCCATCCTATAGACCAGGAATGCACTAAAAAGTTAATCCAATCTTTGTCGCTCGATTCCCAAAACTTTTTTTTTCTCATACTAATTACATGTTTTCTAAGGATCTTCCAAACATATTTGTTTCAAACTTTCAGTAAATGTTACACAGTACCTTCTGCATAATTTAACACAGCCTTTTTCCAAAAAACTGTATATTTTTGAATATATAAATAAAAAATTGCAAAAAAATGTTGTGAATTTTCATTACAATTGAAAAAAAATCATCTTTAATAACTGAACTAAAATTTTGTAAAATCCCTGTGTTAAGTTGTAGCCCATATTCCAATAAATAATCTGTAAAAAGTTCAACTTCCTACCTCAAATACTTTGTGAGGAAAGGTGTAATTTATAGGCGTTATTTTAACATTGCAAGTATAGGGCGTTCCGGAGCCCCTTAAGCATTAAGCATTTCTAGCTTATTGACGTAATCGTCGCGAGGAACATAACTTCGATGAGACCGAAGCTTGTGTTGTAAAAGACCGTTGCCTGCCACAACATCGTGAAATCATTGAAAATCCAGACGGACCCGAACAGGAACACAGTGTATTGCAGGCAGTGTCTGTTGGCCTTCTGATTGACATAAACTGTGCTGAACCAGTGAGAACGGCTGCGACTAAACGCGCCATGAGAAGACGTACAGACCATCAGAACAAGGAAGGAGGAGTGAAATTATGATTTTTACTTATTTTTTATTTTGCAAGTATAGTTTCGTGGGACCAAAATGAGAAGCAAATCTCCAAGGTCATGGAGTACATAAAATTACAACATAAAAGTAATAACACATAAAATAAAATGTTTATGAATCCAAAAACGACAAACCATTAGCTTATGTAACGCAATCAACAATATAACACAGGAATCAGTTTTGTTTTTCAAGGAACTCCTCGACAGAATAGGAGTGACCCATGAGGAAACTCTTCAGTTTCGAACTGAAAGCGCGTAGGTTACTGTTAAGATTTTTTAGTTCTCGTGGTAGTTTATTGAAAATGGCTGCAGCAGTATACTGCACACGTTTCTGCTCAAGAATCAAGGAAGTGCGATCCACATACAGATTTATTTCTGCCTAGTATTAACTGAGTTAAAGCTGCTAATTCTTGGGAATAAGCTTCAAAAAGTGTTCAGATATGTGTGAATTCACAAGGGACAAAATTCCTAAGGTCATCGGTCCCCAGTCTTATACACTACTTAAACTAAATTCTGCTAAGAACAACACACATACCCATGCCCGAGGGAGGACTCGAACCTCCGGCGGGATCAGCCGCACAGTCCGTGACACTGTGCCTCTAGCGGCAAGCAGGGCCACGCCTCGTGGCGCGAATAAGCTGACATTGTTAACAAGAAACGACAGAAAGATGTATAAACACTACTGGCCATTAAAATTGCTACACCACGAAGATGACGTGCTACAGACACGAAACTTAACCGACAGGAAGAAGATGCTGTGATATGCAAATGAATAGCTTTTCAGAGCATTCATACAAGTTTGGCGCCGGTGGCGACACCTACAACGTGCTGACATGAGGAAAATTTACAACCGATTTCTCATACGCAAACAGCAGTTGACCGGCGTTGCCTGGTGAAACATTGTTGTGATGCCTCGTGTAAGGAGGAGAAATGCGTACCATCACGTTTCCGACTTTGATAAAGGTCGGATTGTTGCCTATCGCGATTGCGGTTTATCGTATCGCGACATTGCTTGCTCGCGTTGGTCGAGATCCAATGACTGTTAGCAGAATATGGAATCGGTGGGTTGAGGAGGGTAGTACGCAACGCCGTGCTGGATCCCAACGGCCTCGTATCACTAGCAGTCGAGATGACAGGCCTCTTATCCGCATGGATGCAACGGATCGTGCAGCCACGTCTCGATCCCTGAGTCAACAGATGGGGACGTTTGCAAGACAACAATCATCTGCACGAACAGTTCGACGACGTTTGCAGCAGCATGGACTATCAGCTCGGGAGGCGCGCGGGATTAGCCGAGCGGTCTTGGGAGCTGCAGTCATGGACTGCGCGGCTGGTCCCGGCGGAGGTTCGAGACCTCCCTCGGGCATGGGTGTGTGTGTTTGTCCTTAGGATAATTTAGGTTAAGTAGTGTGTAAGCTTAGGGACTGATGACCATAGCAGTTAAGTCACATCAGATTACACACACATTTGAACATTTTTCTATCAGCTCGGAGACCATGGCTGCGGTTACCCTTGACGCTGCATCACAGACAGGAGCGCCTGCGATGGTGTACTCAACGACGAACCTGGGTGCACGAATGGCAAAACATCATTTTTTCGGATGAATCCAGGTTCTGTTTACAGCACCATGATGGTTGCATTTGTGTTTGGCGACATCGCGGTCAACGCACATTGTAAGCGCGTATTCGTCATTGCCATACTGGCGCATCACCCGGCGTGAAGGTATGGGGTGCCATTGGTTACACGTTTCGGTCACCTCTTGATCGGATTGACCGCACTTTGAACAGTGGACGTTACATTTCAGATGTGTTACGACCCGTGGCTCTACCCTTCATTCGATCCCTGCGAAATCCTACATTTGAACAGGATAATGCACGACCGCATGTTGCATGTCCTGTACGGGCCTTTCTGGATACAGAAAATGCTCGACTGCTGCCCTGGCCAGCTCATTCTCCAGATCTCTCACCAATTGAAAGCGTCTGGTGGCCGAGCAACTGGCTCGTCACAATGCGCCAGTCACTACTCTTGATGAACTGTGGTATCGTGTTGAAGCTGCATGGGCACCTGTACCTGTACACGCCATCCAAGCTCTGTTTGACTCAATGCCCAGGCGTATCAAGGCCGTTATTACGGCCAGAGGTGGTTGTTCTGGGTACTGATTTCTCAGGATCTATCCACCCAAATTGCGTGAAAATGTAATCACATGTCAGTTCTAGTATAATACATTTGTCCAATGAATACCCGTTTATCATCTGCATTTCTTCTTGGTGTGGCAGTTTTAATGGCCAGTAGTGTATATTGAGAGGCCAGTGTCAGAATACCCAGACTCGTGAACAGGGGTCGACAGGGGGTCCGCGAACTTACACCACTTATTGTCCGAACTGCCCGTTTCTGGGCCAAAAATATCCTTTCAGAGTGTCCGCAGCTCGTGGTCGTGCGGTAGCGTTCTCGCTTCCCGCGCTCGGGTTCCCGGGTTCGATTCCCGGCGGGGTCAGGGATTTTCTCTGCCTCGTGATGGCTGGGTGTTGTGTGTTGTCCTTAGGTTAGTTAGGTTTAAGTAGTTCTAAGTTCTAGGGGACTGCTGACCATAGATGTTAAGTCCCATAGTGCTCAGAGCCATTTGAACCATTTATCCTTTCAGAATGGGAAGAGTTACCCCAAAATATAATTCTATACGTTACAAGCGAATGAAAATAAGTAAAGTAGACCATTTTTCGTGTGGAACTATCAATTACTTCAGATACTGTTCGAATAGTAAAAGCGGCATCATGAAGTCTTTGAACAAGATCCTGAACTTGAGCTTTCCACGACAGTTTTCTATCTATTTGAACACCAAGAAATTTGACCTGTTCAGTTTCACTAATCAATGCCCATGCCCATTCTGTGAAATTAAACCTTCGGGTTTTGTTGAATGTGTGTTAGAAACTGTCATAACTGAGTCATACTGATTTAGCGTTAGTTTATTTTCCACAAGCCATGAACTTATGTCATGAACTGCACTATTTGAAACAGAGACAAGTTGCACACGATGTACGAATACCTAGAAGGGCCAAAAACAAGCAGAAACGGGAAACGAACACTACTGTCACCAAAGACGACTTGGCCATGCAAAACAGGAAGCTACAGAATAATTCCCCGTCGGTGATGGAGCAATACGTGTACAGACACGAGACTTATCACGGTTACAGTGCCAACTGGATGAATAACTCGGCATAAAAGACCAGTTAGAGGTATGCATCGAAGTTATACCCTGTCGACAATGGACGAGTAACGTAACAAGTTTCCAACAACATGTTCATGCTGCGGACACCGACGCTATTCTAATACGACAAATTACTACCGCTAAACTACAAGACGTATGAGGCTATGACGCAATACTGAATCTCAGCACAGTATGCGACACAGGGGTGTCCGTTCGCGGCGGGCTACAATGCACACGCATCGCTTTATATACAGAGTCAGGTCGCGGCATCGCAACTGACTTGTTAGGCAAACGAATCAATAACAGTTGCGCGCCTTTGGAAACAAAGGCCAAAAAAGAACACAAACAAGTTTTCAGAAGTGAAATAGGTGGACTTATAAAAAGTATTAGCGCCTCCTTTATTATCACCAGGAATTTTAGTTGTGTACTTAGTCATCGATATGTCCACACCTCTTTATTTTGTTTCTGTCTGAAGCTTAGCCCAACTTCGTAGAACCTAATATGAACTGATCTGAATGCAGCTTGACTTTGTATTAAATGCTCAACGGAACTAAAACAATTATCTGGCCCTCATTAAAATTTCCACGTGCAATAGTACCTTCATACATGCAGTAGCTACGGTGGTAAGTGTGTATTCTGGCATGCCAGTGCCGATGCGATGTTATTTGCTGATGCGAAATCACATGCAATAAATCCTTCCCGCTCCCATATAGTGAGACACAATTTTGTCACATCTGTAGGAGACCAAAAGTAATTCCAGTTGGGAATCAGCACTGGTAATTATGCGGATTTATAGAAAGCAACAGAAATGTTAATGAAACTGATACAGAAATTTCTATGATGTAATAAAATTTTTGTGCGGCTAAGGAATCAAGTGTTGCTATTGAAATGGCAGAATAACATCGCTCTTTTCCCTGTCAATGTATAAATTTTCAGTAATCAATAAGCGTTGAGAGAAGGCAATAAATTAACATAGTAAAGTAATTTAATTGAAATGACTAGAGGGTTATAAATTGTTAGTGGTTAGCTTGTGGACATTGTAAAGACATTGCTTTCACCGAAAGTCGATAATATTTTTTTTCTTTCGTGCATTACCTTGTCATAGTACGTATGTATCATTTATTTCAACTATTCTTTATTTGTTAATACATCACGTTGTTTCTTCATTCAGTTTGCTACTGTTTTATATTTTATATTGTACGAATATGATTGTTCTGGTTTTATATGCCTTGTAAATCTTTGGCTAGGCTATGAGAAGAACTGTGACAGAGAGAGAGCGAACGACTATCGATAGAGAGCGTGCGAGCTGTTGTGGTATCGTGGCCGGTTCGTGGGTGTAGAAACGTAGAAAAGTTCGGCGTGAAAGACGGTGATACGCGGAGGAACAATTAATTACAGTGCGTCCGCTGAGTTAATAGGAGACCGTGCATTATTAAGTGAACAGTAAAACCTGAAAAATATATCGAGTGTTTGCGGTGACGATTTTCCATACTGTGTGAACTTGTGACAATTAGCCGTGAACCAGACACCATTGTCGTATGGAGACACTAACTGTTAGACTTGCGTGAAAGTGGAACAAACCAAAATGTTAAGTAAAAGAACAGTGCTGTGATTTGATCAAGAAACATTTATTATATCGTCCAATCTATCTTAAAGACGACGACGTAAATTGAAATCGTGTATAACGTACTGTTATAGTGATAAACACATGTGACTGTTTTCCTGTAGCAACACGGTGTGAGAACTGTGCGAAGTATTGGCATTAACCGGCTATACATCGTAAATACTAAAGACACTGCATAATTCCGACCTACCCGCACCGCGTGATTAATAAACTTTTAATAATAAAACGTCGCGCGCGAAACGACAATGCACGCACTGGAACTATTATTATCGCGCCAGTGCTGCCAGCTGATTCGACTACAACGGAGACGTGGACCGCCACCGTAACTGGAATATTAATGAAACAGGAGGATCCATCATTATCTTCACGCCATGCCGGCCGGAGTGGCCGTGCGGTTCTAGGCGCTACAGTCTGGAACCGAGCGACCGCTACAGTCGCAGGTTCGAATCCTGCCTCGGGCATGGATGTGTGTCATGTCCTTAGGTTAGTTAGGTTTAATTAGTTCTAAGTTCTAGGCGACTGATGACCTCAGAAGTTAAGTCGCATAGTGCTCAGAGCCATTTGAACCATTCACGCCACGATCCAGGATTAACTTCATACATCGTCCGCGCGGACCACCGCTGACGTCACGGCACTGCCTGCAGCAACAGTTAAGACATTAAAAGAAAGTTATTACGCTCTCTCTCATTTCAAAATTAAAGACAAATGCAGTTCAATTATCTATTTTAAAAATACTGTCACAATATCAAGGTACAATTTTGTTTAGTTCCAATAAATATTCTTTCCATTATTTCTTGTTGACAGTGTTAAGAACCCGCCAAATTAAAGTTTAATTAATAATTTTCTTTCAAAGTTCTTCTCAAAGATTTTGCTGCTCATCATAATTTTATTTTAATGTTTGTGTGTATCTTCTTTTGGAGGGAGTACATATTTTATTTTTTGTGCAATAAAAGTAGCTACCATAAAATTACTGCTTGAAAACTGACCAATAGCATTTTTGCATCTGTTTTCTCATTGGTTGGCAGCTTCAAAACAAAATTACGCATTTCGTGGGCATCTAGCAGATGCGCGAGGTCTTTTCTTTTTCTTTTTTTTTTTTTTTTTTTGCAGGGTTACTGGAATTATATTGACTTTAATTGTTAATAATTGTATTTAATTACCTAATTTATTTTTTTATTACGTAAACATTGACATACCATATTTAGATTAAAATTGACGTCTTGCTGGCCCCGCATAAGATTCTGCGCGTTCTGACGAAGACTATGCCAAACCTAAGGACATCAGACACATCCATGCCAGACGCAGGATTCGAATCTGTGACCGTAGCAGCAGCCCGGTTCTGGACTAAATCGCCTAGAACCGCTCGGCCAGAGTGGCCGGCTAGTGCGTTTCAAGATTTCCAAAAAGTGTACGGTAGAGTAGAATTTGACTACCTCGAAAGAGATGAAATCTGATGTGATACGTAATTCACAGAAGCTATAAGTTGATGTTTAGAGAAATGCGTACATCCGAAGCGAGATTAATGATAATCTTTCGGAGCAGTTACAGTTACACAAAGCACCCCGTCAGAGTTGAGCTTTATCTGCTTCTCTCTATGCAATAGAAGCGGTTCCTCTGGTCTGTCGATTGCGGACCTTGTTACCGGATGCCGTATCTGTACGCTGAAGATCGCAGCAAAAGCCTACGCAGATGATCTGTTTAATTTTAAATAATGAGGAAGATACGATAAGCGAAGCTGACATATTCAAAACTATCAAAGTTCCAGTAAAGCCAGAATCAACAAGGATAAATCAGTTTCTGTCGACCTGGGATCCAATTCTCTATAGCAGTGGAGTACATGGTTGCACACAGTGGGCAGAAGACACCATTTGGGCCTGATCATCACTGCGAATCCCACAAACTTGTTCGAAATCAATTGACAGGAGAAACTGAAATCAGTCAAAACGACATTAAAGGAGCCAAAACCTTCGAAGAGTAGAAAGAGTACAAATGGGTTATACTTATGTATTATCCAAGCTCAATCATGTAGTTGCAGTCATTCCTACACCTGAAAAATATGCGAGACAAATACTTTCCGTGGCTGCGTGGCATGTCTGGAGATTCAGATTTTTCAAACTGCCTTTTCTCAACACAGCCACTCCCTATATCAAGGGTGGACAGGGGTTGAGAAATCCGTACGAACATTACACGACACTTTGCCCCCGCTGCAGCAGTACGAGCACTCCCTGGGTCGATGTCAATCTTTTTATTTAATTTACTTATTTATTCATGTATTTAACCTGATCTCGTTAGCACCACCATGCCCTCTCTTACATCTGATCACACTATCTTTTTTACGCCATAGTTACCTAAGAAATAGAATTTTTAATACAACAAACAGTACTAAAACTGTTTCGGCGTAACGCCAAGTGCCGGCACGAAGATGAAGACAGCAAGAGCAGAGGAGGAGGTGAGGCGACGTCAGCCTACATCCCGCTGACGAGGACTGCACCACGACAGGAGCGGCCTCCATCCGAAGAGAATATGAGCGCCGCCTCTGCCGGACAGTGGAAGACGCACGCCAGTAGAGCCGCCATCCTAACTGTTATACTGAGGCTTCTGCTCTTTATTAATTGCTTGTATGGACACTGTCTTGCAAACCAAAGTTAAGTATTGTCAATCTACTTTATTGTAATAAAAACCATTAATGTGATTTGCTTTAATTGTTTTATAACTATCCGAGAAAGCAGCATCCCTTAGGCACCCTATAAGAGACGAATGGGCAGGACACCCCACAAAAATGATTTCAGTTTCTGCAGAAACAATGTGAGTAAATAATACTGACTAAGGACTAATAAAGATAATGCTCGCAGTACTTCTACTACTGCTGCTGCAACTAATATTGATAATGGTATTAATAATAGTAATAATAATAATAACAATAATAATCATAGTGATAACTACAATAACAACAATAATAGTAGTGGAGATGTAAAAAGAATTTATAGGTGTACAAAACAGACACTTTCTGATATAGCGAGTCCTGGTCAAAGGAAATTTAAGGTGACTGTACTAGCTAAGAATACAGGCAAAAGAGGAAGACCTACTTGGAAAGAAGGAAGTACAGGGGCAATGTATGCATACAGGGACAGCGGTAATCGGTAGATATGTCATTAACTCTCTTCTGAAGCTAGAAATGTTAGTCAGTTCTCTGATATCATGCGAGAGGTTATTCCCGAGTTGGGTTCTTGATACTGAGAAGAACTTCGACAATGTGGCGGAACGGTGGAATGGGACAGAAATGATTTTGCTCTGATGGGAACGGATGTTTCTGCCATGTTCTGCAGAAAAAATCGTTAAGGTCGAGGAGAGATGTGAGAAACAATGTACGTTCATAAGGAAGTAGAGTACACAAGGGATATGGAAATTTCTGCGCTTGTCTGCATGAATCCAGGATGGTTGTGCATACGACGTCACAACATAACGAACACCCAGATACAAGTAAAGATCACCACCCTACTTGTGGCATTCGCAGCTGGACAAAATTGATGACGCACAGTGAGAACAGTACAGGACCTAATACCGAACCCTGGGAGACTGCTGATATTGCCTGCCTCCATGCTGGTGAGGCGTGAGGTATAAGCGACATCACTTGGCCAAAAATTTAGGCTGTTAAATACGTGAAGTAAAATGTCGACTTCGCCAGTGTGAAAGGTTTCGCTGAAGTCTAAGAAGCACATGATAGTCGCCTCTTGTGCATCCATGGCAACCTCCAGGTCATCTGTTACCTTATTGCAATGTTTACGAAAACCTGATCGCTTTTGGGCAAGTACGTTGTTTGTAGTTAGGTAGTTAGCTAGTTGGTCGTCGACTGTGTGTTCTAAAGTCTTGGACACTGCAGGAAGAATGCAAATCGATCGGCAACTGTCGGATACTGTGGCAACGTCCTTTCTAGATAATGGATTAACTAGTACCTGTTTCCTGGCCTCGGGCAAAACGCTTGCGGATAAGTGGCGGTTCAAGATATCTGTTACAGTCGGTCGTAGTCGACCAATAATAGGCTCCACTTTGTGGACTGTGATGCCATCGTGTTCAGTAGACACTGATCCGTTACGCATAATGGCTTTTTTGATATTGCAAGTAACATACATCGGAGACAATTTTTAGGTGCTACTTTCGTTTACCACCATAAAGTAATAAATGAGTGTTTGTTTTGCGGTTCGGTTGTCGTTCGGGGTAATTTCAGGTACCGATTTAGCTCTGGTGGAATGGCATCAACTACAGCTTTTGCTTTGCCTGTACCAAGACGACGCAGGTTTTTCTATAGAACAGCTGGTCTATTTCTGTTGTCAGTTAATGTATGGTCATACCAGAGTTTTAAATTTTTCACAGCTTGACTGAGTCTGTTTTACTTCTGCTCGTAAGCAACATGATTTTCAGGCCTATGGCACAGTTTTCACGCCGCGTCTCTTACTGCAGTCCACCTATCTTACCGCTGGTAGCGTCATATTCGATGGTGAACAGTGTGCGGGAAGAATGATTCTTAGTAAACCTCTGCGTGAACCCGTCGCCTCTGTCAATTTCGTCTTCGTGGTCATCTCGCGATATATACGAGATACATTACAATTAAAAGTAACAACTGACACTGTTGAAAGTATACGAATATCCATTTAACAGGGACCAACAGAGGAGCCGTTTGGTAGATACTGTGATATGTCGTTACTGTCCGCTACTGACTTCGGTATGAAATATTATCCTAGTTAGTGTATACGTACCCTGCAGCAAAAAACCGCAATACTCAAGAACAGACCATTTTGTTGACAAGCGAGGTGACAAGTAGTTCGTCATTGTAGAAATATGATAACAAATTCGTACCAAATGAAACACACACTTCACAGTAAAGGGCGTACAAACAGTCGCATCGGTGCACAGTGTACCTCCCTTTGGTGGCAAAGCAATCGTGTTTTCGCACATGCGAACGATCGTAAAGGTGGCCTATGGCATCCCGCGCTGGTTCCTCCCAAGCACCTTGCATCTTTTGTTGCAATTCCACAATAGTTCTTCCAATGTCTGCAGAAAGAGTGAGTTCTCACTTTATAGTTTCTGATGGTTATCAGCTGGCGAGAGGTCTGATGAGGTTTCTAATACACCACGAAGAGCACGTTGTGTCGCAGCAGCCGTATGGCACTTGAAAAGGTACCGGTACGACACCATGAAGGAACCACACGTGTATCCTTTCACCATAAAGAACGTCATCGAAATTGCAACGATACACATTAACAACGTTGCAACAGAGGCACGACTGCCGTTGTGCACACATTGTATGGGGGGTAACCACTGGTTTCCGGACTTATGTTTATTTGGATTGCGTGCTTGTTTCATTTGTAGCGGGTCAGGGGTTAGATCTTGAGCGTCAGTTACAGAGGGGAGCGAAGGTCATTATTTTGTCAGGGATGGGGGAAGGAAGCGACACTTTGTGGGCCGTGGAGTGGACTCTTTCTTTGGCTCAGTGGGTGAGGTGTAACTGAAACATTGGTGATTCCACTAACAGTCATTTATTGAGGCATAAGACTCTTCAAACACACAGACTAATACATTGTGTTTTAACTCGCTCAATTCCCCGCGGCGGCGGAGGGGCGGTGTCGTAGCGTGCAGGTTCCGGTGGCCGCTGATGTGGCGACGACTGGTGTTGCAGCGGAGAGCCAGGCAGTGTATTCTTCCATTCAGTGCAGCCCGGGACTCACTGCGGCGGCGGCGTGGCTTTCTCCTTGTGCATTCGCTCGTTGCGTTACTAAAAAGCGGCCACGGCGTGGCGCGGAGTGCTCCGTCCCGGAATCGAACCAGCGACTCTCAGGTTCGGCGTCTTCTGGCGTAGTTCATCAGACTCTAGATTCACAGGTGACCCATTTGGTGAGGCCACAGTCCCTTCGTCCTTACCAGCCGCCTGGGTAAATCTCTCCCAGGGTTCTTTCTGGTAACACCTTGGATGGCATCTTCTGCGTTGACGTATTGGCGCGGTGCCATCATCGTCTTCTGTGGAGCAGCGTAGCGGCAAAGTCGTTATAGCGAAGTATCACGTCCGCTGGCTAGCCATCGGTCCGTCCGTCCATGCGACGTTTCTTCGTGTCTTCTTTCTCCCCTCGAACTACCTCCTCAAAGGACCACTTCACGCCCGTTTGTCAGGGGTATTTATTCGGTGTTTTTGCCAATGCTACGAAGTTTCTAGGGCGGCGACTCACTCTTCGGTCGTTGATTTATCACTTTGGGCAGAAACGTGACCAATGTCGACACACGTGCCGGCTTTCCATTATTTTGCCTCTATGCTGGTGTGGTTGCGCATTGTCGTTTCGTCGTCTTCCGGATCACAAGATACGTCACGCACGTGAATTCCGTATGCTGACAGTTCCTGGAGCTTTGGCCGCTGATGTGCGAACTGCGCTGGTCGTTGTTCTCCTCGGAAGCATTGCCCGTCTGCTAGGTCGTTGATCTATCCAAGTGCTGAGTGCTGCTGCCCAAACTCCGCTGGTCATCGGCCTTCCCACGTTGGGCAGAAACGTGACCAATGTCGACACGCGTGCCTGCTTTCCTTGTTGGACTGCTGCCACTTCCGAATATTGTAGTTTTCGTTCCAAAGTGTCTAAAATGTTCATTTAACCTACAATACGTCTTTACGTATTTTTTTGCTTTGAACAGCCATGTTGTTGTCCTGAGACTGGTTTGATGCAGCTCTCCATGCTACTCTATCCTGTGCAAGCTTCTTCATCTCCCAGTACCTACTGCAGCCTACATTCTTCTGAATCTGCTTAGTGTATTCATCTCTTGGTCTCCCTCTACGATTTTTACTCTCCACGCTGCCCTCCAATACTAAACTGGTGATCCCACGATGCCTCAGAATATGTCCTACCAACCGTTCCCTTCTTCTAGTCAAGTTGTGCAACAAACTCCTCTTCTCCCCAATTCTATTCAATACCTCCTCATTAGTTATGTGATCTACCCATCTAATCTTCATGATTCTTCTGTAGCACCACATTTCGAAAGCTTCTATTCTTGTCTAAACTATTTATCGTCCACGTTTCATTTCCATACATGGCTACACTCCATACAAATACTTTCAGAAACGACTTCCTGACATTTAAATCTATACTCGATGTTAACAAATTTTTCTTCTTCAGAAACGCTTTCCTTGCCATTGCCAGTCTACATTTTATATCCTTACTTCGACCATCATCAGTTATTTTGCTCCCCAAATAGCAAAATTCCTTTACTACTTTAAGTGTCTCATTTCCTAATCTAATTCCCTCACCATCACTCGAGTTAATTTGACTACATTCTATTATCCTCGTTTTGCTTTTGTTCATGTTCATCTCCTTTCAAGACACTATCCATTCCGTTCAGCTGCTCTTCCAAGTCCTTTGCTGTCTCTGACAGAATTGCAATGTCATCGGCGAACCTCAAAGTTTTAATTTGATGCAGCCATAAATAACACATATTTATTAAACACTCTACACATTGTCCTCTGCCCACCCCTCTCCTTTGTGCCTATAATAATCACTCTATGTAGGGACAGCGGAGAGCGTTCACGGGCTCGGTCTCCTGTCAGAGTTTCCAGCGAGTCAGTCTCCTGTGACAGAACCTATCGATCAGATCGTCGATATGCACGGTGTAACGTAGTAAATTATTACGGGTTTGTCACCTGGCGCTGAGAGCGTAGCTTGCCGTGGAGCCCCCAGGAGAGCAGCTGTTGGTTCTCATGCTGGCGCAGCTGACGCTGCACTACTGCGCCTAGCGACCGGTCTGGAATACTACTAACCATTAACCGATCTTTTTCATACTTAGTATAGCAAATTCTATGTATAACACAACCATACTGTCAAACTTTCAAATCGATAACTCCCATACTTTCGGAGATAAAATTTTTTACCTAAAATACACAATAACCGTGCTGGCGTTATCAAAGTGAGTTAGGCACTATAATGCATTCATCTATGGTAGCAATTCAAAGTACAACCAAGAGAATACAGGGTGTAAATTTTAAGTTGACAAACCAGAATAACTCGAAAAATAATCTTCACACGAAAAAATGTATAGAATCCAAAGTTGATTATTTTCGAGGGGGACATCTGCTGGTGCTAAAATTAGCCCGCCACCCCAGCCCCCTGAGGATGGGGCGGGGGGCAACTTTAAAATTTCAAATGTGAACCCCCATTTTTATTACAGAATCAGATTCTACATAAAAAACAACGTACGTTTTGTCTTAAACGTTTGTTTTGATTCTTGGTAGGTGGCGCTGTAATTAAAGAAAATTCATGTTCTCATCTTGCCGTGTTTACAAATGTTGACCCACGTATTTGGGTCAACATTTGTAAAACTCTAATTCCTCTCTGTCAAACCCCACCCTATGGGGAGAGATAGAGAGTTTTAGTTTTAGCGAATCAAAATTTACGAATAAATAAGTATTTTTTTATTTATCCGTAACCATTTGCAACGCAAAACTGAGAACGTGGATTTTCTTGAATTACAGCGCCAACTACAAGAATCAAAACAAGACCAAATGTACGTAGTTCTGTATGTAGAATCTGATTCTGCAATAAATAACAAATGGGGATTCCCATTTGAAATTTTAAAATTGTCTCCCGCCCCACCCTCGGGGGGGCTCGGGTGGCGAGCTAATTTTAGCTCCAGCAGATGTCCCCCTCGAAAATAATCAACTTTACATTCTACACATTTTTTCGTGTGAAGCTTATTTTTCGAGATATTCTGGTTTGTCAACTTAAAATTTACGCCCTATGTATTAACATAATCTTATTTTCTTTAGTTTCATTACCACGGAGTTCTAGAGTTCTAACGAATTAAAAGTACATTGAAAGAATCATTATTTCATCGTGTTCTGCTTGTGTGAGTGTTTTGGAGAGACAGAGTAAATGGAGGACATACGTAAAGTGAGAATGCGATGTTGCATTAAAACTATCTAAATGTATCCGTGAGAAAGTTGTTATGCAACAGGGGAACAGAGGAACAGCTTGATTTTGTAAAAGGCAGCAGAAGGAGCTTGGAGTATTAAATTTAATAATAATTTATTTTGTGGAAGGGAACTGTATTTTGTTTTCATTAAAATTTATTTAGTTTCCTGGTTACGAAATCTCTAGTCTAAATTACTTGTGGTAATGTGATTGGCTGACATTAGAAATACCGCGAGTATAGAAGTGCTCGGGATGATCTCATTGGCTGCTTACCGACCTAGCCACTAGGAATTCAGTATTTCCCGCGCGTCTGAGTAGGGCTTCGTGCCTCAGATGTACGAGTCTAGGTAGTCACTCTGGAGCCGTCTTCTAGCGAACACTCACGTTAAACCGCACTGATGTAATTGTACCAAAATGAAGCAATTCGCGCGTTTGAAAAGGTCTTGTGTCGCTGACAAGAAGCAACTACAAAATTATTTTGTGAGAGTTTGAACTCTGTGAGTGATTTACTTTAGGACATAATCGCGTGTGAACAGTTCAAGTCGTACATCAACTTCAGGTGGCGTGTTTCGTGCAGATAACGAGGCATTGTGAAGAGCACTTCTTTACAGGAAGCCTACTGAACGACTGAATGTGTTAAAACGCAAGCAGCCACGAGTCAGTGACTGTTTAGGACGTTTAAAATATCGGTCGGACTAAATATCCTCTGGCTGCTTCCAAGCGTGAAATTGTTACAAAGACACTCAGTAATAAGGAATAATTAATGTCGGATATTAAATACGGACTTGGTAGCCATTTTCTTTGCTTTAAAGACAATAAACCAACTTGAAGGAAATTTAGACTTTTTTTTTTTTTTTTTTTTTTTTTTCAAACGAGTCACGCAAGAATCCCGAACACTCGATAGTTTAACTAACTTTCGGCTACTAGCCATGGACTGGAATTGTTCGGCCTTTGCTTGGTAAGCATTTAGTCGAAGTTTCGTCAACGCTGCTTTTGTCGGACAAACCAGTATCTACCATCGCAGAGTGAAGGGCTAGACAACCTCAAACCTTTCCGGGTAGGTGGACTGATCGTTTAAAGGGCAGTGAGAGCAACCCGCGCCGCCGCTCTAGAAGTTAAATAGTTTTCCTGCGGTTTTTAACTCGAAATATTTCGACGACAGCTTGGACTTACTTTCCACACAGTTTGCACATAGTTCATTTTCATGGACACATTGGACTTTAAAATTCTTTTTCCAACACAATTACATTATCTTTTCAGGTTTGGATCGTTGCAAATGGTCATCTTTGGTTCTAAAAAGATCTTTGTAATTAGAAATTGATAAATTATACAATATACACAAACCACCACCGCGAATCCTTCATCTGTTACTGAAAACGTTACATATCAAAGTCCCTAGAACAGCGCCTGAGATTAGTCTTCATACACACACCAAAAAGAAGTTTTGCATCACCTCGGTTCTGAGAGTTCCGGAATTGGAATAGAGATCAACATAAACATCATTTCTGCCCTTTTTATTGCTCAAGAAAACCACACATTGCATGTTGTACCACCATACAGCGAGACCTTCGGAACTGGTGGTCCAGATTGCTGTACACACCAGTACCTATAAAACCCAGTAGCACGTCCTCTTGCATTGATGCTTGTCTGTATTCAAATGGTTCAAATGGCTCTGAGCACTATGGGACTTAACTGCTGAGGTCATCAGTCCCCTAGAACTTAGAACTACTTAAACCTAACTGACCTAAGGACATCACACACATCCATGCCCGAGGCAGGATTCGAACCTGCGACCGCAGCGGTCGCGCGGTTCCAGACTGTAGCGCCTAGAACCGCTCTGCCACTCCGGCCGGCTGTCTGTATTCGTCGTGGCATACTATCCATAAGTTCATCAAGGCACCGTTGGTCCAGATTGTCCCATTCCTCAACGGTGATTCGGCGTAGATCCCTTAGAGTGGTTGCTGGGCCACGTCGTCCATAAACAGCCCTTTTCAATCTATTCCAGGGTTCATGTCTGGAGAACATGCTTACCACTCTAGTCGAGTGGCGTTGTTATCCTGAAGGAAGTCATTCACAAGACGTGAAGAATGGGGGCGCGAATTGTCGTTCATGAAGACGAATACCTCGCGAATGTGCTGCCGATATGATTGCACTATCAGTCGGAGCATGGCATTCAAGTATCGTACAGCCGTTACGGCGCCTTCCACGAGCACCAGCGGCGTAAATTATGCCACCCCAAAACAGCAGGGAACCTCCGTGTTCACCCTGACCGGGTTGCCTCCAAACACGTCTCCGACGATTCTCTGGTTGAAGGCATACGTGACACTCATCGGCGAAGAGAACGTGAAGCCAATCCTGAGCGGTCTATTCGGCTCGTTGTGTTGGGCCCATCTGCACCGCACAGCATGGTGTCGTGGTTGCAAAGGTGGAGCTCGCATGGTCGTTGGGAGTGAAGTTGCGCATCATTCAGCCTATTGCACACAGATTGAGTCGTAACACAACGTCCTGTGGCTGCACGAAAAGCATTATTCAAAATGGTCGCGTTGCTGTCAGGTTTCCTCCTAGGCAGTGGTCATCCACTGCAGTAGTAGCTCTTGGGCGGCCTGAGTGAGGCATGTCATCGACAGTTCCTGTCTCTCTGTATCTCCTCCACGTCCGAACGACATCGCTTTGGTTCACTCCGGGACGCCTGGACGCTTCCCTTGTTGAGAGCCCTTCCTGACACAAAGTAACAATGCTGACGCGATCGAACCGCGGTGTTGACCGTCTAGGCATGGTTGAACTGCAGACAAGACGAACCGTGTACTTCCTTCCTGGTGGAAAGACTAACTGATCGGCTGTCGGACTCCCTCCATCTAATAAGCGCTGCTCATGAATGGTTGTTTACACATTTGGGCTGGTTTAGTGACATCTCTGAACAGCCAAAGGGACTGTGTCTGTGATACAATAGCCACAGTCAACGTTTAACTTCAGAGGTTCTGGGAATCGGAGTGATGCAAAACTTTTTTTTGATGTATGTATACAGGCAGAAAAAGGCATCGGTAAACTTTAATTCAAAACATGTACAGAGGGAGAATGTATGTACACTCCTGGAAATTGAAATAAGAACACCGTGAATTCATTGTCCCAGGAAGGGGAAACTTTATTGACACATTCCTGGGGTCAGATACATCACATGATCACACTGACAGAACCACAGGCACATAGACACAGGCAACAGAGCATGCACAATGTCGGCACTAGTACAGTGTATATCCACCTTTCGCAGCAATGCAGGCTGCTATTCTCCCATGGAGACGATCGTAGAGATGCTGGATGTAGTCCTGTGGAACGGCTTGCCATGCCATTTCCACCTGGCGCCTCAGTTGGACCAGCGTTCGTGCTGGACGTGCAGACCGCGTGAGACGACGCGTCATCCAGTCCCAAACATGCTCAATGGGGGACAGATCCGGAGATCTTGCTGGCCAGGGTAGTTGACTTACACCTTCTAGAGCACGTTGGGTGGCACGGGATACATGCGGACGTGCATTGTCCTGTTGGAACAGCAAGTTCCCTTGCCGGTCTAGGAATGGTAGAACGATGGGTTCGATGACGGTTTGGATGTACCGTGCACTATTCAGTGTCCCCTCGACGATCACCAGTGGTGTACGGCCAGTGTAGGAGGTCGCTCCCCACACCATGATGCCGGGTGTTGGCCCTGTGTGCCTCGGTCGTATGCAGTCCTGATTGTGGCGCTCACCTGCACGGCGCCAAACACGCATACGACCATCACTGGCACCAAGGCAGAAGCGACTCTCATCGCTGAAGACGACACGTCTCCATTCGTCCCTCCATTCACGCCTGTCGCGACACCACTGGAGGCGGGCTGCACGATGTTGGGGCGTGAGCGGAAGACGGCCTAACGGTGTGCGGGACCGTAGCCCAGCTTCATGGAGACGGTTGCGAATGGTCCTCGCCGATACCCCAGGAGCAACAGTGTCCCTAATTTGCTGGGAAGTGGCGGTGCGGTCCCCTACGGCACTGAGTAGGATCCTACGGTCTTGGCGTGCATCCGTGCGTCGCTGCGGTCCGGTCCCAGGTCGACGGGCACGTGCACCTTCCGCCGACCACTGGCGACAACATCGATGTACTGTGGAGACCTCACGCCCCACGTGTTGAGCAATTCGGCGGTACGTCCACCCGGCCTTCCGCATGCCCACTATACGCCCTCGCTCAAAGTCCGTCAACTGCACATACGGTTCACGTCCACGCTGTCGCGGCATGCTACCAGTGTTAAAGACTGCGATGGAGCTCCGTATGCCACGGCAAACTGGCTGACACTGACGGCGGCGGTGCACAAATGCTGCGCAGCTAGCGCCATTCGACGGCCAACACCGCGGTTCCTGGTGTGTCCGCTGTGCCGTGCGTGTGATCATTGCTTGTACAGCCCTCTCGCAGTGTCCGGAGCAAGTATGGTGGGTCTGACACACCGGTGTCAATGTGTTCTTTTTTCCATTTCCAGGAGTGTATGTATGTAACATTTGTGGCGACAATAATTTCGTGTGGCTCTATGTCCTGATGCAACTTTATCAATTGGACATCACTTCGGAGTCTTGGGTCTCCCTAACCAAGTATCCTATCGGGAAAAGATGACCTGCAGTTTAACATGGAATCTGAACGATGTCTTGCTTCTGACGAATATCTACATGATTGACAAGTGACCCGCAACATTTAGGTTTCCGCGCATGCTCCAGACCACCAGGCCTATCTCGGATACAGCTCGAGCTTCTCCCCTGTCTGCAGTTGCGACGGTTGTACCACTAGATGGCAATATCATCGTTTTGACAGCGCCAGTGGACCTTATTCATTATAGGTCAGCTAATTTCCGCGAAACATTTAGTCTATAAATTGTATGCATGAACCTTCCACGTGAATCAGTCTATGTATTGCTCAAAATCGGAACAAAATTCCTACAGTTGTTCCTGAAATTATCACATACGAGAGTTGTTAAATAAGTAACGCCCCATATTTTTTTTAAAAAAAAGCCATTAATATACATTGACAAACTGCCTATTGGCTTCTGTCTCGGGTTCTTCGGCCGACGTTCATCTAATGATTTCTAGATGTGCTGGTCACAAGGGACGGCGAAAACCTGGGACACAGCGTGTATCGAAAACCGACTCACACGGACCGATACCTGCACAAACTGTCAAACCACCACCCGAGCCAGAAAAGGGACATGATTAGTACGCTCGTAACGAGAGCAGGACGAATATGTGAGCCGCAACACCTCAAACGAGAAATGCAACACCTGGAAACAGTCCTGAGGAGCAATGGGTACTCCACAAATTATATTAGAAGTGTAACTGAGCCAAACACTCGGCGAAGTAAGGAACCAGAAAAAGAAATGTCGGGTACGGCCTTTCTGCCATACATTCACAGAGTGACGGACAGAATCGGCCGTATATTGCGCAAACATGGCGTAAAGACGATCTTCAAACCGACAAGGAAGATCAAAGAGTGTCTTAGATCGGCGAAGGAGAAAAGAGACCCACTTGCAATGTCGGGAATATACCGCATACCATGCACATGCGGAAAAGTTTATGTCGGGATGACTGGACGATCCATTAACACCAGGATCAAGGAGCATAAGCGACATTGCAGGTTGGGGCAGGTGGAGAAATCGGCCGTGGCAGAACACGTACTGAATGAGACCGACCACGTAATAAAATTCGCCGACACGGAAGTTCTGGCTGTAGAGAACCACTATCACACGCGCTTGTTCAGAGAAGCTGTAGAAATACAAAAACACGCGAACAGTTTGAACAAGAAAGAGGAAAGCCTTAAGGTAAACGGATCCTGGCTTCCCGTACTGCAGCGAACGACCGTCGCAGGTAGCAAGAGGAGAACCGCACCGGAAATGACCGCGGAGAAGCCCTCGGACGTTGGCGCGCCAGGTACATACAGTCTGCGCCCGCGAGCTCGGCTCCAGTTCACCACCGGCAATGGAGGGTGGAGCTTTGACAATGCCAGCCACTCGTGCTGGCGAAACGTCAGAAAAATCATTAGATGAACGTCGGCCGAAGAACCCGAGACAGAAGCCAATAGGCAGTTTGTCAACAAGTGGCCACGAAAGCCTCAACAATTTTGTATCCTTGTTAGTGCTTTACAGCCGGCCGCGTTGGCCGAGCGGTTCTAGGCGCATCAGTCCGCTACCGCGCGACTGCTACGGTCGCTGGTTCGAATCCTGCCTCGGGCATGGATGTGTGTGATGTCCTTAGGTTAGTTAGGTCTTAGTAGTTCTAGGTTGTAGGGGACTGATGACCTCACATGTTAAGTCCCATAGCGCTCAAAGCCATTTGAACCAGTGCTTCACATTTGATGTTTGTTCTGTGCGCCGGTGAAGTTTCGGACCGTTCTGACAGACGGCAGAGGCGTAGTACAGCTTCAAAATGGCGTTTACACACGACTCACGTTACAAGCAGCGTGCTGTTATTGAATTCTTGTGTGCAGGAAAAGAAACCGTGGTGAACGTCCATAAACGTTTGTGTGAAGTGTATGGCGATGGAGCGATGGTGCAGTTGATAGGAGTACAGTTGGCGGTGTGTAAATAAAGTCACAGCCTCAGGAAATGCAGAAACAGAGCTCCACGATCAGCCGCGCTCGGGACGTCCTGTCACAACCACTACTCCAGACATGCTGAATCGTGCGGATGTCATCGTTCGTGCCGACCGGCGCATCACAACTCGACAACTGGCTCTACAGTTGACGGTCAGCATTGGAAGTGCGTCTGCAATCATCGAGACTCGGATAATCAAAGCGGTGCTCGCGATGGGCTCCACGAATACCCACAGTGGACCTCAAGATTCGAAGAAAGGCCATTTCATCTGAATTGTTGGAGCGTTTTGGGACCGACGGATCTTTACGGGGGTGCACCACTATGAGCCGGAAACAAAAAAGGCAGTCCATGGAGAGGCATCATCCTCATTCACCACAAAAGAAGAAATTCAAGACAACCCTCTCTGGCGGAAAAGTCTTGTTGACAGTCTTCTGGAATTGTGATGGCGTCATTCTCGTGGATGCGATGCCAAGAGCGTCAACCGTCAATTCAGAGGCAAACGTGAAGACTGTGAATAAAATCAAAAACCGTTTCTGACATGTTCGATCGGACAAGAATTCTACAGAAATCTTTCTCCAACATGATAATTCATGCCCACACACGAGTCTGAGAACCCGCGAACACATCGCCAAATTGAGTTGGACATCAACGCCTCCTTGACCCTACAGTCCACACCTGGCACCCTCGGACTTCCATCTCTGTGGGCTGCTTAAAGATTCTCTACGGGGAACACACTTTGAAGGAGACGAGAGTGTCAGTCATGCAGTGAAAACATGGCTACGCCTACAGGACAAGAACTTTTACCAGCAGGGAATATATGCCCTTCCACAACGTTGGCATACGACCATAGAACGTGATGCAGACTACGTAGAAAAACAGGACATGGACAAGACATGTTGATGTATATTGTCACCAAATTCTGACTCCTTCTGAGAAAAAAGTTTGGGGTATTACTTATTGAACGACCCTAGTACATACAGACAGAAGCGAGCATAGAACAGCAATTTATATATAGAGAGAAGAAAAGAGAAGAGAATAGGAAGAAGAAGAAGGGACTAAATAATAAAATTCTCTTATCGAGTCGCTGAACAGTAGAACACGGAGTGCCACTAACGTAAAGGTATGCCGCTACACTTTATACGCCTAGTGAGGTGACCACGATCAGAGAAATCAGACCTCGTATGGAAGTTTATAAACAGTCGTTCACCCTACGAATAGAACAGGTAAAGAGGAAGTTTATAAGTGTAACCTCCTTCGCAAATCATAAGATGGCTTGTGGAGTATACATGTAGATGGAGAGAATGTATTTTTATACTCAAAACATTTATTTTACATTTAAAAACCACAATTCTTAAGCACACTTATATGCACACTTCTGTATTCTGTTTGTTTTCGTACTTCTAAGTACAAAGTACAGTGTACACAATAAACAAAACCATACAGAATACAGAGGTCTGCATAAAAAAGTGTCGTGAAAAACAATAGAAATGCATAGTGCTGCATAACAACTAAAAATTAGAGCAAAATTATCAGTGTCTAACGCAGAAAAACAACGATGTGGTAGCAGACAGCATTTCCTGACGTAAGCGAGAAATCAAGCGAAAACCACCACCACTGATGGTGCTTTGCCTCAAAAAATCTAAACACGTCTGGTGCAAAAAATCGCACAATTTTGTAGTTGCAACGACAGAACAAAAATACCCTCAAGAATTGTAAAACAACTACAGACTCTATGGCCACACAAATGAAGAGTTTAAAAATTACAGTACTAATTATCCATGGAGAAATACACAGAGAAAATTCCTGCACGATTTAACGTAGACAGAGGTCATCTGCTCACCATAGAAATATCAACTGCAGAAGAGAAAAATGCGAAGAAATTGAAGTGTTCTATATGGAACTCTAAAAAGAATTAAAAAGGTATAGCTCCATTGATAAAGTAATCATTTGTGGAGACCTGAATGCAAGAACAGGAAGCAAACCAATAACAAATCTGATGGGACCTTGTGGTAAACAACATATTAATGTGAATGTAGAAAGCTTGCTATGAGTAATGAGTTAATATAGTTAAAATTCCTAACCTTATCTATAGAAAGAAAGATACCCATAAATTCAAATGGAGCGCTGGGAAACAGATCGAACGTACGAGTATATTACATTCTAACAAACAAGAAAAATTAGTAAACTGATGCAAGATGTGGGTCTTTCGTGGCAGTAACACTTGTTGTGACATTTTTCTGTTCGTCGTCTACATAGCTGTATATACAAGGTGGAAAAAGAACGATAAACGAATGAAAAAGTCTGTAAGGAATATTTACAGAAGGATGGAAAGCATATTTCTGCGGCAGAACATCAAATAACTAACGAAAGTAAAAACTGAGTGGAAGAACACAAAAAACTGTAAACATACTTCGAAGTTTTAGGGACAATATGTGAAATAAAAAATAAAAGATGGCTATGAATCTGGAAACCAACCGCTAAATGTGAATGTATTTCGGTGTAAACTGTTTTCGTCCACTTCGAACATTTATAGTTATAGTACAGTGAAAGGAAGGAGTTTCTTCCAAAAACCATATCACACACAATGGAAATTTTTTCCTGTTTTTGCAGCCTGTACGTCCTCTGGATATTTATACCACTGGTGGCTTTTTACAGTCATATACTGGGCACTAACGCTCTCATTGAAATTAAATTTAATAGCTTTTCATTGGTGGCAAGCTGAAAAAGCAAACTATATGTCAAAGGTCGATACACTCTACGGCACACAGGTTTACTTGCTATTACAATATAATTTGTATCTACTTGTCCAAAAAGATATCAAAACAGTGTTCCTAGAAGAAAGACAAACAGCATCAGTATGTTTCACAATACGTTACCGAACGTTATGGTGATAACGAGGACCGTACCGTTGAAGCACTTTTGCGGAACGTGGTCGTAGTTAGCATAAATAGAAGATTAAGACACGAATACCGACTTCTTTGACGATTAAGTTACCACTATACTGAATTTGACAGCCATCTTAAAAGGCAATGGAAAACCGAAAGCGTATTACAAATCAGAATGATTGAAGACGGGCCGTGAACATGTAATGGAGTAGACCAGAGACTAAACTATTAAGAAACGAATTTTAGACTGCTGTAATTTAATGACAAAAAGGGACACTGTCAAGAAGCAAATAACTGAAGCAGGCGGACGAAGGTGTCTAAACAAATCTGGATTATTTCATACATTCACAACTGACTTTTACAAATCGTGTTGTTCGAGAAGGTCCTCAGTTGTATGACAGTCCTTTTGTGTCAACTACAAATGCGTACCCTGAAAAACCTGGCAGTATGCTCGTAGCGTGACAGATATGTACTCCTAACTTACGCAGTCACCGACACCGTTATCAGGTTGTTTTACAACACAAAGTGCACCTATCCATACTTCAATGTTCATTTAAATTGTAAATATATTGAAGACTCAAATCTGTACATATGTATGTAGATGTTATAGTTAAGTTAGTTGTCAAGTTTTGACATCCTCTGATTTTCTATTTGAAAAGTAAGGCACCTGATAGAACTAGACGAGCTGTATTATCTTTGAGTTGGATTATCTTTATTGAATTAAAATTCTACGGATAACATTTTATGTTAATCTTCGAACATGTAATATTACACTGTAATCATGCATGTTTAATATATACATACATATGTATAGCTACTGACTTCATGAAAAGAGACAGGTGTCTCGAAAGTGAAGGATTATAGATTCGAGAAAAGAAATTGCAGAAAGCCATCCGGTAAAATATCCTGAACGCTGTACCCGGTAAAACCTGCATTTAAATTCTAATTTTTTTTTTCAGCTCTGATAATACATCATTGCTCGCTGGATGTTAGAGAAGACGTTGTGACCGTAGTTTGGCAAGGATAAATAAATCAAGAAATAAATAATCTCCTCTCACACACGCTTGCACCATATCGTACACTCTTGCCACAATACTTGAACAACGTAACTTAATTTCCACAGCAAGCACACTCTGACGTACGTCGATGTATTGTGTCAAGAACATAGCACCCTGAGAAATTTTTACATAACATAATCTTGAAATTGACGTTTCTTTTCATATCCCTTATATTCTGCATGTTAATTCGATTTGTGGCATCAGTTACAGCCTTAGGCCTTTAGTTCGGTGTATCAGTTGTCCAGGACATCGTTATGCAGAGATAGTGCCGATTCATAAAATATACCAACATTGTTAAACATGAAAATTTCAGAAAGCTCTTTATTCATAATTTCCCGTTCTTTATTTTTAAAAAATGATTCGTATCTCCTATTTTGATAACACAATGGAAATATTAATATCAGTACATGAAAATATGCAGCTACATTAAATTGCTCATTATATTTATTTTTGGAAAACAGATTTTCTTTTTTATTTCTTACGTCTTGCAGCTTTACATTCGACCATTTAGCAAGACGTCAGATTGTAAGCACGAGGCTAAACTACTGTTCAATCCGAAAGCTACGTGGGCATGCTGAAAAGTAATGCCTCCGAAATTTTGTATGAAAACTGTCAAAGCCTTTTAAATAAAAGAAACATTAATATTCTCTACCTTTATTCTTCATGTCTACATATTTGCAACCCTCTGCTGCTAGAGGGCTCCGAATTGTAGCGTGTAACATGGTGACGTGTGACGTACCTGTTTCGATGCGTGAGGAACAACGTGCTGTAATGGAGTTTCGAATTCGAAGAGTTCGTCTACAAATGGAGCAGCCTCTCTTTCAACACGACAACGCCAGACCACACACGAGAGCTGTGATGTCTGCAACAATCCGAGGCCTTGGATTCACTGTCGTAGATCACCCCCCGTACTGTCCCCACTTGGCGTTATCCGATTTTCATATGTTTTCAAAACTTAAAGAAAGCTCTCAGCTACGCCATTTCGAGAGTGATGAAGCAATGCAAGCAGAAGTGATATTGTGGCTACGTCAGCAAATTCAGATATTCTGCAGTGATTGTATGAACAAACATGCCTGTCGTTGGGAAAAATGTGTTCTTCGCCAGGGTGACTACGTTGAGAAATAAATCTGTAGACATGAAGAATAAAGGTATAGAATATCGTTTGTTTTATTTATAAAGCTTTAACAATTTTCACGTAAAAAATTCGGAGGCGTTACTTTTCAGCACATGCTCATAGTTTGAACAAGCGTCGTGTAAATTATATACAGTCCAAACTGTTAACAGCTTGCCCGCTTGTTGAGTGTTTGGGAGGAGGAGAGGGGGGGGGGGATATTTTCCACTTAACTTCCAGTCAGAGTCTTTACGTTTTCCGTGAATAAGAAGTTTTCTTTGGTACTGGTGATTTTCAGAAAGTTATGACCGACTACTACCGTCTACGCTGTTGGGGTTGTCTGCCGGCATCACCGTAACTAACACGAATGTGGAACAGCAAATTTGTCGCTGACAGAAGGGGGCATACCTGATACCTGTCAGCGAGAGAGGTCAGTGCGGTATTCATGGCCTGCGAACGTACAGCTGCGCCACAGTACGGTGAGTGAAGTGTCAACACAAGCTGATACTTCATCCAGCCCATGGTACATCTATGTGACAGGCATTTAGTAGAAAGTCTCTCGCTATGTTATTCTGCATAGCTTTCTGCCAGGGCAGTTTTACTTTGATAATAGAGAAGAGCTCTAACAAATACCAGTTTATTAATATTCACTTGCATTTCGAGCAGAGACTTTCTTAACAAGTCTCACGAAACACAGAAGATAAAAGTAGACAGCGACCAAACGACGACGCTAAATTTTACGTTTAGTAAGCAAATGCGGGCGGGAACCTTAAGAGCCGATCAGTTGAACAAACACGCTAAAGTATTACAGCGATATGAACGTCAACGTAAAACCGTATAGAATATGAAAAAAGGCGTGAAAAGTGTCCTCGTTCGCGAAGACTCCATTCATTACCTAAGCAAGCGTGAAGACGGGTCCGTAATGAAAAACAAAGCAAGTGGTGGTTGTTGCCGTGGAGATAGGAGTGGCGCAGGAAACACAAATACTTTAGGGGAGACAGCGTTAGCGATAATACGAGTATAGTTAAAGACAAGAGTGTAGCACGACAGGAATGCAGGCAACACGCGAGAATAAGAACTGAAGAGCAGTATATTTAAGTGGAAAATGGAGATTCGGAATTTGTACAAGGAAGCTATTAAGGAAGCAAATTTTATAAACAGTGCTGAAAAACTCATTTAACTATACGATGGCGTCCGATAACAAACATGACAGAATTCAAATACGTGGGGGAGTTGAAAAATAGGTTTCCCCTCTCGACTGTGGTCAGAGATGTGTGTGAAAGGAAAAAAAAAAAAAGAGAATGAGACATTAAACGCAAGAGATATCTTTATTTTTCTACATAATTTCCAAGTACATTGAGACATGTGTCATACCGCTTTATAAGCTTCAAAAAGCATTAAGCATTCCAGGAAAAATCAGGGCGTTGCAAACGGAAGAAGCGTCGAACAGTTTGTTTGACGTCAGCATTGCTGCCAAAGCGCCTTCCGCCGAGAGTCTTCTTCAAAGCAGGAAACAGACGGAAGTCACTCGGTGCGAGATCCGGACTGTAAGGCGGATGGTGTAGGCGCTTCCAACAAAGAGTTGCAATATGGTTTCCCTTTGCCGTCGTCGTGTGTGGTCTCGCATTGTCATCCAACAGCAGAACGCCAGATCTGAGAAGGCCACGTCGCTTTTTCCGAAACACCTCTTTCAGTTTCGAGAGAGTGGCCCAGTACCACGCAGCAGCATTGATGGTTGCATCCTCCAGGAAGTTGTAACGGAACTGAAATGATGGTGGGCTGACAGTAATTTGGAGCCCGCGCATCGGAAACGGGCGCGCTGGTGTGAGACTGCCAGGGAGTGCACCCTGATGCCATCTATTGGCGAAACTGGGAATTAGCGCTACCTGTCAGACAATGCACTAAGCTCTCGGAGTCAAATGTATTCTTTTTCTTGGTAATTATAAACTATTACTGTATGATTTAATGTTATAAAGCACTAGTAGTAAATTATTATGACTGGTATGAACTCCAGGGTAATAAATATAAATATTCTTAAATACTAAATGATTTCGGTAAAAAGGTGGTAGGGGAACGCCCCCACTCTTGGTGATACGAGCATAGCTAGGGGTAGCTGGAGACACAGGGACTGAACAATGGATGGCCTGAGGAGTGTTGACGTGATCGGACGTGCGTAACTGTGCTCACGCAAAAGCGATTGTGCAACAGCGAAGAGGCGAATATCGTCGCCGTTGGTGGAGTAGAACGCGACGAATGGTTGCCGAAGCCGTCTCTATGCCACTGGGGCTGATTGTAAGAGTTCCTGCGCCCAGAATTTTTGGCGGACGTGCAGTAGCTAATACGAGTGCTACAGCTCGTAGTTCCAGCCGCCATTAAGGGCATGAGGCGTGAAGAGCTGCGTTAGCCACATGCATCTCACCACCAGCACCGACACGTCTACCCAAGGCAAGACTGCTTGCAATTGTTAAGTCGAACTTTGTATACATCTAAAAGGAGAATACCAGTTTTCTTTTATACAAGTGCAGAGAACTGAATATAGCAATGAGTAAAATTACGACGCATGTTGTTCATTGTAAAGTGTAGTAACCTCAAACATAGTATAGTGAAATCAGACTGAGGCCACCATCGCCTCTTTCATTTACAATTCTTTTGGTTGTAGAATACTTTAGCGTATAAGAATGTTGAAAAGAGCAATGGCCACACCAGAATGAGTCGCCTATTTATAGTTACTTAAATTTTCAAGTAAAGTCACTTAACTAATTCTATATCAATTGTCCAAAAAGTAATATCCAAATCATTAAATAAGTTGAAGGATAGAATTTTGTTAACCTAAGTTGCACAAATTGTCTTGGTAGTAATTACCAAGCCAACTCACAGAAATTGAGAGAGTATTTGCTTTGTAGAATCACCTAGCATGATCAGAAATAGTAATATTCAGAATTAAGTTTAAATTCAACTCAAGCCGTTTCACTTTGAAACGAGCCAAAAATTTATTTATTCTTTTGCTCCTTCAGAGCTGGCGACCGTAGTTATAAGTATTTTCAGGAGGATTCGACGGTAAGTCTGCTGCTCTCGTCGTGCTGATAGGATTATCCACTGCTGCTAGCAGTGGTGATTGGATACATAAGCTCACTACCAAGTTAAGTGGGGCAGGTAGGCAGTGTTACCGTGTGAACTGTAGGGCACTGTAGGCCGTGGATCGAACCCGTTCAATCATCACAGCTCTTTGTGAAATAGTCCGGTTAGGAGTGTACTAATCATTAGGTAAATACTGGCGAGTAACGGTCAAAAAATTGTATACGCAAGTAAATTTAGCAAGGTCCACGTAGCACCTAGTTAATGTGGTGCAATGGCGAGGGTAGGAGTGGAGTACAAGTGAGCTGAGCTTGTGGCAGCTGTGCTGTATGCAAAGATTAACAACATGAATTAACTACTACCTCTTACCATTAGGACTGAGCTATTTACGGTTAAAATACGTAGCAGTAAGCGCAAAGGCGTGACAGCTACAAGTCCGTATTGGCTTTATATATACGGAAGTAGGAAGTGGGTCATTCCGTCAGTGGAGGGGGTTAAAACAACCGAGTCAGTTGAGAACATACCCCATTTACTGATGGAAAGATTCGGCGGTTCGGTCGCAAAGTCCAGCAGCAAATCTCCTTTGGCGGCCCAGAAAATCTACAGACGGAGTGCTTTTAAACTTCTTTCGGACAGGTGATACGGATGTTTCCACTTCATGGATGCGGCCTTCGATTCGGGCGCTTAATGGTGGACCCACGTTTCATCCCCCGTCGCAATCCGAAACAGAAGGTCATCGCCACTTTCATCGTAACGCACGAGCTGTTCCAGGCCGAACGCCATGCGTTGTTCCATGTGTGTCGGGATCAGTTGGCGGGGCACCCATCGTACTGACACCTTCCTGTATCGAAGGACGTCGTGGGTGGTCTTGTGAGCTCGCTCATGTCCGATTCCAAGTTCTGCCGCTACTCCATCGATGGTGACACGCCGGTTCGCTTTAATCATGTCATCCACCTTCCTGACATTTGCATCTGTAGTGGCCGTGCGTATCGGTCCAGGTATCGGTATGTCCTGCACTTGCTGACGTCCGTCACTGAATTTCTGGCACCACCTCCGCACCATTTGCCTCGACATCACACCTGACCCAGACACCTCAACAAGGCGGTTATGAATTTCTGAGCCTGATACTCCACGTGCCCATTCATAGCGGATAACAGCTCTCACTTCCGCCTTTGACCACGACTCCAACGCACCTTCTCTCCATCACCAATTTTCTCCTCCGAATGTGAAAATATTTTGTCGACACCGACCTACATAGGGAGGGACGATCACCACGATAAAATAAGGGAAATCAGAGCTCGTACGGAGAGATATAGGTATTCATTCTTTCAAGATTGGAATAACAGAGAATTGTGAAGGTGGTTCGATGAACCCTCTGCCAGGCACTTGAATGTGATTTGCAAAGTATCTATGTAGATGTAGCTCCAGGAAAAGACCGAGCGGCTGGCCTCCAATTTGCGCAGGCACTGCGGCAGCCCCATCTGCTTGATCGCAGTCGACCTCTACCCAATGGTGTATCGGTGTCTTGCACGTGCGCATTCACCTGCCGTGTCGTCTTCCGCCCATGTCATACAACTCTGCCCACAGTCGACAGGAGAAACTTGTTTTCCAACTCTCCTTCGTAATATCAACTTGGAAATGTAGTGGTGTAGGTGAGGAAAATCTGTGAGTGATTATTACACCTGCTAAAGAGCAACACTCTCTATTACACAGTAAGGAGTGATACACAGTTATCACTTGGCATTTCAGAAAACCGCGCAAGGTCGCTGTTGAGTGTCAGACACACACCAAGAGAAGAATCTAAGTATCTCGTGGTAACGCGAGTCTGTTAGAATCCGTGCATTCGCAACCAAAACAGTTTTAGATCCAACGAACAGCCGACTAACATATGCGCAATGTCAGCGGAGTGTTTACTGGCGCACAGCACGATACGAAGTGAGTTCATTTTGACAAGACGGAAGGTCTGTTTCCTGCGTGCCGTCAGAGGCGAAGACCGTGTGATAGCTTTGAGGTGTCTCATATCGGCGGCAGGTAAAATCTTCTCTAGTGACAACCATTCCATCTCAGAGTAACAATTGCAACCTACGTCCCCTGCTGTTTGCTGGATGTATGCCGGTCTCTGTCTTCGTCTACAATTTTTATCCTCTACAGCTCCCTCTAACACCATGATGGAATTTATTCCTTAAGAGGTGTGTTATCATCTCGTCCCTTCTAATTGCCGCTGATTTTCATATATCCCTTTCCGTTTCTGCGGAGAATCTTCTCATTCCTTACCTTATCAGTCCACCAAATTTCCAACATTTTTCTGTAGCACCACATCTCAAATGCCGCCATTCCCTTCAACTCAAGTTTTCCCACAGTCCGTGTCTCATTACCTGACAATGCTTTGCTCCAAAATTACACCATCAGAAATTTCTTCTCCTAATTAAGACCTACGAAAAGACACCAGTAGAACTTTCTTGGGGAGGAATACCCTGGTGGTGGTGGTGGTGGTTGTTAGTGTTTAACGTCCCGTCGACAACGAGGTCATTAGAGACGGAGCTCATGCTCGGGTTAGGGAAGGATTGGGAAGGAAATCGGCCGTGCCCTTTCAAAGGAACCATCCCGGCATTTGCCTGAAGCGATTTAGGGAAATCACGGAAAACCTAAATCAGGATGGCTGGAGACGGGATTAACCGTCGTCCTCCCGAATGCGAGTCCAGTGTGCTAACCACTGCGCCACCTCGCTCGGTAGGAATACCCTCTTTGCCAGTACTAGCCTCCTTTCCATGTCCTCATTGCTCCGTCCGCCAGCTATTTCGCTGCTTAGGTAGCAGAATTTCTCTACTACGTCTAATTCGTCATCACGATTTCTGATGTTAAGTTTCTAGATATTCTAATTTCTGCTAGTCCTCATTACTTTCGTCTTTCTTCGATCTACTCACTACGCATATTCTGTACTCATTAGACTGTTCATTCCATTCAACAGATCCTGTAACTCTTGCTCACTTTCACTGAGGCTGGCAATGCCATCCGTGAATCTTATCATTGATATCTTTTAACTTTGAATTTTAATCCCGCTCTTGAAGATTTCTTTTTATTCGTTCATTGCTTCTTCTATGTACAGACAGCACAGTAGGGGGCCAAGGATTACATCCCTGTCTTACACTCTTTTTAATCCGAGCACTTCATTCTTCGTACTCCACTCTTATTGTTCTCCCTTGTTTCTTGTACATATTATTTATTACCCGTCTTTCCATATAATCTGCCAGTAGCATGTTTAATTAACGTGTAGGTTCGAAAGCGTCCCTACCGATAGCTGGATCGCTGTAGCGATAGGGAGGGGGATGGCGGGGGGGGGGGGGAGGGGTAGGCCAGTTAGGGGTTTCAGGTCCATCACGACATCGACTGGTGTCTGTGTTGGCACTAGGACCTCTGCTACTGAAGAGGGCGTGGTCATGATGCTGCATCTGGCCGGTGCTGTTGTAACAGCCTCCAAATCCCGACTGGGAGTCAATGGTGCAGGGATGGCAAGGCGTTCCACTCCACATGCGGCCTGCTAGAAGTCGGCTTAGATGGTTGTCTGCCGTATGAGCACGCCGTTCTGATGGCGCCTGTTAACCACCCTGGAATTCTGCCGGAAGTGCGAGCCCATCCCTCGGCGCCATGTGGGTAGCGGGAGCGACGCTTCGACTAGCGTTGCCGTGTTGAAGCCTGCATAGGCCCCACCCAGCTGTTGGCGGCCGCGCAGCTGTTCGCCGAAGTGCGTCCTTGGATTGGTATGGTCCTGTAAGAGGCCGGGAACCGAGTCAGCACCTATTCTTTTGGTGCAGCTGAAATCATTTCGCGCATGTGCATCTTGAAAATGCGGATGAACCGCTCGGTTTCACAACTGGAGGCTGAATTGTTCTCAGGTGCGTTATGCCGTTCCGACACCAAAAATCCTGAAAGAAACTACACGAAAATTGAAGACCGTTGTCCGAAACGATTGTTTCTGGGGTTCCTTCAATAGTGAATAGTTTTTGTAAGACTAATTGTTTCCCTTGCTACGGTATTTGATTTTTTTTGATTTGGCATTCGAATGACGTGTAGGAATTTGGATTCTGTATCAGTGGCAACGAGCCAGGTCCCTCGCAGGAATGGACCGCCAACGGCCACGTGTGCGCGCCGTCACGGTTTCAGTGGTGTTGGACAGGCGTGGAACAGTGTGTGTCCTGTGAGACGCCAGGCCACTCTGCGAGTACCTGCTGTGCGTCATGCCGCAGTCCCAGTGGTCAGCACGCAGGAGGTTTATGACACTGACGCACTGCTGGAATGACCACCGAGCAGTCATCATTGTCTTTTGTCAGCATTAGAACTCTCCGTACCACGTGGATACTATTCCTGAGAGAAAAGTACGTCCGCAGGAGGGATTAGGCAGGGGGGGGGGGGAGGAGGCATTCCTGCCAACCTTGTCAAATACACTCCTGGAAATTGAAATAAGAACACCGTGAATTCATTGTCCCAGGAAGGGGAAACTTTATTGACACATTCCTGGGGTCAGATACATCACATGATCACACTGACAGAACCACAGGCACATAGACACAGGCAACAGAGCATGCACAATGTCGGCACTAGTACAGTGTATATCCACCTTTCGCAGCAATGCAGGCTGCTATTCTCCCATGGAGACGATCGTAGAGATGCTGGATGTAGTCCTGTGGAACGGCTTGCCATGCCATTTCCACCTGGCGCCTCAGTTGGACCAGCGTTCGTGCTGGACGTGCAGACCGCGTGAGACGACGCTTCATCCAGTCCCACACATGCTCAATGGGGGACAGATCCGGAGATCTTGCTGGCCAGGGTAGTTGACTTACACCTTCTAGAGCACGTTGGGTGGCACGGGATACATGCGGACGTGCATTGTCCTGTTGGAACAGCAAGTTCCCTTGCCGGTCTAGGAATGGTAGAACGATGGGTTCGATGACGGTTTCGATGTACCGTGCACTATTCAGTGTCCCCTCGATGATCACCAGTGGTGTACGGCCAGTGTAGGAGATCGCTCCCCACACCATGATGCCGGGTGTTGGCCCTGTGTGCCTCGATCGTATGCAGTTCTGATTGCGGCGCTCACCTGCACGGCGCCAAACACGCATACGACCATCATTGGCACCAAGGCAGAAGCGACTCTCATCGCTGAAGACGACACGTCTCCATTCGTCCCTCCATTCATGCCTGTCGCGACACCACTGGAGGCGGGCTGCACGATGTTGGGGCGTGAGCGGAAGACGGCCTAACGGTGTGCGGGACCGTAGCCCAGCTTCATGGAGACGGTTGCGAATGGTCCTCGCCGATACCCCAGGAGCAACAGTGTCCCTAATTTGCTGGGAAGTGGCGGTGCGGTCCCCTACGGCACTGCGTAGGATCCTACGGTCTTGGCGTGCATCCGTGCGTCGCTGCGGTCCGGTCCCAGGTCGACGGGCACGTGCACCTTCCGCCGACCACTGGCGACAACATCGATGTACTGTGGAGACCTCACGCCCCGCGTGTTGAGCAATTCGGCGGTACGTCCACCCGGCCTCCCGCATGCCCACTATACGCCCTCGCTCAAAGTCCGTCAACTGCACATACGGTTCACGTCCACGCTGTCGCGGCATGCTACCAGTGTTAAAGACTGCGATGGAGCTCCGTATGCCACGGCAAACTGGCTGACACTGACGGCGGCGGTGCACAAATGCTGCGCAGCTAGCGCCATTCGACGGCCAACACCGCGGTTCCTGGTGTGTCCGCTGTGCCGTGCGTGTGATCATTGCTTGTACAGCCCTCTCGCAGTGTCCGGAGCAAGTATGGTGGGTCTGACACACCGGTGTCAATGTGTTCTTTTTTCCATTTCCAGGAGTGTACATCTCCTAACTTCTTTTAGGAGAGGGTCATTAGTCGTGTCCTTTGCAAATAGGCTACTGTGAGGGGAAAATCTTGTAGATGGTTTTGTAGGGTGTGATCGATTTGAGATAACAATGTTTCCAGAAAGTCAAGCCCAGTAGGTAATCTGGGCAGGACATCGGCGTTAACACGTTGTTGTACAGCCGCAGAAAGGACCTAGGGTAGGCGCACTAGTGGACAACCGAACGAATTTATTGAGTGAAAGATTTAGTTAAAAGTTACTAAACTCGCTGTATTCAGTACTAGTAAAAAGGGGTACTTACGGACGCGCCCAGGTCGGCTCCTGAGGCCGTCAACTAGTAACGACGGTCATAAGAAGACATTAATATCGGTGTCGGAACCGAGTCCAAGATAGTAGAAGCTGTAGCAGAGAATTGACATCATTGCTTGTTGAAAGCCGTTCTCCACAGAGAGTTTCCGGCCTGGAACCAGCGCTCCGGGCGGTAGCCAGCAGTTCACACGTGACTTCTCTCTCACGCTTCCTACCAGCTGCCGAGAATGGGAGCATACTTACCATGTTGTAAGCAGACCGTGTTCCACACAAACAAACATCCTTTGCTGAAGTGGGAATTCCACTCAGCACGTAGGTCACAATGAACTGTTCTAGAAAATTACAGGATAATACTGAAAAGAGAAATAAAGAGTAAAATAAACATTCAAAATACCAATCACAGCGGCTAGGTGACCTGCATATTGTACACTGGTCCAATAATGAAATCTATAATTATAATTGCTTAGGAAAAGGGCCCAACAGGAAGACGTTCGAAGCAACTGATGGGCGTCTTAGGGAGCACGGAACATTCCAGCCTATGACTCGCGACTGGGGAAGACCTAGAACGACGAGGATACCTGCAATGGACGAGGGAATTCTTCGTGCAGTTGACGATAACCCTAATGTCAGTGTCAGAGAAGTTGCTGCTGTACAAGGTAACGTTGACCAAGTCACTGTATGGAGAGTGCTACGGGAGAACCAGTTGTTTCCGTACCATGTACAGCGTGTGCAGGCACTATCAGCATCTGATTGGCCTCCACGGGTACACTTCTGCGAATGGTTCATCCAACAATGTGTGAATCCTCATTTCAGTGCAAATGTTCTCTTTACGGATGAGGCTTCATTCCAACGTGATCAAATTGTAAATTTTCACACTCAACATGTGTGGGCTGACGAGAATCCGCACGCAATTGTGCAATCACGTCATCAACACAGATTTTCTGTGAACGTTCGGGCAGGCATTGTTGGTGATGTCTCGATTGGGCCCCATGTTCTTCCACCTACACTCAATGGAGCACGTTATCATGATTTCATACGGGATACTCTACCTGTGCTGCTAGAACATGTGCCTTTACAAGTACGACACAACATGTGGTTCATGCACAATGGAACTCCTGCACATTTCAGTCGAAGTGTTCGTACGCTTCTCAACAACAGATTCGGTGACCGATGGATTGGTAGAGGCGGACCAATTCCGTGGCCTCCACGCTCTCCTGACCTCAACCCTCTTGACTTTCATTTATGGGGGTATTTGAAAGCTCTTGCCTACGCAACCCCGGTACGAAATGTAGAGACTCTTCGTGCTCGTATTGTGGACGGCTGTGATACAATACGCCATTCTCCAGGGCTGCATCAGCGCATCAGGGATTCCATGCGACGGAGGGTGGATGCATGTATCTTCGCTAACGGAGGACATTTTGAACATTTCCTGTAACAAAGTGTTTGAAGTCACGCTGGTACGTTCTGTTGCTGTGTGTTTCCATTCCACGATTAATGTGATTTGAAGAGAAGTAATAAAATGAGCTCTAACATGGAAAGTAAGCTGTAAGTAGGCTGTTTAGGTTTTTTTATTGGTAACGCCACCTCTGTATGAAAATCACTGGCTGTGCTGTGTGCAGTCTGTGGCTGCTTTGCATTGTTGTAATACTCGCCATTGTAGTGTTAGGCAGCTGGCTGTGAACAGCGCGTAGCGTTGCGCAGTTGGAGGTGAGCCGCCAGCAGTGGTGGATGTGGGGAGAGAGATGGCGGAGTTTTGACATTTGTCATGAACTGCTCTATATATATATATGTATATGATGATATCAGGGTAAATACATTGTTTGTTCTCTATTAATATCTTTCATTTGCTAACTATCCCTATCAGTAGTTAGTGCCTTCCATAGTTTGAATCTTTTATTTAGCTGGCAGTAGTGGCGCTTGCTGTATTGCAGTAGTGGGAGTAACCAAGATTTTTGTGAGGTAAGTGATTTGTGAAAAGTACAGGTTAATGTTAGTCAGCGCCATTCTCTTGTAGAGATTCTGAAAGTCAGATTGCGTTGCGCTAACAAAATATTGTGTGTCAGTTTAAGCACAGTCCGGTAAAATTGTTTAAAGGGGACGTTTCATATGTCGACCCTTAGCCTAGGATACCTCACTGGAATCTTCTGATTTTTTCTTGTAGTTTGTGTAATTAGTGTAGCTTTTGTTTATTGCTAGCGCGTAATTGTAGAGAAAATCTCCTTTGTAGTTGCAGTCTTTCATTGTTGTACAGTAAAACAGTTGTGGCATGCATGTAGATTTGCACCAAGTATTTCGCTGCTGCAATTAACTAGATATTATTTTCAGTGTTATGTTAATGTGTTCTCTTATTTTTGGTCTTCAAATTGTGTTTTTCTGTGTTGTCGTGTGAAATACTGTGACAATAATGGCGTGTGAAAAACGTAACACTAGGCTCCAAAGTAAACTGAGAAATGACAGTGAAAACGAAAGCAGTGTGTTAGCGCCACCGAGTAATGAATTAACTGATGTTCAAATTAGTAATTTGGTAATTGTGCATAGGGAAATGGAGCGTGCGGCAAACAATGGCGTGGACAGGGAAACAATTAGTGAAGAGGGAAGCATTATCGATCGATCGGTCGGCAACAGCTCGCCTCAGGAATCGGGAATGACAGAACACAATATTGCAAATATTGTAGATTCAGGTTTTGGGTCCTCACCGTTTTCTCAAATGAGTTAAGACACATTTTCCACTTGTCAAAATGTGAATGTTGCCGGTGCAAATTCACTGCCGAAAAGCACTGAGGAACATGTTTCAGACACCAGTGCATTGTTATTACAATTAATGCAATAAATGGGACAAAAGCTTGAAAAGTTAGACACAATGGAACAAAATCAGAGACAAACACAGCAAAAGTTAGACACAGTGGAACAAAATCTTAAAAAGTTAGACTCATTGGAACAAACTCTTGAACAAACACGTGAAGATTTAACTACTGAGTTACATAACATTGAATCGAAATGTCAAAAAGTCTGTAATGACGTAAAAACTCAAATTTGTGAGCATTTTCAACCTATTTTTTTCGCGGCATGAAAATACATTACAGAATCACGAAGCAGCCATAAAAGAACTGCGAACTATTGTTCATGAAAATCATGAGACCTTGCAAGCTAAATCTGACTCAGTTGCATCTACCGATTCGGTTACGCAACTTGCAAAAACTCAGGAAAACTTAAAGGACACAGTAGATACTCTGAAACTTGGTTCAAAAAAACACACTGAGGAAATAAGTACACTATCGGATAAAGTAGCCGAACTTTCAGATCAGTTCACTAACTTATCTACAAAGGTAGATGATGATCTGAATGACACAACACCTGTAGCCTTCACTGACACTGAAGAGTATGAAGAAATTAGAAAATTCAAACAAAATCAAAATCAAATCAATACACAGTACAAAAGTGAAATCCGGGAAGTGCAAGATCAGTTGGCACAAGTAGTACAAGAATTACGTATTTCAGAGGACACTCGCGCCCCAATACGGGAAGAGGGACATAGAAATACGGAACAGTCGCAAAATAATAACACAGCGCATTTCGGAAATTATGAAAGAAATTGGCAATGTGCACAGACTTTTGAGATGGAACCGCCGAAACGACGTAACAATGACCGATATGCGACTCGCCGACATGATGATTTTGACTATAAGCTGTTCATTACTACACGTAAATTCAAAACGTTTAAGAAATCTGCCAACGACATTCATCCACAAGCGTGGCTCCATCAATTCTCTCATTATTTTCCTCCCAACTGGTCATTGGAGCACAGGTTAGAATTTATGTGTGGCTACTTGGAGAATGAACCAGCTGTGAGAATGCGATCGGTCATTCACGATTGTCACAGTGAAGGAGATTTTTATCATGCCTTCCTCTCTGCATATTGGTCTCAAGCTACACAAGACCGAGTAAAACATAGCATCATAATGATGAAACATTTCGAAGAATCTGAATTCTCCAGTCTTGTGAAATATTTTGAAGACATGTTGCACAAGAATCAATATCTTTCAAACCCATACAGCCCTTCAGAACTCATCCGCATTTGCTTAATCAAATTACCTGAACATTTACGACATATTATTTTAGCAGGACGTTGCAAAGACGACATTGAAGCTTTTCAGGGACTGTTACAAGAACTGGAAATTGACACTGACAATCGCGGAACGCAGGAGCACAACAATTACAGATCACATCCGTCGCAATTCCGCGATGAAAGAAATAATAACTGGACGCAACAAGGCTATTCTCACAACACAAATCATGACCGAAACAGACACCACCCGTACGACAACCATTGGCAGAGTAGTAATAATTACAGGGAAAGATCACCTCCCCGCGTTAATGACTATCACAGAGACAATCAGAGAAACAGACAATATGGGAACCAAAGTAATTACTATCACGGGAGACAGAATAACTTCAGACGCAACGGTCCACCGTGCAGTGATAATTCAGGGAGAAATTCTCCACCACTTAACCGACAAGAAAGAAACTACAGGAACTACCGGCATGACGACAGACGATATGATCGTAACGACAGAGCTGAATTGCATCAGAACTGGCGGGATTCAAACAGAGCAGGGCACTCTCGACAAGACGAATTTGTAGAAGTTAGGTCTCCAAATCCCAATAACGACGCGCGCCAACAAAGAGACAGACAATGACTCTTACAGCAGGCAGCCGCGTGCTCCCGCTGGCTCCGAGAAAAATAACACAGACGCTAACCTTGAGAAAAGATTTACCATTCCTTACCGACGTATAAAACATGACAATTGCTTTTCAGTTGAAAGTCTGCGTACTAGGAAGAGTAAAGGTTTACACCACATTTCACATGTAAAACCGTTTATTGAATGATAATCTGCTTTTTAACTTTGTCTTTGTCATATAACTTTTCACTTTACATTACTAGTATGCTTTGTAAGACTTAAGAAACTGTTAACATGTAACAATGTTTGAAGTTAAATATCCAGTCAAGAACCAAGAGAACTTATTTAAACAGAAATTACGAATGCATTGTTATTGTGAACAGACGACAGAGTGTTATTGTGTGTGTGCATTCTTGCTTGTTTGTTGCACGATTACGTAACGACTATAAGCCTCACATACTTAGAACATTTACCAGTACTGCTAATGAGATTTTAATGCAACATTTTGGTTTACTTGAAAATACATTCTGGGTTTAAAGTACTTTCTGTGAGATACCAGATGACACAGAGGTTAGTTTATGTGACAGCTACACGATTTTATCACGACGCTACTAATGAGTGACAATTTACAATGTTGCTTTTGCGCTGTATCTGTTTTATATCTGCACAGTTTTCTGAATTCTTTTGGAAAGAAAAACATGTTTTAGTAGTAACTTTTGTGGTATAGCAACAATGAGACAGCCTTTTTCGTGGCACAACAATACGTTACAGTACAGTACATTCTTCATCACAACAATAAGCGTAATAACTAAGATATCTATTCGCAAAGCATTTCATTTTTGTGTATTGTGAGGTAAGTACATTGACTTCTGCAGAACTTAGCTTTTGGAGGACGATAACTACGACACTTCCACAGAGATTATCTTACAACAAGACGCACAGTTTAGCGCTACAGTACACGCATTTGAGTGATTAATTTTGTACTTAAAACATTTATTTTTAAAGATATTTGAAGTACAATGATACAAAGGTATTCCGTGATACATTTCATTCCATTGCTGTAATCTGTAACACCTGAGGGTATAATTACATTAATCCTCAGGGGGGTACACGCTTACTTTGTGTACCATGTGTGTGGCAACCACAAGGAACCCTAGCTAATATGGTATTTGCTTATACAACTTTACACATCGGTACCATATTTCTCTAACACACAAATTACACAGCTATCTGATCATGTAACTGAGAGATAAACATTTTTTTTTACTACATTAGTGACAGATGTTTACGTAATTACACAGTTGAATAACTTCACATGTATGAAATTGCATTTTGTCAGTACTTTGTGAACTGTTCATATTTTTTTGGAACCATTGTGATACTATGAGAACTTTGAATGATGTATTTGGTATGGGATCATGATTTTTGAAGTGCGTTTGAGGCGGATGACACTTTTGACATGAGCAGAGAATTTTTTTAGGTTTTGAAATTATTGGAGGAAGCTACGACGATTTTGAGAGTCGACTGAGGTATTATGATGTTATTTTTACGACGACGATGTGTATTATGCTGTTGAGGTATGTTTATGATGAACAATTTGATGCTATATGGGGAATTTGATTATGCTATGTATTTATTACGATGAAATAGTGAAGTGTCGTCGCAAGATTGACGTGTCGACGAATATGTATATGTGTAATAAGGTAAGGAGTAATGAAAAGTGATTAGGGACTCTGACTTGTGGAAAAGGTTGTTGGAAACTAAGAATCGTACTTCAAGGTTATGAAATGTGTGTAAATGTGTGACTGTATCACAATGCTGACGAATATTTTTTTTGGACACTTATATTTATAGGATTTTGTTTCTACAGATTTGCAACGATAATTCTTGACCTGTGAAATATTTTTATATAAGACTGCCACTGTAGCGGAAACTGCTGTCGTAAATATTTCCGTAAGAAAGTTAAGTGACCACCTGCACGTAATACGTCGTGGGCACCCAGATGGGCGACAGCCGCCCGAGAAAAAAAAGCCATTAGCGTGTGCCTTTCAGCGGCAAAGGTAGAAAAAAAAAGGGAGGCCATTATCCTCGCTATTGACGTTCCTTTGTAGAGAGAATCGCAAAAACGACACGGTCGAACTTGAAAACATATGTTGACACTGTGGAGCTCTTAATTTATGATATTTACAGAAATGCCTAATGAAATGACGAGAAATATTTTTTACATCTGCACACCTGATTATGACAAGCGTCTTTCTACGAGAGTTGAGAGAATATCTACTAACTTATGAAATGTCACATGACTATTGAATGATATTTTTATGCTTTGGTTTTCGTAATTGCTTATTTCATTTGATATCTAGTTTCTAGCTGCACTGCAGCATTGGTTAAAATAAAATTTTATAGATGTACTAATATAAATATTTTCTGTCTACAGATCGAGTAAATAATAATTTTTTCAAAAAAAAATGAGGGAGCACAAAAAGACATTTACCTTCACAGGAACTGCAATCATAGTTTTATTTTCAAGTACTTGTTAATTTCTTTTGTAGAATAAATTGTGTTGCATCACTCTAGTGTTAAGATGTGACATAGGTATTAGACATGGCCATTTTTAGTGTAATACTTTTTCTGCTTGAACTTTGTCATGTTTAGGTATAAGTTATGCTGTTTGCCAGGCATAGTGCTACTGAATTTTAATTTGTGTTACTCTGCTAAGCCAGATTTATTTTTCTTGTTTGCTGCACATTGCCTTATATTAGTCGTAATATTGCAATTGCTTCGCTAATTTCTAAAATGCTGCTTCCTTTGCAAATCTGCACTTTTTTGTCATTGCTGTTTGCGTTAATTGTTTTATGTGCTGCTGCATTGCCTCGTCCCTTAGTTTAGCATCTGAGCTCAGTAGATTTAAGTTAGCTTAAGAGGGGGTAGACTATATAAGAAACTAGTTGTGATGAATGGAAAGAAATGCATTGAAGGTATATGAAAACGTTTTGGGCCAAAATGAGTATTGTACAATGATCCGTAATTATTTTGAAAGAAATATGATTAGAATACAGAAAAGAGGTACAGATAGGACTTTTTGGGAATAATGATGAATGAAGGGAGATCTCCAAGAACAAAATAGGTTTTGTTCACAAAATACTGCAGTACCAAAAGTTACACTGAAAACGAACCCTGTCCTTTCCATTGTGTTATCCCCCTATGTGTTTGTGTACCCTTGTGTATTTGTTTTCTTCCTGTCTCTGTGTAGTTTCATAGAATTTTTTTTCTAATACTACATTCACTATGATGAGGAATACTGTTATCCTCAAATATAATTTGCATTAATAATATGTTATTTTCTTTGTAAAAATGTTTATAGACATTATTTATTCTGGTTTGTTGCTCACATGTGAAGGTGATGTTTCAAAAGTTCTTCTGATCTTTATGTGTTTACTTATGTCATAATTCCTGTAACACTGATGTATATGTTATTTTGATTCTTTTGTAAAGCCTGTACTACAAATGTTATCTGTATTATTATGTTTTTAATGATGCATTTTGTACCTTTGTTATTGTATTCTCATGTTATAAAATTGTAATTGACACCAGTTCATCATATTATTAACTTGTAAGTTACATTTCACTGCACACATTTCTGTTGGTCATAGTATATGGACAATATGTGAGAAGTAGGGACTGTTAGTGTTTGCACGTGTGTTAATAATTCAGCAAGGGACTGGATAACAGCATTGCTGGTTCTAAGGACAGTTCCAAAAACTTTGTGAGTGCACAAGTGGTGGTTATGGACTTGCTATATTCTCCGCAAGACTCTTCGATGGTGATTGAGCACCTGCACAGTCGCAACAGATGGCTGCTGGCCGTCTCTACAAGGACTACAGTGGGTCTGCATCTTTGATGGCCCACGAGTACCATTATCTCTACAAGGACTACAGTTGGTCTACATCTGTGATGGCCCACCAATACCATTATTTCTACAAGGACTGCAGTGGGTCTGCACCTCTGGTGGCCCACCAATACCGTAATCTCTACCAGGACTACAGTGGGTCTGCTCTGTGATGACCTACCCACCAATACTCTTCAAAACTTCGACTGACTCGGCTGTGGGTTTGCTCTGTTGTGGCCCATTACCTGTCAGCATGTCAAGAGTCAGCACTGTCTTTCCGTTGGAAGGACAACGCTACTTCTTCAAGACTGCATGGAAATCCACTACTTCCGTGTGCATTTTCTTTTACTGCTCAGACTTTGAGAAAAACACTGCAATATGATGAATGATCAGGACTGTCTTTATGGACTGTGAGAAAATTTTAGCTTTTGACCAACATTGTATCAATAAGTGTGTGCATTTGATTTCTTTGTTCTTGTAATTGTGAAAAAAAAATTTAACAAATATGTATTGGCCAGTGCCCAAAACAATTTGTAAAATTTTTTGTGGGGAGCATGGGGGCTATGTAAGTAGGCTGTTTAGGTTTTTTTATTGGTAACGCCACCTCTGTATGAAAATCACTGGCTGTGCTGTGTGCAGTCTGTGGCTGCTTTGCATTGTTGTAATACTCGCCATTGTAGTGTTAGGCAGCTGGCTGTGAACAGCACGTAGCGTTGCGCAGTTGGAGGTGAGCCGCCAGCAGTGGTGGATGTGGGGAGAGAGATGGCGGAGTTTTGACATTTGTCATGAACTGCTCTATATATATATGTATATGATGATATCAAGGTAAATACATTGTTTGTTCTCTATTAATATCTTTCATTTGCTAACTATCCCTATCAGTAGTTAGTGCCTTCCATAGTTTGAATCTTTTATTTAGCTGGCAGTAGTGGCGCTTGCTGTATTGCAGTAGTGGGAGTAACCAAGATTTTTGTGAGGTAAGTGATTTGTGAAAAGTACAGGTTAATGTTAGTCAGGGCCATTCTCTTGTAGAGATTCTGAAAGTCAGATTGCGTTGCGCGTTTCCGGACACTTGTCCACAGAACATATTTTCTTTCTTTGCGTGTGAGGAATGTTTCCTGGAAGTTTGGCCGTACCTTTTTGTAACACCCTGTATTTGAAATTCTCAGAAAAATAGGTGTAACCCATAGACAATGACGGATAATATACAATATGTCTATAAATTTACGTCATAATCTAGCAGCCACCTATCAACAAGTGGCTGAGAGTACTTCTGGTACCACTTACTAATCCCATCTTCCGTGCCCCACTCGCGAATAGCAGAAATAACAAGCTACAATCAGTAGTACAGTAGAATATAAATTCTTAGCCAAGCCAGCAGAGGCGCGTAGGGTGACCGGACGCAGTCACTATTTACTTTCTGTTCTGCCAACAACGGCGGACTCTGTAGCATCACGAAGTTCGGAGTAGGCGAGTAGAAGTGACCTTTGAACACAGTGTGGAAGTATCATGCGTGTACGTCATGCGGGCGTCACGCGCTCCTGCGTGATCAGCCCCACCCGTATAAGTACGGGTATTAACTTTCAGAAGGATGCCTATGAAAAGGCTACGCACCCTACTGGAAAGGTCTTTTGTTGCACAGTCGCCGAGAAGAGGACTGCGAGTGTCACTGTGTGGCAGGGGCTGGACTTACAAGAGTCCGATGTAGTCGACACTTAGGCCGGCACACTCGCCCCTGCACCACGAGACTTAGGCTCAAGGAAGAATAGGAAGTCTTATAACTTGTACTTTGTGGATAGACTGGTACATAGGGGATGTTTCCAGTAATGGTAACCCTATCTCCCGCTTTATGATATGCTCTTCATATCCCCGAGATTCCTGCCGAATTCCGCACTCTAACCCCTTCAATAGCCTACTTTTCAGCCACTCAAGTGAAGAGCAGGCGGCCCCCTAGCAGAAGTTGTTCTCGACGTACCTTGCCGGTGAGTTCCATGACGCGTATTCCTGCAGTCTTTCCTACTCACTCTCAAGACTCGCCAGTGGCACGAGAGAGCTCTACTCGCGCAGGGTCTTTCTATTAGCTCGAATTTCTCGAATTTTCTCGACGTGCACACTTTGCGAGATGTATGTGGGAAACTGCTCTCTCGGAATTTCAGTCGTAAACCTCCCCGTGACGCACAATGCCTCACTTCTAGCGTTTGCCAGTGGAGTTTGTTGAGAATGACTATTTGTCATAGCACACACCGAATGCGTGTCTTCCAAAGCTTGACTTGCCAAATCAAGAAATAATGCAGTTACTCCCCCGTTTACAGACTACAAGGCACTGAAACTTCGCGACCTACGGCTGTTTTATAAAATACCCTTTCTTTCGCCAAACGGCTGTGAGTGTGATATCCAGGATCTTCCACGACATACAACGAAACGTACATGTACTACAAAACCGTACGAGAATGGCATACATGCCTATATCGTGGACTACATTTGATAAAATCCGTTAGAATCGTTTGGGAAAATGTAGTCGTAAATACGATGTGATTGCGGCACCAACCACACTGAAGAAACACTGTTTTGTTTTTCTCTTTTACTTCTGGCCCGACACAGCTTCCATACAGCAGTCCCTAGTCGACTACTTAAGACAAATGTTAAACTTTACCTTTGTGTCCTAAAACTCGTTTGCGTGTGCAACTTAAACAACCTTACACCACGGTAAATTGAACTTGAATAAAACCGCAAGCAGCTGTTAAATGGTGATTTATTCACGTTCCGTTTCTCTACTTAAAGCAGCATCTATAGGTGGCTCTACGTAGAAAGGAAAGCATCCTTGTAGTCTATATATTTAATAAATTAATTAAAGACACCCAATAAAGTAAACGTAAATAAAAGTGCTTACAATATTGTTGCATTGTAAGTACCTTTATTTAGCTTTACTTTTATTGGCTTTCTTTAACTAATTTTGTAAATATATAGGTTACAAGGATGCTTTCCTTTCTATGCAGAACCACCTGCTTCAACGCAGCAAAACGTGTCGCGAATAAATCACAAATTAACAGCTGCTTGCAGTTTGATTCAGGTTCAATTCGCCATGAATTTCAACGGCTTTGGCTGCCCACTTTATAAATGTGTATGTACCTTTGCATCAGACTGAAAGACTACCCATCACTCCTATCGTTCAGCATTGTTGTATCGCTACGTCACAGTAAATATTATCAGTTCCTAGTCCAAGTAATTGTTGATACGTTGATGGCACACAACATTGCATTCAAAATGACTGTCGCCAATTTCGGCACCAAGATAAAATTCCAGAAGGCAGGAAAGTGAAGAGCCCTGGATTACTGTCTTATACATTTGCTGTCCGAAAAGTGTGACGTAGTAGACACATCGGCTTATTAACGAAAGTACGATCATACCGGGTATCTACCGAAATTTGTGACAGGATAGAGGATTTTTGGTTCTGTGGAAGAAGCAGCATGTTATCTTGGGTGAAGAGTTACCGACAAGTGTAGAAATAACTTGACACGTGTGGGTTGGGACCCTTCCTGCTCACGTTCTATATTAATGACCTGTCAGAAACTATTAATTTCCGATTATTTGAGTGATCAGCATTAAAATTCATTGCCAGGACAGAAAATGTTGAGCATCTATGTACAAAGTTCGGAAGCGTTGTACAAAATGCCTTGACAAGTATTTTGTGCCGAGAAAAGTTGTGAGGGATGGGAAAGATGCGCCGTGATTAGACAGCCGTGTTAAAGAAAGCTACTACGATAGCAAAGAGAGCTTCACTGCATATTCAAACGTAGCCAAAGACTAACAGACAGACAAAAATGCACGAAGCAAAAATTAGCATAAAGAGAGCTATGCGAGAAGTGTTCAACGATTCCAAAAGAAAAATTCTATCTACCGACTTCACAGATAATAAGAAGTTTTAGTCTTATATTAACCCAGTAAATGGATCGACTCCATCGGTTCAGACACTCTGTGACCATGATAGAGTCGAGGCGAAAGATGATAGAGAAGAGTCAGAAAAACTAAATGCCGCTTCCCGAAAGTATTTCGCTGAGGACGTACAAATTATCTTGGCGGGTGTCATGAAAAATATTGGCGTCTAATCTTATTCACTGGCCAAAGTAAATGGAGAAATATACGTATGTGAATTTAACGTTTATGTGGCTCTCTTCTGTTTGTTTATGTAAAAGTTTGTGCAAAATGTATTGTAGAGGAAAGTAAAGTACGAAGTTGCTGGTTAACTAAGTGAAAATATTCAGTCACTAGAAAAAAATCATATTTTCACGCTACATTAGTGAAGTTCCCTTTAAAAAATTAATAATTCTCATTAACATAGTATCTTAGACCACTGAGCTGCTAGAACTTTGTTACCTTAATTTGTGCGGTAGTAAAAGAAAGTATATATGTCAATATTTCGTAAAGTTCAGTTTTAAAACAGAGTAAGTTTAACGTCACATTAAGATACGATATGGCATACCATATTAAACCGAAATATAAACCAAAATTTATGAAATTTAGAATAATCGAATCAGAGACACTAGTTGTTCAGATATCATTTGAAATACGACATGCGATCTTTAAGCGTACGCTGCGTAATTTTCTTTTGATTTTTATGGAGGTCTGTAAAAGGTCACAATTTATCAACACTGTAGAGGGATCAGTTTTAATTCATATCCCTACAGACGTTCTAGCACAACCATACGATACTATCAGCAACTGTAAAGACCAGTTTGTGAGGTAATGGGGAGTTGTGGCGCCCTTGAAATATTCTGTTCGGACTTGCCGTGGCCGCGAGGGGGCCTTTCAGCAGACTGCGGCCCGCCAGCAGTCACGTGGTGCCGAACGTTAGCTGAGTATGAGGGGCGGTCCCAGCGCGTGGTCCAGCCACGTGGCTCGGAACTCCATGGTGATGCTGTGTCGATGAGGGACACACGCCCGGAGTGCCAAAGATGGAGGACTTTCTGAAACCATCATGGCAGACATTTCAAAGTTCGTATAGAAATTAAAAGTAACCAGATGAATCATGAAACCTCAAAAAGAAACATGTACATTACTATTATTTGCACGACGATTCTGTTGGTCCAATAAGATTTTCAATATCTTTATTAGTTTAAAGTTTAGTATCTGATAGGAAATTATACAAGTAACACCCAGCAACGAATTTCCAAAATCTAATCGCTTCTTCCGATTTCGCCGATCGACGTGTCTTTAGAAAGCTATCAGTGTAAACCTAAATTGGTATAAATTACAGGCATGTAACTTGAATAGTACATGAGTTATTGGAGGTCAAATTGGCCGATTACTATTGATCGCGTCAGGCCATAAGTACTCCATAGTTACACGAAAAAAGGGTAGCAACATGCCTATAAATATATTCTTTGTATCTGATACATACTGTTCATGAAGAAATTGGTCAAATATTTACTGTGTTTTAGAAAGCATAAAGACATGAAGCTACTGGCCTACATTTGCTTGCTGTTCCTTTGATATATGTTTATTTAATTTGTTTATGTATTTTATAACGTATGTTAGAGCGTGTTTATGGTCCAGCCGTAGGAATATTTATTTTATTTCAAGTTATTTAAATGTAAATCCAGTATTTCGAATGTGTTTCAAAATGTTTGTGAGTATGCGTTGGCTTGGAGACACAGAGGGAGCACTCTAGCTAATCACAGCGCTCGTTACTAAGGGAGGCGACTACCGAAGTGAATAAGGGGGGGAGGGGGGGGAGTACGGCACAGGACACGGCAAGTGGTGGACGCGATGGCGCGAGGCATCCACAGTCGTGAGAGAGACTTGGAGAGTGTGGAGACGTTTGCGCGTGGTTGCAGCAGATAGAAATACTTCGTATTCCTGATTTGTGAACTTGTGATATTTCCGTGGCTTCTGCACTGAAGACGTAGTGTGCATATACACTCCTGGAAATGGAAAAAAGAACACATTGACACCGGTGTGTCAGACCCACCATACTTGCTCCGGACACTGCGAGAGGGCTGTACAAGCAATGATCACACGCACGGCACAGCGGACACACCAGGAACCGCGGTGTTGGCCGTCGAATGGCGCTAGCTGCGCAGCATTTGTGCACCGCCGCCGTCAGTGTCAGCCAGTTTGCCGTGGCATACGGAGTTCCATCGCAGTCTTTAACACTGGTAGCATGCCGCGACAGCGTGGACGTGAACCGTATGTGCAGTTGACGGACTTTGAGCGAGGGCGTATAGTGGGCATGCGGGAGGCCGGGTGGACGTACCGCCGAATTGCTCAACACGTGGGGCGTGAGATCTCCACAGTACATCGATGTTGTCGCCAGTGGTCGGTGGAAGGTGCACGTGCCCGTCGACCTGGGACCGGACCGCAGCGACGCACGGATGCACGCCAAGACTGTAGGATCCTACGCAGTGCCGTAGGGGACCGCACCGCCACTTCCCAGCAAATTAGGGACACTGTTGCTCCTGGGGTATCGGCGAGGACCATTCGCAACCGTCTCCATGAAGCTGGGCTACGGTCCCGCACACCGTTAGGCCGTCTTCCGCTCACGCCCCAACATCGTGCAGCCCGCCTCCAGTGGTGTCGCGACAGGCGTGAATGGAGGGACGAATGGAGACGTGTAGTCTTCAGCGATGAGAGTCGCTTCTGCCTTGGTGCCAATGATGGTCGTATGCGTGTTTGGCGCCGTGCAGGTGAGCGCCACAATCAGGACTGCATACGACCGAGGCACACAGGGCCAACACCCGGCATCATGGTGTGGGGAGCGATCTCCTACACTGGCCGTACACCACTGGTGATCGTCGAGGGGACACTGAATAGTGCACGGTACATCCAAACCGTCATCGAACCCATCGTTCTACCATTCCTAGACCGGCAAGGGAACTTGCTGTTCCAACAGGACAATGCACGTCCGCATGTATCCGTGCCACCCAACGTGCTCTAGAAGGTGTAAGTCAACTACCCTGGCAAGCAAGATCTCCGGATCTGTCCCCCATTGAGCATGTGTGGGACTGGATGAAGCGTCGTCTCACGCGGTCTGCACGTCCAGCACGAACGCTGGTCCAACTGAGGCGCCAGGTGGAAATGGCATGGCAAGCCGTTCCACAGGACTACATACAGCATCTCTACGATCGTCTCCATGGGAGAATAGCAGCCTGCATTGCTGAGAAAGGTGGATATACACTGTACTAGTGCCGACATTGTGCATGCTCTGTTGCCTGTGTCTATGTGCCTGTGGTTCTGTCAGTGTGATCATGTGATGTATCTGACCCCAGGAATGTGTCAATAAAGTTTCCCCTTCCTGGGACAATGAATTCACGGTGTTCTTATTTCAATTTCCAGGAGTGTAGAAGTGAATATCACGCGAGCTATGTTGTTGTTCCTAACTAATTACATGCAGTAGGAATCTATTGTTTCCTTGTTATTCAACTTTTATTTAATTGCTGGACCAATAAGTGCTTTGCAGAAATATACAGCATTCTCAAAATTACTTCTACTATCGTACTCATCATTTAAAGTCATTAACATAGTACCTGCAGATTTTATTTAATTGCAATCTTTCATTTATAACCGTCTATGCGGCATTACTGTATGGTTAAATGATGATGGCGTCCTCTTGGGTAAAATATTCCGGAGGTAAAATAGTCCCCCATTCGGATCTCCGGGCGGGGAATACTCAAGAGGACGTCGTTATCAGGAGAAAGAAAACTGGCGTTCTGCGGATCGGAGCGTGGAATGTCAGATCCCTTAATCGGGGAGGTAGGTTAGAAAACTTAAAAAGGGAAATGGATAGGTTAAAGTTAGATATAGTGGGAATTAGTGAAGTTCGGTGGCAGGAGGAACAAGACTTTTGGTCAGGTGAATACAGGGTTATAAATACAAAATCAAATAGGGGTAATGCAGGAGTAGGTTTAATAATGAATAAAAAAAAATAGGAGTGCGAGTAAGCTACTACAAACGGCATAGCGAACGCATTATTGTGGCCAAGATAGTCACGAAGCCCATACCTACTACAATAGTACAAGTTTATAGGCCAACTAGCTCTGCAGATGACGAAGATATTGATGAAATGTATAATGAGATAAAAGAAATTATTCAGATAGTGAAGAGAGAGGAAAATTTAATAGTCATGGGTGACTGGAATTCGAGAGTAGGAAAAGGGAGAGAAGGAAAAATAGTAGGTGAATATGAATTGGGGGAAAGAAATGAAAGAGGAAGCCGTCTGGTAGAATTTTGCACAGAGCATAACTTAATCATAGCTAACACTTGGTTCAAGAATCATAAAAGAAGGTTGTACACATGGAAGAATCCTGGAAACACTAGAAGGTGTCAGATAGATTATATAATGGTAAGACAGAGATTTAGGAACCAGGTATTAAATTGTAAGACATTTCCAGGTGCAGATGTGGACTCTGACTACAATCTATTGGTTATGAACAGTAGATTAAAACTGAAGAAACTGCAAAAATCTGGGAATTTAAGGAGATGGGACCTGGATAAACTGATTAAACCAGAGGTTATACAGAGTTTCAGGGAGATCATAAGGGAACAATTGACAGGAATGGGGGAAAGAAATACAGTAGAAGAAGAATGGGTAGCTCTGAGGGATGAAATAGTGAAGGCAGCAGAGGATCAAGTAGGTAAAAAGACAAGGGCTAGTAGAACTCCTTGGGTAACAGAAGAAATATTGAATTTAATTGATGAAAGGAGAAAATATAAAAATGCAGTAAATGAAGCAGGCAAAAAGGAATACAAACGTCTCAAAAATGAGATCGACAGGAAGTGCAAAATGGCTGAGCAGGGATGGCTAGAGGACAAATGTAAGGATGTAGAGGCTTATCTCACTAGGGGTAAGATAGATACTGCCTACAGGAAAATTAAAGAGACCTTTGGAGAAAAGAGAACCACTTGTATGAATATCGAGAGCTCAGATGGAAACCCCGTTCTAAGCAAAGAAGGGAAAGCAGAAAGGTGGAAGGAGTATATAGAGGGTCTATACAAGGGCGACGTACTTGAGGACAATATTATGGAAATGGAAGAGGATGTAGATTAAGACGAAATGGGACATACAATACTGCGTGAAGAGTTTGACAGAGCACTGAAAGATCTGAGTCGAAACAAGGCCCCAGGAGTAGACAACATTCCATTAGAACAACTGACGGTCTTGGGAGAGCCAGTCCTGACAAAACTCTACCATCTGGTGAGCAAGATGTATGATGGGTATATCACATAACTAATGAGGAGGTATTGAATAGAATTGGGGAGAAGAGGAGTTTGTGGCACAACTTGACAAGAAGAAGGGGCCGGTTGGTAGGACATGTTCTGAGGCATCAAGGGATCACAAATTTAGCATTGGAGGGCAGCGTGGAGGGCAAAAATCATAGAGGGAGACCAAGAGATGAATACACTAAGCAGATTCAGAAGGACGTAGGTTGCAGTAAGTACTGGGAGATGAAGAAGCTTGCACAGGATAGAGTAGCATGGAGAGCTGCATCAAACCAGTCTCAGGACAGAAGACCACAACAAAAACAACATATTACGTTAAAAATTCGCAATTGTTGAGTGATAGGAACCTTCGACCATTCGATTCGTGTGTATATTCATATTGTGTACTGTAGACTCAGCAGCATCTGGCTTGTAATGCGGCAACTACGTATCCCGGCCCCTAGACAACGAAACCACCAAAAACTTTTAATATTTCAACTAGGAGTGTGTGGCTGCGTAGTTGAGGGCCACCACATCATTTCATTTTATTTGAAAGCCCGCAAGTTGTTGCTACCAGTAGATGGTGTATACCCCAAAAATACGACAACTGTGTACTATCACGTCGGAAAATCTTAACGTGATTGTCCCAGGGCTCACCATGGACCAGTACATAATCTGACGACACATCTGCCATGGTAGTAAATAAACTAACATGGTAGATTAGTACACAAACTGCTTTCCGGAAAAGATCGTAAATAAACTGACAATCTTCCTTGAAAAAAAAAGAAACTAAATAGATTGTACATAAGACATCGCATGTTAATAAGTAGAGAACTGAATTATATGTCCAAAAAGGACCTTTATTAAAGGAAGGGATGTGGGGAAACCGAGCAGAGCTGGTCTTCCCGCGCAACGTCACGAGCTGGTGAGATACAATGACTTAACGACAGCGCATGTGCTGCGAATATACGAGTAGCATGGGCATAAGTAAAATCAAGTAACGAACTCGAGTCAAGTGATTTATTTTAAGTGTCCAGGACATAAAATTAGTACAATGCTGGCAGAACATTAATAACTTCCGGAGGTGAATTACATACAACGAATCCATTTCAGAGAAATTTAATAAAGTAAAAAAAGTAATTACAATAAAAGTACAAGGATATACAGGGTGGTCCATTGATCGTGACCGGGCCAAATATCTCACGAAATTAACGTCAAACGAAAAATCTACAAAGAACGAAGGGGGAAACCAGATGGCGCTATGGTTGGCCCGCTAGATGGCGCTGCCATAGGTCAATCGGATATCAACTGCGTTTTTTTAAAAATTGGAACCACCAATTTTTATTACATATTCGTGCAGTACGTAAAGAAGTATGAATGTTTTAGGTGGACCACTTTTTTCGCTTTGTGATAGATGGCGCTGTAATAGTCACAAACTAGTGGCTCACAATTTTAGACGAACAGTTGGTATCAGGTAGATTTTTAAAATTAAAATACAGAACGTGGGTACGTCAGAACATTTTATTTCGGTTGTTCCAATGTGATACATGTACCTTTGTGACGTTATCATTTCTGAGATCGCATGCTGTTACAGCATGATTACCTGTAAATACCACATTAATACAATAAATGCTCAAAATGATGTGCGTCAACCTCAATGCATTTGGCAATACATGTAACGACAATCCTCTCAACAGCGAGTAGTTCGCACATGCATTGACAATGCTCTGACGCATGTTGTCAGGCGTTGTCGGTGGATCACGATAGCAAATATCCTTCAACTTTCCCCACAGAAAGAAATCCGGGGACGTCAGATCCGGTGAACGTGCGGGCGATGGTATGGTGCTTTGACGACCAATCCACCTGTCATGCAATATGCTATTCAATACCGCTTCAACGGCACGCAAGCTATGTGCCGGACATCCATCATGTTTGAAGTACATCGCAGTACATGCAGTGAAACACCGGTAGAACATTACTTAGGAAATCAGCATACATTGCGCCATTTAGATTGCCATAGATAAAATGGGGGCCAATTATCCTTCCTCCCATAATGCCGCACCATACATTAACCCGCCAAGGTCGCTGATGTTCCACTTGTCGCAGCTATCGTGGATTTTCTGTTGCCCAATAGTGCATATTATGCCGGTTTACGTTACCGCTGTTGGTGAATGACGCTTCGTCGCTAAATAGAACGCGTGCCAAAAATATGTCATCGTCCCGTAATTTCTCTTGTGCTCAGTGACAGAACTGTACACGACGTTCAAAGTCGTCGCCATGCAATTCCTGGTGCGTAGAAATAGGGTACGGGTGCAATTGATGTTGATGTAGCACTCTCAACACCGACGTTTTTGAGATTCCCGATTCTCGCGCAATTTGTGCGCTACTGATGTGCGGATTAGCCGCGACAGCATCTAAAACACCTACTTGGGCATCATCATTTGTTGCAGGTCGTGGTTGACGTTTCACATGTGACTGAACACTTCCTGTTTCCTTAAATAACGTAACTATCCGGCGAACGGTCCGGACACTTGGATGATGTCGTCCAGGATACCGAGCAACATACATAGCACACGCCCGTTGGGAATTTTGATCACAATAGCCATACATCAACACGATATCGACCGTTTCCGAAATTGGTAAACGGTCCATTTTAACACAGGTAATGCATCTGTAAGTAGGCTGTTTATGTTTTCTTATTGGTAACGCCACGTAGCGCTCAATATTAAAAATCACTAGCTGTGCTGTGTGCAGTCTGGGTAGTTTGCATTGTTGTCTGCCATTGTAGTGTTGGGCAGCGGCAGCTGGATGTGAACAGCGCGTAGCGTTGCGCAGTTGGAGGTGAGCCGCCAGCAGTGGTGGATGTGGGGAGAGAGATGGCGGAGTTTTGTAATTTGTCATGAACTGCTATATATGTTATGACTATTAAGGTAAATACAGTGTTTGTTCTCTATTAATATCTTTCATTTGCTAACTATCCCTATCAGTAGTTAGTGCCTTCCATAGTTTGAATCTTTTATTTAGCTGGCAGTAGTGGCGCTCGCTGTTTTACAGTAGTTGGAGTAATGAAGATTTTTGGTGAGGTAAGTGATTTGTGAAAGGTATAGGTTAATGTTACTCAGGGCCATTCTTTTGTAGGAATTTTTGAAAGTCAGATTGCGTTGCGCTAAAAATATTGTGTGTCAGGTTAAGCACAGTCATGTACAATTGTTCAAAAAGGGGACGTTTCATATGGCGACCCTGCCACTGGAATCTTCTGATTTTTTTCTTGTAGTTTGTGTAATTAGTGTAGCTTCTGCTTATTGCTAGCGCGTAATTGTAGAGAAAATCTCCTTTGTAGTTGCAGTCTTTCATTGTTGTACAGTAAAACAGTTGTGCCATGCATGTAGATTTGCACCAAGTATTTCGCAGCTGCAATTAACTAGATATTATTTTCAGTGTTATGTTAATGTGTTCTCTTATTTTTGCTCTTCAAATTGTGCTTCTCTGTGTTATCGTGTGAAATATTGTGACAATAATGGCGTGAGAAAAACGTAACACTAGGCTCCAAAGTAAACTGAGAAATAATAGTGACGACGAGCGTAGCTTATCAGCACCACTGTGTAGTGAATTAACAGACGTTCAAAGTAGTAATTTGGTAACTGTGCATAGGGAAATGGAGCGGGCGTCAAATAATGGTGTAGACAGTGAAACAGGCAGTGAACAGGGAAGCATTATCGATCGATCGGTCGGCAACAGCTCGCCTCAGGAATCGGGAATGACAGCACAATATTGCAAATACTGTAGACTCAGGTTTTGGGTTCTCACCGTTTTCTCAAATGAGTCAAGACACATTTTCTGCTCGTCAAAATGTAAATGTTGCCGGTGCAAATGCAGTGCCGAAAAGCATAGAGGAACCGATTCCAGACACTAACACATTATTATTGCAATTAATGCAGCAAATGAAACAAAATCAGAGACAAACACAGCAACAGTTAGACACAATGGAACAAAATCTTCAAAAGTTAGACACAATGGAACAACACCAGAGACAAACACAGCAACAGTTAGACGCAATGGAACAAAAGCTTCAAAAGTTAGACTCAGTGGAAAATAAGCTTGAACAAACACGTGAAGATTTAACTACCGAGTTACATAACATTGAATAGAAATGTCAAAAAGTCTGTAATGACGTAAAAACACAAATTTGTGAGCATTTCCAACCTATTTTTTCGCGTCATGAAAATGCATTACAGAATCACGAAGCAGCCATAAAAGAACTGCAAACTATTGTTCATGAAAATTACGACACCTTGCAAGCTAAAATTGACTCAGTTGCATCTACCGATTCGGTTACGCAACTTGCAAAAACTCAAGAAAACTTAAAGGACACAGTAGATACGATTTCAACACAAATGGACACTCTGAAACTTGGTTCAGAAAAACAAACTGAGGAAATAAGTACACTATCGGAGAAAGTAGCCGAACTTTCGGATCAGTTCACTAACTTATCTGCAAAGGTAGATGATGGTCTGAATGACACAAGACCTGTAGCCATCACTGACACAGAAGAGTATGAACAAATTAAGAAATTCAAACAAAATCAGAATCAAATTAATATGCAATACAAAAGAGAAATCCGGGAAGTACAAGATCAGTTGGCACAAGTAATACAAAAATTACAAATTTCAGAGGACACTCGCGCTCCAACACGGGAAGAGGGACTTAGAAATACGGAAAAGCCGCAAAATAATAACACAGGGCATTTCGGAAGTTATGAAAGAAATTGGCAATGTGCACCGAATTTTGAGATGGAACCGCCGACACGACGTAACAATGACGGATATGCGACTCGCCGACATGATGACTTTGACTATAAGCTGTTCATTACTACACGTAAATTCAAAACATTTAAGAATTCTGGCAACGACATTCATCCACAAGCAGGGCTCCATCAAGTCTCTCATTGTTTTCTTCCCAACTGGTCGTTAGAACACAGATTAGAATTTATGTGTGGCTACTTAGAGAATGAACCAGCTGTAAGAATGCGGTCGGTCATTCACGATTGCCACAGTGAAGGAGAATTTTATCATGCCTTCCTCTCTGCATATTGGTCTCAAGCTACACAAGACCGAGTAAAACATAACATCATAATGATGAAACATTTCGAACAATCCGAATTTTCCAGTCTTGTGAAATATTTTGAAGACATGTTGCATAAGAATCAGTATCTTTCAAACCCATACAGCCCCTCAGAACTCATCCGCATTTGCTTACTCAAATTGCCTGAACATTTACGACATATTATTTTGGCAGGACGTTGCAAAGACGACATTGAAGCTTTTCAGGGACTCCTACAAGAATTAGAAATTGACACTGACAGTCGCCGGATGCGAAAACAGGAAAACAATCACTACAGGTCACATACGTCACAATTCCGTGACGACAGAAACAATAACTGGACACGACAAGGCTATTCTCACAACACAAATCGTGACCAAAACAGGCACCACCCTTATGACAACCGCTGGCAGAATAATAGTTACAGAGAAAGATCGCATTTCCGTAGTAATGAATATGACAGAGATAACCATAGAAACAGACAATATGGTAATCAGAACTATTATTATCAAGGGAGACTGAATAATTTCAGACGCAACAGTCCAGCGCGCAGTTACGATTCAGGGAGAAATTCTCCACCACTTAACTGACAAAACGACAGACCTGAATTCCATCAGAACTGGCGAGCTTCAAACAGTGCAGGACCTTCTCGTCAAAGTGAATTTGTAGAAGTTAGGTCTCCTAATCCCAATAACGATGCGCGCCAACAAAGGAACAGACAATGACTCGCACCGCAGGTAGCCGCGTGCGCCGGCTGGCTCAGAGAAAAATAACATAGACGCTAACCTTGAGAAAAAAATTCCAGTATTCTTTACCGACGTATACCATACGACAATTGCATTCAAGTTCAAACTCTGAGTACTAGGAAGAGTACAGTTTTACACCACATTTCACATGTAAAACCGTTTATTGAAAAATAATCTGCTTTTGACTTTGTCTTTGCCATATAACTTTTCACTTTACATTACTAGTATGCTTTGTAAGACTTAAGAAACTGTTAACATGCAACAATGTTTGAAGTTAAATATCCAGTCAAGAACCAAGAGAACTTACTTAAACAGAAATTACGAATGCATTGTTATTGTGAACAGACGACACAGTGTTATTGTGTGTGTGCATTCTTGCTTGTTTGTTGCACGATTACGTAACGACTATAAGGCTCACATACTTAGAACATTTACCAGTACTGCCAATGAGATTTTAATGCAACATTTTGGTTTATTTGAAAATACATTCTGAATTTAAAGTGCTTTCTGAGAGATACCAGACGACACAGAGGTTAGTTTATGTGACAGCTACACGATTTTATCACGACACTACTAATGAGTGACAGTTTACAATGTTGCTCTTGCAGTGTTTCTGTTTTATATCTGTACAGTTTTCTGTATTGTTCTGGAAAGTAAAACATGTTTTAGTAGTAACTTTTGTGCTATAGCTACAAGGAGACAGCCTTTTCCGTAGGACAACAATACGTTACAGCACAGTACTTTCCTCATCACGCCAATAAGCATAATAACTACGATATCTATACGCAAAGCATTTCACTTTTGTTTATCATGAGGTAAGTACATTGACTTCTGCAGAACTTAGCTTTCGGATGACGATAACTACGAGACTTCCACAGAGATTATCTTACAGCATGACACACAGTTCAGCGCTACAATACACGTATTTGAGTGATTGATTTCGCACTTAAAACATTTATTTTTTTAAGATATTTGAAGTGCAATGATACAAGGGTTTTCCGTGATGCATTTCATTCCATTGCTGTAGTCTGTAACACCTGAGGTTATAATTGCATTGATCCTCAGGAGGGTACACGCTTACTTTGTGTACCATGTGTGTGGCAAGCACAAGGAGCCCTAGCTAATATGGTATTTGCTTACACAACTTTACACATCGGTACCATATTTCTCTAACACATAATTACACAGCTATCTGATCATTTAACTGAGAGAGACAAATTTTTTTTACTACGGCAGTGACAGATGTTTACGTTGGATAACTTCACACTTATGAAATTGTATTTTGTCTGCACTTTGTGAACTGTTCATATTTTTTCGGACCCATTGTGATACTATGAGAGCTTTGAATGATGTATTTGGTATGGGATCATGATTTTTAAAGTACGTTTGAGGCACATGACACTTTTGACATGAGCAGAGAATTTTTTTTCGGTTTTGAAATTATTGGAGGAAGCTATGACGATTTTGAGAGTTGACTGAGGTGTTATGATATTACTACGATGACTATGTGTATTATGCTGTTGCGGTATGTTTATGATCAATAAGCTGATGCTATATGAGTTATTTGAGTATGCTACATATCTGTTATCATAAAATATTGAAGAAGTGTCGACGAATAAGGTGAGGAATAATTAGTAGTGGTTAGGGACTCACTCTGGTTTGTGAAACAGGTTGTTGGAAACCAAGAATCGTACTTTAAGAGTTATGAAATGTATGTAAATGCGTGAATGTATTACAATGCCGACTAAAACTTTTTGGACACTGTTATATCAATAGGATTTCGTTTCTACAGATTTGTAACGCAAATTCTTGACCTGTGAAATATTTTTATACAAGACTGCCACTGTAGCGGAAACTGTTGTCGTAAATATTTCGGTAAGAAAGGTAAGTGACCTTGACGTAATGCGTCTTGAGTGGCCACCTGTGCTAGCCACCTGGAGAAACAGCCATTAGGTGGAGAAAAAAAGAGGCCATTAACCTCGCTTCTGACATTCCTTTGTAGAAAGCATCGCAAATACGACACGCTAATTTCTTGGAAACATATCGTACTTTCTGATATTTACCGAAATGCCTAATGAAATGACAAGAAATAGTTTGTCTACACACCTGATTATGACTACTGTCTTTCTAGTTGAGAGATTTTTCTACTAACTTATGAAATGCCTCATGACTACTGAATGATGTTCTTGTGCTTTCCTTTGTACATAGTTGCTTATTTCATTTGATATCTGGTTTCCAGCTGTGTTGCAGCATTAGTTTTATAAAATAAACTTAGATGCATTTGCTAATGTGAACACTTTCTGTCAACAGATCTATTAAATAATTATTTTATGATCCACATTCTTCGAAAAAGGAGCTCTTGGAATGGAAAGAACAATAAGAAGGGACTGATAACAATAACTGCATATATAATTTTCTTTTCAAGTACTTGGTAATTTCTTTTCTAGAATAAATTGTGATGCATCACTCTAGTGTTAAGATGTGACATAGGTATTAGACATGGCCATTTTTAGTGTAATATTTTTTTCTGCTTGAGGTCTAGGTTTAAATTTTATTTGCTACTGCTGTTTGCCAGGCATAGTGTTACTGAATTTGACTTTGTGTTACTCTGTTAAGCTAGTTTTACTACTGATTTATTTTTCTTGTTTGCTGCACATTGCCTTATATTAGTTGTAATTTATGCTGCTTGCTTTGCCTTTTGTATTTTTTATCATTGCTGTTTGTGTTAATTGTTTTGTGCTGCTGCATTGCCTCGTTCCTTAGTTTAGCATCTGAGCTCAGTAGATTTAAGTTAGCTTAAGAGGGGGTAGACTATATAAGAGACTGCGTTGCGATGAATTGGAAGAAATGCATTGAGAAGTTATACAAAAAAAGTACAGAAAGCAGGTATAAATAGGACTTTTTGGAAATAATGAAGAACGAAGGGAGATCTCCGAGAAGTAAAGAAAGTTTTGTTTGTAAAATACTGCAGTAAAACAAACCCTGTCCTTTCCTTGTGTTATCCCACTATGTGTTTGTGTACCCTTGGGTAGTTGTGTTTTTCCTGTCTTAATGTGTTAAGCTAATAGGAGCTATGTTGTAGAATTTTTCTGATAATGTGTTATTTTCTTTGTAAAGATGTTTAGACATTATTTATTCTGTTCTGTTTTAATGCTTAGGTGTGAAGTTGATGTTTCAAAAGTTATTCTGATCTTTTATGTAGGTACTTATAATTCCTGTCACACTGATGTATATGTTTATTTCTATTCTTTTGTAAAGCCTGTTTTACTACAAATGTTATCTGTATTGTTATGTTCTTTAATGATGTATTTTGTACCTCTGTAATTGTATTCTTATAAAATTGTAATTGACACCAGGTCATCAAATTAAGTACCTTGTAAGTTCCATTTCACTGCACACGTTTCTGTTGGTCATGGTATATGGACAATATGTGAGAAGTAGGGACTGTTAGCGTTTGCATGTGTGTTAATAATTCAGCAAGGGACTGGATAACAGCATTGCTGGTTCTAAGGACAATTCCAAACACTTTGTGAGTGCACAAGTGGTGGTTATGGACTTGCTATATTATCTGCAAGACTCTTCATTGGTGATTGTGTACCTGCATAGCCACAACAGATGGCTGCTGGTCATTTCTACAAGGACTACAGTGGGTCTACACCTTTGCTGACTCACCAGTACCATTATTTCTACAAGGACTGCAGTGGGTCTGCACCTCTGGTGGCCCACCAATACCACAATCTCTACCAGGACTACAGTGGGTCTACTCTGTGATGACCTACCTACCAATACTCTTCAAAACTTCGACTGACTCTGCTGTGGGTTTGCTCTGTTGTGGCCCATTACCTGTCAGCATGTCAAGAGTCAGCACTGTCTTTCCGTTGGAAGGACAACATTTCTTCAAGACTGCATGGAAATCCACTACTTCTGTGTGCAATTTCTTTTACTAATGAGACTTTGTGAAAAAAACTGTAATTACTATTATGATGAATGATCAGGACTATCTTTATGGACTGTGAGAAAATTTTAGCTTTTGACCAACATTGTATTAATAAGTGTGTGCATTTGATATCTTTCTTACTGTAATTATGAAAAAATTTTTCAAATCTGTATTGGCCAGTGCCCAAAAAAATTTGTAAAATTTTTTGTGGGGAGCATGGGGGCTATGTAAGTAGGCTGTTTATGTTTTCTTATTGGTAACGCCACGTAGCGCTCAATATGAAAAATCACTGGCTGTGCTGTGTGCAGTCTGTGGGTAGTTTGCATTGTTGTCTGCCATTGTAGTGTTGGGCAGCGGCAGCTGGATGTGAACAGCGCGTAGCGTTGCGCAGTTGGAGGTGAGCTGCCAGCAGTGGTGGATGTGGTGAGAGAGATGGCGGAGTTTTGTAATTTGTCATGAACTGCTATATATATTATGACTATTAAGGTAAATACAGTGTTTGTTCTCTATTAATATCTTTCATTTGCTAACTATCCCTATCAGTAGTTAGTGCCTTCCATAGTTTGAATCTTTTATTTAGCTGGCAGTAGTGGCGCTCGCTGTTTTACAGTAGTTGGAGTAACGAAGATTTTTGGTGAGGTAAGTGATTTGTGAAAGGTATAGGTTAATGTTACTCAGGGCCATTCTTTTGTAGGAATTTTTGAAAGTCAGATTGCGTTGCGCTAAAAATATTGTGTGTCAGGTTAAGCACAGTCATGTACAATTGTTCAAAAAGGGGACGTTTCACATCACGAAGCAAATACTGTCCGCACTGGCGGAATGTTATGTTTTTTTGTTTTTTTTGTTTTTTTTCCTTTATTGATTTTCAATTCCCCCCGAAGGAAGGTGGGGGGGGGGGGCGGGCTGGCAGCAGCTTAGTATGCTGCTCTACAGCCTACAGACTTTTATTTTAAGGAATGGAAGAATAAAAGAAAAAAGAAAAACAGGCGATAAAACGGTGACGTCAAGTGAAAAATGCGGAAAGTTAAAACAGAAAGCAAAAGGGGTTGGCAACGTTAATAAAAGACACAGGAATCAGACAAGGAACAGAGTACACACACAATTAAAAAAACACGGCGACGGTCTGCTTCCTGTTCGCAAGAGATAAAAGGCACACCCAGCGACAGTATGATGGCCGTTCGCAACACTTCCCAAAAAACACAACACGGAACACTCACTGTAAAACACGCACTGTAGAACACTGCACGAAAGTGGCGGCACAAAGATGACACTCCCGAGCCAAAGGCAGATAGGGGAGGGAGACTTGGAGGAGGGGGAAGAACAAGGAGGGAGGGAGGAAAAAAACGAAAAACAGGGGTGAGGAACCAAGGAGGGAGAGGACTAATAAAGGGGGAGAAGGGCAGACGCAAGAGGGAATGAGAGGAGGCAGAGGAGGGAAATGTAAAAGGACAGGGGAGAGAAGGGGGCAAAGAGGGGAGGTGGGGAAGAAAGAGGATGGAAGGGCGGGAGAGGGAGCCCAGGGAAAGGACAGAGGAAAGGAGGGGGGGTGAGGATCAGAGTTGATAGGAGAGATAAATGGAGGGAAAGAGGGCATCATCCGGGAGGATGAGTTGATGGAAGCCACCTTGGGAAAGCAGATGAAGGGTGTTGAGATGGAGGGTAGGGGGGGCACAACAGTGAAGACGTGGCAGGGGGCGAGGATGGGAGAGGAGAGGAGCAACCAGGGGGTGAGGGGGATCAAGGCGGCGGGAGGTGCAGAGGATGCGGATATGTTCGAGGATAGGAGCAGATGGGGGAAAGGAATGAGGTCATAGAGGATCCGCGTGGGGGACGGAATGTTACGTGATACCACGTACTTATACTTTTGTGACTATTACAGCGCCATCTACCACAAAGCGAAAAAAGTGGTCCAACTAAAAGATTCATATTTCTTCGTGTAGCACCCGAATATGTAATAAAAAATGGGGGTTCCTATTTTAAAAAACGCAGTCGATATCCGTTTGACCTATGGCAGCACCATCTAGCGCAGGGCCGCACAAACACGGAAAACCGCACGCGTGCAAAGCGAGGTGCAGCGAGTGCCTGCACAGTGCATCGGTTCAGCTCGGCATACTTCGCCTCAACTCGGCTTGCTGGGTGAGGCCGACGCTGTGCGCTGCCGAATACGCTGCCAGACGGCTCGGTCAACATTGGAATACGTAAGCGCAAGACAATTACCGGAATAATGGAACCATCTGCTCCAAAAAAAGGGAAAATTGCCGAAAGTCATTTTAAACCGGAGTGGGAACTCTCCTACTTTTTTGTTCGCTGTGACGATAAAGCCAAATGTCTAATCTGCGGTACACTAATTACGTGTGTCAGAAAATCGTGTATTGAAAGGCACTACAGCAAATTGCATTCAGAAAAGTATAGTAATATAACAGGGGATGCCAGAGAGGAAGAATTACGGAAGTTGCAAACTCTTGTAGAAGAGAATTCTGTATCTACAAACGAGGTTTGTTGCAAGTACTTTAGCATGTATATTTTGGTTAAAGGTCATGCGAAACGAAATAACATTTGTTTAGATTGCTTAGTTTTCGTTTTCACATAAATTATTTCTAACATATCTTTTTTTCTTTACTTTAGGGTGAAGAAGATGAGGGGGTGTTGCGAAAGGACTCTCAGAGCTAGTTACAAAGTTGCTCTACGTTTAGCAAGAGCTGGGAGGCCATTTATGAACGGGCCATTAATAAAAAAACATTATGTTGGACCTAGTAGAGACAATGAATCCCACATTAGCTCCCGCGTACAGCAGAATACCACTTTCCAGAATGACAATACATCGGAGAATCAACGTCATTGCTGAGAATTTGCATGAACAACTAGCAGCCAAAACTGAAAACTTCCTAGCGTACTTTTGCGTGGCGTGGACGGCGACCTACATGTAACGGAAGAGCTCCTGGATATGATTTCGCTGAAGGACACTGTTACAGGGGCGGATATTTTAGCAGCTGTTGAAATGGCAGCTGAAGGAATGGGACTCCCTTGGGAAAAGCTGTTTTCCGTAACCACAGACGGGGCACCAGCAATGTGCGGTAAAGCAAAAGGGTTTATTGGCCTACTGCGGAAAAAACTTAACATGCCGAATTTACACACCAAGAGGCTCTTTGTGCGAACGTTATCGGTCTTCAAGATGTGATGAAGGTAGTGGTGCGTATCGTGAACTACATTCGTTCTCATGGACTTACTCATCGTCATTTCAAAGAATTTTTGATTTCCTTTGAAGAGGAGTATCCAGATATTCCCTACCACGCTGAGGTGCGCTGGCTGAGCAAAGGGAAAGTGATTTCCCGAATTTTTCGACTACGCCACACTGTGGCTCAGTTTTTGGAGAGCAAAGGACGTCCGGAGCCACTTTTTCATGACCCTGAATGGGTAGCTGATTTAGGATTTTTAGCAGACATTATGGCTCTCCTAAATGATTCAAGTCTGAAACTCCAAAAAGAAAACAATCTCATCAACGATATGATCAGCAAAATAAACGCTTTCCAGTATAAACTGAAGCTCCTCAAAAACAACCTTTCAGAGAAAAATACGCAACACTTTCCTGAACTAGGTAAGCGAAATATAAATTGTACCTTTATTAAAACAGCCTGATTTTTATAACCGCTCTAATCAAAACGGTACTATGTTTTTGTTTGACAGCATCTGTGCAGGAAGGAGCGCGCTTCGAAAAATACTTCGAGCTGCTACAATCTCTTGAAAATGCGTTTAACGACGGATTCCAGGTAATGTGCCGGTATATGACATACAGCTAAATAAAGGAGATTGCGTTACACATGCAAGTGTAACATTACATTAAAACCAATAGTACACATTACATGTTTATTAAAATCTATCGCATTTTAGTACTTCGAAACAACGGCTTACATTAATTTCATTTGTTAACATTGGCTTTGTTATTGTTTCAGGAAATAACCTACCTGCAGCCAATTCTCGATGTTTTTGTGAAACCTTTTTCGATGGATATTGAAAGTGCGCCTTCAGATTTACATTTCGAACTAATTGATTTGCAAAGCGATGTTCACCGAAAGGATGTGTTTTACAATACAAAAGGTTTGCTCCAATTCTACCAGAATTTGCCGAAGGAAGAATTTCCCAAGTTACACAGAGAAGCAGCGAAGATTACTTCTATGTTTGGTTCCACTTGTGTATGTGAAAGGTTTTTTCTGTTTTGTCTTGTACAAAAACTAGATTGCGTGCGAGTATTTCTAATTGTAATTTAAAAAATTCTCTCAGAATTTCTGTCAGCCAATCTCTTGTTCCAGATCTTAGTAGCATAATTGCAAATAAAATAAAGAGCACATAGGAAGATACATTTGTGTTGAAACCAAATTTAAAATTGTTACCATTACAGTTATTATATAAATCTCTTTTCTACCGGTACACCAAACTAAGCTGTCTACCTAGTGTGCATTAGTATTTGGCAATGACGAAGACAAAAGGGTAAAAGCTTTGAAACAAGTCGAGACAGGCGGCGCGAGCGACACAAGCTAAGGAAGTGAGAGGCATCGCTGTTGCGCAAAGCCGAGGAGTGGGGGGTCTGCCCCGTCGTCAACCTAGCGCAGCCGCCCCCTGCACCCTGCACTGTGCGATGCACCGGTGCATGCACCTTGTGCGGCCCTGGTCTAGCGGGACCACCAAAGGGCCATCTGGTTTCCCCCTTCAAGCTAGGCGAGTTCCGTTGTTTGTAGTTTTTCGGTTTGATGCTTATTTCGTGAGATATTTGGCCCGGTCACTATCAAATGGCTCTGAGCACTATGTGACTTAACTTCTGAGGTCATCAGTCCCCTAGAACTTAGAACTAGTTAAACCTAACTAACCTAAGGACATCACATACATCCATGCCCGAGGCAGGATTCGGACCTGCGACCGTAGCGGTCGCTCGGCTCCAGACTGTACCGCCTAGAACCGCACGGCCACTCCGGCCGGTCGGTCACTATCAATGGACCACCCTGTATGTGTGCAACAAGTATTTATGAAATACAGATAGGAAGATAGTGAAAAACAAACGAATAAACAAGCAAGATAATTCTCTTCGGTTTTGACTGCTGTTTTGTTAACTGCAGCAAGGTCACCAGTAGTACGGGTATCCGGAAGGTTGCTGCAGACTGGCAGATGCTGTTGGTCCTGCAGTTCACCACAATGGCACATTTCATCAGCAATACTGAAGACCCATTTCCTGAGGTTGTCTTTGCAACGTGTCACCCCAGATCTTCTATGTCCCTCTGGCCGGTTCCCGTTTGACACTCGCTCGGTGTGCCTCAGGCAAAGACCCTCGCCAAAGTTTCGCTCGGCGAGTTCCGGCAGATGAAGGGACTGTTGTAGTTGTCGACATGAAGCTGTTTGTCTGTCTGAGTCTTGGTCGTTGGTTCTCACGTCCAAACAGCTGACCTTTGTGATATATTTCCCGTTTCTTCTTCTCCGTGTCTGCTTTTCTGCGAATACCTGGTGATGCTGTGCCCATAATTTGGTACAGTTCACTGACGAACATCCTTTCACAATGCGTCCAGTCTCGTTCTAGGCAGTATCAGGCTGTTCGGAAGGTACCGACTTTTGCCACACTGATGCAGAATTTTCCGTTGCCGAGAAACAGAGTGCCAGGGCAGATTTTGGAACCGCCTTTTGTTGAGCGCCCCCAGTAGATCCTATGAATTTACAGATGATGATTAGTGCAGATTCTTTGAGATTTACTTCTTCTCAGTGGGCTTTGAATGTGAGGGAGCGGTCCACCTTTACCGCGAGGTATATCGGAGTGTCGCAGTGAAATAGTTGTTCTCTCCTCAAATGATGTTCAGTTTTCTTTTAGCTTCTCTGTTTCGTAGATGGAATCCACAAACTTGGATCTTTCCAGGATTTGGCTTCAGACGGTTAGCATCACAGTACTTGGCCAACTCTTCCAGAGCTCCTCTCAGCTTTATCTACACCTCCTCAACAACTTATTAGCAACTGCTGTATCAAAAAATGGCTCAAATGGCTCTGAGCACTATGGGACTTAACATCTGTGGTCATCAGTCCCCTAGAACTTAGAACTACCTAAACCTAACTAACCTAAGGACATCACACGCATCCATGCCCGAGGCAGGATTCGAACCTGCGACTGTAGCAGCCGCGCGGTTCCGGACCGAGCACCTAGAACCGCTAGACCACCGCGGTCGGCAATTGCTGTATCGTCAGCATAAATAAATGCTATTGTTCCAGGGCTAATTGGTTGGTCATTTCTGGAGATGTTACACAACAGTGGAGACAACATATTCCCTGAAGGAGACAATTTTTCTGAATCCTCCATCGACTTTCCTTATTTTGCTGTATGATATAGTATCTTCTGTTTTGGAGCAAACATTGGATGAACTGTGCTAAACGATAATCCTTTGTGGCTGAAAAAACTGTTCTCACCAGCTTTTTATGGTTGTTATGATAAGCTGCTGTGAGTTCAATGGAAGCCACACCCATGACTTGACGTCTTTCATAACCATCCTCAACATGCTGGATCAAATCGTGGATTATCCATAATAGGACCTTCCTGGACGAAAGACCGATTGCTCTTTTATGACGCTTTTGTCGGCATACTCTGTTATTTGCTTTAGAATCAACCTTTCCCGGACCTCATACAAATGACAGAGAAGTGAAAGTGGACGAAAGTTTTTTTGGTTTGAAACGCGGACAGACTTTGGCTTCACAAGTGTTTCAACAGAACAAGTAAGAGGTCGAGGCTGAATGTGTGGGACTGGCTCGACGATATTCTTCTTTACTTGATGGGCAACATTTTCACTGACAAAAATGTTATCTGGGTTATATCCACGATCCCGTCTGGCACTGTTGAAGGTAGTGGCGTCTTCAGGTCATGGATTAACACCAATCCCTGTGTTCAGCCTAGACTTCAAGCTCTTCTCCATTTTTATCGGTTTCCCTGTAGCCCCATAACGTACCGTGGCCGTTAAAGTCACCTGTTAGTGGCTCAGTTGACTGTGGGTGGAAGTTAGGTTGTCCCTTGAAGCTGAAGTAAAATGACCTATGTACGGATGCCACTGTTCACGACTGGAACCCAACCGTCAGGATCTCGTTATCTGATGTTGAAACTGCTGAAATGATGTGCATTTTCAACTTCTCGCGGCGTAATGAATAACCCATTAAATTTCGGGCATGCAGCCGCGCAAATAAAATTTCCTCCACTGACATTTCGGCCGCGTATCGTCCGGCCATCCTCTGAGGATGGCCGGACGATACTCCGCCGAAATATCAGTGGAGAAAATCTTATTTGCGCGGCTGCATGCCCGAAATGTAATGGATTGCTGAAATGATGTTTAGGCCAGGCTCCGCAGACACTGGACTACCATAAGTTGTATTTGCTCTTTCAGTGATGAGATTTATTCCCTTAACTTCTGGCCTTCGATCGTCAGCACCTCTATGGGCATCTTGGATTCACAGAAAATCACTGTGTGTTTATATATGTGAGACAATAAGACTTACTTGTCGGATGGAATACCGTGAACATTAACTGATACTATTCTAAGAGCTGGCTTTGAAAAAAACCGACGTCCGTCTTAGTCCTGGTGGTAGAAGGCTTTGTTGCTAGGATTCCTCCTAACGTTTGCCATAGTACGATCAATCATCTGAAATCTCAGTTTGCTCATTGAAAATAATATTTGGTGCCCGATCTTCGACGGCACTCCTTCCTCGTTCACATTACATGTCTTCACAGCTGCTAGTACGGGCAACCATCAGCTGTATACTGGAATGGCGACAACGAAAGTTCGTGCCGGACCAGGACTCGAACCCAGTTTTCCAATTTAATTCGAGCTGTCGTCTTAACCACTTTGGCTTCTGAGCACAACGCACGGCCACACCCAAAGTGTCACTATGCCGTCTTTCACGCGTCGCAATTTACATTTGTACGTATTATGTAATTCCCGTGCAGGCGGAGGACATTTAGATTGAAATTCGCTGCCTATTATCGGTGGATGAATACCATATTGCAATGCCCGTGTTATTAAGAAGTACTGTGCAATGTTCCCTCGGACATCGAAAATTGGCGTTCTGTCAGGTGACGACCACTTTCGTTTTATGAAAGGTAGAAGCAGAAAAGCGGCAGTTCTGACACTGCGCTTCATAATGGAAGCAAGATAAAAGAAAAACTAAGACTTCTTACGACTCCTCGACATAAAAATTCGATCTGCAACGTTAACTGCGCAGCATATTTGAAATCCTCAGAAACATAGATGTAAGCTGTTTGGTAAGGTGGGTAATATACAGTATGTATAAGAATCAAGAAGCAAGTGTTCGGATTAGAAGGGTGTACGACAGTAACGCAGTTTCTCACCCCTATGCTCGATCTATATATCGAAGAAACAGTGCCCGAAATTAATTAAAAGGAGTGAGATTAAAATTATGGGTGAAAGAGATCAATGATAAGATGGCATTGCTAGCTTCAATGAACGTGAGGAAGAACTACAGGATATGTTGAATGGAATGAACAGTCTAATGAGAATATGGACTAAGAGCAAGCCGACGAAGGACTAAAGTAATGAGCAGTAGAGGAAAGGAGATTACTGACAAACTTAACATCAAAAAATATCAGAATCGGCAGCACTGAGAAGACGAAGTGAACGAAATGTGCTACCTTGATAGCAAGATTACGTAAGGCGGACGAATCAAGGAGAACATGAAAAGCAGGGTAGCACAGGCAAAGAGGGCAAGTCTACCAGTATCAGATATTGACCTTAATTTGAGAACTAAATTTCTGAGAACGTACGATTGGAGCACAGCATTGTATGGTAGTGAATCAAAGAGTGTGGTAGAACCGAAAAAGGAGGAAGTCGAAGAATCTGAGATGTGGTGCTACGGAGCACTGCTGATAGACGTGGCAAAGTTTCACAGAAGTTCGAAATAAACCGCGTATTTCAATGCGAGATGCTTTTAATAATTTCCATGATGAAACTCTGTCTCGAAGTCTGTCAGAAAACTCAAAGACATTCTGGCCATACACAAAGCACACCAGTGGCAAGACGCTATCAATACCTTTACTGCGCGTTAACAACGGGGAAGTCACTGATGACAGTGCCACTAAAACACGGTTTTCCGGAACTCCATCACATAAGAAGACGAAGTAAATAAAAACTGCCAAGATGAGAAATATAGAAATAGATATCCTCGATGTTACAAAGCAGCTTAAATCAATAAAGGCAAGACTTCTGGTCCAGAATGTATACCAGACAGTTGCCTCTCCGAGTATGCTGACACAATAGCTCCGTATTTAGCAGTTATACACAACCGCTCGCTCACAGAAAGATGAGTACCTAAAGACTGGAAAATTGTTCAAGTTATACCAACACCCAAAAAGGTAAATAGGAGTAATCCGTTGAATTACAGGACCATATCACTAACGTCGATTTGCAGTAGGGTTTTGGAACATACGAGTGTAATGTATTCGAACATTATGAATTACCTCGAAGAAAACGATTTATTGACACATAGTCAGCACGAATTCAGAAAGTATCGTTCTTGCGAAACACAACTAGCTCTTTATACTCATGAAGTAATGAGTGCTATCGACAGGGGATGTCAAACTGATTCCATATTTTTAGATTTGCAGAAGGCTTTCGACACCGTTCCTCACAAGCGTCTTCTAACCAAACTGCGTGCCTACGGAGTATGGCCTCAGTTGTGCGACTGGATTCGTGATTTCCTGTCAGAAAGGTCACAGTTCGTAGTAACAGAAAGAAAGTCATCGAGTAAAACAGAAGTAATATCCGGCGTTCCCCAAGGAAGTGCTATAGGCCCTCGATTGTTCCTGATCTATATTAACGACATAGGAGACAATCTTAGATTGTTTGCAGATGATGCTGTCATTTACCGTCTTGTAAAGTCATCAGATGATCAAACCTACTTCCAAAATGATTTAGATAAGATATCTGCATGGTGCAAAAAGTGTAAATTCACCCTGAATAAAGAAAAGTGTGGAGTTGTTCACATGAGTACTAAAAGAAATCCGCTAAATTTTTATTACGCGATAAGTCACAGAAACCTGAAGGCTGCAAATTCAACTAAGTACTTAGGGATTACAGTTAGAAGTAACATAAATTGGAACGATCACGTAGATAACGTTGTGGGTAGAGCAAACCAAAGACTGTGATTCATTGGCAGAACACTTACAAGGTGCAGCAGGTCTACTGAAGAGACCGCTTAAACCACGCTTGTCCGCCCTATTATTGAGTGTTGCTGTGCGGTGTGGGATCCGCATCAGGTGGGACTGACGGATGTTATCGAGAAAGTACAAAGAAGAGCGGCTCGTTTTGTACTATAGCGAAATATGGGAGATAGTGCCACAGACACGATACGTGTAGTGGCACTCATTAAAACAAAGGCGTTTTTCGTTGCGACGGGATGTTCTCATGAAATTTCAATCACCAGTTTTCTGCTCCGATTGCGAAAACATTCTGTTGGCACCCACCTAAATAGGGATAAATGAGCATTACGATAAAATAAGAGAAATCAGGGCTCGCACAGAAAAATTTAAGTGCTTGTTTTTCCCGCGCGCCGTTCGAGAGTCGACCAGTAGAGAGACAGCTTGAAGATGGTTCATTGCACCCTCTGCCAGGCACTTTATTGTGAATAGCAGAGTAATAACGTAGATGTAGATGTAGACGTTTCTCTAAGGAATCGTCAAAGAAAGTAACATATGGAAAACAGTAAAAAAGCGATATGATGGGAGTAAATGCATTAAGGCATCGGGACGTCACGTATGTGTCACTAGATGATAAAAATATAGAGAAATACCGAAACTGGAATACATCCGACAAATAGTTGCGTATGTCGCTTCTAAATGCTTCTGTGAAATGAAGCGTTTAATGGTTCTTTATTTACGTGACCATTACGGCACTCCTACCCCAGTTCTCGATACCAGTAATATCGTACTACTTTTCTGCGAAGTAAAAGACATACACTCCTGGAAATGGAAAAAAGAACACATTGACACCGGTGTGTCAGAACCACCATACTTGCTCCGGACACTGCGAGAGGGCTGTACAAGCAATGATCCCACGCACGGCACAGCGGACACACCAGGAACCGCGGTGTTGGCCGTCGAATGGCGCTAGCTGCGCAGCATTTGTGCACCGCCGCCGTCAGTGTCAGCCAGTTTGCCGTGGCATACGGAGCTCCATCGCAGTCTTTAACACTGGTAGCATGCCGCGACAGCGTGGACGTGAACCGTATGTGCAGTTGACGGACTTTGAGCGAGGGCGTATAGTGGGCATGCGGGAGGCCGGGTGGACGTACCGCCGAATTGCTCAACACGTGGGGCGTGAGGTCTCCACAGTACATCGATGTTGTCGCCAGTGGTCGGCGGAAGGTGCACGTGCCCGTCGACCTGGGACCGGACCGCAGCGACGCACGGATGCACGCCAAGACCGTAGGATCCTACGCAGTGCCGTAGGGGACCGCACCGCCACTTCCCAGCAAATTAGGGACACTGTTGCTCCTGGGGTATCGGCGAGGACCATTCGCAACCGTCTCCATGAAGCTGGGCTACGGTCCCGCACACCGTTAGGCCGTCTTCCGCTCACGCCCCAACATCGTGCAGCCCGCCTCCAGTGGTGTCGCGACAGGCGTGAATGGAGGGACGAATGGAGACGTGTCGTCTTCAGCGATGAGAGTCGCTTCTGCCTTGGTGCCAATGATGGTCGTATGCGTGTTTGGCGCCGTGCAGGTGAGCGCCACAATCAGGACTGCATACGACCGAGGCACACAGGGCCAACACCCGGCATCATGGTGTGGGGAGCGATCTCCTACACTGGCCGTACACCACTGGTGATCGTCGAGGGGACACTGAATAGTGCACGGTACATCCAAATCGTCATCGAACCCATCGTTCTACCATTCCTAGACCGGCAAGGGAACTTGCTGTTCCAACAGGACAATGCACGTCCGCATGTATCCCGTGCCACCCAACGTGCTCTAGAAGGTGTAAGTCAACTACCCTGGCCAGCAAGATCTCCGGATCTGTCCCCCATTGAGCATGTTTGGGACTGGATGAAGCGTCGTCTCACGCGGTCTGCACGTCCAGCACGAACGCTGGTCCAACTGAGGCGCCAGGTGGAAATGGCATGGCAAGCCGTTCCACAGGACTACATCCAGCATCTCTACGATCGTCTCCATGGGAGAATAGCAGCCTGCATTGCTGCGAAAGGTGGATATACACTGTACTAGTGCCGACATTGTGCATGCTCTGTTGCCTGTGTCTATGTGCCTGTGGTTCTGTCAGTGTGATCATGTGATGTATCTGACCCCAGGAATGTGTCAATAAAGTTTCCCCTTCCTGGTACAATGAATTCACGGTGTTCTTATTTCAATTTCCAGGAGTGTATTTTTGTGACAGTATTCATATTTGGTTTTATGAATGTATAGGTACTCCGATGTATCGATGTATTACAGTGATATGGTTCTTGTGTGTGTTCATTTCTGTGAGACTGTCATAGTCTTTGCCGGCCGGTGTGGCCGTGCAGTGCTAGGCGCTTCAGTCTGGAACCGCTACGGTCGCAGGTTCGAATCCTGCCTCGGGCATGAATGTGTGTGATGTCCTTAGGTTAGTTAGGTTTAAGTAGTTCTACGTTCTAGGGGACTGATGACCTCAGATGTTAAGTCGCATAGTGCTCAGAGCCATTTGAACCATTTTTGTCATAGCCTTTAGCTAGCTTGTAACCGTTTTGGCGCGAATGCGCACAGAGCAGTCTTTGTTTCACTTTGCAGAAGTTAAGTTGTTATTTCGCTTTGTAAAAGAACACTCAAGTCTTGTGTTTGGTTAAAGTGGAAATTAAATATATGTAGATTGATACAAAACTGTTTTCTTGATGATGTGACAATTAAGAAGAAGTATATGTGAACTTACAAGAAGTTTAATAAAAATGTGTATCGTGAACACCAAGTCAAAAATTATTTGTACCATACCACTGTTCTGATCTTGGATTGTTTTTCCTGAAAAACGCATTTGTTAGGTCTTCAAATATTGCTAAAATACAGATCTGGACCTTCTAGCAGTCACAGTGAAATCATCCTAGAATCAACAAGATGAGCCATAACAACTTCGACGAAATCTACGTGGGAATCCATTCAAGATAAGTGCCAAAATTAATGACTTTTTTACAGTGACTTCGTTATTTCCATTATGACGATGCCATCCACAGTCAATAACTTTGTTGTTGCCCGATAAAGCGAACATATACTGCGCGAGCAACATTATTAATCTGATTTCTAACCTACTTTGCAAGTCGTGGTACTGTTAGAAGCGGTTGGTACAGAAGAGGAGGTAACAGTGAGCCAGAACAGTGATTGCCCAGAAAAAAATTTTTCCCCAAGTTTTTATCTCTAGTGGTATACCGGGCGCAGGCGCCGATGCTCCTGTGTCACAAGACTGTCGGTGCTGCTGTATTAAGAGTATTCTGTGAAATCAAGGGGACAGCTGAGAGCTCCAGGGGCGGCAGCGGCAGGCAGGAGAAGGGGGCAGCCACTGCCCCGCGTTTGAGGGCGGGGGTGGCTGGGGGCGGTGAGTGGGCGTTTTGGCCGGCCGACCACTGGAGAGCTGAGCAAACAGCTGGCCACGCCGGGGGCAGCGGGCCCGCCGGTTGCCCGGCAACCAGAGTCCGAGCGCCGCACCAGCCGGCCCGCTCAGCTGACGGCCCCACAGTGTCTGACAGTGCAGCGCACTCGTCATTTCCGAGAAGCACATCTTCTTCTCTCCCTCAACCCTCGGTTGCTGGGCAGATGCATCCTCTGCAATGCCATCCTCTAGTAGCAATATCATCCCTTCCCCCATTTCCATGAGACATTCGCTAATGGTGCCTAGCGAAAGCGATTGTCGACGAACCACCGTTCTTTTCTTTTCCTCAAGTATTTCTCGGACGTTCTGTATTCCAGCATGACTTCCTCTACAATCTTTAGCCTCTACAGCTCCCTCTAGTATCATGGAAGTTCATCGCGATGCCCTAACAGATGTCCTACCGCCCTATCCCTTCTTCTTCTCAGTGTTTTTCATATATACTTTTATTCGCCGATTCTCCGCAAAACCTCCTCATTCCTTATCTAATCAGTTCACCTAATTTTCAACATTTGTCTGTAGCAACACATCTCAAATACTTCGAATCTCTTCTGTTCCGGTTTTCTCACAGTCCATGTTAAACTAACATACAATTCCGTGCTCCAAACGTACATTCTCAAAATTTTCTTCATCAGTTTAAGGCCTACGTTTGATATTAGTAGATTTCTCCCGACCATGAATACTCTTTTTGCAACTATTCGTCTGTTTTTTATGTTCTCCTTGCCCCATCCGTTATTGGTTATTTTGCTGTCTAGGTAGCAGAATTGCTTAACTTCATCTGCTTCCTTGTTACGAATCCATCCTCATGTGAAGTTCCTCGCTGTTCTCAGTTCTTCTACTTCTCATTACTTTCGTCTTTCTTCGATATCCTCTCAGTCAATATGCTGCTCATTACATTATTTATTCCAGTCAGCAGATCCTGTAATTCTTCTTCACTTTCAATGATGATAGCAATGTTATCAGCAAATCTTATTATTGATACATTTCCATCTTCAATTTTAATTCCACTCTTAAACTTTTCCTTTATCTCTGTCATTTCTCCTTCGATGTATAGATTGAACAGTAGCAAGAATTCATCCCTATCTTACACCATTTTTAATGCGTGAACTTCGTTCTTGGTCTTCCACTCTTGCTGTTCCCTCTTGGTTCTTGAACATATTGTCCATTACCCGTCTTTCCCTATAGGTTACCCCATTTTTCTCAGTATTTCGAAATTTTTGCACCATTTTACATAGCGGACGGTTTTTTACAGGCCGTCAAATCCTCTGAACGGTTAGTCAGAGCGATGGTAACAACCATCTAAATGAGTAAATAGTGACACTTACCTTTTTCCTTTTGAGCTCGAGCTGTAGATTTGAAGTAGAGTTGTACATATGATGTAGTTAGTTGTGGCGTGTCTTAGAGTAGTTCTCGAAAGTTGTAATGGACTAGTTATCCTTTGTAGGTAGGAAAGAAATTGACTCTCCTAACCATTGACGTTTAATCTCTTTTTTTTAATATGCAGATGATTCTAGCACGATATCTAAATTTTTTAATGCTACTCTACCGGTACTCGTCTTGCTTTAAGAACCCATCATTATCTATTTTAATTTTGCTCAATAGTGTTGATTAAATTGAAACGTCCCCTTTGAACAATTTTACACGACTGTGCTTAAACTGACACACAATATTTTTTTAGCGCAACGCAATCTGACTTTCAGAAATCCCTACAAAAGAATGGCCCTGACTAACATTAACCTATACCTTTCACAAATCACTTACCTCACAACATTCTTCGTTACTCAAGCTACTGCAATACAGCGAGCGCCACTACTGCCAGCTAAATAAAAGATTCAAAGTACTGAAGGCACTAACTACTGATAGGCATAGTTAGCAAATGAAAGATTTTGATAGAGAACAAACAATGTATTTACCTTAATAGTCATAATATATATATAGCAGTTCATGACACCCAGTCTTACAAATTTCAAAACTCAGCCATTTCTCTCTCCACATCCACCACTGCTGGCGGCTCACCTCCAACTGCCGAACGCTATGCGCTGTTCGCATCCAGCTGCCCAACACTACAATAGCAGACAACAATGCAAACTAGCCACAGACTGCACACAGCACAGCCAGTGATTTTCATACAGAGCGCTACGTGGCGTTACCAATAAGAAAACAGAAACAGCCTACTTACATAGCCCCCATGCTCCCCACAAAAAAGTTTACAAATTGTTTTGTGCAATGGCCAATACATATTTGTTAAAAAATTTTTCACAATTACAGTAACAAAGAAATCAAATGCACACACTTATTGATACAATGTTGGTCAAATGCTAAAATTTTCTCACAGTCCATAAAGACAGTCCTGATCATTCATCACAGTAAAACTGCCGTTTCTTTTCTCAAAGTCTGAGCAGTAAAAGACAATGCACACGGAAGTAGTGGATTTCCATGCAGTCTTGAAGAAGTAGTGTTGTCCTTCCAACGGAAAGACAGTGCTGACTCTTGACATGCAGACAGGTAATGGGCCACAACAGAGCAAACCCACAGCAGAGTCATTCGACGTTTTGAAGAATATTGGTAGGTAGGTCATCACAGAGCAGAGCCACTGTAGTCCTGGTAGAGATTACGGTATTGGTGGGCCACCAGAGGTGCAGACCCACTGCAGTCCTTGTAGAAATAATGGTATTGGTGGATCATCAAAGATGCAGACCCACTGTAGTCCTTGTAGAAATAATGGTATTGGTGGGTCAGCAAAGACGCAGACCCACTGTAGTCCTTGTAGAGATAGCCAGCAGCCATCTGTTGTGACTGTGCAGGTGCACAATCACCATTCAAGAGTCTTGCGGATAATATAGCAAGTCCATAACCACCACTTGTGAACTCGCAAAGTTTCTGGAATTGTCCTTAGAACCAGCAATGCTGTTCTCCAGTCCCTTGCTGAATTATTAACACACGTGCAAACACTAACAGTCCCTACTTCTCACATATTGTCCATATACTATGACCAACAGGAACGTGTGCAGTGAAATGTAACTTACAAGTTACTTAATTTGATGAACTGGTGTCAATTACAATTTTATAACATAAGAATACAATAACAAAGGTACAAAATACATCATTAAAGAACATAATAATACAGGTAACATTTGTAGTAAAACAGGCTTTACAAAAGAATAGAAATAGACATGTACATCAGTGTTACAGGAATTATGACATAAGTAAATATATAAAATAATGAGAATAGTTTTCGAAACATTAATTTCACACTTGAGCATAGAAACAGAACAGAATTAATAATGTATAAACATCTTTAGAAAGTGAATTATTATTAATGCAAATTATATTTGAGGATAACAGTATTCCTCATCATAGTGAATGTACCTTAGTACTAAAAAAATTCTACAAAATAAATCGTATTAGCTAAACACATAAAGACAGGAAAAACACAAATATGCAAGAGTACACAAACACATAGCGGAATAACAGAAAGGGAAAGGACAGGGTTTGTTTTCAGTGTAACATTTGGTACTGCAGTATTTTGCAAACAAAACGTTCTTTACTTCTTGGAGATCTCCCTTCGTTCATCATTATTCCCAAAAAGTCCTATCTATACCTGCTTTCTGTACTTTTTTCGTAAAACTTCTCAATGCATTTCTTCCAATTCATCGCAACTCATTCTCTTATATAGTCTACCCCTCTTAAGCTAACTTAAATCTACTGAGCTCAGATGCTAAACTAAAGGACGAGGCAATGCAGCAGCACAAAACAATTAATACAAACAGCAATGAAAAAAACTGGAAATTGTCAAAGCAAGCTACAGTAAATCTAAATTACCAAGCAATGCAACATTACAACTAATATGAGCCAATGTGCAGCAACAAGAAAAATAAATCAGTAGTAAAACTAGCTTAACAGAGTAATACAAAGTGAAATTCAGTAGCACTATGCCTGGTACACAGCAGCAGCAAATGCAATAACTTATACCTAAACATGACAAAGCTCAAGCAGAAAAAGTAGTACACTAAAGACAACAATGCAGATAAGGGAAATGTCTATTCACATCTTAATATCTATGTCATTAAAGTGGTGCTCCACAAAAACTTATTCTATGAAATAAATTACCAAATACTTGAAAAGAAAATTATGTATGCAGTTCCTGTGAAGGGAAATGTCTTTTTGTGCTCCCTCATTTTTTTTGGAAGTATCACAAAATTATTATTTACTGCATCTGTAGACAGAAAATATCTATATTATTACATCTATAAAATTTTATTTTAACCAATGCTGCAGTGCAGCTAGAAACTAGATATTAAACAAAATGAGCAAATATGTACAAAGGAAGGCATGAAACATCATTCATTAGCCATATGGCATTTCATAAGGTAGTAAAAAAAAACTCTCAACTAGAAAGACAGTAGTCATAATCAGGTGTATAGACATAAAATATTTCTCGTCATTTCATTAGGCGTTCCAGTAAATATCATAAATTAAGAGCTCCACAGTGTTATCATATGTTTTCAAGTTTGAGCTTGTCTTATTTGCGATGCTTTCTACAAAGGAATGTCAATAGCGAGGACCCCTTTTTTTTCTCCACCTGTGCCTCTGAAAGGCACACACAAATGGCTTTTTTCCAGACGACTGTCACGCAGCTGGGTGCCCACGACTCATTACGTGAAGGTGGTCACTTAACTTTCTTACTGAAATATTTATGACACCAGTTTGCATTACTGTGACAGTCTCATATAAAAAATTTCACAGGTCGAGAATTTGCGTTGCAAATATGTAGAAACAAAATCCTATGAAATAACAGTGTTCAAAAAGTTTTCGTCAGCATTGTGATACATTCGCGCATTTACACACATTTCATAACTCTTAAAGTACGATTCTTGGTTTCCAACATTCTTTTCCACAAATCAGAGTCCCTAACTATTACTCATTATTCATATACGTATTCGTCGATACTTTTTCAATATTTCATTAAAATAAATATGTAGCATAATCAAATTCCTCCTTCATGGTAGCATCATCTTATTGATCATAAACATACCTCAACAGCATAATACACATCGTTGTCGTAAAAATAACATCATAACACCTCAGTCAAATCTCAAAAACGTAGTAGCTTTCAGCTATAATGTCAAAACCTAAAAAAAATTCTCTGCTCATTTCAATAGTGTCATCTACCTCAAACGTACTTTAAAATCATGCTCCCTTACCAAATATATCATTCAGAGCTCTCATAATATCACAATGGTTCCGAAAAAATATGAACAGTTCACAAAGTACAGACAAAATACAATTTTGTAAGTGTGAAGTTACCCAACTGTGTAATTGCGTAAACATGTGTCACTGATGTAGTAAAAAAAATGTTTCTCAGTTAAATGATCAGATAGCTGTGTAATTTGTGTGTTAAAGAAATATGGTACAGGTGTGTAAAGTTGTATAAGCAAATACCATATTAGCTAGGGCTCCTTGTGCTTGCCAAACACATGGTACACAAAGTAAGCGTGTACCCCCCTGGGCGGCTCACCTCCAACTACCGAACGCTATGCGCTGTTTGCATCCAGCTGCCCAACACTACAATAGCAGACAACAATGCAAACTAGCCACAGACTGCACACAGCACAGCCAGTGATTTTCATGCAGAGCGCTACGTGGCGTTACCAATAAGAAAACAGAAACAGCCTACTTACAAAATTAAGAAGTTTCGTTGCTGTTACTTGATTCAAAAAATGGTTCAAATGGCTCTGAGCACTATGGGACTCAACTGCTGTGGTTATCAGTCCCCTAGAACTTAGAACTACTTAAACCTAACTAACCTAAGGACATCACACACATCCATGCCCGAGGCAGGATTCGAACCTGCGACCGTAGCAGTCTCACGGTTCCGGACTGCGCGCCTAGAACCGCGAGACCACCGCGGCCGGCGAATGTTACTTGATTAATATCCATTCCGTTGAAGACTTTCATTATTACATACTGTTACTAACATTTCACTAAACTGTGTAATAATCATTAGTTTATCTTTTGTAAATTTACTTACTAGCCTTAGGAATGCATATGTTTATATTTCTCTCTTGGTTCTGATCCCTGACAGTGGAACAATACTTTAGAATTGATGACTCAGTTAATTTACATAAAATGGTTCAAACTCCATCCATCTGGAGCTCCATTATGCATACAAACCACCTGTTTCTTCTTCTTCTTAACCATCTGCAATTACATCACAACACTTTATATCTAGTACTATACACCAATAAGGGGTGCTAACCTCCTTGACATGCGTGCATCTGGAGAAATATTGTAATCTTGGATTGGTGTGGAACAGTAGTTACAGATTTGATTCACTCTGTTACTTCATGAGACGTGAAATGTAGTGGTCTACTTGTAGTCAGCTGCAGATTAAATAGGTGACAGTGCTGCAGAGAGTGTTGGTCGAAGACAATTTGAGGAGATATTTCAGTCTCTAACTTTATCCTAAGAATGCGAGAGTGTCCTGTGACTCCCATCTGCATTGAGAAAGATCGTAAATTACGCACTATGATCGAAGTGCTAGAAATATGTAGATCGCTTTTTGGTATACTTTGGTGTATATGTCCGAGAATCGACGTATTGCACAGTTGTCTATCTACATTCGCAATGGTACTCGCAAAGTAGAGGGTGGGCGGTTTAGTGATGCTATAGAAACTGTGAAGCATGCTGCCACATCATTGGTCAGTGTTGAAATTACGGTAAAATTGCTAAAATTGATCACAGCATCAACTGTGATGCTTATTATTACAGCACATCGATGGTGTATTTTCCATCCTATCCATCCACTGGTACACTGTTGATTACCACATAATAATTGATTGATATCACTTGTTTGATATGGTAAACAAGTCTTGGTGGTGGTGGGGGAGGGGGGAGGGGTCAACCCCTTCTGTGGATGGCTAGCATCAAAACAGTGACTGTGTACATGACTGCAATAGGAGGAATCAATGGAAATGGAACACGTAGCTTTCAGCTATCCCGTCACTGTGACAGATGAGTTTAAATGCAGAGGTCGTGAATCACGTTCGGAGACCTGTTTGGCAACGCTCCACACTGCCTCAAAACTCTTACAGTTTCCTTATGTTGTGACTGTCTTTTATTTCAATCATCCGGTGTTGTGTTGTGTTGTGTTGTGAGAGCAGCAGCAACAACATGATTTACACTGTGCGATGTCTAGTTCTCTGTGAGAGTCAATGGATCGTAACGTGTTAATGTCAGTTTAGAATCTGACACGCGCATCGAAGTCGTGGTGGAAAAAATTAAATGTATGCCGGTGTACAATGCTGTCATTCGCCATTTAAACGTCTTACAGCAGAAAAAAGCAATGTCTCAAACAACATGTTCCCATTTCCAACCACCGAGCGAGGTGGCGCAGTGGTTAGCACACTGGACTCGCATTCGGGAGGACGACGGTTCAATCCCGCGTCCGGCCATCCTGATTTAGGTTTTCCGTGATTTCCCTAAATCGCTCCAGGCAAATGCTGGGATGGTTCCTTTGAAAGGGCACGGCCGATTTCCTTCCCCATCCTTCCCTAATCCGATGAGACCGATGACCTCGCTGTTTGGTCTCTTCCCCCAAACAACCCAACCCCAACCCTCCCATTTCCATTGAATTGTCAAAACGTGGTCCTGTCGCACTAACTCAGCTTATCCTGTTTCTGCACGGGTTGCAGAAGGTGGTGGATATAGCGCTCTCCGACTTCTGCTCAGTTCCGATTTGAACTGGAACGATCGCACGCACAAAGCTGCAAAGATGGTGGGGCAGAGTGTGAGGAACAGTTGCATAATGCATAGGGACTGCCTAAAAATCCACTTTGGAGTTTTACTACAGCAGATAGTCTCAGAAAAGGTGACTCGTTTCAAGATATGAGAGTGGCGCAACTACAATTCACTAGTAGCTGTAATCATTAAAAGACTTCTCCAAAGGATCCAAGGCAGGTATGTGGTTGAATGGAAAAGTTTGATTCCAAATATCCGACAGCATTTCTACCAGAAAGTGTAACACTATAGGTCTGAAAAACTAGTATGCATTTCTTACGACCTCAATCTAGCATTGTATTTTTTTAAAGTGAATCGTCGCATAGCACACCATCTACTGTATGTGATTATTCTCAATCAACCATTTCCTATATCCGGTGGATGCATCACAGAACTTCTGACGTCGCCTCAAGATGGAGTGTGTTACAAGTACTGGAGAAATATGTAGTGGCGGCGTGAGGGAGTTGCAAATACTGGCTTCATAGCATGTTCCTTAACTGAATCACATTCTAAATTTGGTGATTTTTTTATTGTAAGTAGGTTGTTTAGGTTTTTATGTTGGTAACATCACCTAGCGCTTTGTATGAAAATCACTGGCTCTGCTGTGTGCAGTCTGTGGCTGGTTGGCATTGCTGGAATATTCGCCATTGTAGTGTTGGGCAGTTGGATGTGAGCAGTGTATAGCGTTGCGCAGTTGGAGGTGAGCCGCCAACAGTGGTGGATGTGGGAAGAGAGATGGCGGAGTTTTGAGAGTGGATGATCTGTACGTGTGTCCATCAGGGATAGTAAATTTGTAATACTGGATGTCATGAACTGATATCCATACTATGACTTTTGAACATTATTAAGGTAAATACATTGTTTGTTCCCTATCAAAGTCTTTCATTTGCTAACTATGCCTATCAGTAGTTAGTGCCTTCAGTAGTTAGAATCTTTTATTTAGCTGGCAGTATTGGCGCTCGCTGTATTGCAGTAATTCGAGTAACGAATATTTTTGTGAGGTAAGTGATTCATGAAAGGTATAGGTTATTGTTAGTCAGGGCCATTCTTTTGTAGAGATTATTGAAAGATTGCGTTGCGCTAAAAATATTCTGTGTCAGTTTAGTGTTGATCAGAATAAGTAAAGAGAGAAATGTATGAGTACGTTCAGTTCTACTCAGCTGCTTGAAAATCAAATAACGTAAGAGGTTTATCAGCACAGTCATTTATAAATTTTTCTTAGGGGACGTTTCATATGTCGACCCTTAGCCGAGGATACCTCACTGGAATCTTCTGATTTCTTCTTGTAGTTTGTGTAATTAGTGTAGCTTTTGTTTATTGCTAGCGCGTAATTATAGAGAGAATTTCCTTTGTAGTTGTAGTTTTTCATTGTTGTACAGTAAAACAGTTGTGGCATGCATGTAGATTTGCACCAAGTATTTCACAGCTGCGCTTACAATTAACTAGATATTATTTTCAGTGTTATGTTAATGTGTTTTCTTTTTGTGCTCTTCAAATTGTGCTTTTCTTGTTATCGTGTGAAATACGTGATAATTATGGCGTGCGTAAAACGTAACACTAGGCTCCAAAGTAAATTGAGAAATGATAGTGACGATGAGTGTAGCTTATCAGCACCACTGTGTAGTGAATTAACAGACATTCAAAGTGGTAATTTGGTAATTGTGCATAGGGAAATGGAGCGGGCGGCAAATAATGGCGTAGACAGTGAAACAATTAGTGAACAGGGAAGCATTATCGATCGATCGGTCGGCAACAGCTCGCCTCAGGAATCCGAAATGACAGGACACAATCTTGCAAATACTGTAGATTCAGGTTTTGCGTCCTCACCATTTTCTCAAATAAGTCAAGACACATTTTCTGCTTTTCAAAATACGAATATTGTCAGTTCAAATGCACTGCCGAATAGCACTGAGGAACATGTTTCAGACACCAGTGCATTGTTATTACAATTAATGCAACAAATGGGACAAAAACTTCAAAAGTTAGACACAATGGAACAAAATCAGAGACAAACACAGCAAAAGTTAGACACAATGAAACAAATACTTCAAAAGTTAGACACAATGGAACAAAATCAGAGACAAACACAGCAACAGCTTCAAAAGTTAGACTCAATGGAACAAACGCTTGAACTAACACGTGAAGGTTCAACTGCTGAGTTACTTAAAATCGAATCGAAATGTCAAAAAGTCTGTAATGACGTAAAAACACAAATTTGTGAGCATTTTCAACCTATTTTTTCGCGTCATGAAAATGCATTACAGAATCACGAAGCAGCCATAAAAGAACTGCAAACTATTGTTCATGAAAATCACGACACCTTGCAAGCTAAAATTGACTCAGTTTCATCTACCGATTCGGTTACGCAACTTGCAAAAACTCAGGAAAACTTAAAAGACACAGTAGATACGATTTCAACACAAATGGACACTCTGAAACTTGGTTCAGAAAAACACACTGAGGAAATCAGTTCACTATCAGAGAAAGTAGCCGAACTTTCGGATCAGTTCACTAACTTATCTACAAAGGTAGTTGATGATCTGAATGACACAAGACCCGTAGCCTTCACTGACACAGAAGAGTATGAACAAATTAGAAAATTCAAACAAAATCAAAATCAAATCAATACACAGTACAAAAGAGAAATCGGGGAAGTACAAGATCAGTTGACACAGGTAATACAAGAATTACATATTTCAGAGGAGACTCGCGCTCCAATACGGGAAGAGGGACATAGAAATACGGAACAGCCACAAAACAATAACACAGGGCATTTCGGAAATTATGAAAGAAATTGGCAAGGTACACCGAATTTTGAGATGGAACCACAGAAAAGAAGTAACAATGACCGATATCCGACTTGCCGACATGATGATTTTGACTATAAACTGTTTATTACTACACTTAAATTCAAAACATTTAAGAATTCCGGCAACGACATTCATCCACAAGCGTGGCTTCATCAATTCTCTCATTGTTTTCCTTCCAACTGGTCATTAGAGCACAGATTAGAATTTATGTGTGGCTACTTAGAGAATGATCCAGCTGTAAGAATGCGATCGGTCATTCACGATTTTCACAGTGAAGGAGAAAATTTTATCATGCCTTCCTCTCAGCATATCGGTCTCAAGCTACACAAGACCGAGTAAAACATAGAATCATAATGATGAAATATTTGGAACACTCTGAATTTTCCTGTCTTGTGAAATATTTTGAAGACATGTTGCACAAGAATCAGTACCTGTCAAACCCATACAGCCGTTCAAAACTCATCCGCATTTGCTTAATCAAATTGCCTGAACATTTACTACAGTGTGTAAACTTTTAGATGGCAGACCTCTCCCCAGTCCTGAATCGGTAGAAGTCGGTAAACGTCGGGAGGCTTCGGTAGGCACGCAGTTTCTACTGCTGCCAACATTATGTAGCTGACTGTGTTGTACAAGGTAGCCATTGTCGTCTGCTTCGTTATTGTTTTGCGTTGTACTGTTCTGCGTGTTTTTATTGTGCAGTTGTGATAAACATTATCAAAATGAGTGAAGAGGCAGTTGCTGGCCCATATCGGGAGTCGCCAACAACCCCTACCGGTATGCCTACGGTTATAAGGAAACCAGTATTACGTAGCAATGCTCGCAAAATTATATTGCGTGTGATTGAATGCTGCGAAAGGGAAAGGGAGCATTTACAAATCTTCAGTGAGAGCTACTACATACACAGGACAAAGCATGTGTAGCATTGGAAGATTCAAACAGTTTTCCAAGAATCATCATGGTGTATCAGCACAAACGCCTGGCAAGAAAAGGTGAGTTTCCATTTCAGATATTTTGTTCGCGATCACTTTGAAGGAGCCCCCTATTTCGTCCAAATTACCTTATATTTCATTTTTCCTTGCTACCGTATTGCTTTGTATGGAAACACCACTGGTTACTGTATTATTTCGAAACACATTCATATTACAGTACATTTCCAAATTCAAAAAAATACATGCAGTGCAGAAGGCATTTTCTTATAAATCTTTCTCTCTCTTTTAACTTAGGAAAAGAAGTGGAGAAATCGAAGTAATGATCGATGATTTCATTGCAAACGGATGAGTGGTTTGTGAGCGCATACGTACATTGATTTATATATACACTCCTGGAAATTGAAATAAGAACACCGTGAATTCATTGTCCCAGGAAGGGGAAACTTTATTGACACATTCCTGGGGTTAGATACATCACATGATCACACTGACAGAACCACAGGCACATAGACACAGGCAACAGAGCATGCACAATGTCGGCACTAGTACAGTGTATATCCACCTTTCGCAGCAATGCAGGCTGCTATTCTCCCATGGAGACGATCGTAGAGATGCTGGATGTAGTCCTGTGGAACGGCTTGCCATGCCATTTCCACCTGGCGCCTCAGTTGGACCAGCGTTTGTGCTGGACGTGCAGACCGCGTGAGACGACGCTTCATCCAGTCCCAAACATGCTCAATGGGGGACAGATCCGGAGATCTTGCTGGCCAGAGTAGTTGACTTACACCTTCTAGAGCACGTTGGGTGGCACGGGATACATGCAGACGTGCATTGTCCTGTTGGAACAGCAAGTTCCCTTGCCGGTCTAGGAATGGTAGAACGATGGGTTCGATGACGGTTTGGATGTACCGTGCACTATTCAGTGTCCCCTCGACGATCACCAGTGGTGTACGGCCAGTGTAGGAGATCGCTCCCCACACCATGATGCCCGGTGTTGGTCCTGTGTGCCTCGGTCGTATGCAGTCCTGATTGTGGCGCTCACCTGCACGGCGCCAAACACGCATACGACCATCATTGGCACCAAGGCAGAAGCGACTCTCATCGCTGAAGACGACACGTCTCCATTCGTCCCTCCATTCACGCCTGTCGCGACACCACTGGAGGCGGGCTGCACAATGTTGGGGCGTGAGTGCAAGACGGCCTAACGGTGTGCGGGACCGTAGCCCAGCTTCATGGAGACGGTTGCGAATGGTCCTCGCCGATACCCCAGGAGCAACAGTGTCCCTAATTTGCTGGGAAGTGGCGGTGCGGTCCCCTACGGCACTGCATAGGATCCTACGGTCTTGGCGTGCATCCGTGCGTCGCTGCGGTCCGGTCCCAGGTCGACGGGCACGTGCACCTTCCGCCGACCACTGGCGACAACATCGATGTACTGTGGAGACCTCACGCCCCACGTGTTGAGCAATTCGGCGGTACGTCCACCCGGCCTCCCGCATGCCCTCTATACGCCCTCGCTCAAAGTCCGTCAACTGCACATACGGTTCACGTCCACGCTGTCGCGGCATGCTACCAGTGTTAAAGACTGCGATGGAGCTCCGTATGCCACGGCAAACTGGCTGACACTGACGGCGGCGGTGCACAAATGCTGCGCAGCTAGCGCCATTCGACGGCCAACACCGCGGTTCCTGGTGTGTCCGCTGTGCCGTGCGCGTGATCATTGCTTGTACAGCCCTCTCGCAGTGTCCGGAGCAAGTATGGTGGGTCTGACACACCGGTGTCAATGTGTTCTTTTTTCCATTTCCAGGAGTGTATATAGATTTTAATGTACATGACGATTTCAGTTTCGTTTACGAACAACATTTAAAGCGAGTTTTACTTCCAAGCCTTTCGTCTGCTTTCGTGTAAGCATGACGCGCAATTTGTAGTGACAGCACTGCAACTGGTAGGCGTGTCTTGTCCCCCCCACTGGCTCCTCTCCCATCGCCAGCCAATGCTTGCTTCCTCCTCTCCCCGCACTCCCCTCACAACTCGGCCGTCTTACAGTTAACACACTGTACCTATTATTTTGGCAGGACGTTGCAAAGACGACATTGAAGCTTTTCAGGGACTGTTACAAGAATTGGAAATTGACACTGACAATCGTGGGACGCGAAAACAGGAACACAATAATTACAGGTCACATCTGTCACAATTCCGCTATGAGAGAAATAATAAGTGGACACAACAAGGCTATTCTTACAACGCAGATCGTGAACAAAACAGACATCGCCTGTATGACAACCGTTGGCAGAGTAGTAATAATTACATGGAAAGATCAACTCTCCGCAGTAATGACTATCACAGAGACAAGCAGAGATAAAGACAATATGGGAACCAAATAATTATTATCAAGGGAGGAAAAATAACTTCAGACGCAACGGTCCACCGCGCAGTTACGACTCATGGAGAAATTCTCCACCACGTGACCCACAATAAAGAAATTACAGAAACTACCGACATGACGACAGATATATAATCGTAACAACATACCAGAATTTAACCAAAATTGGCGTGGTTCAAACAGGGCAGGGGCCTCTCGACAAGGTGAATTTGTAGAAGTTAGATCTCCAAATCCCAACAACGACGCGCGACAACAAAGAGACAGACAATGACTCGCACTGCCGGCAGCCACGTGCGCTGGCTGGCTCAGAGAAAAATAACATAGACGCTAACCTTGAGAAAAATTTTAGCATTCCTTATTGACATATACAACATGATAATAGCATTGAAGTTGAAACTCTGCATACTAGGAAGAGTAAAGGTTTACACTGTATTTCACATGAAAAACCGTTTATTGAAAGATAATCTGCTTTTTAACTTAGTCTTTGCTATAAAATTCTTCACTTCACATTACTAGTGCGCTTTGTCACACTTAGAAACTGTTAACATGTAACAATGTTTTGAAGTTAACTATCCAGTCTAGAACCTAGGGAACATATTTAGACAGTAATTACGAATGCATTGTTGTAGTGGACGGACGACACAGTGTTATTGTGTGTGTACATTCTTGCTTGTTAGTTGCACGCTTACGTAATGAGTATAAGGCTCACATACTTAGAACATATACCAGTACTGCTAATGAGATTCTAATGCAATATTTTGGTTTACTTGTAAACACATTACGGATTTACAGTGCTTTCTGAGAGATACCAGATGACACAGTGGTTAGTTTATTTGACGCTACATGATTATATCACGACGCTACTAATGTGTGACACAATTTACGTCGTTGCTTTTGCGGTGTATCTGTTTCATATCTTCACAGTTTTTCTGAACTCTTCTGGAAAGTAAAACATGTTTTAGTAGTAACTTTTGTGGTATAGCTACAATGAGACAGCCTTTTTCGTAGCACAACAATATGTTACAGTGTAGTACTTTCTTCATCACGGTACTGTACGTAATAACTACGATATCTATATGCATAGCATTTCGCTTTTGTTTATTATGAGGTAAGTACATAGACTTCCACAGAACTTTGCTTATGGATGACGATAATTACGACACTTGGCACATTTTTTTATCCTTAAGTAATGACAGAGATTATCTTACAACAAGACACACAGTTTAGCGCTGCAGTACACATATTTGAGTGATTAATTTTGTACTTAAAACATTTATTTTTAAAGATTTCTGAATTACAAAGATACAAAGGTTTTCCGTGATACATTTAATTCCATTGCTGTAATCTGGAACACCTGAGGGTATAATTACATTAATCCTCAGGGGGGAACACGCTTACTTTGTGTACCATGTGTGAGCCAAGCACAAGGATTTTGAGATTTGACTGAGGTGTTATGATGTTATTATTACGACTACAAAGTGTATTATGCTGTTGAGGTATGTTTATTATCAATAAGCTGATGCTATATGAGGAATTTGATTATGCTACATATTTATAATGATGAAATATTGAAGAAGTGTCGACGAATATGCATATGTGTAATAAGGTAAGGAATAATGATTAGTGGTTAGGGACTCTGATTTGTGAAAAAGGATGTTGGAAATGAAGAATCGTACTGTAAGAGTTATGAAACGTGTGTACAGGTGTGAATGTATCACAACACTGCTATTCATGAGTATTCGTTTCTACACATATCTACCGTAATTTCTCGACTTGTGAAATTTTATTTGTATCAAACTGCCACTGTAGCGGAAACTTCTGTTGTAAATTTTGGTAAGAAAAGTAAGTTACCTTGACGTAATGCGTTGTGGGCGCCCAGCTGAGAGATAGTCGCCTGAAAAAAAAGAGCCATTAAGTGGAGAAAAAAAAGAGGCCATTATCCTCGCTATTGACATTTCTTTGTAGAAAGCATCGCAAATACGACACACTCAAACTTGAAAACATATGATTACACTGTGGAGCTCTTAATTTATGATAAATACTAAAATGCCTAATGAAATGATGAGAAACATTTTTACATCTATTGTCTTTCTAGTTGAGAGATTTTTTACTGCCTTTGGAGCCGTTATTTGCCTAGTGAATGACGTTTCATGCCTTGCTTTATATATATATATATATATATATATATATATATATATATATATATATATATATATATATATATATATATATATATATATATATACAGGGTCAGTCACCTAACGTTACCGCTGGATATATTTCGTAAACCACATCAAATACTGACTCATCGATTCCACAGACCGAATGTGAGGAGAGGGGCTAGTGTAATTGGTTAATACAAACCATACAAAAATGCACGGATGTATGTTTTTTAACACAAACCTACGTTTTTTTAAATGGAACCACGTTAGTTTTGTTAGCACATCTGAACATATAAACAAATACGTGATCAGTGCCGTTTGTTGCATTGTAAAATGTTAATTACATCCGGAGATATTGTAACCTAAAGTTGACGCTTGAAACCTCTGACGTTTAGTTGCGTGTTGTAACAAACATGGGCCATAGTCGGCTAGCAGCATCTGAAGGGACACGTTTATGATGACGACCGTGTTTACTAGTGTGGCTGTAGTGCACTGTTGTGGTTTGGTCTAGCTGTTTCAGTGTCCGCATGTAGCGCTTGCTGCTATTGTTATTCTGCATTCGTCTCCGCACGCAGACCAACTGTAGTACACTGTGTTACCAGACGTCTGTGATAATGTAGTGTTGTAGGAACTGTGGCCATGGTGTATTCGAACTCTGAAAAGGCGGAGATGATACTCATTTATGGCGAGTGGCGACGAAATGCAGCTGAAGCCTGCAGGGTGTATGCAGAACGGTACCCGGACAGAGAGCATCCAACATGCCACACATTGCAAAACATCTACCGCCAACTGTATGCAACAGGTATGGTTGTAGCATGCAAACGGGTCCGTAACAGGCCCGTCACAGGAGAAGCGGGTGCAGTTGGTGTGTTAGCTGCTGTTGCCATGAACCCACACATGAGTACACGGGACATTGCGAGAGCCGGTGGACTGAGTCAAAGCAGTGTCATGCGCATACTGCATCGTCACCGCTTTCACCCGTTTCATGTGTCGCTACATCAGCAATTACATGGTGATGACTTTAATCATCGAGTGCAATTCTGTCAATCGGCATTAACAGATAATGCGTTGCAGTTCTACCTGTTTACCAATGAAGCGGGTTTCAGAAACCACGGGGCAGTGAATCTATGGAACATGCATTACTGGTCCATGGACAATCCTCGCTGGCTCCGACAGGTAGAGCGACAGCGACCGTGGACTGTAAATGTATGGTGTGGAATCATTGGCGACCACCTCATTGGTCCTCACTTCATTGCAGGGGTCCAAACAGCTGCAACATACATCGCGTTTCTACAGAATGATCTGCCAACGTTGCTCGAAAATGTCCCACTGGAAACGCGTCGACGTGTGTGGTATCAGCATGATGGTGCACCTGCACATTCCGCAATTAACACTAGGCTGACCCTTGACAGGATGTTCGATGGGCGTTTCATAGGACGTGGAGGACGCATAAATTGGCCAGCCCGTTCTCCTGATCTTACACCTCTGGACTTCTTTCTGTGGGGTACGTTAAAGGAGAATGTGTACCGTGATATGCCTACAACCCCAGAGGATATGAAACAACGTATTGTGGCAGCCTGCGGCGACATTACACCAGATGTACTGCGGCGTGTACGACATTCATTACGCCAGAGATTGCAATTGTGTGCAGCAAATGATGGCCACCACATTGAACATCTATTGGCCTGACATGTCGGGACATACTCTATTCCACTCCGTAATTGAAAACGGAAACCACGTGTGTATGTGTACCTCACCCCTCATGGTAATGTACATGTGCGTCAGTGAAAAAGACCAATAAAAAGGTGTTAGCATGTGGACGTAATGTGCTGTTCCAGTCTCTTCTGTACCTAAGGTCCATCAAAGTTCCCTTCGGATCCCTACGTAATTCGCTCTCCGATACACACGATCGAACAGCGGAGGAGTGGTACTCAAGCGTCAACTTTAAGTTACAATATCTCCGGATGTAATTAACATTTTACAACGCAACAAACGGCACTGATTACGCATTTGTTTATGTGTTCAGATGTGCTAACAAAACTAACGGGGTTCCTTTTAAAAAAACTTATTTCTGTGTTAAAAAACATACTTCCGTGCATTTTTGTATGGTTTGTATTAACCAATTACACTAGCCCCTCTCCTCATGTTCGGTCTGTGGAATCGATGCGTCAGTATTTGATGTGGTTTACGAAATATATCCAGCGGTAACGTTAGGTGACTCACCCTGTGTATATATTTGCTCATTTCGTTTAGTATCTAGTTTCTAGCTGCACTGCAGCATTGGTTAAAATAAAATTTAATAGATGTACTAATATAGATATTTTATGCCTACAGATCCAGTAAATAATAATTTTATGCTCCACATTCTTCGAGAAAGGAGCACTTGGAAAGGAAAGAGCAATAAGAAGGGACTAATAACAGTAACTGCATACATAATTTTCTTTTCAACTACTTGGTAATTTTTTTGGTAGAATAAGTTGTTGTGGAGCACCACTTTAATGACATAGACACTAAGATGTGAATAGATGTTTCCCTTATCTGTATTGTTGTCTTTAGTGTACTATTCTTTCTGCTTGAGCTATGTCATATTTAGGTATAGGTTATTGCATTTGCTGCTGCTGTTTGCCAGGCATAGTGATACTTAATTTCACTTTGTATTACTCGGTTAAGCCAGTTTTACTACTGGTTTATTTTTCTTGTTGCTGCATATTGGCTGATATTAGTTGTAATGTTGCATTTGCTTTGCTAATTTAGATATGCTGCTGCTTGCTTTGCCAATTTGCATTGTTTTGTCATTGCTGTTTGTGTTAATTGTTTTGCACTGCTGCATTGCCTCGTCACTTAGTTTATGTATCTGAGCTCAGTAGACTTAAGTTAGCTTAAGAGAGGGTAGGATATATAAGAGAATGAGTTATGAAGAATAGGAAAAGAATGCATTGAGAAGTTACATGAAAAAGATTTGGGCCAAAAAGAGTATTGTACAATGAGAAATAATTATTTTGAAGGAGGATATGAACAAAACGGTAGGGTTTAGGGACAACAGGCTTAGATAGGATTTTTTTGGCAGGAGCAAATGTTGAAATAAAAGATCTATGGAATGAAGTTTTGGGTTGGACTGCAGTACCAGACGTCTCACTAAAAACAAACCCTGTCTTTTCCTTTTGTGTTATTCCGCTATGTGTTTGTGTACTCTTGTGTATTTGTGTTTTTCCTGTCTTTATGTGTTTAGCTGATAAGAGTTATGTCGTAGAATTCTTCTAATAATTTGTTATTTTCTTTGTAAAGATGTTTAGACATTATTTATTCTGTTCTGTTTTAATGCTCATGTGTGAAATTAATATTTCGAAAACTATTCTCATTATTTTATATATTTAATTATGTCATAATTCCTGTAACACTGATGAATATGTCTATTTCTATTCTTTTGTAAAGCCTGTATTACTACAAATGTTACCTGTATTATTATGTTTTAATGATGTTTTCTGTATCTTTGTAATTGTATTCTCATGTTATAAAATTGTAATGGACACCAGTTCATCAAATTAAGTAACTTGTAAGCATTCATTTTTGGTCATAGTATATGCACAATATGTGAGAAGTTGAGACTGTTAGTGTTTGCACGTGTGTTAATAATTCAGCAAGGGACTGGTCAACAGCATTATTGGTTCTAAGGACAATCCCAACAGCTTTGTGAGTGCACAAGTGGTGGTTTATGGACTTGCTATATTGTCTGTAAGTCTCTTCGATGGTGATTGTGCTCCTGCACAGTCGCAACAGATGGCTGCTGGCCGTCTCTACAAGGACTACAGTAGGTCTGCATCTTTGATGGCCCACTAATACCATTATTTCTACAAGGACTGCAGTGGTTCTGCACCTCTGGTGGCCCACCAATACCATACTCTACCAGGACTACAGTAGGTCTGCTCTGTAATGACCTACCTACCAATATTCTTCAAAACTTCTACTGACTCTGCTGTGGGTTTGCTCTGTTGTGGCCCATTACCTGTCTGCATGTCTAGAGTCAGCACTGTCTTTCCGTTGGAAGGACAACACTACTTCTTCAAGACTGCATGGAAATCCACTACTTCCGTGTGCGTTTTCTTTTACTAAAGAGACTTTGTAAAAAAAACTGTAATTACTATTGTGATAAATGATCAGGACTGTGTTTATGAGAACAATTTTTGCTTTTGACCAACAGTGATCAATAAGTGTGTGCATTTGATATCTTTGTTATTGTAATTATGAAAATGTTTTTCAAATCTGTATTGGCCACTGCCCAAAACAATTTGTAAATTTTTTTGTGGGGAGCATGGGGGCTATGTAAGTAGGCTGTTTAGGTTTTTATGTTGGTAACGTCACCCAGTGCTCTGTATGAAAATCACTGGCTGTGCTGTGTGCAGTCTGTGGCTGGTGGGCATTGTTGGATATTCGCCATTGTAGTGTTGGGCAGTTGGATGTGAACAGTACATAGCGTTGCGCAGTTGGAGGTGAGCTGCCAGCAGTGGTGGATGTGGGAAGAGAGATGGCGGAGTTTTGAGAGCGGATGATCTGGACGTGTGTCCATCAGAGAGAGTAAATTTGTAAGACTGGATGTCATGAATTGATACATACTATGACTTTTGAACATTATTAAGGTAAATACATTGTTTGTTCCCTATCAAAATCTTTCATTTGCTAACTATGCCTATCAGTAGTTAGTGCCTTCAGTAGTTAGAATGTTTTATTTAGCTGGCAGTATTGGCGCTCGCTGTTTTGCAGTAGTTCGAGTAACGAATATTTTTGTGAGGTAAGTGAGTCATGAAAGGTATAGGTTATTGTTAGTCAGGGCCATTCTTTTGTAGGGATTATTGAAAGTCAGATTGCGTTGCACTAAAAATATTGTGTGTCGGTTTAGTGTTGATCAGAATAAGTAAAGAGAGAAATGTCTGAGTACGTTCAGTTCTACTCTGCTGCTTGAAAATCAAATAACGTAAGAGGTTTATCAGCACAGTCATTCATAAATTTTTCTAATGGGACGTTTCATTATTACGAGCTTATAAAGCCGGTGACGTATACCTGCACTGTCGGTCTGTTAATATACACCCCAGCAGTCACCATCTACCTCGAACATCGCGGTATTTGTGTGGAAAACCACTTCTTTCAGAAGCAATACCATACTTCAATTTATAAAGCCAGTTTAGTTTTTAACAAGGATACTTGTGTGCGCTGGTAGAACCAAAACCGATTGTGACAGTAACATAGTCGTTGCGATCGTGTTTTTAACATCTGGTGGCTTATAAGACGATTACATCTCTCTTTATAAGACACACAGGTACCACTCGCAAGAAAGAGACATAACCATCCATAGCGGATTTTCACTCAGTATTGTTTGGTATCGCCAACGTTCAGTTACTGGTGAAGTATTGTACTATGTCATAGGGGGTGCATGAAAGGTTCGCTGTGATCAACTCGCTTATAAAGTATGTGTGTGTTCCGACAAGTGCAAAGAAAATGACTATGTCCTGTCATAAAGAAGGTATAGATTTCACGTGGAAAACTGCGATAGCCGTAAGGGGGATGAAAAATGTTTTTTACTTTAAAAAAAATGTCCAGTCATAAGAATGATACAGATATTTCTACTTCCAGAGCCACAGCTGTCAGGAGGGGATATTTCCGATACTTCGCTCATTATCTAATGTCATACAATTGAGGCTACAATCATAATATTTAATTGTAAGTGCATAGTTTCCGAGGACGGGCAATGGCCTTGCCGCAGTGGATACACTGGTTCCCGTGAGATCACCGAAGCTAAGCGCTGTCGGGCGTGGTCGGCACTTGGATGGGTGACCATCCAGGCCGCCATGCGCTGTTGCCATTTTTCGGGGTGCACTCATCCTCGGGGTGCCAATTGAGGAGCTACTCGACCTAATAGTAGCGGCTTCGGTCAAGAATGCCATCATGACGACCGGGAGAGCGGTGTGCTGACCACACGCCCCTCGTATCCGCATCCTCCTCTGAGGATGGCACTGCAGTCGGATGGTCCCGGTAGGCCAGTCGTGGCCTGACGACGGAGTGTGCTTTTTTTTTTCCTAGGACAGTTCAGGCTGGTGTGCTGGGAGTACGTGGCGGCGGTGGCCTGTGGCGGGAACGATTGATGTTTCTGGCATACGGTGGGAATTGCCCCGACTGGGGAGCTCAGCTGGTGTACAGGGCTGTTGTTAAACTGACTGTGCCGCCTCTAGACGGCTGAATAGCGAACTAATACTCAGTTCGTGTTGGACAGCCTTCGTGATCGCGTGTGTTCTCCATGGAAATTTGAGAAGATTGAATATGGATGTGTGTGTGCGCTAGACCATTACTCCATCCCATGTAAACTGTCTGCTGACTGCTTCTGCACGTTCCCTGTCATTATTTGGTTGAGAGAACATCGATCGTGGTGTGTGTATCTAGATGTTGAAAGACGGGTGGAAGACGCCTTTGCTTGTTCTCTAGACATGAGAAACACCTTAGTTGACTTTGTAAAATAGAAGGGTGATTTGGAAACTGTTATATCATTGACATTGGTATCTGTAAGTAGAAATATCAATTTTCTCTATTTTTTCGAGTTCTCATGTAAAGGTCTTCACAGACGGGATAAGTTTATAATTACTCAGTAGTTTGCAGCACATTCCATCTCGCTGCATCTCGCTGAAGTTTTGGGTTTCTAGAAATATAATTTCTAGTCTTTATCTTCGGCATTATACTGTGCACGCGATCGGTAGCACACTGCGGATGCTTGATATCGAGAACTATCGCGTAAATGGTGTGATATTGTGGCACACGACGTGAAAATACATATGTTCTTGCAATCTCAGAGTCTGTAGATGGGTGAAGGAAGCAAGCAGTTCGGGCCCAGAAACAGTAACGTCTTTGTGCCCAGGAGAGCCAGCCCAGCCTTTGTACAACAGTTCGGAGAGTAACTGCTCTCTGTGGAGAGCGCTCTGGTCGCATGTCGGGCCAGTGCATGTGCAGGGGCAGTTGCCTTATGACCAATGGCTGCATTGTGTGACTGCCTGGCCTCACAGGAAATATCTAGTGCTGCAAGCAGTATATACGGTGCATGTGCTTATGTCCTTTCTTGGGATCCGTCTGTCTTCGTGGTCTGGTAGTCGATAGCTATATGCAGGATGCAGAAGTGATGATTTTGTATGGCGCAGGATATGAACTGTGTGTTTACTACATCAATATGGTATGCAGTGATATAAGTCAGTTGGAGATCGCTTTCACACTGAAAAATTAGAGCTTTCCTTGACAGTAGCAGAGCAGTGTAATTCAGGAAGTGTCTTTCCGTTTTCATGATCTCTAGATCTTTCGAGGATTTAACTGTCAGTGCAATATGGCTGCTGTATGTTCTTTTTCGATCTGTGCAAAATAGTTTTGCTGCTGAAAGTATCGTTTGGAGAAATAAAAGAAGATGACAATGCTCCCACGCCGGCAGCATCAGTAGTTTGGTGGGTTTCACGTGACTACTTTTGTAGGGCTTAATTGCCATTGCAATATGGCGATCTGTTCAAAATAGTTTTGCTGCTGAAAGTCTCGTCTGCAGAAAATGGAGTACATTGCACCCACATCATCATCATCAGCAGCAGCAATTTGGTTGGTAAATTCAGTTAGAGCTAATCACAATGCTCCATCCATTCGCAAAGTATCCTTTGTGCAGGAGATAGGAGCCTCTACAGACTGGTTTGAACAAGACAGGGGCAAGGTATCTATGAAAAGTTCTGAGCGTAACGTGATGTCTCCTTTCTTCGAATGTTCAAAAAAAAAAAAAATGGTTCAAATGGCTCTGAGCACTATGGGACTAAACATCTGAGGTCATCAGTCCCCTAGAACTTAGAACCACTTAAACCCAACCAACCTAAGGACATCACACACGTCCATGCCCGAGGCAGGATTCGAACCTGCTACCGCAGCGGTCGCGCGGTTCCAGATTGAAGCACCTAGAACCGCTCGGCCACACCGGCCGGCTTCGCGAATGTTCAGAGACAAGTCACTATTTCCTGGAAGGGCTTGATGTGACCATTGTGTCCCTTTCCAAACAACAAGAATGCTTTTATGATTGTGATTACCGGCGTTTTCGTAAGCATGCGAAGATATGATGATGGCTTTTACCTTTTCTGAGACGTTTGTTGACAGCAGGACGTCACGACTTCCGAGAAGGGTAAGGGACGGAGTCTCATTAAGACCATCAAGAAGAATGCATTCGGTGTTATTCTGGGACATTTTCGTAAACAGTTTCTGAAAGCAATGCAAAAGATTTCTTTAGTATGTGTCTGTCTACAAGGAGATTTGGCTGTCAGCTACATGGACATGAGATGACTGCATAACATTGACAACCTTTTAGCTGGGCCATGCTTTTGTTCCTCGAAGGCAGGTCGCCATATACGTTAATAACGTGTGCTAACCCATGTTCTGAACAGGCTGTCCTGTTAGGACAAGAATTTCCATGCCAACAAGTTCAGACATCACGAAAGCTCCTACAACAAAAGCAATTGTTAACTATTTCTGTGCCGGCCGAAGTGGCCGTGCGGTTAAAGGCGCTGCAGTCTGGAACCGCAAGACCGCTACGGTCGCAGGTTCGAATCCTGCCTCGGGCATGGATGTTTGTGACGTCCTTAGGTTAGTTAGGTTTAACTAGTTCTAAGTTCTAGGGGACTAATGACCTCAGCAGTTGAGTCCCATAGTGCTCAGAGCCATTTGAACCATTTTTTTAACTATTTCTGTGGCACTTTACTGTTTCTGGGAAGGGGTGATACGTAATGGTCAGGATTTCCCATTCAGATCGCTAGGAAGAATGCATCCTGCATTATTCTGGAATACTTCGTAAAGAGTTTCTGAAGATAGTGAAAAAGATTTGTATAGGTTTCCTTTAATTTACGTCTATGGTCACAGACTTTTTGTTAACAGATTACCGGTTTCAGTCTATAACGCCCATCATCAGATCTGTTTTATAAAAACAAAGCCCTAATGTACTGTTTATAAAATAGATCTGATGCTGGTCATTATAAACCGAAACCGGTAATCTGTTAACAAAAAGTCTGTGACCATAGACGTAAATTAAAGCAAAATTATTGTATATATGGGCCACTGTTTTATTTTCGACAATGTCGCAGCTTGCGCGATTTGTATAGCGTATCCAGAGGGAGATTTGGCTGTCATTTACATACATATGAGATGTCAGTATAACATTGACAACCTTTTAGTCGCACCTGCGAGGGTGGGTTTCTAGGAAAACATCTCACTCAGCAATTAGACCATGTCATAGAGCTGTCACATATAGAAGCTCTCAACGGGTCATCGTTCACATCACAGGCGCCAGTCAGACATGTGTCACCTGTGGGACAGACTGGCACATACAGCAATTAGAGGAGCGTGTCTCCTAGTGTTGACGCTGATCCGCGCTGGATCCGCAGGTACAAAGGCAACACATCAGCACACCAGCCACGGTGGTCATGTAATCACGGTACCACCCTCTCCAGGTGTGCATGCCCACATACGTGTCGCCTGTGGGACAGACTGGACCCACATCATTCCACCTGGATCTCTGTAAAGAATAGATAGCTGATTCGTTGTGCTCGTATTTCTTAATCATAGTTCAAAAGCATTTTTATATGCAATGAGTGTTTGTGCACTGTATTATTTCGGCTGGTTAAGCGTTGTGAGTGTGTTTGCAGAGCGGCATACATGAATTATTTTGACAATTTTACGCATAGTGAACATGTCTGTGCATCAGTGTACTGTATTATTTTGTGAACATGCCTGTAGGCTGTGTAATGCAATATTTCGACAGTATACAATTAGTGAGTGCGTAGGCAGAGCGTTTTACATGCGCTAGTTTAACCATTTACGAGTTGTTTGTCTGGTGTCACCGCCAGACACCACACTTGCTAGGTGGTAGCTTAAATCGGCCGCGGTCCATTAGTACATGTCGGACCCGCGTGTCGCCACTCTGTGATCGCAGACCGAGCGCCACCACACGGCAGGTCTCGAGAGACGTACTAGCACTCGCCCAGTTGTACGACGACGTTGCTAGCGACTACTGACGAAGCCTTTGCTCTCATTTGCCGAGAGACAGTTAGAATAGCCTTCAGCTAAGTTAATGGCTACGACTTAGCAAGGCGCCAATTGTCACAGTGCATGTATCTTACGAGTCTCATTTGTATAGTCAAGAGAGATGTACCAAAGGAAGCATTAAAAGTTAAGTATATTCCAAAGCTACGTATTTTCTTTATAGCAGTCATAACTTATCCTGTTCCAGACTTGACGCCAGTCGGCGTGTGTGTACGCGTGCCTTTCGGCTTCCTCCTCAGTGTGGCGTGACTAGCTTGTTACGCCACAACAGTTTGCATGTCTGTACATCAGTGTACTGCATAATTTCGGTAATTTACGAGTAGTATGCTTGTCTGTAGGCTATGCATGTGACTGCAAGCACGTCGGCGCGAGTATTTTGTACCGGCGCAATAAATGAACATGTGAAATCCACCCCCAAAATATGAATAAATTGTTGCATTGCCCCAACTGAAAATAAAGTACACTCGTTCCTCTCCTTCAGCTGGATGGAGACTGACCGTTTCCCGCCAATTGAGAGGACGAGGTGGTGGTTGGATGATTTAGGTTAGTAGAGGTATCCCAATTGTCCTATTTTCCCGCCAAAATTTTCACGCCATTTTATTAGATTTGTGGAGGCAGCCCAAGTGACCTTTTCTCCCACCATTTTTACCACCAAAATTTTCCCGCCATTTTCTTAGGTTAGTGGAGGTAGCCCAATTCACATTTTTCCTCTCATTTTCCCCCATTTTCCTAGGTTTTGTGGAGGTAACCCAACTGACCTATTTTCCCGCCAAAATCTGAATTTTCCCCCATGACGTCACTGCGATGTGGCCACATCTACATCCACGATCTTCGATCTGCCATCTTGAACAAATCTGGCAACAGTGCAGAGTGGGGTGATGCCGCTCTTGCCATGTTACTGTTGTCTACTGCTAACAAGGGTCAACCCAGATATACTTTACTCAGTCAGTAGATTCTTGTCACCATTGCCATGGGACTTTACACAGAGTTTAAACAAATGGGGTACACGGCTGTAAAAAATCCCTTGTCAACATAATGTACCAGAATCCGCTGGTGAGAACGTGACTTTGTGATGCATAATTCCGATCTAAAGTGGTCACTTCTACCACGCTGTTAGAGAGTGAAACGGTAGAAAAAGAGCCTGAATGTAGTTCGATGAACCCTCTGCCAGGCATTTTAATTGTGAATTGCAGAGTGATCATGTAGATATAGATGTATATATAAAACGGTAAAAGTATACTGTGACTGGACGTAGCCGGCTATGCGTTGACGCAATTCAGTTTGGTGAAATGGAAAAGAAAGAAAAGAGAAAGTACACACTTAGAATATGGTTGTCAATTTGATATACGTCCTAATCTCCTTCTTCCCCTGCCTCTGCCCATCTCCTCCTACCCTATCTTCATCCGTCACTTCCAGCTTCCCCTCCCCCACCCCCTCTGTACTTCCTCTCCGCCCTCTCTGACCATGCGCCCTGTTTATTGTTACTGTCAATACAGATTCTGTAGCAGTATTCGATCATAAGTTGATAAACTAGAAATACCACTTTCCTATTGTAAGTAGCCTGTTTAGGTTTTTATGTTGGTAACGCCATGTATCGCTCTATATGAAAATCACTGACTGTGCTGTATGCAGTCTGTGACTGGTTTGCATTGTTGGAATTTGCTATTGTAGCGTTGGGCAGTTGGCTGTTAACAGCGCGTAGCGTTGCGCAGTTGGAGGTGAGCCGCCAGCAGTGGTGGATGTGGGGAGAGAGATGGCAGAGTTTTGAGAGCGGATGATCTGGACGTGTGTCCATCAGAGAGAGTAAATTTGTAAGACTGGATGTCATGAATTGATACATACTATGACTTTTGAACATTATTAAGGTAAATACATTGTTTGTTCCCTATCAAAATCTTTCATTTGCTAACTATGCCTATCAGTAGTTAGTGCCTTCAGTAGTTAGAATCTTTTATTTAGCTGACAGTATTGGCGCTCGCTGTATTGCAGTAGTTCGAGTAACGAAGATTTTTGTGAGGTAAGTGATTCGTGAAAGGTATAGGTTATTGTTAGTCAGGGCCATTCTTTTGTAGGGATTTTTGAAAGTCAGATTGCGTTGCGCTAAAAATATTGTGTGTCAGTTTAGTGATGCTCAGAATAAGTAAAGAGAGAAATGTCTGAGTACGTTCAGTTTTGCTCAGCTGTTTGAAAATCAAATAACGTAAGGGGTTTACCAGCACAATCATTGACAAATTTTTCTAAGGGGACGCTTCACTATTTTCCCCAAAGTCTCTTTGCGAGAGAGAAAATAAAACACCACATTGTTGTGTATACAGTTTCTGTTAAAAATACATGTAATGAGAAACAGTATATATCGGAGAAACAATTTGTCTAATGATTTACATGTTCCAATCGTATTTAAAATCTGGCTGTGGTAGTGGAAACAAAACCACACATTTTAATGCAGAGAACTTTCTTTCTCAAAGGTAGTTTTAATAAATAAATTTGTAAATTTGTGATAAGACTTTGAGTGGGAGAGGGGACCCAAACATCCGACCTGCACGGCCCACGACAAGACGCCCCAGAACGCGCCGCCACCCCACATGGCTCAGCAGCAACCTCAATAGAATATACAGTCTGACGACCAAATGGAAACCTTAGTAAACCTCCAATGAAGCCCCGCACACATGTGCTGAGCAGTGTATCTACACTCATAAATGAAGGACAATTGCAGATGTGGTGCCACACAACGTGACACTACACAAAACTGGCGCTAATAGCATAGGCACACACGGAACACACATTGCACAGATCTGTAAGTCCACAGATAACTTCAGAAACCGTCCCGAAACCTATGTGCTACAAAAAGCCACCGCTTCCTGCGCATGTACCCCGACGTCGAAATGGGATATGATCACCATGCACACGTACACAGGCCGCACAATGGGTTGGCATACTCTGGATCAGGTGGTCGAGCAGCTGCAGGGGTATAGCCTCCCATTCTTGCACCAGCGCCTGTCGGAGCTCCTGAAACGTTCTATGGATTTGATGACTGGCGATACGTCGTCCGAGAGCATCCCAGACGTGCTCGATGGGGTTTAGGTCTGGAGAATATTCAGGCCACTCCATTCGCCTGATATCTTCTTTTTCAAGGCACTCCTCCACTATGGCGGCTCGGTGGGGCCTTGTGTTATCATCCATCAGAAGGAAGGTGGGACCCACTGCACCCCTGAAAAGGCGGACATACTGGAGCAAAATGACGTCCCTATACACCTGTTCCTCTGTCAAAGATATGCAGGAGTGTACATGCACCAATCATAATCTCACCCCACACCATCAAACCACGACCTTCATACAGGTCCCTTTCAAGGACATTCAGGGGTTGGTATCTGGTTCCTGGTTCACGCCAGATGAAAACCCAGCGAGAATCACTGTTCAGACTATACATGGACTCATCCATGGATATAACCTGGGACCACTGTTCCAATGACCATGTACTCTGTTCTTGACACTGGGCTTTATGGGCTCTCCTGTGACCAGGGGTCAGTGTAATGCACCTTGCAGGTCTCCAGTCGAATAAACCATGTATGTTCAGTCATCTGTAGTTTGTGTGTCTGGAGACAACTGTTCCACTGACTGCGGTAAGGTCCTGAGCAAGGCTACCTGCAGTACTCTGTGGCCGTGTGCTTGCACTGATAGTGAGATATCAGTCTTCTTGTGGTGTTTCACACTGTGGACGTCCTGTACTGTAGCGCCTGGAAACGTTTCCTGTCTGCTGGAATCGTTGCCATAATCTTGAGATCACACTTTGTGGCACACGGAGGGCCCGTGCTATGACCTGCTGTGTTTGACCAGCCTCCAGTTGCCCTAGTATTCTACACCTCATAACGTCATCAATATGTGTTCTTTGAGCCGTTTTCAACACACAGTCACCATTAGCATGTCTGAAAACGTCTGCACACTTAATCGCTGCACCGTACTCTGACATGCACCAACACACCTCTGCACATGTGGACTGCTGCCAGCGCCACCGTGCGACGACCGCAGGTCAAATGCACCGTATGGTCATACCCTGAGGTGATTTAAACCCGCAAACCGCTCACGAGAGCGTTGTTTCAACATGTATCAGCATTATCCTTAATTTATCAGCATGAGTGTAGAATGATTGTCGATCGCACCACGTCGCTCTTTTCAGTTCTGAGCGCACAGTAAACGCATAAAGAAGCCTAGTACGGGTGCCTGGTGTGACATTGCGCCTGATGTTGTGCAGCCCACATAACATAACTGTCAGGCTTTCCTTCTTGATGACATTTCTCGGCCGCACTCTGCAGGGGCAATGAAAATGCTTCTGTAGTGTTTTCGATGGAAACTGTTTGATCACCCACAATACAGCCTGTAATTGGCTCCCCATGAGTTCCATCTCTCCTCTCATGAAGTGCTGGCTATGGAGACAACATTTTAGCACAGACACCGAGCTATAGACCGCAGTACAGAATACGTGGAGAGCACAGGCAGCTGCTTTCTATGAGGATGGTATTGGAAAGTTGTCACTAACCTACGACAAATATTTCAATCGGAGCGGCGATTATGTACAGAAGTAGCTGGAAGGTATGGCTAATAGGTGCAAATAAAACATTCTTGATTTTCAGAGTGAATTTCATTTGAAGATCGATCGGCCCTTATTTTCCGAATAGCCCTCGTATATGTATGTATAAACGTTAATTAAAGTGAAGTGTAAAAACTGGATTTAAATTAGTCATGAACTATACGGTATTTTGGTAACAATGTTTCCTCTCTGTATATCACATTTCTATATCTATGTTATATTTATTAAAAATATATTGTGTTTGTCTGAATTAGATTTAAAACAATAAACTGGTAGCCAAGATTTTTTTTATTGTTATTTTAAACATGTTTACAGGCAGGCCAGCAGCAGCATACTACGCCGCTCTTTGGCCTCAGAGAAACACAAAAGAGACAAATGAGGACAATTAGAAAAAAACATGGTGGAGATATAAACGGAGACAAACACTTTTTAAAATACATGGAGCCGTTCACGGGTGTAGAGTCCAAGATAAAATTTGCTCAGACACTTGGACACATACATAGACGAAAATTATCACACGTGAACGTAGGTGCACAAAACGAATAACACTGAACCACTGAAGCACAATCGACGGCACACACAGAAACACGAGGTGTTGATCTCCGGCACGTGAATGTTCACTAAATGTGTACGAGTCTGGGAACCTGCCAAGAGAGGAGGAGGGGGGGGGGGGGTTGGGAGAGGGAGCGGGGAGAGCAGAGATGCCATGGGCATAGGTGATAGGGAGGGGGAGGAAGGGGGAGAGAAAGCCCAGGGGAAGAGTGGTGGATGAATTGGGATGGGGGAAAAGAAGAGAGAAGGGAGGGAGGGTGCCCAAAGCAAAAGGCAAAGGATGTGGGAGGGGAGGATCAAAGTTGGTAGGAGGGGTAGATGGAGGGGAGGAGGACATCATCATGGAGGGGGAGCTGGCGGAAGCCACCTTGGGAGAGGGTAAGGAGGGTGGAGAGATGGAGCCGGGAGGGACGTGGGAATACAGGCACGGCAGCGGACGGGGGTGGGAGAGGATGGGCGAGACAAGCGGGTGAGGAGGATCGAGTTTACGGGAAGTGTACAGGATCCGTATCCTTTCAAGGAAAAGGAGGAGGTGGAGGAACGGAATGAGATCATACAGAATCCACGTGGGGGAGGGGAGACAGATGCAATAGGCGAGGCGGAGAGCATGGCGTTCAAGGATTTGAAGGGATTTATAAAAGGTAGGGGGGCGGAGATCCAGGCCGGATGGGCGTAAAAGAGGATAGGGTGGATGAGGGATTTATAGGTGTGGAGTATGGTGGAGGGGTCCAGATCCCACGTACGGCCGGAAAGGAGCTTGAGGAGACGGAATCGGGAGCGTGCCTTGGCTTGGATTGTCCGGAGATGGGGGGTACAGGAGAGGCGACGGTCGAGGGTGACGCCAAGGTACTTAAGGGTGGGAGTGGGGGCGATAGGACGGCCATAGATGGTGAGATAGAAATCAAGGAGGTGGAAGGAAGGGGTGGTTTTGCCTACAATGATGGCCTGGGTTTTGGAGGGATTGACCTTGAGCAACCACTGGTTGCACCAAGTGGTGAACCGGTCAAGATGGGATTGGAGAAGGTGTTGGGAATGCTGCAGGGTGGGGGCAAGGGCAAGGAAGGCGGTGTCATCGGCAAACTGGAGAAGGTGGACGGGGCGTGACGGCGGCGGCATGTCCGCCGTATATAAAAGGTACAGAAGGGGGGAGAGGACGGAGCCTTGGGGCACACCGGCGGAGGGAAAAAAGCTGTAGGAATCCGTGTTATGGATGGTGACGTAGGAAGGACGGTGGGAGAGAAAGGAGCCGGTCGGTAGCCAAGGTAACAGGAGTTCTTTTTATTCCATGATTACCGGTTTCGGCGAAACTAAAGCCGCCGTAATCGGATCTAGGATTGCTTTTCGATATGTCGTATATGTGACCAGGGAGATGTGAAATTGTGTAGGTCTGTAGCTTTCATAAGTTTTGTATATGTTTACGTGATACAGAAGTGTCTAGAACTATTTACAAGCCCTAACGACGTGGTGTTACCACACATGCAGCTGTGACATTCATTGGCGCCTCTTCTGCTAGCGCCATCTCGCGACGCGGCCTGTAGTGTAAGAACAGAGCCGGAGTTGCGGTAGTACCTAGCTTGCGCTTATGTGTGATGGAGACACTTAACATTTATAGTATCTCTCTTGGACGCCTATGTGGTACTTACGACAATTTTGTAAGGCCTGCGTGTTGGAAACTATTAATATCACCATTGTTTGCCTTAATGTTGTAACCTGTATGTATCATAAGGTATGTAACTAAATTTATATGTATACATGTCATATAAGTGGAATCCAAGCCCACTTCTATAGTGTTTTCTGTCCTCCCTAGATCCGATGATGGCGGCTTTAGTTTCGCCAAAACCGGTAATCTGGAATAAAAAGAATTCCTGCGATATTGCCTACCAGTTTATTGTTTTACAAGCATCTAGATCGCTCCCACATGAGCGTAATATGCTCCCTACAGAATTAGATTTAAATTGGTAAAGAACTTTTCGAGGTTTTTAGTAACAACATTTCCCCCTAATATAGGGTGTCACAGAAGAACACAAGTTTTAGGGACAAGTTCGTTGCATCAAAACAAGGAAAAAATTTCTAGTAAACATGGTCCCTAAAGTGCCTACCTTAAGAGCTTTGTGCACTTGTTCATTAGAAGAGTTATGTTTTTCACAGTAGCGATAATGAACACGTAGTTATAGCTCGTAAAGTATGCATTTTAGACGACATGTTTACTGGACATTTGCAGCAGAAGAGATCTGTTTCACAGTATAGAAGGTGAACAAATGCTCGTAGCTCTTAAAGTATGCATTTTGGAGTCCACGTTTACTAGATATTTTTTCTTGTTTTCGTGTAAGGAACATGTCCTTAAAGCTACTAGCTGTTTTTCTGTGACACGCTGTATATTACATATTTATTTAAATATTATACGAGATCTGTTGAAAAAATTTCCGAACTTCGTCCACAAAATTTTTCTGTGCTTACCTTTTACCTATTGCGCACCGTCTCTTCGAAACACTCTCCTCCGATATTGAATCACCGCTTCCAATGCTTCCGGGAGCAGTCTTGGAATGCCTTTTGCTGGATCGCGCGAAGCGCCGTCTGCGAATTTTTCTTTTATCTCGTCTATCGTTGCAAGCCTTCGTCCTTTCAGCGTCTCAACCTCATAACCGTAGACCCACGACTCATCACCAGGTGTGATTATTCTCTTAAGTAACATCTCGTTCTCATTTCCGCGATCCAAAGGCTCTATACACATTGGAAGGCGAAGGTCTTTTTCGTCTTCACTCATGAGCCGTGGGACCACTTTGGCAGCAACAAGGTGTATTCCAAGATGCTGTGTCAGGATTTCAAGGCATGATCCAACTGAAATGTTACATTCTTCTGCGATCTGTCTGACAGTCAGTCTGCGACCGGCACGCATAATTTCGTCGGTAGACGTCGAAAGACGTCCTTAACGAGGGCCACCTGTAACTTCCGTACTGACATTTTTGAACCGTGTGAACCATTCGTAACACCGAGTACGGCATGAGCACTCATCACTGTAGGCTTCCTGCATCATTTGGTGTGTCTCTGTAAAGGTTTCCTTGAGTTTCACGCAAAATTTCATGCAGACGCGTTGCTCCTCTAAGTCTGCCATCTCGAAATTCTCAAACTGGCGACACAAAGTTTTTTTCAGTATGGCGCTGAACAATAACTAACGGACATACAGCAATGAAACTTCCGGCAGTTACACATTAAACACACGCTCCTACACACCACTGGCGTGAAATCACGAATGTTTTGAAATTTTTTGACTAGGCTTCGTATATATTAAAAATAGGAACACGCACGTATTCTCATGCAAGGATGTGTGAAAGTTTTAAATCATTCAAATGGTTCAAATGGCTCTGAGCACTATGGGACTTAACTTCGAAGGTCATCAGTCCCCTAGAACTTAGAACTACTTAAACCTAACTAACCTAAAGTCATCACACACATCCATGCCTGAGGCAGGATTCGAACCTGCGATCGTAGCGGTCGCGCGGTTCCAGACTGTAGCGCCTAGAACCGCTCGGCCACTCTGGCCGGCTTTAAATCATTCGACAGACAAATTTTCGAGTACTCAGACACAAAGATAAGCAGGCTGATTTTCTATATATAAAGATTGAGACAACGTACGAGGTCGTCACCATCCATAACACGGATTCCTGCACCTTTTTTCCCTCTGCCGATGGGCCCCAAGGCTCCGTCCTCTCCCCCCTTCTGCACCATTTTTGTACGGCGGACATGCCGCCGCCGTCACCCCCTGTCCACCTTCTCCAGTACGCCGATGACACCGCCTTCCTTGCCCTCGCCCCCACCCTGCAGCATTCCCAACACCTTCTCCGATCCCATCTTGACCGGTTCACCGCTTGGTGCAACCAGTGGTTGCTCAAGGTCAATCCCTCCAAAACCCAGGCCATCATTGTAGGCAAAACCACCCCTTCCTTCCACCTCCTTGATTTCTATCTAACCATCTATGGCCGTCCTATAGCCCTCACCCCCACCCTTAAGTACCTTGGCGTCACCCTCGACCATCACCTCTCCTGGACCCCCCATCTCCGGACAATCCAAGCCAAGGCACGCTCCCGATTCCGTCTCCTCAAGCTCCTTTCCGGCTGTACGTGGGGTCTGGACCCTTCCACCATCCTCCACACCTATATATCCCTCATCCACCCTATCCTCTGTTACGCCCATCCTGCCTGGATCTCCGCCCCCCCTACCTTTTATAAATCCCTTCAGATCCTTGAACGCCATGCTGTCCGCGTCGCCTATTGCATCTGTCTCCCCTCCCCCACGTGGATCCTGTACGACCTCATTCCGTTCCCCCACATCCTCCTTTTCCTTGAAAGGATACGGATCCTCTACATCTCCCGTAACCTCGATCCTCCTCACCCGCTTGTCTCCCCCATCCTCTCCCACCCCCACCACCCGCTGCTGCGCCTGTATTCCCACGTCGCACCTGCTCTCCGTCGCTCCACCCTCCTTACCCTCTCCCCCTCCCTGATTATGCCCTCCTCCCCTCCTCCCCTCCATCTACCCCTCCTACCAACTTCGATCCTCCCTCCCTCTTCCTTTGTTTGTTCCTTTGGGCACCCTCCCTCCCTTCTCTCCCCTTTCCTCCTCCATTTCTCCCCACTCCTCCCCCGGGGTTCCCCTCCCCTGTCCCTCTACTCCTCCTCCCATCTCCTCAGCCATTGGCATCTTTGTTCTCCCCTCTCCCTTCTTCCCCTCTTGGCAGGTCCCCGGACTTGTACACGCTACGTGGACATTCGCGCGCCAGAGATCATCGCCATCAGTGTCTTGTGTGTGCCGTCGTGTTTAGTGTTCAGTGTTCACCGTCGCACTCCATCGTTCACCTGTGCCATCGACATCTTCAGTGTTTGTGCGTCGTGTCAACAGTTTGTAGTGTGGTTTATCGTCGAGTGTGAAAGGCTCCGTCTTTGTATTTATGTGTCTACTGTTTTCTTACCCACCGTTATGTAAGTTATGTGTATTCTTTCTGTTTTTTCCTCATTGTCTATTCTATGGCTGAAGAGCAGCGTAGAATGCTGCTGACAGCCTGCCTGTTGTACAGATTTTAAAATAACAATAAAGGGAAAAAAAACATACGAGGGTCATTCCAAAAGTAATACCTCCTATTTTTATTCGTGAAAGCTGCAGGAGATACATAAATCACAACAACACAGCTAAATAGAGCAATATTTCAGCTACAGACTGTAATTTATCCACATAGTCACCACCATTCGTTATGCACTTTTGCCAACGATGTACCGGAGCCTCCAGGCCGCACTTGTAATACTCGGAACCAGCTGAGGCTAACCACAGCTTTGGAAACAGCGTCCGAATATTGAAAATATTCGCCACATCGTCCGTCTTTCAGACGCTGAAAAAGCTAGAAGTCTGCAGGAACTAAATCGGGACTCTACGGTGGATATGATAAGGCAGTCCAGCCGAATCTTGCTGTGAGTTGCGTGGTAGCAAAGCTGGAGTGGGGCCTGCCGTTATTATGTTCCAGGTGAAAGTTGGCCTTCTTCTCTGGCCTTACCCTGGAAATTCGGCCTTTCAGCTTAGTCAGCGCCACCTTGTAGCGTGCTGAACTGACAGTTTCTCCAGGCTCCAGGACATCCGAAAGAACCACACCCTCGCTATCCCAGAAGACTGTGCACCTCACTTTGCCTGCTGACAGCTGTGTCTTGAATTTCTTCTTTGACAGAGAACTCGCATGTCACCATTCCATGGACTGTCTTTTGGATTCCCGTTCGTTATGGTAGCACCGCGTCTCATCTCCGGTGACGATGCTACTGAGAAAATTGTCACCATCAGCTTCATATTGGTGCAGCAGGTCCTAACAAATTTCCATTAGATGAGTTTTTTTGTTTTTCTGTAAGCATCTGCGGGACCCATCTCGCACAGACTTTGCGATAACCGAGATGTTCCAACATTGTTTGCAAGGCGTTACAACCGACTTTCAGGTTTACACACAATTATCTGATTGTTGCCCACCGATCATCACGGATGAGTTGATCAAGACGCTCTTCATTGAGAGGGATGACAGCTGTGCAGGAGCGCCCGGGCCGTGGCTTGTCATGCGCACCCTTTTCACCACCTTGAAAATGCCCCACCCATCACTTCAAATGGCTCACCTCTTTTGTACCGTCTCCACACACCTTTAGCAAGCGTCGACGGATTTCAATCGGCGCAATTTCTTCAGCAGTGAGGAACACAATGACACATCGCTGTTTTATAGGCGCATCCACACCAGACTCCATTTTGGAACACCCCTCTGCTGGCACCTATTTCAACAGAACAACGGAACCACCTACAAATGAAAGAGGAAGGTTCCAGCATTAGCAATACACCAATAGCATCTGGCGCAGACGTCCAGACTCACCACGAAAACATAGCAGGCATTATATGAGAACACAGGCTTTTTCGGCGAATCTCGACGATAAAATCTTCTCGGGTTGACAGCCGAGTCAATGCGTCGTTCTCCAGCAACGTTTCAGCAAGTTTCTTACTTGTCATCTTCAGGCGAAGTGTCGGGTTCACGTCTCGTCTGGAGACGAGCCGCTGCACCTCAGGTTTCTCAGCATCCTCGGCGCCGGTTGTGCCAGTCGTGGTGGTGGGGATTAGGGGGAGGGGGGGGGGAGCCGCGGGTACTGGTTCCCGGCGTCTCGTCTCGGTGCGGCCTGTTTATTCCATCCACCATCACCGACCTGCCCTGCCTCCATCGGTGCGCTCTCATCTTCTTCTTGCTAATGTAATGCCCCACGCGGTGCTGAGTTGGCCGCCACTATCCCGGTTGACCAGGTTATCATTGACCCGTATCTTCACTCCCTCTTTAGTAATAATCCCAGAAACTTCTTGCTCTTCACAGTAGCTTGGTTTCTTCAAATTGAAACGTGTGTTCTTCACTAAGGCTGCGTTCAGGTACCGTGGATTTTTCCTTTTGTGAGAGGCGAATGCTTACCACATGTTCAGAATTGCGTTGTGTGATGCAACGCTGCATCTGTCCGGTATATTGTTTTTCACATTCACGAGAAATGCTGTAGACACCTGGTATCTTTAGACCCAAGTTGTCCTTCATTGAGAGCAGCATATTCCTGATTTTTGCTGCAAGACGGAAGATAACAACAAAATCAAAACCACCTTCCGGCCTCCAACAAAAATCAGGAATATGCTGGGCTCAATGAAGGACAACTTGCGTCTAAGAACACGGAGCACAGCCTCAGTGATGAACACTCGTTTCAATTTGAATAAACCAAGAGACGGTGTATAGGGAAAGGTTTCTGGGACTCTATTATTAAAGAGGGAGTGGAGATATGGGTCAATGAAAACCTGGTCAACCGGGATAGTGGCTTCCAACTCAGCACCGTGTGGAACACAACACTATCAAGAATGAGACGAGAGCGCACCGATGGGGGCAGGTCGGCGGCGGCGGATGGAATAAACAGGCCGCACCGGGGCGAGACGCCGGGACCCGGCGCCCGCGACTCCCCCTCCCCCCTCCCCACGCTCGCCACGCCACGCCAATTCCGCTCGTGCCTGACTGAGAAATCTATGGTCCATCAGTTATAAAGATCCGGACAGGATGTGAACCCAACACTTCGCCTGAAGATGGCAAGTAAGAAACGTGCTGAAACGTTGCCGGAGAACGACACATTGACTCGGCTGTCAACCCGAGAACATTTTATCATCACTTAGCGGCAGTGAAAGGGCGAGCATCGCTCCTATTACTAGCGCACCTTCAGCCATAGGCCCCCGCTTGCGCGGGTGACGGGAGTACAACCAGAAGTGTTTTCCGGCTTTGTTTTTGTCAAAACACTGACGGGCACTTACACCGAGGTCTCGCAGCTTAGCAAAACGGCACTTGGGAAGTTTTGCATGGCGTCACCCGACAGCAGAATTGTCGTGTCTTCTCATATAGGTGGTATGTCGAGCTTGGTTGGTGCCTAGGGGTTGTAGCGGTCTCTTTCCGCTGATGACACGAGGGGCGTTTCCTTGTTGCCACGGACCGCGCCATCGGCCGTTTCGAGCACTTCGGCTGCTGCAGAGCTAGTCTCTGTCCCCCCCCCCCCCCCCCCAAGAACAAGGAAAATGTAGGCCAGGACCTGGAAGTAGGCCATCGAATGAAAAAAAGATTTTCCTCCGCCTCTGTCCAGAATTCCGCGGCTGCCACCGTTCTGTTAGGGCCAGCAATGCAGCCGGAAAACCCAACGGTGACAACAAAAGCTGTAACTGGCACTCCCCTGCCAGAACCCCATTTCCATGGCAACTTGTACACAGAAGGAAAACACACGTAAAACACAAACAAACAAGTATATTGTCAGTATCTGCGATCCCCTCCCTCTCACCCCTCTCCTGAGCCCGCTCCTGCTTGGCAACACCCAAAATCGTTTCGCTGAACATATCCTCGACCTAAATGGCAAGCAGAAGTGCCGTCAACCGACCAAAATCCTTCCCAAACCCGACACTGCTGCCCAACCCGCTACCCGATCTCAGTTCCTCAAATCCCCTTCCCCCCCCCCCGCCCCCACTCAAGAGCACGTCCACGAAGAAGCGGCGTGCAATGAAGGAGCCCGCAGTTCCTGAGCCATCGACAGCACGTGTCGTCGTCCTAGAAGGGAACCAGGAAACCGCTGCCCTGGAAGGAAACCATGAAACCGGGGAGGATTTGTGCTCCACAGGAAGGTCTGCACCAGAATGTCCATCCTATACCCAGTCCTCAACACAACCAGCTCCCTTCCCTGCTCTGTAGGACTAAAGGTCTATCAGGCCCTCATACGGCCAGTAATGGAAAATGCGTGCCCTGTCTGGGGATACGCGGCGAAGCAGCACCTGGACAAACTCCAGAGGCTGCAGAGCCGCGCCCTCAGGAGGGCACTGCACCTACCCAAGGGATTCTCCACAGACGATCTGCACGCTGCTGACGAAATCCCACTCCTGAAAGTAAGATTCCAGGATCTGTCAAGGGCTTGCTACGAGAGCTCTACCAGCTGTGGAAATAACCTCATCCACTCTTTAGGTCGGTATGACACGTCCCGCGACAAGCACAAACGCCCCATAACGATCTTCGACGACAAAGTCGAAGAGAAAAATCCCAAAAATCCCAAAATCCTAACACCAATCCTTAATCCTTAAAACACCCAACATCTCGCCAACCTCAGGCAAGTACTATACACCACCAGAACATCGACAGAACACACAGACAGCCAAAACAGTCAAAGACACTCACACACAACACACACTGTGGTGTAAAAGCCAACAGGATACAAACTCCTCAATACACTTCCCCAAGGAAGGGAAAGTTAAAAGGTGAGTGAGAGATCATCGTAGGAGGCATTATTTTCGGAACAACCCTCGTAAAAATTTCATTGTCTACCTGCAGTGTGCAACCAATACAACGACAACTCGTTGCAGGCGGTCGGACCCGGCACCTGGGAGCCCGCTGCCGGCACGGCGGTGACCGCCACGGGGTGGGGCGACCTCTCCTAAGGTGGCGAGTCGTCGCAGCAGCTGCAGGCGGCCACCGCGGCCATCGTGGAGCGGAGCCCGTGCAACGAGGCCTACGGCGGTGCCATCACGCAGCGCATAATCTGCGCCGGCGAGCAGCGCGGCGGCAGGGGACGCGTGCCGGGGCACAGTGGAGGACTCCTGGGGGGGGGGGGGGAGGGAGGGGCTGCGGCGACGCCCGGTACCCGGGGGTCTACTCCAGCGTGGCCGTGTTGTCCTGGATAACCGAAAAACTGACGCGCAGTGAGAAGCCTGTTTATCCCGAGAGAAACTGGGAGACACTTACAGCGAAAGGTACGTGGTGTGTCTAAAACCTTCAGTGAATGCTACCAGACAACAAACAAAACAAGAGATCCAAACGAATGTTCTTTATTGCCCTTCAAAATAGTCGCCATCCGCTACAACACACTTTTGACAACGTTCGCACAGCTTCTAGAAACTTCCAGCAGAGGCCTGCTGTGGAATCGAACACAGAACTGCTGTCACACTGTAACACGCCCGGGAGTACAACTGGATGGGGTGGTACCTTATAACTGGTTGTCGTTTCGTTCAAAATGGTTCAAATGACTCTGAGCACTATGGGACTTAACATCTTAGGTCATCAGTCCCCTAGAACTTAGAACTAACCTAAGGACATCACACACATCCATGCCCGAGGCAGGATTCGAACCTGCGACCGTAGCAGTCCTGCGGTTCTGGACTGAAGCGCCTAGAACCGCAGGGCCACCACGGCCGGCTGTTGTTTCGTGACCGTGCCTGGTAATCCACACCACGTGCCTGGTAATCCCGCAGCGGTCGTACTGCTCTGCTCTACACTGCTGCTGGCTTGCCTGAAATTATCTATCGAAATACGCAAGCGAGTTAGGGGAGCCACTCAACGTTAAAACACAACACTGTTCGACGTCTGGTATGAACAACTATATTCTGAGACGATTAAAGGAAAATCGCAGGTTGCACTGTTTACATTCCAATTCAGAAGTGTTATCCCAATTAATGGATGATTAACAGTCCACAAAATATCATTTAGACGAGCGTACGCGTAACCGACACGACGCGGGTGATTGTTGATGATGCGTTAGCCGAATGATCGATCGAATGTTCTTACGCTCGTCACACATACAGATATCTGGTAATAGTCCTCCCTGTCACGAGTAATGTTATAACACTGTTCGTAAAGTTAATTTTTCAGTTCTCAGTTCTCACTCGTACGAGCGTGCGCGTAACCGTCGCGGCGCGGCTGATTGTTGATAATGCGGAAACGCGATGATCGAACGCACGTTCTCACGCTCGCCAGAAGACACTGGTACTAGACTGCACTCTTTTATGGTAACTAATTTCTATTGATTCACATCAATTCATTCTGGGAGACCGAACACGGCGCGGATGATTGATGCTGCGCGACACGCAACGAGAGGAAACACAAATACGTTATCAGTGGCACTGTTCATTTTTAAATTACTTCTTGACGCACTTTCCTCCGAATCACTTCCATATTTCATCACTTTACTGTAACAACACTTGTAGCAACACTTCAACCTGAATACTAAAAGAAAAACCTCTCACATGCAGAGCTACACACTACACAACATAACAGTACCGTGTCCCGCGCTCGACTCCCTGACGCGGCTGCCCGCAAAGATACTCCACAACTAAGCCAGCGATATGACAATACCCTTACAACACGTTCTTTGATGCCATTCACGTCCGCACAACGTTGACCTTTTACGGCCGCCTTCAAGCGGGCAAACAGGAAGAACTCCGCAGGAGCGAGATGAGGCGAGTACAGAGGGTGTTCAAGAACAGTTACCATCTTCCGCGTCCTTATCAACGTGCCCTTTATTACCTTAGGGTGACTGAACATTAATAAAACCGCAAACAGCTGCTAATTGAAGATATATTAACGACTTGCGTTAAAGCAACATCTTCAGGTGGTTCTAAATAGAAAGGAAAATATCCTTGTAATAGGCATATTAAAAAACTGAGGACAGCCAATAAAAGCAAAATCTAAATAAAAGTACTTACTGTACTGTTCCATACAAAAGCACACGCAGATGCTCCCCACGTTAGTAGTCACAGAATACAACTCCATGTAGAAGGAAAGTCGTCAAAAAATAGCAGCCGGCGGAGGGATGGGGCGAATAGTGCAAGCGATGAGGCTCAAAAACTACAAACAACCGAGAATGAACAGTACATAATAGTGGAGCCCATATGTAAAGACAAACTGTGTAGTTGGTTGTCGCAAGAGTAAACCACTTGAGGCTGGCAGCTGTACATAAGTGTCCTTTTGTTAGCTGTCCGTAATTTTTTTGATTGAAGATCGCCTTTCTATGTAGAACCAACTAAAGATGCTGCTTTAACGCGGCGGAACCATTCGTTAATATATAATAACTGTTTGCAGTTAAATATTCATGTTCAATTCACCATGAATTTCGACGACTGTGGCTGCCCATACTATAATGTTGCATGTGACCTTTACATCAGATTCGGCTAGATATATTTTTCTTTCACGTGTGCAATGTGGGAAGGTCCTCAACCATGAAATACGTCTAATAAAACAAACACACGTGACCTCATAAAATGGGAATGGTCAATCTAGTTTTAATAACGGAACTGGCCGCTTGTGCAAAAGGCCGCCGATGCTCGTTTTGATTGAAATGTTACTATTCGAATATGTTACTAAAAATGAGATCAGATTTCAAGTGTAACATAAATAAATTAAATTAATTTACTGTCCATCTCAATAGTGTCGCTTTATTTTTACTCAGACAGCCACAATAGTTCGGCACCATTCAAAACACTGAACATTGATTTCGATATTATAATTGAATATATGATATCATGTACCCACAACTGCTCTACAAATCTATTAGGCTAGGTGGCAGCTCACGTCATACTAGAGCTGACGCAGTGTGATGGCGGACAGCTGGTGCACTTACTGCTCATTTAGAGATATTAATGATGCGCAAATTTTTTAACAAACAATTTTCTAATCTACACTGAATGAATTTTAGACGATGTGGTTAACGCAGTAAACGAGAGACAATATTAAGTTTGTCATGGGCCTCCTTGGTGAAGTGTGCAGTAATATTGACGTTACTAAGAATGACCGAAATGTATGAAGAGCACCATGTCATGAGTGTGCGAAAGAAAAACATTTTTAATAATGTTCTTACGTAAATTATAAACATTTGGCTACTCGTATAGTAGTAGAAATACGTCTAATACGTGATGAAAGAGGAGCCTCTTCCAGCAATGATCGTGTTCATACAGAAAATCCAATAGTTAAACATAATTTATATATCAAATTGAACAAGAATACGAGCAAAAAATACACTCCTGCAAATGGAAAAAAGAACACATTGACACCGGTGTGTCAGACCCACCATACTTGCTCCGGACACTGCGAGAGGGCTGTACAAGCAATGATCACACGCACGGCACAGCGGACACACCAGGACCCGCGGTGTTGGCCGTCGAATGGCGCTAGCTGCGCAGCATTTGTGCACCGCCGCCGTCAGTGTCAGCCAGTTTGCCGTGGCATACGGAGCTCCATCGCAGTCTTTAACACTGGTAGCATGCCGCGACAGCGTGGACGTGAACCGTATGTGCAGTTGACGGACTTTGAGCGAGGGCGTATAGTGGGCATGCGGGAGGCCGGGTGGACGTACCGCCGAATTGCTCAACACGTGGGGCGTGAGGTGCACGTGCCCGTCGACCTGGGACCGGACCGCAGCGACGCACGGATGCACGCCAAGACCGTAGGATCCTACGCAGTGCCGTACGGGACCGCACCGCCACTTCCCAGCAAATTAGGGACACTGTTGCTCCTGGGGTATCGGCGAGGACCATTCGCAACCGTCTCCATGAAGCTGGGCTACGGTCCCGCACACCGTTAGGCCGTCTTCCGCTCACGCCCCAACATCGTGCAGCCCGCCTCCAGTGGTGTCGCGACAGGCGTGAATGGAGGGACGAATGGAGACGTGTCGTCTTCAGCGATGAGAGTCGCTTCTGCCTTGGTGCCAATGATGGTCGTATGCGTGTTTGGCGCCGTGCAGGTGAGCGCCACAATCAGGACTGCATACGACCGAGGCACACAGGGCCAACACCCAGCATCATGGTGTGGGGAGCGATCTCCTACACTGGCCGTACACCACTGGTGATCGTCGAGGGGACACTGAATAGTGCACGGTACATCCAAACCGTCATCGAACCCATCGTTCTACCATTCCTAGACCGGCAAGGGAACTTGCTGTTCCAACAGGACAATGCACGTCCGCATGTATCCCGTACCACCCAACGTGCTCTAGAAGGTGTAAGTCAACTACCCTGGCCAGCAAGATCTCCGGATCTGTCCCCCATTGAGCATGTTTGGGACTGGATGAAGCGTCGTCTCACGCGGTCTGCACGTCCAGCACGAACGCTGGTCCAACTGAGGCGCCAGGTGGAAATGGCATGGCAAGCCGTTCCACAGGACTACATCCAGCATCTCTACGATCGTCTCCATGGGAGAATAGCAGCCTGCATTGCTGCGAAAGGTGGATATACACTGTACTAGTGCCGACATTGTGCATGCTCTGTTGCCTGTGTCTATGTGCCTGTGGTTCTGTCAGTGTGATCATGTGATGTATCTGACCCCAGGAATGTGTCAATAAAGTTTCCCCTTCCTGGGACAATGAATTCACGGTGTTCTTATTTCAGTTTCCAGGAGTGTATTAAAAGTGGAGGAAACCTCCTGCATATGTGATGAAATGAACAAAAGATCTCTAGTATGTAATCTTGTAAAGATTAGAAAAATGAAATATCCATTCTTTGCAGAATTCACTGAATATTACCGCTACTCGCACGAAAATAATCAAAGACATGCGTGGGAAAACGGGCTAACACTCAAATGTAAAAAGTTAGAGATAAGTGCGCCATATTTTGCTGGGTATGGGAACTATCAAAATTTACATTGGTCTATTCCTAAATATCACATTAGGACATAATACAACGGAGAGAATTTCTTGCGTTTCGAAAGACACAATTTCTGTAATGTCAGAAACGGACTAACCTTCCGCTACGCTCCTGCTTCCCTCTAGAAGAAAGAAGCTGAGCAGCTGAGTGGCAGGGTAGCCAATACTGTGTCAAATGATAAACAGAGAATCAACTGCAATTTGAAAACGTTTGGAAGGCAGAGGTAGACGTGACTGGAATTTTAAAAGTGTCGACACTAAATACAATCCTTGTGTAATATGTCATATTAATCACTTTATGAACAAGTTTGGAGTGTTTGAAGTGTTCAGTTGGCACATCCTGTACAGAGTACTAATAAACAGTGAACATGGCTGATGTAGAAATGGGAAAAGTTGACTGTGAAGCCGGCCGGGGTGGCCGAGCGGTTTTAAGCGCTACAGTCTGGAACCGCGCGACCGCTACGGTCGCACGTTCGAATCCTGCCTCGGGCATGGATGTGTGTGATGTCCTTAGGTTAGTTAGGTTTAAGTAGTAGTTAAAAAAAGGCAGAGAAGGAAACGTAGTAGGTGAATATGGATTTGGGGTAAGAAATGAAAGATGTTATGTGGACACATGTCCGGAAACGCTTAATTTCCTGTTAGAACTCATTTCAGTTTCGTCCACCTACGTTCAATTGAGCACGCAGGGGACTGATGACCTCAGAAGTTAAGTCCCATAGTGCTCAGAGCCTTTTGAATCTTTTTTTCTTTTTTTTTTTTTTTTACTGTGAAAATCAGTCGAAACTATCGAAGCGTAATCCACGTAATTGGGCCAAAGGAGTTGAGAAGTAGAAACTAATCAGTGGAAAAGACTGCATTAATTATAAAGGTGTAGTGAAAAGGACAAAATCACAAGGTTCAAGTTGTGCCTATGCGGGAAAATGCTTCGATATTGTACCTGCAGTTACACAGGACAAGTTGACATGAAAGTTTTCTGGGTACGGTACCGCGTCATAATGTATCAAACTACTGCTGCTGGAGAAAAACCAACGTTTCGGCCACGGTTGCAGCGGCCTTCTTCTGGCTCTACTGGTGCGTTCTAGTTATGCAGTGTCCCTTATATTTTGTTGTTAGTGTTCACTGCGCATGCCATTACATCATAATTTTAAAAAGATAGTTTGTTTCATTGGTCACTTAAGGAAGAAGTAGTGGGAACTTTATTCTAATAGGTTGTACACATTAGCAAGATGTAATGTCTTTATCAAGGGAAGTGCAAAGACAGCGACAAGCAACCTCTTAGCCATGGCATGTATTTTAAAATATCAGTTTTCCAATACTGGCTCTCCAAAATCACGTGCTTGTTATCGCCTTAAGATGCAAATTCCATCAGAAAAAAACTAGAAGTGACAGTAAACTTCCATGTTAAACAGGCTAATGCTGTTAATGAAAGCCTGAAAGGGGATTCAGGATATTGAAAAATTAATAATTCTGCCATGTTCATTGCTTTCATTGCGTACAAAGCGTGTTACAACAGAAAAAACCAATGTTTCGATCAATGACAGAGGGGCGTTCTCTTGCGACAGATAGTATAATCTGTGGGATATGGTCCTCCACCTACAGTACAGGCGTTGACACTTTACACCGGTCTGTGCATGCGACTGCCTGGATCAATACATGTATATATAATGCGGGTCGGCGGATATATATATATATATATATATATATATATATATATATATATATATATATATATATATATATATATATGGTGTTACAAAAAGGTACGGTCAAACTTTCAGGAAACATTCCTCACACATAAATAAGAAAAAGATGTTATGTGGACACATGTCCGGAACGCTTAATTTCCATGTTAGAACTCATTTCAGTTTCGTCCACCTACGCTCAATGGAGCACGTTATCATGATTTCATACGGGATAGTCTACCTGTGCTGCTAGAACATGTGCCTTTACAAGTACGATACAACATGTGGTTCATGCACGATGGAGAACCTGCACATTTCAGTCGAATTGCTCGTGCGCTTCTCAACAACAGATTCGGTGACCGATCGATTGGTAGAGGCGGACCAATTCCATGGCCTCCACGCTCTCCTGACCTCAACCCTCTTGACTTTCATTTATGGGGTCATTTGAAAACTATTGTCTACGCAACCCCGGTACCAAATGTAGAGACTCTTAGTGCTCGTATTGTGGACGGCTGTGATACAATACGCCATTCTCCAGGACTGCATCAGTGCATCAGGGATCCATGTGACGGAGGGTGGATCCATGTATCCTCGCTAACGGAGGACATTTTGAACATTTCCTATTACAAAATGTTTGAAGTCACGCTGGTACTTTCTGTTGCTGTGTGTTTCCATTCCATGATTAATGTGATTTGAAGAGAAGTAATAAAATGAGCTCTAACATGGAAAGTAAGCGTTTCCGGACACGTCCACATAACATATTTTCTTTCCTTGTGTGTGAGGAATGTTTCCTGAAAGTTTGGCCGTACCTTTTTGTAACTAAACATTGTCGTTGGTAGGGAGGCTTGCGTGCCTCAACGATACAGATAGCCGTACCGTAGGTGCAACCACAACGGAGAGGTATCTGTTGAGAGGATAGACAAATGTGTGGTTCCTGAAGAGGGGCAGCAGCCTTTTCAGTAGCTGCAGGGGCAACAGTCTGGATGATTGACTGATCTGGCCTTGTAACATTAACCAAAACAGCCTTGCTGTGCTGGTACTGCGAACGGCTGAAAGCAAGGGGAAACTACAGCCGTCATTTTTCCCGAGGGCATGCAGCTTTACTGTATGGGTAAATGATGATGGCGTCCTCTTGGGGAAAATGTTCCGGAGGTAAAATAGTCCCCCATTCGGACCTCCGGGCGGGGACTACTCAAGAGGACGTCGTTATCAGGAGAAAGAAAACTGGCGTTCTACGGATCGGAGCGGGGAATGCCAGATCCCTTAATCGGGCACGTATGTTAGAAAATTTAAAAAGGGAAGTGGATGGGTTAAAGTTAGATATAGCGGGAATTAGTGAAGTTCGGTGGTAGGAAGAACAAGACTTTTGGTCAGGTGAATACAGGGTTATAAATACAAAATCAAATAGGGGTAATGCAGGAGTAGGTTTAATAATGAATAAAAAAAATAGGAGTGCGGGTAAGCTACTACAAACAGCATAGTGAACGCATTATTGTGGCCAAGATAGACACGAAGCCCATGCCTACTACAGTAGTACAAGTTTATATACCAACTAGCTCTGCAGATGACGAAGAAATTGATGAAATGTATGATGAGATAAAAGAAATTATTCAGGTAGTGAAGGGAGATGAAAATTTTATTAGTCATAGGTGACTGGAATTCGGTAGTAGGAAAAGGTGAATATGGATTTTGGGTAAGAAATGAAAGAGGAAGCCGCCTGGCAGAATTTTGCACAGAGCATAACTTAAGCATAGCTAACACTTGGGTCAAAAATCATAAAAGAAGGTTGTATACATGGAAGAAGCCTGGAAACACTGACAGGTTTCAGATAGATTATATAACGGTAAGACAGAGGTTTAGGAACCAGGTTTTAAATTGTAAGACATTTCCGGGGGCGGATGTGGACTCTGACCACAATCTATTGGTTATGAACTGTACATTAAAACTGAAGAAACTGCAAAAAGGTGGGAATTTAAGGAGAAGGGACCTGGATAATCTGACTAAACCAGAGGTTGTACAGAGTTTCAGGGACAGAATAAGGGAACAATTGACAGGACTGGGGGAAATAAATACAGTAGAAGAACAATGGGTAGCTTCCAGGGATGAAGTAGTGAAGGCAGCAGAGGATCAAGTAGGTAAAAAGACGATGGCTAGTAGAAATCCTTGGGTTACAGAAGAAATGTTGAATTGATGAAAGGAGAAAATATAAAAATGCAGTAAATGAAGCAGGCAAAAGGGAATACAAACGTCTCAAAAATGAGATCGACAGGAAGTGCAAAATGGCTAAGCAGGGATGGCTAGCGGATAAATGTAAGGATATAGAGGCTTATCTCACTAGGGTTAAGATAGATATTGCCTACAGGACAATTAAAGAGACCTTTGGAGAAAAAAGAACCACTTGTATGAATATCAAGAGCTCAGACGGAAACCCAGTTCTAAGCAAAGAAGGGAAAGCAGAAAGGTGGAAGGAGTATAGAGAGTGTCTATAACAAGGGCGATGTACTTCAGGGCAACAATATGGAAATGGAAGAGGATGTAGATGAAGATGAAATGGGAGATATGATACTGCGTGAAGAGTTTGATAGCGCACTGACAGACCTGAATCGAAACAAGGCCCTGGGAGTAGACAACATTCCATTAGAACTATTGACTGTCTTGGGAGAGCCAGTCCTGACAAAACTCTACCATCCGGTGAGCAAAATGTAAGAGATAGGCGAAATACCCTTAGACTTCAAGAAGGACATAATAATTCCAAACCCAAAGAAAGCAGGTGTTAACAGATGTGAAAATTACCGAACTATAAGTTTAATAAGTCACGGCTGCAAAATACTAACGCGAGTTCTTTACAGACGAATGGAAAAACTGGTAGAAGCCGACCTCGGGGAAGATCAGTTTGGATTCCGTAGAAATGTTGGAACACGTGATGCAATACTGACCCTACGACTTATCTTAGAAGCTAGATTAAGAAAAGGCAACCTACGTTTTTAGCATTTGTAGACTTAGAGAAAGCTTTAGACCATGTTGACTGGAATACTCTCTTTCAAATTCTGAAGGTGGCAGGGGTAAAATACAGGGAGCGAAAGGCTATTTACAATTTGTACAGAAATCAGATGGCAGTTATAAGAGTCGAGGGGCATGAAAGGGAAGCAGTGGTTGGGAAGGGAGTGAGACAGGGTTGTAGCCTCTCCCCAATGTTATTCAATCTGTATATTGAGCAAGCAGTAATGGAAACAAAAGAAAAATTCGGAGTAGCTATTGAAATCCAGGGAGAAGAAATAAAAACTTTGAGGTTCGCCGATGACATTGTAATTCTGTCAGAGACAGCAAAGAACTTGGAAGAGCAGTTGAACGGAATGGACAGTGTCTTGAAAGGAGGATATAAGATGAACATCAACAAAAGCAAAACGAGAATAGTGGAATGTAGTCGAATTAAATTGGGTGATGCTGAGAGAAATAGATTAGGAAATGAGACACATAAAGTAGTAAAAGAGTTTTGCTATTTGGGGAGCAAAATAACTGATGATGGCCGAAGGAATTTGTTAACATCGAGTATAGATTTAAGTGTCAGGAAGTCGTTCCTCAAAGTATTTGTATGGAGTGTATCCATGTATGGAAGTGAAACATGGACGATAAATACACTCCTGGAAATGGAAAAAAGAACACATTGACACCGGTGTGTCAGACCCACCATACTTGCTCCGGACACTGCGAGAGGGCTGTACAAGCAATGATCACACGCACGGCACAGCGGACACACCAGGAACCGCGGTGTTGGCCGTCGAATGGCGCTAGCTGCGCAGCATTTGTGCACCGCCGCCGTCAGTGTCAGCCAGTTTGCCGTGGCATACGGAGCTCCATCGCAGTCTTTAACACTGGTAGCATGCCGCGACAGCGTGGACGTGAACCGTATGTGCAGTTGACGGACTTTGAGCGAGGGCGTATAGTGGGCATGCGGGAGGCTGGGTGGACGTACCGCCGAATTGCTCAACACGTGGGGCGTGAGGTCTCCACAGTACATCGATGTTGTCGCCAGTGGTCGGCGGAAGGTGTACGTGCCCGTCGACCTGGGACCGGACCGCAGCGACGCACGGATGCACGCCAAGACCGTAGGATCCTACGCAGTGCCGTAGGGGACCGCACCGCCACTTCCCAGCAAATTAGGGACACTGTTGCTCCTGGGGTATCGGCGAGGACCATTCGCAACCGTCTCCATGAAGCTGGGCCGTCTTCCGCTCACGCCCCAACATCGTGCAGCCCGCCTCCAGTGGTGTCGCGACAGGCGTGAATGGAGGGACGAATGGAGACGTGTCGTCTTCAGCGATGAGAGTCGCTTCTGCCTTGGTGCCAATGATGGTCGTATGCGTGTTTGGCGCCGTGCAGGTGAGCGCCACAATCTGGACTGCATACGACCGAGGCACACAGGGCCAACACCCGGCATCATGGTGTGGGGAGCGATCTCCTACACTGGCCGTACACCACTGGTGATCGTCGAGGGGACACTGAATAGTGCACGGTACATCCAAACCGTCATCGAACCCATCGTTCTACCATTCCTAGACCGGCAAGGGAACTTGCTGTTCCAACAGGACAATGCACGTCCGCATGTATCCCGTACCACCCAACGTGCTCTAGAAGGTGTAAGTCAACTACCCTGGCCAGCAAGATCTCCGGATCTGTCCCCCATTGAGCATGTTTGGGACTGGATGAAGCGTCGTCTCACGCGGTCTGCACGTCCAGCACGAACGCTGGTCCAACTGAGGCGCCAGGTGGAAATGGCATGGCAAGCCGTTCCACAGGACTACATCCAGCATCTCTACGATCGTCTCCATGGGAGAATAGCAGCCTGCATTGCTGCGAAAGGTGGATATACACTGTACTAGTGCCGACATTGTGCATGCTCTGTTGCCTGTGTCTATGTGCCTGTGGTTCTGTCAGTGTGATCATGTGATGTATCTGACCCCAGGAATGCGTCAATAAAGTTTCCCCTTCCTGGGACAATGAATTCACGGTGTTCTTATTTCAATTTCCAGGAGTGTATATTCAATGTCGCGGTGTTTGTGTGGAAAACCATTTCATTTGGGAGCAAAACCATACCTCGATTTATAAAGCCAGTATAGTTTTTAACATGGATACTTGTGTGCGCCGGTAGAACCAAAACCGATAGTGACAGTAACATTTCTCACCAAATTGCCAACCTCTTCAAGACATACAACATAAAAATAAGTTTCTTCGCCAACAACAAAATACAAAATAAAATCATACACACACCAAAACCACTATACAACAGTATCAAAAGTCAGGTGTGTACAAGCTCATTTGCAACTCATGACCAAGCTTCTACATTGGACAAACTGATAGAAGCTTCAGAACATTATTTAAAGAACACATAGATGCACTCAGTCTTAACAACCTGAAAAAGTCCAGCTTTGCCTCACATCTTGCCCAACACAATCATTCTGCAAACAACATAGATCAGAATCTCCAAATACTCCATTTTGCCAACAAAGGCACAATACTTGACCTTCTTGAAGAAACTGAAATATTTATCTACTTTGAAGTTCTCTTAGTAATCACTCAACGAACCCTACACCACCTCCCCATCACCCACCCCCCAACGACCCTTCCCCTCCCTCTCCTTACATCCTAACTACACCGGTGCCAATGTAATATCCTACTACAGAATAAAACCTGTACTATATTTCTAAATGTTAAAGCCCTCTACCACTAACATGAATCAGTACTTTTATACATATTACTTCTAGCTGGAACAAACAGAAGCTGCCTTTACCAATATTCCAAATCACTTTAATGTTAGAATAAAAATAAGTCAACAGTTAAAGGACTTTTGTTCATGGTTTTTAAATATAAAGTGTACAGCCATACAAACACATTTAGTCCATTACAATCACTATAACTTGTATAAATATACCTTTAGCTAAAATAAACAGAATCTACTCTTACTAATACACCAGATCATGTTAACATAACAACAGAAATAAGTCAACAGTTCATCTGAAGGTTTGTTATTAATTTAAATTTAAATATAAAGGTCCTAGTCTAACAGACAGCTGCATCTCACTGCAGATACAATTCCTGGGTATTCGTGTTAATGCCAATCACATTTTTAAACAATAAATAAATAAATAAAATGCTATAAACTGCCTGTATTATACGTAATATACAAATAGAAATAAGATATCAGATCACCTGAAGTTTGTTCTTGTAGTAATTTATTAAAATATTTGCCCTTATATCGACTTTAACACATGTAAAGAAGAACAAATTACATCTATGTGCAAAGTAGGCATATGCCATATCTTTCTGTCAAGATCTTTGTTACAAGCAACAATTGTAAAGCACATGCTGGATGCTGGAAAAGTCTCGCTGTCAGAGTGTAAATTAATATGGTTTTTGTGGAAGTGTGTGTAGTGATATAACAACTGGACATGGAAATGGAGTCAGACAGATGGACACTAAACGAAAAAATCCGCCGATACTGTCGCAGTAAGTAAAAAACTAAATTTACATCCACATCGACAGATAAGCTACAGTCATGGCGATACATTAAAGTGTGTTCCATCTTTTTGTCATAGAGCTAGCACCCAGCATTATGCTAGCAATAATGATGTAACTTCCTGAAACCATTTGAAGATGAACCTCAAAAGATTCGAAAACCGGTTTATGGAATAAAATATAATTATTCAAAAAAGTGACTGGTTACAGTTTTGTATAATTTATTTACAAGTAACATAGTCGTTGCGATAGTGTTTTTAACATCTGGTAGCCTGTAAGACATTACATTTCTCTTTCTGAGACACATTAGTACCACTCAAAAGAGCCGGCCGAAGTGGCCGCGCGGTTCTGGCGCTGCAGTCTGGAACCGCGAGACCGCTACGGTCGCAGGTTCGAATCCTGCCTCGGGCTTGGATGTGTGTGATGTCCTTAGGTTAGTTAGGTTTAACTAGTTCTAAGTTCTAGGGGACTAATGACCTCAGCAGTTGAGTCCCACAGTGCTCAGAGCCATTTGAACCATTTGAACCACTCACAAGAAAAACTTATGAGACATGCCCATCCATCGCGGATTTTCGCTCAGTATTGTTTGGTATCGCCAGTATTCAGTTATTGGCGAAGTATTATATATAGTCGTATTGAATACATGATAGATTCGTTGTGATCAGCGGGCTTGTAAAGTATGTGTATGTTCGGACTTGTGAAAAGAAAATGGCTATGTCCTGCCGTAAGGAAGGTATTGGTTTGACGTGGAAAACTGCGATAGCCCCAAGGGGAATGAATGATTTTATCACTTCTAAAATTATGTCCAGTCATAAGATTGGTACAAATATTTCAATTTCCAAAGCCACAGTCGTCAGGAGGGGGTATTTCCAGTACTTCGCTCATTATCGAATGTTGTCCGATTGAAGCTGCAATCGTAATATTTATTTGTAAGTACAGTGATCAAATATACCGGGTGATCAAAAAGTCAGTATAAATTTGAAAACTTAATAAACCACGGAATAATGTAGATAGAGAGGTAAAAATAAACACACATGCTTGGAATGACATGGGGTTTTATTTTAACCACTCCATATTGCTAGACGCGTGAAAGATCTCTTGCGCGCGTCGTTTGGTGATGATCGTGTGCTCAGCAGCCACTTTCGTCATGCTTGGCCACCCAGGTCCCCAGACCTCAGTCCGTGCGATTATTGGCTTTGGGATTACCTGAAGTCGCAAGTGTATCATAATCGACCGACATCTCTAGGGATGCTGAAAGACAACATCCGACGCCAATGCCTCACCATATGCTTTACAGTGCTGTTCACAACATTATTCCTCGACTACAGCTATTGTTGAGGAGTGATGGTGGACATATTGAGCATTTCCTGTAAAGAACATCATCTTTGCTTTGTCTTACTTTGTTATGCTAATTATTGCTATTCTGATCAGATGAAGCGCCATCTGTCGGACATTTTTTGAACTTTTGTATTTTTTTTTTTTTGTTCTAATAAAACCCCATGTCATTCCAAGCATGTGTGTCAATTTGTACCTCTCTATCTAGATTATTCCGTGATTTATTCAGTTTTCAAATTTATACTGACTTTTTGATCACCCGGTATGTGTCTGGGTTCCCATGTCAATTATGTGTGGGATGGGTTGTGCGCAGCGGTGGTGGCATGTGGCGGGAGCGATTGACATTCCTGGCTTATGGCCAGAGCCGTCGAAATGATGAGGTCTGCTGCAGTACAGCAGTATAGCTGACCTAACCGTGTCGCCCTCTAGATGGCACAGTAATAGTATGTGTGTGTTCTCAATGGAAATTTGAGAAGATTCCATATTGGTGTGTGTTTGCACTGGACAGTTATTCCCTCCCATGTAAATCGTCTGGATGACTGCTTCTTCACATGTCCCATCTTTATTTGGTTTAGAGAACATAGAGTGAGGTGTGTGCTGTGTTCATCTAGATGGTGAAAGATGGGTGGAAGACACGTTTACTGGTTTTCTGCACATAGAAACACCTTAGTTGACTTTTTAAATTAGAATGGTGATTTGGAATCTGTTATACCATTGACATTGGTACAAATTTGTGAGTGGAATTATCAGTGTCCTCTATTTTTTCGCGTTTTCATATAAAGATCTTTGCAGACCAGATAAGTTTCTAGTTACTCAGTGATTTGCAGCCCCTGCCCCTCGATAAAGTTTCGGATTTTTAGCGAAATATTTCCGATCTTTATCTTCCGAATTATACTGTACAACGATCAGTGGTATACTGCTATGTACACTATGTGATCAAAAGTATCCGGACACCTGACTGAAAATGACTTACAAGTTCGTGGTGCCCTCCATCGGTAATGCTGGAATTCAGTATGGTTTCGGCCCACCCTTAGCCTTGATGACAGTTTCCACTCTCGTGGGCATATGTTCAGTCAGGTGGTGGAAGATTTCTTGGGGAATGGCAGCCCATTCTTCACGGAGTGCTGCACTGAGGAGAGGTATCAATGTCAGTTGGTGATGCCTGACACGAAGTCAGCGATCCATAACTATCCAAAGGTATTCTATCGGATTCCGGTCAGGAAAAAAATGGCTCTAAGCATTTAGGGACTTAACTGCTGACGTCATCAGTCCCCTAGAACTTAGAACTACTTAAACCTAACTAACCTAAGGATATCACACACATCCATGCCCGAGGCAGGATTCGAACCTGCGACCGTAGCGGACGCGCGGTTCCAGACTGTAGCGCCTAGAACCGCTCGGCCACCCCGGCCGGCCGGTTCAGGTCAGGACTCTGTGGAGGCCAGTGCATTACAGGAACATTATTGTCTTGTAACCATTCCGCCACAGGCCGTGCATTATGAGAAGGTGCTGAATTGTGTTGAAACATGTAATCACTATCCCCGAATTGTTCTTCAACAGTGGGAAGTAAGACGATGCTTAAAACATCAATATAAGCCTGTGACATGCAAAACAAGGGGTGCAAGCCCCCTCACTGAAAAAACGACCATGCCATAACACCACCGCCTCCTAATTTTAATGTTGACACTTCAAATGTTGGCAGATGATGTTCACCGGGCATTCGCCATACCTACACCCTGCCATCGGATCGCCACATTGTGTGCCGTGATTCGCTATTCCACACAAGGTTTTCCCACTGTTCAATCGTCCAATGTTTACGCTCCTTACAACAAGCGAAGCGTCGTTCGGCATTTACGGCGTGATGTGTGGCTTATGAGCAGCCGCTCGACAATGAAATCTAAGTTTTCTCACCTCCCGCCAAACGTCATAGTACCTGCAGTGGATCTTGATGCAGTTTGGAATTCCTGTGTGACAGTCTGGATAGATGTCTGCGTATAACACATTACGAACCTCTTCAACTGTCAGCGGTCTCTATCAGTCAACAGACGAGGTCAGCCTGTATGCTTTTGTGCTGTGCGTGTCCCTTCACTTTTCCACTTCACTATCGCACTGGAAACAGTGGACCTAGGGATGTTTAGGAGTGTGGAAATTTCACGTACAGACGTATGACACAAGTGACAGCCAATTACCTGACCACATTCGAAGTCCATGAGTTCCACGGAGTGCCCCATTCTGCTCTCACGATGTCCAATGACTACAGAGGTCGCTGATATGGAGTACCTGGCAGTATGTGGCAGCACAATGCACTTAATATGAAAAAAATATGTTTTAGGAGTGTCCGGATACTTTTGATCACATGGCGTAATTGATATCGAGAAGTATCGCGTAAATGGCATGATATTCTGACAAACCATGTCAAAATACATGTGTTCTTGCAATCCCAGAGTCTTGATTTGGGTGTAGAAAGCAAGCAAGCAAGCATGTCTGGTCCAGAAACAGTAGCGTCTTTGTGCTGAGGGGAACCATCCCAGCCTTTGTACAATAGTTTGGAGAGTTACTATGGTCCACTGAGGGCGCTCTGTTCACGTGTCGGGCCAGCATGTGTGCAGGGGCAGATGACTCATGACCATTGCAGTGGATGACCTACTGAGATCGTGGGAAATATCTAGTGGTGTGAGGAGTTTGTTTATACAGTGCATGTGCTAAGTGCTATCTGTCTTCACACTATATGTATGAGGGTCTGGTGGTCAATAGCTGTATGCAGGATGCAGAAGTGATGATTTTGTATGGTACAGGACACGAATTGTGTTTTTACTACATCGACATGGTATGTTGTGATATAGCCAGGTTGGAGATTGGCTTCGCGCTGAAACATTCAAGCTTTCCTTGACAGTAACAGAGCAGTGTAACTGAGGAAGTTTCTTTCTGTATTCCTTGATTTGTAGACCTCTTTTGCAGGGTTTAACTGTCAGTGCGATATGGCGATCTGTACAAAATAGTTTTGCCGCTGAAAGTCTCATCTGCAAAAAAAAAAAAATTGGCGGACAGTGCTCCCACACCAGCAGCAGTTGTTTGGTGGGATTCACACCGAAAAAATCAGCCTTTGCTCGACAATAGCAGAGCAGTGTATTTGAGGAAGAGCCTTTCCGAACTTCACGATCTGTAGACCACTTTATATGGTGATGATGATGTTTATCATTCGATATGGTGAAACACAGGCACACAGTCAATATGGGTCTTGTCCAGTTGAGCATGACTTATCATCACTGAAGGGGAGGCTGTGTTTCTGTGGCGCAAAGCAGCAATTTGCATTGAGACACTACTCAGACAATTCCACCCATCTAGGGATAATATTATTTTAACGTCACAATATCATGGACTTGCAATACAACCATCAGATGAAAGTTACGAGGAGTTTACAGATGCTCTTTTTTAAGTTGCAGGCAGCTTTACTTACGATGACATTAAAGTTTTCACATGACTGGGTAGGTGATATATAAATAGCCATTACTATGTATTTTAGTGGGGAATTATGCCTTTATCACGGAATAATTTTGTTCCTCCTCCTCATGGTAATTTCACAGTGTTGGCAGCTGATGAACGAATTCAGCACAGTCTGCAATTGGTTTGATTCCCTCTACAGTGAGGGTGTGTCCAAGCAATGCAGTTTTACGCTTCTGCAATTGCGATTTGTCTTTGGCGATTATTACCACTGCATTATGTAGGGTTGTGAAAATGGGTTCAAGATGTTGTTCATGACTGTGGGAGTCGACAAAGGAAATTAAAATGCCAGCAGTCGATCTTGGAAAGGACTCCATCGACAAAATCCTACCATGTCTTTGCTGTGTTTTTCAGTCTGTATGGCTTTACCAAGAACTCGAATAAGCCAAAGAGTGGAATAATGGCTGTTTTACTAACGTTGCCTGGATGCACTGGTATTTGGTAATAAGCTTTGCAGCAGTTAATCACACTGAAAATCATAGCTCCCACCAGTGAATGTGTGAAATCTTGAATGTTTGGCAGGGGGTGGCTGTCATGGATCATAAGGAAATTAAGAGACCTGTACTCTCTGCAGAGTCTTACAGAACCATCTCTCTTGGATACTAATTCTATGGGTGATGCCCAAGAGCTGTCTGTGTGGCAGATGATGCCTGCTTGCTTCTACAGCTGTCTAAGCTGGCTGGAGAATTGGTGGTGCGAGGCACTGTACCTTGTGGTGACTTGTTGAGACAGAGGTTGTGTTAATGTGGTGCATTGTGCTATTTCTGATAGCGCACTGGTAGAGTCTAGCCCGTGGTGTGTCACGCAAGGGTCCAGAAAGCCATTGTCAAAGTGGAGATAGCGAGGCTGATAGTGCTGTAGTGACTTAATTTGTTGGCGAGATGTTTCGTGTGTTGTGGTATTGACAGGCTAGACCAATTGGGTGTCCCCGGGTGGTGGAGACATGGTCACATGTTCTAGTTCCATTGCTGCTGCCGTGTATGAAAGTGGTCAGAGATTACTGTGCATGTCAGAGTGCAAATAACATCTCATGTATCCGTTGGAGCAGATCGTCATTGACAAAGCGTAGTCACTGTGAAGTGATGCAGGTCCAGTAGAATCATCTGTATGGTCATAAGACACTTGTGTAGAAGTGGACCACTGTTGGTGTAGGCCATGAAGTAGATCATAGGTGGGCATAATTGCTTCACAGCCCACGGCGGAGGTGAGATAAAAGTACCGAGGATGGACTGTTGTGCCGGCCGAAGTGGCCGAGCGGTTAAAGGCGCTGTAGTCTGGAACCGCAAGACCGCTACGGTCGCAGGTTCGAATCCTGCCTCGGGCATGGATGTTTGTGATGTCCTTAGGTTAGTTAGGTTTAACTAGTTCTAAGTTCTAGGGGACTAATGACCTCAGAAGTTGAGTCCCATAGTGCTCAGAGCCATTTGAACCATTTGATGGACTGTTGTGTGTCATAGTGGAATAAATACCCCACCACAGGTTTAGCAATGTCAGCCACATAAAAGGTGCAAGTGCAATGTAGCTCATCCACAGTGCTGTACAGATGGATACTGGCATCACTAGCTGCAAGAAGCTGCAGTCCGAAGCTTTCAAAGTGCAGCTGAGACCTCTTATGGGGCACTGTGCACACATCTGAACCTCTTTCCATAAGGAAGTATGTGTGTATGGAGTGGTCATGGGTATATGGGTTTCCTTCAGATGACGTCGTTTTTGTAGAAGGGAGGCGACTTAGTGATGTGGTGTGAGCCGGTGCATACATCACTTTCCGCATTTGTCATTTGTTGCAAGAGCAACGCCACCGGCAGTTGCGATCAGCTACACCACACTGCACATGGCACCAACAATTGGCCGCGCGCGGGGTAGCCACGCAGTCTAGGGCATCTTGTAACGGTCCGCGCGGCTCCCCCCCCCCGAGGAGGTTCGAGTCCTCCCTCGGGCATGGGTGTGTGTGTCGTCCTTAGCGTAAGTTAGTTTTAGAGTAAGTAGTGTGTAAGCTTAGGGACCGATGACCTCAGCAGTTTCGTCCCATAAGACCCTACCACAAATTTCCAAATTTTACCAACAGTGTTGCAGCTGAGGGGAGGCAGAATCAGCTGGGGAGAGGCGAAAGCACCTCGTGCGGCGTTTGCTGCAGGCATTGTGGTGCCATGTGCAGTTAGCTGGTCGATTCTTGTAGAGGGGCCTGTGACGTCTTCTTCAGGAGACGTTGGGTGGCATCAAGTTTGTTCGCGGTGCGTGCCGGCCGGTAACATGATGGAGGCAGGGGTATCCAATTTGATGTGCTGCCTTTGCTGTACCACTGAACACAATCTGTATGCTAGAGTAATTTTTTGGTCTAATGGTTCCGATTCTTGCGCAACCATTACGAGCTGTAGCTGAGGCGGGACTTGGACGATCCATGAGGTACAGAGGATTGGGTCCAGCATTAAAGTGGCGTCTACTAGCGAATGTAATAGACCCCATAATTGCGAAGGAGATCCTTCCGTGAGCTGTTCTTCAGAAATCTCCTGTCGCACCTATTACTCAGGGGTGCTGTTTTTGTTGCATCGTACTTGCGTGCCAGCTGTGATAGGATAAAGTCACTCATTAATTCCACATGTCCGACGAGATGGTAGATCATCACAAATTATGAGCTGTAGTTTACAATCTAAAAGTCTATGTGGAGTATAAGATCATTTGAAATAGGGTGAACTGGAATATTCGAAAAATAAAGGGAATTATTGGGAGAGATATACAGAGGGTACAGAATGAGACCTTTGTGGATCACAAAAGAAAGTATGGCGGATGGTCCAAAAGCATAAGAAGGATATTAATTAACACATTCAGATATGCAACGTAAGCAAAATTCAGGGGGGAGATTAGTTTAAATTATAGTATAAGGACGTAACAAAGGTGGAAATTGAAACTAGTCACCAAAGCACAGAAAATGACAACCAAATAGACTTCTTATTGGAAACAATATGCACTTTAATAAAAAGGCTTGAAAACAGAAAATCTCCAGGGCCAGGGTGGGGTGGGGGGGAGGGGAGGGGGGGGCAGCATGTATTATATGAACAGCTCCATACTTTGTTTAATAGTTTCATGAAGGAAGAAGGAAGAGAATGGAAAGAAAGTTCCAGAATTCCAGTGCCCAAGAAAGAACCAAGTACAGTGGAAATTGTCTATAACAACATTAAAAGGATCTTGAAAATTGTGTTGTTATAAACGACTGTTGTTGTAACCGACGTTCATATTTTCAGCCTATTGTGGTGGCGAATGGAAAAGAACAAATTTATATAGCCTGGTTTTGTGTTACATACAATATTCACTCTTAAGCTAACATAATGCAATATGTACAGCAGTATGTCGAGTACTCATCACTCTTATTTACTTAGGAGTGAAGTAATCAGTCATTTTACTCTGCTGTCTATTTGCCCAATACAGGCTTTCTAAATTTACCTTCTACGGTCATTATTTCATTTGCAATTTCACTGCCCCCCCCCCCATCCTTTCTAGTTTCATAGAACGTGTTCACAATTCTAATGGCTTCTAAAGCATCACTCACAGTAGCAACAGCCACCTTATTTCTTTCTTCCTCTTCTTCTTCTTCATGTCCCTCGCTTATTTCATCGTCACTGTGGACCTGGTTGTTCACTTCATTTGCAATTTCGTCTTCAGTTTGCGCTTCAGTTGTAACAAGGTCATCATGTATTGTTGCCGACGTTTCATAGTCGCACCGATTGAGAATATCACAGTTGATTTCTGGTAGCAATGCAGACAGCGACAGATCATCAATGTCATCAAACGTGTCTCCAGTTTCGGCGGCATTTATTCCTCCAGTTGTGATTCCCACATGGCGGAAACATTTCTTGATGACTTGGGCTGTGACCTGACTCCAAGCGTTGGTAATGCATCTGACGGCTTCCATCAGTGTAATAGAATAATCCTAGTTTTTCTCAATGCACTGTATCATTTTCAGTGACACTTTCATCATCAGTCCATGGGCTGCAATAAGCTTGTCGTATTTGCAGGAAGAAAGCAAAGCTTAATATTCTCCAGACCAAAGAGCGCAGGATGTGCTGGACAGTTGTCAACATGAACCAGTATCTTCCTTTTCTGACTTATAATCGCCCGACCCCAACGCCTTATTTCAGCTTCAAAGAGTTCGGAGGTCATCCAGGACATTATTACCATTGTACTGCACTCGCAGATTTTTTACGCGCTTAAAACATCTAGGACTTTTCGATTTACCTTTCGTGAGAAATGTTTTCTTCTCAGTTCCATCTGCGTTACCATAACTGTTATTCGTTCTTTAGATGACTTGCCGCCAACACATTATTCACCCATGAATTCTCGAGTTTTGTTAGGTGTCAATTTAAATAAAATCCCAATCTCCTCTGCATTAAAGATGTCACAGTCAGCATATCCTTCACGAACTGTAGACCATACGATAGTGAACCATTGTTGGATTGTTTCAGTATTCACACTGTCGGCTTCACTGCTCACTTTGCCAAAGTAATGCCGTGACGTTGTTTGAGCCTGTCAGTCCAACCGCTGCTGCAGAGAGATTCCTCATATTTTAATTTTTTGGCAAATTCTTCTGCTTTCACCATAAGGAGAGGTCTACTAACAGGTAGACCGTTGCCTTTGTGCTGTTTAAACCAGTTAAGCAACACTTCATCCACGTCACTCCCTTCAGCTTTTCCTAACTGTTTGATTTTAGATCCATTTTCTTAAAACTCGGTAACAGTTTCATCCTTGTTCTTCCCAGTCGTTTGGACTGTGGGATTTACGAGGCCAAGCTGAGGACACACGTCAACCTGTTTAGCTCCATTCTCCATTTCATTCATCACTTTTAGTTTTTCTTTCGCCGTTAAAACTTTTCTTTTACTGGCCAGACTGTTTAAAATGCGTACACTTCGTAACAAATTGTTGTGGACGAGTTCTGTGATTGCCACAATTACTGTAGTATGAATGCGCTAAGGTAAAATTGATGTGGAGTCTGTACTAGAACTGTTGTAGATGGAAGGTCAGAGAGAAGAATATACCAACTTGCCATATTAAAACAACAGATTCCCTTCTACAGTACATTGATTCTTAGAATATCTTGTTGCTAACTGAGACTGAAAATGGCGTTATATACGAGGTAAACACATACATACATACATTTTTCGTATTAAGCATTGATGAGAAGTATGTTCCTTACGAGGAACATGGCTGTACCACGGAAATCACGACGTTATAGCCGACTTGTCATTGCAGCTGATGTCGTTGTAAGAAATTCAACTGGGTTAGATAGTTACTGGGGTAATGCCCCGTTTGATACCACCTTAAAACTGTTAACATCAATAATTAGAGATAGAATGCAGAATTATGTAGAAACAGTAGGAGTACAGCAACGATTTAGGAAAAACATGGGCACAATAGTTGCTATCTATTTTCGCTTTAAGACAGATTTTGGAGAAATCCATAGAGTTCAGTAACCCAGCCTGCCTGTGCTTTTGATAGAAAAAGAATATTGATAGAGATAAGAATATAATTCAAAACTTAATCAACGAGAGAGTACCAATGGGTTTACTGAAAATCGTAGAAAATATATATACATGTAATAAAACGAGAATTAAAACAAACGATGAATTTTCAGATGAAATTTTATTAGATTAAGGAATTACACAAGGAGACTTATTAAGCCCCCTCCTGTACAATTAAACAATGGGCCACATCACTGGTGATGTAAACAAGTAGTTGGGCTATACAATGGGCAACAAAGAGGTAAATATTATTGCTACAGTGATGATGGTGTAATGATAGAAAACAATGAGGATGATTTAGGAAGATTACTTCACCAATTTAAGAAAACAGCTAAGCAACAAAACATAGAAATGTTATCTAAAAAAAATTAGGAGTATGGTAATATTAGAAGTACTTGTTCGATGTAAATTAGAAGTAGATGGTGTGTGAATTGAACAAGTGATGAGCTTTAATTACCTAGGAACTGCGCAGCTATAAACACTTAACCAAGATCAAGTGACGAAGGATGCCTCCAAAATACTGTACAGAGAAACAAATTTGTATCAGCTGAATAGAAAATAAAAATAAACAAAACAACAATGCATTCTGTTTTGACATATGCATCAGAAACTGGAACAGAAACGAAAAAGGTAAAACAAAAGTTAATGGCAGTGAAAACGAAGGTACTAAGACAGAGCCAAGTAGCAACCATGTGGGACAAAAGAACAAATGTGTCGATAAGGGTACAGTGCTGAGTCCAAAATATAAATAAATGTATGGAGCCAACAAAAAGATTTGGAATGATTGTGTGGAAGGGGTGGACCCTAAAAGACTAGCTAAAATATGTAAACATGGACGACATCAAAGGAAACGACTACCCAAACGACCAGCCAAGAGATTGGACGGCAGTTCGTCCAGTACGTCCACGTAATGAGGCAGAGAAACAGGGGCAATTGTAGTCAGTCCGTAAAAGAAGATGTTTACAGTGTATAATGCAGTGAATACACACTCGACTGTCACAAACAATGCCACTTGATCAGGCTGGTTAGGTGAACAGGTTGCGGTGCAGCTCTACACTGTCGTGAGAGGCCCAGAAAACGGCTGCGCCCGTTGAGCTGAACAGTAAGACACGACCGGTGCCAAAACCGTCGTTCGCGGCATGGTTGGAGCTGTGAACAAGGCGTCAATGTTACACCAGGGTTGTGTGTGCAAAGCAATTGTGTCGAATGTCGGCGAATGCGGCGTGGTAGACACGGAAGGGCTGTTGACACTGTATCTGTCGGCACGAATATCGAACGTGATTTGCCCTCGAAGCTGGTCGATGTAGGATCGTTATGTTAAGTACACTAATAATCGTTCCAACGGCGGCCATTGTTGTGTCACAGTCACTGTATGTTGTGAGGCGGCGTTCGTGCAAGGTTCTTGTTCTGTTTTCTACACTCTTTCTTGATGAATGTAATGACAACTCTGAATCATAGCTGGCGTCGATAAATTCAGAATAGTAGAGCTGCGAGGGACAGGGAACGAAGCAAATTCCGCGTCCATTGTTAATACACAATAAAGCAAAGTCAGATAGTATTTCGCGAGTCAATGTCCACTGCAGTCGTGGTCACCAATGTGAATGGTTTCTTCAGTTTAGTGGAAGGGAATATATGAACACAAGTATTATGGGTTTAAACATTTATTCTTAACTGCGCAATACAGAAAGCCACCTCTCTGTCGCATCGCTCAGCACTAACTGCATGTAGTGATGGGGAGCTCGTGAATGAGTCGTTTAAATGAACGCTTCACTCCAGTGAAGTGTGAACTAACCACTCAATTTCAGTGAACTGGTACTTCAAACTCTCCACAGATAGTACACTCCACACTTTTTTTCTAGTTCGTTCACTCACTCTCTTCCCATCTCCCTCTCCCACTACATTGGCGCTACGTCACTCATTCTCCCTTCACTTCAATCCTCCCTGTACTGCCTGTCGACGAATCGCGCGGTGAAATACACTTAGAACAACAGTTGCACTTTGCTTTCACATAACCTAAATCGGCGAAGAAACCCCAAATTTCATTACTTTTACGCGATCGCGTGTTGCTAGCCATTGTATAAGCGTGAACAGACACAAAAACTGCTTTCGAATAAAATAAAGAGGGATTTTACCTGAAATCGTACCAATGACTACAGGTGACAGTTTACGTTTTGAATTTAGAGGGTTATTATTCTCAATAAAAATAAAATCTCCAGGAAAGCTTCTGAATAATTACTTAACGTAGGTATATAGACTTTGTGACAGTGGTAAACATACTCATTCTATTTTGGATTAAATTTTAAAAGGAACATAAACTTGGACTGCATTTCGTTGGTAGCCCTAGTTTTCAGTCCATAAATACAACAAATAAGGTTTCACTTGGCAGATGAAGACTCTTTTTGGCGCTTCATGAGAAAATGTCGAGTAAGATTAAACGTAATACCTTCTTTATATGTGACAGGCTTCTCTGTTTATCTTTCCTTTGTCCCCTTCGACCATCCTGTATTTAAGTTAACTCAGACGCTGTAAGACGCAAAACGTTGCGTGCACGTTACTGCATAGTTCGGCCATCTGTTGGTAAAAATATGAAGTATTACGAAGCTTTATTGTACGAGCGAGGCGAAGCGAGCGTAGCCGTGGCTGAACGGCGAACTGGGCAACTTCGCCAGGCTTCCGTACTTCATGAATGAACTACTTCATTTGAACGCTTCAAGACAAAGAGTGAAATGAATGAAGTACTTCACGCGAATGAACGAGTTCGACCCATCTCTAACTGCATGTACAAAGCATAGACATTCCATGCCTACACTAAGCCATGTTGGTCAGTGGACTTCTTTTCCACGAAATCGCCACAGGCCCAGTTTTCGTAAACATGTTTTCTTGTTAATCAGTGGCAATTTAACTGACATATTCTTACTAAAGTAATATTTTTATGACAAATGAAACGTGCCCAACTTGACACAGTATTGTTAATTATGGGGTTTGGTGTAATGGGCCCTGTAATTTATTCCACTGAAGTAATTGTAGTGGCATGCGAATTGGGGATTAAATGAGGTTCTTCAGTGGTTTTGTAGGACATGTAGCAGAGATAGGAAGATAGTGGAACAGAACGGGAAAATTGCTGTTCTTCAGGCTGAATTAGACAAGCAAGGGGTTTAACAATAGCACATTTCAATCCCTGGGGAAATGCCTTGAGTCAGTGATGTATTACATACTTCAGATAAGATGGGGCTTATTATAAGGCAACAAATATTTAATAGTCCATTGAAAACACCACCAAAACAACATCTGCTTTTATCTTCGAGGGGAAGTATAATTTTCTTAATTTCAGAAGGAGAATTCGGTGATACATTTACATGACTGAATTTTATGAGAGTTGATTTTTCAACATACTGCTGTGATATTACTCTTACTGTTTGTCCTCATACTTTATATTACATTTAAGAAATGATTATTAAACACATTTTCTGCCTCTGACTAATCATTTATTGCCCTTCCATTTAATGTAGTAGTGATGTTGCTCTGTTACTTAGCCAGTTGTCCTGTCTCTCAAAAAAAATGGTTCAAATGGCTCTGAGCACTATGGGACTCAACTGCTGTGGTCATAAGTCCCCTAGAACTTAGAACTACTTAAACCTAACTAACCTAAGGACAGCACACAACACCCAGCCATCACGAGGCAGAGAAAATCCCGGACAACGCCGGGAATCAAACCTGGGAACCCGGGCGTGGGAAGCGAGAACACTACTGCACGACCACGAGATGCGGGCCCTGTCTCTCATTTCATTACATTTCATATAGTCTTAACGTTGATAACAGAACTACTTTCTACTATAATGTGCATGTTCCTTGATTTTTAATAACTTTCCTCGGGGATTTTGAGTTCTTTTTGTAGTATGCAACTACTGCAGGATCTCTACTTGTTTCTGCCAACAGATATGTTTCCATTTTCCTTTCACAAGCTTCTTTAACCCCCCAATGATCCAAGGTTTTATACATCGCTGTTTGATGTCCTTCCTGACCGCTTTTGTGAAAAGCTATTTCAAATAATGGTATGAATTTATCATGGAGTAGATTTAATTTTATGTCAGCATTTGGTTCATTATAAATTATGTCCCAGGTCATCTCTTGTAAAATGTTCTTAAAAATACTTGTGCAGGAGTCATTTATTAGATTTCCATTGAGGAGTATCAGTACTGTAAGATACTACTTTATTTATCCTAACTAACCGCACACCATGATCAGAGGGAGATTTTGTTTCTGTGCATACAGTTATTTTCTTACTTTGAGCTTCGCCAGAGAAAACATTACGATTAAGAATCCTACAGTCTTTATACAACCATGTTGGAAACTTAATTACCGAGATTAAATTTTAGAATACAAATCAGGTTTCTAGATCATTTATCCTACCATCGTCCTTTAGAAAACCTACATTGAAATCACCATATATGGTAGTAACGAATCCAAATTCGTCATAAACAGTTCAAAATTTCCCTGTGGAATTTTATACGCCTTACAATTTCAAAGTGAGCAAGTTTTCAATATTAATTCAAAACCACACTTGTCTGTGGGTGTGTCAGATAATATTATTGACAGAGATCCTGGGTGTAGCATAGAGTAAGGCCTGCTAAAGATTGCATCAACTATAATACATACCAATGTTGAGTTTGTATCTATTCTGAGACACCATGACTGAGCTCATTTGAATTCTTCTGTCAAGACAGTTAATTTGCAGCTGGTATGGCTGCTTATGTAGGGTGCAGGATCACATATTGGTGTGGTTCCTTTTGGTTCTGTTGATAGCTGGAGTTATAACAGGCATGACCTTCAACTCAACAAGAAAGGGAAGGGTACACTGGTAGAACTAATAGCAGAAAATTGAAGAGGGGGAGTCACTCTCATGAGTGCTAAAATTCCAGTGGTTACAGGTGACAGGACACAACCATTTTTAGGGTAGGGAGGATAGAAAGGAACTAAGTTTTAACAGAGATTAGGGTTGAAATGAACCAGTTCGGAAAACAAAGGAAGCAACATAATCCTGGCATATTGCACCAGCACAAGCAACTGTCGGTTCAAATTTTTCAACAAGCAGCAGAAATTTTATTTACACCCAGCTTTGTCTCAATCAATTTGAAATGCCAACTATCTTCATTGGATCAAAATATTCAAGGACTGAAAAGTAAAATTAATGACCTACTTATCTTTGTTGACGAGTTAGAGTCATCAAACAAAGTGCACATACTCTACCTCTCTAAACAACATGTAACCATTGTTACAGAAGCATTAAGCTTTACAGGATTTATGTTAACATCTTACATCTGTAGAACAGAAATGGAGAAAGGAGGAGGTGCCTCATTAAAAAGTGATTTTCATAAATTAAGAACATAAGACACTCTTAAATTTTCCTAGACCAGCATGTGGAAGCATGTATGACAGAGGTGAATTTCATAATAAATGTTTTATATTAACAAGAGTGTACTGAGCACCTGCACATAACTTTAATTTGTTAATAAATGACCTAGAAGCTCTACAGGACTATATAACAGCAAAAAAATTGTGTTTACTGGTGATTGTAATGAAGATTTTCTTGAGAATCCTTCCAGTAAGAATAAGTTACAGAAAGTAACATTATCATTCAACTCAGTTCCTAATGTAAGCTTCCCAACTTGCGTAACTAATTCCTCATAAAGAGCCACTGATAATTACCCTTATATAAAGGCCTAATGAACAAAATCATATCATAAAACCAACAGTCAATGGCCTCTCATACCATAACATGCAGTTCTTTTTATAAAATGTTAATACTGAACTGGTTATAATATCCACTAAATTTGAATTCAGGAGAGTAGTCAGTAAGCGGAAAATTGATTGCTTCAGGACATTTCTCAAAGACATTAACTGGAGTGATCTATTTGGTGCTCAGGGCCTGAAGAAAAATACATCACTTTGATTAATAAAATCCTTACCTCATTCTGACACTGATTTCCCCAAAACTAACCTACATTAGACCATAGTCACAAAGAAATCACAAATTACTCGAGTAATAAAGGTATTTTGTAAAACAAAAAGGAAATAACGACTGTCAGTTAGCAACAGCTCTTGTGTTTATGCTATGGCTTATTACAAGATGTGCTGCAAAATACTAAAGTGAGTAATATAAGAATCAAAACAAATGCACTGTGAGAAAACAATAACGTTATCAGATAGTAATGTAAAGATAATATGAGATATAGTGAAGGAGGAGATTGGTAGAACCAGGCATGAAGAGGAGCAGATGGCATTCAGAGTAAATGATACATTGGTAACAGCTGTGTGCAGTACTGAAAAACTTTTTAATGAGGATTTCATGACTGATTCTGAATAGGTGGAACTCTCTTACTCAGTAGACACTGCCACAGAATATCTCACATTAGTCATTAAAAATAATTTCAGTTTAAATACGGCCCTCATTAGACCACTAATTGTAATCTCCACCATGGAATCTTTTGAATAAAAAAAATCTGGTGGTTATGATAAAAAATCAACAAAGCTAAATGAAGGGAGTACGTCTGTATTTAGTAGTGTCTATATGTGTAACCAGTCAATTATCTTTGGAAGACTTCTTGCATGGTTGAAATGAACAGGAAACAAAGATAATCAGTAGGAAAGAGACATGTATCAAAAAGTTTGCAATAGTGCTGAGCCACAGTTATACAGTATTTTGTGAAAGACTACGCCACCACTAGACTGTATATTACTGTATTTTTCTTCTGTACACTCTAGATTTCAGCTTTTATCCTGTTATCGAGTATGTTTCTAGACCATTAAGACGTCATATCTGGTAGAATCAGCCCAAAGCTAAGAACATTGTACTCGATAACAGCGTAAAAGATGAAATCTAGAATGTACAGAAGAAAAATATTGTATTATATAGTCAAAAAATACTGTACTCGATAATGACGTAAAAGCCGAAATCTAGCTTCTAGCTTCTTGCTAGCTGGTGTTGCTTAATTTGGATCCTTTTCTCCCTACAGGGAGCCTTAGTGTGCAGTAGTGCTGCGTTCGTGGTTGGCTGAGCAAAAGTCAAGTATGTGTCTCAAAATGTTCCAGTTGCTGCTCGTCGCTTTCAGAGTGAAGTCGTTCTGTCTATTTGTCTAGTGACATAATCACATGTCGAACTTTTCGGCGAGGCTGCACCTTCCGCCATCAGCCCTTATATTGTGCTTCAGCGCCATATTCAAAATGTTTATTTATATGCGTTAGTCATTTTCCAAAAGGTTCACAGATTTTTCCCTAGCAAGTGACAAACAGTTCTGGTCCTCGATGCAATTTTTATTCTAAAGTGAAGGAGCCTCTCCGGCGTACACATCAATTTTAACGTAATGGTAGTCAACTGGAACTGTGTAGCCACCAATTGTCAATGTTAGCTAAACAACAATGTTGGTATGATTCTTACATTATCTAGTTAATACCAATCTAATGTCAGTTTGCTCAACTGCCTTTTTTCCAATTGCTGGCCACAAAAACACATCTCCCGCTTATCTGTTACTTACTCTCATTTTCACTCATACCCCCACACCACAAAGGACAGAAGATGAACACCATATGAAGGTCAAAAGGTGTATACAAATGGGGTGATTATTATTAAACTTTCGCTACTTGAGCCAGTTGTAGATAAAAACTACTTTCTGTATGGGTACCTGACTTTGTAGGTATGATGGTCAGACCATTCACAGCAGGATTTAGGTCCAGTGCTGGTGTGGCGACGAAGTTTTGAAACACAAGCATCAGTGTGCATTACAGTTGAAGACAGTCAACATGGGCCTGGACAAGGTGAGCAGAGCGTTCCTCATAAAGCTCTTTTATCAAAACAGTAGCAATAGTGCTGCTGCTCTTAATGAGTATCGATGCATAAAAGAAATACAGAAAGGTCACCATTCTGAAGAATGTGATTTGGAAATTCGAATTAACTATCGATTTAGGAATTCCTCCTAGGATATGTCGACAGTCAGTTGCACCACAAATTGTTGAAGAAGTTACTGTTACATGGCTGACAATGCTGGACCAAATGTGTGATCTTCAAGCAGTGTACGAGCTGTCTCACGACAACTGAACATTCTATGGTCCAACACTCTAAAAGTGCAGTGAACAATTGTGAAACTGTATCTCTTGTATGATTCAAGGCTATCGTGGATGCAGATAGTTGTCACACTGAGCTACATTTGTAACCTGAAACTCAAACGTGGTACACGATTAACGAATGATAGTCTCCCATGTGGAAATTCAAATGTGTTTCTTTCAATGTTTTATTTGCATTTTCTATACCACATTCTGTTACAAATGTTTCCACAAAGTTTCATTGCTCTATGCTCACTCGTTTTTAATAGCGGCCCTCTCAAGTAGCGACAGTTTATTATAATCACCATGTTTACATTCCGAAATAATTGAGTACTTCCTATCATCTTGCAGTACTTTTGTCGTACAGTCCCTACACACAGCCTTGTGACATACCTTGAAACTTAACACAACACATGCAAATATTTGTCTACTTTAAGCGGTCATGACTCAGTGCTTTAACAGAGGTGCTAGATCAAAGTTGGCAGGAGGCAGTGACCCATGTCAGACACATAACTTGATATATCGTAAAATCCATTAAGGGGGGGTTTGCAGGTCCTATGCGGGCAATGTTAAATTAGCCTACTTCATGTACCTTTGTCTCTGGAACCAATAAAGGTAACACGATACAATTTTTACAGCTGTCTTATCCATGTTAATTACGTCTACTGAACCAGAATTAAGAGATAAGGCACAGAGGAAGAGAGATATATATGTATTTTCAATTATGCTATTTTTTATTAGAAATAATTGTACACATAATGCCCTAGATGGCCTTCTATTCAAGTTGTTGTTATGGTTGTGCTTCAGTAGATACAAAATATTATAATGAAATAGGTGCCAAAGTTTCATATGGATATCACAAGTAGGTTTTGATATAAAGGGACATAAAGCATAAAAAATTTCATTTTGAGAAAATCACATTTAAAGAATAAAATAACAAAAACTGATTTGTAATTTTAAATTAAGTCTCAAAAACATCCAACAGCATAGTCATCATCACCATCTTTGCCATCTTCCTTCTCCAAAACCTTCTTACTTCTGATTGATCTTGCTTCTTTGGTGCTGAACTGAGCTGCACATTGTGCCTTGGTGAGTCTTATTTTCTCCAATAACTTCAAGCCCTTTACAGTAAGGTAGCCGGGAGTGAAGTTAAGATGTTTTATAACTCTTATTCTTCCCATATTTCCATCATTAAATGTTAATACAGCATCAATAACTCCCCATTTTAGTGTATAGAGCCCTAAAAACATTTTTGGGCACATGTGTCCAGATAATGTTATTGAATGATTCATTAGGATTCTGTGTTCACCCATGTAGGCACTTTTGGAGGAGGTCTGGGTGAGCTAGGTCCCTATAAATTGATTTTATTGCTTCCATAACAGTTTCAGGAATAGAGTTCTTGTGTTCAAAAGACACTCCTGAAACTTCAGCCTTCCAGAATTTACACCACGATTCAGGTTCAAGTGGGCAGAGTGCATATGTCGGTTTTCTGTCAGTTGAAAGTTTGTGGGTGCATGTGGCCCAGACTGCTTTTCTCATACTTCCTAAAGCATTTCCGTTATTTCTGATGGCCATAACACTTCTGGAGCTGATCTATTGTTTTATCAGCAGCCGACCTCTAAGTGGCATGCCATCAGACAGTGTGGTGGTGCGAAGAGATTGTTTTAATTTTCTGATATGTGTGCCCATCCTCTTTTGCATATTCCCAACACATTCCAATTTCTTTATCACAATATTTTCACACGGATTTGCTTCAACAACACACTTACACGCCTTAGAATCTCCATCCCCAAGGAACTGGATGTATCGTACACCCCTTTCCTGCAGTGATCTGCTATACATTTTCATTGCGGCATCAGCTTCCATTCCTCTGCTAGTTCCTTCATAATTTTTCTGACAGTTTTCATGTTCATTTTTTCCATTTTTGTCACAGGACCTTTCGCAATGTTTTGAAAGTGCCTCAAAATCAATTACTTTGCCTGTGTCTGTGATTGTGGCTACTGTGTTTTTCGACATATGACCAAACTTTTGCCATATCCCATCAAACGCAACTGGTATATCAATGTTGCCTTCGTTCACTTCAACAGCTTCATTTGTTGCAGCCTTCATTGACAGGGAAGCGACAGATTCAATAGCTTCTCCTGTAATTCAGTATACCTCTGAATTTTTGTAGGTGGTGGTGGTAGATTCATAACCGAACAGAAACACTAAGCTACACTAAGACCTTTTCCAATAGCTCTCATGGCATAGGAAAGTCTTACATTTACCTCACAAAGATTATTCTTGCATTCATTTGACATTACAAATGACTTTTTGTTCTCACAGCCAGTGAAAATAATTACTATTGTCATAGTAAATCCTATTCTTGCAGAAAAATCTTCTTCAATAATTACTTTTCCGCCACAAATATTACAGCACAGTGTGTCACACAACACCCGAATTAAAATGTTCATATCACACAAAACATAGCCCAGACCAGAAGTACTATTTTCTAAGTTATCCTGCAGTAATCCTAGTTCCTCGAATTGTTTATGTAATTTAGTTTTACTTGCATTGAGTGAGGTCACATCTCCTTTGTTCTGCCCGCATCTCGTGGTCGTGCGGTAGCGTTCTCGCTTCCCACGCCCGGGTTCCCGGGTTCGATTCCCGGCGGGGTCAGGGATTTTCTCTGCCTCGTGATGGCTGGGTGTTGTGTGCTGTCCTTAGGTTAGTTAGGTTTAAGTAGTTCTAAGTTCTAGGGGACTTATGACCACAGCAGTTGAGTCCCATAGTGCTCAGAGCCAGCCTTTGTTCTCTGGTGGCACAACAAGGTTATCTGATTTTACACTGCTTGTGGGTTTCAACTCTTTAACAACACACGGTTTTACACTTTTAGTGTGTTGGTTTCCACCAAATTTACATTTCTTGAATAGACTAGCACTTCTAGGCATGTTTATATTACGTCAAACTGCACCAGATTACGTCGAAAGTCACTGTTCCCCTCAAAACAAACAAACAGTTGCCAAGCGACTGCGTAATAGCAGTGTGACTAACATCGAGCGCCACGTGTTTTCTGTCAGAGATGGAAATCAGAGCCTTCTATAAAATGTAGTTTCTGAGATATTCACATATAAACAGACGGACGTCCGAAAATCTTTAATCTCGCAGATACGCATGTAAGACTTCAAAATTAAAAATGAAATACTTCTAAACGTCACACATTTTGGGCAGGTTCAAAATGGTTCAAATGGCTCTGAGCACTATGCGACTTAGCTTCTGAGGTCATCAGTCGCCTAGAACTCAGAACTAATTAAACCTAACTAACCTAAGGACATCACACACATCCATGCCCGAGGCAGGATTCGAACCTGCGACTGTAGCGGTCGCTCGGTTCCAGACTGTAGCGCCTAGAACCGCACGGCCACTCCGGCCGGCTTTTGGGCAGGAAAGAGTACATAATATTCTAGGGCTTGTTTTGTAAAGTGTGAAAATTTTCGAATTTTTGCCTGCAAACTCCCCTCAGAGTAACTTAATTTCCAGGGTATCTATGCAGACGTGAAGAACTGACCTTTGCAACATCAATGAAAAAAAATACACCAAGGAACCATTGCTTATTTCTACGACATTGAGAATATAGTGCTATGTGTTAGTCCACAAGGTCAACATCTTCCATATTGCTGTTGTAAAATTCTATAGCAAATGGTCAAGGAACACACGTTTCCTTTTTCTTTTGACTCCAACACTGCACTTGATCTGTAGGTTGGTTACCAGCACCAGCAGAAGCCATTGGATACAAGTCATGTCAAACCACTTGGTAATCGTAATATTGTCTTTGTTACTAACACATCTGTATGTGTCTCGTATGTCCTTTCTTAGGTCTTTGTCTTAAGACAGCAATGAATAAACAGCTGCATGAAACCGATTGGTATTGCATTATCCAGTGCCATAAATGCCATGTTTCTTCATTTCTTGAAGCAGTTGCACACTTGTAAAGATAATAAGAACCGAGTAAACTAGTATTTTATCCATCACCACTTGCACTGTGGTAAACCTGAAATCTATACTTGTGGTCTGATGTAAGAGCATGCATATAAACTTTCAGTCTCCACTTTCTGAGCTACTTTCCGTTATACTGTTTTATCTTGTGAAAGTCCTTCGAAGAGTCTTCCTCAGAGCTTGAGCTTGTTAAACTTATCACATCAGAGACAGATAAATTGGATGGCTCCCAATCATCAGTTTCACTATCACATGCTGTTTTGGAATCGAAATCGGATGTAAATTATCAAGCACATACTGAAATTCAAGAAAATTTGTAAAAATGAAACTTCTTGGCATATTAAAACCGTGTGGCAGAACTCAGGACCTTTATCTCTTTGCAGGCAAGTGCTCTACCGCCTGAGCTACCCAAGCACCACTCACGACCTCTGCTGACAGCTTTACTTCCGCCAACACCTCATCTCCTACCTTCCAGACTTCACAGAATCTCACTGAGAAACTAAGCCATGTCTCCACAAAATCCTTTCTTCCGGGAGTGCTTGTCTTAGAAATTTCGCAGGAGAGCTTCTGTGAAGTCTGGAAGGTAGGAAATGAGGTACTGGTGGAAGTAAAGCTGTAAAGAGCAGTCGTGAGTCGTGTGCTTTGGTAGCGCAGTTGGTAGAGCACTTGCCCACAATAGGCACAAGTCTGAGCTTGAGTCATGGTCTGGCACACAGTTTTAATCTGCCAGATAGTTCATACCAGCGCACACTCCTGTACAGACAGAAAATTTCATTTTTAAAAGTGTTAGCATTAATTTAAATAAGAAACTAAAGTAAAAACTTTAAAAAGGACATGTGAACTGAATGCTTCACTACGTTGAGTTATTACTTCATATTGAAAGAGGCTCACAACCAATGCCATTATTGCATGATGTCCACTGCAGCTGACAGATATTTTTTGCTTCATATCGATAGTAAAAACATGGTTAAACAGTCTGCGATTATTGAGAAATGGAGCAGTGTCTATCTAGATTTACTTTCCATTCATCTCGAACGCTCAAAGTAGTATAGTAATGTTGAAAGTCGATCTCGCTTCCCAGTCTCCATATTTGTACCTGTAACGTTTGGAGGCAAACAGAAGCAATAATAGTTACACTGCCGCCTGACTAATGATAGCATTAGCTCGAATATTTCCACTTGGGTAGACTGCATGTGTCATAGACTTCAAAATACTATACTCGTATTAAAATAACATTTTGATTAACATTTCGACAAGTCGAGTGGCAGGGGCCAGCCACCAGTCAACCGTAATTCTTTCTTGAGCACCACGTGCCCGCTATATTGCCTGTCTTTCAGGTACATACAGAGGCTTGCAATGTCTTGATAAAGATTTCACAGTGGTGCAAAGACTGGCAACATGCTGTAACTGTTCAAAAACTTAAATTTGCAGACGTTACAAAGCGCAAAAAAATTGCATTTTTTCACAATATAAATCAGATTATACAGATATCTGAGTGTAACAATTTGTCGGGATATGGAATCGAATGATCACATTGGTTCAGTTGTAGGCGGCAAGTTTCGGTTCATTAGTGGGATACTGGAGAAATTCAGTTGATCTACAAAAGCAGATGTTACAAAAGACTCATGCGACACATTCTAAAACCGTATATTTTCCAGTGCGAGGAAGCCATACCAAGTAGAGTTAACAGAGCATAATGAATGTGCCAAAAGAAAGGCAGTATCGACGTTCACAGATTTGTGTGACTCACTGCAAATAGTGGCAGAAATGCAGAAAATCAAGAACTGATGGAGCTTGAAGACGGAAGTCAATTGTCCCCCGAAAACGTTCTTGAAAAATTTCAAGAACTGCTATTAGGTGAGAAATCTAGAAATATGTTACAATGTCCCCTTGTTGGGAGCGCGAAGACAAGACGAGTCTACATTGAGAAACATTAAAATGCTTGCTTCCTGCGCTCCATACGCGAACAGAACTAGAAAAAAATCCTGTGGAGCAGTTGGAAGTACCCCCTGCCACGTAATTCACAGTGGTTTCCAGAGTATTGATGTAAGTGTGCTGATCCATCAAAAATTGGGCTTTCGGACGACAGAGCTATTCTTCTTTCCCCTTTTTCCTCCATTCTGTAGGGCTTATCTAAGATTTAGATTAGATTAGATTAGATTACTACTTGTTCCATAGATCATGAATACGACACTTCGTAATGATGTGGAACATGCATGGTTTCTTATAATTAGATGTAACTATTTTCTTGAGGAAACAGTTTTCAAATTCTCTCACAAGTGTATCATGAAATAAGTTATATTTTAAATTAGCATCAGGTTCCTTGTACACCCCATCGTGAAATAAGTTATATTTTAAATTAGGATCAGGTTCCTTGTACACCCCATCCCAGTCTAACTGCTGAAGATTTTCTCTGAAATTTCTAATTGTTGAGTCATTAATTGAATGCACAACTTTGGAGGGTAGTTTTGAATTACTGAATGGAGCTATGACATATACTGTAATTAGTTAAGCATCATGATCAGAAAGGCCATTCTCAACAGGACAACAATTTATGTTTTTAAACCTGTCTTGGTCTATAAAAGAGTTATCTATCAATGTGCTGCTGTCCTTTACTACCTGAGTTGGAAAATTAATGACAGATGTCAAATTGAAAGAACCGAGCAAGACTTCCAGGTCATTCTTCCGATTACACTCTTTCAGTGAATCAACACTGAAGTCCCCACAAATAATAATTTTCTTTCCCCTATCTGACAGATAGCACAACAAGGCATCCAAGTTTTCCAGGAATAAATGAAAGTTTCCTGAAGGGGACCTATATACTGTTACAATTATAAAAGAGCCCTCCTTCGGTTTAAGTTGACAGGCACATGCTTCTATATGTTTCTCTAGCCAAACGTTTCTCTATCTAAGCTTTCTACACAGTGATAACTTTTGACATATATGGCAACTCCTCCTCTCACCTTATTCTCTCTACTCATATGTGCAGCTAGTTTATAACCACTGATATTTAACTTTTCCTTATCATACACAATGTGATGCTCAGACAGGCATAGTATATCTATTACATTATCAGATTCAATGTCATCTAAACAAACCAGGAGCTCATGTACTTTATTCTTCAATCCTGGAATATTTTGGTGAAAAATGGTAACATTATTTTTTACTTTAATTTTGTGAGAATCTACTTTTTTCTTTAATTCACCAATATTTTGGTTAAATATGGTAACACTATTATTTACTTTCCTGTTGTGAGAATTTTGTGAGTTTTGGACCTCTTTAGCACCTGCCTGCCTGAACTTTTCATTGGACACTGGAAGGATAACACTGTTGTTACATTTGATCACACACAAGTGGATTTCTAATTACAGCACGTGAACATTCATATGCTCCTAAATATTAATTAGTACCGTGTTTTCTCGTAAGATTATATAATTATCCTCAGGTGAACTCCGTTACTTTTCACTTTGAATAGTTTATGTACGCATCCTCCAAGAAATATCGAAAGTAGTAGAAAGAGTGTGCTATTAATTATTCTGTATTTTTCTGCAGTTTTGTCAGTTATTTCCTTTTTCTTTTTTTACTTGCGATATCTCCAATTTGGTATGTTGCAGAGAGAAGTTGTGGTGTCAATGTTGGCAACGAATCAGCGTTAGCCGTTTGGTTGATATGAAATCCACAGGAGCGCCGAAATCACGTTGTTTTAATACTTACGTTTGTTACACATCCGTAAAGTGTGAGTATATAATAGACAACACGAATGTTTGTTGACGTAGATATTTGAATTAACATTATCTGCTTTAAGTTAGCGTCACGTAGCGTAATTGGGCGTTATGACATTTGGTGCCGGTATTGTTAAATGATAAACCATCATAGATGATTTCATGAATGAAAAGTATGCTGAATTGTCACAGAGCAGCCACAGTGTGAAATGAGTGTTAAGAAAGTTGACCCCTACGTAAGATATCCAATTAAAAAATCACACCAACGCACCTAAAAAATCTGTTGAACCTCAGGCGCAGAAAAGAATTGCATTTAGACTTCTAATTAAAACTTGTTTATGCTCCAGTTCTTATGTGGGAGAAAAACATAATTTGAACAAACCTTCGAAGAACTCAAAGCAGCAACATTATTTATTTAGTCTCAAAACAGGAAACACACATTTTGATGTGTGTAAACAAGTCGAGCTACATCCGAAACCAGTGTTCTATATTTGTGCAGGGATAGTGTCCTTAAATAGTCGAAGAGCCGATGCAATCAAGATTTGAGAATGCTCCGTTAGTTTTATTAAGTTAGCGTTACTTTTTAAATTATCTCGTTTTTTATACATTGAAAATGGTCACAGGTAACAGTGGGCACATCTATTTGAAAGTAGTGTACTCGCTGTTACACGACATACACAGACACGGGCTCCCGAACAGAATGTTCACTTTTAATACTGTGCTGATGTCTGTACAACAATAAACGCCCACCTGTCTTTTCCACATCTCGTATGTTAATTATTTCTTTTTCAGAAATATGCTGAGCTCAGCCATGGACAGAGCAGTGCCTTTGGACCCATTTAGGTCCCATGTCGAATCTCTGGAACTTGCTGGAAGGGCACTTGATAGAGCTCTTCAGAAAGACAATTGTTTCCCATCTTTAATAGAAGTCACCCAAGTAGCACAAGGTATGTTACATGGCAAAATCAATTTCTCTCTCTCTCTCTCTCTCTCTCTCTCTCTCTCTCTCTCTTTCTCTCTCTCTCTTTCTCTCTCTCTCTCTCTTTCTTCCACCTCACAACTCATACTAGATGATTGTCATAATTAATTTGAGAGACTACTGTATATGTAACATACTTCCAATTACTGCAGATGATAGTGATGTGGTATTCAGACTGTTACTGTGGATAGCAACTGAATTTGTTTCCTGACCTCGTGGAATCCAAAAAAATTAAAATGCTAACTCTTTCATCCAGGGATTCTGACAGTGATACAGTATTTGTCATAATAAAATGGAAATAAATATCTCCAATATACATACACTCAGAATATAAAAATGTTTCATGAGGTTAGGGCAGGTGGTTGTCCATGGCCTTGCTTAAGGAACCATCCCGGCATGTACGTGCAATGATTTATGAAAATCACATAAAACCTAAACCAGGATAGGTGAACTGAGGAAACTCCGTCCTCCTGCATGTGAAGTCAGTACCTTAACACTATATAAGTTTGGCTTGTCCTTATTGTACAGTGTTATTTTTATCAGACACAGTTTGTGCCAAAATTTTTAGACAACATAGTTGTGTGGAGATAACGATTAATTTACGTATAATCAATTATTCAAAATGACTGTCACAATGGCATTATTTATTTTGCCACCAACTGGTTTCAACCCATGATGGTGTCATCTTCAGGGCAATTTACACCATTTGGTCACTCGCTGGAGTCGTCGACACAATCGCGGGTTGAAACCAGTTGACGGCAAAATAAATAATGCTGTGGTGGTCAATAATATATTTCAGTAAAGAAGTAGGATGTCTTGTTCGTTAAAACCTCACAGAACTGCTTGATGTGGAAATGTGGTCAGAACGTGGCCTCGTGTTAGGAAGGCGTGGCTTTTAGGTCTGTGTCAGGCCATCCTGCCAATATTAAGTGGTCCTTTTGAAAAGGACAGGGCCAGTTTCCTGACATATGATTATCTGATCTGTGTTTGTTCAATCTCTAATAGCCTTATTAGTGGAATGTTCCTACCAGAAGACTTAAGACTTTCATGTGTGTGTGTTGCGAGCATGGGGCACTGAGCTGCAGGATGACCATTTCCTTTTCTGTGTTGCAGTTTCTGCCTCTATCGTATCCTATTACTTCCATTCTTCTTGTCAGTCATCCATGTCATGTCTTTCATGCCTTTGTTCGGTAGTGGGTGCCTCTTGTGCCCCATCAGTGTGGTTTCTGGGAGGGACAGTCCATACCCTGCCACCTTCTTAGATTGGAAAAAGTAGTCCGACAGGCATTTCCTTATTTCCAAACACCCGCCATTGCCTGGCACCATCAGACACTGTGACTGGTCTTTTGTGTGTCCATACTGACTTTTACTTCAGTTTTTATTTCACCAGTTGTTCCAGGTCAGAGTTGTTACTTCTCTGCATGGATCCTTTCCTGTGGTTTCCAAATTTCTTCTGCAAAAACACAGATCAGCATTCATGTCATCTTACCACAGTCCATGCTGTCCCAGAACTTTACTTGGGTGCCATGCTGGAAGCGGTTTTTGAATCTTCTTTTTGTTAAAGAACTGACTTGGCTGCTCCATATTTGTCAACTAAAGACTGACTGAATGCAAAGCTTATCTTTCTCTGCTTCCTTGCCCACACATCTTCAGGTGTGGATTGCACCACTCTCCATCAAATCTACTGGGCATTGATCCAGTCACACTTGGGGACTTTGTTTGCCAGGTTTATGCCTCGGTGGTGCCTTCGGCTTTGAAGTTGTTGGACCCAGTCCTGGAGAGTGTCACTCTTCCAAAGTGAGGGTCTTCATTCTTCAGCTTCAACAGTACCAACTCGTACAACCTATGCAACTGCCATTTGACAATTTCCTGACCCTTCAGTATATCCTATTCTTTCTTGCTTGCAAAGGGCATCGACCCCCTGTCAACTGCCACTGGGTAGGATTACTAGTTGGAATGCTCCTCACAGCCCACTACCAAGTACTAAGACTTGCACTTATACTCCCTACAATTACTCCCCATGTTTTCTCACCCCCCCCCCCCCTCTTTGGTATGTGCCCAGGTCCCGGATTAGGACTCATCTGTTTCAAGAACCTAATGTCTGTTTCCACCCCTTAACCTTTCTGTTTCTGTTCCTTTCAGGTCTTCAGGAGTATGGTGTGCTACTCTTTTTCACATTGACAACTCTGAAACCACGGATACGTGTCTCGTTGGTTAGGAACACCGTTCGATGCTGGGATATGTAGTGTTTTTACAGTGGGCCTCATGGCCATAAACAGAGCCCCTTATTTCATAAAAAGAGTCTCCCTTGACTGATTTCAAATACATAGTGACTCTGTGGGCAGATTTCAGACCAGAGATCGATGTCACCAATTTTACCCTTGTCACTGTTTGATATCTGCTATTCATCACCTTGTCTCTGAGTGTAACCTCAGTGCCTTCTCAGCTGGCTACCCCCTGGGTCCCAGGTCATATGGGTATCCCAGGGAGTGAACTGGATGATCATGTGGCTAGAGATGCAACCACCTGCCCTCCATTTGCTTTGACGGCCCCAGCTGCAGATTTGTGGATGCAGTTTAGACCTCTGCTCTCTTGGAGACTGAAAACCATATATGTAAGCTACTGCACTCTCTCATGAACTCCACAGTATCGAGGAGATGACTGCTGCATGGCAAGGAAGAAATTCACTGTTTGTCGCCTTCATATCAATTATATTGGACTGACCCACAGTTTTATAATAAGTAATGAGCCACCCCCACATTATGGTTATGGAGCCTTACTGGTAGTTGCTCATATCCTGGTGGAATGCCCGTTCCTTCTGGCTCTCCATGCTAGACATAGTCTTCAGAATTTATTACCTCTCATGTTGACATGCAACTCGGGCAATTGAACTGGTTCTGTTTTTTCCTGTGACAGTAGTTTTTATTTTCAGATACAAAATTTTAAACTGCCTTTGTGATGAGGAGGCGATAAAAGGGGTTGTGGCATCTCCTGCCCCATGCTTAGTCAGGGAACCCTTCACCCTGCCTCCTTTCCCTGCCGCCTCAGTCACTCCTTTTCTTCTGTTTTAATTGCTTTTTCTGCTGCACTGTGTTTCCTGTTTTGGGAGTAGCATTCTGTTGATCGTCCTTAAATTTTTGCCTTTGTTGCATCATGGCTTGGGCAGCCTGCCCCCTTTTGTACGGAGAGCCCTGGGAGATGCCCAAGTGCAGCACTAAATATTTTGGTCATAATGCTTTATTATTGATGGTTCAATTGATGTCTGTTACATTCTTTGAAATTCCCTTCTATTGAAATTCTGGATCTCTTGACTAGAAGGCATTCTACACACTGAAGCCTCATTCACTCTTAATTGGGTTGACAGGGAATGCATGCAGTTGGGGTTTCTGTCACCAAAGCTGAGCCCTGGGGGGCCACTTTTCTGCTATAACCTACGTACTGGTCCAGTCCATTTACTTTCAATTCTCTGTAAATGTTTATTGCTTTCAGTGCCTTGCTTTTGCCTCTCCTGCGTACTTTCTTCTTCTAAGCACTCTCCTGGTTATCACTGCCTCCAGACGGACTACCTCTTGACCAAGGGACTGATGATCTCACTGTTTAGTACCTTACCACTTATCAACAAACCATCCTTGTTTGTTACTAGTTCACAATTTTATTTAACATAGTCATTGTCCCATTAGAGGTATATTTTCTTCCAAATTTTCCAAAGCACGAGCTGCTGGAAGAACACGTACTGGGAAATGCAGGTACCTCCCTTAATGTGACCATCTTGACATGGTTTTCTTGGCAGATCGCCATGTGTTCCCAAAACACATCACTGTGTGTTCCCAAAACACATCACTGTAGCAAGTCTATTAAGAGGGTTTGCTAGGTATGTGTGTAGTTGTAGCCCCTTGGCAATTCAGGAACCCACTTCTGATCTGTGACCTGAGAACCCAACATGTAAGCCATTGAGTATACAGTGTCTTTTGTGGGACATCAGGACTGTGAGGAATACCCAATGTGTCAAATAGTCTTCGCTGCAGCTGGGTGCCATCCGTGTCGATTGTTCTTGGTTGGAGTGGGTGATACCATGCTGGATAATCCACAGTGAAATGGATTACACTCTCAAAATTCGGTTGCTGTGAACCTCTGGCAGTTTCATCAGATGGGCTTGGTAATTAAGATACTAAGCCCAACCACCTTACAGTGACCCTGCCTTTGGCAACACCAGGACAGGATGGACAGTATTCCCCATAATACCTAGTATGTACTGGAAAGGTTGTACTATACTTAATAGATAAACCTTAATTCTTTTTAGAAGACATAGAGTAAAAGTTTGAAGAGGTAGTGGTATTGGAAAAATGATGCCAAACAGCTCCCTTTTGGCTGAGGCGGTTCCCCATTTATATGATAGTGAGCAAGGCATCATTTTTTTTAATTACATAAAGGAAGAAAGACTGCTAGGAACACTACATAATTTCATTGGGAATGCATGTATCTTCCTGCCAGTAGTTGGAAGATGCTTATCTGTTGATTGTATGTTCCGCCAAACCATATACAAGCATTTTAATGAATGGGAATTATTTGAGAGTCCCTCTGTTGACCCACAACACAGCTACAGGTCCTGAGTCATTTCGCTATCAAATTATTCAATATCTGAAATGATTCATAAACACTGCCTGCTCATTGTTTTCAGTGTATCTGGCTTAGAAGTGATTTCCCTTTATAATGGTGAGAAAGTTCCAGCATTCCAAATTCTCAGCCAACAATAACCCAACTTCCATTGACAGTTCTAGATCAATCAGTCCGACTAAAAAGTTCTGTAAATTTCTTGATACAATAGTGACCCATAAATTGTGCTGTGTCCTTGAATAACTGTCTTTTGTCCACCTATCAGTATGGCTTCTGTGGGGTGTGGTCCCCAACTGATTCCAAATTTTTATGTTTTGGAAAAAAACACTCTGGCAGGCTGTTAGTTGGTCGGTAAATCTTTCACCTTCGTATGGGACAAAGAGAGTGGCTTCTCTTTGGGCCCAGTGTTGAGTGTTATCATTTTCATTACAGCCATCAGTGGGCTTTGTGAGGCCATTGATTACTCCCACACTTTATGCTGATGAATTTTGGCTGGACCTCAGTTTCAGTATTCATGCGCAGGAGTCTGTTCTTGAGCCTTCATCATGGCTTTCAGTTTTCACCCACTAAAACACAGATAGTACATTTTTGCCACTGTGCAGTTGTTCAACCATCCCCAGAGCTCTAGTTGGGAACCAACACATCAAGACAATCACACATTCACAGTTTTTTTGGACCTTCTCTCAGGCTGTAAACAGGCGTGATTAACCCATATGTCAACCAAAAACAAGTTGCAAGTGGAGCGTAAAAGCTCTTGGTTTTCTTAGCCATACCTCTCAGGACAACAGTTTCACCACTCTCCAGTGCCTCGTGTCACAACTAGATTGTGAATGCCAGATGAAGATTCAGCAGCACCATTAGCTTTTTGATTTTTAGATTCACTTCATTATTGTGGCTTTAGGCTCATCACTGAAAGAAAAGTGTAGACTTCTGACACCACCAACTGCTTGTCATTTACACTGCTACTATGTGCCAATTCCGTAGCCTTTTGAATATCAGATTCTTTTTCCTTCCCAGGAATGCCGACCCAGTGTTCAAATTGGAATGCATTAGGAAATTCTTTGTAGCAACTTCCATGCGTCTCTTCAAGAATGTGCTACTATCCCACCTTGATATGTGCACAGACCACAAGTCAACTATTATGAGGGCTTAAAATCTCTTGGCGCCACCATTGTTTTCCATCGTAGCTTCTTCTCAGCCCTGCTGCAACTGAAATCATTTATTGTGACAACGTTGAGATACAGAAAAGACATGGTATGTTTTCACGTATGCCAAACACTAGGAACAGCACTCTTTGCAAGAGACTTGTACTGCCTTCAAGGCAGAACTGATGGTTATTTCTGGATCTTCTACATTTCATTGAGAAGAAAAATTACAACTTACATTTGTTATGCTTTGAATTTTTGAACAGTCTGCAGACTATAGACCAATATTACCCGTTCTCCTTTCGATCCTAAGTAATGTGGGAAACTCGGGGAAAGAGTAACTGATCGCTTAACTAGGGAACTGACTAATGACTGGCATTTGTTTTATGGCAACTGGTCACTGTTTTGTGAGCGTGCAATCTGTCACAGTTAAAGCCGAGAAAGGTGGGCTTCTGCTCCTTCCAACAAACTGTGTGCTATTGTAGAGACCACTGCTGTGCAATGTTACTCCTTCTGTTTGTCTTGGGGAGTGTCCACTGCCTTATGCTGGCTTTGTGTTGGTCATGCCCATCTGGGTTGTGATTTTAAACTTTGCAGCCAGAGCCAGACTCCTCCCCAACCCACCCCACCTACATGGCTGTGATTCTTTGCTAGTGCTGGTTCACATCTTCCCGGAGTGGCCCCATCATTACAGCTATTGGATGAACACAGGAATCATAAGGACGTCTTATGCCCAATCGTGGCTGATAATGAAAGGACAGCTGGAGAGGTTTTATTCTTTCTCCAAGAGACTAGTTTTTATTCCCAGCTTTAATGTTTTGACCTTTATTAGAGTCAGAAGACATTAGGCTGTTGGGAGGTGTGCCTCCTCCACATGCTGAGCCTGAGGACGTCCTGAGTGCCATCTGTACTCTTGCTAGTCCAGTCATTCCACTCTTACCGTGTTTATTATCTTCCTTGTTTTCTTATACTTGTTATTATTTCAGGTTTTAACCACATTCTTCTTGCATTAAGCTCTTGTTTGTTCTCCTTAGAAATGTGTGTTTATATCAGTTTTTGAAAAAACAACTTTGCCACTTTTGGCCGTTACAACTTTATTCACAAAATCTACAAATGCAGGTTCTACGGTGTGCAGGTTCTATGGTGTAGCCATTTTCGAATGGATTACAGCCAAAAATTAGTTCATTACATGTCAGAATTTCTAAAAAAAAAAAAAAAAAAAAAAAAAAAAAAAAAAAAAAAAAAATCCGCAATCTATATACATCTTCGTTGAATTTACAGGCTGAGTACTTAATATTGCTTTTGTCTGTATTCAAGTAACATCACACCACTAAACATGTTCACTGTCTGATGACTGCAAGGTATTCCACTACATCTCACGTACAAAACTGTAATCACTGAGTGTAGCGATGGCTTCTAAAAACTTGCTCAATTCTATTTTGACTGTCTTAAGGAGTGTGACCCCATCCCCAGCCCATTCAAGTGTTTTTATATGCTCACTCATAAGCTTCCTCTACTCTTCCATAAATTTAACCCCCCTGCGAGTCTGGGGGTAAGAATAGGCCTGCGGTATTCCTGCCTGTCGTAAGAGGCAACTAAAAGGAGTCTCCAATGTTTCGGCCTTAATGTGATGGTCCCCTACGGGGTTTGACCACTGTTGTTGTTGTTGTGGTCTTCAGTCCTGAGACTGGTTTGATGCAGCTCTCCATGCTACTCTATCCTGTGCAAGCTTCTTCATCTCCCAGTACCTACTGCAACCTACATCCTTCTGAATCTGCTTAGTGTATTGATCTCTTGGTCCCCCTCTACGATTTTTACCCTCCACGCTGCCCTCCAATGCTAAATTTGTGATCCCTTGATGCCTCAAAACATGTCCTACCAACCGATCCCTTCTTCTAGTCAAGTTGTGCCACAAACTTCTCTTCTCCCCAATCCTATTCAATACCTCCTCATTAGTTATGTGATCTACCCACCTTATCTTCAGCATTCTTCTGTAGCACCACATTTCGAAAGCTTCTATTCTCTTCTTGTCCAAACTGGTTTGCCCACTATATTTCAAAATTTTCCGTTAGTGCGTACCATTTGGGGAAGGACGCCTTACGTGGTGCATTCTATATCCATCTTGCCCTAAGATCTGGCACACCCGATATGGTCATGGAGTTGGCCTTACACCGAGCTTCTGGCCACATCAGTTGCAGTGTGTTCCGGGTAGCATACATGTCCTCCATTGTGCACTTTCATCTTCGTCCTCGTGATACACATGGATATTCGACACCTGACATCCAGCATGGTAGCCAGTCCGCTGTGGTGGGGTCGTCATGTACTCTCTTGGTGGTAGCCCCCTGACTACACAGGGATCGCACTGCTGATGCCTGCGCTGCTACCTCCCCACGTATGCCAAGGAGTAGATGCCTATCCCTCTGGGGCATCAGGACTCCAAGCAAAGGCCATCCTGCCGCAATGAACCATGGTACATCATCTCTCGCTGGTGGGCCTCCACCAGCAGTCTCTAAGCTATCGAGGTCTAACCTCAACGGGAAGAAATATGATCTGAGATCATTTCCCTCCATGGCCACTCCATGGGAGGCACATATGGCTAAAGACAGTAGTGCCAATTATTCACCCCGGTACCTTGTCTGTACACGAGTTGATGGTGAATCATTTATGTCGACGATACCCCAGTTTTTTGTGGAGCATATAGAGGACAAGTTCGGGGAGGTGGCGGGCTTGTCCAAAATGCGCTCTGGTTCAGTTCTCATTAAAACAGCACCCTCTGCCCAGTCATGGAGGTTGCTCGCTTGTGACAAGTTGGTGGATGTTTCAGTTAGCATCACGCCCCATAAGAGTCTAAACATAGTCCAGGGTATTATCTTCCACAGGGATCTTCTTCTGCAGTCAGACGATGAACTATGCGCCAACCTAGAACGACGAGGCGTTCACTTCGTCCGGCGCATCCATCGGGGTCCGAGGGATAATCAGGTAGCCGTTGGTGCCTTCATCTTGGCCTTCGAGGGTGATGTCGTACCCGAAAAGGTCAAGGTGATGGTTTACCGCTGTGATGTGAAGCCATATGTCCCTCCTCCAATGTGGTGTTTTAAATGCTGGAAGTTTGGGCATATGTCATCCCGATGTACTTCCAGCATCACGTGTCGAGATTGTGGACGTCCTTGGCATCCCAATACTCCATGTGCCCCGCCTCCTATCTGTGTTAACTGCAGAGAACACCATTCCTCCTGCTCGCCGGACTGTACGATTTTCCAGAAAGAACAGAAGGTAATCGAATATAAGACCCTGGACCGCCTGACCTACACCGAGGCTAAGTGGAAATATGAGAGACTCCATCCTGTGCTGTGCCAATGACGTCGACCTACGCCACTGCTGTAACAACAGTTCTCCCATTCCCATGTTGTCACATACGGTTGGCTCTATGATTGGTCAGAATCCACCGGCCCCCTTGAGTGTGGGGGGCACTTCACTCCCTGTTGCTCCTGGTCAATCTACTTCAGGAGCAACCCCCCCCCCCCCCCCCCCCCAAACCATCGGGGACATCAGTTCCCACTTCGTAGCCGGAGAAGAGTAAGACTTCTTCGGCTACTCTCGCCAGGAAGGGGTCCCTTGGGGACCTCCCTTCGCAGGTTCCGACCAGCGGAAAAGCGGACACCCGCAAGTGGCTGAAACAACCACCAGTCGCTGGTCGTAGGGCCTCATGGTTTTCGTCCGTCCCTGAGACTCACCCAGTGAAGCCCTCCGAGCCTGAACCACCAAAGGCACAGCGCGAGAAGCAGAAGAAGGTGGTGGTTCCCAAGAATCAAGACAGTACGGTGGCACCCGTCCCACCGCTTCCTACAAGCTCAGCGTCTGAGGATGAGGTCGAGATTCTGGCGTCTGCTGAAGACCTGGATCTCAGCGGATCCTCGGATGCAATGGATGTCATTCGTGTGGGTACTGAATTGGTGGCAGCAAGTGACCCAGAGGCGTAATCTGCCTCCCCGCTCCCTTCCCCGCCTTCCTCAGCCATGGACAATGTCATCCTCCAGTGGAACTGTGGCGGTTTCTTCCACCATCTTGCTGAGCTCCGACGACTTCTCAGCCTTCACCCTTTCTTCTGCATTGCTCTTCAAGAAACTTGGTTTCCGGCAATGCGAACCCCCGCCATCCGTGGCTATCGGGGTTATTATAAGAACTGGGCAGCTTATGAAAGGGTGTCTTTGTGGCATCTGCATCTATGTCCTTCACTCTCTTCACAGTGAGTCTGTCCCTCTACAAACACCTTCAGAGGCTGTCGCCGCTGTTCGGGTGTGGACGCCGTAGAATGTTACTGTCTGCAGTCTCTATCTTCCACTGGATGATGTCCCGCAGCATGTCCTGGCTGCGCTGATAGCCCAATTGCCGCCACCTTTCTTGCTATTGGGCGACTTCAACTCCCATAACCCTCTGTGGGGTGGGTCAGTGGCAACAGGTCGAGGTGCCACCGTTCAGAACGCATTGGCACAGGTCAACCTCTCCCTTTTAAACGATGGTGCCTTTACACATTTCAGTGTGGCACATGGCATGTACTCCGCCGTCGACCTTTCGATCTGCAGCCATAGCCTCTTACCGTCTGTCCAATGGAGTGTGCATGACTACCTGTGTGGTAGTGACCACTTTCCGATCTTTCTGTCACTGCCACAGCGTCACTCTTCTGGGCGCCCTTGCAGATGGACTATGAATAAGGCTGACTGGGACTTGTTCTCCTCCATGGCCGTATTGCGCCTCTTTCTAATGAAGCCATTGATGCGGTGGTTCAATCGGTCACCACCGGCATCGTTACTGCCGCAGAATCTCCCATTCCCCGTTCTTCTGGGTCCCCTCGGCGGAGGACTGTGCCTTGGTGGTTGCCTGAGATTGCCGAGGCGACTAAAGATCGCCAGCGGGCGCTCCAGCGTCACAAGTGACATCCCTCAATAGAACACCTCATTGCCTCCAAACGGTTGCGTGCGCGGGCCCGCCACCTTATCCGCCAACGAAAGCAGGAGTGCTGGGAATGGTATGTCTCCAACATTGGGCTCCATATCTCTCCATCGCAGGTTTGGGTCAAGATTAGGTGCCTCTACAGCTATCAGACCCCTGTCAGCGTCCCTGCGCTCTCACTGAATGGAGCAGTTTGTACTGATTCTGATGTAATTGCAAACCGCTTGGCAGAGCATTTTGCTCTGAGTTCCGCATCTGCGAATTACCCACTGGCCTTCCGCTCCATTAATGATCGGGTGGAACGTCGGAGCCTTTCATTTCACACCCGCCATCCTGAATCCTACAATGTTCCATTCAGTGAGTGGGAACTCCACAGTGCCCTAGCCACTTGCTCTGATACAGCTCCCGGGCCAGATCGCATCCACTGTCAGATGCTCAAACACCTTTCAGTGGACTGCCAGTGACGCCTCCTCGACCGTATCTGGGTTGAGGGTGAGTTTCCATCGCAATGGCAGGACAGCATTGTTATCCCTGTTTTGAAACCTGGCAAGAACCCATTGGAGGTGGACAACTACCGCCCCATTAGGCTCACCAACGTTCTTTGCAAGTTGCTCGAACACATGGTGAGCCGGTGGTTGAGTTGGGTACTCGAGTCTCTGGGCGTTCTGGCTCCGTCCCAGGATGGGTTCCGTAAAGGCCACTCTACCACCGACAATCTGGTGAGCTTGGAGTCTGCCATCCGTACGGCCTTTGCCCGCTGTCAGCACCTCGTCGCTGTCTTTTTCGACATGCGGAAGGCGTACGATACAACATGGCGCCATCACATCCTCTCTACGCTTCATGGTTGGGGTCTTAGGGGTCCACTGCCGATTTTCCTACAAAATTTTCTGTCACATCGTACCTTCTGCGTGCAAGTTGTGGCCTCCCATAGTTCCTCTCGAGTTCAGGAGAACGGGGTACTGCAGGGGTCTGTCCTAAGTGACTATCTGTTTTTAATTGCAATTAATGGGCTCGCTGCGGTGGTAGGAATGTTTGTCTCGGCTTCCTTGTATTCTGACAACTTCTGCCTCTACTATAGCTCCATTGGCATTGCAGCTGCTGAACGTCAGCTGCAGAGCGCTATCCGCAAGGCACAGTCTTGGGCTGTAGCGCATGGCTTCCAGTTTTCGACTGCCAGGACCTGCGTTATGCATTTCTGCCGGCAACAAACAGTTCACCCTGAGCCGCAGCTTTATCTTGCCGGCGAACTTCTTGGTGTGGTGGAGGCACATCGGTTTTTGGGTGTGGTTTTTGATGCCCGGTTGACTCGACTCCCACATATTCGGCAGCTTAAAAAGATGTGTTGGCGGCATCTTAATGCTCTGCCATGCTTGAGCCACACCAGCTGGGGCGCCGACCGCTCTACCCTCTTACGGCTCTACCAGACATTAATCCAGTCCCGTCTGGATTATGGGAGCCTGGCTTATGGTTCAGCATCCCCATCTGCGTTGTGGGTGCTGGACCCAATCCTTCACAGCGGGATCCGACTTGCCACTGGTGCTTTCCGGACCAGCCCTGTGGACAGCATACTTGTGGAGGCAGGTGTCCCTCCACTGCGGTTATGGCGCCAAAGTTTACTGGCCGCTTATGCTACGCGTGTTTGTAACTTGCCTGGGCACCCTAAGTATCGTCTTCTGTTCCCACAGTCGGTCGTCCATCTCCCAGAACGTCGGCCACGGTTGGGTTGTACGATCGCAGTCTGTGTCAGAGAGCTTCTCTCCGAGCTTGGTGTTTTCCCTCTTCCACCTCCTTTCCGGGCCCCTCTGATACACCCCCGTGGTGTGTGCCTCGCCCTTGCCTTCGGCTCAAATTGGCACAGGGCCCGAAGGACTCAGTCCCTTCGGAGGCCTTCCACTGCCGCTTTCTTTCCATCCTTGCCACGTATCAGGGCTCTGGCATTGTTTACACTGACAGTTTGATGGTTGCTGGTCATGTTGGTTATGCTCTCACTCTAGGGGACCACTATGAACAACATTCATTGCCGGCTGGCCGCAGCGTTTTCACTGCTGAGCTGGTCGCCATCGTTCATGCCCTAGAGTATACCCGTTCCTGCTCAGGTGAGTCCTTCGTTATCTGTAGTGACTCCCTGAGCAGTTTATGAGCTATCGAGCAGTGTTTCCCTTGCTCTCGTCTGGTGATGGCTGTCCAGGAGTCCCTCCATGCTCTGGCCCGTTGCGGCCGCTCTGTGGTCTTTGTGTGGACCCCAGGCCATGTTGGGATACGCGGCAATGAACATGTAAACTGCCTGGCCAAAAAGGCCACCAGTGAACCAACTCTGGAGGTAGGCCTCTCGGTGACTGATTTGCTGGCAGTCTTACGCCGCGCAGTTCTCTCGCTTTGGGATGCTGAATGGCGCGATCTGACCACACCTAATAAACTCCATGCTGTTAAGGAGACGACGGCTGTGTGGTGGTCATCCATGAGAGCCATTCGCAGGGACTCAGTCGTCCTTTGTGGGCTCCGCATTGGACACACCAGGCTGACGCATAGATATTTATGGAGCCGTGGGTACCTGCCTCTCTGTCGCTGCGGGGTAGTTTTGACGGTTGTGCACATTTTATTGGCCTGTCCGATTTTAGCTGTGCTCAGGTAGACACTTGCACTGCCTGATATGCTCCCTGCCCTTTTAACAGGTGACACTGCCATGGCGGGCTTAGTTTTGCATTTTATTCGGGCAGGGGGCTTTTATCACTTGCTCTAAGTGTTTGTCTTTATTTTGTGTTGAGTCTGGCCTTTGGCCTACGGTTTTAGACTGTTTTTAATATGTTTCTCGGTGGTTGGCTTTTCCTTTTTTTTTTCTCTCTCTGGTCGGCCAACCACTGCAACACTCCGTGTGATTTTACTTCGTTTTGTCTGGTCTTTGTCTAAGTTGCTCTTGTCTTGTGTTGTCTGTCATCTTTTCGTTGTTCGTTTTTATTCTGTGTGGGTGTTTTTAAGTTTTGGAAAAAGGGACCGATGACTGTAGCAGTCTGGTCCCTTTAATCCCACAAACCAACCAACCATAAATTTAGAGTAGGTAACCTCTTAAAATTCTCACTGCTTACAAAATTAATGCTAGCTAGAACCTCCAGTGAAATTAAAAGAAAGAGCATCAACAATAAGAATGCAGTGGGAATTCCAGCGTTGAACACAGGGGAAGGAGCAGATAGGTCAAAAGAGTACATTCAAGACTTCTACAAAGCAGAGAAACTGTCTGATGCAGTAGAAGGATAAATGGGGGTTGATATGGAAAACATAGAGGATCCAGGTTTTCACAGAGCTTCAGAAGACTTGCAATCATATGAGGCAGAAGGGATAGATAACAGCCTTTTGAAATTTCTAAAATTGCTGGGTGAAGTAACTAAATGATTTTTCAGGTGGGTGTGTAGAATCCGAGACTGGAGATATACCATCAGACTTGCAGAAAAACATCCACCAATCCCTAAGATAACAAAGGCAAGAGATATCATACAATCAGTTTAACAGCTCCTGTGTCCAAGTTCCGAACACGAGTTATATACAGAAGAATCGAAAAGAAAATTGAGGAGCTGTTAAAAGATGATCTGTTTGGTTTTTTGAAAGGTAATGGTGCCCGAGAGGCAGTTCTAACATTGTGCTTGATAATGAAAGCAAGACGAAAAATAAAGCTATGTTCATAGGATTTGTTTATTCAGAGAAAAAACTTTTCAGAAAAGTGGGAGTAATTTGTAAGGAAATATGGGTAAGATACAATTTGTACAACAACCAAAAGGGACAGTCATGTTGGAAGATCAAGCATGAAACTCTCAGATTGAAAAGGGTGTAAGACAGGGCTATAGTTTTTGGCCCCTACTGTTCGTCCTGTAAACTGAGGCAGAAATGACTGAAATAAAGGAAAAATTCAGGAATGTGATTAAATTTCAAAGTGATAATATTCGCTGATGGCATTGCCAACCTCAGGGAAAATGAAGAATATGGGACTTGCTGGATGGAATGAACAGCCTAATGAATACAAAGTATGGACTGAGAGTAACTGAAGAAAGACAAAAGTAATTAGGGGCATCAGAAATGACATTAGTGATGAACTTAATGAAATGCTTGGTGACCATGAAGCAGTAGTAGTTCAAGAATTATGCTACCTTGTAAGTAAAATAATACACGATGGACAAAGCAATGTGTACATAAAAAATACCCAGGCAAAGAGGGCATTCATAGCCAAAAGAAGTCTACTAGTATCAAACACACAAAGAAATTTATAAGAATATACATTTGGAGCACAGCATTGTGTGGTAGTGAATTATGGGCTGTGAGAAAAGCCAGAAAAGAAGAGGCAAAGTATCTGAGATGTGATGCTAAAGAAGCATCAGTGAAGAAATGAACATATGGAAAACACTGAGAAGAGACAGGGTAATGGGACATTGTGTAGTAACCTCCTTGTAGTAACCTCCATGGTACAAGAGGGAGTTTTGGTTGGAAAAAACTGTAGGGTAAGACACAGATTCGAATATAACCAACAAATAATTTAGGCGTAGGATTTAAGTGCTACTCTGGAATGAAGAGGCTGGCACAAAAGAGAAATTCATGGCAGGCCACATGAACCAGTCAGAGGACATGACTCAAAAATAAGAACTGCAAGAGCTAGCAACAGCACAGTGCCATGAGTCACTCTTTCAAGGCTACTTTATCTGTTCACTCTGGAGTTCTATTTGCTGTCTAATGACAAGCCTGTAGTCCTAATATTATATTTAATTGAAGGGCCTCTACTTAAGAACTTTTTTTACTGTATGATTCAAAATGGAAATTTCAGACTTGGTTATTAAGCCTCAGAACCTTAAAAGCTTTCTTCCTTGTCTTGTCCTGTTATTTCTCCTCTAACTCAATTTGTTGGAGAAGTCTTAAGAATTATCTCATTTCTTGTTGCCATTTCTCCCTCTCAGTGAATGGAGCTTCCTTCCTTCCTCCCTTATACATACAGTGAAAAGATGCTTCCTTTTACTGTCAATTCCCCCCCCCCTTTCCCCCTCCCCCTGTATATGACTACAACTTATCCTGTGGCTATAAGTTGCTTGAGAGAGCCCTTATAATTTAATTTTGTGGTTTCAGGTGGAACGGCAACAGTCAGTGGCTTAACAGAAATGGATTATCCTTCTATAGAAGGACTTTCATCAGTGAAACAAATTAAATCCATTAACAAAGTTCCTTTACCAAGAGAAGTGATGGAGCATTTTGGTCGTATCCTTTTTTTACATTCCTAATAAATCTATATTATATGCATGCTTTGTTATACAGAGGTCAGTTTTTTAAAAGCAAGTCATTCATCTCATTATTCTGTAGTTACATTACTAGAATAAATGGAAAAACTGTGTGTGCATTTTCAGGGTGTATTACATACATGAATGCACATAATTCTACCATTATAATGTAAGTGCTAAGTTCTACAGCTACTAAAAGTTGAGTATCTCACTTAACTTTCTCCAGATATGCAGTGCAATTGTATGATGGGATTATTTCCTGAAATTGGCAGAGCTTGGCTTACAATTGATAGTGATATTTATGTGTGGACTTACGAACATGGGTTAGTACAGTTTTTTTATTTATATGTATGAAGGTCATTCAATAAGTAATGCAACTCGCCTCCCCCCCTCAAAGCAGGTTAAATTTATTTATAGCTTAAGTACACTGTATGGTTTCCTGATTCTTCGGCTATAAAATACTATTTTTCATCGTAATCTCCATTCAGTTATATGTCCTTAGGCCAGCTTGATGTTAGTCTGTATGCTGTCATGCTATCACTTCAGTGGTCTGTGTCTCAGTTAAGTTCTTGAGCAGGGTGTCAGGGTGTATACGATCCGAGAAATCTTGGGAAAAAACAGGAACTTTTTCATTCCGGAGAAATATTGGAAAAGCCCAGGAACTTTTTAGAATTACAGGAAGATAAATTATTTTAATTTTCAGTTAAACTTTTGTAATTTTGACAGGTAAGAACTGATACTCCAATGAAGAATTTTACTTCAGCCAACAACTGCAGAATTTTATTGCAGCAGTAAAACATAAATAAGAGAATAACACTAAAATAAAACTTAAGTTGCAAAGAAAATGCACCATCTAAAACAACAAAACACAGTGCACCTACAAACATCTGCTGACAGCAAAATGTGTCAAAGACAGTGCAATACTTCTCACGGGCCTTGTTCCGATGAGTGTGACAGCACAACTGTTTCCATTTCTAGCAGGTCATGGGAAAATATTGCAAATGGTAAATTCAGAAGCATTACTGTCAAAGTAAATTTCCTTTTATAAATGTTGAGTTATGTTACAAGTGAGAATGTAAGGTAATTTCTTAAATTGCAGTGTGTTACTCTCATTCAAACCTTAACACTGAGGAACAGCAGCTTAGAAAAATTTCGGGACCAGAAGACGAATCATTTATGCAATTATTTAAAATTTCACTGGCACATTTGTGTTTGACATACCATGCTCTTATGACACACTTCAATTCAGATAAGTTCATTTGATGCGCCCCCCCCTTTCACACACATACACACACACACACACACACACACACACACACACACACACACACACGACAGTAGTCTTGCAATAATTGCCTTACATGCCCTACATTTGCATCAGTGTGTGCTGTAGATGGGTGACGAGCTCTGGGATCATCTTGCACTGAATCTTTGCCTTCATGAAACCTTCTGTGCCACTCGAAAACATGACTTCTTGAAAGTGCGTCTCTCCATATATTTGCTCAATCATTTTTATGTAAGTTCAATATCACTGTTAGTTCTGTTGGGTAAGGATGCCACACATGTGAGCAGTATCCTAGGAAATACCTCACGATTGATTTGTAAGCAGTATTTTCCTACTTTATAACAATAAAGAGAAGTCTGGTACCTGCTTTATCCATGACTTAATCTATGTGATCATTCCACTTCATGTTCCAAAGAACTGTTACACCCAGGTTTTTGTATGAGTTTACCAATTCCAACTATTTCGTTGATACAGTTGTCCTAAGGCCGGTATTACACATCAAATTTCTTTGTCCAATATCTTTGTCAAAGATATTTGATAGTGTAATAGGGACTTTGTCAAATGTTGTCCAATATTTGATCAAATCTAGGGCCTCGCTGTATATTTGATCAAAGAAACCGCTTGTCTTCTGTTCACTGCAATGTGACATGTTACCACATGGAGCGCTAGCATCGCTGCAGCGTTCTGTTGTCTGTAGTGTTTTTATAACCATTGCCGGTAAATACAATTGGTGTGTGCCGACAACTACAAAATTAATAGAGATGCCTGAAGCTGATGAGGAGCTTTACAACGTGAGGCACCCTGAATACAAAATAGATTAAGAAGATTGGAGACCTAACCTAACCTAACCCAACCCTCTCCTGTGTCAAGGAATCGGAGTGTTACAGTGAGCCTGTCTTCTGAAGATGTAGCAGTTCTTAAGTGAATATTGTGCTTTGTGATATGAGGATACACTTCATTGAGCACATACAGAAATGTATGCTCATCCATTCTTAAGTAATTGATGTACAACTTGACGTCTTCCACTGTAAGCTCACGTAACAAGTTTTGTTGAATGCTTTTATCGTGTCGTCGTAAAACCCACGGCTTCACCCAGATTAGATTAGTTTTTCGTTCTATCTGTGCTGAGGAGATCCTCGTGGATGTCGAACATGTCTATTTTTTTTTTTAAGCTGAAATAACAATACTAATAGTATGAATAAATACAATACATCATTTGTTTCTATTAAAAAGTTTCGCCAATGGAGTAGGAGTTGGCCAGTAGTAAGTCTTTCAGGCTCCTTTTAAACTGATCTTTATTTCTAACTAAATTTTTTATGTTTCCTGGCAAATTATTGAAGATGAGTGTTCCTGAGTAGTGGACCCCTTTTTGAACTAAAGTAAGTGCTTTTAAGTCCTTCTGCAGATCATTTTTGTTCATGGTATTGTATGTATGAACTGAGTTGTTTGTTGGAAAAAGAGATATATTATTTACGACAAATTTCATTAAGAAGTAAATATACTGAGAGGCAGTAGTTAGTATACCCAATTCTTTGAAGAGGTTTCTGCAGGACGTCCGTGAATTTACTCCACAAATAATACGTATTACACGCTTTTGGACTCTGAAAACTTTTGTTTGACTTCAAGATTTATCCCAAAATATTATCCCATATGACATTATGGAATGAAAGTAGGCAAAGTACGCAAGCTTTTTCATTTTTATGTTGCCTATGTCTGCTAACACTCGAATTGCAAATACAGATTTGTTAAGGCATTTCTGCAGTTCTGTGGTGTGCTCCTCCCAACTGAATTTATTATCAAGTTGTAATCCCAGGACTTTTAAGACTGTCAACCTCGTATGTATGGTTCCATTTTTTCCCCCACTTCTTTTCCGCATGTGCACACAATGCAATTGGGGTACGTACAACTGCTGCGGTTAATAACAAGTTGTTGTCAGCCATCTTGAACTTTGACGAAAAATTTGATGACAGTGTAATACCCCTTCTAGCGCTACGTCAAAGATCTTTGTCAAATATATTGGACGGAATATTGGATCACATCTTTGATCAAATCTTTGACAAAGAAATTTGATAGTGTAATACCGGCCTAAGACACTTTAGTGTTGTGAAGTGTACAATTTTACATTTCTGAATAAAGTTGCCAACTCGAACTCTTAAGAGTATTTGTGCAGTTTCTTTCAGACTGTACATCCATGTAGATAACTGCATCATCTGCTGAAGGCTATGTTACTGTTAATATTTTCCACAAGGTCAGTCATATACAATATGAACAGCTAGAGAACCAACATACATCCCTGGGGTATGCCTAAAGTTATGCCTGTATCTGCCAGTGACTATCAATCTGAGATAACTTGCTGCATCCTCACTACCAAAATGTTCTGTCTAGTCAGGAATTTCGCATGATGCCTCATATGATCATACTTTCGATAATGTGTAGATGTGGTATGAAGTTAAATGCTTCTTAGAAATTGAGAAATACGTCATGTAATGGGCTGCTTCGATCCCTCACTTTCAGGGTGTCACATGAGGAAAGTGCTTGTTGGGTGTCACATGATCTGTGGTTTTTTAAATCCATGCTGTTTGTCCGGGAGGAGGTCATTCTGTTAGTTATTGCTCGGACACTGTGTCATGGCAGTTTTAGATTGGGATTGTTTTGATCTACGGTTTCTGAAGTTAGCAGTAGAGATTGGGTGTGTCCCACTATTTTTACTGCATTGCCAACCATTACCATGCCTCGTGTATTATCCAGTTTGTTTTGCTTTCTGTTCTGCATTGCTTGTTACTCGTATTGTATTTTGAAATGAGTGAAGACGCTGCTCGAGGTCAATCACAGTTTTCCATTATACTACTATGACTATGCACTAAATGAAGCAGGCAAAAATGAATACAAACGTCTCAAAAATGAGATCGACAGGAAGTGCAAAATGGCTAAGCAGGGATGGCTAGAGGAAAAATGTAAGGATGTAGAGGCTTATCTCACTAGGGGTAAGATACTGCCTACAGGAGACCTTTGGAGAAAAGAGAACCACTTGCATGAATATCAAGAGCTCTGATGGAAACCCAGTTCTAAGCAAAGAAGGGAAAGCAGAAAGGTGGAAGGAGAGGGTCTATACAAGGGCGACGTACTTGAGGACAATATTATGGAAATGGGAGAGAATGTAGATGAAGACGAAATGGGAGATACAATACTGCGTCAAGAGTTTGACAGAGCACTGAAAGACCCGAGTCGAAACAAGGCCCCTGGAGTAGACAACATTCCATTAGAACTACTGACGGCCTTGGGAGAGCCGGTCCTGACAAAACTCTACCATCTGGTGAGCAAGATGTATTAGACAGGCGAAATACCCTCAGACTTCAAGAAGAATATAATAATTACAATCCCAAAGAAAGCAGGTGTTGACAGATGTGAAAATTATCAAACTATCAGTTTAATAAGCCACAGCTGCAAAATACTAATGTGAATTCTTTACAGACGAATGGAAAAAATAGTAGAAGCCAACCTTGGGGAAGATCAGTTTGGATTCCGTAGAAATATTGGAACACGTGATGCAATACTGACCCTACGACTTATCTTAGAAGAAAGATTAAGGAAAGGCAAACCTACATTTCTAGGATTTGTAGACTTAGAGAAAGCTTTTGACAATGTTGACTGGCATACTCTCTTTTAAATTCTAAAGGTGGCAGGGGTAAAATACAGGGAGCGAAAGGCTATTTACAATTTGTACAGAAACCAGATGGCAGTTATGAGAGTTCAGGGACATGGAAGGGAAGCAGTGGTTGGGAAGGGAGTGAGACAGTGTTGTAGTCTCTCCCCGATGTTATTCAATCTGTATATTGAGCAAGCAGTGAAGGAAACAAAGGAAAAATTTGGAGTAGGTATTAAAATCCATGGAGAAGAAATAAAAACTTCAAGGTTCGCTGATGACATTGTAATTCTGTCAGAGACAGCAAAGGACTTGGAAGAGCAGTTGAATGGAATGGACAGTGTCTTGAAAGGAGGATATAAGATGAACATCAACAAAAGCAAAACGAGGATAATGGAATGTAGTCGAATTAAATCGGTTGACGCTGAGGGAATTAGATTAGGAAATGAGACACTTAAAGTAGTAAAGGAGTTTTGCTATTTGGGGAGCAAAATAACTGATGATGGTCGAAGTAGAGAGGATATAAAATGTAGACTGGCAATGGCAAGAAAAGCGTGTCTGAAGAAGAGAAATTTGTTAACATTGAGTATAGATTTGTCAGGAAGCCATTTCTGAAAGTATTTGTATGGAGTGTAGCCATGTATGGAAGTGAAACATGGACGATAAATAGTTTGGATAAGAAGAGAATAGAAGCTTTCGAAATGTGGTGCTACAGAAGAATGCTGAAGATTAGATGGGTAGATCACATAACTAATGAGGAGGTATTGAATAGAATTGGGGAGAAGAGAAGTTTGTGGCACAACTTGACAAGAAGAAGGGACCGGTTGGTAGGACATGTTCTGAGGCATCAAGGGATCACAAATTTAGCATTGGAGGGCAGTGTGGAGGATAAAAATCATAGAGGGAGACCAAGAGATGAATACACTAAGCAGATTCAGAAGGACGTAGGTTGCAGTAAGTACTGGGAGATGAAGAAGCTTTCACAGGATAGAGTAGCATGGAGAGCTGCATCAAACCAGTCTCAGGACTGAAGACAACAACTATGACCCCTAAGAGGAAAGGGAGATTCGTAGTAAGAAGTGGTGCTTTAAAATGATGCACAATGTGCTGGAGTGCTGCGAGATGGAATAGGAAAGCAGAAAGCTTCTATACCCTATTACACAGGCCTGTAAGAGAGCTGCCACTTGCACCGACAAAAGTGTAAGAACATTAGATAGGATTAGTAAGTTTGTTACTCTCTTTCAGGCGAATTGCCTGATAATGCAGGAAAGAAAAGGTTAGTTTTAGTTCTAATTTGTACTGTACAAGCGTAAAGCTGTTTATATTCGACAATGCTTTCAACTAGGCAGCTGCTAGGTTGTGAAAGTACTTTATTTTTGCTTTGTTTCACTTAGGAAGAGAGAGAGCAATATTCAAGAAGTCGATGACTTCAGTAAATTAGTTATAAGGAATACCATCACAGAGTTCTACATACAATAAAAAGTAGTACCAAGCAGGGAAAAACTTCTTCCATTGCTGCACAAGAGGAGAAGTTGGGGCAGTGCCTCATTGAGAACTTTAATGAAGTCAGTGGGATTTGTGTGGAAATCCATAATGAACAAATGAAATATGTTGTAAGAGCGTGGTGACATTGTTCTTTGGTGGTCTCATTTCATAGCGCACATGAGGAGCATTAGGGAAGCTGAACAAAATATTTTTTATCTTGATGAGTCGTGGATTGATAGCAATGTGGCATGCTGCAAATGCTGGCAGAGGCCACTAGATATATTGGGTGTTATGGCATGGGGAAATGGCTCCAGAAGGATGGTAGTGGTAAGTATTGGCTCAAAAGACAGGTTTCTGAAGCAAGCAGAGCTAAAGTTCTTGGCGAGATCGACTCAAGTGGACTACTGGGGCCAAATGAACTCTGGCAATTTCCAGAAATAGTTTTTCGAGGTGGTGTTCCCTTATCTTCCAGCAGATTGTCATTGTTATGGACAGTGTGTCTTATCAATGTAGGCAGGTGGACAAAACACAATCAATATATTATTTGAGGGTGGCAATAATAGAATGGCTGTGAAGAAGAAAAGTTAAATGCACTGACAGCATGACAAAGGCTGAGCTGCAAGCGAATAAACAGAGTGAAAAGACATACATAGTAGACGAACTGGCGAAGAGTGCAGGGCACACTATAGTTCACCTACTGCCATACAGTTGTGATCTGAAAGCAGTTGAATTTGTATGGGTGAAAATTAAACAGTTCTTGATGGAGTACGTCGTCTCTGGTGACGTGTTTACTGCCTGTAACAAAAAACTAATGGACAATGCGTTCAGTTCTGGGAAGGATACTGAAGAAAAGTGCAAGAGGTGGAGCAGGACTACAGGAGGTGCGATGGCGTAGTGGAAACAGTGGTTGACGACATCATTATACTTGTTAATGACTCCAGTGAGGATTGATTTAATACAGACACAGTGGAATACGAGAGCTTATCCCAAGCGGACACAGCAGATAATGAGTCTTTACATACAAACACAGCTGAGAGTGACTAAAATAATTTTACAAACATGTTTCGTGCAGTTTGTAAATGTTGTATATATTGAATTACATTGGTTTTCTATCAGAAAGAGTGTTTGTAATTTATATCATTTCTAATAATTGTTATGCGCTTTGTAGAGATAAATGTCTTCACTTGTTTGAGCATTCACTATCACCAGTGTTTCGTGCTTCAGTGAAAGCAGATGTGAATCTGCTTTCACTGAAGCACGAAACACTGGTTTGGGCTGGCTGCCCTGCGAGAGTGAGGTGGGGCATGTCCCCCCACCCCTCTCTGCTCCCCTCTACAGCTGTAGTGTGACCTGAGCTTTCTTCCGACTACTGGACACAGCTTCTTGTTTGAGGGATCTCTGATGGAGTATGGTTAACAGAGGGGCTAACTCGGCCACAATTTGGGTATAGAATCTGGTAGGAATTCCATCGGGCCGTGTGGCCTTGTCCGATTTTAACGATTCCAGTTGTTTCTCATTGCCACTGACACTAATCTCTATTTCACACATCTTTTCAGTGGTATGAGAATTAACTTGGGATAATACTCTTGGCTTTTCTTTTTGAACTTTTGAAAATATAATTATGCATATCTGCTTTTCCTTTGCTACCCTCAATTTCAATTCCTGTCTTGTCCATGGGCGACTGAACACTAAGTTGGTGCTACGAACAGCCTTTACGTGTGATGAGAATTTCTGTGGGTTTTGTGAAAGATCTTTTGACAATATTCTGCAATGGAAATCATTGAGGGTTTCTCACATAGCTCCTCTCTTGACTGCCAGGCACGTTTCATTCAGGATCTCCCTGTCTATATCCCTGTGCTATGTTTTATTCCTATTATGGAGTAGTCCGTTTCTTTAGAAGTTTCTTTATAGTAACTGTATACCATGAAGAGTCCTTCCCATCATGAACTATTGTAATTGATACATATCTATCTGGTGCATGGCCAGCTATTTTTTTAAACTCGAACCATAGTGCCTCTACATCCTCTTGCCTTGTTGCAAAAGTTTAAATAATGTTCCTTATTAAGAAACAACATTACTGCTGCTTCATCTTGCTGAACACTTAAATCTTTTACTTGTTTTAGATGCCCTTTGTACTTAGGTATACATTGTTGCCATAACTACCTCATGGTCACTGATGCCAGTTTTAATGCAGAGATCTTCAAGGTGATCAGCACTCTTTGTTTCCATTGGATCTAATACGTTTCAGTCATGGGCAGGGTTTCAAATTATCTGTTATAGGTACTTTTCGATAGAGGCATTTAGTAATATTTCACAGGATATTGTGTTATGCTCACCATTAACAAAACAGTAACTATCACAGCTGATGGATGGTCAAAGTTTCCCCAGTGATTACCGTATGATTGGAGTACTTACATACAAGCAAACTGAGGTTTTCTATCTCGGATTTTGGTTTCTTGTGTACTGTGAGAAATATTCCACCACCTCTTCCCATTAACCTAGCATTTCAGTATGCACTTAAATTTTCTCCAAAGATCTCACTCTTGTCAGTTTCAGGTTTTAAGCTCCTCTCTGTACATAGTATTGTGTGAGCTTCCCTGATTTTTAGGAGCGCTTCAAACTGTGGCACTTTGTTCTAAATGCTTCAGCGGTTAACCACTAGCATTTTAATACTCTCACCTGTGGGAGGTGTATCCTTTGATCTTACTGTTACTCCTGGTTTTCCTACAGGTATCATTATCTGACTGGGTGGAAAGTCGCCTATCTAAAGAATCCTTGTGTGCACTCCCGCCCCCCCCCCCCCCCTCTCCCACCACCACCATGCAGTCAGCTACCTGGGTAGCCTCTCATGCATAGTACACTTAATTGTATGTGTTGCTCTTTATAGTTTAATAGTTCAGTTATTCCTGAATAATATTTAAAGTTGAACTGCATTGGACATCATAGTGAATGTTTGTAGATAATGTATTGGCATGACTGTTTCTATTTTTTAATATTTTATACCTTTTTTTAGGTCAGACTTGGCATACTTTGATGGCCTGGGTGAAACTATAGTGAGCATTGGATTAGTCAAACCCAAACCTGGAGTGTTTCAAACTTTTGTAAGATACCTTTTGATACTTACAACAACTGTTGAAATTGTTGTACTTGGAGTCACATTTACAAGTAACAGAGATGGTAAGTTTACAGTTATTAGTGTACATTCGTTATAGAGCTGTGTGAATGTCTTAATTAATTAACTAAGCTTTTCATTGTTCCCTGAACACTAAATTATGGGGTATACAGTTTCCATTCCAGCATATTCAAGCCAGCATAATTAATTAGAAACTGCTTTCAGTAGTGAATTCAGTTATGTAGGGAGTTACGCATTTACAAAATACCAATGAAATCAAGTAAAAATGTTCTAAATAAAAAAAAAGGTGCAGTAGATGTGTTTTTAATTGATTGATTTCATATAAAGTACAGACTACATCAGATTAAGAGAGACAAAACGAAGTACAGTATTTTCATTGAAGTGTGCTGTTGTATACAATTTACAAAAAGAAAATAAAACTTAATTTATTTAGAGGATTATTTTGACTTGTCTTTTTGAGCAGGGTGTGCATTTGAAGCTTCCACTTCAAACCTTAACTGCAGTCATGGAGCATGCTAGAGGGATAAATATGAAGTCATTAATTACTCCTGAATGTCACTTTTCGCCGTAACTGATGCTCAGTTGACAGCATAGAACATATGGCCCGTTTCTTCCCTTGTTAATACCACCGAAGTAGGATAGTTTGTACTCCCTCTGTACTACCCCTTTCCCTGTAGTCCCATGTTTGAAACAGAGCTTACTTCCTCAGAGTATTCCATATCATTTCTTTTGTCTAACCACTTCAACTTTTCATTTCTTTATGTACATGTTTTTGTTTCTTGAGTCTGGTACCGATGTCACGGATGAACGGAAAGACCATAGTCTTCATGTAACTCAGTGAATGATTTTGATCAGTAAACTCCAATATTAAGATAGCAGAAAATTGTAGATTGGGTGAATGATTTTGATCCGTAAACTGATACTGTATAATTTACCTCCAGTATTAAGATAGCAGAAAATTGTAGATTGGGTTTTCCAGTATGACTAATTTCACACCTTCTGTGAATTATAATACTGTATTCACCCAATTATGAGACAACCTGCTTCTTTTTAAGAGGCTCCTTGTGAAAAATTTTATTTTTCACATATTCTGACTAATCAAATTACAAACGGTTTTATCGACATTATGTGCCTAAAAAATTTGCATTATAGCTATTTTAAACTGAGGCCATTTATTGATTGTCTACATTTAAATAAAATATTAAAAAAGAATAGTTTACATAAATTCTAACTGAACTACCTTTTCTGCTTATCATCCTAATAGTGCAGCTGTGAAATTTATCTCTTAGTTGTCACAAATATATTGCTGTTTCTTCTGAATATATTGCAAAATCTGAGGTTGTGGTTATGGTGGAACCTGAGAATGCAGCTGTTTTTTGCCAGTGGCATAAGAATGAGAATTTTACATTGTTTCTTGCTTCCAAACATTTTTCTCCTCAATGTTGTCATTTCCCTGACGCACCACCTTTTGTTCCTGTCATACCTTACGCTGAGCGTCAGCAACATTGTTTCTGGGAACGTATAGGTATGCCACTGACCCCTAGCTAGATTTCTACAGACTCCTGCAGAAATGTCTACCATTGTTGTGTGTTTGTCCAATTTTAAAGTTAATTCAAATGGATTCAGGCAAACTGCAGTTTAAATCTGGCAGATGTTCATAAAAAGCCAAAGTATGAGGTATAGGTTCCCATGGTTGGCAGCACGACATAATTTGCTGCCCGCTTGCTACTCCGCTCCCTGCAGTCCTCCTAGTTTTTGGTCAAGTCGGTATCACTGTTCCTTCTCCACCCCTTCCATAATGCTGTGTTTGAGCAGCTGTGAAACAGACTGCAGTATCTTCCAGGGTGCAGGTCCTATGTGTCACCAATAACTAAAACATAAATAAAAGATCACAATCGAGATTGTAATTCTTGTGATAACAATTCCTGACAGTTTAATACAATTTATTTCGTTTCTTAGGCATATAATTCTGGATTAATTTTCTTTCGTGTTTCGTCTGACTTCTTTCACCATCTTGTTCTAAAGCTGATTAAAAGGTGGTACAGTAACATTTTTACCTGGTATTCTAATGATTGAACAGCGACCAAATTTATCATTTGCAGTCCACTTGGCAAATCATTACAGTATCTCATAATCAAATAAAATATTCACCTGCATTGAGAATCGAGTAATGTTTTTTGAGAACAACATGTTTGCCTTTCAATGTTAACTTTACTTTAAAAGCACCATGAATGTTTGTATATGGTATCCATACAAGTTTGAGAAATCTTATAGCAAACTTATTGAAATACAACAGTAATTTGTAAAATGATAGCATTAAATTCTATGTCTTGTGTTTCACAAAATTTTCCAGTTTTAAGCAGAGCAATAGATCGTCGTCTTTGCTGGCCCATACTTTCTCACATATCACTTGCTCTTGCAACACAAGAGTCAAATGTTATGTGACTGTTTGAGCAAAGGCAATACTGTATAGACTGCTTCGGCATATCAAGAAATCTTTGAGCATGAGTAATGTTTGCCATACCTACCCTTCTCAATTCTTCAAACTAAATCTGCGTGGGACCCCAATAGCCCAAGCTTCATCAGTAAGTGTAAGCTGACCCCTATAACAATCTATTAATCAATGTAAAAATGTTGACCTTTGTAGCATTAGTTTAATATGTGAATATAAGACAACCCCATAGTTTCTGAATGACGAATTTGAGAAAAAACCTTGTCTTATAAGAGAGTAAATAAGACACTCAGAATTTTCCAGCATCAGATGTAGCTATTTCATTCATGTGAGGCTTATAATTTAACTTCAACAGCTTCATTGCAATCTTGTTCCTTTGTTAGCAATGCTTGGTGCTTACTTGTTAGTCTGTAATGCAGCTCTCGTTACATTTATCGAAACTTAAATATATAACAAATAATGCCCAGTATTTCAGCAACACCCATACAAAAAAGAAAAACCTGTTACAGTGTGTTCTTACCCAGCATGTGTTTAATAGCCTGTTTGAATGTGTGACTTCTACCCTCACCCTCTCTGAATACATTCAGATAACTATGTAGTTGCAGTATTTCTATTTCTGTCATACTTCATTGTTCTTTATCACTGATTATTTCTGTTACAACTTACTTGTGGTGACAAATGTATTTTTACACTATTTTTGTCAGAATCCTTATGTTCATGTGTTGCCACAGGTTTTCATGGGGAAACTCTGTTCTTTTGTTGCACATATTTTTTATTCGGCTGAACTCCAATTAGCTGCTGAAAATAATGGAACTAACACTGTTTAAAAAGGCTGTTTCCACCCCCCTGTGATATTATCACAACTCCCCAACAAATAGTAGACAGATTCAATCATCAGATGTTGTGCTGACTTCACTGGGCAGTTGAATTGATATATATTTTCCACCATTACTCTGAATTATTCTGTATCTTTTTCTTTACAATGAAATTAATTCTTACCTAGAGTGTCGGTCCATACTTGGAGATGTTCTCTTGTTGCATCAACACACAGGAGTCTGCAGTAACTATAGGTGTGAGTATGGTTTGTTTTGGGGTAAGATGACTACATAAATTAAATGTATGGGTTAGAGGCAGCTCTCACAAGGGACCCATCCTGAAATTTTTATGGAGGAAAAATACAGTGAAAGAAGTGCACTGTAAATATTTAAAAAAAAAAGTATTATTTGTCACACAAAGAACTGCTTATAACTGCAGTTTGTACAGCCCTTCGTGCCTAGCATGTGAGGTCGTGACAGGATAGCATAGCGCCACTTTGTACTAATATCCAGAGTGACACAAGTGAATTTGAACCACCAAAAAAAGTCAAATAACATTATTGTTTTGAATGAATCAGTTCGTATTGACAGCTAAACTGTTGCATGTCTAACTCTTAGAAAGGTGACTAGCAGACAAAAATAAATAAAGGCAGTGTTGAGTGTTATTTTACAGGTGACATCCATCAGTCAAGACTTTAATTTATTGAAATGAGATGTTCTTACAAATACCACATTTTATAATTATTGTAGTGCAGTTCCTTCGAGAATTTTTGAATAATGTATATTTTTGTAACAATGAAACAGTTCCTTTTTTATTCCCCATAGTTGTCACAATAAATCAGTGTCATTTGAATGATGAATACAAATATTTTATGTGGACCAGAGACATTGAGGAAAGAAAACTTAATGCTTTCAGGCTTGTTGCTGTAATTACTAGCTTTATTAAGACAGAATTGCGATGGAGTAAGAAATGGTCCTGGCTGTTGATCTGCTTAGTGTGCTCTATACGGAGCATACTTAAAGCAATTCGTAAAATGTGCTAGTGCAGACTGATAATGCATGAATGACTGAAATTTAAGAATACAATACTGATAAACCTCAAGTGTCATGGAGATATCAAAAATTATATTGTCCAACAGTTGCCTTAAAAATATTTTCCACAGTCAGAAAAATTCCTTATTGAGAGTCACATCGGTTGTTCCAGGTGGAATCTGAGTTATGTCAACAGTCTTTTCATTGTCCTGAAAGACAGAGGTATATTCATGCTCACGCCAAGACTCCAACAAAAGCAATGAATTAATTCCTGCAAATGGTTAGAAACCATTTCAAATGAAATGTTAGTTATTCTTTCCTATTTTTCCACATTTTGATAGGTTGACTAAGATTTTTACCACTAATCAGTCCTTTTTTTAAATTATTTGTGCCTCAATATGCCTTAGGTCCCTAAAGACAGGTATAAAGCTGCAGAAACAGTAATCCACTCATTCTTATCCCTGTGATTGTCATGTATGAATGTTATATCATTAATCGACTGCACAAAAGTCTGTCTTTTTGTTGTCTTGAAATGATAAAGTGCAGTTTGCTTGTAGTTCTTTCACAAAACCTGACTCATCAGTATTAGACAAAAAAGTTTTAGGGATAACAGCCAGCTTCATCTTCCTGTCAGATTTGAATTAATGGCATATACTCTAAACCTTAGCTTGAAGTAAACTTCATTTTCTTTTTGCATCTTGTCGCGTCCCAAGCGTGGGTATTGCGAGGGATTGAGCGACACGGTTCGTGGATGGGATTTTAGCCGGTTGACCGTAATGAGAGGGAGACTTTGATCTGGCTAAGATGTAGAAATCCCTGGTTTTCACAAGGCTAGGAAGGTGATAGAAAATAAAGTCGTGATAACTTTAACAAATTGCAGTTTATTCTACGTGAATACAACTCGCCCTATCTGACGGTGGTTGCACTCACAGGAAAGCCAAGTCTAATACAGAGACGGTGATTGACTCCACCGTTCCGACTGCCTACTAGAAGGTCTGCAATGTTTAACACCCTACGTTAGAGTCCCGCGGCTGCGCCTTAACGCTCTCCAGTGACTATCTCCGGCTAACTGCCTACAGCCCGTTCCCCAGCCCAAGTCGGCTGCTGCTAGCACTCTCTAACTCTTCGACCGCTCCAGACAAGACCCGATACGACAAGACCTCAGAGCGGCGTGCTCTCGGGTTTTGTTAGCGTTTCCCCTTCGACCCCGCCAGCGCTTGGCATGACGTAGCGTCGAAGGCAACGTGTCCTTATTTGGTATCGTTAAAGCATTGTTGTTGCTATTGTTCTTCAGAGGCTGAGTGGAGGGGCAGAGACGCCTCTCTTTATATGGTCACACACTGCGTCCTGAGCCCTTCATTGGCTCCTCATGACGTAGCGTGGTCCCCACCAAGGGCCCTCTTTCTTTCTCACTCCATTCCCAGACCTCTCTCTCTAGCCAGGAATGCTTTCTGTTGATACTCCTAATTGAATGCTTATCATGAGTCCCTGCACAGACCTTCGTTTGTATCTGCTGGCTGTTTACTTTCTTATCAACACGCCCAGCTGCCCAGCTGGAGTGCCGCCTCGGCTGACCCTTCGGCCACGCCTGGCGTCCAGCGCTACGGTTTTAAGCTACAGTTTTAACTTCTCCCTACGTACTATTCTTTAAGGTACTGCAAGTAGACTTGGCTTGTTCCTGCGGTTACAACACCTCCCCCGCCAGGGAAATTGGCGTTACTCCTCAGAGTAGCGTCAATTGAGGTTCTCTCATTTTATTTGGTTACATTTTCTTTTGTTACATCAACACTTCATATGTTTCTTTTTCTTTCATATACACTTAATTCCATTAAGTTCTTTGTGAGACATAATCATTTTATACCTACATTTATCAAGATACACTTTTCTTCTCTCTTTTTCAAATCATTGCTCCAACAATTATTTATCAAACATACATTTATCAAGGTACACTTTCTTCCAAGTCATTGATACAATTACAATCAAGGTACATTTTTCAAAAGTATTGATACAAAATACCATTTTCATTCAACAAATACGTACAGTTTCAAAATTGGACAAAACACTAAAATAGATTACACCTCTTCATAAGACACTTCTAATATCTTTTACCTTTTGATTTGACTTAACACCTGTTTCTGAACAGAACTGAATCTTCTTGGTTTTTCCCACATCTTTCGTATATTACTACCTCTTCAGTGTCTTTATTAGCTTGTCTTCTACTTAAGCTAGTCTCTGGATATTGATTTACTATAGTGTTTCTTATACATACTTTTCCACAACAATTACTATCGTCAAAGTACTTCCATAAACTTTTGAAACATTCTTTACAGCATTTACAATTTTTACAACAACATGTTATTACAATACAAATGACTATTGCTATAGCTATGTATGTAGTTACTGAGTAATGGGTAAAGTATCTGGAGTATTTTAGTTCCTCCTCCTGTCTTTCTGCCATCCACTGGACATCGTCCAACCTTTTCCCAGCGACTTTCAAGTCGTCTAATTGTGTTACTACTTGCTCCAGCGGTAAATCTAACGTTAACATTGAGACATTTTTCTTTTCTTCGTTTATTACATGATCGAATGTCGATAGCAATGCGAATGACTGTCTGCACAGACTTCTGTTCTTACTCAATTCTTTACATTTTAAATCATCCGCAGAAAGTTTCGCGTACTGCCTTTTGGATTCATCTAACAGTAGAAACTCTTTCTCTGGCTGTATGTATATGTACCTCCCTTTCATATTTGGGATCTCCTTTGGTAATGGAAGAACTCTGTACAAATTGAAATTATTATTGTCTATTAAAGGGATATTAATTACGTACCCTAGTATGCTACCGGAAATGAACACATCTAGATCGATTATTCTCAACAAGAGGTAGCCTGATGACTCCGCGAGAGGAACAGGAAACTTCACGTCCTTTAATTCGTCCCGGATTAAACTTAGATACTTCACAATTTGCACTGGATTAATTATATGAGGCTGAAGTATTCCCTTTTGAGCATTCACAATGGCATTTATCATTTGCTCGTACTCTTCTTCGATTTGGCCAAACACTGCCGATAATTGCAATACTTGTTCCGTTACAGTGGCAAAAGTTGCTACACGTTTGAAACCTATGTCTGTTTCCTTTACGTATTCCTTCATGAACCTTTTTAGTCTCTGCATGCCTGTCCTTAGAATGTGTTCGTTTGATTCTAGTGTATATACTGTTCTGTTTACTCCTGCTAAGGTGGCCCTTACCACTGCCACTTGTTCCTTCGTTAACCTCAGCAACCCTTCAGAATTCTTTTCCATAGCATCTATTCTTTCCTTGTAGTACGCTGCGTCTGCTTCGTCCAATGTTCCGAACAGTATCTTACTTACCTGTCCGACGAAGTTGAACACTCCTCTCTTTCTTCTGGTTTCGTGTTTTGTGAGTTGCTGTACGAGTTGCTGTAGCCCTGTAATCTTTTCTACGTGATGTGTAACTTGCTGATCTAATACTCTACATTCTATTAATCCAATGTTCAATTGTTTCAATGTATCACGGCACCTCTGTACCGCTGCCTTACCGTACCTCTCTGCTTTTTGGAATCTTTCTGTTATTACATCTAAATGAACATATGTGACTATTCTCCATGTGGTACTGTATGTCTCTATTTGTCCTACATGATCGTAATATAGTCCTGAGGAACTTGGTATTGAGGTTACTTTGAATTCATTCGTTTCGTATCCTGATGCAACGAAGCTGTATGTTGCTACCACTATGATGAGTTGCATCACTTGCCACTTGAGTGCCATACCTGAAATTTAAAAAAACTGTTTCAGCCTGTTGGCATGTACTTTTGTTTCTCTATTTCTCTTAACTCTTATAACTACGTTAGGACCTTCCACTTTTAACACTTCGAATGGACCTCTCCATTGCGAATCTAGTTTTCGAGATCTTCCACGTCTCACTGATTCGTCGTGTAATAACACCTTGTCCCCTACATTAAATTCTTTTGGATTCTGTTTCAAATCATACTGTCCTTTACTGATTACTTTACTCCTTATAATAGAATCCCTAGCCACTCTATGGGCTTCCTGCATTCTTGTTTTTAGCTTATTTACATACGAATCATAATCGTAACTTACCTGTGGTGTTTCTTGCTGTAGTACTCCTGGTATGTTAACCTTTCTTCCGTACATTAACTCGAATGGTGTATAACCTGTGCTACTGTGTGGTGTAGTGTTGAACACAAAAATTGCATACGGCACCCATTTTTCCCATGAACTTTGATCTCCTGTTACAAAATGTCTAAGATATTCTACAATTGTTCTATGGCTCCTTTCTAGAGCACCATTTGACTCAGGGTGGTACACTGTGGTATTTATACGTTTTACCTTCAACAACTTACATACACTTTTAAACACATCACTCAGAAAATTCGATCCTTGATCTGTTAACAAAACTGATGGAATCCCATATCTTAGTATTATATTTTCTACAAATGCTTCTGCTACAGTTTCGGCGTCTTGTTTGTCAATCGGGACTGCTACTGTGAATTTACTCAGATCGTCTTGGAATGTTAACATGTATCTTTTCCCTGTACTAGATACATCTAGTGGACCCACTATATCCATTGCACATTTTTCAAATACTGTTTCAGCTGTGTCTGTAATTTCTAAAGGCATCTTTGTTTTCATCTGTGTATTTTTGTTCTTTTGACATGATGGACACTTCCTAATATAATTTTCAATGTCCCGCTTCATTCCGCGCCACTGCTTGTACGCTTTTATCCTCTCGAATGTCCTATGCATTCCCTGGTGCCCTCCCAAAGGATTATCGTGCATCTCCTTTAATATACTTTCCTTTTCTTCGGGGCTAATTTCCTCATTACTATTTGTTTCATGGTCTATCTCACCTGACACTTGCGCTTGCCGCACGTTTACGGAACCCTGTTCCTCCTCAGCTTGTGCTACGGAGGTTCTTTCTGCCTCCACATTTCGCTTTGAACTTATCTCTTCCTTTCCTTCATGCCTTATCCGGCTTAACGCGTCCGCATTGCTGTTTAGCCTTCCTGGCTTATATACTACCTCGTAGTCGTACTCTTCGAGCTTCAGTCTCCACTTTAGGAGCCTCGAACTCGGATCCTTCACACTAAATATCCACGTTAGTGGCTTATGGTCTGTCACCACTGTGAATTTTCGCCCATACACGTATGGTCTAAACTGCTTTACCGCGTACACTATGGCCAACAACTCTTTTTCCGTTGTGCTATAGTTCAGTTCGGCTTTGTTCAGTGCTCTGGATGCATATGCAATCGGCAAGTCTTCGCCAATCTTTTTCCCTTGCGATAACACGGCTCCCAACGCTGCGTTACTCGCATCCGTTGTGATTATAAATGGTTTCGTAAAGTCAGGATACTGAAGTAACGGAGGATTCACTAATTTCTCTTTCAGTTCCTCGAACGCATTCTTCTGTCGTTCTCCCCATCGGTACTCTACTCCTTTCTTTAATAGCTCATGGAGAGGTTTCGCAATTTTGCTGAAATTTGCAATGAAACGTCGATAGTACCCTATCAATCCTAGAAACCCTTTTAGTTCTTTTGTTGTTCTCGGCTGTGGGAAGAACTTCACCTTCTCCACCTTTGCCATATCCGGTGATATTCCCTTGTCCGTTATACAATGACCTAGGAATATTACCTCCTTCCTCAGAAATTCACACTTGTCTGGTTGCAACTTCAAATTTTGCTCTCGCAACCTGTCAAATATTTCTCGGAGTTTTTCGTTATGCTCCTGCAGGTTTCTCCCATAACATACTATGTCGTCTAAATAGACAAAACATTTAACACCTTGTAAACCTGCCAATACTGTGTTCATCAGTCTCTGAAAGCATCCTGGGGCTCCTTTCAGTCCCATCGGCATTCTTTTGTATTCATAATGCTGATAGTTTGAGCTGAATGCCGTTTTCTCTCTGTCCTTCTCGTCCGTTAATATTTGATGGTACCCGCTTGCAAGGTCAAGCGTCGAGAAGTACTTGGCTTGCCCTAATTGATCCAGGATATCGGAGATATTCGGCAGTGGAAATGCATCGCCTACCGTGATGTCATTTAATTGTCGGTAGTCCACTACTATTCTCCATTTCTGCTTGCCACTGGCATCTAACTTCTTTGGAACTAACAGTAACGGTGCGTTCCATGCGCTCTTGCTTTCGACAATTATGTCATCCTTCAGCATTTGTTCTATTTGCTCTTTTAGCACTTCCTTTTGCGCTTCAGGGATCCTATACGGTCTAGCGTTCACTACCTTCCCCGCGTGTTCCGGCCCAATCGGTATTCTATGTGTCACTGCAGAAGTATAGGACAGTTTGTCCCCCGGTAGATGAAATACATCTCCGTACTCCGTGCAGACCTCTGCTAGAGCGCTCTTTTCTTCGACGTTCAAATGATCCATTCGGAGTTGCCTTCGCAACACACTAGCACGACTTTCCGTCTTACCTACTGCATCAGTGCTACATTTTACTTCGCGCACTTTCGCTATTCTTTCTACTTCTTCCGTTATTAATCTGACACTTCCTAGTCGAACTCTGTCCTCTGACACGTTCAATGCACTTACTATGCATTTCCCATTTCGCACTTTAACTAGGGACTCAGGTACATGCACCCCTCGTGCAATCTCCTGCCTTGGTACGACCATTTCTCTCTCGATTCCCCGTGGTACCTTTCCGTCCACTTTCAATAACATTATTTTTTCTTCCCGGGGCCCTATCTCCCCGCCTATTTCTGAATCTGCTTCTATCTCTTGTCCCTTTGGTTCTTCCTCTACTACTAAGGGTATATCTCGCCCTTTTAGTCTTATTACTTTGCCTGCATAGTCCAGCTTGGCTCTATGCTGTGTTAAGAAATTTCTCCCTATCAATCCGTCATGCGGAATGTCTAAACCTCTACCGTACACGTGAAATTTCTGTTTCACCTTTTCAGATCCGTCTATACTTAAATTTATTTGTACCGTGCCTATTGTGCTAACGGCTTCACTCGTTACACCCTTTAACCGAAGCCTTTCTGTTTCATTAATCCCAAGCATACTTTTTACCGGAATGCTCGTCCTCTTTAACAAACACAATTGTGCTCCTGTGTCTATTAGCATCTTTAAATACTTCTTTAGTTCTACGCAGTACAACATTACCACGTCGTTTTCTGTTGCACAGTCGATTACCCTCACTGTGGGTTTACCTATCGCAACAAGGCCCGACTGCGCGGCCTTGCCGCCTCCTAGTTTCCCTGTACCACCTTGCCTGTTTTGCTCGATACTGGCACCCTGCCTTTTCTCCAGGCGTGCCAGGGCCCTTCGTGGCAATCTTTCGCGTAGTGGCCCTGCCGCTTACACTTAAAGCACGCGACATCTTTTACTCTTGTGCACGGAACTCCGCAGTTCCCTGGTAAGTTACACTGTGGACATCTCCACTCTCGTAACCCTCCATCGGTTTCTCTGTGATTTCCTCGGAATTCCCTTACATCTATTGGGTGAACTTTCCTTAACCGTACCCTGCATTCCATGTCTGTGTGTCCCGGCTTGTCACACCCATAGCAGAAATTTGTAAATTCTTTACCTGTCATGGCTCTTACTCTATGCTCTGGCCTGCTTTTCCTACACTTGCTGGCTATGTGACCCCTCAGCCCACAATTGAAACATTTCAACTCTTTACTTTCTCTCACGTTTTTTACAGCTTCTTTATTTCGAGTGTACGTTACCCTCGGGGCTAGTCCCCGCTCTCTCATAGACAATATCGCACTCTCCTCCTGCAGTGCCAATTCCACTGCTGCTGCCAATGTAATTTCATCGCCTCTGCTTCTCACTATGGTTTGTATTCTGTCATTACTTAAACCCTGTATAAAGCACGCTCTTCCTAGGGAATCAACTAGCTCTATTGCGCCTTTCAAGTTTTCTCTGGCCGTAACTCTATTTACTGCTTCTCGAAAGTCTCTCTGCATTTCATCAATTCTGCTAGCCCACATTGCTATTGGTTCCCCTTGTCCCTGTCTTGCCTGGAAAATTTTACATGCGTAGTAATCTATAGTACGCTTACTGGCATAGTTTTCTTCTAACACGCGTTTCACCTCTTGCCACGTACCTGTGCGTTCACGCACCTGCAATCTCGACCTGGCCTCACCGGTTATCTTTGCTTTGACGAACTTCAACAACGTTTCGTGTTCCTCTGGCTTAACTAATTCAAAAGCTGCATCTAAATTCTCGATAAATTCCCTTAAATCTTTCTTGTTTCCTTCGAACACTTTCGACACAATACATAGGGCCTCTTTCACTGACATCTTACCACTAGTGGAGGATGACGCAACTTCGTTCGTTAGGGGCATCTTAACTAAGTTAACACTTTACACAACAAAATACAATATTCTTAATACAGTTTTTACAATTACCGCTTCTCTTGTGGTGCGCCGTCTGCTCTGTTGCTCTGCGTCGTCCCGCACTGCTTCGCGTTCTTTGTGCCCGCGCTGCTCCGCGCTGACTCTGCGCCCGCGCTGACTCTGCGCCCGCGCTGACTCTGCGCCCGCGCTGACTCTGCGCCCGCGCTGACTCTGCGCCCGCGCTGACTCTGCGCCCGCGCTGACTCTGCGCCCGCGCTGACTCTGCGCCCGCGCTGACTCTGCGCCCGCGCTGACTCTGCGCCCGCGCTGACTCTGCGCCCGCGCTGACTCTGCGCCCGCGCTGACTCTGCGCCCGCGCTGACTCTGCGCCCGCGCTGACTCTGCGCCCGCGCTGACTCTGCGCCCGCGCTGACTCTGCGCCCGCGCTGACTCTGCGCCCGCGCTGACTCTGCGCCCGCGCTGACTCTGCGCCCGCGCTGACTCTGCGCCCGCGCTGACTCTGCGCCCGCGCTGACTCTGCGCCCGCGCTGACTCTGCGCCCGCGCTGCTGCGATGCGCCGGCCGCCGCTCTGCTGGGCTGCGCCGACCCCGTCGCTCTCCTCGGCTGCCGCTGCTACGGCTGCTGCCGCTTCTGCTGCTGCTCGGCCCGGACCCCCGGACTCGAACGCTGGCTGCTCAGGCACCTCTGTGCCTCGTCGCTCCGCGTCGCGCTGCCGCTGTCCTGCGTTGCCCTGCACCCGCGAGGACTACCTTTCTGGACTCTGACGTACTGTTGCTACTAATGCTGAAAGTTGCCAGTCGCCACAACTTCCTGCCAATTGCCACAGTCGCTGTAGCAAAATCTAATGGCTTCTGGAGGTAGGAGCCTATGCGCCTTTGTGATAACCGATACCCCACACCTGGCACCAAAAGTTTTATTTATGTTGCGTCCCAAGCGTGGGTATTGCGAGGGATTGAGCGACACGGTTCGTGGATGGGATTTTAGCCGGTTGACCGTAATGAGAGGGAGACTTTGATCTGGCTAAGATGTAGAAATCCCTGGTTTTCACAAGGCTAGGAAGGTGATAGAAAATAAAGTCGTGATAACTTTAACAAATTGCAGTTTATTCTACGTGAATACAACTCACCCTATCTGACGGTGGTTGCACTCACAGGAAAGCCAAGTCTAATACAGAGACGGTGATTGACTCCACCGTTCCGACTGCCTACTAGAAGGTCTGCAATGTTTAACACCCTACGTTAGAGTCCCGCGGCTGCGCCTTAACGCTCTCCAGCGACTATCTCCGGCTAACTGCCTACAGCCCGTTCCCCAGCCCAAGTCGGCTGCTGCTAGCACTCTCTAACTCTTCGACCGCTCCAGACAAGACCCGATACGACAAGACCTCAGAGCGGCGTGCTCTCGGGTTTTGTTAGCGTTTCCCCTTCGACCCCGCCAGCGCTTGGCATGACGTAGCGTCGAAGGCAACGTGTCCTTATTTGGTATCGTTAAAGCATTGTTGTTGCTATTGTTCTTCAGAGGCTGAGTGGAGGGGCAGAGACGCCTCTCTTTATATGGTCACACACTGCGTCCTGAGCCCTTCATTGGCTCCTCATGACGTAGCGTGGTCCCCACCAAGGGCCCTCTTTCTTTCTCTCTCCACTCCCAGACCTCTCTCTCTAGCCAGGAATGCTTTCTGTTGATACTCCTAATTGAATGCTTATCATGAGTCCCTGCACAGACCTTCGTTTGTATCTGCTGGCTGTTTACTTTCTTATCAACACGCCCAGCTGCCCAGCTGGAGTGCCGCCTCGGCTGACCCTTCGGCCGCGCCTGGCGTCAAGCTACAGTTTTAACTTCTCCCTACGTACTATTCTTTAAGGTACTGCAAGTAGACTTGGCTTGTTCCTGCGGTTACAACAATCTTTTGCTCCATGTGGTTTCTCGAACCCTCATAATCAGGTTGAAGAAGACTTGAAATCGGCAAAGTTCGTCTCAGTTTCTATTCGGAGGGCTGAGTCTCATACATTTCCATGGGTAATGCTGCATTACCTCTGAAGAGCAGCTATACATAGTTCAAATGCACACTAAGGTTTCTGCCAAGCTTCCTTCAGAAAGGAAAGGGAAGCACACATATACACTCCTGGAAATTGAAATAAGAACACCGTGAATTCATTGTCCCAGCAAGGGGAAACTTTATTGACACATTCCTGGGGTCAGATACATCACATGATCACACTGACAGAACCACAGGCACATAGACACAGGCAACAAAGCATGCACAATGTCGGCACTAGTACAGTGTATATCCACCTTTCGCAGCAATGCAGGCTGCTATTCTCCCATGGAGACGATCGTAGAGATGCTGGATGTAGTCCTGTGGAACGGCTTGCCATGCCATTTCCACCTGGCGCCTCAGTTGGACCAGCGTTCGTGCTGGACGTGCAGACCGCGTGAGACGACGCTTTATCCAGTCCCAAACATGCTCAATGGGGGACAGATCCGGAGATCTTGCTGGCCAGGGTAGTTGACTTACACCTTCTAGAGCACGTTGTGTGGCACGGGATACATGCGGACATGCATTGTGCTGTTGGAACAGCACGTTCCCTTGCCGGTCTAGGAATGGTAGAACGATGGGTTCGATGACGGTTTGGATGTACCGTGCACTATTCAGTGTCCCCTCGACGATCACCAGTGGTGTACGGCCAGTGTAGGAGATCGCTCCCCACACCATGCTGCCGGGTGTTGGCCCTGTGTGCCTCGGTCGTATGCAGTCCTGATTGTGGCGCTCACCTGCACGGCGCCAAACACGCATACGACCATCATTGGCACCAAGGCAGAAGCGACTCTCATCGCTGAAGACGACACGTCTCCATTCGTCCCTCCATCCACGCCTGTCGCAACACCACTGGAGGCGGGCTGCACGATGTTGGGGCGTGAGCGGAAGACGGCCTAACGGTGTGCGGGACCGTAGCCCAGCTTCATGGAGACGGTTGCGAATGGTCCTCGCCGATACCCCAGGAGCAACAGTGTCCCTAATTTGCTGGGAAGTGGCGGTGCGGTCCCCTACGGCACTGCGTAGGATCCTACAGTCTTGGCGTGCATCCGTGCGTCGCTGCGGTCCGGTCCCAGGTCGACGGGCACGTGCACCTTCCGCCGACCACTGGCGACAACATCGATGTACTGTGGAGACCTCACGCCCCACGTGTTGAGCAATTCGGCGGTACGTCCACCCGGCCTCCCGCATGCCCACTATACGTCCTCGCTCAAAGTCCGTCAACTGCACATACGGTTCACGTCCACGCTGTCGCGGCATGCTACCAGTGTTAAAGACTGCGATGGAGCTCCGTATGCCATGGCAAACTGGCTGACACTGACGGCGGCGGTGCACAAATGCTGCGCAGCTAGCGCCATTCGACAGCCAACACCGCGGGTCCTGGTGTGTCCGCTGTGCCGTGCGTGTGATCATTGCTTGTACAGCCCTCTCGCAGTGTCCGGAGCAAGTATGGTGGGTCTGACACCGGTGTCAGTGTGTTCTTTTTTCCATTTCCAGGAGTGTACATTAACACAAGCTGGCACAATTCACGCACACATCTTCTATCTCAGACTGCTCTGGCTGTAGCTTTCTTTCTCAATTGGTCGTACTTAATAGTTCATTGAAATGTGTATGACACAGAGTGTAATGCTTGTCAGTCCATTCCTCTGGCTCTTAATTTACATGGCAGTTTTTAAGTGTATCAAATGAAAATTGAAAGGACCTGTAAATTTTCTGTGTATGAAAGATATTTCTTAGCAGTTTTACCTTAAAGAAAGATATGTACAGATGATGTGAAATGATTATTAAACGTTGAACTGTCTGGCTGAATTTCAAACAAAAATTTGCCCACTTTGTATAATGAAAATGTTGTCATTAGAAAATAGGTACAAAACATCTGAGGAGTGACATGAAACTCCAGACAAATTTCTCTCAAATGATTAACATTTTGCAGGGTGTTAAAAAAAGTGTCGAATACTTAGAGAGGTGGTAGTACTCATCAAAACAATAAAAATAAGTCCAATAAACATTGGTCTGCAAACGTATACTTTCCAAGATAAACACGTGTTTATAGAAAGGGCTGCACAATGCTTGGTTGCGGATATTAGCACAGTTGTTGAATTGGCGCTCCATCAAATCTGTCGACAGGGTATTATGACGTCTTACTCACAATACTGTACCTACCATTAGGTGGTCTGCAGCCAGTTGTGTGGTTTGAATCGTTTTGTAGGCTACGTTAGTTTCCGTTGTGTTTGTGTGCCTTATTGTACAAAACTGTAAACTCTGGGTACGTATCGTAGTGTTCTACCTTCCTGCAAACACAAATTCACATGTGTGTTTACTGTTATTGCACTGTTTGTATGTACAAATGGTGTAGTACATTTACATATTCTCTCTTCTGCCACTTGTTAGCAATGGAAGCCTACTACTCGACAAGTGAAATGGCAGATACAATATTCTGCCATGGTTTAGCAAATGAATGTAGCCTGGGAGCCCATGCCACAGCAAAGAGTGCCCTCTGATAAGCTGTTCGGCACACTTCGCAGTGTCTAAGTGACACAGGTACTCTTACATCTCGGAAGAGAGATAGTGGAAGGGCCCTCACAGTCCGTATTCTTTTATATGGGGGTTGGGAGTGGGGAGTGAACAGTTGTTGTACTACAGTGTATTCAGCCCTAAGGCCACAGAATCATCATATCAGACAGCTGTTCTGTCAGTGGCTGTTGCAGAAATGTACTGCAGATCCAAGCAATTCAGGAAAGAGGACATCAACACAGATTCTCAATCAACATATGGGCAGGCATACTAGGCTATAGATTAATGGGGCCATACTTGGAACCACAGAAGTTAACTGGGATGCAACCACTGCAGCAACAAATACAAAAGTGGCTCATGCTTGATGGCCCACCAGCACACTTTCATCACAGGGTGTGCAAACATCTGGCTTAAACATTTCAGGACCACTGGATTGGTCCAGAGGGCCCCGTAGAAAGTACATGCTTGTGGACCCATGTTCATCACTGAGTAACTATTGTAACCTATATTCTGAATCTGCTTACTGTATTCATCTCTTGGTCTCCCTCTACAATTTTTACCCCACCCTTCCTCCAGTACTAAATTGGTGATCTCTTGATGCCTCAGAATGTGTCCTACCAACTGATCCGTTCTTCTAGTCAGGTTGTGCCATAAATTTCTCTTCTACCCAATTCTATTCAGTACGTCCTCATCAGCTATGTGATCTACCCATCTAATCTTCGGCATTCTGAGACCTGGGACAAGGGTGGGGATTAATTTATTGGAAGCATATGGAAGGATGGGTCATCTTGGTGTGTCATTTATCATTCCCAAACAAATATTTTTATTCAGTAACAATTCTGTCATAAGGCAACTAACACAAAGACTCTTGCCAGATATGTACAAATAGTTAAGGTTTTTAAATTAACATCACAATGCACAAGGACATTTGCATTGTACATAAAATTACAAATGGTACTCGAAGAGCATGTCAACTGTGCAATACAGTGGCTGCCCGAATACAAACAGTCAATTGACTAAATAAACCGGTGGAGGCACTCTGTTGGTGTGACTAGCATCACAATTGTGGACGAAGCCCACAACAGGCGTTGAATATAAGTTCAACAAACTTTAAATAAAAGACATTAAAATGCATACATCTCCACTGATTACTCTGCTCTCATATAGACGAGATGCGGCCAATGTAGTCAAATGCTACCCACGTATAAAAACCCAAGGAAACAGTAGTACTTCACTGGTAAGCCACAAGCCTGTTAAGGGGGAAACCACACTAGGAGGCTGTTTAACATTGATTTTTTGGATGGGAAGAGTTAATTAGAATTTAATCAAATTTGATATCATTTCATTCATATTTCAAACAGTTTGTATGAATTTTTTTGTATAATTTCAGCCAAAAATAAGTTATGCTGTGATGTCTGGAGAAGGTTGTGAGTATAGTTCTCCAATTGCATGCAGGTAGCCATTCAGAATCAAAAAGATTTCGATTTTACATTAATAATTTATTTTCTAAGAATATGAACCTCAATGCAGGTGAAAAAAATGAAAATTAAAAATTTTGCAGTTGTTAGAACAATTTACTTACATTTTCACAATTTTTTTCTCTAATTATGCAAAGAAAAATACCCTTAAAAATCATGATATCATCTCACAAGTTGGTTCATATAATTTGTAATTTTATAAAGACTCATACTATCAATTTTCTTAATGATCGGTTCTGAACGTTTTGAGTTTGACTGCATGTAAATGTGAAAAAGTGTCATTTAGAGATAAACACGTTTGAAAAATAAATTCTCGGAAACTAGAAATTCAAGGAAGTTAACAATAATGTAAAATGCTTACTGCTCAATCTGCACTTCCAGCACTATATAGCAATCCTTCTTCCTTCGTCTTGTGCTTGCAGCAGTGCTTTCCGACTTCCCTTAGATTCCAATGAACTATGTCAATTTTGCCGCTAGACGCGCTGGTTATCAATTTGTTCGGCATAATTGAAGCTTTGTGCGCCTGCTACAATTCCAGCCCCCCCTTTGTGACCATCAGAAGGGATTAATTTCTTTCACTGAATAAGCCCACTGCTAAATACGATGCCAATTCAACGACTTTTAGTCCGGAGTGCGAGTGTTTAGGAGCTAATCGCCAAATAGTGGAATTAAAACTTCTATTCGCATTTTGTGTGTGGCCACCTAAACATCTCTCCTGTAATTCATCTGTTGATAAATCTTCATATATTGGAACAATATCCTTCTGTACATTGGTTTGCAATGGAGTATGGTGCAGGTAATGTTCCATTCCAAGGGCTGTTCGTTTCTGCCACTAGCACCAGCTGTTTTCTCTCTCTGGGCAGTATTCATGTCGAGGATTTTCATCCTCGGAAATAATATGATAGTATGTCGCCATAATTGATTTTTTCATGTCTTGCGCTCACTTCTGTGCTCATAAAATCTAAACAAATGTGAATTCTCCCTTGAAATTTTGACAATGTTTTCTTGGATAGTTAAGCTAACAATTTATGCAATAAAAATTGGATTTTGTTTAATCTCCTAATGTGGCTTCCCCCTTAAGTACTTAAACTAACGAGACCAAAAGAATGACAATAAACTATAAACAAACTGTACAGAAGAGTCGCGGAAGCACGTGTGACCCGTCAACACCTAGGCCTCACATGATGACGAGGAAACTGCTGAACCAGAAGGAAAACTCCCCCTCCTCAGACCAGCAGAACAGCAACTGTCAAACTCCCAATACTAAGCTGTCAAGATAATCCAAACAGCAAACAAATTTAATAGAAATGAACAAACACAGAAATACTTAAATGGCCAATTAAAGATTATTTTCAGGGAAACTAACTATTAAAACTTCAGTATACGTGTGCCCCACTCATAAACATTAAAAGTAAACGTACCTAGCACTAACAAGAAATAATGTAAAGGTCATTTAAAAAAAAATTACATAATAATTCAAACAAGATTAAATAAATCATAATATACCTCTACTAGGGTCTCTTATGGACTAATATACACTGTAATTTGGATATGCACCAATGGCAGGTGACCTGTTAAAATGTACACCTCTAACCTGAAGGACTCCTCAACGTGGAACGTGGAGTAAGATAGTGGACACACACACACACACACACACACACACACACACACACACACACACACACACACACACGACCCACATGTGTATTATACCTCTAGGCTGAACAAACTTAGCTTTAGTTACAGGCCAAATCCAGTAACCCGCCCCAGAAAAGGCTCATCAGGCCTACAACAAACAGAAATTACTATCAGTAATATCAAATACTCCATGATAACAGACAATGATTTCAAGTATCAGATTACAGATTGCAAAATGCTTACAGAAACCTCCAGGTTGATGCACACAGCCCAAAAAATGTCACTGAAAGGCATAAAGGAACCGGATTCCTGGCCAGCTCACATCAGGGCAGAATTAACAGTTCTTAAGTACAGTACTTACTGAATACTCTTCTTACATAATTCTAAATAAAAGCCAAAGATGCAAATAGATTCAGGTAGGTGCCAGATGATACTGCCTTCCTGCATGTAGCTCCTAACAAAGTTGTCCCAATAGTATCTTGACGTATTTAGCACACCACAGTTAAGTGATGCACATCATAACCAGGTTGCACGCTACAAGAGTCACTCCTTGCCCGCCAAACTTGATGGTAGCAACTGTCAATGCTGCAGGAAAATGTGGTCCCTACAAACCAACGGTCAATGGTTTAAACTCGCTGCAGTCGCCAGGATGCCCAGTACTCGGGCACACCCCATCCAGCTCTGTGTGCCACACACCACTCACTACCACACAGCCCCAGAGGAAACACACAACCCAGGAAGGATAATACACGAGGGTCAGAACTGAAGGAATGCGTACATAATTGGTGCCAGTAGGATCTCATGCATGCCTTCACAGAAGCCACAACTCAAATTCTTCTGTAGCACCACATTTCAAAAGCCTCAATTCTGTGTTGAAAGAAGTGATTAAACACCCTATTTATCACAAATTACTGACAATGTTATGTGATGCTAGTGATGTTTTCAATTTATTTAAATGTGACGTCTATACAGTAAAAATGAATCTACAATCTTGCTGGAGCTTTCAAAATTGTGATTATTATATGAGCAGAAACTACGAATGTGGTTTTGTGGTCAGACAGCTGAAGTGGACCTCGTTGCTGGTAGCTGCTCTCCAGAAATTGCCTTGTTGAAAGTAATTCACCTTAACTTCTTTTTTATGAAACCTGAAGCTTTTTACACTTTTTTCACAATGAAATTGACTTTTAAAATGAGAAATAAGTGCTGGAGTATGAACTGGGTCATTATGTCCTTAGTGCTTGGCAGAGGCTTCAGTTACTTAGTGTCACGTTCCATGGATCATTTTGTGTGATGAATCATGATGATATGGAACGAGACATTTTACATTCAAGTCACAAATTAATTTGTACATATGATTACATGCTAAACATTTCTAAAGGATTTTTATTTGTTAAGAAAAAGATATGCAGATGTGAGTTAATAATTCCTACCCACCACCATTTACACATTACAATAATAGAAATTCTTCTATGGAATACAAGGAAAATCTTTCTCAATTTGTTTTCAAATTTTACTGTCAGACATTTTCTATCACTCAGTAAGTGTTTATGCTTAACACAACCTTAATGGAGAGTAACAGATATTCTTCCTTCTGGTATTGTAATGTTGTATATCATTACTCCTTTAGAACTGCCGTGGATTATTTACAGTGTGCTTCATGAGGGAATAAATACTGTGAAGCAGTAGTCAGAATGCTCAACTCCCTAAACAAATGTCTACAAGATGATCGCGGATGAGCACCACATATTATTTATTCTTACAGCACAATTTTGAGCAATGAGCACTTTATTTCTTAAAGATGAGTTACCCCAGAACATTATTCCACATTACATTATTGAATAAAAATATGCAATATGGCAATTCACTGATTTGTCTTCCATCAAGATGTGCAATTATTCTTAGTGTAAATGTGGCTGAACTGAATTGTTTAGGAGTTCCAAAAAGTGCTTTTCAACTTAAATTCTTGTCAGTATGGACACGTAATAACTTTGAAATTTGCACCCGGTTTATTATTTTCTCACCACGTGTTACACTTATCATTGGTGTAGTGTCCCTAGATGTGCAAAACTGAATATTTTGTGTTTTTTAAAAAATATAGCTTTAAAAACTCTGTTTGCCATTTCTTTTGTTTCAATATGTTTGCATGGATTGATTAAAATACTCCTGTCACACGCAGAATGAACTAATTTTGCTTGTTGTATATTAGACCGAAGAGTATTTACATATATGAGGAACAATATTGGACCTAAGATTAAGTCTGGGGGAACCCCATATGTGATTTCTTCCCAATCAGAATTGTGTCTCTGGGCTGTATTGCTTGAATTACTAAGTACAACAGCTGCATTCTTTTGATTAGATATAACATTGTTTTGTTGACTATGCCATCGATCCCATAAAACTTTATTTTATCTGGGAGAAGACTGTTAGTCACACAGCCCAGTGCCTTAGGTCACAGAAAATACCAACTGGTACTACTGTATTGTTTAATGCTGGTAAAATCTGGTGAGTGAACATGCAAATGGCAGTCTCAGTAGAGCAACCCATCTGAAACCCAAACAGTGATTTGCTGAGGATACCAGATGTCAATGTTTACAGTTCCTAAGACCCTCAGGGGGCTCAGCATTTAGTTGCTGGGTACGGGATTGGCGACCCCCGGGTCCCTGAGCTGCAGACAGGGAAGTACCACCAGTCCTCAATACCGTAAGCTCTGAGCGTGCTTCAACGACCACCGTAAGGTGCGATGGTGGAACGTTGTATGGTACAGAGCACGGGGATCGTGGCTTAACTGCCTGGGTCGTGAGGATGGTATAAAAAAAAAAAAACTCAGTCTTAAGGTGTGCTGCGTGCCGAGGAGATGCATGGCTGTTGAGGTAGAACAGTTGCTAGTGGGCGACCTCTGGTGAACCTGCCACCCCCTGGTTGTATTAGGCTTACCCAGGCAAGCGGGGCTCTGTCTGCGTGGACATTCCTTTCCCTAGCTGCTCGTGGGACCACCATGAAACAAAATATGAATACCGTATTTACTCGAATCTAAGCCGCACTTTTTTTCTGGTTTTTGTAATCCAAAAAACCGCCTGCGGCTTAGAATCGAGTGCAAAGTAAGCGGAAGTTCTGAAATATGTTGGTAGGTGCCGCCACAAGTAACGTCTGCCCTCGAATATATGTAGCGCTGCACAGGCATGCTTTGTAGGCACAAAGATAAATACTTGCGCCAAAACCTCTGCGTCAGTAAATAAATTTTAAAAAAGGTGGAAGACGAGCTTTTTTCTCCGCCCTGAATTTCGACCACTGCATTTTCATACAGTATCCAATGAAGTAAATACAAATTCCATATTGTTCATCTTAGAGTGTAGCAGCTTTTCAATGTACTACAAAAATCCGACAGGCAAGACTGTTTGCGATGTTTGTCAATATGGCCAGTTCTACTTTCTGAATTTTTTCCTACCTGTGAGAAGAGATGGTTGCTGATGGGAACTTTAATGAATTGTGAATCACATGCAGTATTCTCTTCACCATAAGAATAATACGAACATAAACATTTTGCCATGTATTCTTTCGTGTTTGCTGCTATCTCATTTAAATCCTGTCTGCCTAATAAACTACGAAACTAGAGTGAGACAACAGAAAACGCGGAAGAATATACATATCATGTCATGTTTATATTCGTATTATTCTTATGCGTAATAGTGATACAGTCAGAAATGAAGCACGGCAATTGACTAGATTTTTAAATCTAATATGACTCGAATTTCTGTGCAGAAACTAATGTACTAAAGAAAAATTTTCGCTAAACTCTCGTTCAGAACATCGTCTATCATACGCAGTTTATTATTTGGTTCTTGTTGATCATTATCAAAGAAAGCAGCAGTATAAATAACAACAAATAGCAGTCTCTTGCCATTGTTTCGCGAATGAGACGTTTCCTCTCTCTCTCTCTCTCTCTCTCTCTCTCTCTCTCTCTCTCTCTCTCTCTCTCTCTCTCTCTTTCTCTTTTTAAAAGCGGCGATAGCGTGCACAAAAGCAAGCCATGCCGCGAGCGGCGACAGGTCGTGAACACTCATTATCAAAATGCGACAAACAATGCATGACACAGTACAGTAATGCATTTTCAGCTTAGAGTGACGTAAACACCTATAACAAAGAGAACGGCACTTATCAGATCAAAGAAAAATAAGCAATCAATTCAAACCAGACGAAGCACGTGAAAAACGAAGAGTACCCATATAAATACGGACGGAGCGCCTGACGCATAGCAATGGCTACCTGGTAAAGCTTAACTGCTAAGCTTAAGACTCGAACCAAACTACTGTAGCTGTATCGTCATTCATTCGACCTAAATTGTCTCGTATTACAATGGACCAACTTTGTTTCGATTTGGAGGTGCGGCCTAAAACTTTTCTCTCTCCTTGAATTTCGAGTCTCATTTTTCAGGTGCGGCTTAGATTCGAGTGCGGCTTAGATTCAAGTAAATATGGTAGTGCACAAGCACGAGTCTCTAAGAAAGGAAAGTCCAACGCTTTACAGTATGACCCCCACTCGTTCCCTTCCCTGCCCACACCAGGGGAGGAACGGTGGTCTAAATTACCTGGTGAGACATATTCTCCTCGATTTCTGGTTTGCAGCCGAACAGATGGGGACTCATTTCTGACCACAAAGCCTCAGTTTTTTGTAGAAAACTTAGAGGACAAGTTTGGAGAAGTTGAGGGCATGTCTAAAATGGGGTCTGAAGCAGTCCTCATACAGACAGCATCCCCAGCACAGTCACGGCTTTCCTTGCTTGTGACAAGCTCGGTGATGTTGTGGTCTCCATTACGCCTCATAAGAGCCTCAATATGGTTTAGGGTCTTATTTTTCATCGTGACCTGTTGTTGCAGTCTGACGACGAGCTCCATGAAAATCTGGAACGCCGCGGTGTTCACTTTGTAGGACGTGTCTTCAGGGGACCTAAAGATAGTAGGGTCACCACCGGCGACTTCATCTTGGCTTTCAAAGGTGACACCCTGCCCGAGAAGGTCAAGGTGATGATATATCGATGTGATGTTAAGCCTTATGTCCCTCCTCCCATGTGCTGCTTTAAGTGCTGGAGGTTTGGGCATATGTCATAGAGATGTGAGGCCAACACTACCTGTCGGTATTGTGGACATCCCATGTTCGCCGCCCCCTGTTTGGGTCAACTGCGGATTGAAACATTCACCTTGCTCGTCAAACTGCGTGGTTTATCAAAAAGAACGGAAGATTATGGAGTATAAGACCTTGGACAGGCTCGCTTACACAGAGGCTAAACGCAAGTACGATAGACTTCACCCTGTGCGCATTTTATCGCCGTATGCTGTAGCAGCTTCGATGTCGCCATCCCTGGCGATGAGCCTCCAAGCTCAGCCCCTTTTTGTGGGCCCTCCAGCCTGGCCATCTATTACTGCCCCCCTGGTAGTTGGGGAACGCCCTGTTCCGTTGCTCCCCTGTTTTCACCATCGGGAGTAACAGCTCCTCCATCTTTGGGGACTTCCATCCCCACCTCTGAACCAGAGAAGTGCCCACCTCCTCCGGCTCCCCTCGCGCAGAAGGGATCGCTTGAAGCCCTCCCTTCCACGGTTACTGCCCCTCCAGATGTCAGCCAGTGACTGAAAAAGCCACCACCTGAGTGCTGTAGGGCTTCCACGTCTTCCTTGGGCCATGAGACTGGATCGGAAAAGCCTGCCCAGCCTGACAAACAGAGGGAAAAATGGGACCCTACCAAAAAGAAGAAAGAGCAAAAGGAGAAGGACATAGAGACAGAAAAGGAGTTCACCACTGCACCTGAAGATGATGTGCAGCATCTAGTGTCCACTCAGGAGCTAGATGTTGCTAGACCCACAGCTCCTATGGAAGTTGATGAGGCTACTTCGCAATCGGTGGCAGCAGGCGCTTCTAAGGCGTGACCTATCATATCCCCCCCTCCCTCCTGGGTTCTTTCATGTCTTCACATTCGGATACCATTATCCTTCAATGGAATTGCCGTGGTTTTTTTCCACCACCTTGCTGAGTTGAAACAGCTTTTGTACCACTTCCCTGCCACTTGTCTGGCCCTACAGGAAACCTGGTTTCCTGTTCAGCGGACTCCCTCTGTCTGTGGCTACCGGGGTTACTATAAGAACTGCGTAGAATACGACAGGGTGTCTGGCGGTGTCTGTGTTCACATTCTTGCCACTGTTTCTAGTGCCCCAGTGCCACTTCACACGGCTCTCGAGGCTGTGGCTGTTAGAATCGGGGCAGGAATGGAGCTTACCATCTGTTCCCTCTACCTTACCCCGGATGAGGTTGTCCCTCTTGCTGACCTAGCTGCCTTGTTCGCCCAGCTCCACCCGCCATTCCTCCTTTTGGGGGACTTAAATGCCCACCACCCTTTATGGGGTGGGGCCCAGATCTCGGGTCAGGGTAGGAACGTTGAGGCTGTCTTAGCACAGCAGGACATTTGCTTCCTTAACACTGGTGCTCCCACATATTTTAGCTTGACACATGGCACATACTCGGCCATTGACCACTCTCTTAGTAGCCCAGGTCTTCTTCCATACCTCAGTTGGAGGGTCCACGACGACCTCTGTGGTAGCGACCACGTTCCTATCCTGGTTTCTCTTCGTCAATCCCAACCCCCTGACCAGCTGCCACGATGTTCGCTTTGTGGAGCTGATTGGGCAGCCTACACCTCTGCTACTATGGCCATTGCTCCGCTTTGTGGTGACATTGATTTGGCAGTGGACGAGGTCACTATGGCCATTGTTTCTGCTGCCGAGGCAACTGGCCCCTGCTCTTCCCCATCCTTCCCTAATCTGATGGGACTAGTGACCTTGCTGTTTGGTTCCCTCCCCCAAATCAAATGACCAACCATGTGCTTGGAGCTTCACCAAAGAAAACATTATCAGATAGTCCTACTGTCTTTATCCGCCTATGTTGGGCAGTGCGGGGTAGCCACGTGGTCTGAGGTGCCTAGCCACAGTTTCGTGGTTCCCCCACCCCCACCCGTTGGAGGTTCGAGTCCTCCCTCGGGCATGGGCATGTGTGTTGTCCTTAGCGTAAGTTGTAAGTCAGATTAGTAGTGTGTAAGCCTAGGGACCGATGACCTCAGCAGCTTGGTCCCATAGGAACTTACCACAATTTCAGTTTCCACCTATGTCGAAAAGTTAATTACAGAGATAAAATTGTAGGATATGAATAAGGTTTCCAAATCATTTTTCCTATCAGAATACTTCAGAAAACCTGCATTGAAGTCACCACAGACTAATGACTTCTTGCTGCTGTTAGATAGATATCACAGTAAGGAATCCAGATTCCTCATAAACAGTTCAAAATTTCTCATTTGGGATTTATATACAGTTATAATTAAAAGCAAACTATTTTTCGGTATTAATCCACAAGCACACACTTAGTGTGCTGATCACTACAAAATGCAATTGTCTCAGTGTTTTTGAACTTTGTGTTCTGTCTTAACATACATAACAATGCATCCTTTTCCCATATTAGTTCTGTCTGAGTTAGCTGCTAGAATGTAATCTTTCATATGTAATTTATCCAGCCCTGTGGTTATGTGGTGCTCAGACACAGGATGTCTCTTTCCAGAGTTCTGTAAATTTTCCAGACAGGGAGCTCTTTCACCTTATTACTCAAACCTGTAATATTTTGATGACATTACCTAACCTTCCTGTCGATCTCAATTTTGAAATGTTTGTATTCCCTTTTGCCTGCCTCATTTACTGTATTTTTATCAATTAACTTCAGGCAGGATAAGCAGGGATGGCTAGAGGACAAATATCAAGGATGTAGAAGCATATATCAGTAGGGGGTAAGATAGATACTGCCTACAGGAAAATTGAGGAGACCTTGGGAGAAAAGAGAACCCCCTATATGAATATCAAGAGCTCAGATGGAAAACCAGTTGTCTGAGGGCGAGATTATGGAAATGGAAGAGAACGTAGATGTGATACTGTGGGAAGAATTTGACAGAGCACTGAAAGACACAAGTCGAAACAAGGACCCGGGAGTAGACAACACTCCATTAGAACTACTAATAGCCTTGGGTGAGCCAGCCGTGACGACACTTTTCCATTTGGTGGGCAAGATGTATGAGACAGGCGAAATACCCTCAGACTTCAAGAAGAGTATAATAATTCCAATCCCAAAGAAAGCAGGTGTTGAAAGGTTTGAAAATTACTGAACTATCAGTTTAATAAATCACAGTTGCAAAATACTAACATGAATTCTTTACAGACGAATTGAAAAACTGGTAGTAGCAGACATCAGGGAAGATCAAGTGGGATTATGTAGAAATGTTGGAACATGCAGGGAATACTGACACTACGAATTATCTTAGAAGACATGTTACGGGAAGGCAAACCTGCATTTTTAGCATTTGTAGACTTAGAGAACTCTTTTGACAATGTTGGCTAGAATACTCCCTTTCAAATTCTGCAGGTGGCAGCGGAAAATACAGGGAGCAAAAGGCTATTTAAAATTTCTACAGAAACCAAATTGCAGTTTATAAGAGTCAAGGGGCACGATAGGCAAGCAGTGATTGAGAAGGGAGTGAGACAGGTTTGTAACCTATCCCCAGTGTTACTCAATCTGTATATTGAGCAAGCAGCAAAGGACATAAAAGAAAAATTTGGAGTAGAATTCAAATGCAGGGAGAAGAAATAAAAACTTTGAGGTTTGCCAACGATGTTGTAATTCTGTCAGAGACAGCAAAGAACCTGGAAGAGCAGTTGAACGGAATGGACAGCGTATTGAAAGGAGGATATTACATGAACATCAACAAAAGCAAAACGAGGATAATGGAATGTAATCAAATTAAATCAGGTGATGCTGAGGGAATTAGATTAGGAAATGAGACACTTAAAGTAGTAAATAAGTTTTGCTATTTGGGGAGCAAAATAACTACTGATGGTCGATGGAGACAGTATATAAACTGTAGATTGGCTGTGGCAAGGAAAGTGTTTCTGAAGAAGAGAAATTTGTTAACATCAATTATAGACTGAAGTGTCAGGAAGTCCTTTCTGAAAGTATTTGTATGGAAGTGAAACATGGACTATAAATTTTTTAGACAAAAAGAGAATAGAAGCTTTCAAAATGTGGCACTACAGAAGAATGCTGAAGATTAGATGGGTAGAACACACAACTAATGAGAAGGTATTGAATAGAATTTGGGAGAAGAGAAATTTGTGGCACAACTTGACTAGAAGAAGGGATTGCTAGGTAGGACACATTCTGAGACATCAAGGATCACCAGTTTTGTATTATAGGGAAGCATGTAGGTAAAAATCGTAGAGGGAGACCAAGAAATGAATACATTAAGCAGATTCAGAAGGATGTAAGTTTCTATAGTTGGAGAGCTGCATCAAATCAGTCTCTGGACTGAAGATAGCAACAACCACCCCCTAACCTTACTTTCCTGTGTATTCGTAAGCATTTTGTGGGGCTTTTCTGTTAGTTTTACTTGTTTCAGAACAGGGTGCCAGTTTCCTGATTCTAACCTAAAAAAATATGCCTCTTTGACACCAGTAACCACAGGGATCTTGCTTTGTGTGATGGTGGTCCCATATATTACCAGCAAGAAACATGCCACTCTATTGTTCCCTCCCCTAATGAGGTGTAAGCCCCATTTCCCAATTGCATCAACAGTCGCAGCAGCCTGCTCAGCTCAATGTTCACAATGCTCACAGCAGTGTTAACTCAGAGCTGGCCATAGTGTTGCACGGCTTCAGCAAAATTCACATTTGTGGGTGTAGTTGCTGCTCCTCTTTCACCCCAATGCTGTAATTACTATTCTTATCCAGACTGTTCCCTGCCCCACCCACTACAATAATACAGTCCTTTTTGCTGAAACGTTTGCACAAATTCCGTGTGTCCTCCGTCACCTGTCTAAGGCTAGCACTTGGCTTCACAGTACTTACGACTGGGTACCCTGTTCCTAATTTGCCCTGTACCATCTAGCCTACATCTTTCCAGTGGCTACTACCTAGTAGCAAGACTATTCTCTTCCTACTCTCTTTTGGTACCAAACTAAACTGAGTTTCTTTGTTATGTCTGCTGCCCTCTCTCTGACCTACACCTGGATGAGGCTCTTCCTCTCTTCATAGAACCACTTTGACTACTTCTCATTCATTCCACTCTCAAAGAGAACAGTTGGAAATTTGTTATAATCCAAAATTAGCTGCCCTTCTTCGAACTTTTCCTATGTCCTGTCAGTTCAGTCTCGTAAGGCACGTGTACCACATACCATTCTCTTAGTATTATTGAAACCTAACTCTTCCCTGGCATAATGGAGAGGCCAGTTATCAGTCTTATCTACAATTCGATATTAATTAAATACTTCCAGATGTAGATGATGTCTTTAATTCCTTTTTGGGGCAATCCAGTGTGGAAGGTTCTTCAGTTTGACTCAGTTTTCAGCAAAAGTACATTGAATAGGATTATTTCATTTATGTAGCATTATAGGTGTCCCCCCCCCCCCCTCCCGCCATGAACCATGGACGTTGCCATTGGTGGGGAGGCTTGCATGCCTCAGCGATACAGATAGCCGTAACGTAGGTGCAACCGCAACGGAGGGGTATGCGTTGAGAGGCCAGACAAACGTGTGGTTCCTGAAGAGGGACAGCAGCCTTTTAAGTAGTTGCAGGGGCAACAGTCTGGATGATTGACTGATCTGGCCTTGTAACACTAACCAAAACGGCCTTGCTGTGCTGGTACTGCAAATGGCTGAAAGCAAGGGGAAACTACAGCAGTCATTTTTCCTGAGTGCATGAGCTTTACTATATGGTTAAATGATGATGGCATCCTCTTGGGTAAAATATTCCAGAGGTAAAATAGTCCCCCATTCGGATCTCCGGGCGGGACCTACTCAAGAGGACGTTGTTATCAGGAGAAAGAAAACTGGCGTTCTACGGATAGGAGCATTGAATGTCGGATCCCTTAACCAGGCAGGTAGGTTAGGAAATTTAAAAAGGGAAATGGATAGGTTAAAGTTAGATATATAGTGGGAATAAGTGAAGTTCGGTGGCAGGAGGAACAAGACTTTTGCTCAGGTGATTACAGGGTTATAAATACAAAATCAAATAGGGGTAATGCAGGAGTAGGTTTAATAATGAATAAAAAAATAGGAGTGCGGGTAATCTACTACAAACAGCATAGTGAACGCATTATTGTGGCCAAGATAGACACGAAGCCCATGCCTAGTACAGTAGTACAATTTTTATGCCATCTAGCTCTGCATATGATGAAGAAATTGATGAAATGTATGATGAGTTAAAAGAAATTACTCAGGTAGTGAAGGGAGACGAAAATTTAATAGTCATGGGTGACTGGAATTCGGTAGTAGGAAAAGGGAGAGAAGAAAATGTAGTAGGTGAATATGGATTGGGGGTAAGAAATGAAAAAGGAAGCCGTCTGGTAGAATTTTGCACATAGAATAACTTAATCATAGCTAACACTTGGTTCAAAAATCGTAAAACAAGGTTGTATACATGGAAGAAGCCTGGAGATACTGACAGGTTTCAGATAGATTATATAATGGTAAGACAGAGATTTAGGAACCAGGTTTTAAATTGTAAGACATTTCCAGGGGCAGATGTGGACTCTGACCGCAATCTATTGGTTATGAATTGTAGATTAAAACTGAAGAAACTGCAAAAAGGTGGGAATTTAAGGAGATGGGACCTGGATAAACTGAAAGAACCAGATGTTGTACAGAGTTTCAGGGAGAGCATAAGGGAACAATTGACAAGACTGGGGGAAGTAAATACAGAAGAAGAAGAATGGGTAGCTCTGAGGGATGAAGTAGTGGAGGCAGCAGAGGATCAAGTAGGTAAAAAGACAAGGGCTAGTAGAAATCCTTGGGTAACAGAAGAAATGTGTAATTTAATTGATGAAAGGAGAAAATATAAAAACGCAGTAAATGAAGCAGGCAAAAGGGAATACAAACGTCTCAAAAATGATCGACAGGAAGTGCAAAATGGCTAAGCAGGGATGGCTAGAGGACAAATGTAAGGGTGTAGAGGCTTATCTCACGAGGGGTAAGATAGATACTGCCTACAGCAAAATTAAAGAGACCTTTGGAGAAAAGAGTACCACTTGCATGAATATCAGGAGCTCAGATGGAAACCCGGTTCTAAGCAAAGAAGGGAAAGCAGAAAGGTGGAAGGAGGGTCTATGCAAGGGCAATGTGCTTGAGGACAGTATTATGGAAATGGAAGAGGATGTAGATGAAGATTAAATGGGAGATATGATACTGCGTGAAGAGTTTGACAGGGCACTGAAAGACCTAAGCCAAAACAGGGCCCCAGGAATAGACAACATTCCATTAGAACTACTGATAGCCTTGGGAGAGACAGCCCTGACAAAACTACCATCTGGTGGGCAAGATGTATAAGACTGACGAAATACCCTCAGACTTCAAGAAGAATATAATAATTCCAGTCTCAAAGAAAGCAGGTGTTGACAGATGTGAAAATTACCGAACTATCAGTTTAATAAGCCACGGCTGCAAAATACCAACAGTAATTCTTTACAGACGAATGGAAAAACTGGTGGAAGCCGACCTCGGGGAAGATCATTTTGGATTCCGTAGAAATGTTGGAACACGTGAGGCAATACTGACCCTATGACTTAGAAAATAGATTAAGGAAAGGCAAACAATACTCTCTTTCAAATTCTGAAGGTGGCAGGGGTAAAATACAGGGAGCGAAAGGCTATTTACAATTTGTACAGAAACAAGATGGCAGTTATGAGTCAGGGGGCATGAAAGGGAAGCAGTGGTTGGGAAGGGAGTGAGACAGGGTTGTAGCCTATCTCTGATGTTATTCAGTCTGTATATTGAGAAAGCAGTAAAGGAAACAAAAGAAAAATTCGGAGTAGGAATTAAATTCCATGGAGAAGAAATAAAAACTTTGAGGTTTGTTGATGACATTGTAATTCTGTCAGAGACAGCAACGGACTTGGAAGAGCAGTTGAATGGAATGGACAGTGTCTTGAAAGGAGGATATAATATGAACATCAACAAAAGCAAAACAAGGATAATGGAATGTAGTCGAACTACATTGGGCGATGCTGAGGTTATTAGCTTAGGAAATGAGACACTTAAAGTAGTAAAGGAGTTTTGCTATTTGGGGATCAAAATAACTGATGATGGTCAAAGTAGAGAGGATATAAAATGTAGACTAGCAATGGCAAGGAAAGCATTTCTAAAGAAGAGAAATTTGTTAATATCAAGTATAGATTTAAGTGTAAGGAAGTCGTTTCAGAAAGTATTGGTATGGGGTGTAGCCATGTATGGAAGTGAAACGTGGACGATAATAGTTTGGACAAGAAGAGAATAGAAGCTTTCGAAATGTGGTGCTACAGAAGAATGTTGAAGATTAGATGGGTAGATCACATAACTAATGAGGAGGTATTGAATAGAATTGGGGAGAAGAGAAGTTTGTGGCACAACTTGACTAGAAGAAGGGATCGGTTGGTAGGGCATATTATGAGACATCAAAGATCACCAAGGCAGCGTGGAGGGTAAGAATCTCAGAGGGAGACCAAGAGATGAATACACTAAACAGATTCAGAAGGATGTAGGTTGCAGTAGGTACTGGGAGATGAAGAAGCTTGCACAGGATAGAGTAGCATGGAGAGCTGCATCAAACCAGTCTCAGGACTGAAGACCACAACAACAGCAGCACTATAGGTAGTGTATTGGAATAAAGTGCAGTTATGCACAGTTATTAAAATAAATTCTTATAAAATACACCCACTCTGCATAAAGATGCAGAGAATTGAAAAAGTAAACCATCAGTACACAGTACATGCTAAGCATCTGTGTTTTAGAAATACGTCACATATGACTGATGGTACAATTAGTATTTAATAACACATGTTTGCGAACTTCTTCTCAAATTTAAATGAGTTTGGCAACCTTGTTTGTTGAACAAATCTGGTTACACTTACTATATGTGAATAAAATTTGTTATATTCTTGAGCATGTTAATACAATCTATTACATTAGTCTTTAGAACTCTTTAGGCAGTGGTGGGATAGTAAATTTTGATATGTTTTATTTATCTAATAGCAATTTATTGGTGACAATCTTAAGTGATCTATTGACTGCAGATTAAAGAAAAAGACTGTTTGTAGGGCCCCTTGGTGATCTTGAAGAAATGCACTTACTCCCAGAACCAGTATTTGCACTTCCAACTGATGGTGTCACAATCAACACAGTTTCCAGCACTCTCTCTGGCCGCCTGTTTTTGGGTGGCCGTGATGGGAGTCTATGTGAGATCGTATACAAGGTAATTCTGAAATTTTTGATAGGAATCTATAATATTGCGCTAACTACATAACGAGAAATCCTAAATTTAAGATATGAAGAATTGAAACTAATAATAGACCACATTTGTGAAACTTTGAACATAGCTGCTAAGGTTCAGTGACCGTGTCAGAATTATATCGTAACAAATAAGCCCTCGGTCACAAATATTAAGTCAAAAATTGACTTGGTTTCGACGCTACTATGAGTGTCGTCTTCAGAATTAGACTAACTGTACTAAAACATTAGGTGTATAGTACATTAATAAAATGAAAGTTTTTTGACTCGAAAAGATGCAGTACTTACAAGTCACATATTAAAAAAGATCTCAGCCGGAAAGGCGACGTCATGAACACTTGTCAGATGGCGGGCCGCTAAGGGCTGCTCGTACTGTGGACGAGGGTTGCAACAAGACTGAGGTGCCCACTTTAGAAAGTGTGGGCAAGTAAACATGGTGTTGCTACGAGCGCCATCTAGTAGCCGCAGAAACAACTAGGCTACTGTACTTTCAAAATTAGACACATGAAATTGTGATGCAGCTGATTCGGGCATAACGTAAGCATTAATAATAACAGGGTGAAGTTAAATATTTATCTGCTTTAAATAGAGATAAATTTTGTAACGTAAAAACGTTAGTTATGACATACAAGAAAACAGCAAAGATGTGACAGGAAAACAACATTTCGGTAAACTGCATGAGGAAATCTGAATCAAAGATCAAGCAATGCTTTATACAGTCAAAAAAGTTTTTATTTCGCAGCTGCAGCTGCTCGTTGAGAATGAGGCCATCATGACGTGTGAGATGTTTGAAAATCTCCAATTCCTCTAAGACATCTAACCTACGCCCCTTCTTTTCGCTATGCAGAGTACTGTTATCGCCTATGGCTTTAGGCACGTGTCCAGTAATTAAGAGATGATCGGTAAAGGATGACCGAGGGCTTACTTGTTACAATATAGACCACATTTGTGTTTATACAGCTTACCATACACCACTAAAATACCCACATAGTTTGTGTGTGTGTGTGTGTGTGTGTGTGTGTGTGTGTGTGTGTGTGTGTGCGCGTGCACCAACTTGGATGTGGACATGCCAATCTGAAGTAAGCTATAATAGGAAATGTAGGATCTTCCTAAAAGTATTTTGTTTTAGTCAATATGTATTCATGATGGAGTGCTCATTTGTATGTGCAGTGACTAATTCTTAAAAGTTTGATTACATGGCACAGCTTTTCAGTAGGACTGTGATTCAAATTCTCATCCAGACTTAGGTTTATGTCTTCTGTGATGTTTAAATTGCTTAAGGCAAATGCCAGGATAATTCTATTGAAAGGGCACGGATAATTTCATCATCCAATCTTATTTTGTGTACCATCTCTAATGACTTTGTCATTGACAGGATGTTAAATCCTAATCTTCCCTAGCAATCGTACGGAAGCAGATTAGTAGTGTGCCCTGAATTCAGCATCATAAAGTAAATTTTTGTATTGAACCTAATTAAACTTTCAACTAAATTCAATGCTAGTGAACCAGCAGTTGCTTTACTGAAATGTTTTAAAGTTTGAAATAACAACACTTGCCTCAGATTCTAAGTTTAGAACTTCGCAGAAATATTTTAAGTAATAGTGAGCATTCAAAATTAATACAAGAGGCCAAACCCAATTGCCCATTTTGTTGCAAATGAAATCTGTAAAGTGCAGTTCACATCAAACTATGTTCAAAAAATGGTTCAAATGGCTCTGAGCACTATGGGACTTAACATCTATGGTCATCAGTCCCCTAGAACTTAGAACTACTTAAACCTAACTAACCTAAGGACAGCACACAACACCCAGCCATCACGAGGCAGAGAAAATCCCAGACCCCGCCGGGAATCGAACCCGGGCGTGGGAAGCGAGAACGCTACCGCACGACCACGAGATGCGGGCTCAAACTATGTCTTGGGACTTCCACACAGAAGTTATGAAGCATACAATTAACACAAAATTGTTAGGGCTTTCGTGGCCACTTGTTGACAAATTGCCTATTGGCTTCTGTCTCGGGTTCTTCGGCCGATGTTCATCTAATGATTTTTCTGACGTTTCGCCAGCATGAGTGGCTGGCATTGTCAAAGCTTCACCCTCCATTGCCGGTGGTGAACTGGAGGCGAGCTCGCGGCCACAGACTATATGTACCTAGCGCGCCAACGTCCGAGGGCTTCTCCGCGGTCATTTCCGGTGCGGTTCTCCTCTTGCTACCTGTGACGGTCGTTCGCTGCAGTACGGGAAGCCAGGATTCGTTTACCTTAAGGCTTTCCTCTTTCTTGTTGAAACTGTTCGCGTGTTTTTGTATTTCTACAGCTTCTCTGAACAAGCGCGTGTGATAGTGCTTCTCTACAGCTAGAACTTCCGTGTCGGCAAATTTTATTACGTGGTTGGTCCCATTCAGTGCGTGCTCTGCTACGGCCGATTTCTCCACCTGCCCCAACCTGCAATGTCGCTTGTGCTCTTTGATCCTGGTGTTAATTGATCGTCCAGTCATTCCGACATAAACTTTTCCGCATGTGCATGGTATACGGTGTATTCCCGACCTTGCAAGTTGGTCTCTATTCTCCTTCGCCGATCTAAGACACTCTTTGATCTTCCTTGTCGGTTTGAAAATCGTCTTTACGCCATGTTTGCGCAATGTACGGCCGATTCTGTCAGTCACTCTGCGAATGTATGGCAGAAAGGCTGTACCCGACATTTCTTTTTCTGTTTCCTTACTTCGCCGAGTGTTGGGCTCTGTTACACTTCTAATGTAATTTGTGGTGTACCCATTGCTCCTCAGAACAGTTTCCAGGTGTTGCATTTCTCGTTTGAGGTGTTGCGGCTCACATATTCATCCTGCTCTCGTTACGAGCGTACTAATCATGCCTCTTTTCTGGCCCGGGTGGTGGTTTGACAGTTTGTGCAGGTATGGGTCCGTGTGTGTCGGTTTTAGATACACACTGTGTGCAAGGTCGGGAATATACCATATACCAAGCACATGCGGAAAAGTTTATGTCGGAATGACTGGACGATCAATTAACACCAGGATCAAAGAGCACAAGCGACATTGCAGGTTGGGGCAGGTGGAGAAATCGGCCGTAGCAGAGCACGCACTGAATGGGACCGACCACGTAATAAAATTCGCCGACACGGAAGTTCTAGCTGTAGAGAAGCACTATCACACGCGCTTGTTCAGAGAAGCTGTAGAAATACAAAAACACGCGAACAGTTTCAACAAGAAAGAGGAAAGCCTTAAGGTAAACGGATCCTGGCTTCCCGTACTGCAGCGAACGACCGTCGCAGGTAGCAAGATGAGAACCGCACCGGAAATGACCGCGGAGAAGCCCTCGGACGTTGGTGCGCCAGGTACATATAGTCTGCGGCCGCGAGCTCGCCTCCAGTTCACCACCGGCAATGGAGGGTGAAGCTTTGACAATGCCAGCCACTCGTGCTGGCGAAACGTCAGAAAAATCATTAGATGAACATCGGCCGAAGAACCCGAGACAGAAGCCAATAGGCAGTTTGTCATACAATTAACACTTACCAAAAGAATGTTTAACCCTTAAGCACTTGTGTGACAAGAGCTAACAAAAGTGCCTGTGTTGGTCAGTTAGATCTGGGCACAAATTAAGCTGAGTAGATATGTCAGTCTGAGAAAAATGAGATGTTATGGTTTATTGATGATTTATAAACATAAATGAATGAAAACAGCATGTACTTAACATCATTTAACGACATTGTAATTTATTATGTGAGGAACAAAGGAAAAATAACATAATACAAAAAAAGCTATATACTATTAATGTAAAGCTATTTGGACTTTAAAAATATTTCAGTGAACTAAGCACTTTTTGTGCAGATAACTTTGTAATGCACTTTGCATACATGTTTCATAAAAGTAGCACATAATGTGGAATGAATGCTTGTTGTCATTTGTTCTTGGGCAGATGTGGCACCTATTTCACTTGGGCAGTGGTAGTTTGGTTCCAGTCTCCTCGTGTGTTTCATGACAATGATCCTGCTGTTGCTGTTTCGAACTATTGTGCCGTGGGCCATCAGAAACTACTTTGTCTCCATAATGTTGTGTGTATGTGACTGTTACCAATTCTCCAGACAGAACTCCACTATAAGTTGGCGAGCTTCTTCAGAAAATTCTTCTTTGTACCTTTTGATTAATGTTCATCTCGTATATGGTATAAGGGTTTAGTGCTGAGGTATTGAGATGGAACAACACAACAAGGAGCCATCTCCATGTTCTTCTGCCAACACTCTAGTTCCTGCATAGCTGGCCACGTGTCCTCACCACCCTTAGTGCAATTATAGGAGTAACAGTATCTGTTGTTTTATCGGCACCTGCCTCTGCATCTGTCTTGGCATAATTGTGTACTAATGATATTAGCACTACTGAGTAAGGTTTCCTGGAAATGTAAGAGACCACTCACACTTATTTTTTCACAATGTTCCCACTAAAGTCAGATCCTTGTCCAGTGACTTTTTTTTCTTTTTTTAAAAAAGGCAAATCCGGCCCACTAGCAACAATTCCCCTATTAGTACCAGAAATTCATGAATAGCAGCCAACTTGTCAGACTTTTTCTCTCTCATCTCCATCATTAATGGTGTCCTGCACACCCACATATCCATGAAGTGGAGATGAGAAGCTCTGTAGGTTCCAGCAAACAGTAACAAGCCAAGAAATGCTGTCTCCCAATCTGTCTATTATATTCCCGTTAAAATAAAGAAAGAAGACCACCTCTGGTGTCTTTGCTCCCTTTGCTGTGCATTGAGCTCAAGGTAAATGTGTGGTAATAATATTGTGGTTTTTAGTACAGTCCCTTTGACTAAATGGCAGTTTGTTCCATTAGGTTTTACCATATCTGTCCAGAAAAGAGTGAGTCATTTTTTCACAGTCACTGTTTCATCAGCAGAAGCAGCAGGAATGTCTGAATCAGCATCGTATTCACTTTCTTCAACACTGTCAGCTTCAAAATCAGAAAATTCTTCCACAGATTCATCATTTTCGTGAAATAATTCCACAATATTTTGTCATCACTCAATATTTTATGCTTTCTATGTCAGAAATAAAGAACAACCATGTAACTTTCCTTTTGACTAAGGGAAAAATAAAATTGGTAAATAATTAGATATGCAGAAAAGAAGAAATGACCACATTCAGACCCTCTTAGCCCTGTATTTTACGGCTGAATACATACTCACAATGGATTTCAGGTGCCAAAAACTGTGGAACACAAACTCTTGTTAGTGTACAACCAGGATTCTTGCCGTGTTTGGCTGACAGATGTAACTTTACAAGGCTGTACCCAAAAGAAACCGAATTTGTGGTGAGCAGAACTTTTTAAAGTACCATGTTTTGCCGTCAGGAGGGCGAAGAGCAAACATTCCAACGTCAACAAGCTGCATACCATCACTGATGGAGGTCAGGACAAGTTTTGGCAGAGTGTATAGTGACAACTGTTTTGTGTGATTGTCATTTTTGCATTGGTTGATTTTCTTGAACACCATGTGGTGGTGAAATTCTGATTTTTGCCCAGAAAAAGTGGAACATAATCTCTAGAAATGTTTTGAAAAAATGGCATACAAGGATGGTGCTTTGGGGAAAAGTGGTTTTCGTCTTTTAAAAAAAATGGTGAAATGTCAGTTGACAACAAACTTCGTTCCACTCATCCTTCCATGACCTAAACGCGTGAAAATGTTGAAAACATTGTGGCAGTCAAGTGACTGGTTTTTCCATCATGACAATTCCCCTCCTCACACAGACCTATCTGTATGACAATTTTTGACGAAAAATGACATGACCACTGTTCTTCAACCCCCATACTCACCCAACCTTGCCCCGTGAAGTTTTTGTTTCCTAGAATGAAAATAGACATGAAAGGAAAGTGTTTTGCTGATGTTGCTGTGGTGACGAAAAAAACAGTGGAGGTGCTGTCAAGTATCACAAAACATGAATTTAAATAGTGTTCTGAAAAATGGAATAAAAGATTAGACAAGTATATTACTGCAGATGGAGAGTACTTTGAAGGGGATTAAAGGTTTGTGCTTAAAATGTAAATAAATAACTTTTTTATGTTTGGTTTCTTTTGCCCCCCCCCCTTCCCCCCCTCATATGTGTCCAGATTAATAAAAGTTCCCTTTCATTACCCTGGTCTGTACTGTTTGCCTCCACTCACAGCCCTAGTGTTTGTGTTACCCTCACAAGCTGTATGTGCACTTAACCTATGACGAAGTTCTTGTACAGAAACTGAAGGCTGCAGTCTTCACTGTAAGAATGATCTAAACTGTCTTGGACACTGAAATAACATTGTCAATAAGTTGTGTTCAGACATCCACAATTATCTTGTGTCGTGTTGGTTGCCATTAGTTGGAAGTGACTATTGTTGGTCTAGGTTTGTGAATTTCTGCATTTTGTGTTAATTCAGAAGAAATTCCTGGTATTTTTGTAAATATCACATTTTATTTGTCATGTTCATTTTGACAAAGGTATTCTAGTTTACCATGTGCTGTAAGACATGAGAAGGCTTTTAAATCCGGCTGAGGAGAATAATGGAGACAATTAAAATGGGTAGAAATGGTAAAAAGAGGGTAAAGTGTTTGGAAGAATAAAATAAACAAGAATTATCCGTCAGTATTATATAAAGATAAGTGTACTGGGTGAGACATATTTCAATGAATAATTGTTTGTAAAAAGCTACCAAAAGGAAAAAATAAAACTGAAAACAAGCAGAGGTGTGCTGACAGATTTGAAGGAAGAAATATCGTATCAAGGATTAGAGTAATCAACTAGAAATGTGACATCATGGAGGACAAAGTTCAAATGATGTCTGTCAGCCGACATATTTTTACTGTGACAGTATAAGACCTGCATGTCATAGTGAAGAATTGCCTATGCCAGAGATTACTGAGATAGTGACAGGGAGTGAAGATGGAAAAATGTTAGTGCTGTCCTTCATGGGTGTCTGCAAGCACCTCGTGGGCAACCACAAGGCAGAGAACTACCATAATATTGCACATAGAGGATTGAGATCATATCATCAGATATTATGAAAATGTTGTTTAAGATGCACTTCTTAGCCCATCATTGGGACTTCTTCCCCGATATCCTTTGTATTGTCTTGTGTTTTTATTGGTCCAGTTTACAGTGGTAGTTTATGCATAAGACCTAAATCATTTTATATTTATACATGCAAAAGTGATTTATATGCATACATATTTAAAATTACAAATAATACCCTTGAAACATTTAAACATTGTTATGTTATACACTTTTAAATATTCTTTAGTGAAGTAAAATCAGTGATGCTGTAAATATGACTTCAAGGATTTTGTCATTAGTAACTAACGTGGTTAAGCTAGGAAAAGATGGATTGCTGTTTAATGTAAAAGAGACACTTAATGTTGCAGACAGGCACAATTAAGACACTTACACAAAGCTTTCGGCCACAGCCTTCATCAACAAAGGAGAAGCACACACCATTCATGCACGCAAGCAAGCACACCTCTCTCTCTCTCTCTCTCTCTCTCTCTCACACACACACACACACACACACACACACACACACACACACAACAGGCAGCTCGGGCCAGAATGAATTTGATCCCAAGTTGCCATATTTGGTCATCATACTGCATTCCAGTGAGATGGTCCTATAGTGAAGTATTGCAGGAAATTGTGTAGGAAATACTTTTAGGCACATGTTTTTACTTGTACGTTAGTCATTTCTTTGATTCCTTTGTGTACTGATGCGTACGTCTTTGCAGTTTACATTGTTTTGAGTGAGTGTGTGTCGTTTTACAAGATACATGTCGTATATAATCTGATGCAAGCATTTACCTAACTACTATCGTATTTGGCCTTTACAGGCATTATAGCTGGATTCATTGGGAAAATTTCACTCAGAAAAGACAGTTTTGACATTGACAGTGTTTTATAGACATATGTGATGTTGTTTGTCAGATATCCCCATCATATATGAATTGTTCATTTTACGTTAAGTTTTTGTAAAGCTAAACAGTATTACCTAATTTCTGTAAATCTTTTTTTGTTTTTTGCAGGCAGAGGGCAGTTGGTTTGGGAAACGCTGCAAGAAAGTAAACCACTCAAAAAGTGCCTTGTCATTTTTGGTACCTTCATTCATAAGTGGCGCTTTTGTTGAGGAAGACCAAATTGTTCAAATTACTGTTGATAATAGTCGCAACATACTATATACACTGACTGAAAAAGGTTCTATTAGTGTTTATGACCTTGGTGAAGATGGAGAATCAATGAGTCATGTTGTTACAACTAGTCAGTCAGCTGTAGTGCAGAATGCTGTCAATATTGTTAGGTAATTTTTCTCTGTTATCATTTTTAAGTTTTAGAAAAGAATAACTGATAGTGCTCTAGATATTATTTCTATTTCTGTGGCAAACAGTGTTTATTGTTCTTTATCATTTATTGAGCTTTAATAATATACTTCTTGGAGTATTAATTTTCTTTTCTGTACACGAGTTTCCATACGTCATTAATACAAGATACTTACAGCACTTTTTTGTTACAGAACTTTAGATAGCAATGTTTTTCGCCACATTGTGAGCATATCTCCAATAGAAGCTCGTGAATCTCTTCATGTGAATCTTGTGGCAGTAACAAAAGCAGGAGTGCGTCTGTATTTCACAACAAGTCCTGTCACATCACTTACAGTTCGACCATATGCATTACATCTTGTCCATGTAAGACTTCCTCCAGGCTTTGCTGCATGTGCATTGCCTCAGCAACCAAGAAATGTAAACTTGGCACATTACAGCAGGGGTAAGTACTGATGACTTGAAGTAAAACATAATTGTCAAAGAACCGATACTTGCAGAAGAATACTTCTTGACATGATACTTGCAGTTCAGTTAGAATCATTGAAACAAAATGAATGGAGAAAATGGGTATGAAATCGATGAAGCTGCAATGATATGAAATGGTATCGGGAAGATCATTCAGAAATGTCGAACCTATAGTGTATTGAATATACTGTGATCATTGAAAATTTGTCCACTACAGCTGACACACATGCACGCGCACCCCTTCCGCCCAAAACACACACACACACACACACACACACACACACACACACACACACACACACACACACACACACAAACTACTACTACTACCACCACCACCACTGCCACCACCTCTTTTGCAACTAAACTTTGATTGTATATTTGTATTTGGGGGATGGTGCTGTGGCTCTTACACACAACATATGGTAAGCTGATTGTTAATTGAAGTTAATTTTACTAGGGATTGTCTGAGGGGATAATCGGAGAGATAATAATTTTATTTTGGGACTGCATTCATCAGGCGTCCTCTCCTGTGCCAGCCTCTTCACCCCAGAGTAGCACTTAACACCCAATGTCCTGAACCATTTGTTGGATGTGTTCCAATCCCTGTCTTCCCCTACAGTGAATCTCTGTTACTCTCTCTAGCACCATGGAAGTTCTCCTTGATGCTTTTAACTTATTCCACATATTCGTCCTTCACTAGTTCTATGAAGAACTTCCTCATTTCTTATTTTGTCTGTCTGTTTTTGATTAATTTTCAGTACCCTTTTGTAACAAAAAATTCGTATGCCTCGATTTTTCTTTCCCAGTTTCACACAGTTCACGATTGACTTTCACTCATTTGCTGTTCTCCACACATGTCTACTCTGAATCGTATCCTAAAATTAATCCCTTTGTTTGATCGGAGTAGAGTCCTTTCAATAAGTAGTACCTTCCATGCCTGTCCCTATGTTGTCTTTGATTTGTCTGTCACATTATTTTATTTCCTATTTTCTAGGGAGCAGAATTCCCTACTTTATCTGTAACATGGTTCTCAATTTTAGTATTAAGTTTGCACATAATCTCATTTCTGCTGCTGCTGCTACTCATTTCTCTCATCTTCCTTCGGTTTGCTCTCAATGCATTGGATGTGCTTGTTGGATGGTTCAGTCCGTTTAGTAGATGCTGAAATTCACTCTGAATTTTAATCATTCTCCTGAAACCTTCTTTTATTTCCATCATTGCCTCTTCAGTCCATAGATTGAACAGTAGAGGAAAAAGACTATGTTGTGGGGATGAATGAATTAACTTTATTGTGACAGAAAAACTAAACTCGAACTTATACGACTCAGTTTAATAGCACATTCAATAATGGGAAAAAACCGTGTATAAAACAAAAGGAAAACATAAGTCAATAACTGTGGCAAAGATAATGATTAAAAGTACTAATTACTTGCATGTAGCATTACACTGCACTTTCCACTCACCCCATAGTGTCAATGATATTTTCTGTTGAATTGGACAAGGTAACAACTTAACATATGTAGCCTCTGACGCCCATTGCAGCTGATCTGTGATGGGACAGTGGAGTGGCTGGAGCATTGATAAGAGTCCGTGGTGTGTGTAGATTAGTCCGTATCAGTGTAGGGTGCATGGAAAGCTGGTTTGACATAGTCGATGGTGATGGTGGCTGTCATATCCATCACACTGATTTTGAATGTCTTGTCCTCCCTACTCATGACACGGTAAGATCTATTGTAGGGAAGCCACAGTAGCTTTTGAACTGTGTCATGCTGTACACAGACATGGTGGTACTCTTAGCTTATTAAAAACAAAAGGGATACAAGGCTACTGATCCTTTGCAGCAATGGGCATAGTTGCCGAATTTGTCTAAGAAGCTTTTGCCAGAAATCTGACTGGACAATGCAATTGCCTGGCACATTGGCAAAGAACTCACTCAGGAGACAGATTGGCTGGCCATAAAAAAGTGCTGCAGTTCTTGCTTTCACGTCTTAATTCAGGCACACGTGGAGCCAGGAGGACAATGGGCAACATTTCTGTCCACCGCTGTGAGTTGAGTTGAGTTGAGTTGTGTGCAGTGCATGCATTTAATTAAACCATTCACTGCCAATGGGTAAGCTATAGTTCTAATCCACTTCATACCCAGTAGGACAGTAGTGCTTTGAACAGATAAGGCTCAGATTGGTCTGTTGTAACATATAGAGTCATATCAAAAACCATCCCCAGAAGAATGCACTCGCGACAGTTTCAGCGGTAATGTCAGCAACGGGGAACATCTCGTGGCAGTGTGTAAAAAGATTGTGGTTATAATGCAGTAGGTGTATCCTTCTGATGGTGGGAGATATCCTTCAAGGTCTAGATGTTCAAGTCTGTGATACAGAGGAAGAAACATGCCAAGAAGTGACCAGATGTGCCAGCTAACTTTATTCCATTGACAGGTCACCCATTGTCGCACATAATGCTTACAGTCTGTTCATGTGTGACCAGACAAAAGTTCACTTCAGTGTGTTGGTAGTGGCTCGTACTCCAGGATGCAACATTTTATGTAAAGAGACGAATGCCTGTTGGAGAAAGTCAGTAGTCACAGATGATGGCAGTTTGTTAGTGGGGACATTACAATACTGCACTAGAGTTAGTGGTTGTAGTGTAATATGCAGAGTTGTAGTGCTGATGATTCTGCCAACAAATCTCATGGCTCACTATTTGATTGTTGCACTGTGGTGAGAGCTTCAAAATCAACTGCATCAGTGATCACTTTGATTTGAGAGAGATCATCATCAGGCACATTCAGTTCTCCTTCAACATGAATGATATTATCAGTGAAATGTTATATATAGTCGGTATATCACAGCTCACATGGTGAAACTTTCTCAGGACACTGGCAGAAAACATATGTTAGTGGCTTGTGAACTGTGGTGAGTGAACTGCTGTCCCTCCAACATGTAACAAAATTTCTTAATAGCAGCATAGGCTGCTGAATCCTGCCTAGTTGTCGAATATGGGGTGTCTAGGAAACACGCTTTCTCGGATCGCTAGACAACAGTTCAAGCAAATTGTATTAATGAGTTTAATTACGAAATGAACAATGACAATATTTAACTTTGACAATAACACAGAAGTGTCGCAAGCAACGGGTGACATGCAAATAAGAAATCTCTTCAGTATATACAGTTCATAATACAAGTGAAGTAATACAGTTGGCTTGCTAGTCGTGAAGCTACTATAGAACTGGATCACGGCCAGTCGGTGCAGTGCTTATGTCCTCTTAACATAGAGGCCGCTGTTGTCATTTTTCATCCTGGAGATGAGTCGGTCAGCACGCAATTGGCTGATGTCTCACAGCCCCCTGTACTGTAATGTTCCCAACTGGCGTGCCAGCACTTGACTTTACGCTGTAACATAGGCAGCATACAGTTCACAATTTTTGCTGAAAAAGGCTATGGGCTGCAGGTGCTCCCCTATTTGCTGTTGCAGTGCAGCACCAATTGCAGTGACAGACACGTCGACCATCGGGGTAAGAGGCGCCTGTGGAACTGGTTGCACTAACGTTGTAGCTTCTGCGATGGCAGTCTTCAGCTTGGCACGTGCCAATTTGGCCTCACCATTACGCTGGAGTTTGTCCTTTGGCAGTGAAACGTGCAAGAATTTATTCAGTGGTGCGGCTAAGAGGACATCATAGTCGACAATCTGACATTAAAAATTGTTTATGGCAAGAAATAGTCATAATTCTTTAAGTACGATCGGCTGCTTCTACTTTACGGCTGCGCGGAGTGGCCGTGCAGCTAGAGGCGCCATATCACGGATTGGTTCTTAGTATAAGTTAGTTTAAGTAGTGTGTGTGTGTGTGTGTGTGTGTGTGTGTGTGTGTGAGAGAGAGTCTGGGGACCGATGACCTCAGCAGTTTGGTCCCTCAGGCATTCACACACATTTCTACTTTCTCTTAGTGGCCATATGTCTTGCACATTGATAGCATTCCCTGGGAACTGTACGTCAGCTGCTCCAAAGAAGCATTTACGCAGGTTGAGAGCAGCCTTTGTGCCTGTAGACGAGTGAAAATCTGTCGTAGGTGTTGACAGGTGTTCTGCCTAAGAGTTTGACAAGACCAGGCCATCGTCAGTATGCACATAAGTTGTCCGTCACATCAGATTTCACCCGTAACCCATTGAAATGTTTGCACAGCATTACGAAGTCCAAAAGGCATTCCGGTAAATTCAAATACTCCGAACAGAGTGCAGCCAGTGGTCTTAGCAACATTGTCCAGTGTCGTGCACAAACTAAGTTCAACGTTGAAAAGATTTGCTTACTGTGGACATTGACATCTTGGCAGTACTAAGTATCAATTTGGAATGGTTCTAACATTGAGCTGTCTATAGCCGCCACATGGATTCCATCCATTATTTATCTTTGGGACCATGTGTAGTGGAGATGCCCAACTACTGCTCGATGGGCGGCAGATTCCATGTGCAAACATAGACAAGAATTCCTGCGTAACTATCTTCAGTTTCTAAGGTGTCGAGCAGTGTGGTCGAGCATGAAGTGGTTGTCCAGGTGCAGTCAGAATATAGTCCACTGTCAAGGGATGCACTGGTGCTAGTATGGAAGTCTGGCATGTGATCTCCAGTAACTGTGTGAGGAGCTATATAAACGACAATCACTGTTAATCATCTGTACTGCCTGTGTGCTCTCAGGAGCTCAGCAATCATTTGCTGAGTGCAGGCTTGGCAACCCTGGGGCTCCTGAGGTGGGGGACTGGTAAATGCCGCCAGTCCCCTGTCACCCTAAGCTCTGAATATGCTTCAGCAACCACTGTTTGGCGCAGAAATGAAAAGTTGTGTGTCGCAGGAATGGTAAAAACCACTATAAAAACCCCCTTAATATCAGGGTGTGTTACGCACTGATAAGATGCGTGCCTGTTGAGCGAGAAGAGTCATTAGTGGACAACCTCTGGGGAACATGTTGCACGTCATTTGCATAAGGCTTAGGGCTTGTATTTCCCTTTCTGCTCATGGGACCAATATAGACCCTCGAAACCATCTCTCCCTCCTCCTAGCGGAATGGGTGGCCCATTTGGAGGTACCGATGTCCAGTCACGCAAGAGGCCTCATGTGACGAACTCTCCAGATTCTGAAGTAGTTAAATATAGTTTGGTATTTAGTAACAGAATGCGTGCTACAGGACAGAATATTTTTAATAGCTAAGACGAGGGAACCTTCGAGAAGGTCTCCCCTTTTTACATTGAATAGGGTTACGGGACATTGCAGGGACATTAAATCAGTCAAACGGCTATGAAACGGGACGCTTTTTCTAATTCCCTGCTAGTAACGTACCTGCAGAAAGTGAAGTGCCTTGAGGATTATGCCATTGAAACAGAGCTCCACTCCACGTTGAATCAAATCAAAGGGGTTGTGACATTCCAGGGTCTCAAAGAAGAACCGAAAGTTGAGTGGGCCGAAGAAGGAATTGTGATGCACAGAATATCATGAAAAGGGTGGATGGTGATCTCGTATTATCAGACTCCATTATCCTTACATTCAGCAGCACAAAACTAACCGAGCATGTTAAGGCAGGCTTCCTTTGCCTCAACATACGGCCTTATGTCCCCAACCCAATGCGCTGTTCCGAATACCAGTGCTTTGAGCATGCTACTCTTGAATATCACAGAGAAGCCACTTGCGGCAAATGTGGTAAGGCCACCCACGTAGGAGTCACTTGTTCATCTCTCTGGAAGAGTGTGAATTACTCTGGGGATCATCCTGTCTGGAGTTGGGACTGCAGCAAACATCTTGAAGAATGAAAGGTACAAGAGCTCAATATAACAAAGTGCATCCCATATAATGAGCCAAAAAGGCGAATAAAGCCGTGCTGCCCCACGACGTTCTCCACGTCCTTTGCTTCAATTGTTAAACAGCTGGTGCAGAAATCCAAAACTGCTATGCAAACGGAGGTTGCTAGTGTCAGCACTAGTACCTGCGTTTGTCAGTGCACTGCTGCAGTCATTCCGAAGCCCCTGTCCCTCCCACCAGAACTTCAGAAAAGTTCATGGTTGCTGACATTGGAGAACTCCTTGCCCGCTCCAAAGATCGTCTTGTCCACCGCCCAGCACTACCACTGCCACCCCCACTCCTGCAGTTGTCGCTCCGAAGCTGCCTCAGACAACAAAAATTGAAGTCAAAGGCAAAGAATAGCTCACTGACAGAGACTGGAAGTAAACAGTCCAACAATGTTGGCATCATTCTCTTTGATGTCTCTCTTCGGAATCTTCTTAAGAGGCGATTTACCTTGATGTCAGACTGGGGCAAACATCTCGCCCCAAGACAGCATCCACCCATTGCGGGCTTCCCTCCTCAGCAGAAAGACAGGATGAAAGTGCTACCCCTGTGATAAATGGCTCTCATCCTACAGTGGAACATTAATAGGTTCAGGACACATGTGAAGAACATGAAACTCATAGTACAGGAACATGCCCCCTTTATTTGCATTTGCAGGAAACACATTTTAAAGCATCTGATGCCTCTGTACTACAGGGCTGTGTGCTCTATTGTTAGGATGACCTGATGAGAAAGGGACGAGAGGTGTCGCTGCATTTGTCAGTAATGCACACCATTCCTGTGCTCTCCTCCTGGCTGCTGGCCTTCAAGCAGTTGTCGTCGAAATTCGTGTGTGTTGGAGGATAACTGTCTGCTCACTGTGTCGTATCTCCACAAGATGCAATAGACGTCGAGGACCTCGCAGGCTTTATTGAAAAACTCCCCCTGCCCGTTTCTCCTATTGTGTTATTTCAATGCCCATAATGTGTTATGGGACTCAAACTATACTTGCCCCAAGGGTCGAGTCTTGGATGACCTCATGATGTCTCAGGAACTGAGCATCTTCAACATTGGCAGTCCCACTCATTCCTTGGCTGCTACTAGGTCATCCTCAGCCATCAACTTCTCTTTCTGCTCTTCAGCCCTTGCAGCCTCAGCATGGGAAGCAACTGACGACCTTCATTCCAGTGACCATTTTCCCCCATTAATCCACCTACTGGATGGGGGATTGCTTGAAAGAAGCCACCAAAGTGGATGATCATTAGGGCTAACTGGATGCTGTTTAGCCAACTGGCAGTGTTCGAGCACCACAACAGTGTCTCGTAAAGAGTGGACCATATCACCTGAGTGATCCATCACACTGTTGAACTATAGATCCAAAAGTCCTCAGGTCATCTCGGGAGGCGACATGTACCTTGGTGGACAGGGGAATGCCATTTAGCAATCCGAGACAGGCATGCAGCTCTTAGAGGATTTAAATGCTGCCCAACTGCAGACAACTTCATAGCTTTTAGAGTCGAGAAGGCTAAGGGTCGACACCTAATTAAGGAGACCAAGAAAAGGCCATGGCAAGCATTCCTGGACTCTCTCAACTGCTCCACTTGTTCTACAAAAGTATGGGAAGCCATCAGGAGGATTTCTGGTAAACAGTCGTTTACCAGTAGGAGCGGTGCTGAAACACGGATATCTTTAAATGATGCCCAGAGACAATGCTCAGATGACCGCAGAGCTTTTTGCAGCAACTATGGCCAGTGCCAGCCAGGATCCAGCATTTCACTGCTACTGTGTGACTGCATGGATGGGCGAGTTAGACTTCAGACCCCACAATTCTGAATCTTACAACTACCCTTTCTCCATGTGGAAGCTGGAATCAGTACTGTGTGAGGCTCGTGATACTGCACCCCGCTCACAACAAAATCGGATACTGTATGCTTTGACATTTGCCAGCAGTGTCAAAGAAAATCCTCCTCGATGGTTTTAATCTTAAATGGCAGACAGGCAACTTTCCCAGTTCGTGGAGAGAGGCGATTCTGATGCGTGTTCTCAGACCAGGAAAGAACTGAATGTGTCCCAGTAACTACCAGAGCGTTGTCTTAACGAGCTTTGTAGGAAAGACCCTGGAGCACATGGTTAACTGTTGCTTGATCTGGTTGTTAAGAGACCAGGCATCTCCTTGGTCACTCTGTGTGGACTTAACAGAGGTGACTATTCAGCAGGCTTTCTTATGTAAACATCAGCCTTGGTATATTCTTCAATATTAATAAGGCGCACGGCACTACTTGGACACACAATATTTTCAAACAACCCCCTCAGTGGGGCTTTCATGGCCGCTTTCCCAATTTCGTACAGTCCTTCCTGTCTAAGTGCTTTTTTATGTCACGAGTTGGTGACGTGCTGTCAGATTGTTTTTAGCGGGAGAATGGTGTTTGTCGGGGCAGTGTTTTAAGTGTTACCCTCTTCGCCACAGGCATAAACGGTATCATGTCTACAATAGGGAGTCCTGTACAGTGTTCCGTATTTGTGGATGATTTTGTTGTTTTCTGTTCCTCCTCCAGTGTTGCAACAACAACCATCAGTTGCAAATTACAATGCAGAGTTTAGGGAACTGGGCTGCAAATGTGGGTTTTCAGTTTTTTGCAGATAAGTGTGTGTGTCCATTTTAATCGTTCTCGTCGTATTTTTAATTTATCTGACTTGTGCATATGAGGAACACCATTCTACATTTTAAAGACTCATTGAGGTTTCTGGGCCTGCTTTTTGACTCCAATCTATGTGGTTACCACACCTGAGAGGCCTGAAAGCCAGAACCCAGAAGATGCTGAATATTGTAAAATGTCTTAGCTACAGGTCTTGGTGAGCAGACAGGATGTGCGTGTTCCAGTTTTACAGACCTTTCATGGCTACAGTATGGAGTACTGTGTGTGGCTCAGCAAGGCCTTCTGAGCTGAAGATTGATGCTATCTGTCACGAGGGGATTAGACTGGCCACAGGTGGTTATAGGATCAGCCCCATATTCAGTCCCTGTGCTGCGCCACTCACCATCGTGTGTGGTACATCAGGCATGTAAGTTCCCTGCAGATTTGACCTCCCCTGCATACCACAGTGTCGCTCATCCACCTGTGTAATGCCTTTCCTCCAATTGTCCACGAGCAACATGCCGTTTGGGATGTGCGTGCAGCATGTGCTGGGTTCACTTGGTGCGGAGCATGCACAACCCCAAATCAAAGGTTTCAACCACCTGCCACCATGGTCATTGCAGAGATAAAGTGTAATTTTAGATTGGGATGCAAACAGGAGGGATTGTTCTCTTGCTTCTGTTTTTAATGTGATATTTTCTGATGGGACACTAAAACTCTACAGACTGTTTTTATGGATGGGACTAAACAGGGGAAGTCCATTGAGTGCTATGTTTTTTCTTGGATAATGCCAACAAGGTCCAACTGCTTCAAGGCTTTACTGTCTTCGACGCAGAATTATATGCGATCTTATGGGCACTGGAGCATATGAGACGTTCTTCAAGGGGTAAATATCTGATCTGTTAAGATTCCCTGAGTGCCCTTCACTCCTTACAATGTTTGTACCCAGCAGATAAAGTAGTCCAGAATATCCAGGATGCCCTCCTCTGACTGCAATGGTTGGGAAAGGAGATGTCTTTGTGCTGGGTACCAGGGCACATGGGTATTGCGGGGAATAAAAGGGCAGATCTACAGCCATTGGGGCCAGCCATGATCCTCAGTTATTTCAGAGCACTGTCCCCCTGCATGCTATAGCCTCACTGTTGAGGTACACAGTCTTGCATCAGTGGGAGAATGAGTGGCTGGAAGTGACAGGCAGTAAGCTCCATCTAGTAAAGCCCACAAATCGGGCGTAACATACCTCCTTCCGGCGACATCGACTGGACAAGGCAGCTCTTACTTGTCTCAGCATACCCTGCAGCCCTACAACACCTGGCTTCTTGCTACAGTGCAACGGCCCTCCAATGTGTGGTGCTCCTGGCATACAGTTCACTGTGCACCACATTTTACTAGGTTGTGTTTTAGTTTTGGACCAGAGGGCAGTGGCGGATTTGCTGGCAGACCTGCTCTCTATTTTAAGTTACATTGAAGCAAATGTGATTAGAGTTTTAAGGTTTTGTGACCTGTCTCACTTGTTTCTGCAAATTTTTGGGAGATTATCTTAGTGTGTTAAGAGGGGGAAAGCTGCACCCATGTTTTTTGTAAGTGGTCAGCCAGTCACATTTCCTTTTGCCCTTCTTTTAGCTCTTCTGTGATTTTACTTCTGTTTTACTCCCATGTATAGCACCTTTCACCCTTCTCCATTGTATTAAGGCCTGTGAGATAGTGATTTTGTGGGTTAACATGAATGAGGTGAGAGTGAGTGAATAAGTGTTATAGATTTCCTCTTCACTGTGTAGCAACAGTTTCTCATTTTACCCATTTCTTTTAATATGTGTAAGAGTGCTAATAACCTCAGCATTGACTGCCTGTAAGCTTCTCTCTCTCTCTCTCTCTCTCTCTCTCTCTCTCTCTCTCTCTCTCTCTCTCTCTCTCTCTCTCTCTCTCTCCCCCCCCCCCCCCCCTCTCCCCCCCCCAACCCCCACCCCACCCCCCCTCTCTGTCCTGTCTGTCTGTACTGCTGGCTCTCCCATAAATCGCACTTATCATTGGCTTGCTAGGTTGGTAGTAGTGTGAAAAACGCATCGGTGAAGGAGTCCATGCAGGAGTCGATAAAATAATAAAACTTCGCTGTGGATGTGGGGTATGTCATATGTCATGTCCACTATGACACATTTACATTCAAATTTGTGCCGTAGGCCAAATTTCGACACTAATGTGACACAGCCATATGTTGCACTCATAGAACCACTGGCAATGAAAAGGTGGCAGTCATCACTATGTCTACTCAGAACTGTATTAGTCAACCACTGGGTTATTGCACCTGGGAGCGAGGGGGCTATGTTCAGCTTATCATGAGTTTTTTATCGTAACATTTCGTGAGGACATGCTTAACCAGTTGATAGTATATGCACAACTGTCTGAAATTATCCACAGTGAGTTTTCCTTAGTCACCATCACTGCACTTGTTGACAAGTAAAGTCACTGTAAGTATCCAATAACGGCCACCTGAGGCCAAATACGGTAGTATTGTGGTCGGATTATAACTTAGTGCTACGTTATGTTACAAACAGTAGATGGCTGCAATCTGAAGAGCCAGTGGCTATCATCACTGTCTTCTGCTGAGTTTCCCTGTTCATACAATCCACTGCACTTTCATGCTGTGGATCTATACCATCGGTGCTAGCAGCAGACTCTTGCTGATTGAGGTGACTGGCTGTGCTTTCCCAGTGAGCCATGGTGGCGAGATAGGTGACCATTAGCCTGGGTCCATAATGCAACATCATCTGTGGTGAGCTCGGCAACCTGTGCTTGTAGTGTGGCGAGGGGTTACCTGTCTGAGGCTGTTGCGATACACGCAGATGGTCACATTTCTGTTGTGCAGTTCATGGTTTGTGCAAGTGTACCGTTAAGCCTCAGTAAATTTTTTCTTAGCTCTGGCAGGAGTCTTAACTTTAGTGAATCAGTTTTTACAAGTCCTACATACTCCCAGATTTCTAGTGATGTCACTAACTGCGGATGAACTGTCTTTTGACCAAGGAGCTGATGACCTCGCTGTGCATTCCAATAACTCCCAAACAACCAACCTTTCCCGAATGTTTTTGTACTTGCTTTATTCATAATGCATATTAGATTAAAACCATAAAAATCTCATAGAGATAAGCAGTATTTCTAGACAGTAGAAAGAATGAGATAATAACTTGATGAATATGTAATATTTATTTATGGAGATCTATTACCAGAAATTTAGTTAAGGGTTCAGTGCTTTACTGTGTTACCTAAGCTACAAAAAAAGAAAAAAACTTGATGTGAGCACCACCACACATGTAAAAAATAAAGCGAAAAAGCTTTGTTGATTGATGGTCTCAAAAGAAAGTTCAGCAGGTTATTTAATAGGATTTGCTGTTTAAATGTGAGGTACCAAAATTTTGTAAGTTTTTGATTATTTTATTGATAAAGGTGCAGGATTTCTGAATCTGAAGCAGTCGGCAGAAGCAGCCTGTTTCATTTGTACTTGGTTTAGTGATATCACAAGAAAAATAAAATAACTTGCAGGGGTGAAACTTGCTTTCCAAATCAAAAGGCATTAGATAGTGTGCGTAGGTAGCAGGTTGTGACGGTACTCATCTGAATTTCGTAGTCTCGTCCATGGTAGCACCAATCTTAATCACCTCAAAACCAAAAGTTTAAATGTGTGCAGCATAGTGTTTGCTCAGAGAGGCACAAAACACCATATTTTTCATGATGTTAACACACACATTTTAATCCCTTCAAAGTTCAGTTATTAATTATGGTGACCAATTTTTACGCTGTGAACAACAGTTAGACCATAACCGACAATTCTGAGTACTGAGTGTCCAATGATGAAGTTGAATGTTCAGTAGTGGCACAAGAGTGTTCGCGTTTACACAAGAATTCTGCAGTTCTCACGTAGCACACTTGCCGTTAAAGGTAATTACACTCTGATGATTCATTTGCATGAATTGCTGAGTCCAACCATATTTGTTTCCAATGACAATGATAGTTCACAGCACTTCTTGAACACATCACAGTTCAGTTACAACAGACAGTAATTGAGATTACAGATATCACTTGAAAGTAATTAAACATTGAAATTCCTGTGTTTGAAATTGACCAGAGCACATATTCTCACCTATAGAAGGTATTATAGTGACATGAATGAACAATGAAAGCTTTTCTGACATAGATATTATGCGTTTACTTTCAAACATTGGACTGGCAATTTTGGATGGCGTCTGGCTACTTACATGCAGGCATAAGAAGAAACTGTTATTTTGAAAATTATATTATGCGTTGAAAATTCGGCTAGGTTGGGTTTTACTATTTCTGATGAACTAAAAGAACTAATATGATTTTAATTTGTAGAAAATGTTGCAAGTCAGAAATTTAGAAAAATACAGGGACACAATTTTCTTCAGCAGTGTGAATCCCCTTGTTTAGATGTATGAGCCCCATATTGCAAATCAGAGTAAATTACTTGAAATTATTAATTAGTAAGTTTAGCAAGCAATACTTTGTCTTTTTGTACAGAAAAATTAAGGTAACAAAAATATGTGATCAAAGCCCAGAATCTAACAGTGGTTTTCACGAAATCTGTGATGGAAAATGGGGCTGCTGATGAACTTCAGGTTTAGTTATTGCAAAAGATACTGAAATTAGTTTTTGGTAATTTAAAGTACTTTACAGAAATGTCAGAATGCTTAGCTTCCAAATAGTGAAGGTCACCCTTCTCAAGTAACTAGGTATTAGCTGCATGCTGGCAGATAAATGGATGGAAAAGGGTAATTTTTGGAAGTAGAAAAACATAATAAATGGGAAGAATTGGCCTATGTCATAAGGTTCATAACTATTCCCACCTTGTTGTAACCTGCTCGTAAAATATTTATTGTGAACATCTGAGACGGACACAATACTGATTGTTGTTTCTGTCTGTAAAGTGTTAAAAGTAAATGACAATAACAATAGTTTTGGTAAGACTTGCATCAGTGATTAGATGCAAATTGTGTACATAATTGTCAGATCAAGACCAATTTGTGTGTGGTGAGCTGAAAATCGGAAACCTCTTGTACATTCTTTAAGGTTGCTTTTATTTTTAGTTATACCATTACATATCGTAGTTCACCAGTTTCCTGAGCTGGCTCTTCAAAAAAAAAAATTGCACATTTTATTTGATAACAATACTGAATAAATACTCTATGTACCAGACTTTGGAGAGAAGGAAAAATAATCATAATGCTTTGTACATTTTACCGAGAGCCAATATTATAACATAAGTTACGTTATAAGAATGTATGGTAATAGCAAAAGAAATATTGTGGAAGCCGGCTGCAACACAGTGATAAGAGACGTCGCTGTAGACCTCTTATTCACTTCATTTGTGGCTTAAAACTTTGAATTCTGATGAGCTCTGTACACACTTCATGGATTACTTCCTCTAAACTTCATTGCTAATCTCATTTTCTTTTATTATTTGGTACAGGTTTCATTCACATCTAGATTTGTACATATTCTGTACTTTAATATGTGTGTCATAGCTTTTTTATATTTGTTGGAACAAGCTTTTTATCAGTGGTGTGCTTTCGGGTGTGCAGCTGAGTTGCTGTTTCTATTTTCTGCACAAAATCCGGTATTGAACTAACTGTCTTCCTCGGATGCTGCAAGTTTCGCTGTTTCGTGTACTCGCTGCCTGGATTCCAACAAAATTGTGAACTAGTGTTGGTCTCACGGTGCTGGTTGTAGTTGATCACGAGTTTGACTCCCAATTTCCACTATGCCCCTTGATGCTCCTTTGTTGTTAAGCCAAGAATCACTTATGTACCTTATGCTGGCCAAATACCAGAAAGATTGGTAGAGTCCTATAGTAATAGGAAATTGTCCAGTTACATGGGTAAAAATCTGATCAAAAGCTCATTACTTGCAATAGCATAACAGGTGTTACAGTGAGGGCAGCATATGCAACGGTTCCAGAAACTGACAGCTGTTCCATAGCCCAGCTTACACAAGAATGATCCTGTGTGGTGTATAACGAAGTCATCTTCGTAAAATATCTGCAAATTGAAGTTTTGACGTGTCTTGTTAGACTGATGGCGTGCATCGTTCACATATTATCCTTCAATTTGTACATATTTTATAAAGATGACTACGTCATATGCCACGCAGGATCATTCATGTGTAAGCCGAGCTATGGAACAGCTGACGGTTTCTGGAACCGTTGCATATACTGCTCTCGTGATAATACTTGTCGCACTATTACAAGTAATGAGCTTTGATCCAACTTCTACTCATGCAACTAGACAATTTCCTGCATGACCATCAAGCTGCCAAATTACTGTCTGCAACCTGGCTTGCACACCGTGACATTTTCAACTACGTACTGTTATTGTTTTCGTATGTAAAAATGCATTTTGTTGCATGACTACAGCTAATGATGCTTTCCAATGCTTATTCGGTGCCTTTTCATATTTTGAGCAATCTGAAGACGACTGCAGATAGAAACTGAAACTGGTTATTGAGCTGTAATTGTAATAGGAAAATTGCGGTCTTATTAGTAGGTCAGCTGAATGTGTTACATTTGTGATTGTACTGATTAGTTTTTATCCAAGTTCTTAAATTAGTTCTGAGTTGATGAAGAGAACCCAGATAAAGTTATTGTTGTATAAAAAATTGTTATATTGAGCATTGTTCTTATCTCGAAGTACCTTCAAAATCTCGCTAGTTCCTAGCTGAGTTCTTACCATCTCAGAATTCTTGCTATAGCCTTTTTCGTTAGCTTCTGCTAGACGATCCCGCCGCTGTTTGCTGATGTCTTACAACTGCTCATCAGGTGCAATCAGAGCTAAGTGTTATGTTGTTAAGCTAAGGTTAGTTAAGTGCCACGATAGATTCCAGGAACATCAGCGACATGCCTGACTGAAACAAGCAAGCAAATCAGCTGTTGCCAAACATTGCCTCAGTTATAATCACAGTATGAAGTATGAGGAGACCCCGGTATTGTGTTGCAAATATCAAGTTTCTGGGATAGCGTAATTAAGGAGCCTGTAGAAATAAAGATGCCGGCTAACCTAATAAACAGGAACAGAGGTTTAAATTTAAACAAGACTTGCAGTCCCACACTCAGTTTATTAAAATCTAGCTGGCCATCACATCCACCAGAGCTGGGAAACAATAAGAAAATTTTTCTCTTCATGGAGTATCAGTGCAGGCTCTGAAAAACAGGAACATAAAAGGGTGTAGTAGGTCTCAAGTGTTCAAGTCACAATCGTCTATAAACAGCAACACATGGCCAACAATAGAGCATAGTCTGCTTGGAGTCCAGGCAGCGAGTACATATAGCAGCAGAACTTACAGAACCTGAAGATGATGGCTGGGTCGGTCGCCAGAATGTTTTGCGTACAGTGGAAACAAAAACTCGGCTGAACACCGAGAAGTACATCATTAATAAATCATGCGGAGAAACCCTGAGAGATCACAAGATTTATATCCATCCCTGGTCTCATGTAAATATGTTGTTAGCCAAAACATTCTGTTGAATGCTGGCATCTTACAAATTTGTTTTCACGTTCTAGTAGAATAGCCTTCTTGTGTAACCTGTATGCTCAAAAGAAAAAACCACTGTGTTTTGATTAATTGCAGGTACACTCATACTGGTTTCTTGTCCTGGTGGTGATCGTGATGTCTTATGGTGCCTAAGCAGTGATTCTTTCCCTTTCCATCAGTACCTAGCAGAGACACAGACTGTTATTCCTTTGGATGGGGTTTGTATTTCCTTAACTATCTATTAATGACACATTATTCAAATTGATTATTTCAAAACTATCTTTTTTCACTTTTTTAATTGATATTAACATTTATTTTGAGTTTAGGAGTATAGCTCAGAAGTTAGAGCTGTGATTCCAATGCCCAGCAATGTCAAAATGGTGTGTAATACCTATAAAACAGATTAATTTCCTCCAGCACTAAAGGGTTTGATCTGAAATACTTTCTGTACGTCAGCGCTTAGTGAAATTCTTTGTCTTGTAATCTGTTCAAATTTAGCCTTTATCACTATAAAATTTTAATTGGATGCATGATACCTTGTAATGTGAACAGTTTGAAACTGATTTGGGTGTCTAAACTTAAAAAAATAATAATAATAATAAAAAAATTGTGAGGGCAATTGGGCCACATGGCTTTCCCTCTTGCAGCCGGCATATCTGAATTACATTATTTTTCTCTAGAAATAAGATCATTTGAGAAGTTAGAATAGATATCTCACAACAATCTTTTGCCCTAAAAGTGGCATTAATCAGATAAGATAGCGTCTGATGTTCTACTTTCTGCAATGCAATACTACATTTTACTGCATTAACCTAACACACTTTTTTATTGTAAGATGAATCCACACACATTTATCATCATGGCCATGCACAGATTAAGGAAGAAGTGGTGAAAGATACTACCTAACACAATTGGTGAAAATGAATGTTACATCCTCAATAAAGTTGAGACAATCAAATGATGAAATCTTCTTTTCGAGGCCCTCTGCTGAAAAGCCAAATAACTAGGAGGCTACTGGATGACCTACCATAAGAAAGGTAGCATCAGTTTTCTGCATGTTATTGATGTAACATTGAAGGCTTGGAAATGTTAAAGAACTACAGTATTTTTTGTAGCTGTGTTATAATAACCCATTCATTGCAAGGTGAGACATTTCACGCTTCACGGTCCATGTTCCATCCATGTTTCACTACCAATATACTTCATCAGAGGAAAAATGAATAATTTTTTAAAGCTCCCAGCTATTGCTATATTTTGGTAAACCTTCTGGGATGTAAGGTCATGAAAGCCTTCATACTATTGCTATATTCACCTTCATCTGATGACAATGTTACCTATTGTGGCGAGAGGGACCTTGCAGCTTCGCCTTGACTGAAAAGAAATGAATGTTGGATGTTTGAATTAGTTAATAATTAAACACTAGCGGTAGAACATTAGTATTATGATGAGCTGACAGTGGTGTTCAAAATGCTGGCTAATTGAATAATTCTGACAGAGTTGCACACTGTTTCAAATATCAGCAAACTCTCAAAATGACTAAAAGGAAAAAGAAATTACTTGTATTATGCCCTCTCTTCTTAACTTTGGTACCGAGCGAGGTGGCGCAGTGGTTAGCACACTGGACTCACATTCGGGAGGACAACGGTTCAATCCCGCGTCTGGCCATCCTGATTTAGGTTTTCGACGATTTCCCTAAATCGCTCCAGGCAAATGCCGGGATGGTTCCTTTCAAAGGGCACGGCCGACACCCTTCCCTAATCTGATGAGAACGATGACCTTCCTGTCTGGTCTCCTCCCCCAAACAACCCAACCCTCTTAGCTTTGGTTTTTAGTTATTGACTATACTTGATGAGTATTCAGTCTTAGCTTTAACGCCACACAAAGGCTACACTATTTTACACTTTATAATACAAAAGTTACTGTGCTTCATTGCAGGGACATAGTTACAATCTGCAATAATTAATTACCATAACAATGAAAATTTATGTTAAGAAAATTGTTAAATTATGGAATGGTTGGCCAATACTTACCTTGAGATGAAATTTTTAGTACTGCTGATGATATAGTGTTTCTGTCAGCATGCAAGTAAGCTTTTCTGTGTTCTTACAGTTAATGCTTTCATTCATGTGAATATGTAATATTATACAGCAACAGAACCTTTTGTCCCAAGTGCATTTTAAAATAATTTTATATGTCTATTAATTTACATTGAAAGTTATTTTAAAGGTTGCCTGGGCATTGGCAGAGGTGCGTCCAAGTCATCGCTATTTGGATCTCCCACCATCATTTTATCAGCAGCCTGCTATCACTCCTGGTGCTGAATATGACTCAGCAAATTCTGATGGACAGTTACAGCAGCAACAGCCAGATCTGGGGTCCTTCATGGATCCACCCTTGGTGGTGCGACAGCACATGGAAGCACCTAAGAAATATGTCATACTGACACCTCAGGTAAGTGATGATCAGTATGTTGGTATGTTATGTCATGTAAAACTGATTTTCTGATACTTTGTCTCAGATAAGAACTGACAAGCAAAAATTAAATCCTGCTGCTTTGTGGCATACTCTGTAGACTCCTCCCAGTGCCAACTTCCTTGTGAGGTAGCTACATTCATCATTGTCTATGTGTGTTGCGGGCTTAAATTACATTACACATACTGCAATGACAGATGCTCAGGACTACAACCTTTCCTCCAGTTTGAGCAATAAGATGAAGACAACAACCAGAAAAGACACAAAATTTTGTGTAGTCGCGCACTGTACAGTGGTTTGTGGAGTATCAATGTAGGTGTAAGTGGTGGTCAAAATTTTCACATAATACAAGAAGGAAAAAAAAATTGTAAGGTTGTGCTTGAATCTTACTGAAACAATATATTTTTGTAATTTTACCACTTTCATGAATGCAGATAATGTGAAATGGGCCTACATATTGTCCAAATCAGTTATTTAAATAAAGATTCAATCATAACACTGTAATATACCCTGATAGCATTTAAAGAAAAGACAGTCTACAAAACAAAAGATCCAGATTTAGAACACAGACGTTGAAATAAGTAACTGAAGTTCGTATTGGCTTCCAGTATAAGCTGTCTTAACATTGTTTCATGGTTGATAGGTTATAAGCTATTCGTATGACTGAGAAATTGCTGAAGAGCTTAGAAAAAAAAAAAAGGTTGACACACGCTGACTTAAGGCTGCAGCATGCAGATCTACCATCACCAACAAAAAGCAGTTTTAAATAAACTTTTGCACAAAGCTAAAATGTGTATAACAAGGACCACTTAAATTCAGAGATTAAAGATCTGTAAATACGCTTCAAATGAATGACTACAGGGATTGAAATACCATACTGATGTTCTTTATGACGCATATATTCAACAGTCACAAGATGATGTAGAAGTAATGACAGTATTGCAGTAACGTACTTTGTGTCTTACTTACGTATTTAATTGTATCACCTTCATAAGTGTGTTCATCAGACTTAATACACACATATCAGAGATTCATCTATTGATGAAATTAGTTGGTGAAGTCTGAATTATGCCATATGTTGCCTTCAGTAATTTGTGTATCAGCCCCAGTATCTTTTGAAAACGCTTCTAGGAGCAGGAAAAAGTCGTTGAGAAAGGAGGTCAGATCTGATGAGTAAGGTAGGTGCAAAACTGTTGTCATTTCCATGGTATAAACAGTTTTCCTTACAGCTGTCGTTACTGTTCGGTCTATTCATAATGCTATATAGTTTAGGGTCATATGGTTCCAGATACCTGCATAGTATAGAACACAGTGACATGTATCAACTTTAAAACAGAAAACAAGTGACCGAGTAGTAGTAGTAGTAGTAGTAGTAGTAGTATGAGGTCAAAGACTACATAACAATTAATTCATAAAACTGTCTGTAACTAAATACATTTTGATGCAAATTTATAAAAACTTAGTAGGAATGGGTGGTACTAAAACTGAAAAGGGAAATAACAAGCAGTACAGTGTGAGAGGTATCGGGAGCAATGCTGTTACACTGCAAAGCAAATACGCGTGTTTTCAGCGTAACAGTAAGTTTCTTGCGTGTAACTGATACTGGTAGGGTTGCAGATATGAGTGGCTCGAAGACTTCTTAATAGAACCCAGTAAGCTGTCCTTGATGGAGAGTCTTCATCAGAGACTACTATATCATCAGGAGTGCCCCATGTGGCGGTGTCACCTGCCTTTATTTCTTCGTTTGTTGATTGTCCTCGGTGTTAACGTACTGCGTTGGTACACTGGCTGAAAAATGTGGGTTGTGGATTCAGAGAGATGCACAGTTGTGTGTCACAGTACTTCAATTTCACTGTTGCGTCTTTAATAGTTAGCAGGCGAAACTCCACATACTGCTACAATAATTTATTGTTGAACATCTACGAGCAGTAAAACCTAACCACAAAGTTCACAGTTCTTGAAGAATAATCAGGTACGTATGGAGCAGACACCGTCACTGTTTTTACACACAGCCTAATTGTTTAACACTTATTCCACAGTTAATTTGAAGCATTGTTGTTGTTCTAACCTCGCAGCTTGCTCGTCAGGAACTCAGCCGTGGATTGACTATATCGTGAGCAAACATCAGGCCCCTATATATCATCAAAATAATCAGTACCGAAACTACACATCATTTGAAGTTAAATTTACAGAAATTATAATTAAAACATAACTCATTAAATTAACTGACTACATCGAAAAATCCCGTCTTTTTAACAGTTTCTTTTACTACAAGGGTTAAGCCGAATTATTTGTTTAAATCATGAAATTAACAAATATATGTACGCAAACAATATTTTCGACAAAACGTAATTACTTTGGAAGTAATTGAAGGCTAGTTTTGCCAACATGTTCTCAAATAGAGCCAAATAGATCCTTTAAGACTGCTATTGTTTAGTCTCCCAAACATTTCCAATTATTACAGAATTTATATTTGTTTATACGTCAACAATAGAATTTAAGTTACTAAACAATCACTGATTTTGCCCTGTAACAAAAGATAATAACTAGGAATAGTCAAAATAAATTAGAAAATAAATTACATACATAAAACTAAACACAAAAATTAGATCTGGTGTTATATTCTTTCAAACTGAGGGCCAATCTTTCTCTTTTATCAAAATGCAGATTATATTCATGTATGCTAATAGTAAATAGTTGAAAGTAACAAAATGAATTTAAGGAGGCAGATGGGAAAACAAGAGGGGAATTAAAAATATCCCAGCTTGCTTCGTCACGCTACCCCCTCATTGCATTGACCAGAAAAATATTGCAAATAGCCAACTGGGCAATTCACTGACCACAAGTGATGCCAGAAATTGGGTTTAAAATCTACACACACAAAAAGTGACACAAGAAATCTTATCAAAAAACTACAGTACATATGTCATACGTAGATGAACTGGCCATACGAAAATCCCCATACAAAATATTTACATACAGAGTGCTGAACATACACAAAATATACACAGGTTATATTTTTAATAAGAATTAGGCACCTTCATCATAAGTGATGATGTTTTTGGATAAGTGAAGATCACATTATAAGATAAGCATCAGTTTGTACAAGTCCTGTCTCGGTAAACAAAATAAATCCTCATGGGTTGCAAAAAGTTAAATTACACAGCACATTGCAGGTTTTTGGAAAATTGCTAGCACTTTAACACTTGTAATGAGCTTTTACACACTTTCTCACCAAGCTGCCTGCACCTTCAACAGGTCCAAGTGGCAGTTAGTAAGGCGCTACAGTCTGGAACCGCGAGACTGCTACGGTTGCAGGTTCGAATCCTGCCTCGGGCATGGATGTCTGTGATGTCCTTAGGTTAGTTACATTTAAGTAGTTCTAAGTTCTGGGGGACTGATGACCTCGGAAGTTAAGTCCCATAGTGCTCAGAGCCATTTGAACCAGTTTAGCACCACAGTTACCAGTTAATCAGCAAATGTGTTCTTTGTTCTAGTATTACCAATATAATTCCTCGGAACACTAACAGAAGTTTTCAGATAACCTATAGATCTGATGATGCAGCATTATATGACTTGTACCTCACTAAATTATTGCCCTTCGTTAAGCTCTCATTCCTGGCTGCAGTGTCATGATTTGCACAATATACACAGTACCCGCTGTTGCCCAGTTCAAAAATAGATCATCAATATAGTCACACCACATTTGTTTGATACAGTTAAGTTTTCATTAATTATGACTGTGAGCTCCATTATTTTACTTACATTTCTCATCTCTTAACTAGTGGAGTGCATTCTCAAAGAGTATCCCTACTGCAGAGACAGGCTCCCTAACCATAAAGACCCTAACATTGTTCATTATTTTATTATTTCCTTATTGCTTCATTATTTAATAAACAAATACATGCTCTGCTTATCTAAAATACATATGGTTTCAGGTCAATAATATTCTTTAACCCAAAAGTCCTGTTAGTCTTTGCATAGGCCAATTCATAAGAGTTGTCATGGGAAATGTGTACCACTCTGGAAGGTTGATGACACACATGCAAAAATTTATTTATCTCATCATTTACTTTGCTAGATTTTTCTTTTGTTTTTGCCAGGACAAGGTCACCTATTTTGAAACTAGTTGGATCATCTCTTTAGCCAATCTGATCTTTTCACCTTGTGCTACTTCACTTATCTGAGGGAAATCCACCTCTTCTCTGATGATGTTACTGGGTCTCTCGTTGAACATAAGCTCATATGGGGCATATCCTGTTGATTTGTTGAATATGACCCGTCCAAGCAGTGTGTTTCTAGCTACAATAAGACCTGCACAGTCTATTAATCTCCTTCATAACTCTTTCACTCATGTTACCGTGTGGAAAATATGTAGAAATCTTTGTGTTTTATTTTGTGTATTGCCATACAATGTTGAAACCTCTCTGAAACAAATTGTGGACCATTGTCAGACAAAAGTGATTTTGGTACCCCTACACTGCAGAAGTAACCCGTTGTCAACTTCTCAATTATAGTACTAGTATTTGCCTTCTTAATTGGATAAAATTTCACATATTTTGAGAATGCAGGCAATGGTCCCAGAAGGTCAACTGCTATAAACTTTTTAGGCTCACTAGGAAGGACAGAATGCATTAAGCCTTTTGATGGCACACCAGTTGTATTTACTCTCTGACATTTATCACACCTTTCTAGTCTCTGCTTAACCTTTCTCTGCAAGTTGTTGAATATTACTGTCTCCTGTATCTGAGCTACTATTTTCCTGGTCCCATAGTGTCCATGACTTTCATCCAAGTAGTCAATAAATTTATAAACACCTCGGTTGGGAAATCATAACTTCCAGTCCTGATCACTCAAATTTTTCCTCCTAAACAACAAACCTTTGTGTCATATAGTACTGTTTCAGCTTTGGCAAGGTGTCGGAATTGTAATACGGCTTAACCAACCTTAAATTTGGATACTAGTTCTGCTCACTTCTCATTTGCTTGAAAATCCTTGTAACAAGCTTCTCGTCCTTCACTCCCTGCAAATAAAACAACCTTACTTGTTCTTCTCGGTTTTCACTACTGTCAGTATCCTTCTTCCCTGCTGGCATCCTAGATAATGCATCAGCCACAATATTGTCTTTTCCTTTTACATACTTTACCTACAAATCAAATTGTTGCAAATACAAGGCCCACCTATTTAACCTGATGTGTTTCAGCATGCACTTCTGAAGGTAACTCAAAAGCCTTTTGATCTGTATGCTCTATGGGCTTATGTCAAAGCAAATAGTACTCAGACTTTTGAAACCCAAAAATAATTGCCAAAGCCTCTAATTCTGAAATGTAATAGTTCTTTTCATGTGGCTGTAATGTTCTGCTAGCAAAAGCAATAGTTTTGTGTTCAACCCCTATCTCATTAGGTACTAATTGGAAAATTTCTATCCCGAAACCACAAAAACTTGCATCAGTACTCTACAGAATGCAGTGAAAAATTTGGATGTCCTAACATTTTACTATTTACTAGTTCTTTTTTTAAACTCTGAAATGCCTTTTTGCACTCCTCTGTCCACTTCCACACCACATTCTTTTTCAACAAATTACAAAGGTAAAGACGTTTAAATGACTGATACGATACAAACTTTCAGTAGAAGCCAAGCATAGCTTTAAGATCCTTCTTGTTCTTTGGGGGTGGGAAATTCACAGTAGCAGCAAGCTTTTCTGAATCAGGCTGTATACCTTCCTCATTAATCCTGTGATCCAAAAATGAAATTTTCTTCTTTACAAATTCACACACACACACACACACACACACACACACACACACACACACACACACACACACACAGACAAGTTCAGACCAAATGGCAGCACACAGTGTTGGTAACTCTTACCATCATGTAAAAATGCTGTACATGGCCTAGATTCCTTGGCCAAATTGATATTGCAATAACTACAAGTCACATCAAAAGAAGTCAGAAATTTACATCCATGGAACTTCTGCAAAACTTCAGCTATGTTAGTGGGTCTGTCACTCTCTCCTATGACAGTTTCATTTAACTTCCTGGCATCCAGAACCAACTTGACATCACCGTTCTTTCTTACAACTATAAGTGGATTATTATACCTGCTGTTTGACCTTTCAGTTATCCCCCATGAGACCGTCTTTCGAATTTCTTTCCTCACCGCTTCTTTTTTCGTGAATGGAATAATATAAGGTTTTTTTTTTTTTTTTGAAAAATGGTTCATGATCCTTAAACTTAATTTGCACTCAATCTTTTACCAAAACAGGTCTGTCTGAAAGTGCCTTACAGTTGCTCAGGAGAATACCTTTTAATTCCTCCCTTTGACTATTTGCAATACCTTCAATATCCTCAACTATCATCATCATCATCATCATCTCCAACCTTACTCTCTCCTCTTCTTCCTCAGTAACCTGCTCCATGGTCAAAACTCTTAATGGCAAATCTAACCCATGAAGACTATTTACAACACATCTGCCAGGGAAGCATGAAGAGTCACATCTGGTACCTTTACGGGGAGGAGATTGCGAAGAACGTATGTGAGTTTGACAAGTTACATCACAAGAGAGGCAGATTGTTAAGCAGTCTTGCATTTTTACTGAGGTGCTGCGACAAGCAAACCATCCCAATGTTTGCTAAATTTAAACATTGTATAACTGCTGCGGCTGCCATTAGAATTAAACGACAGGCAGGTGCGGCACTTGTGAGAGAAAGGGTGCACTGTACGCGTCAGGAATTGTGCTTGGTGTCCAGACAATTACTATCACTCCATCTGAAGATTTCAGCAAACCTTTCAGTGTTATTCTGGAACTGGGTAGACAGAGCCACTTGGGCATTGGCTGACTGGACTGAACGACAAGATAAGGTTAATCAAATGACTAAATACGATCGAATTGACGCCTGAACGCAAGACGACTTGCCAAGAAGTAGTACCATGTTTAATCTCACGGAGGAGACTTTATACGATGCTGCAGTTTTGGTGCTAGAGAAGGATCTGAATTTTGCACCTTCACCAGGGACCATTCCCATCCGAGATGTGATTAGTGAAATAGAGCAGGCTATTTCTGAATTTCCTAAGGATGATGCCAAAGAGATTAGGCGTGACATATGCTGCATCTTGACTCGAGCTTCATCTAAGAGATCCAACTTTAACATCACCTTAGCTGAAAGAAATGCTCTGTGAGAATGAGAGAAGACCAAGACATTGTCATCTTACTTGGTGGCAAAGGAAACACTACTGTGCTTCTCTCACGCACAGAATATAACAGCAAGATATACAAACTGCTCGACGATCCTGCATGTAGTAAATTAAAATGTGATCAGACGGGTAGGTTCCAGAGAGCGACTGTGGAACTCATCAAGAAGAGCTCGATTCCAGCGAAAGTTACTAAGGGTTTGCGTCAACATGCTGCAGTTCCTCGTAGACTCTACAGCCTACCCAAGATCCATAAGAATGCGGTGCCTCTCCGTCCCATAGTAAGTAACATAGGAGCACCCACTTACTTTGTTGCCAAATACCTGACATCACTATTTGGAACTGTGGTAGGCAAGTGCGACAATCACATTCAAAACTCTGAAGATTTCATAGGTCGCCTGAAAACTCTTAGATTGCAATCATCGGATCTCTTAGTAAGTTTCAATGTTGTGTCTTTATTTACAAAGGCGAGCTTGCAGGACACTTTGGTGATCATTAGCAACAAGTTTGAGGAGGAAATAGTAGCATTATTTAAACACGTGCTTACTTCAACATACTTCTTATTTCATGACCAATATTTTGAACAAGTGGACAGTGTCGACATGGGAAGCCCTCTCTGTCTCATGTGGTGGCTAATTATTTTATGGAGGACTTTGAAGAAAAAGCACTACAGTCAGCCACTCTCAAACACTCTTGTTTTCTGTGGTATATAGATGATCCATTTGTGGTGTGGCCACATGGACTGGATACTCTACCTATGTGGAAAAAGATGGTACTTTATCTTTTCTTTATGTTTTGGTATGAAGGAAAGCAGATGGAACCTTGGGACATAACATCTATCGCAAGCCAACGCATACAGATTTCTATCTGCAGGCCACAAGCTGCCATCATCCTGCACAATTCGGTAATGCATTATGTTCATTATTTCATAGAGCACATGTGGTATTTGATTCCGAAAGCCTGTCGAGTGGAATGCAGCATTTGAAGACAGTGTTCCGAGAAAGTGGTTATTCTGTGAAACATATAGGTAATGCATTCACTCCCAGGCGAATTCAGTCTACGGAGCAGAATGAAGATACGAAGACACCCACCACTTTGGACTTGATGCCGTATTTTGGTGCCATGTCGTCAAGAATCAGAAGAGTCCTCAGAAGATATGGAATTAAGTGTGTTTTTCAACCACCTCCAAAACTGAGAAACATGTAGGGTTCGGTGAAGTATGACCTTGGCCTGAGGAAATGTGGTGTGTAAAAGATTGCTTGTCTGTGTGGTGGGACAGCGTATATAGGCCAGACACGCCGTACAGTACAAGAACGCTGCACTGATCATCAGCGTCATACATGCCTTTGTCAACCAGAAAAGTCTGCAATTGCGGAACACTGTCTGAATACAGGACATTCTATAATTTATGAAAAGATGGAAGTTTTATACCCAGCATCATCTTTCTGGGATTGCATCATTAAGGAACCAATACATATCTGTGCAGCCGATAATCTCATCGACTAGGATACGGGATTTCAACTGAGCATAGCCTGGAACCCTGCATTGGCTGCTATTAAATCGATGCGAAAATAAAGATTCTTCGGTAACAGGCCCGTCATAACATTGATCTAGTATGACCGTTGGTGAGTAACGTCTGGCTACACTGTTGGCAAACGCAGCGTACAGCACATGCGCAGGAGAGTCGCTCTGTGTTTTGCACAGAGGGAGTTTGAATATGGCACCATCTATCTGCAAATCATTTTGCATTTCCACAGCTGCGCATTCTTCACGTGCGTGTTCTAGAACTGGGGCGTTGATATGCGGATACCGTCAGTCATACCTAGCCACCAGCAAGGTCGAACCACCTGAAGATGTCTGACAGTTGCTCTGAGGAAATATTGTGGAATTTGCACAACGTGGTCTGGTGGCAACACATCTGCTGGGAAAGCTTGAAGAGTCACAAATCTAATTCAGTTTCCGTACACTTGTCCATACCTTCCAAAAATGATACTTCGTACCTACTTCCGTTGTACTTAAAACTAAACTTACCACTAGCAAAATCAATATTTTCACACCATTTGCACTAGAAATTACTCCCAGATATTACATCAGAGGATGTAGATGAAGTTGAAATGGGAGATACGATACTGCGTGAAGAGTTTGACAGAGCACTGAAAGACCTGAATCGAAACAAGGCCCCGGGAGTAGACAACATTCCATTAGAACTACCGACGGCCTTGGGGCAGCCAGTCCTGACAAAACTCTACCATCTGGTGAGCAAGATGTATGAGACAGGCGAAATACCCTCAGACTTCAAGAAGAATATAATAATTCCAATCCCAAAGAAAGCAGGTGTTGACAGATGTGAAAATTACCGAACTATCAGTTTAATAAGTCACAGCTGCAAAATACTAACGCGAATTCTGTACAGATGAATGGAAAAACTGGTAGAACCCGACCTCGGGGGAGATAAGTTTGGATTCCGTAGAAATATTGGAACACGTGAGGTAATACTGACCCTAAGACTTATCTTAGAAGCTAGATTAAGGGAAGGCAAACCTACGTTTCTAGCATTTGTAGACTTAGAGAAAGCTTTTGACAATGTTGACTGGAATACTCTCTTTCAAATTCTAAAGGTGGCAGGGGTAAAATACAGGGAGCGAAAGGCTATTTACAATTTGTACAGAAACCAGATGGCAGTTATAAGAGTCAAGGGACATGAAAGGGAAGCAGCGGTTGGGAAGGGAGTGAGACAGGGTTGTAGCCTCTCCCCGATGTTATTCAATCTGTATATTGAGCAAGCAGTGAAGGAAACAAAATACAATTTCGGAGTAGGTATTAAACTCCATGGAGAAGAAATAAAAACTTTGAGGTTCGCCGATGACATTGTAATTCTGTCAGAGACAGCAAAGGACTTGGAAGAGCAGTTGAACGGAATGGACAGTGTCTTGAAATGAGGATATAAGATGAACATCAACAAAAGCAAAACGAGGATAATGGAATGTAGTCGAATTAAGTCTGGTGATGCTGAGGGAATTAGATTAGGAAATGAGACACTTAAAGTAGTAAAGGAGTTTTGCTATTTGGGGAGCAAAATAACTGATGATGGTCAAAGTAGAGAGGATATAAAATGTAGACTGGCAATGGCAAGGAAAGCGTTTCTGAAGAAGAGAAATTTGTTAACATCGAGTATAGATGTGTCAGGAAGTCATTTCTGAAAGTATTTGTATGGAGTGTAGCCATGTATGGAAGTGAAACATGGACAATAACTAGTTTGGGCAAGAAGAGAATAGAAGCTTTCGAAATGTGGTGCTACAGAAGAATGCTGAAGATTAGATGGGTAGATCACATAACTAATGAGGAGGTACTGAATAGGATTGGGGAGAAGAGGAGTTTGTGGCACAACTTGACTAGAAGAAGGGATCGGTTGGTAGGACATGTTCTGAGGCATCAAGGGATCACCAATTTAATATTGGAGGGCAGTTTGGAGGGTAAAAATCATAGAAGGAGACCAAGAGATGAATACACTAAACAAATTCAGAAGGATGTAGGTTGCAGTAGGTACTGGGAGATGAAGAAGCTTGCACAGGATAGAGTAGCATGGAGAGCTGCATCAAACCAGTCTCAGGACTGAAGACCACAACAACAACATTACATCAGTGCTAAGATTTTGAATTTCCAAGAATTTGCACTCCAACAGCTGTCCTGCCAATTCCACAGTTAATAGTACCTCTTGTTTCACACTTTTTGAGAGCTTTCTAGTAGTACCAATAATTTTTATTCCAGAAACATGCATTACTACTATACCCTCTGTGTTCTTAATAGATTCACAAAATGCCTGTGAAATACCATTCAAATCACTACCACTATCCAGTAAACACTTAACATGTGTGCCTTGTACACTTGCTGTTATTACAGCGTGCCACACTTAATTTTTACTTACCGTAATCTTCTTCATACAACAAATCCTCATTAATCATTTCCCTGGAAAACTATCGTCCTGCTTACCAAATTGATTATCAGACACAGTCAAATGACAGATAGCGTGGTCCTCTTCCTCATTACCCCTCTCAAACTCTAACTCTTCATTAGGTCTAATATTATCGTCCTTTATTCTCTCTTTACTTACCACCTGGCCATCATTACCAATAATAATTTCAAATACCTCATCCTCATCACTGCTGTCAGGATCAGGTCTACTGTCGCTTTCACTGTCCACTAATATTTGGCTAATTAGTTGATCCGTGTTTGCAGTATTAGACCACAAAGCAAACCACCTGACTTCCTTATTTTCTTTTAAAATTTTAACATCCGTCTCGACACTTTGGACATCCTAAGCAACAACAACACGCTCTGTTTTATCACTCAATTTTATTTTAGTAAGTTCCTCCTCACGTTTTATGGGATAAACATCGCTACCCACACTGTCATTCAACATCTCACTAGAATTAAATTTGTCTTACTACTATCAATTTCATTACCCTTACATGTGATTACTGCACATTTAAACACTAGTAGCTCTTCCTCACTACCAGCTAGAGTACAAACCAATACTGGAGCATTATTTAGTTTAAATGGTTTTGCCCAGAATTATTCATCTCCTCCATTTCTTTTACTTGAAATTCTCCTACCGTTTCTGTGCCTATTCTGGCTATCCTCCACCCAACCATTCCTTGAATTTCTACTATAATTATTCCTGTTCATGCTATTTACCTGAAAATCTCTCCATGATTGATTATTGTCATCAAAATTCCTCCTACAATCTTCCATTGAGGGCTTCACCCTCTCCACTTTATCAACGTAATTTAAGGGATCATTAATATTACCCCAAGGTGCAGGTACAAACAATTCTCTAATTTTCTGAAGCAATTTAGTTTCTAAACCCATAATTATTGATTCACTACCTAGCTCCCCAAATATTTCAGCATGTTTATCAAAAACTGACAGAAACCTTTCACTGTACCCTTCCTATAGAGTCAAATCTCTCTCCTCCCCAAAATTCACTGCAGCTTCTCTTTGGACCAATATTCATCTAAAAATGCTTTCTCAAAGCTTTTCCATGAAGTACAACTATCAGCTACTTGAGCTGCCCCATCCATAAGCATCCCTCCCCTCCTTCAAAAAACTCTCACAAATGACATTTTCTCTTTGTCATGCCATGTGTCAGGCAAATCATTAAATTCGCTAATGAAATCCAGTGGATGCACTTCCCCATATGGTTCAAAATTATTAAATTTCTTACAACTGACAAATGAGGGACTGCTTGGGACACTACATACTTTATGCTTTAGATTTTGTACTTCTTCCATCTTTTACTCTATTTCAGCCAATTTTGAATCAATGTTTTTTACCAGTTTTTCCTCTTTCACTACTCCCCACTTGGTGTCTACCTCTGTTTCAAAATCATTGGTTCTCAAGAGTGACCCTGTTTTCAGCACAAACTTTCCTGGCAGCTTTGACTTCATCTTTACACTGCTTTTCCGAAGCCTCCACCTTCCTACGATAGTCACCACAAAGCTTTTTTTCTCTCTTCTCCACATTTACTACTCATCGAAGTTAATTTCTCGTTAGTGTTATTTACTACTGTCTTTATCTTTTCATCACAATTTTCAGCTACCACTTCAACCTTCATATTTAATTCTGAAAGGTTAGAGCTAACTACGTTAATTTCCTTTTTAATTTCTTCCTTCAGTTCATTTTTTAAGCTAGTAATGTCAGTTTTAATACTACTTAATTTCTGTTTTCATACTACTGATGTTATCCATCCTACTAATGTCTTCTTTCATATTACTTTGTATCCTATTCATATATTTTCCATCCTATTTATATTACTTTCCATATTACTCATAATTAGTCTTAACATGTTCCAAAATTTTCGTCTGTCGTACATTTTTTCCTTTGTTGACTTTTGCTACTAGATTCCTCTTCCTTAACTTTAATGACCTCATCCACTTCTGTACCGTTTTTGTCCATTTCTCTCTGTACAATAGGACTTTCATCCCCATCCTTCAAAGTTACATTCATGTTTGATTTAGAATTGTCAATGTCTCCAGAACCAGTCGCACTTACGTCATCCTGTTCATTTAACAACTTAACCTCTACAGCTTTGTCCTCTGTCACGCAGTCTTGTTCGTTAAGGTCACTCATTGTGTATCACTTACTACGAAACAGCTTTTGCTATGAAATTATGTTATTCTCATTCACTCTTCTTCTTCTTCTTCTGCTTCTGCTGCTGTTGTTGCTGCTGTTGTGGTTGTCCTCTTGATTCATCGTCTGCTGCATGTTGTAATTCTCTCGGTGAGGCGTCTTGTTTACCTCTGATCATCTGTGTCCACCTGCGTGCTCATTGGCTGTTCCTGTGCTCAGTGGCTACTTCATTAGAACCCACTCACTGATTGGCTGCTGCACCTTCTTCGTTATGGAACCCCAACACTGATTTGCGATTGCTTCGCTGCACTGTATACCGCTCTTGATTTAACTTTTCAAAGTTCAGGAGTCCTTGTTTTGCTGTGGTTAAGGACAATATACTCACCCGGAAGGGCACCACATGTCGTGGTCCCACCTGCCTTTATTCTTCGTTCATTGATTGTCCTCAGTGTTGACGTACTGCGTTGCTACACTGGCTGAAAAATATGGGATGTGGATTCAGACACTGACTACTGTAAATATGTAGCCATCAGGTGTGCAGTTGTGTATCATGGTACTTCAATTTCACTGACCCCCCCACCCCTCCCCCTCCAAATAACACACAGTTATATGGCCAGTGCACTGTTATTTAACCTTCGATACGCCTTATTAATAGTGAGCAGGCGAAACTCCACATACTGCTACAGTAGTTTCTTGTTGAAGATTTACCAGCAGTAAAACCTAACCACAAAGTTCACAGTTCTTGAAGAATAATCAGGTACGTATGGAGCAGAAACCGTCACTGTTTTTACACACAGCCTAATTGTTTAACACTTATTCCACAGTTAATTTGAAGCATTGTTGTTGTTCTAACCTCGCAGCTTGCTCGTCAGGAACTCAGCCGTGGATTGACTATATCGTGAGCAAACATCAGGCCCCTATATATCGTCAAAATAATAAGTACCGAAACTACACATTGTATGAAGTTAAATTTACAGAAATTACAATTAAAACATAACTCATTAAATTAACTGACTACATCGAAAAATCCCGTCTTTTTAACAGTTTCTTTAACTACAAGGGTTAAGCCGAATTATTTGTTTAAATCATGTAATTAACAAATATACGTACGCAAACAATATTTTCGACAAAACGTAATTACTTTGGAAGTAATTGAAGGCTAGTTTTGCCAACATGTTCTCAAATAGAGCCAAATAGATCCTTTAAGACTGCTATTGTTTAGTCTCCCAAACATTTCCAATTATTACAGAATTTATATTTGTTTATACGTCAGCAATAGAATTTAAGTTATGAAACAATCACTGATTGTGCCCTATAATAAGATACTAACTAGGAATAGTCAAAATAAATTAGAAAATCAGTTACATACATAAAACTAAACACAAAATTATATCTGGTGTTATATGCTTTAAAACTGAGGGGCAGTCTTTCTCTTTTGTGAAAATGCAGATTATATTCACATATGCTAATGGTAAATATTTAAAAGTAACAAAACGAATTTAAGGAGGCAGATGGGAAAACAAGAGGGGAATTAAAAATATACTAGCTTTCTTCGTCACACCCAGGGAAATGTCATAGGACTGCTATTATTGTCTGTATACATAAATTATCTGACAGACAGGGTGAGCAGCAATGTGCAGTTGTTTGCCGATGATGCTGGTGCACGGGGAAGGTGTCGAAGGTGAGTGACTGTAGGATGATACAAGAGGACTTAAACATAATTCCTAGTTAATTAAGTGAATGCAGATCCATCCCAGGCTCAGAAGTGTGGGACAGTGGCTGGTAGAGGGAAGGTATTAATACTTTACCAGCAGCCATTATTTTGGTTTTTTAAGGCAGCCAGTTTTGACATTCCATATCTGTTTTATATTCAGGTCTGTCACATGGATGACACCAATGGTGCAAGTGTAAGACAAGGCATCAATATCTGTATCTGGTCCTGTAGGTATTCAAACCACCTGATGTGTGAAGAGCAGCAGTAAACTACTGCACAGCAGTAAGTTTACTGTCAGCAGGTGAAGTCACCCCACCAGGGCAAGTCTTGTGTTTATTGGCTATGTAGCTAGGTGCCAGGTTTTTATGAAACACCAGTGACATATAAATAAGTCTGAATTCAGGGCAGGGGATCACTTCTCATCACCAGAAACCAGCACCACCACCACAACAACAGAGCTACACCGGACAGTGAGACAACTGGGCACCCACAGCCGTAGTTCCGAAACAACTGTGCCTTACACCAGCACTAAGTCGTTTACAGAAGTGTGTGCTGCAGCCTCACCAACCTGCCGTTTGCACCTCATGCTGCTGCTGCTGCTGCTGCTGCTGCTGCTGCTGCTGCTGCTGAGTTCATAGTGGGACTTCATGCCACTGCACCATGCGGTGAGAGACTCCTAGCAGAGGGCAGAAAGTAAAGTTGTACCACACACACAGCCACGCACCCCACACAGCCATCTTCAAGTACCACAAACAGAGTGAGGGGCCACCGGGCCTCCACAACACCAATGAAAATACCGCGCTGCTGATATCAGTGGCTGTGGTCTCTAAACGCTGCCAGCTGACCACAGACCTTCAGTCAGCATGTAGAACCCAGCTCAACAGCCAGGGCAGAAGCTGCAACATGCTCTGGGCACCAGCCAGGAACAACAGGGAGAGGTGTGTCATCTAACTGCATTATGTATTGAAGTCAATAAATGATTCAGTGTTTCCACTGGGATCTTAAACTCCTACACCCTTCTGTAATGTTCTTCCAATAGTTTACACTTTTAATGTCCACAGCCAAACTTTTTCCACTCTTTGTGAAATGAATGATTGACATTTTTAAAATGATGTGACAAGCCATTTGATGCACTGAAGTTTTCAACAACAGTCTTTGGGATGATACCATGAAACTTCTCTTGCAGTATGTTTTTGATTACAGGAATACTGGTATTTCTCATTCCTTGAAAATGTTTTAAAACAATATTTTCCACATCATTGGATGTTGTTTTATGAAGGTTCTTCCTTTTGGATCCAGAGGAACAGCTAACTCAACGTTTAGGACTGCATCTTTGATTTTTGTAGTTTGCTACACAATGAAGATGGCATCAAATCGTGCTTCGTTGCCATGTTGGAAAGTCTTATGATAGTATTGTGTTATATATTGCGGTTGCGTAATTGCCAACTTCCTACATTTATAGGCCGTAACTCCACAAAAGTAAAAGTGATAAATTTGATGACAAACGGCTATGCTTCTCAGTACGGAATTCGTATTCTTTGACTGTGACATCAAATCACTTGACCAAGGTCACGTTGATCCTTTTCTGATTTGATAAACATTTGTTTTGTTATCGCAACAAGGGAATTAAAGTTTTTGAGCAAAAAACTGTGATCTGGGTATGTGCCAACCGAAAGACTTGTTACAATTTACTGCAGTTCTCACGAAGTACAATATATGTGAAACTGAAATAAGTCAGAAACCCACTTCGACATGTTAGGAATGGTATAAAAAATTGATTTTAATTTGCAGAATGTTATGTGTTTTAAAAGCGAACTTTTTCTTAAAGGAGTGTTCATTAAAAGTGAGGAGGAATAATCATGTTCTTATGAGAGCTTTTCTGGGACCGATGCAGAATACCTTCTGGAAAAATTAATTGTACATCTGGCAGGCAGTCAACATTGTGACAGTGGTATGAGTAAAGCTATTCTGTTACTATAAATGCCTTAGTCAGGAATTTAAAGTGAGAAAAAGCCATTGGCAGATCATCACATCATATTTTTATTAAGTTAGAACTGATAATATGGTTATATTCTTTTATCAGTCACTGGTGGGACAATTTTTTAATGAAGATATGTAACGATGAAAGCAAAAGCTGTGACTGCTGTACAATATGAAGAGAATAGTTGGGGTTTCTGTTGTGCAGCATAACAAATTATAAATATTTGAGCTTACTGTATGCAGATTGCCTATCTAAACAGCTTTCAGGGCAAACAAAATTTTATTTTATAGTACTTCATATAATTATAGACCCAATTTAATAATTTTAAAATTTTGTCATAATTGCTCGTGAAGAGATTTAATCTTATCTTACAAGTTTGACACGGTAATAAAGTTTTGAAGTTAGATACTTTGTTCGTATTGTGAGGCATCATAACTCATCGTGTGCAAATACCTGGACTAAGGTCGTCAAGTATTTGATAATGAGAGCACTTAGCAAGTTCCGACAAACTTGCACACAATTTCAAATCCTTACGAAACTTTCTCTCACTGACAACCCCCCCCCCCCTCCTCCCCCCCATAATGATGAAAGAAAAAAAGTTGATCGCTTACTACATTTCCACTGTTCGTGCAGACTCTATTCATGTCAGGTTTTGCAAAGAGTATCAATGTACACCACTGAATGTACCTGCCAAATTATATCATGGTATGCCAGATGGTTCAGGAGATATGACGTCATGAATTTTGAGTTGAATGACAAACTGTTTTGCTTAAAACGGAGTGTAATTTCAAACATTTTCTAAACTTTTTCTCACTTGAATGCTTAACGTCAAGTACTTAACCCACTTGTAAAGTAATCAGAAGTTTGGAACCATTTTTTGTGCGGAAGTTTGATTCTTTAAAGAATCAGGGGTTCACTGGTAGATTAGAAATAGTAATTATTCTTCAACATTTAGAGTAGATTAGATTTTCGTTCCATAGATCTGTGCTGAGGAGATCCTCATGGGTGTGGAACTTTTTTTTTTTTTTTTCAAATTATTGAAGATGAGTGTTCCTGAGTAGTGGACCCCATTTTTGAACTAAAGTAAGTGCTTTTAAGTCTCTGTGCAGATATTTTTTGTTCCTGGTCTTGTATGTATGCACTGAGCTGTTTGCTGGAAAAAAGATATATATTATTCAGAGCAAATTTCATTAAGGAGTAAATATACTGAGAGGCAGTGTTAGTATATCCAGTTCTTTGAAGAGGTTTCGACAGGACGTCCATGAATCTACTCCACAAATAATACATATTACTCGCTTTTGGACTCTGAAAACTTTTGTTTGACTTGAAGAGTTACCCCAAAATATTATACCATATGACATTATGGAATGAAAGTATGCAAGCTTTTTCATTTTTATGTCTCCTATGTCAGCTAACACTCGAATTGCAAATACAGATTTGTTAAGGTGTTTCTGCAGTTCTGTGGTGTGCTCCTCCCAACTGAATTTATTATCAAGTTGTAATCCCAGATATTTAAGACTGTCAACCTCTTCTATCTGCTCTTCTTCGTACTTCATGCATATGCTGGGTGGAAACCCCTTACAGGTTCTGAATTGCGTATAGTGAGCCTTTTCGAAGTTTAATGCCAGTGAGTTGGCTTTAAACCATTTATTAATATCCATGAAAATATCATTAGCAGATCTTTCTAGAATTACACTCGATGTACTATTTATTACAATACTTGCGTCATCTGCAAACAAAACGAACTCTGCTTCTGGCTGTGTAACTGATGAGAGATCATTAATATACACAAGAAAAAGCAATGGCCCTAAGATGGATCCTTGTAGGACACTGCATGTAATTTCTTCCCATTCTGATGATGACTGATGACTTAATTCACTAGTCCCTTGCACTGACACCCTTTGTTTCCTGTTAGTGAGGTATGACTTGAACCATTTTGCAGCACTGCCCGTGACACCATGGAATTCTAATTTATTTATTTAAAAGGATGTTGTGGTTCACACAATCAAATGCCTTTGACAAATCACAGAAAATACCTGCTGCTTGTAATTTGTTATTTAATAAATTAAGTACATTTTCACTGTAGGTGTAAATAGCCTTCTCGATATCAGAACCCTTCAGAAATCCAAACTGTGTTCTTGATAATATGTTATTTGTGGTCAGATGGTTGAGAAACTGCCTGTACATTACTTTTCTAAAATTTTTGAGAATGCTGGCAAAAGTGAAATCGGTCTGTAGTTTGATGGTATCTCTCTATCCCCTTTCTTGAATAGAGGCTTAACATCTGCATATTTTAGCCAGTCAGGAAATGTCCCAGTTCTAATTGACTGTTTACACAAGTAACTTAGAATTATACTAAACTCACAAGAACATGCCTTAATTAACTTTGTTGATATTTCATCGTAACCACTAGAACGCTTTGTTTTTAAAGATTTTATTATGGAAGTTATTTCTTTTGGTGAAGTGAGTGACATATTCATGTGCCTGAAGCTATTTGTAAAGGCTAGGTTCAGATATTCAAGGGCATTATTTACTGATACTGACAATCTCATTCTATCAGTAACGGATATAAAGTACTTGTTAAATAGATTTGTCACACTATGCCCATCGGTTACTAATGTGTCATCTACCCTTAATGCTATTTGCTCCTGTTCAAATTGCTAAAGCGTGAAGATGGCGTCCAAAAATGACAAATAAGCAGGAAATGTACTAGATGCTTGAATATGCAAATGATCAGCATTTCAGTGCAACTGTACAAAGTAGGTGGGAGTAATGCCATATACGTTCTATTCATCAGTACCTCTGTCATACTGGACCTAGCAACCACCAGCAATACCTTGATTTCGACAGCTGCCATTCATTCCGTACCAAGAAGTCTCTTACATACAGCATAGCCACTCCCTGTTGTCACCTCTGGAGTGACAACCAGGCCCTCTCTAAATACTCTAAGAGTCTCACTGAATGCTTCACACAACAAAATTGCCCTCCCGACATTGTATAGAAACATATTTCCCATGCCTCTCCAGTTACCTACACCTTCCATATACTTACTGTCTGGCCACAGAGAAGCAATCCCCTCATGACTCTGTATACCCAAGACTGAAGCAACTGAATCACATTCTCTGCCAGGGTTTCAATTACCTCTCGTCATGCCCTGAAATGAGGAATACCCTACCCACTATCCTTCCCACCTCTCCCACAGTGGTATTCCGCCACCCACCGAACATACGGAATATCCTTGTCCATCCCTACTCACCCCACTCTATAGCCCTTTGCGTCATGGTTCCTATCCCATCAGAAGCAGGGCTGCCTGTGGAAGCAGCCATGTGATTTACAAATTAAGCTGCAACCATTGTGTTGCTTTCTATGTGGGCATGATAACAAACTGTCTGTCCGCAGGAGTGGCAAAGAGACAGCAAGACCGCCCAGTTGCTAAACATGTCATGCTTCACAGTGTTTCATTTCAATGGCTGCTTCATAGCCTGCACAATCTGGATTGGTCCTACCAACACTGGCTTTTCTGAATTGTACAATTGGGATCTTTCCCTGCAGTATACCGTGTGTTCCCCTAACCCCCTGCCCTCAACCTTTGCTAATCCCTTTCTTCCACGTACCTATCCCCATCCCTACTCTTACTCCAGCACTAAACAGCCTCCTCTGTATAGTCAACAGCAATCTATCCATTACATAATATTGTTGTTATTTGATCCTATACTGCCCGTTTCTTGAATGATTGTGCAGCAAATTTCTAGTTCCAAATTTGCATTGTGTTGTTCGTTAGTGAGAAGATGGTTCAAATTGCTCTGAGCACTATGGGACTTAACATCTATGGTCATCAGTCCCCTAGAACTTAGAACTACTTAAACCTAACTAACCTAAGGACATCACACAACACGCAGTCATCACGAGGCAGAGAAAATCCCTGACCTCGCCGGGAATCGAACCCGGGCGTGGGAAGCGAGAACGGTACCGCATGAGAAGATGGTGTTCTGCCTAGTATAAGAAGTGGAAACGTCTACCAAAAGTCAGAATCTCACAATGCCAGGATTGTGGTCTAATGAGAGTTCGGTTTATCATTCTGTGATATTGCTGCTTGCACTTATGGAATCCCACTATTTTCATGCGAATATGGAATCGGATGTATTCGGGAGGGCTGTACACAATGCCATTCACAATTTCAGTGCTTGGAAGTGACTAGTGCCCGAGAAGAGAAACATACTGTATTTGTGCAAATATATACTGCACCTAAACTTCAGACATAAGATTACAGTAAAAGTAAATCTTGAATATAAGCCACACTACTAAATCTACCTCAGATTATGAAGTTCAACCACTACATACATGATGCACACACTAAATTCTGTTTGTAACCATACATAACAATTGAGGATCTTCAAGATACCGGCTAAGCATTTTATAAAGCAACATGAAAATTGGGAAGTGCAGGTAAAGAGAAACTCGTAAATAGTTAGATGGCAAAAGTGTAAATATCCAGACCTGGAAAAGACTTGTAGTTCAAAACAGGAAACGCAGAAATGCCAGTAAAAATGAAATGATACAAATTGAAGGTTGCAGAATAGCACATATAAGAAACCCTTTGGCAATGGGATATAAAGTTTTGTGTGCTGATTTTGACAGTTTATGCAACAAAATAATCTGTCTGTTGCAGAATCACAATTGCACAAAAACTATCTCAAGCTTACAAAAATAGTTTAATATCGTTCCAGCATTATGTGATCTGCCGTCAGTACATTTTATTTACATTCCCAAAGAGGGAAAGGAATCCCGCACTGGTTAATTTTTATATGCCGATCAGTACTACAGTAAATAATGTAGGAGAAATTAGTGTTCAAATATGTACATGTGGCGCTGAGATGAGAAAAAGTGGTTTAGTTTTCCAAGAACGGCAGCTATATATGCAAAAAAGGTATAAGTTTTTCTGTTGATTTCTTTTTACGTCTTACAGGGTTTACAAAAGTAAATGAAGTAACTTGTAAGGATATTAATATCAATCCATAAGATAAGTGTACATGCCATTCTGAAATTGATCTTTGGAGAAAAATCTCGATTCTAGGCCCGTGTGTTTTTTCGAGCCCAACTTCAGGAAAAAAGTGCAGTCTGTGTTCACTCAGCTGTGCAGGATTATGAAGCAGTATCATGTAGCTGGAGTCAGGAAATGGGCCTGTTGCCGCTAGGCAGGATCAGTGTAACAATGTATGGAACACCACAGGGTGTCAGCAAGGCAACCATTTAGACTTCCCCTGACATGGAGGCTGAGAGGTGCACTCACTGTGATACATTCAACGACAACCGTGTATACAGAAGTAGGACGACACCTTCTTCTCATAGCATCCCCAGTTTCGCGTTTAATATCACAGTGGATATGTGTTTGTGGAGGCTCCAAGGAGAACAAATGTGAATAGACAGAATTTGATTTACAAATGCATGGTTTTGCTCCAGAGAATTTAACCAGAATTTGATTTGTCAGACATTTGTAACCGAGAGAGGCATGATTAATTAAATAGAATAACATCTACTTCTGTCGTAATAGTGAATTATTCAATCCACAACCAGTTTCAGGATGTTCAGATCCTGCATTCAGGTGTATAACAAACTATAACATACAAAAGAAGAGCAGGGGGGTGGGGTGGGGGGGGGTGGGGGGGAGAGGAGGATACATTATGCTAGCTTAGAGCCTGCTGCTTCATTCCTGTGGAGTATATGGCTTGCAAAGATATATTTTTAATCAATTTTTCATGTTCACAAACTGCAACATGTTCTAAGCTTTTCATGCTAATTAAGGCCATATAGGCATGGTCTTTTTCGAATGTACTTTTGACCAAATGTTTTTCTGGTAGCTGGAGTCCAAAGTTTTTGTTAATCATGCCTTTTGCATTCTTGTGGAGATAATTTACTACCAACAATCATATGTAACAAAGATTTCCTTTTATCTAATCAAGAAGTGACAGCAATTTTCATAAATTTAGCTTTAAATTTTTTACGTAACAAAATATTTTCTTAATTTCCATCTCTGTTGCATTCTTTTAGGGGTTGAATTCCCAGAAACACTGAAACATGTATCTCCCATCTGAGAAATCAAATACCAAGTGTCATTAATGTAGCTTTAAAAGTGCTTTAGTAGATTTTTAGTAATTATTTATTTTCAAAAAACTTGCACCCACTATTTTACCCCCCTAGTGGTTGAATGTCAAAAAATGCTGAAACACATGTTTTTTATTTCTGACTGAGAAACCAAATACCAATTTTTGGAGTTCTAGCTTCAAATTTCCCTTAATAGCAATATACTTTCCAAAAGCCTTTCATCCCGTGTTTCACCCCCTTGGGAGTGGAATTTCGAAAAATCGCTTCTTAAACAACACCTACAGTATAAGATACAAGCCTTGCATCTTATACTGATCTACTTGCTGTACTTGGTCATGCGTAACTAATGGTTGTGCTACTCAGTGTGAAGGCTGCAAGTCACTGCCTCATGGGTGGGATTAGAAAAGAGTGCTTAATAACCAAATGTATCTCAAAATATAACGTCTGGGAGGGTAGGACGAAGGAAAAATTAACCAAAACCAAGCACTGTACTCTCACTGTCCGCCGTCAGTCACATGGTATGGATACCAACAAGGACTGATCGGAGGGTCACATTGGAGATTTAGAGGCATGGAGCAGTCCAGGTGCAAATGATGTGAGAGAGAAAGAGATAGTACCTACCATATCTTTTTTTTAATACCAACGTCAGTTTACTTCCTGTTGCATCTGCACCTCTAAACCTACAACCCCACCTCTGTCATTGTTGGTGCCCATATTGTGTGGCTGCTTGACGCCAGTGTGAGTACAGTGTTTGATTTTTAGTTCTTTTCTCCTTCATCCTACCCTGTTGAATGTTACATTTTTAGGTCCCTTCGGTTATTAGTCCCTCAACTTTTTTTCTCATCCTGCCCAAGATGCAGTGACTGAGAGCCTTTACACTGACTGGCCCGATCACTTGTTATGCACGACCATGTACATTAAATGAATCAGTTTTGTTAGTCTGTTCCCCAGAATGAGAAGGTAAGACTCTTTCCTCCTCATCCTGTCCGGTAAGTCTTCGTTGACTGGGGGTTCTGGGCGACTTTTTCCAAATATAACCCTTGCCTAAACCTCTCCAGTCACCCCCCTTTCCTTGCCCTTCAGCCAGGAGGAGGAGGAGGAGCCACTGGCTTCGAAAGCACACATACTTGAAACTTTTTATATGTGTGTTCTCTGCTGCCACATGGTGAGCCGATTTTTATCTGTCGAATTTATTGTTTATGTCTTCCATTTTATTTTTATGTGAATGTTCCCTTGTATTACGTATTTTTTTTTTTTTTTTATTCTGTGTGTAAATTGTATTTATGTATTCCGTATGGAATCAAACTTGGTCACACTTGTAAGTACTGCAATTGACTTAGTGAGTGAGTACATGTGCGGCACACACACACACACACACACACACACACACACACACACACACACGACCACCAACTCCAGCATCACGGGCCAGAATGCAGTATCACGTGAGACGCAAGCAACAGTATGTAGGGGGTGGGGAAGGGGAAGAGTAAGAGGGAAGGATAGTAGTGTGCAGGGGGGGGGGGGGACAAATACTGTCTAGTGGAGTGTGCAGGGACTAGACTGCCAACAGGTGTAGCGTCACGAGGTTGTGGGGTGGTGGGGGAGAAAGGAACAAAAAAGGAGGGGAGTGAGGAAAGACGGGTAGATGCGATGGCAGATGGCTGCAAATAAACAGGGTGGGAGACGATAATGGGGAGGATGATAGACAGAGGGGGTGGAAATGTTGGGTGGAGGGTGTGGGGACAGTATGAGGTCAGGATAATTAAGAGAGCAGACAACGTTTTGTAAGGATAACTCCCATCTGCACAGTTCAGAAAAGCTGGTGGTGGCGGGAAGGATCCAGACGGCTTGGGTAATGAAGCAGTCATTGAAATCAAGTGTGTTGTGTTCAGCTGCATGTTGTGCCACAGGGTCTACTTTGCTCTTGGCCACAGTGTGGCTGCGGCCATTCATCCTGGTGCACAGTTGTTTGATAGTCATATCAATATAAAAAGCTCTGCAATGATTGCAGCACAGTTGGTAAATGACATGGCTGCTTTCACTGGTGGCCCGGTCCCTGATGGGGTAGGATAAATCTGTGATAGCACTGGAATAGAAAGTGCTGGGTGGCTAGATGGATTAGGCAGGGTTTGCACCTGGGTAGGAGTGGGTAGTTGATTACTTATCATTGTGGCCTGAAATAGGGACATAATGACAGAGATAGTTCCCACCCCTGCAAAAGTGGTGTTCCGTCGTCCACCCAACCTACACAACATCCTAGTCCATCCTTTTGCCACTCCCGATCCCAACCCCTTGTCACAAGGATCATATTCCTGTGGAAGACAAAGGTGCAAACCCTGCCCAATCCATCCATCCATCCAGCACTTCCTATTCCAGCCATCAGGGGTCGGGCACCTGTGAAAGCAGCCATGTCATTTACCTGCTGTGCTGCAATCATTACACATCTTTTTATATTGGTATGACTACCAACCAGCTGTTCACCAGGATGAAGGGCCACCACCAAACTGGCCAAGAGCGAAGTAGACCACCCTGTGGCACAACATGCAGCTGAACACAACACACTTGATTTCAATGACTGCTTCACTACCCGAGTCGTCTGAATCCTTACATCCACCACCAGTTTTTCTGAACTGTCCAGATGGGAGTTACCTTTACAACACTTTGTACGCTCTCGTAATTAACCTGACCTTAACCTACGGTAACATACTGTCCCCCAACATTTCCACCTCCTCTGTCCTAACATCTCCTCCCCATTCTTGTCTCCCACCCTGCTTATTTGCAGCCCTCTGCCAACGCATCTGCCCATCCTCCCCCACTCCTCTCCTTTTTTGTTCCTTTTTTCCCCCCACCCCCTGCCTTACAACCTCCTGATGCCACACCTGTTAGTAATCTAGTCCCTGCACACTCCACTAGACAGCACTCGTCTCTCTCCCCACCCATACACCACTATCCTTCTCCACCCTGTCCACATTGCTGTTTGCATCCCACGTGTTGTTGCACTCCGGCTCGAGATGCTGGAGTGGTCGTGTATGCCTGAGGTGTGTGTGTGTGTGTGTGTGTGTGTGTGTGTGTGTGTGTGTGTGTGTGTCTGTGTCTGTGTCTGTCTGTCTGTCTGGAGTTTCCATCATTTAAATTTTTATGCAGTTGTTTCATAGTGTATGAAATTAAAGGAAATTGGGCATATTTACTATCATATTAAAGTTTGATACATGTCATACATTTTGTATGTCATGAGGGTGTGAAGATGAAATCATATGACCCAGAAATTTATTGCGTTATGAATAAAACAGATCAATAAAGATTATGGAAAATTGTTTGTACATTGAATTCATGGTATCTAATGAGCTTTCACATTGTAGTGTGTTGAGTGTACAGGAATGAAATAAATGAATCAGTGGGCGTGAAACCAGTAAAGATGCCATAACATGAACTGATATTAGTGCAAACTGTTCAGATATGCTGATCCTGCAGTTTTATGCTCCATGGGGCACAATTTTTCAATTTTCTAGGTTGCATGTTCAGCATAACTGAATGGCCAGCACTGATACCACTTCAGGTCATGGCATCTTTATTGATTTTGCTCCCACTAATTTGCTTATTTCATTGTGTGCATTTAATTCATTTCTTATACCCTTGGCCCATGGTAAGTCACATTCCTTCATTGAATTGATCCAACCCCCTAGTGCCATTTGAACATCACCTGTTTGAGAAACTTTGGTAACAGTGTTTAGAAACTGTATGTGGGCACATTTAAGAAAGTGAAATTTTGAACATGCCTGGAGACGGGCTCAGATAGCCCAATGGTTAGGGCAACTGCTTGTGATAAGCAGAAAATCTGGGTCGGCATCTCTGGCACAAATTTTCAGTTGTCACTGTGTGTTAATTTGCTTACTAAGTGTTATTTTGTGTTTCTTACGCAGGCCATTGTTTTTCCAGTAGCTCTAAAATTGAAGTTTGTATTAGGGAGGACACTCACCTGGGGTATTCCGTGCAGCAATGTTAGCTGTACTGCTGTGGTGGTGTAATGGCTAGCACTCCTGCATAGTAAGCCACGAGACCTGGGTTCAAGTCCCGACTGTGGCACAAATTTTAATCCATTTCTTCAGCATCCATCATTATGGCAGATAAAGATTAGACTCAAATGTCTCGAGAAATTTAATTATATCAGATCTATAGTTCTACAATCGTTTTAACATTTGAGTTTAGTAAAACCAGTTAACAGTGATGTAATAGGACAAAATTCAGCAATTATTCCCAAGTCGTCAAGAAAACAAACCAACATTGTTTTGTCATCAATTCTCACTTACTTTGGTCTTCATAGTGAAGCAATCTTCCAGTTCTTTGGTTTGTGATTTTTACTTACAGGTGCCACTATTGATTTCTCTTGGGTGTGTGTTAGTGGGCATAGAATGCGTGTAGAATATGTCTCTCACCTATGTATCAATGGTCTGAACACATAAAATCAATTTAGTGTACATTCAAAGGACTGGATTCGGAACTCAGCTCTTGACCAGCAACTTGTTAAGGGTATCTGTGAATATACATTGATCCATGTTGTTCATTCTTTTTTCTCCCTTTTCTCATTCTGTGTAAAGAAACAGTTATTCCCCATCTCCCTTGCATTCCTCTATCATCAGGGCCATTGAATTATTGCTCCATTTGCTCCAGCCTTGTTATGCCTTATGTTCGCCAAATACAATCCTAAGAGCAAAATTACTTCTCGTAACACAAAGTTAGAGAATGGTAAAAAAAGAGCAACACAAGTATTTATTAACATTGCAGTACATTGTATCATATGTATAAAAAAAGCACATGCACAGACATGCCCTGTTACTTCATTCCTAGAGATTCTCCAATAATCGCAGATACAATGTAGTGAAATTCCAGTGCTATGTGTTGAGCTTATTTCTGGTATGTTGGATTATGCCCCATTACAGAAAAGTACAGCAGCTTTGCCTACCAGATGTTCTTTCTGGCAAGCAGGGTGGCTTCTGAGACCCATTTAAGAGTTCATTTATCTGTAGTGAATTTCTGGAGATAACTGTAACCAAAATCAGTGAATGAGTAAACCTTGGTAGTAAAATGTACATAAAAAAGTATTAAAATATTACACTTTCCAAACAAATCTTTTTTTCTCAATATTGTCTTTGCCCCCTTTTCCTTCCTTACCCCCCCCCCCCCCCCCCCCCAAATAGCTGCTGCACAGTCTGCAGATGCTGTGTAATTTTCTGGTACAGTTTAATTTAGTCATTATTTTGCAGTGAATAGGCTTACTATTAATTTTTAGAAGAGGTTTAAAGTGTCAAAAGCGAAAAGGTTTTGTATATTTCAGGGAGCAGAGATACTAGCCAAACTACGCCCTGTTGATGTATTGCGCCAGCTCCTAACAGATGGCCGTGGTCCAGAGACAGGTGCAGTCAGAACTTTCTTCAGAGAGCAGCGTGAGGAGCAAGCTTGTGCAACTTGCCTAATGTTGGCGTGCCTTGACAGTGCACAGAATGCTCAAATTGCAGAGTGGGCAACTCGTGCATTTTTTCTTTATGGTGGCGAGCCACGTGTTGGTGGCGTAAGTGGTGGTGGTGGAAGTGCTGCTGGTGGCGGTACGGGTGCATTCTCACCACCACCAAACCCGCTTGCTGACACCGTGCTGACACCTGCAAGTCCTAGAATTGCGAGCCCACCCAGCCACACCACCCATGAAGGTATTGTATCTTCACATAAATAATTGTGAATTATTAATGAAACATCTAACATTCAGTTGTGCAAAACGAAAAACAATGCAAACTAATATTTTGCAATGAAACTTGAAATAGTGATTGTGAGTGTGTGAAATATTATCCATTTCACCTTTGCACTTCAACTTTTTACAATTTTTTTCATGTCTTCAATTTGATAAATGGGTCCCGTTTGTGGCTGTAATTCTCCCTCCCCCCACTTTGTTTATTTGAGCTGCTCGGGGGAACAAAATGGTAAGCGCCAAAATCACAGTTTCGAGATACAGCGCACTAAAGTTTCAATTGATCTGCAAATCTGAATATTTTTTTTAACAGTCCTTTTATTCTGTAGTGATTCTAACATCTATATTCTACTATACAGACATAAATGAAACTCAGAACTGACTAAAACAAATTAAATATACAAAAATTATTACATTACCATACAACATTAACAACACTTAGTGATAGAACATTACATATTGCATTTTACAGTAAGTCTTCAATACTTTAGTGAAACTGCAAAATCATTCATCACTCTCATTACTAATGTCTTTGTCATCCAAAACTGTTGGCTTTAGTGACAGGAAAAATCCATGGTGGACAGGAGGTATGTAATTTAGGAGTGACAAGACGTCAGAAACTTTCTTCTTTTCAATAAGCCTTGGCCCATTGTATTTAAGTCGAAGCATAGGAACTGGTCCTTGCCTTCCACGTTTCCTGAAGCTTATTTCATGCCAAATGTCATGACAAAATGTCTCGCTGATGAATAAAGATGATGGATATTCGGAGGTCACCTTCCACCTACATACTTTCCTTAGGTTGACATCTCGACCATCAACTGTCTTCTTTCTGAAGACAAACGCTTCTTTAGAGTGTCGTATTTGATAGAAATCCTCTCTTTTCATATTATGTACAAGCAATGAATTCTTCTTAGCCGACTTCTTGATGATCTCGCACCACTGATCTGGACTGTACACATCTTGTACTTGTCGCCGAACATAATTTTCAATTGTCGCGAAATCTCTTATCGGACAGCAACATTGTGTGCCCACTCACGGGGAAGTGGTGTTCAATCACACGAAATTTACCAGTTGAAATAAAATGTTTCCAAAACGGTACCATATTCCAGTTCTTATTTTGGCCACAGCAGTTATTAGATATTTCAATGAGAGTCTCTCCTTTAATGTCGTTTTCCTCAAAGTAACCTAAAAGGCAGCTCAAAATTTCCTCTGATCCACAGGCAACAGTAGTCTCATTCCACAAAAAGCAGTGCCCTTTCTTCTTGACACAATCATGAACATTGAGAGTCTACAACCAAATCTTCCTTTTGTAAAAAGCTGGACCACAACTTAACTTAGGAACTAGGGGAGTCTTCTGCAAGTCAAAAGTCACAACATGTAGATTACTGTCTGCTTCTTCTCGTTTTGTCTGGATGGCAATGTTAGCCTGCCCTGCTTCTGCCCGACGTTGGTGTAATTCCAACTGATGCTCCAGACTTACTTTCAGTTGGGGGGCATCAGTGCTCTCAATTTGCACTTTGAGCATGTCACAAGTCTTACACGTATCATTCTTTGGTGACTTTACTCCTATGTTACACTCTTCAGTGAAAATTCGCATGTACTTGTCTGCAGATACAGGCTCATAGGACATCTCCTTGCAGAAAACATTCTTACAGTGCTCGTAACAGGACGATTGTTGCATCTGTGCCCAGGTACATTCTGGCACGACTGTTTGAGCGTCTGTAATGACTCTCGTATTTCGGTATTTTGTCGATGTGTTCCCTGACATGGTTAACACTAGTTTCAGAGTAAGCATGCTGATGTACAGTATGCTTGCGCCGTTTGTCCTGGGGTGGCATGGTCGATCTGGATGCGATTTTCTTCTGTATATTTTCGACACGACCGCGATTGTTATGTAGACCATGAATGGCAAGAAAAGTTTTATTGCATACTTTTGTATCACTGCCACTAACTTTTACGCTGTAGGAAATCGTACAGTTTCTCCGGGAATTTTCTCTAGCAACTTTTTGGCGACGTGCAACAGTATTAGATTTCATTGCACCAAATAAGTATGCATTTTGAATGTTAAAATCACCTACTTCCCAAAATGTTTCGGATAGTTTCATCACATTCACGAGGGCACTGGCGATTAGGTCCCACAGTTGTTTTACTTACAGTTGCTCATGTACGAGAAACATGCTCTTCGCCCAAATTACGCCTCTTCTGTTCAATTTTGCGTTGAGAATCGACTCTCAGCCTTTTCCGAGACGACCTCTATGTCTGTTCGAGGACCCCTTCCTGAATGGTTTCTGCAGGAACTATACACTGTTCGTTGTTTTGGGCAATATGATCTGATTCGCTATTAACCTGTATAACAAAAAAAAACTACTATTACCATTACCATTATTATTATTACATTATTATTACATTATTATATTACATTACAATATAGATGAGAAATGCGCATTCACACACCACTTAGCCAAAAAAATGTAGCCATTCTAAAATAACCTCAAAATTAACGTACTTAACGAACATAATGGTATGTACATGCACTTACCATTATGTTCGTGAAACATACTAAAGACAGTATATTTACAAAATAACATATCTCCGAGTCATCTGAATCGTCAGGAATGTGGTCTGGATCCCTCTCGAAGATATTAGTATCATTGGAAGTATATTCCTAGTCTTGTGCCATGTTCACTGTTGCCATAATCTCGGAGATGTTTTTACTTGCCGCCATTCTCTCTGTCACTTACCATTATGTTTCCGCAACAGACGGACAGTGGCGCTTACCATTAAGCTCCGCCCTGATATCTGTTGAATGAATTTGGAACTACTAGCAAGTTTACTGCATTGTGCATCCCACAGGTGGTGTCATTAGCCGTCTACCGCAAAATACACAGCGATGGCACTTACCATTGTGTTCCCCCGAGCAGCTCATTTTATAAGGGAATGAAGTACCAGTACGGGAACTCACATGTTCATAAGTTGTTTGCTGAGTGGAAATTTCAAATATTTTTACAGTGGCAAAAGTATAATTCAAATCATCAAGTCCACAGCAGGGATTATGGAACTGTTCTTGGATGGAGCATAGGGGAGGTGAGATCAGTCCCATCTACTTTCCAAATGATCTGCTTCTTATGAGCTCTTTGTGTTTTGAAGAACGTTGTTTCACTTTCAACCAAACTGTGGCTAAATTATGCATGCAACTAGTTTGAAAATTTAACTTAAAATGATTGTTGAAGAATTTGGCTGGCGATAGAGCAAAGAAAATCTCTACAGTTACTTGTGCGAAAGCTGAAAACTACCATATGGAGTGATCTGCATGCCACGTTTTGCTGTCAGAGGAATAATTAGCAAATCAAATTGTATAAATGCAAATCGGTTAATAGTGATTTATTCGTCTGATAACATACACTTCTTAATTGTCATTAGAAAATGTATGGGACGTGATGTAATTCACATTGGGGAGTATGGGTCCCTAATACCAAAATAGACACAACGATACAAAAAATATCGGTATGTAAACAAGAATGAAATTTTCATTCTGCAGTGGAATGTGTGCTGGTAGGGAACTTTCTGGCTGATTAAAATGGTGCCTGTGTAGCTGAGTTGATAGAGCACTTTTCCACAAAAGGCAGAGGTCTCGAGTTTGATCCTTGGTTCATCATACAGTTTTAATCTTCCAGGAAGTTTCAGTACGTATACACATTGAGTGTGAAAGGCTTGAGAATGTGTGTAACAGTTGTTTCCACTGCTATTTCAGCTTTCAATCCTGGCTTTGTGTCGACACCAATTCGTGGACCAATTCAACAAGGCCCTGCAAGGGATCAGAATATTGGTCCTAGCTTTCTCAGTCCACAATCTTTGCCTGCAAATGTGCAAGATGGAAATGTTGGAGGTGTTCAGTTCTCAGCAAAGCATAATGGTCTTTATCTTTATATGAGTAGACTGTTGAGACCCATCTGGAATCTCCGAACAGTCCACCTAACAACAATGGATAAAAAGCAGTTTGTGAGTGCCATTCTTTTCACTTCATTCATTTTCATTGGTAACATGGGACTACTGAAATAGTATGTTTCTTTTCTCTTGCAGCTGTGCAGCACACTTTCTAGAGAAGATTGTGCATGGTTGTTAGGCCACATCCGTGCTCTTAGAGCATTTCTGGAAAAGAATGCCCAGTTTTCTGTAGGATACATGCAGTAAGTATAGATGTATCCTGTTAAATTTCTTATTAATGGCTTGATATGTAGTCAGTTCTAAGAATCTCTCTCCCCTCTCTCCCTCCCCCCCCCTCTCTCTCTCCCCCTCTCTCTCCCACCCTCTCTCTCTCCCACTCTCCCACCTCCTCCCTCTCCCCCCTAGCCCCTCTCCCCCCCTAGCCCCTCTCCCCCCCTAGCCCCTCTCCCCCCCTAGCCCCTCTCCCCCCCTAGCCCCTCTCCCCCCCTAGCCCCTCTCCCCCCCTAGCCCCTCTCCCCCCCTAGCCCCTCTCCCCCCCTAGCCCCTCTCCCCCCCTAGCCCCTCTCCCCCCCTAGCCCCTCTCCCCCCCTAGCCCCTCTCCCCCCCTAGCCCCTCTCCCCCCCTAGCCCCTCTCCCCCCCTAGCCCCTCTCCCCCCCTAGCCCCTCTCCCCCCCTAGCCCCTCTCCCCCCCTAGCCCCTCTCCCCCCCTAGCCCCTCTCCCCCCCCCCTAGCCCCTCTCCCCCCCCCTAGCCCCTCTCCCCCCCCTAGCCCCTCTCCCCCCCCCTAGCCCCTCTCCCCGCTCCCCCCTAGCCCCTCTCCCCGCTCCCCCCTAGCCCCTCTCCCCGCTCCCCCCTAGCCCCTCTCCCCGCTCCCCCCTAGCCCCTCTCCCCGCTCCCCCTAGCCCCTCTCCCCGCTCCCCCTAGCCCCTCTCCCCGCTCCCCCTAGCCCCTCTCCCCGCTCCCCCTAGCCCCTCTCCCCGCTCCCCCTAGCCCCTCTCCCCGCTCCCCCTAGCCCCTCTCCCCGCTCCCCCTAGCCCCTCTCCCCGCTCCCCCTAGCCCCTCTCCCCGCTCCCCCTAGCCCCTCTCCCCGCTCCCCCTAGCCCCTCTCCCCGCTTCCCCTAGCCCCTCTCCCCCCTCCCCCTAGCCCCTCTCCCCCCTCCCCCTAGCCCCTCTCCCCCCTCCCCCTAGCCCCTCTCCCCCCTCCCCCTAGCCCCTCTCCCCCCTCCCCCTAGCCCCTCTCCCCCCTCCCCCTAGCCCCTCTCCCCCCTCCCCCTAGCCCCTCTCCCCCCTCCCCCTAGCCCCTCTCCCCCCTCCCCCTAGCCCCTCTCCCCCCTCCCCCTAGCCCCTCTCCCCCCTCCCCCTAGCCCCTCTCCCCCCTCCCCCTAGCCCCTCTCCCCCCTCCCCCTAGCCCCTCTCCCCCCTCCCCCTAGCCCCTCTCCCCCCTCCCCCTAGCCCCTCTCCCCCCTCCCCCTAGCCCCTCTCCCCCCTCCCCCTAGCCCCTCTCCCCCCTCCCCCTAGCCCCTCTCCCCCCTCCCCCTAGCCCCTCTCCCCCCTCCCCCTAGCCCCTCTCCCCCCTCCCCCTAGCCCCTCTCCCCCCTCCCCCTAGCCCCTCTCCCCCCTCCCCCTAGCCCCTCTCCCCCCTCCCCCTAGCCCCTCTCCCCCCTCCCCCTAGCCCCTCTCCCCCCTCCCCCTAGCCCCTCTCCCCCCTCCCCCTAGCCCCTCTCCCCCCTCCCCCTAGCCCCCCTCGCCCCTCCCCCTAGCCCCCCTCGCCCCTCCCCCTAGCCACCCTCGCCCCTCCCCCTAGCCACCCTCGCCCCTCCCCCTAGCCACCCTCGCCCCTCCCCCTAGCCACCCTCGCCCCTCCCCCTAGCCACCCTCGCCCCTCCCCCTAGCCACCCTCGCCCCTCCCCCTAGCCACTCTCCCCCCCTCCCCCTAGCCACTCTCCCCCCTCCCCCTAGCCACTCTCCCCCCCTCCCCCTAGCCACTCTCCCCCCCTCCCCCTAGCCACTCTCCCCCCCTCCCCCTAGCCACTCTCCCCCCCTCCCCCTAGCCACTCTCCCCCCCTCCCCCTAGCCACTCTCCCCCCCTCCCCCTAGCCACTCTCCTCTCCCCCCCCCTAGCCACTCTCCTCTCCCCCCCCCTAGCCACTCTCCTCTCCCCCCCCCCTAGCCACTCTCCTCTCCCCCCCGCCGAAGTAGAGAGGATATAAAATGTAGACTGGCATTGGCAAGGAAAGTGTTTCTGAAGAAGAGAAATTTGTTAACATCGAGTTTAGATGTAAGTGTCAAAAAGTCGTTTCTGAAAGTATTTGTATGGAGTGTAGCCATGTATGGAAGTGAAACATGGACGATAAATAGTTTAGACAAGAAGAGAATAGAAGATTTCGAAATGTGGTGCTACAGAAGAATGCTGAAGATTAGATGGGTAGATCACATAATTAATGAGGACGTATTGAATAGAATTGGGGAGAAGAGGAGTTTGTAGCGCAACGTGACTAGAAGAAGGGATCAGTTGGTAGAACATGTTCTGAGGCATCAAGGGATCACCAATTTGGTACTGGAGGGCAGTGTGGAGGGAAAAAATCGTAGAGGGAGACCAAGAGATCAATACACTAAACAGATTCAGAAGGATGTAGGTTGCAGTAGGTACTGGGAGATGAAGCAGCTTGCACAAGATAGAGTAGCATGGAGAGCTGCATCAAACCAGTCTCTGGACAGAAGACTAAAACAACAACAATAACATAGACCATACTTAATAGTTTGTATCATTTGCAAAAAAATTCGCAAGCAGTGGAAAGAACAACTATTCAGATGTGCTATTGTTGGCAGTTTTGTTTAGACCGGTGAGCTGGTGGGTGAGGAAACAACTCGCACTCAGACGTTCACCTCTCCCCAGTAACCACAGTCCAGTATGCTCTCGTCTCGAATTATTTCTTCGAATACAGTCGTCTCAACTTTTTTTTTTTCTTTTTACCGGTTGCTGGGGTTTGCTTAACCGAGGTTTTACTGTGTTTACTAATAGTCAACAAGCGGAACAAAAAGGAGTACAGTGTTTCTAGAACCTAACTTGATCAATAATCAAAGATATGGAAATTGCATAAAAATTACTCAGAATAAAATTGTACATTATAATAGGAAAACCCAGCTGTCTCTTGTTCTGCCAGCTTTAACCGATTGCCAGGTCAGATGTTAGGGAGCAACAAACACAGCGTGAAAAGTGAGTGAGTGTGGTAGAAGATTACAGACGATAGTTAAATAGTTAAGTTTATAATTTAGAAGTAAAGGACACTGCCCACCAAATAACAGAAGCATGGGTACATTATAGAAGAAAAATATAAAATAGCAGACTGAAATAAATCAAAAGTAGCTACTGTAAACATTACCAAGCCGCAGCAGAACGCACACATAAGATATAATTAGGCAAACTTTTGGAGCCAGTGGTTCCTTCTTCAGGCAGAAGGGTTGAAGGGGAAGGAAGAGGGGTGAAAGAAAAGGACTAGAGTATCAGGAGAGACTTGCCACACAGGATGAGAAGGAAAGACTGATTGTTGCGGACTGTATCAGGTGAGATTTGAAAACCTGAGAGCTTAAAGGTGTAAGAGAGTAATATGTAAGACAGATATTACAGCTTAAACATCATGCATGAGTTAATAAGATTGAAAGCTACGTGCAGTGAAAAATAGATGTGCAAGACAATGAAAGATGTAGAACATGGTCTTGCTTGTCTCTTTTTACCCCTCCCCCTCCCACTTCTGTTACGTACAATGCTCTTAGCTTTCCACTCTTATTAACTCATCCTTGATGTTTAAGCAGTAATCTCTGTCTTGCATATTACCGTGTCTTCCACCTTTAAGCTCTCAGGTTTTCAAATCTCATCCAGTGCAGTCCCCAACAATCAGTCTTTCCTTCTCATCTTGTACAGTAAGTCTCCCCTGACAGGTGGTTCTGTGTGATTTTCCCGAAATCTACCCCTTCTCCTAGATCTCTTAAGTCCTTTTCCTTCACCCTTCTTCCTTCCCCTTCAACCCTTCTGCCTGAAGTAGGAGCCACTGGTTCCAAAAGCTTGCCTAATTACAATCCCCTTTTATGTGTGTTTTCTGCCGCTGCTTGATGAGTAAATATTTTATCCATCCAGTTAAATTATTTTGTCAAAAATTGATTGTTTTCATCATTATACTGTAAACATTAGTTACATTTGTAAAATAATATAAAAAATGCGCAGACAACCAATAGGAATTCATTATAAGAATCACAACTGCCATCTATGGGCGAAATGTGGAGTAACAACAAAGCCCTAATAGGGTGGTAGATGCAAAGATGAATGTAGATTATGCCATCAGTTGTCGTGACAGAGATAGTGTGGAGTGTGTCAATAAAGTGCATCGGTAGCTAGGCACATAAAAAGCCAGAGTTGTACTGGTAATAGATACCATCGGTCACCATGGAGACAAGAACATGGATGAGCCAAAGACATACTGCCAAAGGACAAAGTCAGTCTCCACGGAGATGGGATCGTTGACGAGTCGTCTAGGGTACATTGCTTCAGAAGTGGCCAACCTATTACTCGATGATAATAGTGTATCGGCAGCAAAAAAGTTTCACGTCAGTCATTATTAGGATGACAAATATTACAAGTCAGCATTTAGTGGAATATTAAATTATATGTCATTGTAAGAATAAGAGTTATCAAAGTAGATACTGAAGAGAGAAAAAAGTCAGTAGTATACTTGACAGGAACTAAAATAGAATAACACCAATAAAAGAATAAAGGTTTAGTGCTTAAGGTAAGGGTTTGATATAGACGGAGGTACTGATGTAGCCATCTCTCAGGTGGAGGTCAACATCTAGGAAGGTGGCTTGTTGGGTTGAGTAGGACCAGGTGAAGCAAATGGGGGAAGTTGTTGAGGTTCTGGAGGAATGTGAACAAGGTGTCCTCACCTTCAATTCAGATAGCAGAGATGTCATCAGTGAATCTGAACCAGGTGGGTGGGGATGTAGTTGGTCATGGAGACTAGGAAGGAGGTTGTCGGTTTGGAATCCATAGAGCGTCTGGAAAGGTAGTTTTCGATAGCAGTAAGGCCATGGGGATTAGGAATGTTAGTGACGAGCAGGGCACTGTGTGGTAAAGGGAAAGGAACTGTGGAGAGTTGGTCGAGGAAGTGGTTGTTATCTTTTATATAGGAGGATAGGTTCCGGGTAATAGGTTGAAGGTGTTGGTCTACGAGAGCCAAGATTCTCTCAGTGGGGGCACAGTAACCAGCCACAATGGGGCGTCCTGGGCGATTGGGTTTATGGACTTAGGAAGCATGTAGAAGGTGGGAGTACAGGGAGTGAGTGATAGGGGTAAGTAGAGAGATGGACTTTGGGGAAAGGTTCTGGGATGGGCCTAAGGATTTGTGTAGTGACTGGAGATCCTGCTGTATTGCTGGAATGGGATCACTGTGGCATGGTTTGTAGGTGGAAGTATCTGACAGCTGACGGAGTCCTTCTTACACGTTATCCTTGCAGTTCAAAACAACAGTGGTGGAGCCTTGGTCTGCAGGTAGGATTATAAGATTGGGATCAGTTTTTAGATGGTGGACTGCAGTTCTTTCTGCGGATGTAAGGTTAGTATGCATGTTGAGGGATTTGGGGAATGATGGTGAAGCAAGGTTCGAGGATAAGAAACTCTGGAAAGTTAACAGTGGTTGGTTTGGAGGCAGTGGGGATGGATAACGGTTGGCCGGAGGAGTGAACTGAGTTAGGCAAGGTTCAGTATTGGTCTTTGGTTGGGTCTGATTGGTCGGGTTGGTGGCGAAAAAGTGATTCCACTGTAGGGACTGGGAGAAAGAGAGAAGGTCTTTAACTAGTTCTGCATGGTTGAATTTTGGAGTGGGGCAGAAGGTGAGGCCTTTGGAAAGGACTGATATTTCTGTGGGACTAAGGCTTCTGGAGGAAAGGTTCATGACTGTGTTGTGGGTCTGATTAGTTTTTGGGTTCTGTGTGGTGGTGGGAGGGAGTTTTGGAGGGTGGGTAAGTCTAGTAGGTTTGCGAGACAGGGTTTGTCAGCTATTAGGGGGCGTGGGGGAGGTTTGGAGGTTGTTGTGCAAGTAGTGGACAGTGGTACTCCGAGGCGGGAGTAGGAAGTGAGCAGGATGGAGAGCTTTTTGAGGTGGCGTTGTGCATGTTGCTCAAGTTACTGCAGGGCAAGAGTTTCGATGTGTGTTATGGGTTCCAGGAATTTTAAATTACATAGCAGGAGAATTTTGCAGATGGAGAGAAGGTGTTGCAGGGAAGATTGGGCTTGGTTGATATGGTTTTGCAGGACTATGTTGGTGAGGGCTAAGGATAGGCGGAATCTGAACAGGTGGACATCATTGTGGAAGGAGGGGTGGCAACCAGAGATGGGTAATTTGATAGTAAGGCCATTAGGGGGGGGGGGGGGTTCATGAGCCAAGCAACAACGCAGGAACAGTATGTGGGACTGGGATCTGGCTAGGGATAAGGAAACTTTTCTGTATTGACGCGGATGGAAGGAGCAAGGATCCATGGTGGTGCAAAAATGCGAAAAATTGCGTAAAAAAGTAGAATTACGTCTGAAAAATTATGCAAAAATACACCCAAATACATGTGAAAAGTACGAAAAGGGCACAATGGATGCACGGGGGGAAAAAGAGATGCAATCTGAGGAAGACGATGACAGTGGAAGGCGGGAAGTCACAGTAGAGAATAACTAATCATTAATAAATATATGTATATTACTGTGGGTAGCATGTTCGAGGACGGATAAGCGTATAGAAGGGGGACGGCAGATGTGACTGGATGAGGTGGATCTAGTGGGTGTGAACACGGATAGAACGGAGAAAGTGTGGGGGTGTGGAGGGGTTCATAGTTGGAGAGATCGTGTGGCACTGGAAAAGTGCGGGAGATAACACGCAAAAATACGGGAACTGACACAGGGAGCATGATAAGTTTGAAGGTATAGGCTTAATTATATCAGCAGGAGTAATGTGGGACATAAGATTCTGCACCAACAAACAGCGTGGTCTTGAGGCCGTCTGTTGCGCGCGGGCGAGTCGGTTGATACAGTGAGGCTCATAACTAGAGCGTGCAGTGCGGTTCGTAAGGCAACAAGAGAAACACAGGAAAGAAAAGAAAGGAGGATGGACATTGAGTATAGCGATTCAAAAGAAAGTAGTTACAAAGGAAAACAGCAAAGGGTTAGGATCGAAGAAAAGCAGTCAGGCAAAAATCAAACAATGGAAAATTCAGGATGGAATGTAACAATACCAGAGAAGGAAAGTTGCCACTCACCATATAGTGGAGATGCTGAGTTGCAGTAGGCACAATAAAAAAGATTCACTCTCTCATAGCTTTCAGCCATTAAGGCCTTTGTCAGCATTAGACACACATACACACATGCGCGCATACACACAGTCGTGCAAAAGCAACTTAACACACACGTCTGCAGTCTCGGAGAGCTGAAACTACACTGTGAGCAGCCTATCGTGACTCCGCATCTATGTGGTATGTGACAACTTTCCTTCTCTGGTATTGTTACATTCCATCTTGAATTTTCCATTGTTAGATTTCAATAATGTAATTTCAGTAATGATCTAAGCTTTGGTAATTGTGGAGTCATTACTTTCATCTGGCAGGAATAAAAGGTGATTATCATTATCAATCAGTTTCTTAATTTTAGTTTGAAACTTAGCATTTGTATCTTTACTAATTTCACTGGTGTCATTTTCCATTAAAAAAATGTTTTGGTGTATATTCTTCTCTAGCAATCACAAGGATTTTCCCTTTGTTTCTTAATGACAATGGCTTCACCTATTATCTATTTATTAGTTAAGCTTTTCAGACAATTGAAAATAATTATTTAATTTTTGTTTGCTTTTTACTTTCCTGATAAGTTCTTCAGTTTGTAAAGCTATTTTATGTCCTCCAGACTTAGTCAGTTTTGTAGATTTAGGTACAACTTCAACATTAGCAATTATACATTTTATTTTGGTTTGATTTAAATTTTAAGGCCTTTATTCAGTGGAGCAGTTTCAGCTTTACGAGATTGTGTCCCAGTAAGATTAACGAGTCTAGGAGAAAATGAGTTTCCATTATTTGAACAGCCCTACATTGCATTACCATGACTGTCTGTCAAAGAGTTAATTTTCATATGCAGTCTGCAATGGCATCTTGCAAGAGATTTATCTTTTCATATGCAAATTTGAGCAACATGAAAAAAAATAGAGAAACCTGATTACTCAGAAATAAACACATATTATACATTTTGTTATTAAGATGTCTTTTGATTTGCAAGTTTCTCTAATTTTTGACTTAGTCCACTATAGACTGCTCTTTTCTCAAACATGAAAAGCAACAGACCAGTTGATGTTAATATTGACATTTGCAGATTTTGGAATTACATGCTGAGATACATTGCTTATTAAAACCAGTTTTCTTATTGAGAGTAAACATTTTAGTCCTGACCCCTCTGAACTTTATCAAACTTACTTGGCAATAAATTAAAAATTTTTTATAGTGTTATTGGAAACACAGCCATCATTGAGGGTGGTTTGGTATGTATGATGAATTTCCATGAAAGGATGGAACATTTTTGCTGTGTCTTGATGGTTGAAAAGCTTGATTAAGAATCATATAAAGAATTTAAGTAGTGTACAGTGGAATGGCCACTTAAAACTAATCGCAGGAAGGCAGATGCCAGACTGAGATTCATTTCAAGAATCCTAAAGAAATGTAGTCTGTTAACAAGGGAGATGGCTTAAAAACATTTGACCAGTACCTGAATATTGCTTGTCAGTGTTGGATTTGTAACTGATAGGATTGATAGAGGAAATAGAGAAGATCCAAAGAAGAACAGCAGGTTTTGTTAAAAGTACTTTAAGCAAGCTCAAAAGTATCATCCGTCAACTCCAGCGGCAGATACATCATTATATTCTGCTTTACTGTTAAAGTTCAGACAGTGTACGTTCCAAGATTATTCAACAAGTATTTTGCTTCCTCTTACTTATATCATGTGAAAAGGCCATGAAAATAATGTTAGAGAGATTAAAACCCACACGGAGGCTTACCAGCAATCATTCTTCCTGCAAACTGTGTGACTGGAACAGGAAAGAGAGGAAGTGACAGCAGTAGCAAAGTACACTCTGCCACACACTACAAGGTGATTTGTGGAAAATAGAAGTCCTCAGGTGGGTAGAGGTGGGAGCACACAATGCACCCAGCAATATTGTTTAACATGATCGATCTGGTAGTCCAGATGTTATAACGTGGGGAGGCATAATGCATGGGTGTACCGACGTCCAAACTTTTGAACACAGTACACTCACCAGTCAATGTCATTGTGACACTGCACCCTTTCCCCATGTGTGTCTTTTCAGGATGTATTCAGCCCTGGCATCATTTTTTGGCTGACAATAGGTGACATGCACAAACAGTACAGGTGGAGCAGCTCTTGGAACAAGAGAATATTTGGTGAATGCCAGGGTGTGCACATCCCCCAACTTAAATACCATTGAGCACCTATGGGGACATATATTGCAGCATATTCACATGCACCAACGACCATCCAGCAGTTATCAACCATGCTGGTGGAGGAATGGAATGCCCTACCACAAGAACTGTTCACTTACCTTACAGCCAGCATGGGAGCACATTACAGAGCATGCATTGCTGTCCTTGCACCCTCCCTACTAAGAATCATGTGTCACTTTTTGTAATGTCCAAGGGGCAACCATGAATTGTGACAATGTCACGGTAATTATTGTCTCTGAATAAAAAAGTCATTTCTGTCCATCTCATTGCGTATTTCTTTTCTTGACCTTCTGTACTATAGTGTAGCAGGTCTTTCAATGTATGGTATAAATTCCACTGGACTGTTTCTTGGCAGTGATACATCATACAGAGGTTACATTTGTCCTTATGTTTAGCACACCAGTGTCGTTTTGTGTAACCAAAGTAATCGTTCGTATGTACTGGCTGAAGCACTTAATCTCACTGAAAGAACTGACAATAAAGAGAAAGTGGAAGTGTGTGAGAGCCAGTGATGATGATGAGACTAGAATGAGGCAGCTGGTATCCCACTTTTCAGTCAGTCATTTAGACAAACAGGAATATGTTTGCACTTTTTGTGCTCTGATACGAGCATTTTTCTGCTGGTCTTATGTTTGAATAATTTTATGGTTGCATGACATATCCAAATGTATTAGTTCCTTCTTTCCAAAACATTCTATTTCCTGTAATAAAATTCATACTTACAAACAAATTCAGCCTTTTATAAGATTGAGCATATTAAGTAGACTTGGCTACATGATTCCTGGTATGTGAGCAGTGGAAAGTTAAAGCCCGTAGCAAGTAATTGAGAAAGATCTCCATGTTTTGAAGTCTCTGTTTCATAAAATTAAGAGTGTTACCTCTTATACCTTGACGTGTAAAATAATTTGCTGATTGGAGATGTCTTTTATTTGTCCATAGCATAATGTTTTGTATTATTACATTGCATCACATGTAACTACGGAAATTCCAATTCCCCGTTCCTCATATTTCTATAAATATCGATTGATGCATACAGCTAATAGTTTCTCTTGATTATAGGATGAACCAACAGACAAATTTGGCTTCGGAGGTGTCAGGCCAAGACAATTATGGAACCCCTGTCTCCAGAAGACCGCAGTTGCCCGTCCAGCAAGTACAACTTCAAGAGAAACGTTCCTTAGATGCATTCCGAGTCTTCATTGCACATGTCTGTGAAGTTCTTGGACTATGGAAGGTGTTATGTGAACACCAGTTCCACATAATTGCTGACACTCTTAGTAAGGTAAGTTTAGTTAGATTATAAACACAGAATCTTCTGTCTCAAACATCTTAGCATATCATGGTCTGTAGCATCTGTTTAGTGGTACTTATAGATCAGGTGATTTCATTTTACTGGAACTTGAAGGCATGAGTTAAGAGGCTGAGCTTGATTCACATCAAACAACACAGCATGGGTGTATATTGAAATTTATTCATGAGGAGGGGTGGGAGGGGGGGGGGGCAAGGATCTAAAATTGTCATTTTCATTTATTGTAGCTGAGTTGTCAGTTTAGAGATGTAATTGTCTCATTACCACAAGAAGTAAATTGTATAGGTGACTCAAAAACCTGGTTCCCAGCAATGCGGACCCCTGCCCTCCGCAGCTATAAGGGATATTAAGATTTCAATGCCCATAACCCCTTGTGGGGTGGTACCACGCTTACTGGCGAGGCAGAGATTTCTAAACTTTACTGTCGCAATTCTACCTCTACCTCTTCCTCTTAAATACTGGGGCTGCCACATATCTCAGTGTGACTCATGGTAGTTACTCGGCCATTGATTTATTAATTTGCAGCCTAGGACTTCTCCCGTGTATCCACTGGAGAGCACATGACGACCTGTGTGGTAGTGACCACTTCCCCATCTTCCTGTCACTGCCCCAGCGTCAGGCACACGGACGCCTGCCCAGATGGGCTTTGAACAAGGCGGACTGGGGAACTGCCACCTCTGCTGTCACCACTGAATCTCCCCCACATTGTAACATCGATGTGATGGTTGAGCAGGTGACTAGCACAATTGTCTCTGCTGCAGAAAACGCGATCCCTCGCTCTTTAGGATGACCGAGGCATACGGCACTCCCTTGGTGGTCGCCGGTAGTCGCTGAAGCAATTAAGGAGCGTTGGCGAGCTCTGCAGCGGCAAAAGCGGGACCCTTCCCTGGAGCACCTCATAGTAGCCTTTAAACAGTTCCGTGCCCATGTTCGCTACCTTATCAAACAACGGAAGGAGGAGTGTTGGGAAAGATAACAACCTTTCGCACACTCAAACGGCGGCTGGAAAGGAAAGTCCTCTCATTCACTACACACTGCAGTTAATCCTATAACACCCCATATACAGAGTGGGAGCTCCTCAGTGCCCTCGCACATTGCCCCGACACAGCTCCTGGGCCTAATCGCATCCACAGCCAGATGATTAAACATCTCTCATCTGACTACAAGCGACATCTTCTCGTCATCTTCAACCGGCTCTGGTGCAATGGCGTCTTTCCATCACAATGGCGGGAGAGCACCATCATTCCAGTGCCCAAACCCTGTTATAACCCGCTTGATGTGGATAGCTATCGGCACATCAGCCCCACCAACATTCTTTGTAAGCTGCTGGAAGGTATGGTATGTCGGCGGTTGGGTTGGGTCCTGTAGTCACGTGGCTTGCTGGCTCCGTGTCAGGGCAGCTTCCGCCACGGTCGCTCTACCATCGAGTCTGCCATCCGAACAGCCTTTTCCAGATGGCAACACTTCTTTTTTGACTTACGTAAAGCATACGCTCCGTACTTTCAGTGTCCAAGTTGGTGCCCCCCATAGTTCCACCTATATACAGGAGAATGGAGTCCCACAGTGCTCTGTATTGAGTGGCTCTCCGTTTTTAGTGGCCATTAACGGTCTAGCAGCAGCTGCCGCCGGGCTCTCTGACTCACCTCCTCTGTATGCAGACGACTTTTACATTTCATACTGCTGCTCCAGTACTGTTGTTGCTGAGCGGTGCCTCCAGGGAGCCATCCACAAGGCGCAGTCATGGGCTCTATCCCACGGCTGCAAATTTGTGTGTCATGCACTTCTGTCGGCATCATACCGTTCATCTGGAACCCGCACTTTACCTTAATAACGATCCACTCACTGTAGTGGAGACATATCAATTTCTAGGACTGGTTTTCGACGCTCGATTGACTTGGCTCCGTCATCTTTGTCAGCTTAAGCAGAAGTGAGCGGGGTTTATGGTTCGGTAGCACCTTCAGCATTGCATTTATTCGACCCTGTGCACTCCTGTGGGGTTCGATTAGCGACGGGAGCTTTTAAGACAAGTCTGGTGACCAGCGTACTGGTGGAGGCTGGTGGCCCTCCACTGCAGATCAGACGTGTGCAACTGCTTGCCAGTTATGCACCACACATTCATAGTTCCCCTGAGCATCCAAATTACCGTCTCCTTTTCCCACCCGCAGCAGTCCATTTCCTACATTGGCGGTTCGCGTGCAGTCCCTTCTCTTCGAACTGGAGTCCTTCCCTATACCACTTTTACTTGCGGTCCGTTCACAAACGCCTCCATAGTGTACGCCTCAGCCGCAGCTTCATCTGGACCTTTTGCGTGGCCCTAAGGACCCCATTAACCCCGCCACTCTCTGCTGTCACTTCCTCTCGATTCTTGACATGTTCCGGAGCTCTGAAGTGGTGTACACCGACAACTCAATGGCTGATGGTCACGTAGGCTTCGCATATGTTCATGGAGGCCATATTGAGCAGCACTCCTTGCTAGTTGGCTGCAGTGTTTTCACTGCAGAGCTGGCGGCCGTTATCTCGTGCTCTTGAGTACATCCGCTCATGCCCTGGCGAGTCATTTTTTCTGTGTACTGACTCATTGACCAGCCCGCAAGCTATCGACCAGTGCTACCCTCGCCACCCTCTGGTAGTGTCCATTCAGGAGTCCATCTATGCCCTGGAACATTCCCAGCGTTTCGTGGTGTTCTTGTGGACCCCAGGAACGTCAGAATCCCCGGAAACTTAACTTGCCAACAGGCTGGCCAAACAGGCGACGGAGAAACCGCTTCTGGAGATAGGCATCTCCAAAGCTGACCTGCATTCTGTCTTACACCACAGGGTTTTCCGGCTTTGGGAAATGGAATGGCATAAAAGCACGCACAGCAATCTGTGTGTCATTTAGGAGACTATGTATGTGTGGAAGTCTTCCATGCAGGCCTCTCGCAGGGAATCAGTTGTCCTCTGCCGGTTCCGCATTGGCCATACGTGGCTAACGCGTGGCTACCTACTCAGTCGTGAGGACCCACCTCAGTGTCGCTGCGGCTCCCAAATAACAGTCGTCCACCTCCTGCTGGTCTGACCACTTTTAGGCGCTCTGCGGCAGAATTTTAACTTTCCCAGCACCCTGCCTTCGGTGTTGAGTGACAGTGCCTCCACAGCAGCTTTAGTTTTACGTTTTATCTGTGAGTGTGGGTTTTATACATCTATGTAGGTTTTAGCGCATGTCCTTCGTCCCTCTGTGTCCTCCACCACAGTGCTTTTAGGGTGGAGATTTTAATGTGTTGCAGAGTGGCTGGCTTTCCCTTTTTTTTCTCGTGGTTGGCCAGCCACTGTAATCTGCTTTCATGTTTTACTCTCTTCTGTTTCTAGTGTCTCTCTGTTGTTTTCTTGTTCTCTTTTGATCATTTTAGTGTTCGTTGCCTTCCCTTCATTCTTGCGGCTTTTCCTTTCTTTCCATTTTGTGTTATATGTTTCGTCCATTTTATTCTCACACTCGGGGCATTGTTTTATTAGAAACAAGGGATCGATGACCTCGTAGTTTGGTCCCTTCTCCCGCCTTTAAACAAACCAACCAACTAATCAAATGCACTAATGGTCCCACTGAGGCCTTCACAGACCAAAAGTACCCTCCTAGCATTGTACAAAAACACAACTCTCTGTCTCTCCAGTCACCTACCGCCCCTATATACCCTCTGTCTGCCCAGAAAGCAGCACTTCCATGATTTCCACAAGTTCTGGAAACCAGGGAATTTCAAACATGGCAGGGAAATATCAGGGCAATTTGAACAAAAAACTCTGGAAAAATCTCATTTTTAGCTCAGTAGATGAAACGGTTTGTTTCCTGAGGTCCGTGCATCGTCGCTGGCTGGGTGCAGGTGAGTACATGCGCCAGTTCCCTATTTCCTCATTCCTATTGCTTCTCACCTTCCTTCCACTCTCCTCAGCTTGCAATCAGTGCTGCCATCACTACTTGCCACTAGCCTAGCAGCTGCTGACAAGAGACAAGGAGGCATGAGGAGTGGTTTGTTGGGAGAGTCTCGGAGACCATAGACGCAGCGGCTGGAGACAGCGGTCATGTGTGCAAGGGTTGTGTCAGAGTGATTGTGTGAATGTGTGTGCGCTCTCATTTTCTGACAAAAGCTACGGTTGAGAGTGTGGTTGTCTTTTCTACTTGCCTATCTGTGGCTCAGGAATCATATTTACAGTGAGTTGCTACCTATCCTCATTATTATGGCTTCTCAGAGTATTTGAACAAGTTATGTTACTTGGATTGATCACCTTGGTCTCATTTCATCAACATGCGGTCTGTGGCTCGTAAATGTCTGGCCACACTAGTGGATTTCCATGACGGGCCAAAACCAGAGGTTGTAGTTTATATGTTAGAAAGTGTGGATGATAAGAAGAAAATTGTCAGTCGCTGGCGGTTCGTATGCTATGTACTTATACATTTCTCGAAAGAAAAATAGCACGATACCTGTAAAATAATAGATGTAATACAGTGGGTAATAACAGACAATAACGAACGTAGTAGAACCGGGTTATAACCGACAATATCTAACATAGTAGAACCAACATTTTATTGGCGATCACATACAGTGTTGGTTTACACAATTCTTCCTTGCCTTATACACTTTTTTCAAGGCGCCTACTTTTTTTTTTAGGCTGTTTCTGAAATCAATGGAGGTATTTTTAATCCAGCTTGCAGCTCCAAGGAAACTCATAGTTTTGTAACGAAATGGCTTTTGTTTTATTGAAATAAAATAACATCATTGTTCTTAATGAAACAAACATCCCATTTGGCTAGCCTTCTCCATCTAAAAACAGTTCATTTCTGTGGGATGCTGCCCATTCATGTCTTTTAGGGTGCATAGGAAGCTGTTTCCTCGATTAGCTAGACAACATACAAGCAAATTACATTAATGGAGTTTATTACAGTGATTGAATTGACAATACTTAGGTAGTGTCGCAAGCAATTGGCGACATGCAAATCATCAGTGTCTAGTCAGCGTTCTATTGGCTGACATCATCTCATAACCCTCTTCGCTGTATCGTTCTCGATCTTCGTACTGGCGCTTGTCATTATGCCGGAAGTATTACTAAAGATTTTGATGTTAGTGCTTCAGATTTTTGCTCACATCAGGAAACACCATCTGCTTGCAGTTCTTTTTAGGTATTTCCTCGTTTGCACTATTGTTTCTTTACCGTAGCTGCAAAGACAGATTGTCAACTTATGTCATAACGTACCCTTGGGATCTCAAAATTTGTCAGGGAAAAATGCTAATACTCATCTGGAAAGCAGGGAAATATCAGGAAGTTTCACGTGGGGAAACTTGGAGCAACCCTCACTTCCCTCGTGCTTCAGTTCCACCCAGGACTGAAGCAACTGAACTGAACCAGTTCTCTGCTTGGGTTTTGACAACTTCTCGTCCTGCCATGATATGAGGAATATTCTACTCGCTATCCTTCCCACCCCTCGCAGTATTGTTCTGCCGTCCACCAACCTACGGAATATCCTTTTCCATCTATACTCCACCCTAACTCTGTTGTGCCTCGAGAATTTTGGGGTAAGTTCTAGAGACACTCGTATTTCACCGTCACGAACGCACAAGGTAGACACAGCTGTCTGTCTTGAGAAGATAGGCTGCACACAATACATAAATCGCCCGCGAGAGACGTGCGAGTCTTGCACTCCAGTACCACACAGTCTCAGGTTGTCAGGAAAACATCAGAACTGTCCTGCTCCTTGCCTCATGGGTCATATCCCTTCAATAGAGCTAGATGCCAGACCTCTCCCATCCACCACCACCACCACCACCACCACCACCACCACCACCACCACCACCTCTACCATCACCACCAAACAACATTCTGGTCACAGGCATCTCCTATCCCGTCAAAGACCGGGCTCCCCGAGGAAGCAACCTTGTGATCCACAAACTAAACTGCACCCACAGTGGTACTTTCTACATGGGCATGACAACTAACATGGTATCTGTTCACATGAATGGCCACCAACAAAATATGGCCAAGGCACAGCTGGACCACACAGTTGCTAAACATGCTGCCCAACACAGCATGCTTCACTTCAGTGATTGATTCCCAGCCTGACACATCTGGATCTGTCCTGAATTGCACAGCGTGAAACTCTTCTTGCAATGTATCTTACGCTCCCTTGACTCCCAGGTGTCAACCTTTGCTAGTCCCTGTTCTACCCCTACATATTCCCTTATTCCCTTCCCTGCTCCCACTCCAGTACAACACATCATCCTATTCTGCCAATGCACTCGCAAGACCCTTTCCCTTTCTCTTATTGTCTGCTCCCCATGTCCCCTCAAACGTCTTGACTGCACCTAGCAGAGCAGCTGTACCCTGCCACCAACATGTCCCTGTGTGTTTCTACAAGCAGCACTACACCCCACCCTGCTCTCCCCCTTCCTCCCAAGCCGCCTCCTATCCCAACTATACACACAAGTCAGCTACTCCCATAAGGTGCAGTTACAACTCAGTCTGGCCACAGCGGCTAGAGACAGTAGCCATATTTGTGAGAGTTGTGCTTGTGTGTGTGTGTGTGTGTGTGTGTGTGTGTGTGTGTGTGTGTGTGTTTATACTTCAGGAGGAGGCCATTTGGGCAAAAGCTAAAATTTATAGCAGTATTTTCATTGTGCTTGCCTACAATTCAATATCTCCTCTGTATGCTGAGTGGCAATCTACCTTTTCCATACTATTGTTGTTATTCCACCCTGTACTTTCCACGAAGCTTTGGTGAAGATTAAATGACATTGTGATATGTTATCGTTCATAAAATGGTTGTGGTGGTGGTGGTGGTGGTGGTGGTGGTGGTGGTGGTGGTGATGAAGTCCAATATTCCGTGACAGAGCATAGGGGAACAATGCAGGAGACTGGCACTGCCGTACTGGGCTAGGTCCTAGTAGAGGTGGTTTGCCATTGCCTTCTTCCAATCGTAATGGGGATGAATGATGACACAACAGCACCCAGTCATCTCGAGGCTGGGAATTGAACTCGGGACCCCATGCTCGGGAAGCGAGAACGCTACCGCGAGACCATGGCAGCGGACAATGTTTATGGTGCAAGAAAAATTATGTTACTTATGTTTCTATGACTATCGTCCTAAAAAAATGTAAAACATATCACAGTAAATAAATTAGTTGATGTCTGTGGCATACTGAATGGGAAATCAGTTACTGTATCCCTTAGTCATTATTTCAGATACAAACTAATGAAAACACTTCCCTGTTGTTAATCTAAAGTGTAAGAGGAGCAATAAAAATAAAAAGAGAAGAAAAACAAAAGGCAGAGTGCTTGCTACGTACTGTAAAGAAGACACGTTAAGTTACAGACAAGCACAATGAAAAAGACACTTAAGTAAAGGTTTCGGCCACAGCCACCATCAGTAAAAGAGAGATACACACTATACGTACGCACAAGCAAGCGCACCTCATGGACACAAGACCGCCAACTCCAGCATCTCATGCCGGAGTGCCCTACCATCCATTCCAGGCCAAGATACTGGATTTAGGGGTCAAATGTGCATGAGATGCGCTTGCTTGTGTGTATGAATGGTGTGTGTCTCGCGTGTACTGATAAAGGCTGTGGCTGAAAGCTTTATGTAAGTGTCTTTTAATTGTGCTTGTCTGTAACTTAACGTGTCTTCTTTACGGTACGTAGCAATCTGTCTTTCCCAACATTGTTGATATTTCTACCTGGAGTTTCCATTGAAGAGAAAGCAGAATATCTTCTATTAGTCCTGTTTGATACTGTTCCCAGACACATGAGGATATGTTTCATGAGTGTGTGTTGAGCAGTCTCCTTTCTAGACTGATGACAGCTTCTATCCTACCTAAGTGTGAGCCTGTGTGTACAGGTATGAAATGGAAAGGTAGAGTTGTTACACCAGTAGACTGATTCCAGCAATGACTCATAGATATTGTAGTTGTAAAATACTACTGTTCAGCATTTTGTGAAATGCACACGATATGGTCCTTCTAACCGAGGACACATTCACTGGATGTAGTGGATACCATTGAAGCTAAAGGAAACAAAGAGAGCAAAGATAATGCTGACTGGAAAAATATTAGAATATGTGCAAAGCTTTAAATACCTAGGAAGCAGGTAGAAACCAAATGTAAGAGCAGCACAGAAATTAAAACCAGTATATCAGTGGTGAAAGAGCCATTTTGTAAGAAAAGCAGAATTTTCTGCAGGAATATGGAAAACTATTTCAGGGAAGACTAGTAAAACGTTGTGTGTGAAGTGTTGTCCTGCGTGTAGTAAAACGTTGTGTATGAAGTGTTGTCCTGTGTGGTGTCTATACATTGATGTCGAGGAAGAAAGATGAGCAAGGATGGAGACGTTAGAGATGTGGACATGGCAGAGGATGGAAAGAATAAGTTGGATTAATAGAGTGAAAAACAAGGAGGAACTGAGAAGATTGGTAGAGCACAGTCAGTTATTGAATGTAATTAATAGTAGGAAAAGAAACTGGATTAAACATATATTAATAATATTTTTGCATTTGCCAGTCTGCCACTAGTGACACGTCAGAGCAATTTTCCAGATCTACCGTCTCCTCCTTTCACAGCAGTCAATCTTTCCACTAGCTCTTTGGATTTGCTGTCCTCTTTATCCTCCTCAGAATTCTTGTTAATTGACTGATCCCCCTTATGCTCTCCCATTACTGTCCAGAAAGCTTCATTGTCTCCAGTATTTCTTCCATCATTTTCTGATGTACCTTCTGGAATCCTTCCTTATACATGTCCTTTCCTTCTTCTATTCAACATTCATCATCAATTTTATTGTACATATAGTATATCGGGTGCATCATTTACTCATGAACTATCAGTAAATTCAGGGTGTATACGACCCGGGAAATCCTGGAAAAACCCGGGAATTTTCATTGTTTTAGTTCTCAGTTAAATTTTTGTAATTTTGACTGCAGAATTGATTCTCTAGCAAAGAATGTTATTGTATCCTGCTACTGGAGAATGATACTGCAGCAATAAAATATAAACGAGAGGGAAAAAAATAAAACTTTAGTGGCAAAGGAAATGTGCACTTTACAACAACAAAAAACTGTGCACGCACAAGCGTCTGCAAATAGCAAAAATATGTCAAAGGCCGTAGGGCGCAGACTGTAATTCTTCGTAACAATAAACTGCTTGCTATGAGCATGACGTCACAACTGTTCGCGTTAGGTTCGTTTGACCAATTGTCAGCGGTCTGTTGCGTATGCGCATTTGACTCGCGTATAAGCAGTACCTTCTCCCGCTACTTGAAGTTTGGCTATTAGCTGTATCGGTAGTAGCAGCAAGCAGCCAGATGCAAACGAGAAAAATTTTTCTCGCGCGCCCTAGCTGCCAGATTCACGCTTGCACAGAGTTGTCGGAGTTGTAGTGGGGAGGGGGTTAACCTCCACGTGGCCCGTGTTTACGTTAAGTGATTTCGCTGCTTCTCTTTGTGTACAGCTCCCACGTCAAATGAAAACAAAACTGATTTCTGTGGCCGGGAGCTATCAAGTGAATTAAAATACATTCACATAATTACAGAGGGCAAAAATATATTAGTAATTTCAGTTTTCTGATTTTATTTTATTTCCATGTTAGTAGCAGTCAAGCATTAATCGCCTTGCAGGACAGTGAAGTTATTTTTGCAAGTTTGCTAAAGAAATTTGGCTATATTAATCTTTCCGCCGAGGCAATCATTTTATTTGAAACGAAGTGTTTCATTCTACAGTATTGGCTAGTTCCAACTATTCGCTGAATTTCAAGTGCACGTTATCATCTTCTGACATATATGGCATTATGCCATAATAAAGAACCAAAAATGAGATCGTAGAGTACTGGTACTCCAAGAAAATTTACGTCCCAAAAACCACACCGAAAAGCTTAATATCAGATGGGACGTACTTCATTGTCAATCTGGAAAAAGTCAATTTGCACTTCAAGCCGAATTATGCATTTTAGTATGGTTTACGAAATTCCGATGCTCTTTGGAGTATCCTCCGATGCACTGTTTCTTTTGTGGTGTAATGTAATTTACGCAAGGTGAATTATCTTACGTGTGAGAAAGTGGGATGGATATCTAAATCACAGAGCGTTCAAAAACTGAACAGTTTGAGGACCAGCCACTTACAAGAATTTGGAGCCGAGACATTTATGTCATATTTTTAAATTTACTGCCACATTTGTGTGATGTGTCTTAAAGTATAACACACGCAAAAAAGATCAATATTACATGTGAAAGCTTAGCTTCTGTTGTAGCGTGTTAATCTTAGAGACTAACATTATATGTGAAAGCTTAGCTTTTCTTGTAGATATACGATACTGTGTACATTAATGTAAACCGTTAACTTTTCCTCTTGCGTGTTCGCGCTATGTAACCAGTGATCCTGCTATTGGCTGACTATAACACATGTCCTATGCTCTGAATAGCTGCTGTCATCGGCTGACGGGATCTCGTGGCTTGAGATATGACTCGCTTACAAAAGGACATCGCAACCTCGGTTTCAACGCTCCGGAAGCTAACGCGCTGTGTTTGGTGCAGTTCGAATTTATACTTTCGTAATACGAAAATATGCAACGTGTATGTTGCTGCAAATCAAAGATCTTTCCAAAACTTCTTTGCCCCGTCTTTTTTTTCCGGGAAGTTCTATGCGATTGTATAAAACGTTAACCATTCAAAGGATTGATAAGTTTTATAGTTCCGAGGGAAAATCTACGGAAAACCTACATCACTTAGCACAGAAAAAATGTATTTTCGCCCGGGAAAAAGCATGTTTTTTAAACGGGATATCCGGGAATAATCCGGGAATTTTTTTTTTCCTTGTCCCCGTATACACCCTGAAATTTAACTGTACTGCACGGTTTACTTACTAACCATATATATGCGAATAATCTGCGCATATTTTTTTCTCAAATTTAAAGACAAGAAACTGGGATGCCTTCATTAATTGTAATTAAGTTGGTACTTCTTCACCCGCAACAGTAGGTCCAATTATACTATAGTGTTGTTGCAGCCTCAATCTGTGATGCATCAGTTGCACATTAGAAGTGAAGTACTAACCAGGTGTTAACTTGTTAATTATGGTTACTTTTCATTATCCTTGTACACAACCAAAGGAAAAAGGTATTGGAGAAGCAGAGAACATTAGAAGCTGTACAGCAGAAAGAAAGTACGATGTGAGAGATTGTTGTATTCCCAACTGGTGTAAAAACAAAACATGCCTTCAAGAAATGAATGGTAATTGCTGGGCATTTCGCTGCCAAAAAGTGAAGCATCTGGACCGTGAAAAAAAAGGATCTGCAATTGTGTCGATGAGAAGTGACATACGGATGTGTGGTGACTAGCGAAATGTGCCAACTCAAAGCATTGGCTGTAGCCAAAGAACTAGGCATCACCAGCTTCAAAGCTAGCTGGGGCTGGCTGTCAAGTTTTTCAGTTGAAATGAATTAGGATTCTAGAGGAAAACTACCGTCACTCAATGGCTTCCAGGCTATTATGAGAAAAAAGTAGTGATTTTTCATCGCTATGTGATAAACTTTCACTACAAACATTCCCATATATTATTGTAGATAGGTAATGTGGATCAAATGTCAGTCTGCTTAGAGATGCCACTTCACAGCACTGAATAGGGAAGGGGAATCCAGTGTCATGTTGAGAACTGGTGGCAATGAGATGTAAAGGTGTACAGTGATGATGTTGTGTGTAACTGGCAATGAATGAAAGGCACCACCTTATGTAGTGCTTAAAAGGAAAACTGATCAAAATATCAGTGAAAGGCATATTGGTGAGAGTGAATCTGAAAGGATGCATGAACAGGAACCTTGTGGTTGACTCCATGACGTAAGTCTGACAGTGTCACCCTGGTGCATTACTGAATTTGCATAATATGTTGGTCCTCGACAGCTTCCACGGACATACAGATGAGGAAGTGTGAGACAAGTTACAAAAAAGGAAAACTGACGTGGTCATTATTCCTGGAAGCCTAACATCTGTCCTGCAACCATGAGATGTTTGTGTAAATTGACCATTCAAAGGCACACTTAAACAATGATGTAAGCAATGAATGGCCAATGAAAACCACAAGTTCACACGAAGTGGAAAGATCAAGCAGCTGGATTTGTTCCAATTTGTGAGTGGGTGAAATGTGCATGGGACTTCATTTGACTACCAATGGTGGAAAAATTCTTTAAAAAGTATCTCAAATTCACTGGAATGAACCCATGTCAGAAGGTGGATGCAATTGCATCCATGTTTAATAGGACTGCAAGGCGAGCAATCTGTTACTCCACAGTGGTACAGCTACTGAAAGAGGGTATTCTTTCTCCAACAACAAGTACATTGTGTTCTGTTGACAGACCACACATTGGCGGCACTGTTTGCAACAGTGCCAGAAACATATGGACTGGACAAACGAGGAGTGTGATCATGGACTCTTCTTGGATGTGAGCAGATGCAGTCTCATAGTGGTCCTGGACGTACCCTCATACAGCAACAGTTGTGAATGCATAATGCTAACAGGAACATTGTTGAAGATGATTGCTTTGGCAGTTAAGGTTTTGTGGTGTGTGTAGGTGTAATGTTGGATGAGCATACTGACCCCCAGATCTTTCAACATGGTACACTCACCGGCCATCATAATTGCAATGCTGTGTTCTTTCTCTGTGTGCATATTTTCAGGCAGCATTAGACCCAAACTTTATTTTTAGGGATGACAATGCGCTTCCAAATTGAACAGCAGAGTTGGAGGAACTCGAATCCACTGACATAAATCCTATCGAGCATGTGTGGGATTCATTGGGAAGATGTCTTGCAGCACTCACATGCACCAACGACCGTCCAGCAGTTGTCAACTGCACTTTGGAGTAATGGAACATCCTACTACAAGAAATCTTTGCCATCATTGTGGTTAGAATGGGAGCACATTGCACAGCATGCTTTGCTGTCTGTGGTGATCACAACCCCTGTTACGAACAATGTTCCATCTTTTGTGATGCTCAGGGCACCATCATAAACTGTGGTGACATCATTGTAATTGGTGTCTTTGAATAAAAGTGTCACTTCTGCCTGTCTCATTGTGTATTTCTTTCAGGTGCCTTCTGTATTATACTGTAGCAGTTCTTTCCATGAGTGGTCAAAGTTCTGTTGAGCTACTTTACTTGGAAGTGACACATCATGCAAAAGTTACTTTCATCAAGTTTTGCACACCACTGTGTGTATAATTGCATACTGGGTTACTGAGATCCATGCATCACCCCCTCTGTCATGCCTCCCACCACCTCTTTACACTCTCATTGGCCCTGGAGATCACACCCCCTCTCATTTGCCACAGGAGCAACTGTTCATAAACTTTCAGTTTCACTGTGTGTGTGTGTGTGTGTGTGTGTGTGTGTGTGTGTGAGAGAGAGAGAGAGAGAGAGAGGGGGGGGGGCAAGAATAGACCTGTAGCCCTTCCTCACCTATAGTAAGAGATGACTAATAGGAGTCATTTTATTTGGTCACGATTTTACCTGGGTATTCTGGCATTTTTTTGGGCTTCTGAAAGCTTTCGCTTTTTCCGCTCTCCTCCCACCACACCACCACCACCATTCTTTTTGGATTTTTAAATTCTAGTCCCCATTTTGGGTTTTACCTCCACTTTCCAAATTTTACAGAAGTGCGGGCCATTTGGGGTAGGATGCCTTACTGTGGTGAGCCTACCCACTTCAGAGTACTGGAACTCCGGGCAATGGCTGCTGTGCTAGGTAACCTTTGGGCAAGGTGGTGTCCACAGGGAGAGCCTCCAATCAGAGTGAGTGGCAGCAGGGCAGATGATCTGCAGAGAAACGAATTAAACTTAATGGTTGCCGTGCCAATATGACCATCTGAACATTCAGGAACAGTGATTTTAATGTGGAGGTTTACAATCCAAAGCATTTCTGTATTTGACCATGTCCCAAAACAAGAGTCAAGTAAGAAGAAGAGGAAATGGACAGTTTGTCGAGTTCTTGGTTTGTTCACGAGCTGATGGCAGATCTTTCGCTACAATGAACCCACTGTTTTTTGTTGAAAGTAATGGGCACTATCGACAGGGGATCTCAAGTTGATTCCGTATCTCTGGATTTCCGGGAAGCTTTTCACACCGTTCCTCACAAGCGACTTCTAATCAAGCTGCGGCCTATGAGGTATCGTCTCAGTTGTGCGACTGGATTCGTGATTTCCTGTCAGGAAGGTCGCAGTTCGGAGTAATAGACGGCAAATCGAGTAAAACTGAAGTGATATGAGGTGTTCCCCAGGCAAGCGTCCTGGGACCTCTGCTGTTCCTGATCTATATAAATTACCTGGGTGACAATCTGAGCAGTTCTCTTAGGTTGTTCGCAGATGATGCTGTAATTTACCGTCTAGTAAGGTCATCCGAAGACCAGTATCAGTTGCAAAGCGATTTAGAAAAGATTCCTGTATGGTGTGGCAGGTGGCAGTTGATGCTAAATAATGAAAAGTGTGAGGTGATTCACATGAGTTCCAAAAGAAATCCGTTGGAATTCGATTACTCGATAAATAGTAAAATTCTCAAGGCTGACAATTCAACTAAGTAACTGGGTGTTAAAATTACTAACAACTTCAGTTGGAAAGACCACATAAATAATATTGTGGGGAAGGCGAGCCAAAGGTTGCGTTTCATTGGCAGGACACTTAGAAGATGCAACAAGTCCACTAAAGAGACAGCTTAAACTACACTCGTTCATCCTCTGTTAGAATATTGCTGCGCGGTGTGAGATCCTTACCAGGTGGGATTGACAGAGGACATCGAAAGGGTGCAAAAAAGGGCAGCTCTATCACGTAATAGGGAAGAGAGTATGGCAGATATGATACGCGAGTTGGGATGGAAGTCATTAAAGCAAAGACGTTTTTCGTCGTGGCGAGATCTATTTACGAAATTTCAGTCACCAACTTTCTCTTCCGAATGCAAAAATTTTTTGTTGAGCCCAACCTACATAGGTCGGAATGATCATCAAAATAAAATAAGTGAACTCGGAGCTCGAACAGAAAGGTGTAGGTGCTCGTTCTTCCCGCGCCCTGTGCGGGAGTGGAATGGTAGAGAGATAGTATGATTGTGGCTCGATGAACCCTCTGCCAAGCACTTAAATGTGAATTGCAGAGATGTAGATGTAGAAATATTGAGTGTCGGTTTGGGGAGGTAGCAGCAATACACACAATGAGAAGTGGATCTTTGCTGATCAGAACATTGCATGCCAACCAATCAGAGGCTTGTATCAAGATAGAAGATATACCAGTCAACATTTCTCCTCACAAGAAGCTCATCAGAATTTAAGGCATTATTTTCCATCAGGATGTAACTGATGAGGAGCTGCGTACTAATCTAATGCATCATAAGATTCCATTTTGTTCAGCGCATCCAGAAGGGATCTAAGGATAGTAGAGTTGCTATCGACGGCAACATTTTACCTGAGTGGGTTAAGGTCATGGTTTGTTGGTGTGATGTCAAGCCTTATTTTCCTCCTCTTTAAGTGCCAGAGGTTCAGACACATCTATTCCCATTGTTCTAGTGAGGTGTGTCTGTCAGGCATGTGAGCGGGCATCCCATGAGGGCAGCCCTTGTGACCAACCCCCTCAATGTGTCAACTGTCCAGAACCGCATTTTCCTCGTTCACCACAATGCACAGTGTTTTGAGAGGTAGAAGAAAATTCAAGAGTATAAAATGCTTGACTGTGTGTCTTATCAAGATGCAAAGAAAAAGTCTGAAAGACTTCATTGGACTGATATGTCTCAAATTTTGTGAGTGTTGTGTTACAGTCTATACCTCGCGCAATTGTGAGGTCTTGCACGACACACACCCCCTATCCCTATGGCACCAGCGGTTCATACACCATCGGTGCAGCCAGAGATTCCTAGTCACCCTGTGGCGTCATCAGGAATGAAGACACCTTTCAAGACAATGACTACTAGCCACATACTGCGGGCCGAAGAAAAGTAGAGACCTCTTCGTTCCAGGAAAATATAGTGTGGTCCTGCAGGACCCATTCAATCGGCAGGTGCGGCTTTCATGGCCGGCTGGCAATACCCCGGGCAAGCTGTCATCAGATAAATGGAATACCCTGTGCTTTTTTTAGATCTTAACAATTAATAATGAGTAAAGGTGAAATCAGTACTGGAAATCTGACTGCCTTTTCTTCATGGTACATTGAATCCAGACAGAATCTGTTTATTACGACTGTATTGCAGGATGTGATGAGATTTAACTTGGTATCCAGGATAATAGTGTGTGACATAGAGGTTAAAGAACTAAGAAATGAAATCTAAAACAGCTATTTGGAAACAGAGTAAACTTCTGCTAACAGAGAAGCCAAATACAAAAAGAATGAAAATGGTTGAGTGAACAAGTAATTACCCACAGGTAAACATTGATAAAATGAGTAGTGCATTGAATTGATGTAAAAAGTGTTAAAATTCCATTAATGTGGGTCTCACACACAAAAATGTCTTGTGTATTTATTACTTTAAACCACAATTATGAGGAAAAAAATGCCTTGCTCTTCTAAGGGCTAACTTATCTGTCCAGAGTAATAGAAGTATTGAGTCATTGAGAGGTACGTGAAAAGAGTGAAAACTTCACTAGCTTTCAAATACATGTTTTTTCGAGCCAAAGCATGCATGTGCGCTCTCTCTCTCTCTCTCTTTCTCTCTCTCTCTCTCTCTCTCTCTCTCTCTCTCTCTCTCTCTCACACACACACACACACACACACACACACACACACACACACACACACACACACACACACACACAGGGGGGGGGGGGGGAACAATACACCCGCATTGTGCTGGCTCAATCTACAGTGCTCAGATTACAGTTCTATGGGTAGAATGTGGTGAGGGTGAGGTGGTGGAGGCAGGACTGGCTGGCGAAGGTCTGCTGACAGCTTGCAGGGGGTAGCCCAATGAACGAAAACCAAAAGAGGTGGATTAGGGGAAAAAAATTGTGTACTCAAAAATTTTTGTACAGTTGTGTCAAGAACATACTAAAAATCCTGGCCATGGAAAGGGGGGGGGGGAGATGTTGTTTAAAGGTCACGTATTTTTGTTTTTCTTGGATGACTGTAAAGCCACTGCTTCTGCCAAAAATTTTTCCCAGAACGAAATTAAGGTATATTAAATTCCTACCAAAACAAAATCCTGTTCATTTTTTCTCTAAACCTAATAGTTTCCACAATGCAGGGGATGGAAAAATCACAGATTATTAAAAATATGATTTTGATGGTATAAAATTAATGTTTATTGTTAAACGAAGTGGGTTAAGAACAATTATGAAATGTGTATAGCACATCTAAATGCAGTAGAATTTTATTAGGGATATGTAATAAGTGGATCCACTCGGTGCAGCCTGGTCTACAAGTGTCAGCAATTCTTGAATGAAAGAGATTTATGCAGTCTACCAGGAACACAATTAATGGTGAGGGAAATGAGTAACTTTCTGGCCATCCATTAATACAGGTCCATGTGCATACAACACAGTGACACGGCACTACAGTAAGCTGCCAACAATAGACAGCAGTGGGGTGCCACATTTACCAATCAAATATCTTCCCCACCAACACTACATGTTTGTATAGTGAAGTTAATTTTAGTTTATTGAGTACTTATTTGCAGTTATCAAGTGAACTTTGCCATAAAGAATGACAGAGAAGTGCTTAATTTAGAAGTGTGATGCCAGTTGCTATGTAGTGTTGTTGGGAAAAAAACTTTATTGGCAAATGTGGCACTTGTCAACCTTCGACAGTGTACTGGAAGCTGTGAAACCCAGTTGTAGGCACTTGGTCATGAATTAATGAATGATCAAAAAGTTAATGCATTTCTCTCACCATTAATTGTGATCGTGGTAGATTACGTAAATATTTGCTTTCAAGAAATGTTGGCACTTACAGAGTGGGCTGCACTGAGTAGAGTAACTTGCCCATATCCACAGTATATCTTGCAAGATAGGTGTGAATATGTATGATGGTATGTTCAAGTTTGCAGAAGTAATTTGCTGTAATGCATTGCTTGATTTCCACTGAAATGTCTGAAGTCCCATAACACTGGAGGTAACCTGCTGCTCTTGGAGAGGGAGCCAGTTTAAGCCTCTTCAGATGCTGGCGTAGCTGAGGCTGTGGGGAAGCATTCGATAAAGCTTTTGTTGTGAGAAGTAATCCACTCATTGATAGTGAAGACAACAAATGCGACATTGTCGAGCACATATTGGTAACGTGTTATACTTGGGCAGGCTCTTCAGTGTTGTACACAGTTGACAGGTCAAGCTGTTGAGCATTTTTACAGAATAATGCAAATCAGTACTTGCTCAAGAAACTGAAAATAACTGCACTATATACACGAGCTCATTGAAGTTAATTTGTCTACTCGTATAACAGCACTGGACATGAAATCTTGGCGAGGTATAGTCGATCTGCAGACTGAGAAGCGAGCAGTGCTAGTGTTAGGGCAAATTGCCTTTTCCAGTAGATGCTAATCTTACTGTACTGGATGATCAAGAATGATTTTCCGTTCTAACAGTTTGCAACAGTGTGCAGAAATTTACGTAGCTCTGTCCATATGTCTTTCTTGCATTACTGTTATTAGTAACTCATATCTGTATTGCATTTAGTGTTAACGCACTTTTCAGAAAATAACACTTCAACGCATGTGCAAGTACTGCATAAGATGCACTGTGAAACATCCTGTAGTTATTTCTTATGGCGAGGTGGGGTAAAGAGAGTGGTGAGTTGCGTGTTCACTCATCTTTTTGCAGATCTATGAAGGCGGGAAATGCATGACACATTAAAGTGAACTACCTTCACTTACAGTTGTACCCTGTACCCACTTCCCACCTTTCTCCAACCTGTTATGCCCCCAGAACAAAATTTATTCCTTAATATGGGTCTGCTGGACCTAGGTGTGGTACACACTTTCAGTATTTTTTTTTTAACCCACATCATGTACAACTAACATTAATTTTACACCACTGACACACTATTTGCAATAACCTGTGATTTTTTTTCATCACTACAATTTGGAAAAAGGTCAATAGAATCTTTTTTGTAGGAATTTAATGCAGTTCAATGTTATACTTAGAAACATATTTTTGCAAGAAGCAGCACTGTAGAGTTATTCAGGAGAAACATAAAAATTTAAGTAGCCCACCTGCCCCCACCCCCCACCCCCCCACCCCCCCAAAAAAATGCGAAATGAGCGCACACCCACACACACACACAACAAAATCGGGAATGTGATGAGAGAGAGATTTAATATTACCTATAAACCCATTAAACTAGAATAAAAATTTCACTTGTTGTACTCAAAAACTACCCGCAAATTACATAAATACTTCTGTAGTATTAGAAATCTAGTGGTAAATTCATTCAGAAAGAAGTAATTTTGAAGCTGACTCTGGCAAGTGGTATCTGTGTGTGTTGGGCTGTAAATGGGAATTCTTTATGTTGACACTGTCACAAGAAAAAATAGCTCCAATCAGTGAGCAGTTTGAGGTCTTTGGTGAGTTAGCAATAACTTAATCACAATTCTTCAGTTTTTGTTTTCTGTCCTTTTTGTGTAATGTTGAGTGCTGATATAATAAGGGTAGAAGGCGTCCTCATCTGTAATTTAGCATCTTTTAAACCAAGTAATGAAACACAAATTTAATTACTAATATTAGGCCATTACATACATATCCTCTCGTGCTTTCAGGGCATTTGTTAACTGTGGTAGATGTGCTATGTTCTTATGTTTAATAATATTTAATTGCTCCCATATTTTATAAGCAGTTTACATTTCTCAATCAAATTAAGGTATTGATTAACTGTTATGTACAAAGCAGCAGCAAGTGTAGGCCCAAACTAAATAGTTATGCCTACTTCTATTTTTATTTTGAAAATATTTTCCTTTCAGTTTTGTTATTATGTAGTATCTAATTTGGGTTTCAGGAACACCAGACACAGCTTTTGAATACTACTTTCCAGACCTTAATTTTAATTGGCCACGAACTGTGCTCTGTTCTCATCAACAGTCTAATCAACAGGTAAAGTTCATTCTTAATCTAAAAAGTGACTTGTTCTGCTGTGTTTGTCTACATGTGATTGAATACTTTTTCAGTAAAAATCACTGAAATTACCTTCATTTCATTTATGATTATGATGAACCTCAGACAACTACAGCTTTTACTAATTATTCTTGCGAATACACATTTTTACTGATTTTAAATTATGTTTTCAGCTATCTGAATGACAATGCATCAATTGATGCCATTAGCGGAAGGTTAAGGGATATTTGCCCCCATCTTTATCGCAATGAAGATGCCGCATGTGCCAGAGTAAGTGCATATGAGTAATTATAGAACTTTCCAGCAAAATCACCAAAATTAAAATAAAAATATAATCATGTTTTTGTTTTACAAATGTTCTTCAAATAATACCAAAAATTAATAATGTTATAGCTGTTGAATCAAGAACAGTTTAATACTAGCAATACAATAGCTGTATCCCTTACCTTTGGTAAAGTTTTTAATGCAAGGGAACAGTTAATCCTAACTGTACATCCTGTACAGGCAACATCACAAATCTGATAGCTTTTAAATTTTAGAAGTAAGAGTAATAGCGCTGAATAGTTCCTCCCAGCAGTTACTACTATTTGTGAAATATACACTGAAGTGACAGAAGTCATGGGACAGCAATATCCACATACACAGATAGTGGTAGTATTGCACACACAAGGCACAAAAGGGCAGTGCATTGGCAGAGCTGTCATTGGTACCCAGATGATTCATGCGGAAAGGCTTCTGACATAATTATGGCTGCATGGCAGGTATTAAGACTCTGAAGGTGGAATGGTAGTCGGCGCTAGACACATGGGACATTCCATTTAAGAAATGCTTAGAATATTCAATATTCTGAGAGATCCACAGTGTCAAGAGTGGACCAAGAATACCAAACTCCAGGCATTACCTCTAACTACAGACAGTGTAGTGGTTGACAACTTTCACTTACTGACAGAGAGCTGCAGCACTTGTGTAAAGTTGTCAGTGCTAACAGACAAGCAACACTACATGGAAATTACAGCAGAAATGAAGTGGAACGTACAACAAATGTATCGGTTATGGCAGAGCCGCGAAATATGGTGTTAATGTGCCATGGCAGCAGGTGACCGATGCAAGTGCCTTTGCTAACAGCACGATGTCACCTGCAGCACTTCTCCTGGGCTCGTGGTCATATTTGTTGGACCCTAGATGACTGAAAAACAGTGGCCTGGTCAGATGACACCAGATTTCTGTCATTAAGAGCTGATGGTAGGGTTGGAGTATGCTGCAGACCCCACAAAGCCATGGACCCAAATTGTCAACAAGGCACGATGTAAGCTTGTGATGACACTATAATGGTGTGGGCTGTGCTTACATGGAATAGACTGGATCCTCTCATCCAACTGAACCGATCATTAACTGGAAATGGTTACACCCTGCTACGTGAAGACCATTTTGCAGAAAACAAAAATGGAATTATTGTGGATGACAATGGCTATGTCATGTGCCATAATTGTTCATGATTGATTTCAAGAACATTCTGGACAATTCAAGCGAATGATTTGGCCACCCAGATCACCTGACATGAATCCCATCAAACATTTATGGGACATACTCAAGAGGTGCATTTGTGCACAAAATCATGCACTGACAACACTTTTGCAATTACGGATAGCTATAGAGGCAGCATGGCTCAATATTTCTGCAGAGGACTTCCAGTGACTTGTTGTGTCCCTGCCACATCGAATTTCTGCACTATGCCAGGCAAAAGGAGATCCAACACGATATTAGGAGGTATCTCCTGACTTTTGTCACCTCAGTGCAGGTGGCAATATTAGTCCTGAGGAATGCTGACACCAGGATAGAATAAAATGCTAAGTGCACTTCGTGTTTCAGTATTTTGTCATATTCTTCTTTACTGACATTAGGGTACCTTGATAGACATTGAGGGGATACAATATTGTCAGAAAGATTGACATTGTTCATTCTATAACTAAACTACAGAAAAATTAGAATGGGGCACAGGACAGAAAATCATGCTGTGGAATGTGTCTGTTCTTCTATGAAAATGCCAGATACTTCTTCAGCAACGTGGGAAAGGGACAGATGAATTTGACAGTTTAGCAGCATTTGATTTGACCAGCTCTTGATTTTGCATTCTTAACGTGTATAAGATTTGTCAGATTTACAGTAACAGTTTGGTTTTCATAAGTTATGGAAGGTGAGAAAAGGGGCAATCATTTGGGTGAAGTGGTCAAGTGTGTTATTACCACATAATCTTGCACAAAACTGCCATATGCAAACTATCATCATATCTGTGCGTGAGGTACCACTTGTTTGGGACTAGGGTGACGTGGTGGTGGTGGTGGTGGTGGTGGTGGTGGTGGTGGTGGTGGTGGTGGTGCGAGGGGGGGGGGGGGGGAGTGCTTATTGACTTGATCATATGGTACCATGTCATGATTTAACAGAGAAACTGTGTTGATATCTTGGCCATCAGCAGTGATGCTACACACCAAACGTTCTCACACTCTTGCCATTTGTTCTCTGTAAGTTGGCTTATTTCTTTTGAAAAAGCTGTACTAATCAGATCAGATGGAAAAATAGAGATCACCATTCTGTCATCAGGTGATGGATGACTGCCACTGAACTTGCACAATGTGACTGTCAGATATTGGTTGAAACAACTCAAATTGTGTATAAAAGCAGTTTAGTGTGGCATAATTAAACATCTTCTGAAGAAAAGATTTTCTCCGTCATTTAGTAATTGTCAGTTGTAGAATGCACGTGCTGATAGCTGCATGGCTATAAATTGTGGAAAGAAAGAGTAAAACATTTTAAAAATAAAACTGTCACTTTTAGTTCGCTCAACTAGCAGTACAGACAAACCCAGGACATGGGTCAAATGATATAGCAAACAGCTGTATTTATCTAAGGGAAAAATGCAGATTTATTACTCTAATTTTTCTGGTGTTACTGGGAAGATTTTGTTGAAAGTCACAGTTACAATTATTTCCCTGTGGTGTTGCCTCCTCTCATAGTAATATCTCTTTTGCACGTTACAAAACATTGAACTAACAGGAAGAATCATAACTACACTTTAATAGCAGACACACAACCCACATTCTCGATTTCCTTATTTACAGTTTTGATTTCTGTGGTAGAATGAACTTTCCCTTGCAATGCCATATAGGAAGTAGGATTTATATTCATCTCTTTCCTTGTTAGCCTCATTTGTGAATAAAATATAATTGTTAGGTTAAGGCACACTCAGACATACCACAACAATAATTCCATCATGTCAGTGATGTATTGATGTTCAGTGGCTATTTCCGTTTGCAGGGATTTCATTTGCGAACGATGTAAATCACTATACTGTGAACTTGTGCTTTATGTACCTACTACAGCTTTCCGTTATGCATTAGCCTCTGCAGTAAATTTTTTGATTTGCACAATAAAATACAGGAATAACTGTTTGATACAGTGTGTATTATTACCACAGCACTCACATCACGCATTTTTCTAGTGACAGGCTTCAGTATTACCTCTTTAAAGATTTTGTTACATGGTATATCATTTACAAGGTACTCAATCTATCCTATTTCTTATGAGAGATTTGCTGTTGTCCATCTTTTGGTGATATAGTGTGTCAGTTAACTTGTGGGCGAGTATGTGACTCTCCACTCAGTCTAGCCAGCAGCATCACAGAGCGCATCTGCAGGCTGATCCACAGTTCTGTACAAGCCCTTGTGTGGCACGTGCTTTAAATCAGTGGTGTCCGTGCGGTGTTTAGTTTTAAATAAATTATTTAGCATTGTACGGAATACAGAAAAGGATGGCCTTCTTCCAAAACACAACATTATAAAGTAAATGAACATAGGAATACAAGTCATAAGTCAGTATTCATATATCTGTTGCAGATGTAGAATAGATTGCTTGTTCATCTGAAAGCATATTTGTCCACTATCTCTTTTTAAACCAACAGATGTATTCTGATAGGATTTTCAACACAATATAGTGCAGTTATTCCGTAGATTTTAATGCCTACTCTTGTGTTTTTTTGCATGGAGAAGTAGAAGTCTCCTTCGATGAGCTGCTTTGAAATGCAACAAATATTACTCTACTGAGAGTGTCCAAAAATGTAATAGACACTTTATAATTTTGCCTGTTGTGTTAGGCCAGTTTTTGTCATTGAATTGGGAAACATCTGAAAAGTATCTGTAAAATGTTAGCCATATCAGATATTTACTCTTGTCAGCTGTTGAGAAGGTTAAATATGTTTTGATAGCATTGGTGAGTATTTGTTTGAGAATCTGTATTAAAATTTGCTGTAAGAATGGAATAAAGTATATCAAAGTTCTGTAAATGTTATATATTGCATTTGGGAAGTCTACTATGAGTAAAACAAGTGTCATAAGTATTTCAAAGGAGGTCATGAAGAAATTGGAAGATGACCAGCACCCTGGATGTCCCAGCACATCAACTGATGAAACAGCAGAGAAAGTGAAAGAAGTTACTGTCAGTGATTCCCGAATCACAGTCGGAGAAGTCATTGATGATGTTGGCGTATCAGATGGCTTATTCCGTGAAATAATTCAGATTTTTTGAGTAAATTTTTTGAAAATTACTGGATTTCGAAAAAAAATTGTAACCAATGCAGGTTGTCCAGGATGAAGTCAAAAACTATGCACAACTATTGAGGCGAGTCATAACAGTGATAAAACATGGATTTACTGACATGAATTTTAAAGTAAGGCTCAGTTGTCCTAGTGGAAGTACTCTGAATTACCTGGACTGAAAAAAATTCAGAAGTGCAGTCAGATGAGAAGGTTATGCTCACTGTGTTCTTAGATTTTAATGGCATAGTGCACCATGAGTCCTTGCCACAAGGTGAAGTGATCAATGAAGAGTACCACTTAAAATTTTAATGCTGTTTGAGTGAAGCAATCTGAAAATAAAATAAGTAAGTCCAGACCTGTGGTCGAATGGTTAAAAGTTTTCGCACTCCGATAATACACCTGCTTGCACTTCGTTGCTTGGCCATGAAATTTTGGTCGAAAACAATACTGTAATGAGTATCCTGGCTTCAATATCTGTCCCCTTGTTAGTTTTTTATGTTCCCAGAAATAAAGAAAAACTTGAAGGACAATTATTTTACGAAAATAGGTGAGATTACAAATCCATTGCTGAGAGACCTATAAGCTATCCTAAAGATAAGAGTTCCAGAATTTATTTCAGAAATTGGAAAAAAGTACTATTGTAAGGGTACTGTATGGGATGGGGAATATTGTAAGTGGATAACATTGATATAGACTAGTAAATAAAGTTCTTTCTAAAAAGCAAATTTCCCAGTGGCAGCACATAAGAATATAATTTGAGTGTTCACAAATTTTTAGATTTGGAGTGCGTGAAATTAATAGCATTTGCTGTATAACAGTTACGCTTATCAACAAGTTTATACAACTACAGCCACTACCAATAATAATAACAGAAACAGTATTCTTATTATTATTATCTTTACTTTCTCAGACGTTAAGTCTGGTGAGGAATGGAGTGACGCGGACCTTTATCAAGCGTCACTTCCTTTTTGCTGTACGGTATATGTTATATTGCATTTAGAAACTTTCGAGTAATTGAACATGTATCAATAATTACGGATTTCTGTAATTGTATATATATATTTGGATGTAGCTGTATTGCATTGATGTATTGGTGGATATTGTGTGGTATGACTCCTGTAGTTGATAGTATAATTGGTATGATGTCAACTTTATCCTGATGCCACATGTCTTTGACTTCCTCAGCCAGTTGGATGTATTTTTCAATTTTTTCTCCTGTTTTCTTTTGTATATTTGTTGTATTGGGTATGGATATTTCGATTAGTTGTGTTAATTTCTTCTTTTTATTGGTGAGTATGATGTCAGGTTTGTTATGTGGCGTTGTTTTATCTGTTATAATGGTTCTGTTCCAGTATAATTTGTATTCATCATTCTCCAGTACATTTTGTGGTGCATACTTGTATGTAGGAACGTGTTGTTTTATAAGTTTATGTTGTAAGGCAAGCTGTTGATGTATTATTTTTGCGACATTGTCATGTCTTCTGGGGTATTCTGTATTTGCTAGTATTGTACATCCGCTTGTGATGTGATCTACTGTTACTATTTGTTGTTTACAAAGTCTGCATTTATCTGTTGTGGTATTGGGATCTTTAATAATATGCTTGCTGAAATACCTGGTGTTTATTGTTTGATCCTGTATTGCAATCATGAATCCTTCTGTCTCACTGTATATATTGCCTTTTCTTAGCCATGTGTTGGATGCGTCTTGATCGATGTGTGGCTGTGTTAGATGATATGGGTGCTTGCCATGAAGTGTTTTCTTTTTCCAATTTGCTTTCTTCGTATCTGTTGATGTTATGTGATCTAAAGGGTTGTAGAAGTGGTTATGAAATTGCAGTGGTGTAGCCGATGTATTTATATGAGTGATTGCCTTGTGTATTTTGCTAGTTTCTGCTCGTTCTAGAAAGAATTTTCTTAAATTGTCTACCTGTCCATAATGTAGGTTTTTTATGTCGATAAATCCCCTTCCTCCTTCCTTTCTGCTTAATGTGAATCTTTCTGTTGCTGAATGTATGTGATGTATTCTATATTTGTGGCATTGTGATCGTGTAAGTGTATTGAGTGCTTCTAGGTCTGTGTTACTCCATTTCACTACTCCAAATGAGTAGGTCAATATTGGTATGGCATAAGTATTTATAGCTTTTGTCTTGTTTCTTGCTGTCAGTTCTGTTTTCAGTATTTTTGTTAGTCTTTGTCTATATTTTTCTTTTAGTTCTTCTTTAATATTTGTATTATCTATTCCTATTTTTTGCCTGTATCCTAGATATTTATAGGCATCCGTTTTTTCCATCGCTTCTATGCAGTCGCTGTTATCCAATATGTAATCTTCTTGTTTAGTGTGTTTTCCCTTGACTATGCTATTTTTCTTACATTTGTCTGTTCCAAAAGCCATACTTATATCATTGCTGAATCCTTCTGTTATCTTTAGTAATTGGTTGAGTTGTTGATTGGTTGCTGCCAGTAGTTTTAGATCATCCATGTATAGCAAATGTGTGATTTTGTGTGGGTATGTTCCAGTAATATTGTATCCATAATTTGTATTGTTTAGCATGTTGGATAGTGGGTTCAGAGCAAGGCAGAACCAGAAAGGACTTAATGAATCTCCTTGGTATATTCCACGCTTAATCTGTATTGGCTGTGATGTGATATTATTAGAGTTTGTTTGGATATTAAGTGTGGTTTTCCAGTTTTTCATAACTATGTTTAGGAACTGCATCAATTTAGGATCTACTTTGTATATTTCCAATATCTGTAGTAACCATGAGTGGGGTACACTATCGAAAGCTTTTTGGTAATCAATGTATGCGTAGTGTAGTGACCTTTGTTTAGTTTTAGCTTGATATGTCACCTCTGCATCTATTATCAGTTGCTCTTTACATCCTCGTGCTCCTTTGCAACAGCCTTTTTGTTCTTCATTTATAATTTTGTTCTGTGTTGTATGTGTCATTAATTTCTGTGTAATGACTGAAGTTAATATTTTGTAGATTGTTGGTAGGCATGTTATGGGGCGATATTTAGCTGGGTTTGCTGTGCCTGCTTGATCTTTAGGTTTCAGATAGGTTATTCCATGTGTAAGTGTATCAGGGAATGTGTATGGGTCTGCAATGTAACTGTTAAATAATTTAGTTAGATGTGAATGTGTTGAGGTGAACTTCTTTAGCCAGAAATTTGCTATTTTATCATTTCCAGGGGCTTTCCAATTGTGCGTAGAATTAATTGCTCGGGTGACTTCATGTTGCAAAATTATCACTTCAGGCATTTGTGGTATCATCTTGTATGAGTCTGTTTCTGCTTGTATCCACCGTGCATGCCTGTTATGTTGTACCGGGTTTGACCATATGTTGCTCCAGAAGTGTTCCATGTCTGTTATGTTTGGTGGATTGTCTATTTTAATGTGCGTGTTATCTATTGTCTGGTAAAATTTCTTTTGGTTTGTGTTGAATGTTTGGTTTTGTTTCCTTCTATTTTCACTTTTTTTGTATCTTCTAAGTCGTTTGGCCAATGCTTGTAACTTCTGCTTCTTTTCATCTAATTGCTCCATTGCTTCTTGTTGTGAGATTTTACCTAACCTTTTTCGTTTTTTGTCTGATATTTCATTTCTTATAAATTGTGTTAGCTGTCCGATGTCTTTTCTCAGTTTTTCTATTCTGATCTGTAGCCTGTGTTGCCATGCTGGTTTTGTGGGTTTCTTCTGTGTGTTGGTTGGTTCTGATCTCTGCCTAGTGTGTATATTTAGTGTAGTGAGTGCTCCTACATAAACCAGTAGTTGTAACTCTTCCATTGTTGTATTTTCATTTATTTTGTTGTGTATGATTGTGTTGATAGTTGTTATTGTTGTTTCGACTTGTGGGTTATTTGGTGGTCTATGCAAGAATGGTCTAATGTCTGTATTTGTGTCTTTGTATTCTATATATGTCAGCTGAAATTTCTCTTCTATATCTAACATGTGTGTCACTTAGTGTTCTATTTGTGCTTGTTCTGGTGGCTGTCTTAAGATGTCGTTTTCCTCTGATTGTTTAATTGATGCGTGTTGTTCTTTGTTTGTTTGCTCTGGGATGTTTGAGTCCATTACTGTATTTTCTTCTTCTTCTTCTGATTGCACATTATTTTGTTCTAGTATTTGTTGTACTTGTTGTTTGATGTTTTCTAATTCTGACTGGGGTATCCTGTTATTTTTGATTATTACACGGATCTGATCAGCTAGTCGTTGTTCTGTTAAAAATTTTAATTCTGGGTATCTGGTAATAAATGTTGTGTGTACTTGTGATCTGTATCCAGTTGTGTTGGTTCCTAGGTTTGTTGCTTGGTAATAACAGAACATGAGGTGTCGATTAACTTCACCTGACCATCTCATCCTCTGTCTTTGTTTTCCTTCTAGGGTGGTTGCAGGAAGCATATCCTGCAAAACACCTCTATTTGGATTTAAATCATTTTCCAGTTGGCTAGCAGTGTCGTTACCATTGTGGGCGGGCATAGGGTTCAAGCGTCGTCCCCGACCATGACGGCGCTTGTCCGAGGCTTCTTTAGTTCTGTCCTGAACCAAGTAATCACACTAAAAGGGGGGTTAGCCCTATTAGTGGTTTGTTCTTTTCGTCGCCTTTTACGACTGGCAGAACATACCGGAGGCCTATTCTTTTCCCGGGCCTCCACGGGGGTTATTATTATTATTATTATTATTATTATTATTATTATTATTTCTTTCCTTTCTCAGACATTACGTCTGATTAAAAATGGAAAGTGACGCAGACCTTGATCAAGCGTGACTTTCTTTTAACTGTACGGTATATGTTACATTGCATTTAGGAATTTTCGGGTAATTGAACAGGTATCAATAATTACAGATTTCTGTAGTTGTATATATACATGTTTGGATGTAGCTGTATTGCGTTATTATTATTATTATTATTATTATTTGCATAACTTATCTGACGAAAGAATTTTTTTTTTTTTTTTTTTTTTTGTGTGTGTGTACCCAGTAAAGTATAGCTGAGGGCAATAACAAAATAATTTGTGAGCCTTTACTGCTCTCCATTTCACACTTTGTGCATAAATGGGAGCTTTTGTGCTTTCCCATTTTTTTCGGGCAAATATGAAAGATCTCTAACAGGTGTATTAGTTCATGCATTTACTTCCGGGATCAAAATCAGATATTCTTATGCTGTACCCACACAACTACTTATGCTAACTGTACACTTCCTTGTTAAATGTTCACTTGTAGTCACATTTATTTGATTTTGTTTCTGTCTCAATCAAAGGATCTGTTCTCGAAGGCCTTAGTTCCTTTGTGGCAAACTTTCACTGGTAATTTACTTTTCTGTTCCCAGAACGAGATTTTCACTCTGCAACGGAATATGCACTGATAAGAAAATTTCCGGCAGATTAAAGCTGTGTGCAGGACCGAGACTCGAACTTGGGACTTTTGCCTCTGGCGGCTAGTGTTCCACCAACTGAATTACATAAGCAGGACTCATGAACTGTTCTTACAACTTAACTTTTCTGGTAGTATTTAACACATATTTCACATTTACAGTTCACACAATAGCAAAGTCCTGCATAGTAAACAACCAACTCAAAACACAAAATGCCATTTGTGGAAATGATTAAACTCAAGTACTAATGTCTACCGCCATGGTTGTTTGACTAGAATACAGATGAGTCACTGAGATCCATAAGAGCCTAAAGCACACTGATGTTGATTCCACATTTAAGTGAACACCAGAGAAACCAGTGATACAGCTTTTCGTGAATTTTAATATATACAATGTGGGCCTACAGCACAGATAATGGTGACTCACAACAAGATGAACAGATTTCAGAAGCATAAATAAATGTTATAGTCTCACAATCATGTGCTTTAGGCCCTTCCGATTCTCACACGGGAAATTCCCTATCCCAACCCCCACAGATTTAGTGGCAAGAGCTCCTGTCAAAAACTGAATACAAATCGAGCATGAAAACAGGAAGGAGTTAAGCGATGACGGTGTTGGACTGCATAGCGGATGAGCCAGTGTTCAAAGTTCCATTGTGTCCCCCTACACACACACACACACACACACACACACACACACACACACTGCCCATGTAGTCATTGAAGTACCTGTTTGTTCCATTAAAATTTACGTTTTTTGTCCTAGTGTAACGTCAGTCTGCAACAGCGGGGTGTAAGGAAAGAGACCCATAATGAAAGTAAATTCTGCACAACAACTCTATTAGCAGCCAAAATGAAGTGGCTTTCAAATGGGAACTCCAAAAGTTTGTTGACAGAGTGACCAGTCAACTGAATCCTCCACCAGAAAACACATCTGGTGCCATACATGGCATCAGTGACAGCATGTGTGTCATGTGATTTGAATCGACACACGTAACTTGTACACCTGGTGAGTGAGTGAGATATGCCTTCTCACCCGATTCAGGTGTTAATGTGAATGTGATCACTCCCAAAGAAATGATGAAAACATAACAGTTTGTCACATAAGCTGCAACAAATGAACTCAACAGTTTTCCCTGTGCTCCAACAAAACATGTTTCCAACGTTAATGAAGTTGCATTTGGTTTGGAAGTTTTGACTCTTGAATTCCTATGTTGTAACATTGTTCATGCCCGTTTCTTTGTTGTTTTCATTTCTGTGAGATGTCTATGTAGTATCTCACCTGCTCTCACTATTCATCACATTTATCTGCAAAGTAATGTTTTCTTACCACGTGATTCATATTCTGTAAGTGATGTATAATATGACAGTTGCCAAGGCTACAAAAAGAGAACAAACAGTTCAGTCACCAGACAGACAGTTCATAATCATGTGGAAGAAAAAAAAAATTAAGAAAAACTGGCACGAGGGAGTTTTGGACACTATTGTTAATGAATCTAGCCATATTTGACGCAATCACAGTTCAGAATACCCATCACCTAAAACTACTGAATTAATAGCGTCTACATTAAACATACACGTTATTTTGGTCTGAAAGTGCAAGGTCCCAAAGCTGAGTACTACATTGCATTATGCGGAATGTCTTGTACAGACCATTCAACCGCCCACAGTTGGTATGGCACCAAATCATCAAGCACACTGATACGTTGTTGCATTCGTACACTTGTTATTTTGCGAACACATTTTTATGCACATTATATTCACCAGTTGATATGCAATATCAATAACCAAAATTTGTTACATTTTTGGTACTTTTATGCAGAAAATAGTGTTTTCAACTATCTGGGAAGGAAAAAAAAAAGTTCATCTGAATACAATTCGCTATAAAATATCATCTGTTAGGTGATTTTGCATGTTTGAATTTTAAGGCAGAATTCGCATCTATAGTTGTATGCAAGCTGCAAATTTTTCTGGTCACAGCAAATAAGTCACATTTCACGCAACATCCTGTGCAAAACATCTAAATGAATTTTTTTATTTACATAAGTCTTTTATCAGCCATAAAATTGCTGATTTTTTCCAGAGCTCTCTATAACATAAAACCCAGTATGTTGTCATCAATGGAAAATGTTCATCAGAGACACGTGTATCACCAAGTGTGTCCCAGGGAAGTGTGATCAGATAACTGTTATTTTCTATACATATAAGTGATCTATATCTAAAAAGAAAGATGATGAGACTTACCAAACAAAAGCGCTGGCAGGTCGATAGACACACAAACAAACACAAATATACACACAAAATTCAAGCTTTCGCAACAAACTGTTGCCTCATCAGGAAAGAGGGAAGGAGAGGGAAAGACGAAAGGATGTGGGTTTTAAGGGAGAGGGTAAGGAGTCATTCCAATCCCGGGAGCGGAAAGACTTACCTTAGGGGGAAAAAAGGACAGGTATACACTCGCACACACACACACATATCCATCCACACATACAGGCACAAGCAGACATATTTAAAGACAAAGAGTTTGGGCAGAGATGTCAGTCGAGGTGGAAGAGTAGAGGCAAAGAAGTTGTTGAGAGACAGGTGAGGTATGAGTGGCAGCAACTAGAAATTAGCGGAGATTGAGGCCTGGCGGATAACGAGAAGAGAGGATATACTGAAGGGCAAGTTCCCATCTCCGGAGTTCGGATAGGTTGGTGTTGGTGGGAAGTATCCAGATAACCAGGACGGTGTAACACTGTGCCAAGATGTGCTGGCTGTGCACCAAGGCATGTTTAGCCACAGGGTGATCCTCATTACCAACAAACACTGTCTGCCTGTGTCCATTCATGCGAATGGACAGTTTGTTGCTGGTCATTCCCACATAGAATGCATCACAGTGTAGGCAGGTCAGTTGGTAAATCACGTGGGTGCTTTCACACGTGGCTCTGCCTTTGATCGTGTACACCTTCCGGGTTACAGGGCTGGAGTAGGTGGTGGTGGGAGGGTGCATGGGACAGGTTTTGCACCGGGGGCGGTTACAAGGATAGGAGCCAGAGGGTAGGGAAGGTGGTTTGGGGATTTCATAGGGATGAACTAACAGGTTACGAAGGTTAGGTGGACGGCGGAAAGACACTCTTGGCGGAGTGGGGAGGATTTCATGAAGGATGGATCTCATTTCAGGGCAGGATTTGAGGAAGTCGTATCCCTGCTGGAGAGCCACATTCAGAGTCTGGTCCAGTCCCGGAAAGTATCCTGTCACAAGTGGGGCACTTTTGTGGTTCTTCTGTGGGGGATTCTGGGTTTGAGGGGATGAGGAAGTGGCTCTGGTTATTTGCTTCTGTACCAGGCCGGGAGGGTAGTTGCGGGATGCGAAAGCTGTTGTCAGGTTGTTGGTGTAATGTTTCAGGGATTCCGGACTGGAGCAGATTCGTTTGCCACGAAGACCTAGGCTGTAGGGAAGGGACCGTTTGATGTGGAATGGGTGGCAGCTGTCATAATGGAGGTACTGTTGCTTGTTGGTGGGTTTGATGTGGACGGACGTGTGAAGTTGGCCATTGGACAGGTGGAGGTCAACGTCAAGGAAAGTGGCATGGGATTTGGAGTAGGACCAGGTGAATCTGATGGAACCAAAGGAGTTGAGGTTGGAGAGGAAATTCTGGAGTTCTTCTTCACTGTGAGTCCAGATCATGAAGATGTCATCAATAAATCTGTACCAAACTTTGGGTTGGCAGACCTGGGTAACCAAGAAGGCTTCCTCTAAGCGACCCATGAATAGGTTGGCGTATGAGGGGGCCATCCTGGTACCCATGGCTGTTCCCTTTAATTGTTGGTATGTCTGGCCTTCAAAAGTGAAGAAGTTGTGGGTCAGGATGAAGCTGGCTAAGGTAATGAGGAAAGAGGTTTTAGGTAGGGTGGCAGGTGATCGGCGTGAAAGGAAATGCTCCATCGCAGCGAGGCCCTGGACGTGCGGAATATTTGTGTATAAGGAAGTGGCATCAATGGTTACAAGGATGGTTTCCGGGGGTAACAGATTGGGTAAGGATTCCAGGCGTTCAAGGAAGTGGTTGGTGTCTTTGATGAAGGATGGGAGACTGCATGTAATGGGTTGAAGGTGTTGATCTACGTAGGCAGAGATACGTTCTGTGGGGGCTTGGTAACCAGCTACAATGGGGCGGCCGGGATGATTGGGTTTGTGGATTTTAGGAAGAAGGTAGAAGGTTGGGGTGCGGGGTGTCGGTGGGGTCAGGAGGTTGATGGAGTCAGGTGAAAGGTTTTGCAGGGGGCCTAAGGTTCTGAGGATTCCTTGAAGCTCCGCCTGGACATCGGGAATGGGGTTACCTTGGCAAACTTTGTATGTGGTGTTGTCTGAAAGCTGACGCAGTCCCTCAGCCACATACTCCCGACGATCAAGTACCACGGTCGTGGAACCCTTGTCCGCCGGAAGAATGACGATGGATCGGTCAGCCTTCAGATCACGGATAGCCTGGGCTTCAGCAGTGGTGATGTTGGGTGTAGGATTAAGGTTTTTTAAGAAGGATTGAGATGCAAGGCTGGAAGTCAGAAATCCCTGGAAGGTTTGGAGAGGGTGATTTTGAGGAAGAGGAGGTGGGTCCCGCTGTGACGGAGGACGGAACTGTTCCAGGCAGGGTTCAATTTGGATGGTGTCTTGGGGAGTTGGATCATTAGGAGTAGGATTAGGATCATTTTTCTTCGTGGCAAAGTGATATTTCCAGCAGAGAGTACGGGTGTAGGACAGTAAATCTTTGACGAGGGCTGTTTGGTTGAATCTGGGAGTGGGGCTGAAGGTGAGGCCTTTGGATAGGACAGAGGTTTCGGATTGGGAGAGAGGTTTGGAGGAAAGGTTAACTACTGAATTAGGGTGTTGTGGTTCCAGATTGTGTTGAAAGGAATTTTGAGGTTTTGGAGGGAGTGGAGCTGGAAGTGGGAGATTGAGTAGATGGGAGAGACTGGGTTTGTGTGCAATGAGAGGTGGTTGAGGTTTGCTGGAAAGGTTGTGAAGGGTGAGTGAGTTGCCTTTCCGGAGGTGGGAAACCAGGAGATTGGATAGTTTTTTGAGGTGGAGGGTGGCATGCTGTTCTAATTTACGGTTGGCCTGTAGGAGGATGCTCTGAACAGCCGGTGTGGATAAGGGAGAGGAAAGATTAAGGACTTTTATTAAGGATAGGAGTTGACGGGTGTGTTCATTGGCTGAGTTGATGTGTAGTGAAGGATTAGGTGGGTGAGGGCAATGGATTGTTCAGTTTGGAACTGGTATAGGGACTGATGGAAGGAAGGGTTGCAGCCAGAGATGGGAACTTTAAGTGTGAGGCCTTTGGGGGTAATGCCAAATGTCAGACAAGCCTGAGAAAATAGAATATGGGAGCGTAATCTGGCTAGGGCGAAGGCATGTCTGCGGAGGGAATGTAAATAAAACTTAATGGGGTCGTTGTGGGGGTGTTGTGCGGGTGACATGGTACTAGAAGGTCGAAAGTGTAACGTGAGGCTGAAATGAAAATGAATATAAAAATATGTGGGGAGAGATAAAGGTGAAGTAGAAAGCAAATGGAGATCTGGTGTGAAAAGAGGCGAAAAGGGGTTGGTTGGAGCTGGGTTATGTTGATCCTGTGGTGAAATAGTGTAGGTAGAAAACGATGTGCATAAAGGTTAGATGGTTGTGTTGCCGCCAAAACACGTTAAAGGGTGGAGAAATTCGGAAAAATTTCGAAAAAACTACGTGAGGATGTATTAAAAGTAGTGGTATGGTGGTGGCAGATTATGGAAATGAGGCTAACAATTGTCTGGTGGAGAAATAATAACGTTAAAACCTGTGGGAAGCGGCTAAAAATGATCGGTGATGTGAAAAAACGGAAATCGAAATAAAGCAAAAGTTATTAAAATTAGCCGAAAAGGTTGTTTAATAGCTGAAAGGAACTGTTTGTGAACTAGAAACGGTGGATTTTATAGCAGTAGCGGAAGAAAAAATTTTTTTGGTTATGGTTTGGAAGTGGGTTACGTATTATTACGTATTGTTGAGTATATATCGGCGGGATAAAATTGTATAGTGGATTACGGTAAAAAGGAGAAGGTGAATACAAAGGGAAACTACTGGCAAAAACAGAAGGAGGAAATAAGGCGACAGAAAAGACTCGAAATGTAACAGTGACAATAACAAACGTCATTGTTGGGTTCAAATTAATGATATGAATATAACAGAGGGAAACATTCCACGTGGAAAAAATATATCTAAAAAGAAAGATGATGAGACTTACCAAACAAAAGCGCTGGCAGGTCGATAGACACACAAACAAACACAAATATACACACAAAATTCAAGCTTTCGCAACAAACTGTTGCCTCATCAGGAAAGAGGGAAGGAGAGGGAAAGACGAAAGGATGTGGGTTTTAAGGGAGAGGGTAAGGAGTCATTCCAATCCCGGGAGCGGAAAGACTTACCTTAGGGGGAAAAAAGGACAGGTATACACTCGCACACACACACACATATCCATCCACACATACAGGCACAAGCAGACATATTTAAAGACAAAGAGTTTGGGCAGAGATGTCAGTCGAGGTGGAAGAGTAGAGGCAAAGAAGTTGTTGAGAGACAGGTGAGGTATGAGTGGCAGCAACTAGAAATTAGCGGAGATTGAGGCCTGGCGGATAACGAGAAGAGAGGATATACTGAAGGGCAAGTTCCCATCTCCGGAGTTCGGATAGGTTGGTGTTGGTGGGAAGTATCCAGATAACCCGGACGGTGTAACACTGTGCCAAGATGTGCTGGCCCTGCACCAAGGCATGTTTAGCCACAGGGTGATCCTCATTACCAACAAACACTGTCTGCCTGTGTCCATTCATGCGAATGGACAGTTTGTTGCTGGTCATTCCCACATAGAATGCATCACAGTGTAGGCAGGTCAGTTGGTAAATCACGTGGGTGCTTTCACACGTGGCTCTGCCTTTGATCGTGTACACCTTCCGGGTTACAGGGCTGGAGTAGGTGGTGGTGGGAGGGTGCATGGGACAGGTTTTGCACCGGGGGCGGTTACAAGGATAGGAGCCAGAGGGTAGGGAAGGTGGTTTGGGGATTTCATAGGGATGAACTAACAGGTTACGAAGGTTAGGTGGACGGCGGAAAGACACTCTTGGCGGAGTGGGGAGGATTTCATGAAGGATGGATCTCATTTCAGGGCAGGATTTGAGGAAGTCGTATCCCTGCTGGAGAGCCACATTCAGAGTCTGGTCCAGTCCCGGAAAGTATCCTGTCACAAGTGGGGCACTTTTGTGGTTCTTCTGTGGGGGATTCTGGGTTTGAGGGGATGAGGAAGTGGCTCTGGTTATTTGCTTCTGTACCAGGCCGGGAGGGTAGTTGCGGGATGCGAAAGCTGTTGTCAGGTTGTTGGTGTAATGTTTCAGGGATTCCGGACTGCAGCAGATTCGTTTGCCACGAAGACCTAGGCTGTAGGGAAGGGACCGTTTGATGTGGAATGGGTGGCAGCTGTCATAATGGAGGTACTGTTGCTTGTTGGTGGGTTTGATGTGGACGGACGTGTGAAGTTGGCCATTGGACAGGTGGAGGTCAACGTCAAGGAAAGTGGCATGGGATTTGGAGTAGGACCAGGTGAATCTGATGGAACCAAAGGAGTTGAGGTTGGAGAGGAAATTCTGGAGTTCTTCTTCACTGTGAGTCCAGATCATGAAGATGTCATCAATAAATCTGTACCAAACTTTGGGTTGGCAGACCTGGGTAACCAAGAAGGCTTCCTCTAAGCGACCCATGAATAGGTTGGCGTATGAGGGGGCCATCCTGGTACCCATGGCTGTTCCCTTTAATTGTTGGTATGTCTGGCCTTCAAAAGTGAAGAAGTTGTGGGTCAGGATGAAGCTGGCTAAGGTAATGAGGAAAGAGGTTTTAGGTAGGGTGGCAGGTGATCGGCGTGAAAGGAAATGCTCCATCGCAGCGAGGCCCTGGACGTGCGGAATATTTGTGTATAAGGAAGTGGCATCAATGGTTACAAGGATGGTTTCCGGGGGTAACAGATTGGGTAAGGATTCCAGGCGTTCAAGGAAGTGGTTGGTGTCTTTGATGAAGGATGGGAGACTGCATGTAATGGGTTGAAGGTGTTGATCTACGTAGGCAGAGATACGTTCTGTGGGGGCTTGGTAACCAGCTACAATGGGGCGGCCGGGATGATTGGGTTTGTGGATTTTAGGAAGAAGGTAGAAGGTTGGGGTGCGGGGTGTCGGTGGGGTCAGGAGGTTGATGGAGTCAGGTGAAAGGTTTTGCAGGGGGCCTAAGGTTCTGAGGATTCCTTGAAGCTCCGCCTGGACATCGGGAATGGGGTTACCTTGGCAAACTTTGTATGTGGTGTTGTCTGAAAGCTGACGCAGTCCCTCAGCCACATACTCCCGACGATCAAGTACCACGGTCGTGGAACCCTTGTCCGCCGGAAGAATGACGATGGATCGGTCAGCCTTCAGATCACGGATAGCCTGGGCTTCAGCAGTGGTGATGTTGGGTGTAGGATTAAGGTTTTTTAAGAAGGATTGAGATGCAAGGCTGGAAGTCAGAAATCCCTGGAAGGTTTGGAGAGGGTGATTTTGAGGAAGAGGAGGTGGGTCCCGCTGTGACGGAGGACGGAACTGTTCCAGGCAGGGTTCAATTTGGATGGTGTCTTGGGGAGTTGGATCATTAGGAGTAGGATTAGGATCATTTTTCTTCGTGGCAAAGTGATATTTCCAGCAGAGAGTACGGTCTGCCAACCCAAAGTTTGGTACAGATTTATTGATGACATCTTCATGATCTGGACTCACAGTGAAGAAGAACTCCAGAATTTCCTCTCCAACCTCAACTCCTTTGGTTCCATCAGATTCACCTGGTCCTACTCCAAATCCCATGCCACTTTCCTTGACGTTGACCTCCACCTGTCCAATGGCCAACTTCACACGTCCGTCCACATCAAACCCACCAACAAGCAACAGTACCTCCATTATGACAGCTGCCACCCATTCCACATCAAACGGTCCCTTCCCTACAGCCTAGGTCTTCGTGGCAAACGAATCTGCTCCAGTCCGGAATCCCTGAAACATTACACCAACAACCTGACAACAGCTTTCGCATCCCGCAACTACCCTCCCGGCCTGGTACAGAAGCAAATAACCAGAGCCACTTCCTCATCCCCTCAAACCCAGAATCCCCCACAGAAGAACCACAAAAGTGCCCCACTTGTGACAGGATACTTTCCGGGACTTGACCAGACTCTGAATGTGGCTCTCCAGCAGGGATACGACTTCCTCAAATCCTGCCCTGAAATGAGATCCATCCTTCATGAAATCCTCCCCACTCCGCCAAGAGTGTCTTTCCGCCGTCCACCTAACCTTCGTAACCTGTTAGTTCATCCCTATGAAATCCCCAAACCACCTTCCCTACCCTCTGGCTCCTATCCTTGTAACCGCCCCCGGTGCAAAACCTGTCCCATGCACCCTCCCACCACCACCTACTCCAGCCCTGTAACCCGGAAGGTGTACACGATCAAAGGCAGAGCCACGTGTGAAAGCACCCACGTGATTTACCAACTGACCTGCCTACACTGTGATGCATTCTATGTGGGAATGACCAGCAACAAACTGTCCATTCGCATGAATGGACACAGGCAGACAGTGTTTGTTGGTAATGAGGATCACCCTGTGGCTAAACATGCCTTGGTGCACAGCCAGCACATCTTGGCACAGTGTTACACCGTCCTGGTTATCTGGATACTTCCCACCAACACCAACCTATCCGAACTCCGGAGATGGGAACTTGCCCTTCAGTATATCCTCTCTTCTCGTTATCCGCCAGGCCTCAATCTCCGCTAATTTCTAGTTGCTGCCACTCATACCTCACCTGTCTCTCAACAACTTCTTTGCCTCTACTCTTCCACCTCGACTGACATCTCTGCCCAAACTCTTTGTCTTTAAATATGTCTGCTTGTGCCTGTATGTGTGGATGGATATGTGTGTGTGTGTGCGAGTGTATACCTGTCCTTTTTTCCCCCTAAGGTAAGTCTTTCCGCTCCCGGGATTGGAATGACTCCTTACCCTCTCCCTTAAAACCCACATCCTTTCGTCTTTCCCTCTCCTTCCCTCTTTCCTGATGAGGCAACAGTTTGTTGCGAAAGCTTGAATTTTGTGTGTATATTTGTGTTTGTTTGTGTGTCTATCGACCTGCCAGCACTTTTGTTTGGTAAGTCTCATCATCTTTCTTTTTAGATATATTTTTTCCACGTGGAATGTTTCCCTCTGTTATATTCATATAAGTGATCTGATGGACAGAGTGGGCAGTAATCAGCAGTTGTTTGCTGACAATGCTGTGGTGTTCAGGAAACCATCAAAGTTGAGTGCTGTAGGGTGATTAAAGCTGACTTAGACAAAATTTCAGTTGATATGATGATTGGCAGCTGGCTCTAAATGTAGAAAAATGTAAGTTAATGCGGGTGAGCAGGAAAAACAAGTTTGTAATGTTTGAATATAGTATTAGTAGTGCACGACAGTCATGTCTGTTAAATATCTTGGAGGAACATTGCAAGTGATATGAAATGGAATCAGCATGTGAGGATTGTGGTATGGAAGGAAAATGGTAGACTGTAGTTCATTGGCAGAATTTTAGGACAGACTGGTTCATCTGTAAAGGAGACTTGCTTATAGGATGCTAGTACGACCTATTCTTGAGTATTACTCGAGTTTTCCGGGTATGCACTAGGACCTAATGAAGGAAGAAAATGAAGCGATGCACAGGTAGTCTGCTACACTTCTTACCGGTAGGTTCGTCGAACAACGTGCTAGTGTTACGGTGATTCTCTGGAACTCAAATGGGAATCCCTGGAGTGAAGGCGATGTTGTTGTTGTTGTTGTTGTTGTTGTTGTTGTGGTCTTCAGTCCTGAGACTGGTTTGATACAGCTCTCCATGCTACTCTATCCTGTGCAAGCTTCTTCATCTCCCAGTACCTATTTCAACCGACATCCTTCTGAATCTGCTTAGTGTATTCATCTCTTGGTCTCCCCCTACGATTTTTACCCTCCACGCTGCCCTCCAATACTAAATTGGTGATCCCTTGATGCCTCAGAACATGTCCTACCAACCGATCCCTTCTTCTGGTCAAGTTGTGCCACAAACTTCTCTTCTCCCCAATCCTATTCAATACTTCCCCATTAGTTACGTGATCTACCCACCTTATCTTCAGCATTCTTCTGTAGCACCACATTTCGAAAGCTTCTATTCTCTTCTTGTCCAAACTGGTTATCGTCCATGTTTCACTTCCATACATGGCTACACTCCATACAAATTCAGAAACGACTTCCTGACACTTAAATCTATACTCGATGTTAACAAATTTCTCTTCTTCAGAAACGATTTCCTTGCCATTGCCAGTCTACATTTTATATCCTCTCTACTTCGACCATTATCAGTTATTTTACTCCCTAAATAGCAAAACTCCTTTACTACTTTAAGTGTCTCATTTCCTAATCTAATTCCCTCAGCATCACCAGACTTAATTCGACTACATTCCATTATCCTCGTTTTGCTTTTGTTGATGTTCATCTTATATCCTCATTTCAAGACACTGTCCATTCCGTTCAACTGCTCTTCCAAGTCCTTTGCTGTCTCTGACAGAATTACAATGTCATCGGCGAACCTCAAAGTTTTTATTTCTTCTCCATGGAGTTTAATACCTACTCCGAAATTGTATTTTGTTTCCTTCACTGCTTGCTCAATATACAGATTGAATAACATCGGGGAGAGGCTACAACCCTGTCTCACTCCCTTCCCAACCGCTGCTTCCCTTTCATGTCCCTTGACTCTTATAACTGCCATCTGGTTTTTGTACAAATTGTAAATAGCCTTTCGCTCTCTGTATTTTACCCCTGCCACCTTCAGAATTTGAAAGAGAGAATTCCAGTCAACATTGTCAAAAGCTTTCTCTAAGTCTACAAATGCTAGAAACGTAGGTTTGCCTTTCCTTATTCTTTCTTCTAAGATAAGTCTTAAGGTCAGTATTGCCTCACGTGTTCCAATATTTCTACGGAATCCAAATTGATCTTCCCCAAGCTTGGCTTCTACTAGTTTTTCCATTCGTCTGTAAAGAATTCGCGTTAGTATTTTGCAGCTGTGGCTTCTGATAGTTCGGTAATTTTCACATCTGTCAACACCTGCTTTCTTTGGGATTGCAATTATTATATTCTTCTTGAAGTCTGAGGGTATTTCGCCTGTCTCGTACATCTTGCTCACCAGATGGTAGAGTTTTGTCAGGACTGGCTCTCCCGAGGCCGTCAGTAGTTCTAATGGAATGTTGTCTACTCCCGGGGCCTTGTTTCGACTCAGGTCTTTCAGTGCTCTGTCAAACTCTTCATGCAGTATCGTATCTCCCATTTCATCTTCATCTACATCCTCTTCCATTTCCATAATATTGTCTTCAAGTACATCGCCATTGTATAGACCCTCTATATACTCCTTCCACCTTTCTGCTTTCCCTTCTTTGCTTAGAACTGGGTTTGCATCAACAAAAGCAAAACGAGGATAATGGAATGCAGTCAAATTAAATCGGGTGATGCTGAGGGAATTAGATTAGGAAATGAGACACTTAAAGTAGTAAAGGAGTTTTGCTATTTAGGGAGTAAAATAACTGATAATGGTCGAAGTAGAGAGGATATAAAATGTAGACTGGCAATGGCAAGGAAATCGTTTCTGAAGAAGAGAAATTTGTTAACATAGAGTATAGATTTAAGTGTCAGGAAGTCGTTTCTGAAAGTATTTGTATGGAGTGTAGCCATGTATGGAAGTGAAATGTGGGCAATAAATAGTTTCGACAAGAAGAGAATAGAAGCTTTCGAAATGTGGTGCTACAGAAGAATGCTGAAGATTAGATGGGTAGATCACATAACTAATGAGGAGGTATTGAATAGGATTGGGGAGAAGAGAAGTTTGTGGCACAACTTGACTAGAAGAAGGGATCGGTTGGTAGGACATGTCCTGAGGCATCAAGGGATCACAAATTTAGCATTGGAGGGCAGCGTGGAGGGTAAAAATCGTAGGGGGAGACCAAGAGAGGAATACACTAAGCAGATTCAGAAGGATGTAGGTTGCAGTAGGCACTGGGAGATGGAGCTTGCACAGGATAGATTAGAATGGAGAGCTGCATCAAACGAGTCTCAGGACTGAAGACCACAACAACAACAACAACAACAGTATGTTAACAATCTACTGCACCAAACTTCAGATTCACAGCCTCCATTTTCATTAGTACCAAAAACAAGTTCCTTCTTGAAGCACTTGGCGGTGGTTTGTTCGCCGGCTCTGAGAGGTTGCAGTCTTGAGCCACTGGAGTAACATTTGTTGTAGCATCCTTTACTGTGTATCCATTGCCCTGGTGATGTTGTTTACAGTTGAAGCAATGAATTCTAGGCATCTTGTGTGATAATATGCCACAAACGAACACAAAACAATGCAGCCAAATTAAAATCATTTTTAAATTCTCAACACCACACTGCAAGCCTTTCAAAACAGAGAACAAACAAAATCAGTGATCAAATCAATACATGTTGATAGCAGCAGCAGCAGCAGAGAAAGTCAATATCCATAGTCCTTTGTTTCATGTATGACAATCTCTGGCGCAAATATAAACATTTCAATTTTACCTAGTGAAATACATGTACGTATGACAGAAGAATGCTGTGCACTGGGCTGTGGCACTGCATCATGGTACACTTAATACGAAATAATGTGCTTTATAATCTCTTACATATATATGTTTTATACATCACACTATTTAGGAATATGTGAGCTACAAAATAGGCATGTTTTTTAATTTTTTTACGTCCTACACCCCTCCCCCCTTAAGTGTTTTAAATTTTGTTTTTCTGAATTGGTGGCGGCAAAAGTGTGACTGTTATTTCAGCAAGGATACCGATGATGTCTCTTCATAAATTGGACATTGTGCTTACTGTCTAATGTCAGAGAGTATAAAATGGAGGAATTAATGGGATGGCGTTGGTTTATCCTGGGTTCTGGTTTGCCTTCCAGAAAAAATAGTTCTGGAGTTACATAATGATTTATTTTGTAGGACATAGCATTTTGTTTTGATGATACTGCTCATCATAGAATGAAGTTGAAGTTGAGTCTTTTGTAAATAATGAAAACAAAGAGAGTGAGCTTGGTACAATTTGAACTTTTCTCAAAAGTTTACATACAGAAATGTTTAAAGGCCATGACATCTTTGAAGTCACAAACCCTATGAATTACTTGGAATAGTGACTAGTCCAAAACATCAAAACTTGAAGAACGGACTGCTCTGTTTGTAACATTTAGTTGAGTAATTTCCTCACCCAATGGTCAGTTCACGCTGTTGACTTACTGCTGAAAGCAATTTCACATGTAAAACCTGAATACAGTTTTGAGTAACAGTGTGGGTAATTTTCATTTGGTGGTGTCTACACGCATATGATGTAAGAGTCTTTCCCATTCAGAGTAATTGACATTGAAATGGGATGTTACTCTGTTCATGCCTTAGGTAATTGGAGTGCTTCATTCTTGAGTTGAATCTATATTACACACATTGCACATTTATATTATTATTATTATTATTATTATTTTATATTGTTTCATGTTGTTTCAGGCTTATGAAATGCTGCTTAGTGCCAGAAACATCCAGAACAAGGAGGAAAAGGACGCAAAACTTCATGCAGCACTGCAGGTATTGTTGGTCATTACATTTTTCCATTATGAAATAGGTATTTGTCTTCGCACAGTACACCTTTATCAGTGGTCAAGATGTGATCTAACGAAGTTGGCTGATACTTCAGTTATTAGATTTAATCATAATTCTGTCAGTTCTGTAGGATTCATTGCATAAAAATAGTATGTCTTAAAATCCAGTTTTGAGAAATAATATGCTTCAGGCAATTTACTTGCAATATGAAAACCATAGGAAAAGTAGTGTTTGTTTGTCTATATTACACATTAACACAGTGTTAGGTTCCTCTGCACAGCAAATCGCTGGCTGTTTGGTAGCCCACAATGTTCAGAGTGAGCTTCTACATGTAACAATGAGCAACCAGAATTGAAAAAATGCCATAGTAGTACTATGGTTGAAAGTTACTATTTCATATTGCTGTAATCTTCTATCAGCCTGTACCAGATCTGCCATGGTGAAGGCAGGCCAGTGGAGTTTTCAGAACAATGTGGCAGTTGCCAATGTGTTTAGGTAACTGTCAGATGATTCGTTACTTGAGTAATTGTACTGTTGTTTATTATTGTGTGTTGTACAAAAATGGCGACAGTAATTGCCATAAAACAATTGGTTTGCTATAGGAAAGGCAACTACTGTGGGGGAACGTCAGTCATATGACGTCCAGTTCTGGATAAAGGATCCTGTAGGCTTGTACATGCACTATGATCTCCAGGAATAAGCATCCATGTTAGTTTCCTAATATTCCCCCAGGGGGCTCTTAACTTTTTTGTGAAGTTGTGAGTACGTGCTTGGCCATCAAGGGGTCGCAGCTGTTCTATTCCCTTTCATACTGCAAGCCCTTCCTCCTATTATTATTTTTCGCACTATCCCTTTCCACTGTATGGACTTATTCCTGCTGTCCATTCTTGGTTTTTGTTTATGGTTTTGGACATTGATCTTTTCTTTCCTATCCTCCCCTCCCTCCTCTGCCCCCCTCTCCCCCCTCCAGCACTTCACGTTTCATCCTAAAGTACACGGTCCTCAGTGTTGGATTTGACCCACCATTCCTTTTACAAATTTTACAGAAGTGCAGTTCGTGCAGGGAAGGCTGCCCAGTGCGGTGTATATTCCATATCTGTGCATTTCTCTTTGCTCCCTTCCTATCTGGCAATGGTAATTCCCCCAAAACCCTACATGGTTGCCATCTGGGGGGGGGGGGGGGGTCAATTACCTATTTGGTGGTAGCTCTCCTGACTGTGCAGGTATTATACTATTGTTACCTGAGCTGCAAGCTCCCCACTTACGCCAAGGGGCACGTGTCAGTTGTGGCTGCAATGTGGGGATTGTGAGCAATGAACTACTGGCCAGCTAGCTGTTGCTGAGACTGAATGGTGCCCATGGGAGACCCCCATTAGGAGCAGGTGGAACTGTGGCAGATGACTTGCATATGAAACGGATTAAACTTTCTTCCATTGTTGGCCCCAATGCCCCAGCCGTCTTTTTTGAAGGAAAATATTCTTACAATGCAGAGAGAGATGGTCTCAAAATGTTCTCTTACCTGGCTACACAATGGGAGTAACATAGGGATAAGAGATATGGAGATAAATACTCCCATCAATACTTAGTTTGGTCTAGGCTTGCCCACCGTAACAGATTATCTCCCACTGCCATCTTCTTTTACAGGCAGATGACGAGTTATGTGCCAGTTTGAATCAATGGGGTGTGCTTTTTGTCTGTTGTATCCAGCAGGGACCAAAGGACAAGGGTTGCTACTGGGGCCTTCACTGTAGTCATTGAAGGCAAAGCGTTGCTGAAAAGGTCAATGTGATATGAAACCATATGAGCCCCTCGGAATGTAGTGCTTCAAATGCATGAGATCCAGGCACATGTCTTTGCGTAGTAATACTAGCCCCATCTCTAGGGATTGTGGAGATCAATTGCACATCAGTGTTTTAGTATAATACACTCACTCTTTCCTTTCTACCTTGGACCCTTGTTCCCACTTGTCTAAACCTGTAACCCTGGTGTTTGGGGGCCCTCCTCATACAGCTTCTTTCCACACACTCGCTTCGGGAGTGTTGACTCCACATCTGTTGGGTACGTCGAGTCCCAGCGATCAGCTGGAGAGGCATCACCCTCCTCCAGTATCTCTCACCAGGAAGGGATGCTCCCTTTCCAGATCTCTACTGATCTGCAACCAGATTCCAGCCAGTGACTGAAGGAGCCACAGGCTGCTGGTCGTAGGACTTGGTGTTCCATCCCTGAAACTAGTCCTTGCAGGCATTAAAATCACCTGAAGAGGAGGCAGACAGATTATCTGAGGAAGAGGAGGAGGAGGAGGACAGAAGTCCTCAAAGGAGTAGACTTCAGTGGCCCCCATGACTCCTGACTCCCACCCCCCTCTCTTGTGTTCCACCTCTGCATCCACAGATCCTCCCACGTAATCTGATTCAGAACCAGTCTATATTGATACCATATCCTTCATGCTCCCACAGGATACTGATAGTGTGATTCTCCAGTGGAACTGTAGCAGCCTTTTCCACCAGCTGCCTGAGCTTAGGTGTGTCTCATGTGTATATTCTGCTTTCTGCATTTCCCTGTAGGAAACATGGTTCCCAGCAATGTAGGCCCTTACCACCCGTGTCTGCTGGTCTATTTTAAGAATCACTTGACTATAAAAGCGTCCTGGATGGAGTTTGCATGTACATTCTGAACTCTGTCTCCAGCGAATACGTGCCACTTGATATGTCTTTGGAGGTCGTGGCTGTCCATGTGAGGATGTCGCTGGATTTTACCGTACACAATGTGTATCTCCCTCCTGATAGGGGATTGTGTCAAAACACATTGACTGCATTGACTTATCAGCTCCCCCACTCTTGCTAATTCTGGGTGACTTCAATTCCGAAGGAATGAAGAAGTATTAAGAAGAGTCGAGGAAGAAAGAAACTTGCTGAAAGTTATCAGAAAGAGAAAACTGAACTGGATTGAACATTGTTCAAGGAGGGACTGTTTATTGAAGGAAGGAATAGAAGGAATGGTGGAGGGAAAAAGGGGAAGAGGAAAAGAAGATATCAAATGCTGGACATAAATGGAAAGACTATCTATGGACAGACAAAAGTGGTAGAGGCTTAACCCATGACAAGATCTGTCATAAGGCAGAATACCATACTACTACTACTACTACTACTACTACTCGATTCCCATAACCCTTTGTGGGGTGGAACCATGACCACTGGCAGTGGCAAAGTTATCGAAAACTTGCTTGCAGAGCTCAACCTTTGTCTCTTGGATACTGGTGCCCTCAAAAATTTCAGTGTGGCGTATGGCTCTTGTTTGGCGATGGGATTGCCAATATCACATCGTCACCCATTTCAACCAAATGTGAAGCGATGACAAGTTCCCATTTCAGTGGTGAGAAAGTGTGATCGCCCCAGTACTCAAAACAGGTAACACCTCCTCGAGATGGAGAGCTATCGCCCAACTAGTGTCACTAATGTTCTCTGTAGGTTGCTTGAGCATATGGTGAACCAACAGCTGTGGAGTCTCCAGTTCTGTTGGCTCCGTCCCAGAGTGGTTTTTGCCAATCCCATTCTACTGCTGACATTCTGGTCTGCCTGGAGTCTGCTATCTGGACAGCTTTTGCCCTCTGACAGCATCTTATTGCTGCCTTCTTTGACTTATAAAAGGCCAAGTGACATCACCACATCCTCGTTACCCTAGACGAGTGGGATCTCCATATCCGGAACTTCTTATCTCACTGCACTTTCAGAGTTCATGTTAGTGCTTCCCACTGTACACCCTGTTTTCATGAGAATGGGGTCCCACAGGACTCTTTACTGTGTTTGCCCATTTTCCTAGAGGCTGTTCATGGCCTAGCCACAGCTGTAGGATCTACAGTGTCACCCTGCTTGTATGCTGACAATTTCTGTTTTCATAAAGGCATGCTGAAAAATAATACCTCCAGATTTGTTTATGTGAAAACTCTTAAAGCTCTAAAGGTTTAGTGAACTGTGCTCCGTGCAGAATGGATCCAGTGCACTCGCTGCTAAATTGATGGCCATCAATTGGGCCCTCAGTCACAGTCATTCTTGGACCAGTGAGTCTGTCTTAATCTTACTCTTCATAAGAAAGGGGACACGAGTGACTTAAATAATTGTAGACCAATCCCGTTCCTGACTTCATTTTCTAAAATACTCGAAAAAGTTATGTATTCAAGAGTAGTCGTACATTTAAGTGAAAATAATTTACTCAGCATGTCACAGTTCGGATTCTGGAAGGGTTACTTGACTGAGAATGCTCTCTACACATTTACCCATCAAATAGTACAAGCCCTAAATATGAGGGTAATCCCAAAAGTAAGGTCTCCATTTTTTTTTATAAGTACAGAACTCTGATTGTGTGGCAGTTGGTCACACTGTTATGAAGAGTGCTGTGTGTAAACATGCTCACGCCGTGCTGAGGCGTTCAGTCTTGGCTTTGCAGCCGTTGAGAATGGAGCTCCCATTGGATGTTACCACCAATTGCATGCAGTTATTCGGTTTTTGAATGCAAAGGGCACTGCGCTGATGGAAATCCATCGCCAGTTGACGGAAGTGTATGGTGAGTCGTGCATGGATGTCAAAAGTGTTTGAAAGTGGTGTAGAGAGTTTGCAGTTGGTCGGACTGAAATTCACGATGAACAAAGGAGCGGGAGACCATCAGTTTCTGAGGGACAGTGTTGAAGGTTGAGCAAAGCATGCGTGTAGATCGCCGGATCACCCTGGATGATGTCTGCACATTGGTTCCTGAGGTTTCCCGAAGCACTGCTCACAGAATTTTAATGGAAATATTGAACTACCGTAAGGTGTGTGCAAGATGTGTGCCGTGCCGTGAGGACCACATGCGGCAACGAGTTGATGCTTCGCGCGCATTTCTTCACCTCCTTGCAGCCGAACAGAACAACTTTCTGGACTCAGTTATCACAGGTGACCATAACTTTCTGAACTGCATGGTGGCGAGCTGGTATGACATTGGCATACAAAAACTGCCACGTCTACAAAAATGCAATTGACAGAAATGGTGATTATGTCAAAAAATAGCTAAATGTTCAAGCTGTAAACTGATGTAAACCATTGTAGAAGTAAACCGGTCTATGAACTTACAAAAAATAGGAGACCTTACTTTTGGGATTATCCTCGTAACAAATTATTACCAGTTGGTATTTTTTGTGATCTTTGCAAGGCATTTGCCTGTGTGGATCATGTTGCACTCTTAGAAAAACTCAGGTTTTAAGGAAGTGAAGGCTATACACACAGCTGGTTTGAATCATAGTTAACGAACAGAAAGCAAAACGTTGTGCTGAATAACACAAATAATGTTGGGAGGCTGGTAAATTCTAGTGAATGGGGAGTTATTACAAAGGGAGTCACAGAGTTCAACTTCGGGTCCTCTGCTGTTCCTTATTCATGTGAATGACCTCTCACTTAACGTTCGGCAAGCAGAGCTAGTACTTTTAGCAGATGACACGAATGTTTTAATAAATCCCATTCCAGAAAAAGCAACTGAAGATATTGTTAGGGATGTCTTTTAAAGAATTATTAAGTGGTTCTCAGAAAATGGACTCTCCCTTAGTTTTGAAAACACACACTTATCCAGTTGTGTACACTGAGTAGAGTCATGCCAATAACTGATGTAGCATATGAACAGGGCTAAGTTAACAGGGTAGATTTCTCCAAATTTTTAGGTGTTCACATTGGTGACAACCTGAACTGAAAGAAGCATATTACTGAACTTCTCAAACAATTAAGTTCAGCTTCTTTTGCTCTTTGTATAATCGCTAATCTTGGTAATAAACAGGTCAGCCTCCTAACGTACTTTGCTTATTTCCACTCGGTAATGTCTTGCGGAATAGTTTTCTAGGGTAACTCACCGCTTAGACATAAATTATTGATTGCACAAAAGAGAGCAGTGAGAATAATTAGTGGTTTTCACTCAAGGATGTCATGTAGGAGTATTCAAGGAGTTACATATTCTAACTGCACCATTAGAATACATATATTCACTAATGAAATTCGTTACAAATAATCCATCTCAGTTCATGAAGAACAGTGATGTTCATACGTACAACACTAGAGGGGAAAAATGACCTTTACTATCGGTTATTGTAGCTGTCAGTTGCTCAAAAAGGAGTACATTATTCAGCAACAAAAATCTTTGATCATTTGGTCAACAATATAAAGTGTCTGGCAGGTAGCAGATCAAGTTTTAAATCTAGCTTAAAATCATTTCTTTTGGACAACTCCTCCTATTCCATGGACAAGTTTCTGGGTCAAAACCATTTTAAAAAAAAAGTGCCTCTAAATGTAGTTGCATGTGTAGAACTAAAAATTTCAGTAGTATTAGTACTATTTGTGTGTGTGTGTGTATGTGTGTGTGTGTGTGTGTGTGTGTGTGTGTGTGTGTGTGTGTAAATAATTGACTTGTTCCACATCATATCGATAAAATAGTCGTAAAAATGATCTACGGAACATGACATAATAAACTAAACTAAGCAGTGACTCCTTGAGTAGTGTTCAGTCCGTTGACCAGTGCTCCTACCGACACCCATTGGTTGTGGCTGTCCCCATCAAGCTGGACAGTCGGTAGTCTTCGTCTCGACCCTCGGTCACGTTAGGACCCAGGGAATGAACGTGCTGACTGGTTGGCCAAGTTAGCTCCCAAGATTCTGACTTTGGAGATGAGGCACTGGAACTGGACCTTTGGTCGGTTAATAATAGATTGGAACACGGAATGATGTGCGCTGGCTTCTGGCAGTCTTCAATTTGTGCTTCTCACAACATGTCTACCATTCTGTCAGCTTCACATTGGCCACACTTGGTGGTTGACACACAGCCACATTGCATGATGTGAGGATCCCTCCCATTGTCAGTGTGGTGCCCGTTTGACAGTGGCCCGCATTCTACTGGACTGCCTTATGTTCGCTGCCTTACGGTGAAATCTTAAACTTGCTGACGTACTGCCTTTGGTACTAGCATACAGCACCAAAGTGGCCGATTTGGTTTATGTTTTACTTGTGAAGGCAGTTAATGCAACTTACTCCGAGGTACCACACATTGACTTCATCGAACACTTGAGGGGCTGGAAGGGTGCACTGCTGCCTGTTCTGACCCATAGGTCCCCGTGGCTGTACTTGCTCCATGGTCCATTTATTCTTCTACATTTGTCAGTGTTTTAATGTCTCATCGTCTTTCTCTTCCTGAGATTTAATGAATTTCTCCACATTGTTAGTTTTCTTATGGTAACAGAAGGTGAAGAAATACTGGTCAGATGCGTAGGGTGCATCTCTCATTGCATAACATGGGGGTTCCAGATGCTTTTTGGGCAGAGCAACTTTCACACATTACTCCTTCTCACCCCTTTCTCTCTCCTATTTGGTTCTCTCTTCGGTTTATTGATTCCCAGTTGCGACTCTGTTCATCAGGATTTGTCGTCTGTGTATTCCTCTCTGATGACTATTCCTGAATTGATGCATGTGATGACTATTCCTGAATTGATGCATGTAGGATGGAGGGGTTTATGACCTTGTAGTTTGGTCCCTTTAACCCCCATCAATCCAATTTTTTTTATGTCTTGGAATCCAGTGAAGAACATCCTTGTCCATCTACCTACCTGTCTACATGTCTTGCCCATGTCCATTTTTATTCCAGTCATAATTACATCATTTATGTAAGTCTGTTCTTTGATAAATTAATTTGTTTTCATGTTTCAGCCAGTAATTATCAACAAGCATCCCTCCATTGTTGACTGGCTAGCTGTCAGTCAAAACTGTTAACGTGCAGTGATGATAAACTTTTCATTTAAGTAGTATTAGAATTTTGCCTCTGAAAACCTTACTTACACTATCAAAGCATGACAGGCCATTCTTACTCTTATATTTACTTCTTGTCATACCCATTCATCTCTGTCTTTCATCACCTTAAATGCAAAAATTCGTAAATTGTTTCTGTGAGCTCATGATTAAGTTCTACAGTTTTCATATTATAACTGTCATTTAAACCTGCCATTGTACTTGCTCAATTTATGATCTTGTGCTCTATTTATTTTCTTTTATTAGATTATATTGTGAATATAAAAATTATAGCTGGACAACCCTTTGATGTTGTAGAGACTTATTGTTAAAAATTTTACTGCAAATGTTGTCATCACAAACGTGCCAATATGATGTCTTGTTCCACAATGATCATGTGTACATTTAAATGCATCATCTTTAAGGGTGTAATCCCTTATTGTAGATTTACCATTTCACACGAGCCATATTTATTTAGGTAACACTTTTTGCAATAATCTCTTAAATTGAATGGGCATTTAGGACTGTTGCAACAATTTGTTATTTTCACAGCCTGGCATTTCTGTAATGATGCAGGACTTTGACACATCAGAACTAAATTCTATAACACTGGTATTGCGGCCATTTATCCTAAAAAAGCATTATGGGTGAAGCCTAAGGCAATCAGATCCACCTCCTTATTAGCCTTGTCATACAGTTCACTTATAGGTGTAACTAGTTTAGTCGCAACTTGGTGCAAATGTTCTTAGAGGATCATTCATCACATGTTTTGGTAATAATTGAACATGTACTAAAATTCGGTGAAAACATATATTGCAGATTAGAAGGCTAGTTAGTTACTAACAAACAGGTACTGCATGCAGCACTATAATGTTAGTGGCATGGCAGTTTGTCAGTAAACATACAGTACTTAAAAAACATTTATTCACTTGAACACCATGCCATAGAATGATCAATTGAAAAGATGGACTTTCTGCTCCACAGTAATGATATTAAGTTAGCAAAGCTTGGAGTGAGTGAACCACATCACTGGCCAAAGGCTGATGCAGTGTGTATGATTGCTAGATTTAGTGTGGACTGTGTGCCTGGTAGTAGCAATAACTAACTTGGTTCGATGAGTAGGTACTCGCATGCTTCATTAAGGTAATGCCCATTTGCTGCCAGAAAGTAGAAGCTTACTGTTGACAAAATTAAATTTATTGGTGATAAGAAGGAGAAAGCAGTGAAAGTGGAGACAGGAAAGGTGTTGGAATGCACAAACAAAATGTGAAACTGAGCAAGTCAGTGGTGTGCGAATCACAGCAGAAGGTGTGTGTGTGTGTGTGTGTGTGTGTGTGTGTACAGCGGAGATGCTGAGTCACAGAAAGGCACGACAAAAGGACTGTCGAAAATTTAGCTTTCAGCCAACAAGGCCTTCGTATATGCCTTGATAATGTGAATAAATGTGATGATTGACATCAGTTTATGAACACTCCAAGGAAATACCAACTTTGTTAGAACATCACAGCTTATGTTTTGTAGAACTGGATGTTAAACCTAGCTGACTGCGGGAGGTCCCGGGACAGCAATGGGTTTCAGGGCGTACTGAACGGCGAGATGGCTTAGTGTCCAGTGATCTTAACCTAGAACAGTACATCTTAGTGGCCTTTCGGTCAGAATATGTCAAAATTAGTAGTTAACCTGCAATCATTAAAAACGATTGTAGCCTGCAAAGTAATGCAGTAGCATAGTATGTAAAGTAAAAAGGTAGTATGCTGCTGTTCATGGTTTCATTCATACTACAAAAATTAGTTTTTTCTTCTTCTTGCTCTGTGTCTTTCTTTACTATCACTTTTGATGGCAGATTATAAATGCCTTCATTGTGTTGGTTACAATCATTAAAACAAAGGCAATTTTTCATTGTGGTGAGGTCTTTCCATGACATTTCAATCAAACTTTTTCCCCTGAACGTGAAAATATTTTTATTGTAACCAACCTACAGAGGAAGAAATGATCATCATAATAAAATCAGAGAAACCAGAGCTCATAAAGAAAGATGTAAGTATTAACTTTTCCCACAAGCTGTTAGAGAGTGGAATGGCAGAGTAGTAGTCTGAAGGTACCTCTGACTCCTCTACCAGGCATTTAAGTGTACCTTGCAGAATAGTCATGTAGATGCAGATAACAAATTAAATGGAATTGATTTCATGTTCGATATGCAGCAGGTGTATACAAATTTATTTATAGTTTTAAGATTTATAATTGTTAAGAGCAATGGCTGTCATAGAAACATCAGTAAGATAAATTGTTCTTCTACCATAAATGTTGTATAAAAAAGTTTCAATAAATGTGGGGGGGGGGGGGGGACGACTTAGATCATTCCGCAGTATAGGTGTGTCATATGGTAATTTTGCAGCCATAAAACAGTGTCTACTTTAAATTTACCAGTCTTCACCCTTACTTAGATGTCAACAATTATTTTAAAAAATAACTATACAACTAGTACCAAACCTGCAGTGCATTAATCTGACACTCATCTGTTCACCATTGTTAATGCAGATACTGTTGTCATGAAAGTTATGTAAATTGACCTCGTCCAGTTGTCGAGGGTGAAGCTCCTGCTCCTGCACAAGGGCCGATCGCTGTGAATACCTGTGCTATGAGATAGTTGACAACTTAAATGCATTGCCATTCAGTTGGTGCTCTGATCCTCATCCTCACTTGCATCTTCCACTTGACAGAAAAACTGTTCTCTCTGTGAAATTTGTTTTTAAATTGGGGTTCAGTGGATTACCAATGTATGTATGTATGTATGTATGTATGTATCTGATGTGATCCATTATAAACGCTGCTGAAAGCCTGCCGCTGTGAAAACAATAGGTTTGTTTATAAATAAATCATCTGCTACCAGTCACGATTTTCTTTATTTTTTGCACAATGCGTTTCGGGAAATGATTCCCATTTTCAAGTGTGTTTTTTGTGTTTGTTACGTCATTCCTATGTGATGTTGTCGATGTGTGAGATTCTGCTTCATTTCGTTGACTTTACTGCAATGTATAAGAAAACACGTGATTTTTAGTTGGTTGTCGATCTTTTTGTGACGTTAGTGGCGAAATTTAGAGTAATTTGTACTTACAGTTTCCTTATGGTCCATTTGTGCAGTCTCTCGCACACACTAAACATCACACACAACTTATTGTACACTTTTAAACATTGCAAACATTTTACATAAACAAAACAGTGACACAGGTGTTCTTAAAAGTAGTCAACAGAGATGACATATAGGTCTTCCACGGAGTATAATACGCTTTTGTACAGAGGTTATGTACCTTAATAATTTGGATCATAATTTACTTAAGTCTATTTTACAATGTGCTTATTTCTGTGTGTTACTATTTTTATTTAAGTATACTATCAAAACATCTGAAGAAATTTGCTGATTCACTTTCATGTTTTTTGTTTAATATTTTATCTTCATATTTTCTGTAATGTGAATATATCTCCAGTTCTTCTAGCAAATCCATTTTATGTCCTTTATTTAGTCGGTGAAGTACTTTGACATTTTGCTCTATTTTTCCAAATGGGTGTCCTGTATTCTGTACATGTGTTGCTATGGTTGCTGTAGTGTGTCTGTTGTGTGTGTAGGCTTTTATGTGCTCTGTGTACTTAGTATTGAAATTTTGGCCTGTCTGTCCTAGGCAGAACATGGAGCATTCCTGGCATGTGGCCTTGTGTATTCCAGCGTCTGAGTTTGGATCATGCTTACAGTTTATATTGTGTATTAGTTTTTGCTGTGGTTTATTAGATGTGGGAAACCCAATTTTTACTTTGTGATTTTTGAAAATATTTGCAATCTTCTGTGATTCATTGTCAATGTATGGGATACTAGATAGGCATTTTTTTTTCTCTTTTTCTTCTGTGGTGCAGTTTGTACCTGGCTCTTTCTCCGCGTTGTCTAGGATTGTCAACCATGGAAGCATTGTATCCATTGGCAACTGCAATCTTTTTCACTGTGTTTATTTCTTGTTGCATGTTTTCGTGGTTCAGTGGTATTTTAGTTGCCCTATGTAGCATTGACCCGTATGCTACCTCTTTATGGATATTTGGGTGAGATGAGGTAGCAGGGGTTGTGGTGTCAGTCATTGTGTTTTTCCTATGAATTTTGAATGTGCATGTTTTGTTGTGTCTTGTAATATTTAGCTCCAGAAAGTTGATGCTTTTATTTTGTTCATGTTCCACTGTAAATTTAATTTACTCATGTAGATTATTGAAGTAATTTAGAATGTCTGTGATGTCTTTCGTATCCCTTTCACTAACAGTAGTGTGTCATCTACATATCTCCTATACAATTCAATTTTCTTTAGGCAAGGTTCTTGGCTGATAAATAATTTTTGTCCTGAGTGATTTATGTATATGTCAGCTATAGTACCAGATATACATGATCCCATTGCTGGGCCATCTGGTTGTTAATATATGTTGCCATTAAAAGTGAAGTAGTTGTAACTTAGGGTTAGCTAAAGGTGTTCCATAAATTCAATAAGTTCTGTGTATGAAATTTTCTTGTGTTTCATAAGGTTCTTTTGTATTACTGTTACAGCTTCTTGTATGGGTATGTTTGAGTAAAGGTTGGTGATGTCAAGTGATATAAACTGAGCATCTTGGGGAGCTTTCTGCTTTTTAGTTCCTTAGCTAGTATCATGCTGTTTTTATGGAATACATATGAAGCAACTGCTCTTCCAGCCGTGTGCAGGAAGTGGTTTCCAAAAATTATGCCACTGGAACCACAATAGAAGAGAGTGATGGGAAAAAATTGACATAGTTCAAATGGCTCTGAGCACTATGGGACTTAACAGCTATGGTCATAATTGACATAGTGAAAGTGACGGATACGACTTTTGCACAGGTAGTCGCCATATCACAGTATTGAGTGTGACCTAGTGAAAATAGCCTCAGCAACGACCCAACCAATGTTGGGCTGGTGCCTGCTTTTGTGCAGCATGATCAGCCCCAGTTGAACCGCTCTGTCAGGAGGGTAAATATGGAGTTGGATCAGTTGCCTAGGGTGGCCACTCTGTCAGACATTGGATTGGTTCCTGTTGAGGCTGTTGATAGGGGGGATTTCACAAGGCATGGCCTACATCTCAATAGGAAAGGGAAGGGTAAACTGGCAGGGTTGTTAGCGAAATCCATAAGGGGGGGACACTAGTACTCTTTTTTTTTAGACTAATATCAGTGTCCAATGAGAAGTTCAGGCAGGCAGGTGCTAAAGAGATCCAGGAAAGTAAATAATAATGTTACCATATTTAACCAAAATATTGGTGGATTAAAGAAAAAAGTAGATTCTCACAAAAGTTAAGTAAAAAATAATGTTACCATTTTTCACCAAAATATTCCGGGATTGAAGAATAAAGTAGATGAGCTCCTGGTTTGTTTAGATGACATTGAATCTGATTATGCCTGTCTGAGCATCACATTGTGTCTGATATGGAAAAGGTAAATATCAGTGGTTATAAACTAGCTGCACATATGAGTAGAGAGAATAAGGTGGGAGGAGGAGTTGCCACATATGTCAAAAGTTATCACTGTGTAGAAAGCTTAGATACAAAAAAGTTTTGTCTAGAGCAACATATAGAAGCATGTGCCTGTCAACTTAAACTGAAGGAGGGCTCTTTTTATAATTGTAACAGTATATAGGTCCCCTTCAGGAAACTTTCATTTATTACTGAAAACTTTGGATGCCTTGTTGTGCTATCTGTCAGATAGGGGAAAGCAAATTATTATTTGTGGGGACTTCAATGTTGGTTCACTGAAAGTGTAATAGGAAGAATGACCTGGAAGTCTTGCTCAGTTCTTTCAATTTGACATTTGTCATTAATTTTCCTTCTCGGGTAGTAAAGGACAGCAGCACAGTTCTTTCAATTTGACATTTGTCATTAATTTTCCTACTCGGGTAGTAAAGGACAGCAGCACATTGATAGATAACACTTTTATAGACCAAGATAGGTTTAAAAACATAAGTTCTGTGCTGTTGAGAATGGGCTTTTGGATCATGATGCTCAGCTAGTTACAGTATATGACCTAGCTCCATTCAGTAATTCAAAACTACCCTCCAAAGTTGTGCATTCAATTAATGACTCAACAATTAGAAATTTCAGAGAAAATATTCAGCAGTTAGACTGGGATGAGGTGTACAAGGAACCCGATGCTAATTTAAAATATAACTTATTTCATGATACACTTGTAAGAGAATTTGAAAACTGTTTCCCCAAGAAAGTAGTTAAATCTAATTATAAGAAACCATGCAAAAAGCCTTGGCTTACTAAAGGAATAAAAATATCTTGTAACCACAAAAGGGAACTGTATCTCATAACAAGAAAGAGTAATGACACAAAAACAGCCAAGTATTATAAAAACTACTGTGCTACATTAAGAAAGGTTATTAAAAAGTCCAGAAGCATGTGCATCATGTCTGAGATTAATACCTCTGATAACAAAATCAAAACAATTTGGAATATTATTACAAGGGAGACAGGGCAACAAAGAGTACAGGATGACGGCATCACCATCAAAGTGAATGGAAACTTGATAAACAACAAGCTGGAAGTCGAAAACATGTTGAATAATCATTTTTTAAATGTTGTAGAGAAAATAGGATCTAATTGTTCATTAGAAGAAGCAAGGCAGCCAGTGAAAGAGGCCTTACCCACATCATTTGATACAATTGAAATTCCACCCACCTCTCCTTCTGAAATTAGGAAGATAATAAACTCTCTCAAGAATAAAAGCTCACATGGAATTGATGCCATTTCCAGCAGGATAATAAAAGCCTGTTCCCAAGAAATAAGTGGGATTCTTAGGCACATATGTAATAGCTCTCTGAAGCAGGCTATTTTCCCAGATAGACTGAAGTATGCCATTGTTAAACCACTGCATAAAAAGGGGGATACGTCTGATGTCAACAACTACCGCCCAATCTCTCTTCTGACTGCCTTATCCAAAATTCTTGAAAAAGTAATGTATTGTAGAGTAGCTTCACACCTTTGTAAAAATAAAGTTTTAACAAAATGCCAGTTTGGTTTCCAGAAGGGTTTTTCAACAGAAAATGCTATATATACTTTCACTAATGAAATATTAAATGCTCTGAGTAACCGGAAGTCACCCGTTGGGATTTTTTGTGATCTGTCAAAGGCTTTTGATTGTGTAAATCATGGAATACTTCTAGATAAGCTCAAGTACTGTGATATCAGTCGGGCAGTGCTCAAATGGTTTAAATCATACCTAACTGGAAGAGTGCAGAAAGTTGAAATAAACAGTTCACATAATATGCAAAAAACTGGTGATTACTCAAACTGGGGAACAACCAAGAATGGGGTGCCGCAAGGTTCGGTCTTGGGTCCTGTGCTGTTCTTAATATATATTAATGACTTGCCATTCTATATTCACGAAGATGCAAAGCTGGTACTTTTTGCTGATGATACAAGTATAGCTATCACACCCAACAGACAAGAATTAACTGGGGAAATTGTAAACGATGTTTTTCAGAAAATCAGTAAGTGGTTCTCTGCAAATAGGCTCTCATTAAACTTTGACAAAACACAGTATATACAGTTCCACACAGTAAATGGAATGACACCATTAATAAATATAGACTTCGATCAGAAATCGGTAGCTAAGGTAGAATATTCAAAATTTCTAGGTGTATGCATTGATGAGGGATTGAACTGGAAAAAACACACTGAGGATCTGCTGAAACGTTTGAGTTCAGCTACTTATGCTATTAGGGTTATTGCAGATTGTGGCAATATACATCTGAGTAAATTAGCTTACCATGCCTATTTTCATTCTCTGCTTTCGTATGGCATAATATTGTGGGGTAACTCATCGTTAAGTAAAAGAGTGTTCATTGCACAAAAGTGTGTAATCAGAGTAATTGCTGGAGCTCATCCAAGATCCTGCAGACACTTATTTAAAGAACTAGAGATCTTCACTGTAGCCTCACAATATATATACTCACTTATGAAATTTGTTATTAACAATCCGAACGAATTCAAAAGTAATAGTAGTGTACATGGCTACAACACTAGGAGAAAGGATAATCTTCAGTACTCAAGGTTAAATCCAACTTTGGCTCTGAAGGGGGTAAATTATGCTGCCACAAAAGTCTTTGGTCACTTACCTAATAGCATAAAAAATCTGACAGATAGCCATATAGCATTTAAAAGGAAATTAAAAGAATTTCTTAATGGCAACTCCTTCTACTCATTAGATGAATTTTTGGATGTAGTAAGTGGGTAGTTTCCCCAGCCAACCCCCAACCCCCCCCCCCCCTCCTAAAAAAATATTAAGTGTCATGTAATATTTTGTGTAATGTAGTATCTTGTATAGACACCCTTTATTAACCTGATACGTTCCACATCATTACGAAGTGTCGTATTCATGATCTATGGAACAAGTACTAATCTAATCTACAGGACGTACACACTAATATACAGGGTGATTCAAAAAGAATACCACAACTTTAAAAATGTGTATTTAATGAAAGAAACATAATATAACCTTCTGTTATACATCATTACAAAGAGTATTTAAAAAGGTGTTTTTTTTTTTTTTCACTCAAAAACAAGTTCAGAGATGTTCAATATGGCCCCCTCCAGACACACGAGCAATATCAACCCGATACTCCAACTCGTTCCACACTCTCTGTAGCATATCAGGCGTAACAGTTTGGATAGCTGCTGTTATTTCTCGTTTCAAATCATCAGTGGTGGCTGGGAGAGGTGGCCGAAACACCATATCCTTAACATACCCCCATAAGAAAAAATCACGGGGGGTAAGATCAGGGCTTCTTGGATGCCAGTGATGAAGTGCTCTGTCACGGGCTGCCTGGCGGCCGATCCATCGCCTCGGGTAGTTGACGTTCAGGTAGTTACGGACAGATAAGTGCCAATGTGGTGGCGCTCCATCCTGCTGAAATATCTGGTTCAAAATGGTTCTGGTTCAAATGGCTAGCTCTGCGAGTCGATTTTCCTGGGCTGCGAACAAATGCTTGCTGGATGCGTGCTACATTTTCATCACTCGTTCTCGGCCGTCCAGAACTTTTCCCTTTGCACAAACACCCATTCTCTGTAAACTGTTTATACCAACGTTTAATACACCACCTATCAGGAGGTTTAACACCATAGTTCGTTCGAAATGCACGCTGAACAACTGTCGTCGATTCACTTCTGCCGTACTCAATAACACAAAAAGCTTTCTGTTGAGCGGTCGCCATCTTAGCATCAACTGACGCTGACGCCTAGTCAACAGCGCCTCAAGCGAACAAATGTACAACTAAATGAAACTTTATAGCTCCCTTAATTCGCCGACAGATAGTGCTTAGCTCTGCCTTTTGTCGTTGCAGAGTTTTAAATTCCTAAAGTTGTGGTATTCTTTTTGAATCACCCTGTATTCTTTTCTTTCTTGAGGACTGGGCAAACTGGTGAACAACAGTGGTGTTTTGCAATTGGCACCCAAATGTGGTTGTAGACAAAGACTATCTTTGGGGAGTGATAGTTCGCAGTTATTGCATTTTGGGATCGCCTTGCAGGAGGATGACGCATGACGGGAGAGTAAGCATCAGAAGCACACCAAGGGTGGTGGGACGTAAGGTTTCATGTTGCACCTGTGCATGATGACTAACTTTTTGCGGGTGAATATTACCTTCAAAGGCTAAGATGAAGGCACCTGTATCTGTTCAGATATCCAGTACCACTTTGTCTCGACTACAGTCAGTCTCCTCATTGTGGTACTCCTACCCACTACAGTGCCGCCCATGTCACCTTTTCAGCCGTTAGCTAACGGCCGCTTCCACCAATCTCATGGCTTTGCTACAGTCGTCACTACAATATGATCTTTGTGACAGTCGTCACTACAAGATGATCTTTGTGACAGTCGTCACTACAAGATGATCTTTGTGACAGTCGTCACTACAAGATGATCTTTGTGACAGTCGTCACTACAAGATGATCTTTGTGACAGTCGTCACTACAAGATGATCTTTGTGACAGTCGTCACTACAAGATGATCTTTGTGACAGTCGTCACTACAAGATGATCTTTGTGACAGTCGTCACTACATGATGATCTTTGTGACAGTCGTCACTTTCCGATGATCCCTGTCATGTCCTTGCAACTGCTTGTATGACTGAGTACCACGGTGGGTGCTTCGAAGAGCCAACTGTCAGTTGCATGCCTCTGCTGTTACCTTCTCCCCCGTCAGATTCCATCGATGAGGCTGTGCAAAGTGTCTCCTTATTTGATCTTGCTGGTACTGCTATTCCTTTTTTCTATAGGTCTGTTCCGTCACCTGCCAGTACCATTGCAGAGTAAAAAAATCACAAGAGTTATTTAGTGTTTAAAGTGGCACCCGTCACAGACCCACCTTACTGCTTTTAAGTGACTTCATGCTATGGCTTGCTAAGTAAATGTAGGACGGCTGCTGGGAGTGCTATGTCTCATACCTGAAAACATATGCCTCTATATTGCAGATGTGAGATGGTCTCCATAGTCTTCTGAGTTACTGAAGATGCGCAATCGTGCATTGTCTCTTCCTACAGGATTTTCTCTGTTCTGATGCATCAGGTCTTACTGGACACCTTGCAACCCACTTTGCAATAGTGCCAGTGCCCTCTTCACAGACATCTGCATTGTGGATGCATAAGTGACAAGATGTCCCTGTCTCCTTCCTCCCTTGGCATGCCAGATGATATAACTATCTTTTAGCTGGAAGAAGTGATTGCAAAAATTATGGCCTGAAAGCAGAAAAATGATTGTATAAGAAATTAATTTTTAAATAGAGTTCCTTTTTTTTCTAGGAACTCGATCCAAGATGGCAGACATGGCCAAAGAATCCGCAAAGTTGCAACAAGCAGTTTTTCTTATATCAGTTAAAAAAACTATAACTACGATAAAAAAAAAGTTGAACGACAAAGTTGTAGAGCCTAAAAATATCTATCAGTTGCTTGTTTTTATAGGTTTAGCACCAGAGGTCTGCATCTTTAATTCACAATCAAAACGTTTTTGTCCCAGGTTCGAATCCTGCCACTGCTTAAATTTTGATTATTAATCAGCATTGTTGGCCGAAGACTTCCGGCATAAGAAGTCACCCTTATTCTGCCAAGGGCCTTGTCAAAGAGGGCGGAGGGTCGGACAGAGATCCAGGACACACTCTTGTCCTAGGTGTGGGAAACTGCCCCTAAAGGCAGTAGAATCAGCAATGATGACATGAGGATGCAGAAGGCAATGGAACCAACTGCATTAAAGACACAGAACGTGTATCCACAGGACATGTGGCCTGTAATTGAAGAAGTGTCATGATGATTTCTCTATTGGCAAAAGATTCCAGAATAGTCCACCATTCGGATCTGTGGGAGGGGACTGCCAAGGGGGAGGTTACCATGGGAAAAAGACTGTATAATCAACAAAAGAATAACTTTCTGTGAGTCGGGGTATGGAATGTCAGAAGCTTGAACGTGGTAGGGAAACTAGAAAATCTGAAAAGGTAAAAGGCTCAATCTAGATATAGTAAGGGTCAGATAAGTGAAGTGGAAAGATGACAAGGATTTCTGGTCAGATGAGTATAGAGTAATATCAGCAGCAGCAGAAAATGGTATAACAGGTGTAGGATTCGTTATGAATAGGAAGGTAGGGCAGAGAGTGTGTTACTGTGAATAGTTCAGTGACAGGGTTGTTCTTATTAGAATTGACAGTAAACCAACACAGACAACAATAGTTCAGGCATACAAGCAGACATCGCAAGCTGAAAGTGAAGAGGTAGAGAAAGTGTATGAAGATATTGAAAGGGTAATACAGTATGTACAGGGGGATGAAAATCTAATAGTCAAGGGGGACTGGAATGCAGTTCTAGAGGAAGGAGTAGAAGAAAGGGTTACAAGAGAATATGGGCTTGGGACAAGGACTAAGAGAGGTGAAAGATTGAGTTCTGTAACAAGTTTCAGCTAGTAATAGCAAATACTCTGTTCAAAAATCACAAGAAGAGGAGGTATACTTGGAAAAGGCCTGGTGGTACTGGAAGATTTCTGTTAGATTACATCATGGTCAGACAGAGATTCCGAAATCAGATACTGGATTGTAAGGCGTACCCAGGAGCAGATATAGACTCAGATCACAATATAGTAGTGATGAAGAGTAGGCTGAAGTTCAAGACATTAGTCAGGAAGAATCAATACGCAAAGAAGTGGGATACGGAAGTAGGAACGACGAGATACGGTTGCAGTTCTCTAAGGCTATAGATACAGCAGTAAGGAATAGCTCAGTAGGCAGTACAGTTGAAGAGGAATGGACATCTCTTAAAAGGGCCATCACAGAAGTTGGGTAGGAAAACATAGGTACAAAGAAGGTAACTGCGAAGAAACCATGGGTAACAGAAGAAATACTTCAGTTGATTTATGAAAGGAGGAAGTACAAAAATGTTCCAGGAATACAGAAATAAAAGTCGCTGAAGAATAAAAGAAATAGGAAGTGCTGGGAACCTAAGACGAAGTGGCTGCAGGAAGAAATGTGAAGACATCGAAAAAGAAATGGTTGTCGGAAGGACAGATTCGGCATACAAGAAAGTCAAAACAACCTTCTGTGACATTAAAAGGAAGGGTGATAATATTAAGAGTGCAATGGGAATTCCACTGTTAATTGCAGAGGAGAGAGTGGATCGGTGGAAAGAATACAGTGAAAGCTTCTGTGAGGGGAAGACTTGTCTGATGTGACAGAAGAAGAAACAGGAGTAGATTTATAAGAGATAGGGGATCCAGTACTAGAATCAGAATATAAAAGAGCTTTGGAGAACAAAAGATCAAATAAGGCAGAAGGAATAGGTAACATTCCATCAGAATTTCTAAAATCATTGGGAGAAGTGGTAACAAAACGACTATTCATGTTGGTGTGTAGAATGTATGAGTCTGGCGACATACCAAATGACTTTCGGAATAGCATCATCCACACAATTCCGAAGACAACAAGACCTGACAAGTGTGAGAATTACCGAACAATCAGCTTAACAGTTCATGCATCCAAATTGCTTTCGAGAATAATATACAGAATGGAAAAGAAAATTGAGGATGCGCTAGACAATCAGTTTGGCTTCAGGAAAGGTAAAGGCACGAGAGAGTCAATTCTGATGTTACGGTTAATAATGGTGAAGCAAGACTAAAGAAAAATCAAGGCACGTTCATAAGATTTGTCGACCTGGAAAAAGCGTTCGACTATGTAAAATGGTGCAAGATGTTAGAAATTCTGAAAAAAGTAGGGGTAAGCTATAGGGAGGACGGGCCATATACAATATGTACAACAACCAAGAGGAATAATAAGAGCGGACGACCAAGAACGAAGTGCTCATCTTAAAAAAGGTGTAAGACAAAGGTGTAGCCTGTCGCCCCTGCTGTTCAATTTGCACATTGAGCAAGCAATGATGGAAATAAAAGAAAGGCAGCAGTGGAATTAAAATTCAAGGTGAAAGGATATCAGTGATAAGATTCACTGATGACATTGCTATCATGAGTGAAAGTAAAGAAGAATTACATGATCTGCTACACAGAATGAACAGTCTAATGAGTACAGAGTAGGGATTGAGAGTAAATTGAAGAAAGGCTAAGGTAATGAGAAGTAGTAGGAATGAGAACAGCGAGAAACTTAACATGAGGATTGATGGTCACGAAGTAGGTGAAGTTAAGGAATTCTGCTACCTAGGCAGTGAAATAACCAATGACGGACGGAGCAAGGAGGGCATCAAAAGCAGACTCACTATGGCAAAAAAGGCATTTCTGGCCAAGAGAAGTCTACTAATATCAAATACCGGCCTTAATTTGAGGAAGAAATTTCTGAGGATGTATGTCTGGAGTACAGCATTGTATGGTAGTGAAACATAGACTGTGGGAAAACCAGAACAGATGAGAATCGAATGTGCTACAGATGAATGTTGAAAATTAGGTGGACTGATAAGGTAGGGAATGAGATGGTTCTATGCAGAAACGGAGAGGAAAGGAACATGTGGAAAACATTGATAAGCAGAAAGGTGTTAGGACACGAGGGAATTACTTCCATGGTACTAGAGAGATCTGTAGAGGGCAAAAACGGTAGAGGAAGACAGAGATTGGAATACATACAGCTACTCTGAGATCAAGAGATTGGCACAGGAGAGGAATTTGTGGCAGGCTGCTTCAAACCAGTCAGGTATCGATTGCTTTCTTATGATCGGGGGCAGGGGGGGGGGAATCATCTATAACTCGTTAACGTTCACTTTCCTATACCTGCTATTTACAGTAAGTATAGCACCCGGTAAGTCAGAAAGGTACTTGTTTGAAAGGTTAAAAAACATTTTTCAAAATATATTGAATTTGTAGGGGAAAACTGCTCTCACTAATTGGCTAGATCTCGGCGGGTGTCCCTACAGTAACTGTTTTGGGCTTATTTGATTCAGAAAGAATTGTGCTGCCATGCTATTCAGTAATTTTTATGGCCTTACGTCCAAGAGAATGTCACCATGACAAGTTCCCTGCTCAATGTCACCCTTACCCTCATCGCCATCATGGGCTAGTTAGCTGTCTCGGGTCACTGGTCACCCCGTGCTGTATACTGATGACTTCAGCATAGGCTGGGCAGAGTGCCATCTCCAAGGAGCCATCCAGTGGGCCTCTGCTGCGCCCTTCCCCCATTGTTTCCAATTGTGCAAAAATACAGGTAATGTACTTTTGTCGCTGTACTATGGTCCATCCTCTAAGAACTCTACTTGTGTACTCAGTACTTAGATGTTGTTGCCAGTCTCAAATTTTGGGACTTCTCTTTGACAATTCGACAACAAAACACCAGTTGCATGTGAAAGCTTAATGATTTCTGCTTCCTTGCCAACACATCGTGGGGTGTGGATCATGTTAAATCCTGCCTAGTCGTCAAATATGGGGTTTCTAGGAACCTGCTTTCTCAGATTGCTAGACAACATTTGAACAAATCATGTTAATGAGTTTTATTACAAAGTGAACAAATACAATACTTAACTTTGTATTACACAGATGTGTCGCAAGCAAATGGTGACATATGAACTAATCAAGTTTCTTCAGTATAGACAATGCTACATAGTACAATCAAAATGACTAGTCTGGAACTTGCTAATGGACCAGTAGGGCACAGCGCATATGTTCTCGTTGCGTACATCCTCGCCATATAGAGGTCGCTCTGATGCGTCGTCGTCCTGGTCAACGTGCAATTGGCTGTCTTCTCACAGCCCTCTTTGCTCTATCGTTCCCATCTGGCGTGCCGGTGCTTGACTTTACGCCATAACAGGTCATGCTGCGCCATAACAGGTCATGCTACTCTCTTTCATATGTATTGGGCTTTGGTCCAATCCATCTTCGGCTTTGAAACTGTTGGAACCAATCCGTCATTGTGGAGTTGGACAGGTCATTGGTGCCATGCAGGCTAGTCCTGTAGACAGTTGCCTTCCTGAAACAGGAATCTTCCCTCTTCAGTGCAGATGCTGTCGGCTCTAGCTCACCTGTGCAATTGCCATTAAACAATTTCCTGATCATTCAACATATTCCATTCTTTTTATATGTGAAGGGCCTTGATATTGTGACATGCACCCTTGGATGAGATTACCAGTTGGTATGTGCTTCACTTCCCTCTACCAAGACCTTTGCTTGTCATTCTTAGGATGGTACCCCCCTTGCTTTCTCGCACAATCCCCCTTGGTTGTACCCAGACCATGAATTAAGATCTATTTCAAGAACCTGTTGTCTGTCACCTCCATGACGTTCCAACGTGTGTTCCTTTTGGTTCTTCAGGACATCAGTGTTTTACCGTCTTTTCTTTTACACTGACGGCTCTGAAACCTTGTCGAGGACAGATTATGCTTTTATATTTGTTGCTAGGAACGTGTAGCATTTTTGTGACAGAGCTGATAGCCATTAACAGAACCATCTGTTCTATTAAATGGGGCCTTCCTTGACCATATTTTAATATGTAGGGACTCAGTGAGCACTCTCCAGACCAGAGACTGATGTTACTTTGCCACCCTGTGAAATGTGGTATTAATGACCTTCTATCTGAATGCAGTAGTGTTGTCTCTCACAAGGTAGGAGCTCATGCAGGTATTACAGGTAAAGAACTGTCAAGCCATTTGGCTGGAAATGTGGTTACTACACGCTCTCCCTCCCTCCCTCCCCTTCTCTCCCCTTCTCTCCCCTTCTCTTCTCTTCTCTTCTCTTCTCTTCTCTTCTCTTCTCTTCTCTTCTCTTTAACCCCAGTATGGATTTGTGGGTGCAACTACAGCCTCTACTCACTCTCAGATGAACCATCTGGTGAGCTTGTACCCTCTAATAAACTCAGAACTATGAAGAATATTAACGCTGCATGACACTCCTATTTCCGTTTCCCTTGAAAATAATCCACTGTTCTATGTTACCTCCCCAACAGTCACATTAGACTGACCCACAGTTTTATATTATTTGACTAGCCAGTCCGACAACATGGTTGTGGAGCCTCACTTAAAGTTCCACATACCAGGATGGAATGCCCCGTCCTTCTGGCTCTCTATACTAAGCATACCTCTCATGTTGTAAGACTACTCACGGACAATTGAACTGGTTCTCAGTTTTCACTGTGACAACAGTTCTTATTCTCAGATCTAACATTTCAAACTACCTTCAGAGTGAGGACAGTGAGGTAGGGGTTGGGGCACCTCCTGCCACAAGCTGGGTCACAGGTCCCTTCACCTTGCCTCCTTTGCCTGTTGCCTCTGACATCCCTCCTTTCCTCTGTTTTAATTGCTTTTTGGCAGTGTGCTTCTTTTTCTGCTGCACTCTGTTTTCCATTTTAGGAGTGGCATTCTTGTTGATTAGTGGGTGCTGTCCCCTTCTTTAACACTTTGTCAACGATGGATCATGGGTGGAACAGCTGTAGGAGGGCCTGTCCCCTTTGCATGTGGAGCCCTGGGGAACACCCATGTGCAGCCCTAAGTATTTCTGACCAAATGTTTTATTATTGATGGTCCAACTTATGTCTGTTACATTTTTAGCCATTTCCCTAATACTGTTCTAGATCTCTTTGACTAGAAGGCATTCTTCACACTGAAGCTGTGTTCACCCTTAATCCAGTTGGCCGGAGTTTGATGCAGTTGGGGTTTCCTCACAACGGCTGGGCCCTGGGAGGCCACTTACTTGTTCTGACACACATACTGGTCCAATCCGTGTACTCTTGCTTCTCCGTAAATATCTTTTTTTTTTTTTTTTTTTTTCCCAGTTCTGGCAGCAGTATTGCCTCTTTTACCTCTCCTACATACTTTCCTCAACCAAGCTCATTCCTAGTGGACATCACTACCTCCAGATGGATGAACCCTTGACTGAAGGACTTGTGTGCTCATTGTTTAGTCCCGTATCCAACCAACCAAGCTATAATTTGTTGTTACTAGTTATGTAATGAAATTTACTTAATACTTAAACAATCAAGGCCTCAGGGTGAATGTCACTGTCACCGAATCTCAATCACTGGGATCTAAAACAGGCCATTTTCACTACACCACTGTACATAATGTACATTGTATGTAACATCTTGCAAGACAAAGAAGCACACGAATGTGTTTGATGATAAACGTCTGCTATGGAAAAACCACATTACTTTCGTGTGTGGAAAATTCAGTAGTGGATTATTTCTCTTCAGCCAGCACACAAAGACCACTCCTAGCCAGATGTTAAAAATATACTACCGGACAAAAAATGAAGTGCCCATGAAGGGAGAAGATTCGGTGGTTGAGGGGTAGTCATATTATTTCAGTGATTACAAAACTGAATCAAATTTGCAAAGAACTTTGCACTATGAGCCTTCTTATCAGTATTATGTTGCACCCCCTATGCACTTTGTTGGTAGGGATTGGTGCCGTAAAGCCATTCTGTCCTCTGCTGACACAAGGTGGCCCACAACTGTTGTAAGTTGTCCTTGATGTCCCTAATACTGGTACTGGATTGGAGTTGAAGTCTGAGGTGATCCCACATATGTTCTATTGGCAATAGATCTGGGGATCTTTGTGGCCATGGGAGTACCTCAACATCACTCTGGCAGTTCATAGAAATGTAAGTGTGTGTGGATGAGCATTGTCCTGTTGAAAAATGGTGCAAGAATACTGTCACATGACAGATAATACATGAGGATGTCTGTGACATTCCTTTGTGCCTTCAGAGTTCCCTCAATCATTACCAACCATGACCTGCAGACATGCCCAATGGCTCCGCACAGCCTGATGTCAGGATTAACACCACTCTGTCTCCCTTAACATTGAAGAATGGAACAGCTCCTCAAGTTGCCACCATACCTGCCAACAACGGTCACCCAGGGTATTGCAGAACTGCATCACAATATATGCCTTTCATTGGCGATCTGTGCTTCCCAATCATGGCACCATTCCAAATTCATTTGTTTATATTGTGTTAATGGCAGTCCAAATTTGGATTTTTTATCACTCACTCTAGTGTTGGTGCTCTGACACGATTTCTCTGGCTATACCCACTCCAGCGACAATTTAATTGTGACGCGGATACCAAAATAGTGTCTTTTATGGTAACAAGTTGTGTCTGTACCTCTATCAATGCTTTCCAGCTGGAGGTTCTTTGTTTGTAGTTGATTGGTTGACCTTTTACCTGATCCATCAACCATTGTAGTCTGTTTTACTCTAGTCAGCTATTTGCTCTGCTCCTTTTAAGTGTCCTCTATTTTGTGTTATTGCGGTGTTCATTTTAGCTCTGCACCCCTTGGTGTTCCCTCACTCCGGGTGCAGAGGTTACGCTTTTACTGTATAGACCTTTTACAAGTATGTCTGTTTGGGACAGGGGACTGATGACCTCGATGTTTAGCCCCCATCAAACCCCAAAACCAACCAACCACATTTGGGCCGGTAATTCCCTTGCTGATTCCTGCTAATCTCCAGTCAGTGGTGTGTGATGACACAATATTGTCTGGAGTCTATTACTTGTTCTCGGATGGCAGGCACTGATGTGAAGGAGCTACAGTGTGCTTGGTGTACAATATGGCAATTCTTCCTTATGATGGTCAGATATGCTCTACTTCAATCTGGACAATGAGTTTGCCTGCCCTCACATTCCCATGCAGAGCAAATCTGGGTATTGCACGATTTGACCAGCCAGCTAAATGTTGACCCACAATGTGGGTCCTTTCAAACTCTGACTGTTGCTGATAGTGGTGTCTCACAGGAGTATGTGGAATCTCTGTGGCTTTACAGTGATCTCTCGACACCTGACACTCTCCACACTGCTTGTGTATCATACCAGGCCTGGCAACGAGACCAATCACTAGGAACCAGAAAAATTCGCATTTTATCATAAATGTAAATGCGAGTTCGCCGGCCGGGGTGGCCAAGCGGTTAAAGGCGCTACAGTCTGGAATCGCGCGACCGCTACGGTCGCAGGTTCGAATCCTGCCTCGGGCATGGATGTGTGTGATGTCCTTAGGTTAGTTAGGTTTAAGTAGTTCTAAGTTCTAGGGGACTGATGACCTTAGAAGTTAAGTCCCATAGTGCTCAGAGCCATTTGAACCATTAAATGCGAGTTCTGCACAAAATCCCAAAACGTGAAATTACCTAATACACACTATTTCATTAGCGCATTGTATCTGGCTGAACAATTTTATTAGACATAGTTTCAAATAGCTTTATTTTGTGCATATAAATAGCCAAAATTTAACCTATTTCGGTTACTGGTGTTGTACATCGTTGGATGAAGCCCAATTTGGGAAGTTAATGTGTGTAAAAACAGGTTTTCAAAATAAAAAGTGCATTAACAAATGGCATGTCAGCGTACTCAATGCTAGGGTGCCATGGGCGGTTGGTTGGTCTCTATGAGATACACACTGCATAATGCAACATAGTACTCAACCTTGGGGCCTAGCATCTTAGAATGAAGAAATGCATACCTTTGTTACCTATCTTTCAGAAGTTGGTATAATGCAGACAGACATGTCAGTTTAAAGCGATTTATATTTTGAACTGTGGTTGCCACAAATGCTGCTAGATGTTGGGCCTAAGTTTCTTCGTGAGCAATAGTCTGCCATTATCAGCAAGCGATTGCACAGTAGCTGTTCCTAAATGTTTTGTTTTGTGCATTACTCATTGTTTTCTTTTATTTTCAAATAAGTGAAGAAACTATGCACGGTCCATGATGGATTTAGATTAGGACACGCACAATACCCAAATGGATCGATGATGCTTGTGACAATCCTTTCGCAGTGTACGGGTGTAGGCTGCTGCACTGTGTGAGGGAGATGTTTTTCCACACCATTCCTCTCCCCTTTGGCGATCAAAATTCTACTTTATCTACACTCACAACCGTCCCACAGGATGTGTCGCCCGTACTCTGGACAGTAGCAATCGGGAAAACAAAACCTGTCATGTACGAGGCGTGATTGGAAAGTTTTAAATGAATCTGCTACCACTTACTGGTTTGGCGGGCAGGTACACGGAGGGTGGGGAGTGAGTCATTGCCTTGTCCTTGAACACTCTCTGACAGGAAACTGCGTTTCCTTTATTCAGTTCGTTGTGGCAGCTGGTTGAGTACGGGTCTGTTAGGGCCTGTTGCCAGATTCTGTCTGCATGAAAATGTATGTAAAAACGGAGCAATGAGTTTCTGTGAAATTTTGTTTTAAAACTGGCAAATCAGCTTCTGAGGCTTATGAACAATTAAAAACAGCTTTTGGAGGTAATTATATGAGCCATTCAAATGTTTTTGTCTGGTCCAACAGATTTAAAAATGGCCCCGAATCATTTGAAGATGAACCACGATGCAGCCGTCCTTCCACCTCAAAAACAAATGAAAATGTTGTGAAAGTTCGCGACTTAGTGCACTCAGATTGTAGACTTAGAATTAGGGAGATGGCTGATGAACATAATTTAAGTTTCTATGCAGTTCAGTCAATTTTAACGGAAGATCTGAACATGTGTCGAGTGTCCACAAAATTCGTTCCAAAAGTGTTGTCAAGTGACCGGAGACAATACCGACTCGAAGTGTGCCAAGAACTGATTAATTGGACTAAAAATGACCCAGATTTGTTAAATAGGGTAATTACAGGTGATGAATCGTGGGTATATGGATATGATCGTGAAACCAAAGTGCAGTCTTGGCAGTGAAAGACTCCATGTTACCACAACTGAAAAAGGACGGCAAAGTCAGTCGAAGGTGAAGACAATGTCGGTGATTTTTTTTTCTATTCTACCAGTACTGTGCATAATGAATTTACCCCAGAAGGACAGACAATTTACCAGAAATACTACAAATGTGTCCTTGAGCGTTTGCGCGAAAAGGTGCGGAAGAAAAGGCCTGCATTGTGGAAAGACAGGAGTTGGATGTTACACCATGACAATGCTCCAGCTCATTGTGCCTTCTCCATCATTGAATTTTTGACCAAATTCAAAATTCCTGTGGTTCCACATCAGCCATATTTCCCTGATTTGGCCCCTGTGGACTTCTACCTGTTTCCTAAACTGAAATTTTCATTGAAAGGGAAGCGATTTGACTCGATTGAAGACATCCAGGCAAATACGGTGAGTGTCCGTAACACACTTCAGGTAAAAATTTCCAGCAGTGTTTCCAAAAATGGAGACACTGTTGGAGTCCGTGTGTTCAGTCAGAAGGTGACTATTTTGAAGGAGATGCATTACAGTAGCATGTAAGTGCCACAGTTGTGTAATTACAAGCCCATTCTTAAAACTTTCCAATCACACCTCGTATTTCGGCCATGCTGAAATTCTTCACCTAACGTTCAAATAGAGCTATTTTCTATTCTCCGCTAGATGCTGTGTTGGTTCTATGTGTAGCATTGACAAGTATGGGTCGCACAACTGTGAATGCCCATGAGAATTCAAAATAAACATTCTGCAGATTTTGTACTCAGAAATTAAAAGAGAGAGAAGAAAAAAAACAACCTTCGAGGAGTACCTTAAATGAGAGACTCATTCAGTTCACTGATGTCAATGCTGCTGATTCTCAACAGAACAATCATTTGTTGAAAGCTTAAATATAACCAAAAGGAGAAAATGAAAGGCAATGTCAGAAAAAAACCGTTGAAGTTTACCCAAAAGGAAACATTCAAACCAAAAAGTTCACCAATCAGGACTTTTTAACAGTCAGTTTCAGAGCACTGTTTTGTCTTCACTTGGGTAGTGTGACAGCCTTCTATATTTGTGTACCTGAACATTAAAAAAAGATGCCAAAAACATATGCTACATTTTACACTCCCTGCAGCAATCACGAATGCACTCTGGTAGCCTTCCTACCTGAGCATTGCAGTTTTAATAATTTACAAACCAGTCAATGACGTGAACTGATTCGAAGTTTATGTATATTGACATCTGACCATGGTGCTTCACTTTTTTCTTTGGGCAGTGTATATTACGGTAGAACTTAACCCTTTCTTAAATATGGGGCTGTGCTGCTGCTGATCATTTAATATTTCTGTTGCAGAAAAGGGCGATAAGACTTACACACAAGATAGGCAGTAGAGCAGCATGTTGTAAAATGTTTGTGTAGCACAAACACTTAACAGTATATTCATTGCACGTAAATAAATTACGTAATTTTTTTTATGGGTCCACAAACTGATGTTGGGTGCAATGATGTACACGATGACAACACTAGGACAACATAAAATTACTTCCAGCAAGCAACAAAATTAAGAAAACGTAAGAAAAATGATTTAAATGCAAAATGAGTCTTTCATGATAGAAAAATGTTTATATTCATTCAGTGAATTTTAAGGCACCACTCGTGATATAAACAGGCATATTGGCTATAAAGTAATAAATGTATGAAGTGGATACATTAAATGTAACATACTTTGGAAGTGTAAGTATCGTTATACTATTATTTCTGACATTTACAAAAGCCATTATTTTAATGGCTCCTTGCAAATAGAATGTCTGACCTGAGATGCTGGAACTAGCAGTCGTGTGTGTGTGTGTGTGTGTGTGTGTGTGTGTGCGCGCGCGCGCCAGGATATTTTGGAAATTCAGGAAGAAAAGGTTGTGTGTTGACTCAGTCTCTTCATTCAGGATTTTTTGGGGTGATTTTAGTTTGTGGGTGAAAATGCCTAATTGTTCAAGGTTGTCCATCTGTAGTCCTTTCTCAGCGATGTGTAGCACAGAAAGACTGTCATTGATATCGTCAACAGAGTGTTCATGATGAGAACCATGTTATGCAAAACTGGACTTACCTAAGTTTTCAGTCAAAGGGCATCCATATGTTCTTTGTAGTGGGTTGCAAAATTTCTCCCTGTTTGGCCTATATAGAAGGAAGAACAGGAGCATGTGAGTTTCTATATGCTAGAATTTTTATGCCAATCTCTAGTGGATTTATTATTGTGAACAATTTTATTTTTTACTTTATTGTCAGTGTGGAAGGATATTTTTATCTTCTGTGGTCTGAAAAGATTTGCAATTTATATGACACTTTGCCGAGGAATGGAAGACAGACAAACTTTGGCATTTCTTTCTTAGTTTGTAATGGTGACAGTGTTTGCTTGAGTTTACTTTGGATTTTTTCAAAAAGGATGTTTATCAGAGAGGCATTATAACCATTATTTTGGGCTATTAGTATGTTCATTTCTTTACATGCATCTTCTTCACTGATAGGGATGAGGAGCATACAGTTTACAGATGACCTGAAGAAAGCAGTTTTATGTTGGTTCAGTTGGCATGAGGTATTGTCAATGGTAACATCCCTGGTAGTGGGTTTTCTGTGTATTTGGAAGGTATGCTTGTTATTGTGAGTGGAGTTAGTCATGTCAAGGAAGTTAATTCCTTCGGTGGTCTGGTGTTCAACTTTGAATTTAATGTTTAGGTGCATTTTATTCATTTCATCTGCTAGGTTATTTAGTTCTTCTTTTGGATCATTGAAAAGTCTTATTGTGTCATCCACGTATATTTTATAATACAGAATTTTGTCAGTAAATTGGGGGTGTGTTAAGAAGTTTTGTTCCAGATTATCTATAAATATGTTAGCAAGCAAGCCTGCTACCCATTGCCAGACCATTGTTTTGCGTGTAAAATTTGCCATTGAATGAAAAATAGTTACTGGTATGTGAGAGAACTAATTCAAGCAACATCATGAGTTCATAAATTTCTGCGTTGCTTAGCTTTTTGTATTTGATTAGTCTCTCTTGTATTATTGTGAGAGAGTCTTTCCAGCGGATATTGGTGTATAGGTTTACTATGTCAAAGGAGGCAAACGTTGATGTGTCTGGCACAGTTAGATCTTTAATGTAGTTGATTAACTCAAATCTGTTGTTAATTGAAAAGCTGTTTTCAAAGGTGTAATTTTTCTTCAGTATATCATGAAGTTTTCTGGTAATTTTGATCCTGGGCTGTTTATTGCATTTACAATTGGACATTTGGGACAACCAGTTTTGTGAATCTTTGGCTGATATCTTAACCTAGGGGCCTGTGAGTTCATTGTAAAAACAGTACTGAGCTTCACTACTGGTCAGTAGAAAATTGCAGTTTTTAAGTAGTGTTTTCAGCTTCTCTTGATACTTCTAGGTGGGGTCTGTTTGTAGTTCAGTGGTATTATTAGATTCAAAAAATTATTATTTAGTTTGAATGTTCATTACTGATGTGTACAGAGCACCTCTGATGAAAAATAAATTTTGTTTGTTAAGGTAACATGTGTTTTGTGATATAGCATCATTAAATCTTATTGTTATAAGCTCAAGTTACTTGGCTGAAAGATTGTTCTGATTTTTCTATTGTTTGTTCCCCATCTGTTATTGCCAATAATCATTAAATTAGTAGATGTGGCTTTCCTGCCCACATTACACAAATAATGCATGTTGCCATTTGCTTGTACTAACAAGTCTACTTTTGTAGCTGTGTCTGAAGGTTGCTCCACAAGTAAACCTGCCACTGATATGCCAGTGGTTCCTGGGAGCTCAGTATTATGAGGGCATTCTAGACTTGTGTGCTGTGTGTGCAGCAAAAGGTGATCCAAAAAAACTTGGAGAATACTTTTACAAGAATGGTGAACCCCCAGGTGATGAAGAAGGATATCGTGCTTATGTTGAAAGGTAAGGAAAAAGAGAAAACTTTCAGTTATCTTGTGCAGAAATGCTACTCATAAAAATGTGATACGAGGAAGTTTGTGCATTTTCTCCCATGTAATAATCTGCAGTAGTTTCATGGTGTAACTAAAACTAAACATCCCATTGTACCTAACGTACTATGAAGCTTCTTAACCAATGGACTGAATGTAGGTATCCTGTTATGTAGTCATGTTCTTTGATAGCTGACAGATTCGAAGAATGGTATAGAACACTGACTTGAGAATTAGTTACGAAGTGGTGGTTTGAAAATTTGCAGCCTTGGCTGTGCCTGTTTTGAAGCTTTGTTCGTGATATTTCAAGCAACATACTACAGAAATAATAAAGGAAAAAAACATGGGTATCTTGGAAGACATTTAGATATATGAGAACCTCACAAAGCATCCAAAACAGATGGTAATAGTCAAACAGAGTTGCAAAATATATGTTTTTTAAACAATTTTAATTGAGTTTGGTGTTCTTTGTGAATAAGGTTTTGAAAAAATCTCCTTAATGATAGCCTAAAGGCTTAGACTTGGACATTATGTAAAAATTGAGATTACAAACATTTTAATGGTAACCAGCATGGAATCTTAAGTGAATAGACCAGCTCCCACAGAAAATGGTTTTTTGACATTTTCCAGTATATCTTATTTCGGTAGGATACTGTGTGGTACCAATGTCTGAGTCTGATAAATGCTTGAGTTTCCATCCCCCCCCCCTCCCCCCCTTCCTCCTTCGCTTTACTCAGTTCCTTTTCTAGTAGTGATTTTTACAAATGTACGTTCACAGATTAATCTGTTCTCATCTGATAAGTACTTTTGTCTGTCAAAATAACCATGAATAATTAATGAATATTTAATCACTCAATTTGTTCAAAAGTAGTGATATCATTCTGCAGTCTGAGAGAGTTCTCTCTCTCTCTCGAAATTTTATTCATAATTCAGTTGTAAACAGGACAATATTTAACCAATCTAGGGTCACACTTTGATCATAGCATATAGTATCTCCATAGAGAATTGGTTTAAATTCACGGACACTCTCATAAATAAAATTTGGTACAGAAAAACAAAAACCTTATTGCGTTAGACAAACAGTAACTGTTAACATAAGAGATCTAAACTTTGTACTGAATAAAAGGCTGTGAAAAGAATAGTGCGGCTACATTTCTACAGAAAATGGCACCATTAGAAGAAATCACTGAAAAAAGTCATAAATCACAATATTTTTGGGTGTAGTTTTTTAGAAATAATTATTCAGGAAATAAACTGCAGTTATTGTCCTATTTTACTGGTTTTGGTTGTCACAGCAAGCAGCTTCAGATCCTGTTGCTGCTATGGCAGGATATTAATAAACTAGTTGATTACCATTGTTGTCCTGTTACTCATTTCAATCTTGTGAGGTAGGAGAAGAAATAAAATAGATTTCCACATAAGCTATCAGGAACAGCTTCAGATAGCCATGTAAAAGACTGCAGGTTAATATAGCAGTTAAAGTATCTTGTGAAAGAAAGGGGAAAATATATCTGTTGATCTGTCAGGAAGAACAAGTAGAAATCCTGCACACTACAAAAGCTACTCAAAATTACTAGGAAAAGTAACTTCTTAAAAAAATATGCACATTACATCAGAAATCGGTAATTCTGACAACATACTTCAGGCTATATGAAATGTAGTGAAATGAGACACAGGACAACCAGCCAAACAGGATAATATCACTCGTGAATTAAATGGAATGGTTATAAATTGTCACAGGCAACAAATGTGTTTAACAGTCATTTTCTAAATATAGTGAAAATGTAGGAACAAGCAGTTCAAGAGAAAAATCGTAGCTTTATTTTGAAAAAGGAAGAAAAAAAAACTCACAAAATTCAATCATATTAATGTATCGTAACTTCTCCTTTTGGAATTAAGAAAAAAATATATTATTTCGGAAATAAAAGCTTATCGGGATTCGATGGTGTTTCCAACAGAGTACTAAAGATTTGTTTTGACGTATAAGTCCTGCATTGCCCTAGATATCTATAATAAATGGCATCCGTCCATCCTTGAGGGATGATGGTGTAGCATGCTTGGTTCAGAGTCTGCAGCGTCTGCTGTGGCTAAAAAGTCCCACTCAAGAGTGGCAGTCCCTACTGCAGTTTGGACATGTGAAATTTGAGGGACTTCGAACAGAAGCAGCTCTGTCTCTTCGCTTTGTCCTCTTCCTGATTTGTTCCTGTGTGTGTTCGTCCTCTGAGAGCTTGACGCCGTTGCGCACGGTTACTCGCCACTTGACACGGTCATCTGCAATGCTTTCCCAGCGACTTGGATTAATTCTGGTCTCGGTCAGGTCTCTCTTGCAGACATCCTTGAAACGAAGATGCAGTCGTCCCACTGACCTCACACCTTCCTGAAGTTCGCCGTACAGCAGCTGTTTCGGTATCCGTTCAGGATCCATGTGCCTGACATGTCCCAACCATCTTAGATGTCGATGACTCAGGAGTGCAAAGATGCTGGTTGTGCTTGCACGATGAAAGACTTCGGTGTTGGGTAGTCTATCCCTCCAAGAGATCTGAAGGATCTTCCGGAGACAGCGGAGATGGAAGCTGTTGAGTCAAGATTCATGCCTAGAAAGAGTTGTCCATGTCTCACAGCTATAGAGAAGGGTGCTTATAACACAAGTGTTGTAGACCTTTAATTTAGTTTTTGTGGTAAGCAGTCCGTTGTTCCATACTCTGTTTTTCAATCTAGCCATGGCAGATGATGCCTTTGCGATTCTGTTAGTAAGTTGAGTGTCCATGGACAAGTTGCTTCATATTGTGGATCCCAGGTAGGTAAAGTCCTCAACTATCTGGAGAGGATTGCCATCGATGCTAATGGATGGAAGGTTGGTAGTGCTCTGCGCCGTGATCTTAGTCTTTTGAAGGCTGATGAGTAGAACAAACTTTTCACAGGCATTTGATAATTTGTTGATTATATACTGCAGCTCATCTTCTGTGTTCGCTACTGGAGCTGCACATAAATTCAGCCAGTAGTTATTTGCGCATCTCCTGGATGTTTGCTGTGCCCTATTCTTTGCTTTTCGTAGGTCATCTCGAGTTCTTTCATTTGGGTTTCTTTTGTAGGCAAGCAGGGCTTTCCGTTTAGCCTCAATTACTGGTTCCATTTCTTCCAAATTTTGCTCATACCAGTCCTTATTTCTTTTTCCTTTTATTCCATAGGCCAATACTGCTGAGTTGTAGATTGCACCTGAGAGTTTTGCCCATTTCTTATCAACATTCCTTTCTGCTTGCACGTTTCCTGGGAAAGCACTTTCAAAATTACTGTGAAAATCCTGCTTTCTTTGTGTGTCATGAACATGATCTGTGTTGATACGGGGATGACCTCTCGGTTTAGCGTGGTGACATTTCTTAGGAGTGAGCCTCAATGTGCACGCTACTAGGGCGTGGTCTGTGTTACAATCAGCACTATGATAACTTCGCGTCAGTAGCACATTTTTGAGACCATTACGCCTAGCTATGACTAAGTCAAGTTGATGCCAGTGATGAGAGCGCGGGTGTCTCCAAGACACCTTGTGCTGATCCTTAAGCTGGAAATATGTGTTTGTGATACAGAGTCCATAAAAGCAGCAAACTTCAAGCAGTCTCTGGCCATTTTCATTCATTTTTCCCACCCCATGATGTCCCAGGCAATTTGGCCGTATGTCGTTATCTGATCCAACTCTAGCATTAAAGTTCCCTAGAATATACAGTGTCTCGGTGCTAGGTACCTTGGCTATTCTGTCACTGAGTAAGTCATAAAACAGATCCTTCTCATCCATGCTGGATGATAAGGTAGGAGTGCCACTTGAGGAGCATATTTTCAAATCAATAATTCGCTCTGTTCCACCGGATGGTGGCACAGTACAGTCCAGGAGGGCGTTTTTAACAGAAAATCCTACGCCATGAAATCTTGGATCGTCTTGAGACTTCCCCTGCCAGAAGAATGTGTAATTATCCTCCCTGATAGAGCCCGCGTCTGGAAGCCCCGTCTCCTGCAGTCCCGCGATGTCTACATTCAAACGATGGAGCTCTATGTCAATTACGGCAGTCTTACGGATGAAATCAACCTCTTGGGCATCGTCAATGTACCTTGGACACATGGTCCTAACATTCCAGGTGGCAATACATAATAGTGATTTATTTATTATTTCATTTTTGTTGTTGGTAGGTGTACTATATCAACCCGCTTGTCGAAGATTACTTCTAAGCTCCACACACCCCGTGAAGCAGGCGGATAGTGACGGGACAGCACCTTATTGGCTGGGGGCTGCCCAGCTTGAGGTGGGCGGTAGCTGTCCAATGAGATGCAATGATCTCTCCCACCGTCGGAAGTGGCCCCTGGCACTCAAGTCTTAAGCCAATCAGACAGAGCTTATAACCAGTAACTGCCTCTTCCCGTGTTGTGCCGTAGTCCTTGGACGTCGCCGAAGTGTCCTCTCCAGGATGCTACAAGCCTAAGCGATAAATATGAAGACACGTGAGTTGCCCAATCATCATGGTCTCCCTCTCGACCTAAATGATAATATCCAAAGGAAAGGCAAGCCAATACGTCTGGTATCACTTCGGTTGCAGGAGCTGCCGAAAGGGGACGTAGTACGCCTTCCAACCGCCTTTGGGACCCCACTCCAGATTTTCTTTCAGGGTTTTCTCCCTCAGCCTTCATCCCTCCCGAGACCAACCACAAGGCAGTGGTGTGTTAAGGTAATTAGAGAAAGAAAAGGAATGATAACTGAGGAGAGGGTAGGGAATAGGATATAGAATATAAGACAGGTCGTTGTGAGGCACACTTTGTCTGGCTCATTAACTCAAGACACTTTTCCAGAGAGATTGAAATGTGCCATTGTTAAATGCCTCTGTAAGAAAGGTGATAAGAGTGATTTCAGTAACTAGTGATCTGTTTCACTAGACACCATTTCCCAAAATTTTTGAGAAGGTGATGTATTCTAGAAATCCAGTAAATCTGCAAAGGAGACCATGTATAGGGCATTAGTGCAACCCACTGCTAAGTACTGCTCCAGTGTTTGGGACCACCACAAGGTCAGATCGAAGGAAGATGTCAAAGCAATATCCTCAGTAAACCACCACATGGATTTCAGAAGAGTTGCTCTACTGACAATGGGGTTTACACATTCTCTCGCCAAATTTTAGGCCAGCCGGGGTGGCCGTGCGGTTGTAGGCGCTACAGTCTGGAACCGCGTGACCGCTACGGTCGCAGGTTCGAATCCTGCCTTGGGCATGGATGTTTGTGATGAAGTCCTTAGGTTGGTTAGGCTTAAGTAGTTCGAAGTTCTAGGGGACTGATGACCTTAGAAGTTACGTTCCATAGTGCTCAGAGCCATTTGAACCAAATTTTATGAGCTTTGGGTAACAAAAATGCAACGGTTGATATTTTATGTGATCAACATCGACATACACACTCCACAAGCTGCCATATCGTATGTGGCTGAGGGTACCATGTACCATTACTAGTTATTTGCTTTCTTGTTCCACTCACAAGACTGTCTATATGCCTCCGTATGAGCCCTAATTTCTCATATCTTAAACATCCTTACATAAATTATAGGTTGGCGGCAGTAAAATCTTTCCACAGTCATCTTCAAATGTTGGTTCCGAAAATTTCCTCAAAAAAAAAAAAAAAAGGGGGGGGGGGGTCACCTTCCTTCCAAGGATTGCCCATTTGAGTTCACTAAGCATCTCTATAATACTAAAGTGTTGATCGAAATTACCAGTATCATATCTGGCAGCCCGCCTATGAATTACTTCGACAACTCCCTTCAATCCGACCTTGTGGTGGTTCCAAACAATGGAGCAGTACTCAGCAGGGTGTTGCACTAGTGCCCTATGCGTGGTCTCTTTTTCAGATGAACTACATTTTCCTAAAAATCCCCCAATAAATCGAAGTTGACTATCTGCCTTCCACACTGCAATCTATATGTGCTCGTTCCATTCTGTTACTTAACAAGTCTCTGGGCCACTCGCATATCTGGGAACATATTCCGTATCCTCGTACCTTTGTTAATAGCCTGCAGTGGGGCACCGTATCAAACACTTTTTGGAAATACAGGAATATCAAATCTTCCTGTTGCCCTTCGTCCATAGTTTGCAGGATATCATGTGAGTAAAGGGCAACCTGAGTTCCGCACAAGCGGTGCTTATAAAACTGCGCTGATTTGGAGACACAAGCTTTTCGATCTCTAGGAAATTTATTATATTCAAACATGTTCAAGAATTCTGCAGCAAACCAATGATAAGAATATTGGTCTGTTGCTTTGAGGGTCCGTTCTTTTACCCTTCATATATACAGGAGTCATCTGCATTTGTTTCCAGTCGCTTGGGACTTTGCGCAGGGTGAGAGATTCACGATAAACGCCATCTAAGTAAGGGCCCAGCACCGTAGCGTACTCTTTGTAGATCTGAATTGGAATTGCATCCAGACCTACTGACGTATTTGTTTTCAACTATTTCTCTGTTTCTCTATGCCAGGGATGCCTATTACCAAGTTCTCCACATGAAACTCTGTACAATGGTCAAACAACAGCATGTTTGTGTGATTCTACTGCATGAATGATTTCTTCAGTGCAAAATTTAAAACTATGGCTTTCCTTTGCTCTCTTCTGCTGCCACACCAGACTTCAACCCCCTTAGCAATAATACATTGGAACAAAATTTGCTTGGGTTTTCAGCAAGATCTTTCGTGTAACGTATGATGGTGGTAATTGTATGTTCTGCACATTCATCTTTTTACAGTCACATGAACCTCTGCTAACTTTTCCCAGTTATCATTTGCACAGTGTCTTTTGATACAAGAGTGCAACAGGCTTTGCTTCCTCACTGTTTTCTGAATTTTGTTGTTAAATCATGGTGGGTCTTTTCCATCTGTACTCCTCTTACTCAGCACATACTTCTTCAGACTATGATTTATGGTCCATCTAAATTTTGCCCATAATTCCTCTATGTCCATCATACTGGAACTAAATGAAGATGTCGGTTCACTGTCTATGTGGGATGCTAACAAGTGCCTATCCCCTTTTCCAGCAAAATTTATTGCTTTATTAACTTAAGTAACTGTCATCATTACGATATCATGATCAATGATCCCTGCCTCTGTACCATCAGTAAGGTCATGGCTATTTTTAATCACAACGTCTAAAATATTTCTGTTGTATGTGGGCTGTTGAACTAGCCGGTCAGTACAGTTTTTGGAAAAAATGTTTAAAAGTACTTGAAAAGACTGCTTATCTGTACACCCGTTCAGTGAATTCATAGACGTCCTAGTCTGTACTCAGTAGATTAGTCACCTCTAACTAATATTGCTTGACTCATTATTTCCTACTGACCGTAAATTTATTTTGAATGACTCTGTAACTATCACAGCGGAATTGGGTGACCAGTAAAAAACAACCTAGAATGAACTTGATTACGTCTAAACCTGTTATACGTGTCCAGATAACTTCACTTCACACTCAGATTCAGTCTAAATAGAGGCAATATTTTTGTCAGCTGCAATGAATACTACCCATTGTATGGTATCTAAAATGTCTTTCTGATGTACATGTCATAAATTGCTAAATATCTCAAAGCTTTATACATAAAGTTTCAGCCAGCTCTGTCACAAGAATTAGAGCACGAGTAATTTCCTGGAGTTTAATAAATTTGGGAGCTTTGTTAACGGTAGAGCGGGCGCGCTGTTGTTCATAACATGACTATGTGCACGGTGCACTTCCTACACATGCAGAGAATATCTGTCCTTATTGTTACCAAGATAAATATGAATGAGCAAAATCTCTTAGTTTAACTAAACAATGATAAAATGAACTTAACTAATATGAGCTAAGGCACTGTTTGGTTAAACAGTAATAAAATAAACTTTCATTATATCACTCTGTTGCCACGGACAGGTTTTACCCAACAGCAATGAATCACTCAATGCATTAAACAGTGCAGTTGCATCAGATCCCAGACAACCACTTATTTGATTACTAGTATCTTGTAGACTACAGTCTCATTGTGCGATTGTGCTGTTGGCTTCTAATCTGAGTCAATTTCTTGCATAATGAAAAGGAATTGGTATGAGCTTGCAAAATTGTGAAACAACAATCGAATGGTGCAAAATAATATTATTTGTCATTATAGGCACATCTGTTTGGAGGTTAAGAGTACTTCAACATCTACTGATAAAATTTTAACGGTCAAAGTAACTTTACTCTGAGTGACGTCTGATTTCATCAGAGTATCTCAAAGTACCATCTAGCCTTAGAAGAAACCATGTGCTGTAAGAATAGTACGTGGCATCCATCCCCTATCATCTTGTAAACATCTGTTTAAGGAGTTGAAAAAGTGCTTCACAGCACATTTACTCGCTCACGAAGCTTGTTGTAAATAATCCACTGCAGTTCAAAAGGCAATGGGAGGGGATCCTCAAGAGAACAGGGCATTACAAATGAAATCACGTAACCATCTGAGGTCATCTTCACCCTAGTGTTCCATGTCAAGAGTGAAACATTGACCTAGAAAAAATACAGAAAAGTGATCACAGGATCAGACACCAAAAGTCACCAGAATCATAAAACTGGGAACACTAACAGGAAAACTATGTAATAGTAAATACTTACATGCCATGAGCATTAAGGGTGCAAATGACCCATAACACAGGTGCATTATGAATCAGGTATGTGATTGGTGAACTGTTTAAACAGGAAGGAGGTGGAATCATCACAACATTAGTATGGAAGAGAATATGTACACCTCAGTACAAGGAAAATATTGGCCAGACAGGTAGGAATTTTCATACAAGATTTAAAGAACACAAAGACCTGGCCAATTCCAGATAAGCTTTGATAGTGTACTTGATTGACAATAACACCAGCTGCAGATTGACAATAACACCAGCTGCAGCAAGTTAGCGATAACTGAACTGTCTACTGCGGAGAAGATCGAATACTTAATGTTCTGGAAGACTTTGAAATGTTAGTCTCATTTCCCATCCTCTTGATACAATTTATAAACAATCTGACCTGTATCACAAAAATATTTTAGTTGATTATGACACGATTAAGGCAAGTTAAGATTTGCATGTAACATAATAGCCGGCCGGGGTGGCCGAGCGGTTCTAGGCGCTACAGTCTGGAACCGCGCGACCGCTATGGTCGCAGGTTTGAATCCTGCCTCGGGCGTGGATGTGTGTGATGTCCTTAGGTTAGTTAGGTTTAAGTAGTTCTAAGTTCTAGGGGACTGATGACTTCAGAAGTTAAGTCCCATAGTGCTCAGAGCCATTTGAACCATTTTTTGTAACATAATATTTTTCCTTGTTTTCAAATGTACAGGTTAAGTTCCTGTTATGCAATAAGCACAGAAAAAGATTCTGCCAAAAAAAAGAAAGAAATATTGCAGATCATGTTGTATTTTCTCATAATAGATAGTCTATTACTTTTTACTTGTGTTGGTCAGGGTGGAGAAATGGTAAGACACTGGACTAACATTTTATAAGGTGCTCAAACATCCAAAGTAAGACAGTGCAGAATTGTTCCTTTCCTTTGATAGAGCACAGCCCTTTTTCCTTTCCTACACTTTCCCAATCTGATTTTTTTCCCCTTTCTCTGAAGACCTTATTTGTGACATGATGTGAAAATTTAATTGCCCTTTTCCTCTTATTTTTAGGCAAAAACATGAGTATTAGTGCTTTAATTGTGCAATAGCCTCATGTAAAACAACATAATTTATACTATTGTATATGTTATAACAGGATGGAATGTTACAAAGAAATTACTTCAGTACTGGGTCATCTGTATAATCAGTCTCTATTGAATCCGTATGCACCAAGGATACCATTGAAACCTGGTGCAGGAGTACCAAAAGATGGGAACCAAGCCTCACCTGCTGAAGCTGAAAAGCAGGTGAATTTTAAGTAATTTTCAATGGCACTAAAGTGAAACAATTTAGCTCTTGTCTGGTAACAATGTTTGTAGGAAAGTCCAGGAATTTCCATCATGCAACTTCCAATTGAAATATTTTCCACAACAGTGTTTATAATTTAAATTTTTTCCATGTGCAGATGAAGAAGATAATACAGCAGGCACTGTCAACAAAGGATGAACTCCTGCACGTAGCTATATACGACTGGATGTTAGGAAAACAGCTTCTAGAGCAGTTAGTGACAATCTCTGAACCTAGCTTTGAGAGATACTTGAAGCATTCTGCAGAGCGCAACAGTGATAGTAATTACATCAATGACCTGCTTTGGAAGTTCTATGAGAAGAATGAAAATCACGCTGAAGCTGCACAAATTTTACTTAAAATGGCAACAACTCCTGGGTAATTAATTATTACAAATTTTATATTTTTTATTTGTTGTTCTTGCTCTTGATGACATAAAGCATTCTTTATCAGCGAAAACCACCTATCTGTAAAAGACAATGAACATTCTCTGCGACCTGCTCATAAAGTTCCAAATTTTTAATTTTATAGGTCTTCTCTGAATCTTAATCAGCGGATAGCTTACTTAGCTCGAGCAGTTATGTGCATGCGTAGTGATAAAGTGGGTTGTGCACCTCATCTAGGAATTGTGCTTCAGGAACTTGAAGACAAGATTGATGTGGCCCACGTACAACAACAGGTAATTTAGTATGCCTTCAATACATTAGTTTCTATTAAACAAAGACAGTGACTTTCATCATTTTTTTAAAATAATACAAGTATTTTACAGCCTTCAAAATTGACGATTGTTTCAGTCACCTGCATAGTGGTGTTGGCAATGTCACTTTCCTTATACTTTGACATTAGAGAAGAAATGGTAGTTGTTCTCTTCCAGAATAAAGAGTCAGTCCCCATTCATTGACATAAATTGTATCATCATATTTGTTAATGTGTGGAACAAATTGTTTGAGCCAGTATACCACTTGGAGAATTATCTTTCTCGTTGTTTGAGAAACATTCAGACATAAGATTGCACAATCTTAAACTCATTTCTCTCTCCTTGCTTTGGGAATCTATTCATATTGGTAGTCACACACCTTTGTTCTTTTGCCCTAAGTTATACCAAAAACATTATCAGTATAATGATCAGAACTGAAGTATCTTCATACATGATATCTCCCCCCCCCCTCCCCCCCTGGCTGTCCTTCTCATCCCCTTCCGTGCCCCCTTCCTCCCTACCCTCACCCACTTGAATGCCTCAGAAACTTCTTGAAATAAAATGTTTTTGCGCATACAAAGAGCGTTCAAAAAGTCTTGCACAGTCGTCTCTAATTTTTTTTGTTTTTTTGCGGAAGGAGAAGGAAATCTTTTGTGAACGTACTTTGAACATTTAGCTATACATTGAGCCTACTCAATGTAGTCCCCATCAGTTGTGACGCGTCTTGCCCAACGTTCTTTCATGGTGTAAGTGCACTTTGGTAATATTCTGGTGTTGACTTTTTACACTATTGCTTGACAAATTTATCCTGCTATCATCATCATTTCAATAATACACTGAATAATTAAGTTCAGAAAATAGTGTGGTAAAGAATTTGAGCTGTCACATATACATGGCATAAGCAATGAGTATAGGAAATAAATGTGAAGAGGGGGAAGTAGTGTTTATTTTAGGAGCAGTGTTATAGCGAGTGGAGATAATCCATGCAGCTACATTTCAGTCTCTCTATGGCCATTTACTTCACTTCAAAAACAATCAGGACAGTCATAGGAGTCATAATTGAAACATCCTTCAGTTGCAAATAACCTAATTTTGGCCTAATCTAGAAGACTGGGAAACTGTGCATAGTTCCCTGCCGTTATGTAGACAAGAGGGACACCACCAGCAGTCGACCAATGGTGTAAACGCCCAGATGATGACCCAAATGTCGGGTTGAAACCGGTTGGCAGTATAATAATAATGAATGCGATTAAGACTGTTTTTTAATAATTGATTAATCATACTAATCACTGCTTCATCTCTCCAACCATGTTGTCCAAAATAATATAGAAGAAACAGAAATTTGCTACTTCCATAGCATATAAAATATGCTGGTCACTGCTATAGGTAGACATTCCATTATGTTACAGTCTCCCAAAAACAAATCTGTCTCAATTGCCCAATTCATTAGAAAACTGCTAAATTGGAGATTAATAGTTTTTTCAGACTAATTGTACGCTACCGGTGTGCATCATAGTTGCATTTGAAACTAAAAGCTGTAGTCTTAGACTCGACACAATGTGTGTTCTCTCTAGTATGGCCATTCCTCCAATTTCTCTTATAATCAGGGTGCGATTTGTGCTTTTACCAGTGGGGGGGGATGTCTTAGGGGGTTAGTAGAATTATATATGTTACTAGCTTGGACCGTGGTGTTACGCATGTTTAAACAGCTATTTATAAATAGATGTTAATGCTGAAACTCACTATTGACGCATATACACTATCAGAAAATCCATCCCTTGTTATATCTTTAAAAGTACATTATAGGTAAAGCTTATTTACAAAATGATCTACATACGGATACAGATATACGAGGGGAATTCAAAAAGCAGACGCACATTTGTGAAAAGTAGTACTTATTCTGATGATAGAAAACTGAAACATATTAATAGTATTAATACTAAGACTTAGTAAAAACTTCCAGTGTTCGGCTCCACAGATTTAATTATATGTAAAGTTTTGCTCCAGTGCGTGGGAAATAAACATCCCAGGTTGGGATGCATAAACTAAAACCAGAGGAGGGGATGGTCTGATGCAGAGGGGGGGGAACCCCCCCCCCCCCCCTGCAAATCGCACACTGCTTATAATGCAAAAATTGATTGAATGGCAGTTGTTCTCTTTACTATGAAGTTTAACAATGTTAGTGACAGTTGATTCTGGTTATCAGATTTTTCTCTGAAAGTTTTGTAATGTATTTTTCATTGCCTTTCTGCAGTTTGCAACATTTAGTGCAGTCCCTACCAGAACTCATCTGAATCATGCAGTGTCCCTGGACCACTTCCTTCTGATGTACACACCCTCCTTTGACAAGTGGCATCTTCCCAGCTAATAAAGATGAAAAATTTGAAAACCAATAATATTTAATTGAAAATACATTCTTTAGGAAGAAGAGATTTAATCTACACAAAAAACGTGGCCAAGGCAGTAGGCAGTCTTGCACATCAGAATTATAACAACTGCTATCCAAATTACCAGCTACACAAACTAGAGGCAATAATGTTGTGTACCCATTGTGGTAGGTACTGAGCCTACACAACGAAGAGTGCTGTCCTTGAAACACAGCCATAATGGTGGTGTACGCAGAACGGGGACTCAACTAAAAAGTCGACATTGCTACTCTTGTAATTTATTGTTGTTGGACACAAGAATGGTCGTCGTGCAGTGGAAACCTGATGTCATTGCACTGTCTGGATGGATACTTGTGCTACAAACAATCCTATTTCCTGTCTCAAGGCACGAGACATGGCTTTAGGATCCTGTAAGCCAAAGTAAGTCTGTCCTCCCAGGCACTAATCGTGTGGGGCCATTGAGAGCCTGCATAGTATAGAATTTGGCCATCCTGAGTCAATGGATATTCCATACTCGTATGATAGTAATGGGTTGCTGACCAAACTGAGTTGCAATATTATGGAACTATGAACCACATTCTCAAAAGGCCATAATTTTCCCACTGTCTAATTCTGACATTTGCTGGTAGCTACTACTTCTCCTTAAATGAGTAGGGACCTGAAAATGTACATCTCTTTTTATTTTAAATTAATTAATGTACATATTGAAAAAGTTCTCAAGATGCCTGAAGACAAAGCCTTAGAGCTTTGGATCTGACTATATAAAAAAGTAGTTGTGTTGATTGGGGAGCTGTTCATTTGGAATGTCTGGTTATGCAAAAACTTAAACTACTTTTTTTCCAGAATGTGCATGTTTCCTTCTTTTGGCTCTATTTAAGCTTTAAGCAGATGACTGTTCCTGTTGAGAAGTGGCAGATTTTTCTAACCCCTCTTTAAGGTGTTTCTCCACATTATATTTTTTTCCCCACCCATTTCGGTAATTGCAAAATCTACACAATATTGATTTCAACCTTTTGTGGGCATTTGTAGCTGCACAGCACACATGTGACAAAGCTGCAGATACAACTGACAAGGGACTTTTTCTATAAGTAAAACCAAAAATAACTCTAGTCGCACTTTAGAGAAAGACTTACATTGTGGTCAAAATACATTGTCAGGTGTTGCTTTCAGGTCACTATAGTCCAACATGCTGACATTATAAAGTGGCAGGTGGCCATGAGCATAAACAAACTATAATGCCAAATGTGAGAGGAGCATTGGGGGAAAACAGGCCCCACATCCTCCTTGCAGGACAGCCACTCAACACACCTGTTGTGTGTTTTTCCAAAAACAGAACTCACAGTCAGTCACGGGCCAGGTTATTAAAAGGTACTAAAGATCAGTTATCGCTTCTGGTGTTGTGAGGCTCGTAATTGAACTCTGTGATGGACCAGACTAGTGTCTCCTCTCATTTCAGATTAAGAAAGAAAAAATAACAAGCAACACACAGCACCAAGCATTTGGTAATGGCTGCTGCAGAATTGCTTGCTGAGGTTCGCAATGTTGTAAATGAGGTAGTTAAGACCTGACTTCTACCAATATTTAGCACATCCCCAGTTTAAAAACTCAGCCATCTATCACGGGCAGATCTAAATGTCCACAAAAAGTTAAACCTTTGAACTTCTGATAGCAAGACAAATGTATATATTTCTTTGTTCTAAAATTCTATGTCCAATGGCAGACTCCTATGTTGCACTATACAGAAATGGATTCACATTTTGTGAAACTGGATTGATGTTAGCTGTTTGTGACAGTTTGAAAATTTCTGCTGGGCCAGAACCCTAACCTTGATTTCCCCGAGTGGTCGCCTTAACCACCTTGACTATCCGTGAGCATCTCCAGGACTGACCCAGGCTTCCATATGTCATTGAGTCCACAACTATAATGCTTGCACATTTTGTAATTATCGCAGAGGGAGAGAAAAATAATTTATCATCATTTTAGCCTGTCGAGGCACGGATACATAAGTGATGGTTGCAGTGTCTGTGTCTATACAGTATCTGTATCATCACATTACAATGTACATCAGACATCACTGCATATCTGACAGAACAGACACTGTTCTGACGGTTAAACCTGTGATAATTATCATTAAATTGGCTCTCATTTTGTGATAAAATGGTTCATCTCTACAGAATTTGCTATGAAATAGCATTTACTAGGTAATTTCACATTTTGGCATTTTGAGACAGAATTTGCAGCTATATATGAATTCATCACAAATTGCAAATTTTTTAGGACCCTATGTGTGAGGCACCAACATTCTGATTAAGAAAGCTATTGCATAATCTTTCCTTGCTTCTATGTATGTACTTTCGACAGTTGTGTTGAAATACGGATCATTTGCATATCCAAGCATCTCAGTTTGACATTTGTTGTTGCAGTTTAATGACCAGCAGTACAATAACTGTCAAAGGTACTTTTTTCCACTCATGAATGTACACCATGTAATGTAATATACTAGCTTTCGTCAGTTGAACATCTTAGATCCAGTCACTTATTTTAGTATATATCTTGAGTAGTGGTCTACAGTAAAACAAAGCTGAACATCAGATCTCACCACATCCCTTTCATTGTGGGCACTGCAAAGAGCTCCTGCAATATCGAGAAGTTGCTATTGTGCCCTTCGTAACAATAGATGTGCTTCTTAGGCATCAGATTCTAATTTGTATTTCTAATATTTCAGACCATTTCCAGGTCTCCATAATGGTGTGATAATTTTCAGTGTTTTGTAAAAAAAAAAAACCGCAATTAGCATATAGGTAGTATGTAGTTCCTGACTCCCAAGGACTCCAGTGGCTTTTACATTTCCTTGAATATAGCACCCTTGTTTGATAGTTCATAGTTTCACGCTGATTTATCATTTCTTAATAACTTTGGATCAGTCTTTTTCACAATAACTAAATTACTGTATAACATTCTTAAATTTTATTTCTTACAGATTTTGGACAGAATTTCATCCATGCCCCGTTCAGCAAGAACGGAAGAAGCAGTTGAAAAGCTAAATAGCTCTCTTATAGGCTGCACAGAGGTAAGAAGTGTGTCTGGTTTAAATATGTTCATGAAAAATGTCAGTTTTGTGTCACCTCAGTTCCAAGAGTTGAGGAACCTGTACAGAAAATTTGAATAGAGATCAACATAAACATCATTTCCACGCTTTTTACTGCTCATGAAAACAACACATTGTGTGTTGTACCACTCTATAGCAAGACCTTCAGTGGTGGTGGCCCCGATTGCTCTACACACCGGTACCTCTAATACCCAGTAGTACGTCCTCTTGCATTGATGCATGCCTGTATTCATCGTGGTATACTATCCAGAAGTTCATCAAGGCACTGTTGGTCCAGATTGTCCCACTCCCCAATGGCGATTTGCAGTAGATCCCTCAGAGTGGTCGGTGGGTCACATCGCCCATAAACAGCCCTTTTCAACCTATCCCAGGCATGATCGATAGGGTTCATATCTGGAGAACATGCGGGCCACTCTATTCGAGCGACGTCATTACCAAGAAGGAAGTCATTCACAAGATGTGCACGATGTGGGTGGGAATTGCCGTCCATGAAGATGAATGCCTCGCCAATAAGCTGCCGATATGGTTGCACTATCGGTCGAAGGATGACATTCACGTATCATACAGCCATTATGGCACCTTCCATGGCCACCAGCGGCGTACGTCGACCTTGCATCATGCCACCCCAAAATAGCAGGGAACCTCCACCTTGCTGCACTCGCTGGACAGTGTCTCTAAGGCATTCAGCCTGACCGGGTTGCCTCTAAACACACCTCTGACGAACATCTGGTTGAAGGCATATGCGACACTTGTTCCTGAGCGGACCATTCGGCATGTTGTTGGACCCATCTGCAGCACACTGCATGATGCCGTGGTTGTAAAGATGGACCTCACCGTGGACGTTGCGAGTGAAGTTGCGCATCATACAGCCTATTGCACACAGTCTGAGTCGTAACACGACGTCCTGTGGCTGCACGAAAAGCGTTATTCAACATGGTGGCGTTGCTGTGAGGGTTCCTCCGAGCCATAATCTGTAGGTAGTGCTCGTCCACTGCAGTAGTAGCAAATGGGCGGCCTGATCAAGGCATGTCATCGACAATTTCTGTCTCTCTGTATCTCCTCCATGTCCGAGCATCATCGCTTTTGTTCATTCTGAGATGCCTGGACACTTCCTCGTTGGAGCCCTTCCTGGCACAAAGTAACAAAGTGGATGTGATTGAACCACGGCATTGACCATCTAGGCGTGGTTGAACTACAGACAACACGAGCCGTGTGCCTCCTTCGTGGTGGAATGACAAGCTGATTGGCTGTCAGACCCCCTCTGTCTAATAGGCACTGCTCATGCATGGTTATTTACATCTTTGGGCGGGTTTAGTAACATCTCTGAACAGTCACAGGGACTGCATCTGTGATACAATATCCACAGTCAACGTCTACCTTCAGGAGCTTTGGGAAAAGGGGTGATCCCAAACTTTTTTTGGTGTGTGTAAATTTTTTTATTTTTTATTTATTTAATTATTTATTTATTTGTTTGTTAATTTTTTGCATATAAAATTTTCAGTGACTCGTCTGATTGTTACAAATTAAAGCTTTAATTATTAGTTTTATATATATCTTTCAAAGTAATTTATGTGGTGACTTTATAGAATAATCATGCACATTCCTGCAGAACATGTACTCTGCTTATGAAGTACATCAGGCAACCCTCAGGGCTCCATTTAACTACTGCAAACCCATTGAGTGAATTTAAGATTATGCCATGTAACAAGAGTAACCAACCCAGGAAAGTGAGGAACTGTTATAAAATACCTTAACACAGTTCCCACCGTTGTTAGTTACCACTTTCCTGTTCAGAGTTAGCATCATTGAGAGGAAAAGCACTGAAAGGAGGAATGGTGAACCTTCCTTGTTGTGTAGTTGATACATTGGCCACTAACAAGACCAGCAGTCCGATTTTGGGGTACTGATGACGAAATTCTCATACACTCCTATTCCAACAAAACATCCTCTGCTAGTGTGAGAAGTTTGTCACATTTTAACTGAGTACATACTGTTACCTGACGAGAGAATTGAAAGTATAAATAGTAAGTTCCCCACTTTAAATAGTAAGTATGGTGTCATCAATTTTCTTTCTCTATATTTATTTAATACTGATTCTCTAGCTGCCTGTGTTACAGCATTGAATTTCATTAATGAAATAGGGTAACAGTTATTGAACTTAATGAAATAAAATCATCACAACTTCTGAACGGTTTGCGTTATGACATTTAAACTGCACGGTCGACCGCAACGGGACACAAATGGAATTAGTATGTGAATATGGTTTAGCAACAAAGCTCGCTTCCATTTGGATGAGTTCGTCAATAATTAAAATTGATGCATTTGGGGGCTGAGAGTCCGCATTTCATGATTGAGAAGTCTCTTCACCCTCAACGGGTGACTGACTGTGCGATGTGCAACGTCCAGTCACGGAATAATCGGTGCGATATTCCTTCATGGCAAGGTGATTACCGAATGGTACATGAAGGTCTTGGAAGATGATTTTATCCCATTGTCCAAAGTGACCCTGATTTCAACAAAATGTGGTTCATGCAAGACAGAGCTCAACCCCATCGAAGCAGGAGAGAGTTTGATGTCCTGGAGGTGCACTTTGGGTACCATGTTTGGCCACCATATTCTCTGGATCTGAATACACGAGACTCCTTTCTGTGGGGCTATATTAAAGACATGGTGTACAGCAATAACCCCAAAACAATTGCTGGGCTGAAAACAGCCATTCAGGAAGTCATTGACAGCATCGATGTTTCAACACTTCAGCTGGTCGTGCAGTATTTCGCTATTTTTCTGTGCCACATCATCGCCAGTGATGGCAGGCATATTGAACATGTCATAATCTAAATCTGTAAATCTGTAGCGACATTTACACGTTGACCAAAGTGTGTGTACGCCGTAATTTGTAACTAATGTAGTTCCCCCACCCCGTATATGAACTGCCGCCCCCCTCCCCATACCCTGTCCTCCTCCTCCTCCTCCTCCTCCTCCTCCTCCTCCTCCTCCACCTCCAGTGTCTTGTTCACAGGCCTTAGAAACAATGCCAGTACCCTCTTATAGTAGTGCTGTAAGGCATTAGGTTGCAACCTTTGTTCCTTATTTATTTTCAGCTAATTTTCCATGTAACATATGTTGGGAAGGCAGCAATGTGGAGCTACGGTCATAGAATGACAGCCAACAGACACAAGGGCAGTGAGCATGTAAAAGTTTATCCAATAAGCAAGTATATTTGAGTGTGTCTAGCAGTGCATATGAATTGTGAACACAGTCGACATCCACACACACACACACACACACACACACACACACACACACACACACACACACACACACCAGAGAATGTAAGGAAACTGGGAGAATATATCCACAACCAAGAGCCAGTAGGAATTGAAGAAGGGACCCACAAAATCTACATCAATGTGTTCCCATGGCCGGCGTAGAAAGGAGTAGCAGCTGCCTGTTGGGCACACTGCTTACAAGCCTCAATGATACGGACATTTCACCACCAATCCCTGGCCAAAAAACATGTCAAAGTCATGATCACAACCTATAGGAAGGTGGGACAAAGCGTCGACATTATCATGTTTATACATAGTTCCATAGTGGATTTCCTAATTGTAGCAAGACAAAAATAGCGCCCAGCATTGTCAGCGGTATGCTACCTTGTCAGGGGAGGAAGTGTAACATTTAAACAAGGAAACCGAGGATTTATGGTCAGTAAGAAAGTGAAACTTGGATCCATACAAAAAACACTAAATTTGTGGAGAGTGTAGACTCTGGCAAGAGCCTCTTTTTACCATCTGAGAGTAAGACTGCTGGGCCACGGTGAGAGATTTAGAGGTGAAAGCGACAGGTCAATCAGTCGTTGGCATATCGGTGCGCTGGGACCGCGCCTAGGCCGTACTGTGAGGCCAGTTGCCAAAGCTGTATGGTCATCCAGGGAGAATGTAGCTAAACAAGGGGCTGACATTAGTTTGGATTTCAACATTTGAAAAGCATGTTCACAATCTGGACGCCGGCAAAAAGATACGAGGGCAGTTCAATAAGTAATGCAACACATTTTTTTTCTGAAACGGGTTGTTTTATTCAGCATTGAAATACACCAGGTTATTCCCCAATCTTTTAGCTACACAACACTATTTTTCAACGTAATCTCCATTCAATGCTACGGCCTTACGCCACCTTGAAATGAGGGCCTGTATGCCTGCACGGTACCATTCCACTGGTCGATGTCGGAGCCAACGTCGTACTGCATCAATAACTTCATCATCATCCGCGTAGTGCCTCCCACGGATTGCGTCCTTCATTGGGCCAAACATGTGGAAATCCGACGGTGCGAGATCGGGGCTGTAGGGTGCATGAGGAAGAACAGTACACTGAAGTTTTGTGAGCTCCTCTTGGGTGCGAAGACTTGTGTGAGGTCTTGCGTTGTCATGAAGAAGGAGAAGTTCGTTCAGATTTTTGTGCCTACGAACACGCTGAAGTCGTTTCTTCAATTTCTGAAGAGTAGCACAATACACTTCAGAGTTGATCGTTTGACCATGGGGAAGGACATCGAACAGAATAACCCCTTCAGCGTCCCAGAAGACTGTAACCATGACTTTACCGGCTGAGGGTATGGCTTTAAACTTTTTCTTGGTAGGGGAGTGGGTGTGGCGCCATTCCATTGATTGGCGTTTTGTTTCAGGTTCGAAGTGATGAACCCATGTTTCATCGCCTGTAACAATCTTTGACAAGAAATTGTCACCCTCAGCCACATGACGAGCAAGCAATTCCGCACAGATGGTTCTTCTTTGCTCTTTATGGTGTTCGGTTAGACAACGAGGGACCCAGCGGGAACAAACCTTTGAATATCCCAACTTGTGAACAATTGTGACAGCACTACCAACAGAGATGTCAAGTTGAGCACTGAGTTGTTTGATGGTGATCCGTCGATCATCTCGAACGAGTGTGTTCGCACGCTCCGCCATTGCAGGAGTCACAGCTGTGCACGGCCGGCCCACACGCGGGAGATCAGACAGTCTTGCTTGACCTTGCGGCGATGATGACACACGCTTTGCCCAACGACTCACCGTGCTTTCGTCCACTGCCAGATCACTGTAGACATTCTGCAAGCGCCTACGAATATCTGAGATGCCCTGGTTTTCCGCCAAAAGAAACTCGATCACTGCCCGTTCTTTGCAACGCACATCCGTTACAGACGCCATTTTAACAGCTCCGTACAGCGCTGCCACCTGTCGGAAGTCGATGAAACTATACGAGACGAAGCGGGAATGTTTGAAAATATTCCACAAGAAATTTCCGTTTTTTTTTCAACCAAAATTGGCCGAGAAAAAAAATGAGTTGCATTACTTATTGAACTGCCCTCGTACATTCTTGCATAACAAGGAATGCAATGTGGCAGCACCTGGCAGGAATTCATGGCAGCACACTATCTTCCCTAGAAAGGCCTGAAAAGCCTTCATGGATGAGGGGCGAGGCATAGACGTAACAGCGGAGACGTAGTTTGGCAGCAGAAGAACCCCATTCTGCAAGACCTTGAATCCCAAATAAACAATAGGTTGAAAAATGGAGATCTCGCAAACTTACACCATAAGCCGGCAGACTGTAAGGCAGAAAACAAGGGGCACGAATTTTTCAAGTGGTTGGCCTTGGAAGAGCCAGTGACAACTACATCAACCCAGGACAGGCATAATCATTGGAAGATAGCAGGAGAGCTAGTCGCACTAAAATGATGACACGAATATTGATAGAGACCAAAAGAAGTATTCAAAACCAGAACTTGGCGAGACTCTTCATCCACAGGACCTGCAGATACGCTTCAGAAAAATCAATTTTACAGAAGTACTGCCACCACCCCCCACCCTCCGCCCAATATTTTTGCTGACAGTTCCTCCTAGCCATAACAGGTTGCACCACCACTAGAGATTGAAGCCATTCAATTCTGATTTCACTTGATCTTTCCGGGCAACAGGAATAGGACGTGCAAGACAAAAACGACCCCAAGCTGTGGATTTCAAAGAATTATGAGTAGAAAAATTTTTAGCACACCCTATACCTTCCGAAAATGAGTCCGAAAACTCGTGTTTCCAATTCTCTCTTATATACTGTGCCTGATTGGACACAGGGTGAACTGCATTGGTGTTTGAAAATCCAAATGCCTGTAATGCATTCATCCCAAACAAGTTTTCAACGTTGGTATCAGCAGCCACCAAAAATGTAATGGAACGAACCACTGACTTGTAAGAGGCAGATGCCATAAATGGTCCCAACAGTGCAGTGTTCTGTTTGTCATAACTGACCAGCTCCTGCGTGGCCGGTGTCATACGTTGAAAATTCAATGACATCACTGCAGCACTTATGTCGACCTGTAGCTGGAGCATTTGACAAGGAACATTTAACTCGATAAACTACTTGGGAAAACTCACAAGATTTGGAGTCACACAGTTAACGCCTATGTCCATATCCTGAGCAATCTTCGGCAAATGACACATGGAGACAAAGAGGACAAGACGGAAACAGAGAATGCTGGCACTGTGGCGGTCGCAGCTGCTTGGACTGCTTTGGTCTGCTCTCCGCTGGGCCCGCATGCTTACCAATGCTATCACCACTGCCGTTTCCTCATGCAAGCTATCTGTCGTCATAGTTGGCACATCTTGTGACACTACTGCTACACTGTGTCACACTTCAATTCGGTTGCCTGCTACCACAACACTTCCAAAGATTGTGCTATTTGCAAAACTTTTTCCAGTGGGGGTATTCACATAGTGAAGCCTTCTGCCACACTACCTTGTCCGGAGCTAAACTTATTATCAGGTCACGCACCATAATGTGTATAGGGGTATTATGGGCATCAATAATGAATTGATATTTTCGGCTAAAAAACTCCCAGTCCTCAGCTGAATCATCATATGGAGGAAAAATGGGTGGGTAGACTGGTGGAGTGGTACCTTGTCGGTTAATGAAAGCCGACAAAAGTGGTCACTGCCAAAGTAGGTTGTTGAATCGGGGCCAGTAGCACGATGTCCATATGACTAAACCTCACGAAACTGCCCTTAGAAGACTGCACACGCAGAAGCCATTCCAACTCGTCCCCAGTTGTGTAATAACCAAGTCATGCACAAAACTGATCCAAGTAATGCAAATACTGCTTTATACATAAACCTCTGAACAAGAATAGAAATAAGCCTCTGGTGACTCCACAGACAAGACAAAAGAATCATACAGAAGGTGTAACATAAGTGATACACAGAACAACTGATGTGAGTGGTACAAACTAAAAGAATGTATTGAGGGTGAGTAGGTTCTGCTTTGCACATGCGTAGGTGCGAGTCACCAGTGGACGGCGCGGCGGAGACCGTGCTGTGTGCACACTGCCTATAGGTGGCCTCTGGTGGCCTGCCAGCTGCTGATGCAGCTCAGCTGGCGGTTGATTGAAGTACACACGTGTGGCAACACAACTCTCTGCACACTCTCTGCTCACTCTCACTCACAGTCGCATTCGCATGCACTAGTGGCAGGATACAACAAGGTCCCTTAAGAGACATAACAAACTCGAAGCAAGATTTTTAAAAGTCCAATGTAACAACAACTAACACAAGCTTAGTAAAAATGTTTAAACAAATTTAAATGTACTGAGCTAACAGAATGTTTTTAAATTGCAGACCTATACTTAACACAGTCCTTCGAGAGAGCTAACAAATTTGAGCAAATACAAGGGCCAAAAAATGGCTTGGCTGACTAGGGAAAAGTTGATAAAAAAGGGGCACAGTACCAAAAGGGATCAAGTAAAAAGCCAAAGAATTGCATGAACTCTGAAAATGTTTAGGCCCACGCGAACTAGTGAAGATATGACTTAACTTAAACAGCAGTCACCTTTTCATGGAATACCTTCACACAAGATAATGTCAGTGGCGAATCCTAAACACTGGCCAGTAATTTTGTGCCACTGGTGCACTCCCTCTTGTCAGGGTGGACCAATTGCACGCATAGCTTGCAGAAACAGTAGCTGAACCATCAGGCAACAGCAGGACACACTCAACATAAGTGTCGTGCGATAATAAGGTGCCTGGAAACACGAACAAGTCAATTAGTACTTTCAGCAAATAGCTGTCTGAACAAGCAATCCTGAATAAGTTAAAATAGCCAGTAAATGGTGACTAACAGACTAAACTAAGAATTGCAAGAATAGTGCAATTTAAACACTGGTGAGAACCAAGAATAAGTATATTAATATAATCAAGCTACAGACATAGTCTAAGTTGATTTTGAATAACAATTTTGAACTTCCCTTCAGAATCCTGTGTCTATTAATAATATAATGGTCACATACCAGGGAGACACATCCCACAGATCCAGTTAGGTCCAGGAGCCAGATAAGGAATCTCGCCTCACAACACAAGAGGGTGCCTACACAAAAAATTTCACAGCTCTCTGGCAGCGCACTCAGAATACTAACAGATCTGGCCAGAACAGAATCTAAAACATAATTAAAAGAACACATTAATCATAAATGTTCGTGACAGTACCAGCAGCACCTGCAAACACTGTCACACTCCCAGCTGCTCGCACAGAAGGTAAAAGTAATGATGTTAGGCATCATTTGGCAAGGCGAAACTCTGGGAGAAGGTTTGCCATGGTGAAAGTAACTCTGCTACAAGAGGTATCTTAAAACCAAACAGGAAAAAACATCACCACAATTAAATTACTTTTCAGGAAAGCAACACAGGGCAGTCAGCATACATGGAGTTGGGCAGGCTCTAATAGTTTCTATAAGCAATACAGACCACACTAACAGTAGATCCAAACTACCTGGAAAGCACAAATTCATAACTCAGGGAAGAATCACATAAGGCAGAGCAGTAACACCAGAAGTCACTAACACCGCCAAACCAGATCTCACAGCACTGCTCGACAACAGGAAATAGGTGGTCTTTCAGAGCACCGAAATCAGCTAATGATTATCAAAGTCATTCCCGTTGTAACGGGTCTCTCAGAGAGGATCAGTGAAGACAGTGACCACCAGCACTTGACAACACGTTTCCTCCAACCGACTTCCTTCTCATCATCCCTGATGACTGTCTGTTCCACACTCGCTTGCCTTGTAAACATTTAAAACCAGAAGACACGGCACAAGAGTGCCGTGTGCCAATCGGAAGGAAATGAACCAGAAATTCCATCTACAGACTACACTTGGTACGAGCCGACACAGCTCATTCAGTTTATTTAATTAGTACCTCACCATTTTAGCATAGCAGGCATTATGTGGCGCAAGTTAATTTAAATGCAAACACTTCTGCATATTCCTCGCTGATTGGCTGTTGATCTATGGACATAACTCCACAGCAGTACATTTCCAATCTATGGCTATCTGGAAAAACTTGCTTAATTTGGTGTCCCCAACCCACCTCTGGCCTTTCCAGGTTATTTTCCTCCATGCTGGATAACAAAATAACTTTAGAGTAGATTATAGGTACCATGTGAACTGCAGCCATAAAATGTCATAATTTTGTCATGACTAGATATTAAAAAAATACTTGATTACATGATGATGACTTAATAACGCGCTATGTCACTAATTTCATGTGCAGTTGTATGAAGACTATGCTGAGCCTTTTGGGTTGTGGGATTGCAAGCTGGCAATTGTGCACTGTGCCGGTCACCTTGATGCATATCTCATCGAAGCAATATGGCGAAAAATCATTGAAGCGGAGATACTGTCATGTGGCTCGATTTCTCCTAATGATGTTATGGCGGTGGTAATGGGAAAAGTGAAATCACTTGGACAGGAGTATTCAGCATCTGCCATATGTGTTCCTGTTGGTAAGCAAACTCAATTTTCTGATAACTATGCAAATACTATCATGTTGCTGTTAATGTTTCTCATTATTTGAATGTAGGTTTTTGTTGTATTAAATGATTTAAATATAATCAATTGTAAACACACAACAGACTTCAATGAAACTAGCAGTTTGCTGGACAACATTGGAGACATGTTGTTACTGTATTATTCTTTTTTTTTTTTGAGAATCCGGCAGACGTTCACTGACCAGTCAAAAGGCATTACTGCAAGACTTCATGAACCTGTCTAATACTCTTTCTGAACGTAGGTGCTCAGTTTCATCAACTGCTGAAATATGTGATTTTAAGTTCTTGATGTTAGCAAGCATGGGAAAGAAAACCCCTCCCCTTTGGAAATAGGTGCACATGAAGTAATTCGAAGCAGCGAGATCATGAGAACAAGCAGTATCACAGAAATGGCAGCAGTATCACAGTGTCTCCCACATAATGTGTCCTTGCTGAGTCAGCTCACTCACTGACTCCAGTGCTCTGGGAGTTCATGTTATGCAGTATACCTGTGCACCAGTCTTAATTGCTTAATTTATTTATTTTATTTATTTATTTATTGTTCCGTGGTCATGGAACGAGTCAATACATGAAATTGTAGCACGATATTAGAAACAGATAAAATGAAATATAGAAAAAAATATTCAGGTGACAAGTCGTAAGTTTAAATAAAGAAAATCAACAATGTAAGGCTGGAATTTGCTTAATTTTTTAGCTCTTCCAGGAGCTCCTCAACAGAATAGAAGGAGTGAGCCATGAGGAAACTCTTCAGTTTAGTCTTAAAAGAGTTTGGGCTACTGCTAAGATTTTAGAGTTCTTGTGGTAGCTTAATGAAAATGGATGCAGCAGAATACTGCACTCCTTTCTGCACAAGAGTCAGGGAAGTGCATTCCACATGCAGATTGGATTTCTGCCTAGTATTAACTGAGTGAAAGCTGCTAACTCTTGGGAATAGGCTAATATTGCTAACAACAAACGACATTAAAGAAAATATATACTGTGAGGGCAATGTCGGAATTCCCAGACTATTGAATAGGGGCCGACAAGAGGTTCTCGAACTTACACCACATATAGCTCGAACAACCCGTTTTTGAGCCAAAAATACCCTTCTTGAATCAGAAGAATTACCCCAAAAAATAATACCATATGACATAAGCGTATGAAAATATGCGAAGTAGACTACTTTTCGTGTTGAAGTGTCACTTACTTCAGGTACTGTTCTAATGGTAAATAAATCAGCATTTAGTTTCTGAACAAGATCCTGGACATGGGCTTTCCACAACAGCTTACTAGCAACCCGAAGAATGCCTAGGAACTTGGAACTGTTCCGTCTCACTTATAATATGCCCATTCTGTCTGATCAAAATATCGGTTCTTGTTGAATTGTTAGTTAGAAACTGTAAAAACTGAGTCCTACTGTGATTTAGCATCAAATTATTTTCCACAAGCCACAAACTTATTTCATGAACATTATTTGATACTGTTTCAATATTACACACAAGATCCTTCACTATCAAGCTGGTGTCATCAGCAAACAGAAATATTTTTGAATCACCTGTAATACTAGAAGGCATATCATTTATATAAATAAGAAACAGCAGTGGCCCCAGCACCGACCCTTGGGGAACGCCCCACTTAATAGTGCCCCATTGGGACTGAACATCACCACCACTCTCAATATTGCGGAGAATTACCTTCTGCTTTCTGTTCTTAAAGTAAGAGGCGAACCAATTGTAAGCTACTCCCCTTACTCCATAATGGTCCAACTTCTGCAGTAATATTTTGTGGTCAACACAGTCAAAAGCCTTCGTTAAATCAAAGAGAACACCTAGCGTTTACAACCTTTTATTTAATCCATCCAAAACCTCACAGAGAAAAGAGAATATAGCATTTTCAGTTGTTAAACCATTTCTAAAACCAAACTGAACATTTGACAGCAAATTATGTGAATTTAAATGCTCCAGTAACTTTGTATATACAACCTTCTCGATAACTTTAGCAAACACCGATGGCATAGAAATAGGTCTAAAATTGTCAACATTATCAACGCCTCCCTTTTTATAAAGTGGCTTCACTACAGAGTACTTTAATCGGTCAGGAAACTGACCACTCCTAAAGGAAAAGTTACAGATATGGCTAAGTGCTGGGCTAACATACATAGAACAATACTTCAGTATTCTGCTAGATACCCAGTCACATCCATGAGAGTTCTTGGTCTTTAGTGATTTAATTATTAACTCAATCTCCCTGTTGTCAGTATAATGGAGGAGCATTTCAGGTAACAGTCTCGGAACACTTTTTTCTAAGAGCGCTATATGATTCCCTGTTGGGACTAGGTTTCTATTTAGTTCACCTGCTATATTCAGAAAGTGATTATTAAATACTTTACATATATGCGACTTATCAGTAACATGGACATTCCCACTACGCACTGATTCTATATCCTCGACCTGTCTCTGCAGACCAGCCACTTCCTTTACGACTGACCATATGGTTTTAATTTTATACTGAGACTTAGCTATTCTATCTGCGTACCACATACTTTTTGCCTTCCTAATAACATTTTTAAGCACCTTACAATATTGTTTGCAATGGGCTGCTGCATTTAGATTTTGACTGTTTCTAACGTTTTGATATAATTGCCACTTTGTTCTACAAGATATTCTTATCCCTCTAGTCAGCCACCCAGGCTGCCTGTTTGTGCTAGTACCCTGTTTTGAATGCTCTAATGGAAAGCAACTTTCAAAGAGCACAAGAAAAGTCTTGAGAAAAGCATTATATTTATCGTCTACTGTATCAGCACTATAAACATCTTGCCACTCTTGTTCCTTGATAACACGAGTTGCAGCACAAAAATCTTTTAGAGTTAAAATTTGTGCATCATGATCTGAAAGACCATTCACCTTTTTGCTAACAGAATGCCCTTCTAGTAATGAGGAATGAACAAAAATGTTGTGTATGGTTGTTCTACTAATCCCTTGTACTCTCGTTGGAAAGAATACGGTTTGCATAAGATTATATGACTTAAGGAGGTCTACCAGCATCCTCTTCCTTGCACAATCACTTATACAATTAATATTGAAGTCACCACATATAACTAACTTTTTGTATTTCCTATAAAGTGAACAAAGAACCTCCTCTAGCTTTAGCAAAAATGTTGTGAAATTGGAGTCTGGGGATCTATAAATAACAACAGTTAGAAGTTTAGCTCCGTTAAATTTAACCACACCTGCACAACATTCAAAGACCTTTTCAATGCAGTACTTTGAAACATCAGTTGTCTCAAATGGGATGCCGTTTTTCACATACATGGCTACTCCCCCACACGGCAAAGAGCTCCTCGAAAAGCTGCCAGCCAACCTGTATCCTGGTAAAGGAAGCCTCTGAATTATCTCCTTATTTAAGAAGTGTCCAGATATACCAATAATTTCAGAGTCAACATTTATAAGCAGTTCACTAACTTCATCTCTAATAACTTGTATATTTTGATGAAATATACTAATTCCCTCATTACTCAGATACCTAAGCTTTGTCAAAAGTGATTCCTTTGTTAGAGAGACTTCCCTTAAGCAGGAATACCTGTCACCTGACTTCAATCTAAAAAAGGTGCAGCTCTAACACCCACTACTGCAGGAATTTTCCCATGAGTGATCCCACCACCCCCACCTATGCTGTAACCTATAAGTTTTGCCAACCTCCCCTTCCCATACCTGTTGAGGTGCAGGCCATGTCTAGTGAAACCCGTCCTGCTGATAGACTCCACCGACACCACTGAAATGTGACCCATGCTTTCTGTCATCATCGCACCCCCAAGTCTCATGTTATTACGCCTGACGGCTGTATTAAGATGAGGCCGATCGTGACGCTGAAACAGTTCCACGAAATGCACATTCGTGTTGCCAGTCTTAGTGGCTATCTTTTCCAGGTCACCATCTATGTCATACTCCCCATCCCTATCAATACTGTTACCAGCCCCACCCACAATCACTACCTGATCCTCTTTAGTAAAATCCCTACATAACCCCCCTATGTTAACAGTCACCTGAGCCAATCCTGCATTAGGCTTCACAATGCTGGTGACCTGGTACTCACTCCCCAGCACTTCCTGCAACTGCTGGCCTACACCTCTGCCATGAGAACTACCTAACAGAAGAACCTACTTCTTCGTCTTTGACTTTGCAACTGTTCTAGCCATCGTAACTACTGAGGTCTGCTGCATACTTCCTACATCTACAGCTACTAGAGATTCCTCTCCACTAGACTCTGACAGTTGGTCATATCTATTGTAAACACCAATAGTAAAACTATCTGAAAATCTTCTTCTCCTAGCAGATCTCTTGCCAACATCCAGCTTCCATTCCCCAACCCCCTTCTCCCTCCTCATCCTATCTAGCTGTTCCTGTGCAGTTTTTCAACTGCACCTGAAGGGCACAGATCTTACGCTCCTGCTCCTCTATCAACTTACTCTTGCTACATAACCTGCAGTTCCAGGAGAGGATCTCACCAGAATGCCCACTGGCTTCCCCACTGCATCCCCCCCCCCCCGTGAAAATACTTCGAACAAGTCTCACACCGCAATCCACTACTCACGAACCTACGGCAAAGCCCACACTTCTCACTCATGGTAAATTTTTTTTTTTCTAAGTTCCGCTACTACAATAAGATGATGTTTAAAACCTGACTACAATAATCACAAACTTACTCTGCAAGGGAAGTAACAACTATTATTAACAGTATTAATAAACAACAAATGTGAATATAACAAAAGACTAATACAGAAAGAGAATCAAATGTCTAATGACACAATAACGAAGCTGAAAACAGTTCCCAAAAGGTTCTTCTGAAATTATTTCACCAGAAAACACAAAAAACTCCGGTTGAAGACTACTAAAGTTCCTAAATAAACCACTATACACAAACAATTAATTAGTACTTAGCTTTCGATGCGCCGCTACAGCTGCAACTGGTCAGCGCGGAATGTAATCACAGGTAAGAGGTTACGTTGCTCGATACGAAACACTCACAAATATCAGGTCACAACACAAGAAAGGCAGAGGTGAATGAAGAAACCACTAATAAGTCACTTATATGGTAAATATTATCACAAAAACCGTTAAAATACATATCTGAAACCTAAAAATATATAAAAACTTGGAGAGCGATCTCACACGCAGTCACTTGCTTATGACGTCACACCAAAGATATCAAAAATCATTTTCAGTTAATTAAATAAAGTAGTTCAATAAATCCCATAGCTTTTACACATGAACATTGATCTTCCCTTTGGCTGCTTGTCTCCATCTCAGTATCAAAATGAAAAAATGGTTTCATTGGTCACCAGAACAGTTACAAAATTTCAGAGTTCAGACGAATCTTCTCAGTTTTTAATTTCAAACCAATATATAAAATGTAGATATATCTCTGATGAGAGTCTGTAGTATCAGGGGAAGACAATCTGCTTAGCTAACCAGAATGTTTTGTGGTACCCTGTACACAATATAAATTGTCAGATTTTCATTCAGTTCTAGCATATTGACCTGTTACCTAGCCATTGTCTTACTCACTGGTTTACCACTTGATGAGGACTATTCCATCCTTGTCATCATCACCATAGAAGTGTTTCACATATTTATTTGTTTTTAAGTGGACAGCAACAGTAAACACCATTTTGGGGAAGGATTAGTAGGCAAAGTTAAGAGATAATGCAGACAGGCTTTTGAGAGAGGAGAAACATTCATTGAGTTCCACAATGCCATTTAGCCAGTAATAGCTAATGCACTTTTTTAAAAATGAGAAGGTGAACATCCCAAGATCCAATAGAGCCAGGAAGATACAAGCTGGATTACATTATGGGAAGAAATATTGGGTTTATAAGGGGTCACAACATGTGAAAGCAGTTCAGTGTAAAGTTTTGCAAATTCATTGAAATTCTCAGAAAAATACACTTACGGTAAGGTGTGTTAATATACAATTTTATACAAGAACCAATGGGGAATAACAACGAGAAATGGAGAGAGAAGTGCCCAGATTAAAGAGGGCGTAAGGCAGGGCTGCAGCCTTTCTCCTCTACCATTCAACCTTAGTGTACTGCAGCGCCAAAGAAACTGGTATCGGCATGAGTATTCAAATACAGATATATGCAAACTGGCAGAATATGGCGCTGTGGTCAACAAATCTTCTATAAGACAAGTGTCTGAAACAGTTGCTCGATCAGTTACTGCTGCTAAAGTGGCAGGCTATCAAGATTTAACTGAGTTTGAACGTGGCATTATAGTTGGCACACGAGTGATGGGACATAGCATCTGCGAGGTAGCGATGAAGTGAGGATTTTTCCATATGGCCATTTCATGAGTGTACTGTGAATATGAGGAATGCCGTAAAACATCAAATCTCTTACATCACTGCAGTCTGAGAAGGATCCTGCGAGAATGGGGCCAATGACTGAAGAGAATCATTCAATGTGACTGAAGTTCAACAAATGAGATGAATTCGCAATTGCAACTAATGACTACCATCAGCTGTAGAATGGAATGACGACAATGAAACTTTGTGCTAGACCGGGACTGAGTCTGGATTTCCCACTTACCTGAGCAGTTGCCTTACCATTTGGCTATCCATGCACGAGTCATGGCAATTGCGATTTCATGTGATGTGTTTCATAAGGGCTGTGGTCACCGCAGTGCATTGTCATCAGAATAACACTGCAATATCGGAGTTCAAGCCTTCCGCAAATTGCTGCCGATCTCGGTGGTGGGCCATCAAAAAGTGGCAGCGTGTGAACCATGCAACATCATCGACATGGGCTTTTATAACTGAAGACCCACTCATGTACCCTTAATGATTGCACGACACAAAGCTTTATGCCTCGCCTGGGCCCGTCAACACTGACATAGGACTGTTGTTGAAAGGAAACATGTTGCCAGGTCAGATGAGTCCCAATTCAAATTGTGTCAAGTGGATGGATGTGTACTGGTATGTAGACGACCTCATGAATACATAGAACTTGTTAGCAGGGGACTGTTAAAGCTGGTGAAGGTTCTGTTATGGTGTGGGGCGTGTGCAGTTGGGGGGTTAAGAGACCCCTGATACGTCTCGATACAAGTCAGGCAGGTAGCACATACGTAAGCATCCTGTCGGATCACCTACATCCATTCGTATCCACTGTGCATTTTGACGAACTTGGACAGTTCCAGCAGAACAATGCAACACTCCCACATCCAGAATTGCTACAGAATGGCTCCAGGAAAACTCTTCAGAGTTTAAACACTTCCACTGGCTACTAGACTCCCCAGACATGAACATTATTGAGCACATCTTGAATGCCTTGCAATGTGCTCTTCAAAAGAGATCTTCATCTCCTCATACTCTTACGGATTTATGGACAGCCCTGCAGGATTCATGGTGTCAATTCTCTCTAGCACTACTTCACACATTAGTCAAGTCCATGCCACATTGTATTGAGGCACTGCTGCATGCTTGCGGGGGGTCCTTCATGATATTAGGCTGATGTACCAGTTTATTTGGCTCTTCTGTGTATTAAGAAACAGTGATGGAAATGAAAAAGAAAAGTTAAAGAGAAGTGTTTAAATTCAGAGCAAAAGGATAACAGTGATAAGATTACTAATGATATTGCTATCCTCAATGAAAGTGAGAAAGAATTACATGACAAGTTCAGTGGAATCACCAACCTAATGAACACAGAATGCGGAATGAGAATAAAATAAGAAAAATGAAGGTATTGATAAGCATCAAAAATTAGACCATCTACAAAATTATGTGGGATTTCTTATCACTGAGGGTCTAAAATCAATCAATATTTGCGCTTCCATAAATGAAATGTTGTCACAAATCCTTATTCACTAACTGATTTCATTGATTACAATGACAAATATGAGATTGCTCCCTGGATTCACTTGCGCTGTGTTCCAAGTATTAACAATTAACTAGAAACATTGAAATGAAATGATTGTGTGACGTCGTTGGCCGGGATGTCCCATTCGGGTTCGGCCGCCAAGTGCAAGTCTTATTTCAATCGGCACCACATTGGGCAAATTGCGGCCAATGATGAGGATGAAATTATGATGAGGAAAACCCAACACCCAGTCCCTGAGCAGAGAAAATCTGTAGTCCGACCGGGAATCGAACCCAGGCCCAGTGCATGGGAGGCAAGCACGTTACCACCCAGCTAAGCAGGCGGACACTAGAAACATTAATTCACAGTATGTGGTTTATTGGTATGTTACCCCAAAATGTCATGAATTACGCTATTTGAAACAGAGCCAATGTTGCGCACAACATCCTTTATTACCAAGCTAGTGCCATCAGCAAACATAAATATTTCAGAATTATCTTTTAATACTAAAGGGCATATCATTTATATAAATAAGGAACAGGAGTGGCCCTAGCACAGATCCCTGCCCCCCCCCCCTTTTCCCCCATTTGACTGTGCCCCACTCAAACCTCACATCACAGCCATTCTCAACACTGTGAATAGAGATCTTCTGCTGTCTGTTGTTAAAGTAGGTGGTGAACCGATTGTGAGCTACTCCCCGTATTCCATAGTGGTGCAACTTCTGGAGCAATATTTTGTAATCAACACAATTAAACGCTTTAGTTAAATCAAAGAAGAAGCACAGTGTTCAAAAGCAATTTGCCACTCTGAGATGAAAATATTGGCACGTGAGAGAAATTTGTGGCACTTCGCATCAAATCAGTCAGAAGACTGAGGATTTAAAAAAAAATTACTTGGGACCAGAAGCACTTTATTTCCATGTAAGAACTCTGTTTCTATTTATCTCCATAGTCATATTAATAATGGGAAACACAGCTGGTTTAAATTATGCATAACAAACAGACTGCAAGAAGTTGTGCTGTATAATTCAAACAATGTCAGGAGTCGAAAAAGGGAAAAATCAGGAAGGGAGCCCCACAGCGATCCATTCTGGGCCCACTCTTATTCCTTATTATGGGCTGCAGGAAGCCCTTACAAAATTGTGCAATTGCGTCATCAAGAAAGCCAGTGTTGTTGGTGATTGTTTGTCAGGGTCTCATGTTCTTCCATCTAGGCTCAACAAAAAAACTTAACACGCTCCCTTAGATAATGCTTTACCTGTTCTTGTGGAACGTATGCCTTTACTGGTGTGACAAAAGCACGTGCTTCATGCATATTGGTGCTCCTCCTTAATGTTTGTAGGTTCATAAATAACAGATTCCATCATATATGGATAGGTAGAGGTGGGCAAACTCCTTGGCCACAAAGCTCTCTGTACCTCAACCCACAGCCCACCCACACTCTTCGTATATTAATGATGTATGTAACCGGAAGTTCGTTTTGTACTTACAGAAAAGGCATCAGTTCTGAAGAATAACCTTTAACTGAAAGAATGCCATCTGTATTACAACAGGGTGTAATATGCCCCAGGACACCTGGGAAATCTGAGAAAAATACAGGAATTTTTAATTCTTTTAGTTTTCAGTTAAATTTTTCTAATTTTGAATGGTAAGAATTGATACCCTAACAAAGGCTTTTACTTTAGCCCACTACTGCAGCAATAAAACATAAATGAGAGAATAGCACTAAAATAAAATTTTAATTGCAAAAGTAATATGCCATTTACAATAATAACAATAACAATAAAAACAACAAAAAAACACAGTCCACACACAAACATCTGCTGACAGCAAAATCTGTCACAGGTTTTAGGACAAAGCTTGCGCAAAACTTCATAAAAATAGACTGCTTTTAATGCGTGTGATATCACAACTGTTTACGTTTCTAAAGAGCCTCAAACACTGAGTGACAGACCTCAGTGATCAATCGCTGGTGGCATGGAAATCCCGGGCAATTTGCTGGTTCGCATGCAATTTGTGCACGCAATATGGCTGCCTAAATGGTTAGCAGAGGTGCGTGGCAATATGGCAGTGGCTCGTTTCTCTGTTTCTTAAGCATGGTTGTGCAGTTTTGTTCCATTTTGCTTTGTCCACAGGGAGCAAGAAATTTTGGTTAGAATTAAGTTATTCAGGGACCATGAATTACTATGAGAAGTTAAGTGGAAGCCAGAATTCAAATGGTTCAAATGGATATGGGACTTAACATCTGAGGTCATCAGTCCCATAGAACGTAGAACTACTTAAACCTAACTAACCTAAGGGCATCACACACATCCATATCTGAGGCAGGATTCGAACTTCTGACCGTAGCGGTCGCGCGGTTCCGTACTGAAGTGCCTAGAACTGCTCGGCCACAGCGACCAGCAAGCCGGAATTGCTGTTTATATTAAGAAGTAATACAAAATAGACCCTCAGATTTTGCAGTGATTAGCATTTTGAGGTTTGTGTTATAGAAGTAGACTTGATGGGAATTTCACTGTCATCGTACAGTGGGCTACCTCCTAAGCTGTAGAGTTATTTATGAAATAATTATAAGCGTATTGAAGTTTTTAACGTATAAACAGAATGACATATGTACCTGTGGTAATATTAAGAGGATAATTTAATTTAAATGCTCAAAGTAAATCAACTACACAGTTATATTCAAATCCCTCTAATTCTCCTTCATACAATTTATAGCAAGATTTAAGGTAATCATTAATGCTGTTATTAACATCATGTGTATCATCACATCAAGTAAATTGTGTAAATACATACAGTTAAATGATAAGATTAATGACATAGAAAGGAATTGAGGACTAATTAATGAAAATTAATTGTATTGGCACACAGGAGAGATGTACACAACCCATTTCGTGTCAGCAAAAAATGTAGTGTATTATATTAAGTAACAAAGTTCTCAAGAAAAGCAATTCAAAATAAGTGTAATCAATTATATTTTTATATCTAAAAACAAAGATGCTGTAACTTACCAAACGAAAGCGTTGGTATGTTGATAGAGACAATAAAAAACACACAAACACACACAAATTTCAAGCTTTCGCAACCCAAGGTTGCTTCATCAGGAAAGAGGGAAGGAGAAGGAAAGATGAAAGGATGTGGGTTTTAAGGGAGAGGGTAAGGAGTTATTCCAATCCCGGGAGCGGAAAGCCTTACCTTAGGGGGAAAAAAGGACAGGTATACGCTCGCTCGCGTGCGCCCACACACACACACACACACACACACACACACACACACACACACACACACACACACACAGAGTCGGAGACGAAACGTCAGGGGAGAGTTTTATACATCGAACACGGCCTATCAGCCCAGAAGTTTCAAGTGAAGACAGTACCGCCTATGAAAGCCTACACTGTATGATTAAGAAGTGTATTGAGATTAAAGTAAGGGAACCAATGATAAATTGTCATAGGGGTATGTACTTAGCAGGTGCAGAACCCTGCTATTAGAATGATCAAGGCAAGGAATGAAATACTAGGCAGTGAACCGATTTCCGGGGTAGGCAGAGGAACAAGAGAGGTGCCGCCAGCACGTGCTACTGGGCACGAGCCGAGGACAGAACACCGGGTCGGCTGGAGCAGTGGGGTTAGAGGGATGCTGGGTGTGGGGTGGTCACATGGTACACTTCAACCAGTATTCAGTTTGGTTAAACCATGTACAATGCCCAGGTATATGCCCATTCATTAAACATTTCAGTGGCTTGATGCAGTTTGAATAACACACCGACAATGCATTTAATTATGCACCATGGTAACAGACTGTGCCTGTGCCTTTGCATGCTCTCACCTCAGTGGTGTTAGTGCTACACTATTAGCAGTGGGGGAGGGGGGGGGGGGGGAGGAATGGCACAGGAAGTAAACTGCAGCTTCCAGTAATATCTGCGAGAGTTTATTGCAAGGTAGTTAATAATACATAACATCTGGTATAGGGCACGGCAGATGCCTGATGATTGAAATAGTGACGAGGGGCATGCCTGACACTGGCAGTGTTGGAAGCCCGATGAGCCAGCAGCAGCAGGAGGCTTCAGCAGCCACTGGCAAGGCAGCACTCAGTCAGTGACGATCACGTGGGATGCAGCAAGGCCGCGGGCCAGAAGGTATGTCAGCGGCAGCTGGGAGGATGCTCGAACAGCGGTGCTGCTAAGGATGCGGTGATGCTGTAGAGGCAGTGAACATGGCCAATGTCTGGAGGTAACGGCCCAACCAGTGGCGGGCCCCAAGGACACGGAAATACTGACGGCGATGGAGATGGACAATGAGGCACTCAGTTATGGTCTGCAGGTGCCTGGCGTAATTGCCCAGAGCTAGAGAACAGACTACCCGCTGGTGACCTTGTCAGTACCTATAAAAGCAGGCTGACTGATATGATCGTATTCACATGACTAATTGCAGTGCTTTTATGAATGGTGCATGAGCAGATGTGTCTAGCTGCATGATCGTGGATGAAAAAAGTAATTTTGAAATCGCAGTGCCATTGTAGGCAGTACACACACAAATTAGCTGAAAAGTGGTGCCTACAGCCTAGCTAGCCCCTACACAAATTGCGGGATGCAGAGGTAATGGTGGTTGATGCGGCCCCGCAGGACCCAGCTAAAAGAATTTGGATTATGCATAAAGCAAAGTCTCCAACTTTGCTAGCATTTCTACTGCAGTAGTTTGTCAGAAATTATACAATTCTGTCAATAGATGATTGTTACAAAGAAAATAATAAGATTTATATATTTGTATTCAGACCACAAAAATAGATGAAGCGATAATTGGAGTCACTGTGTTGCAGTATTATAACACACTATTCTTTTCTTTGTTAGACATTTGATAGCTCTTGTTTATGCAACCCCAGTACAAGAGATACAGAGTCTTTGTGCCGGTAGTGTGGAAGGCGTGAAACAAGATGCAATTCTTCAGGGTACATCAGCAGATCAGGGGTTCAAAGTGACTCAGGATTGATACATGTATCTTTGCTAATGAAGGGCATTTTGAACATTTCATGTAGGAAAGTGTTTCATATTGTGCTGATAGCTTCTTTTCGGGTATGTTTTCCATGATACTTTCCTGATACATCACGTATACAACAAGCAATTGAAGATACTGGGACCAGTGCTACACAGAAAAGAGGTGGTCGGCATAAGAGAAAAATTGTGGCAGGGGCAGATCAATCCAATCAGAAGGCTTGATGACCATCCCAAAAAAGTAAACTAATCAGACAAACTGTGATTTGTTCCAGCTAAATACGTTATGTTGACCAATCATACAGATTTAGTGTGTTCTCATGTTGGAAGTTACATTTTATAAGCTCACATTTCTTCACATATGAAAATATTTGTAGTTTCCTATTTGTGGTCACTGGGCTATTAGTGCCAAAGTAGGATATGCTTACATCCTTCTTCGGGGATACAGTTAATCTGTGAACCTCGTAAACTCCAGTATTTATTAGTAAACTCCAGTATTTATTAGTAACTAGGTTTCTAACAATGACACTGCCCATCTAATTTTTACATCACATGTATTACATCTCATTGTACCCCTCGTGTCCATCTCGTCCCCTCCCCCCTCTCGTGTCCAACTCCTGCTGCCCCCTCTTCTCCCCGTCCTCTTCTCTTCCTCCCCCTGTCCTCTTCTCTTCCTCCCCCCCCATCCTGTTTGCCCCCCCCCCCCCGTCCTCCTCCCATTTTCCCTCCAATCTTCCTCTCTCTGTTTTCTTCCCCCCCCCCCCCCGTCCTCCTCCTCCTCCTCCTCCTCCACCCCCCTCCCCTCTGTCCACCTCTTGTACACTCTGTCTGTCCTCCTCCCTCCCCCCATTCATCACCTATGCTGATCTGTTTCACTCCCACCCCCACCCTAACGACAGGTGGTTCTTACCTTTCTGTGGAAAGTTTGGTTGAAATTGATCAAATGGTTGATAGCTCTGATATTACACATTCCTTACAATTTCTGCTCATATTGAGGGACAAGCACCACCTTTATATGTGTCACAGTCATTATGGGGCTCATTTACCTTACTCTAGTGTACATTCTGTATCTGCTTTATGTAATGCACATAGTCATTGAGTACAGGCAATAATTGCTTAGTGTGTTCCATGCGATACTGTTTTACATGCTCTGTTGCTGAGTATGGGTGGTAATGTAGTGCTGCTGGTAGAAAACAACTGACAGTTTGTGGAAGTATTTGAGTACCTTATCCCTTATAATATTAAACACTGTTTAAGCACCTGCCCCTAAAAATTTTTCCTGTAATTAATATTGATAGTTGTGTATGATATTGTGTACAGGTTTCTTGGTAAAGGAGCTGGAACTTCAGTGTTGTCGCCTGAGGGCAGATCCAGGAAAAGTGCATCCGGTGATGATTTCACTTGGTGTCTCTGTTCTGAAACTGATTCAAATATATGACACGTGAGTTCTGTTAAGTGTTATTGATTAGTTGGAGTTTCAAAATACATTAATTTTGATGTATGTAATTTTAGGATTTTGGCCAGAATAAGTAATAAATCAAAGGTAGGTGTGTGTGTGTGTGTGTGTGTGTGTGGTGTGTGTGTGTGTGTGTGTGTGTGTGTGTGTGTGTGTGTGTGTGTGTGCACCAATGGAAAATCTAGGATGGAGTGTAACAATATAATGAAAAGGATAGTTGCTACTCACCATCCATATAGCTCAGATGCTGAGTCGCAAAAAGGCACAGCAAAAACACTGTCAAAAAGTTTGCTTTCCACCAACAAGGCCTTTGTCAAAAGTTGACAACATAACACACATTCACGCAAACACAACTCATATACACACATGACCATAGTATCTGACGGCTAGAGCCAGTCTGACTCTCACTCTAGCTACCAGAGACTAAGGTCCTGTGTGTGAGAGCTGCTTTTGTGTGAATGTGTGTTATGTTGTCTACTTTTGGCAAAGACCTTGTTGTCAGAAAGCTAACTTTCTGACAGTCTTTTTGTTGTCCCGTTCTGCAGCTGAGCTTCTCCACTATATGGTGAGTAGAAACTATCCTTTTCATTTTATTGTTTTATCTATATGTGCACTACATGTTCAATAAATTTTCGGTTGCCCAAAATTTAGGAAGCTTAGCAATCTACTAGATTACATTTATTTTACTTTCCTTTTCCGATATGACACGAGAATATAGTCGGTCAAGTGCACTTCATATTGTAGTCTCATATCTACATTGCATAATCAGCAATGTGCTGTATGTAAGTTGGAATGTACTTGAGATATGTTGTGGTAAGACTGAACATTAGAAGTTTAATTAATAATTTTGTGTTTTTTCTGGTTAGAACTTTGTTACTCTGTTATAAACAAAATAGTTTTCTGTTCTTAATAACACTTTATTAAATACTTTTTGCAGATTGATTTCGGAGACTGATTTAGTATGGTACCGATCAGGAAATGAATTCCACTTAATTGAAGTTGTTGGTAGCTTGTTGGAAGATTTTGCCAACAACCCACAAATGGTTTCAGTTTCTGAAAGGTAAGCTTCTGACACACAACTCCAATCACTAACACCTAGTCCTAGCAGACAATAATTAAAAACCTTCCGTTTAGTGGTTACTACAGTCTTGTATTTATTTATTTTCTTCTCTTAGTATCTAATGGTACATGCATGGACATCATCAACTATGCACAACTACAGCCCTGCTTGTGCGCTCAAATATGTTTCTTTCAAATTAATGATATGAATATAACAGAGGGAAACATTCCACGTGGAAAAAATATATCTAAAAAGAAAGATGATGAGACTTACCAAACAAAAGCGCTGGCAGGTCGATAGACACACAAAAAAACACAAATATACACACAAAATTCTAGCTTTCGCAACCAACGGTTGCTTCGTCAGGAAAGAGGGAAGGAGAGGGAAAGATGAAAGGATGTGGGTTTTAAGGGAGAGGGTAAGGAGTCATTCCAATCCCGGGAGCGGAAAGACTTACCTTAGGGGGAAAAAAGGACAGGTATACACTCGCACACACACACACATATCCATCCACACATACAGACACAAGCAGACATATCTGCTTGTGTCTGTATGTGTGGATGGATATGTGTGTGTGTGCGAGTGTATACCTGTCCTTTTTTCCCCCTAAGGTAAGTCTTTCCGCTCCCGGGATTGGAATGACTCCTTACCCTCTCCCTTAAAACCCACATCCTTTCATCTTTCCCTCTCCTTCCCTCTTTCCTGACGAAGCAACCGTTGGTTGCGAAAGCTAGAATTTTGTGTGTATATTTGTGTTTTTTTGTGTGTCTATCGACCTGCCAGCGCTTTTGTTTGGTAAGTCTCATCATCTTTCTTTTTAGATATACAAATATGTTTCTTTATATAAATGTCCAATAATTTAATATATTGTACAATAATTCATTCACAACAGCTGTTTCTATGACAGTATTGTCACTTGCAAAATAATTCATGTTAATTCAGAGTTGTAAGGTGTTAAGGATAAGCCACTGCTTAAGTAACCTTTCAAAAATAGTAAGTTAATGTCTGTAGATCATTTGGTAGCAAACTATTAAACATAGCTCCTTTGTCAAAAGTATTTTTTCTGTTAATATTATCTTGTGTTAGACGCCCTGTATCATGGTTGTGAATTTGCGTGTTCCTGTTTGTGACCTTAGTGTGTTCTTTTTTTGAAAAAAGGAGAAAATATGAAAGTGCAACAAATGACAGGCTAAAAGAATATAAATGTCTAACCAATGAGACTGGCATAAATTATGAAATGGCTGGTAAGGTGCGGCTCTAGGACGAATGAAAGACAATTGAAGCATGTATTACAAGCAGAAATGTAGATGCTGCCTGTGGGAAAATTAAATTAGAGAAAATGGAAGCAACGACATAAATCAAGAGCTCAAATGTTAAGCAAGCTCCAAGCAAAGTAGGGAAGCTTAAAGGTGGAAGGAATATATAGAAGAGGTACACAGGGGTCATGAACGTGAGGACAGTATTACAGAAAATGAATTATTACAACCATAACTAACTACCAAGTGTCTGTTTTAAAAGGCAGAGTGGTAAAGTAACAAGGAGGAATGCCCACTATTAGCCGGCTATTTCAGCACTCTTCTAATCTGTGAGAAACTCCTAGAGAAGTTAAACTTAAATTTGGAGAGGTTAAGACAGCAGAAAACTTACATGAAGTAATTTGTGACATCTAGGGAAAAGGCAACAACACTCACTGGATAGAAGTGTGCCCTTACACACCCTCACATTCCATAAGAAGAGAGATTGCACAGACCCAAACTACTACCTAACGAATTTCATTGTAGCTAATTTCCTACAAAATATTTTGTAAAGGTTTATTTCACACAATAGAACAACAAGTGGATCATCAAATATGTGAATACCAAAAGGCTTCAGAAAATGAAGATCCTGTGTGGAACAGATTTTTGTCTGAAAAGTATCCTCAGAGCAAGAACATTAACAGGTAGAAATACTAAAGTTGTGTTCATTGAATTTTGAATAAGAAAGGAGAAATGGAAAAACTAAAGAACAGTTCTTTTTTTTAAAAAAAGAAATTTCTTGTACTGCAGAAATGAAGTGATGGTTCCTGCAAGAAGTTGAAAATGAAGATGTGCATAAGCAGTCAGATTCCATAAGCAAGAGAAAGCTAAAGTTTATGGGCACCTCATCAGAATGTGCAGATGCAGGTTGACAAAGGAAATCTTCAACTGTATGACCAAACTAAAGATGACCACAAAATGGGTTTAGGAAATAAGAAAATATGTGGAGGAAGTTAGGATCCATCAGAAAACATGTGGGATAAAGAGGCATTTAGAATGAAGGCTGACAAATTCAGGAGGTTTCATGAAAAGCAAAGTACAAGAACCATCATTATGTGGAAAGAGAAAAGGAGGAGGAACCTCGGTGAAAGAATGAACAAGACACTGGGATGAGAAGAATTTGACACAGCACTGAAGAGGCCCATTTCAAAACAAGGCCCCTGTAGTTGAAAACATTTTCTCAAAATAGGCTACTTTCCTTTGTTAAAGATATGGTTCGGAGTGTTGCTATTGTGATAATTGATTATAACTTTTAAAAAGCATTTACAGTGAATGTTTTCACAAAGTACCTGTTACTTTTATGTAATTAAAGCTTAAAAATATTTAAATATCAAGTTCATATATCTAAAAACAAAGATGAAGTGACTTACCAAACGAAAGCGCTGGCAGGTCGATTGACACCCAATTATACACACAAAATTCAAGCTTTCGCAATCAACGGTTGCTTCGTCAGGATAGAGGGAAGGAGCGGGAAAGACGAAAGGATGTGGGTTTTAAGGGAGAGCGTAAGGAGTCATTCCAATCCCGGGAGCGGAAAAACTTACCTAGGGGGGGGAAAAAAGGACGGGTATACATGCGCGCACATCCATCCACACATATACAGACACAAGCAGACATATTCAAAGGCAGAGAGTTTGGGCAGAGATGTCAGTCGAGGCGGAAGTGCAGAGGCAAAGATGTTGTTGAATGACAGGTGAGGTATGAGCGGCGGCAACTTGAAATTAGCGGAGGTTGAGGCCTGGTGGATAACGGGAAGAGAGGATATATTGAAGGGCAAGTTCCCATCTCCGGAGTTCGGATAGGTTGGTGTTAGTGGGAAGTATCCAGATAACCCGGACGGTGTAACACTGTGCCAAGATGTGCTGGCCCTGCACCAAGGCATGTTTAGCCACAGGGTGATCCTCATTACCAACAAACACTGTCTGCCTGTGTCCATTCATGGGAATGGACAGTTTGTTGCTGGTCATTCCCACATAGAATGTGTCACAGTGTAGGCAGGTTAGTTGGTAAATCACGTGGGTGCTTTCACACGTGGCTCTTCCTTTGATCGTGTACACCTTCCGGGTTACAGGACTGGAGTAGGTGGCGGTGGGAGGGTGCATGGGACAGGTTTTACACGGGGCGGTTACAAGGGTAGGAGCCAGAGGGTAGGGAAGGTGGTTTGGGGATTTCATAGGGATGAACTAAGAGGTTACGAAGGTTAGGTGGACAGCGGAAAGACACTCTTGGTGGAGTGGGGAGGATTTCATGAAGGATGGATCTCATTTGATGGCAGAATTTGAGGAAGTCGTATCCCTGCTGGAGAGCCACATTCAGAGTCTGATCCAGTCCCGGAAAGTATCCTGTCACAAGTGGGGCACTTTTGGGGTTCTTCTGTGGGAGGTTCTGGGTTTGAGGGGATGAGGAAGTGGCTCTGGTTATTTGCTTCTGTACCAGGTCGGGAGGGTAGTTGCGGGATGCGAAAGCTGTTTTCAGGTTGTTGGTGTAATGGTTCAGGGATTTCGGACTGGAGCAGATTCGTTTGCCACGAAGACCTAGGCTGTAGAGAAGGGACCGTTTGATGTGCAATTGGTGGCAGCTGTCATAATGGAGGTACAGTTGCTTGTTGGTGGGTTTGTTGTGGACGGACGTGTGAAGCTGGCCATTGGACAGATGGAGGTCAACGTCAAGGAAAGTGGCATGGGATTTGGAGTAGGACCAGGTGAATCTGATGGAACCAAAGGAGTTGAGGTTGGAGAGGAAATTCTGGAGTTGTTGTTCACTGTGAGTCCAGATCATGAAGATGTCATCAATAAATCTGTACCAAACTTTGGGTTGGCAGGCCTGGGTAACCAAGAAGGCTTCCTCTAAGTGACCCATGAATAGGTTGGCGTACGAGGGGGCCATCCTGGTACCCATGGCTGTTCCCTTTAATTGTTGGTATGTCTGGCCTTCGAAAGTGAAGAAGTTGTGGGTCAGGATGAAGCTGGCTAAGGTAATGAGGAAAGAGGTTTTAGGTAGGGTGGCAGGTGATCGGCGTGAAAGGAAGTGGCATCAATGGTTACAAGGATGGTTCCTGGCTGTAACAGATTGGGTAAGGATTCCAGGCGTTCGAGAAAGTGGTTGGTGTCTTTGATGAAGGATGGGAGACTGCATGTAATTGGTTGAAGGTGTTGGTCTACGTAGGCAGAGATACGTTCTGTGGGGGCTTGGTAACCAGCTACAATGCGACGGCCGGGATGATTGGGTTTGTGAATTTTAGGAAGAAGGTCGAAGGTAGGGGAGCGGGGTGTTGGTGGGGTTAGGAGGTTGATGGAGTGAGGTGAAAGGTTTTGTAGGGGGCCTAAGGTTCTGAGGATTCCTTGAAGCTCTGCCTGGACATTAGGAATGGGATTACCTTGGCAAACTTTGTATGTAGTGTTGTCTGAAAGCTGACGCAGTCCCTCAGCCACATACTCCCGACAATCAAGTACCACGGTCGTGGAACCCTTGTCCACCGGAAGAATGACAATGGATCGGTCAGCTTTCAGATCTCCAGATATCCTGGGCTTCAGCAGTGGTGATGTTGGGAGTAGGATTAAGGTTTTTTAAGAAGGATTGAGAGGCAAGGCTGGAAGTCAGAAATTCCTGAAAGGTTTGGAGAGGGTGATTTTGAGGACGAGGAGGTGGGTCCCGCTGTGACGGAGGACGGAACTGTTCCAGGCAGGGTTCGATTTGGATAGTGTCTTGGGGAGTTGGATCATTAGGAGTAGGATTAGGATCATTTTTCTTCGTGGCAATGTGATATTTCCAGCAGAGAGTGCGAGTGTAGGACAGTAAATCTTTGACAAGGGCTGTTTGGTTGAATCTGGGAGTGGGGCTGAAGGTGAGGCCTTTGGATAGGACAGAGGTTTCGGATTGGGAGAGAGGTTTGGAGGAAAGGTTAACTACTGAATTAGAGTGTTGTGGTTCCAGATTGTGTTGATTGGAATTTTGAAGTTTTGGAGCTGGAAGTGGGAGATTGAGTAGATGGGAGAGACTGGGTCTGTGTGCAATGAGAGGAGGTTGAGGTTTGCTGGAAAGGTTGTGAAGGGTGAGTGAGTTGCCTTTCCGGAGGTGGGAAACAAGGAGATTGGATGGTTTTTTGACTCCCCAAGACACTATCTAAATTGAACCCTGCCTGGAACAGTTCTGTCCTCCGTCACAGCGGGACCCACCTCCACTTCCTCAAAATCACCCTCTCCAAACTTTCCAGGAATTTCTGACTTCCAGCCTGCCTCTCAATCCTTCTTAAAAAACCTTAATATCCTACTCCCAACATCACCACTGCTGAAGCCCAGGCTATCCATGATCTGAAGGCTGACCGATCCATCGTCATTCTTCCGGCGGACAAGGGTTCCACGACCGTGGTACTTGATCGTCGGGAGTATGTGGCTGAGGGACTGCGTCAGCTTTCAGACAACACTACATACAAAGTTTGCCAAGGTAATCCCATTCCTAATGTCCAGGCGGAGCTTCAAGGTATCCTCAGAACCTTAGGCCCCCTACAAAACCTTTCACCTCACTCCATCAACCTCCTAACCCCACCAACACCCCGCACCCCTACCTTCGACCTTCTTCCTAAAATTCACAAACCCAATCATCCCGGCCGTCGCATTGTAGCTGGTTACCAAGCCCCCACAGAACGTATCTCTGCCTACGTAGATCAACACCTTCAACCCATTACATGCAGTCTCCCATCCTTCATCAAAGACACCAACCACTTTCTCGAACGCCTGGAATCCTTACCCAATCTGTTACAGCCAGGAACCATCCTTGTAACCATTGATGCCACTTCCTTATACACAAATATTCCGCACATCCAGGGCCTTGGTGCGATGGAGCACTTCCTTTCACGCCGATCACCTGCCACCCTACCTAAAACCTTTTTCCTCATTACCTTAGCGAGCTTCATCCTGACCCACAACTTCTTCACTTTCAAAGGCCAGACATACCAACAATTAAAGGGAACAGCCATGGGTACCAGGATGGCCCCCTCGTACGCCAACCTATTCATGGGTCACTTAGAGGAAGCCTTCTTGGTTACCCAGGCCTGCCAACCCAAAGTTTGGTACAGATTTATTGATGACATCTTCATGATCTGGACTCACAGTGAACAACAACTCCAGAATTTCCTCTCCAACCTCAACTCCTTTGGTTCCATCAGATTCACCTGGTCCTACTCCAAATCCCATGCCACTTTCCTTGACGTTGACCTCCATCTGTCCAATGGCCAGCTTCACACGTCCGTCCACAACAAACCCACCAACAAGCAACTGTACCTCCATTATGACAGCTGCCACCAATTGCACATCAAACGGTCCCTTCCCTACAGCCTAGGTCTTCGTGGCAAACGAATCTGCTCCAGTCCGAAATCCCTGAACCATTACACCAACAACCTGAAAACAGCTTTCGCATCCCGCAACTACCCTCCCGACCTGGTACAGAAGCAAATAACCAGAGCCACTTCCTCATCCCCTCAAACCCAGAACCTCCCACAGAAGAACCCCAAAAGTGCCCCACTTGTGACAGGATACTTTCCGAGACTGGATCAGACTCTGAATGTGGCTCTCCAGCAGGGATACGACTTCCTCAAATTCTGCCCTCAAATGAGATCCATCCTTCATGAAATCCTCCCCACTCCACCAAGAGTGTCTTTCCGCTGTCCACCTAACCTTCGTAACCTCTTAGTTCATCCCTATGAAATCCCCAAACCACCTTCTCTACCCTTTGGCTCCTACCCTTGTAACCGCCCCCGGTGTAAAACCTGTCCCATGCACCCTCCCACCACCACCTACTCCAGTCCTGTAACCCGGAAGGTGTACACGATCAAAGGAAGAGCCACGTGTGAAAGCACCCACGTGATTTACCAACTGACCTGCCTACACTGTGACACATTCTATGTGGGAATGACCAGCAACAAACTGTCCATTCCCATGAATGGACACAGGCAGACAGTGTTTGTTGGTAGTGAGGATCACCCTGTGGCTAAACATGCCTTTGTGCACGGCCAGCACATCTCGGCACAGTGTTGCACCGTCCGGGTTATCTGGATACTTCCCACTAACACCAACCTGTCAGAACTCCGGAGATGGGAACTTGCCCTTCAGTATATGCTCTCTTCTGGTTATCCACCAGGCCTCAATTTCCGCTAATTTCAATTTGCCTCCGCTCATACCTTGACTGACATCTCTGCCCAAACTCTTTGCCTCTACAAATGTCTGCTTGTGTCTGTGTATGTGCAGATGGATATATATATGTGTGTGTGTGTGTTTTTTTTTTTTTTTTCTATCACCTTGGAAGTGATTGTCAAAAATCCACACATTTTCTCCACATTACTGATGTCTGGTGCATTGTGCTCCAGCGTTCTGTCACTCTGGAGTCCAACAGTAATTTGGCTGACTACTTCTGACTTGTGGTTACATCAGTTCCTTGCCACCAGCAGTTGGTAACTTTCACATAAGTTCCAATGGATCATTTGTGCCACATCATTTGCCTCTGCCTGTAATCAGTATGAATGGTAGTTGTTTCATCAGCTTCTTTACAGTGTCTCCACTTTGGGTCTTTAGATGATTTCTCAATTCTGGCTTTGGTGCCGGTAGTTCTGTAGCGTGTTCCTGTGCAGCTCAAATCGGTCCTCCATTTTTTTTCTTTAGGGCTCTTTTGGTCAGCCAAGGTGAGGTCTTTTTGTTGTAGCGGTCCCTTATTATTAGAGGGTCCACTGAACCGACATGCGAGAAGGGTTGCTGACCCCTTTCAGGTTTGGAAGGGTTGCTGACCCCTTTCAGGATTGGAAGGGTTGCTGACCCCTTTCAAGATTGCAGAGAGAAACATCCCCAGCAGAGTGAAACAATAACAGATGTACCAAATAAGTATGCAACTACTTTGCCAGACAACATGTGACAGTGTTCCACCAATTGGAACTCGTATGAGCGACGTAGCACTCCGCCGACCTGGCTTTATAAGCACACTTGGACTGTCAGACTGGCAGTGTTCACCAACTGCTAGGAACAGCTGCGGCTAGTACATTTACCGGCCCCAGCATTGTATTCACTCGCTGTAGCATTGTAGTAGCACATTGTATTTTGTATTGTATAGAGTAGATTTTGGTCAATATTTTTCTTCCATTGTCTTGTTAGCTTATTTGGTTTGTCACCACAAGAGTTGTGGGTTTTCGTGTTGTTCTTGTGTTTAAAACTTGAGTGTATGCCAAGAAGGCATTTTTTCTTCAATTAAATAAATAAAGTGTATTAAAATTGACTGTTGGTTCTTCTCCTGCCGATCGCAGGATGCAACACTTTTCTTTATTTATTTTGTCTAGTCTTCTCCGAAGCCTACCCATGTTATGTTTAATTGCAAAGGGATTTCATCCCAGCATTGGAGTACATCTTTCCAGTAGTGGTTCTTGGTTTGCTGTACCTCGAGAAGCTTTTTGTTGTTGTTGTTGTTGTTGTTGACTTCAACCAGAGCTGATTCTTTGCTGTCTTTCACACAGTCTGCCAATGCATGCTTATCTTCTTCTTCCACTGTCTGTCTCTCGTGCAACAGAAATTTACCAGCTGCTTTTCTGGAAAGTACACCCTTTGAGGGTTGGAGTACATGGTAAACTATCATGAGTGTCTTGTTTCGATATTATCTAGATTGTCAAGCTCTAGTTGTGTCCAGTTCACAATGCCAGGAGTGTATCTGATGACTGGTATAGTTGAGGTATTAAGTGCTTGGTGGCATTGCCACCTTTCAATTTGGTTTTCAAAATTTTTCTGAGCCTTTGAGTGTACTCTTTCTGTCCACATTGGTTACATGCACAGGCTTGATGTTTCGAGCTGCAAAATTCCTTGGTATTTGCGGGCTTTAGACTGATGACACTCTGTGGTATCCAGGTACCATTTTTGATGCCTTCACTTTCTTGGATGTTTCCCTTGCTTAGTGCCAGTGTGGTGCATTTATCTGAGCTGAATTCCATGCTGAAGATTTTGACTATTTGTCGGAGACTGGATCTCAATTTCAGATTTTCTATTGAGCTTCGGGTCATCTGTGTACAGCAATTGGGATGTTTTCTGAGAATTTCTCACTGATTGATAGCCCGGCTCTGTTGTCTGTGAGAAGGTTGACAGGCAAGTCAAGGCAATAATGAGCAGCAGTAAGATAAGTCCATTTAGAAAACGATGCCCTTGAGTAGTCCATAATTTTCTTTTCGGGCCAATAGTTGTTTTCCAGTGTTCCATCTCATTTTCAGTGAATTTCTGATGTTTTTGCTGACTGAATTGGTTTCCAGGTACTTACAGTGACTTGTTTCTTCACAATTTCCAAAGCTTCAGTTTTTCTTGGATTCAGCCAATACTTTATTAGGTACTCTTTGGTCTTCTGGTTATTCAATACATGCCCTTTTGTGATATTAAAAGTTACCTGCATCACATCTCAAGCTTTTGATTTTCAGTTCCACCTTAACATTCCACTTCAGTTTCTCAGTAGATTTTATTGCAGCCTGTGATTGCAGTAGCCGCAGTTCTTCTGTTACTGTTGTACTGTAGATTAGATTTTCATTTCTTTGTCTGTTGTTACCAGGGCAGTTGCATTGGCACCATTAACGTCTTTCATCAACTGCTTTCTTTCTATAATAGACAATGCATGGGCCAGAATTTTGTGTTTTAAGTTCCAGAATTTTGTCAGTGTGCCAGGTATTATACATTAACATCTATACCCGTACTCTGCAAACTACTGAGAGTTCATGGCAGAGGGTCATCCCATTGTGCTAGTTGTTAGGGTTTCTTCCTATACGATTGGCCGGCCAGGGCGGCTGAGCAGTTCTAGGCGCTACAGTCTGGAACCGCGCGATGGCTACAGAGCAGGTTCGAATCCTGCCTCGGGCATGGATGTGTGTGGTGTCCTTAGGTTAGTTAGGTTTAAGTAGTTCTAGGTTCTAGGGGACTGATGACCTCAGAAGTTAAGTCCCATAGTGCTCAGAGCGATTTGGACCTTCCTGTACGATTCACGTATGGAGTGTGGGAACATGTGCTATAATTAATCTAATCTTGGCCTCAGGGTTTCTGTGTGAGAGATACATAGGAGGCTGTAGTACACTGTTGTTTGGAAAAAGTGAAAACCCAGATGTGATCACAATGAAATTTATTCTAATGATTAGGGACATGGCACTACTCAAATGATTAGCATTACAGACCTGTACATTCACGGTGGCTGTGTAAATTTAGTATGGAGCAGCACAGTCACGTCGCTGCAGTCAGAGCTGCTAGACATCATGGTATGGAATCGAAGAGTGCTTGAATATGCTGCTGGGAAATACTCTGCCTCGCAGTTTGTAGGTGCATCCACAAAGCATCAACTGTGGTTGCTAGAGGGACTGAACAGACAAGTTGCCGTCCGACTGTGTCCCAGACATGTTTGACAGGCGACATTTCAGGTGAACGGGCAGGCCAGGGAAGCACTGGAATCCATTGTTCTTCACAGAAGGCTTGCACATTCCTTGCCACATGTGGCAGGGCATTGTCCTGCTGAAATATGGCATGTGGAATGACCTGTAGAGGGGCAGTGCCTCAGGTTGTAAAACCTCTCTAATGTAATGGTAGCTATTAGAGGTGGGCAAACTGAAACACGTAACTGTTTCGAAACAAATGAAACCGTACAATGTAATGTTTCGATACGGTGTTTCGAAACAGTTTGTGTTTTGTAATCTAATAAACCTACACATTTCATCATCTTGAATGTCTACTGTATAAGTACGTCCATATAAACACAAATGAGGTGCGAGATCGCTAATCGTATCGCAGAAAGTATGAAACTATCACTTAGGCGTCTTGGCAGTTTCGTATTTCCTGCAGCAAATGCGCTGGTTTTGTGTCATGTGACCTTCATACTTTTCAATTGGCTGAGGACAGCCATAGCTAAAGACAGAAGAACCACCACGAACGGAACTGGAGGTGGGAACCAAGGTTGGGTGGGAGCAAACTGCAGAAACAATCGATATGCTACTGGGATTCCCACATTCCGTTATATGGGTAATATACCCATCCTGCTAATTTCGATGCACACAAAGGGAATCGTTGTGGATAATAGGAGCAGTGACTATAGACTCACAAATAACGCCAAATAATTCGAATAAATAACAAAATATAACAGAAAAAAATTTTGTCTTTTAAGGTGTTTCGAACCGTTACTATAAATTCACCATGTTTCCCAGCCCGACCCGTTCACAATTCCACTATCAGTGATATGTCAAACAGATTGGTTGCAATTATACCTACATCAAATTTATGTATATGTCTAATAACTGTCACTCTACGCCTTTTTTTATTCAAAATGGTGTAGGCTTACTTGCGTTTCTTAATATGATTGCTGAACATGGTTAGAGAAGCGTATGTTACAAAAAAAATGTAATTTAACTGATTTTCACATATTTATTATTTTGAATGTGAATAGTATGCGTTGTTTTATTGTTTGGTTAGTGTTTATAAAGCAGATGTTACGTCATTTCGGAATAGGGCAGTCAGCTAGAAACGAAGCTTTATTTTCGGATATCTTAAGCTTCATGCTATTGCTTGTCAAAAAGATTTCGACACTCTTGAAAGTGTTTCACGAAGTGGTATATTGTGTTTCAGTACCTGTGCCGTCATTTCGGAATATGGCAGTCAGCTAGGAACGAAGCTTTATTTTCGGATATCTTAAGCTTCATGCTATTGCTTGTCAAAAAGATTTCGACACTCTTGAAAGTGTTTCACGAAGTGGTATATTGTGTTTCAGTACCTGTGCCGAACCCGAATCTCGTCCGACACAGAGCGGAATGAAACATCACTGTTTCGATACAATTAGTCCGTTCCAAGCACAGGTGGACTGAAACAGCCATATTTTGAAACAACGATACAGTTTCTGTGTCTGGCTCGAGATCGAATCTGGATCGGTTATCCGAGACAGGGGCGGAATGAAACACCACTGTTTCGAAACAGTGAACCACAGCTGTTCCGAAACACTGAAACAGTTCCACGTATCGATACACTGTATCGAAACATAGAAACAGTGGCAAAGTCTAGTAGCTATTCAGTTGCCTCGAGATGTAGGAGGCAAGATTGTGTGATACAGGCAATGACACCCCAAACTGTCACACTTGGCATTTGTCCTGTAAGCCACTAAACAAGGCAATCTGCCCAGCTGCATTCACCACGGCAGCATCGAGGCGTATGCAGCCATCGCTATAGAACAAGTTGTTGTGGGGCTATCTGAAAACACATTTTGCCACTTAGCATGCCATTCTTGTTGGCGTCGGTGGGTTGTGGTCAATGGAAGCCAACAAAATAGCATGCATGCCACCAGTCCAGCCTGCAGAAGACACAGTTGAATTGTCTACTCAGACATTTCCACACCTGTTGCAGTGCTATGATGTCTGACCAACATTGTGGATGAGATTGTTCTGTCCATTATTGCCAAGAAGATAAGAGGCAGTCATCTCGCTCTATGGTCACATTGTGTCATCCAGTACCGTGTTGGCTTTCTGACGGTTCCCTCCTCTCCACTGGTTCTACATATGCTTCACTGTTGAAGCAGCGAGTCCTGTATGAGCCACAATGTCATGGGGTGACAAATGCCTCCTGGAGTCGTTCTGCCATGTCAAAACACATTCACATGCCATACTCACCCTGTGATGTAGGTGAGGGAGAGTGGCACTTGGTTATACATTCTTATTTTGTGCGATGGCTCCACACCGACTGAGCGTTGGGTAACACTGACCTGTCTGGTCACACAAAAGAGGGTGTTGTTGGGCCTACTTGCACACTACCTGTCTGCCATTTAAGTAACTTATCATGATTCCACTGTTAAACATGTCCACTTACTGTAACGTGTTGCAGTTCATTGCTTCTGATTGTTTCACTTTTTACAAACAGTAGTGTATATTCCTAGAGTCATCAGTAAATGCCAGTTCTTTACATTTCATAACTAGGTTTATTGAAGTAGTTTACTTCTGTTTTAAAGTGTCTGCCAGTTCAGTTTCTTCACCTCCTCTGTGACACTATGTCTTGATTTTGTATGGGATTGATTTGTGCTTCTTCTAGGTCAAGTTTGACATTTGTGATTCATGGTATTGTTGACTTGACCCTTTTATGTATGTCAGAATCCTGTTGGTGAGTCTTGGTTGTAACCTGCTGAAGTGCCAATAGAACTTAGCACCTTCTTTTTCTGACATCTGGTGTTAGGTTTGATATCTCTCTGGTTTTCTTTGAGCGCAATCTGTATCCCTCTTCAGTCAGCTTTGGGCCAAGAATTTTTCTCATGATTTTGCATTCTTCCTTCAGTGTACTTTCCATGTTGCTTTTCATGTGGTAGTGTCTCACTTGCATACAATATTTCAGGCTTGATTACTGTGTTGTAGTGACTTATCTTTGTTTGAATGGACAAGCATTTCTTGTTCTGTGTGTCTTGTGTTCTGCTGTAAGCTGTCTCCATTTTTTGTAGCCTAGTCTTCTGTGAGATTTTTTTCTCCTCCTGTAGGTTTGAGGATCTCACCTAGATATTTGATGTATAACTCTGTTAATATTGACATATTTTGTGACTGTTTTTATATGTTTAATTTTGATTAGAATAATTCAGACTTCTGGAAAGAAATTTGTAGGCCATCTTTTTTGCACATTCTTTTAGCATTTGTATTTGTTTCGTTGCTGTTGCTTCGATATCTGCATTATCTGAGAATAAGGCCAGGCTGTCTGTAAAAGCTATGTTTGAGATTTCTATCTTGTCCCATGATCATTCTAGTCGTGCCGGTTTCCAATGTCCGTGGATTTTCAGTTGTTTTTGCCATTCCCTCATTACATTGTCCAGGACTAGGTTGAACAATAGTGGAGATAATCAGCCGCCTTGGTGCATTCCAGTTTTGATCACGAAGGGATCAGAGATTTCACCCATGAATTTAAATTTTGACGTTGGCCAGCCAATGTCTGTCTCATTGGTTGTAGTGTTTTTGTGCTGAGTACCTGTTCTTGTAGGATGCTGAGTAAAAATTGTCAGTCAGCAAACTTTTTTTTTAATCTGTGGAAGTGCAAATGATTGGAGTATTCCTGATAGCCTTGTTTTTCAGAATTGAACTTTCCCACAATTTGCAGGCGACTTTTTTCCTGTGCCGATTTGTGTGTTGAAATCACCTAGCAAAATTTTTATGTCGTCTTTTGGGATCTTGGTCATCACTGTCTCTAAAGTTGCTCAGAACTTCTGTTGATTTGAAGTCCTTTTCGTTATCCACATTTGTATTCATTGGGATGTATACGTTGATCATTGTATACTTCTTGTTTGCGCACTAGCAGCACATTGTCATTAGCCTGTTGTTTATGAGGGTGACTTCTCTGATTGAATTGATTATCTTCTTGTGTACCATGAAGGCCATGCCCAGAAGCAGAGCACCCCTGGCAGTTCATTTTTGTGTCTTGCTTTTGAAAATTGAATAGTTTTCATATCCATTGTGTCTTTGTCTGTTATGCATTGTTTCCTGCATTGCGAGTAGCATGATCTTTTGTTTATCAAGCTCTAATGTTAGGTTGTGCTGTTTTCGTGCTTGGATCAGTGTGTTTTTGTTGAAGTTTCCGAGAAATGTAGGAATTTTTTGTGGAAGTTTGCCAGAGAATGCCAACTTTCTCTGTAATCATGCAAGTCCAGGTCCCTCAGAATCAGAGTTCCTGGTTGCCGTCTGTTGATGAGTGGATTGGTTACTGCCTCTGGTACTATTGTTGTTCCTCATTCGAGCCATGGTTGCTTGTAATCTTGTTGGTCCAGTGTTTATTGTTGTTGTTGTTGTTGTTGTTGTTAACAACTTCTATGGTGTAGTGGTCAGCATCACTGGCTACTAATGCAGAGATCCCATGTTCGATTCCCAAGGACCACCTCAATTTTTTCTGTGCTGGCTTAGTCTGGAATAGGGTTCAGTCAGTCTTGCAATGCAAAATGAAAAGCTGCCTGATTATTAACAGCAGTGAAATTTACATGCAGGCCACCAAAGTGGTGTAAAATAGAAATGTTGCCCCTAAGCTAGTAGCCACTTTATTAAATATGATTAAATATTTTACTGAGTAAATAGTTGGGAACAGTTTTCTGACTGTCTCTTGTAATTCTAATGCTACTATATAGTCTTTATCAATACTCCGAAAGCCACTTGATGATATGAGGCTGATGGTAATTTTGCATGTTCTTTATTGTAGCAGTATTGTTTCATTACAAGTTTCTTCAGTAATTTTGCTTTCAATATTTGTGATGTTTTCTTCCAGGAGAATAACCATTACAAGAGCAGCAGACCTTATGTCCAAGTGCCTCACATTCCTATACAGCAAGCCAAACACACAGAATCTAGTGGATGTGCTACGCTTCACCCAGTCAAAACTAAATCGACTGTCCAATGCGCTGTAAATATAGTAATTGATTGTGAGCACATGGAAGTTATTTTATTGAATAGTGTGAAATATTGAATGTTATAATTTATTTTTGTTATTATCTTAGCCTTGTCTGTAAATGATTCATTTACTTGTACATATTATTTTTATGAATACTTTGTACAGCTTTAATGTTACTGAAATTTTATGACAGACTGATGATCTTTAAACACACATTCTTTCCAAGTACCTTATTTGTAGGAATATGGTATTATAAATTGTGAAGTCTTTGCCACTGTGTCAGATATGAAACATAAAATCAGTCAATTCCAGTATCCCACCAAATGATACAATGAACTAAATAAGCATGAATTCCATTTATGTGGAAGGCGAATGAATGCCTTATTTTTAAAATAGTTTTGTACCGGTGTAATTTATACATACTGTACCAATATTCTGCAGATCTGTGCTGCTACTGTGTTTACATGATTTTAGATGATAAAAATACACATCAGTTTTGTTGTATACATTGTGATATTCAGTACTTTGTCCTGGATTGGAATAGTCATTGAGAAATAGCCGTGTGATTTGTGATTCATTTTGTACAGTCTTTGTAAGGCTTTAGTCTTGTTGATAAATACTAGCCACATAAATTTTTCATGTACCTTTGTATTTCTGGAAAATAATGAGATTTATGTATATGACACAAAACATGTGTACAATTGTGGATGTTGTTTTATATAAATTCGTATTTTTGAAAATACCATGCATTGGGTTTCTTGTTATATTTGTTTTCTGTTGTACCTTTATAATGTACACTAATACACTGATAGATTTACTTTCTAGTAACATTTATTGAATTAGTTTTCATTTATTGAAAGGTGTGCATATAGAGAAGTAGTAGTTGTAACATGTGAGCATTAGTCCCTCAAGCTGGGAACCTGAGGATACAATCGTGGGATGTGAAATCTGCTGTGGCAGTATCTTCATCACACACTCTTCACTTACAATCTCACAAGTAGTATGATATTGCTGTGCCACCTGTTAACAGCTTCATCAGCTGTACATAGGAATAAAAGTGCTGACACACCATTAAGATCTTCATCAGAAAGTTGGTGTCAGGAGAAATCCCTTTGTATCTCAGTATCAGAACACGACTCGGAGGTCAAACAATGCTGCCCAGAACTTCATGTACTCCTATGTCAAAGGGCTATTCTCAGTGAATCAAAATGTTAGTGTACATGATGGCAAAAATCACTTTAGACTGTAATGGTGACACTAAGACTGAGAGAAGCAAAGTAGAAATGATGCAGAGTGAAGATGAGAACAAATATGTTATGGCAGTGGACATCTGCAAAAGCTAGTAGAATGCAAGTAGGGAAAAAAACTGACAGCCCATAGGTGTTTTTAAGGACACAATTTTATTGGTAAATGTGGATCTATGAAAGAGTAAATTCTGCACCAGCAACACTCAAGCTATATTTCAGAGAAAAAACTTGTAGCATTAAGTTTGAAACAAAAAGCGTAGTTGTCAAGTCTCATTTACACCGGGGCAATTTCTTGCAACACTGTGGCACACTGTGTAAATGTGCCATGCATTGTCTAGTAGCATGCTACAAAAGACAACATCTTGCATGTGGCATGTTAATTTACACCAAAACAACAGAATTTTTTCCACCCTGAATTGGTCTTGCAGGAGAATGGGCAGTCAGGTGATTGCAGCAGTCTACAATGGAAATGAAAATCAGTGGAAAAGTAAACGATGGCAGAATAGGAGAATATTTAAAGAAGGCCCATGGATTAGTATACTTAGGTATCTAGCAGCAAATGATGTTGCATATTGTGTAATTTTACAAGAACGTCCAAGAAAACCTAATTATGTAAGACAGCAAACAACCATCTTATTCTAAAGAAAGGTACCAATTACAAAGACAATATTTCCCCAAGAATTCAACTAGCTACCACATGATTTCTAGCTACAGGGGATTTGTAAAAATCAGTGATGTTCTTATTCAGTGTTTCATATACTGCTATTTCCCTCATACGACGAGAAGTGTGTGAAGCTATTTCATCATTGTTGAACAATTATATAAAGTTAACTATATGCAATTATCTTTATCTCTCTTATCTTTTTTCATGTTTACAAAACTTCTAAGCTCAACTAAGAATAATCTTCATATAACATTCTATTTATCTAGTAACAATTATTCTTTAATTTTCAGAAAATGTTGGATCTCTCATGTGGTTGTTGGTATTTGAATTAAATCTCATTTGTCTCGTCCACATCAACAATGTCACAGGTACTGGTATCTTCTGAAGGAAGGTTTAATGCAACATTTGATCTGTGGCTAGTAGGTTGCTTCTCACATCCTACAACACTGGTCTGAGCAGCACATTTGTGAATATGTGCTTCACATAAGTTTGAGTTGTTGGGGGAGTTTCCTTTGTTCATTCCCAATGTGTTCACCATATGTACTCCACTTGTCTCTGGCAGTAGCACTTTTTAATATATTATAGGCTTCTTCAGCTCGAGCATTACTCTCCATCTAGTTAGCTGTCCCTTTTTTACTTTTGTTGGTGTATTTACTTGTTTTTTAAATTTGTGTCGGGTGTGTTCACGACGTCCAGATACTTATCCTTCATCTCCTTCACAGTGCTCTTGCCAGTGTCATATTTTGAACAGCGGTTCCATATAACATCTCTTTTTATTAAGTTATTTTTATAATTGCTTTCATGTACATTCTGCAGCACCTCAGATTGTTTGTAGTCCTCTGCAAACTCCATATACTTTTCATCGGACTACTTTACATTTTTGAATTTAGTGCTACTGCACAGAAAATGTCACAGTAGCAGTTTGCAACATGATGCACAATGTTGTCTATGTTGCACGAGTCGGCAGCACTGTCACATGCCACAATATTACGAGGTGTAGGCATCCAGTGTCAGTGAGGCTTTATGTTGCAGATTTTATTCAGAAACAGACTGATATGAAATAGTGTCCAACGCTTGATAAATGGAGGGATGTTAATGTAGATGAGCTTCACATAATTTTTGCACTGCAAATGTTGCCACCCCCATGAACCATGGACCTTGCCGTTGGTGGGGAGGCTTGCGTGCCTCAGCGATACAGATAGCCGTACCGTAGGTACAACCACAACGGAGGGGTATCTGTTGAGAGGCCAGACAAACGTGTGGTTCCTGAAGAGGGGCAGCAGCCTTTTCAGTAGTTGCAGGGGCAACAGTCTGGATGATTGACTGATCTGGCCTTGTAACAATAACCAAAACGGCCTTGCTGTGCTGGTACTGCGAACGGCTGAAAGCAAGGGGAAACTATGGCCGTAATTTTTCCCGAGGGCATGCAGCTTTACTGTATGATTAAATGATGATGGCGTCCTCTTGGGTAAAATATTCCGGAGGTAAAATAGTCCCCCATTCGGATCTCCGGGCGGGGACTACTCAAGAGGATGTCGTTATCAGGAGAAAGAAACCTGGCGTTCTACGGATCGGAGCGTGGAATGTCAGATCCCTTAATCGGGCAGGTAGGTTAGAAAATTTGAAAAGGGAAATGGATAGGTTAAAGTTAGATATAGTGGGAATTAGTGAAGTTCGGTGGCAGGAGGAACAAGACTTCTGGTCAGGTGACTACAGGGTTATAAACACAAAGTCAAATAGGGGTAATGCAGGAGTAGGCTTAATAATGAATAGGAAAATAGGGACGCGGGTAAGCTACTACAAACAGCATAGTGAACGCATTATTGTGGCCAAGATAGATACGAAGCCCACATTTACTACAGTAGTACAAGTTTATATGCCAACTAGCTCTGCAGATGACGAAGAAATTGAAGAAATGTATGATGAAATAAAAGAAATTATTCAGATAGTGAAGGGAGACGAAAATTTAATAGTCATGGGTGACTGGAATTTGAGTGTAGGAAAAGGGAGAGAAGGAAACGTAGTAGGTGAATATGGATTGGGGCTAAGAAATGAAAGAGGAAGCCGCCTTGTAGAATTTTGCACGGAGCACAAATTAATCATAGCTAACACTTGGTTTAAGAATCATGAAAGAAGGTTGTATACATGGAAGAACCCTGGAGATACTAAAAGGTATCAGATAGATTATATTATGGTAAGACAGAGATTTAGGAACCAGGTTCTAAATTGTAAGACATTTCCAGGGGCAGATGTGGCCTCTGACCACAATCTATTGGTTATGACCTGTAGATTAAAACTGAAGAAACTGCAAAAAGGTGGGAATTTAAGGAGATGGGACCTGGATAAACTGACTAAACCAGAGGTTGTAGAGAGTTTCAGGGAGAGCATAAGGGAACAATTGACAGGAATGGGGGAAAGAAATACAGTAGAAGAAGAATGGGTAGTTTTGAGGGATGAAGTAGTGAAGGCAGCAGAGGATCAAGTAGGTAAAAAGACGAGGGCTAGTAGAAATCCTTGGGTAACAGAAGAAATATTGAATTTAATTGATGAAAGGAGAAAATATAAAAATGCAGTAAATGAAGCAGGCAAAAAGGAATACAAACGTCTCAAAAATGAGATCGACAGGAAGTGCAAAATGGCTAAGCAGGGATGGCTAGAGCACAAATGTAAGGATGTAGAGGCTTATCTCACTAGGGGTAAGATAGATACTGCCTACAGGAAAATTAAAGAGACCTTTGGAGATAAGAGAACCACTTGTATGAACATCAAGAGCTCAGATGGAAACCCAGTTCTAAGCAAAGAAGGGAAAGCAGAAAGGTGGAAGGAGTATATAGAGGGTCTATACAAGGGCGATGTACTTGAGGACAATATTATGGAAATGGAAGAGGATGTAGATGAAGATGAAATGGGAGATACGATACTGCGTGAAGAGTTTGACAGAGCACTGAAAGACCTGAGTCGAAACAAGGCCCCCGGAGTAGACAACATTCCATTGGAACTACTGACGGCCTTGGGAGAGCCAGTCCTGACAAAACTCTACCATTTGGTGAGCAAGATGTATGAAACAGGCGAAATACCCTCAGACTTCAAGAAGAATATAATAATTCCAATCCCAAAGAAAGCAGGTGTTGACAGATGTGAGAATTACCGAACAATCAGTTTAATAAGCCACAGCTGCAAAATACTAACACGAATTCTTTACAGACGAATGGAAAAACTAGTAGAAGCCGACCTCGGGGAAGATCAGTTTGGATTCCGTAGAAATACTGGAACACGTGAGGCAATACTGACCTTACGACTTATCTTAGAAGGAAGATTAAGGAAAGGCAAACCTACGTTTCTAGCATTTGTAGACTTAGAGAAAGCTTTTGACAATGTTGACTGGAATACTCTCTTTCAAATTCTGAAGGTGGCAGGGGTAAAATACAGGGAGCGAAAGGCTATTTACAATTTGTACAGAAACCAGATGGCAGTTATAAGAGTCGAGGGACATGAAAGGGAAGCAGTGGTTGGGAAGGGAGTAAGACAGGGTTGTAGCCTCTCCCCGATGTTATTCAATCTGTATATTGAGCAAGCAGTAAAGGAAACAAAAGAAAAATTCGGAGTAGGTATTAAAATCCATGGAGAAGAAATAAAAACTTTGAGGTTCGCCGATGACATTGTAATTCTGTCAGAGACAGCAAAGGACTTGGAAGAGCAGTTGAACGGAATGGATGGTGTCTTGAAGGGAGGATATAAGATGAACATCAACAAAAGCAAAACGAGGCTAATGGAATGTAGTCAAATTAAATCGGGTGATGCTGAGGGTATTAGATTAGGAAATGAGACACTTAAAGTAGTAAAGGAGTTTTGCTATTTGGGGAGCAAAATAACTGATGATGGTCGAAGTAGAGAGGATATAAAATGTAGACTGGCAATGGCAAGGAAAGCGTTTCTGAAGAAGAGAAATTTGTTAACATCGAGTATAGATTTAAATGTCAGGAAGTCATTTCTGAAAGTATTTGTATGGAGTGTAGCCATGTATGGAAGTGAAACATGGACGGTAAATACTTTGGACAAGAAGAGAATAGAAGCTTTCGAAATGTGGTGCTACAGAAGAATGCTGAAGATTAGATGGGTAGATCACATAACTAATGAGGAGGTACTGAATAGGATTGGGGAGAAGAGGAGTTTGTGGTACAACTTGACCAGAAGAAGGGATCGGTTGGTAGGACATGTTCTGAGGCATCAAGGGATCACAAATTTAGTATTGGAGGGCAGCGTGGAGGGTAAAAATCGTAGGGGGAGACCAAGAGATGAATACACTAAGCAGATTCAGAAGGATGTAGGTTGCAGTAGGTACTGGGAGATGAAGAAGCTTGCACAGGATAGAGTAGCATGGAGAGCTGCATCAAACCAGTCTCAGGACTGAAGACCACAACAACAACAAAATGTTGATGGGAATTACTCAGTAACTGCCCATAATTCCTGTTTCAGCAAGTATCAAATTGTATGCACTCCTGTTCGTTCACCAGACATTGTAATAAGACAGACTCAGAGTGGTTTGTAGATTCCTTAGTTTTGGAAACTGTGAGGAAAACTGCCTGGGGATGAATCATACATTAAGGAAATGGAGCCTTTTTTTTTAAAAAAAAAAAAAAAAAAAAGCTACCTGTCTCAAAAAGCAGCAAAGTTTGTGATAAAGCCCTATGAATTATCTGCAAGAAGTACATGCTAGTTTCTTTTTTTATACAGGAAAGTCAATAGAAGAGAAACAAAATTCCTTTCTGCCAATACTCTGAAAACAGTGGGCATATTAAATAATAAATTTGCTGATTTATTAGTATGTAGCACATGATATTTCCCCCTAAGGTAAGTCTTTCCGCTCCCGGGATAGGAATGACTCCTTACCCTCTCCCTTAAAACCCACATCCTTTCGTCTTTCGCTCTCCTTCCCTCTTTCCTGAAGAAGCAACTGTGGGTTGCGAAAGCTTGAATTTTGTGTGTGTGTGTGTGTGTGTGTGTGTGTGTGTGTGTGTGTGTGTGTCTATATCAACATACCAACGCTTTCATTTGGTGAGTTACAGCATCTGGTACCTGTTCTTTCAGGCATGTATGAGAGAACAGATACCATCCATTGGTGACCATGCAGCTCGTTAGAATGAAATTACAATGAAATGAAAACCCTTAGCTGCTTACAGGCATTGACGTAAGTCAACAGGGACAGATTAAAATGTGAGCCCCGACCTGGACTCAAACCCGGGATCTCCTGCTTACATGGCAGACGCTCTATCCATCTGAGCCCCTGAGGACACAGAGGATAGTGCTACTGCAGGGATTTATCTCTGGCACGCCTACCACTAAACCCACATTCTCAACATGTCCCGCACTTCATTCGTATTGCCCCCGCCAATTATACCTATTACTCGTGACACGTTGCCAAGTCCTGTAAGAGTTCGGGCACTGTTTGTGCATTCACGCAGAAGAAGATGATGAAGAAGAAGAAGATGCACAAACAGTGCACAAACTCTTACGGGAATCGGCAACGCGCCGCAAGTAATGAGTATAATGGGTGGGGGCACTACAAATGTAGTGCGGGACAATACGTTGAGAATGTGGGTTTCGCGAGAAGCGTGCCAGAGATAAATCCCTGCAGGCGCACTATCCTCTATGTCCTCGGTTGCTCAGATGGATAAATTGTGTGCCATGTAAGCAGGAGATCCCAGGTTCGAGCCCCAGAAGGGACTCACATTTTCATCTGTCCCCGTTGACGTATGTCAAAGCCTGTAAGCAGCTAAGGTTTTTCATTTCATTGTAATTAATATTGTAGTCACTGCCATTTAAATTTTTATCGTAACTGATATGCATGACAAGCGTACAGGCACGCATACATCATACGCAAAAGTGAGCTCGCGGGCAGTACTGCTGTGTGAGTCGTATTAAGTTGCCTTAGTATAACCAATATGTACACAATATTAAGTGAATCAATCAAAATTATACAGATATAAAAAATTCAGAAAACAATGTGAACGAATGTTCCAAAAGAACTGAAAGTACTAATGAGGGGTCATGTTAGTCTAAAGTAAAGCAACTAGCAGTAAATGTTATTGCATTGCAACCCAAGTAGCGTTCTTAATAATGTACAGAAATGACGTAATATATATTAGTATAAGAAATAAAAAAATTGTCAAACAAATCGCTAGATAGGATGAAGTCGTGTAACCTTGCTAATAATCATTCTTAATAAAAAGCAGTTTGATTTAATACAGTTTCATTTGCAAAATGAATTATGGCAAAACATAAAGTTGAATGATCGAAGGTTATGAGATGGCCTATCCTAACAAGCAAATTGATTGTATGTACATAAATAACATAGAACATACACTCTAAGATGTGGGGAAAACCACACACACACACACACACACACACACACACACCAGCAAGGATCTATCTGAATGAGACAGAAATTTGTATGTGTGATGTACATGTACAGACAAATAAATTATTACAATTTTGGAAAAATTCAGAGAGAGCTTCACGGATTGAGCAAGTCATTGGTCTACCTCTGGTACCTATTCAAGGAGTTACTCGGCTGGGTGTTGATTGATAGAGTTGGATGTCTGAATGATATTGTACCAAATTCTGTCCAATTGGCAAGGGGTGGGGGGAGTCTGGCAACCTCAGTGGCCAAGGAAGTGTTTGGCAAGCACAAAGACAAGCAGAAGAAGCTCTTTCCATGTGCAGGCAGCCATTATATTGCTGAAATGTAAGACCAGAATGGCTTGCCATCACTCCTGGATGTTGAGGTGTATTGGTGGACAGGTTGGTATCCCACCACTTTCTGGGTTGCCTCCAAACATGTCTTGGGGCTCAGTTCAAAGTGAGACTCACCACTGAAGACAATTCTACTCCAATCAATGAGATTCCAGGCCAAAGGCTGTTTGTATTGCATGTCTTCATGCTTGCCAACTACTAGCTTGGCCAGCAATATCTCTGGATCTCTCCTGAATTGAGAACATTCAGAGCATCATGGGCAAGACCCTTCAACCATCTTGGGTTTTGATGATCTAACACACAAATTGGACAGAATTTGACATGACATCCTGCAGGAGGACATCCAATAACTCTCAATGCCGAGCTGAATAACTGCTTGCATAAGGGTCAGAGGTGCACTAACGCATTACTGACTTAAGAAATCAGTGAAGCTGTTTCTCTTGAATGAATCATTAACCTTTCTGAAACTCTGAAACAGTAATCATTTGTTTGTCTGTATGTGGACATCACATCTACAGATTCCTGTCCAATTCGAATAATTCCTTCATGGTGCATCTCTCTCTCTCTCTCTCCCTCTCCCTCTCCCTCTCCCTCTCCCTCTCCCTCTCCCTCTCCCTCTCCCTCTCCCTCTCCCTCTCCCTCTCCAACTCCCTCTCCCCCCCCACCGCCCACACCCCCCACCCCACCCCACCCCTCCCTGGAAAATGTAACCCCTCTCTCTCTCCCTCTCTCTCTCTCTCTCTCTCTCTCTCTCTCTCTCTCTCTCTCTCTCTCTCTCTCTCTCTCTCTCCCCCCCCCCCACCCCACCCCTCCCTGGAAAATGTAACACACTCTTAAAACTACTGTTCAAGTGAGAAATATCATACGGTAAATGCATAAATTAGTAGGAAAAATAAAAAACTGAGTCCAAGTTTCTGCATTAGGACAAAAGTACAAGAAATATTTGTGTCAAGTGTTTGCTTCATCAATATTATTTCGTGTATTAAGAGTGTTATTGGCAACTATGAAGCTTGTATGCCTATCTTAAGCAGGCTGCAAACCTGTTTGTGAAGGTACAAAAAAAGTAAATATTCAATGTTAACCAATCTAAATAAGAGAAAATCAATATTACAAGTGGTGCTTACAATCGTCACTATATGAATAAATAGTAAAAGAGAACACACTTCAGTTTTACATAAAATGAGGAAACCTCACTCATCCATAGCAGATCGATGCATGGAGCAAAGACGTATAACAAAATACAGTAGTCACATTAACTCTTTTTCTGACAATAGTACACATATTCACACACAAGAGGCACCCAACTGCACAATCCCATGGCCAGTGCATCAATACTGTTTCATGATTATTCTGCTGATGTTTAAACCAACAAGAAAGCTGCGCAAATATTTGAATACTGCAGAGGACCGGAGCCCGCTCCTTGCCACAACAAGGGTATGTAAAATCCCTTGCACTTCTGTCATGAGTACATAGGAACTACAAAAACCAACATTTAAAACACACCTTAAGTAACAGAAGCAGTTGTCGTCGGGGCAATAGAGATAAATCAGCAGTAGCAGATTATGCACAGGCACCACGGAAGCACAAAATTCCTTTGATACTGTGCTTTTATCAAGATCTAGCATTACCATGTTAATATGTATAGAAAGGCCATAGAAATTCAAAAGTACATAACTGACTTTCTTAGACAAGGAGGACGATTGAAATTTGACAAGTTGTGGGCCTTAATACTAAATACACTGAAGTGACAAAAGTTCAGGTATAGTGATATGCACATACACAAAGAATGGAAAATCCAGGATGAAATGTAACAATATTATGAAAAGGAAAGTTGCTATTCACCATATAGCGGAGATGCTGATTCACAGATAGGCATAACAAAAAGATCGTCACAAATAAAGCTTCTGGCCAGTAAGGCATTCGTCAAAAATATCATTTCTTATCAGTTGACTGGCATGGAAAGATTTTCAAAGTGATTATGGCCACACTTAAGAGACTTGCGGTAGTTCGAGCTATATGCATGGGACATTCCATTTTGCAAATTGCTTGGAAATTCAATATGCTGCAGTCCACAGTGTCAAAGAGTGTGCCGAGAACACCAAATTTCAGGCATTACCACTCACCACAGACAACGCAATAGCTGACGGCCTTCACATAACACCTGAGAGCAGCGGCATTTGCATAGTAGGGTTCCACCGTGACAGTTCTGGAACCATTCAAAGGGAGTCTACACTCTGTATCGCAGAAGTATCCGGATCATGCTATATTAGTCGGAGGCGACTTCAACCTACCTAGTATAGACTGGGATGTCTATGGATTCATAACGGGTGGTACAGACAAGCCATCGTGTGAATTACTTTTGAACACTTCCGAAAACTGTCTTGAGCAGCTAAATCAACAGCCAATGCCTTATGGAAATATTTTAGATCTGGTAGCCACGAACAGACAAGACCTCATCGACCATGTCAGTATTGAGACAGGTATTAGTGATCATGATGTTGTCATTACGAGTAAGGTTACGAAAGTTAAAAAGTCGGTCAAGAAGGCTAGGAGAGAGTTCTTACTAGAAAGAGCAGATAAGCAGTTGTTAGCACCCCACTTAGTAAATGAATCGGCTTCATTTACTTCTGTGGACGTGGAAGAATTATGGGCAAATTTTAAACACATTGTAAATCACGCATTGGAGAAGTATGTGCCAAAAAAGTGGGTTACCGACGGAAAAGACCCACCATGATTTAACAGTGCAATTCGGAGAATGCTCAGGAAGCAAAGACAGTTGCACAAGAAAGATCGGGAGAATGAGGACAGGCAAAAGTTAGTAGAGATTCGTGCTGCTGTAAAAAGAGCAATGCGTGAACCATACAGCCACTACCACCGTCATACCTCAGCAAAAGATCTTGCTGAAAACCCAAGGAAATTCTGGTCTTACGTAAAATCTGTAAGCGGGTCGAAGGCTTCCATCCAGTCACTCACTGGTCAGTCTGGCGTGGCAATGGAAGACAGCAAAACGAAAGCTGAAATTTTAAATTTAGCATTTGAGAAATCTTTCACGCAGGAGGAGCGTACAAACATACCGCCGTTTGAGTCTCGTACAGATTCCCGTATGGAGGACATAGTGATAGACATCCCTGGGGTTGTGAAGCGGCTGAATGGGTTGAAAATAAATAAATTGCCAGGTCCTGATGGGATTCCAATTCGTTTTACAGAGAGTACTCTACTGCATTGGCTCCTTACTTAGCTTGCATTTATCGCGAATCTCTTGCCCAATGTAAAGTCCCAAGTGACTGGAAAAAAGCGCAGGTGATGCCTGTATATAAGAAGGGTAGAAGGACGGATCCTCAAAATTACAGACCAATATCCTTAACATCGGTTTGTTGCAGGATTCTCGAACATATTCTCAGTTCGAATATAATGAATTTCCTTGAAACAGAGAAGTTGCTGTCCATGCATCAGCACGGCTTTAGAAAGCATCGCTCCTGCGAAACGCAACTCGCCCTTTTTTCACATGATATCTTGTGAACCATGGATGAAGGGTAGCAGACAGATGCCATATTCCTTGACTTCCGGAAAGCATTTGACTCGGTGCCCCACTGCAGACTCTTAACAAAGGTACGAGCATATGGGATTGGTTCCCAAGTATGTGAGTGCCTCGTAGACTTCTTAAGTAATGGAACCTAGTACGTTGTCCTCGATGGTGAGTGTTCTTCGGAGGTGAGGGTATCATCTGGAGTGCCCCAGGGAAGTGTGGTAGGTCCGCTGTTGTTTTCTATCTACATAAATGATCTTTTGGATAGGGTGGATAGCAATGTGCGGTTGTTTGCTGATGATGGCGTGGTGTACAGGAAGGTGTCGTAGTCGAATGACTGTAGGAGGATACAAGATGAGGATTTGTGGTTGGTGTAAAGAATGGCAGCTAACTCTATATATAGATGAATGTAAATTAATGCAGACGAATAGGAAAAAGAATCCCGTAAAAATTTGAATACTCCATTAGTAGTGTAGTGCTTCACACAGTCACGTCGATTAAATATTTGGGCGTAACATTGCAGAGCGATATGAAGTGGGAAAAGCATGTAATGGCAGTTGTGGGGAATGTTGGGAAGATGTTGTTCATCTGTAAAGGAGACCTCTTATAAAACACTAATACGACCTTTTCTTGAGTACTGCTTGAGCGTTTGGGATCCCTATCAGGTCGGATTGAGGGAGGGCATAGAAGCAATTCAGAGGCAGGCTGCGAGTGTTACGGAAATGCTTCAGGAACTTGGGTGGGAGTCTGGAGGAAAGGAGAGAACCAGCATTTGAGGCTGACTGCAGTACAATTTTACTGCTGCCAACTTATATTTTGCTGAAAGCCCACAAAGATAAGATAAGAGAGATTAAGGCTCGTACAGAGGCGTATAGGCAGTCATTTTGCCCTCGTTCTGTTTGGGAGTGGAACAGGGAGAGAAGATGCTAGTTGTGGTACGAGGTACCCTCCGCCACGCACCGTATGGTGGATTGCAGAGTATGTATGTAGACGTAGATGTAACTGTCAGTTCTAACAGATAAGCAACACTGTGTGAAATAACCGAAGAAATCAGTGTCGGACGTGCGACAAATGTATCCATTAGGATCGTGTGGTGAAATTTGGCATTAATGGGCTATGGCAGCAGACAACCGACACGAGTGCTTTAGCTAACAGCCTGATATTGGCTGCAGTGCCTCTCCAGGACTCCTGACCATATCAGTCTTACATTAGATGACTGAAAAACTGGACTGGTCAGATGAGACCTAATTTCAGTTGGTGAGAGTTAATGATAGGGTTCAAGTGTGGTGCACACCCCATGAAGCCATGAACCCAAGTTGTCAACAAGGCACTGTGCAACTTGTTGGTGGCTCCATGATGGTGTGGGCTGTGTTTACACGGAATGGACTGGATCCTCTGGTCCAGCGGAACCAATCATTGACTGAAAATAGTTACGTCCGGCTACTTGGAGACCATTTGCAGCCATTCACATACCCAAACAATCATTGAAGTTTCAGGAGTGTCAATGCACCATGTCACCGGTCCACAATTGTTCGCGATTGGTTTTAAGAACTATTCCGGACATTTCAAGTGAATGATTCGGCCACCTGGATTGCTCGACATGAATATCATCGACCATTTATGGGACACAATCAAGAGGTCAATTTGTGCACAAAATCCTGCATCAGCAACGCTTCAACAATTAATGATGGCCATAGAGGCAGCACGGCTCAGTATTTCTGCAGGGGAAGTCCAGTGACTCACTCAGTCCATGCCACGTCAAATTGCTGCACTACACATGGCAACAGGAGGTCCAGTACAATATTAGGAGATACCTGATGACTTTTGCCACTTCTTCCACACTACATGCTCCGAAACACATCAGTGCGATTCTGCAGTCTGATTTCGTCACAAACTGAACGTTGTCTGGGTATGTAAAAACAGTTCAGCTTCCTGAGCTTTTTTCAGTCTGTAACTGCCTTCTGAGTCATTAAAGACTCTGATGACATCTCCAACATTGAAAGATGAAATGTTACGCAGATAATTATACCTTGGACCTCAGCCTAATGCTCGTAAAACAAATATCGTCTGTAGTGCAAAAACCAGCCATGAATGCGTGCTGTCTGTCTTTTGTTACGCCACAACGCATTTGAGGTTCATGAAGATGTGCACCCTTGGTGATCTTGAAACTGTGAGGGGTCTTTTTTTGTACCCTAAGAATGAAACATTTCTGAAACAGAATTCTCACCATGGGTATCCTCCATAAGGGGACCATGTACACATGTAGTATTTTTGTCACTCCTCCGATCTGTAGCTTCATTATATTTTATTGTTGTTAACTATATAAGGTATGCATATTAAAACAAAAATATCAATATTCTGTATCGATGTACTGTACGTAATGTCTGTTCGTGAAATACCTATATCTTGTGTCGATTTTTGTAATCAGTTTTGAAATGAAAGTAAATTATCAAAGTGCAGACACCAGCTGTTTCAGCAAATGCTGAATGATTTTCTAAATACAAGCAGGTGTTGTCTAACAATAGACATTTCCTCACTCTTGAGAGTGATTACAGAACATCTTCAAAGAATGAGATTTCTTAAAGGGTCTTTTTTTCTTGTTCTCTATGCAGGTGCCCCTGAACTAATCTCTGATTATAGACCAGTCTCCTTCCTTGTCATGTTCTCAAAAATTTTTGAGATGACTCCTTACAACAGAATACTGAACAGTCTTTATGAGAATAACCTCTTAGCAGCAGCTCAGTTTTTCTTCTGTAAAGACCTCTCTAGTGAGAAGCTGATATCCCATGAACTCAGTTGTAATAGAACTCAACAATAAAAATTACCTTGCTGGTGTTTTCTGTGATCTTATGTATATCATAAAATTCTGCCAAGAAAACTAAAATGGTATGGCATTAAATATCTTCCTAGCATGGTTGAAGTAGCATCTTAACAACTGAGACAAAGTATCACATTAGCAAATAATGCAACATCAACAAGATGAAATTCAGAGTGGGCAACATTAAACATGATGTGATTCTTCAGTTTTTCCTGGCATATTTGTTGATAGATCAGTGTACATCAGAGAAAGTGGGCTCCTCATAAACAAAGAAGGGAAAATCCTGCCTAGTACTGAAGAGAAGTTGGGTGAGTAGAAGAAATACATTGAAAATCAACAGGTGTTGGTAATGTTGTCTGGGTGAGAGATGGTATAAATATCACAAGAGCAGGAGTTGAGCATGCCATAACAGTATCAAACATTGCACAATGAAGTACTAAATCTTCTCAAGAATGAACACACTCTTTTCTATTGGTTGGTTTGCTCAGTAGTATATACTGAAGAGGAATCATATCCAGAGTGCATATAGGCTCCTTAGAAACTCCTTATACTATCATAAAGCAAAACTGCACAGCTTCAAACATATTTATTGTCACTACGGTAAATTTTTCCACTGTATCTTGATCACAAAATAAACATTTATGCTCTTAGCAGGTCATTCAGCTCAAGTACAGTGGTGATTGGCTCAGGTGACACCTAATAATGACACCTACTCTTCTACAGCCAGAAGAAAAAGACAATTCTCTGAGAGTCTCCCTTCCCTCCTCCTCCAGCTCTTGTGAAACTCCAAAAACCGGTTAGTAGCAGTGTTGCCAGACCTTGGGTAATCACCCGGACTTCAGGTTTTTTGAGAGTTTGGGGACTTACATAAGTTCCATCACTAGAAGGTGTTACGTAATTTTAAACTTGTGGGTATGTCGAGGGTATTTTTGTTGCCATTGTAGGGAAAAAAAGAAATTTCAGATTGGCAATACTAGTTAACAGTGTTGTTTTGTTCTTCTGTCGATACAATTACTCTCTTCACATGTTTCATTGGTAAAAAAAGGATCTGTTACTTAATTTTTTTACATTGGAAAGTAAAATCTTATCAAGTTGAAAATCTGTACAGAATGCTTCTTCTAAAGTGCATTATTGTAAGCTTAATATGTGACCTCGTGTTGGACTGCTACTCCTGTAATATTAATATTATTTATGTTGGTCCACATTTAAAAAAAAAAATCCTGGTAAAAAAACTTTATTACCAAAGTGCAACAATTCTTATAGATATAGCCTACATTTGACATTATAGTATCTACTAATGCTCCTAAATAGATTTTTTGCCAAGGCCTTAATTTAAATGATATGGCACTGGGTCGAAAATGTGTCTTCAGTTTAAACTGGCTTGAAAATAAATTGTATAATGATTGGCTTTTATAATATGGCAAGGGTAGACATAGAGCAAAATGTGTTGTATGCAAAAAAGACTTTTTGATTGGCAGTATGGGAGAATCTAGCCTGGAATAACACATGGGTTATTAAAAAATCAAGATGCTTTTGAAGCTATGTTGTCTGCAAATAAAAAGAAAAAAGTCATTTAAATCTCTTCCAAAGTCAGGAACTTCTTCCTAGCAGTTGGATGCAACAGAAAATGATGTTGGAAAATAAATGGAAAAGAAAATGCTGCATTACCTGGAGATTTCTGAGACATTGTATGCAGAAATATTCAGAGTATTGAGACCTATCAAATTTCATCATTCATACAAATCAAATACAGACATACACAAAGTCTTCAAAAGTATGTTTCCTGTTGCTGCTAACTTCTCATGTGGCTAAAAGAAAATCACTTACATAAGGGTGTCTAGACTAGCACCACACTATAAAAATATTCTGCTGAAAGATTTAGAAAGAAAGAATTTTGCCATCCTCTTTGATGAAACACTGAATTCAAAAAATTTGATGAAGAAAATGGGCATTCATGTCAGGTTTTGGTTAAACGACCACTTCAAAACATGCTTTGTAATATCAGTGTTCCTTGGCCATACTACTGCAAGTGACATGTTTGAAAATCTGTTTTTGATCTTTTCCCTTATCATTTAAAAATGTGTCACAGTTGTCTATGGAACACACAAATGTCAGCTTAAAATTACATAAGCTGATAGAAGAACATATCTGTAATGATTATAACAATGAGCTAATAACTATTGGAACTTGTACAATTTTATGTATAATGAATACTATTAGGAAAAGGACAGATTGCTGCGCGCCATAAAGAAGGCATGTTGAGTTGCGCATTATAGGTTTCAGCCAAAGCCTTCTTCACAAAGTCAGAGCTGCTGGTGGTAGCAGTCATGTGTGTATGGGGTGTGGTTGCTTGTGTAAATGTGTTTGACTGGTCAGAGATGTGGGTGGTAGGAGTCATGTGTGTATGAGGTTTGCTTGCTTGTATGACTATATCTGTGTTTTTGTTGCTGAAGAAAGCTTCAGTCAAAACATTTTTTTCTCGTGCCTGTCTGAAACTCAGTCAGTTATCTTTACTGTGAGTAGCAACCTATCCGTCTCCTAATGGTGTGTTGATATTTCAACCTGGAGTTTCCACTTTTTGATTATGTATAATACTTTCAGACAAGAAATTGTCTGGGACATCGAAATGTTTTGTTTTAGTGCTTACCAATTATTCAAGGAGAGAGGATTTTAGTAACATTAAAGGGGCATTGTTCCCTTCCAAATTTGTTTACCATAAATTGTTAGAAATTTTGCTTGAACTGCAACCATATTTTAAACAGATAGAGAAATGGAATTTTAAGAAACCACCAGCTGAACCATTTCAAAATATCTGGAAAAGTATCAAAGATATTTTTTTCCTGTAAAGCTTAACACTTTTTTAATATTGCAAACATTATGCAGCCTTGCCTTAACACGTATCTGGCCTTAAACCTGTGCTCCGGTACATGAGTAACAATATTGAAAAAGTGATTCTTGCATTAATGCAAAGATTTTTGAAACCAAAATTGTTGAATAATAATATAACTATAGTCAACTTTGTCCGCAGCTTGTGGTCTCGTGGTAGTGTTCTCGCTTCCTGAGCCCGGTTCCCAGGTTCAGTTCCCAGTGGGGTCAGGGATTTTCACCTGCCTCGAGATGACTGGGTGTCGTTGTGTCATCTACACCATTATCATTCTTCCCCATTATAGTCAGAGGAAGGCACCGGCAAACCACTTCCATTAGGACCTTGCCTAGTTCAGCGGTACAGGTCTGTCAAGAAGCATGGGACTTCATTTCCATTTTCCATAGTCAACTTGATAAAAGTTGAATTCAATAATCCTAAGATCCATTGCCTTACAGGAAAAGGCTGATCTTGCTTATGTTGGTGAAAAACAGGTTAAGGAACTATATTCCTCTAAAAAAAGTTTCAAATGGGGAAATACGGTAGGGATGTAAAATCTGTGCTAATTGAAATGGTATCATTTAAAATTTCAAAATTGCCAGCAATTATCAGCATTATAAGAAATTCATCATGTTTAATACTAATGAATTTAGTGGAAGAGAAGCAAAATTGTATGAGTAAGTAGCTTATCAGATTTAAACATTGTGAGAACTGGGGTCAGTGCTGACATTCAGGAAGATTTTGTCAATGGAACTGTTTGTGAAAGCAATGAAGAGATTTAAATTTTTGATAAAGAAGCTATGAGACTGGATGATTTCTTTTCCTTTCATTTAAAAATGAAACACATAAAAGTTAGGGCAGGAATTCAGAAGCTCTTTGTATTAAGCCATGGTCAAGCAACTGTGAAAAGAGATTTTAGCATTGATAAAAAGAAATTGATGCTAAAAATCTTAAAGAAAATCATTTGTAGCTTTGAGAATCATTGCTGATCATATAAATCACTTGGTGGAAATCTAACAAAAGATGTTATCAATAAAGATTTACGCAACCCTGTTTTGATGGCAAAACACCCTTATAATCAATATCCCAAAGAGGTGAAAAATACAGAAAATGCTAAACAAAGAAAAGGAAGATTGAGACTGACAAACTTCATGGAAATGAATTTAAAAAGAAAAGAAAATTTATACAATGCCATATAGATGATGCTACAAAATCTGCAAAGGAATTTGGTGACCAGGCAGAGAAACAACATGATACGACTTTATTAACAAAATCAAATAGTTTGACAAAAAAAGGAGGAATGAACTTCAGAGTTAGAAGAAACAAATAATAATTTAGTGACAAATGACCTTTAATCCATTGTTTCATGTAGCGCACACTTCTGCCTTAAAAACAGTTTTCTAGAAGTTTTCCAATATTTTTTTCTTTTCATTTAAATGTTACTTTTGTATGTCATATCCTTCTGATTTATTATTTATTCTATCTTTTAAAATTATGGAACACAAAGATAACTTTCCTCATGTTATTGCTAGTATTCAATTTATATTTTGTAAACGTATATGATTTAACTGAAGTATTATAGAGTAGAAAATGTAGACTCTTATATTATGTGAATACAAGGAGCACTCAAATGAACCATCAAATCAACAAATGAACAATGAAATCAGTTAAATTTTGAATACGTCTCTTTGGGAAAACATAGTGAGACATCTATGGATGCAAATGTAGTGTCTGATGTGGTTGTGCACATGTGCAAACACGACGCAGGAGAGAAGCGGGCAATTGTGTGCTACACCCATTTGACATGGCAGTGCATGTGAGACCATCATGACATTCACATTGCAAAATTCGATGACTGAGGGGCAGTGAGCTGTTATCAGGTTTCTGGCTGCCCGAAGAGTTAAACAGGGCCGATATTCATCAGCAGATATGAGGAAGGCTGTATGTCTGACAAGTCACTGAGAAAACAGAGTGTCCTTTTTTGTGAAGGCTGGGAGTATCTGAGTCATGTCCTGAGACCAGGCCAGGCAAACACGGTAATCACAGGCAACTCATTGACAAGATGAATGACCTAGTGAGAAGTGATCGACATGTCACAATGCAAATGTTGGTAGTGGGGGTGAGGAGCTAGTGTTGGAACAGTGTGGACAATTGTGCGCCACAGGTTTGGTTACCGGAAAATGTGCACGCAATGGGTTCCAAAAAAGCTCAGCAAAGCACAAAAGGAATTACATACGGGGCAAGCACCGTAAGACATGTTGCGGTATCATGAAGGCCCAGTTTTCCTGGAGGAGATAATCACTGATGAGGGCTGGTGCAGTCATTTTGAGCCAGAGAGAAAGTGGGACAGCAGGCAATACAAGCATGTGTCATCACCTCCCTGCTAAAATATTCAAAGCTGTACCCTCAGCAGTCAAGGTGATGTTTGCTGTCTTTTTTTATGTCCGTGGTCCAACACTTGTGCAATTTCTTGAGCACGGAAAAACATTAACAGTGACATGTATTGTGAGGCACTCTGTAGCCCACACAAGTCCATCAGGAGCAAACAGCCTGGGCTGCTCATAGAGACAGGTTACACAAAGTGTAATGGCCAAGTTCAAGTGGAAGCAGCTTCAGCATCCACCCTACAGCCTGGTAATGTTGCCCTGAGACTTCCATGTGTTTGGTCTGCTAAAGCAACATTTCAAAGAATAATGCTTCAACTCAGCCGATGAAATGAACACAGTAGAAGACAGGGGCCTGTCACAGCCAAGGAAATTCTAGGAACATGAAATCCTTTGGCTCATGAAACAGTGGGATAGATGTGCTCAGCCCTCTGGTAATTTTGAATAATGCTGTGTCGTGGTGGCTTGATGCTTGTACTTACATACGTAGTACATGCAAGTGTGTACACTCCTCCATTTGCTGTTCTGAATACTCATGGTTTCCTCAAATAATTCAGTCACCACTTGCATTAGTGGACCCAGACCACTACTCAGTTCCAGTCTGCCATGCTATTTGTTCTCCTTTACCTGGCAGTTATGCATGGAGGCGTAAGAAAGCCTGTTCTCCATCTATTAACATCGTATACAACATTTCACATTAACAATTTGCAGAATACCAGATTAATACTACAATTACCAGAGAAGATAATATTCTCTATGTGACAGATATCACCCAATGTCCAAATCAACACCATTTGTTACCTCTGCACAGAGAAGCAGCCAGGTCATGGATTGTCATCTTCAGTGCTATTCCATGGGCTGCACTCATCTGTGGCACAGCCCTAGCTCGGAATAAGTGGCCCCACATCACAGCAGGCACTGACATTTTAACAGCTGTATCATTCCACACACTTACGCATCTGTGGATTACTCCACCTCCGCACAGACTTTCACACACAGTGAGCTGTCCGGTCTTTTTTTGTAACTTGCATCTGAAGAAATGTCCCAACATACTTCGTTGTCTAAGTTAAACAGTGAGTGTGACATTCTGTCTCCTACAAAATAGCATGTGACACTGCATATCCTGCATTTTTTGGAACATCTGTCTTTAGAATGTATTTTTCATCTGCCTGTATGAGAAAGCATATTCTGTAAAATTTTGGGACCCGTATGACCTTTCCAACTTACATTTCTCTACATCATAATCTATAACTCTTTCCTTATTCTCCTAGAAAAATTATTATTGCGATAATTGCTGCTTACCACATTGAAGGATGCTTCTAGAATACCCTCTCTTAATTTCATGTTGTTTCTGTGGTCTTCAGTCCAAAGACTGGTTTGATGCAGCTGTCCATGCAACTCTATCCTGCGCAAGCCTCTTCATCGCTGAGTAAATACTGCAACCTAAATCCGTCTGAATGTGCTTACTGTACTCATCTTGATGCCTCAGAATGTGTCCTACCAACCAATAATGTCTTCTTGTCAGGTTGTACCAAATTTATCTTTTCTCCAATTCTATTCAGTACCTCATTTAGTTATGTGATCTACCCATCTAATCTTCAGCATTCTTCTGTAGCACCCCATTTCAAAAGCTTCTATTCTCTTCTTGTCTAAACTGTTTATCATCCATGTTTCACTTCCATACATACCTACACTCCATACAAATGCTTTCAGCACTTCCTGACACTTAAATCTATACTCGATGTTAACAAATTACTCTTCTCCAGAAACACTTTTCTTGCCATTGCCAGTCTACATTTTACATCCTCCCTACTTCAACCATCATCAGTTATTTTGCTTCCCAAATAGGAAAACTCATCTGCTACTTTAAATGCCTCATTTCCTAATCTAATTCCCTCAGAATCACCTGATTTAATTTGACTACATTCCATTATCCTCGTTTTGTTTTTGTTGAAGTTCATCTTATATTCTCCTTTCAAGACACTGCCCATTCGATTCAACTGCTCTTCCAAGTCTGTTGCTGTCTCTGACAGTATTGCAATGTCATTGGCAAACGTCAAAGTTTTGATTCTTCTCCCTGGAGTTTAATTCCTACTCCAAATTTTTCTTTTGTCTTCTTTACTGCTTGCTCAATATACAAACTGAATAACATTGGGGACAGGCTACAATCCTGTGTCATTCCCTTCTCAACTATTGCTTCCCTTCTGTTCCCTTGATTCTTGTAACTGCCATCTGGTTTCTGTACAAATTGTAAATACCCTTTTGCTCCCTGTATTTTACCCCTGCCACCTTTAGTTTGAAATAGAGTATTCAAGTCAACATTGTCAAAAGCTTTCTCTAAGTCTACAAATGCTATAAACATAGGTTTATCTTCCCTTAACCTATCTTCTAAGAGGAGTCAGTATTACTTCGTGTGTTCCTACATTTCTCCAGAATCCAAATTGATCTTCCCTGAGGTCAGCTTCTACCAGTTGTTACAGTCTTCTGTAAAGGATTTGTGTTAGTATTTTGCAAGTGTGACTTATTAAACTGATAGTTCAGTAATTTTCACACCTGTCAGCACCTGCTTTCTTTGGAACTGGAATTGAAATCTGTGGGTATTTAACCTGTCTCACTCATGTTGCTCACCAGATGGAAGAGTTTTGGCATGGCTGTTGCTCACTATATGGAACATTTTTGTCATGGCTGGTTCTCCCAAGGCTATCAATAGCTCTAATGGAATGTTGTTCACTCTGGGCCTTGTTTCAACTTAAGCCTTTCAGTGCTTTGTCAAATTATTCACACAGAATCATATCTCCCTTCTCATCTTCATTTACATTCTCTTCCATTCCCATAATATTGCCCTCAAGTATATCTCCCTTATGTATGCCCTCCATGTACTCCTTCCATCTTTCTGCTTTCCCTTGTTTGCTTAGGAATGGTTTTCCATTTGAGCTCTTGATACTCTTGATATTCATACAAGTGGTTCTCTTTTCTCCAAAGGTCTCTTTAATTTTCCTGTAGGCAGTATCTATTGTATCTCTAGTGATATATGCTTTTACATCCTTACATTTGTTCTCCACCCATTCCTGCTCAGCCATTTTTCAGTTCCCGTCAGTCTCATTTTTGAGATGTTTGTAATCCTTTTCACCCACTTAATTTACTGCACTTTTATATTTTCTCCTTTCCTCTATTAATTTCAATATCTCCTGTGTTACCTAAGCATTTCTACTAGCCCCCGTCTTTTTACCAACTTGATCTTCTGCTGCCTTCACTATTTCATCTCTCAAACCTGCCCATTCTTCTTCTACTGTGTTCCCTTCCCCTATTCTTGTCAATCGTTCCCTAACACTCCCTATGAAACTCACTACAACCTGTGGTTCTCTCAGTTTATCCAAGTCCCATCTCCTTAAATTCCTACAGTTTTGCAGTTTCTCAGTTTTAATCTACAGTTCACAACCAATAAATTGTGGTCAGAGTCCACATCTGCCCCTGGAAATGTCTTACAATTTAAAACCTGGTTCCTAAATCTCTGTCTTACCATTATATTATCAATCTAAAACCTTCTGGTGTCTCCAGAACTCTTCCACATATACACCCTTCTTTCATGATTCTTAAACCAGTTATTAGCTGTGACTAAATTATGCTCTGTGCAAAATTCTACCATATGGCTTTCTCTTTTGTTCCTTTCCACCAGTCTATATTCACCTACTACTTTTCCCTCACTTCCTTTTCCTACTGTCGAATTCCAGGCCCCCATGACTTTTAAATTTTTGTCTCCCTTAGCAACTTTAATAATTTCTTTTATGTCATCATACATTTCCTCAATCTCCCACTCATCTGTGGAGCTAGTTGACATATAAAATTGTACTACTGTGATAGGTTTGGGCTTCATGTCTATCTTGACTAGAATAGTGTGTTCATTACGCTGTTCATAGCAGCATGTCCATGTTCCTACTTTGTTATTCATTATTAAACCTACTCCTGCATTACCCCTATTTGATTCTGTACCTGTAACCACCTGACCAGAAGTACTATTCCTCCTGCCAATGAACTTCACTAATTCGCACTATATCTAGCTTTAACCTATCGATTTCCCTTTTTAAATTTTCTAACCTACCTGCCAGATTAATAGATCTGACATTCCACACTCCAATCCACAGAACACCAGTTTCGTTTCTCCTGATAACGACATCCTCCTGAGTAGTCCCCACATGGAGATCCGAACGGGGGATTATTTTACCTCTGAAATATTTTACCTAAGAGGATGTCATCATCATTTAACCATACAGTAGAGCTGCATGCCCTTGGGAAAAATTACAGCTGTAGTTTCCCCTTGCTTTCAGCTACTCACAGTACCAGCACAGCAAGTCTGTTTTGGTTAGTGTTACAAAGCAAGATCAGTCAATCACCCAGACTGTTGCTCCTGCAATTACTGAAAAGGCTTCAGGAGCCACACGTTTATCTGGCCTCTCAACAGATACCCCTCTGTTGTGGTTGCAGCTATGGTACACCTATCTGTATAGCTGAGGCACGCAAGCCTCCCCACCAATGGCAAGGTCCATGGTTCATGAGGGTGGCTTAATTTCTAATAAGAATAGATAAACTGTCTTCATTCAGATAGGAAGATACACATTCATTGTTAATAATACCTGGCGGGTCAGTGTCCTATATAAAATCTGCAATGGTAAAGGTTATCTTGCCCATGAATCCACCTCACCTAGGCATAGGTCATCTCATCCATAAGTCCACCTAGCATTAAAAATAAAAAAATAAAAAAAAATGTCAAGACCATCCTTTCTCAATGTCCTGAATCACATCTGACCTCCTTGCCTTTTCATTTTGGCTCACATCCTCCAATATAACACTATCCTTAAATTATTATAATACTAGCTGGTGTACCCGGCTTCACTCAGGGAGTCGATATTTATTTTTGCTGTGAAACCACCGTTTTTGGGTGATCGCCTTCTGCACTTGAAATAGCCATGAGCTTCACTTTGTGTGCCATCCAAATGTGGATATTGTTTTTTTAAATGGCGAATTGGAGTTTAATGGTCTGTGGATTATGTATGTCATGCAGTTCCAGATCTTGTGGATTGGGATATACAGCTTGGAAGAAAACTATAATGTAGCCATATGAGATTGTGTGAGTGAGGCGGTCCTCGTTTTTGCCATTCAACTGTGTACATCTAGCGATTCCAAAGATGTGGTATTTTGTGAAAATTTGAATAAATCTCCTTTATTTTTGTTGGAAAACTCTGGCTATTATGTCATGTCGATGCATAGGGATTGGTTCTTTGATTTCTGGCCACAACGAGTTGTACATGCATGTTATGAAGAGATGGTGTAGTACATATTTCCTTATGTAGGTGATGGTATCTTGAGTGTATTTGTGCATGTGTCTCGGACGGACTTCCTATGTAAGATGATGGTAAGGTTATCATTGTTCCAATGTCGCTGATGTTTCCACCAAATATGATTGCTTCTCGAAAGTAAATGTATTCTTTCGTGCATAGTTTCTTCTGACTCAATCTTATTTAAAGCATCTGTTCCACTTTTTTTACATCTACCAGGAATTTTGGAATAAACGGCGAGTGTTGAGGATGTGATTGTATGTTTCATTGTCTCTATCATTAAACGGCGAGTGTTGAGGGTGTGATTGTATGTTTCATTGTCTCTATCATTAAGCTCCTTGGGCAGGCCTTTACTGTTTATTTCTACGCCTGTTTCGGGTTGGATTTGTTTCACATTAAAATGACATACGTCCTCTCCGTGCAGACATTTTAATGGATATTGGAGGGCATCATATGAACCGTGTGTCTCTGCAACGCCTTGTCGTCCTCTTCTCCGTTGTACAATTACATCACGGTTTGCGGTTTCATTGTCCACAGTTACGATGGCGACTTCGTCTATCTGAGGTGCATTAAATCGACGTTTGTGTTCTCCAAGTGGTCTTTTGTCACCTCGAATTGTAACTTTATAGTCATGAGAAATAATTCGGTCTAGTGCTGTTTTGGATATATGAGTCAGTTGACGAGCCTCTGTACATCTTGGAACACTACTCGTCTCAATCTTCTCGTATTTATGCATCGTTGATCAATTTCTGTTTCTTCTTTTCCGATGAAATACGGTCTTCATTGGGTATGGTAGTACTGTAATGACTCTATGTTGTGATAGATTTGTCTTTGGATGGCAAAAAAAAAAAAAAAAACATGATCGATTTCATCTCTGTTAGTGCTGATCGAAGTGACACCGAAAGAAGTCATTTGGAAGCGGGTGTTGTACGCTTTTACATTTTGATGAAAGCATTTTGATTCTGGAGTTTCCCCGGTCATGCAGTGCAAAAATTTTCTGCGGAGGTGCTTGCAGTGGTGGTAATCGAATTTTTCCTCTCATGCAACAGAATTCTGGTGTTTCTCTACAGAATTTTTTCGCTTTGCCAAATTTGCAGTGTTACCCATTTTTCCTATTACGTTGTGTTTGTCTTTGTTATATTCTTTCGTCGGGCCGTAGAGGAATGTCTCATTTGTTAGGTTGTACTTTTTACTTGTACTCGTCCGCGCTTCTAGTAGGGTGATATTTTTATGGCTGGCTTGAGTTCGCAGTCTTTTACTATAAGTTTGTGGCGCAATTCTTGAATCTTCAATGCTTTCATTTCGTTGTTCCTTGATTTCTCTGCTTCTCGTTCGCTGGGAACTTAAAACGTGCTTCGCGCTCTTCGTTTGTTTCGTTTTCGCCCGTTTGCTTCAGACCTGGCTAGATCTCCTCCTCTTTTACGTTTAGGCATTGTCTAAAATATAAATCATATCAACTGTTTATTAACAAATACACTAAGTACACCCTACACAATTTTCACACTTTATTTTCGATTTATATTCAGTCTCTGTAACACTCTGATTACTCACACTTCACTGTTTGTTTTTATTCACTCACTGTTCAACTTTTTCGGTTCCTCCCTTCGTCCCTCATAAGAAACTGACGTTCGAACTCATGGGGCTCTTGCTTTATATACCCCTACCAACAGGTAGCCCTACCAGTGGCGAATTCCAGAACGTTCCAAAAAGGCTTCAAGTGGTCCACAATGCTCCAGAACATTCCACAACATTCGAGAGTGTTCTGAAATAATCCACAATGATCTGGGATGTTTCTGAACATTCTAGAATCCTCCCGAATTTTCCAGACTATTCCCGAACATTCTGGAACATCCCAGATAATTGTGGAACAATCTGGAATGTTGTGGAATACTCTCAAATGTTCTGAAATGTTCCCGAAATTTATAGAGGTCGAAACTTGCCAGCCTTGAAATCTTCCAAAGCACCCCTTCACGTAAAAACAGGAACCTTCTTCATGGATGAGGCATAGAAGGCTAACACATCGTATAACTCCCTTCATAGTAGTGGGAGTCGTTTCTGCGTTTTATTAGCACGCTCACTGTACACACATTTTTATAATATATACTGAAAAGCCAAAGAAACTGGTACACCTGCCTAATATCGTGTAGGACCCCACCAAGAATGCAGAAGTGCCGCAACACGAGGTGGCATCGACTCGACTAATATCTGAAGTAATGCTGGACGGAAGGTTAGGTTAGGTTCACCATGAATCCAGCACGGCTGTCCATAAGTCTGGAAGAGTACGAGGGGTTGGAGACCTCTCCTGAAAAGCATGTTGCAAGGCATCCCAGATTTGCTTAATAATGTTCATGTCTGGGGAGTTTGGTGGCCAGCGGAAGTGTTTAAACTCAGAAAAGCGTTTCTGGAGCCACTCTGTAGCAAGTCTGGACGTGTGGGCTGTCGCATTGTCCTGCTGGGATTGCCCAAGTCCGTCGGAATGCACAATGGATGTAGGTGACCAGACAGGTTCTTACGTACGTGTCACAGTCGTATCTAGAGGTATCAGGGGTCTCATAACACTCTAACTGCACATGCCCCACACCAAATAGCTTACAGTACGTTAGTTAGTCCAGTCTTAGAGTATTGTTCGTCTGTATGGGAGCCTTACCAGTTGGGTCTGATTCAAGAGATTGAGAAGGTCCAAAGAAGAGTGGCAAGATTCGTGACTGGTACATTTAGCCATCGCGAGACTGTTACGAATCTCATAGAAAGTTTGAAGTGGGACACACCTGCAGATAGACGACGCGCTAAACAAAAGGGGCTGCTCACTAAATTGCGAAATCCAATCTTCACCGAGGATGTAGAGCATATATTATTACCACCAACTTTCAAATCGCATAATGATCACCATTCAAAGATAAGGGAAATAAGAGCTCGTACTGAGGAGTTCAGACAGTCGTTTTTCCCTCGCGCAATCCGCGAGTGGAACAGAGGGGGGGGGGGGGGGGGCAAATATGACTTAGGCGCGAATTGTGCCCTCCGCCACACACCGCTTGGTGGCTAGCGGAGTATATATGTGGATATGTAGATGTAGATTACAGAGCCTCCACCAGCTTGAAGAGTCCCCTGCTGACATGCACGGTCCATGGATTCATGAGGTTGTCTCTTTACCCGTTCACGTCCATTCGATCGATACAATTCGAAAAGAGACTCGTCCGACCAGGCAACATGTTTCCAGTCATTAACAGTCCAATGTCGGCGTTGACGGGACCAGGTGAAGTGTAAAGCTTTGTGTCGTGAAGTCATCAAGGGTACATGAGTGGGCCTTCGGCTCCAAAAGCCCACATCGATGATGCTTCATCGAATGGTTCACACGCTGACACTTATTGATGGCCCAGCATTGAAATCTGCAGCAACTTACTGAAGGGTTGCGCTTCTGTCACGTTGAACGATTCTCTTCAGTCGTCGTTGGTCCCGTTCTTGCAGGATCTTTTCCGGGTGCAGCGATGTAGGAGATTTGACGTTTTACCGGATTCCTGATATTTACGGTGCACTAGTGAAATGGTCGTACGCGAAAATCCCCACTTCATCGCTACCTCGGAGATGCTGTGTCTCATTGCTCGTACACGGACTACAACACCACGTTCAAACTCACTTAAACCTTGATAACCCGCGATTGTAGCAGCAGTAACCGATCTAACAATTGCGTCAGACACTTGTTGTCTTCTACAGGCGATGCCAACGGCAGCGCCGTATTCTGCCTGTTTACATATCTCTGTATCTGAGTACGCATGCCTACACCAGTTTATTTGGCACTTAAGTGTATGTTGATCTCATAATCTTCCTCCCAATAGCCTTACTTTGTTCCTCTCCTCGTAGGTGTTCTGTGTTTCCTTCATAACAATGTTGTTGCTTTGTAGTAATTTCGTATCGCTTTTCTCCTGTTGCTCGATTTACTGCTATCCGTTAATTTAAGTATTTAAGATGTTAGCACACCATTCACTTCCTACTCAGGGTTGGGTTACTTTCCTAGTATCTCCCCCCTCCCTCCCCTTCATCAAAGGTGGGGCAGCTAACATCGAAAGCAACCTCTGTACAATAAATACATGTTTTCTTCTTTGTACCTGTTTTTGTTTGCTTGTTAGTGTATTTGTGTGTAGGCATGACTGTGTACGTATTTAAGTATTAGGCTGATGTCCTTGAACTCTAAAAGATTCCAAACCAATAGTTTCAAATTTTTTATTTCTTCTGTTCACTACCTCACCTATAAAATGTGTAAAAAACTAACCCTATGTATGCTCATTGGTTAAAAGGTAAAAAAAACACACACACACACACACACACAAAGACAAAGAAAACCGGTATCATACACATATTAAGATACTGTATTTTTGTAAATAGTTCCTATAGATCGAACTCAGTTGCCTTACACTTCATATGCTACCTAATAACCACAGATATAGTATAAAAACGATAGATTGCTAGTCAGCGTATAGCAGAGGTGATGAGTCGCAGATGGGCACTACAAAAAGACTACTAAACATGTAAGCATTCGGCCAGAAGGCCTTCTTCTGAAGCAGACAATATACACACATACATTTACGCAACCGTAGCTCTCACACACACACACACACACACGACCACTGTGTCTGGCTGCCGGCGCCAGACTGAGTCTGGTCAGAGTTATTACAAATGAGATTTTACATTCAATAACACATGTAATTTGGAGGGAGATGCTTTGAAGACGGAACAGTAATTTAATAAATTGTGGGGTGAAATAGAGAAAACAAAGGCAGGGCTAGAGAAAACAGCAAGACAGAACAGCAATGGGATATCGAATGAAAAATTAGAAAAAAATTCAGTAACCGAGCAGCATGCATTTATCACAGCAGTTCCCTAAATTTAAACTGGACACAGACGTTAATCTACATACTTTTGTATATGTTCTCTCACGAGCCTTGTCCCAACGTTTTTTTGTCTATTTCAGAAGGAGGCCTTCTGGTCGAAAGCTTATATGTTTAGTAGTCTTTTTGTTGTGCCTCTCTGCGACTCAGCATCTCCGCTTCATCGTGAGTATCAGTTTATCCTTTTCGTAATATTCTCATTATTCCATTCTGAATTTTCCATGGATTGATCCACACATATAAGAAATATTCATATTTCATCAAGGTTACTCACTACTTTTTATTGCACATTCATTTACGGCACTTCTTTATATATTTCTTTGCACTAATGTATTTTAAGTAATAATATAGGACACTGTAAGTATAGTGATTCACATGATAGAACAGTACGAGAATGAAGGGAAAAAAGAAAAGGAAAACTACTGTACTGATGAACTTGGGTGTCTTCATATGTCACAATGCATAGACCACCTAAGACCATAGTCCCCCTGAGGTTTCAATGAATTTTCAACTTTCTGGCTACTGGCCTTGGTCCCTAGACTCGTATTGTTTCCCAACAATTTGGCATCTGTCCTGTAACATCGAAATCTCTTGTTGTGTTATATTTGTTTCTCTTCCATCCTCTGTGATTGGGTACAATCATGTGTGATGCTGTATTTCGTTTAGAAAATTATTTCCTCCAATCAGTTATCTAAATACTTTGGCGTGGTCAGGCAATACTCTCCATATTTGTTATAATTCCGCAAGAATTGTAATAATATTTAAGGTCAAGTAGTTCCAAAATTAATTTTAAGTATGCAGCCTGAGACTAATATTTTTTAAAGCTTTCTTGAAAGTTATCCCACAATTTCAATTCTCCTGAATGTACAATACCCCAATTCAGCTGCATCCCCTGTCAAATAACACAGAATATATCTTTTTGGTTCCTCCCAATGTTGGGGCAAGGCTCGTAAAAATACTCATAAAGAAATGTGTGGGATGTACGTCTCCATTCAGTTTAAATTTATGGAACGACTGTGCTAAATTCGTGCAGCTCCCTAACTGAAATTGATTTCACCCGGTGTGCAAACTCCGTTCGGCTTTACTCTTTTCACTAGCTCTGCCTCTTTTTCTCTATTTAACTCCACAATTTGTTAAATTCTTGTTCTGTCTATGAAGCATCTTCCTCCAAATTGGATGTATTAGTGAGCGTAAAATTTCATCTGTGAGATCTCTGATCAACTATAGCTCTTGCTTGTATTTCCATTCTAGTTTCCTTAACAATCCCTAAAGTCTCTAGCTGCTTTTTCATATATTTCACCCATTCACACATGTTCCAGAATTGAAGTTAATTGTTCTCACTCATTTGTGCTGAAGTGTTATTAACTACTAGAAACTATTCTCATATCTCATTCCTCACTAAATCACTTTGTTTCTCTCCTTCCTCTCTTGTCCCCTGTTTATATAAATCTAAAGACTTCAGTAAGTCTAAAATTATGTTGTTTGTTTCTAGTTTCTTTTGCCTTCTTTCTCTGATATGAGCATTTAAATCTTTTTCCAGTCTCTCTAAACTGGCCTTTGTAATTTTCTATGTTAGCAGACAAATCTGTTTTGGAATCTTTGATTATTTGGTCAACTCATTTGTATCATCACCTATTTTTTTGCTTAAATCATCTAATAACCCATTTGTTAATTTAATTAGGAAAATATGTAGCCCTACCGGTATTTCCAATGCCATTATACATACTATTATTGGCATATAAGCACCGATACATTATTTTCTCTTAAGAGTTACAGGGTGACAATGATTGAACTATATGATATGAAATAAAATTATCATAACTTCTGAACATTTTGCGCTAGAACATTCAAACTTCATGGGTGGCCACGGGGATTGATGGGAATTAGCATGTTGCATGCATTGTTTCGTTTGATGATGAAGCCCACTTTCGTTTGGATGAGTTCATCAGCACTAGGACAGAGTTCGTGTCACCCCAAGTACCGTTATCCAAGATGGTGGCGATGACGTCATCCAAGATGGCGGTTGTGACGTCATCCAAGATGGAAGCTTTTGGTGAGAAGTTTGAATTTTGACGGGAAGATAGGTCAATTTGGCTATCTCCACTAACCTAACCCCCCCCTCCCCTCCCCTCACCCAGAAAAATGGCGGGAAGTTCAAATTCCAACAAAATAATGCATCACACCATGGCTACCTCTACTAACCTAAGAAAATAGCGCGAAGATAGGTCACTTGGGGTACCTCCACCTAAGTCATCCGACCGCCACCTCTTCCTAGGAACTGGCGCCAAGATTCAATTTTGGTGCTAAAGAAAGGTCAATTGGGATAACCTAAGAAAACAGCGGGAAAGAAAGGGCATTTGGACTAACCTAAGTCAATCAACCTCCACCTCCTCCTAGGAATTCGTGAGAAAAGAATTCAGCATGCACTGGGCTGCTGGAGAGAGGAAGCAGTCTGCTTATTTATTTTGGAACAATTTATTTGGGGATGGAGTATATTTATTACAGTGATACAAAACACACGCTCTGACATGCCATATAGCATACAGACCTGCAAACTACTCATAAATAACTCATGTATAATGTTATACACAAGCATTTGCTAATTGTAAACTGTCAAAATAACACATTACACAGCTTACAGACATGCAAACCACTCGTAAATAATGCAATACATTTACGTCCAGAGAGCCACACAACTCGTATAATGTCAAAATAATAATCCCTCTAAAAGACTCTGCAAACATGCTTGCTAATCGTCAACTGTCGAACTCTTGCACCAGTCTTTATTTAAACAATTAGAGACAGCACCATCATCCAGTGTGTTCTCCAGATGGTCCGCACTCCAACTGACCTAGTACACAGTCCACCACCAGAGAGTGCTATCATCCATTTCGTGACATAACCCAAGATGACATTCTGGGGTGGGGAAAATGGCTGGAAAATGACTCTTCCTGTGCTGGACATGAGTCTTTATTTTGCAGGCAGTGTCTCCACAACCAGATCTAGACTCCAGCTCACCTAGTACACAGTACTGCCACCGGAGGATGCTGCCATCCCTCGTGTGACATAATACAAGATGGTAGTCTGGAGGGGGAAAATGACACGAAAATGACTCAGCCTGCGATGGGCTGCTGGATAGAGAAAGGAATGAGTGTACTCTATTTATTTTTGAACAATTTATTTAGGGATGGACTGTATTTATCACACTGATACAAAACACATTTTTGGTGTCACGCCATACAGCCCACTGACCTGTAAACTACTTCTAAATAACGCTCTCCAGACACACAAACTACCCCTAATTTACCGAAATAATTTCAGCACAGAGATGCAAACTCCTCCTAAATAATGCAGTACACTGATGCGCAGACACAAAATCAACTCGTAAACAGTCCAAATTATTCATAGTGCAGCCTACAGACCTGCTCGCAAAATAATGCAACAGACATGCAATCAATGCGCTCAAGTACTCTCCACCACCCCCTGTCCACTAGACCGCACAGGAGCCTACAGGCAGCCCCAGCGAAATGACACGCCCGCCAGTACCAAACCATGCACAGATGCCCGCACACATGAGGTGGCGACATCCCTTTCATACTTGATACCTGAGAAATTCCTCTCAAAATGCGTGTTCACCTAGGCACCATTGCTGCCGCGGCTCGGCGGGACCTCAGACGCTCCAGGGGCGCGCACGCCGGCACAGCCGCCAGCTGTGATGAGGTACAATTTAACGGTCGACCAACGCATTCTAGAGATGGACAAGATGCTGCAGATCAATTTTTCCACTGTTCTGTCCGGATGCATCAGTCGCATGACATAGCCTGCGTTCTAATCGTATACAGCCACGAGTTCTGTATATGGTTTAAAGCACTATCTACTTGCGATCGTTAATGGTAAACCTGTCGGTCATCAGAAGACTTCCATCTTATGTGTGATGATACTTGACACATTTCTCTAAACGAACTTTGATTTATACGATGTACTCCAGCCCCCCTGTCGCATCTTGTGTGTAAAATCAAGGCTTCAGCGTCGTAACTAAGTTAGCGATAGGTGCTTGTGAGGTGCTGAAATCCCCGTGTACACATTTGCCTGACAGATGTGCTGTTTACAGAGTTAGTCACGGAATGACTTGTAACTTTCACATCTCGGACGCTGCTGCTATGCGTTTAAGTGTTTCCTTGTAGGAGGTATCCCGCACTACTAAACGGCCTGATGCAGGCATTGTATAATTTCTGAACCATGATGAGATGTGAATGGTGGACTCTATACATCTCTGGAAATCCATATTGTGCTAGTGCCATGCAGAGCAAATGTTTTACGGAAGTAGTTTTTTCGTTTCACAGTTCTATAACATAGTTTATCATAGAGAAACTGGGAAGAAGGATGTATGTCATTCGCTTGAAATATATTTCTCACATTGGAATATTAACAGTGCTACATTCCATACGACTGATAGGTGGAAATGCAATCCAACATTATAGCCCGTTTTAAGTGCAGGACATTGAAGCCTTAGGAGTGTTTGTGTTTATGTTCTCTCTTACCAATACCTTCCAGTTACCAATCCTAGACTCTAGAACAATACTTTACAGTTGATAGCTTGGTTGACTTATGTATAAATGTATCGAACTCCATCCATCTGGAGCTCCGTCACACACATAAATTATTCACTTCTTGTTCTTCTTAACCATCTGCTATTACATCACGACACTTTGAAATCTTTTACCATACATCGATAAGAAGTGCTAAGCTCCTCGACATGGGTGCATCTCGAGTAATCTCGTGCACTTGGACAGGTTAGGACTCGGAAAGATCCATTCATTCACGAGATGTAGAGTGTAGCGGTCTTCTTCTGATCGATTGCAGATTAATTCGGTAATGGTGCTGCAGGGTGGGTTGGTCAATGACAGTGTGAGGAGGGTCTTTCTAATTTTACCCTAAGACAGTGAGAATGCTCTGTGACTCTCATATGCAGCGAGATAGATCGTAAAATAAGCACTATGCTCGAGGTGTTAGAAATATGTAGACTGCTGTCTGGCATACTTTGATGATTTATGTGTTCGAGAATTAACAGTGAATGGATGTACTGAGATATCATCAATCTACATTCGCAATGATGCTCAAAAAGTAGAGAAGGAGCAGTTTAGCTATTACAGTGAAACTGGGGAAGTATGCTGTCACATCTTTGGCCAGTGTTGAAGTTACTGTAAAATTGATAAAATTGTTTGCGCTATCAGCTGTGTTGCTTGTTATTACAGTACATCGGCGGTGTCTTTTCCATACCATCTGTGCATTGGTGTGCTGTTGTTACCACATAATGACTGACTGACAACGCTTATTTGAGTAGGGAATGAGTTTTGTGGATGGGTGACAACTTTCGGGGGTTGCTAGCAGCAAAACAGTGATCGTGTACATGAGTACAATACGAGGAATCAGTCGAAATGGAACGCAGAGCCATCATCTATTTCGTCACTGTGACAGATGAGTTTAAATGTATAGGTCGTCAATAGCTTTCAGACATCAGTTTGGAAACTCTCCACAATGCAGCCAAACTCTTCTAGTTTCCTTATGTTGTAATTGACTTTTATTTAAAATCATCCACTGTCGTCATGTGTTATGGTAATTGCCGTAACAAAATGATTTACACCGTGCGATTTCTAGTTTTCTGTGAGAGACCATAGATCAGAGCGTCTTAATGTCAGTTTAGGGCTTGAGACAGACCTCAAAGTCCTGGCAGAAAAACAAAATGTATGGCAGTGTACAAAGCATGTTAGAAAACAATATTTCAAACAACAACACAGGGTCACAGGGAGAGTCTCTTGCGAGTTACAGTATTGTCTGTGGGATACGCTCATCATCCTACAGTAAGGGTGGTGAAACCTTAAACTGGCCTCTGCAATAGATCAAAAGTTGTATATTTAATAGGATCGACTGGCATAGGCAACAGTTTGACAGGTAAATTTGATGACGGACTGGGTGTCCCATTAGGAATGCTATTCTGGGAAGCATTGTGACAACTCGCTCTCTGGATCCACATCACAGCTATCCGTCATTGCGTGAGCAATGGCGCCTAAGTGAGTTCTATATCGGGTGAAGCTAGTGGAGCTTTTATAGTTCGTAATTTTTCTCTGTTGGATGGTGCAGAATAACGATGCTAGTATGTAGGGCTGATAGATTTGAATGGACATGGATCTGCATCAGTCTGTCGTATCTGTGTCTAATTCGGAGGCATACCACACTGCACGCGTTTCCACCAAATAGTCAAAACATGGTCCTGTTGCACTAACCCAGGTTGTCCTGTTTCTACATGGGTTGCAGAAGGTGGTTGATATGTCTTTCTCCGACTTCTGCTCATTTCCGACTTAAATTGGAATGATTACATGCGCTAAGCTGTAGAAATGGGACCACTTGCAAGATGTGTAGGGGCTGACTAAAACCTAAAACCACATGGGAATTTTACTGTAGCAGACATATTCGAGAAAGGTGTCTCATTTCGAGATACGAGTGTGCCAGAAATGTGATTCACTTGTGGGTGTGATCTGACGCAGGTATGTTGAATGGGAAGACTTGATTCCAAATAATGGACATCATTTCTAGCAGATAATGTAACAGTAGAGATCTGAAAAGCTAGTGTACTTTTTCTTATAACCTCAATCAGCATATCAGCTACTACTATTGTTTGTGTTCCTTCTCAATCAGTCATCACCTATAACTCAGTGGATATATCGCAGAACCTCTGATATGATATCGAGTCAGAACACATTACAAATACTATAGAAATACTGCTTACATACCACGTCCCTTAGCCGAATCACTTACAAAATTCAGCTATTTTATAGCGAGGTTGCATCGTGGGCTATGCGCAACTGGAGTACTTGTCTGATAATATACACTCCAGCGATCACCGTCTCGGTATTTGTCCGGATAGAAAAACCACCTCATTCAGAGGTAATGTCGTACCTCAATTTATAAAGCCAGTGTAGCTTTTAACATGGATAGTTGTGTGCGTCTGTAGAACCATGACCGCTTGTGACAGTAACATACAGTAGTTGTTGGGGTCTAGTTTTTTTAACATCTCTCTTTTTTAACGTCTCTCTTTCTAGGACATGGTGGTAGCACTCACAAGAAAAACTTATGAGACATGTCCACCCATGGCTGATTTTCTCTCAGTATTTTTTCGGATCGCCAGTGATCGATTATTGATGAAGTATTATTCTTAGTAGTAGGGGGTGCATGATATGTTCTCATTTGAGCATTAGGCTTATAAAGTATGTGTTTGTGTTCTGACATGTGTAAATGAAATGACTATGTCCAGTCATAAGGGAGGTATGGATTTGATGTGGAGTTCTGTGATAGCATGGGAAGAGTATGTCAAGTCACAATAACGGTACTGATATTTCTATTTCCAGAGCCACAGCCATCAACAGAGTGTATTTCCGATACTTCGGTCATCCTGGAATGTCGTTCAACTGAGACCGCGATCGTAACATTTAGCTGTAAGTACAAGGATAAAATATATATGCGACCGATTTCTTAGGATAAACATTCTAGCTGTATGTGCTCGGCGTGCAGCGCTGGTGACCTGAGCAGGGGCGATTCATGTTTCCCGTTAACAGTAGGAGCTGTCAGACTGAAGATGCCTACTGGAGTGTAGGAACGTAGGTGAGGTAACCGTGTTGTCCTCTAGACGACCAAATAGCGAACTGATACTTAGTATGTGTTGGATAGCTTTCGTGATTGCTTGGAAATTTGAGAAGATTGAGTATGATGGTGCGTTTGCACTGGATCGTTATTCCCACCGATGTAATTTGTTTGGCTGACTGCTTCTGCACATTTCGCGCCTTTATTTAGTTGAGAGTAGATCGATTGTGGCGTGGGCATCTAGAGTGTGGAAGACACATTTGCCAGTTCTCTACATGTGAGAAACACTTAAGTTGACCTTGTAAATTATAGGGATGATTTGGAATCTACTACATCACTGACATCGGTATTCGAAAGTGGAAACATCAATTTCCTCTATTTGTTTCGAGTTGCCGAGTAAATGTCTTCACAGACGTGACAGGTTTCTACATAGTCAGTGGTTTACAGCACGCCCAACCTAGCTAAAGTTTCGGGTTTGTAGGCAAATAATTCCCAGTCTGTATTTTGGGAAATATGTTGCGTCAGCGATCGGTTGGATGTTGCCTAGTGCTTGATGTCGAGAAGTACCGCGAAAATGGTCTAATATTATGGCGAACCACGTGAATAGTACATGTGTTCTTCTAATCCCTCAGCCTGGAGATGTGTGTAGAAAAGCGAGCAAGCAAGGAAGCAGGTTCGGAGAAAAAACAGTAACTTGTGTGTGCGAAGGGGAAACGATCCCGAATTTGTAGAACAGTTCTGAGAGCGACTTCCGTTCGATGAGTGTGCTCTGGTCGCGCGTTGGGTGTGCATGACTTGTGATCGTTGGCTGCGGGAAAGTATCTAGTACTGAGAGGAGTATATATATATATATATATATATATATATATATATATATATATATATATATATATATATTACTGTCTGTCTTCGCAGTATATGTATGAATGATGTAAAAGGGATGATTTTGTTTGGTACAGGATAGAATTGTTTGTCTACTACATTGACATGGTATGCGGTGGTATATTGCTGGGTTGGAGACTGGTTTCACGCACTAATACTCAAGCTCGTGTCCTCAGTGGGAGAGCAGTGTAATTGACTAGGAGTCTTCCCATATTTGACGTTATGCAGGGTACACAGTGATATAATGCCGCGTCGCAGGATGGTTTCTCGTTATAATGGTTGGTTCAGATGGCACTGAGCACTATGGGACTTAACATCTATGGTCATCAGTCCCCTAGAACTTAGAACTACTTAAACCTAACTAACCTAAGGACAGCACACAACACCCAGCCATCACGAGGCAGAGAAAATCCCTGACCCCGCCGGGAATCGAACCCGGGAACCCGGGCGTGGGAAGCGAGAACGCTACCGCACGACCACGAGATGCGGGCCACGTTATAACATTCAAGCTTCTGTCCTCGGTGGGAGAGCAGTGTAAACGAGTAAGGGTCTTTCTGTATTTGGCGATATGTATGGTAGTTTGTAAGATTTAATTGCCAGTGCAATATGGCGAGCTGTGTAAAATAACCACTGAAAGTCTCATCTGCACAAGGGAAAAAGGCGGATGGTGCTTCGATAGTGGCGGCATCAGTAATTCGGCGGGTAAATTCGATAAGAGCCAGTCGTAATGCTCGATTCATTCACATCCTTTGTGCTGGGATACTGGCGCCTCTAGATAGCGGAAGGAACGTTTGTGTGTGTTGAAAGCAGGAAGGGTAACACGTGATGGATGGTGTACCACGTTAGGTCCGCGAGGAAGACTGCACTCGACGTTATTCTGCGCTGTTTTCATAAACAGGTTCTGTTAGGGCAAGAATTTCCGTGCAAATAAGCTGATACATCAAGAAAGCGGGTGTAAACTATTTCTGGGACACTGTACAATTTCCGCAAGGTCGACTCGGTTCTTATTTTTACATAGTCATGTGACATCAGTATAAGATTGAGAACCTCATTAGATGCATTTGCAACGGTTTGTAGCTACGCGCGTGCACTTTGCGGCGCTGCATCAGTCAAGCTGGGCAGTTAAGCACGGTTAGACACGTCTGTCATGTTGCACTAGGAACAATGCACCTTGTGCTACTCTGTCCAACGGCAAAGACACATACTGCCCAGAGGCATCTCGCGTATGAGACCGGCGTGAGTGTGCCTTGGAGTTCTGTGACATCAGTATAACACTGACTGCATACTCTAAAATATAAACTACTTTCACCTGCGTCTGGCGCCGGCTCGTGGCTGTGCCGGCGTGCGCGCCCCTGGAGCATCTGAGGTCCCGCCGAGCCGCGGCAGCAATGGTGCCTAGGTGAACACGCATTTTGAGAGGAATTTCTCAGGTATCAAGTATGAAAGGGATGTCGCCGCCTCATGTGTGCGGGCATCTGTGCGGTCATCTGTGCGTGGTTCGATAGCTGATGGGCGCGTCACTTCGCAGGGGCTGCCTGTAGGCACCTGTGTGGTCTAGTGGACAGGGGGCGGTGGAGGGTGCTCGCGAGCATTTATTGCATGTCTGTTGCATTATTTTGCGAGCAGGTCTGTAGGCTGCGCTATGCATTACTTGGACTGTTTACGAGTTGATTTTGTGTCTGCACATCAGTGTACCCCCAATGAAACATAGACCTTGCTGATGGTGGGGAGGCTTGCGTGCCTCAGTGATACAGATAGCCGTACCGTAGGTGCAACCACAACGGAGGGGTATCTGTTGAGAGGCCAGACAAACGTATGGTTCCTGAAGAGGGGCAGCAGCCTTTTCAGTAGTTGCAGGGGCAACAGTCTGGATGATTGACCGATCTAGCCTTGTAACACTAACCAAAACGGCCTTGCTGTGCTGGTACTGCGAACGGCTGAAAGCAAGGGGAAACTACAGCCGTAATTTTTCCCGAGGACATGCAGCTTTACTGTATGATTAAATGATGATGGCGTCCTCTTGGGTAAAATATTCCGGAGGCAAAATAGTCCCCCATTCGGATCTCTGGGTGGAGACTACTCAGGAGGACGTCATTATCACGAGAAAGAAAACTGGCGTTCTACGGATCGGAGCGTGGAATGTCAGATCCCTTAATCGGGCAGGTAGGTTAGAAAATTTAAAAAAGGAAATGGATAGGTTAAAGTTGGATATAGTGCGAATTAGTGAAGTTCGGTGGCAGGAGGAACAAGACTTTCGGTCAGGTGAATACAGGGTTACAAATACAAAATCAAATAGGGGTAATGCAGGAGTAGGTTTAATAATGAATAAAACAATAGGAATTCGGGTAAGCTACTATAAACAGCACAGAAAACGCATTGTTGTGGCCAAGGTAGATATGAAGCCCATGCCTACGACAGTAGTACAAGTGTATATGCCAGCTAGCTCTGCAGATAACGAAGAAATTGAAGAAATGCATGATGAGATAAAAGAAATTATTCAGATAGTGAAGGGAGACGAAAATTCAATAGTCATGGGTGACTGGAATTCGATAGTAGGAAAAGGAAGAGAAGAAAACGTAGTAGGTGAATATGCATTGGGGGTAAGAAATGAAAGAGGAAGCCGCCTGGTGGAATTTTGCACAGAGCACAACTTAATCATAGCTAACACTTGGTTCAAGAATCATAAAAGAAGGTTGTATGCATGCAAGAAGCCTGGATATATAGACAGTTTTAAGATAGATTATATAATGGTAAGACAGAAATTTAGGAACCAGGTTTTAAATTGTAAGACATTTCCAGGGGAAGATGTGGACTCTGAGCACAATGAATTGGTTATGAACTGTAGATTAAAACTGAATAAACTGCAAAAAGGTGGAAATTTAAGGATATAGGACCTGGATAAACTGACTAAACCAGAGGTTGTACAGAGCTTCAGAGAGAATATAAGGGAACAATTGACAAGAATGGGGGAAAGAAATACAGTAGAAGAAGAATGGGTAGCTTTGAGGAATGAAGTAGTGAAGGCAGCAGAGGATCAAGTAGTTAAAAAGACGAGGGCTAGTAGAAATCCTTGAGTGACAGAAGAAATATTGAATTTAATTGACGAAAGGAGAAAAGATAAAAATCCAGTAAATGAAGCCGGCAAAAAGGAATACAAACGTCTCAAAAATGAGATCGACAGGAAGTGCAAAATGGCTAAGCAGGCATGGCTAGAGGACAAATGTAAGGATGTAGAGGCTTATCTCACTAGGGGTAAAATAGATACTGCCTACAGGAAAATTAAAGAGACCTTTGGAGAAAAGAGAACGACTTGCATGAATATCAAGAGCTCAGATGGAAACCCAGTTCTAAGCAAAGAAGGGGAAGCAAAAAGGTGGAAGGAGTATCTAGAGGGTCTATACATGGGCGATGTACTTGAGGGCAATGTTATAGAAAAGGGAAGACGATGTTGAAGAAGATGAAATGGGAGATATGATACTGTGTGAAGAGTTTGATAGAGCACTGAAAGACCTAAGTCGAAACAAGGCCCCGAGAGTAGACAACATTCAATTACGACAACTGACAGCCTTGGGAGAGCCAGTCCTGACAAAACTCTACCATCTGGTGAGCAAAATGTATGAGACAGGCGAAATAACCCCAGACTTCAAGAAGAATATAATAATTGCAATCCCAAAGAAATCAGGCGTTGACAGATGTGAAAATTACCGAACTATCAGTTTAATAAGTCACGGCTGTAAAACACTAACGCGAATTCTATACAGATGAATGGAAAAACTGGTTGAAGCCGACCTCGAGGAAGATCAGTCCGGATTCTGTAGAAATATGGGAACACGTGAGGCAATACTGACCCTACGACTTATCTTAGAAGCTAGATTAAGAAAAGGCAAATCTACATTTCTAGCATTTGTAGACTTAGAGAAAGCTTTTGACAATGTTGACTGGAATACTCTCTTTCAAATTCTAAAGGTGGCAGGGGTAAAATACAGGGAGCGAAAGGCTATTTACAATTTGTACAGAAGCCAGATGGCAGTTATAAGAGTCGAGGGGCATGAAAGGGAAGCAGTGGTTGGGAAGGGAGTAAGACAGGGTTGTAGCCTCTCCCCGGTGTTATTCAATCTGTATATTGAGCAAGCAGTAAAGGAAACAAAAGAAAAATTCGGAGTAGGTATTAAAATCCATGGAGAAGAAATAAAAACGTTGAGGTTCGCCGATGACATTGTAATTCTGTCAGAGACAGCAAAGGACTTGGAAGAGTAGTTGAACCGAATGGACAGTGTCTTGAAAGGAGGATATAAGATGAACATCAACAAAAGCAAAACGAGGATAATGGAATGTAGTCGGGTGATGCTGAGGGAATTAGATTAGGGAATGAGACACTTAAAGTAGCAAAGGAGTTTAGCTATTTGGGGAGCAAAATAACTGATGATGGTCGAAGTAGAGAGGATATAAACTGTAGACTGGCAATGGCAAGGAAAGCGTTTCTGAAGAAGAGAAATTTGTTAACATCGAGTATAGATTTAAGTGTCAGGAAGTCGTTTCTGAAAGTATTTGTATGGAGTGTAGCCATGTATGGAAGTGAAACATGGACGATTACTAGTTTGGACAAGAAGAGAATAGAAGCTTTCGAAATGTGGTGCTACAGAAGGATGCTAAAGATTAGATGGGTAGATCACATAACTAAGGAGGAAGTACTGAATAGGATTGGGGAGAAGAGAAGTTTGTGGCACAACTTGACTAGAAGAAGCGATCGGTTGGGAGCACATGTTCTGAGGCATCAAGGGATCACCAATTTAGTACTGGAGGACAGTGTGGAGGCTAAAAATCGTAGAAGGAGACCAAGAGATGAATACACTAAGCAGATTCAGAAGGATGTAGGTTGCAGTAGGTACTGGGAGATGAAGAGGCTTGCACAGGATAGAGTGGCATGTAGAGCTGCATCAAACCAGTCTGAGGACTGAAGACCACAACAACAACAACAACAACAACAACAAAATCAGTGTACTGCATTATTTAGGAGGAAGTTGCATGTCTGTGCTGAAATTATTTTGGTAAATTAGGAGTTGTTCATGTGTCTGGAGAGCGTTATTTAGAAGTAGTTTACAGGTCTGTGGGCTGTGTGGCGTGACATCAAGAATGTGTTTTGTGTCAGTGTGATAAATATAGTCCATCCCTAAATAAATTGTTCCAAAATAAATAAAGTACATGCATCCCTTACTCTATCCAGCAGCCCAGCGCAGGCTGAGTCATTTTCGTGTCATTTTCCCCCTCCAGACCACCATCTTGTATTACATCACAGGAGGGATGACAGCATCCTCTGGTGGCAGTATTGTGTACTAGGTGAGTTGGAGTCTAGATCTTGTGGTGGAGATACTGCCTGCAAAATAAAGACTCGTGTCCAGCACAGGCAGAATCGTTTTCCCGCCATATTCCCCACCCCAGAATGTCATCTTGGATTGTCACAAAATGGATGATAGCACACTCTGGTGGTGGTACTGTGTACTAGGTCAGTTGGAGTGTGGACCACCTGGAGAACACACTGAATGGTGGTGCTGTCTCTAATTGTTTAAATAAAGACTAGTGCAAGAGTTCGACAGTTGACGATTAGCTAGCATGTTTGCAGAGTCTTTTAGAGGGATTATTATTTTGACATTATACGAGTTGTGTGGCTCTCTGGACGTAAATGTATTGAATTATTCAAGAGTGATTTGCATGTCTGTAGGCTGTGCAATGAGTTATTTTGACAGTTTACAATTAGCAAGTGCATGTGTAGAGCATTATACATGAGTTATTTATGAGTAGTTTGCAGGTCTGTATGCTGTGTGGCATTTCAGAGCGTGTGTTTTGTATCACTGTAATAAATATGCTCCATCCCTAAATAAATTGTTCCAAAATAAATAAGCACACTCCCTCCTCTCTCCAGCAGCCCAGTGCATGCTGAGTCCCTTTCCCACGAATTCCTAGGAGGAGGTGGAGGGCGGGTGACTTAGGTTAGTGGAGGTACCCCAAGTGACCTATCTTCCTGTGATTTTCTTAGGTTATAGAGGTAACCATGGTGTGATGCTTTATCCTGTTGGAATTTGAATTTCCCGCCATTTTTCTGTGGGAGGGGTGAGGAGGGGGATTAGGTTAATGGAGGTAGCCCAGCTGACCTATCTTCCCGCCAAAATTCAAACTCCCGCCAAAAGCCACCATCTTGGATGATGTCATCACCACCATCTTGGATGACATCATCGCCGCCATATTGGATTACGTTACGTGAGGTGATATGAACTGTGTCCCACTACTTTCGTCAATAAGCAAAACTGGCTTCTATCTCATGATCTCATGATCTCTGGAATGGCTGTATAGTGTGTGCCCGTGAATGTGTGAACAAAATAAGTTACTTTGATCGTTTAACGAGCTTAAGTTAAACATATTATGGTGTGTATATGTGGATTAGTAATTGTTCTCGATGAGTAACTAAAAATACGGCGATCTGTTGAAAGAACAGGGACATATTGTGCTTTGAAACTAACTAGTGCACAATGGTCGCGACCAGTTCGGAAAATTTGAATACTATTTACGAAATAAGTGAGGAAGCGTGGAATAAACCGTGTTCCTGTAACAAAACAGCAAGAAAAGGGGTGTTTTGTGTAAAGTGTAACAGGAAATTCCATTACTCGTGTGTAAATTCAACGAATAGAGTGAAAAGCTGGAAATGCAGTGATTGTTTTCGTACTGACGGTGACGATATGGACGAAATCAAAACAGACCCGTTAAAAACATGTGTGTGCGAAAAGTTACAGAATGAACTCAGAATAGTAAGAAAGGAACTTAAGTATTCGAAAACAATTATATGTTAGCTAATAAACGAACTACAGAAGCGAGAATCAGGCAAGATAGAAATGTGCAAAAACTACAGATTTGATGCACCCAACATAAATCACGATTCACAACACAGTGTGCATACCACAACACAGAACGCAGTTCAAAAAGGAAATCAATCTATGGGTGCAGCAATGAAAATGCAAACCTTTGCTCCTGAGAGTCAGTCAGTGAATAGGAGACCCAAAATATTCGTTGCCTCAGATAGCCATGGCAGAGAATGTGCAAGAAACATTTTAAACCTAGCTTCAAAAAAATATGATGTTGAAGGGAAGGTGGTACCAGGTGCCCCCACTATTGTAATACTAAAAAAATGCAATGACCTCCATAAGTTGACAAGTGAAGATTTTGCAGTTATCTGAGCAGGGGCTAATGATGTAGCAAAGAATGAAACCAAGCTGGCAATTCGTTCACTACACAAAGCCTTGTCAGCATTACAAAATACAAATACAAAGGTGATTTTAGTTGGTGTACCACATAGACATGACCTGCCTGAATGGTCCTGTGTAAACCAAGAAATTCAATCTGCAAACAGAAAACTAAAAAAAATAGTGAAAGGCTTCCATTACACTTGTTTTATTGATACTCCTAGTAACAAGGAGCTTTATACAGCACATGGACAACACCTTAATGCAACTGGTAAAGAACTAATTGCCGTAAGGATTTATGAATCAGTGGAAACAAACAGGAAAGTGTACAAAACAGCAATAGAACTTAAATGGAAGGATACTGAAGTCTCAGATAAAGAATCAGTGAGAATTGTTACTGACACAACTCCAGCACAAATAACAACAGAATCCTTAAAAGTGAACTCTGTTTGTGTGGAGAGGACAATTACTCAAGCAATAAACTTACCCAAGAGGACAGTGCAAAAGTTTGAAGAAGCAGCAAATGAGGTGGCAGGAAAGAAGGCACCATTTAAGAAGAGAGACCTACTTGCAAAAAGAAGAACAGCAAATCAAGTTGAAGGGATGAGAATACCAACACGTGGAGTACGGCAGTCAACCCGAAAAAAGAAACCACAACCGAGGGACCAGGATTTTTGATGGGATCAGCAGTGGTTTCACAGATGAAAGCAGTTAACAAAGTGAGTCATCAAGTGGATGAACAGGTATGTGACTATCATAACACATATGATCACAGTGCATCAAGATTAAAGACATTAACGGAACCTACGACTTCAAATATAAAGTCAAATTGCTCTCAGAGGAATACAGACAGAGACAAACTACTTACTTTTCTACAAGTTAACATACGTTGTATCAGAAATAAAATTTTAGAATTAGAACATTTATGTAACACTGAGCATGTAGATGTTATATGTGTATCTGAGCACTGGTTAACACAAGAACAAGTAAATGTGTTCATTCCCCAAGGGTATGTTGTGGGAGACATGATATGTAGAAAACAGAGAAAGAATGATGGGGTGGGAATTTTTGTCAAAGAAGGAATAATGTTTTCCAGAATTGATGTATCTACATACTCCTCAGAGCTAGATGGGGAGTTTAGTTGTGTCAAACTAATGAATGAAAATATAGTGGTAGTTAGACTATACAGGTCGCCAGACGGTGATGTAAATTTGTTTATTGAAAAATGTGAATTAATAACTAAAAAAATATTGAAGAGTAAAACGAGAATTGCTATATGTGGTGATTTCAACATAGAAATGGTAAACACACAGAGACCAGTTGCTACGACATTTTTGAATATGCTAAGATCATTAGACCTCTATTGTACAAATAACTGTGCCACACGTAAGAATGCCTGTATAGACAATATTATTGTGAATTTCCATAGGGAGGATTTTACAGTTAGACTTGCAGGAAGTGGACTTGCAGATCATGAGCCACTACTCCTTACACTCTGTAAGAGGTAGCCAGTTAAAACTGAAGAATCTAAAGTAGTAGTGGTACGTAGACAGAAGGAAGAGTACATAAATATGTTTGTTGATGGATTAGGAAGTGCAGATTGAGACTTTATATATAATTGTCAATCTGGAAAAAGGGAAGCTGAAATTAGCTTTGGTAACTTCTTTAAAATGTAGACTGATTTATGGTATTCTTGCTCACCAGTAAAAAAAATTAGATATCCAAATGAAATGAAAAATAAAAGTCTCAACTGGTTCACACAAGATCTAGTAGAGATTAGAGGAAACTTGCATATGCTGTACCAGATGCATAAACAAGCCTCTGACCAAGGTGCAGAACAGAGTGTGAACATTCATAGGTCATATCTGAAATGCAAAAAATACTATAAAGCTAAACTTCTTCTGTGCAAAAAAGCAAGCAGTGGTGAACTATATAGAAAGAGCTCCTAATAAATGCAAAGCAGCCTGACAAATCATAAAACAAGAGAATACACTGAAACGCACAGAAACCGCTCTGCTTGATCCTGAAGAATTAAATGAGTACTTTTTAAACTCAGTTAAAGAAATAAGTAACAGTATCAAAGCAACAAATTTATCTGCAATGAACCTTGTTGGAACACCACTGCCTGTTAATCTGGCATTTCAATGGAGGGCTGTCACACTTGCTGATGTTATAAAATCTGTATCCAAATTTTCAGGTTCTAAAAGTATGGACTATTATTGGTTATCAAATAACATAATTAAAAAGACAATACACTCAATCGCAAAACCATTAGCTTATATTTTTAATTAATGTGTAGAATTTGGTGTTTTTCCGGATGCACTCAAGGTATCAAAAGTTGTTCCAGTTTTTAAAAAAGGAGACAAACATCTGCCCCAAAGCTACAGACCAGTCTCCATTGTTCCAATATTCTCAAAGGTATTTGAGGCGCTGATACACACACAAATAAGCAACTTCTTTGAAAAACACAATATCCTATGTAACAATCAGTTTGGCTTTCGAAAGGGGAAGAACACAACAAAGGCCATCTTGGAAATCATTGACCAAACCTTAACAGCTTTTGAAAATAATAACATGGTATCACTGGTACTATGTGACCTAAGCAAAGCTTTCGATTGCATTCCTGTTGACATACTACTGGTGAAACTAGAGTTTTATGGGGTGAGAGGGAGCACTTTATCTGTAATAAATTCTTTTTTAAGTAACCAAAAACAATTCGTTTCAGTCAGAAATTTAAATTCTTCCATCATGGAAATCAGCACAGGTGTACCACAAGGGTCTATCCTTGGACCCTTCTTCTTCATTGTCGCTAATAATGATTTACCTAAAATTATAGCTCACCCTGTTGTGTGTTATGCTGATGATACAACACTACTTACCACACATCAGAACATTTCAGATCTGAATAACCTAACAAAAGAAACACTAGATAAGGCCCTGGACTGGTTTGCAGCCAATAAGCTCCTATGCAACCCTGACAAAACACAACAAATTTTAATGGGAACATCAAATGAAGTAGGCAAGTAGTTTTACCGACTTAAACTCTTAGGTATTCACATTGACTCAAAACTATATTGGGAGGAACATGTCAATCATATATGTGAAAAAATATGTCGGGTGGTATACCTTCTCTTGAAACTAAGGGAGGTAGTGAGGTTGGAGTACCTCAGGGTGACTTACTTTGGGCTATTCCAGTCACATATTTCATATGGTCTGATTACATGGGGGCACTCCCCTCACATCAAAAACTTATTGAAATTACAAAAAAAGTCATACGTACAATGTGTAAAAGAGGTCATAGGGAGCACTGTCGTCCTCTTTTTTCCAGACTCAGAATACTTACAGTTATAAATCTATACATCTATGTGTCTGTACTCTATATTAAAAATAATATTTCAGAATTTATTGCCAGAAGGGAAATACACGTACACAACACCAGGGCTAACGGTAATTTAGACATACCGCGCCACATATTAGCGAGAACAGGAAATTCCCACAAAGTTAACCCACTCAAAATGTTCAATAAACTGCCAGTTCATGTTCAGTCTATGGATACAAATTCTTTTAAAATTAAGTGGTACAGTTGGCTGTCAGATCATCCATTCTATGACATTAAAGAATTCTTTGAGATGCCTGAGGAGAATATAAGCATTTAAAAGTTGTCTGTAGTTAAACATATTATTTTGTGCTGTGGTTAATCGTGTGTAATTACAAAGTTTATACTATAAACAATAAAATACCATATTATATTAGATTATAAGATAGCTTGTTGCGTTAACTTTTAAAAGCCATCCTTTGTAATTTGGTACACTGCCATGCTTCAAATGTATTCTATAATGTATTGACAGAAGTTTATTTTATTATTCTGTATGTACTAGTACAGCTTGTATGACGAAGCCAATATCATTGTAAAATGATCTACGGTGAATAAAATTCTTGATTCTTGATTCACCCCCAATGGGTGACTGTGTGGCGTGTAATGTCCAGTCACGGAATAATTGAGGCGGTATTCCTCGATGGCACAGTGGCTACTGAATGGTACGTGAAGGTTTGGAAGATGATTTCATCCCCATTATCCAAAGTGACCCTGATTTCGACAAGATGTGGTTCATGCAAGATGGAGCTCGACCCCATGGTAGCAGGGGAGTGTTTGATGTCCAGGAGGAGCACTTTGGGGACCGCATTCTTTCTCTGAGGTGCCCAGAGGCCACTGGCATGGGCCTCGATTGGCCACCCTATTCTCCGGATCTGAATACATGCGACTCCTTTCTGTGAGGCTATGTTACAGACAAGGTGTAGAACAATAACCCCAATACCATTGCCGAGCTGAAAACAGCCATTCAGGAGGTCATCGACAGCATCGATGTTATGACACTTCAGTGGTTAGTGCAGAATTTTGCTATTCGTCTGCGTCACATCTTCGCCAATGACGGCAGGCATATCGAACGTGTCATGACCTAAATCCGAATGTTCTGGCGTAACGAAAAACGCCAGCACGGAGATCAAGAACGATGCAGCAGAGAGGGCTGTGAGACGAGGTCAGCTAATACCACGTTGACTAGGACGTCATCACGACAGGAGCGGCATCTACACGAAGAGAACAAAAGCGTCGAGCCGCCTAGCTGCGGCAGCACTGTAAACCTGGCAATAGAAAAGAGTACTGGAAGAGCCGCAGTGATATTAACGAGCGCAGTGACTTACGAACTTGCGCAAGTAGCTTGCACGGAAATTGTATACATCAAACGACATTGATTATTTGCATGTCGTCAACTGCTTGCGACCCATTATGTAGAAACGAAAGTTAAGCATTGTCAATTCAGTAACTGTAATAAACTCCATTAATATGTCAAAATATCCACGGGTGTACTGCCGGTCTACAGTGTCCAACGGGCACAATATTTCGGCTATCATAGATGTCGCCATCATCAGGTGAACTGACGGACTGAGCTCCTGTGAACGTGCCGGTACGGAGATCCGTACGCTATGGCTGCTCAGGGGGAACTGGCTTCGGTCGCGGCGGCGGCCGATTTAAATACCCTCCGCCCGCGGCGCACTCCCGCCGCCGTCCGCGCCCCGCGCCACGGTCACACGGTGGATCAGATTAGGATGGCATCTGAGATGACGTCGGTGTGATGGCTCTGTCCGCCGTGGTCGTCACAACTATACGTTTGCTCGATTTACTCTTGACTAACCCAATCGCTGGTTCCCAAGCCTTGCCAAGATTATAGCCACAGTCACGGTTTATGAGGTCGTCATTGGTGCGAATTTCGATGGCCTCTCTAACAACGCTGTCCCAGTATCTCGACGTCTGTACCAGAATCCTCGTGCGTTCATACTCCATAGCATGATTTTCCGACAAACAATGTTCAGCGACCGCCGACTTGCTCGGATACATCAGTCGAGTGTGCCTCTGGTGTTCACGCCATCGATCCTCGACGGTACGCATCGTCTGACCAATATACGACTTGCCACATTGACACGGAATCTGGTACACGCCGGCCTTCCTCAGACCGAGGTCATCTTTGGCGTTCCCCACCAGTGCAGGAGTTTTATTCGGAGGGCAAAACACAGTTCCGACCCGGTGTTTCTTCAAAATGCGGGCGATTTTCCCCGAGAGTGCGCCTGTATATGGAATAAACGCAGTGCCTACCTCCTCCCTCGCGATTTCATCCATCTCCACAGGTTGTGCTGTAGTGGTTGGGCGGAGAGCACGTTGAATCTGCCACTCTGAGTACCTATTTTTTCGAAATACAGTTCTCAGATGTTCCAATTCCTGGGGTAGACTCTCTGCGTCAGAGATAGTGTGCGCTCTATGTACTAGTTTTTTAAGTACCCCATTCCTCTGTGAAGGGTGGTGGCAGCTGTCTGCGTGCAAATACAACAACGGATATTTTGACTATCAAATACGCCGGGAGAAACTCAAGAATCACTCAATTAATATGATTTGCTTGTATGTTGTCTAGCTATCCGGGAAAACATCTTTCGAGCCACCCTAAAAGAGACGAGTGTGCAGGATACCACACCGAATATCTGTAGTGACATTTACATGTTGAATAAAATGTGTGAACACTGTCGTTTGTAACTAATTTACTTTTTTCATTTAATTCAATAACTGTCACCATGTATGTTTATGTTTAACCGCAGGCTCTCCCACTGGCAGTGCCACTATCATATACAACTCAATTTCTTTTGGAAACAAATTGTATGTAATCTATTGATTATCGCAATACAGCACTCGACTGCTAATAAAACCAGCTCACCATATGTGTGGCCACGACTACAACAGCCGTTTGTGGTTTCTAACATTGGCATCATGGAGCGAAGACTCATAGATTTAGCTATGAGACTCAAAGAAAGGATAGCTGCTTGTAGACAGCAAGCTGCACCGGTTGGCTGCTCCTATTCGTCATTGTCGGCAATTTGTGTTTCATGAACCGTTGCCTTCAGTTTTCTTTGTATTGTATTGATAATTCGCCATAGTCAGAGGACTTTTTCTTTTACTGCTAATGTACAATTCTTCTTGATATCACTTTACCGAAACAGAAAACTTTTTGCATACAATATTGTTGATGTCCATTGTCAAGTGCAGTGAACCTAACTTCTTAGCAAAATCTACATAATTTTTTCAAAATTTTCTTGTTTTCTAATAATTGCTTCTTTCCGTTTCTCCACTATTATTCACTTTTGTCACAGGATGCCAAATGTGAAGTTGCAGGAGCTTGATTGACGCTTCGAGTTACGTACGTATTACGTGTAAGTGCATACACCATCTCGTCTGGTGTTCTGAAAACTCACGGTTTTCTTAAATAATCCAGTCGCCATTTGCATTAGTGGTCTGGGCCTTCTACTTAGTTACAGTCTGCCGTGCTCTTCGTTCTTCTTCACGTGTCAGTTATGCGTGGAGCTGTATGAGAGGCTGTTCTTCAACTAATGTCATCAAATCAATCAATATCACGACGTCACCGTAACTTTCATATTCTTCAACAGTGTGCACAACATTTCACGTTAACATCTTCAGAACACCAGATTAATGTTACAATTGCCAAAGCAGACACTGTTCTCCATGTGACAGATCGTCACCCAAGTTCCCTATCAACACCGCTTGATATCTCTGCACAGAGAAGAAGCTGGGTTGCACATTGTCATCTGCGGCGCTCTTCCATGGGATGAGCTCAAAAAATGGTTCAAATGGCTCTGAGCACTATGGGACTTAACATCTGAGGTCATCAGCCCTCTAGAACTTAGAACTACTTAAACCTAACTAACCTAAGGATATCACACACATCCATGCCCGAGGCAGGATTCGAACCTGCGACCATAGCAGCAGCGCGGCTCCGGACTGAAGCGCCTAGAACTGCTCGGTCACAGCGGCCGGCAGGATGAGCTCATTTCTGGCATGGCACCAGCACAGAGAAAACCGCCCCACATCACAGCAGGTGGCAATGTTTTAACACCCGTACCATTCCCCGGACATGAGACATCATGGATTGCTTTGTCTCTCCCACATCAGTCACACAGTGGGCTCTCAGGTCTTTTTGCCAAACTTACATATTTTCAGTGCAATACAGAAACAAAGATAAATGAGGGTAAGAAATTAAACGAAATGCAATTTCTCGGCCACGACACCCCCCCCCCCCCCCCCGAAGACTAAGGGTCCCTCACATCAAACACTTAGTGAAGATCCGAAATTATGTCAGTGGAGTTGGATTTAATCCTGTATATAGGTCCAGTAACTGAGTAACCTGCTGGGAGAAAATGGCGATTGTGAGAAAGAATTGCAGCTGGGCAAAGTCGAGGAAGACTCTAGCGCCGGTGAACAGGAAAGTGCCCACAAGGCCGAAGTGAAAACTTCCTGGAAGACTGAAACTGTGTACCAGACCGAGATGGGAGTGAAAACTGCTAGATCGGAGCTATTGTGGCATACAGGAGAAAGAGCGAAGGTGAAGACCGCCAGCGCCATAGCGGAAATCAGAGATGGACGTCTAAATTGATTAAAAGAGGAGTGATGATAACCTTCACAGCAGAGTCTTCGAAGAACCCGAAGTTGCTGACGAGACCAAAATTGAGGCTATATTGAAGATTTGCCCAGGACATGCGTGACCTCAGTCGTTATCACTTTCCACCGGGTGACAGAATTGAAATATGGCTTCAGTAGACTGCTCTGTCGTCAACCCCACTTAAGCAAAGCAGAGAAAAAGAAAGAAAGAAAGAGAATTATTCTCTTTACAATCCGTTCCGTTAATACTAGTGCTCCATGTCAAGAGGTCTCAATGTTGTCAGGACCCTAACTCTTACGATTCTTCCTTTTCTACTGATTGTATAGAATCGTCATATTTTATCCTGTGCTGCGTTTATAGAGACCTGACAACTATCGGCATTGCGTAAATACATGGCCTCAAATTTTATAAAAAACAAAGATTTTATGTATTACATAATGCACAAGCACTGAAGACAACAGAGGCATATTTGAAGGGTCATATCCTTCATTAATAAATACAACAGTACGATTTTTTTTAAAAAATTATGACTATTAACTGTCGTCAGAAATATTTATTATTGAGGCGTTAAATTCGGATTACTTAGTGCTCCATATTACCCTTCAAAATGGTAACATATCTATTACATGCAAAATACACACCCGAGCGACATTAAATGATTACAGTTCCCGCTGTGTGGCATTAAGTTAAACCGATTGTAATATGGTCGAGGACAGTAATTGCTACCTCACCGCCAGCCGTAGTGGCCGAGCGGTTCTAGGCGCTACAGTCTGGAGCTGCGCGACCGCTACGGTCGCAGGTTCGAATCCTGCCTCGGGCATGGATGTTTCTGATGTCCTTATGTTAGTTAGGTTTAAGTAGTTCTAAGTTCTAGGGGACTGATGACCTCAGCAGTTAAGTCCCATAGTGCTCAGAGCCATTTTTTTGCTACCTCACCACAACCTCCCGTGTTTTCAACACTGAACTGGCCGACTGGATCGCACAATCCTACATACCTTCGCATTCACACAAACTTCTGATTAGTACCATTCGGAAGAGAACACTCAGTGCTATGTTTCGCCACTACTGAGTGTGTTAGGTTCGCTAAATATCATTGACAATGACACCAAATAAGTCACACTAATCTGTATTCTCGCAGAACATACTGACTTAATCAATGACGTCATCCTGTCGTAACCTACAAAAATAAATACAACACAGCTGGGACAGGCCTGTTGCAAATGCTATCCAAAACACCGGAGCAACAATTACAACAAGCCCTGCATGACGACTTCTCAAAGACAAGACAGCGTTGCAACTTTGACGCCCTCTACGATCTTCAGTTGACTGCGTGACGTCGGGAGGCGAGAACAGCTGACACAGCTTTGTGAAGACGTGAAGTACAATTTTTTCTCAAAATGACAATTGTCTAAAGACAAGATCATTAAAACTGCTTGCAATAATTATCATTTATTTCGATATGAACTGTATTATAAGTAAAAATTTAATACACAACAAAATTAACTTCAAGCACAAACCGAAATCATTATATTTGCTTGACAACTGCTTCTACTCAATAGAATTTAAAAAAATATATGTATAAGGTGCGTGTGTTGATGTGTTTGACTTAGTTACGTGAAATCACTGTACGTGAAAAAGAATTAGTGGTAGAAAAGATAAATGAAAAGGAAATGATGACCGATAAATAGAAAACCACCGATATGTCGACCAGTAACAGTTACTGTCATTTTAGGGCCTTATCCAGTACGTGCCTTGAAAATGACAGGGGCTTACATGTAGAAATATCGTACTTTTGACGAACTCCACCTGCATTCTCGCGCGTTATCAGAGCGTACAACATGGTGGGAGAAGCTTAACTTCTCCTTGGGCAATATATTGAACATTATAGTCTGCATGATTCAAAGGATACAAATTCCTAATCAAAAAGGCTAGGAAGTTCTCATTATTACGTATGTTCACAAACACATTTTTAAACCACGAATCTTTAAAACTAAGAAGTATTATTACTTTGTTCCAAAGTCTACATCGTAGTACCACCTTCACTTCTATTTGAGTCTGTTTCCGAACAATCTGATTGTAAATCTACGATGATAGGTTCGAGGCGTATATCCATCAGATTATTCTTTCTGAAGCTTTTCAGCGTGCTGCACAGACTATGACCACGCTACAGGTGGGCTATTGTCTACTGCCTAATGCGCAAGCGATTCAGTGAATGTTATCTTGAATGTTTTTTTTTTTTTTCTTTCCCTCCCATATAGCCTTACCCTTTGCCCAAAGTAATTCCATAGGGCTACACTGACAGTGAAACGTGGATAAACGCAAAACTGTGCGACCCCACTCACGTGCAAGGAAGTCAAGTTTGTTCTGTTCAAAAATGGCTCTGAGCACAATGGGACTTAACAGCTATGGTCATCAGTCCCCTAGAACTTAGAACTACTTAAACCTAACTAACCTAAGGACATCACACAACACCCAGCCATCACGAGGCAGAGAAAATCCCTGACCCCGCCGGGAATCGAACCCGGGAACCCGGGCGTGGGAAGCGAGAACGCTACCGCACGACCACGAGATGCGGGCGTTTGTTCTGTCATGTGACTCGTATAAATTAATGGGCTGCAGGAGATTGGCTTGAGACTGATTCATACTGTGCTTAATATTTTTATTTCTAAGCCAGGGAAAAATATCCGCTTTTCTGGTGTTTATACTTGGTGTTTTCTCTGTAACAAAAAAAAAATGTTCAAATGTGTGTGAAATCTTATGGGACTTAACTGCTAAGGTCATCAGTCCCTAAGCTTACACACTAGTTAACCCAAATTATCCTAAGGACAAACACACACACCCATGCCCGAGGGAGGACTCGAACCTCCGCCGGGACCAGCCGCACAGTCCATGACTGCAGCGCCCTATTTCTCTGTAACAGTTGAATTATAACTGGCAATGACTGACTTCGAAGCAAGTTATGACAAGAATTGTGAATCATATCACGAAACTGACAGCGTTCATTTTCGAATGGTAGTCACTTCTGTTTTTCAAATGGTTCAAATGGCTCTGAGCACTATGGGACTCAACTGCTGTGGTTATTAGTCCCCTAGAACTTAGAACTACTTAAACCTAACTAACCTAAGGACATCACACACATCCATGCCCGAGGCAGGATTCGAACCTGCGACCGTAGCAGTCGCACGGTTCCGGACTGCGCGCCTAGAACTTCTGTTTTTCTTACATGTAAACACAAGTTTACTGTCAGAAAAAAAAAGAACCGGATGAAGACTCAGCATGCAGAATAATCATCGGAGAACCTATTCCTGTGAAAACCTTAAAACCGCCGTTACCATCACTCATTTTCGAGCAGATCTCCCTGGAATGATTCTAATTGGCCCATGTTTCATCAAGGTAATACACTGTTGAACTATTCCATCTCTTGTATCGTGAATCTTTATAAGCAATGTAGTTCGTGCTGCAGATATGTCACTTCTTTGAACTAAAAACTCTCTTCTTAACATATCAGGAATCAACGTATTTTAAAATTCTTTACTTTGACGAAGCGCTTACCACTGAAACTAATTTACTCCTGCATAATAGTAACGCGTTTTTGTGATGTCGGGCATTCATTATTCACATGGAGCCCTTTAAAACATCGTCGTTAAAACCATCCATTTGTATTACAGATCTGCGATTTTGGTGCTTTCCAGGCAACACGAAACCAAAATTGGGCCGCCTCCAACATGACGCGGACTTTAGCCTGCTGGCACGACAACCAGTCGGCGACGCCACATGTAGATGCTGCTTCTCGTGTGATTTCCCAAACCGCAAGCAAAAGCCGTTGTCTTTACGCAGGCTCGCACACCCACGTCGTCACTACCAATAGCTATGAGTTTCGCAAAAACACGCTCCCTCACACGCTAATCTAGGAGACAGGTCATACGTCCTTGACCTCTACTCTGGCGAATATTTCCTCGCCAACACCAAATCTGAATTCAGCTCCTTATCACCAAAGAATACACTGACAGCCTCTAATCGCTTCAACAGCAAGCAGTCAGCAACTCTATGATTGGACTGTATGAATCCACGACATACAGTCTACACCTCTCACAAGAACACCAACTCATTCAGACTCTTTACATCACTGACATAATTGATCATGTGCTGGGCATCGATTTTCTTCATCATTTCCGATTCTCGCCAGGCATCACAATCGCTACACTTGTACAACGCGATACCGCAGAATGCATCCTTTGGCTTATCGCGCTGACCACAGAGTGCTGCCTTAACCAGCAACACGACAATGTTTCTACCCACACCGACATACTTCTCGATTGTATCACGACGATACAGCGACTTCTCACAATCCATCAGTGTTACGGAACTGTTGCACCGATATCGATGGACGCCATGCAGGAAATGCTTCCCTACTCCAAGATATCAACTGCTCTTCGACTGCCCTCATATTAGCTCGCAAATAGCTACAGCATTCTGTGCTCACATGTGGCATCGACCATTGTGTGGACACACCCACGCACAGGCCCACACAATCCAACCACACCTCACTGGCTGGTATCACACTATCTGCTTCACCTCGTGCTGCCTTGCACACTACCTATACTGCATTCTCCAAACCCCACATTAGCAAGGCTAGAGTATATGCAATCTGCAATGGCACTATGCACTTAACCACCAAGTTTGTACGGCATGAAGAACACTGACTGGCACCGACTAACTTACGCACTACTAGAGAAGCGATTGACGAGATGGTGCAGGGTGGCAATGTTCATCCATCTGATAGCCCAAGGGCATCAGCAATCAGATTAATACCAAACAAAAAAGGCACTCTAAATCTCTGTGCCGATTACAGAGCCCTCAACATCCGTACAATGCATGACAGTTACCTAGTACCAAATATACTAGACTTCACTCATGCCCTAACAGGCGCATTCATTTTTTAGTGTATTTGATTGTGAAAAGCTTTTTTACAAATCTCTGTATACACCGATGATATTATGAAAACGACAGTTATCTCACCCTTTAGCCTATACGAATACCTTTTCATGCCGTATGGGTTGAGAACCGCTGCACAGACATGGCGGTGATTTATTGACTAGATCGTCTTTTGCCTTAATCATTGCTATGCTGACCCTGATGATATCTGTACGTTTTCTGCCATCCATGAAGAACACGAGGTACATCTCGAAAAAGTTCTCAGAAGCTTATGAGACATTGGTACGATGATAAGCCAGACATGTCTCAACCATATCAAACAGAAGTCATTTTCCTTGAACACTTAGTTAGTGCGACAGGCATCAAACCAACAACAGACAGAGCAGACACAGTTCAACAGCTCCCTCTACCACAAAATTACCATGAACTCCAATGTTTACTCAGAATTTTGAATTTCTACTGACGCCATCTTCCGCAAGCTGGTGCCTTTCAAGCGTCATTCACAGATGTAATATCAGGTCACAACAAAAATGGAAAAAGGAAGGTTGAATGGACTGAGTGCATGTTAAACCCTTTCGTTCAGGTAAAATCATGTCTTGCTAATGCAATCACACTTGCACATCCCATCCCAGATGCCCAACCGACTGTTGCCACAGATGTGAGTGACACCATCATAAGCGTGGCGTTACAACGGTTGACAGGCGGGGGTCAATCTCTCCGATTTTTTTCTTATAAACTGACAGCTTCCCAATACAAATAGTCCATAATTTGCAGGGAACTACTCACTCTTTATGAGGCAATTAATTGACATCGAATTTCAGAATGTCTTATTACTCTTGAAACACAAGTCACTTGTTGATTCTATAAAACACCTGAAGAACGAAGTCACTTCACGACGTTTTCAGAATCTGGATGTTATCTCACAGCACTCAAGAGAAGTATGGCACCTACACGATGCACACAATGTCATTGCCAATTAGAAGCTATCAAAGGTTAGTACAATCTGCCTCCACTTCAACTATGGTCAGCTAGCTGCCACCCAACACTGTGATACCAACATTGCCAAACTACTACACACCAACGACACCAGTGTCAGAATTGAACAGTGGGACTTCTATCCCTTGTGATGTTTCTCTCAACAAAATTCGACTACTTGTAGCACTAACAATGTGACATGAAATCTTTAACCAGCTGCACGGCCTATCATACCTTGGCACATGCCCTACAGTCCATCTAATCACTGAATGTTTTGTACGCCCCAATATTAAGACCCAGTGCCTCACCTGTGCACAGCATCCACTCGATGTGTTGTATCTTGTCAACATAGATATCTAAAGCTTGCTTCCGCCACCTCCACATTGACCTTGTTGGCCCTCTTCCCGGATTGGAAGATTAAGAGTTCTTTCTCTATATCTTAGACAAGTTTTCACAGTGGGTCAAAGCAACACCCACAAAAACAATACAACCGAAATGACAGTACATGATTTTGTTGATACCTGGATCCCTCACTTCGCCATACCAAAAACCATCACCACAGACCAGAGCTGCCAATTTGAATTGGCGCTCTCCGTGTAACTTGTGTGATGTTAAAAGTATCCACCCCATCCACCCACTGAGCAGTGATCTGGTCGAGAGGTGGCACAGATTCCTTAAGGCTGCTATCAGGTGTCACGACAGATCTCGGACCAAGGCTCTGCTCTCCTCTTCACGGCCAACAAAGAAGATCCGCAAACATACAATGGTGTTCAAAATCAAAGCAAAAGACCGCTATTTACCCGTCCTGTGTCTAATTGACGATATAATCATACAAACTGTCAACAGATGGCCTTTCTATCGTGTTCTGTACGGAAGATGGCATTCCAGTCGACGGACAACCACGCCAACGATGACATCATGACATCTATCAAATGGGGCGATGACATCATGACATCTATCAAATGGGGTAGTGTTCGCTGGATAGTCTCACATCCACAATCGCTGTGTGCACAGTCACAGACGGTGCAGTATGGCACAGAGAAGACGCCAACTAGACTCTTTGCAGTGGAGAACCGTAGGAAGAATGAAAGCAGTACAGTCGCAATGGGGACAGTTTATAGAGACCGAAACTGCATCCTGAAGGCCAGGGCAGTGACAACCACGTGTCACATCAGAGAGAGAGGACTGTTATTTGGGTGTCAGAACACGACTTTACTGCCTTGATACTACACAGAAGCTGGCATCTGACCTCGCAGCATTCACTCGATGTGTTGTATCGAGGTAAACAGTGTAAAGAAGGCTTCGACAGACTGACTTCTTTGTCGGAGACCCGCTGTATGTGTGCCTCTGACGCATCTTCACAGTAAGGGACATCTAAACTGGAGTCATCAACACGCCACATGGGCGGTCGAACAGTGGACCCATGTTCTTCTCACAGATGAGTCCCGATTAGGTCTGGAGAGTTATTCTCGACGTATTCCTCTGTGGATGGAACGTGGAACACGATTTCGAGGCCCAAACATTGTTAAAAGAGACATATGGTGGAGGAGTACCAGGGATTATGTAGACCACTTGAAAACCTCTTCATGAAAGTGTGCAGGTGAATTGGCAAGGTACAACTGCTGTCACGTATTGTGGCAAGATCTTGGGACATCAAGAGCGGTTGTTGAGAGGCGCTGTAGGCCCAGACTTCGCACTGATGGACGATCATGCTCGACCTCATAGAACATGAGTGGTTGATGTTTTCTTGGAAATGGAAGATTTAAACGCACGACGTGGGCTACTCGCTCTCGCGATTCAAATCTCATAGAGCATGTCTGGGATGCACTAGGGAGACGGGATGCATCACATCAGCACCCACCAACCATTATGCAAGAGTTGTAAGCAACTCTGCTGGAAGAATGGGAGTTATTGTCTCAACTTGAGATTGATGGTATAATTGACAGCATTCCCGATCTTTGTCAGCCCTTTATTGTTGCCAGAGGTGGTCACGCCCCATACTGAGCACATTAACCAGTGGTCAGAATGTGTGTGTAAATCCATTAAGTTGGAAAAAACGAAGAAAAATTTTGTCTACCGTTATGCATATTGCAGTTGTTTACATTCTGCATTCCTTACAATGTTTCTGCTTTACTATCACCTGTTTATGTTGTTTTGTGGCAAAATAAACGCAACCTTGCAAAATGTCCGTTTACTGCTTTAATTTTGGACACCAGTGTAGTTGGCCAAAATATTAAACGGTGAGTTGGTGCTACTAGCACAAAACAACAAATATTCAGCCCCACGAGCACTTGTACAATGTGTCAAAGAACATGGCCAACACTACCAACTACCACCACACACTCCTCACGCTGCACTCAAAGTATTTATCTGCACAAAAGCCCTTTCGGATTGTAAATATGTTAATGTTTCGTGATGATACAGTGCGGCCTGCGTTCTGTGCCACGTTTGGCACTATGGCCTTCTTTGCCAACACCTGAACTGTTATTCTAGGTTGGCCATACTCGTATCAACGCTGCTTGTGACCCCTCTCACAGAGAGAAGGGTTTATAACTGCACGCGCAGTGTGCAAACAGGTGGTGACACTGATGACGAGTTTGGATCAGTACTGTGAGTAAGTTGGAAGCGGTCACTGGCAGTGAAGGGCAGACGGTGTGTTCAGTTGGCTGTGCCTAAGTGGTAGGGATTGTGCTCTGTCCCACAGAGGACTGTCATAGTGTATGCTTGGCATAAACACTCTGTGCGCTTATAGAATGTGAATAATCCAACGCAAAGAAATTTTGTGTCATCACTCTGTCAGACATTCAGTTCCTTCAGATTAGATTAGATTAGATTAGATTAGTACTTGTTCCATAGATCATGAATACGACACTTCATAATGATGTGAAACATGTCAGGTTAATAAAAGGTGTCTATACAAGATATTACATTAGACAAAATATTACACTATACTCAATATTTTTTTAAATTTTTTTTTTATTTGTGAAGGTTGGGAAATTACCCACTTACTATATCCAAAAATTCATCTAATGAGTAGAAGGAGTTACCATTAAGAAATTCTTTTAATTTCCATTTAAATGCTATATGGCTATCTGTCAGACTTTTGATGCTATTAGGTAAGTGACCAAAGACTTTTGTGGCAGCATAATTTACATCCTTCTGAGCCAAAGTTAGATTTAACCTTGAGTAGTGAAGATCATCCTTTCTCCTAGTGTTGTAGCCATGTACACTGCTATTACTTTTGAATTCGTTCGGATTGTTAATAACAAATTTCATAAGTGAATATATATATTGTGAGGCTACAGTGAAGATTTCTAGCTCTTTAAATAAGTGTCTGCAGGATGATCTTGGATGAGCTCCAGCAATTATTCTGATTACACGCTTTTTTGCAATGAACACTCTTTTAACCAATGATGAGTTACCCCAGAATATGATGCCATACGAAAGCAGAGAATGAAAACAGGCATGGTAAGTTAATTTACTCAGATGTATATCGCCACAATTTGCAATGACCCTAATGGCATAAGTAGCTGAACTCAAACGTCTCAGCAGATCCTCAGTGTGTTTTTTCCAGTTCAACCCCTCATCAATGCATACACCTAGAAATTTTGAATATTCTACCTTAGCTACCGATTTCTGATCGAAGTCTATATTTATTAATGGGGTTGTAACCTCCCCCTCACTTATCGACCTTAATGACAGTGAAAAATTAAACCGCGTGTACCTAACGGAAATTTGGGAAAAGCAATCGTCACCGAAGTTAATCTGTCGGTAAAGAGGGAGGAAAGGGTTACATCTAAATGAAAGGAAAAATGCAAATGAAACTGGTGGAAATTAATTTTGAAAAGGGGTCAAGTTAATAAAGAAAGTAAATGTGCGGCCGTTACGTTTCTCGCAAACGATCTTTTTTCACGCCAACACTAATGTCAATCCGTGGAGGGAATTTGATTATCTCTTCCAATTCACTTTCTACACTTTTGTCAATGCCGATATTCCTCACGTTACAGTAGTTCAAATTCATGCCTACGTCGATACCATCCGGCCAGTTAACAATGTGTATAGGCTGGTATTGCCTATGCACACCGTCTCCTGCCTCGTCAAAGCTAACTACTATTGTTTTATCTTGTGACGCACATGTCAAAGTTTTGCTTTCGCAATTAATCACTGCACGGTACTTTAATAGCCAATCTAACCCGATAATTACTTCCGTAGTTAAGTCTGGCACGACGACAAACTCTTGTTCAAATCGTGCCCCACATATCTCGAAGTTGACAAAAATCTGTTTTGTGACCGGTTTACTGGCCTTCCCAGTAGCACCGATAATTTTCACCCCTGTTACTGGCATAACTACGATACTAGGTCTGTTTTTCAGTAACTCAAATATTTTCCCAGATACAGCACTCAATTCTGCACCGGTGTCAATCAACACGTTTAGTTGTAGGTCGTGTATATGAACAGACACTACTATCTGTCTACACTTATCCTCTACTGTTTCTTTATTTTCCCACAATAAATCCTCGTCTATATCTAGGTCATTCCAGAAAAAACCATCCGGCTTTGAGCGTAAATCCGGCTTATCTGGCGGCTTTTTCAGCCTCTGTTCACATACAGTTTTAATTTCAACACGTTTGTCCTGAGGCTTAGTCTGTAGCTTCGCCTCCAATACCGAAACCTTTTCCTGTAACTCGTCAACTAGTGAGTGTTGCTTTGCTATCAATTCACTAATTGTCACTTTCGTTGATTCCTCTTTGGCCAGATTGATCTCATCTGCCAATCTACCTGGAGGAATGTGCCCAGTAGCATCTGAAATTACTTCCTCTGGATCTGCGCAACCCACACTGCTATCGTCTGTCCGTATAATGTCAACTGTAATCTATGTGCTTTTCTACCAATCGTTTCCGGCTATCACTAAAATTTTCGTAATCTTTCTCCTTAATACTCTCGCAATGTTTAAACTGGAGGTTGGCGTCGGATGGGTCGGCTACTTCTACCACTATAACTTTCGGTAAAGTCTGCCGGTTAGGGCCAGAACTTTCCGTTACTACTTCAACCTCCAACTCCTGCGGGACGAAACACGGCGAATCTTGCTCGTGCTCCTCATTAACATCAACTATTTCTGGTAAAGTCTGCCGGTTAGGGCCAGAACTTTCTATCACTTCACAAACACTATCTTCCTGCGGGACGAGACTGCGGCAAATCCTGCCCGCGCTCCCCATAAACACTTCTCCCATACAGGCCCCTATAATCTCTTAGTTCGTCGTATAAGGGACCGAACTGCCTTAACCAGACCTCATCCCTCTCTGCATCCCCTCGCTCGATGACGGACGTTTTATCTGACATCTGATCTTCTCTCAACAATTGCGAATCATTCTTAAACTCAATCTCCAGTTCCGCTGTGGGTGTTACAGCTGCCACTTTATAATCGATTTCCGGAACACTACTTAAATTGTTCTCACTGACAGTGAATGTATTTTCTACTGCCGTGTCTACAGCTGATCTACTACTAGTGGGCGCACTCCTTACTCCTAACAATGGCACACTCTCCCACCGTTGATTATTCCACACGGAATTTTCATAACGACGACACCTGGGTTTTCTCCTGTTATTGGGCTGCCAAAATTTCTCCACGCCCGGTCGGCCCCTCACCGGCGCGGCTAATGGTTTCCCTGTCTCGTCCCAGCAGATACGCTCCCCGGATGCTGCTGAGGCGGCTGATCACACCCTCTGGCGTTATTACTATTCTGCGAAGCCCGTATCACGCTAGTATGATACTGGTTTCCGTCATTCCTGTTATTATTTGCATTGTACCGATTGTCATTACGGCCCGAACCACTATTGTTATTGCTGCCAAGATTGCGGTATGCATTATTCCCATAGTTATCATTGTTGTGGTTGTTGTGGTACCCGTTGTTGTTACCACGGCCTCTACCACTGTCGCGATTATTGCGCCAGTTGTCCTCGTCCTCAACCCTTCCCAGGAAATCATTGATTGTCCTATAATTGCTTCCTACGTTGCGTTTTGTATCATCTGGAAGCTTCTTGTAGAGTTCCCAGACTATTTCGGATTCCGTGCGGCGATCACGCAAATATTCCAACTTGCAGATCCAGCCCTCACATAACTCCTTCATCGAACCGCGCGAATTCGCATCGAAAGGCCTCGATACGACAAATTCGCGCCAGACACTTTGCTGTTTTTGCTCTGACCAGTATTCAGCCAGAAACAAATTTTTAAACTCGTTAAAAGTCAGGTTCGTAATGTTGAGGTTTAAGCCCCAACGCTTGGCATCACCAGTCAACACGTCAATAACCGCATTAATTTTTCTCTCATTAGTCCATGATCTGGGTAAAACTCTTTCACAATTTTTAATGAAGTCCGTCGCGTGTATACCGCCTTTTTTCAAGGGGTCGAACCGCTCCTCTTTCGTCAACAATTCCGAACTATGTGCACAGATTGGCACATAGCTCTTTTTTTCGTCAAGTTTCTTTTCTAATTCCGAAACTCTCGTAATTGCTTGGCAAGTGGTTGTCGCAAGCGTTTCTACTTCCCTTTTTTTGTCTTCACAGGTATTATCCTGCTTCGTCACTTTAGCATCAACCTCGGATACTAAAGCCTTTAAAGTTTCCACCTTCTGTTGATCCTCTTTTTTCACTAATTGAATTTGTTCCGTCACCTTATTCTCGATGATCGGAGCAACTGCTTCTCCTACACTTTTCTCGATTCTGCTAATTTCGGAATTAAAAAGAGTATTTATGCTCGCAATTTCCGCCTGAACTCCTATCATTTCCTGTTTAAGATTACCGATTTCGGTATTAATCATAACAATATCTTCTTTGATTTTATCAACTTTTGTGTTAACAACTCCAACATTGATGTTAACAACATTAATAGCTTTGTTCTGATTGTCTAGCTTCCGTTCAATTATTTCATACTGAGCTTCTTGCTTGGCAGACTGAGCTTCTTGCTTGGCAGACTGAGCTTCTTGCTGGGCAGCCTGAGCTTTAATTTCTGCCGATTGACTCTTGATTTCATTAATCAAAACATTCAATAAATCAGTTAAATTCCCGGAAACTACCGGTTTTACTTGCGTAGCTGGTTCCTCTATATATGTTCCCCCGTATTCGTCATCAAGGGGTACAGATTTGATTTTCGCTTCCGATTCCAAAACATTTTCTAAAGTTTGGAATTCCACGACCTTAATGGCAGTGAAAAATTAAACTGCGTGTACCTAATGGAAATTTGGGAAAAGCAATCGTCACCGAAGTTAATCTGTCGGTAAAGAGGGAGGAAAGGGTTACATCTAAATGAAAGGAAAAATGCAAATGAAACTGGTGGAAATTAATTTTGAAAAGGGGTCAGGTTAAAAAATGCAAATGAAACTGGTGGAAATTAATTTTGAAAAGGGGTCAGGTTAATAAAGAAAGTAAATGTGCGGCCGTTACGTTAACAATTAACTAGCGGTAATTAGATATTTGAGATTTGGGGGAAATTACGGTCGCCAGTCCTATGGACAATTACTATAGTAACTGAAAAAGAAACGTTATTACACATATAATTAGCACTAGAAGCGTGACAACTGAAGGTTGACACGTGTAGTGTGAAAACTGAAAGTTTGTCAGAAGTAATAAATTTCGCTACACTCTGACTTAATTTAGCAAAAGAATTAATAAAACCGGAAAATTGAAAGTTAATTTAGTGACTGAAATTAATAGTGAGCTTTGTTTCTGAAGCACATCGAAATTCAGTAAACTATGGTTAGTCTTGGGCTACCTCAACAATCATTTCAAAAGCTACTTGAATCCACCCAATTTAGAAATAAGAGATTTAACTTTGAACTTGAACTAAATGATTCTGAACAATTAACAATAGTAAAATTTAGTATGTACCAAGCTGAGCTGCAGTCACAGGTAAGCTAAAATATGCTAACAAAACTCGCACTCTTAATTTGTGCTTGTGTAATCTAAATATGGTAGCCAGCTATGAATACCTTAACTGAACTTTGAAATTAAAGCAGTGAAATCGAATGCTATTACTTTAATGCTGGCGTGTGAATTTCAACGACACTCGGGTTCATTCCGGAAAAGGAGGGGACCCTGCTTGGTAATGCAATTGGGACAATGAGCAACAAAGCTTCGTGCTATGTTGCTGTAATTTTGTGATGCAACAATTTTAAAAGCTGAGATCTGCCATACAGTTCTAAAACTTTACGTGCTTCCAGTCTTCCTTGTTGGTTGATTGAAGGTTTGAAGTCGTCGGTCGAGGAGGTGGCGACAGTCACTCATTGTCGGCCGTCGCTGTTGCAGAAGCTGGATGTTGGCGCGCCTTCTTCTCGACACTGTCACCAGGCGAAACGGGCTCTTGATGTGCGCCAGCTAATGCTTCCCGTCCGCGACACCGTGTCAGAAACTAACATAGCAAGTCGAGCGCAATTACATGCTGCCCAACCCCGAAAGCGCGGCAACTCGCGGGAGCGCCACACAACACACCTGCTCCACTGCACTACTCCAGCCAGACTCTCCCTGTTCTCGATCCACGCGGCAGCGTTAACACTACCAAAGATCCTAAACACTTTGGTTCACCACACGACCTATCGATGTAATCGTTCGATAGCATAGTTTTCCCTAGGCCAGACCCAGCATAAAAATACAAATAATATTCACAAAACAAACCAATTATACATCGACATAAATACATATATATAAAATAAGGAAAAATCTATAGTACAATAGATGGAAATAGGAGGATATGCATTTCCGGCGTTAGAGGGTCATTCCATTTACTGTGTAGAACTGTATATACTGTGTTTTGTCAAAGTTTAATGAGGGCCCATTTGCAGAGAACCACTTAATGATTTTCTGAAAAACATCGTTTACAGTTTCACCAGTTAATTCTTGTCCGTCGGTTGTGATAGCTACACTTGTATCATTGGCAAAAAGTACCAGCTTTGCATCTTCGTGAATATACAATGGCAAGTCATTAATACATATTAAGAACAGCAGAGGACCCAAGACCGAACCTTGCGGCACCCCATTCTTGATTGTTCCCCAGTTTGAGAAATCACCAGTTTTTGCATATTATGTGAACTGTTTATTTCAACTTTCTGCACTCTTCCAGTTAGGTATGATTTAAAGTATTTGAGCAGTGTCCCATTCATACCACAGTACTTGAGCGTATCTAGAAGTATTCCATGATTTACACAGTCAGAAGCCTTTGATAGATCACAAAAAATCCCAACGGGTGACATTCGGTTACTCAGAGCATTTAATATTTTATTAGTGAAAGTATATATATCATTTTCCGTTGAAAAACCCTTCTGGAAACCAAACTGACATTTTGTTAAAACTTTATTTTTACAAAGGTGTGAAGCTACTCTACAGTACATTACTTTTTCAAGAATTTTGGATAAGGCTGTCAGAAGAGAGATTGGGCGGTAGTTGTTGACATCAGACATATCCCATTTTTTATGCAGTGGTATAACAATGGCATACTTCAGTCTATCTGGGAAAATACCCTGCTTCAGAGAGCTATTACATATGTGCCTAAGAATCCCACTTATTTCTTGGGAACAAGCTTTTATTATCCTGCTGGAAATGCCATCAATCCCATGTGAGCTTTTATTCTTGAGAGAGTTTATTATTTTCCTAATTTCAGATGGAGAGGTGGGTGGAATTTCAATTGTATCAAATGGTGTGGGTAAGGCCTCTTCCATTAACTGCCTTGCTTCTTCTAATGACATTTAGATCCTATTTTCTCTACAACATTTAAAAAATGATTATTCAAAATGTTTTCGACTTCCAGTTTGTTGTTTATTAAGTTTCCGTTTGCTTTGATAGTGATGTCGTCATCCTGTAATCTTGGTTGTCCTGTCTCCCTTGTAATAATATTCCAAATTATTTTGCTTTTGTTATCAGAGATATTAATCTCAGACATGATGCACATGCTTCTGGACTTTTTAATAACCTTTCTTAATGTAGCACAGTAGTTTTTATAATATTTGGCTGTTTCTGGGTCATTACTCTTTCTTGTTGTTATATACAGTTCCCTTTTGTGGTTGCAAGATATTTTTACTCCTTCAGTAAGCCAAGGTTTTTTTGCATAGTTTCTTATAATTAGATTTAACTACTTTCTTGGGGAAACAGTTTTCAAATTCTCTTACAAGTGTATCATTAAATAAGTTATATTTTAAATTAGCATCTGGTTCCTTGTACACCTCATCCCAGTCTAACTGCTGAAGATTTTCTCTGAAATTTCTAGTTGTTTTGTCATTAACTGAACGCACAACTTTGGAGGGTAGTTTTGAATTACTAAATGGAGCTGTGTCATATACTGTAACTAGCTGAGCATCATGATCAGAAAGCCCATTCTCAACAGGACAAGAATGTATGTTTTTAAACCTATCTTGGACTATAAAAGTGTTATCTATCAATGTGCTGCTGTCCTTTACTACCTGAGTACGAAAATTAATGACAGATGTCAAATTGAAAGAACCGAGCAAGACGTCCAGGTCATTCTTCCTATTACACTATTTCAATGAATCAACATTGAAGTCCCCACAAATAATAATTTTCTTTCCCCTATCTGACAGATAGCACAACAAGACATCCAAGTTTTCGAGGAATAAATGAAACTTTCCTGAAGGGGACCTATATACTGTTACAATTATAAAAGAGCCCTCCTTCAGTTTAAGTTGACAGGCACATGCTTCTATATGTTGCTCTAGACAAAACTTTTTTGTATCTAAGCTTTAAACATAGTGATAACTTTTGACATATGTGGCAACTCCTCCTCCCACCTTATTCTCTCTACTCATATGTGCAGCTAGTTTATAACCACTGATATTTACCTTTTCCTTATCAGACACAATGTGATGCTCAGACAGGCATAGTATATCTATTACGTTATTAGATTCAATGCCATCTAAACAAACCAGGAGCTCATCTACTTTATTCTTCAATCCCGGAATATTTTGGTGAAAAATGGTAACATTATTTTTTACTTTACTTTTGTGAGAATCTACTTTTTTCTTTAATATTTTGGTTAAATATGGTAACATTATTATTTACTTTCCTGTTGTGAGAATTTTGTGAGTTTTGGACCTCTTTAGCACCTGCCTGCCTGAACTTCTCATTGGACACTGATATTAGCCTAAAAAAGAGGTACATCCATGAGTACTAGTGTCCCCCGTTAAGGATTTCACTAACAACCCTGCCAGTTTACCCTTCCCTTTTCTATTGAGATGTAGGCCATCCCTTGTGATATCCCCCTTATCAATAGCCTCGACAGGAACCAATCCAATGTCTGACAGAGTGGCCGTCCTACGCAACTGATCCAACTCCATATTTACCCTCCTGACAGAGCGGTTCGACTGGGGCTGATCATGCCGCACGAAAGCAGGCACCAGCCCAACATTGGCATGGGTCGTTGCTGAGGCTATTTTCACCAGGTCACACTCAATGCTGTAGCCCTGATCCCTATCAATACTGTTTCCCACTCCACCCACTACCGTCACATTATCCTGCTTTGTGGATCCCTTGCACAAGGAACCTATATCCTCTACCACCTGGCTAAGACTTGCACTTGGCTTGAAAAAGTTTGTGACCTGGTACCTGTCACCTAATTTTTCCTGCAAAATCTGGCCCACACCTCTTCAATGGCTGCTACCTAGCAACAGAACTTTCCTCTTACTTTCTACTTTTATTGAAACAGTTGGTTTCCTAGTGAAATTCTGTTGCATCTTAACTACATCTACTTCTACTGGAGCCTCTTCCTTATTTAACTGTGGTTGGTTGTGCCAATTGGGAAACTGTCAGACACTGTCCCCTTTCTGTGACCCCAGTTCCCAGCTACCACTTCCCACCGCTGTTTGCCCTCCTCCCCCCATAACCTCTTCACTTCCTCCCTCGCTCTGTCCAAATCAGCCTGAAGGACTCTAATTTTCTCCTCCTGTCCAGCTATAATCCTATCTCTTGAGCAAACCCTGCAACAGAATGGAAGAGTCTCGTTTGCTTCCTCAATTCCCACGCCGCTACAATTTCCTCAATGAAACCACCTGTCACAACAGCTGCACAAAACCCCTGAACTAACGTTCCTACTGCAGCATACACACTTAGTATCCATGGTGGTTTGGAAATTAGTTAAAGAGATTTACTAAGTGATAACGATAATATATTAAATACAGATGCAAAAGGACACTAAATATGTTTTGGAAACTAATGTGTAAGTAAGCTATTAGCAAATGCACTTCAATTTGTGGTGTAACACTAAATATGCACGATCAAAAATTAGGCCTAAATAGCCGAATGTAACCAAAAACGAACTTTTTGCGATAAGTGGAAGAATACGTAAATAAAAGAATAACCTTTAATGGCAAGCTTGAAGAGCACACTAATGAATGTATTTAATTAGTTAATCTATACCCAATGCACTTAAGATTGCGGTATAACGCCAAGAATTCACACTCGGAAAGTAAGACAAAGCCGCGAAATATAAACAAAACGAACTTTTCGCGATTACTGGAACAATACGCAAATAAAAGAAAAACCTTTAATGTTGAGCTTGAAAGGCACCCCCAGCAAATGCACTTCCAATTGCGGTACAGCGCTAAATATGCACACACGAATAATTAGACCTAAGCAGCAGTAAGTAAACAAACGAACTTTTCGCGATTACTAGAACACTACGCAAATAAGAGAAAAACTTTTAATGGTGAGCTTGAATGGTACACTAAAGAACGTATTTAATTAGTTAGAAGTGTTCAACTACAATTAATTACAACCTAAATAACTTATCTTTCACGAGAGATCTATCTCCGTACGGGCGGCCTTGTGCAGGGTTACTAGTGACGACCCACTGAAGACTGTGTCGTCATTTCATTATTTTCCATTCTTTGGCTCATATACGTTTCATTTGATAAGTGAGCTGCAGAGATTCGACATTTTCGTGTACTCACTTTGTTACATAGGCATTTAACTGATGTAAACTGTTCAGCGGTATCAGCCTTCATTAAAACGTGTACAGTGTGTGCTTGCTTATTCTAAGTTCATAATACGTTTGCGCAGGGTGCATGCATCAGTGAAACCTGTTGAAAGTGAAAGCGCTTGTTTCTAACATCAGCCTGTTTTAGGTACACTATCCAGTATTTTATTCTACTTGACAGATGAAGGAACTCGAAGTCTGACGATATTAATACTGCATGGAATGACGCAGCACCTTGAACCTAAGGAAGCTACAAAAAAAGGGAATGAACCGTTCCAAGTACTACAGCTATTCTGTGTTCACTAGTGGATGCTATGCCAAACCATTTCGGATGTTTATATATAAGTAAAATCTGAAATGTTCTGCACAGCTTAGTGCTATCCTTGAAGTGTTTCAGCTGAGACTACAGTATTCACAATTGTCTGGAACATGTATGTGCATTTTTTTTAAGTTTCTACATTTTGGTCTTTCAGTAAGGTTATTGATGTGCACAGAGTAAGCGCAAAACATCGTGCCTAAAGCTTATGTCCCTTAAAGTAATTTTAGTAAGTTTTAATTTCTGTAGATCTGTTTGGTTCCAGAATAATTAATTGTGAGGTTTCCTTATTTGAGCAATAATGCAAACAACTTTGCCTACTTCTGGATTCCTGCACTGAATAGTTATCATGGCGTAGCTTTATTAATTTGTTAGTTGTTTGGATTGTGTGTGAATTGTAAGAGAAATTGTTGTATAGAGCACAGCTTGCAAACTTGTTGACACTGAGAGTAGCAATAACGTAACTGCGACTCAATCATTCGTTTCCACCATTTCGTGCCCTGTTCCGCAGTCAGCGCTACATAAGAATCATAACAGCCACTTGCCTGTACATCATACTACGGAGCCCAAGGAGGTAAGTTGGGGTAAGTTGGGCCCCCACCGCTAATGCGACATTACAGCGGGAACGACAGCATGCACATTTGTCGATACTTGGAACTCACGCTGCGGCACACCAGAATCCATCACCACAGAACAGGGCTGCCAACTTGAATTGGAGTTCTTCACGGCATTCTGCAACCTTTGTGGTATTAAACGTACCTGCACCACCACCTACCACCTGCTGGGCAGTGGGTTGGTCGAGAGGTGACACATGTGCCATGGCAGATCTTGAACCGAGACTCTGCCCTACTTATGGGAGTGCTCATGGCCTACAAGAAAGACCTGAAAGCATAGTCCGCCAAAATCTTATACAGTGAACCTCTGGTCCTCTCGGTAGACTTCGTGCTACCTGCACAAAACACCGCACCTAAAGTATTTGTACACAGAGCCTTGTAACACAGTAAATATATTACTTTGCGTGATGATACAGTGCTGCCTGCACTCCAGTCTCCTTATCCAGGCCCATAAAAAGTCATCAAATGGAACGTGCACACTTTCGACATCGCTGTCAACAATAAAGTCTCTATCGCCAGTCAGTCGACTGAAATGAAAACAGGTAATGCTTCAAGAGGGCAACACCCCACAGGCCCAGGCGGTTCCAACAGCTTCAGGATCTACCCACCTCTGACTACCACGCAGACAGCCACCTCCAATGCGACACCATCTGTCACCATCCACCTCAATGTTTCTGCCTTTATCTGAAATGTTTTCACCAAACTCTTGGGTGATGGCTTAACTAAACCTCTCTTAACAATGACTTGCCTCCGAACAATGCTGCATCTATTCGACGACTGGAACATATTTATTCCCTTCCAAACAACATTGATTACGCAGCCATCTCGTCTCAAGTGTCCAAGGATGGTGTCCTCACCGTTACATGCCCTAAGATTACTAGTCCACAAACAATGCATTCACCCACTGCACACAACATGGCGGATGCATCAGCAGGAGCGATCGCCTCCTTTGCCTTTTATGCACCTCTCAACATCTACGTACGAGCGCCCCTGATGACTCCCTCAACAGCTGCAACCATACCATCTGTTCAGGATGAGGATCACTCCTAACTCCACAACTCTGACCACTGAGAAACGGTTCGACCATGCCTTGTACCAGTTCCAGCCGCAGTATGATCATTTATGCCAACTACCACCGAGAATGGGTCTGATCATGCGTCGCACCCACACTAGCAATGGCATGGTTGGCCACACCAAACCCCTTGCTCTACCAGGTCTGTGCCAACTGTCCCGTCAGTCGATCATTTGATGTCACAATGAACATCATCCTTTCAGTGTTTCGCACTACGATGGGGGGGGGGGGGGGGCTCTATGTGCGGATATCGATACCTACGAGCATCGCTGGTGAACAAATACTCTTTGATCTTTGAGGAGGAAAAAGACGCCTGTGTGTTCTGAGCTATGATGTGAGTGGACGTTTTTCATGTATCGTGCTTGTTCAATAAATTGTGTATCAGTACCATCGCTTGCGTCTCGTCTCGTTTATTGGTTCGTTCCTACTGCCTTGTAGCGAATTCCACCAACGCTGTTACAACGAAGGAGGTTACAATAAAGGGGAGATGGCGTTGTCTATGCCTGTCTGCTGGCTTGGAGAGTCTTAGAAGTCTGTTTCTCCGTTAAAGCCCTGTGTTGAACAACACTCTCAGCGTTAATGCATTCAACTGATAGTTCTTAGTACGTACTTTGAAACAATATACATTCGAGGATGAATACTCAACATCAGACAGTTGAAAAATTAAATTTTTAGTGCGCATTCTCATTCGTCGGGCATGATGTACATGGCAACAAAACAGAGGAACGTTTTATTTCTGTTTTAGGTGAGATCGAAGAGCAACATTGCAATACGAACACGTCACTAAAACTCTCAACAATATGGTGGGGGCAGGCTTCACATTTTTTGGCGTAAGGGCGTCTTCCTACATTCTAAGTTCCTCCTTGATTACAGCAGCGCAGCGTGAATTCAGAAGCAATTATGAGAAGGAACTGCCGAGTTAACAGAGCATTGTGCGTTGGTATCGGAAATTTAGGGACACTGGTAGTTTCTATAAACAGAAAAGTACCTGTACACCAAGTGTGCCAGTTGCAACCGTGGAGAGAATGAGAGAAAATTTCGTACGTCTTTCAAAAAAATCGGTGGGCAGCGAAAGCCACGAACTTGGAATACTGCATCAAACTGTGTGGATGATTTTACGGCGGTAGTTCAATTTTAAGCCAGACTGCCTGCAGTTCGTGTAACAATTAAAACCGGAAGATAACGGCCGGTGCCTTCAGTTTTGCATCGCCATACAGGAAGCACTCTAGAATGAACATTTCGCTTCCAAGCCGATATTCAGCGACAGTGCAATCTTCTATTTACCCGGAAAGATTAATAGCCACAGTTTGAGAGTGCGGGGCACTGAACATACCTGCAAAATTTTGACACATGATCGAGATTAGCTGAAGGTTCATGTTTTCTGCGCAATGCCACAGAAGAAGCTGTAAGGGGCACTTTTCTTTTGTGACAAGATTGTGATGGGTATCTCTTACCTTGATATGTGTCAGTTTGGCAGTTTCCACAAGACAGGGCAGGACCTCACTGGAGCACCGATGTTCGTCGCTACCTGAAAGACGAGCTTGCGCATCGCTGGATTGGACGTAGTAGGGGAGATGATGTGGCTCCGTTCCCTTGTCCTCCCCCCTCTCCAGGTCGTCTGAGCTAAAGTCATTCGACGTTTTCCTTCGGGGTTCATTAAGAACCGTGATTTTACGTACTCCACTGTCAAGAACACTGGTACAGCTCAAAGAATGCATCAGTGCTATTGTGACGACCGTTGACAGGATGTTGTTCCATAAGGTATGGAACGATACAGACTGCCACATAGCTGTGTGTCGTGTGACTAGAGAGGCACATATAGAACGTCTGTAGATTGTAAAATGCACTCCGTAGTTCCACCTTAACCGATCAGTACGTCACTACAACCATTTTTCCCCCAGTCACATTCGTTGGCTTCACCAACTCACAACCAAAATATAATACTGGAATACGAAACAACAGCCCAAGAAATCCTGTCCTGTTCCGAGAAACATACAAGAAATACACACGAAAGCCAGTAACCAGCTTTATAAACCAGATCAATAATAGCAAGTCTTGTGCTATCCACGTCGGAAACGAAATTAATCAGTTAGTATCTTCTGCCAAAACAAGTCATTAGACCCTGCGATCCTCATTGGCTATTGCATAGCTTTGACTAATGGAAATGAATTGCCAACAGCTGGAACACAAAGCGGAGGAACCGCCGACACTGTAGGCGCACTTTAACCCTTGGCCAGTTTACGGTTCTACTCGTACATGTCATATGTGTACGTGTAATGCTTGGTGAATTATAGAGATCTGAAAACGAATGAATCATTTATAGTAGCCCCGTATATGACTGTAAGATCACATATATTAGCCCTTTTACACTATCTCCCGATATTTTTCAAACATAAAATGCCTGTTATTGGTATGATAGCTAGAACTAGGTTTTGTGGTACTTACCTAAGGCAAGCAACTTTTTCCTCCTCTGACTTATCTCAGTTTCCATGCGTAGTAGTAACAATTATTTACGATTACTGTCACAAATAAACAGATGTGTAAAAACAGTGCAAATACAAGTGACATTAAATTTTCGGTCATAGCACAGAAGGTAAATAAACAGCGTTATATGAAAAGTTACGTAACAGTCCCAGTTCTATGTTGACGATGCGCAATAAACAAGGCTAACTCCAGAGATATTCCTGCTCTACGGCTCCTCCATAGATTTTCCTGCTCTACGGAAAAGTTGTGTGATTTATACAGAGACCAACGAAGTGATTCACCACGTCAGTGACATGATCTCGGTGTAATGCGATAGGTTAACTAATATGGGACTCTGTAACATGAAATCTTTTATCGAATTAATGCAGGGGCCTGGAGTAAACGGAGGAAGACGTAAGCAGTTTTTCACGAATCGTACCCTGACAGTCGGTGATGCCACGACCAACAGTGCACAGGTCAGAAGCAGTTTCATCTCTCCCTTTATCGAAGTCTTTCTTATTATGTCAACTGTAGCAAATATATTTCTGCTGCAGCAGTTATACCTCAGCGGCGAAGTAATAGCATTCGCTGTAGAAGACATGTCAGTGATATGGGAGTGGGTCCTTTTAATGACATTCCATCTATTGGTTGTAGTGAGATTTAATTACAGTAACAGAAACCTAGAAATGATGTCAAGAGAGAGTGTGAGACTCTCAGTTTCACTGTGCAGCTGGCTTTTATGCATCAAGATAATTGGCTTCGTTAAACACCAGTATGGAACGTGCGTACAGACGAAGTGGTTTGCTTTCCCAGTTCTCCATTACATAAATGACTTAATTTGGATGTGGAAGAACGTGCATGGAAAGTGTAAAGTGAAACATTCGTGCATATTTGAAGGAGGAAAGTGGAGAGATTTCCCTATTTGTCAACACACATTCACATTTATTTACAGTTTTTTGGCTTTTGACGTAGCAATAATAACAACAGAATCCCGCGACATTGTGTGTTTAACGGATGACGAGAAAGCAGCAATGACTGAAGTTGGCAAAAACGGCTACGAGAAGAATTCAGATGCGTTTCAACGCACAGAAAATCGCTGTCTCAAAGGTTCGCTAAAAAAATTATTATACTTATTCTGTTTATTGTTCGAAATTTTGCGATTCCTTTGGAACTGCAATCAACAGTCTGAAATTCATGATTATTATTACTTCATTCTGCAGAAGATGAACGGCGTCTTAGCAGCTGCAATAATATACTTTATTAATAACGCAGTGTTGTTTAAGCTTATTCCGTGCTGATAAATGGATGTAATCTGTACTTTGCCCATAGGAAATATATGTCACGTGGATGAACGATTAAAATTTTTCGCCATTACATAACCGTTTACTGCTATTGTTTATATAGGCCTAAATCACTGCCGTGTTATTATTACTATCATTGTTATTATTATTTATGGCCTTGTTCGTCTTTACTTGGTACTGATATAGCGAGAAAGTTTATGGTCAATTCTAGTGTCTAGTGTCCGATCTATGTGTCTGGCCATCTCCTCACTGCAAGTGGTTTGTAAATTATGTGTATTGGGCGCAGTAATGACAATGAAGAAAGTGGCTGACTGAGTAAGATCACTGTCATGCGAGATTTACTACAAAAGATTGTTTTGTAGGTTATTATGCTGCGGTTTCAGTAAATTTGGAAATTTTCGTTTCCTACAACAATGAAAGTATCCTGTCTGTAGTATGGAGGGAAATGTTTCATTAATTGATACTGTTGGCCCAATTCCTGGTAGTTTTTTGACAACATCATGGCTGTTAAGGTTTTACATTAAAGTGTAATATGTGAGATGGCCTCTTTTTGATCTGGGTATTTCCTCACCTATCATCTATTCCACTGTCTTTCAGCATATGTTTCCGGTAGTTTCCCGTCGCTATGACATCGCATCATTGTCAAAAATCTCTCAATTTCTGCATGCAATCGTGCTCGAAGCATACAAACCGACATTATCCTGACTGGCGTCATTCGTGTGTTTCCAGTGCAGTTCTTTTCTAAAGCAGCCTATTATCTTGGTGTATATTATTTCTGCCTTAGACCTTAGGACTGTTCTGGGTGTTTATGGCAGACTAAGTAGTGCGTAAGTAATGACTGCGGCTACCATTACTTTTATGGATTGATGGGCTGCTACTGTAAAAAATGCTTACTTTTCGGGTAGCTGCTTGATATCTGGTATTCCACTGCATATGTTTGGAGAAAAGACCGGGAAAGATTCCACTGTATTTAGGGAAACCACTCCTGCATCGTTCAGGTCAGCTGTCGCACTCTGGTTCCTTGCCAGTGGTAAATCTTTTACCAGCCCGATTTTTAAAGTTAGAATTTCAAAACCAGTGATCCAAAGTGTCGTCTCAGAAACGTGTGGAGCAATAATTACTTCGCTGAAAGGCTTTTGAAGGTAATAAACAATAATAATTTTTAACAATATATTTTATTTTAATATTGATTTTTTTTGAAGAATACAAAGCTATAAACTACTTTATTTTTTTTTACTTAAAGTTGTCTAACAGTCTTAGTACTGTCTGGTTATGGATCGTCTGTGAATTTTTGATGCGATGTTCACATTGTTGCGGTGTGCAAAGAAAGATAAGGGTAAGAAGAGACTGTTCGCGCTATAAGTATTGATGACAATAAATGTATTCGAGTTATTATTAGCTTGAGTGGTGTGTTACTCTACACGTCTGAATTCGTCATTGTTCTGTAATGTGCTATTTGTCATTTTAGAAAAAAAAAAACATTGTCAGTTTCTTGCTGGGCTAATGAAATTTTGACATGGGTTCTTCCGCTGTTTCTTAACGCAGTAGCTATATGCTCTTCGTAAACTGCAAATTCATCTCTACTCTGAACTGCCTCTGTTAACACCATGCAGTTTCCGATTTGACTCGCAGAGCCTCTTGTCTTCTTTCCTGAAGCGTGTATTTCTTGCCATTTCGTCGTGGGGCATTTCGTATTTTTTGGCCAAATACTTCATAGCATCCCTAATTTTGCTTCTGTTTTTGTAATCTTGGGATGTGACAATAAGTGACGCAACATAGTCGCAAGTTCCCTCATTTCGATGAGGGAATTTAGACTTGCAACATTTGTATCGGTTCAGTCGCCAACCACGAGAAAAATCTCGGAACAGTTCTGAAACTTGTTCGTCGAAACGTGTTCCGCGACTTCGTCGCTTGGGGCTAAGTTATCAGTGAACCGCAACTTGAATGCGTCAGCTCATACAAATATCTGGTGTACCATTTTGAATGGATAGGAAATGGAACGAGCGCATAGGTTCACTTGTAGGTAAGGCAGATGGCAAACTTCGATTCACTGGTAAATTGCTAGGAAAGTGAAATCATTCTACATAGGAGACTGTTTATAAAACGATGGTGTGACCCATAATAGAATACTAATCATGTGTGCGGGACCAGTACCAAATAGGACTAGGGGATATCGAACGTGTTCAGAGAAGGGCAACACGAACGCCCACTTTGCGTGACCCATGGGAGATTGGCTCGGAGATGCTGGAGAACCTGAACTAGTAGACGCCTGACGTAAACTATACCGAGACAGTCTACATAACAATGTTCCAAGGACCGGCTTTTAAATGATGACTAAGAATGTGCAACAAGGCGTATCGCCCCGGCAGGGATCGCAAAGAAAAGATTAGACTAATGGTTAGCATTCTTTCTGCACTCCTTGCACGAATGTAACTGGAAGTAGCCATAATAACTGGTACAGTGGGAAGCACGCTCTGCCATGTACTTCACAGTGTTTTGCGGAGTATGGATGTAGATGTAGATACTGGTGGTAGTTCTGCGCATCTGCCCTTTGACGCTATTTGTTAACGGGAGGGACTTCCGCTAGACAAAATATCGTTTAGGAAAGGGGCTAAATAGCTGCAGTCACGAACGATAGCAGTCGAGTTTAGGCTTGTTCTGCGCATCTATGTTACGCATTCTTCGACAACCAGTTATCGTTCGGTAGTGTTTTCAGTGCTTTGTTGTGAATGTCGTAGCTGATGTGAGCGTTAAATGTGATCGTAGCGAGTTATTTAGCGAATTTTTTTCCATTTGTTGCGAGTTGTTACGGCTGATGGCGATGATAAGCGCGAAGCTCTGCACAACCAAGCGAGAGACTAATTTGCAGTATAGACGCTTTCTACAAGTGCAGAGCACACGTGTGCGCTTATCGCAACCGTCGCTTGGAACCGGCAACAATGAAATCCCCGTCCGTGTCTCGAGCTGCGCGAACCGCCATTCTTCATGGATCGGATTACAGACTAAAATGCCCAGCTTACTCAATGTGGGAATTAATTAGAATTCCGTCTGGGCCCCGTGCCTAGTTCGTTTTCGATAGCCTTAATTGTTTTGATCGTTAATTTGTGATTTGTGTGGCGGTCAAAAATTGGTGTTTTGTTATCCTTATTTGAGCAATACTTTTTCAAAGGCAGTTTTTTCTTAATATCTCAGCGCTCAGCCTCTTTATAGTTTCGACACGACTGATCCACGAGATATTATATGGAAGATTCTGATCCGTTTATTGACCATATGGAAGACAGTTTCCTTGTATAAAGGACTTTCACCAGGATCTGAGTATAGGAATCATGGTAGGCTTCACGCGTAACATTTCTTATGAATGCAAAATTTCTTAGTGCCTCTTTTGTGGCGAGAGGGTTAGCAGTCTCCGTTTTCTCATAACATTTACCAACGACGCAATCAAACTACGGGGTTATCGTAATTTTTTAAATTTCTTTTTGTGTGTTTGAAGACATACAAGCGAAGAAGGAGCCGACAGTCATAATGTAAGACAGCGGACATCTTCGTAGACTCCAAGAAGACTTATGTTACTATTCTTGACAGAATTGGGCATACCAAAGAAATTGCTGCGACTTGTAGAGGTATGCTTAAATTACACGAAAGCTAGTGTTAAGATGGCCAATAAAATGACAGAAAGTTTCCAAGTGGATACAGGATTAATACAGACAGATAGATTATCACCTGTCCTTTTCCATCTGGCTCTCGAAAATGTAATGGAGAAGTTCAACAAAGAGCGCTGTCAGTGTATTCAAATCAACAATGAAAATATTACCTCTCTGGACTATGCGTATGATATTACCCTAATAGCATGCACACAAGAAGACCTGAAAAGAAGCAATCAGATACTGGAATCAGTGGCATCGAGATTCGGGCTAAAAATTAGTACCAAAAAGACTGAGAGTTCAGAGTACCGAAACGACTGAGTAAATGACCATAGGAAGAGAGCTCCATAACTCACAAAATTTAACGGTGAACTCTACCATGTAAAACATGGGAATAATTCAGATATCTTCGATCGATTTTTATTGAAGGAACATCAACTGAAGCAGGGATTAAGGCAAGACTGCAGGTGTGAATTATTTGCTATTACCCGCTAAACCCGGTATTAAAATGTAGAAATATATCACAACAACTAAGACTATAAAAAAGAATAATAATGGCACTAGTACTATATGACTGTCAAACTTGCAGCACACGAAAACAACACATTAACCGACTTCATACATTTGAGATAATTGTCCTCGGGAAAATATATGCACCAGTTTGGAACCCAACTATCTGAGAATAGAGAATACAGACATAGAGGTACTAGACAAAGAGCCTAACTCTGTTGGAGAGTTGAAAAGGAAAGGCTCCAATGCGCTGGACATGTAGTGAGAATGGGATGAACGAGATGGCCCAAAATTGCAATGGACTGGACCCCATCAGGCAGCAGACCAGTGGTAAGCCTAGGAAGAGGTGGATGAATGGGGTAGGACAAGCTTGCTGCAACCGATAGTCGGGGGTACCGAGACAAGTAGCAAAAGACGGAAGCAGATGGAGAGCCCTAACTGTGACGTCGAACGGTGCTTCGGGGCTGATTGTAAAGAAAGTAAGTAAGAACATAAGTTAGGGGCTAAATCTAACTCATTACCAACGCTCTTATAATATAGCACTTACCTTGCATGTAGGCATAAAGCTACCTTGTAACTATGCTAATCAAGAAAGATAAATGATTGCAGTTGACTGTAAAACTATTTATTCGTAAAACCTACTATTACAAATTATTTCGGCTGTGTGGCCATTATTAAGTGGACTATGGTAAATTTGTGCCGCAACGCATGTCGTAAATTTACAAAATATGTGACGTATATTTTTTAAAGCTCTGACACGTGCCGAAGCAAAATTTACGCAGTACTCCACTTGTTAATAGCCACATGGTCGAAACTACAGTAGTGGATTTGATGAATAAATAGTTCTACCATGAAAGTCAATCACTATGTTAGTTAGAAAAATTTTACATGACTGCGAATCAGAGCCACAACAAGTCAATCAAAGAGAACTGATATGTGTTACTTAGTTAGTTACTTTCATTTTTCATAGATAACTTTGCACAATAATTAGTCATGATGTGGAACGAGTCATTTCACATTCATATTGTTAATTAATTTGTACATCTATTTGCATTCTAAACATCACCATTTATTTATTTATTTTTTTTTCCCGAAAATAAAACAAGATATACAGATTGAGTTAGCAATTCCTACCCAACACCTTTTACACATTATAAACATAGAAATTCTTCTACGTAATAGAATGAGTTGTCAAGAAGAATCTTTTTCAATTTATTTTCAAATGTTACCTTGCTGTCTGTTAGAAATTTTGTATCACTGGGTAAGTGGTCAAAATTTTTGTTGCAGCGTTGTGCACAACTTTCTGTGCTAAAGACAACCTTAATATTGTGTAATGAACGTCATTTTTCTTCTAGTATTGTAATTATGTACCTCATTGTTCCTTTGAACAGTAGTGGATTATTTACAACAAACTTCATGAGAGAATAAATATACTGTGGATCAGTATTCAGAATGCACAACTCCTTAAACAGATGTCTACAAGATGATCACGGGTGAGCACCACATATTATTCTTACAGCACGTTTTTGGGCAATGAGGACCTTCTGTCTTGAAGATGAGTTACCCCAGAACATTATTCCATATGACATTACTGAATGAAAAATAAGCAAAATATGTCAACGTACTGATTTCTCTCTCCCCAAAATTTTCTATAATTGGAAGTGCAAATGTTGCTGAACTAAGTTGTTTTAGGAGTTGCAAAATGTGTTCTTTCCAATTGAAGTTCTCATCAATATAATCACCTAAGAATTTTGAAGTTTCCATCTTATGTATTATTTCACCATCATGTGTTACACTTGTCACTGGTGCAGTATCCCTAGAGGTGCAGAACTGAGTATGACGTGTCTTTATGAAATTCCGGGTGAGACCATTCGCACAAAAATAGTCAATGATACTTTTGAGAACTGTTCACCATTTCTTCCATTTCTGTGTGTATACTGGGAGTCATTATAATACTGGTGTCATCTACAAAAAGAACTAATTGTGCTTGTTGCACATTAGACGGTAGATCATTTGGATATATGAGAAACAGCAGTGGACCTAAGGCTGAGCGTTGGGGAACCCCATACGTGATTTCTCCCCTGTCAGAATTATCTCCCTGGATTCTATTGGTTGAATTACTACTAAGTACAACTTTCTGCATTCTTTTGGTTAGATATGACATGATCCATTGGTTGCCTATACCATCAATCCCGTATAACTTCAATTTATCTAGGAGTATACTATGATTCACACAATCAAATGCCTTGGATAGGTCACAGAAAATACCTACCAGTGCTGTTTGTTATTTAATACTTGTAATATGTGATGTGTGAACATATAAATGGCATTCTCAGTAGAGCAACCCTTCTGAAACCCAAATAGTGATTTGCTGAGGATATTATTGTTGACAAGGTAAGATACTATTCTAGAATACATTATCTACTCAAAAATTTTGCAAAAGATGTTAGCAGTGAAATATGATGATGATGTTTGGTTTGTGGGGCGCTCAAATCAGCTCCCGTACAAATTCCTAACCTTTGCTCAGTCCAAACTCGCCACTTTCATGAATGATACTGAAATAGTGAGGACAACACAAACACGCTGTCATCTCGAGGCAGGTGAAAATCCGTGAACGCGCTGGGAATCGAACCCGGGACCCCGTGCTCGGGAAGCGAGAACGTGAGCGCGAGACCACGAGCTGCGGATAGCAGTGAAATAGGTGGTTACTGACGTCTCTCGTATCACCTTTCTTAAAGAGGGGTTTGATAGTGGTGTATTTTAGTCTCTCTGGAAAAATGCCTTGAGTTAGTGATGCATTACATATTTCGGATCATACCGGACTTATTTTATGGGAACAAATCTTTAGTACTCTATTGGAAACACCATCAAAAGCAGAAGAGCTTTTATTCTTGAGAGAATGTATGACCCTCTTAATTTCAGAAGTAGAATTTGTTTGTACATTCATATGATGTAATTTTTTGAGAGTTACTTCTTCAACATATTGCTGTGATCTTTCTCTTGAACTGCTGGTCCCTATACTTTCTTCTGAGTTTAAGAAATGATTATTAAATAATTTTCTACCTGTGTCTTGTCATTTATAACCCTTTCATTCAATTCAATAGTAATGTTATCCTCTTCTGTGTACCATAAAGTGATCGTTTTTCCAACATGGTTTTACAATCCCTACCGTTTTACCCTTCAAAGACCTCAGTCAGTCTTTCTATTTCCCAGCTCCGTCCCCCTGGCGACCAATACTATCCGCGTTCAGAAATGCTAGATCAAGTCTTTATCCCTTACTACTGTTCGTTGAGAACAAGGACCCAAGGTGGTTGAGAGGCTTGTTTCCAATAGTCAAGACCAAACTGCTAGCGAGTGTGTGTATTTTCCTTGTCTGACTAACGACACAACATATAATTCTACTGCTATTGGCGTGCCACTCGGTTGGGCTTTCAGCTTCGCAGCTCGACAAGAGTAGCCACGGCATTCTCATTAACCGCAGCGGACCAAACACAGGCGTAAGCACGGCGACGCAGCAACACCTCACACGAATGACTCAGCTGGCGCGAAGCAGGTGGTTTTCCCGTTTCCCTGGGCGTAGCGAGAGATGGCGATCCTATTTTCTCGCATCCGACCTGCTACTGGAGGCCTTGATGGAGTTAATCACCTCCGAACCGAACAACAGCGGCAACCTTGAAAACTGACTTCTGTCGCTGCGTTCACAGAAGAGCGTATGTTATGCCCGGCCGTTACTATACGCCTACACCGTCTGTTCAGCCTGAGCTCTGTGTAACGGAACACGCACTGAGTGGGCCAATGGCACCAAGGTTAAGGCGTCCTACAAGAAGACTTCTAGCGCCGTTACAATAACACTATTCAACGAATATCCTTATGAATGTAGAACTAAACTGTCAAAGTATTAGTAGTAATAGTAGTGTTGTAGTATTGTTTATCCTTAGATCTCCTTTACAAAGATATTGGACATGTATCAGTATTACAATTTAAGAGCAACAAAAATAAAGTAATTTACATATGCAGATATTTAAAGACTTACAGGTCTAGAATGATTAGGATGGGATATCACTAAACAACTGTGTTAAAAGAAGAATGTAAGAAAACAATAGCAAAAAGATCTCTAAACTGCAGGACCGATTATATGAGACGGAATTAGTATGGAACATCCTCTACACTGCCCTTAAAACTTCCCATTAACTCTGCTACTCACGCTCTTTGGTAATCGACTAGCAATGGTAACAAACTGTCGGCTAAACTACACTCTTGTCGTTGTACAAATAACAAGTTAAAATATGAAGCAAATGGCTTTCAAAAAGAAAAGGATCCCTTTTATGTGGGCGGGATAGGCTAGTAGAAAATGAAGTGCTGATTTCAGTTTTTATACACCCATCTTTTGAGAGATCCTGTAGCAGCAACTGCTATGTTACGTGCAATCCACATCTACAACTACATCTACATACATATTCCGCAATCCACCATACGGTGCATGGCGGAGGGTACCTCGTACCACAACTATCGTCATCTCTCACTGTTCCACTCCCAAACAGAACGAGGGAAAAATGAATGCCTATATGCCTCTGTACGAGCCCTAACCTCTCTTATCTTATCTTTGTGGTCTTTCCGCGAAATATAAGTTGGCGGCAGTAAAATTATACTGCAGTCAGCCTCAAATGCTGGTTCTTTAAATTTCCTCAGTAGCGATTCACGAAAAGAATGCCTCCTTTCCTATAGAGACTCCCATCCGAGTTCCTGAAGCATTTCCGTAACACTCGCGTGATGATCAAACCTACCAGTAACAAATCTAGCAGCCCGCCTCTGAATTGCTTCTATGTCCTCCCTCAATCCGACCTGATAGGGATCCCAAACGCTCGAGCAGTACTCAAGAATAGGTCGTATTAGTGTTTTATAAGCGGTCTCCTTTACAGATGAACCACATCTTCCCAAAATTCTACCAATGAACCGAAGACGACTATCCGCCTTCCCCACAACTTCCCAATATCTTCAGCTTTATTATTCATTTTGCTTTTTGTTTACGACCGTTTTCGGTGGCACAATTCACCATCTTCACCCTCTTCTGCCTACATCTACATGACTACTCTCCACTACTTAAGTGCCTGGTAGATGCTTCGTCCAACCACCTTCAGACTACGTCCCTACCTTTCCATTCCCGAACACTTAAATCTCTCCATACGATCACTAATTTCTCTTAATTTAATGCTATGACCATTTTTTCCTATGTAGGTCAGCGACAATAAAATATTTAAGCATTGGGAGGAGAAAGTCGGATATTTAAATTCCGTGAAAAGATCTCGCTGCAATTAAAAACGCTTTTGTTTTAATAATCGTCACCCCTAACTCCCGTACACGTCCGTTATACTCTCTCCCCTGTTTCGTGATAATACAAAACAAGTTGTCCTTTGAACTTCTTCGACGTCCTCCGTCACACTGCAGCACTCTAGAGGAGGACGGACAAGCGTAGTTTAGGTAGTCTGCATCTACATTTGTATCTACATAGATACTCCGCAAGACACCTTACGGTGCGTGGCAGAGGGTACCCTGTACCCTCCTTAGTAGACCTGTTGCATCTTCTTTTCTGCCAACAAATCGCAGCCTTTCATTCGTCTTCTCCACAATATTATCTACCTCTTCGTGCCAGTTTAAGCTGTTTGTAATTAGTATTCCTAGGAATTTAGTTGAATTGACAGCCTTTATATTTGTGTGATTTGTAGTGTAACCTAAATGTAACGCATTCCATTTAGTACTCGTGTGGGGGACCTAAAACTTGCCATTATTTAGAGTCAAATGCCACTTTTCGCACCATGCTGTCTAAATCATTTTACAACTGCACGCAGTATAATTAGAAGCCACTCGATTGGAATGGCGTCAAAAACTTTCTGGAAATCTAGAAGTATGATATGAGTTCGAGGTCCCCTGTCTATGTACTCATTACTTCATGCGAACAAAGAGCCAATTGTGTTTCACAGGGAGGATATTTTCTGAATCCGTGGAGACTGTGTATCAATAGATCGTTTTCTTCGTGGTAGCTCCATAATGTTCGAAAATAGTATATGTTCCAAAATCCCGTTACAAATCGACGGCAGTGATGTGGTTCTGTCGTTCAGCGGACTACTTCTGTTTCCTTTCATGAGTACTAGTGTGGTAGCTATAGTACTTTGCAGTATTTAGATATGGATCTTCCGTCGAGTGAGCGACTGTATATGATTGCTAAGTATGGATCTATTATACAAGCCAACTCTGAAAGGGACCTAACTGGTATACAAGCTTAACTTCATTAAGGTATTTAAGTTGCTTCGCATCACCGAGGATATCGATTTCATTGTTTCTAACGTTTACGGCTTTTCTTGATTCAAATTTAGGAGTATATATATTGCCTTGTTTGGTGTAGGAATTTTGTAAACCGGCGTTTAGTATGGTGATCAGGTATTCAATATGAGAACACTATATTTCAATGTTTCATCTACGGCTTCTGATATCATAAGACTTTTAAATCAGGTGACGCTGATGGAATTTAAGAAATGAGACACTTAAAGTAGTAGATTAGTTTTGCTATTTGGGGAGCAAAATAACTGATGATGGTCGAAGTAGAGAGGATATAAAATGTAGACTGCAATGGTTAGGAAAGCGTTTCTGAAGAAGAGAAATTTGCTAACATTGTGAACAGATTTAAGTGTCAGGAAGTTTTTTCTGAAAGTGTAGCCATGTATGGAGCCATGTATGGAAGTGAAACATAGATGATAACTAGTTTAGACAAGAAGAGAGAAATGTGGTGCTACAGGAGAATGCTGAAGATTAGATGGATAGATCACGTAACTAATGAGGAGGTATTGAACAGAATTGGGGAGAAGAGTAATTTGTGGCACTACTTGACTAGAGGAAGGGATCGGTTGGTAGGACATGTTCTGAGGCATCAAGGGATCACCAATTTAGTACTGGAGGGCAGTGGAGAGTAAAAATCGTAGAGGGAGACCAAGAGATGAATACACTAAGCAGATTCAGAAGGATGTAGGTTGCGGTAGGTACATCGAGATGAAGAAGCTTGCACAGGACAGAGTAGCATGGAGAGCTGGATCAAACTAGACTCAGGACTGAAGACCACGACAACAACAACAAGACTTTACTGCCTACTAACAACTGAGTTGCTGTGTTGAGCCCTATATGCCAGAGCCGAAAGACGCCGATGATTCTGGCTGTTTGCTAGAAGTATATTAGAGTTCTACAATTCAAAATGTTATCATTACACGTCGTAGAAAGGTTCGAAGGTGGTCAGTTGTACGCCGGCCGAAGTGGCCGTGCGGTTAAAGGCGCTGCAGTCTGGAACTGCAAGACCGCTACGGTCGCAGGTTCGAATCCTGCCTCGGGCATGGATGTTTGTGATGTCCTTAGGTTAGTTAGGTTTAACTAGTTCTACGTTCTAGGGGACTAATGACCTCAGCAGTTGAGTCCCATAGTGCTCAGAGCCATTTGATTTGATGGTCAGTTGTACGATCCGAATTGGCCACAAATAAATAAAAACAAATACATACAGGTGAAGTTATTATCATTATTGCACATGTTGACGTCAAGGATTGTAGCTTGCAGCTTACAGGACATTATTCCATCCTCATGTGGCAGGAATGTAGGGAAATGTGCGACAGACAGATTAGTGTGGTTGCAGCCTGAGTCTACACCTACATCTACAACTGTACTACTAAAGCACCGTACGGTGTGTGGTGGAGGGTTCTTTGTGTACCAGCGTCGCTTCCCCCTTTCTTGATCCAGACAATAATGGTTAACGGAAAGAACAATTGATGGTAAGCCTCTGATGTTATATTAGTGGTCTTTCCGCGAGATATAGATGGGAAGAAGCCACATGTTCACTGACTTTTCTCTCGGTATTGTAATAGCGAACCAGACCGTGACGTAGAACGTAGCGTCTGCCCCTAGAGTTGGCTGGGCTTCTCTGTGACGCCTTCACGCTTACTAAGCGAACCTGCGACAAAACAAATTCAGTCATTACTTTGGAAATTCTCTATTTGCCCTATAAACCCCATCTGGTAAGTCCCAGTCTGTGGAGCAATACATAAGTGTTGAGTTTCGTAAGTTACCTCTTACGTGGGTGGACTACATTTCCCGAGGATTTTTCCACTGAATCTGGCGTCTACCTTTCCTACAATTAGGCTTATGTGGCCGTTGGACTTCAAATCACCTTCGTAAGCATACTACCAGATATTTAATGGATGCAGCTGTTTCCACTGTTTGTCCGAGAAGAATGTGTTCTTCCGCCCATTTCTGCGCAACAGACTACGTTCGTTTATATTGAGGTTAATTGTCAGTCCGTGCAGCAAGCGCCGATGCTATGCACGTATGCTGCATTTCGCTAAACCTTTCCAGCGTTGTGTGTGTGTGTGTGAAATCTCATGGGACTTAACTGATAAGGTCATCAGTCCCTAAGCTTACACACTACTTAACCTACACAAACACACACCCATGCCCGAGAGGCATACCGAGGACCAGCTGCACAGTCCATGACGTAGCGCCTTAGATTTCCAGCGTTGTAACGGCTCTATATAGAGGAGCATCATCCGCGAACAAGCTGACGGATATTCCAACGTTATCCACTGTAGCATCTGTATGCATTATGATCGGCAATCATCCTCGAAAACTGTCTTGAGGCTACATACGAAGCTACTTCTACATCTGAATAGTTCTCTATGTTTTAAAGATATGCTGTGTTACTTCTACTAGGAACTCTTCAGTTCAGCCACGAATCTGTTAAGATATTCCGTGCGCTTGCGGTTTGTTCGTTAGGCGACTGTAAGCAATTGTATAGGGCGCCTTAGGGAAGTCGTTGAGCACGCCGTAAACCGACTATTGGCATCTACTTCCTCGTGGCTCTCGTGAGCGAACAGAACGAGCTGGCTTTTCCAAGATAGTTATTTAGGAATCAGCATGGGTTTCGGAAAAGACGATCGTGTGAAACCCAGCTCGCGCTATTCGTCCACGAGACTCAGAGGGCCATAGACACGGGTTCCCAGGTAGATGCCGTGTTTCTTGACTTCCGCAAGGCGTTCGATTCAGTTCCCCACAGTCGTTTAATGGACAAAGTAAGAGCATATGGACCATCAGACCAATTGTATGATTGGATTGAAGAGTTCCTAGATAACAGAACGCAGCATGTCATTCTGAATGGAGAGAAGTCTTCCGAAGTAAGAGTGATTTCAGGTGTTCCGCAGGGGAGTGTCGTGGGACCGTTGCTATTCACAATATATATAAATGACCTTATGGATAACATTGGAAGTTCACTGAGGCTTTTTGTCGTTGATGCTGTAGTATATCGAGAGGTTGTAACAATGGAAAATTGTACTGAAATGCAGGAGGATCTGCAACGAATTGAAGCATGGTCCAGGGAATGGCAATTGAATCTCAATATAAACAAGTGTTATGTGCTGCGAATACATAGAAAGGAAGATCCTTTATCATTTAGCTACAATATAGCAGGTCAGCAACTGGAAGGAATTAATTCCATAAATTATCTGGGAGTAGGCATTAGGAGTGATTTAAAATGGAATGATCATATAAAGTTGATCGTCGGTAAAGCAGATGTCAGACTGAGATTCATCGTAAGAATGCTAAGGAAATGCAATCCGAAAACAAAGGAAGTAGGTTACAGTACGTTTGTTCGCCCACTGCTTGAATACTGCTCAGCTGTGTGGGATCCGTACCAGATAGGGTTGATAGAAGAGATAGAGAAGATCCAACGGAGAGCAGCGCGCTTCGTTACGGGATCATTTAGTAATTGCGAAAGCGTTACGGAGATGATAGATAGACTCCAGTGGAAGGCTCTGCAAGAGAGACGCTCAGTAGCTCGGTACGGACTTTTGTTGAACTTTCGAGAACATACCTTCCCCGAGGAGTCGAGCAGTATACTGGTCCCTCCTACGTATATCTCGCGAAGAGACCATGAGGATAAAATCAGAGAGATTATAGCCCACGCAGAGGCATACCGACAATCTTTCTTTCCACGAACAATACGAGACTGGAATAGAAGGGAGAACCGATAGAGGTACTCAAGGTACCCTCCGCCACATACCGTCACGTGGCTTGCGGAGTATAGATGTAGATGTGGAATACATGTCAAGTTATTATTCTCTACTTCAGCATGGTCTCGTATCTACCAAAAGAAGAGCTTCTTTCGGCTTTTCATGAGAAGTGGTATATGCTGGATTGTATTTTTGCTTTAAAAATCCAGAGGTGATGTCTGCGCAAAGAAAAATGCCCGTCATGCGCTGGCGAGCCAGAACATTACGACCACCTGCTTAATAACTTGTTGGTCCATCTTTGGAACGCAGTACGCCACCGACTGTGCGTATCACGGATTCGACAGTTTGTTGGTAGGTTTGTGGAGGTATGTCACAACAGATATCCACGCACGAGTCATGCAATTTCTTTAGACAGCGGGCCGCCGATTTGTGTGCGCGGTGATGGCGCCTGTCAGCGACCCAAATGGGTTTACTGGCTTCACACCAAGCGAATTTCATGGCCAAGACATCAACTTGAGTAGCACGGTTCTGGCTTTGAGAGACGGACAATTATCCTGCTGGAAGATGACGTCGCTGGTGGGAAAGACATCAAGGACAAAGGGGTGCAGCTGGTCCACCACTGTCAGCGTATCTCCGATTACTACCACACGTCCCACGCGAGCGCAGCAGAATGTCTCCCATAGCATGATACTGCTCCCACCAGCCTGTCTCCTTGTCACGTTACAGATTTCGATCTGCCGTTCGCACGAATGACGGTGTTTCTGGGACGACCATCGACATGGTGCACCAAAAACGTGTTTCGTCCGACGAAGCAACACATTTCCAGTGATCCACCGTCAAGTCTCTACGATCCAGTGGCCACTGCAGTTGTAATTGACGATGTCGTTGGGCGACCATGTGAACACGTAGCGGTCGTGTGCTGTGGAGCCCCATATTGAACAATGTGCGATGAGCGGTGTGCTCCAAAACACTTACGCGTGCACCAGTATTGTGCTCTTTCGGCAGAGATGCCACAGATCACAACTTATCGTGTTTTACAGTGCTGGCAAGCCTCCAGATCCCATGTTTTGAGAAGAGTCGTGGACGTACAACAACCACTTATCACCGAGTGGTGGTTTCACTGTCGTTCTTCTCATAGATGCTCAGCACAGTAGAACGTGAACATTCGATCAGCTGCGCCGTTTTCGACATAAACGTCCACATGTTCTGGCTAATAACAACAGCACCTTTGTGAAAGTCGCTTGCGTCAGCACATTTCCCCATTTGCGGCCTGTGTCGTCGCTGGAATGATCCTCCGTCTGTCTTTCATCCACTTGTATACTTTCCTCACCGTGTCACGTTCCTGCAATGCCATCAGGCGACATCCGGTCTCACGGTGGGCAGTGGTCATAACGTTTTCCCTTATCAGTGTAAACAGTAGGTACTGTTACCCCAGAAAGAGTTGACGAGATGAAGATAAACAAACCCCACTTTCAAACATTTGGTATACTATTCATGCATGCCGGCCGAAGTGGCCGAGCGGTTCTAAGCGCTACAGTTCAGAACCGCGTGACCGCTACGATCGCAGGTTCGAAACCTGCCTCGGGCATGGATGTGTGTGATGTCCTTAGGTTAGTTAGGTTTAAGTAGTTCTAAGTTATAGGGGACTGATGACCTCACAAGTTAAGTCCCATAGTGCTCAGAGCCATTTGAACCCCACTATTCATGCCTCTACAGATATTTATTCGTGCGATGTTTATTCGTGTGTTGGAAGTTTGTGCCGAGCGTACGTCCCTTTATTATTGATATTCCATCACAAGTTGAAATACACCGGGCACTGACTTTGTGGCTAAACAAGCGCTACATCGTTTGAGAGATACAGAGGCAAGGAAGTGACCGGGACTTAATCCAGTTTACTGCTACTAGCGCCACGTCATCATAAAGCTCTTGTGTGTAGCATACAAAGTTTTGCGCCGTAATCTAAGAATGAAATTAAAAATTAAAGTAACTTCTCCAAATTTCATCAATATATGCTTCAGTATATTAATGTTAAAATTGGTAAATCTCAGAACGTTCATATGAATATGTTTTGCTAAATACACTCTTTTAAGAAAAAAATAAGTGGTGCCAAGTAACGCAGCTAGAAAGTTAAAAACTGTTCAGAATGTAAGTCACAATCAATTGTTACAAGTATCGACTTGATCGGAGCAATATTTTGGCGAAAATCGGCGTTTTTACGAAAAACTGAAGGCGCTAAAAATTAGACTTAGAAAGATGAAAATTCCTATTAAGCTTCAGCCTGATATAAAAACTTTAACTATGTGACTCCAATTAAGCTACCTCTAATAGTTTTCACGTAATTTACTAGAAACTAAATTTGGAACAAAAACATCCTTATTCGTAATAGATTAAGTATCATTTGTATTAATGATAGAAAGTTTTAGTTACAGAACTTGATTTCATCCATTAAATGAATAAGCTATACCAAGTTTCAAGACTTTAGTGTAAAACAATCAATACATGGACTCTTTAAGAAGTAGTTCAGAGGTCTTTATCTACTGTGAGTTCAGTTTTAAAAATTCCAGCCTGCAAAGTTTAAATGCAGTGGAGCTGAAACTTTTTCTGTAATTAAATCCAGCTTAACTCCACTCATACAATCATTATGACATCGTAAACTGATACACAACAGAGAAGGTGGCCATTTAGGCGCTACCACCTGGCCATAGAGCGGTTGACAGCGGATGTTCCGTTTGGCCGTCCGCTGTGCCCATATACAAATACGGCCAGAGAGGCTACAGACAGACACATTACGCACCCAGCTATCAATAGGTCCGCGCTGCCTCGGATAACGTCACAGCCAGGCGGCAATTAAACACATGCTTTCGGTACAAATAGGAAGTGAACTCGCGAGGGCTGTTCACCGCCCTGGATCGCTTAGATTTCATGGAAGTAGCTCTTTATTTGCCGCCCGTAATATTGACAAAACCGCGTGGCGAATGGTGCGATTGTTTTCCATTTTTGTGGCGAGCAATTAACTTGGACGAGTAGAAGTGCGGGCGAAAGACAGTTTTAATTGGAACTTACCGTAGAGGTCGCGTCAGAACTACTCACAATGCTGAGTAGACGAGGTATTGGCAGAATTGAAGCAGTGAGGACAGGTCGTGAGTCGTGCTTGGGCAGCTCAGTTGGCCGGCACCGTAGCTCAGCGTGTTCGGTCAGAGGGTTAGCTACCCTCTGTAATAAAAAAAAAAAACTGAGTGAATGGATCAGTGATGAACTTGAACAAGCGTCATGGGACATCCGCCGCGAACAAATACAACCAATCACGAACAAAATGACATAAAATAGAAGCGACCTCATCTCATCGCGAATTGTATGTCGGTCGAATTGGTGGTCGGCTTCCCACCACATTAAAAAAAAAAAAAAAAAGAAAAAAAAAACCTGAGTAAAGGAATCAACGATCAAATTGAACGGATGTCATGTGATGTCCGCTCAGACCAAACGTAACGAACAATACCGAACATAATGAAAAAAAAAGTTGGTAGGGCACTTCCCCGCGAAAGGCAAAGGTCCCTAGTTCGAGTCTCGGTTCGGCACACACTTTTCATCTGTCAGGAAGTTTCTGCTCATAGTGCTCTTTGTAACAAAGACATTATTATTATCAGGAATATTACTATGTTTGTACGTGTGAATTTTACTGAATATATTGATCAGTTAGAACTCAAAACTTTTATTTATAGTCATAGTTCCTAATCCCGCTGAGTAAACGGCGAGTACAAACATTTTGAGCATACAATGTAAACTTTCACGGCCGGTATTGACTTCACTTAAAACTTCCGGGCTGATAGGAGACAGTTTTATACTTCGACTACGGCCTATCAGCCCGGAAGTTTTAAGTGAAGACAAACATTTTCTTTCGACGTGCACTAGAAGAATGTGGACTTGCAGACAGGAAATTATGGTCAGTGCGTTCTCGGTCCCTTTCTGGCTGTCCGCAAAAATGGTTTTCAGGCTCTTCTAAAAGACGGCGAAACAGGTTACTATTTAATCCGCCGCCTCACAACTTCACCCTAGACATTCTCCTAGTCGCGCCACTGAACGCGCCTCAGGACCAATTGCATCGTTAACTTGCTACTTGATACTCTCTGCTCCTTCCAGACTTCTCAGAGATTCTCCCAACATACTGCACGGAAAGTAATCAGTGGCAAGCTTCAGTTAATATTCGAATTTTTTAGTGCTCGAAAATCACTTAATTGGTAGAACAGTGGATCACAGCGATGTGCAGCGGATCAAAGAACAATGGGAAGTGTGTTCAACTATTGTTATTCATCGAACACAGGCAGATTCAAGGATTACTAGCATTCCTGTTACTAGGATGGTCTGTACACATTAACATTTAAAGTTGTACGATGTGAACAAACGAAATTATCAAGCTATCTCATTATGACCACTCTGACAGCGTGTACCAAAGGTAAGAAACGTCTGTTTTTGCTTAGGCTGTAAATACTTTAAATGGATGAGTTTCCTTGCGTATAATATAACTCCAGGCTCACGTATTCAACCGATTTTACCGAAGTTTTCCTAAAACTTCCGTAACAAAGACTTAAGAGCTCGTACATAGAACAATTTCGACTTCATCTTTTTGGAATTTGGCGGTGAAAAAAGCAGTTGAAATTCATTTGACAAAGAAGTTAATTAATAGTGATAGCCGTTTCAGCTTATACAAATCATAGAACCCAACGCTTTCTTTAAAAATCTTGCAAAGACTGCGCTACAGTGCAGCTCATAAAAATCCTTCGATGTCGTAGCATGGATCGACCGCTTGGTCACAGATGCAGTTTATTCACACTTCTTTACCTCCGATCAACGTCTCTGGTGCTTGTGCATCTGTGGCCACTGTCGTGGACTTTCCGACCGTGGTTTTCCGACCGTCATGGGAGGCCGCATCAGTAGCCTACTTTCTGGTCGGAAGCACACCGGCGTTAAACTGTTTGGTGTTGTCCGTGGCTTCTCCGACTATACTGTAATAACAACATTCCTTTATGTTTTATCTAGACTTACAACAGGCTATGCACAAAGTACATAGTCACGATTAAATGTTTCTTTTATTTTTAGTCTGATTAAAAGTCTAAAATAACGTGCCACATTTAAAAGAACGCAGAACACCACGATTGGTGAAGTTTCACAGAAATAAGGATAAAATTAAATTAGTTGTACAGAAGCTCGAAAATTAGAATGAACTTCAATGCGAGAGCCATTTAATAGATTCCACAAAGGAAATCTGTCTCGAAATATGACACAAAGTCTAAAGATACTCTGCTTGTACGTAATATACACCAGCGGCAAGGCACAGTCAATACCTTCAGTGTGCAATAACACTGGAACACCAGTGCGACTAAAGCAGAGTTACCAAATACGATTTTCCGAAATTCCTGTAACAAAGGAATCAAGGTAATTATTCCAGAATTCGATTCAAGAGCTGTTAGCAAAGGGAGTAACCCAGAAGTAGATATCCTCGGTATAGCGAAGCAACTCAAATTGCAGTCCAGAATGGCTGGGTGTTGTGTGCTGTCCTTAGGTTAGTTAGGTTTAAGTAGTTCTAAGTTCTAGGGGACTTATGACCACAGCAGTTGAGTCCCATAGTGCTCAGAGCCATTTTTTTGCAGTCCAGATAGTATACCAATTAGATTCTATTTCGCGATAATACAAAACAAGCTGCCCTTCTTTGTACTTTTTCGATGTCATCTGTCAGTCCCATCTGATGCGGATCCCACACCGCACAGCAGTATTCCAGAATAGGGCGGAGGGTTGGGTTAGGTTGTTTTTGGGGAAGACCAGACAGCGAGGTCATCGGTCTCATCGGACTAGGGAAGGACGGGGAAGGAAGTCGGCCGTGCCCTTTGAAAGGAACCATCCTGGCATTTTCCTGGAGCGATTTAGGGAAATCACGGAAAACCTAAATCAGGATGGCCGGACGCGGGATTGAACCGTCGTCCTTCCGAATGCGAGTCCAGTGTCTAACCACTGCGCCACCTCGCTCGGTGAGAATAGGGCGGACAAGTGTGGTGTAAGCAGTCTCTTTAGTAGACCTGTTGCACCTTCTAAGTGTTCTGCCAATGAATCGCAGTCTTTGGTTTGCTCTACCCACAATATCATCTATGTGATCGTTCCAATTTAGGTTATTTGTAATTGTAATCCCTAAGTATTTAGCTGAATTTACAGCCTTCAGATTTGTGTGACTTATCGCGTAATCGAAATTTAGCTGATTTATTTTAGTACTCATGTGAATAACTTCACACTTTTCTTTATTCAGGGTCAATTGCTACTTTTCGCACCATACAGATATCTTATCTAAATCATTTTGCGCCGGCCGAAGTGGCCGCGCGGTTAAAGGCGCTGCAGCCTGGAACCGCGAGACCGCTACGGTCGCAGGTTCGAATCCTGCCTCGGGCATGGCTGTTTGTGATATCATTAGGTTAGTTAGGTTTAACTAGTTCTAAGTTCTAGGGGACTAATGACCTCAGCAGTTGAGTCCCATAGTGCTCAGAACCATTTTTGAAATCATTTTGCAAGTAGTTTTGATCATCTGATGACTTTACAAGACGGTAAATGACAGCATCATCTGCAAACAATCTAAGACGGCTACTCAGATTGTCTCCTATGTCGTAGGCACGCAGTTTGGTTACAAGACGCTTGTGAGGAACGGTGTCTAAAGCCTTCTGGAAATCTAAAAACATGGAATCAATTTGACAACCCCTGTAGATAGCACTTATTACTTCATGAGTATAAAGAGCTAGTTGTGTTTCAGAAGAACCATATTTTCTAAATCCGTGCTGACTATGTGTCAACAAATCCTTTTCTTAGAGGTACTTCATAATGTTCGAATACAGTATATCTTCCAAAACCCTACTGCAAATCTTAGTAATATAGGCCTGTAATTCAGCGGATTACTCCTACTTCCCTTTTTTGGGTATTGGTGTTACATGAGCAATTTTCCAGTCTTTAGGTACGGATCTTTCTGTGAGCGAGTGGTAGTATATAATTGCTAAATATGGAGCTATTGTATCAGCATACTCTGAGAGGAACCTGACTGGTATACAATCTGGACCGGAGGCCTTGCCTTTATTAAGTGATTTAAGTTGCTTTGTTACACCGAGGATATCAACTTCTACGTTTCTCATCTTGGCAGTTGTTCTTGATTGGAATTCAGGAATATTTACTTCGTCTTCCTTGGTGAAGGAGTTTCGGAAAACCGTGTTCAATAACTCTGCTTTAGTTGCACTGTCATCAGTGACTTCACCGTTGTTATCGCGCAGTGAAGGTATTGATTGTGCCTTGCCACTGATGTTCTTTATGTATGACCAGAATCTCTGTGGGTTTTCTGCCAGATTTCGAGAGAGAATTTCGTTGTGGAAATTATTAAAAGCATCTCGCATTGAAGTGCGCTCTATATTTCGAACTTCTGTAAAACTTTGCCAATCTTGGGGATTTTGCGTTCTTTTAAGTTTGGCATGCTTTTTTCGTTGCTTCTGCAACAACGATCTGACCCGTTTTGTGTACCGTGGGGGAGCAGTACCATCACTTATTAATTTATGAGGTATATATCTCTCAATTACCGTCGATATTATCTCTTTGAAAACATACCACAACTTTTCTATATTTACGTGATCAGAACGGAAGGCGTGAAGACTGTCTCTTCAGTGACGTCAACATGGTGTTTCCGATCACAAGTATTTTAGACGCACCTTTTCCGACCGAGTGTGGACGTCGCGACAGTGCGAGAGGCTCAGGCGGGAAATGCCATGGTGCAGAATCGGCTGGTCGGAAGTGCCAGCGCAGCGCCTACGAAAGGGTCGGAAAGGGCACGGTCGGATTAGTCCACGCAGCCGCATGCGGCGTGGGATGGTCCACGAGTTCAAAAAGGCAGAGCGAGTGCTGTTGCTTCATTGTGTCGGCTCATTCTGAAGATCGCCGAAAGGTATGTGGCCGAATATTACGAGAAGATACAGAGCTTAGGCGCTTGCGCCGCGAAAGCATAAAAACGCGCAACAATTTGTACTACGTTCACCTGCAAGTGTGAAGGCTGTAAAGCGAAACTGATGTTGTTAGTGCTCTGTTTAGGTAGATATGTAGTTCTGTGAGGCCTACGAACATGTTATTAAACTTGGCAGCTGCCATGATTTGCATATGACTCAAACGCCGCTCCGTAAGTGTTTCTGTTTTGCTAGTAGAGCGCGCTGGAATCAGCTAAGCAGAGTGGCTACGTTCTTGTTCGCTGGTTCTGTTAGCCTTGCACGGTCGGTAGGACAGATCTGCTGAGTTCATAAAAGTAGGATAGAGTACTCGCAAATTTAAGCTTTCGATCGGTTCATGATGCTTGAGCCACTATCCCTATAGGTAGTTCTGCCACTTAAAGGCATAGAACTAATGCAAGTCGTACACAGTTCAATATTTTATTTTTATTTTTCGTGAGTTACTAGGGACTGTTGAAGCGGGGAGGAGGATTAGCAGCCTTTGAAATAAAAACCTCAACGTTTTCACAGCGATAGAGAAGGCAGGTCATGATCTCGCTGAGGAAACCATCTCAGCGTTCACTCACGAAGAAGGACGAAGGAGGAGACAAAAAAAAAAATCTCGCCCTTAAATTACTAAACAGTTGCTGACAGACCTCTTCATTTCAGCGGAAGTGCTGCGTCGCTCATAATCTGAAGTTCTTTGCCTCTCCCATACTTTCCATTATTGTTTGCAGCAACGACTTGTGTCGTAATTTTTGCCTAGACATTCTATCACTTCGTTTCATTTTGATCTTTGTTAGAAGTTTTTTTTTTCACGTTCATTACCTCCAGAGTGGCTGTTGTTCCTTACCCAACCAATCCATCCGCTAATCGACAATCTCCAGTAACACACGTTTGTGAGGCTTCTGATTGTCTCATTTCTGTATACAATGTCCATCTTTCGCACCCGGACGGAGCTGTACCGTGAAACACAGCTTTCCATGAGTCATGTCACATGTCGACGTTTATATTTTTGGTTGTTAGTAACTGTTTCTGTTTATAGAAAGCCCTTGTACCTGGTGTAATCCTGTTCACTATGTCTTTGTTTCCATCTTCCTTCTTTCCTGTTCTACTTTCGACGTCTTGAAGAGTCTCTTGCTCCAGTTTAACGTCATGTCCCCTCGATGCTTGTTCTGCTTTTGTTTATACGCGTAGTAAAGGTGTCAGCTACCACACGTTCCACTACATTGTGCAACCGACTAAGTTCCCGTCCACTTTCGGCGATCATCGCTATGTCAACAGCGAACCGCATCGTGACGGTTTTCTGTCAGTGACAAACAGTCCCCACATCGAGAGAGCAGCTGATCCCATACTGTAGTGTGAACGAGTCTAAAGTTGCGAATAACCGCCAACTGTGTCGATATATCTCAAATGCGACTGTTTGTGCCTGGTCCCTGAAGAAGTAGGGCGTAGCGGCAATCTGGGGATGCTGTGCGAAGATGAGCTTCATTGGCGCTGCTAGTTGTTCCGGTAACAGCACGCACTTCGACTGTAAATAACAACACAGTAGAACGACAACACAATACATGGTGTAATGCAAGGAGGCGCGCGTATAACACTGATGTTAATTGTACAACCCTTCTTTGTAGCAGAAAGTATGGAGGCCAAGACGAATTTAAAACGCAGTTGATGATACTCGTCGAGCCGGTATTGTCCAGCAACTTGCGGTTTATCGTGGCTGCCCTTAACTGCTCAAGGGAAGCCTTTCTAAAATTCAACGGGTTTGCTTATAACTCTGGTAGTGGTTCTATTAATCGTTTACCCGTCCGAGCCCGGAACACTCCTCGTTTAATGAGTAAGAAAACCAACCGAATCGGTCGTCAGTATTGCTGTATGGAGTCACCCGAGCTTCCCTCTCGGGCGGACCCAGTTCGAACCCCGCCGTTTGTCGAGGTCGCACGACCAATGCTCTATAACACTTAAAAAAGTATTTGTGCCACGCATTGTCTTTTCAGATATTTAACTGAAACGTTCAAACACAATAACAAATACAAATTAAAAATAACATAAACAGTTTCGTTAAACCAGATTTGTAATTCGCATCCCACAAACAAATGGACGTAGCACATCTAAGTTGTCCTTTCTAAAAGATTGGACGACAAAATTACTGTAAGTACGACGTTCGTTGGAAAAGTCCGTGCAAAGTCCGAGAGATGGCACCACCGGCGCGTATCGAGGTCATCTTTGGAAAGAAGGCACACCAAGTTTCTTTGTGTTTGGCATTCGTCTGAATCAAGGAAGTAGAGAGATGGTCAAAAAATTGACAAAAAATAATTTCATGTGGTGATTAAACATTACTTTATGAAAGGCGAAACGCCTCAGGAGACAAAAGAGAAGCTTGATAAACATTACAGTGACTCTGCACCTTCGATTAGAACAGTTTATAAGTGGTTTCAAAACTTTTGGAGTGGCCATATCGGCACAAGTGATGCTGAACCTTCTGGACGCCCTGTGGAGGTTCAGAAATAATTGATAAAATCCATGGTATGGTGATGGATGACAGAAGAGTTAAGGTGCATGAGATTGCTAGTGCTGTGGCATCTCGAATGAACGGGTATATAATATTTTGCATAAACATTTGGACATGAGAAAGCTATGAGTAAGATGAGTTCCGCTACTGCTCACGCTTGACCAAAAACGGAATCGTGCGAAGTGTTGCAAGTATTGTTTGCTGCTGTTCAGGAAGAATTCGCAGGACTTAAAGCATCGTTTCGTCACTGTGGATGAAACATGGATACATTATTATACTAAACAACAATCTAAACAATGGGTTACGAAGGGAGAATCTGCACCAAAAATGTGAAGACCATTCCTTCAGCCGAAAAGGTTATGGTGACTGTCTTTTGGGATTCGCAAGGGATAATCCTCGTCGACTATCTGGAAACGGGTAAAACTATCACAGGTGCATATTATTCATCGTTATTGGACCGTTTGAAAACCGAGCTGCAAGAAAAACGCAGCGATTGGACAGCAAAAAAGTTCTTTTCCATCATGACAATGCGCCAGCACAGACCTCAGTAGTTGTGGTCGCAAAATTAATGGAAATAGGATTCCAACTCGTTTCACATCCCCCCTATTCTCCAGACTTGGCTCCGTCGGACTACTGTTTGTTCCCCAATTTGAAGAAATGGCTGGTGGGACAAAGATTTTATTCAAACGATAAGTTGATTGCAGCAACTAATAGCTATTTTGCAGACTTGGAAAATTCCTATTATTCGGAAGGGATCAACAAATTAGAACAGCGTTGGACGAAGTGTATAAGTCTAAGAGGACACTATGTCGAAAAATAAAAAAGGTTTACCCCAAATACGTAAGTAGTTTTTTATTTTTGCACGGACTTTTCAAACGCCCCTCGTACTTACCCTGATATATACACAAGTTTATAAACTGAATGTTTCAACACTGGAATTGTTTCATTTAACGAGAAACGTAGTTGGCACGTTATCTGTTTTTCTTCACTCTGTAATTTATCTTTGACGTAACAGAAGAATACACTGAGAAAAAAGACCTTATTCGACAGGTGACTGTGATTTTCAGTGATCACCTCGGCTCTGATGACGAGAAAATACTCACGTACAAGGACAACAGCGATCGTTCAAAGCTCAGAACTACTGAGAAAACTTCCGATCACGGAGTGATTTCACCGAGGCTAGAAAAATATAGTATTAGCTCTAAGCAAGCGAAATACATATTAATTTTAGGCGTTAATTTGAGTTAGGACTAAACTGTAAGCATTAACACACCTGTAACACCACGGTGATTAACAAGCAGCTAGAACATTCGAACATTTTGTGTGACGACTGCAAAAAACAAAGCCGTGAAACGAGCTGATCTCACTGCAGACAAGGTATTGATGTTATTTTCCTTGGGCGCAGTGGACTCCACAGATCGAAGCATCGTGTGCATGAAGGGAAGCGCTAGAAAGACTGGAACTGTTCGAAGCTGTTAGAGTTCGTCATCATCATAGACCGTAATCGACGTCGGCTGATGAAATTTAGCGATTTCGGCGCCAGGGAAAACCAGGGTAACTTCCCAGACGCACGAGAGGAAAATCACCTGATCCCGACCGCGACCACCGGCCCCCAGCAGACAAGGGATCTGAAGCACTTCCGACGGAAACCACAAATTGCTCCTCTGTGGAATGCACTGCAGGCGTCAGGTGGTTAATTAGTCACCTGCTCACTGGTACTGAACAAAACGCCCATGGCAAGTAGGTTTCCAGAGCTGCGAAGGTAAATGCATATAGTATACTACTCTAGAGTATCTTATCACAGCAGAACGGTTATGAATCAGTGGACTTTCCTAAACAAAAATACTTAGACAGCAGTAAATTACACACACATTAGCCGTAGTCGGTCTCACATACGCACACTATTAAGTTACGTCTCGCCGTATTGGTACCCAGCGCAAATTCAAATGTGGAAGAAGTTTCATCATCTCTACACGGAGGACAAGGGCGTAAAATTTCACATCAACATGTCCTGCAATAAATCTCAAACCTCTCCTCCTCCTCTCCCCCCTCCCCCCTCCATCCCCAGTCTCTCTCTCTCTCTCTCTCTCTCTCCATGTAGCTCCTCCCCAACCGTCTCTGTCCCTCATCCCTCTTCTCTCTGTGTCCACCTCCTTCTAACCCCCCCCCCCCGCCCCCTCCTCTTACCTTTTTCCTATGCATCAACAAGTTTTCACTCTACCCCCGCCCCGGTGGTTTTTCCCTACACCACATCTTTTCAGTTAGTAACCAATACGTGCACTAAGTTTGGTTGAAATCGATCCGGGGGCTTAGGAGGAGGTGTTGAACATACGCTATGTGACATGTATTGCACACGTACATGATTCTCTGCTGTTTTACGCCATACGACACCACAGAGAATGTTAAATTTATTTGTGGTATTCAGTCATGTGGCTTGATCTTAGGTCCCAAAAACATGTTGACCAAATTATTGGTTCGCGGCGGTCGTGATCCTCACGACCTGGCTGACAAACTTAACAGCACAAATAAGAGACAAATTGCACTTCATAATTTTAAAAGTATCGCAAGTCAACTAAATACAGGAAATAAGTACCAACAGGTCGTTTTCGAACACTTTTACGCCATCCTTTCTCTTCCTCTCTCCCATTACTAGCGGCGGTGGGGAATCTTACTCCCATACTAAATAACAAGTAATTTACGAAACAGATGTGGTTGAAACTGCTCAAGGTGTTTTGATGCTCATCCCTATGGTATGTAGGTGGCTCCTAATGCCACGCTGCTTCTTACCGGATAGTAAGTAACCAGTGAATTCCCGATTCTCTAAATAATCGAACTCCCCTGTACAAAACACCGTCGAGTATCTAATTGCTTTACAAATGAGTTAATGTATTAAACATTTGTCTTCAAGCGTGTAAGCGAGAAAAAAGGAAAGGTCAGATATTATGTATGAAGTTTGTTGTAAGTCGCTAAGTGCTCTCATCGCCAAACACTGTATGAATAAGGTCAGGGCAATTGGTGCTTCCTTAGAACCTAGTTTTCCAAGCCTCCGAGTGTTTGTGACGTCATATCTCCCAGCCTTTGTGTCGTACAGTGATATGAAAAAATGGAAAGATCGTATGGCATTGTTGGCCGGGAGGCCTCAAATTTTTGCAGATACACTCAGTGCTATATATGTGGCTACTGTCTGCACCCGGCCGCGGTGGTCTCGCGGTTCTAGGCGCTTCAGTCTGGAGCCGCGCTGCTGCTATGGTCGCAGGTTCGAATCCTGCCTCGGGCATGGATGTGTGTGATGTCCTTAGGTTGGTTAGGTTTAAGTAGTTCTAAGTTCTAGGGGACTGATGACCTCAGATGTCAAGTCCCATAGTGCTCAGAGCCATTTGAACCATTTACTGTCTGCAAACTGCGTTGCGGATGAAGTTGCAACGCCATGCCTGATGCCACAGTTTTTCTGCATGAACAGCAGAAATGTTGTAAACGATAAACTTTTTAAATCATTTTGTCGGTGATATAAAGTTCCCTGAAGGTTTGAAATTATGAGTAAAGTTTGTAGCAAGTCGCTAAATGCTCTTATTCTTAAATACTGGATTAATACATACTCGCGCGCTATTATTTACCCATCTATTACGCTCCCATCCTATCGCTTTGAGAGATAGATACTAAGCGATATGTGTACCAAGTTTGGTTGGAATCGACCCAGTGGTTTAGGAGGACGTGTCGCACATGTACATACATTTTTATCACTCCTGGAAATGGAAAAAAGAACACATTGACACCGGTGTGTCAGACCCACCATACTTGCTCCGGACACTGCGAGAGGGCTGTACAAGCAATGATCACACGCACGGCACAGCGGACACACCAGGAACCGCGGTGTTGGCCGTCGAATGGCGCTAGCTGCGCAGCATTTGTGCACCGCCGCCGTCAGTGTCAGCCAGTTTGCCGTGGCATACGGAGCTCCATCGCAGTCTTTAACACTGGTAGCATGCCGCGACAGCGTGGACGTGAACCGTATGTGCAGTTGACGGACTTTGAGCGAGGGCGTATAGTGGGCATGCGGGAGGCCGGGTGGACGTACCGCCGAATTGCTCAACACGTGGGGCGTGAGGTCTCCACAGTACATCGATGTTGTCGCCAGTGGTCGGCGGAAGGTGCACGTGCCCGTCGACCTGGGACCGGACCGCAGCGACGCACGGATGCACGCCAAGACCGTAAGATCCTACGCAGTGCCGTAGGGGACCGCACCGCCACTTCCCAGCAAATTAGGGACACTGTTGCTCCTGGGGTATCGGCGAGGACCATTCGCAACCGTCTCCATGAAGCTGGGCTACGGTCCCGCACACCGATAGGCCGTCTTCCGCTCACGCCCCAACATCGTGCAGCCCGCCTCCAGTGGTGTCGCGACAGGCGTGAATGGAGGGACGAATGGAGACGTGTCGTCTTCAGCGATGAGAGTCGCTTCTGCCTTGGTGCCAATGATGGTCGTATGCGTGTTTGGCGCCGTGCAGGTGAGCGCCACAATCAGGACTGCATACGACCGAGGCACACAGGGCCAACACCCGGCATCATGGTGTGGGGAGCGATCTCCTACACTGGCCGTACACCACTGGTGATCGTCGAGGGGACACTGAATAGTGCACGGTACATCCAAACCGTCATCGAACCCATCGTTCTACCATTCCTAGACCGGCAAGGGAACTTGCTGTTCCAACAGGACAATGCACGTCCGCATGTATCCCGTGCCACCCAACGTGCTCTAGAAGGTGTAAGTCAACTACCCTGGCCAGCAAGATCTCCGGATCTGTCCCCCATTGAGCATGTTTGGGACTGGATGAAGCGTCGTCTCACGCGGTCTGCACGTCCAGCACGAACGCTGGTCCAACTGAGGCGCCAGGTGGAAATGGCATGGCAAGCCGTTCCACAGGACTACATCCAGCATCTCTACGATCGTCTCCATGGAAGAATAGCAGCCTGCATTGCTGCGAAAGGTGTCGGTGTACTGTACTAGTGCCGACATTGTGCATGCTCTGTTGCCTGTGTCTATGTGCCTGTGGTTCTGTCAGTGTGATCATGTGATGTATCTGACCCCAGGAATGTGTCAATAAAGTTTCCCCTTCCTGGGACAATGAATTCACGGTGTTCTTATTTCAATTTCCAGGAGTGTAATATACAGTGTTTACTTACATATTAATATAACCAAATACTTACACAACGCATTTACATGTTAATGTTTAAATTTGACAGACAGATCGCATTAAGTGATGTTAATCCATGCTAGTTACTGAGGCCACGACTCCGCTTATCTCCTATCATATTCAAAAACTTACCTCGTGTCGGCTGAGTCGCTCGTGAGATGCGAGCTAGGGAACTGCGTTGCGGTTTATCTTGTATGCCACAACGCACCACGAGTGATGTTACTGGATACTCACCTCTTGGAAGAGAGCAGCCACAACGACTTTATTGCTGTTACGTTGGTAATAGTCCTGTCCGTCATATGTTATTTCAGTCTTTCAGTTTTGAAGCCGGCCGGTGTGGCCGTGCGGTTCTAGGCGCTTCAGTCTGGAACCGCAGTCTGTTAAGTCCCATAGTGCACAGAGCCATTTGAACCATTTTTTTTCAGTTTTGGAAATTTCCCGTATGTTGTGCAGCCTTTTCGTTTTACTTGTCGGGTAGGTACCCTTATGCAAGGAACAAGCTGATATTTGCAGGAGCATCTCACATTTGTATCCCATCAACCCGAACTTCGCTTGAAGACTAAAAACACTAAAAATTATTTTACTTCAAAGAAGAAGCATCGAACAGTTACTAGAACGATTTCCCGTCAGACCTTAAAATCCGTAAATAGTCACGTGACGCTCATCAATTTAATCTCACAGAAAAATACAGTGAAGATACAGAAGTGATTACACACGATGAGCCAACAAATTAGCCGGCCGCGGTGGTCTCGCGGTTCTAGGCGCGCAGTCCGGAACCGTGCGACTGCTACGGTCGCAGGTTCGAATCCTGCCTCGGGCATGGATGTGTGTGATGTCCTTACGTTAGTTAGGTTTAAGTAGTTCTAAGTTCTAGGGGACTGATAACCACAGCGGTTGAGTCCCATAGTGCTCAGAGCCATTTGAACCATTTGAACCAACAAATTACGACCACCCGCTTGACACCGTGTAGGTCCACGTGTGGAACGCGATGTTGTTCTGGTCTTCGGTCCAAGCTCTGGTTTCATGTAGCTCTAGTCATTCCTTTGCAGCCTCAGACTACCTCAACCTACGTCCATTGAAATGGAAATGATCGTTTGGCGTCATTGGCCGGGAGGCCCCTTGCGGGGCAGGTCCGGCCGCCTGGGTGCAGGTCTTATTACATTCGACGCCACATTGGGCGACCTGCGCGGCGGATGGGGATTAAACGATGATGAAGACAACACAACACCCAGTCCGTGAGCGGAGAAAATCTCCGACCCAGCTGGGAATCGAACCCGGGCCCGTAGGACGGCAATCCGTCACGCTGACCACTCAGGTATCGGGGCGGACTACCTACGTCCATTGGAACGAGCTCACTTTATTAATGCATAACTGTCCCTCTGCAGTACTTACTCCCCCATACTTGCATCCATTAGATTATGATGACTCAGGCTCCATAGCGAAGGAGGCATTCAACAGAAAGAGGTGACTCTTATGTGACAAATTAGATAAAGGACTAAGGAAAAGGCTTGGCAAATGTTTTGTCTGGAGTGTGGCACTATATGGAGGGCAGAAACGTGGAGGCTGAGATGAGAAGATGAAAAAAAGGTTAGAAGCATTTGAGATGTGGATGTGCAGGAGAATGGAGAGAATAAGCTGGATGAAAAGAGTGAGTAATGAAAGAGTATTGGAAAGGGTTGGTGAGAGAAGGTGTCTGCTGAAGGTAGTAAGAGAAAGGAAAAAGAACTGGTTGGGACATTCATTGAGAAGGGAGTGCTTGCTAGCAGATGCCTTGGAAGGATTGATTTGTGGGAGAAGGCTGAGAGGAAGAAGGAGATACAAGATGATAGACGACATAAAGGGAAGAGGAAATTATGCTGACCTGAAGAGGATGGCAGAAGACCGGACAGCCTGGAGAACTACCATGTGGAAACCTGCCTTTAGGCAGAACACTGATGATGATGATGGTGGTGGTGACGATGATGACTCAGTCTGTGTCCCATCAACAGATTCAACTTTTAGCCAATTTTCACTACACATTTTTCCCCAGTTCTATTCAGCTCCTTCTCCTTAGTGATTCCACCTATCCATGTAATCTTCACCATTCTTCTGCATCTAAAATTACGTGACTACTTTGCAATTCACCATTAAGCCCCTGCGAGAAGGTTCATCGAACCATTGTGAACCTATGTCTCTACCGTTCCCCTCTTGAACAGCTTATATCTTTCAGTGTGAGCTCTGATTTCTCTTATTTTATATGATGATCATTTCTCCCTATGTAAGAAGCCCGCTAAAAAAATATTTAAGAATTCAGGGGAGAAAGTTGGAGATTGAAATTTCGTGAGAAGATCCTGCCACTACGAAAAACGCCTTTCTTTTAATGGCTGCCGACCCAATTCGCGTATCACTTCGGTGGCACCCTCTCCCCCATTTCCTTATAATACAAAACGAGCAGCCATCTTTGAACTTTTTCAATGTCTTCCGTCGACCCTACCTGATGCGGATCCCACACAGCGCAGTAGCACTCCAGAAGAGGATGGACAAGCGTAGTGTAGGCAATCTCTTTGGTAGACCTGTTGCATTTCCTAAGCGTGCTGTCAATAAATCACGATCTTTCGTTGCTTCTCCCACTGCATTTATTCGTTCCAATTTAAGTTATTCGTAATTGCAATCCCTAAGTACATAGTTAAATTTACAGCCTTTAGATTTGTGTGACTTATCTCGTAATCGAAATTTAATGGATTTCTTTTAGTACTCATGTGAATAACTTCACGCTTTTCATTATTTAGAGTCAACTGCGACTTTTCGCAGTGTACAAATATCATGTCAAAATCACTTTTCAATTGATTCTGATCATCTGACGACTTTCCAAGACGGTAAATGATAGCATCATCGACAAATAATCTAAGGTATATGCTCAGATTGTCTCCTAAATCTTTTATATAGATCGGGGACAGTAGAGGGCCAGGAACATTTTCTTGGGGAACGCCAGATATTACTCTGTTTTACTCAGTGACTTTCCGTCAGTTGTTTTCGACTGTTACCTTTCGGACAAGAAATCACGAAAGCAGTCGCACAACCGAGACGACACGACATAGGCACACAATCTGATTAGAAGTCGCTTGTGAGCAACAGTGTCAAAAGCCTTCTCGAAAACAAGAAATACGCAATCAATTTGACATCCCCTGTTCGTAGAACTCATTACTTCGAGCGAACAAAAAGCTAGATATGATTCACAGGAACGAGACTGTCTGAATCTGTGTTTGATATTCGTCAGTAAATCGTTTTCGTCGAAGTACTTCACAATGATCGAGCACAGTACGCGTTTCAGAATCCTACTGCAAATCGACGTTAGTGATATAGATCTGTAATTCAGCGGATTATTCCTATTTCCATTCTTGGGTATGGGTGTGACCTATGCAGATTTCCAGTCTTTAGGTATGTATCTTTCGACGACCGACCGGTTGTGTCTCAGTGCCAAGTATGGAACTACTGTATGACCATACTCTGGAAGGAATCTAACTGGTATACTATCTGGGCCAGAAGAGTTGTCTTTATTAAATGATTTGAGTTGCTTCGCTACATCGAGGATATCTACCTCTAAGTTACTCGTGTTGCCAGCAGTTCTTGATTCGAATGCTGGGATATATACTTCGTCTATTTTGGTGTGGGAATTTCAGAAAACCGTATTTAGCAACTCCGCTTTAGTGGCACTGTCATTGATTGCTAACATAGATAGTGCTATTACGCTGCGAAAGTATTTATTGTGTCTTACCGCTGTTGTGCTTCACATACGATCAGAATCTTTTTGGGTTTTCTGACAGATGGAGGTTTAATTGTGGAATCTATTAAAAGCGTCTCGGAGGTTAGAGATAAATTTCGAGCTTCTGTGAAACTTCGCCGCTCTTGGGAATTTTGCATTCATTTACAGGGTGACAATTATTGAACTATATGAAAAAACTTAAACTAGTTACAAACTACGGCGTGCACACACTTTATTCAACATGTAAACGTCACTGCAGATATCCATATTTAGGTTATGACATGTTCTACGAGGGCAGTCCAATAAGTAATGCAACAAATTTTTTTTCTCGGCCAATTTTGGTTGAAAAAACCGGAAATTTCTTGTGGAATATTTTCAAACATTCCCGCTTCGTCTCGTATAGTTTCATTGACTTCCGACAGGTGGCAGCGCTGTACGGAGCTGTTAAAATGGCGTCTGTAACGGATGTGCGTTGCAAACAACGGGCAGTGATCGAGTTTCTTTTGGCGGAAAACCAGGGCATCTCAGATATTCATAGGCGCTTGCAGAATGTCTACGGTGATCTGGCAGTGGACAAAAGCACGGTGAGTCGTTGGGCAAAGCGTGTGTCATCATCGCCGCAAGGTCAAGCAAGACTGTCTGATCTCCCGCGTGCGGGCCGGCCGTGCACAGCTGTGACTCCTGCAATGGCGAAGCGTGCGAACACACTCGTTCGAGATGATCGACGGATCACCATCAAACAACTCAGTGCTCAACTTGACATCTCTGTTGGTAGTGCTGTCACAATTGTTCACCAGTTGGGATATTCAAAGGTTTGTTCCCGCTGGGTCCCTCGTTGTCTAACCGAACACCATAAAGAGCAAAGGAGAAGCATCTGTGCGGAATTGATTGCTCGTCATGTGGCTGAGGGTGACAATTTCTTGTCAAAGATTGTTACAGGCGATGAAACATGGGTTCATCACTTCGAACCTGAAACAAAACGGCAATCAGTGTAGTGGCGCCACACCCACTCCCCTACCAAGAAAAAGTTTAAAGCCATACCCTCAGCCGGTAAAGTCATGGTTACAGTCTTCTGGGATGCTGAAGGGATTATTCTGTTCGATGTCCTTCCCCATGGTCAAACGATCAACTCTGAAGTGTATTGTGCTACTCTTCAGAAATTGAAGAAACGACTTCAGCGTGTTCGTAGGCACAAAAATCTGAACGAACTTCTCCTTCTTCATGACAACGCAAGACCTCACACAAGTCTTCACACCCGAGAGGAGATCACAAAACTTCAGTGGGCTGTTCTTCCTCATGCACCCTACAGCCCCGATCTCGCACCGTCGGATTTCCATATGTTTGGCCCAATGAAGGACGCAATCCGTGGGACGCACTACGCGGATGATGAAGAAGTTATTGATGCAGTACGACGTTGGCTCCGACACCGACCAGTGGAATAGTACCGTGCAGGCATACAGGCCCTCATTTCAAGGTGGCGTAAGGCCGTAGCATTGAATGGAGATTACGTTGAAAAATAGTGTTGTGTAGCTAAAAGATTGGGGAATAACCTGGTGTATTTCAATGCTGAATAAAACAACCCCTGTTTCAGAAAAAAAAGTGTTGCATTACTTATTGAACTGCCCTCGTATGTGCCTGCCATCATTGGCGATGAAGTGGCGCAGACGAATAGCGAAATTCTGCATGACCCGCTGAAGTGTCGGAACATCGATGCTGTCCATGACCTCCTGAGTGCCTCTTTTCAGCTCAGCAATGGTTTTGGAATTACTGCTGTACACCTTGGCTTTAATATAGCCCCACAAAAAGGAGTCGCTTGTGTTCATATCCGGAGAATATGGCGGCCAATCGAGGCCCATGCCAATGGCCTCTGGGTAACCCAGAGCCAGAATGTGGTCCCCTAAGTGCTGCTCCAGGGCATCAAACACTCTCCTGCTTCGATGGGGTCGAGCTCCGCCTTGCATGAACCACGTCTTGTCGAAATCAGGGTCACTTTGGATTATGGGGATGAAATCATCTTCCAAAACTTTCACGTACCGTTTGGTAGTCACCGTGCCATCAAGGAATATTGCACCGGTTATTCCGTGAGTGGACATTGCATACCACACAGTCACCCGTTGAGGGTCAAGAGACTTTTAGATCGCGAAATGGGATTCTCCGACACCCGAAATACGCCAGTTTTGCTTATTGACGAACCCATCCAAACGAAAGTGGGCTTCGTCACTAAACCAAACCATGCATGCGCATAATATTTCCCATCACGTCATACGACCAACCGTGCAGTTTGAACGTCCTAACGCAAACCGTTCCGAAGTTATGACGATTTTGTTTCATATAGTTCAGTAACTGACTTGGCCTGCTTTTTTTCGTTGATTCTGCAACAGTGTTCAGATCTGTTTTGTGTACCATTCGGAATCAGTGCCATCTCTTATTAATGTATTTTGTATATATATTTGGTATATATTTCTTTGACTTTAAACCATATCTTGTCTACGCTTACATAGTAAGATTGTAAGGAATTGAGACTGTCTCTTAGGAAGGAGTGAAACGAATTTTCATCTGCTTTCTTAAACAGATTTGTTTTGCGCTTACTTTTGGTGGGTTTGTATGTTACGCTATTCAGTCTCGCTACACCAACCTTGAGTCACTAATCCATATATCTGTCATGATGTTGCCTATTTGCCCAGGATTGTCTGTTGCTAACACGTCAAGTATGTTTTCGCGGCTATTTAGACTTTGGGTGGGCTCCTACACTAAACGTTCAAAATAATTTTCTAAGAAACCATTCAGTACGATTTCGGACGACATTTTATGCCTACTTCCGACTTTCAACATGTATTTTCGAGAGCATATGGAGGGTACATTGAAGTCATCACCCCTTTTTGAAATGAGACTCAAATTTTCTTTGTTGTCATCTGAGCCGAGGGGGCGTAAAAGGAACCAATTATTAATTTATGGTGGTTATCAAGTATAGCCTCTACCCATACTAGCTCACAGGAACTTCCTACAACGATTTTACTACAAGTAAAACTACTTCTGACAGCAACATACACACCACCACCAATTGTATTTAATCTATCCTTTCTGAACTCGGTTAGGTCCTTTGCAAAAATTTTGGCTGAGCCTACTTCGGGCATTAACCAGCTCCCCAAACCTATAACGATTTGACCTTCAGTGCCTTCTGTTAGTGCTTGGAGCTCTGGTTCTTTCCCATATGACAATTTACGTCTACTACACCGACTGTTCGCTGGTCAACCCTCGTCCTGTGTTTGTCCCGCACCCTTTTAGACTGACGTCCTTTCTGTAGTTTCCGGAGACTCTCTAACCTAAAAGACCGCGCAGTCCCCTCCACACTGCCCCCGCTATCCGTGTAGCCACTTCCTGCGTCTAGTGTATCTCTGAGCTATTAAATGGAACCGGGAACCCACAACCCTATGGCACAAGTCGAGGAATCTGCGGCCTACGCCGTCACAGAACCGTCTGAGCCTCTGTTTCAGACCCTCCTCAGCTCTGTTCTGTCGATGATGCTACAGATGATGAGCTCCATGTTCGTCTCAAAAGAAAGACCTTCAATCTTTACCACTTCAGCTAGCCGCCCGAAACCGGAGAGAATCTCTTGTAGTCCAAAGCGACAAACATAGTACTGACACGAGCCACCACCTGCTGTTGGTTGCACGCTGTGGTCTTCATGGCATCCAAAGCATCTTTTTAACACCTCTAACGACTACTCCCGGTATGCACACAGAGTGCACACTGAATTCCTTCCCCTCCTTGGCAGCCATATTCCTGAGAGACCCCATTGTGCACCTAATGTTGGAGATCCCAACTACCAGTAACCTCACCCCCCCCCCCCCCCAGACCTTGTGACCCGAGAGGCTTCCTCTGGAACTGACAGTTTGGCAGGTACAGGTATCGGCCGAAAAGCTTTTCATCAGACGAATCGGGAAGACACTCCGATTGGCCGCCTGGAAAGTCTTTCGTTGCCTGCCACATCTTGGAATGACCTCCTACTCGACGACAGGTGAGGGGTCAACCTCAGTTGAGGTAGTCCCTGGGGCGGATACAGTACTGGACCAATCGGGAGACAAGTGGGACGTGCTGGACCTCCCTTGGATCTCCACGTCTGGCCATCCACAGTGATGCCCAGCTTCAGGCTGTGTTACTGAAGACGACACCACCTGGAGTTGTGAGCGAAGGGTCACCAACTCACCTCGCATCTCGGCACAGGAATCACAGTTTCTGTCCACGCTAAAGACGACGTAAATACACTGTAGACAGTTAATAAAATGCGGAACTGTGCTTGATTAATACACAAAATCTCAGTAATCCCACGCCCACTACAACGGTGACTGACGATGTTGTTGGGTCGACATATCAACATGTAGGGGTCGCCTGCAAGGAATAGTTGAGCCGTGATAAAAATTGCTGTTTTGAAGAGCGCGCTGCAGCGCGTAGCGTGAAGCAGTCGCCCTCCGTTTCTGGCGGTGGCGCCGCTGTGGCAATCGCAGTTTTGGTGTCTCCCTCTGGTGGGAAAGGGGAAAGGTAGCCTGTTCACGTGCGTTTAAGGGGCGCTATGAGCTCGCCAGTCGGTCAGTCTGGGTCAGTCTCTCGTCCCCAGCTTGCTAGTCTGTCTCTCGTCCGCATTTGTGAGGCAGTTAGTGTCTGTCTGCCGTTCGGAGTGCTAGTATGTCTGTCGTTCGGATCAACCTTTAAAGCCGGAGAATGAGAGTCTTTCCACTCAGCCAGTAAGAGAACTCAGCGAGTGGACGCCCGGTCGGGGCTTAGTTTCTGCATCTGAGTCTGCGCGTTAGGCCACCAGTCTGCTCGAGTTTGCTCAGGCAACGGCCATTGGCGGTTGGATCGATCGGTTGGTCGGTCGTGCACTGAGACACAAGATGACTTGTCCGCCTAGAGCGTCGGCACATGTGAGGTCGCCACGTGAGTCCAGCGGGCCGCGCCGTATAGCGAGCGGTAATGGCTTCGCGGTCGACACGAGAGCAACAGGAGTCAAACCACGACTTAAGTCTGGCCGGTGCGAGCTGCGACGCCGCGCCGTGAGATGGCAGATCGGCGCGCCTTCCTGCGTCCGTTGAAGCGGCTGGAAGCGGACGGTTTGGGAGAGCGATTTGGGGATGCTGCGCCAGGTCTTCTCGAGAAATCGCAGTTTATTAGAAGTTAAGTGATTGGTGATATGTTCTGTGATTTACTCTTGTTAAACTCTACTTACAACTTTGAACATGGCTGAAGTTTGCAGCAATCGTAGACACAAACTTGAGAAATATGTAAAAATCTGCCAACCGGTTGCATAGGTTTGCAACCAGTTGGCAGATTTTTACATTTTTTTTTTTAAATTCTACTTGTTTTCTTGGTCAGTCTCTCGTGCCCAGCTTGCTCGTCTGTCTCTCGTCCGTATTTGTTAGGGAGTTAGCGTCTGTCTGTCGTTCGCAGCTGCCTCTGTCATGTTTGTCAGATTTGGTGTGTTAACGAATTTATTGCTTGTAGTGTAACGGCCTAATTCCTGAAACATGGTCTGATCTTGCCTATCATCTTGAGAGGCGGTATCTGTGTACTGTAGAGCATCTTAACTTGTTTGGCCAACCCTGTAGAATTTTATATAAGATTGCATTTCGTGGGCTTTTATTTAAATGATCATTTTAGTATATAAAGTTGCCACCCTTTGACCGTAAGACTTTCCTAGAAGTCAAAATCAAGTTGCACCTCCGGTGGCAAAGTTAATATTTTAATTTTTAGTGTTTTGTACCATTTTCAGCCCTCCTACCGGGTGCATAGTTTGTGTGCTTGTGTAAATTGTTAAAACTTTTAAAGAATCTGGTGTGTTGCAGATTTGCACCAGGGTAGTCTTTCAGAGGCTGTTGTGAGCGGTCGTAACTACGGCCGTGTCAAAAGGGAGCGGCAAGGTTCTCTGCCCGAAAGCTCATACAGTCAAAACTTGTTTCTTTCTGTCTCTGAATGAATTGTAACTTGATATTTAGAGGGTGCTTTCTGATTATAATTTTAAATCTGTTTCTTTAAAAATATGCTTTTAGGCACTAGTAAAGTGAATAAAATTCCCATTTGTTAAAGGCAATTTGCTTATGATTTCATCAGTTACTCCCTGGCAACTACTTCCACTCTTACATAGTGTGATTAAATGTGTTAATGTTCTTGATGAATCGCTAGTAAATAAAATAAATTCTTAAGAATATTCTTTGAAAATAAATCACGGTTCAATATTGATACCAAGGATTCGCTGGCGTATTATTGGGTGTGTTATGAGAGGCTTTTCTAAAGATTGCGTTCCAAGTCCGAATATATCAGCCTTATAAGATGGCATGAGGCACACACGGTTCCGAAAGCTCTCTTGCATGCATTAACCTCCACTTATTTTTTATTTGATGAACAATATTACGAACAAATTGACGGTGTCGCTATGGGGAGCCCTCTCTCTCCGCTGGTGGCTAATTTGTTTATGGAGGATTCTGAAGAGAAAGCCCTCAACTGAGCAGTATTAAAACCGACGGTCTTCTGGAGATACGCGGATGACACTTTTATAGTGTCGCCCCACGGAGAGGATAAACTGATAGAGTTTTTGGAACATCTCAATTCCATTCACGGAAACATCAAGTTCACTATGGAGCGAGAGATGAATGGCTGTTTACCGTTTCTGGATGTGCTGGTTCGCCGGAAAGAAGATGGATCCCTAGGTCATTGCGTATGCCGTAAGCCCACACACGCAGACCTGTATTTGCAGGCGTCTAGCTGCCACCACCCGTCGCAAATTATGAGTGTTCTGAAAACTTTGGTCCACAGGGCTCATGTAGTGTCTGATGTTGACAGCCTGCAGGATGAGCTTGTACACCTGGAGGCAGTTTTCAGGAGAAATGGCTATTCGCAACAGCAGATTAAGAAAGCCCTGCAAATAAAAACTGCAGAAAAATCACAGGAAAAGGATGAGGAAGTGGAAAGGGAAGTGAAATCTACAGCCTTTCTCCCACACGTGGGTAATGTTTCTTCTAAAATCGCTAGAATCTTGAAGAAACATAAAGTGGATGTGATATTCCGCCCACCAGCTAAGACTGCAGCCTTGTTGGGATCCGTTAAGGATGATCTGCTCTTGCGAAAGGCGGTGGTTTATGAAATCCCTTGTGAGTGTGGCAAACGTTACATAGGGCAAACCACGCGCACTGTACAGGAACGATGCGTCGAACACCAGCGGTACACACGTCTTCTTCAGTCCAACAAATCAGCAGTTGCCGAACATTGCATTTCTACTGGCCATGCTATGGATTATAAAGATGTTAAGATTTTAACTACTGCTTCATCTTTCTGGGACTCAGTTGTTAAGGAAGCTGTAGAAATACAACTAGCCGACAACCTGCTAAACCGTGACGAAGGATTCATCTCGACAATGCTTGCAAACCGCTCATTTCACACCTTCGTTCGGAAAGAATTTCTGCATCTTCACTTCCGACAGATGTTACCACTTTTAAAGATTAATTATTTATTAACAAGCACGGTGGATTCGCAGCAGCACTATTTTGTTTGCACTCTGCGCTCATATGTTTGTCTTTGCTATATACATCTTATTTATGACTAGTGCAGTAGTGGCAACTTTGATATCTTTGACGCATGCGCTTTCAATCCTCAGCAGCTATGTATCACGTGACTCTCCGTATAAATAGGCACGCGCAAACGCTACAAACTGAGTCTCTGACTCGCCTTGAAGATGGCTGGGAGGTTTCCAGCCGAAATATCGCAAGAAGAATTCTCGCTGTCCCGAGTGCACGCCCGAAAGATGGTGGAACATTATGTTCACCGGGAAAACTTGAAGAATCACATCTCTTGCAGTTGTTTGGATCCCTATTTTCACAGATACAATTACCCTCGTCGTAATCTGTTCCACCATGCTGATGAGAAACGAGAAGGGTCATAAATCTTTTATGACAAAATTAAAAAGAAGAACAGTCATAGAAAATTTAATGACAAAATGGGTATCGAGAACAGTTGCAAAAATTTTAATGACAAAATGGCTGCTGCTTATGGTGTTAGAGCGACACACAATAGAAGATTGCAAGAGACCCCCCCTCCCCCATCCCCTTATTAAATCTGAAGTGTCTAAGGTTAGTTAGAGAGTCTGTTGAAGATGGCGTAAGAGGCGTACAGTATGACCGGTCGTGGTTTTCTGTCCGGGAGTTAACATCCTCGGATTATCTTAGTGAGTCGTGGCGTAGGATTTCCTCCTACCTGTTTCCCCGCAAAGCTTTAGTGGTTGATATCCCTCGCAGAAGCAGCATCAGCGTCTTCAGATTCTTGGAAAAGAGCCTTTCTACATCCTGTAAATCTAAGAGACCATGTGGGAAGCTATATTACTTGAAATAGTGTTCGTGGATGGCCTTATGATGTATTTATTTACGAAAATACCGTAGTCTGGTAATACTGAGAAAGCTTATTGACTTTTCATGTCTAAAAAAAGCAATTTCTTTGAGGGTATCCTGTCGGCGACTGGCGACTATGGCACGGAGTCTAAAGCTTGTGAGGCAACGGGCGAGTCGTCTCGCCCTGAAAATATTCTAAGTTCGGAGGAAGCAGTGGGAGCACGGGGCGCTTGGCGGGCGCTGGCCGCTCGGCAGGCCGACCACGTGGTGCCAGACGGTGGCCGAAGCGAGAGGGGTCCAGCCCGATTGCGTGGCTGGGAATTCCATGGTGACGCTGTGTCGATGAAGGAGATTTGTATGCCGGGATTGCCAAAGATGCCGGACTTTGTGAAACCTTAATGGCAGACATTTCACAGTTCGTATATAAATTAATAGTAGCCAGATGAATCATGATACCTCAAAAAGAAACATATACATCACCATTATTTGCACGACGATTCTGGTGGTGTAATCAGATTTTCAATATCTTTATTAGTTTAAAGTTTAATATCTGACGATAAATGATACAAGTAACACCCAGCAACGAATTTCCAAAATATAAACGCTTCCTCCGATTTTGTCGATCGCCATGTCTTTAGGAAGCTATTAGTGTAAACCTAAATTGGTATGAATTACAGGAATGTAACTTGAATGGTACATGAGTTACTGGAGGTCAAAGTGGCCGATTACTATCCATCACGTCAGGCCATAAGTACTCCACAGTTACACGAAAAAACGGTAGCAGCATGCTTATAAATATTTTTATTCATCTATGTCTTTGTTTATATCCGATATATACTATTGACAGGTGGCTACACTGAGTCACAGCGCCAGAGATTGCGCCAAAGATTATTATTCCGCCGCCTCCATTGCTGCAGTAGTAGTTCAGAGGGTGTCGAGGGCAGTTGTTCAGTTGGGCGAGACAGTAGATGCTGTTCGCTTGGTGTAATGTATAGATGGAAGAAGTTGCAATTGTCAGAGTGTATTTGAGAAAGGAGATGGGCTTTTGATTTATGATGCTGGTGTAATGCAAAATTTTCGCCAATATATATAATGAGGTAAAAAGGTATTACAGTTTTCTTTAATGACAATACCTCTTGCTCACAGGTACAGTCAACAAGGCATCTGGCTCGTGTTCATTTATTAGACCTGTAATTCTGGTTTCTATGTGCAATTATAGTATTTCTGGTTTTTCAATTAGTTAATTGTAAATGGTGTTTAAAATATTTTGTCGTATTGAGAAAGAACCGAGCCAGATACATGTACGTTGAGTCACACTACCTCACACAGAACAGTTACACTTGTGCTTTGTTGTCTCGTAGTTTTTACAGTTGCAGGGGACTTAATTAATCAATTGTGTTAATGGAAATTCCTTGTCATTCTTTATTTTTATTTTATGCAGTCAGATTGCGTGCTAATACTAGTCAGGGCCAACCGGTTACGAGACATCATAACCGATCACACTGCTACTAAAATTATTGCATTTATTCTTTTTAATTAAGCCCCCATGCACTGTTCATGAAGAAATTGGTTAAATATTTACTGTGTTTTAGGAAGCACAGAGACATTAGACTACTGGCCTACTTTTAGTTTCTATTCCTTTGATATATGTTTATTTAATTTTTTTTATGTATCTAATAATGAGTGTTAGAGCGTGTTTATGGTCCAGCCGTAGGAATATTTATTTAATTTCAAGTTATTTAAATGTAGATCCAGTATTGTGTATGTGTTTCAATATGTTTGCGAGTGCACGTTGGCTTTGAGACATGGTGCGAGAGCTCTAGCCAATCACAGCGCTCGTTACTAAGGGAGACGTATGCAGGTTGCGGAGGAGCATCGTGTCCGGGGAGGACACTAGGGAGTACAGGCAGGGCGGCAGTTCTGGAGAGTACGGCACGGGACACGGAAAGTGCTGTACGGCGCGGCGGACGCACGGTCGCGTGAGAGACTTGCAGAGTGTGGAGCGGTTTGCGCGTGGTCGCGGCAGATAGAAACACTTTGGAGTGCCGACTTGTGCACTTGTGAAAAGTCCGTCGCTTCTACAGTGAAGACGTAGTGTGCGTTTAGAAGTGAATATCTCGCGAGCTGTGTTGTCGTTCATAACTAATTACGTGCTGTAGGAATCTATCGTTTCCCTGTGAATCAATTTATGTTTTATTTACTTGCTGAACCATCGACGCCGGCCGGTGTGGCCGTGCGGTTAAAGGCGCTTCAGTCTGGAACCGCGTGACCGCTACGGTCGCAGGTTCGAATCCTGCCTCGGGCATGGATGTGTGTGATGTCCTTAGGTTGGTTAGGTTTAATTAGTTCTAAGTTCTAGGCGACTGATGACCTCAGAAGTTAAGTCGCATAGTGCTCAGAACCATTTGAACCATCGACACGAATAAGTGTTTTGCAGAAATATACCGCATTCTCAGAAGTACTTCTACTATCGTACTCGTCATTTAAAGTCGTTAAGATAGTACCTGCAGATTTTATTTAATTACAGTCTTTCATTTATAAATTTATATGTTACTTTCATAATTCGCAATTGCCGGGTGATAGAAACCTTCGACCATTCGATTCCTGTGTGTAGTCTTATCGTATACCGTAGACTCAACAGTATTTGGCCCGTAATGCGGCAACTACGTACCCAAGCCCCTAGACAACGAAACCAGCCAAAACTTTTAATATTTCAACGTTGAGTCGGGGGGTACGTAGTTGAGGGCCACCTCCTCATTTAATTTAATTTATGTTTCGGAAAGCCCGCAAGCTCGTACTTACAATCGTGAATCATCGCGTTCAACTTCGTTCTCATTTGTTTAATAAAACAACTGCTTTCTGCCGCCATACTATTCTTGTAAGAAAACCCTATCACCAGTAGGCTTCTCCAAACAACTGCAGTGGAAAAAGTGGCCTTTATTAGCGGGTATTTATTAAACAAAATGATTTGCTTCGCTTCAGAATGGCTGTGGTTTCCCTACGTATCGTATGCGCAGATGTAGCTGTCTTTCTCACTGCTAGCCACAGCGCCTCGCCCCGCAGTCTACTCGCGACGTCAGATGGTCCAGCAACTACTTCAGCCAGTGTCGGAACTGAAACCTTACTCCCCGCTACGCGCTACAGTTCTGTCTGAGCTTATTAAATGCTACCGATATCTGTCAGGTGCGACATATAATGTAAATCTGAAAAATAAGAAGATAAAATGTAGTTTGAAAATAAGGGGTACCTCACAAGAAGGCGACGTGCTGCCAGGAGAAGACCGCATCATTTTGCTCTGATCCGGCTACACTGCTGGGTATTAAAATTGCAGCACCAGGAAGGGTAGCGACGTTTTATGTATTGTGTGTATACAACAAAACAGAAGAAATACGTGATTAAGTTTGTAGTTGATTTGAGTCTCTACAGGCGCCACTTCAGTACACGCAGCTGCCACCTCCGCCAGCAAACGCGGCCTTAACTCTGCTACGAGTCCATCAGCAGACGTGTCCAGTGGGCGAGAAGTGTGGAGCACGAGCCGTCTAGGGCAACAGTCCAACATCCTCTATGTCAGTGGTTCGCAACCTGGGGGTAGGTACCCCCTGAGGGGTAAAATGAAGTTCTGTAAGCGGTAATAGCAAACGAATTAGATTGTATTACGGTTACGAAACTAAACACTTTTTGAAGATCATTACTATGATCACTATACCGTAGACTTTTAAACTTAGAGAAAGTCTTTAAAATTCTGAAGGTGGCAGGGGTAAAATACAGGGAGCGAAGGGCTATTTAAAATTTGTACAGAAAGCAGATGGCAGTTATAAGAGTCGAGGGACATGAAAGGGAAGCAGTGGTTGGGAAGGGAGTGAGACAGGATTGTAGCCTCTCCCCGATGTTATTCAATTTGTATACTGAGCAAGCAGTAAAGGAAACAAAAGAAAAATTCGGAGTAGGTATTACAATCCAGGGAGAAGAAATAAAAACTTTGACGTTCGCCGATGACAATGTAATTCTGTCAGAGACAGCAAAGGACTTGGAAGAGCAGCTGAACGGAATGGACAGTCTTGAAAGGAGGATATAAGATGAACATCAACAAAAGCAAAACAAGGATAATGGAATGTAGTCGAATTAAATCGGGTGGTGCTGAGGGAATTAGATCAGGAAATGAGACGCTTAAAGTGGTAAATGAGTTTTGCTATTTGGGGAGCAAAATAACTGCTGGTGGTCGAAGAAGAGAGGATATAAAATGTAGACTGGCAATGGCAAGGAAAGCGTTTCTGAAGAAGAAAAATTTGTTAAGATCGAGTATAGATTTAAGTGTCAGGAAGTCATTTCTGAAAATATTTGTCTCGAGTGTAGCCATGTATGGAAGTGAAACATGGACGATAAATAGTTTAGACGAGAAGAGAATAGAAGCTTTTGAAATTTGGTGCTACAGAAGAATGCTGAAGATTAGATGGGTAGATCACATAACTAATGAGGAGGTATTGAATAGAACTGGGGAGAAGAGAAGTTTGTGGCACAACTTGACAAGAAGAAGGGATCGGTTGGTAGGACATATTCTGAGGCATCAAGGGATCACCAATTTAGTATTGGAGGGCAGCGTGGAGGGTAAAAATCGTAGGGGAGACGAAGAGATGAATACACTAAGCAGATTCAGAAGGATGTAGGTTGCAGTAGGTACTGGGAGATGAAGAAGCTTGCACAGGATAGAGTAGCATGGAGAGCTGCATCAAACCTGTCTCAGGACTGAAGACCACAACTACAATATCGTAAGAATGTAACACTGGTTACTAAATTATGAGTCCTTATCTTTGTTTCAAACACGAGCATTAACCCGTGACAGAATTTGGTTGAGGTTAACGATGAAACGAATGTGTGAACATGTTCTACTCGCACAGTCCACTTTTACATACAATCCTTATATTTTATGCCATGCATCTATGGCAGTAAAATTGAGACGTATACATCATATACACTTATTAACTCATCAAAATGCCTTGAGTTGTTCCCGCAATGGACCACAAATTTTTTCATTATTCATTGGCAACATATAATCCATCTAACTGACTGCACGACATAACAGTAACCACGTAATGGTTACTAAATTGCGTCAGGGCCTTCACAGTGTTACTGTTTATTAGTTGTAGTTGTCAGAGATAAAGCTTTGGCAGCCTAACGCCTTCCAGTTTCGACCAGTTCAGACGTAAGGAGTCCAGTAGTGAAGTAATTTACAAGCAGTAAGTAAAGCGTACGTATTTTATTTAATTCGTTTGCTTTTAAAAGGTGGTGTAGAATGTGAGTGAAGCAAGAGCTGCTAGGAAGAGGCGTGGTGCAGTGGAAGTATATTTTGTAACAAGCGTCTGTTCTCAATGTGGGTAGTTAGCTTTCTTCTCTGAAGAGGAGTTACAGGTGCACTGCAAAGTGTTTCATCATTCTATAAAGAAAAATCATGTTAGAAATAAACACATTCATGAGTTCGTGATACAATAAAACACCTACATAAACTATCTTTCGTCATTCTAAACATAAAAGTGTTCGAAAAGAATTTTTTTCATTCTAAAACTTAGTTAGGCACTGATGTTGAAGACGTTAGTGGTAAGGAGTACTAGGTAATATCTGACTGCGCTCAAGGGTAATGGTCTCAGAAATGTTGGGAAACACTGGTCTATGTGGACATATGTCAGGACAGCACAGGTGTCACGCGGACCTGCGTTTTCTTGTTGAGATGTAACGTCGCAGAGACCACGGACATACGGCACAGCTGGCGCCCTAAACACGTCAGACGTATGAGGTCTGCAGCCCAAATCGCATGCTGTGCGTGCTAGAGGTGATCTTGTTGCACACGCTACGGCATGACATATCATCGTGTACGGGCCCACCCACGCCCCTCCTATTCGCATCCTCCTCTGAGGATGACACGGCGGTCGGATGGTCCCGGTAGGCCACTCGTGGCCTGAAGACGGAGTGAGTACATGGGCCCATATCACGAGGACGAATGCAATGCGGAAACGCTCGCTCTTCTTGGGAAAAAAGGAGAGGAAGATCAATGCTGAACGTCCCGTCCGTCGACGACTAGTTCAAGTACAAGCTCTGATTAATGAAGGATGGGGAAGGAAGACGGCCGTTCCCCTTCAAAGCGATAATCCCGGCATTTGCCTCAAGCGATTTAGGGAAGTAACGGGCACCTACAGCAGTGCAAAGTGCTGTCCACGGTACCATCTCACTCGCTCGCACTCCTTGGAGCTTTCGCACATGGGTACACCTATCGTGATGGCGTGCGCAAAACTGCAGCTATTGTTGTCGTCGGGTGCACTGTTGTCAGCGCACGTCTCTTGGCTGTCATTCTAAGGAGACTTATATGTGAATAACTCTCAAAAAATCGATTTTTAAAATTTTTCTTAAAAAAGTCTGTGCAGCTTTGTGAGTGAGAAAAATATTACTTCCAGGAAAACGGAACACAGAGAGTATAAAAATTAGAGAAATTGTAAAGTGGCTGCACGCACCACGACATCCCCACGTCACACAGTCAGCTCTCTTATGACTTTTTAGTCCCTTAAGTTGGCTAACCTGCGAAAGCTTTACAGTTGCTTGTTGTTGTGGTCTTCAGTCCTGAGACTGGTTTGATGCAGCTCTCCATGCTACTCTATCCTGTGCAAGCTTCTTCATCTCCCAGTACCTACTGCAACCTACATCCTTCTGAATCTGCTTAGTGTATTCATCTCTTGGTCTCCCTCTACGATTTTTACCCTCCACGCTGCCCTCCAATGCTAAATTTGTGATCCCTTGATGCCTCAAAACGTGTCCTACCAACCGATCCCTTCTTCTAGCTTATCTTTCGTTTATACAGAGAGTTTAGTCATTGTTTGTTCTTCTTTTGATTCGAATATTTTGTTCACAGTGAAGTAATTGTGTTCGCGAGTTTCTTATTGTGTGCGTGACTTTCTCATTCCACTTGAAAGCAATGGGAAGAATTAATATGTTCGGTGCTGAACAGTGTAAATTTTATGGAAATTGGTTCACCAAACGGACTAACTCTGCTAATATTGAAATACAACGTGTTCATCTCTCGAATCAGCTTCGAAGCTAAAACTGAAGTATGTGGTCAATGGGCTTGACAGTATTGACGCTGATAATACAGAGACACCAACTACTGATTCAGGTTGTGTAATTGTTGAACTCTCTGCTCTGTCTGAACTAACAAATAAAGCTTGGCAGTGTAAGGAATGTGGCAATAGTAGCGTGAAGCTAGTTGAGGAGATTCGTGCTGGAAGAGGTTGTGTACAAAAATTAAGAGTTGTTTGTAATTTTTGTGATTCAAGCGAATGTGGTTATACTGGACAGAGAGTGTATAACACAAATATTGAACTTGCTAGTGCTATGAGGTGTACAGGCAAAGGGTACAGAAGTGCACAAATTTTCTGTGCTCTTTGGACTAATCTCCCCCTACAAGTTTTGACAGGTACAATAAAATTATTCTACAGACTTCAGAAGAAACAGCAAATGACAGTACGAAAAATGTTGTTCAGGAAAGTGCATACATGATTGACATCAATACATGTACGTCTGCAGCCCAGAATGAATTCTGGCAATGAAGAGGCCATACTTCCCTAAGTGGTGTAGTGATAGCTACCTCCTTGGACAACGGTAAAGTCACTGATGTGGAATGTGTGACCAAGTACTGTCATGGCTGTACTACTGGAACTGAAAATCATAAATATTTGATTAATTTTAGTGGTTATAACGGAGGGATGGAATCTGAAGTTGTTGTCAAGATATTTCACAGAGTAGTGGAGAAATATGGTGTAGTAGTAGTAGTAGTAGTCGTCTGAAGTTTATATCTTACCTAGGAGATGGAGACGCAGAAGAGTACCAGAAATTTTGTGAATCCAAAGCTGATGCTGACACAAGAATTGAAAAAAAAAATAATGGAATGTATTGGATATGTCCAGAAAAGGTTAGGTACAAGATTGAGGAACTTTAAAAGGAATTTTAAGGGGAAAAAATCAGGTGATGGTAAGTGCATTAATGGACATGGTCGACTTACAGACGAAGAAATAGACAGTTTGCAGTTTTATTATGGATAACCATAAGACAAAATAAAAAATACCTTGAGGGAATGAAAAAGGCAGTATGGGATACCTTCCTTAATAAATCCTCCACAGATGACAACCCATGCCATGCACTGTGCTCACCTGGCAGAGATTCATGGCGAGGGCTGTTACTCAAGGTGAGACCTACAACCATGAGCATTTGCTATAATGGAAGTTATATAACCTATATATAGAGATCTTAGTGACAGAGGATTATAAGAGAAATGTTTACATGTTGCGACTCAAAATCCAAATCAAAGTTTCAACAATTATATTTGGGAATGTATACCAAAAACTGGCTCTAGTAGGACTAAATACTTTGAAAACAGGTGTGCAAGATGGTGTTCTATGTTTCAGTGATGGTGCTGTGTCAAGGCTTAATGTTTTGGAAGTGATGGGAGTGCGTGGTGGACTAAATATGCATAGAGCTCTAATAGTTGTTGACCGAAGGAAACTCTTTGAAGCAGAAAAATCAGTGCTGGAAGCCACCGAAGAAGCAAGAATAAGAAGAAGTGTGAAAAAGAGAAGGGAGGAATAACAATACAGGAAACAAGATGAATATGGACCTGGGATGCATTAGTGCCATGCAAGCTTAATAGAAAAAGCCAGTTTTAACTTTAACTTGAATTTCACAAAAGTTAAATTATTTCATGTTCTGGTACATTTTGGCCAAACACTATTAAAGATAGAGAGTGAAATTTTGTTTACTGTCCTAAAACATCCTTAACTAAAAAGTAGACTACTCTTGTGACTTAACTTTGAAAATAAAATGCTTTTTTGTAGTAAAACCCTGAATTCATTTCAAAATTTTTTATAATCATACTTAAATTTTTTTTTACCACAATTTATGAGAGCGCCATATTTTCAATAGTCTGCTTTAAAGATAATAGTGTAATGAATTTACAGGGAAAAAGATCCCTGCTACTTTATTTGTATTTTGAGTAATGTATACCTATAATGTACATAAATAATTAGCGTGGTTTATTTCACTTGCAACAAAAAATACAATTAAAAAAAGTGTGAGAGCTGAAGCTGTGTTTGATACATAAAAATGTTCCCAATAGATGTCTCAAAAGAAAGGCGTTATAGGGGCTTACAAATCTTATTCTCTGAGTTACACTATTTAGAAAACTGACAATTTTTTCAAAATTTCCCCTGGTATTCACGGACCAGTCCCCTTAAAGAAAACACAAAGACCAGTCTCTGTGCTGACAGCCCATGGTACTCCATACATCAGTCGATGCCCGTGTGCATACTTACCTTGCTGCAATATGTATACTAAAAGACTGCATTAGCAGCAGAAAAGAACCCTTAGCAGACATTATAAATGAGTCGTTCTCATCAGGTTGCTTCCCTAATTATCTAAAGCACGCAAAAATTCTTCCCATACACAAAAAAGGTGATACAGAAAATATAGAGAATTACAGACCAATTTCATTGCTGTCTTCTTTTTCAAAAATAATGGAGACTATTATGAAAAACAGACTTATGGACTACTTAAATAAATACCAACTCCTATGCAAAGAACAGTTTGGTTTCAGGACTGGAAAGGGAACAGAAGCAGCTATAGAAAAATTTGCAAGAGTAGTTCTAGGAGCCCTAGATAAAGGAGAACAAGTAACAGGCATTTTCCTAGATCTCAGCAAAGCATTTGATACGGTTGACCATGAAATACTACTAGGTAAACTTGAAGCACTAGGAATCAGGGGGGCTGTAAATAAATGGTTTAGATCTTACCTTGCAGACAGAGTGCAGAGGGTGGAGATATCTCAAATTTCAAGTAGCTGAAATTATTTAGTGAAACATCTTTCAGATGAAGAATATTTGAACATTGGAGTACCTCAAGGGAGTGTGTTAGGCCCAATACTATTTCTTATTTATATTAATGACTTCTCACAGTGGGTAACGCAAGGAGAAACAGTGTTGTCTGCTGATGACAGCAATATAATAATTACAGACAGGACACCAGAAATGTTAAATGTAACAGCTGAAAAGGCACTTAAGGAAGTTCACAACTGGTCAAATAACAACAAAGTAACCCTTAATGTGAAGAAGACTGATAACATAAACTTCTATATAAAGAAAAAGCCGAATATGACAAAACTTAAAGTTCAAAATGAAACTGTAGAGTGTGTAGCCAGCACAAAATTTTTGGTATGTATGTTGATCAACAATTAAAGGTAGGAGACGAGATACTGGCAGAAGTAAAGCTGTGAGGACCGGGCGTGAGTCGTGCTTCGGTTGCTCAGATGGTAGAGCACTTTCCCGTGAAAGGCAAAGGTCCCGAGTTCGAGTCTCGGTCGGGCACACAGTTTAACATATTCCGCTACACTCCCTTGTATTCCAGTCTCGCATTGTTCGTGGAAAGAAAGATTGTCGGTATGCCTCTGTGTGGGCTCTAATCTCTCTGATTTTATCCTCATGGTCTCTTCGCGAGGTATATGTAGGAGGGAGCAATATACTGCTGACTCCTCGGTGAAGGTGTGTTCTCGAAACTTAAACAAAACAGCGTACCGAGCTACTGTATTTGCTAGTAGTACTATATGAAGGAATTGTAGGCGTTATCAGAGATGCTCAAAGCGGAACTGAAAATCAGTTGTAATCAGACTATAATAGAGACTAATGAATACATCGAAAAAAGAGCAGTGCCACTAAAATTTCTAAGCAAATTCAAAAAGTTTCCCGTTGGCGACTCCTATTTCATACAAGAATTTCTATTATTGTAATATCTTTTTTTGGAAGGAATTTCCAAAGAGTGAATTAAAGCCCAATGTTTCTCATTCGATTGTTGAGCATGCTGGGTAACCTGTCGCCAGCACACTGGTCGGCAAAGAGATTGCGAGAAGATCGATAGTAAGCACTGGAGCAAGCGTCCCTACGAGGAGAGAGGCCAAGGACAGACTCGCAAGCAACGTGCCGACAGCGCCCTCTCAGCCGCAAGTATTCAGATCGCCGCCGCGAACCAGAGGGCCCAGCCAAGTCAGACACACCCGGTCAGCCCCTAGCTCAGAGTCTGTTGCAGTCACAGTCAGTTACAGTCACACTCAGCTCAGTTACTAGCTCAGTCACTATTCCAGTTGGCGTCTGTCAGATCACTACAAGAGAGTAGTGTTTATGGCAGGATTTGTACTTCACCAGCAGTGAGTCTAACGTGGTCTATTAGAGAAGAGCTTGTACCACAATACATGGACTAACTTAGAGATAACTAGCTTCCTGTTCTGGTAAATAAAGAACCCTGTTAATACTTGTGTGCATTTGTGTTGTAGAAAGAGGGCACCGGCCACCAAACAACATCCTCTCTTTGCTTCCCCTGGTACAAGACTCTACAGTAGCCGTTCTGATGTATTCAAAAAGACCCGACCATTTCCTAGGCTGAGGACCAGACCAGACTACTGAAGCTGAGCAGACGATTTTAGACAAAACTTTAATTACAATATCTTTATTTCCTGTTCCTATTTTGATGAAATATAGCCTATATGTTGCCCCAGAATACGCTTCAATTGTCTGTGACACCCCCCCCCCCCCCATGAAAATTCGTGTAATAGTTTTGGAGATCAGCGTGTTTACAACATCTTTTGTTCTGACATCTTGGGTTGTCGGGTGTTCTGCCGGATATCAGCGTCGTACTTGCACGATATTTCGGTCACGTAGCTCGTAACCTTCATCAGGTGCGACCTGAGACTGCTCCTCGAGTGGACCTGGTCCAGTATTTATGCCTATGGCCTTCCCCCTCCACCAACGGCTGCAGGCGCTTCCTCTGTGGTCCGCGCCCATTCCCTGCGACCTGCTGGAGCGTTGCTGCTCCGTTTTCCGTCCGCTGCGGTTCTAGGTGTTCCCTCTGCGGTCCGCGCCCACCAACCCCGCTCCTGGGGGTTTCATCTACGGTATGGGGTACCAAGCGTTCCCCCTGCGGTCCGCGCCCGCTCACCACGTCCTGTTGGAGCGTTGCCGCTCCGTTTATCGTCCACTGCGGCTCTGGATGTTCCCTCTGCGGTCCGCGCCCACCAGTCCCACTTCTGGTTGTTCCAACTTCGGTCTGGTGCTCCTGGCAGTCCGTCAGGGGCTCGTTTTCCATCTCCATGTCTCTGGTTCTTCTGTTTGTGCAGTGTTGCAGCTGGCCCCGTTGCTCCTTTAACAATTCCAGAGCCGGATCCCAGGCTCTGCTTAGCTGGTACCCTGTGTCACGGTTCATAAGATCGTCAGCCATTTTAATTTCTATCGATTCTCTTATAACACTGTCCCAAAATCTGGGTGTTTGTGCTAGAATCCTGGTATCCTCATACTTCATGGCATGATCTAGTTCTAGACAGTGTTCAGCAATGGCTGACTTAGTCACCTGTCTTAATCTAGTGTGCCTCTGATGTTCTTTGCACCTCATCTCCACAGTTCTTGTTGTCTGGCCAATGTAGGACCTGCCACATTGACAAGGTATATTATAAATCCCTGGTTTTCGTAACCCCAGGTCGTCTTTGACACTCCCCAGCAGTCCCCCAATCTTGTTGGATGGACAGAAAACACACTTGATATTGTGTTTACGGAGGATCCTACTGATTCTGGCAGAAATAGAGCCAGCATAGGGCAGATATGCCACCTTCTTTGCTTCATCTTGGTCTTCTTCAGGAACCTGTGGTATGGTGGCTGGTTGGAGTGCCCTCTCAATTTGTCTGTCCGTGTATCCATTCTTGGTGAAAACTGTTTTGAGACGTTCTATCTCTATAGGTAGATTCTCTTGGTCTGACAGGGCATGTGCTCTGTGGACCAAAGTCTTCAGAACCCCATTCTTCTGTGCAGGGTGGTGACAGCTGCTGGCCTGCAGATATAAATCAGTGTGTGTTGGTTTTCGGTACACACTGTGGCCAATTGATCCATCTGCTTTCCTCTGGACTAGTACATCCAGAAATGGCAGCTGGCCATTCTTCTCCAGTTCCATGGTGAACTTGATATTAGGGTGGCATGAGTTAAGATGTTCAAGAAACTCATTGAGCCTGTCCATCCCATGTGGCCAGATCACGAAGGTGTCATCCACATACCTAAAGAAGCATGTGGGTTTTAATGTGGCTGTCTCCAATGCCCTCTCCTCAAAACTCTCCATAAACATGTTGGCAACCACAGGGGACAGTGGGCTGCCCATAGCTACACCTTCAGTTTGCTCGTAATATTGGTTTCTGTACAGGAAATACGTGGATGTCAGTGTATGACTGAACAGGTCCAACAGAGCACCGTCAAATTTCTCTGCAATCAGTTCTAGTGAGTCCTTCAGTGGGACCCTGGTGAACAGCGATACCACATCAAAACTGACCATGATGTCCGAATCTGTGATGTGCAGTTGCTTGAGGCGTTGCAGGAAATCTTCTGAGTTGCGGATGTGGTGAATACATTTGCCCACATATGGGGACAGGAGACCTTTCAAGTACTTGGCTGTTGTGTACGTAGGTGCCCCAATATTACTGACAATTGGACGTAGGGGCACGCCCTCCTTGTGTATTTTAGGCAGACCATACAGTCTAGGTGGCACTGGCGCTTTTTCCCGTAGTTGTCTGATGATCTTATCAGGCATCCCTGTTTCCTTCAAGAGAGCACTAGTCTTCTTGGCCACCTTGTCCGTGGGGTCACACTCCAGAATTCTGTATGCAGGGACCTCCAGAAGTTGGCGTACTTTCTGATCATAATCCACCCGCTGCAAGATGACAGTGGAGTTCCCTTTGTCTGCTGGCAGTACCACAATGCTGTCATCTTGCAGCGGGTGGATTATGATCAGAAAGTACGCCAACTTCTGGAGGACCCTGCATACAGAATTCTGGAGTGTGACCCCACGGACAAGGTGGCCAAGAAGACTAGTGCTCTCTTGAAGGAAACAGGGATGCCTGATAAGATCATCAGACAACTACGGGAAAAATCGCCAGTGCCACCTAGACTGTATGGTCTGCCTAAAATACACAAGGAGGGCGTGCCCCTACGTCCAATTGTCAGTAATATTGGGGCACCTACGTACACAACAGCCAAGTACTTGAAAGGTCTCCTGTCCCCATATGTGGGCAAATGTATTCACCACATCCGCAACTCAGAAGATTTCCTGCAACGCCTCAAGCAACTGCACATCACAGATTCGGACATCATGGTCAGTTTTGATGTGGTATCGCTGTTCACCAGGGTCCCACTGAAGGACTCACTAGAACTGATTGCAGAGAAATTTGACGGTGCTCTGTTGGACCTGTTCAGTCATACACTGACATCCACGTATTTCCTGTACAGAAACCAATATTACGAGCAAACTGAGGGTGTAGCTATGGGCAGCCCACTGTCCCCTGTGGTTGCCAACATGTTTATGGAGAGTTTTGAGGAGAGGGCATTGGAGACAGCCGCATTAAAACCCACATGCTTCTTTAGGTATGTGGATGACACCTTCGTGATCTGGCCACATGGGATGGACAGGCTCAATGAGTTTCTTGAACATCTTAACTCATGCCACCCTAATATCAAGTTCACCATGGAACTGGAGAAGAATGGCCAGCTGCCATTTCTGGATGTACTAGTCCAGAGGAAAGCAGATGGATCAATTGGCCACAGTGTGTACCGAAAACCAACACACACTGATTTATATCTGCAGGCCAGCAGCTGTCACCACCCTGCACAGAAGAATGGGGTTCTGAAGACTTTGGTCCACAGAGCACATGCCCTGTCAGACCAAGAGAATCTACCTATAGAGATAGAACGTCTCAAAACAGTTTTCACCAAGAATGGATACACGGACAGACAAATTGAGAGGGCACTCCAACCAGCCACCATACCACAGGTTCCTGAAGAAGACCAAGATGAAGCAAAGAAGGTGGCATATCTGCCCTATGCTGGCTCTATTTCTGCCAGAATCAGTAGGATCCTCCGTAAACACAATATCAAGTGTGTTTTCTGTCCATCCAACAAGATTGGGGGACTGCTGGGGAGTGTCAAAGACGACCTGGGGTTACGAAAACCAGGGATTTATAATATACCTTGTCAATGTGGCAGGTCCTACATTGGCCAGACAACAAGAACTGTGGAGATGAGGTGCAAAGAACATCAGAGGCACACTAGATTAAGACAGGTGACTAAGTCAGCCATTGCTGAACACTGTCTAGAACTAGATCATGCCATGAAGTATGAGGATACCAGGATTCTAGCACAAACACCCAGATTTTGGGACAGTGTTATAAGAGAATCGATAGAAATTAAAATGGCTGACGATCTTATGAACCGTGACACAGGGTACCAGCTAAGCAGAGCCTGGGATCCGGCTCTGGAATTGTTAAAGGAGCAACGGGGCCAGCTGCAACACTGCACAAACAGAAGAACCAGAGACATGGAGATGGAAAACGAGCCCCTGACGGACTGCCAGGAGCACCAGACCGCAGTTGGAACAACCAGAAGTGGGACTGGTGGGCGCGGACCGCAGAGGGAACATCCAGAGCCGCAGTGGACGATAAACGGAGCGGCAACGCTCCAACAGGTCGTGGTGAGCGGGCGCGGACCGCAGGGGGAACGCTTGGTACCCCATACCGTAGATGAAACCTCCAGGAGCGGGGTTGGTGGGCGCGGACCGCAGAGGGAACACCTAGAACCGCAGCGGACGGAAAACGGAGCAGCAACGCTCCAGCAGGTCGCAGGGAATGGGCGCGGACCACAGAGGAAGCGCCTGCAGCCGTTGGTGGAGGGGGAAGGCCATAGGCATAAATACTGGACCAGGTCCACTCGAGGAGCAGTCTCAGGTCGCACCTGATGAAGGTTACGAGCTACGTGACCGAAATATCGTGCAAGTACGACGCTGATATCCGGCAGAACACCCGACAACCCAAGATGTCATTAGATCGCCGGGAAAGCCTGAAGAGCTACATCTTTTGTTCTGTTATCCAATTTTGATGAAATAAAGCCTACACGTTGCCCCAAGTTATGGTCAAGCTACAAGTGAAAATGTCATGAAAATTCGTCCTGCAGCTATGGAGATAAGCGCATTCAAATAGATAGACAAGACAGTTATACAGTTTTATTATTGTTATTGTACAAGGGTTATTCGAGGGCCGATCGGTCGCGAAATGGAAACCACAGTGAAAATCAAAATCGTTTTATTTGCAGAAGTTTGCTACATCTTCTAGCTACTTCTCTTCACAGTCGCTGCTCCACCTTAGACATTTGTCGTAGCGTTGTACCAGTTTTCCAACACCATCGTCATAGAAAGTAGCCGCCTGTACTTTCCTCCACTTCCATACGCTGGTGTCCATTTCTTCGTCTGTGCCAAAATGACATCTCCATAACCAGCGGTTCATGTGAGCAGACATGAACATCAGAGGGAGCCAAGTCCATGCTGTATGGTAGCTGGTCAAACACTTCCCATCGAAAACGCTGCAGCGGCGTTCTCATTACCCCTGAATTGTCGCGAAGAAGGAAATGTATGACAGGTACGTTATGTGGGCCTGCATGAAATCAGGCGAAACCTCTCAGCGGGCACCCATACTTGGCGGCAGACGCCACTGTTCCACACATCTTTACGTGCTCACCGTGTCCTCCGAACTGAAAAGAGCGACGTGACGTGATCGACGGGCATACACTGCCCAAGACACACGTGCAGAGCTTCATCCGATTTTCACTGTCATTTCCATTTCGCAACCTGTCGGACCTTACTTTCCACATAACCCTCATAGATGTTCAAAGTGAATACTTGAAACTAGAAAATAACTGAAATACGTTCAATACTCAAAAAATATTATGAAAATAAAGCAAGTCGAATCTGAAAGTATGGTAAACCAAGTGCTACATCGAAAACGACATATCGCTGTTTGTTGTTATGAAATAAACAATTGACTCAAAGTAATGAAAAGTGTGGGCTCATACACTTGAGTCTAAACGAAATCTGTTAAACTTCGGTTACACGATAAATCAGACAAATATGAAGACCATCAGTTGAATTAAATACCTAGGGATAACAATTACCAACAACTTAGGCCGGCCTGAGTGGCCAAGAGGTTCTAGGCGCTACAGTCTGGCACCGCGCGACCGCTAAGGTCGCAGGTTCGAATCCTGCCTCGCGAATGGATGTGTGTGATGTCCTTAGGTTAGTTAGGTTTAAATAGTTCTAAGTTCTAGGGGACTGATGACCTCAGAAGTTAAGTCCCATAGTGCTCAGAGCCATTTGAACTAACAACTTAGACTGAAGCGATCACACAGAAAATGTTGTGAGGAAGGCGAACAAAATACTTTGTTTTATTGGCAGAACACTTATAAGATGGATCGGATCTACTACAGAAATTGCCTACATTACGGTTGTCCCACCTGTTCTGTGGTACCGTTGCTCTGTCTGGGATCCTTACCAGATTCACCGAGGACATCAAAAAAGTTCAAAGAAGGGTAGTTCGTTTTGTACTTTAGCGAAATAGGGTAGAGAGTGTCACGGTTAAGATACGCGAGTTGGGGTGGCAGTCATTAAACGAGGGCACTTCTCGTTACTGCGACATCTCGTCACTAAATTTCAATCACCAGCTTTCTCTTCCAAATTCGAAAATACTTTCTTGACACCGATCTGCGTAGGGAAAAATGATCATCGTAATAAAATAAAAGAAATAAAAACTCCACCGAAAGATTTAAGCGTTCGGTTTTCCCGCACGCCGTTCGAGAATGGAAAGGAACGTAGAGAAATAGTCTGATGCTTGTTCGATGAAGTATCTGCCAAGTACTGAAGAGTGAATTACAGAGTAATCATGTAGAAGAAGAGCTAAACGTAGAGTTTTCGATGGTGTAGGGTATATTAACACATTACAGTATGTTCTAAATGCTTTATGGACCAAAATTATCAAAACAAACAGAAATTACCTTTATTTCTCCAAGACATACTGACACTGAGATAAACTGCTTTCTTTAAGCAGACGATACTAACTACTAGGAACATGCAGAAACGAAAAACATGGTGTAAAGCGTATGTTACAGTTAGGCACATCGAGTTTAGTTTATTCACAGATCTAGGAAAAAATAAAATTTGGATTTAGTTATATGGAACATAAGGACTGAGTCGGGTAAGGCAGTTGCAGACGATTACATTGGAAGTAAAAGAAATAAGAGCACAAGAGGAAGGGTCTGGAATCCTTTTTGTAAACTAAATAGGACTTTCAAAACTAACCTTCCGATGTGTCTGTAAAAGAAAGTCAGTACCCATTTTGACTGACGCCAGCGAAACAACGATTTTAAACGAAGAAATCGTTTAAAAATTAAGGAATGCTCAGAGAGCAAAGGAAACATCTGTGATGGGAATTGCTGGAAGATACAGGAAGAACAAAAACCTACATGGATCAGATGCAGACTGGAGTGAAGTGCGTAATTACCACTCTAATGAAAATGGAGTTAATATGGGCGGGACATGTAGCCAGTGGGATCGATGGTTTGGAGGGGAACTAACGTAATGCAGATGTTAGGAAAACGTGTGAAACATTCTGTTATATCCGTAGTTGGAATGGACTGGGTGCAGTGAGGCTTTGAGGCTTGCGAACAAACCAGATGAGAAGCTGTAAAGAAAACTATTATTAGGTTCTTTACGACTTGGGGTACAGGCACTCTAGTTAAGTCAGGTGGAGATTTAGTGGAGCGGACGGCGCAGCGGGTGTCTCTAGCGCTCAGAGGGTTGGCTGTTTGTGGCCACACGGCGAGCAGATAAGAGTCTACGAACTGGAAATCCAAGAGCTTTTAAAGATGGAGAATCCGGGCTTCCCGTCCTGGCGTCACAGCCGTAGGGACGAGCTGGCTGAACAAGTGGCTGGCTTTCTCGTAAGTATTTGAACACATGGCTGCAGACGACAACTCGTGACACGTCAAGTGTGTGTGGAAGTCGAGCAGGAAGCATCTGTACTCCACGCTTTACCTCTATCTACAGCTATCTGACATTTTCAGTCTGCCGCTGTCTTCTTACGTAATTTGTTGCTGAAGAAGAACAGTCACCCTTGAGGAGAGAGCAATTTCTGTCTAGTGGAATGTTTACCGAAGTAAACGATCAAGATAAGTAAACGATCAGGAAGTAATGCGAATTCACAAATCGATACTCCGCACAGCTAAAATCTGTGTTACAGCAGTTCAAAGGCCCACAACAAATTTGCTAAATTTTGTAACACTGAAGAAAACAATTTGACTGTTCCAAAAGTGTTCAGGCTTTAATGGTCACTTGCTGTCGTATCTTTTTAAGTTCACACTGAAAATAACGTTTTGTGGTAGGGAACATGGAGCATTGTAGGCCGCTGTGGTAATTCAGTGTCTCAGGCATAGGTCTCACGTTGGGATTATGTCTTCCAAGACAATAAGTCATACTGTCACAGGGTGGTAAATCAAAATCTGTGAATACTATCGCTGTATACAGATTTTAGTTCGGAAAAAATTCGATGGACTGGCCAAAGAGGCAAACAAAACGAGATGCCAACGAAGCAGACGATATATTAACTATCGATGGACGCTTGCCGCATACACTAGTCAGCCAGAACATTATGGCTACCTACCTGACAGCCGGTATGTCAACTTTTGGCACGGATGGCTGCAGCGATGCGTCGTTTCATGGAAGCAGTGAGGCCTTGGTTGGTCGCTGGAACTAACTGACACCACATCTACACCCACAAGTCACCTAATTCCCGTGAATTCTTAGGAGGAGGCGCTGAGCTCTGACGCCACATTCAGTCACATCCCAGATGTTTTCGATCGGGATCAGATGTGGCGAGGTGGGGGGCACATCAATTGGAATTGACCACCGTGTTCCTCGAACCACTCCACCACACTCCTGGCCTTGTGGCATAGCGCATTATTTTGTTGCAAAAAGCCACTGCCGTCAAAAATGGTTCAAATGGCTCTGAGCACTATGCGACTCAACTTCTGAGGTCATCAGTCGCCTAGAACTTAGAACTAATTAAACCTAACTAACCTAAGGACATCACACACATCCATGCCCGAGGCAGGATTCGAACCTGCGACCGTAGCGGTCACGCGGTTCCAGACTGAAGCGCCTTTAACCGCACGGCCACACCGGCCGGCGCCACTGCCGTCGGGGAACATGGTCGTCATGAAGGGGTGTACGTGGTCTGCAATTAGTGTACCATACACTTTGGCCGTCTTGATGCCTTGCACGAGCTCCATTGGCTCCATAGATGCTCACGTGAGCGTTCGCCAGAGCGTAATGGAGTCGCCGCCAGCTTGTCTCCGTCCCGCAGCACAGGTGTCAAAGAGCTGTTCCCCTGGAAGACGACGGATTCGCGCCCCTCCATCGGCATGGTGAAGAAGGCATCGGTCTTCATCAGAGCATCCAATGCCCTGACAGTGCGCCAACGTCCAGGGCCGATGGTCACGTAGTTGCCGATGTCGTGGTGTTAACATTGGCACATGCCTGGGTCGTCGGTTGCGGAGGCCCATTGTTAGGATCGTTCGGTGCACTGTGTGCTCAGACACACTTACAGTGTGCCCAGCACTGAAGTCTGACGTTAGTTCCGCCACAGTTTGCCGCCTGACTTGTTTTATCAGTCTGCCCAGTCTACCACGTCCGACCTTGGCAATGAGAGGTGACCGGCTAGCCCCACGACTCCTGGACGTGGTTTCACCTTGGTTTCGCCACGTGTTGGAGACACTCGCCGCAGCACTCCTCGAACGTCCGACAAGTCGTGCCGTTTGCGAAACGCCCGTGCCGAGCCTCTGGGGCTTCGCCAGTCTACACACGGACAGCACGCTCACTGGTGCTACATACACCGCGCGTGTGTCTGATTGGCATTCATTCCTCGGCAGGCGATGCTGTTATCGCAACAGAGTACATTACACACTTTAATTAGGAGAAATGGGAAAAAAATAGAGAGAAAAATAGCGGAGAACCCTTCGAAAAATTCTAGGACCTGCCGTAGACGAACATGGCACCTGAAAATTAAGAAACGGGGAAGGACACTAAAAAATTTCTAAAGCCTAAAACACAATCCGGAGAAGATGGCCCTGTTTCTTTGGAGATGTGAATCGGAAGGAAAACAGTAGATTAAGTGAAAGAATATCCCAGTATTAAAAACAAAATCAGTGTAGCAGAGACACTAAAAAAGGCTTAGAATAGGTGAACATAACTGAAGAAGGCATTCAGCACATAAAAAATTGAGAACGAAAATATAAAGCTTCATAGATTTTCAAGGTAAAGAGAGAAAATGTGGAAGCGTCTTCACCCAAGAAGAGAAACAACAGGAGAGGGAGAGAAAGGAAAAGCGTTGGTGACAGAGGATGAACAACTTTATACGAGAGAACATTCCTCTGACAAACTGTTTTACGTGTTTCGGAGTTAGATAGTACGAGGCGTGAAGAAGAAAGGGCTTGCTGCTCCGTCCAGTATCTCTCTTTAAAATGGTTTTATTTGCAAGGGATGATATAAAATGAAGGTGATGGTTGTTCGTGCTTGATACCTATCTACCCGTCGGAGAAGTGAAGTCGTTTTGATGCCAAAGACGGTGCTTTACCGTATTAGGTAAACGTTCCTACTACACTGGTACGTGAAAGTTAAGAACGAAAGTAACTTACGAGCGATGTGTGAGTGAGAAGTAACATATCATGATAACACTTGGACCGTACATAGAAATAACTACACTGAACAGCCAAAGAAACTGGTACACTTGTCTAATAACGTGTAGGGCCCTCACGAGCACGCAGAAGTGCCGCAACACGACGTGGCACGGACTCGACTAGTGTCTGAAGTAGTGCTGGAGGGAACTAACACATCGAATCCTGCAGGACTGCCCATAAATCCGTTAAGACTACGAGGGGGTGGAGATCTCTTCTGAGCAGCACGTTGCAAGGAATCCCAGATATGCTCAATAATGTTTATGTCTGGAGAGTTTGGTGGCCAGCTGAAGTGTTTAAACTGAGAAGAGTGTTCCTGGAACCACTCTGTAGCAATTATGCACGTGTGGGGTGTCGCATTGTCCTGCTGGAATTGCCCAAGTCCGTCGGAATGCACAGTGGACGTGAATGGGTGCAGGTGATCACACAGGACGCTTACGTACGAGTCACCTGTCAGAGTCATATCTACATCTACATCTACGTCCATACTCCGCAGTCTCGTATTGTTCGTGGAAAGAAATATCGTCGGTATGCCTCTATGTGGGCTCTAATCTCTCTCATTTTATCCTCATGGTCTCTTCGCGAGATATACGTAGGAGGGAGCAATATACTGCTTGACTCCTCGGTGAAGGTATGTTCTCGAAACTTCAACAAAAGCCCGTACCGAGCTACTGAGCGTCTCTCGTGCAGAGTCTTCCACTGGAGTGTATCTATCATCTCCGTAACGCTTTCGTAATTACTAAATGATCCTGTAACGAAGCGCGCTGCTCTCCGTTGGATCTTCTCTATCTCTTCTATCGACCCTATCTGGTACGGATCCCACACTGGTGAGCAATATTCAAGCAGTGGGCAAACAAGTGTACTGTAACCTACTTCTTTTGTTTTCGGATTGCATCTCCTTAGGATTCTTCCAATGAATCTCAGTCTGGCATCTGCTTTACCGACGATCAACTTCATATGATTACTCCATTGTAAATCACTCCTAATGCCTACTTCCAGATAATTTATGGAATTAACTGCTTCCAGTAGCTGACCTGCTATGTTGTTGTTGTTGTTGTGGTCTTCAGTCCTGAGACTGGTTTGATGCAGCTCTCCACGCTACTCTATCCTGTGCAAGCTTCTTCATCTCCCAGTACCTACTGCAACCTACATCCTTCTGAATCTGCTTAGTGTATCCATCTCTTGGTCTCCCCCTACGATTTTTACCCTCCACGCTGCCCTCCAATACTAAATTGGTGATCCCTTGATGCCTCAGAACATGTCCTACCAACCGATCCCTTCTTCTTGTCAAGTTGTGCCACAAACTCCTCTTCTCCCCAATCCTATTCAGTACCTCCTCATTAGTTATGTGATCTACCCATCTAATCTTCAGCATTCTTCTGTAGCACCACATTTCGGAAGCTTCTATTCTCTTCTTGGCCAAACTATTTATCGTCCATGTTTCACTTCCATACATGGCTACACTCCATACAAATACTTTCAGAAAAGACTTCCTGACATTTAAATCTATACTCGATGTTAACAAATTTCTCTTCTTCAGAAACGCTTTCCTTGTCATTGCCAGTCTACATTTTATATCCTCTCTACTTCGACCATCATCAGTTATTTTGCTCCCCAAATAGGAAAACTCCTTTACTACTTTAAGTGTCTCATTTCCTAATCTAATACCCTCAACAGCACCCGACTTAATTCGACTACATTCCATTATTCTCGATTTGCTTTTGTTGATGTTCATCTTATATCCTCCCTTCAAGACACCATCCATTCCATTCAACTGCTCTTCCAAGTCCTTTGCTGTCTCTGACAGAATTACAATGTCATCGGCGAACCTCAAAGTATTTATTTCTTCTCCATGGATTTTAATACCTACTCCGATTTTTCTTTTGTTTCCTTTACTGCTTGCTCAATATACAGATTGAATAACATCGGGGAGAGGCTACAACCCTGTCTCACTCCTTTCCCAACCACTGCTTCCCTTTCATGCCCCTCGACTCTTATAACTGCCATCTGGTTTCTGTACAAATTGTAAATAGCCTTTCGCTCCCTGTATTTTACCCCTGCCACCTTCAGAATTTGAAAGAGAGTATTCCAGTTAACGTTGTCAAAAGCTTTCTCCAAGTCTACAAATGCTAGAAACGTAGGTTTGCCTTTTCTTAATCTTTCTTCTAAGATAAGTCGTAAGGTTAGTATTGCCTCACGTGTTCCTGTATTTCTACGGAATCCAAACTGATCTTCCCCGAGGTCGGCTTCTACTAGTTTTTCCATTCGTCTGTAAAGAATTCGTGTTAGTATTTTGCAGCTGTGGCTTATTAAACTGATTGTTCGGTATATTGTAGCCAAATGACAAATGATATTTCTTTCTATGTATTCGCAGCACATATCACTGCAACTGCACACTCCCCACACCATTACAGATCCTCCACCAGTTTGAACAGTCTCCTGCTGACGTGCAGGGTCCATGGTCTCATGATGTTGTGTCTATACCTGTACACGTCCATCCGCTCGGTACAATTTCAAACGAGACGTGTCTGTCCGGGCAACACGTTTCCAGTCGTCAAAAGTCGAATATCAGTGTTGACGGGCCCAGGCGAGGCGTAAAGGTTTGTGTCGTCCAGTGATCAACGTTACACGAGTGGGCCTTCGGCTCTGAAAGCCCATAGCAGTGATGTTTCGTTGAATGGTTCGCACGTTGACACTTGTTGATGGCCCAGCATTAAAGTCTGCAGCAATTTACGGAAGGGTTGCACTTCTGTCACGTTGAACGATTCTCTTCAGCCGTCGTTGGTCCCGTTCTTGCAGGATCTCATACCGGCCGCAGCGATGTCGGAGATTTGATGTTTTACCGGATTCCTGATATTCACGGTACACTCGTGAAATGGTCGTAGGGGAAAATCCCCACTTCACCGATAACTCGGAGATGCTGTGTCCCATCGCTCATGCGCCGACTATAACACCGTTCAAACTCACATCTTGATAGCCTGTCACTGAAGCAGCAGTAGCCGAACTAACAATTGCGCCAGACGCTTGTTACCTTATCTACATCTACATCTACATCTACATTTATACTCCGCAAGGCACCTAACGGTGTGTGGCGGAGGGCACTTTACGTGCCACTGTCTTTACCACCCTTTCCTGTTCCAGTCGCGTATGTTTCGCGGGAAGAACGACTGCCGGAAAGCTTCCGTGCGCACACGAATCTCTGTAATTTTACATTCGTGATCTCCTCGGGAGGTATAAGTAGGGGGAAGCAATATATTCGATACCGTATCCAGAAACGCACCCTCTCGAAACCTGGACAGCAAGCTACACCGCGATGCAGAGCGCCTCTCTTGCAGAGTCTGCCACTTGAGTTTGCTAAACATCTCCGTAACGCTATGACGCTTACCAAATAACCCTGTGACGAAACGCGCCGCTCTTCTTTGGACCTTCTCTATCTCCTCTGTCAACCCGACCTGGTACGGATCCCACACTGATGAGCAATACTCAAGTATAGGTCGAACGAGTGTTTTGTAAGCCATCTCCTTTGTTGATGGACTACATTTTCTAAGGACTCTCCCAATGAATCTCAACCTGGCATCCGCCTTAGCAACAATTAATTTTATATGACCATTCCACTTCTAATCGTTCCGTACACATATTCCCAGATATTTTACAGAAGTAACTGCTACCAGTGTTTGTTCCGTTATCATATAATCATACAATAAAGGATCCTTCTTTCTATGTATTCTCAATACATTACATTTGTCTATGTTATAGACCGCAGCGCCATATTCTGCCTGTTTACATATACGCATTGAATACGCAATTGCCGGCCGCGGTGGTCTAGCGGTTCTAGGCGCGCAGTCCGGAACCGCGCGACTGCTACGGTCGAAGGTTCGAATCCTGCCTCGGGCATGGATGTGTGTGTCGTCCTTAGGTTAGTTAGGTTTAAGTAGTTCTAAGTTCTAGGGGACTGATGGCCTCAGAAGTTAAGTCGCATAGTGCTCAGAGCCATTTGAACCATTTTTTGAATACGCAATTCTATAGCAGCTTGTTTGGCGCTTGAGCAGCATAGTAGAGAATGTAACCGAAAGAAATACGGAATGGGAAGAACGGAACTGACACTTTAACTAAAACAGTGTAATTGCACTGAAGTCACCGCGATTTGTGATGGTCCCTTGGACATTACAAAAGGGGGCACATTGTTCGTAATAGTGTGTGTGATCACCACAGACAGTAACGCAGCGCTGCAAGGTGCTTCCACGCTGGCCGCTGGGTTCCTGTGGTAGGGGGTTCTGTTCCTCCACCAGCGTGGTTGACATCCGGTGGTGGTCGTTGGTGTACGTGGTCGCGCTGCATTAGGTCTCCCCAATGCACTGCATACGTGCTCTATGGGATTTGAGTCGAGGGAACGAGCTGAACACTCTATTCGCAGGATATGCTCTCGTTGCAAGAGCTCCTCCACCTGTGTTGTTCGATGCGGTTCCCGTTGCCATCCATGAAAATGAAAAAAAAAAAAAGGTTCAAATGGCACTGAGCACTATGGGACTTAACATCTGTGGTCATCAGTCCCCTAGAACTTAGAACTACTTAAACCTAACTAACCTAAGGACATCACACACATCCATGCCCGAGGCAGGATTCGAAACTGCGACCGCGGTTGCGGACTGAGCGCCTAGAACCGCTCGGCCACCACGACCGGCCCATGAAAATGAGGTCAGGGACAAACGCACTGCTGAAAAGACGCAGATGGGGAAGCCGTACAGTTTCACAATAACGTTTACCGATGGGTGTACCGCCTTTCTAGATTTGGATGTCGGGACGTACATACACCTTTATGGCTCCCCACAGCCTAACATGTGGAGCAACACAACGATCATATTCGACAAACTTGGACGTATCCCCATATGGCGAGAGGTGGTTAGAGGTAATGCAGCCAAGAACATCGTTTTGTTGGTCCAGGTCCTATTGTGTGGGAAGGCATAACGTTGCTTGGGCTCACTGACTTCCAAGTCCTTGAGCACGGCACATTCTCCGGTCAGTGGTGTTGTGGCAGTGTACTCTTTCCTCCACCAGCTTTTTTGATTCAGGGTGCACTGTTACGGATGGTAATGGATGATGAAGCGGTACAGCAAGTATCAGCGCAGGCGGAAGAGGGCATGGAACTGGAAGATATTTGGCGAGTGGACTGGCCTGTCCATTTCCCCCAGCTTAATCCCATGGAGTGCACATGGGATGCGTTGGGAAGACATGCTGCGGCACGTCCATGTGTGTGAAAGGCCGTCAAGCAGCTGTCAAGTGGAGGGTTGGGGGCGTGGCAGGCGACTGGGACGGACTGCCACAAGAACATTTTACCAACCTGGTGGGCAGCATGGAACCACTTTGGAGAGCATCCATTGCCGTCTGTGGTCGTCGCACACCCTATTAACGAGCACGTCCTGTCTTCTGTAACGAGCAGGCGCGATGGCTTCAGTGTAATTGTCGTCTTTCAATACGAGTGCAAGTCCTGTTCGTGTTACTGCGGGCTCCTCTCAGTTAGCTTCTCTAGTTAACTGCAAGGGCACATTAAAGCAGGGGAGGGGGCGATCGCCCCTTAACAGGGTAAAAACTAAATTAAAATCAAACGCTAATTTTTGTAATCTGCGTCAAAGTAAGCACGCGATGTAGTCATTTAATTCAGTACTCCCCTGGACACCTTTGTGCGCCCGCGAGAGAATGTGCTGCCTGTACCAGTCGCTTGTGCTCTCCCTCCTGTTTGTAATAGACCCTCGAAGGGAAAAGAAAAATTCTGTATGGAATAAATATGCTGCGAAGCGGCAAAAAGTTAACTTATATACATGTGACAGGTGTAAGAGATAATATCTCAGATAATTTATATTTCTAAAACAAGAGACAAAAACTTTCAATTATTCTTCTTCTGTTCTGTCTGTTAGAGTTTGGAGAGGAACATCTTAGCGTAATCTACCAGAAGCTGTACAGTTATTTAGTTGATAAAGCAAGTCATCAAAAGTGCCGGTGTTTTACGTAAAATGACAGTACACCGAACCAATTGCTTGCGTCGTAAACAAATTGTATTTGTGTAGTAATATTTCGCAGCAACCAGCGCGAAGATAATCGACGAAGGATAATGGCCGTTAACTAACATTTTATTAACGGTCTCATGTTATAATCTGTGTTGTTCTAGACCAGCAACCTGTATCTTTTATATATCGAAATCTGATGTTTCCTCATCCGGTGACTGTAAGGTACATAAAAAACCATTTTAATTGTTTTAATTGCGAGAGCCATTATTCCGTCGAGGCTCTGCAAAAATCACTAAACAGAAAATCACCATAAAAGTCAAGCAAAGCTACATTAATATTAAAACTGAAATTCTATTTGAGAGATCGCAACTCAGACCTGTAATACGAATAGTTATCTCATTTCACGAATAAGCCAAGCTTTATGTTCGAATTCTGGACGCCGAATATTAGGATGGCTTCCCGATCTGCCACAGCAGCACACTTTACGATTATAATTTTCAAAATTATATATAAAATATAATTGTCAACAAATTAAGAACTATAGTTTTAAAAGTATTTTATTCTAATTTTAATTTATTCGCTTTTAATTTGCTTATCAAGTCTGTGTTAACAAAAGCCTTATGGCCTTGTTGGTGTGTGTTAACAGTTATGTAAAAGAAGTTACTCAGGAAGAGGTTGTGTATGATACACATTTCAAGAAATTTAAAACTTTTTTCCCTAAATTAAAACATTTGTGCAATTCTTTGACATTTTTAAGGGGGGGGGGGGGGGGTAGGACGTCAAACGGGCCTACTTGGAGCAGGAGAGGCACCACAGGACATTTTACTTTTACAAGTAAATTCACAAAACTTTGTCATCATGACCAGGAAGGATTCAGCGTTCACACTCGTAGCAGTGGAAGTTCAGAAAGTTAACAAAATAATTTTTTTTTACATGCGAAATTTCATCATTTTTTCTCTTATTATTGGCTGCATTGGTTGCTATAGGTACACTTTTCTTGATAAGTAAGTGAGACTGTTCGATGAATTTTGCACAGCATAGAAACCATACTTACAGGTGTCTGAAACTCTAGAATCTATTTAATTTATGAAAAAGTGAATGAGCTGTTACGTTTTAAACTTTATGTTTAGAGAAAAAAATCAAATTTTGTAGTTAATTATCTCACTTTTTACCACAGTTTTTAATAGATTTGGAAAATTCTAGAGTTTCATACACCTATAAGCATGGTTTGTATGCTGTGCAAAATTCATCAAAGAATGTCTCTTACTTGTGAAGAAAAATCTACCTATAGGAACAAATCCAGCTAACAGTAAGTGAAAAAAATGATGAAATTTCATATCTAAAAAAAAATTATTTTGTTATGTTTTTGCACTTCCACTGCTATGAGTGTGAATCCTGAATCCTTCCTGGTCATACTGACAAAGTTTTATGAATTTATTTGTAAAAGTGTAGACAGTAGAAAATAAAATGTCGTGTGGCGCCTCTGCTGCTCCAAGTCGGCCCGTTTGACCTCCTATCCCCCTTAGGTACCAACACAGCTTTTTTCCTTTATCTTTCAAGGAGAGGATCCCTGGGTCTTCTTTCTCTTCCAGGCAAGCACCACCACCGACAAAACTTCATTAATCCGCCCCTGGCTCGCTGTAGGAGTTGTTTCTGTGTATGGTCCACGTATTGTCGAGCTATGTTACTTGTCAGTGTCACGTACTGTGAAGGTTGCTTTCGTCTAAGTTTCTGGCAGCAGTGCGTTTCGTACAAGGTCCGTCCGAACGCGGGAAGGGAGAGAGGCGGCCGAGCATTGTCCGGCGAGGAGCGGCGGCAGCGGCCAGCGGCTGCGCGCTGCGTATAAAGGCGCGCCGCGGCCAGCGCCCGCCAGTGCAGTACTCGCCGCTCCTTGTGTGTGGCTGCCTGCTGCTGGCTGCTGCTGCTGGTGGCTACTTGCTGCGCTCCGCCCGGGCCACGATAGAGGTCCTGCCCGGCGTGACCACGACGTCTGGGGACGTCCCGCCGTCGCCTAGTCTAGCCCAGACTAGTCTCTGCTCTAGCCTAGGCCACGCTGCCGCACCGCGCGCGATGGCCGGCCGCCCACAGCTGCTGCTGCTGGTGATGGCCGCTCTCGCCGAGGTCTCTGCCCGCCAACTCTACGGTGAGTCAGGCACATCCTCTCCACTAGTATCTCTCTCCCTGTGTGTGTGTGTGTGGGGGGGGGGGGGGTGCGCAGTAGTCGACCGTACGCTGTCCCCAGGTTTGCAGAGGACATGGCAAGTGGTCAGTAGTACAAACCAAGTGTGAAACTCAACACGACATTCTGGATACCTAAACAACGACTGGATATGTCATAGGACGTGTGTGTACGCAGTTGTGTCATGACGGTTCTTGAGACTCGTCATTAGACTGAGTGCACCATATTTAATAGCGAAAACTGACCGGAGTGACAGTATATTATAACAGAATCAAAATATTTTTTGTCACATATTTCGACCTCAAGACACACAAGTCGTACGAGTACCGCGAAATGTCGTGATTAGAAACGGTTTTCAACTTCAAAAGAAAGAATTAACCATTTTAAAAACAAATACGACAATCAGAATTACATGGGACTAGCTGACAATCCTGGCATTGCCCACCTACTCATTTCGCCAATTTTCTATTAGAATCGAAAACAAAAACTGAACTTTGTTTGTAGTGTAGTATCTCGCACGGTTTCTGTGAGCTGGGCGCAGCTTCTTCCCACGTCTACAGTGCGATTTTGTAAACGTGTTTATGGCAACATCTCTTCGTAGCCCTGTAGCTAGTGATTCTCGCGTGCTACCGTTTGCCCTTTGCGGTTGAAAACTGTCAAAAGCGCTGCCAGTTGTCAGGGATTTCCTTGACTCCACTGTAGGTGTGTCTGAGTAGTGAAGAATAAATGAATTAAAACGTCATGAACGATGCGGCATTTTTTCACGCATATCAGTGTTTATGACGTCATATCTCTTGAAGTATGTGTCGCACAACGATGGATTTGTGTAGGTACATTCACCGGCATATTTTGATAATGTCTGCAAATATGTTGCGAAGAGGGTAGCAAAGCAGTAATAAAGTTAAACGTCATGCACACACTCACATTTTTTACGCATCTAAGTGTTTATGACGTCTTACTTCCTGAACTACCTGTGGTGCCATGTTATCATTTTGTAGGTGCCTTTAGCAGCGTATGTGAAAACCATCTGCGAAATTTATCGCGAGCAGAGTTAGCAGCACAGAAAGAGTAAATTTAAACGTCATACATGATGTGGCAGTTTCTCACGCATGTCATTGTTTATGACATCATTGCTCCTGAATTGTGTGGTAGATAGGTGATTTTTACCCCGATAGCAATTGTTCTCAGACATTAAGGGACATGTGCACAAAGTTCGGTTGAAGTCGGTCTAGTAGTTTACGAGGAGATGTGGGACACACATACACACACACACACACACACACACACACACTTGCACATCCATCCATGTTTATAATATGTATGGATTAATGGTCTTGTGACCAACTTAACACTTATAATTAGATTCGGCACCTAGCTCATGCTTTTATAACATAAAAAATAAAAACTTCGTGTTTCTATCCACCCCACAGATCGGTTCAATAGAAACAGCACTGTTCATCTTATTACTTTTTCTGCTTATTGGCCTTTGGGGTGAATAGGGACATGTCAAGATCTAGGAGAATAAGAAACGAAATTTATCTAGTCCAAAAATAGCTTTATTCAATACAAAAACTAGAAACATTACATCATTTGTGGTTTTTATTCTGTTCTCCGAATACAAATTGTTATACCTCTAATTATTTTATTGTAACATTAAACTGATGAAATTGTTTTGTTGGTTAATGTAGTTAAATCACAGGCATCACATTTGAAAATGATGTTGAATCTACAAGTCGTACCTCCAGAGCTTTCGAAAAATATCACTTTCACTAATAAATTACTCTTCGCCTTTTACGATGTGTGTGATGTCCTTAGGTTAGTTAGGTTTAAGTAGTTCTAAGTTCTAGGGGACTGATAACCACAGCAGATGAGTCCCATAGTGCTCAGAGCCATTTGAGCCATTTTTGAACTTTTTCCACATAGTTTAATCACAGCATAATCTCCTGGGTTGAGACCAGTACCATATGGGTTTTCATCTGCATAAAATTCTTGGCCTCTTTCTGAAGAAACGCTGAGAGTTACTGTTTCTATTCACCCCACAAATTCCAGAAACACAAACGTGATTTTCAATTAGTCTAAACAGAAGCAGATTAAGGTATACTTTACAACTGGACTTTTGCTTAATCAAACGGAATTGCACATTTGTTTACCGTATTCTTAAATTAAAACAACACAATTCAGATTGGTACTTACGCGTAAAATTCACAGAGTGAACAAAACATGAGCTAACAGTGTAGCCAATTTTGCAATTGATTATTTCCCAGTCACATTGGTTCATTACCAATCTACACAAATAACACTATGAATGACATTACCATTTAGATTTCGACACGATACCTCCTCCTTACTGAGCACGTTACCGCCCTTTTGTGGTATGGTTGACTGACAACAACAAAAACAAGCCTAACTTCGTTATACTCTTTTTCACAAACTTTCGAATAACATTAAAACAATTCTGTTATTTTTTGATTTTTTCCGATAAAGTATACTAAAAATGAAATAATTTTTTAGTCAGGTTCGTATCACTTCCATTGTTGTAATACCCTCAGCGGCATTCTGTTCCTTTCATTGTAAATAGTTGGAGTCGATCGTGCCGTGTGCATTCACTGGCCGTCTGTCATTTCTTTTTTGTTTTTGATAATTCGCTTTTTCGTTAATAGCATGGTTTCCTTGACACCGCAATTTTTTGTTTAAATATTTAATAGTTCACCTTGTTGTTGTTGTATAAATGGAAGAACCCTGGAGATACTAAAAGGTATCAGATAGATTATATAATGGTAGGACAGATATTTAGGAACCAGGTTTTAAATTGTAAGACATTTCCAGTGGCAGATGTGGACTCTGACCACAATCTATTGGTTATGACCTGTAGATTAAAACTGAAGAAACTGCAAAAAGGTGGGAACTTAAGGAGATGGGACCTGGATAAACTGAAAGAACCAGAGGTTGCACAGAGTTTCAGGGAGAGCATAAGGGAACAATTGACAGGAATGGGGAAAGAAATACAGTAGAAGAAGAATGGGTAGCTTTGAGGGATGGAGTAGTGAAGGCAGCAGAGGATCAAGTAGGTAAAAAGACGAGGGCTAGTAGAAATCCTTGGGTAAGAAAAGAAATATTGAATTTAATTGATGAAAGGAGAAAATATAAAAATGCAGTAAATGAAGCAGGCAAAAAGGAATACAAACGTCTCAAAAATGAGATCGACAGGAAGTGCTTAATGGCTAAGCAGGGATGGCTAGAGGACAAATGTAAGGATGTAGAGACTTATCTCACTAGGGGTAAGATAGATACTGCCTACAGGAAAATTAAAGAGACCTTTGGAGATAAGAGAACTACTTGTATGAACATCAAGAGCTCAGATGGAAACCCAGTTCTAAGCAAAGAAGGGAAACAGAAAGGTGGAAGGAGTATATAGAGGGTCTATACAAGGGCGATGTACTTGAGGACAATATTATGGAAATGGAAGAGGATGTAGATGAAGATGAAATGGGAGATACGATACTGCGTGAAGAGTTTGACAGAGCACTGAAAGACCTGAGTCGAAACAAGGCCCCCGGAGTAGACAACATTCCATTGGAACTACTGACGGCCTTGGGAGAGCCAGTCCTGACAAAACTGTATCATCTGATGAGGAAGATGTATGAAATAGGCGAAATACCCTCAGACTTCAAGAAGAATATAATAATTCCAATCCCAAGAAAGCAGGTGTTGACAGATGTGAAAATTACCGAACAATCAGTTTAATAAGCCACAGCTGCAAAATACTAACACGAATGGAAAAACTAGTAGAAGCCGACCTCGGGGAAGATCAGTTTGGATTCCGTAGGAATACTGGAACACGTGAGGCAATACTGACCTTACGACTTATCTTAGAAGAAAGATTAAGGAAAGGCAAACCTACGTTTCTAGCATTTGTAGACTTAGAGAAAGCTTTTGACAATGTTGCCTGGAATACTCTCTTTCAAATTCTAAAGGTGGCAGGGGAAAAATACAGGGAGCGAAAGGCTATTTACAATTTGTACAGAAACCAGATGGCAGTTATAAGATTCGAGGGACATGAAAGGGAAGCAGTGGTTGGGAATGGAGTGAGACAGGGTTGTAGCCTCTCCCCGATGTTATTCAATCTGTATATTGAACAAACAGTAAAGGAAACAAAAGAAAAATTAGGAGTAGGTATTAAAATCCATGGAGAAGAAATGTAAACTTTGAGGTTCGCCGATGACATTGTAATTCTGTCAGAGACAGCAAAGGACTTGGAAGAGCAGTTGAACGGAATGGATAGCGTCTTGAAAGGAGGGTATAAGATGAACATCAACAAAAGCAAAACAAAGATAATGGAATGTAGTCGAATTAAGTCGGGTGATGCTGAGGGAATTAGATTAGGAAATGAGACACTTAAAGTAGTAAAGGAGTTTTGCTACTTGGGGAGCAAAGTAACTGATGATGGTCGAAGTAGAGAGGATATAAAATGTAGACTGGCAATTGCAAGGAAAGCGTTTCTGAAGAAGAGAAATTTGTTAACATCGAGTATAGATTTAAGTGTCAGTAAGTCGTTTCTGAAAGTATTTGTATGGAGTGTAGCCACGTGTGGGAGTGAAAAGTGGACGATAACTAGTTTGGACAAGAAGAGAATAGAAGCTTTCGAAATGTGGTGCTACAGAAGAATGCTGAAGATTAGATGGGTAGATCACATTACTAATGAGGAGGTATTGAATAGGATTGGGGAGAAGAGAAGTTTGTGGCACAACTTGACTAGAAGAAGGGATCGATTAGTAGGACATGTTCTGAGGCATCAAGGGATCACCTGTTTAGTATTGGAGGGCAGCGTGGAGGGTAAAAATCGTAGAGGGAGACCAAGAGATGAATACACGAAGCAGGTTGAGGAGGATGTAGGTTGTAGTAGGTACTGGGAGATGAAGAAGCTTGCACAGGATAGAGTAGCATGGAGAGCTGCATCAAACCAGTGTCAGGACTGAAGACCACAACAATAACAACAGTTCACCTTACCTATGAAATTCAATTGTAATAATATTAAATAATTAACAGGGTTTAACTCCAGAATTTTACGTTAACGGCTTATAGGTATCAACACTTGTGTTGTATTTAATATATTGTTTCTTTTGTAATTAACAGTCTAAGTCATGACTTTGACATGAAAACTCTTGCTAGAAGATGGCCTTTATTACGTTCAAGGTCTATTTGCCTTCGTAGAGTCAGCTAATCGGATGGGAACTGTTCATATGGCAATCTTGTGTCCAAGCCAGAGCATTCAGCCAACATTATCAGTGCTCTTGCTAGAAGGAGTAGGATATCGAGCTTCACAGTATGGCGTCAGACTGCTTTGCTAATGGAAACAGACCATTACGGAGTGCACAACTGCGTGTCGTAAAGCACACACTAATCCCTCTTGAGGGATGACTCTGCCAAACAGCGTCTCGCCAGTAGCGCGCTGGTCAAGGTCGATCGTGAACAGGGAGACAGCTTCCGTATGCGAGGTCTGTAAGGGACTGCAGTGCCGTCGAGAGGAAGGAAGGATGTGACACACGTCGTAACTACGTTTCTTTCTTTACTTACTCATTTGGTTCAGGGAGCCGTTAAAGTATTTCTAGTTGACGTCACTTGGGCAGCTTGCGTGTCAAAGGTGTTAACTGTGAATAATACGTTGAGCTCGTGCTCAGTGTAATTTTGTGTTCGTGATGATGGTGACACAGATGAAACACTGCAGCAGGTGAATCCGGCAGGGGCACAGTTTCTCTCTGCTCGAATAGCACCCAGGGATTGCAGAGCTGAACGTCTCTATCCCATCGACGGATCACCGCCAAAGAGATCTGGCATGTAATCCACGGCAATGGGGAAAAAGTCTGATGTTTGATGTTAGAACTGTTACGTCGTTACGTATCTCTCCGCTCCCGCACTCCACCCCCCCCCCCCCTCCTCCCCAATCGACATTTTTTTTGACGTCATAATTCGAATTGAGTACCTCACCGCTCAGCCCCAGAGTAGCTGCGTACGTTAGTACCTACACTATACGGAGGTGCGCAACCGCCAGAGAATCTAAATACAAATTCCTTTAAGATTTCTATTTCTGATATAACACCTGTAATGGTCACAGTATCTACATACTCAAAGAACCTAGTGTTACCGACGTAGTAGTGAAAAGTGAAATGAAAGATTTGAATGTGCTCGAAAATGTTAATGACAAGAAAGTAATGGACTATAAAGAATAATAAAACATAGTTCCAATGGGATATAGATGTGCAGAAGAAATCACAAAAGTCGCTAGATAGGGTGCGGCACACAACCAAAATACCTTTCGTGCAGACACGGGCCTCAGGTATAGGAAAGGTGCTTATTGACAACATTTTCAGGTGTTTTTAAGTAAATTTAAAGAAGTAGTTTAATGAGTACAGAACATGCTGAAGCAATAGTTTTCATTCCGCGACAGAAACCGGCACGTACGGATGAGGCAACATATGCGCTTCAGAGCAGAAATATACTGATTATTTTAACGATGAATACACGCAGCACATTACCTGCGTTAGAAGCAAACAAGAGATTGCGTCACTTCGTAACCCGTTTCGACAGCGACTTAGGAACAATAAACTACGTGTTACTCAAGTGGTTGAAGTTAAGCACTATTGGGAGAGCTCAAGTTTCCCAACAGTGTCGGACAACTTTTCCTGTACGCATCTTCGTTCCCTTGACGGTTTTGTCTAAGAGGATTCAGAAGGTGTAATGCGCGGTGTTTAGTTCGTTGTACGGATTGGGCTGAAGCCTCTGTAAGTACACCCGTGGACAGTTTAAATATTGTTGCCGTGTCTTGTCACCGAGGGAAAATGGTTGGGAGCTTTGCGTAACTGGATGTTGTCCTGCCTCTGTATCGGTACTGCGCGCACCACCTGACGGCTTGTGGCGGACGTACATCTAGTGCCACCAACGTTTGCCTCCGTCCCTGGTGCATTCGCGAACGATGCCCAAGAAGTTCCGCTGTCGAAACTGCGCACGGCCTCTGATTTCTCTGTCTCGTCGAGGCCTCTCTTGTGGGGCGTGCCACCCAAGTTTTTCATCGTCTCTGTAACGCTCTCACACTTACTAATCGATCCTGTGACGAGTCGTACCGCTCTTTCCTGGATATTCTCTATCTGTTCTATTAATTCAACTTCTAAATGCTCCCAGACGGATAAGCTGTGTTCAAGAATAGACGCAACGAGTCTGTTTTTAGCTACTTATATCGTGGACGAAGTACCTTTGGTTAAGATTCCTCCAGCGATTCTCAGTCTGGCATTTGCTCTTTATACAATCTTTTCGATGTGGACGCTCTGGACTGTTACTCAAAGATGTTTTACAGTTTTCAATTTCTCCAGTCGTTGATCGCCAAAAGCGGAATTAAAAAGTGAATTGATGTCTTCGTCTTCCTCTCTCTCTTTTTATTTTATTTATTTATTGTTCCGTGGGACCAAATTAAGGAGAAGTCTCCATGGTCGTGGAACCAGTCGATACATGAAATTATAACACGATATTAGAAGCAGATAAAATGAAATACAAAAACAAGCATATTCAGGTGACAAGTCGTAAGTTTAAATAAAGAAAATCAAGAATGTAACACTGCAATTTGCTTAATTTTTTAGCTCTTCCAGGAGCTCCTCGACAGAATAGAAGGAGTGAGCCATGAGGAAACTCTTCAGTTTAGACTTAAAAGAGTTCGGGCTACTGCTAAGATTTTTGAGTTCTTGTGGTAGCTTATTGAAAATGGATGCAACAGAATACTGCACTCCTTTCTGCACAAGAGTCAAGGAAGTGCATTCCACATGCAGATTGGATTTCTGCGTAGTATTAACTGAGTGAAAGCTGCTAACTCTTGGGAATAGGCTAATATTGCTAACAACAAACGACATTGAAGAAAATATATACTGTGAGGGCAATGTCAGAATTCCCAGAATATTAAATAGGGGTCGACAAGAGGTTCTCGAACTTACACCACATATAGCTCGAACAGCCCGTTTTTGAGCCAAAAATACCCTCTTTGAATCACAAGAATTACCCCAAAAAATAATACCAAACGACATAAGGGTATGAAAATATGCGAATTAGACTATTTTTCGTGTTGAAGTGTCACTTATTTCAGGTACTGTTCTAATGGTAAATAAAGCAGCATTTAGTTTCTGAACAAGATCCTGGACATGGACTTTCCACAACAGCTTACTATCTATCCGAACGCCTAGGAACTTAAACTGTTCCGTCTCGCTTATAATATGCCCATTCTGTCTGATCAAAATATCGGTTCTTGTTGAATTGTGAGTTAGAAACTGTAAAAACTGAGTCTTACTGTGATTTAGCATCAAATTATTTTCCACGAGCCACGAACTTATTTCATGAACTACATTATTTGATACTGTTTCAATATTACACACAACATCCTTCACTATCAAGCTGGTGTCATCAGCAAACAGAAATATTTTTGAATCACCTGTAATACTAGAAGGCATATCATTTATATAAATAAGAAACAGCAGTGGCCCCAGCACCGACCCTTGGGGAACGCCCCACTTAACAGTGCCCCATTGGGACTGAACATCACCACCACTCTCAATATTGCGGAGAATTACCTTCTGCTTTCTGTTCTTAAAGTAAGAGGCGAACCAATTGTAAGCTACTCCCCTTACTCCATAATGGTCCAACTTCTGCAGTAATATTTTGTGGTCAACACAGTCAAAAGCCTTCGTTAAATCAAAGAAAACAACTAGCGTTTGCAACCTTTTATTTAATCCGCCCAAAACCTCACAGAGAAAACAGAATATAGCATTTTCAGTTGTTAAACCATTTCTAAAACCAAACTGAACATTTGACAGCAAATTATGTGAATTTAAATGCTCCAGTAACCTTGTATATACAACCCTCTCGACAACTTTAGCAAACACCGATGGCATAGAAATAGGTCTAAAATTGTCAACATTATCAATGTCTTCCTTTCTATAAAGTGGCTTCACTACCGAGTACTTTAATCGGTCAGGAAACCGACCACTCCTAAAGGAAAAGTTACAGATATGGCTAAGTACTGGGCTAACATACATAGAACAATACTTCAGTATTCTGCTAGATACCCCGTCATATCCATGAGATTTCTTGGTCTTTAGTGATTTAATTATTAACTCAATCTCCCTCTTGTGAGTATCATGGACGAGCATTTCAGGTAACAGTCTCGGAACACTTTTTTCTAAGAGCGCTATATGATTCCCTGTTGGGACTAGGTTTCTATTTAGTTCACCTGCTATATTCAGAAAGTGATTATTAAATACTGTACATATATGCGACTTATCAGTAACACGGACGTTCCCACTATGCACTGATTCTATATCCTCGACCTGTCTCTGCAGACCAGCCACTTCCTTTACGACTGACCATATGGTTTTAATTTTATGCTGAGACTTAGCTATTCTGTCTGCATACCACATACTTTTTGCCTTCCTAATAACATTTTTAAGCACCTTACAATACTGTTTGTAATGGGTTGCTGCATTTAGATTTTGACTGTTTCTAACGTTTTGATATAATTGCCACTTTGTTCTACAAGATATTCTTATCCCTCTAGTCAGCCACCCAGGCTGCCTGTTTGTGCTAGTACACTGTTTTGAACGTTCTAAAGGAAAGCAACTTTCAAAGAGCACGAGAAAAGTCTTGAGAAAAGCATTATATTTATCGTCTACTGTGTCAGCGCTATAAACATCTTGCCACTCTTGTTCCGTGATAAGGTTTACAAAGGTCTCTACAGCAACTGGATTAGCTTTCCTAAACAGCTGATGACTATATTTAACACGAGTTGCAGCACAAAAATCTTTTAGAGTTAAAATTTGTGCATCATGATCTGAAAGGCCATTCACCTCTTTGCTAACAGAATGCCCTTCTAGTAATGAGGAATGAACAAAAATGTTGTCTATGGTTGTTCTACTGTTCCCTTGTACTCTCGTTGGAAAGAATACGGTTTGCATAAGATTATATGAATTAAGGAAGTCTACCAGCATCCTCTTCCTTGCACAGTCACTTATACAATTAATATTGAAGTCACCACATATAACTAACTTTTTGTATTTCCTATAAAGTGAACCAAGAACCTCCTCTAGCTTTAGCAAAAATGTTGTGAAATCGGAGTCTGGGGATCTAACAGTTAGAAGTTTAGCTCCGTTAAATTTAACCACACCTGCACAACATTCAAACAACTTTTCAGTGCAGTGCTTTGAAACATCAATTGACTCAAATGGGATGCCGTTTTTCACATACATGGCTACTCCCCCACACCGCAAAGAGCTCCTCGAAAAGCTGCCAGCCAACCTGTATCCTGGTAAAGAAAGCCTCAGAATTATCTCCTTATTTAAGAAGTGTTCAGATATACCAATAATTTCAGAGTCAACATCTATATGCAGTTCACTAACTTTATCTTTAATACCTTGTATATTTTGATGAAATATACTGATTCCCTCATTACTCGGATACCTAAGCTTTGTCAAAAGTGGATCCTTTGTTAGAGAGACTTCCCTTAAGCAGGAATACTTATCAGCTGACTTCAATCTAAAAAAGGTGCAGCTCTAAATCCCACTACTGCAGGAACTACTACTTTTTTCTTTTTTTTACTAGTCTTCTGACTGGTTTGATGCGGCCCGACACGAATTCCTCTCGTCTGCCAACCTTTTCATCTCAGAGCAGGAATTGCAACTTGCATCCTCTATAATGTGTCCCAATCTCTGTCTTCCTCTTTAGTTTTTACCCTCTACAGCTCCCTCTAGTACCGTGGAAGTCAGTCCCTGATGTCTTAACAGATGTCCCTCAATCCTGTCCCTTCTTCTTGTCAGTGGTTGTCGTATATTCCTCTCCTCGTTGATTCTGCGCAGAAAGTGCTCATTCTTTACCTTATCAGCCCATCTAATTTTCAATTCATGTATCCATTTCGCATTAGCTTCCCTGCACTTCCTATTTATTCCATTCCTAAGTGACTTTTATTTCTGTATTCCTGAGTTTCCCGGAACGGTTATATACTTCCTTCTTTCATCAATCATCTGAAGTATTTCTTCTATTACGCATGGTTTCTTCACAATTACCTTTTTTGTAACTATATTTTTCTTTCCAACTTCTATGATTGCCCTTTTTAGGGCTCTTTACTCCTCTTCAACTGTACTGCCTACTGAGCGATCCATTATGACAATGTCAATAGCCTGAAAGAACTTCAAGCGTATCTCCTCATTCCTTAGCACTTCCGTATCCCACTTCTTTGTGCACTGATCCTTCTTGACTAATCCCTTAAACTTCAGCCTACTCTTCATAATTAACAAATTGTAATCTGAGTCTATATCTGCTCCTGGGTAAGCCTTACAATCCAGTATCTGATTTAGGAATCTCTGCCTGACTATGATGTAATCTAACTGAAATCTTTCCCCATACTTCCTCCTCTTGTGATTCTTGAACAGAAGATTCGCTATTGCTCACTGAAATCTGTTGCAGAGTTCAGTTACTCCTTCTCCTCTCTTATTTCTAGTACCAAGTTCATATTGTCCAATATTCCTCTCTTCGATTCCGTCCCCTACCACCGCATTCCAGTGCCCATGGCTGTTAGATTTTCATCTCCATGTACGAACTGAAATACCCACTGAAGCCGGCCGTGGTGGTCTAGCGGTTCTAGGCGCTCAGTCCGGAACCGCGCGACTGCTACGGTCGCAGGTTCGAATCCTGCCTCGGGCATGGATGTGTGTGATGTCTTTAGGTTAGTTAGGTTTAAGTAGTTCTAAGTTCTAGGGGACTGATGACCACAGATGTTAAGTCCCATAGTGCTCAGAGCCATTTGAACCATTTTACCCACTGAATATCCTCATATGCTTTCTCTACCTCTTCATGCTCTGCTTGTGACGTCGGCATGTATACCTGAACTATTGTTGTCGGTGTTGTTTTGCTCTCGATTCTGATGAGAAGAACGCTGTCACTGTTCACAGTAACTTATTCTCTGCCCTAACTTCCTATTGATGACGAATGCTGCTACCGTTGCCGTTGTAACATATTTTGCTGTTGTTGGTGTTACCCTATACTCATCTGAGCAGAAATCCTTGTATTCTTTCTGTTTCACATCACTTACCTTTACTACATCTCGACTTAGCCACTGCTTTTCCATTTTCCAATTTTCTAGCTCTCCTACGATGTTGAAACCGCTGACATTCCCGATTCGTAGAAAGCCATCTTTTCTTTGGTTAATCAACCTTTTTTCTGATGGTCATCTCCTTCTTGGCAGTCCCCTCCCGGAGATCCGGATGGGGAGAGATCATCATGACACTTTTTCAAATACAGGCCAATAAATTTACTTTATTTACCTTATAAGTCCTCTACGACTCTGTGCAACGAGCTCCGCTGGTCATCATGCAATTCTGAATATTCCTGTGGCATGGCAACCATCTTCTCACAGAAACGAACTGCATCTGGGTACGGCTTCGTGGGATTTCCAATGTTTTGTAATAGCTGACTAATGCATAGTGTTACAAAGTAGTAGTAGAGGGGTTTTTGGGCGCACGACAGCAAGGTCTTCAGCGCCCGCTAGTGTTGCAAAGTCTCTACATAAAGCGTCAACAGTAGTTGGATCACATCATGGGCATCACCTTTTGTTAGAGGCAAAGTGTCCACTGACACTTCACGACAACACTAGGGGTTCTCTGGTATTACTTTGTAATAGAGTGTATATATAAGGAATGAGCTGTACATTGCTACCAGTTTGTTGTAAATTTCCTGTAACATGGGCAATTTGTTACAGTTTTTGGGCAGTTTGACACATGAAGGGCGCTTCGTTGCAATATCGCTGTAATATAGGCCAATCCGTTGTTTTGCTGTAGCATGGAGGAGCCCAAGAAAATTGATACAGTTTTGAAGCAAGCTGATACATTTTTGTGGCATATTGTTACAGCTTTGGGACAAGTTTATACAATTGCAGAGCAAGTTGATACAGTTTTGGGGCAAGCTCATACAGTTTTGGGGGCAACATTTCACCCAAGTGGCAGAGTCTACTAATCAGGTGTTCTTCACACTAATTACCCTAGTAGACGGATAAAGCGATCTTTTCTTTTTTCTTTTTTTTTGTAAAAAAGCCTTTAAGAATGAGTGTCTCCTTGCAGGGAACGATATTTTACAAGCGAGTCAGCAACTCTAATTTTCCTGAGCCTACCCATTTTTACGCGGAGTGATGACTAGACTGTAGGCAACGCACAAGACATATACACACCGCAGAATGCCCACAGCCTGCTGCCTCTCAAGGGCATACCAGTACAAAAGGACGCCTATAGCGTCGCCGGGAAGCATCAGCAAACATTGTGTGTCTAACAAAAGCTATTCACCGTGTCATAGTCTGTCAGTCCTATACGTTCGGTGCAAAGAGTCTGAAACATCCTGTATATAATGAAAATAGTAACAGCCTTATAAGACTCCTTTAGGGTACTCCTGAAATTACGTATCGTAGCAAGCCTAGGTTTACTTCAGGAGGAGGTCGAGCTGTTAGTACAACACAGTAAAATGGTAATAATTTAAGTGAAACACTTTCATCTCTGACACATAACTTGGATTGGCAGTATACAGGGTGAAGCGAAATTCGCGCACTCGGGCTTCGCAGCGCGGCTCCTCACGTGCCAGCGATAGAAAAATGTCTCTCACAAAATTTCGTTTGGCGAGAACATCCGGCAGAGAAAGGACGTTAAAGAGTGGCAATCTGGCAACACTTGGTACGGCAACTACCTCCGTCAGCACACGTTTTTCCTATTGTACAATTTGTGTAGTGGAAGGAGTCTGGGATTAGGATGCAGCAGGTCGTTGGTTCGGTTCTGGGTTCAGGCATATGTTTTTTATTTGTTTAATGTAGTCCAGGTGGTACGGTATCTGGCATCTTAATCGTCAACAGCGATTGCAACGGGTCCTCTAGAAAACATTTGCACTTACAGACTACAATTGTAGAAATGGAAGATTGGTCAGCTTTGAAAGAAGCCCTTTCCACGTCGTGGGCGTGAATTTATTCGCACAACTCCATCTATTAAATCCAAAATCTGTTTTCTTCATACCCTCGTGCAATGGTCCCATAGATTAGTACCAACTATCATTATATTTCCCTCGTTCAGGTCCAGTACATTTCGTGATGGCCTTACGTTACCAGTAGGATTAACAACGTGCTTTGCGAATAATGTCACAACTCTGTTACTATTTGTATGTATTATCACCATAGTCCCACTAATTATGCATTGCAACATTGAATCTGATAAGCGCATGCTGTTTAGCATGTATCTCAATGCACTATTATTATTATTATTCTATAGATGGGATTGTGGAAACATCATGTCTGTTACCACAAGGGAGACAGTGTAATTAAAAACCGAACGTTTCACAATTAGCGGTGTCAGGATGAATCACGCAGAACAATATCTGTGAGAGGGGTAATATGCGTTAGGTGGAACAGCGCGCAGGACTGGCGGCGTGTTTGTACTGTATGCGCTGTCCACCAGACAGGACTGGTTGCGAGCAGAGTAACGCGCCCGTCACAGACTCCAATGTACATGTGTACGCGTATCGAATTTTATCATTCTAAACCTCTAAACCAGTTTGGCAGACGTGTGGCATACACAAACGGTAAATATGTGGATATGCTCCTGGTTCTTGGTGCTTCTGATAAACGGGCTGGTGTTGCCGCTCACGAATATGCTGCTACATATACTCGTCGATGCCATCCAAATAAAAATGTGTTTCGTCATCTGGACCTGCATCTTTCGGAGTGAGGTCCTCTCCTTCCACCATCGCATGACAGAGGTCGTCCACGGACTCGCCGTACTCCAGCTACTGAGGGAGCTATTCTGCAGGTCATACACCAATAACCTCATCAAAGTACACTCAGCGAAGCAAGACAGCTGCGTGTCTCGCAATGCACGGTCGTTAACATGCTGCACGAGCATGGGCTGCACCACTATCATTATACTTTCACACAACATCTGCATCGTGCAGATCTCCATCAGCGGATGCAATTCTGTGAATGAAATTAGAATTATATCAATACCTTCAGCTGCTGACGGGCGTTGATATAATCAACGGGGACAGGTGAAAATGTGTGCCCCTACAGGGACTCTAACCCGGGGTCTCCTGCTTACATGGCGGACGCTCTATCCATGTGAGCCACCGAGGGCACAGAGGATAGCGCGACTGCACGGACTATCTCTCGCAGACCATATGCGTAGAAGTACATAATTCTGTGAATGGTTCCAACAATAACAGGAAGCCAACGATGACTTCGTGAACACCATAATATAGTTGCATTAAGCAGCATTCACTCCTTAGGGTGTCTTCAATATGCACAATGCCCTCCATTGGTGTGAGGTTAATGCACACACCACCCGTGACTGTGGATATCAAGTTCGCTTTGGTATCAACGTCTGGGCCGGAATATTGGGCGACAGATGTTTGGGACCCTACATGTTGCCTGACCAGTTGACAGCATGAGGGTATCTGCCTGATGCGCTGGAAGATGTTTCACTACATCTTCGGCAGAGGATATGGTTCCAACATGATGCTGCACCTCCACACTCTGGAATTAATGTGAGACGGTATTTTGACATAATATTTCCAGTGAAAAGGCTCGGACGTGGAGGTCCAGTTGTATGGCCACTGCATTCACCTGACCTAAATCCCCTGGATTTCTTCCTGAGGGGACACCTGAAGGAATAAATGTGGAAGAATTTGTAGTACATGTTCATGCTGCTATTGTTTCTGTGGATGTCGCTTTGAGCATCTGTTGTTCTGAGGACAAAGTATTCTGTTGTGGAGGTCATGCGGTCATTAATATGGACATTATTATTGTCACTGGTTGCTAATGTGCGACATCTGAGCGCCCATAATATAACGACAAGTAGACGTTGTGTTATTGTAATGTGTTATCATCTTTAGCATGTCGAAAATGATATTGTTTTTTAGTTGTCATGTCCTACGAGAGGTCATTTGATTCACCAGCGTATTTCTTATCTGTCCAACCACGTATTTGTTACGTTCAGCTTTTACAAATGTTGTAAATTTAGAATGATGATGAGGTCCCATGCCACGAAGGGCGTAGGGGACGATGCGGGAGACCCGCACCGCCGTACTAGGCAAGGTCCTAGTGGAGGTGGTTTGCCGTTGCCTTCTTCCGACCGTAATGGGGATGAATTATGATTATGAAGACGACACAACAACACCCAGCCATCTCGAGGCAGGGAAAATCCCTGACCCCACCGGAAATCGAACCAGGGACCCCGTGCGCGAGAAGCGAGAACGCTACCGCAAGACCACGAGCTGCGGACAAATTTAGAGTACATGTGACCTAAGAAACGGTGTATATTACAGTATGAAATGTCAGAATGAAATCCTAAAATAAAAAAAAAAAATCCGCCCAATCCCAGGACCGAAACCTCGACCTCCTGCACACTAACCCAAAACTCTATGCACTGCACACACTGTACAGCTCGAGTGTTGGGTGCCAACAGAGATACTTACCATACATGTGGTTACAGTGTTGCCAGACTGCCGCTCTTCAATGTCCTTTTCCTGCCGGATGTACACGCTGGACGAAATGTAGTGAGAGATATTTTTTTTGTCGCTGTCATGTGAGAAGGCGCTGCGAAGGCCGAGTGCGCGAATTTCGCTTCACCCTGTATATTTATCACTGTCGCCGAGTACAATAATGCTGTTTACACTTGACGGACAGTTACGTATCGTTCTGACTTACTTTGGTATGCACTTCTAACTACTAATGCGAGCACTGCCAGATCTGAGTCACAACGATGCCCCTCTGTTAATCGACGAATACAGAGGCGGGTGAACGGCACTGCTCTCTGACCTGAGTACTGTTCCAGCAGCTGTGGCGTATGGAACCTCTCTGATGACGACGTTCATTTGTCGCTGCATCTGGGAGCGACTGTGCTTAGTTTCTGGTGCCGTCGTGAGGTACCAACTGTATCCTGGAAACTCGCTCTTCGGACGACCCCACAGACTTTATGTTTTATCGATTTCGGTCTCATTAAGAATGATGTGTAGGTTTCCACTTGCTGTGTAATGGCCGTCACTCGATAGTCACTAACGAGCTGGACAAGACGTAAGATTCATCTGTATTTCAGATTGTGGGCGTTTTTATCATACAACGTGGCTGTTTTGACGGATGGGACATCACTGAGATTGGGTAGGCACAGGTTCCCCTAGTTGTCACGGTGTTATAGATGTATCGCGGGTACCTCAACTAGCGGAAAACCTCCTGTTACAAACTCCGTGGACTTGGGAAAGAACATGTGGACGTCACGGGTGATCGTGGAATGTCACAGATGTTAATAGCTGACGCGGGGGGAGCAACTACACTCGAACTGCTCCACTCTGGTCCCAGCATCTCACTGTCGAATGGCCCGACCGTCTACTCCGCCCATCCCATTGCAGCCCAGTCGCTCTCTGTCGCATCGAGGCTCATCAACGTGAAACGAAAGAGAGAGTGAAAGTGGAACTTGATTCGAAAGAATAAATCCTGTGTGTGAAAGACGATTATCATAGTTGTGTTGGGGGGGGGGGGGGAGATTTTCATTAATTATTGACAAGGAAGAACTGGTGCCGTGAATTCGATACAGAAAACACTTGAAGCAACAAACGGAGAATTCCGTCGAACGGCTTGTTTTGAATGCTACAGTCTGTACTTATACAGTACGATAAAATCATGCAAATGCTTCGGATTAGGGCATCTCTGGAAACCGTATTTGTTACGAAAAAAACACGACAAAAGGAAAACGTTTTCGTTGGTGTCGAGCGACAGTCATGCAATACTTTTTGAAAGAGTATACCACCATTTGACTATATATTATTGTATTTGACCTCTGTGCTATCTAGATTTCGGCTTTTGTACCGTTGTCAAGTACAGTGCCTGTACCTCATAATGGCAAGAATACCGGAAATCTTCTTGTCTGATACACGTTGCGTGTCCAGCAAATGAAACTTGTAGTCCACTGCACAATGCCAGTTGCAGTGCTACCGGTATTTTGGCAGTACGGTATCACGCACTGTTATCGTCTGTTGTCTGTAGAAACTACGAGCGCAGTGATGTCTCCGTGACGTAGAGAAGAAAGTCGAAATTCGAACTGAATACTAACATTTCTTAGGTCGCTTTTCAGATTACTAAAAATGGGTCCGTTTCTGATAGAGATGAGACGTTAAGCACTGTGCTTATTTTTGTGATGAAATATCCTTTTTCGGTAGGCTAGAAGAAAATTATACCACGATAGTAATATCTTACTCTGTTTTTGTGAAATCTGTAAATATTTATTTAGCGCTGCCGAGAGAATGTCATCTGTGCTCACCAACCAAAACAATGCAGTCTCTGTTTTCGGAGTGTAGAGACTGACTGGACCGTTTCATACTGAACCTACCGTCGAGATTGGCTTGCATTCAACTCGAATGGCTGATGGTGACGCCGACGATTCATTCGAGAGGTGGAAGCAAACAGTAGTTTGTTTGCAAACCACTACATTTACTTACTTACTCACTGGTCATACCGGACTCGAGAGTCCATTACTGCAGCACATATTTTCGCCATCTGTCCTTGTCTTTTGGGCTATTTCCTTCCATTCCACTTCAATACCTAGGCTCCTCAAATCAGCCTTCACATTGTCCTCCCACCTACGCCTCGGTCTCCCCACAGGACGTTTTCCTTCTAGTTGCCCTGCCCTCATCCATTCGAGCTACGTGATCCGCCCATCGCAGCCTACGTGATTTAATAATACTGATTATGTCAGGGCTAGAATAGAGTTCGTGAAGCTCTTCGTTAGGCAGTTTTCGCCACTCTCCGCTAATGTCATCCCTTCTCGCTCCGAAAATTTTCCTCAAAATTTTGTTTTCAAATACTCGAAACGGCTTTTCATTTTGCACAGTGAGAGACAAAGTCTCACACCCATACAGCATAACTGGTAGAATAATAGTTTTGTATATTCTAATATTTAAATTCCTAGATAATGTCCGTGATGAAAGTAATCTATTCAGTGAGAAGTAGCACGCATTTCCCGCCCGTAATCTCTTCTTCAGTTCGGATTCAATCTCATTTCTCGAAGTGATGTCCACGCCTAGATACTTAAATGTGTTCACTTTTTCAAACTGCATGTCTCCAACGCTTAACATGTCCTGATCTACTGCTGTTGGCATTCTAGTAGTAACCAGGTATTTAGTTTTGTCTTCACTTATCCTTAGACTTACATCTTCACTAGCCTTGATTAACGCATTCGCATTTGCTGTTACAGATTCTTTCCTATCGCTAATGATGTTTACATCATCTGCATACCCTAATATCTTAATATTTCCATTTAACTCCACACATTTAGCGAGAAAAATGTTTTCTGTTCCAACCTCAAACGTGGCTAGCGAATGATATTTCGATCGGTAGGAAACCACATCTCGGACAGACGAAACAGACTTGACGAGTATATGATATCCTGACAACACTAACAGAGAATTATTAGGAGACAATTTTGTGCCCTTCAGTCGTTTTCTGATTTCTTAGGTGGTAAAATAGATATAAGTAACTTTAAATCAATAATGCTGAAGGTATTACAAAAAAGCAATAATGTGATTTTTAATTCCGAGATCGGTTACAATTACAAAAGTTGATAGCTACTTAGTTTGCTTGTGAAACTATGCAGTTTCCAAATCTTCGTTACTGTTTATAAAGCAAGCTATCTTCTCATATGAATTATAATGACAAGTTGTTTTTATAAAGTAACGAAACTAATATTTTTAAAATACAAGTAATTAGAGTGTATTGCTAAGCAAATTCTTAAATCCCACCTGAATACTATGCAGATATTTAGGACTTACCTGAACGCTATAAGGAAAAGAGTTAGAAGAGACGAAGAAGAAGCATGAGAGAACGAACGACAAAAATGAGGGAAATAATGGCTTTATTCTTCAATTGAACAATACAGAACCTTAGTAAAACAATATTTTTAGCAAACATTCTTTCATCATTCACTAAATGTCTTTGATCACTATGTTCGCAAATATAAAATTTCAAACCATCGGAAATCGAACTCTACTTCTGCAACATGTAACTGACCATGTATGAAAACTGGATGTCTTAATAAAGTCCCAACTCTTTCTGATGTTTATCCTTGTGAATTATTAATAGTAGTAGCAAATGCAGGAATAATTGAGAGTTACAGTAATGTAACAGTAAAAACTCTCCGTGACTGATAACGCCTCTTTTACAGCGTCTGTGACTGGGCTTTGTTCAGCTTCTCTGCAACGCTTTCGCGTCTATTAAACCTCTGACGGGTATAAAAAGGCGGCAAAGCGGTTCTTAGTTACAGTCGATGTTCATATGGTCGGCGGTAAAGTCTTATCTGCTGATCGATACGAAAGGACAATGTGTTATGCTTGGGTCACAGATGGTGAACCATGTACAGGATGGAGCCGAAACGATCTCTGACCTGAATTACGAAAACGAGTCGTGCGTTTGTAATTGTGATTACGACGGCTGTACACAGCAGAGGTGTGCTAATTTGGCATATTACTCTCGAGCGCGGCCGGCCGAAGTGGCCGAGCGGTTAAAGGCGCTACAGTCTGGAACCGCACGACCGCTACGGTCGCAGGTTCGAATCCTGCCTCTGGCATGGATGTGTGTGATGTCCTTAGGTTAGTTAGGTTTAAGTAGTTCTAAGTTCTAGGGGACTTATGACCACAGCAGTTGAGTCCCATAGTGCTCAGAGCCATTTGAACCATTCTCGAGCGCGTTAAGAATGCTCGTAGGTGCACGTGGTGCTCGAATGAGGTGCTAGCGAGGGTGAAGGGCAGAGCTGTGTGAGTGTGTGTGTGTGTGTGTGTGTGTGTGTGTGTGTGTGCGTGCAACGTGGCATCTAATCGCGACATATATTAATACGTGAACACGAAAATTGAAACACCGATTTTCAATATTAATGATACAAGGAAGCCAGTGAAACTCATACGGGGTGTTCAAAAAGTCTCTCCGCAGTGCCCTATGATTGTTAGCCACGCGTGCCGTATGATTGTTCGCCTGTCTGGGTTACTTCCCTTCAAGCGGACTCTCCCAACATTACACTGTTTTGTTTATCTCAGCCAGCGTCAGTAGTACCGTTGGTGTGTGTCGTTAAGTGTTGACGTGAACGTTTTAGTTCGTTTGTTTCGTTTTTGTCGCTGTTAAAATGCTAACCGATAAAAGAACGTGTGTTTTTAGTCGAACAAGTGTTCAAAGCTGGCAGTAAATACAAAGTTTCAGTTCGTCAAACATTTAATTCAGTTTTCCCGGAGACAACACTCCCACATCGCGATACTGTGCGAGATTTGATTAACAAATTTCAAAGTACGGGTTCAGTGACAGATGCACCGAGAAGTGGTCGTCCTAGCGTTTTGTCTGAGGATAAACTACTCGATATTGCCGATAAAATGTCCATGAGTTCCAACAAGTCAGTAAGAAAACTCGCCCAGGAAATCGAATTTAGAACTTTTCCGATACAAAGTGACAGTCGTGCAAGAACTGAAAAATACTGATCATGGCAAGAGACTGCATTATTGTCAATGGTTAAAAAATTTCGTTCAACAAAATGGAAAGGATATTCGTAATGAAGCGTTTTTCACTGATGAGGCGTGGTTTCATTTATCCGGGTACATGAACTCGCAAAATTTCCGTAGGTGGAGTACTCCAAATCCATTGTGTATTCATGAGGAACCACTTCATTCTGTGGAAACAGGAGTTTGGATTGCAAGTTCTAGACGTTGGATTATGGGTACTGTACTTTTCAACGAAACAATAACGTACTACGATACCGCAGTGACATTCTGAACCCATTCATAGGAGAACTTGGGTTAAGTGAAATACTGAACGGTTATTTTCAACAAGATGGTGCAACTGCGCATACAGTTCGCATTTGAATGTCACTGTTTGCTGATAATTTTGGTGATCGCGTAATTTCACAGGGACTTAGGCCTCCACGATCGCCTGACCTAATACCACCTGAATTTTTCTTCTGGGGTGCAGCGAAAGCAACTGTCTATGAAAATCGTCCAAAATCCATCGATGAATTGAAAACTGCAATATCCACTTTCACTGCTTCTGTTTCAGAAGAAACGTTACAGCTTGTGTTTGGAAACATGATTAGACAAATTGAATTGTGTATTCAACAACAGAAGGGACACTTCCAACATTTAATGTGAAAATTTGTAAGTAAAAATGAATATTCAATAAATTAATAACTTGTATTTCACTGTGTTTCATTTCGGTATATTCACTGCGGCATACGGCACGGGCGGCTAACAACTGTACGGCTCTGCGGAGAGACTTTTAGAACACACCGTGTAATTCGAAAGGTGCTTTGCGGTAGATGGGCACAAAGAAAAAAATCTTGTGTGTATGTAGCCGTTTGAGAGTGGTAAAAGGAAGTGGAACGTTTCATATTCATAGCTCTGATGATATCTTCCAATTCGAGATAATTTTGACAGTTAAAAAGAATTTCGATTTGATGAATTTATAGTGCAGATTTTGTAATGTAAAACGTTTAGCATCAGAGGTTACCGTACGTTCTACAATGACATTCACACTGTGTTGTCATAAAGGAAAAGTTAATTTGTCGGCGTTAACAGAAAGTTTATGAAAGACGCTCTTCAAATGATCCAGGAATTCAAGACAGATTAAACAATTATTTCAATAATACTCGCCTCTACAATGCGGCATTTGCCATGGTCAGTTCTGAGGGCAAAATTTCAGATACAGTTTTACATGGAGTGTATCACTTTCAGATACACGATATTTTTTATCATAGGTCGGTCGAGTGACTTCTACGTATGGTCATTCACCATGTTATGCGCATTTATATTTTGATGACATCGACACTGCTAGTCTCTATAGAATGAATGAATCATAAAATCAGTCGTTCAATACTGATAACAATACATGAAACTATTACTGAATTAATTAACACTCGCTAATCCTCTGATACGTTCAGGTAATCATTTACACAACTGAATTTCAGAAAAGAAGGTTTGCCACATGCGCACATTTTAATCACTTTATGCGAAATCGATAAAACAGCAAACATTTGTGATAGTGATAAAATCGTATGTACAGAAATTCCACATACCCGAATACACTGTAAAGAATACGAATATGCTGCTAAATATATGATGTATGGACAATGTGGTGCACTTAACAAAAATTCTTTGTGTATGAGAGATGGCAAATGCAAAAAAAAAAAGAAAAAATGCTAAAGATTTCTCTTTAATAAACGTCAGTCAGTTAATGGATATCCATTCTACAAACCGCGTGATAATGGTGTTAGCATTAATGCTCGATGATAATCACTTGACAATTGTTATGTTGTGCCATACAACCCACATTTACTTGCTAAATTTAATTGCCATGTGTATGTTGAAGACTGCAATACAGCTAAAAGTGTTAAATGCATTTATAAATATCTATATAAAAGAAATGATGGTGCAACTATAGAGATACGCAATGAGTGAAGACATGGGAATGACGAGGTTCAGATCGATGAAGTGTGAAATTTTGTGAATGGTGGTTACGTCGTATAAGGTGAAGTGGTAAGGCGTAATTGCAAATTTACAATGCATTTTCAATCGCACAGAATCATTAGGCTTGATATTCATGTACTATGTGTACAAAATGTTTACTTCAAACTTGAACACTAAGAGGATGCAGTCGACAACATGAAAAAAGTTATCATCATACTTTGCGTGAAATGAACCCGTTCCATCATCGAATGTTTACCGTTATACTGACATGCTTTTGCACAATTTTTGATGGATGCTGAAAAAAATAGAAGAAGAGAGTACATAGTGGTGGTAAAATTATTACACGCATGTAAGTAGTGTCCCCAATGAAAGTAGAACATCATTTACATATGCTAGTGTTCCAGGTTTCTCGTCCTAATTCATTTGAAGATGTTACAACTTATAATAGAATTGTTTACAATACATTTATTGAAGCATTTCATGTTTGAAGTATTGCTTGAATGCTTAAATGAAGCAAAGGATTTGAATTTCCCAAAGCAAATGTGTCATTTATTTGGTGTAATTTGTGCACTGGCCATATCAGCAGTTGCTTTAGCATTGTGGCTTGAATTGAGAAAAATTATTTGCGAATATTTCCTAAAGTGATAGAACAAAGAAATTTCTTACGAGAGAGCAGTCTTAGAAATTGAGGATATTTTGAATGGTCATTGTTTGACATGTCGCTTACTCGTATTTCCTTTTTCAACGCTAATCCAAGAGTTTCCAGAAGGAGATATGTTAATTCCAGTCCATGAACAAGTTGAACAGAAACCAGATGGCAGTTATACGAATCGAAGGGCATGAAAAGGAAGTAGTGATTGGGAAGAGAGAGAGAGTGACAGGGATGTAGCCTTTCCCCTATGTTATTCGATTTGTGCACAAAGCAAGTAGTACAGGGAACCAACGGAATATATGGCATTCAAATTCACAGAGAAGAAATAAGAACTACATGAGGTTTGCCAGTCACATTGTTGTGTCAGAGACAGCAAAGTACTTGACAGAGCAGTTGAAAGGAATGGACAGTGTCTTGAAAGGAGAATATAAGAGATCTACAGAAGCAAAACAATGATAGTGGGATGCAGCCGAATTAAAACAGGTGACGCAAAGGGAATCGCATTAGGAAACGAGACACGCTGATGACTTGTTATTTGGGCAGCAAAATAACTGACAATGGCCTAAGTCGAGAGGTTACAAAACGCAGATTGGCAATGGCAGGAAAAGCTTTTCTGAAGAACAGAATTTTTTTAACATAGAATGGGGATTTGAGTGTTTGTAAGCCTTTTCTGAAAGTATTTGTATGGAATGTAGCCATGTATGGAAGTGAAACATGGACGATAAACAGTTTAGACAAGAAGAGAAGAGAAGTTTTGAAACGTATTGCTACAGAACAATGCTGAAGATTAGATGGGAAGATCATGTAACCAATAAGGAGGTACTGTATAGAACTGCGGAGAAAAAAAAAAAACTATGCCACTGCCTGACTAGAAGAAGGGATCAGTTGGTAGGACAGATTCTGAGACATCAAGGAATTATTAATTTATTACTGGAGGGAAGTGTGGGGGGTGAAAATCGTAGAGGGTGACCAAGAGATGAATACAGAAAGCAGATTCAGAAGGATGTAGGCTGTAGTGTGGTTATTCAGAGACGAAAAGTGTTGCACTGGGTAGAGTAACAGGGAGAGTTACATCAAACCAGTTTTCGAACTGAAGACCACAACAATAACAACAGCCACGAAGAGCTACAGTTTAATGAACTTTACGAAGGAGCTAACTGTGAACGCCATATTATAACTGACCATGTTATTCGTGAAGTTCATGACCATGACACTGGCTCAAATGTGGTAAAATATTCAAACGAACTGAAATTATTCATAAATTAAATTTGCATAATTTTCATTACATTGCAACAGCCTTTATTGGCATAGCGTGAACTATTTTAAATGGTGGTAGAATGTTACACAGTTCCTTTAAATTGCTCATTCCAGTTTTGGAAAATTCAGTGCCCAACATACCATCAAACAGTACCTACAGATAATAAATTAATTGATGTTCATCAATACATATTGACGATGTCTCTCCCTGTGTCCAATTTAAGTGTTAAAACTTATAGACAGATTATTTAGAAACCTGTGTACAGACGAATGTAACAAACATAAAACTTTTAGACGGAAAACTGTTGTTTTGTGCGGATATTTCCGACAAATTTTTAGAGTTGTTCCACATGGATCATGGGCAACTTCACTTGAGAATTGCATTAAAGGTTGGAATGAGTCTCATAAATTTCATCTTGTTACTTCAACTCAAAATATGAGGACTTTGCCACATGAAGCATAGTTTGTGAATCTTGTAAAACTAAATGGGTGTGATCAAGCGAGGAAATTTACACAGATTGGCGACAATATTATTGAAATACCCCCACCCATTTGTCAGTGATCAAAATAATATCGTTAATGATATTTATGGCAATACTGCAGAGATCATTTCATCACAGTCCATGTTAATTTCAGCTATTCTAGCACAAAAAAAAATAAAAATTCTGCTACATTAATAATAATACACTAAATTCTGTACCAGATGTAGCAAAAATTTATCACAGCTATGACAAAATAATTTGTGATGATGAACACAGTATTAATAATTACTATTCAATAAACTTTTTGAGATCTCTGTCTTTAAGAAGTTGCCCACTGGCACACAAGTTACAATTACAGTTAAAAATTAACTACATTGTTCAATTTGTATTTTAAATGTTTATATGTAATGGTATTGACTGCCAAATTCTAACTGGAATCAAACAAAATAAGGGAATTTTGATTCTGTATGTGCGTATGACTTATTTGGGTATAATTACGAGTTGTATTCTTTGAAACGAAAACGTTAAACATCTACATCTACATGGATATTCCGAAAATCACATTTAAGTGCCTGGCAGAGGATTCATCGAACCACATTCACAATTCTCTATTATTCCAATCTTGTAAAGCACGCGGAAAGAACGAACGCCTATATATTTCCGTACGATCTCTGATTTCCCTTATTTTATCATGGTGATCGTTCCTCCCTATGTAGGCCGGCGTCAACAAAATATTTTCGCATTCGGAGGAGAACGTGACTAGAATTTCGTGAGAAGATTCCGTCGCAACGAAAAACGCCTTTCTTTTAATGATGTCCAGCCCAAATCCTGTATCATTTCAGTGACACTTTCTTGCATATTTTGCGATAGTAATAAACGTGCTGACCTTCTTTGAACTTTTTCGATGTACTCCGTCAGTCCTATCTGGTAAAGATCCCACTCCTCGCAACAGTATTCTAAAAGAGGACGGACAAAAGTAGTCTATTCAGTCTCCTTAGTAGATCTGTCATATTTTGTAAGTGTCGCGCCAATAAAACGCAGTCTTTGCTTAGCCTTCCCCACAACATTTTCTATGTGTTCTTTCTAATTTAAGTTGTTCGTATTGTAATTGTAATTCCTAGGTATTTAGTTGAATTTACCGCCTTTAGATTTGACTGATTTTCGTGTAACCGAAGTTTAACTGATTCCTTTTTACACTCATGTGGATGACATGACCTCACACTTTTCGTTATTTAGGGTCAACTGCCAGTTTTCGCACCATTCAGATGTTGTTGTTGTTGTGGTCTTCAGTCCAGAGACTGGTTTGATGCAGCTCTCCATGCTACTCTATCCTGTGCAAGCTTCTTCATCTCCCACTACCTACTGCAACCTACATCCTTCTGAATCTGTTTAGTGTACTAATCCCGTGGTCTCCCTCTACGATTTTTACCCTCCACGCTGCCCTCCAATACTACATTCAGATATCTTTTCTAAATCGTTTTACAATTTGTTTTGGTCTTCTGATGACGACTTTACTAGTCGATAAACGACAGCGTCATCTGCAAACAACCTAAGACGACTGCTCAGATTGTCTCCTAAATCTTTTATATAGATAAGGAACAGAAAAGGGCCTTAACACTACCTTGAGGAACGCCAGAAATCACTTCTGTTTTACTCGATGACTTTCTGTCAATTACTACGAACTGTGACCTCTCTGACAGGAAATCACGAATCCAGTCACATAACTGAGACGATATTCCATACGCACGCAATTTAACCAAAAGCCGCGTGTGTGGTACAGTGTCAAAAGCCTTCCGGAAATCCAGAAATAGGGATCAATTTGAGGTCCGTTGTGAATAGCACTCAACACTTCATGCGAGTAAAAAGGCAGTTGTGTTTCACAAGAACTATGTTTCTAAATCCGTGTTGACTATGTGTCAATAGACCATTTTCTTCGCGGTAATTCATAATTTTTGAACACAATATATGTTCCAAAATCCTACTGCATATCGACGTTAATGATATGGGCCTGTAATTTAGTGGATTACTCCTGCTATCTTTCTTGAGTATTGGTGTGACCTGTGCAACTACTTGAAGAGAAACGATCACCATGATAAAATAAGGGAAATCGACTCGTACAGAAAGATAAAGGTGTTCGTTCTTTTCGCGCGCTATACGTGATTGGAATAACAGAGAATAGTGACGGTGGTTCGAGGAACCCTCCGCCAGGCACTTAAATGTGATTTGCGGAGAATCCCATCCAAAGTGTCTGAGCTTATACTAGTTACGATGAAATTTTTCTTGTACCAAAATGCTTTCTTAATATTATTCATTATTGGTTATGAAAGTAATCAAGTTCAAGGGTTTCAGGAGTAAAGACGTTGATGAAAAACAGCAAAGGAAGATTCACGAAACTCTTATAAAACAGAGTAAATGGTGAACAGTTTCTTAACATTACTAAATCTGTATTTGCGTAAAGATTTCCATGTAGTTAAAAATAAATCACCCAAGGAAAAGTTTGAGGTAATTAGCTTCCTTTGTCTCCTGTCTCAGTTCCACACTTTGCTATTCAAGGAAAAATTTAGGTTCAACGTGGCTGCTTACGGGCTGTTTCGGAACAGAACAGAATAGACTCAAGGCTAGTATCTTTGTTCAAAAATTTGTGTAAAGTAAATACAGTAGATACCTTGCACGGAGGAAAAAGTAGCAAATGATTTTAGCAGGAAGCGTCACGTGCAGTGGATCAGACCTATCAAACTGAGACTGCCACCACTTTTTCTCGTTCCATTTTGATATGAGGACGTTAGAACAACAGTGGCGTATGCACCAAAATGTTGTGAGAAAACGCAGTACAAATTTCGAATGCTACGCATCTGCCACATTCTTTCGTGGCGCATGTTCTGTTACAAATGGGAAGTAGATCCATATACATAATTTTTAACTGATTGATACGTGGATTAATAATTACTATTCCCAAAGTGTAGATACAAACTCTTGCTCTGCAAAAGACTTAGGTGCGCATGTATTTGAAAGAGTGAAGCTGCAACGTCTTGTCCCGAAATACATTACTGGAGCCAACTTTACAGATACATAGTCCATTATTCGCACTTATAGCAGTGACCTCCCAAGTGCAGAAAGTGCTGCAAAAAGTGAATTCTATAGATCGAAGTAGAAATGGGAAAATGTTGACCAGAGTGACAAGACGAAGTACGCAGGCGAAACATTAGGGACGTCCTGACTTTACTTTGTAGACTTCTCTTAGTTTCTTCGAATTTTTCGAGGTATTTGAATTTCTACTGTGTACTGTGTGAGACTGATACTTCAGTAACACTCCTGTAAATTAAATAAATGTTTATCTAGTAGTTTTGTAGAAATTTAGCTATTAACACGTTTATGGATCATTTAAAGCGAACGGAAACAGCAAATCAATTCTTGTCTGCCTGTCTGATCTATTGAAAGGTTCAATGGAATCTTTATTTATAATTTAAAAAGTGATACTAGATAAATTTAGCTTTCCGATTTGGACCTCCCCCCTCCCCCGCAAAATAATTTTGTGAGCGGGCCTGCTTCTGCTGAACAAGTGCTCTTGACTCTTAAGGTATGCATTTTACAGCTCATGTTTACTGGACATTTATTTTCATTTTTTGGTCCATACCGCCTCCTCTCAAAATATGGAAAGCAAAAGACTACAGTAGAAAAGATTTGTTTCGCAGTATCGAAGATGAAGAAATGCTCACAGCTCCTGAGGTATGCCGTTTAGAGATCGTGTGTGCTGGCCTTTTTTGCTTCGAATGATCGTTCCTGTCATGTCCCTGAACATTGATCATTCTTCCTATGGCACCCTTTGTGCGTAGACGATCCGGCGGATACGGTGAATAGCAAATGTGACTGTTTCCTCATGACGCTGTAATGTACGGGAAAGTGTTGTTGTAGAATGAATGTCAGAGGACACGGGAGGACTTAAAATTTCTGTTTGGTGTGATGAATGCAGAAAAATGTAAGAGAATGCAGATGAGAAAAACGACCCTCAAATTTTAGAATACAGTATAAGAGTTGTGCTACCTGACACATCTTGACGATTGAGTATGTAGGCGTGAAGATGCAAAGCGGTACGGAATGGAACGACAGCGTAAAGTCGGCAATAGGGTAGGCGGGTTTTCGACTTCGATTTATTGGGAAAATTGGGAGAGTGTAGCTCATCTATATAGGAGACCGCGTATACAGCACTTGTGTGACTCATTCTTGAGTAGTGCTATATTGTTTGGGATCTCCTCCGTATCGGGTTAGGAAGACGTCGAAGCAACTCAGAGGCGTGTTGGTACATTTGTAACCTACAGGTTTGATGAACACGCGAGGATTACGGACATGCTTCGTGAGCTCAAATGGGAATCCCTGGAACGAAGATGACGTTATTGTTGCAAAATGCTATTGAGAAATCAAGGGAACCAACATTTGCAACTGACTGTAGAACGATTCTGCTGCCACCAATGTACATCTCGTGTGAAGATCGCGCAGACGAGATAGAGAAATAGGGCTCTTACGGAGGCACGAAGACAGTCGTATTTCCTTCTGTCCATTTGCGAATAGGACAGGAAAGCAAATGACTATTAGTGGTACAGGTTGCCCTGCAACATCAGGTGCCGTGTGGTGGCTTGCGGAGTGCGTTGCAGGGGTAGAAGCATAATGTCAGACCTGCATCTCTGGTAAGTGCTACATTGTACTGTGTACTTCACATTATCAGTCACTTTCTGAAATCGAAATGTAGACCGAAACCCTTCCAGAAATTGTTGAGAAGCAAACAACTGTCGTGAAATTAAGACCATATTTTCAGTACCTGCATCCTGTATGTGTCATGTAGTATTTCGTGTTGCTTTCGGAGTCCCTACGCGGTTAGCCATTGGCAGTTCACCTGCTTTCGACAGACGTTTATCTACAAGGTTGAGGTACTGGAACCGCAATTCATTCCTCCCACGTGTGTCTGAGAGACTGTCGTCGATGTCATCCGATAGAATGAGATTTGCATATAACAAAAGTGTCCACTTACGTCAGCCAAATGTCCCGTTTATGAGTTTTTGTGAAATTTCTTGAAGTTGGAATGACACAGTGACTGTTTCCGTCAATTTCTTAGTCAGGCTTGACGATCCCTAATTCGTCCTTCATTATGAACGTCTAATGTCATGAATTACACATTTACATCCACGTACGAACAAATAACTAATTCATTCACTTTGTCGTGTGCTGACATAGGTGGGAGAGGGAGAAAAGCGGTTACTGGTCAGTCTGCGCTCCCGAGCGGTACAGAGCAGAAGTCAGAAGGATAATTTACAGTGAAGGCATTTGACTGTTTTCTTCTATCTGAGCCAACACAGATACAGGCATTTACTAGAAATACAGGTTGTGAGACTTGGTAGGGAACTCGTTGTGAAGACTCTTGGACAAACAGGTTTTTGAAATAGTTGTTTATTTCAGACACGACTAACTAATACAGTGGAGGCTAGTTCCAGGGTTAGAAAAAGCACGAATAACACCGTTACAACAGAAGCCAGTGCAGAAGTCTCAGGAGTGGATGCTAACCACAGTAGCAAACACTAGCAGCATCTTAAGGCAACAACTTAGTTGCAAAACAAAACACACTGAATGTGACACTGTTCACTGAGGCACTCCAAGTGAGAGAGCTGGACCGAGGCTGGAGTCGACGGACGCGGATTCGGCGCCCAGATCGTCTGACTGAGAAATCCGCCAAAATGCGGAATCCAGGGGTTTTAAAGAGGCAGGTCTCTTGCAGGCGCCTGCCAATCACGGTTTAGTTAGGTCCCCTCTACTGCTCCTAAGGCGGGGATGTTAAGGCAGTTGCACTAAGTCCGTATTTGGTATCAACATTGTTCAGCTGAAAGCTAAACGTAACTGCTCTGCCAAATAAGGCTTGCAGCATTATTGTTATACGTCATTTAGCCCCGCCCCTCGGGCTCCCCGGAGTAGGGACTGCTAGGTCAACAGTTTTTGCTCTCTTTCTAACCTTTGTGAGCCTACTGACGTTGCTGTTCTCAGGGCTGGTATCAAGTTGGATTTATACGCTAGTACGTGCCTGTTTGTTACAAAGTTCTACGGCGACAACCTACCACAGCGTCTAGACGACATATGAAGTTACATGTTGATTCCTTGAAGAGTAACTAGCACCCTGGGACCGCGTCTGGGGGCGTCTGCATTTTCGCAAGGCTCTCCCCTTACGGTTTACTTCACGTAGCAGTATCTCTCCTAGTTTCGTCTGCCCTCAGCATCGTCTCTGCTTCCGCACCTTGGAGGGTCTGTCCTCCTGTCTCACAGCTTCAGGATAACACTACAGTAGCAAGGAATAATCAATATATTTCAACTTACGCACGTAGGCCTCGCAAATTACATGATAATTTATAACGTTTTCCTGTTCCAGGCATTAGGGTAGCGAGTTACTGGAATCTCAGATGATGTTCCCGTTTCTACTGTATTCAGTTTCATAAGCACCTTCTACCACTCGTGCTTATTTACGAGTTAGAAGCAAATAATATGCCTTCTATGTTGAACCCTTAACTTATTGAGGGACTATGCCCTAAGGCCGGTATTACAATATCAAATTTCTTTGATAAAGAAATATGATCAAATATTCATCAAATTTCTTTGACAAATATCTTTGACGTGGTGCTAAAAAGGGGTATTACACTGTCGTCATATTTTTTGTCAGATTTCAAGATGGCCGACAACAACTTGTTATTATGCGCTTCAGTTGTTACTACAACAACTGCATTGTATGGTTATTAGGTAGAAAAGAGGCGAAAAAAAAGGAAACATACTTGGATGAAGTGATAGGTATTATGCTGAGATAGTTAAAGTATTCAGTAAAATTTATTACGAGAGCTGGAAGTGGAGAAAGTCACGTCTTAATATGTAAATTACATCCGAATGGATAAAACTGTATTTCAGTGCTTGCTCAGACAAATGGCTCCTCGTGTTACAAAAGAGAATACTCTCCTGAGAAATGCAATATGTGCAGAAGACAGGCAAACTGTGACACTGTGATTTCTTGATACAGGAGAGAGAGCTACTCTAGTTTCCAGCACAGATCTCGAATATCAAATTGCATATTAACCAAAATAATTCTAGAAACGTGTGAAGCGATTTATAAAGCACTAAAGAGGGAATATGTGAAGATAAATAAATGTTTAGTACACTATATGGGCAATAAGAACTATTTTTATTTTTGAATAATGTAATTATCGAATTAGTGTTCCAACAGCCACAAAATTGATGAAAAGTACGAAACACATGAAGCGCTTTTTAACTCGTGACATCCAGAGTTCAAAAACAAAGTAGAATGGAAAGCTAATAAAGAATTTTTTATATTAGAGTGTGACTACATCCTCTATTCCGGTTTGCTGAAAAACTGCTTGGATGTTTCCTGACGTAGAGGTGGGTGGCTGTAGCCGTGATTGTGGACACGAAGTCGCCTGCAGCATATTCCACCTGCCTATCAACACACAATTAATACGAGCATGCACTGTGCCTCTTGCTCCACCCCCCCCCCCACCCCCCCTATAATCGAAGCAAATTTATTAAAAACCAAAAAAGGGTCGAAGGAACACAACAACTTTGAAACCATGTTTATAAACACACTACAGAAGCGTCAGATAGATGTAGCGACGCCAGCGTTCCAAGCGGTTACGTTTCACATTGCAGTGAACAGAAGACGAACGACTTTTATGGTCAAATCTACGGCGAGGCCCTAGATTTGATCTATTTATTTGACGACAGGCGAGATTTGACAAAGTGACCCATTACAGAATGAAATTCCTTTGACGTAAATATTTGACATATTAACTTTGACAAAGAAATATGATAATGTAATACCGGTCTAAAGGCGTCTGTACAGCGGTATTGCCAGGACTCAGCGGAACTTACTCTCAGGCAATCTAAAGGACAATCGACTAGGGTAATAACATCAAATTAAAATGCTGTACTGTAACAATTAGGTATCACCTGAAAGGAGCATAAATGATAACTTTAGGCGCACTGTGAAGGAGAAAATACGGTTTTCCTCGTAGCGCTGCGTCTTCCAGATGTCGGATCGTTAACCGGGAACTGGCTAGACTGCAATCGCCCCCCTGTCCACGGTGAGGGACGATTCCGCTCAGAAAGCTAATGGGAAACCCAGAAAAGCCAAATGAGCCTCATTGGAGCACGAAATTCAGTTAGCCGAGTCCGGGTGGATGTTCGGCAATTGTATTCAGCCTTACACTTAGTGCTTTCTCCGCTTATGACAATCGTACCGCCTGTCTGGGAAAGTTTGTAACCTGCTCCGTGGCACCTATGTCGTTAAGGTTAGAAGTGTTTTTCTGGTAGTAGAACGAAGCGGAAATAAAAACAGTGTTCGCCACATACTTTCATACGATGCCAAAGGGGAATGAACTAGGTCACTACCAACAGTTTGTAAAATGTAATGTAACAAATTTCACTTCGTAGTGTGTGTGGATAACGCTGCAGAACGATATAGATTTTTCCCGTTCATTCTTTTTCACTTTTTCTGCTTTATTCGTGATACTGAAAGAATTGTTTCAGGATAAGTTTTGTAAAGTTACTTCTTTGTACAACTATGTTTCTCTTTACGTCATTCACTGGTCATGAATGTAACTGATATTTACAGTTTGTTCTGATGCAGTATGTTTTCTCGCATTTATGAACACGTTAGCTGAATTCATTTTCTACGGACAGAGTAATATGAAATTGTGTTTTTTTTTTTTATAATACTGTAAATCGATGTAGTTAGAAACTTTGAAAGTGCTCTGTGAAACGACATGTATGAACAGTGTGGAACTATATCGATAGGTCTACAGAGGAAAGCACCAGCAAAGAGTAGGCGAGAGGAGAACATATGAGAGCGGATCGGAGGTGGCTGTCGTCTCACGCGTTTACAGCTGTGCATTGTTTTCGAGGCCGGTGAAAAATATCAGTGTTTGAACAATGCTATACTTATGATTTCGATGTGTACCGCGATTAAAGAACTAGTGACTTTACGTACCTCGTTGCTCATTAACCGATATCGAGTTTTGACACAATAAGCATAAAACTTTGATGTGTAGGCCGGTAAGCTATGTGCACGCCGTAAAGATACCGTTTACGGTTGTAGACAGCATAAACTGTTTAGTGCGTACCACGGACTGTGCAGTCACACATGGTAGCACATTTTCTTGTTGTACATTGACACAAAGAACGGCGAAGTGGTTACGTAGACAATTGCGTACGGCGCGGATTTATCGATATAAACCTCGGACTAATGATTCGCGGTACAATCAACTTGCCATAATTTCGTAGTGCGGACTAATATACTGTAAAAACTGTCGCGCCGCGATCGAATAGTAAAGCATAAATCTGAAAACTGGGGTTATTCTGTGCAACAAACATTACGACGCCACGTTACGTCATGAGTTAATGGAAACCAGCGTGCCTTATGCCGGTCATTGCATGCGGATACGCAAATTGGAATTAATTCTGCAAACATCGAGCGTTCCTTTTAGGTTCCCAACAGGTGCTCACGGTTAAGGAGCTCAGCAAGACAATGCCAATTACTAGATTACACGCTCAAGCATCATGGACTAACAGCGCGGACGTCGACGGCTCGCCGACAGCATCAACTAAGTGGAAACTATTTTGCAGCAACATTCGTTAAGACACACCGCGAACTACATTGTTCTATTCAGTGATGTAAAAACTCATTATATGAAAACAACGTTACGTTTAGTAATTCATTTTACATAATTATACACTACAGTCCATTAAAACTGCTACACCACGAAGATGACGTGCTACAGACGTGAAATTTAACCGACAGGAAGAAGATGCTGTGATATGCAAATGATTAGCTTTTCAGAGCATTCATACAAGGTTGGCGCCGGTGGCGAAACCTACAACGTGCTGACATGAGAAAAGTTTCCAACCGATTTCTCATACACAAACAGCAGTTGGCCGGCGTTGCCTGGCGAAACGTTGTTGTGATGCCTCGTGTAAGGGGGAGAAATGCGTACCATCACGTTTCCGACTTTGATAAAGCTCCGATTGTAGCCTATCGCGATTGCGGTTTATCGTATCGCGACATTGCTGCTCACGTTGGTCGAGATCCAATGACTGTTAGCAGGATATGGAATCGGTGGGTTCAGGAGGGTAATACGCAACGCCGTGCTGGATCCCAACGGCCTCGTATCACTAGCAGTCGAGATGAAAGGCATCTTATCCGCATGGCTGTAACGGATCGTGCAGCCACGTCTCGATCCCTGAGTCAACAGATGGGAACGTTTGCAAGACAACAACCATCTGCACGAACAGTTCAGCGACGTTTGCAGCAGCATGGACTATCAGCTCGGAGACCACGGCTGCGGTTACCCTTGACGCTGCATCACAGACAGGAGCGCCTGCGATGGCGTACTCAGCGACAAACCTGGGTGCACGAATGACAAAACATCATTTTTTCGGATGAATCCAGGTTCTGTTCACAGCATCATGATGGTCGCATCCGTGTTTGGCGACATCGCGGAGAACGCACATTGGAAGCGTGTATTCGTCATCGCCTTATTGGCGTATCACCCGGCGTGATGGTATGGGGTTCCATTGGTTACACGTCTCGGTCACCTCTTGTTCGCATTGACGGCACTTTGAACAGTGGACGTTGCATTTCAGATGTTTTACGACCCGTGGCTCTACCCTTCATTCGAGCTCTGCGAACCCCTACATTTCAGCAGGATAATGCACGATCGCATGTTGCAGGTCATGTACGGGCCTTTCTGGATACAGAAAATGTTCGACTGCTGTCCTGGCCAGCACATTCTCCAGATCTCTCACCAGTCACTACTCTTGACGAACTGTGGTATCGTGTTGAAGCTGCATGGGCAGCTGTACCTGTACACGCCATCCAAGCTCGTTTGACTCAATGCACAGGCGTATCAAGGTCGTTATTACGGCCAGAGGTGCTTGTTCTGGGTACTGATTTCTCAGGATCTATGCACCCAAATTACGTGAAAATGTAATCACATGTCAGTTCTAGTATAATATATTTGTCCAATGAATATCCGTTTATCATCTGCATTTCTTCTTGATGTAGCAATTTTAATGGCCAGTAGTGCAAATTGCCATATCGTTAGGCTATTCTGGTTTCTTATCAGTAACATTCAGGACAATAGTTAAAACGTGCTTTTGTTCAAGGAATTATTTTTTCCACATTCATAACACAAACTAATTAACGTAGAAGACGTTCCTCATTATTGCAACCGATTGATATCAATACTAATGAGATAAGAGTTAAACTGTTTATTTCCTTTCATTCGCTTTTTAATTGCCGATGTTTCTGTATTTATGTAGCTTGTTTGATTGTTTAGCATATAATCTCGTTGGAATTATTGTGCGCTACCGATAAAGTTGCGTGCTGTGCATTATCCGCCATTGCGCTACGCAGTTGTACACGCTAGCAGAACACGAGTTGTTCAGTTTGCTTAATACAGTACCTTATCAGTGGTAATCTGTTTAATTTGAATGGCTCATCACTCATAAGATTGTGTTTTTTCCAATAGCTTCTGTGTGTGAGTGTAATGTTCAGTTAAATTGAAGGTAAAGTAGAATATTCCTGGTTTCATTTAGCTTAAAGTTTCCGAGTCCGAGAAAGTGGAGGAGATGAATCGTGGTTTTGTAAGTCAAGTACTTGAACACGGTCGAATCTAGCTCAGTCGATGTTCGAGGGGGTGCTGTTTCAGATGATGCAGTTACATTTTACGGTACGCTCTGATCCTTTACCTTCACAGCTGAAAACTACAACTTTGTAGAGGACATGTTATAAATCTTGGCAGGTTACCTAAACGAGCCGCTCGAGAAGTTAAATAATTGAATGATAATCACTAGGATGAGCAACACCTACAAAAATAGATTTGTATGTTGTAGTTAAGTCACAAAAATAATAATTTCATTTTCAGCACTGTTGGAATTGAGACCTGAACTTTGTTACTGTATATTCAATTCAATGAAAATTTTTGACTATGCCAATTATTATTTTATCACTACTTTTTGATTAAAATTGTTCATTTCAAGCATACAGTTTTAATATCAGTTGTCTATACATTAAATACGGACACAGTTTAACGCACAAACATCTGATGTTAGGATATGCCCTAGAAATTAATAGTTATAATAAATTATAATAATAATAATTATTATAATAATTATAATATAATAATATATATAATATAATATAATATAATATAATATCTATAATATATATAATATAATAATATATAAATTATTATTATAATTATTATAAGTAATAATAATTATTATAATTATAAAATAGTGACAAAGTAATGCTGGACACAGCAAAAAATTATTCAAAAATAACAATTTCAGAAATTGTCCGAGACTGTGTTCCACATTATGAAGTGAGCCTTTTCATCCAAGCTCGCCAATGCTTACTTGTGCAGTGGCGTTCGAACCCTGTTGGTGAATGAAATTTTCGCGGCCAGTATTTGGCTGGCAAATGGAGGAGTGTGGTGATGTAAAGTTCCTCATCACCATTCTTTGTGCCAGTGTCCTCAATTAAATTGCAAACCTCTCCGCAGTGTCTCATGAAAGAGAGGTTATGTGACACTGTTGTTGATGATCCTTTCATCAGATGGGGTATTGATCTCGGTGGCCCCCGTGATGCTATTCACAATTTCATCCTTAACAACACAAACCCAGCACTACACTGTATACGCACCGATCACAGTTATCCACACACACGGATACACATTTAAATTTCGTAACAGGTCAAGGAAGGCAACGGGAAACCACCACCACAAGGACTCCGCCATGAGCGACCCTGCAGGATTCCTGCATCTACTCTCCTACACTGGTATCCTGAGTATGGGAGTATGTATTTATTTTGTATCTGTAAACCTCTGCCGGCCATTGTGGCCGAGCGGTTCTAGGCGCTTCAGTCTGTAATCCTGCTTCGGGTATGGATGTGTGTGATGTCCTTAGGTTAGTTAGGTTTGAGTAGTTCTAAGTCTAGGGGACTGATGACCTCAGATGTTAAGCCCCATAGTGCTCAGAGCATTTGAACCATTTTTGTAAACCTCTCAAGACATGTCTCTCAGATTTCAGAAAATAGATAATTATCAAATGAAGAGAAAATATATTTTTTCTTTTACAAAAGACAATTCTCTAGGCTGAGCGCCAGTGATACAGCCAAAAGCTCGTATTTTGTTACACATGGACAACAGCTCTAAGACACAGTTTATTCCTATGTATTATCCTGAAACAAATACTACATCACGCTGCTGAAAATCAGCAAAAGTGAACGCAAATTAGCGCTGATATCTGCTTTGCTTCAACACACCAAGAGACGTAAGGCAATATAATAAAAGCCGTTTATTGTGCAGTTTCATTGTCCAGCCATCAGTGAACTGGAGTTCCTTATTCAAGATACTGAAACTGCGTGAACTCACTTATTATGAAGTTCAATATGCTAGCTTCTTCTCTTTTTCCATGGTAATATTACATGTATCTACGAGGTCACAGAATTTCCTTTGTGCTCTTTTCAACTGTTGCGTGAAATAGAGAATCTATACAAGCGGTGTAACAGTTATATCAGGTCATAAATTTTTCAGAAATGCCCAGACAAATCTTACTCAGTCCATGGAAAGCCTCCCACCAAAAAGAAGACATTAATTTAACGCTCCGTCGACAACGAGTCATTATAGACACAGCTCAAGCTTGGACTGCGAAAGGGTAGAGAAGAAAATAGGTCGTTCGATTTCAAAGGAACCATCCTGGCATTCTTCTCAAGAAAGCCGCGGAAAATTAAAATCTGGACGACCGGATGGGAATCTGAACCGCCACTCTCGCGATAAGGAGTCCCCTGCTCTAGGTACTGCAGCCTATCACTTCTCTGAGCAGTGCGAGGGGTCTTAAGTTACACGTGTCGTTCCACGCCAACCCACCATACCACAACAAGAGTGATGCACTGTTGGAAGGGAATCGGTACATCCTTTGTGTTCACAATGTACTCAGTCCTGTTGCGCTACGGATAACTGTACACGAGTGAAATGGCTCAGCAACCGGAAACGTAATCCACAGTTGAAGAACAATAGAACGTATAGTTCTTCTGGGCAAAATGTCTAAATTGCAAACGGATTCACCGTGAAATTCTGGTGGTTTATACACCCATGTCCTGTTTTCAGCTTCTTGCAAAACCACATGCTTCGCTGCTGCGTTCTGTGTTAATTCATAATGACAGAAATAAGGGCGAGATCTGACATAATATCACATGTATTTAATTATAGATATACACAGAAGCGCCAGAGAACCTGGTAAACGCATGCGTATTCAAATACTGAGATAAACAGGCACAATATGGTGCTGCGGTCGGCAACGCCTATATAAACAACAAGTGTCTGGCGCAGTTGTTAGATCGGTTACTGCTGCTACAACCTCAGGTTATCAAGGTTTAAGTGAGTTTGAACGTGGTGTTGTAGTAGGCGCATAAGCGGTGGGATACAGCATCTCCGAGGTAGCGATGAAGTGGGGATGTTTCCGTACGACCATTTCACTAGTGTACCGTGAATGTCAGGAATCCTGTAAAACGTCAAATCTCCGACGTCGCTGCGGCCGGAAAAAGATCCTGCAAGAGCGCGTCTACGATGACTGAAGAGAATCGTTCAAAGTGACAGAAGTTAACCCTTTCGCAAACTGCTGCAGATTTGAATGCAGCGCCATCAACAAGTATCAGCGTGCGAACCATTCAACGAAATATCATCGATGCGAGCTTTCGGAGCCGAAGGCCCACTCGTGTATCCTTGATGACTGCACGACACAAAACTTTACGCCTCGCCTGGGCCCGTCAACACCGACATTGGACTGTTGATGACTGGAAACATGTTGCCTGGTCGGACAAGTCTCGTTTCAAATTGTATCGAGCGGACGGACGTGTACGGTATGGAGACAACCTTATGAATCCATGGACCCTGCATGTCAGCAGGGGACTCTTCAAGCTGGTGGAGGCTCTGTAATGGTGTGGGGCGTGTGCAGTTGCAGTGATATGGGACCTCTGATACTTCTAGATACGACTCTGACGTGTGTCATGTTCGTAGGCATCCTGGCTGATCACCTGCACCCATTCATGTCCATTGTGCACTTGGACGAAGTTGGGCAATTCCAGGAGGACAGTGCGTTGCCCCACACGTCCAGAATTGCTACAGAGTGGCTCCAGAAACACTCTTCTCAGTTTAAGCACTTCCGCTGGCCACCAAACTCCCCAGACATTTACGGATTTATGGACAGCCCTGCAGGATTCTTGGCGTCATTTCCCTCCAGCATTACTTCAGACGTTAGTCGAGTCCATGCCTCGTTGTGCTGTGGCACTTCTACGTGCTCGCGGGGTCCCTATACGACATTAGGCAGGCGTACCAATTTCTTTAGAACTTCAGTGTATACTTCAGCTAACAGCGCAACTGTCATTAGTGCGTTATAGGTAGTTATGTACACTCAAGATATTTATATATAGCTTTGCTATGTATAACTATCAAATTCGACTGATGCTAGATCTGCAATAAAATGCAGCTGAAATTAAGGCCGATGCTGACATTGTTTCTGCCCTGGCTTATCTGACGGTCATGGGGCTGACTAATTCATCAGTATTAGCACAGACTTAACGGATTCTATCTGAAAATGCCTCTACTGAGAAGTAACGTTTCTGCGATATACTATTGAACTGCTCCCTGACAAATCTTGCACTGTTTTGTTCAAGAACCAGTACACAGCTCGAAGTCTAGTGGTTAGCGTTGGTCGCTCTGGACCACGGGGTCCCGGGTTCGATTCCCGTTTGGGTCGGGAATTTTCTCCGCCTGGGGACTGAGTGTTTGTGTTGTCCTCATCATTTCATCATCATTCAGGAAAATGGCGAGACTGGATTGTGAAAAGATTGGTAATTTGTACAGGTACTGATGAACTCGCCGTAGAACGCCCAACAAACCAAAATCATCACGAGCATCTTCACGATCGCACTGATGAAGCCCCTTCTTAGATTGTTCAAACGTCTGTGCTTTACCCAACCCTTCATGACACGTGACATATGACTAGGAGTCGCCAACCGAATGTGGTTTTTCCATATCCAAACATATTTTATCCGACCAAACCCTAAACTGTCAGAATGATATATCAACAATGAAGTACATCTTCATAATTATAGTATGTAACAGAGGGAGACAATAAGAAATCCAACAAACGGTTAGATATATTCTTTTATAAAAATCATTACATTTCTTTCATTGTTCAAAAGCATTACATTCCTTTTGATGTTCTACAGCAAAATCTGCTCGGCTCATTGGCGTCATAAGTAAAATCTCGCAAACGGGAATTACAGCACCACTGTTCCAACAATTTCACGTTTAATTCTCCAGTCGATAATTTGTATTGGTTGATACATATTTTCGATCAGAATGCAGCAAGTGAGGGGTAACTCTTGTCCTCAATATTATGCACATCATAGTTGGGCAAAAAATCTCTAATCCAATACTCTTCCTTCAACCCCGTCATGTAGCATATGACTCAGTTGGAATAAATGTGCATATACCATTCGATGCCATCTCCAATTTACACCAGCTGACCTATTTTCCATTATCCACTTTACAGCAGTTCTATACAACTCATAGTAGATCACTGCCCACTCTAATATGAAACCAGCAAAAGCAGCCACGCTACTTCAAGGACCACTCACCATCCGAGACACAAATATCTTCAGAACAAATCGATTGCCAGTGGTGCGGAATCCTTGGCGATCAAAGCAGATGTCGTATGTAGTTCTGGAAAAAAAGAAAGCAGCAATGAGCAATATCATAAACATTAAACTTCTTTCCTAAGCACGAGAGAAGTGTTTCTCTCCCCTTACTCTAAGTAAGATATCCGAGAAATTACTGATCATTTGTGACTGTCAAGGTTTGTTATATACGAGGGTAAGTCAATTATTATCCGCAAAGCAGTTATAAAATTTTGTTGTAATCAAATAGGAAACTCCTTGAGTTTCAACGCACTTGGTCCATCGTTGTACAAGCTTTCTGATGCCCTCATAAAAGAAGGTTCTCGGTTGAGCTGCGAGCCAGGAATGCATCGCTTCTTTTAGTGCTTGGTCCGAGGCAAATCGACGGTGCCTCAATGCCTGTTTAAGTGGACCAAACAAGTGATAGAAGGGGCAAGATCGGGATTGTATGGAGGATGATCCACTGCTTCAAATTTGAGTTTCTGGAGCGTTTCAGCAGTGTGGGCAGCGGTATGCGGACGGGCATTGTCGTGCAACAACACAACACCTTTTGACTGCAATCCTCGGCGTTTGCTTCGAATTGCAGGCTTTAGCCTGGTAGTAAGCATTTGACTGTAACGTACACTGTTTATTTTTGTGCCCCTTTCCCCATAATGTTCCAGTACTGGACCTTGTGCGTCCCAAAAAAGCGTAAGCATCAGTTTTCCTGCGGACGGTTCGGTCTTGAAATTTTTCTTGCGCGGCGAATTTGGATGTTTCCTTTCCATACTCTGCTGTTTACTCTCGCGCTCGTAATGATGGATCCATGTTTCGTCACCAGTAATGATCCTGCCTAAGAAGCTGTCCCCTTTGTTAACATAGTGATCCAAATGTTTTTTGCAGATGTCAGAGCACGTTTCTTTATGCAATTGTGTGAATTGTTTAGGGACCCATCTTGCACAAACTTTATGAAACCCAAGTCTGTTGTGGATGATTTCGTAGGCAGAACCGTGACTAATTTGCAGACGATGTGCATCTTCGTCAATAGTTAATCGTCTGTCTAAGAGAATGGTTTCACGTGAACGCCCAATGGTTTCTTCATTTGTGACGGTAAACGGTCGTCCGCTCCTTCATCGCGCGTAACACTTGTGCGACGATTTCGGAATTTTTCAATCTATTCGTAGACACTCCGTTTTGGCAAAACACTGTTCCATTACTGTGCCGAAAGGCTTCGATGAATTTCGGCCCCTGATACTCCTTCCGACCACAAAAAACGGATCACTGAAAGTTGCTCTTCTTTGGTGCAAATAGACAGCGGAGTAGTCACGTTTAACAGCACGGCAGAGATAACGAAACTAATCTAGCCGCTTGAAAATTGCAAAGATATAACAACAAATAAACAAAGCATGCGGTGTCAACGTGAAACGACACTACTACCAAAATAAACAAAAATATAACTAAAACGTGGAAAATAATTGACTTCCCCCCGTTCCTTAAGTATCCAAGATGACTGTGCTTCCGATCACGTGATTATGACGTTACTTCAGGTCGAAAAAATTGCGAGTCGCCTTTTATTTGAACAACATTAAATGTTCCTTATGTGGGTATGGCTTGTTACCCGCCCGGTTGAAGGCGTCATATCTATAATGGATTCGCATTTCAATTCTCATATCAGTGACAGACGATTTCAGTGTTTCTTCATTTTGATGTGAACAGTCGATGAAATGCAGAGGGCACTTCCAGAACTCGGTATGACTCCTTAGTCCTCTCTCTCCATAATACAGCGGCTGAAAATTGCAGAACACATTATATATCGATATAAGCTAAATCGACGGTTTAATTCTCTTCACGATATGTAGATGAATTCGGATATATCTTCAACTTTGTTATGACTGTTACGTCAAATATGCTGCAGTCACTCGAAATCGAATCCCGTTTTGTCTGAAAGCTAAAGTAGCGTAGCATCGTGTCGGACGTCCTTTTCTTCCGGCCTAGTGCGCCAGATCGACCTGACACGGACTTAACAAATCGTTGGAAAGTGTCCTGCAGAAATATGGAGCCATGCCGCCTCTGTAGGCATCTATAATTGCCGGGGCAGGATTTTGTCACGAACCGATCTCTCGGTTATGCCCATAAATGTTCGATGCGTTCGATGGTGATCTGGCTGACTAAATCATTCGCTCGAATTGTCCAGAATGTTCTTCGTGCCAGTCACGAGCACAACTGTGCCCCGATGACAGTCCCATCAATGTTTGGGAACATGAAGTCCATTGTTGTTGTTGTGGTCTTCAGTCCTGAGACTGGTTTGATGCAGCTCTCCATGCTACTCTATCCTGTGCAAGCTTCTTCATCTCCCAGTACCTACTGCAACCTACATCCTTCTCAATCTGCTTAGTGTATTCATCTCTTGGTCTCCCCCTACGATTTTTACCCTGCACGATGCCCTCCAATACTAAATTGGTGATCCCTTGATGCCTCGGAACATGTCCTACCAACCGATCCCTTCTTCTGGTCAAGTTTTGCCACAAACTTCTCTTCTCCCCAATCCTATTCAATACTTCCTCATTAGTTATGTGATGTACCCATCTAACCTTCAGCATTCTTCTGTAGCACCATATGTCGAAAGCGTCTAACCTCTTCTTGTGTAAACTATTTATCGTCCACATTTCACTTCAATACATCGCCACACTCCATAGAAATACTTTCAGAAACGACTTCCTGACAAGTCTATAAGCGATGATAACAAATTTCTCTTCTTCAGAAACGATTTCCTTGCCATTGCCAGTCTACATTTTATATCCTCTCTACTTCGACCATCATCAGTTATTTTGCTCCCCAAATAGCAAAGCTCGTTTACTACTTTAAGTGTCTCATTTCCTAATCTAATACCCTCAACATCACCCGACTTAATTCGACTACATTCCATTATCCTCGTTTTGCTTTTGTTGATGTTCATCTTATATCCTCCCTTCAAGACACCATCCATTCCGTTCAACTGCTCTTCCAAGTCCTTTGCTGTCTCTGACACAATTACAATGTCATCGGCGAACCTCAAAGTTTTTATTTCTTCTCCATGGATTTTAATACCTACTCCGAATTTTTCTTTTGTTTCCTTTACTGCTTGCTCAATATACAGATTGAATAACATTGGGGAGAGGCTACAACCCTGTCTTACTCCCTTCCCAACCACTGCTTCCCTTTCATGTCCCTCGACTCTTATAACTGCCATCTGGTTTCTGTACAAATTGTAAATAGCCTTTCGCTCCCTGTATTTTACCCCTGCCACCTTTAGAATTTGAAAGAGAGTATTCCAGTCAACATTGTCAAAAGCTTTCTCTAAGTCTACAAATGCTAGAAACGTAGGTTTGCCTTTCCTTAATCTTTCTTCTAAGATAAGTCGTAAGGTCAGTATTGCCTCACGTGTTCCAGTATTTCTACGGAATCCAAACTGATCTTCCCCGAGGCCGGCTTCTGCTAGTTTTTCCATTCGTCTGTAAAGAATTCGTGTTAGTATTTTGCATCTGTGGCTTATTAAACTGATTGTCCGGTAATTTTCACATCTGTCAACACCTGCTTTCTTTGGGATTGGAATTATTATATTCTTCTCGAAGTGTGAGGGTATTTCACCTGTTTCATACATCTTGCTCACCAGATGGTAGAGTTTTGTCAGGACTGGCTCTCCCAAGGCCGTCAGTAGTTCCAATGGAATGTTGTCTACACCGGGGGCCTTGTTTCGACTCAGGTCTTTCAGTGCTCTGTCAACTCCAGGTAGCCGAAGATAACTCTTTCCAGTCAATGATCGGTTCGGCTAGACCGGCGGGCCCAGTCTACCATATGTAAACACAGTCTACACGATTGTGGAGCAACCACCAGCTTGCAACGACCTGGGTCCACGGCTTGGTGGAGTCTACGCCGCACTCGGACCCTACCATCAGCTCTGACCACCTGAAACGGGGACTCGTGTGACCAGACTACGCTTTCCCAGCCGTCTAGCTTCCAACCGACATGGTCACGAGCCCAGGAGAGTCGCTGCAAGAGATGTCGAGCTGTCGGCCAAGGCTCTCGCGTCGGTCGTCTGCTGCCACAGACCATTAACGCCAAATATCGCCGCACTGTTCTAATGGATGCGTTCGTCGTACGTTCCACATTGATTTCTGCGATTATTTCACGCTGTGTTGCTTGACTCTTAAGCCGTCGGCACACGGACCGTACTGCCGAACGTTAACGTTGAGCGTGCCCAGTTCAACGTGCTGCTCAACGCTCAGGAATGATGCGACTTGTGCATACGGTACGTGGACCCCAACGTGGTATACGCGATCGCAACGCACTCAAGCGACAGTTGAGGGATGTTTCTAGTTCGTTAATCACACTGTTTACTCAACGGGCGCGTAAAATTCCCACGTTAGCTCTATTAAAATGCACATTTCCTCCATCGTCCACGAAAAGGAAAGTACCATGTCCAATCAATAAGGACACAGGCTTATAAAAGTTCCATTACAAGCAGTGAGTTACAAAATTGGAACACTTTCCGCATAAGATAAACATTATTTCATCATTCCCATATTTTAGTAAAACCCCAAGATCAGTCTTACTAGATCACTGTTCGTACCCAGTAGCAGAATCTTTGCAACATGTCAATTACGAATCGTAAAAGAAAAAGGAGAAAAAATACCTTTATACAAGTAGCGTAAGCTGTCCTTTAGATTAAGCCAAACGAACAAAGTCACCCCTCAAAAAAAAGTGAACTTGTATTTACATAAAATCAAACATTACAGTCTATGCATATATTAATCTAATAATAAAGTATCAGAACCTAATAAAAACGCGAATGTTAGGAAAAAAAAAATTTGTCGTGTCAGGACGCGAACCACCGCCCCAACAAAAAAAACCTCATTAGTACACAATGATGCTATTCATTACGCTATACCAACATCACATCTGCCGTATCTAATGATAGTGTATTACCTCTTGCCAAAAAACTTTAATCGTAGATATTTTACTAACTGAAATTTAATTATAACACATTGTACCAAGAACAATGCGTTTTGGGCGGATCTTCAGTGTGTCGCTGCCTTCAAATAGCCTACTCTCATTGTACGCAAGTTACAATAATTATTTTGCCGCGAATATGATGTTTCTCATTATTTTATTGGAACGAATCACACAGTTAACAATGAGTTTTGCAGTGATTCTCAATTTGCTGGTGCTCGCAACGGCATATATACGTATAGGCTTGAAATGAATGACAATATGGCGCGTCACAACTCTGTACTGAAGGGAGACGGCGTGCGTGTGACGTAGGCGGCGTTGTGCCATGTCATTGGTCAACGCTCAGACGCACGCTGAGAATATCTGACATGCCAGATATTGCTCTGCACGTTCGGAAAGACTCCCGAGCGTGCTATTCCATGCTGTGACGTCAGAAACTCGGCACGCTCAACGCTCAACGTTCGGATGCACGGTCCGTGTGCCGACGGCTTTAGCAGTGACAACTCTACACAAAACGCCGTTGCTGTCGGTCGCTGAGCCGCGCGGGATTATCCGAGCGGTCTCAGGCGCTGCAGTCCTGGGCTGTGCGGTTGGTCCCGGCGGAGGTTCGAGTTCTCCCTCGGACATGGGTACGTGTGTTTGGCCTTAGGGTAATTTAGGTTAAGTAGTGTGTACGCTTAGGGACTGATGACCGTAGCAGTTAAGTCCCATAGGACTTCACGCACAGCAACAACAACTAGGTCGTTGAGGCTAGATCATAGGCCGCTGCGTCGTCCACGATGAGCGGCAATGCTTGAAATTTGGTATTCTGGCCCCAGTCTTGACGCTGTGGATCTCGGAATACTGAATTCCCCAACGGTTTCCGAAATGAAATGTCCCATGCTTCTACCTCCAGCCACCATTTCGCGGTGAAAGCCTGTTAATACTTGTCGTCCGGCCATGACCACGTCGGAAAGCGTTTCACATGAATCATCTGACAACAAATCATAAAGGTTTCACATGCTTAACGTCAAATGTGCACCAAAATAACTCCTTTGTAAAGGGGTCAGACGTTTGTAGGTGTTTTATACATGGGAGTTCGGTTCGTTAAAGAATCTGGGATGAGGGAGTTGCTCTCTAAAAGGAAAACTGAAACAGGTGAAATTATATAACAGAAAAAAAAAATTCCAGTGAACGGTGATCCGCAAGCGAATCGTTTACAAGATAATTGCCGAACGGTTGATTACAAGCCGTGACTGACATCATTATTAATTACTAACTATGTACTCCAGTTCTATTGGACCATCTCCTCCTTTCCTGTCTCTCTGTCCATCTCCTCTGCCCTCGTCCCTGTCTGTCACCTCCTCCTCCCTCCCTCTCTTTCAGTCCATCTCCTAGTCCCCCATTTCTCTGTCCATCTGCTTTTCCTTCTCTCCCTGTCTATCTGATCCTCCCCCTCTGTACATCTGCTCCTTCCCCTGTGTTCATTTCCTCCACACCCCTCCGTCTCCCAATGGCCCATCTATCTTCTCCTCACTTCCTTTATCTCCTGCTCTTCCCTTTCTGTGTCCACCTTCTCCTCCTCTCTCTCTGTCCATCTCTCTTTCCTTCGTCTGTCCATTTTCTGTTTCCCACCTCTCTGACCATGTCTTCCTCCAACCTGACTCAGTCCATCACCTCCTCCATCCTGTCTCTATCCATCTCCTCCATTCCTCTTTCAGTCTATCTCCTCCTCTTCCCTCTCTCGTTCCATCTTCCCTCTCTCTCTCCATCTACATATACATCTACATAGGTACTCCGCAAGTCGCCGTATGTTGCGTATTGGAGGCTACCCTGTATGCCAACTAGTCATTTCCTTCCCTGTTCCACACGCAAATAGAGTGAGGGAAAAACGACTGTCTATATGCTTTCATATGAGCGACAATTTCTTGTATGTTATCGTCGTGGTCGTTACGCGAAATGTATGTTTGTGGCAGTAGAATCGTTCTGCAGTCAGTTTCAAATGCTGGTTCTCTAAATTTTCTCAGTAGTATTCCTCAAGGTGTTCCATTTGAGTTCCCAAAGCATCTCTGTAGTACTTATGTGCTTTCTGAACCTACTGGTAACAAATCTAGCAGCCCGCCTCTGAATTGCTTCTTTGTCTTCCTTTAGTCAGCCCTTTTGTGGATCCCAAATACTCGAGCAGTGCTCAAGAATAGGTCGCACTAGCATCCTATATGCAGTCTCCTTTACACATGAAGCACTTTCCTAAAATTGCCCCATTAAACCGAAGTGAGCCAGTCACCTACCCTACCACAGTCCTCACACATTCGTGTCATTTCATATCAGTTTGCAACGTTACGCCTAGATATTTAATCGACGTAACTGTTTCAAGCAGAACACTACTAAAGCCGTTTCCGAATAGGACAGTTTTCCTTTTCCTATTCACCTGCGTTAACTTAACGTTTTTCTACAACTAGAGCTAGTTGTCGTTCGTCTAACCAACAAGAAATTTTGTCTAAGTCATCTTGTGTTCTCCTACAGTCACTCAACTTCGACACCTCCCCGTGCACCACAGCATCACCAGCAAACAACTGCAGGTTGCTGCTCACTCTGTTCGCCAGATCATTTACATACATGGAAAATAATAGCGCTCGTAGAACACTTTCCTGGGGCAATCCTCGTCTGTAATGAGCACTGGCCGTCTAGGACCGCTTACTCGATTCTCTTGCATAAGAAGTTTTCGAGCCACTTACATATGTGGGAAGCTATTCCATATGGTCGTATCCTCGTTAACAGACTTCAGTGGGGCACCGTGTCAATTGATTTTCGGAAATCCAGAAATATGGAATCTGCTTGTTGCCCCTAATCCATAGTTCGTAGTGCATCCTGTGAGGAAAGGGCAAGCTTAGCTTCGCACGAGAGATACATTCTAAAACCGTACTGATTCGTGGACATAAGCTTTTCGCTCTCATTTATTATTCTCGAATTCCGAATGTGTTCAGGAGTTCTGCAGCAAACTGATGTTCAGGGCGTTGGACTGTAATATTTTTGAGTCCGTTCTTTTACCATTCTTATTCACAGGAGTCACCTGCGCTTATTCCCTGTCGCTTGGCGCTTTGCGCTGGGCGAGAGATTCGCGATAAATGCAAGCTAGGTAAGGAGCCAATGCTGCGGAGTACACTTTGTAAAATCGAACTGCGATTCCATGCGACCTGGCGACTTACATATTTTCAGCTCTTTCAGTTGTTTCTCTATGCCTGGGATGCTTATTACTGTGTCATCCGTACGGGGCTTTGTGGGATGGTCAAAGGACGGTCTGTCTGTTCGATTCCATTGTTTGAACGATTTCTTAAATGCGAAATTTAAAACTTCGCCTTTCCTTATGCTATATTCTAACTGACACACCATACTGGTCAACGAATGACTGGATGGAAACCTTAGACTCGCGTAGCGATTTTACATGGGACCAGAGTTTTCTCGGGTCCTCGGTCAGATCTTTTCAAAAAAATGGCTCTGAGCACTATGGGACTCAACTGCTGAGGTCATTAGTCCCCTAGAACTTAGAACTAGTTAAACCTAACTAACCTAAGGACATCACAAACATCCATGCCCGAGGCAGGATTCGAACCTGCGACCGTAGCGGTCTTGCGGTTCCAGACTGCAGCGCCTTTAACCGCACGGCCACTTCGGCCGGCCCTCAGATCTTTTGATCAAGTATGACGGTACTAGATGTTGTATTTCTTCACTTTACTTTTCCGTGTCCAGATCAAACTTTATTTTTCCAATAGTTAGCCACCGCTAGGCTTTGTCGTTGGCTTGTAGCAGGTCGCTAAAACTGCAGGGCTCCGGCAGTAGTCGGCACATGAGCAGGTGTGCCTCGTCTTGTACCTCTCCGCATCCGCAAAGAACGTCGTCATCGTTAGTCAGCAGTCCCCACTTGCACAGATTAGTTTTGCATCTGGGTACACCAGCCCTCAGCCTATTTAGTGTTCTCCACACTGTGTAAGGAAGTTTGTTTCCAGGTGCCATTTGCTCTTTTGGTATTATCTGCAGTGCGGTTTGTTCATTCTCCCATTTACGGACTCTATTATCTTCCTGTGAACCGTCGAGGGTCTCGGTTCTTGCAATAAAGCTATTTCTAGACTTAAGCCTCCGAGCCTGAGTGACGGGCCCATTCAGTGGGTGTCGACAATCTGTTTCTTTCTTTGTTCTCTCAGCGTCTGCTGCCACCTGCCTTCTGATCTGGGGTGGGGCAATTCCAGCAAGTAGGTACAAATTACCCGTTGGTGTGGGTCTGAGACAGCCTGTAACAATTCGCGTTGTCTCACTTACACTTACATTAACCTGTTTAGCATGTGCAGATGCTTCCCATACTGGCGCTGCATAGTCTGCTGCAGAAACACACAGAGCAAGTGCCGATGTTCTCAGTACTGATGGTTGAGCTCCCCATTCATAGTTTGTCAGCCTGCGGATGATGTTATTCCTGGAGCAGACTTTAGCCTCGGTGTTTTGGCAATGCTGCTAGAAGGAAAGCGTTCTGTCAAGTACGACCCCAAGGTATTTAGGTGTTGGACAGCGCTTTAGCTTCTTACCTTGCCATGTAACGTCGAGCTCGACTCCAGCATCTCTATTGTGCAGGTGGAAAGCACATACTTGGGTTTTGTCAGGGTTTGGCTTGAGGTGATCGGCGTCGTAGTACTGAGCCAGTTCTTCAAGCGCTCTATAGAGATTTCCAGATGTTGCATCAAAATTGGACCCCTGGACCACCACAGCTGTGTCATCAGCATATACGAACAGTCTTGCATCTTGAGGTATAGGTTGGTCATTAGTGTACACATTATAAAGGATGGAAGAAAGTACACTTCCTTGTGGTAAGCCATTCTTCTGCAGTCGCCATCTACTGTTCTTATCATTTAGGGAGACATAAAATCTTCGATTCTGCAGAAGACTACCTATAACCATCGTCAACCTACAGTCCCCTGTGAGGTGATATAATTTTCGCAATAGCTTTCTGTGGTTTACCGTGTCGTATGCAGCAGTAAGATCTATGAAAGCTGCTCCAGTTATTAATTTTTTTTCAAATCCATCTTCTATATGTTGCGTCAGATTAAGTATTTGACCACAACAAAATCTTCCTGGTCTGAAACCGGCTTGTTCCTTTATGAGCTTTCCATCTATAGTTTCTGCCACCCGGTTGAGAATCATCCGCTCCAGTATCTTATAGAGATGGCATATAAGTGACACTGGTCTGTAACTTTTGGGGTCCTTTATCTCCTTGCCAGGTTTTAGTAAAGCCACCACTCTCGCCTGCCGCCATAGTTTTGGAATATTCAGCTCTTTAATACAGGTGTTCATCATTTGTAGTAACCAGTTTCGAGCTTTGGGCCCAAACTGTTTTATCTACTCCGTTCTGAGGTCATCAGTTCCAGCGACCTTATTCAGCTTCATACTCTGAATGGCGTCTTCCAGTTCGGTTGCTGTGAATGAAGCATTGAGGAGTCCGTAATCTTTTTGTTCTTGGGGTATAACTCTTTCCCTTTCTCTGTTCCCTTTGGTTTTCCCATTCTTCAGAAGTTGGCTAGCAATCTGATTTGCTGTTAACCCTTTGTTCTTCTGCTGGTGGCCAGTTGGGTCCTCACTTAAGTTTTTCAGTAATTTCCATGCACGTCTGCTGTTTTGTTTCATGTCAAGATTCTCGACTAGTTTGCACCACCGTGATCTCTTATCTTCAGCAATAGCCTGCATTAGTTCCTCCCCAGCCTCCATCGTATCTTCGCTGAAGGGGTCCTGAGTGAACAGCTTTTGGTGCCTGTCAAGTAAGACCTTGCTGCTGCCGGTCAGACCCTGGATGTACTGGGTACGGCAACCCCTTGGGATGTTTTTCCTTGAGATCCCTTTCACAAGATCGATAAATCTACCATACTCATCTGGTCGAGGAGGGATTTTCTCAATCTCTTCGTCTAATTGCTCTTTAAATTTCTGCCAGTCTGCCTTTTTGAAATTAAACCGTCTTCGAAAGGCACCTCCTCTGGTTTAACCATGGCATTCACAACACAAATGACGGGTCTATGTTGTGTACTTGGGATAGGTTCTTCAACAAGCTTCATGCACTGTGCTGCCAACTTCCTACTCACAAAGATGTTGTCAGGATTATATCCCCTTCTCCATCTTCTGCTGTTGAACGATGCTGGCTGTTTTGGGTCGTGAATGAGTTGTAGGTCATTAGTGTCAGCCCAGGATTCAAGCTGTACACCATTCTCACCAGTCTCATTATATCCCCATGCTTCACCATGGCAGTTGAAGTCGCCCATGACAAAATTAATATGGTCATATGTGAAATTGTTTGGTTCATGGAAAACAAAGTCCACATCTGGTGGTTTGTACACAGACGTCACAGAGAACTTCTGGGCGCTAATGGTAAGTACTTCAATGTTATTTACTTCTGTCATTGCGGCTGATGTTGCGTTGAGCCCGGGTCTGATGAAAATCGCACTCCCATACTTACATACCATGTTGTATGCTACGCGCATAAATCTTTTCACAGACGCACTAATCTCTACTAATCTTTGCTTGTCGTCATTTGTGCACTCTGTTTTGTTCAAAGATGTTCAAATCTGTTTGAATTCTTAAGGGTCCAAACTGTTGAGGTCATCGGTCCCTGGTGTTACACACTACATAAAGTAACTTATGCTAAGAACAACACATACGCCCATACCCACCTCCGGCGGGAGGCACCGCGCAAACCGTGACATGGTGCCTTAAACCGCGCGGCCGTTCTGTTTTGAACCGAGGGTGCGACAGCCTCAGCTTCCTCACAATTTTCCGGATTTAGCTGTTAATCCTCCAGCCCGATTTCGATAGGAGACTGGTGGTCTCTTTCGACATAGTAAGTAGCGGGTATAACAAGTTTGGTTGAAATCAGTGTGGAGGTTTGGGAGGCGCTTTTTACCGGTGGATTTGCCTATATAAGCACGCGACGCATATATATTTACTTATGTTTCGTATCGCGCAAGGCTGTATAATTTCGATACAGATACTGTTCTAATCGACATGAGGTTTCGCGCCGTTTTTCAGTTTTGTAGTATTGTGGGGCGTTGCAGTGCTGCTGACTTTTGCGGCTCCTCCTATCTTTTGCTTGAATACAGCAGTTAATGCCACAGAGATGTACAGTTTATCTACTGGGAGGTAGATAGTTTTCATTTGAGAACTAAATCATTTTTCTAAACTCTGGACTCTCAGCTACATTAAATGGAAGAACAACAGGTCTTAAAATCTATTGGTCTATTTTGGCTCATTTAGATGAAGGCACTGGTCTTGTGGCAAATCTGGTAATCTTTGTTTGTCTATCACACCTACTCAGAACTGAACCGGTGGGTACGCTGGGTATTTCTTGCACAGATTGTTCATCTTGACGCAGAGGCACTGAAATTTCCTGAACAGTAGCTGTGGAAATTGAACTGGCTTCCTCACTGCCCAGATCCATAAAAACTTGTTTCCAACGAGTCTGTTTAAGCAAGAAGTTGAACTACTTTTAAACGTCAACACTGCCGAGCAGAAGTTACATTTGATTTTCTCAGGATTCATCTTCATAATTTAATCCCACTCCGGGCTTCGTAACGCCATAGCTGAAGACAGAAGAACCAACACGAACGGAACTGGAGGCGGGAGCAGACCACAGAAACAACAGATACGGTATGGGATTGCCACATTTCGTTAGTATTATACCCATCCTGCTAAATGCCATGTACACAAAAGGAATCATTGTGGAGAATAGGCACATTGACTACAGACTTACAAATAAAGCCACATAATTCGAATAAATAACAAAATATAAGAGAAAAAATTTTTGTCCTCCAAGGTATTTCGAACCATTACTATAAATCCACCATGCTTCCCAGCCCTTCCCGTTCACCATCAGGCTATCAATGATCCGTCAATCAGACTGCTTGAAAGTACATAAAATTTATGTGTATGTCTAAAAACTGCCACTCTACGCCTTTTTAATTTAAAATGTTCTAGGTTTACTTGTGTTTTTTAGTATGATTACTGTACATGAACAGAGAAGCGTATGTTATAAGAGATGTGTAATTTAAAAGATTCGTTCACACTTTTGTTATTTTGAATGCGAATAGAGTGCGTTATTTTATTGTTTGTTAGTGTTTATTCCATTTCGGAATAGGGCAATCAATTAGAAACGATGCTTTATTTTCGGAAATATTAAGCTTCATGCTGTTGTGTGTCAAAAGGTTCGACTCTCTTGAAAGTGTTTTATGAAGTAGTATGTTAAAAGTTTTTCAGTATCTGTGCCGTGCCCCAATCACGTCCGAGACAGAGCGAAATGAAACATCTCTGTTTCGATACAATTAGTCCGTTCCAAGCACAAGTGGACTGAAACAGCATTATTTTGAAACAACGATACAGTTTCTGTGTCTGGCTCAAGATCGAATCTGGTCCCGTTATCCGACACAGAGAGGAATGAAACACCACTGTTTCGAAACAGTGAAATATAGCCACACCGAAACAGTTCCGCGTATCGACATTCTGTATCGAAACATAGAAACGGTGGCCAAGTCTAGTGTAATGGATGGAAATTTGAGCCGTCGAGCTGCATCAAAATTATATGACATTCCTTTCAGCACTCTGCATGGTCAAGCACAAATTAAAAGGAAAACAGAAGCTGGATTACCTCCAACTATAGAAAACAGAACTGGCCATTCAGTGGTACTCAATTATGAAAAGTAAATGGTTTGGTCCAGAGAGCGTTATTTCTCGAGCAGCGAGTACCGGGTCTGACGGCAATTTAGTTAAGAAGAGCTGCAGTTCAGGTGACTGAAAAAAGAAGTGTGAAATAACCACGGAACTTAGAAAGCAAGCTTGCTGGAGTCGACTGGTTTAGAACATAAATAAAGCTGAAGTAAGTGAATATTTCCATAATTAGAAAGAAATCTTAAAGGGATATGATTTGTTTGATGAACCAAAGTGTATTTATAATATGGATGAGTCCGTCTTTCCTCATAACAACGGACCCCTAAAAATAGCTTGTCGCGAAGGTAAGCGACAAGTTGTTTACTTAACAAACGTGGAAAGAGGAAAATATGTTGCTGCATGCATGAATGCATTTCGTACTTATTTACCACCAATGGTAATTTTTAAAGGAGTTAGGAAACGCCCTGAATTTCAAGACGTCTTGCTTTTTGGTTCCGTTATGGAATTGAGTGAATCTGGATACATTAATTATGAGCTGTTTACGATCAGGCTTCAACACTGCAAGGAATACAAAACAGTAGGTAGTATTACAGTTCTTGTTACTGACAACCAGGGCAGCCACACCAACATGGAGGCTGTAGAGTACTGTCGGGGAAATGGGATAGAACTTTTGGGATTGCCTCCACACAGTACATATGTACTACAGGCAATAGGCAGAACTTTCTTCACGCGTCATAGAAATGCAGCTGAGCGCATTCATCGTAACGCCAACGACGGTACAGCAAAACGAAGATTCTGTACAATTTTCTGTGATGTCTGGAGCAAAGCTGCATCTGTTAGGTGTGCAATCAAGGGTTCCAATGCACAGGAATAAGACCTTGCTGCAAAGACATGTTTCTAACAAGGGAACCTCCCCATCGCACCCCCCTCAGATTTAGTTATATGTTGGCACAGTGGATAGGCCTTGAAACACTGAACACAGATCTATCGAGAAAACAGGAAGAAGTTGTGTGGAACTGTGAAAAAAATAAGCAAAATATACAAACTGAGTAGTCCATGCGCAAGACAGGCAACATCAAGGATTGTGTGAGCTCACGAGCGCCGTGGTCCCGTGGTTAGCGTGAGCAGCTGCCGAACGATAGGTCCTTGGTTCAAGGCTTCCATCGAGTGAAAAGTGTACTTCATTTACTTTCGCAAAGTTATGATCTGTCCGTTCGTTCATTGACGTTTCTGTTCACTGTAATAAGTTTAGTGTCTGTGTTTTGCGACCGCACCGCAAACTTACAGTTCAGAAAATATTCATTGACCTTGTTATTGAAGTCGCGAGCTATATTTGCTGGATACATATTGCCCACGGAATGCATCTCACGTATTTAATGCACTCTCGACCAAAGTAGCGAACAGTCAGCTGCCAGCCAGGGAGCCTCGTTAGCAAGAATACTCTCTCTTCCGTGCGCTGTAGTCGACTGACGTCGTGTGTATCGATGTTTGTTTAGGTGTAGCGTCCCCATACTACGGCGCAGTTACCTCGCATCGGACGGACGGACGGACAGATAATAATTGTCTGAAAACAAAAAATTAAACTTTTCACTCAAGGGAAGACTTGAACTGAGGACCTCTTGTTCCGCAGCTGCTCACGCTAACCACGGGACTACGGCGCTCCTGAAGTTGATGTTGCCTATCTTGTGCATGGACTACTCAGTTTGTATATTTTGCTTATTTTTTTTCATAGTTCCACACAACTTCTTGCTGTTTTCTCGATTGATCTGTGTTCAGTTTTTCAAGGCCTATCCACTGTGCCAACGTATAACTAAGTCTGAGGGGGGTGCGATGGGGAGGTTCCCTTGTAAGGAGAAATTTGCACCTTCAGTTTTATTCAAGGCCCCTGCCCCTTCAACCTCCACCAATTAAGCTACATCAGTTCGTCTCACTTCAGACGAAAACCTGGAAAACCTAAGCAGCAAGAGAAATCTTTTTCTACAGCAAACAAGGGAAGAAACAAACAAATGCAACAAGAACAATAAACAGAAATGTGGGTCTATGCGTAGTGGTGAAAGAAATATGGAAAACTGCAAATCACCAACAAACAAAAAGAATAATTGTGGATTTTGTTTCTTGAATTATTACAGTGCGGAATCATTGGCAAAAAGTGACTGGATTCCCTGGTAAAAATGTAATGTTTGGTACCACGAAGCTTGCTTTTCATTGTGGAAGATATCAATGATCGGAATTGTACCAAGAAATGATCATACTTGTACCTACTGTGGTACATTCTCGAACAATTTTATTCATTTCAGTACCCTCTTCTTTTGCTTAAACCAACGTTTGTAATGGTGTAACTTTTTTTGTTAGATATTCATTAAACATCAAAGAACAAGTGCCATAATTCAAATTATTTCTTTCCTCAATGTTACAATAGCATTTGTCCGAAATGATGGAAATTGTACCATCTTACTCTGTATCACAAATATTTGTACACATATTTGACCAGTATTTCTATCGAATTTCGCCTTGCAATTTCGTTTTCACGCAGGGCAATGTGTATGATGTCATGTCTCCCTAACTACGTGCTGTACAGTGGTATAATTTTGTGCGTGCATTCAGCGTCGACACTACCTGCGGATTGTGTTGTGAAGAGAGTCAATAGCAAAGAAGTAATAAATTTAATTGTCATGCCTGGTGCGGCAGTTTTACTGTATGAAAAACGGAAATGTAGGAAGCAATAACCATTTTCCCTTTCGTCATTTGTGGGGGCTGTCAGGAAGAAAAGGTTCCGCAAAGGTTTTACATTGTGTGTAAACGTTGTCAGAAGTTACAAACTGCTCTCATTTTCAAATACTGGATGAAAGAACTCCGGGTATTTACGCATCGTGAGCTGCACTTCTTTTCCATCCTCGCCCCATCCTTTATGATAGGTAGGTGGTTTCTACCATACAGCGATTCTTTTCAGACAGTAAGTTATGTGTGTTCCAAGTATGGTTGAAATCGGTCCAGTGGTTTGTACATACTTTTTTATAATATGTGTGAGTTGTCCTAAGTCAGTGCACAGTGCAAGTGTGTTTGAAATTTAAACTTTGCCGTAAAGTCTCCATTTAACAAAGCTCACATTTCACACATGGCGTACTGTAACAAGAAATATAATGCAACTTGACAACTTTTCATATCTCAATTTGCCGCACAATGGTACCAGTCAAAGGGGGTGTTCCATCTGTCGTCCTCGTTTTTGTATGCCGTGCTTCTCTGTCTTTGCAGCGATTTACGAATTGCTTTAAACATCCCTGTATACGGAGACAGCTGTACTGTTCACAGCTCCAGTCGTTCAGCTATATCAGGGAAGCCTTGTACTCTACACTTTTGACATGACTCCAGACAGAAAGTCCAGAAGATGCAGCTCAGGTCTCGGTGGCCAACGTGCAAGCCCTCATCGGCTTACCTGTCTTGGGGTCTTTCTTCTGACTGCTTTGATGAGGTCCGCCACGAATTCTTCTGCCGTGCCAACCTTTTCATGTCAGAGTAGCACTTGCAACCAACGTACTAAATTATTTGTTGGGTGTATTCGAGTCTCTGTCTTCCTCTACAGTATTTACCCTCTATAGCTCTCTTTAGTACCATGGAAGTTGTTACCTGGTGTCTTATCAATGTCCTATTATCCTGTACCGTCTTCTTGTCAATGTTTTTCATATATTACTTTCCTCGTCGATTCTGTGGAGAAACTTCTCGTTCCTTACCTTGTCATTCCACATATTTTTCAACGTTCATCTGTAGCACCACATCTTAAACTGTTCAATTCTCTTCTGTTCCGTGTTTCACTACCATACCATGCTGTGCTCCAAATGTACATTCTCAGAAGTGTCTGCCCCAAAAAATGGTTGAGATGGCTCTGAGCACTATGGGACTTAACATCTGAGGTCATCAGTTCCCTAGTACGTAGAACTACATAAATCTAACTATTCAAAGGACATCACACACATCCATGCCCGAGGCAGGATTCGAACCTGCGACTGGAGCGGTCGCGCTGTTCCAGACTGAAGCACCTAGAACCGCTCGGCCACACCGGCCGGCAGTGTCTTCATCGAATTAAGGCCTATATTTGATACTAGTGGACTTCTGTTGTCCAGGAATTAATTTCTCCTGCTTCGTGATCCCCATTTGTAATGTTAAGTTTCTCGATGTTCTCATTTCTGCTACTTCTTATTACTTTCATATTTCTTCGATTTATTCTCGGTCCATATTCTGTACTCAATAGTCTGTTCATTCCATTCAGCGGTTCCTGTAATTCTTCTTCACTTTCACTGAGCATGGCGCGACATCGCACACTGCAAGGCAGTCAATGGCAGCCGTGCGAGAAACGCTCAGTGTACGTGGTCATTACGTGGTCGTCTCAAGGTTCAGTGATGGTCCCTGCCCTGTCGCCCCCCCCCCCCCCCCCTCTCCCAAGATCACCGAACTTGTCCGCTTGTGAGTTTTTCTTGTGGGGCTACCTTAAGAGGCGGGTCTACGCGACTCGGCTAAGAACACTGCATGAAATGTAACACAGAACTAAAAACTAAATTCGTTGTTTCCCAGCTGAGATGTTGCAGCACTCAGTGACGAACCTCAAGAGAAGATTGGGAGACTGCATACATGCAGGAGGACACCATCTTCAGGACGTAGTTTACCGAGCGAGGTGGCGCACTGGACTCGCATTCGGGAGGACGACGGTTCAATCCCGTCTCCGGCCATCCTGATTTAGGTTTTCCGTGATTTCCCTAAATCGCTTCAGGCAAATGCCGGGATGGTTCCTTTGAAAGGGCACGGCCGATTTCCTTCCCCATCCTTCCCTCACCCGAGCTTGCGCTCCGTCTCTAATGACCTCGTTGTCGACGGGACGTTAAACACTAATATCCTCCTCCTCAGGACGTAGTTTTCAAACAGTGACAATTTGGATTACTGTCTCTTAAAAGGCAGGTTGTGGTAGTTTAACTGCTGTTAACAGAAATTTTTTGTTGGATTTTTTCTATTTTAATTGCGTGCTTCAAAAATTCCCGTTTTTCTGTGTCACTCCATCTTATCGTATATGTGGTGTCACCGCCAGACACCACACTTGCTAGGTGGTAGCTTAAATCGGCCGCGGTCCATTAGTACATGTCGGACTCGCGTGTCGCCACTGTCAGGATCGCAGACCGAGCGCCACCACAAGGCAGGTCTCGAGAGACTGACTAGCACTCGCCCCAGTTGTACGGACGACATTGCTAGCGACTACACGTACGAAGCCTTTCTCTCATTTGCCGAGAGACAGTTAGAATAGCCTTCAGCTAAGTTAATGGCTACGACCTAGCAAGGCGCCATTTGTACCATTGCATGTATCTCAAGATAGTCTCACTTGTATCATCAAGAATGCTGTATACCAAAGGACGATATAAAAGTTAAGTGTTCTAGTAGCTACGTTCTTTTCTTTATTGCATTCATTACGAATCCTGTTCCAGACTTCGCGCCAGTCGGCGTGTGTGTACGTGTGCCCTTTCGGCTACCCGTCACTGTGGACTGGCTGCCTTGTCAGTCCACTACAGTATACTTTCACCTGTATGAGTTTTCCCTGCCACTGTTATACACATTTACTCCTCAAACGGCATGATGTCATCTCTCCACTTCAAATAAGCCTCACTGTTACAGTAGGATGACTTGGGCAAGCCGAAAGTCGCAGTAGGGCAAACACAAGTCCCTGTTACAGATCGCTCTGCCCCGTTCAGATTGGCGTGTTGACGTTGTGCGCTTTGATGCCCAAGAAGCCCTCTGACACTCGTTTTGCCGTTTCTCTTTCTCTGATAGGTTTTCGCTGCATTTGTTTGACCTATTACAGAGCTCTCTGGTCGGCGACGTATGTGCCATTTCTGCAGGATACACCTGTCTCAACCCACACTTCGAGTTCAGCTCGCGTCATTGGTCTGGCGATTGTAACTGTCACAAATCTTACTATTGTTTATACATTTCTGTTTGTGGATCACTTACATTGCCTCCAAAAACTACCGGCTCAGACACCTTTCCGCATCTAATACAAAATGTACCGTATAAATTCTAGGAACATACTGTATCTACCATTGGAACACGTGAGGCAATACTGACCCTACAACTTACCTTAGAAGCTAGATTAAGGAAAGGCAAACCTACGTTTCTAGCATTTGTAGACTTAGAAAAAGCTTTTGGCAACGCTGACTGGCATACTCTCTTTCAAATTCTGAAGGTGGCAGGGATAAAATACAGGGAGCGAAAGACTATTTAAAATTTGTACAGAAACCAGATGGCAGTTGCAAGAGTCGAGGGGCACGAAAGGGAAGCAGTGGTTGGGAAGGGAGTGAGACAGGGTTGTAGCCTCTCCCCGGTGTTATTCAATCTGTATATTGAGCAAGCAGTGAAGGAAACAAAAGTAAAATTTGGAGTAGGTATTAAAATCCATGGAGAAGAAATAAAAACTTTGAAGTTCGACGATGACATTGTAATTCTGTCAGAGACAGCAAAGGACTTGGAAGAGCATTTGAACGGAATGGACAGTGTCTTGAAAGGAGGATATAAGATGAACATCAGCAAAAGCAAAACGAGAATAATGGAATGTAGTCGAATTAAATCGCGTGATGCTGCGGGAATTAGATTAGGAAATGAGACACTTAAAATAGTAAAGGAGTTTTGCTATTTGGGAAGCAAAATAACTGATGATTGTCAAAGTAGAGAGGATATAAAATGTAGACTGGCAATGGCAAGGAAAGCGTTTCTGAAGAAGAGAAATTTGTTAACGTCGAGTATAGATTTAAGTGTCAGGAAGTCGTTTCTGAAAGTATTTGTATGGAGTGTAGCCATGTATGGAAGTGAAACATGGACGATATAAATAGTTTAAACAAGAAGAGAACAGAAGCTTTCGAAATGTGGTGCTACAGGAGAATGCTGAAGATTAGATGGGTAGATCAGATAACTAATGAGGAGGTATTGAATAGAATTGGAGAGAAGAGAAATTTTTGGCACAACTTGACTAGAAGAAGGGATCGGTTGGTAGGACATGTTCTGAGGCATCAAGGGATCACCAATTTAGTATTGGAGGGCAGCGTGGTGGGTAAAAATCGTAGAAGGAGATCAAGAGATGAATACACTAAGCAGATTGAGAAGGACGTAGGTTGCAGTAGTTACTGGGAGATGAAGAATCTTGCACAGGATAGAGTAGCATGGAGAGCTGCACCAAACCAGTCTCTGGTCTGAAGACCACAACAACAACATAATTCTGACTTAATAAAGGAAATAATTGGAATATTAAAATATTTTCCCAACAAACAGAAACAGATGTAATCAATTAAATGAGGAACCTCCTGCTCAAACAAGTATTGTCACACAGTATAGCGTTTGTTATTGCGCTTGTCAGACAGCGCCGCCCGTACCAGGACTTAATGTTAATTATACAACAATGTGGGCTTTTGCAAACCCTGGTCGCCAGTTTTGTAAACCCTCGTCGCCAGTTTTGTAAAGGCCTCGCCGCTACGGCTTTGGAGGCCGATTGGCCACTGTTGTTACTGTAGGTCGACTCCGTGATTCGTGAAATTAGTAACAAAGTCACACAAATGAGTTAAAAGCTTTACTTATCTTTGTGGGTACCTGAATATTGAAGTCTGCAACACTGCTTGTAACGTAACACAAAAAAGGCCCTCAATGGCCAAGTGCAGATAATCGCACAGTACACAGCAGATGCAATTAAAACAACTGTCTGTTCACTTCTAAGAGTTCGCTAAACGACCTTCCCTGTCTGTGTCAGCCCTGGACGATGATCTACAAACAAGTGGGCGAGAGCTGCTCTTCTGTCTTCCGAGTAGGCTTCTGTCCGTTGTCGTCCAGTCATAAGCGCATTGTACTCGGCCGGCAGTTGGCCGAGGCGAAGTCGATATCTTCATCCTCAGCGCCGCCCGCAGCGACGGTGGCACTCGCCCAAGTGGCGAGTCTCTGTTTCACTGGTGCTTTTTCCCTGGCTGTGTCTTGTTCGCTCGAGACATCACGGGCAATCATTAAAAAGTTTCAAGAGACTACTGCAACAAGCAATCCATGCAGATCTGGACATCCAAGGTTTCTTAAAGGTATGGAGCGTTGAAGGATAGTTCGTCTTCTTCAAAAAGAGCCCTTTAAAACTGCAAGGTCGTTTGTATTCGACTTTCAGTCAACGTCCAACAAATAGATCAGTCCTCGAACATTAGCAAATTTTGATTGCCGCTGATATTCGTGGCAGACCTCCCAGAAAGGAGCCATTTATTTCGGAAGTTAACCGAAGTAAATGCTTGTTGTTCGTCAAAGATTATGTCAATAAATCGGTTGGAATACTGTGCTATTTTCTGTCGAATCCAAGTTTAACTTGTTTGGATCTGTCGGAGAGAGAAAAGTGTGGTGCAAACCAGATACAGAGCTCCAATCGCAACTTTCATACCTACAGTAAAAAATGAGGGAGGACGTATATTTGTTTGGGGACGCATGGCAGCTTCTGGTGTTGATGACTTGGCAATTACTGAAGGTTTCATGGTTAAACAGGGTGTTTCAAAACTGGTGGTCAATATTCAGAGATATGACAGCAACGATCATTCGAAACAAAAAAGTCAATTAAACATGTGCTCTAAAACGCATATCTTAAGAGCTATGAGTAATTCTTCATCTTCGATAGTGTGAAACAAATCTATTCCTGCAAGCTCTTAGCTTTCCATATTTTGGGAAGTGACAGTGCAGACGAAAACAAGGAAAAAAGGTCCGGTGAACATGTGTTCTAAAATGCATACGTTAAGAGCTATGAGCACTTATTCATTAGAGGAGCTACGTTTCAAAGTAACGAAAAGGATCCATTGTATTGTATAGAACTCGGGACTTAGAAACGACAGTGAGGCTTAGTCCCCCCCCCCCCCCTCCTCCCCGTAGCCCATAGTGGTTCAGTGGTACACAATCCCACAACAGGCTACAGCAGTTCACTCACCCCACCGCCGAACCCAGGGTTATTGTGCGGTTCGGACCCCAGTGTACCCCCCCCCCCCCCCCCCCCCCCCGGGAACATCTCACACCAGACGAGTGTAACCCCAATATTTGCATGGCAGAATAATTATGGTGTGCGCATACGTGGAGAAAGTGTTTGCGGAGCAATTGCCGACATAGTGTAACTGAGGCGGAATAAGTGGAACCAGCCCTCATTCGCCGAGGCAGATCGCCTTAAAAGCCAACCACTGACTGGCCGGCACACCGGACCTCGATACAAATCCGCCGGGCGGTTGTGTGCTGGGTACCGGCACGCCTTCCTGCCTGGAAAGCAGTGCGTTAGACCGAACGGCTAACTGGACAGGCAAAATGATCCATACTACCACTTCCCAAACTATGGAAAGCAAAGAGGTTGCGGTAGAATGGATTTATTTCACAGTATCGAAGATCAAGACTTGCTCATAGCTCTTAAGGTATACGTTTTAGAGCCCATGTTTACTCGAACTTTTTGTTTCGAATGAGCGTTCCTGTCACATCCCTGAATACTGATCATCACTTCTGGAACATGCTGTATAAATACATCGATGTGTTGCGAGGCCACGTAGGTAGCAGTGCATAGAAACTGGTTCTTGATGGCGTCTTTCACATTCAGCAAGACAACGACACTAAACGTACGGCTCTGAGAACTCGGGATTGATTATTATACTCTAAGAAGGTTTTTCAGTTCACCTCAAAGCCCTGATCTTAACCCGGTAGAGCATCTTTTGGCACACTTGGATAAAATAGCTTGAAAACTTCCTTCTACAGGGAAGCGGGAATTTCAGGCGGTGTTGTTAGAGGAATGGTCGACATTACTCACATAGTCCAGAAGCTATCATTAATGCCAACGGTATGCACACGGGATACTAAAGCTGAGTTATGTGAATTAGAGAGCCACTTAAATTTCATTTTTGTGTAGATGTGCCAATACTTTTTTGATTAGTAGAGTAACTGATTTCCTTTTTTAAACAGATATTTTTGCTGTGGGAAATTAGAATAGAGGAACCATGTGTTTACTACAGCACATTTAAATAAATACAACAAGCATTAATAAAGGCATCACCTCTATTTTTCTGTAATGTATAGGTACTGGTAGGTGTGCCAGTACTTTGTGGTGGCACTGTACCTCTGTACAGTGTAAGGAGATATTCCATCTAGAATGGTGACACCACACATATGTGCACACGATAAAATACGAGACGTTTCAACTGCTCTGCCGCTAGTAGGCTAGTATTGTGCAGTGGAGGAAGTTCACAAAACTGTTTATAGTTGCTCACTCCAGTCTCGGCTTTCTTCAGGAAGCGAGACACTGGTGCCGTTAACGACTTCTGCCATTACGTGTCGAAGCCTGCAGCTAAACACGTCGTACGCACGTCAGCTTAGGCGCATTTTACGGTCAGTATTTACGCGAAGGCACAGGGAAACAATAGCTAACGATGACGCCAACTCAGGGCAATGTACGAGGAAACAGCCAGCACTCTTTCCACACATCTCCAACACAATGCAACACTCTGTGAATAAGCAAAGATGTCTCCATACCTGCTGCATATTGGGGAAATTATCCAGTAAGTTAGCGGTAAGCGACAAGAATAAAGCATCGTGTGTTAGAACTAAATAAATACACAGTGGGTGTGACTTCACTGTATCTACAAAAGTATGCGTTTCATTTTCACTTATACATTTAATAAGCAAATGAAATTTCGAGAAATGAAAAATGCATTCTCATAATGAATTTGAACTATAGCATATAATTTATGTAGTAACACAATAAGACAGTAACTCACTAAATAATATTTCACTTCTTAACACTATATTTTCTTTAATATTCGGGCACAACAAATTTGTTCTTGATAACAGGAATAATACTGGAACTCACGACTTCGTTGGATACCCCATCTGCCTTATGACTACCTCGAAAGGTTCTTGGAAGTTATCAACGATTTTCGCGGTGTACACAGCTCCATCTGATTCCCATTCTTCCTTCAGGCTCTTCTCCAATTCTTCTTTTGCGTTAATTATAGTTTTCCTGTCTCTTTTATCAAGTTCTTCTCTATCGGGCTAAAGTCTGGCGAATTAGGCGTTGTCTAAATAGCTTTGAAAGAGTTAAAAAAGCCATTCTGTAACAAGGCATGATGCGTGCTTTGGGCCATAATGTTGTAAAAATTTTAATGTTTTTCCAATCCTCAGCTTGTTTTGCACTCATGTGTAAGTTTTGCTTCAGAATGTAGAGATATCCGTCTTTGTCTAACGTGCTGTCACTGAAAGTAATCTCTTCCCCGCAGATGCAGCCACATACGAAACATTCCCTCTCCCTGCACTATGTTTTACAGTAGGTGCCAAAGGTTCAACCTGCAGTTCGTCTTTTTGGCTTTCGACGCACCATACTTCTCCCATCAGTTGAAAAGAGGTTGAATTTGCTCTGATAGGCATATATATCGTTCCACCATTCAGGCCGTTTGATGACGTGTTCCCTTGGTAAGTGCAGTGTTTTGCCTCGGTTCACACGTTTGCCACAGTTCCGTTGTAATCTTCTTCTCTGATAACCGGACGAACAATTGATTCTTGTTGTAGCTGGACTCAGAGTTAGGTGCACTCAATCGATGATTATGTTTGATTTTTCTTATGATTAATGACATTTCGTTCAGTTTTCTAGGCAGCCCCTCTTCGTGGACATATCGTTGGCGATTCTAGTTCGCAAATTCTCTTGTAAGAGTCAGCACTCATGGGTGTGGTCAGTATATTAGAAACGCTGTCACATCGAAATCACAATCAAGTCCAAATTCGAAGGCAGGGTCGTCAATGGAGTGTAAATCTTAGAACTGAAAGCACGTTTATTACTGACGCCAACGTACAGCTAGGACAGAATTGAACTCCTGGACGGAGAGTGCAGTTATTTATACAAACTTAGAATATTCGAGAGTATACTAACATCAGGTATTTCAAGATACTTCCAGAAATGATAAACACTAAAGAACAAATATCCGCTGTTGGTCAGGTCTGAACTAGCCACTCGCACCATTGTAGTCACTAACCACAACAGGAAACTGCATGTTCTACTACTCGCAGGAACGTCACTGTGTCTGTTATCTCTCTCACTCTGAAAGATGACAAGTTGTCGTTTTTCGAACACCTTGCTGGGTCCGCAATGCGACCTTGTAGAACACGCGGTAGAACGGAAGAAACAATGGAGTGCACTGGGAGAAACAGTTTCGTACGTACCACACACAACCCGTAAATAAACATGAGAACTCGAGACATGTCATTACTAGACCGAGTATTAAAGACTTATCCCTTCAGGACCCCTCCAAATTAAATAGTTCAAAAATTTGATTATTAGCACTTTGTGGAGATTAAGTTAGGCTTTGTTATGTAACATCTATCCCTCTACTAACCGAGGACATTTTTGTGTGCTTAAGTTGTAACATAAAGTCAAGTAGGAGGCTAGCGATCATTCCAGTTAATCTGTAGTGAAGCTGGTTAGGTCGCATAAAAAGTCATGCAGCAGATGAAGAATGACTTTACTGATCACGCAGTATACATGATACGTTTCAAAATTATTTCCATGTTCATAAATCCAATTGCAAAGGTAGCAAGAGCGTTTACTAGTTGTGTACTTTACAGGATATGACCGAATAGGCGTACGTCTGATACCTAATCGGAAATCACTCAACTGAGATTGAGGCTCATGCGCACAGGATAATGATGTATGCGCGCCATCTGTCGAGTTTCGCCTTCGAAATACTGTTCCGGGGCGCGCAGTCGCATGCGTAACGGTGATAACGGCGTGCACGCCCCGTGTCGGAGTGCAGGCACTCAAGAGTTAAAATTCAGGTGTCAGCATAATAACATTAGCTGTCGCTGGACGTCTCATTAGAGGTGAAATGTTTTCTTTGCGAACACTCGCAGTGAGTCAGCCATAGTCGAGCATTGTGTCTCTACGGGAGGATTTATTCACCGAAACGATGGCTTTCAGCTGGATACGGCATGGACCTGTTGATTTCTTTAGTACCTTCACAACGAAAACATTTATAGCTGATGACGATTTTTCTATGTGGTCGCCACAATTCTTAACTCCACGGGCCCGCATTGCGACAGAGGGCGTGCATGCACCGTCAGTTGGACGCGTGCACCTACACTCCTCGTATATACCAGTCAACGAAGACCAAAAGTCGAATAGCAGAAAAACTCGTGTAATCGTGTGATCTGTGTTCAGTTTTTCAAGGCCTATCCACTGTGCCAACTTATAACTAAATCTGTGGGGGGGGGGGGGGGGGTTCCCTTGTGAGAGAAAGGGCTTTTAATAGTCGGACTGGGGACGGACAACAAAGTGATGCTATGAGGGTTCCGTTTTTACCGCTGCAGATCCCGAACTCCAAATATCATCCAGCAGGCTTCCTGGGCAGATAGTGTAGTTAGCGTGGTCGGCGTGTGATGCGCCCAGACTGAGGAGAGCGGACGCCGTGTTTTCCGCAGAGGGCGACCGCTGCTCCGGGGACGGCGTCTGCACCCGGCTGCGCCACTGCCCCCAGCTGCTGCAGCTTCTGCGACAGGGCGGGGACCCGCTGCGCTGCGGGTTCGCCGGCTTCGAGCCCGTCGTCTGCTGCCCCAGACAGGGGCCGCAGGAGCCCGAGCCCGAGCCCGACAGCCGGCTGGCCAGGCCCAGCACCGCCGGTGAGTCGCCGCTGCTCGCTGCCTCTGCTCGCCACTTCCTCGTTACAGGGCACGGTTCGGTATCTTTGTTGGTACACTACGTACACTCAGGTGAGAACGTCACGCGACACCGACGTGCACATACACAGATGGCGCTAAAGTGCGCGTCATTTACGACGGCGGCCAAATTTAGGTTCTTTCTGCGCATCTGACGTCACAAAACACAGTCAGCCAATGAACAGAGAACGACGTTGCCAGAGCTCGACTGCAGTGCAGAGCACGGACGAGTGTCTTCAGTTTCAGAAACGTTCAGTCATAACTAAAGTAAGCAATGTCTTGATAGATGACTTTCTTTAATAGAAAGTTTGGAAAAAGCATTCTTTACACCAATTGCTTCATATTCTATTAATTAATTAAACCAAACAAGCAATAAGCCTCCTAATTCACGCGATAACAAGGAAAGGTGTTTGTATCATTCTCACTAACCGCTTTTTCGCAATAAAGAACAGCGGCAATTGGTTATTTCCTATTGTACTTCGACGAAACGTGAGTAATTCATAGTCATACCAACAGTGTTTGTCAGTATTTTGCGTGATATTTTAATGTCTTCCGGGAGGCATATTAAATGACGAGCTGCGTTAGCGTAATGGTTAAAGTGTCGCCGGCACGGTAGCTCAGTGTGTTCGGTCAGAGGGTTAGCTGCCCTCTGTAATAATAATAATAAAAAAAACTGAGTTAATCGATCAACAACGAACTTAAATGGATGTGCCTCGTGATGACTGGGTGTTGTGTGATGTCCTGAGGTTAGTTAGGTTTAAGTAGTTCTAAGTTCTAGGGGACTGATGACCATAGATGTTAAGTCCCATAGTGCTCACAGCCATTTGAACATTTTTTAAACGGATGTCTTACGACGTCCGCCCGGAGCAGATGCAACGAACAAAATCGAACAAGATGAGAGAAAAAAAGTGTATGGCTGCTAAGGAAAATGTTCTGACTTCAAACCTTGTTCGGTGCTTAATATTTTCTTTATTTAAAACAATATCGGAGTGTCTTACTTCGTGAATTTTATTCGTTTGAATGTAATTTTTTGAAATTGGTAGTGGCAACTAAAAGCGACCATACGGAAAGTATATGCTATGGACTTTTACCTCTGCAAACTCTTCAAAATTTCGTGCAATTGTTTACTTCATCTAATGCTGCACAATAACTGCGTTGAACTTCGAAACAAAATTAAGTCATTTATGGGGGGAAGGTATCAGTCAAGAAGATGTGTAAAAATCGAATTTTTGGGCCAAATAGTTTTCGTGAAATCGAATGATAAAGTGTGTCATAGCAGTCGAAACACCATGTGTCGGCACAGGCGAGCAGTGCAATGATGACAAAATCGCGCACATCGCGGAATGCGGGGAGCACGTCTCCGTAGCAGCGAAAGGGTTAATGCGGCCATGGTGGCTTTACTTCATAAACTGCGCGCTCCCCCCTAAACGTAAGTTTGCGAACTATACTATGGCGCTGCTTCTCTTGGCGCGTACAACTGGCAACGCAGCATCTCCCGCGTCTGGGCGGGCACGCGCGAACCGCCAAGATAAAAGAATTTAACTACAGTATCGCGTGCGCGCGGTTTAACAGTGCAGCGGATTGGCGGAGCTGTCGTTTACACTCGGGTGAAAACGTTTCCGATAGGATTACGACCGCCCGACCGGACTTAACAGACCTTGATCTCTGAATGGTAGTTGGAACTAGACTCATGGAATATTCCATTTCGGAAATCGTTAGGAAATCCAATATTGCGAGATCCACAGTATCAATAATATGCCGCGAATACGAAATTTGAGGCATTATCTCTCACAACAGATGCAGTGGCAGACGGCCTTCACTTAGCGACCGACAGTAGCGGCATTTGCCAATAGTTGCCAGTGCTACACTACTCACCATTAAAATTGCTACACCAAGAAGGAATGCAGATGATAAACGGGTATTCATTGGACAAATATATTATACTAGAACTGACATGTGATTACATTTTCACGCAATTTGGGTGTATGGATACTGAGAAATCAGTACCCAGAACAACCACCTCTGGCCGTAATAACGGCCTTGATACGCCTGGGCATTGAGTCAAACAGAGCTTGGATGGCGTGTACAGGTACAGCTGCCCATGCAGCTTCAACACGATACCACAGTTCATCAAGAGTAGTCAAGAGTAGTGACTGGCGTATGCCCGCATCTCGTGGTCGTGCGGTAGCGTTCTCGCTTCCCACGCCCGGGTTCCCGGGTTCGATTCCCGGCGGGGTCAGGGATTTTCTCTGCCTCGTGATGGCTGGGTGTTGTGTGCTGTCCTTAGGTTAGTTAGGTTTAAGTAGTTCTAAGTTCTAGCGGACTTATGACCACAGCAGTTGAGTCCCATAGTGCTCAGAGCCATTTGAACCATTTTTTTGACTGGCGTATTGTGATGAGCCAGTTGCTCGGTCACCATTGACCAGGCGTTTTCAGTCGCTGAGAGGTCTTGAGAATGAGCTGACGAGGACAGCAGTCGAACATTTTCTGTATCCAGAAAGGCCCGTACAGGACCTGCAACATGCGGTCATGCATTATCCTGCTGAAATGTTGGGTTTCGCAGGGATCCAATGAAGGGTAGAAAATGTGTGTGAAATCTTACGGGACTTAACTGCTAAAGTCATCAGTCCCTTACCTTACACACTACTTAACCTAAATTATCCTAAGGACAAACACACACACCCATGCCCGAGGGAGAACTCGAACCTCTGCCTGGGTCAGCCGCACAGTCCATAACTGCAACGCCTCAGACCGCTCCGCTAATTCCGCGCGGCTGAAGGGTAGAGCCAGGGGTCTTAACACATCTGAAATGTAACGTCCACTGTTCAAAGTGTCGTCAATGCGAATAAGAGGTGACCGAGACGTGTAACCAATGGCACCCCATACCATCACGCCGGGTCAAACGCCAGTATGGCGATGACAAATACACGCTTCCAATGTGCGTTCACTTCGGTGACGCCAAACACGGATGCGACCATCATGATGCTGTAAACAGAACCTGGATTCATCCGAAAAAATAACGTTTTGCCATTTGTGCACCCAGGTTCATCGTTGAGTACACCTTGGCAGGCGCTCCTGCCTGTGACGCAGCGTCAAGCGTAACCGCAGCCACGGACTCCGAGCTGATAGTCCAAGCTGCTGCAAACATCGTCGAACTGTTCGTGCAGATGGTTGTTGTCTTGCAAACGTCCTCATCTGTTAGGGATCGATATGTGGCTGCACGATCCGTTACAGCCATGCGGATAAGATGCCTGTCATCTCGACTGGTAGTGATACGAGGCCGTTGGGATCCAGCACGGCGTTCCGTATTACCCTCCTGAACCCACCGATTCCATATTCTGGTAGCAGTCATTGGATCTCGACCAACGCGAGCAGCAACGTCGCGATACGATAAACCGCAATCGCGATAGGCTACAATCCGATCTTTATCTAAGTCGGAAACGTGATGGTACGCATTTCTGCTCCTTACACGAGGCATTACAACAATGTTTCAGTAGGCAACGCCGGTAAACTGCTATTTGTGTATGAGAAATCGGTTGTAAACTTTCCTCACGTCAGCACGTTGTAGGTGTCGCCACCGGCGCCAACCTTGTGTGAATGCTCTGAAAACCTAATCATTTGAATATCACAGCATCTTCTTCCCGTCGGTTAAATTTTGCGTCTGTACCACGTCATCTCCGTGGTGTGGCAATTTTAATCGCCAGTAGTGTAATAGACAAGCAACACTGCGTGAAATAATCGGAAAAATCAATGTGGGACGTACGACGAATGTATCCGTTAGGAGAGTGCTTCGAAATTTGGCGTTGATGGGCTACGGCAGTAGACTAGCAACGCGAGTGCGTTTGCTGACAGCACGACATCGCCTGCACCGCCCCTCCTGGACTGGTGACCGTATCAGTTGGACCCTAGACGACTGGATGATCGTGTCCTGGTCAGGTGAGTCCGTCTGTCAGCTGGTAGGAGCTGATGTAGGAAATGAGTGGGGCGCAGACCACACCAAGGCAAGGACTCGAGTAGTCGACAAGGCACTGTGCACAGCTGTGGCTCCACAATGCTGCGGGCTGTGTTTACATGGAATGGGCTGGCTCCTCTGGCCCAACTCAACCGATCTTTGTTTGGGAATGGTTATGTTCGGCTACCTGGAGACCATTTGCAGCCATTCGTAGACTTCATGTTCACAAACAACCGTGGAAGTTTTATGGGTGGCAGTGTGCCATGCCCCTGCGCCACGGTAGTTCGCGATTGGTTTGAAGAACATTCTGTACAATTCGAGCGAATGATTTGGCCACCTAGATCGTCCGTCGTGAATTCCGTGGAGCATTTGTGCGACGTAGTCGGGAGGTCAGTTAATGCGCAACATGCTACACCAAAAACACTTGCGTAATTGTGGACGGCTATAGAAGCAGACTGGCTCATTGTTTCTGCCGACACGATATTAGGAGACACACCACGACTTTCGTCACCTCAGTGTGAATGATGACGTAAACGTTAGGATTACCGGTAGTATCGGTAGCGTTGGTAGGGGAAAAAGCATAAATGAATCTATAAGAGGGAAACTGCGAGCCAACGACTTCACTTTGTTCTTTTGTTTGTTTGGTTGTCTATTTTGCACGTAGTTAGAACAACACATCAGCGTTAGTCCATTGCGTATTTTGTATTCTTACAGAGTATAAATCGCATTTCATAAGTAAAAAAAAATGGTTGATTGCGTAACTTCTGCAGTTTTATGTAACCAAAGCAGGTACTTTGATGCAGCTACAGTTTAAGTGCACAAAAATAAAAGAATACATGATTATTGTGATTACTTCGTAACCAATAGAACGTTCTTCATCAAGATCTAAGGCAAGAGTTTCCTGCCATTATTGACAAATGCGACAGTTGTTTATGAATAAGAGAAACCCGTTTTATGTATATTGAACGAAGTATTGATGTGATGTTTGATATAGTTTTGTTTTGGTTTTTTTTTTGTTTTACCTTTTTGTTGAAGAAATTCCTTCTCTAGTGCTACATTATCAATCTGTATTGTTTTCTTTATTTTTCCTATAACATCCCTGTAGTTGACGTTTCAAATCAACTGTTTTCGAACAAAACCTGAATTGAACATCAACAGTTTTAGTGTTGCTGTATGTGTGTGTGTGTTTGAGGTTTACGGGCGCTAAACAGCGGGGTCATCAGCGCCCAGTGTTGCTGTAAATACTGATTTTTTAAGTAACACACAGGAGGATAACCATGTAGAATAAAAATATTCCTTAGGTTACCCACCCCTTTATATATCATCACTCCGTCTCTAGACGGTTCACCGCTTCCAGTTTTTAGTGTAATCTAGTGATGCACTGATCGCACACGCAAGCAAAGAGATCGTTATGAGGTAACGCCCGATAGGTATGCAACTCTACTAACGTACAGGTAACGCCGGTACGACTTTAACTGACCAAAGCTACTAGGGAAACTTAAGTAGCCTACGCTTACTTACGACAGTCTGTGGTAGCCTGTGATAGTTTTACAACTCTAATCAAGGGCAGTTCGTCTAAAATCCGAGAGCATCCAGAAAGTAAGAATACAACAATTGTTAAAAGTCGAAAGATGGATGTATTTTAATGAACCTTACTGGTATGTGACAAAATATGTTATTATTTCTCCACATAACAGCCGTTCAGATCAATTCACTTTTGGAGCGTGGGCACCAGCTTTTATTTACACTCAGAGCATACCGTCTGCTCAACGTCCTGAAGCCATTGTGTCACAGAATCCACGACCTCTTCATCGTTCTAAAAGCGCTGTCCACTAAACAACTTTTTCATTTTAATGAGAAGATGTTGATCCGAGTGTGTCAGGTTAGCGAAGTAGGGTCCATAAGTCACAATGCCCCATCGAAACGGTACGATCAGGTCGCGAGAGAGGCTATGAAGTGACACATCACGAGTCAGCATTTTTCTCCATTTGTCTTTGATTTTATTTATCAACTTCTGTAGCATCTCATAATATACAGCAGCAGAGTTGATGGTGCTCCCTCTGAGCATGAAATCTCAGTGGCATGCCATAGATAAGATCACCAACCCAGCCGTTGTCCAAATTGTCCCACCCTTCAAAAATGGTTCAAATGGCTCTGAGCACTATGGGACTCAACATCTGAGGTCATCAGTTCCCTAGAACTTACAACTACTTAAACCTAACTAACCTAAGGACATCACACACATCCATGCCCGAGGCAGGATTCGAACCTGCGAACGTAGAGTCGCGCGGTTCCAGTCTGTAGCGCCTAGAACCGCTCTGCCACCCTGGCCGGCTGTCCCACCCTTCAACAGGGATTCTGTGTAAGTTGCACTGAACATATGGTCGTTTTCGACGTCGTCGATAAACAGCTCGTTTCAATCGATCCGACGCATGTTGAATTGGACTCATGTTCGGGGAACAGAACGGCCCCTCCATTCTGGTGATCCTAGCGTACTCAAGGACCATGTTCACGAGAACAGCATGATCAACACGCATACTGTCAGCTATCAAGATGATATTATCTCCAAACTGTTGATGATGTGATACCACTATTAGTTGTAGAATGTCGTTCGTATACTACAGAGTAGAGATATGATCTCCAAACAAATTTTCTACGCATATCAGAGTGCAAGCTGATCAACGTGTCGTCCGTAAATGACAACCGACGCCAATCCTAGCGAATCCATTCTGTACGATATCTTGCCCATCTGATAACAGAGTCCATAGTGTTGTTGTTGTTGTTGTTGTTGTTGTGTACTACGCGGTGCTCGCGGTGGTTGTCGGGAATGAAGATTCGCATCATTCAGTCCTCTCCTAACGGTCTGATACGATACATGACGGCCCGTAACCTCTTAGAACGCCGAATTCAGTTCTGGAGCACTCGTCTCACGATTCCTTTAACTCAAAACCCGTAGATATCGATCGCTCTGCGCACCTGTAGAGCGTGGATGACCTGTGCATTGCAAGAATTCAACACTACTTGTTAGTTCGAGCCAATTCCATATCCGCACCCCGTCGCTTTGAGACGCGCGCTCACGCCGACCAACTTACCTGGTTGGCAAGCTTTCCGAACGTGATGGTACTGAACCGGTGTGATGATAGTATTTAGTATGTGTGGCGCTCAACTGCGTCGTTATCAGCGCCCATACAAATTCCCAATCCTTACACTGTCCAGACCTTCCAGCACCAGATTGAACGTATGCCCGCGAGAGTTGAAACTGTCATCAAAGCTAAGGGTGGGCCAACACCATGTTGAATTCCAGCATTACCGATGGAGGCCGCCAAGAACTTGTAGGTCTTTTCAGCGAGGTGTCCGGATACTTTTGATCACATAGTGCAGTTTCAGAAGGCTTCCCATTAGTATTTTAAGTGTTTCAGAGCAGTATTGTTGTTAAAATAAAACATTATAAATAAAGAGTGTGTTCTTTGTTTCTTTGAGGTAATTTAATTGAAAAATTGTTTAATGTATAAAATGCAGCCACCTTCCGCCTGTCCTAAATCAATGGCAATTAATACAGAAGATGTGTTGTACTTCTTTATTTTGCACAAACAACAGCTATTTAAAGGTGTTTAGATGTCATCTCACGATGAGGATGAAAGAGCCGTTTGTTATCTGAAAGATCTGTAAAGGAACTGTATTTGGAATGTCGGCTATTTCTCTTATCAGTCGAGATTTTTTCGTTGGTGATTTCGGTACCAAAGAAGAAATTATCATCACTCGGAAATACTAACAACCCCCTGCGGTTAACAGAGGGGGATTCACTCTCACATGTCTCACAGAAGTTCTTACCAATGAAAAAATACTTTTAGGCAGACTGCGCAACCGCTATAAGGTTGCTGGAACAGCTGCAGTTCGTGTGTAGTTAAGAGATCGCTACTGTAGCATCATTTCGTAACCACGCTCTGGGGGGGGGGGGGGGTGCAACTGTCATCCCACGCCTCCCCACCCCTCCCTCACATTCTTCTCTCTCCCCAAAGAGCATAAATCGTACACAGTTCTTAGTCCACCACATAGACAGTCGTATAAATCCACTTCGAAGAAATCCAAAAGATGTGACAGATATTTGCTGGTCGCAGGTGAACCTAAAGCCGTTTGTCGTCATCTGTCCAAAAAAACTTCGCGATTAACCTCAGAACTGATCCCATCCCCCCCTCCTGCCCCCCTCCACCGAACCCCATAAGCCCTAGCTCAGGCTCTGGTACACTTTCTTCTAATTTCACTGAAGGTTATTTTTGACTTTTCTACATGCTGAGTCAGTCCTTCCGTCGATCATTTCTTTTTCGATTTCTTCACATTTTTCCTGCAGCCAGTTTTCGCTTTGGCTGCCCTGCACTTCCTATTTATTTCATTCGTAAGTGATTTATATTTGTTTATTTCTTTTTCTGAGCTTTTCTTACTTCCTTTGTATTTTCGTCGATCAGATGAAGTATTTTTTTTTGTTACCAAAGGTTTCTTCGCAGTTACCTTTCTTGTACCTGTGTTTGTCTGTCCAACGTCTTTGATTGCCCTTTTCTTTAGAAACCCACTCATCTTCAATTGAATGGCCTACTCTGGTATTCCTTAACTTCATATCCGTCTTATCATTTCTCAGTATTTCAGTATCCCACTTCCTTCCACACTGATTCTCTTAAACTTCAGTCTACCCTTCATCATTACTAAATAATGATCTGAGTCTACTGCATACCAGCTCGTGGGTACGCCTTAAATCCACTATCCATATATTCCTGACGTTGTGCCGGAATGGGAGCGATCTGCAGTGTATTAAACTCAGTAGAAAACTTGAAAAAGCCAACATCACTAATAAAGCATTTATTCCATAACCGGTTTCGGTAAAACTCCGTTCCCATCTTCGTAATATTATGCTCTACGATTATGTGAATTTTTAGAGCAAAATATCCGAAGATGGGTATGTAGGCTTACCGAAACCTGTTACCGATCTTGGGTTTTGAACTTTTGCTTCTGAGTTTAATACAGTATCTGATTTCGAAATCTCTGTCTGACCATGACCCAGCTGAGATCTTCCCTTGTCTCTGGGTCTTTTCCAAGCACACCTTTTCCTCTTATGATTCTTGAACAGGGTTTTCACTATTACCGTCTGACATTTATTGCAGAACTCAATTTGTCCTGTCTCATTCCGACTGCCTAGCCCATGCTCTCCCCATAAGCCTTTCTTCTATTCTTTCCCCTACAACTGCGTTCCAGTCCCCTTTCATTACTAGATTTTCGGCTCCCTTTTCATACTGAATTACCTGTTCAACATCCTCGTATACTCCTTCTACATCTTCATTTCTGCTTGCGACGTCTGGTTGCGTATCCGCGTCATGGTCGTCGGCCTTAGTCCACTGTCGAAACTGATGGGAACCACCATATCATTGAACTGTCCACAGTAGCCTTCCTGTTGACGTGTAAGTAGCAATATTTGTGGTTTACTCATTCTAGGATTCAAGACAACTGTGTACGTTGGAATGACATGTTTAATGTCGCAATATTAGCACAAAAATACACGCTTTTACACAGTTTTCAATGTGCCAACAAAAAAACAGTTGTCAGGATAACGCATCCCATCAACATCAAAAGTGAAATAATCCTAAACACTACAATATTAAAGATTAACTCTCAGAAGGTTAAATTATCCTAAACACAACAATACTACATTTTAACTAGAAGTTTCTTTACAAAATTGTTCCTACACTTACGTTACGATGTTGGTCAGTACTACGAAAAACGTCAGATTCCGGTTCAAAGTTCGGTACTATTTTTAGGATGACCATCAAATATACGGTGGATGGCTGGCTATGTGCCAAACTGAACAAAATATTACCCAAGGTCGCTCGAGTTTACAGCGGACGCAAGCTGGTGAACCAACAAGTTTATGCGTCTGCACACAGTATTTACCTTAAGCCGCGATGAGCTTTCGTCTGCTAGGCCGCTCTCTTCAACTGAAATTCCTATAAAACTAATTACACTTCTGCTGAATTTTCCAGCAGAAACTTTCCCTATGTTTCTCGTTATGCGAGAGAACATGTACTCAACCCTAGCCTTGGACTGTGGCGATATACACGCGCATGGTTGGAGCAGCATGCATATTATAATGCCCTCTCAGTTCTCGCAACAACAATTAACTAATTGGCTGGTTCGTTTCTCCACAGTTGGAGCTAAACGATGCTACAGCTAGTTTCTAGCTGGGCGTCAGCCGCTGTGAACGCAGTCTTCACACAAATTACTCGTCTGCGCTCTGCGTCGTACAGAGCATTATGCACTCAATTCTGCACTTGGCGCCAGTTCAGAGAAGAGTTCCTTAAAATTTCTGCCTTGTCTTACTCATAGCCGAACTGTCTCCCCACCTGGGTTCTTTTGTTCTTCACGTCATAGGTTTTTTCGACCAATAGGAGCGTTCCTCTTATTTTGTGGAAACTCTCTCTACTAATCGCAAGGTCCCTACCATTAAATTGTGTCGCAACTTTGGCTCTTTTCTCCTTCCTAGCGCGTTTCCAGCAACCGGACGTTTTGTGCCCGTTCCAGACGCCTAAATGCGTACATTGACTCTCTCATATGAGTACCACTTGCTGGACACGTGATCGAAAATGCGTCACTGGTTTTATTTCGTATCCATTTGGAATTCCGAAAAGCAGTTTTCTAAAAGCTTTCTTTCCTGTCCTCCCTCGGATGGGCCATTGTACTCGCTCTCCCTGTCTGAGTCACCTGGTCGGTCGTTGACTTTCCGCCTGGGACCTCCCTTTAAGTGGTTTCCGTGGTACCCCCTGTAGCTCAGCCTTACCTCTGCATTGTCCCTCTGAATTCGAAACTAAAACGCCTCTCGCTGCTTGTTTCACCTTCTGCTCAAACATGCATTATAGGAACGGTGTGTTAATTACTGTCGATTGAATGTCATCCCTTTTTGCATTACATAGTGCTAGGCAAATTAGCTAATTACCGCCGAATTAAGTTATGTGCCATATTCACCTTCCCATTGCCATGTATAAAGCTCTCATATAAGGTGCGAATCTGACCTGCATTTATTCTGCCACCTTACACATAGCGAATCCTACTCCCTTTAAACTACACTCCTGGAAATGGAAAAAAGAACACATTTACACCGGTGTGTCAGACCCACCATACTTGCTCCGGACACTGCGAGAGGGCTGTACAAGCTATGATCACACGCACGGCACAGCGGACACACCAGGACCCGCGGTGTTGGCCGTCGAATGACGCTAGCTGCGCAGCATTTGTGCACCGCCGCCGTCAGTGTCAGCCAGTTTGCCGTGGCATACGGAGCTCCATCGCAGTCTTTAACACTGGTAGCATGCCGCGACAGCGTGGACGTGAACCGTATGTGCAGTTGACGGACTTTGAGCGAGGGCGTATAGTGGGCATGCGGGAGGCCGGGTGGACGTACCGCCGAATTGCTCAACACGTGGGGCGTGAGGTCTCCACAGTACATCGATGTTGTCGCCAATGGTCGGCGGAAGGTGCACGTGCCCGTCGACCTGGGACCGAACCGCAGCGACGCACGAATGCACGCCAAGACCGTAGGATCCTACGCAGTGCCGTAGGGGACCGCACCGCCACTTCCCAGCAAATTAGGGACACTGTTGCTCCTGGGGTATCGGCGAGGACCATTCGCAACCGTCTCCATGAAGCTGGGCTACGGTCCCGCACACCGTTAGGCCGTCTTCCGCTCACGCCCCAACATCGTGCAGCCCGCCTCCAGTGGTGTCGCGACAGGCGTGAATGGAGGGACGAATGGAGACGTGTCGTCTTCAGCGATGAGAGTCGCTTCTGCCTTGGTGCCAATGATGGTCGTATGCGTGTTTGGCGCCGTGCAGGTGAGCGCCACAATCAGGACTGCATACATCGAGGCACACAGGGCCAACACCCGGCATCATGGTGTGGGGAGCGATCTCCTACACTGGCCGTACACCACTGGTGATCGTCGAGGGGACACTGAATAGTGCACGGTACATCCAAACCGTCATCGAACCCATCGTTCTACCATTCCTAGACCGGCAAGGGAACTTGCTGTTCCAACAGGACAATGCACGTCCGCATGTATCCCGTGCCACCCAACGTGCTCTAGAAGGTGTAAGTCAACTACCCTGGCCAGCAAGATCTCCGGATCTGTCCCCCATTGAGCATGTTTGGGACTGGATGAAGCGTCGTCTCACGCGGTCTGCACGTCCAGCACGAACGCTGGTCCAACTGAGGCGCCAGGTGGAAATGGCATGGCAAGCCGTTCCACAGGACTACATCCAGCATCTCTACGATCGTCTCCATGGGAGAATAGCAGCCTGCATTGCTGCGAAAGGTGGATATACACTGTACTAGTGCCGACATTGTGCATGCTCTGTTGCCTGTGTCTATGTGCCTGTGGTTCTGTCAGTGTGATCATGTGATGTATCTGACCCCAGGAATGTGTCAATAAAGTTTCCCCTTCCTGGGACAATGAATTCACGGTGTTCTTATTTCAATTTCCAGGAGTGTATTTTCTGCTGCTTTTGATATTACCCTTCAGTTTTTTCACCAAAAATCCTTATCTTCTTTCCATTACACTTCAGTGACCACCACTATATCTAGATAGAGCGTTTGCGTTTCCCTTTTTAGATTTCCTAGCTTCCCTACTACTTTCAGACTTCTTACATTCCATGCTCCAACACGTAGAATGTTATCACTTCGTTGCTTATTCTATCTTTTTCTCATGGTCACCTCTCCCTTGGAAGTCCCATCCAGAAGATTCGAATGTAGTAGTAATCCAGAATCTTTTGCCAGTGGAGAGACCATCGTGATTCTTCTTTTTCCAATTACAGCTCACCTGTCCTGTGGATAGGTATTATGTGTCTTTAAGGTGGGTGTTTCGGTGGTTCTCCCACCTTTTAGGTGCAGTTTCCCTCTCCAAGAGCAACAGTGCCTGGAAACTCTGTCCGCTCTTCCGCTCTCTGTGGCAAGGCCGTTGACAGAGTGAGGGTAACTTCTTATGCCAGAAGTCTTCGGCTGCCATTGCTGATAATTTTCACTGAAAATGTAAGCATCGGCTAGGTTCGAACCCGGGCCCCTGAATATTTTGATTACTACTCAGAACGCTACCTTTACATATTACATATATATTTATATATCATATATATTTAAAAAATATGTAACCTATATCAATCCAAAATTTTTATTAGAGTAACGTGTAAAAATTTGAAGTAAATCGGTTAAGAACTTTTCGAAATTTTTGGAAACAATGTTAGACAATATCTTGTCTGTATATAGTAGCAAAGACAATAGACTGTATAAAATGTTATTATTGCTTTTAATGCACTAGTTATCTTTCCTTTTCAGCGTGCCGAAATCATCGAGCAAATTTCAATGAAGTTCCGAAGCTCTTCATTTTAAATGGTGAAGAAGTTGTCGAGAAGGAAATTCCTCATATGGTAAGTGTGGAGAAACAATACTTGCGTGAGGTATTTTTAACTGCTTTAGCACTAAAGAAAACAAGGCAGAGTGCAGTAGGATTTCGTGCAAAGTCTCAATCACAGTGGAATAATATGGAGGCGCATTCCATGAAAGCGCACATTAGCTGGCTGGTGACGGAACGTAAATGTGGAGGATGTGACTCAGGAACGCGTCGGTCTGTCTCCGTGGAAGCTGTAAACATAATAGATGATGGATATATAATATGCAAAATGCAAAGAAACTGGCCACATATTTTCAGGCGCTGTTTCTGTATGTTAGTGAAAGCCGGCCGCAGTGACCGAGCGGGTCTAGGTGCTTCAGTCCAGAACCGCGCGACTGCTACGGTCGCAGATTCGAATCCTGCCCCGGGCATGGATGTGTCTCATGTCCTTAGGTTAGTTTGGTTTAAGTAGTTCTAAGTTCTAGGGGACTGATGACCTCAGATGTTAAGTCCCATAGTGCTCAGAGCCATTTGAACTCTTTTATGTTAGTGAAGGTTTGCTTCCACAGTACCCATAGTACCAACATCTCAGTCTTCTTAGAACATGTTGGAGAGCTTCATTTCTCTTTGGACTGACGGTCCCAGGAACATAGTACATATCTAACACATCGGCTGAGAGTTGCACTGTAAACAGGTATGTGATTTGTCATCGACCAAGCCTAATCAAGTTGAGAGCAATTCTCAGTGGACGCCATTGATTAGGTAGCACAAAACACTGTCTCCGGTATTATTTTTTTAATAATGGTTTGCTGTGGTCAAACAGCGGAGCAAAACTCGTATAAGTTCGCGAATGACATTTATGAAACGGGGATCACTCAGTGAAACGACTGTAATTGATACGCTTTCCAAGAAAGCAAGAGCCTGCGGATATGAAAATTACTGCACAATCAGTATAGCTTCAGGAGTACTTTATCGAAGAATGGAAGTGAAAAAAATAGATTATATGTGGATTAGTTCGACTTTAAAAGAGATAAGGACACTAGAGAAACCATTTGTCAAAAGCAAATCCTTTAATCTACAGGGAATTGCAGGAAATAATATGGAAGGAAATGCGCAGTGTAAAGGCACATCTTTCAAAGTCATGCAGCGAAACACACTGAAGAGCGAAAAAAACTGGTATAGGCATGCATATTCAAATACAGAGATACGTAAACTAGCCGAATACGACGCTGCGGTCGGCAACGTCTATATAAGACAACAGGTGTCTGGCGCAGTTGTTAGATCGGTTACTGCTGCTACAATGGCAAGTTATCAAGATTTAAGCGAGTTTGAACATGGTGTTATAGTCGGTGCACGAGCGATAGGACACGGCATCACCGAGGCAGCGATGGAGTGGAGGGAGATTTTCCCGTGCGGCCATTTCACGAATGTATAGTAAATATCAGGAATCCGGAAAACACCAAAACTCCGACATCGCCGCAGCCAGAAAAAGATCCTACAAGAACGGAACCAACGCCAACTGAAGAAACCGTCCAACGTGACAGAAGTGCAACCCTTCCAGGGGCAGATGTGGACTCTGACCACAATCTATTGGTTATGAGTTGTAGATTAAAACTGAAGAAACTGCAAAAAGGTGGGAATTTAAGGAGATAGGACCTGGATAAACTGACTAAACCAGAAGTTGTACAGAGTTTCATGGAGAGCATAAGGGAACAATTGACAAGAATGGGGGAAAGAAATACAGTAGAAGAAGAATGGGTAGCTTTGAGGGAAGAAGTAGTGAAGGCAGCAGAGGATCAAGTAGGTAAAAAGACGAGGGCTAGTAGAAATCCGTGGGTGACAGAAGAAATACTGAATTTAATTGATGAAAGGAGAAAATATAAAAATGCAGTAAATGAAGCACAAAAAGGAATACAAACGTCTCAAAAATGAGATCGACAGGAAGTGCAAAATGGCTAAGCAGGGATGGCTAGAGGACAAATGTAAGGCTGTAGAGGCTTATCTCACTAGGGGTAAGATAGATACTGCCGACAGGAAAATTAAAGAGATCTTTGGAGAAAAGAGAGCCACTTGTATGAATATCAAGAGTTCAGATGGAAACCCAGTTCTAAGCAAAGAAGGGAAAGCAGAAAGGTGGAAGGAGTATATAGAGGGACTATACAAGGGCGATGTACTTGAGGGCAATGTTATAGAAAGGGAAGAGGATGTAGATGAAGATGAAATGGGAGATATGATACTGCGTGAAGAATTTGATAGAGCACTGAAAGACCTAAGTAGAAACAAGGCCCCAGGAGTAGACAACATTCCATTAGAACTACTGATAGCCTTGGGAGAGTCAGTCCTGACAAAACTCTACCATCTGGTGAGCAAGATGTATGAGAGAGGCGAAATACCCTCAGACTTCAAGAAGAATATAATAATTCCAATCCCAAAGAAAGCAGGCGTTGACAGATGAGAAAATTACCGAACTATCAGTTTAATAAGTCACGGCCGCAAAATACTAAAGCGAATTCTTTACAGACGAATGGAAAAACTAGTAGAAGCCGACCCCGGGGAAGATCAGTTTGGATTCCGTAGAAATATGGGAACACGTGAGGCAATACTGACCCTACGACTTATCTTAGAAGCTAGATTAAGAAAGGGCAAACCCACGTTTCTAGCATTTGTACACTTAGAGAAAGCTTTCGTCAATGTTGACTGGAATACTCTCTTTCAAATTCTAAAGGTGGCAGGGCAAACTACAGGGAACGAAAGGCTATTTACAATTTGTACAGAAACCAGATGGCAGTTATAAGAGTTGAGGGACATGAAAGGGAATCAGTGGTTGGGAAGGGAGTGAGACAGGGTTGCAGCCTCTCCCCGATGTTATTCAATCTGTATAGTGAGCAAGCAGTAAAGGAAACAAAAGAAAAATTCGGAGTAGGTATTAAAATCCATGGAGAAGAAATAAAAACTTTGAGGTTCGCCGATGACATTGTAATTCTGTCAGAAACAGCAAAGGACTTGGAAGAGCAGTTGAACAGAATGGACAGTGTCTTGAAGGGAGGATATAAGATGAACATCAACAAAAGCAAAACGAGGATAATGGAATGTAGTCTAATTAAGTCGGGTGATGCTGAGGGAATTCGATTAGGAAATGAGACACTTAAAGTAGAAAAGGAGTTTTGCTATTTGGGGAGAGAAATAACTGATGATGGTAGAAGTAGAGAGGATATAAAATGTAGACTGGCAATGGCAAGGAAAGCGTTTCTGAAGAAGGGAAATTTGTTAACATCGAGTATAGATTTAAATGTCAGGTAGTCGTTTCTGAAAGTATTTGTATGGAGTGTAACCATTTATGGAAGTGAAACATGGACGGTAAATAGTTTGGACAAGAAGAGAATAGAAGCTTTTGAAATGTGGTGCTACAGAAGAATGCTGAAGATTAGATGGGTAGATCACATAACTACTGAGGAGGTATTGAATAGGATTGGGGAGGAGAGGAGTTTGTGGCACAACTTGACTAGAAGAAGGGATCGGTTGGTGGGACATATTCTGAGGCACCAAGGGATCTCCAGTTTAGTATTGGAGAGCAGCGTGGAGGGTAAAAATCGAAGAGGGAGACCAAGAGCTGAATACACTAAACAGGTTCAGAAGAATGTAGGTTGCAGTAAGTACTGGGAGATGAAGAAGCTTGCACAGAATAGAGTAGCGTGGAAAGCTGCATCAAACCAGTCTCAGGACTGATGACCACAACAACAACAACCAGTTTCTTTGGCCCTTCAGTGTAGAAAAACTGAAGGCAAAGTGAGACTTGTACAAAAAGTAAGGCAAGGAGCTAGGATTTACAACATTAGAAGTAGAGAATCTTCATAAAAATAGATGGCAGCATTCTGCTTAATATTACAGAAAATGGGTGAGTGGAAGGGATACATTCAAAGTCACTTCAGGGACCACGGAAGTGTTGAGCATGGTGGTCTGGGAGAGCTATGACATGGAAATTACAAGAGCAGAATTTATGCCATAACAATATCAAAGAATGAAAAGGGTCCAGGTCCTGACGAAATGCACAATAAAGTACTAAAACTGTTCAGGGACGAATGATCTCTTTCCTTGCTGGTTGGTTTTGTTCAACAGTGTCTACCGAAGTGGAATCATAACTCATGACTGGCTCAAATCAACGTTTGGACCACTTCACAAAAACCCCATTATACAATGATCAGTTCAAAGCGCTCATGCCATTCCTTAAAGTACTGCATATGAGAGTATACCATAAATCCGAGGTACTGATTCAGTGATGCCGCGATATTTGTGTCGATGTTTATGCTTGTTTCGTCGTTTACGAAATAGCTTTTGATACTATCCTTCATAACAAACATGCATGTGTTTGGTGAACTGGGGCTGCATGACTATGCCATCCGATTGACTGGAAACATGTACTGGAACTAGAGTGCTGGTATGTATACCGATAGTCAGCTGTCAAAAGAAGTATCAATAATGAAACCTCGCACTCGATGAAGAAAGAGATCCGCGGAAAACTTCTCGTAACTTACCGCCTGTTGCAGGAGATGGCTCTGCAAGCAACGCTGGATAGCGAGCGCAAACATAATCTAAGGACGTAGAGGGCGCCACCTCCGTATGCGCCATTACTGTGTTGTCGTCATGACGGTGTCCAACCGATCACATGCCGTCCTCTGTGTATAAAAGTGGGGCTCCGACAGTTTACGACAGTCAGCCTGAGCCCCTGATGACAGTGATGGAGGTAGTCATTGAAAGCTTGGGATTTTATCCAAATTTGCTTCAGCAAGTAAACTGGTTCAAATGGCTCTGAGCACTATGCGACTTAACTTCTGAGATCATCAGTTGCCTAGAACTTAGAACTAATTAAACCTAACCTAAGGACATCTGACACATCCATGGCCGAGGCAGGATTCGAACCTGCGACCGTAGCGGTCGCTCGGTTCCAGACTGTAGCGCCTAGAACCGCACGGCCACTCCGGCCGGCGCAAGTAAACTGAGAACTTTTTATGCAATAGTGAAAATAGTTCGATAGGACTGCATCCTCTCGCAATTACTTTTTAACTTCTATTATGAAAAGATTTTCTGAGATTCTCTTAGTCGAAAGTATCAAGGAACGGTGGTTAATGGAGTTACTATCAGTAACATGTGATATGCTCATGACATTGCCTTACTTACAGCCGGGCTGGAAGGTCTGCAGGGACTACTAAACACTACTACTGAAAAGAGGTATACCAAGGGGTTAGGTTTAAACGTCAAGAAAACATAATGGATCTTTGTCAATAGAAAACGCGATGTAATTCACGGCACTCTTGCATCCGGTAATTATAAGATCGAAAGGGTTCACTCATATAAATATTTGTGGTGTCAAATCAACGATGACTGTAACTTCTCACAACAAATTCGCTGCAGAATTGAACAGGCCAGAAGTTTTTTTTATCAGAAAATGAAATTTCTGACTAACCACGGCATGAGTGTTACACTTCACCGCCTGTTCAACTACATATTCATTATCCTACTCTATGCAATTCAGTCATGGACTCTTAACCGCAGTGTGAGGCAAGAAACTGGAGGCATTTGAAATTTCGTATCGAATGGTTTTAAGGATAAGCCCACCATGGACAGATAAAGTAAAAAATGCGGCAGTACTCAACACCATTAAGAGAAGAAAACTCGAATACTTTGGCCATATAATGCACAGCAACAAACGCAGCATGTTGTAACTATTTATTCAAGGGAAGATTGATGGTAGATATGGTCAAGGATGTAGATGATTATGATGGCCAAAGATCTTAAGTAGTTTGGATTGGGCACAGAATGTCTGTTCAGAGTAGCCACGGACAAACAGCAGATGATGTTACTGATCGACAATGTTCTCGGAGGACAAGGCACTGAAGAAGAAGAGTAAGGATGATAATAGAAGACAGATTTATAAACAACAGTGAAACATACATTGTACTCGCAGATAAAGAGAATATCTATCATGAGGTAAAAGGTTTTCACATTCATACGCAGTCTGGTGTCAACCACAGTGATGGAAGGGTAATCCATTCTCTTTATGCGAATCAGACTTAAGTGACCAGCAATGACGGCATGACAAAACAGGAAGAGTATGAGGTACGACAAGCACACATAACGAAGATTACTCTGGGCACTTGGCCGGCCTGAGTGGTCGAGCGGTTCTAGGCGCTTCAGTCTGGAACCGCGCGACCGCTACGGTCGCAGGGTCGAATCCTGCCTCGGGCATGGATGTGTGTGATGTCCTTAGGTTAGTTAGGTTTAAGTAGTTCTAAGTTCTAGGGGACTAATGAGCACAGCAGTTAAGTCCCATAGTGCTCAGAGCCATTTGAACCATTTTGAACCCTGGGCACTTGCTTGCTGTTCAGGACACTGCAGTCCTGCCGTCTTCAGTGAGACAAGCTCCATTTGCAGTCTAGATGCTGAGTTAATCAAACATTTGTTGACTGGTAAAAGCTACTCAGTCACACAAAAGAAATCTACACGCCAGTGGCGATCATAAGCATTGCAGATGGTCAATAATAACTTTGGGTCAGTAATTTTCATGAACATGCACAACTTATCCCTAAAGGTATGTGGATAAGAACTCTCGAACAAGTTCAGGATCATCAGCTCAGTGCTACCCACAAAGAATTATGCTTGTTACCACTGCTGAACAAGGAGGGGAGGAAACTACTATCGAAATGCCAATAAGATATGGTTCGTCCAGAGAACAACATTGGCAAATGTTAGCCACTCTGTGTCAGTTCTCGGCTGCTTTCAAATCTGGAGTGCAAAACACAGAATAGGAGGCCTTTGGTAAAATACCGTATCAGCAGTGGGGATTATCAACCAATTAGTCACTTCTTACTTTGGGTGTCGACGGCTGAACAACCCATAATTCGGTAGATAACATCATTTCCCTTGCAAGAACTATTGCATAGAGGCGCCAAATTTTCAAAAATGGTTCAAAGGTCTCTGAGCACTATGGGATTTAACATCTATGGTCATCAGTTCCCTAGAACGTAGAACTACTTAAACCTAACTAACCTCAGGACATCACACAACACCCAGTCATCACGGGGCAGAGAAAATCCCTGATGCCGCCGGGAATCGAACCCGGGAACCCGTGCGCGGGAAGCGAGAACGCTACCGCACGACCACGAACCAAATTTTCCTGGAACAAATTGCAAGAAAGGTCTTACCTTATAAGGAGGCGCTAATAATTTCTCCAGTGCTATTGTGTAGCAGGAAAGCTGAGACAGAACTTCAAACTGACACTACTGGTTGTGGGATAGGTGGAGTCTAAGTGCAAATCCAGCAAGGTACTATGTCTCCATAGTACTCTCCACGTCCGAGGTGAGCTGTTCTACAACGATCGACAATTTCCACCCACATTTATTTGACAAATCATTCATCAATATAATGGAGCACCATTCCTATTCTGAATGATCTTTCAGGTCAACTGGTGAGACAGGCGCTGAGGCTTTAGGATTACATCAAAGTGGTATTTAAATGCGAATGCAAACCCAAGGACACCATTTCAAAGAATCCTTTAGCAGAACACAGCTGTGTGGATGAAATCTCAGTCACTGCTTCATTAAATGGTATTGTTGCTGAACAGAAGAAAGATCAGCACTGCGGAAAACCATACAAACGTTGAAGAAGAAGAAATTATCCAGAGGGAAATATTAACCGATGAATGAAACATTGTACGAGGGTTAGACTTAAATAGTGGCAACTATTTATTCACAACCGATACAAAAGAGTTACATGTTTGCACCTTTTACTGCCCTTCAGAGTAGTCACCAGCGTCGTGTAGAACCCGTTGCCAGCGATGTGGAAGGCGTAGCATACCGTTAGCAGAGCCTGTTCTGTTGATGGTGCGAATGGAGCGGTCTACTGCCTGTCGAATCTCTGGAACAGTTCCGAAGCGAATGCCACGAAGTGGTTGCTTCATCTTTGGAATCAAATCAAAGTCACAAGGACTTAAGTCCGGACAGTATGGTGGATGGTACAGTAGTTCCCAGTCCAATCGACCGAACAGAGCAGCCACAGCTTGCGCTGTATGCGCCGGCGCACTGTCGTGCAAAATGACGAGTGGGTTGCGCAGAAAGTGTCGCCGCTTCTTTCGCAAAGCTGGTCGCAGGTGATGCAGAAAAAACGGACAGTAATACGACTTAAGTCCTTGTGACTTTGATTCCGAAGATGAAGGAACCACTTCGTGTCATTCGGTTCAGAACTGTTCCAGAGATTCGACAGGCAGTAGACCGCTCCATTCGCACCATCAACAGGAGAAGCTCTGCTAACGGTATACTACACCTTCCACAAAGCTGGCAACGGGTTCTACACAACGCTGGTGACTACTTTGAAGGACACTAACAGGTGCAAAACAAGTAACTCTGTTGTATCGGTTGCGAATAAATACTTGCCAAAGTTCCAACCCTCGTATAAGAGCCACTATTTACAAACACGGGCAGAAATGGTTACTCATCATCTCAGCACATCTACAGCCAACTATGCTGAAGTACATATTTCCATAATGTTCCAGCATCTAGTCACCTGGGATTCTCTACATGGCAGCAGATGCAGGTATCACTGGCCAGGCCCCTACTGACCCATTAGACACTACGTGGATTCACTGTAAGGAATGCCAGTGATGTTAGCAGAGTGCCGCAATCACCTCTGGGGCATCTGAAACAGATTACACCTGCGGCAGCGCCATGCCTGCAGACTGGAAGCGACCTCTTGGGAGATTTTCCAAGTACGCAAATGACGATAGGTGGATAATAGTCTGCACAGAGTACATCACGATATGCTGGCAGAAACGCTATGCCGACCGCTGAAGCCTCAGAAACTGTAACTTTGCTTGTGGAACACATAAGTTTGAAGCAGAGAGCACCCCATGTGATGATCTCTGATGATGGAAAAGTTTTCCAGTCGCGAGTAGTATCAGGGGTAACTTCTCATTGTGACAACGCCCACATGATGACAATTGCGTGCAGCCCACAGATGAATGGCCTCACAGAAAACTTTAATAAGACTCCGGCTGATATGCTATTGATGTACTTTGATTTGGAACAAAGAGACTGGTATATCATACTGTTTGTTGTGAGATTCGCATAAAACTCACCGAATCAAGACACAACATACTTCACTGTAGCGAGGCCAAAATGACAATCTATACACTGTTCTTGTTTCAGTCGGACGACAATCAAGATTGGCAAGTGGAACAGATCACCAGGGCTAAAGAAGCAAGGCAGCTGGCTAGCATATAGATCCTGCACACCCGAAGAAAGACTGGGAGTGCTGTAACGCCAAGCACTGGGCAGTGAGATTCAGCCTCGAAGACTTGGTATAGATTTTTAGCCTATGTGGGAAGTGTGACTGTTGGAAAAGTTAATATAATGTATCGTACCATTCATCTCTTGTCAGACGTCGCATACATAGTCGAGGATTATGAACCTTCATTAAGAAGACAACAACGCAGAGACTTACTACAATCCTCAGGTGCAAACTGACGATGGGGGATTCTTGTTCAAGCAAACTGAAGGCCCACTCGATTATTGTGAAGCTTCGATGGGAGGAGCGACCTTTGCTACTTACCATTCTGAAGGATATGTGACAGCATGACCCAAACTTGACGCTGCTCCAGTGCTGCCATACGCTGGACCTCTAACAACGTCTAGCTCTTGGATGCTGTACTCGGCTCCAGTGATAACATCTCAAACAACGGAACGCTGTTTCTCCAAGAGAGGGATCAATGCCGTGAGCTGTGCATTGTGTAATGTTGGAGTAGCAGTAGGGGTCAGTGGCTTGCGTATGCGGGTCGCCGTTTCAGACCTGTTCAGCAGCAAATATTTATTTGGTATTTATCATTTCTGTATGGTTCTCGAAATTTCTTATGTTTGTAATGTTTGCATACTCTGGAATATTCAGTGCTCATATAAATAGCAGCACCCTCCGTCCATGAGGATGGTATGATGGTATCCGCAATAAATGTGCTTACATTGCTAAGTGTTTTACTTCACTGATGACACTGCTTTATAATTTAGATTTGATTGTGGTTACGTCGTGCCAAAATGCACGTGAACAAAAATAAAGCTAATATGATGGTGTGCAAACCATATTGGATAAAAGTTAAACATGGACAAGAGATACTTGAGAATGCAATGCATTTTCGTGTCTCATCAGTAAGGTGGATAGAGAAAGGGAGATGCAAGACGGGCATGATAGCAAGGGTTGCATAAGTCAGTAGGGGTTTTTATAAGAAGAAGAAGAAGCTGGTGACATCGCAAAATATAAAACTTAACACGAGGAAAAGATTTTTGAAAACTTCATAGGAGGCATATCTATGCATGGATACAAAACGTAGACAGTATTCAATATAAATGAACCAGTTTCGTAACTGTCTGTCTGTACGGTAAATGTTCTCATTGAAATTCGATGTTACTGGCGACTGTTCTATGTCAGCTGCATCGATCGAGTAAGGAATGAAGACGTCCTATGACGAATCAACGACAAAAAAATCCTAACAAAGAATGTAATGAATTGGTGAGAGAGAAGAGTTGGACACATATTACGAATTCAGATGTTGCTGAAGATTGTAGTTGAAGAGACAGTGGAAGGAAAGAATCGCAAAGTAAGGACACGAAATGTCACAAGGAATTTTATAGTGTGAGACGAGGCAGTTATGCTGAAATTAAGTACCCAGCTGGCATCCTATAGTGATGCAATACTGAACCACAGCAACGTTATGGCAGACTACAAAAAGGAATAACATGCTTCCATGATGAAATTCCACATTACAGCTGAGTGTGCGCTGATTGAAAACAACCTGGAAATTCATACTATGTGCTGGGCGGGGATTCGAGCCTGGGGACCTTCGGCTGTCGCGGACAAGTGCTGTGCCGCCAGTCATTCAAGCACGAGACGCGGCCGGCCCCCACGGCGTACTTCCGCCAGTACCTCGTCTGCTACCTTCCGAATTTCGCATTTCTCCTGCACACCTTACTGGACTAGCACTCCTGGAAGAAAGGATATTGCGGAGAAATGGCTTGGTTACGGCCTGGGAGGATTGTTCAGAACGGATTTTCACTGTGCAGAGCGGATTACGTGATGGTTTGATACACATGAATCGTTAATGTAAAGTGTTAACTGTTTTAGATGTGTCACCCGTTGACTGGGTAACCTATAAAAATATTTCTGATGTCAAGTTCGTGATTTTAAGTTTTACCGAATTTCGTGGCCAATAAATCACCCCAGCTACAACTGAAGTGTGCAGACAGCCCTAATGAGGCCAATTGAGGAGCTACCTGATTGAGCAGTAGCTGCACTAGTCACGAAAACTGACAACGGCCGACACAGCGGTGCGCTGACTACTTCCCCCTCCTTATCCGCATCCGGCGACGCCTAAGGGATTAGGATGACACGGCGGCCGGCCGGTACCGTTGAGCCTTCAACGCCGATGTTTGTTTGTTACAACTGTAGTTATTATCGCTACCTATCTCGAATCCTACTAAGTAAGGCGCAATACTAGTATTTCTTTTAATCTACAAAAAAGAAAAAGGAAAAATAGGTACCACGCGCGCTGACATACACCTTGATGTCTGTGCAGTTAATGGCGAAAATTTTACCAATGGCAGTGCTGCGAGTGAATGACGCTTCTAGTTTATTATGAAATTATGTGAACTATTAGGCAAGGAGGTAACAGATCGTCTACATTCGTCAACGACCTAAAACCCACAGTACAGGCTCGGTTGTGATGTACTTGCTACTGCACGCAGACGAAGATCTTACAACGCAAATGTGAAATGCCGCCTAAAGAAGACGTGTGTAACAATTTTCTAAGATACTAAACGCACACTTATGGTTCAGAAACAGAAGCACAACTGATTCAACACTACAGCGAAATGTTAAAGAGGCCCCAGCGCAAACTGAAATCCAACAATCTGGCATGGTAAGTCCCGGCATGATAATTCCGCATGACGACGGACTTTTGCACAATGCCTCGAAATTTTGAAATCTTTTCCTAAACATGAACATGTTTTTTGCATACAGTATTTTGCTAGCGATGAGGAGCTTTTGGAAGCTGCTGAGCTGCATCTGCGCTTTACTACTAGGTAAACAGAAAATGTACCACCCTGGTTGTTGTTTGTTGTTTCGGGAAACCACGGACAGGGATTGTGGGACCATCCTGGTTCTTATTTGTTCAATTTAGGGAAATCACGGACGGGGATTTGAACGGTCGTCCTCCCGAAGGAAAAAGAAAGGAAGATAGAGTTTAACGTTCCAGCGCCAACAAGGTCATTAGAGGAGGAGCAGCCGCTCGGATTAGGGAAGGACGGGCAAGGAAATCGGTCATGCCCTTTGAAGAGGGCGATACTGGTATTTGCCTGGAGCGATCTGGGGAGATTGTGGAAAATCTATTCGGACGGCCAGACGGGGATTCGATTCGTCGTCCAACTGAATGCAATTCCAGCGTGCTAACCACTAAGTGACATAGCTCGCTAATACTGCAATGAATTACTTTGAGAAGTGGGTTACTTTGGTGTTAGGGCTGTAATGGTAGATACTGTGATCATTGGTACCTTAATATGTACCTTCGTTAGTGAGCCAGTTTATTTCTCTGTGCCTGTCTTCCCGCAATCACGTCACACGATTTACTGCCTGACGTTATCTGCAAGGATGTAACTGAACCAATAAGTGACACTTGTTGGTATAGACTAAACATTTTGCATCCGCACATCCGCACTTCAACACCTGACCCGTTGAGTAGGGGAAAATAAGCATTAGTGGCTTGTTTTTGTCACATGTACTTGGAGGTACTAACCGACGTAAAAACATAAGACTCCTAATAGCTGCAATTATTAGTCTGTAAATGAAGTAAGTACTGACGTAATGTTGTTCAGTAAACTGTCCTCAGCCACCAATAAAAATATCTCCATTTATACCCCTGATAGAATACGCGTATAGTAAGCAGTGCTTATAAAGTGTATTTTCTTATCTTTACTTCTATTAGAATTGACTCCACAAAAATTTTCTTTAGGTTCCACGAACAGGGCTCGGTGTCTATCACAACAGAAATCTGAGGGTTCAGACTTCAATATGTCATCGATACCAGTATTTGTACTGTGACTTACCTCTTATTTCACCTCTGTCAATTATTTTTATCTGTGAGTTATTTATGTATAACGACAAAGCTGCTAAAATCTTTATTGTTGTTGGTGTGGCCATTGCACACTCTAACCTTATATAGCAGTAACACAACCAGTTTGTAGTTGCAACACTTCTTTATTGATTACACATACACATGAATTCATCAGCAGTAATAATCAATTAACAACATTTGCATATCAGGGCCCTATCCACAATTAGTATTTACAATATTAACCGTCACACTTCTGACAACGGCCTCCTTAGGTGAGGGTAACAACAGATAACTAAATGTTTACAATGTCGGCTATCGCCTTTCTGACTCAGTTTTACACTTACTGAAAAGGTAAACTTAATTTGATGCTGTCTGACCTGAAGGGCACTATTAATTGTTCTGTTTACACTTAGAATTCTACTACACTCAACGTCCGGAAGATTCTAGACTTTATACAAGCTTAAGGCAAAACGTCAATTTGATGAACATGTGATGGACGCGAGCAGACGTTAATCTATTACGATTTCACAAACACACGATCGAAAGGGTGAACTTATACTCAACTTTGGGCAGTAGGAAATCTTCTGCCTAAAACAAGAGTAGAAAAATCGCGCGTTAACGGGGTCCGGACGGCCCTGAGTTCAAATCCTGAGATTTCCGTCACACTGCAAGCTCACAGGGCGAGGTTTGCTCGCGTCTACCACTATACACGTTTCTGAAAACAGGAAAACATGACGGCAGACACACTGTAGTATATACAAGCTACACAAATATATAAATAGAAAAGCAATACCTTAATATAAACATATTACAAGTTAACCAATGAACAGAATTAAGGAGCTTAGTTTCCTGTGATAAAAAAAAAAAAAAAGAAAAATCTAGATACTACGTGAAAAGATGTGTCAGTCCACACCCAGTGACTAAAGGTAATCTGTCTTTGCTGGATGGCTGACATCACATAAATCAAACATGCAGTACCTAACGTGACAAACAGCCTTCAGGTAGGTATTTGAAATTGGAATAGGGAACTAATGTCACTTCAATACGCACAAGAAATTATTAAGAAACAACAACTACCACTAATTCGTAAAAGCAGAAAATTCTAAATCTATAAATTAAGAAATGACGTTCAAGTGAACCAGCTACGTTCAGCGTGCTACTAAGCACCAAATCCAAACTTACAAATGCGAGGCGCTATTTCTAGCCCCTTCAGTAACATAATTTCATGGCCGTTCCAGAACATAAATCGCCTCGCCACCACTGCAGTTGATGTTTTGCTGCCCACTAGCACGAGCAACTGCAACAGTCCTTAAGTACGCAATAATATTCACTATATACAGAAGAGGGAACCCACCACGAAAGCTTGGCGATTAATTTTTCCTTCTTCATGTGAAATTCACACGCCATCCATCCACATAGCTCTCGAGGTATTGGCGAATGCTGTTCACCACTGGCCAGCCGTGTCAATGCAACTGTAATAACTTCCGGCAGCGGCCCACGCTTCTTCGTTGCTCCAACTCAACTGGTCCTCACGGCATATGGCCGTCCACGTGACACGGTGTCGCCAACTCCCCACAACATCGAAAGCACGTCACGTCACAGACTGAGTCGGTTCATGCGCAGACCCACTCTCCTCGACTTGCGCACGCGCGCCACCATAAATAGCGTGCCTCAAAGACGCAAACAGAACAAGGCACAGGGACAACGATCAAAGTTGGAAGTAAGAATCGATATCGCCTGGCGCCAGAAACCCACCGTCTCAGTCGTGCTGCGATACTGATGTTCCAAAAAGACAGTGGACGCCTCTGGAATGCAGTAACAGAGCGATCGTGCGTGGCATGGATTCGTACCTACGTGCTGGCACCAGGTGCCGACGCTCTGTCACGCAGTTCCCGCCAATTGCGGCCGATAGTTTCCGAGATCGGAGCTGGCGCTGCGTAGCGTCCGTAACGTCTTCCAGCGCGTTCAGATCACGGGAATTTGGTGGCCAAGACATTAATTTGGGTGCACCATCATGCTTCTCGAAACTGTCCTGGAAGCTGTAAGATGCCATCATAGTACATGCAGCGTGAACGGTTGCAGACGGTCTACGGTCTGCAATAATATTCACGTAGTCCACCCAGCTGTCGTGGTGGCTTCGATCGCTACTACAGGTTCCATAGAGGTCCATCTGAATGTGTCCCCCCCCCCCCCCCCCACCGGCCTGCAGCCTGCGTCAGGGGTGTATAGCGGATGTTCGGAGCAAGAGTTCGCGCCCTATCCGCATGCGACAATCAACCTGGTCTAAGTGAGAAACGTGATTCATCTGACCAGGGAACGGATTTCGAGTGATTGACGGTCCAATCTGGCGATACTGCGGCCACTGTAGTCGTAATTGACGATGCCGTTCGGCCGGCCGCTGGTGGCCGAGCGGCTCTGGCGTTACAGTCTGGAACCGCGCGACCGCTACGGTCGCAGGTTCGAATCCTGCCTCGGGCATGGATGTGTGTGTTGTCCTTAGGTTAGGTTTAAGTAGTTCTAAGTTCTAGGGGACTTATGACCTCAGCAGTTAAGTCCCATAGTGCTCAGAGCCATTTGAACCATTTGATGCCGTTCGGTCAACATGGGAACACGGGGTGGGGGGCCCACCGCGGAGCGCCGTGTTCAACATCGTACGCTGAAAAGTGTAGTTCGAAACACTCGTGCCGGCTGCGGTACTCTGCCGGCACCACTTGAGTGTACTCTGGCGTCAGAGCGGCCACAGATCGCCACATATCTAGTCCGAGCACCACGGATAAGTGCAAGCAAAAAGTATTACCTCAAACCAAAAAACAAAAATGGAAGAGCGCACAGGAAATTGAACTTTAATAGTGTTTCTTTTTCATGAAACTCGATGCAAGGTGGGTGGCGAACATGGAAAAAAAGAAAAAAAATTGACGAAATTGAAAAGAATAGGTTAAATATCAGGTTACCTTCCATTCAGAAGGCTGTTGCACGCAGCGACTGTTATATTGACTTGTAAATAATAGATTTGAGCTATCAGTCGTCCTTTTGAAATTTTATTGGCAGATCTAGATTTCAGCTAGAAACTAGCCATTCTCAATGCACAATCATTTTTGATGAATGCATGTAATGCCTGGTCGTCGGGCTTCATGCACAGTTCATTGAATATTCAATAATACATGAAGTGTAACTCTTCAGGCTTTCCCGGCGATCTAATGACATCTTGGGTTGTCGGGTGTTCTGCCGGATATCAGCGTCGTACTTGCACGATATTTCGGTGACGTAGCTCGTGGCCTTCATCATGTGCGACCTGAGACTGCTCCTCGAGTGGACCTGGTCCAGTATTTATGCCTATGGCCTTCCCCCTCCACCAACGGCTGCAGGCGCTTCCTCTGTGGTCCGCGCCCATTCCCTGCGACCTGCTGGAGCGTTGCTGCTCCGTTTTCCGTCCGCTGCGGTTCTAGGTGTTCCCTCTGCGGTCCCCGCCCGCCAAACCCGCTCCAGCACCTGATGAAGGCCACGAGCTACGTGACCGAAATATCGTGCAAGTACGACGCTGATATCCGGCAGAACACCCGACAACCCAAGATGTCAATACATAAAGTATGACTACGAAGTCTTTCGCGACGGAGTCCTTGCATAAAAAGTTCTCGGTTTACTTGCCGCGTCAAATTTGGATAAAATCCCAAGCTTTCGATGACTACCTCCGTCATCTTCGTCAGGGGTAAAACATCACATCCGAACTGCTGCAGTGAATAGAATTTTGCGGAAGACAAGTCATGCGATCGTCAGGGAGAGGATACATCATACGAGGTATGAACTGGATGCCAACGCTCGCTCTTTATATAGTTGCCATCTGTTTTTGTCTGCAGTTTTGTCACTATGGGACTGGGAATGGGTAGACACGACCTTGGCTGCACATCAGCGAGCTAATTTAAGCAAGACTACTGCAAAACAGGCTGATAAATTTGTGCGCCTAAACCGGGGAAAAGGAACTTCTGGGTCCAGCGACGCACATCGCACTGTTATCAACTTCTCCGACAAGGAAATTGACGACGCCACCATCTCGGTTCTCAGTAAGGGACTGAACTTTTCTCCAGCTCCACAAAAGCTACCAGTGGCCGAGATTATCAGTGGAGTAGAACAAGCGGTTCGGCACCTTCCTGAAGAGGCAGCAGATGAGGTAAGGCTTACAACTAGTCGGATTTTAGCAACAGCCAAGCCTCCTAAGCCCAATGTGAGCAGAGTGGAGAAACTGGCATTGAAATCGTTGGGGAAGAATGAAGAGTTAGTTGTACTACCAGCCGACAAAGGGAATGCCACAGTTATCCTCAATGCTACCGATTATCATAAGAAAGTGGCCATGTTATTGGAAGATGCCACGTACCGTATTCTTAAACGGGATCCCACAGCAGCACTTAGTAGGAAGACAGGGGAGCTACTAAAGAACTCTGGCCTCCCAGAAGAACTAGTCAAGAATCTACGACCAAGAGCACCAAGGCCACCCAGGTTATATGGTCTCCCCAAAGTCCATAAGGATGGGGTTCCGTTGAGACCTATTGTTAGTGCTATTGGGTCTCCTACATATCGGTTGGCAAAATACTTAACCAAATTATTAGCACCTATAGTCGGCCACTGTAGCCATCATATTACAAACTCAAAAATGTTTGTTGACATTATAAAGCAGATGAGGATAGGTCCGAATGACATCATGATCAGCCTAGATGTGGTCTCTCTGTTTACAAAGGTTCCAGTGGAAGATACGTTAAAAATGTTGGCTGCTCATTTCTCTCCTGAAATACTGAAGTTATTTCGACACACTTTGACGACCACCTATTTTTTGTACGGTGGAAAATATTATGAAATGATTGACGGAACAGCCATGGGTTCGCCACTGTCACCAGCCATAGCTAACTTCTTCATGGAGGATTTCGAAGAACGAGCGTTGAACAGTGCTCCCTTACGTCCATCCTGCTTCTTCAGGTATGTTGACGATACATTTTTAATCTGGCCACATGGCAATGAGGCACTGCAGCAGTTTGTTGAACATTTGAATGGTATACATCAGAACATAAGATTTACAGTGGAGGTGGAGAAGGATGGAAAGTTACCCTTCTTAGATGTACTGGTGGAGCGAAAATCAGATGGACGTCTCGGACATTCTGTGCACAGAAAACCGAAGCATACAGATTTATATCTAAACGCGCGTAGTTTTCACCACCCAGCTCAGAAGAGAGCTATGCTGAACACCTTGGTACACAGAGCAAGGACTATTTCGGACAAGGATCATCTCGGCTCCGAGATTAACCATCTGACGACGGTATTCATAAAAAATGGTTATTCTGATCGTGATATCAGATCTACTCTGGCGAAGAAACCAAGAAAGGACGCTGTTCGAACAGATCAAGAGGACCAACACATCGCACGGCTACCATTCTGCGGTGCAACGACCAGCAAGATCGGCAGAGTCCTGAGCCGGCAAGGAATCAGACCAGTCTTCCGGCCACCCAGGAAGATTAAGGAAATGCTGCGACCCGTGAAAGATAATCTTGGCCTGAGAGTACCGGGAATTTACAGCATTCCTTGCGAGTGTGGCAAAAGTTATGTGGGCCAGTCTGTAAGAACTGTCGCCGATCGCAGTGTGGAACATCAGCGTCACCTGAAATACAGGTATCTAGAAAAATCAGCGGTGGCTGAGCACAGTTTGTTAAATAAACATAAGATTTTATTCGATGAAACAAGACTACTTGCTCACGCTTCAAACTATTGGGACTCTGTCATCAGGGAAGCAGTTGAAATTAGACTCTGTGAAAATAATTTCAACAGAGATTCCGGTTATGCACTCAGCAATGCATGGAAGCGCGCAATTGATATAGAAAGAGCGCAGAGGGAGACTTCTTACATTCCTCACAGTTCTCCGCCTGTTGCGATGGATGGCGCTGCAAGCAACGCTGGATAAAGCGCGCAAACAAAATCTATGGATATAGAGGCCGCCACCTCAGTACGCATCGGTTTCACCGTGACGTCATCCAGCCAATGAGAAGCCGTCCACTGCTTATAAAAGCGGAAGCCTCACCGGTCCACGACGACAGTCAGTTTTACCCCTGACGAAGATGACGGAGGTAGTCATCGAAAGCTTGGGATTTTATCCAAATTTGACGCGGCAAGTAAACCGAGAACTTTTTATGCAATACATAAAGTATTTTATACGCTGACGTGGTACGACACCTGGAAGACATTTTAACCACGGTTGTGGTTGTTAAAAACACTGTATTGTTCTCGGTAAGCTGCAGTTTTAGTGAGTTGCACACCACGGGGCCTGCGAGTATTGCTGTGTGACCGCTCTGACTTGGGAGTCACTGACGACAGCCGGTGTGCTGTTGCAGGCGGCGCTGGGCTACCTGCGGCGGGGGTCGGAGCGGCCGTCGTGGCTGTGCGGCGGCTCCCTCATCAGCCAGCAGTTCGTGCTGACGGCCGCGCACTGCTGCACCAACAGGGTCTGGTGAGTGGCGCGTCGCCTGGCGCCAGCGGCCTGGCGTACGTTCCCTGTCGTGGAGCGTTTCAGGGTGGGCCAGTTACGTGTGCATAATGCTCCACCAACTTGAAGAATACAAACGATCCACAATGCGGAGAAAAACGATCTGATAATAAGATCAGAGAGTAGTTAGCGGTCATCTAATCGACCAAAACTTTCCAATGAACGATGTGCTTGCCACACACGGTGCGCTTCATTTATAGCGCCAGCAGTCGGCTTGGCGCCAGTAACCTGTCCCACTGCGCGCTGCCTGCCGTGAAACGTTCCACGTAGGGCCACTTAGATGTATTAGGGTGTGCTTACAAGTACAGGCTGTTTCAAAAAGGACTTTACGGTTCTAAGAATTCGTATAAATTTACTGAAAGAAGATATAGAGCTGTGTTTCGAATCTTAAACCAATGAGGTTTTATGTGGTTTCCTTTGGTTATCCTACACACGTCCCATCACAAGTCAATTTCTTCCCTAATTCGCTGTAGCATTGTAGGTGTAACTTGCTCAGTGGTGGCGTAAATTCTCGCTCTGAGTTCAGGTAGAGAAGCCGTCACAGGAAGTACAAACACGATATCTTTGAAAGATCCCCACAAAAAAAAGAATCGAGTGCTGTCAGCTCTGGGGAACGTGGGGGCCACGCAACTGGAGCATCACGGCTAATCCATTGACCTGGGAAGCGGTCACTGAGAAAATCCCGGACGATAGCCACGTAGGGGGGTGGTGTACCATCTTGCACGAAGTAAAAACTTCGTTCTTGATCATCCTCATCGATCTGTGGTATCAAAAATTGTTGTAACGTATCCAGGCACACTACCCCATCGATGGTTCTCCCTGGGAAGAAAAGGGACCGTGCACTTTGTTCTTGCTCAATGCGCAAAAAACGTTCAGTTTACGGCTATCACGAAGATGTTTCAATGTTTGATGTGGATTTTCACTGCCCCAAATCCTACAGTTATGTGTGTTAACCTTGCCACTTAGTGAAAAGTCGACTCGTCAGAAAAGACGATTTTGTCCAAGAAATGTTCATCTTCACGTAATCGATTTAGCATATCTGCACAGAAATTCTTGGGAGCTATTTTATCCGTGTCTTTCATTAGTTGTACGATCGTCAATCTGTATTGTTTCAAATGTAAACAGTTTGTCAACACACGCCAAACTGTCGTATGTGGGATTTGCAGTTCGCGAGATGCACGCCGGGTCGTCTTCTTAGGGCTGCCGACAAAGCGCTGCCTCACTCCCTCAATGACGTCGTCAGATGTGCCTGGACGACCTGATGGTTTTACATGTTAGATAGATAGATAGATAGATTAGTACTTGTTCCATAGATAATGAATACGACACTTCGTAATGATGTGGAACGTGTCACATTAATAAAACGTGTCTATACAAGATACTACATTACACAAAATATTACATGACACTTAATATTTTTAATTTTTTTGTGGGGGTTGGGGAAATTACCCACCGTTCTAGGACATTACTCGATTTTTTTACGACTGGTGTCAACGTCAGCATTAACAAACGCAGTATCAGGTAATTGTCTTCTCAAGAGCTATCGAATTCAGTTACAAAAAGTATACAGTTCTATTTTAAACAACGTACTGGCTTCAATATCTCCATTGATATCAGCGCTAAAAACATTGACCAAGCGAAGAAAAAAAAATAAGTGCCCCTCGAGGCTCTAATATTAGTCGAAAACTGCGTTTAAAAATGTGTAATCGTTCACGAAACAAAAGAGGTGTTATGTCTTAAGTGACTCACCCCATATAATATATAAGACGCCTCACCGCGAAGGACTTATCCGAGTAGGACGGAAATCGGTTGATGTGATGAACATATTCAGACAAACAAATATTACAGTTTCATAAAAACTGAGTGATTTATTCAAGAGACAGCCGCGCGGAAGGGTCCAACATCAGACCACCGTCACATCCAAAAATCCCACAAATCTCGATAGTGCACGATTCGAGTAACCGTCAAATTGGACGCCAACAGTGAGGTCCCACTCAAAAAACTGTCTGCTGTATCATAGAAGCGCGTGGCACCACTGCATCCTTCATAGTGATCACTCAGCATTTGACGCTGTTCGTACCTATACACGGGGTGTACCGTAAATACTGCGGAAGTGGAAATTGCTATTGATATGTGGTTTTCACAGAATGGATTGGAAATCACGGACTGGTATTGTTAGCCAATCAACAGTTGTAATCATACTTATAAAGCGTATTTTTCTACAAAAATACAGCCGCACGGGGTAGCCGTGCGGGGGCGTCTTCTCATGGTTCGTGCGGCTCCCTCCCGTCGGAGGTTCCAGTCATCCTCCGGGCATGGGTGTGTGTTTGGTCCTTAGCGTACGTTAGTTTAAATTAGTTTAATTAGTGTGTAAGCCTAGGGACCGATGACCTCAGCAGTTTGGTCCCATAGTCCTTACCACAAATTTCCAATTTACAAACACGCATTTTTTAAATCGAACGATACCTGTTGATATTAACAAACTAAAAGTAGAGTAAATGAGAATGCCAGTAGTGTTTGTTGCAAGATTGTAGTGCAAGTCGTTTACGAGATATCGCATTTCGATAAGTTCAGACAGCGATATTTGTATAATACCTGTGACTATAAACAGTAAAGAACAATACAGGTGCATACACTAGTTATGTGGATGCTAACCAGTTACGAGACAACTGAACATTGTAGACTGTGTTGTTAATGAGTACCGGCAGGGGCAGTACCAGATGTCCGAGCAGACTGCAGTAGCACATCGTTGTGTATAATCAGGTGGAGCTGGCGTGTTCTTATAGACAGCGTCTTTCAGCTTCGCCCACACAAAGAAAGTCTACATGGGCTGAACAGTTATCATGTTGGTACCAGAGGTTCCTCCTAGTATGAAAAGGAACGTCATCTAGCAACTGTGGAAGATGGTCTTTTAGGAGGCTGCCATACTTGTGCAAGTTTAGTGTTCCGTCTATGAAAAACGGGTTTATGAGCTGATGGTTCATTGTCCCCCAACACACGGAAAAGCTGACGTTCCACCTGACGAAGCCAGGGGGGATTGTCAACAGACCAGCAGTGCATGTTTCGGCGGTTTACCTGACTACGACTTGTAAATGTGACTTCGTCACTAAACAAGATACATGATACATCTAGAGTGTGCTGTACCCATGAACAAAACTTAACGTTTCCATGCAGCTCTTGATGAAGAGAAATGTGGTAGGGATGGAAACTATGTCGATAGAGAATGGGTAGGATCCTTGCCCCACTCATGCCGATTTCATGGGAGCTACTGTGTGGATCAATTGCAACAGCAGCAAGAACATTAATCCCCCCCCCCCCCCTCGTCTGTCATTTCTTTCTGTTAGGTTGTGTAGATGTTACACTGCCACTTCTACATAACTGACTGATAAATAATTGTCGAGATGGTTGACGTATATTGGGTTATCTTACCGCATAAGCGAGCAAGAAACGACTGCATTGTTCATAACTCCCTATACACCATCAGCATGTCGGCTTTTTCTGCACTTGTAAACACTATTTCCCACTCACGAGCTACTGCTTGTTCTGTCACACACTAACTGACTGGGAAGTCGCGATTCACTCGAGGAACACACAAGTACACTGCAAGCAAACAAACAACGTCGCACCTAGAAGAATGGCAGAAAAAGTGTCGGTGCGTAAACTTTTCAAAATACGATGTCTCGTAAACGACTAACACTAATATCCTCCAACAAACACTACTGACATTCTAATTTGGTTCAAAGGGGTCAAATGGCTCTGAGCACTATGGGACTTAAAATCGGAGGTCATTAGTCCCATAGAACTTAGAACTTCTTAAACCTAACTAACCTAAGGACCTCACACACATCCATGCCCGAGGCAGGATTCGAATCTGTGACCGTAACAGCCACGTGGTTCCGGACTGAAGCGCATAGAACCGCTCGGCCACTCCATCCGGCTCATTCTAATTTATCCTACTTTTAGTGTGTTGGTGTCAATAGGCATCGTTCCATTTAAAAAAAGTGTATGTTTGTACAAAAAATACACTTCCTGTATGTTATTTGATGTGTCGGCAGCTGGGCCAACACCTTGTAGATAGAGGTGGCTTAAAGGGCACGCGAGACTAACGCAGACGGGCGTGAAGTACTGGAACAGGATACGTAATTAATGCTATGAAGAAAAGAACAGAGTTTCTCATATACTTATCTTTAATTTCTTCTTGTACATCTCTATGGTGAACACAAGTGAGACTCTAATTACAATCACTGTAAGGCTAATGGCGCCTTGCTAGTTCGTAGCCATTAACTTAGCTGAAGGCTATTCTGTCTCTCGGCTAATGAGAGAGAAAGGCTTCGTACGTCTAGTCGCTAGCTCTGTCGTCCGTACAACTGGGCTGAGTTCGAGTCAGTCTCTCGAGACCTGCCTTGTGGTGGCGCTAGGTTTGCGATCACACAGTGGCGACACGCGGGTCCGACATGTACTACAGGACCGCGGCCGATTTAAGCTACCACCTAGGACGTGTGGTGTCTGGCTGTGACACCACATTATTACCATCTGTTTATTGGCTAACCCTGACTACCAGTCCATTCTGTGAAAACCGCACATCAATAGCACTTTCCATCTCCGCAGTACTTGCGGTGTAAGTTTTAGGTGATTCGCCCTGTATATCCTACCAGGTCTGGTAGCTCTGATTATTTACATTCTCACAGAACATGTTTACGTGTAGGAAGTTGCACAGAAATACAAACGTCTTCTGTGCGCTTCACTTTTTTTGTCTGACACAATATTGTGAACAGTAATGCTCGTACTTGGGAGACTCCTGGAGTTGCCTTTGTATTTGACTATTTTGTTCCTTAGAGCGATTTGTTGAGTCCTAAGTGCCAGTAAATGTGTGATGTTCTTAGGTTAGTTAGGTTTCAGTAGTTCTAAGTTCAGACGTTAAGTCCCATAGTGCTCAGAGCCATTTGAACCATTTGTTGGAATGAAAAAGCAGCGTAGCTCACGACGCGCAAATAGCCCGACTGTCCTCATCGATTATTTGAGAAAGAGTATTCAGTGACTCGAAACCAATTTTACACATAATTTCAAACCTTTAAGAGACTTTTCTCGCAGACACCGCGCACAGAATGATAAAAGGAATAAAGTATATCGCTTAATATATTTTCGCTGTTAAGGTCTGATCTGGTGTATCAGGGATGACCTTTTAATTGATTACGTATTTATTACCAACTCTAAACGCAAAATATTTTTCCGACAGTATCCCCATATACCACTAAATGTACTTGAAGAGTATATCATTGTACGACACATATCACCGGAGGTATGACGTCATAAACAATGAGATACGGCAAAAATTGCCGCATCACGCATGACGTTTTAATTTAAAACTTCTTTACCACTCAGTACAGTAGCAAAACTTTTCGCAGGAAGTATCGAAATGTATCGAAATATAGCACTGGATGTACCTGCAAAATTACATGACTGTGTGGCATATCGTTCAGGAGATATGACGTCATAAGCATTGAGCTGCCTCAAAACAAAACTGCAGGGTGAAATGCGGTAGAGCTGTGAAATATGTGTACAAAGATGTGTGAAATTTGTTAAATATTTGTGAGATGTGCATACGTGGGCAAAGCCATTGGTTAAAAGCTTCTCCTAAACCCATCAAATGTTCAAATGTGCGTGAAATCTTATGGGGCTTAACTGCTAAGGTCATCAGTCCCTAAGCTTACACACTACTTAACCTAAATTATCCTAAGGACAAACACACAAACCCATGCCCGAGGGAGGACTCGAACCTCCGCCGGGACCAGCCGCATAGTCCATGACGGCAGCGCCCCAGACCGCTCGACTAATCCCGCGCAGCCCTAAACCCATGTATCTGTGTAAACCAAACTTGGTACACATATTTACACATGGTGACAATTATTGAACTAAATGAAATGAAATCGTCATAACTTCTGAACGGTTTGCGTTAGGATGATCAAACTGCACGGTCAGCCGCGGACATGATGAGAATTAGTAAGTACACTCATAGTTTGGTTTAGCGATGAAGTCCACTTTCATTTGGATGGGTTCGTCAAGAAGCAAAATTGTTACACTTGTGGGACTGAGAATCCGCATTTCCCAATCGAGAAGTCTCTTCACCCTTAATGAGTAGCTGTGTGGTGTTCAACGTCCATTCGCGGAATAATCGGTGCGATATTCCTTGACGTCACGGCGACTACCGGGCACTTTGGGGACCGCATTCTGGCTCTGGAGGCCACTTGCATGGGCCTCGACTGGCCGCCGTATTCTCAGGATGTGAACACATGCGACTCCTTTTTGCGGGGCTATATTAAAGCTACTACTAAAAGGTATCAGATAGATTATATAATGGTAAGACAGAGATTTAGGAACCAGGTTTTAAATTGTAAGACATTTCCAGGGGCAGATGTGGACTCTGACCACAATCTATTGGTTATGACCTGTAGATTAAAACTGAAGAAACTGCAAAAAGGTGGGAATTTAAGGAGATGGGACCTGGAAGAACCAGAGGTTGTACAGAGTTTCAGGGAGAGCATAAGCGAACAATTGACAGGAATGGGGGAAAGAAATACAGTAGAAGAAGAATGGGTAGCTTTGAGGGATGAAGTAGTGAAGGCAGCAGAGGATCAAGTAGGTAAAAAGACGAGGGCTAATAAAAATCCTTGGGTAACAGAAGAAATATTGAATTTAATTGATGAAAGGAGAAAATATAAAAATGCAGTAAATGAAGCAGGCAAAAAGGAATACAAACGTCTCAAAAATGAGATCGACAGGAAGTGCAAAATGGCTAAGCAGGGATGGCTAGAGGACAAATGTAAGAATGTAGAGGCTTACCTCACTAGGGGTAAGATAGATACTGCCTACAGGAAAATTATAGAGACCTTTGGAGATAAGAGAACCACTTGTATGAACATCAAGAGCTCAGATGGAAACCCAGTTCTAAGCAAAGAAGGGAAAGCAGAACGGTGGAAGGAGTATATAGAGGGTCTATACAAGGGCGCTGCACTTGAGGACAATATTATGGAAATGGAAGAGGATGTAGATGAAGATGAAATGGGAGATACGATACTGCGTGAAGAGTTTGACAGTGCACTGAAAGACCTGAGTTGAAACAAGGCCCCCGAAGTAGACAACATTCCATTGGAACTACTGATAGCCTTGGGAGAGCCAGTCCTGACAAAACTCTACCATCTGGTGAGCAAGATGTATGAAAGAGGCGAAATACCCTCTGACTTCAAGAAGAATATAATAATTCCAATCCCAAAGAAAGCAGTGGTAGACAGATGTGAGAATTACCGAACAATCAGTTTAATAAGCCACAGCTGCAAAATACTAACACGAATTCTTTACAGACGAATGGAAAAACTAGTAGAAGCCGACCTCGGGGAAGATCAGTTTGGATTCCGTAGAAATTCTGGAACACGTGAGGCAATACTGACCTTACGACTTATCTTAGAAGAAAGATTAAGAAAAGGCAAACCTACGTTTCTAGCATTTGTAGACTTAGAGAAAGCTTTTGACAATGTTGACTGGAATAATCTCTTTCAAATTCTAAACGTGGCAGGGGTAAAATACAGGGAGCGAAAGGCTATTTACAATTTGTACAGAAACTAGATGGCAGTTATAAGAGTCGAGGGACATGAAAGGGAATCAGTGGTTGGGAAGTGAGTAAGACAGGGTTGTAGCCTCTCCCCGATGTTATTCAATCTGTATATTGAGCAAGCAGTAAAGGAAACAAAAGAAAATTTCGGAGTAGGTATTAAAATCCATGGAGAAGAAATAAAAACGTTGAGGTTCGCCGATGACATTGTAATTCTGTCAGAGACAGCAAAGAACTTGGAAGAGCAGTTGAACGGAATGGATGGTGTTTTGAAGGGAGGATATAAGATGAACATCAACGAAAGCAAAACGAGGATAATGGAATGTAGTCGAATTAAGTCGGGTGATCTTGAGGGTATTAGATTAGGAAATGAGACACTTAAAGTAGTAAAGCAGTTTTGCTATTTGGGAAGTAAAATAACTGATGATGGTCAAAGTAGAGAGGATATAAAATGTAGACTGGCAATGGCAAGGAAAGCGTTTCTGAAGAAGAAAAATTTGTTAACATCGAGTATAGATTTAAGTGTCAGGAAGTCGTTTCTGAAAGTATTTGTATGGAGTGTAACCATGTATGGAAGCGAAACATGGACAGTAAATAGTTTGGACAAGAAGACAATAGAAGCTTTCGAAATATGATGCTACAGAAGAATGCTGAAGATTAGATGGGTAGATCACATAACTAATGAGGAGGTATTGAATAGGATTGGGGAGAAGAGAAGTTTGTGGCACAACTTGACCAGAAGAAGGGATCCGTTGGTAGGACATGTTTTGAGGCATCAAGGGATCACCAATTTAGTATTGGAGGGCAGCGTGGAGGGTAAAAATCGTTGGGGGAGACCAAGAAATGATTACACTAAACAGATTCAGAAGGATGTAGGCTGCAGTAGGTACTGGGAGATGAAGATTGCACAGGATAGAGTAGCATGGAGAGCTGCATCAAACCAGTCTCAGGACTGAAGACCACAACAACAATATTAAAGCCAAGGTGTACAGCAGTAACCCGAAAACCACTGCTAAGCTGAAAACAGCCATTCAGGAGGTCATCGCCAGCATCGATGTTCCGGCACTTCGGCTGGTCATGTAGAATTTCCCTATTCGTCTGCGCCACAGCATCGCCAGTGTTGGTAGGCATATGGAACATGTCATAACCTAAATCCAAATATCTGTAGTGACGTTTATATGTTGAATAACGTGTGGGCATGTCGTAGTTTGTAATTTACGTTTTTTCATATTGTTCAATAATATTGTACTTGCTACTTGTAAAAAAAATATACTGTGAGGGTAAGAAGCTGAAACGTACTGGGGTGGGGGTGATAACGTGGAGAGCAAAGGGTGGAACTAGAGATGGACAAAGAGAGGCAAGGAGGAGATGGATACAGCTGTGGGGGAGCACGACATTGATAGAAAGATGGGCAAATGGCACAGAAAGAGAAGTGGATGAGATGAAGAGAGATAGGGGAGAGAAGGAAATGAACAAAGAAATGGAAGAAGAGATGGAATGAGAGAGCAGGGAAGAAGAGAAGGGCAGAGAGAAAAAGCAGGAGGAGATGGGCAGTGAGAGGGTGAGAAGGAGATGGGCAGTTAGGGAGAGAGGGAGGAGGAAATGAGGAGAGAGAGGGATGCTGGAGGTGAAGAAGAAGATAGAGGGGGAAGAGGGGATGGTGTTAGATGGGGAAAGAGGAGGTAGAGTGAGGCGAATGGAGGAAAGAGACAGGGGAGGATGAGATGGAGAGAGAAAGGGAAGAGGAGGGGGAAAGAGATGGACAGTGGGAAGGGGAGAAGGGCAGAGGGAGGGGAGGAAGGAATGGATGGAGAAAGGGAGGAGGAGGAGGTAGAAGTGAGAGGGGAGAGGAGCAGATGGACAGACGGATAGTGAAAAGCAAGAGGAGGAGATGTGTAGCGAGAGGTGCAGAAGGAAATGGACAGAGACTGGAGGAAGGATGGCATGGACTTGTAGAACACTGGAATAAATACATAAGCCAGGCATCACCAGATAGCTAGTATAGTGTCAGAACAGTACTAAATGTATAGAGGTGAGCATGATGTCTTTGGTGAAGGCTGCAGCTTGGCATTTGCCTCGTGTCTCGGCTGTCGGCTGGTGTAGAGTACGGGCGATGACGGATGGCGTGTTGCGGCGCAGGAAGTCTCCGTCGGTGGTGCAGCTGGGCAGCACGTGGCTGGGCGAGGAGCCGCCGGCGGAGGGCCGCGTCGGCGTGGAGCGCGCGCTGGTGCACCCGGGCTTCCGGCGGCCCGCCTTCTACCACGACGTGGCGCTGCTGCGGCTGGAGCGCAGGGTGGCCTTCGGCGAGAGCGTGCTGCCCGCGTGCCTGCACGGCGACCCGCGGCCGCCCCGGGGGCCGCTCACCGTCGCCGGCTGGGGCGCCACCGACCGCGCGGGTGAGTCGTGAGTCGGGGGGCGGCCGTCACTCAGTTCTCTAAAAGAGCAGCGCTGGGGATCTACAGCTACACGGATACTCTGCAAATCACATTTAAGTGCCTCGCATAGGGTGCATCGAAACACCTTCACAATTCTCTATTATTACAATCTCGTATAGCGCGCGGAAAGAACGAACACCTATATCTTTCCGCACGAGCTCTGATTTCCCTTATTTTATCGTGGTTATCGTTTCTCCCTATGTAGCTCAGTGTCAGCAAAACATTTTCGCATTCGGAGGAGAAAGTTGCTGATTGGAATTTCGTGACAAGATTCCGTTTCAACGAAAAACGTCTTTCTTTTAATGATTTCCAGCCCAAATCCTGCATCATTTCTGTGACACTCCCATATTTCCCGATAATACAAAACGTGCTGCCTTTCTTTGAACTTTTTCGATGTACTCTGTCAGTCCTATCTGGCAAGTATCCCATGCCGCGCAGCGGAATTCTAAAAGAGGACGGACAAGCGTAGTGTAGGCAGTCTCCTTAGTAAGTCTGTTACATTTTCTAAGGGTCCTGCCAATAAAACGCAGTCTTTGGTTAGCCTTCCCCACAGCATTTGTAAGTAGGCTATTTAGGTTTTCTTATTGGTAACGCCACGTAGCGCTCTGTATGAAAATCACTGGCTGTGCTGTGTGCAGTCTGTGGCTAGTTTGCATTGTTGTCTGCCATTGTAGTGTTGGGCAGCTGGATGTGAACAGCGCGTAGCGTTGCGCAGTTGGAGGTGAGCCGCCAGCAGTGGTGGATGTGGGGAGAGAAATGGCGGAGTTTTGAAATTTGTAAGACTGGATGTCATGAACTGCTATGTATATTATGATTTTTCAACACTATTAAGGTAAATAGATTGTTTGTTCTCTATTAAAATCTCTCATTTGCTAACTATGCCTATCAGTAGTTAGTGCCTTCCGTAGTTTGAATCTTTTATTTAGCTGGCAGTAGTGGCGCTCGCTATATTGCAGTAGTTCGAGTAACCAAGATTTTTGTGAGGTAAGCGATTTGTGAAACGTATAGGTTAATGTTAGTCAGAGCCATTTTTTTGTAGGGATTTTTTGAAAGTCAGATTGCGTTGCGCTAAAAATATTGTGTGTCAGTTTAAGCACAGTCATGTATAATTGTTCAAAGGGGACGTTTCACATTTTCTATGTGTTCTTTCCAATTTAATTTGTTCGTAATCGTAATACCTACGAATTTAGTTGAATTTACGGCTTTTAGATTGGACTGGTTTATCGTGTAACCGAAGTTTAACGAGTTCCTTTTAGCACTCATGTGGATGACCTCACACTTTTCGTTATTTAGGGTCAACTGTCACTTTTCGCACCACTTTTTTCTAAATCTTGTTGCAGTTTGTTTTGACCTTCTGATGACTTTATTAGTCGATAAACGACAGCGTCATCTGCAAACAACCTAAGACGGCTGCTCATATTGTCTCCCAAATCGTTTATGTAGATAAGGAACGGAAAAGGGCCTATAACACTACCTTGGGAAACGCCTGAAATCACTTCTCTTTTACTCGATGACTTTCCGTCAATGACCACGAACTGTGACCTCTCTGACAGGAAATCGCAAATCCAGTCACATAACTGAGACGATATTCCATAAGCACGCAATTTCACTACGAGCCGCTTCTGTGGTACAGTGTCAAAAGCCTTCCGGAAATCCAGGAATACGGAATCGATCTGAAATCCTTTGTCAATCGCACTCAGCACTTCGTGTGAATAAAGAGCTAATTGTGTTTCACAGGAACGATGTTTTCTAAACCCATGTTGACTGTGTGTCAGTAGACCGTTCCCGTCGAGGTAATTCATAATGTTCGAACACAATATATCTTCTAAAATTCTGCTGCATATCGACATTAACGACATGGGCCTCTAATTTTGTGGATTACTCCTACTACCTTTCTTGAATATTGGTGTGACCTGGGCAACTTTCCAGTCTTTGGGTGCGGATCTTTCGTAGAGCGAACGGTTGTATATGATTGTTAAGTATGGAGCTAATGCATTAGCATACTCGGAAGGGAACCTAATTGGTATACGGTTTGGACCAGGAGACTTGCTTTTATTAAGTTATTTCAGTTGCTTCACTACTCCGAGGATATTTACTTCTACGTTACTCATGTTGGCAGCTGTTCTCGATTCGAATTCTGAAATATTTACTTCGTCCTCTTTTGTGAAGGCATTTCGGAAGGCTGTGTTTAGTAACTCCGCTTTGAAGCACTGTCTTCGACAGTATCTCCATTGCTATCGTGCTGAGAAGGCATTGATTGTTTCTTGCCGCTAACATACTTCACATACGACCAGAATCTCTTTGGATTTTCTGCCAGGTTTCGAGACAAAGTTTCGTTGTGCAAACTGTTGTAAGCATCTCGCATTGAACTCCGCGCTAAATTTCGAGCTTCTGTAAAGGATCGCCAATCTTGACGATTTTGCGTCTGTTTAAATTTGGCATGTTTGTTTCGTTGTTTCTGCAACAGTGTTCTAACCCGTTTTGTGTACCAAGGAGGATTAGATCCGTCGTTTGTTAATTTATTTGGTATAAATCTCTCGATTGCTGCCGATACTATTTCTTTGAATTTAAGCCACATCTGGTCTACACTTACATTATTAATTTGGAATGAGTGGAGAATGTCTCTCAGGAAGGCGTCAAGCGAATTTTTATCTGCTTTTTTGAATACGTATACTTTTCGCTTATTTTTCGAGGATTTGGGGATTACAGTATTCAATCTCGCTACGACAACCCTGTGTTCACTAATCCCTATATCGGTTTTGATGCTCGTTATTAACTCAGATTTTTTGTTGCTAACAGGTCAAATGTGTTTTCACAAACGTTTACCATTCCTGTGGGCTCATGAACTAACTGCTCGAAATAATATTCAGAGAGTGCGTTTAGCACAATTTCGGATGATATTTTATGCGTGCCTCCGGAATTAAACATGTATTTTCGCCAACATATCGAGGGTAACTTAAAGTCACAACCAACTATTACCGTATGAGTCGGGTACGTGTTTGAAATCAAGCTCAAGTTTTCTTTGAACTTTTCTGCAACTGTATCATCTGAACTAGGAGGTCGGTAAAAGGATCCAATTATTATTTTATCCAGGTTGCCAACAATGACCTCTGCCCATACGAACTGACAGGAAGTATCTACTTCAATTTCGCGGCAAGTTAAACTACTTGTGACAGCAAAAAACAGGCTACCGCCAACCATGTTTAGCCTACCCTTTCGGAACACCGTTAGGTTCTTCGCAAAAATTTCGGCTGAGCTTATATCCGGCTTTAGCCAGCCTTCAGTGCCTATAACGATCTGAGCATCGGTGCTTTCTATTAGCGGTTGGAGCTCTGGTACTTTCCGAACACAGCTACGACAATTTACAGCTGTTATACCAGTGGTTCCTGTAGCTACGTTCTTCCTGTGTTCAGCCTGCACCCTTTGTGACTGAAGCCCTTCTTGTGTTTTCCCGAGACCCTCTAGCCTAAAAAACGGCCTATCCCACGCCACACAGCCGCTGCTACCCGTGAAGCCGCCTCCTGCGTATAGTGGATACCTGACCAATTCAGCGGAACCCGAAACCCAACCACCCTTTGGCGCTAGTCGAGGAATCTGCAGCCTACACGGTCGCAGAACCGTCTGAGCCTCTGATTCAGACCCTCCACTCGGCTCTGTACTAGAGGTCCGCAGTCGGTCCTGTCGACTATGCTACAAATGGTCAGCTCTGGTTTCATCTTGCAAGCAAGACTGGCAGCCTTTACCACCTCTGTTAGCCGCTCGAAACCAGAAAGAATCTCTTCTGATCCAAAGTGACACACTTCATTGGTACCGACGTGAGCAAGCACCTGCAGTTGGCTGCACCATGAGCTCTTCGTGGCATCCAGGAGGACCATTTCCACATTTGGAATGACTCCACCCGGTATACACACGGAGTGCACATGGGTTTTCTTACCCTCCTTGTTAGTCAAGTCCCTAAGAGGCCCCATAACGTGCCTAACATTGGAGCTCCCAACTACCAATAACCCCACCCTCTGCAATTGCCTGGATCTTTGAGTGGTTTCCTCTGAAACAGGACAGGCGACAGCATCTGGCTCAGCGACAGTATCAGCCACACAGACGGCACTTGGAACCTGTTTGTCAGACAAACCGGGGAGGCCTTACGTGCGGCCGTCTGGGAAGTCTTTCACCACCTGCTATGCCCCAGGGCGACCTCCCACTCGACCACAGGTGAGCGGTCAGCCTCAGAGCGAGCAGTAACTGGGTTGGCCACCGGTGAGGACCGATCGGAGGAATCTGACGTGCTGGACGTCCGTTGGATCCCCACGGCCGGCCCACGACTGTGGTGCCCATCCACTGCAGCCTCAAGCTGTGTAACCGAAGCCATCACAGCCTGAAGCTGAGAGCGAAGTGTCACCAACTCGGCTCGCATCCGCACAAAACAGTCGCAGTCCCTGTCCGTGCTAAAGACCATGGAAAACTAAACTGTTCAGATAAACGGACTATCGGCACGTGCTGCGCAACTCTACTGTTAGACCCTGACGAAAACGCACGAACTGTGTCTAGTAACACGCAGATATTCAAAAACCTAACTACCGATGCACTCAAGTGAAACTAAGTAATATTCCCCTGATTAGGAACTTTTGATATGTCACAAACGAAAACGCGAGAACTGTGGCTATTAGATGTTAAATTTACACGCAGAAACACAAGAAACTAAACTGTTAAAGCACACAGATGATACAATAAAATTCGCTCCTGGTTAGGAACTCATGAATGACACAAAAGCGTTTACTTATCTGTTGCTGCGTCTGTCGCGGTCGGCTACCGCTGCCTGACTCAGGTTTGGATCGACTATTTCCCTCAATATTTAGCTGGCAGATCCGGACTGATGGTCCCAATCTTCTAGTCGGATGGTTCCCAAAGGAATCGTTCGTTTGGTCGCTTCGTTGCATGTTTGAATTACCAGCAGATCCCGAAGGATAGTCTGGTAGCCAAGTTTGTAGACTATTTAGCCGCGATATAATCACGTTGCCCGGGTTGCACCATGTGGAGGCTAGTCTACTACGCACCCCAAACTTATTGACAGGCAATTAAATAACACAATGAGGTTGATTTCTGGAACTGTTAAATCAACGCCCACGTACCGGTTACCGGTGCTATGTAATATCCTGCCCCCGGACCTGCGTAGAAAAGCGGCCCTACTGCACGAATTCAGAAAGATTGAGACAAAACCAGAACTACCAATTAAAGAAGAATTCTCACAACTGCGACACACTCGATTGAAATCAAGAAAGCCACCCATACGCACAGCTGAGCAGCTTCAAAATAATAACTATGACCACATGAAACAATGGAGACTAGATTGGAACCAAAAGACAAATGACCAACTACAGACCTGGTTTGAGAGCTATAACTGCAACATCTCTGGAATGGAACTAACACGGAAAACATGGTCCGCATTAAATCGAATACGTACTGGACATGGCAGGTGTGCGGATTCACAACACAAATGGGGAAGAGCGATGTCACCAGAATGCGACTGCGGTGCCCCTAGACAGACGATCCAACACATCCATGGTGAATGCTCCTTGCGAGCATATGCAGGGAACTGGTCCGACTTCCTGGAGGCATCCCCATCGGCGCTAGAATGGATCTCAAACCTCGATATAACCTTTTAACTGACCAATATAAACATAAATTATATTTATGATTGTTATAAGATTTTAATGTCTAACACTTGACGTATTAATGTTGCATGTATAGCCATACGCTAAATAAATAAATAAACCGCTGCCTGACTGATGGAATCGTCTCACTCGGCTTGGAAGTTTCTGTTGATGCATTTCACGTGTTTGCGATTTAAAACCGGTTTTTTAAACTCCACATTACGCGCAACACAATTTCTTTCTCTTTACTCAACCAGACAAGTTTAGACAACTATGTGTCATCTTCTGTGGGTCAAATTTATTCCTGTAGAACATAATACGCAGTTTATCGTCGTTTATATATTTTAGACGTAAATACAATATCATGCGCACTTTGTTTGCTTTGTTTCGATAGCTTACCTGCAAATTACCTTCCTAGTGAAAATTGACTTTTAGAGATCGTTTTTGGTACCGTTTTTGTCTTTTTTTCCGCCAGCCGGTGTGGCCGAGCGGTTCTAGGCGCTACAGTCTGGGATGCGCGACCGCTACGGTCGCAGTTTCGAATCCTGCCTCGGGCGTGGATGTGTGTGATGTCCTTGGGTTTGTTAGGTTTAAGTAGTTCTAAGTTCTAGGGAAATGATGACCTGAGATGTTAAGTCCCATAGTGCTCAGAGCCATTTGAACCATTTGTCTTTTTTCCAGCTTGTCATCCGCATAGCAGTCATGAAGAAATCTGTGTGTTTTCGAAGTACATTTCCATGCTTTGTGGTTATGTATGTTATTGTACGAGGGTTACTCAGAAAGTAATACACGGCATTTTTTTCTCAGCCGAAAACAATGCTACGAACAAGAAACGTTACGTATGTATTATTTGAAGTCTCTTGAGTGAGCGCGCGAAGTTTTCGGCTCTTCCGACAGATAGCGTAGCTGCGGGACAGTTTCAAAATGGCGTCTGTAGATGAGGTACGTTACAAACAACGTGCATTCTTTGAATTTCTCACTGCAGAGAAAGAAACTGTGGGGGATACTCACAAACGCTTGTGCAAAGTCCGTGGAGCATCTGCTGTCGACAGAAGTACAGTTAGTGTTTGGGCACGGAGGGTGAGACCATCGGAAGGCCGTTCGGCGGAGCTCCGCGATTTGTAGCGGTCGGATAGACCATCCACGGCTGTCACATCCGACAACCCTGACCTAGCCCCCTCGGTCTTCCACCTTTTTGGGCATTTGAAGGACGCCATTCGCGGAAGACATTTTGAGGACGACGAGGAAGCGATTCACACAGTGAAGCACTGGCTGCGCCGCCAGGACAAGGATTGCTACCGCTGGAGGAAGCCCATACAATGGGATGGAGTATCTACTGTCACTTTAAGACTCTCAAGTGTTCAGAATATCCAGAATGAGATTTTCACTCTGCAGCAGAGTGTGCGCTGATATGAAACTTCCTGGCAGATTAAAACTGTGTCCCCGACCGAGACTCGGACTCGGGACCTTTGCCTTTCGCGGGCAAGTGCTCTACCATCTGAGCTACCGAAGCACGACTCACGTCCGTGCAGAGTGAAAATTTCATTCTGGAAACATCCCCCAGGCTGTGGCTAAGCCATGTCTCCGCAATATCCTTTCTTTCAGGAATGCTAGTTCTGCAAGTTTCACAGGAGAGCTTCTGTAAAGTTTGGAAGGTAGGAGACGAGATACTGGCAGAATTAAAGCTGTGAGTACCGGACGTGAGTCGTGCTTCGGTAGCTCAGATGGCAGAGCACTTGCCCGCGAAAGGCAAAGGTCCCGATTTCGAGTCTCGGTCGAGCACACAGTTTTAATCTGCCAGGAAGTTTCATGTTCAGAATATCTCGTTTTGAAATTTCTGTATGTTTGGCCTGTGAAGACAGACTGGGTTGAACTACTGGTTCGTTGATAGGTTCCAGCTTTGGAGAATTTGTCTGTGGAGGTTCTCTTAGTGTAGTTATTTCTGTACCGTGTTGTCTGTGTGGAATGATATTCGTGGTCCTTGTTTCTCCGCGATGTTCCCCACTCTGTGGGCGTTTTTGTTGCAGTGTGTTAGTATGGTGTAGGACTGTTATCAGGCTATCACGCGGCCCTCCGCCACTGGTGCACGACACGGCGGCGATGTCTGCAGTTTGGCATGTCGCAGTACGGCTGGTCGATGTCGAGGTACGGCAAAGTGGCAGAAAAAAGTCTTCGTCCTTGGACGCGCCCTTCACCACACTGCAAGTGCAACTGTCCGATTTGTTGGTGTGTCAGTGTGGACTGTCGAACGTGTCTACACGGAACGGTGTGCCACCCTCTGCCATGCAACGCGGCGTAACAACAGTCGTCGTAAAGGGACCCTAGCCGCTAAGGACGGCAGGCGAGGGCCTCGTGTTGTCGATGACAATTGGTTTCAAACTCGACAAGAGTTGCTGTCCGTTAGTGCAGGTCCATGTCAATCGATTTCTGAGCAAACACTGCGAAGGGTGTATGCAGCGAACATTTGCAGTCGGATACATCGCTACGCATTTCACTGGTTATCTTAGTCAGTGATTAAATAACTGAAGGTTTTCAAATCACAGTACCAGTATTTACAGCTGGATCACAACCAGAGAAAACTCACCCTGAATATTTTCCTTATGAAAATGAATAATAATGTCTATAGAATGCAGTGCCCAGTCCTGAAGGGATAAAATTTGAAAAGAGTTTTTGCTTGAAATCTGTTGAAGAAATGTAACTTTACACTTAGGACCAGAGTGAATTCGACAAGATGTTTGGCAGCAATCACTTTTCCAATCAAATTAACTAAACTTTTAAAACAGAAATGAAGTTACTGGTATCGACTTATTAAATATAGTCTAAACTTGACAAACTATATAAGTTACATTATCCAATGAATGTAGCAATGGGAGCTTTCATAATTTTTACTTAGTTTTCGTATTAAAGGAGACGGTAAATTTTATTCTGTGACAGACACTTTTTAATTAATGAAGTGTTAATGTAAAGTTCTAGACAAATGGACCTAAAGTGCTTTTGAAAGACGGCAACACAATTTACTGTAATTATTACTGTACTGTTTAAAAAATACATCACCACACTCTCTCTAATACATCTGTCTGTCCTGCAACAATGTGAAATATAAATTAGAAAGTCAAAAGCTTGCCCTTGAGTCACAGTGCAATTGGGAGCATTATGCATGTTAGGTGGCGTCTACGTCTTTGAACACTGCTTCATGTACCTCTGGCGTGACCCATTTGAACACAAAATTTTGCCTGGAAATAACTTGCATCGAAGGCTAAATCTATATGAGACGACGCACTACTAAGAAAGTCGTTAAACCGCCGACTTCTTCGACGCACAGCACCACATTTCTGCACAAATATCAGCTTCAGGAGGAGCGCGCTTCTACGTGAACTGTTTTCAAACATTGCGTGGCAGCTACTGTGTCCTCCGCTGTCCGCCAGGTGCGTTCAAACATTGCGTGGCAGCTACTGTGTCCTCCGCTGTCCGCCAGGTGCGCACCTCAACCAAAGGAAAGCTGTCCCAGGTACAGAAAGGCGGCTGAAAAGGAGGAGCAGCTAAAAGGCGCAGAGGTTCCCTTAGTTCGGTGGTTGAAGACCACACGCTTTTCTTTTCCATATCTTAGTTTTTCCTCAGGGCGACAACAGACATTTACAATTTCGATCAATGAAAATAGCTATATGCAGAAATAAATTTAATGCAATAAGCTGTTAAGTACCGTACACAGTAGCTACACAGAAATCTAATGTCATTGGTTTCACGGAACTGGTGTATCGATATTAGTTTGTAATTATTACAAACAAAACATACAAAAAGCTAAACCTAATGTTGTTCCTTTGCAAACTCTATCAGTTGATTACAGTGAGCAACTGTATATCCCAATTTATTGTCACCTTAAAGTCTCTTTGTAATTAGTTTTTGACACCACTGGTAAAATGTTGGAGTTCAGATATGAGGTTGTTGCATCCACGTTAGCGAAACACACAACCTCGAAACTGATAATTGCAACCGTCACCAATTAATCGCAACGTGTGCTCGGAGCAAAACAAGCGGTCACTGTCGCTGCTTATTGCTCATCACTTTTCGCCAAAAAGTGAAGTGGACTACTTATAAACTGCCCAAAAATATGTTTTGTTTCACCCCCTTGTCTGTGAGCATATGTGTGTCAGCTTAGATTCAATAGAAGTAGGAAATCAGTAGCATGCCTTACAAAAGCCCGCCCGGCTAGCCGCGCGGTCTAACGCGCTGTTTCCCGAGCGGGAAGGCGTGCCGGTCCCCGGCACGAATCCGCCCGGCAGATTAGTGTCGAGGTCCGGTGTGCCGGCCAGCCTGTGGATGGTTTTTAAGGCACGTGTCGCGCTGGACTGTGCGTGTTCAGTACGGAGTAGGCGTCAGTCTCGGTTGTTTGCTAGTAGTGCACACTTCGTATTTACATTCAGAGGCCGAGGTCGACGTGCAATGAAAGATCTAACAGAGTTCCAAAGAAGGCAGATTGTGGGGACCCGGTTAGTTGGAGCAGCAGTAACAAAGATGCCAACTTATTGAATGTTTCGAGAGTAACTGTTTCGACAACCATGACAGCCTACACAAAACATGGAAAGATATCGTCGTGTAACAGTAATAGTGGGCGAAAATCAGAACTAAATGACAGAGATCGTCGTACGCTAACACGAATTGTATCAAAACAACACAAAACCACGGCAGCTAAAGTGACTGCAGAGCTCCATAGCCGTCTTCGAGACCCCGTATCTATCGACACTGTCCGGAGGAGAACTCCATAAAGCAGATATTCATGGACGAGCTGCTGTACTGAAACCATTAGTGACGACAACCAACGCAAAGAAGCGTAAAACATGGTGTCAGGAGCTTAAATTCTGGACGGCTGTTCAGTAGAAAAACGTCATATGGTCCGACGAGTCAACGTTTTCGTTATTTCCAACATCGGGCCGGGTTTACGTCTGGAGAACGCCAAAAGAAGCTTGCTATCCCGATTGCTTGATTCCAACGGTTAACCATGGAGGTGGAAGTGTGATGGTGTGGGCAGCTATATCATGGTATCTGCTGGTCCCATCATTATTCTCAAAGGCCGTGTTACAGCCAACGATTATGTGAAAATTTTTTCAAATGTTGTTGTGTCATATTTCAGGACGATAATGCATCCATTCACACAGCCAGGACAGTACAATCGTGGTATGAGGAGCATGCAACTCAAATGCAGCACCTTCCCTGGCCAGCACAGTCCCCGGGCTTGAATATTATCGAACCCTTGTGGGAGGTATTGCAGTGCAGACTCTGGATGTGCCTCCCTCGTCATTACAGGAATTAGAAGAGGTTCCGGTCGAAGAGTGGTATAACATTCCACTCGAGACTATATCATCATTATATACCAGTATTCCAAGAAGAATCGCAGCTACAAACATCAAAAAAAGTTTCGCATCACCCCAGTTCACAAAACTCCTGATGATAGACGTTGACTGTGGATATTGTGTCACAGACACAGTCCCTTTGACTGTTCAGGTACGTCACTAAACCTACCCAAAGGCGTAAATAACCATGCATGACGGAGGGGTCCGACAGCCGATCAGTTCCAGTCATTCCACCAGGAAAGAGGTACAAGGCTCGTGTTGTCTGCAGTTCAAGCATGACTGGACGGTCAGTACCGCGGTTAGATTGCGTCCGCATTGTTGTTATGTGACAGGAAGCGCTCTCAACAAGGGAAGTATCCAGGCGTCTCGGAGTGAATCAAAGCGTTGTTGTTCGGACATGGAGCAGATACAGAGAGACAGGAACTGTCGTGACATGCCTCCCTCAGGCCGCCCAAGGGCTACTACTGCAGTGGATGACCGCTACCTACGTATTACGGCTCGGAGGAACCCTCACAGCAACGCCGCCATGTTGAATAATGCTTTTCTAGCAGCCACAGACGTCGTATTACGACTCAAACTGTGGCCAATAGGCTGCATGATGCGCAACTTCACTCCCGATGTCCATGGCGAGATCCATCTTTGCAACCACGACACCATGCAGCGCAGTACAGATGGGCCCAACAACATGCCTAATGGACCACTTAGGATTGACATCACGTTCTCTTCATCGATAAGTGTCGCATATGCGTTCAACCAAACAATCGTCGGAGACGTGTCTGGAGGCAACCCGATCAGGTTGAACGCCTTAGACACACTGTCCAGCGAGTGCAGCAAGGTGGCGGTTCCCTGCTGTTTTGGGGTAGCATTACGCGGGGCCGACGTACGCCGCTGGTGGTCATGGAAGGCGCCGTAACGGCTGTACGATACGTGAATGCCATCCTCCGACCGATAGCGCAATCATATCGGCAGCATATTGGCGAGGCATTCGTCTTCATGGACGGCAATTCGCGCACCCATCGTGCACATCTTGTGAATGATTTCCTTCAGGATAAAGACATCGCTCGACTAGAGTGGCCAGCATGTTCTCCAGACATGAACCCTATCGAACATGCGTGGGGTAGATTGAAAAGGGCTGGTTATGGACGACGTGAAACACCAATCACTCTGAGGAATCTACACCGAATCGCCGTTGAGCAGTGGGACAATCTGGAGCTAAAGTGCCTTGATGAACTTGTGGATAGTATGCCACGACGAATACAGGTATGCAAAAGGATGTGCTACTGGGTATTAGAGGTTCCCGGTGCGTACAGCAATCTGGGCCACCACCTCTGACGGTCTCGCTGTATGGTGGCTTTTTGTATATGTGGTTTTCATGAGCAATAAGAAGGGTGGAAATGATGTTTGTGTTGATTTCTGTTCCAGTTTTCTGTACAGGTTCCGAAACTCTCGGAACCGGTGTGATGCAAAACTTTTTTCATGTGTGTGTATTACGGGCAAATAGTGATTGAACCCCTTATTATTAAACTATTTCCAAGTACCTATAGGTGTTCACATTATTTAGCTTATCTCTTGTACATGTATATAAATACACAGTAGGCAGAGGGTACCTTGTACCACCACTATTACCGTTCCACTCGCAAAAAGGGCGAGACGATGCCTGTATGTCTTCGTACGACCCCTAATTTGTTTCACCTTGTCCTGGTTGCCCTTACGCCAGATGTACACTCCTGGAAATGGAAAAAAGAACACATTGACACCGGTGTGTCAGACCCACCATACTTGCTCCGGACACTGCGAGAGGGCTGTACAAGCAATGATCACACGCACGGCACAGCGGACACACCAGGAACCGCGGTGTTGGCCGTCGAATGGCGCTAGCTGCGCAGCATTTGTGCACCGCCGCCGTCAGTGTCAGCCAGTTTGCCGTGGCATACAGAGCTCCATCGCAGTCTTTAACACTGGTAGCATGCCGCGACAGCGTGGACGTGAACCGTATGTGCAGTTGACGGACTTTGAGCGAGGGCGTATAGTGGGCATGCGGGAGGCCGGGTGGACGTACCGCCGAATTGCTCAACACGTGGGGCGGGAGGTCTCCACAGTACATCGATGTTGTCGCCAGTGGTCGGCGGAAGGTGCACGTGCCCGTCGACCTGGGACCGGACCGCAGCGACGCACGGATGCACGCCAAGAACGTAGGATCCTACGCAGTGCCGTAGCGGACCGCACCGCCACTTCCCAGCAAATTAGGGACACTGTTGCTCCTGGGGTATCGGCGAGGACCATTCGCAACCGTCTCCATGAAGCTGGGCTACGGTCCCGCACACCGTTAGGCCGTCTTCTGCTCACGCCCCAACATCGTGCAGCCCGCCTCCAGTGGTGTCGCGACAGGCGTGAATGGAGGGACGAATGGAGACGTGTCGTCTTCAGCGATGAGAGTCGCTTCTGCCTTGGTGCCAATGATGGTCGTATGCGTGTTTGGCGCCGTGCAGGTGAGCGCCACAATCAGGACTGCGTACGACCGAGGCACACAGGGCCAACACCCGGCATCATGGTGTGGGGAGCGATCTCCTACACTGGCCGTACACGACTGGTGATCGTCGAGGGGACACTGAATAGTGCACGGTACATCCAAACCGTCATCGAACCCATCGTTCTACCATTCCTAGACCGGCAAGGGAACTTGCTGTTCCAATAGGACAATGCACGTCCGCATGTATCCCGTGCCACCCAACGTGCTCTAGAAGGTGTAAGTCAACTACCCTGGCCAGCAAGATCTCCGGATCTGTCCCCCATTGAGCATGTTTGGGACTGGATGAAGTGTCGTCTCACTCGGTCTGCACGTCCAGCACGAACGCTGGTCCAACTGAGGCGCCAGGTGGAAATGGCATGGCAAACCGTTCCACAAGACTACATCCAGCATCTCTACGATCGTCTCCATGGGAGAATAGCAGCCTGCATTGCTGCGAAAGGTGGATATACACTGTACTAGTGCCGACATTGTGCATGCTCTGTTGCCTGTGTCTATGTGCCTGTGGTTCTGTCAGTGTGATCATGTGATGTATCTGACCCCAGGAATGTGTCAATAAAGTTTCCCCTTCCTGGGACAATGAATTCACGGTGTTCTTATTTCAATTTCCAGGAGTGTATATTGGTGGCAGTAGAATGGTGTTGAAATTAGTAGCAAATGCCGGTTTCTAAAATTTTTCAATTATGTCTCGCGGAAAAAGAATATCGTCTTCCTTCCAGAGATTCCCATTTATTTTTATTGGTCGTTTCCGTAATAGTCGTGTATTGATCGAACCTACCGGCAACAAATACAACACGCCTCTGAATTGCTTCGATGTCTTACTTAACGCAACCTCTTGCTAATTCCAGACACTAGACGATTACCCAGAATGTGTCACAGTACAGTTCTGTACGCAGTCTCCTTTGCAGATGAACGACACTTTCCCATTTGTCTCACCAAACTGAAGTCGAACATTCACCTACACCACTACCGACCTTACGTATGCGTTGCGTTCCATAGTGCTCTGCAGCTTTACGCCATGATATCTACCAGACGTCAGAGTATCAAGCAGCACAGCACTAAGGTGTCTGCTACTCATTTACATCAACTTACATTTTTCTACATTTCGAGCGAGCTGGCATTCTTCAGCACCACACGTCCGCAGCTCGTGGTCTATTGGCTAGCGTTGCTGCCGCTGGATCACGCGGTCCCGGGCTCGATTCCCCACCGGGACCGAGCAAAAAAAAAAAAAAAAAAAAAAAAAATGGACTGTGTAAAAATTGGAACCCCGTACGGTCGCTGATGACCGCGTAGTTGAGCGCCCCACAAACCAAACATCATCATCAACACCATCACCATACACAAATTCCGTGTAAGTCATCCTGTATTTTCCTGTGGTCACTTTCCTTACACTGTACCGTTATCAGCACCAGCTGCAGATAACTGCTCACCCTAATTTGCCAGATATTTTATATATGCAGGGTGAAGAAAAATTCGCACACTCGGACTTCGCAGCACGATTCCTGACATACTGGCAGTACAAAAATGTCTCTCAGAATGCCGTCCTGCGCATATTTCGGGCATTAAATGGACGCTAAAGATTGGCAATCTGGCAACACTGTAATCACATGTAAGGTAACTACCTCTGCCAGCAAATACACACCGAAGTTGTGCAGTTGGTACAGGGGAAAAATGGTTCAAATGGCTCTGAGTACTATGCGACTTAACTTCTGAGGTCATCAGTCGCCTAGAACTTAGAACTACTTAAACCTAACTAACCTAAGGACATCACACACATCCATGCCCGAGGCAGGATTCGAACCTTCGACCGTAGCGGTCACGGGGTTCCACACTGAAGCGCCTACTACCGCTAGACCAGCGTGGTAGGGTATATGGCGTCTTAATCGTCATACAGCGATTACAGTGGTTCTTATACAAAATATTTGCCGTTACGTAACACGAACACAGAAATGGAAGTACAATCGTTTTCATTACTCAGCTTTTAAGGATATCTTTTGCACAATGTGGACGTGGTTTGTTTCACACCACTACATCTACTAGATTCCAAATCTGCTTTCTGTGTACCCTCCCCCAATGGCTCCATCGAAATTATTTGCAACGCACGTTGCTAGCCATACTGTTGACGTAAGGCCCTAACTAAATGTAATGGATCTGAACGTGGCAAGAATAACAGTTGGCATTAATCGATGGAACAATTGGGAGAGGGTACACACAAAACAGATTTGGAATGTAGTAGATGCAGTGGCGCAAAACAAGTTTTCTTTAAAAGCTGACCCATGAAAGCGATTTCTGTGTTGTAGTACGTAAGCGCAACTGTTTTGTAGAAGACCCACTGTAACTGCTGTATGACGCCAGATACCGTACTACGCAAACTACTTTTAGCAAATAAAAACAAATAAGCCTCCACCCAGAATCGAACCCTCAACCCGCTGCATGCTAACCAAAAATGCTGTCGCCTGCACCAACTGCACTGGGCTACTGCTGTTTCCTGATGGAGATAGTTACCATACGTGTGATTACGGTGTTTCCAGGTTGCCGGTCTTCATTTACTGCCCGAAATATGCGCAGGGTGAAAATTTGTGACAGACATTTTTGTATTACCAATACGTGAGGAATCGCACTGCGAACTCCGAACGCGATTTTTTCTTCACCCTGTTTCGAGAACAACAACGGGCCTGTCGCACTTCCCTAGGCCACTCCTGATTTCTCTATGATGAACACCCGCCATCCAGGATAACGTACAGGGCCCTGTTACTTAAAAAGCCTGTAAGACACTAGTAAATCTGAGAAGCTATTCTCTATGCTCGGACGTTCGCTACGTTTGCAGTGTGTCACACTTTATCGTACCAAAAAATGATTGTACTTCCATTTCTGTGTTGTAGTACGTGGAATCTGCCTGTTCATCTTCGGTCTGGAGGATATCGTACTGGTTTCTGGACAGAAACTATTCCGAAATTAAAATTATATTAATACCTTCAGCTGCTGACGGGCGTTGATATACATCAACGGGGACAGGTGAAAATGTGTGCTTCCACCGGGACTCGAACCCAGGATCTCTTGCTTACATGGCAGACGCTCTATACGTCTGAGCCACCGAGGACACAGAGGATAGTGCGGCTGCAGGGACTATCTCGCGCACGCCTGCCGCGAGACCTACATTCTCACCTTATATGTCCACACACTACATTCGTAGTGTCCCACCCCAACACAGACACCATATCCATATAAGTATATCGTTCTGGCAATATCGGCCATGACATTCTTCTTCTGTGCGGATGCACACATATTCCCCGAGCTCTTACGGGATTTGGTAAGAATGACTTCCACGAGTAATGAGTGTGGGACACTACGAATGTAGTGTGTGGACATACAAGATGAGAATGTGGGTCTCGCGGGAGGCGTGCGCGAGATAGTCCCTGCTGGCCTCTGTGGCCGAGCGGTTCTAGGTGCTTCAGCCCAGAATCGCGCTGCTGCTACGGTCGCAGGTTCTAATCCTGCCTCGGGCATGGAGGTGTGTGATGTCCTTAGGTTAGTTAGGTTTAAGTAGTTCTAAGGGGACTGGTGACCTCAGATGTTAAGTCGCATAGTGCTTAGAGCCATTTGAACAGTAATATGAAATAGACATAAAAGGAAATGTATTGCCGGTATAGTAGCTCAGCGTGTTCGGTCAGAGGGTTTAGCTACCCTCTGTGTAACCGGATCAACGAACAACCTGAACGAGAGTCATCGGACGTCCGCCATGAACAAATTCAACGAACAATATATAGAACAAAATGAGATAACAAAAAAGCATGCCATGTAAGCGGGAGATCCCGGTCTCGAGTCCCGGTCGGGGCACACATTTTCACCTATATCCGTTGATATACACAGGGTGTTTCAAAAATGACCGGTATATTTGAAACGGCAATAAAAACTAAACGAGCAGCGATAGAAATACACCGTTTGTTGCAATATGCTTGGGACAACAGTACATTTTCAGGCGGACAAACTTTCGAAATTACAGTAGTTACAATTTTCAACAACAGATGGCGCTGCAAGTGATGTGAAAGATATAGACGACAACGCAGTCTGTGGGTGCGTCATTCTGTACGTCGTCTTTCTGCTGTAAGCGTGTGCTGTTCACAACGTGCAAGTGTGCTGTGGACAACATGGTTTATTCCTTAGAACAGAGGAATTTTCTGGTGTTGGAATTCCACCGCCTAGAAAACAGTGTTGTTGCAACAAGACGAAGTTTTCAACGGAGGTTTAATGTAACCAAAGGACCGAAAAGCGATACAATAAAGGATCTGTTTGAAAAATTTCAACGGACTGGGAACGTGACGGATGAACGTGCTGGAAAGGTAGGGCGACCGCGTACGGCAACCACAGAGGGCAACGCGCAGCTAGTGCAGCAGGTGATCCAACAGCGGCCTCGGGTTTCCGTTCGCCGTGTTGCAGCTGCGGTCCAAATGACGCCAACGTCCACGTATCGTCTCATGCGCCAGAGTTTACACCTCTATCCATACAAAATTCAAACGCGGCAACCCCTCAGCGCCGCTACCATCGCTGCACGAGAGACATTCGCTAACGATATAGTGCACAGGATTGATGACGGCGATATGCATGTGGGCAGCATTTTGTTTACTGACGAAGCTTATTTTTACCTGGACGGCTTCGTCAATAAACAGAACTGGCGCATATGGGGAACCGAAAAGCCCCATGTTGCAGTCCCATCGTCCCTGCATCCTCAAAAAGTACTGGTCTGGGCCGCCATTTCTTCCAAAGGACTCATTGGCCCATTTTTCAGATCCGAAACGATTACTGCATCACGCTATCTGGACATTCTTCGTGAATTTGTGGCGGTACAAACTGCCTTAGACGACACTGCGAACACCTCGTGGTTTATGCAAGATGGTGCCCGGCCACATCGCACGGCCGACGTCTTTAATTTCCTGAATGAATATTTCGATGATCGTGTGATTGCTTTGGGCTATCCGAAACATACAGGAGGCGGCGTGGATTGGCCTCCCTATTCGCCAGACATGAACCCCTGTGACGTCTTTCTGTGGGGACACTTGAAAGACCAGGTGTACCGCCAGAATCCAGAAACAATTGAACAGCTGAAGCAGTACATCTCATCTGCATGTGAAGCCATTCCGCCAGACACGTTGTCAAAGGTTTCGGGTAATTTCATTCAGAGACTACGCCATATTATTGCTACGCATGGTGGATATGTGGAAAATATCGTACTATAGAGTTTCCCAGACCGCAGCGCCATCTGTTGTTGACAATTGTAACTACTGTAATTTCGAAGGTTTGTCTGCCTGAAAATGTACTGTTGTCCCAAGCATATTGCAACAAACGGTGTATTTCTATCGCTGCTCGTTTAGTTTGTATTACCGTTTCAAATATACCTGTCATTTTTGAAACACCCTGTATCAACGCCCGTCAGCAGCTGAAGGTATTAATATAATTCTAATTTCGTTCTGGACGGCTGCAAGTCTTCAATGGTGTCTCTTCTTTCAGAAATGTCCGGAAGAACAGACACCATATCCGTATAAGTATACAGAAACTATTCTGTCTCGAGGAAATTCATTGTATTCAAACTAATGACATTCTCATGAGTTCTGTAGCAAGGTGACATTAAAGATGTTGGTCTGTAATTTTGCGGGTGCGTTCTTTTGCCCTTCATGTATTGGAAGTCACCTGTACATTTTTTCCAATAGTCTTTGCGTTTTTCGAGAGATTCGTGATAAATGAAAGCTAAATAAGGGACCAGTGCCGAGGGGAGTATTCTCTGTAAAATGGAATTAGGGTCACATCCAGCCCCGCAAACTCCTGCAAAATGTCAGTGTGATGAGCATCAGTCGGGCCTGCTGAACGGCAGGTGGCGCCACATTCTCCGCCACCTCTCGACTTCCGAGGCAGCAGCCATCAGGTGGCTGATGGCACCAGAAACGCCTTCAGCTGTTCCCAGACTGTGACCATCTCCTCCGGCGTCTCCACATAGCACGGACACTCCCAGTCCATCCTAATACGAGGGTCGTTCAACAAGTAATGCCCCACATTTTTTAAAAAGCCATTAATATACGAAAACAAACGTCCTTACTGGTGCTTCATATTTGATTTTTGTTCTGTGCATCGGTGAAGTTTCGAACCGTTCTGGCAGATGGCAGAGCCGTAGTACAGCGTCAAAACGGTATCTACATACGACTCACGTTACAAGCAGCGTGCTGTTACTGAATTCTTGTGTGCAGAAAAAGAAACCGTGGCGAGCATCCATAAACGTTTGTGTGCAGTGTATGGCGAGGCTGCAGTTCATATTACAGTTGGGCGATGGGTAAGGAAAGTCACAGCCTCAGGAAGTGCAGAAACAGAGCTCCATGATCAGCCACGCTCGGGACGTCCTGTCACAGCCACTGCTCCAGGCATGCTGAATCATGCGGACGCCATTATTCGTGCAGACCGGCGCATCACAACTCGAGAATTGGCTCTGCAGTTGTCGGTCAGCATTGAAAGTGCGTCTGCAGTGATCGAGACGTTCGGATATTTAAAGTGGTGCTCACAATGGCTTCCACGAATTCTCACAGCCGACCACAAGATGCAACGAGAGGCCATTTCATCTCAATTGTTGGAGCGTGTTGAGACCGACGGAGAGGCCTTTCTGTAACTAATCGTTACGGAGGACGAAAGCTGGGTGCACCACTTCGTGCCGGAAACAAAAAGGTAGCCCGTGCAGTGGCATCACCCTCATTCACCACAAAAGAAGAAATTCAAGACAACCTCCTCTGCCGGAAAAGCCGTGGTGACAGTCTTCTGGGATTCTGATGGCGTCGTTCTCGTGGATGTGATGCCAAGAGGGTCAACCATCAATTCAGAGGCATAAACTGAAGAACCGTTTTCGACGTGTTCGATCGGACAAGAATCCAGCAGAAATCTTGCTCCAACACGCTAACGTATGCCCACACACAAGTCTGAGAACTTGGGAACACATCACTAAATTGCGTTGGACATCATTGCCTCATCCACCCTATAGTCAAAGACCTGGCACCCTCGCACTTCTGTCTCTTTGGGACGCTTAGGGATTCTCTGCAGGGAACACACTTTGAAGATGCAGTGAAAACATGGCAACGCGTAGAGGACAAGAACTTTTACCAGCAGGGAATACATGCTCTTCCGCAACGTTGGCGTACGGCTATAGAGCGTGACGGAGACTAACTAGAAAAATAGGACATGGAAGAGACATGTTGATGTATATTGTCACCAAATTCTAACTCTTCACAATAAATATGTTCCGAGAAAAAAATGTGGGGCGTTACTTATTGAACGACACTCGTATTAAGATTCAAATGCAGACAGTAGGTATAAAAAGTGCAAAATAAAAGTCAATTCATTCGCCTCTTAGACATGGATTTGCACTGTAAAATTTGTTAGAAACAGAAACACAAGCTACTATAAAACTCTTGAGCCTGTCACTGCACTAGTTCACTGCGTACTGGCAGACAAGCAGACACGGATATGGGTGGTTACATTACTGTACTCAAAGCTAGGCGGCTGTGACGGGTTCAAATATATTGTCGTGTATTTATACGGGTTTTCTATGGTCACACGGGGACACTAGGCTATAAATCTGATTTAAACTGGTTGGCACGTGATATTTAAGTTCCGATGCCATAGAACTCTATAGTCTTTCCATGCACATCTAAAATCTCTTCTTAATTTTAATTATGGTGACAGTTAACTTTTTTAAAATGGATGAAATTTTTCTTTTCACCAACACCTTCAAACGTATCACATCAAATCTCGAAACCTATTGAACTCGGGGCAGTAACTTACTACCAGAAATCTCGTTCGATGATGAATCTTTCGAGAGTTACCAACTACATTGCGTTTCCTATACACAGGGTGTTCAGAAAGAGTCTCAAAACCTTGGAGGGTGTTGCACGGCTGGCTATGCTGGAACATAACTGTTAAGAAAGGAATTCGATACGTTTGGCCGTTTACGAGTTAATTAACATTGAAGTTAGCCAATCAGGCCGATGTGCACGCATATTCAAGCTCCCCGCTAGAGACGGTGTGGCCAAACGTGCTCTTCGTTTGGTTTCCTCAAACCGGACGAGAGAGCGACACAAAAACTGGGCACCGGGCGGTAGTAGGGATCGAACCCGAGCCACATGCTAAGCAGTCTCGTGCGCTGTCATCTACGCTATGAGAACAACTGGCATTAATTGCATCTGTCGGACCGCTGAATTTGCACGCCCAACAGCCTGATTGGCTAGCTTCAATGCTAATCACCTCGGATACGGTGAACGTATCAATCTTTTTCTCAATAATTTTTCCTCACCACAACCTACACTGCAACACCCTTACAAGCTTTTCATACTGTTTCTGAACACTCTGTACATGCTTCTGAGTGCGACGTTTTAATGCAATTATGTCAACATATAACTTGGATTCAATCTGACGTTCAAAGATTCTATCTCCTACAAATATCTCGTAAAGTTTCAGAGATTCACGTATGATATCAGTTTCTGGCCTATCCCTGCATATCTCGGAAACTATTAGACACACCGAAATAACATCTCGGTGTCCACACAAAATGTATTATATGAAGTCCTTCTTTATAAAGAGGTGATGTGAGCTCGATCAACAGTATTCCGTAGCCTCACAACAGGAAAGGAAAATTCTCCGAAATAAATTGAAAAACACAAGATTTAATGGAAGTAAGTGCATCATTAAAGTACACTATATACTGTCCACTAGTTAATGGGAAAACTCCGCTATTCAGGGTCACAGTCAATGGACCTATCAGTGTTGCTGCTCGTAGTCACAGATATAATCGAGTCTCTGATGCACTGTTGTAACGTTCCTTCATTATTCCATGGTTCTTATAATATATTCGTCTCACAAGTTTCACTGTTATTTTCCAGTCTTTGAATGCTACTTTTCCAACTGACTTCTTAACAAAGCGTTCGCTTTGTCAATGTAAATTTATCGTCTGACCTATGTCTATGCTGTTGATGGCCGTTAGTTTATCCACCAGTTTCTGCTGTTACTTTGACTGTAAAAAAATTCACACATGCATGATTAAGAAGCAGAAAATTAGTACTTGAATAAAAATAAATTTTTTAATTTAGTACATTTTTGAATCAGACTAAAAAGTATAAATTTGTTTCGTTTATCCCATTTCAGATTTCTAACGCCATGTAGATAGTTGTGAAAACTGTAATTGTGGATTTTTAATTGCTATGAGAGCACTTGTAAGAATTATAACGAGAGTGTGGGTGGATGCAGTACATAACTGATTCATCAATAGTTTACGCTGTAACTATTATTTACTGCATGTTCCTCAGGTTTCTTGTTATAAATCGTTAAGTATTTTTCATAGATACGTATTAAAGTGCGCCCAGATTGTTGAGTGGTCAGCGTGACGGATTCCCGTCCTACGGGCCCAGGTTCGCTTCCCGGGTGAGTCGGAGATTTTCTCCGCTCAGGGACTGGGTGTTGTGTTGTCTTCATCATCATTTCATCCCCATCCGGCGCACAGGTCGCTCAATGTGGCGTAGAATGTAATAAGAGCTGCACCAAGGCGGCCGGACTGTCACGCAAGGGGCCTCCCGGCCAATGACGCAAAACGCTCTTTCCATTTCCACAGATATTAAAAATTCACAACCATAAATTTTCAGAAGTATCTGTTTTGGGCTAGGAACTGGTATAGGTCTAGGAGAAATTATTTAAGTGATTATTGCCATCCTCAAGGTAAATTAGACGCTTTGGTTTGTATTGCGACTCAACTTACAAAAATTCTGCACTTTTCAGGTTATTATCATTTAACTTATTTATTAAACAAACCTCATTCAAATGTAATACTAAATGTTCGAAGGTTAATATAATTTTCAGTGCGATATGGTCCTCAGCTGCGATGAATTTTTTGAATGATTTCTTGAAGCCTTCAGCTGCCACTTCCTTTATTTCCTGTACGATTGTACAATTTCGCCCTTAGGCCATTTTCAAGTATTTTTTGGACGATTTTTTGGTATCGTCTGTCTGATCGATGTTTATCTGATCTGTGCTGCGTAAAGGGGTGTCCCCATCCAGTGTTTGGAACAGTGTTCGCACTTTCTTTTTACGCCATTTCATAAAAGAACTTTCAGATGAACAAATCACTGACTTCATGAATCTAATCACAGTCGTAGTCAAATAAAAATACTTTGAATTTAATGGTCAACTGTATCAGCACCCGATGGTCTCGCTATGGGAAATCCGTTGGCTGGTATCCTTGCTGGAGAAAAGTTCTTCAACCGTTTGCCAGCTACAGCGCTGGGCATTCTCTCCTAGTTCAGATACGTCGATGGTATTTTAGTCATCTACAAAGGACCTGTTGATGGTATTGACCGTATTTTCAGTCAATTTATTGAACTTCACGAGAAAATATCCTTCACCGGTGAATTCGGAAATGAGTTCCGCTAGCTGAGCTTTCTTGATTTGACGCTAACAGCAGAACAAAATAAAATATCTTTTAATGTTTTTCGTAAAGAATTATGTACGGATGAGATCGTACCTGCTTCTTCCATGCACCCTCAATCTCATAAAACGGTTTCTTCCACTCTGCTATTCACAGAGCTACTTCTATTCCACTCTCGAAAGAAAAATTCGAGGAAGAAATTAATTTGATCAAAACTATAGCACTTAACAACGAATACGATACTTCCATAGTTGACGACATCCTTAAGTAGAGCCGGCCGCGGTGGTCTCGCGGTTCTAGGCGCGTAGTCCGGAACCGTGGGACTGCTACGGTCGCAGGTTCGAATCCTGCCTCGGGCATGGATGTGTGTGATGTCCTTAGGTTAGTTAGGTTTAAGTAGTTCTAAGTTCTAGGGGACTGATAACCACAGCAGTTGAGTCCCATAGTGCTCAGAGCCATTTTGAACCTTAAGTAGAAAACTGTTAAAAGATTTACCTCTATCATTGAGTCCAACCAAAAGAAGAAATTATTTTCTATTTCCTTCTTTGGGCCCATCTCCTATCAATTCGACGCCTTCTTCATAATAAATACAATTGTAATGTCGCCTTTTCAGCCAATAATAGCTCGAAAAAAAGTTTGTCACAATTTAAAATCCACCTGTTCCCCTTTGAAAAACTCTCGTGTCTATAAGATTTTTGTGACACTTGCTCTTTTTACCACATAGGACAAAAAGGACGTGCCTCACCAGTCAGATACAAAGAACATCTTTTAACAAAAAATGGCGTCTTTTGCAGACCATCTTCCGATTACAGGTTACGCACCCAAAGCTGTTCGCGATATCAACATTTTGCACATTGAGAAGAAAGACCGTAGATTAGATGTTCTAGAAGAATTAGAAATTTTTAAACATCTTTCTCGTAATGATGGTCTCATTCTTAATGAGCAGCTACAAATAGGTAACAAAAGCTTCTTCAACGGTATAAAGCCGTTACTTGACATTTGATTTGTGTTCCCTCGTGCAGTTACCGAAATATTTTTTCTATTTAAGTCGGCTCATAATGTTTTTGTTTTTTAAAAGTTTTTATTAACTGCATTTCATGTTATACTAATCTATTCTGCTCACTGAGTTATTCAGCTCCCTTTGTATTTCTAAAATGGCGTTTTCAACCTTTAAACTATATATATAAGCTCTTATGTAGACAATTTGTTACCGTGTGTGGAGCTGTCGGGTAAAATTATTGCCTTTTACTTTATGTAGAAAATAGTGTTCATCGTAGCATTTGCCTGTCTACATTCTGGAAGTTAAGTATCTTGTTTGTATTTGCGACTACTAGATGGCACTCTTTGTGTTGTGGTCACCTGCCTGCAATTGTTAACGCGGGATTATATTAGATTAGATTCAGTTTTCGTTCCATGGACCCAAAAAATGAGATGAATCTCGTGGGTGTGGAACATGTCAGAAAGTATAACATAAAAACATAAAACATTTGAATATAGTAATTACTACCCTGATCATTTGTCAGGAGATAGTCGAAATAGGTGAATGCAATACAGTAAACTGGAACAGCTAATATTTACAGCATTAATACGCTGTCAGAATAAAACATTGTTATGCACTATTAATAAATTTATCATACACAAGACACCTAATCTTTATCGTTGTGGCCAAGTGATGTCAAAACTGAAATCTAACAGTCATTTTTACTTAAGCTGGCTTAACAGTGTCTGTTGAGATATTCATCCACAGAGCAGGAGTTGCCTATCAAAAAGTCTTTCGAACTCTGTTTAAACGGTGCTTTATCTGAAACGAAGTTTTTAACGGTTGCTGGCAACTTATTGAAAATGTGTGTTCCTGAATATTGGACCCCTTTTTGGACCAAGGCAACAGATTTTAAGTCTTTATGTAGATTGATCTAATTCCTAGTGTTGATACTATTTATTGAGCTATTGATTGGAAATAGAGATATATTACTTGCCACAAATTTCATTAGGGAGTAAATGTAGTGAAAAGCAGTGGTTAGAATACGAAGTTCCTTGAACAGGTTTCTACAGATGTTCTTGAATTTACACCACAAATGATTCTTATTACACGCTTTTGCATGTTAAAAACTTTTGCTCAGTTTGATGAATTACCCCAGAATATGATCGCATATGACATAATAGAATGAAAGTAAGCAAAGTATGAAAGTTTTTTTATATTTATATCTCCTACATCTGACACCATTCTCACTGCACATACAGACTTGTTTAGGTGCTTAAGCAATTTTTTGGTATGCCCTTTCCAACTGAATTTATTATCGAGTTGTAATTCCAGAGATTTAACACTGACAACCTCTTCGATTTGCATGTCTTCATAAGTTATACACATGCTGGAAGGAAATCTCTTACAGGTTCTGAACTGCATATAGTAGATCTATTCAATGTTTAATGACAGTGAATTAACTTTAATCCACTTATTAATGTCAGTGAAAATTTGATTAGTGGCTATTTCTAAATATGTACATGACTTGCTACTTACTGTAATGTTTGTATCATCTGCAAACAAAACAAACTTGCATGTGGCTACGTAACAGACGAGAGTCATCAATGTACACAAGAAAAGGAAATGGACCCAAGATTAAACCTTGACGAACACCACATGTAATTAATTCCCAATCAGATGAAGACTGACTGCTTACAGCACACATATTTTGCAACGACACCCTTTTTTTCTTGTTAGTTAGGTAAGACTCAAACCACTTTGCCGCACTACCGGTGACACCGTTAATATTCTAATTTACTTAAGAGAATGGTGTGGTTCACACAGTCAAAGGCTTTTGACAGGTCAAAGAAAATGCCAATATCCTATAATTTATTATCTAATGAAATAAGTACATTCTCACTGTAAATGTGAATAGCTTTCTCTGTATCAGAACCCTTAAGAAATCCAAACTGTGACTTGAACAATGTACTATTTGCAACCAGATGCTTAAGGAGACGCTTGAACACAACCTTTTCAAATATTTTTGAGAAAGCCGGCAAAAGTGAAATTGGTCGATAGTTTGATGGTATCTCTTTATCCTCCTTCTTGTAAAGAGGCTTAACTTCAGCATATTTTAGCCAGTCTGGAAATGTTCCACTGATAAGAGATTAATTACACAAATAACTTCATATAGAGCTCAACTCTCATGAGCACTCTTTGATTAACTTCATTGATATGTTATTGTACGCTCTAGAATACTTAGATTTTAAGGATTTTGTGATGGATGCTACTTCTTTGGGAGACGTGAGTGTCATTGGCATTTTACTGAAGTTATTTTTAAAGACTGGTCTTAGATACTCCATTGCTTGTTCACCAAACCTGATAACCCAAGCTATCAGTAACGGAAATGAAGTACTTGTTTAAGAGGTTTGCAACACTACACACACTTCTTACCGAAGTCTCATTTATTTTTAGAGCTATCTGTTCCTCTTCCTTTCTGGCCCCACATGTCTCTATCTTCACTATATCTCATACAGTTTTTATTTTGTTGCCCAATGTAATTATGTTTTTCTCATAATAAAGCTGATCCGATTTCTGGATTACTTACTTCAATATTTTGCAGTATTCTTTGTAATGCATTACAGTGCTAACATCAGAGCTGTTCCTAGACGGTAGATACTATCTCCTTTTTGTCCCACATTATATCTTTATTCCTTGTGTAATCCATGGTTTATTTTTTGACTGTTGTGTGATTCGAGTTACCTTTAGAGGAAAACAATTTTCTTAAGTGGAGATAACTTTATTAATAAATGCTTTGTACGAGGATTGGAACTTAAATAGAGGCAACTGTTTATTCACAACCGATACAAAAGAGTTACATGTTTGCACCTGCTACTGTCCTTCAAAGTAGTCACCAGCGTTGTGTAGAACTCGTTTCCAGCGACGTGGAAGGCGTAGTATACCGTAAGCAGAGCCTGTTCTGTTGATGGTGCGAATGGAGCGGTCTAAAGTTATGGTGAGTCTCGTGTACGAGTGTGATGGTGTTATCTTAACGTATTACGTTCCTCCAGATATCACTTAGAACCTCTGTCGTAGAAACCAACGGTAATAACTACGTTAATTTCTCACAAAGAAAAAATGATGATGTAGATCTGAGTGTTCCATTAGCAATTATTCTATTCTTTCAGGTTTTAAGTCAAGCGCTAAACTGCTTAAGACTGAGATCAGTGTAGTTCCACTGGAGAGGTGTGAGAAGTACTACCAGAGGAAGTTCCCGGAGGGGCTCAACAACTCCATCATCTGCGCGGGGGACCCCGCCGGCCAATCGGACACTTGCTCGGTAAGCTGACTGCCTCCACTTTGGTCTCTTGCAGCTGTTTCTCAGAGAGTCTTCTGCGCTGATCGTTATCTGATCTCTGCCGAGTAAAGGCATGTCCCCACCTAGTCTCTGAAACACTGTTCGCAATTCCCGAACTGTCAGTTGTCGTGACACGTTGTCGACACGACAACCGTCCTGTCGGTGAAGACTGAAGGACACATTGTTGTTGATGGCGAGTTGCCGCATGTGGCCGCTGCACGGAGCTAGTGACGATGCTCTTGCGTAGCGTTTATGGACCGTAATGTCGGGTATGATTCAGTATGGAGAGATAAGGGTAACGACTTGTGAATGGATTTTTCTAAAACATGTAATTTGCTCATTACAAATGATATTAAATTAAAGCTGAAGTTTCTCATTTCTAAATTTATGCCTCAGTCAACACTAACAACAGACTGAAAGGAAAGGTTTGATCGCCGCCCCGCTAGAAAACAGCAAAACTGATCAAGGGGCCGGGAGTTATACAAGTTTATGCCTACTTACCTTCATTTATGTTTTGTACTGCACAAAAACCTGGAACCGTAAATGTTTTGCCTTGGAAGGGTTCTTTGGAAACATAAAAAAAGTTTTAAATTTGACGCAACGGCACATCAGAAGAGGTAGTCCTTTTCTGGAATGTTCGAGACATCCAGTGCAGATAGTGCGTTCGTACGTTACGATTAGTTGCACTAAATTACGCAATTCAGATTAGCGTATATGGTTAGATACCGTTCGTTTAGTAATTCGGTCTTGCACTCTGTAACACCCCTCCCCTCTTACACAAGTCATTTGAGCTGTTGTTTTACAAAAGTTTGATTCAGATCGTGTTACTAATAGTTAACTGAAGCAATAGGACTCAAAGTTAATTATTCTTCTGCATTCCGTAAATACTGCACTAAACAAGGCAGATTGTAAGTCGTTTCTGTTAGGTCACACAAACTTACAGTTACCTGTTGTATCAACGCAAAATTATGTTCGCGTGACCCGTTCGGACATACTTTTAATGATTAAACAAATTGCAATCAATGAACCTAAAATTTTAATTACTCGTATATTGTTAGCATTAACTGTTTCATGAGAAAGCTGTTGAACGTCATTTTACTTGTAAAACTATTTATGCAGTTCACTGTGAGATATTAATTATTAAGCAGATCACTCATTCATATGAGCGGGTACGAAAATATCCTTTCTGGTTCTGAGCCAAGTAATAACTAAATTAACGCAGGAAATGAATTTGCAACTTTACTTTCTTTATATAGACGTCCCGTAAACACAAGTAAACGTAAATGCACATACACTTGCTGCAATTAGCAAACAAAATTTTATTTTATTTCAGCTGTAACAACTAAAACGGCTTCTGATACCAAATGTAACAGTTGTGAAACTAAATGTGGCACTTCTGTCACTAAATGTAACTGGGTTTTCTCTTTTGATGCAAGTCAATTGTCAGGATGAGCATTTTAAAGCATTCTGTCAGGGTGAAAATATTAAATAAATTAACTTTTCTCTCTTAACAACATGTGGGCAGGGTGGGTTCTTCCTTGGCTCGGGTATGAGGTCTAATGAAACATCATTTTTACATAAGAATAACTTTTATTGAAGATTTGTACAACTGTATCTTACGGAATATTCTGGTTCGGAGAGCGGCAGCTGTGTCGTTTGTGAAGTCTTCTGCTGCGGCAGCGGCAGCGGCGGCGGCGGCGGCGGCGGCGGCGGCGTCTGATTACGCGTAGCGGTGTGTATCTCGTGTCGCCGTCTCGCCCAGCTGACTGGAGACGCGCAGCGCGAGGTGGCCGGTTTAATTATTGCGAGCGAAGTCGTGCATGGGATGATACCTTGGGTGTGGCGTCCCAGTGTTTCTCTTCTCTATGCGGCCGCGTGTGTTGTGCGTCGACCAGCGGAGCGGCGCGGCGGGGGAAGGCCAGTGTCCCGGACTCGAACCACGGACTCCCGCTTGCCAGTCTTCGGCTGTCAGGTCTTCATCCCAGCTCACAGGTGACTACTGATGTGAGGCCGTCTCCTTCCCGTCCTCACGAGTCACCCGGGTATGTAAAAACCAGACTTCAAATACCTTTTAACTTCTGTCTTCTGGCGCCGCGGCTGCTGCTTGCTATTCCATTACAGCGGCGGACTTGGTTCGTCTGTGCATGATGCAGACTCTTCTTGCATGACGGTCTTCAGCACCGAAACTGACTGAAAACTACTGCTACGCTTCTTCGTCTTCTTCGTCTCTCGTCTCCGTCTCCGTCTTCGACTCCGTCTTCGTCTGTCTTCATCTGTCTGGCCCACTGCGTCACGCGTATTTATTCACTTCAGTTTACTGGAGGTGAACGACTTCACGGTCATTGCCTCGTCTGTCACGTTGAAAAGCTTCTCGAAGAATCTTCTTAACGTCGGTCGTTGGCTCTTGGAATGTAGGTGAGGGCCTTTGATCACATGTGACGACTGAGAAACACGTGAGCCGGTCATTGCCTCTTCTGTCACGTTGAAAAGCTTCTCGAAGAATCTTCTTAACGTCGGTCATTGGCTCTTGGGATGTAGGCGAGGGCCCTTGCTCACATGCGACAACTGAGAAACACGTGAGCCGGTCGGGCGACGCCCTGACGGCTGAATCGACAGCGCCCGCTATGTGGAAGTTGCTGACTTCACGGTCATTGTGTCTTCTGTTCTGCTGTTCGGCCCGCTGTTTGCGAGTATGTAACTCTCTAAACTAAACCAAGTTTTTCATTTATATTCTAATTTCTAGTTCACTTTGATTTCACTAATTTATTTACTTAAGTACCACTCAACATTCCTCCACCCTTCGGAGAAATTCGCCCTCGAATTTACCACTCAACATTCCTCCACTCTTCACACGGCAAAAGCACAAGCAATGAATACTCTCGACTTAAAAGATTACACACGCTTCATATTAAGTATGTGGAAAATACTTTATCACTTTACTAAAGCACTGTACGGTCATGAATCACATAGTGTACACATAAATCGTTGTAATAAGTGTAACAAATCTTGATGACAATGAATAAACAAAAAATAGATTATTCACTTAGAAATTTACATAGCAACACCTGTTTAATCAACCCTATATGAATGCAAGTATATTTATTCTACAGTATTGTTTATTTTAACATGAGTCTGTTTAATAAAGAATGAAGTACAATAAACAAAATTAATACACTAATGCTCAAAAGTAACTACTGAAGTACACCAGTTAAGAGTGTGATATCCAGTTAACAGGGATTTGATGAAGTGTCATATTATGATTTGGCTTATTTTTTCGTCTTAAATAAAAGAAAACTGTACAAAGCAGAAACACCAACACAAAGGTTCCAGATATACCCGTTCCTAAATTTATACTTTTACTTTTGTTTTCACTTTTCAACTTTAAAACATGTAGCATCATAACATTGCCATCAATTTTGCCTTGCTGTGAGTTTATGAACATATCTAATGGCTTCAGAAGGGAACTGTCAAGGGAGTCATTGACGTAGGATAGGTTTTATGTAGGAAATGCTTGCATGGCGTTTTCTGAAAAAAGCAAACAACATGGTTATGAACCTACCAACCTAGTAAAAATAAAAACAAAGAAAAGAAGGAATACATTGTTAACTAAAAGATCTACATGCCTCTACGTTCAACTTTTCTTTCTTAAAAAATAAACCATTATCATTTATTAATTATTTACATATGTATACTACAGTCTACTAAGATTCAACTAGGACATTCGCACTCTTGGTCGAAGATTGTATGGTGCCATGTCTGTATGTTGTGCTGGCGTGGCCACTCTTTTTCCTTTACGGGAACTTCCTCCACCCTTCGGAAAAGCAGACACTATTGTGGAAGGAATTACATCTGGAGCGCCCTTAAAAGGTTTTAAACGACTTGCATGGACAATGGTAGTTCGGGTGGGCAGTTGCAATTTAACGTTGACTGGTGACGTGATCTCAATAATTTGATAAGGACCTCTGTAGTTTGTTACAAATTTCTTCGTTTTTCAAAAAATGGCTCTGAGCACTATGGGACTCAACTGCTGTGGTTATCAGTCCCCTAGAACTTAGAACTACTTAAACCTAACTAACCTAAGGACATCACACACATCCATGCCCGAGGCAGGATTCGAACCTGCGACCGTAGCAGTCGCACGGTTCCGGACTGCGCGCCTAGAACCGCGAGACCACCGCGGCCGGCCTTCGTTTTTCCTCTCGCAATATAAGGAGTTGAAAGCATAACCCACTGACCGATTTTGTAATTTGGATATTTAGCTTGGGTATTATCTAATCTTTCCTGTCGTTCCAAAGCCTTTGTATTAGATTTTTGAACCTTTTTCCATACATCCTTCATCATTCGACTGAAATCTCTTACTGTTTCTCCGACTTTTCCGTTTTTCTGCCTGATTACATCAAAAGGGGACGGCATTTTTCTCCCATAGACCACTTCATAAGGTGACATGCCAGTTGCTTCATGCGTTTTGGCGTTGTATACCGACACGATTATTGGTAAATACGTATCCCAATTAGAATGTTGTTCGTTAATATAATAACTAAGCATCTTGCCAATTGTCCGATGAACTCTTTCTGTGCGCCCGTTGCACTGAGGGTGTAACGGAGTTGTGCGTAATTTGCGTATTTTTAGTAAGTGGCAAAGCTGTTTCATTAGTTCAGACATAAAATTAGATCCCTGATCTGTGATAATAGCTTCAGGTACGCCAAATTTAAGTATCCAGTTGTTAACTAAAGCTTGGGCAACTGTATTTGCTTGCTGATCTGGGAGACTCACCATAGCTAGATAGCGTGAAAAGTGATCTATAATTGTAAGAACATACTTATTACCAGCCGGTGTTCTATGATATGGCCCGTAGAGATCTAGTCCACAGATTTGAAATGGACTTGAAGCCTCGGGGAGCCTCTGTAAGGGTATTTTTGAACGAGAAAGTTCAGCTCGTTGTGCGCACGCAATGCAATTACGAACGTACTGCGCAACATCCTGCTTTCTGGTTTGCCACCAAAATCGCTCTGCTACACGTCTTTCGGTTGTCCGCTGTCCACCGTGTCCTGCAAGGATATGATCGTGGGCCTCTGCCATTATTTCTTGTCTAAGGTGTTGGGGAACAACAATTCGCGGTCCAAGTTTTGTTTTGCGGCATAATACACCATCTTCAAAGCAAAATTGTTTTTGAGTTGCGTATTTTTTGCATTCTGTATCCTCATCTTGTGCCTTTCTCCAGTCCTCAGTATCTCGGCCTGTTGCTTCCAAAAGTGCTATTTTCCGACTTAGGCAATCTGCATTCGTGTGTTTTTTGCCTGGTTTATGGATAACTTCGAAATCCATTTCGGAAAGACATAGGGCCCAACGCGTGAGATGACTAGATGGATCCTTTAACCCAAGCAACCATTTTAAAGCTGCGTGGTCTGTAATAACCTTGAATTTCCTGCCATACAAGTAGCATTTAAAGTATTTGATACCATAAATAACACTTAACAATTCTTTCTCCGTTGTGGAATAATTTCTTTCTGCCGTTGTTAGTTTTCTCGAAGCGTAGGCTATGGGGTGTTCCGCGCCATTAATATTCTGACTCAAAACAACTCCTACTGAATGACCACTTGCGTCACAGGATAAAATAAATTCTTTATTATAATCTGGGTAGGCTAATACTGGACTGCGTGTTAACTTATCTTTAAGGGTTTGAAATGCTGATTCACAATCTTCAGACCAATGAAATTTTGCACCCTTTTTCAATAATTGGGTTAAGGGTCGGGCAATTTCAGCGAAATTTTGAACATATTTCCGGTAGTACGATGCGAGACCAATGAAACTTTGTACTTCCTTAACGCGTTGTGGTGGTGGGAAGTCCTTAACTGCCGAAATTAATCGAGGATCTGTTTTAATTCCTTTTTCACTAATGACATGCCCTAGGTATGTAACCTCTGTCAATGCGAAAGTACATTTTTTCCATATTTAATGTTAATTTAGCTTTTCTAAGTCTCTGAAAAACATTACGCAGACGCACAGCATGTTCATGAATGTCTTTGGAGAATACAATAATATCGTCTAGATATACACAACATTGCTGAGTTTTGAGTCCTCGCAATACTCCATCGAGTAGTCTTTGAAAAGTTGCTGGTGCATTTTTCAAACCGAAAGGCATCCTTTTAAATTGCCAATGGCCTCCAGGGGTAGAAAATGCTGTTTTATGCCTATCTTCAGGTGCAACTTCCAATTGATGATATCCGCTACGTAGATCGATTGTTGAAAAGTATTTACTGTTACCCAAACTGTCAATGATATCTGTAATGTTTGGAAGAGGATAAACATCTGAGATAGTTTGTTTGTTAAGGTGTCTGTAGTCACAACAAAATCTATATCGTTTCGTACCGTCGGGAGACTTCTTTGGAATAATTACGATATTTGAATTATAAGGCGAATCAGAATATTCTATAATTCCATCTTTTAGATGCTGTTCTAAAAATTCATCCAGTACTGGCTGTAAGTGATGCGCAACTCTATAAGGCTTCCTATAAACTGGAGGGCTATTTCCTGTTGGGATCCTATGCTGTGTGATATCTGTTGCTGGCAGTGGACCTTCTGCATTAAATAATTCTTGAAACTCAACTAAAACTGCTTCTATCGTGTCTCTATCCTTTCCTTGCAAATGCTCAATCTTCTGGCGTAATGCGGTTTTATAGGCGTCTGGTTTCTGACCATCGTTAATATCTGACCAAATGAAATCTTCTTCTTCAAAAGTACTGACTGTAGCTACTAATATTCCCTTATGCAACTCTTTGTCCTCCACTCCGAAATTGTCAATATGTACCGGTACTTTTCTTTCTCCCTCAACGTCTTGAACCCGTACAACACTCCTACGTACAAAACAATGTGATACATCTAATTCCTCATTTTCCTCTAAAGGCTCTATTAGACACACTGTATCTGTAGGTACCTCGGGGTCAACTGTCATCCAGAAAAGTTTTCCTGAGCCAGATGGTATCTGATCCCGCGAATCAACCTTCAAGGACGTTGCACGCAGTGTAGTTGATTTCGCCTTCCGGTTGGGGAAATCTTGCGTCAGAGGGCCCTTTGCAGCGGTGTCACCTAGCTGAAACACTATTCCGCTAAGTTCTACAGTTTGCTGTCTGAGGTCGATTTTAGCGTGATGTTTATTCAGGAAATCCAGTCCTAGGATCGCGTCGTACCCGTCAGTTACTTTTGTTACCACTTCTACATCTTCCTTAAATTGTACACCGTGAATATAGAAAATCAGTGATGTACATCCTAATGACTTCACTGTACCTCCTCCTACTCCACTCAATCTATACCTTGGAGGGTCATATTTCTTTTCTCTAATACATTCATTACTTACTATTGATACGTTTGCACCTGTATCCACTAGTATCCTTGCCTCTTTATCCTGTATGGTAGCAGATAACCAGCATTCCGCCTTCACATTCGCCTTAATGGCATGAAATTTTATTGGGAACGCCTGGCGGCGGCTCCGACATTCCCGTTTGAGTTTAACTGATTTCCATTTCCAAAAACTTTCTTAGACCTGCATTCCCTGAATGTGTGACCTATTCTTTGACAATTAGTGCATTGAGGTTGTCTGCAGTTTTTTGCTATATGTCCCTGTCGATCGCACCTAAAACATCGTACTCCTGCTGAAAATACATTTCGCTTCTCCTTGTATCTGATGGCAATGTCTATTTCTTCGAAAGCTGTCGCCACAGATACAGCTTCTGCTAAATTTTTAGGAAACTCTGCCCTGACACGACGGGAAGTTTCAAGAGGCAACCCACGTAAAAATGTATCCAGAGCTCTATCTTCTGCCTCTTGTAAAATAACTTTATTTGCTTCATCACTAGTTGTCAACTGATAGGTGTTAATATTAACTTTTCTAATCCTATCTACAAAGCTTTCTAACGACTCGTTTTGCCTCTGAGTGATAGTGTTTAATTGTTCCCTATAAAATCTACAGCTGTTCTGTTTTTGAAAACGTTTAAGCAATCCTTTCTTCAATTCCTCAAATGTTGGAGCATTCCGTAATTCTTCATGGTATAAGACGTGTGCTTTAGCCTCTCGTGTCAATCTTAACTTTGTCATTTGTAAGAGCTGTTCATCTGACCATGATCCTAACTTTGCAGCTGCTACTAAATCATCAAAAAAGGCTGTTATGTCCTCGCCAGGTTTGCCTGAAAAAGGAGTTACTAAGGCTGCTGCTGAGGAATCTAGGGTGGGAGGGATTGAACTGGTTTGCCTAACCTCACTCAACTGTTTAAATAATGCATTATTATCATTTTTAAGCTGTGCTATCTGATTAACTAAGCTCTGAATAGCTTCATCAGTAGAAACCGCTTGTGGTGCTGACTCTGACTTTGTACGATTTCGTGTCATCATTTTACAACTATTAGTTACACAATCTTACCCCACTGAATTCAAAAGATGTTTAAATATTTTCGACAAACTCATAAAATCATGAGAGAAAATACACTTCTAAATAAAGAAAATATTACGACTGCTATGCAAACCTCTATCCTTTCACACATTAAACAATACTAACTGCGGACCTTAAGTGACTGTCATTCACACCTCATATTAAGCCAAGGGTTTTTTCTCTGACACCAAATGTAACAACTAAAACGGCTTCTGATACCAAATGTAACAGTTGTGAAACTAAATGTGGCACTTCTGTCACTAAATGTAACTGGGTTTTCTCTTTTGATGCAAGTCAATTGTCAGGATGAGCATTTTAAAGCATTCTGTCAGGGTGAAAATATTAAATAAATTAACTTTTCTCTCTTAACAACATGTGGGCAGGGTGGGTTCTTCCTTGGCTCGGGTATGAGGTCGAATGAAACATCATTTTTACATAAGAATAACTTTTATTGAAGATTTGTACAACTGTATCTTACGGAATATTCTGGTTCGGAGAGCGGCAGCTGTGTCGTTTGTGAAGTCTTCTGCTGCGGCAGCGGCAGCGGCGGCGGCGGCGGCGGCGGCGGCGGCGTCTGATTACGCGTAGCGGTGTGTATCTCGTGTCGCCGTCTCGCCCAGCTGACTGGAGACGCGCAGCGCGAGGTGGCCGGTTTAATTATTGCGGGCGAAGTCGTGCATGGGATGATACCTTGGGTGTGGCGTCCCAGTGTTTCTCTTCTCTATGCGGCCGCGTGTGTTGTGCGTCGACCAGCGGAGCGGCGCGGCGGGGGAAGGCCAGTGTCCCGGACTCGAACCACGGACTCCCGCTTGCCAGTCTTCGGCTGTCAGGTCTTCATCCCAGCTCACAGGTGACTACTGATGTGAGGCCGTCTCCTTCCCGTCCTCACGAGTCACCCGGGTATGTAAAAACCAGACTTCAAATACCTTTTAACTTCTGTCTTCTGGCGCCGCGGCTGCTGCTTGCTATTCCATTACAGCGGCGGACTTGGTTCGTCTGTGCATGATGCAGACTCTTCTTACATGACGGTCTTCAGCACCGAAACTGACTGAAAACTACTGCTACGCTTCTTCGTCTTCTTCGTCTCTCGTCTCCGTCTCCGTCTTCGACTCCGTCTTCGTCTGTCTTCATCTGTCTGGCCCACTGCGTCACGCGTATTTATTCACTTCAGTTTACTGGAGGTGAACGACTTCACGGTCATTGCCTCGTCTGTCACGTTGAAAAGCTTCTCGAAGAATCTTCTTAACGTCGGTCGTTGGCTCTTGGAATGTAGGTGAGGGCCTTTGATCACATGTGACGACTGAGAAACACGTGAGCCGGTCATTGCCTCTTCTGTCACGTTGAAAAGCTTCTCGAAGAATCTTCTTAACGTCGGTCATTGGCTCTTGGGATGTAGGCGAGGGCCCTTGCTCACATGCGACAACTGAGAAACACGTGAGCCGGTCGGGCGATGCCCTGACGGCTGAATCGACAGCGCCCGCTATGTGGAAGTTGCTGACTTCACGGTCATTGTGTCTTCTGTTCTGCTGTTCGGCCCGCTGTTTGCGAGTATGTAACTCTCTAAACTAATCCAAGTTTTTCATTTATATTCTAATTTCTAGTTCACTTTGATTTCATTAATTTATTTACTTAAGTACCACTCAACACAGCATTATGTAGTAGGTAGGTCCTAAAGTTTGTGACCCATTTTAAATCGGCTAAGGAGTGTCTCAAAATGACAATCCGTTCTGGGATTTAGACCGGGAACTTGCCACCGGCAGCATGACTCGGGTCAACAACAGCCTGTACACACACGTAAGTGAAACTACACTGCGCAACACGATTACAAAATCACTCTTACGAAACTGCTAACTGTCTCCCACTGCGGCGCATCAGTTTTAAATTTGGCTCAGATGGGCCTACAACGTTCCCGAGTGTGGTGCAAATGCTCGGCGCCCTGCTACTTCACCCTCGCACTGGTCGTCGCTTCAAACAGAAAAGTGTCGACAATTTGTGAAAAAAGGCCAGAGCCCAGAAGTTTATGTGAGGAGTAACATGGGTTAACGATATCACACAGCCACAAAATTTCACCACAATTCTGCCCAACACGCCGTCGACTTGTGATATGATGGGGAAGCCCTCACAACCCCTCTTACCCACATCTCACCCCTTCTTTTGACGCCTCTGAGGTGGAGGAACGCCTAGCCTTGAAATCGCGCTGGATTCTAATGGGCACCCGAGGAAAGAGTTCCAGAGACACTGCCGATCAGAAAAATGGTTCAAATGGGTCTGAGCACTATGGGACTTAACATCTGAGGTCATCAGTCCCCTAGAACTTAGAACTACTTAAACCTAACTAACCGAAGGACATGACACACATCCATGCCCGAGGCATGCGACCGTAGCGGTCGCGCGGTTACAGACTGAAGCGCTTAGAACCGCTCGGCCACACCGACCGACACCGCCGATCAGAATCGACACGAAAAGAGCTCAGGGTGTAGCACAAAGGGCTTCAATGAAGCCACTTCTTCCCTTGGGGTGATGGTTCCGTCTACATCCTACTCCGCAAGCGACATAGCGTTGTTTGGCGGAGGGTACTTCTGGCACTAACTGACACCTTCCTTTCCTGTTCCACTCGCGAATGACGCGTGGAAAGAACCATTGTTGGTAAGCTCTGTATTGCAGCTAATTTGTCGAATTTTCTCGGCGTAGTCATTTCGCGAGATGTTTCTGGGACGCAGTTGTCCATCTGTTCCTGAAAAGTACTCTCTCGAAATTTCGATAGCAAACCTCTCCATGATGCACAACGCTTCTCTTGTAACGTCAGCAGCTGCAGTCGCTGAGAGTCTCTCTAACGCTCTCGTACCGACTAAACTATCCCTTTGACGAAACGCATATCTCTTCATTAGATCTTCTCTATCGCTTCATCGCTTCTGTCAGTTCTACCTGGTAAGGGTCCCAGACCGATGAACAATACTCATGAATCGGCCGAACAAGCTCCTTGTAACGCACGTCCTTGGTGAATGAGCTATATTTCTTTAAGATTACTCTGTAAATGTCAGTCTGTCATTCCACTTAAGGTCGCTCTGGGTAGTTACTCCTGTTCTCAGCAACCTGTCATCAATAGTGTAACTGTACAATAGTAGACTTATTTCTCTATGTATGCGCAATGTCTTATACACTGAAGCGCCAAAGAAACTTGTACAGGCATGCGTATTCACATACATAGATACATAAACAGGCAAAATACGGCGCTGCGGTCGGCAACGCCTATATAAGACAACAAGTGTCTGGCGCAGTTGTTAGATCGGCTACTGCTGTTACAGTGGCAGGTTATCAAGGTTTAAGTGAGTTTGAACGTGGTATTATAATCAGCGCACGAACGATGGGACACAGCATCTCCGAGGTAGCAATGAAGAAGCGATTTTCCCATACGAACATTTCACAAGTGTACCTTGAATATCAGGAATCCTGTAAAATATCAAATCCGACACGTCGCTGCAGCCGGAAAAGGTCCTGCAAGAAGGGGACCAACGACGACTGAAGAGAATGGTTCAACGTGACAGAAGTGCAACCCTTCCGCAAATTGCTGCAGATTTCAATGCTGGGCCATCAACAAGAGTCAGCGCTCGAACCATTCAACGAAACATCATCGATATCGGCTTTTGGAGCCGAATGTCCTCTCATGTATCCTTGGTGACTACACGACACAAAACTTTACGCTTCGCCTGGGCCCGGTAACACCGAAATTGGACTGTTGATGACTGGAAACATGTTGCCTGGTCGGTCGAGTCTCGTCTCAAGCTGTATGGAGCGGATGGACGTATACGAGTCTGGAGACAACCTCATGAATCCATGAACCTTGAATGTCAGCAGGGGACTGTTCATGCTGGTAGAGGCTCAGTAACGGTTCAAAAATGGTTCAAATGGCTCTGAACACTATGGGACTCAACATCTGAGGTCACCAGTCCCCTAGAACTTAGAACTACTTAAACCTAACTAACCTAAGGACATCACACACATCCATGCCCGAGGCAGGATTCGAACCTGCGACCGTAGGCTGAAGCGCCTAGAACCTCAGTAACGGTGTGGGACGGTGTAGGTCGTGTGCAGTTTGAGTGATATAGGACCTCTGATACGTCTAGATGCTAGTCTGACAGCTGATATGTACGTAAACATCCTGTCTGATCACCTGAATCCCTTCATGTTGATTGTGCACTCCGACGGACTTGGTCAATTCCAGCAGGACAATGTGACACCCCACACGTCTAGAATTGCAACAGAGTGGGTCTAGGAACACTTCCGCTGCTTCCAGTCTCCCCAGACATGAACATTATTGAGTATATCTGGGATGCCTTGCAAGGTGCTGTTGAGAAGAGATCTCCACCCCCTCGTACTCTTACGGATTTATGGACAGCGATGGAGGATTCATGGTGTCAGTTCGCTCCAGCACTACTTCAGACATTAGTAGAGTCCATGCCACGTCGTGTTGCGGCAGTTCTGAGTTCTCGCGGGGGCTCTACACGATGTTAGGTAGGTGTACCAGTTTTTTTGGCTCTTGAGTGTATTTATTTACGTTCAGGGTCAACTGCCAAAGCCCGCACCGTTCATCAGTCTTCTGCAAGTAATTCGGCAAGTCGACACTGTCTTCTGGCGTTGCTGCTTTCTCACAGACAACCTCGTCATCTGCGACACAGTCTTAAAGAACTCCCGACACTTTCTGCTACATAATTTATGTTCATCGTAAACAATGACGCTTCTGTCTCTTTTTCTCGTGGTACTCCTGAAATTACCTATACATCAATCGATTTTGTTCTGTTAACAGGGGTGTGTTGGGTTCTTTCCGCAAGGAAGTCTTGCATCGAGTCGCAGATCTGGTCCGATACTCATTGGACTCGTATTCGTTTTTACTAAAAGCCACGCGGGAGAGTGTCAAATGCCTTCCTGAAGTCAAGGAACACATGGTCAACCTGAGTGTCGTTGTCTACATTTACACAAGAGATTTTCGTTCTCCAAAAACATCGCAAAACTTGAGCGTAAAACATGTTTCATAATTCTACAACAGATTGAAGTCAACAATATAAGTCTACGGTATGTTCCGGGACATTTAGAAGTCGAAAATGGCAGTTCGCAGTATGATGAGCAACGGGCTGATGTTATTGACAATGTTCGGCACTTCTGGCGCTCCGTGGACAGTTCAACGCTTCCGCATGAATTTTGTGCTGCTGTAACCGCACTGAACGCGATCTGACCATTCTGGAGTTTAGAATGACTGCCGCTTTTGCTCTGGTATACAGGGTGGAACCTCTAGGGACCGTTCAGAATCATTAGACGAAATCTGAACGTGATCCGAACAGCAAAGGGTGCTTCTGCGTTTTGAGAGCTCCTGTTTCACGTTCTCCTGTCGCTTGATCACGGAGGGTTGCGACGTTGACACAGGCACCAATAAAACGGCAAAGCGCCCCTATGAGGTCTTCCCGTTCACCAACACCCTCCGTGCCACCTCGCACATTTGTTGAGCATTTTGAAAATGTACATGTACAATCTCTTTGACACCGATGCACTTGAGTGACGCTCCGTTGGTTCTCTAAAGCTTAAAGACAGGCAACCCCTTCGAAGGGGCACCGTGGTTGTTGCCGAATGGGGGGCGGGGGTCTTAGAGAGATCCTTTGCCACTTTCTGTACAAATACGTATCAATGTTGCCACCCTCACTCCACAGGAGGTCGCAAAAACGATAGCTGAAGAATCATGGAAATGGAAATGGGGGTTTGACGTCATTGGCCAGGAGGCCACTTGCGGGGAAGGTCCGGTCGCCTTGGTGCAGGTCTTATTACATTCGACGCCACACTGGGAGATCTGCGGGCCGGATGGGGATGAAATGATTAGGAACACAATACAACACCCATTCCCTGAGCGGAGAAAATCTCTGACCCAGCCAGGAATCGAAACCGGGCCCGCAGGACGCTGAAGAATCATAAAAAAAACCTTAGCTGCTTCTGATAATGTTTCATTCGACGTTTTGAACGGGCCTTAGTGGTTTCACACTGTATACCAGAACAAACATTTCGGTCGCACTACACTCCAAATGGGTCACATCTCGTTCAGTAGGGTTGCAACGCCCGACGTCTTTACAGAAGTGTTGAATCGTCAGAGAAGTGTCAGCAGTGTCCAATGTTGTCAAGGACGCCGTTCTCTTGCTCACCGCACTGCAGAATATCTTATTCGATCGCGAAATGTGCGGGGAATCAACACCCGAGGGAAGGGGTGGTTTCATTTTCGCTCCTTTATGCCACTTCTTGAGTCTTTTTCGTGTCAGTTGTGAACTGTGGTGACTCTCAAACGTTTTCGTCGGCCACCCATAAGAATACCGCTTGATTTCAACGGTGGACGTCGGGGTTCTGACCTCCATCGCAAAGGCGGCAACAGAAAGGACGAAATTTGTGAAAGGAGGTGTGTCGATCTCCTCATCGTGACACACGTCCATGGTGGCGCTGGGAGGAGTTCTGAAACTTGGCGCCAATGTGACATGATTAACCCATCTTACACATCGCAACAGTTTCTGAGCTCTGGCCTTTCTTTCGTATGTGTCGGCACCCTGCTGTCTGAAGCACCGTCGAGCCCATGGCTAGCTCCGCAAGGCGCCACGCTTTTGTACAATTACAGAGGCATGATTTAGGAACCTTTTGGCCAAGTATCAAACTTATGCGTTGGAATAGAGACAATTGCGGAATATCATAACAGTGATCTTTTAATTGTATTGCGCGGTGTATATGTATAAAAGAACACAAAATAGGTACTGGCATATGTGATTTATATCATCATCATCATCATCATCATCATTTGATTATGCCTTTCAGCGTTCAGTCTGGAGCATAGTCCCCCTTATAAAATTCCTCCATGATCCCCTATTCAGTGCTAACATTGGTGCCTCTTCTGATGTTAAGCCTATTACTTCAAAATCATTCTTAACCGAATCCAGGTACCTTCTCAAATGGTTCAAATGGCTCTGAGCACTATGGGACTCAACTGCTGAGGTCATTAGTCCCCTAGAACTTAGAACTACTTAAACCTAACTAACCTAAGGACATCACAAACATCCATGCCCTAGGCAGGATTCGAACCTGCGACCGTAGCGGTCTTGCGGTTCCAGACTGCAGCGCCTTTAACCGCACGGCCACTTCGGCCGGCGGTACCTTCTCCTTGGTCAACCCCGACTCCTCCTACCCTCTACTGCTGAACCCATGAGTCTCTTGGGTAACCTTGCTTCTCCCATACGTGTAACATGACCCCACTATCTAAGCCTGTTCGCCCTGACTGCTACATCTATAGAGTTCATTCCCAGTTTTTCTTTGATTTCGTCATTGTGGACACGCTGTTGCCATTGTTCCCATCTACTAGTACCTGCAATCATCTTAGCTACTTTCATATCCGTAACCTTATTGATAAGGTAACCTGAATCCACCCAGCTTTCTCTCCCATACAACAAAGTTGGTCGGAAGATTGAACGGTGCACAGATAACTTAGTACTGACTTCCTTCTTGCAGAAGAAAGTAGATCGTAGCTGAGCGCTCACTGCATTAGCTTTGCTACACCTCGCTTCCAGTTCTTTCACTATGTTGCCATCCTGTGAGAATATGCATCCTAAGTACTTGAAACTGTCCACCTGTTCTAACTTTGTTCCTCATGTTTGGCACTCAATCCGTTTATATCTCTTTCCCACTGACATTACTTTCGTTTTGGAGATGCTAATCTTCATACCACAGTCCTTACATTTCTGGTCTAGCTCTGAAATATTACTTTGCAAACTTTCAATCGAATCTGCCATCACAACTAAGTCATGCGCATATGCAAGACTGCTTATTTTGTGTTTACTTATCTTAATCTCACCCAGCCAGTCTATTGTTTTCAACATATGATCCATAAATAATATGAATAACAGTGAGACAGGTTGCAGCCTTGTCTCACCCCTGAAACTACTCTGTACCATGAACTCAATTTACCGTCAACTCTAACTGCTGCCTGACTATCCATGTAAAGACCTTTAATTGCTTGCAAAAGTTTGCCTCCTATTCCATAATCTCGTAGAACAGACAATAACTTCCTCCTAGGAACCCGGTCATATGCCTTTTCTAGATCTATAAAGCATAGATACAATTCCCTGTTCCACTCATAACACTTCTCCATTATTTGCCGTAAGCTAAAGATCTGGTCCTGACAACCTCTAACAAGGGAACCTCCCCATCGCACCCCCCTCAGATTTAGTTATAAATTGACACAGTGGATAGGCCTTGAAAAACTGAACACAGATCAATCGAGAAAACAGGAAGAAGTTGTGTGGAACTATGAAAAAATAAGCAAAATATACAAACTGAGTAGTCCAAGTGTAAGATATGCAACACAAGGAGTATGTACGCTGAAGAGCGCCGTTGTCCCGTGGTTAGAGTGAGTAACTGCGGGACGAGAGGTCCTTGGTTCGAGTCCCTCCCTCGAGTAAAAATTTTACTTACTTTATTTTCGCAAAGCTACGATCTGACCGTTCATTCATTGACGTCTCTGTTCACTGTAATAAGTTTAGTGTCTGTGTTTTGCGACCGCACCGCAAAACCGTGCGATTAATAGACGAAAGGACGCGCCTCTCCAATAGGAACCGAAAACATTTGATCGCAAATTCATAAGTCAACCGATTCCTCCACAGGAAAACACGTCTGAAATATTCTATACGACACTGGTGACGGCATGTGCGTCACATTACAGGAATATGTTGTCGACCCACCTAACCTGCACACTTGGCGAATGGGTAAAAATAATCTTCTACCTTGCCCGATTTAGGTTTTCTTGTGGATGTGATAATCACTCCCAAAAAAGTGATGAAAACATAAGAGTTTGTCACATAAACGGCAACAAATGAATGCAACAGTTTCACAGTCGCACAGTTTTCCCTGTGCTCTGTCAAAACATACGTTTTTAACGTTTTCAAGTTTTTTCCGTGTGTAGACCGTCAAATCCTGCATGTGTCCAAGCAAATCTGAACATGTCCTGGAATTTTGGAGAGCGAAGTTGATCATGTCTGTGTGCATGAACTTTGATAATTGTCTGAAAATAAAAAATTAAAATTTTTCACTCGAGGGAGGATTGAACCAAGGACCTTCCGTTCCGTAGCTGCTCACGGTAACCACGGGACGACGGTGCTCCTCAGTGTAGACGTTCCTTGATGTGGCTTATCTTGCACACGAACTACTCAGTTTGTATATTTTGCTTATTTTTTCATAGTTCCATACAACTTCTTCCTGTTTTCTCGATTGATCTGTGTTCAGTTTTTCATGGCCTATCCCTGTGCCAACTTATAACTAAATCTGAGGGGGGTGCGATGGGGAGGTTCCCTTGTAAGAGGCCTAAACCCACACTGATTTTCATCCAATTGGTTCTCAACTAATACTCGCACTTTCCTTTCAACAATACCTGAGAAGATTTTACCCACAACGCTGATTAAAGCGATACCTCTGTAGTTGTTACAATCTTTTCTGTTTCCATGTTTAAAGATTGGTGGGATTACTGCTTTTGTCCAGTCTGATGGAACCTGTACCGACTCCCAGGCCATTTCAATTATCCTGTGTAGCCATTTAAGACCTGACATTCCACTGTATTTTATGAGTTCCGACTTAATTTCATCCACCCCAGCTGCTTTATTGCACTGCAATCTATTGACCATTTTCTCCACTTCCTCAAATGTGATCCGATTTGCATCATCATTCCTATCCCATTGTACCTCGAAATCTGAAACATTACTGATCGTATTTTCACGTACATTGAGCAGCTCTTCAAAATATTCCCTCCATCTGCCCAAGGAATCCACAGGATTCACCAGCAGTTTTCCTGACCTGTTCAAAATACTTGTCATTTCTTTCTTACCTCCCTTTCGAAGACTGCTGATTACACTCCAGAATGGTTTTCCAGCAGCTTGACCCAAAGTCTCCAACCTGTTTCCAAAGTCTTCCCAAGATTTCTTCTTGGATGCTGCAATTATCTGTTTGGCTTTGTTTCTTTCTTCAACATAACTTTCTCTGTCTACCTGAGTTCTAGTATGTAGCCATTTTTGATACGCCTTCTTTTTCCTTTTACAGGCTGCCTTGACTGTGTCATTCCACCAAGCTGTTTGCTTCATCCTACTTTTACACACTACTGTTCCAAAACATTCTTTAGCCACTTCTAGTACTGTGTCCCTGTACCTTGTCCATTCCTTTTCCAATGACTGTAATTGATTACATTCAACTAACTGGTACCTTTCTGAGATCGCTGTTATGTACTTGTGCCTGATTTCCTTATCCTGAAGTTTCTCCACTCTTATCCTCCTACATATGGACCTGACCTCCTGCACTTTCGGCCTCACAATCCCAATTTCACTGCAGATTAAATAATGATCAGTGTCATCAAAGAATCCCCTGAATACACGTGTGTCCCTCACAGCCTTCCTGAATTCCTGATCTGCTACTATATAGTCAATGACAGATCTGGTTCCCCTGCCTTCCCAAGTATACCGGTGAATGTTCTTATGTTTAAAAAAGGAGTTTGTGATTACTAAGCCCATACTGACACAGAAGTCCAAGAGTTGTTTCCCGTTCCTGTTGGCTTTCATATCCTCTCCAAATTTACCCATAACCTTTTCATACCCTTCTGTTCGCTTTCCAATCCTGGCATTAAAATCACCCATAATCAGAACACTGTCCTTGTCCTTTACTCTAACAACTACATCACTGAGTGCGTCATAAAAACTATCCATCTTATCTTGATCTGTCCCTTCACAGTGCGAATATGCTGACACAATCCTAATTTTCTTGCTAGACACTGTCAAATGTATCCACATCAGTCGTTCGTTTACATACCTTATTGCAACTACGCTGGGTCCCATTTCTTTCCTGATGTAAAGCCCTACACCCCATTGTGCTATTCCTACTTTGACTCCTGACAGGTAGACCTTGTATTCTCCCACTTACTCTTCTTTCTCACCGCTTACCCGAATGTCACTAACAGCTAAAACGTCCAGCCCCATCTTACTTGCAGCCTCTGCCAGCTCTACCTTCTTCCCAGAGTAGCCCCCATTGATATTAATAGCTCCCCATCTCATTACCATTTGTTTGCCAAGTCGTATCTTAGGAGTCCCTGGTTTGTCAGTTAGAGGTGGGACTCCGTCACCTCCAAAGGTCCGGGGCATTTTGCTGTGATTGTTGCCAGCATCATATTTAAAGTACTAGGAAATCAGGTTGCTAGCCTTACTTGCCCCGAGTCCCATTGAGTTTTACCCCTAACGGTTGAGGGACTAACCGGTGGATTTGGTAGTCTTTGCCGTATGAGCACAAAGGTGACCACGACTCAGAATATGTCCGAGATGCCCAGCCTTATTCCAAAGTAACTGGTATCCCGACTCTCGGGACCACTTACTTGGCCACTCGTACGTTGCCCGTGGTTCATGAACTAGGACATGATAATGCTATAGAAAAGAATACGTCGCCTGGAGGTGACTATGCGAAGCACTTCGTCGATGCCGTTGAATGCTGTGTAGTTCCGGTCTCAGCGTTTACAAGATTCACATGTGGCGCTTTTTCTAATTGATATTTATCATACAGCTCTGTCTAAGCGCTCCATATCTTTAGTATCAGAGCCAGCAACCATCTGAGGCAATATAGATTTTAACCTCGTATTCGATCCGAGGTATCAATAGTGATGGCTGACGACTACCATGTGGTGTGGATGGTTGAGCGAGGTCATTTGTCCCATCGGATTAGGGAAGGGCGGGGGGAAGGAAATAGGTCGTGCCCTTTCAAAGGAACCATCCCGGAAACTGGCTGAAGCGATTTAAGAAAATCGCGGAAAGCCTAAATGAGGATGACCGGACGCGGGTTTGAACCGTCGTCCTCCCGAATGCGAGTTCAGTGTGCTAACCAGTGAGTCACCCTGCTCCGTCCCTTTCTACGTGCGTTCCATGCATTTCATTGCCGTGTTGTTGCCTCCTTAACGCAGATGGACTTCCCCGCACTTTTTCGTGTCCCGTAGCTACAAATCTATCGACCCTAAACGTCTAACAAAGAAGTCCTTGTTGTGTCTTCAATCCGAAGACCGGTTTGATGCAGGGCTCCGTGCTACCCCATCCTATGCAAGGCTCTTCTTCTCCAAATAACTAGTGCAACCTACATCTACATCTACATGGATACTCTGCAAATCAATTTAAGTGCCTGGCAGAGGGATTTTTTGGAACCATCTTCATAATTCTCTATTATTCCACTTTCGTATAGCGCGCAGAAAGAATGAACACCTATATCTTTCCGTACAAGCTCTGATTTCCCTTATTTTATCGTGGTGATCGTTCCTCCCTCTATAGGTCGGTGTCAATAAAATATTTTCGCATTTGGAGGAGAAAGTTGGTGATTGGAATTTCGTGAGAAGATTCCGTCGCAACGAAAAATCCTTCCTTTTAATGATTTACAGCCGAAATCCTGTATCATTTCTCGTGACACTCTCTCCCATATTTCGCGATAATACAAAATGTGCTGCCCTTCTTTGAACTTTTTCAATGTACTCCGTCATTTATATCCGCTAAGGATCCCACACCGCGCAGCAGTATTCTGAAAGAGGACATCCTTCTGAATCTGCTTACTGCATTCAATCTTTGTCTCCCTCTACAATTTTTACCCTCCATACTTCACGCCAGCACTAAATTCGTGAGCTCTTGATATGTCAGAGTATATCCTAGCAACCGATCCCTTCTTCTATTCAAGGTGTGCCACAAATTCCTCTTCTCCCCCATTCTCTTCAGTACCTCCTCGTTAGTTATGTGATCTACCAACCTATTCTTCAGCATTCTTCTGTAGCACCACATTTCTAAAGGTTCTATTCTCTTCTTGTCTGAACTGTTTATCTTCCATGTAAATAATAGATTTCAGCTATCAGTCGTCCTTTGGAATTTTTATTGGCATATCTAGATTTCAGCTAGAAACTAGCCATTCTCAATGCACTATCATTTTTGGTCAATGCATCTAATGCCTGGAATGAAATTTTCACTCTACAGCGGAGTGTGCGCTGATATGAAACTTCCTGGCAGATTAAAACTGTGTGCCGGACCGGTCCCGAGTTCGAGTCTCGGTCCAGCACACAGTCTTAATCTGCCAGGAAGTTTCATGTAATGCCTGTTGGTCGGGCTTTGAGTACAGTTCATTGAACTGTGGACAAAGCCGAACCAACAGGCATTACATGCGTTGACCAAAAATGATAGTCCATTGAGAATGGCTAGTTTCTAGCTGAAATCTAGATCTACCAGTAAAAATTCCAAACCTGAAATCTTATTATTTACAAGTCAAAATAACGGTCGCTGCGTGTAACAGCCTCTGAATGGAGGGTAATCTGATGCTTATCTTCCATGTTTAACTTCCATACATGGCTACACTCGACACGAATACTTTCAAAAAGGCTTCCTGACACTTAAGTATATACCCTATGTTAACAAATTTCTCTTCTTCAGGAAGGCTTTTCCTGCCATAGCGAGCATGCATTTTATATCCTCTCTACTTGAGCCATAATCAGTTATTTTCCTGCCAAAATAGTAAAACTCATCTACTAAATTTATTGTCTCGTTTGCTAATCGCCTCCGTTAATTCGACTACATTCCCTTACCCTAGTTTTGCTTTTGTTAATGTTCACATTATAACTTTCGAGACACTGTCCATTTCGTTCAACTACTCTTACAAGTCCTTTGCTGTCTCTGACAGAATTACAAAATCTCCGGCAAAACTGAAAGTTATTTTCTCTCGCTGAACTTCATTTCTTTCTGCAAATCCTTCTTTGGTTTCCTTTACTACTTGTTCAACGTACGGATTGAGTAACATCGGGCATAGGCTGCAACCCTATCTCACTGCTCGATGACTCCTCCGCTTTCTTATCCCTGACTCTTATAACTGCCGTTTGGTTTCTGTGCTAGATGTATACAACTTTTCGGTCCCCGTATTTCACCCCCCCCCCCCCCCCCTACACTAAGAATGTAAAAGAGACGGTAGTCACCTGTTGTTCATATAGTAGCCCATCCGAATAGGTTGCGCAGTGCAAATCCTCTGTGGCACGATTTGTCATCAGACAACACGATGAAGAATATCATCGCACCGTGTCCTTAGAACGGTCTTTAAGACGGTCGGTTCTATATAAGTAGGTGTTATGTGTGCTTCTGCGCTCTATTGTAGCTGGTCTCATTCGTCCAAGGCCGGCCGGAGTGGCCGTGCGGCTCTAGGCGCTGCAGTCTGGAACCGAGCGACCGCTACGGTCGCAGGTTCGAATCCTGCCTCGGGCATGGATGTGTGTGATGTCCTTAGGTTAGTTAGGTTTAATTAGTTCTAAGTTCTAGGCGACTGATGACCTGAGAAGTTAAGTCGCATAGTGCTCAGAGCCATTTTTCATTCGTCCAAAGACGCAGTCATTGTTGCCTGTATGGGACTCAGTGACCCAAGATGAGAGTACGCCAGCTTACGCGTATGTGCGTAGAAGACGGGTTTGATGAGAACGAGAGGTTTGATGAGAATGAGAGGTTTGATGAGAATAAGATAAAATAAAAACGTCTTTCATGGCCTCCATGCTCGCCGAATTTGAGTGTTATCGAGTCATTCTGGTATGCATTGAGAGGAACGTTGAAGAGTCCCTTGCTCTTCGTGGGGAATCTCTTTAATAACTGAAATAGTTTCTCTGCAGCAGTTTTCAGAATACATACAGAGTCTTATCAAAAATACCCGGACACCCCTGTGTAAAGCGGAATTGACCACTTGTAACGTCCCCTCTCCAATCGGCCTACTGGATTCCGATATAACTGACTGTGATCGTATGTGCCTAATGAAATTTTATAGTGAGTAAGGCTATCGTTACCGAGGGAAAATAACGCCTGTTATTTGGAGGAAAGAGTATAACAGACTCTTTTGAAGGAAGAATCTATTCTAAACTTAAAGCTAAATACTGATGATAATTTTGAAATGGGTGCAGTACTTATGCCCTGGCTCGGTCGATGGTAATCGGCCACTTTGACCTCCAATAACTCGTGTACTATTCAAGTTACATGCCTGTAATTCATACCAATTTAGGTTTACACTAATAGCTTTCTAAAAACACGTAGATCGACGAAATCGGAAGAAAAATATAGATTTTGGAAAATCGTCGCTGGGTGTTACTTGTATAATGTATCGTCAGACACTAAACTTTAAACTAATAAAGGTATTGAAAATCCGATTACACCACCAGAATCGTCATGCAAATAACGGTAATGTGCATGTTCCTTTTTGAGGTATCATGATTCCTCTGCCTACTATTAATTTCTATACGAACTGTGAAATGTCTGCTATTAACGTTTTACAAAGTCCGCCACCTTTGGCACTCCCCGCATAATCACCTTCACCGACACAGAGCACCGTCCTCGTCACAGCGCAATTCCCAGCCACGCGGCTGGACCACGCGCTGGGGCTACCTACTCCCCTCTCGTCCGGCTAACGTTCGCCGCCACGTGTTTGCTGCCGGGCCGCGGCTTGCCGAACCCGAGCGGCAGCCGCTGCTTCCTCCGAACTTGGAATATTTTCAGGGCGCGACGACTCGCCCGTTACCTCACAACATCGCGTTAGGTAACTTCTTCTGAAAACGCTTAAAAAATCTTAAGACTTTGTACATGTGAAACGAGACCATACATTTCCTTCCTCAGGTATCTTTGCTATCACCTTTTAGAACTTATAATTAAAGTTTTCCCTGCTTCCATCTTTATATAAAGTTTTACTTCGTAAATCATATGTTCACTCAATTTCTGATATGCATCTACGGAATCTCATTTAAGTTTCTTTTTCTCTGGGAATTTCTCTGAATTACAGTTCCGCGCTCCAGATGTGCATGTTGTTCCTTGACATTATTGCACTTAATCACTTGACTTCTGTTACTGAAACACATTATTGACGGAGCGTTAGTCCCACTGGAAAGGAAGAGAATACGTAGGTGCCTGTACTCTTCATGTAGGGACTACCATACATTTCACTGACATGGTTTTAAGGAAACTGCAGAAAACGCAGGAGGTAAATTTTAACCCTTGTCCTTCCAGATGCGAGTGCCTTTAGCATCTGAGTCACCTCGCCGTACACTCTGTCGGAAATGGGAAGTATTATACGACGAAGCACCAGTACAATATTTATCAAGCTTTAGAATGATCAAGGACACTGACGGCTGGAAGTGCCCACCTGGTAAAGTTTGAAAAGTTGTAAGTCTTTTGAGTCGACGCCACACTGGGCGTGTTGATGACGACGAAATGCTAATGAGGACAACACAACACCCAGTTCCCCCGCAGAGAAATATCCGACCCGGCCAGGAGTAGAACCCAGGCCTGTTGTGTGGCAATCAGATATGCTGGCCATTCAGCTAAGAGGGTGGACTATTCATCACGTAACGAATGTTTAGAACCGATGTCTATCGTCAGTATCAGTAAGAGTTGTCTCTGACCTCAGCTATAAACATTTCATTGTATTTGTTTTGGCATGGAAGCAGCCTCCAAAAGTTATGTTGGCGAAGTTCTAGGCAGTTTACTGGCACACCCGAAACACGTGCCGTCACGTACTAGTTGGATTCTGGTAACAAAGTAAACGTTACCACGTCCGACCGCAGACGTTCTCTAAGGGTCCAGAATGAGATTTTCATTCTGCAGCAGAGTGTGCGCTGGTATGAAACTTACTGGCAGATTAAAACTGTGTGCCGGAACTCGAACTCCGGACCTTTGCCTCCCGTGGGCAAGTGCTCTACCATCTGAGCTACCCAAGCACGATTGACGCCCCGTCCTCACAGCTTTACTTCTGCCAGTACCTCGTCTCCTACCTTCCAAACTTTAGAAGCTCTACTGCGAAACTTGTATAACTAGCACTCCTGAAAGAAAGGATACTGCAGAGACATAGCGTAGCCACAGCCTTGGGGATGTTTGGAAGACAGGAGACGAGGTACTGGCCGAAGTAAAGCTGTGAGGACGGGGCGTGATTCGTGCTTGGGTAGCTCAGATGGTAGAGCACTTGCCCGCGTGAGGCAAAGGTCCCGAGTTCGAGTCTCGGTCTGGCACACAGTTTTAATCTGCCAGTAAGTTTCAAGTTTCATTCTCTAAGGGTATTCAATCAGGGGACTGGGCAGATCAGTCTGGGATTCATTCCTCAATACATTTGTGGTGGGAAATTTACTGTGGGGTCTTGCATTAGTGTGCCTGAATGTGCCATTTGGTACTGTAATCATGATCGATATAGCAACAGGTTTTACCAGTCTTGCTACATACGGACGGGTATTCAGCCTTCCTTCAACAGTTAACAAATCAGTCCTGTTAGCACACCCAGTAGCTCCCCATACCATGATTCCAGAAGCTGGACAGGTATATATCTGGATTATTGCTCCTCCTTATGCCTTTTGACCCACTCATGTACAGACTTGTTGGCGTGGATATGAGAACGACAAATACAAGGGACACAAGTCGCTGGAGTCTACAGCATGCACATCTCTCTCACACAGGTGAGCTGTCAGCAGGAAACGGTGCACACAAAATGTATACCAGAACCCAGGTTCAATCGATCTGTTCCCGACGATTCAGCGTGGCGATCGGTCTGTTACTTTTAGCGTGATTTCTACTGTTGTCAGCTGTCTATGTGACAGAGCCAATCGAACAAGCCAACAATCTTCTCATGGTTTAGTCCTTCTGGAAGGATTCTTGTGTACTCTTCTACGGTAACTGCACATCAAACTGTCTGTGCCATGTGTCGATATAATTCTCCTACTTTTCTTGTGCCAATGATTCAATCTTCCTCAGTGTCAAAAAAAATTGCTAGAAACTGCAAGTGCACGCCTTTCATGTATTCTGTGTTGAGATCTCCCCCTCAAAAGTTTCAGTTAAACATATCTGATAACCCTCAAGTACAATCACCTCATTCTTCAACTATAGGCATGGATTTTTTCTGTATTGTAAATAACGGAAATAAGCTCATGTGAGAACGAAATTTTTATTATCATGTCCCACAGGCATGGGGATACTTCAGTATACTTTTCCAATGTTCGGTGAAGGTGTTAATGGAGTAATGTCTTCTAAATCCTTCAGTGTTACTACATTGGAAGCTAACAACCCTGGTTTTCTGGCATGTTTGCAGGGCGATTCTGGAGGCCCACTGCAGGTGGATTGCGACGGCTTGTACACCGTGGTGGGGATCACCAGCCTGGGGCCCAGCCCGTGTGGGGGTAGCGTGCCAGGGGTGTACACCAGCGTGGCGCACTACCTGGACTGGATAGAGGAGCACGTCTGGGGCCCAGAAGGGAACTCGTAGTGCCAGCCAAACGTCCATCGACGGGACGCGCCGTCTGGACTGGACAGCCTGGGGCCCGGGCGGGCGCTCTGAGCGTCAGCCTGACAGCGCGGCCAGCACATTCCCCAGCGTCGCACACTACCTGGACCGGATAGGGGGGCACGTGTGGGGCCCGGGCAGGCACCAGCCAGCTGGACTGGTTCTGGGAACACGTCTGTAGGCCGGGCAAACACTTGTACAAGAGCAGTGTGGCCTTATGTGCTACCACTTGACTAGATGCATCCAGAACCCTACACCTGGATTACACCGAGGGACTAGTCAGAAGAGACCAAACACCTGACACGCAGCAGTGCATTCACACAACTTGATACATTAGTGGAAACAATTACCGTATTGTCGCTGCTTGTCTAGTTACACACTTCAGATACGTATACAGTGGTACACAGGGTCAAACATCCTGAAGCAACTGTTCGCTTAGTCACAATGCTGATTAAGATTGCTACTTTCTTAATGTATTGACTCAATATCATTGAGGGTAGGCTATTATAACTGTGTCACACTCCCTTCTCAACCACTGCTCCCCTTTCGTGCTGTGGGATCTTGCCCACTCGTCACTAATAGGGTGCCTACAGGATGCAGCGTTCTCGGAATGCTGTACAACAATTTCAGACAAGTGACATTAGTAGTTTTATTTCTAGAAAGCATTGACAATATTTAACTTTAGAGAATTGCAAATGGTAGTCGCAAACGAGGGGTGACTTGCAATATAATTTAGAGTCCTTCATATGTGAACTGTTCAGGCGACACTTTACACACGATTGGCTGCTGATCAGACCCGTCCGAGGCCAGCAGGAGCGGCGTTTATACGCAATTGTTGCAGGGTGCGCGCCTGGAGCGGCGCTGTCCAATTCCGCTCACCATTGGCCGCCGTTGCCTCGCCGCCTACTCTGGTCTTGCGTTCCGCATCTTCGTTCCAGCGTTTGTGGTTACGCCAGAACACGTCCCGCTCGACTCTTATAACTGCTGTCTGGTTTCTGTACTAGTTGCATATAACCTTTTCGTCCCTGTATTTTACCCCTGCTACCTTCAGAATTTCAAGGAGACGACAGTAACCTGTTGTTGATATCCTAGCCCTTATGAATAGGTGGCGCAGTGCAGGTCCTCGGCGGCGTGATTTGTCATCAAGCAATACGATGGAGATTATCAGTTCATACTGTCACTTCTATTTAGCCGCGCGGGATTAGCCGAGCTGTCTGAGGTGCTGCAGTCATGGACTGTGCGGCTGGTCCCAGCGGAGGTTCGAGTCCTCCTTCGGGCATGGGTGTGTGTGTTTGTCCTTAGGATAATTTAGGTTAAGTAGTGTGTAAACTTAGGGACTGATGACCTTAGCAGTTAAGTCCCATAAGATTTCACACACATTTGAACTTCTATTTACGTATGTCCAATGTGTGTCTCTATGGTTCTATTTCAGGAGATCTAATTTGTTCATAGACGCATAATTGCTGCCTGTATGGAATGGCGTGACCCAGGATGAGAGTATCCAGTCACATGGCGTGTATATCTGTTACAGGTTTGATGAGAATGAAAAAAATAATAAAAATAAAAATTCTCCATGACTTCCATATTCTCCAAATGTGAATATTATCGAACCATTCTGGTATGCATTGAGAGACGTGTCGAAGAGTCCCTTGTTCCTTATTGAGAACCTTTTAGGAAATGAAACAAGAACAACATAAAGACACTTTCCGGGGGATGTAGGTTATCCTTGCAGAAATCTTCAGGGTATTATCACAGTCTTGTCAAAGGTATTTGGGCACCCTTCGGTAATGTGGAATCGACCACTGGAGATCATGAGAAGTGGAACCGCCAGTATAAAAGGAGATGGGGAGCAGATGCACTTCCATATTGTAACCATTGCCACAAGTCGGATGCTGTGAATTAGGACCACTATAATCTTCTTAGATTATGCATTGAAAAACGAAAGAATAAGGTCAGAGTGGAGAGGCAGGTTATGGACTCATACCTCTATATTGCGCATTGCTTAACACTTAACTGTGTTCGTATCAAAAGGATGTATTGTATCAATTATATAGATCATAAAGTGAAAAAAATATTTCCGTTTCGAGGGCTACGTTTGTTCCCAACATTCATGATATTATACAGATTACACTTTTGCTCAAATCAATAAAGCCCTGTGTAAGCGAAGATAGTATTTTGTGGTGGCTTTCAAAATGTTGCCTATCTGTAAGGATAAAATGCTAAATAATTTTGTTCTTGAGGAAAGGACAGAATCTGTTGGAGTACTTGCTGCAGAATCAACATAATAATGCCGGTGCTTTGGCTTTCATGGAACTCTGTCAGAGTGTTAAACAGTATTGTGTTACATACTAAGATTATCTTATCAGTTTCACTCTGGTTGGTGCTGTGAGAGACAAATGTGATGATCAGCTCTGTATCTAGTCAACAGACAATGTTTTGTATTTGGCTTCATCTTGCTTGAGACAATTATTGGTATGAAACATGCTATTTGTGGTATTGTGTGTGTGTGTGTGTGTGTGTGTGTGTGTTTGGTGAGTGAGTATCAGTACAGTTTGTTGAACATTTTACAATTTGTGAACATTAAATCGAACCGCAGTACGAACGCATCAGTGATCCAAGGAATAACGGAATTCTAAACTGTTTCGTGAAGTGCCTAAGTGACGTGTTCCCTTTCAGCAGCAGCAGAACAGAAGATGCACTTTACAACTACCACTTCATCACATGTAACTGATGTAAGAGTAATTAAAAAACACTATGAAATCGCTGAAAAGTTTCAGATGAAAGATGTGTATTTCAGTTCTACGTTGTTCATGTAAAAAACCTTTTTTTCAGAATCTTTTCCAAAAGCTGACGAGATTTACGATTTTTAATCCAAATGTCTGTTACGTTTTAAAAACTTTGGATAAATAAAAAATTTAAGTAACTGAAGTGAAAGCAATTTATTAATCCAATATAGTTCTAAAACAATGTTTTACACTACATTTTTGGCACTTTTTATCTTTCAAAATGTTTAACTATTTTTTTCTTTAATGTATTTCTAAAAATCGTAGATGTGTGTTTCCGTTTGTCACAATCGTTATGCGCCCAAAGATTGCACAGGATGGACATTACCCACAGCCCTGCTTTATTGTCAGACTGATAAATTGCCTCGCTAAACAGGTATGCCGCACCTTTGCTGTCAGTGTGACTGAGGTGTCCATCAACAATGGTGTCTCCAATAATTGATTCCCCTGAAGGACTGACTTCGTCGTATATTCCTGACATGGTCAGCCTGGGAGCAAACTGCAGTGTGTGATAACTGAAGAAAACTTCGCAAACCAAGACTGCTGAAGAAAGCATGACCAGTTTCTACAGAGCTGGGCTGTCATCGGATCTGCAAGAAAATGAACAGTTGACAGGAAAATATTTACAATCATGGTATTACAGCTTGATAAAGCCTCTTGTTACATAATCAATGGAACTGTTACTTATCTTATGCTTGTATAATGTACAGACATAAACATAACTATATTGCAACTATTACAATTGTTCATGTTGATCACAAGCTGGCGACTGACAGAGAAGTGACGTAAACACAGTGATCACCAGGTATGTCAACCAGGTGGCACTGTGGCGGTTGACTGAATTGTTATCTTGTGTACAGCATAGAACATAGATACATCAATACACATTACTGTATGTGATACTTTACTAACGGTCATTTTTATGTTCACTATTATACAATCTAACTCAGAGAAATCAGAAACTTTATGTCTAATTAATGTATGTACCTTTGATAATGTTGTAGGATAAAATATATATGACATATGTTAGGAAACATGAACTAGACTCACAATATACTAAATGTTGACAGAATTTAAAAAGAAATTCTTCAGGTAGGATGTCGATATTCTGGTGTACTAAGTGTCTCGTTTATAATTTACATGTGAATGTTGATAGTCATGTTTCGAATTTTTCATGATAATGGCTATACAATATACTTATGTTTTTTATTATTTAAAAACAGTAGTGTACATACAATACTATAAACATATCACCATTACAGAAATAACAACGTCATATAATTGTAACTGTGGAATTATGACGTTCATCTGCAGGGTGACAATTTTTGAACTGTACGAAATAGAATCGTCATATCGTCATAACTTCTGAACGGTTTGCGTTAGGACGTTCATACTGCACAGTTTGCCGCGGGGAATGATGGGAATTCGTATGCATGGCTTAGAGACGAAGCGCACTTTCATTTGGATGGGTTCGTCAATAAGCGAAATTGCCGCATTTGGGGGCCTGAGAGTGCACATTTCGCGATCGAGAAGTCTCCTCACCCTCAATGGGTGACTGTGTGCTGTGCAATGTCCAGTCACGATGTTCCTTGATGGCACGGTGACTACCGAACGGTACGTGTAGGTTCCGGAAGATAATCTCATCCCCATCATCCACAGTGACCCTGATCTCGGCAAGATGTGGTTCGTGCAAGACGGAGCTCGAGGACATCGAAGCAGGAGAGCACTCTGGGGCAACATCCAGGCTCTGGGATACGCGGATCTGAACAAATGTGACTCCTTTTTTCGGGGCTATGTTAAAGACAAGGTGTACAGCAGTAACCCCAAAACCATCGCTGATCCGAAAACAGCCATTCAGGAGGTCATCGACAGCATCGATGTTCCGACTCTTCAGCGGGCCATGCAGAATTTCGCTTTTCGTCTGGGCCATATGATCGCCAATGATAGCAGGCATATGGAACATATCATTGCCTAAATTCGAATATCTGTAGTGACGATTATATGTTAACTATAGTGTGTGCACGTCATAGCTTGTAACTAATTTACGTTTTTTTTCATATTGTTTAATAATTGTAAGCCTGCACATCACGTATGTTGCCCAGTGTCTAGATACTGAATGGGGATGTGAGTGGACCAACGTGCGTGATGATATGTCTTATCAAACAAAATGGAGTTATAACTGTGATTTTTAAAAAATAAACAAGAATAAAAAATATATTGTCTAGACACTATGTTGAAAAATTGGAAGCGTGACTATGGACATTCAGATGTAAATGATAAACGTAAAAGAGGAAACTGACATTAAATTCTTGTCTACGTTTAGCATATTGCGAGCTTAGTTATAGCTCTCCAACATAAGACAAGCATATTTTATCCTACAAATTTATCAAAGGTACATATGTTAATTATACATAAAATTTCTATACTTCTCTGAGCTGGACTTATAAAAATTTAAACGAAAATAGTCCCTCATAATGTTTCACCAATTATGCGGAATATTATATCTGTATATTGTGATGTATATAAGATGATAATCCAATCAGCCACACAATACCACCTGGTGGTTGTCGTCGTGTTTACACCACTTTTTTGTCGTTTGCCAGCTGATGGTGAACATGAACAATTGGAAATTTGTAATGATTTCTATGGTGCCAAACTGCTGAACTGATGGGTCCCTAGGCTTACCCACTACTTAACCTAACTTAAACTAACTTATGCTAAGGACAACACACACATCCAGGCCGAGGGAGGACTCGAACCTCCGACGGGGGGAACCGCGCGAACCGTGGCAAGGCGCCATAGACCGCACGGCTACCCCGCGCGGCTAAACATGAACACTTGTAACTGGCGCAGTATACTTATGTATGTATATGATAGCTTTACATTTGACACGTTGAAGTATAGTGATCTTCATGGTAATGGGAAATGCATATGCAGGGTGAAGCCGGCCGCGGTGGCCGTGCGGTTCTGGCGCTGCAGTCCGAAACCGCGGGACTGCTACGGTCGCAGGTTCGAATCCTGCCTCGGGCATGGGTCCGTGTGATGTCCTTAGGTTAGTTAGGCTTAAGTAGTTCTAAGTTCTAGGGGACTTATGACCTAAGATATTGAGTCCCATAGTGCTCAGAGCCATTTGAACCATTTTTTTTGCAGGGTGAAGCGACTTGCAACACCGATGGACAGTATGATGTAAAAACGTTATAGCATAAGGTATGTCATAATTCCACAAGTTATGATTTTATGTATGTGAGACACTTTATCAAGTTCTAATATCATGATTGTAAACGTTTTCTTATCAATTTTTCCTCTTCGTCTTGCTGATGTAATGCGAAAACATGGCTCTGTCGGAATCAGTTATCCAATAAAATACTTTTTCAGCAATGTTGGTTTGTGAAGTTTTCTTCACTTATCACGTCTTCCTTCTGTCCCTTCACAATCTTTTGTCTAGATAACCTAATACCACTGCAGCCATTGTTTCTTTTGATTATCAAGTCAGACTGCCTCTCAGGGCCCTTTACCAATCCTAAGGCCTATCTGATCATCATTTAACAGATCTTTTTATGGATTACTTCTCATTTTTCCTGTAGCCATTTTGGCTCTAGGTCCCTGCACTCACCGCTGATTTCATTTCTGAGTCTCATACCTGGTGTCCCAGACCTTTTGGGTTAAACTGAAACAGGTGATTGTGGGTTGACAACAGACTGCATTGAGAAAGGAAGCCCATCATCGGAAATGCATATTTATTGTGTTATGGGCATACACAGCGTACATCGCATAACAACAACACAGCTCATGGTAATTTTTCAGAGTGATTGCCGCCAGTCTCAATGCATGCGTGGCAATGGCGCATTAAGTTTCGCTGCACTCTCTCAGAGATCCTAGGTGTCTGTTGTACCAGGAGGCAGGCAGCTTTCACACTGGTAAGCAAGTCTTCATCCGTTTCTACGGACGTTTCATACACCAACGTCTCGACGTAACGCTAGAGGGAGAAGTCCAGAAGTGTGATATCCGGTGATCGTGCTGGCCACCCGCCCTTCCAATCAGACGGTGAGGTACGTGTTGTTCACTTGCTTGCAGACATTAACGTCAAAGTGGTGCACCATCGTGTTGAAAACACATCCTTTCGTGGACGACAAGGGTTACAGTGTCCAAGAATATGGCAGCTTACCTCACAGGGACACCAGGTAATGTGGACCGCTCAACTGGGGAGGCAGCAAATAACGTACTGCTAGGTGATCTCGGACAACGCCCGCCCTTACGTTGACAGAGAATCGTTACTGGTGGCCACCGATGTGGGTGGCGTGGGGATTGTCTTCACTCCAGGCATGTTTGCTGCGGCTGCTGAAAATACCACCTTAGTTGCATGAGGCCTCCACCGCGAGCAAAACAAATTATATAAAGTTCTGCACTCCAGCACTGTGGTGGATAATCCATTGACAGAAGGGGCTCAAAACCCGTTGGTCCCAGTGCTTGCACATGTTCTACGTGATATGGGTGTAATACCTGTGCTACCAGTACCCAGTATCCCTCGAAGTGTATGTTTGACGGGCAAGTTGAGAAGTGCTTATTTATGGGTGGTCGGCCACACGATCCAATACCGTCTCCTGAAACTCTGGTGTTTGGACAGGTCTCTCCCGTAAGTTGTTATCTACGGAGATAAACTGATGCTTGTTGGGAAAGCGTTATCTGTACATTTGTGCTGCTTTATGGGCACTACATCCTGGCACACTGCGCATTAAATTTACTTCTGCCAACTCTAGTGACGAGTAACGTTCCATCTTTGACTATGCGTCATGCACTGCACACAACAACACACCTCACCACAGACACATCACAAGCTGTCTGATACAGTGAACAAACGACACCAGGGATAGTAGCGTGTGTGTGGCACAGGTTAGTGTGGCGGTGCTATGCAGCTGACATCACATGAAGTACGTGCTATGATCTACGTTGTGCGTATTATGTCTGTGTGGTGGTCGGGGGTGTACACCGTTCATCACCCGCTGCCTGTTCCCGGGTGTCTACCCGGGATCTTTGCGAGAGGCGGTAGAACATCATGCTCCGTTGCAATATATGCACTGAGACCGGCGGTTGTCGCTTTGAACAATTACTATCAGCTGTGTTGTCATGAAGTGTACGCTGTGTATGTCCACAACACAGTAAATATGCATTTCCGACCATCGGTTCTCCATCTCAATATAACTGGTTGTGGACGCAGTATCACCTGTTTCAGTTTGAGACAAAAGGTTTGAGACGTCCTGTATTGCTGCATTCCTTTCTTTTCTTGAGCATTTTTGTCTTTTATTCGTTCATAGATCAATAGGAGTATTCTACTGTACAAGTTTCCTTCTTTGTACCTATATTCCTCTATCCAACTTCTGCGATTGTCCTTTATACGGAAGTCCATTGCTCTTCAGCTGATTTGCCCATTGTGGTATTCAGTATCCCAGAACCTACAGTCTCACAGAGCTACAAATGCCCATAATCAACGCTCAGTTCGTCTCTTCTGTTACAAATCAAAAACCTAAAGGGGTAAATTCTGGGTACCTTTGTGGCCAAAAAAGGTGATCATTTCCGCGACTGCATCTTGCGGGGAATGTTAAGATTAGATGACTTGCCACGGATGACTGCCCCGTCATGCTGGAAGAACACAGCCATTCTTGTAACCAACGGAACCGCTTCTCTTAGTGCTGGGAACTGTTTGCAGAACTTCTAGATAAGTTGGCCCTTTAAGACGATTAGGTAACGCAACATGTCCGACCAACCGATTGTCTATGACACTGCAATACACATTTGCAGACCAGCGTTCTTGAAAATATGACACGACAAAGGCTTGTCGGCTTTCCTCGGACCACCGTTGTGAGTTACGAGTGTTATTGATAACTTCACGACTGAAAGTTATTTCGTCAGTTAACAGTATCAATGGGAAACGGGATTAACCGGCGATTTGAAATTAGCCGACGATATCTACTTCTTGAAGATGCTCAATCCACTACAACGTCGAGGATAGAGGCCGTAGGTAAATGATGTCCGCCATATTCTTGAACGAGTAACGTCAATATGTGCAGAAAATCTGCGTATGTCTGTTGAAAGATTATGTTGTACAAACTGAATGTCTCCTGCTTCATCTACACGTTCAGATGAAATATGAGTGCTCCTCACTGCACAAATTTCATACCGTTTAGTGAAAAGATGAATAGACGCTCTGTAGTTGTTGTTGTTGTTGTTGTTGTGGTCTTCAGTCCTGAGACTGGTTTGATGCAGCTCTCCATGCTACTCTATCCTGTGCAAGCTTCTTCATCTCCCAGTACCTACTGCAACCTACATCCTTCTGAATCTGCTTAGTGTATTGATCTCTTGGTCTTCCTCTACGATTTTTACCCTCCACGCTGCCCTCCAATGCTAAATTTGTGAGCCCTTGATGCCTCACAATATGTCCTACCAACCGATCCCTTCTTCTAGTCAAGTTGTGCCACAAACTTCTCTTCTCCCCAATCCTGTTCAATACCTCCTCATTAGTTACGTGATCTACCCACCTTATCTTCAGCATTCTTCTGTAGCACCACATTTCGAAAGGTTCTATTCTCTTCTTGTCCAAACTGGTTATCGTCCATGTTTCACTTCCATACATGGCTACACTCCATAAAAATACTTTCAGAAACGACTTCCTGACACTTAAACCTATACTCGATGTTAACAAATTTCTCTTCTTCAGAAACGATTTCCTTGCCATTGCCAGTCTACATTTTATATCCTCTCTACTTCGACCATCATCAGTTATTTTACTCCCTAAATAGCAAAACTCCTTTACTACTTTAAGTGTCTCATTTCCTAATCTAATACCCTCAACATCATCCGACTTAATTCGACTACATTCCATTATCATCGTTTTGCTTTTGTTGATGTTCATCTTATATCCTCCCTTTAAGACACCATCCATTCCGTTCAACTGCTCTTCCAAGTCCTTTGCTGTCTCTGACAGAATTACAATGTCATCGACGAACCACAACGTTTTTATTTCTTCTCCATGGATTTTAATACCTACTCGGAATTTTTCTTTTGTTTCCTTTACTGCTTGCTCAATACACAGATTGAATAACATCGGGGAGAGGCTACAACCCTGTTTTACTCCCTTCCCAACCACTGCTTCCCTTTCATGTCCCTCGACTCTTATAACTGCCATCTGGTTTCTGTACAAATTGTAAATAGCCTTTCGTTCCCTGTATTTTACCCCTGCCACCTTTACAATTTGAAAGAGAGTATTCCAGTCAACATTGTCAAAATCTTTCTCCAAGTCTACAAATGCTAGAAACGTAGGTTTGCCTTTCCTTAATCTTTCTTCTAAGATAAGTCGTAAGGTCAGTATTGCCTCACGTGTTCCAACATTTCTACGGAATCCAAACTGATCTTCCCCGAGGTCGGCTTCTACTAGTTTTTGCATTCGTCTGTAAAGAATTCGTGTTAGTATTTTGCAGCTGTGGGTTATTAAATTGATAGTTCGGTAATTTTCACATCTGTCAACGCCTGCTTTCTTTGGGATTGGAATTACTATATTCTTCTTGAAGTCTGAGGGTATTTCGCCTGTTTCATACATCTTGCTCACCAGATGGTAGAGTTTTGTCATGACTGGCTCTCCCAAGGCCATCAGTAGTTCTAATGGAATGTTGTCTACTCCCGGGGCCTTGTTTCGACTCAGGTCTTTCAGTGCTCTGTCAAACTCTTCACGCAGTATCTTATCTCCCATTTCATCTTCATCTACATCCTCTTCCATTTCCATAATATTGTCCTCAAGTACATCGCCCTTGTATAAACCCTCTATATACTCCTTCCACCTTTCTGCCTTCCCTTCTTTGCTTAGAACTGGGTTGCCATCTGAGATCTTGATATTCATACAAGTGGTTCTCTTTTCTCCAAAGGTCTGTTTAATTTTCCTGTAGGCAGTATCTATCTTACCCCTAGTGAGACAAGCCTCTACATCCTTACATTTGTCCTCTAGCCATCCCTGCTTAGCCATTTTGCACTTTCTGTCGCTCTCATTTTTGAGACGTTTGTATTCCCTTTTGCCTGCTTCATTTACTGCATTTTTATATTTTCTCCTTTCATCAATTAAATTCAATATTTCTTCTGTTACCCAAGGATTTCTATTAGCCCTCGTCTTTTTACCTACTTGATCCTCTGCTGCCTTCACTACTTCATCCCTCAGAGCTACCCATTCTTCTTCTACTGTATTTCTTTCCCCCATTCCTGTCAATTGTTCCCTTATGCTCTCTCTGAAACTCTCTACAACCTCTGGTTCTTTCAGTTTATCCAGGTCCCATCTCCTTAAATTCCCACCTTTTTGCAGTTTCTTCAGTTTCAATCTGCAGTTCATAACCAATAGATTGTGGTCAGAATCCACATCTGCCCCTGGAAATGTCTTACAATTTAAAACCTGGTTCCTAAATCTCTGTCTTACCATTATATAATCTATCTGATACCTTTTAGTATCTCCAGGATTCTTCCAGGTATACAACCTTCTTTTATGATTCTTGAACCAAGTGTTAGCTATGATTAAGTTATGCTCTGTGCAAAATTCTACAAGGCGGCTTCCTCTTTCATTTCTTCCCCCCAATCCATATTCACCTACTATGTTTCCTTCTCTCCTTTTTCCTACTGACGAATTCCAGTCACCCATGACTATTAAATTTTCGTCTCCCTTCACTACCTGAATAATTTCTTTTATCTCGTCATACATTTCATCAATTTCTTCATCATCTGCAGAGCTAGTTGGCATATAAACTTGTACTACTGTAGTAGGCATGGGCTTTGTGTCTATCTTGGCCACAATAATGCGTTCACTATGCTGTTTGTAGTAGCTAACCCGCACTCCTATTTTTTTATTCATTATTAAACCTACTCCTGCATTACCCCTATTTGATTTTGTATTTATAACCCTGTAATCACGTGACCAAAAGTCTTGTTCCTCCTGCCACCGAACTTCACTAATTCCCACTATATCTAACTTTAACCTATCCATTTCCCTTTTTAAATTTTCTAACCTACCTGCCCGATTAAGGGATCTGACATTCCACGCTCCGATCCGTAGAATGCCAGTTTTCTTTCTCCTGATAACGACGTCCTCTTGAGTAGTCCCCGCCCGTAGATCCGAATGGGGGACTATTTTACCTCCGGAATATTTTACCCAAGAGGACGCCATCATCATTTAATCATACAGTAAAGCTGCATGTCCTCGGGAAAAATGACGGCTGTAGTTTCCCCTTGCTTTCAGCCGTTCGCAGTACCAGCACAGCAAGGCCGTTTTGGTTAATGTTACAAGGCCAGATCAGTCAATCATCCAGACTGTTGCCCCTGCAACTACTGAAAAGGCTGTAGTTAGGAAATCGAATACCGTATTCTCTAAAAGCAGCAGCAGTGTTTTCATTGCGAAACCCGTACACAGAGACCATATCAGTATACTCAGCACTTGTAAGTACGTGCGACATTCTTCCTCGACAAAGTAGAATTGGCTAACAAATCATAACCACCGTTGAACAATTCAGTTATATAAACAAAAGCACAACTTCACAACTTAAAAAATATGGCTAGAGTTAAATAAACCAATAGCAAAAAGAGTACCCAAGTGCGAGATGAAAACTTATGTCTAACCAGCTGTATCTCTGTAATCAAAAAAAGTTCGCCAGATGTTATACAGAATGTTTTACTCCAATTATTCTGTACTATCGCTTCCTAAAATGTTTGATTGTGTCCCTAGAGCACCCTGTTGGCCCATACCTGAGGAAAACCACGTAAAACTTCATTGTTTGCTTCTCAGTGTGCTTCGAACCTTAACGGTTTGGTGTGTGACGTTTTGCTGGAGAATTTATTTGTGACTGCCCAGTGTAAGCGGTGGATGCTGTTGCTGCCCTGTCTCTCTGGGCCCTCCACGGCAGCAAATACCTTCAGGCTCAACTACCGCTAGTCACTGTGCCACAGCCACTCAGTAATCGAGCTATAGTGAATTGTTGCAGCAGCGGCCCCAGTTTGCAATTATTACTCCGGAAAGCAAACGAAATACTACGCTTACGTGTTTATTCTCGCAAATAAAGATTGTGGCAGATTAAGGGATACTGTATGTTTATTTACTGAACGAGAACAATCTCCTACATTTACAAAACATCCATAAGATAATCGACTACTGTGGTAATATGAGACAGAGTGACTAACAAGAACCGTGATTCCAAGTTTCTGTTCACTAGGACAAGACTCGTGTAACTGTGGTTAACGTCAGTTCTAGAATATTAATTAATATACCTACTATTAAAACCAAACAATAGTTGTTTAGAAGAATTCCCCAAGAAGCGTGTCTGTGGAAGTGGATTGTCTGTGGCCTACTTTCGTGCGCTTAGTGTGCTTGTTTTGGGTCATCGGGATCATCCACGATCTGGGCTGAGCACATGGCGCATTCAGGGCGTGTGGTGTACTCTGCTCGGAGCTTCAATGACTTCATTTCCAAATTTAGTATCCTAACTGAAACAGTTCTACTAAATACAATAGCAAGGGGAAATACATAAAACTAAGCCCGTGACACGACCTGTCATGCATTCATCGTCTATAATTTTTTTTAAAAAAATTAGTATTTCAGTGTTTCATTCATAACTCTGAAAGAAGAAGAATAAAACGGTAGCCACTGAACAGTAATAACTGGCGAAGTGTATACGATAACATGAATCACATTGCAATAGCTGGTCTGCACAAATTTCTTGGATGCCTCTCAGATAAAATGACAAAACTTGACAATTCCATAGATTTATATAGAAGAAGCCTTAAAATCTTTACAATAGTTGAGTATTATTGACATTTATACATTGAATCCTTATTTTCAAGTCTTGGAATCAGCTGCATAATCTCACGAGAAAAAACAGAATTGATATGTAATTCAGATCAATCTCTGAGAAGAGAAACCTTGCCCCAGGTATTTTTTAGTGCACTTCATTTCTTTTGTACTGTGAATGACTAACACTACCAACACAGCAATACCAGTAACACTCAAAGAATTACATGATGTTTCGAAGATATAAAAAAACATTCAGTCAACTTACTTATCCATAGCTGCATCCTGCGGTTTCAATTTTCGGCGCTCATGCTGTTTGTCACATTAAATCCCTTGTACGTCCCCATCAGTTGTCATCGTGTGTCCACAGGGTCTCACACGTTCAGTAAGAAGGTCTACGTATTACTCTTGTAGACATGGCAGAACCTTCAGCTACATATGTAAAATCACTCTGAACATATATTACTTATGAATGTAATATTCTTAAGGCCTCAACATGAAATATTTTACTTACATAACACCAATAAACCTGTTAGATATCGTTCCAACACGCAGCACACACACTATATACGACATCTAATCCTGCCCATTTAGAGACTAGTGGTTGTCAGTCATCCATAGAGACTCATACGAGTACAAAATTACAATGAAATCCAGACAATTAGCTGCTTACAGGCGTTGATAAATATAAACGGGGACAGTTGAAAATGTATGCCCCAACCGGGACTCGAGCCCGGGATCTCCTGCTTACATGGCAGACGCTCTATCTGACTGAACCATCGACAACACAGAGGATAATGCGACTGCACGCTCCCCGTGAGACCTACATTTCCAGCTTACTGTCCACACACTACACGAACGAGAATCGGGCGATCGACTGCCGCGAGTAATGAGTATAGTGGTCAGGGTCACTACAAATGTAGTGTGTGGACAGTAAGTTGGAAGTGTGGGTCTCACGGGGAGCGTGCCAGAGGTATGTCTCTGCAGTCGCACTATCCTCTGTGTCCTCGATGGCTCAGTCGGATAGTGCGTCGCCCATGTGAGCAGGAGATCCCGGCTTCGAGTCTCGGTCGGGGCACACGTTTTCAACTGTACCCGTTGATATTTAACAACGCCTGTAAGCAGCTAATGGTCTGGATTGCATTGTAATTTCATTCTTCGAGAGCTGCAAGATCACCAATGCTTTCGGACATGTCCGAAAGAACAGATACGATCTTCATATCACACGAGTACGTTCAGGTAGTTGGTCCAGGTACTGTTCTTTCAGCCAGTCGCAGCACGTTTATTGTATTTTATCCACTATAAAATGAAGAATCACATGGAACATAAGAATATGAGCCACATTTATTAGTTCTGAATAGACGTTTATGATCATATCAACATTAATTATTTCATTGCCACGCAATTAATTATAACCTGCAAATGTCATGCCAAGTTGCAGCTCTCACACTATTTGTCTCATTTAATCCCTCCCACTTGCCCATCAATGCTTGTTGCATGTGCAGAGGGTCTCATACCACGACTCGGGTACAGTTCTCGTAGCCTATGGCAGTACCATCAGCCCTCTGGTTTCCATATTTTCGGAGGAGGTAGAATGCATAAAAACAAGAACATTCGTCCAGTGAAATGCTCTAAAACGTATACCTCAAGAGCTATGGGTACTTGTTCAGCAGACGGTATGTATTCCAAAGCAGCGAAGATGAACAAAGATACGCCTAAAGTTACGCCTTTTAGCGGCCGAGTTTACTCGACCTTTTTTCATTGTTTTGGCCCTTACTGCTTCCTCCAGAAACATGAAAACCAAAGAAACTGCAGTCGAAAAGGTGTGTTTCACAGTATCGAAGATAAAGACATGCTCTGAGCTCTTACAGTACCAGTACATGTATTCCACTGTCACAGGTATCAGGACGATTTCCGCTCATAACTTTTGACTCGGTCGTTCCCAGACCAGGGTCCCGTACCTCAAATCGATACTTTTATTCTTCTTCATCACCTCTCAAAGTTGGAACACTATCGCAGAACCGTCCTATATACGAGGGCTATTGGGAAAGTAAGGTTCGATAGCTAGCGAAATGGAAACGACAGTCAAAATCCGATGCAGCTTTAGATAGAAATGTTGCGAAGTGTCTCCAGTATGGCTGTCGATGGCGTGACGTCGCGTTTTTGAGTTTTGAGCACACGATGGGCACGTGACTATTCCTAGAACAATAGTGTCTCCCGCCAGGTTTCGACTGATTTCACGCAACCCTACACAACGTACCTGTCATCCATTTCGTTCGATCATGACAGTTCTCGGCCACTCACTGCAAGGGCAATGAGAATGCCATTGTAGCGTTTCCGATGGGAAGTGTTCGATCACCCATCACACAGACGGACCTCGGCTGCCTCTGTTGTTCGTGTCTGCTCACACGAACCGCTGGCTATGAAGACAACATTTTGGCACAGACAACGAACTGCAGACCAGCGCTGAGAAGTGGCAGTAGGCACAGGCGGCTGTCTTCTATGGCGAGGGCATTGGAAAGTTGGTACAACGCTACTGTGTACAGATGTAGCTGGAAGGCGTACTGCTACAAATAAAACTTTTTTATTTTCACTGTAGTTTCTATTTCGAGACCGATCGGACCTTAGTCCCCGAATAGCCCTCTTATTAGTTGTTCTGTCCTCCCAAAAGATACGTCACACAGCCTGCATACACGACCGCCGCGTTGCCTACTGCGTAGGCGCAAGTTGATTAAGGCTGGACTCCAAGTGAGAGCGCATAAAAGAAGGACGATGTGACGTATCCGCCTCATGTCACGCACATAGTTTTCCAAGTGGACTTCAATCCGCTAAAAGTGAATGTAAGCACTGCACTCAGAATCAGCTGGTCAGTAGCTCGGTGAGTGTCTCCGGACTCAGCTGCTGTCGCCGCCAAGAAAACTCGGTGCGAACACGATACAAGTGATGTTAGACATTGTTCGCTGGATCGAGGTTTATACCAACGTAATTGCAAGTGAACGTTGATCTATACTGTCACGCATAGTATTCATATTTCAGCTAAGTATCGTCAAACTTTTATTGATAGATGATTGTAAATTGTTGCTAAACTTCCAATGACCCTACACTTTCTCGGCTATGCTCTACTGTACTATTATTGACTACCGACTCGGCAGTTCATATTCACTAAATAATTTGGAAAGAATTTCTAAAGCATAATTACCTAATGAGCTCAGTGTGCTGTTGAAAACGCAAATCTCTCTAGCAGAAGTAAGACAATTGTCGCTTTTTGATGTTTATTTACGCACTATAAAAATTGTCCAGATAACTTCTGTTGTTTATTTAGCAAAAGACAAAATCACTAACCAGGCAAAAACTGAAAAACTACAGTGTGCCTTGATCGTAACCTTGCTAACAAGTAGGCTATCAGAATCTGAAGACTCTGCGCACTATAAAATGGCCGTTGTAATTTCACACAAGTATCATTTCCTACCTACACATTAATTTCCTCTTCAGAGCTCCACTTTACTGGGACAATGCAACAACCACAGCTTACACAGGAACAATTACTCACCACAAGTGTTTCTACCTAGAAACCTTAAAACCCTAGGCTTTCTATGTGTTGTTTTTAGTAAGAAAGTTTTACAATGTCTGAATCTAGATTTACTGTTAAAGCTCTTTGCTGGAAACACTACTTTGCCGTACAAAACAAACTCGGAGGCTTTCAAGAGAAGTTTTATTTGTACTAAAACAAATCATGTTTTACTAAATTCAGCTGTGAGATCAGGAAACTAACTTTGGTGTACTGCAGAGTCTGGGTACTTTACTTCATAGTGACTATAAATCTTAGCTACTTTGCTGTTAGTTTACTAATGCTAGTATGAATACTACAGGAAAATGACACACAACTTATATTTATATTAGCACTGTTTCTGTGATGTAATATGTTATGACGCTAATGCGAACAATTTTGAAGCTTTATAGATGCCTATATTGACTTTATGAAATTTCTGATAGTAAATATTGAAGTGGGAGAAATGTCTATTACTTCAGTAATGTTCTGACCCACATCTAGTTATCATATTACAAATACTTGGAAAAAATCGCAGCTTCTTACTAAAGTTATGAGTTAAAATCATATTATGTATACCTTCAAGTAAGTAGCAAAATTATTCACTTATTGTTATGACTGTTTCTTTTAAATGTAATTAATTTTTTATCTGCCAAATCTAGAAAATGCTAGTGTCCTGCCATTCAGTAACACGAGTCAACTAGGAGTTCCGAAATGTAGTTTTACTCATTACATGTCTATATGAAATGTCTGTACAATTAACAGTGCATTCTTATTAAATTACTCTTTCTCCCGAATCAGAAATTCAGGTTTCATTGCTTAAATATTTCGGGAGATAATGGCGTTAATTTTTCAAAGAAACCTTTACATACTTAACAGTGATTCTAATTAAGGTGGCTACTAAATAAGGAAAGATGTAACCTTTTACTTAATATTTTCCAAATAATAATTAATATCAAAAGGAAATCCGCCTTCACAGATACATAAAAAAATTCTTGCCTAGGTAGCTGAAGCGGTGTTTGACTGTACTTTTTTAGCGGTGCTCAAGTAATTATGAAGAGTAAACTTACGACTCCTGGATGTGAAAACCACAAATGTTTTGCTCATATTTATTTTGATGTACCAGCTTTACCATATAGATTCCAATTGAAGTAATTTTACGCAAACGTCCACATGCAACTGATAATTATTATTTATTGAGCAATAACGTCTTCACAATTTCCTCACCCTCTCGTCGTGTAGCCTTCTGTGCATACAAAGCCACGCTGTTGCGTAGTTATTGTTTACACAACTTCAAGCAGTGAATTCCACTTCACAGTTAGAACAATTCCTTTTATCACTGGTCAGATACGTACTGAGTCTTTAGCACTTTCAGACTGATCTTACTGCAGAGTTTTGTTTAAACTATGGACGTACAGCGAAATGATGTTAACGCAACCAAATTAGCAACATTATTCTCCTTCCTTTCTGCTACGGCAGTGCACGCTTCTCACTTTTGTCGCGCTCCACGTCACTGCTACGTTCATGCCAACGCTGTACAACACTCTTATTACGACTGAGGAGGATTCGTATAATCTCTCTTTATATTTATAAACTTCTGGTGGATATTTCTACAGCAACGGACACACAAATTTTCAGTTATTATAAGTTCATAAAATTATATAAAACATTTTCGAAAAAACTTCTTGTTACATTAAAAAAATATATTTAAAAAACATTTTTGGTGTATAAGATTCAAAATTTTTGTTACAAAGTGTGTTGCCATCTATTTCTGCAATAGATGGTCCATAACCCTATTTGATCCTGTGATAAAGCTGCCCAGCTGCTGTGTACAAGCAAGCTATTTGATAACAGCGATTACTATGAGGTGGTGGGTTCTCCCCTACCACACTTAAATGTTTGGTGCAGCATAAGTTTCGTGAATACAACTTTAGTTCTGAATGAAAGATTCTAAACGTCTCAACATTAAATACTTTGCTTCCAAAAATATCAACAGTCCATGCCAACAGGCAGTGATCATACTACACAACTGGCCATTAAAATTGCCACACCACGAAGATGACGTGCTACAGACGCGAAATTTAACCGACAGGAAGACGATGCTGTGATATGCAAACGATTAGCTTTTCAGAGCATTCACACAAGGTTGGCGCCGGTGGCGACACCTACAACGTGCTGACACGAGGAAAGTTTCCAACCGATTTCTCAAACACAAACAGCAGTTGACCGGCGTTTCCTGGTGAAACGTTGTTGTGATGCCTCGTGTAAGGAGAAGAAATGCGTACCATCACGTTTCCGACCTTGATAAAGGTCGGATTGTAGCATATCGCGATTGTGGTTTATCGTATCGCGACATTGCTGCTGGCGTTGATCGAGATCCAATGACTGTTAGCAGAATATGGAATCGGTGGGTTCAGAAGGGTAATACGGAACGTCGTGCTGGATCCCAACGGCCTCGTATCACTAGCAGTCGAGATGACAGGCATCTTATCCGCATGGCTGTAACGTATCGTGCAGCCACGTCTAGATCCCTGAGTCAACAGATGGGGACGTTTGCAAGACAACAACCATCTGCACGAACAGTTCGACGACGTTTGCAGCAGCATCGACTATCAGCTCGGTGACCATGGCTGCGGTTGCCTTTGACGCTGCATCACAGACAGGAGCGCCTGCGATGGTGTACTCAACGACCAACCTGGGTGCACGAATGGCAAAACGCCATTTTTTCAGATGAATCCAGGTTCTGTTTACAGCATCATGATGGGCGCATCCGTGTTTGGCGACATCGTGGTGAACGCACATTGGAAGCGTGTATTCGTCATCGTCATACTGGGGTATCATCCGGCGTGATGGTATTATGGGTTGCCATTGGTTACACGTCTCGGTCGCCTCTTGTTCGCACTTTGAACAGTGGACGTTACATTTCGGATGTGTTACGACCCGTGGTTCTACCCTTCATTCGATCCCTGCGAAACCCTACATTTCAGCAGGATAATGCACGACCGCATGTTGCAGGTCCTGTACGGGTCTTTCTGGATACAGAAAATGTCCGACTGCTGCCCTGGCCAGCACATTCTCCAGATCTCTCACCAATTAAAAACGTCTGGTCAATGGTGGCCGAGCAACTGGCTCCTCACAATACGCCAGTCACAACTCTTGATGAACTGTGGTATCGTGTTGAAGCTGCATGGACAGCTGTACATGTTCACGCCATTCAAGCTCTGTTTGACTCAATGCCCAGGCGTATCAAGGCCGTTATTACGGCCAGAGGTGGTTGTTCTGGGTACCGATTTCTCAGGATCTATGCACCCAAATTGCGTGAAAATGTAATCACATGTCAGTTCAAGTAAAATATCATCAGCGTTTAGTCTTGGTATAGCAATTTGAATGGCCAGTAGTGTATTAACACCTCCCAGTTACGGTTTAGTGGTTATCATATCACCATGTCGAATGGATCTCATACATTCTGGCAAGTGGTCTATGTGTCATTCTCATAGCCCATGAAAGCACCATCAGCATCCAGCAGCAATTACTAAGTGTTGAATAACCTGAGACGTAAGTGCATGACGCACATGTACTTTCTCTGAATGAAAGAGAGTAAATATCTTACAATTGCACTGCCTGGCGAAGATATGAAGCACTCAGAAGAGGAGGAACAATCAAACTGAAACCTCACACGTTGAGAGGGTGTGCGATGATATTTCAGTGATTACAAAATCGAGTCAAATTTCCGAAGAACGTGGCAGCATGAGGCCACTTATCAGTATGACATGGCACTCTCTCCGCTGGATGCATGCACTGGCTGTTTGGGACAGGCGTCGTATAACCGCTGTATCCTCTGCTGAGGCAAGCTGGTCTACAACAGTTGTAGCTGGACCTTGACATCTTGGTCACTGGCTCTGGGACAGAGTTGACATCGGTGCTGACGCCACACATTTCCTACTGTAGAGCGATCTGGGCATCTTGGTGTCCACGGGAGTAACTCATCAACACGCAGACTGTTCACAGAGGCACGTGTAATGCGTGGACGAGCATCGTTCTGTTGGTAAATGGCGCCATCATACAGTGGCGTGAGAGGCACCACATGTTGACACACGGCGTCCGTGACGCACTGTCTCGGTATCAGAGTTCCCTCAGTAACTACCGCCCGCAAAGTGAAGTCTTACCCCAAGGCTCCCTAACACTATGACGTCAGGAGTAACATCGTTGTGTCATTTCAAAACATTTGAAGAACTGGTGCTCGCCCAGGTCAGCCGACAAAGGTCATCCAGGGTCGTAGAAAACCGCAATACTTTGGTGAAAGCAATGCGACCCCATTCGTCAGCAGTCCACGCTTCACAGTAACAATCAGTCGTTTGTGTAGTGGTGTTAACGCCATCCTACTACACATGGGACAGGAATTTGCTAGTTGAGCTGCTGCTAGTCTCCAGAGAATGGCGTGGGACGACACAGGGTGTTGCAGTGAGTCCATTACTTGTTCTCGGATGGCTGGCGGAGATGTGAAGGAGTTATGATGTGTTTGGTGCCCAGTACAGTGGCGGTCACAAGAGGTCGCCCGGGACGCTGGCGACGAGTACACTTGCCCTCGCGTTCCCATGCAGTCCAGCCTCGGGCGTCTCTCACACCCAAACGCCCCGTATATCAGAATACTACATGATTTGATCAGCTGGCCACATGGAAAGCCACTGTAAGGCCCCTTTCAAACTCTGTCACGTGCTGATAACGCCGTCTCATACGAGTACTCATCATCTTCCAGTCCTTCACAGTGATCGATCAACATTGGATGTTGTTGACACCTCTTATTTGCCCTATCACAACCTCATCACAATATTAAATACGAACAAAACAAAGACACTATGTTCGTCGTTCTGTCTATCACAAAGAATTGTAACACCAATCAGTTACGAAGCTACGTTAACCTCCAGCCACGTCTTTACGATGACTGTTTTTCTTTTTTTTGGCCAGGAAACGTACTTTTTGTTGTGTATAGGAAGCCTGCATACTCGGTTCGCTAGACAAACTATCAAACAACTCGTACTGATGAATTTTATTACAATAAGAACAATTACAATACTTAACTTTGGCAATTGCACAGATGTGTCGCAAGGAAAGGGCGACATACGATATAATCAGTTTTTGCAGTCACTGCTGATCTCTGACACAAGTCTGTCCTGAACCGCTATCGAAGTGCATAACGTGGACACTGCTATCCAAGTCGCTAATCTTGAAGCTGCTATCCAACGGGGCCTCAGCAGTCGGTCGCGGAGCTTATGTCCTCTTCACACGTTGCTATCAGGCTGCTATTACATTGTCGTCCTGGAATGGTGGGGTCGCTCAGCATGCGACTGGCTGACTTCTTCTCACAGCCTTTTCTTCCCTATCGCTCCCTACTGGTGCCCAGTGCTTGACTTTATGCCATAACTATTTACTCTCAAAAACTTCGATATAACATAGAGATACTGAACAAACTTTCAGGTCTCATACAATTTCTCGAATTTTATCGCTTCGACTTGCCAATAAGAGGCCGCTACGTCCTTGAACCTTCTCATACATCTAGTCAGTCAGATGTAGTTCGCATTGCTTATGACAGACCTTCAAGTTCGAGTTGCAGTTCCGAAATGCATAATCACATGAAACATAACAGTCTGTTCATCATGCATTACAGCAGAATAGAAGACTACATACACCTTAACTTTAATAATTTTGTTGTAAAAAACAACAAGGAAAGCAACAACTTGCCGTATGGAGTTTTAGCGCTCATACTATTGTACAGTTTATCCTTCCACATTCAGCAGTGGCTACACGTGTCTAAAGGACGCACAAGTTCTGTGGGGGGGGTTCTAGGTATAGTTCTAGTAGTCCGCTGCAGTACATTCAGCGTTCAGTGCCATTTCCAAATACGGAATCGCGTGAAACGCGAGAATATTTTCGACGCGTATTAATAATGAATGAAGAATTCTAATCATCTTAACATTTAATATTTTACTTATAAGCTCATTAATAAAAGTCCCAACTTGTCATTTCTACTTCCAATGTTTACACTATTTGTCACATTTGGCCTCCTCCACTTGCTGATCGGTGGTATAGGGCGTCATACATGTAATCATGTGGTACAGGTATTGATATCGAACTCCACGGCAGCATCTTTAGCTTGCAGTAGCAACTGTGAAATGGAGAATCACATGAAACATAAGAATAGGTTCTACAGGTACAGGTTGGTCGTAGTTAAACTTCCGCTACTTGAGCCAGTGTAGAAGGAGAACTGTTTACTGTAGGAGTGCCCAACTTTACAGGAATGATGTTCACACTGTGAGCTGGAGGATTTGCGTTGTTAGTAGTGTTGGTGTCTGGACTCACAGTTAGGTGGCGGTACTGGTACAGTGATGTGGAGTTGAAACACAAGCATCAGTGAGCATTACGGCTGCAGACAGCCAGCATGGGTCTGGACAACGTGAGCAGGGCTTTACTCGCAGTGCTATTCTGTCAAAGAACGGCAATAGTGCTTCTGTTCTTCACGCATTAAAGAAACACGGAGAGGTCCTCTTTCCGCACTGGGGTTGAAGAACATAATTCGGAAGTTCGAATATTTGGTGATTCGGGGATTGCTCCTGGAGGTGGCCGACTGCAACTGCGCCACAAGTTGTTGAAGAAGTTACTGCTGCCATTGCTGAGAATGCTGGACGCGATATGTGATCTTAAAGCAGTGACTGAGCTGTGTAAGGACAGATGAGGATTCCATCGTCCTCCGTTCGAAAAGTGCTGCGAACAGGAGTGAAGTTTCATTCTACAACGATCACTCGTTTGTCACGGGGCCCTCTCAAGTACCAGCCGGCCGGCCGGTCGCAGGTTCGAATCCTGCCTCGGGCATGGATGTGTGTGATGTCCTTAGGTTAGTTAAGTTTAAGTAGTGCTAAGTTCTAGGGGACTGATGACCTTAGATGTTAAGTCCCATAGTGCTCAGAGCCATTTTTGAACCTCTCAGGTACCGAAAATTTGATTACTATTACGCCGTATTAGTTCTGAATGAATGATTCTAAATATCTTACGCTAAATATTTTAGATCCAAGGACATCAATTTGTTTATTTCTCATTATGAAGTGTAAGCTATTGATGTTGTGTGTGTGCGTGGGGGGGGGGGGGGGGGAGCGGGGGAGGGAGGGGCTTGTAAGTGGAGCCCGATTTTGTAATGTATTTCATGAAAAATAACATGAAATGGTTATAACATGTAGAAATTGTATCTTTGACACATCTGAACCAAAGATGTTGCCTGAGTGGCAGAACCATTGTAAGTAGGGGAGCGCAATAGCAGTTGTCGCACTCTGTTAAAGGTAGGACGTAAGACTTTAAGCAAGTGGGTAGCTGTGAGAATTTAGCTGTTGGCCTATGGACTCGGCATAACACAGTTTTGTAAGGTAATGAAATTTTGTATATAAATTTTAAGTATGCAGCAACGCATTGTGGATCTTGTTATTTTACAGTACTGACACTTCAATGTAGAAACCAAGTATTTGCCATCAGGTTTAGTGTATAGGTTGATTAGGTGTACCTGATTTGTAATATTTTGTGTGTTTTGTAATCCTGATACAGACAAGTTAATTTTTGGAATCTGTTTTGTTAAGCGATGTCAGACTTTTTCTTATGTAACAATCCAAGTATTTTAATTACGACAGTAAGCGAGAATTGTAGAACAATTGAGAAGTTCACTGATTTTGAAGTTAATGTAAAAAGTAATGTAAAATGTTTCATATCAGATTTTGGGAAGGAGAAACTTTATTTTGAATACAATTTTCAAACTGAAGCATTCGGTCTTAGCATATCCTGTTATCAGTACGTCATCCTCTTCCACATCGTGTTTATTTAAATCCAATGAATAATTTTTAAAAGAATTGATTTTTCAGTCAGAGTCAAAAAAATTTCATGTGCCAGAATCAGAAAAGTATTAATGATTGTAACAGCGTAATTGCGGGCATTATCAATTTATTGTACAGGGCCATAGAACTCGGTGCACACGAGACGGAGTAAATTTCAGAGGGATTGATTTCATTATAGGCATTAAATACGGGTTTTCCAGATTAAATTGTTTAATTTTTCTTTGGATTAGAGTAAAACTGATTAAACACACCATTTTCTCAACCACACATCACACAGTAAATTTGGATAACACAAAGTTATTTTTTAAGGAACGTTACACTTAACATATTTTTAAAGAACGTTGCAATGTCCATCATGTTATGTACTCAGACATAAGCACTTGCATTTCTGGAAGAAACTATAGTCTCTCTTCCGTCTACTAGCGTAGGTTCATCTTCGGTAGGGAACCGCAAAGGCATGTTGTCTTAAGCAAGTCGCTTAAACTCTGAGATTAGTCAGCCAGCCGCATTGCTTGTCTCGGAGAATCATTTAGCAAGCCATGATGAATTGTGTTTATTTTCTGCACAATATTTATTTACTTTTTCAGTATTCATATAATTTCCATTTTTTATGAAGTCTTTTTCACTCTTCTGATCTGTATTCAAACCCTTATATGTGGTCACTTAAGAATTTCGTTCCCAGGATAGTTCAGTATGTCTATACCGAAGTGCCCTATTCTCAATTTGCTTCCAACACAAAATTAAATTAAATAAATTTACTTCCTTCTCAAAAGTAAGTACTATGCCAAGTTAAGGCTGTAACATATCCTCAGAGATGGTACCGACGGCTTCCACCATCCGAGTAAGGAGGTCTGGAGGGTGCCACACTGCAGTGGCGAACATCCTGTCCTCTAAGAAGTCCGATAGAAAAGAGTCCAGTGCTACGATGTTAGGAGAACTGGAAGACCAGTTCTCGGGTCCACGGTGCCCAGTCCAGCCTCCTGGAAATGTTCGATTCATTACGAACATGCAACTGCTAGTGAGGTGGACCACCATCTTGTTGAAACCAAAGGTTCAGCCTGGGTAAAAGCAAACATGTCTTACCATGTCTAAGTAAGTCGATCCTGTGACAGTCTCACCAGCAAAGATAAGTGGTCCAGCTACTTTGTTGCACCAAACGTTCACTTCTGGGCTATCTCGCATCTGATCCCTGATAATTTGTGTATTCGGTGACCCCTAAATCCGCACGTTAAGCTTTTTCACAGATCCAGAGACATGAAATGTGGCCTCACCAGCAAACATTACACTTGAAAAGAAAGCGGGATTCCAGTTGATTCAGTTAAGTATTTCATCTGAAAATCCATACCGCCTGAAGAAGTTATTTGCGTAGACTTCGTTGTAAGGTTTTGGTAGACATTCTGAACTTGTTCTTCAGTAGCACGCCGACCCAGTGCATGCCGTTAGTGTCCATGAACTGTCCATGCCATGCTTTTATCCTTCTGCACCCAACGGACAAGTCGGACTTGAAACAAAGGAAGATTTATTATTTTTAAACCACCCCAAAAATAGAGCATTTCGGTGTACACACCCTGTATGTAAATTAAAATTCCCACAAGGCCCTGAAAATCGTAAAAAGATATTGAAACTATATTCTGAAATAAATTTGTGGATTGAGGAGCAGTCACCATTTCACAGATGAAAATTTTTCCAAGGATGTAAGTCGTCGCGACGTGGAATTCCCCACTATCGTTCCTGGAGATCTACTCGTGAAAATTTTATGAAACTATACTTCCTGGCAGATTAAAACTGTGTGCCGGGCCGGGGATCGAAAGCGATAATTTTGCTTTTTGCGGGCAAGTGCTCCCCCAACTGATCTACCCGACCACAACTCACGACGTGTCTTCGCAGCTTTATCCGCCAGTACCTTCTTCTGCCTTCCCAACATCACAGAAGTTCTCATGCGAAGTTCTTCTAGAAGAAAGGACATTGTCGAGACATGGCTTAGCCACAGTCTGGGGAGATGTTTCGTGAATGAGTTTTTCACTCTACAGTGGAGTGTACGCAGATATCAAACTTCGTGGCAGCTTCAAACTGTGTGCTGGGTTGGTACCCGAATCCGGGAACTTCGAGTCTCAGTCTGGCACTCTGTTTTAATCTGCCAGGAAGTTTCGCATCAGCGCACACTTCGCTGTAGAGTGAAAAACTCATTGTGAAAACTTTATGAGTCGTCCATTCTTACGACAATCGTTTTTCATGTACTTTATCCTCATTTATTCTTTTAATTTCGTCTGTCTTCTTAGGTTTTATTACAGTTTTGCTGCACCTCGTCTAAGGTGCTCCCTATTTCATCTTTCTTGGAAATCCCACAGCCTGCGTTGGATTGCCATAAAACGCTATTCTGTAGATGCGAAACTCTAGTAACTTCTGCTTCCATTCAGGTACAATAGTTAATACCCGTCGAAGTGTTTTACTGAAGAATATTTCCTTCACCAGCACCACATAATAACATTTCGAATTTGTATTTTTTCTTTTCCAAATTTTGTTTCAAAGAATTATTACTATTCACAAATTTGTTTTTTACTTTGTTCCTCTCTAAATATAATTCAGTGATAGTTAACCAGTCCAATGAGTGAACATACCGTTAAAGATTCAGTCACTTTTGTCTGACGGGAGACAACGTATGCTACTGGTAATACTATCCATTATACTCAATTTTTATCTCGGTCTCGTTATTTATATCTCTTCCCTTCATATTTTTTTTCTGGTCTAAATCTTTCACTTTCACTCTCCTCCTCAACAATCAAGCTTCCCAGAAATTTTCGACCGAAAACTTGCAACTCCAAGTTACATTTTCGCTAGCACTATCACTTTTCTTTAAATTATCTTTTATTATCCAGACATCCTATTTAATTCTTCTTCCTTTGTATGAGAGCATATCCCTCCGTAGCTGAATAAAAACCCGTTTACTGGCTTCTGTTACTGCCATGCTGAAGTGACGTCCAATCTCAATCAAAGGTACCGTATTGAAATAACGCTGATATTGCTGGTGGACAACTGAAGTAAGTAACGGAGGTGATCGTTCCCCCCCGCCCCCCACCCTTCCTCTCCTTTTTTGAAAGTTAATGTCCTGTTCAATAACGTAAACGGTTTATTATACACCATGTATAAAAAGGTGTCTGTAGTGAATTCTATCTCTTCTGATTCTGGAACTGTAACATTTAAACAGGAATAAATTAGGAATAACAAATAAACTAGCCTCTGGCTGCAAGAACGGTTTGGAATGTCTTTTAATGCATAACCGATTTAGGGACTGCCAACGCCACCTTCAGATGCACCTTAAAATATGCGTCTAACCGATGACAGGCATTACTTTCTGGAATCACAGCTGCCTGTCATCGTCGGTCAGCAACACCACGATCAGTGATACCTCAGTGATCGGCCACGCACCACGTACCCGTGCTTCGCAATTCTTAATCGTATACTGCTGCGTTCCCATCGTCCACTACGACGGAGAGTGAAGGTACAGAAATATAATTCTTACAAGGAGACACGAGCTGTGTCATTTAACGCGTCAGTAACACCAGCCGCCGATTTGTGGAAAACGTGTGACTCATGTACGGAAAGCTCGTACTGTGGGGATCTTCGCGGTAATACCAGCAGCCGTCAGACTAGGCAGGCCGTTGACCTTCCTGCTCTGCTCTTGCAACATCCTCGCTCGCTCTTCGCCGATGTTCCAGGGCACCGTTCTGTGTGGTGCTTTTGTTTCCCACGGTCGCCACTTACAAGTGTGCGCTGTCTGTAGGCGATTTTTTATTTGAAACATGACAAACACTTTTGTACAAGAATATGAGTACAGTCGGATTGAAAGGAGATTATTAGTAGTATTTTAATTACAATTATAATTACTATAATTACAGTAATAATTACTATTAGATATAGGTTGTAGATTCTGAGATGTCTGGAAGATATTGATTATATTTTGAAGATTATGGTGATCAATATGATGACAATGATTTTTTAATAGTTATTTAGAGATAACGATGCTATTTAGTTAGCTTTTACGTAACTTCTGAAAGTTTATACTAACGACAATGTGTAGTTGCTTTCAGATAATGATTTGGATACTTATGAATTTGATAATGACACAAAATGTTTTGCATTTATGAATAAATATATGCACTAATATAGAATTGTTTCTAGTGCTTTTGCCATTTGATGTGCACTGAGAGTCTTTACCAAAATATTCCTTTCTCATAATTGCCCAGTTGTGGTATTTGACTATTTTTATTGAGTTAGAGAGCTGAGACTTTTTATCGGATCAGCCATATGATTAATATGAGTGAACATGAATATTTAATCAGATTTTGTTACTACTATACAGATTTTCAAATAATGCCTTTATCTGGAAATGACAACTCTTTTGTAATATAAAACATTACTGCCTTGCCATTATATATGTTTTTTATTAGTAATATTCACTCTACATGCAAAATATAAACATTTTAGGAAATTTAATCTCATCAGATTGAATAATATCCCATTTGATGATATTATTTATCATATCTTAAGAATAACCTGTAGTACATATTCACAATTCAATTTTGTGAAACTTATTGATGTTGAGAAGACAAGGTTGTGTATGAGCCAATATCAAAGATGATGACGCACAATTCTGTTTGTGGAAAGCTAGATTCAGCATATGACTGGATGACTGTTGAATAAGCTAGAGACTTATGGTACTTTATGTGAACTAGCAAAGAGCTAGGAAGTATTACTAAGTGAGAAATTAAATTCGTTTAGAACATGTTGCTACAATGTAGTATTAAAATTCAGTATTGTCAACTGACGTCAGAATTAGTGAAATCCTTGTTAGAGCCAGCCACGACAAAACTATTCCATCTGAAGCCAAAGAGGTATGAAACAGCAAAATATCCTCAGACTTCAAGAAGAATATAATAATTTCAGTTCCAAAGAAATCAGGTATGAATATTGTGGAACTATCAGTCTGATGAGTCATGGCTGAAGAATGCTAACACGAATTCTATACACAAGAATGGAAAAACTGGTAGAAGCAGACCTCGGAAAGGATCAGTTTGGATTCCGGAGAAACGTAGGAAGACACGAGGCAGTACTGACGCTACGACTTAGGGGACAGACTAAGGAAAGGCAAACCTACGTTTATATCATTTATAGAGTTAGAGAAAACTTTTAAAAATGTTGACTAGAATACTCTCTTTGAAATTCTGAAGGCAGCAGATGTAAAATAGAGGAAGTGAAAGGCTATTTACGACCTGTATGGAAATGATCAAGTATTAAAGGAAACTAGACAAAAATGTGGAGTAGGAATTAAGTTCAGGGAGAAGAAATAAAAACTTTGAGGTTTCATGATGGCACTGTAATTCTGTCACAGACAGCAGAAGATTTGACAGAGGGAATGGACAATGTCTTGAAAGGATGATGTATGATAACCATCAACAAAAGCAATATAAGGATAATGAAACGTAGTCTAATCAAATCAGGTGCTGCTGAGGGAATTAGATTAGGAAACTATACACTCAAAGTAGTGAATGTGTTTTGCTATTTGGGCAGTAAAATAACTGATGATGACAGAAGTAGAGAGGATATAAAATGAAGACTGGCTATGGCAAGAAAAGAGTTTCTGAAGAAGAGAAATTTGTTAACATCGAGTATAGATTTAGGTCTTAGGTAGTATTTTATTTTGTTTCATTTATTTATTTTTTGAAAGGATTTGTCTGTAGTGCAGCAATGTATGGAAGTGAAACATGGATGATAAACGATTTAGACAAGAAGATAATGTAGCCTTTTGAAATATGGTGCTACAGAATTAAGAAGATTAGATTGTATGTCACGTAATTTATGAAGAGATACTGAATAGAACTGGCAAGACAAGAAATTTGTGGCACAATTTGACCAAAAGATTGGATCGATTAAGAGGAAACATTTGAGAGATCATCAGTTTAGTATTGGAGGGACGAGTGGATAGTAAAACTCCTAGAGGGTAACTAAGAGATTAATGAAGTAAGTAGATTCCTGAAGATTTTAAGTTGCAATAGTTATTCGGAGATGAAGAGGCTTGCACAGGATAGAGTGGCATGGAGACTTGCATCACACCAGGACTTGGACTGAAGACCACAACCACAAGACCCTCAGGGATACACGTACATAATGACGGAAGACAGTCGCTCCGACTGTAGTTTAGACGCAATGTGTAGAAGTTTACCTGAGTGCTGAAGCGTCAGAAGGGTAAGGAAGGTTATCGGTATCTAACGAGCAATCATTGCAGTCATGTTATTGCTCGTTATTTGTGGTAACTCGTTTAGCCAAATCACCCATGACACCTCGAAAATACGAGTGTCATCGAGCCATGAGATCACCCACGGCGATGTTCAGCTAACAAGGGATGTTCCACCGCCGTTGTATCGTAGTTTCAAAATGACTGTCCCGCTCTAATAGCCTTCTTCATTCTTTGTGTTCTTTGTTTCCCAGTTAACTGAACAATGACTGTCGGATTCATTGTTCGTTCCAGTTGAACAGCGAAGCACTCTTTGCTACCTGTTACAATGCGATTACATTTGTCAGCGAGAGATAATTTCTGTGATTCTAATTGAAGGCTTAATGTATCTGTTTATTTCTGTGTAAATATGACTCTTGTCTTAGTAGCGTTGCTTGATCCCCGCCTTTCCTTTCTTCTGATGGGAGCTTCAATCACATTCAGTGCGGTCAAGCAAAAGCCTGTGCGATTAACTATGCCCCTGGTGCTAGGAAATGGCAGCCGACGCACGGGTCACGGACGAGAGAGGACAGGCAAGTCTCCAGTTTAGCAGAATCAGGGAGCGCCGGAGGGAGAGTACTGACGGCCTTTTAGAAAGAATTCAGCAGTGTAAGATGGAGAAGACGCCCGAAATTTTGGTGCGAATACCCGCTACTGCAGATTCAGCGCCTGTGTGGAAACGTATCTCTGGAGCATTGTCAAAACTCGTGTCCTGGCCTGCCAGCAGTGTGTTACCGCACTCGTATACTCATTGCTGTAGATATACGGTGACAAAAACACGGCCCATCGTTGGAGGCCTCACGCCCTTTGGTAATGGATACCTGAATTTGCCAGTTGCCTGTGGTCAGTCAGTGGTACGAACCACTGGCCATAGATATAACAATTGTGAAACGTCTTTAGAACAAAGATTATCACCAATGGCTCTTCCTCAGTGCGGCTGTAATTTCGTTTCACCAGCATCAGTTTCGCATACAAAGGTGACAGGGCATTCTAAGCAATTTACTTGAGGGGACAGAACTGCTCCCAGCCCATAATCCGATGCGTTAGCCGCTGCCATGACCAATTCTTGTGGCTCATAAGCTATGAGAGACGTAGACTCGTGAAGAGCCTGGTTAATGTCCTAAAGGCTTTATGGCAGACGGGTGACAATTGCCGCTTGACGTCTTTGCGTAGAAGGTGGTGTCGTTGCTCCATGACAGTTGCAGAATTTGGGATAAACTTTCGGTAAAAATTGAAATGTCTCAGGACCCACTTTAAATGTTTAGTGTCCGTGGATGCCGACAGTTATTGTGTACCTTCCACCTGTCGTGCGTTTGGTCCGATCTCCAAAGCGCTAGGTATTCGAACTATTTGACAAAAAACAATTTTTTTGTTGCATTTGAGATTTGCTTGTTGGAAAACTTGCAAGAGCGCCTCCAAAAGTGTCGACAGCTCCCTTCAGTTTCTTCCCATGATTACAAAGTTATCCAAGTAGTTTGCTGTTCCTAGGACCTTTTGGGTCAGCTGTTCCAAGTAGCATTGGAATATGGTAGGTATACTTGAAACCCCAAATGGCAGTCCATTGTACTGAAATTGCCCAGATGGAGCACTGAGCACCAGAATTCTGCATCCAAATTCAATTGGAAGTAGACTTGACGGAAGTCAATCTTCATAAAAATGGCAACACCTTCACGATAGCGTATGTGTCCACGACTGCCCGGACGTTTACAGTCGACTTAAAGTCACCACAAATCCGTAAGGATTCTTGAAACAAATGAGACATCCCTTTCTGTGCAAAGTTTGGAAATTACAGATGGCCGCAACGTGATGTGTGCCTGATGGTTTTTAACACAAGTCGCCTGACAATTAAAAACGGAGGCTTATTTTTTAAGGATGCCCTTATCTGATTGGTAGAACTGTGCACCTCAATGCGTAATTTGTTTTAAAGGTCAACTCAAAAAAGTTGATGGCTCTCTGAACTACCAATAATTTGGCTCTTATGGGTGACCCTTTGTAGCAGATGGTGGGGGCTACATTGGCCCATAAACACGACGTCATTGTTGCTGTAACTCTTCAGCTGTTTTGGAAATGGCCGAAGAACCGGTAACCCAAGCAGGCGTGTTGATGATCATTGTGGAGGAGGCTGAATTTATCTGGAACCTGACAGGTGTCTCATAGATGAACGAGCACATTGTCAGCGTGTGGATCAGAGAGATTAATGAAGCACGGAGCACGGCTGGACCTGTCCCTGGGATATCGGTCTTGCTCTCAGGGTTCGTTTCCGGAAGTTGCGTGCCGTCTACATTCATTTTGGTGGCAGAGTTGTAGGATTGCGCCTTGTGGCCCAACTCGCGACACAACGTACATCTCGCCTTCCTGAAGTAGCATTGCTGTTTTCGATGAGTAATGAAACAATTAGCACATGAATGTAACTCTCTAGAGGTACGTCCGCCAAAATCTTCTGGTGGGTAAGAGGCTGTGTCCTGGGTACAAGTGGCGACTGAACGGCGAGAGGACCTGGTCGTTGCGAGGCAGGTGAATGGAGAAAAACCTGAGAGGAGAGCTGCAGGGCCGCCCATGATCGCATCGTTTGCTCGAATGATCGGAAGTCATGCGCCAACGAGGGGTCGTTCAGTTTCACTAATTCGTTCTGAAGTCCCTCGTCAGGCGAATGAACAAGGTGCGTGTCACGCAGTATGCCTAAGCCTCTTTACACTTAGGATTGCCATACTGAAATAAACAGTCCGTAGAAAGACCTTATAACTGCACTATCCACTCATGACAGGTTTGGCCATTCTTGCGGTGACAGGTTCAAATGGTTCAAATGGCTCTGAGCACTATGGGACTTAACATCTCAGGTCATCAGTGTCCCCTAGAACTACTTAAACCTAACTAACCTAAGGACATCACACACATCCATGCCCGAGGCAGCGCGGTGACAGGCAAAGAACGTATCGCGAGCAGCTGCCACATGGATCTGCGAGTCAAAACACTGTGGCAACTTACGTTGTTCATAAGACAACCTGTTGGGTTCCACCTCAGGCCCGGCCGTTGTGGCCGAGCGGTTCTAGGCGCTTTAGTCTGGAACCGCGCGACCGCTACGGTCGCAGGATCGAATCCTGCCTCCGGCATGGATGTGTGTGATGTCCTTAGGTTAGTTAGGTATAAGTAGTTCTAAGTTGTAGTGGTCTCATGACCTCCCATAGTGCTCAGAGCCATTTGAACCATTTTTTGAACCACCTCAGGGATGAACTTCTTGGACAGGCTGTACACCTAAGCAACGGTACAAGCTAATAAAAAGGTCCACTCATGAGTATGGCCCGTGATTCCATTTGTGACGAAATGTTGCTCAAGGCGTGTAGTTAACCCTAGATTCCACTTTTTGTCAAAAACGGGGAATGGCGGCACTGTTGGTCAGAAACCTTTGACCCTAGAGTCTATTCCTGAGAGGCGATTGTACACCTCCGGCGTTGCAGTGATGCCATCCATCTTCTCCAACAGCCATTCCTGGGTATGCTGCACCTTTAGCAACAAGAACAAGAGAGTTTGGGTTGTCACGCCCGCACTGGCTGTGGCTCCTCTGAAAGGAGGACTGTGGCTAACTGGCCTCAAAATTGTGAAAAATGTCCCGGTGAGCACTGAATAGACAGAGAACATGATTGCCACTAACTGTTGTCTAAAGTACAGCTAAGGTGGACGAAGACTGCTCTGTTTGTCAGCAAACCACGGGCGGTGGTAAGTAGTATGACGGCTGCCGCATCTCTGTCACTGATATAAGGGCTACCTGTGGTGAGGCGGGTACTGCCCGTCTGCATCGCGTCTGCTGGAGAGTCTCAGGAAAACAAGCCGGTGTTGATATTCTCGGCTGGAATGTTTATGTGCAATCGCCCGAGGTAGCGTCGACAGTAGAACAGAGCTTCGCCAGTCCTCCGGAGGGGCCTGTATTGTTGTTGGAGATTCCCGGCAGAACTGTACTCAGTGCCGGGTTTGTCGAGCAAGTCAATGGCTTCACTCTCTGGGACATATTAACTGATATCCGGAATCTAAACCTTCAAGCACTGCCTGAAAAATAAATAAATAAATAAATAAAGCACCGAGAAGGGAAGAGGAAACGAAATAAAAGTTCACGGTTGTAGAGGGTAACTGATGGCATTTCAGTGGTTCCAAAACCGAGTTTAATTTACAAACAACGTGGCAATATCAGTCCATTTGTCAATATGACGTCGAGGCGATAATTTTTAAGTGTATTGAAAGACGCATTATGTGGCTGCTGGATGGCGGTAACATCTGTGACAACGATAAAAGATAGCGAGGCCAGAGATGATTATTAATGAGCAATCCAGCGCGCACTAATTAATTAGCAGCTGCCTGTCTACGTTGAGATCTGAAAGAGACCAGACGCATAAAGAATGTACGCACGCCGAGTATTATTAACATTGTGAATGTCTTACGTAAAGGTTGTAAGTAAAAAGATTGTAAGTAAAAAATAATCTACTCCCTGTGTTTTTACACATAGACATAAAATTTCAACAACGCTGTTCCAACGTGTACAAACACAATTTGATGTGGTACAGAAACCGCACACAAATCCGACAAAGTGCGATGTGGTACGGACACCACATCAACGAAACACAAAAACAATGAACAAAAGAATATATACACTGAAAACAAAAACTGGAATCATGCGCCGCTACTTAAAACTAAACGCGGAACTACCAGAAAAACAAGTTGGGTATTAATCATTAAAAAAAAGTAGAGAAAAAAAATTGAATGTTCCTACTAAGAATCCTGTTTGCTTAACAGAGATTCACAGGAAAGATCAGAGGCCAAGGGTCGCCATTTTATGCGAGGTGCCGGGGCCAGCAGTGTATTTAACACTAAATTCTAGAATCTACATATGTAAATGATGCTCTAAGTCACCCCTATTCTAACTCCGACTTTTGCTGTTGCACAAGGATTAAAAATTATACGCGAACTGACTGTAATCAACCCTGCAAGTGGAGTAGAAAAGAGTTTGGCACCTGCAATAATTTAATTTGATAAATAAGTTAAATAAAGGAAGGTTTCATAAACGTAGTGAGAAATGATGGGTTGCTCTACCGATTAACAGAATGAATGTTCTGTCCAAAATAACAATAGGATTTATTAAGACTAAACACAAAATAATAAACAAAAACACATAAACATTTACAATAAATCAAATTGGCTCAAATTGGAGACTCATACAAACACTGTAAAGGTGAAGTTGTCCCTGAACTAGATTGTGAGGTTTAAGACGAAGTGGTATGTGGAGCCAATTCCTTGCCACTCAAATCTTAAGGGAGACAGACAGCTAACCTAACAATAATTGCTGCTACTCAAGACAGAACAAAGTTAGAAAAAAAACGAACAGGCGCGCTCTGCTGAGCTCTGATTATCACCTAGGAAAATCCCTATCTGCCGGTGCTGCGGACATACATTACCAAACTGTCTTCTTATCTCCCAGAACACGATCTGGCGTACCGGAGGTGATGGCTGGTTGCTTCGACGTCCTCGACCGAAAAGCGAGAGCCGACTCCCTAGAGCACCCGTACAGGCCGAACACACAACATTCCCGCCTCCACGACAGTGGCCGTGGTTAAACGTTCCAATCAGCAACTCGAAAACCGGCGGAAAATTCCACCCCATTGCCGGAGCACTACCATTCCACCAATGGAGATTCTTGGCGCCAATTTCTGTGCTGATTTTGCTACGTCACGGAGCTATGCCCTGAGCAAGCCAATCACAGTTACTATTTTGCAGAAAGCGCGGGAATTTTCCCGCCACAACTGCCTGGGTACACAAGTCATTCCCACGCCTCGCTGGTAGCCCGCCAGAAAGTGTTTTCGCTAAGATTCTGCGAAGTAACGGAACCTCTAGCCCAGCCGCTACTTCAAACCCCTCCGGGCGTGTCTTTTGACAATGTCGGCGTCTGCAAAGCATTCACTCGACATCCTCGCACCCGTCGGCTTAACCCCCTCCAGTTCAACAGAGCCCGCCTGTCACCGGACCACCCGGGTGACGAGAGACGCTGCTTGGGAAGTCCGCGTGTGACGGAATATCAACCCTCCACCGCATGCAACTAGAGAGGAGAATCGTAAGATAGAAATATGAGAGGGGGCTCATGCCACCTCTCATTGCCCCTACGCCATTTTAGATTGTAATTGGTGAGCGGTTGGCTCACTTAGGAGCAAGGTAGTGAGTCAATCGCCCAAGAACAATCTTACAAAGTGACTCCACATGCCGCACTCTATAAAAAAAAATCATTGCAACTGAAAAAATGCAGCTCATAGAGGGAGGATTATTTATGATGTAGCCAACTTCACCTTCTTAATATGGAACACTAACATCACACATCCATACCCAGGGAGCCCCTTCCCAAACACCGATTCACGCAGACATTCACGCTCTAAATATGGCCCGGGCATCTGAGCCAAATATGGAGCAGTTTATTCTTTACAATCAGAGTTGGAGTGCTCCGCAATTAAATGCCCAAGATGTTACATCAATTTTTAATCATTAAACTAACCTGAACTCACTCACACATGATACTATATAAGTTAACAATCTCTTTGTGAGCTTTCAGAATCTAGTTACAACCTCCGATTCATTCTGTCTCCCTGCAGCAAGAATAACCTTTACAAAATGTTCCCTGAACTGATGGTCCATTCACAATGACAGTGGTGGTATCTGCTTCAGTTTATGGGGACTTCAGGCACACTGTTTGCATACACACAATAATAAATACAAAATACAAAAAAAACATGGTGTGGAGAACAATACAGTAATTTGTAATAAGAATTACAGTGTAAAACACAAACGCATACAAGGTATAACATACATTACAAAAACATAAGAGAAAGAAATTTAAAAAAAAAAACAAGGTTCATGGGGCATCAAATTGTGCGTGCACATTGCACAAAGTTCACGACTGTGCTGAGAATGAGGCACTAAATCACATTGTTAGAAATATCCGAAGCACTTCACAAATTTAACAGTACTGACATCACATAGGGCTAAACGTCGCGTGTTGTTGCTACGTTGTTGCAACGGCAATAGGGTAGGAAGACACAGTGATAGGCTCTCCTCACGTCGATTAATTGTCTCTGAGGTCTATTTGTTGGGATACATCACTAGTCTAGGTCTCTTCTCTCGCTGGACAGTACTTTACGTTTCCCAATATTGCAGTTCGACGAGGGATGATGGCACGTGGAGTGACTACACAAGTGTGTGAGGTCATCCATACAGGATCGAACTAGGAGCGACGATTGCTAAAACTGCTCTCTAATAGAGAGGAGAAGTTAGAAATGAGACCATACATTTGTTAGTGTGGCACAATACTGCTTTGTGTATGCAGATTGGCCAATGCTAGTGAGTTGTAAAAACCCAAACAGGTGAGTATATAGCGTCCCTTTCTGTCCTGAGGCACATGAGGCGCAGGTTCTGACACGATATGTGATCTTCTTCCTGTACTCACGACAAGGTGGTCTGCCGCAGGGAATCCCTCCAAACGGCTGCCGCGTCCGGAGAGCTAGCAGGCTGTCGCGTGTGGGTCGCGTGTCAGTGTCAACGGCCAGCCCCACTTTCGCTTGTGGCCCGGCGAGGGCTGTCTGCCGCCACAGAGATATCTTTGTCTGTGCTGCCGCCTAATTCCTCAGGTACACGGCCCGGTGCTGTCAGCTTGTAGGACCGGATGCTCTCCCGCCCTTCACGTCAGGTAGCGCGCTGACGCTTTCTTCTTGCAGGTAGCCGATGACCTCCGGCTGGCCCCTGCATTGCCACGATCCCCGTCATCTGCACAATTCTTACAAAAATCTTATGCCTAACTTTTCCCCATGACCTTCTATGGTATAATAAATTTACATCACGATACATTGATGGTCTGTCATTTCAGACACTCTAATTTTAATTTTATAGTTATTTATCTGTAGCTATCATAACAAAAATCATGGAAATAATTTATCTTGATATTTGTGTAGAGACTGATCTCACTATTCTACATGGTGTGTGACGTTATATTGGATGAAGAACTAAATGTGCGGGCCCGCACTAATATTACTATTAATTATATAGATCGACAGTAGACATGCTCAAGTATTAACTACCATATGCCAACGATCTACATTCTATGTCTTCTGAATAAATTATGTTATTATGCAGGCTGAAGTTTTACTGGGCTATAAAGAACATGCAACTTCGCTCGCCGGTCGTCCCTCCATCTCGGGCCTGTGATTTGATGACCTGAAAAATAGCATCCCAACAGGCGCGCGCCACACTTGTGGTAGAAAACCCCCACAATATTAATCTAGTTATTGTTAAATCCTACAGTTTAACTTATCCTAGTATATCGTACTTTCCCTTTTATTTATTTACTTATTTATTATTTTTTTTGTTTATCTTATACGATACTCTTACATAATTCCTGTTACGCTGAGATGTCTCGCTGCTCGCCGCTATTGACGACAGTGATGTGCGCGCCGTACGACATGGCCTCCGAGTTCTCACTACGCCTCACTGAAACTCCGGAGACTGAGTTAGCCACGGCTATACAAGACAATAAATTTATAGTTGAACTTAATTTTGTATGTGATGCAGTTTTAGCAATGAAAGCGCACCTTTCCAGAGGCAATGTAATTTGACCAAGCCAAGTCTGGTTCCTGTTGAGGATTCAGTCGCCCACCACACGCCAGCTACACAGTATGTCGCGAATTTCCAAGTATAATTCCTTGGTTATTCATCTGTGACAGTCACAAGCAGCACGCTAAATCCCCAACCAGCACATTGGCATGGTAGGCTTTATGCCCGCATTTCTACCGTCTAGGCCCTAGGGCACCATTGGAGTCAAACGCTCACAGTTTCACCCCGACTTGCAAGACAACAATGCTGGCGCATCACTGTAAAAACTATACTGCACATGTTCATCCTCGAAATCACGCAATATACCACAATCTTGCAGTGCACTGACGCGTGCCTGCAAGCATTGGTATGAACGTCTCACGAACTGGTTGTGGCCGCTATGAAGCGTATCACGACTTCTCAGAACGCTTCTAAGAGCACGTTCTTGTATGCGCCCGTTTGTGCGACATCTCGTCACTCATCTTTATCCCTTAACATGGACACCAGATAGGAAAGGACAAAAACATTGCTCATGGAAAGGTAGTGCCTCTTATCGCAACGCCAGAGGAGATCGCGAACATAGACAAAAAAACGTTAACAACAGTAAATTCGTATCCGAGAAAACGCAGCGTGTTAATACTTTAACAATCTTAATCTATTAATGCAACGATTATTGTTCCCCGAAGAAAGGTTCATATATTTGCCTATTCTACTATGTACACCACTTAAACTACTATTATTCCACGAACTTCTTTGTGTGAGAGAAGTGGTGGAGTCCTATGGACTAGCGTCAATCCCTTCTTAGACTCCCCCTCCTCTGACGTGCATTAGGATTTGGAGGTCTAATTTCAATCTTCTGGTTCTCCTGTTGTCCTTGATTTCGCTCTCTCCAATTACGGTCGCTTTGCCGTTCGTTATTCCTCCTGTCCCAGATTCCTTGTCTAGATTGACCCTGTTCCCTGACGTTCTGGTTTCCGTGTCTCTGGTTACCATAACCTTGAATAGTGTAACCTCGATTTCCGTAACCCTGGTTTCCTAACTGACCAGTGCGATTATGCGATCTGTTGTCGTCTTCCCTTGCTGGCCCGTGGTATTTGTTATTTTGTGCCTTCTTCCTGTCCTTTACGTCTTGTTTATCAAAGACTACTTCGAGTTCGCGCAATAGACTCTTGAATGCTTCTATGTCAGATCCACACTTCCCGATAAGTGTCTGTTGATACCTAACTGGCAATTTGGAAAAGCAAAATTTAATGATTTCTCCGTTGCTATATGGACTATCTAAAAACTGATTCTTCTTAAGTAAATCATCAAAAAATTTGGTTGCGCTCCTATGCCCGGACACTTCCAGTTCAGGACAAAATATTATTTCCTCTTTAATCCTGTCTTGCGTTTCCTTTGACCAGTAGATCCCCAGGAACGCATCAACAAATTCCTGATAAGTCTGACACGTCGCTGCCACATCCCGCATCTTTTCCGCGGCTTGGCCTTCGATGTGTCCACACATGAATTCTAATTTTGCCAGGGTTGGCCATGATGACGGTAATGAGTTTGTAAACTGCATCACCCAGCTCTTGGGATGCATCGACCCTCCATTATCTCTGAACTTTTGGAATTTTAGTATCGACAGGAAGTGATTGTGATCAAAATCCTGTCCGATCCTCGCACGGCTGTTGTCACTCGTTTCCGATACTTGCACGTCTGCTGTGTGTCCTGATCTGCCTTGCTGATAACTGTGATGTGCTACCTCTGTATCACAGTGGCAGTGGCACTCAGAATTCACTCTCCTAAGTGGGCTACAATTATTGGAGCTATTACTAGGTGTTTCTGCGTGTGCATTGTTAGTTCCGCACTCTGTCACTAGGCTAGAGCACGGCGGGCTTTTCCTCGGAGACACAATTCTGTGTACTCCATCATTGGTATCCGAACGCGCAGTGCTCGTGTGCCCGTTTCGCTCTAGTTTCGCTATCCGACTCTCTACTTCTTTCATTCGTTTCGTGATATTCGTAACCGCAATATTACCTTGGGTTTTTTTAAGAACGCTAGGGATTTTGAGTGGGCTTGTGTCGCACGTCGCAAGCGACCTACAAGTTGAGAAGTTACTTTTGCGATTTTCATTGCCCCTGTTGCTGCCGTTTGGGCTAGGCCTGCTACTTTTTGTGCTACCATTGACAATTGTTTTGCTTCTCCACATTCTTTCTTTATTGTTAGTAATTCCCCACGAATTTCCCCTATATGCGAAATTATAGTCTGAGTGTCCTTCTTACGCTGTTTCTCATCTTCTTCTTTCATTGATCGTAGGAAGCTCAGTATTGGGTTAATGTCATCTTTTTGATCCTCGTCACACATGGGCGATGTAACTCTGGACACCTGGGCGCTAGAGCTCTGACGTGACCGAGCTGGCCCCTGTCTGCTCTCGTTCGTTTGCTTATAAACTTCTGCTGCCGTCTCGACCTGTGTGCCTGTCTCTGTTTCATCCTCTACCTCGCTATCATAATCACGGTCGCGACGTTGCTCTAAGATCGCGTCCAAATCACCTTCCTCATCAATGACCCTGTCGTCCTGTCCTGCTAAAAATGTGCCCATCTCACCTCCGAACCTATCCCCGTCAGTAACGTGTCCCTTATCCATTATAGTATCCACTTTTGTTTTAGCTTCGCTCACTAATAGTCGTGAATTACTTCTCGTGATCATTCATGAGAAACAAAATTTATCTAAAATACACAGTAAAAAATAATCTACTCCCTGTGTTTTTACACATAGACATAAAATTTCAACAACGCTGTTCCAACGCTGTAATTACAAACACAATTTGATGTGGTACAGAAACCGCACACAAATCCGACAAAGTGCGATGTGGTACGGACACCACATCAACGAAACACAAAAACAATGAACAAAAGAATATATACACTGAAAACAAAAACTGGAATCATGCGCCGCTACTTAAAACTAAACGCGGAACTACCAGAAAAACAAGTTGGGTATTAATCATTAAAAAAAAGTAGAGAAAAAAAATTGAATGTTCCTACTAAGAATCCTGTTTGCTTATCAGAGATTCACAGGAAAGATCCGAGGCCAAGGGTCGCCATTTTATGCGAGGTGCCGGGGCCAGCAGTGTATTTAACACTAAATTCTAGAATCTACATATGTAAATGATGCTCTAAGCCCCCCCTATTCTAACTCCGACTTTTGCTGTTGCACAAGGATTAAAAATTATACGCGAACTGACTGTAATCAACCCTGCAAGTGGAGTAGAAAAGAGTTTGGCACCTGCAATAATTTAATTTGATAAATAAGTTAAATAAAGGAAGGTTTCATAAACGTAGTGAGAAATGATGGGTTGCTCTACCGATTAACAGAATGAATGTTCTGTCCAAAATAACAATAGGATTTATTAAGACTAAACACAAAATAATAAACAAAAACACATAAACATTTACAATAAATCAAATTGGCTCAAATTGGAGACTCATACAAACACTGTAAAGGTGAAGTTGTCCCTGAACTAGATTGTGAGGTTTAAGACGAAGTGGTACGTGGAGCCAATTCCTTGCCACTCAAATCTTAAGGGAGACAGACAGCTAACCTAACAATAATTGCTGCTACTCAAGACAGAACAAAGTTAGAAAAAAAACGAATAGGCGCGCTCTGCTGAGCTCTGATTATCACCTAGGAAAATCCCTATCTGCCGGTGCTGCGGAAATACATTACCAAACTGTCTTCTTATCTCCCAGAACACGATCTGGCGTACCGGAGGTGATGGCTGGTTGCTTCGACGTCCTCGACCGAAAAGCGAGAGCCGACTCCCTAGAGCACCCGTACAGGCCGAACACACAACATTCCCGCCTCCACGACAGTGGCCGTGGTTAAACGTTCCAATCAGCAACTCGAAAACCGGCGGAAAATTCCACCCCATTGCCGGAGCACTACCATTCCACCAATGGAGATTCTTGGCGCCAATTTCTGTGCTGATTTTGCTACGTCACGGAGCTATGCCCTGAGCAAGCCAATCACAGTTACTATTTTGCAGAAAGCGCGGGAATTTTCCCGCCACAACTGCCTGGGTACACAAGTCATTCCCACGCCTCGCTGGTAGCCCGCCAGAAAGTGTTTTCGCTAAGATTCTGCGAAGTAACGGAACCTCTAGCCCAGCCGCTACTTCAAACCCCTCCGGGCGTGTCTTTTGACAATGTCGGCGTCTGCAAAGCATTCACTCGACATCCTCGCACCCGTCGGCTTAACCCCCTCCAGTTCAACAGAGCCCGCCTGTCACCGGACCACCCGGGTGACGAGAGACGCTGCTTGGGAAGTCCGCGTGTGACGGAATATCAACCCTCCACCGCATGCAACTAGAGAGGAGAATCGTAAGGTAGAAATATGAGAGGGGGCTCATGCCACCTCTCAACCGTTTGGGAAGGGTCGCAGCTGTTGTGACTGGTCCTTGATATGGCGAGTTCTGGCCGTGAGATGGAGTTCACTGTATGAGATGGCCCCACAAGAGTTCTATTGGGGGCAGATCTTGTTGGCCCACAGGAGTACCTCAACATCATACAGACATTGTGTAATTGAATCCAGATTGCTGCTGTAGTAGTTTAACGTCTCTGAGAGATATCTTCTACGCTGTGGGCCCATTCGATTCTAAATTATCGTGTAGACAGTTCATAGCGACCTATGCTGCGTGTGGACAAGCATCGTCCTGTAGAAAAATGCCAACACGAAAATGCTGCATGAGGAGGAACGCAAGAGGACGCAGGACATACCTGGCGTACCGTTGGGCTGTAGGAGTTCCCTCACTCACTACCAGCCATGACTTCGAGTCATACCTGACGCCTCCCCATACCATGATGCCAAGAGTAGCACCACTGTGAGCTCCAGAACGCTGTAAGAATGTGACCTCTCTCCAGGATGCCGCCATACTTGCCGAAGATGGGATGGTAATACACTGTACTGCTTGCCTCCAGTAAATGGTGTGGAATGGGACAGGATGTTGCAAGCAGTCTATTGCTTGTTTTTGGACAGGAGATTTGAACGGCTGCTTGGTGGGCAATATGGGGATAAACCCTTGTGGTGGTCATCGAAATAAGTGTCCAAGGAATAGAAAAGCAACTGGAATCACTCAACAGAGGAAAGTCCACTGGACCTGACGGGATACCAATTCGATTCTACACAGAGTACGCGAAAGAACTTGCCCCCTTCTAACAGCCGTGTACCGCAAGTCTCTAGAGGAACGAAGGGTTCCAAATGATTGGAAAAGAGCACAGGTAGTCCCAGTCTTCAAGAAGGGTCGTCGAGCAGATGCGCGAAACTATAGACCTATATCTCTGACGTCGATCTGTTGTAGAATTTTAGAACATGTTTTTTGCTCGAGTATCATGTCGTTTTTGGAAACCCAGAATCTACTATGTAGGAATCAACATGGATTCCGGAAACAGCGATCGTGTGAGACCCAACTCGCGTTATTTGTTCATGAGACCCAGAAAATATTAGATACAGGCTCCCAGGTAGATGCTATTTCTCTTGACTTCCGGAAGGCGTTCGATACAGTTCCGCACTGTCGCCTGATAAACAAAGTAAGAGCCTACGGAATATCAGACCAGCTGTGTGGCTGGATTGAAGATTTTTTAACAAACAGAACACAGCATGTTGTTATCAATGGAGAGACGTCTACAGACGTTAAGGTAACCTCTGGCGTGCCACAGGGAAGTGTTATGGGACCATTGCTTTTCACTATATATATAAATGACCTAGTAGATAGTGTCGGAAGTTCCATGCGGCTTTTCGCGGATGATGCTGTAGTATACAGAGAAGTTGCAGCATTAGAAAATTGTAGCGAAATGCAGGAAGATCTGCAGCGGATAGGCACTTGGTGCAGGGAGTGGCAACTGTCCCTTAACATAGACAAATGTAATGTATTGCGAATACATAGAAAGAAGGATCCTTTACTGTATGATTATATGATAGCGGAACAAACACTGGTAGCAGTTACTTCTGTAAAATATCTGGGAGTATGCGTGCGGAACGATTTGAAGTGGAATGATCATATAAAATTAATTGTTGGTAAGGCGGGTACCAGGTTGAGATTCATTGGGAGAGTGCTTAGAAAATGTAGTCCATCAACAAAGGAGGTGGCTTACAAAACACTCGTTCGACCTATACTTGAGTATTGCTCATCAGTGTGGGATCCGTACCAGATCGGGTTGACGGAGGAGATAGAGAAGATCCAAAGAAGAGCGGCGCGTTTCATCACAGGGTTATTTGGTAACCGTGATAGCGTTACGGAGATGTTTAATAAACTCAAGTGGCAGACTCTGCAAGAGAGGCGCTCTGCATCGCGGTGTAGCTTGCTCGCCAGGTTTCGAGAGGGTGCGTTTCTGGATGAGGTATCGAGTATATTGCTTCCCCCTACTTATACCTCCCGAGGAGATCACGAATGTAAAATTAGAGAGATTAGAGCGCGCACGGAGGCTTTCAGACAGTCGTTCTTCCCGCGAACCATACACGACTGGAACAGGAAAGGGAGGTAATGACAGTGGCACGTAAAGTGCCCTCCGCCACACACCGTTGGGTGGCTTGCGGAGTATGAATGTAGATGTAGATGTAGACTGGAGTCTTGATGATTATGCCTGCCCTTATGTTCCCACGCAGTCCGACATCGAACCACTGTCACCTGAGAATGCCCCAAAAGCCTGGAAACAGCACGACTCGACCAGCCGCCCAAACGGAGACCCACAGTGATGCCGCTTTAAGACTCGGTCAGGTGGTGACAGCTCTGTCACACACGGGTACGCGTCTCCGTGTCCTTCAGTGATCGCTCAACGCTTTTAGCACCCCTAGTATACATTGTCAGGCCTGGTAAATACGCCATATGCGAGCAACACTGGTCACCGTTCTACCTGTCAAAGAGAATAGTAATTCTCTTAACGTAGATGCCATAGTATCAACCTGTGCGACATTACGTTAACATCCGTCCATGTCTGCAGGACGCTTTCATATCAGGAAGTGTACATTGGTCTGTGACGGATTGACCCAGAATAAAATTAAAAATAATTGATTGGCGACTCCATCGAGTGTTATGTGCACAACGACCATCTATGTTAAATTAAAAGGAAGGTCAGCGTTGGCCGTCATATTGATGTTTTATTGATAGCAGAATCGATTTTCCATGACATGATGATCATCTTGTGATCGAAAATCGATTCTGCTATCAATGAAACATCAATATTACGGCCAACGCTCACCTTCCTTTTAATTTAAAAATAATTTCCTTCCACTGGTTCCGGTCAAGGTTTTAATGCACATGTCAGAGCTGGAAAGCCCCTACCAAATATTGCCTCTGCTCACCTACCACTTGCCTGATATTTGGCAGAAAAGACCATTTACTGGACAATGGGTCCTAACTCGAACAGCTTGTGCTATATTTAAAGATAGAGAACTAAAAGTATTTCCTTTTGAAAAAGTTGTCATCCCGGTCAAGTTCACTCTGCATGGCCTGCTATTAATTGCCTGCAGCAGTCTATTACACACACACACACACACACACACACACACACACAGGGTGGCCAAGGAGGAATCATCAGTTTTCAGGGATATGGCAGGAACGGTCATTCAGTGCAAAAATTTCTAGTAAATATGGGCTCTAAAATGAGTACCTTACGAGCTATGTGCACTTATTCACCTTCGATACTCTTCTAGTGCAAGCTCTTTGCTTTCCATGTTTTGAGAGGCGCGAGTAAGGACCAAAACAAGAAAAAAAATGTGCAGTAAACATGGCCTGTAAAGTGCCTGGCTTAACAGCTATGAGCACTTGTTGGTCTACGCTACTGCGAAACACGTCTCTTCAACTGAACAAGTGCTTGTAGCTTTTAAGGCACGCACTTTACAGCCCATATTTAATTGGCATTTTTTTCCTTCTTTTGGTTCATACTACCATCTCTCAAGGTGTGGAAAGTAAAGACGTTGTAGAAGAAGAGACTTATTTCACAATATCGGAGTTGAAGAAGTGCTGAAACCTCAGGTCTGCTGTCTAGAGCCCACGTTTACTGGACTTTTTGGTTCGAATGACCGTTCCTGTCTTATCCCTGGGGCACCCTATATAAATAAATGTCTGCTACGTATGGATCCAGAAATAAATTGAAAATAGCTCCAATACGCTGTTACCGGCCAAGGTGTTCTGGAGATTTTCCTTGATTGCAAGGAAAACGCCGTAAATGAAAACCACCTCGGCAATATTTTGAAAGGTGATCCAGTTCGGTCCACTACCAACTGAAAGGAACTGATCTCTTCTGAGCTTTGCGTTTGAAGCAGATTCTGCAGGTCAACGGTTTCCTTGCTTCAGATAACCTTAGCTGTGCTGCAACCAATAAGATTCGTTCACATATTCTGATCTGAGCAACGTTGCGCTCTACCAAAACTGCGGTTGGCTAGTTTCGGTGCAGTACATAAATGACGTAATAAATGGTAGGATTATCGATAGTATTGGGAGGATAAGAAACAGAAATGAAAGTGAGAGAGAAACTTAGAGTCGACGACTTAACTTTCATCTTCGTGGTGTAGCAATTTTAATGGCCAGTAGTGTACATTGCTATCAGTATATGAAAATTTGCAAATGTAGCTAACTTTACATATACGTTGCGTCCAGAGTACATCACAGATGAGGCATTTACACCACAAGAATCGTCTGTAAATGAGCTTCAAAATGATGTTCGTGCTTTCTGGGTCTGACGATTCCTTCTCGAAAGGGAAATGTACACTTTGAATTGCTCACCTAGCTAAGTTGTAGATGCGCCCGCGCCGTTTGCCGCATCTAATCGGCCGCTCGTAGTTATGCCGTTCGGTTCGGTGTGCAACATTGCCCAGTGCAGGTCCGTACTGAGGCAGTCGAGGAGTTCTGCCGTGCGCAGAGCCTTGTCGCTGACCGAAGCACCGTGACCCGTCGAAGAGAGCGCCGGTTTCGTGTTCCAGACAACAGAAAATTATCCAACTGAGCCGTGCGTGGCTCATGTTCCCGCCATCAGGTATTTTACATCTTGTTTTTTACGTACTTCCACCTCACTACGTTAATTTAAATTACTACTGTCACTAAGTTGCTACTTTGCCTGACTATGAGCGGCGTTAGCAGCGCGTATCGATGTATCCCCTCTCGTAGTATCTTTGCTCGACTGCTATTACTTCCCTGGCGTATCCTGTCGTGAGGAGTTCGGGTCGCGAGTGCGGGCTGTCAGTCAGTTGGAACGCGTCTGGAGCGCAGTCTGGACCTGCCAGTCGGGGAGTTGCAGTGCGCCACTAGTGCAGTCGGGTTGGATCAGTCAGGTGTGCGTCGACATGGCTCGCCCCACCACTGCCGCCACGCACCACTTGAGCCGGCCCACGGTCTCGGGGATCGTCGGTCGGTCGTCCTACCGGACGACGCGTTTTGGCTCGCCGATCGTTCATGAGTCAGCTGTGTGTGTGTGTGTGCATCGACTCCCGATTTGTCTTCGTGAGTGCATAAATACTATTATGTATCGTTCAGGTCTTCATGCAAGTGTTTTTCAGGTTGCGTGTGTGTGTGTGTGTAGTTTGCGTTATGTCCAATGACGACTATTTTAGATGTTCTCAGCATTCTATGAGTGAGTCGGTCGGTTGCTGCGGACCAACGGAGTTACCTCAGCGCGGTGCTGTCCGCTGGGTCCGCTGGCAGCCCCTGCGCAGTGTCGGAGCGTGTGTGGAGCTGACTGAGCGCTACGAGCTTCATGGTTCACCGACCCAGGACGTCAAAGTTAAGTAGTGATTTCAACTACCCAAGCCACGTCCATTCATGTTGTGGTGGTTCGTTTCAGTGGTTTGCTGTTGGGGAGGTTTTCCTGTGAGCAACACCGAGTGTTTCCACTGCTGGAATTTAGCCGCCATGCGATGCAATTAACTGTTTTGGGTGACTACAATTCGAGTGCACCAGTGGAATTTTCTGCCTTGTGGCCGTTATGTTCCGGTTTCCTGCCCTGGCCACTAACGTAATTTGAGGCATCGTCCTTTCCTCACCTGTTGTCGCTGTCCAACCTGGTGTGTTATTTTGACAGCTAGTACATACTCCATTGTGGATTATCAGGTTTGTAACTTTTCCTGTTTGAGTTTTCACGTACTGATTGTTGGGAAGCAAGTCGTTGCGTCGGTCAGTCCGTGGCTGTCCCTTCGTTTGGTTACGACGGATCAAGTGTAGTTGGGCTCACCACCCGTCTCGGCTAAGTGAACGAGGGCAGACCGACCTCGCTGGAGGCTTCTGAGTGCCACCGGTGTTTAGTTATCTGTTTTCAGCTATTTAAAATTTAAGGCTTATGGTTATTTTTCTTTTCTTAAAATTTTTGCAAAATTTATTCTTAAATTTATCTTTCCAGCTTAAACATTGCGGCCTTCTACCTTTAAAAGATTGTGATAACATATTCTAAAAATTTTGAAACTTAATTGTGGCCTTCAGCCATTGCTATTGCACCTTGATATGTTTGTTCTATCTGCTTTGGCTTGAGGTTTTCCATTTAGCCGTGATATATGTTTTTTTTATTTAATTAATTTGCCTTTTTTAATTGCATTTTTATCTTGTTGATTTTTAAGATTTCTTGTTTTTAAACAATGTGGCCTTCTGCCTGTAAATGTCTATGGTAATATATTTTAAAATTTTGAAACTTAATTGTGGCCTTCAGCTATTTGTATTGCACCTTGCATATGTTTGTTCTATCTACTTTGCCTTGAGGCTTTCCACCTAGCTGTGATAGATGTTTTTTTTTTAAATTACTTTATTGCTATTTTAATAGGATTTTTATCTTGTTGATTTGTTACGATTTCTTGTTTGGAGGCCTTCAGCCGTGAAAGAGTTGCATTTGGTAAATGTTCGGCTATGTGCAGCTTTGGTTGTAAATGTGTTATTAAATTACAATAAATTTCAATTAGAAGGTGAAACTGATCCCAACCTTATTTGGCCCTTTCCACAATCCTAATTACCTGTTCTGCCCAGTGAGTTTAGCGGGCGTGTCACCAATGGATAAGAAAATGGCGTGAGATGTTTTCCGTATCCAGAGTGAAGCATAAGGGATGTAAAATGACAATTAGAACGCGGAATGTATCAGACGATTTGCGCAGCCCTGTAACGGAGCCCACAGAGATCTGTACGTTGCCATTCCGGTACATTACAAAATCCCTCGCACGTCTTCGCATTACGCTGTTAAACATAATTTAAAGTTTCATCCTTATAAGATGCAAGTAGGTCAACAGTGACGGCAGCCAGACAAAATGAGCAGGCGCAACTTCCGCACAACGTTACTGGACAGAACGCATCACGATGAGGCGTTGTTGAAAAACCTCGTCTTGTCTGATAAACGTTCTTCTGAATGGGTTGGTCAGTAAACAAAGCTTCCGATATTACTCTGACACGAACCCGTGGTTCATGCACGAAAAGGTCCGGGATATATAGAGTACGTCTCAGAAATGTTGCGAAAACTTCGAGGTATGGTACAGGATATCTCGTGGAACAAATCGAGGATAGGAAGCTGTGTCTGGAAAAGTCATCCACCCTTTCGGCAGCAGACGTGACTTGGTAGTTTGTACACTGGTGGACAACAAGTGGAACGTCTGACGACAGACGTGTGTTGTATGTTATTCAGTGATCGCGACGGAAGGGGACGACAACCAGTGGAGAAGATGTAGCTGGCTGTTAGGTAGACAGGTCTTATCCGGTATAAACACGATGCTCTGTTGCCTCGGTGGATGACGGTTTCGGACACGGGTTTCCATCAGCAGTTTATTTTTCTCCTGGAACCCCCTAAAATCTCCAGTGTTTTTAGTTATACGAAATGTAACAGAAAGATAGCGATAGCGTCGAAAATACAGGGGCTAAGGTCTGCCTACGCAACAGCTATCGCCGTCTGCTCCGCAGGAGTCTGCGGCAGTCAGTTGCATTCAATGAATAACGGCAGAAATATTTCAAGAATTCGACGCTTCTATCTAATTGAAAGAAAGGAAATACACTACAGGCCTTTAAAATTGCTACACTAAGGAGACAAGCAGATGATAAACGGGTATTCATTGGACAAATATATTATACTAGAACTGACATGTGATTACATTTTCACGCAATTTGGGTGCACAGATCCTGAGAAATCGGTACCCAGAACAACCACCTCTGGCCGTAATAACGGTCTTGATACGCCTGGGCATTGAGTCAAACAGAGCTTGGATGGCGTGTACAGGTACAGCTGCCCATGCAGCTTCAACACGATACCACAGTTCATCAAGAGTAGTGACTGGCGTATTGTGAGGAGCCAGTTGCTCGGCCACCATTGACCAGACGTTTTCAATTGGTGAGAGATCTGGAGAAAGTGCTGGCCAGGGCAGCAGTCGAACATTTTCTGTATCCAGAAAGGCCCGTACAGGACCTGCAACATGCGGTCGTGCATTATCCTGCTGAAACGTAGGGTTTCGCAGGGATCGAATGAAGGGTAGAGCCACGGGTCGTAACACATCTGAAATGTAACGTCCACTGTTCAAAGTGCCGTCAATGCGAACAAGAGGTGACCGAGACGTGTAACCAATGGCACCCCATACCATCACGCCGGGTGATACGCCAGTATGGCGATGACGAATACACGCTTCCAATGTGCGTTCACCGCGATGTCGCCAAACACGGATGCGACCACCATGACCCTGTAAACAGAACCTGGATTCATCCGACAAAATGACGTTTTGCCATTCGTGCACCAAGGTTTGTCGTTGAGTACACCATCGCAGGCGCTCCTGTCTGTGATGCAGCGTCAAAGGTAACCGCAGCCATTGCCTCCGAGCTAATATTCCATGCTGCTGCAAACGTCGTCGAACTGTTCGTGCAGATGGTTGTCGTCGTGCAAACATCCGCATCTGTTGACTCAGGGATCGAGACGTTGCTGCACGACCCGTTACAGCCACGCGGATAAGATTCCTGTCATCTCGACTGTTACTGATACGAGGCCGTTGGGATCCAGCACGGCGTTCCGTATTACCCTCCTGAACCCACCGATTCTATATTCTGCTAACAGTCATTGGATGTCGACCAACGCGAGTAGCAATGTCGCGATACGATAAACCATAATCGCGATATGCTACAATCCGACATTTATCAAAGTCGGAAACGTGATGGTACGTATTTCTCCTCCTTACACGAGGCGTCACAACAACGTTTCACCAGGGAACGCCTTTCAACTGCTGTGTGTGAGAAATCGGTTGGAAACTTTCCTCACGTCAGCACGTTGTAGGTGTCGCCACCGGCGCCAACCTTGTGTGAATGCTCTGAAAAGCTAATCATTTGCATATCACAGCATCTTCTTCCTGTCGGTTAAATGTCGCGTCTGTAGCACGTCATCTTCGTGGTGTAGCAATTTTAATGGCCGGTAGTGTATAAATGTAAAGGAAGGAGGAGGAAATATAAGCATATTGAGAGTGGCCCACAACAGAAAAGAAGTTTCAAGGACTGAACCTTACTATTTATTCTGTTGTTACAAGAAACGAAATAGAATAAGAGAAGGCGTTCAGAATGCCTGCCGCCAGCATTGCAGCATGCCTGGCATCTGCGTACCATTGACTGACGCACTCGCTCAAAAACACCGGCCGTGATGCGAACATCCTCACAAGCTGCAGGCATACTTGCAGCTAAATCTTTCGCAGATTCCACGGGGGTTTCGTACACCACTTTCTTCAGATGGCGCCACAAGGAGAACGGCCAAGTCAAAGGACCATGTAAACTGCTCCAGCAGTCTACAAGGATCTGTCCGATGCGGGTCCTGGCAGCTGGACTGAAGTGTGTGCCTGCCACAGCGTGCTCCAATCATACACGTCGACAGACTGCAAGCGGCACGTTCTACAATGATTCCTGCAACACCTCTCGACCGAACGTTGCGTAGGTATCGCCTCTGAGTCGAGAAGGAACCATGTAGAGGCCAATCAAGTATTCGTGTAGCAGGGCAGCCGATAAATTTATGGTAAAGTTTTCTAGATGATCTCTTTCGTGGGTGGTGTGGGGGTTCTCTTCTGCCCTGCACGGTGTTACGTTGCAAAAACCATTGCCCGACCTCCACACGGTCATCGAAACCATGGACCGTCAGCGCCTGCGCCTTTTATAAATGGAATGAATGCCTTCCATCCTCGTGAATCACCTCCGAGGTGTTATTTGGTTGCTTTGCAATGCGCGTGGCACAGCGCGAGTGCTGGTGGACGGTTCTGTAGCAAATCTCTCTAATACGACCTCTTCAAATCGTAGCGTGCTTAAACTTTGCAAGCGACGTCCTGCGTATTGACCTCCTTCGAAACCACCTGTTTCACCCAGATGCTGACGAACGTACAATCGCGTGGCTCACACCTTTTTCAGTATCTTTGCCCACATGTATGTAAGGGTGTGTGCCCACTTGCTCTCGCCTCACGGTAAACGAAATGCAAATCGCGCTGCTCGGACTAATTGAAGTCCTCCATGATGCGGCACAACAGCACGAGACAAACTACGATTGAGAGCTATGTTTGTACTGCGTACGTTTGACTTTCCCTCTGACGTGCCGGCCGAAGTGGCCATGCGGTTAAAGGCGCTGCAGTCTGGAACCGCAAGACCGCTACGGTCGCAGGTTCGAATCCTGCCTCGGGCATGGATGTTTGTGATGTCCTTAGGTTAGTTAGGTTTAACTAGTTCTAAGTTCTAGGGGACTAATGACCTCAGCAGTTGAGTCCCATAGTGCTCAGAGCCATTTGAACCATTTGAACCCTCTGACGTCGCTGCTGCTAACCGTCTCTACATTGTTGTTATGACAGGCGTAGACAAGTTCGGCGCGGTCTAACGTCAAGTTCATTGCAAGTCGTCTCGCCTGCAATCCGTCAACGTACGAGGTGACATTTGCAGCCGAAAGGGTGGGCTAGCGGCAGGCGCTGAAACCTGTAACTTCGACGCTCTGTAGCGCCGTTGGATGACGTTTCTGGACATGGGTTCCTGTCCTCAGTTTGTTCCTCAAGATACCCTCTACAGACCCTTGAAGGTTGTTAGTATCATTCAGCAGACCAAGTTTTACATTGGAACCCATGCGCAGAAACTTTATCCAACCACACTGTAGTGCGTCGAAGTTACAGGCGCCTGCGCCTGTAAATTTTGGAAATTTGTGGTAAGATCTTATGGGACTACAGTGCGGAGGTCATCGGTCGCTAAGTTTACATTGCTTAATCTAGCTTAAACTAACACGCTAAGGACAACAGGACAACACACACACACACACACACACACACACACACACGCCCGAGCGAGGACTCGAACCTCCGACAGGGGGAGCTGTGCGAACCGTGACAAGGCGCCCAGGCTACCCCGCGCCTGTAATTAAGTATATGTTTGTACAGGGATATCCCGCGAAGACGTTACAAACTTTCTAGGATGATGGAAAAGGACAAATGTATCAATTTGAAGAAAGGTTCCCTGTATCGGAAACGTATGAGTGTAAAGTTGTAAGTGAAAACCGTTCTCATACCTCTGACAGTGGAATACATCTACCGGACCGGTACTGTTGTTGCTAAGAATGTAGGGTACACAACTTTCAGATGTGGTAGTATGGACCAAAACAAGGAAAAAATGTCCCTTAAGGATGGAGTGCCTACCTTAGCAGCTATCAGCACTTGCTCATATTCGCTAATGCGAAACATCTCTTCAATAGGACAAACGCTTATTGCTGTCTAGGTATGCATTTTATGTTTACTAGACATTTTTCTTGTTTTATTCGATACTACCACCTCTGAAAGATGCCCACCCTATAGTCTTAGCAACAAAAGTACTAGCACATGTACTACGCTGTCAGAGGTGTCAGAAAGGTTTTCGGTTACAACTTTCGTCTCGTCCGTTGCCGGTACAGGGACCCGTACCACAAACTGATACATTTATCCTTCTCCACTACCCTAGAAAACTTGTAACATCGTCACTGGATCACTATATATATTAATATATATATAAGCGCTGGCACCTATAACTATGACACTCTGTAGCGTCGATGTATGACGTTTCCGAAAATGGGTTCCTATGTAAAAATTTGATCTACTGAGTCCTCTCTACAACCTCTAGAAATATGTAACAAGAATTGTAAAACTTCCTCTCTCTCTCTCTCTCTCTCTGTGTGTGTGTGTGTGTGTGTGTGTGTATACATACACTCCTGGAAATTGAAATAAGAACACCGTGAATTCATTGTCCCAGGAAGGGGAAACTTTATTGACACATTCCTGGGGTCAGATACATCACATGATCACACTGACAGGACCACAGGCACATAGACACAGGCAACAGAGCATGCACAATGTCGGCACTAGTACAGTGTATATCCACCTTTCGCAGCAATGCAGGCTGCTATTCTCCCATCGAGACGATCGTAGAGATGCTGGATGTAGTCCTGTGGAACGGCTTGCCATGCCATTTCCACCTGGCGCCTCAGTTGCACCAGCGTTCGTGCCGGACGTGCAGACCGCGTGAGACGACGCTTCATCCAGTCCCAAACATGCTCAATGGGGGACAGACCCGGAGATCTTGCTGGCCAGTGTAGTTGACTTACACCTTCTGGAGCACGTTGGGTGGCACGGGATACATGCAGACGTGCATTGGCCCGTTGGAACGGCAAGTTCCCTTGCCGGTCCAGGAATGGTAGAACGATGGGTTCGATGACGGTTTGGATGTACCGTGCACTATTCAGTGTCCCCTCGACGATCACCAGTGGTGTACGGCCAGTGTAGGAGATCGCTCCCCACACCATGATGCCGGGTGTTGGCCCTGTGTGCCTCGGTCGTATGCAGTCCTGATTGTGGCGCTCACCTGCACGGCGCCAAACACGCATACGACCATCATTGGCACCAAGGCAGAAGCGACTCTCATCGCTGAAGACGACACGTCTCCATTCGTCCCTCCATTCACGCCTGTCGCGACACCACTGTAGGCGGGCTGCACGATGTTGGGGCGTGAGCGGAAGACGGCCTAACGGTGTGCGGGACCGTAGCCCAGCTTCATGGAGACGGTTGCGAATGGTCCTCGCCGATACCCCAGGAGCAACAGTGTCCCTAATTTGCTGGGAAGTGGCGGTGCGGTACTCTACGGCACTGCGTAGGATCCTACGGTCTTGGCGTGCATCCGTGCGTCGCCGCGGTCCGGTCCCAGGTCGACGGGCACGTGCACCTTCCGCCGACCACTGGCGACAACATCGATGTACTGTGGAGACCTCACGCCCCACGTGTTGAGCTATTCGGCGGTACGTCCACCCGGCCTCCCGCATGCCCACTATACGCCCTCGCTCAAAGTCCGTCAACTGCACATACGGTTCACGTCCACGCTGTCGCGGCATGCTACCAGTGTTAAAGACTGCGATGGAGCTCCGTATGCCACGGCAAACTGGCTGACACTGACGGCGGCGGTGCACAAATGCTGCGCAGCTAGCGCCATTCGACGGCCAACACCGCGGTTCCTGGTGTGTCCGCTGTGCCGTGCGTGTGATCATTGCTTGTACAGCCCTCTCGCAGTGTCCGGAGCAAGTATGGTGGCTCTGACACACCGGTGTCAATGTGTTCTTTTTTCCATTTCCAGGAGTGTATATACTTAGGGACTAAAATCATGAATAACTAAAACTGGAACAATCATACGACAACGTTGTGGGGGAAAGCTAACCAAAGACTGCATTTCATTGGCAGAAGACTTACACGACACAACAGATCTAAAGAGACTGCTTACACCACGCTTGTCCGTCGTCTTCTGGAGTACTACTGCGCGGAGTGGGCTCCGCATCAAGCAGTATTGGCGGAGGATATGGGAAAAGGTCAGAGCAGCAGGGCATCTCGTTTGCTGTTGTGGCAGGTAGGGGAGAGAGTCTCACTGATACTATACGCGAATTGTGACTGTAGTTATTGAAACAAAAGCGTTTTTCAGTACAACGAAAAACCTGCTCAAAGTTGGAAATTTTACTTTTTTTATTCACTTGATAACTAGTTTCAAGCCGAGACCCATTTACAAATTTTCGTAACATAGTATGCGCTGTAACTGTTCGTTGCACGTTTTTGACGCGTCTTTCACATCTTCGAGAAATACCATTTTTTGCTATGTTACAACGATTTGAAAATGAGTATTAGCTCGAAACTGGTCACCGAGTGAATGAAAAAAAGTAAAATTTCTAGATTTGGACTGGTTTTCGTTGTACTGATTACCAGAAGTTGCTGACCCATAGCTATTCCAGCATGCTGGAAACTCGTAAAAGTGTTTTTCATTGAGACGGGATCTTTTTATGAAACTTAAATCAGCAGCTTTCTCCCTCGAATGGAAAAACATTTTGTTGGTGCCCATCTACATCGCTAGAAATAATTATCGTAATAAAATAAGACAAATTAGAGCTGGCACAAAGAGATTAAAGTCCAGCGCGCAAGAGTGAAACAGTAGAAAAATAACTTAAAGTACACGGACTAATACTTCATCTATGCCTGACGGCTTCTCATTTTTTAAAATTTTTGTGCTGTTTTCCTGGCTTCATACTGTTTGGTGGGTAACAACATCATCGTACTTGTCGCATAAGTTTTATAGTGGAACAACATTTTATTTTGGAAATTTTTGTTATAGTTTCGCTGTTATACCTGACAAATATTCATGTACATAATTTGTTAGTTTATATGGATCATTTATCGACATACCTCTGTCTTTTACTGTACGTTATTGTGATACTATTTCTGTTTTCCTGTTTCTTGTTCAACAATCTTCCAGACTGCTTTTCAGCATTAGCTATCGTTTCGTCATTTGCTGACTGTTTCTTGGCAGGCAACACCTTCTTGCAGATCCTTTTATACCTTTGATAACAGTTTATTATCCCTGGGTCACTTTGGATTTTTTCACGGAAATTAGATACCTCGTAGTCTGGGAGGACTTTCTTATGTCCGCTGTGATCGACTTCTTTTTATTGGGTAGTGCAATTTCTGTGAATGCTTTTGGAAACGATTCCTCAAAATTAAGTTCAAATATTGTACGGAACTTTGAGAGTTTTGCATCTACACTATTTTCTGCATATGCTTCGCCCTTGATTTGGTTTAATAAAATCCTCAGCATTTAAATTTTGGCCGGCCGAAGTGGCCGTGCGGTTAAAGGCGCTGCAGTCTGGAACCGCAAGACCGCTACGGTCGCAGGTTCGAATCCTGCCTCGGGCATGGATGTTTGTGATGTCCTTAGGTTAGTTAGGTTTAACTAGTTCTAAGTTCTAGGGGACTAATGACCTCAGCAGTTGAGTCCCATAGTGCTCAGAGCCATTTAAATTTTGAAACAGCTCTTCTGGGCTTGCAGTCTGGTAGACCTATCTAACGCATCTGTGGCGTCTATTAGCTGTCAAAGATTGTCAGAGAGTGCAAGAACTTTCGCATGTACAATGTAATGTTCTCTGTCTATGTCTGGAACAACGTGACCGATTACCGATGCTGAGTTTTTTGTCAACCTAGTTGCGCTGTTGATCAATTGAACCATGCCCAAAATTTTGAAGAATACGTTCGAGACTGCTGCTGATTTCATCGATGATATTTGTGTTCATATTTGTCTCCATATAATATACGTTATCCTCCCTTCCGCCCCGCTCCTGTCCAAGGCCCCCCCCCCCCCCCCCGCCCTCAACATAGCTTACCCTCTCATATGAGGATAATATTATACTCTGGATTTCTGTGTCTCTACAGCTCTACACCAACGTTCTGTGATGGAAATTACTGTGCAGTTTAAATACTGGAGTTCAACTTTAAACCTCTGTAGTTTATTTTTTATTGACTGAATGGTTAGATAATTGGTTGTTAGATGTGTGTGAATTCCAGTGTTACCTGCTGCTGTATGATTTTGATGCCTAATAAGGAAACAATATGTTCTGTCCAATCCATCTTTTGAGAGCTCACTGGAGAAATTTCTACACTAATTGTATACTGCCATTTGTGTATTGTATTTCTTTACGTGTATACAGAGTAAATGAAAAGACTTGTTATACGTTTGATGTGTCAGTGCTATAGACGGCGAATAAATGAAAATGAATGATTGACTGCCGCATCGACTACCTCCTTCCCATTGGAATGTACAGGGCGACAATTACTGAATTACATGAAATAAAATCGTCATAACTTCTAAACGGTTTGCTTTAGGACGTTCAAACTGCACGTCTGGTCGCCGGGAATGGTGGGAATTGAGTGCTCATTATGGTTGGGTTTAGCGACGAAACCCACTTTCATTTGGATGGGCTCGTCTGTAAGCAAAACTGGCGCATTTGGGGGACTGAGAATCCGCATTTCGCGATCAACGAATCTCTTTATCCTCAACGGGTTTCTGTGTGGTGTGAATGTCTAGTCATGGAATAATCAGTGCGATGTTCCTTGATGGCACGGTGACTATCGGAGGTACGTGAAGGTTTTGGAAGATGATTTCACCCCCATTATCCAAAGGGACCCTGATTTCGATAAGATGTGGTTCACGGAAGAGGGAGCTCGACCGCATCGAAGCAGGAGAGCGCTTGATGTCCAGGAGGAGCACTTTGGGGACCGCATTCTGGCTCTGGGGTACCAGAGGCCACTGGCATGGGCCTCGACTGGCCGCCGTATTCTCCGGATCTGAACACATGCGACTCCTTTTCGTGAAGCTACGTTAAAGACACGGTGTACAGCAATAACCCAAAACCATTGCAGAGCTGAAAGCAGCCATTCAGGAGATCACTGACAGCATCGATGTTCCGACACTTCAGCGCGTCATGCAGAATTTCGCTATTCGTCTGCGCCACATCGCCAGTGATGGCAGGCATATAGAACATGTCATAATCTAAATCCGAATATCTGTAGTCTCGTTTACATGTTGAACAAAGTGTGTGTTAGCCGAAGTTGGTAACCAATTTACATTTTTTTATGTAGTTCAATAATTATCACGCTGTAAATGTAATGCTCAAGATAGCCAATAGTAGCTAGTTGTTTATATTTTTACTGCATTCGGGGTGTCACCTACGACATGAAAAATTTTCTTGACTTATTGTACGTTCACATTCGTGTGTGTTTAATACAATATACTTCACTGAACAACGGATGAAATGAACTTTGAATATGTGATGATTATTCCCAGACCGAAAATTTGTACCTGGATTTCCTGTTTATCGCCCCCATAGAGATATTCATTTGTATTAGTGCAGTTACTTCATTTCAAATGACGACTGTTTTAGCTATCGAAAATAAGCGGGTTTGCAACTCTCAGAACCTGTCATTTATTACGTATAATGTAATACTCTTGGTTACGAAGAATGAAATCAGAAAGTGCCGAGAAACTTGTCCGAGTGAACAGTAATACGAAGTTCGTTGCACTCCAACAAAACTACTGTGCGTGGAATATTACAGCACGTCTCCTACACGTTATAGCGCCGTCGTCAATATGAAGTCGTCCACGTGAACAAGTTACTAGGTAACTAATAGCCAAAGTTCCAGACCAGTTGTCAATCCTTTACAGAGACGTGCCGAATCCTCACAAAGAAAAAGAATGGGGGGATGGAGCTGAACCACGGAGATTGAGGAAAACGTCGTATTCGTCCATAAGAGCACGTGGTTAAGCCAGAGAACAGGCATTAATGTAGGTACAGCACAATATTATGAAGCTAACAGTTGTTTCAGGTTACAAACTGTCCTGTAAATAGAACAGATGACGACAGGACCAATAAACTGACGACACGATTATACTAAGGATGTATTTCAGAAAGTAATTCCGCTGTGAAAACGTGTACAGTTTAATGTTCTATCTGACACTCAAATTCATGACACTTGTATTCACCATGTACCCGTGGTCTAGGGGTGCCGGCACGGTAGCTCAGCGTGCTCGGTCAGAGGGTTAGCTGCCCCCTGTAATAAAAAAACTGAGTGAATGGATCAATAACGAACTCCAACGGGCGTCAGGTGACGTCCGCCACGAACAAAAAAAAAAAAAAAGAGGGGTAGCGTCTTTGATTCATAATCAAAACGTCTTCGGTCCCGGGTTCGATCCCCGCCACTGCGTAAATTTTGATAAATAATCAGCATTGGCAGCCGAAGACTTCCGGCATAAGAAGTCAGCCTCATTCTGCCAACGGCCTTGTCAAAGAGGGCGGAGGAGCGGATAGAGGTTCAGGGCACTCTCTTGTCCTAGGGGTGGGAAATTCCCCTAAAGGCGGAAGAATCAGCAATGATCAACGACATGAGGATGCAGAAGGCAATGGAAACCACTGCATTAAAGACACGTAACGTGTATCCACAGGACATGTGGCCTGTAATTGAAGAAGTGTCATGATGATCTCTCCATTGGCAAAAGATTCCGGAATAGTCCATTCGGATCTCCGGGAGGGGACTGCCAAGGGGGAGGTTACCATGAGAAAAAGATTGAATAATCGACGAAAGGATAACGTTCTACGAGTCGGGGCCTGGAATGTCAGAAGCTTGAACGTGGTAGGGAAACTAGAAAATCTGAAAATGGAAATGCAAACGCTCAATCTAGATATAGTAGGGGTCACTGAAGTGAAGTGGAAGGAAGACTAGGATTTCTGGTCAGATGAGTATCCGGTAATATCAACAGCAGCAGAAAATGGTATAACAGGTGTAGGATTCGTTATGAATAGGAAGGTAGGACAGAGGGTGTGTTACTGTGAACAGTTCAGTGACTAGGTTGTTCTAATCAGAATCGACAGCAGACCAACACCGACAACGATAGTTCAGGTATACATGCTGACGTCGCAAGCTGAAGATGAACAGATAGAGAAAGTGTATGAGGATATTGAAAGGGTAATGCAGTATGTAAAGGGGGACGAAAATCTAATAGTCATGGGCGACTGGAATGCAGTTGTAGGGGAAGGAGTAGAAGAAAAGGTTACAGGAGAATATGGGCTTGGGACAAGGAATGAAAGAGGAGAAAGACTAATTGAGTTCTGTAACAAGTTTCAGCTAGTAATAGCGAATACCCTGTTCAAGAATCACAAGTGGAGGAGGTATACTTGTAAAAGGCCGGGAGATACGGGAAGATGTCAATTAGATTACATCATGGTCAGACAGAGATTCCGAAATCAGATACTGGATTGTAAGGCGTACCCAGGAGTAGATATAGACTCAGATCACAATATAGTAGTGATGAAGAGTAGGCTGAAGTTCAAGACATTAGTCAGGAAGAATCAATATGCAAAGAAGTGGGATACGGAAGTACTAAGGGATGACGAGATACGTTTGAAGTTCTCTAACGCTATAGATACAGCAATAACGAATAGCGCAGTAGGCAGTACAGTTGAAGAGGAATGGACATCTCTAAAAAGGGCCATCACAGAAGTTGGGAAGGAAAACATACGTACAAAGAAGGTAGCTGCGAAGAAACCATGGGTAACAGAAGAAATACTACAGTTGATTGATGAAAGGAGGAAGTACAAACATGTTCCGGGAAAATCAGGAATACAGAAATACAAGTCGCTGAGGAATGAAATAAATAGGAAGTGCAGGGAAGCTAAGACGAAATGGCTGCAGGAAAAATGTGATCGAAAAAGATATGATTGTCGGGAGGACAGACTCAGCATACAGGAAAGTCAAAACAACCTTTGGTGACATTAAAAGCAACGGTGGTAACATTAAGAGTGCAACGGGAATTTCACTGTTAAATGCAGAGGAGAGAGCAGATAGGTGGAAAGAATACATTGAAAGCCTCTATGAGGGTGAAGATTTGTCTGATGTAATAGAAGAAGAAACAGCAGTTGATTTAGAAGAGATAGGGGATCCAGTATTATAATCGGAATTTAAAAGAGCTTTGTAGGACTTACGGCCAAATAAGGCAGAAGGGATAGATAACATTCCATCAGAATTTCTAAAATCATTGGGGGAAGTGGCAAAAAAACGACTATTCACGTTGGTGTGTAGAATATATGAGTCTGGCGACATATCATCTGACTTTCGGAAAAGCATCATCCACACAATTCCGAAGACGGCAAGAGCTGACAAGTGCGAGAATTATCGCACAATCAGCTTAACAGCTCATGCATCGAAGCTGCTTACAAGAATAATATACAGAAGAATGGAAAATAACATTGAGAATGCGCTAGGTGACGATCAGTTTAGCTTTAGGAAAAGTAAAGGGACGAGAGAGGCAATTCTGACGTTACGGCTAATAATGGAAGCAAGGCTAAAGAAAAATCAAGACATTTTCATAGGATTTGTCGACCTGGAAAAATCGTTCGACAATATAAAATGGTGCAGGCTGTTCGAGATTCTGAAAAAGTAGGGGTAAGCTATAGGCAGAGACGGGTCATATACAATATGTAAAACAACCAAGAGGGAATAATAAGAGTGGACGATCAAGAACGAAGTGCTCGTATTAAGAAGGGTGTAAGACAAGGCTGTAGCCTTTCGCCCTACTCTTCAATCTGTACATCGAGGAAGCAATTATGGAAATAAAAGAAAGGTTCAGGAGTGGAATTAAAATACAAGGTGAAAGGATATCAATGATACGATTCGCTGATGACATTGCTATCCTGAGTGAAAGTGAAGAAGAATTAAATTATCTGCTGAACGGAATGAACAGTCTAATGAGTACACAGTATGGTTTGAGAGTAAATCGGAGTAAGACGAAGGTAATGAGAAGTAGTAGAAATGAGAACAGCGAGAAACTTAACATCAGGATTGATTGTCACGAAGTCAATGAAGTTAAGGAATTCTGATACCTAGGCAGTAAAATAACCAATGACGGACGGAGCAAGGAGGACATCAAAAGCAGACTCGCTATGGCAAAAAAGGCATTTCTGGCCAAGAGAAGTCTACTAATATCAAATACCGGCCTTAATTTGAGGAAGAAATTTCTGAGGATGTACGTCTGGAGTACAGCATTGTATGGTAGTGAAACATGGACTGTGGGAAAACCGGAACAGAAGAGAATCGAAGCATTTGAGATGTGGTGCTATAGACGAATGTTGAAAATTAGGTGGACTGATAAGGTAAGGAATGAGGAGGTTCTACGCAGAATCGGAGAGGAAAGGAATATGTGGAAAACACTGATAAGGAGAAGGGACAGGATGATAGGACATCTGCTAAGACATGAGGGAATGACTTCCATGGTACTAGAGGGAGCTGTAGAGGGCAAAAACTGTAGAGGAAGACAGAGATTGGAATACGTCAAGCAAATAATTGAGGACGTAGGTTGCAAGTTCTACTCTGAGATGAAGAGGTTGGTACAGGAAAGGAATTCGTGGCGGGCGGCATCAAACCAGTCAGTAGACTGATGACAAAAAAAAAATAAATAAATAAATAAATAAATAAAATAAAAAAATTAAAAAAAATTCACCATGGTCGAGTGAGTGCGATTGAAATGGTTACATTTCATTGATACTGCTGTTTCTATTGACACAGATTATTACAAAGAAACATACCTGAAGAGAAAATATGAGAACTTATCTAGAGTCACGTTTAACTGCAGATCTGCAGTTACAGTCATCACTTAATGGAAATTTGCTTCTCGAAAGATAAGTAAGACAGATTTACGGCCACTTTTTGACACGGATATTAATCATTTAATTAGTAGTTATCTGAGATTACGCAACTCGCTATGCTGACGGAAGTCTTCCAGCAATGGGTTATTCCTTTCAGAGCTTTATCAAAGCACAAATAGTCCAAGAACTTTGGAAACAAACATGTGAGAAAAACATCCTTTTTTATCAAGAGAAGATAGCAGCGATGTGAGAGACTGGCTTGAGAGAACATCTGAGCCCATGACGTGGAGCAGTGCTACAGTGGCCGAGCTCTGCTCACAGGTGACAGCAACAGATTCAACTTCTAGCCGGGGAGTGCAGTTGCAATCACGTAGAAGTACCTGGGGTCAACTGTAACAAAACTCGGTTTTCTTGTAACAGTTCACTTATAATAGAAAATTATGTAATTTAAGGAACTAAATCCTACTTTCTTTGCAATTGTGAATATGTATTAATTATTAATACTTACATATTTCCCACATTATTTAAATTTATGCTTAAGACAGTTGTATGTCACACTTAACCGCAGGGATGGGTCACTTGTAACACACGCAGGTGTCAATTGTAACATAGCCTTTTAGGTGAAGATAAGATCTCTATTATGGAAATATCTTCTTGAAAATATATAGTCACATAGATTATTTACACAATTATACGCTAATGATGATTGACTTTGTAGTACAATCTTTAATCCATTACAAAGAACGACAGAATTTTGAACTGAAATTCAACACTTACGCGTAAATTAAGCATGTTGTTGTTGTTGTTGTGGTCTTCAGTCCTGAGACTGGTTTGATGCAGCTCTCCGTGCTACTCTGCCCTGTGCAACCTTCTTCATCTCCCAGTACCTACTGCAACCTACATCCTTCTTAATCTGGTTACTGTATTCATCTCTTGCTCTCCTCTACGATTTTTACCCTCCACGCCGCCCTCCAATACTAAATTGGTGATCTCTTGATGCCTCAGAACATGTCCTACCAACCGATCCCCTCTTCTAGTCAAGCTATGCCACAAACTTCTCTTCTCCCCGATCCTATTCAATACCTACTCATTAGTTATATAATCTACCCATCTAATCTTCAGCATTCTTTTGTAGCACCACATTTCGAAAGCTTCTCTTCTTGTCCAAACTATTTATCGTCCATGTTTCACTTCCATACATGGCTACACTCCATACAAATACTTTCAGAAACGACATCCTGACATTTAGATCTATATTCGATGTTAACAAATTTCTCTTCTTCAGAAATGCTTTTCTTGCCATTGCCAGTCTACCTTTTATATCCTCTCTACTTCGACCATCATCAGTTATTTTGCTCCCGACATAGCAAAACCCCTTTACTACTTTAAGTGTCTCATTTCCTAATCTAATTCCCTCAGCATCACCCGACTTAATTCGACTACATTCCATTATTCTCGTTTTTCTTTTGTTGATGTTCATCTTATATACTCCTTTCAAGACACTGTCCATTCCGTTCAACTGCTCTTCCAAGTCCTTTGCTGTTTCTGACAGAATTATAAGTTTTATATCTTCCACGTGATTTTAATACCTACTCCGAATTTTGTTTTCTTTACTGCTTGCTCAATATAGAGATTGAATAACATCGGGGAGAGGTTACAACCCTGTCTCACTCCCTTCCCAACCACTGCTTCCCTTTCATGCCCCTCTACTCATAACTGCTATCTGGTTTCTGTACAAATTGTAAATTGCCTTTTGCTCCCTGTGTTTTACCCCTGCCACCTTTAGAATTTGAAAGAGAGTATTTCGGTCAACAGTGTCAAAAGCTTTCTCTATAAGTCTACAAATGCTAGAAACGTAGGTTTGCCTTTACTTAATCTTTCTTCTAAGATAAGCCGTAGAGTCAGTATTGCCTCACGTGTTTCAGTATTTCTACGGAATCCAAACTGATCTTCCCCGAGGTCAGCTTCTACCCGTTTTTCCATTCGACTGTAAAGAATTCGTGTTAGTATTTTGCAGCTGTGACTTATTAAACTGATAGTTCGGTAATTTTCACATCTGTCAACACCTGCTTTCTTTTGGATTGGAATTATTGTATTCTTCTTGAAGTCTGAGGGTATTTCGCCTGTCTCATACGTACATCTCGCTCACCAGATGGTCGAGTTTTGTCAGGACTGGCTCTCCCAAGGCCGTCAGTAGTTCCAATGGAATGTTGTCTACTCCCGGGGCCTTTTTTCGACTCAGGTCTTTCAGTGCTCTGTCAAACTCTTCACGCAGTATCGTATCTCCCACTTCATCTACATCTAAATTCTCTTCTATTTCCATAACATTGTCCTCAAGTACATCGACCTTGTATAGACCCTCTATATACTCCTTCCACCTTTCTGTTTCCCTTCTTTGCTTAGAACTGGGTTTCCATCTGAGCTCTTGATATTCATACAAGCGTTTCTCTTTTCTCCAAAGGTCTCTTTAATTTTCCTGTAGGCAGTATCTATCTTACGCCTAGTGATATAAGCCTCTACATCCTTACATTTGTCCTCTAGCCATCCCTACTAATCCTTTTTGCACTTCCTGTAGATCTCATTTTTGAGACGTTTGTATTCCCTTTTGCCTGCTTCATTTACTGCATTTTTATATTTTCTCCTCTCATGAATGAAATTCAATATTTCGTCTGTTATCCAAGGATTTCTACTAGCCCTCGTCTTTTTACCTACTTGATCCTCTGCTGCCTTCACTACTTCATCCCTCAGAACTACCCATTGTTCTTCTGCTGTCTTTCCTTACCCCATTCCTGTCAATTGTTCCCTTATGCTCTCCCTGAAACTCTGTACAACCTCTGGTTTAGTCCGTTTATCCAGATCCCATCTCCTTGAATTCCCACCTTTTTGTAGTTTCTTCAGTTTTAATCTACAGTTCATAACCGATAGATTGTGGTCAGAGTCCACATCTGCCCCTGGAAATGTTTTACAATTTAAAACCTGGTTCCTAAATCTCTGTCTTACCATTATATAATCTATCTGATACCTTCTAGTATCTCTAGGATTCTTTCATGTATACAACCTTCTTTTATGATTCTCGAACCAAGTGTTGGCTATGATTAAGTTATGTTCTGCGCAAACTTCTACCAGACGGCTTCCTCTTTCATTTCTTAGACCCAATTCATATTCACCTACTATGTTTGCTTCTCTCCCTTTTCCTAATATCGAATTCCAGCCACCCATGGTTATTAAATTTTCGTCTCCCTGCACTATCTGCATAATTTATTTTATCTCATCATACATTTCATAATTTCTTCATCATCTGCAGAGCTATTTGGCGTATAAACTTGTACTACTGTAGTAGGCATGGGCTTGGTGTCTATCTTGGCCACAATAATGCGTTCACTGTGCTGTTGGTAGTAGCTTACCCGCACTCATATTTTTTTTATTCATTATTAAACCTATTACTGCGTTAGCCCTATTTGATTTTGTATTTATAACCCTGTATTCACCTGACCAAAAGTCTTGTTCCTCCTGCCACCGAACTTCACTAATTCCCACTATATCTAACTTTAACCTATCCATTTCCCTTTTTAAATTTTCTAACCTACCTGCCCGATTAAATGATCTGACATTTCACCCTCCGATTCGTAGAACGCCAGTTTTCTTTCAGCTGATAACGACTTCCTCTTGAGTAGTCCCTACCCGGAGATCCGAATGGGGGTCTATTTTACCTCCGGAATATTTTATATTGAGGATACTGATATTATAAAATTATGGTATAAAAATATAATGTTCCAACATTTATGAGAGAAGCAGGTACTAAATATGAATTCTAATCTGATAAACAGTTAAGGTACTCGTAACAGTTTTCTCCCTTGGTGCATCTAACATGAACTGAGCCCACTTCGAATAAGTTATGCGTTACACCCAATCTTCTCCTGATCTGCCCTTTTATATTGTCAGCAAGACAAGACAGAAACATTCAACGTCGTCTTCTTCAGTTTCTCTTTTCGGATTCAGAAAGACATCCAGCCAATCGCCTCCAGCCATTTCCTTTTCACTCCATATGCCGGGGAACTTGATTTCGCAGGCTAACTGACCAACATCCGTTGTGGACAACTCATAATGAACATCGCCACAATATCTGATGTAATCTGAGGTCCCTTCTCCTGCTGGGCAACGAACAGACGGTCATATTTACTGTAGCCAACTACTGGAATCTGCTTGATCCTCTATTCCTGGTGAACCAAAGCAGTGTCACCACACATGTTCTAGATCCTGTCGCCAGTCTTTTCACTGATTATCTGGAATTTAAAAGTTTCGCAACAGCAGCTTACATAGTTTCCTGTGGCTACAGCCCCCTATGTTGTACGCTCACGATTCCTCAAATAAGCTAAGTTGTGCAGAAAGGGACACAAAGCGATTAATTTTTGTAACATGTTACAAACGAGGCCAAGGATGCTGTTACAACTGGCCCATCATGACACATTAAGACGAAAACTCAACAGCTGCATCCACAAGAAGAAATATAGATTGAAACCCTACGCGAAATAAAACAACAATAAGTAACGTACGTTTTTCTTTGTTCAAATAACTTTTCCTGACTGGAAATCAGGAGAAGAAATGTTCCAGAAGGTTTATTTTTACTTCAACGCATAAAGAACACGCCCCGCTCAGTGATCATCTATCTGCTTTGTTCTTTTCCTCCTGGAAGACCACCGAAGCCTGCTGACACCTCTGCGATAACCTACGAACGATATTTACCGATAAATTTGAATCCTTCAACGAGTTAGACATTTTAGCTCCACTGTCACAGTAGATATGTTTGCAAATGACATTCGTCATAAATAATCCATTACAATTTGAGAAGAACAGTGATGTCCAAACATGCAACACTTCAGGGAAAAAGTGATCTTTATTACTTATTAAGCTGTGGCACAGAAAGGAGTTCAATATGCAGCAATGAATATTTTTGATAATTTGCTCAATAAAATGACATCTAACAGGTAGCAAGGCAAGTTTTAAATCCAACATGAAATAATTCATCCTGATCCAATACTTCTATTCCATAGACAAATTTCTTTTTAAAAACTGGTACCTTGTAAAAATTTTTTTTCATGTGTATTTGCATGAGTTGGAGTAAGTAATAATATGTTCACTTATCGCGCATTCTTACCGTGTAAACTGACTCGTTCCACCTCATTTCGATAAAAGAATCGTTCAAATGATCTATGGAGCATGTAAGTAATTAAGTAAGTACTAAATAATTAACCAATCCACAATCGAATGGCCCAGTCCAACACGTCGAAACCTACTATGAAATTTTTCACACAAGAAAAATACACCGAAAGGAATGTGCTGACAAAATTGTAGGTGTTATGAAAAAGGATTAAAAAAAATTAAAGTTACTCAGTTTTTCCGCACGAATAGTCGCTTGTAACGCCGGTTTATACACCCCCCCCCCCCCCCCCTCATGGCCCCGGTCTAACGCGGGATTCGGCGAATAAGTGAACATACCCGTGAGAAGAGAACGTCGGGCCGCGTAGCACTAAGTCCAGAGTGCGAACGTGCGCGCGCGTGCGCGCACACACACGCACACACACACACACACACACGAATTTTAAGCACTTAAACCATATCAAAAATATCTCAAACTGTTGATTTTTTGAATAACTTGCACATGTAACTGTTACACAAGTGACTGACAGAAGAAGCAAAATGAAGGCAGTATATTATGTTACATTACGACAGCTTTCTTCACTTGGGACATTAATTTGTTGACAGGTTTTATAAAAAAGATTATATCGAAATTCTTATGACATATTTTGAATAGTGTATATTTTACTAACAATAAAACAGGTTCTTATATATACCCTGCTGTAGTCACAAGAAAGTGAAGTTTGTATGAGGTGACTAAACCAAACATTTTCCTTACACAAGGCACACGTGTCAAAACAAAAATTAATGTGTTCAGGCATTAAATACTAGTTTCGTTTAGACAGGACTGAAATTGAGCAATAAATGTTTGTCGTGCTTGTTGTGCATATTGTACTGAATATCAGGCATACTTGATCAAAGTCATAAAACCGAGCGAGGTTAGCACACGGGGCTCGCATTCCGGAGGACTACTGGCTTTATACACAGCGCTTTAGGGGACAATAAGAAGCTAAGAAAAGTGTATAGTGCTACCTGTTAATAACATCTCCCCTACAATTTTGCTTGAATTAGACTTCGTAATTTTGCAACTTCCTTTTTAAAAACAGTTTTCTGAATCTGCTTTACCAGGTCGAAGAAGCCTGGATATCAGAAATGGTCGCCTCACTTGCAATTCAGAGATTTCCCTCGGTAACGCTACACTTATGCTCAAGAGCAGTGATAAATCTTTCGAACACGCAGTTTTTTTTGGCGACTTTCATTTTGGCGCGTATTTGTACTGCGTATAAATCAAATCTTTATTCCATTTACACAATTCATGTTCAGATTTTACGAAACGAAACCAGTTTTAAACAGCTCAACATCAATCGTTTGCTCCCTCTTTCATGTAACCAGTAAATCTACAGCCATTTCATTGTAACTGAAAGCTATATGTCACCACGGTTCTTTGGGCCAGAAAGGTAAGTTTTTTATCTTTCAAATAAAGACAAATAATTTCGTGTGATGTGGTTTCATGATTTGTTTGTTTTCAAAATCTTTGTTTCCAGGTTGTCCTCTAAATTACGTTGTGTTTTATTGTATTTTTGCTTATATGGTTCGTTTTTCAGTTGAGTTTTTTGTGAAAACGAAAGTATTTGTCGTTTTACGTATGGTAATTTTATCTCTTGTCACTTGTTATAGACTTTAAACTGAATGAAATGCTTTGGGGTGCATTTTCAAATATAATGCTAAACGTGAAAATGAAACATGTACAAGGATGGTAAAATATAAGCAAATTACAATTAGGCACATGATATATTGACCAGGGAGCTAAAGGTAGAGGGTGACATATATGAAATAGTAAAAAAACATACATATGATTTATAATAAAAAGATATAAGCAAATTACATTCACGCACCTGACGTCTGTCAAAGGACAGAAAGGAAGGACACAATGCATAATAATAAACTAAACTTTTTTTAAGGAAGACGAAGGGAGGGGGGGGGGGAGTGGAGAGCCAAAGGGACAGGAGGGGGAGGGGGAGGGAGAAGATTATAGCGCATTTTTAGATAGTAACATTATTTAAATTTATGCAAAGAGGGCACATAGAATTAATTTACACTACTTCTCTGTGATTCGACTATTCTGTTGTTTGCTATTTTGTCTGGACATCACAATTTGAAAAACACATATATAAAAAACTGTCTTTCTATGCATTTATGAATAACGAAATGTAGCACAAAATTAGTGCACCGGCATTCGTACGACCTAGTAAACGATTTTCGTACTTCTTTTTTTTTTGCAGATGGGGAGATATGGGGCTCTTATGAACACTAACAAACACGTTTAACTTCTCAGACATTTTGCAGTTCCACTCACCATTTCGGCACTGCACTCATGCGCAGCTGTTGCTCGCAGCTATTCGGACTAGTCCCGCAGTGGTCCGGACGAGTGAGTCCATCCGCACCAAAAGTATCATTTCGACGTCAAGGAGCATATATGTACATACTTATGTATGTGTTGTCACTTATTTCGGACAGGTCCTGGTCAAAGTTGCGCTCCGGCACAAATTTTCACATGTCGCCGTCGAAGAGTTGGGATCTGAAAATTTCCCTTTCGTTAATAGAATTACTGACTTTTGTCTCAGTCTTCAAGTATAAATAAAAGCTTCTCAATCTCCAATATGCCTAGACTATAGAAAATTATAGCAAATAATTCTTCGGCAACTACAGCCAGTCTCCGGAATGTGTATCATACACACATTATTTACACCGTTCGTGACATACTTATTTACCGAGCGGTATGGCGCAGTGATAACGCGTGGGACCCGCATTTTACTTTCAAAAGTAAATTTTTCCGTGCCTATCCGAATCTGCTTACGAAAAAAACGAGAATAACATCTTTAAAAAAGCCTCGATTCGAGTCTTTTCCCAAACTGCACATGTCCTTCTTATTTAATGATCACGTCGTCGAAAAGCCGTTGGTTAAATATTTTTCTTCGCTTTTTACATATTAATTGGAATATAAGCACTAAACTCCTACACGGAGTTCTTCAGAAAATACAACTTCCACGTATGAAACGTCATACCTCCAGAAACGTGTATCGTACAATCACAAATTTTGCGAACGCATTTAGTGGTACATGTGGATACACTACTATCTGTAAAATGTGTTACGAATGGAGACTGTAGTAAAGAACTGACAAGTTGAGAACTCGTGCTTGGTGCTGCTGTTTTATTGCATGTTGTTGTTGTGGTCTTCAGTCCTGAGACTGGTTTGATGCAGCTCTCCATGCTACTCTATCCTGTGCAAGCTTCTTCATTTCCCAGTACCTACTGCAACCTACATCCTTCTGAATCTGCTTAGTGTATGCATCTCTTGGTCTCCCCCTACGATTTTTACCCTCCACGCTGCCCTCCAATACTAAATTGGTGATCCCTTGATGCCTCAGAACATGTCCTACCAACCGATCCCTTCTTCTGGTCAAGTTGTGCCACAAACTCCTCTTCTCCCCAATCCTATTCAGTACCTCCTCATTAGTTATGTGATCTACCCATCTAATCTTCAGCATTCTTCTGTAGCACCACATTTCGAAAGCTTCTATTCTCTTCTTGTCCAAACTATTTATCGTCCATGTTTCACTTCCATACATGGCTACACTCCATACAAATACTTTCAGAAACGACTTCCTGACACTTAAATCTATACTCGATGTTAACAAATTTCTCTTCTTCAGAAACGCTTTCCTTGCCATTGCCAGTCTACATTTTATATCCTCTCTACTTCGACCATCATCAGTTATTTTGCTCCCCAAATAGCAAAACTCCTTTACTACTTTAAGTGTCTCATTTCCTAATCTAATACCTTCAACATCACCCGACTTAATTCGACTACATTCCATTATCCTCGTTTTGCTTTTGTTGATGTTCATCTTATACCCTCCTTTCAAGACACTGTCCATTCCGTTCAACTGCTCTTCCAAGTCCTTTGCTGTCTCTGACAGAATTACAATGTCATCGGCGAACCTCAAAGTTTTTATTTCTTCTCCGTGGATTTTAATACCTACTCCGAATTTTTCTTTTGTTTCCTTTACTGCTTGCTCAATATACAGATTGAATAACATCGGGGAGAGGCTACAACCCTGTCTTACTCCCTTCCCAACCACTGCTTCCCTTTCATGCCCATCGACTCTTATAACTGCCATCTGGTTTCTGTACAAATTGTAAATAGCCTTTCGCTCCCTGTATTTTACCCCTGCCACCTTTAGAATTTGAAAGAGAGTATTCCAGTCAACATTGTCAAAAGCTTTCTCTAAGTCTACAAATGCTAGAAACGTAGGTTTGCCTTTCCTTAATCTTTCTTCTAAGATAAGTCGTAAGGTCAGTATTGCCTCACGTGTTCCAATATTTCTACGGAATCCAAACTGATCTTCCCCGAGGTCGGCTTCTACTAGTTTTTCCATTCGTCTGTAAAGAATTCGTGTTAGTATTTTGCAGCTGTGGCTTATTAAACTGATTGTCCGGTAATTCTCACATCTGTCAACACCTGCTTTCTTTGGAATTGGAATTATTATATTCTTCTTGAAGTCTGAGGGTATTTCGCCTGTTTCATACATCTTGCTTACCAGATGGTAGAGTTTCGTCAGGGCTGGCTCTCCCAAAGCCGTCAGTAGTTCCAATGGAATGTTGTCTACTCCGGGGGCCTTGTTTCGACTCAGGTCTTTCAGTGCTCTGTCAAATTCTTCACGCAGTATCGTATCTCCCATTTCATCTTCATCTACATCCTCTTCCATTTCCATAATATTGTCCTCAAGTACATCGCCCTTGTATAGACCCTCTATATACTCCTTCCACCTTTCTGCTTTCCCTTCTTTGCTTAGAACTGGGTTGCCATCTGAGCTCTTGATGTTCATACAAGTGGTTCTCTTATCTCCAAAGGTCTCTTTAATTTTCCTGTAGGCAGTATCTATCTTACCCCTAGTGAGATGAGCCTCTACATCCTTACATTTGTCCTCTAGCCATCCCTGCTTAGCCATTTTGCACTTTCTGTCGATCTCATTTTTGAGACGTTTGTATTCCTTTTTGCCTGCTTCATTTACTGCATTTTTATATTTTCTCCTTTCATCAATTAAATTCAATATTTCTTCTGTTACCCAAGGATTTCTACTAGCCCTCGTCTTTTTACCTACTTGATCCTCTGCTGCCTTCACTACTTCATCCCTCAAAGCTACCCATTCTTCTTCTACTGTATTTCTTTCCCCCATTCCCGTCAATTGTTCCCTTATGCTCTCCCTGAAACTCTGTACAACCTCTGGTTCTTTCAGTTTATCCAGGTCCCATCTCATTAAATTCCCACCTTTTTGCAGTTTCTTCAGTTTTAATCTACAGGTCATAACCAATAGATTGTGGTCAGAGTCCACATCTGCCCCTGGAAATGTCTTACAATTTAAAACCTGGTTCCTAAATCTCTGTCTTACCATTATATAATCTATCTGATACCTTTTAGTATCTCCAGGGTTCTTCCATGTATACAACCTTCTATCATGATTCTTAAACCAAGTATTAGCTATGATTAAGTTGTGCTCTGTGCAAAATTCTACCAGGCGGCTTCCTCTTTCATTTCTTAGCCCCAATCCATATTCACCTACTACGTTTCCTTCTCTCCCTTTCCCTACACTCGAATTCCAGTCACCCATGACTATTAAATTTTCGTCTCCCTTCACTATCTGAATAATTTCTTTTATTTCATCATACATTTCTTCAATTTCTTCGTCATCTGCAGAGCTAGTTGGCATATAAACTTGTACTACTGTAGTAGGTGTGGGCTTCGTATCTATCTTTGCCACAATAATGCGTTCGCTAAGCTGTTTGTAGTAGCTTACCCGCGTTCCTATTTTCCTATTCATTATTAAACCTACTCCTGCATTACCCCTATTTGACTTTGTGTTTATAACCCTGTAGTCACCTGACCAGAAGTCTTGTTCCTCCTGCCACCGAACTTCACTAATTCCCACTATATCTAACTGTAACCTATCCATTTCCCTTTTCAAATTTTCTAACCTACCTGCCCGATTAAGGGACCTGACATTCCACGCTCCGATCCGTAGAACGCCAGTTTTCTTTCTCCTGATAATGACATCCTCTTGAGTAGTCCCCGCCCGGAGATCCGAATGGGGGACTATTTTACCTCCGGAATATTTTACCCAAGAGGACGCCATCATCATTTAATCATACAGTAAAGCTGCATGCCCTCGGGAAAAATTACGGCCGTAGTTTCCCCTTGCTTTCAGCCGTTCGCAGTACCAGCACAGCAAGGCCGTTTTGGTTATTGTTACCAGGCCAGATCAGTCAATCATCCAGACTGTTGCCCTTGCAACTACTGAAAAGGCTGCTGCCCCTCTTCAGGAACCACACGTTTGTCTGGCCTCTCAACAGATACCCCTCCGTTGTGGTTGTACCTACGGTGCGGCTATCTGTATCGCTGAGGCACGCAAGCCTCCCCACCAACGGCAAGGTCCATGGTTCATGGTTTATTGCATAAACGGCGAAAATTTCGAAAACGATTTCATTATTTTGTGGACGCGGTCAGTGAACAAAAGTTTTGTGAATGTCTGAAATTATGATTTAAGTTTATTGCTTTCATTCTCAAATAACGTATGGGTGTAATACGTGTAATTTGCGCAACATGAATTACTCTATATCAGGGCATATACATATCTACATACAAGTTGACAATTACTGAACTATATGAAAAAAACGTAAATTACTCACAAACTACGGCTTGCACACACTGCATTCAACACGTACACATCACTACGGATATTCGGGTTTAGGTTATGACATATTCGATATGCCTGCCATCATTGGCGATGATGTGTAGCAGACGAATAGCGAAATTCTTAATGATCCGCTCAAGTGTCGCAACATCGATGCTGTCGATGACCTCCTGAATGGATGTTTCCGCCGCGCGGGATTAGCCGAGCGGTCTGTACTGCTGCAGTCGTGGACTGTGCGGCTGGTCCCGGAAGTGGTTCGAGTCCTCCCTCGGGCATGGATGTGTGTGTTTGTCCTTGGGATAATTTAGGTTAAGTAGTGTGTAAGCTTAGGGACTGATGACCTTAGCAGTTAAGTCCCATAAGATTTCACACACTTTTTTTTTATGTTTCCAGCTCATCAATGGTTTCGCGGTGATTGTGTACACCTTGTCTTTAATATAGCCTCACAAAAAGGAGTCGCAAGTGTTCAGATCCGGAGAATACGGCTGCCAATCGAGGCCTTTGCCAGTGGCCTCTGGGTATTCCAGAACCAGAATGCAGTCCCCAAAGTGCTCCTCCTGGAAGTCAAACAATTTCCTACTTAGATGGTGTCGAGATCCGTCTTGCATGAACCACATCTTGTCGAAATCAGGGTCACTTTGGATAATGGGGATGAAATCATCTTCCAAAACCCTCACGTACCATTCGCTAGTCACCGTGGCATCAAGGAATATCGCAACGGTTATTCCGTGACTGGACACTGCACACCACACAATTACCCGTTGAGGGTGAAGAGACTTCTCGATCGCGAAATGCGGATTCTCAGTCCCACAAATACCCCAATTTTGTTTACTGACCAACCCATCCAAATGAAAGTAGGCTTCGTCTGTAAACCAACCCATACCATACCATACTAATACCCATCATGCCCCGCGGCCAAACGTGCAGTTTAAACAACCTAACGTAAACCGTTCGGATTTTATGACGATTGTATTTCATAGAGCTCAATAATTATCACCATGTACGTGTGGTCTAGCTAGCCGGCACGGTAGCTCAACGTGTTCGGTCAGAGAGCCGATTGGCCTCTGTAGTAAAAGACTGAGTGGCAGGATCAACAAACGAACTTGAACGGATGTCATGTGACGTTCGCAACGACCAAACACAACGATTAACAACGAACAAAATGAAATAAACGGCGTAGGGTCTTTGATTCATAATCAAAACGTCTTCAGTCTAGGGTTCGAATCCCGCCGCTGCTTAAATTTTGATAAATAATCAGCACTGGCGGCGGAAGACTTCCGGCATAAGAAGTCACCCTCATTCTGCCAACGGCCTTGTCAAAGAGGGTGGAGCAACAGACAGAGGTTCAGGGCACTCTCTTGTCATAGGGCTGGCAAACAGCCCCTAAAGGGGGAGAATCAGCAATGATCAACTGTATGAAGATGCATAAGGTATGGAAACCTCTGCTTTAAAGACGCGTGACGTGTGTACACAAGACTGGTGGCCTGTAATTGAAGAAGTGTCATGATGATCCCTCCATTGGCAAAAGATTCCGGAATAGTCCCCCATTTGGATCTCTCGGAGGGTACTGCCAAGGGAGAGGTTACCATGAGAAAAGGATTAAGTAATCAACGGAAGGATAACGTTCTACGAGTCGGGGCCTGCAATGTCAAAATGTTGAACGTGGTAGGGGAACTAGGAAATTTGAAAAGGGAAATTCAAAGGCTCAATCTAAAGTAGATATAGTAGGGCTCAGTGAAGTAAAGTGGAAATAAGACAAGGATTTCTGGTCAGATGAGTGTAGGGTAATATCAACAGCAGCAGAAAATGGTATAACAGGTGTAGGATTCGTTATGAATAGGAAGGTAGGGCAGAGGGTGTGTTACTGTGAACAGTTCAGTGACCGGGTTGTTCTAATCAGAATCGACAGCAAGCCAACACCGACAGCGATAGTTCAGGTATACATGCAGACGTCGCAAGTTGAAGATGAAGAGATAGAGAAAGTGTATGAGGATATTGAAAGGGTAATGCAGTATGTAAAGGGGGATGAAAATCTAATAGTCGCGGGGGAAGGAGTAGAAGAAAAGGTTACCGGAGAATATGGGCTTGCGACAAGGAATGAGAGAGGAAAAAGACTAATTGAGATCTGTAACAAGTTTCAGCTAGTAATAGCGAATACCCTGTCCAAGAATCACAAGAGGATGTGGTATACTTGGAAAAGCCCGGGAGATACGGGAAGATTTCAGTTAGATTACATCTACATCTACATCTACATTCATACTCCGCAAGCCACCCAACGGTGTGTGGCGGAGGGCACTTTACGTGCCACATCATGGTCAGACAGAGCTTCCGAAATCAGATACTGGATTGTAAGGCGTACACAAGAGCAGATATATACTCAGATCGCAAAATAGTTGAGACGAAGAGTAGGCTGAAGTTTAAGACATTAGTCAGGAAGAATCAATACGCAAAGAAGTGGGATACGGAAGTACTAAGGAATGACGAGATACGCTTGAAGTTCTCTAAGGCTATAGATACAGAAATAAGGAATAGCTCAGTAGGCAGTACAGTTGAAGAGGAATGGACATCTCTAAAAAGGGCAATCACAGAAGTTGGGGAGGAAAACATAGGTTCAAAGAAGGTAACTGCGAAGAAATCATGGGTAACAGAGGAAATTCTTCAGTTGATTGATGAAAGGAGGAAGTTCAAAAATGATGCGGGAAACTCAGGAATATAGAAATACAAGTCGCTGAGGAATCAGATAAATCGGAAGTGCAGGGAAGCTAAGAGGAAATGCCTGCAAGAAAAATGTGAAGAAATCGAAAACGAAATGATTGTCGGAAGAACATATTCAGCATACAGGAAAGTAAAAAAAAAAAAAACCTTCGCTGACATTAAAAGCAAGGGTGGTAACATTAAGAGTGCAACGGGAATTCCATTGTTAAATGGAGAGGAGAGAGCGGATAGGTCGAAAGAATACATTGAAAGCCTCTACGAGGGAGAAGATTTGTCTGATGTGATAGAAGAAGAAACAGGAGTCGATTTAGAAGAGATAAGGGATGCAGTATTAGAATCAGAATTTAAAAGAGCTTGAAGAACTTAAGGTCAAATAAGACAGAAGGAATAGATTACATTCTATCAGAATTTCTAAAATCATTGGGGGAAGTGGCAACAAAACGACTATTCACGTTGGTGTGTAGAATGTTTGTATACCATCTGACTTTCGGAAAAGCATCAGCCACACAATTCCGAAGACGGCTAGAGCTGACAAGCGCGAGAATTATCACACAGTCAGCTAACAGCTTATGCATCCCAGTGGCTTACAAGAATGATATAAAGAAGAATGGGAAAGAAAATTGAGGATGCGCTAGATGAAGATCAGTTTGGCTTTATGAAAAGTAAAGGCACGAGAGTGGCAATTCTGACGCTGGGGTTAATAATGGAAGCAAAACTAAAGAAAAATCAGGACACGTTCATAGGATTTATCGACCTCGAATAAGCGTTGGCAATATACAATGTTGCAAGATGTTCGACATTCTGAAAAAAGGAGGGGTATGTTATACGGAGAGACGGGTCATATACAATATGTACAACAACCAGGAGGGAATAATAAGAGTGAAAGACCAAGAACCAAGTGCTCGTATTAAAAATGGTGTAAGACAAGGATGTACCTTTCGCCCCTCCTGTTCGATCTGTACATCGGGGAAGCAATGATGGAAATAAAAGAACGGTTCAGGAATGGAATTAAAATTCAAGGTGAAAGGATATCAATGATAGGATTCGCTGATGACATTGCTATCCTGAGTGAAAGTGAAGAAGAATTACATGATCTGCTGAACGGAATGAATAAATCCAAGAAAGACGAAAGTAATGAGAAGTAGCAGAAATGAGAACAGCGAGAAACTTAACATCAGGATCGATGTTCAGGAAGTCGATGAAGTTAAGGAATTCTGCTACCTAGGCAGTAAAATGACCAATGACGGAAGGAGGGAGGAGGACATCAGAAGCAGACTAGTAATGGCGAAAAGGGCATTCCTGGCCAAGATAAGTCTACTAATGTCAAATGTCGGCCCTAATCTGAGGAAGAAATTTCTGAGAATGTACGTCTGGCGTACAGCATTGTATGGTAGTGAAACATGGACTGTGGGAAAACCGGAACAGAAGAGAATCGAAGCATTTGAGATGTGGTGCTATAGACGAATGTTGAAAATTAGGTGGACTGATAAGGTAAGGAATGAGGAGGTTCTACGCAGAATCGGAGAGGAAAGGAATATGTGGAAAACACTGATAAGGAGAAGGGACAGGATGATAGGACATCTGCTAAGACATGAGGGAATGACTTCCATGGTACTAAGGGAGCTGTAGAGGGCAAAAACTGTAGAGGAAGACGGAGACTGGAATACATCCAGCAAATAACTGAGGACCTAGTTTGCAAGTGCTACTCTGAGATGAAGAGGTTGGCACAGGAAAGGAATTCGTGGCGGGCCGCATCAAAGCAGTCAGAAGACTGATTACAAAAAAAAAAAAAGTACTTCGCAAGCCACTGTGCGGTTCGTGTACCATGTAACACTACTAGAAATTTCCTTTCCTGATCCACTAGCAAACGGGAGAAACGATTGCCTACATGGCTTCTATAAACCCTAATTTCTCGTACCTTATTTTCGTAGTGCCAACGGCCTTGCCCCAGAGGGAACACCGGTTCTCGTCAGATCAACGAAGTTAAGCGCTGCCGGGCTGGGTTAGCGCTTCAATGGGTGACCATCCAGTCTGCCGAGCGCTGTTAGCAAGGGCATGCACTCAGCCCTTGTGAGGCAAACTGAGGAGCTACTTGATCGAGAAGTAGCGGCTCCGGTGTCGTATACTGAGAGCAGAGCGGTGTGCTGACCACATGCCCCTCCATATCCGCATCCAGTGATGCCTGTGGGCGGCCGGTCGGTACCAATGGGCCTTCATGGCCTGTTCAGGCGGAGTTTTAGTTTCTTATCTTCGTAGTCCTCACGCGCAATGTACGTTGACGGCAGTAGAGTCGTTCTGCAGTCAGCTTCAAATGCCGGTTCTCTAAATTTTCTCAGTAGGTTTCCTCGGAAAGAACGTCGTCTGCCCTCCAGGGATTCTCATTGTTGTGAATTCCAAAGCATCTCCGTAACACTTGCGTGTTATTAGAACCTACGTGTAACAAATGTAGCAGCCCGCCTTTCACTTGCTTCGAAATTTTCCTTTAATCTGACCTGGTACGGATCTCAAACAATCGAACAGTACCGGTACTTGAGAATGGTTAATGGTTCTATAAACGGTTTCCTTTACAAATGAACCACAATTTTCCGAAATTCACCCAATAGACCGAACTCGACCATTTTCCTTCCCTACCACGATGTTCATTCGATTTCGTATAGCTTTGAAACGTTACGCCAGATATTTAAACGACGTGACTGTCTCAAGAAGTCACTACTAACGCTGTATCCGAATATTAGAGGTTTGTTTTTCCTATTCATCCGCATTAAATTTTTGTACAGTAAGAGCTAGCTGTCGTTCATCACAACTATTATAAATTTTGTCTGCCATCTCGTACCCTCCTACTGTCTTCCAGGTTTGACGCCTTACCATACAACACAGTATTATCTGCAAAGAACCGCATATTACTGGCCACCCTATCCGTCATTTATGTATACAGAAAACAGAGATCCTATCACACATCCCTGTGGCACGCTTGACACAGATTCTAACTATAATGCTTCAATTATTCTGTTAAATTTTTGATACAAGACTATAGATCTTAATTGGTAGACTATGACAGCATTTTAAATGATTAAAGTCAGTACTAAACATTGAGTATAAAAAAATTTGTATGTGTCATACGAAATCGTCTCTTCGTTTCGCTTGTTAATATATGCACATTTATGATCGTTGTTTGTTTCGAGAATGCCTCTTGGTATTCAGGCTATCTTAGACAACGGTGTTGGCACACGAGTTTCACAGAGAGTAGCCGTTTATAAACAGCGTAGTACGAATTAAACGAGGATACGACTTAGTTAATGTGCAAAAATTCCTATCGGGGTTCTGTCGTAACTCTTGAGGCTAGATGAAGTTGCGCAGGATTCTGCGGGAGCATTCTCTGTTCCTGACGCGAGTATTCGTTGGAATGCTGAAGCTGACCATCCAGTTCTTACTGCGATTGCTACCGTGACACATACACCCAGTAGGGCAATTAAATGTATTGGATTACGTAGCAAGAAAATGGAAAGCTAAGGGATTTACAGATGAGACACTACAGCAATTAAATCAGTTGGTGCTTGTTACCCGCACACATTCCAGTCCATATGAAGCTGGCGTTGAACGAGCTTCCACTGACGTGTTAGCACAGCTGCGTATGCAAAACAAAACAGATACAAGTAGAATACCGTGGCTCGTCAACTTGTTATGGAGAAACTCAGACGCTGTATTTATCTTGCACTCGAACTGTGTGTAGTGATATTCTGTCTAATCTGCTTTTCGACGCCTGACATATCGATTCGTTTCTTAGCTTCATACTGAGATTTTTTCTGATGAACGTTGTTCCATTGCTCTGTTACAGTGCAAATAACTGCCTTGACAACTTAATTTTTTACTTTTCTTCCTCAGTTCACTGATGCCCCTCACGATTCCTCATTTGCTACGTCTGCAGCAAATCGAGAAAATAACTGAAATATCAGGATCTGTCAGTTAATTAAACGTTGAACAACGTCTTGCTTCGAACATATTTTTACTCGTCACAGTAAAAACTCACACAACATCTGATATTATTTCTCAAGTTTTCTCGGTGTGATTAATTAACAGAGGACTTCAATATGTGCAGCCGAGTGGTTGTTTCCATTTCATGGACAATGTTTCGACAACAGCGAGTTTTTATAGCTACGGAAAAAAGTTTTAGATGCATAATACCACACTTTGATGGAAATTTCGGTGACGCAGCTGGAGAACAAAAATGGTTCAAATTGCTCTGAGCACTATGGGACTTAACAGCTGATGTCATCAGACCCCTAGAACTTAGAACTACTTGAACCTGACTAACCTAAGGACGTCACACACATCCATGCCCGAGGCAGGATTCTAACCTGCGACCGTAGTGGTCGCGCGGTTCCAGACTGAAGCGCCTAGAACCGCTCGGCCTCTCCGGCCGGCAGCTGAAGAACCTGTAGGACTTGGACTGCAGACGATCCGCGCATTTGTACTCCATTCTGTTGTCCCTTCAGAAGTGGTTCTACCTGTATTCTGCTCATATGGGAAGGTGCTTAGTCACACACCTTGGAAGTGGGCACAATTTACCACATACTCGTTTCTCAAAGGTTTACCACACATCTGCAGCGAGCTAAAACACGTGCCACCCCAATTACGAGTGTATATCGGCGGAAGCCGTGCCATTATAATTTACGATGGCCAGCTGAAGACTTGTTCGGGATGTGGCCAAGAAGGCCACCTCCGTTCCAGCTGTATGCTACACAGAATCACACAGTTACCAGCTGGGGTCGAGAAGGTCATGGCCGCTCTGACGACGCTCCCGCTGACGGTTGTTGCAGTTGGAACAGTTATATCTGACGCCATTTACAGCAGACTATTTAGATCTTTAGGACACGCACTCTCCCTTCAGTAGGGAGTCTTCAACGAGTCAGGCCTAAAAGACAACTTTTTAATATAAGCCTAACGAAAGTTGTCTCTATGTGTGGTTCTTCAGCAGTGTTAGGTTCCACTGTTCACATTCTGTGAACCACATTTTTTCTTTAAAATGGTATAATACAAATCCTCTTTGGTTGTAAGAATTATTTTCTTTCAATATTTGCATCTTAGTGCGACCCGTATTTGTGTAGCTACAGATATGCAGCTAGACGAATAAATCAGTTGGTGTACCTTTTGGTTATTTATTTACGTACGGTGTCTGCAATGTCAATGACGCTACTGCCACAATAGGCCGGGATGTCAAGTGCTAAAGACAGCTTAAGACAGGACGATAGGTGCAGCTTCGAAAGCTTAGTGGTGTATACATTTGACCTCCTTGACGAATTAAATTCGTTTTTAAGGACCGAGACCCGCAGATTTACGTGTGCCTTTCGTGGACAAAACTGGCAGCAGCATAGCGATGCAGGTGTACCTTACGCTCCGTACGAAACCTTCAATTTGACAGTGATTTTGTGTCTTTTCTGCATCCATATTCTACTCAGGTTATTCCGCGTACTTTTCTGGACATTAATTTCTGTGAGAGAAGAAACGACGGACAGCAGTGCAGCTATAGTCTAACGAAGAAATTAACAGGTAAGTACAGTTGTTCATTGTAAATTATGGCCGGCCGTGGTGGCCAAGCGGTTAAAGGCGGTACAGTCTGGAACCGCGCGGCCGTTACGGTTGCAGGTTCGAATCCTGCCTCGGGCATGGATGTGTGTGATGTCCTTAGGTTAGTTAGGTTTAAGTTGTTCTAAGTTCTAGGGGACTGATGACCTTAGAAGTTAAGTCCCATAGTGCTCAGAGCCATTTGAACCATTTGTAAATTATGATGTATACAGAATTTATCAAACGATTCTTTCGTATATAAATAAGTTACTGGAGCAGTGTCATCCACCTACGCAATCATATCTATCAAAACCTACGAATTAATCCCAGATTAACAACCAGCTCCAACAATTTTGCTGCTGTATCACTCCTGTTCTTTGATGTACCGGCTGGTTGTAATTAAACTGAAGGTGTTCAGAGTGGACTGTATGCACCGAAGGATGCTGAAATATTGTACGTATTAATCAGTGCGATCGCGGAGTATGATATAAAAATTACAGTTCCACTTTCTGCCACCTAGTGAAAACATGGCGCTGTAAGCTGTGAGAACGTGAAACGTTTACTATTTTGGCGTCAGTATGCTGTTTGTCACTTGGCGACGAGTGTTGAATTCATTTGTGAAGTGACTGTTGGTGGGAAAGGTTAAGAAGGGTGAAATTTCCCGTACATTCACGGTCTATTGAGAAGAAAGACGGTGCACTGCTGGTAAAGCAGTAGCAGCACTGCAGAGCGAGAATATCCCCGACAGAAACAGCTGCCAAGAGGCCTCATGTTAACAAATGGGCTAAAGAATAGGAGTAAGAATTTTGAAGAAACAGGTGAATCAGGTGGTGCAGGCGGCCCATTGTCACGGCAATTGTTGAAGAAGTTGCTGAAGCAACAGACGACCGTGCAGCACCTGCCTGAAATTCTGCAGTCAGTACTCATTCTGTGTCACGGAATTTGTCTCTCTCCTGGCTAACAGTTCCAAACGTTTTTGCAGCGTATTTCACTCTGGTATCCCTGCAACGTACACCAAGTAAAGCACCAAGATAGACTACAACGCCGTGACTTTGCCGTTCTTTATTTGGCACGCATGGAAATGGATGACGTGTGGATGGGGAATATTCTTCGAAGAGTAGACAAATTTTCCTCTGCCTGGTGCCGTGAATGTACAGAACTATCGCATATGGGGTTTTGCTCCACCACAAGCCGTGCACCAACACCCACTGAACTCAGCTTCTGTGACTGCTCCTCCATTCTCGGTTCATTGCTCTTCGAGGAGATGACACCTTGCGAGGCTATTGGGTGTACACTGATATCTGTACATCATAAAGACCTCCTTATTCAATAAGTGATTCCAGCTTTAAAAGAACGCTATTGTGGCCATACCACTATTTTCATGCAACATGGAGAGACAAGACATGTAGCTTGCAAGGTGAAAGATTTGCTTCGAGAAATCTTCGGTAATGACGGCATAATCTCTAGGCAATTTCAAGATGAGGGGCCTTCGAGGTCCTCCACTCTAAAGCCATATGCCTTCTGCTTGAAGGGGTATTTGAAACATCGTCCCCATCAGATATGTATCAGGACTCTTCCATGGTCTGAAGGATAGGATACGACGACATATCTCTCTGATTACAACGGATATCCTGCGAGCGACTGTCGAGCACGAAGTTTTACGTGTTGCTGATTTGGGAGGCCATATCGAACACACGTTGTAACTTGTTATACGAGGCCTGTTCAGAAAGTAAGCTCCGATTGATTGCCAAATTGAAACCACAGTGAACATCAGAAATGTTTTACTTGTAACAATTAGCTACACCTTTCAGCTACTTCTCTACGTAGTCGCCGTTCTGACTTAGACTTTTGTCATAGCGTTGTACCAACTTTTCAATAGCCTCATCATAGAAGGCAGCCGCCAGTGCTTTCCGCCAATTCTCCTCGCTGGCCTACACCTCGTTGTCTGTGTCAAAATGTTGTCTTCAAAGACAGCGGTTCATGTGACCAGAGATGAAACTCAGGGGGAGACAATTGCGGACTGTATTGTGGGTAATCTAACATCTCCATTTGAAAACGATGCAGGAGCATCTTCATTGCCCCTGCAGAATGCGGCTGAGAATTGTCTTGAAGAAGAAACAGCACGACAGTTATGTAATGTTAGCTGCATAGCTTCAGGCGAAATTTCTCACCAGGCCCTCGTACTTGGCGGCAGACACTATTTTCTAGACATCTTTACGCACTCACTGCGAGCTCAGAAATGAGAAGAGCGACGTGATGCTAACTGGGGTTATACTAGAGACACTACCCAACATATCTGTGCAAAGCTTTATCGGATTTTCATAGTCGTTTCCATTTCGCGACCGATCGGAGCTTACTTTCTGAACGCCCCTCGTAATATGCTAATAAAAATACCAACACCACCGTTACCACGTGTTTCTTCGTTTCTGCCATTTTTCTGCACCCAAGGCACATTATGACTGCTTACAGAGCCATATTTTCACCTAGTGACAGAAAGTGGAACTATTATTTTTTCAGAATACTCCGAGAGAGCTCTGACTAGCGAACATACCTGTGATGTTTCAGCGCCTGCACTGCAGCGCTCAGAATAATGTCAGTTTAATTATGACCACCTTGCATTTTATGTGGCACCTGGCGACCGCGGGCGTCAGATGGAATGTTTCAGACCTGACCCTTGACTATCCCACATACTTCCCTCAAAGGCCAGTTACACGCCACGTTGTCTAATAGCCCCTCACAATTGCCATTCACCGGTATGGTCGTAATCTCACGTCTGTATAGACTGAGTGCGCTCTTGATCAATATTTTCTCGACGGTGCTATATATTCCAAGAACTGGCTTTACAACACAAACGTAGTTACATACCTTTCCTGATCTTGGAGCACTATGAATTACGACGAATTCAGTGATTTCTTCCTTTACTTTACTTGTTTGTACCGCTTACCTGTAAATGTTCCCTGATATTGACAGAGCATTGATAGATTTAAGTCAAAACAAGGCCCCGGGAGTAGACAACATTCCACTAGAACTGCTGATAGCCTTTGGAGAGCCAGCCGTGTCAAAACTCTTCCCTCTGGTGAGCAAGATGTACGAGACAGGCGAAATACCCTCAGACTTCAAGAAGAATATAATAATTCCAAACCCAAAGAAAGCAGGTGTTGACAGGTGTGAAAATTACCGAACTATCAGTTTAATAAGTCACGGTTGCAAAATACTAAAACGAAATCTTTACAGACGAATGGAGAAACTGGTAGAAGCCGACCTCGGCGAAGATCACTTTTGATTCCGTAGAAATGTTGGAACATGCGAATCAGTACTGACCCTACGACTGCTCATAGAAGATAGGTTAAGGAAAGGCAAACCTACGTTTCTAGGATTGAGACACTTAAAGTAGTAGATGAGTTTTGCTATTTGGGGAGCAAAATTACTGATGACTGTCGAAGTAGGGAGGATATAAAATGTAGACTGGCTATGGAAAGGAAAGCGTTTCTGAAGAAGAGAAATTTGTTAACGTCAAGTATAGATTTTAAGTGTGAGGAAGTCTTTTCTGAAATTATTTGTTTTGAGTGTAGCCATGTATGGAAGTGAAACATGGACGATAACTAGTTTAGACAAGAAGAGTGCTGAATAGAACTGGGGAGAAGAGGAATTTGTGGCACAACTTTAGTAGAAGAAGTGATCGGTTGGTAGGACACGTTCTGAGGCATCAAGAGATTACTAATTTAGTATTGGAGGGAAGCTTCGACGGCAAAAATAGTAGAGAGAGACAAAGATATGAATATAGTCAGCAGAGTCAGTAAGATGTAGGTTGCAGTAGTTATTCGGAGATGAAGAAGCACAGGATAGAGTAGCATGGACAGCTGCATGAAACCAGTCTCTTGACTGACGACCACAACAACATTTTTTCTTTTCTTTAGACCGCGAGGCACCAGTGTTTTCCCTTTCTGGAAGCATTATGACATTATAACCTTCATTTATGTGTTGGGTATACGTTAGCCTAACAGTGGACACCAGTGTAATTTACTATCGAATGGAATTTCTGGTCCTGTAGCTTTTTGATCCTTGTCATTTGGTCCTAGCTAAAGTCTGCTGGGAAATTAATTATGATCATCAACTCTAATAAAGAAGGTGTCGGAATACATGTTATACTTGGAGGCGTGACGATCCAGATAAATAACTTAAAACTTAGGGACAATAGAAGGCTGCAACCTTGTCAAGAAACAGGTGGAACGAATCGTTATTAGATTCACAAAGATACATATGCAGGATTATTTAGATTAGCCTATACACCGCTAGCCAGTAAAACTGCAACATTACAAAGGATAGGAAATAACGTACTGTGCATACGTATTACGACGGTATAAGAAGTATGCAAAACGTCCGGGAGAGCGTTATGTAGACCCCATGCACCTCCATACCACACAGTGTAAATAGCACACGATCATGCCGCTGTCGATATACGACACTTACTGGTAGACCGTCGTCCTTACGCGAGGCTCAGCGCTATCTTCTCACAAACAAACAACATTAAAATGCGATGTCAAAATGATTAACGCGCTGCGTAAATTTTACGGAGTGTGTAAGTCACTACTACTTCCTGCTTAATGAGGCTGCCCTCTAAAATGGTAATCATTTATCTATCCAGTCATGTAGTTGTGGAGACCAGGGTTAGTTCGCATAAGTTGATAGATGGCACACGGATTCCATTACTTGCCAGCGTGGAATTAGAGCGCTGTCATCGTGCTAATGTGGAGTGTACAGTAAACGTGTACTGTCCGCCGTAAGTTCAGTCTGCTTAGAACCGTCAACAAAGAAGGACACGTGGAATAGTTTTTCTGAATCGCGGATAAGTTTTTTCGTCGCATTTTTTGTTCTGGTAAACCTGTAAATCGAACTGAGGAGCTACTGATGGCAGTTTTCGATGGTAGTGGTACCCATTACGTTTTTAATATCGCCGTGAGATAGTTGGGTCAGCTGGTGTAGCTATGACAGCTTGTCCCACATCTACGCCAATTACACCGTCCATTACGATTTCTGTCAAAAATAAATAAATACACATAGCCCCAGAAGAAATTCGTCCTTTCCCGACAGACGGGTCACGATAAAAAACCAACCGTGGGCGAAAAAGAAGCTTTACTGTTATTGTAACAGACAGTTCCATCAAACATAGCCGGCCGGTGTGGCCGAGCGGTTCTAGGCGCTTCAGTCTGGAACCGCGCGACCGCTACGGTCGCAGTTTCGAATCCTGCCTCGGGCATGGATGTGTGTGATATCCTTAGGTTAGTTAGGTTTAAGTAGTTCTAAGTTCTAGGGGACTGATGACCTTAGAAGCTAAGTCCCATAGTGCTCAGAGCCATTTGAATCATTTTTGAACCATCAAACATAGAATAGTGACTAAAAGGGCCAACAACAAGAAAAAGTCATGTACAGCTAAGAAGACCGACATAGGTAGGGTCCACAATGTGCTTTGCCGGTCGGAGTGGCCGTGCGGTTCTAGGCGCTACAGTCTGGAGCCGAGCGACCGCTACGGTCGCGGGTTCGAATCCTACCTCGGGCATGGATGTGTGTGTTGTCCTTAGGTTAGTTACGTTTAGTTCTGAGTTCTAGGCGACTGATGACCTCAGAAGTTAAGTCGCAAAGTGCTCAGAGCCATTTGAATCACAATGTGCTTTGTTTAGTTTTTTAAATCTTTCCAGAAAATGTCGATACTTATTTTCTTCTGCGGTCTCTGATGACGCCGTGTCAGGCATTAGCAGCTATGACGGAGATGACGACAGCTTGGCTTTCCGTAATGACAGTTCAGAAGCTTAACAATCTCTCTATGGCGGAGAGCTTATGCCCTCAGCCTCCTGCCTAGAAGAATATGAAGATTCTCATTCGACAGTTCCCATGGAGAACTTCAAAATGGTGTCAACAGGTCACATCTCTACCACGATCTAGAAGAGGAACAACTGGAGACGGCCAGACGAGGATGACAGATTGGCACAACCTAAGTAAAACTGTGAGGAAATGGGATCTACCTGTTGAAATAAACGAGCGCCCAACTTTGTTGCTGATTTAAACATTGAGATTATGCTATTTCGGTAACTATAGGTAGCTTTAACAATAAGTAGAACTTATTTTTGTTGAAGGATTCTTTGCTTGTTTACTCATCTAAGTCCATACTGTTGTCCATATATTTAAGCAGAATTTATTTTTGTTCAAGTGCTATTTCTTCACGAGGAATTTATTTTTTGAACAATTGATTCTTTGAAAATGACTTTATCTGAAGTTTTGTTAAAATAACGCATTTTTCCTGAAAAATTGTTGTGTTCCAAGTGGCCGTATGCACACCAGGTTATGCCAACTCGCCTCTTTTGGTTGCCAAGTAACCCCGCGCCTGCAATTAGTTGGCACAGTTGCAAGCTTTTAGGAAGAATATTTTTGGTGTCACATAGACACGTACTTAATTAATGAGTCCTGTGTGATTTTGACGTCAAAAAGTTAAGCTATCAGCCTCAGGCATCAGAATCTCTCCAAGTATTGCACGAAATAATAGAAAAATCAATATCTATGCCGGCTAGCCCGGTCTCTCCTACACTTTACGCCAAATTGACGTTTGTTGCTTTCAGTTTTGGCGGTGTTGTAGTTTTAATGGCTACCTGCGTACAAATCGGAATCACGTCGTGCACCGCAAAAAAAAAAAAAGAAAAAAAAGCGTAGGTGATAATATATGGGTCCGAAATATCAACAGCGTAGAGTCTGTCAAGCACCTGGAGGAACACATTGAAAAGGGAAGTAATTGAATTCATTTAGGGCTCTGGATGAGCTGATTGAGGGGAAGCTATGATATGTTACATAGCAAAGCGTCTCTCTCAGTTCAAACAATGTGTCGCGCTAGTCGGTCCTTTGTAAGACAGTGTCTTGTCTGTACTAACAGCATGCTTCGTAATAAAATCCGAGAAAATTTTACCTGTCGCAAGATGATTACAAACCAGCACATCCATATTTAGCGTCGATTTACATGTTGCTTCTTCTAAACATCTGCCACGAGCGGGGTTGGAACGCTGAAGTCCAGTGCTTCAAACAATTAGCAAGTAACAGTGACACGGTAGGAACTATACGTGTCGTTACCGAGCTACTTGAGTGCTACCTTAGGACGTCCTCATAGGGCAGTCAATGGACCGACAGAGGGCACGAAGCTGTCACTAGGGTTGCCTAACCCTGTACCGCTCTTGGTGTGAAAATGTTTCCGTCCACGAAAACGGACAAAAAGATCGTCTTGAATGAAGTAACCGGTTTAGTATGCAGCAGCTGTATTGATTAAAATGCTACGTAATAAATGGCTGTTATTCAACACTACAGTACCTAGGAATCAAGATAGTATCTCTGTTTTCTCTCCCATTTTTATTCTCTCAATAGTTTTGTGACTGTACTTTACTATCACTTGCAAGTGTAGCACTGTGCAGTACTCTTTTGCATATAGTACTGTTGAATAATATCGAATTTTAGTTAGTAATTTTTCGATCTTTTATTGAAGAATTAATTAAAATGTTGTATTATTTTCCATTTTTCAGTTCTATTTCAACTCTGCTATACGTTTAGGATGACTGTCATACAGTGGGATGTCACCTCTCACCTCAACACTGCGATGATTGAGATCGTGGTCTAGGGGTATCGTCTTCGATTAGTAAGGAAAACACCCTCCGTCGCGGGTTTGAAAGCCGCCAACGCTTAAAGTTTGAATAAAAATCATCAGGAACGTCGGCAGAAGACTTCCGGCATAAGAGATCACTCTCATTCTGCCAACAGCCTCGTCAGAGAGCGGAAGAGTGGAAGAGCGGACAGAGGTTCAGGACACTCTCTTGGCCTTGGGGAGGGAAACTGCCCCCAAGCGGAAGAATAATAATCAATGATCAACGACATGAGATGCAGAAGGCAATGGGGAAACACTGCATTGAAGAGACATAATGTGTATTCACAGGGCATGTGGCCTGTAACTGCAAATGTGTCATGATGATCTCTCCATTGGCAAAAGATTCCGGAATATTACCTCATTCGGATCTCCGAGAGGCGTCTGCCATGGCGGAGATGACCATCAGAAAAAGACTAAATAACTAACGAAAGGATAACGTTCTACGAGTCGGTGCCTGTAATGTCAGAATTTTGAACGTGGTACGGAAGCTAGAAACTCTGAAAAGCGAACTGCTGAGGCTCAATCTAGATATAGTGGGGATCAGTGAAATGAAATGGAAAGAAGACAAGGATTTCTGGTCAGAAGAGTATAGGGTAATATTAAAAGCAGCAGAGAATGTTGTAACGGGAGTAGGATTTGTTATGAATAGGAAGGTAGGGAAGAGAGTGAGTTATAGTGAACAATTCAGTGGTACACTTGTTTTCATGAGAATCTACGGCAAACCATCGCCGACAACGATAGTTCAGGTATAGATGACGACATCGCAAACAGAAGATGAAGGGATAGAGAAAGTACATGAGAATAATGAACGGTTAATTCAGTACGTAAAGGGAGATGGAAATCTAATAGCCATGGGGGATTGAAATGCAGTTGTAGGAGGAGCAGAAGAAGGGGTTACTGCAGAATATGGGGTTGGTAGTAGGAATGAGAGAGGAGAAAGACTAATTGAGTTCTGCAATAAATTTTTAGTAATAGCGGGTACTCTGTTCAAGAATCATAAGAGGAGGAGACACACTGGGAAAAAACAGGGAGGTACTGGAGTATTTCAGTTAGATTATATCATGGTCAGACAGAGACTGCGAAGTCAGATACTGGATTGTAAGGAGTACCCAGGAGCAGATATAGACTCCAACTTCATCACTACTGCAATACATTGTGGTCTAAGAGATTAGGCAGGACGGATCAATACGCAAACAAGTGGGATACATAAGTGCTAAGGAATGAACAGATACTCTGGAAGTTCTCTAAGGCTATAGATGTTGCAGTAAGTAATAGATCAGTAGGCAGTTCTGTTGAATGGACATTCTAAAAAGGGTGATCACGGAAATAGGAAAGAAAAACTTATGGACAAAAAAGTAACGCGAAGAAATAATGGGTAACAGAAGAAATACTTCAATTGATCGATGGAAGAATGAAGTACAAAGATCAGGGAAATTCAAGAATACAGAAATACAAGCCAGTCAGGAATGAAATAAACAGGAAGCGCAGGAAGGCTAAGTTGAAATGGCTACATGAAAAATGTGAAGAAATCGAAAAAAAATTGTTTGTCGGAAGGACTGACTCAGCATATAAGTCAAAACAACCTTCAGTGAAATTAAAGGAATGGTGGTAACGTTATGAGTGAAATGGGAATTCTGAAGAGAGGGCGGATAGGTGGAAAGATTGCACTGAAAGCACGATGACGTGGTAGAAGAAGAAACAGGAGAGACAGGGGATCCAGTATTAGAATCAGAATTTAGAAAAGCTTGAGAAGACTTAAAATCAATTAAGGCAGAAGGGGCAGATGACATTCCATTAGAATTTTTGGAATCACTGGAGAAGTGGAACTAAATGACTATTGACGTTGGAGTGCAGAATATATGACACTGACGATACGCTAACAGACTTCCGGATAAACATCACTCACATAATTCCCAAGACTGCAAGAGCTGACGGGTGCGAAAATCATCACACAGCCAGCTTAACGGCTCATGCATCCGAATTGTTGACAAGAATAATATACAGAAGAATGGAAAAGAAATCGAGGATTTGCTAAATGACGATCAGTTTGGCGTTGGGAAAAGTAAAGGCGCCAGAGAGGCGGTTGAGACATTGCGTTTGATAATGGATGTAAGACTAAAGAAAAATCAAGAGTTATTCACAGGGTTTGTCGACCTGGAAAAAGCGTTCGACGATATAAAATGGTGCAAGATGTTAGATTTTCTGAGGGAAACAGGGGTAAGCTACAGGGAAAGACGGCTATTATACGAGTACAATATGTGCAAGAGCCAAGAGGGAACAATAAGAGTGGAAGACCAAGAACGAAGTTCTCGGGTAAAAAAGCGTGTAAGACAGGGATGTAGCCGCGCGGGATTAGCCAAGCGGTCTATGGCGCTGCAGTCAGGGACTGTGCGGCTGGTCCCGGCGGAGGTCCGAGTCCTCCCTCGGTCATGGGTGTGTGTGTTTGTCCTTAGGATAATTTAGGTTAAGTAGTGTGTAAGCCTAGGACTGATGACCTTAGCAGTTAAGTCCCATATGATTTCACACACATTTGAACATTTTGAACAGGGATGTAGTCTTTCGCCCCTACTGTTCAATCTATGTACCGAAGAAGCAATGACGGAAACAAAAGAAAGGTTCAAGAGCGGAGCTAAAATTCAAGATGAAAGAATATCAGTGATAAGATCCGCTGTTTATATTGCTGTCAGTGAAAATGAAGAAGAATTACAGTATCTGTCGAATGGAATGAATAGTCTAATGAGTACAGAGTATGGACTGAGAGTAAACCAAAGAAAGACAAAGGCAATGAGATGTGGTGACCACGAATTAGACGAAGTTAAGTAATTCCACTACCTTAGCAACAAAATAACCCTGACGGATGGAGGAAGGGTGACATAAAAACTAGACTAGCACTAGCAAAAAGGGCATTCCTGGGCAAGAGAAGACTATTGGTAACAAACAAAGGCCTTAATTTGAGAAAGAAACTTCAGAAAATTCACGTTTGAAGCACAGCATTGTGTGGTAATGAGCTATGGACTGTGGGCAAACCGGAAAAGAAGAGAGTCGAAGCATTGTGATATGGTACCACAGAAGAATGTTGAAAATTAGGTGGACTAATAAGATAAGGATGGTTCAAATGTTTCAAATGGCTCTGAGCACTATGGGACTTAACATCTATGGTCATCAGTCCCCTAGAACTTAGAACTACTTAAACCTAACTAACCTAAGGACATCACACAACACCCAGCAATCACGAGGCAGAGAAAATCCCTGACCCCGCCGGGAATCGAACCCGGGAACCCGGGCGTGGGATAAGGTAAGGAATGAGAAGATTTTTCGGAGGATCGGCTAGGAAAGAAATATATGGAAAACACTAAAAAAAAGGGAGGGGATGGTAGGACATCTGTTAAGAAATTGCAAAATACCTTCCATGGTACTAGACGGAGCCGTAGAGGGTAAAAATTGTACAGGAAGACAGAGACTGTAATACATCCCGCAAATATTTGAGGACCTAGTTTGCAAGTGCTACTCTGAGATGAAGAGGTTGGCACAGGAGAGGAATTTGTGGCGGGCCGCATCAAACCAATCAGAAGGGCGATGGCTCGAAAAAAAAAAATTATATTGCACTACTTAAACTATAAGTTACTAAATAAAAATTCTTTTTTAGGTAAGAGAAAAGCTGAAAGACTTTTTCGGCTTGGTTTCAGATTTAGTTTTACTATTTGGTAGGGAAATGTGTACCAACGACTATAATTCTTTCAGGTGCGCCTAAGGACTTGGAAACTCATCTTAACTGAATGGATAAGTCCAACACAAAAGTAAAATAGGGGTTAAGGCATGTAGTCACATTAGATTAGGTGATGCTGAAGGAATTGGACTAGGAAATGAAACGGTCAAAGGAGTAGGCCACTTTCGATATTTAAGAAGCAGGCTAACCGACAGCAGAAGTAAAGTGGATGTAGAACGAAGACTAACAACAGCAAGAAAAACTTGTTAATCTGATAACGTGTTAGCATTCAGCATTAATTTAAATGTTAAGAAATCATTTTTGAAAGTATTTGTTTGTAGTGCATGCAACCTTATATGGAAATGAAATGTGGACGATACACAGTGCAGACGAGAACGCGCATTCAACAGAATGATACGAATGGATGGGCAGATCAAGCAATGAATGAAGTAGTGGTGAATGGAATTGAGTTAGCGTAAGGAGGGCTATGCGTGGAGCGTTCAGTGAATTCGAAAGTAAAATTCTATGTACCGACTCGACAGAAAATCCTAGGAAGTTCTGGTCTTACGTTAAATCAGTAAGTGGATCGAAACAGCATATCCAGACACTCTGGGATGATAATAGCATTGAAACAGAGGATGACACGCGTGAAGCTGAAATACTAAACACCTTTTTCCAAAGCTGTTTCTCAGACTGTTCAAATGTTCAAATGTGTGTGAAATCTTATGGGACTCAACTGCTAAGGTCATCAGTCCCTAAGCTTCCACACTACTTAACCTAAATTATCCTAAGGACAAACAAACACACCCATGCCCGAGGGAGGACTCGGACCTCCGCCGGGACCAGCCACACAGCTGTTTCACAGAGGGAGACCGCACTGCAGTTCCTTCTCTAAATCCTCGCACGAACGAAAAAATGGCTGATAACGAAATAAGTGTCCAAGGAATAGAAAAGCAACTGAAATCACTCAATAGAGGAAAGTCCACTGGACCTGACGGGATACTAATTCGATTCTACACAGAGTACGCGAAAGAACTTGCCCCCCTTCTAACAGCCGTGTACCGCAAGTCTCTAGAGGAACGGAAGGTTCTAAATGATTGGATAAGAGCACAGGTGGTTCCAGTTTTCAAGAAGGGTCTGCGAACAGATGCGCAAAACCATAGCCCTATTATCTCTGACATCGATCTGTTGTAGAATTTTAGAACATGCTTGTTGCTCGCGTATCATGTCATTTCTGGAAACCCAGAATTTACTCTGTAGGAATCAACATGGATTCCGGAAACAGCGATCGTGTGAGACCCAACTCGCTTTATTTGTTCATGAGACCCAGAAAATATTAGATACAGGCTCCCTGGTAGATGCTATTTTCCTTGGCTTCTGGAAGGCGTTAGATACAATTCCACACTGTTGCCTGACAAACAAAATAAGAGCCTACGGAATATAAGACCAGCTGTGTGACTGGATTGAAGAGTTTTTAGCAAACGGAACACAGCATGTTGTTCTCAATGGAGAGACGTCTACAGACGTTAAAGTAACCTCTGGCGTGCCACAGGGGAGTGTTATGGGACCATTGCTTTTCACAATATATTTAAATGACCTAGTAGATAGTGTCGGAATTTCCATGCGGCTTTTCGCGGATGTAGTATACAGAGAAGTTGCAGCATTAGAAAAATGCAGCGAAATGTAGGAAGATCTGCAGCGGATAGGCACTTGGTGCAAGGAGTGGCAACTGACCCTTAACATAGACAAATGTAATGTATTGCGAATACATAGAAAGAAGGATCCTTTACTGTATGATTATATGATAGCGGAACAAACACTGGTAGCAGTTACTTCTGTAAAATATCTGGGAGTATGCGTACGAAACGATTTGAAGTGGAATCATATAAAATTAATTGTTGGTAACGCGGGTGCCAGGTTGAGATTCATTGGGAGAGTCCTTAGAAAACGTAGTCCATCAACAAAGGAGGTGGCTTACAAAACACTCGTTCGACCTATACTTGAGTATTGCTCATTAGTGTGGGATCCGTACCAGGTCGGGTTGACAGAGGAGATAGAGAAGATCCAAAGAAGAGCGGCGCGTTTCGTCACAGGGTTATTTGGTAAGCGTGATAGCGTTACGGAGATGTTTAGCAAACTCAAGTGGCAGACTCTGCAAGAGAGGCGCTCTGCATCGCGGTGTAGCTTGCTCGCCAGGTTTCGAGAGGGTGCGTTTCTGGATGGAACCGAATATATTGCTTCCCCCTACTTATACCTCCCGAGGAGATCACGAATGTAAAATTAGAGAGATTCGAGCGCGCACGGAGGCTCTCCGGCAGTCGTTCTTCCCGCGAACCACACGCGACTGGAACAGGAAAGGGAGGTAATGACAGTGGCACGTAAAGTGCCCTCCGTCACACAGCGTTGGGTGGCTTGAGGAGAATAAATGTAGATGTACTCGTAGATGTAAATGTAGGGCTTTATGGCACAACTTGACTGAGAGATGGCGTAGGCTGACATCTGACAGCCTGAGGTTTCAGGAAATGGTTAGTTTGGTAATAGAGGGAAGTGCGTGTGTTGGGTGGGTGGGGGGGGGGAGGGTTTAGAGGGGGTGGAGGGGGGGGGGCAGACGGCAGTTGAGCAGGTATGTAGGGGCTTCTGGAGTACTGAACAGTGTACAGAGATGCATCAATCTGGTCTCCATAATGATCGCAGCCGCAATAAAAGGCGCTTCATGTCATTGGATAAGTGATCAGACATGCTGGTGCAGTCGTTATTCGATCCCTTTATGAACTAATTTGAACTGAGTAGCTAGTAATACAGTCACCCTACAAATAAAATCTCCATTTCATGTCCACCGAATTTTCTACGAATTTGCTAAAATTTTATGAACAGCACAAATTTAAATGTCTCAGATACAAAAGTCCACTTTCATCCTACACGAAGAAAGACGAATCTGACGAAGTGTTTCTGTGGTTCCCCGTTTCCTGAACGAAAAGAACGACACAGCTGGCGTGGGAGAAACATGGCAACCTGAATTTCTCGTTTCGGCCTGCGTCATCAGTAACCATTCCTCTGCTTCCCGCATTTTTACGTCTTTTCCTGTTTGCTGGATGACTAACAGACCGTTCAAGACGGAAGCAAGGCACGTACTATCTGATAAGGTAATTCTGTCGGCGAGCTTCTCACGGTGTAGCTGGAAAAGATACTTGGTGCAGCGGTTACGCCTTAGAACGTATTGCGTTTTAATTTGGTGAACAGACTAATCAGTTAATTTAGCGCCTTGCTACATGTATATATTGTTACAAGAATTTAGTAGCTTTTTATGGTGATGCCTATTAAAGATTTTCGACAGAACAGAAACAAAATTCTCAAGTTGTAAACACAAAGCAACACAACATTTTAAAAAGTACTCTGTAGCGCAACAAGCATTCCAGGTACTAAAAAATGTACAGACGGATGGTAACTGAATTTTCACTTTTGTTATATACGTGCGAAATAAAAAATATGTTATGTTGTCGTTAATAAGTACTCTCCCTTTCGCACTGGATATCTTTACGCCTTGAAATTGCCTCACTGTTACGAGAATTAGGGTCCGGATGTACGAACCCATTTCTGAAGAATGTTAGTGCCTCACAATAACGTTTAAAAATTATTACCGATAGCAGAACATATTGTCACTGATATGATAGCCGCTCAGATGTTTCCGGAAACACAGGGTTTACTAACCAGTCAAGCTAGCTGAAATCACTCTTAATCAGTATTATGGTATGGCGATATTATGTGTGAAATATGATCACCGTAAATTATAAAAACACTGATCTAACTACGAGTGTCAACTAACTTTGAAAGAATTCAGTTTGTTTTGCTATTACGAGTGATACAGCCAAGTTAACCTGAAACACAAGCTGCGCCTAAACTGTTTAATGAATGGTACTACAAGAAAAAGGGGCAGGTACGAAATAAAATGTGTTGATTTGCCTTCACTCCAGTGCCCATTCACTACTTTAGATTTTAGACAACGTGTAAGAAGCGGGTAAGAACTTTCAAGCGATGCATTCTTTGGACTCTACCAAATAACTAAAACCACACGCGTTTGGTAGTCCGTTCATATGAGCTGCAGACAGGTACTTATGCGCTGACCATGCTTTTAATAACTTTTCTTATGTCTCGGCCACACTGTTATTTTTGCAACAACATCTTACGGGATTCGACTTCCTTCATTTTCAAAGGCTGTGCTGTGTCAGTCATATAAAATTGTTCATTAGGTACATTGCATCATTTGTCAACATTCTCAATCACGAAACAAGTGCAAACTTGTGATACAATGATACTTGTGATGGGACGTATCTAACGAACAATTTTATATGACTGACGTAACACTACCTTTGAAAATGACGGAAAGTCGAAACTCTTAAAGTGCTGGAAAAATAAAAGCGCGGCCAAGACATAAGAAAAAGTTATTAAAAGCGCATCCAAACGGCCGCGTCGTCTCAGCATTTTTATGCTAATTGCAGACCATATTTTTGCCTGCCCTTCTGCTTATCAAACCCTCACAAAGCAGAAGGTCTCACCCTATAAACAGATAGTTCGCAGGAAATGTGGATCTAAGTCATACTCCACAAAGAACTGTGTATCACTTCGAATAAATTATTTCCGTCAAGGTAGCTTAAGCATATTTTCTTTTACATGACGTGCTCTGGCTACAATATAACGACAGACAAAGGGCATACAACAAAGCTTATGATAGCTCTGAGATCAAGTATGCAAATTTCTTCTCACTATATCTGTTTTATTTCGTTGATTGGACACTACAGTATGGAAAGATGTTGTATGGAATAAAACATTCTAAAGCAATCTAAATAGAAATCTATGTAGATAGAAATTGTTGTAGTTTCAGTCCGAAGACTACTTTACTACTTTGTCGCAGCTGTCCTTGCTAGACTATCCTGTTCCAATCCTTCCTCATCTGCATAGATACTGCACCCTGCATTCATTTGAACCTATTCATTCTACGGAGGTTTGACTCAAAATTATTTTTCTCTAAAATGCACACATTTTTGGTCTAAGAGCAATTTGTAACCAATTGAGTAGTACATTACATTTTGTGTGCATGGGTATCTTCTTCATGAACAGTTCAGAACGCGCTGGGATGTTCTGTGCAAGTTGTGAGCAAGAAGTTTTGATATCTTCACCATGATGCCATATCTGGATTAACTTCTCGATGAGTTGCAGCTTCGTTGCTCAACGGTTACCCGTAGATTCTCCACCGGCTTCACGTCTAGGCTATTCACAAGCCATGGTAAAGTTCTCACGTTGCTTTCAGCTAAGAAACGGGTAACCCGCTTGGATTTATGACAAGATGCGCCATCGTGCACGAACACAAAATCACCAGCAGGAAACCAGACATTCACTTGAGGTTAAAGCCCTTATCCACAACTTTCTTGTACTGAGTTTAAATCATTGTGTCTTCCACTACATGTAGACGGCCTGTACCCTTTACCGTCATGACAATCCACACCACAACAGATATTGGTTGTTTTATCGTTTGTGCTATACAGAGCTCAGAAAATTCTTCTTTTTCCGCCCTTCGTACATACTGGTTCATTTCTTCACAGATGAAGAATACAGGCTCATCTCAAAACCAGACCTGAAAAGAAAGAACAGTTTATTCAGAGTGAGCCATCATTTCAGATGCTACATATTCATATGAACATTATTTAACAAAGAAAATTACACTCTGTGCGTTTTGCAAGATTTGTGTTGAAATTAAGTAATTATATTTTTTAAAAATTGTCACAGACGGGTTTCTCTTCGGTTTTAATAAAGTTTATTTACCTTGCTCGTACCGTCTCCAAAATGACTTCTGACTTTGAGACCATTTATGTCTTTCTACATTCCCTGCAAGGGCAAGCTTTGAAATCTTTCGTGGGTGATGTGCTGGAAGCCCTCCGGTAACAAGCCTTCTGCGAACCATGTAGGCACATGCATCGACTGCAGACCTCTCCAGAGCCTGCTTTCAATCTTGACTGGTAGCTCTTCTTTCGTCCTTGGCCATTTGGATAAGTTTGAGTTGAGTTCTTGGGGATGGTTTGCTTTTGCATCCACACTTCCCTTGTGTTGGACTGAAGTTAAAGCCAGTTTTGCTATTTGGCAAATGCGCGTAACAGATTTTTAAGAAATTTTAACCCATTTCCTATAACACGCTGTGAATACTATTTTCTTCCACTAGCAACTTTATGGTCGCAACTTTTCTTGGCGATATGTCTCTTCTCCGACTAATAACATAAGAAAACTGAAAAACTGGAGAATTACTGAATTAACGAATGAAAAAATATATTTTTAGTGCTAAAATGCAAATATAAATACTCATAAATTGTTATTTAACTTTGCATTAAGGATAAAACTCTCCTAGATCACCTTCCAGATGAATTAAACTGTCTCCAAAATAGCAACAAACATGACATGAGTACAACAGCAAAATCAGTAGACTGCTGGCAAGTGTTTTGCCCACAGTGACAATAATGAAGTTAAAGAGGTTGCCTCATGCGTTCAAATAAGTGAAGTTTCCAATATCACATGAATAGTTGTACAGTGAGGAAAACTGGAAAACATAAAACTTCTTTTGTTTTGAATCTAGCAATTTTCACGCCTCTGCATTCAAGCCTTGGTCCGCTCTATAATTTTTACACCCTCTCGCCTGACCTTTCGCACCACTTCTACTTACCTGTTACTTCATGTCTTAGTGTGCGTGCTATCACCACGCCGCTTCTTTTTATCGAGTTCCGCCATACAGTACTTTTGTGGATTCAGAACCTCTTCATCATTTATCCTGTCTGCCTATCTGTTTTACAGCATTTCAAATCTGGTCTCTTCTTGGAAAGTATTTATTTGAAATGGAAAATTATTGAGGGCTCGTTTATGGAACTCATTTCCGTTCTTAATAAAGCTGTAGGACCTTACATTGCTGTTTGCTGCAGCTCATCTTGTGTGGCACGAATCGAGGAAAAAATCTTCCTCGTATCTAAATAATGTGAGACATACGATTTTCGTTGCCAATCCCAAACTCGTCCAATGTCAATCTCTGAGACGTTGCCCATTATGTGCTAGCGCCTGTTGCACCAGACTAAAGACCTTTGTCGTGTTCTTGTTGGCCGTCAGCCTAAAAGTGACGCATTGTTTTCCTAAGACCGTTGCAAATGTCTAGAACAAGTGGAGAAATTATGCAGCGGTTGGACAGATGTATGGAAACACCCGTGAGAAAAGCTGGATCGAACATAAAATGCATGTGACAGCAAAGCCTGCAGGTTGCGTTGTTGTGTTTGACTACAGTCGTCACCTCGGCCCGTTGTGTTCAGAACAGTGTCCTGTGTAGTGGTGGGCGTATTGTGTCGGAGCTCAGCTAATTCGAATGGGGACAGATTTTTGGTGGATGTTTACGTAATCAAGGTAGTCTGAGTGTTTGGTGTTACGAGAGGCACCGTGTTAACGATTTATACAGCATACAAGGAAAGAGGTGAAACATAATCCGCCAAGTCACAACGCGGGCGAAAGGGAGCGCTGGGTGAACTTGAAAGACGGTCACTGAATAGGATTGTGACGAAAAATAAGACGACGACAGTTACTAAAGTCACTGTACATCTGAATGTTACGCTCGCGAACCCTTTGCGACGTAACGCGCTCTTTCGCACACCGACGGCGGTTCTGCGACAGAAATTGTCCACCTACCTCGATACTGCTGCTGATCTGCAGGTAACGCCTGTCTGCAGCTACTTAAGAGATCTCAGAAAAGCAGTGTTGAAGAAACTGAGATTTCATAACTACACGTCGGAGGCCGCTATAAGTACAAAAAGCTGAAAATAGTCTTGTGAACTCTAAAGAATAAATCGGAAATGGGTTGCTGTTCAAATTTCTATGTTCAAAGGTCCTTTTAAACTTGCATTAGGATTTTTTTATTGCTATTAAGCAAGATCATCAGCCCACATGTGTTGAAATCATTAAAGTTCCTGTTCACAGTCCTCGTCACACTGAAACAGCCATAACTTTTCCTATCCAGTTCCGAAATCATTTTCCAGAGTAACACAGTCAATCAACTGCTATTTACTTTTGCACTCGGCATTCAGTGGTTGTCTTTAAATAAAGTATTTGCTCGCCATAAATACTCAGTAAAAAAATTTACTTAGTACCGCCACGCTTTTAGTTCAAAGTTTACACACGCGATTTTCTCCAGAACAAAATATCTCTCGACTCTTAAAATTTCAAAAATACTTAATGGTAAACACCAGCTACCTTTATCACTGTACCGAAACGCGGAAGTCACAATATCACTTCGTTTTACACATAATATGTTCGGACACTTTCAGCATGACCCGCTACTTCGAAAGCTAGTCCACCATTTCCTTCATCTCTCTCTGCCTCTGCCTCTACAAGCACCTCTATCTCATGCGTTAGGTGGCAAACCGTCTCACTTCTTATTGGCTGTACAGAACTACGGCCAATCAGAACTGACTTTCATGGCGCGGCTCAGGCCAAAATCTAGCGAGAACCAACCATTGCTCTCAGCTCATTGACGTCATTAAAATAAGCAACACAAAACTCTCTTCTTAAACAAATAAAATGAAATAAACTTTAAGCTGTACTTTACGCCTGGAATTTAACTATATAGCCGCGAACATTCTGGCTGTCTCTTACATATTCAAATATGCTTGGACATCCGTCATCCACTAGTAGGGGAGCCACTGGTGGATTCGTTCCCACGATACAAAGCTGCAACACTTGCAAGTTCCTATAGAGAATTACAAACTGAAAATTTAATATTGGCGAATGTCCCACATACACTCACACAAGTACTCTCTTTCACACTCTCCCTAACACGAAACTCAAATATCTACTTGAAACTCTTAAAGTTGTTACTGTAGAAAAATTACGAAACGTTTTCTAAAATGAGAACTTTCCAAATTTGAGTCGAGACACTCAAGGTGTTATCATATCTTTTCAAATAGTCACAGTTGGTGAACTATATATATATTGATTTAGTTTTTTAAGTGTCGGATAATTACGTTTTTTTTTGTAACTTCCAAATTATGACAATTATTGACTTCAGATTTTGACAGATTGTTCCTTTACACGACAGAAGGTTATGTACCCAATATGAAGTTCCTCGGGCTATTTCTAGATCAGTTACTAATTTTTATAGTTCCAGAGAATGTAACTACTCTGTAATCGCCTCTCCGCTACTTTCACACGCTGGAGTCACGCCATATGGTCATGACGCACGCCTGCAGGACACAGCTCGCCCGTTGCAGACCGTGTAAGATTCTGACTCCTTACACTGGAGCCCACATACATTCATACAAGAAAGCTTTAATAGACAAACTGGCGATCGCGTTCTAGCTGTGACGCCTCACCTTGCTAGCATCAAAATAACACCAAGCGATCTCCATAAATGGGCAATTGTAGGGCGACCTGCAGTTCCAAAACTACTCACCAGTGAAGCAAACGCCCGTAACAGGGAAAAGCAGCACCGAAGTCGTGAAACTTGGACTTTGGAGCGCTGGAAGAAAGTCATTTGTTGGGATGAGTCTTACTTCACACAGTTTCCAACCGCAGTCCAAGAGTGAAACATGACAGGGGTTCTGTGATGATTTGCACAGCCATATCGTTGTATCCCACGGGTCCAATGATTACTCTGAAAGATCGTATTACTGCCAGGGATTACATGGTCATACTGACTGATGAAGCCCGTCCCATGGTACACTGTTTGCTCCTCAATAGTGGTCCTGTGTTCCTGGACGACACAGACCTCGTTCATACCGCTCTCATCGTCCAGGATAGGTTTGTGATTACGAGGAGGAACTGTTGCATCTCTCCTGGCCACCACAGCCGCCAGATCTCAATATTAACGAACTATTTGTGGCCTACATAAGAGAGAAGGGTGAGTGATCGCTATCCATCTCCAATAAACAAATTATACAATGTATAAGGATTTAATTCTTTTACAATTCTTGTATTCCACGATTTCCAATAACATTTCTCAATTCTTTCATCGCATACCTGACCTTTAAAATAATCACAATTTGAACATACAATAACTGGAGTCTTAGTTAGTGTATAATCTCCTTCAAACTTAATAGGTATATTTGTAGGTTTCCCAGAAAATATTGTTTTCATTTGTTCAAAACAACCAGGTTCATAATTTGGATCATCCATGACAATTAATCGTTTTCTAGCACATTCTTGTAATCAAAATGATACGTATTTATTATTTTTATTACACCAACCAGTATTTAACATTGCTGATGCAACCATTTGAACAAAAGTGGATTTAAATTAGGTTGGTTCTCCTATTAAATTTAAACAATTCTTTTTTTCCATTGCTTCTATTAAGTATACGAAATAATGTAACAATAAAGTGTCTTATAACCTCTTCGTCATCTTGAAATTGGTATCGTAAGATATCTTTTATAATTTTTCCACTAATATTTTCATCATAATAGAAATCATTGAAATTAGAAACATAAGATTCAAAATAAACACAATCAGCATTACATATATATTCACAAAGTTGAAGTACACTTAAATGACTTGTTTTAATTTGAATATGCTTAATGACATTTGATAACACTCTATCAGTAAGTGTACAAAGTGTTGTATTGGATCTCCATATCGAAGTTTCTATTACTTTATTAATTGGTATAGTCAAATTATATTTTACTACACGTACGAGTTCCTTAAACGAATTTTTTTGTGACTTGTTGTCCACTTTTCGTAAGTCTGTCGAGATGTTGTTACGATGTTACTATTAGATTCCTTACAGCTTGATTCAAGGGAGAATGACTTGAATGCAACGAACAAGGCCGAAGAAATTTACTGCAGTATTTGAGTTCAAAAAACAATGCTATTGCATCCTCTCCATGGATCGAGGACGAACAATCGTTTTATATGATTGCTCAATTTTATTCAACTCAAACAATAAAGCATATCAACAGGTCTCAATGATGGAGACACAAAAAGAGGAAAATGAAATTGTATGTAAATCCGGATTCAAGTCATTCTCCCTTGAATCAAGCTGTAAGGAATCTAATACTAACATCGCAACAAGATCTCGACAGACTTACGAAAAGTGGACAACAAGTCACAATTGTTACCTGAAATTGTCACTATTTTGCAGGAAAAAGGTGTAAGATTCCCTTGAAAAGCATACAAGAGTGTATTCATATGATACGAGTCGGCTGTAAACTGTTCTGAATGCCAACGGTTTTGCTAGACCGTATTTGCCATGGTAAAGTGTTGGGTTTCTTGTGTTTCCATATTTTATCCAACCCCTATACGTCAGCATTCATGAAAATTGCAACGTGTAGAATGAAACCAGTAAGAAATAATAGGCACACTCATCGCTATAGGTGTGTATTACACTTTATTTACTTAGCTGTGTAATTATTCATCTTCAGATACAAAAGTATTTATAATTCCGATACCTTCTACTTTCACTGTTTGTGACTGATTGCCGACCCATCGTGGACGAAAGCAGGGCAAGCTAGATTTTCATCAGTCAATTTTCCATTGCTATTGCATCGTGCTTTTTTCGCTGTAGCTCGAGCAGGAGAAACTCTTTCCTCATCTGTGATTCAGGTTTTATGTCTCATCTAATTGTCTGCTTGGGAAGGTAAAACGAACTAGAGAATGCAGGGAACACTTTTCTTCTTTGTCCATGCATGGAGCTGATTCTTTGTACTCGTTGTCCGTGTGTGATAAGTTTAAATTACTCTTCGATTCTGTAATTTTGTATATTGACGACTATAAAAAGTATAAATATCTAGTCGCTCTATGTTCTTCCTTAACGCTTCATGAAGAGACAGTTCATTAGAGAAAATTTTCCGTGTTCGGAGTGAAATACTGTATTGCTCGGATCAAGAGTGCAATGCCTCTTTGTATCAGTGTATTTGGAGTAACGTATTTTCAGTGTGTGGATTCCACCTCTGAAATGCGATTATAGAGAGATTTCCTTTGGTGTGCGATAGGGTGGAATGAGAAGTGTGATAAATGTGGTGCATAGAGGATATTTTTTTTCAACAATTAGTACGCAAATTGCCTCAGTGTTCCCATATTCTGGGCAGCATTGTGAGCAGATCACGAACAAAAGCTAGTTTTTTCAATCAACCCCCTCCTCCCGCGTATTTTTTCATGAAGTTGGTCCAGAAGACATGCGTAGTATTCACCACTTACCATTCCACTGCTTGCTGCTAATCGATCGGAGAATCCCTTTCGTATCCCAACAAACACTGCCCGTAAAGTTTCTCGTAGGAAAAAAAAATTCGCCTTCGTCTGATCCGCAGCAGGTCGAAGGTCGAGCGACTCTCACTCACAGCCTTCGCTGCCGAATCGCTTCTGTTGTGAGGCCACGCCCCACAAAGAGTACGAAATTTGAAAACTAAATCTTTATCCTGCTAGCCAACTATTGCCCTAAAATTTGCCACACTGTTTCGTGTGGTATGCCTATGATGACAGCTATTCCATACTGATGACAGCTATTCCATACCTCTTTGGTCACCGGTCACCGAATGTCGAGCTGTACACTGTTCTCGATGTTTTCATGAGTGGTTTCAGTGTGGCCCAGTCCTCTCGTCGCCCATCTGCAAGACAAACACGATGCGATTAAACTGTGACATCCACGTCTGTTTAATATGAAGGAGGAACTTGTCGCCAGCTTTTGATGAATTTCCTTTAATGATAATTCGTTCAAAACACTTTTATCACGGCTCACAGTATTCTCACAGTATTCTAGTGTGTCTTGTGAACGAAACGCGATTCCTTTTAAAATCCATATAAATAAGATCATGCCACAGATCAGGTGGACATTTGAATAATATTTTTGTGTAACATGTCCCGTGTCCCAGGGAAGATTAGTTTGGATTCCGTTGAAATGGTGTAACACGCGAGGCAATACTGACCCTACTACTTATCTTAGGTTTAAGGAAAGTCAAAACTAGGTATATAGCATTTGTAGACTTAGAGAAAGCTTTTGACAATGTTGACTGGAATAGGCTCTTTCAAATTCTGAAGATGGCAGGGGTAAAATACAGAGAGCTAAAGGCTACTTACAATTTGTGAAGAAACCAGATGGCAGTTATAAGAGACGAGGAACACGAAAGGGAAGCAGTGATTGTGAAGGGAGTGAGACAGGATTGTAGCCTATCCCTGATGTTATTCAATCTATTTATTGAGCAAGCATTAAAGGAAACAAAAGAAAAAATTGGAGTAGGAATGAAAATCCAGGGAGAAGAAATGAAAACTTTGAGGTTTGCCAATTTCAGGTAGAGACAGCAAAGGACTTCGAAGAACAGTTGGACTGAGTGGATAGTCTTGAAAGGAGGATACCAGATGAACATCAACAAAAGCAAAACTAGGATAATGGAATGTAGTCGAATTACGTCAGGTGATGCTGAGGGAATTAGATTAGGAAATGAGACACATAATGTGGTGGATGAGTTTTGCTATTTGGGCAGCAAATTAACTGGTGATGGCAGAAGTAGAGAGGACATAAAATGTAGACTGGCTATCGCAAGGAAAGCGTTTCTGAAGAAGAGAAATTTCTTAACATCGAGTGTAGATCAAAACGACAGGAAGTCTTGTTTGAAAGTATTTGTTTGGAGTGTAGTCATGTTTAGAAGTGAAACATGGGCGATAATCAGTTCAGTCAAGAAGGGAACACAAGGTTTTGAAATGTCGTGTTACGGAAGAATGCTGAAGATTAGGTGGGTGGATCACGTAAATAACGAGGAGGTACTGAATAGAATTGGGAAGAAGAGAAATTTGTGGCACAACCTGACTAAAAGAAGAGATCGGTTGGTAGGACACATTCTGAGGCATCAAGGGATCACCAATTTAGTGCTGGAGGGAAGAGTGGGGGGTAAAAATCGTAGAGGGAGACCTAGAGACGAATACAGTAAGGAGATTCAGAGGGATGTACGTTGCATTAGTCACTCGGAGATGAAAGGCTTTTACAGGATAGTGTAGCTTGGAGAGCTGTGTCAAACCAGTGTTTGGACTGAAAACAACATCATCATCAACAACAACAACAACAACAACATGTCCCAGTATAACAAAAACAAAGTGTCATTGGTATGAATGCATGTCTGGGCTATGCCAAGAATTTTTCTCCTGCATGGAAAATTTACTTTGGAGAAGCGTAGAATAGGTTCAAATGGTTCAAATGGCTCTGAGCACTAAGGGACTTAACATCTGAGGTCATCAGTCCCGTAGAACTACTTAGGCCTAACTAACCTAAGGACATCACGCACATCCATGCCCAAGGCAGGATTCGAAACTGCGACCGTTGCGGTCGCGCGGTTTCAGACTGAAGCGCGCCTAGAACCGCTCGGCCACAGCGGCCGGCTGTAAAATAGGTAATCAACTGTATTGCTTAATAAGATCTGAATGATGCAGTACACGCAAAGTACACGTAAATCAGGATTATTGAAGGAATATAAGTCTTCGCTAATAACATTTGCTAATCATTTTCTCATGTCGTTTGTATTCTTAAAATCTGGTATTCTTTCCTCTGGGGTAGGTATGTAAAGTGAAGGAAGGATACCTGGGGAAAGGGAGACGCTAATGTGACTGTACAAAGACGGATCAGCATCGACAGCATTCCTCAGTTCACAGCACACAACGGAGAGCAATCCAGGATGCTCGTAAAGGAGGTTTCGATGTTCGTGAAATGTATCCCACGGTTGCTGACATCTTTGTCTAAGAGAAAAGTTATTTCCACTCCATATTATAAACAGTGTGACCGCGAGTCGTGTGAACTCCGGCACTCCAGATTGTTTTACGCAAGTACGATGAAACACATCTGGAGAGGGCCGCATCATTTTGTGGTCGTGCGGCACTGGAGTCCGACGCAGTTCCGCGCTCGCAATGATCAGAGTGAATCAGTGTTTCGTGTCGTGGTGCAACGCGCCCGCTTCTCTCGAGATGAGAGAGAGGGGGGGGGGGACCACCAGACAGAGCCACCAGCCCCCCCCCCCCAGCCATCCCATATCCCATCCCGCCGCTGCGTCCACTCAGACCGCAGACGCCGCCGGGCCGTCGCGGCGCCTCAGTGGCGCAACTGGCGGCAGGTCGGCGACTCACCCGACGCCGCAGGCCTTCCCCCTCCTTCCAGAAAAAACTTGCAAAAGAAAAACAAAATAAACTGACCAAATATTTGTGTCTCACTGTACTTCCCAGGAGAAGAGCCACTTGCAGGCCCCGGCAGCTCTTGCACCAGCATCTCACACGTCTGCATACTGCCAACGTTTCAGAGTGACTAAACCAGGGGTCCTCAACCCAGCACGCGCCCCTCCCCGTATGCGCAATCTGAGAAGGCTAGATTCAATTCGTTTCAAACTGATGGGCATCGTCACACATTTCCAGTAGGACGGAAAGCAGACAGTAGCTAAAATTTGGTAATTTTCCTTTCTACAAACTCCTGAAAGTACTAAACGCACGTTGCACACTTAAGAATAAATGGACAGCTCAGTGAAAGAGTGATTTCAGCCGACATGGTCAACCGACAGCCGGCCGGTGTGGCCGTGCGGTTCTAGGCGCTTCAGTTTGGAACCGCGTGACCGCTACGGTCGCAAGTTCGAATCCTGCCTCGGGCACGGATGTGTGTGATGTCCTAGGTTAGTTAGGTTTAAGTAGTTCTAAGTTCTAGGGGACTGATGACCACAGATGTTAACTCCCATAGCGCTCAGAGCTATTTGAACCATTTTTTTGGTCAACTGACAGAAGAACTACAGACTGGCTTAGCTTCAAAAGACAGAATGAACGGTCAGTCAGTATGCAAAACAAAACGGACAGTGTCGAGTCTTTTCACTCGGTTGCACCCTCCTTCCCCCCCCCTCCCCCCCTCCCTCACTCACCCTCACCCATGACTAGCTTTGCTCCAAAAAATAACAGAATGATGCGACCTTTACGTAAGATTACAATTGACTGAATTAAATGTTTTCTTTCCGTCATTCCCACAGACTGGCTTCACTGAAAAGACTGACTGCATAATTCGATCGACACATGAAACTAAATCTGAACGAGTCGATTGTTTTCCAATAACCGAGCGAATCAATTGTTTTGCTGCGTCTGTTCCCATCGCTAGATCAGTGTAGTCGAAATGTTTCGTGGGGCTCATTTGTGACGAGAGAAACCACGCCCGCAATCAACCCTCTACCAACTCGATTAAAAGCGAAGGAAATTACAGAGTAAATAATGAATTCTAGCCGGATGATCCGTAATAGTAAAAGTAACAAACCGGAAATCATAATGGACATCAGCTGAAAGGAAAGTAACAAAACGAAGTGAGGGAAATAATTACCCAGCAGGTGGGTGGGGAAAGCGGAGTGACCCGTGGGGCCCTGCATGCGACACGCTTTTTATTTGTGTACTCATACGAGTCTACAATCCTACTACACAATTATACAATGAAATCCCAATACCACAGCACTGTAGCACGCCGCTCGAGGAAAAAGGAAAAAAAAGACGCGTAGCGCGTTCAAAAAAGGACTATCATCTGGTGATACACATCTCAGCGGCTGCGAAAATGTTTTAGCTGTGTCAGGCCAATAGTTATGGCTTCTCTTCTCATATGATGTGAGTCATACTGTGATGAAAAAGTCGAAGGTGTGAATTCCTAGCATTCACCACAGAAGTTTGGTTGAAAAGTTTCAAAGTTCTGCAAGAACCATGTAATATCAAAACATCCTTACCATTACTGGACTGATCACAAATGGCCGTAGATGATAAATCAGAGGAGAGATCTAAACGCACTTAACTTTCTATGTGTTTTGTTCCGTGCTTGAAGCAGGAATAGTCAACAAGTACAACGCCAGCGTTCAGGGATAAACAAACCAACGCTCTGTACCAGAGGTGCACAGCACTGGAAATGTTAATGTGTTATATACCTTTATTGGTGGATCGTAATCATTAAAATCTGTAGCCTTCATAGCGAACGATATTTATACCACAGACTGGCGTCGTCACTTGATGCATGTACACAGTGATCGACACTAACAATTACTTCCACAGAACGCACCAAATGGAGGCCTGCTGTTCGAACCATTTAAAATCTAAAACAATTAACCAGTTAATGAGCTTTTCACATGTAAAAGGTCTGAAGGTGTGGGGCAAATTATTTGGGAATATGTCGTTGATGAATGCCGAAGATTCTCTTCAACATTCGGACCAATGGTGCAACGAAGTTGGGGCAGTGCTCCGGGGCCCTGAAAACAAGGCGCTTGTTGCACATGATGGAAAGAAAGAATAAAATTAAAAAGAAACGAAAAAGGGAAGCATTAATCAGAGAAATTGAGACTAATCTAGAAACAGCTCTGTAATCGAAACTGTTGCCCACGTCTGCCCGTTTTTTGGCCACAGTAGGCAACAGTGGGAGGATTTTAAAAGTTGTTCCTACAGTACTTCCTAGGCAACTGAAAAGCACACAAAACCCAGCACGTTGGACTTGCAAATACGGCGAGATCTGCAGTTAAAGATAGAACCACTGATATTATTGAGGCTCTGACAAACATAATTCTTGTTGCTGTTGTTGTGAATGCTCACTTCATAAGGCTCTCTTCGTCTCCGAATAAATACTGCGCACTACATCCAGCTGAAATTACTTATTGTTCTCATGCTTCGGCTTCCCACTGCCACTTTATTCCCTCTTCTCAACATTTTTCTGCACTGTCAAACAGGCTGTTTCTTCATGTCTCAAGATGTGACCAATCACCAGACTCCTTCTTTCAGTCACTTCGTACTATGAATTTCTGTTTTCCCCAGTTCGACGCAGTATCTCCTGATTACTTATTCTATGTACCTGTCTAATCTTCAGCGTCCTTCTGTGGCACCACATTTATTCTCTTCTTGTCTGAACTGTGTATCGACCATGATTCACCTCCATACAGTGCTACACTCCAGACAAATGCCCTCAGAAAAAAACTTCCTAACGTTTAAATTTATATTAAATGTTAAAGAATTCCTCTTTTTCAGACACGCTTTTCTTGCTATGCCTATCTACATTTTATGTCCTTCCCACTCTGGCCAACGTAAGTTATTTTGCTGTCCAAATAGTAAGACTACTACTTCCAGTGTCTCATATCCTAATCTAATTCCCTTGGCATCGCCTCATTTAACTCATCTGTGTTCTATTAATCTAGTTTCAGTTTTGTTGATGTTCATCTTGTTCTCGATCGAAGATATTATCCAGTTCAACTGCTCTTACAAGTCCCTTGCCGTCTGAGATAGAGTTACAATGTCACTGGCGAACTCTCAAAGTTTTTTTTTTCTCATTTAATTGCCTATATAAATTTGTAATTGGTTTTCGTTATTGACTGCTCAATTTACAGATTGTATAACATGATGGATGGGCTACAATCCCATCTGAGACCTTTCTCAACTACTACTTCCCTTTCACATCCTCTTACGCTTGTAATTGCAGTCTGGTTTTTGTACAACTTGAAAGTAACTTCTCTCTTCCTCTCTCTCTCTATCTATTACTTTAGTCGCTTCCGACTCTCCATGACCCCATGAACTAAAGTGCGCCAGTTTCTTCTGTGCTACACTATCTCCAACAGATTTACTAGTTCGAATGCATTATTTCTGTGATGCCAACGATCCATCTCATGATTTTCTGCCCTATTCTCCTTGTGCCTTCCATCTTCCCCAGCATTAAGCTCTCGTGTGCCAATAGTAGAGCCGGCCGGTCTTTCCGAGGAAAAAACTGGTTTATTTCCTGTAATACTGATCTATTCTTTCTCTTTGCGGTCCGTGGAACTAATAAGGAGTTTGCTCCAAGGCCACAAATCGACGTTATGGTCAAGTTTTCACATCTGGCAAGACTATAGCCATTGCTACACGGATTTTTGTTGTTAAAGTTATGTCTGTAATCCACAGGCAAAAGTCAAGATTGAACACAGCCTTTCTACCAACCATCAAGCGTCTCTTGACTTCGTGACTGCAGCCACCATCAGCAGAAAGCCAGGAGCCGAGGTAGCTGGACACAGAGAAAACTACCTCTGCTGCTTCACTTCCTACACCCCACAAAGTGTCAGTTGTAGGTGCCACAACCTTCGTTTTCTTGACATTCAGCATTATACCAGCCATTAACCTTTCACCTTCAGCAACAGGATCTATAATACTTCTTCACTTTCCACCATCTGCATAGCTAAACATATTTACGCTTGTTCTACCCATTTGAATTCCAGTTTGTTCTTCATCGAACATGGCGTTGCTCGTAATTTGCTCTGAACACAGATCGAATAAATAAGTTGAGAATATGCAGCCTTGCGCACTGCTTTGTGAACCGTGTCCAATTTAGTTGTCCACTTAGGGTTCTCAATCGCGGTTTCTTGCTCAGAGCGTAAATTCCGTATGAGGTATAAGGGGTGGCCTGGTAATCCCATGGCCCATGGATTTGAGTATTTCCCATCATTTCAAAGATTGTAGTTCAATCAAAACTGCTAAAAGTTTTCTCTTAGTCTAGAAATGCTATAAATGTAGGCTTGCTTTTCTTCAATCTATCTTCTAAGATAAGACATAGGGTGTCATGGTTGCCTTATTTAATGGCTTGAATTATTGGGTTGAGCTGATAACTGTCCCAACCTCCCATTGCCTAGCGCTAAAGTTCAATTACAGTAATATAGTTCTTACAGTTGCGGCCCGGGTGAACCGTCCATCAAAAAGGGGTCTGACACAAAAATCTCAGACTATTCGCAAAGGATAAATACTTAAAGTCTTCTTGGGACCGCAAATTTGCATCTGACTTCCTAAAGACGCACAATGCCCATAATGATAAATGTTCTGCAGCTGCAGGCGTATTTCAGTTTCACAGAATAAATAGCACAAGCGAAGAGTAATTACCTCCCTCAAAAATACATCTCAAGCTCTAAATGAATAAGAATTTGACTACAATAAATTCAATTTTGGTTCATGACATTAACACACACGTCATTCCATAAAGCAAAAGCCCTGTCTCCGAACTATATGTCTCGTTATATTCTAAAGTAATACTTACGCTCCATGCACCTCGTAACATTTAGCAATCTTTTAACTGACTCGTTAACTATTAATGGGACTTCAAGAAATATCTGGCCTGTCCCAACGAAACGTTAATATCAGTCTCAAAAGAGTAAAAATGTAAATGTCGTGTGACTAGTGCCTCCCGTCGGGTAGACCGTTCGCCGCATGCAAGTCTTTCGACTTGACGCCACTTCGGCGACTTGCGCGTCGATGGGGATGAAATGACGATCATAAGGACAACACAACACCCAGTCCCTGAGCGGAGAAAATCCCCGAACCCAGGCCCTTAGGATTGACATTCTGTTGCGCTGACCACTCAGCTACCGGGGGCGGACCTGAAAAGAGTAGAACACTGCGACTAATGCATCACAATATAATTCGTGCCGTCTTTCTAATCAGCAAAAGCTTCTGTACGCCCTTTGCTGCCCGGATTATTATGCTGTTGTCCACACTGCCCATGTCGTTTCCCATCACGAAGGACTACTCGGTCCCATAGCGGGTTGAAATACTACGTGCCGGCACGTTACTCAAATGAAGCAATTTTTAGAAGCATTTAATAAATGCATTTTTCCATTTGTAGCTCCAATTCCACCAGTCACCAAATATCTTTACAACATCGACATAGCCTTATCACCTTAAAAGGGAGGGAAATAAGAGTTTCCGTATACGGCCGACGTACACCAGCAGCTACGGGCGCCAGTAGTGTCTCGCATGTCCCCACGTTTGTCTTGAATGCAAACTAGTCTTATCCGACGTCGGCTTCCACAACCTTGCGTCTCCCATTCTTCTGCAAATAATTTGTGTCAGTATTTTGCAACTATAACTTACTAAATTCATGGTTCTTTGGTATTCACACCTGTATTTACCGTCCTTGGAATTGGAATTATTACATTTTTCTTGGAATCTCTTGAAGTCTCTTGCACACGAAGTGAAATAGATACGTCGTTGCTGGCTCTCGCACGGGTCTCAATAATATCGAGGGAACGTCGTCTTGTTCAGGAATTTGTCTGGTCTTAGGGCTTTCAGTGCTCTGTCAAATTCTTATCGCAGTACCATTTGTCCTACCTCATCTTCTTTTACCATTTCAAAGTTCCTCTAAACAATCGCCCCACCTTTCAGATTTCCCTTGTTTGCTTTGCAGGAGAAGACTTCAGACAGGGCCAACCGAGTGGGCTCATATCTGGCGCGTCGTTTGTGTAGAACCAAAACCGAAAAGACTTTTGGCTCAATAGCCCCTATCCCCCAACTCCACCGTTTTTGAGAAAGCCATCCCTAAAGTTTATGACGTGCAATCGACTCAGAATCGATGGGATCAATTGATAGTTGAAACCTGAGCCTTTTTCGTCATCATATGTAGGACCGAAAACGTATATTTTACTATAAATGGAGGAAAGAAACTTTACCACTGCCGTGTATGTACTCACAACGCAAAATAAGTTCAACGAAAGCGCCTGGCCATGACGGCATCTGTTGGGTGGTAGTGAATCTGTGTTCGACACCCAAATGCGTTCTACATTTTTTTCATTTGCATTCTTTCCCGTAGCGAAATTAGCAGGAATGGGCAGGTTAGTACGTTGAGTGAATGAATAAGGAATTATAACGAGGTGGGCAAATAAATTTCTGAAACGACTTGGACTAGCAAAGAATTAAAATATTTAGTCATGGTCGCCTTACAGTGGCTCTTTCATTCACTCTGTTGCATGTCCTCAGTTATCTTCGACAACTAAGTGAATGGTACGTCTTGTAATAAAAGCATTCGAAGCAAATGTACTCGCAGCACCAAGAACGTATAATTAATGCATCCTTCGCGCAACTACATCGTTCCTTTCGAAAATACGGCGTGAAAACAGATTTGATTTACATTTTAAAATATTTCTTTTTCGGGAATTAATTTTCATGCGAACCACGCATATGATAACATTACCTGAAAAATTTATGCTGAAAATTTGGTCACAAATTACTGTATGAATCGTTATCGCATCTGTGCGATTGTGCAGTATCTGATGGGTTTTCTAAAGCGTACTGAAATTTTGAAGCTTCGGAGTAATTTTTTTTGAACTTAGCAGTAAAAATAAACATCACACGGCTGGCACACAAGTGTGCAGTTTGGCGGTATTACTTACACTGTCCAAGTCAGCTGATCCTCGTCATCCACAAACATGCTGTCATACAGTGCCTGACAAAAAACGAGAAGTACCCAGAAGACACGGTTGGGTAACAGTGTAATTTCGTACACGTACAGAGGCATGATTAAGAGTTGCAATTTTCTGTGACGGGCAGAACAACCACCAAAGTGTTCGTGTTTGGTGTTGTTAGCGGGCCTGGGTTGGTATGTAAAGGGCGTGAAGAACGTCAGGTGTTGCTTGAGTACTGTGAAGGACGCGGAGATGCTGCGTACTTGTGTGAGGCAGCGCTATTAGCATCCGCCGACGTCGGAAGAGGCCTCACCGTGGATTTGCATTTGGCGCTTGATCAGATCGTGCATTATGCAGAATTGTGGGGCATTCGGGTGTTACTGTGGACCGACATTGGACTGCATGGGAACATGAGGGCAGGTATACTCGTTGTCAAAGTTCCAACCGACCACGTTCGAACGTCACAAGGTCGATCGCCCTACTGTGTAGTAACACGTCGTAAAGCCTTCACATCTGCCCCTGCCACCCGAGAACAAATAACGGACTCCCTGCTACGAGGGGTGTTCAACTAGTAAACCAACACTTTTTTTTCTGAAAGCAGATTGGTTTTCAATAGGAGTACTACACAGTTGCTGTAATAGTCACTAAATAAGAAGCCTCCAACTGATAAACCACTGACTTTATTTGACACGTTTCGGATAGAACTCATCATCACATTGTCATGAACATCTCGCTGATTAGATATCCAAATACAGTACGTAATAAACAAAGCTCTCATCGCAGACTCTGAGTCTTAGTGGCGCCGCTTCAGGGACCGCCGTTTTGTTTCCGTTTGCAAGTGATGCATCCGTGTTTCATTGCGTGTGACGATGTTCGTCGAAACGTCCTCACGATCAGCCTCGTCACGCTCAAGCAGTTCCACACAGACGGTCGTTCGTTGCTCTTTATGGTCTTCTGTTAGGCGGCAAGAAACCCAGCCGACTCACACCTTTGAGTGCCCCAACTGGTGGACGAGTGTGTCACCACTACCAACAGAGGTGTCTCGCTGAGTATCGAGGTGTTTGATTGTGATCCGTAGATTACCTCGAATGAGAGTGTCCACACGTTCGAACACTGCAGGAGTCGCTGCCGTGTGCGGACGGCCGGAACGCTGGAGATCCGACGAGTCCTCGCGGCGATGTTGCGATGATGACGGAAGCCTCGCCCGACGACTCCCAATAACATTCAGAACAACAAAACAGTTCAACAAAGTCTAAAATCACAAAAAAGAACCTCAGATAAATTCAGCAATGCAGGAATATACCAAATCAAATGTAAATGCAGTCAAGCACAGCACATAAGACAAACAAGCAAAAACTTCCGAACAAGGTACACAAAGCACATGAAAACTTTGAAGTGCGACAGCACACATTGTACTTTCGTAGAACACCTAATGAATAAAACCCACCACCTAATTAATGTCAAAACTGATCTACACATCCTGAAACACAGCAGCAGTTTACACCGAAAACTACCAATAGAAGAAAATTATTACATGCAATTGGCTATACTGGAAGGGAAAAACGTAATAAATGAAATCTCTGCAACAACACACTCTTTACGGTTCTAAAAGAGCTGACACAGCACACAGAACAGGAAGAACACCCTGTCCCTCTCTCTGTCTCTCTCTCTCTCTCTCACACACACACACACACACACACACACACATACACACGTAATGATTCCCCCGTCAGACACAGAGTCATAAATAAGGAACAGAAGTCGTCAGAACTGCCGCTACAAGTTTCAAAATCTTCTCGCAATATGCTATACATCCTAGCGACATACGCGAACAGCAAGATGGCGTAATGTTTTAAATTACGACCAAGGTGCAAAAAGTTATGTTTTTATGTTTTCAAAAGCAACTCAAAACTGACCAACGAGCGTGAATACATGACAAATTATGTAACAACATAGTGCACACCAAAACTGTATCCACAACACTACCACAAATTCCTGTAACGCTCATATAGGTAAGTTCACTTTTTCATATTTGATAATAAGAGCCACTCACACAGCTGCAGATGAGAAACTGTACGCCAAAGAAACGGAAACAAAAACATAGAGAATATGCCGGGAATAACGGCAACAAACGTAAAAACTATGCTGTGAACGTAAATACGATATTAAGAAACTACGAGGGTTGGAACTTAAATAGTGGCATCTATTTATTCACAGCCGATACAAAAGAGTTACATGTTTACACCTGCTACTATCCTTCACAGTAGTCACCAGTGTCGTGTAGAACCCGTTGCCAGCGATGTGGAAGGCGTAGTGTACCGGCAGCAGAGCCTCTTCTGTTGATGGTGCGAATGGAGCGGTCTACTGCCTGTCGACTCTCTGGAACAGTTCTGAAGCGAATGCCACGAATTGGCTTCTTCATCTTCGGAATCATATCAAAGTCACAAAGAGTTAAGTGCGGAGAACATGGTGGATGGTACAGTAGTTCCCAGTCCCATCGACCGAACAAAGCAGCCACCAGATTGCGTTGTATGCGCCAGCGCATTGTCGAGCAAAATGATGGGCGGGTTGCGCAGAAAGTGTCGCCGCTTCTTTCGCAAAACTGGTCGCAGGTGATGCTCCAAAAAGGAACAGTAATACTGTGCATTGGCGGTCTGCCGTGAAGAAACGTAATGCGTTAGGATAACATCATCACAGTCGTGAATGAGAATCACCATAACTTTCACCATACTGGGGCTCTGACGCACTTTCGACTTTCGCGGCGGCCCATAATGACGCCATTCGTTAGATTGGCGTTTCAGTTTTGGCTCGTACCATGTGGCCCTTGTAACAAAGCCTCTCCTTCGCGCCCATAGCGCTCGAAGTGTGTCTGAGCAGCGTCGTAACGCATCCGTTTCTGCATTCCCAAGTCATGCGGATCCCCTCGTGATGCAGTTTTTCGCATTCCCAGGCGGTTCTTCAGGATGCCGAGCAGAGTCGTATGTGCTAATCCGGTTTCGTGGGCGAGCTCACAAATTGTATGGCGTCGATCACTGTCCACTAACGCGGCAACACCATGCACTTCTTCTTCAGAGACGCTAGGACGACCTGCCCGATGCATGTCTGCCACAGTTTGACGACCTTCGTTGAAGGCTTTTACCCAACGTGGCACTGTTCTGTACGGCAATGCCGATTCCCCGAATGCCTCTTGAAGAACTTCATGACACTTTCGTGCTTTACGACTTCTGGCACATCCAGTCTTGATCCAACTCCGCTGTTCCGGTTTCAAAAACATAGAGACATCGTTACGTTGGACCTCTCGCTCACAAGTGACTGTGTTTCTCTCGATTGTGCGCACGCCGGTGACGTGGGACGGGCGAGTCCGTTTGCTCGGAGGTAAGGTAGGTATGTCAAGAAGGTGTACTATCAGCGACAATAGTAGATTCCATTGCATAGAGTCTCCACAACAGAGTTGACACTATTTAAGTCCCAATCTACGTTTTTACAGACTATAGTAGTTAGAACCAAACAGTACATGAGCCGTGGACGGCTCGTGTTCGTGTCATTTATTGTTTGTCGTCCTCTATTACGGTACTGTCACCTCGTTTTCTTATTCCATTTACTGGCGTCACTAACTTCCTGCCTTACTTGCCTGTGAGTGGCAGCAGCAGCGCGTATCGATAGTGCAGTCTGGAGCGACCGATATTATTTACAGGCCGTCGTGTGTCTGGAAGTCAGCTGGAGACGGACCAGCTGTGCAGTAGGGGACGGAGCGGCGGTCGGCGATGAAGGAGCATCGGGGACGGAGCACCAGTGAGGTGCGGACAGCCAGTGCTCGCCGACCACTGGCGACACACGTGCATTGTCCAACTGAAGGAGTCTGGAGTAGGAAAGACCGTTGGTTGGTCATTCGGTCGGTCGTCCCATCAGCCGACGTCTGTTTGGTCCTTTGACCGATTCTGGGTGGTGGCAGTCGGTCGGTTGGCAGAGAGCAGCGGAGAGGTCCCCGTCGCGCGGAGTCGGGTCAGAGCCGCTGTCGGAGTGCACGCGCAGTTGGAGTTGTAAGGTTTTTTTTGCGAGAGTTACGAAGTTTGTCGCCCACCGATCTTGAACTCTAAAGCTGAGTACTCACTTAACCTACTATCAAGCCTCAACTTCTATCACTTCTCTTCGTTTGATCCTAGTTGTTGCTTTCTGCGAGATTCCTGCGAGCAACAACGTGTGTGCACTGAACTGGGCTAGAACTGCTGCCGTTTTCTTGGATGTGGTTCAACTTAATTTAATCCACTCCTTCATTAATGAAGTGCATCAGCGGTATCATCTGCCTTGTGGCCATTTACGTTCCGGTTACCTGCCCTCGGCGTTGACGTAGTTTTCGGCATTGTATTTTCCTCGTCGTGCTGCTGCTGCCCAGCACGGCGTGTAGTTCGACAGCTGAGGTGTTGCTGGTAGTTTTGGAAGTTTATTCTGGCTTGGCTGGATTGGGCACCACTAGCCAGAACGTTGAGCTATTGACGTCTTGTTGTCGTTTTGTTTGTCGGGTGGAGCAGAACCGATTTAGTTGGTTGGTTTGTCGGATGGCCTTTGGTTGGGTTGCCTTCCGATTAAGAGGTTGTCAGTCTGGCTGCCTGCCTCACCTAAACGTGCGTTAGCGTTACTTCCCAGGCCGATCCCTGGAACCTTCTAAGCGCCGCTCGTTCTGTTTTACATAGTGATTTCCTTTTAGTCTTCAGTACTCTGTGTGGCCTTCAGTCGAGTTTTAGCTTATTAAAATTGTAAGCTTTTCTCTTTAGGCCTTAAGCCATGAAATTGTTTTGACATGGTGTGTGGCTTTGAGCCGACTTTAATCTCTCTTAAATTAAAATTTCAAATTTTGTCTTGCCCTTAGGTCGTAAGAGTGTTATTCTTTAGTGTGTGGCCCTCAGCCGAGTTTAATCTCTCTTAAATTAAAAATTCGAAATTTTGTCTTGCCCTCTTAAGTCATAAGATTTTTATTCTTTAGTATGTGGCCTTCAGCCGAGTTTTCATCAAATGTTTTAAGTTAAGGCCCTCTGCCTGATAAATTGAAAGCCCTTCTTCCTAGGCTTTAAGCCATTAAATTGTTTGGTTGACATTTGGCCTTCAGCCAGGGTTCAGCCTATTGAGAATTAACACTGAAAATCTTTGTTTTTGGCCTTAACCTGTAACACTGTTCTTGCTTAATGTGTGGCCTTCAGCCTATTTTTATTGAAGTAAAAAAATTTTTTTTGAAAAAAGTGAAACTTCGAGAAGAACCCCTGTACCTCAACTCCTTGCTTAGGCCTTGGGTCCTGGATTTTCGTATGTGGCTTTCAGCCGATTTAAATCAAATCAGAGGAGCTCTTTCGTTAACACCTTGAAACTTTTAATTCTTGCTTATGTTATTGTGCGTTTTAACTAATAAAATTTGTGTGTTGAGTGTAACTGCCCCTTTCCACAAATATTAATCTCACCCTTGCCCGCATCTCGTGGTCGTGCGGTAGCGTTCTCGCTTCCCACGCCCGGGTTCCCGGGTTCGATTCCCGGCGGGGTCAGGGATTTTCTCTGTCTCGTGATGGCTGGGTGTTGTGTGCTGTCCTTAGGTTAGTTAGGTTTAAGTAGTTCTAAGTTCTAGGGGACTTATGACCACAGCAGTTGAGTCCCATAGTGCTCAGAGCCATTTGAACCCATTAATCTCACCCGGCCTGTCCTGCTAGTCCAGGTATCTCAGCACACATGTAATAATGTTTCATAATGTTTATAACGATGCTACTATTGCATGTATTAGAATCTCATAGAAAAACACTCATGATGGCGATATTGTCACTGAAACCAGTTTGGGAGAGAAAATAAAATAAATGAACCAACAAAAGTGTTTACATCAATCCTATATTGTTGTCACCGTGGTTTTTGCTCATTGCGAGGTCTTCGTTCTGCAAGAGCCTGTGCCCATCTGCGATGTTCTGGTTTTCCGCCAAAAGAAACTCAGTGACAGCTCTCTGCTTGGAACGCTCGTCCGTTACAGACTACATTTTGAAGGCTACAAATTGCGCCGCCACCTGTCGGAATTTTATGAAACTACAGGTTCCAAAGCGAGAATATTCCAACATCTGCCACAGCGAATTCTGCATTTTTTAAACCGAAACTGGCCGAGAAAAGTAAGTGTTGCTTTACTTATTGAATTCTCGTACATTCTGAGTCATCCCCCACTGTTGGCAGCAGCAGTCAGGCTGGGGAAGTAACGGCCCATACTTAGGCTGCCACTGGGCCTTTGGAATGGTGTCTTGACCAGGAAGCAGGGGCTGCTGACGAAAGGCGTCGTGGTTCTGCACCACCTGGCTGACCATGGTCGGTATGACAGAGACCTGGGGAGAGATCCCTTTCATCCAGTATTTTGGAGAGCCAAAGCGGTGTTAGTCCTGACGTCACCGTGTGGTGAGGTAATGGGTACAACTTTATTTAACGGCTGTTAGTGATTGAGGAAAGTCTGACGGCATGACGGTACATCACCAGCGTTCTGCATCAGCTTGTGTTGCCCCTCTTGCGACAGTGTCGTGGTGACAGTTTCAACAGCACAACACTCGTCCACACATGGCACGTATCGGTATGGACTGTCTGAGTGAACCTGAGTTACTACCATGGAGAACAATATCCCCAAATCTGTCCCCACTAGAACAGGTGTGCGATCAGCTCGGATGTCAGCTGTGTCTCAGCGCCAGGATCCAGGTTATTGAGGGCCAGTTTCAACAGCTGTGGACCAGCTTCCCTCAGCAGAGGATACAACGCCATCATGACACTCTCGCCAGCCAGAACAGTGCTTGTATCCAGGCAAGAGGGGGCGCAACGTTATACCGATGCGTGGGTTCTTAATGCGAAATACTCCAAAAAGCTTTCAAAGTGTCAGGTTTCCTTCCGTTTCCTCCTTCTCTTCTGGCCAGTTCTCTTTTCCTGTCACGCATTGTACATGTGGGTAACAGTTATTCCATTTGAGGAATACAGTACCAGACAACACTTCTTACCAGCAACATATGGTTTCCAACCCATCTCAACATACACAGCAGCGCCAAAGAAACTGGTAGAGGCATGCGTATTCAAATACACAGGCATGTAAACAACCAGAATACGCGCTGCACTCGGCAACGCCCATATAAGGCAAGTGTCTGGGGCAGCTGTTAGATCCGTTACTGCTGCTACAACGGCAGGTTATCAAAATTGAAGTGTGTTTGAACGTGGTGTTATAGTCGGCGCACGAGCGATGAGATACAGCAACTCCGAGGTAGCGATGAAGTAGGGATTTTCCCGTACGACCATTTCACGAGTGTACCGTGAATATCAGGAATCCGGTAAAACTTCAAGTCTCTGACATCGTTGCAGCCGGAAAAAGATCCTCCAAGAACAGGACCAACGACGACTGAAGAGAATCCTCCAACGTGATAGAAGTGCAGCCCTCCGCAAATTGCTGCAGATTTCAGTGCTGGGCCATCAGCAAGTGCCAGCGTGCGAACCATTCGACTAAACGTCATCGATACGGACTTTCGGTGGCAAAGCTCCACCCGTGTACCCTTTATGGCTGCACGACACAAAACGTTACGCCTCGCCTGGGCCCGTAAACACCGACGTTGGACTGTTGATGACTGTAAACATGTTGCCTGGCCGGACGAGTCTCGTTTCAAATTGTATCGAGCGGATGGACGTGTACAGGTATGGAGACAACCTCATGAATTCATGGACCCCCCCATGTCAGCTTGGGACTGTTCGAGCTGGTGGAGGCTCTTTAATGGTGTGGGTTGTGAGCTGTTGCAGTGATATGTCACCCCTGATACGTCGAGATACGACTCTGACAGGTGACACGTTTGGTAGCATCCTGTCTGATCACCTGCATCCATTCAGGTCCATTCCGCATTCCGACGGAGTTTGACAATTCCAGCAGGACAATGCGACACCCCACATCTCCAGAATTTCTACAGAGTGCCTCTATGAACGCTCTTCTGAGTGTAAACACTTCCACTGGCCACCAAACTCCCCAGCCATGAACATTATTGAGCACATCTGGTGTGTCTTGCAACTTGCTGTTTAGAAGACACCTCCATCCCCTCGTACTCTCACGGATTTGTGGACAGTCCTGCAGCTTTCATGGTGTCAGTTCCTTCCCTCCAGCACTACTTCAGACATTAGTCACTTTGTGATGCGGCACTTCTGCTTGATGACGGGGGGGGGGGGGGGGGGTCCTGTACGATATTAGGCAATCTCTTTGGCTCTTCAGTGTATGTTTTGAAAACTGAATTTATCAATTCCCCGGACTTGGAGCAAGTGACGTAAACATTTTTTAACAATCTTTAAATGGTTGACCTCTTCTACAACCCGAGAGCAATATTTATGATTAGTTTGTTGTAAGCACAGGAAAATTTTAGGCAACAGCTTTCAAGACGCTGTGACGGAATATTGCGCCGTTTAGGAACGCTTTATTTTATCTAGAGTATCAACTGCAACAGGGGTTCTCTTTTCTCCTTTGCGTGATAACGCCCGTCGAATATTCGTCCGATACCGGCGTACTGCTTGACTGGTACTGACATCATAACCACGAATAATAACAGCAACAAGTGGTGCCGTCTGCGTTCTGAAAAGTGTTGTCAGTTTCTGTATATCGTCTGTATTTTCTTCCTCCTTGTGTGAGACGTGTTTCGTGATCAGCTACTGACGAATTTAATGCTCCGATTTGAAATTCCTGGCCCGAGATCATGACGCAGCGAGCGTGAAATCCGTCGCGGCCGCAGCGCGCGTCCCTGCAGTCACGATCTCATCACAACGGCGGCGTTCGACGAATCGATCGGACGTCCATTCATCTGTCGTGTCTCGTTCCTCCTTTAAAGGTCTGACTTCCCACAATGCCTTTTCAGGACCGTTGTTACTCCATTCTTGTGCATTGTTTGCAGGTTCCAGTTTGGATGCTTCTTGACTAACTCTACCACGTTTACCTGTACTTCAGGGGTATAGCTCTGTAGTTCGAGCATTTGCTTCAAAATACCAATACGCAATTGATGAAGCACGGGTTGACCGTGGTATGGCCATTTAAAAAACCTTACGACCGATTTCAGATTCACTAGTGTCGACACCTTCCACCGAATGAGCTTCTGCTACATCTTCATTATACAGTTCCTCGACATCAACCGAAGTTGCTTCTTACAGCGTTTAGTAATGGTTCTATCAACAGTTGCAGTTATTTATTAGGTGACTAGTTTCGAAACCTTAAAGGTTGATTTTCATGCCTGGCCCACTGAGGCTACAAAAACAGTACGTATTTCTCAGTGAACTGTCATTACAAAAGTGGTATTACAATGAAAATTTCAAATGTAACACAAACTAATTATTTGAATACAAATATACCTGCAATAACATGTTTGTATTCAAATAATTAATTTGTGTTATCCCAAACTGAATGTCTATTCTGTGATTTGAACTGCTATCTTTCGAATACAAGTCCATTGTATTACTACCTCATGCAGTTCCAAGAAGAATTAATTTAATCTGGAACAAGGTAAGATAGGAGATAGGAAAAATAATGTGGACACCTGTACTTACTTGGGAATGGTTTATTAATAAGTGGTTGGACCCCCATTTTCCCGTAATAAGCTGCGCTTCTTCTTGGAATACTGGCTTCTGGTATAGTCTCCAGTGGAATGTTATACCACTCTTCGATCAGAACCTCTTCTAACTCCTGTAGTGACGAGGGAGGCGGAAATCTGCTCCGGAGTCCGCGCTCCAATACCACCCACAAGGGTTCGATAATATTCAAGTCCGGGGACTGTGCTGACCAGGGAAGACGCTGCAGGTCAGTTTCATGCTGCTCATACCACGACTGCACTGTCCTGACTGTGTGAATGGGTGCATTATCGTCCTGAAATATGTCTTCATTGTTGGGAAACAACATTTCAATCATGGGGTGCACCTGATCACCGAAAATATTCTCAGAATCGTTGGCTGTAACACAGCCTTTGAGAGTAATGATGGGACCAGCAGAATACCATCATATGGCTGCCCACACCATCACATTTCCACCTCCGTGGTTAACCGTTGGAATCAATCAATCAGTATTGTATGCTTCTTTTGGCGTTCTCCAGTCGTAAACCCGGCCCGATGTTGGAAATGACGAAAACGTTGACTCGTCGGACCATATGATGTCTTTCCATTGATCAGCCGTCCAGGATTTATGCTCTTGACACTATGTTTTATGCTTCTTTGCGTTGGTTGTCGTCACTAATGGTTTAGGTATAGCAGCTCGTCCATGAATATTCGCTTTATGGGGTTCTCGGGCGGACATTGTCGATAGATACGGAGTCTCGAAGTGGCTATTGAGATCTGCAGTCACTTTAGCCGTCGTAGTTTTGTGTTTTTTTGACACAGTTCGTGTTAGCGTACGACGTTCTCTGTCATTTTGTTTTGATTTGCGCTCACTGTTACCTTAACATAATGATGTCTTCCCATGTTTTGTGTAGGCTGTCGTGACTATTGAAACAGATGCTCTTGAAACATTCAGTTAGTTGGCTGTCTTGGTTACTGATGTTCCAGCTTATTTGGCCACCACAATCTGCTGTCTTTGGAGCTCTGTAAGGTCTTTCATTGCACTTTGACCTCTGCCTCTGAATGCAAATACGAAGCGTGCACTACTCGTAAACAATCTGCACTGGTGCCTAGTCCGTACTGAACTCGCACAGTCCATCGCGACACGTACCTTACCTGTGCTGTTGACCGTCAAATACATCCATCCATTGCTACCACTGTTCACATTATTTTGCCCATCCTCTTTGGGTGGAACTTAGTAAAACCTGAGGCAGTGAAAGAAATCAGGTAAGTGAGGAAAATTCTTTAAAAGAAAATAATAAACCTATCAGAGGGAACGTCAAAATTAGACACTTGAAATTTTTTTAAGTGTGAGTACTTAACGGATAGATTAGGGTAGCTCCATGGAAAAGTGTTTCAAAGCAAGTTCAATAAGACGCTTTATTTTACTTTTACTCGTGTTAGGAAACTTATGCACATCAGGTGCGTCTGCTGCTAAACATGGTAGTTCATTTTCCATATCTCAAATTCCCGAAACAGTGATGTTCGAAATACTGATTTAAATTGCTTGCATAACCTCTCCTAAGTGGCGGGGTCGATGAGAGCTAAGGATTGCAGGCCGCATTGCTGCCAGCGATATATCGATCCAGCGAGAACGCAATTGCTTAAGAAGTCATGTCAAATGATACCTACTCCTATGATTATCTGTCATCGAAATGAAGAACAGCATCGAGCAATGGCGACCGCAGTGTCAGGTTTATTGCGTACAGTATTGTCGCCCTCCAAATACAGTGGCGCGAAGAATCAATATACTAGCAGCTCGAATTCCAGCGATCTCCACCGATTCAGTGCTAGGGAGATGAGGAACCAAGTAAATATGATCGCCCTACACTGGGTGGAGGGTATGAACTGCAGTCATACAAAAACGGTAAAGCTGAATTTAATTACATGTAAACAGAAAATAATTTTTCAACTCGAATTTAACTCCGCATTATCTGTACTAATGAATGTAGTGCCTCTCCTTGGTTTTGCAAAACACTTGGTACGGGGGGCAGCTACAGCTGTGACGATACATTTGAACTGATGAAAACCACAACAGCTGTGTCAGAATGATTTATCAATACGACCAGTGGTCAAATTATAGTCACATCTTAAGCTAACAAACTGCTCACTTTTCAATGTATAACGTACTTATAGCTCTGTAAACGGACTATTAATCCTAACGGAGTTTTAAGGACGTTATGTATTGAAAGGTCGACCGTTTGTTATCTGAAGGTGCGACTATAGCGTTACGAAGAGAGTCGGAAGCGTTTTTCATCAACTGAAAAAAAATTAATTTTTAATGTTTTTATTCTAGACGTAACAAGACAATCATACTACTTTATTACAGATTGTCTTAAGAACCACTTTGATTTTGCATTTAATTGTAAAGTACTTTAGTCAGTGAGCAGTATTTACTGTGTGCAAAAAGTAGTGAAGGATTGCTGTTTCATTCACTGATGAATCAGAGAAATATTGCTGCTTATATTTTACTTTACTGCAGTGTTAAAAATTAAGCAGACGGTTATTTTAAGTTTTTTACTAGTTTTATTTTTTCAAATCAAGTCCATGGTGATGTAGGATGGTGCGAGTGTAAGAGTCTGCGAAGTGGGGAGCGGTGGGGTTAGCTGTGAGAGACGATGTGTGGGCGACTTTTTGTTGAGCTGGGAATGGCGTGGGGGCAGGCTTGCAGGAGGGTAGGTGGCCCCACTTCATATTTTGGCCTGGTGAAAATCACTGCATAACATTTTTAATTTATTTGAATGTAACGTGTACTTAGTACAATTTTCCAAACACATCGACATGTCATCTTATATATAGGATGAAAAAATACGTGCGATAATATGGTCGGAACATGGGAGGGAACGTGGAATAGAGCTACGTTTTACATTTGACCACACGTCAGAAACGCACTATTGTCGAGCTATAGTGATACAACGTTAGCAAATCAGTTCTATGTGCACAGAAGAATGTGTTTTTCAACTAACTTGCACCAGCTAATACCTCTATCCTAAATAGCGTAGTTTCTGGCTAAATTATAAATTTTAATTTGAAATAGATGTCAATTTTCTGTGATATTTATTCGTTAAATGTAATTTTATCCATATTTTGCACCTTAAAGCGTGACTGTGAGAGGTGGCATGAGCCCCCTCTCATATTTCTATCTTACGACTCTCCTCTCTATTTGCATGCGATGGAGGGCTGCTATTCCTTCACACGCGGACTTCCCATGCAGCGTCTCTCGTCACCCGGGTGGTCCAGTGACAGGCGGGCTCTTCTGACTTTGAAAGGGTAGGCCGACAGGCGTGGGGGGTCGAGTGAATGCTTTCCGGATGCCGGCATTGTCAGGAGACGCGCCCGTTTGGAGCCGGAAGTGGCGGCTGGGCTGGAGGTTCCGTTGCTTCGCAGAAGCTTAGCGAAAACACTTTCTGGCGGGCTACCAGCGAGGTGTGGGAATGACTTATGTACCCAGGCAGCTGTGGCGGGAAAATTCCCGCGCTTTCTGCAAAATAGGAACTGTGATTGGCTTGCTCAGGGCATAGCTCCGTGACGGAGCAAAATCAGCACAGAAATTGGCGCCAAGAATCTCCATTGGTGGAATGGTAGTGCCCCGGCAATGGAGTGGAATTTCCGCCGGTTTTCGAGTTGCTGATTGGAACGTAACCACGGCCACTGTCGTGGGGACGGGAATGTTGTGTGTTCGGCCTGTACGGGTGCTCTAGGTAGTCGGCAGTCGCCTTTCGGTCGAGGACGTCGAAGCAACCAGCCAACGGCTCCGGTGCGCCAGATCGTGTCCTGGCAGTCAAGAAGACGGTAATGTATGTCCGCAGCACCGGCAGATAGGGATTTTCCTAGGTGATAATCAGAGCTCAGCAGAGCGCGCCTGTTCGCCTTTTTCTAACTTTGTTCTGTCTTGAGTAGCAGCAATTACTGTTGGGTTAGCGGTGTGTATTTCTTGAGATTTGAGTGGCAAGGAATTGGCTCCACATACCACTTCGTCTTAAACCTCACGATCTAGTTTAGGGACAACTTCACCTTTACAGTGTTTGTATGAGTCTCCAATTCGAGCCAATTTAATGTATCATAAATTAGAATTCATGTGTTTTTGTTTATTAATTTGTGTTGAGTCTTAATAAATCATATTGTTGTTTTGGACAGAACTTTCATTCTGATAATCGATAGAGCAACCCTATCACTCCTCACTATGCTAATGAAACCTTTGTTTATTTAACTTATTTATCAAATTAAATTATTGCAGGTGCCAAACTCTCTTCTACTCCACTGGCAGGGTTGATTAGAGTCAGTTCGCGTATTTTTTTTTATCCTTGTGCAACAGCAAAAGTCGGAGTTAGAATAGGGGGGGCTTAGAGCATGATTTACATATGTGGATTCTAGTAGAATTTAGTGATAAATACACTGCTAGCCCCGGCACCTCGCATAATATGGTGACCCTTAGCCTCGGATCTTTCCTGAGAATCACTGATTAACAAACAGTATTCTTAGTACGAACATACAAATTTTTTTCTCTAATTTTTTTTATTGATTAATACCCAACTTTTTTTTCTGGTAGTTCCGCGTTTAGTTTTAAGTAGCGGCGCATGATTACAGTTTTTGTTTTCAGTGTATATATTTTTTTTGTTCATTGTTTTTTGTGTTTCGTTGATGTGGTGTCCGTACCACATCGCACTTTGTCGGATTTGTGTGCGGTTTCTGTACCACATCAAATTGTGTTTGTGATTACAGCGTTGGAACAGCGTTGTTGAATTTTTATGTCTATGTGTAAAAATATATGGAGTAGATTAATTTAATTGTGCATTCTAGATAAATTTGTTTTTCATGAATGATAACGAGAAGTAAGGCACGACTATTATCGATCGAAGCTAAAACAAAAGAGGATAGAATAATGGATAAGGGGCAGTTTACTGACGGGAATAGGTTCGGAGATGAGATGGGCACATTTTTAGCAGGACAGGACGCCAGGGTCATTGATGAGGAAGGTGATTTGGACGCGATCTTAGAGCAGCGTTGCGGCCGTGATTATGATAGTGAGGTAGAGGATGAAACAGAGACAGTTACACAGGTCGAGACGGTAGCAGAAGTTTATAATCAAACGAACGAGAGCAGACAGGGGCCAGCTCGGCCACGTCAGAGCTCTAGCGCCCAGGTGTCCAGAGTTACATCACCCATGTGTGACGAGGATCAAATTGATGACATTAACCCAATACTGAGCTTCCTACGATCAATGAAAGAAGAAGCTGACGAACAACGCAAGAAGGAGAAAGAAGAAGCTGACGAACAACGCAAGAAGGAGAAGGAAGAAGCTGACGAACAGCGTAAGAAGGACACTCAGGCAATAATTTCGCATATAGGGAAAATTCGTGGGGAATTACTAACAATAAAGAAAGAATGTGGAGAAGCCAAACAAATGTCATTGGTAGCACAAAAAGTAGCAGGCCTAGCCAAAACGGCAGCAACAGGGGCAATGAAAATCGCAAAAGTAACTTCTCAACTCGCAGGTCGCTTGCGACGTACAACACAATCCCACTCAAAATCCCTAGCATTCTTAAAGACTCAAGGTAATATTGTGGTTACGAACATCACGAAACGAATGAAAGAAGTAGAGAGTCGGATAGCAACACTAGAGCGAAACGGGCACACAAGCACTGCGCGTTCGGATACCAATGATGGAGTACACAGAATTGTATCTCCGAGGAAAAGCCCGCCGTGCTCTAGCCCAGTGACAGAGTGCCGAACTAACAATACACACGCAGAAACAGAGAGTAATAGCTCTAATAATTGCAGCCCACTTAGAAGAGCGAATACTGAATGCCACTTCCACTGTGATACAGACGTAGCACATCACAGTTATCAGCAAGATAGATCAGGACACTCAGCAGACGTGCAAGTATCGGAAACGAGTGACAACACCAGTGCGAGGATCGGACAGAGTTTTGATCACAATCACTTCCTGTCGATACTAAAATTCCAGAAATTCAAAGATAATGGAGGGTCGATGCATCCGAAGAGCTGGGTGATGCAATTTACAAATTCATTACCGTCGTCATGGCCAACGCAGGCCAAATTAGAATTCATGTGTGGACACATCGAAGGCCAAGCTGCGGAAAAGATGCGGGGCGTGGCAGCGACGTGTCGGACTTATCAGGAATTTGTTGGTGCATTCCTGCGGACCTACTGGTCAAAGGAAACGCAAGACAGGATTAAAGAGGAAATAATATTTTGTCCTGAACTGGAAGTGTCCGGGCATAGGAGCGCAACCAAATTTTTTGATGATTTACTCAAGAAGAATCAGTTTTTAGATAGTCCATATAGCAACGGAGAAATCATTAAATTTTGCTTTTCCAAATTGCCAGTTAGGTATCAACAGACACTTGTCGGGAAGTGTGGATCTGACATAGATGCATTCAAGAGTCTACTGCGCGAACTCGAAGTAGTCTTCGATAAACAAGACGCAAAGGACAGGAAGAAGGCGCAAAATAACAAATACCACGGGCCAGCAAGAGAAGACGACAACAGATCGCATAATCGCACTGGTCAGTTAGGAAACCAGGGTTACGGAAATCAAGGTTACGCTATTCAAGGTTATGGAAACCAGAGACACGGAAACCAAAACGTCAGGGAACAGGGTCAATCTAGACAAGCAATCTGGGACAGGAGGAATGACGAACGGCAAAGCGACCGTAATTGGAGAGAGCGAAATCAAGGAAACAGGAGAACCGGGAGATAGAAATTAGACCTCCAAATCCTAATGCACGTCAGAGGAGGGGGAGTCTAAGAAGGGATTGACGCTAGTCCATAGGACTCCACCACTTCTCTCACACAAAGAAGTTCGTGGAATAATAGTAGTTTAAGTGGTGTACATATTAGAATAGGCAAAGATATGAACCTTTCTTCGGGGAACAATAATCGTTGCATTAATAGATTAAGATTGTTAAAGTATTAACACGCTGCGTTTTCTCGCTTAAGAATTTACTGCTGTTAACTTTTTGTCTATGTTCGGGATCTCCTCTGTCGTTGCGATAAGAGGGACTACCTTTCCATGAGCAATGTTTTTGTCCTTTCCTATCTGGTGTCCATGTTAAGGGATAAAGATGAGTGACGAGACGTCGCACAAACGGGCGCATACAAGAACGTGCTCTTAAAAGCGTTCTGAGAAGTCGTGATACGCTCAATAGCGGCCACAACCAGTTCGTGAAACGTTCATACCAATGCTTGCAGGCACGCGTCAGTGCACGGCAAGATTGTGGTATATTGCGTGATTTCGAGGATGAATATGGGCAGTATAGTTTTTTGCAGAGCTGCGCCAGCATCGTTGTCTTGCAAGTCGGGGTGATCCTGTGAGCGTTTGACTCCAATGGTGCCCTAGACGAGAGAAATGCGAGCATAAAGCCTACCATGCCAATGTGCTGGTTGGGGATTTAGCGTGCTGCTCGTGACTGTCACAGATGAATAACCAGGGACTTATACTTGGATATTCGTGACATACTGTGTAGCTGGCGTGTGTTGGGCGACTGAATGCTCAACAGGAACCACCCCTGGCTTGGTCATATTACATTGCTTCTGGAAAGGTGTGCTTTGATCCCGAAAACCGCATCAGATAGAGAAGGAAGTTGCAACTATAAATTTATTGTCGTGTATAGCCATGGCTAACCCAGTCTCTGGAGTTTCAGTGAGGCGTAGTGAGAACTCGGAGGCCATGTCGTACGGCGCGCACATCACTGTCGTCAATAGCGGCGAGCAGCGAGACATCTCAACGTAACAGGAATTATGTAAGAGTATTGTATAAAAAAAAGGTAATAATAATAATAATAATAGAGTACCATATTCTACGATAAATTAAACTTTAGGATTTTTACAATAACTACATTAATATTGTGGGGGTTTTCTACCACTACTGTTGTGTTTGGCGCGCGCCTGTTGGGATGTTATTTTTCAGGTCATGAAACCACAGACCCAAGATGGAGGGACGACCGGCGAGCGAACGTACAATAGTTGCATGTTCGAACGTACAATAGTTGCATGTTCTTTATAGCTCAGTAAAACTTCAGCCTGCATAATAATATAATTTATTTAGAAGACATAGAATGTAGATCGTTGGCATATGGTAGTTAATTCTTGAGCATGTCTACTGTCGATCTATATAATTAATAGTAATATTAGTGCGGGCCCGCACATTTAGTTGTTCATCCATTACAAAGCATCAGTTATCACACACCATGTACATACTGAGATCGGTCTCTACACATATATCAAAATAAATTATTTCCATGTCTAGATTAGATGTTATAATGATTGCCATAGATTAATAACTATAAAATTAAAATAAGAGTGCCTGAAATGACAGACCATCATTGTTTCATTATGTAAATTTATTATAACATAGAAGGTCATGGGAAAAAGTTAGGCATAAGATTTTTGTAAGAATTGTGCAGATGACGGGGATCGTGGCAATGCGGAGGCCGGCCGGAGCGGGAACAAGAGGTCTGCGGCTACCTGCAAGAAAAGAGCGTCAGCACCCCACCTGACGTGAAGGGCGAGAGCATCCGGTCCTAAGAGCTGACAGCACGGGGCCGTGTACCTAAGGGATTAGGCGGCAGACAGCCCTCGCCGGGCCACAAGCGAAAGTGGGGCTGGCCGTTGACACTGACACACGACCCACACGCGACAGCCTGCTAGCTCTCCGGACGCGGCAGCCGTTTGGAGGGATTCCCTGTGGCAGACCACGTTGTCGTGAGTACACGAAGAAGATCACATATCGTGTCAGAATCTGCGCCTCATGTGCCTCAGGACAGAAAGGGACGCTATACACTCACCTGTTTGGGTTTTTACAACTCACTAGCATTGGCCGATCTGCATACACAAAGCAGTATCGTGCCACACTAACAAATGTATGGTCTCATTTCTTACTTCTCCTCTCTATTAGAGAGCAGTTTTAACAATAGTCGCTCCTAGTTCGATCCTGTATGGATGACCTCACACACTTGTGGAGTCACTCCATGTGCCATCATCCCTCGTCGAACTGCAATATTGGGAAACGTAAAGTTCTGTCCAGCGAGAGAAGAGACCTAGACTAGTGATGTATCCCAACAAGTAGATCTCAGAGACAATTAATCGACGTGAGGTGAGCCTATCACTGTGTCTTCCTACCGTACTACCGTGATCATATGCGTGGGTCTTGGTGCAAGCTCAACAGAGTACTGCAGAAGCTCCAGCACACCCTATTGCCGTTGCAACAACGTAGCAACAACACCCGACGTTTAGCCTTATGTGATGTCAGTAAGGTGTAATGTGTGAAGTGCTTCGAATATTTCTAACAATGTGATTTAGTGCCTCATTCTCAGCACAGTCGTGAACATTGTGCAATGTGCACGCACAACTTGATGCCCCATGAACCCTTTTTTTTCTTTTCTTTCTTAAATTTCTTTCTCTAGTGTTGGTTTTGTAATGTATGTTATACCTTGTATGTGTTTGTGTTTTACACTGTAATTCTTATTACAAATTACTGTATTGTTCTCCACACCATGTTTTTTTTGTATTTTGTATTTATTGTTGTGTGTATGCGAACAGTGTGCCTGAAGTCCCCATAAACTGAAGCAGATACCACCACTGTCATTGTGAATGGACCATCAGTTCAGGGAACATTTTGTAAAGGTTATTCTTGCTGCAGGGAGACAGAATGAATCGGAGGTTGTAATTAGATTCTGAAAGCTCACAAAGAGATAGTTAACTTAAATAGTATCATGTGTGAGTGAGTTCAGGTTAGTTTAATGATTAAAATTGTTGTAACATCTTGGGCATTTAATTGCGGAGCACTCCAACTCTGATTGTAAAGAATAAACTGCTCCATATTTGGCTCACATGCCCGGGCCATATTTATAGCGTGAATGTCTGCGTGAATCAGTGTTTGGAAGGGGCTCCCTGGGTATGGATGTGTGATGTGAGTGTTAGTGTTCCATATTAAGAAGGTGAAGTTGGCTACATCATAAATAATCCTCCCTCTATGAGCTGCATTTTTCAGTTGCAGTGATTTTCTGAGTGAGTGCGGCATGTGGAGCCAGTTTGCGAGATTGTTCTTGGGCGATTGACTCACTACCTTGCTCCTAAGTGAGCCAACCGCTCACCAATTACAATCTAAAATGGCGTAGGGGCTACGAGAGGTGGCATGAGCCCCCTCTCATATTTCTATCTTACGATTCTCCTCTCTAGTTGCTATTCCTTCACACGCGGACTTCCCACGCAGCGTCTCTCGTCACCCGGGTGGTCTGGTGACAGGCGGGTTAAGGCGACGTGTGTGAGGCAGTCGAGTGAATGCTTTGCAGACGCCGACATTGTCAAGAGACACGCCCGCTGGGGTGTGAAGTAGCAGCTGGGCTAGAGGTTCCGTTACTTCGGAGAAACTTAACGAAAACACTTTCTGGCGGGCTACCAGCGAGGCGTGGGAATGACTTGTGTACCCAGGCGTAGGGGCTACGAGAGGTGGCATGAGCCCCCTCTCATATTTCTATCTTACGATTCTCCTCTCTAGTTGCTATTCCTTCACACGCGGACTTCCCACGCAGCGTCTCTCGTCACCCGGGTGGTCTGGTGACAGGCGGGTTAAGCCGACGTGTGTGAGGCAGTCGAGTGAATGCTTTGCAGACGCCGACATTGTCAAGAGACACGCCCGCTGGGGTGTGAAGTAGCGGCTGGGCTAGAGGTTCCGTTACTTCGGAGAAACTTAACGAAAACACTTTCTGGCGGGCTACCAGCGAGGCGTGGGAATGACTTGTGTACCCAGGCAGTTGTGGCGGGAAAATTCCCGCACTTTCTGCAAAATAGTAACGGTGATTGGTTTGCTCAGGGCATAGCTCCGTGACGGAGCAAAATCAGCACAGAAATTGGCGCCAAGAATCTCCATTGGTGGAATGGTAGTGCTCCGGCAATGGAGTGGAATTTCCGCCGGTTTTCGAGTTGCTGATTGGAACGTAACCACGGCCACTGTCGTGGGGGCGGGAATGTTGTGTGTTCGGCCTGTACGGGTGCTCTAGGTAGTCGGCAGTCGCCTTTCGGTCGAGGACGTCGAAGCAACCAGCCCTCGCCTGCGGTACGCCAGATCGTGTTCTGGCAGTCAAGAAGACAGTTTTGGTAATGTATGTCCGCAGCACCGGCAGATAGGGATTTTCCTAGGTGATAATCAGAGCTCAGCAGAGCGCGCCTGTTCGTCTTTTTCTAACTTTGTTCTGTCTTGAGTAGCAGCAATTACTGTTGGGTTAGCGGTGTGTCTCTCTTGAGATTTGAGTGGCAAGGAATTGGCTCCACATACCACTTCGTCTTAAACCTCACGATCTAGTTTAGGGACAACTTCACCTTTACAGTGTTTGTATGAGTCTCCAATTCGAGCCAATTTAATGTATCATAAATTAGAATTCATGTGTTTTTGTTTATTAATTTGTGTTTAGTCTTAATAAATCATATTGTTATTTTGGACAGAACTTTCATTCTGATAATCGATAGAGCAACCCTATCACTCCTCACTATGCTAATGAAACCTTTGTTTATTTAACTTATTTATCAAATTAAATTATTGCAGGTGCCAAACTCTCTTCTACTCCACTGGCAGGGTTGATTAGAGTCAGTTCGCGTATTTTTTTTTATCCTTGTGCAACAGCAAAAGTCGGAGTTAGAATAGGGGGGGGCTTAGAGCATGATTTACATATGTGGATTCTAGTAGAATTTAGTGATAAATACACTGCTAGCCCTGGCACCTCGCAACTGTATTCAATACACTGGAAGTATGAATTAAAAAACGCCGTCAGTCACAAATTTTCGTGTTTTGGTTAAATACACGATGCATTTCGGACCCTGTGGGTCCATCATCAGGCGTAATTTGTCTTAATACATGATTTACTTGTTACCTTGACTGAGGTGAGATGCATATTCCTGTCGCGAAGAGGTGTGATGTTAGGTCATGAATTTCTTAAGTCAAACGCGTGACGTATGTGCGAAATAGTGAAAAAATGAACACTGTTAACTTACCACATAATCCAAGAAAAGCATTTTTAACTTTATAGCGGCATTATACATTCTTTTCTCCTGTTAATATGTATCACTTCATTCAAAAAGCACATTTGCATACACGTTTTCGTAAACATTTCACAGATGTTTCACATGGTGTGATCAAATATGAATTTATTCGTTAGGCCAGAGATCTAATCAACAAACAATTGACATACGCAGGGATTAACTTTAGAATATTTCTTTAAAATTACTGAAATAATTGTGGCTTGTGAAATCTGTTTTCAAGAAGACATAAATGCTTTAAGGCTCAACCACTTCGGAAAATCAGTTATTGCACAACATATTTTGGAAATGAAGGGAAAGCAATTTGGTAGTACTACATAATGAAGCCAATGGTAAGACCCTAAATCTGTTAGAACAACTAGAGGTATACCTCCATAAAAGCAAAAAAACCGTATCTATGTTAAATGAACTAACAGTTTCGCAAGCCACTGTTGTTTCAGTAATTTTAAAGACCTGTTCTAAAGTTATTTCATGCATAAGTAAATTGTTTGTTAATTAGATCTCTGGTGCTGCGAATAAATTCATCTTTGATCACACCATGTACAACATCTGTGAAGTGTTTACGAACATGTGTATACAAACGTGCTTCTTGAGTGAAGTGATATGTATTAACAGGATGGAGAAAGGAACATATGATGGCGCTAACAAGTTAAAAACGCTTTTCTTGGATTATGTGGTAAGTTTACACTGTTCATTTTTCGACTATTTCGCACATACGTTCCGCGTTTGACTTACGAAATTGATAACGTATAATGAAACAGTTTCATGACAGGAACATGCATTTCACCTCATTCAAGAAAAAAAATAAATCATGTGTTAGGACAAGGTACACCTGATGATGGGCCCACAGGGTCCTAAATGCATCGTGAATTTAATAACACACGAAAATTGGTGACTGAAGGCGTTTTTTAATTCATTATTTGTTACAGCTTTATTATTAAATCAACTGCGGTAAAAGCACAGAACTTGTAAAGGTAACAAGCTGTATCGCAGAAACAGGACTACGGCAGGAGAGCCGACATCAGCCTTTGTGATCTGTTATTCGTAATGAAATCCAAATGCCACTCCTTTTAGTATTTGCTAACGTACAGAGAGAATCAATGGACTTTTATTCGAACTTTTATTCCAAAAAAATACAGTAGATCGCCGAGTATTAACTGAGATAGCTGTGCAAAAGAAAGCAGTTTCTTCTCAAACCAAAGTTTTCCCAGAAGGTGCCAAGAAGTTGACACAGTTAAAGAACTAAGTGAAGCTCTCTCTAGAAAAAGCCTGGCGTACGGCGAATGGTCAGGGCCTCAAAAATTATTGCCACCGGCCTGATAGATTCGAAAATTCGTAAAACCCACCACAAAAAGTGCAGTGATTTTAAATGCGCTCGACGTAGCGCACGTGGGGAGCTGCCCTTGGTGCTACGATGTCGTGAAAGGCTTGGAGCGTGAAAGGGAAAACATGACGGGGCAGTAAACAGCGCAGCCACAGACATTCGTGGTTTCCCGAATTACTTCCGCTCTCTCCTGAGAGCCACTTTAAGCCGTTTCGGGGAATTCCGGGTGGACGTTCGAAGTTTACCGAATTCCTTTTATTTTCTGTGCCCTCGGGGCTGATGAGTGGGCTGTTCTAATAGCAGTGGTGGCAGCAGGAACTCGGCCTTGTGTGAGACTGAAGGGCGAGACGAAGACGGAGCCGCAATCTGCTCACCGGGCCGGGCGGCTGCTAACGGTCAGATCCTGCCGCCATTTGATCCACCTGATAGCTGTTCATAGAAATCTACTTACCCACCACTGAAACCTTTTGACTCATATACAGACCACCCAGAAACTACTGAACGTAACCGGATGAATACAGCCACCGAGGTATCGAGTGCGAGGACGTCTGTAGACGCGCGCTGCAGTACTTTGGCGCGAAGATTCCAGGACTCGATGTGATAGTTAAAGCTTTGTCTCCCGAGTACGTTTCGTTTCTTTAGAACAAGGTAAATATCCGTCGGAAGCTCCTTACAACGTATTTCTCTCAAGGCTTTCCCTAGTCGAGATCCAGTTCTGAAAGGATCAGATACGCAACTGTATAGTGTGGAAGTGCTGTTACGGATTTTGCGTGACAGTGGAAGATGAGGACAGAATGCGCCGCCACCACCCAGCGCTAAGACGATAAAGGAGGCGCTGCTCATATGGTAATCAGGCCCTTCATTCTGCAGGGATACTTCGACTTCAATTCGAGCCGTTTGTTAGTGCTGTAAGTACGGCGACATCTCAAATCTCTTAATGAGATAATGCAATAATAAACTGTGGATGCAGGCGATTTCAATGAGATCATTGAATGTGTGCCCAGGATATTCGAAACCAACATTCTGAGCTGCTATATTCCTAAAAGAGTTTGTAATGTGTATTTATATTCCAGAGGAGCGATACCCGAGCGTTTCTAGAGAATAACTTGAATAAATAGCACATGCATTTCTGTCCAGCTAGGTATTGCTATCTGTGTGGTGATTGCCAATTCATACCAAGCTGCTGAGTTGTGATCTAGCATCACTATAAACAAGTGAAAGGCTAGTTAATACTTTAAATTGTTTGTTTCTGATATATGTTTTTAACTTTGAGTTATTTAGAAGATGGTACTCGAATAACATCAAGGAGAAGCGCCGTGCGGTTTGAGGCGCCATGTCACGGATTGCGCGGCCCCTCCCGCTGGAGGTTAGAGTCCTCTCTCGGGCATGAGTGTGTGTGTTGCTCTCAGCGGTAAGTTAGTTTAAGTAGTGTGTAAGTCTACGGACCGATGAACTCAGCAGTTTGGTCCCTCAGGAATTCACGCACATTTGAACATTTTTCTAGGAGAAATGCTGTTTTCTGAAGAGGACGAACGAGACGAAAATGCCTCCATACTGTACCACTTGCTGACCGGGAAACAAAACGTAGATCAATTAGTTTGACTACATAAATGTCGTCAGCATTCATGGCGTACATTATTATTTGGATATAACAACTTGTCGACAGGAAAGCCATTGAAGACTAACGCAGTTATCGTACCACTTGCTGACCGGGAAACAAAATGTAGATCAATTGGTTTGACTACATAAATGTCGTCAGCATTCATGGCGTACGTTATTATTTGGATATAACAACTTGTCGACAGGAAAGCCATTGAAGACTAACGCAGTTATCGTACCACTTGCTGACTGGGAAACAAAATGTAGATCAATTAGTTTGGCTACATAAATGTCGTCAGCATTCATGGCGTACATTATTATTTGGATATAACAACTTGTCGACAGGAAAGCCATTGAAGACTAACGCAGTTATCCAAAGATAATAGAAAAAGTCACAGTCGAACGGTAAACGATGATGACAGGAAAACGATTTTATACTCGTTTCTACAGCGTAAAATCCAGCGGTTCAAAATATAGTACCTGACGTACTACAAACTGCAGTAATTAACATTTATTATTTCGCTACGTTGTTCTGTCTGTCCATTGTCGACGGCAAATAGTTTTACCATCCTATAACCTCTCCTGTAATTTCGTTGATTTTATACGTAGACTACAGCGCAGTTACAGCTTAACTTTCAGTACTTGACGGTCCCCAGATAAAGGGACTGATCGTAGGTCAATGAAACTTTGTGGAAACATTTGTAAGGACATCCGGAAGAGAAATAATGATACACCATTGAAAGAAACACATTTCAATTTCACCATGCGAGGGAAGCATTCGGTAACTGCGGGCCGTGTTCATGTTCCAGGTCACAAAAATTTCTCAATGCGACAACCAAGTGCATCTACGTCAGCCTGGAGCCGCACTAGGGATTGCTCTACTGCTGCCAGAAATATCTCGCTATGCCCATCTGCAACCTCCAACAAGCTTTAGTATCCTGTTGATAAATCCTGCCCTTCAGGTAACCACAGAGGAAGAAATCACCCGGTTCCAAGTATGATCTTATTGATCACGCAGTCTCCAAATGCGTTACGGAGTAACCGAGTGACGTCACGAACAATACGGCGATACTCGCGGAGAGCGTTAGCACTACTGCTGTTGTTTTTATAAAACATCTTTACGAATAAGGCTCAGCTCACTTTGTCCAGAACCACGTTCACTGCCTCCAACTACACACTGATGCTTGGGTTTCAGGCGCACCTCGACGTACCAGCGCCTAATGGCAAGTAATGACACTAAAACTACCAACAACGAAAATCTTTCAGCAGACAAACATCGGGTCCTATAAGAAACTTCTCGGCAGATTAAAACTGTGTGCCGGACAGAGAGTCGAACTCGGTACCTTTGACTTTCGCGGGCAAGTGCTCTACCGAGAGAGTTCCCAAGCACCACTCAGGAACCGTCCCCCCAGCTTCAATTCTGCCAGTACCTCGTCTCCTCACTTCCAAACTTCACAGAAGCTGATCTGCCAGGAAGTGTCATATCAGCGCACACTCCGCTGCAGAGTGAAAATCTCATTCTGTTGTGGCTAAGCCATGTCTGCGCAATATCCTTTCTTCCAGGAGTGCTAGGTTGGCAGAAGAGCTTCTGTGAAGTTTGGAAGGTAGGAGACGAGGTACTGGCAGAAGTGAAGCTGTGAGGACGCTTCCTGCGTGGTGCTTGGGTAGCGCAGTTGCTCGCGAAAGGCAAAGGTCCCGAGTTCGAGTCTCGGACCCATACACAGTTTTCATATCAGTGCATATTCCGCTGCAGAGTGAAAATCTCATACTGTAAATAATTTTGCGTCTACATAGGCTCAAGTAGCGAAAGTTTAACTATACCCACATTGTATACAGACTGAATTGATACGTTCCATGGTATGTTAGTGTAAGGCGCTTAGAAGTAAACATTACTTTTACTTTACTTGCGACAAGGGCGTTATCGACCATACACGTGCTAGCGATAAGCGTCACAGATTTCGTCCTTCCTGTGCTCAGAAAGAATATTAATGCATTAATCGAAAATTTCCCGTTACTCTGAGTGAAATAGTTTTGAGCTTCTTACAACATTGCTGTTTCCACTCATATGCATTACGTCACATTTTTCTACATTTAGAGCAAGCAGCCATTCATGGCACCAACTAGAAACATTGCCTAAGTCTCGCGTATTATCCTACAGTCACTCAATGTATGAAACGCACCCTTAGAAAAATTAGTGAATGACTGTGCTGATAAACCCCTTACGTTATTTGGTTTTCAAACAGTTGAGCAAAACTGAACGTACTCAGACATTTCTCTCTTTACTTATTCTGATCAACACTAAACTAACGCAGAATTTTTTTTTAGTGCAACGCAATCTGACTTTCAATAATCCCTACAAAAGAATGGCCCTGACTAACAATAACCTATACCTTTCATGAATCACTTACCTCACAAAAATCTTCGTTACTCGAACTACTGGAATATAGCGAGCGCCAATACTGGCAGCTAAATAAAAGATTCTAACTAATGAAGTCACTAACTACTGATGGGCATAGTTAGCAAATGAAAGATTTTGATAAATAACAAACAATGTATTTACCTTAATAGTGTTGAAAAGTCATAATATCTCTCTCCCCACATCCACCACTGCTGGCGGCTCACCTCAACTGCGCAACTGCCAACTGCCCAACACTACAATGGCGAATATTACAACAATGCCAACCAGCCACCTATTGCACACAGCACAGTCAGTGATTTTCATACAGAGCGCTACGTGGCGTTACCAACATATAAACCTAAACAGCCTACTTACAAACGATGACCGCTTCCCGTACACTACAGATTCATCGTCAGATAGCCGCAGACTGCTGCTCACCCTGTCCACCAGACCATGTGTGTGTACAGAAGATAACACCGGTCCTGCCACACTTCCGTGGGTCGCTCGTGACGAAACCCTTTCTCTTATGAACACTCGCCGTCTAGGTCAGCGTACTGAGTTCTGTTACTTACGAAGTTTTTGAGCCATTCACATATCTGGGAACCTCAGGTAATCGTTAACAGTCGACAGTGGGGCACCGTGTCAAAGCTTTTCCGGAAATCTGGGAATACGGAGTCTGTCTGTTGCCTTTCATTCATTGTTCGTAGGATATCTAGTCATAAAGGAACGAGCTGAGTTTCGCAGTCTTGCTGCACGCACAGTATGAGTTACGTAATTTTACTAACACAAAGTCAGTACCGAATGAAATCATCTTCGCCCAGACTGGGACAGCTTCCAGAACACAACCCTTAGTCTTCAGTAAATCAACCTCATTGCATAAAGTGTGTCGTTACAATGCAGCAGTTCCCTTCTATCTGTGTGTGTGTGTGTGTGTGTGTGTGTGTGTGTGTGTGCGCGCGCACGCGTATGTGTGTGCGTGTGTGTTTCTGCATGTTATTACATTTAGGGCGCTCACCTGCGAAATTCATAGGATACTTGCTAAAATACTCCGAGATGAATGTAAAAAAATGGATGAAATTAAAAATATATAAAGTTCAAAGTCTCTCCTCTTCACCTACCCCGTCACACCTGCTGATGAGGAATGTAAAATCATCAGCTTTGGCCATAGATTTCTCTCCAAGTAGTGGGAACATGCTGTATATAATTCGGTCGTTACTGGGCTCAGTATCACGATCCTCAGACAGTGCAGAACCTAATCCCCACAGGCGGAAGGGAGAGTTCTTGTTGGATCCGAAGCCTAGTGCACCCCATTTCACGACCACACAGTGACGGGACACAGAGATTGCTGCTGGTGGCCGGCTCTGCTTTCTGGAAAGCATTCTGATGGCTTCCCTTACGTGAGCTCAGCTAGTGGAGTGATTCAATGAGTTCAGGACTTCCTGCCACGGATTCTTTTACTCTTCTCAATGACATGGTAGCATTTGGTCCTCGTCTACGAAAGTGTGCGAGGTTCGCTGTGTTTGGTCTTCTTGTGGACCTGCGATGTGTCTCACACCAGACCCCGTCTGCAGACAGGCACACAACCAGCATTATTTTTTTTTTGGTCATCAGTCTGCTGACTGGTTTGTTGCGGCCCGCCACGAATTCCTTTCCTGTGCTAACGTCTTCATCTCAGAGTAGCACTTGCAACCTACGTCCTCTATTATTTGCTTGACGTATTCCAATCTCTGTCTTCCTCTACAGTTTTTGCCCTCTACAGCTCCCTCTAGTACCATGGAAGTCATTCCCTCATGTCTTAGCAGATGTCCTATTATCCTGTCCCTTCTCCTTATCAGTGTTTTCCACATATTCCTTTCCTCTCCGATTCTGCGTAGAACCTCCTCATTCCTTACCTTATCAGTCCACCTAATTTTCAACATTCGTCTACAGCACCACATCTCAAATGCTTCGATTCTCTTCTGTTCCGGTTTTCCCACAGTCCATGTTTCACTACCATACAATGCTGTACTCCAGACGTACATCCTCAGAAATTTCTTCCTCAAACTAAGGCCGGTATTTGATATTAGTAGACTTCTCTTGACCAGAAATGCCTTTTTTGCCATAGCGAGTCTGCTTTTGATGTCCTCCTTGCTCCGTCCGTCATTGGTTATTTTACTGCCTAGGTAGCAGAATTCCGTAACTTCATTGACTTCGTGACCATCAATCCTGATGTTAAGTTTCTCGCTGTTCTCATTTCTACTACTTCTCGTTACCTTCGTCTTTCTCCGATTTACTCTCAAACCATACTGTGTACTCATTAGACTGTTCATTCCGTTCAGCAGATCATTTAATTCTTCTTCACTTTCACTCAGGATAGCAATGTCATCAGCGAATCGTATCATTTATATCCTTTCACCTTGTATTTTAATTCCACTCCTGAACCTTTCTTTTATTTCCATCATTGCTTCCTCAAATGGCTCTGAGTACTATGGGACTCGATATCTTAGGTCATAAGTCCCCTAGAACTTAGAACTACTTAAACCTAACTAACCTAAGGACATCACACACACCCATGCCCGAGGCAGGATTCGAACCTACGACCGACCGTACCAGTCCCGCGGTTCCGGACTGCAGCGCCAGAACCGCACGGCCACCGCGGCCGGCATTGCTTCCTCGATGTACAGATTGAAGAGTAGGGGCGAAAGGCTACAGCCTTGACTTACAGCCTTGTCTTATACCCTTCTTCTTGATCGTCCACTCTTATTATTCCCTCTTGGTTGTTGTTCATATTGTATATGACCCGTCTCTCCCTATACCTTACCCGTACTTTTTTCAGAATCTCGAACAGCTTGCACCATTTTATATTGTCGAACGCTTTCTCCAGGTCGACAAATCCTATGAAAGTGTCTTGATTTTTCTTTAGCCTTGCTTCCATTATTAGCCGTAACGTCAGAATTGCCTCTCTCGTCCCCTTACTTTTCCTAAAGCCAAACTGATCGTCACCTAGCGCATTCTCAATTTTCTTTTCCATTCTTCTGTATATTATTCTTGTAAGCATCTTCTATGCATGAGCTGTTAAGCTGATTGTGCGATAATTCTCGCACTTGTCAGCTCTTGCCGTCTTCGGAATTGTGTGGATGATGCTTTTCCGAAAGTCAGATGGTATGTCGCCAGACTCATATATTCTACACACCAACGTGAATAGTCGTTTTGTTGCCACTTCCCCCAATGATTTTAGAAATTCTGATTTAATGTTATCCATCCCTTCTGCCTTATTTGACCGTAATTCCTCCATAGCTCTTTTAAATTCCGATTCTAATACTGGATCCCCTATCTCTTCTAAATCGACTCCTGTTTCTTCTTCTATCACATCAGACCAATCTTCACCCTCATAGAGGCTTTCAATGTATTCTTTCCACCTATCTGCTCTCTCCTCTGCATTTAACAGTGGAATTCCCGTTGCACTCTTAATGTTACCACCGTTGCTTTTAATGTCACCAAAGGTTGTTTTGACTTTCCTGTATGCTGAGTCTGTCCTTCCGACAATCATTTCGTTTTCGATGTCTTCACATTTTTCCTGCAGCCATTTCGTCTTAGCTACCCTGCACTTCCTATTTATTTCATTCCTCAGCGACTTGTATTTCTGTATTCCTGATTTTTCCGGAACGTGTTTGTACTTCCTCCTTTCATCAATCAACTGAAGTATTTTTTCTGTTACCCATGGTTTCTTCGCAGCTACCTTCTTTGTACCTATGTTTTCCTTCCCATCTTCTGTGATGGCCCTTTTTAGAGATGTCCATTCCTCTTCAACTGTACTGCCTAGTGCGCTATTCCTTATTGCTGTATCTATAGCGTTAGAGAACTTCAAACGTATCTCGTCATTCATTAGTTCAAATGGTTCAAATGGCTCTGAGCACTATGGGACTCAACTTCTGAGGTCATTAGTCCCCTAGAACTTAGAACTAGTTAAACCTAACTAACCTAAGGACATCACAAACATCCATGCCCGAGGCAGGATTCGAACCTGCGACCGTAGCGGTCTTGCGGTTCCAGACTGCAGCGCCTTTAACCGCACGGCCACTTCGGCCGGCTCATTCATTAGTACTTCCGTATCCCACTTCTTTGCGTATTGATTCTTCCTGACTAATGTCTTGAACTTCAGCCTACTCTTCATCACTATTATATTGTGATCTGAGTCAATATCTGCTCCTGGGTACGCCTTACAATCCAATATCTGATTTCGGAATCTCTGTCTGACCATGATGTAATCTAATTGAAATCTTCCCATATCTCCCGGCCTTTTCCAAGTATACCTCCTCCTCTTGTGATTCTTGAACAGGGTATTCGCTATTACTAGCTGAAACTTGTTACAGAACTCAATTAGTCTTTCTCCTCTTTCATTCCTCGTCCCAAGCCCATATTCTCCTGTAACCTTTTCTTCTACTCCTTCCCCTACAACTGCATTCCAGTCGCCCATGACTATTAGATTTTCGTCCTCCTTTACATACTGCATTACCCTTTCAATATCCTCATACACTTTCTCTATCTGTTCAGCTTGCGACGTCGGCATGTATACCTGAACTATCGTTGTCGGTGTTGGTCTGCTGTCGATTCTGATCAGAACAACCCGGTCACTGAACTGTTCACAGTAACACACCCTCTGCCCTACCTTCCTATTCATAACGAATCACACCTGTTATACCATTTTCTGCTGCTGTTGATATTACCCGATACTCATCTGACCAGAAATATTTGTCTTCCTTCCACTTCACTTCACTGACCCCTACTATATCTAGATTGAGCCTTTGCATTTCCCTTTTCAGATTTTCTAGTTTCCCTACCACGTTCAAGCTTCTGACATTCTACGCCCCGACTCGTAGAACGTTATCCTTTCGTTGATTATTCAATCTTTTTCTCATGGTAACCTCCCCCTTGGCAGTCCCCTCCCGGAGATCCGAATGGGGGACTATTCTGGAATCTTTTGCCAATGGAGAGATCATCATGACACTTCCTCAATTACAGGCCACATGAATCAAAGACGCTACCCCTAGACCAGCATTAGTAGGTGGTCTGAAAACTTTGGGATGAATATATCAGCAGCTTTGCTGCCGTGGATCATCACTGTCATGTGGTCCTAACATTCCTGGAAGCTGTCTCCATGCTCAAACAAACAGGTCCGCGTACACCATCCACTTGAGCGACCTACATTAGAGAACTGTTTGGTCTTTGAGAAGTACCAAAAGGAAGTTGTGTCTGGAGTAGAAATTAATGATCACTTACAACGGAACAACGTCGGATGGGCAAGAGAGCGTATCGTTGAATCGATACCAGAGAACGACCCTTACCAGTGCTGAAGCGTGTGCTGTGTCTTGCTTTCGGAGCGCGCAACAATCCAGGCACTTGATAGCTTCATCATGAGGACAAATGCTAGTAGATCCCCATTATGTATTACGTGAATTGAAATGACCAGAGAGAAGGGTAAGTCATGGAGCCTGTGCAGTAAGCTCTCTCAGAACTTGAACTGTAATTTAATAAATTACACGTATCGCTCTCGAGGAGCATGAACTGGAGGCAGCCAGGTGATAGTATGCGGAAGGAGAGGAACCCAAGGAGAGTGTTCTTCTGTAGGCTGCAGTGGTCGAAATTTTAAGGCATTTGCAATATACACTGACGGAAAAGAAACTGCAACACCAAGAAGGAGTTGTGCAACATAAACTAAATTTGTTAGACGTCTTTCTATAACTCAAAGATAATGTCTGCTGAAATTTCGCGCCAATCACATGAAGTGGAGCTAGTAGCGCCGCTATGACAATGAGAAACAGGTTTGCTTTAAATACACGCTGTAACAGGCGTGACATTAGTTACCTTTTAAGGCTACAAAGACGCCATTATCAGCAGCTCATTAAGTTTGATCGAGGTCGTCTAACAGGGGTATGAGAAGTTGGATGTTCATTCTGCGGTATTGCAAAAAGACTTGGCAGGAAAGCAGCCACGGTACGTCATTGCTGGCAACGGTAGCCACGAGAATGTACAGTCACAAGAAGCCCGGGCTCCCAACGGCAACGTGGCACTACGGAGACGTAAGACCATTGCATTCGGGGTATCGCTCTGGCTCATCGTACTGCATCTGCAGTAGCAATGTAAACAGTAGCTGAGACCACAGCGACACAACTAAATGTTACAAATTGGTTACTTCAAGGACAGCTCCGAGCCAGACGCGCTGTAGCGTGCATTCAGCTGACCCCAAACCGCCGCCACTTGCGACTTCAGTAGCGTCATGTGAGAGGTCATTGAAGGTCAGGGTAGAGATCTGTTGTGTTCTCTGATGAAAGCTGGTTCTGCCAGTGGTGGCCACGTGTTGGTCAGGACGCCAGTTGAGAGCCTGCAACCAACCTGGCTGCGTGCTAGACACACTGGGCCTACAGCTGGAGTCATGGTCTGGGGTGCGACTGGGTATGACAGTAGGAGCACTCTCGCGGTTACCCCACGCATCCCCGCTGGAAATGTGCACGTCAGTCTGGTGATTCGGCCTGTCGTGCTGCCATTCGTGAACAGCATTCCAGGGGGTGTTTTCCAACAGGATAACGCTCGTCCACATACCGCTGTTGTAACCCAACATGGTCTACTGAGTGTCCACATGTTGCCTCGGCCTGCTCGACCTCCAGATCTGACTCCAGTCGACAAAATAAGGGTCATCATCGGACGACAACTCCAACATAATCCAGAAACAGCATTAACCGTTCCAGCATTGACCGACCAAGTGCGACTGGCATGGAAGTCCAGCCCACAAAATGACATCCAGCACATGTAGAACACAATGCATGTACGTCTGCATCTTTCCATTCAACATTCTGGTCGTTACAGCCTTATTAATGCACCAGCGTTTCACATTTGTAAACGCGGCTCCCCCCGTCCCCCGTCGGAGGTTCGAGCCCTCCCTCGGGCACGGGTGTGTGTGCTGTCCTTAGCGTAAGTTAGTTTAAGTTACATTAAGTAGTGTGTAAGCTTAGGGACCGATGACCTCAGCAGTTTGGTCCCATAAGATCTTACCACAAATCACATTTGTAATGGCTTATCTCGCGCTTACATTAACGTGTGCTCTTGGAGTGTTAATCACATAAATACGTTACCTAGTCAAATGTATTCCAGAATTTTCATTGTTCCACATTTATTATCATTTGGTGTTGTGATTTTCAAGTGGTTCAAATGGTTCTAAGCACTAGGGCACTTAACATCTGAGGCCATCGGTCCCCTAGACTTATAACTACTTAAACCTAACTAACCTAAAGACATCACACACATCCATGCCCGAGGCAGGATTCGAACCTGCGACCGTAGCAGCAGCGCGGTTCCGAACTGAACCGCCTAGAACTGCACGGCCACAGCGGCCGGCTCGTGATTTTCTTCCGCCAGTTTACATAAAATTGCTCTTGAGTTCGGCATTTGCATATTAAATAAAAATGAACCACCATGTCTTAAAATGCACTTGAGTGAGGTTTAGCACATTACATACAATTATTAGGAGAGCCAGCAGGAAGAATTTAAAGAGATTAGTCACAAATATTTACTTTTAGAATTAAATAATGCCTTTGGATCTCGGTTATTCATATAAGTTCGAAAGTTACATTTGTTCGTAAGAGAAAGAAAAAATAATTTGACCATCATCAATTACCAAAATCTCAAGGTCGTTATAAGTGTGTTTAAACCGTGGTTGCTGTGAGACAAACAGAAGTTTACGGTTGTTACTACTTCTAACGTAAAACTCTTGCTTGATATTTTAAGACAGTGTCTGCAACAAGATGGCGACAGGTGAGCGACCCCTCTTAAGTTGTACCAAGGTACACCATGCCCTGTTAGTTTATTTTACAATTTCCGGTTTGCTTGTATGCGCTTCACCGATGGAAGACAGATACTTGGTTTATTTATACATGGAGTTTCAAAGAAAGTGGCCCGTACTCCTAGAGTGGGTAGCATTGTTCAGAAGTAGAAGTTCTGGCGCAAACCAATACCTGCTCAGGTATGGCAGTTTAGCCGTGAAGATTAGTGCGCAGTATTCGGTGTCGTTGGTCGTCACAAGAGAAGGCGTAGCAAATTACCACAGTACACACGTGTGGGCAGGTGAAAATCCTCAAGCAATCATGGGGTGAGGCATCAGGATCGCTTGAGCACCATTGTATGGACAGGAATTGTCGGTGACAGACTCATAGGGCCAAACACTTTACCGAACGGATCAAGACGTGCTGTGTATCAGCAATTTCTCCGTTGCTGGGGAACGTTATCATTGCAGAAAAGCAAAAACTGTGGTACATGCACAATGGGACACCACGCCATTTGCTGCGGATCGTGCGACAGAACCCCATCACAACGTTTGACGGGTGACAGTTTGGCCGAGGAGGTGCGGCAGCGTGGCTTCCCCTTTGCGTAGCTGATCTATTGCTGACCCTTTTTTTTTTTTTTTTGAGTCATCAGTCTTCTGACTGGTTTGATGCAGCCCGCTACGAATTCCTCTCCTGTGCCAACCTCTTCATCTCTGAGTAGCACTTGCAGCCTACACCCTCATCTATTTGCTGGATGTATTCCAATCTCTGTCTTTCCCTACAGTTTTTGCCCTCTACAGCTCCCTCTAGTGCCTCGGAAGTGATTCCCTGATGTCTTAACGGATGTCCTAGAATTCTGTCCCTTCTCCTCATCTGTGTTCTCCACATATTCCTTTCCTTTCCAATTCTGCGCAGAACCTCGTCATTCCATCCCTTATCAGTCCACTTAATTTTCAACATTCGTCTGTAGCAGCACATCTCAAATGCTTCGATTCTCTTCCTCCCACAGTCCACTTTCCACTACAATACAATGCTATGCTCAAACGTACGTTCTCAGAAATTTCTTCCTCAAATTGAGGCCTATGTTTGATACTAGTAGACTTGTCTTGACCAGGAATGCCCTCTTTGCCAATGCTAGCCTGTTATTCATGTCCTCATTGCTCCGTCCGTCTCTGGTTATTTTGCTGTCTAGGTACCAGGATTCCTTAACTTCATCTCCTTCGTGACCAACAATCCTGATGTTAAGTTTCTCGCTGTTGTTATTTCTGCTACTTCTCATTACTTTCGTCTTTCTTCGACTCCATCCACATTTTGTAGTCATTAGATTTCTCATTCCACTGAGCATATCATTTAATTCTTCTTCACTTTCACTCAGGATGGCAATGTCATCAGCGAATCGTGTCACTGATATCCTTTCACTTTGAATTTTTATCCCACTCCCGACCTATTATTTTTTTCCATCACTGATTCTTCGATGTACAGGTTGAACAGTAGGGGCGAAAGACTACACCCTTATAATCCCAGGACTTCTTTCTTGGACTTTCACTCTTATTGTTACCTTTTGGTTCTTGTACATATTGTATATTACCCGTCTCTCCCTGTACCCTACCCTTATTTTTCTGAGAATTTCGAACATCTTGCACCATTTTACATTATCAGACGCTTTTTCCAGGTGGACAGATCGTATGAACGTGGTGCAAATGGTTCAAATGGCTCTGAGCACTATGGGACTTAACATCTTACGTGATCAGTCCCCTAGAACTTAGAACTACTTGAACCTAACTAACCTAAGGACTTCACATACATCAATGCCCGAGGCAGGATTCGAACCTGCGACCGAAGTGGTTCCGGACTGAAGCGCCTATGAACGTGTCTTGATTTTTCTTTAGTCTTGCTTCCATTATACACCGTAACATCGGAATTGCCTCTCTGGTGCGCAGCGGTGGTCTAGCGGTTCTAGGCGCTCAGTCCGGAACCGCGCGTCTGCTACGGTCGCAGGTTCGAATCCTGCCTCGGGCATGAATGTGTGTGATGTACTTAGGTTAGTTAGGTTTAAGTAGTTCTAAGTTGTAGGGGACTGATGACCACAGATGTTAGGTCCCATAGTACTCAGAGCCATTTGAACCTCTCTGGTGCCTTTGCCTTTCTAAAGCTAAACTGATCGTCATCTATCACATCCTCAGTTTTCTTTTCCATTGTTGTCTATATTATTCTTGTGAGCAGCTTGGGTGTATGAGCTGTTAAGCTGATTATGCGCTAATTCTCGCACTTATGTTCTCTTCCCATCTTTGGAATTGTGTGGATGGTGTTTTGCCGAAAGTAAGATGCTGACTATGGCACATTTATAGGCATTGCTTTATGCCAACCCATCGACAATATTCAATCGTTATAGGGGCTTGTGTCCAATCAGAATGGTGCCAAGTGTATTCGAAAGAGTGCTTGGTTCACTGCGAGGACGGGCTGAAGGATGTATCAGGATGCATGGTAACCACATGCACCACTGTCTGTAGTGTCTTCTCATACGTAACAGACAGACGGGAATGAGAGGACAGATGGGTCGATGTGTCAACAGGTATTGATTTCCGGACATGCAATTACCGGAACATTTCTTCTACTGTTGATCAATACTACTTCCTGTGCGGGTAAGCGACACTTCGTTTGAAACTTCCTGGCAGATTAAAACTGTGTGCCGGACCTAAACTCGAACTCGGGACCTTTGCCTTTCGCGGGCAAGTGCTCTACCAGCTGAGCTACCGAAGCACGACTCACGCCCCGTCGTCACAGCTTAACTTCCGCAAGTACCTCGTCTCCTACCTTGCAAACTTTACAGAAGCTCTCCTGCGAACGTTGCAGAACTAGCACTCCTGAAAGAAACGATATTGTGGAGACATGGCGAAAGGCAAAGGTCCCGAGTTCGAGTCTCGGACCGGCACACAGTTTTAATCTGCGAGAATGTTTCAAACCATCGCACACTCGGCTGCAGAGTGAAAATCTCATTCTGGACACTTCTTTTTCTTTATTTTTGACACGCTGGACGTATGTAGGGTTTTCATAATTTCGAAGTGCTCATATTGCCCTTACTGAACTACCGAAGCACGTTCGTAAGCAGACAGAACTCTTTTGTTTTCGTTCGGTATCGGGTAATCATTTGTGTTTCTTTTGAACAATACCAGGAAGAATGTGCCCAGTTGTGGAAGCCCAAACGTGTGATTTCTCCTGCCGCTTCTATTTCCATGAAATCGAACAGAAGTACTTTCTTCCTTTGTTTTATATTGAGTTAAGGTGATCCATATTGACGGTTCTATGGGTCTGTTACTCAGTGCGAAGATAGAAATCGACTTCTTCTCATAGTGGAGATCATTTGGGACGCAAGGAAAAGTTTAGGAGAGAAAACACGACTGGGTCCATGTGACGATCGACTGAAACGTTTTAGGAAAATCACGGGAAACCTAAAAGACTATACTAGAATAAAGAGTGGGATCGCGCTCCAGTGCAGTGTTTTGCACAGAGCACTTTCTCATTCGGTGCTTTACAGGCCATCAGAGACTGGCCACATCACATTGAACTGAGGCGTCAGACACTACTCTCGAAACCTCTGCTTAACAGATTCCAGTCAGCGACGACGTGCTTGCTCTTCGCACGAAGGCGATTGGTCCATTGCTATGCGGATGAACCGCGCGTAGCTCTCTGCCTGAGCAGCGACCCGAGTTTTGCGAAACACTCGAGATAAAGAGTGTGCGGGGAAACCTTCCGTTACGGCTACCAGGAGCTGCGGTCACTGTGATGGCGCCGGGGGCGATCTCGCTGACGGCGTGGGTGGGCGTCGCGGTCAATGCCGCCCCCTCCCCCCCCCCCTCCACTAGAGAGCACGGTGGAGGCCCGGGCCGGCCACGGTGCGGCAGGAGGCCCTCTCTGCTGCAGAGGGAAGAGGGACCTATAAGAGCGGCCGGCAGCGGACCGCCATCTGTCAGTGCCCGCCTCTCTCTCCACACGCAGACAGGGCAATGACGTCGGCTCGCGTGTGCCTCTGGACCGGTCTGTGGGCCGCCTGCGCCGTCGCCGTCTTCCTGCGGGCAGCCGGCGCAGTACCTCGGCAGCTCGACGGTGAGTCCGGCGTGTCTGTACAACCAGCAGCGGTGTTTCTCATAGCGTAGGGAGCTTCACAGGTGACCTAATGCAGGAATCTGTATTCAGGGCTCTACGGCAACAACGCTACATTCGGTCAGTGTGCAGCTCACGAGCGACGAGCAGGTACAATAAAAAAATTTCCGTGTTACAGCTCACCTCTGTCCTATCATTCATAGCGTACTTGTAAGCCAGCTGTGTCAATAGCAGAGTGACACCGCTGCAGTTCGACTGGGAGCACAGAATTGACACGAGTTTCGAAACTCGTGTAAGTTGCGTCAGAGTAATTTTCTGTAGCATTGCTAAGATTGCAACACGCATCAAACTTGCAGTAACAACTGTCTAGAGATAACTGCTAAAAGTGGGCAAAGTGAAGAGAGACCACATTTTTTAATTCCAATCTTCCTGTCATATTTGCTCGATTCTAGTTAAGTGACCTATTTAACCCTAGCGACTCGAACAATTCAGTGAGCACAAAACATGAGTTATACCTTAAGGTACTCGTTAACTAATTTTGGAAACCGATACCCGCATCGCTGCACTGTGAGACCACTGTTGGCGATAAAATATTTATTTCAATAATGTGCCCGGTATGTGGTGCAACTTATTCTCCGTATGTACGTGTGAATGTGTTAATAAATTCCATTATAGATTACAGCTGTAGTGATATGTAAATACTATACTACTACATATACAGAACTTTTCATGTGAAATCTGGGTATTTTCCAAATATGAATTCCTTTACTACTACGTAACACTAATAATAGGCTTCAATAACACCTTATTTTCTTTTGTACAGCGGTTTGATAAGGACTCTTAAATACTATAACTCAATCTGTTGAAACTTGGAAATTGAAACCACAGCAGGTCACAGGAACTGGCGTACTTACAGCCTACGTTTTCCTTTTGGAGGGAGAGAGGAAGTTTCTCTTGTGAATGTGGAACGGTGTGCGTCAAACTGAAAGGGACAAATCGTGTACTGCACCCATGTCTAAGGCACTGAAACGTTCGTCTCTTCCCTTTAATAGCGCAGAAAGAACTTATCCTCCATAAAGTTGCTCACACTTCATAGAAAACATTCGTACTATATTGTAGAACGTAGATGACTTTTGTTATTTTGGCAGTGAATTAACTGAGGATGGCCGAAAGAGAAATTATTAAATGCTGACTAGCTACAGCAACAGAAGCATTTTTGACAAGATAAATTTGTTAACAGCTAATATAAATTTAAGTATTAGAAAGTATCTTCTGAAGTTATTTGTCTGGAGTGTAACCTTGTACGGCAGTGAAACTTGGATGGCATACAGTTCAGACAAGAAGAAAATAGAAACTTTTGTAATGTGGTGCTAAAGAACAAAAGCAGAGTAGAGGAATGTATCGAATAACAAATGAGGCGCTCAGTCGAATTAACTGCTTTATCTAGTGACACAACATGACTGCAAGAACAGAGCGGTTGATAGGATACAGTCTGCAGCAACAAGGAAACGAGGAACCGTCTGTTTGGTAATGAAGAGGTTTGTGTATATATATATATATATATGTGTGTGTGTGTGTGTAGTTGGGGGTGGGGTAAAAGTCATAGAGGGAGACCAAGAGATAAACATAGTGAGCAGGTTGGAATGGATGAAGTCTGTAGCAGTTTTTCATAGATTAACGTGGAGGTCTGCATCGAACCAATCTTTGGACTGAAGACCGCAACAACAACAGCAGCAGTGGTTTAGAGTGTACAAAGTTCTAAGCGCTGTAATTGTAGAGAAATAAATATGATAATCTGTTAGGTCAGGTAAACTATAATTTTTGTAACAGCTGTTCGATTTGTAGTCTTACTTCAGTTGTAATTAAGCATTTTTCCTCCTGGATATAGCCAAAGACTGAAAAAGACATAAGACTGCATATAGTGTCGAGTGCTAATTGTAGGCTGCGACAATGAAAAATCGTACAATGTTTTTAAAAATGTGGAAAATGTGAAAATAGTGCAGGAAACGCGCCGATAAATTCAAAACCACTTACGGTAAACTTCTGTTAAATAGGTTTATTTTTCTTTTTGGTTCTGAATGTGCCGCACTGTCTAATAATGAAGTTATAGCGGGACGTTCTTCTTCATCAACTTAGTACAGCATACAGGAGTACATGTTGACGTTGTGTGTTTACTAGCAGTTGCAACAGTAATTTCAGTAATAATGATGAATATCACAGCTTGAAGCCTCCGCAGCAACGAACTCGTCAAAAACAGTTTGAAAATCTTATAAGGGTGTTGCAAGGCAGGTTCTGCTGAGAAATAATTACTCAGAAAAAAATTGCATACGCTGCGCTGTTTTCGTCTTAATTAGCATTGAAGTTAGCCAATGAGACCGTTGAACGCACAATTTCAAACGGCCCGCCAGATACAACGAGTGTCAGTTGCTCTCATAGCGTAGAGCAGGAGGAGTCAAACTTTTATATCTCTGATAGTAGTAAAAGGTTTTAACTGTCCCCCAGTTCTACAGTAATAGTGATTTATACAGTAAGAAAATAAATTTCTGTTATAAAATACATAAAGCAGAGTTGTAGCAAGTTAAAGCAAGTAATAATAATTATTTACGAAGTACTTTGTATAAAATTTTTTATGAAAACGTAATGGAAATATCTTTAACCCCCAGGCGCCTGCCGTCCTCTATGAAGCGATAAGAATCAGACTACCGCCGTGGTTGATGACACCGCACGAGACTGCTCAGCCTTTGGCTCTAGTACGATCCTTACTACCGTCCCAGGTCCAGTTTTCGTGTAGCTCTCTTGTACGATATGAGGAAACCAAATGAAGAACACGCCCGGTGATCTAGTCTCTGGCGTCCGCTTGAATTTGCACGCGCAACGGCCCGAATGGGTAACGTCAATGCAAATTAGCTCGGTAATGGCATACGTATGGAATCTTTGTCTCAACAATTATTTCTCAGCACAACCCACCAAATAAGACACTTACAAGCTTTTCAGACTGTTTGTGACCACACTGTGCTGAGAAGTACGACTGCCACCCAAGCACGGTAACCAAAGCAGAACGTGAGGGGAGAAAAGTAACGCCATGAGAATATAAACATATAAGGAGAAGCACATCTATATCTACATCTACATCTACATCTACATAGATACTCCGCAAGTCACCGTATGGTGCGTGGCGGATGGTAAGCTGTACCATTACAAGCCATGTCCTTTCGTGTCCCATTCGCAAGTAGAGTGGGGGAAAAACGACTGCTATTTGCCTCCGTACGATTCCTAATCTCTCTGATCTTATCTTCACGGTCCTTACGGGAAATGTACGTTGAGGGCAGTAGAATCGTTCTGCAGTCAACCTCAAATGCCGGTTCTCTGAATTTTCTCAGTAGTGCTCCTCGAGAACAACGTCGCCTTCCATCCAGCGATTCCCATTTCTATTCCCGAAGCACCTCCGTAACACTTGCTGTTGTTCGAACCTACCGGTAACAATTCCAGCAGCCTGCCTCTGAATTGCTTCGATGTCTTCCTTTAACCCGACCTTGAGCAGATGCGAAACACTCGATCAATGCTCAACAACGGCTCGCACTAGTGTCCTACATGCGATCTCGTTTACGGATGAACCACACTTTCCTACGATTCTTCCAGTAAACCTAAGTCGACCATTCGCCTTGCCTATTACAATCCTTGCGTGCTCATTCCGTTTCCTATTACGTTCCAACATTAGGCCTAGGTATTTAAACGACGAGACTGTCAAGTAACATACTGCTAATCCTGTACTCGAACGTCATGGGTAGTTTTTCCTTCTCATCCGCATTAACTTACATTTTTCTGCAGTAACATCTAGAAACTTTGGTTAAGTCATCTTGTATCATCCTACAGTAACTGACCTACTGTACTTTACCGTACACGACAGCATCATCAGCAGTCAACCGCAAACTGCTGCCTATCTTGTCCACCGGATCAAAATCCTAAGAAGTTCTGGTCTTACGTTAAATCAGTAAGTGGCTCGAAACAGCACATCCAGACACTCCGGGATGATGATGGCATTGAAACAGAGGATGACACGCGTAAAGCTGAAATACTAAACACCTTTTTCCAAAGCTGTTTCACAGAGGAAGACCGCACTGCAGTTCCTTCTCTAAACCCTCCACAAACGAAAAAATGGCTGACATCGAAATAAGTGTCCAAGGAATAGAAAAGCAACTGGAATCACTCAACAGAGGAAAGTCCACTGGACCTGACGGGATACCAATTCGATTCTACACAGAGTACGCGAAAGAACTTGCCCCCCTTCTAACAGCCGTGTACCGCAAGTCTCTAGAGGAACGGAAGGTTCCAAATGATTGGAAAAGAGCACAGGTAGTCCCAGTCTTCAAGAAGGGTCGTCGAGCAGATGTGCAAAACTATAGACCTATATCTCTGACGTCGATCTGTTGTAGAATTTTAGAACATGTTTTTTGCTCGAGTATCATGTCGTTTTTGGAAACCCAGAATCTACTATGTAGGAATCAACATGGATTCCGTAAACAGCGATCGTGTGAGACCCAACTCGCTTTATTTGTTCATGAGACCCAGAAAATATTAGATACAGGCTCCCAGGTAGATGCTATTTTTCTTGACTTCCGGAAGGCGTTCGATACAGTTCCGCACTGTCGCCTGATAAACAAAGTAAGAGCCTACGGAATATCAGACCAGCTGTGTGGCTGGATTGAAGAGTTTTTAGCAAACAGAACACAGCATGTTGTTATCAATGGAGAGACGTCTACAGGCGTTAAAGTAACCTCTGGCGTGCCACAGGGGAGTGTTATGGGACCATTGATTTTCACAATATATATAAATGACGTAGTAGATAGTGTCGGAAGTTCCATGCGGCTTTTCGAGGATGCTGCTGTAGTATACAGAGAAGTTGCAGCATTAGAAAATTGTAGCGAAATGCAGGAAGATCTGCAGCGGATAGGCACTTGGTGCAGGGAGTGGCAACTGACCCTTAACATAGACAAATGTAATGTATTGCGAATACATAGAAAGAAGGATCCTTTATTGTATGATTATATGATAGCGGAACAAACACTGGTAGCAGTTACTTCTGTAAAATATCTGGGAGTATGCGAGCGGAACGATATGAAGTGGAATGATCATATAAAATTAATTGTTGGTAAGGCGGGTACCAGGTTGAGATTCATTGGGAGAGTCCTTAGAAAATGTAGTCCATCAACAAAGGAGGTGGCTTACAAAACACTCGTTCGACCTATACTTGAGTATTGCTCATCAGTGTGGGATCCGTACCAGATCGGGTTGATGGAGGAGATAGAGAAGATCCAAAGAAGAGCGGCGCGTTTCGTCACAGGGTTATTTGGTAACCGTGATAGCGTTACGGAGATGTTTAACAAACTCAAGTGGCAGACTCTGCAAGAGAGGCGCTCTGCATCGCGGTGTAGCTTGCTCGCCAGGTTTCGAGAGGGTGCGTTTCTGGATGAGGTATCGAATATATTGCTTCCCCCTACTTATACCTCCCACGAATGTAAAATTAGAGAGATTAGAGCGCGCACGGAGGCTTTCAGACAGTCGTTCTTCCCGCGAACCATACGCGACTGGAACAGGAAAGGGAGGCAATGACAGTGACACGTTAAGTGCCCTCCGCCACTCACCGTTGGGTGGCTTGCGGAATATAAATGTAGATGTAGATGTAGATGAATTGTCTATATACCAGGTGTAGAAGTACGAAACCGGAATTTGGTTGCAATAATTACATGTCTGTTGTTTGAAACAGATAAACAATATTTTATTCAAAATAATCTCCATTGCTATTTATACTCTCACCCCTTCGGCAGGTTATGAATAACATGGAAAAAAAACAGTTCTTCTTTTGAAGCAAACCAGTGAGCGAGCCATTTTCGTACATTTTCATAGGACCTGAAGCGTTGATCAGGGAAAGCGTGTCCCAGTGATGCAAACAGATGATACGCGGAAGGAGCCAAGTCTAGTATTTCGCAACTGAATGCCTCGATCTTTTCTCTGACCCGTTTTGGTGTGTGTGATGAGGATGACTTTGTGTTGCCTTTTTCATATTCCGGTCGTTTTTCAAGTAATGCTCGATTTCAATCGATCATTTGCTGTTGGTAGCGATCTGTCTTAACGATTTAGCCAGGTTTTAGCAACTCGTAACAGATGACACCCTTCTGATCCCACCAGAGCATTGTTGTTCTTTCCACAGCGATTTGGTCTTGCAGTGGATGTTGATAGTTTGCCTAGATTCACCCATGATTTACGACGCTTAGGATTCTCAAAATATATCCATTTTTCATCACCTGTCACTATTCGACGGAGAAACGAATTTCTTTTGTATCTGGCGAGCAGCATTTCAGAACTGGTCTTTCGATTTGCTTCCTGTCTTTCATACAGTTCATGCGGAGCCCATTTTCCCACTTTCTGCACCTTTCCCATACCTTTCAACTGAAGAGAAACGGCTTTCTGTGCCACATTCAATTGTTCCCCAGTTACTGTTGAGTTTAAGTGTCACCTTCATCCAATAAGGCCTGCAATTCTTTGTCTTCGATCTTGTTCAGTGGTTTCCCGCGCTCGTAGTTTCTCACGTCAAAATCACCACTTTTGAATTTTTTAAAACACTCGAAACACTGTGTTTTTCCCTAGAGCATGTTCGCCGAAAGCTTTGGCAAGCGCTCGATGCGATTCTGCAGCAGTTTTCTTCTAATGATAACAGCATACCAAAGCTATCCGCAAATCGTAGTACGTAGGCAGAAAACTCCACATGTTTGCGGGTTTGTAAGAGGTACGTGTTATGTCTGCGTAAGCACAAGAAACTAACGATCAAAGTCCGAAAACAATTTATTGGACTGTTCAATTAACCAAAACAAATTCTCCAAGTATAACACCAACACAAAACAGTGATCCGTCTTCGAATCACAACTACATACAAGAATAATATAGAAAACAACTGAAATAATTTCCTGCTAGTCTACGCCAGAGACTTCTCGGATATACCGAGCCTAATCCAGAGATCAGCGAGAAGATCCAAGCCAGGCTGCCAGGGCGGCAGCTATTCACACCTGCTGGCGGTCGATGAACTGCCGATGTGCGGCCGAGCGCCGGCCTTTACAGCGCTTCGGCGGAGGAGTACCTCGGAACTATTTTCCATCACGTGGTCTGACGTGTGAAAATAGTTTCGGGATCTGCAGCGACCTCTTCCTTATGTTTATGTGGGCCGGTAGTGGCCCCCGGTGTCTTTGCTGTGATGTTGTTGTTGTGGCCGTTCATCAATATTGCCTGTCGGTTGTGTAGTGCTTCGGTGTGCCTGCGAAGCGGGCAACCCGCGGCTGCAGGCTGTCAGTTTGTTTGCTGATACTCTAGGCGCCGTGATGACTGGTGGAGAAGGCCACAGCAATACGGATGTATGGAACTTGGGTTACTGCGTGTTCACATTCGTCGTCAGCCGTTACAGGAAGCAGATGGCGCTGCAAACGCGGTCTCACGGGCCCTACACTGACGGCTAGCACCATCTATAGGGAAATTCCCGTTTCAATCTTCTACACCTGGTAGGAAACAATATCGGTCCTATCATACGAGGGGCGTTCAGAAAGTAAGCTCCGATCGGTCGCGAAATGGAAACGACTATGAAAATCCGATAAAGCTTTGCACAGATGTGTTGGGTAGTGTCTCTAGTATAACCCCAGTTAGCATCACGTTGCTCTTCTCATTTCTGAGCTCGCAGTGAGTGCGTAAAGATGTCTAGAAAATAGTGTCTGCGGCCAAGTACGAGGGCCTGGTGAGAAATTTCGCCTGAAGCTATGCAGCTAACATTACATAACTGTCGTGCTGTTTCTTCTTCAAGACAATTCTCAGCCGCATTCTGCAGGGGCAATGAAGATGCTCCTGCATCGTTTTCAAATGGAAATGTGAGATTACCCACAATACAGTCCGCAATTGTCTCCCCCTGAGTTTCATCTCTGGTCACATGAACCGCTGTCTTTGAAGACAACATTTTGACACAGACAACGAGGTGTAGGCCAGCGTGGAGAATTGGCGGAAAGCACTGGCGGCTGCCTTCTTTGATGAGGCTATTGAAAAGTTGGTACAACGCTATGACAAAAGTCTAAGTCAGAACGGCGACTACGTAGAGAAGTAGCTGAAAGGTGTAGCTAATTGTTACAAGTAAAACATTTCTGATGTTCACTGTGGTTTCAATTTGGCAATCAATCGGAGCTTACTTTGTGAACAGGCCTCGTACTTCCCTGGGGCATCCCTAACTATACGTGGTGTCTGATGAACACTCGCCGTCGAAGACAACGCAATGTGTTCTGTTGCTTAAGATGTGTTCGAGCCACTGACATTCGTGGCAACCTATTCCGTATGCTCGTACCATGGTTAACACTCGGCAGTACAGAAGTTATTTTTTCGCGGAGCACCTGTCGTGCTTTCACGTGACAACCAGAGGTGTTTTTCCCGCCTGCAGAGGGCGACAGGTGCCGGGACGGCGGCGCCTCCGGGCGGTGCGTGGCGGTGGGTGCCTGCGCCTCGGCTAGGCGCGCCCTGAGGCAGCGGCGCCCCCCGCCCGCGCGCTGCGGCTTCGTGGGGGACCAGGAGGTGGTCTGCTGCACCGAGGCCGCCAACGTCGTGGTCGGTAGCGCCGGGGGCGGCCGCCGCGGGGACCGCTTCCACGGCAACGGCCTCGACTACGACGACCCGCGCCGCGACGGCGGCGGCGACGACGACGACGACGACGACGACCGTGACGAGCGCGACGGCAGCGCCGCGACGGCGGGCAGCCGCGACTTCCGCCGCCGGCAGCAGGGGGCCGCCTCGAAGCGGCGCAGCGACGCCGGTGAGTGAGCCACGCAGCAAGGCGTCCTCCCTGTACCTAAACCACGGGAAAAGGGGAAAAAAGATAAATAAAAGACAATGATGGTCTTAAATATAAACGTAGGCTTCCGATTTTTCTGGATTTGTGACCGCATTGTCACTATCCGAAACTACCGACGTTTCGGAGCAAGTGACCTTCTTCAGGGTGTTTTTGATTACTCCTGAATGAGAAAACTTTGTTTTTTATATACCTGCAGACGTGGCTGTTATCCAATTCTCATAGGCTGTTAAGGATGAAGGAGAAGGCTATTACAAGTTCTTTATTGGTGTTTTTATTATTTCTTCTTACTGGTGAAAACGCTAAGTTTTGATTGGTGTTTTCGGTACTGCTTGTGATTGGTAGAAATCGGCGAACGGAAAACCAGGCGGCAGCTGTGAGTGGCGTTGTTTTCCTGCTTTCTAGCGCCGGCTATGTACCTGCGGCCGCTGCAGTCTCCCGCGCGCCAGTGTGTGTTGCAAAAATTTCCTTTACTTTATGTCTACGGACACAAACTTTTAGTCATCAGACTACCGGTTTCGGTCTATAATGACCACCTTCAGATCTACGACAAAAAGTTTGTGATCATAGACGTAAAGTAAAGGAAATTTATTTGATATTCGGGTTACTGTTTTATTCGCAACAATGTCGCAGCTTGTGTGTGTATCGCCTCACGTGAGCTATCGTCCCGTAGCGCTGTTATTGCTGGCAGCCGAGACGTCGGAAGTCGGTATACGTCTTCTCTGTTCATGTTGGCCGGTCGCTTGGCTATTTCTGTTGCTTCTCTGATCTTCCTCCTGAGAGTAAGAGGCCGTTTCGCCAGTACGCGAGCTTTTCCAAAACCAATCTGTTTGCCGCTCTGATCCTTGTGTTCTGACACCGCCGACTTATATATCCGACTACGTCAACACACCAAACATCAATCCAAACGTCGCTTTTCCACCAATAAAAAGAAATAATAATAACACGAATAAACAACTTCTAATATCCTTCTCCTTCATCCTTCACAGCCTATCAGAATTAGATAACAGCCATGTCTGCAGGGATATAAGAAAATTTTCTCATTCACCAGTTAACAGAAACACCGTGAAGAAGGTCACTTGCAATAGTGACCGAAACTTCCGTAGTTTTGGATATTGACAATGTGGACAGAATCCCACACCCAGACAAATTTTATTGATAATGATAGTCTTGTTTATCCTTCGATACCCAGTCGCTAAGAATTTCTTGAGAGAAGTGATTTTCCTACGCCAAGCCATTTTTTATTTGAAATAAATACTTTATTTCATTTTAGTTTTCTATACAGGCTAATTTCGTCCACTCGTACACGGACAGTTGATGTCTCGTAAAAAATTTACGTTATGCTCCTAGGGCGTGTCATCATGCGCACACTGTTATGGAAAGAGTAACATGTAATGGCACACCAAATAAGAATGCAGAAAAGTAGCAGCTGGTACGGGCACAACGATCACAGATGTCAGATTCGATGTACTACACGAATAAAGTGCAACCACTTTCCTGGTTTTTTTTTGTCTCCGTATGACAACACTCATCCCACAAAATTATATCTTCAATTAACAGCACGAATAGCTTGCTCAGGGTCTAAAGCGTGCATATTTGGTGCATGTAGAATTTCACATCCGTGATTCTCGCGCTCATACCTGTTATTTTATGGTGTTTTATTGGAAATGTCATTACGAGCTGTTTTTCCTCCCTGCTCTGTCGCTCATGATGCTCTACATGCACAACGCGCAATTGTTTTATGAGATGGCACTTGATAATGCCCAACGGAGCGAAAACAGAGTAGCGAACGAAATGAAGTAAAATATTTCAGATTAAAAACAGCCGCACTTACAATAAATGGCTTCTTATAGGAGAAAGTAAAGCAATAGTTCTTCGGAAGTTAAGTATTATTCTCGTATGACAGAATCATACGCTTCTGAACAAACTGTACCGATCTATTTCAGAATTTTACGTTGCCTGTTCTATCTACAGAACCTCCCCACAATGGCACAAATGTTCAAAATTACTTTAGGACAGGTATTTCAGGATGATCACGCGCAGGCACGGGCTAAAGCCCCTACATCCCAGTGGAAGATATGCATAATGTTTTCCCCTCATTCACTTCGCTCTAACTCGCAAACTATTAATCGCACAAAGACAAACTCAGTATTAATGTGTTCTGGAACAGTAGCATCATGTTTGCTTTTTAGTTTCATTTTCGGCAACAAATTTTTAAGAAGAGATTTCCAAAATGCATTTCCTAGTGCTGGTAACGAAACTACATCTAGCGGCAAAGATCTTTGCTTTTGAAATTAGGCGTATCAACTATGCAAAGAAAATCTTAAAAATAAGTCATATTTCCATCTGGGATTCATGTTGTAGCCAACGAATGGATGGTTTCATATTTAAGTAAACGCGCACAGTAATTCAACCAATGGAATTCGGGTCATTCCATCTAAAATACAAGAAGAATTAATTCTTTTTGCAGATGACACTAGTATTGTAATCAAGGGAGGCGTGCATATAGAAACAGAAGAAATAGTAAACAGAGTTCTTAAAATTATTATTGACTGGGTTTCTGCTAAAGGTCTCACCTTCAGTTTTAAAAATACACAACATATTCAGTTCTGAATACCTATGGGTACTACACCAGTGATAAGTGTGACACATGGTAAAGAAATTATAAATAGGATGGAAACTTTAAACCCTTATGTGTCCATGTTGGTGAGAATCTTAAATGTGCAAAAAACGTTTTGGAACTCTTAAAACAACTTTATTCTGCCGAATTTGCACTTAGAATCATTGGAAACCTTGGGGAGAGGCAAAGCAATAAGCTGAGATTTTTTTCCATATTTTCGTTCAGTCGTGTCGTAACGAATAATATTCTGGGGTATTCGTCTTTAAGAAATAATGTCTTCACTACACAAAAATGTCCTAAGGATAATATGTGATGCCCACTCACAATAATGTTATAAATATCTGTTTCAGAGGTTGGGTATTGTGGCCACTGCTTCAGAATATATCATGAAGTCTCTTATAAATAATCCACTGCAGTTGAAAAGGAAGAATGATGTACATAATTAGAATACCAAAAGGAAAAATGACATTCATTACTCCACCTTAAGGTTTTCTTTAGCATAAATAGGAGCGCACAATGCTGCAAATAAAATTTTTGATAACTGATCCAGTGATTCTAACGTTTAACAGGTGGTGGTATTAACTCACATCTATATACTTACAAGAAAAAAAATTATAAATTTTCAGCATGTAGTCATATTTACAATTTTACATACTAATTTGCTATTTGAATGTACAATGACACGTACCACACCATTACGGCAAATACCGAATGGAACATGCAACTAAGAAGTTACAAAGCGGACCTCTGAGAGAACTCTGTAGCACGGGACACTTCCAGTTAAACGTGGAGCATAATGCTCCACCATTTTGCACGTCGAGAGGCTAGACAGCGTTCGTTGCTCCTCATTAGGAGAAACCAGCAACTGGGTTCATAATTAACTTCTTATATCGTTTTAAGATCAGTCACGAAGCTCATGACTAGATAAATGTCCATGGTGAGAGCGCAGTTCGTGCGGAACTGCAAATAACGCTGCCAGAGCTACCTGGAGAAAGACCTGCTCCCTTAACGGTGATCAATAATTCGCTGAATGACTGGTGTTCTCTGTTCAGAGTAATAACAAACATGATGCATCACATCCTCAGCAAATGAGTATCGTATTGCTGCAACGTTTTTCCTGAACGGTTTTCATCTTCGAAGATTTTCCAGATCCCCTTTCTTTCTCATCAATTTCTTTGCCGATCCTTACACTAATGATTTTGTTCATGTTCAGGTCTGCCGCATTTCTTTTATTCGCTCTGTTAACGGAGGCCTACTGGCTTCCATTATATTTTCCTTTCTCGGAGCTCACATGTAACACATATCTCGAGTGACCTCGTACGACACATCCTGATCAATTGAATGAAGTCCAATGTGTCTACTCACAATATTTGACCAATTTGCTTCTGGCTTTGTTCAGCATAATGAAACACTCAACAAATAATACGGTAGCTATAATTTCCGAAAATGTGGCACAGCTATAACACAAATAAATCTCCTGGAAGAAATAGTCAGCAGAACTGACTTAAGAATTTCTGTACAAAAAACAAAGTTTGTAAGAAACATTAAGGATGCTCCAAAATTTCTGAAAACAGGTACTGGCCAAATAGAGAGGGTAAGAAAATTCAAATATCTAGGAATGCTTTGGAAAAACCTTCAATAGAGAAAAGGTTGCATAAAATGGGATACCATGTGGTATCACCAAAGACCCGTACAATAAAAAGTGCCTCTCTAAAAATGCAAAAATAAGGCATTACAACTCAGTACAAAACCCTGAATGCCTACAACTAAGCCAATGCCTGGCATTAAACTATAATTTAGGTAAAATAGAAGTAGTGGGAAGGCGAATTATAAGGAAAATATTAGGGCAACAAAACATAGCAGAAGGTTGGAAATTACGAAGTAATGCTGAAATGTACCAATATATAGAAAAATATTTTAAAAGAAATGAGAAAAAGAAGACTCATGTCTTTCAGGCGTCTATTTCGAATGCAAGACAGTAGATTAAGTAATAAGATTTTCAAATATTTGTGGGGTAAGAAGTCCACAACAAGCTGGGTCAACGAAGTAAAAAAGGATGTAGAAAGAAACAATATAAAAATAGAAGATATAAACAACAGAGAATACTTTCGGGAAAAAGTATTGAAAATGGAAGGGTTCCAAGGCAGGGTAGCTGCAAAGACTGGTTCAAAATGGTCTGAAGACAGAAAGGAGAAACATCCCGAACAGATGAAAGCATACTGGATGAAAAGAAAAGAAAAAGGAACGAAGAATTGAAATTGGAACGTGGTCCTCAGGTGGTCTACTAGCAGTAAAAAGGAAGGAAAAAAAGTACCTGTTACTGCGGTTTATTCCCCATCGATTCACTTATGGAGCTCGACAATAATGACTGTATAAATGCCGCTGTGCGCAGAGTAATACAAGGTGTACCAAAGAGAATCATCCGATTTAAAACAATCGTCACTATTATGTTATTTGAGATACGTGCGTGAACAACATACTGTTGGAAAGAGCAAACTTTCAAGTTTTACGTGTTTCCCGCTAGGTAGCAGGAGTGTGCGCCCACTTCGGTTGTAGTAAAAATGCTGTTGGGCAACAGAAAGCAATTTGTGTTGTACGTTTTACACAGTGCGGGTCAGTAATAACTGTTCAGCGTGACATTTGTGCTGGATACAGTGCGGATCCTCCTACTGCACAGCCATTAGACGACGGTACGAACAATTCCGAGAAACAGGATGTGTGTGTAAAGGCAAACCGCCGGGCCACCCCTGAGTGTCTGACACAGACGTCGAACACATCCGCCATAGTTTCACAAGGAGTCCGCAGAACAGAAATCCGTTCACTGTGCAGCTCGATAACTCAACGTGGCCCCCAATGTCCGTCTGGCGTTTGTTGCGTCGACGTTTACACATGAAATCATACAAAATTCAGCTACTGCAAGCTCTTCGTGAAGGTGACAAACAACAACGTGTGGAGTTCTGTAATTTCTTTCTTGGCAAGTTGGAGCATGACGGTTTTCCTCCACGCTTAGTGTTTGGTGACGAGGCAACAATCCATTTAAATGGAAAGGTGAACCGTCATAATGTGAGAATATGGGGTACAGAACAACCACATGAAGCTGTAAAACATGGGAGGGACTCCCCAAAAATTAATGGTTTTGTGCAGTTTCACAGGAAAAGGTGTACGGTCCATATTTCTTTGCCGAGCACACTGTTACAGGAAGCACATATCTCGATGTGTTTGAGAACTTTCTTTCCCCACAGTTGGACGCTGATTCGAACAACTTCATTTACCAACAGTATGGGTCAACGCCGCACTGGCATCTGGAAGTGCGGGAATTTTTAAATCGAAGGATTACTGAACGATGGATCGGTCGCACTGGAGCGAATGATTCAGCCTTACATTACTGGTCTCCAAGATCACCAGACCTGTGATTATTTCTTGTTGGGGTTTATAAAAGACTCTGTTAATGTGCCACCGTTACCAACAACAGTGAATGAACTGAGACATCGCACAACAGCAGCTGTGGAAGCTGTAACTCAAGACATGTTCGCTGCAGTGTGGGAACAATTTGAATACCGCACTGACATATGCCGTGCATCTCGAGGGGGACATATTGAACACCTATGAAAAGGCATGAAACAGAACTTTTTGAGTATTACGTTCATAAAAAAATTCATCGAGTATCTTATTACTTTCAGAAACATAGACGTGCCAAATCGGATAGTTCTTTTTGATACACCCTGTATTAATGTAATCTTGTGCTCACGATTCCTGCTGGAACGATACGTGTAGTGTAGTCCTAGAATCATCATTTAAAGCCAGTTCCTGAAACGTTGTTCAGTAGGCTTTATGGGAACAGTTTGCATCTACCTTCAACTGTCTGCCAATGCAGCTCCTGCGCTTCTCTGCTTCACTGTCCCGTGAGTCAAAGGGAAATATGACCAGTAGTGCTGCCCTTCCCTGTATACATTCAGTATTCCCTGTAAGTCCTAGTTGGTAGGAGTCCCACACTCTTGAGCAATATTCTACGATGGGTTGCACGAGTTATTTGTAAGCAATCTCCTTTGTAGGCTGATAGCACTTCCCCAGCATTCTGCCAATAAACCGAAGTCTGCCATATGCTTTAGGCACGACTGAACCTATGTGATCACTCCACTTCATCTCCCTACTGAATGTTACACTCAGGCATCTGTAAGAATTGGCCGATTTCAACAGCGAGTCATCGATATTATAGTCATAGTATACTACTTTTTTTCGTTTTGTGAAGTTATCAATTTTAGATTTCTGAACATTTAAAGCAAGTTGCCAGTCTTTGCACCACTTTGAAATCCTATCAAGGTCTGAATATTTGTGCTGCTTCTTTCAGACAGTACTACACCGCAGATAACTGCATCGTCTGCAAAAAGTCTGAAATTACTACTGACATTGCCTGCAAGTGCATTAATATACAACAGAACGGAAATGGTCGCAACACACTTCCCTGGGGCACAAATTGTTGCATCCTACCCGCCAAAAAAATCCTCAAAGCAGTCACAAATTTCGCTTGATAATCCATACGGTCATACTTTAGATAATAAGCGCAGGCTTGGTACTGAGTCAAACGCCTTAGGGGAATGACTTTCAGGATCACTTGTGAGAAAAGAACCGGTTGGGTGCCACATGATCTACATGCTGGTCGGCGTGCACGAGGTCATTCTGTTCGAGGTACCTCGATACGTTTCCGCTCAGAATACGTTCAAAGATTCTATAACAAACGGATGTCATGGAAATAGGACGGTAGTTTTGTGGATCACTCCAGCTACCTTTCTTGTAGACAGACGTGACCTGTGATTTCATCCAATTACTGAGAACGAGTTTTTGTTCGGGGGATCTACGATAGATTACAGTTATATGTAAAACAATCTCGGTTTTCTTGCCGCGTCAGTTCTGGACAAAATCTCAAACTTTCGGACGGCTTCTGATTGGTCGGCGATTACTTTCTGCTGTCGCAGACGGTGTCACTGTGTGCGCCGGTGGCGCCACCGCTTCCGTTGGAACGTAAACCTTGGAAGGGACGTCTCTGCTGCTTCTCTGCATCGAGCGCTCGTTTCCATGCACAGCTCAGATGGTATCAGCTATCGCGGTTAAAGTTCTTTTGGCTCATTCTTATTTCAACAGCCTCCTTAATTACAGATTCCCAGTTCGTGGAGGCATGGGACAGAATTTTTGTTTCATCGAACAATATTTTATGTTTGTTCGTGAGGCTGTGCTCTGCAATTGCCGAGTTCTCCAGTTCTCTATTTTTAAAATGGCGTTGGTGTTCTGCACAGCGGTCGGAAACGGTACGAAACGTCTGACCTATATAATTGCTTCCACACTCACAGGGGATATTATAAACTCCAGGGACCCTGAGGCCGAGATTGTCCTTAACAGGACGCATCATCTCCTTAATTTCCTTAGGAGGACGAAAAATCGGTCTTATACCTCGTCTACGCAAGACTCTTCCTATTTTTCTGGAAATCGCGCCACAAAAAGGAAGAACCGCAATCGGTGTTCCGTCCTGTGAGTGTGCAACATTTTCACGTTTCCTTCTTTTTGGAGAACGCTGCCTTTATATCGCGTGCACCATAGCCATTGCTCCTGACGATGACGATGGAGGTAATCGTCGAAAGCTTGAGATTTTATCCAGAACTGACGCGGCAAGAGAACCGAGAATGTTTTACATATAAGTGCCGTCGCGAAAATCTTCGTTCCCATAGATTACAGTTACAAGAGGGAATAAGTCAGACCCAAATTCAGTGTAAAATCTGATAGAGATTACTTTGCGCCCTGAAGCTTTGCTAAATTTGAGCGATTCTATTGTTTCTGAACGCCACTGACACTAATATCTACATCTTTTCAGTGGTGCGATAGTTAAATTGTGGCAATACATTTATAAAGGAACACTTCAAAACCGAGTTACCGTTCCTGCTTTTGCTTTACTACTCCCAGTTTCAGTTCTGTCTTGTCCATAAGTGTCTAGAAACTAACGTTGATACTACTAACAGCCTTTGCATATGATCAGAATTCCTTTTGGTTTTATGAGGAATCCTTCGACAGCCACTGGTGGCTGCACTACACGCGTTTCATTCAGCCAACCGCGTTTCATTCAGCATCTCCCTATCTCTAGGCCTATGATTTCTTTCACACGCCGGCCGGAGTGGCCGTGCGGTTCTAGGCGCTACAGTCTGGAGCCGAACGACCGCTACGGTCGCAGGTTCGAATCCTGCCTCGGGCTTGGATGTGTGTGATGTCCTTATGTTAGTTAGGTTTAAGTAGTTCTAAGTTCTAGGGGACTGATGACCTCAGATGTTAAGTCCCATAGTGCTCAGAGCCATTTGAACCATTTGTTTCACACCTATTACGAAGTAGTGTCCTGATTCTTTGGAAGTTTCTTGAAGGTGGTTGGCTGAACTCGGTGAATGATTTCCGCATGAGCCTCAGCCCTAAAGTAATTTTGAAAAGTGCATAGAAAAGATGATACCGGTGCCAGACAGGAGATTAGCACCGCTACTGCCTGCTGCAGGAATCGATCAAAGGATGCTGGCAGCTATGCTGATCGGATCAGATGCCGTCCCGTCATATCCCATACGTGTCCAGTGACGGAGTGGTCTAGTCATCGTGCAGACCAGTGGAGTCGACGAGCAGCTTTGCTCTGGACGATAATAGAAGCAACACCATAGCTCCTCGTACCGGAATGGCAACAGAATAATCCAGATAACAATCTGGACATCTCCGGCGCTGCTCAGTGTTCTCTTAACAGACAGGTCTTCGTTCCACAGTCCTCTGAGCTGGAGCTGTGTGTCGTCATCATGCCTCTGCTCTCCAAGTCGACGCCTCGCTCGCAAACTATCAGTAGCAGGCTCACGTCTCATCACGAAACACAACGCCACAGCACCGTTCAGCCCTCCATTTGCGCTTTTCGATACTCCATCACACATGCAATATTTTCTCAAGAGATATGAGGAGGTCAGGGAGCAACAACAATGTACGTGGCTCACTGCGTTGCAGGTGGCTCTGGCTAACAGTGTGGATACAACAATAATCCTAACTTGGTTGCTATCAGTGATGGCCGCTTCTGTAATGTGGAGATTCATGCGTGAATCTGTATACCGTCGCTGGCGAGAACTATAACGAACGATTACCTGCGCCTTTCTTGCGATACCAGTGCTGATGCACATCAAACATCGTAGGAAATTCTTCGAAAAAAGCATGCAGCAGCTCACAGACCTTTGTGAAATATGATTAACTGTAAGAGTGTTGGAAGTCGACTTTAGTGTACAATGTTTTCTAAACCAGAATAATCACCCCCCCCCCTTACAGACACACTAGCAAATCAAACAATTTTGTAATGGCCTCAGTGTCTCCACGCTCATTGAGTAGTCCCTTCATTTTTCTTCTGTCGTAAGATATGAATCACCCACCTGTGAGTCCAGTGTCACTGCAACAGTTAGAAATTCGTAATCGTAAAAGTGAGGAACTTCCACTGTCTGCGAAGCAAAATCACAAACATAAAAAAACGGATTTTCAGAAGGCAAGAAGTATTTCTTCAACGTAAACAAACGAGTATGCTAATACCCAATATTTAAGGAAGCAGTTTCCGATACTTCGCATTTGACTCACAGCAGTGCCTGTAAACATATAAAAGCGACTTGACACATCAATTTTCAGTATTACCATGTGCCAGTGCAATAAAGATAATGTATTTATTTTCCCTTGTTATTGAGGACGAAATCTATTAGATATCTGTACTGTTTTCATACAGATATAGCTGTATTATAATTACGTGACAATGTCAGTGTTGCAGGAGGCGATCTTTAAATACTGTGGTGCAGTGTAATTTTTAGAAAACTTATTTGACAAGATCTGCCCGTTACTGTCTGCTGGATAGGTTCTTCCGATGGTGTCAACAGGTAACACGGTTCCTTATGTTGTCTCGTATCATTATGACGTATCTATTATACCGCACAATGCAATGGTGCATGACGGATATATATTGTAACTACACCTTTCGATTATCTTTTCGGCCGGGCTCGCAGTATAGAATACGTCAAAATATGACATTTTATATTGAATGATTTTAGGCAAGGTGCAAATAGTTTAAATAGTAATACTGCTTCCTTAGTACACGCTTATTTCTCAATAATGCTATTGTCAAGTAAACTTGTAGATGTTACAACTGATGAGTCTACCTAAGTTTATAAAAGGTTAGTTCACATTTATAATTCGTCTAATTGGAACAGACGCCCATATTTTATCAGTGAATAAACAGTCAATTGTCTGTGTTGCTAGACTGTAATAAGTCACGTTACTTCTGTTTGTAAGAAACTTTTTCCTTGAAATACTTTTGACAGCTAGACTGACAATTGATTCTCGTTGATGCTTTATCTTTACTGCGCAGTCTTTGACAGTCACTGATATTAGTTGTGATTCATTCACTTTATAATTTTTTTACAATTTATACCGAGGATTATCTTTTGTTTTCGTTTACTGTGTGTTTTTATCCGTTCTCGTTTCCCAAAAGTGAATAAAATTATCTAGATAAGTTTTATGCTTAAGATAGATTTCTTCATTGAGAACACCATTTGGATGATTTTTTTTGTGTGCCTATACATCTATAATTCTTCAAGAATGTTCACAGCATGTCCTTTTGGTATTTCGTATAAAACTTGTAATGCAATTTCGACATGTTTTGCTTTGTGGCTTTGTTTTTTTAGGTGTAGGTAAAAGGCCATTTCTTGTGTGCTTTCTAAATCTTTTGAAACTTGAGTTTGGAATTGTAATCATGATTGTGAAAAGCGTCTCGCTGTAAGAACCCATGTAGGCACTGCTTTCTGTTACGTGATCTGAAAAAGGCCATCCAACTGGCCGAAACTAGTAATCGTCGTATCTTTCTTTGCGATCTCGGGAAATAAAAGGTTTTCCAAAAGCAGACTGAATACTAGATACAGTATATTAGAGTTTCTAACGGAGTCATTCGCGGTACGATCGATCTACCAATACTGCGTTTTACTGGTATTTTTCACGTTCCTTTCTAATTCGAAATAACGAACAGTAATGTTGTATTGGTCTAATTATACGTGCATGATTCTAGAATGTTTTAATGTATGCTACCTGAATTTTCGGGCTGCATATTGTCTGTTTTTGGTCTAAGTTACCTCCTAACTCTGTTCTGATATACAAGTAAATCTAGATTTCACGCTTTAGAGATTTAATTTTCGACGCATTAGCTACGAAACCTAGCAAAGTGAAACACATTTATGAGACACCAGATATCGTGAGAACGAACTGCTCTTATTTGAAAATTAGCGCAGTTGGAAAATGACAATCCATAACTTATCATTTATTTCAGTCAAAGTCGCGATTCAGTACATGTTATTACCGGTTTCGGCTGCCTATATTAAACCGCTTCTCTAAGTGAACAAATAATCAGTTTTAACTTTCCTACATTTGCAGAATTTCTCGTTTTTGTGAGATACTGAGAACTAGAATGTCATTTGAAACAGAGCCTGCATAATACGTGACTATTATATTAGCATTAGCGTTACGAGCAACGTCTATGCACAAAGACCATCTTAACAGAGTAAAATCATTTGAACAGTTTGTGTGTCAGCAAACTTTTTGTTTCAGTAAAATGCTTTTATGAATTGTACAGGTTTTTGTCGGTAACATAGTATTCAGTGCATCAGAATCTGATGAACAAAGTATTGTAGTTGACATTTGGCAGCTGTCCTCCGTCTCCGCTATCTTTTGTTAACAGAAAAGAAATAGTGTAAGGAACTTTGCTTGGCGAGTAACAGTATCCATAAATTCCACGGAACATACAGCACTGTACTTGAAGACGCTGCTATCTGTTGTTGCAGAGTGTGAGGTCTACAAGGCGATCCAGAACGGTCCCACCAACCACATCCTGGGCGGCCACGATGCGCGAGACGAAGAATTTCCGCACATGGTGAGCAAGGAAATGTGATGTCCGGTTTTTACTGATATTTAATTATCGCGCTGGTAGCAGCAGCCTGTATTAAAAACTGCCAGAAGCGATTGTCGGCGGCAGTGTGGAGCGTGCAAATTGTGAACTTTGATTACACCATCATGTACGCAGTATTTTTTACAGTGTAATGTTCCTGAATGTCAGATGGTCACTTTTTTGAGCCCCATATGCTCATGGGAATTCCTGAAGATATAAAATACAGTATTTCGAAAGCGGTATGGAAAAATCTGATCAAGCTATTCAAATACCGAAGAATCATAATCGTAATGAACTGTTCCGAAATGATGAAATTCAGATGGTTAATAGAATTAATTTCGGTAGTGGCTGCCTTTAGTTCAGCTATGGGTACAAAACCGATAATAAATCTAATACAAGGTCGTAAATTAATAAATGGTCAGAATCGTTATAAATATTGCGTGAACGAAAAAAATGGGACTGTAATGTTAAAAGCAAGCACATTTTCATTTTGGGTATTAACAGACCGCATTAGTTGTATTTTAGTCCTTCATTTTTAGATCGCTACCTGGTTGCATAGCACTAGAAGTTTCTAGCTTTTTAGCTGTAATGTTATAGTTATATGTTCACCTAAAGCTGGCGCTGCCAATGCCATGAAACTGGTAGTGGTCCAGAAACAAAGGACCACTCATGGCTGTGGTTACAATATCTAGACGGTTGTCTGCTCAAGCACATTTTGGACGTTCTTCAACAAATTAGTTTAGAGACTTCATAAAACGGCAAGTTCTGACCATAAAAACTGACTACTTCAACTTGTTGTTGGAAATGGTCAAAGACATCTGCATTAAGTGACTGGGAAAAGGATACGATTTGGACCGTTGGCTGTGTCCTAGAAGGGGTGATGTTTTCGTGCGTTGAATCATCACAAGTGTAGCCTCGTCTCCACAGGTGAACGGTACAGAAATCCTCAAACACTTCGCAATCATTCCTTCCTCGTTTATATTCCAATACGATGCATTACATCATCATGTCCAAAGCTGGAGTGGTTCGATGAATAGTCCATGGGCGTGAGTGAACACCACTGGCCTACGTGTTCCCCTGACCTCCTTTAGGGCATTTTTGCGCTTTGTATTGAGAGAAATGTTTACGCCTGCTCTAACCGTCTTCATAATTTATGAGAATGTACTCAGCAGTCAGTGACCGGCAAATTCCTTCCATCCTTCCGGTGTCTTGTGTACTGCGTAACAGACTACATGTGGGCTGATCCTAACAAAGTTTCAGTTTGGTGTTTACTGTCAACTTTCCTTGTTCCACAATATTTTTTTCAAGAACTGAGAAACACAGACAATTGAATCATCTGTACTGTTCGTGACGTTGTAAGATGATTGCTCTTTGTTCTTTTTGTAAGTGAACTACCAATATAAGTGGAATGATCACGCCCTGATTTATTGAAACTATGCCTTGTTATAAATGAATTCCAACTCATAGTCCACCATCGTGCAGTGGTTATCGGTACCTCTCTCTGTAATTGCGGTGTAACTTATGGTAGTACATCTCAGAATCATATGAATGACGTGCAGCAACAAAGTTTTAAATGACTATGGTTTAGCAAGTAAATCTAGCCGGATCGTCGTAATGTTCTCTGGAATTTACTTTATGGAACGTCAGCAACTACACTTTATAGCGCCAGCCCTAACGTCTCTTCACGCAAAGGCCGCCATTAAGACCTGCCTTCACAGCTGAAATTACGCAGAGAACGGGGTATGCATTGTTATAAATAGGGAAAAGCATGTGAGAGTTGAAATACTTGGTTAACCTTGTAATACGCAATCACCAGTCACACAAAGGTGGCACCTTGCAACACGAGAACACGAATGGCGGTAGACGAAGCCTACATAATTATATATGTAAATATTCAATAAATGACTCAGGATAGTGGAAATTAAAATAAACTGACTGTATAACTGATTCCTAACCCGTGAACATACATCGACTGAGTATTAGCGATCAGCAAGGTTCAGATACATGCGCACGACTACAACAAAACCGTAGAATGAGCGGAAGTGAAGGACAGAGTGATTGAACTGATTGTATAACATTTCAGATTAACAAGGACACACGCCTGTTTGTTCTCACCGAAATTCTCCACATCACACGTATGTGCACGGCTTGGTCAGAAATGAAAGTGGCAGAACTGTGATCTTCAGATAGGCAAATGTTTAGAAAACACATCGCTCTTGGAGCGGGTCGGGGGATGCACGACCCAAGTGTCCCTACGTGGGAAGTTCTTCCATTTTTACGCTACTTATCCTGCAAATAAACCGAAATAGCGCTAAATACAATGTATTTATTAGTATAAAAGAGTTAAAAAGAAAAACAGAAGTAAATTCTGGGATTGCAAATAAATTTCGAGGAAGGGACTGTAAGCCGTAAACGAGAACTTCATATATAAAATTGGAATCTTATATTATTGTACAGTTGATGATTTGCAAGTGTTGCGTGACATTTATCGTAAAAATAGGGGAAATTATTCTTCGCGTGCTGCTTCCAAGGGCTTTCTGAAAGTCAAAACAAAACTAACGAAATACAAAGAACTTTCCGCTTTAAATAATCCCATCTCGTGGATGCTCTAAGTACAGTCCTTTCTTGGAAATTACTTGGAATCCTAATTTTTTTGGCTTTCCTTTTTATGTATTTTATGAAGATATTAATAAATCTCTTTATCTAAGAGGCAATGTCCTAACTGGCTGACTGATCATCGCCCAGCCCAAACCGCTAAGAATAGAAACTTGAAATTTGGAGAAGGTGTGGGTCTTATACTGCAGACCCCGCTTAAGAAGGGTTGTCCGAAATTCCACTCCTTATGGGGTGAAATAGGGGATGAACGGTTTTTTGAAATATGCCGTTATTAAGGGAATTTTGAAGCTAGAACTACGAAAGCTAGTATATTGTTTTTCAGTCAGAAAATAAAAAAACGTGTTGCTGCATTTTTGGAAATTCAACCACTAAGGGGGTAGAATAGTGGGTGAAAATTTTCTTGAAAATAAATAATTACTAAAGATCTGAAGGATTTTAAGGCTACATCTGTGCCAATTGGCATTTGACTTCTCGGTTAGGAATAAAGAAAATACGAGTTTCAGTGTTTTTGGAAATTCGACCCCTAAAGCGGTGCGATAGGGGATGAAAATTTTTAAGAAAATATTTCGTTACATTAAAAAATTTTAAAGCTAAATTTATGAAAATTGGTATTTCATTTCTCGGTTGGATGTAAAGAAATATGTGTGAGGGGACGAAAGTTGGTATGGAAATATCTCCACAAGAAAGCAAACGGCATGATTAGCAAAAACTTTGGACCCTGATTACCAGAATCACTTTTTCGTTCAGAAGTACATTCTGAAACGTACCTGCCTATATGGTCTTAATTAAAGGGAAAAGCTTAGACGGTGTTGCAGTTTCTGAACAACATAAAAATTCGATTAAATAAAAACAAAGAAAACAAAAAAAAAGCTCTGCAGGCCTTACACTCTACGCGAGTGAAGTAGCGGGCGCTGAGCTAGTGCATTTTATTGAGGATTATTCCGATTTATTTGCAGTAAGAATTTCAGCAAAAATTGAAAATAAAAAAATAGTTTCCGTATACGGGCTCGACCCCACGGCCCTCAGATTGCAGTTCCGCACTGTTACCCCTGCGCCAGCCGCTATCTGAAATCTGCGCTAGCGTTAGTAGTGGCTCGTGCCTCACTCGACTCGTGCCAAAAACGTATTTTTTTTAAACGCTTAGCCATCTGGAGCTCCCTCTGCTGTCACTTTCATTCTAGTCAAGTCCAGCGTATACGGTAAATCTGAACGAAATCGGCAGTGACGAGTAGGCGCGGTCTACTTGTAAGTGACAACAACACGATTCTGTGAGCAGCTTCAATATCACTGAATTCACAGAGACACGTAACCTCTGCGACAGCACGCGCGTCGATACCAGCCTAGTTTCGCATTTCATAGCAAATGCAGCACACGGAGTTAATGAAAAGTAACTGTGCGACAGGAACATCACACGAATTGGTTAATAGTGGAAACCTTGCATTTGAGCAGTCGTTTGGAAGAACCGCAAATAAATTTAAGTCTCTCACCACTGCTGCAAACCCGTTGCCGCTACGCATCGCTGTACCCAACAATCAGTAATGTCTTACTCCCGATCCTGCGTGGAGTGACGTGTTGTGTTGTGTTGGTGTTGCAGGCGGCCCTCGGCTACCAGGTGCCGGGCAAGAAGGAGCTGAGCTGGCTGTGTGCCGGCTCCCTCATCAGCGACCAGTACGTGCTGACGGCGGCGCACTGCTGCAACAACAGGGACAGGTGCGTCACGTCCTGCTGGCTGCCGGTATAAGCTCATCCGGCACACTGCCATCCATCTACTAGAACACAGCGTGTTTGTTCAATCTGGAGAACGGAGTGTGAACTGCAAACAACTTGTGAGGCGTGATTCAGGAATGAATGCAAACAGATCACCCGAATTAAAATTTGGATTACTTGCTGAATTAAGGATTCATAAACTCTGACAGGCTAATTTCGCCATCAGTTGAAAGAATTAGAAGTCTACTAGCCACGTCTTCATGATCTCGAGGAACCGGAGAAGTCACTTCTCAGTCCCTGGACATTTAGTTGTTTAAGAAATCGCCTAAGATGTCGGGTAATTAACTGCGGAAGCTTTGTCCTTCTTGGACACACCAGGGGATTTCCGAAACGACCGTCGAGATCTCCTACAGGTTTCCGTTAAAAAAAGAAAAAAACTGGGGTAAAGTCTGTTAACAAGTATACTTGTGATTCCAGCTAGTGTGTATTTTTGGCATCGACCACCCTTGGAAAGGAGACCCATCTCCCGCTGATCCTATAGAAAGAAACAAGGGTGCCATCTCTCACGACACAGTAATTCCCTTGGCATCGGAAAACACCGGAGGGGATGACTTCTTACGTCACTCCTCTAAGGATTGCAGTTATAATAGGAAGCATTTTTAGGACGTGATTTTCTCAACGAAGGTTAAGCTAAACACACGAGCCTTTGTTTAATCCAAGGTTCGTACCGTACTGGACAGCAACCTTTACTGTTCCGAAATGGTAGAAGTAGCTGGAAGGCTATTTAACACGTATCTGTTGGACACAAAACTCTTGACCAGAGGTAAATAGCAACTTTCGGCATCCGTAAAGACCTCGTGGCAGCGTTCTTTACATTCTTCACTTTGCAACCAGCTATAAACAAAATCAGACCCGCACCCTCGTCAAATGCATTTTTTTTGGAAGAAGCAGTTTTCCGGGAAGCTATGAGGTCACTTAAATCTTGTTAACCTACCAATGTAGCGTCAGTAACTCATCTAGCAATTGCGCCAGACCCTTGTCTTATGTAGGTATTGCCGACCGCAGCGCCCTATGCTGCCTGTTTACATATCTGTGTATTGGAGTACGCATGCCTGTACCAGTTTCTTTGGCGCTTCTGTGTATTACAACGTAAGATCGCACCTCTCCGCACCTCACACCTTGGCCCCTGTAACAAGCGGCAGCCTGAGTGTGGACTTTTGTCGTGGGTTGCAGACCGGCGCCAGTCAGGGTGCAGCTGGGCACGGCCAACCTGAGCTCCTCCAGGGCCGGCAGCACGCGCTACGGCATCAGCGACATCGTCATCCACGCGGACTACAGCAGGTCCTCCTACAGGGCCGACATCGCGCTGCTCAGGCTGGACAGGAGGGTCTCGTTCAGCAGGACCGTCTCTCCGGCCTGCCTCTACACCAGGGGCGGCGACCCGCCGACCGCTCTCATCGTCACTGGCTGGGGGGCCACCAACCCCCTGGGTAAGCACCAAGTCTGGCGCCAGTTCAACTCCACCTCACCCCGGCTTTACACGGGGAAAAGTCATTGCGAATACCACAACGTACATTGAATTACATTCTACTTGTTTTCCTTGTGCCGCATCGACGCTGGGGCGGTAAGATTGTTAACATACCTGACACGGTTGGTCGAACGGGTAGTCAGATGCCGTTGCTGTCGCCACCCCGTTAGCCCCTGGGATGGAGTATGTGCTTCCCCAAGTATCTATGTCTAGTTGTATTGTAACAAATAAGCCCTGGAGGAGCTCAGGTTGGTGGTGCCCAGCTGCACCCCGACTGGCGGTGGTCTGCAACATCATAAAATTAATATTTTTGATGTAATATTTGTGACCGAGGGCTTATTTGTTACAATATAATTCTGACACGGTCACTGAGCCTTAGCAACTATGTTCAAAGTTTTATATATCTATGTCTAGTGCTGTTCATGTGAAACTGAGCGAAAGTTTCTCTAAATGTTTGCGAATCGGGCAACTGTGGCGGGATTGGGCGCGGGCCCAGTATTCACCTAGTGAGACGTGGTAAACCGCCTAAAAACCACATCCAGGTTGGCCAACACACCGAACCTCGTCGTTCATTCGGTGTCGGAGCACCTCCCAGTCCTGGAAGCGGTGCGCTTTAACGCCCGCCGCTATTCGGGCGGGCGTAAATTGAATCTGATTCGCTGAGATTAGTAGATTGAATCGGTGGGAATGAAATCAATGACGATGCAGTGGCATGAAACGTAGTGACGATGAAAACGTGGACGGACGGTGGGTACAGCACTGAAGAGGAGAAGTGTGCGAGGTGAGACGTCCGGGTCCCAGTCTAGTACGGATTTTCATTAAACATATTCGTTGCAACCAGTAAGGTTGTAAGATATGAGCGTGTACATAACGATTTCACACCCCACTTGATAATTCAAAATTGGTCTGCAGTTGCATCTTACAATGTGAGTTTCAGTATTTAGTAACGCAACGAACTCAGCAGATGTTGTATTAGCGAGTTGGTGTACCACCTTCAGGTTGAAAATCTTTTGTCTGCGTTTCCCTGTAAATAGATTTGTTTTTGGAGGGGTCAGCCTTGAAAAAAACACAATTTTGTCTTTTCTTCTATTTCCAAGACATGTTTCGCTGAAGTTTCACTATCATCAGTGGTATTTTCATTTTCTTTCTTGTTACCATCTGCTGTGCATTTCCTGAGTTTTTAAGATTTTCTTTACTGCAATTTGTTTTGTTTGACAGCTCTTTATTTTTCCGGATTCCCCATTATCTTCAGTGCGAGGACTTCCCTCCAAAACTGTTCTAAGTTAGTGTTTCTTTTTAACTCACTTATTCAAATTTCTGTTCGTCATCAAGGAAAAGCATCATACTGTGCAATCTCTCTCAAGTAGGCTCCAACCATTCGTTGGGTCAGTTTTACATCGCTTAGTATATTTCTTGCGAACTTTACAGTTCATAGCTTCTTTTTTTACTCAATCGGAAACAAATAAATAAAATAGAAATAAATAAAAATTATTATTTTTACCTTATGTTCGCAAATATTTGAACAACTGTTTACATACACAGCTGTATTTGTTACGGGCCCAAAGTCTTATACGATTTTTAAATGTCTTCATATTCACCCATGACTGTACATTTATGACAATATTCACTGTTTCAGTTTCGACATTTTCAGCATCTTCAAGAAGTTACAGATACTAAAAACAAAGCAGTAGTCAACATTAATAAAAGGCATAAAATGACATGACTCTCCATGGCTAAAATAAAGAACTCGTAATGTCAGCTTTCTGAGAACATTATTTACGGGCATGTTTGTTATCGTCGTACTCGCCAAATATACTTGGCATCAAACATGTAAATATGGCAAGGAGTGAATCGCCTCCAACAGAAAGTTGTTCCTGTTATAAGGTGGCTAGCTTGCACACAACAACTAAACGACCACGTCATAGGGCCAAATAGGGTTACGAAACAGCTGTAGCAGAAATGATGGCAAAAAGGATTAGCAATTATTTACAATAATTTATTAATAGACGTTTTATGCTACTTAACTGGTGTAAGAAGCCTCTGTGTTGGACTGTAGTTGAATGTTCACTTGCATTAATTAATTTTTGAAAAGTAGTATGATGGTCGTGAATCAAGCGAACGGCACCTGACCTCTTTGTGGACGCGCACATCGAAACTGCTATCAGTGGCCATGAGCCAGTAATAGCAGCAATGATTAACAAAAAGTACAAAGGGCAAGGAAAACAAGTATGAAGATTAGGGCTATTGATAGAGAGATGGCAAACAAAGCGCGTTTGGCAATCAAGAGAGCAAGGTGTGGAGCCTTCAATGACTACAGCAGCAGAATATCGTCGAAAGATTTTCCACAGAACCCAAAGAAATTCGTGTCAGATGTAAAAGCTGTCAGTGGCATCAAACTTACTGTCCAGTCACTCAAGACAAGACAGGAACTGAAATTGAAAATAGCAAACCAAAATCAGGAATGCTCAGCACTGTTTTCAGACGCTCCTTTACAAAGGAAAACGTGGGAGTACTGCCCAAATTTAATCCTAGGATCAGTCAAAAGATCAGTTAAATAGGTATTAAATCCAAATTTAATCCTAGGATCACTAGATCAGTTAAACCAGGCCCCGATTGAATACCTGTCAGATCCTATACCCAATTTGCGGATGAGTTAGCCCCTGTGCTAATTATAGTTTGTCACACAGCCTTCGAACAAAAACAAAAAAAAGTAAAACATGGCCAGTACGTGGTAGAAAGTAGAGGTCATACCACCCTACAAGAAAAGTAGCAGGAGTGATCCATAAAACAACCGTCCAACATCCGTGACATTCATTTGTTGTAGACTCTCAAAATGATGTATTTCAAACGGAACGACTTCCTCCATGCCAACCAACATTGATTTCGGAAACATAAACCATGTGAAACCCAATTCGCACTTTTCTCATGATATGCTGAATCCATGGATCAAGGTAGTCAGGTAGATGAAATATTTCTCGACGTCAGAAAAATGTTTGAGTCAGCACCATACCTACCCTTATAATCAAAAGTACGCTCGTATGGGATATCAGCCGAAATTAGTGACTGGACTGAGGAGTTTTTGAGAGGGAGGACGCAGCATGTTATCTTGGTTGGAAAGTCATAGACAGTTGTTGAAATAACTTCGTGTGTAACACGGAGACGTGTGTTGTGTATTAATGACGTTGCGGACAATATTAACGGCAACCAAAGACTTTTCGCAGATGAAGAACAATCTAGAATGAAGTACCGTCTGGACGAAGCTGCACAAATACTCGTTCAGACGTTGGTAAGATTTCAAAGTGGTGGAAAAATTGCTAATTTGCTTTGAATGTTCAGAAACATAAAATCGTGCACTTCGCAAAATGAAAACAACGTAGTATACTATTACTGTAATATCAGTATCTACATCATACTCCACAAGCCACCTAATGGTGTGTGGCGGAGGGTACTTTCGGTACCACTATCTGATATCTGCAACCCTGTTCCACTCGCGAATAGTGCGTGGAACGAATGATGTCGGTAAGCCTCTGTATTGGCCCTAATTTTTCGAATTTTCTCCTCGTGGTCAATACGCGAGATGCATGTAGGGGGAAGTAATATGTGGTCAATACGCGAGATGTATGTAGGTGGAAGTAATATGTTGTCAGACTCCTCCTGAAAAGAGATGTCCCGAAATTTCAATAGTAACTCTCTCCATGATGCACAACGCCACTCTTGTAACGTCTGCACGTGGAGTTTGTTTAGCATCTACGTAACGCTCTTTCGCCAGCTAAACGATCCCGTGACTAAACGCGCCGCTCTTCGTTGGATCTTCTCTATCAGTCCTACCTAATAAGGATCCCAGATAGATGAACAATACTCAAGAATAGGGCGAACAAGCGCATTACAACCACTTCTTTCGTGGATGAGTTACATTTCCTTAAGATTCTTCCGATGAATGTGAGTGTGGTGTCTGCTTTTGCTGCTATCAGTTTTATACGGTCATTCCACTTAAGATCGTTCTGGACAGTTACGGGTAGATATTTTACGGCAGACGCTGTCTCCAGCTGTTTGTCATCAATAGTGTAGCTGTGTAGTAGTGGATTTCTTTTCCTAAGTATGTTACATTTATTTACGTTCAGGGTCAACTGCCAGAGCCTACACCATTCATCAATTCTCTGCAGGTCGTTCTGCAAATCCTTACTATCTTCTGGCGTTGCTATTTTGGTGTAGACAACTACATCATCTGCGAATAGCCTTGAAGAGCATCCGACGCTATCTATTAGAACAGAAACCGTCCTACCACACTTCCCTGTGGTATTCCAGATATTACCTTTACATCTGTCGATTTTGTTCCCTTAAGAGCGACGTGTTGAGTTATATCTGCAAGAAAGTCTTGAATCCAATCGCAAGTCTGCTTCGATAATCCGTAAGCTCATGTTTTTTTTTCATTAAACGGCAATGCGGGACGGTGTCAAATGCCTCACTGTAATCAAGGAACACGGCATCAGCCTGAGCGCCGTTGTCCACTGCGCTGTGGATCTCAAGGAGTAACAGAGCGAGCTGAATTTCGTAGGATCTCTGTTTGCGGACTCCTTGGTGATTTTTATAGAGGAGATGTTCATTTTCCAAAAACGTTATAATTCTTGAGCGCAAAACATGTTCCATAATTCTACAACAGATTGACGTCAACGATATAGATCTATAATTGTGTGGATCTGTCTTACGGCCTTTCTTAAAAACGGAATGACCTGCGCTTTTTTCCGGTCGTTAGGTACCTTTCATTGCTCAAGCGATCGATAATAAACTATTGCTAGAAGGGGAGCAAGTTCTTTCGTATAATGTTTATAGCATCTCATCTGGTCCTGACACCTTTCCACTACTAAGCGATTGTAGCTACTCTTCAATTGCGCGATCGTTTATCTCAATATCTATGTCACAACTGGAACCAGTCAGCTCGTACAAGTACGTTAATACTTAGCAGGGACACGATATGGAACGATCTCGTAGGCTCTAGTCTTGGGTAAAGCAGGTGTCAGACTTCGTTTATTGGTAGAGTACCAGAGAAATGCAGTAAGTCTACAAGGGAGACTGATTATAAATCACTCGTGGGTCCCATCCCAGGACATTGCTCAAAGTGTGTGGGACCCGCACCAAATTCGAGTAGTGAGGACACTGAGCGTACACAGAGAAGGGTAGCGCGAATGGTCACAGGTTTTTTTGACGCGTGGGAGAATGTCACTGAAATATTGAAAGAACTGTCCCAGCAGACTCTTAAAGACAGACGAGAAAGCCTACGTAGCAATATTTCGAGGACCGTCTTTAAATCATGTGTCTAGGACTGTACTACAACCCTCTATATATCGCTCCCTTAGGGATCGTGTGGACAAGATTAGAACAATTACGGAACGTACAGACACATTTAAACAGTCGTTCTTCCTGCGCTCCGTGCGTGAATGGAACGGAAAAAAGCCCTGTTAACTGGTACAGTGAGACACACCCTCTGCCACGCACTTTAAAGTGGTTCGCAGCGTCTGGATTTAGATGCAGATGTAGATGAAGGACAGTTGTGCGCTGTCCAGTTCGGGTCTTCTTGATGGCGACTTTGGATGAGTTCTGATTCCCGGTCCTGATGACGTCTTGAGAGAGTGTGTGTTGAGATACCGTGCTGAGCAGAACCGTGTATCGGCTTATAGTCGCATTGGCCGACAGACGTTCATTTGGGAACTATTTATGTGACGGAAGGTGGAGGCGTAATGCAGTGTGTAGCCGCTCTAGCCTTCTCTCATTTGCGCCTGATTTGTAGATAGCACAGCGCTCTCCAGTGTATAGCTGTGTCTCGTGTCTTCTGGTGAACACAGCTGTTACTTCAACGCGGAGAATACATACCTTACCACCCTAACCATTCTGGGCAATCCACAATGTTTAACATTTCATTCTAATTACTGCTACACTGTCAGCAATGATTATATCTACGATTGCACCTGTTAATCATAATCACATTGTCTTGGGCCCTTGAAGACGCAGTAATCGTTTAACACATGAAGAGGATTTATGATTACTTTCATTTCTGATACTAACTGCTATAAGCTGTTACAGAATCCTTAGCGCTGAATGCTAACAAATCCTGCAGAATCTTTTCACTTATTTTTAATCAATGAACAGATCTATTTTGTATTTTTTTGTCTATGAGAAGAGTAAAAGCACACACAAGCAAAAATTATTGTGAGGTGCAAAGGGCTATGTTGTTCGTTGTTTTTGTCTGAGACCTTTCGGAGAGGAGGCAGCTCACAGCTTAGGAATGAACGTCGGCTCTCCCAGCTGCAAAATTCTGTACGTCTGCGCCAAAACTTTCCATTTAACTTTTCCGGAACATCAGTTTGTTCTTACCCTTTGTCAAGTAGGTTAACTGATCTTGTTCTTTCGAGTTAGGGAAACAAAGCAACATTCTTCCTTGTTTCTGAAGGTTTTACTTTTGCTTCTTTTTGTCTTGTTATTGTGTTTCGGACTGCTAGATAACTTTTGCTTTATAATGTGGAAACCTCACTCTGGCAAGTATTTGTTCCTGATGAAGTTTATCAGCCGACACACACTGTCATATTAGTTCATCAATAATTGTGCGACGATTTTTGTTGACATCCTGCTGAATTCACTTAACGATTTCTAAGTGATGAGAGATAATTCAGGTGGTAAGACGTTATTTGACTGAGAAACGCACGTTAAACCCATAATGAATAAACACGTTTTCAAAGTTTGCTTTCTGAATATATCCGAAATAACAGCAGTAACCTCATCTGCAGAAGTTTCCAGCTCTTCTCCTTACCCTGTGGTCACAGGTATCATGGTAATGGTAATGATTGAACTATTCGTGCACACATGTTTCCCTTTGACCTACTCGCAGACTGCTGGTATTTGAAGGGAATCAAGTTCTACAAAATCCCTTTCTGTCCTCGCGAGTAGAGAATAAAAAATGGAGAAAACAACGAGTACGAACTAGGGCGACACCACACAAAAGACGAAAGTGGAGAGCCCAGGCAAAAGACTCCTAGGTATTTTAAAAAGCATCTGCCATTGTAACGGTCTTCATTATCTATCTATGGTAATGATTTATTTGTGAATTTATCATTACCCATCTCACATTCTACCCTATTAGTTCAGTGATCTAATTGTCACAAGTTAGATGATATATTGTTTTACTGTTTTTGGAACTGAACCTAATTACTACATCTTATTGTAAATTGATCTATAAGTTATCCATCTACATATTTTCACTTTACCTAACGTGCTTCCTAACAAACAGTTATGTATCTATGGTAATGATTTATTTCTGAATTAATTATTACTCATTTCACATTCTACCCTATTAGTACAATGATCTAATTTTCACAAGTTTAATGATATATTGTTTTACTGTTTTTGGAACTGAACTTAATTACTACATCTTTACTGCAAACTGATCTATAAGTTATCTATCTATATATTTTCACTGTACCTAACGTGCTTCCTAACAAACAGCTGGAGCTCGACCTAACTGTGGTTTGTTTGTAAAACCATTGTAATTCCGAAGACACATGTTACATTGAACCAGTGGTTGTCAATTTAAGCATGTCACTTCTCACCTACTTTATAATCCTTTATTGAAGACACAATACCCATCGTTAGGAAATCCCCCCGAAAGTTTTATTTTTACTGGAAATATGATTGAGACTTTTCTTTGGAAAGATGAAATCTGTTTTTGAATGACCTCTGCTCTGACAGTTTCAAGTAAGCAGAAACATTGCTCACAGTGCATATACTGAAGGTACTGATATGATCAAGTAAACTGAAACTTAATAATTAGTGGCAGGCAGTTTTAATTCTACAGTGAGAGCAGTTCAGGGATGAAAACGTTGAGAGTTCCAAGATAATAATAAATTTAATGAAAGTTGCAATTTAATCGTTACACTCAAAATATCAAAGCTTTGAAAGAGCACTGATAGCAGTAACTTTAGAACTGCTATCCGTTTAGTACGTTTCTGAATGACATCTAGCTGAAACTTCCTGGCAGATTAAAACTGTGTGCCGGACCGAGACTCGAACTCGGGACCTTTGCCTTTCGCGGGCAAGTACTGGCGGAAGTAAAGCTGTGAGGACGGGGCGTGAGTCGTTCTTGGGTAGCTCAGTTGGCAGAGCACTTGCCCGCGAAAGGCAAAGGTCCCGAGTTCGAGTCTCGGTCCGGCACACAGTTTTAATCTGCCAGGAAGTTTCATATCAGCGCACACTCCACAGTAGAGTGAAAATCTTATTCTGGTGACGTCTAGCTATACATAACGGGAAATACAGAAAGCAATTGGATTTAGGGTAGTTTCAAGTCAGCATAACGAGCGTAAAACATTTAACAAGAGGTGTAGATCTGAATTCACAAAAAAGCACCTGATCATCACCCTACTAACTCGCTTTTTGATGACAACAGCGGGTTACGCATGGTCAGTTCATCGGTGTTCACAACTGTTGCGCAATGTTGGCAGGAAGCATCCCGTGCGCACCTTCTTTTGGCATCTACACCTTATTACGAGCGATGTCGTCCATCGCAGCTCCATTTCATCTGCTCAGTCATTACTTCCGGCTTCACTGGATGCACCAACGAGTGGCTTCCTACCACGAGCACACACTCATACCAACTCTTTCACTTCTGTCTGCGTGCGAGACAACCTGCTGCGCGCCCAGTCACGCACGGGGTACCCTAACTTGTCTTTTCAGATAATTATCGACAGACTCATATAGGACAAGCCTCAACCAGAGTGGAATTACATACGCTTCGCTATATATAATTCCTTTGAAATGTTCACACTGATTACAAATTCAGTTCGAAAAAAAGAAAAACAGAAAAATAAGAATGAATGTGCATAATTTAAAACTATCTATTACACACATTGACAGTATTGTGTCAACAATATAGTAACTGTGTTAACCGTGTCTTTGTGTAACTGAGATGTTACATTACACGCTCAACTAGAAGTTCGCTTGCTCTTGGCACCTTTTAACTAACTAAGGACGGAAAATGCTGAGTGTTTAACACCTCTCCTCTAGCATAACGGTAAATATTTATTTGTCCACATAAACTGTCAACAGAAATGCAAATTTACGGAATATATCTGCGAAGCGTAAAACTCTCAAAAAAACATTTCCGTAATAAAAGTAATGTTCCAGCCACGTATTCCTTTATCCAGGTACAAAGCAGAGTCGAGTTCTGCTGCAGGGCACCGTCCGGTCGCTTCCCTTCTCACGCTGCCAGCAGTACAGGCAGAGGTTCCCAGAAGGCCTCGATTCGTCTGTTGTCTGCGCTGGTGATCCACAAGGAGTGGTTGCCATCTGTGACGTAAGCTATACATAAATGTCTTCTTTCCTTCAAATACATTAATGTATTGCTTCAGCCAGATAAACACTCGTTTGTAAGAAGAAGCAAAATTTTCTGTGTAGAACACCATTCTGAAGACGTGTATTTCTCTTTCAGGGTGATTCTGGGGGTCCCCTCCTTGCAAAGGAAGACACCTTTACCTACTCGATCGTCGGAATAACCAGCATAGGACCCAGTCCATGCGGCGGAAACATCCCGAGCCTCTACACCCGTGTTTCCAGCTACATTGACTGGATAGAAAAATACGTCTGGCCATAGAAACACTGGTTCTTCTGTATGGTTCTTTCTTGCAACTCAGGACAAATCTTTCGACTTTTCCAGCGATACACCGTTTGGGAAAACCATCAGAAGTGTGAATAGCAGTGCTCGATTGTGAACTGTAACAATAAGTAGTCTTTTTACTTGTGACTGTAATAATGTGCTTGTTGGAACGAGATCAGTCAGTCACAATCACAGTCACATAGTTATAGTATGTGACGCCTGTGTGTCAATGAGTTGTTCAAGGCGACATCAGTTTTTCGTAACAGGTAGTTTATTTTTATTTATTTTTTGAAAGTAGATGTGTGTGAATATGAATACCGAAAAAGTATTTTGAAAATTTTCAACTCGCATATAGTTAGTTCCATTGGCCGATAAATAAAAATGGATGTACGTAATTTGAGTGAAGCAGATAAAACTTACTGAAGATGTGTGTTGCAGAATCTTTCGTATTAAGAGACAATAAATATCAGACTCTGGTTTCGTTGTTATTTCACGTACTGTTAATAAAAGATCGCCTAGCTAGAGAAGTTTGAGTAATTGTGGCAGAAGTTCTTAATTCAGTAGTAGCCCGCTGTACTAGTGTGAATGAGTGGCATGAATCTGTGACTAGTTGTCTTCGTAATTCCACAGACAATTTCCTGATTTCAGGGAAGACTCTGACCAGCTCAGTTTTCGTTACCTTTAAACTTAATTCTCACAATTTGCAAGAAATTTATCTGAATTTCATCCATAGTAGATGCTGTTGAACTCCGTGACTGTTCCTTTATAGGGTGTAGAAAAATTTAACGTCCTTTTATTATAATACTCATAGATTAATGATTATGTCAGAAAGAGATAAACATAACTCTCACTGTTTTTTTGTATAGACTGTAACGACACCAAAGGAACTGAATTTTTATCCTATAATTATGTACATAATAGAGTGTTACTCTTTTGTAGATATTAGTGCTATACGCTACCAGTATTATATTATTTATTTGTGCAATTGTAATTAGTTTTATCTACCCTATTTACGTATAATAAAGTTCTTATTCCAATAAGACGACCTTATTTCTTTCAGTATTACTGATAGTTGTCTAGAATACATATTTCTTGCAGGGATTATCCATACGAGTAGGCATAGCAGATTCCTGATGGTGTAACTACTCGTACTCAAGGGATAGTTTACTGCCATATATATGTGTGCCAGGAGAATAATTAAAACTCAGTACGCTCTGTTTTCAAGGCGCAAAGAGAGTAGAAGAAACGCGATGGCACCAGCTCCCAGACGGAGAGCCAACTCGAGCTTGGTACAACTGCTAACCAATTCAGAGTATGGCTGCATCCAGCTCCAAGTTGCGTCCACGTCGCAACCCTAGCATTATTAAACACTAGTTCAAGTTAATTGGCAGGGAGATGACCAAATACACAGTGGGAAGCACAAAATACGATATAAATATCCATACGCCGTTCAACTAAACAGAAATTTATGGTTAGCTTTAAAACTTAGCAACCCTATCAATTTGGCTTAACTTGAAAAAAAAAATGCAATATCGGGTTTTTTCACAGAAGGCAAGCCGGCATGCGAGTTAAGCAGTTTAGGGAAAAAAAAACATTTAACGTAAGTGTGAACGACCTAAACAGAATTTCAGACCCCTGCTCTCTCGAATGCTAGTCCAATGTCCTGATCACTGCACCATCTGACTAGATGTGGAACTCATGAAACAAGTTACTATTTTTTGAAATCATCCGTGCGAGGTACCAGATTCACGTTCAGATACTGAGGCAGCAGTAATTTTGATGGATTTCCGGTAAATCAACTCACCAATGGTAAGCAAGGCGTGGCCGGATTTTCTGTCGACATCAACAACGAAGCAATGAAACAATTTCGATTTTCGAGCAGTTCGGTTGATATGTTTACGCTGTTGTTTCACGAATAACACCTGTAATTGAAATAACAACTTTCTCTCTACTTTCAGGAATACTGACATGTATTTATTGACATAGCGAACGCATTAACTTCTTGCGATTAGTGACGGCTGGTGACAAGCCAAAATTTCTACCGTGAGTGAATATGCGTAATAGATAATACTACAAAAAGAGAAGCAATTCAATGCGCAACAATGTAGCATGTTATTGGCGACAACTCGTAAATAACCTTAAAACCTACCACGACATGGAAGTAATACTGAGATTCATGAAAAGACAATTTACAAGGTTTCGTATTAAAAAAAATTGTTTACCTTTTCTGAATTTTTAATCTCACTTGAAAGCTCACGCGACGGAGAATCCGAAAACCTTCAACTCTTTGTCAGATTTGTTGGATGGAGTATTTATTGGAATGAATAAGAATTAAATTGTATCGTAAATAATATTTTTAAATCATAAGGGATTCATATTGATGTTGATATGAAAACGGCAGTTATATTTTTACGCCATTAAATTAATTAACAGCACTACAAAAGTCAAAGTTTTAAGAAACTTTAAGCTATAATCTTGAAGACCAAATATCAAGTTTCACTCTCTAGTCGCATTACGTGTACTGTTAACATCCTAAACAGTAAAACGATAGTCCCATAGTTTAGCATCGACGTAAGAACATTACACTACCGGAAAATAAGTAGTACATCTTTTCAGAAATTTCCAGTTCACTCAAGATTTAGTGTTACAACAGTGCATATGGAGTACATGAAGTGATTACATTTACGCATCAATAGCACAAGCGATTCTGAGCTACCAGGTATAGACCCAACGCTGAAACACATGTATCAGTACGTCATGTAGCCTCCACGGACAGTAATGCAGGCGTTGACTCCGACATCCAGCCCACTGCACAGGTGGCGAGTTCTGTCGTGGGGTACTTTATGCCGTGCCTGCTCTGCTCTACCTGTTCACGTAGTTCTGTAGGAGCTGTTGGCTGACGGGTCACACCTCGTCCCATCATACGCCACACGTGCTCGACTGGAGACAAGTCCGGAAATCGTGCTGGTCAGAGGTTTCACGTCTTGCAGGGCGCGTAGTGTTTCAGGGGCAGCGTGCGGGCGAGCGTTATCCTGTTGGAACTGCACATTATCTTCCTGTTGCAATGACGGCAAAAGAAGGGTCCAATAACACTGTGCACGTACTGAGCGCTGGTTAGCGTCCCTCCAGAGACACGAAAGGTGAGCGAGAGGTGCAGTTTATCGCACCCCACCCAGACCACAAGGCCTGGGGAGGTGCCAGTATGTGTTGGACGATTGTACTCCACGAAACAGCGTTCACCAGGTCTACGTCGTGCGCGCAAGTGACCATCGTTTGCATGCAGGCAGTGTCTGCTTTCATCGCTGAAGACCACGGCGTGCCATTCCATCTTCCAAGTGATCCTCTGACAAGATCAATGGAGCCGTCCACGTCGATGCTGTGGCTTGAGTGGAAGACTGGCTGCAGGCCTGCCTGCTAATAACCGGTTCGCAACAGTTTTGTGTTGACGTGTCTGGGCTCACAAGCCTTCTTACCTGTGCTGTGGTTGCTGTACGATCTGCCGCTGCTGCCCTTACAATACAACAATCCTGGCGGGCGTCTGTGTTGCGTGGACGGCCGGAACCGCGTCTACGGGTGTGAGAATGTTCAGTTGACCACTGACACCAGCATGTTCCCTGAGGCAGCACGTTCAACATGTGTGGCAGTTCTCTGGAAGGACCATCCTGCCACTCGGAGGGCCACAAATTCACCCCCTTTCAAACACGTTTAGTTGGTTGTAGGAAGCACGAGTGCCTCTCCCTGGCACGGTTGCCTGCATCCTTCACACGTTTGCAGCATACTGAGCCTTCTGGCTGTGAACATTTCCTATTAAAGAGAAGACAGATGGCGCTCTGGCAGCCACTGGAGCACGCTGTCTGATGGCACGTCTATTATCCTCCAGATGACTTATGCCGTCATCGGATCAAAATAGATATCGTCTTCCCAGGTGGAATAATATTTTTCTGGCAGTGACAGATTCATTAATATCTATTCTACTCTCATTTTTCCTTTTTTTTTTTTTTTTTTTTTTTTGCGTAAACAGGTCAGTAAGAAAGTAACGCTGAAGGCTACTTGTGAGTTTGTCAAAGATCTTACACTTTTCTTAAGTGATTCGTTAATTTCTCTTACATTCGGCATTTTTTTTAATAAACACGTGAGTAAGAAAGTAATGCTGAAGGACACGTGTGAATTTGTCAAAGACCTTACACTTTCCTGAAACAGAACTGACTTGTAATGTGTACGCTCTAGTATGCCGGCGTGTTTATATTTCTGTTCTGTACATTTACTTATTGCGCGCCTATGATGAAATGGTGCAGTGTATACATTAGGGAGATATTAATCTACTAGTGAACAAATTAAGATATTTGTCGAAGTCAGCGGCCTATTTATTTATTTAAGAGGCATCAGAGGAGATTAAAATAAAAATCTACACGGTACCTAGACTCTGGGAATACACAACGCGGCTCTGCTATTGAAGAACAACAACGCAACGAAAGGTAAGGTCAAACTTTTCAACTGTTGGAGTTCAGTTAACGTTGCAGCGACGGAATTCGTTGTGCGTACATCATGGCCTATGAGAAAACTTGCAGACAAGAAAGCTGAGTGCCGATTACAGTACTACACTACTCGAATAGTCGTCTTACAGACATTAACTAACTAAATTCTCATTAACTAACTTAAATTATGGACACAATAGAAAAAATTATTCATCGTGATGTTAATATATAGTTTCTGTGAGAACTTTGTTTCTGCACTATTATCTGAGATACTAAATAATTCATTTATAAAAAGTTGTGCAATTATTAAACAGTAAGATAAATACAGTCATTTTATAACTGGCGTCACGACCTATCCAACAGTGCATTGTACACATAAGTATCGTATCTGTAACATTTGTTATTGATTTTATAAACAATTTAATATATAAATCTTAGTAAGTTAGTTAACATTTACTTTATAAGCCTCTAGACATAGAAGGCAATGTCCTGACAGACTTTGCTGTGGCCTAGCGGTTCTAGGCGCTTCAGCCGGAACCGCGCTGCTGCTACAGTCACAGGTTCGAATCCTTCCGCCAGGCTACTTCCGTAGCTGCGCGGCTTCTCCACGTCTTTTACATTCAATCCTGCGTTCCCTAACTATCGACCAAGTCATTTGCAGTACATTATATAACAATCATTTCAGTAGTTATTTAAGGGGGGTAGGACGTCAAACGGGCCGACTTGGAGCAGGAGAGGCACCACAGGACATTTTAATTTCCACTGTCTATACTTTTACAAATAAATTCATTAACCTTTGTCAACATGACCAGGAAGAATTCAGAATTCACACTCTTAGCAGTGGAACTTCGAAAATAATAACGAAATAATTTTTTTAGATGTGAATTGTTATCATTTTTTCACTTATTAATGGCAGCATTTGTTGCTATAGGTACACTTTCCTTCATAAGTAAGAGAGATCCTTCGATGAATTTTGCACAGCATAGAAACCATACTTAAAGGTGTATGAAACTCTAGAATTTTCTAAATCTATTAGAAACTGTGTTAAAAATTGAGGTAAATAACTATAAAATTTGTGTTTTTTCTAATCATGAAGTTTAAAATACAACAGCTCATTCGTTTTTTCATAAATTAAATAGAGTTTCATACACCTGTAAGTATGGTATGTATGCTGTGCAAAATTCATCTAAGACTCTCTCTAACTTATGAAGAAAAGTGTACCTATAGCAACAAATGTAGCCATTAGTACGTGAAAATATGATGAAATTTCGCACGTAAAAAAAATTATTTTGTTATATTCTCGAACTTCCACTGCAATGAGTGTGAATCCTGAATCCTTCCTGGTGATGCTAACAAGGTTTTATGAATTTATTTGTAAAAGTATAGACACTGAAAATTAAAATATCCTGAGATGCCTCTCCTGCTCCAAGTCGGCCCGTTTGACGTCCTACCCCCCTTAAATTCACAACATCGTTCAAAAAATTCACATAACTGAAATGTGTATACATAATCAAAGAATTTCCATGACAGATACAACATTTCACATAAGCAACACTAGAAACTTAGATAGAAATGTCGATACAGATAAAAAAAAAGTCGAAAATAGGTGTTATAAGCTGACATAGTGTTTCTTTACACAAAAAGATAGTTTTGCTCTAGACAGGCCCAGTTTTAAGAGTTTTGTATTATGCATACGCCGAAAAACATTTGTCGCAAAATTTCGCAGTTTCGTGACGTTTATTTTCAAACTCTTAAAACCTGGGAACACTGCGTAATACAATTAAAGGATCACTTTTTCGAAACTCCGTAACTGTCTCCCAATGCGACGCAGAAGTTTAACATTTGGGTGACAGGTGCCTACAACCTTCCTCTGTAATTGTGCAGATGCATGACACCCTGCGATGCCACCCTCTGGCTCGGCGACGCGTCAAACGGCAAGCTGTCGACACAGGCGAAAAAATGGCCAGATCTCAGGAGCTCATGTGAGGTGCAAGCAGGTTAATGACGCCACATAGGCACCAAGTTTCACCACAATTTTGCCCAACACCATCGTGGGCTTGACGTACGATGTTACGGTTGTCACACACCCTCTTACCCACATTTCACCACTTCTTTTGACGCCACTGCGATGGAAGTCAGAAGCACGACGCCCAGAGTTGAAATCGCGTGGTTTTCTTATACGTGGCCGGCGAAAACATTTTAAACACACCACCGCTGAGAATGGACACGAAAAGGCCTCAGGCGGTGGCACAAAGCGCGTCAATGAAACCACCCTTTCTCTGGGACGTTGATTCCCACACACTTTGCTGTCGAAAATGACAGTTTGCAGTGAGGGGAGCAGCAGGACGACGTTCTTGACAACCTTTGGCACTGCCTGCAACATTCAACCCCTCTCTAAGAACATGGTGGAACTGCAACACTACTCAATGTGATCTGACCCATTTGGAGTGTAGTGCGACTGCACGTTTTTGCTCTGGTATACGGAGTGGGACCACTAGGGACTATTCAAAACCGTTCGACGAAATTTGAAAGTGATTTGAAGCAGCAAAGTGTGTTATACGTTTTCGGCCCTTCTGTTGACGTCCTTCAGTGACGTGATCACGGGGAAGGGGGGAAGGGAGAGGCGTGTGACATTGACACATACATGAATAATAAGAAAAAGATCCCTCCAAGACCAGTTTGGGGCTACCCGCACACCTTTGACCACCTCTTTAAAAATGTACCTGTACAGACAGAATCCTTGACTAATTCCTGGGCGCCTGCAGATGTGCAACCCCTCTGACACCCTACAGCTGACACTGAGTGTTGATGGCCTGCTCTTCCGGCATCCACAGGCGCGTAGGAATCGGTCACGAGTACATTTTTAAATACGTCTATAAAGCTGTGCAGGTGGCACTGAAGGCGTTGTCTAACTGAGTGATGTTACAAGGACCCTCTGCCGTCGCACACCACCCTCCCGTCCCCCACCAATGATCACGCCACAGGACACGGAACAGGAGAGCCGAAAAAACGTAAGACACTTTGCTGCTTGGGATCATGTTCTGGGAAATAAGGATGAATCGGGACGCGGGAGGACCTTACTGGGGACCGCCGCATCTGTCGTCCTGGCAAGATAGGTCGACTGTCGGCGCAGCCAACTCCAGTGTCTGTGGCCAATGACCGATGACATAATGTACCCGTTACTTGGCAACGACTGCATCGGTCTATCTCACTAAGCTCAATGCGAAAATGTCGAACGTTGGTGGGGACAAGGTTATGAACGACTTGGTACCATGATGACTTCCATCGGGAAAATAGGTAGGCTGACATTAGACGTGACAGTCTTCCAATCTGTCTCTGGCGACAAGGTGTCCAGAGAGGAAATGCAATTTAGAAACGTCCAGCGACGTAATAGCATTTTTACTGAAAGCTGCGACTGGGAAAGGATACCAACCCTCAAACAACTGACATCAATAAAAAAATTCCACAATATGCCTCAATTTATCATTTATCCTACCAACATCTGTTGACACTCGAAAGTAGGGCGCCGAAGAAAAAAAAGCACAAACCTTGGACCGAACGTCAGGGAGGCCCAAAACTGCCATCAGCTGGGGTCTCGCCATAACCTCATAGCGTACCAGAAAAATAGGGTTCCGACAGATAAGCTTGGCCGATGATCGTTGTAACTTTCGGAACGTCCCTGCAGGAATGGGAAAAATTTGTGCAACAAAATAGACTTCACTCGACACATAAGTTTCCAAGGTCAGAAACTTACGAAGTGACGAGAGGGAGCGACGCTTGTATTCAAGGATCGCTCCTTGAATCCTATCCGCGACGGACTTATAATTTGACACTTCCATCTTCATCGGACATAGATCAATAATTACGTACAACGATCGATAGCTGGCGACCGCCACAGCCGGTGGAATCTCAACCACGTCAAATACCCACAAACTGAGTTAGCCACATTTCAGGTGGTTAACCTGTGCTCCCGGAAGACGACAAAATGCATCTAAAACGTGCTTGAGCACAGTATGTCGTCATGAGTAGGTAGAAGTACCACTACGTCATCGTCATACGTGCGGACGATAAACCATTCTCCAAATAACGACCGACCACCCAATGAAGCAGCTCTGTACGGCAGTAAGGGTTGCAGAAAGAGAAGGAATAGCGACATAGATTGGGGGACTCCCATGCAGGACACTTCCACACACTTCTGTGAGCGGAGTAAGACGACCAATCACTTCAAAAGACGCCTGAATACCAGTAATTAGAGAGCTGGATATCAGTAGCGCAGCATTATTAAAACCATCTGCAGTCAGCACTCGCAACAGAACATCATGAGTAACTCGATAAAGCGCATGACTGAAATAACATGAATAAAGCTCCCGACTTGGCAACAGTGGAAGCAATCGAGATAAGATCCCAACATTCAGCATCGGGAGTTGGGAGAGTACGACACGAGAGACAATTGTGATACGTGAAAATGTCGGCAAGCAAAACCAACAAACGGCTATTTATCGCCCGCGCTACGACTTTATAATCGAAATTGAGTAGCGTTATCGGTCGGACCTGACTCACGAATAGACTTCCCTTCTTTCTGGGAATTAAGACAATTTTTCCGACCTCAAAGGAGACGGGATGTCTCCCCATTGCACCACTTCATTCACCATAGATGTTATCGTACCTCCTATCAGAGAGCAAAACCAAACATAAGATTATTTGGGAAGTCCATCCAAATACTGCGATTTGCGGGAATGAGAGCGAATTACAATGTCAGATACGGGGTCGCGATGAAGAGCTGCCAAAAACTTCTCACGGAGAGCTGGCGTAACAACACTATCGAGGAGGGTAGTGAAGTCAGCGGACGGTACACCGTGTTAGTTAGTTAGTTGGATGCGTGTTCCATTGATCAATAGCACGATACGGTAGCCGTTATGATGTGGAATATATATACACTCCTGGAAATTGAAACCGTGAATTCATTGTCCCAGGAAGGGGAAACTTTATTGACACATTCCTGGGGTCAGATACATTACATGATCACACTGACAGAACCACAGGCACATAGACACAGGCAACACAGCATGCACAATGTCGGCACTAGTACAGTGTATATCCACCTTTCGCAGCAATGCAGGCTGCTATTCTCCCATGGAGACGATCGTAGAGATGCTGCATCTAGTCCTGTGGAACGGCTTGCCATGCCATTTCCACCTGGCGCCTCAGTTGGACCTGCGTTCGTGCTGGACGTGCAGATCGCGTGAGACGACGCTTCATCCAGTCCCAAACATGCTCAATGGGGGACAGATCCGGAGATCTTGCTGGCCAGGGTAGTTGACTTACACCTTCTAGAGCACGTTGGGTGGCACGGGATACATGCGGACGTGCATTGTCCTGTTGGAACAGCAAGTTCCCTTGCCGGTCTAGGAATGGTAGAACGATGGGTTCGATGACGGTTTGGATGTACCGTGCACTATTCAGTGTCCCCTCGACGATCACCAGTGGTGTACGGCCAGTGTAGGAGATCGCTCCCCACACCATGATGCCGGGTGTTGGCCCTGTGTGCCTCGGTCGTATGCAGTCCTGATTGTGGCGCTCACCTGCACGGCGACAAACACGCATACGACCATCATTGGCACCAAGGCAGAAGCGACTCTCATCCCTGAAGACGACACGTCTCCATTCGTCCCTCCATTCACGCCTGTCGCGACACCACTGGAGGCGGGCTGCACGATGTTGGGGCGTGAGCGGAAGACGGCCTAACGGTGTGCGGGACCGTAGCCCAGCTTCATGGAGACGGTTGCGAATGGTCCTCGCCGATACCCCAGGAGCAACAGTGTCCCTAATTTGCTGGGAAGTGGCGGTGCGGTCCCCTACGGCACTGCGTAGGATCCTACGGTGTTGGCGTGCATCCGTGCGTCGCTGCGGTCCGGTCCCAGGTCGACGGGCACGTGCACCTTCCGCCGACCACTGGCGACAACATCGATGTACTGTGGAGACCTCACGCCCCACGTGTTGAGCAATTCGGCGGTACGTCCACCCGGCCTCCCGCATGCCCACTATACGCCCTCGCTCAAAGTCCGTCAACTGCACATACGGTTCACGTCCACGCTGTCGCGGCATGCTATCAGTGTTAAAGACTGCGATGGAGCTCCGTCTGCCACGGCAAACTGGCTGACACTGACGGCGGCGGTGCACAAATGCTGCGCAGCTAGCGCCATTCGACGGCCAACACCGCGGTTCCTGGTGTGTCCGCTGTGCCGTGCGTGTGATCATTGCTTGTACAGCCCTCTCGCAGTGTCCGGAGCAAGTATGGTGGGTCTGACACACCGGTGTCAATGTGTTCTTTTTTCCATTTCCAGGAGTATATATATATATATATATATATATATATATATATATATATATATACAGAGTGGAAGATTAATATTTCTATTATATATCCCATTCCCTTAATGGCACAAAATGCATATACTATATTTATAGATTTATTTATTCCTATTCAAGAATTCATCTATACTATAGAAGGAGTTGTCAAGGAGATATTTGATTTCAATTTACTTTTGAAGCTATTACTGCTGTCTGTCAGACATTTTATTTCATCCTGTAATTTTTGATTCCATTCCAGCGTAAAAATTGGAAAAATACCGGGAAAGTTCAAACGGTTCAAATGGCTCTGAGCACTATGGGACTTAACTTCTGAGGTCATAAGTCCCCTAGAACTTAGAACTACTTAAACCTAACTAACCTAAGGACATCACACACATCCATGCCCGAGGCAGGATTCGAACCTGCGACCGTAGCGGTCGCGCAGTTCCAGACTGTAGCGCCTAGAACCGCTCGGCCATTCCGGCCGGCGGGAAAGTTCAAGCACGCATTATCTCAGATTGGGATGACCACTCAGGTCCATCTATAGAACGAATGGTAGTGAGATATGTTCTTTGACATCGCGTTCGAAGCCGAATTAGATGACACAGAGACGCCAACTCATTCTGGAGAATCGAACGTGGCTGGGAACGCAAACGATGGCTATGTGACTGCATTCTTTAAAGTTGCGTGAGTTTCGCCTTCAGGCAGTGAACATCCATAACTCCCAAACGGACGTCTCGAGCTCTGTCATAAAGACCATGAAGAGCAGCGTAATGAAGTCTCCCAGTTCTCCTCATTTCAACCGCTGCACTAGTGCTAAAACTCCTGAGTGCAGTGCGAAACCTGAGTTTGGCAATGGTAACCCACCGTTTCGTTAGTGAGGGATAAGGCACTTGCGAACAGCTTGACCGCCCGGTCGGGGCAGCAGTGAGATTATAGAGAGAGGGGATGTAAAATATTTAGCTTCGAGATAGGGCTAGGAAGATGTACCTACAGCGGGACGTGATAAAGACTCATTGAAGCAGCACAGTGGTCAATGAAGTTGGCAGTAATGACATCAGTTGACAAAAGCTGCGGACAAATAAAAACGGTCGACTGCTAGAAGTAGCCGTAAAATACATAAACCAAGCTAATGTGGGATATCTGCAAATGCGAGCATGATGTAGACCCAACGATGCCTCCATATCATTAAGTTCACAAGAACAGTTGTAATTTAGAGTCTGATCCACAGGACGTAAATTTTTGGCGGATTTTGAAAAAGTAAATAAATGGCATCTTTCTTACAAAAACGCGAGTGATCATACGTACAACCATATCCAGATGGAGCATAAAGAAAAAATAAGGTGAAAGCATAAAAACTACACCCTGTAGCTCGACCATTACTAAGCGTTTCAAAGGCTGTCAACGAAATTCCGTCCCTGAAAAGGACGGCCATGCCAGGAGAGCTTTCGGGCGCTACATTAAAAAATAATAGAATTCTGGTGGTAGGCTCGCGTTGATGCCGTTTCTTCTTTGGCATTTTCTCACAATCGAGTGGCGTCTCATTGCTCCCTGAGTTACTACCATAACGAGTTGCCGACTTGCCTCCATCAGCGGCAGCAGCAGCGTTTATCGATACTAGTACTGCTGTACCATCTTTGGTGTGACCGCTATATTTCCGTGTGGTGGTGTGTGTGAGGGGGTGGGTGGGTTGCGACAGAGCAGTGAGGAAGTCTCCGTGGTGCGAGGTCAGGCCAGGGCTGCCGGCAGCGTGCATGTGCGGTCGGATTTGTGAGGTGCTGGCTGCGAGAGCTGCAAAGTTCGTCACCAACCGAACCTGCGTACTGGAGTTGAGTAACCAGTTAACCTGTTATGAAACCTCAACTGCTGTGACATCTCTCCGTTCATTGCCAGTTGTTGCTTCCTGGGCCACTCCCACAAGCAGCAACATATGATGTGCTGGAGTCTGCAAAATTTTGCAGCTGTCTTCCTGTATGGTGTTTAACTATTGAATTGATTGTAACTTTTAGTGAAGTGCACCAGCGGTATCTTCTGCCTTGTGGCCGTTAACGTTCCGGTTACCTGCCATGGTCATTAATGTAGTTTTCCGGCAGTGCGTTTTCCTCGCCGTGTTGATGCTGTCCAGCACGGCGTGTAGTTCGACAGCCCTTGGCATTTGTTAATTTTTTTTTTTTTGAGTGGTCATTGTGCTGCTGGTATCTTCGTCCTCTCTGATATTTTTGGTTGTCGTGCCGTTGGTCGCGTGGAAGGGAATTGATTAGGTTGTTAGTTGGTTCTTCAGCCGTCCCAAGGTCGTGTTGCCGTCCGATTATTTAGTATTACGCTTGGCTGCCTGTGTCACCTAAACTTATGTGAGAATGTCCTCCCCAGGCCGACCCTTTAAACTCTTCCGAGCACTGCTGTTCTGTTGTTTTGGCTTGCGATTTTCTTTTAGTCTCAAGTGCTGTGCGAGTCCTTCAGCAGTGCATTAATTTAGTTTGTTTTAATGTTCAGTATGTGGCCTTCAGCCGAACTTCTACATGAAATATTTTAAGATAAGGCCTTCAGCCGAATGAAATTAAAATTTGAAAAATCATTTGAAAATTTGAGAATTTTCCTTTCTATCTTAATTTTGTTCAAAATGGTTCAAATGGTTCTGAGCACTATGGGACTCAACTGCTGAGGTCATTAGTCCCCTAGAACTTAGAACTAGTTAAACCTAACTAACCTAAGGACATCACAAACATCCATGCCCGAGGCAGGATTCGAACCTGCGACCGGAGCGGTCTTGCGGTTCCAGACTGCAGCGACTTTAACCGCACGGCCACTTCGGCCGGCTCTTAATTTTGTTATCCAGGCCTTAAGCCCTTAGTTGTTCTATGTTCACTATATGGCCTTCAGCTGAACCTTATGTGAAACATTTGAAGATAAGGCCTTCAGCTGTCTTAAATTAAAATTCAAAAAATTAATTGAAAATTCGAAAATTTTCCTCTCTATCTTAATTTTGTTATCCAGGCCTTTAGGCCTTGAGTTGTTCAATGTTTAGTACATGACCTTCAGCCGAACCTTATGTGAAATATTTTAAGGCCTTCAGCCATCTTTAATTAAAATTTGAAAGGTCGTTTGTTCAAAACTCTTTTAAAATTTTCTTACTATAATTCTTGTTATCCAGGCCTTGAGCCCTCAGTTCTTCTATTTTGTAACTAAGGCCTTCAGCCATGTGTATTCCTTAACGCAATTTTAATAACTTGTGTTCTGGCCTTCAGCCGTATGGCTCAAATGGCTCTGAGCACTATCGGACTTAACTTCTGAGGTCATCAGTCCCCTAGAACTTAGAACTACTTAAACCTAACTAACCTAAGAACATCACACACATCCATGCCCGAGGGAGGATTCGAACCTGCGACCGTAGCGGTCTCGCGGTTCCAGACTGTAGCGTCTAGAACCGTTCGGCCACAACGGCCGGCCTTCAGCCGTATGTTTCTGAATTCTTGTAAGGGCATGTATGAGCAAAATAAAGTTTGTATGTTTGTGCAATTAACGGCAACTGATTTGGGCCCCTTTCCACAACCTGATCCGCTCTGTCCTGCGAAACCAGATTTCATAACACTTCTTGCAAACACACACCAGCCTGGGAATGATAAATAAAATGTCGTAACGCATCAAGCCGTAAAGGAGAGCATATGTTATTAAGAATTAGGATAAGAAAAGCATACGCGTGCATTAGTTAACACATGTAAGGCATGGAAAGAGAACGAGAAAAGAATTTACGCATCACGTTCCGCTATCCACAACACCGGCAGACGGCGGAGAGGAAGTTAAAGGCTTGGAATTCTCCCCGCCGGTCGGTGCAGACTCCATGCTTTTTTTTTTTTTTTTTTTTTTGAGCGAAGCTGCACGCTCGGGTTGCTAAAGGGTGTTTCACACCACTCCGTGACACCTTAACTTACTGACGTGGAAGGGTGGGGGGCCCCTCAAGCTCCGCCGCCAGAAGTGGTGGGGGGTGGAGGCGTCACGACTCCACGCAACGCAATGCGAGAAACACAACCGGTAGCGATGTACATCATCATCAGATGAAGAAGAGAAGGGAATTCACTGTCTGCATCCGACTACCCGGAACAGAATCCTTAGTAATCTGTTACTCCACGGTATTAATATCAGGAGTGGGTGGCATTGCACTAGAACAAAGGCAGAGCAGCAGACGATGTCTCCGTCAAAACATCGGAACCCACAGAAACAGACGTAGTAGAAGACGCAGGTGGAACACGCATTTCATCATCGACAGAACCAACCGCGTCATCCCTGGCGAAACAGGGACCGCAGTTGACGTCAGCACTCACAGTGTCGCCACGGGAGGAAGAGAGACTGGCGGGGGGTGACTTCTGTTGTGCTGCCGGTGGCGGCGCCTGGACGGTAGGAGGGGCCGCAACTGAACGTGCCGGTAAAGGCGAAACGTCGGGTGCAGTGGGGAGTAATCTGGACAGATACTGACAGCAGACTGCGGCGACATTAATTCAGCTGCTGCCAGCGGATGACGTCTTTGGTACGACTGCTTTAAAAACGTTACACGACGCGAACAATCTTATCTGAGATCGACACTTACATTACAAATGAAACATGTCCCTTCTTTCCCTGCATACATAACATGAATCCGGTAACCACAGACGTTCAGGTGTGAAGGAATATTCTTTCGAACACACATTTCTACGGTTCTGATACCACTGTAACACTGCAAGCGATGTTCTGCAGGCCAGACTTGCTGCCGGATATGCCGAACGACTCCAAAAGAAAGCGACTCCGCCTTAGGAAATGAATACAACCACTTTGCGAGCTAACATCCCGAAGATGTTCGGGTTCATATCCGTTTCCAAAAGCGACTCCGCCTTAAGAAATGAATACGACCACTTTGCGAGCTAACATCCCGAAGATGTTCGGGCTCACATCTGTTTCCTCTTCGTCGAAATGTCTTGGATCAAACTCGTCTACAGGTTGAACAGCACGTGTCGCCTTACACGTCCTAAATTAGACAGTTGTCACCCTTTGGTTAAACTGTCTGGCTGACGGCAAGTTTGCGAAATATAAAGTTAATATAACATATAATAAGAGTAATAATAATATCGGGAACTAAATTGACGATGATGTAGGCCGCACAGTTGCGATTTAGTTAGAAGAATGTTTATTCGGAAAGCAAACTAATAGCGAAAGAGATTTCACACCAGGTGCGCGGCTGCTCACCGCTCGGAGACTAAGTCCCGTGTTACCACACAACGCGAAATTTTCTAAGTCGTTTCACTTCCTAGCTGCCAAAAGACCGACCGTCCGCTTTTGCGTCTGCATCCGCTTCCGAACTGCACACTTTGGTGTCTCCAGCCGAACTGTCCGCCTTCGCGTCTGCTCCAGCACTGTCCCTCTACAGGTCCCCGGCCGTGTTTCCCACGCTCCGAATATCCTCGCTCAACTGACTAGGGCAGTTCCCTTTCCTCAGACCGTCCATCTGGATTAGCTACAGCTTATTCTATATTATTTTACATTTTAACATATTTAAACAATCAGAGCTTGACCACTTTCACCATTAAACTTTACAGCAAATATTCTGTTACCTAATGGTTCAATAAGGTGTCATTCTGTCATCGTTCAACGTGTTTTGTGTGGAGCACATGATGGCCTGATGCTTATTTGAAAATACTAATAATTAAAATTTACTATATCTTTTAAACAAATAAAGCTACAGAGTTGATAATTACACCATTTGTAATTTTAATCATGCGCTTCTATATGAAATGTCGATCGTTAAGATCGACTAAAGCGTTCGTATTTTAGCATTTAGGTCTTTGTTACAAAACTTGTTTATTTCACGTCAACAATAAATCCTAAACTATTACAGATATCATCTGTGGTGTCACCGCCAGACACCACACTTGCTAAGTGGTAGCTTTAAATCGGCCGCGGTCCATTAGTACATGTCGGACACGCGTGTCGCCACCGTCAGTGATCGCAGACCGAGCGCCACCACACGGCAGGTCTCGAGAGACGGACTAGCACTCGCCCCAGTTGTACGGACGACGTAGCTAGCGATGCACACTGACGAAGCCTCGCTCATTTGCAGAGTTAGAATAGCCTTCAGCTAAGTCAATGGCTACGACCTAGCAAGGCGCCATTAGCATTACATAGCTTGTATCTAAAGAGTCTCACTTGTATCGTCAAGAGCGATGTACCACAAAGATGGATTAAAGTTAAGTATTCCAGGAGCTACGTACTTTTCTTTATAGCATTCATTACGTATCCTGTTTCAGACCTATCTACTAGCCTGCGTGAGTTAACGCGAGCATTTCGGCTACTTCCAAGTGGCGTGGCTGTCTTGTTACGCCACAATATCATCAATATTCAAGTTTTATTGGGATCACCATGAAATTTTATGGAGTACGGCAGATTAAAATTACTGTGGCTTTATTCCCAGCATTACTACAGAATTAAATAGTTTTCGTAAATGTTTCCCTTTATGCAATGTTACCCTTTATGGCCGATCTTAGGTCCGCCATATTTAACACTACTACGTCTCCTTGGCCACAAAGCCTTCTACTGGGTTTCCCTATGACGTAGGTTCTCGTCTGTCTCACTCGCACACTACAGTGCTTTGGCCTCAATAGACAATAGACGCCTGTGAGCTTCTCCATCTCGTGGTGAATCTGCGCCCTTTGTGGCATACGGTCCTGGACGACAGGGTTCGTTCCTGAAAGCTGACACTTTCGGCCATATACTTAAATTAGAGCGACTCGCTCGTTAACTCACAATTTCTGGTTGAAAATTGTAAACTCTAAACGGGACATACTCGCCCGCCGCACCTACAAGAAGGACTGCACTAACGGAACCATCACGACGTGTAAACATCACCCGAGAACAAACCCGAAAGAAAAACCAGACTACTTGCAAAGCATCTAAAACTTAAAAAACAGCATACAAATCCGAATAAAAATAAGCAGTTTCTACCTAAACAGAAGTACCGTGAATTTGTTCAAATAACCAACTGTGAATTTCTAAGGATCCTGATCGAACGTGGCTCATCCTCTTGTTAAAACTGAAATGAACGGTGCTCCGACGGGTAACAGCCTTTCAGGGGTCTTCTAACATAAAAGAATTTTAATAGGCCTATGCAAGGGTAGTCATGTATTTTCCACTTTAGCATGGTTAACGGAGTATTCTCTATGACATTGTTTACTTTATTATTTTAAAAATATCGTGCAGTTTTGAAAAACATTTCCATTTCGAAAAATGCCTCGTGTATCTACAATAACTGCTAAGAGGTTTCCGAAATTGATGTCAGTTTCACCGAATTAGCGCAAAGGGTAAAAAAAAAAAAGAAAGTTTTACGTCAATTGCCTGAGCAGCTCCTAGCCAGGCAGGTTCAACTGCTTCACGGGTTTCTTTAGAATTTTACCAATTGTACTTGCTGAAATTACAGAACTAAGCATGACCTGTCTGTCGTCAGACATTTCAAAGTTACCCCTAAGCTGTTGAAGAACGCGACTGCCTCTCTCATTGATATAATTTTATTCTCTATTTTATCTCGTATCAACACTAATAACTTGTCGTACGACGCAGAAGTAATCGAAAAGTAATTTATGAAATCTTTCGAGTCCTGTGATTTCGGTCAATAAATTAACATGCAGCCATTCGCTCCTTTTTTCAACGAGTCTCAGACCCATTTCCTCTTTTTCGTTGTTTTATATTGCTTACAAGCTATAGATAATGTAACTGCCGCACACGCTTTCTTTTGGCCGTTCGACATCTTAACCTTGTAAAATGGAGCTGTAAATTTTGTCCATGTTATTGGTAGTGTGAGGTCGCTTCAATAAATGGACGGTCTGACAAACTAGTGTTGTCAGTAAATATTGAACATGTGCAGGCCCCTTAAGAACGATGCGACACCAGCCGATACACACGCAAGAGTGAGTTATCTCGAGTTGTACACACGCGGCGCTGCGGTACAGGCGGAAGTAAGAACAACCTGCTCGTTCGACGCGTAAGGCAGAACATCACGCAGTGAGTTATGGCGACTGGTACAGTCGTGCATTGTGATACACGTTTCTCTGTACATTCCGATGCGCTGCACGACGTGATAATGCTGCCAGTTCCTCGTTTTCATACATGTGTTTTCAAAACGCACCCGATCTAATTTTGCTAGATTAACTCTTCTCTTGTCAATTGTTTGTTGGTCGTAGAACTTGCAACTGAAGGGAGCAGAGATGAGAATATAGCTAACAAGTTTGCTAGAACAAGTTGAGGCAGAGAGCCAAAACAAGAACTCAAGGCAATTCTTTCAATACCTAAAAAATCGGAAACGTGGATTTCAGAGCCCAACTTTTTTCATTAGAGCTAAGAGCGGCAACTTGATAAATGACAAGGAAAGAATTGTAGAAAGATGGAAAGAATACTTCTCAGAACTGCTGAATCGCCCAGACCAAGATGGGATATTACCTGCAAACATTGTGGAGGAAAGAAAAGATGCAGAAGAATGGGAAGTTAGTGAAGAAGACGTCAAAATCGCAATCAAAGGAGTCAGAAACAACAAAGCCCCAGGGGAGAACGGAATAACATCAGAATTAATCAAGGAGGGAGGTGAGAGCTTACACGTAGAGATAGATAAACTGATCCAGTTGAAATGGGAGAAGGAGACACTACCAGAAGAATGGAAATTGCTATAATATGCCCAATATACAAGAAGGGAAGCGAAATGGAATGTGGTAACTACAGAGGAATCAGCTTGTTGAATATAAAGTATAAGGTGCTGTCCATCATTATCCTCAGAAAACTGGAACCATTCATAGAGAACAACATGCAGGAGTACCAAGCTGGTTTTCGACCAAACCGATCGACAATAGATCACATATTCACACTAAGACAATTGTTTGAAAAATATTGAAAATATGATAATCTACAGCCTGTTCGTCGATTTTCGGCGTGCATATGACAGCATCCACAGGAATAGCCTATACAATGCAATGCGGGACTTCAGAATCCCTGAGAAACTAGTGAGAATGGTGCAAGCTTGTATGGAAGGGTCAAAGGCAGCAGTACGTTTCCGAGGAGCTATATCAGAAACATTCGAGACTGAGACAGGCCTCAGACAAGGGGATGCTCTCTCATGTGTGCCGTTCAATGTCATATTAGAGAAAGTAATAATAGAGTGTAGGCAACAGAAGTGGGCTGGAGTAGAGATGGACGGTAACTTCGTCTTGCATACGCAGATGATTAAGTGAATCAAAGCACGAGTTCAAATAAATGTATCGGAAAATGGACAATAATGCACAGAAGGTAGGGCTCAGAGTGAATCGAGACAAAACAGAGTTTATGCAATTAGGAAGAAGACAAGAGCAGGTAGAATTTCTTGAGATACATGGCAAGAGGTTCAAGAGAGTAGACCAATTACTTGGGATCTTGGTTTATTACAGACAAAAATGGACATCAAGGAAAAGAATAGCAGTGGGAACGAAATGCATGCATTCCCTCAGAGAGACGCTCGGCTCTAAATCGATCTCAGTGAACACTAAGATGAAAATCTACAACACAGTGATATGCCCAGCAGTAAAGTTGGGTTCAGAAACATGGAGCATGACTAAGCGAGAAAGGGAAAAACTATTAATATTTGAAAGAAGAGTAATGAGGAAGATAGGGGGACCAGTTTTAGATAACGGAGAATGGAGGAGGAGGAAAGACGAGGAAATATACCTTCTGATGAGACAACGAACTATCCTGCAGAAGATAAAGAGCAAAAGAATACAATGGGTGGGCCATGTAGCTCGTATGGAAGATGGAAGACAGGCGAACATGGCACTAGCGGGGAAACCAAACACCAAACCCACCGTTGGACGACCAAGGCAGCGCTGGATGGACGATATGGCGAAGGACCTAGCAGCCCTCGGAATTGAAGACACCTGGAGGAAACGGGTACAAAACAGGAAGGAATGAAGGCAGTTTCTGGAAGCCTGTCATAGCTGAATACCTATCTAACTCTTCTCTTGAATCTGGACAAATAATCGAAAGCCTCCCTTCAAGTGCAACATTTTTTCTTCACCCTGTATACATAACCAAATTTGTTCGGAACCCTGTGTGTGCGAGTTCTTCTCGCATCTGGCCAATTTTTAATGCGTTGCTGCTTCCAACCACAGGGAATTCTAAGAATGTTTCCTTCTGATGAAGTTCTGGGAAGTTACTCGGTCCAATTGCTGACGTAATGCTGTGAATGCAACGATTTAAATTGTTTGAAAGTGCTTCTTACGCAGTCTGGGTATGGGAATTTCTGAGTGTAGTCAGTCTTAGAGAGAGAATCGTTTTGCAGACCGTACCACCACTTACGTCCTGCATTAGCAGAAAATATACGTTTGTCAGCCTGAAAGCAGACTAAACTGAATAGCCTCTAAGCGGCATAATGCAGCGTCATTTGCAAAGTGGCCGTCGACTTCTAGTGCTGAGGTCAGACGCTTAAGAAGTGAAACAGTGTTTTGCTTTGTACCTCTTATTTCACGCTCAGAACGCCTGGCTGAGTGATATCATTCGGTAGAGGAAAAATAACCAGTTCAGTTCGTTGCTCGCCTGGAAAGTTTATCCTTATCTTCGATTATGGGCTATTGTCGATCACATTATCCCATAATGTCAGAGTTCATAAACATCAAAATCGGTGTTTGCATATTTCAGTATAGATTATTTCAGGTTCATTGGCAACTCTTATTTTCCACGGAGGATGTACTCTCCGACTGCGCTGACAATAGCATTATGTGATTCAGTTGTATCTTCATAGAGGATGTCTGGCGAAGGAGTCCCTCATGTCAAAATTAAATATCTCGAAAACTAAGACAGAAAGGCGAGTGTAACAAAAGGCCACATAAGGGCTCCTTGCCCTATTGCCACCCCATGCATCCTTTTCCTCTTTTTACCCCTACCCTACCCTCATACCAAACTCTTCCTTACCCTCCGTATTCCCACAATCCACCCCAACCCATACCTTCATCTTCATAGTTTTCCTACCTAAATTTATGCAACTGAATGGCTCCAGATTAGTGTCTCAGACGTAGTTGACACAATATTGCTTCCTGTTCCACAGGGCACCGCAGAAAAAGTCAAATGGTCTGTAAGATAGGTTCCCTAACGGCGCGTCCTCTGGATATAGTGGATGCTGATTTCAAGGTGGAATGATTTTTCCAGGAAGTCTGGTGTTTTGCTAGTCCAGCTGGAAGTAGTTGTCGGTAACCACTGCCAGGAAGCTTCAGTTTGCTGGTAAGTGCTGTTAACAAGAGAAGTAAACGCCCAGTGTCTAACGGAACAGCGTTACATTTACTGCAATTTATTACATTATTACATTGCAAAATAAATAATTATTTGCAGCAATTCAAATTATGAAAACCCTTTCTCTTCCTGAAGAAGAAGTAATTTATTATTTGAGATTTACTCAAATACTGAACTATGAAGGCCATTACGCCTCTAGACTGCTACGCTTCTTTCCCTTAACGTTTCCGTATCCGCAACATCTTTTCTTTGGAGAGAATAGCGCAGTACTCTGACCACAGCGGATACGGTCGCTATAGGGTTCGCCGCTGGTATCGTCTTGTCTTTTCCGTTTTTTTGGATCGCATTTTCTGTGGATGTGGAGTGCAGCGGGAGACAGCAGCGGACACAATAGCTGAGAAAAGTTCACCGCTCTACAAGAATTCCATTTTTGTGCTTCGAAACAGTGCAGTTTATGGACGAAGGTGCAGATCAGTACTGTTTGCAGTAGCAAGGCGTCTCGTGTTAATTGTAGCCTTGGATACAAGATATTTCCAGGCAAAATTCGCTGCTATAAGAATTGCGAACATACAAAACGAAACTGTTACCCGCCATTTAAACCATACGCTTCCCAGTCATACTAGATTGTCACTAGAATGACTGTCGTGGTGTTCTGCGCCTCAGCCGCATAAAGAGTGGTTGCAAGAGGCTGGCAGTATGGTGTGCTTTGTCTGTCTGCTGCTAACACGCAAGCTACTGGTTTGTTTCCTTAGAAATTTGAAGTATGGTGCCTTTTTATCTCTTATGACAGACTGAGTTTGAACTGCGTTAATGTTTTTCTGGAGACAAATGGTTCAAACGGCTCTGATCACTATGGGACTTAACATGTGAGGTCATCAGTCACCTAGAACTTAGAACTACTTAAACCTAACTGACCTAAGGACATCACACGCATCCATGCCCGAGGCAGGATTCGAACTTGCGACCATAGCGGTCGCGTGGTTCCGGACTGAAGCGAGTGGAACCGTTCGGCCACAGCGGCCGGCTTCTGGAGACAGTGTGTAAACTGTTACTGCTACAGATTTTCTAGAGTGGTGGTGAATTTCAGAATACTTTCGACACTTATTACACTGTTATCGGGCATCTGGTTGTGATATACGAATAGAGACAATTTTAATCTCTCTTTGAGGGTCAAAACGAAACTGGAGATCTTTATTTACGGTGATGTAGTAGCTCAGCAGCGCAAAGATTTAAGCTGGTTCCGCCAGCCTAGCTGTCTGGCGTGCCGCACACAGTCACGAACTCGCGGATTCTGCCGGTGGCGGTGATTCGGGCTGTCACAGAATTCCCGAAGTACAACCGAGGGAATATTCAACTCCCAGATACTGGAACCTGCGTCGCTCTAACGTACTGAATGTGTTAGTTCGGGGCACAGTTAGCGTTATCTGTTGCGTCGTTAAATTGATTAGGTCTCAGGTTCCTTGTAGAATCAGTAGATACATAATAATGTTTAGCAGCAGTACTTATGAAATGCGTTTCTCGAGAAAAGAACCTTTAAGTTCATATGTGAAATACTGTTTAAGACTGAAAGGGTACAGTACCGCCCGACATTGAAAATAGGTACAACATACTTCATTATTTTTGTCAGAACAACACTTTTTTTCTAATAATAACTCAATTTCAATTAATACAGCGAAGCCGGATACCAGTGTGGGAAAGAATGACAATTTATTTATTTAATTGATCACATGTGCACTCCCACAAAATAAATCCCTACATCCAGTTTGGTGAGATCTGTGAAATGAATGAATGTATGGTCGTCTGCTAACTGCAGATAGTGAATGTGAATATATGATCATCTTTGAGACGATCCTTTGGCCACCTTTGGTGGGACCAAAGAGATGAAACTTCCTGGCAGATTAAAACTGTGTGCCCGACCGAGACTCGAAGTCGGGACCTTTGCCTTTCGCGGGCAAGTGCTCTACCATCTGAGCTACCGAAGCACGACTCACGCCCGGTACTCACAGCCTTACTTCTGCCAGTATCTCGTCTCCTATCTTCCAAACTTTACAGAAGCTCTCCTGCGAACCTAGCAGAACTAGCACTCCTGAAAGAAAGGATATAGCGGAGACATGGCTTAGCCACAGCCTGGGGGATGTTTCCAGAATGAGATTTTCACTCTGCAGCGGAGTGTGTGCTGATATGAAACTTCCTGGAAGGTTGGAGACGAGATACTGGCAGAAGTAAGGCTGTGAGTGCCGGGCGTGAGTCGTGCTTCGGTAGCTCAGATGGTAGAGCACTTGCCCGCGAAAGGCAAAGGTCCCGAGATCGAGTCTCGGTCGGGCACACAGTTTTAATCTGCCAGGAAGTTTCATATCAGCGCACACTCCGCTGCAGAGTGAAAATCTCATTCTCAAAGAGATGAAATTTACCTGAGCTTTGAGCGCCTGAAATGTGGCTGACCAATACGGTAGCAAGGTGCTCCCCCACTTCGACAGAGGTGCGAGAGAACCTGAAGAACGGCCATGTTTCAGTACTCTGCCGCTGGATCTTCTGCTGTTAAGACCTGTTTTAGGTGTGCTCCGTAAAGACAAAAGAGTGGAGACATGGTATGCATGTGGAATATTTAAGAGTAGTTTGGAATAATAATTTCTCTATTTCTGGAACTTTTGTGCGGAGAATTAAATGTCAGGCAGGTAATATTAATGGGATCGTAGTAATCTTCGGAAGTGACCAACGGTCACAATGAAACCACGTGTAGCAATAACTTGAAATACTTTCATGTGCTTAAGTTAAGCTGAATTACTAGCGTCTGTACAATAAGTTGAAATATTTAAGAAATAGCGTGTGTACCATAAGTTGAAATATTTAAGAAATGGCGTGTGCAGGACTTGAAATTAGAGACGAGTACTTCCACGTGGTGAGTACTGTGTGAGTCCCAATCTGTGTATGAGACAAAGGATAAAGAGAAGTACTCGTCCATGGTATCAGTTGAGGACTCGCGTGTGTGATGAATACGTTCTTAATATTACTTTGCGTGATATGATTCCGTGTGACGCTAGATTCAAACTCTGAGAGAGAAGCAAGGTGAGTCGGCCGTCTATCCAGCAACGCCACTTGGCTTGCATTGCACAGGAAGACGTGCATATATCTCCAGAGTTCACAGTAGGAAAGTAGAATTACAAAGTGGGGCAGTGTCGTGTGAAACTGGGATAAATACTAATTGAAGTGGGAAAGCTGAAAGTGATAAGTGTTATGACTATTTATTGTATTGTATTCCATTTTGTAGTGTGGTGTATGTCATGTAATTTGGGTATGTGTGGTTTGCATGGGAGAGTAGCAAGGTAGTTTCAAAAGATTAGAGGGTTATGCTTGTTCCTTCTGTACCGCTCGATCTGGAGGAAAGTTTCGTGATGATGATTGTGAGAGTCGAAGTGTGAGATATAATAAAAGATCCACCATCCTATCCAGAAAGTGCACTGTAGCGTTAAATAATTACGAGACCATAAGGTAGAGAATCACCAATGTAAAGCCATGCCCACTGGGCGGAATTTCTCATGTGTTATTGTTGTAGGTTATAGAATTTGTGTGTTTAGGTTAGAGAATTTATCGGAATAAATAAGATAGTGAAAAGAAAAAAGATTGGTGGACTTTTCCTTCGAATTGTATGTTGGCATAATGTCCCGAATTTATAATGTGTGCGCCATTCATATTCAGTGCGGTGGCCACGTGTTGACAAAAGCCGTTAAATAAAAAAGAAAGAAAATGTGGTATTGCCAGTGCGTAGTGTACAGTCAGAGTTCTGTAAATTACTGATAGTCAGATGCGTGTTTCAGTTGCGTATTAATCATATAGGAGGATAACTTGTAACTTAAGTGTGAGTACTAGAGTTCATGTTACTCGATAAATGAGAATGAATCCACTCGCTTGGCAGACCACTCATCTTGCAGGCCTGACTGCTTGATGCCACAGTATGAGCAAGGCATGTGGGTGACTCTCAAGACATTTAGTGAATTGACTGTGTATGTATACATGCACTGAAAGACAATGAGAACCTTCAAAATAAATACAATAATTTTATAATGGGTGGTTGATAACAAATCGATTGACATGTTATATCTGAGCACGGGCACTGTATGCCAGTTAGGTTCGTTTCACAATATACTGACGCAACAGCTTCTTACTCAATAATCATACACAACCACAGTCTCGAGGAAAGATCCGTACCCAAAGACTGTAAAGTTGCACAGCTCACAACAATATTCAAGAAAGGTAGTAGGAGTAATCCACTAAATTGCAGGCCCATATCATTAACGTCGATATGCAGCAGTGTTTACGAGCATATACTGTATTCGAACATTATGAATTACCTCGAAGATAACGGTCTATTGCCGGCCGAAGTGGCCGTGCGGTTAAAGGCGCTGCAGTCTGGAACCGCAAGCCCGCTACGGTCGCAGGTTCGAATCCTGCCTCGGGCATGGATGTTTGTGATGTCCTTAGGTTAGTTAGGTTTAACTAGTTCTAAGTTCTAGGGGACTAATGACCTCAGCAGTTGAGTCCCATAGTGCTCAGAGCCATTTGAACCATTTTAACGGTCTATTGACACACAGTCAACACGGATTGAGAAAATATCATTCTTGTGAAATACAACTAGCTTTACTCATGTGAAGTGTTCAGTCTGTTGACAACGTATATCAAATTGATTCCTTATTTTTAGATTTTCAGAAGCCTTTTGACACTGTACCTCGCAAGTAGCTTGTAGCGAAATTCCGTGCCTGTGGAATATCGTCTCAGTTATGTGATTTGGAAGAGCAGTTGAACGGAATGGACAGTGTCTTGAAAGGAGGATATAAGATGAACATCAATAAAAACAAAACGAGGATAATGGAATGTAGTGGAAATAAGTCGGGTGATGCTGAGAGAATTAGATTAGGAAATGAGGCGCTTAAAGTAGTAGGTTCGCCGATGACACTGTAATTCTGTCAGAGACAGCAAAGGACTTGGAAGAGCAGTTGAACGGAATGGACAGTGTCTTGAAAGGAGGATATAAGAGGAACATCAACAAAAGCAAAGTGAGGATAATGGAATGTAGTCGAATCAAGTCGGGTGAGGCTGAGGGAATTACATTAGGAAATGAGATACTTGAAGTAGTAGATGAGTTTTGCTATTTGGGGAGCAAAATAACTGATGATGGTCGAAGTAGAGAGGATATAAAATGTGGACTGGCAATGGCAAGAAAAGCGTTTCTGAAGAAGAGAAATTAGTTGACATCGAGTATAGATTTAAGTGTCAGGAAGTCGTTTCTGAAAGTATTTGTATGGAGTGTAGCCATGTATGGAAGTGAAACATGGACGATCAATAGTTTGGACAAGAAGAGAATAGAGGCTTTCAAAATGTGGTGATACAGAAGAACGCTGAAGATTAGACGGGTAGATCACATAACGAATGAGGAGGTATTGGATAGAATTGGGGAGAAGATAAATTTGTGGCACAACTTGACTAGAAGAAGGGGTTGGTTGGTAGGACATGTTCTGAGGCATCAAGGGATCACTAATTTAGTTTTGGAGGGCAGCGTGGAGGGTAAAAGTAGTAGAGGGAGACCAAGAGATGAATACACTAAGCAGATTCAGAAGGATGTAGGTTGCAGTAGGTACTGGGAGATGAAGAAGCTTGCACAGGATTGAGTAGCCTGGAGAGCTGCATCAAACCAGTCTCAGGACTGAAGACCACCACAACAACATATGTGACTCGATTCGTGATGTCCTGTCAGAAAGGTCACATTTCGTACTAATTAGTAATTGACAGTCATTGACCATAACAGAAGTGACTTCTGGCGTTCGTCAAGGTAGTGTAGTGTTGTAGGTCCTCTGCTGTTCCTTATCTACAAAAAATATTTAGGAGACAATTTGAGCAGTAGTGTTAGGTTGTTTGCATATATGCTCTCATTTATCGTCTAGTAAAGTCATCAGGAGATCAAAACAAAGTGGAAAACGATTTAGGTAATATATCTATCTGTATGGTGCGAAAATTGGCAGTGGGCTCTAAATAATGAAAAATGTGAGGTCACGCACATGAGTGTTAGAAAGAATCCGTTAAACTTCGGTTATACGTTAAATCAGTCAAATCTAAAGGCTTTAAATTCACCTAAATACGTAGGAATTACGAACAACTTAAATTGGAAAGAACGCATAGAAAATGTGGGGATGGCGAATCAGACTGCGTTTTATTGGCAGAACACTTAGAAAATGTAACAGATCTGTTAGAGAGACTGCCTACACTACGTTCGTCCGTCCTATTCCGGAGTACTGTTGCGCGGTCTCGGATCCGTATCAGATAGGATAAACGGAGTACGTCGAGAAATTTCAAAGAAGGGCAGCATCTTTGTATTAAAGAGAAATAGGGGAGAGAGTGTCATGGACATGACACAGGGTTTAGGGTGGAAATTATTAAAAGAAAAGAGTTCCTCGGTACGGTGGGACCTTCTCACCAATTACCAACTTTCTCCTCCGAATGTGAAAATATTTTGCTGACGCCGACCTGCATGTGGAGAAAGGATCATCATAATAAAATAAGGGAAATCAGAGCTCGCACGGAAAGATATAGGTGTTCGTTTTCTCCGCGCGATGTTCGGCAGTGGAATAATAATTATTCTGAAGTTGGTTCTATGAACCCTGTGCCAGGCACTTAAGTGTGATTTGCAGAGCAATCATGTAGATGTAGGCGTAGTTACTTTCGAATGTGAGCTCGAAACGCGTCGTCGCGTGTGTAGGAGATGCCTTCTGTCGCACAGTCATGATTCTGGCACCAGTACCGCCGTCGATGCTGCTGATCCAACGCAACACAGCAGGACAATGTCGAGGGACTGACGTTCCAGCCCACACCACGGCGGGCCGCAGACTCCAGTCAGCAAGGGGCGAGATCCGCGTTGCAGACAGCTGTTGTCGAAAACGCCATGCAAGCTCTGCTTGACTGGGTGTCGGCCACTGTGACACCGTATTGTGCTATGCCAGACGTCAGAGTGCTAGGTGCATTGCAAAATAAGATGCGTGTGGCTCAAAATCAGAAGAAGAATTAAATGTGCAAGAGATTGGCATAAAGCTTGAAATACGTACATCGGCGGGAACAAGCTTCTCGACTAATTAACGGTACATACGTAAAAGTCCCGTAGACTCACGGTAAAGTCGTTTGAAACCCTGTACATACTCAGGCTCTACGTTTGAGAACAGAGGGAGAGTTGCTAGGGAAGGTGCCTCGAGACAGCCAGGAAGATCAGACTTGTGAGACTCTGAACTGTGAGCTGTCGATCAAAAATTCACAGAAGTCGATGACCATCTGGTTGCAGCTGCTCAGCAATTACATGTTCAGAACTCGACATTAGAATCGCTGAGAGAACAGACTGGGGAAGCTGGAACAATTGTGTCCAGTCGCAATGAGCTGTGTACCGCTCAGACAAGGGTAATTCAAACCGAGGAGTAGCTAGAGGAATTGGGGTTACAGAGAAGATTGATGCACGTGATACTGAAAATCAGAAAATATTGTCTAATGAAATAAATTCAAAAATGCTAAGCGTTACAGGCGATCGGCGAGTGACTGGACTCGGCGTGGTCGTGTCTATGGGCAGCAAAAGGCAGCAAGCAGTGACCAGGAAGAAGCGAACCTGTCTGAAGCTACCAACCAGCGCGCTGCTCCTTTGTCAGAAGATGGGACAGCTTCAGATACAGCTGTGCATGCCGTTTCGCATCCTGCTACACACACAGGGTACGCTGGTACAATACTAACACGGTTAGCAATTATACACAACCGCCCGCTCGTCGATAGATCCATACCTAAAGACTGCAAACTTGCACAAGTAACACCAATACCCAATAGAGCAAATAGGAGTAATCCGATGAATTGCAAGACCCATATAACTAACGCCGATTTTCAGTAGGATTTTGGAACATTTCTGTGTTCAAATATTATGAATTACCTCGAAGAAAGCAATTTATTGACAAATAGCCAACATGGATTCAGAAAGTATCGTTTTTGTGAAACACAACTAGCTCTTGATTCTCACGAAGTAATGAGTACTGCCGAAAGGGGATGTCAAACATATTCTATGTTTGTAGATTTCCAGAAGACTTTTGACGATCTTCCTCACAAGTGGCTTCTAATCAAATAGTGTGTCTACGGCGTATCGTCTCAGTTGTGCCACTAGATTTGTGGTTTCTTGTCAGAAAGGTCGCAGTTAGTAGTAATTGACGGAAAGTCACTGAATAAAACGGAATTAATATCTGGCGTTTCGCAAAGAAGTGTTACAGGCTCTCTGCTGATCCCAATCTACAGCAACGATTTAGGATACAATCTGAGCAGCCCGATGATGCTGCCATTTACCGTCTTGTGAAGTCATCAGATGATCAAAACCAACTGAAAAATTATTTGGACAAGATATCTGTATGGTACGAGAAGAGGCAAATGAATATGAATAATAAAGTCTGAAGTCATCCACATGAGTACTAAAACGAATTCCTGAAATTTCGTTACACGATAAATCATACAAATGTAAAGGGTCTGAATTCAACTAAATACTTATAAATTGCAATTACGAATAACTTAAATTGGGGCTATCATATTGATAATGTTGTGGGGGAAGCGAACGAAAGACAGCGATTAATTAGTAGCACGCTTAGAAAGCGCAGCAGGTCTACAAAGAGACTGCCTTTACCACTCTTGTCCATCCTCTTTCGGACTACTCGTGCGCGGTAAGCGATCCGCATCAGATAGCATTAACGGAGGACATCGGGAAACTTCAAAGAAGGACAGCTCGTTTTGTATTTTCGTGAAGTAGGGAAGAGGGTGTCTCGGATATGACATGTGAACTGCGGTGGCAATTAAACAAAGCCTTCTTTCTGTATGTCCATATGTCCATCTTTGTAGTAGATGATTACAGGGACCTCGACTGTTCAGTATGAAAGAAAAATTAAAACACCTGCAGCCGTCTCTTCTGCATTTAATTTGGGTATGCAACCAGTTTCGGTGTTCCGTTACGTCACCTTCAGGCCCCTTGACCACCGTAAACTGGGAGGAACCTAATCTCATGTGCAGTCAACATTAAATAACTGATATCCGCAGGCCTCTGGTTTGCACGACATTATAACAGAAGAAATACTTCAGTTGGTCGATGAAAGAATGAATACAAAAATGTTTTAGGAAATTGAGGAATACAGAAATACAAAGTACATAGGGATGAAATAAATAGGAAGTCGGAGAACCTAAGACGAAATGGCTGCATGAAAAATGCGAAGAAATCGAAAGAGAAATGATTATTGGAAGGACTGACTCAGTATATAGGACAGTCAAAACAGTCTTCACTGGAACTAAAAGCAAGGGCGGTAACATTAAGAGTGCAATGGGAACCCCACTGTTAAATGCAGAGCAGAGAGAGTGGATAGGTGGAAAGAAAATAATGGCCTCCAGAGAGGAAGGATGTCTAACGATGTGATACAAGGAGAGACAGGAGTCGATATAGAAGAGATGGGGGTCCAGTATTATATCCAGATTTTAGACGAGCATTGGAAGACTTAAAATCAAATAAGGCAGAAGGGAAGGATAACATTCCATCAGAATTTGTAAAATCTTTGGGGCAACAAAACGACTATTAATACTGGTTGTGTAGAATGTGTGAGTCTGTCGATATACCGCCTCACTTTAGGAAAAACATGATCCACGCAATTCTGAAGACTGCAAGACCCGGAAAGTGCGAGAATTATCGCACAGTCAGCTTAGCAGGTCCTTCATTCAAGTTGCTGACAAGAATAATATACAGAAGAATGGAAAAGGGAACTGAGAATGTATTGGATGACGATAAGTTTTGCTTTAGAAAGGTAAAGGCACCAGAGAGGCAATTCTGACGTTGGGGCTGACAATGGAGCAAATACTAAAGAAAATTCAAGACACGTTCATAGGATTTGTGAACCTGAAAAAAGCATTCGACAACGTAAAATGGTGTAGGATGTTCGAAATTCTGAAAATAGGGATAAGCGTTAGGGAAAGACGAGTAATATACAGTATGTGCAAGAACCAAGAGCGAATAATAATTGTGGAAGACCAAGAAAGAAGTGCACGAATTAAATAGGGAGTAGGAGAGGAATGTAGTTTTTCGACGTTTCTGTGGAATCTATACATCGAAGAAGCAATGTCAGAAATAAAAAAAAAGGACGTTCAAGAGGGAAATTAAAATTCAATGTGAAAGCGTATCAATGACAGGAATCGCTGATAACATTACTATCCTCAGAGAAAGTGAAGAAGAATTACAGGATCTGTTCAATGGATTGAAGTGAAATGAGTATAGAATATGGATAGAGAGTAAATCATAGAAAGATGACAGTAATGAGAATTACCAGAAATAAGAAAAGTGAGAAACTAAACGTCGGAATTGGTGATCGCGAAGTAGATGAAGTTAAAGAATTCTGCTTCCTAGGCAGCAAAATAACCTATGACGGATGGAGCAAGGAGGACGTAAAAAGCAGACTATCATTGAGAAAAAGGGCGTTCTTGGTCAAGAGAAGTCTACTATAGTGCGTTTAAAATTAGTTGAGACTTTTGACGTCTGGGTGACAGGAGGGGAATGTGACGCCGTTGCCCAGGTAACAACAATGGCGAGCCAGTTTACCCTACCACGCTGCCAGCAGTTCGGTTGGTAAAACGCTTCTGTTGCCACACCATGAGTAAATAGTACCACGTGGTGTCACGCATTGGATGCATTAACGTTCGTCAGCTCTCGTTGTAAAGTTGTATTTTCTCGCATTGAAATGTTCTGTAGCCGTCACATATGGTGAACAAGTGTTTTGTGTTGGCAGTGCATTAATAACAACAGTACAGCACATTTGAATACGAGATTTGCAATAAAAGCGTCGTCCAAGAACGCGTTCGCCGGCTGAGACTACAACGTTCTGCTGCCAAACATTCTTCGGAATTCGACATTAGTGATGGACAAAACGCCATACGACTCTGTGGTGATGCATTAAGCTCCAACGGAACACTGGGGGACAGCTGAGATTTTTCTTTGTGTATAAAGGAATGTTCCACGACATAAAATTTAACCTAGCGTGTATAAGGCGAAGTTAATGGAATTTGTAGTGTTGTACAAATCAAAACTCTACGCTTCCAGGTCGATGAACTGGTTAACGGTAAATGGCATAGTTTAATCAGGCTTCCTCCGTATCATGCTCATTTAAATTCGACTGAATGTGGGCCTAGGTGAAAAGTAATTTGGCAAAAAACAGCAAGAAGTTTACGCTGGGTGAGACTGAAATGCTGATAAAACAAGCCACTGCAAATGTTACACGACAGGACTGGTCTTGAGTTGTCAGCATACCAGGAAGGTAGTTGAGGAGATATTCATGAAGGACTGTGACGAGTTCTGAGCTCTTGTTGCTGCGTTAAAATCTGCTTCTTTTGTGAGAACACAGCAGAGTTTAGAAATATTCATCTCAGTAACTTTGTAACGCAGTTGGAATTTCGACAGAATCCTGAAATAGTGTATTATTAAACTAACAACTGAGTGCTAATCAGATCAATAGTTTACGAAATAGCCCATTCTCAGTATAAAAATAAATGTGTAACTTCATTACTTTATTGTTATAAAGCCCACACCTGTTCTCGTTTCACCAGCTATTGAAGGCCCTCTATAATTACATTATTTGAGTCAAAAAATCTGTAGTCTCTTGAATATCACGGTACATATGGAAGTTACGCATATTAATCATATGGAAAAACACTCTCGCCTTTGAGCTCTTTCATTTGCCTAAATCTTGTTTCGATATCTCAAAACATTTACGAGATACGAAGAATTTATGAATATTCCATTCTAGCTTTTTCACTGACGCACAAGTTCGTGACCGAGTGCTTTACATACATTCCATTTTCTCGACATTGAAAACAGACAGCTGCATCCTTCCAAGTTTAAAGAATAGTTCAATGTATTACCTACATTTAATCCGCAGCAACATCCGACCTAACATGCACCAACCACAAATTCATAGCGACACCTGTTTTTCACTGCAAACTGAGAATTTCTTGCATTAGTATACCTATTATGGAAACATCGCAATGACTATGACCATTAACGGAATGATAGGCGGTTCATCACAAAGGTGACGAATTAAACTATAAACTGTGCGATAATGAGAGTTTATTACCGAATAGTTTCTTTAAAATCGTTTCAGAAAGGTCGCATAACGGTCGGATTGTTGTTCACACAGTCACGCTACCCTGCCAGTATCCGCGCCGAATAGAACTGGCATTGTAGTGTGGTCACCTGTTGACACGCGCAGCATACGCTGGCAACTACGCTCCCTACTGACCTGTCAAAAGTAGCAACTTATTTTAAACGCTCTATAGTATCGAACATAGACCTTAATTTGAGAAAGCAATATCTGCGATTGTACGTCTGGAGTACAGCATTGTATGGCAGTGAGACATGCACTGTGGGAAAACCGAACAGAAGAGAATCGAAGCATTTGAGATGTGGTGACACAGGCGAATGCTGAAAATTACGTGGACTGATAAGGTAAGGATTGGGGAGGTTCTGCGCAGAATCGGAGACGAAAGGAATGTGTGGAAAACACTGACAAGGAGAAGTGACAGGATGATAGGACATCTGTTATGATGTCAGGGAATAACTTCCGTGGTACTGGGGAGAGCTATATAGGGCAAAAGGTGTAGAGGAGGAGAGAGATTGGAATACACCCAGCAAATAATTGAGGACGTAAGTTGCAAGTGCTACTCTGAGGTGAAGAGGTTGGCACAGGAAGGGATTCGTGGCGGGCCGCATCAAACCAGTCAAAAGAGTTCGCTGCAGATGTTTCACTAACGTTACACGCGTCACTGTATTTGGTCGTCACACCTCCACAATTTCACCACGAATCTGTGTGCGACTGAGAAGTTTCTCGCACAAGAATCATACTGTCCCGCGTTCTTAAACTTTGGAGTACGTTTACAGCTGATGCGTTATTTCACTCCCGCACTGTTATGCCCCTGTTATCCGTACCGCAGCAGAACTATATGTGCAGGAACACGTATTCTCTTCTGACAATATGCCACACTAACTGCGCAGTGTTCATCGGGTGCGATGACACGTGTAACTACACTCTGCAATACCTACAAACTAGCCTCAGACTTGGTCAGTTTGTATCTCTCTCCACTTTTCTCTTGAGAACTGCAACAATGAGCATAGTCTCCAGCAAACAGGTTCCGTGACCTTTCACAACGGCTCGTAATCGTGTCACTAATTCGCAATGTGATATGTATCTGTCGACTATCAAGCTTGAACCAAACAGACATTAAAGGATCTATTTTCTTAATATAGAACGGTTTTAGTGAAGGGAGACACTCTTTCACTTACAGTTTCTTGAGAATGACAACAGCTCTCATTCAGTTTTATTTAAAATTTTGCGGCAGTTATTTACAGATCGCTTAGTAAATTTCTTTATTAAGCCGTTTCGGTCCTGCCATCATCAGATGTCATACATTTAGAACTTGCAAAACAAGTGTCAGTGTCAATATTGAAAACAGTTTTTGATACACAGAACCTTCTTTTGAAAGCCCTGACTTCGTACTCTCTGATGATGTCAACAATCGAAACGGCAAAATAAAGGAATTTAAGGGATCAAGACTATTTTATTTACAAAAAAAAAGAAAAATATTCACAATCATCGGGGGGTCATATAGGAAATTCATATCCTTTGTTAAAAAAGTATTTACAGTGTTTGCAGCAGATGTATTTTCATTTGCACTCGTCCTACTTGAAGATGTGCTACAGTCATGCCAGTCTCCCAGTTCCTATTGTAGCTTTTGCTAACGTGGAGCTAGCCGATGATTTTTTTTTCCGTGCAGTGTGACTGGTCAGTATCACCGCCAGCGGCTACCGCCGGGGATAAGTTTCTTACTATGTTTAGCCCCTGTTATTTTTCCCACTGCCAGTATCCGGGTACTGTTTATGACAGAACCGGTTACTGTTTACACCTAGTGTTTACTCATGCGTTTTAAGGCCATTGCTTGTTCAGGTCAATTGCTTAACACAATACAGAAGCGCAGCGTCCATAAATGGTGGCTACGAGCTGGATTTCTCTGCAAATTACTATCCGACGGCACGAAGCGCTCAAACACAGTAATCGAACAATTACTTGGTCTCACCTAAACAGCAGCAACTTCTTGTTCTTTAGCACTAATACAGACGAACTGTTTGCCACATAAACAATTTTTTTGAAATCTTTGTTTCGTCAAACTGAGGGACTATCAGATGATCTTATTTAAAGCTCGTACAACCCACAGGGTTTCTGTTACGCATCATACTTGCCTATGATGTACAAAAGCTTGCCGAATATCAGAAAACAGTTGTTTTTTCTAGTAGGTAATAATTTTATTTAATATACCCGACTGATGATAAATGGTCTTCAGTTCAAAGACCAGTTTGATGCAGCTCTTCATCCTACTCTATCCTGTGCTAGCCGCTTCATCTCCGAATAATTACTGCAAACTACATCCTTCTGAACGTGCTAAGTGTATTCACCTCTTGGTCTGCCCCTACGATTTTTACCTCCACGCTTCCCTCCAGTACCAAACTGGTGATCCCTTGATCCCTCACAATATGTTCTTCCAACCGATCCCTTCTTCTGGTCAAATTGGGCCAAAAATTTCTTGTCCCCCCCAATTCTATTCAGAACCTCCTCATTAGTTATGTGCTCCACCCATCTAATCTTCAACATTGTTCTGTAGAACTACGTTTCAGAAGATTCTATTCTCTTCTGGTCTAAACTGTTAATCGTTCTTGTTTCACATCCACTTGTCGCTACACTTGAGACAAATACCTTCACAAAAGAATTCCTAGTATTTAAATCTATATTCGATGCTAACAAATTTCTTTTCTTCAGAGACACTTTTCTTGGCATTGCCAGTCTACGTTTCATATACTCTCTACTTCGGCCGTCATCAGTTATTTTGCTGCACGAATATCAAAACTAATCTATTACTTTAAGTGTCTTGGTGCCTAATATAATTCTCTCAGCATCATCTCATTTAATTCGACTAAATTCCATTATCCTTGTTTTGCTTTTGTTGACGTTCATCTTATACTCTTCTTTCAAGATTCTGTCCATTCCGCTCAACTGTTCTTCCAAGTCCTTTGCTGTTTCTGACAGAATTACGATGTCATCGGCAAACCTCGAAGTTTTTCTTATTTCTCCCTGAACTCTAACTCCTTCTCCAAAATTTTTCTTTTGTTTCCTTCATTGATTGTTCAGTACACAGATGAATAACATCGGCGATAAACTACAACTCTGTCCCACTCTCTTCTCAACTACTGCCACCCTTTGATGCCCCTCGACTCCGATAACTATCGTCCGTTTTCTGTAGAAGTAGTAAATAATCTTTCACTTCCCGTATTTTACTCCTCCTACCATCAGAATTTCGGTGTGTGTACTCCAGTGGACTTGTCAAAAGCTTCCTCCAAGTCTACAGATGCTATAAACGTAGGTTTGTCTTTCCTTAACCTAAGGTAAGAGTCAGTATAGCTAAGTTATAGGGTCACTGTTGCCTTGCGTTTTCGCACATTTCTCTGGAATCCAAACTAATCTTTCCCGAGGTCGGCTTCTATCAGTTTTTCCATTCTTCTGTAAGGAAGTCGTGTTAGTATTTTCCAACCACGATTTATTAAACTGATAGTTAGGTAATTTTCAAACCTGTCAGCAATTGCTTTCTTTGCAGTTGGAGTTGCTTTCTTTTTTGAGTCATCAGTCTTCTGTCTGGTTTGATGCGGCCCGCCACGATTTCCTCTCCTGTGCCAACATACCTTCTCAGAGCAGCACTTGCAACAGACGTCAATTATTTGCTTGATCTATTCCAGTGCCTGTCTTCCTGTACAGTTTTTGCCCTCTACAGCTCCCTCTAGTACCATGGAAGTAATTCCCTGATGTCTTAGCAGTTGTCCTATCATCCTGTCACTTATTCTTGTCAGCGTTTTCTACATATTCCTTCCTTCTCCAATTCTGGGCAGAGCCTCCTCAGTCCTTACCTTATCGCGCCACTTATTTTCAAAATTCGTCTGAAGCACCACATCTCAAATGCTTCTATTCTTTTCTGTTCCGGTTTTCCCACAGTGCTGTGCTCCATATGTACATTCTCAGAAATGTCTTCCTCAAATTAAAGCCTATGTTTGATACCAGTAGACTTCTCTTGCCCAGGAATGAACATTTTGCCAGTGCTTGTCTGCTTTTATTGTCCTTCTTATCCTGCCCATCGTTGGTTATTTTGCTGCCTAGGTAGTAGAATATCTTAACTTCATCTACTTCGTGACCATCAATCCTGCTGTTAAGTTTCTCGCTGTTCTCATTTCTGCTACTTATCATTATTTTCTTAGATTTACTCTCAGTCCATATTATGTAGTCATTAGACTGTTTATTCCATTCAGCACATCCTGTAATTCTTCTTCACTTTCACTCAGGACAGCAATGTCATCAGTGAATCGTATCGTTGATTTCCTTTCACTTTGAATTTTAATCCCACTCCTGAACCTTTCTTTTATTTCCATCACTGCTTCTTCTATATACAGGTTGAACAGTAGGGGTGAAAGACTACATTCCTGTCTTACACTCTTTTTAATCTGAGCACTTCGTTCTTGGTGGTTGTCGCTTATTATTCCCTCTTGGCTCTTCTACTCATTGTATATTATTCGTCTCTCTCTGTCGCTTACCCCTGTTTCTCTCAGAATTTCGAACATCTTGCACCGGTTTATATTGTCGAATGCTTTTTCCAGGTTGACAAATCCTACGAACGTGTCTTGAATTTTCTTTAGTCTTGGTTCCATTATCGACGGCAAAGTCAGAATTGCCTCTCTGGTGCATTTACCTTTCCTAAAACCAAACACATCGTCACCTAATACATTCTCAGTTTCCTTTTCCACTCTTCTGTGTATGACACTTGTCAGCAACTTCGATGCACCTATCGACTCCCTCCTCAGCAGTTAACACTGGAATTGCTATTGCACTCTTAATGTCACCGCCGTCGCTTTTATTTCCAGTGAAGACTGTTTTTGTCTTTCCTATATGCTGAGTCAGCCCTTCCGATAATAATTTCGTTTTCGATTTCTTCGCATTTTTCATGCAGCCATTTCGTCTTAGCTTCCCTGCACTTCCTACTTATTAAATTCCTATTTGACTTGTATTTCTGTATTCCTGAATGTCCTTGAACATTTTTGTACTTCCTTCTTCATCGATCAATTGAAGTATTTTTTCTGTTACTCATGGTTTCTCCGCAGTTGTCTTCTTTGTATCTATGTTTTTATTTTCATCCTCTGTGATTGCACTTTTTAGAGATGTCCATTCCTCTTGAAATGTACTGCCTCCTTAGCTATTTCTTATTGCTGTATCTATAGTCCTACAAAATTTCAAGCGTATCTCTTCATTCCTTAGTATTTCTGTATACCACTGCTTTGCTATTGATTCTTCCTGACATCTCTTAAACTTCAGCCTACTCTTCATCAGTACTACATTGTGATCTGTGTCTGTATCTGCTCCTGTGTACGTCTTACAATCCAATATCTAATTTCGTAATCTTCTGACCATGATGTAATCTAATTGAAATCTTTCCATTTCATCCGAACTTTTCGAAGTATACCTCCTCCTCTAGTGATTCTTAAACAGAGTATTCGCTATTATTAATTGAAATTTATTACAGAACTCAATTAGACTTTCTCGTCCCTCCTTCCATATTCCAAGCCCATATTCTCCTGTAACCATTTCTTCTGCTCCTTCCCCTACAAGTGCACTACAGTCTTCCATGACCATTTTCATCTCTCTGTATGTACTTTATTACCCTTTCAGTACCTTCATATACTTTCTGTCTCTTCATCTTCAGCTTTCGACGTCGGAATACGTACCTCAACTATCGTTGTCGGTTTTGGTTTGCTGTCGATTCTGATAAGAACAACGCTATCACTGAACTGTTCATAGTAACATACTCTCTGTCCTACCTTCCTATTCATAACGATTGCTACTCCCGTTATACCATTTTCTACTGCTTTTGATGTTACCCTATATTCATCTGACCAAAAATTCTAGACTGAGCCTTTGCATTCCCATTTTCAGATTTTCTAGCTTCCCTACCCCGTTAAGGCTTCTGACACCCAACGCCCTCACTGTTAGAACGATAGCCTTTCGTTGGTTATTCAGTCTTTTTATAATGGCCATCTCCCCCTTGGCAATTACCTGTCGGAGATGCGAACAGGGGACTATTCCGAAATCCTTTACCAATGGTGAGATCATCATGACGCTTTTCCAATTACAGACCACATGTCCTGTGGATACAGGTTACGTGTCTTTAATGCAGTGGTTTCCATTGCCTTCTGCATCCTCATGCCTTTGATCAGCGATGGTTCTTCCTCCTTTAGGGGCAGTTTCCCACCCCAAGACCACTAGAGGGCCCTAAACCTCTACCCACTGCTTCGCTCTCTTTGACAAGGCCGTTAGCAGAATGAGTGTGACTTCTTATGCCGGAAGCCTTCGACCTTGGATTATGAAATTCTTCTTGAAATCTGAGGGTATTTCGCCTCTCTCATTCATCCTGCGCATCAGATGGAAGAGTTTCGTCATGGCTGACCCTCGCAAGGTCATCAGTAGTTCTCACGGAATGTCCTCTATTCCTGGGGAATTGTTTCGGCTTGTGATTCTCAGTGCCCTGTTAAATTCTTCTCGCAGTCGTATCTCCCCTTTTCTCTTTATCTGTGTCCTCGTTCATGTCCATAATATGGCCTTCTAATTCCTCTCGCTTCTGTAGACCGTCTATGCTTCCAAATCCCTACATTTGTCTTCTGGCCATTTCTGCATGGCCATTTTGCACTTCCTTTCAATCTCATTTTCTAGACCTTTGTATTCCCTTAAGCCTGCTTCATCTTCTGAGTTTTTATGTTTTCTCCTTTCACCAATTAAATTCAATACTGCTGTGTTATCCAATGATTTCTACCAGGCCTTGTCTTTTTACCTATTTTATCCTCTTCTACCTTCACTATTTTATCTCCTAAAGCTACCCAATGGGTTTCTACAGCATTGGTCTCCCCAGTCAAGCGTTGGCTAATGCTGCCTCTGAAACTCTCAACAACTCTCATTATTTCAACTTACCCACTTCCCATCTCCTTCATTTCCTACCTTTTTCCAATTTCTTCAGTTTTAATCTACTGCTCATAACCAATAAGTTGTGATCAGAGTCCACATCCGCCCCTGGAAATGTCTTACAATTTAAAAATGGTTAAAATGTCTCTGAGCACTATGGGACTTAACTGCGGAGGTCATCCGTCCCCTAGAACTTAGAACTACTTAAACCTAACTAACCTAAGGACATCACACACGTTCATGACCGAGGCAGGATTCGAACCAGCGACCGTAGCGGTCTCGCGGTTCCAGACTGTAGCGCCTAGAACCGCTCGGCCACCTCGGCCGGCTACAATTTAAAACCTGGTTCCTAAATCTCTGACTAACCATTGTAGAAACAATCTGTAAACTTCCGGTGTGTTTTGGTCTGTTGCATGTATACAACCTTCTTTCATGATTCTTAAATTAAGTGTTACCGATGATCAAATTATGCTCAGTGCAGAATTGTACCAGGTGACTTCCTCTCTCATTCCTTTCGCCCATTCCGAATTCACCTGCTATTTTTTTCTTCCGTTTTCCTACCATCGCATTCGAGTAGCCATCAGAATTAAATTTTTGTCTTCCGTGCCTATCTGAATAATTTCCTTTATCTTATCATACATTTTTTCAATCTCTTCATCATTTGCGGAGCTAGTTGGCATATAAACTTGTACTACTGTAGTAGGCATGGGCTTCGTGTCTCTCTTGGCCACAATAATGCGTTTACTATGCTGTTCACAGTAGCTTATCAGCGTTCCTTTCTCTTATTCGGCACTAAACCTGCTGTATCTGCGGTAGGAGAGACAAAACGCGAACGATATTCCTCAATCTGTTCTCACTGGAGAAAACCAATAACCAAGAACATTGCTGATGTCGACAAAGTAGTCGAAACAAAACAGAATTCAAGCAAGAAGCAAAGTATGGATCCCACTTCGAATCGTATAAAAGAAGAAAACAAAATAAAATGTTTTCCTCACAAGTCTCTCTCTTGACAATTTCCACCAAAGAAAAGACGGAAACAAAACTATTAGAGAGTGGTGGGCACAGCATTACCACAAAGGTGTCCGGGGAGGCCAGACCACCATTACACGAGAGAGTCACAGTCCAAAGCTACCACACGTGACGATCCGGGATTACCAGCAGACGAGGCGCGTGGATGTTGTGGCCGGGATGGCAGACATTTACAAGACCGGGCGGCGTGTCGAACTGCCTTCTGGTCGGCGGTGCGCCGGCTTATGAGGCCGATTGACGGGTTGATCATCTGAGACTGTTTTCGATCACGTGAGCGGCACAGGAAAATAGTCCGCTTGTTGATTGCGACCCCTGGCGCTGCTGTCGATCCGCGGTGCTCATGTAGCGGGCCATGACGGCCGTTGACTGAGACACGAGGAGGCTGTGTTTTCGTCTCCGGCAGCGGCCGCGGTCACACCGTAAACACCTGCTCTGGTTTCACTCGCTGCGATGTAGGCATCCCGCATCTCTGTTCTGTCATGCGGGATGCCGATGTCGCAGGCGGACGGGACCGACGCCGCAAATCCACTCCTTCATTACCATTGTATTCGACTGACCAGAAGTTCTGTTGCTCCTGCCATGGAACGTCAGTAATTCCTACTACATCTAACTTCAACCTATCCATTTCCCTTTTTAAATTTTCCAGTCTACCTGCCCTATTAAGGGAACTTACATTCCACGCTCCGACCTGTAGAATGCCAGTTCTCTTTCTCCTGAGTGATCCGAATGGGGGACTATTTTACCTCCGGAATATTTTACTCGTGGAAGCGCCATCGTCATTTACCCACGCAGTAGAGAGCTGCATGACATCGGGAAAAGCTACAGCTGTAGTTTCCCTTGCTTTCAGCTGTTTGCCATACCTGGACAGCAAGGCCGTTCCGGTTGGTGTTCCAAGGCCAGATCAGTCAATCATTCAGACTGTTTCCTCTGCAGCTGCTGAAAACGCTGCTGCCCCTCTTCAAGAGCCATACGCGTGTCTGGATTCACAACATATACCCCTCCATTATGGATGAACCTACGGTACGGCTATCCGTATCGCTGAAGCACGCCAGGCCGGCTCTCCCCCTCTCCCCCCTACCCGGGGGACTGCAGGGATTTCGCCGTATTGTTGAATACGTCTGGCAGCTTAGCAGTCTTGTTATTTCTCGTGGCAAATCCCTTAACTTGACTCCAGATGAGTTCTGTTGAGTTCATATTTTAATGGAACAGTGGCAAAGTTAAAAATGCAGCATTTACATGGCGTGCTCGATGGAGTGAAAATGATTGTTTTTCATATTTCTACGACACTTATCACTCTGATTCGTGAGATACTACATCTGTGGTATAAAACAATGGACATAGTCCAAATAGGGAGTATTTGCTTTTTCATTTTCGTCCTAAAAATTAAATTGTTTACGTAATTAGAAACAAGAAAACGTGCATTATTGATAAGAAATGATGATGAATTTTACGATTAAGAAATGTAACTATTTCAAATTAAACGAAAAGAAGGACGACCAAGGCGAGATTTGAACCAATCATCCATGAACAATACCAAATTATCAATCTACTACGCTAGCGATTCCGCTGTACGTCCAAAGAGTACTTGTATTGTGACTGTATTAAATACAGTCCCACGGAAAACTTCAAGGCCGATTTTTTTTCTGTAAATTTATGAAAACATTAAAAACAACCTACTTCGCAGCATACTATAACTGTGTTCCACACGCGTGTCTCACTACAAAACAGGAATCAGTCTCAGGCGTTTTTATACTGCGTATCAACAGCGCGACAATCAGAACACAACAGTACAGAGACTGGGACTGTAAACGATTTTTGGAATAAAAACTGCACAGCTAAAGCGTGATTAAGAGAAATGTTGATGGCTGTTAATACATTAGAATATCTTAAACTTTCATTTAACGTAAGTTAATAATATCTAGAGATCGGATTATATGACTCATAAAAATCTTAAAATATGCATGCAACAATGCATGAAAAATGCTTAAAAATGCATGAAATGTGACGAAATATGCAATATCAAACAATAAAAAAAACATGGTTACTGAGTGCATTACATCTCAGAGTCGAGCCTGTGCATATCAACTACGAAGAAGTGCGCCTGCCACGCGAAGAATCGCTATATTTAGAAAGCTCGTATCATTTTCGCAATACTTTCTGGTAGAGGTTAGGAAGGGGGCCTTTCTAGGATTTTTTTCCACATCGAATCACCCATCTTTGGGGAACGTCAGATCAATCACTTCTTAGATGCTTGTCCTCCCTTTTTCTCCCAATAGTTCTTCATTCTATCTGATCTCTTCTTTCTTTCCTCCTCTGATATCTGAATTGGTTTCCTGGTGTTGATCTTAACTTGGAACCTTTTAGTTTTGTCTTTGGTCACAGTTTTCTTGGGAATACCTCCGGCGATGAGGAGTTCCCTAGAATAATTTTTATTCATGAACTGAATAGATTCGTCAACGCCAAAACTTGAATTTCAAGCTTTTTAATACTTGCCGGTATGTGGGAAAAATAAGTGCTAATCACAACATTGTCTTTTTTAATACCGGAATCATTAAAAGCTTCCTTGCACTGATAAACCGGCCAAGCCTCTGCACTATCGAAGTCGTTTACTACCCCTCTAATGGCCTCGAAATGTTCACTGTAAAACAACACAGGTTCGACCCACGTACCCCAACGAGTTACCAGTCGTTCGTGAGATAAAGCCACATTTGGTAGTTTTTGTGTGTAGGTCTTGATGCGAGCAGGAGCCTTTAGAATCACTTTCTATGTTAATGAAACCAGTTTATTTACATTCAGAAACGTGCAACGTTCTTCTTCAGCACGGCGATGTACTCCGTGAGCAAAGCACGTCACATGGATCAAATTGGGATAAAATACCCGGAGAGCTTTTCCCGCTTTGATAATATAGGGGGCAGCATCTGAAATCAACACAATCACCCTTTCGTCTGCAGAAGATTCTGGAAATATCTTTCTAATACCCTCATTCACAAATCTGGCGATCGTAAAATGATTTACTTTTTCTTTACAGGCAGCTAAATAGGAGGAAGAAGACTCTTCTTTTAAAGCACCAACAATTAAATCTGCACTGTAACGGCCACACGTGTCTGTAATTTCGTCAACTGAAATCCAGATAATACTTTCCTAGAGTTCATTGCGTATTTCTTCCAAACATTTACGTAAATTGTCAGTATGTAATTTTTACACAATGTTGATTCATCTGGTATATTTTGATTTGGGGAATATTTGCGCAGGAAGCCTTTGAGGATAGGGTTTGTACGTTTGTGAAGAGGAATATTGCATGAAACTTCCGGGCAGATTAAAACTGTGTGCCGGACCGAGACTCGAACTCGGGACCTATGTCTTTCGCGGGCAAGTGCTCTACCAACTGAGCTACCCAAGCACGACTCACGTCCCGTCCTCGCAGATTTACTTCTGCCAGTACCTCGTCTCCTACCTTCCAAACTTTACAGAAGCTCTCCTGCGAACCCTGCAGAACTAGCACTCCTGAAAGAAAGGATATTGCGGAGACATGGCTTAGCTACAGCCTGGGGAATGTTTCCAGAATTAGATTTTCACTCTGCAGCGGAGTGTGCGCTGATATGAAACTTCCTGGCAGATTAAAACTGTGTGCCGGACCGAGACTCGAACTCGGGACCTTTGCCTTTCGCGGGCAAGTGCTCTGCCAAATGAGCTACCCAAGCACGACTCACGACCCGTCCTCACAGCTTTACTTCTGCCAGAACCTCGCCTCCTACCTGCTTGGGTAGCGTGAGGACAGAGTGTGGAAATGGAAACGCGGGGAGTCGGTGAACGTCAGCTGTCAGCTGTTACGGAACCGGTAGTGCGAACAGCTGGCTACGCACCTGCGTCACGTGACGTGGCGGAGGCGTGGCGGTAGCGTGTCAGGCTGTGCAAACAGCGACTGGCGGATCCAGGATCCAACGTTGAGCGAAACCCGGCGCTGGCAGATGTCGGGAGGGGGCGGGGGGGGGGGGAGTGATCTAGTGGCGCCTGGCGCGCCTGGCGCGCCTGGCGGAGGCGTGCCGTCACACGCGTGCTGGCGGCGCCGACGTGACGGAGCTGAGACCGCCGCGGAGGGGTTGCACAGGCCACCAGCAGCATGGGGCGCCGTTACTAACGTTCTCCGTCCCATCGCTCCGCCACTTTTCTCGATCGGTGTTTCCCTGCTTCTTATCAAATAAGTCACTAACACATACAGCAGATACAGATGCATAAGAAGTCACAGGGCCGTAATGTGCACTAAAGCATAAATTTAAGCTTGTTCTTTTTAACTCATTTCGTAATACGTTATAATTTACAGAAACCGATAGCAAAAACAAAATTTAATACTGGTTTTCGTGATTCTCATTATAACATTAATGGCATATTAGAACACTATACCTTTCCGATTCTCTTTTCCACTTAACTCTGTTCTCTGTCCCTCCCTAGCCGTCTCGTTCTTTCTTTTTTTTCTTTTTTTTCATCGATAACTCCATTTGTGCACATTGAACAATTTTCGTTCACATTCATTTCAAAATCTCTCGGATTATGTAGTATATTAATTAATTTAGCCGGCCCTGTTAGTTGTGTGTTCTAACGCGCGGCTTTCCGGACTGGGAAGGAGCGCCTGGTCCCCGGCACGAATCCGCCCGGCGGACCTGTGTCGAGGTCCGGTGAGCCGGCCAACCTGTGGATGGTTTTTGGATGGTTTCTAGGCGGTTTTCCATTTGCCTCGGCGAATGCGGGCTCGTTCCCCTTATTCCGCCTCAGCTATACTATGTCGGCGATTGCTGCGCAAACAAGTTCTTCACGTACGCGTACACCACCATTACTCTACCACGCAAACATAGGCCCTCAAAGAATGGTCCGGTGTGGGGAGGGGGGGTGAAGTGGACTGCGGTAGTCGTCGTGGCGTTGTGGACCACTGACACTGCGGCGGAGCCTCTGAGTTGTGTCTAGGTACCCGGTTTAACGTACAATACAATACAATATTGATTAATTTAGTTCTTCGAAGGTATCGGTCCTTTCAAGTCAGCATGGTAAGAGATAATCTGGTTGAGTCTTAGAGAAATGAGATGAAGGATGTTCTTGAAACCTTGCAAATGATTAACATCAGAAGAAAGAAATGCCCACTGTGGTTTGGGCAGCAGCGATGAGAGATCTTTCTCTATATCTGTTTGTACTACAGTGTTCAAGATTACTATTCATCACAATGTCTTACGGAATACAGACGACAATTATTACCCAGTTGAAAAAGAGAGAAGTTTCTATGTGCTTGTGGTTTCTCTAATAAGGACTGTAGTTTTGTAGTGACCTGAACCATCCGCGGGTATGTTTGCTATCATACTTTGTTTTGGAGCAGATAAGCAAAGAGAGTGCAGTAATATTAACAAAATATCACAATACAAGCAAAATATCACTGACGTGAGATTCAGTTGTAGATTAACAGCACTGTGGGACCAACTTCATATGAGTTTCGCTTCAGCAGATTTCACACAAATGACAGTATCGATCGGTTTCTGACTCCGTTCTTTGAGAAGCCTGGTATAGGGTGTCTCAAGTGCGACTCAGGCGCCGTCTCCATTGTAACAACATAGTTTTACATACAGGATGATTTTTTCCATCGTGAACAAACTCTAGGGATTTATCGATGAGAGCATACGCAACGTAAGAGCTCTAACGAACTTATGTCAGGAAATGCATGGTTTCCATGGTACAAACAGTTTATTCAGACATACATTGTTACAGAGATAGCGGTCTAATAGCCGGTGTCCCATGCAGCCACGGTTACACCATGTGATGAAAGTAGTTTCCATGTACCTCACAACGCATGCGCACACGCGCCGTAGCATGTTCTGTCTCACACGTTCACATAGGGCAGGCTGCATCCGAACAGTGTCAAAGGCAGCATGAATACGCTGCTCCAGTGTCTCCACACCTGAAATGGACTCTCCATACACGATACTTTTGATATGGTTTCACAACCAGAAATCGCACGGGTTGAGATCCAGTGAACGAGCAGGAGATGCAACTGGCTCCATCGACCAGGGAAAACACGATTGAGCTGCATCCGGACGTTAACGGCGGAGTGGGCTGGAACACCATCATTTATCAGCCACATAACCCTTCGAATCATGAGTGGTACTTCTTCCAACAGGAGAGGCCAAGTCACCCGCAAGAAACGCCGATAGTTCCTCCCCGTTAGGCGGCGTGGAAGTGGTCTCAAAATAGGGTCGCCAATTATGTCGGCCTATACATTCCGGCTGCACCGAAGCTGATCATTCGCTTCACCATACGTCGGGTGTTCTACATACTATCCCACAGGTAACAGTTACTGATCTGTGCTCTGGCTCGCATTGGTGCTGTTGGTAGGTTTCCGTATCGTTTAGCTGACATGGTTGCGGTTGGATGTTTTCTTCTCGACTGGCGCCACTTGTTTCGGAAGAGTTGCCTGGCCGCTAGTGGCAGCAGCGGCGGTTATCGGTATGTAGTAACTGTGGCCCTATCTTTGGGCCGACGTCGTGGTTCTTCCGGGTCGTGTGAGTGAGCCAGGTCGGCTGGGGACTCAGGAGGAGCCAGGTCCGCCCAGTGCGGGAACACGCCGCGACCGCTGGCGGCACGCATGGACTGCCGGATCGAAGGCCTGTGGTCACGAGGGTCCACGACCTCGGCGTAAACCGGATCCTGCAAGCTTTAAGTTGAGTGCATTTGGATTCAAGTAGAGAAATCTCCACCATTGTGAGATCTCGCGATTCTCCAGTGACATGGGTTCGTGTTGCTGCTCGTAGCGTTGCCGAGGCGAAGAGCAGCGAGTGGAGTGCGTAGGGAAGGCGGATCTGTTTAGCTTTCCTGGACTTCTAATTACAGTTTATTGCATTCAGTTTGTTACTAATTGTTAATTTCAGCCAGCGGTATTTTTCCTGCCTCATGCCCGTTAATGCTCCAGTTACCTGCCCTGATGGTTAGTGTATGTAACGGCAGTGTATGTTTCTTCGCCATGCCGCTGCTGTCCGCTGAGGCATATAGTTTTCACAGCTTTCTTTATTGTAGGTTGGTTGGCGATTCTTCTACTCTAGTGGTAGTGATTTATTTCTCGTTCCGGGCGCTCTAAGCACAGTTTTCTGTGGGCGGAGTCCAGACCGCCGGTTCCGGCTTTGGCGTATTTTTACGTCTTTGCACTTGGTTTACTGGACGTCAGGTAGTCGCAGCAAGACTATCATTAGTCATTCGTTAGACTGCTACTACTCTGAGTTACCATCTTGTGAAGTGAATGCAACTCTTGGCTGCCTATCTCATCACTCGCGAAAGTGCTTTGCAGGACCCACTCAGAGGTCGATTCCTGGTGCACCGTCTGTGACTGGACCTTGTGTTTTATTATTGTATTTCCTGTTTTATTGTATGTTTCTAATTTTTTTTATATAATTGCCATTCTCAGCGTTCCAACAGGTTCAAATGGTTGTGCTACCAAGTTTATCATCATTTTGTCTCACCCGTTTGGTGATCAGTTGCGTGTCTTTTTAAATTAACCTTTACTATTGTATTGCTGTTTACAGTATGTTTGTTAAATTTTTTTATAATTGTCGTTCTTGGCATTAAATGCCTTCAGCCGTGACTGTGGTTACTTGCCTTGAAATTCTAATTGGGATCACATTGGCTTGTTTTTAAAATATTATTTGCTGTGCTTGTATTTTATGCTCTTTTGGTAAATTGTAACACACTGAAAGCACTATTAATTACAGAGTTATTAGTACTTTATTAATAACGTGTGATATCTTGATTTATTGCTGAGTCCGGAAATGCCGTGTTAAAATAAGGGCGTGTAATTGCAAAAGGGAACCAATAGAAAATGATTACGAACCCGTCCACAATCGTAACCGAATCCTACATTCCTTGACTACCAGGTTTCAGTTATGGAAGGTGAAGATACCATACCGTGTAGAGGTGGTCTCATCTGTGAATAGGTGGGATTACACAAATCCCGGAATCGTGGTTGCCTGATGGTGAAACCAGTAGCAAAACTCCTCCCTATGTGGAAAGTCTGTCGCTAGTAAGCCCTGCACACGCTGTAAGTGGTAAGGATAGTAACAGTTGTCATGGAGAATGTTCCACGCGACAGTCTGGTTTACCCTGTACAGGCGCGCCAACTGCCTGGGACTGATACAGTGGTCGCCTTCTACATCGATAATCGCATTATCCTCCAAGTCTGGTGTCCGACCATTTCGGGTAAGTCCCTCATGATTTTCTGCTTCTCAAAACGACCCTGTCTCAAACAAACGGCGAAACATTGAATGCTGTGGTTGTTGTCGGTGGGGATAGGTCTCAGCGCTACGTAACGTTGCCAATAAGTAAACATAAACAGCCTACTTACATAGCCCCCATGAGCCCCACAAAAAATTTTACAAATTGTTTTGGGCAGTGGCCAATAATGATTTGATAAAATTTTTCATAATTACAATAACAAAGATATCAAATGCACACACTTATTGATGCAATGTTGGTCAAAAGCTAAAATTTTCTCACAGTCCATAAAGACAGTCCTGATCGTTCATCACAGTAAAATAGCAGTGTTTTTCTCAAAGTCTGAGCAGTAAAAGAAAATGCACACGGAAGTAGTGGATTTCCATGCAGTCTTGAAGAAGTAGTGTTGTCCTTCCGACGGAAAGACAGTGCTGACTCTTGACATGCTGACAGGTAATGGGCCACAACAGAGCGAACCCACCGCAGAGCCAGTCGAAGTTTTGAAGAATACTGGTAGGTAGGTCATCACAGAGCAGCCCCACTGTAGTCCTGATAGAGATTACGGTATTGGTGGGCCACCAGAGGTGCAGACCCACTGCAGTCCTTGTAGAAATAATGGTATTGGTGGGTCATCAAAGATGCAGACCCACTGTAGTCCTTGTAGAGATGGCCAGCAGCCATCTGTTGTGAATGTGCAGGTGCACAATCACCATTGAAGAGTCTTGCGGACAATATAGCAAGTCCATAACCACCAATTGTGCAATCACAAAGTTTTTGGAATTGTCCTTACAACCAGCAATGCTGTTATCCAGTCCCTTGCTGAATTATTAACACACGTGCAAACACTAACAGTCCCTACTTCTCACATATTGTCCATATACTATGACCAACAGAAACGTGTGCAGTGAAATGGAACTTACAAGTTAATAATATGATGAACTGGTGTCAATTACAATTTTATAACATAAGAATACAATCACAAAGGTACAAAACAATACAGATAACATTTGTAGTACAGGCTATACAAAACAATAGAAATAAACATATACATCAGTGTTACAGGAATTATGACATAAGCACATGCTAAAAGATCAGAATAACTTTCGAAACATCAACATGCGCATTAAAACAAAACAGAATAAATAATGTCTAAACACCTTTACAAAGAAAATAACATAGTATTTGAAAAATTCTACAACATAAATCTTATTAGCTAAACACATAAAGACAGGAAAAACGCAAATATACAAGAGTACACAAACACATAGCAGAATAACACAGGGGGAAAGGACAGGGTTTGTTTTCAGTGTAACATTTGGTACTGCAGTATTTTGCAAACAAAACCTTTTTTTCTTGGAGATCTCCCTTCGTTCATCATTAGTCCCAAAAAGTCCTATCTATACCTGCTTTCTGTACTTTTTTCGTATGACTTCTCAATGCATTTTGTCCAATTCATCGCAACTCATTCTCTTATATAGTCTACCCCCCCCCCCTTAAGCTAACTTAAATCTACTGATCTCAGATGCTAAACTAAGGGACAAGGCAATGCAGCAGCAGAAAACAGTTAACACAAACAGCAATGACAAAAAAATTCAAATTGGCAAAGCAAGCTACAGTAAATCTAAATTACCAAGCAAATGCAACATTACAACTAATATGAGCCAATGTGCAGCAACAAGAAAAATAAATCAGTAGTAAAACTAGCTTAACAGAGTAATGTAAAGTGAAATTTAGTAGCACTATGCCTGGCAAAGAGCAGCAGCAAATGCAATAACTTATATCTAAACATGACATAGCTCAAAAAGAAAAAAAATATTACAGTAAAAATGGCCATTTTTAATACCTATGTCACATCTTAACACTAGAGTGATGCATCCCAAAATCTTACTCTGCAAGAAAGTTACCAAGTCATTAAAAAATTATTTATGCAATTCCTGTGAAGGGAAATGTCTATTTGTGCTCTCTTTTCTAAGAAAGTACATCATAAACGTATTCTTTACTGGGTCTGTAGACAGAAAATAGTGATATTAGTACATCTATTAAATTTTATAATAACCACTGCTGCAGTGCAGCTAGAAACTAGATATTAAAGAAAATGAGCAAATATGTACAAAGGAAGGCATGAAACATCATTCATTAGCCATATGGCATTTCATAAAGTAGTAAAAAAATCTCTCAACTAGAAAGACAGTAGTCATAATCAGGTGTATAGACACAAAAATATTTCTCGTCATTTCATTAGGCATTTCAGTAAATATCATAAATTAAGAGCTCCACAGTGTTATCATATGTTTTCAAGTTTGAGCATGTCGTATTTGTGATGGTTTCTACAAAGGAATGTCAATAGCGAGGATAATGCTCTCTTTCTTTCTCCACCTGTGCCTCTGAAAGGCACACACTAATGGCTTTTTCCCAGGCGACTATCATGCAGCTGGGTGCCCACCACGCATTACGTGAAGGTCACTTAACTTTCCCACCGAAATATTTACGACAGCAGTTTGCACTACAGTGACAGTCTCATATAAAAAATTTCACAGGTCGAGAATTTGCGTTACAAATGTGTAGAAACAAAATCCTATCAATATAACAGAGTCCAAAAAATTTTCGGCGGCATTGTGATACATTCACGCATGTACACACACTTCATAACTCTTAAAGTACGATTCTCAGATTATTGATCATGAACAAACCTCAACAGCATAATACACATCGTCATCACAATAATAACATCATAACAGATCAATCTCATCACAGAATCGTCGCAGCTTCTTTCAATAATTTCAAGACCTTCAATAAAGTCATCTACCTCAAACGTACTTCAAAAATCATGATCCCTTACCAAATACATCATTCTAAGCTCTCATAGTATCACAATGGTTCCAAAAAAATATGAACATTTCACAAAGTACAGACAAAATACAATTTCATAAGTGTGAAGTTATCCAACTGTGTAATTACGTAAACATCTGTCACTGATGTAGTAAAATAAATATTTGTCTCTCTCAGTTAAATGATCAGATAGCTGTGTAATTTGTGTGTTAGAGAAATATGGTACCGATGTGTAAAGTTGTATAAGCAAGAACCATATTAGCTAGGGCTCCTTGTGCTTGCCAAACACATGGTACACAAAGTAAGCGTGTACCCCCCTGAGGATTAATGTAATTATACCCTCAGGTGTTACAGATTATAGCAATGGAATGAAATGTATCACGGAAAACTTTCTTTGTAATTCAAAAATCTTGAAAAATAAATGATTTAAGTACAAAATTAACCACTCAAATGTGCCTCCTGTAGCGCTAAATGTGCGTCTTGCTGTAAGATAATTTTGTGGAACTGTCGTAGTTATCGTCCTCTGTAAGCAAAGTTCTGCTGAAGTCAATGTACTTACCTCATCATAAACGAAAGTGATATGCTTTGCGTATAGATATCGTAGTTATTATGTACCTTACCATGATCAAGAAAGTACTATAATGTAACGTATTGTTGTGCTACGAAAAAGGCTGTCTCATTGTAGATATACCACAAAAGTTACTACTAAAACATGTTTTCCTTTCCAGGAGAATTCAGAAAAACTTTGCAGATATAAAACAGATACACCGCAAAAGCAACAATGTAAATTGTGTCACATATTAGTAGCGTCATGATATAATCGTGTAGCTGTCAAAGAAACCAAATACTAAGTCATCTTTAATCTCACAGAAATTACTTCAAATAAAGAATTTATTTTCAAGTAAACCAAAATGTTGCATTAAAATCTCATTAGCAGTATATGTTCTAAGCATGTGAGCCTTATAGTCGTTACGTAATCGTGCAACTAACAAGCAAGAATGTACAAATAACAACGCTGTGTCGTCTGTTCACTATAACAATGCATTCGTAATTTCTGTTGAAATAAGTTCTCTTGGTTCTTGACTGGATATTTAACTTCAAACATTGTTGCATGTTAACAGATTCTAAGTCTGACAAAGCAAACTAGTAATGTAAAGTGAAAAGTTATATGGCAAAGACAAAGTTAAAAAGCAGATTATCTTTCAATAAACGGTTTTACATGTGAAATGTGGTGTAAACCTTTACTCTTCCTAGTACGCAGAGTTTCAACTTCAACGCAATTATCATGTGGAATACGTCGGATTCTGTAAGGTCCATTGTAAACTAGAAAGAATTTGTGACTCAAGTGTTTCTTCTTATGTGACAATGAATGAGCTTTAATGAGAACATTCTGACCAATATGTAATTTCGTTGCATTTGCTTTACCGTGTAGTTTTCTCCTTTTGTCTGCTGCAGATTTTATATTTGTAATAGCCAAATCAATTATGTCTTTGTGTCGAAGTTTACGTGTATTCGGGAAAGGTACAAGCTCTCTGATTCTGTTCGGTGGTTCTTCATTCTTCAGTACAAGAGTAGGTGGTAAAGCAGTGGAGTCATGAGGCATTTCATTCAGCACGTTTTGAAATAAGTGTAAATATCTGTCCCAATGCTGATGCTTTCTGTGACAATAAAGTCTGCAAAGCTTATTGATTTCTTTCATAATCCGTTCAGACGGGTTACAATGTGGTGAGTACAATGAAATAAAAACAGGTTTGATTTTATGATTCCGAAGCATGTGTGACCAAACAGCAGATCTGAATTGCGGTCCGTTATCTGAAATGACTTTAGCAACGTGGCCAACTTCACGTAAGAAATTTTTAACAAAGGCGTTAGATACAGACCGTCCAGTGGCTTTACGTAACGGTGTGAAGAAACAAATTTTGAAGTAAGTTCAACAGCGACTAGAACGTACGAAAATCCATTCGATGTTCTGACAAGGGGTCCCAAGAGATCAACAGCAGCAAATTCTTTTAATTTAGAAGGAATGATAGGAAAAAACGGAGCACCATGTGAGATAGTAGATGGTTTCGCCTTTTGACAAAGTTTACAAATAGACAAGACTCTTCGAATTCTCTTTTCCATATTGTTAAAATAACAAGTCGTCCGAAGAATATGATAACATTTTCGTGGGCCAAAATGTGCATAGCTGAAATGAATGTACCAAATGAGCTTATTAACAAAATCGTCAGGAATGCAAAGTACCCATAGCTTATCATCAACAGTGCAGCATTTGAAGAGTATGTTGTTTCTAACCAGATAATAATGCCGAACCTGAGTGTGTGTCTTTTCATGCCATTTACTTTTGATGTCTTTCCAAATCGGATCTTTATCTTGTTCATGAGCAATGTCCTTTAAAGATGTGGTGATGAAGTTTTCAAACGCGACTTTCTGAATGTAAGGAATACTGAAATTTTTCTCGAGGTTGCCTTCTGTGTTACTTTTCTCAAGCCCAGCCGGTGCGCGTGACAGTGCGTCCGTAACAATGTTCTCCTTGCCGGGAATGTAGACTATTGTGAAGTGGAATTCTTGCAGAAACAATGCCCAACGTTTTAACCTGTCATGATTTAATTTTGAAGACATAAGAAATTGTAATGCACGATGATCACTGTATACTTTTACGTGCTTGCCAGAAAGAAAGAAACGGAATTTGTTAAATGCCCAAACGATAGCTAAAGCTTCTAATTCAGTAACGGAATAATTTTTTTCAGATTTTGTTAGCACTCGGCTAGCAAAAGCAATGGTTTTCTGAACGGTAGTGTCATTTTCTATGGCTTCTTGAAATAAATGGGCACCAAGACCGACTTTAGAAGAATCCGTGCTAAGGCAGAAATCTTGTGACAGATCTGGATGAGCTAGTATTGGCGCGTTAAGTAACGCTTCTTTCAAAGAATTGAATTCCAACTGTGCTTGTTCGTCCCAGTTCCAAATAGTATTTTTTCCAGTGAGAGAACAAAGTTTTGGTGTAACTAGAATTTGCATATTCAGAAAACGACGGTAAAAATTTACGAGACCTAGAAAACTGCGGACTTGTTTTTTTGTGGATGGAACTGGAATAGATCTGATTGCTTCTAACTTTTCAGGATCCGGCTGAATGCCTTCAGAAGAAATAATATGTCCCAAAAACTTCACCTTTGTCCTACCGAATTCAGACTTTTCCAAGTTAACTGTAATTCCAGATTCTGCAAAAATATGTAACACGCTGTTGAGGATGCGATTGTGTTGTTCCCATTAGGCTTCTGCTATCAGAATATCGTCCACATATAAGGTGATGTGACGTTTTAAGAACTCAGGTAATATGGAATTAAGCCCGCGAATGAATGCTGCCGAAGAAATGTTCAAACCAAAAGGAAGTTTCCGAAACTGATAACAAACGCCGAAACAAAGGAAAGCTGTGTATTTTCTACATTCTGGATGAAGTTCGATCTGATAAAAGCTGGATCTGAGATCAATGGAAGACAAAACTTTTACACCATTAAAATTTTGAAGAAGTTCTTCCAACGTTTGCGGCCTGTCTGTTTCAGGAATAATGATAGTATTGATTTGTCTCGAATCTAAGACAAGCCTGATCGATCCATTTTTCTTCTCAACAACATGTAATGGATTGTTGTATGAGCTTACTGCAGGCTCAATAATGCCCTCGTCAAGCATAGATTGTATTTCTGTTCTAACACGGTCCCTATAATGTGTTGGAATTACGTATGGTCTAACACAAAATTTAGTATGCTCACGAACACGAAATTGGTATTGAAATCCCTTGATTGTTCCTGTTTTGTGAGTAAAAACTGGGGAATGTGCTTGTAAAATCTCAAAAAGGTCTTGCCTATCAGTGTCATTACAATTCTTAATTGTTTGAATTTTATTCTGAATTAACTCATTACTATCAAATGCGCCGTCGATATCATCCCTGTCAGTACTTGCAGAGTGATTGTTAGTGTCAAGTTCAGTCGAAAATTCCGAACTGTTGTCTAACAGGAGGTAAAGCCGATTAATTTCTTTGTCATGGTTTGAGAGCCAATCTTCAAATTTCAAAGCTATTGACCTACCTTCTTTCTCTAAACTTATTTCAGCATCGTGAAAGTTTAAGATTACTTTGTATTCATTCAAAAAGTCTACTCCCAATATAATTTCCGTCGACAATAATGGAACAATAAGAAAGTTCATAGAGAAACTGTGACTTTGACAGAAGAATTCTAAGTTGGTTTGTTGGCGTACATCTACACTTTTTCCAAAGATTGCACCCTGTAATTTAATCTTACGTAACGGAAGTGTGGGACAATCGTTCGATTTGTTGCATTTGCTAAAAGCTGTTTCACTAATTACTGAAATGGGACTGCCAGAGTCAAGTACTGCCGTAAATTTTACGTCATTTACAGTAATGTGAATCACAGGATATGCAATGTTGTTATGTTTTACGTCGTGCTCCTGGAGTAAGATGTCCCTAATGTCTTCCATTTTTACGTAATTACTAGCTACGGCAGCTGCGTCGTCAGTTTTATAAGTACGTTTTGTGGCTGCCAGCGGTATGAGTCATTGCCTATTGTGTCTTTGTTGGCGCGAATCGTTATTGGGATTTGGAGACCTAACTTCTGAAAATTTACCTTGTCGAGAGGGCCCTGCTCTGTTTGAATCCCGCCAGTTCTGATGCAATTCAGGTCTGTCGTTACGATCGTATCGTCTGTCGTCATGTCGGTAGATTCCATAGTTTCTTTCTTGTCGGTCACGTGGTGGAGAATTTCTCCCTGAATCGTAACTGCGCGCTGGACCGTTGCGTCTAAAGTTATTTTGTCTCCCTTGATAATAATTATTTTGGTTCCCAAATTGTCTGTTTCTCTGATTGTCTCTGTGATAGTTACTACCGCAGAGAGGTGATCTTTCCCTGTAATTATTACTACTCTGCTAACGGTTGTCATACAGGTGGTGTCTGTTTTGGTTTTTTTTAGGTTTTGACATTATTGCAGAAAGCTACGACGTTTTTGAGATTTGACTGAGGTGTTATGATGTTATTTTTACTATGACGATGTGTATTATGCTGTTGAGGTATGTTTATGATCAATAAGCTGATGCTATATGAGGAATCTCATTATGCTACATATTAATTATATCACTATTTTCTGTCTACAGACCCAATAAAGAATAATTTTATGATGTACTTTCGTAGAAAAGAGAGCACAAATAGACATTTCCCTTCACAGGAATTGCAAAAATAATTTTTTAACAGGTTGGTAACTTATCTGCTAGAGTAAGTCAAAGTGATGCATCACTCTAGTGTTAAGATGTGACATAGGTATTAAACATGGCCATTTTTACTGTAATATTTTTTCTGCTCGAGCTTTGTCATGTTTAGATATAAGTTATTGCATTTGCTGCTGCTGTTTGACAGGCATAGTGCTACTAAATTTCACTTTGTATTACTCTGTTAAGCTAGTTTTACTACTGATTTATTTTTCTTGTTGCTGCACATTGGCTCATATTAGTTGTAATGTTGCATTTGCTTGGTAATTTAGATTTACTGTGGTTTGCTTTGCCAGTTTGCATTTTTTGTCATTGCTGTTTGTGTTAATTGTTTTGTGCTGCTGCATTGCCTCGTTCCTTAGTTTAGCATCTGAGCTCAGTAGATTTAAGTTAGCTTAAGATGGGGTAGGCTATATGAGAGAACGAGTTGTGATGAATTGGAAGAAATACATTGAGAAGCTATAAGAAAATGGTTTGGCCAAAAAAGTATTTTGAAAGAGGATATGAACAAAAAAGTTGGGTTTAGGTATAGCAGGTTTAGGTAGGATTTTCTTGGAAATAAATGATGAGGTAAGATAATGGAAAATAAATAATGAGGTAAGAAATATGTGAACATATAAATACAGGAAGCAAGCTTGGATTGGATTTTTTTTGGTGGAAACAAATGTTGAAATAAGGGGAAAGATCTACAGAACGAAGTTTTGGGTTGGACTGAAAACGAACCCTGTCTTTCCTTTTGTATTATTCCGCTATGTGTTTATGTACCCTTGTGTATTTGTCTTTTTCCTGTCTTTGAGTGTTTAGCTAATAAGATTTATGTTGTAGAATTTTTCAAATACTATGTTATTTACTTTGTAAAGATGTTTAGACATTATTTATTCTGTTTTGTTTTAATGCTCATGTGTGAAGTTGATGTTTCAAAAGTTATTCTGATCTTTTATGTATTTACTTATGTCATAATTTCTGTAGCACTGATGTATATGTTATTTCGATTCTTCTGTATAGTCTGCATTACCACAAATGTTATCTGTATTGCTATGTTTTTTTTAATGATGTATTTTGTACCTTTTTTATTGTATTCGTATGTTATAAAATTGTAATTGACACCAGTTCAGCATATTATTAACTTGTAAGTTCCATTTCACTGTACACGTTTCTGTTGGTCATAGTATATGGACAATATGTGAGAAGTAGGGACTGTTAGTGTTTGCACGTGTGTTAATAATTCAGCAAGGGACTGGATAACAGCATTGCTGGTTCTAAGGACTATTCCAAACACTTTGTGAGTGCACAATTGGTGGTTATGGACTTGCTATATTCTCCGCAAGACTCTTCGATGGTGATTGTGCACCTGCACAGTCACAACAGATGGCTGCTGGCCATCTCTACAAGGACTACAGTGGGTCTGCATCTTTGATGACCCACCAATACCATTATTTCTACAAGGACTGCAGTGGGTCTGCACCTCTGGTGGCCCACCAATACCGTAATCTCTACCAGGACTACAGTGGGTCTACTCTGTGATGACCTACCTACAAATATTCTTCAAAACTTCGACTGACTCTGCGGTGGGTTCGCTCTGTTGTGGCCCATTACCTGTCTGCATGTCGAGAGTCAGCACTGTCTTTCCGTTGGAAGGACAACACTACTTCTTCAAGACTGCATTGAAATCCACTACTTCCGTGTGCATTTTCTTTTACTGCTCAGACTTTGAGAAAAACACTGCTATTTTACTGTGATGAACGATCAGGACTGTCTTTATGGACTGTGAGAAAATTTTAGCTTTTGACCAACATTGCATCAATAAGCGTGTGCATATGATTTCTTTGTTATTGTAATTGTGAAAATTTTTTTAACAAATATGTATTGGCCAGTGCCCAAAACAATTTGTAAAATTTTTTGTGGGGAGCATGGGGGCTATGTAAGTAGGCTGTTTAGGTTTTCTTATTGGTAACGCCACGTAGCGCTCTGTATGAAAATCACTGGCTGTGCTGTGTGCAGTCTGTGGCTAGTTTGCATTGTTGTCTGCCATTGTAGTGTTGGGCAGCTGGATGTCCACAGCGCGTAGCGTTGCGCAGTTGGAGGTGAGCCGCCACCAGTAGTGGATGTGGGGAAGTGAGATGACGGATTTTTGAGAATGGATAACCTGGAGGTGTGTCCATCAGAAACCGTAGATTTGTAAGAATGGATGTCTTGAACTGCTATATATATTATGACTATTAAGGTAAATACATTTGTTGTTCTCTATTAAAATCTTTCATTTGCTAACTATGCCTATCAGTAGTTAGTGCCTTCCGTAGTTTGAATCTTTTATTTAGCTGGCAGTTGTGGCGCTCGCTGTTTTACAGTAGTTCGAGTAACGAAGATTTTTGTGAGGTAAGTGATTTGTGAAACGTATAGGTTAATGATAGTCAGGGCAATTCTTTTGTAGGGATTACTGAAAGTCAGATTGCGTTGCGCCAAAAATGTTGTGTGTCAGTTTAAGCACAGTCTTGTACAATTTTTCTAAGGGGACGTTTCATATCTATTACTACGGCAGCAGAAGGCTCTAGGGCTTGACGTATGATTAATAGTACCGCCCTCCACGAGGAAACCACGCAGGCACAACTGTGGCTGCACGGTACAGCAGATATTAGGCCGCAGTCTCTGCAACAAAGCATGATTTAATAAATGGAGTCTAGCATGGAAACCATGCATTTCCAGACATGCTTTACTAGACCATTCTCCTTCGGTATCCTCTCATCTATCATTCCGTAGAGTTTGTACACGGTGGAAAAAACCACCTTGCATAGTGAAAAGGGTCAACTTCGATCAGAATCGCCCTTCCGTGCCACGAATTCGTGCGCATTACTACAGTCACTTGTCATCCTTAAAGGGCTGCAATCACCAGCGGCCTGCTAGAACAGTAGCCAACATCTGTGGGTGGGAACTTCATATTCTTCTTTTTCCTGTGCCATTTCTCGCATAGGTGCAGTGTCGGCACGGTTGTTAACGGATTTCGCATGGTTAGTTTAAAGACTCTCCACGCGCCGTTCCTGTCGCCACCCCGTTACCCCTCAGGACGGAATACGTGTACTTCGAGTATCTGCGTGCAGTGTTATTCATGGGATATCGAGCGAAAGTTTCCTAAAAATTTGCGAATCGTGTAACTGGGGAGGAATTTGGGTATCAACGCGGTATTCGCTTAGTTGGGTGTGGTAAGCAGCCTAAAAACCCACATCCAGGCTGACTGGCACACCGTCTCTCTTACTTAATTCGCCGGGCGGAGTCGATAAGTGCCGGCGCAACTGCCCGTCGCGGAAGCGGCAGTGTAACGCGCTTAGGTATCCGGGCGAGTACGTCCCTGGGCGGAAACTGCCACCTGTTTGTCGACGGGCCGTGTGCGAGCCTAGACTCGAGCCAGTCAGTAAAAACGCCATGCAGCAGAATTCGCTTTGGCAGGCCTCGTGGCGAGCACTTAAAGGCATTTTGCCCTTCCTCCTGCTGCCGCAACCACTGGACGTCCGAAGTTTTCCCCGTAGTACAGACGCTTTGCATGCGATGGGAATATAAAAGCATGTAGTCTGTGGACTTGTATTTTACATGCAGTTTGCTATCTTGTAAATGAATATTGATTTATGTTACTTTTCAGTATAAGTGGGATGTTAAGAATTCATTATTCTCCTCCCACCGGTCTTTGTCTAGTGAATCTTTCAACGTCTTCCATACCTCAACATGTGTTACCTTAAGAATCACATTCGCAAACCGCCCCCCATTGATTTTAATTGTATTCAAAGCTGCGGCCAAGCAGCCTGCCCTAAGCAGAGATTGTACAAATATTAAGTAGAAATTTCAGCAATGCAGGTGTCTTGTGTCGCTGTTGAGCTTTGAGATACGTGCCGGTGGACATGGAGACATCGAGATAATTTCCGATATCGGGGTTTCTCCGATTATTTGGAAATTTAGGGCACGGATGACAAACACAAATGAGTTGCACAAACTGTACCTATGAGACGCAGTTTATCAACGTACATAGTTAGCAAAGGCTTGAGGTCTGCCGTGAGAATTCTTGTCTTCGTTAACTCTCATTGACCTTCCTTTTTATTCCGTTGAGCTTTGCCAAAGATGTTGCCACTTTGAGATTTAAATCGACTGAATAAGATAGCGTTTACTTATATGTGCGCCATATTTAATACAAACCGCATAAAACCAGGGTCATAGTCTCTCATGAACTCTCAGATTTGACTGACTAAAGGCGGACATGCTTTTAACATGTGAATGACTTGGTACAGACTCTAAATGGACAAAGCTGGTTGTACAATCTGTAGGAATTTCGCTGCAATGTTGCGTTTTGCCGTCCTTCAATTTTCACAATTCGAAGCACGTAGAGAGATAGACTGGCAAACATGGAGCTACACCGCTTTCAGTCCTCGAATGCACATACGAGAGAAAACAGAAGTTCAGTCTTCACACAGGACATACAGTATTTACCACACATACAGTTACACAAGTCTCTCGATGGTGGCACTTGGCTTTCATTGCTTTCCTCGCGCATTTCGTGAGATGATCCGAAAATACTGTATATTGGAACAAGGAAAATCCGGAAGTATCATATACAAGTAATTTATATAATTACCGTGTCGTTGCGAACTATTCCAATGGCCTGAAACAGAAAATTGATGGCGACGCTTTAATTGCGCTCATTACAGAGATATGCTCGTGTACATGACGCCAAAGTAAAGAAGAACGCCACTGACCATTAACTAACGGTCAATGGATGTTTCATGTCGGGAAGCGAAGTGCTACTTTCGACCTCGAAGACTCGATGTCTCTAGGGACATCATCTTTCCCCTCATTCTGCAGTGCAACTACGAGGCGTCAAGAAATAGGTGGCTTTTAACTTGTAGAGATAATCGAATTAGCGATGCAGATGAACTAAGCAGTAGTTACAAAACGTCTGGCATGGACATATAGATAACTAACTGGGTTTCATTTTCCGTAAGTTATTCTAATCGTATTTTTCAACTGATTTACTTTTGTTTTCACTTAACTGGTATTGATCTATTCATTGTTTGCCCATCTCCATCGTCAGGTTTTATAAAGAGTAATCCCCTTATTCAGTAATGCTTGAATAATGGCTTTCCTCCTGTTGCCACTTTTGGTAGTTATAAGCCTTTATTTTTGGCTCTTCACTCCTTTCCGTCTCTAATTCTGGTACATCTGTTTCACGACGTCTTTTCTGTTTTCTTAATAAAAAGTATCGTAGAAGGAATGGCAGAGAAAACACGACACAGTCTTTCGTGAGGACATTAAAGTACGTTCTCAACCACACTGCTATTTCGACTGCTCCTCCGAGCCATATAGCACACTATCGACAGCATCTATTAGTCACTCCGTTGTACTGCAAGGCATAAGGTTTCTCTCTGATAACAGCGACGGCTCGTGGAAATGGTTCGACGGTGGTTTTGAGCCAAACCGTTCCTCGGGCTGCAGAAGACGTCCGTAACACAGAGGATAAAGCACGCACGTGACTTACGTAACGTGTCGAATGTGCGTGGTGAGATCAGGAAGTGACTGTGGTTTAGGTTTTCCTTGTAATGTGTGTGGGAAGGTCATCGGAACACTTTAAATTCAATTAAGTTTTACAAATTTATCAAATGGTTGTATCTGTCAATAAAACAAAAGTAATGGTAACGGAAGAAGACGACTTCGACTTGCAATATCACTGACTGGAGAAGAATTGTCTTCAGTGAGGAGCACCGCTTCGCCATGAGCCCCGATGACCAGCGGACAGTTGTGTGGAGGCGCCCCGCACAACGGTGGGACACCAATCTGACTATTGCCTGCCATATGGCCTGACAACCAGGAGCGATGATGGTCTGGGGCGACGTTTCTTCTCATAGCAGGACCCCTTTGGTAGTCATCCGCAGCACGATTACAGCACAGCCGTAAGCCGACGATATTCTACGCCCGGTTTTGTTAGCCTTCATGGCAAGCCATCCTCGGCTTACACTTAAGCCGAATAATGCGCGGCCGCACACGGCAAGAGTTTGTGGTGCTAGTCTTCGTGCCTGCCAAACCCTACCTTGCCCAGAACGGCCACTGGATCTCTTCCCGATTGAGAAAGCGGGGAACATAACAGGGAGGGCCCCCAAGCCAGCTCGGGATTTTGACGGTGTAGTGCCCCAATTGGGCAGAATTCGGCACGGTACCTCTGAGGAGGACGTCCAACGACTCCGTCAGCCACTGCCAAGCCGAATAAATACTGGAATAAGGGCCAGAGGTAGACCAGAGCGTTATAAGAATGAGATTTTCACTCTGCAGCGGAGTACGCGCTGATATGAAACTTCCCGGCAAATTAAAACTGTGTGCCGGACCGAGACTCCAACTCGGTACCTTTGTCTTTGGCGGGAAAGTGCTCTATCATCTGAGCTACCCAAGCACGACTCACGCCTCGTCCTCACAGCCTTACTTCTACCAGTACCTCGTCTCCATGAGTCGTGCTTGGGTAACTCACATGGTAGAGCACTTGCCCGCGAAAGGCAAAGGTCCCGAGTTCGAGTCTCGGTCCGGCGCACAGTTCATTTTGCCACGAAGTTTCAGAGCGTTATTGACTGGCTCGATTTCTGAAGCTCTTTCTCTTGAATAAATCATCAAATTTGTTTTGAAACGGTAATCATTTGTTTGTCCGCACATGTACTCTACAGGCCATTAAAATTGCTTCACCAAGAAGAAATGCAGATGATAAACAGGTATTCATTGGACAAATATATTATACTAGAACTGACATGTGATTACATTTTCACGCAATTTGGGTGCATAGATCCTGAGAAATCGGTAAACAACCACCTCTGTCCGTAATAACGGCCTTGATACGCCTGGACATTGACTGAAACAGAGCTTGGATGGTGTGTTCAGGTACAGCTGCCCATGCAGCTTCAACACGATACCACAGGTCATCAACAGTGGTGACTGGCGTATTGTGACGAGCCAGTTGCTCGGCCACCATTGACCAGACGTTTTCAATTGGTGAGAGATCTGGAGAATGCGCTGGCCATGGCAGCAGTCGAACATTTTCTGTATCCAGAAAGGCCCGTACAGGATCTGCAACATGTGGTCGTGCATTATCCTGCTGAAATGTAGGGTTTCACAGGGATCGAATGAAGGGTAGAGCCACGGGTCGTAACACGTCTGAAATGTAACGTCCACTGTTCAAAGTGCCGTCAATGCGAAGAAGAGATGACCGAGACGTGTAACCAATGGCACCCAATACCATCAGTCCGGGTGATACGCCAGTACGGCGATGACGAATCACGCTTCCAATGTGCGTTCACCGCGATGTCACCAAACACGGATGCGGCCATCATGATGCTGTAAACAGAATCTCGATTCATCCAAAAAAATGAGGTTTTGCCATTCGTGCACCCAGGTTCGTCGTTGAGTACGCCATCGCAGGCGCTCCTGTCAGTGATTCAGCGTCAAGGGTAACCGCAGCCATGGTCTCCGAGCTGATAGTCCATGCTGCTGCAAACGTCGTCGAACTGTTCGTGCTGATGGTTGTTGTCTTGCAAACGTCCCCATCTGTTGACTCAGGGATCGAGACGTGGCTGCACGATCCGTTACAGCCATGCGGATATGATGCCTGTCATCTCGACTGCTAGTGATACGAGGCCGTTGGGATCCAGCACGGCGTTCTGTATTACCCTTCTAAACCCACCGATTCCATATTCTGCTAACAGTCATTGGATCTCGACCAACGCGAGCAGCAATGTCGCGATACGATAAACAGCAATCGCGAAAGGCTACAATCCGACCTTTATCAAAGTCGGAAACGTGATAGTACGCATTTATCCTCCTTACACGAGGCATCACAACAACGTTTCACCAGGCAACGCCAGTCAACTGCTGTTTGTGTATGAGAAATCGGTTGGAAACTTTCCTCATGTCAGCACGTTGTAGGTGTCACCACCGGCGCCAACCTTGTGTGAATGTTCTGAAAAGCTAATCATTTGCATATCACAGCATCTTCTTCCTGTTGGTTAAATTTTGCGTCTGTAGCACGTGATCTTCGTGGTGTAGCAATTTTAATGGCCATTAATGTACATCACATCTACCGATTTCCGTCCCATCCGGCTAACTACATCGTGGTTCGGCGTATTTTATTTATGTTTTTGTTTTCGAGCGTATAAGGGTTACGCATGGTGGAACTATGAGGAAAGATATAACACTAAGACTACACGAGGTGGTAGCTACATCTACATCTACATCTACATCCATACTCCGCAAGCCAGCCAACGGTGTGTGACGGAGGGCACTTTACGTGTCACTGTCATTAAGCCTGCTCTTATCTTATAGTCAGCAATAATCACATAACCATTATGAAACTTTTTCTGACTGACCACCCACACAAAACGATGAGACGAAAAGAGTATATCGCTTACATTTTTTCTGTTCATGCAGTAAAACTGCCGCATCAAGAGTGATGTTTTAATTTATTACCTCTTTGCTACTGACTTTATACACAATACAACATACGTGTGGCTCTGAGCAGTATGGGACTCAACTGCTGAGGTCATAAGTCCCCTAGAACTTAAAACTACTTAAACCTAACTAACCTAAGGACAACACACACATTCATGCCCGAGGCAGGATTCGAACCTGCGACCGTAGCGGTCGCGCGGTTCCAGACTGTAGCGCCAGAACCGCTCGGCCACCAGCGGCCGGGCAACATACGTGTGAAATATGTTAAATAAATACGAAATACATGTTACATGCGCGTGCGCGGGCAACGCCACGGGTAAAGATCTCCTAAATCCCTAGATCAATATCAACCAAAATCTGGTACACATGTTACTCATATGGAAATAAATACTATGGGGATAAGAACAACGAACGTCCTATTGGGCTGGGGGTGATGACGCGGGGAGGGAAGAGGGGAGGCAAAGATGCGCAGACAGAGAGGGTGAAGGACGTGATGGACACAGATATGGGAAGTGGAGACAGACAGATAGATAGATAGATAGATATACACACAGAGAGAGAGAGAGAGAGAGAGAGAGAGAGAGGAGGAAATGGACAGAAAGACAAGAGAGGAGGAGATGAAGAGAGACAGGAAGAGGAAAACATAGGCAGAAAGTGGGCTAAGAGAAGATTGACAGAGAGAGGGGGGAGCAGGAAATGGACAAAGACAGGGGGGACGCGGAGATGAACAAACATAAGATTGGAATAAAAGGATAACAAGGCAACGCCAGATATACAGCTTACGGCTTATAAAATACATAAGGCTCGTGAACAGAAATAACGAAAATTTCTGCCGCTGCTTTAGAAGGTTTTGGGCTTTGTAGTTCTGTCAAACTGTGGCACTACGTGCGAGGGTCAATGTACAGACAGGATGTTAAACTTCTGTCTCATGTAATGCAGAGGCCTGTGCAACAAATGAAGCATAGATAGTGTCGGCTCAGAGCAAGGTCGTTTGAGGCAGACTTTTGTCTTGGTTTTCAAAGGTCAGCGGAAGAGAATGGTTTGAGCCATTCCAGCGTTTACCGCGAACGATTAATGAGAATTATGGGAGGTGACGTGTGCTGTAATTGGCACTGCAATCGCATTCGTAAATCAGTCATCCGCGTAAAGTGCTAACGCGTTTGGAATTGTTCATTTCCTGTAATTACAGAGCCACGTGAGCAATGGCAGTAATGATCAGTTGCAACTGACGTTAACTTGAATTTGTGGAGCAGCTGCAGCACGATTTTCTATTTCGCTCCTTCACAGACAGCACCCATGTCTGTAGTTGTTTCTAAGGCTGATTTTTATCATGCTGATTTTTATCATTCTGATTATTTTATTCCCTTCTTTTTTTGAAGCGTTTGAAGATAAAAATAATATGCCCTACGACAAAATTTAAAATATGGAACAGAAAACAAATAAATCAGTTTAGTCGCTGAAAATTTTTTCAGTGACATTTGTTTGCACGTGTACATATCCCAAATGCTCAGTACGGTCTATATTTAAAACTTACTCAAACTACTTGTTTGGAAATGTGCGTGACAAAATTGCTCGAAGTTTTTCATGCTTATTTTACTAGCTGATTTCATCTGAAGGTACTTATTTCGGTAGCGTGCAATGACCACCTGCATGTTGTTTACGCCGTAAACTCATGAAAACGTCAGTGCCGATGATTACCTTACAAAAGCTTGAAAACCAGCTGATAAACAGGAGTAGCGACAAGAAGGTTGATTGCCGGTCGGAGTGGCCAAGCGGTTCTAGGCGCTTCAGTCTGGGACCGCGCGACCGCTACGGTCGCAGGTTCGAATCCTGCCTCGGGCATGGATGTTTCTGATGTCCTTAGGTTAGTTAGGTTTAAGTAGTTCTAAGTTCTAGGGGACTGATGACCTCAGATGTTAAGTCCCATAGTGCTCAGAGCCATTTGAACCATTTGAAGAAATTTGATTCTTGCTATTCCAGTATTATCTTCAATGTTAATTCACTTCTACTGTAAAAGAAGATGGTATTGCAATTAAATGACGATGGTTATAAAGAATGCAGTATATTAACGTTACTGAAAAAAAATTCACTGTTCCCAAATTTAATATCGGGTGTAGAAAAATGAGAGCAAAAAGTACACTCCTGGAAACGGAAAAAAGAACACATTGACACCGGTGTGTCAGAACCACCATACTTGCTCCGGACACTGCGAGAGGGCTGTACAAGCAATGATCACACGCACGGCACAGCGGACACACCAGGATCCGCGGTGTTGGCCGTCGAATGGCGCTAGCTGCGCAGCATTTGTGCACCGCCGCCGTCAGTGTCAGCCAGTTTGCCGTGGCATACGGAGCTCCATCGCAGTCTTTAACACTGGTAGCATGCCGCGACAGCGTGGACGTGAACCGTATGTGCAGTTGACGGACTTTGAGCGAGGGCGTATAGTGGGCATGCGGGAGGCCGGGTGGACGTACCGCCGAATTGCTCAACACGTGGGGCGTGAGGTCTCCACAGTACATCGATGTTGTCGCCAGTGGTCGGCGGAAGGTGCACGTGCCCGTCGGCCTGGGACCGGACCGCAGCGACGCACGGATGCACGCCAAGACCGTAGGATCCTACGCAGTGCCGTAGGGGACCGCACCGCCACTTCCCAGCAAATTAGGGATACTGTTGCTCCTGGGGTATCGGCGAGAACCATTCGCAGCCGTCTCCATGAAGCTGGGCTACGGTCCCGCACACCGTTAGGCCGTCTTCCGCTCACGCCCCAACATCGTGCAGCCCGCCTCCAGTGGTGTCGCAACAGGCGTGAATGGAGGGACGAATGGAGACGTGTCGTCTTCAGCGATGAGAGTCGCTTCTGCCTTGGTGCCAATGATGGTCGTATGCGTGTTTGGCGCCGTGCAGGTGAGCGCCACAATCAGGACTGCATACGACCGAGGCACACAGGGCCAACACCCGGCATCGTGGTGTGGGGAGCGATCTCCTACACTGGCCGTACACCACTGGTGATCGTCGAGGGGACACTGAATAGTGCACGGTACATCCAAACCGTCATCGAACCCATCGTTCTACCATTCTTAGACCGGCAAGGGAACTTGCTGTTCCAACAGGACAATGCACGTCCGCATGTATCCCGTGCCACCCAACGTGCTCTAGAAGGTGTAAGTCAACTACCCTGGCCAGCAAGATCTCCGGATCTGTCCCCCATTGAGCATGTTTGGGACTGGATGAAGCGTCGTCTCACGAGGTCTGCACGTCCAGCACGAACGCTGGCCCAACTGAGGCGCCAGGTGGAAATGGCATGGCAGGCCGTTCCACAGGACTACATCCAGCATCTCTACGATCGTCTCCATGGGAGAATAGCAGCCTGCATTGCTGCGAAAGGTGGATATACACTGTACTAGTGCCGACATTGTGCATGCTCTGTTGCCTGTGTCTATGTGCCTGTGGTTCTGTCAGTGTGATCATGTGATGTATCTGACCCCAGGAATGTGTCAATAAAGTTTCCACTTCCTGGGACAATGAATTCACGGTGTTCTTATTTCAATTTCCAGGAGTGTATTTAGATAACATTTGTACACCTCACAAATGCATATTATTCGATTTACATAAAACCATCACTCCAAACTTTAAAAGATTTTGAAGCTGACAAGTCATGTGAAACCATAAAAGGCACACTAACAAATACAAAATACAAAATTAAATTTTTAAGTGAAATCTCCTAAACTTTTCAGATCAAAACTGGTGTAAGATAAGGAGATGAACTGTGCTCATTGCTGTTCAGTTGCGTATTAGAAAATGCAATCATGGAATTGAGAAAAAGAACAAAAGGAAAATGAATTTAAAAAAAACATAACTAGAAGAAAAGTGGATAATCTGAGAATGATTTATACAAGGTGATTTTTTTTCACCGTGTACAAACTCTAGGGATTGGACGATGAGAGGATGCGGAAAAAAAATGTTCTCATTAACTTAGTCCGGAAATGCACGGTTTCCGTGCTACACGCAGTTTACTCTATCGTACTTTGTTACAGAGACTGCGTACTCGCTGTACCATGCAGCCACAGTTGGCAGTATACATGTTTTCCTCCTGGAGGGCGGTACTGTTCCTCATACGTCATGATCTCTCCTGATGTAGTAATACACTCCTAGAAATTGAAACAAGAACACCGTGAATTCATTGTCCCAGGAAGGGGAAACTTTATTGACACATTCCTGGGGTCAGATACATCACATGATCACACTGACAGAACCACAGGCACATAGACACAGGCAACAGAGCATGCACAATGTCGGCACTAGTACAGTGTATATCCACCTTTCGCAGCAATGCAGGCTGCTATTCTCCCATGGAGACGATCGTAGAGATGCTGGATGTAGTCCTGTGGAACGGCTTGCCATGCCATTTCCACCTGGCGCCTCAGTTGGACCAGCGTTCGTGCTGGACGTGCAGACCGCGTGAGACGACGCTTCATCCAGTCCCAAACATGCTCAATGGGAGACAGATCCGGAGATCTTGCTGGCCAGGGTAGTTGACTTACACCTTCTAGAGCACGTTGGGTGGCACGGGATACATGCGGACGTGCATTGTCCTGTTGGAACAGCACGTTCCCTTGCCGGTCTAGGAATGGTAGAACGATGGGTTCGATGAAGGTTTGGATGTACCGTGCACTATTCAGTGTCCCCTCGACGATCACCAGTGGTGTACGGCCAGTGTAGGAGATCGCTTCCCACACCATGATGCCGGGTGTTGGCCCTGTGTGCCTCGGTCGTATGCAGTCCTGATTGTGGCGCTCACCTGCACGGCGCCAAACACGCATACGACCATCATTGGCACCAAGGCAGAAGCGACTCTCATCGCTGAAGACGACACGTCTCCATTCGTCCCTCCATTCACGCCTGTCGCGACACCACTGGAGGCGGGCTGCACGATGTTGGGGCGTGAGCGGAAGACGGCCTAACGGTGTGCGGGACCGTAGCCCAGCTTCATGGAGACGGTTGCGAATGGTCCTCGCCGATACCCCAGGAGCAACAGTGTCCCTAATTTGCTGGGAAGTGGCGGTGCGGTCCCCTACGGCACTGCGTAGGACCCTACGGTCTTGGCGTGCATCCGTGCGTCGCTGCGGTCCGGTCCCAGGTCGACGGGCACGTGCACCTTCCGCCGACCACTGGCGACAACATCGATGTACTGTGGAGACCTCACGCCCCACGTGTTGAGCAATTCGGCGGTACGTCCACCCGGCCTCCCGCATGCCCACTATACGCCCTCGCTCAAAGTCCGTCAACTGCACATACGGTTCACGTCCACGCTGTCGCGGCATGCTACCAGTGTTAAAGACTGCGATGGAGCTCCGTGTGCCACGGCAAACTGGCTGACACTGACGGCGGCGGTGCACAAATGCTGCGCAGATAGCGCCATTCGACGGCCAACACCGCGGTTCCTGGTGTGTCCGCTGTGCCGTGCGTGTGATCATTGCTTGTACAGCCCTCTCGCAGTGTCCGGAGCAAGTATGGTGGGTCTGACACACCGGTGTCAATGTGTTCTTTTTTCCATTTCCAGGAGTGTAGATAACGTTGCGTCCGATTCACTTCTGTTGCTGACTCACCTTGTAGAGGATGTGATACAGCGTTGTACACAATGGTTCCGTATTCGAATCGAGAGCTTTCTGAAATGGTGTTTACTTGCGGAAAGGCAAATGGCAACAGGCGGCGGGCAGCAAGTTTGTATCAGGAGACCTATCGCCGCAAACAATAACCACAGTATTCAACTCTTAGTGTTTTGCCGTTTGTCTGAGACATGGTCGTTTCAGGAAGCAGGAAATCATGAAGGACGTACCCGAAATGTTCGGGCAACAGGCTTGAAGTAAAATGTGATTAACGCTGTGGAAGGCGACCGCAGTTGGCGCGCCTGTGCAGGGCAGGGTAAACAAGACGACCGTGTGGAACGTCCTCCACGACAACTGTTACCATCCTTATCACTTACAACGTATGCAGGGGTTACCAGGGACAGACTTTCCATATGGGGAGCAATTTTGTCAGTGGCTTCTATACCAGGCAACTACGATTCAGGAATCTGTGTCATCCATCCTATTCATAGATGAGGCCACCTTTATGTGGTGTGGTATCTTCAACTTTCATAAGTCATCTGTGGGACGGCAGCAGAACCCACATGGTACAGTGACAGTGAATCATCAGCATCGTGCAGCTGGTATGCGTGGGCTGGAATGATTGCCGACCGTATTTTGGGACCAGTCTTTCTCCGACGTAGCCTAACAGGCCGGAGCTATCGGCGTTTCTTGCGGATGAGTTTTCCTCTCCTGCTGGAAGAAGTGCCATTGATGATTCGAAGGGTTATGTGGGTGCTAAGTGATGGTGCTCCAGCTCGCTCCGTTAACGATCGGACGCATCTCAGTCGCGTCCTCCCTGGTCGATGGATCAGACGAAGGGCTCCACTTGGATGGCCTGCTCGTTCACCGGACCTCAGCCCGTGCGATTTCGGATATGGCGCCATCTAAGAAATGTATGTATGCATTCCAGATGTAGAGACACTGGAGCAGCGTATTCATGTTGCCTTTGACACTGTTCCGATGCAGTCTTGCCGATGTGTTTGTGGGTCAGAACACACTACGGCGGGTACACACATGCATTGAGGCACATGGAAACCATTTTCAGTGAGAGAAGTGAATCGGACACAACATTATCTATTACTATGGCAGGGGAGGGCGGTAGGCATGACGTATGAGAAACAGTACCGTCCTCCACGAGGAAACCGTGCAGGCACAACTGTGGCTGCACGGTACAGCATATATTAGACCGCAGTCTCTGTAACAAAGTATGATTGAATAAATGGAGTCTAGCATGGAAACCACGCATTTCCAGACATTAGACCTTTTTTGTTCCTCTCATCAATCAGTCCCTCATCGTGTCCTCTCATCGATCAGTCCCTAGAGTTTGTACACAGTGGAAAAAATCAGCCTGTATACAGAGTATGTGACAAACGCAGTGGAAGCATGGGCAATGACTATGAGAAGAAGTTAAATATCTAGGTGAAATAATACAACTGAATGCTTTAGACAAAGAAGCTAACTAGAATTATTTATCCGTAAATGCAAAACTCTGACACAATACTGTCATCAGAGCAGACTGTCTTCATGCTGCAGCATGGCTTTCGTTAAATATTGGGAACCAATTAGGTGCAATAGAAAGGGAAAGGAAATAGACAGGAGGATGTTTGGACCAAGGTATTGCAATGGGGAACGGAAACTAAGAAGTAATGAAGAACCTTACGAAAGAATAGAACAGATACTTGACATAAGTGCTGTGGCTATGTGGGTAGTGACCCATGATGCATTGTTGCCAGATTTCTATCTCCTCATATGACATCATGTACTCTTGCCAGTTTTCTCACACACATCCCCTCCTCCGACATCATTGCCCTATGTATAAAATAGTGGGAAATTTGAAATTTGGCGAGGAACTCAAAAATAGCACAGTTTCCCTATATATAATCCAAGATGGTGCCCCTAGATCAGTTGTTCTAAGTGTAAATTGGTGGGAAATCCGAGATGTACAGTTATCCTATAGGTTGAAAATCCAAGATGCCTGTGATAGATAGAGTAGCGCTAGGATGTCACAGTCCAAGACGGTTGACCTTAGCACGACCTACACGGTTATCAGATTTCCTGCTGTGACGACGCAGTTTAAGATGGCTGCCCATACCACAGCTCCATGACATCACAATTCAAGGTGGTTGGCCTTAGGACAGCCTGAATGATTGTCAGATTTCATGTCTATCCTAAGTTTGAAATTCTATTCTTAATACAAAGTAGTGGGACATTCCAAAATCCTTCATTTTCCCTCATTCCTGTGATGTTAGAGTTGTGCTAAGTATCCACTTGCTCTACATATGCATGCATCCGTGTACCATGCCAATCAAGTGAATAGGGTGTGTATGGTAGGGTTCCAACACCAACAGCACAACTGATGTGCTTGTTATCATGTCATGACAGATTTATTCTGGTTGTGATACAGTATTCACTCATGTGTTCACAATTGGCTACTAACTTTGTGCACCATTTGTAGCTGGGGAGGTTGACCATCATTAACGTTGCTGTGCAAGCACTTCAAGTGATCCTCAATTGTGAGAGCAACTGATACCACATGTCCATCTGAGGGTAGCACCTGTGTCTGTACAATACGTATTTTGCAAACCCACAATGGGTCTGGTACTTAGGGAGGTTAGAGAGGTCTAATTAGCACACACAGACACACACACACACACACACACACACACACACGCACACACATACACACACACACACACACACACACACACACACACACACACACACACAAGTAAACAATTTTTGTGAACCCCACGAATATCTTCGGCACCTCCAGAGAAACGAATTCTTTATTGAAGATTGTGACCTGTTTAAAATTTAACTAGGCGACATATTTACCTGCTCCAGCAGGTGACATAGTGTATTTCACAGTGGTGTCTAAAAATTTCCGTAATTTTGCCAAAAACTGCATTATTTATAAGTTGCTAAAAATATTTTTGGCGTTTACGTGATTGAACTCAGGACTCTGGACATAAAGGCAAATCACTGTGCGCACTATGAAAACTATTTGCCAAAAACTGCATTATTTATAAGTTGCTAAAAATATATTTGGCGTTTACGTGATTGAACTCAGGACTCTGGACATAAAGGCAAATCGCTGTGCACACCATGAAAACTATTTGGATACGTTAAATCCACCTCTAAAACGTATCTCTTTTTCGAACATGCCGGCACAGATGAGAAATTACCAAATACGACAATTTCATCATCATACAGACATCGAAACCTACAAGTAGGTAGAGATTGCTGCGTAGCACCCCAGTGTAAGTTGTTGATATCCAAGTACCTGATGTACCTTAAATCGCCGAATGTTTCATCACACCCATTCACCCATTAGCAGTTCAATTGTCTTTGTGTGCTTATGGACACACTGATAAAGTTCCATGTGAATCGCTCCGCGGAAAACAACAGCACGTCAGCTTTGGTTAGGCCTTCAATTTTGGCCCACGTGAGTTTGAGCATGGCGTCCCACAAAAACTCATGGCATGGTATAGCAGATCCAGGCATACACTCTGAAATCGTTCTAAAATTCTAAGTGCACATGTGTGGCTATGTAAGGCTTTGCAAATTGCTCTAAATTAGATATGTTTAACTCCTGCCAAACTCTTACCTCGCGCCCATACTCGGCATCCATAATGGCAGTATCTCTAAGTATGCCGGAGGATTCGGCTATGTCAGACAATGTGGTTTCATTGAGTTTTTCCCTCAAATCTAGATATTCATATGAGCTGAAACTTAGCATCATTGGGGGATGCAGAATGAGTGAGATGTAAATCCTCATGACGCATGGTTTCAGCAAGTTTCTGAAGAGGTGCCTGCATGTCTCTCACAATGAGACCACCCATCAATCTGATCTTTGTACTTTTTTATTTTTATGGTGGGTGTAGTTCAGAGCTCAAGTAACAAATGACAAAGCAGTTCGATACAACTCTCAAAAATAGACTTAGAAGTTTTTCAAGGAGGTTAAATTCATTAAAATTTAAGCGATTTCCTCAACAGGTAGCATTGCTCACTCGGTAGCATTGGGGAACGATACTTGAGTAATCAGTGGGTCAATGGTACGTGTCTTGCTATGGTCTTGTAATCAGACGTATCCTGTAGTCTTATTAAGGTACGGCAAAAACAGGAATCTTCGCGACGAGTTAACGGAAGAAAAAAAGATTTGTGGTGACCCAAAAGATGAAGTGATACAAGCTACAATACAAGCTGCTGTGGGAGGTGCAGCAGCCACAACTGTTATATGTACGAGGGCAGCGATATGTACTGTATCATACACTTTGTATAAAAAGGTGAAGGACCTAGGCCATATTCCTTATTTTCCAGTCCAGAAATGCCGAATCATGAATGCCGTTGGTCTTAAGTCACGTGGGAACAGGATACAGGTTTTGTGACAATTGTGCTGGATAATGGAGCGATAGAATACCCGTTCCCAGTCACTGTGACCATTTAGTTACAGGTTGGCTGATGCACGTAAATTTTGTGAGAGAAAAAGACGCAATAATTGGTTTCTCCCTAGGAAAATGTTTTTGTACGCACAGTGACGAAAGGACTGATGTAATTCTGGACAGATAGAAGTTAAATTACGCCAGATGCTTCCAGAGCTATTGTATACTTTGGCAATCATCACACTCATGACGTTAACCTCCCTATAACGAAAGCTGAAGTATTAGATTTAAGGGAACCCGTAGACGACGTATTGAATCCACAGCAATTACAAGAGAACAACAAGGTAAGTTACGTGATTTATTACTACACTCTTTACAGGTGTTTACACGAAAAGCGGATGTTATAGAAACTGTGTTTACAAATGGAATTTCGGCCCCATGATGTATTTTGCCATAACACATATATGATACCCTGGTCAAAGCAGACTGCAATGAGAGATGAGATCAAGCAGACGCTAGAATGCAACGTAACTGAACCATCTACAACACCATAATGTATTCCTTTGTTAGCGGTAACCAAGCCTAATGGAAGTATTCAACTCGTGTTAAACACATGAACCATACATGAATTAATTGTGCCTGTACACACAAGATCTGAAAATCATGACGAGCAGTCACAAAAATTCCATAATGTCAAATACCGTACAAGTATTGATTTAAAAAGTTCATACTGGCAGGTGAAACTAACAACAGAATCTAGAAAGTGTATGGCCAGTATTTTTGGCGGCAGAAGTTATCAGCTTTGTGTGCTACCTTTCGAACTTAATGATAGTTCTGGAGTGTTAACTTCTGCTTTAGACACAGTACTCGTTCCAGAACTGTTAGAAAGTATGACGTTATAAGCTGACGACATTCTGATAACTACAGTCTCTTGGGAAGAACACTTACACATTCTAGAAATAACACTACAGAAGTTCTCAGAAGAATGAGTAATGGCAAATTTACAACAAGTATGTAAGAGAGGAGACCAAGTTTTTAGGATACATAATATGCTAACAAGGGATACGGCTGATCCTGATAAAAGAAGCATTATCAACAATTTCCATATCGAAACACCAAGAGGCAGTTAAAGGCTTTCTTTGGACTTGGCACGTTGTTCCGACGTTTCGACAAAGACCGATTATTAAATAGTGCAGTATGGCTAAGTTTTCCTCATAAGAACGCTTTATGGCTTTGGTCACAGAAATGCACCAATGATTTTAATGATGTTAAAGAAGCAGTAATTAATTCAGATATGCTGTGTCATCTTGATGTGAGCAGCATTTTTGTATCACCACAGACGCCTCAAACGCAGGTTTGGGCTGACGTCTTTGTCAGACTGATCACGAACAGGGAACGTGTGATGTAAAAGTGATTAGTTTTGCAAGTGGAACGATCCGGGAAAGCGAGCACTTTTATTCAGCGACAGGATTAGAAATGCTAGCTACTGTGTGAGCATTCGAAAAGCTCATTTACTAAATTTATAGTATATACTGATCAACAAGCTTTGAGTTTTTTAATGTCATGAAAAACTACTACATCCACACTTGGACGGTTGCGCATTGTTTTTACAGGGATATTTATTTGAAGTAGTCCACTTATCAGGGAAAAAAAATATTGTAGCTGACACACTGTATAGACTGCCTCAAGGTCTTACGGCAAATGCAGAAACGCTAGAACAAATACAGGCTATCGCACATTACTCATGAAAGACAAACATTACAGACACTACTATACGGACATCTTAAGAAACATTACAGGAATCAGATCCACGTAGTTAAAACCGAATAATGCTGGTAATCTTTAACGCCTGTAGACATCACAGTACTACAAAATGCCTAAGGAAACTTAACCTGTTTTGCTGTTTTCCAAATATGCGAAGAAACGCACATCGATTACTAAGTACTTGTGTCATCTGCCAGAAAGCAGTCAATCAAAAAAACTAGTAAGTTTGAATAACTCTGTATTTTGTCTAGTGAACCATTTTAAATTTTAGTTCTTGATATTGCCGATCCATACCCGACTGCCTACGACGATTCCAGGTATGTTATTGCACTATACGACATTTTCCCAAGTTTTTAAAGCTATAAGCTGTAAAGTCTGCTAGTTTTTAAAGCTATGTGCTGTAAAGTCTGCTACGGCTGCAGAAATTACCAAAAGAATCTCAAATAATTACTTTCCCACAACAGGAAAATCCAAGTCACTGCTCACAGACAACTCATCCTACCTCACTGGTTGTAAATGGACACAATTTTTGTAGGAAAGTGGGGTACAAATAATTTTAACGTCACGCTTTAACCCGAAAACATATCCCCGCAAGCGGGTACTTCGCAAATTAAACACGTTCATATAATGAACGCAAGCATAGAATACAGTATCTCGGTTTGTTTGAGCAGGTAGTGAACCATCTTCCTATTTTTGACACACTATACGCTCCTGAAGACTTGGTTCTGGATGTCTGAGAAAACAACGAATGCGCAGACCCTCTTCCGAAATTTCCGAGGCAATCAGAAAGGTACAGGTGTACACTCCTCAAACGCGTCTTATAAAATCGTAGTACGACAAGAATCTCACAAACAAGCAACATTATGAAGTAGGAAATCATGTTTTACCCAAAATTCATCGCAAATCTTCATAGCTCAAACGACAAGAATCGTAAGTGAGCACTACTTTATGAAGCCCCATGTGTCATCACACCCATACCACGCCCAGATTGTTATTCGCTCATGAATCCAAGAACCGATAAGATTCAGGGTTTATACCCACACAAAGATTTGAAGAATGTACACAAAACTAATTAATAAACAATATGAAAAATAACAACTATGAGTATATTCGTCATACTAAGCGCTGAATCGACTAAAACATTTCCTGACTTCGTTTTAGAATGAGCATAAAATCTGCAGTAAATAGAATCTACAATAGCTGAAATTGTATTGATCTGTTTGCATACATAAGCAAGCATCAATTAGAAGAAGATCTGCAGTGGCACCAATTCACTTTATCTATGTTTTTGCATGTTTCTTATAATGTCAAGCGTTTTCACCTATTCGCTAAGATTCGCCAATATATGCAAATATTTTAATATGTTATTCTACAAGTAAAACTAAAGAAATATAAACATAGATCCGCAAATATTTAGTTGCGGAGTTACGATTAATAATAGATTTTGCCTGAAATTTAGCAACTTCGCTAGCATGAAGCCATCGAAAAACTGTACGAGGTTAAACTAAAGCACGATTTTCAATTCTGTTGTTATTGTTGGTCTGGTGAATCTAATAAAACCTTTCCCAGAAGTGTATCTGCGTTACTTGCTCGCATTATAAGTGCAAGAGACGAAATTAAGAACAACCCTGTGAAACTGAAGCAAGCAACAAGATCTGTTCATACACGTGCAGCTAAATGCATTGCATTCGGTTAAGACATTTTTGAACATTTGTATGAATGATTTGTGAAATTGTATGTACAGTGTACAACATTCTTAACACTGAGCTTTGTTTTTTCCGTGTGCTATGGTAATAATAAAAGTGGATTATCTGACACACTCATACGGTTTCAGTTAACTATATTCCCATAATTAATTCAAACTCTCTAGAACTTCTGTTGAAAACTTTGTTCAATTGTCCGAAATTTAAAAAACAAGTTGGGCAAGTAGGTAATAAATTAAAAATTTTACGAAATTACGTCTTTGCATCTTTGGATGTTCTGGAAAACTGCAGATACACGTCTGGGACATGTTTTATTAGATTCACTAGATCAATAACAAAGAAATGGAAATTGCGCTTTACTTTAAGTTCGTGCAGTTTTGCGATGGTTTCATATTAGCGGAGTTGCTGAATTTCAGGCAAAATCTTTTACTAGTTGTAACTCCGTAACTAAACATTTGTGGACCTATGTTTATATGAACTTATTTCTTTAGTTTTACTTGTAGAATAACACATTAAAATATTTTCATATCTTCGTGAATCACCCTGTATAGATATAAGGTTGTTTTCTCTGTGTATGGTACAAAGGTGTATCACACAAGTGAACACATTCCTGAATGTTTCTATGCTTAATGCATTTTAATACTGCGACGGTTATTTTGTGAAGGAACGAAAACGTGATCATGAACTGATAAAAAACTGAGCAAATGGTAAAACGCCAGACAATGACATCCTGTCAATAAATGAAAACTTTTATACAAATACATTATTCTGCGTGGCATGTACCATCTAAATGCAAACAATCACACTCATGCACATAACGTACTGGACTATTCACATGGTGCACACTTACACAAAACATGGCTAAACCACATGAATGGTAGTGCACTGGCTATAGTGAGACATAATTAGAGATTCTTCGGTGAGATTTGTAATTATAGATTCTTTCCTCTGACTCTTTAGAAGAGCATCTGTTTGTTTTGTAATAGAACCGTTTTTAATAGTAGTTTTCTTACCATCTGCACTCACATACTTTAGGTAGTGATATGTTGTAGTGACTTTTCTGTAACAAGATTTTTCGAATATGTAATTAAATGAAATACCTACTTTATGAGAGATGAACCCTAAACAAATTTTGTAAACTAATTTTAAAAAACTCGAATTATGTAAACAGAACTTTTTAAAAGCATGTGACTGGTAATTAGAAGGATATTAACGAAAAAAATGAGTTGGACGGAAACTCTGTTAATATAAAAGACCAAAGTAAATAAGAAATTATGTATGAAGGCACCTGGAGTTTTGTTCTAGTAAAAAAAACAATCTGTCGGTGTGCATCTAATAAAAAGTGACCAATAGTGCATTGGGCTAGAGGATTATTGCCTTGTGTGTAATCCTGATCCCTGGTGGGGGTCCTAAACGACCATTAGAACAAGTAGACAGCATTTCCACCGCATATTAAGGTTTGAAATTACTTTGGGAAAGAACTGAAGCCGCTTGCTAAAAGACGACGCGCTATCGAAGGGGTGTGGATTCCCATGCACATGAACTCAAAATGCGTCTCCACGCTGAGAACATTGCACGCCGTGTAAACAGGGTCTACTGTGTGCGAGAGCCGCGCCTGACCGAAGCAGCAGTAAAGGTGTTACAAAATGTCGCCGGACGGCTGTGCAGTGCACACTGTACACATTAACACACGTACGAGAAAACAAAACTTATGTACACGCTGATGCTTGTGTCAACAAAACAACTTCTGACCCTTGTAGACAAGCGCTGTGTCACACAAACAGAGAATGAACTTTCAGCTTTGTATGAATTAGCATTAATCCTGCAGTGAACAATGTCCAAGTCTTTCCAGCTGACAAAATACGATGAAGATTGAATTATTGTACATTATAGCCCTACGTTGTTATCTGTTGTAAGGAACTAAATCTAAAAAAAAAATTATGTATTGTTTACGTGTCTCTATGGAATTTAATTCTATATGCACCACAAAACTGCATCCCTTGAAAAGACTTATGCCAATGTACAGATGTTTCATCAATCACGGAGCCTCAACGCTGCTATACGATTGTGAGGAGACACTGGGGTGAGAACCAATAGCCGGCCGAAGTGGCCGTGCGGTTAAAGGCGCTGCAGTCTGGAACCGCAAGACCGCTACGGTCGCAGGTTCGAATCCTGCCTCGGGCATGGACGTGTGTGATGTCCTTAGGTTAGTTAGGTTTAATTAGTTCTAAGTTCTAGGCGACTGATGACTTGAGAAGTTAAGTCGCATAGTGCTCAGATCCATTTGAACCATCAATATAAATGTCAACGATTTGGTATGTAAATGTTTGAGTAATAAAGGAAGGCGCAACCGTCAAATCTTTTATAGAGCAGCTTTGGGAAGTCTAGCTGTCGCAATGTAAGCATTATGGCCTCAAGCTGTAAACGATTTTATAATATACGACCTTATTTTGAGTTTCCTTCCTTAACAGTCCCCCGGATCACATGTTTATATGCATATTTATTGTACTAAAAGTTATATTTTTCAGCAATTCTAGCAGGAAAGATGTAAGAATTCGATGTGGCACTGATCCACCACTGGCTTGTTTTCATTACTAATTCGCAATTCGTTTTTACACATCGTGTGTGTGTGTGTGTGTGTGTGTGTCTGTGGGGAACCTGCAGTCATTCAGATAAGAAGCCTGAGTTTCTCAAATGAATCATATAGGATAGAGCTACTTCCAGTTGGAGTACGCAGAATACCTTTTTCTAAAAATAAATTAATCGCTCCATGTGCTCTACTGCACACTGCCTACACCAGTCTGGAATTACAGTCTTCATTCTGGTAAAAACGTTTTGAAATATTTGAGTTGGAGGATGTGGGAGCCCACTCACAGACAACTGTGCTGTCTTTTAATTTCCCACCAGTTGTTTTTGTTTCCTGTAATTTTATATGAATGTAATTGGCTTATGCTGTCAGAGAGGTGGTGGTGATGCGGGGGGCGGGGGGGGGGGGGGTGGAATTTGGCATCACTGTACCACACCCTAGAGAGGAAAGAAGGGGGATATTTGGCAACAATGCTGCCTTTGCCAGTACCCCCACAATGTCACTACTTACGTAGAAAGGAGGAGAAGCGCTGTATTCTATGGACACATTAACGAGAAAAGAATAACCAAAAGAATTTTTGACTTTTCCCATAGAAAATAAAAAATGTCAACGATGTGAATCAAGGAAGTTAAAGGAGACCTGTGGGAAACTGAAATAACGGAGGAAGAAATCAGAACATTTCAGAGCAAAAGTAAAAAGTGACAAGGACTTCCAGGAGAATACAAAGAAAGGAGTATATAAGAAGAAAATAAAGAGAAGAACAGGATAGGGAAAGGATGAAGAACTACAGGAAAGAAAAAAGATGTAAGTTATTTCTTGCAGTCATCAGTAGGTCAATCCAATTTAAAGAATTAGCAAAACAAAAAAATATAACAACGAAGAAAATCCACCATTCCATTAAGGTCATTTGTAAAATCGTCTTCATGTTCCACTACAACCACCGATTCTTGTCACCAACGGCAGTGCTTTATGAGGACAACGTCTTTGTCCTACATGTGTGTCCTAACAAAGTAAGTAGTAAGTAATCTATTGGAGAATGGGAATAGCGACTCACTAGTGGACGAGGTGTTTGCTTTCGTGTCTGATTTATGGCCACTCCACGACAAAAAGCTCACAGCAGACTGTTATATGAACATAACAAAGGCTGAACACGAGCATATTTTAGTAAAAGAATGGTGTTGAGTGGAAAAAAAAACTGAAAACTGAAGACTTTCATTCCAGTCTACTGGGTAAGGACTAAGAATCACATGAAAATTTAGAACAAAGGCTGCGAAAGCCTTTAATTACATCCATAGCTTGATAGAAACACAGTCGCGGATGTAATGTAACGGTTTAAGAGAATTTTTCAGTTGAACCATTTGTATACGAGATGCAAATCGACATACATCTTTATGTTTGTATCAGAAACTGCAATTCTTACAGTTCCTCACTTTTTACAGGAATTCTCATTGTTTGACCTTTGCTTCCTCCAAGATTCATCAGCGTGGCGTCGGTTTTCCTCCCTCACATTCTGATATGAGGTGTGGCATCGCTTTTGAAAACGGGAGTAACGCCGGGAAATAGAATGTAGCTGGAAATCTGAAGCATATCTGCAGTTAAAACTAACTGAAAGTGCTATGTATGATAAATGTGGTGTAATTGAATATGATAGGATTGAAAACACGGAGTTCTTATTAATTCCGTCAGCTCCAAACCAGTTATCATTGTTGTTGAAAACCTGTGTTACTAATTCAACAGATCATTTCATTATTCGAACAGAGGTCGACGTACTCAGCTGTAAGTATCTACTGACGTTTCAGTGCCCTCCACGAGCGATATTGTGATACGATGGGACACTGGACTTGTTTTCGATAGAACAGCGGTTCAAATACCCGTCCCGTCACCCTGGTTTAGTTGTTTTTAGGTTTTCCATGGATCGATTAAGACAAATGCGAAGGTTATTCATTCGAAAACGACACTGTCGATGTCCTCCAACCCGAAGTTAGACTCCAGCTCTGTCATTGCCGACTGGACCACAGGAGTCTAGGGCTAACAGAAGTGGGGACGCTCGACTACCGATCAGTCACCCTACCGTGATCCCTTGCATGTTCAGTGTGCTCATTTCTGACGACTGTCGATCAATCCGATAGATGTCTCTACGGTCACGCTACCGTGATCCTTTACGAGCACAGGGTGCTCATTTCTGCTATTCAGCTCGAGGAGTTGGGAGAAGTTAATCCAAAGCAACTGCACGTTGAAGATTTGTCATAAAAACTATTTTTAAGAGATCTTTGTCAATCATTTTGTCAAAATACTTTACCAAACTACTCCAGTGGAGCTACACTATCGTCAAATTTTTCGTCATAGCTGCCGTCATGGTTGCCGAACAGTTGATCGTCTGTGCAACACCAGCACATTGCTTGAAAAGAAAGAGAAATGGAATTGTGGATGAAACCGTGGATAGCGAGAAGAGCTCAAAATCTACATCAGATTAGCTCCATGAGCTACAGTGCGAGGATATAAAGAACTACGAAATCATTTGAGAATGGGCGAATGAGCATTTCAATTTACCCTAATGAAAGCAGCACCCACATTTGCACTTAAGGAATGTCATTTCTTAATTTCATTCATCATAATCGAAGTTTTTGGAAGGGCTGCAGCTATGATTTATGATTTAATTAATGAAAGACTGCGCTGCCTATGTGTGATTTGATGCTTAACATGACGTGTTCCGAGAAACTGTTCTCATCATCAAGTTCAAAGTTTACACAGGTATCTTGTGTGATGTTTAACCGTATGTTGTTCTGCCTCTCATGCCCTGCAGTCTTCTTTTTTATGGTTTATTGCAATCGGAAAACAGGACAGATTTATCATAAAGAATACATATGCAAATATTTTTGCTTGAGTATGAGAATAAACACTTCAAATGCGTCGTGCTAAGCATGAAGAAATACGTAACTGTTCACGTGTTTCTCCTTTTAAACCACGAATGCCACACCTGCTGAAGCTCGTCTCTTGGTTAGGTTAAGATTTTCAGCAAAAGGCGAAAGCTGTTGTAGCTTGCAATATGAGTTTCGAATCCCACAGTGTACCATTTCACGTGTTTTTCGACACTCGTGAACCAAAATGTAAATCACTTCATGGAGGAATTTATGAAGGTTAAGCTAGATTAGATTTTAATTGAATCAACTGTGCGTTTTTGGTGAAACATCGTAAATTAACTAAAGAATGTTTTTCCCTTGTTTCATAATTTTATTGTTAATGTTACTGCACTACCTAGGTTTCGGGTTATTAGCCCATTTTCAAGTACATTACTGATTCCCAAATACGATAATGCACAGATAAACATGATGACAAGAGAAAGATAATCATCTCATCTTCTCACGGTATCGATCTATAGCTTAATGCACATGACCATTTTTAACAACTTACTTACATTATTACACAATTCAGCCATTACACTACAATGACAGTACTAAAGTTATGCATCAGCCAAGAACTTTTTACTACGATGGACTGGGGTCCAAAGTTTTGCTTCTATCCTGAGGTTGTGATCTTATCTAAAAGAGGTAAATAATTGAATTGGATTTGCTCGTTTAACAATAGGTGTGGAGATATACACGTCTGTCTTTTAATTTCTGAAATTTCTAATTGGTTGTGTTTGGCCCGCTTTTCCTCTGTGATTAAGACTTGTGTATTTGTGGTTATTGTTCAGGCAGCGCTCTGCAAAGGCTGGATCAGGCTTCTTCAGTCTCCAGCTTCTGTGGTGTTCCTTAAGTCTGGTACAGATTGACCTCCCCATCTGTCCATTGTAGGAAGACTGACACTCCCGAGATGTCATTTTATAAACCACACTTTTTGTGATGACTGGTTGTTTGTCTTTTGCATTGAACAAGAAACTACCCATTGTCTGCTGGACATAGCAAAACACAGAGAAACTCTTTGCCTTCTATATGTTACTTATACTATTTGATGTTTTCCCCATAAAAGGTAATCTGCACCATTTCTTTTCCAGTTTGTCTGTGTTTTCCATTGGGGACAGAAGGGACCTCGCTTGCTTGTTCATCTTGTTAACTAAAATTTTATCAATGATGTTGGAGTTAAATTCATTATTTGTGGCTATTGTTTTTGTTGTGTCAAGTCCCTGGTCAAAGCCTTCTTGGGACACAGGGATAAAATGGTGACGGTGGATCATGTGGTGGAATGGTGGTGGTGGTGGTGGTTAGTGTTTAACGTCCCGTCGACAACGAGGTCATTAGAGACGGAGCACAAGCTCGGGTTAGGGAAGGATTGGGAAGGAAATCGGCCGTGCCCTTTCAAAGGAACCATCCCGGCATTTGCCTGAAACGATTTAGGGAAATCACTGTGGTGGAATGCTGCATGTTTGTAGGTTGTAGGATGTTGGGAGTAAGCCAGGATGAAAGTGTCAGTGAAGGAATCTTTTCGATAAATTTCCATCGTGTCCTTTCTATCCGCATGTCGCAAGAAGACTTTGACCATTATAATGAATTTAACCTCGGCATCATTGATAAAATTTTAGTTAAAAAGATGAAGAAGCAAGCCAGCTCCCTACTATCACACTACACAGTGTGAATGTAGAAATGTTTACATTAAAGAATTCATTAACAGAGCAAAAAGAGCTTTCAACAAGATTATCTTTTAATTTACTTCTAAACTGTGGCATTACGCTGGTAAGATTTTTTATGACCAATGGGAGTGCATTAAAGACATGTATGCGTGAGTGGTGTAACCGCTTTTGTACTAGACTCAAGTTTCTTTCCATCAACAAGCAAGTCATGCTTTGATTTTGTGTCGTAGTTTCTATGTATTTTTAAAAAATGTTCTGTATGAATGATTTCTGTTAACTCCGCTTAGAATTCGGATTGCTCTTTTTTTTTTTTTTTGAGCGACAAATACTTACTTGTCATTGGTTGGTCACCCCAAAATATACCGCTACAGAACAACAATGAACGAAAATAGGCAAAATAAGTAACCTTAACAACTTCAGTATTAGCAGTTGCAGGTATAATTCGTAGAGTATTTGTTGTTGGCGATGTATTTTTCGTAAATATTATATTTATCTGTTGTGAATATTACGTCTTCTGTTAATTATTGCTGGTTGAATGTGTTTAATTATGAGAGTTAATGAAGATGTAAATCAGAAGTAACGTGATGTGTGAATACTGTGACTGGACAGTGGGAGCCAGTGATAAGCTCAGGGGAAATTTGTGACGTGTAAGACCGTGGTACTGCGGAAAAGAGTAATACACTCTGACAATTCAGGTATGTAAAACGGGGACCAAAATAGTCTGTTTAATAAAATACTCTGAAGAAGAGTTACACAGTGGGTGGTCTAAAGTAAAAGACTCAAGAATAGCGCTGTTTAGAACTGTATGGTAAGTGGATATGATGTTTCTCAGTCGACCAGAAGAGAGCAAGTTCGCGTGTGTATTTTTGCCTAGAGAATTGCTTTGTCGAATCTAGAAGTAGGTTCGGAGCTCAGCTACGTTCACAGGGGACCCATTTACTTGAGGCTCTGAAAAGATGTAATTTTATGGAATTATGTTCTTAAAAAGATCGCAGAGTGCCGGAAAGTATTTACGGGCGTACGACAGAGACGAAAATAAGAATTTCGGACTTCGCTATGTAAATTGTGACTTTATGAGTAACTAAAATACGCGTGGTATGTTATACGAATCGTGGCTGATAACTGTGTATTCAAAATGAGCGATTTGTTTAATACAGAGCAGGCACTGTATTTTGTAGACAATACGTTCTTAAATTTTCTGGTAACAGGTCAGGTGCATACCATAAGCTGGCTATTAAGAGTGAATGTGATTGAGATTTAAAGTAAGACCTGCACGAGTTCAGTATTTAACAGGTTATTGGCAACAACAGTGAAGACGTCCAATGATCTAGGGTACCTCATTGTGTAATTCATGCCAGAAGAACCCCGAAATAACGGATATATAAATAGGGCCTGTTTTCATGGACGCCACACATTTGGTACATGTTCACTACATCCTAAGACCGCACTATTGGCTTGCTGAGTGGGCTTTTGTTACATGAGGGTTGAACATTAAGTGAATAAATTACAGAAAAGGGTGCACTCTTAAGACCAGGTCTACGACGTCAGACGGCCCTGTACGAGGATCTAGACCAGAGTGAAGATGAGAAACTCATGAACTGATAAAACACTGCATCCCTTCTTGAAGACAGCTAAAACTAAATGTGCAGCGTCTTTACGGGTTTTGCTTGTGAATGATAGCAACGCTATTTCCAGACACCAGTAAACAATTTAGTTACAGTACTCTTAACGACAGTTACGTAACCTTAAAGCGTAAATTACAGAATACGGCGCGGAGTGCCTGCAGCTTCTCTCTATATTTTTTCCCGCAGCCAGTTCCCTTCTGTTCGGAAACGTGTAGGGACCGGCGATGCGTGTGGCCGAGGCAGCGCATGCGTCACTCTGGAAAGCTAGTTTCGCCCGAGACCTTGCCGTAGCGCGAGGTCACTTTCACCACAGAGGCGGTACCTTGACGAAGTCCATCTGAAGGGCTGCCGTACTGCTCGGCGTTGTAGAAACGTCCGGACGGCAATGAAACGTGGGTTAGCACACGCGGAGGGCGCTACAGAAGGCGTTTTACCGTTACGACTTCGCTGGCCGTTTCTGGAAGCGTGCTTCCTAGAACCGTGTGAGTAAGAAAGATCGCTGAACTTCCGCAAAAATGGAATCCGGGCGCTGCACACATCTCTCTACAGCTGAGTTCAAGGCTCTGTACTGGCTAACAAGTTTTATAAAACATATCTTCTGATGTATATGTACTAAGTTAAAGTAGTAAGTTAAAGTATTGCCGTATGACGAGCTATTTGGATGTCTTAACTGGAAATGAAGGAACACTATACGGCAGACTTATAGAAATACGACATCGTAATTCCACCAACGACGTGTAATTTTGTTTGCATAAATTCTAAAAGTAGACTGTTATGTGTTTTATATGGAATAACTGATGAAGGTTCATAAGAAGTCCGCTCTTTCCTTTTCAGACACTTACGAAACAGGTAATTGAATTCTAACGTGGCCCCAGTTTTCCTGTAGATAGTCATCCAGAATTGTAACTACCGATTAAAAATACGAGTAAGTCCACAATACGATATTATACAGATTAAACGTGTACCATGCAAATAACGCCTGATGCATATAAGTAGAGTGACTCTCGTCCACTTACACAAATTAAGAACTGCGATTAATATTTCTGCAAGATAAGCACAACATTTGTCGAATGCTGCCTAAAAGTATACCCGAAGAAGAATCATTCAGTGGCGTTTCGACCGTTTTAAAAAGAAACCAGCAGATTCTGTGCGCCACATTGCTACTGTGCATTAGACGTTATTCCATCACTTCACACCATGGGCGAAATGGCTCTCAAAATCGTGCTCGGAATCCGGTGTTCGCACACAAAAAGCAGCTGCGCTCATTTCGTCTACTGCCGAGGACGCTTCTTACTGATTATGTTGCAATTCGTCAAACAGCAACTGACGAACTGTCCCAAGCCTATTGAACCAGCTGGAAAAAGGCTGGACCGTGAAAAATCGTCTTACTTCAGGAAAGCACACTTGCTTGAAAAGGTAATTTGGTAACGGAAAAACTAGAGTCGAATTGCCAAACTTTTCCTCATGGCGACACCCTTCTAATACAAACAGTTTCTCGAGAGACCCTCCCATAATGATGATGGTGTTTGGTTTGTGGGACACTCCACTGCACCCGTACACATTCCCAATCTGTACACAGTTCAATCCAGCCACTTTCAGAAATGATGATGAAAACACAAACACCCAGTTCCCGGGCAGAGAAAATCCCCAACCCGACCGGGAATCGAACCCGCGACCCCGTGATCCAGATGTAGCAACGCTAGCCTCTTGACCACGAGGAGCGGACCCTTTCCACAACGTTATAAAAAAGATTCTGTTGTAACTAGTGATGTTTAAAGAAGTATTAATTTTTACATTTTATTTCTAAGTTCAGTACAATTATACATTAAACATATTTTCGTAGATACAAAACTTTTCAGAACTATCATGAATTCAATGACTCACATGGGCTTCGGGAGCATTACAAATCTGTATCGTATTAGCTCTGATGTAGGACAGATTCACACGCATGTCCTCAACCAACTTCGACAAACGTCTATGTTTATCTGTTTTTATATTAGTCATAATATAAAATGCACATTCATACGAATACTTTGTAGAAAAATGCTCTTCTGCTTAGGTGAAGGCAATATTGCTAAATGAAAGTGAAGAGGTATTATAAATCAGATTCTTGTTTGGCCTAATTAAGTTTTAAAACGCGGTTGTTCTTTCAGGTCTGTCATTTTCTCTCTTCAACAAGCTCAAGCTCACAACTACTGGAAAGTACGAAAGGAATTTTTATCCAGGTATACCGATTTATATCTTGTGTGTGTGTGTGTGTGTGTGTGTTTGTGTGCGCGTGGAGGGGGGGAGGGGGTGGTGAGGGGAGAGGAAGGAGTACTCATGCAACTTCTCTTTCAGTTGACTAAGCAGTCAAAGGAAACATTTGAGAGAGGCTTTCTGTTTTTCTTTGCTGTACCTCGACTTTATGTCTTAAGGCTGCAATTTTGTCTGTGCCGATAAGGGGATTTATGCCCATTCGCTGTAGACTAGCATTTATCTTGCTGAGTATTTCAGATAAATCACAAGGGAAAGAAAGCTAACTTTGTGCTCCTGAGATAGTCCTTTAACGCATCCACCAATTCGGTTTTGTTTTCTTGCCCAAATAACTGCAGCATTGCATCCTGAAGTTCGTAGACGCGACTAAGTATTCTTGCTCTGGACAGACAGCGGGCTTCTGCATGAAGCAGGAGGTTACACAACGCTGTGTTCGTAGCTCGTCACGTACTTGAGGGAAACGTGTTGACTTGAGAGTCTTGCTCTTAACGTAATTTATTATTTCAACAGTCTTCTCCAAAACGGTTTCAAATCCTCGTTAATGGTTTTCGCTATGAGCACCTCTCTATGCAGTAGCAGTACGTAACACGTTTTCGTTTCACTGTTTCGCCAGTGTGATGAATCCTTTTATGGACCTGTTATTGAACGGGATGCATTTGTGGATATGCTGACACAGTTTTTCTGCGACCAATTCATTGTTATTACTTCAAAAATGTCTTTAGGTTTGGTGGTTGAGGGGATTTCCTTCTAACACAGATATTGTTCAACTAGATTTCTTTGTCAGCGAAACGAATATAAGAAACGAGTTGAGGTAGACCACTTACATTGGTGCAGTCATCCGGTTAAATTGAAAACATTAAATTTTTTTCATCATCTCGAGTTTTAACAGAATGTTCAATAATTTGTGACATGTCCTGAGTGGTTTTCCAAATGGATAAACAGCCAATCGCTTTTTTTGACATACCGTTGATACCGCCGGGCAAACATTGTTTTCGCTATAGCGCAGCATGCTGGAATAATGGCTTTCTCTGCAGCTATATATGTTAACGTATTTTTTTTATTTTTGCAATAATCCTTCGTGGGGGAAACCACGTAGAATATTTTTAAGGAATTTCCCACCATTTGACAGTTAATTGTTTATTTATTTTATACAGTCATGACTTCGGCTTTGTAACCATTTTGAAATGTTATCTGTCTGACCAGTGCGTGACATGTCATCACCGAAAAACATATTTCTGGCTGGCTCTGAGCACTATGGGACTCAACTGCTGTGGTCATAAGTCCCCTAGAACTTAGAACTACTTAAACCTAACTAACCTAAGGACAGCACACAACACCCAGCCATCACGAGGCAGAGAAAATCCCTGACCCCGCCGGGAATCGAACCCGGGAACCCGGGCGTGGGAAGCGAGAACGCTACCGCACGACCACGAGATGCGGGCCATATTTCTGGTCTTATAGACCAGTCGACGAATTAAAGGATGTATTTTCGAAACGATGACACGTTACAAACACGTCAGACATATTTTAACATTTTAACAAGGACTTGACAATGGGTAAAAAGCCAAAACCATTATTGTGTAAAATAAATGAACAACTAACAATCGAATAGTGGAAATTTCAGATACCTTGATTAACTATTGCTATGCGTTTGGTGTTTCATAAACTGGCAAATAACTCTTTCTAATAATAAATTTATCCGCTTGAGGTGTCTTCCGTGAGTTATATCATGTTGAAAGAAGTAAAATAATTACACGAGTCACGAACGAAACGAAGAAACAGACTGGAGGAAGAGTCCCCCTCCATCTCCACTTGTTAAGACACGCACTATGTTTACACGGGGCTTCCGAAACCGCATTTTGTAAACCGATTTTCCAATACTGTTCGCGGTTGGCAACGTAAACTCTCCAAAATCGATTCTCGAAATCCGTTTCTAGATGGCAGTTTTCCAATTCCACAGTTGATTTTCGCTCCCATGTAAAGGCACAACCGTTTTTGAAAAGCGATTGAACTGGCAGGTTACGTCTTCTTTTCAAAATATTCGACTAATATGGACGGGGTGACACACTGTGCAGTGAAGGAGAAGCACAAATATTCGACTGAGCGTGAAACTGCCCACCTCTTATATTCAACTGAAGAGAAATAGCGATTGTGCTCACTACGTCACAAACTGGAACAGCTGTTTTTCAGACGTCGTATTTAACTGGGCTAGCAGATCCGTTTCAGACGTTAACGTGTAGACACGACAGCGAAAAACTGTTTCCGAAATTCGGTTTTCGTCTTTCGGCAGATGTGTTGCGTGTTAACATATTGCCTGACCGTTAGATAGCACCAGTGTACAAAAAATGGTTGAAATGGCTCTTAAGCACTATGGGACTTAACATCTGAGTTCATCACTCCCCTGGACTTAGAACTACTTAAATCTAACTAACCTAAGGACACCAAACACATCCATGTCCGAGGCAGGATTCGAACCTGCGACCGTAGCAGCCGCGTGGTTCCGGACTGAAGCGCTTAGAACCGCTCGACCACAGCGGCCGGCTGGAGTTACATGCAGAAAGCAATGACCATTGGTTACACTTAACAAAGAGAAAAATGTATTTTATCTCACGTTTTTCATTTCTTTTACTTGCTGAATTCACTAGTTTCGTGACACTCTTGATACTATTATTCGACGGGTGGGATGTCGGGATACCTAACTTGGAAAGCTCTGAACCAGAGCATATAAATTTCGTTTGCTGAAACATCCTTCCTATTCACCAGATGTAGAACCCTATTATATATATTGAAATATATTTGTTTGTTTTGAGTCAAACGATGACGATACGGCAGCCGTAGATGACCAGTTTGTAGTTTATACTCCCGATAGTGTCTGATTACAAGATTAGTGGTGATCACTTTGATGATGTCACATCGTATAACCATTTATGACTTACACTACGAAGTGCCGTGAAATCAGCATTAGAGAAAACGAAAGGAATACTTAGATTTGTTGAAAGACTTCTCGAAAATTACAACGTATGTTTATAACTCACAGATATCGCATATAAGATACCAGTGCTAGCGATTCTCGATAACTGTTCCCATGTTTGGAGTAGTTATGTGGTAGCCATGACAACAGACATGATGAACTTAGAGAACCTGTTGCGGAAGAAGACTGTGCGACCATTATACTTTCGACATATATATCTCGTCTAAGGACCGTGAAAATAACGTAAGGGAAACTGCGGAACGAACATACTGATATGGACAATGTTTTTTCCTCACTAAATACGGGAACTGAATAGTGATAAAGGATTTTCTAAATCATAATTCATGGAAACAGTCTAGTCATTGCAGAAAGGTAAAACGCATATTTCTTATTGCTAAAAGAATACAACCGTTCACTGGCAGACTGGTACGCCCTCTCATCACATATACACTTAATATTTTCCCAGTGACATGAAGAAGGAAGTTAAGGAAAATTTAACTGCAGAAATTCTGTTAATAATGACACGTTTCGCGCAGTTAGCCCATCTTCAGGTATCAGTAATTAATAACAACAATGTTGTTAGACAACAGTTTATTCGGGGACCTATTTAGTACCGATGAATAGGATAGCTAAGCTGAAGGTGAGAAGTGACGTTATTCACTTGCCTTGAGCAGCGAAGACACCCATCAACATGATGGCGTTAAAGCAAACGCGGCAGTCTGAAACGGTAAGTCAAAACCTCTAATTTAAAAGCGTAAAATTATAACATTTATGAGAAATTAAATCAACGTGATGATTAGGAACCAAACAGAAACTTACCAGACCATGGCAATACGCGGTGCAAAGATAGGTTAGCGATCGCAGTCATGAATCACAGTGGTAAACGAATACTGCTCTCGACAACGTGTCTACTGAAGAGTGGGTGAGCACAGGGAACTAAAATGATGTAACAGAGTACGATACTTTTCATATTAGAAATAGACGAATTAGTATTGGCAAAGAGAATAACTCTCTTAAAAATTACAAACAGACGACCTAATGGTGACATGAGGAATAACAATTTCCGTTAACTGCCAACTATTAGGACGGGACGAAAAGTCGGTCTAAATAAATTAGTAAAAGGAGGACAGGAGGGCAGGGTGTGTGTGAGAGGAGGAAGGATAGGGAGGGAGGGGGGAGGGGGTCGAAGAAGTTAAAAAACGCAAAGACTTAAAAATTTTGGGGTAGTGGGAAAACCGAATACGAAGCCACGGTGGTAGGAGACAAAGGCAGAAAAAGTGAAGAACAGACGCAACAGTGAAAAGAAGAGAGAGAACTATACATTCTGACAAGAATCTGGTTTTCAGGGACCTACTGATCATCAAGGCTTACGTTTTCTGACAGCTTGAGAAATTTGGTAATCTCGGACTCTTCCAGAATGCTTAGTCTTTCCCTTTAGGTACTACATGTAGTATCAGAAGAGACCCGAGCGTCGGTGCACAACGGCCGCTAGCTCTAAGATGGCCGGCGAAGGAAGAGTCATTCTTTACAGCGCCCGTTTTAGTGACAATGTTCCCGCGAAACCGTATCTTCGTCTCGCATCCTGTTTGTCCAATATATGGTATAGGGTATTGATCACAAGTGATTCTTTAGACTCCTGAGATGGAAAAGAAATCTTTGACTGGTAATTCATTGTGAATGAGGTGTTACCGAATTCAATCACGGGTAGAAAATGCGATTTTAACACCACTGCCTTAGAGAAGGTTGGCAAGTCTGTAAGATATGTTACCGAAAAAAGGTACGTTGGTACAGACACACTCACAAGTTAGGGTGTTCTCTTGCTTTTGTGTTCGTACACAGCAGCTGTCACGACATAGAGCCATATGTATCACTGTTAACATACAATGATTACCAGAAAAACCTGTCATAGGAAAATTGCATTTATTTATTTATTTATTTTTGTAGATTTATAATTGCTTTTGTTAACTGATGTTAGTTGAGAAATTAAAGGCCAAAAGCCTGACCGTCTGACCTGTAACTGTTGCCTTACGGGTTGCTCTAGCCCACAGTTTCACAGCGTCGCTTCCAGCAAGGCCATTAGCTCGGCGCCCCAGCCTCAGTGTCGTCCAGTACGGCTAGTGACGTCACTGCTGCCGCATACCGTCCGGCCTGCCTCCTTCCAGGTACGGTGCTGGAGTCGCAGCAGAAGAGCGCACCCACACCACGCGGAGCGTCCTAATTGCACTTCCAGCAGCTGCCGAATAGCTGGTTATTTCGCAGCCGGCCGCAACGCCCGTGGGCCACAGTTTGCTTTACCCTCAGCCGACCTCCAGTTCCAGACCTCCGGTTAGCTCCGCGAAGGTGTCGGTGTGCGTCACGAAGGGAAAGGGCAGCGGTTTCGCGCACTGCTCTTCTGTTCTAACGCGTCAGCAGAAAGCCGCTTCCCCCGCTCCTGCCAAACGTTTCACATTCCTGTGCGAGAGGACGTGTTCTGTGCACCACATTTTGTTACTCAAGAACCACTACCACCGTCGCTTTTTGCAGCAAGCTCCAATTATCAAGAATATGTGGTGTACTAGTCTCATATTGTAAACATCTACATCTACATCTACTCCGCAGTCCACCATACGGTGCGTGGCGGAGGGTACCTCGTACCACAACTAGCATCTTCTCTCCCTGTTCCACTCTCAAACATAACGACGTAAAAATGACAGCCTATATGCCTCTGTACGTGCCCTAGTCTCTCTTATCTTATCTTTGTGGTCTTTCCGCGAAATATAAGTTGGCGGCAGTAAAATTGTACTGCAGTCAGCCTCAAATGCTGGTTCTCTAAATTTTCTTAGTAGCGATTCACGAATAGAACGCCTCGTTTGCTCTAGAGGCTCCCACCCGAGTTCCTGAAGCATTTCCGTAACACTCCCGTGATGATCAGACCTACCAGTAACAAATCTAGCAGCCCGCCTCTGAATTGATTCTATGTTCTCCCTCAATCCGACCTGATAGGGATCCCAAAAGCTCGAGCAGTACTCAAGAATATGTCGTATTAGTGTCTTATAAGCGGTCTCCTTTACAGATGAACTACATCTTCCCAAAATTCCACCAATTAACCGAAGACGACTATCCGCCTTCCCCACAACTGCCATTACATGCTTGTCCCACTTCATATCGGTCTGCAATGTTACGCCCAAATATTTAATCGACGTGACTGTGTCAAGCGCTACACTACTAATGGAGTATGCAAACATTACAGGATTCTTTTCCTATTCATCTGCATTAATTTACATTTATCTATATTTAGAGTTAGCTGCCATTCTTTACACCAGTCACAAATCCTGTCCAAGTCATCTTGTATCCTCCTACAGTCACTCAACGACGACACCTTCCCGTAGACAACAGCATCATCAGGAAACAGCCGCACATTGCTATCCACCCTATCCAAAAGATCATTTATGTAGATAGAAAACAACAGCGGACCTACCACACTTCCCTGGGGCACTCCAGATTTTCAGAAATAAAAGATATACCAAAGATAATAAACATTTCTTTCTTCTTTCTTTCTTTCTTTTTGTTTAGCATCACGGGTGGCAACATACAAGCTGTTCCTCTTAGGAGTCGTTAGGCGCATTTTCTCTAGTGTTTCTGCAGATATTTGCAATTTAGGTTTCGCAATATGCAATCGGCGTCAGCCAAAACAAATACTGCCCATCACCATCATGTAAAGTAGTAGCAATGTACTGTAGAGGTTCGTCATAAAACTTTTTAAGATAAATCTCTAGAGTAGAGAGCTGCTTCTTGTAAATCATGCATTTTAAATGGTGATTAAGTTCGCGACACTCACGTGTACTAGAACAGAGCCATCAACTCAGACGTAGGATACAGATAATGTGATTCGACGTACAATACCTTCCGAAGAAAGTTTTAAAACTGTCGAAAGCAGAGTGAAGGTTTAATGAAGCTGTAATTTGCAACTGGCTGGTTGTTATTTGAAATCCGTTGAAGCTCTTGCATGCACACTTGCTGAAGCGCAGCCACGTCCAAAACCTGAAAACACGAAGAGTAGCCAGAACTACGGCATCGGCAGCACTGCCTTCGCAAGCTCTGACTGCTGCTCGGACGCTAACCAAGTTGGATCAATAGAAGAGACAGAGAAGATCCAACGAAGAGCGGCGCGTTTCTTCACGGGATTGTTTAGTCAACGGGAGAGCGTTACGAAGATGATCAGCAAACTACAGTCGCAGATGCTACAAGAGGGGCAAATGGTACATTGGGGTCATGTTTGGTTGTGCTTTTCAAATTCCGAAACCGTGCCTTCCAAGGCGAATAGGGAAACATATTACTCGCTGAAAAGTGCAATTTATATCTCGCAAAAATGGCTACAGCGAGAAAACCAGAGAAATCGGAGCGCATACGGAGGTAAGTTGAAAGAAGTAGAGGTCGATGAGAGGTTCAGAGGGAGCATTAGGCAATGGTTGACTAGAACAGGGGAAAGGAATACCGCAGAAGACGAATCGGTAACTTTAAGGGATGAAATAGTGAAGGCAGCAGAGAATCAAGTAGGTAAAAGGACAAGGCCTTATGTAAACTCTTGAATGACGCAATTTAACTGATGAAAGAAGAAAATAGAAAAATGCAGGCGAAAGGGAATACAGAAAATCAAATTCATAGAAAGTGCAAAATGGCTAAGCAGGAATAGCTACAGGAAAAATGTAAGGATTTACAAGAATATTTCACTAGTGGCAAGGTAGATACCGCTTACAGTACAGTTAAAGAGGCTTTTGGAGAAAAGAGAAGCAGCTATATGACTACCAAGAGCTTTCACACAAAACCAGTCCTGAGGGAAGAACAGAAAGCCGGAAGGTGCAGGGATTATGTAGACGGTCTCCACGATCGAGATGCACACGGAGGCAGCGTTATACAAAGAGAAGGGGACGTAGATGACATGGGAAATGTGATACTGCAAGAATAATTTGACAGACCTCTGAAAGATCTAAGTCGACACAAGGTCCCGGGAGTAGACGATATTTCGTCAGAACCACTGACAGCCTTGGGAGAGCCAGCCATGACGCAACTCTTACATTTGGTGTGCAAGGACAGATGTGAGACAGGCGAAATACCCTCAGATTTCAAGAGAATGTAATAATTCAAGTTCAAAAGAAAACAGTTGCTGACAGGTGTGAAAATTACAAAACTATTAGTTTAATAAGTTATGGCTTCAAAATACTAATACCAATTCATTACAGAAGGATGAAAAAACTCGTAGAAGCCGACCTCAGGAAAGATCACTTTGCATTCCGGAGAAATGAAGCAACACGCGAGGCAATACTGACCCTACGACTTAACTTAAAAGATACGTTAAGGAAAGGCAGACACACGTTTATAGCACTTTTAGACGCAGCGAAAGCTTTTGACAATGTTGACTGGAATACTCTCTTTGATATTCTTATGGTAACAGGAGTAAAATACTGGGACAGAAAAGCTCCCAGGGAAGCAGTGGTTGAGAAGAGAGTGATTTTACTTAATCTGTACATCGAAAAAGCAGTAAAGGAAATCAAAGAAAAATTTTAAAAGTATAAATTAAAGTTCAGGGAAAATAAATAAAAACTATGAAGTTCGCCGATGATACTGTAATTCTGTCAGAGACATCAAAGTAACTGGAAGAGATGTTGAACGGAATGAACATTGTCTTGCAAGGAGGATATAAAATGAGCACCAAAAAAGCGAAATGAGGATAATGTATACGAATTAAATCAGCTGCTGCTGAGGAAATTAGATCAGAAAACGAGACACTTAAAGTAGTAGAGGAGTTTTGTTATTTGGGCAGCAAAATAACTCATGATGGCCGAAGTAGAGAGGATGTAAAATATAGACGGGCAATGGCAAGAAAATCATTTCCGAACGAAAGAAATTTGTTTACATCGAATATGGATTTATGTTTTGGAAGTATTTTCCGAAAGCATTTGTCAGGAGGATAGCCACACCTGTGGAGGATCAACAGTTTAGACAGGATAAAAGCTTTTGAAATGTGGTGGTACAGAACAATATTGAAGATTAGATGGGTGTATGACGTAACTAATAAGGAGGTACTGATTACAATTGGGAGACAAGAAATTCGTGGTACAACTTGACTAGAAGAAAGGAACAGGTTATAGGACACATTGCGAGACATCAAGGGATCACCAGTTCAGTGCAGGAGGGAAGTATGGAGGGTTGGGGTGAGGGGGTAAAATTCGTAGAGGGAGACCAAGAGACGAACACAGTAAATAGATTCAGAAGGATGTAGGGTGCACTAGTTATTCTGTGATGAGGAGGCTCACACAGGATGGGGCAGCATGTACAGCTGCATCAAATCAGTCTTGGGAATGAAGACCAGAACATCATCAACAACGGAGGTTTATCGACAGTCGTTCTTACAGAGCTCAGTTCACGAATGGAAAACGAAAGGAGGGAAATAATGGCTGTGCTGGTGTTGTGATGTGATGCGATGTGGGGCGTTTTAGGGAGCTAAATGGTGAAGTTATCAGCGCGCTTGAATGAAATAAGTACAGATGAGGGTGGTGAAAATCTATTAAAGAAACAATAATAAATTTTAAAACCAAGCTGTGTCAAAAAACAAGCATTTAAAATACAACGCAGAAATGATGCGATCATACAATACCATCCATGAAATTCAGATACAACACAGCAGAATAACTACATCAAGTCAAGTATAGAACACCATTACATACACATTTAAAAAGTAACTACTTAGAAATAATGGGTGACAGAACCGCTCTGCGAAACACTGAAATCGTACAACTAATATTTTGGGAAGCAGTCCTGACATCAGAAGGCATACGCAACAATAAAAACACGCCTACTGGTTCCAATTGACTTTGCACCACTTGTTTAGTTTTGTGCGTATGTGCTGCGTGGAAGAGCTTAGTTTTTATAACTGCGAATCGGCATGTAATGCAGCAAACGCTGGAAAGGCGAACATAATTTAAAAAAAAATGCTATTTAAAGAAAATTAGAGAATGACTGTCTTTTACTCGGTGGAACAGAAGATTGCAACATTCCGACTGACGGTAACATGTAGCTTTGGAAAGGCAGACTGCGGGCTTCAGTACTTGCTCTACAAAATTTTGATGTTTATAGTAAGAGCTACGAAAACATTTCACAATAGCTAAATCAGAGTGTGTATAATACTTGAGAAAATTTCTTAACGCTTTGAGCTTCATATTTCGCCACAGGAAGTCGAGCTCGAAAAGATTAACTGTTTGCTTGCTTGCTTTATTCATTGAGAAGTCATTGTCTAAACATTAGCAGAAGTTGCACTTTTCAGCAGCTCTGACCAAGCATGTCAGTTCATTCCATCTCTATGGTTTCTGTTATCACCGATATTTGATTCGTTCAGGTATTTATTTCATTTGTACCTTTCATTTGTACGTTTTGGCTACAATGAAACAGAATACTACATTTGTCCTCTCTAAGTCTGTTAGCATTGTTCCCTGCGACATGTCTCGTGGAATCTTAATGTTCATGAAATACCAGTACATTAAGTTTTCCAAAATGACAACCGTGGTAGGGATGCCTCAGGATTATACGATCTGCACCCGGAATCACGCAGGACGACGTTGGGAGAGATCTGTTAGAATGAAGGGATTTAGAAACAATAACGTCTGAATTACGTGGACGATCGAAGGAAGAACAGTTCCTTAGGTCGCCTCAGAATCGTTCTAGTCGCTCAATCCTACGTATTCACAACCGTTTCTTACGGTTTATGTAGCGTGTTTTTGTCTTCACCGCAAAACAGTAAGAACGAAACATCGCCTATCCGGAACACATTCTGTAAATCCCCTTTCGTATTTCCGATTATTAAAGTCGAGTTCCTGTGTCTGTGATCTTTTCACAACTGTCATTGCTGTGCTTCTCAGTAATGAACTAGTGTCATAGGCGTTGGTGACAAGAGTACGGTATTATGTTTTACTGCGGGAGATTTGCCTGAGACAGCCCTCTTAAATGAGTTTGCGACGGTTCCTTGAAGTCAACAGACATTTGATGACGCCGGGAGCTGTTTACCAGTTGAGACACATGGATCAGCATTACTCAACCAGCAAAGGTCACTCCGCTGGCACGGTACCAAGGATCTGCCCACGCCCGCACAGTGGCCTTGGTGCTTGTAAACAGCTGAGGAATAATTGCCTTTCCGATCATTCAGTGATACAAAGTTTTACATATTCGACGAGTAATTGATATGAAATAAAGACATTTTGAAATACGTGATGCTGCTATGCGAGATGCAACAAGAAAATGTCTACAAGGCTAACAACGTAGGTAGTGCTCGCTAGATTTCTACGTCTAATAATACAATTTGAAGTTGCACTGTAACCGATTTCCTTGCAGTGTCCCTTTATAGTTTATAACGTTCCTAAACTCTTCGGTCCATTAATGGTTTGATGTTTTAATGACGTGTGTTACCTAATGTTCCATATTTTACGGGAAAGGCGAAAGGCATAGATTCCGAGAAATAATGCTAACTGAAAGGATGCAGGCAAGATTATAGCTCGACCGCTGTCGCACAACTACTTATCGTGCAAGACGACGAGCGGAAAGAGATTTCGTACGGAATTAAATAATGCACCGCAGTCAGCTATACATTTGAATATGTAACTGAATATGCATGAAATTTGATTACAGTTAATAAATTAAGGTCGAAAGCTGAAAGGTGAGCAAAAGTTAATAACTGTTAACGACTGAATTGAAACAGAAATTACCCAGTAATCACAAGTGCGTAACTGGGCATTAGTGGGACAGAAAACGAACACATGCGAGCTTGATTGGGCAGGATACGTATGGTAAAATCCATTCAGTTAGTAGTGAAGTGGAATTCTTTGTAATCAATAAAGTTCATGAATTGTTAACCAATACTAACACATGACAGGAGGTGTACTGAGCAGCGTAACTCACTGTAATGCTGTCCTCAGGTTTTTTGACGCAAACACTTACGACCAATCACTATTTTACAATAAACGTTACTTCAGAAAAAAAAAGTTTCATTAACTACCAACAAACACTTTTGCAATGTCAGTGTTACGAAATATCTGTATACATTAAAATTATAATAATTTCTTTAGTCAAAACTGAATATTCATTTTACTTTACCAGCAGTTCTAAGTTACTTTTACTTTGCACTGTTATTACTTATTTACTGATATGATGACAGAAACTGTCATTTGTTATTATTTCGATCTTCAGTTCCTCACTGTTAACTGGTTTCGAGGGCGGTGACGCTCATCTTCAGTCAAGTTTGCATAGCGACTCTCCATACGATGACTTACCTGATGCTGCACAGGAGTACCTGTGCTTCCTGCAATATGTAGATTTTGTCTTGAAAGTGTCGTCAAATTCCAGTTTTTCTTCTTTTCTGCCAACAAGAAGCTAAACATGTTCTCGTATTTATCTTCAGATTAAGAAATATGACAGACGTTACATGCAGTTATAAAAAATGTTTCGTATGAAAGTTGTAAGCTTTCGAAAGTAATTTCAGTTATTTTCCCAATTCTGACAGTTCGAAACTTAAAGAGATTGCATTGGGATATAAAATGCAACTGTCGGCCGGTGTAGCCGATTTATGACTGCAATTATCTGTCACCTTATTTATGTCATTTCATTGTAGCCATTTTTGTTACTGTTTTTATGGGGAAAAAAAGCGGTTCTAGGTGCTGCCGTCTGGAACCGCACGACTGCTACGGTCGCAGGTTCGAATCCTGCCTCGATCATGGATGTGTGTGGTGTCCATAGGTTAGTTTGGTTTAAGTAGTTCTAAGTTCTAGGGGACTGATGACCTCAGCTGTTAAGTCCCATACTGCTTAGAGCCATTTGAACCATTTTTTTAAATGCAACTTTGTGGTTTAGAACCTCCGACTCTCTATGCGCTTCAAAATCAGTCATGTTTTTTTTTGTTTTTGTTTTTTCCTGTGAAAATACCACAATTCAATCAATTCTGGCGCGAATATAAACCATACTGTTAAAAAAAACTGCGGCTAATCAATTCCTAAGGGCATAAGGTGTAGGTGTTTAAAAGAACTTGAGCGGCACGTAGGGCCATAGAACAGTATCGGGCAAAGAGAGATGTCACAAATGATGAAGAATGCATTCTGAGAGAATGTACTGAGCTATGACAATTCGCTAAAAGAGGTAAAGTGCTCGTTTCATGAATTGTTGAGGCTTGGAAGGCAGCGTAATGAGCGTATAAATCTTCTCTGGTGATGGGTCTAAGAGACGTTTATAGAGATTCATTGTGGGCGTGAAACGGTGCTCTGTTTACAGTAGTAATCTAGCACAGGTGCATTCCTTCGAGTGAAATTCATTCGTTTTACAACTCGTCCTTCAGCCAAAAATGACGGAACTAGAGTTTCGCTCGAAACTAGCAGACCTTCAGCGCTGAGGTCTGTGCCTTCAATGAGGCTACTCCCTGAGTCTGAGAAATTTGTTTAAAATTTTTTTGTGTGAGTCCGCAACTGAAAATACGCAGGCACTTCAGGAAGTAAGTTACACATTTCGTTCCGCGCTAAGACCACAGCACATCAAGAGTGGCCATTATCAAAAGAGAGTGCTTGTTCTGTGATTCCAGCAGACACAGTTGTGCTGAAGTATAAATAACAGGTCGGTGACATTTTGCGATGAAACGGAGCGACAACTCGGTACGTACTCCAAAGTTGAAGAATGCGGGACAGTACGGTACTTGAGTGCACAATGTTTCAGCTGCACACAGATTCACAGTGATATTTCGGTATATGGAACAACTGGAATGTCGCATCTAGCCATAGTGAAGTGAGATCGACAATTTGAAAGGCTTCATAGAAGTGAATATAGCTGATCGAGTAGTCCAGATCTTCATTATAGGATTTCCATCCGTCTTTTCAACAAGATGAAAGAACATTTAGAGTGTGTGTGTGTGTGGGGGGGGGGGGGGGGGGGGGAGAGGTCAAGCTCGGTTAGAACGTAGAAGCAGCGGATCTCGAATGGCTCCGTCACATAGGAGCGGATTTCTGTCGTCGAGGGGAGCTGACCGATTGATACATCGTTCCGACCGTTCTTTAATACTGGTGATATGTTGAGAAATAGTGTCATTTATCTGCATCAGTTTGAAGTTCAATGAAATAAACTAAAACTAAACTCCGTCCGAATAGGTCTCGGGAGACCCTAACTGTACTGACCGACCGCCGTGTCATCCTCGGCCTTCGGACGTCACTGGATCGGGATATGGAGAGGCATGTGGTCAGCACACTGCTCTCGCCGTCGTTGTCAGTTTTCGTGACCAGAGCCGCTACTTCTGTCAAGTTCAAATGGTTCAAATGGCTCTGAGCACTATGGGACTTAACTTCTGAGGTCGTCAGTCCCCTAGAACTTAGAACTACTCAAACCTAACTAATCTAAGGACATCACACACATCCATGCCCTAGGCAGGATTCGAACCTGCGACCGTATCAGTCGCGCGGTTCCGGACTTAAGCGCCAAGAAGCGCTCGGCCACAACGGCCGCCTTCTGTCAAGTAGCTCCTCAATCTGCCCTGACAAGGTTTGAGTGCACGCCGCTTGCCCACAGCGTTCGGCAGACCGGATGGTCACCCATCCAAGTGTTAGCCAACCCCGATAGCGTTTAACCACGGTCATCTGACTGGAACCGGTATTACCACTGCGGCAAGGCCGTTGGCTTTGAATTACACTGCAGCAGCCAATAAAAGTTGCTTGGCCTGCCAAAAATAATGTGTTACATGTTTTTTGAGGTCGCCTCATATTTTTCTGGAAGTATCAGTTGCACTTTTGCAGGTTATTGTTTCTGTTTGACTTATTTACGTTGTTATCTTTGCTATTAATAGTGTCAGAGTCGCGACTCCAGTCTGAGGTGCTGAATCTCATCCAGACCAGCCGGACTGTCACGCTGGATCTCGGCTGGAACCACTACCGGCCAAAATAATTACAAGAATGAGCGCCTGAGAGTACGGCCGCGACAGCGAGACTGCTCGCAAGGAAATCGATATATAGAAACAGAATGAAAACAAATACATTAAACTGTGTAATACATGCTTTTAAAAACGGCAAGTTCCAGAAGACTGGAAGCTTGGACCCACTGTCAAACTACCGAAGAAAGGAAGTCTAGCCAAATGTACAAGTTGGAGAGCTATCACGCTTCTCTTGGTGCTAGACAAAATCTCCTGCGTCGTTTTTCTACAGAAGATACAAAAAAACAGCATATTTTCGACTACAAGAGCAGGCTAGCTTCTGAAGTGGAAGATCCTCCTCTGAACAAATATTTGTTCTGCGAAACGTGATACAACAATGCATAGAATTCAAGTGTCCACTACACCTAAACTACTTTGAGTTAAAAAAAAAAAGCTTTTGACAGTGTATATCGAGAATCATTGTGGAATGTTATCGGCCTATATGAAATTTCTGACCGTCTCACTGATATTTTCAGAAACTTGTATCTACGTTCGAGTTTCTGTATGAAAACTGAAGGTGAGAACAGGCACTCTTTTAGCATTCTGACACTTGTCGGAAAAGGCTACATTTTGTCACCATTCTTTTCGATACCATCTACAAATTACATTAATAAAAGAAACTACAGACTACTCTAAAATGGGACTGTGTTACTATGAGCAATCTGGGCTTATGGATCTTTTTCTGCTTATGATACCGTTTTTTGACAGAAACATGGAATGGCCAGCTTTGTAGGGCTAAAATAAATACCGATAAGACACACACACACACACACACACACACACACACACACACACACACACACACACACAAACATACATACATACAAAACGTGCATAGAAAGTAAAATATGTCTACTCAAATTATAGTGCAATAGAGGGTGCTACAAGATAACCACGGAATTCTATATCTTGGCAGGCTTATCTTTAATAGCAGGGACACGGATCCAGAGATTAGCATTAAAACTACGAAAGCTCCCAACGAGTGTGATCTATATCGGAATACAGAGATTGGGGTGGCGGAGCTGAGTGGCAGATCGTCAGCATGGCCTGCAGTTCACCCCAGCCACCCTGTGTACTTTTGCAGTGGTATGGCGGATAGTCGTCTTCGGGTCATTGGTAGCATTTTGGGAAGATGTGGTTCATCTGTAAAGGAGACCGCTTATAAAACACTAATACGACCTATTCTTGAGTATGCTCGAGCGTTTGGGATCCCTATCAGGTCGGATTGAGGGAGGACATAGAATCAGTTCAGAGGCGGGCTGCTAGATTTGTTACTGGTAGGTCTGATCATCACGGGAGTGTTACGGAAATGCTTCAGGAACTCGGGTGGGAGTCTCTGGAGGAAAGGAGGCGTTCTTTTCGTGAATCGCTACTGAGGAAATTTAGAGAACCAGCATTTGAGGCTGACTGCAGTAGAATTTTACTGCCGCCAACGTATATTTCGCGGAAAGACCACAAAGATAAGATAAGAGAGATTAGGCCTCGTACAGTGCATATAGGCAGTCATTTTTCCCTCGTTCTGTTTGGGAGTGGAACAAGAAGAGTAGATGCTAGTTGTGGTACGAGGTACCCTCCGCCACGCACCGTATGGTGGATTGCGGAGTATGTATGTAGATGTAGATGTAGATAAGTCCTAACACAGAGAAGGCAAAAGGTGTGCCCATTGGGCAACCGTGGCCTCACATCCCCCAGCTTTTCCATTGTGTGAGCAGTTTAATAGCCATGGCTGTCCTGATTCGGCGTAACACCTTTTCGCTTTTCAGGAGCGGTTTCTAGGATGTCAGCACAATCCACTTACATCGGCTTACGTAAAAACACCTAACTGGGGCTTGTGCTATGGTTACTTGCATTAGCCTGCTATCACGTCACATTTTTTTGCTGGGGGGAGCTGTTGCAGAACTGCTATCGAACTCCGTAAGTATGTCCACAAAACTACGCGTGTATTCCTCTATCATACTACCGATAGCCGCAGATACGTTTGAGGCCCAGAAAATGTCAGTAAAATCAGCACACAGGCTCAGCCTGTTTCACTGTCGATGCTCGAGACGAAAGACCCGTTTACCACGGCCACATTTCAGATGATGAAGCGCTGCGAAGTGGTGTACGTAGCCTACACAACATCGTCACTGAAAGAAGACTGAAGCTGGCGAGGCACCTTCTGCGCTTGACAGATTGAAGAATCCCCAAATCAGCACTGTTGTGGAAACCAAATGACGAGTACAGGGGTAGAGGAATACTCCATAACACTTGGAAACAGAACTATTGCAAAGGATCTTCACTGCATCGACATGAACTAGGAGGAAGGTGAAAACCTAGCAGCTGACACGGTTTACTGGAGGGAACTTGTTGCATGATATGGTATTAAGCATCGGAGAAAGTATGTCTAGCCGCGCGGGATTAGGCGAGCGATCTTAGGCGCCGCAGTCATGGACTGTGTGGCTGGTCCCGGCGGAGGTTCGAGTCCTTCCTCGGGCATGGGTGTGTGTGTTTGTCCTTAGGATAATTTAGGTTAAGTAGTGTGTGAGCTTAGGGACTGATGACCTTAGCAGTTAAGTCCCATAAGAGTTCACACACATTTGAACATTTTTGAACAAACTATGACTAAATAAGTCTTCATATGTCTGGTTATCGCAGCTCTACAGCCTTCAACTGTTATAATGACCGCGGTGGAAAATGGTCACATACAATAAATCTTTTTTGCAACTGGAGTTATGTTTTTCATCATCCATATCATCACATTAGAAGGCAGTCGCTTTAAAAATGCAGGAAACAATGAGAAGTAGACGTCTTGCAGGCCTGCAAGACAATGAATGTGAAGAAAATGGGAGCTGCGGAGATACGAGATCTCGAATGTCGGAGGCGCGCACGGGGCTACCCTGCAGTTATCGTACACATCGATCACAGCGGCAGACAGCTGTGTCACGACGCCGCCTCTGTGTGGCCCGTGAGAGGGAGGGGTTTCCAGTCGGGTCCTGTAAGCTGGCACACGTTCCAGAGCGCCGGGAATCCCGCCAGTGGACAGAGAAAGAAGAGCTCCAGGCTAGGTGTGGCGCGCGGTGCCCTGGCCGGTGCTTTGTTTGTCTCCAGCCCGGCCGCCGGTACTCGGGAATTCCCTCGCGCTGCAGCCGTGCTACGGACCTCCCGTTTTTCCGCCCCTCCCGCCGGAGGTAATTACTCGTCGCTCGAGAGTGGATTCCGTTGTCCGGTGGTATATAGCCGGTCTCCCTATGCAAGAACGCACTGCTTCAATCGGCGCTCCAAATTACTCGACTTTCGGAACAACTGCTTCAACGATCACATCCGTCCGTAGTCAACGGTATACTCATCGAAGCTAACAGCACGCGACTTCTTTGGAGGAACACACCATGACACAAATATTTCACCCAGTATGCATTATGTTTCAGGCGAAACTCTTCCTCACTTCAAGAAGGATGTAATAACTCCAATTCCAGAAAGGCAGATGCTGATAGATGTGAGCGTCACCGAACCATTAGTTTAATTATTTAATTATTATTATTTAGCGTATGGCTAATACAGACATATCATGAAATTAAATTACATATACATATGTACGTATTGACACACAAGAAACTTAAGTTTATCTTTACAACTGATTATCCAGTCCTGCAATCCAGCGCACTGCATCTGGAGTTGCTAGCAGGAAGTCCTCTTTGGCGCCGTGACAGGCTCGAATCCTGCATTCACTGACAATGTGGTGAACGGTCTGGTATGGAGCCCCGCAGTCACAGGCTGGATCAGGCAGCTTCTTCCACTTAAAGAGAGCATCCCTGAATCGCCCATGGCCAGTACGGATTCTGTTGAGAGTAGACCAGGTCTCTCGTGGTAGGTCGAATCCACTTGGAAGTTTAGCACGTGAGAAGATGTTATGCAGGTGCTCATCTGTCACTGCTTCCCACCGACCTTTCCTTTCTTCAAGAGGTTTGAAGTCCTTAGCAACCATCTAATAAGTCAAGGTTGCCAAATAATGACATAAGTTATTGACAGAAAAATTATTAGAAGCCGAACTTCGGGAAAGTCAGTTTGCGTTCTGAAGAAAAGTACAAGCAAGTGACGCAATACTAACCTTACGAATTCAAAGTTGCAGAGATGTAATGTAGTATTTTATTTTCGATGTGAAACATAAGAGGGAGTGATCAAAAGTAACGCCTCCAGTTTTTTTGTTTGAAAATTCTTAAAGCTTTTTAAATAAAAGAAACGTCATTAACATTCTACATCTTTCTTCTTTATCCTCACATATTTATTTCCCGTCATAGTCACCCCGGCAACGTCATTTATATAATTTGTTGGAGAACACGTTTTTTATTACTTAAAAATGAACATGCACAATCACAAGCGAAAGAAACTTCTTTTTTTATGAGGTTACCGGTTTCGGTTTGTTTTAGACATCTTCACACCCCACATCATGCTGCTAGACGTCTACCGGCATGGTTCTTGCGGTTGTCACTGCTCGTGTTCATTTCTAAGAACACTTTTCTCCCAACGAAAGACCAGTTTGTTGATCTTGTCCCCGTAGAATGTCTGACTTTGGTGACGGAAACACAACCTCACCCCTGCTTGTGCCGTTTCACGGCTGTCAAACTCAAGTCATCAAAGGTGTTTAAGTTCAGGAAACAGATTACAAATGATTGCCGCCAAGTCGGCACTGTGTGAACGATGACGACAGTGACCTCAAGGCGTCGGATTGTTGCAGATGTCGTGGCACTCTCGTGTGGTGTGGCATTGTCATGCTGAAGAGTAGGGTGCTCCGTGTGAAGATCAACTCTTCGAATAAAGTCGATTCCAGCATGCTGCTTCTCACGTAACGATATAATTACATTACACACCATCATGTTACACGTTACAATTCAGACCCCTCTAGCGACAGAGAGATGTAAATATGTAGGCTGAAGAATAAAGATGTAGAACGTTATTTAAAAAGCTGTAAGAGTTATCACATAAGAAATTCGGAGACATTACAATTCAACAAGCTCTTGTAGTTTCAAACATCAGCCACATTGCACGTATTAGCTAGGTGGATGCAACAGAAGTTTTATTTTGTGATCGAAATCTGTCTCGAAACTATTTTCCTTAGTTGTAAAACATTCCAAGCATACAATTCTAGTAACTGTGGTAATGAAACAGTTGTTATTTCATGCTTTAGGTTCGTCTTCGCATGTTTTGATTTCTAACACTCCTTGTACGTAACTTTTACATTTATCAACTTTCTATATAGCATTTTCTGAATGTTTATTGTCACCAAGAATGCCAGGCAGAGGTCTTTATCATTTGTATCTATCCTATTTGGAATTATTACATTCTTCTTGAAATCTGAGGGAATTTCGCCTGTCTTCTACATCTTGCACACCGGATGGAAAAGTTTCGTCATGGCTGGCTCTCCCGAGGCTATCAGTACTTTCGACGGAATATCGTCTACTCTGAGGGCCTTGTTTCAACTTAGGTCTTTCAGAGCTCTGTCAAGTTCTTCTCGCAGTATCAGCTTTCCCTTCTTTGTTTAGGACTGGTTCTCCATCTGACCTCTTGATATTCATACAGCTGCGTCTCTTCACCCCAGAGACCTCTTTAACTATCCTTTAGGCGGTATCTATCATTTCCCTAGAGAAATATGCTTCTAAATTCTTACATTTGCCCTCCAGCCATTCCTAATTAGCCATTTTGAACTGCTTGTCAATCTCATTTTTTAAACATTTTTATTCCCTTTCGCCCTGCTTCATTTTTCTGTTTTCTCATTTCATGTCTTGTGTTATCCAAGTACTTCCATCAGGCCTTGTCTTTTTACCTAATCGACCCTCTGCTGCCTTCATATTTCATCTCTTAAAGCTACCCATTCGTCTTCACTGTATTACTTTCCCTGTTTTCGTCAACTGTTGTTTAATGCTTCCTCTGAAACTCACAGTAACCTCTGGTTCTTTCGACTTATCCGGGTCCCATCTCGTTAATTTGTTATCTTTTTCCAATTTCTTCAGTTTTAAACTACACTTCATAAGCAATAAATTGCTGTCAGAGTTCACTTCTGTCCCTGGAAATGTCTTACAGTTTAAAATATGGGTCCTAAATCTCTGTCTTAGCATTATATAATCAATCTGAAACCTAGCAGTGTCTGCAGTTTTGTAATTCTTAAACCAAGTGTTAGCTATGATTAAGTTATGCTCTGTGCAAAACTCTAGAGGTGGCTTCCTCTTTCAATCCTTTCGCCCAGTCCGTATTCACATATTGTTTCTTTCTTCTATTCCTTTTCCTACTGTCTAATTCCATTCCCCTATCATCATTAAATTTTCATCTCGCTTAACTATATGAATATTCTCTTTTATCTCCTCATACATTTCTTTAATCTCTTCGTCATCCGAGAAGCTAGTTGGTGTATAAACTTGTACTACTGTGATATATATAATAACAATTACAGTTACTGTAATAGGGAACTGTGTTTCTGTGTATATGGAATGAAGGATTTCACGACCAGATGACACTGCTGCTGGTAAACCTTTCTGGGTGTAATCTCGTGGTACACGAAACTCTGGACCACGGCCTTATACCCCGAAAGGTTTACCTACAATTAAGGTTGTACTAATTTTTTGTGCAGATTGCCTTTGAGAAGTAAGAAGCTAACACAATGCTGGCTAGCCAACATCATATTGCATAAGTGACAGCCTCCATGTAACGAATGATGAAAAGCCTCTTCTGGCTAACGCTGTTCCAACAATATTTTCATTCCATGACCATCCACAGGAAACAAAAACCGTAAGCAGAGGTCCAAGAAAACGTCAAGTCGTTGAAAAATCAGTTTCATTACAGGTTAACATGCCATCAAGTGAACCAGGTGAAATAGTCGTCCACTGTTTTTAATTCGGTCTATTTTACTGATAATAAGTGTTTTTAAAGCAAATTGAAGCCCAATAATAATAAGTATTTTTATAGCTGTTTGTGCGTGTGTGTGTGTGAGAAAGAGAACCCACAGTGAACATACAAATCATTCCTGTTGTTTGTCGAGCCCAAAGGAAATAAAACTGAATTTTGGTTCATTACAAGAAAAACATGAGAAACTGAAAAAGCAAGTGAAGAATACAAAACAACGTATCTCAAGAAAAAAGAAGTAAATTGTACCCTGGCAAATGTCAGTTGCAGGTGTAAGGAGACTTAAAAGAGTCTGCATTTGAAGTGCTAGGTTGTGCAAAGCTAGTAACATTTTGAAACAGCTTGATTCATTACAAGGAAACTGCTCTGTTTCTGAATACTCAGAAGAAGAATCCCATCCTCGAACACTTCATAGATGAGCAACTTTACTGAATTTGCTTTACTGAAGAGAGTTCAGGTCACACTGTTCCTAGCTCATGTCTGATGAGGTAGCTAGAAAGCTAGTTTGTTAGTTAGTTACATGATCCATTGATCATCTGAACGACTCTTTTATCGAAACTATGTGGGACGAGTCAGTTTACAGGATATGTTTACAAGTTTAGTGTTAACATCAATAAACACATTATAATTTTATTCCTATTCATGCAACGACACATAAAAAACAGTTTTTTTAACTAGCTGCCAATTTTTAAGTAGAAATTCTTCAGTGGAATAGAAGGAGTTATCCAGGAGAAACGATTTTATTAGCGTAAATATGTATTGTGATGGCGCAGTTAAAATGGCTGACTCCTTGAAGAGATACCTGTATGACGTCTGTGGATGAACATCATATATTATTCTTACTGCTCGTTTTTTTTGCAATCAATACTTTTTTCTAAGTCATGAGTTATCCCAGAAAATTGTTCCACACGACACTACTGAGTAGAAATACGCAAAATCTGTCAGGAGGCTGATACGTTTGTTTCCAAGATTAGCAGTTATGCAAGGAGCAAAACCGCCCGAACTTAATTGTTTGAGAAACTGAGTAATACGCTTCTTCCAGTTCAACTTCTCGTCAATATGAATATCCAAAAATCTGGAGCACTGTACTGACTCCTGTTCATGTGCTAAGTCAATTGTTGGTACAACTGTATTTAGAACGACTTAATAATTCTTTGGGAAATATCATTTATTAACTCTCCTATTGCTTTCTCTCTAATGGGTTTTGTTATAACTCTAGAATCGTCTGCAAAAAGTATAAATTTTACTTGTTGAATGGGTAAGTGGAAGGTAATCCACATACGTAAGGAATAGGAGCGGTCCCAGAATTGAACCTTGTGGAATTCCTTTTGTGATTTTATTGCAGTCACTAAAATTTTCTACCTTTATGGCATTGTCAGAATCATTCAGCACATCCACTGTCATTCTGTTTGTCAAGTATGATTCAAACCAGCTGTGTGTAAAGCATCATTTCCATAAAACCTGAGTTTTTCTTAGTAACATTGTCTACAAAATCGAAGGAGAGATCACATAAAATACCAACTGACGATATATTATTATTTAAGGCTTGTACCGTTTTATGAGAGAATGTTTAAATAGCATTCTCAGTCGAGCAATCCTTCTGGAAATCAAACGGTGATACGCTAGTAAATAGTTTCCACCTAAGTGTGCGACTGTTTTTGAGTACATTAGTTTTTAGAATATTTTGGAAAAAGATGTCTGGAGGGAAACTGGAAGGTAATTTTTTAAGTCTGACTTGTCACCTTTCTTATGAAGTGATTTAGTAATTGCATATTCTAACCCGTGTGGAAAAGTTCCCTGTGCCAGGGATGCATTGCATGTTTTACTGAGGAGATTACTTATTAGGCTGAAGCAACTGTTCAGAATTCTGTCTGAAATTCTAGTAAACCCACACGAGCTTTTGTATTTTAGAATTTTTATAACTGGATTAATTTCAGCAACGATTTAGTATGACATGGGAATAAGTGTTGTGGTTGTATTGATTTGGGACGAGGATGTGAACGGATGACGAGTGTCAGGTGGCAAGAGAGGCACCAGTGTTCATGGTAACCGCGCTCAACAGCTGTCGGAAAATTCCTGTTGGACACTGTTTTGTGAGTGGTTCGTTAGAGACAGCCACACAGCAACGGACGGCCGCTACACCGACACGCCCTGCTCTCATAGCGTACAAGCAAGTGGCCGCCAGAAGCTGTGGTGAGTACCACGTCTTATAGGGGTAGACGGCCGCGGGTACGCAGCCTTTCTCTCTGAGGGACTGCAGTGTCACGGACGGGGCTACGGACTGGCACTCTCCCGGAATTGCACTTTGGATCTGATTGCATTTTATTGGCCAATACACTAAGTGAAGTAAACACTTTTTCGCCCACTGTCGTGTGCGTTTAAAACTCAGTCATCGCTTCAAGATACGACACTTAATCCACTGAAGCAGTACTTGTGTAAAGTTAGGAATACAGAATATGCAGGATTGCCGTAGTGTAGGTGGATCGAATTCCAAATGTTGGTTTCATCATCCCTCAGATACAGAAAAGACAGTATTTAGTCATTTGATGCGCCTCTTTTACTGAAATTGACGAGAAATACTTTGACTAAAAAGTTAGTAGACGGCATTGCTCACATGATTAACTGGAAAGATTTCAGCCGTTTCGTTAATTTACAAGAAAAATTAGGCTTACCTTTCAGCAAATAAAATGAGTAAGGTCACAGATTCAATGCGAGTCACGGATTCCTAGAAATTCCGTAGCCGATAAATCCATAATTGTAAAAATGCTTATTTGCTTATGATAAAGTCACTTGAATAATGCATCATGTCGCAGATCCCTAACATCACGCTTAATATTTCATAATACGCGGCAGAAGCACTTCGTCATGGGAACTGTTCCTCGAAAAGGGCATGGTGCAGGAATTAAAGTAATATATGTGAAGATGGTATCTGTTCTTTCGGACATGTCCAAAACAACAGATACCATCTTCATATAGTCAGAGATTCAGTTTGATCGTCACTTGTCTAACTGGCTCACAGTAACCCTGACTTCTCTCACAAACGCGATGGATGAGGTACACGCTAGAAATCAAAAACTCTTACCGAGGAGTAGAAGGTATTTTCTCTCTACTCGAAAATGAACAAAGACGCGACATGTTATACAGATACAAAGCATCATAAAAATATGATTACACAATGTTATTAAGCCTGTCTCCCATTCAAGGAATCTGTGAGATTTATTACAGTGTGTTAATAATTATTACTTTGGGATCATCTGATTAGAATTGAATAAAACAAAATCTTTGTGTCATGCGGATTTCGCCTTTATTCTTTGCAATGCATCCTCAGTGGCCCTCAATATGTACGTATTTTTGTTTAAACTATTTAGTTTAAATTTAGGATTTTGTATATGTACATTATAAAAAATTCCGTCACTTTTTGCTTTCCCATGGTGTAGTAATAATTTAAAATCCTGCTTATAGATTTCGCGGATGCTGATCTGCATGTCGTGTTCTTGTCCTGTCGTTACAACTGATGTTCTGATTTTAGACGAGCCAAAAGCACTGATTATCAGCATACCGTAATGTTACATGCGACTGAGGACGACAAGACTCCAAAACTTTCAGATTTAAATTTGAAGATAGACTGAAGAAAAGCAAAGCTATGTTTACAGCATTTGTAGATTTCAGAAATTTCCAGTTACATTAACTGGAATATATTCTGTGAACTATTGAAGGTATCAGGGATGAAACACAGTGGACAAAAGTTATTTACACCTTGTAACCAGTGAGCAGGCCATACACTGGAAGAGGTAGTTCAGAAGGAAGTGAGACAGTTTGTAGTCAATTTCAGTCTAATTCGATCTGTACACTGAGCAAGTAGTAAACGGAAGCTGAGATAAATTACGAAAAAGAGATAACATTCAGGAGAACACGAAAGTTTGGCATTTCCCGACGAGATCGTAATTCAGTTATAGACTACAAAATTGTACACAAAAAGAGATCAAGTTCGATCATATTGACGAGAAATAATTAAATTACTGTTCCCCACAAAAACAGTGGAATACAGTTTTTAGAAACCTAATGTGTTTACAATTTCTGAACTACACTCCTGGAAATGGAAAAAAGAACACATTGACACCGGTGTGTCAGACCCACCATACTTGCTCCGGACACTGCGAGAGGGCTGTACAAGCAATGATCACACGCACGGCACAGCGGACACACCACGAACCGCGGTGTTGGCCGTCGAATGGCGCTAGCTGCGCAGCATTTGTGCACCGCCGCCGTCAGTGTCAGCCAGTTTGCCGTGGCATACGGAGCTCCATCGCAATCTTTAACATTGGTAGCATGCCGCGACAGCGTGGACGTGAACCGTACGTGCAGTTGACGGACTTTGAGCGAGGGCGCATAGTGGGCATGCGGGAGGCCGGGTGGACGTACCGCCGAATTGCTCAACACGTGGGGCGTGTGGTCTCCACAGTACATCGATGTTGTCGCCAGTGGTCGGCGGAAGGTGCACGTGCCCGTCGACCTGGGACCGGACCGCAGCGACGCACGGATGCACGCCAAAACCGTAGGATCCTACGCAGTGCCGTAGGGGACCGCACCGCCACTTCCCAGCAAATTAGGGACACTGTTGCTCCTGGGGTATCGGCGAGGACCATTCGCAACCGTCTCCATGAAGCTGGGCTACGGTCCCGCACACCGTTAGGCCGTCTTCCGCTCACGCCCCAACATCGTGCAGCCCGCCTCCAGTGGTGTCGCGACAGGCGTGAATGGAGGGACGAATGGAGACGTGTCGTCTTCAGCGATGAGAGTCGCTTCTGCCTTGGTGCCTATGATGGTCGTATGCGTGTTTGGCGCCGTGCAGGTGAGCGCCACAATCAGGACTGCATACGACCGAGGCACACAGGGCCAACACCCGGCATCATGGTGTGGGGAGCGATCTCCTACACTGGCCTTACACCACTGGTGATCGTCGAGGCGACACTGAATAGTGCACGATACATCCAAACCGTCATCGAACCCATCGTTCTACCATTCCTAGACCGGCAAGGGAACTTGCTGTTCCAACAGGACAATGCACGTCCGCATGTATCCCGTGCCACCCAACGTGCTCTAGAAGGTGTAAGTCAACTACCCTGGCCAGCAAGATCTCCGGATCTGTCCCCCATTGAGCATGTTTGGGACTGGATGAAGCGTCGTCTCACGCGGTCTGCACGTCCAGCACGAACGCTGGTCCAACTGAGGCGCCAGGTGGAAATGGCATGGCAAGCCGTTCCACATTACTACATCCAGCATCTCTAAGATCGTCTCCATGGGAGAATAGCAGCCTGCATTGCTGCGAAAGATGGATATACACTGTACTAGTGCCGACATTGTGCATGCTCTGTTGCCTGTGTCTATGTGCCTGTGGTTCTGTCAGTGTGATCATGTGATGTATCTGACCCCAGGAATGTGTCAATAAAGTTTCCCCTTCCTGGGACAATGAATTCACGGTGTTCTTATTTCAATTTCCAGGAGTGTATATTTTGTTGTGTGGATTAAATCCACAGCCTGCTAATCATTTTTGCCATTTAATATGACGTAGTAAACAAGTATTTTCCAGAAACCTAGGGAATGGTATTGTTCTTTGTCTTTAACCTAACGTGGTAAGACCTGTAGACCTGTGACTCTTCAAGGGACCATTGTAAATAAACTACAAATTGCACACATTTAGACGAAGGCCAATGGAATTGAATTTAACTTAAGCTTTTCTTAATGCCAATTATATTAATAATGGGCCTATTGCATAACTGATTGACAAGCAGATAAACTTAATTGGCTAATTAATACATTAATATCAGTATTCTTCACCAATTTGGATCCATCAATGTGCAGTCTACGTAAAAGACCATCGGATGGTGGGGTGGATCATTTGTAATACCCTCCGGTCAGTCAGATTCAGAAAACCACAAGCTGGTGTAAATCGGTAAGATGCAGGCAAATTTTAAAGAACAGAGCACATCTTCTTTATTAACTATCAAAACAGTCTTGATCACTAGTAGTGATTTACCACCAGAAGGAAGTTCTTACTCATTGGTCTGAAGATGACCACAGTAGTGGTCGAAACCGGTCACCGTAATAAATAAATTGTGATCAAGATGTTTTTGATAGTAAATATTTGTAACACATTGATCACTGTTCACTCCCACAATGTATTCAGAAGTAACATCTTCTTTACCTTTCGCTCGACATAGTATTGAAAATGTTCTCTGAGTAGTACATTTTAATTAGGAGCGATGGGTATGTCTATGATCTTTTAATGTTTACAGTATACTTTAGACATTCCTTTATTAATTTTGATATCCACAAAATGTGGTGACACTTTGCTTTTTACCATGTAGGCTGTACCTGATGGTGCGGTTTTAGGCCGCGAAACCCGTCGTGTTTTAATAAACAATAATTTTATCAGCTGTTAGCTGAGACCTTCCCAACACCTATCTTTCAACAGGTGCTGTTGCCCGGAATATAAAATAGTTCGTGGGGAACCGTTGATATTTTGGCTGTAGGCACGCCACGTCGCGCATGTAGACGATTTTTTCCCGCGGGTCGCCCTGGTGCCAGCGCAGGTTTCCAAACCTTAACGGCATGAGGTCTCCACACCCTGACGGCCCAAAGCCGCAGGAATCGTCTTCACTGTCACCCCAGGTGAACATGGATACATTCCCTCAGTTTAACACACTGCTGTGCTGTAAAAGTGCGGGCAGACGCCCTGTGGAACCATATCATTGAGGATCAGAGTCTCACATTATGCTGCAGACGTTGGAAGGCGTACAAAGGCGTACAGAAGGTGCGGCCAGATTTATTTGAGATGGACTGGCTTCTGCCACCACGGAAGCAGTTTTGCGTAAGATCAGATCAGTAGCAGTCTGGTAGAACCCTCGTGGCTACTTCTCTCGTTTCAGCACGCAGTTACACGGCTTGCGCCATGAGAGGCCAGTGCCTTTTATTCAACGACGCTGACATTGCAGGAGATTCTGCGCGCAGCCGCCGTTTGCTTCAGTGCCCGTTGTTTCCCATGGTGAATGACATTGTCTCCTGAAACTTCCTGGCAGTTTAAAACTGTGTGCCAGAGCGAGATTCGAACTCGGGACCTTTGCTCTACCATTTGTTGTGGGGAAGGCTAACAAAAGACTGCGTTTTATTGGCAGGACACTTAGAAAATGTTACAGACCTACTAAGGAGACTGCCTATACTATGCTTGTCCGCCCTCTTTTAGAATACTGCGGCGCGGTGTGGGATCCTTGCCTGAAAGGACTGACTGAGTACATCGAAAAAGTTCACAGAAAGGCAGCACGTTTTGTATTATCGCGCAATTTTGGAGAGTATCACAGAAATGACACAGGATTTGGGCTGGACATTATTAAAAGAAAGGCGTTTTTCGTTCCGACGGAATCTTCTCACGAAATTCCAATCACCAGCTTTCTCCTCCGAATGTGAAAATATTTTTTTGACACCGTCTTACATAGGGGGGAACGATCACCAAGATAAAATAAGGGAAATCAGAGTTCGTACGGAAAGATATAGGTGTTCATTCTTCCCACGCGCTATACGAGATTGGAATAATAGAGAATTGTGAAGGTGGTTCGATGAACACTCTGCCAGGCACTTAGATCTGATTTGCAGAGTATCCAAGTAGATGTAGATTTACCATCTGAGCTACCCAAGCACGACTCAAGCCCCGTCCTCACTGCTCTACTTCAACCACTACCTCGTCTCCTACCTTCCAGACTTCACAGAAGCTCTCCTTGTCTCTTGATATTTACCTCCAATCGTTCATTTTATTTCAGTGAATACTACTTTGTACGGAGTGAAAGATTTCATATTCGTATTTGAAGTAGGCCTATTTGTTACGTTATTAAATTTTCCCTTTTACTCTTTTTAATATCATTTAATCTGGCAACAGAAACACCTGAATAACGAGAAGGAGTGTGATTCCAAGTTCACTGGACAGAAGATTAGCAAAGAGAAACTTTTTTACCTGCTTCCAGGGAAATTGTAACACCCGGTACAGTTGTATTGCTTACTTAACTTGCATCTCTACAAAATCATCGTCTCTACAAACTTATGAAACCGCCCACGTCTGTGAGAAGAAAGGGAAGATCAAAACTCCTGCTGAATCACGGTTCAGGTTATCTGGACGAAACGCAGCTGCCGCCGTCACAACTACTGCTGCCTGCACCCATCCGAATCCGCCAACTGTGATAAAGTGTTAGTCTTCCCCCACAATTTTACCTTCCTCACTTCCGTTCGTTTCCGAAATGCCTTAGAGTGTATGCTATTAACCGATCTCTTCTTTCACTAAAGTTATGCCATAATTGTATTTCCTCCGCAGTTTGATTCGGTATCTCATTAGTTACTCGATCTACTCACATGATCTTCAGCACTGTTCTGGAGAAACACATCTCAAAGGTTTCTAATCTCCTGCGAAATTTTTACCATGCACGTTTCACTTCCGTATAATTCAGGTAAATACAGTCGCTAGATATAAAATGTAGACTGGCAATGGCAAGGAAATCGTTTCTGAAGAAGAAAAATTTGTTAACATCGAGTATAGATTTAAGTGTCAGGAAGCCGTTTCTGAAAGTATTTGTATGGAGTGTAGCCATGTATGGAAGTGAAACATGGACGATAACTAGTTTGGACAAGAAGAGAATAGAAGCTTTCGAAATGTGGTGCTACAGAAGAATGCTGAAGATAAGGTGGGTAGATCACGTAACTAATGTGGAGGTATTGAATAGGATTGGGGAGAAGAGAAGTTTGTGGCACAACTTGACTAGAAGAAGGGATCGGTTGGTAGGACATGTTTTGAGGCATCAAGGGATCACAAATTTAGCATTGGAGGGCAGCGTGGAGGGTAAAAATCGTAGAGGGAGACCAAGAGATGAATACACTAAGCAGATTCAGAAGGATGTAGGTTGCAGTAAGTACTGGGAGATGAAGAAGCTTGCACAGGATAGAGTAGCATGGAGAGCTGCATCAAACCAGTCTCAGGACTGAAGACCACAACAACAACAATCAAAACTATCCGGATATGTCTATGCAATGCTGAAATGAGCGCCAGATGTCACCAGTGGTTGATCTCGTAGCATAAGAGAACTCGGGGAGCATTGGTTTGCCAGTAGGGAGGCTGTAACACCAGAACAGGGCGGCCAGAAGAGCTCAGTGCCTTCGAACGTGGACCACTCACTGGATCTCACTTCAGCAACATATCCTTCAGGGACATTTCAACCCTTATGAATCAGTCCACGAAGACGGCTGATGGTGTGACTGTGAAGTGGAAACGCGAAAGAAAAACCACAGGTGAAGCAAGACCGGGCAGACCTGTTGTACCAACGGACAGGAACCGTCGAGCCTTACGGGTGCCGGATGGAAGAAATCTCGTGATGTCAGCTGGCAGAATCACTCTTGAGTTCCAAAGTGCTACCAGCAGTCCAGCTAGCACAGTAAGTGTACTGTGGGTGGTAAAATGAGCGAGGTACAGTGGTCGAGAAACTCCTCACAAGGCACGTATTTCTGTAGTCAGTGCTAAGCGACGGCAGACGCAGTGTAAAACGTGGCGCCACCGGGCAGTGGATGACTGGAATCGAGTGGTTTGGAGGGAAGAATCACGCTACACCATGAGGCAATCCGATAGAAGGGCTGGGATTTGGAGCGTTACCTGGCATCGTGTGTAGTGCCGCCAGCGAGGGGTGTATTTCTCTTATTACGCTTAAGAAAATGCTAATGTAAACATTATTTACAGCACTGTGTACTGTCTACAGGAGGGGATGGTTAGGACACTATGATGAGCATGTGACATAAAGCAGCATCTGTGAGAAGTGTTCTGTGGACAATAACGTTTCTCAAATGGACTGGCCTGCCTAGAGTAGCGATCTGAATGTGATGGAACGCCTTTGGGATGACTTAGAACGTCGACTTGACTCAGTCATCACTAACTTCTCTGATGTCGTCATTTGAGGAAGAATGGACTGCCGTTTCTCCACAGACATTCACTGTCCCCAGCAGAGATCAGGTCGTCAGAAAGGCGAAGAGCGAACACACCGAACGTCAGTGTCCACGAACAGGTGTCTGGATACTTTTGATTGCGTGGCGTATGTGTCACTAATCGTGAACGACGGAGAGTATTAAATATTCTTGAAAACTACGTACGCTCGTACACGTTGTTGATGGATCCGATGTTACTCAACCACAACAAACACGTACGTTATTTGCAATAATGCTGACAACTCACTTATCATGCAATCCAAATGATGTTTAAGAAGACTAAATAGCTCTATGAATGAAGACATCCTCCACCGTTTACACGCTACGAATCAAAATCCAGACTTCCAGCTCATCGGTTCACACCAAACATATACAATGAGCCACTGGTTCCCACTGAGGACATTTGTTGCGCAGTCGCTAACAAAACTCTAGCCAATTGAGAATGGCTGCGGTTGATTCGATCTGAAAACGACTACATCTAATCTATACTGTTCAAACCACGACGATGTGCATGGCAGAGGGTAGATCCCATTGTACCAGTTATTAGGGTTCCTTAGTGTTCCATTCACGTGCGGAGGGCGGAAAGAATGATTGTTTGAATGCCTCTGTGCGCTCAGTAATTATTCTAATCTTGTCCTGATGACCCCTACGTGAGCAATAGGTAGGGGGTTGTAGTAAATTCCTAAGGTAAAGTCCGGTTGTTGAAACTTTGGTAATAGACTTTCTTCAAGAGTCTTCCAGTTCAGTTCCTCCAGTACTCCAGTATCTCTGTGACACTCTCCCACGGATTAAACAAATCTGTGACCATTCGCGCTGCCCTTCTCTGTATACGTTCACTATCCCCATTTAGTCCTATCTGGTACGGGTCTCACACACTCGAGCAATGTTCTAGAACAGATCGCACCAGTGATTTGTAAGCAATCTCGTTTGTACACCCATTGCACTTTCCCACTATTTTACCAATAAACCGAATTACCACCTGCTTTACCCACACGACTGGGCCTATGAGCTCATTCCATTTCACATCCCTACAAAGCGTTACACCCAGGTATTTGAATGAGTTGGCACATTCCAACAGTGACTCTTTAATACTATAATAATAGGATACTACGTTTTTTTCATTTTGTGAAGTGCAAAATTTCACATTTCTTAACGTTATAGAGCAAGCTGCAAATCTCTGAATCACGTTGACAGCTTATCGAGATCTGACTGAATATTTACGCAGGCTCTTTCAGGTAGTATTTCATTATAGATAACGCCTGATTTTACTATTAATATTGTCTTCAACATCATTATACACAATATTAACAGCAAGCGTCCCAACACACTTCCCCGCGGCGCATCCGAAGTTGCTTCTACATCTAACGATAACTCTCCATCCGAGATAACATGCTGTCTCGTTCCTACCAAAAAGTCCTCAATCCAGCCACAAATTTCACTTGATACCCTATATGATCGTACTTTTGACAATAAGCATAGCTGTGGTACTCAGACAAATGCTTTTCGGAAATCAAGAAATACTGCATCTACCTGTTTGTCTTGATCCAAAGCCTTCAGTACGTCATGTTTTCTATCGATGTTGGCAACAGATACAACGTACAGCGAATTGGAGACTTACACAGGCAGTTACAAGCCATATCGACGGGTTGTATTTCCTAAGTGCGCTCGGAAGCACGGGCAACGTTTTCTCCACAACTTTTTTTTGGGAACCATACGATCACGAAAAAATATTGCACTGGCACTCTAATCATCGCGAGTTGCAGCAAAGCTTTCGAATGGTGGCCAAACAGCGCATTCAGCACCGCAAGTACCCTTGAATATGCAAATCACTGAGACACTAACATGCAATATCAACAGGTATTCTGTAATACACTCCTGGAAATTGAAATAAGAACACCGTGAAATCATTGTCCCAGAAAGGGGAAACTTTATTGACACATTCCTGGGGTCAGATACATCACATGATCACACTGACAGAACCACAGGCACATAGACACAGGCAACAGAGCATGCACAATGTCGGCACTAGTACAGTGTATATCCACCTTTCGCAGCAATGCGGGCTGCTATTCTCCCATGGAGACGATCGTAGAGATGCTGGATGTAGTCCTGTGGAACGGCTTGCCATGCCATTTCCACCTGGCGCCTCAGTTGGACCAGCGTTCGTACTGGACGTGCAGACCGCGTGAGACGTCGCTTCATCCAGTCCCAAACATGCTCAATGGGGGACAGATCCGGAGATCTTGCTGGCCAGGGTAGTTGACTTACACCTTCTAGAGCACGTTGGGTGGCACGGGATACATGCGGACGTGCATTGTCCTGTTGGAACAGCAAGTTCCCTTGCCGGTCTAGGAATGGTAGAACGATGGGTTCGATGACGGTTTGGATGTACCGTGCACTATTCAGTGTCCCCTCGACGATCATCAGTGGTGTACGGCCCGTGTAGGAGATCGCTCCCCACACCATGATGCCGGGTGTTGGCCCTGTGTGCCTCGGTCGTATGCAGTCCTGATTGTGGCGCTCACCTGCACGGCGCCAAACACGCATACGACCATCATTGGCACCAAGGCAGAAGTGACTCTCATCGCTGAAGACGACACGTCTCCATTCGTCCCTCCATTCACGCCTGTCGCGACACCACTGGAGGCGGGCTGCACGATGTTGGGGCGTGAGCGGAAGACGGCCTAACGGTGTGCGGGACCGTAGCCCAGCTTCATGGAGACGGTTGCGAATGGTCCTCGCCGATACCCCAGGAGCAACAGTGTCCCTAATTTGCTGGGAAGTGGCGGTGCGGTCCCCTACGGCACTGCGTAGGATCCTACGGTCTTGGCGTGCATCCGTGCGTCGCTGCGGTCCGGTCCCAGGTCGACGGGCACGTGCACCTTCCGCCGACCACTGGCGACAACATCGATGTACTGTGGAGACCTCACGCCCCACGTGTTGAGCAATTCGGCGGTACGTCCACCCGGCCTCCCGCATGCCCACTATACGCCCTCGCTCAAAGTCCGTCAACTGCACATACGGTTCACGTCCACGCTGTCGCGGCATGCTACCAGTGTTAAAGACTGCGATGGAGCTCCGTATGCCACGGCAAACTGGCTGACACTGACGGCGGCGGTGCACAAATGCTGCGCAGCTAGCGCCATTCGACGGCCAACACCGCGGTTCCTGGTGTGTCCGCTGTGCCGTGCGTGTGATCATTGCTTGTACAGCCCTCTCGCAGTGTCCGGAGCAAGTATGGTGGGTCTGACACACCGGTGTCAATGTGTTCTTTTTTCCATTTCCAGGAGTGTAGTTAAAATACTCCAATCATGTCAACTCTTTATATGGGAAGGATACACAACAGTGGACGCAAAAGCACTGCAAGCAGTTTAATAGTGCTCTCAAAAATTTAAGAAGAAATGAACAGCTCTTCGGTGCTGCTCTCATTTTATTTTCTGGTGATCTTCTACAAACTGTAGGAGTTATGTAACGTTCAGCAACGGCTGATGAACTAAACACAAGTCTCAAATCATCAGCATTACGTTGATACGTACATAAATTGACTCTGAAGATCAATATGCCTGTACATCTACATGGAGATGTACCCGTCGAACATTTCGCCATACAAGTGTTGGATATTGGGAAGAAGAATCCACATAATGCACCACATTGCCAACAAACTTCTGCAAAATCCCAGCAAGCACAGAGGAATTTATTCACAAAGTTATTCCAAGCATCGTACAGAGTGACAAGAATCACCAGTTGCCCAGTGTACGTGCTGTATTGGCAGCCACAAACAACGAAGTCAGTGCCGCTAATTTCAGAATTTAAAACGAGAACGTACAGGTTCGTCGATACTGTAACGAATCTAGACAAAGTTGTCAGTTATCCAACTGAATTCTTGAATTCACCTGATTTGCCAGACATGCTACCGCACATTTTAAAACATTGAAAATTGGTGTGCCTAACATTCCGCTCCGGAACATAAATCGATCACGACCTGGCATTCAACGAAAATGTCATCGAAGCTATGATTTTGAATGGCAAATGTAAAGGAGGAGATGTACTGTTACCACTAAACTCAGCGGCTGCGACAGGTATGCAATTCGAACTAAAACGTTTGCAGTTTCTGTTAAAATGCAACAAAACACAGGCACACTAGCTATAACTCTGTCGACTGAATTAGGCACATCGACGCTTCTCAAATGGACAGGTGTGTAAGTCCTGCTCACGCGTCGGAAAAACTAATTTACTTGTGTAAGCACCAGAAAGAAACAAAATATATCGTGCATCCAAAAGCGCTTGAATAAACAGAATTTAAACAGAAACGCTTTGTTCTTTTGAGTAGCACTCCAAAGAATGCTAGGTATTCGCAAGTAAATTATAAATTAACACAAAGGGTGGCGGTCGAGCTGTAGGAAGAACAAGTCTCCGGTACTCACCAATACCTAATCGCACAAGCACGTATTTTTACAGAAGAAATGAAATTTTCGAGATTTTTCCCCCTTCTTCTCTTCTGTATCGAAATGGGCAATTTCGTGCTGAAAGACAAAATTACACGCATTTTAGTTTAGTGCGAAGCGTTGGATGAGCCAATCCCAAAGTACCGTTAAGAACTCCGTCCAAAAAATTTGACTGCAAGGATTTCTGCAGCATTACATGTCTGATTAACACACACGAGTTTTTACGAAGACAACATTGCAGTCTAAAGACAGATGTCAAACGAATCGCCCCACACTTGTTAAATACCGGCATCCTTTCTTTATTGTTGCCGTATATGTAACTCACACAACGCGCGCAGTGACGTTGACAAGCGTGGGACTAATGATCTTGACTTCCACTGACATAATAGCTACCCTCTCCAAACCACCAGACTACGAATTCTCGAACAGTTCACGCCTCTGTCTTTGTGGGCATCAAAAGCTTCAGTAATTGATCGCGAAACAGGATTCTAAACAGCAGACCGTTTACGCACATGGAACCGAACACACACACACACACACACACAAACGCCGAAAGACACACACACACACACACACACACAGAGAGAGAGAGAGAGAGAGACAGAGAGACAGAGAGATGCTGATGGGGAGCTGAGTCATTCCTGCCGTTGCCTGAAGCGCATTGCAGCTTCTCGGTGACGTCTGCCCACTCACATCTCCGTGAATTGACATCAGAAAACAACGATCTCAACGTCAGCCGCCATGCTTAGCGTCACGTACCACATAAACCGCTAGCGAGATAAAAGGCTTCCTCGCTTTCTTTCCGTGACGTCAATCGACACATGCCTTCAGAGGCAGAGCAGAGCAAAAATAACCTTCTAATTACACAATGAAACAGTTACCCGGAACAAATGCATAAACCCTCGGCTCTAAAGATCTCGTCGTTTCAGGAGTTTACACTGTACAGCTTTTATGTCGCCTTTGAATGACTCAGCTGCCCTCTCCGCTCGTTTGTTTCAAAATCTCCTTAGGTAGTCATATACGTTATTTCTCAACGGTGTTTGTTCAGTATGTCATAATCTCCCATATTACTGAACCTAAATACGGTTCTCGGCGCTTCGGTCCGGAACCGCGTGACCGCTACGATCGCAGGTTAGAATCCTGCCTCGGGCATGGATGTTTCTGATGTCCTTGGGTTAGTTAGGTTTATGCAGTTCTAAGTTCTAGGGGACTGATGACCACAGATGTTAAGTCCCATAGTGCTCAGAGCCATTTGAACCATTACAACTGAACCTAAATAAATGGTTGAAACATTCATTTTCAAGATTTGGTTCACCAGTAATGAAGAAAAATACACAAATAATGTGGAGTTGTTGTCGTCCTTAAAAAGCTTTATTTCTAATACAGTTTTACAAAACAATGTAGGAGGTGCCATCTATTGATAATCTGTTTATCCAATTTACGCGACAGATGTTGCTGTTGTTTCGGTATCACTAACATATTCACTGCCAGAGAAATCAATGAACGAAATGCGAAATGTTTCACAATTCTTTTCAATGGCGATTCTATGTATCAAAAATGATATCTGATGAATACGTCATTTCCAGTTTGTTATCTGGAGAGGCAAAGAACTGTCTCCGTTCTGATTCCGTCCAACTTGAAGAAGTAAACAATATTCGATTGCATTCTATAGAACTTTTGAACTCTTTAAATCCGTCTGGTTTACCACCTTATCAGTTGCCATTAAAGAAAAATGGTATGATGTTAAACATAAATCTTAATAATATGTTTTCAGGAGATGGTGCCCAAGAAATCTTAATGTTAATCATGGATTATTAGTAGAAACTCGCTTAGGCGAGTGCATCATTCACTGACTGATAAAATTCACTGACCACGACTTAACATCGCACCTCCTGATCCGGAAATGCGTTTGCAAATGATAAGAAAATAATTCCGCATTAACATCACACCTCCTGATCCAACCATACCTTTCCAAATGATAAGAAACCAATTCCCGATAAAAGTAGCCTTCGCTATGACCATTAATAAAGCGCAAGGTCAGACGCTTCAAAGGGCAGATAGTATTTACCAGAACCGGTTTTTAGCACGAGGCTTTTTCACGAGTTCGCTCATTCAGTGATATTTATGTTAGTTCAAAAGACACATACAGCCTAAAATTAAACGATGGAAACATTATAACTGCTAACATTGTTCTGAAAGAAGTTTTGTAACATAAGGAAGTTTTAAAAAATAAAATTAATCTGACAAAGACAATATTTGCTTTTTACACGTTTTACAAATTAATTATATTGTACATAACGAAATAGATTTCTTTCAGTGAGACTAATATTTGATAATGCTATTCAAAATATCGTACCTTTTGTTACTGAATACTTGCATTTACTTATTTCTCCATCACTATATTACCTATCAGTGACTGATGGGGATAGAGTGCGAATTATTTGCACATGTCTGCCAGTAATGTGAATCATTATTCACCATTTACTTTTGAAGCTCGTTCAGGGGGCCGTATTTACACACAAAATTACTGGGTTTCAGATCAATCTGTTACGCAAACAACGCAGAAAAAATTAAGAACTCAATAAAAGTACCCACTGGTGACGGCACAAAGTTTCTGAAACATATTTGGGTTTATATAACTCAACAGTTGTCCGTGTAAAGGGAGGATCTGAAATCCAGTAATAAAGTGAGTTCCATAGCTGTGTACCTGTTTGTGAATATCAATATGAACCACTACATGTAAGCGAAATGAAATGATCGCATGACGTTATTGGCTGGGAGACCTCGCCTGACTTAGTTCGACCGCTTGTGCAAGTGTTTGACGCCATTTAAGCGACTTGCCCATCGATGAAGGCGAAATGAATCCATCAGAACAACACGATCACTGTGTCCCGTCCGGGAATCGAAGCCGACATCCCGCAATCTAAAGGCGACGACCATGAAACACGGGGACATGAAAGTGATTTATCAGCTTTGCTCTATAGTGCTACTTCTTACCTTACCGTGAGTATTTGTTGCTATGGTCTTATTTCTACCTCTGATTTTCTGACACGCCTCGTGTACATCACTGTTACTTTGTAAAGCTCGATTATGCACCGGTAAATACACTGTGATCAGACCGATGTAGTTAATACCTTCGTAGATTATCTTACCATCAGTTTCTTCGTGTAAGAGTATCCATTAATCAAAAATTAAGTCAGCGACTCCTACCGTAAATCACTCTAGCATTTGTATGCTAGTTCACAACAGTTGCTGTTACATTCACGACGATAGCATCGCTGACGAATTATTAGACAAAATGGAAGAAGAGGTTAGAATATTGCCCTACCGGATTATCTGCATAGCATTTGTTGTTATGTCAAAAATCTCTCTAGAGTGATGTTGATACATATTATCCATGATGTTGTTAAAGTTTCAGTAATTTCATAATTGAGTCGATTAACTTTTCCTTGCCGCTGTCAGATGTGAGTGCTAACTTATTTTCAACTTACGGGAGCACTCTTGTACTGTAATAATAAAGATTTGTTTGACAGCAGCATTCAAGAAGAAAACGTAAGAAATCCAGTGAAGCTTTAAAATGACAAAGGTGGGTGAGAATGTGTCGTTAAGGGCGAAAAATGTTATGAAAGTGTAGATTGCCTATTTTCGTTATACCAACTCCTGGAGTAAAAAACTTTGTTTCTCAATTCTCTTTATATACTTATTTATGTCTTATTTACCGCTCAGCTGGCGCCAACATACGACAATGGATTCGGGAAAAGGTGACCTAAGATTCTGGTCCGAACGTCGTGCTGTTGGATTTACAAGATTGTATCAGTCTTCCCTACTTTCGACAGGACCAGCTGATACATTTTCCCTCAGTTCTCAAAACATAGATGGTACTCTATAGTCTCAGTGGTGACAAGATGTTTCTCCCTAACAGGTTGATTTTTAATATAAATTGTCCGCGTATTACAGGGTAAAGGCTCCAGTCTTGCCCACGACCACACTTACGGCCACTTTGATGTAATTAGTGAATTTTTAAGCTTCATTTGAATACTAATCAATCTTACAATAGATAGTTATAAATAACATGAAATGTGGCTAGTTAGTTAGGTATATAAGCATTTCTTTGTTTCTTCTTGTTTGAGTTAGTAATTTTCTGGAAAGGTCTGTTTTGAAGAAGTTTAGTTTCGTAGAGTTTTTCTTTAAGCAATGCACAATGGGTTTTTCATATTCTATATGTTTAAATAAAAAAATCAAAAGAAACAATCTGTTGGAAGAAAGGTTAATTAATATAGTTTCATTTCTTAAAAGTTAAATGTGGTACAACCCAAAAACATACCCTTAAACTTCTATGGCCATTAACAGATCAATATTTAGAGTCGGTCATCCTTGTGGCAATAAGTAAAGACACATATGTGTCATGTTTTGACCGTTTTTTAAAAATTTATACAAAACATCTGTAGTACAGATTTAGTCTACATTCAAACACTCTACCAGGCACTTAAATGAAACTTGCAGAGTATCTACGTAGATGTAGACTAATTTCATATGAGTGACCTTATTTAAAATATTTCTGGTATTTTCATCAAGACAGACCTAATTACTAGTCTTGCCTCAGCATCTCGTTTTAGCTTACCTACACTTGTAACGTAGTAAAATGTACAACTTGAATTATTAAAATACAGCAGTTTCAGTTCAAAGTTTTTGAGTCAACCAAAGAACGGGAGAGTTCAATATTCTCCCAGCAAAGATACAAATGCACTTGAGGCCGTTGTTCAGGGTATGAAAGTGACTGCTGCAGGGAAGTTTTACAGTACTCCAAAAAGTATTAAAAAAGAAAATTTCTGGTCTATCTCCAGCAGAATCTGATGTTTACTATGGCACACATTCTGAATTAGGAGAAAAAGAACAGAAAAAAGTGTTGGTGGATTTGTTTCTAGACTGATCCAACATGAGGCTTCCTGTTACTAAAGGAAATATCTGTGTATCTAGGCAAAAAATATTGGAAAGATTTTTGAAGTCCTAAGGCTGCATTTTAAACAACCAATCTGGACAAAAATGATATCATGGCTTCCTTGAGACAAAGTTTTGCCAGAAAAAGATGGTGAATGTTAATGGGGCTAGAACTTCTAATACAGGGAAGAAAAATAATAAATTTGCTCCAGGAAGTTTCGAACACACTGATTGATAGTGGAATGTTGAATGACCCTAACAGAATATTTAATATCGATGAAACCTCGTTTTTCTGGCTTCTAACGAATTATTTGTGGATTGCTTCTAGGCCAATGACTACAATACTCTTTGTTAGCTGTTTTTCTGTTCCACTCAGTTCCTGCAACACTTATCTGGGTTATGAATATTTGTTTCCTTATGTGCTTGTTTAAAGAACAAATAACATTCAAGAAAATTGCTTCTACAATTATTTAAAGCCCCAGTTTTATTATAATATGCCAGTCGTTCCCAACCTTTCTTAGACCATTACCCATCCCCCCCCCCCTCCCGGTGCTATCAGGCATTACCTAGTACCCGCGCCCTGCCCCCCCCCCCCCCCGTGCCATCTATTAGTACCTACCCCCTTTCTGCACATAATCACGAACTTTGGCACCTTACTAAACTGTAGAATGACAAAATTTTCTTGGAACAATTTTATTTTTAAAATGATGAAAAATGAATGGTACTTATTGTGTGTGTGTGTGTGTGTGTGTGTGTGTGTGTGTGTGTGTTAGAATGAATTATTTAGGAATTAGAAGTACATCGCATGTGTTACCCACAACTCCTTCTCAGAAAAGCAAGCTAACTATCCACAGCGAAGGTAGACGCTTGCTGCAAAATATGCTTCCCCTGCATTACTGATCTCCATTTCTGTACTTGCTTGACGTGCACATTGCATCCCCATTTAAAATTAAATATTTCAGATGTGTGCACTATACTTACTGTTCGTGAATCACTTCATTGCTGCGCTCCTTACTTCTGAAATGGCAGAAATTGGACGACTTTCAGGCTGTTATTGCTTTGCGTCTGACAGCAGCCATTAAAAGTAATAGTAATTGTAATAATAATAGTACTTTGTACAGCATTGTAGTAGGCATTATGTAGTTACTGCTCTGTGGTGCTGCCAGTTAATTCATTTATCTCTTTCGAAGCGAGTAATGAAGCAATTTCTGGACTACTGCAGGTACTAACTTGAGATATTTAGCATTTGTTACGTATATGCCTCACTCTTATCATTAGCGATGTACCGGACAACGCACAACATATGTGTGTAGGAGTGTAATATGTGGTGGCCAAAAGTGGGGAAACAACTGGCCACTGGCAGAGTTAATGTGGCCAAACCTGCGGAAAGGTGCCACTTAATAATCAATTTCTTTTGTTTTTGTTATAAAACTTATCGGTAATGCACAGATTTTGAAACAATAAATAGGATTTTTTGAAGTAATTCGTAAAACTTTTTCCTATAGTAAACACATAGCCTATCACGAATTGGCCTTAACACGGGCGTAGGTGTCACCTCGATCCGACGTCTATTCTGCTTAAACTCATTCGGATGCTTTGTGCATCACGAACAGGTTTATTACTGACATTTCGAAAGAGTATGTTCCGGGAAGAGTCGATCAACATACGACTTCCTACCACATAAGTCTCAGAAAATGATCACAGCTAGAAAATCAGATTAGAGTTAATATGGAAGGTTACAGACAATCATTCCTCCCACGCGCCAGTCGCGAATGAAACTGGGAAGGGGAGATCAATGGTACCAGAAGTACCCTCCACCAAACACCGTAAAGTGGCTTACGGAGTACAGATGTAGGTGAATAAGAAGAATGCACATTTTGTAGCTATCTGTGAAGTTGTGAAGCGTCTTAAATCTCGAAAGCCGGGTGACCAACAGACATATTTTGTTAGAAGGCCACAGTAAACCTAAACACGAAACTATAAACCGTTTTGCAGCGAATGTCCTAGCCATTCTTTTTGGATGTCTCTTCTGCAGTTCAGCACTGGTGCTGCACGCAGAATTCCTTCCTGACGTATCCGTTTTGCATATGAATTTACCCAGCGCAAGTCTTTGTTATGAACTAATCCAGGGTTTGTAGGGTGTCCATTGGTTCACTATGTTTCAGTGTATTCTACGCATTCCCCCTCCATTGGTGTGAGCTTCAACTCTGACAGACAGATTTAATGAAAAACACTAATCTGCAATGGAATAATAACGCGCTCATAAAAACTTCTATGGTGCCTGTAATTGGCTCTGAGCACTATGGGACTTAACATCTTAGGTCATCAGTCCCCTAGAACTTAGAACTAGTTAAACCTAACTAACCTAAGGACATCACACACATCCATGCCCGAGGCAGGATTCGAACCTGCGACCGTAGCGGTCTCGCGGTTCCGGACTGCGCGCCTAGAACCGCGTGACCACCCTGGCCGGCTGCCTGTAATTATTTCAATGCTGACAAGCGTTGAGAATGAAACAAGAGCACCCAAGCGTACATAACACCACATCCTGGGACAGTCAAGAAGTTTCCAGGGGTCTTTCAAAAACGCTGGGAAACGGAAGCAATACCATGAAATTGGAAAACGTATTAATTCTCCCAACCCACAAAAAAGGATATAAAACGGACTCCTACAGCTATAGTAGAACTTACAAAATACTTTCAAAAGCTTACAAAACATGCTCGAAAGCCAACGCTATCAGCAATTACGAGAGTACCAAGGAGGGCTTAGAAAAGGACGATCTTGAGACGAACAAATCTTAAATCCGAAATGAACAATCACGCACTGAAGAATCAGAACCAAAAGCATTAGTAATTATGAACTTCAAAAAGGCATATGATTCCATTGAGAGAGAAACATTATTCAACGCCCTAAAAGAGTTTTGAAATGATAACACATCTACTGCAAAGATATAAGACATATACAACACACAAAATAAAATATTTACGTGAAACCTACAAAGATTTTGAGATCAGGGCTTTCCCCACCGCTATTCAATTGTGCTCTAGAAAACATCAGGGAATGGAGGAAAAGAAGAAGAAGGAATTTAAAAAATCATAACTGAACGAAAAGGGGATAATATAAGAACTGACTGGTTGGCTTTTGCACACGATCCTTCATCTTATGTGAATCGATAGAAACGCAAAATGGAGATCAACCCCTACAATAGTCAATATGCAAAGCCTGCGTATGTATATCTTTTGAAAAAAACGAAATATATGGCAGATGGCACCGATATACACAGAAACTGATTTTGAGAGAATAAAAAAGGCTACGAAATTTAAATATCTAGATGAATTGTTAGAAACGAATGCTTTGGAGAAAAAGGATAAGAAAGTGAGGGCAAAAATATGGAAGTGGGTTTTCAGTTAATAAAAACTCCTCTGACAAGATATCTTTACCCACAAGTGCAAAAATCAGGCACTACATCACTGTCACTGGCTTAGAGTTTCTTTATACTTTAGAATGTAGATAATATTGTGGGCAGAGTCAGCCAAAGACGGCGATTTACTGGCAGAACACCTAGAAGGTGCAACAGGCCTACTAAAGAGACTGCTTACACCAGGCTTGTCCGCTCTATTCTGGAGTATTACTATGCGGTGTGGGATCCGCAACAGATGGGACTGACGGTTGACATCGAAAAAGTACAAAGAAGGGCAGCTCGTTTTGTACCATCGCGGAATTGGGGAGATAGTGCCACAGACATAATACGTTAATTGGAGTGGCAATCATTAAAACAAAGGTGTTTTTCGTTGCAACGGGGTCTTCTCATTAAATTTCAATCACCAGTTTTCTCCTCCGATTGCGAAAACATTCTGCTGGCATGCACCTACATAGGGAGAAGTGATCATCACGATAAAATAAGAGAAATCAGGGATAGCACAGAAAAATTTAAGTGCTTGTTTTTCCCGCGCTGTAGAGAGACAGCTTGATGGCGATTTAATGGCACTTTAATGTGAATGGCAGAGTAATTACGTAGACGTAGATGTAGAAATGTATTTCATTGAATCAGCTAATAACTGGCAGAAACAGAAAACAGACAAAGGAAAAAAAAGTCCGGAACGTTGTATGCAGTTCACTTGCAGGCGTTTGGCCCTCTATTGGTACATTTAAGTTTGAAGTATGCAGTATCAGAGGACTCACTGCCATCCCGTTATTTGTACTCCGCAATGATGAGACGGACTACAAGCTTTACGTGAAAATACTTTAATGCGGGTTTGCAGAAGGTCACTAGATGACACTTGGAGTGGCAAGTGAGTTACAGAACTCAACAAAAGTATGGAGCCCAAAATACACAGCCCGTCCATCAAGTTCCCAGACTGACTTTCTTTCTGCACAGTAAATACAGTACAGCTCGAAATACCATCTGTAGACAACAGGTGTACATTCAAACAGTACGTCGTCAGCTAGCAGTGTTCGTAGTAGACTTGCGACTATAGCATGTCGCAGTGGAGCAACATCTCTGAAAGTGTGTCCAAAGTCTGACCCCGACACCTTGACTCCCGAACTAAAACAATGACACATGTACCCCTGCCGCGACTTGATCGAAATACAGAGCACAGATAACTATGTCCTCGAAAAAAATCTGCACGGATGATGCGTTGGTGTTATCCCTACCAACCTACCACAAAACGACAAACTGCAGGAATTCACACGAATGATTATACCGCGTCAACGTGATACAAGTCATGAACTACTCCACGCACTCGTAGTGACTGACACTAATGTTACATTTCGTAGAAGATACTATCAATAAATGTGTTATATGGAGCTAGTGTGACTGCATGTCTTTCAACGACATCGGTAGTCTAAGGGATGACTCAGTCCTTCCGAAGAAGTAATATTAACGTCCTGATTCTTTATCATAATAGACAGAAATACAGGTTGTTTCTTCATTTCACAATTCATTCCGTTGTTTTTCACAAACTTGTTGCCAAACATCTTGAATTTCAAAGAACTGTTTGCAAAAGAAACTGCCAGATTAAAATCACAATAAAAGACAAAAGCAGAAGAAACTGAACTGAAATGTTCAAAGAGCTTAAGAAGAACTAACTGTACACCAAAAAAAGAAAAAAAGGGGAGCTGACTCCAGTTGCTTATAAACTCGCTATTGGCAGGCGAAAATCTCGAATCTTCGAGAAATTTTGACAAATTACAGACAATTTTCTTAACCGAATGAATTATTTGACAGGTTCAGTTTAAACGCACCAAAATATTATTTTTATTCTTTAACTTAAATTTTAATATATAATGAAAAATTCTATAACATTAGGGTATTTAAGAGCATTTCCTTGAAGAATTTATTTTCGGTGAATTTGCCTGTGTTATTTCAATCAGCAAGATTAACATAAAGTAATGACTAGGAAATTATAGTTTTTAAATTCTTAAACGAAACTCTACTATCACGAACTTATCACTTTGTACTTAATAAAAGTATAAAAGGAGAACCAAGTGTGTGTGGTCTACGTATTCAATGAGAAGGCAAGAAGAAAGCTGAACATGACCTGGAAATGATTGTATTTAAATTATTGTTTTCGCCCCCAATACGTAGGGTTAAAATTAGATCGTGCATTAACTTACGGACAACACTGTACAGTCACCAGCGAGAAAAGTATGCTCCAGGAAGAGTTTCATCCGCAAAAGACGGCGGGGAGAGCGCTCTCGCCCCGTTCTGTTCTTCTCTGCTGCACAGTCTGGAGGAAATCTGCACAGGCTGGCCGAGCTGGTGTGGGTCCTCATGAGGGTGCCCAAGGCCATCTGCAGTCAATAGCGTCTTTCCATTAGTGGGAGTAACACCTCGAGACGTAAGAAGACAGATGGCAGTAGAGATTGAAAACAATAGGCAAGAAACAGATCTCAAGCATCCATTGTTTGCAACTCACACTTATCCATCGCAATTCAAATCCAAAAAAAACCTTCCTCCTCGCAACAGCACCAATTCCAGTTCAAGCAGAAGCCCACCCAACTCTGGAAGACAAAGCCTGCTAGAAAATTATGGACAGCAAAAGAGGTGCTACCATCAGGCTGCCGTCTCTAATTCGAGACTTACAAGTCCCTCAACAGATTGGGAATAAGGTGACGAGGTGCTACACTAATTTGTAGAAGTAGGGTATTAGTGGTGACGAGCTCTGTGAGTGTGGGGAGCGGCAACCCTCTGAACACTTGTTGCTTTGTAGTAACTTGCTCGTGCCCTTTGACTTGGGCTGCTATATGCAGCGAGTGACCATGATACTCTGCATGCTGAAAGTTGAACTCAAAAAATGTGAGATACTCTCAATCGTTAATATTATATTATGATTTTAGATTCTATTTCTTTTTAGCGATTTTTTGGGATCAAATCAACAAACTTATTGCCGCCTGATATAGTTTATTTATTCAAAAAGTGAAAGAATAGAATGTCGAACTTTTGTTGTAAATTTTAATGTTTGTATATGACAAAAGATCATAAATGACAGAAATCAGTCTTAATTGAAAGATAGTGTCTCACCGACTATGATTTTAATGTACAGAATGATTCATTTTTACTGTAAATTTGGCCTACTTCCTAGTTTCTTACAAGGTCAGCGCTTTGACGACATACCGCCGTTCGTGCCAACGTGACGCGTGAATTGAACTACATCCCAATGAAAGATTTTTATGACTGTTAAAACCACCATCTTAAGGTTTTCAATTTTTTTATTAATCCACTCACGTAGATTTTTGAACTGGCGGGTTGTGACATTGGAAAATGGAAATCAAGAAGTAACTAAAGAAGTCTATGAACGAATAGAACGAATATTAGACACAATGGGCAAGAGAAAGGTTTTATTCTATGACAACTAATAAGGCTAAAAGAGAAAAGAATGGCAAAATGAATTTTTAACATTTTTACCAGACACCCAAAAGCATCAATGACGTGGATCAAAGAAGTTAAAGCATATCTGAGGGAATTGGAACTGCGTGGAAGAAATAAGTAAAAGAGAAAAGCATGGAGCAAAAGTAAAAAATTATCAACGCCTTCGGGTATAAAGCCAAGAAAAAGATATGTGCAGTAGAAAGAAGAAAACGACAGAGAGAAAGAATGAAAGAGTACTCGAAAGAAAGGAGAAAAGAAATACGTAAGGTATATAATGCGGTCCTCTGCGGGCCAAACGAATAATAATACGATGGAGTGCTAAAAAGCAACGTCTCCAAATTTTTTATTTGAAAACTCTTAAACTTTTATAAACAAAATAAACGCTATTAACATTCTACATCTTTATTCCTCACATCTGTATATTTATTTCTCAATAGTCAGCCTGGCGAGGGACAAATTTCTCCCAATAATCGACCAATTTGTTGATACCGTCACTGTAGAATCTTTGGTTCTGTTGACGGAACTGCAAACTCAGCTCTGCTTGTACCACTTCAGCACCATTGAAGTGAAGCCCGCGAAAGTGTTCTCTAAGTTTTGAAAACATATGAAAATCGGATGGGGACAAGTCGGGACTTTTTGACAATGACCGATAACAATGAACCCAATGCGTCGGGTTGTTGCAGTGCCGCAGCGCTAGTGTGTGGTCTGACGTTGTTGTGCTGTTGGAGGGTAAGGGTGGAGGGGGGTTGCTCCACTTGTGGACGAACTCTTCGAATTCGAAACTCGATTGCAGCTCGGAGTTTCTCAGGCGCCACCGACACAGTTATGTTACACGCCGCCATGATACACGCTACCATTCGGACAGCCCTATAGCGGCAGAATTCAACAGCGTGAAGAATTTGACAGTTCACTGAATGACCTAAGTCGAAATAAGGCCAGGGAGTAGACAAATACTAAAGAACTAGTGATAGCCCCGGGAGAGCCAGCCATGACAAAACCCTTCCAGCTGGTGAGCAAGACGTATGAGACAGGCGAAATACCCTCGGACTTAAAAAGAATATGATAATTTCAATCCCAAAGAAAGCAGGTGCTGACAGGTGTGAAAAGTACTGAACTATCGGTTTAATAAGTCACGGTTGCAAAATATTTGCACCAGTTCTTTACAGACGAATGGAGAAAACTGGTAGAAGCCGACCTCGGGGAAGATCAGTTTGGATTTCGTAGAAACGTTGGAATACGTGAGGCAATACCGACCCTACGACTTATCTTAGAAGATAAGTTAAGGAATGGCAAACCTACGGTTCTAGCATTTATAGACTTAGAGAAATCTTTTGACAGTGTTGACTGGAACACTCTCTATCAGATTCCGAAGGTGGTAGGGGTAAAATAAAGGGGGCGAAATGCTGTCTAGAACTTGACAGTTATAACAGTCGAGGGGCATGAAACGGAAGCAGTGGTTGACAAGGGAGTGACACAGGGTTGTAGCCTATCCCCGATATTATTCAATCTGTATATTGAGCGAGCAGTAAAGGAAATGAAAGAAAAATTTGGAGTAGGAATTAAAATCCGTGGAGAAGAAATAAAAACGTTGAGGTTTGCCGACGACATTGTTATTCTTCAAACGACCTGGAAGAGCAGCTGAACGGAATGGACAGTGTCTTGAAAGGAGGATTTAAGATAAACATGAACAAAAGCAAAACTAGTATAATGGAATGTAGTCGAGTTAAATGAGGTGATGCTGAGGGTGTAGATTAAGAAATGAGGCACTTAAAATAGTAAATGAGTTTTGTTATTTGGGAAGGAAAATACCTGATGATGGTCGGAGTAGAGAGGACATAAAATGTAGACTGGCTATGGCAAGGAAAGCGTTTCTAGCGAAGACAAATTTGTTAACATCAAATATAGATTTAAGTGTCCGGAGGTCCTTTCTGAATGTATTTGTATGGAGTGTAGCCATGTGTGGAAGTGAAACATGGACGATAACTAGTTTAGACAAGAAGAGAATAGAAGCTTTCGAAATGTGGTGCTACAGAAGACAGCTGGAGAGTAGATGTGTAGATCATGTAGATAATGAGGCGGTAGTGAACAGAATGGGGGAGAAGAGGTATTTGTGGCACAACTTGGCTAGAAGAAGGGATCGGTTGGTAGGACATGTTTTGAGGCATCAAGGGATCACAAATTTAGCATTGGAAGGCAGCGTGGAGGGTAAAAATCGTAGAGGGAGACCAAGAGATGAATACACTAAGCAGATTCTCAGAAGAATGTGGGTTGCAGTAGTTAGTCGGAGATTAAGTAGCTTGCACAGGATAGGAATAGAGAGCTGCAGCGAACTGGTCTCTGGACTGAAGATCACAACAACAACGACAACAACAACAGGACTACAAATTTGTAGTCATGAAGAATAAATATTTAGAATGTTAGTAATGTTTCTTTTGTTTAAAATGTTTTAAGAGTATTCACACAAATTCGGAGGCATTACTTTTCGTAATGTTTGAAAAAGTGATTATAGATAAAATTACAGGAACAGAGCAGCAACAAGAAGCAGCCGGTCAGGTAGCCGGTAGGCTGTTACTGCAGCCTGTCTGCGAGTGCGCCGACTGCTCTGGTTGGGAGCCGGACAAGGTCGCGCGGCTGACCGCTTCCGCCACGTGGCGCCGCGCCGGACCCAGTGATTCAGGCCAGCCGCTTCCTGGTGGGGCGGGGAGGGGGGGATCAGCACCATCCCCTCTCAGCTCCCCTGCCGTGATACATTTCACTCGCGATGACTAAGTCTCCAGGTTGCGAATTCCAATCAAGAAGCGAAGGTACGTGATCTCTAAGATTACATGTTCCAGGTACAGGCATTTAATACGACATAGCTCACATCCCGGAATCTACTTAGAATTTTCAGTTCGAAGTACGAAACCCGATAGTTGTCGATGAAACAACTTTCCTGATGTTCTGCAAATTTTTACAGCATATCGGGAATTAGATACCTCCCTCCTTAAGAAGAGTACCTAGCGCGTGCAAGAAATAAAATAAAGACAAAGAAAATGCGTATTATTTATTCCTCTCGAACAGTAACAGGAATAACTGCGCATACCGTCTAGATAGTGTAGTGAACTGACAGTGAATTCAGTGCACATTCACACACCACCACACCAGTGCCCATAACATCACATCTGTGTACTGAAGTCATCGCCGAACTACAGCGTAACTATTTCAATAGCGAGTTCGAATCCTGTTGAAATTTATAATCTAATATTAGGACGCCAATCTGCTGGGTTAAGTGCCAAGCCTGTTGGCACTGTCTCACAATGTGCACGTGACACTGTTGGATTTTAAAGATGGCTCGCTTCCTTTTGCTGTTACAGAGGACTGGGCGTTTTCCCGACGATGAGTAGCTTTCTTTCAGTTCTAACCACCCATAGCAGCATTACACTAAAAACTAGTCATCCAAAATTCACAGCTGCTGATTTGATGGCTTACCAAGGACATACCGATCGAAGCCTATCTCACACCGAAGCACACTTTGCCTTCGAATAATGTCAGACTTTGCTTGCCCTGTTTGTAGGGAAACAATCTGATTACTAGGTATTTGACCACACATGATAAATTGTGGGGTAAGTACTTCTTCTACAACTTGCAACAGTGATTCCCAATAATTTCGAGCGGCGCAGGGCAATGACGTAGACACGGAGTTTTAGCTGAATATTCAGCAGTTCCCCTCCCCCCCCCCCCCACCCGCCCATCCACCCTTCAGGGTTGTCCTCGATATTTGGTGATTTGGGGGGGGGGGGGAGGAAGAGGAAGGGCGGGAATGGGAGATACATTCTAACCTCACAGTCAGTCTATCCCCAAAAATGTTGCCCTCACCGATCGCTGTACTATCATGCAGAGTATTCCATTATGTCTAAACACATCATCTGTCCCTTTTTTTTGGTCAGTGTTTTCCATACATTCCTTTCCTCTTCGGTTCTCTGAAGAACGTCATCCCAGGTTATCAGTCCAGTTACTTTTCTGCACCCGTCTGTAACGCCAAATCTCAAATGCTCTTTTCCTGTACACCATGATTCACTTTCACGTAAGGCTCAGCTGCAGAAGTACATTATCACAAATTTGCTTCTTCAAACTAAGGCCTATCTGTGACACTAGTACATCCGTTTTACCAAGTAGTGTACTATTTGCTTGTGATAGTTGGCTTCTATTATCCTTCTTGCGGCCGGCCGAAGTGGCCGTGCGGTTAAAGGCGCTGCAGTCTGGAACCGCAGGACCGCTACGGTCGCAGGTTCGAATCCTGCCTCGGGCATGGATGTTTGTGATGTCCTTAGGTTAGTTAGGTTTAACTAGTTCTAAGTTCTAGGGGACTAATAACCTCAGCAGTTGAGTCCCATAGTGCTCAGAGCCATTTGAACCATATCCTTCTTGCTTCCTGTTTCATGCATTGTTTTGCTTCCAAGATAGCTGAAATTTCACATTTCATCTATTGCGCGTTCCTCAATTTCGATGTTGTTTATCGCTAATCTCTGATACTCGTTATTCCTTTCATATTTCCTTTGTTTCCTTTCAGTGCGTATTCTGTGCTCAATAAAGTATTCATTCCAGTCACAGGTCCTGTAATAACCTAACTGTTACTCAAGGGACCAATTTCATCCGGTAATCTTCTTACGAATATTAATTCGTCTTCTGAATCCTTCGTCATTACTTCTTCTATGTATAGGTCGAACTGTAGAGGACCACATGCCTGACTTAGCCATTTTTTAATCCGACAACCTCTCTCTTGCACTCCTAGTCTCAGTGCCTCCCCTTCCTTCATGTAAGTCATCTTCCAGTGTAGCTTATACCTATTTTCTGAACAATTCAAACATATTGCATCATTTTACTTCTTTTGTTGTCGAACTATTTCGTTAGAAAATTTCAAGTACAGGTTTCCATGGCTACATTTTCTAACATTTTTCAGCTTCCTCTCGTAGAGCACTTTCTCGATAACCATCTAATGTGTTAACTATTTGCACTGATTCAGTTATTCTTCTCGTCGTCCACTTGTTAGTCTAAGCTAAAATAAAAGGCATGCTCTACCTATAACGCCGGAAATGCATATCCTCCTATTTCCATCTATTGTACTATAAATTTTTTTCCTTATTATGTTACCTGAAGATATGACATTTCTGTGTCTTTATATATTGTAATTGTTTTACTATTTGTATATATATATATTTATGTATTTATGTTGGTTTGTTTCGTAAATACTATTTGTATTTGTACGCTGGGTCTTGCCTAGGGAAAACTATGCTATCGAACGAATACATCGATAGGTCGTGTGGAGAACCAAAGTGTTTAGGATCTTGGGTAGTGTTAACTCTGCCGCGTGGAGCGCGGGCAGAGCGGAGTCTGGCTGGAGTAGTGCGGTGGAGCAGGTGTGTTGTGTGACGCTCCCGCGAGTTGCCGCGCTTTCGAGGTTTGGCAGCATGTAATTGCGCTCGACTTGCTATTATAGTTTCTGACACGGGGTCGCGGACGGGAAGCGTTAGCTGGCACACATCAAGAGCCCGTTTCGGCTGGAGACCGTGTCGAGAAGAAGGCGCGCCAACATCCATCTTCTGCAGCAGCGACGGCCGACAATGAGTGACTGTCGCCACCTCCTCGATCGACGACTTCAAACCTTCAATCAACCAACAAGGAAGACTGGAAGCACGTAAAGTTTTAGAACTGTATGGCAGACCTCCGCTTTTCAAACTGTTCCATTTTCGTAACTATAATTACAGCAACTTAGCATGAACATTTGTTGCTGATTGTCCCAATTGGATTAGCAAGCAGGGCCCCTTCCTTTTCTGGAATGAACCCAGTGTCGTTGAAATTCAAACGCCAGCATTAAAGTAATATTCACTGCTTTAATTTCAAAGTTCAGTTAAAGTATTCATAGCTGGCTACAATATTTAGATTACACAAGCACAAATTATGAGTGCGAGTTTTGTTACCATATTTTAGCTTACCTGTGACTACAGCTCAGCTTGGTACGTACTAAATTTTACTATTGTTAATTGTTCAGAATCATTAAATTCAAATTCAAAATTAAATCTCTTATTTCTAAATTGCGTAGATTCAAGTAGCTTTTGAAATGATTGTTGAGGTAGCCCAAGACTAACCTTATTTTATTGAATTTCGTAGTGCTTCAGAAACAAAGCTCACTATTAATTTCAGTCACTAAATTAACATTCAGTTTTCCGGTTTTATTAATTCTTTTGCTAAATTAAGTCAGAGTGTATCGAAATTTATTAATTCTGACAAACTTTCAGTTTTCACACTACACGTGTCAACCTTCAGTTGCCACGCTTCTAGTGCTAATTACATGTGCAATAACCTTTCTTTTTCAGTTACTATAGTAATTGTCCATAGGACTGGCGACCGTAATTTTCCCCAAATCTCAAATATCTAATTACCGCTAGTTAATTGTTAACGTAACGGCCGCACATTTACTTTCTTTATGAACTTTACCCCTTTTCAAAATTAATTTCCACCAGTTTCATTTGCATTTTTCCTTTCATTTAGATGTAACCCTTTCCTCCCTCTTTACCGACAGATTAACTTCGGTGACGATTGCTTTTCCCAAATTTCCATTAGGTGCACGCGGTTTAATTTTTCACTGTCATTAAGGACGGTAAGTGAGGGGGAGGTTATGTGTGTATGGATAGCTCTGCTTTTGGCCGTTTCATTAGAGGTACTGAGTACCAAATGCTTTCACTCCTCTGACGAAAATATTAGTGATTGGTAAGAAAGAGGCCACCTTCCTCCTTAACTAGGGGGCTCCCATATAGTCGTTTTAGAGCAAAAAGAAGTTGTCTTGCTAGTTCCCAAAAAACAGCTGCCGCAGGTGAGACGGCTGCCGTAGGCCGCCATCCAGCGGTCGGGGAATTCCGGGCGCCGGCGCATCGTCACTTCTCGCACGACAGCCACGTATCTTCTCGTGTGACCAGTCTCGCCAATCTCAGGGGAACCACCTGTAATCGCGCCGATGAACGCTCCCAGGCGAGCGTTACGCGTGCGAGTTCTCGCGTGACTAATTCTGACGTCCCTCGATTCTTACAGTAGTTTTCTGAAACGGGCGAACTATATTGTCAGATCGTGGTATACGACTTGCCATTTCGGGAGACTGTGTAGTAATAATTTGCGACGTCCCGCCTGTCAGTAGTAAGAGTAACAAGTCTACAATGAATAAAAGTATACGAAACCACGGCATTGCGTTCCGCCTTACTCGTATGCAACCCACACGACATAACTTTCGTGCTGGTTCTCTAGTCTCTTTTCCCTCCGTCTTCAGGCGACAAGTGGCCCATCGGGACCATCCGACCGCCGTGTCATCCTCAGATAAGGATGCGGATAGGAGGGGCGTGTGGTCAGCACACCGCACTCCCGGTCGTTACGATGGTTTTCTCTGACCGGAGCCGCTACTATTCGGTCGAGTAACTCCTCAATTGGCATCACGAGGCTGAGTGCACCCCGAAAAATGGCAACAGCGCATGGCGGCCTGGATGGTCACCCATCCAAGTGCCGGCCACGCCAGACAGCGCTTAACTTCGGTGATCTGACGGGAACCGGTGTATCCACTGCGGCAAGGCCGTTGCACTCTCTTTTCGGTATATTCGTTTCTGTACCGCAAAATGAATACTGCACGGAGCCAGCAGAAAACATTGCTCTGCGTGTCAGTCAGTACAGTTGCAAATTAAGAACATGGTAAAGTAAGAAGCACGAGACACATTATTAGAGATGATACACTTGTTAACGCAAATAATCTCAAATTTGGTAAAGTAAATGATATTTCGAAAGGGGAAGTCTGAGTTCCACGATGAAAGTTTTTGTACTATACCTGGACGCAGGCCTCCTATCAGAGAACTATTTTCCCTGTTATATAGCAACGAATTATCTTAAATATCGTTTCATTAACAAATAGATGTTAGAGCACTTGTTCAAACTAGAAATGGCGTGCCGTAAAGTGTATTCTTTCACAGGGATTCAAACGTAGTACCTGATCGATTGTTACCTTAACACCATCGGTTGTCAGGTATCTAACTTTACGATTAGGAGCGAGATGATTGGAACTTAGTTAACGATAAGAGAAAGTTTTGCCTTAGATACGGCTCCCATCGTCGTCGTTTTCTAGCCACGACTAGATGGTAAACATCGGCTTATTTCATCAGTGGTGAGATGTGCGCAAGTTCTGATCTGGCAGTAACGTGACGAAAACTTCAGCGCTGACTGCCAATTGAGCCCCACACATACCATCCTTGTTGTCTACACGCGAAGAAACGTTAACTATCAATATTTTGCACTCTTTTTCATCATGTCGTTTCACGCTGTAGCATGCACACACCATGCTATAGTAGAAAAATAGTACGGAATTCAACGTCTCTCCGTGTGATATCAACAACGATTGGCGCGGGTTTCGTCTCCCAGTCGGACACAGAAATTTCATCATATTATTTCGAGTTCAAACATGCCTTTCCTAGCTACTGACACAAAATAATTCTGTAGTTAACTACGATTGTAAGTGCAGGATTCGGTTCGCACTCAGCACGGAACTTTTCGTGATGTTATTGCCAGGAATGAGGTGGTTCTACGGAGAATCGGCCAGGATGAGTATGGAAAACGCTGGCAAAACAGAAGGTACAGGATGCTAGGCCATCACTTTAGACATCATGGAATGACTTGCATGGTACTAGAGGGATAGCTAGAGGGCAAAAGCTGTAGAGGAAGGCAGAGGTTGAGATGAGGAGCTTGACACAGGAGGGGAATTCTAGATGGGTCGCATCAAGCAGTCAGAAGAGTGATGACTTAAAAAAAAAATTGCCAGCTAATACGTCTAGCTGCTGGTGAAGTAAATCTACGTCTAACATTAATTCGTGCCTAGAAAACGACGACGACTGGAGCCGGGATCGAATGCCGACAAGGTAAAACTTTCTTGTCTCGCCATTTCGGTTTCAGTCACCTGACTCCTGATGTAAAGAAAGGCTAAATCTAATATCTGATTGTTTTTTAGTTACCATCGACTAGGTGCTGGGTTCGACTCTCCATCCAACACAAACTTTACCTCACGTCATTTCAAGTTTTAACGTCCACATACCGAGTTATTTGTGACTAAAACCATATTTAAGATCTATCACGGTTAGGTACCAGTGATAATAGTTGTTGGATAAGAGTTGTGGGTGCAACTCCAGTACAAAACGTTCCGTTTTGTAAGTACCAAGTTGAACTTGTTTTTTTTAAAAAAATGTCATTTATTGTAATAAATTTAAGGTTACAACTATTAAATACCGCGTCATCTCTAATAACGTGTTTCCTAATATTTTCGTTATCGTCGTAATTCGTTTCTGGACTAAGACCCAGTAACAGGAGTGCTTCAAGAGGTCTGTTGTAGTAAACATTTTGTATTCTTAAACGAATGCTCCGGAAAGAGGTCAGAGGACCTGCAAGACAGTTACGTTATGTGGGTTGCTTACTAATTAGGCGGGCGCCATTGAGATCTTTCGGATACTTTTGGGCATGTAGTACATTCTGAACATCATTTTTGACATGCAATTACTGAAGAATATTTTCACGGTAGACTAAGTAAAGAAGTCTACCTTCAAACTGTAAAATGCGGAAGATGACTCTCTCCAATAGCTTCGTCGTTTTTAAATAATTTTAGCGTGCTGTTAGATCGCAGTTAAGCAGATAGGTGTTCGACCATCAATCTATGAAGAACTTCTACATTAAGAATGGATTAAACTATTATGAAATTTTATATGGTATGAATACTATATTTCATAGACCTGGAAGATATTTTTCTGCGTTGTATATCAATGGAATATTCAATTAAAACTTATTTTAATCAACGCTAGGCATAGGTATGTGTTCTAATCTCAACTTGAAACTTTCTACATAAGTTACTGAGTTAATGCAGTAAATGTTACACGTAAACAATGGAATTCACTTACTGAATTAATTGATGTATGATTTTCACGCTACTCACAAAGAGTACGAGATCGCAAGTTCAATTTTTAGTAAGGCTCATTTGAAGGTGTTGTGTTAACAGTTATGAGAGGAAAAATATTACCTGCTAATGACTCACCATGTGCATCAGAAGGGCGAAGGAAAATGGGCGTATGGGAGGTGCAGAGCTCAACCTTCTACGTGATGTATGTGTTACACTTCACAAAATGGACATCGGCAACATTCAAGAACGGTTCAAAACAAACCATTAACTTGTACCATGAACATCGAATGAAAGATGCAGCACCACAGTAATCACAAAGGTTCGCACCATCAAGATCGAAGGAGAACTCCTTGGGAGTTACAAACCGTGCAGTACGTTCAATTAAGTATCCACTCTTGAAGAATGCATGTAGATTCATATTGGCGTAACGGGGTGATGACAACTGATTAAATGTGATGACATGCAGCCGAATCCGAGACACTTGGTGCTTGTAGTGAAACTGGCTGTCCTTTAAGGCGCAGCTGCAGATAGTGCGGTAATATGTTTTACAGGCAGAGGAAAAAAACAAACATCCAGAGGCTGATATGAAACTTCCTGGCAGATTAAAACTGTGTGCCCGACCGAGACTCGAACTCGGGACCTTTGCCTTTCGCGGGCAAGTGCTCTACCAACTGAGCTACCGAAGCACGACTCACGCCCGGTACTCACAGCTTTACTTCTGCCAGTACCTCGTCTCCTACCTTCCAAACTTTACAGAAGCTCTCCTGCGAACCTTGCAGAATTAGCACTCCTGAAAGAAAGGATATAACGGAGACATGGCTTAGCCACAGCCTGGGGGATGTTTCCAGAATGATCCAGAGGCTGAATTTGTCCAGTGGTTCCAAGATCGTATCAACTGCAGTGTCACACACTTTTCAGGAAGGATAGTTTGCTCTAAAGGGATATGATTTTGATACACAGACCCGGAGTCGAGCAATAGTGAGTTATGTTGACCAGCTATTGGCCAGAAGCAGAAATACCATGGTTGTAGTTCTCTTGCGCCCATTTTCCCACTCGTGCTTGCTGTTACGTAAATACTCCCTAATGTCCTTGCAAAATCACGCACACGAGGAAGAATCGTAAGTAGTAGGGAACCTCCAACTTTTCGCAGGGCAATAAATAACTTTCCAGGCAATTTACCATCCAGATTAACAAGTGGAATAGTTGTATACGAAATCGTTAAGACACTGATGTTAGTTGATCTTGATACAACTCTCTCGGCACCTCTAATTTCCAAGATTTCTTTCATATGCGTTTCCTCTTCAAATTCCAACTGGTCGTAGTTGGAAACAAGGTCTTTACTGAATGATGGGATAAGTTGCTTTATCTCATCTACAAATTGACGGGCCAATTCCGCATTTTGCTGTGCATCGTCAAATTGACGCTTTCTTTGAAATTTTGTTATCTTACGTCTTCTAATTCTGAAGCACTGTTTCAAGTTATGCAACCATCCACCGCTTCCCTTCAAATTACTTTAATCTACGTCGCGGGCAATCTGATGTGCGTAGGTCACTATCGTGCATATCCTGTATATTGTATCGAGCATCCTTGAAACTCGCAAACACCCAGTTTTTGTATCAAGTGCGTCTTGTCCTCTCTTGAATATTAGGTTTTTTTATGTACTACACGGTCATATTCTTCTGGTCGTTCGAAATGTGTTCATAATTGTTCTTTTAGTATTCTGCGGATGGTCTTCCATGGACATAATAATGTTGAGTACCAGCTCCTTGGACAACGATTGACCTTTACTACTTTCCAATGGACGCGGGGTTTGTGGTTCCCTGTCCGACAAGGAGGGTGAACTACGAGGCTTAACACCTGTGTCAGTATCTCTTTCACTTGTTGTTGTTGTTGTTGCGGTCTTCAGTCCTGAGACTGGTTTGATGCAGCTCCCCATGCTACTCTATCCTGTGCAAGCTTCTTCATCTCCCAGTACCTACTGCAGCCTACATCCTTCAGAATCTGCTTAGTGTATTCATCTCTTGGTCTTCCTCTACGACTTTTACCCTCCACGCTGCCCTCCAATACTAAATTGGTGATCCCTCGATGTCTCAGAACATGTCCTACCAACCGATCCCTTCTTCTAGTCAAGTTATGCCACAAGCTCCTCTTCTCCCCAATTCTATTTAATACCTCATTAGTTATGTGACCTACCCATCTAACCTTCAGCATTCTTCTGTAGCACCACATTTCGAAAGCTTCTACTCTCTTCTTGTCTAAACTATTTATTGTCCACGTTTCACTTCCATACATGGCTACACTCCATACAAATACCTTAAGAAACGACTTCCTGACATTTAAATCTATACTCGATGTTAATAAATTTTTCTTCTTCAGAAACGCTTTCCTTGCCATTGCCAGTCTACATTTTATATCCTCTCTACTTTGGCCATCATCAGTTATTTTGCTCCCCAAATAGCAAAACTCCTTTACTACTTTAAGTGTCTCATTTCCTAATGTGATTCCCTCAACATCACCCCACTTAATTCGACTACATTCCATTATCCTCGTTTTGCTTTTGTTGATGTTCATCTTATACCCTCCTTTCAAGACACTGTCCATTCCGTTCAACTGCTCTTCCAAGTCCTTTGCTGTCTCTGACAGAATTACAATGTCATCAGCGGACCACAAAGTTTTTATTTCTTCTCCATGGATTTTAATACCTACTCCGAACTATTCTTTTGTTTCCTTTATTGCTTGTTCAATATACAGATTGAATAACAATGGGCAGAGGCTACACCCCTGTTTCACTCCCTTCCCAACCACTGTTTCTCTTTCATGTCCCTCGACTCTTATAACTGCCATCCGGTTTCTGTATAAATTGTAAATAGCCTTTCGCTCCCTGTATTTTATCCCTGACACCTTTAGAATGTGAAAGAGAGTATTCCAGACAACATTTTCAAAAGTTTTCTCTAAGTCTACAAATGCTAGAAACGTAGGTTTGCCTTTCCTTAATCTTTCTTCTAAGATAAGCCGTAGGGTCAGTATTGCCTCAAGTGTTCCAACATTTCTACGGAATCCAAACTGATCTCCCCCGAGGTCGGCTTCTACCAGTTTTTCCATTCGTCTCTAAAGAATTCGCGTTAGTATTTTTCACTTGTTAATCACGTATTTTCATCATTATACTCCTCACGTACATTGTACGCACAGTCGAACGTATACGACTCCACACATTCCGATGACTCATCTTGCAGACACGCTAATATTTCATGTGCCACATCTTTCCCACTCTGTGAAACTCCTTGGGTTCCTTTCTGATGAAATGTCAACTACGGCAACTGATGTTGTAGGTATAATGAAATGTTTGCCTCGTTTATCGTTTCCGTTTCTCAGCTTTGTGGAACACCAGTAACACTGTAGTGCTGTTGTCAGTCAATTGTCGACTAAGCAGTTTGCTCTGTAGCCTCGTGCTATACCTCCAGTCCCGTTCCGCGTTGCCATTATGAGCCAATATTGTGGCTGCATCGTACACACTGTGTGGGACATCCAACGCCGTAAACACCATTGGTCTCTTGCGACATCGCACTCAAGGGGTACCTCGTCAGTAGTGATAATCTCTGGATCTACAGTTATATAGTGTATTTACCAGTCACACTTCACAGTGGTTAGGTCCACTCTGCTTTCTGCCAGTTCCGATTAACTGTGTAAACTTTCTGCCTAAAACCGATGGCAAACAGAAGATGGCTCAAATAGCGCAGTAGGCCTGAGTAGTAATGGTAGGCAAATGTTCAAAGTGAGCTCCACCTGGCGCTCCTGACCAACATGAACAGCCCACTCTAACACACTGGTTTAAGTAAGCGATTGCTGGTTCAGGTCAGTTATTTCCTGCTTTTTAAGTAGTATGTTACAGTCTCTAAATTTACGGAGTTTTCGCTGTGGCCAAGTGTTACATAACGATAATACACTCAACAGCCAAAGGAACTGTGGCCAGCGGAAGTGTTCAAAATAAGAAGAGTGCTTTTGGAGACAGTCTGTAGCAATTCTGGACGTGTGGTGTGTCGGATTGTTGTGCTGGAATTGCCCGGGACCGTCGGAATGCACAATGGGCACGAAGCGATGCAGGTGATCAGACAGAACGCTTACGTACATGTGTGCTGTCACTCCAACTGTACACGCCCCACACCATGACAGAGCCTTCACCAGCTTGAACAGTCCCCTGCTGATATGCAGGATCCAAGGATTCATGAGGTTGTCTCCATACCCGTACACATCCATCCACTTGATACAATTTCAAACGAAACTCGTCCGAGCAGGCAACAGGTTTCCTGTCATCAACAGTCGAGTCGAATGTCGGTGTTGACGGGCCCAGGAGAGGCGTAAAGCTTTGTGCCGTGCACGCATCAGGGGTAGACGAGGGGGCCTTCGACTCCGAAAGCCCGTATCGATGATGTTTCGTTGAATGGTTCACACGCTGACAGTCGTTGATGGCCAGGCATTGAAATCTGCAGCAATATGCGGAAGGGTTGCACTTCTGTCACATCGAACGATTTTCTTCAGTCATCATTGGTCCTGTTTTTGTAGGATCTTTTTCCGGCAGCAGCGATGTCGGAGATTGGATGTTTTGCCGAATTCCTGATATTCACGGTGCACTCGCAAAATGGTCGTACGTGAAAAAACCCACTTCATCGCTACCTCGGAGATGCAGTGACCCATCACTCGTGCGGAACTATAACATCACGTTCAAACTCACTTCAATCTTGATAACCAGCGATTGCAGCAGCAGTAACCGATCTAACAACTACGCCAGACACTTGTTATCTTATACAGGCGTTGCCGACCGCAGCGCCGTATTCTGCTTGTTTACATATCTCTGTATTTGAATACGCATGCCGCCCGGAGTGGCCGCGTGGTTTCAGGCGCCATGTCACGGATTGCCCGGTGCCTGCCGCCGGAGGTTCGAGTCCTCCCTCGGGCATAGGTGTGTGTGTCGGTTTTAGCATAAGTTAGTTTAAGCAGTGTGTAAGTCTAGGGACCGATGACCTCAGCAGTTTGGTCCCTTAGGAATTCACACACATTTGAACGTTTTTGTGAATACGAATGCCTATACCAGTCTCTTTGGCGCGTCAGTGAAGCATCATGTTGCATTGCTACTTCATTGCTGTTGTAGATGCGTTTGAGGAAGTTGTGTATCACATGGCTGTAGCGATCTTGTGATCGGATAAAAAAGAAAAAGAATAGGAAAGTAGCACGTTCATGTGATGTTTTGCGTAAAAAACTGTCTAAACAATCTTCACGAAACTTCAGTGAGCTGCAGACAGCTTAGGATAAGAATTTCATTATCCACAGGTTACAGCAACATTTCAAATGGGGTAGATCATTTGCTGGAGAGTGACCAGAACATCAAGGTAATTTGGGGACACGCAATGTGAGACAGTGCATGGAACAATGCTGAAAATCGTCGACTAATTTTCCATAAAGTAGCAGAGTAATCACACATTGCAGTAGTTTATTTCATTATGACGGTAAAAAGAGACGCTCTTACGTGAATTTGTGCTGTGGCTGCTAACATGACTGAAGGTACCTGTCGAAACTGGTTAGTCAGTCTTTCTAGTCGACTTAATGAAGCGTTTATGATATGGTTCCTGAAGTAGCTGAAGTTTTAGGCAGATAGTCTGTTCCTCGGAACTCAGACATGTGGGATATGGATACTTACTTGCACTTGCAACTTACGTGAACACTGCACTAGGTAGTAAAATAGATGAACTTTTAATTGTTGTGGATTGGCAAGAGAGCCAACCCACTATGAGAGGAAGCCGAAAGGCACGCGTTTTAGCTCACGCAGGCTGGCGTGAGGTCTGGAACAGGACAAGGAAGTTAGACTTTAGCAAAGAAGGACGTAGCTGTTGGAATACTTAACTTTAATCCGTAAAATGGTGAACATCGCTCTTGACGGTACATGTTTTACAGCATCAATAGTAACTGGTAATGGCGCTTTGCTAGGTCGTAGCAAATGACGTAGCTGAAGGCTATGCTAACTATCGTCTCGGCAAATGAGAGCGTATGTTGTCAGTGAACCATCGCTAGCAAAGTCGGCTGTACAACTGGGCGAGTGCTAGGAAGTCTCTCTAGACCTGCCGTGTGGCGGCGCTCGGTCTGCAATCACTGATAGTGGCGACACGCGGGTCCGACGTATACTAATGGACCGCGGCCGATTTAAAGGCTACCACCTAGCAAGTGTGGTGTCTGGTGGTGACACCACATTAATGTTCTTAACTCTCCATCATTGTTGGTTCGTTTAGGACTGTTCACAACAAACAGAGCCTGATATCCACGAAACAATACTCAAGGCCATTCAGTAGGAATACCGAGAACGTGGGGCCAGCTATGCGTAACGCACCACGTTTTGAAAGCCACGGATCAAAGTAATCATACGGACAAAGTGTTCGTGACTTCCCAAAAGTCGTATTAGTATATCAACGTTTGTTAAGAAGGTATGGTAACATGTAATATCTAACGAAATTTGTGACTGACTTGTGGACTTCTTGGTAGGAAGTATTCAAAATCTACGCAATAGCTTCAGGTATACCCCAGGGAAGTGTGATGGAAGCGTTGGTGTTGATGTTGTACATTCATGACGTAGCAGGCAATATAAATAGTAACTTCAGACTTTTTACAGTTGATGCAGTTACCTATAATGATGTAATAGCATGATATAATAGCAAATAAAAGATGGACAAATATAGATGTCCTGCATCAAGAATTGGAAACCTGCTTCTCTGCCAGGCAGTTAAATTTGATTTGCAGAGTATCCATGTAGATGTAGATGTGGAAGATAGTAAGAAATATAAAATTGTGCACATTACAATACGCAAAAGCGTTTTTTCTTGAAACTATAGCGTCATGAGCCACAGACGGAATAGGTTCACCCGTGTAAATATCCGGGTGTAACAGTTTATGAGGACTTGAAATAGAATAGTGAGATAGACTCAGTCGTAGGTCCACTGGCAAACTTCGCTCCATTGGTGAGATGGTGAAATAGAGCCGTCAGTTTGCAGAGGAAATCCCTCGAAGCGGACTTATGTGGACCATTAGTAGAAGAGCTACCAGCTTTCTGGGACGTGGAAATATTTAATTTTAGTGTCCACTCTAATAGGAATGTTTAGAGAATGGCACGAAATTCAGATCGTTTGCATATTTCGCTGTAGCATGCAGAACGTGTATTTAGATGTACACCGATGGAAATAAATCGCAACAGCACAAAATAATTAATATAGAATGATGAAATATCGGGAATAAATTTGTCTACGTAACATATTTGAATGATTAAAACTGGAAGATCACAGATTAATGTAAGCACGATATACGCCATTGCAAATGTGGACTGCTGGTAGATTAATAATCGGTGTAACCGCCAGATTGTTAAATGCAAGCACGCAAACGTGGAAGAATTGTGCTGTCCAGGTGCCGGGTGTCAGTTTGTGGGATGGAGTTTCGTGCTCGTTGCACTTGGTCGGTCAGTAAAGGGACGGTTAGTGCTGCTTGCGGATGAAGCTGGAGTTGACGTCCTATCATTTCCCATATGTGTTCGATTGGAGGCGGAACTGGTGATCAAGCAGGCCAAGGGAACATGTCGAGACCCTGTAGAACATGTTGGATTACAAGAGCGGTATGTAGGCGAGCGTTATACTGTTGGGAAACCGCCCTGGAATGCTGTTCACGAATAGCAGCACAACAGATCGAATCACCAGATTGACCTAAAAATACGCAGTCAGGATGCGTGGGATAACCACAAGAGTGGTCCTGCTGTGATACGAAATCGCACCCCGGACCATGGCTGCTGGTGTAGGTCAGTGTGTCTTAGCACGTATACAGGTTGCTTTCAGACCCTCAACTCTTTCTGAAGAACACGCGGTCATCTCTGTCGCCGAGGCAGAACCAGCTTCCTTCAGAAAACAGAACAGACCTCCACGCTGCGCTCCAACGAACTCCCACTTGACGCCACTGAAGTCACGCATGGTGGTGGTCTGGAGTCAGTGGAATGCACGCTACTGGACGTCTGGCTCGGAGCTGTCCTTGTGTCACTGTGGTGCCAACTGGTGCTGCAGACGCAGTGCCAGAGTCATACGCCAAACACAATGGTCTTCCCTCTTGGCTGTGCCTTGTGGCCATCAGCAGCCCGGTCTTCTTGCGACCGTACATTCTCGTTGAACCGTAAAATTACTACTGGTTCACCAAAGGGTATTAATCAAAATTAATACACAAAATGTAAAGTGGAAGTAGGTGCCAAGGAATAACTGGCGAAATTACATACAATTTTCAGTAACACTCTTTATTCAAATTTGGTGCAAGACTTTACGATATTTACAAAAAAAACCAACTATCATTTATCGAATAAGTCACAATTTACGATAGGAAAGGACTTTTAAATTATTAAATTATAAAAAATTTCACGCCAGTAAAAGGAAAGTACAGGCAAGCAATATAACGTATAGAACGCGACGTTGTATAATATTTCAAGCTCAGCTAAATTACTGGTGAATCTGACTCCATTAATAAATGAATACAATTTGAATATATAACTTCACTTTTGGGCAGACAAATTTCCCATTGGGTTACAACAGCCGTAGGTACGGCCGACCACAACAGCCTCACTCAGGCTCATTAAATGGCGCAGAATGTAACTTGTCTGCAACATATAAAGACAATCCTGTTCTCAAAATGGAAAAACCAAAACGCATGAGTCATGCACACGGGAGGAGGGGGGGGGGGGACACTCACAGTTAATAACAATAACACATAGAAACAAATTTTACAAATTTCTGCCAGTTAACTTACGGCAAAGACACACGCCTTCAAGGTAGGACTTGCGAACTTTACAACATTCTCCTTTCAAGACAACAATTTCTACCCGTAATGAAATGGCAAACTTTTGCGTGGCAAGAAAACACAGTAATAACCAACTACTTGTATAAAACACATAAGCAGGTTGAGTAAAAGCCTTAAAAGGTAGTGAATTAGAAAAACACACAACAGTTTTTGCTGACTAGAAACAATGTAAGAAAAATTCACTACGGCGTACATTAACAACCTTGCTTGATTATAGCCAAATATACGTGAACACAAATTTACGTAAGTTACAGCTTCCAAATGAGCAGGAATTCGTTATGCAATTGATAGGTTCTTACCACGAGGCAAAAGGAAATCTTCTTCTTTCTTAGAGTACCATTTACACGTGAGTCTAGTAGTACTAGTTATGGCAGGTCTTTGTGCCTTGCATTTTAAACAGTAGAGCCATTGGTGGACTTTCACAGACATGGCAGAGGCTAACAGTCGAATAAACCCGTAGGTAAGCTGGGAGGGGAAAGAACAATCCGAACCACAGATTTACTCTCCCGCCCCCCTCTTTCGTCCTTAAAAGGGGACAAACGGACCACGCTTTCTAATATTACCACCTTCCCGCGGGTGGGCAGACGAGAATGAATGGCGGGAAACACCGAAAATATACGGCTGGTATAATTAACAAGAATAAGTAAATTGAATTCAATTAAACTTCATAAAATCTGTTAACGATCAATACTCAACTTCTGGTGCGTTACGACTCCTAGGGCTGAACCAACGCAGCACCTCCAAATGCTCTGGCGAGCCACCCGCTGCCAGCAGGAAGCAGGAAGGCTCGCCGATTTTCAGAACCTCCTCGCCGGGCGACAGCACACGGCCGAACTGCAGGTTAGGCCCCTTGCGGACCCACGCTCAGGAAGATTCCTTTCGCGACGAGCAGTTAACGCCCCATACCACGCAGCCGCTGCTCGCGTCGCCTACGCTGATGCCGCGGTCTGAGTGGTGTCCCCCTAGCACCGGCAGAGAAGTCGCTTCTCGATGCCCCGACTGCCAACTCTCCACGAGAGCCCGTACAGCCACTCCTTAAACCCACGCGAACAGCCCACTTTTGCCATTTCCCGCTAGAGGGAGACACCGAAGCCTTCAATTGCGACAACGGCGCCACCGCCAGAAAACGGAGGGCGACTGCTTCACGCTACGCGCTGCGGCGCGCTTTCGAAAGCTAACTTTAATACGGCTCACTCGTGGTCACCGCTCCCAGCCGTCATGTACAGTGGCTACATTCCTGCCAAGTCCTTCTGCAATATCGCAGAAGGAACATCCAGCTTCTCGTAGCTCTATATTACACGATTTCGTTCAATCTCAGTGATGTGCCGATAATGGAGTCTTTGTCGCCTTGAAGACGTTCTTGACTAACATCAACTCACCACGCCCAATCTCAAAGGTAACAAACGCTCACGACAGAGCGTCTTTAAAGCAGATCTGATATGCGTCCTCATAGCGGCGTTACTAGCATCATCTTTCAGGTGCAGGAACACGCATACAGACCTTAGTTTACGCCGCACAACTCCTTGGTGCAGCGATTATTTGTCGATTTTTTTCTGTTTTTGCATGATAAGTGTAGGGCAAAAACACGTTTCACGAGATGAAGCGGTTGACTGAGGACGGCAGAGCCCCACGCACCGGCGCACAGTGTTGTAGCAGCAGCAGCAGCGGCAACAGGATCGGCGCTGGCGGCGGGCGGTGACAGCTGGGGACAGCGCGGGCTGCGCTGCCCTGCTGCAGCGGCCCCACCCCGCCACGCCCCACCCGAGTACAGCGCTGACCGCCGGCCGAGGCGGACCCGGATACGACGGCGACCCTGCCCGCGCGCCGGTGCGTGTCGCCCGAATACCTTAGCGCTGATCCAACGCTGCCTCCAGGAATCACTCCCATTCATTTCCCTGTCAGGACGAACGGCTGTGTTCACCAGGTATGTTTCAGCACGTCATTCGCATAGGCGGTTGGACGATTACCCAACATTTTCTATAGAAATACCCAATGTCTAGAAGATTACTATCGGCCAAACTTACATTCTTTCATTCTTGTTCGTATTAATTTGCTTCATATCTATCTACAACCAGCACTCCCGTCATGTTTTTAATCTTGTTCTTACGCACCTTTTGCTCACAATTTCTTCGCTGCTTGTCCACTATGCGGCATGCTTATCTACATCTGCGAGGGATAGTCATACAATTCTAAATATTAGCTCGGAAAATCAGGTTGCGACCATGAAATGTGTCACGCTGTTAGTCCTCCTCTACATAGTGACCATTCAATGCGATATACGAGGTCTGTCTAAAAAGTATCCGACGTTTGATTTTCCCGCCCAAAATTGAGACGATTGCTTGGCGCCACTGTACACAGTCTGACATCGATCTGTTGTAGAATTTTAGAACATGTTTTGTCCTCGCATATCATGACATTTCTGGAAACCCAGAATCTACTCTGTAGGAATCAACATGGATTCCGGAAACAGCGATCGTGTGAGACCCAACTCGCTTTATTTGTTCATGAGACCCAGAAAATATTAGATACAGACTCCCAGGTAGATGCCATTTTCCTTGACTTCTGGAAGGCGTTCGATACAGTTCCCCACTGTCGCCTGATAAACAAAGTAAGAGCCTACGCAATATCAGACCAGGTGTCTGGCTGGATTGAAGAGTTTTTAGCAAACAGAACACAGAATGTTCTTCACAATGGAGAGACCTCTACAGACGTTAAAGTAACCCCTGGCGTGCCACAGGGGAGTGTTATGGGACCATTGCTTTTCACAATATATGTAAATCACCTTGTAGATAGTGTCGGAAGTTCCATGCGGCTTTTCGCGGATGATGCTGTAGTATACAGAGAAGTTGCAGCATTAGAAAATTGTTGCGAAGTGCAAGAAGATCTGCAGTGGATAGGCACTTGGTGCAGGGAGTGGCAACTGACCCTTAACATACACAAATGTAATGTATTGCGAATACATAGAAAGAAGGATCCTTTATTGTATGATTATATGATAGCGGAACAAACACTGGTAGCAATTACTTCTGTAAAATATCTGGGAGTATGCGTACGGGACGATTTGAAGTGGGATGATCATATAAAATTAATTGTTGGTAAGGCGGGTGCCAGGTTGAGATTCATTGGGAGAGTCCTTAGAAAATGTAGTCCATCAACAAAGGAGGTGGCTTACAAAACACTCGTTCGGCCTATACTTGAGTATTGCTCATCAGTGTGGGATCCGTACCAGGTCGGGTTGACAGAGGAGATAGAGAAGATCCAAGGAAAAGCGGCGCGTTTCGTCACAGGGTTATTTGGTAACCGTGATAGCGTTACGGAGATGTTTAGCAAACTCAAGTGGCAGACTCTGAAAGAGAGGCGCTCTGCATCGCGGTGTAGCTTGCTCGCCAGGTTTCGAGAGGGTGCGTTTCTGGATGAGGTATCGAATATATTGCTTCCCCCTACTTATACCTCCCGAGCAGATCACGAATGTAAAATTAAAGAGATTCGAGCGCGCACGGAGGCTTTCCGCCAGTCGTTCTTCCAGCGAACCATACGCGAGTGGCACAGGAAAGGGAGGTAATGACAGCGGCACGTAAAGTGCCCTCCGCCACACACCGTTGGGTGGCTTGCGGAGTATAAAAGTAGATGTAGATGTAGATGCAAAGGAAGAGACCTTCATGAGCATGCGTGAATTTTGTCCCCGCCTTCCAGGGCGTCAGTGGGTGCCTGTCGGTCGCTGAGTGACGTACTACCTAATATGTTCGTCGGATTACCGATTGTCTCAACGTGACTGAACTTGTTAGTAAAGATACTGCATCAAATTTTGTCAAAAGCTTGGTGATTCTCAAAGCGAAACAGTTCCTAAAATTCAGTAGCTGTTTGGAGAAGATGCGATGGGTGTAACACACATTAAGAAGTGGATCAAGCGAGTCAAAAATGGCCGCATATCAGTCGAGAGCGACCAACGTTCTGGCAGGCTCCAAACTGCGCGGAGTGCCGCTGTTGTAGAGAGGGTGCAAAATCTGGTGATGGCAAATCGTCGTTTGACCGTGCGGGAGATTGCCCAAGAGGTTGGCGTGAGTAAAGATTCTGCACATGCAGTTTTGCGTGATGATTTGAACATGTACCGAGTGGCTGCGAAATTCGTGCCCAACTTGTTGTCGCCAGAAGAAAAAGACCTCGGTTTTGACGTTTCACAGGACCTTCTGGACACCACCAACGTTGATCGTGGGTTTCTGAACACGGTGATAACTGAAGATGAGTCAGGGGTGTACGGGTACCTAGAAACAAAAAGACAGTCGTCCCAATGGAAGCATTGCGAGTCTCCAAGGTCGAAGAAAGTGCGGCCGGTGCGAAGCAAAATCAATGTGATGCTGACCGTCTTCTTTGATGTCCGTGGAAGTGGGCATCACGAATACGCACCGGAAAGACAAACAGTGACAAAAGAGTACTATCAAGATGTTCTCTGGCGACTCCGTGGCGCAGTCCGGCGCAAAAGACCAGACATGTGGACGGCGAAAAACTGGCAACTGCATCACGACAACGCCCCCCCCCCCCCCCTCTCCCACATTCATCCCAGTTGATGCAAAATTTCTTGGCTACACGTGGAACTACAGCCGTTCGCCAACCTTCCTACTCTCCAGACATGGCGCCGTGCGGCTTCTGGTTGTTTCTAAAATTGAAGACGCCATTGAAAGGATCCGGTATTGAGAGTAGAGAAGAGATAATCGGAACACGACGACAGAGCTCAACTCCATTCCAAAAGAAGACTTCCAGAGCTGTTTCCAGCAGTGGAAAGAACGGTGGGCTCGGTGCGTGCAAGTACAAGGGGCCTACTTTGAAGGGGATTAGGGTCCCAACCCCGTGAGGTATTCGGAATATTTTTTCTGGCCAAAGGTCGGATACTTTTTAGACATGCCTCGTATTTCTCTCAACGATAGATAACTTGGCGCACACCTCTACATTTTCACCATAGAAGAAAAGGTACCGCGTCGAAAACAACGTCAAAGTCATTCTAGAAGCGCCTGCACGAAGTTGTGTCTTCATCCAAGGACGAAGGTGGGACTGACTGGGCTCTGTGTGAGGAGATTCCCAGTCTGCGGAAAATTCTGGCAGTGGAAAGAATGAGCGGAGCCGACACGTCCCCTTTGGACCGCTTTACGTTGCGTTTCGTCTTTGCAGCCGCTGGCAACCATTTCGGTAGCATGCCCCTGTCACAGTTTGCCCCTGACAAGCACCATCTGTTAGCACCTGACCACGGCGGTCCCTGAGCACACTCAGCATCACACTGCCTCACGAAGGTTGTGTTTTGGCCATTTTTGCATTACTGAATCAATACGCCTCTAATGGTTGTGTCGCTCCTTTGCGCCGGAGCCGTTGTAACACGCTCAGAACTTGTCCATTGTGGTTAGGCGGCTGAAGAACTAGTATGGTCTGAGTTGACACCACAGCAACCTTTCGCTGCTGCCTCGAATAGGCGAGCTTTTTGAATGGCTGGAGCAGTCGCGGAACCCAGCGGGTTGATTTGTCAGTTCCAGAACGTCGTGCGAGCTGTTGAGAAGTGACTCGTGGCTGATTTTCACTCCATCCACTATCTCCTCCATTCTGATGTTTGGGGTTTCGGGTATGTGCGATTTCCGGTTCTTCACAGAGAGAGGACCTGCCACTCCATTCTTCGTCCCTCAGATTTATTCGACCACATTATTATTTTATTTAGCGTAAAGGTAATACAGACATATCATGAAATTAAATTACATATGCATATGTACATATTGACATACAAGAAACTTAAGTTTGTCTTGACAACTGAATATCCAGTCCTACAATCCAGCACACTGCATCTGGAGTTGCTAGCAGGAAGTCCTGTTTGGCGCCGTGATAGGCTCGAATCCTGCATTCACTGACAGTGTCGTGAACAGTCTGGTATGGAGCCCCGCAGTCACAGGCTGGATCAGGCAGCTTCTTCCACTTAAAGAGAGCATCCCTGCATCGGCCATGGCCAGTACGGGTTCTGTTGAGAGTAGTCCAGGTCTCGCGTGGTAGGTCGAATCCACTTGGAAGTGTAGCACCTGAGAAGATGTTATGCAGGTGCACATCTGTCACTGCTCCCCACCGACTTTTCCATTCTTCAAAAGGTTTGAAATCCTTAGCAACCATCTCAGCAGCCGTAAGTGGCAGGTCGCTGTGCACGGGTAGGTCAGAATTCCAGGAGATCTTGTGGAATTCTCTCATAAGGGCAGTACATCTGCGCAGATCAGGAGGCATTATACCGGTTGACAGTGGAAGACAATAAACAGGAGTAGATTTGATTGCGGCAGATATTATGTGAATTGTCGTATTGAGCTGGGTATCAACAAGCCTTGTATGATGACTGTTCGTCCAAACAGGTGCACAATACGCAGCACTTGAGTACACCGAGCCCAGACCTGAAGATCGCATGGTGGTTGCTGAAGATCCCCAGGTAGTTCCGCATAGCTTATGGAGGATGTCGTTTCGAGTCGTCAACGTTTGAGCTAAGTTAAGAAGGTGTTGTTTGAAGCATAGTGTACGATCCAGGATGAGACCAAGATATTGTGGGTTCCATTTATGACGAAGAATTCGACCACATTGGAAGCGTCTGCGGCATCTCAGCGATGTGTGGGATGATGGAGCACTGCTGCCGCTAACTTGCACCAACTCAGCACGGATTCTTGCTGCGTTGTCCCCTTCCAAATGTAAAAACAAACTGCCGAATGATTCTTCACTTAATCAGTACGCTGCGCCATTTTATTTTGGACCTCTAGTGGTGTGCTGGGGTACTGTTCCAACGAGATTTCAAAGTGTCGTACGGTGGCAGACACGTGCCTGCAAACGAACAAACAAAATAGAAAGCAGTGGACTCCAAAACACCACGATAAGACGAAGTATACAACAGTGGGCCCATAAAGAATGATTTAAATGGCAAAGAAGTGGCGTGCGTGTACGCCGAACAGCGCACTCTTTTGTGTGACCACACGGGGCTGTGTTACGCAACGCTCGGTCGCTGCGGAACCGTCCTACGAACAGGAAACGTGTGGCACTAAGCCTCAACGACAACACAGAGCAGAATATCGACACGTGAGTGCGTTCGAACAGGACAAAATGATTGGTCGCCGGAAGGAGGGTTTGTCGTTGCGTGACATTACGGCTCGTAGAGGGCACGCTGCTTCAACCGTAGGTGCATCTGGAATCAGCGGAGAGAAGGGAACATGCCGGAGGTGTATGCACCACACCTCCGGTGCAACAATTCCGACATTTTTATGGTGTAAAGATTTGCTGTAGGCCTGATCCCGTTTCTTCTGCATTGGGCTGCGCCAGATACCGCAATAAAGACACCGTGCAGTGTTTTTGAAGGTTTGACAAGGGGCTGTTTCATGAGCGGTATCCCCTGTAACCGAATATCAGCTCTGGAGATGCCTAGATAAAGGTGAAACGCGTCACTAGGAAATAAAAAAAAATTAACATTGACACCAAGACTGCTAGTTTCTTCAAACGCCAAGTGTGATGGTCTGGGGCGTCACGGCAGTCTCTTTCTACTCCTTGAAGACAATCTGAACTGCTAGCGCTGCATCAGGGAGCTTTTACAGCCCGACGCATTGCCCCTTTGCAGATCGTTCCACATCCCATACTTCAGCAGGGCAACGCCCGGCCCCTTGTGGCGCGGAATGTGAAAGCCTTCTTCGAAGAACGACAGATACCGCTGCTTCCCTTGCCTGCCCGTTCCCCTGACGTGTTGCCCATCGAGTACGCCTGGGATGCGGTCGCTTGGCAACGTGTTCGTTCACGTCCTCCTGCAGCCACGGTTGCGGACGCGCCTACAAACCGTGTGCCAGAGCGTTCAGTCGCTCTCTGATTCCACGCCAAGGAATCCGACGGCCTTAACTGCAGCACACGGTGGCGCCGCCGTTCCGAACTAGTTTTTCACTCACAGCGCATGTACAGGTCTGTAACGCTAATCATTTGTGAACTGTCGTGTCCGAAATCGGAGTAATAAATTTCATTTTGATTACGTCTCTCGGTCGCCGTGTTTCACTTTTTCCAAACAGTAGTGTGTATTCCGGAAGCGACCTTACGGGATTTGGCGTGCCCTGTGCTGCTACCAAAGCCGTTTCCCGTCTTTCGTGTTCCAGTCGAGAATAATGTGGGTGACGGGCGGGTGTCCGTGCGTCTTCCAGCCCTAATGAATTCTTCGTCTACGAAATGTATGAGACTCAATTTCTTTCATTTTCTTGTGTAAAAATTTTTCGTTTATTTATAGACGCAATCACATGTTTATGACACAATCATAACCGGTTTGAGCCAGCACGACAACGCATGAACCCGTGTTCAGTGTATGCTGCCTTTAGCATCTGAAGATGATCATTGTATGGCCGAAACCGGTTATGATGGTGTCATAAACGTGTGATTTGTAGCATTTGTACAAATGAGGAAACCTTTTGACATTGTTGACAGGACTATTCTCTTTGAAATTTTATAGATAACAGTGATACAATACAGGGAACGAACTTGCACAAAAAAAAAAAGAAACATTGCAGGTATAAGAGTCGGTCGACAAGAAATAGAAGCAATAGTTGCGATGGAGTTGAGAAGGGTTCGAGAGTGCCCATAGTGTTATTGAATGTGTGCACTAACAACCTACTATAGAAAAGCAAGGAAAAATTTTCTAAGGGGATTAAGGTTCTGGAAGAAGAAATAAAAACTCTGAATTTTGATAATGACGTTATAATTGTGTCAGAGACGGGAAGGGACATAAAAGCAGTTGAACGGAATGGATAACAGCTTGTAAAGAAACTATAAGATGACTATCAACTAAAATAAAATAGTGATTATAAAATGTAGCCGAATCAAGGCAGATGCAAATGAAACAATGAAAGTAGCAGTACGTTCTGCTGTTTGGGCAGCAATATAACTGAAAATGGACAAAATACATAGGGTACAACACGCGCACTGCTACAGCACGAAAATAATTTCTAAAAAGAAGGAATTTGTTAAAATCTAATATCAAAGTAAGTAATAATAATTAGTTTTGGTAGGTATTTGTCTTGAGTGTAGTCTTCCAGGCAAGTTGGGCGATAGTTTAAACGAAAAGAGAGTGATGTTTCGAGATGTGCTGCTACTGAAGAATGAAGAAGGTGATACAGGAAGTTCGAGTAGCTAATGAAGAGCTTTCGAATCTAATTGGGAAGAAGGGAAATTTGCAGCGTAGCTTGACAAAATAAAGAATCGGTTGATATGACATGTCCTGAGTCATCAAGGAACAATCAGTGTTGTAAAAGAGGAACGTGTTGGGCTTTAGAAATTGCACAGGAAGATCTAGGCTTGACACAGCATACGGTTTCAAGTGGATGTGCGTATGGAGTAGTTGTGCGCAGGTGAAGAGGCTAGCACAGGATACACCAGCGTCGAGAGGTGCAGCAAATCGTTTCCAGACTGGTAATCACAGCAGCAGTTTTCCAGTGATTAAATGCTATCCTTCAGAAGTTAGTTGCATTGAATGCCGTCGCACAGGCTAAGAACATCTTATTCATTATATGACCATACAGGCACCGCCATGTCAACACCATCTGTAACGTGCATCAGACCTTGGTGATGCATTTGAAAGTTTGTCATATAATGCAACTGGGATCTCATCAAACTTTGACAATACACAGTACATACAGTTCCACACAGTAAATGGAATGCCATTAATAAATATAGACTTCGATCAGAAACCGGTAGCTAAGGTAGAATAGTGACAATTTCTAGGTGTATGCATTGATGAGGGGTTGAACTGGAAAAAACACACTGAAGATCTGCTGAAACGTTTGAGTTCAGCTACTTATGCTATTATGGTCATTGCAAATTTTGGCTATATACATCTCAGTAAATTAGGTTACCACACCTGTTTTCATTCTCTGCATGCAAACTGACAGTCACTGTACAATGACAATCACTACCCACTGAAAAAACTGATCATCCTTCTCAATGGCCGTTATTCTCCACTGATCATCATTGTCCACTAACCGTTACTCTCCACTGACCTTCATTCCCCGCTGACTATGAATCCCCACACATTTTACTCACTTTAATCTTTTATACATATGCAGCTTACCCATTTACCTCTTCATTCATTTACCATTTCGTGTTTACCACTTGGCTGTTCAAGCATTTACTGGTTACCAGATGAACTGGGTAACTCATCATTAAGTAAAAGAGTGTTCATTGCACAAAAGCGTGTAATCAGAATTATTGCTGGAGCTCATCCAAGATCATCCTGCAGACACTTATTTAAAGAGCTAACGAATTCAAAAGTAATAGCAGTCTACATGTCTACAACACTAGGAGAAAGGATGATCTTCACTACTCAAGTTTAAATCTAACTTTGGCTCAGAAGGGGGTCAATTATGCTGCCACAAAAGTCTTTAGTCATTTACCTACTAGCATCAAAAGTCTGACAGATAGCCATATAGCATTTAAAAGGAAATTAAAAGAACTTCTGAATGACAACTCCTTCTACTCGTTAGATGAATTTTTGGATATAGTAAGTGGGTAATTTCCCCACTCCCCACAAAAAAATTAAGTGTCATGTAATATTTTGTGTAATGTAATGTCTTGTATAGGTACCTTTTATTAACCTGATACGTTCCACATCATTACGAAGTGTCGTATTCATGATCTATGGAACAAGTACTTATCTAATCTAATCAGTGTAGACTGACATGACGAAACTTGTGTTGTCATACGACGAATAAGATGTTCGTAGCATGTGTGACGGCATGCAGTGTGACTAAACTCGAAAATTGTAATATGTGGAAAAGGAAATAAAACAGAAGTCTAATGGTGAAATTGTTACTATCCAGACAGTTATAACATATTCACGTAAGAAATATTATGAGGGGTGTCGGGTGTAACAGGTACTTACAGACGAAAATGTTGACACAGGGTACGACTAGCTGATGGATAGCATCAGAACCACTCTAAAAATAGACGACGTGAGAAACGTTCAGAGGTCACGAAACGGAAGCTCTGTCTCCTAGGAAGTGCTTTGTTTTAATGCTAACTGAAGCGCCCGCCGGGAAGCTGACTTGGAACTATAATTCGCGGAGCGCCGTCAGCAGGTGTCTGTGGGAACCGTGAGTCGGCGCTGGCGAGTCAGAGGGGGGAGGAGGGGGGGGGGGGGTGAGCAGCTGAGCTGCGGATGGCTGCCGGCCGCGTCACGCCGCGACTTTCCCCCGCTTCGGGGAAGCCGCGCTACTCGGCCAGACGTGAATAGACGGGCAGCTAATTACGGCCTTCCTGCGTGGCTACCGGCGGCCGCGCCAGAGGTGAAGGTCGCCGCCTCGGCCAGGAGCTCGCGCGCCCAGAAGTCGGCAGCAGAAGCAGAGGAAGCCGCCGGTCGCGGGGAAAGTCCTGGCCGCGAATGTCACGGACACCTGTTCTGCTGCGCGGTGCCGCGGCAAGCACAGCGGAGAGCGACGGACCGCCGGGCACCCAAACACCTGTCGTGACGTCGACCTGCGTTGATCGACAAAAGCAAAACAAACTGCGTGGAAGGTTGTCGCATAGATTTAATGATCACCTCGAAGAAATCCAGCTGCAACTATGCAATCAGGCGATGCTGTTTGCCCTTCCCTACGTATTCACGCTTCAATGCGAAACCTTTAACCCAACGACGGATGACTTGTCTGCCGAGGAAACGTTCCACCTCGGAAATAATCTTCGTGGCCATTCTGGGAATGCCAGCCAGGATTCGGTTTCTTTATGAGAGGAAAGAGAAAGAAGCTACCGGGTACCGTGTCATGAGAGGCAAGACTTGACAGCCCAAAGAAGCGGCCCGTGTGACTGTACCCTGTCCAGGAAGAGTTGACACGTTGACCAATAGAAACATCCTCTGCACGACCTCCATCAGAAGATTTGGGTAGTCTGCTCCTTTGACGATTTGCTAATTACCAGCACACACTGTCAGTACAACGCAGTGACAACCCCACTTAACACCGACGTCGCCTCGTGCGGCGGTGGTCGCGACTTTGCCTTTCTCGCCGGCTGTGTGCCCACTCAGGCAGTTGAACTGCAGTATGCAGACGGCAGTGATTCTCCAGCTCACACCCCCGCTGAGCTGCAACTGTCTATATTGTTTCACTACTTCATACAATCGGTTTGGCCTGCTCATCAACGTTTAAAAAGCAGAGGTACTCGCAGAGCGATGTCCTTGAACTGCCTTGCCAGATTTCTACAGTTCCGTTTTCCGGCAGACCATTGCAACGAGTAGATCATTCCTCTGTTTAGGAAGTATATTATCAACTAACTCCTTATCGGAAAAGGACGCGGAGAACAGGATTCCTGATTGTTGCTTTTGGACGTCTCCTACATCGTGTCTTCCTGAATAATGATCTTACACTATGCACCAAAATGACGTTTATAGAGCATTTATTGTTTCTACCCTGCTCTACTGTTGCCAAACCTGGACGCTTTATTGCCGTGATCTCATAAACTAGAATTCTTCAATCAGCAGAAGCTTATATATATGTTACAGACGTACTGATTGGGGGGCGATCTGCAGATTTTAATACTTGACGAAATACTTCGGAGCCAAGACCACATTTAAATATTTACTTTGAGCTGATGATGCGTTTCAGCAATTCTTTGCTGCCATTTTCTGGTCTGCAATACGACATAGATACACACTGCACTTATAAACACATTTTCTATGACATTAGTAATTAAATATATAAGTATCATAGTTTACATAGAGGTGACATACCACATCTTTTTCAAAATTATGCCAAATACACTGATACTTGCTTTGGGTTAATGGTTTTGTAGAGCCTTATACTGTAAGTAAGCAACGGAGAGGATGTTGTTATGGATGGCCGGTATCCTGTTTCTACAACACAAATGCACACGTGGGTTAATACGGTTCTTTGTTTACATGAACAGATAGCTGCTACTTATCTTGAATAGAGTCTATGTGTCGTGGTACAAACTCATCCGTACTAGTCCTCTTGCAGACAATATTGGTAACCTTGCTATCACAAACTTCAGTCTCGCTGCTAGTCTCGATCTGGTCGCTACGTTTGCCGCAGCCTGAGTGGGTCTGTGACTGAGCTGGTGAAGCCCTCCAGTCAGCGGCTGCGGCCTAAATACTTGCTGTTGAGAGGGCGTTCAGGCGTGATGCATGCGAGTCTGCCTCTAGGCGTCCGTCTCCTTAGCTGACTGGTAACGTGCTTGTCTCCCGTGCAGCGGGCCCGGGTTCGATTCGCAGCCGGCTTCGAGATTTTCGTCTCTCGTGGTCTGGGTGTTGTGTCGTCCTCATCATCATTTCATCGTCGTCACCGGCACGCAAGTCGCGCAGTGTGGCGTCGACTGAAATAAGACTTGCACTCGGTGGCCGAACTTCCCCGGATGGGGCCTCCCGGCCAACAATGCCACACGATCATTTCAACCACTCCTGATCCGGCGCCTACTATCGATCTTCGCTTTACATCTTTGCCGACCGGTGTACTGGCGACAGCTTACGCCAGCAATGGTTTAACAATAGCACCTAAATTGCAGAAATATTTTCATTTCTACCACCGTGGTTTTAATAATTCTTCTACTTACGAAGTGCCTCTGCTCCTTTATACTATTTCACACTACTTAATAATTCCCTTTGTTATCCAGAAACCAGATGGCAGTTATAAGAGTCGAGGGACATGAAAGGGGAGCAGTGGTTGGGAAGGCAGCGAGACAGGGTTGTAGCCTCTCCCCGATGTTATTCAGTCTGTATATTGAGCAAGTAGTAAAGCAAACAAAGAAAAATTCGGATTTGGAATTAAAATACACGTAGAAGAAATAAAAACTTTGAGGTTCGCCAATGACATTGTAATTCTGTCAGTGACAGCAAAGGACTTCGAAGAGCAGTTGAACGGAATGGACAGTGTCTTGAAAGGAGGATATAAGAGGAACATCAACAAAAGCAAAACGAGGATAATGGAATGTAGTTGAATTAAGTCGGGTGAGGCTGAGGGAATTAGATTAGGAAATGAGATACTTGAAGTAGTAGATCAGTTTTGCTATTTGGGGAGCAAAATAACTGATGATGGTCGAAGTAGAGAGGATATAAAATGTAGACTGGCAATGGTAAGGAAAGCGTTTCTGAAGAAGAGAAATTTGTCGACACCGAGTAAGTATCAGGAAGTCTTTTCTGAATGTATTTGTATGGAGTGTAGTAATGTATGGAAGTAAAACATGGACGATAACTAGTTGGGACAAGAAGAGAATAGAAGCTTTCGAAATGTGGTTCTACAGAAGATTGCTGAAGATTAGATGGGTAGATCGTGTAGTTAATGAGGAGGTACTGAATAGAATTGGGGAGAAAAGGAGTTTGTGGCACAACTTGACTAAAAGATGGGATCGGTTGGTAGGACATGTTCTGAGGCATCAAGGGATCACCGATTTAGTATTGGAGGGCAACGTGGAGCGTAAAAATCGTAGAGGGAGACCAAGAGATGCATACACTAAACAGATTCAGAAGGATGTAGGTTGCAGTAGGTACTGGGAGATGAAGAAGCTTGCATAGGATAGCGTGGAGAGCTGCATCAAACCAGTCTCAGGACTCTAGACCACAACAACAACAACAACATCCCTAAACAACATTCTTAGCCAAGTATGCCAGCAGTTCTAAATCAAAATGGCATTTTAGTTTACAGCTTGTGATGTATCTGGCAAAAGAGAGGGAAGAAAGTATCTCGACCGAAAACGCTTCAAGCGCCTCAGAAAGAGCTATTGTAGCAGAGAGACAGGGCTTTCTCTCGTTGGTCCGCAGGTCGCCATGATAACGCACAACGGACGAGCCGAAGGGTCTGAAGTTTATGCAGAGTTTACAAGTTCTAGGAAAGATATTCGCAAATGAACTGTTACTGCACAAAAACTTTACTACAAACACTTTCAGGAAACTACATCCACGACTAATTTTGCGCAGCCCGATAAGAGAGGGATGACTTAGAGAATCTCCTCCTGTGGGACACTTCACCGCTGTGCTTAAGTTACCTTGTTCTGGACTACTGCCTAACGACTGGATAGTTTATGAAAGTGATTACGATGATGCAGCCATTGTTGATAAACAGACGAAGCCCAAGAAAGCCGCTGCCTCCACACAAGCATAGCCCGCTGCGTCTTGCGTATACTGCGTGAATGTTACGTGCAGCTCCATACTGGAAATGGAAATGAGCGTTTTGCGTCATTGGCCGGGAGGCCCCTTACGGGGCAAGTGCGGCCTCCTTGGTGCAGGCCTCATTGCAGTCGACGCCACACTGGGCGACCTGCGCGCCGGATGGGGATGAAATGATGGTGAAGATAGCACAACACCCAGTCCCTGAGCGGAGAATATTCCCGACCCAGCCGGGAATCGAACCCGAGCCCGTAGGACGGCAATCCGTCACACTGACCACTCAGCTATCAGGGCGCACAGCTCCACACTGAGAGACTGCGAATACACTGTCAGAAAACGACACGCACTAACGTCATCGCATAAATAGCTTCCAAAAGTGTGTTTAAAGAAGTTCACTACATGAATTAGCATCCAATGCGGCCTGAAATGTTGTTCAGAAAAGAATATATCCCATCTCTTCCTTGATTGCTTGTTCGAGATGGAAAGTACCAGCTACACAACAGCGACAACAAATTGGTGCCTTTTATCCTCTTCTTCATACAAACTTGTTTTCCTTGATTTTAAACTTCTGTTTTCCCATTTGAGTTTGGCAGATGTTTCAAGTTCTTCATTTACCTTCGTAATTCATCCCCAGTGCACGGAAAGAAGACTTCGAAACTAGGATTCCCAGAGGAATGAGAAATTTCAATCATTCCACAGTACCTACGAATAAAATACTAGCAACATACCTGTACCTTTCTTCTCTCAGTGAATAAAATCGTTTATCAATCAGCGCGGGATTTATAACTGCGTATAGCCCGAGCATCTGTGCAGCTTAATAGGTACACATAAATCGATAATGCAATATCTCAATTTTTAGTAGCTCTTCATTTTGACAACTCTTGTTCGGCAGCCAGTACAAAATGCAGTGCATAACACAATTAAAGGGACACTTCCTTGAAACTCGATATTTATCTCCCATTGCTATCTACATCTACATCCATACTCCGCAAGCCACCTGACGGTGTGTGGCGGAGGGTACCTTGAGTAACTCTAACGGTTCTCTCTTCTATTCCAGTTTCTTATTGTTCGTGGAAAGAAGGATTGTCGGTATGCTTCTGTGCGGGCTCTAATCTCTCTGATTTTATCCTCATGGCCTCTCCGCGAGATATACGTAGGAGGGAGCAATATACTGCTTGACTCTTCGGTGAAGATATGTTCTCGAAACTTTAACAAAAGCCCGTACCGAGCTACTGAGCGTCTCTCCTGCAGAGTCTTCCACTGGAGTTTATCTATCATCTCCGTAACGCTTTCGCGATTACTAAATGATCCTGTAACGAAGCGCGCTCTCTCCGTTGGATCTTCTCTATCTCTTCTATCAACCCTATCTGGTACGGATCCCACACTGCTGAGCAGTATTCAAGCAGTGGGCGAACAAGCGTACTGTAACCTACTTCCTTTGTTTTCGGATTGCATTTCCTTAGGATTCTTCAGTTGAATTTCAGTGTGGCATCTGCTTTACCAACGATCAACTTGGTTCCATTTGAAATCACTTCTAATGCCTACTCCCAGATAATTTATCGAATTATCTGCTTCCAGTTGCTGACCTGCTATATTATGACAAAGGATCTTTCTTTCTATGTATTCGCAGCACATTACACTTGTCTACATTAAGATTCAGTTGCCATTCCCTGCACCATGCGTAAATTCGTTGCAGTTCCTGCTGCATTTCAGTACAATTTTCCATTGTTACAACCTCCCGATACACCACAGCATCATCTGCAAAAAGCCTCAGTGAACTTCCGATGTCATCCACAAGGTCATTTATGTATATTGTGAATAGCAACGATCCTATGACACTCCCCTGCGGCACAGCTGAAATCTCTCTTACTTCGTAAGACTTCTCTCCATTGAGACTGACATGCTGCGTTCTGTCATCTAGGAACTCTTCAATCCAATCACACAATTGGTCTGATAGTCCATATGCTCTTACTTTGTTCATTAAACGACTGTGGGGAGCTGTATCGAACGCTTTGCGGAAGTCAAGAAACACGGCATCTACCTGTTCAAAAATGGTTCAAATGGCTCTGAGCACTATGGGACTCAACATCTTAGGTCATAAGTCCCCTAGAACTTAGAACTACTTAAACCTAACTAACCTAAGGACATCACACACACCCATGCCCGAGGCAGGATTCGAACCTGCGACCGCAGCAGTCCCGCGGTTCCGAACTGCAGCGCCAGAACCGCTAGACCACCGCGGCCGGCATCTACCTGTGAACCCGTGTCTGTGGCCCTCTGCGTCTCGTGGAGAGGTCTCACATTTAAGAGAAAATAATTTACTCAGCATGTCACAGTTCGGATTCCGGAAGGGTTTTTAAATCTAGCTTAAAATCGTTTCTTTTGGACATCTCCTTCTACTCCATGGACGAGTTTCTCTTTCAGAAGTGGTAGGGAAAGAAAGGAGAGAAAGAAAGATTGTACCTCTAAATGTAGTTGCATGTGTATAACTAAACATTTCAGTAATATTAATATTAGTACTATTCATATGTGTATATATATATATCTTGTAATCTGACCTGTTCCACATCATATCGATAAAATAATCCGGAAAATGATCTATGGAACATGACAAAACTAAAACTAAACGCCGGCCGCGGTGTTCTCGCGGTTCTAGGCGCGCAATCCGGAACCGTGCGACTGCTACGGTCGCAGGTTCGAATCCTGCCTCGGGCATGGATGTGTGTGATGTCCTTAGGTTAGTTAGGTTTAAGTAGTGCTAAGTTCTAGGGGACTGATGACCACAGCAGTTGAGTCCCATAGTGCTCAGAGCCATTTGAACCAAAACTAAACTGAAACTAAGACATAAGCGTGAATAAAATGGCGGAGGGTAACTCTCAGACACCACACCCGCGCACTCGGCAGCACCCACACACCCTTCTTGAACATTTGCACAGTGAACTTGTGCACAGAGACTTCGACTCCCACCCAGATGAGTGACGCTCCGCTGCCACCCTGTCACCTGGTTGAGGGCAAGCAGAACCTAAGAGGTTTCAAAGGGGTTACTTGCTCTCAGGCGCTAGAGCGTCAGCAGAGCTCCACTCACTCAACAGAACGGGTACATTTTTAAAAATGTTGTTCGAGGGGTGTGAGGACCACAGAACGACGCGAAACAGGAGTTCTGAAAAAACTTAAACACCCTTTGCTGCTTCAATTTACAGTCCAGTTTCATCGAATGGTTTTTGATTGTCCATAGTGGCTTCAACCTGTGTATCAGAGCAAATTTTGTGGTCACACTATATTCCAAAAGTGTGAAATAACGTAGAATCGTTCTGCAGCCCCTCAGTGTCCTTAGATAAGCACTGAATCGTTAAAGGGATGTCAGCAGAGTCCAAAGTTGTCAAGAATATCGTCCAGTTGCTCGTTGTACTGTACACTGTCGTCATCCACTGCGAAACGTGTGGGACTCAACGTCCCAAAGGAAGGGTTGGTTTCATTGACACCTATTATGCCGCCTCCTGAGGTTTCTTCGTATCAATTCTGAGAGGCGGGGTGCCTGAAATGTTTTCCTCGCCCACCCATAAGAAAGGATGGGGTGTGACAACACGACATTCCCATGGCGTGACACCTCCACGGTGGCGTTGGACACAATTACAGGGGAATTTGGTGTCAAGGTAACACCATCCAACTTACGACTTACGTGAACCTTCGAGATCTGGCCTTTACGTCGCGTGTGTCGGCACGTCGCTGTTTGAAGCGTCGCAGACCTCGACGTTGACGTCTCAGGGCGCCACGATTTCGTACCATTACGGAGCGAGGTTGTAGGAACCTTTGAGACAAATTTCAAACTTCCGTCTCGCAATGTGGGACAATTACGTGGTTTCAAAAAAGTGTCACTTTAGTTTGGGCAGTGCAGATCACGTTAGGAAGTACGTTGTTTTCTCACCATTTGTAAATTTGCTGAATGGGAATGATTTACTTGGAATCTACGTCGCACAAGAGATTGTCGCAGATTATATGAATGAGTTTGTAATACAACCCTTTGTATGAAACTATTATAAAACTATTGAAACTTGAAAAAACTCGTCTGAGTACATTACGAATCAGACAAGAAAAATAATTCCATCTTCTTGTGCCAAAATAAAAGGAAAGTCAAGACATTCTCGAATTATCTTTGATAAAAGACAGAAAATATTAGTGTCATGATATGTTGACGCGAAGATCATTGTGGACGAGCGGGGCTAAAGTGATGAAGCATGTGGAAGCGACCAGCTTTGACCTTAGTGATAAGACAGTGTGGACATTGACCTAAAGTAGTTTAGGACATGTTAAACACAGAAATCCGAATCAGGATGACAAAACCGAGGTATAAAATCCTCTCCGTCAGAACAGGGTTGTGAATTTCATTCGGTTAGTTCTTCCTTTATACCACAACAATTTACTGTTACCAAACCATTTAAGTAAAAGTGAACCTCCTTTGGTATTATTAAAATACTGAATAGGAATCGTAGTTACGTGTCAATAATTCGTAAGAGGGTATTACAATAGTTCATTCACTGATATGTGCACACACCACAATTTCAGATGTGACATTCGTATATGATCCGTGCCTCTTAAATCAGTAAATACTGTGTTGAAAGTAGCACGGATTCTCGATCATCTCTCTCTTTCTCTCTCTCTCTCTACACACACACACACACACACACACACACACACACACACACACACACACAAACCCAAAAAAGGCGTGCGCATAATTGCTACAGTAGAGTCAGCGCGTAATTGCTATAGTAGAGTCAGCGAAAGAAGACAATTGCATTGGGCTTGTAACGGCTGCTTCGCGCGTGTGTCTCAACGAATCACGGAGCATGACATTTTATACGACTCTACCGCGATGCCTCAGCGTTGTCGTGCGTCTGCTGGCCGTTGTTTCGGCTGTAGTCATTTGCGTTTCACAACTGAAAGTTGTAACTGTGCTGCTAGGTGTCAAAGGTTTACTATCGCCAACTCCACTACGGATAAACGGTCTGTTAGTAGAAATTTTGCCCGGCCGCGGTGGTCGAGCGGTTGTAGGCGCTTCAGTCCGGAACCGCGCGACTGCTACGGTCGCAGGTTCGAATACTACCTCCGCATGGATGTGTGTGATGTCCTTAGGTTAGTTAGGTTTAAGTAGTTCTAAGTTCTAGGGGACTGATGACCTAAGATGTTAAGTCCCATAGTGCTCAGAGCCATTTGAACCATTTTTTTTTCAAAGAAAGTATACATTATTGTAATACAATCTGTATTTACACTGATGAGCCAGATCGTTATGACCACCGACTTGGAAGGCCATTGGTCCACTTCTGGAACGCAATTCACCAGTGATTCTGCTTGCCATGGATTCGATATGTACGTGATAGGTTTCCAGATGCCTATGCATAGTTCACACGCTTCCCATAATTTACGAGCGGTTGTTTCCTGGGCACGGAGCTGGCGCGTGACAGCGTCCCAGTTGTGTTTCACCGAATTCAGATTAGGCGAATATGATGGCCAAGACATCGACGTGAATTCACTATCATGTTCCTCAGACGATTGCAGTACTATTCTGGCCTTGTGACACCGACAGTTATCCCGCTGGAAGATTCCATCGCTGTTGTGGAAGACACGAAGCAGAAGGGGTTACATGTGGTCCCTATTAGCGTTCACGTAGTCCACAGATGTTACGGTGCCTTCGATTACTACCGCAGGTCCCACGGAAGCCCAGCTGAATGTCCCCCGTAACATAATACTGCTGCCACTGGCTTTCTGAGTGCGTGGCTCTCTGCGTGTTTCCAGCAGCCGTTCGCCTGGATGACGACGTATCTGGACACTGCCGCCGACCAGGTTTAACAATAAACGGCTTTATCTGACCAGGCGACACGATTCCATTGATCCGCGGGACAATCTCGATAATCCCTTGCCCACTGTAATCGTGACTGACGATGGTGTTGGGTCAGCATGGGGACACGTAGCGGTCCTCTGCTGCGGAACTCACTCAGTGCTCAACACTGTGCGCCGAACAGTGTGCTGCGGAACACTTGTGCCTGACTCGCCAACACTGTGCTCCGCCGTCAGACCTGCCACAGACCGCCGGCTATCCCACTTCATAGAGCTGGCAATCGTCCGATCCGTGTGATCCGTGATGAGGTATGGACGTCCCATTCTTTGTCGCCTTCTCGTGGTTTCAGCATTCTTCAACCGCTTTCCACAGACGCTCACGACAGTAGCACGCGAACAGCAGACCAGCTTCGCCATATGCGAGATGCGCGCTCCCAGGTACTGGGCCACAACAACCTGGCTTTTCTCAAGCCCGCGCAAGCCGACGATTTCCGCATTTGTTCCATTTGTATAGTCTGTCTGTAAATTCAAGAGCGAGCAGCGCTTTTGGTGGGGGAAGTGGCTTTTTCCGGAACAACGCTGCCACCGGCCTACAGGGACACCCAAAATCTGTTGCCCGTTATCTGTCTAGCAGTGTAGATCGGTGTGCAGTGATATACGTCGTTTCTGTTCGTGTGATCTTAGTTGCCAGTGTCAGTGAGTTAACTTCGTATACTTACTGATGTACTTCGATATCTCGAAGTGATGAATCGTATAGCATTGCAAGAGAATGTGCAGAATACGAAGAAGAGGAGGTATTTGCGGAGTAACGATCGTTCGATCGTCTCTAATGTTATTACATCGTGTATTAAAGAGGCGACCCAGAAAGAACTGTTGGATAATATTACCGGTCCCAATCAAAGGGCTGCAATTTATGCAAACATCAGCCTCACTAATAGGACGCATAAGTAAGGAATGGAAAAATTAGCCACATTATTTACTGGAATCACCACGAAGGAAAAAAAATAATTTTGGGAGGACACCCATCGTTGTAGATAGTTTCTAAATCACATAAAACCTTTGATGCTTATGGAACACTAAATTTCTATCTCGGTCACTATTGACCTGATTCTGAGACATATTGCTTAAAACATGTGCGCAATAGCTATTCTAAACACTGCTGACGTTTCCTTCGAAACATGTACACCGATTCTGGACTTGTAAGCAAAAAGCTTGACAAACGAGTTGCGTTCACATATTAATTTTTATTTTTTGGTAAGAACTTTATTTTCTAATCTGCAGCAATGTTATCCTCTTCAAAATATTCCCTATTACATACTATACACTTATGCCGGTGCTTTTTCTAATTCTCGCAACACTTTAGGAACTGTTTCTTCATGATAGTTTATAGTCTCTTAACTGTGCATTTTTAATCTCATCCATGCTTGTAAAACCGCTGTCCTTTAAGGCCTGCTTTGAAATGTTTATACCACTTCTTTGCCCTTGGTTTACTCATAACAGGCTCACCAAAAGCAATATTTACCATTTCTAAAAATTTCATACACTTTATTCCATTCTTACAATAAAATTTAATACAGATTTTCTAATTTATTTTTATACAAAGCAAATAATCGTTGATACTAGCAAAACATATGTAATCTTTCTGACAGCTGACAACAGAGTAAATACCCAACATGCATAACAGTGAACACATATTTTTGAGGCATGTTTATGAAGACAGTAGTACAAATCGGACTAATACAACACACAAAATTATAAACTTCTGCTTACTTTTTAAACACTCTTTGCGTTTCAAGAATTGTTAAGTTTGAATGCAGCCCTTCAAAGAAAACTTCTGCCTTTTAGTAGAAACACAAAATAAGAACAAGCCTTGAATTCTAGAGACTGATTGCATTGTATGGGGTTCGTTTTATCAATACCAATAGAGGGACATACATTCACATGAACAGGCATTCGGTTCTATGTTTGTAGTAGAATCCTGACTTCCGTTCTTATGTTAATATTATTTACTCTATAATGTTGTGTTTCGGAAGAAGCTATCGTTTTTTGTATGCATTTGTCTAAAAATAAACGCAGCCGAGACGTAGCTGTGCACGGCGATTTAAATCGCGCGCCGCGGCAGGGACGGTACTACAGTGTGTTGTGAAACAGCCTGTGGAAGCGCCTTGTGACGCAGGAGGGTTGGCAGAGTGGGGACTCGCTCGCTCGCTCTTCAGTTTAGCGACAGACTATAGTCGCTTGTATGATTCCCCATTCGTCTCTGCTCCGCTCATATGCGTGTCTTACCTCACCGGCACCAGGAAGCATACAACCTCGCGGTGGACAGTGGTCATAATGTCTTGCCTCGTCAGTGCATATCCCTGCAACGCAGACGAGTTTCTCCGTCGTAGCGAAACGTTGCCTAGAACAAAGGCGGGCCTTACCGTCCGCTGTGAACAGGAGCTGCCCAGAGGAGCGCGCCTCGGCTGCAAGTAGCGCCGTTCGCACGTGCTCGGCGGCACAGCCGCTGCGTCGTTGAGTCGCCACAAGCGCGGATTGCCGCCGCCGCAGCGCTTAACGGGACGGCCGCTGTCGCAACTCTGAAGTCTCAGGCCGGCTCCGCTCTGGCTCCCCGCACACCGCTCATAATGGACTCCGTCTCTAGCGGCGGGTCGGAAAAAAAGGAAGACCGCTACAAAGGGACTGCAAAGTGGCTGGAAACGAATCACATAGCGATGAAAATGCAGTTCTGTACGATCTAGAGGCGGTTTCCCCAGCGCGTCGCGAGGAGAAAGGCCTGTTACCTCTTTTACAAAGCCAGCCACAACTAGTTGGAGTTATCGTCCACCTGCTGATCGATAAGCATTGTTCTTATGATGGCCTTCTGGATGAGGGCGTACAGTGAAAGAGGCGGATATGTGGCCACTTTCGGCTTGCTGGCCAACTCCGCGTCTGACTGAGGAGGCAGAGGTTCGAGCTGTAAGCGTCAGGGAGCCCAGTGCCTAATCTCGTGCCACTTGCCGCTTCTTTCACACCCGGCGACAATAATTTACGTATGTGTAATATGCCGACTTTATGCCTACTTTAAACTGTGGGTTTTCCAGTAAGCTGCTTTTCTAAGGCGGTTCAAAGTTCAGAGGAAACAACGTAAGGCCGTAGCACCTCCAACAAGACCGTGCCTAGAGAAGCACTGCCATTGTCAAACAAACGTCGACGTTGAGGGCAGCTTTACCATAACAGTCAACGAAAAATGATGCAATATTTTACCGTATCCGCATCTACATGATTACTCTGCAATTCACATTTAAGTGCTTGGCAGAGGGTTCATCGAACCACAATCACACTATCTCTCTACCATTCCACTCCCGAACAGCGCGCGGGAAAAACGAACACCTAAACCTTTCTGTTCGAGCTCTGATTTCTCTTATTTTATTTTCATGATCATTCCTACCTATGTAGGTTGGGCTCAACAAAATATTTACGCATTCGGAAGACAAAGTTGTTAACTAGTCTTTCCTACGGATATGTAACCAACAGAAGTAGCGAAATGGACATTAGTTTTTCCTTTATTCTTTATCCTCCTTAATGTCCCCGCAGCTGCGTGGCTTGCGCGCCTGACTGCCGTCTGGTGGACGATCCGGGTTCGACTCTGGCTACTGCCAACTATTTTCCTTCAATGGGAGGACTGGAATAGAGTGCACCCAACGTGAATCCGAAGTAGCGACTCAAAGACTTGGGAAGCCGACAAAGGCCGACAGAGCGATGTGCCACCCCACGCCCATCAACACCGCACCCGAGTGACGTCATATGACAGAGGATGACACGGTGGTCGGTCTACATCGCGCAGTCTTGCTGGCCTAATTCCGAGCCTACGTCTTTTGTTTCCTTTTTACCTTTTGGTACCTCCATAGCTCTTCTCCCTGCCCATCCCCACTCTCTACAATACTGCCCAGTTCGACGACCTATTCTCCTGTAATCTTACAGACAGTAAAATCTGCTTATGTCGTGTACGTAGAGGGCTTAAATGGCTTACCCAAAAAAACTCCACAAACAAGTAATGCTTCCGTTCATGATAAGAATAATCTTAATTTGCTTTACTGTACTTTGTTCTTTTACTTCAACAACGTCTTTCAAATATGGCTTGTTAAATCGTCAATCCTCTTATCTTCTGTCCCTCGCTTCTTAAATACGTAGTAAAATCTTCCTAACCTTGTTTGCTTTTGATGGAGTCAAAAACGATTCTCATCATTTATATTATTATCTATTGTTCAGATAGCGAAGAGCACGCCCTTTTACAATGTCCAACTTCTGTTATCTATACTTTTTATGCCTACCTAATCCGGGCGTTAACTGCTGATCTTCATATATTGCATATAATGTTGTGAGGCATGCAGCAGTACGTTACATAACATCAGCTACATTGTTAATCACGCAACATTTCACAATTAATCTTACGTTTTTGTACCGGAATCGTGTCCGTTGTGTAAATTTTGTGAAACATTTTGTTTTATTCGGTTCATTAACAGCTGCACTCCACGTAATACATCGTAGCAAGTACAAACGCGGGGCTCTTATGTTCAGTGGTGCTTTCAAGATTTTGCGAACGCATCTGTTTCGAGATTACAGCTGTTGGTCTGTTCTGATGCTGTACAATTTCCTCGCACACTCTACACAGCAATGTGTGTCACCCCACAATCCAAAGACTTCCACTTTCTGCGGTAAATGACAGCACCAGAAACCTCAGTAGGTTGCCGAGTCCGTAAATACTATTTCTGCTGAATAGCATAATTTAATCAAAATGGTTACAACGTCTGCGTTTTGATGTTACGAAATCTCTGCCATAATTTTCAGTTCTCCTTTAACAGTTCCTGACATTTTTCTCCAGTTACCTTCTATCATTCTTTAAAAGTTGTTGTACGTATCGATATCTAACGAATCGTGGTAGTTTGTTTACTGGAATCCGTAGTTATTGTTAATCCCTGTACCCGTTCCTAAAATAAAAAGCTTGGTCTTGTGGGTATGAACCACTGATGCTACGCTGTATTTTTGCAATATGTTTCTAATATTTCAGCTTTTATTGTTTGTTTTTCTGTGTAGAGATCATCTGAATAAATTCGACAGGAAATATATTTATCAGCGAAGCTTTGCGTTCTACTGCCATTAAGCAAGAATCCAGCGCTATCCAACAATAAAGAACGTCCTTATCTCAGAGATGTTTTTATGATTATTTTAACAAATTTTTCATGTTGAATTAGTGCATATATTTCTAATGGTGGTTATAAATTCTAAATTCTCTTTGGCAGTCATGTCGCTTTACAGCCGCTTGTAACTTGTGCTGACAAACACTTTCGGCTAATACTGTGGTTGCAGAGGCCTTTGCTGTGTCCGTTACCCTGTTGCTATTATAATACGTTAAGGCCTGTACTACGGATCCATCGGAAATAATGACTGTTCGTAGTTCGGTTTGATTTCCTCCCTGTCTGTTTAATATAAACAGAGGTGACCCTGAACTTAAACATTTATCCTTTTCCTGTTTTGGAATCAGCACATCTAACCCTTCCTTAAAATCCTGAGGAATTTCGTTATCTGCCCAAATACTGTTCCTCGCATTGGCTATTTTCTGTTTACGAATTTCGTGTAAGTTTCGATGCTTATTTCCCTCAACCCGCAGACACCTCCTTCCCGACTCTTCACCAACTGAACTAACACTGTCTCTGATTACATCGTTTTCGACGGGACTGTAAATTAACCACCCTCGCTTTCATCCCATGGTACACCTCAGGTGTTACATGCTTCACCCACTGTCCCTGCTGTCGAGACATCTTCGCGGGTACCGGACGCGGTTGGGCCACCCCAAGGGGAGTGGCGGGTTCAGCGGCGTTCGCAGCGCACGAAGCGGAGGTTCAATGTGGAGGCTGGCCGTGTGGCATCGCCCGCTCTGCCTGTGAGTGGACATGTGGCCGCTCCTTCAGGAAGGTCCGAGCAGGCACACGGGGGGAGGGGTTTATTAGTTATTGGGAGCTCCAACGTTAGGCGGGTGATGGAGCCCCTTAGGGAAATAGCGGAAAGGTCGGGGAAGAAGGCCAGTGTTCACTCTGTCTGCTTGCCGGGGGGTCTCATCCGAGATGTGGAGGAGGCCCTGCCGGCGGCGATAGAGAGCACTGGGTGCACCCGACTGCAAATTGTTGCTCATGTCGGCACCAATGACTCCTGCCGTCTGGGTTCAGAGGTCTTCCTCAGTTCATACAGGCGGTTGGCGGAGTTGGTGAAGGCGGAATACCTCTCTCGCGGGGTGGAATCAGAGCTAACTATTTGTAGTATCGTTCCCAGAACCGATCGCGGTCCTCTGGTTTGGAGCCGAGTGGAAGGCTTAAACCAGAGGCTCAGACGATTCTGCAGAGATCTGGGGTGCAAATTTCTCGACCCCCGCTATCGGATGGAGAAATGTAGGGTCCCCCTGAATAGGTCAGGCGTGCACCACACGCAGGAAGCGGCTACAAGGGTAGCGGAGTACGTGTGGAGTGCACATGTTGGTTTTTTAGGTTCGAGAATTCCCTCCCTAGGCCCGACAAGACGCCTCTTGAGACGCGGCAAAATGCAACAGGGAATAACAATATTAATGTGCTAATAGTAAACTGCAGGAGCGTCTATAGAAAGGTCCCAGAACTGCTCTCATTAGTAAACGGTCACAATGCCCACATAGTACCAGGGACAGAAACTTGGCTGAAACCAGATGTAAACAGTAATGACATTCTAAACTTCGACTGGAATGTATACCGCAGAGACAGGCTGGACAGTGAAGGGGGAGGCGTGTTTATAGCGATAAGAAGTGCAATAGTATCGAAGGAAATTGATGGAGATCCGAAATGTGAAATAATTTGGGTGAAGGTCCCGGTTAAAGCAGGCTCAGACGTGGTAATTAGATGTCTCTACAGGCCCCCTGGCTCAGCAGCTGTTGTGACTGAGCACCTGAAGGATAATTTGGAAAATATTTCGAGTAGATTTCCCCACCATGTTATAGTTCTGGGTGGAGATTTTTAATTTGCCGCATATAGACTGGGAGACTCAAACGTTCATAACGGGTGGCAGGGACAAAGAATCCACTGAAATTTTTTAAAGTGCTTTATCTGAAAACTACCTTGAGCAATTAAACAGAGAACCGACTCGTGGCGATAACATATTAGACCTTCTGATGACAAACAGATCCGAACTATTTGAAACAGTTAACGCAGAACAGGGAATCAGCGATCATAAAGCGGTTACTGCATCGATGATTTCAGCCGTAAATAGAAATATTAAAAAAGGTAGGACGATTTTTCTGTTTAGCAAAAGTGACAAAAAGCAGATTTCAGAGTACCTGACGGCTCAACACAAAAGTTTTGTCTCAAGTACAGATAGTGTTGAGGATCAGTGGACAAAGTTCAAAACCATCGTACAATATGCGTTAGATGAGTATGTGCCAAGCAAGATCGTAAGGGATGGAAAAGAGCCACCGTGGTACAACAACCGAGTTAGAAAACTGCTGCGGAAGCAAAGGGAACTTCACAGCAAACATAAACATAGCCAAAGCCTTGCAGACAAACAAAAATTACGCGAAGCGAAATGTAGTGTGAGGAGGGCTATGCGAGAGGCGTTCAATGAATTCGAAAGTAAAGTTCTGTGTACTGACATGTCAGAAAATCCTAAGAAATTTTGGTCTTATGTCAAAGCGGTAGGTGGATCAAAACAAAATGTCCAGACACTCTGTGACCAAAATGGTACTGAAACAGAGGGTGACAGACTAAAGGCCAAAATACTAAATGTCTTTTTCCAAAGCTGTTTCACAGAGGAAGACTGCACTGTAGTTCCTTCTCTAGATTGTCGCACAGATGACAAAGTGGTATATATCGAAATAGATAACAGAGGGATAGAAAAACAACTAAAATCGCTCAAAAGAGGAAAGGCCGCTGGACCTGATGGGATACCAGTTCGATTTTACACAGAGTACGCGAAGGAACTTGCCCCCCTTCTTGCAGCGGTGTGCCGTAGGTCTCTAGAAGAGCGTAGCGTTCCAAAGGATTGGAAAAGGGCACGTCGATCAGATGTGCAGAACTATATCTCTAACGTCGATCAGTTGTAGAGTTTTGGAACACGTATTATGTTCGAGTATAATGACTTTTCTGGAGACTAGAAATCTACTCTGTAGGAATCAGCATGGGTTTCGAAACAGATGATCGTGTGAAACCCAGCTCGCGCTATTCGTCTACGAGACTCAGAGGGCCATAGACACGGGTTCCCAGGTAGTTGCCGTGTTTCTTGACTTCCGCAAGGCGTTCGATACAGTTCCCCACAGTCGTTTAATGAACAAAGTAAGAGCATATGGGCTATCACACCAATTGTGTGATTGGATTGAAGAGTTCCTAGATAACAGAACGCAGCACGTCATTCTTAATGGAGAGAAGTCTTCCGAAGTAAGAGTGATTTCTGGTGTGCCGCAGGGGAGTGTCGTAGGACCGTTGCTATTCACAATATACATAAATGACCTTGTGGATGACATGGGAAGTTCACTGAGGCTTTTTGCGGATGATGCTGTGGTATATAGGGAGGTTGTAACAAAGGAAAATTGTACTGAAATGCAGGAGGATCTGCAGCGAATTGACGCATGGTGCAGGGAATGGCAATTGAATCTCAATGTAGACAAGCTGCGAACACATAGAAAGAAAGATCCCTTATCATTTAGCTACAATATAGCAGGTCAGCAGCTGGAAGCAGTTAATTCCATAAATTATCTGGGAGTAGGCATTAGGAGTGATTTAAAATGGAATGATCATATAAAGTTGATCGTCGGTAAAGCAGATACCAGACTGAGATTCATCGTAAGAATCCTAAGGAAATGCAATCCGAAAACAAAGGAAGTAGGTTACAGTACGTTTGTTCGCCCACTGCTTGAATACTGCTCAGCGGTGTGGGATCCATACCTGATAGAGTTGATAGAAGAGATAGAGAAGATCCAACGGAGAGCAGCGCGCTTCGTTACAGGATCATTTAGTAACCGCGAAAGCGTTACGGAGATGGTAGATAAACTCCAGTGGAAGACTCTGCAGGAGAGACGCTCAGTAGCTCGGTACGGGCTTTTGTTGAAGTTTCGAGAACATACCTTCACCGAGGAGTCAAACAGTATATTACTCCCTCCTACGTATATCTCGCGAAGAGACCATGAGGATAAAATCAGAGAGATTAGAGCCCACATAGAGGCATACCGACAATCCTTCTTTCCACGAACAATACGAGACTGGAATAGAAGGGAGAACCGATAGAGGTACTCAAGGTACCCCCCGCCATACACCATCAGGTGGCTTGCGGAGTATGGATGTAGATGTAGATGTAGATTCACACCAACGGTAATAATGCATTTACAACTTCTTTACGTCCTGTTGAGACCATGGGACACAAGGTTCTAGTCAGACTTACATGACGGTCACCATTTCGGTATAAAACATAAGGTAAATTGTGAACGGTTGGGTGATTAATTACGAAGCTGATGTTACATAAAGTCTCATATCGTTACATAATGTCTCGCGACATTAAGGACAATTTTCTAGTTTTGTCGAACAGTCATTAGACTTGCAACACAAAATAACAGTGACGTTGCACATAATAAAAACTTCACAAATTCTGAAATGTGTTTAAGAAAAGTGACTTCACATGTCGCTGAGACAAGCAATACACAGTTCATTGATAACTGTAAATTACACTGCCCATGTAAATAAAGGTAACGGAGATTATTACTTTCTTTGAGTGATGTACGTAGTTACGAATTTGCAGAGGGATGACAAATTATTATATTAAAAATAGAACTTTGAGACTGAAAATATGGTACATGTAAGCCACAGCCTACTTGGACCACGTTTTCATTCGTTGGACCTTGGTTTTCATTGAGGGTATGGACATCTACAAAAATAAAATTTTGAAAATGTAATGTAAAATCATGTGCTAATGTTTGTATGTCCAATTTACCTAGGTGATAAAGTAGAGGTAGAAAAAACGGTCATTATGACGACATTTACGGTGTAAAAAATAATGTGAATATTTATCTTCTCACTCTTTCAAAACGATTTCGTCTGCTAATAGCACTTCACTGTATCCTCAAAGACCAGTTTTTAAGTGCTCTCTAGCAGTCGAGTACATTTCGCGTCTTGTGCCTGCTAATGCAGAAGCGTATTTATTATAACTACAGATGTGGTTTAAGTATAGTGTACATCATTGAGTTTCGCTATTACCTGTAGTAGTACGCCCTCACTCTAAGGAACAGAAAGAGTTATATTCTATACTAATATTGCCAAGTAACAATCAGAACACCCCAGATGCAGTTTTCGTTTCTCTTTGTGTGTAACTAGTCACAGACTATGGATTGCCTGATGATTGAAAAAAGAAAATGTTTTGGTCGTGAACTGATACAGCAAGCCTACTGCAAGAATAAGTTTATGATGTGTTATTTTGAAGATTAAATCTCGAAATTTATGTGTTATTTTGGCTTCATATAATTTACGGCTACTTTTTAGGGCGCGGAAAGTCATTAATTTGTGATCAGTGTGCCTCCTTTATTTGGAAGGGCCGGCCGGGGTGGCCGAGCGGTTCTAGGCGCTACAGTCCGGGACCGCGTGACCGCTACGGTTGCAGGTTCGAATCCCGCCTCGGGCATGGATGTGTGTGATGTCCTTGGGTTAGTTAGGTTTGAGCAGTTCTAAGTTCTAGGGGACTAATGGCCTCAGATGTTAAGTCCCATAGTGCTCAGAGCCATTTGAACCATTTTTTTATTTGGAAGGTTTTACGCACCTCCTTCAGGGACTTCTCCTTCGTATTTCTTTATTCCTTCGTTGGGCCGCTATTCTCTGGCAGCTCTCAAGAAGTCTTATTTAATGTTCCACGGTTGTTGCCACAGCTTCAACGCTATTTCGCATCACACCAATAGCAGAACCAAACTACAGCACTAGAACCTGCGTTTATCTGTAAAACATAGAAGAAAGGATTCAGAAATTCATTTCACTTTGTAAAATAGATACGAAGAAATGATTTTCTTACAGTATTTGAGGGAAGCCCCTAATTTCACGATTGTGCATGATAATTCTATACTGTGTTGGTATGTTGGGCACTGTGAGTCAGCTTCTCAAACACCATGATTTCCCTGGAGAAAAATAAACTTCTTCCGTTGAACAACTACGGTCTGAGCGAAAACCGTGCGTATGGAACACTGTTTGCGCTATTCTTGCACGGTACCTCACAAAGGGATGATGCTAGTGAACAGGCAGATTCCGCCTGCTAAGATTTATGAGAACCGCCCACAGCGTTGACCAGTGAGCACGACTTTCACAGGTGTATGACGAGCTCGAAGAACTTTTCACTAACAGAATGACAGAAGGCTGTACTGGATGGCGAATATTCAACAGAAGCAAAATTAATATCAGATGTACTCCAAGTAAGCAGAGAAAGTAATGCTGTAGGTAACTACGAAGGAGCTGTAAGAAAGTAACGACAGCACCAATGAATTGTCTGCTGAGGATGACGTCACCTGCAGAAGGTGTCGGCATTGGATGGTCGTGGGGAGGCGCACGCAGTACCTTCACTGAGTGGCTCATATGGCTCTGAGCACTATGGGAGTTAACATCTGAGGTCATCAGTCCCCTAGAACTTACAACTATTTAAACCTAACTAACCTAAGGACATCACACACATCCATGCCCGAGGCAGGATTCGAACCTGCGACCGTAGCGGTCACGCTGTTCCAGACTGAAGCGCCTAGAACCGCACGGCCACACCGGCCGGCTTCACTGAGTGCAACGAGTTGCAACGCTCTTTACATGTGGTAATACAAGATAACGTCCACAACACAGGGGGAAATCTCGATTATACACAAATACACAATTAGTGATTATCCGGAGTCTGCCATATCGTTCAGATGTTTAGGGGTAATAGCTACGTAATCTGCTGTAGTAGGGAAGGCAATGCAAGACTTGTTGGAAGGGTCCCAGTAAAATATGTAGGATCTGTAAAGGAAATCGCAGACAAGACCTCAGCGTGACCAGACACTGCTCCAGTTGTGGGGATATTGTCAGGTAGTCACGACAGCAGGCAACGAGCGAGTTCACACATACAATGTCAGGATCATAACAAACCGGTAGAGTCTATGTGACAGAGTATCAAAGGAGCTCTGGAAACTTTAATAGGAACGTATATCTATATCTACGCGACTTATGTGCAATTCACAGTTAAATGCCTGCAGAGGGTACATCTAACCCCCTTCAGACTATTTCTCTATGTTAAAAAAAAAAAATGGCTCTGAGCACTATGGGACTCAACTGCTGTGGTCATAAGTCCCCTAGAACTTAGAACTACTTAAACCTAACTAACCTAAGGACAGCACACAACACCCAGCCATCACGAGGCAGAGAAAATCCCTGACCCCGCCGGGAATCGAACCCGGGAACCCGGGCGTGGGAAGCGAGAACGCTACCGCACGACCACGAGATGCGGGCTTTCTCTATGTTCCACTCCCGTAAAGCGCACTGGAAAAACGAACATTTAAGTCAATCCGTGCGAGCTGTAGCTTTTTCTTATTTACTATGATGAGCATTTCTTCCTTCGTAGGTGGGTGTCATCAAAATACCGGGTGATCAAAAAGTCAGTATAAATTTGAAAACCTAATAAACCACGGAATAATGTAGATAGAGAGGTAAAAATTGACAAACATCCATCGAATGACATGGGGTTTTACTAGAACAAAAAAAAAGTTCACAAAATGTCCGACAGATGGCGCTAGACAGCAACACGTCAGTGACTGCGCATGACAATCGTGTATAAAAGGAGCTGTAATGAGAGAGAGAATCAGATGCGCCAGCAGTCGCATCATGTTGACGTTACCTGAAAAGGCGCTTTTAGTGAAGCCGTATTATCAGAATTGGGAAGTGCTAGTTCAGCGTTACGATCCTATCGCCATAGGAAGGGGATTCGAATGGGTAAAGGTCCGTTGACAAATGCAGTTGTGGCGAGAATGATTTCGAAATTCGAAGCCACGGGTTGTTTAGACGATAGACCCCGTAGTGGCCGACCAAGCACAAGGCGTAATGCTGCTGAGACAGTTCAGGAAGAAATGGAGACTGTAGCGGGTTCGTTTATGCACGGGTAAGTCAGCGCTCGTGCAGTCGCACGTCGCACCGGCATTCCATACACTACTGTTTCGTTGTCACAGAGGCGTACCCTCCGATGCTATACGTACAAAATCCATCGGCATCATGAACCGTTACCAGGCGATTTAGTGAAGCGGAGGGCATTTGCGGTGTGGGCGTTTCAGAAGATGGCGGAAGGTGTTGTGGACCGACGAAGCTCATTTCATGTTTCGAGGGTCTGTCAACGCTCACACCTGCAGAATTTGGGCTACCGAAAATCCTGGAACTGTCGTGGGAACTCCACTGCACGACGAGAAAGTCACGGTATGGGTTGGATTTACCGTACCCCATCTACCGTTATCAGGCCTTTTTTCTTCGAGGAAATGCGTGATTCTGGTTTTGTAACTGCTACCGTGACGGGTGAGAGGTACGCCGATATGTTACAGAATCGCACCATCCCCTGCCTGGCTGATAAACACGTGCTGGAACGTACGATGTTTATGCAGGATGGCGCTCCACCCCATATTGCTAGACGCGTGAAAGATCTCTTGCGCGCGTCGATTGGTGATGATCGTGTGCTCAGCCGCCACTTTCGTCATGCTTGGCCTCCCAGGTCCCCAGACCTCAGTCCTTGCGATTATTGGCATTGGGGTTACCTGAAGTCGCAAGTGTATCGTGATCGACCGACATTTCTAGGGATGCTGAAAGAGAACATCCGACGCCAATGCCTCACCATAGCTCCGGACATGCTTAACAGTGCCGTCCACAACATTATTCCTCGACTACAGCTATTGTTGAGGAATTATGGTGGACATATTGAGCATCTCCTGTAAAGAACATCATCTTTGCTTTGCCTTACTTTGTTATGCTAATTATTGCTATTCTGATGAGAAGAAGCGCCATCTGTCGGACATTTTTTGAACTTTTGTATTTTTGGTTCTAATAAAACCCCATATCATTCCAAGCATGTGTGTCAATTCGTACCTCTCTATCTACAATATTCCGTGATTTATTCAGTTTTCAAATTTACACTGACTCTTTGATCACCCGGTATTTTAGCATTCAGAGGAGAAAATCAGTAAACGCAGCTTCGTGAAAAGATATGGGAACAATGAAAAACGCCCTTGTTGTAATTATTGTCATGTGATATTGCCATATCCATGCCACTCTACTGTACTTCGCAACAGCAAAAAAGCTGCTGCCTGTCTTTGAACTTTTTCGATGTCCTCCGTCAGTCCTGTCTGATGCGGATCCCGCACCAGATGTACCAGTACTGCAGCAGAGGACGGACAAGCATAGGTGGGTCAGTGTTTTTAGCAGACCAGTTTCATCCTCTGCTGTTCTGCAAATTGTGTGGTGTCGGCTGTCCTGTTTGTCATACCCCTATGACGTTATACTTCGATCTCCGGTGACCTACAGGGAGGAGAATGACCCAATAAGATAGTGTAAATTTTAACGAAATGGTAATTGCAAGCAACAGAAACCTTTTATTGCAATGTTTATTGACAGGTGTGCCCAAATCAAGGATAAGACGCGGGTACCACACTACACAGATAAGAATGTTAATGAGAGGAAGGATCGTCTATCTACTGGGTGTGTCTGGAGGAAATGTACACACTTTGAGGTTTCGTAGGATTCATGGGTCTCAACATAAGTGTTGTTCGGAATGGTTTCCGAGATGGAACACATTTAGTGTAATTTTTTACCTATTTTCTGTATTATTCAAGCGTTGTCATTATTTTCAGCGTACCAGAGTACTGCAGAGCAAGTTGAGATGAACAGTTCGATACGGGACACTTGTGGTCTATGGGGCTGGGAAACTGCCTCAGATTGGCCTACAAGAATTACCAAAGCTACGTCATAGCGCGTCACGCGCAGACTATTAGTCATAGAGAAAAAAATGTATAGGCCCTTTCTTGCAGAAAATATAATGAAGTTTAATTTTGTACTGGGACACGTTTCCACTGAAGGGTGCGGTTTTCGAATTATTCCAGAAAAACCTACAAAAGGGATATTAAATACGAGACCTATTCAAAAAGTAAGATTCGATTGGTCGCGAAATGTAAACCACTATAAAAATAAAATATATTTTATTTGCAGCAGTTATCTACACCTTAAGGTTACTTCTCTTAAACATTTGTCGTCGCGTTGTACCAACTTTCAAATACCCTCGGCATAGAAGGCAGCCGCCAGTGCATTCCTTCAATTCTCTACGCCTGTCTACAGCTCGTTGTCTGCGCCAAAATGCTGTCTTCATAGCCAGCGGTTCATGGGAGAAGAGATGATACCTACAGGGAGACAATTAGGGGCTGTATTGTGGCTGACCAAACTTTACCATCGAAACTGCTGCAGTCCATGCGGAGACGTCCATGCAGAGAATTGGCACGAAGAAGGAAATGCATGACAGTTATGTTATGTGGGCTGCATAACATCAGGCGAAAAGTGAAGAGAAGAAGCAAGTATCTGTGCAGTCACTGGTGGTGCTGAATATTGTCTGAAGTCACGGTGCGTCATAAGGCGATGAGCATATAATATCATCAAATATGTTGCGTCACAGTTTTGGGGAAAAGCTACCGTTTAAAACAATAAAAAACACTTGCTAGTTCGCCTTCCCCACAACATTTTCTGTGTGATCGTTCCAATTTAAGCTATTCGTAATCGTAATTCCTAGTTATTTAGCCGAATTGATAGCCTTTAGATTTGTGTGATTTATCTTGTAGCTGTATCTTAACGGATTCCTTTTAGTTCTCATATGGACGACTTCACACTTTTCGTTGTTTAAGATCAATTTCCACTTTTTCACTTTAAAAATATCTTGTCTAAATCATTATTAAGTTGGTTTTGATCTTCTGATGACTTTACTTGATGGTGAATGACAGCAACATCTGCAAAAAAATCTAAGAGAACTGCCCAGATTTTCTAAATCATTTGTATTGATTGGGATCAGCCGTGGGCCTATAACACTTTGTTGTGGAACGCCAGATATCACTTCTGTTTCACTCGATGACTTTCCACCAGTTACTGTGATCTGTCTAACACGAAAGCACGAACCTTCTACCATAACTGAGACGATACTCCATAGGCATGCAGTTTGATCAGGGCCCCCTTGTTGAAGAAAGAAAGCCTTCTGGAATGCAGACATACGAAATCAGTTTGAGATCTCCTGTTCCTGTGAACAAAGAGCTAGCTAGTTGCGTTTGACAAGATTAATATTTTCTGAGTGCTGACTGTGCGTCGATAGATAGTTTTCTTCGAGGTAATACATGAAGTTCGAGCACACGGTATGTCTTCCAGTATCAATCTGCCAATCAACGTCAGTGATAAGGGTATGAAAAGAAATATTGTTACCGTTCCGTAAAAATCTGGTAAAAAAATTAGACAACAGTAATTTCTGAGATAATTCGGATACGTCCATTCACATATTGAGTTCCGAGAGCAAGATGCGAGGTCTGCAAGCGTCCAGAGCCATGTACTCAGTCGCTGCTCCCTCGAGGAATACGCAAGTGGTGCAGGGCAGAAAATAGATAGCTGACACTAAGTACCCCCCTAACACCTGCTGTAGATGGCGTTGCGTTGTATACCTAGAGATTTAGAATAATCAGTTATGAATAGAATAGATCTTGTATTACGCATGGGCAAAGACCACATGACTGTGTGTACAAACACCTGCAACCTGTGAATGACGAGTGACGTGTTTCCAATCGTCCTGTCTTGCCATGGTCTTGTGTTGCTTCCACGACTACTTGGGAAATTCCATTATTTTCCAACCATTACTTCGAGAATAGGACAAATCGTATTGTTTTATCACTTGCAATATTTTAACCGCTGAAGAAGTATACTCGTGATAATTAAATTGATACATACGTTTTAGAAGGAATCCATAATTTTTGCTGGAGCGACTGCAAGTGGGATTTCCCAGGTCATTCCTCTCCATTTCTATTTAGGAGTCGAAAATTTTTACAGCTATGTAAAGAGAAAATACATTTAAGAAAATTACTGCTTTGCTTTTCCAAAAGGAAATTAGCAGTCTAAATGCTGCTGGAAGAGGTTCAGACAAGGTTCGATTTGTACGAAGCTGTTCTAGTTTTAAAACTACTTGGATAATGGTTATCGGTGTTTCTTCGATAGTCAAGGCTCATGTGCTGGTAAAAGTAAAGATGAAAAAGATATTGCGAATGGCGACATATTTTTTGAAAATGACCAGCAGATTTTTCGATTTTTGAAGGGGTAACGATCTGTAAGAACGATTGATCTAAACTTGCTACGTTGGTACTGTGAACAAGTGAAAGGAAGGGCAAAGTACAGTCGCTCTCTTTACCGCGGACATCCATTTCTACTGTATGGTTTAACGATGATGGTGTCCTGTTGGGTAAAGTGTTCTGGAGGCAAGATACCGCGCTGCTTGGATCCCCAGCTGGGAACTACTCAGGATGATGAGGTGATCAGGAAAGCAGATCTGATGTGCTACGTGTCAGAGTGGGAATATTAGATCATTTAATTCGGCAGGTACGTTAGACATCCTGGAAAGACAGACAGGTTGCAGGTGGATATGGTGAGAATCAGTGAGAAGCGGTGGTAAGAAGTACAGGTGAGCGCAGCGTCATCGATACAAAATCAAACCGGGGTAAAGCAGGAGTCGGTCAACAATCAAGAAGAAGACAGGAATGCCGGCGAACTACTTCAAACAGCGTCGTAGCCGAGACCGATACTAAGTAGTCCGACTTCACACGCCTACAAGTTCTGTTGATGATGAGGAGACGTACAGATGATCAGAGAAAAGCAGTTATTCAGTTGGTTAAGGTACATGAAAATTTAATTGTAATGCGGTACTGGAATTCAAACTGTAGTACTGTGCAATATGCAGCTCCGTTGTCATCGCTAAATAAGTTGAGTGGCGGCCGTTGCCGAGTGCGCTCGCTATGTTGCGTCGCTGTTTATACATTCGCTAAATTAGTTAATGAAGATCAAGAGCTCAGATGGAAACCCAGTTCTAAGCAAAGAAGGGAAAGCAGAAAGGTGGAAGGAGTATATAGAGGGTTTATACAAGGGCGATGCACTTGAAGACAATATTATGGAAATGGAAGAGGATGTAGATGAAGATGAAATGGGAGATAAGATACTGCGTGAAGAGTTTGACAGAGCACTCAAAGACCTGAGTCGAAACAAGGTCCCGGGAGTAGGCAACATTCCATTAGGACTACTGACGGCCTCAGGAGAGCCAGTCATGACAAAACTCTACCATCTGGTGAGCAAGATGTATGAGACAGGCGAAATACCCTCAGACTTCAAGAAGAATATAATAATTCCAATCCCAAAGAAAGCAGGTGTTGACAGATGTGAAAATTACCAAACTGTAAGTTTAATAAGTCACGGCTGCAAAATACTAACGCGAATTCTTTACAGACGAATGGAAAAACTGGTAGAAGCGGACCTAGGGGAAGATCAGTTTGGATTCTGTAGAAATGTTGGAACACGTGAGGCAATACTAACCTTACGACTTATCTTAGAAGAAAGATTAAGAAAAGGCAAACCTACGTTCCTAGCATTTGTAGACTTAGAGAAAGCTTTTGACAATGTTGACTGGAATACTCTATTTCAAATTCTAAGGGTGGCAGGGGTAAAATACAGGGAGCGAAAGCCTATTTACAACTTGTACAGAAACCAGATGGCAGTTATAAGAGTCGAGGGACATGAAAGGGAAGCAGTGGTAGGGAAGGGAGTGAGACAGGGTTGTAGCCTCTCCCCGATGTTATTTAATCTGTATATTGAGCAAGCAGTAAAGGAAACAAAAGAAAAATTCGGAGTAGGTATTAAAATTCATGGAGAAGAAGTAAAAACTTTGAGGCTCGCGGATGACATTGTAATTCTGTCAGAGACAGCAAAGAACTTGGAAGAGCAGTTGGACCGAATGGACAGTGTCTTGAAAGGAGGGTATAAGATGAACATCAACAAAAGCAAAACGAGGATAACGGAATGTAGTCGAATTAAGTCGGGTGATGCTGAGGGGATTAGATTAGGAAATGAGACGCTTCAAGTAGTAAAGGAGTTTTGCTATTTGGGGAGCAAAATAACTGATGATGGTCGAAGTAGAGAGGATATAAAATATAGACTGGCAATGGCAAGGAAAGCGTTGCTAAAGAAGAGAAATTTGTGAACATCGAGTGTAGATTTAAGTGTCAGGAAGTCGTTTCTGAAAGTATTTGTGTGGAGTGTAGCCATGTATGGAAGTGAAACATGGACAATAAACTGTTTGGACAAGAAGAGAATAGAAGCTTTGGAAATGTGGTGCTACAGAAGAATGTTGAAGATTAGATGGGTTAATCACGTAACTAATGAGGAGGTATTGAATAGGATTGGGGAGAAGAGCAGTTTGTGGCACAGCTTGACTAGAAGAAGGGATCGGTTGGTGGGACATGTTCTGAGGCATCAAGGGATCACAAATTTAGCATTGGAGGGCAGCGTGGAGGGTAAAAATCGCAGAGGGAGACCAAGCTGATTCAGAAGGATGTAGGTTGCAGTAGGTACTGGGAGATGAAGGAGCTTGCACAGGATAGATTAGCATGGAGAGCTGTATCAAACCAGTCTCAGAACTGAAGACCACAACAACAACAGCAAATGAGCTAATTATGTAGATCGAAGTGGTTAATAGCACAAGCTGTAGCGTGCATAATTCTGTTCACTGCTCATGGTGTTTGTGTTTTGTTATGCATCACTGGAGTTATGTGGTGGTGATTTACATGAGTGGCGGGCTGTGTAATCATTTCATGCAGTAACAATGAGTGCCAAGACTTATTACATCTCTGAATAAAACGCGGCGTACCTTAATTCAAAGTGAAATGCTCTTTGCTAAAAAGTAGACCCGTATTTTCTATAATCAGAACCGCTGCAGCACCCTTCATAGAAAGATCCACAACGGAGAGTCATCTCCCGGAGTGAGAAGCACGTTATATTTTCTAGAGGCCAGGTGAGCTCTAGAAACCCAGCGAGGTCTACCTCGTGCTGTAGACCTCTAGCGGCGGCCCTCACGTGTACTGCCAGGCTGCTACAGTGCGCGGCTTTCAGAGCGGAGGTGTTGTTCAGCCGCGACCTGAAGCAATACCAGGAGGCTGTCCACACGGAGACGCCAGGAGCAATAACGCTGTGGCTCCCCAAAACAACGGGAGAACAGAACCTCCCTCACAGGCCGTCGCCATAGTTCGCAAGGATGGTCATCCGGTGTACTGCAGAATGACGATTCATCGCTGAAGACGTACAACGCCGTTGGTTAGCACTCTACGCTCCCCAGTTGCATCCCTATTCCAGACGCAGCCGTTTGTGTTGTGATATTAACGGCAGACTACGCTTAGAACGGTCAGTCCCAAGCCTGGCTGCTGGTATTGTCTGAGCAGTGGTGCAGAATGACAAGAAGTTGCAGGGAGTCCATTACTTCTTCTCGAGAGGGAGGTCAAAATGTGAAATGGTTACAACGTACTTGAAACACAACACGGCGATTCTCCCTTCTTGTCTTTAGAAGGGTTGTCAGGAACCTAGACGACGACTATGCCTGTCCTCACGATGCCATGCAGTCCAGCACTGGGGTGCTGTCACATTAGAATTCCCCACAAATATGGAAACTGCGCTATTCGACCAACAGGTCATGAGTGAATATCCACAATGAGGCCCCTTTCAAACACTGTCCAATGCAGTAACACTGGATCACACAAGCACACTGCTTCTCCGTCTGCTTCACAGTGATCGCCCTGTAGCAGATGCTGTTAATGCCCCTTCTGTGTGCCACCAGGCCTGGTAAGAACACTAAAGACTAGCAACACTAATGCGCTCTGGTGACTGTTCTAGGTTTCACAGAGGTGTGCAGCTGAATTGATTTACTTACCAGTAAGTATTAGTAGTGGAACAAAGTCGATATGAGGACAAATAATTTACTCAAAAGGCGGCTTGGTTTTCCCCACCAACCTGTCACATCCCAGCCCCTACAACCCCTGAATATTGCGGGAAATTTATGTGTTTTAGCCGATTCAGCGCTTAGTATGACGAATATACTCATAGTTGGTTCAAATGGTTCTGAGCACTATGGGACTTAACATCGGAGCTCATCAGTCCCCTAGAACTTAGAACTACTCAAACATAACAAACGTAAGCACATCACCCACATCCATGTCCGAGGCAGGATTCGAACCTGCGACCGTAGCAGTCACGCGGTTCCGGACTGAAGCGCCTAGAACCGCTCGGCCATCGCGGCCGGCTTGAAGTTAGCAGCTTCATCGTCAGTACGTAGTTTCACTGAGAGGTCATAGAAAGATTCTTTAACTGGTTGAAAGTTTTCTCTCGCTATAGCCTGCCCATCCAATTGCCGTAGCCTTAGCAATCGTAACTTCTTTCTGACCGCCTCCTTTCAAGCGATGACCTTACGCTTAGTCGACGTCTTGTTCTATACTAAGGGGTCTGCTTCATGGTTTCCACCTTATATACATTTTTCCCAGTTCCATCAACATTTACAGTTAAGTCGTGTACTTTCTTTTCAATTCTATCAACCTTTATAGATCTGTCATTTACGTTCTTCGCAAGTGGAATAACCCTACCATCTAAGGTGCTGACCAGCATCAGAAGGATCTGGGCGTACATCTCTAGGACCTTAACTTTACGTCTGAGAAGCTGAAACTTTTCGTCTACGTATAGATGAATTCTCTGCCTGTGCAAACCCACCTTCTTGAGTAGAGTGCCCGGCATGCACGAGAAGTTGTCTATCGTGTGTTCTCCCCCCCCACCCCACTCCCTCTCTCTCTCTCTCTCTCTCTCTCTCTCTCTCTCTCTCTCTCTCTCTCTCTGAAAAAAGAACACATTGACACCGGTGTGTCAGACCCACCATACTTGCTCCGGACACTGCGAGAGGGCTGTACAAGCAATGATCACACGCACGGCACAGCGGACACACCAGGACCCGCGGTGTTGGCCACCGAATGGCGCTAGCTGCGCAGCATTTGTGCACCGCCGCCGTCAGTGTCAGCCAGTTTGCCGTGGCATACGGAGCTCCATCGCAGTCTTTAACACTGGTAGCATGCCGCGACAGCGTGGACGTGAACCGTATGTGCAGTTGACGGACTTTGAGCGAGGGCGTATAGTGGGCATGCGGGAGGCCGGGTGGACGTACCGCCGAATTGCTCAACACGTGGGGCGTGAGGTCTCCACAGTACATCGATGTTGTCGCCAGTGGTCGAAGGAAGGTGCACGTGCCCGTCGACCTGGGACCGGACCGCAGCGACGCACGGATGCACGCCAAGACCGTAGGATCCTACGCAGTGCCGTAGGGGACCGCACCGCCACTTCCCAGCAAATTAGGGACACTGTTGCTCCTGGGGTATCGGCGAGGACCATTCGCAACCGTCTCCATGAAGCTGGGCTACGGTCCCGCACACCGTTAGGCCGTCTTCCGCTCACGCCCCAACATCGTGCAGCCCGCCTCCAGTGGTGTCGCGACAGGCGTGAATGGAGGGACGAATGGAGACGTGTCGTCTTCAGCGATGAGAGTCGCATCTGCCTTGGTGCCAATGATGGTCGTATGCGTGTTTGGCGCCGTGCAGGTGAGCGCCACAATCAGGACTGCATACGACCGAGGCACACGGGGCCAACACCCGGCATCATGGTGTGGGGAGCGATCTCCTACACTGGCCGTACACCACTGGTGATCGTCGAGGGGACACTGAATAGTGCACGGTACATCCAAACCGTCATCGAACCCATCGTTCTACCATTCCTAGACCGGCAAGGGAACTTGCTGTTCCAACAGGACAATGCACGTCCGCATGTATCCCGTGCCACCCAACGTGCTCTAGAAGGTGTAAGTCAACTACCCTGGCCAGCAAGATCTCCGGATCTGTCCCCCATTGAGCATGTTTGGGACTGGATGAAGCGTCGTCTCACGCGGTCTGCACGTCCAGCACGAACGCTGGTCCAACTGAGGCGCCAGGTGGAAATGGCATGGCAAGCCGTTCCACAGGACTACATCCAGCATCTCTACGATCGTCTCCATGGGAGAATAGCAGCCTGCATTGCTGCGAAAGGTGGATATACACTGTACTAGTGCCGACATTGTGCATGCTCTGTTGCCTGTGTATGTGCCTGTGGTTCTGTCAGTGTGATCATGTGATGTATCTGACCCCAGGAATGTGTCAATAAAGTTTCCCCTTCCTGGGACAATGAATTCACGGTGTTCTTATTTCAATTTCCAGGAGTATATATATATATATATATATATATATATATATATATATATATATATATATATATATATACTCCTGGAAATTGAAATAAGAACACCGTGAATTCATTGTCCCAGGAAGGGGAAACTTTATTGACACATTCCTGGGGTCAGATACATCACATGATCACACTGACAGAACCATATATATACCCTTTAAGTGAAGCCTATACTTACGTCATTCAGTTTTCGTGTTTTATCAATAACAAAAAGAAAGTACTGTGTACGATTCCAGCAGCCTCCACATATTTATACAATTCGTTGAATGATATATCAGTTCCTACATGCACTTGGTAAATTTGCTTTAAATTCAGATTGTCTTGTTTGAATGCTATAATGAGGTTTGTATTATTCGTCACCAAGTATTTCCGGTTTCTGGAAAATTATCGGCTCAAATAAAATACCTCAACACCCATATGACGACCAAAAGAAAAGTAACATAGAATTTGATCCTAATTTTCCGCAGCAACATAATCGAATATGAACACGATTTTCCGCAACCTTTTAAGGTATCGTAATTCAGTTTTCATTCAGATGAATTGCGAGAAAGTCCTCAGTAAACGACGTATGCCTCTTGTCATAGCTCTATTAATTACTGAGATATCAATATCAACTTCGCTTTTTTATATGAAACTACAGTAATCGGAATGGGATTTTCACTCTGCAGCGGAGTGTGCGCCGATATGAAACTTCCTGGCAGATTGAAACTGTGTGTCGGACCGAGACTCGAACTCGGGACATTTGCCTTTCGCGGACAAGTGCTGAACCGACGGAGCTACCCAAGCACGACCTGTCCTCACAGCTTCAATTCCGTCACTATCTCGTCTCCTACCTTCGAAACTTCACAGAAACTCTTCTGGGAACCTTGCAGAATAGCACTCCTGAAATAAAGGATATTGTAGAGACATGGCTTAGCGAAGGCCTGAGGGATGTTTCCAGAGTGAGTTTGGAAGGTAGGAGACGAGGTACTGGCAGAACTGAGGTTGTGAGGGCGGGACGTGAGTCGTGCTTGTGTAGCTCAGTCAGTAGAGCAATTGCCCGCGAAAGGCAAAGGTTCCGAGCTCGATTCTGAATGAGACAGTAATTCAGTTTCACGCTCAAATCCTATGTTCTAAATTTTATAATTACTCCGAAACTAATAATCGAATTTTAAGAGTAAAGTGCCTTTGAATTTGCCTTTTCTAACTACGACACTATCAGCAGACATTACTATAGTTGAAACTTCCTGGCAGATTAAAACTGTGTGCCAGATCCAGAATCGAGCTCGGAACCTTTGCCTTTCGCGGGCAATTGCTCTACTGACTGAGCTACACAAGCACGACTCACGTCCCGCCCTCACAATAATAGATTAACTTCAATAGAAATTAGACAAAAGGAACAGGATAGAGAACAGGAAGAAAGAAATCACGTGATAGTACAAAAATCTGCAGAGTAAAATTTACAACGTGCACACGGCAAGGAAGAAATATTTGAAAGAATCGAGGAATCCGTACCAAATGACAGAATCAATAACCTAACACAACAATATGAACAGTTAACTACTAAATGTGTCAATACTGAAACCCGAGTCGCGACACTTGCGGAAGACATAAATAAACAGAAAGAACAAATAGGTGATTTATCGGAAAAAGTTGAGGAGATTTCAGATAAATTGACTAGTCTTAGTTTTAATGGGGGCAGAGATTCAGATTATACAGCTCCATTGCCCTTTGAGGAAACAGAAGAGTACCAGAATACAAATAAACATGTTGAAAATCAGGGAAAATTTAATGAACGCGTTAAAAGGGAATTTGAGGCTTTACGAAAGCAAGTTAAACAAATTGAAAGCGAAATCGTAGGAAAAGGCAGTAGAAGAAATTTAGAATCCAATAGCGGGGGGGTTTTGAAGAAAATAATTTATTTTATTTACGAGATGCAACAAGAGAGCGCCAGGCGCCCGAACTTGACAATAATCGACATTCGGACTGGGACAGACGCGGTAGGTCTTTGTCTCCACGAGGCGGAAGCTTTGAGTATAAACACTTTTTAACTGTTCGGAAATTTAAGATCTTTCGCAATTCTAATAATGACATACATCCATGTTCATGGTTAGATCAATTTATGTACGCACTTCCACCAAACTGGCCACTAAGTCACAAACTGGAATTTATGTTCAAAAATGGTTCAAATGGCTCTGAGCACTGTGCGACTTAACTTCTGAGGTCATGAGTCGCCTAGAACTTAGAACTAATTAAACCTAACTAACCTAAGGACATCACACACATCCATGCCCGAGGCAGGATTCGAACCTGCGGCCGTAGCGGTCGCTCGGTTCCAGACTGTAGCACCTAGAACCGCACGGTCACTCCGGCCGGCGGAATTTATGTGTGGATATTTAGAAAACGAACCGGCGACGCGCATGCGCGCACTTATTAGAGATTGTAATAATTTAAATGATTTTTATTATGAATTTCTATCGGCATATTGGTCCGAAAACACGCAAGACAGAGTCAAACATAGTCTTATTATGCAGCGTAATTTTAAACAGTCTGAGTTCCGCACACCGGCAGAATACTTTGAAGACATGATTCGAAAGAATCAATTCCTTTCCAACCCTTATAGCCCGACTGAATTAATTCGTATTTGTTTAACTAAGCTGCCACAATCGATAAGACACATTGCTTTAACCGGAAGATATAAAGACGACATTGAACCATTTAAGACTTTGCTACAAGAACTTGAGTATAACGACGACGGAACTTCTTGTAATTTTTTCAGTAACGGTAATCACAATGGATTTTCAGAGAAAAAGGATAATGATGGGAACGGATGTTATAGCGGTAATTTTGAAAATGACAGACGAAACAGACAGGACAATAGATACCAGCCTTATGACAATAACAGACGTTCTAACAGAAATTACACAGACAATTATAATAACAGAAATTCTTACCGGAATTATCAATCATACGGAAACAGTAATCGGTATCATCATGACAGAAATTATTCATACAATAATAGAAATCCTTGCTACAGAAATAACCAGGGTAGTAGACCTAACAATAATTTCAGAAGTGACAGTCGAAATTACACAAGAAGTAGTCATGCAGATAGCCAGGAAAATAGAAATTTTAATAACAGGCACAACCAAGAATATCCATCTAACAGACAGGAGGGACCTAATTGGCATCCTACACGTGACAGAAATTCACAGAGACAAGTGCAATTCGTAGAAATAGATCCGCGAAGTGACGCGAATAATCAAAGACATGACGCAAACAATCGACAATGACTTGTAGCTTCGGCTTCAGGCAGCAATATAGACGATTCAGAAAGTAATGACACTACGACTTTACACTACGTACGCTTGGAAGACATGAGAGATATTTTGCTAGACGAAAAGGAAAATAATGTAAACGCATTTTTACATCCTGTTATTGAAGTATGTGTGAGTAAGTTCACTGCGGTTTTAGATTCTGGGAGCCCATTGAATGTTCTTAGTGAATCAGTTTTTCGTATAAGTGTAAGAACTATTGCTTGTCCTGTGGTACCTGTATCTAAAATTCACAATTCGAGGAGCTGTTTCTGGAAAAAGTGTGGAAGTCAAACAACAGACCAACTTAAATTTCATTTGTCAAGGATATAAATTTTCTGCTAATTTGATTAATGTTCCATTACTCAGTACACAAATTATATTAGGTATGGAGTTTCTTAACACATATAAAGCAATTTTAAACTTTAAGGAAGGAAGTGTGAACTTGACTGTTGCCGGAATGCCGAGATGTTTGAAATCTTTCGAGTGTGTAACGAAATCTGAATCAGACACAAATTGTTAAAGGTTTCTTACTTCTGATGTTTTCGCGGAGTATTATGACGACAATGTGTTCATTCATGGCAACGACAATAGATACAGAGACACGACGGATGATATGATTAATAGTGAAGAATTAATTAATGAAAAGATTAACAAAGCTGAAGTGACAGATGACGTTGCAAGAGAAGAATTAATTCCGCATCTTTTTGTATGGCAGACATACAACGGTTTATACCGATCATCGAGCTCTGGAATTTCTTATGTCAACAAAATTAACACAAGGAAGATTATCACGATGCGCACTGTACCTACAGGAATTTGATTTCAGTATTGTTTACATCCAGGGTTCTTCCAATATTATTGCTGATGCTTTATCACGTGCGCCTATGGGCTTGAAACAAAGTGCTGAGGAAGACTGCAAAGAAAACAATTATTGTTTGATGTATATTCAAGGTGTTGCGTTTGAAAATTTCGTCTTCGCTCCAGGACATCAGTAAGGAGCAAAACAAGGATCCAATCTGGAAGGACATGAAGGAGAAGTGGAGGAGAAAGGAAAACGTAGCGATTAGACAGTATTATTTAGTTCGTAATGATATTCTTTTTAAACGAAAATCGGTTGACAACTCTCTTTGGTTAGTTTGCATTCCTGATGAGTGGATTAATACACTCCTGGAAATTGAAATAAGAACACCGTGAATTCATTGTCCCAGGAAGGGGAAACTTTATTGACACATTCCTGGGGTCAGATACATCACATGATCACACTGACAGAACCACAGGCACATAGACACAGGCAACAGAGCATGCACAATGTCGGCATTAGTACAGTGTATATCCACCTTTCGCAGCAATGCAGGCTGCTATTCTCCCATGGAGACGATCGTAGAGATGCTGGATGTAGTCCTGTGGAACGGCTTGCCATGCCATTTCCACCTGGCGCCTCAGTTGGACCAGCGTTCGTGCTGGACGTGCAGACCGCGTGAGACGACGCTTCATCCAGTCCCAAACATGCTCAATGGGGGTCAGATCCGGAGATCTTGCTGGCCAGGGTAGTTGACTTACACCTTCTAGAGCACGTTGGGTGGTACGGGATACATGCGGACGTGCATTGTCCTGTTGGAACAGCAAGTTCCCTTGCCGGTCTAGGAATGGTAGAACGATGGGTTCGATGACGGTTTGGATGTACCGTGCACTATTCAGTGTCCCCTCGACGATCACCAGTGGTGTACGGCTAGTGTAGGAGATCGCTCCCCACACCATGATGCCGGGTGTTGGCCCTGTGTGCCTCGGTCGTATGCAGTCCTGATTGTGGCGCTCACCTGCACGGCGCCAAACACGCATACGACCATCACTGGCACCAAGGCAGAAGCGACTCTCATCGCTGAAGACGACACGTCTCCATTCGTCCCTCCATTCACGCCTGTCGCGACACCACTGGAGGCGGGCTGCACGATGTTGGGGCGTGAGCGGAAGACGGCCTAACGGTGTGCGGGACCGTAGCCCAGCTTCATGGAGACGGTTACGAATGGTCCTCGCCGATACCCCAGGAGCAACAGTGTCCCTATTTTGCTGGGAAGTGGCGGTGCGGTCCCCTACGGCACTGCGTAGGATCCTACGGTCTTGGCGTGCATCCGTGCGTCGCTGCGGTCCGGTCCCAGGTCGACGGGCACGTGCACCTTCCTTCGACCACTGGCGACAACATCGATGTACTGTGGAGACCTCACGCCCCACGTGTTGAGCAATTCGGCGGTACGTCCACCCGGCCTCCCGCATGCCCACTATACGCCCTCGCTCAAAGTCCGTCAACTGCACATACGGTTCACGTCCACGCTGTCGCGGCATGCTACCAGTGTTAAAGACTGCGATGGAGCTCCGTATGCCACGGCAAACTGGCTGACACTGACGGCGGCGGTGCACAAACGCTGCGCAGCTAGCGCCATTCGACGGCCAACACCGCGGTTCCTGGTGTGTCCGCTGTGCCGTGCGTGTGATCATTGCTTGTACAGCCCTCTCACAGTGTCCGGAGCAAGTATGGTGGGTCTGACACACCGGTGTCAATGTGTTCTTTTTTCCATTTCCAGGAGTGTAAATTGATTTTGTATACACATTTCAGCTATGCACACTTTGTTTCCAGAAAAAGCTCTCATAAATTACGAGAAAATTGCTACTTCAGTAATATGGACAAACGTATTCGATTTGTTCTTGCTAAACGCAATTTATGTCAAAAGGCTAAGCCGCCAACTATGTCTCACAGAGCACCATTGTTTCCTATCATTCAAGCGAGATTAAAGGAGATGGCTGCAGTCGATTTGTTCGGTCCAGTTGTTCGTTCTACTAATGGTTTTGCGTACATTTTGGTAGCAGTGGAACTGACAACAAAATATGTGTGTTTTACACCTTTACGCAAAGCAACAGCTCTTTCAGTATCTAATGCTTTCATCAAACATTTTCTTAAATAAGTGGAACATGTTGATAAAGTTATATCAGATAATGGTCACAGTTTCGCTCTAAAATTTGGCTTCGTACTCTACGGCGTCGTAAGATTAAACCAATTTTCATTTCACTTTTTCACCCTCAATCTAACGTGTCAGAGAGATGGATGAAGGAAATTAATAAATTGTGTCGTCTTTATTGTCATAATAATCACAGAACGTGGGATCAGTATCTTCATATTTTTCAAAACACTCTGAACCAGAACCCTAATGATTCAACTTCTTTACCGCCTGTATTGATATTAAAAAATAAAGCACCGACAAATCGTATTTCTGAAATCGTTCCTTCTGCACCTATACGGAAACTGCGGCGTTCTGAAGTTGTCAACCTGGCTCTACAAAATATTGCATCTGCGGCTGCTAGAAGAGAGAAATCATCTAGACGTCCTGGTCGTTTAAAAACTTTGTCAGTTGGTCAAAAGGTGTTAATTAAGTCTCATCGTTTGTCTCACAAAGGAAAAGGCTTGTGTCGCAATTTTTTTCTGCTCTATAACGGTCCATATAGAGTTCACAAAATTATTCATGATAACACTGTTGAAGTAGAAAGTCTTAAATCACGGCGCTGTAAGGAAATACATCATATATCGAACGTTAAAATTTTTGTGGGATGACATACTTTTGAGAAAATTAACAGTTACACGTAAACACGCAGAGAACACAGGGATACCGCGCCGTGTTCTAGCGGCAGCGCATACACAAAGCGACAGTCAGTCCGCGCGCAGCACAAGGCAGCCGTTGACCGCAAACAATTACTTCCTACGTCACACTTACCTACAGCTGATCGAGCGCTCAGTGCGAATGCACTGACAGCCGTAGACAAATATACAGTCTAATTTTTCCTGTTAAATTCAGTATAAAGCTATAGTGACTTGATAACTTGTGTTATTAACGTTCAGTTTTTCCAGGATAGAGTTGTATAAAATCTTTAAGAACTACAGGTAAATTCTCTGCGTGTCCGACATTAAGAAGACTTTCTATCGAGAAAATTTCAGGGAGAATGTAACGTCGAGGAAGAAAGTAATAAACTAAAACAGTAACTATTAATTGAGTTTATTTTTTAGGTAACATATTTCTACTTAGGTACGTACTTTATATGTAGTTTGCTGCTCGCGATTACGTGATTTATACTTTGTGTTGAATTTTATGCTCTATGAATTTACTTGTGAAGCGACATGCTTGCGTACATTTGCTGATTTTGACAATGTTTTATTAATGAACAGGGTTGTTACTTGTGTATATTATGCATCGCTTGGCTGATGTGCTTTTTCACTGATGTCATATTTTTCATTATGTGCCTGCTGTGCCTATTTATATAAATTGTATTTGTCACCTGATTATGTGTGCTGATATAGCTATGTATGTAAGTTATACTTTGTGATTTATGTGCTTGCGCATTCATGTTTACTTATTAAGATTACATCTCAACATTTTTTTGCTTATGCTGGTATGATGCTAATGACTTATTTATTATGTAAGGTATATACTTGCTGCTTTGGGTATGGATTGCATATTTAAACATTTCTGTTTCGTTGTCATAACTACTCTTTAATTTAGTATATAGAAATGCTTATGTACTGTGTACGAACATAGACTTTAGGTTACACTATGGTATTAATTATAGAGTGTTCGCTTGGCAGAGCTTCGTTGTAGGGATTGTGCTGCATCCACTTGTTGACATTCTGTTCACTACTGGTATATTTACTCGCTATTGCATGTTTTGCTTACGCTCAGTGCTTTACATTTTAAGATAAGAAAATGAACTGCTATAATTCTACGAAATACATGGGTACAAGAAACTTCATTGAAGTCACATGATCTGGAGGTTTAATGGAAGCTGTATAAATTCATTATTATAGAAAGGAAGCTGACAACATGAAATACCAACACTAGCTTTAGACCATTGACATTTATTACACTGCATTCTTCGTGAGCAGTTGAAATAACAAGTGACGCTTGACACAAAGAAATACTCCACATGTTTGCTTCTGTTTTGCCATGATTCTTGAAGTGGTGTACACACTGAAATATTACGATTTATTCATTCAAATTCTTATGTGATCATTAACACTGTATACTCGCACCTACATACTGAAAGTTATCCAAACTGAAGGCTGTTAGCGGTCATGTATGCATTTCTTTTATTTTATGATGGACAAGGAAACCAAGATGTATTTTATAATTCATAATGAGTAGAAGATTTGGCTCAGGTGGATTACACAGAGGTTCTGTGTGAACATTGTGTCTTCGGATTGTATGGGATGATGAACTGAAGTTTACACTAGGATTTTTTCTGTACTTGTTCGATGAGACTGACTAGAGGAAAGAGCTGTTATGGAAGTGAAATGATATTGTTGATAAGGTTTATATGTATCGACGTATTGAAGAGGTATTATTGAAGTATTGAGGTTGTGTGATGCTAATGGTTATTGGAGTTTTGGTGGATAAGAGGTAAGGTAACTGAGGAGCATATTTTTTTTGTTGGTTTATATAGAACAAGAAGGATGAAGATGGCGGACTAGAACACCCCAGTGGAAGGCTGATTGTCTACACACACACATTGTTTTTGGGAAAGAAGTATTTGCGTATGTTCACAAACAGACAGCTGTTCAGCAACTGTACATTTTGATTTGGCTTGGCAAACAATGGTGTTGACATGATGACTATGACGTTGACTAACTACTATTGACTATTATACACTGCTGCCACTACTAATTTATACACATTTTAAACATCAAATTTTGACAGAATTGCATTTACACAGTTAACACTATTCAATTACACAATAGTACTTAGTACGTGGATGAAAGATGAGTGAGTGTGTTTTGTGTGTTTTCCTTTCCTAATCCCAAATAATTGGTACCAACCTGCCTCCTAAATATTATTTTACTTATTTGTTGTGGCTTGCACTGACACCCATAAATATTATAAGATAACTGATATTTGTGTATATGTAATAGTTAATATGATAATTATCTGATATCATTTGTGTGTTTATTATAATGTGTATGTTTAGTGTAAGAGCATTTAGAATAATTTTTTAAAAGCAATTGTGTATGCATTCAGACTGTTGTTCGTGCTTACACCTATTATCACTGGTGGGTGCCACTTGGAAATGTTTAATTTCTGCTGACGAAATGTGATGAACTGTTTAATTTCTGCTGACGAAATGTGATGAACTGTTTAATTTCTGCTGATGAAATGTGATGGACTGTTTAATTATTGCTGGTGAATATTATAGACTCTTACCTGCACTTGTTCAACATTGCTGGGTGCTGCTGTTGGAACTGCTACTATTGCTGTGATGTCACTCATTCCTGCCTGTACCTGCTCGCCATTGCTGGGTGCTGCTGTTGGAACTGCTGCTACTGAGATGATGTCACTTGTTGCTGTCTGCACCTGTTCAACATTGCTGGGTGCCACTGTTGGAACTGCTCAACCACTAATGAGATGTCACTTGTTGCTGCCTGCACCTGCTCGCCATTGCTGGGTGCCACTGTTGGAGCTGTTCAAATACTGCTGATGAAATGTTATGGGAGTGCTATTTGCACCTGTTGACCATTGCTGGGTGCTACTGTTGGAACTGTCAACTACTCTCAGGAGTCAAATGTTGATGGTGTTAGGACAGCAACCAGCCACAAATTTACTTTCAGTTCCTTTATTCAAAGGGCACCGTTACCGGTTTCGAATCGTTGTGATTCATCCTCAGACGGTTTACACGCTTTCTTTATGACATGTTGTGTGTTTTTTACTGATTAATTTTCCTAAAATATAAATAATACATAATTATAAACACGCCACACACAGATGGTTGCGTTGCAGATTTTCGTTGCATGTGACTTACGTGAAACGTCGGTTTGGAGTGTTTGTTTCCATAACATTCGTCCAACACATGTAAATTCATTCCCACTTCATTCTTATTGTTGCACACGTAAGTTGTTCTCACTAAACACTTTAGATTTATCACTGAGAAGATTTCTACCACGCACCACGTGTTTTGATACATACAAAGAGCTTACAAACATATGAGTATCACAGATGCTATGATATATCGTAACATTTGACGATGATAACCTACGTTTGGAAAGGATCATATATTCATTTACGCAACTGTAATGCCTTTTACACTAGTACAGAGACATTGAATTTTTGAGTTGATATTTTTAAATTAATTGTAAAGTTTTTTTTACAGAACTGTATAGGTAAAATAGTATATTATTTACTTACATTTAGCATCATGAGAATTATAGTAACATATAAATTTGCTACTTGATCTGCAGATAGGTGTACTAATATTATTTGCTTTTGAGGCTGAAAAGTAATTTTTGGAGTGCTACTTGTTTATTGAACTATTGAAAAGATTTTATGTGAATATTTCTGTAAACTGATTTATTGTGTATTTACTGTTTATGAAATGTTATGAGACTCTTATCTGCACCTGTTCGTCATTGCTGGTGCCATTGACTGAACTGTTTAACTACTCTGAGAAGCGATACTTGCGTAAACTATTATGTAAAATCACATGTATGCAAGCATTTGTATTCCTTACTGTATTTTTATATATTATGTTATTGAAGGGTCAGTGCAAAGCCAAAATTTATTTAGTTATGTTATATTTACTTATTAATATCATCTTTTATTTTTGTCTGTGTTCTTTGGACAACTTTGGCGGTATTTTCACCACCAATGCTGGCAAAAATACCACCAAATTCTAGCCCATGGAGGAGGGGCATATGAAAAGTGGCTACACTGAGTCACAGAGCCAGAGATTGCGCCAAAGATTATTATCCCGCCGCCTCCACTGGGCAGTAGTTGTTCAGAGGATGTCGAGGACAGTTATTGTTCTGTTGGTCGAGAGAGTAGACGCTGTTCGGTTGGTGTAATGTATAGATAGGAGAAGTTGCAATTATCAGAATATATTTGAGAAAGGAGATGGGCTTTTGATCTACGATGCTGGTGTAATGGAATATTTTCGTCAATATATAATGAGGTAAAAAGGTATTACAGTTTTCTTTAATGACAATCCCTCTTGCTCACAGGTACAGTCAACAAAGCATCTGGCTCGTGTTCATTTATTAGACTTGTAATTCTGGTTTCTATGTGCAATTATAGTATTTCTAGTTTCTCTATTAGTTCATTGTAAATGGTGTTTAAAATATTTTGTCGTATTGAGAAAGAACCGAGCCAGATACATGTACATTGGGTCACACTACCACACACAGAACAGTTACACTTGTGCTTTGGTGATTCGCAGCTTTTATAGTTGCAGGGGACGTAATTAATCAATTGTGTTAATGGAAATTCCTTGTCATTCTTTATTTTTATTTTATGCAGTCAGATTGCGTGCTAAAACTAGTCAGGGCCAACCGGTTACGAGACATCGTAACCGGTCACACAGCTACTAAAATTATTGCATTTATTCATTAATATTAGTCCTTTCTTTTTAATTAAGCCCCTATGCAAACGGTGTTGAATTTGTCTCAATTAACTACTATACTAACAGTTGAAATAAACAGTATATCAGATTAAAAAACGTAGTTTGTAGCAATAGCTCAGGAATTAATGGAGGTATGAAAAGACACAATACCTCAGTTGCGAAGGACATTGCACAGTTGATCTGGATAAAAGAAGTATTGCGATATGTTATAAGAGATAGCTTAACTAAATAATCCAATACGTAGCGCATATTCATTGGAATTTTTTCTGGAATAAGACAGTTTTGGTTTCTATGTGTGACACATATTCGAAACACTTCGTATCATAATTTTCGCACCTGTCGGTGTTGCCAAAGTGTACGTTTCCCCCTATCTCATCATAGGTTATATGGGGGCCTTCCATTTTATTTAGGAAGATATGGCACACTTTCACGTCGAGATCTTTTGGTTTTCTTGCCTTCGTTATCCGTTTTTCATTAGCTAAATAAAGTTATACAATTAAGTCCTGTCCATGACGATGATGTTTGGTTTGTGGGGCGCTCAGTTGCGCGGTTGTCAGCGCTCGTACAAATTCCCAACCTTTGCTGAGTCCAATCTGCCACTTTCATGAATGAGGATAAAATGATGAGTACAGCACAAACACCCAGTCATCTCAAGGCACGTGAAGATCACTGACCACACCGAGAATCGAACCCGGGACCCCGTGCTCGGGAAGCGAGATCGCGACCGTGAGACCGCTGCACACTCCTCTTCAGTGCCAGACGAGAAGAAACGAAGATTTTGGCAGGACAAACGAGTATCTGTAAGCAATATTTTATTCGTGTAACCGTTGTAATCTGAAATGTTGGTAATATATGAGTGTGTATTTAGGAATAGAATCGAGAGGAGATACTTTTGGTATAAAATTCGAAGCGGATCTGGAAGTTAAACAAATATTATATTACAACAAGGAGATATGCAACTGAAATTATAAAACAAATACCTCTATATTTGCCGCGCAAAAACCTCACAAGAGAAGACCTGTTCATCCCAGTAGTTAGGGAGATCCTGCATAACGTACTTTGTGAAAAGACATGCCTTTGAGGAGTAGACCAGACGTTTTCCATTGTGGCAATGCGCGCAGTTCCTGAACACTTTCAAGGTCTCAGGCGTACGCTTGTAAGCTCGTGCAGCAAATTAGGTCGTGGACACGGCGTAAAGCTAGTAGGAAAAGTTGTGAAGTGGGGAGAACGCCGTAAACAGGTGTTGCGCTAGGTGCTGCGGCCCAGTAGCAGACACATTCACACACTCACACTCACACACACGGGACGCCGCAGCTCACTCAGTGCTTCCCCGGGCGGCGAGTGGGCGTCCGCCACCGGGCCGGCGTCATTAAGGCGCGCCGTGGAAACCTTCTGGTCGAGCCGCGCCGCATTCCGGCCGCGCTGGTGACGTCTGCCGGCGACGCCACAACAACAACTCGTCCTGCGGTGTTGTTTTCCACCAGGCGGGAGGTACTGTGTGTATCGAGCACACCGGCCACCGGTACACAATAAGACGATGACATTGTTCTTCACATCCTTATTATCCACTAGTAATGGTAACGTAAAGCGCAGTAGCCAGTCTGCAAAATTACGACTGTTGGATGGCTGGGACGCTAATCCTCAACTTTTTCCTCTGTGAGGTGAGCCACCAGAACCCTCCGTAGCAGTTATCATCCGTCCATTCTCGTCTTATTACGAGCAGTGTCTGAATACCACGCGGTCCCTCGGTCAAACTTTAATATAACCACCGCTCTTTTTCTAGTATCATCGAACACACGTTTTATGGATATCAAAGTAAATTTAGAAATCACAGATAGCTGATTTGACACTGGCAGATAAAAAGTGTGTGCCGGAGTGGGACTGGAACGTGGAAACCACGGCCTTTGCCTCTCCCGAGAAACGACTCTACCAGCTGCTTGCCAACTCGAAGGACAGTTCACGATCTCCACCGCTTCCCTCACCTCCACCTACAACCCTCCACCCCCTCCGCCCACACACAGACCTCACAGCTTCACGTACGCCAGAAACCAAAACTCCTCTGCTAACATTACTCAAGTAATACTATTGGAAGGAAGGTTATTGCGCAGAAATAGTGCAGCCACAGGCCAGAGGATTTTTTTCAAGAGAAGGATATAAAAGTGTGAGGGTCCGTCGTGAGCCGTGTGTCGAAAGCTCAGTCGGAATAGCAATGTAATCTCGGTTTGACACTCAGTTTTAATCTGTCATGAAATTTCAGAGCGGCGCATCTTTCGCTGCATAATCAAAATTCATTACACAAACAGATGACTACTTATCCATTCCCTTCTTTCCTTGCCCGGACTATTTAATCCTCCTAGTGCCAGAATTATTAAACCCTGCTACTACTAGATTTTTTTTTCTTTCACTCAGTACCACAGGCGTCATATAGACCCAAGTAATTTGCTTCGGATGTACTCGCAGTAATCTAGTGGACTAATATAAGAACATGCATTACAGCTGTTCAATGTAAAAGCAATGATTCTATGTTCGTAAATATTATGTTAAACAAACTAAAACAAAAAATCAAAAATGGCTCTAAGCAATATGAGACTTAACATCTTAGGCCATCAGTACCGTAGACTTAGAACTACTCAAACTTAACTAACCTAAGGACATCACACACATCTATGCCCGAGGCAGGATTCGAACCTGCTATGCTAGTAGCAGCGCGGTTCCGGACTGAAGCGCCTAGAATTTGCTCGACCACGGCGGCCGGCCAAAAAAGGAAATTAGCGTCATACGACCCCAGTTGTACACCGTCGAAAACGCGTGAACAATTTTTAATGTCTTGTAAATACAGAAGTGAATGAAACATCACTGGTTACAATTGACTCAGAGGGAGAAAGTTCTATATTTTGAAAATAATAGTTTTGAAAACAAGGGAGATACATAATTCCAATGTTCTTAAGAGGTTATGTTGACCACAGAGGATGAACACACTGTCGACAACAACTCCTTCCGAAATACATGCGCGGTGGTCGAGCGTTTCTAGGCGCTTCAGTCCGGAAACGCGCGAGTGCTGCGGTCGTAGGTTCGAATCCTGCCTCGGGCAGTTCTAGGGGATTGATGAGCTCCAAGGTTAAGTACCATAGTGCTCAGAGCCATTTTAACCATTTGAAATACATGCACAATGATAACAACCATCCAGAGAAACACTTAAGTATAGCTGCTCTTACGCGAACGCTTGTAAAAGAATAGACGATTACGTTTAGCATCATGTCCACGTTGCGACTGCTGGTGCCATTGGTGTCAGACAGACTTGGACGGGAGGAACTTAGCCCTACACTAATAGGACCAACAGCTACGGCGTTCGCCGTAAGTCAATCAACCAAACCACAGAATGGGGGCGGCGGACAGAACAATCAGTTGCACCCCAGGAATGCCACGCTAGTCGATGTACTCCTCCTCTAGCTTCCATCATCTACTCGCTGTAGCGAACAGCAGATTCCACTACTTGCTTCAGGTTATGTCATATCTAGCTTAAGCCACCCACCCATAACTACACTGCATCGCTCCTAAACATCGGGGAAGTTCAATACTGTTCCAGCCATTCCTACAAGTACTCCAACTAATTTTCCACGGTATTAAGATCAAGTGATTATGCGAAGCTATCGGCTTGCCGTAGTGGGTACGTGAAACCGGGAACGATTGCGTACTACCCTGCGAACACAGGTGTTGCCATCTTGGAACACGGGAGTAGACCAAGATCTTGGTACGAAACAGAAACCAAAAACATCTAACAGCCACCTACAGCCTGAACTGTTCCCTCCACACATAGCAGCTTAAGTGCCCAAGGGGCTGGCATAACTTCAGAACAGAGGGAGCATCGCGACTCGTCGGAGCGCCCTGCACGGCTGCAGTCAGCTGCTGTCCAGTTTCTTTCTTGCACGCCCCACTGAAGACGTGTCATTCTCATGACCGGGTTTTTGTAAGGTACTCTACTCCAAACGACCATTGCGTGCCATTCCCTCTGCACTGTCAACTAGTAAACTTTTTCAAACGGACCTGCAATCAGGGACAGCGGTCGAGGCTTGTGGCAGGGCGCGACAGTCGTCTGCGGCCACGGTCGCTTACGACCTTTTCACGACCACTGTTATTCCACGTGTTTCGTGCCCGCGAATGCAACACCATTCTTTGTGCCCCGAAAACTGGAGCAAATTTTTCCACGGAGTGGTCACGGCTGCAGGTCCAGACACCCCAGCTCTTTCCTATCATTCGTCACGTTTCCACGTCGATCCACCTTGGTGCGCTCGTTCCACACCTCCGCCTCCCTCGCTAATACCAGCTTTTTAAACAACGATGTGTAGGTTGTCTGATAAATCCGACTGAGCTGAAAATGAAGTGCTGTTTCTTAAAAATGTATGGTTTAGTTTTTTTCCTTGCTGTCTGTTTTAACTACGATAGCACTGCATTTACACCATTAGACAGGTTGTTTCTCCTATAAACATTCGTTCTCCTCATGCTCAATTATAAACAAAAATTGTGTACTACACACAACAATATGCTGTTTTGCTTTCTTCCTCGCAGTCGGCTTTAATAGAAAACAGGGAAGTGATATTTACAGCTTATAGGCTTAATTATACAGTCTGAATCGTCCTAAACTTTCTGATTCTGTCCGTTCGCATTTTGAAACTGTACCAAATGCTGTCATGAAAACTGCTATCCTCACAGAACCAGTAGCTGGAGGGGTCTCTCTCATACGCCACAAACCACTGTTTCCACCCGATTTACCCACTCATTTTCAACGACTTCGGTTCGCAATCACGGTTTCGGTTCTTATAGCAATGAACAAGCCTGAAGATCAGAAAGAGATGGGACGAGGACATGGAGACAGAGGGAGAGGAGGAAATGTGCATAGACTGGGGGAAGAAGAAGATGGACAGAGAGAGGGGAAGGGACGAGGAGATGTAGATACGGAGGGTATCTTGTAAGTAGGCTGTTTAGGTTTTTTTATTGGTAACGCCACGTAGCGCTCTGTATGAAAATCACTAGCTGTGCTGTGTGCAATCTGTGGCTGGTTTGCATTGTTGTTGGCTATTGTCGTGTTGGGCAGCTGGATGTTAACAGCGCGTAGCGTTGCGCAGTTGGAGCTGAGCTGCCAGCAGTGGTGGATGTGGGGAAAGAAATGGCGGAGTTTTGAAATTTGTAAGACTGTGGCGGATTTTTGAGAGCGGATGATCTGGACGTGTGTCCATCAGAAACAGTACATTTGTAAGAATGGATGTCATGAACTACTATATAAATTATGACTTTTGAACACTATTAAGGTAAATACATTGTGTGTTCTCTATCAAAATCTTTCATTTGCTAACTATGCCTATCAGTAGTTAGTGCCTTCAGTAGTTTGAATATTTTATTTAGCTGGCAGTAGTGGCGCTCGCTGAATTGCAGTAGTTCGAGTAACGAAGATTTTTGTGAGGTAAGTGATTTGTGAAAGGTATAGGTTAATGTTAGTCAGGGCCATTCTTCTGTAGGGATTATTGAAAGTCAGATTGCGTTGCGCTAAAAAATATTGTGTGTCAGTTTAAGCACAGTCATGTATAATTTTTCTAAGGGGACGTTTTATATGTCGATCCTTAGCCGAGGATACCTCACTGGAATCTTCTGATTTTTTTCTTGTAGTTTGTGTGATTAGTGTAGCTATTGTTTATTGCTAGCGCGTAATAATAGACAGAATCTTCTTTGTAGTTGTAGTTTTTCATTGTTGTACAGTAAACCAGTTGTGGCATACATGTAGATTTGCACCAAGTATTTCGCAGCTGCGCTTGCAATTAACTAGATATTATTTTCAATGCTACGTTAATGTGTTTTCTTATTTTGCTCTTCAAATTGTGCTTTTCTGTGTTGTCGTGTGAAATATTCTGACAATAATGGCGTGTGAAAAACGTAATACTAGGCTCCAAAGTAAACTGAGAAATGACAGTGAAGACGAAAGCAGTGTGTCAGCGCCACTGTGTAATGAATTAACTAATGTTCAAACTAGTAATTTGGTAATCGTGCATAGGGAAATGGAGTGGTGTGCAAATAAGGGTGTAGGCAGTGAAACAATTAGTGAACAGGGAAGCACTATCGATCGATCGGTCGGCAACAGCTCGCCTCAGGAATCCGAAATGACAGAACACAATATTGCAAATACTGTAGACTCAGGTTTTGCGTCCTCACCGTTTTCTCGAATAAGGCAAGACACATTTTCTGCTTTTCAAACTGCGAATATTGCCGGTTCAAATGCATTGCCGAATAGCACTGAGGAACATGTTTCAGACACCAGTGCATTGTTATTACAATTAATGCAACAAAAGAACCAAAATCAGAGACAAACACAGCAACAGTTAGACACAATGGAACAAAATCTTCAAAAGTTAGACACAATGGAACAAAATCTTCAAAGGTTAAGACACCACGCTTGAACAAACACGTGAAGATTTAACTACTGAGTTACATAAAATCGAATTGAAATGCCAAAAAGTCTGTAATGACGTAAAAACACAAATTTGTGAGCATTTCCAACCTATTTTTTCGCGTCATGAAAGTGCATTACAGAATCACGAAGCAGCCATAAAGGAACTGCAAACTATTGTTCATGAAAATCACGACATCTTGCAAGCTAAAATTGACTCAGTTGCATCTACCGATTCGGTTATGCAACTTGCAAAAACTCAGGAAAACTTAAAGGACACAGTAGATACGATTTCAACACAAATGGACACTCTAAAACTTGGTTTAGGAAAACACACAGTTCATTATCGGAGAAAGTAGCCGAACTTTCGGATCAGTTCACTAACTTATCTACAAAGGTGGATATTGATCTGAGTGACACAAGACCTGTAGCCTTCACTGACACAGAAGAGTATGAACAAATTAAGAAATTCAAACAAAATCAGAATCAAATTAATACGCAACACAAAAGAGAAATCCGGGAAGTACAAGATCAGCTGACACAGGTAATACAAGAATTACGTATTTCAGAGGACACTCGCACTCCAATATGGGAAGAGGGACATAGAAATACGGGACAGCCACAAAGTAATAACACGGGGTACTTCGGAAATTATGAAAGAAATTGGCAAGGTACACCGAATTTTGAGATGGTACCGCCGAAACGCAGTAACAGTGACCGATATGCGACTCGCCGACATGATGATTTTGACTATAAGCTGTTCATTACTACACGTAAATTCAAAACATTTAAGAATTCTGGCAACGACATTCATCCACAAGCATGGCTCCATCAATTCTCTCATTGTTTTCCTGGTCATTGGAGCACAGATTAGAATTTATGTGTGGCTACTTAGAGAATGAACCAGCTGTAAGAATGCGATCGGTCATTCACGAATTGCCACAGTGAAGGAGAATTTTATCATGCCTTTCTCTCAGCATATTGTTCTCAAGCTACTCAAGACCGAGTAAAACATAGCATCATAATGATGAACCATTTCGAACAATCTGAATTTTCCAGTCTTGCGAAATATTTTGAAGACATGTTGCACAAGAATCAGTACGTGTCAAACCCATACAGCCCCTCAGAACTCATCTGCATTTGTTTCATTAAATTGCCTAAACATTTACGACATATTATTTTGGCAGGACGTTGCAAAGATGACATTGAAGCTTTTCAGGGACTGTTACAAGAATTGGAAATTGACACTGACAATCGCGGGACGCGAAAACAGGAACACAACAATTACAGGTCACATCCGCCACAATTTCATGAGGAAAGAAACAATAACTGGACACGGCAAGGCTATTCTTACAACGTAAATCGTGACCAAAACAGACACCACCCATATGACAACCACTGGCAGAGTAATAGTTACAGAGAAAGGTCGCATTTCCGTAGTAATGAATATGACAGAGACAGTCACAGAAACAGACAATATGGCAACCACAACTATTATTATCACGGGAGACAGGATAACTTCAGATGCAACGGTCCACCGTGCAGTGATAATTCAGGGAGAAATTCTCCACCACTTAACCGACAGGAAAGAAACTACAGGAACTACCGACATGACGACAGACAATATAATCACAACAACAGACCTGAATTTCATCAGAACTGGCGGGATTCAAACAGGGCTGGGCCCTCTCGGCAAGGTGAATTTGTAGAAGTTAGGTCCCCTAATCCCAATAACGACGCGCGCCAACAGAGAGACAGACAATGACTCGCACCGCAGGCAGCCACGTGCGCCGGCCCACTCAGAGAAAAATAACATAGACACTAACCTTGAGTAAAGATTTGAGCATTCTTTACCGATGTACCATATACCACATGATAATTCCGTTGAAGCTGGAGCTCTGCATAGTAAGAAGAGTAAAGGCTTGCACCACATTTCACATGTAAAACCGTTTTTTGAAAGATAATCTGCTTTTTAGCTTTGTCTTTGCCATACAACTTATCACTTCACGTTACTAGTATGCTTTGTCAGACTTAGAAACTGTTAACATGCAACAATGTTTGAAGTTAAACATCCAGTCTAGAACCAAGAGAACTTATTTAAACAGAAATTACGAATGCATTGTTATAGTGAACAGACGACACAGTGTTATTGTATGTGTACATTCTTGCTTGTTAGTTGCACGATTACGTAACGACCATAAGGATCACATACTTAGAACATGTACCGGTACTGCTAATGAGATTTTAATGCAACATTTTGGTTCACTTGAAAATACATTCTGGATTTAAAGTACTTTCTGAGAGATATCAGATGACACAGTGGTTAGTTTATTTGACAGCTACACGATTATATCACGACACTACTAATATGTGACACAATTTATATTATTGCTTTTGCGCTGTATCTGTTTTATATCTGTACAGTTTTTCTGAATTCTTCTGGAAAGGGAAACATGTTTTAGTAGTAACTTTTGTGGTATAGCTACAATGAGACTGGCTTTTCTGTAGCAGAACAATACGTTACAGTACACTACTTACTTCATCACGGCAATAAGCGTAACAACTACGATATCTATACACATAGCAATTTACTTCGTTTATTACAAGGTAAGTACATTGACTTCTACAGAACTTTGCTTATGGACGACGATAATTACGACACTTGGCACATTTTTTACCCCCAAGTAATGACAGAGATTATGTTACAACAAGACACGCAATTTAGCGCCTCAGTACACGTATTTGAGTGATTAATTTTGTACTTACAACATTTATTTTTAAAGATTTTTGAATCACGAAGAAAGTTTTCCGTGATACATTTCATTTCATTTCTGTAATCTGTAACACCTGAGGGTACAATTACATTAATCCTCAGGGGGTACATGCATACTTTGTGTACCATGTGTGTGGCAAGCACAAGGAGCCCTAGCTAATATGGTATTTGCTTATACAACTTTACACATCGGTATCATATTTCTCCAACACAGAATTACACAGCTACCTGATTATTTAACAGAGAAACAAACATTTTTTTACTATGTCAGTGACAGATGTTTACGTAATTACACAGTTGGATAACTTCACACTTATGAAACTGTATTTTGTATGTACTTTGTGAACTCTTCATATTTTTTTCAGAACCATTGTGATACTATGAGAGCTGTGAATGATGTATTTGGTATGAGATCATGATTTTTAAAGTACATTTGAGGTAGATGACACTATTAAAATGAGCAGGGAATATTTTTTAGGGTTTGAAATTATTGTAGAAAACTACGATGTTTTTGAGATTTGGCTGAGTTTTTATGATGTTATTATTACGATGACAATGTGTATTATGTAGTTGTGGTAAGTTTATGATCAATAAGCTGATGCTATATGAGGAATTTGATTATGCTACATATTTATTATGATGAAATATTGAAGAAGTGTCGACGAATATGTATATGTGTAATAAAGTAAGAAATAATGAGTAGTGGTTATAGACTCTGGTTTGTGAAAAAGGTTGTTGGAAACCAAGAATCGTACTTTAAGAGTTATGAAATGTATCTACATGCGTGAATGTCTCACAATGCCGGCGAAAATTTTTTGGACACTGTTATATTTATAGGATTTTGTTTCTACACATTTGTAACGCAAATTCTCCAACTGTGAAATTTTTTACATGAGACTGTCACTGTAGTGCAAACTGGTGTCGTAAATATTTCGGTAAGAAAGCTAAGTGACCTTGACATAATGCGTTATGGGCGACCAGCTGTGTGAGTCGCCTGGAGAAAAAGCAATTAGGTGAAAAAAAGAGACCATTAACCTCGCTATTGACATTCCATTGTAGAAAGCATCGCAAATACGACACGCTCATTACTTGGAAACATATCGTACTTTGTGCTACTTACTGAAATGCTTATGAATTGGTGGGAAATATTCTTACATCTGCAAACCTGACTATGACAAGTGTCTTTCTACGAGAGTTGAGAGCTACTGACTTACGAAATGCCACATAGCTACTGAATGATGTTTTTATGTTGCTTATTTGATTTGATATCTGTTTTCCAGCTGTGTTGCAGCATTGGTTTTATAAAATAAACTTAAATGCGTTTGCTAATGTGAACACTTTCTGTCAACAGATCTATTAAATAATTATTTTATGATCCACATTCTTCGAAAAAGGAGCTCTTAGAATGGAAAAAACAATAGGAAGGGACTAGTAACAGTAACTGCATATATAATTTTCTTTTCAAGTATTTGGTAATTTTTTGTAGAATTAGTTTTTGTGGTGCACCACTTTAATTACATAGACATTAAGATGTGATTATACATTTCCCTTATCTGCATTGTTGTCTTTAGTGTACTATTTTTTCTGCTTGTGGGTTTGTCATGTTTAGATATAAGTTATTACATTTACTGCTGCTTGCTTTGCCAATTTCCATTTTTTTGTAATTTCTGTTTGTATTAATTTTTTTGTGCTGCTGCATTGCCTCGTCCCTTAGTTTATGCATCTGAGCTCAGTAGATTTAAGTTAGCTTTAGAAGGGGTAGACTATATAAGAGAATGAGTTGCGATGAATTGGAAGAAATGCATTGAGAAGTTATACGAAAAAAGTACAGAAAGCAGGTATAGATAGGACTTTTTGGAAATAAAGAAGAACAAAGGGAGTTCTCCGAGAAGTAAAGAAAGTTTTGTTTGCAAAATACTGCAGTAAAACAAACCCTGTCCTTTCCTTGTGTTATCCCACTATGTGTTTGTGTACCCTTGGGTATTTGTGTTCTTCCTGTCTTTATGTGTTTATCTGATGAGGGTTACGTTGTAGAATTTTTCTGATAATATGTTATTTACTTTGTAAAGATGTTTAGACATTATTTATTCTGTTTTGTTTTAATGCTCATGTGTGAAGTTGATGTTTCAAAAGTTATTCTGATCTTTTATGTATTTACTTATGTCATAATTCCTGTAACACTGATGTATATGTTTATTTATATTCTTTTGTGAAGCCCCTATTACTACAAATGTTATCTGTATTGTTATGTTCTTTAATGATGTATTTTGTACCTTTGTAATTGTATTCTTATGTTATAAAATTGTAATTGACACCAGTTCATCAAATTAGGTAACTTGTAAGTTACATTTCACTGCACATGTTTCTGTTGGTCATAGTATATGGACAATATGAGAGAAGTAGGGACTGACAGTGTTTGCACGTGTGTTAATAATTCAGCAAGGGACTGGATAACAGCATTGCTGGTTCTAAGGACATTTCAAACAAATTTTTTCTGAGTGGACAAGTGGTGGTTTATGGACTTGCTATATTCTCCGCAAGACTCTTCGATGGTGATTGTGCACCTGCACAGTCGCAACAGATGGCCGTCTCTACAAGGACTACAGTGGGTCTGCACACTTGATGACCCACCAATACCATTATTTCCACAAAGACTGCAGTGGGTCTGCACCATTGATGAGGTACTGTAGGGAAGCAGCCTACCCACGACGCAGTAAATTCACATCAGTCTTTGCATTGTGTGCCAGCCTAGTCTGCTGTAACTAGCTCTGACGTCATAAATGTTGCGCAATACTTTAAAAATCAAGCAAATAACCTAAAACATTTCTAGCATGTCAGGAGTAATACTAAATTAATGTTTGTGGAATATCAGTTCGATAACTTTAGCCATTTTCGAAATTTGGACGTTTTTCTGTAAAAATCATTGGCGCAACATAAAAGAGCTAGAAAGTTAAAAATTTATAATTAGATTCATTTTTCACAATTTTTAATAAAAACAGCACTTTGGATTTCACAAATTTAAGATTTTAGTGGAAATTCATGATTTTCTGGTTTTCGTCTTAAAACGTAAGGAAGCAAGATAGATTAAGTACGCTAATAAATAAGGCTAGGATGTTTATATTTAAGTAGAATGGAGATCCGCTATCACCATAAGGATGTGAGAAGTTTCATTTGAATACCTATAAAACTATAGTGATAGCGTATCTCCAAAGGGCCAGTCCAGAGCTCGTCTACTGCGTGCAGTATAATTAAATTAATTCTCTCGCCCAAAATATTTAACTTAGTCACGTCAAACTTTTATTATGATTACTTACCTGTGTGTTGAATACACATTTAAATTGAGAGCTTCATCGGCTATCAGCAAAAGAAGCTATGATTTATTCGGTAACTTAATGTGATGCATTACTAACCCAGCGGCTAGTCGGGAGAGCCGATTTGATCCGGCGTTCCCTTAGCCGTCCGCACTGCGGCTTTATATATAAGAACGCTACGCGAGGAAACAAGGCCCCACTTGTCTCCAGACGCTGAACAGCACGCCATCTGTGTCGGGAGTCGCGTCGCGTCGGTATCATTGCTACAAACCGCCTCGGATGCCGTATTAAAGTTATTCGAGATACGCGTAACCATGAAATGATTGTCGAGTGAAGTGTTAATTCTGGGATGACTATAATTATCTAGTTTCAGTTTGCGTATGTCGTATTTTCAGGTGCCGTCGCGGGACAGACATTCTACCAATTATTTAGCGTGGCGTTTGATGAAACTAATCATCAAATTATGGCGAGCATTCATTTAAATATTTAATTTGGACAGTTATAGTTGCATCAGCGTATTAGACTCTGAACTGATCTGTTAGTCAGATTGTGTGGATTCTTTGTTTTATCTGTGATTTTCAGAATATAGAGAAAGTTTTTTCACAATAGTTTTTGATTATAAATCCCAGACAATCTCCTAATTCCTCAGAGCTATAAGCTGTAACTATAAGTGTATTCTCAGATGAAGTGGACACTAGGAATTCTAATTACAGGCTTCACGTTTTGCTAATCACTTTCTGGCTGCCAATATTGTAGTTAGAGAGCCAGTGTTGAGAACGGCGAAAGACAGCATAAATAACATTCTAAACAATAGGAAATGGTTTTACATTCTACAAACCAAACAAATTAAATAACAGCAACATATTTTCCTACCCGCCGCCCCACATACGGTGCATCGGCTGGGAAATACGAAGAAACTGAGTAAAGTGAATGTGATTTTTAAATATTCGGATTTGCGAGTGAAATGCGACATGCAGTTGAGTATAGAACAGTGAAAGTGTTACGTATGTATGTGGACGACGCAATTGGATTAACAACGCATCTGGATTGACGGAGCTGGCACTGAGTCTAGCAGCGCTGCCGGCATCGCGAGAAGCCAGTTTCGTCTCACCGCAGTCGTCCGCTGGAGCAGCCGGAGCCGCGCCTGCAGTTGCGGGCCACGAAAACACACAACAGCCATCGGAGTGCCGTCTGCAATTCAGCGAGCTGCGTCGCATCAGTAATCCTGGTACGCCACGCCGGCAACGCCATACGTCGTGCAGAAGGAACTAAGTTAAGTGAGAAGCTGTTAAAAATTTTACTAACCTGCACTAAAAGACTGTCGGCGATGGAACCGCCAAAAGACTCTGAGGTTAAACTTAAATCAGAACCTATGTGTGTTGAGGGGACTGTAAATCCAGATAACGGTTCAAGTGTAAATGTGCATGAAAGTAGTAATGTTAAAGTGAAATATGAAGGATTGTCACCTGGTGTAGCAAGGAAGGGCAATGATTCAATAATAGAGACCCCTGGAGTAAAGCAGAAATCAGAAATTGTTAATTTATTGGATGATAGTTTATCTGATGAGTTAAAAACGAAACCGGCATCAGAAGTGGTAGAGTTTAAACAGGAGAAGTTAAATATGGCTGATCAATCAGAAGTTTCGATTAGTTTTGATGATTCTGGTGTTGGAGCTAGTTTTTCGTCACCTGAGTGTGAAAAGAAACCAGCTAGTGAGCAACCCAAAGATACTGGGGCTGTTGATTTAAATGTTATATTACAAGCAATAGCTGCCAGTAATGCAAAAATGACAGCTGAATTAAAGTCTGAAATAAGTGAACAGGTCAAAAGCAGTAATGCTGAATTAAAGCCTGAAATAAGTGAACAGGTCAAAAGCAGTAATGCTGAATTAAAGCCTGAAATTGTGGCCAGCCAAACAAATTTTAATAAACGGTTTGAGGCAATGGACAATAAATTAGAATCCAATAATGCTGAATTAAAGTATGAGATTGTGGCCAGCCAAACTAATTTTAATAAACGATTGGAGGTAATGGACGATACCTTCAAGGCTGGTTGCAATAAGCTGAAAGAGGATCTAGACAGTCTGAATTATAAAATTGATTACAATCATGAGGATATTAAGAAAAAGGTTGCTCAACAATTTTCTGAAATGTATAAAACAGTAAAATTCTAAGTTGCTGAGGTTCGCAAAGACTTCCAAATGGAAGATGCGAAGCTGGAGCACAAGTTAACAGAAAAGATCGAGGCGGAATCTGAACTGTGCTCAGATAGATTTAAAGATGTTAATATAAAAGTAAAGATATGTCAAGCAGACGTAGATGCAATCAGAACTGATACTACTCATATTGTGCAAAGAGTAGATAATGTTGAAATGAAAGTAGAAAATATTAGTACTAACATTGCTAACATTGAGAGTAAAGTAGCTTCAGTAACTTCTGGTAATGGTAGTATGCAACAAATTGTAGCTGCAAACGCCGCTTTTATCGGGTGTCGGCAGTTCTTGCGGTTCGATCCAGATAAAAATATCAACCCACTAGATTTTTGGAATGATTTTGAAGATGTGATTCCACCAACTTGGTCTGAACGAGAGAAAATCTCATTTATTAGAAGCCATTTAGTAGGTGACGCCATGCGTTGGTCAGCTGATGTTATGTTGAAGTGTAAAACATTAGCGGAGTTTAAAACAGCTTTCATTAATGAGTATTGGTCTAGCAATAAGCAAAATGAAGTGTTGAGAGAATTTTGGAGTGGAAAACGCTTCAATGCAGGCAAGAAATCTATTAAAGAGTTAGCTAGGTCATGGATTTCACGTTTGTCACATTTGGACGAAAAATTAAAACCTGAAATGATAATACTAGGTCTTGAAGCCAAACTGCCATGGTATTGGCAAACTAGAATTATATCTGCCCCTAGAGACAATCTGGATCGTTTCATTGAATATTTGGAACGTGTAGAACGTGTTGCTGCCAATGAGGAGCAAGCACGTAATAACAGAAATGCTAATAACAATAGTAGTAATTTTAGGAACGAGCAAAATGGCAATGTAAACATCAGAACAGTAGGTGTTCGCCATCCTAATGGAGGTAGGAATTGGAGGAATAATTATCAGAACCAACAATGGCATCCAAGTGATAATAATTTTGTTCCAAACAAAATTATGCATGTAAACAACAGTACGGAAAGCAATGCTATGTCAGTTAACTATAATGAAAATAAACAGCAGTAGGCCGAGGCAGGAAAACTAGTTCCCGTCTATGAGGACACTGGCGCTCACCAGGCGGTTACTTTTCCTAAGCCAGTAATTACAATAAGTGGTAAGACAGATCAGAATACTCAAACTGAACATGTGGATGAAGTGTCGGTAGCATCTAAGGATACAACAGAAATATTAGATCACTCACAGTATTTGATAGATACCGTGTTAGAGACGCTTTCTAAGTGGGAAGAGAAAGAGAAGGCGCATTTGTGTAACGATAGGGAAGAGCTACAAAATATTGAATTGTCAGGTGAAGAAGCTGAAGAAATTCATGCTTATATTTACGATGAGGATGATGTGCTCTTATGTAAAGTGCCTGTGCAGGATGTTGATAATGTACTAATAGATTTAGGACAGGAGATAAGTGGGAATGTAGAGGGTAGCCTGTTGGGGGTCGATGAACCCAGTAGCTGTGACCAGTTGTGATTGGAGAAGGAACCCGACGAAAATAGTAAAAGTGGTTTAGCTGTAACTAGTGTTATGCCCGGTCTGGAGGCGCAGAATCGCCCAGACTACAGTAATTTGGGTTATGTTCAGCAAACTAAATGTAATGAAGTCGTGCGGTGTTTCGATTTGAAATTAATAGACCGACTGGAAAAGGCAGCTGAAAATGTAATTAAGGAAACCCCTACACACTGTGACCTAAATGTAATGAAGACAGATGTCGATCACTTTAGTTGGAGACAAATCCAAAAGGAACTATTGGATGAGTTTGAGGAACCACCTGTACAACCTAGAATAAGCCACCCTATAATAATAGTGAATATGTTGGGTATCAATGTACGTTGTCTCTTAGACAGTGGAAGTGAGGTGAGTGCGATATCTCAGTCCTTCTTTGATGCATTACCTGCTAAAGACAAGCTTACAGTAATGGGGGTATCAGTAGTAAGAACAATTGGTGCTACTGGCAAGGTGTCAAAAACGGTAAAGCAAGAAGCTTTGCTGCCCTTTAACATTAATGGCAATTTAATTGATCATCCATGTTTAATTGTAAACAATCTCAGTATTGAGGTTTTAATTGGCATAGATTTTTTGTCAAAATATCAGAGTGTTGTTGACTTCGAAAGAAGCCAGTTAAAGATGGTCTTGCCGATAACCGGAGTAATTACGGTACCTTTTAGTGATAAACATGTAATGACTAATGATGGAACTTGGGAGCTGCCTATAAGAGTTCTGAAAAATAGGAGATATTGGGATGAAGGTGTTAATCTTAGTACAAGTAAGCTAAACACAGAAGAAGAAGAAGCCATTATTTTGGACAAAATAGTAGCTAAATTGCAGGAAATCGATAAAATTTCAGCTAATCAGAAGGAAGAACTGAGACAGGTTTTAAAAAGGCATCATAAGGTATTTTCAGATCGACGTGGCGTGGTCAAAGGTTATGAATGAGTGCTGTAGGGAGGAGGTTGTTCTGTAACCTCTACACAGTGTGGCAGCTGTGCAGTCCCAGCTGTGTGAGATCTTCTTTCCTTTTCAGGTCTCACTCATTCTTCATCTTTCCTATCCACAAAAATTTCGACCCTTTCTTTCCAATACATTAAATTTTCTGAAACCAATGAATGCTGTAGGGAGGAGGTTGTTCTGTAACCTCTACACAGTGTGGCAGCTGTGCAGTCCCAGCTGTGTGACATCTTCTTTCCTTTTCAGGTCTCACTCATTCTTCATCTTTCCTATCTACAAAAATTTTCGACCCCTTCTTTCCATTACGGAAATTTTCTGAAACTAATGAATGCTGTAAGGAGGAGGTTGTTCTGTAACCTCTACACAGTGTGGCAGCTGTGCAGTCCCAGCTGTGTGAGATCTTCTTTCCTTTTCAGGTCTCACTCACTCTTCATCTTTCCTAGCCACCTAAAATTTCGACCTCTTCTTTCCAACACATTAAATTTTCCGTTATGATTATCAAGCCATTAAGAAACTAATGAATGCTGTAGGGAGGAGGTGTTCTGTAACCTCTACACAGCTGTGCAGTCCCAGCTGGGTGAGATCTTCTTTCCTTTTCAGGTCTCACTCACTCTTCATCTTTCCTATCTACAAAAATTTTGACCTCTTCTTTCCAACACATGAAAATTTTCCGTCATGGCTATCAAGCCATGAGTTCTGTAACCATTATATCCACCGATTAGTGAAAAAAGAAAATACCTAATGTGACAAACCTAACAGTGACATAAACAATAGAGAAGTATGACGTAATTAAGATACAATGTATTTGAGTAACAAGTATGTATAGAACCCTGGTAATATTGTAAGTACAAAGTGTTGTTTTATTGGAAATGGTCCCACAATAATATTTTAAAAAGATGTACAAATTCGTGTTCAAGCAGGATCTGAAGTGGCAATGAGACCTAGTGTACGCATTAGAGCTAACTACTAAATAGTAAGAGAGATTGCTTAGTGTTACGAAAAAATATGCAGATAACTTATAAGAATAAACTCACCTTGTGTAGCAAGGAATGGCAGTGTAATAGAATTGAACAGTGTTTGTGGTTGAGACGTGAAGGACACGTCTTTGAAGTATTTAGATGAGACAGAGCAGCTCATGGTGTCCTATAGGTTTAAGGAATTTAGCATTACGCTCGTCCATAATTACTTGATGCACTTTATTGGTAGGTCGAGAGAGACTACCTGTGGTTTCAGCGTCCGATCGAGTAGAAATGGATTGCCACGTGAGCAAGCTGATCAGCTGCAATACACTAAAGATATTAAATAAATGTGCTATCCTGTGCTTTAAATTTTAATGGAGTGAGTATTCCTTAAGTTCATACACTAGCAAAGTAAGTAAGTATATAATGACAGACGTGAAACATTATTGATAGCTTACTTCAAAGTAAGTAAGTACCTAATTGCAGAGGTGGAACTGACACAGCAGCAGAGGACCAATAAGTGGATTTAGTAGTCAACTAAACGTAGTGTGTTTCGAACACTCACAACTGTACTGTTACCAAAAGTTACTCACATGTACAAAGAAGCTGAGAAAACTACTAATCAAATATACTCATACTACCTCTGAGAATAAGGTGATCGAAGATGAGTCCGCTAAGTGAATAAAATACAAATATATCAAGAATGTACCGAGCATTGGTTCAGTGTTCCGGCCCAGAAATAATAAATTGAAATTAAATAGGATTTATGATTGCATGCCTTGAGCATAAATTTTCTCTAGTACGTCATTAACGGCGTTTTAAGCCATTTGTTTAGCGATTTTATGACAATTAAGTAACCACGAGAGTAATATTGAAAAAGTTCTGTTAACTTTGTTCCAGCAAAATATTGAAGGATAAAATGTATATATCCCCATTTCATTGTGACCCACCCTTAGATATTAAGTGAACAGAGTCTGAGGCACTCTTTTTGTTTATTCTACAGGACAAACCAGATAATGGCAGCCTGGTAGCTGCGTGAAAGCGTGGAGTGACTTGGACACAACTCACAGTGACCCCTCCCCTTTCCCCATGTAATTTAGAGTGAACATGAAGGACGCACACCATAGCAACTTCCCCTCCTCTACCCTTGTGAATGGAAGTGTAGGACGCCAGCCAAAGCGGCTACAACCACGTGTGTAAAAATGATTTGTGAAATTTTCTTTCAGGTTTAGAAAAGACTGCTAAGAGATAATCATCTGTTTATGTACCTTGAAAAAAATGTTATTTTCTCTGAATTTGTGTATGTAAAAATGTATTTAATGGATTTAAGATTTTCATAATTTTACATAATTTTATGTGTTTGTTTGTCTAAGGCAATAGGTATGCCAAAGTGGTTCATTGACTTTGCTTAAATTTTGAATAATAATGTTGCTTAAGAGGCAGTGAACATGCGCGCAATTTAAATAATTAATGTAGGTAATCAGTTTTCTTTTAATGTTTCTACATGTTTACATTTCAATTTTAAATTTTCATAGGAAGTTAAGCTGTACTCTAGCTTCCCTTTTTGTAATTAAATTTTTTTTTCGTTCATTAACATTCGAAAACAAAAAATTTAAGTAGAGGGTGATGTAGGGAAGCAGCCTACTCACGACGTAGTAAATTCACATCAGTCTTTGCATTGTGTGCCAGCCTAGTCTGCTGTAACTAGCTCTGACGTCATAAATGTTGCGCAATACTTTAAAAATCAAGCAAATAACCTAAAACATTTCTAGCATGTCAGGAGTAATACTAAATTAATGTTTGTGGAATATCAGTTCGATAACTTTAGCCATTTTCGAAATTTGGACGTTTTTCTGTAAAAATCATTGGCGCAACAGAAAAGAGCTAGAAAGTTAAAAATTTATAATTAGATTCATTTTTCATAATTATTTAATAAAAACAGTACTTCGGATTTCACAAATTTAAGATTTTAGTGGAAATTCATGATTTTCTGGTTTTCGTCTTAAAACGTAAGGAAGCAAGATAGATTAAGTACGCTAATAAATAAGGCTAGGATGTTTATATTTAAGTAGAATGGAGATCCGCTATCACCATAAGGATGTGAGAAGTTTCATTTGAATACCTATAAAACTATAGCGATAGCGTATCTCCAAAAGGCCAGTCCAGAGCTCGTCTACTGCGTGCAGTATAATTAAATTAATTCTCTCGCCCAAAATATTTAACTTAGCCACGTCAAACTTTTATTATGATTACTTACCTGTGTGTTGAATACACATTTAAATTGAGAGCTTCATCGGCTATCAGCAAAAGAAGCTATGATTTATTCGGTAACTTAATGTGGTGCATTACTAGCCCAGCGGCTAGTCGGGAGAGCCGATTTGATCCGGCGTTCCCTTAGCCGTCCGCACCGCGGCTTTATATATAAGAAAGCTACACGAGGAAGCAAGGCCCCACTTCTCTCCAGACGCTGAACAGCACGCCATCTGTGTCGGGAGTCGCGTCGCGTCGGTATCATTGCTACAAACCGCCTCGGATGCCGTATTAAAGTTACTCGAGATACGCGTAACCATGAAATGATTGTCGAGTGAAGTGTTAATTCTGGGATGACTATAATTATCTAGTTTCAGTTTGCGTATGTCGTATTTTCAGGTGCCGTCGCGGGACAGACATTCTACCAATTATTTAGCGTGGCGTTTGATGAAACTAATCATCAAATTATGGCGAGTATTCATTTAAATATTTAATTTGGACAGTTATAGTTGCATCAGCGTATTAGACTCTGAACTGATCTGTTAGTCAGATTGTGTGGATTCTTTGTTTTATCTGTGATTTTCAGAATATAGAGAAAGTTTTTTCACGATAGTTTTTGATTATAAATCCCAGACAATCTCCTAATTCCTCAGAGCTATAAGCTGTAACTATAAGTGTATTCTCAGATGAAGTGGGCACTAGGAATTCTAATTACAGGCTTCACGTTTTGCTAATCACTTTCTGGCTGCCAATATTGTAGTTAGAGAGCCAGTGTTGAGAACGGCGAAAGACAGCATAAATAACATTCTAAATAATAGGAAATGGTTTTACATTCTACAAACCAAACAAATTATATAACAGCAACATATTTTCCTACCCGCCGCCCCACACCACCAATACCATCATTTCTACAAGGACTGCAGTGGGTCTGCACCTTTGATGACCAACCAATACCATTATTTCCACAAGGACTGCAGTGGGTCTGCACCATTGATGACCCACCAATACCATTATTTCTACAAGGACTGCAGTGGATCTGCACCTCTGGTGGCCCACCAATACCATACTCTCTACCAGGACTACAGTGGGTCTGCTCTGTGATGACCTACCTACCAATATTCTTCAAAACTTCGACTGACACTGCTGTGGGTTTGCTCTGTTGTGGCCCATTACCTGTCTGCATGTCAAGCGTCAGCACTGTCTTTCCGTTGGAAGGACAACACTTAATCCACTACTTCCGTGTGCATTCTCTTTTACTGCTCATACTTTGAGAAGAAAAACACTGCTATTTTACTGTGATGAATCATCAGGACTGTCTTTATGGACTGTGAGAAAATTTTTAGTTTTTGACCAACATTGTATCAATAAGTGTGTGCATTTTATATCTTTGTTATTGTAATTATGAAAAATGTTATCAAATCATCATTGGCCACTGCCCAAAACAATTTGTAAAATTTTTTGTGGGGAGCATGGGGGCTATGTAAGTAGGCTGTTTAGGTTTGTTTACTGGTAACGCCACGTAGCGCTCTGTATGGAAATCACTGGCTGTGCTGTGTGCAGTCTGTGGCTGGTGTGCATTGTTGTTGGCTATTGTAGTGTTGGGCAGCTGGATGTTAACAGCGCATAGCGTTGCGCAGTTGGAGGTGAGCCACCAGCAGTGGTGGATGTGGTGAAGTGAGATGGCGGATTTTTGAGAGCGGATGATCTGGACGTGTGTCCATCAGAAACAGTACATTTGTAAGAATGGATGTCATGAACTACTATATATATTATGACTTTTGAACACTATTAAGGTAAATACATTGTTTGTTCTCTATCAAAATCTTTCATTTGCTAACTATGCCTGTCAGTAGTTAGTGCCTTCAGTAGTTTGAATATTTTATTTAGCTGGCAGCAGTGGCGCTCGCTGAATTGCAGTAGTTCGAGTAACGAAGATTTTTGTGAGGTAAGTGATTTGTGAAAGGTATAGGTTAATGTTAGTCAGGGCCATTCTTCTGTAGGGATTATTGAAAGTCAGATTGCGTTGCGCTAAAAAATGTTGTGTGTCAGTTTAAGCACAGTCATGTATAATTTTTCTAAGGGGACGTTTCAATCTTGTTATCCGGTCACATTCTCAATATTCTCAATGTGTGTAAACTTAACTTACACGAGGAAAAATAGACTGTAGAAGTAGAAGGTAACACCGGAATAAAGACTGGAGCTGCGTTATTCTTCCTTTTCTTTCTTTTTTTTCTTTAAAAAAAAACTCACAGATTAGTCCGGAATCAGAAAGTTCGTTTAACATGCCTTGTTAGTCAGTAAAATGCACTTACGATAATGTGTAAGGTGCCGAAAGTGTACAACAATCAAACAGGCTTGTGTAAAGAAACGGTAAATTTCGTGTCTGTAGGGGTATACTTTTATTTGTGAGGAAAAACACAGTGAAAATCAAAAAGAGACGTAAGAAGAAAAATGAGTGAAAGTAGTTGTCCAATAGATACTATTTTTTATCGAAAATATTTTTATTTCTCAAACAAACACACTATGATATTACACCATGAACATGCAAGATGAACAAAGGCGGAAAGCTTCTTGGTTAAGGAGGATTCATCACGTAACAGCACACACAACCAAAATCTGTCGCTAGAAAGCAACGGTTTTTCACCTCTGTAGAAGATAGGTGCTCCAGCACACATGGTAAGGTGTATTCGCTTCTGCATCTGCGAGCCCTATTCGTATACTGTCTACACACTCACCTTACGGTGTGAGGTGGAGGGTACTTGTGGCCCAAATAACGTCTCCCCTTCGCTGTTCCACTCTCGTATGGTGCGTGGAAACAACGACTGTCAACAGATTTCATATGAACCCTGATTTCACTGAATTTTTTGTCGTGGTCGCTTCACGAGACATGTGTGGGAGGAAATAATATGTTCTCCGACTCTTCTTCGTGGATACGCTCTTGGAATGTTAACGCCTGTCTCATAGCGACTACCACTGGACCTTGTTCAGTATCTCCGTAAAGCTCTGGCGCTTGCTGAACGATGTAGTGACGAAACGTGCCGCTCTTCGTTGGAACTTGCTTGTCTCTTCTGTTATTCCCACTTGGTGAGGATCCCAGACTCTTAAACAGTACTGTAGAGTGGATGGAAAAAGTATTTTCTAAGCGAGTTCTTTGATTGATAAATTAAATTTCTTAAGATACTCCCAGTGAGACTCAGACTGGCGCTTGCCTTTCCTATGGTTTCTTTTACGTGCCACCTTAGGTCACTCCGGACGGTCACTTCTAGGTATTTTGCCATTGCTACTGTTTCAAGCGAGTTTTCACCAAGAGCGCAGTCGAACCGTAATGAATTTCTTTGCGCATGCAAATGCAATATGCTATCGATCTGTATACGCGCATTACTGCTATCTTAGTTTCAAAGCATGTAATACAGAAGAAAGACGGATGTGTAACAGAGCCACCTTACACGGACGCTGTATTACAGCATCTGCTTTTGGCCGAAGCGGATAGCGGAGCCCGACAGTAAGAGAAAAAAACAGCGCTATCAGCTACTGCGTGATTCACAGTTGCAGTTAATCGCAGTAAGAGCCGGTTTTTGCTTACGTTGAATACAAGGGTTCAGAAGCTAAGTTGGCATAGACATCTTTTCCATACGAGACGTTTACAGCTGTTGGTATTGTGTACTCTATATTTCAGGAGATAGAGCGTAGATGAGAGCGAATAGGCATTGCATGTGTCTGCAGAAATTTGACAAGTGCAAGGGCCTCAAGCAACACCTGAGCACTGCTGGTGGAAATCTGTCGGGAAAGCAACAGGAACAGGGAAAAAATGAATTCGTTAATGCAGGGATGACACTGCCGCACTGAAATATCCGGAAGGAATATAACGCACGCTGTAAAGTCCCGTTCCTTGTATGTCAGCAAAAGAGGTGTCTAGACGAAGAGAAGAAAAACAAAACTATTCATCTGTACAAACAGAACCACTGAGAAGGAAGGAATGGAGTCTTCATGAGGTAGAGATTAAGGTAGGGGAAGAGGATTGTGTGGTTGACCAGTTGCCGTAATGTGAAGGCGCATGTTAGGAAGTGAACTATTAATGCAGTCGGGAGCTAGTTCATAATGAAACTATAATGGCAACACGGTAACTGCTGAGGACTAAAATTACGTGTAAGGTTCCATGACAGTCAGTAGCCTACATTGGTATCGTATATTGCGATGATAGCCTGAATGCTTTCAAAACAAGATCGTTTCAGCTGAAAAATGGGACAAGTCTACTTGGGCAACGAGAGAATAACGTCATTCTACAGGACCAGGTGTAAAGCGGTTCGTCGAAAATTAATTAGGATACTGGACAAGGTCGCAGTTACTGACAGCGCATGATCTTTACGGTCGTTGAGCGGACCGTTATTATCTACTGTATTAAATAACAATTCGTCGGATAATCCGTAATGAATGATACTTTACACAGTCGTTAATAATACAAAAGTAATTAAGATAACATTATTAAAATAAGTGGGAACTTAGAAACTATGAATTGTCAGTACCGAGGTGACAACATAAGTAATTTTAAGCTTATTGTTTTGTTTAGGGTCAGGAATTAAATTACACTCGGATATCGATCCTGTGTATAAAGCTGCCAGACAACTTGCCTCACCGTACAGCGAACTTTCTACGCTCTAAAAACTGCGTAAAAAGGATATCTACATAGAATATCCAGCTGAGCGTTTTACTGAAAGTTGAAAATTGCCAAAAGAGTTGAAATAATCCGAGAAGTGGTTGAATAAATTATCAGAAGCCTGGACGACAAAGGTGTTTTTTCATTTACTTCGAACAAGAGAATGCATTCTATATCGTGACAGAAGAAAAATCATCGGAGATTAACTTGTAGATTCCTTGACACTCGTTAACACTGCATCATATGAGCAGTGAAACACACCCAGCAGAGGAAGCGTTGACTTGAGTGTAGAGGTGCTGGTGCCACCTCAATTTGTCCGCAGCGTTCCTTGCGACATCTCCTTAACTACACAACACATTTAACCAATGTTATGTTTCCACGAGCCTATTCCACGAGTTTCCACTAAACTGCGCAGAACTTTTAATGGCGTGGAAGGGCGCAGAAGAATGGTTCAAATGGCTCTGAGCACCATGCGACTTAACTTCTGAGGTCTTCAGTCACCTAGAACTTAGAACTAATTAAACCTAACTAACCTAAGGACATCACACACATCCATGCCCGAGGCAGGATTCGAACCTGCGGCCGTAGCGGTCGCGCGGTTCCGGACTGTAGCACCTAGAACCGCACGGCCACTCCGGCCGGCGGGCGCAGAAGAGATTTGGCTTCCTGCGTGTTGAGAATGACACAGTTACTTAACGAGTGGAAGAGGAAGTTGTGGAAATGACTCTGGTCCACTATGAACCGAACACGACACAATACGGACAACACATGTCTGTAAAGTAATGGCCAGTTTTCGTGCTTCCTTTTATACACGTTGGATGCTAAGTTTCCCTAACATGCACGGTTTCAAAGCTTTTGTTATTTCCTCCGTAAACACCTGCTAACGTATGACTCTGTTATTTGCGGTATGATGCTTCTACTAAAGAATAGTCGTTTATTTTTGGCCTACTTGCCCATTAAAATTTCCTGTTGTCACCTTGTCAATCAAACTCAAATGTCTTATTTTTCGCCCATTTTTTCTTCTTAATAAATATTTTACACACTCTACATGCAGTGACACTTTTCATGACCAAGCAGTTTTGCTTCAAATGGACTCGCGTGGAAAGGAAAAATAAATTTAATGAAATAAAAAAACAAAATGTAACGCAGACTTTTCTCCCTTACGTAAATGACAGTACATTTCGCACGGTTGTCATGGCCGTCATAAATGACTGGTGTAGAGTTAAGAAGGAAGAATGGAAAGTTGGAAGGAAGGAAAGACACTCTGCTTTAATATCCCGTCTATGTCGACGTCTTTTAAAACACAATACAAATTCAACATGGAAATGTATAGGGAAGGAAATCGATGGTAGCTTTTCCAAATAAATCTTAAGTGATTCCGGGGAACTAAAGATCACGTAAATATAAATGAATTGTTGGAAGAGGATTTTAGTTAATGTACCGCCGAATGCGAGTCTAATGTCTGAACAAGTAAGGATCCGGAAGTAAGTCCTATTTATTTCCCTGGGGCTATGCGAAGTAAGATGTGGTAAAGTGGAATTTCAACAATGCATAAGGTATCTCATATGTATCTTATATGTAGTTATCTTGATAACCAGCTCGTTTTGTTAACATACGCCAGGCGGAGTGGCCGAGCGGTTCTAGGCGCTATAGTGTGGAGCCGCGAGACCGCTACGGTCGCAGGTTCGAATCCTGCCTCGTGCATGGATGTGTGTGATGTCCTTAGGTTAGTTAGGTTTAAGTAGTTCTAAGTTCTATGGGACTGATGACCTCAGAAGTTAAGTCCCTTAGTGCTCAGAGCCATTTGAACCATTTTGTTAACGTACCTTTAATAGTTTTCCTTTCTTTACTCAATTTCGACGTAAATAAACCCCTGTGGTGATAGCTGTACTGTAAGTTGTCATATTGCTGACAGTTTTTGGCGTGTGTGGCGTAAAATGTCTGAAAGCAAACACCCTGCAAGAATCGCAAGCGCGTTATGCTCCGGGGAATGTTTTCCTGGCATTCCCTGGGTGTTCTCGTCATTCTGGAACGCGCATCAGATTGACACGCAGTGTTTATAGTGGGTGTAAAAGATTATGAGTGTCGTCGTATAGGACATGTGCAGAGGCAATGTACCCAGTCACTGAGTAATAGAGGAAGGGGTGGAAATCAGCAGCGTGGAGGATGGAAAAGTGGAGTTAGTAGAGGTGGACAATCGTTAAACGGCAGAGGGGGCCCAAGACCCTCCTAAGGGAGCTCCCGTTTAATTTCAATGCTATGAATACGTATGCAGAGGTAGAATGTTCAGTGGTAGGATCCATAGGAACTAAAAAGTTTAAACTTTTGTTGGATACAGGAGCGCAAGTGTCAGTGGCTACTAAGAGTTTAATGGGATGGAGGAAGATACATCCACCACGTTATATATTGCCTGGAGTCAGTGCTGGGTGACTTTCGCGTAGGGGAAGTCCGATTTTATGTATGCATGGAGGTAGTACCATGAGTAAGTGAGGGCTAAGACATGATCCTGGGAGTAGGTTTCTTGCATCAACATCATGCTAAAATTGACCTTGGACAACGAACTGTGCAACTTGGTGGAATGTTATTTCAGCTAGGGGAAACTGCTGTCGATGCAGAGCTGTCACGAGGGGCGTTCAACGTAATGGGCAAACCAACTGAGCCGCGTGCACTAGCATTAAGGCTTAATTCGCGTGAGTGTGTGTCTATTGGTACCGGGAAGTCGCTTTGGGTAAGTGTACAGTCAAATCTACCTGTGGGTACAGTATATGTGTTATTGAACCATTGGAGGATAACGAAGTTTTGGATCCATTACGCTGTTGTGTGAAACGTAGTGTTGTACACGTACAGGAGGGGAACGACGGGCGAGTAGTCCCCGTGAACGTGGATAATTATAGCGCTGTAGACCCGAATTTGAGAAAAGGAGACTTAGTAGCGAATCTGGATGTACCAGATGACGAAGACTGGTGTTCGAGAGTAGGCGTAGCGATCAACCACTAACTACCGATAGAGCTGCATTGCAGAACAAAGGTAAGCATTTGAAAGGAGGAGAAGAAGAGCATATGGAAGAATTGTTGTGGGAATTTAAGGATTAGTTTTTTCCACAAGCGCCGTTACCAGCAACCCCATTAGTTCAATGTAGGATACCAACAGGGAACCAAGTACCTGTTTACCGTAAACCGTACAGAATACCGAGGTATTTGCAGCCGGTTGTGGAGGATTTCATTGATCAGCAGCGTGCAGATGGTATTATAGAGCGTAGTAATAGTTGCTGGGGATCGGGCATTGTCGTTGTGCCTAAAAAAAATCTATGGATGGAATTAAGAAATACAGGTTCTGTTGTGACTACCGATAGCTCAATAATAAGGCAGTAACGGACGCATACCCCATTCCAAGCATATCGGAGACTTTGAATCATTTAGAACAGTGCCAGTACTTTTCTACGATGGATTTGAGAAGTGGTTATCATCAGTCAGAGGTGGCTCCAGAGGACCGTCCAAAAACTGCTTTCTCTACTCCTGGAGGCCATTACCAGTACATCAGAATGGCATTCGGTTGCTAGACAGTGTGCTGAGAGGTTTGAAACCACGGCAGTGTCTTGTCTATTTGGATGACAATATAGTGTTTTCAAGTAGTAAAGAGCAGCATAGACAGCAATTAAGGGAAGTCTTTATGAGGTTAAGAGCAGATCGTTTGACGTTAAGCCTGGAGAGGTGTCATTTTGCATTGGAAGAAGTGAAATATTTAGGTCATATCATCAGGAAGGTCAGAGTGCAAACAGATCTGAGGTTAGTACAGACGGTAGGGATTTTCGGGAGTCGAAAACAGTTAATGAAGTGCAATCATTCGTCGGAATTTACAATTTCTATCGAAAGTTCGTGAAGGGTTTTGAAGATTTAGCACAGCCATTGACACGATTGTTATGGAAGGGTGTGAAATTTGAGTGGAGAGAAGAGTGTCAGAAAGCTTCGGAAAATGAAATTGGAATCCTTGAAGGTCAGACGACATTCTTTTGGAGGACACTACTGAGAATATTTAAAGAAGCAGCATTTGTAGCTGAGCACAAAACTATTCTAGTGCCGCCAACATATACTGCGTGTAAGGACCACGAGGATTCGAGGAATTAGGGGTCATACCGAGCCACACAGACAGTCGTTTTTCCTTCGCTCTGTTTGCGAGCGGAACAGGAGGGGAAATGACAGGTACCGGTACAGGGTACCCTCCATCACACACGGTATGGTAGCGTTCGGAGTATATATGGAGACGTAGATCACGCCTGATGTAGGACTGGCGGTGTTCACTTCTAATGGAGACTTCGCTGGAGTGCAAATAAGGGAGGTGGAATGGTAGAAAGTCGTTTTAATCATCCACTCGTGTTTCAACTAGCATATGCTTAGAATGAGATATATGACAGCAACTTATTAAACGAGTTTAGTTTGTAATACTGTTCAAACGTTAGGCTAAAGCAGTAACGTCTTTTAAAAATAAACTAATATAATGATTCACTTGATTTTCTTGTAGTGTTCATACTCCTGGTGATGCAATTGTAAAATGTTGATATTACTGTAATTGTCGTTCTTGCAGCCCGCTTCGTCTTGTTACGTATTGGCTGTTGGGTACAGAGGCCAGCCCACATACACTGATGAGCCGAAACACTATGGACAGCTGTTCAGTAACAGCTGTTCAGTAGGGTGCTGGTTGACGTTTGGAACGTTATACAGTAGCTGTTCTACGTCGTGTGGTTGTTGTCAGGGTTCCGGAAGTGTACAGCACCACATGTCTACGCACAGTTCACGCATTTCCCGTAAATTACAGGCCGCTGGTATGTGGACGTGGAGCAGGCGTCCGGTAGCGTCCCACATGTTACATGAGCCGCATATCTGGTGGCCAAGACATCAACGTCGGTTCACTAATGTGCTCTTCACACTGCTGTAGCACGGTTTTGGCCTTGTGATATGGACAGTTACTGTGATGGAAGACGCCATCGCTATTAGTGAGTGCATCAGGCATGAAGGTCTGTAAGTGGTTAGAAATAATGTTCACGTTGTCTACAATTGTGATGGTGCCTTCGATTACTAACATACGTACCAGCCCAACGTCACCCTCCCCCCACCCACTTCCTCCTCCTCCCCATAGCATAAATAGCGCCCCCACTGGCGAGTGTATATTTCGGGCAGCCGTTCGCCTGGATGATAGTGTGCCCGGACACTACGATCGAATGGTGTAGCGAGAAATATGATACACCCCACCAGGTGACACGTTTCTGTTGATCCAATGAGACTGAGTCAACGTGGGACCTCTCGGGGGTCGTCTGCTGCGGAGCGCCATGGTCACTGAATCGTCTGCTCCAAGCACCTGTGCCTGCACCACCACTGTACGCTGTTGCCAGATCTGCCGCTGACCATCGCCCAACCTGTTCTAAGGATTAGCCAAGCCTCCACGTTCTGTGGTGAGACGCCGACGTCCAACACGTCTCCGCCTTGTCGTGGTTTCACTATCCACCATCTGCTCACCACAGTACCATGCGAGGAGCCGGACAGCTTCGCCGTTCCCGACATGCCCAGACCGTTACAATCTGCCCTTTGTCAGAGTCGCTTACATCACCCAATTTCCCCATTGCGGGCCATATCATCGCTAGAATGTTTCCCATTGATCTATGCTCAGACTGTATATTTTCCTTACCGCGTCATGTGTTTTAGGTCTGTCAGTGTACAGACATACCCACCAACCCTTTTCCCTACCACACCAAAATGTTACGTACCCCCTCTCCCCCCCTCTGCCCTGTAGTGAATGGTTCTCGTTTTACTATCAGTTATCAATGTAGTCATCCACTGCAGTGTTAATCATGATCAGTGTCAATCACGAATAATACTAACAGTATGTGAGATCAAGTAACACAGGTTAAAGTTCCGTCCATGAGAGTACATTGTCAAAAAAAAATATCAAAGCGCGAGTTATCCCAGAAGCGGGCTAGAGGGTGTTCAAGAGGCTGTTATATACTTCATAGACATTCTTTGACATCTAATAAAAGCAGATACAGTGTTATCTTTAGGTAATTTACGAATGCGACGACTGTGCATACATATACACTCCCGGAAATTGAAATAAGAACACCGTGAATTCATTGTCCCAGGAAGGGGAAACTTTATTGACACATTCCTGGGGTCAGATACATCACATGATCACACTGACAGAACCACAGGCACATAGACACAGGCAACAGAGCATGCACAATGTCGGCACTAGTACAGTGTATATCCACCTTTCGAGCAATGCAGGCTGCTATTCTCCCATGGAGACGATCCTAGAGATGCTGGATGTAGTCCTGTGGAACGGCTTGCCATGCCATTTCCACCTGGCGCCTCAGTTGGACCAGCGTTCGTGCTGGACGTGCAGACCGCGTGAGACGACGCTTCATCCAGTCCCAAACATGCTCAATGGGGGACAGATCCGGAGATCTTGCTGGCCAGGGTAGTTGACTTACACCTTCTAGAGCACGTTGGGTGGCACGGGATGCATGCGGACGTGCATTGTCCTGTTGGTACAGCAAGTTCCCTTGCCGGTCTAGGAATGGTAGAACGATGGGTTCGATGACGGTTTGGATGTACCGTGCACTATTCAGTGTCCCCTCGACGATCACCAGTGGTGTACGGCCAGTGTAGGAGATCGCTCCCCACACCATGATGCCGGGTGTTGGCCCTGTGTGCCTCGGTCGTATGCAGTCCTGATTGTGGCGCTCACCTGCACGGCGCCAAACACGCATACGACCATCATTGGCACCAAGGCAGAAGCGACTCTCATCGCTGAAGACGACACGTCTCCATTCGTCCCTCCATTCACGCCTGTCGCGACACCACTGGAGGCGGGCTGCACGATGTTGGAGCGTGAGCGGAAGACGGCCTAACGGTGTGCGGGACCGTAGCCCAGCTTCATGGAGACGGTTGCGAATGGTCCTCGCCGATACCCCAGGAGCAACAGTGTCCCTAATTTGCTGGGAAGTGGCGGTGCGGTCCCCTACGGCACTGCGTAGGATCCTACGGTCTTGGCGTGCATCCGTGCGTCGCTGCGGTCCGGTTCCAGGTCTACGGGCACGTGCACCTTCCGCCGACCACTGGCGACAACATCGATGTACTGTGGAGACCTCACGCCCCACGTGTTGAGCAATTCGGCGGTACGTCCACCCGGCCTCCCGCATGCCCACTATACGCCCTCGCTCAAAGTCCGTCAACTGCACGTACGGTTCACGTCCACGCTGTCGCGGCATGCTACCAGTGTTAAAGTCTGCGATGGAGCTCCGTATGCCACGGCAAACTGGCTGACACTGACGGCGGCGGTGCACAAATGCTGCGCAGCTAGCGCCATTCGACGGCCAACACCGCGGTTCCTGGTGTGTCCGCTGTGCCGTGCGTGTGATCATTGCTTGTACAGACCTCTCGCAGTGTCCGGAGCAAGTATGGTGGGTCTGACACACCGGTGTCAATGTGTTCTTTTTTCCATTTCCAGGAGTGTAGCTTTATCAACAACAAAAAATTCCCCGAATTATCAGTTCTTATTGAAATTTTATGTTATGTTACCATAAATCACATCACAGGAAGAGGAATTTTCGAAACTAGCAGCCAATGAACGTAATTCGGAATCGACACCAACAATAGGGACAGTAAGCCACTCTTAACCTCCTTTAACATCAACATCACTCAATGCAAAATCAACACGGTCACAGCGAAACCCTGATGGACCATGTAGAACATCAGTAATAGTGTTTGTGGTGGTCTTGCTGATTTTGCATTGACTGATGTTGAAGCTGGTCAAGCGTTGCTTACTGTTACTATTGTTCGTGACGATTCTGCATTACGTCCATTGGCTACTAGTTTCGAGAATTTCTCTCCCTGTGGTTTGATTCCATATCGAAGTGTTTTATGGTGGAGCAATCTGATGTTCCGACCAGAACTTCATTAGCGGAGTAGCGATGATTTCTAAAAGAAAGCAGTATTTATGGGGAAGAGAGTTTAAATGAGGATCAATATTTAAAACGATATAAATTTCATACCTTTGCAAACGATACCAAATTACATCCAGTATCTTTCGTTAATCAGTTTGATGCCTTCTCCCTGAACACTGCGAAGATAAAAGTGGACTGTGTAAGAAGTCCACTGGAGAACTTCAGAAATATGTCAGAATTGTAAAGAATTTGTAAAGATTTTCTTGAACCAGTATTGGTGTATCACTACTCAAGATATTGTTAAAAAAGTATGATTGATTGTTACTGTTTAGGTGGGACTAGCACATAATCTCCGTGCAATAACAGTAGCCTACGGGCACCTCAGGACAGATTAGACTATTTAAAGTTAAAATGTGGTGTCGCACGCTACAAAATTTACATTTGGTGTCATGAGATGACAGCTTGCCTTAAGTGTATAAAAACTGAAGTTATTGCAGATAAACAGGAAAAATAATCATGTAGTGTTCGAATACTGCATTAGTTGTATGCTGCGTCGATTGAGTGGTTAGTACAGCGTTGCAAAGTGATATGAAATCAAAACAACATGTAAGGTCGGTTGTAGGGAAGGTGAATGGTCGACTTAGGTTTGTTGAGAGAATTCTAGGAAAGCGCAGCTCATCTGTAAAAGAGAACTGGTAAAGAGCACCTGCGCGACCCATTCCTGGTAACCACTCAAGTGTTTGGAAGACACAGCAGCAATTCATAGACCTACTGCTAGATTAGTTAACGATATGTTCGATCAACATGCAAGTATTACGGAACTGCTTGCTGAATGTAAACAGTTATCCCTGAAAAAGTTTAAAGAGCCAACTATCGCGACAGACTGCAGAACGATACTACAGTTTCAACGTACATCTGCGTTGGAGCTTCGAAGACACGACAAGAGAAATCAGAGCTTGTACCGAATCGTACACACACTCCCTCGTTCTGTTTGCGTCTGGGAAAAGAAAAAAAATGAATAGCAATGTACAACATATCACATGTTGGCTTGCGCAGTATGTATGTGGATATACATACCCGATGCCGGCCGTCCCTTTGGTGCGGTGATATGTTGTTAGCTGCTTGCACTCTCGAAAATACTAAATTACTGCCTAAGAGTTGTAGTAGTTATCCAGTCGTGTTCCTAAGCCCGTAAGTGTATACTCACCTTTCCTCTTCAATTTCGAAAATAAATTTTCTCAGTATTAACTTCAACAGTACATCGAAATTTTATGTTAGTTTGGTCATAAATACGAACCATTTTAACATGTATGCTCCGTTAATCCGATATAGCAATCCATTCATTTCTTTAAGACAGCTGTTTTATAAATCTATTTTTTCGTGTTCGAATTTTCAATATCTTATTTTTCGTTTCTGTAGCACTGATTTTTTTAATGATGAAACTTGGTCTCCTTTTTCGTAGGCTATTACTAGTTAACATTCACAATTTTTGTAACTATAACGATTTGATTAAGAAATATTATTAGCAACATAATGTTTGTGTTGTGAATTGGCAGTAGCCAATTCATGGGGTTTGGAGGAAGCCGAAAGGTACGCGTTTAAGCTCACGCAGGTTGGCGTGAGGTCTGGAACAGGTAAAGTAATTATACTATCAAGAAAAGTACGTAGCTGCTGGAATACTTCACTTTAATCCATAATTGGTGAACATCGGTCTGACGGTACATGCATCACAATATAAATAGCAAATGATAATGGCGCCTTGCTAGGTCGTAGCAAATGACGTAGCTGAAGGCTATGCTAACTATCGTCTCGGCAAATGAGAGCGTAATTTGTCAGTGAACCATCGCTAGCAAAGTCGGCTGTACAACTGGGACGAGTGCTAGGACGTCTCTCTAGACCTGCCGTGTGGCGGCGCTCGGTCTGCAATCACTGATAGTGGCGACACGCGGGTCCGACGTATACTAACGGACCGCGGCCGATTTAAAGGCTACCACCTAGCAAGTGTGGTGTCTGGCGGTGACACCACAGTTTGTAGTACACTGAAGTATATTATTGTAAGTATCTGTAAACTTATAAGGTTGCTCGAATAAGTATGAAGAGTGCAGAGCTAAAATAGTGAACACTTAGGTAAGTTAATCATATAGTCCAGGTCTACGTATTGAAGACTGAGAAATATCTCCTAAAACCGTAATTTGAAGACTAGGGGACTACCTAATTTTCTGCACTTTTTGCTCACGTTATCTTATGGAATTATCTTCCCGTGAAATGCAAGGGAAATAAGTAAATAATTTATTCAAGAAAAGCAAAGTGAAAAGTATTGTCTGAAATACAGGTCGAACAAAGACTTCTTCAAGTATATTACTAGTCCCACTCACTTCTCATTACATTTAGTCCTTGATTGTATATGTCGATAATTAAGAAAATCGGTTCATGTTGAACTACAATTTATAGAATCACAATGAAAAATTAACGTAGTTTTTATCCCCTTATGCAGGTTCCACACTAGATTTCTGTACTCAGGTGCAGTAGTCTTCAACAGGCACGTAAAACGAGAAAGCGATGATACCTATATACTCAGAACAAAGTTAAAAATAATTTTGATTAGTGATTGCCTCGTTTCAAGAATTGAATATTTCCATTTGCTTCATGGTAACAATCCGTGATTAGTGTAATAGGACTCTGTTTGTTGGTATTTAATTATTAATGCTTTTTATACCCGTAGCTTAACTTCGTCAATTCGTATCATGACTCGTTCAGTGACAATGTTCAGCAAAGGCATTTTATGACTCACGTGGACAGTAAATTCCTCCCCGCGGTTACAGCGTTGGAAACACGACCATGTGTCGCGACGGGTACGAAAGGCGCGTCTCGCGTCATTGTTATTTCTTTCGCAGTGACGTGGGGTTTTACGGCAGCAGTTACTGCCGCTGCTTGTTAGTGGAGAAGCTGTTATTAACGTGACGTCGGCTCCAGGCGTCCGTTGTGTCGAACATAACGCACTCGCGTTGCAGAAGACATGTTCCGTGGCGAGGCCAAAAACAGCCAGCCGTCCATTCGCGACTCTGGGACGCAGGAGCGCCAATGAGGCCGCCGCGGCAGTCTGCCGTCTCCGACGTCATCGACTCTCCTGCCACTAAAGCGAGGAACTTCAACAGCGCTGGACAGTGTAGACTTTTCTGATTGTGAGAATTCTTTGTAGGCTGGTGAATAGTTTCATCAAGTCTGCAGAATGAGATTTTCACTCTGCAGCGGAGTGTGCGCTGATATGAAACTTCCTGGCTGATTAAAACTGTGTGCCCGACCGAGACTCGAACTCGGGACCTTTGCCTTCCGCGGGCAAGTGCTCTACCATATATTCCATCTAGTTTCAGTTTCATCAAGTGTTCCGTAGTCATCGACAAAATCTGTTCGACTGAAAAATGTTAGGTTAGAGTGATTCAACAGATCCATTACATACACTCCTGGAAATTGAAATAAGAACACCGTGAATTCATTTTCCCAGGAAGGGGAAACTTTATTGACACATTACTGGGGTCAGATACATCACATGATCACACTGACAGAACCACAGGCACATAGACACAGGCAACAGAGCATGCACAATGTCGGCACTAGTACAGTGTATATCCATCTTTCGCAGCACTGCAGGCTGCTATTCTCCCATGGAGACGATCGTAGAGATGCTGGATGTAGTCCTGTGGAACGGCTTGCCATGCCATTTCCACCTGGCGCCTCAGTTGGACCAGCGTTCGTGCTGGACGTGCAGACCGCGTGAGACGACGCTTCATCCAGTCCCAAACATGCTCAATGGGGGACAGATCCGGAGATTTTGCTGGCCAGGGTAGTTGACTTACACCTTCTAGAGCACGTTGGGTGGCACGGGATACATGCGGACGTGCATTGTCCTGTTGGAACAGCAAGTTCCCTTGCCGGTCTAGGAATGGTAGAACGATGGGTTCGATGACGGTTTGGATGTACCGTGCACTATTCAGTGTCCCCTCGACGATCACCAGTGGTGTACGGCCAGTGTAGGAGATCACTCCCCACACCATGATGCCGGGTGTTGGCCCTGTGTGCCTCGGTCGTATGCAGTCCTGATTGTGGCGCTCACCTGCACGGCGGCAAACACGCATACGACCATCATTGGCACCAAGGCAGAAGCGACTCTCATCGCTGAAGACGACACGTCTCCATTCGTCCCTCCATTCACGCCTGTCGCGACACCACTGGAGGCGAGCTGCACGATGTTGGGGCGTGAGCGGAAGACGGCCTAACGGTGTGCGGGACCGTAGCCCAGCTTCATGGAGACGGTTGCGAATGGTCCTCGCCGATACCCCAGGAGCAACAGTGTCCCTAATTTGCTGGGAAGTGGCGGTGCGGTCCCCTACGGCACTGCGTAGGATCCTACGGTCTTGGCGTGCATCCGTGCGTCGCTGCGGTCCGGTCCCAGGTCGACGGGCACGTGCACCTTCCGCCGACCACTGGCGACAACATCGATGTACTGTGGAGACCTCACGCCCCACGTGTTGAGCAATTCGGCGGTACGTCCACCCGGCCTCCCGCATGCCCACTATACGCGCTCGCTCAAAGTCCGTCAACTGCACATACGGTTCACGTCCACGCTGTCGCGGCATGCTACCAGTGTTAAAGACTGCGATGGAGCTCCGTATGCCACGGCAAACTGGCTGACACTGACGGCGGCGGTGCACAAATGCTGCGCAGCTAGCGCCATTCGACGGCCAACACCGCGGTTCCTGGTGTGTCCGCTGTGCCGTGCGTGTGATCATTGCTTGTACAGCCCTCTCGCAGTGTCCGGAGCAAGTATGGTGGGTCTGACACACCGGTGTCAATGTGTTCTTTTTTCCATTTCCAGGAGTGTATATATCACAGAATGTGATTTTTGTCAATCGTTGTATTATTAAAAAGTGTGACTGTTATGGCGTAACCGGGGAACAAAGACTACGTAGCAACGATGTTCTCAAGGGCTCTTATCTGCTTTATGTGCTTTGACTAAGCATTGGGCAACTATTCTTCACTCAGAATTACCTGTTTTGTGACAGCGAGTAATGGTAATGCCTCGTCTACGAGGAAGTGCAGCAGCCAATGAAGATTGTTACAGAGATGTTGACGGTTTCTGTATTTTCTTCCAAGCGAGCCATTAATTGAATTTCCGACACATCTGCGGTCTATCGTAGTTTGTGACAAGATAGCCTTGACTATGTATGTCTCCCCTCTTTAAATATTTCTTGCGTGTTTGGATTTCGAACGACTCATATTCTATCTATGGACGGGTTTCTTAAGAAAATTTGCTCATAACTTTACCTCGGTTCCTCACTTTCAGTTAATTCTAAACGGACACTTTACTACCAGAAATATTCCAGTAATTCAGTCAATATGTAATGTGGTGTTAATTATGACTGTGACACAAATTAAGCCCCGTGGGTGTATTAGGTTAAAAAGGAAAAGGAATGGTCAGTGTTGTATCTAGATACAGGATTTGCGCTGCAACGATCAAGCCTAATTCTTGGACAGCGATGACGCGCCAAGTCTTACGGAGCCAGGTGACAGATTGATTATGTGGTTGGACTCGCATTTGAGAGCAATGGGATTCAAATATTTGTCCAGCAGTCCATATTAAGGTTCTCCGTGGTTTCCATAGATCAGTTACAGCAAGTGCCGGGATGGTTTCATTGAAAAGAACACCACCAATACGTTTCGAGGTCCACTGCCTGTTCCATCTCTAACGACCTCCTCGCTGGCGAGGTGATAAACCGCAACACACGTCTCCTGTCCAAGTTTTTTGCTTTAATTTCGACTGTGTGCTAACATCAGAATATTAGGGTCGTAAAATATGTGTAGGTTGTTTTGCGTTAGACGTAAGCACAATCTCGCGTGGGAACGAATATCCCCGAAGGTACGTTGCTATTTCCGAATAACGCTCTGGACATTGTACATGCGTGTGTGTGTGTGTGTGTTTGTTTGTGGGGAGGGAGCGGGGGGTGCGTGCGTAGTGCCTCGTTTAACGTGTGATCGCGTATCCTGTTGTTTCCTTTCTTGTTGTGTGTAATTTCGTTCACAACGGTATACGCGAAGGACCGACGGGTTTTTCTTGTCTTGAACTGTCGTAGGATGTCGGTTCGCCTTGGTATGAAAATTTCCTGCTCCACGTTTTGTGAATGATTCAACGATAGATGGGTCAGTAAAGAACACACAGAAAATAATAAAAAATGTTAAGGTAGGCCGTAGGTGAAATTTAAGTCCAATTGACGGAGAGTTAATCGAAAACATGCAATTGCAAATATATTTGTAGTGACGAGGACAATATCTGAAGCCGATAAGATGAGAAAAATTACGTTTCTTACGGGGGCTTATAGATAGTCTTTTCCCTCGCTCTATTTGCGAGTGGAGCAGGAAAGGAAAAGACTTGCAGAGATACGTGGTACCCTCCACCATGCACCTTGCAGTGGCTTACGTAGTATGTTTGCAGATGTAGAGGTAGATGTCACATAAGCAATAAATATATTAGAGACACTCAACGCTTCTAAAGCTGGTAGAGTCGACTACTGATGATGTGACTCTAAAATGGAAACGCGAAGGAACAGCCACAGCTGACCCACTACCAAGCAGCCCTCATCTACCGGACAGCTATCGTCGAGTATTGCGCAGGATAGTTGTACTATGTCTCATGAAACTAGGAGTTGCGAAGTACAACCAGAACTGCAACTAACACAATGACTGTGTGTAGTGAGTTAGAAGTAACGGGGTGCAACGATCGAGCAGCTGCTTGTAAGCGACAAACTTCAGTGATCAGTACCAAGCGACCTTCAGGCGTGTAAAGAACGACGCTACAAGCAGTAAAGGACGAAACGAGTGATGTGCCGTGACGAACCACACTGTATCCTGTGGGCATCTTCTGGAAGGGTTTGGGTTTGGCGAACGCCTGCAGAAAGTTAGCTGCCATCAGGTGTAGTGACAACAGGATGTACGGAGGGGGTGGTGTCGCGGGACTGGCGTGTTTTTAGTCGATAGGAAGTGATCCCTTTGTTGCTCTTAAGAAAACGCTAAGTGCCGAACGATATGAGCATTGTCTACTACGTACAGCCGAAGAGCAGGTCGGAGGCGACGACTTTATCAGCATGATAACGCACCTTGTGACAATGCAGCATCTGTGAGGCCATCGTTACTGGACGATAACATTCCTGGTGTGGCCTGCCCAGAGTATCGACCAGAATCGTGTGGCACACTTTTGAAATGAGTCAGACAGCCCACTTCGCTCCAGACCCCACCGTCAAACGACACTACCCTCTGAGCTTTCGGCTGTTGAGAAACAAAGGGCTGCCATTCCTCCGTAGATATTCACACAATACTGAAAGTGTCCCAAGCAGAGTTCAAGACGTCATAATGGCGGAAGCTAGGCGCACCTCATACTAATGTCTAGTAACAACTGCCCAGCCGGCTGGAGTGGCCGTGCGGTTCTAGGCGCTACAGTCTGGAACCGCGTGACCGCTACGGTCGCAGGTTCGAATCCTGCCTCGGGCATGGATGTGTGTGATGTCCTTAGGTTAGTTAGGTTTAAGTAGTTCTTAGTTCTAGGGGACTGATGACCACAGCAGTTATGTCCCATAGTGCTCAGAGCCATTTGAACAAGTGCCCAGATACTTTTGGTTATATGCCGTATATTACTCAGGAGCAACATTTTACTTACCATTCTGTCTCACAGCTTGAGCAGTTCTGTGACACAGAAGACAGAGATGAGATATACTTCTCTGTTATTGCTCAAAGTGACTGGACAAAGTCTGATATTTAGTACTCAGATGCAGCAGAAGAGTGCGAATTTAGTAATGCTGCTCAGAGAAAGAGCAGGCGTGTTCAGAGAGCCCACAAAGATAGTAAGGTAAGGTGCAGGGCTTGGCTTGTTTTGTATGTAGGGTGGGAGGGAATACACTCCTGGAAATTGAAATAAGAACACCGTGAATTCATTGTCCCAGGAAGGGGAAACTTTATTGACACATTCCTGGGGTCAGATACATCACATGATCACACTGACAGAACCACAGGCACATAGACACAGGCAACAGAGCATGCACAATGTCGGCACTAGTACAGTGTATATCCACCTTTCGCAGCAATGCAGGCTGCTATTCTCCCATGGAGACGATCGTAGAGATGCTGGATGTAGTCCTGTGGAACGGCTTGCCATGCCATTTCCACCTGGCGCCTCAGTTGGACCAGCGTTCGTGCTGGACGTGCAGACCGCGTGAGACGACGCTTCATCCAGTCCCAAACATGCTCAATGGGGGACAGATCCGGAGATCTTGCTGGCCAGGGTAGTTGACTTACACCTTCTAGAGCACGTTGGGTGGCACGGGATACATGCGGACGTGCATTGTCCTGTTGGAACAGCAAGTTCCCTTGCCGGTCTAGGAATGGTAGAACGATGGGTTCGATGACGGTTTGGATGTACCGTGCACTATTCAGTGTCCCCTCGACGATCACCAGTGGTGTACGGCCAGTGTAGGAGATCGCTCCCCACACCATGATGCCGGGTGTTGGCCCTGTGTGCCTCGGTCGTATGCAGTCCTGATTGTGGCGCTCACCTGCACGGCGCCAGACACGCATACGACCATCATTGGCACCAAGGCAGAAGCGACTCTCATCGCTGAAGACGACACGTCTCCATTCGTCCCTCCATTCACGCCTGTCGCGACACCACTGGAGGCGGGCTGCACGATGTTGGGGCGTGAGCGGAAGACGGCCTAACGGTGTGCGGGACCGTAGCCCAGCTTCATGGAGACGGTTGCGAATGGTCCTCGCCGATACCCCAGGAGCAACAGTGTCCCTAATTTGATGGGAAGTGGCGGTGCGGTCCCCTACGGCACTGCGTAGGATCCTACGGTCTTGGCGTGCATCCGTGCGTCGCTGCGGTCCGGTCCCAGGTCGACGGGCACGTGCACCTTCCGCCGACCACTGGCGACAACATCGATGTACTGTGGAGACCTCACGCCCCACGTGTTGAGCAATTCGGCGGTACGTCCACCCGGCCTCCCGCATGCCCACTATACGCCCTCGCTCAAAGTCCGTCAACTGCACATACGGTTCACGTCCACGCTGTCGCGGCATGCTACCAGTGTTAAAGACTGCGATGGAGCTCCGTATGCCACGGCAAACTGGCTGACACTGACGGCGGCGGTGCACAAATGCTGCGTAGCTAGCGCCATTCGACGGCCAACACCGCGGTTCCTGGTGTGTCCGCTGTGCCGTGCGTGTGATCATTGCTTGTACAGCCCTCTCGCAGTGTCCGGAGCAAGTATGGTGGGTCTGACACACCGGTGTCAATGTGTTCTTGTTTCCATTTCCAGGAGTGTATGACAGAGCGGCGAAAGTTAGATACCAGAGGGTCGTTTGTGAAGAAGTTGGAGAATTTTGTAGGCATAAAGCCACCAGTGAACAAAAGAAACCGATGTTCATGGTGGTTGTAGGGGTGTGGAGTGATGTCGCGCGCTAATTACTGCACTTCGAACATTTCGCAGCCAGCCGGCCGCTGCGGTCGAGCGGTTCTAGGCGCTTCAGTCCGGAACCGCGCTGCTGCTACGGTCGCAGGTTCGAATCCTGCCTCGGGCATGGATGTGTGTGATGTCCTTAGGTTAGTTAGGTTTAAGAAGTTCTAAGTTCTAGGGGACTGCTGACCTCAGATGTTAAGTCCCATAGTGCTTAGACCCATTTGAGCCACTTCGCGGCCGGTTGCGTTCACAAGAAAACCTAAATTTATGCACCCTCTCTTCACCTAGCACCTCTGAATTCTCTGCTGGTGAACCACCTTTCACTTTCTTTCCTTGCTGCTACGGACACTGTAGACCTGAAAAGATGTTTTCCCGTCCACCGATGGATTATCCAATATTTAAGAAGCTGTGGCTCTCATGTACTGACCACGTTATACAGATAATACAGAACCCATAAGGTTTCTTATTTCATTAATTATGTAACATCGTATATACGAACTTCCCCTTGGAAATTTTTGTGATACTCTAATTGTCGAGAAAAAGTTCAGTTGGAACTGACTCCCTCCTCGAGGACTGGCCGAAAGAGGTGAGCAATTAGAGGAGCTGTGTTGCTTACAAGGCTGTCATAATTCAGTTATGTGCTACTTTCATTTGGGCTGCTACCTTGCACGGCTCGAAAAGACGGCATGTTTCTGGAGGTAGGGTGTTGGAGAAGAATCCGTAACGAAACCGGTCCCGAAAAGATTTAAATATCGAATTGCGACCGTGAATGAGCGCAAATAATTAACTCGGGAAAGTAAGGAAGTAAAATTTAATGATTTTAGACCGGAAAGAATTTGCTTTGCTTCCAAAGTTACTGTAAACGTCACGTTAGAATTTAGTAAATGCGCCAGATGTAGTGAGAGAAGTTATTAGATTTGGTTTGAGTCTATGAGGTTTTGTTTAGACACTTATTGCCAGTTACGCAACAAAATCCTGCTATCTACTCAGGTAGGTAATGTGAAAATAATCGTCAACGAGCTAACTGCAGTCTGCATCCCACTTCCACACGTTCCCACCTCTCCGTAGCTGAAAAAATAAAACCTTGATACTGTGAGTTCGTGAGGAAGTAGCTGCTAAAATTAGTTAACCAAAGTTGAAAGAAAGAAATCATACATTCGTATCATACGCACAAGATGCCTAATGTTTTTGCGAAGTTGTTTCCTTTGTTGGACATCAAACATCGTTCAGAATGAAAATCCTGTTCACAGCCCTGCTAATTCTGCCTCTATCAAACATTAGCTGGACTAATCCAAAACAGTTTAGCTGAGCTGAAAGTGGAAAGTTCACTTCTCAGCTAGACACACAGTTTTATTTAGGGTGGCACACAAACACTCGCTAACCGGATCGAATGGGGAGGATACTATCTGATGTTCACCCGAAAGTGCAGTTCTGCACAGAACTAATTAAGTACTACCACAGCGTCTCTCGCTGCGTCCGAACAGGCCTCGGAAGGCCCAACCGTACCGACCGGCCGCCGATTTGGAGGGGCGTGTGGTCATCACACCGCTTTCCCGACCGTATGTCAGTTTACGAGACCGGAACCGCTACTTCTCAATCAAGTAGCTCCTCAAATTTTGCCAGACAAGGGCTGAGTGCACCCCGCTTGCCAACAGCCCTCGGCAAACCGGATGGTCACCCACCCAATTGCTAGCCCAGCCCGACAGCGCTTAACTTGGATGATCTGACGGGAACCGGTGTTACACTGCTGTAGCGACGTCGGCCACAGCGTCTCTCACGATAATTTAAAATTGAGCCGCAGGTCACAAACCGAGACCCAAGCTCTGCGACGCGCGGGCACCTGGACACGTACTAGCCACGGAGTTAGAGTATCCACAGATGAGCCCGACCGTGCTATCAGTTATATTGAATGGACCGATAGTTAGTAGCGTCTCTTCCGATGAATTATTCTCAATATTTTTGAAGGTTCTTATTTTCAAAAAGGATGAACGAGCACCAATAGCTTTTATCCTCTCGTACAGATCCCTGTTGGAAATTGAATTTCAAGCCACTTTTCGTATTTGGGTATATTTCAGTTAGTTTCTGTTGTGAGGGCAACCAAAGATGCTCACGCGTACTACTAGACAATCAAGCGTGCAACAGCTTTAAGAATATCTCTGATTCACGTAGCGTTAAGTGTCAAAGTATTTCACTTTTCACTATCAAACTTTGAATGGCTCTGAGCACTATGGGACTTAACAGCTATGGTCATCAGTCATCAAACTTTGAATAACCTTTGAAAAGACAAAGTTAATCACTAATGAAATATTGTTACAGTACTCATTTTCCCACAATAATTTGATTAGGGTTGAACGTTGACAACCAAAAACGATTTTCACTTTGGATTTTTTATTTGATGAGCGCGACTTAGCTCAAATATACGACAAAGTGTAATGAATATCATGCACTGAACAACTTTTAGATTGATCCCAAGAAATGGGCACCGAATAAAGAAATTCAAATGGTTCAAATGGCTCTGAGAACTATGGGACTTAACTTCTGAGGTCATCAGTCCCCTAGAACTTAGAACTACTTAAACCTAACTAACCTAAGGACATCACAAACATGCATGCCCGAGGCAGGATTCGAACCTGCGACCGTAGCGGTCGCGCGGTTCGAGACTGTAGCGCCTAGAACCGCTCGGCCACTTCGGCCGGCGAATAAAGAAAATTTGTAATCTTCCACACGTTTTAAATCAACAGATCTCATTTATCCCCATTGATAATGTCAACGAGAAACCAGATAGAAATTATAAGAGTCGATGGAAGTGACCTGTTTCTAGCCGGCCGGTGTGGCCGAGCGGTTCTAGGCGCTTTAGTCTGGAACCGCGCGACGGTTACGGTCGCAGGTTCGAATCCTGCCTCTAGCATGGATGTGTGTGATGTCATTAGATTAGTTAGGTTTAAGTAGTTCTAAGTTCTAGGGGACTGATGACCTCAGATGTTAAGTCCCATAGTGCTCAGAGCCATTTTTTGACCTGTTTCTCATTCCAGGGTTGCAATTCGTAGCAGACAAAATTGTGATTTATTCTCAAGATTTCGTTTGCATAATATGTGAAACATGGACGATAAACAGTTTAGACAAGAACAGAATAGACGCTTTTGAGACGTGGTGCTACAGAAGAATGCTGAAGATTAGATGGGTAGATAACGTAACTAATGAGGAGGTACTGAATACAATTGAGGAGAAGAGAAATGTGTTCCACAACCTGACTAGAACAAGGGATCGGTTTGTACGACACATTCTGAGGCATCAAAGGACCACCAATTTTGTGCTGGGGGGAAGCGTGGTGAGCAAGAAAATTACAACATGCATTATTTTGCAATTAATGATGGATCATTACATATGGCTGACAGCAAACTTGAAAAACACTTTTTCTTAGGGTTTTCTTTCAGTCCACGAGGATGTTTACATACTACAATAAAGGCAACAGAATAATGCAGTACATCATAGATAGAAAGCATCACGTATGAATGCAATGCTAGACGAAAAGCTACCTTGAAAACGGGAATTCTCCGAGAGGCGTCTTAAAATAAATGAAACGTGCGTGTCAGGAGGGAAAGTTACTTGATAAACAAACCTCTCATTATATTACTTAAAAATCTGTTACCGGTCAGATATAATACGAAAACATAGTGTACCTCCTCCAAAACATAATGTTGTCAGTCCATCTCTGTTCGTTTTATAGTTTGCGAGATACTGGATGAAATGTAAGACTACACGTGTGTTCCACGCGGGATGTGTCGACTCTGCTCAGCGCCTCTGCATTGCGCTACGTCAGTGTCGATCGCAAAGTAACTTAGAACAGACTAGAGTAGTGTTTACTACGATGCGAACATCGTGACCGATAGTCTCATCAACTGGGTTTGACGTCATGTGGTTTGGGAGGACAAACAGGCGCCCCCGTGTACGTGGTGAGAGATCATTCTGGGAGGGTGTGTTATCTTAACGGTAGGTACACGTCGCCAGCAGTGCTGTAGTCGGTGGCACTCAAATGTATGAGGAAAGTTCGACGTAGTCGGGAGAAAATACTTAGAACAATATGTGGAACCAATAACTAACACACGAGTACATAAGTTCAATGGGAGTCTTCCTAATTGTTGTTGGCACTGAATCGAAACTAATACTTAGATTTTCTTTCATAGCGTTTTCATACCATCAGAATGGTAATAAATGAATTATGAGATACAAATGTATGTCTTTTAACTCAATAACAAACGCTAATACAGAAATCAGTGAAACAAAATCAAAATTCACTCTAGAACGAGAAGAAACACTTTATGCATTCGCTGCAAGCTGCTGGAAATTATTTGATATGTACTAGATGCAGATCGAAAATACATTTATGAATGTTAGGAAAATTACCGCGAACTGGAATCACAGATTTAGACAGAATTTCCCATTTATTTTCATTTTTGTATTGATATAAATATCAACTACACCGCGATTGGAAAATTGTGAGTAATACGTAATATTGTGGAGTTTCCAAGCGCATCATTTATTGGTGTACTTGGACTTTGAAGAGAAGATCAGGAAATAACGGAAACCAGTCTGCAGTAATTTGTGTGAATGGATATCGTGAGCACACGCTGTATGCTTTTATTTCCTTGTACGACATTAAGACACTTTACCTTTAAATCAGGTGCTTGGCATCTAAAGGACAATCGCGAACTTGCTGATTACGACAACAGCTTTCAAAAAAACAGTGCGTATTTCAATGCATGCTGCAACACCGTAGAGATCTACAATTTGCGGCAGATCGATTGCTGTTACGCGTTGAAACGTAATTCCATTTCCAGCTACCAATACTGATCACGTAAGTCTGAAAGAAGATTCTTTCCGTTTCTAAAAAGTTTTCAGTTATGCCTTATCTCCAACACTGAGTGTTTCCATGCGTCAGGGTGGACTGTATACGGGTTACCATCAAGTCGTCATTACTACTTCCACTGGTTTCCTTGTTATGTTGACAGTCTGTATTAATGCTGTTGTAGGGAACAGTGCATAGGAAACAGGCCATGTTGTGGATGTCGGCCTAAATCACACAATGAATATTGTTATGAAAATAATTTTGAGACGAAACATTGATAAGAATTAGGAGAAAAGGAAAAGAATGATTTCACCCCCCCCCCCCTTATATTTGCACAATTACAGCTAGTGATCCGTAGTAAATGGGATAAAATATTCGTTAATAAACATATTTCAGACTGGTAAGCCATAGAAACAGTGTTCAAATAGACAGACTTACTCTAGAAGAACAGTGATGGGCTTACTGACATATTTTGTGATACTTGTATCGTCATAGATAAACAGGAACAGTTTTATACAGACACACAAAAATCCTGTAAGGGGAAGAACTTCTCACGACTTGCGATTTTCCCATCGTTCATTTGAGTTTCAAGATGAAATTTATCCAAGCAACATTACGTACCGAGCTGAAGGCAACAACGAACTCAAATATCTGAATTACCGGTATATCTTCATTCCTGACTGCTCAGAACACAATACAGTGGCATTTCATGTTTTTCAGCCAAATTCAATTTCAGTGTTAAAGGAAACATTAAGTAACATAAAAATTTTACCTATCTGATGGTACTACTGCATAATATAATACAGAAAAACATTCTCAACATATTGCTTATTAAGATTCATTCCAAAACAATCCGAAATGGTCCTACTTTGGCGTAGTATACGGTGGACGATCTAGCAGTGGACCGGAAGGTAATGTCAGATTTGTTGCCACAATAAGTTTAAATAGGCCATTTAAAAACCAAATCGTGACACCCAAGCAGCTGTATGGTTTTGCCTAAGAAACCGTTTCTGGCATCCGTTTCCAATTTTGTACAACAGAGGAATACACATTTAAAAAATAATAAAAAAATAAAAAAAACATACAACGAAGGAATTATCCGAATGAGACGGAAATCGGTAGCCTACATGCAATGTACATGTACAAGCAAATGATTACACTTTCAGAAATGCTGCGTGATGATTTATCCAAGAGAAAGTGCTTCACAAATCGAGTACAATGACGCATTGGTACGACTCTAGCCCTTACGGAAGCAGCTATTCGGCTTGGCACTGGTAGAGTTGTTGTTTTTTTTTCGATATTTTGCCAAATTCTATCCAACTGGTGCGTTGGATCGTCAGAATCACCATCTGTCTGGAGGTCCCCGCCCATAATGCTCCAAAAGTTCTCAATTGGGAAGAGCCGCGGTGAACTTGCTGGTCGAGGTAGGGTTTGGCGAGCACGAAGGCAAGCAGCAGAAACTGTCGACGTGTGCGGGCGGGCATTATCTTGTTGAAAAGTAAGCCCGGGGTGGCGTGCCACGAAGGACCGCAACCGGGGCGCAGAATATTGTTGGCGTGCCGCTGTGCTGTAACGGAGCCGCGGATGACAACCAAAGGAGTCCTGCTATGGAATCTCATTGACTGTCTTCAGTAATGAGTCCTGCTTCGAACTGTGCCCCAATGATCAGCGAAGATGTGTCTAGAGAAGCCCCAGACAGTGGTGGTGTATTCTACGCCCCGTCTTGGCTCTGAGCACTATGGGACTTAACTTCTAAGGTCATCAGTCCCCTAGAATTTAGAACTACTTAAACCTAACTAACCTAAGGACGCCACACACATCCATGCCCGAGACAGGATTCGAACCTGCGACCGTAGTGCTCGAGCGGTTCCTGACTGTAGCGCCTAAAACCGCTCGACCACCCTGGCCGGCTACGCCCCGTCTTGTTGCCCTTCATAGCCAGTTACTTTGGGCTTACATTTCAGGAAGGCAACGCCCATACACACACGGCGACAGTGTTTACTGCTTGTCTTCGTGTTTGCCAAACCCTACCTTGATCAGCAACGTCGCCGGATCTGGCTAATGGTTCAAATGGCTCTGAGCACTATGGGACTCAACTGCTGAGGTCATCAGTCCCCTAGAACTTAGAACTACTTAAACCTAACTAACCTAAGGACAGCACACAACACCCAGCCATCACGAGGCAGAGAAAATCCCTGACCCCGCCGGGAATCGAACCCGGGAACCCGGGCGTGGGAAGCGAGAACGCTACCGCACGACCACGAGGTGCGGTCGCCGTATCTCTCCCCAATTGAGTACGTTTGGCGTATTATGGGCAGGGTCCTCCAACCATTACAAGAATTTGGCGATCAGACGCGCCAGTTGGACGGAATTTGGCACGATATCCCTCAGGAGCAGATCCAACAACTGTATCAGTGCGAAACCGAATGACTGCTTGCATAAGGGGCAGAGGTGGACCATTGCGTTATTGATTTGCCAATTTGTATAGCTCTTTCTCTTGAATAAATCATCCAATTTTACTGAAACTGTAATCATTTGTTTGTCTGCACATGTGCATCACAATCTACCGACTTCCGTCCCATTCGAACAATTACTACGCCGTGCGCCATTTTTTTTGTTTTGTTTTAGTATATATTCAAACTGAAATAAGTTTATTGCCTCCATTCTGTAATTCAAAAATCATCCAAAGGACTCAGCTCACACTGTCTGCCACCAGTGCCTGAATTTCAGATAACAATGGACCTAGCTGTTAGTGGGGGACGTTTGGATGCCTCAGCGATACGTATAGCCGTACCGCAGGTGTAACCGCAGCTTAGGGGCGTCTATTCAGAGGTAAGACAAACGTGTGGTTCTTGAAGAGGGGTAGCAGCCTTTCCAATAGTTGCAGGGGCGACAGTCTGGATGATTGACTGACTGATCCGGCTTGTAACATCAACCAAAACGGCCTTGCTGTGCTTGTATTGCGAAATACTGAAAGCAAGGGGTAGCTACAGCCGTAATATTTCCCAAGGGTATGCACCTTCACTGTACGGTCAAATGATAATGGCATGCTCTTGGACAAAATATTCCGAAGATAAAATAGTCCCCCATTCGGATCTCCGGGCGGGGACTGAAACGGTACAACCAATCAAAAAGAGATCAAGAATACCTCCAGTACACACATTTTTTTGCGTGCATAAATTGCAACTCGGAAGTGGTGAAGAATAGACCTTCAACATTCAAACTTCTATATACGCCGTATTACGCTAACAGGTGGAAGTAAATCTGTAATGCCAATAATCCATATTTTGAAAATTTTAGTAGTGTGTTTTGTTTACTCATGGTTGTGTTCTATGGTACGCGTAAACGTGCCCACATAGGAGCGTAAATCTGCCCCATACTGAGGGTACGTTTATGCACTCGATTTAAGCCTGTATAAAGTTATTTTGTACTGTTGAATGTAATGCTGAGTTAGAAGTATATATACTAAGTTATACTTTAATAATCATGTTATAAGACTAAAGAATTTTAGCGCGATACATCTAAGCAAACAAATACGCGTAAATGTGTCCCAGACTCCCACAGTGTGAATAAACGTCGTTGTAGTGACAGTGTGCGAAGAGTACTGTCAACGATTGCTTTTTTGAATACGATGGAGAGATGGGTTTCTTTTTGTACTCACTACTAAAATTAAAAAGCAAAACTTTCAGTAAGCAATGGTCACGAAAAATTTAGAAAATACGTCCAGAAATATTAAGAACCAGATCTAAATGAAGCCGAACTTTCGGTATTAATAAACTGTTACAAAAAATGGATCTGTTCCCCTCCAACTTCCACTGTCCCGCCCACAACTAAATCTCAAAGATCTGAGCTGGAGTCACGCAATGATTAAAATTCGTAGTCGAAACATCTTAAGCATCTCGCATGCGGAACTAAAAACAAACAGCTGATGCTGCGGCTGCCGTGGCATGGGAAGACTGGAAGCAAGTTGAAAGTCACGCTAAAACAATATGTGAGGGGTGACTACTGGAGGAAAGATCCTGCGATGAACGGCGAAAATGGAAAAAAAACATAATAACTTAAAAACTTAAATACACAGTTTTGACGCTCTACAGTAAATTTCGCAGTGCGTCATGAACAGGCTTTCGGTTATCTAGGACATCCTCAGACAAGTTAAGGCCTAGGGAACCGAAACAAGGTTCACAAAGAACTATGAAATAAAGGTTATTGTGGAATATGAATACTGTGGATTTAAGTTTTTAATATGTCTATGTTGCTATAAGTAAAAAAAAAAAAGAAAGAAAGTACTCCGTCTTCAGGCCACGAGTGACCTACCGGGACCATCCGACCGCAGTGCCATCCTCAGTGGAGGCTGCGTATAGGAGGGGCGTGGGGTCAGTACATCGTTCTCCCGGTCGTTATGGTGGTATTCTTGACCGAAGCCGCTATTATTCCGTTGAGCAGCTCCTCAATTGGCATCACGAGGCTGAGTGCACCCCGAAAAATGGCAACAGCGCATGGAGGCCTGGATGGTCACCCATCCAAGTGGCGACCACGCCCGACAGCGCTTAACTTCGGTGATCTCACGGGAACCGGTGTATCCACTGCGGCAAGGCCGTTGCCTGTGTTGCTTTAAGTACCCACGAAATATTCCATAAATGATAATATAATAATATCAGTTAGTACGCATTCGAGGAAACGTTCGTCATTATCGGCACAGTCGTAATAGCATACGATAAATCAACAGACGCAGCACACGAAGAAAGCACCAACGCCGTGGAAGGTGTTTCTACTAATACTGTCAGTTAGATCATATAAATGTAATCCGTATCTCTTTTCTGCCCTTGTTTTGAATGGACATTAAATTATTAACATACAATAAATGAATTGTGTACCTTCGGCAACAGACACTTCAGCATTATGGAGGGAACTGGTATTTAGTCCTTAAGTTTGTGATAGCGCCCCGCTATTGGTGTGTACATCGTTACTGCCTCTGCCCTCTCGTTTCTCGGTAATAAGCACGATGGAGCTGCCACCAGTGCAAGGTCTCCATTTCTCTCTGCCAAGTGACAGAATACAGCAGTCAAGCAGCAGCAGCACGCAAACAATTAATTTTCACTCTGCAGTGGGGTGTGCACTGATTCAGAAGTTCCTAACGCATGAAAACTGTGTGCCGGAACAAGACTCGGAAATTGGAGCTCTGCTTTTCGCGGGCAACTGCTCTACCGGATCATTTACCGAAGTATTACTCAGTTTAGAGTTCTGGTCCGGTACGCAGATTTAATCTGCCAGGAAGTTTCAGAAATGTGAGTGGCCATTCAATAGCGGTTCACACAGCTGCTCAATTCAATTTTAAAAATTATTTACATAAAAAAAGAATTTTTAATATTTCACATTTTTAAACCGGGCTAAAACGTGTAAAGTAATTATTCCTAGCCCCACACAGGTTTCTAAATCTACACAGACAGTTCTGAAAAGCTATGGTTATGACGTTTTAATAGCTACGAAATTACTTGTAAGATTTAAAACTAAGAACGTGGGGCGCTTGCAAAACATTATTGATTCCTAAACAGTCCACCTCCCTGCTCTTATCGATTACATTTTAAATCTTACAAACATTTTTATAGCTATTAAAAATTCATCATCAAAAATTTTCAGAGCTGTCTGCATGGGGTTGGAAACTGTATGCGGTAGGAGAAATTGCTTTATAACTTTTACACCAATTTAAAAAAAGTTGTATATTAAAAATTCGTTTTTATTTAAATAATTATTTTCTCCTTTATAGTCTTGTGTAAGTGAATAAAAATTTCAAACAATTTGATGAGATTACAACAGAGAAATTTGGTACATTTCAGGATTATTTCAGTTTCTCTTCATCTGAATCAACCAATATGTTGCTTCCTCCTAGGTATATCTCGCTAAATGACCGTGAAGGTAAAAATTTGAGAGATTCGCCAGCAATCGCTCTTCCCGCAAACCATCCGCGACGGGAACAGAAAATGGGAGAAAGGGGGAAATGGCGACAGACAACGTAACGACTTAACACCACATTGTCATCCAGCATTAAGCTATGTCGAAAGTTTCAGGTCTGTATTTCGCCAGGTAATGACAGTGGTAAACAAAATACCCTCCGCCACATACCGGACAAGAAAGAGAGTTAATACTGCATTCTGGACTACGCTTAAATTTTCAAGTCTGTAGCCCATTGGGAAGTTAGTTTAAAATAAATTGCAAGAAAGCATAATACATCTCTTCCGCTCGCCCTCTTTGTGCTCAGTCGAGCACGTCCAGTCGCATACTACAGGGTGTGCATTCAAAGACTGACCGACCAACAGGGCGCTTTTGCAGGGCAGCGGGGATGTAAGGCTTTCCCAAGCCGTTTCAGCCTACCCCCAACCCCTATGGAAGCTAGATGGAAGAGAGCGAGTTAATGTTGTATTATTATCAACATTGAATTACCAGCATCAGTTCTGAACTACGTTTAAAATACAAAAACAGCGAATAAATCGACCTAAAAGAAGAGAGTAAAACAGTTTCTATGATGAACATATTTTCACTTCAGTCACCTTGACAGTGTACAAAAGCATAATTTTTATTACTGTAACAAGTGAAGAAAATGATGTTAAAGATCACACTCGAAGAAACAGATAATACGAAATATAAGCATTACTCGGCTCAAGAAGAATTTTCAACACCAACCGTCGCCTTCGATCGGTGATGTAATGTTAACGGCTCTGCGACATCGCTTTTTGATGCGTATTTTGAATTGCGTTCCTTTGTAGCGTTATTTGTCGCCACATACTCGCTCGTTTAGAAAAACTTTTTCTGCTGAGTGCGAAAAACAAAATACTATCTCTTCTGAATCGCCGAGACTTCTAGAATTTCGTAATTTTTAAGTGCTCCCAATTACGAACTATGGAGGCTGTCGCGGCTCGCAGTCATGCAAAAGATTTCGAAGATGGGTTGCGATGGTGACATTTCTTGTGTTATTCGGTGCCAAAATTGTGTGAGTAACTTAGAGACTCTAATATTAACTAAGTGAAAAAATGTAGTTTTATTACAAGTACATCTAAATGCGACATATGTGGACGCAACATTCAGCTGTAAAAAGTTTCTGAGAAATGTACTCTGACCCATTTCATGTGATGCTGCCATAAAAATCAAGTATGCTGACTTATTCGTCGTTTCTTTCAAAAAAAAAAAAATGCTAAAGATCTTCTTGTTATAACAGCTTCGATTTACCCCTGATAGAAGCGTTCTGTTATAGGTGCATGTCGCAATCTCCTCTTGAGCTATATAGCTATAGTGCATTTTCCATTGCTACCCTCGATTCATTAAAGATAAATATTTTTTTTAGGTTCGTAGCGTTTATCGCGGTATTCATTACAGCTGTAGAGATTTTCTGTCGATACTAGTTTCGTTTTATTTTCGATATAAACTACCTCTTGTAATAACCTTTTCTACTTAATAATGGCCGGCCGAAGTGGCCGCGCGGTTCTGGCGCTGCAGTCTGGAACCGCGAGACCGCTACGGTCGCAGGTTCGAATCCTGCCTCGGGCATGGATGTGTGTGCTGTCCTTAGGTTAGTTAGGTTTAACTAGTTCTAAGTTCTAGGGGACTAATGACCTCAGCAGTTGAATCCCATAGTGCTCAGAGCCATTTGAACTTAATAATGATGCAAACACATATTCGTAACTACGTATTGCAGTCTCCACCTAATACAGACTATTTCGCAATAAGAGTTTCGGTTTACAGAATGAAATTTTCACTCTGCAGCTGACTGATTTGAAACTTCTGGGGCATTAAAACCGTATGCTGGATTAGGACTAGACTCTTTAGCTTCGATTTCTTTACAATAAATACTTGTGAAGTTCGTAGCACTCGTCACAGTATCCATTAGCCACAGCAGTGAAGTTATTTTTTTGCGATACTCGATTCATATGCTTTCCGATAAATATTGCTTTTAATAACGTCTGCCTAAGCATTATTTTTTCTCCGCTGCTGTAAATTCTCGTAATCTGAACTGATTGTTTTATTTACGTTTTAAAATATGAACAATGATTTTATGCTATAGTCCCCGTGTTGTTTACGTCGTCTGAAGAATGCTCACATCATCTTTGGTCAAAGACGCCAGCTAGTATCAAGGCTGCCGCTTTGTCCTATTACCATATTGTTTAAGTGACAACAATGCACAACGCAGTGTACCATTGTAAAGTCAAATCTGAGTAGTCAGAATCGGAACATTATGATTTAATCAGCTAACGAAATACTGAAACTTCATTCATGTACTACCAAAACTGCGCAGATTGTATATTTCGTCTATATTTATCACCTTTAATGACACATATACTTCCTTTTAGTTGTACGTGTAATTACAAAACATCACCGAACATTTCAGATGTGAAAACAAAAAGTAGTGTTTTAAAACTATGGACCAACAACAATGAAAGCTTGACTTGACGAACAATGATTCCTGTCTATAAGTTTTCAAAACATGAAGAGCAAAGATTTATAAGATATGGTATATGAGAAGTTGATTATTGCCACTAACCGTTTGTTGCTTTCCACTTGCCGTGCTAGCCGCTGCGTCAACTCGTGGATGGATAACGTTGTGCTGATTCATCCACGTGTGCATAACAATGACGACCGTTCAAGAAGATGTCGGTAACAACTCCAGAACACATCATCTCCCACTTCATGCAAAGCACCAGAGCGTTTCCTCTCCACGTAGCGGTGAAAGTTTTCGCCGTACGTTAGGAAGCGTACAAGTATGGACGTTGGCAACGTGCATCTGGCTTATTGTTGCAGGACAAATACAAAATAAAACTGTTTCAGCACAGTACCAAAAAAGTTTTTCGCTTCTCACTTGAAGTATTTCGCTTTATATTTCACTCATGTATCTTGCTGCTCAAGAGTTCGTTGAGGCGACAAATATATTATTATTCTCTGGACAGCGCTAAATTACACAACCTGAGACTCTCTCCTACCCAGACAATAACATTCTTTTCTTCGAACACTCGAATATCGATCCTTGGCATCAGTTTCAAGCTGTCGTCGCAAACATCGCATTTGACAAAGAAATTACTACTTTGTTAAATAAAATTAGGATAAAAGTTGAAAACAAACTGTTGTAAATATATATCAAACAGAAAAAACTACATTAAGAAATTATACCACACAATCAGGTCATAGACGCTGCATCGTTACAACTCTGGTAAGTGAAAGTCAGAACTGAAGTACAGTATTGGCAGTCGTTTCAGCTGCAAAGGAAGTTATTTTTTTTTTTGTTTTTCTTGTGTGGCATGAGTAATTTTGATTACTGTGCAACTGAAATTTCATAAACCAACATTGAATGTCGTTCTTCATACCATCAGAAGCAAAATTAAAATAGTTGTTTTAAATGACTCTTCATCAGTAAATGATTCAGTGCATACTTGCGAACATTAATAATACTCCCAGCGTCAGAAGAGAAGAAACTGTTAGCTTAAGAAGTGACGGATATTAATGGTCGTTTCTCAAAATTTCGGAAATGTCACATTTCTACATTTAATATTTTCTCAACGCTGTAACATAAAACTTTAAACTGCTAGCCAGTATCGGCTGCTATCATCAGAATAATTGAAACAGCATCGGCATGGGCTCCAAGTAATGCTTTGTCACAGACAGTGCTGGATTAAGCCAGCATGCGGCACCTAGCAAGAACTAAAAACAGGCCCTTGATCTGCTATAGGCCTTGAAGTTTAGGATACTAAAATAAAACAGCAGTTTACTGTAAACCCAAAACGATACGTAGATTTTCTTGGATGGTTATCATAAAGAATTTAAAACATATATTTTTTCGCACCATGGGAAAATATAAACCCTTGTTTACTATAATCATGTTTTATACAAACTCACATCATTAAATTAGTGCAAAATAAAATAGTTTATACAGTGACTGAAGTGAAACATTCACGGATCAGAAATTAAATTTAAGAAAAGAATTACGTTTAAAGGGAAATTAAACGAAAAAACGCTGACAAGAATTTTGATAAACGTTAAAAAAAATCCGTTAAGGAAGTACCGAACACGTGACTTTTAGTTTACGAGCCTAGAGGTATGGAGGTACTGGGAAAACTCATGTCATTTTTGAATGATTTAATGTTTCACAAGACATTATTTTCGTCACATTTTCATAACCGAGGGTGCAGCAGGTTGGAAGGGTGTACGATGTGAAACCTGGCACTCAATCGTGCACCACTGTATGGGTGGTGGCAAAAAGTCAATCCCACCCCCGGTGTCACTGTGGCAAATAAATCATTACTATATTCGGAAATACATGAGTTATAACGACTGATAATTGATACCTACCTTTTTGAATACGTTGGACAATGAACCTACTTGTTTTTGAAAAAAGAAGAAGAGTTGACAACGTATATACATTAAAAAACGAATAAGCATATCTTATTATTCAGTACTTTTCGTTTTCCTGTCGGCAAATTTCGAAATCACTAGATAAAGCTAGACTTCACTCTCTTTATATCTTTTACCGTTATTAAGCGGTAATATTAGCTCACAGCGACCGGAAAAGAAACAACGACACAAAAGAAACGTAGGAAGCGCGGTACTACAACGCGTTATGGAGCAGTCCACCAATGAGAAAGCAACCTTCGCTCTAGACGGATCGTACCGAAAGTACTGTAAGAAAAAAACAAATACACTGTAGAGGAAACGAAGAATTGTAATATTAGAATAACATAAACAAATACCCTATTCTAACTGATCGAATTGTTACGAACAGCCGGCCGGAGTGGCCGAGCGGTTAAAGGCGCTACAGTCTGGAACCGCACGACCGCTACGGTCGCAGGTTCGAATCCTGCCTCGGGCATGGATGTGTGTGATGTCCTTAGGTTAGTTAGGTTTAAGTAGTTCTAAGTTCTAGGGGACTTATGACCACAGCAGTTGAGTCCCATAGTGCTCAGAGCCATTTGAACCATTTTTTTTGTTACGAACATCTCGGAAAACATTGGAAAATTCTCCTGTAAGTTTTGCCGTGCTGCCAGCTTACCACACAGTATGTATGTTGCTGTCTCCGCTTACTTTTAGAAATGAGCTAAAATTGTTATTACTCATTGTAGATTTGGACGCCACCGCCTTTCCATGGGGCTGTAAGTAGAATACCATATCTAATTTCAAACTTTTTTTCTTTCCACGTGGTTGCCGGGGTCCACAATGCGCGGTTGCCGTAGCATGTGCTAACTCTTGGTACGTGCCTCATCCTGTGCTGGTCACAGATCACTCAGTTCTGTCAATTACCCGCCAGTGTTTTGTGGGCGCGGAGCTGACTCCCGATAGCTTCTCAGATGTTATCCAGCGAGCTAACATCAGGTACGTTTGGTAAGTGAAACATCAAGGTGAGTTCACTATCAAGCACGTGAAATCACTACAGCACTATTCTGATCTCGTGACACTGAAACTCATCCTGCCACCGCCTTCGCCGTCGGGGAAGACATCAAGCACGAAGAGATGCAGGTGGTCCGCAGTGGCGTTCACATCGTGCACATGTCACGCTGCCTTCGATTGCTACTCCCAGGTGAATGTCCTCCGTATCACGGTGCTGCTCCTACCGCCCTGCGTCCGTGGGGCGGTACAGGTTTGAAGCAGACGTTCGCCTGGGTGACGGCGAATCTGAACACGACCATCGACCTGATGTAACAGGAGACGTTACTCATCCGTCCAGGCGACTCGTTTCCATTGATTAAAGGCCAAATGTCGATAGCTGCAATCGTAACGGACGACGTCATAGGGTCAACGTCGGAACACTTACAAGGGAACCTCCTCATCGCACCCCCCTCAGATTTAGTTACAAGTTAGCATAGTGGATAGGCCTTGAAAAACGGAACACAGATCAATCAAGTAAACAGGAAGAAGTTATGTGGAACTATGATAAAAATAAGCAAAATATACAAACTGAGTAGTCCATGCGCAAGATAGGCAACATCAGGGAGAGTATGAGCTGAAGAGCGCGGTGGTCCCGTGGTTAGCGTGAGCGGCTGCGTAACGAGAAGTTTACTTTTTTTATCTTCGCAAAGTTATGAACTGTCCGTTCGTTCATTGACGTCTCTATTCACTGTAATAAGTGTAGTGTCTCTGTTTTGCGACCGCACTGCAAAACCGTGCGATTAGTAGACGAAAGGACGTGCCTCTCCAATGGGAACCGAAAACATTTGATCGCAAGGCCGTAGGTCAACCGATTCCTCCACAGGAAAACACGTCTGATTATATTCTATACGACACTGGTGACGGCATGTGCGTCAAAAGACAGGAATATGTTGTTGACCCACATAACTTGTACACTTGGCGAATGGGTAAAAAGGTTCTTCTACCTTGCCCGATTTAGGCTTTCTTGTGGATGTGATAATCAGTCCCAAAAAAGTGATGAAAACATAACGGACGGACAGATAATAATTGTCTGAAAATAAAAAATTAAACTTTTCACTCGAGGAAAGACTTGAACCAAGGACCTCTGGTTCCGCAGCCGCTCACGCTAACCACGTGACCACGGCGCTTGATAGCTCCCACTGTCCTTGATGTTGCATATCTTGCGCATGGACTACTCAGTTTGTATATTTTCCTTATTTTTTTCATACTTCCACACAACTTCTTCCTCTTTTCTCGATTGATCTGTGTTCCGTTTTTCAAGGCCTATCCACTGTGCCAACTTATAACTAAATCTGAGGGGGGTGCAATGGGGAGGTTCCCTTGTTAGTGGTCGTTAGGTGCTGAGCCCTGTGTTCACCATCCAAAATTTTCTCCGTTTAATATCTGCTGATAACTTCTGATGTACTATTGATTCTGAAACTGTACGCTGTATTACAGAAACCATATTTAATAAGTAATCAATGTAGTAGTGTATTTATTTATGTTTATAATTAATTGTAATTATATTGAAAATATTGAACTTTGCTGGGTAAGAGCCAAGGGAACTTTATTTAAATGTATCCGTAGTACGAGAAAATGGCAGTAGCTATGCCGTTGTTTATCTTTGCGCACGGAGAGTGTCGCGTTGTTAACAGAGATGAAGCAGATCAGCCTGTGTGATGGAAGAGTGCCCAAGTGTTTGTTGGGCGCTGTCGCAGACGAGGTGTGCAGCTGTGCTCGCACCAGTGTAGACGCCCGTCATTCGTTAAGCCACGACTATTGAGGGCACGGTAGGAGTGGACAGGCGGAGGAAGCTGCACTTCCAACTGCTGCCTGTCCCGTAATTACCCGTGCCTCTGGAGACGACTCGTGCTTCTCTTCGAACAGCAGCAACACCAACAACGGCAGCTCAGCATTGCCGTCGGCTACATTTTTCGTCGTCCGCACAGCTACAACATCGTAAGACTGTTAAGTGAAAAATTATAAACTTACGTAGGCATTACCCAACAGCTTTTCTTTCACAAAGTATGCCTAACCCGAATAATAGCCTGCAATAGTTAAAACTTGTAGGGCACCTGTATTGCCATTATCCGCAGACATTATTACCGAGTAGGCTACCTTTTCCTTTCCATGGAATCGCCGAGTGTCGCAAGATCATGAAAGCTGATTAACTATTCACTGCCAGTTTTGTGTGTTTGCTAATGACCAGTTTGTCTAAATTTTCTGCTTCAGTAACGGTTCATTCTTGTATTGTATGACAGAGGATGCTTAAAGTGCAATAATATTTCATTGGCAATACTAATAAATAAAGATACAACACAAATTAAGACTGCGCAATTTCGTTTATTCTGTATCTCCTTAGCGAGTGACTTCTGCTGGCTTGGTATGTATCTTATTGTTGTTATTTTAAAAGTAAAATTAATTGCTCATTTTCCTAAAGTAAATTCAGTTCAGTCTTTCAATAATCAAAAGTAAATTGCTTGCCTTTTTCTAAATTTTGCATTACATTACGCTGAAGTAACTGAAAGTTATTTTTTTAAGTAACGAAGTTTAAGTGAAGCAATTCATTTATTTAATTTCATTTAACGTTACCTACAAAATTAGTATTTCAGAATAAGTAACTGCAAGCTCAGTGCTTTCTGATTCATTTATTTTCTCGTCAAGTGTTGTGCTGTGGAAAAGCGTGACAACCTTCTGTTGCCACTCCAGTGATCATTTACTTAAAATTCTTTGCCATTACCTTTCTCAAGATTCTGGAGATTCATTGCCCTAGCTGGCTGGCGACCGTTTAATTATCTTTTTTTTTTACCTAATCAATGTTCTCTTTGTATTATCAGTGATTTTTGTAGTAAATATTATGTAGTATCCTTTTTCCCCCTGCGTGGCTCGTGAGTAATTGCACTACATTCCACCCATTTCAAAATTATCATCTAAATTTGGCTTAAATGTAGAATAGTTTCTTCCTTCAGAAGAGTCTGTTGTACACTTTCCTCCAACTAACGTGTGCTATTTGCCTTCGGTAGCGATAGCCTTACTGACTGTAAAATTTCTTTAGAGGTATGCGATCACGGTCAGTTATATTGCAATCCAGTAGGCCGATTAGGAAGGCGGATGTTACAAGATCCGCCTCAGATCGCCGCATATCGTGTTTTCGAGGGAGGGCACTCTCCCGCCCTCGACTCCCTGTGATGAGGCCAGGACGTGCAACACTTGCCGCCTCCGTGTTGCTTCACCGCCCTGCCACCGCCTTCTATACGTCCCCACAATAGCAGCACGAGAAAAACCGACCAGCTTTCCCGTTCCCGAAGTGCTTCCTCCCAGATGCCAGGCCATAAGAGTCCGCCTTTTGTCAAAGTCAGTCATGTCAGTGGATTTCATCATCTGCAGCCTGCATCGTCGTAACAATGATTCCCCATTCGTCTCCGCTCCGCCTACATACTTCAATTACGCCGGGTTTTTCTAGGAGCGGGAATTTTGCGCTGCCTGAAGAGGACGAGGTGCTTTCCGTGATCAAGGATGAATAGCTTAAATACATTGCGCGTTATTGTTTTCCGAGAAAATGGACAGCGGGTGCATTAACTATACAGTCCGTACGTGCTGTCTGGGAACAATGTTTAAAAGCAATCTTAATTTAACCGAAGTCCAAATATTCCGTACAGTATCGATGATTCGCATAGCTTCGCTGGTAACTATACGTAAAAAGGACAACGTAGAAGAACATTATTTGCTCCAGACCTATGCGAAGCGCAGAGAAACAATCAGCAATATGTTTTTGACCACTGAGTCACTTGAGCGCTTATCTTCCTCTTCTTCTTTGGCATACTTTGCAGACGGACGTTACTTGGCTCACAGCAATTGCTTCACCAGAACGCAGCGTGCAATGCAGTAGACTCAGCGCGAACCAATCGGCCTGCCACACCGGAAGTAAAAGCGCCGGCGCATTACGTGTTGCGCTCTGTCAGAAAACACGTACACTACTTGGCCGCTGTCGAGGGCGGCGAGGCGCGCGCTACGCACTACGCACTACGCGGCGCAAAATTCCTCCTCCTAGGGAAACCCGGCCTTACGGCGTCACCTGCCCGCAGCTCTGCCAGGCAGGGCTGAGTCACGTGGTCGGCAGTGCTCATAACGTTCCCGCTCATCAGCATAAGTAAGACAAAACCCAGTAACGTGCAGTGAAATGACCATGTTGGCGTACGTTCGTACCGACAATCAACAAATTATAAGTATGTGACTCATGTAAAACTTCAGCGTTTTGATGAACGCATAGTAAGTAAAATACGTGATACAGAGTGTCCCAGTAGTCGAAGCAGCGAAGTCTAGTCAACGTGGACTCTAAAACGCATACCTTAAGAGCTATCAACACTTCGTCAACACCAATACTGTGAAACGAATCTCTTCTACCGTAAGATCTTTGCTTTCCGTATTTTGGGAGGAGGTAGTAAGGACCGAAGAAAAGTCTAGTAAACATGGGCTCTAAAGTGCATACCTAAAGGGCTATGAGCACTTATTCAATACAAGAGATTTGTTTCACAGTAACGAAGGTGAAGAAGTGTTCATAGATCTTAAGGTATGCACTTTAGAAACCATGTTTACTGCATTTCATTCCTGTTTAGTTTCAGACTACCACCTCTCAAAATATATAAAGCAAAGAGCTTGCAGAAGAAGAGGTTTGTTTCACAGTATCGAAGATCAGGAAGTGCTCATAGCTCTAAAGATATGCCTTTTAGAGCCCAAGTTTACTAAATTTTATTTCTATCCATACTACTTCCTTCCAAAATACGGAAAGCAAAGAGCCTGCGGTAGAAGAGATTCGTTTCACAGTATTGAAACTTAAGTGTTCATAGCTCTTGAGATATTAATTTTGCGACCCATTTTTGCTAGACTTTTTGCTACGAATGATCGTTCCTGTCATATTCCTGAATCCCGACCGCTCCTCCTGGTATAGACTGTGTAGCATTGTTATATGTAAGGACACTTGGTTTATAATAATACTTAACGTTATGTGTTATGCGGACGTTGCTTAAAGCTAACGTAAATAACCCACGACAGAAACCTAGCTCAAACACGAGATTAAATTTTGAACTTATTTGCAGCAATCGGTAACTGCTAAGAGCAGAAGTTGTGTTGCCATTTCTCGTCATTGTTAAGAAACCCTATTGGTGTGTTCTGGCTGCTCGATGCTGCAACTCGACGTCCCCATAACATTTGCACCTAATTTTGTATTGCGAGCATCTACAGCCGTGGAATTCTACAACGATGAAAAACACCGCACCAGCTGTTTAATAAATGTTTATTTATGATCCCACGAGTTTCGCAGCGTTAGAGCTACATCTTCAGGGATACAAGTTTATTTCATAATTTATTTCAAAAGATAACCATTAGATGATCCCACGTTCTTTGTGCATCTGTGATAAAAATGATCATCCGTCAAAGAGTTCAGTAGTCCAGTTTAAAATAGGGCGGAATACTGCAAACGTCATCCCGATACAGGAAATCAAAAGAGGTAACTTCATTGTGACAACATGAGTTCCGCAGTGACCGCCTAGACGAACTGGGCTGAGGCATGGTTTCACTGGTTTGCTAATTGTGATCCAAATGTTATTTCGTGCAGTTCAAATGGTTCAAATGGCTCTGAGCACTATGGGACTCAACTGCTGTGGTCATCAGTGCCCTAGAACTTAGAAGTACCTAACTAACCTAAGGACATCACACACACCCATGCCCGAGGCAGGATTCGAACCTGCGACCGTAGCAGCAGCGCGGCTCCGGACTGGAGCGCGTAGAACCGCACGGCCACCGCGGCCGGCTTTCGTGCAGTCTAACCAACTTTTCAGTCTGAGTTCTTGAAAACAGTCTATCAGAATTCTCAATAAATACTTAGTTTTCTCATATTTTATTTTATGTGTAAATCTTCATTCTGAATCTGGTCAAATGTTAATGAAAGAATTAATTTTCCAACAAGTCAGTTTCATTTTGCCTGAATTACTTATTCGTCATTTTCTAAATTAATGAGGTCACTTCCTAAGAATAAACGAGCACCAAGCTCACTTTTATCCTGACCATTGAGCAGGATGTGTTAGATGAAATCTGACTAGTAATCATTTACACTGTTTCGACTGTCTCTGAACTTTTTCGATGCCCTCCATCAATCCTATCTGGTATGCATTCCATACTGCACAGCAGTACTCCAGAAGAGGACAGACACTTGTAGCGTAGACAGTCTCTTCAGTAGACCTGTTGTATATTCCAATCTCCACAACATTATCGATGTGATCGTTCCAATTTAATTTCGTTTCAATCATAATACCAATATGTTTAGTTTCACTGAGCACGTTTTGATTCGGGTGATTTATCATGTAACCAAAATTGAACGGATTCTTCTCAGTACTCATGTGGATGACTTTGCAGTTTTAATTATGTAGAATTAACTGCCACACTGTGCATATATCTAAATGATTTTCCATTTTTTTATTATTTACTGACATTACTAGATGGTAAATCACTGTATCAGCTGCGTACAATCTAAGAGGGCTTCTCAGATAGTCTCATAAATCGTTTATGTAGGGTAGGAAAAGTAGAAGGACTGTAACATTTCGTTGGGGAACACCAGATATGACTTATGTTTTATTCGAGGACTTTTCGTTGATTACTACAAACTGTGTCCTTTCTGAGAGGAAATCACTAATGACAAATCCAGTGGAACAATTGAAGGGATACTCCATATGCGTGGCATCTGATTAGGCTTGAGAGGAAAGGCGTCAAACACCTTCTGGAAACATAGAAATGTGGAATGGATTTGAGACCCCCAGTCGATAGCACCCACTGCTCCTTGTGAATAAAGAAGTTGTTAGAGAAACTTCCTGGCAGATTAAAACTGTGTGCCCGACCGAGACTCGAACTCGGGACCTTTGCCTTTCACGGGCAAGTGCTCTACCAACTGAGCTACCGAAGCACGACTCACGCCCGGTACTCACAGCTTTACTTCTGCCAGTACCTCGTCTCCTACCTTCCAAACTTTACAGAAGCTCTCCTGCGAACCTGCAGAACTAGCACTCCTGAAAGAAAGGATATTGCGGAGACATGGCTTAGCCACAGCCTGGGGGATGTTTCCAGAATGAGATTTTCACTCTGCAGCGGAGTGTGCGCTGGAAACATCCCCCAGGCTGTGGCTAAGCCATGTCTCCGCAATATCCTTTCTTTCAGGAGTGCTAGTTCTGCAGGTTCGCAGGAGAGCTTCTGTAAAGTTTGGAAGGTAGGAGACGAGGTACTGGCAGAAGTAAAGCTGTGAGTAGCGGGCGTGAGTCGTGCTTCGGTAGCTCAGTTGGTAGAGCACTTGCCCGTGAAAGGCAAAGGTCCCGAGTTCGAGTCTCGGTCGGGCACACAGTTTTAATCTGCTAGGAAGTTTCATATCAGCGCACAATCCGCTGCAGAGTGAATATCTCATTCTGAAAAGAAGTTGTTGTCTTATTAAGAGGTATATTTTCTGAATATGTGATGTGCATCAATAAATCGTTCTCTTCGAGGTAATCAACAATGTTAGAATACAGTATACCTCCTGCAAGTCGACATCAGTAATATGCGTAGGTAATCCGGAGGATTACTCCAATCTTCATTCCTAGTCATTTTTGTGTCCTGTGTGACTTCCCAGTCTTTAGGTACAGATCTTTCTACAAGCGAGCGGTTGTACATGATTGCAAAGGATGGGGCTTGAAACAGTAAATGGACACGTAACTTTATATAAATTTAACGTCGCAAAAACAGGGAAAGCACAAAAATGTGCACTTATCTGTTTCTGTAAATAACTTCCAGTCTAAATCACATGTGTCAATTAATTTTGTGAAATGTAATTATTATTTCGTAAATACTATTTCAAAGATATACCGGTAGCCAGCCCGTGGCTGATTGTAATCGACTGTAATACGTCTTTTGTTTTGTTTTAGAAAGTAAGTGAAGAGCGTTCCGGCTCGTTGCTCTCTCTCCTTGTCTGTCAGCCTTTAGACTGGTAGGACGCACTATGGCTGCGTTCAATGTGTGTAAGTAATTAATTCTTCTTTTGTATAGACAAATCTGATATGTCATGCATTAAATTTAGAACCATTTGTGATTAAATAAATATGAATTAGTTAAGTCTCATGAGTTCTCACTTTAACACGTCTCCTAATAGCTCTAAGTTACATGAAATGTTTGAATGGTTTGTTGTTACAGCCAACAACCAATATGAGCTTAACGGATCGTGGCTTGGAGCCAAAATGGCCGAATACACTTAGTATTCTGCCATTTATTCATTTGTAACTGCTGCAGCGTCCCCGAGATTAACTGTCGATCATAACGAAACGTTCTGCAAACTTGAATGCAAGCGCGGAACCTTAAACGATCTGGCCACAGTCTCCAAGCTACGATTCCATTTCGCCCGTAAATTACAGATACCTGCCCCGCAAAATGGATGGTGCTATTAAAAGACGCAATCTTCTCTAAATTTCACAACAATTTCCTAGAAGTCAATTTAGCCACTAACAAAAATGCATGCACTGTTGACAATGTCCCTCTGCTTCACTTAATTTTAACAGTTTTCTTTCCAGTAATTAATTTCAATTCCTATTTTCAAACAACATTTTAGTAATCTTACGTGAGTGGACACGTCAAGGTGATATATCAGCATACTCTGTTTAAGTGAATGGTGGGGATAGGTCGGGGGGACGGCCGCCTTGCGGGGCCAATCAAACAACCTGTAACGCCTCACTACGGCGCAGTGCCTTAGGCCAGTCAGAGAGGGGGTAGCATTCATCTCACGCTAGGTGAGGAGAGCACTACGACATAGTGACGTAGCGCTACGTCATCGTGACGTAAATAAACCTACATCGACTTCATGCGTGTATCGATCTCTGCAGTTCTACCACAAAGGTTGCACTGTAACGTGAAAGCTAAATGTAAATAGACTTGTACAAACGCAGTGACAGCAGTTGTATTACTTATTAAGCTGTAATCTCAACAGTTTTCCATGTTACTGTGTGTCTTGATGTAATGAATGTCTGAACGAAGGAACCATAACAATAACGAAAGTCAAAAATAGCGCTAGACATTAAAAAAAAAAAAAAACAATTAATTGTGTATAAATCATGTCGATAGAAACGTAAAATAGAGAGAAATTAAAGTCTTTTGTATTTTTATAAAAGCCAATGGATTGTACATAATTCTTCTGGACAGAAACGTTAAACCGAGAAATTAATGTGGTACCAAAGATAATTCGGAATGTTGCTGTAATTTTAATTTTGCCTTCATGTTGCAGATCAACTCAGAAAATTTTGCTCTACAGAAATAAATTCTTGCTGATGATTATAATGTATAATGTAACCTGTTTATAACACGTCATTATTTTTCTTTATACACTGTATAATGTGAAACAACAATGATATTTCGTCTAGAATTGTTACATATTAATATGTAAGCAGTATCAACTATATAAAAAAGTAAGTTTCTTAGTAGTTGCCAAATGATGTTGATCACTGGCTGTAACAATGGGTGAGCTACTTGATAAAATAGCCACAACAGCCTACGGTTTTTAGCAGCACTAAGCGATGTTTCATATGCGATGGTGGCATACTGTGTTTGTTTATTCTCTCAATAGACATGGTGTAAATTTTGGGGGTGTTTGGCATGACGAAATATCATTGTTTTTTCACATCATACATTGTATAAAGAAGCATAATGACGTGTTATAAACAGGTTACATTATACATTATAATCATCAGCAAGAATTTATTTCTGTAGAGCAAAATATACTGAGTTGATCTGCAACATGAAGGCAAAATTAAAATTCCAGCAACATTCCGAATTATCTTTGGTACCATATTAATTTCTCGGTTTAACGTTTCTGTCCAGAAGAATTATGTACAATCCACTGGCTTTTATTAAAATACGAAACACTTTAATTTCACTCTATTTCACGTTTCTATCCACATGATTTATGCACAAATTCGTTTTTGTTATGCAGCTTTACTGTATGATTAAATTATGATGGCGTCCTCTTGGGTAAAATATTCCGGAGGTAAAATAGTCCCCCATTCGGATCTCCAGGAGGGGACTACTCAAGAGGACGTCGTTATCAGGAGAAAGAAAACTGGCGTCCTACGGATCGGAGCGTGGAATGTCAGATCCCTTAATCGGGCAGGTAGGTTAGAAAATTTTAAAAGGGAAATGGATAGGTTAAAGTTAGATATAGTGGGAATTAGTGAAGTTCGGTGGCAGGAGGAACAAGACTTTTGGTCAGGTGATTACAGGGTTAGAAATACAAAATCAAATAGGGGTAATGCAGGAGTAGGTTTAATAATGAATAAAAAATAGGAGTGCGGGTTAGCTACTGCAAACAGCATAGTGAACGCATTATTGTGGCCAATATAGACACAAAGCCCATGCCTACTACAGTAGTACAAGTTTATATGCCAACTAGCTCTGCAGATGATGAAGAAATTGATGAAATGTATGACGAGATAAAAGAAATTATTCAGGTAGTGAAGGGAGACGAAAATTTAATAGTCATGGGTGACTGGAATTCGTCAGTAGGAAAAGGGAGAGAAGGAAACATAGTAGGAGAATATGGATTGGGGGGAAGAAATGAAAGAGGAAGCCGCCTTGTAGAATTTTGCACAGAGCATAACTTAATCATAGCTAACACTTGGTTCAAGAATCATAAAAGAAGGTTGTATACCTGGAAGAATCCTGGAGATACTAAAAGGTATCAGATAGATTATATAATGGTAAGACAGAGATTTAGGAACCAGGTTTTAAATTGTAAGACATTTCCAGGGGCAGATATTGATTCTGACCACAATCTCTTGGTTATGAACTGCAGATTGAAACTGAAGAAACTGCAAAAAGGTTGGAATTTAAGGAGATGGAACCTCGATAAACTGAAAGAACGAGAGGTTGTAGAGAGTTTCAGGGAGAGCATAAGGGAACAATTGACAGGAATGGGGGAAAGAAATACAGTAGAAGAAGAATGGGTAGCTCTGAGGGATGAAGTAGCGAAAGCAGCAGACGATCAAGTAGGTACAAAGACGAGGGCTAATAGAAATCCTTGGGTAACAGAAGAAATATTGAAATTAATTGATGAAAGGAGAAAATATAAAAATGCAGTAAATGAAGCAGGCAAAAAGGAATACAAACGTCTCAAAAATGAGATCGACAGGAAGTGCAAAATGGCTAAGCAGGGATGGCTAGAGGACAAATGTAAGGATGTAGAGGCTTGTCTCACTAGGGGTAAGATAGATACTGCCTACAGGAAAATTAAAGAGACCTTTGGAAAGAAGAGAACCACTTGTATGACTATCAGGAGCTCAAATGGCAACCCAGTTCTAAGCAAAGAAGGGAAGGTAGAAAGGTGGAAGGAGTATATAGAGAGCTTATACAAGGGCGATGTACTTGAGGACAATATTATGGAAATGGAAGAGGATGTAGATGAAGATCAAATGGGAGATATGATACTGCGTGAAGAGTCGGACAGAGCACTGAAAGACCTGGGTCGGAACGAGGCCCCGGGAGTAGACAACATTCCATTAGAACTACTGACGGCCTTGGGAGAGCCAGTCCTGACAAAACTCTACCATCTGGTGAGCAAGACGTATGAGACAGGTGAAATACCCTCAGACTTCAAGAAGAATATAATAATTCCAATCCCAAAGAAAGCAGGTGTTGACAGATGTGAAAATTACCGAACTATCAGTTTAATAAGTCACAGCTGCAAAATACTAACGCGAATTCTTTACAGACGAATGGAAAAACTGGTAGAAGCGGACCTCGGGGAAGATCAGTTTGGATTCCGTAGAAATGTTGGAACACCTGAGGCAATACTAACCTTACGACTTATCTTAGAAGAAAGATTAAGAAAAGGCAAACCTACATTTGTAGCATTTGTAGACTTAGAGAAAGCTTTTGACAACGTTAACTGGAATATTCTCTTTCAAATTCTGAAGGTGGCAGGGGTAAAATACAGGGAGCGAAAGGCTATTTACAATTTGTACAGAAACCAGATGGCAGTTATAAGAGTCGAGGGGCATGAAAGGGAAGCAGTGGTTGGGAAAGGAGTGAGACAGGATTGTAGCCTCTCCCCGATGTTATTCAATCTGTATATTGAGCAAGCAGTAAAGGAAACAAAAGAAAAATTCGGAGTAGGCATTAAAATTCATGGAGAAGAAGTAAAAACTTTGAGGTTCACCGATGACATTGTAATTCTGTCAGAGACAGCAAAAGACTTGGAAGAGCAGTTGAACGGAATGGACAGTGTCTTGAAAGGAGGATATAAGATGATCATCAACAAAAGCAAAACGAGGATAATGGAATGTAGTCAAATTAAATCGGGTGATGCTGAGGGAATTAGATTAGGAAATGAGACACTTAAAGTAGTAAAGGAGTTTTGCTATTTAGGGAGTAAAATAACTGATAATGGTCGAAGTAGAGAGGATATAAAACGTAGACTAGCAATGGCAAGGAAATCGTTCCTGAAGAAGAGAAATTTGTTAACATCGAGTGTAGATTTAAGTGTCAGGAAGTCGTTTCTGAAAGTATTTGTATGGAGTGTAGCCATGTATGGAGGTGAAACATGGACGATAACTAGTATGGACAAGAAGAGAATAGAAGCTTTCGAAATGTGGTGCTACAGAAGAATGCTGAAGATAAGGTGGGTAGATCACGTAACTAATGAGGAGGTATTGAATAGGATTGGGGAGAAGAGAAGTTTGTGGCACAACTTGACTAGAAGAAGGGATCGGTTGGTAGGACATGTTTTGAGGCATCAAGGGATCACAAATTTAGCATTGGAGGGCAGCGTGGAGGGTAAAAATTGTAGAGGGAGACCAAGAGATCAATACACTAAGCAGATTCAGAAGGATGTAGGTTGCAGTAGGTACTGGGAGATGAAGAAGCTTGCACAAGATAGAGTAGCATGGAGAGCTGCATCAAACCAGTCTCAGGACTGAAGACCACAACAACAACAACAATATGGTTCCTTCGTTCAGACATTCGTTACATCAAGAAACACACAGTAACATGGAAAAGTGTTGAGATTACAGCTTAATAAGTAATTCAACTGCTGTTACTGCGTTTGTACAAGTCTATTTACATTTATTTACGTCACGATGACGTAGCGTTACGTCACTATAACGTAGGGCTCACCTAGCGTGAGATGAATGCTACCTTACAGGAAGCGCCAGCTTGGCAGCGGCATTCAGCGGTTTCCTCCGTGTTGTCGCCCCGAAATGCAGCGTCTGCCAGGCAGTGGCGTGTGGTGCAGCTGCCTCCATCAGCTGCGGTTCGAGCTCCGGCTGTCCTCGGCTAGCTGCGCGCCGTGGACCGCCTGCACTGTGGCACGGCCGTCCAGAAGGCGGCAGCTGGTGACGTAATGGCGCTGAACCCACTGCTCCCGAGTCGATGTCCGGCGAGCCGCTTCCCACGGTCGGTGCTGATCCACTGCGGCGATGGCTCCAGGTCCTTAGGTCTCAGAGTGGACTGCCCTGTCGCAGAGTCGATCTGTGGTCCACGAACAGCATTCCAGACGGAAGCCAAGCGACACAGACCCGTGACTGTAGAGCTGTGATACAAACACAAGTGACATTAGTATAAATTAGCCAGGTGTTTGCAGACTTCCGAGATGCGCTTGTTTAGGCTTTCTATGCCGTGCTGCACGTATAGTCAACGTTTCTACGACCTCGGGTGTGGAAATGGTTATGGTTCAAATGGCTCTGAGCACCATGGGACTTAACATCTGAGGTCATGAGTCCCCTAGAACTTAGAAGTACTTAAACCTAACTAACCTAAGGACATTACACACATCCTGCCCGAGGCAGGATTCGAACATGCCACTGCAGTGGTCGCGCGGTTCCAGACTGTAGCGCATAGAACCGGCCGGCAATGGTTATAGCTTCGACCACTTGGGTACTGTTGTGTCGACTGCTTCCACGCCCTGCCAGGTTGGCTTCTCTTGCAGCACTGGAGTGGCTGTGTTATACACACATCAACAAAAATTTTTGCCTCATACCGTTCCCCAGAACTCCTGAAGATAGACGGTGACTGTGGATATTGTATCACAGACACATTCCCTTTGACAGTTCAGACATGTCACTAAACCCGCCCAAAGATGTAAACAACCATCCATGAGTAGCGCCTATTAGATGGAGAGGGTCCGACAGCTAGTAATCCCAGTCATTCCACCAGGAAGGAGGTACACGGCTCGTGTTGTCTGTAGTTCAACCATGCCCAGACGGTCAATACCGCGCTTCGATCGCGTCCCCATTGTTACTTTCTGCCAGGAAGGGCTCTCGACAAGGGAAGTGCCCAGGCGTCTCGGAGCGTACCCAAGCGATGTTTTTCGGACATGAAGGAGATACAGAGACACAGGAACTGTCGGTGACATGCTTCGCTCAGACCACCCAAGGGCTACTACTGCAGTGGATGACCGCTACCTACGGATTATGGCTCGGAGGAAACCTGACAGCAACGCTACCATCTTGAATAACGCTTTTCGTGCAGCCACAGGACGCCGTGTTACGACTCAAACTGTGCGCAATACGCTGCACGATGCGCAACTTCACTCCCGACGTCCATGGCGAGGTCCATCTTTGCAACCATGACACCATGCAGCGCGGTACAGAAGGGCCCAACTACATGCCGAATGGACCTCTCAGGATTAGCATCACATTATCTTCGCCGATCAGTCTTGCATTTGCCTCCAACCAGACAATCGTCGGAGACGTGTTTGGAGGCAACCCGGTCAGGCTGAACGCCTTAGGCACACTGTGCATCGAGTGCTGCAAGGTGGAAGTTCCCTTCTGTTTTGGGGTGGCATTATGTGGGGCCGAGCCGGTCAGTGTGGTCTAGCGGTTCTAGGCGCTTCAGTCCGGAACCGCGCGACTGCTACGGTTGCAGGTTCGAATCCTGCCTCGGGCATGGATGTGCGTGATGTCCTGAGGTTGGTTAGGTTTAAGTAGTTCTACGTTCTAGGGGAATTATGTTAAGTCCCATACTGCTCAGAGCCATTTGTTTGTGGGGCCGACCTATGCAGCTGATGGTCCTGGAACGCGCCGTAACGGCAGTAGGATACGTGAATGCCATCCTCCGACCGATAGTGCAACCATATCGGCAGCACATTGGCGAGGCATTCGTCTTCATGGGCGACAATTCGCATTCTCGCTCCCATCGTGCACATATTGTGAATGACTTCCTTCAGGATAACGACATCGCTCGACTAGAGCGGCCAGCATGTTATCCAGACATGAACTCTACGAACATGCCTGGGATAGATTGAAAAGGGCTGCTTATGGACGACGTGACCCACCAACCACTCTGATGGATCTACGCCGAATCGCCGTTGAGGAGTGGGACAATCTGCACCAACTGTGCCTTGATGAACCAGTGGATAGTATGACACGACGGATACAGGCATCCATCAGTGCAAGAGGACGTGCTACTGGGTATGAGCGGTACCGGTGTGTACAGCAATCTGGACCACCACCCCTAAAGGTTTCACTGGATGATTGTACAACATGCAATGTGTCGTTTTCATGAGCAATAAAAAGGGCGGAAATGATGTTTATGTTGATCTCTATTCCAATTTTCTGTGCAGGTAGCGGAGCTCTCGCAACAGAAGTGATGGAAAACTTTTTTTGAAGTGTGAATTTTGTAAGGCACAAGACCCGCATTTGCCTGAAACTTGCGCCGCTGCAGTTGACTTTCAGCTTCGCCCATTTATGACCAAATGTGATCTGTGTGCTATATCTGAAAGGAACCCAGCTGGTACATGGACTGGAAGACTTCATTTATCAAGTGGTGTAAGCTTTTTCACTACACCTACGATATCTACTTCTCAGTTACTCATGTTGACAGCTGTTCTCGATTTGAATTCTGGGACATATGGGAAAGGAATTTCTGAAACTGTTTTCGTTACTCTGCTTTAGTGGCACTGTCCTTGACAACATTACCATCGCTATCGTGGAGTGAAGCACTGGTTACGTCTTGCAGTTGGCGCACTTTACGTACGACTACAATCTCTTTGGATTTTCTGCCAGATTTCGAAAGTGACTTTCGTTGTGGGAAACGTCCGACATATGAGTCTACACTAAGTTTCGAGCTTCATTAAAACAGCGCCAGTTTAGGAGGTTTTGGGTTTCTTTTAAATTTGGCATACTTTTTCTTTGCTTTTGCAACGCCGTTCTGCCTTTGTTGCGTTCTATGGAGGTTCAGTTTAATTTATTTGGTATAAATCTCTCAATTGTTGTGGGCACTATTTCTTTGAACTTAAACCATATCTGTTCTGCGCGTACATAGTTAGTTTGGGAGGAATGGAGACTGTCTCTCACGAAGACGTGAACTGAACTGTTATCTGGTTTTATTAAGTAGATACATTTTGCATTTATTGTCGGTGGATTTGCGTGTTGTGGTATTCAGTCTAATTTCTATATCCGTCGTTCAGGATTGCTTGTTGTTAAGAAGTTAAGAATGCTAAGAGGCCAAATATTTTTTTCACTACAATTCACTTTTCAAGTGGACTCCTGAACTAATTGTTCAAAACAATCTTCAGGGAAAGTATTTAGTATGATTTCGGACGATATTTTATGCCTTGCACCGACTCTGAACATGTACTTTCCCAACATATTGAGGGTAGATAGAATTGGGAGTTTGGGCTCCTTCCCAGCACAACTGCGGCTGTTTACAACTGAAGTACCAGCTGTTGCTGGTGGTACCTGCAGCCTAAGAGACTCAAGCCCTTTCTCAACTTCTCAGAGATCCTCTAACCTAAAAAAAAAAATAAAAAAAAATAAAAAAATAAAGGGAATTGCAATTTGGCTTCAGGAAAGGAGCGCAAATATTAAATGCAATTTATTGTTTCGTGTCTAAGACCCTTACACGGCTAAATGATAAGTTGCGGAGAGTATAAACTTGCAGGTTAACAGCAGTGTTTTATTGTGTGGATTATGCAACATTTTTGCCTAATCTCGAACATAACGGAATCTGGGAAAAGTTGAACGATGTTTCGCTTCATGTCTATAAAACAGGGAAGACGAGGCTGTGCTGCAGCATCATCAAACAGGGAGACATTTGAATCTGATGGAGAGCTGTAAACTGGGATGTCCACCTAGTTCTGTTATTTGTCCTTTGGCTTTTCTTAACTGTAAACAAGGTAAGTAATTCAAAATTTTTCTATTTGCTGATGACGCGTTCTGAAAGATGTAAAAGTAACTTCGGATGTGTCTAAGGGAAGTGCGTTGTGACCCTTGCCGTTCATGTTCTATGTCAACGACGTTGCGGACAATATTAATGGTAGCTTCAGACTTTTGGATATGATGCAATTATCTATAATGAAGTACTGTGTGAAAGAAGCTGCATAAATAATGTCAGATCTTCATAAGATTTCAAAGTGGTGCAAAGAACGGCAACTCGCTTTAGATGTCCAGAAATTTGAAACTGTGTACTTCACAGAACGACTACAACATCACTGAGTCACAACTGGAATCATACAAATACCTTGGTGTAACGCTTTGCAGGGATATGAAATGCAACGATCACATAGGCTAAAAGTGGGTAAAGTACGTGGGAGATTTCGATTTATTGGCAGAAGACTGGGGAGACGCAATCAGTCTACAAAGGAGATTGCTTAAAAATGGCTCCTGTGACCCATCGTAGAATACTGCTCAAGTGTGTGCGACCCATACCAAATAGGAACAACAAGGGATAGCGAACGTACACAGAGAAGGACACCGCGAATGGTCACGGGTTTGTTTGACCCGTGGGAGAGCGTCTCTGAGAAACTGAACTGGCAGACACATGAACATGAACGTAAAACGTCCCGAGTAAGTCTACTTACATAGTTTGAAGAATCGACTTTAAATGATGAGTCTAGGAATTGACTACACCCCCACATGTCTCTTTCCACAAGAACAGTGAGGAGAAGATTAGATTCGTCACAGCAGGCGTTTGAAGGATGACCATTCATCAGAAGATCCAAACAAATTGCAAGACGAATTACAAAAGATATCCGTATGGTGCGAAAATTGTCAATAGGACCTAAATAATTAGAAGTGGGAGGTCATCCATGTGTGCTAAAAGGAAACCATTAAGCTTCGGTTACACGATGAATCAGACAAATATGAAGGCCGCAATTTTAACTAAATACCTAGGAATTATTATTACGAACAACTTAGATTGGAAAGAACACATAGAAAATGCGAGGAAGGCGAAGCAAAGACTGCGTTTTGTTGGCAGGACACTTAGGAAATGTAACAGATGTACTAAAGAGACTGCCTACGCTGCGCTTGTCCGTAAAGTTTTGGTGTACTGCAGCGAGGTCTTGGATCCTTACCAGATAAGATTAACGGGGTACATCGAGAAAGTTCAAAGAAAGGCATCAAGTTCTGTAGTATCCCGAAATAGCGGAGAGATTGTCACGGACATGATACAGATTTGGGGTGGACATCATTAAAACAAAGGCGTTTTCGTTGCGGCGGAATATTCTCACGAAATTTCAGCCACCAGCTTTCTCCTCCGAATGCGAAAATATTTTGTTGACGCCGATCCACATAGGGAGAAACGATAATCATAATAAAATGAGTGAAATCAGAGCTCGCACGGGAAGATACAGGTGTTCGTCATTTTTAAAAGGATAGAAAGAACTTGGAAAATCTTTTCTTAAGTGATCCACAATTCGACGTAATTTCCAGATTTTGTCATCTCCAGGGTCCTTACTGTTATCAGCAAAATATAACATTCTAAGTAACAGAAGATATCTATCTCTCGGCATGATCTGCCCAAACATTGGAGTAGACAGCAACTGATCATTGGTCCAGTAACTGTTTATTTCATTGTTTCTCACATGAGCCATCAGAAAATTTTCACCAAGGAAACAGTAAACTTCGTCACTGTTTGTGTTTTTCCAACGTCGCAGTCTTGATTTTACACTGGCATCATTGCAAAGGTGTTCATAATATAAATTACATTTTTCAGCTATGTAGCTCACAATTTTTTGGCTAAAAAAAGCTTGGAAGCAGTCGTATACAGTGCATAAATCATCTAAATTGACGATTTTGCAACCGGAACCACTGTTATCGAAATTATACACTTTAGGGTCCAAATCAGAGTCTTTCCATCTAAATTCAACTGTTTTGTGTCTCTTAGGAGATTTTTCAGGCATTCGCTCAGGCTCTTCTTCGGAATCGGAGAAAGAATCGACGATAACATCAAAATCTGGATCTGCATTTACTGGTTCAACGTTTGTTGGTTCACAAATATTTTTTATATTTGTGGTGACAGATTTATCTGCCAGCTCGTCGTCGTCATTATCTGTCCACCCACAGTCAGCTGGATCGGGCACGATGACGTCCCCGTCGTCACTTCGGTTTAGAATACTCAGCAGCTCGTAGTCAGTAAACGGACGGTAACGTCGCGTCATTTTAATCGGTAACGCGGAAACGGCCGCACACAAACTAGGTAATACAGCGATACGAATGAACTCAGCAGAAAGAGAATTCAGCATTCAATAGTCGTTCAGGTATTTCCAAGTATTCCAACAATTAAACTGCATACTTGCGCAACAATTACCTCCGATTCGCTGGCCCGATTGTCGGTGGTATACGTAACTATACGACTGTAGTAGGGAACCGCTGTAAGTATTTTTTATAGCAAATAGTATATATACGTATGGAGCACTGAAACGATTAGCGTATATTTACGTCTGGAGCAGTGAAAGGGTTAAATCACTCTAAGTAAGATTCACCACACTCGCTTTGAGGAGCGAGACAGATTTAGAATTTTCACTGCTTCTACAGGCTGTAACAAAAATATACAGCACAAATTGCAGGACGCATTCCTCACACGTAGACGAAGAATTTATGTTATACGAACGTGGGTCTGGAAACTCTTTGTTTCCATGTTACAACTCATTAACTCATTGATCATGGGAAAAACAGAAATTTTCAAAGTCGGCATGTGTGGGCAGATGTCAGTCCTCACGCAACTGTTGAAGCAAGTCGTGAACAAAGATTTTCTGTCACTGTTTGGGCCGGCACTGTTGGTAACTGTTGGGTAGGGTCTCACTTCCTTCCATCCAGGTGCAACGGACAAAATTATCATAATTCCGTTGAGAGTATTCTGCCTGATCCGTTAGCGGATGTGCGGCAAAACATGTCCTTCATGCCGGCCGGTGTGGCCGAGCGGTTCTAGGCTCTTCAGTCTGGAACCGCGCAACCGCTACGGTCGCAGGTTCGAATGCTGCCTCGGCCATGGATGTGTGTGATGTCCTTAGGTTTAAGTAGTTGTAAGTTCTAGGGGACTGATGCACGATGGAATACCCCGTCATTTCGGCGTTAATGTCCATGGGCTCATAAATAACAGATTCGGTGACAGGTGGATGAGTAGAGATTGACCACTGCCAGGCCTCGTCGCTCTCCGGACCTAAACCCAATTGACTTTTATTTGAGCAAGCTCTTGTGTGTGGAATCCCAATAAAACGTGTTCAGTCTCCGTGCACGTGATATGGAAGGGTGCGAAACCATACGCAATAATCGAGGGATACATCAGCGCATCCGAGATTCACTTCGACGTCGGGCTGATACATGTATCAGTGCCCACGGAGGGCACACTGAACATTTCCTGTGAGAAATAGTTGCATGCGGTATGCTGGTGCATTCTGTTCCTGTGTGTTTCCCATGATTAATAAGTTGGAGAAAATGAGTTGTAACGTGGGAACAAAGCATTTCCAGACCCATCTTCACTTAAGGTAATTTCCTCGTCTACATGTGAGAAATGTGTCCTGCAATTTATGCCATAAATTTTTGTTACACGCTGTGTATCACTAAAAGATGCTCTAAAGCAACTTGAGCACGCACAGAAGAACCATTTCGTGCGGTAAATGGGAAAACATTTAACCCCAGATAGTTACTGCCCAGTTACCAGCTGTTTTCTTGCAAGTACAACATATAATGTTCTTCTAAAAACAAAACTAGCTAAACATTCAAAATCGAAAGGGAAGAAAGTTGAACAAAAACATCGCATTTAAAATTTTCACGCGACCAAATTATTGTCTTAATTATAGCTCACGAAGTACGCTTCTTTCATTCAACTTCATCTCCATCTACTTAATCGCTCCACGTTCTGATGTAAGGGCTCTGCAACTGACCACGCCCTCTTTTACTGAATTCCAACACGCCCCCGCCCCCCCCCCCCGGACCTATCACTCTCGATTACACATACACTTATCTATCACCTTGTAACACTTATATCGATTAGGAGTAGGTTTATGTAACTGTGTATCAGTAATTTATGAAGTGTGTATTCTGTGTTATTTAAATTCCTTGATATATGGCAAGAAAACTAGAGTTTTGCAATGTATATATGAAAAAAGGAAAAGAATATGTTGAAATTTTAAATTATTATAATATGAGTATGCTTATTAAAAAGAAAATGTTTATTAAAAGCTGGTTCATGCTTAGGGCACTTGTATTTGTAACATGTAAAAGCTGTAGGGAAGTCCCCCCTCCAAACAGAAGTAGGTCGATTTGGCCGTCGAACTGGGCGGCTCCTTCGGGTGAACGACACGCAGTATGTGGCTTGCCTTGCCACGGTACACTACGACGGTCCTAAGAGAGCCAATTGGAAGCTGCATTAGGAGGGATTTGCCTCGGACGTAGATCTGGCTATTATCTGCTACTCGTGGAATAATAGAATGGCTCTAATACACTCCTGGAAATGGAAAAAAGAACACATTGACACCGGTGTGTCAGACCCACCATACTTGCTCCGGACACTGCGAGAGGGCTGTACAAGCAATGATCACACGCACGGCACAGCGGACACACCAGGAACCGCGGTGTTGGCCGTCGAATGGCGCTAGCTGCGCAGCATTTGTGCACCGCCGCCGTCAGTGTCAGCCAGTTTGCCGTGGCATACGGAGCTCCATCGCAGTCTTTAACACTGGTAGCATGCCGCGACAGCGTGGACGTGAACCGTATGTGCAGTTGACGGACTTTGAGCGAAGGCGTATAGTGGGCATGCGGGAGGCCGGGTGGACGTACCGCCGAATTGCTCAACACGTGGGGCGTGAGATCTCCACAGTACATCGATGTTGTCGCTAGTGGTTGGCGGAAGGTCCACGTGCCCGTCGACCTGGGACCGGACCGCAGCGACGCACGGATGCACGCCAAGACCGTAGGATCCTACGCAGTGCCGTAGGGGACCGCACCGCCACTTCCCAGCAAATTAGGGACACTGTTGCTCCTGGGGTATCGGCGAGGACCATTCGCAACCGTCTCCATGAAGCTGGGCTACGGTCCCGCACACCGTTAGGCCGTCTTCCGCTCACGCCCCAACATCGTGCAGCCCGCCTCCAGTGGTGTCGCGACAGGCGTGAATGGAGGGACGAATGGAGACGTGTCGTCTTCAGCGATGAGAGTCGCTTCTGCCTTGGTGCCAATGATGGTCGTATGCGTGTTTGGCGCCGTGCAGGTGAGCGCCACAATCAGGACTGCATACGACCGAGGCACACAGGGCCAACACCCGGCATCATGGTGTGGGGAGCGATCTCCTACACTGGCCGTACACCACTGGTGATCGTCGAGGGGACACTGAATAGTGCACGGTACATCCAAACCGTCATCGAACCCATCGTTCTACCATTCCTAGACCGGCAAGGGAACTTGCTGTTCCAACAGGACAATGCACGTCCGCATGTATCCCGTGCCACCCAACGTGCTCTAGAAGGTGTAAGTCAACTACCCTGGCCAGCAAGATCTCCGGATCTGTCCCCCATTGAGCATGTTTGGGACTGGATGAAGCGTCGTCTCACGCGGTCTGCACGTCCAGCACGAACGCTGGTCCAACTGAGGCGCCAGGTGGAAATGGCATGGCAAGCCGTTCCACAGGACTACATCCAGCATCTCTACGATCGTCTCCATGGGAGAATAGCAGCCTGCATTGCTGCGAAAGGTGGATATACACTGTACTAGTGCCGACATTGTGCATGCTCTGTTGCCTGTGTCTATGTGCCTGTGGTTCTGTCAGTGTGATCATGTGATGTATCTGACCCCAGGAATGTGTCACTAAAGTTTCCCCTTCCTGGGACAATGAATTCACGGTGTTCTTATTTCAATTTCCAGGAGTGTATGTTGACAACCCGACGCCAAGAAGAGCATTTGTGGAGCATTCGCACATCAAGAGCCATGAGTACAGTTAGCCGCCATTTCGCCTGCCACCAATCTTCGCCTCTGCTTCACAAACTTCATACATTCAGTTAAGTAATGTAAAGGGCACGGAGCAGTTAATTTGTGTTGTTTCAATAATAATCACATAAAACATAAATTCGTGTCCAGAACCACAAATTCAATCCTGATCAGGAACCTACGCAGGGTCCTCACCTAAGTGCTACTAAAACCGAGTATCCTGATTTAAATGAACAATTCTTGCATCCATGTGCTTAAAAGTGATTTTTTGTCTAAAGTAAAAGGAGAAGTAAAAGCTAAAGTAAGAGTAACATTGGATGCTTTGCTAATGAACTACTTAGAGTGAAATTGTTAAGGTAGGAAGTTTAAGTACAAAAATTCAAAGATCAGTTAACACTAAAGTGAAAACCCTAAATATTTAAATGCTAAAACCACAAAAGTGAAGTTGGATAGGCTTTTGCTAAAGTACCATTAGCTTACTATAAAATATAGTTTTGTAGGATTACTGTGCAAGATTGTGTAAATATTACTGCAAAGAATACATGATTCACAGGTAATTAAAGTTCAAGTACATGTAAATCTTTGATGAACAGATTTACGGTAGTACTGTTAAAACCAAAATTATGCACATTTTCAAAGAGAAAGTGGTTTTAGTACCCATCATGAAAGGTTCCTTTTTTGAAGTTACTTAAACCCAGTGTTGTATCTTATTGTTTTGCAAAGTAATTTAAGTGAACAATTAGCTTTTAGAATTAGTCTTTGCTATTGCAATAATCAAAGATCTTTGACTAGTGAAACTATACTAGTTTATGGGTCCCCGTCATATTCTTCATCTATTAAGAAAAATTGAGCTATTACTGTTGCTGAGGAAAACTGCTATATGTAGAGGAGGTTAAACAGTGTATTTATGATGTTATTCATCTTTATTAGTGTTTTTCATGTCAGTCAAGATAGAAGCTCCTCATGTCCAAATTTAGTTCTGCACTTCATGCTGTGACATTTCAGTATTTAATTAAGTAATGGTCTTGAGTGTCGCTGTTATTAGTATGAGCTTGGAGCAAATTTGTTCCCCATAATTTACTGGTGTGTGTGTTATTGGTAACTGCTGCTACGCATAGTACGGAGTGCACTGTGTCAGTCTGTATCCTGTTTGCTATTCAAAACGAAATCTCAACAAAAGCAACTTCAACAACCAATATTCCATTTCCTCAAATAAATATTTACAAATTAATGTGCCTAATTGGGCTGGCGACCCTTCATTTTTTCATTCATTTGTGATTTTACCACTTTCTTCGACTCCCAAGATTAAAGCCCGTTTGGTTTTTCTATTAATTTCACCAAATTCGAAATAATAGTGCGATACCCTTGTCCATTATACACACGCGCGGTCTAACTTCGAAATCCGCTCAGAGGGTAACATTAGCGTGTTTCAAGGCACGATAGTGTTATAACCTCCACCCCAATAGTTCTCTTTTCTTACCTGTTCGCCCCTCCCACCTCCCTCCCTGCCCCTCAAGGGCTGGGAACCAACCCTCCACTTTGTGAGCTTCTTACAGCTCCTCGATTTTTGTACAGAGAGCTTTGCGCCAGTCAGACTAAGGAGCGGAATGTGGGCTGTTTCATTGCTCATTTTCCTCTAGCGCTAATAACACCAGTCGCTCCGCGTCTATTAAAAGCTTACTTACACAGGGTATCAGAACAGGCACACTATTACGGGAAATTTACTGGCCCGTAAGTTAGCATAGTATCTCACGACCACCACCCGTAATGCCAAGGACGGGCAAAACCCAGTGGCCTGGGGTACAGGGAACAGGAAAGCGACCCTTCCTGGTTTGCACAGTAGCCAGGCCGAGGCAGAGGGACACCCCCGCCCACCTTCCGGCGGTCTAATGGCAGACACCTTACAGGCCTTACTGAAAGACTTCCTCGTGGCGCAGGAGTGACTCTCAGTAGTTTGCATTTGTTTAGATCAGTATACTGTACAGAGTTATTTATTGCAAATCTACACTGTGATATCCTGTTTTTTTATCAGCTATCGTTTCAAGAATAAGCTGGTTTGGCTAATGTGGTCGGTCAGAAACTGATGAATTCAGTTAAATCCTTTCATTGTCCAACATCTCAAATACCCAAAAAGTTGCACACAAGCTGTTCATGTTCTTTAAGTTATCCTAACTTTAAATTCAAACGCGCTCAGCATTTGGTGGACACATAAGTATTAGACTGTTGAAGTACTTGCCACAGAAATCTAAAGAGTAAGTTTATGGGAACGAGTGCAAGAAATCATGGGCAAAAGGTCACGAAATGTTATAAAGCATACAACAAATTTCATTTCCCAATGGAAAGTATAATACTGCGAGTGGAGCACTCAAAGGAGACAATAATATAGATTTATGTGTAAAGTATGCTTCAATTACAAATGACTCCTACTTTACCGAACTGAAGAATGTTGTTAGTTAATAACATCATTTTATGCACTGAAGTGCCAAAGAAACTGATATAGGCATGTCTATGCAAAAAGAGAGATATTTACACAGTTGGAATACGGCGCTCCGGTCGGCAACGCCTATATAAGAGAACAAGTGTCTGGCGCGGTTGTTAGATCGGTTAATGCTGCTAATATGACAGGTCGTCAAGATTTAAATGCGTTCGAACGTGGTGTTACAGTCGGCTCGCGAGCGATGCCACACAGCACCTCCGAGTTAGCGATGAAGTGGGGATTTTTCCGAACAACCATTTCACGAGTGTACCGGGAATAACACGAATCCGGTAAAACATCAAATCTCCGACATCGCTGCCGCCGGCAAAAGATCCTACAAGAACGGGACCAATGACGACTGAAGAGAATAGTTCAACGTGACGGAAGTGCCATCCTTCCGCAAACTGGTGCAGATTTCAATGCTGGGCCATCAAGCGTGCGAAGAATTCAACGAAACATCATCGATATGGGCTTTCGGAGCCGAAGGCCCACTCGTGTACACCCTTCACGACTGCACGACAAAACTTTACGCCTCGCCTGGGCCTCGTCAGCACAAACATTGGATTGTTGATGACTGGAAACATGTTGCCTGGTCGGACGAGTCTCGTTTCAAATTGTATCGAGCGGATCATGAATCCATGGACCCTGTGTGTCAGCAGGGGACTGTCCAAGCAGGTGGACGATCTGTAATGATGTGGGGCGTGTGCAGTTTGAGTGATATGTGTCCCCTGATACTTCTAGATACGACTCTGACAGGTGACACGTACGTAAGCATCCTGTCTGATGACATGCATCCATTGCCGGCCGCTGTGGCCGAGCGGTTCTTCGGCGCTTCAGTCCGGAACCGCCCGACCGCTCCGGTCGCACGTTCGAATCCTGCCTCGGGCGTGGAAGTGTGTGATATCCTTAGGTTAGTTAGGGGACTGATGACCTCGGATGTTAACTCCCATAGTGCTCAGAGCCATTTGATTTGAAAATGCATCCATTCATGTCCATTGTGCATTCCGCCGGACTTGGGCAATTCCAGCAGGAGAATGCGACACCCCACACATCCAAAATTGCTACAGAGTGGCTCGAGGAACACTATGAGTTTAAACACATCCGCTGGCCACCAAACTCCCCAGACACGAACGTTACTGAGGATATCTTGGATGTCTTGTAAGATGATGTTCAGAAGAGATTTCCACCACCTCGTACTCCTATGGATTTGTGGACAGCTCTGCAGGGTTCATGGTGTCAGTTCCCTCCAGCGCTACTTCAGACGTAAGTCGAGTCCACGCCACGTCGTGCTGCGGCACTTCTGTGTGCTCGCGGGGGCCCTACACGATATAAGGCAGGTGTACCATTTTCTTTGGCTCGTCAATGTGGGACGGTGGTAGTTGCCTTATGCTTTGCGTATCGATCTTTTTACAGAATCACGAATTTCTATTAACTTTTACCTGTCGTATTTTCCCGTTCTGTTTTGAACCGAGAGTGCAACAGCCTTTGATTCCTTGGCGTTTTTTACAATTGTTAAATATCACGGTGGCTTTTTTCCGTCCTTAATCCACTTACTCCGCACCTAGTTCTCGAGAGTATGAGTTACAGCCCGTTTAAACTTTGTCCATAATTCCTCTACGTCCTTTACTGGAACTAAATGATGTCAGTTCATTGTCTAAGTCACATGCTAACAACTCTCTTTCTGGTCTTTCTTGCAGAAATACTCTCCTAGCCTTCTTGATTGATTTATTAACTTTAGTAACCAAAGTCACTATAATGACATTAGGCTCACTAATCCGAGTCTCTGTACTGACGCTATCGATTCAGCCAGGCCCGTTTGGAGCTACGAGATCTAAAATATTTCCTTTGAGTGTGGGATGACGAACTAAGTACTCAAGACAGTTTTCGGAAAACATGTTCAAAAGAACTTCGCAGGGTTGTCTGTGTGTAACCCATGCAGTGAATCCATAGATGCCCCATTCTATGCTTTTTTTAAAATTTTTTCGTTATTGATCGTTGTATTTAGTCGTAGAGGACATCACAGAACATCCGTTGAAGTTCGTTGTTGAACCCTTTACTCTGTTTTTTTTTTTTTTTTTTTTTTTTTATTACAGAGAGCAGGCAGCTCTCTGACCGAACACGCTGAGCTACCGTGCCGGCATCTATACTCAGTAGGTTTAAGTCGCCTCCAAATAACATCGCATGATCTGAGTATTCACACACTACTGACTGTACTCTTTGTGCCAATGACTCTAAAACTGTCACAGCGGGATTTGTGTGTGTGTGTGGGGGGGGGGGGAGGGGGAGGAGGGTACAGTATAACAGTAAAAAATTGGGACGCCCCTCCCCCACCCCACGTCGCCCCCCCCCGGACTCCCACGAAAAACGGAACCGCGCTGCTGCTACAGTCGCAGGTTCGAATCCTGCCTCGGGCATGGATGTGTGTGGTGTCCTTAGGTTAGTTAGGTTTAAGTAGTTCTAAGTTCTAGGGGACTGATTACCTCAGACGTTAAGTCCCATGTGTTGTTGTTGTGGTCGTCAGTCCTGAGACTGGTTTGATGCAGCTCTCCATGCTACTCTGTCCTGTGCAAGCTCCTTCATCTCCCAGTACCTACTACAACCTACATCCTTTTGAATCTGCTTAGTGTATTCATCTCTTGGTCTCCCTCTACGATTTTTACCTCCACGCTGCCCTCGAGTATTAATTTGGTGATCCCTTGATGCCTCAGGACATGTCCTACCAACCGATCCCTTCTTCTTGTCAAGTTGTTAAGTCCCATAGAGCCCACGAAAAATCAAGCCGTTGATCCGTGCCCACTAAAAGTCTTCCAAGTTTCCCGTGGTGTTATCGCACATAAGTGACGCTCACGTGAGGAGGCCTACATGGTATTCCAGCCGCTAACCGCAGAACGCCCAGTCGACACGGCGACCTTAAGGAGCTGGTTCCAGGCGGTGTCGGCGAGTTCAAGGGCAGGAGGTGATACGAGATGCGCGTCTGCGTGCGGTTTGGCCATTCCCGGCGTGCCTCGTAAATACCTTCCGTTCCTTCTGCTGGCACGTCTGTGAGAGGTGCCGTCCGAGAGCCATTGCGTCAGAGCTGCTGCGTCACGGCCACTGCGGGACGTCAACACCGATACGTGAGGCACGTCGAGATGGACAGGTAGTTTTCGCCACTGACGGCCCCGCTGAAACAATCTTTATCTTTGCCTAATGATTAATTTTGGCAATTAAACGAGCGCATATGGATGCACATTAGATCATTTCCAAAGCAACTACTGTTGGTGTATTTATCTTTTGACATCGTTATCTTCGGAGATACACCATCATTTCTGGAGTTATTTGCCAATAAATTACGAACATAACTGGTGATTTTGCTTTTGACTTTGAACTCAAAAAAATAAATAAATAAAACCCTTAGGAATGAAACACACAAATACATCCACGCACTCACCCACCAATCTCTACAACCATATATATATATATATATATATATATATATATATATATATATATATATATGGTTGTAGAGCTGCATCAAACCAGTCTCAGGACTGAAGACAACAGCAAACAACACATATATATATATATATATATATATATATATATATATATATATATATATATATATATATATATATATGTGTGTGTGTGTTGTTTGCTGTTGTTGTCTTCAGTCCTGAGACTGGTTTGATGCAGCTCTCCATGCTACTCTATCCTGTGCAAGCTTCTTCATCTCCCAGTACTTACTGCAACCCACATCCTTCTGAATTTGCTTAGTGTATTCATCTCTTGGTCTCCCTCTACGATTTTTACCCTCCACGCTGCCCTCCCATATATATATATATATATATATATATATATATATATATATATATATATATATATCTTGAAGGTGGTTCTCTGAACCCTCTGCCAGGCACTTTATTGTGAATAGCAGAGTAATCACGTATATGGTTGTACAGGTTGGTAGGTTTGCATGAGTGTGCGTGGAGCTTTCATTCCTATAGTTTTTTTTCTTTGAGTTGAAAGCCATATGTTGTTGTTGCGGTCTTCAGTCCTGAGACTGATTTGATGCAACTCTCCATGCTACTTTATCCTGTGCAAGCTTCTTCATCTCCCAGTACCTACTGCAGCCTACATCCTTCTGAATATGCTTAATGTATTCATCCCTTGGTCTCCCTCTACGATTTTTACCCTCCACGCTGCCCTCCAATACTAAATTGGTGATCCCTCGATGTCTCAGAACATGTCCTACCAACCGATCCCTTCATCTAGTCAAATTGTACCACAAGCTCCTCTTCTCCCCAATTCTATTCAATACCTCCTCATTACTTATGTGATCTACCCATCTAATTTTCAACATTCTTCTGTAGCACCACATTTCGAAAGCTTCTATTCTCTTCTTGTCTAAACTATTTATGGTCCACGTTTCACTTCTATACATGGCTACACTCCATACAAATACTTTCAGAAACGGCTTCCTGACATTTAAATCTATACTCGATGTTAACAAATTTTTCTTCTTCAGAAATGCTTTCCTTGCCTTTCCCAGTCTACATTTTATATCCTCTCTACTTCGACCATCATCAGTTATTTTGCTCCCCAAATAGCAAAACTACTTTACTACTTTAAGTGTCTCATTTCCTAATCTAATTCCCTCAGCATCACCCGACTTAATTCGACTACATTCCATTATCCTCGTTTTGCTTTTGTTGATGTTCATCTTATACCCTCCTTTCAAGACACTGTCCATTCCGTTCAACTGCTCTTCCAAGTCCTTTGTTGTCTCTGACAGAATTACAATGTCATCAGCGAACCTCAAAGTTTTTATTTCTTCTCCATGGATTTTAATACCTACTCAGAACTTTTCTTTTGTTTCCTTTATTGCTTGCTCAATATACAGATTGAATAACATCGGGGATAGGCTACAAACCTGTCTCACTCCCTTCCCAACCACTGCTTCCCTTTCATATCCCACGACTCTTGTAACTGCCATCTGCTTTCTGTACAAATTGTAAATAGCCCTTCGCTCCCTGTATTTTACCTCTGCCACCTTCAGAATTTGAAAGAGTATTCCAATCAACATTGTCAAAAGCGTTCTCTAAGTCTACAAATGCTAGAAACGTAGGTTTGCCTTTCCTTAATCTTTCTTCTAAGATAAGTCGTAGGGTCAGTATTGCCTCACGTGTCCCAACATTTCTACGGAATCCAAACTGATCTTCCCTGACGTTGGCTTCTATCAGTTTTTCCATTCGTCTGTAAAGAATTCGCGTTAGTATTTTGCAGCTGTGACTTATTAAACTGATAGTTCGGTAATTTTCACATCTGTCAACACCTGCGTTCTTTGGGATTGGAATTATTATATTCTTCTTGAAGTCTGAGGGAATTTCGCCTTTCTCATACATCGTGCTCACCAGATGGTAGAGTTTTGTCAGGACTGGCTCTCCGAAGGCTGTCAGTAGTTCCAATGGAATGTTGTCCACGCCGGGGGCCTTGTTTCGACTCAGGTCTTTCTGTGCTCTGTCAAACTCTTCACGCAGTATCGTATCTCCCATTTCATCTTCATCTACATCCTCTTCCATTTCCATAATATTGTCGTCAAGTACATCGCCCTTGTATAGATCCTCTATATACTCCTTCCACCTTTCTGCTTTCCCTTCTTTGCTTAGAACTCGGTTTCCATCAAACCTCTTGATATTCATGCAAGTGGTTCTCCTTTCTCCAAAGGTCTCTTTAATTTTCCTGTAGGCAGTATCTATCATAACCCTAGTGAGAGAAGCCTCTACATCCTTACATTTGTCCTCTAGCCATCCCTGCTTAGCCATTTTGCACTTCCTATCGATATTACTTTTGGGACGTTTGTATTCCTTTTTGCCTGCTTCATTTACTGGGTTTTTATATTTTCTACTTTCATCAATTAAATTCAATATTTCTTCTGTTACCCAAGGGTTTCTACTAGCCCTCGTCTTTTTACCTACTTGATCCTCTGCTGCCTTCACTACTTCATCCCTCAAAGCTACCCATCCTTCTTCTACTGTATTTCTTTCCCCCATTCCTGTCAATTGTTCCCTTATGCTCTCCCTGAAACTCTGTACAACCTCTGGTTTAGTCCGTTTATCCAGGTCCCATCTCCTTAAATTCCCACCTTTTTGCAGTTTCTTCAGTTTTAATCTATAGGTCATAACCAATAGATTGTGGTCAGAGTCCACATCTGCCCCTGGAAATGTCTTACAATTTAAAACCTGGTTCCTAAATCTCTGTCTTACCATTATATAATCTATCTGATACCTTTTAGTATCTCCAGGGTTCTTCCATGTATACAACCTTGTTTCATGATTATTAAACCAAGTGTTAGCTATGTTAAGTTATGCTCTGCGCAAAATTCCACCAGACGGCTTCCTCTTTCATTTCGTAGCCCCAATCCATATTCACCTACTATGTTTCCTTCTCTCCCTTTTCCTACTCTCGAATTCCAGTCACCCATGACTATTAAATTTTCGTCTCCCTTCACTACCTGAATAATTTCTTTTATCTCATCATACATTTCATCAATTTCTTCGTCATCTGCAGAGCTAGTTGGCATATAAACTTGTACTACTGTAGGGTGTGGAGTGCAGATATTTTTATTGTTAACTCAGGACAGTGTACTGAACAACTTTAGAAGTCGTATGTTTTCTAGGTTGGTAATACTTCCAAGTACCGGGTTATTATAATTAAAGAGCAGCTCCTCACAGAAGTCCAGTTTCAGCCGTAGTTATCGTATGGCAGCGAAACCTTATAGATATGCTAATGCGCCAATGTGGAACCGAGTTGTACTGGAAAAAAATTGGTTCCAGTTTTGGCCACCATGTGCACATCTACCCTGTGAGTGCATGAATGGCATTTCCATATGTATAGTATTAGAAACGAGATGTGCACAGAAAAGCTCAGTCTGACGATATGAAAGGGAGAAGGACGTTTCCGCCTGTAATGTATCAGCAACGGTACGTGGGCAGTGAGAAAGGCATATCTTATTAACTGCCACTTACGCAGTTTGTTCATTATGACCACTGTAGACGTCGAGGAGATGCAGCATCTGTAAAACGACGTGATGAATAGTTGCTCGTAGCAGTGGCGGTGGACTCTGAGCGGCCTGTTCCTCTGCAGTAGCCTTCAGATCAGGTGTGGACCGAATGTGTCCCTCGTAAACGTGTTCTTTTAGACATACTCAGAGCCAAAAGACAGGGGTTCAGATAAAGTGACACTGCAGGCCATAAATCTACACTGCTACACTGATAGGCACTCTAAGGGTATGCTCTTCAAAGAAGAGAGTAAAGGTGCTCGCGAATCCACACCAGTCACATATGGCGGGTGCAATGGCTCTTCATGTGCAACATGCGGTTGAAAAGTAGCCGAGATTAGACAGTTCTGTGTATTCACTGCACCCTGTAGTGTAAAATGTGTTTTCTCACTCCACAGAATATTGTCTGGCCATGTATCATCAAAGTTGATCCGTGCCAGGAGCCGAAGAGCAAATTAAAAATGTTGCAATGCATATCAGGTTTTAGTTGCTGCACCGTCTAGATCTTGTACACGTGTTAGTGTAAAATAGGACACAAAAATTTTCCATGCTGTTCACCATAGGATGGACAGTTCTCGTGACACTGGCCGAACACCAGCTCTACCCGGGGCACAGTTATAGCAAGAGCAGCCTCGTCAGTAACTTGAATGGGCGCCTTCCTCTTCCAGGTTCCACATCAAGGTCACTCGTGTGTTCGAATTTCAGTATCACCATCTTTAAACTATTTAATGACATTTGGCTTCTACATTCACTCAGCGAGACTCTCTCAACGCCGCACTGTAACTGCTGCCCTCCACATGATATAGTTCCATTAGCAGCACGCAGTCTCTATTATCGGTAGCCATACTGTTCATACTCGTTATGGTTCGTCGAATGACATCGTGGGTGTCATACTGTCATACAAGCGGTGTACAGTGCCAGATTCGCACCTAGTGGCCAAATCTGGAACCATTTTTTTCCAGCGTAAATCGATTCCGCATTTACACATTAGCATGTCTACCAACTTCCACTTCTGTACGATAATTACAGCCCACAATGGACCCATATGAGTAACTGCACTTCAATTATAGCCTCTCTATACATGTGACAAGGGCAAGCCATTAGTGTTTATTTTTCCCTGGGCAGCTGGTCAGATGTTGACGTGTGAACTAGTGGACGCAGAACGTTTGGTCTACACTGACAGACGTAGTCCACTTGGTGGTGCACTACTTATGACCGTGCAGAAGACGCCAGGGAGTATATTATGTGATGGTATTTTTGGGAAGACTGTTCGATACAGAAAAACAACAACTAACATGGGCTGATGTGCGTGCATATTAAGGTACCACATATAAAAATATCTCCACTTATTCCCGTTACACCCTGTATATACAGGGTGTCCCACCTTACTCTGCCACCTCGTATACTTCCAACACGAAACAGGATGTGAAAAATGCAGTTGGCAAGTGATTCACTTATGTCAGGGGCCCACATAAGGTGCAGGAATGCACAGTCCGTAAATGTAAACAATCACTTTCAAAAAAAGGTACGTCTTTTTTCCAGCGTATGTTTTTTCTACGAAAACGAAGATCAGAGACACAATTAGTGAGGGCTGATTTGTTTCAACTGTTCTAAACCTTTTGAAATACGTAGACTTTGAAGGACGGCAACGGCGTCGCAGTTTCTGTCGCAATGCCCAGAGAAAGGGTTGCCTACAGCAGACTTCAGAACAGTGCAGGCAACCCGCATTACGGCATTGTAGCATTACGGCAGAATCTGTGGCACCGTTTCCAATATTTGAAGTTACGTATTCAGGAAGGAATGTGGTTCAGAGCAGTAAAACCGAGTCCGTCGTCACTACCGGACACCTGGTTTTCATTTCGGTAGGAAAAAACATACACCTGTATTAAAAGTAACGTAACTTCGTGCTGAAAGTGATTTTTGTCTACTTGTAGGGATTGTGCGTTCCTGCTCATTGCGTGTGCCACTGACATATGTGCATCCCTGGCCAGTTGCATTTTTCACATTTTGTTTCATTCGGAAAATATATGAAGCGTCAAAGTTAGGTGGGATACCCTTGAAAAAACTTTCACAGAATAGTCTAACATAGAAAGCTACGCCTAAGCAGTCTTTGGGCTCGTCTTCAGGCCAAACACTTCTTCACTGCAGCTCCCCACAGCAAGGCTCTTCACCCCCACCTAACTGCTGCGACCTACCTCTACTGAACCTGCTTACTGTGTGCCATAAACCACTTTTCCCTCCACTCCCTTACCTTCTCATTACTTATTAGATCTACCCATCCAATCTTTAATATTCTTCCGTAACACCACAAGTCAAAAGATTTATGCTCTTGCTGTCCGAAATGTTTATCGTCCATGTTCCCAGTTCCGTACAAGGCTAAACTCCAAACTAGCAGATTCATAAAAGGCGTACGGACAGTTAAATTTATATTATATGTTATTAAATTCCTCTTTCTCAGAAACGGTTTTCTTGCTATTGTCAGTTTGAATTTTATTTCCTCTTTACTGCCGCCGTTTTCACTTATTTTGCTGTCCAAATAAGAAAACTCGTGTACTGGGTTCAATCTCTCACTTCCTAATCCAATCATCTGACTTAGTTCTACTACATTTCATTACCCATGTTGTACTTTTGTTGATGCTCGTCTTATAACTGTGTCTTCCGTTCAACTGGTCTAATTCCTTTGCAGTCTGTGATGTATGTACTGTATATTCCAAGATAGTTGACATCAATGCCAGTTCCGTAAAAATATTACAAGTGGAAGTAGTGATCCAGATCCCATGCCCCGCTTTCGGTGCAGTCAGTCACATCCTGTCCCGGTTCTTCTGACGCTCGCTAGCTTCTTTTGAAACTGTCTTTCGTGAAATCATTGCAACACGTGGCATTGTCACGTCAACCGAGTCTTTCATGATAATGTCATAAGATAATTTTAAACTGAGCTGATGGCCAAATATCCAGAAATAGCGCGTCAAGTTGCAACGAGAGATCTTAAGAGAGTGGCCATATCAGTTTGCATTCAATATTTCGCCTACAATAGGTTTACTGACTCTGGTTGACATCAGCATAGAAAGACTGAAAACAAGCAAAAACAAAAGGAACATTAAAATTTCCAAAATAAAGCTGAACGGAATGTTATTAATAAATGTATGAAACGAAACCATTTGGTTGTAGGAGTGCGAATCGATAATCAGGTTTTATAGTGACACCTTAGTTTTGAAGTTATCAAGATACTCTTACTGATACTTTAATGAATGCTACACAGGTCTGTAAAAGACTACTGAATTATATTAGAAGAAATATATATTTTCATATGTTTCACAACGTGTCCCACAATTATTTTGAACGAACAGGACGATCTAGAAAACAGAACAAAACCTTTGAAAATTTCAGCACCACTCTTGTGAACCTTCAGTTTGTCTATTGGCGTATTTATTTGTTCTGTATATTTCAGTAAGAAAAGTAACACAAATCATAAACGAAATTATATAACCGATGATATCAACAAATCCCTCGTAATCTATGGTTGTGGAGCACATCGTCCTTGCAAATTGCACACTACTGGCCATTAAAATTGCTACACCAAGAGAAAATGCAGATGATAAACGGGTATTCATTGATCAAATATATTGGACAAATATTTTATACTAAAACTGACATGTGATTACATTTTCAAGCAATTTGGGTGCATAGATCCTAAGGAATCAGTACCCAGAACAACCAGCTCTGGCCGTAATAACGGTCTTTATACGCCTAGGCATTGAGTCAGAGCTTGGATGGCGTGTACAGGTACAGCTGCCCATGCAGCTTCAACACGATACCACACTTCATCAAGAGTAGTGACTGCCGTATTTTGACGAGCCAGTTGCTCGGCCACCATTGACCAGACGTTTTCAATTGGTGAGAGATCTGGAGAATGTGCTGGCCAGGGCAGCAGTCGAACATTTTCTGTATCCAGAAAGGCCCGTAGAGGACCTGCAACTTGCGGTCGTGCATTATCCTGCTGAAATGTAGGGTTTCGCAGGGATCGAAAGAAGGGTAGAGCCACGGGTCATAACACATCTGAAATGTATCGTCCACTGTTCAAAGTGCCGTCAATGCGAACAAGAGGTAACCGAGACGTGTAACCAATGGCACCTCATACCATCAAGTCGGGTGATACGCCAGTATGACGATGACAAATACACGCTTCCAATGTGCGTTCACCACAATGACGCCAAACACGAATGCGACCATCATGATGCTGTAAACAGAACCTGCATTCATCCGAAAAAATGACGTTTTGCCATTTGTGCACCCAGGTTCGTTGTTGAGTACACCATCCCAGGCGCTCCTGTCTGTGATGCAGCGTCGAGGGTAACCGCAGCCATGGTCTCCGACCTGATAGTCCATGCTGCTGTAAACGTCGTCGAACTGTTCCTGCAGATGGTTGTTGTCTTGCAAACGTCCCCATCTGTTGACTTAGGGATCGAGACGTGGCTGCACGATCCGTTACAGCCATGCGGATAAGATGCCTGTCATCTCGACTGCTAGTGATACGAGGCCGTTGGGATCCAGCACGGCGTTCCGTATTTCCCTCCTGAACCCACCGATTTCATATTCTGCTAACAGTCATTGGATCTCGACCAACGCGAGCAACAAAATTTCGCGATACGATAAACCGCAATCGTGATAGGCTACAATCCGATCTTTATCAAAGTCGGAAACGTGATGGTACGCATTTCTCCTCCTTACACGAGGCATCGCAACAACGTTTCACCAGGCAACGCCGGTCAACTGCTGTTTGTGTATGAGAAATCAGTTGGAAACTTTCCTCATGTCAGCACGTTTTTGGTGTCGCCACCGGCGCCAATCTTGTGTGAATGCTCTGAAAAGCTAATCATTTGCATATCACAGCATCTTCTTCCTGTCGGTTAAATTTCGTGTCTGTAGCACGTCATCTTCGTGGTGTAGCAATTTTAATGGCCAGTAGTGTATCACATGGGATATTTATATGCTTCATTGCCAAGGCCATATAACTGAAAAATTACGTGAGCGTTACTGAGGCAGCTTTGTTGTTTCATTGATTGGCAACTCCATTGAGTTGCGATTGTTTCATAGCTTTTGTTTGACACCAGTGCCTATGAGTTTAATTTGTACACTACAGCAGTGAAGATGATCACTATGTGATTGAAAACTGATTTTGATGTCAATAAACCATCAAAATTACGGCAAACGCTGACCTTCCTTCTAATTTATTTGTTTCAGTAATTTACGATGACGTGGTCCAGTTCCCAAAATTATTATATCCAAAGTGTCTTTAGCATTACTTTGTTGAAAAGTAATGCTTCAGAATCTTTTATTCTCTTCTTAAGATCGAATGATATGTTACGCGTCATGCATATTTGGTCGAATTTCGCGCTTCGCTGGCGCTAGTTGCAGCCCTTTGCCACCAGAGGGCCCCGAATTGTTGCGTGTAACGTGGGGGTGTGTAACGTAACTGTGTCCGTTCTTGTGAAACAGTATGCTGGATTCGAGTTTATAATCGCTGAAAACTTACCTACAATTGACATCCAAAGACGAATTAAAGATGTTTACGGTGACGATTGTCTCGACTTCTCGGTAACGCGCGACGTCCTGTTGATCGTGCAAGTAACAAAGAAATCGTCGGCTTATGTGACAGAGCTCGGTGTGCACGACCGCGTGCGGCAACCGACGAGTCTCGTCGGAACGGGTTGATGAACTCATCAGAGGATAACACAGACAGACCTCTCAGGTATGCATGACATATCAAGAGAGCGTGTACAGGTCGACATAGGCCTGTTATGTGATACAAAAAAATGCGCTCAACTGCCATGAAACAATTTCTTTTGCGTTCTGAGGGTGTGGGTGATGGGTTCCTTAATAACGTTGTGACATGTGATGGACGCTCGTTTTACCATTCTGATCCCAAAAACAAGAGGACATCTACACCTACATTTACGTACATACTCCGGATGTCACAGTACGGTGCACGTCGAAGGCCACGTTGTACCACTACCAGTCATTTCCTTTCCTGTTCCACTGGAAAATGAAGCGAGGGGAAAACGACTGTCTGTATGCCTTCACATGTACCCTAAATTCTCTTAGGTTCGTTGTTCTTATGCAAAATGTACGTTGGCAGCTTTAGGATCGTCCTGCAGCAAGCATCAATTGCCGGCTCTCTAAATATTCTCAATAATGTTCCTCAAAAAGAACGTCGTCTTACCCACAAGGACTGCCATTTGATTTTCCAAAGCGTCTGCGTAACACCTGCGTGATGATCGAACGTACAGGTATCAAATCTAGAAGCCCACCTCTGAATTGCTTCGATGTCTTTCTTTAATCTGACGTGATGAGGATCCCAAATACGGCAAGAGTTTCGACTGCCTGTTTTCATGCTTTCCAAAACCTACCTTGACCAACGGAGTCGCCGAATCTCTTCCCAGTTGAGAGCGTTGTGGGCAGGACTCTCCAACGAACTCGTGATTTTGATGATTGGACGCCCCAATTGGATAGAATTTGGCACTACATCCAAAAACTCTTTCCATCAATGCCACGCCGAATGAATGCTTGCTTAAGGGTCAGAGGTGGAGACCAATGCGTGTAATAATGTGTTATTGACTTGCTCAATTTCTGAACCTCTTACTCTTGAATCAATCATTCAGTTTCTCTGATACTGTTATCAGCTGTCTGTCTGTACCTGTACATCACGTCTACTGATTTTTGTCCCATATGGATAATTTCTTCGCGGTGCGTCGTTTTCTTTGTCTTACAGTGCATAATATCTCTTTACCGGCTTCTACATCTACATTTATACTCCGCAATCCACCCAACGGGATGTGGCGGAGGGCACTTTACGTGCGACTGTCATTACCTCCCTTTCCTGTTCCAGTCAGCCGGCCCCCGGGGTGGCCGAGCGGTTCTAGGCGCTACAGTCTGGAACCGCGCGACCGCTACGGTCGCAGCTTCGAATCCTGCCTTGGACATGGATGTGTATGATGTCCTTAGGTTAGTTAGGTTTAAATAGTTCTAAGTCTAGGGGACTGATGACCTCAGAAGTTAAGTCCCATAGTGCTCAGAGCCATTTGAACCATTTTTTTGTTCCAGTCGCGTATGGTTCGCGGGAGGAACGACTGCCGGAAAGGCTCCGTCCGCGCTCGAATGTCTCTAATTTTACGTTACGGATCTCTTTCAGAGTCTGCCTCTTGAGTTTGCTAAACATCTCCGTAACGGTATCACGCTTATCAAATAACCCTGTGACGAAACGCGGCCGCTCGGGATTAGCCGAGCTGTCTAGGGCGCTTCAGTCATGGACTGTGCGGCTTGTCCCGGCGGACGTTCGAGTCCTCCCTCGGGCATGGGTGTGTGTGTTTGCGCTTAGGATAATTTAGGTTAAGTAGTGTGTAAACTTAGGGACAGATGACCTTAGGAGTTAAGTCTCGTAATATTTCACAGACATTTGAACATTTTTGACGAAACACGCCGCTCTTCTTTGGATCTTGTCTGTCTCATCTGTCAACCCGACCTGGTACGGATCCCAAACTGATGAGCAAGTATAGGTCGAACGAGTGTTTTGTAAGCCACCTTCTTTGTTGATGGACTACATTTTCTGTGGACTCTCCCAATGAATCTCAACTTGGCACCCGCCTTACCAACAATTAATTTTATATGATCATTCCGCTTCAAATCGTTTCGTACGCATACTCCCAGATATTTTACAGAAGTAACTGCTACCAGTGTTTATTCCGCTATCACATAATCATACAATAAAGGATCCTTCTTTCTATGTATTCGCAATGCGTTACATTTGTCTATGTTAAGGGTCAGTTGCCACTCCCTGCACCAAGTGCCTATCCGCTGCAGATCTTCATGCCGTGCCGTCATTGGGTCGGCACATTAATTTACGAATTTGGCAATGTTTGTGGCAGATTAGATGGTGGCCGTATACTCCTCCCTTGTGCATCCCTGTCCACCCTCCTGCCGACGCATCCTTTCCCCTGTGACGGAATACGTATACCTCATGCGTCTGCATCTAGTGTTGTCCCATGTGAAAGTGTGAGAACGTTTTCTATATCTTTGCTAATTATCTAACAGAGGTGAGACGTGGTTACCAGCCAGCTATTCACCTAGTCGGATGTGGGAGACCGCCCAGAAGCCACAGCCAGGCTTGCCGGCACTCCAGCCCTTATGGTTAACCCGCCGGGCGGGTTAGGTCCGGGGCCGGTTCGCCTCCCCGAATCTCGGAAGCAACGTGCTGGCGGGCGCAGCTATCCGCGGTGGTCGTAGTAATGTGTAATACGAGGATACATAAAAGGTATGTGATCGGATACATGACACTGTAAGTAGGCTGTTTAGGTTTTTTTATTGGTAACGCCACGTAGCGCTCTGTATCAAAATCGCCGGCTGTGCTGTGTGCAGTCTGTGGCTGGTTTGCATTGTTGTTTGCTATTGTAGTGCTGGGCAGTTGGTTGTGAACAGCGCGTAGCGTTGCGCAGTTGGAGGTGAGCCGCCAGCAGTGGTGGATGTGGGGAGAGAGATGCCGGAGTTTTGAGAGCGGACGATCTGGACGTGTGTCCATCAGAGACAGTAAATTTGTAAGACTGGATGTCATTAACTGCTATATATATTATGACTTTTGAACACTATTAAGGTAAATACATTGTTTGTTCTCTATCAAAATCTTTCATTTGCTAACTATGCCTGTCAGTAGTTAGTGCCTTCCGTAGTTTGAATCTTTTATTTAGCTGGCAGTAGTGGCGCTCGCTGTATTGCAGTGGTTCGAGTAACGAAGATTTTTGTGAGGTAAGTGATTCATGAAAGGTATAGGTTATTGTTAGTCAGGGCCACTCTTCTGTAGGGATTATAGAAAGTCAGATTACGTTGCGCTAAAAATATTGTGTGTCAGTTTAGTGATGATCAGAATAAGTAAAGAGAGTAATGTCTGAGTACGTTCAGTTTTGATCAGCTGTTTGAAAATCAAATAACGTAAGAGGTTTTCCAGCACAGTAATTCAGTAAATTTTCTAAGGGGACGTTTCAGCACTAGCCTCTTGCACCGGCAGTCTCATATTCTCAGAAAAGTGCTGCGAGTATTAACTGACTTGTGACACAATGAATTTCCGTTTGGATACAGACTTCAGTTGATTTTATATGGAAAAACTCAATAATAATTCAAAAACAAAAGATTTTCGGACTTGTGCTAATATGGATTGTGGAGTTTGTCATTTTGATTGGCCTATTAGAAAGTCGACCTAGTCCTCTCCCTCCCCCTGCCTTGCAACAGTATTTCTCGTACATTGCATACATTTTCTAGCGGTCATGGTTGTTAAGTACGGGCCGGCTGGCGTGGCCGAGTGGTTCTAGGCGCTTCAGTCTGGAACCGGGCGACCGCTACGGTCGCAGGTTCGAATCCTGGATGTGTGTGATGTCCTTAGGTTACTTAGGTTAAAGTAGTTCTAAGTTCTAGGGCACTGATGACCTCAGATGTTAAGTCCCATAGTGCTCAGAGCCGTTTGAACCATTTGTTAAGTACGTCAAGGCTCGTAAAATTTCACGTCCATGACAAGCTTATGAGTGTCAAGCAAGTAGAGCAAGCAAAAGTATAATATTTTCTTCTAATTAATTTTCTTGCATGTTCAACGTGCTCTGTTTTTTTTTTTTTTTTTTTTATGAGTATCCTTCGGCTACTAGCTCTGTCAAGGCCACTGAGAGAACTTGCGTAACTTGACATAGGGAAAGAGTTGGTCACCTCAGGTAAATAGAATACCTAATAAAATCTTAACAGTCTTGCACAGTTAACGGGTTAGCCTGCCGTGTGGTGGAAATCTCGCATACTCCCTGACGCGGGCTGGACCGCACAAGCCGTGTATATTAGTGCCACTGGAAAGTGGTCACACGCTGGGACGCCAGTAATTCTCGCGTTTTTCCTGCCAGGCTTGTCTCAGTAAAGGTGCACAGGCGAACCGGTATTCCCCGCGTCCGGTCGTGTGCCACTTCTGCTTGTCTCGCGTGTGGGGGCACCAGGGGAGAGGGAAGGGCGAGGCAGCACCGTGCTCCACACACACGGCATCAGCAGGTATCACACGTAAGGAGCGACGCTACCGCAGCCCGGCGCTCAGGGACCCGAGCTGTTCGACATGGTGGCACTACAAACAACAGTGGCGGCCGGACGTCTTAGGTAGCTGTGCCACATGGACGTCAAGTGAAATAATGGCCGCTCATGGATTAGAATTTCGGAGTTATGTTCCTTCTTTTACGTTGTAAGTCGGAACAAGAGTGTTCATAATCTTATTCATCCGTATAAATATCGAGATTCATTTTGGCCTCACTTCCGTATTTGGTACAAGACGAAAGTTATTTAAGAGTTAGCAATAGCCTAAATACGACGTTGTGAACATCCGATGGCTTCTCCACAGTCAACCAGTTGCCCCCGGCATCTGCTGCCGTTCCGTGCTACACGCAGCAAACCAGAATACTGCAAACCTCCCACGCAGATGGCTGGTATCTAAGCTTACCGGGAAAAAATTATAGTCTCCCGTGCGCGCACGCACAGATGAATAGTTAAGATTTTACATATGGCGTAGCGTTCGAGTCACGTGCTGAACCACGCACGCACTGCATCTACGTGAGCATAAGGCAGCAGCGATCAGTGAGACATTAATTTTTAAAGCGGACATCGCACGGAAATATGTGTAAAATGCAAGGACGTGAAAGCGAGGCAAAACGGAGCAGTTTGATTCTTGAATTTTTCCCGGCGTACTGGATATTCTATGAGGCTTCGATATTGCACCCGGATTATAGAGACTTCTTGACACAATATTTCGGTTTCGAACCGTCCAGCCATCTTCAGCCGTGGACGGTTGCCAGCCGAAATATTGTGGCAAGAAGTCAACATGATCCGGCTGCAATCCCGAAGCCTCATAGAAGGGGCAATCGTGTTTGACAGAGCCCATGGCCATTGGGGTGCGTGAAGTTGCTGTATTTGCTGGCGTTCACGTTCCTGCAAGCAGTGCTGTAACACACGTGACCACGATGCACAACGTCAGAATTGTGATCGGGAAAAGGTGGCTCACTGAGAGGGACTGGAGTCACTTTTCACGGATTGTGAATCGAAATCGCTTCCAAACTCGACAGGAATTGCCGCAGGCAGTCAATGATGGTCCATCGCTCCTGTTAGCGCAGTATGATGGGAATTGCACGCAATGAACATTTGGAGCGCAAGAGGCCATTGCTCACACAGCCACATAAAAAGACGACTACAGCAAAGTTCATCGAGATGGAAGAAATATGTGACTCGTTTTTGAACACTCTTCCATCCTATTACGTCTCCACTGGCCTGAAGAATCATTTGACTCGAAGCAGAAACATTTGGCATTTCGCGAGTTCCTGAAAGTCATTGGGTCATCATGATGAAGATGACGATGATGATAATGATAATGATGATATCATTTACATATTTGTAAACTGAAATAGTTTAGAATAAAAACGCCTTTTGCACGTTACACACTAATTTTTCTAAATTTATTTGCGCACGTAGTCGTCTTTCGCCTTTTTAGAAGGTATAATCATGGAGTGTCCTCGAATGCTACAATATTGTTTTCTTTGTTACATATTGGTTCTGGATTTAAAATAATTCATTGAACTTTTTCCGTTTTGTAATAATAACCTTCCGTGACCAATATCTGACAACGAAAGAAATAATGTAACATTCCGGGGCACTCATACACTGTACATATATCATAGACTGCAACGGGATAAGAAGACCATTTGAACGGAAAGGACACCATGGGTAATGGACTTTAGTAGAACTAAATCAGGTGACTGCGAGGAAGTTGGATTACGAAGTGAGAGATTAAACGCGGTAGACGACTTTTATTATTTGGGCAGCAAAATAAGTGTCGACGGCGGAAGTAAAGAGGAAATAAAATTCAAACTGACAATAGCAATAAAACCATTTCTGAAAAAGAGGAATTTAATGACATATAATATAAATTTAACAGTCAGCAAGCCTTTTCTGAATCTGCTTGTCTGGAGTTTAGCCTTCTACGAAGCTGAGAAAATGGACGATAAATATTTCAGACAGCAAGAGCATAAATCTTTTGACTTGTGGTGTTACGGAAAAATATTAAACATTGGATGGTTAGATCTAACAAGCAATGATGAGGTACTGGAGTGGAGGGAAAAGTGGTTTATGGCACACAGTAAGCAGGTTCAAATACATGTAGGTTGCAGTAGTTAAGTAGGGATGAAGAGTCTTACTGTGGAGAGCTGCACTGAAGAAGTGATAGGACTGAAGAGGAGCACAAAGACTGCTTATATGCAGCTTTCTACGCTAGACTATTCCGTGAAAGTCTTTTAATGGGTTTCCCACCTAACTTTACCACTTCGTATATTTTCTGAATGAAACAAAATGTGAAAAATGCAACGGGCCAAGGATGCACATATGTCAGTGGCTGACGCAACCAGCAGGAACGCACAATCCCTACTAGTAAACAAAAATCACTTTCAGCACGAAGTTACGTTACTTTTAATACACGTGTATGATTTTTTTTTTCTACCGAAATGAAAACCAAATGTCCGGTAGTGATGTCGGACCTGGTTTCATTGTTCTGAACCACATGCCTTCCTGAATACGTAACTTCAAATATTGGAAACGGTGCCACAGATTCTGCCGCAATGCTGCAATGCCGTAATGCCGTAATGCGGGTTGCCTGCACTGTTCTGAAGTCTGCTGTAGGCAACCCTTTCTCTGGGCATTGCGACAGAAACTGCGACGCCGTTGCCGTCCTTCAAAGTCTACGTATTTCAGAAGGTTTAGAACAGTTAAAACAAATCCGCCGTCACTATTTGTGCCTCTAGCCTTCATTTGCGCAGAAATAACATACGTGTGCCATTAAAAAAAGACGTAACTCTTGTTGAAAGTGATACATGTTTACATTTACGGACTGTGCATTCCTGCACCTTATGTGGGCCCCTGACATAAGTGCAGCATTGGCCCACTGCATTTTTCACATCCTTTTTCGTGTTGGAAGTATACGAGGTGGCAGAGTAAGGTGGGACACCCCATATGTACAGGGTGTAACGGTTACAAGTGGAGATATTTTTATATGTGGTACCTTAATATGCACACACATCAGCTTGTTACTTGTTGTTTTTTTCTGTATCGAACAGTCTTCCCAAAAGTACGTCACATAATTTACTACCTGCCGTCTTCTGTACGGTCGTAACTGCCCCCCCCCCCCCCCCCCCAAGTGGACTACGTCTGTCAGTGTAGACCAAACGGTCTGCGTCCACGAGTTCACACGTCAACATCTGACCAGCTGCCCAGGGAAAAATAAACACTAATGGCTTGCTCTTGTCACATATATAGAGGGGGTATAATTAAAGTGGAGTTATTCATATAGGTCCAGTGTTGGCTGTAATTATCGTACAAAAGCGAAAGTTGGGAGACATGCTAATGTGTCAGTGCGAATTCGATTTACGCTGGAAAAAATGGTTCCAGATTTGACCACTAGGTGCAAATCTGGCACTGTACACCACTTGTATGACAGTGTGACACCCACGCTGTCATTCGACGAACCATAACGAGTATGAATAGTATGGCTACCGACAAGAGAGACAGTGTGCTGTTAATGAAACTATTTTACCTGGACGGCAGCAGTTACAGTGCGGCGTTGAGAGAGAATCGGTGAGGGAAAGGTGTGAGGAGAGGCCAAATGCCATTAAATAGTTTAAAGAAGGTGATACTGAAATTCTAAAACACGAGTGACCTTGATGTGGCAGCTGGAAGAGGTAGGCACCATATACCGTTGTAAGTTACTGACGAGGCTGCTCTTGCTGTAACTGACCATGCAGCATGTGCCCGGGTATTGCTGGTGTTCGTGCAGTGTCACGAGAGCTGTCCATCCCATGGCGAACAGCATGGAAAATTTTGTGTCCTGTTTTGCACTAGTACCTCTACAAGATCTAGACTAAAACCTGATGATCCATAGCAATATTCTGAATTTGCTCTTCGGCTCCTGGCACGTATCAGTTTTGATGATATGCGGCCAGACAATATTCTGTGCAGTGAGAAAACACATTTTACAGTTCTCGCAATACCTGATCTGAAGGCCAGCACACAGGAACACGCTGCTCACATTCCACCGCCACTGCTACGAGCAACTGCTCATCACGTCGTTCTACGGATGCAGCATCTCGTCGACTTCTCCAGTGGTCATAATGAACAAACTTTATAAGTGCCAGATAATAAAATCAGCATTATGAATTTCACACTGGCCACGGCCCGTTGCTAATACATTACATATGGAAACTTCCTTCTCCCTTTCATATCGCCAGAAGGAACGTTTCTACTTACATCCCGTTTCTAATTTGAGAGCTACCCCTCTTGTTTCATGATGGTCCAACTTCTGCTGTAACTTTTTGTGATCAACACAATCAGTCTCCAAAGGTCAAATCGCAGAATATGCCTAGCGTTCGCAACATATGATCCGTCCATACCTCACGGAGGAAGAGAGTGTAGTGTTTTTAGTTTTTAAACCTCTCCTGAAAGAAAAGTGGGCGTCTGACCTCAAATTGTATGAAATGAAATACTCACTTGTCATGTGTACACATATAAGTGAATATTTAAGTTCATGTCATTGCTGTCAAACTGAACTACGTATGAAGAACAGCATGACAATCTATGACGTGTCAATAAATTTTCGTGATCAAAAAGAATAGGACGATGAGGGGAACCATCCAGTGCAACTAAATGACTCCGGGAGGTGAATATGAATGAAGGAGATTAGATTGTGGTTAAAATGAATAAACTCTGCTGTGCGGATAAAGGTGCAGAGCGTAACAAATATACTACCATGGTTTTATAAGCAGTAGGTCACAAGTTCAAGATATTGTGATATTTTTACCTCTCGCAGCTATGGTCACTTTGTTATTAGAGCATCCTCTGTGTTGCAGCAGACAGATGACGTCGTTACATTGTACTGACGGATGTGTATGACCGTGAAACGGAAAGTATGTCATGTACACGCAGCATCATGGTTTGTTTGGCGCCTTTATTTGGCTGACGTATCACCACCGGAGCTATCGTACACTCTGACTGCTGCTGGGTGCTACATACGCCACAATACGCATAATTTCATTACTTATTATTGATTGAATAGAATGTGTAAATATAAAAGGTAGACCTGCTAGTCTCCCATCGGCCTCCTTCCCAGGTGGTGGATAGGGAAGGCTCACCAGATACGGTGGGTATCGGGAAATAAAATACCCGGGATGGACCAAAACTAGCGGCAGCTGCCTCATGGTGTGATATTGGCCTATCAAAGGCTAAAAGAAGAAAACCTTGAGAATAAATTACCTGGTCCACCAAACTGGGGATTTTGCAGTGGGCCAGCTCCGCACTCACGTGAAAAAATTAAAATACTAAGAAACCTAAGAATATGCCTAGGAACAAAGTGGAATGTTGGACGACTAACTGGCGAAGAAAAAAGAAGAATGACATTTAGATGTTGGAATGTGCAAGATATCTCCACAAAACTGAATATATTACCAACAGAACTTGACAGGTTCAAAATGGATTGTGTCATATACTCCCTGAGACAAGAGGAAAGGCAAAGGAGGAGAAGAAGTTCGTATTTACATACATATTTTGAGGGGATGTTCAAAGCGGTAAGAGCCACAGCAGGAGCCTCCATTATGATGAAGAAGGAGAAAGATACTTTCTGGACAATCCAGAGGGATACTACAGAAAAAAATCTAACGAAGGAAGGAACTGATTATCATGTGGGATATGGATGGAAGTGTACGAATTAGATAATCATGTACGATAGTGGGAAAACATGGAGAGACAGAATAGAATGATAGCGGAGAACGATTGATTGAAATTTGTGAACAATTTGATCTGAAAAGTACCAGCAAATTTTTTAAACACAAACATATGATCAATATACTTGGCAACATAAGACTAGACAACTTTGTTCTATAATAGATTATGTTATCATTAATACCTTCCACTCCACACTAGGCTCCTCTATAAGATCTATCATATGCTGCCTTGAAACAACGTGTCTAAGTTGTTTCAATGCAGCATGTGATAGATCTCGCAGAGGAGCCCAGTGAGGATTAGATAATTATTTACTTAAAATGAATAGTTTTTGGCCTTAGAAGAAACCAAAGAATGATTCTAACAACACAAAAACGAATTGTGCTGGGAAAGCTCAAAATCTACGTTTCGATATTTTCAGCCTACAAGATGAAAGTATACGAACATCCTTTTCTGCCAGAATGGAAAGAACACTGGAAGGATCATTTGAAGGAAGTACAGAGAAAATATATGAACACGTAAAATCCAATGTTATAAATACATCAGAAGAGGTTCTGGGTATAAGGGGAAAGAACCACAACCATACAGCAGAATGGTGGTCGGAGGAAATAGAGTTGGGAGTTAAAGAGAGGAAGAAGGCATTCGACCAGATGTTGAATGATAAACCGAAAATAACAAGAACTATCTACGAGGAAAAGAAGAACGAAGTGTTAAAAAGCGAGGACAGCAAAGAATGGAACACGGGAAAGTACATGTGCCAATGTCAATAGCAAACAAGGGTTTGGGAGAACAAAAGAAGCGTGATCAGTATTAAAAGGATTTCTACAGGAGACGAAAGCTAAAACCAATCTTCAACTGATAACGCCGAAACAATGGGAAGAATATTTCAGCAAATTATTACACGAGGACAGAGAAGAGTATCTGGAGGAAGGAACAGTGGAAGAGAAGGAACAGGAGGGGGAGGAGATCCAACACCTGGACGAGGCGGTATCAATCTGGAGTTCTTAAAAAATGGTTGTGACAATATTGAGAAACTAATAACACGGTTATTCAGTAAAATATTCCATGGAGATTCATTACCCAAGGATATGAAGCTGGGCTATATTAATATTGTCTTTAAGAAGGGGGATCGCAAAATCTGCTGTAACTATCGAGAAATGCGTGTTATAAATACATTAATGAGAATTTTTGGAGAAAAAAAATTAAAAATAAGCTGGCAATAAATTTTAAAACCCAGGAAGAACAATGTGGCTTCACAGCTGGTAGATCATGCGTACACCATATTTTCACATTACGACAGAGCTTAGAGAAACACAGAAAAAAATAAAAAACATAGGATAAATTTTCATAGATTTAGAAAAAGCATGCGATACTCTCTCGAGAAAACTATTTTGGAGAGCGTTACTTATGGTGAACATGAAGGGTCCTTTAATTAAAATAACACAAGTAATATATAAAGACAACATATCTGAAGTGAAGATGGGTAGTACTGTTTCACAGAAATTTAGAACAAGCCAGGATCCGCTACTAGGCTGCTCCATGTGACCAACATTATTTATGATCTATGTAGACAAAAGCCTTAAGACATGGTCTCGTAAATGCAATGGGATGGGGCTGGAAATTAAAGATGGAGTTAATTTGCTGATGATCAAGTAGTTATAGCACAAGACGGGGAGGTTGCAAATTATATATGTAATGAGTTAGCAATGAAATACAAAAACTGGGGCTTGAAGATTAATTATCATAAAACAGAATACCTCACTAATGATCCAGATGACTTGTACACAGAGGGAAAGAAAATTAAGAAGGTCAAAACTTTCTGTTATTTGGGATCCATTTTGGAGGTTGAGGGAAAGTCAGAGGTAGAAATTAATGAAGAATTAGAGGTAGAAGGACGGTCATTCGGATGCTGAACTCTATTTTACGGAGCAGAAATGTAAGAAAACGAACCAAGAGAATCATATATAAATCGATACCAGAGAGTATAGTTATGCATGAAGTGCAATAGAAATGGACTCCTGGAGAAAATAAGCTAGAATTTCTAGAAAAGACGAAATAAGAAACGGCGAAATAATAAAAAGAATGCAAGTAAGAGAAAGAATACATGGTTAGAATAAGTTACATTGGTACGGGCATGTAAGAAGAATGGAGGAGGCCAGAATACCGAATATGATCCTGGAATGGGAACCGGACGGAAAGAAGAGAAGAGAACGCCCGATTACCAACTGGCTCCAAAATCTACGATTGACAATGAGAACACTTTGGCGCAGAGGAAGAAGATATAAAAGATCGAAACACCTGGACGGATATCCTGAGAAGACAAATTAAGTTCTTATGTAACAGACGTAATAATTTCGGGGCATTCGTTATGTTGGAGAAAAACCTTTGTGTAGAGGAAAATCTCAATAAATAAATAAATATAAAGGGTTTCCAATCACGTACAAATGAAAATAATATGGCAGCAACTTATAAAAGATGAGGAAACTTACGAACAGCCCGAATCACTCGATGCATTATCGTGAAGTTACGAAATATTGTGCGCCAGTGCAGTGTTCTGCGCCGGCCGCGACTAGAGACAACAAAACCACGCGGGCGCCCAGCAGAGTTGACTATTGGCAGAGCTCACATTTGGGCGGCGGTCTGTAGATACGTAGTTCTCGCTGTGAATCTGTCAGCAATGCAAGTTGATAGGAAAGTTTTCTCTGAGGTTTATTAGTGTGTGGAAAGCATATTGATTACATGTGTGGGTTATTTTTCGCGTGGATTTGGATGGGAATACAGGTCGTTACAAAGAATGTGGTTTTGTTATTTTATCCAAAGTTAACCTGATAAATAAAAAACTTGTATCCCTTTTGAAATCTCGACTGCACCAGTTAACAGTCAGCTAAGTCACATGCAGTGGCCATCCATTTCAGCCAATAGTGCTTGATGAAGGTGCGACGCCTGTTGCTGGACAGGGAAGATACCACGGCAGCGCAAATAACAGATCTTCGTGATCCGTTCTGGTGCGTAAAGGTCCAATACCGACCATCAAATGGACTGCACCGTGGGAGGTGGCGCAGTGGTCAACACACTGAACTCACATTCTGGAGGACGTTCCGCAAACCAGATTCAAGTTTACCGTGATTTCCCTAGTCACATAAGGCAAATGACTCGATGGTTCCTGTGAAAGACAACTGTCGATTTGCTTCCCCATCCTTCCTTAACTGAAGGTTGTGCTCCTCCTATAATGACATTGCTGTCAAAGGGACTTTTAACAATAATCTTCCTTCCTTCTTCAAACTGACTTCAGTTTCTGTACAAACGAGACCGTTACCAATGGACACATTGGCAACACTTGTGGGGGGAAGGAACAAATTGGACAAAATCGACCCTAGAACTTATCTTGTAATATAGGGTCAAGAAAGATAAACCTCCATTTATAGCATTAGTAGATTTTGAAACATCTTTTGGAACTGCAGACTGTAAGGCACGTTTTGGAGTTAGGGATAAAATACGCCAAACGAAATTTTACCTGCAAGTCCTGCAGATAAAAATCAGCAGTTATAAGACTCTGAGGAGGCGAGAGGGCAGTAATACTGGAGATCCCAAGTTATTATGTCTCTACACAGGACAAACTAAGAAGTATCTAGACACCAGCTGTGTATGTCCAGCAAATGCAAATATGTCTGTAACCTTCTCTGCTTTGTAAATACTGTAAATTTAATTAAACTCATAATTATAACATTTAAGTTAAATATATGAATACGTATCGTAAAAGAAAAGACGTGTTCTTGTGTGATGTGATGTTGGCCATACCCTAAATAAATAAATAAATCTCATTAACGTGTCAGAGGGGATCCCAAAATCTGTAAGGGGCGATCAAGACGTTCCCATCTGATGGCGCTGCTGCAGTGTATAAGCGACATAGCGCGACGCCGATGCGGGTATGTAAGCACTGACATGTAGATAAGGGATTGGTATGGCATTCGTGTCTTTCTGACGTGCTTGTGATAAATGCTGGTTCGTGCACTCCGGAGGCGTTATTACCAAATGCCTCCAAACAGGACCGACGTGCTGTGATTCTTTTCTTGTCTGCCGAGCGACGGACGCCAGCAGACAGTCATCAGTTAATGAACAACGTAGGAGGCAGCACGTCTACCGAAAACCTCCGTTGTGGAACTGTGCTCCAAATTCGATAACGGTCGCGATTCGTCACAAGCTGCCAGTCCGTTATGGACAAGTGGGCGGTTGATGACGCGATAAGTGTGGGCCAGTGCATTGCCATTCCTGCGATAGCAAAGGATATCGACATCAGCTTCTGCAGCGTGCGACACATTATAAGGCAGGAGCTGGGCTGCAGTACGTTGTGCAGGCAGCGGATACCCCAGGCGCTGCATTCCGAACAGAAAGCAAAACTAATGGCTGTTTGCCTGAAGCACCTGATGCACTTCAGCAGTGAAGGCAACACGTTCCTGAGCGCCTCGTTGCAGGCGACGAAAGCCGGTGCCAGCACTGATGAACGGAGTCAAAAGCGTCGACGATGCAATGGTGTTACCCGTCGCCCCCTCGTTCCAGCAAGTTCTACAACCAGTCATCTGCTGGAGAGCTAACGTTCGCCCTTTTCTTCGATTACCTGGGCCCAATGTTTATTGATTTCAAGAAATCTGGTGTCTCCATCACTGGGGAACGGCACTGCACAGCGCTAGAGAAATTACGGCGTACAATCAAGGCTAAAAGTCCAGGAAAACTGCGATAAGGTGAGCTGCTGCTTCATAACAACGCACGTCCCCATACTCAAATGTCATAACGCAGGAGATAAGTCAACTCAAGTGGGAGAAACTCGTCACCCTAATCTCTCCCCACTCGATTTTCACGGCTTCGGTCCCTGAAAAAATGCCATCAGGGGTCCATGATTCCTGTCGGACGGGGATATACAGCAGGCAGTTACGGACTTCTTCAAGCAGCAGAACACAGTGTTTTGTTAACTGATTCCTTCCATCTGGTGCGTCGGTGGGATGGCTGCCTCAGAGCTCACAGCGATTTTGCCTGATTGACATACCTATTGTGGACCGTACGGCCTTCAAACGTAAGCTCTTTGATCGCCTCTTTCTCACTGTGGTGTCACCGCCAGACACCACACTTGCTAGGTGGTAGCCTTTAAATCGGCCACGGTCCGGTGGTATACGTCGGACCCGCTTGTCGCCACTATCAGTGATTGCAGACCGAGCGCCGCCACACGGCAGGTCTAAAGAGACTTCCTAGCACTCGCTCCAGTTGTACAACCGACTTTGCTAGCGATGGGTCACTGCCAAAATACGTTCTCATTTGCCGAGACGATAGTTAGCATAGCCTTCAGCTACGTCATTTGCTACGACCTAGCAAGGCGCCATTATCAGTTGCTATTGATATTGTAAATAATGTACAGACAAGAGCTACGTTCAACATTAATGGATTAAAGTTAAGTATTCCACCATCTGCGTCCGTTTTTCTAAGTTCTAATTTCCTTGTCCTGATCCAGACCTCACGCCAGCCTGCGTGAGCTAAAACGCGTGCCTTTCGGCTACCTCTATTCATACGGGTTGGCTCTCCTGCCAATCCACAACATTTTGGCAACGAGGCACCCACGTTCTTATCGATATTGCCCTGATTTACTTGTGTAATGGCTTCGCCACAACCTCCAGATGTACTGTCCGAATTTTATCGCTTACAGAATCAGCAGACGCAGGCCTTACTGGATGCCCTTGGACAGCTCCTCCAGGGTCAACGTGCAATGCAAAACGATGCGGCAGCCGCCGCTCCACCGCTAGCGCAGCCACAACACGCAGTTTCACCGAATTTTCGTCCTTTTGATGCTGCACTGGAAAGCTGGACGGAGTGGTCACGCCAATTTGGATTCCATCTCGCCGCCTATAGAATTCAAGGTAACGAGCGGCAGCCATTTTTGTTGTCTTCCGTCGGCATCCAAACGTACCGTGTGATCGTCAAATTATTTCCCCGATGCGACGTAGCAACTCTGTCCTACGACGAAATTTTGTCTGCATTAGATGCATATTTCCAAGAATCAGTCAACGTAGTTGCCAAACGGTATACCTCCTTTCGTACAAAACGTACGACAGGTCAGACTAATAGGGAGTGGGTTGCAACCTTGCAAGGTCTTAATAGGGATTGTGCTTTTGAGTGTCAATGTGGACTCCCTTATTCAGATACTATGGTACGTGATGCAATTGCACATAACGTTTCTGATGTTCGTATAAGGGAACAGATTTTGAAACTAGTCAATCCCTCCCTTCAACAAGTGATGGACATATTGGATCGGCAGGACACACTTGACTTTGCTCAGGAATCATTTGAAACTTCACCAGCCGTGTGTCACGTTAACCGGCCAGCCGGGCGAGCTGCACGAGGCAGTAAACAGCCCTCGCGTCCGGCCGCGCAGTTGCCACCAGGCTCTCAGCCACGTGTGCCGTGCAAGCAAGCAAATGCAGTGCTAAAATCATGCACGCAGTGTGCTACTAGACATTCGCGTGAGAATTGCCCGTCACGCCAGGCTATTTGCTTTTTCTGTAATAAAAAAGGCCATGTTCAGAGTGTTTGCCAGAAAAAGCTCAGATGGGACACTCACAACCATTCCAGGCCCTTTGCTTCGCGCCGAATTCGAACCAAGGATACTCAGGCTCGTGAAACTTCACCCATGGAAATTCATGTAGTTCATTCCACTCCGCCCAGTGCCACTCTCTCTAACAGTGACTGTGTTCATCCCACAAAAAGTGTGCGTCAACGTCGCCGGAAATCCCGTCAAGTCGCAAGTGGTTATGTACCCGTGTCAGTTCACGTTGCACGAGACAGTCGCTCTTGTCGTCAGCAGGACAATAAACTTTTAGTAGATTTGGACATTAACGGCAGAGTGATACCATTCCAGCTCGATACCGGAGCTGCAGTTTCACTGATCAATAAAGACACGTACAAACAGCTGGGCACATCTCCGTTGCGTGCCCCAAATGTTAAGCTCAGTAGCTATTCCGGTCAGCATATCCCTGTGTTACGACAGTGCAGCCTTCGTGCAACATACAAGGGACAAACAAAACTTGTGTCTTTTTACGTCCTTCGTTCTTCTTCTGCAGTGAACTTGTTTGGTTTAGATTTATTTCAGTTGTTTACCTTGTCTATAGTCAATCAGGTCCTATCAGTGAACCAGACTGTGCCTTCAGACAGTGTTTCTCGTCTCTGTGAGGAATTTGCAGACATTTTTACACCGGGCCTTGGTTGCGCTAAGAACTATAAAGCACATTTGGAACTGAAAGTAAACGCGCAACCTAAATTTTTCAGAGCGTGCAATGTTCCCCACGCATTGCGTGATGAGGTCGCAAAAACATTACACGATTTGGAATCACAAGGTGTAATTGAACATGTGCAGGCTTCTCTCTGGGCATCACCCTTAGTAATTTTGCCAAAACCTTCCGGAAAATTGAGACTTTGTGTGGACTTCAAGGCAACAGTGAATCCACAACTAGTGATTGCAACTTTTCCTTTACCCCGCCCGGAAGATCTTTTTGACAAACTGTGCCCGGGTAAATATTTTTCGAAGTTGGACCTAGCAGATGCGTACTTACAAATACCGGTGGACGAAGAATCCCAGCGCGTTTTTGTGGTTAACACGCATCTTGGTTTGTATCGCTTCAAACGACTGCCATTCGGGTGTGCATCCGCCCCTGCATTGTTTCAGCAATATCTGCAAACTGTTTGTGCGTCGGTCCCTACTGCAGCGAACTATCTGGACGATATAATGATCTCCGGACAGACGGAAGAAGAACATTTGGCCATTCTCAGAACATTATTTTAGGTCTTGCGACAAAATGGTCTTCGCTTGCGGAAGGACAAATGTGTGTTTTTTGCTCGTGGCTTACCCTACCTGGGACATGTACCCAATGCCCAAGGCATACATCCCAGTCCCGAGCACCTCCGTGCCATACAAGACTTGCCTTCGCCGCAGAATTTGAAGCAGCTACAGACTGTGCTGGGAAAAATTATTTATTATAACAAATATGTGCCGCACGCCTCTTCCATTTCAGCTCCGCTTCATCGCTTACGCCGTAAAGGTGTTCCCTTCGTCTGGACGACGGAATGCGCACGCGCCTTTCGCCAGTTGAAATCGGCGTTGCTTTCCAATACTTGCCTTACGCCATTCGATCCCCAGAAGCCCCTTTGGTTGATGGTGGATGCATCGGATTTGGGGATCGGTGCTGTGCTTGCGCACAAAGATGGATCGCATGATCGCCCTATTGCCTTTGCGTCCAAGTTGCTCTCGTCTGCGCAAAGAAATTATTCACAGATCGAGAAAGAAGCATTGGCTCTCGTCTTTGGTGTTACAAAGTTTCATGATTTCTTGTATGGTCGTCACTTTACCATCATCACAGACCACAAACCTTTGACATCGCTTTTTCATCCGAACAAGCCTGTACCTCCACGTACAGCGCAGAAATTCATTCGCTGGTCTATTTTCCTCTCGCAGTACCGTTACGATATCTTGTATCGGTCCACTGCTAAGCACGGCAACGCCGATGCGTTGTCCCGTTTGCCTGTTGCTGAGGATAAAGCATTCGATTCCTCCGAACTTGCTTGCACGTTCATTGATGTGGAAACCGATGACGTGGTCGAATCGTTTCCGATTGATTTTCGTTGTGTAGCTACAGCCACAGCTACCGACCCTGTCCTTCCTACCGTTCTGCGTTTTGTTGCTACGCAATGGCCCTTGTCCAAGTCACGGATCAGGGATCCGTTGGTTCGCCAATTTTTTGCTCACAAGGAGAGACTTTGTGTACGACGTGGTGTTTTGCTGTTGCGTTCAGATAATGATCAGTCCAGGGTCGTGGTCCCACGTTCGTTACAGTCCTCTGTATTACGGCTTCCCACCAAGGACATCGGGGAATAGTGAGAACGAAACAACTTGCTCGTCAGCACTGTACTTGGTTCGGAATCGATGCTGCGATTACGAATATGTGCTCTTCTTGCATGGCGTGTGCCGAACAACAATCCGCACCACCGCGGAAATTCTTTGCATGGCCAAAAGCCACTTCCCCTTGGCAACGCTTACACATCGATTTTGCTGGTCCATTCTGGAATGCTCGACGGTTGGTTGTGGTAGATTCATTCAGTAATTTTCCTTTTGTTGTCCGGATGTCTTCCACGACGTCATCTGCCACCATCCAAGCGTTATCTGCTATCTTTTGCATTGAAGGTCTTCCGCAGACTATTGTTTCCGACAATGGCCCACAATTCATGTCCGCAGAATTTCAGTCATTCTGCAAGGCCAATGGTATTCAACATCTGACATCCGCGCAGTTTTCGCCTCAGTCAAACGGTGCCGCTGAACGACTGGTCAGGACTTTCAAGTAACAGATGTTGAAGTTGAAAGAGTCGCATTCTCGAGAGGACGCATTGTTGATCTTTTTGTCCTCGTATCGCTCTCAGCCCCGAGATGGTCGCTCGCCGGCTGAGTTGCTCCAGGGTCGTCCTCATCGAACCTTGATGTCTTTGCTACATCCGCCGCATCAGGTTCCTGTGCAGCGGCAGACGCCTGCTTTTGTTCCAGGCGACGTTGTCTACTATCGTCACTATCGAGGTTCACGGCGTTGGCTCGAAGGGTGCATTATTCGCTGCTTAGGACGCGCTATGTATCTGGTTTTGGGGGCTCTGGTGAGGTGCGCCGGCATCTCAACCGGCTGCGCCTCTGTAGTCGCACGGGATCTGCCGCTCGCCGTCTGCTTTCAGTGACGGTGCCGTCCGGTCAGTGCCCGGGGGGAACCACCTACTGGCTCGCCTCAGCCCCAGGTGTTACCGACGCTGCCTTCCATTTTGCCCCATGGCGACGCGCCGCCGCCACCGCCACCGCTGCCGCCTGTTCTCCCGCCGGCGACGTCCGCAGTGGACGCTTCGCTGCAGCCGCCGGGCGCCTCCCTGGGTCACGCGCCGCCGTTCGCTTCCCGTGACCAGTTGTCCTCCGACATGGAACTCTTGCCCGATCCGGACCATATGTCGTCTTCGGCCGTCGGGTGCCCCGGCCCGATGGAGGTCGACCCTTCGGCCCCTCCTGTCTCTCTACGGGCGCATACACCGCATGTTGGCGTGCACCCTGGAGTAGGTTTTCAGGCGTTTCTTAGCTCCTCTCGGACCGAATGGCAGGGTGTGGGTGGCACAGCCTCGCCTGTTGTTAGGCTCCCCACCTCGTCGCATACGTCAACATGGGGTCCTCCCCACGGAGGGCGGAAGCCTTATAACACAACCGTACGCCGATTTGCGGGGGAGGAATGTGGTGTCACCGCCAGACACCACACTTGCTAGGTGGTAGCCTTTAAATAGGCCACGGTCCGGTAGTATACGTCGGACCCGCGTGTCGCCACTATCAGTGATTGCAGACCGAGCGCCGCCACACGGCAGGTCTAAAGAGACTTCCTAGCACTCGCCCCAGTTGTACAGCCGACTTTGCTAGCGATGGTTCACTGACAAAATACGCTCTCATTTGCCGAGACGATAGTTTAGCATAGCCTTCAGCTACGTCATCTTCTACGACCTAGCAAGCTGCCATTATCAGTTGCTATTGATATTGTAAATAATGTACAGACAAGAGCTACGTTCAACATTAATGGATTAATGTTAAGTATTCCACCACCTGCGTCCGTTTTTCTAAGTTCTAATTTCCTTGTCCTGTTCTAGACCTCACGCCAGCCTGCGTGAGCTAAAACGCGTGCCTTTCGGCTTCCTCTATTCATACGGGTTGGCTCTCCTGCCAATCCACAACACTCACATCGTTCAGTGTGTAGCAATCTGTGTCTTCATTCGTGGCTTGTTGTCTCAACTCTCTGTCGATAGCAAGAATTTCACAAATGTTATAGATTCTTGTTAACCTTTGTCTTGATATGACTTGCCAGGTAGGACAGTTTGAAGATTTGTTTGAATCTAATACTTCTCGCCCTATCACAAATGCACAGCTATTGAAATACGCACTCAGTGGTAATGACTGGTGAGAAACGTGCGATTCTTGTATCACATGATTCTTGTTTTCGGAATCCGTGGTGGTTGACTTGGAGGAGGTCCTTCTGTTCGAGATATCTCAGTACGTTAGAGCTCAGTATGCGTTCTAAGTTTCTCTAACAAATCAGCTTCAGGCATATTGGACGGTAGATTTGTGTTACCCTTCTTGTAGACGGTTGTAAACGTGCTTTTTTCCTATTAATATGAACGGCTGTTTTGTTCGGGGGATCTACGGTAGATTATAGTTAAAATATGGGCTAGCTCATTCGCAAATTCAGTATAGAATCCGATAAGGATACCATCGAATGCTGAAGCTTTCTTCAATTTTAACGATTCCAGCTGTTTTTCAATGTCTCTAATATCTATTTAATTCACTTTTTCAGTCTAATGAGAATTATACTGAAGCAATAGTGGGCTTTCCTTTGTACAGGCACAATTTTAAACAGCGTTAACCATTTCTGTTTTTGCTTTACTACTCTCGATTTCAGTGTTTCGGGTAGCCCTTGCACTGGGGACCATTTGTATACCCAATAGCAGGATCGTGTGTCAATTTCCTACAGTATACAGTCAAGATATGAGTATTACACACTTCGTCCTGCGTAGGCAAAAGGAGCAAATGGGTTGGTTCCTTTTGCATTTGATGTGGTCTACAGCGGGCTTGATGGGACTTACAGAGCTACCATTAGTTCATGGGCAGTTCCTCTGAAAATGCCAAAAAATTATTTTTAACTACACTGGTGTCCAAAATTAAAGCAACAATATCGCTATCTCCCCGCCCTGTGTCTAATTCACGATATAATCATACAAACTGTCAACAGATGTCCGTACGACCATATTCTGCACGGAAGATGGCATTTCGGTCAACGGAAAACCACGCCAATGGTGAGATGAGGGCACCTATCTAATGGAGTGTTTTCCAGGTAGTCCCACATCCAGAATCGCTGTGCACACATGCACAGATGGTGCAATATGGCACAGAGAAGACGACTACCAGAGTCTCCGCTGTGGAGGGCAGTAGGAAGAATGGAAGCAGGGCAGTCGCAAACTCATGTGGCCCGATGGTTTAACCTCAATCGTTCTGTCGTTTCTCGGATGTGGCTACAGTTTATAGCGACCGAAACTGTTTCCCGAAGACCAGGGCAGGACCGATCACGTGTGACGTCAGAAAGAGAGGACCGGTATCTGGCTGTAATGGCACGGTGGTACCGCCTTGGAACTGCGCAGCAAGCGGCATCGGACCTCGCAGCATCCACTGGACGTCTTGTATCGAGGCAAACGGCGTACATAAGGCTTCGGCAGAGTGGCCTTTATTGCCGGAGGCCGGGTGTATGTGTACCTCTGACGCGTCTTCACAGAAGGGAACGTCTGGATTGGAGTCGTCAGCATTCTACCTGGACAATCGAACAGTGGGCCAATATTCTTTTCACAGATGAGTCCCGATTTGGAGTGAAGAATGATTTTCGACAGATTCTCATCTGGAGGGAACTTGGAACTCGATTTCGAGACACAAAAATGCAAAGAGACCGATATCGAGGAGGATCGCTGATGGTGTTGGCAGGCGTTGCGTTGACAACTCGAACACCTCTACATGAAATTGTACAGGTGAATCGGAAAGTTCAGCTGCTGTCAGGCACCGTAACGAGGTCTCAGGACCTCATGTACGGTTGCTGCGAGGTGCTGCGCGCCCAGACTTCGTACTGGTGGACGTTACTGCTCGACTTCATACAGAACGAGTGGTTGATGTTTTCTTGGAAATGGAAGATAATGCACGCATGGCGTGGTCTGCTCGCTCTCCCGATTTGAATCCCGTATAGCACGTGTGAGATACACTAGGGTAATGGGTCGCACCACGTCAAGATGCACCGACCGCTCTCCAAGACTTGTGAGCAGCTCCGCAGGTAGGATGGGCATTACTGCCTCGACGTGACACTGATGACGTTATTCATAGCATGCTCCGTCGTTGTCAGGCCTGTATTGCTGCCAGAGGTGGTCACAACCCATACTGAGCCCATTAACCAGTTGTCGGAATGTATGTGCAAATCTGTTAACTTGGAAGAAACGAGCAATATTTTCGTCTACCGTTATGTATGTTGAAGTGTTTACGTTCCGTATTCTTTATGTTTTTTCTACTTTGTTATCAGCTATGTATGCTCTTTTGTGGCAAAATAAACGCGACCTTTCAAAATTTCCGTTTGTTGCTTTAATGCTGTACACCAGAGTACATTTATCCTGCCAGCAGTGGGCCAACACCGATTCGAGGACTGCCAAGGTGGCTATGCACAGAAAATAGCTGAAATTTTTACGACATAGTCCTAAGATCTCGATTCGAACAATCTTGAAAATTTGCTTCACGTCTTTATCTGTTTCCGAGATACAGAGGTTTTATATTACTTCAGTTTCATATAAGTAAACTACCTAAGTTTTACTGATCCATACATTTCTTTTCGTATGAGTTACATGCCGTGTGCAACAGGGAAAAAGGAACCCGCCGAAAAATGATCCTATCGCAGCACAAAAAAAATTAGAATATGTTCCTTTTTATTTCAAAGACTGACTGAAAAATAGGGCATCAGCTGCCTTATTTTGTCTTCCTCAGCACCTTTAACGATTCCCCAAAAATTTGGGAAGCGAACATATTCACACTTTTTATGCTGGGAGAGAAGAAGACTGTGTCAGTGGCAAAGAGATGGAAAAGTAATACGCACTGGAAGATAGTGCTAGATACAGTAGAAAGAGCGAACGAGTCAGTGACAGTGTGGCAGAAAGAGAGGGAGACAGTGGGAGAACATAGCTGACTGTGACAGAACAGCGCTGGAACAAGAGTGAAGGAGATAGTGTCGGGAAGGGGGGGGAGGAATAAAGAGAAAGAGTAAGTGGAAGTGGCTGAGAACCAGTGGTAATGAGAGACAGAGTACTTGACAATGACAGTGAGGCAGAGAGAGATAGTGACAGGGAGAAGAGACAACAGCAGTAGTAGCAAGGAAGGAACGAGACAGCAGCAGTATGAGAGAGCAAGAGGGAAGGAGAATGTGGCTGTGACACAGGGGGCAATGACATGGAGATACAAAGAGGTAACGAGTTGGACTGAATGAGTGAGTGAGGAAGGGCAACTGGGAGTGGATGGGTGTTGGCGACTTACGGCGATTGACTAGTGCGTGTGAATGAGTAACGGTTACGGGAGCTTGTGGGAGTATGAGACGAGTTGCATGTTAAAATAAAAGGACAGAATATGTTCGCATGTCAAAATTTTTGACAAAAATTTTTAAAGTTGCTGAGGAGTGTAGAATGAAGCAGCTGGTACGCCACTTTTCAGTCAGAATCCTTTAAATAAAGAGGAACACATTCGCATTTTTTGTGCTCCGATAGGAGAATTTTTCCGCCGGTACAGGAAATTGCTCGTCCGTTTGCATAGCTGCTCTTAGCTGAATTATCATTTCGATCTATTTACCAAATATTTAGGATTTCTAAGTTACGCGGGTGATCATGTGTATTGTTAAACGTCTAACAATGATATGGTTGCTGTAAGCCGTATGGCTGAAGTTAATTTAAAATATAAGTAACTCATCTCTGCATAATCACATAGTCTTAATCATCTGTACAACACAAAACCACCGTTTCGATATCACTTAGGTAACAGTAGTTCAATCCCAAATTCTGAACTCGTAAACAAGGGTATGAATGTTCCTGCAACAAACATTATCTTGTTGCTGGCGAGAGTTAATGCTTTCCCTTCGTTTAGTTACAGTAGCTTATCTGTTAGACGGAGATTGAAAAGACCTCGTCACATCATCTGTCTGTGAGTTTAAACTTGAACACTGCTATTTTAAGAAATTCACCTTGGGGTTAGGGATTCGTGATGTTGCATCCTTTGTCTTGTAATGAGCGACAAATGATAAATCTGTTGTTGATGTCATCAACACATTCGTGGGAAATGGCTTCAGATACAGCAGCAGTTCGTTTTTAAATGATTTACAGACTCTATATGTTATAAAAAAATATAACATCGTATAAAGCAATTGATATTAGAGCAACACTAATAGTTTTACTTTATTTCAAATGAAGGGCTTAGACGTGTTGTGGATTTCGTGTTGACTGTTAAGGAAACAAGTTATCAACGACTTTGCACTGTGTGCTAAGTTGGGATGTACGCGTACGGACATGTTGCACAGATACTAGCTATAGTTTAGCCGTGTGAATCATCAGATAGCGCAAGCGTGTGAAATAAAGCGTAACGATATTTAGCTGCGAGGCACGTATTACGGATGTCAAAAAGGAAAGAGCGAAAGCAGCGACGTAAATCCTCGTGTGCTGCAAGAATTCGGTGCGTATGCGGAAGAGGAACGATACAGCAAGTGGTCTGGTGACGGAAGAGTAACCGCAGCAGATAACAGCTACGTTAAGCCGTACCCTCGCTGACACAACCAAGCGACGTCCCGAGCAAACGATTGTGACGCACCATTCAGACGGACGCGGCGTGACCTACTGCACGCGTGGCGGATCTTTCAATTCGCACTCACCACCGTTTTCCTGCCGACCCTTTCGGTATGTGCGGTGCTACAAGATGGTACACGTAGGACAGCCCGCTCGCCATAGCTCCAGCGCGAGACGCCGCGGCTGCTAAAGCACTGGGTTCATGTTCGGAAGCAGCACGGTTCAGTCCTCCAACGGCCTTCCACATTTGTTCGCAGTGAAACATAAATAATATCGGCATAAAACATATCGGAAAACAAGCGGCAGTCCTACAACAGAGGAAGATGTCCATGTACTGTGCAGCTCAGGGAAGGAACTGAAAAACAGACATCTAACACAAGGCTGGCGTACACCCACTGGGTCACCGATTTTGCTAACCTTTCCTACAACTGTAGTACACAGATTTAACGAATTCTGCTATGGCACGATGTGCTTATCAAGCCTTTACGAGAAATCGAGGTTCACAGTTTCAGGAACCTGTTGGATACTGCACGAAACCTGCGGCGTTACCGCTGGTAGCTACGCTGCAAAACCCGCATCGCCTTCGAGTTTCACCTTCCTTTTTCTACTCTTCCAGCAAACATTTGCATCGCAACAACGAATCATTTTATTTCAGGGAGGTACAATAATAATATTAATTACAATTATATATATATATATATATATATATATATATATATATATATATATATATATATATATATATATATATATATAAAATCATTGTGCTAAAGTTTCAGCGAGGTGTAATCGAGATATAATGAAAAATCGTAACACTGTTGAGCCTGCGTTGTAATTGACATTTCTATGATCAAAGCAAACATTTCCTGAAGCTACTGTAGAAACTTTCTACATTCTCGCAGGGACAGAGAGAAATATCCTCTCCTGCAAGATGTACTGTATCAGTCGGCAGCTCCGTTATTAGTATCCATGTTGAAATATGCATTGTTTGCGTTAAATGTTGTATCTGAATAGCCATTCTTTTTAAATGTTAAGGTTATTGGGGTACGTTTTCCGCTTAAAAATTGAAACTCGTGTGGGCGTGTCAGAAAGTGGCATTCAAGAAATGTACTTCATGCCAGTCTGTTTCTCATGCTTTTATGATAGACTCCATCCCAGATACTGTCAGCCTACGAATGATGATGAAGAATTACATTGTAATGTCGATAACTGCATGCATGTGCCGATAGATAAATGTTCGCGTCAGCACGATTCCTTATTATATCTCGATTATACCTCGCCACAATGTACCACTATGTCTATAATCATTAATATTGTTCCTTTCCGGCGAAACATGATTAGTTGTAGCGATATACGTGTTTGCTAGAAGGCCAGAAAAAAAGACGAAACTCGACGGCAGTCTGGGGTCGACTTCCTGTCCTCCGACGTGGCGTCACTGGTTGCGTTAGTGGTGTTTCTCGATGGCTACCGCGCTCGTATGGTGTTCAACAAGTTCGTAAAATTTTGAACCATGATATCTCGAAAACGCTTGATATACACATCCTAGCAGAACAGCACTCGTTACGTCTAAGTATGTACTACATTCGTGAGAAAAATGAGCAAAATTGGTGACCCGATGGGTGCATGCATCCCTTGCAAGTTGAAGTAGAAACATCTATTCATGGCCGTAAACCGCAGAATCAGATTCCAACCGAAATGACTGATATCAAGGGAATACTCTGAACTTACTTTAGTCCACTTACTATACAGGGTGAGTCACTAACTATTGCCACCAAGAATAACTCCGAAAGTATGATAGGAGCTGAAAATTTTGTGGGACAAAAGTTGCATGGGACAACGGGGGCCGTAATATGACGTTGGTTTTTTTAATGCTAGGTGTGGTCGCTTCATAGATATGAAGGTCGACTTTTTTTTTTAATGGGATGCTATAGTTTGGTACTTATTTTCTGATAGCGGGTATCGAGACGAATCCAACGATGTTTAACAGTAAGATCTTTGAAGGTCAACGAAGGTCACAAAGGTGGCATGAACGTCCATTTACAGAAGGTGTTCGAAATGATGACCATTGGTATCAATGCAGTGCTGCAATCTTCTTATCACGGATTCATCGATACTCCTTATCACATCGTCACTTATCGGAGCACATGCTCTTACAATTCTAGCATATCTTCAGATGTAGTTGGAATGTCTTTATAAACAATTTCTTATACCAATCTCCACAAGAAAAACTCCAGAGGCGTCAAGTCTGGCGAACGAGCCGGCCACGACACATCTCCTCCGCGTCCAATACAACGATTTGGGAATTCTCTATGCAACTCATTTCTAGCCCTCAGCGAAAAATGTGCCGGGCACCCATCGTGTTGATACCACATTCTGTTCCTTGTTCCTAAAGGTATTTCTTCCAATAACAGACCTAATTTTTCTTGCAATAATGTAGTGTACTTCCTACCATTAAGATTTCCTTCGACGAGATAGGGGCCCACAATTCTCTCCTCCAGAATCCCACACCATACATTTACCGACCACGGTTTTTCGTGTGCTACTTGCCGCAGCCAACATGGATTTTCAGTTGCCCAGTAATGCATGTTATGCACATTTACATTTCCATGGTTCGTGAATGTAGCCTCGTCAGTAAATAAAATCAAATTAACAAACGTGCCATCCCTCTGAATGTGAAGTTGAGCCTATCAGCAGAATTCAGTGCGACGCGTACAACCCATACCAGTTAATTCTTGTGGACACTGTTATAGTAAGGATGATGTTTATGGCGATGCAGAACACGAACAACACTACTCTGGCTCATGCCAGATTCCCTTGCGGTTTGACGCGAACTAACGCAAGGATCGCGAACCACAGTGGCAAGAGTACCAATTTTCCGTTTCCTCGGTAGTACCTTTCCTTTGCCGGATATGTTGCCGTTGTGTTAAAGATCCAGTTGTTCACAATGTATCATACACATATGTAAACGTACGACGTGTAGGGTGAGTACGTTCAGGCTTTCTTTCAGCGTATAAGTCTCTCTCCCTCACTAAATTTCGTTGGTATTCTCGGTAAACGAGAAGCATATCGGCTTGCTCTTTGAAGAAATCCATCATTCACATTCGCTTGATCCGAAGATACTAGCTCGATAGTCACTATCAGAAAATAAGCACCAAACTACAGCATCCCATTTGAAAAAACAAAATTCATATCTCTGAAGCGATCCCACCTAGGAACAAAAAACCAACGTCATATTATGGCCCCCGTTGTCCCATGCAACATTTGTCCCACTGACTTTTCAGCTACTACCATACTTCCAGAGTTATTCTAGATGGCAATAGTTAGTGACTCATCCTGTATATTCATGGACTTGCATTTGGAAATGTGACGTCTTTACTTTACAGTCATTTTAGCATCCCAAACGTAAATTATATTTTTATGGCAGCATATGTTAAGGAATTCGGGCCATCAGGAACATAGATTCACACCAAGGGTGTCGAAACGGTCGCATTAATGCATACTGTAGCCTTCTGTCGTGGCATCGGGGGCGTTTATTCTCGCATGCAAACGATCATAAAGGTACTGAGTAACATTCTGCAACGGATTTTCCCCAGCATTTTGCATCTTTTGTTGCCATTCGGCAGTGATTCGTGAGGCCCGGTGGAACGAGTATGTTCCCTCTGCAAATTGAAATGGCTGTGAGCACTATGGGACTTAACAGCTGAGGGCATCAGTCCCCTAGACTTAGAACTACTTAAGCCTAACTAACCTAAGGACATCACACTCATCCATACCCGAGACAGGATTCGAACCTGTGACCGTAGCAGTCACGAGGGCATTTTAGTTTAAATTCTTAAATTTCTTCAGAGCAGATTTTTATTTCTTTTGTTTACAGTATGCGTCAGAAGGAAAGGTACATGCTTTGAGGGGTGGTACTGTTACTGATTCTGAACAAAAAAATTCATATGGACGTATGCCCTATCCGAATGGTTTCCGAGGTAGAACATATGTAATGCACAGTGCTATTTATTTTCTGTATTATTCAAACATTTTCATTGTTTACACCGTATCACAGTAGTGTAGAGGAAGTTGAAGCGAACAGTTTGATAGGGGACACTTGTTGGGCTATGAAATCGGGAAACTACCTCAAACTGGCCTGCAGAAACCACTTAAGCTACAGGGCATGCAAGTCGCTCTAGATTTTCAGTTTTCTCTTGCTCTCTTCACACCAACTATTAATGCTGAGGAAAAACGAATACATCCCTTTTGTAGGAAATTTAATGTAGTTTAATTTTTTATTGGGACACGTTTTCGCCGGAGGGTGCGGTTTTCGAGTTATTCAAGTATAACTTACAAAAGTAGTGTCTCTGAAACAATGCGGAATAGGGCATATGTCCATATCAAGTTTTTTGTTCAGAATCACTAATCCTGCCACCTCTCAAAACATGTACCTTTAATACATCACCCTTCAAAGCACGTACCTTTCTTCCTACCTCACCCTGCATATGTTGCATTCACCCCATCCACAGTAGCGTCACAGTCGGGTAATTTTCTCTTTTGTGGGGGTCTACTTGTTCTTTCTTAGTTAGTTCAAATGTGCAAATGTGTGTGAAGTCATATGGGACTTAACTGCTAAGGTTATCAGTCCCTAACCTAAATTATCCTAAGGACGAACACACACACCCATGCCCGAGGGAGGACTCGAACCTCAGCCGGGACCAGCCATCCAGACTGGTTTGTTTGTATCTTTTCAGATCTCATACGGTTCTTCACACAGTACAATATGAACAGGGACTGTGCTCGTGGCATGCTGGAAGCTGCAGTCACCGATCGGGAGGCTTCTGTCTACGGCACAGAGCTGCGGCACTGGAGACGAGAACTGAGGAACCTGTGGTGCCGTTCGAATCCCCTGCTGACCAAACTGCCGCTACGACTTCCCATAAGCAACACCTGAAAGAACTGTCTTCACTCGAGAGTGACTGGCGGACAGCGATGTTTTCGTGTGTCTCTGGTCGGAAGGGAAAAAAGGGAACTCGCCTCACGACGGACTCTTTACACCACAGTAAGTGGTACGAGGTGCCACTCACCGTTGATTGTACTGCTGAGCCAGCACAGGATGGCTCTCTTGCTGAGCCAGCAGCCGATTTTTCTGCCCAGTCGGGACAGCTGCAGAGGGCTGGTATGCCAGTCGATGCCGGCCGTTGTGACCGAGCGGTTCTAGGGGCTACAGTCTGGAACCGCGCGACCGCTACGGTCGCAGGTTTGAATCCTGCCTCGGGCATGGATGTGTGTGATGTCCTTAGGTTAGTTACGTTTAAGTAGTTCTAAGTTCTAGGGGACTGATGACCTCAGAGTGCTCAGAGCCATTTGAACCATTTTGCTAGTCGGTCGGAGCTCCAGTGTTACGCGGGTAATAGAGTCACTCAGGGAAATAGCAGGCAAGGCACGAAAGAAGAATGCCAGTGCGCACTCGATAAGTTTGCCCGGGGGTTTCGTGCGTGGCGTGCAAGAGGCACTGCCGGCGGCTGCCGAGCGCACTGGCTGCAGCCGGCTGCAAACAGTGACAAATGTCGGCACGGATGGCTTGTGAGGCCAGCCTCAGTTCCTTTCGGCGGATGACTGACTTGGTGCAGGCCAGTAGTATCGGACGCGGCGTGCAGCCTACGCTCACAGTTTGTAGCATCGTACCCAAGGTAGATCGCGGTCATCTGGTTTGGAGCAAAGGAGAAGAGCTAAATAAGAGGCTTACAGAATACTTGTTGTGGTTGTGGCCTTCAGTCCTGAGACTGGTTTTATGCAGCTCTCCATCTCCATGCTACTCTATCCTGTGCAAGCTTCTTCATCTCCCAGTACTTGCTGCAGCCTACATACTTCTGAATCTGCTTAGTCTATTCATCTCTTGGTCTCCCTCTACGATTTTTACCCTCCACCCTGCCCTCCAATACTAAATTGGTGATCCCTTGATGCCTCAGAACATGTCCTACCAACCGATCCCTTCGTCTGGTCAAGTTGTGCCACAAACTTCTCTTCTCCCCAATCCTATTCAATACTTCCTCATTACTTATGTGATCTACCCATCTAATCTTCAGCATTCTTCTGCAGCACCACATTTCGAAAGCTTCTATTCTCTTCTTGTCCGAACTATTTATAGTCCATGTTTCACTTCCATACATGGAAACACACTATACAAATACTTTCAGAAACGACTTCCTGACACTTAAATCTATACTCGATGTTAACAAATTTCTCTTCTTCAGAAACGCTTTCCTTGCCATTGCCAGTCTACATTTTATATCCTCTCTACTTCGACCATCATCAGTTATTCTGCTCCCCAAATAGGAAAACACCTTTACTACTTTAAGTGTCTCATTACTTAATCTAATTCCCTCAGCATCACCCGACTTAATTCGACTACATTCCATTATCGTCGTTTTGCTTTTGTTGATGTTCATCTTATATCCTCCTTTCAAGACCCTGTCCATTCCGTTCAACTGCCTTTTCCAAGTCCTTTGCTGTCTCTGACAGAATTACAATGTCATCGGCGAACCTCAAAGTTTTTATTTCTTCTCCATGGATTTTAATACCTACCCCGAATTTTTCTTTTGTTTCCTTCACTGCTTGCTGAATATACAGATTGAATAACATTGGGGAGAGGCTACAGCCCTGTTTCACTCCCTTCGCAACCACTGCTTCCCTTTCATGCCCCTCGACTCTTATAACTGCCATCTGTTTTCTGTACAAATTGTAAATAGCCTTTCGCTTCCTATATTTTACCCCTGCCACCTTTAGAATTTGAAAGAGAGTATTCCAGTCAACATTGTCAAAAGCTTTCTCTAAGTCTACAAATGCTGGAAATGTAGGTTTGCCTTTCCTTAATCTTTCTTCTAAGATAAGTCGTAACGTCAGCATTGCCTCGCGTGTTCCAATATTTCTACGGAATCCAAACTGATCTTCTCCAAGGTCGGCTTCTACTAGTTTTTCCACACGTCTGTAAAGAATTCGCGTTAGTATTTTGCAGCTGTGACTTATTAAACTGATTGTTCGGTAATTTTCACATCTGTCAACACCTGCTTTCTTTGGGATTGGGATTATTATATTCTTCTTGAAGTCTGAGGGTATTTCGCCTGTCTCATACATCGTGCTCACCAGATGGTAGAGTTTTGTCATGACTGGCTCTCCCAAGGCTGTCAGTAGTTCAAATGGAATGTTGTCTACTCCCGGGGCCTTGTTTCGACCCAGGTCTTTGAGTCCTCTGTCAAACTCTTCAGAAAGTATCATATCTCCTATTTCATCTTCATCTACATCCTCTTCCATTTCCATAATATTGTCCTCAAGTACATCGCCCTTATATAGACCCTCTATATACTCCTTCCACCTTTCTGCTTTCCCTTCTTTGCTTAGAACTGGGTTTCCACCTGAGCTCTTGATATTCGTACAAGTGATTCTCTTTTCTCCAAAGGTCTCTTTAATTTTCCTGTAGGCAGTATCTATCTTACGCCTAGTGAAATAAGCCTCTACATCCTTACATTTGTCCTCTCGCCATCCCTGCTTAGCCATTTTGCACTTCCTGTCGATCTAATGTCATCGGATGCGAATTTCTTGACCTCCGCTGTCGGGTACAGAACTGTAGGGTTACGTTGAATAGGTTTGGCCTGCGCTACAGGCAGGAAGCTACTGCTAGTGTAGCGGAGTACGTGTGACGTACACTTGCGAGCTTTGTAGGTTAGAGAGCACCCTCCCCGTGAGATCAGACATGAATTTCCACCGAAAGTGTTAATGTGATGTTAGTAAACTGCAGGTGCGTCCTTGGGAAGCTCCCAGAATTAGTACCACTTAGTGAAAGTTATAACGTCCAGGTAATATTAGGAACAAAAAGTTGATTAAAACGAGAAGTGAACAGCAATGAAATCCTAAATTCGGACTGGCATATTTCTAGTAAGGATAGGTCATTCATCAATAGTCGCGCCGTATCTATTGCCGTAAAGAATTCAGCGACATCTAGCGAGGTTATTTCGAATGAGAATTGATGTGGATTAAGCATCAAAGGTGGGTCAGAAATGGTAATCGGATGATTTATATACCACCTGCGTCAGGAGCTGTAGTAATAGCGCGTTTCAGAGAGAACTCGCAGGATATCGTGAATAAGAATCCAGTGACACAAAACACCGTAACAAAGTTGTAAGTACAGATATTACACTATAATTTTTTTTAATATACAGCACTTTGTAAAAGTAATCTAACTAATAAAAGTGTAACACTGTTACCGTACAGGTCACACGCCTCAGCACATTGTGTAATGTATATGAGATTCCACGGCTGTAATGGATTTGATCTCTCCAGAAAGTTTACTAAAACAATAACGTTTCAGAAAGTGAGCTCAATTTTTAACATCAATGGAGATACTTCAACGTTGCTTCATCTGGATGGCGTACATGTCTTGAGACAGGGGAATTCAGTGAAGTGTGTGCATGACAGAGAAACACAGGCTCTGTTGATATCGGTATGGTTCCCTTTAGCCAAGTCCTTTTGGCGAGAAAGTACAGACCACAGGGGCTTCCAGGATCGAACCAAGTGCTATGTTGCGGAGTCGCCAATGTCAGGGGCGTATCCACGCAGGTACTGTCACAGACGCATCGGTTGCGTGTGCCCAAGCATCGTGCAGTATGTAATAACCGTAGGTTACGTACATGGAGACGTCGGTGCCATTACTGCTCATGGAAGAACATTTGAAAGCGTTGAAAGGCAACTGACAATGTGCTATTTTGTCGAAAACTAACATTCTGAGCTCGTGGCTGTGTACAAAATACAGATTGACTCTTACAAAGAAGATAACAGCAACCAGCCTCTTTCTGTAGCCGCTACAGTATACCGCTATTTTATTTTGTTCACGTTAAGATACATTTTTTGTTGTACCTTACTTTAGTTTTCGATTTTTATTCCCACATATGTTGAAGATTCCTTGGGTTGTTGGTGCCGTCGAACATTCCGCACCATTACGTTGCAATGCTGACTGCTTGTGTTCATGCAGGAGTGAAGATTACACGAAGCACTTTTTTGATGTGTGTATACACATATAATGTAAAGCATCATTCACCCACATCAAAAAGTTTTGCTATATGCACGGGTGTGTACAAAGATACAATACATTCTCCTATGTGGCAAAACATCTTGAACTGTGTGAGTGGTGCTTTACATTATTTGTGTACATATACATATAAAAAGTGCTTCATATAGTCTTCGCTCCTGCGTGAACACAAGCAGTCATCATTGTAACTTAATGCCGCGCAATTTTCGACGGCACGAACACATCGAGGGAGCTTGACAGAGGGTTTGCGGAACTACTATGCAGAAAATCACCTGCGACCTAATCCATAAAAAAAACACAAGTATACGCATCCCACCTTTCTAACACAGAAGCCTGAAGACAATTGTAAATTGAATGGAGAGGGTTAGATTACAACACTTTACCAAACTAAAATACTTGTGAGTCAGCCTAGGTCGTACACGGCGTTTCAAAAACACGCTAATCCAAAAGGAAATTTAAGTGCAAACAACAATAGCATACGTAAACTGACTGGTGTAACATGGAAAGCGCAGCCTGAAGTTCTCCGGTCGCCAGCGATGGGACTGTTTTGCACTCGGAGAATTATGCGGCACCACTATGGGAGATGTCTAACCACTCCAAACAAGTAGGCTTCACCGAGTACCTGAGTTCCACACCTGTATACAAAATACTTGCAACCATAGCCCCGCCAAAACATCAGACGCAACCTTCATCTACATCTACATGAATTAAGTGTCTGGCAGAGGGTTCAATGAACCACCTTCAGGCTGTCTCTCTACCGTTCCACTCTCGAACGGCAAGCAGGAAAAAGGAGCACGTAAATTTTTCTGTGCGAGCCCTGATTCCTCTTATTTTATCGTGACGATCATTTCTCCCTATGTAGGTAGGTGCCAACTGAATGTTTTCGCAATCGGAAGAGAGAACTGGTAATTGAAATTTCATGAGAAGATCCCATCACAACGAAAAACGCCTTTGTTTTAATGATTGCCACTCCAATTCACGTATCATGTCTGTGGCACTGTCTCCCCTATTTCACGATAATACAAAACGAGCCGCCCTTCTTTGAACTTTTTCGCTCCCATCCGTCAGTCCCACCTGATGCGGATCCCACACTGCGCAGTGGTACTCCAGAAAAAGACGGACAAGTGTAGTGTAAGCAGTCTCTTTAGTAGATCTGTTGCACCTTCTAAGGGTTCTGCCAATTAATCGCACTCTTCGATTTTATCTACCCACAACATTATCTACGTGATCGCTCCAACTTAGATTATTTGTAATTGTAATCCATAAGTATTTAGCCCCCCCCCCTCCCCCCCCTCCCACGAACCATGGACCTTGCCTTTGGTGGGGAGGCTTGCGCGTCTCAGCGATACAGATAGCCGTACCGTAGGTGCAACCACAACGGAAGGGTATCTGTTTAGAGGCCAGACAAACGTGTGGTCCCTGAAGAGGGGCAGCAGCCTTTCCAGTAGTTGCAGGGGTAACAGTCTGGATGATTGACTGATCTGGCCTTGTAACACTAACCAAAACGGCCTTGCTGTGCTGGTACTGCGAACGGTTGAAAGCAAGGGAAACTACAGCCGTCATGTTCCCGAGGGCATGCAGCTTTACTGTATGGTTAAATGATGATGGCGTCCTCTTGGGTAAAATATTTCGGAGGTAAAATAGTCCGCCATTCGGATCTCCGGGAGGGGACTACTCAGGAAGACGTTGTTAACGGGAGAAAGAAAACTGGCGTTCTACGGATCGGAGCGTGGAATGTCAGATCCCTTAATCGGGCAGGTAGGTTAGAAAATTTAAAAGGGAAATGGATAGGTTAAAGTTAGATATAGTAGGAATTAGTGAAGTTCGGTGGCAGGAGGAACAAGACTTTTGGTCAGGAGAATACAGGGTTATAAATACAAAGTCAAATAGGGGTAATGCAGGACTAGGTTTAATAATGAATAGGAAAATAAGAATGCGGGTAAGCTACTACAAACAGCATAGTGAACGCATTATTGTGGCCAAGATAGTCACGAAGCCCATGCCTACTACAGTAGTACAAGTTTATTTGCCAACTAGCTCCGCATATGACGAAGAGATTGATGAAATGTATGATGAGATAAAAGAAATTATTCAGATAGTGAAGGGAGACGAAAATTTAATAGTCATGGGTACACGCTACGTCCTTCACGTCCCGGTTGGTGGCTTCCAGCTGTAAGGCCAAATTCATTTTCTCGCGGTTAAATGTCATTAAGTACCTTTCGATTTGAAGTGATGTCGCTAACGATTTTTGTCTTACGCCCAGTTGTAATAAACCGTACTTTAAGAGCGAACTGTTGTGACCAGCCCTTGGCCGCGCTGGCCGTGCGGTTCTAGGCGCTTCAGTCCGGACCCGCGGGACTGCTACGGTCGCAGGTTCGACTCCTGCCTCGGGCATGGATGTGTGTGAAGTCCTTAGGTTAGTTAGGTTTAAGTAGTTCTAAGTTCTAGGGGACTGATGACCTAAGATGTTACGTCCCATAGTGCTCAGAGCCATTTGTGACCAGCCACGGTGAAGTCACTCTTATAATTATGCATAACATTTAGATTTGGTCCTTACTAATAATTTATGGATTGAAATTTGTCCTGTTAAACCACCAGCACCCTCGACTTCCCTACTCCCACGTTCCCCGTCGTTCCAATATTTGAAAACAGGAAAACGTTTTCACAAGGGACATGTGTCGCATCAGACGTATGTACAGTTGATAATTCGATTCATGAAGCCGTCATAGGTGCAGGTTCTATCGAAATGCTTAGCAGCTTCGATGTGAGCTACCGGTACGACGAAAATTCAGCTGAGACAGTGACAGAATCTGGGAGGAAACCAAAACAACGAACACAATCATAAAATTAGTGCGTCACACTATTTCCCTTACAGAGTGACTAGAGAATGTAGTTCAGCTGGAACACGTCGGTGTCCGCTTACGAACTGAATTCACATCATCATCATCATTATAAGAGATGCAAGTATTATATCTGTCACAGCTTAACATGTAGGAGAGAATCTATAAAAAGTGGCAGTTGACCCTAAAAACGGAAAGTGTGAGGTCATCCACATGAGTGCTAAAAGGAACTCGTTAAACTTCGGTTACACGATAAATCACTCTAATCTAAAACCCGTAAATTCAACTAAATACCTAGGTATTACAATTACGAACAACTTAAACAGTAAAGAACACATAGAAAATGTTGTGGGGAAGGCTAACCAAAGGATGCGTCTTATTGGCAGGACACTTAGTAAATGCAAGAGACCTCTTTTAGAAAACTGCTGCGCGGTGTGGGATCCTTACCAGGTAGGACTGACGGAGTACATCTAAAAAGTTCAAAGAAGGGCACCACGTTTTCTATTATCGCGACATATTGGAGAGAGTATCACAGAATTGATACAGGATTTGGGCTGGAAATCATTAAAAGAAAGACGTTTCTCGTTGCGACGGAAACTTCTTACGAAATTCCCATCACCAACTTTCTCCTCCGAATGCGAAAATAATTTGTTGACACCGACCTACATAGGGAGGAACGATCACCACGATAAAATAAGGGAAATCGGAGCTCGTACGGAGAGATTTAGGCGTTGATTCTTTCTGCGCGCTATACGAGATTGGAATAATAGAGAATTGTGAAGGTGGTTCGATGAACCCTCTGCCAGGCACTTAAATGTGATTTGCAGAGTATCCATGTAGATGTAGATGTAGAACTGATACCTTACAACAGTCGGGCAGAGGAAATCCATTAAGTGCGTAACTGACTATAATTATTTAACGAATAAAGACGGGCTGAAAATTGCGGCCTTTACGCTTGTGCAACTGATAAGGGATTATATCAACCTTGCAATGTAATGTGGAGAATTACCCAAAAGCGACATCATTAAAACGTCAAGTAGCGTTGTTCAATTACACTCAAGTATTTCAATATGAGATGTGTCTGTGCCTTCAGTGCAACTACGCTGCACAGAGTCTGCGATGTGTATGTGTTAGCGTAGTGTCTGGTACATCTCACAGAAGTCAATGCGTGAGAAATGGTAGAGGGCGAATCCAGAGACAGCGTAGATCCTACACTCGTTGAGGCCTTGCGGAGAGGCAGAGACTGGTTCAACTGTGAGACAACGTCTTCGGTTCATTAGGTAATCAGGAAGAGTACGTCTGTATCTCTGCTCCTCCGTGAGACCAAACACCAGAGATTAAAATCTCTCCGCCAGCAGCAGAGGACGCTCCGGCGTCATTCTGTCGGAGCGTCAGCGCTGACAGGTGCGTAAACGACTTGAGCCTCCGACGCACAGCACGCACACGCTCACCCCCCTCCCTCCCACCGTCCCCCACCATTCCTGCCTGCTCCACGCATCAGCTCTGATGACCTGCGTCACGGCGCACCGCACATTACCGTCGCTACGCCTCTGGGGACGAAGAAACGCCGTGGGGTGTGACGTCAGCTCGTGACGTCACTTCCAACTATGAGACGATTGCAACACGACGAAATAATTGTTTATCTTATCCCTTCTACAGGGTAGGAACGTCAGAACATGCATTACGTTAAGGCCGGTTCCCACTAGGGCTGCCGCGCGTCAAAACCGCGCGTCAGCGGCGTGGTTGCCATGGAAACGGCGTCAGCGGCAAGGCGCGGCGGGCTCTGCGTCGCGGTTTGGCCATGTCGAACCGCTTCCGCTGCCGCGTGCCGCGCTCCAGGTCCGCGCCGCCAATCACAGAACGCACTGAGCGTGACGTCAGGCACGGAACCCCGGGCCACGGCGGACGCGGCGGCAGCTATGAAATACTTATCATCCGATTCCAAGGAAACTATTCGGCAGAAAAATTTGATTCTTGGGCATGTTACAGCCTGATATCTTCTCTCGATAACGGACTGAATTTCTTTTCGTTATTCGTCGTGGTTACTCGCTGTATCGCATTTACGTAAACCTTTACACGAAATTTTCAAGAGTGTTGGTTGGTTGGTTTCGGGGAAGGAGACCAGACAGCGTGGTCATCGGTCTCATCGGATTAGGGAAGGATTGGGAAGGAAGTCGACCGTGCCCTTTCAGAGGAACCATCCTGGCATTTGCCTGGAGTGATTTAGGGAAATCACGGAAAACCTAAAGCAGGATGGCCGGACGCGGGATTGAACCGTCGTCCTCCCGAATGCGAGTCCAGTGTCTAACCACTACGCCACCCGGCTCGGTTTTAAAGAGTGTGCAGAGGTAAAAACGCATTGCGTGGACTTCGTGTACAGTTCATTTTAGATAATACATTATTGTGTATGAAATTTAGTCAACATATCGAAATTGTCAGTTAGACCGTCAGCGAGAGCGCATCGCTAGCTCCTGCTACTACTAAGGCGAGTACACCGTTTGCTTCTTACATATTTTACAAACAGCAGCGACTTATTTTCAGTTATCTGTGTAATTACTAGTTTATTTTTGTAATTTCTTGCGTGTTCGAGTGCTTACTAGGTAGAACCTTTTATTTCAATAACAGTGTTTTTGTACTTATTTGCTGCGCTTAGCTTTTAAATAGTTTTTCTGGGAAAACCTAGCGTAGTTTTCGCGTCTCGTATTTCAGTGAGTGTTTCTTGATTATCAGAGTAGCTCATCAGAAGATTATCTTGGGAATTTGTCACCGTATAGAGTAGGGTAAACATAGTCATGTGTAGGGACTGTGGTTGTTGTGAGCGGACGCAAGGAGAATTGGCCACTCTTCGGGGACAGGTGGAGGCTTTGTCTGTTAGGCTCATCGAGCTCGAGGCGCAGGCGTCGGCTCGTAGTGGCGTTGGGGCAACTGTGGTGAGACCTATGCCTACTTCGGTGGCCTTGGAATCACATGGAACCCCTGATGTCGCTGCGTCTTCCGGCAGTGAGCATCTTACCGGTCAGCCATCACTCCAGGGTGAATGGCGGACAGTGGTGGGCTCGCGCGTGCCTGGCCGAAAGGCGAAGGTGGGATCTGGCCGCGTGGCGGCTGCCTTACCCCTTTCCAACAGGTACGGGGTGCTTCCTAGTGGTGATGACATCGTTTCCGAGCCACCACAGGATGCCTCGCCTGTTGGGCCAGTGGCCGATTCTCCGGCAAGGTCCCGACAGTCACAGAGGGCGGGCCTATTAGTTATAGGGAGCTCCAACGTTAGGCGGGTTATGGAGCCCCTCAGGAAAATAGCGGGTAGGTCGGGGAAGAATGCCAGTGTGCACTCGGTGTGCTTGCCGGGGGGTCTCGTCCGTAATGTGGAGGAGGCCCTTCCGGCAGCTATTGAACGCACTGGGTGTGACCGGCTGCAGATAGTAGCACATGTCGGAACGAATGACGCCTGCCGCTTGGGTTCTGAGGCCATCCTTGGTTCCTTCCGGCGGCTGGCTGATTTGGTGAAGACAACCAGCATCGCACGCGGAGTGCAAGCTGAGCTTAATATCTGCAGCATAGTGCCCAGAGTCGATCGCGGTCCTCTGGTTTGGAGCCGTGTGGAGGGTCTAAACCAGAGGCTCAGACGACTCTGCGACTATAATGGTTGCAAATTCATCGACCTCCGTTATTGGGTGGAGAACTGTAGGGCCCCCCTAGACAGGTCAGGCGTGCACTACACACCGGAAGCAGCTACTAGGGTAGCAGAGTACGTGTGGCGTGCACACGGGGGTTTTTTAGGTTAGAGGGACCCCCCCTTGGGCGAAACGATAAAATACCTGACGGCTTACCAGAGAGAACATTATCATCGTTGATAAAGAACGTCCGTCCTCAGAGACCAAAAACAGGAAAAGTTAACGTAATATTGGTAAACTGCAGGAGTATCCAGGGCAAGGTTCCTGAATTAGTATCTCTTATTGAAGGAAATAGTGCGCATATAGTATTAGGAACGGAAAGTTGGTTAAAACCGGAAGTGAACAGTAACGAAATCCTAGACACAGAATGGAATATATACCGCAAGGATAGGATAAACGCCAATGGTGGAGGAGTATTTATAGCAGTAAAGAATTCAATAATATCCAGTGAAGTTATTAGCGAATGCGAATGTGAAATAATCTGGGTTAAGTTAAGTATCAAAGGTGGGTCAGATATGATAGTCGGATGCTTCTATAGGCCACCTGCATCAGCAACCGTAGTAGTTGAGCGCCTCAGAGAGAACCTGCAGAACGTCGTGAAGAAGTTTCGTGATCATACTATTGTAATAGGGGGAGACTTCAATCTACCAGGTATAGAATGGGATAGTCACACAATCAGAACTGGAGCCAGGGACAGAGACTCTTGTGACATTATCCTGACTGCCTTGTCCGAGAATTACTTCGAGCAGATAGTTAGAGAACCAACTCGTGAAGCTAACGTTTTAGACCTCATAGCAACAAATAGACCGGAACTTTTCGACTCCGTGAATGTAGAAGAGGGTATCAGTGATCATAAGTCAGTGGTTGCATCAATGACTACAAGTGTAATAAGAAATGCCAAGAAAGGAAGGAAAATCTATTTGCTTAACAAGAGTGATAGGGCACAAATCGCAGAATATCTGAGTGACCACCATCAAACGTTCATTTCTGAGGAAGAGGATGTGGAACAAAAATGGAAAAAATTCAGAAACATCGTCCAGTACGCCTTAGATAAGTTCGTACCGACTAAGGTCCAAAGCGAGGGGAAAGATCCACCGTGGTATAACAATCATGTACGAAAGGTACTACGGAAACAAAGAAAGCTTCACCATAGGTTTAAGAGTAGTCGAATCATAGCTGATAAGGAAAAGCTGAACGAAGCGAAAAAGAGCGTAAAGAGAGCAATGAGAGAAGCATTCAACGAATTCGGACATAAAACATTGGCAAACAATCTAAACAAGAACCCTAAAAAGTTTTGGTCATATGTAAAATCGGTAAGCGGATCTAAATCCCCTATTCAGTCACTCGTTGACCACGATGGCACCGAAACAGAGGACGACCGAAGAAAGGCAGAAATACTGAATTCAGTGTTCCGAAACTGTTTCACTGCGGAAAATCGTAACACGGTCCCTGACTTCAGCCGTCGCACGGACGCCAAAATGGAAAATATTGAAATAAACGATATCGGAATTGAAAAACAACTGCTATCACTCAGTAGCGGAAAAGCATCCGGACCAGACGAGATACCCTTAAGATTCTACAGTGATTATGCTAAAGAACTTGCCCCCTTTCTATCAGCAATTTATCGTAGATCTCTGGAAGAACGTAAAGTACCTAGCGACTGGAAGAAAGCACAGGTCGTTCCCATTTTCAAGAAGGGTCATAAATCAGATGCGAATAATTATAGGCCTATTTCACTTACGTCAATCTGTTGTAGAATAATGGAACATGTTTTGTGTTCTCGTATTATGACGTTCTTAGATAATACAAATCTCCTTCATCATAACCAACATGGATTCCGCAAACAGAGATCATGTGAAACCCAGCTCGCCCTATTTGCCCAAGAAATTCACAGTGCCGTAGACACTGGCGAGCAGATTGATGCCGTATTCCTGGACTTCAGGAAGGCATTTGATACGGTTCCGCACTTACGTTTAGTGAAAAAAATACGTGCTTACGGAATATCGGACCAGGTTTGTGATTGGATTCAGGATTTCCTAGAAGAAAGAACACAACATGTCATTCTTAACGGTTCAAAATCTGCAGATGTAGAGGTAATTTCGGGAGTACCGCAAGGAAGCGTGATAGGACCTTTATTGTTTACAATATACATAAATGACTTAGTTGACAACATCGGTAGCTCCGTGAGGCTATTTGCAGATGACACGGTTGTCTACAAGAAAGTAGCAACATCAGAAGACTCGTACGTACTCCAGGAAGACCTGCAGAGGATTAATGAATGGTGCGACAGCTGGCAGCTTTCCCTAAACGTAGATAAATGTAATATAATGCGCATACATAGGGGCAGAAATCCATTCCAGTACGATTATGCCATAGGTGGTAAATCATTGGAAGCGGTAACGACCGTAAAATACTTAGGAGTTACTATCCGGAGCGATCTGAAGTGGAATGATCACATAAAACAAATAGTGGGAAAAGCAGGCGCCAGGTTGAGATTCATAGGAAGAACTCTAAGAAAATGTGACTCATCGACGAAAGAAGTAGCTTACAAAACGCTTGTTCGTCCGATTCTTGAGTATTGCTCATCAGTATGGGACCCTTACCAGGTTGGATTAATAGAAGAGATAGACATGATCCAGCGAAAAGCAGCGCGATTCGTCATGGGGACATTTAGTCAGCGCGAGAGCGTTACGGAGATGCTGAACAAGCTCCAGTGGCGGACACTTCAAGAAAGGCGTTACGCAATACGGAGAGGTTTATTATCGAAATTACGAGAGAGCACATTCCGGGAAGAGATGGGCAACATATTACTACCGCCCACATATATCTCGCGTAATGATCACAACGAAAAGATCCGAGAAATTAGAGCAAATACGGAGACTTACAAGCAGTCGTTCTTCCCACGCACAATTCGTGAATGGAACAGGGAAGGGGGGATCAGATAGTGGTACAATAAGTACCCTCCGCCACACACCGTAAGGTGGCTCGCGGAGTATAGATGTAGATGTAGATGTAGAAAGCTGAGAGCAGAACGATAGCTATCAGCGTTCTCGAGATATTGAATGATATGTCGGCGGATGGGCTGTGCGGTGATCGCGCGCAGGTCGCTCGCGACCTGACCGATACTTCGTCCTGCTCGTCGTAAACCATGTGGTTGTATCAACCGCAAATTTCGTAAACGGTTCAAGAAATCGAAACGTGTTTTTTTGCAAACGATAACTTGTAAAAAGTCATGTATTTCGTCGCATGATAAATATCCAAAATCTGTTTATGTACCGAGATATGAAAGTAGCTACAGTTTTTCAGAAGGGATAGATGAATTTTTTTATACGGCATTTAATAGCATGTGGAATGAGAAGTTAAACGGAAACTAATTTGCTGGTATGTCATAAGATGTAATTTGCTAAGTATCTACAGCTATTGATTATTTCCTTTGGTAAGTAACAAACGTTTTTTTCTTTATCCAGTGTACTTTATTGGTTCAAGACGCGTGTCGCCTTTTACTTTAAGGCATCTTCAGTGGAATCTAGAATGATTCAGTTTTGTTTTGATATTTGATACTTGCAGATTATAAAACAGTTCACATCGTTTTTTTACGTGAATAACTGATTACTTACAGTGAATCGAGTTTTTGGCGGACATCTGCGATTCCCCTCACCTGGTCACATGCTGGAGGTTGAACCAAAACTTAGATTATGGAACATAAGCACATTTTCATGTTCATTCTTTTTTCTTCTGTCACTAGCTGTAGACATTTTTCCGAAAACACTGATTTGAAGTCGTAACTACAGTGTGTTCACCTCATGTCCCTTCCTGTTTGGTTTGTTTATGTACATGTTGCCAACCTAAAGAAACTAATGTTTGTTTATTTCTTTTCTCCTTATATCTGTATATGTGTGTGTTTAGCCAGTGATAGTTATAGAAAGTTGAAAGTGAATGCAATAGTTGTCAGACAGTGGTTGAAAGATTTGGCGTTCAGCTGATTTCAGTTTGGGTTTAAATGTTTTGTGGAGGAGTGCATGGATGAGTAAATTCACTGCTTACATTAATAGATAAAATAGTAGAACAGCATTTCAACAGATGATTATTATCAGAATACTATCACCCAACCCCTTTGTCCTCACTCTTTGACGCCTCATAATATGTCCTGTCAACTTAACCCTTTTGTAGTCAAAGTTGTGCCGTAATTTCCTCTTCCTCCTCTATTTAATTCCGTACCTCTTCTATAGTTACACGATCCTCATATCTAATCTTCAACATTCTTATTGATCACCACGTTTTGAAAGCGTCCATTGTCTTCTTGACAGAACTGTTCATCGCCCACGTTTCACTTACATATAAGGCTGCACTCCACACAAATACGTTTGTAAAATAGTACCCAATCATTAGAATTTATATTCGATGTGAACAAATTTACTTTTTCAGAACGCTTTTCTTGCTATTCCCAGTCTACATTTTATATCCTCTCTACTTCTGCCTTCTCAATTACTGCTTCCCTTTCAAGTCACTGAAGTCTTAGAAATGCAGTTTGGTTTCTGTACAAGTTGTAGATAATTTTGTGGCCCTGTGTTTTATCGATGACATCTCCAGAGCTTCAAAGAATGTTTTAATTAAGATTGTCAAAACCTTTCTCTAAACATGCAAATGCTATGAACACAGTTTCGCAGTTCTTCAGTGTGTCTACTTAGCTAAGTGGCAGGATCAGTATTGCTTTGAGTGTTCAGACATCTCACAGGAATCTAACATTGTGCTTATGTTAGTTTGCACAACCCCTCCCCCTCTCCTCTCTACATATTCCTTCCACTCTCTAGCCTTCTGTTATTTGCTTAGTTCTGGCTTGCCAAATGAGTTCTTGACAGTTGCTTCTCCTTTGAGCAAAGTTTTCTATGTTCTTTCTCATTTTCATTCCCCTATGTTTTCCAAGTGCAAAATCGCGTTGCAATTTTGGACTTTCTGTCAACGTCATGTTTAGACATTTCTATTTCCCATGGCCTACTTTATTTGCTGCACTTTTATGTTTTTCCCTCTTGTCCAATTTAATATATCACGTTTCATCTAACGATTTCTATTGTACCTTCTTCCCGTTCACATACTCTGCTGCATTCACCACTTGTTCTCTCAAAGATATCCATTCGTATTGTAGCGGATTCCTTCCTCTGTGTCAGTCAGTCGTTGCATTACGGTAACTTCAAGATTATCGAAAAACTGTGGGTCTTCACTTATTGAAGTTCCATTTCCTTAATTTGCTACCGCTTACTGTCTCTTTAGTTGTAAACTGCAGCTCGTAACCAATAAACTATTGTAGGTTTGCGTCTCCACCGGGAAATGTTTTATAATTTAAAATCTGGTTTCGAAAACTCTGTTCCAAATATATATTATTCGTTCGTGATTTTTAAGCAAGATGCTGGTGATGATTATATTATGCTCTGTGGGAAATTCTATCAGGTGGCTTCCACTTTCATCCCTTCCACCTAGCCTTTGTGTTCTTACTGTTTTCCTGTACATGCTACCGTATCACATTTTAAATTTTTGTCTCGCTTAACTATCTGAATAATCTCTCTTATCGTACATTGTTTCAATGTGTTAGGAGACAGTAAACAATCATGAACGGTAGTCATGAAATCTGTTTATTGTGAAATGAGGAAACATGAATAATGAAATATGTGCAAGAGTACACTGTACAGAAAATGAAAAATTGGTATGTCTTCACCCAACTTCGTCTTTCCTTCCTGTAGGTGTAAGATGTAGTTAATCAAACGCACCGGTCGTTTCGGTGGGTCCCACCCCGTACCTCAGTGGCTGTCCGTCATTGGCTACCGCTAGCGTCTGCCGCTTCCAGGTGGGAACGCCAATTCCGCGAGCCGCCGCGTCAAAGCGAAAAACGCTTGCCGCTGCCGTTGCCGCACGCCGCGCTGCCGCGCTCTAGTGGGAACCGGCCTTTAGACAGCTGGGCGCACTACATTACGTAACAAAATTTGCTGTTACATCGTTGTTTTGTGGTACCTTTGTCGGGAGTTGCGGCCATAAGAATGAGGAATAAAGGAAATAAGTCATTGCTTTGGTGGTTTACATCATCAATTGTATGACAATGACCGAAGGTGGTTGAATAAAGCTTGGGAAACTTGTTTTGTGGAGGCTCTGGGTAACCTTAATTCAGATTCGGGTGCATGAACGAATTTAAAATTGGTGGCCGCTAAGCAGAGTGGTCATCAGCGCTCTTTCTCAAAATCGTTTTACCAGGGTATGAGTTGTTACTCATGTTAAAACTAAAGGCAAAGGTCACGTAACTACAGTCATAATAATAAAAGTTTTGCATACAGTCTCCAGTAGATGTATCCATACTGTCGTCACATGCTGAAAGAGTAAATAAAACAGCGTAAGGCAATAACATGGCTAGTTGATCGCAGAGCTAATTATATTAGTTAGGCACCCAAAAACACATTGAAAACTCCCACCAATTACATTTGGCAGGAATACTGACGTCACACATTTATTGTTTCGTCATCGTCTAAAATTGAGGGTAACTTCCTCGGTAGAGGAAAGACTCCCCTCCGATCAGCGTACAAAACACAGGACGTTAGAATGTAGTGTACCGCGTGTGTGACATCGCACGCCCTGCATTCCGGTGAGTCTTCATCGGGCAAGAGATAATGATGCACTACTGGGCAATGTCCGACATGAAGGCTAGTGAGGACTATTTCGTCCCTTCGGGGAGTTCGAAAGGAATGGACGGATAGTCGGTCTGACCGACCGCAGCTTGTTGTTACCGACTTCTAGCCACCGCCGTTCCCAGTCAGCCGACACACACTTTGTCACCCACGACACGACATCCTGGACGGGGACATTAAGGCGTATTGTGCTGTTTTCCTGGCGTACTGCTTTCGCCGCCGTGTCAGCTTCATCATTCCGATCGATTTCCATGTGTCCAAGGACCTAGCGGGAGGCCTCCTCTTTCTTCTGGCCGTCCATGAGGTGTATGGTGTCCCGGAACATCTGAACCATCCTGTTTGCTCCGAATGACTGGTGAATAGCCTGCAGAGCACTGAGGGAGACTGTGAAGACAAGGAACTTCCCTCCGTCAAAGAGTCTCGTGCTCTCCAGTGCTTTCGTGATCAGTCAGACCTCTACATAGTACACTGAGAAGTGACTGGGTAGGCTGATTTTCATGATAACTTCTGGGAAGGTAACAGAGCACCCGACATTGTCCCCTTGCATTGAAAGAGCAAGAAAAACCATCATGTGCTGATAAAATGCCGTTAAAAATCCATTTTAGAACCACTGCTGTGTCGCCACTGCTGTGGAGACCGAGTTGTTACGGTAGGCCGAGTTTGTGAGTTCGGGAAACGGCTTCTGGTGCAGTACGCCGATAAGACAATTTCGCCCTGCCACCATTACAAACGTATGTCCCAGGGTCAGGTAACAGGACAGGAGAACGAAGGTTCTAACAACACTCCAACCAATTGGTAAATAAGTTACACAAATAACATAGAAAGGTTTACGTATCTTCGTGACTTGCCGATTAATTAAATATGCAACACTGCATGTATTATAACACAAAGAAGGACCTCAATGGCTAAGTGCAAATAATCGCAGGTTAACTCCACAGTACATACCGAACGCAATTACAACAACTCTTCACTTCTAAGAGTTCACTAAACGACGTTCCCTGTCTAGATCAGTGGCGGACGATGATCTCTAACCAAGTGGGCGACAGCTGCTCTTCTGTCTTCCGAGTAGGCTTCTGGCCGTTGTCGTCCCGTCATTGGTGGATTGTAGTCGGCCGGCAGATGGCCGAGGCGAAGTCGATATCCTCATCCTGAGCGCCGCCCGTGACGCTGGTGCAACTCGCGCCAGTGTCGAGTCTCTGTGGCTAGCATGCTCTTGGCCCGGCTTTGTCTTGTTCGGTCGCCGCTGCAGTGGCCTTCTTGCACTCTGCCGTGTCCAAGTTGAAAGCGGGCTCATCAGTGGTCCAGTGTTTGCTACATCGACAATTAAAAACTGAAGTAACTGCCACACACGGCCGGCTCCAGGGGGCGAGGGGATGAAGGAGGGGAGGGCAGGGGAGGGGAGGGGGGAGCTGTGCCGTTGTCCAGAGCGGAACGTTTATGGGTTCAGCAGAAGCTTAAATTTTAATACAATTCCAGAAGCATGAAATGAACAAGATAACAAAAACTTTGCATAAATGAGGAAATTGAGAATAAATTGGATACATACATCTTATATAAAGTCTTGTGTCATACTGAAAATTACACTGGGCAACAAAAAAAGATTTTTTTAAAAAAGTCTAGGGTTTTCCCGCTGAATTAGACTAATTTTGATGCCCTGAGTCCGAAAATGACCTTGGTTTTGTTCTATCAGGTCAGGATTTTTTGCTACAGAAATTTTTAAAAATCGATTTTTCGTAAAAAAACAAATTCCTTTGTATCATCTGCTGAGAAACCCCGGAAGATTTCTTCCGTTTTCCTCAAGAAATAAAAGTCAACGTATGCAAATTCATTAAGTTTTTATTTACTCCATCAAAGTAAATAAGCATATTTATCATAATATTAGTATAACAATGAGCGTTACGTGACACAAAAGTTCAGAGTTCACGGCATGAATCGGCGTTTCTTCGATTCCCGTTTGTGAGCAGCTGCTGGGTTGTCTCTCTTCAGCATCCAGCAGTAGTCCGCCATCATGACTGCGTCCCACCTCCCCTGGTACCTATCCTCCATTTGGCGCATGTCCTGATGGAACCTTTCTCCCTGCTCGTCGCTCATCGCCCCAAGGTTTTCAGGAAACTTCTCCATGTGTAAGTACAGGAAGTGCATCTTTATACTCATCAAACACCCGAGCTTTTGAAAGGCCTCTATCATGCTGCTGATGAGTCTGGCGTGGTTTGCTGCCTTCGTGTTCCCCAGGAAGTTGTTCACCACCTGCACAAACGATTTCCACGCGGCGCACTCTAACGTGTTCATGGAGTTTTCGAACTCTGTGTCCTTTATGAGCTGCCGTATCTGTGGCCCATCGAAAATGCCGGCCTTCAGCTTCTCAATGGTCAGTCGCGGAAAGGGCACAGGTAGTGGAAGCACCTCCCATCCTTGTCCAGAGCACGCGTGAACTGTTTCATTAACCCAAGCTTCGCTGGCCGGTGTGGCCGTGCGGTTAAAGGCGCTTCAGTCTGGAACCGCGTGACCGCTACGGTCGCAGGTTCGAATCCTGCCTCGGGCATGGATGTGTGTGATGTCCTTAGGTTAGTTAGGTTTAATTAGTTCTAAGTTCTAGGCGACTAATGACCTCAGAAGTTAAGTCGCATAGTGCTCAGAGCCATTTGAACCATTTAACCCAAGCTTCATGTGTAGCGGTGGGATCAATATCTTCTCCCGGTCAACAAGAGGTTCGTTTATGATGTTTCTCGCACCAGGTACTAACTGCTCTCGTGGCGGCTACACTTTCTTTACATAGTGCTGGGCTCTGTCTCGACTGTCCCACATACATATAAAGCATGGGTATTTCGTGAACCCGGACTGCTGACCAAGTAGAAAGTTCACCATCTTGAAGTCGACGCAGATGATCCATTGGTGCTGCTCATATTGGATTTTGTCGAGCACGTACTTCACTGCTTCATATTTCTCTACGAGAGTTGTGGAGTGAGCAAGAGGGATTGAGGCGAACTCGTTCCCGTTGTGGAGGAGCACACACTTCAAAGAGCGCTTGCAACTGTCAATAAAGAGTCGCCAATCTCTCGGATCGTATGTAGGAGCCCCGAGTTTAACAAGAAGACCGGCGACATCTCGGCAGTACACTAGGTCTTCCTCCTGGCAGAAGTAGCCCATGTAGTCCTCATGCCTTCTACGAAAGAAAGTGATACGCGCGTCCTCGCCAAGTAGATTTTTCTCTTTGAGTCTGGAGGCCAACAGCTCGGATGAAGTCTTCGACAAGCTGAGATCCCGAACAAGATCATTAAGCTCACATTGTGAAAAGAGCTGCCGACCATCTTGTGCTTCATACTCCTCGTCTGCTATATATCCTCCCTCGTCTGCAGTGGTGGCCTCGTCGTCGATGTTAGGAAGCTCTGTGAACGCTGGTACAGGAATTTCTTCGCAGTGAGCAACTGGACGGCGGGCAGATGGAAGGTCGGGGTACTGGAGGCTGTGCCGATTCTTCCGGTTGATGCCAGTAGTATTGATGGCGCAGAAGTAACAATCCGATGCATGGTCCAAGGGCTCCCTCCAAACCATCGGAATCCCGAACTTCAGTGAAGTTTTCGTGCCCTTCGTCCACCGCCGGAGGTATTCCACGCACTTCTTGCAGACCGTGTGCGGTGCCCAGGGCTTATCTTGGTCACCCAGCTTGACTTGAAAGTAAGCCTGGTAGGCGTTCTTCACAAATCCCGTGATGTACTTCCTGTCCACTGAAAGCGTGTATTCTCCGCAGATGTAGCAGAAAACGTCTGGATTATTCATGCATGAACGTCGCGCAGAAGCCATATCAATCTGAAATAGTAATAGAAATATGCAGTTGACTGTCAGACAATAAAAATTAGAATAAATTTTATACTATAGTAAGAAAAAAAGGCATCTATTGGAATGATTAACTGTTACAATCTTAAAGGCTTCTTTTGTTTTCATATGTCCTGAATAATCCCCTTAAAACCCCTAATATTAGCATATTGAAGCCTATAAAAAGGCTTACATTTCAGGGAAAAATGGTCATGTAGGCCTATGGCTGTATCTCAAAAAGTTGACCTGATGGAGCAAAATCAATGTGATATTCGGACTCAGAACACCAAAATTAGTCTAAATCAGCTGAGAAACCCATGACGTTTTTTTGGTTGTTGCCCAGTGTTATCTTTGCAGTTGTGCAACAAATGACAAATGAAGAGCAGTAGTTACTTGTGTGTCTTTCAAAATAGCAATGTTTGATACAGGCAATGTTTCGACAATGCGTCTACAATACACTTCAAATGCACCTACTACATGAGCCTGTAACCACTACGAAAGCGCAATGATAAAGATGTAAGATAAATGTCGGCATCTGGTGGCCTAACAGCAACCGTAAACACCTGTGGAAGTACTGCCAAAGTAAACACTCTGTAATAAATAAATAAGGAATAAGTGAAACGCGCACTACGGCCTTTTGAATCGAGACGTTGTGATTAAGCGGCGTTTGCACGTGGAAGGATGCGTGGCACCCTTCCTGCATCAGTCCCTCTCCGCTTTGGATTCTTCATTAACACCATTTACATTTCTGTTCTTCTTACCACGATCCTCTAAATTGACTATTTCTGCTTTGTATGTAACTTATTTTACATTTTCCCTCGTTCCCTTTTGTTTCTTGGTACTGCAGAAACAATCTATAAATACAGTATTAATATTAAGAGCATACGGTAGAAACTTAGTCTTATTTTGGAACTGTAGCCACCAAACTGCACTGCACGAACTGTTTTTCCAGTTTCGTCGTATTTCACACTGTTTGCGTTTCAACAAATTCATTTAGGAAGTAACTTTTACTTTTGCCATCGCATATCCGACCACTGCCAGTTCTCCTTTACGTACTACAGTCACTGGCGATTAGAACACTTTTTTTCAGCAAATAAAGGATTTGTATGTACGTACCTCCTATTACCTTCCACTTTGAACAGCAGATGCGCCTAAATATCGCCGAAAATGCAGTACTCAGCTGGGCTGGTAGCTACACGACGCAATTGTCTCCGGTATTCAGAAACCGATACAAGAGTATCGCTTTACGCCCAACACTAAGACTAGCCTTAAAAATGTTTCTAACACAAGCGGTGACGGTGGCAGGTTGAGAAAGAAGTTTCTGGAAGCTTAAACTGATTACAACGTACCATATGTCAACAACGGGCCAGGCCGACTTTGTGGGCTGGCAACGTTATCGAATACACTTAACCTAGGTGAATGTTGGGATTTCAACGAATTCATTCAGGAGTTCGCCTTTGTCAAACCAAGTAAAACATCTATGTTAGAAGGTAAGTGGGTAAACATATGTTCATGATTAACTTTGGTTTTGATTTATTTATATATATTGTGCTTTTTCATTCATTTACTCAATAAAGATTTGGTGTAGTGTAGGCCTACATATGTTGTTTCTAGCACCAAATAGGTTGCCAAAGAGTACCCCCAGCCACCTCCTCCTCCCCCCCCCTCAAACACATTGTTAGAGTTGCTATTTCTCATACTACAGTCTGAGACGCATAGCCCTTCTCGGAACTCGTTGACATAATTGGGAACGTTTCATGCATTTTGCAACTACTACGAATTCAATCTACCATTGTTCAGTGTTGACGGGAACAGTCGTTTAGTGCGCACTAAACAGGTGTGGATTAGTTTCTTTTCCTTTGTGATGTGCAACGAATATTTACCGCTTGTGAAGATAAACTTGTATGTAGATAGGCACTTTCACAAAACCTGCCTTCAGCCCATATTTGACTGAAATGGCATAGGAGGACTTCTTTCGACTCCATCCAGTGCAGCAGTTAACATAGACCGTAGTTCTCACATGCAGAAACGGCAGTTATAAGACTCCGGGTTGTTAGACGAATAGTCTGTGTATGTCCATGTGCTCCCTACATTGGCAGAATCAATGATTTATGTAAATAGTGGTAGAATCACAAAAGCGTTTCACCATCGTCTGCGCTCTTTTCGTAAGTGCTGTTTGGAGGATACGATTATGTAATATGGCAGATATCGTCTCTGAACATTTTTTCTCCCCTGATATCTTCTGAATAGACGAGCATAGCATCGTTGCTGCTTGTTGTTGTTGTGGTCTTCACTCAGTCCTGAGACTGGTTTGATGCAGCTCTCCATGCTACTCTATCCTGTGCAAGCCTCTTCATCTCCCAGTACCTACTGCAACCTACATCCTTCTGAATCTGCTTAGTGTACTCATCTCTTGGTCTCCCTCTACGAGTTTTACCCTCCACGCTGCCCTTCAATACTAAATTGGTGATCCCTTGATGCCTCAGAACATGTCCTAACAACTTATCCCTTCTTCTGGTCAAGTTGTGCCACAAACTTCTCCCCAATCTTATTCAATACCTCCTCATTAGTTATGTGATCTACCCATCTTATCTTCAGCATTCTTCTGTAGCACCATATTTCGAAAGCTTCTATTCTCTTCTTGTCCAAACTATTTATCGTCCATGTTTCACTTACATACATGGCTACACTCCATACAAATACTTTCAGAAATGACTTCCTGACACTTAAATCTATACTCGATGTTAACAAATTTCTCTTCTTCAGAAACGCCTTCCTTGCCATTGCCAGTCTACATTTTATATCCTCTCTACTTCGACAATCATCAGTTATTTTGCTCCCCAAATAGCAAAACCCCTTTACTACTTTAAGTGTCTCATTTCCTAATCTAATTCCCTCAGCATTACCCGACTTAATTCGACTACAATCCATTATCCTCGTTTTGCTTTTGTTGATGTTCATCTTATATCCTCCTTTCAAGACACTTTCCATTCCATTCAACTGCTCTTCCAAGTCCTTTGCTGTCTCTGACAGAATTACAATGTCATCGGCGAACCTTAAGGTTTTTATTTCTTCTCCATGGATTTTAATACCTACTCTGAATTTTTCTTTTGTTTCCTTTACTGCTTGCTCAATATACAGATTGAATAGCATCGGGGAGAGGCTACAACCCTATCTCACTCCCTTCCCAACCACTGATCCCTTTCATGTCCCTCGACTCTTATAACTGCCATCTGTTTTCTGTACAAATTGTAAATAGCCTTTCGCTTCCTATATTTTACCCCTGCCACCTTTAGAATTTGAAAGAGAGTATTCCAGTCAGCATTGTCAAAAGCTTTCTCTAACTCTACAAATGCTAGAAACGTAGGTTTGCCTTTCTTCTAAGATCAGTCGTAAGGTCATTAATGCCTCACGTGTTCCAGTGTTTCAACGAAAACCAAACTAATCTTCCCCGACGTCGGCTTCTACTAGTTTTTCCATTCGTCTGTAAAGAATTCGTGTTAGTATTTTGCACCTGTGGCTTATTAAACTGACTGTTCGGTAATTTTCACATCTGTCAACAACTGCTTTCTTTGGGATTGCAATTATTATATTATTCTTGAAGTCTGAGGGCATTTCGCCTGTTTCATACATCTTGCTCATCAGATGGTAGAGTTTTGTCAGGACTGGCTCTCCCAAGGCCGTCAGTAGTTCCAATGGAATGTTGTCTACTCCGGGGGCCTTGTTTCGACTCAGGTCTTTCAGTGCTCTGTCAAACTCATCACGCAGTATCGTATCTCCCATTTCATCTTCATCTACATCTTCTTCCATTTTCATAATATTGTCCTCATGTACATCGTCCTTGTATAGATCCTCTATATACTCCTTCCACCTTTCTGCTTTCCCTTCTTTGCTTAGAACTGGGTTTCCATCTGAGCTCTTGATATTCATACAAGTCGTTCTCTTATCTCCAAAGGTCTCTTTAATTTTCCTGTAGGCAGTATCTATCTTACCCCTAGTGAGATAAGCCTCTACATCTTTACATTTGTCCTCTAGCCATCCCTGCTTAGCCATTTTGCACTTCCTGTCGAACTCAATTTTGTGACGTTGGTATTCCTTTTTGCCTGCTTCATTTACTGCATTTTTATATTTTCTCCTTTCATCAGTTAAATTCAATATTTCTTCTGTTACCCAGGGATTTCTACTAGCCCTCGTCTTTTTACCTACTTGATCCTCTGCTGCCTTCACTACTTCATCCCTCAAAGCTACCAATCCTTCTTCTACTGTATTTCTTTCCCCCATTCCTGTCAATTGTTGCCTTATGCTCTCCCTGAAACTCTGTACAACCTCTCGTTCTTTCAGTTTATCCAGGTCCCATCTCCTTAAATTCCCACCTTTTTGCAGTTTCTTCAGTTTTAATCTACAGATCATAACCAATAGATTGTGGTCAGAGTCCACATCTGTCCCTGGAAATGTCTTACAATTTAAAACCTGGTTCCTAAATCTCTGTCTTACCATTATGTAATCTATCTGATACCTTTTAGTACCTCCAGGGTTCTTCCATGTATACAACCTTCTTTAATGATTCTTAAACCAAGTGTTAGCTATGATTATGTTGTGCTCTGTGCAAAATTCTACCAGGCGGGTTCCTCTTTCATTTCTCAGCCCCAATCCATATTCACCTACTACGTTTCCTTCTCTCCCTTTTCCTACACTCGAATTCCAGTCACCCATGACTATTAAATTTTCGTCTTCCTTCACTGTCTGAATAATTTCTTTTATTTCATCATACATTTTTTTCAATTTCTTCGTCATCTGCAGAGCTAGTTGGCATATAAACTTGTACTACTGTAGTAGGCATGGGCTTCGTATCTATCTTGGCCACAATAATGCGTTCACTATGCTGTTTGTAGTAGTTTACCCGCATTCCTATTTTCCTATTCATTATTAAACCTACTCCTGCATTACCCCTATTTGATTTTGTGTTTATAACCCTGTAGTCACCTGACCAGAAGTCTTGTTCCTCCTGCCACCGAACTTCAGCCTATCCATTTCCCTTTTTAAATTTTGTAGCCTACATGCCCGATTAAGGGATCTGACATTCCACGCTCCGATCCGTAGGACGCCAGTTTTATTTCTCCTGATAACGACATCCTCTTGAGTAGTCCCCGCCCGGAGATCCGAATGGGGGACTAGACTATTTTACCTCCGGAATATTTTACCCAAGAGGACGCCATCATCATATAACCGTACAGTAAAGCTGCATGCCCTCGGGAAAAATTACGGCTGTAGTTTCCCCTTGCTTTCAGCCGTTCACAGTACCAGCACAGCAAGGCCGTTTTGGTTATTGTTACAAGGCCAGATCAGTCAATCATCCAGACTGTTGCCCTTGAAACTACTGAAAAGGCTGCTGCCCCTCTTCAGGAACCACACGTTTGTCTGGCCTCTCAACAGATACCCCTCCGTTGTGGTTGCACCTACGGTACGGCTATCTGTATCGCTGAGGCACGCAAGCCTCCCGACCAACGGCAAGGTCGATGGTTCATGGGGGGACTAAGCTGAATAGACGAGCATAGCATCGTTGCTGCTATGGAACGGTTAATAGATGCTGTAGATTGTCTCCACTTACTCCGTTTAATCTCCTCGATGGTTCGTCTAGCTTAAGCCCCCGGTTGGCGAAAGTGTGCGAGATCAGCTCCGCTTGATCTATTCCTAAATCGACGCAGTGCGGCATGCCTGTCCCTAATTGCTAACCGACGTTCGTTGTTCCACCAACGGACGGATTTTCTTCTAGGATGGCTAAAACATGTAGGCTGAAGTTATTGAACAGCATCGTGCATCAAATTCGTGACGTATCCACCCACACCTGGGTGCTGATTCAGTGTTGAAATGGCTCTGAGCACTATGGGACATAACATCTGAGTTGATCAGTCCCCTGGACGTAGAACTACTTAAACCTAACTAACCTAAGGACATCACACGCATCCATGCCCGAGGCAGGATTCGAACCTGCGACAGTAACAGGAGCGCGGTTCCGGACTTAAGCGCCTAGAAAAGGTCGGCCACAACGGCCCGCTTGGAATACAGCAAATCGGCTGTATAGAGGTCAGAATGTCAAATGAAACACCTTTCAGCCATCCAATTTCCCAACTCGGTTAGGATCCAAATAGGGGCCTGCATTCAAAGACTGGTATCCATAGATATCTGGTTGTTTATCTAACTGTCGACAGATGCTGTATCAAGCAGTAATCTACAGATACCAGTCTTTGAATGCAGGCCCCTATTTGGACCCGAACCGAAACACCTTCCTACATGTCGGTCAGGGGGCCTGAAGATGGCGTAGTAAATCGCCGAAACTAGTTGCCAAATGAAGTAACAGTTTGGAAATTAGATGGCTGGAAGGTGTTTTATTTGACATTCTGTACTGAACAGCCGAGTTCCGCAACCATCTATGAAAAGATGGACATACGGAGCATAGCTGAGAGTTCGCCCTGCTGAACAATCACTCAGGTGGCCACCGTTCAGGCTTTGTAGTCGTGGTTACGTGTAGCCAGATAAGAGTGATCACTTGACTGTCAACCGTTGGTCACTTGCCACGTATCTGCGAGGGCAGCATAGGGTGAGATTTAGCGGAGAATGATGCAGTAGCCGTGCAGAAATGCGTCGTTTCTCCCAGTATTTAGCATACAGATATCCTCTTACAGCAACAGACTGTGGACTACTCCACCCCTGTAACAGCAGCCAGTAGAGGCCCAGAGTACCTGCTGTGCACTGAGGACACCAAGTAACAAGAATGGGACGCTGAGCTGTCACACAAGATCAGTAGGCTGCGCCGCCAAGGAGTTCCTGCGATGGGATGCACACGGAGCATACTGTAGGCTGAAGTGGTTACGTATATTGCTACTGAAGTCATTTGTAACGCAGTGTCGTTTACGTTGAGTCGCACAGCTACGCCATTATTTTATCGACCACCACTTAAGCAAACCTTTCTGTGAAGGATATGTCCTGGCAACGCAGTGCAACGACGCGTTACTATTGCTCCTCCTACACAAGGACGTATCCTTACCTTGCGGTAATTTCTTCTTTCTGAGACCGGTCCACACGTCTGATCTGTTAGGAAATGAGTAACGTACGTTGGCTAGAGAAAGCTGTAGCGGAAACTAGCCGTACTATGCATCTCTGCAAGTTGCGTCAAATATTTTCTTAATGTCCTTCAGGTTAACAGAGCGGTTAACTGAAAAGTAGTTTGTGATATGTATTTCGATATATTGTCACATGTTTGAAGCAAAAACATTTTGACAAAACCGTGCTAGTCTTAAGTTACAGTTTCGACACTCACACGCAATCACATTCACTCGTAATCGCCAGATTATGGTATCGAACTAAACATAATACCAGAAAGGATTACAGAACGGATTATATTTGACAGAATGCCTGCTCAGGTGTAACACAAATTGACCACAACGAATGTTCAGTCCGCTGTCACGATTTGTGCAAGACCCACGCGGACTTTTGTTAATCCAAAAGTCAGAGGTTACACACAAAGACTGGAACTACACCCGTTCTTCTTTCTCACTCGTTTGCGGCACTTCACGCTCAAGCTTATAATTCCACAAAATTATCGTATCTATTCAGAGCTCCTAGTTCACGTGTCCACACATGATGAAGGTTGAGCTCTGAATCTATCTTAGACTTCTCAAAGCAGTTCTTTAGCTCCCAGAATAAGTGCGAACGTACTGAGCTGTGACTGGCGATACACAACGCAGCCAATCCGACGTCAGTATTAAACAGTACAATCCAGCGTCTTTTACTTTGACTCATCATAGGTCAATAGTCTTTAGGAGCAGTTACTAAAAGAACAGATTTATAAAATCCACGAATATCAAAATAAGTCTTTCTTTGAATAACTGAATTATCGTAAAATGCTTTTTGTTTCCCTAGTCCCATAAACTTGATAGTTGCACTTTATAAATTTCCCCTCAGTGTATGATTTTATTCTCTCCGTTCATCCACAGCTCTTACGCTAATATAGACTCAGTTCATAGAATTAATACTCATCTATTACATACTTCGCATCCACGCCATGATTCCCACTAATAATTACACCTATTAAATCAACAGTAATTAACAGAAGTCGTAATATTCAAAGAAGATGAGAGGCACCCACATGCCTTGCTCATACTGTGGCATCAAGCAGTCAGGCCTGCAAGATGAGTGGTCTGCCAAGCGAGTGGATTCTTTCGTATTTGACGAGTAATATGAACTCTAGTACTCACACTTAGTTACAAGTTGTCCTCCTATATGATTACTACGCAACGGAAACGCATATCTGACTATCAGTGATTTACAGAACTCTGACTGTACACTACGCACTGGCAATACCACATTTTCTTTTTGTCTTTTATTTAACGGCTTTTATTAACACGTGGCCATCCCACTGAATATGAATGGCGCACACATTATAAATTCGGGACATTATGGCAACATACAATTTGAAGGAAAAGTCTACCAATCTCTTTCTTTTCACTATCTGATTTATTCCGATAAATTCTCTAACCTAAACACACAAATTCTATAACCTACAACAATAACATATGAGAAATTCCGCCCAGTGGGCATGGCTTTACATTAGTGAATCTCTATATTATGGTCTCGTAATTTATTTAACGCTACAGTGCACTTTCTGGATAGGATGGTGGATCTTTCATTATACCTCACACTTCGACTCTCACAATCATCATCACGAAACTTTCCTCCAGATCGAGCGACACAGAAGGAACAAGCATAACGCACTAATCTTTTGAAACTACCTTGCTACTCTCCCATGCAAACCACACATACCCAAATTACATGATATACACCACACAACAATATGAAATACTACACAGAGAATGGTTACAACATTAATTCTTTCAGCTTTCCCACTTCAATTAATATTTATCCCAGTTTCACACGACACTGCCCCACTTTGTAATTCTACTTTCCTACTGTGAACTCTGGAGATATATGCACGTCTTCCTGTGCAATGCAAGCCAAGTGGCGTTGCTGGATAGACGGCCGACTCACCTTGATTCTCTCTCAGAGTTTAAATCTAGCGTCACACGGAATCCTATTACGCAAAGTAATATTAAGCCCACACGCGAGTCCTCAACTGATACCATGGACGAGTACTTCTCTTTATCCTTTGTCTCATACACAGATTGAGACTCACACAGTACTCACCACGTGGAAGTACTCGTCTCTAATTTCAAGTCCTGCACACGCCATTTCTTAAATATTTCAACTTATGATACACACGCTATTTCTTAAATATTTCAACTTATCGTACACACGCTAGTAATTCAGCTTAACTTAAGCACACGGAAGTATTTCAACTTATTGCTACACGTGGTTTCAATGTGACCGTTGGTCACTTCCGAAGATTACTACAATCCCATTAATATTACCTGCCTGACATTTAATTCTCCCCACAAAAGTTCTTGAGATAGAGAAATTATTATTTCAAACTACTCTTAAATATTCCACATGCATACCATGTCTCCACTCTTTCGTCATTACGGAGAACAACTAAAACAGGTCTTAACAGCACAAGATCCAGCGGCAGAGTGCTGAAACATGGCCGTTCTCTAGGTCCTCTCCCATCTCTGTCGAGGTGGGGGAAACACCTTGGTACCCTATTGGTCAGCCACATTTCAGGCGCTCAAAGCTCTGGTAAATTTCATGTCTTTGGTCCCACCAAAGGTGGCCAAAGGATCGACTCAAAGATGATCATATATTCACATTCACTATCTGCGGTTAGCAGACGACCATACATTCATTCATTTCACAGATCTCACCAAACTGGATGTAGGGATTTACTTTGTGGGAGTGCACATGTGATCAATTAAATAAATAAATTGCCATTCTTTCCCACACTGGTATCCGGCTTCGCTGTATTAATTGAAATTGAGTTATTTTTACACAAAAAATGTGTTGTTCTGACAAGAATAATGAAGTATTTTGTACCTATTTTCAATGTCGGGCGGTACTGTACCCTTTCAAAGATACAGTTTTGCATGCAAAATATACTGTTTTAATTACGTATGAGTTCGTAGTCCATAAGGTGACACCTTTCGCCCACATGCTCGCTACCGTCCGACTTACACAGGCGTCACAAACGGCGCTACCCCTCCGCAGGATTGTCTGTGGCCTTGAGGTGTGTCTCCTGAAGGCAGAGGCACAGAGACTTTTCTTGTGCAAGTCGTTTTAATTCTTCTAAATGTACCCCGTAAACATTCACATTCCATTGAAGGATGGGAGGCATTTTATTCATTGAGTTCTGCAGCCTAGGAAGGAAGTTCAAAATGTTGGGAGAAGGGGTAAACGGGCTTGGTGGATCGTCCAAATATATGTCTAGGTACATCGGACAGTCTTTCCTATCACACGTCATGGAAGCGCTGTTCAATGATTTCCCTTTCTCTGCGCAGACTGGTAAACAGGAAGACGTAAATGCCTCGTGACCAGACTTCGTTTCTGGAGCTAAATTCACCTGCTTTCCCTGGAACTCAACGTCGGTTAACAACTGCAGCAGTGCCTGGATAGGTGCACACTCTCCAGGTACACGTGGATGTGCTGGAATCTGTACCGTTAGTTTGTATATGGCCATATGATTTGTCTGCTGGTTGCTCGATGATGGTAGAGAACGAAGATGCGCAGCCCTCAAAATCTTTTTTGCCACCACGTACAATAACTATCTCGTGACCATGGGCCTCCTAATCTTCTGTTCTTAGACACGAACAGTACAATCCATTGACCATACACGATGCGCGCCTCAGCAATCAACACAACAGAGGTGGCAGTGAAGACGGCGTACTGCATCAATGACCATCTAGGCCACGTGTCTGACAAGTTGGTTTCCTTTCCCCCTTTGCACACTGGGACAGTGCGTGCAAATCTCTGGCGTTTAAAGCAGCACGTCGGATTTGGGACATGCGGATGGACTCTAAGACGTGGGAAACCATCCTTGATGTGTTCAGTCAATAAGGGTTTAATTGAAGATGAGTATCAATATAGGTGTTTCTTATAATTCAGCAGTTACTCGTTCCAACAGATTTCTCACCTCGGTTATAAATTCGCTTTGCCATTCCGCTAAAAGTTAATTGCGGTCCAAATACGTAATGTGATCACTCCTTAATGCGACATTCATGGCATAAATGAAGATATTGTGCAATTCTACTTCAATATCCCGCAAGTGTCTTCTCTTTACTGTAACTTAAGCGCTTGATTGGTTTGGACATCCTTGTCTCTAATAGGAGGTTACCATTCCATAACCTTTAAATAGAACTAGGAGCTCGACAATTCTCTCCAGACCGTTTTGTATCTAGAATGGAATACTCTCTCGAATGTGTCCCCTGTCCTCTTCATACCAATATTAGATTATTATGCACTCTTACTTTGTTTACCACTCAAACAGGTGTGTCAGATGGGCTGTCCATCTAAGGTCTCCTTTCTTTGTATCGTGGTTAGATAAACCCTCCGGTGGCCCACCGTTTCCTATGTGCGACTCAACTGTGTTGTGATTTTGAGCCATTACTATCCAGCGAGACGGTAGGTTCAAATGGCTCTGAGCACTATGGGACTTAACATCTTTGGTCATCAGTCCCCTAGAACTTATAACTACTTAAACCTAACTAACCTAAGGACATCACACACATCCATGCCCGAGGCAGGATTCGAACCTGCGACCGTAGCGGTCGCGCGGTTCCAGTCTGTAGCGTCTAGAACCGCTCGGCCACCTCGGCTGGCCGAGACGGTAGGGAATCGTTCATCCAGTCAGAGAGAGCCCCGCTTGCCTAGGTAAGCGTTTTCCATAACTGAGATTCGGCAGGTCCCCCGGAGGTCAGGCGCTAAGGGCTGTTCTGCCTCATTAGCCTTGAGACTGGATTTTTTTTTCTTTTCTTTAAGTAGATACTCGCACCATCCTCACGATCCAGGCAGTTAATCCAAAACCTCGAGGTCTCCAAGCCCGTACCCAGAGCACGAATGCTGGGCTCAGTGAGCTGCTGGCCCATTATGCACGACCTGGGTGGCGTGTGTGGCCTATCGAATACCACGGCCGCAGCGAGTAGGACGTCCCTTCCAATCTCTGTAACCGAATTATATGGGTTAGTTACCTCATTTAAGTCAAGAGCGACTGACTGGTTTACCCCTTTTCATGTAGTGGAACTAGCGCTTCTTGACCTGAAGCAACTATGAGCTCAGTGCTATTTCTGTGGAATGAAGATATGGGTGGGGATTAACGTGAAGTGACACGAAGATGACAGACTGGCTAAGACGAAAAACGTGGAGGACATCAGACTGACTGTTACTAAACGAAGTGCAGGTACGTGTACCAGAGAGCCAACTGAACCGGAGACAGGCGCAGTAAAGAGTTTCTTTAGTGGGTTCGTCGTGACAAGAATCGATCTAAACGACGACGACGGTGACGACGACGAGGACTCAATGAAAGAAAGTCTCTGCGGGTGCCGCACGTAGTTTTCGTTTGTTTGTTTGTTCATCTACAATATGCTCCAATACAATATTTGTAATACTACATATATGCATTGTCTGTCTCTGTGTGTGTGTATGTATGTATGTGTGTGTGTGTGTGTGTGTGTGTGTGTGTGGTGTAATGTTTGTGTTGTATGACGATGTCGATCATGATGACGTTGGTGATGATGATGATAACGAGAGAAGGGAGTGTCTCCATTCGCATGTATTCTGCCCCAAAGTTAGAAACTGACCATATGAAACCAAAGAGAGTTACAGAGGGCAGCCAAAATGTTTTAATTATTATCTTCAAAAAAAAAAAAAGTTACATAATAAATATTCTTCTCGTTTGTTTTCCGGTACACGTCAGCAGTCCTGGTACTCACTGAACCGTCCGCGCCACGGTACAGTAGCGCGCCACCAAACAGCGAACAGCAAACACCGCTGGACATCTCCACTCCAGCAGTAGGATGCAGCATTTCGTCCTTCACTCATCCAGCAGTGCGTAACGGCGCTGTGGCGCGGACGGTTCAGTGTGTACCAGGACTCCAGACGTCTGGCTGCAAACAAACAAACAAACATTCATTACGTAGCTTAATATTCTCGCGACGATAGTTAAAATTTTATGACTACTACTCGTACTATGTCAGCAGAAGGAAAAAAGGCCTGAAGAGAAATCCTGACGTTTAGACAGTAGACACAATGCTTTTACCATGCAATACTTCACCTGTCACATGTTTCTGTCTTGATTAAGTTAGTCTGAACGCTGATAAGTCGCTGAAACACTTATGCTGCACACTTTGGTGTGAAGTAAAGAGCCGATAGTAAACATACTCTTATCAGGATGCATCGTTAACTTGGCGCATGTAAGTCGTGACTAAGCTCCGCAGAATTTCTGCGCCTTCCGTACGAAGTGCGCGGGAATCGGCAGACAGCTAACGGGTCGGCTGGGCGTCCTTGTGGGTCGTTGGTCTCCCGCAGGCGGCAGCAGCCGGTGGATCCCCGAGTTCCACTCCACACCGTGCTGCCAGAAAACACGGGTAGGAGAAACGCCAGTACGATGGGGTAGGTTCGAACAAAACGTAAGTGTTACGGAGATGCTTCGGGGATTCAAATGGGAATCCCAAGGAGAAAGGCGGCGTTCTTTTCGGGAAACGCTATTGATAAAATTTAGAGAACCGGCATTTCAAGCTGACTGGTGAACGACTCTGCTGCCGTCAACATACATTGCACGTAAGGACCACGAAGATAAGATACGGGAAATTACGACTGATACGGAGGCGTACAGATAATCGTTTTTCCCTTGCTCTGTTTTCGAGTGGAACAGGAGGGGAAATGACACGTAGTGTTACAGGGTACCCTCCACCAAGCACCTTACGGTGGTTTTCGGAGTTTCTACGTAGATTTAGATGTAGATCCGTTTCGTAAAACTCATTGTTCTGTCAAGTGGCATTTAGTACGTGACGTTAGTGCAGAAATGAGCTATTCTGGGTCTGGAAGCTTTTTACCCTTATTGTTCGAAATCATTCCCACTCTGACTGCAAGAACGCTAGATCGGGTAGCCGTTTGTAGTGACAGGAACGTTTATACTGTTACCACACAAACCGACGTTTGTGCTCTCATCTCACAACCGGAATTCGGCTGATCATGCAAACTTTGGTACTTTTAAAGGATGTTTCCGTAAGAGCGTGCAGTACACAGACTACGCTCTACTGAACAATTTGAGATACGGAGAAGCCAGCTTAACTGGTTATGGAAATAAAATCACTTTACTGTGTACTTCTTTATTTACATTACTTACAGTTAACTGCAAATGCCAACACTGAGACAATGAAAGTACCATTTGTACTGTATGTAACAAAATGAGCTGAAACTGACGGCCATCAGCCTCAGCGCAAGCATGACATCGGCGAACAAGATTCCTGCACACCCTGACAAACATCCCTGGTGTGGTCCTCATGTTTCCACATCCGTAGTTTCTTTCGTCCAGTGATCCAGTCTCTCGCATTCGTCGATCGGGAGAAATCAACACTCGTCGTGACGGATGATGCCTGTTCGGAAATCGTCCCCTGTACAGCCTTTCGGTGGTGGTAGCCAACTCCCCCATTTACAAGGTGCACGTCAATGAATTCTGCGAAACAGTACCGGTGCTGTTCCGTCGTACTGTACGTCTGTGAATAGCGCCGAGTAATGAAAGGGCGTGTCATTGATTCGTAGCACGTTCGGTCATGGGACGATTTGAGAAAGATACAACAGAGACACCTTGTGGACGACGAAAGTAAACAAAACCTCCATCGTGATTCCTAGTAATCAGGCTCCTCCTCCATGATCTCTTGCAGGTAATAAGGAATATGCATGTAAATAAACAGAACAGTGGGTATACACTTGTACCCGTGTTAATTGTACACTCCTGGAAATGGAAAAAAGAACACATTGACACCGGTGTGTCAGACCCACCATACTTGCTCCGGACACTGCGAGAGGGCTGTACAAGCAATGATCACACGCACGGCACAGCGGACACACCAGGACCCGCGGTGTTGGCCGTCGAATGGCGCTAGCTGCGCAGCATTTGTGCACCGCCGCCGTCAGTGTCAGCCAGTTTGCCGTGGCATACGGAGCTCCATCGCAGTCTTTAACACTGGTAGCATGCCGCGACAGCGTGGACGTGAACCGTATGTGCAGCTGACGGACTTTGAGCGAGGGCGTATAGTGGGCATGCGGGAGACCGGGTGGACGTACCGCCGAATTGCTCAACACGTGGGGCGTGAGGTCTCCACAGCACATCGATGTTGTCGCCAGTGGTCGGCGGAAGGTGCACGTGCCCGTCGACCTGGGACCGGACCGCAGCGACGCACGGATGCACGCCAAGACCGTAGGATCCTACGCAGTGCCGTAGGGGACCGCACCGCCACTTCCCAGCAAATTAGGGACACTGTTGCTCCTGGGGTATCGGCGAGGACCATTCGCAACCGTCTCCATGAAGCTGGGCTACGGTCCCGCACACCGTTAGGCCGTCTTCCGCTGACGCCCCAACATCGTGCAGCCCGCCTCCAGTGGTGTCGCGACAGGCGTGAATGGAGGGACGAATGGAGACGTGTCGTCTTCAGCGATGAGAGTCGCTTCTGCCTTGGTGCCAATGATGGTCGTATGCGTGTTTGGCGCCGTGCAGGTGAGCGCCACAATCAGGACTGCATACGACCGAGGCACACAGGGCCAACACCCGGCATCATGGTGTGGGGAGCGATCTCCTACACTGGCTGTACACCACTGGTGATCGTCGAGGGGACACTGAATAGTGCACGGTACATCCAAACCGTCATCGAACCCATCGTTCTACCATTCCTAGACCGGCAAGGGAACTTGCTGTTCCAACAGGACAATGCACGTCCGCATGTATCCCCTGCCACCCAACGTGCTCTAGAAGGTGTAAGTCAACCACCCTGGCCAGCAAGATGTCCGGATCTGTCCCCCATTGAGCATGTTTGGGACTGGATGAAGCGTCGTCTCACGCGGTCTGCACGTCCAGCACGAACGCTGGTCCAACTGAGGCGCCAGGTGGAAATGGCATGGCAAGCCGTTCCACAGCACTACATCCAGCATCTCTACGATCGTCTCCATGGGAGAATAGCAGCCTGCATTGCTGCGAAAGGTGGATATACACTGTACTAGTGCCGACATTGTGCATGCTCTGTTGCCTGTGTCTATGTGCCTGTGGTTCTGTCAGTGTGATCATGTGATGTATCTGACCCCAGGAATGTGTCAATAAAGTTTCCCCTTCCTGGGACAGTGAATTCACGGTGTTCTTATTTCAATTTCCAGGAGTGTAAATAAGCTGGAGGACAGTACGGACTCCAAGGAAACCCCCTGTAGACAGAGTTGTACGGTGCGTCATGACGTGAGCGAAGGAGGCAATCGAGAAACAGCACGTTCCACGTGGCGACTGCTCGTGCGTCGACGTGATGTTTTGAAACGTTAGGAAACAGAAGCGTCGTCATTTAATTCAAACTCGGCGAAGAATGCAACGGTAACATCAGTCTCAAGTTTCGCACAGAAATCGACGTTACCTGCAACTTTTAGCAGACAGAGGGTCTTCTGTCGTTCGTAATGGAGGAGGGTGCCAGCAAGGCTAAGTGGACTGACGGCACTCTAGGGAGCGAGTGCGGGGTATGCTCTGACGCTGACCGCCAAGAAGCGGCCGACGTCCTTTCTTATGGAACACGAGGCGGCTGCCAGACTGGCGGCGTTAAGGAGCCCACCTGTCGTATGACATTCTACGATGAAGATGGTCCTCTGACTGACAGATAACTAAAGCAGATCGTAATCTGCGCGCGATGTAGTTACCAATGTATCCTTGTCGACTCAAATGCCACGTTCATTTTTTGGCATTATGGGGTCATCCGCGCCCCGCCCAGCGATAAGACGCATGCACCGCTGAGGTCACCGCAGCTGAAACTATCCACTCTGCACTGTGCAGGTAAATTTCCCGTGCGTAGCAAAACCCTGGCCCTATCGCCCCTCCCATTTCTCCCAGCCCACCGAAATTCCGAGCAGTTTTCATTACACCCCATTCATTGAGCTTCATGAACAACTTACGGATATTTTACCAGGTTTCTTCCTTCCACAAACTCTACTGCATGACGATAGGAAGTAAAAGACTGTGTATTGCCGTCTGCACCCATCCTGCAGTTCTGCGAAACAACCATAGTCACAAATACAGCTGTTCAGTTCTGAATGCATAAGGAACACTCAAATGAAAACAGAACACCGGCCACAGCGGACCTTCGACTGGTTCGATTGGAACGTTGTCACCACACACATTAAGAAATTCATCTCACTGCGAGAGAAGACGATCAATTCCTGTTTCGCGGAACGCGTTCGGCCGCTGACGGATCTACAACCGCACCCAGTCTTGCATTTCCTCGTTCGACAGAAACAGACGTCCAAGTATGTCATTCTTCAGGTCGCCAAGAATGTGGAAATAAAACGGTGGAAGCCCAGGTCTGTAGGGGCGATATTACAGAGTTTCCCAGCGAAATCTCTGACGCGTTACCTTTGTCAGATTGGCAGTGTGGGGGCTGGCGTTAGCGTACAACTGGATGATTCCGTCCAGAAACATTGCAGGCCGTTCTGACCTTACGGCGCTTCGCAGTTTCTGCAAAGTGTCTTCACACACTGCGTATTAGCCGTGGTTCGACGCTCGACAAACTCGACGAGCAGAGGGGCCATCCTGTGCACGATAACGCCCGCCCCCACACTGCCAATCACACGAAGGTTACGCGACAGAGATTTTGTTGGGAAACACTACACCTCCTGTAGTGTACCTCCTGTAGTGTACCTAATTTCTTTAATCGTTTCTCTCTCTCTCTGTCTCTCTCTCTCTTTCTCTTGATTTATAGAAAGGTAAACATAACAAGATTATACAACATGTGGTATAAAATCAATGTTATCTCAGTAATTTCAATTTCTTTAAATGTCCTTTTGTTAAAAGTTTTCTTTTATCAATGTCTTCTCTTGTTTCGGACGTCTCCATGTTAGGATGTTTTACGGAGACGCTCCATCTTTTGTGTGAAGTAATAACAGCGGAAGCTTGCATCTCAAAAAAGTTTTTATTACAAGTTTGGAGTGGGGTTATATTAATAGGAGCAGAACCCCACGTGCATTAACATCCCTTCTACAAAAATTTTATATCGTAAAGACGATGCGTTATCACGATGACACGCTGAGAAGAAATTTATTTATCTAGTACAAGGAAGGTCGCAGAAGAAGATTCTGGACCTGCTGCTATCAAGAAAAAACGAGGTAAAGTGATGACTTCCGCGCATAATACTTCACAAGACATTACTGTGAATTTCTAGAGTTTCAGGTGAACGTAACAGCAGCCGCTGTTCCGTCTGCCACCTTCTCGACATATCTTCAGACAGTTATCATTATTTATACAAATTGTAAAAATAACTAAATCACGACGCCTCCATTCCACACCCACCGTACAGTCCGTCTCTTTCACCGTGTGGTTTTCACATCTTTGGCGATCTGAAGCAAGATCTGCGCGTACGTCGGTTTCAGCCTGACGAGGAAGAACAGGAGGGGTGCGATTGTGGATCCGTCAGCGGCCGACCGCGTTCTGAGAAAAAGGAATCGAGCGTCTCGCCTCGAAGTGAGATGAACGTATTGCCGGGTGTGGTGATTACTTTTGAATGGAACCATTCCTAGATCCCACTGTGGCGGATACTCTGTTTTCATTTGAGTGGTCCTTATAATATCGAGCGATGGCCATTTATCCTGAGCATTTCTGCGAATACTGCTTCTATTAATGTGACCGGCTTCTCCTTCCGAGGAATGCTAGACTAACATTTATCTGGAGACCTTCTTTAGTTCGGGTATTTCAAATAGCTGTAGAGGCAAGGAGAGTGATGAGCTGTTAATTAATCCTAAGCAAAGACCGACGAAGTGTATTCCAATACTTTCTTACTCGAGCATCTGCTTCCAGATGTGGTTTCTGAACAGGTACATCTTCGTTTAGTGTGTGGGTGCCGCTAGTAGCTGGTCTCAAGCGGCAGAAGTCTGCAGCAAGTGCCCGCTGCCACTGACGTACGAGCACCGTGTGCTGCGCCCTTCCCTCCTACACCTCTTGGCAGGGACTCGTTCACGGAACGTTGTCTGCTATGGAGAGGTCGGCGTGTTGCTGCAGATAGCAAGTCAAAATTATTCATCTATCACGTTTCAGGTTTGCCAGAGGAAGTCATTTTCATTTATGTCACTAAAATACGCTCTAACAAACAAGAAAAAAGAAAAGACAAACCATGAAGCAATTATTCGAGTGACTAGGAAGATATGATGTCCATGTACAAACAAGCAAAATAGAATGATTTATTCAAGAGAAAGGGCTTCAAAAATCGAGCAAGTCAATAACATGTTAATCCAATTCGTCTTGGCATTCATTGACAGATTTGTTGGGTGTCTCTTGAAGGATGACATAATAATAATAATACTGGCATCCGTCCATCCTTGAGGGATGATGGTGTAGCATGCTTGGTTCAGAGTCTGCAGCGTCTGCTGTGGCTATAAAGTCCCACTCGAGAGTGGCAGTCCCTACTGCAGTTCGGACATGTGAAATTTGAGGGACTTCTAACAGAAGCCGCTCTGTCTCTCCGCTTTGTCCTCTTCCTGATTTGTTCCTGTGTACGTTCGTCCTCTGAGAGCTTGGCGCCGTTGTGCACAGTTACTCGCCACTTGACACGGTCATCTGCAATGCTTTCCCAAGCGACTTGGACTGATTCTGGTCTCGGTCAGGTCTCTCTTGCAGACATCCTCGAAACGAAGATGCGGTCGTCCTACTGCCCTCACACCCTCCTGAAGTTCTCCGTACAGCAGCTGTTTCGGTATCCGTTCTGGATCCATGCGCCTGACATGTCCCAACCACCTTAGACGTCGATGACTCAGGAGTGCAAAGATGCTGGTTGTGCTTGCACGATGAAAGACTTCGGTGTTGGGTACTCTGTCTCTCCAAGAGATCTGAAGGATCTTCCGGAGACAGCGGAGAAGGAAGCTGTTGAGTCGAGATTCATGCCTAGAAAGAGTTGTCCATGTCTCACAGCTATAGAGAAGGGTGCTTATAACACAAGCGTTGTAGACTTTTAATTTAGTTTTTGTGGTAAGCAGTCCGTTGTTCCATACTCTGTTTTTCAGTCTAGCCATGACAGATGATGCCTTTGCGATTCTGTTAGTAAGTTCAGTGTTCATGGACAAGTTGCTACATATTGTGGATCCCAGGTAGGTAAAGTCATCAACTATCTGGAGAGGATTGCCATCAATGCTAATGGATGGAAGGTTGGTAGTGCTCTGCGCCATGATCTTAGTCTTTTGAAGACTGATGAGTAGACCAAACTTTTCACAGGCATTTGATAATTTGTTGATTATACAGCAGCTCATCTTCTGTGTTCGCTACTAGAGCTGCGTCGTCCGCATATAACAACTCACGGATAACAACTGTATTTACTTTGGTCTTGGCCTTGAGGTGAGCAATGTTGAAAAGATTTCCGTCAGACCTCGTATGTAGATACACTCCCTCCTCACAAAGGCAAATCTGAGCAGAAGGGGAAAGAAAATTCCAAATAACGTAGGAGCTAACACACACCCCTGTTTCACACCACTATTAACAGGAAATGCTTCTGATGTTTTACCGTTGAAGCAAATTGTTGCTTGTGTTTTCTCATGGAAAGAGACAATTATCTGTAGTAGTTTAGGTGGGCATCCAATCTTCTGCAACAGTTTGAAAAGCCCATTTCTGCTCACTAAATCAAACCCTTTAACAAGGTCAATGAAAGCAATATAAAGTGGCCTCTGCTGCTCACGACATTTTTCTTGTAGCTGTCTTAAGGAGAAGATCATATCTACGGTTGATCGGCCGGGCCTGAAGCCACACTGAGATTCTGGGTAGATTGTGGAAGCTAAGATCTATAATCGCATTAGGATGACTCTTGCATAAGCTTTCCCGGCTACACTTAGTAATGAAATGCCTCGGTAATTGTTACAGTCACTTCTGTTCCCTTTCTGTTTATATAAACTATCCTCGAATTCCGCATACTCATCGGGACATAACCTTCTTCCCAGCTGGTTGTGGTAAGTGGATATAAATGTTTGAGAAGAACAGACTTGTTATACTTAATAACCTCTGCAGGGATCCCATCTTCACCTGGGGCCTTTCCCTTAGCTAGAGAATCTATTTCTCTACTAAGTTCTTCCATAGTAGGCATTGCATCTAGTTCTTCCATAACTGGCATTTGTTTGATGGCGTCACATGCATCCTTGCTAACTTCATTCTCGGCTGCATACAACTCGAGGTAGTTTTTAACCCAGCGTTCCATTTGTTTGCCCTCATTAGTAATGACTTCACCCGTCTTGGACTTCAGAGGAGCTGTTTTTCTGACAGTTGATCCAATTGCTTTTTTAATACCATCGTATATATATATATATATATATATATATATATATATATATATATATATATATATATATATATACCAAGGATATAGTGCCCAATTCTGTAAAACTGGCGCGACAGGTCGTCAAAATCCCTAGATGTTTGGAGGGCGCTGCCTATAATGCTCAAATAGTTGTCAACTGTGCAGAGATCCAGCCACCTGTCTGTCCAATGGAGGGTTTAGCAAGCGCGAACACAAGCTGTAGAAGTTCTCGCCATGTGCGGGCATGCATTATCTTGCCGTAATGTGAGCCCCGGGTGGGTTTCCACGAAGGACAACAAATCGGGATTCATCATAGCGTCGACGCACGGTTTTGCTGTAAGTGCAGCGGATGTCAACTAAAGGCGTCCTGCTATGGGAAGAAATTGCAGTCCTGGCCATCAGTCTTGGTTTTCGGTTCCCACGCCGTGTGACAGCCAGGTTGGTATGACACCGTTGTCCAGGGAGTGGTTCGGCCTGGAACATCATTGACTGGAGTAGAATTATTTTCAGTGATAAGTCCTACTTCGAATGGAGTACCGGTGGCAAGCGACGCCATGTGAGGAGACCCCCCATACAATGATGGGATACCAAACTAGCACCCACCGTACGGCTCGACAACCAGGACCAATGGTCTGGGGTGCCACTTCTTTTCGTAACAGGACTGATGCGGTTGTTATCCGCGGAACCCTTACAGCACAGCGATACGTCGAGATGTCCTCCATCCCGTTTTGTTGCCCTTCAAGGCAAGTTATCCCGTGTTTACATTTCCTCTACGTAATGCCCGCTCGCACACGGCGAGAATTTTTACTGCTGTTCTTCGTGTTTGCCAAACCCTGCACAGCTCAGCAAGGTCCTCACATCCCTCCCCAATTGAGAACGTTTGGGGTTATATGGTTAAGGACTTCCGATCAGCTCGGGATTTTGGCGCTTCAGTGCAGGAATTGGAGACAATTTGGTACGATGTCCCTCAGGATGACATACAACAACTCTATCACTCAATGCCAAGCGGAAAGACCAGAGCTGCACCAACACTTTATTGAGTTGATCAATTTGTCAAGGTCATTCTCTTGAATAAATCATCCAATTTTTATGAAATTTTAGTCATTCGTTTGTCTGTATAGGACATCTAGCGAGTTCCGTTCTGAGAACTCCTTCATGACGTAGCATTCTTTTTTTCCTTTATAGATGCACATTCCACGCACAAGAAATTTGTGTAAAACGTTACCAAACTTATCTGGGAATATCCTTCTAAAAATTAGACAACGCTTACTATTCAAATACATTGTGGCCGCTATACTATCTAAAGTACTTGTTGGGGACCATCCGAAAGTGTAGCGCTGACAAGTTTGGGCCGTGCGCTACCCTCTCACTATAGCTGCACTTAATGGCAGGAGATTATTCTTTGGCATGAAATTTAAAGTGACTGTTCTACGAAATACCGTAACATTCTCTCGTCTCCCAGAAGAAACAGAAGCCGCAGCGCTGCCATAATAGACATGACCTGTTGTTGTTGTGGTCTTCAGTCCTGAGACTGGTTTGATGCAGCTCTCCATGCTACTCTATCCAGTGAAAGCTTCTTCATCTCCCAGTACCTACTGCCACCTACATCCTTCTGAATCTCTTTAGTGTAATCATTTCTTGGTCTCCCTCTACGATTTTTCCCTCCACGCTGCCCTCCAATACTAAATTGATGCCTCAGAATATGCCCCACCAACCGATCCCTCCTCCTGGTCAAGTTGTGCCACAAATTTCTCTTCACCCCAATTCTATTCAATACCTCCTCATTAGTTATGTGATCTACCCATCTAATCTTCAGCATTCTTCTGTAGCACCACACTTCGAAAGCTTCTATTCTCTTCTTGTCTAAACTATTTATCGTCCATGTTCCACTTCCATACATGGCTACACTCCATACAAATATTTTCAGAAACGACTTCCTGACACTTAAATCTATACTCGATGTTAACAAATTTCTCTTCTTCAGAAACGCTCTCCTTGCCATTGCCAGTCTACATTTTATATCCTCTCTACATCGACCATCATCAGTTATTTTGCTCCCCAAATAGCCTCTCATTTCCTAATCTAATTCCCGCAGCATCACACGATTTATTTCGACTACATTCCATAATCCTCGTTTTGCTTTTGTTGATGTTCATCTTACATCCCCTTTTCAAGACACTGTCCATTCCGTTCAGCTGCTCTTCCAGGTCCTTTGCTGTCTCTGACAGAATTACAATGTCATTGGCGTTTCTCAAAGTTTTTATTGCCCCTCCATGGATTTTAATTCCTACTTACATTCTTCTTTTGTTTCCTTTACTGCTTGCTCAATATACAGATTGAATACATGGGGGCTAGGCTACAACCCTGTCTCACTCGCTTCCCAACCACTGCTTCCCTTTCATGTCTCTCGACTCTTATAACTGCCATCTGATTTCTGTACAAATTGTAAATAGCCTTTCGCTCCCTGTATTTTAGCCATGCCACCTTCAGAATTTGAAAGAGAGTATTCCAGTCAACATTGTCAAATGCTGTCTCTTAAGTCTACAAATGCTAGAAACGTAGGTTTCCCTTTCCTTAATCTATTTTCTAAGATAAGTCGTAGGGTCACTATTGCCTCACGTTTTCCAGCATTTCTACGGAATCCAAACTGATCTTCCCCGAGGTCGGCTTCTACCAGTTTTTCCATTTGACTGTAAATAATTAGGGTTAGTATTTTGCAGTCGTGGCTTATGAAACTGATAGTTCGGTAATTTTCACATCTTTCAACTACTGCTTTCTTTGGGATTGGAATTGTTATATTCTTATTGACGTCTGAAGGTATTTCATCGGTCTTGCTCACTAGATTGTAGAGTTTTGTTTGGCCTGGCTCTCCCAAGGCTGTTAGTAGTTCTAATGGAATGTTGTCTACTCCCGTGTCATTGTTTCGACTTAGGTCTTTCAGTGCTCTGTCAAACTCTTCACGCATTATCATATCTCCTATTTCATCTTCATCTACATTCTCTTCCATTTCTATAACATTGTCCTCAAGAACATCGCCCTTGTATAGACCCTCTATATACTCCTTCCACCTTTCTGCTTTCCCTTCTTTGCTTAGAACTGGGTTTCCATCTGAGCTCTTGATATTCATGCAAGTGGTTCTCTTTTCTCGGAAGGTCTGTTTACTTCCCTGTAGGCAGTATCTATCTTACCCCTAGTGATATGCACCTCTACATACTTACATTTGTCCTCTAGCCATCCCTGCTTAGCCACTTTGCACTTCCTGTCGATCTCATTCTTGAGACATTTGTATTCCTTTTTGCCTGCTTCATTTACTACATTTTTATATTTTCTCCTTTCATCAATTAAATTCAATATCTCTTCTGTAACCCAAGGATTTCTACTAGTCCTCGTCTTTTTACCCACTTGATCCTCTGCTGCCTTCACTATTTCATCTCTCAGAGCTACCCATGCGTCTTCTACTGTATTTCTTTCCCCGATTCTTGTCAATCGTTCCCTAATGATCTCCGTGAAGCTCTCTAAACCTCTGGTTCTTTCAGTTTATCCAGGTCCCATCTCCTGAAATTCCCACCTTATTGCAGTTTCTTCAGTTTTAATCTACAGTTGATAACCAACAGATTGTGGTCAGAGTCCACATCAGCCCCTGAAAATGTCTTACAACTTAAAACATGGTTCCTGAATCTCTGTCTTACCATTATATAATCTATCTGAAACCTTCCAGTATCTCCAGGCTTCTTCCATGTGTACAGCCTTCTATTATGATTCTTAAACCAAGTGTTAGCTATGATTAAGTTATGCTCTGTGCAAAATTCTACCAGACGCTTCCTCTTTCATTTCTCTCCCCAATCCATATTCACCCACTATGTTTCCTTCCTTCCCTTTTCCTACTCTCGAATTCCAGTCACCCATGACTATTAAATTTTCGTCTCCCTTCACTACCTGAATAATTTCTTTTATCTCGTCATACATTTCATCAATTTCTTCGTCATCTGCCGAGCTAGTTGGCATATACACTTGTACTACTGTGGTAGGCGTGGGCTTCGTATCTATCTAGTCCACAATAATGCGTTCACTATGCTGTTTGTAGTAGCTTACCCACATTCCTATTTTCCTATTCACAATAAACCTACTCCTGCATTACCCCTATCTGATTATGTGTTTATAATGCTTTAGTCACCTGACCAGAAGTATAGTTCCTCCTGCTACCGAACTTCACTAATTCCCACTATATCTATCTTTAAATTATCCATTTCCCTTTTTAAATTTTCTAACCTACCTGTCCGATTAAGGGATGTGACATTCCACGCTCCGATCCGTAGAACGCCAGTTTCCTTTCTCCTGATAACGACATCCTCTTGAGTAGTCCCCGCCCGGGGATCCGAATGGGGGACTATTTTACCTCCGGAATATTTTACCCAAGAGGACGCCATCATCATTTAACCATACAGTAAAGCTGCATGCCCTCGTGAAAAATTACGGCTGTAGTTTCCTCTTGCCTTCAGCCGTTCGCAGTAACAGCACAGCAAGGCTGTTTTGGTTAGTGTTACAAGGCCAGATCAGTCAGTCATCCATACTGTTGCCCCTGCAACTACTGAAAAGGCTGCTGCCACTCTTCAGGAACCACACGTTTGTCTGGCCTCTCAACAAATACCCCTCAATTGTGGTTGTACCTACGGTACGGCTATGTGTATCGCTGAGGCACGCAAGCCTCCCCACCAACGGCATGGTCCATGGTTAATGTGTGAGGGGAAAGACATGAATATCAATTAAAATGAAGCAATACATGCACATATCGCCATCGAGGTAGATAAGACTTGAAAAGGTAGGTTAGAAATAAACTAAGGGAGCAAATCCAAGTTGATTAAACTGTCACAGTAGTACTTCAACCTAATACTTATTCGATATATTCGATATGGTATCTATCTTTCGTGTAAATATGTCTACTTCACAATTCTTTCTACTTTACTCCTCTGCTATCACTCATCTTCGTCCTCGTGGTCACACTGTTGATGCGATTAAATTTAAAAACTTGCTCTGAGCCCACGGTACGATGCCATTTAAGGTGTGACTAGTGGTTAACGCAGTGCCCACCAGGGCTTTGCCTCTGACCTTCTAAACCAGCGGCTCCACTCTTCTTTCGTGTAGCTTATCCGACGCCCTCATGAGGTACAGGGGCCTCGGCTTCTCTGGTCTCATACAGTGGAGTCCCTCGGCACTGCCGAAGATCACGTGCAGGGCTTCTGCGACACGAACAAGGTCGCTGACCACTGAGGCAGGCTTCCGGAATCTTGCACAAGATTTGTCCAACGTAAGACAGCGTGCCGGGAAGGGAAACAAGTGACCCGGAATTATATCCACGTTGGCCGTCACATGACTCATTTTTAGCGGAGAAGACGAATTTTGCCTCATGAGTAAGCAACCGCGCAGACACTTGCATCAGAATGGCGTAACGGTCTCACAGCGGCGCCGGTAGGCAAGCAGCAGGTTCCTGCGGTGATTCGCGTGTGAGGCGGACCCCTGGCCGGTCTCAGGTACCTTCATGTACACTTGCTGCGTCACTCAGAGCTTCAGAAGCACCTCGCTTACTACTTCGTATTCTGTCTTCCTTTCACTCGCGAACAATTAGATTCGATGCACGTACTGTTCCGTTGGCCTAGAATAAGCATAGTATTTCAGAATCGCAGAGTGTTGTCGCCGAAAACAAGTACGCTCTGATAAACTAAAAAATGTTGGTGCACAAGGTGGGACATATATTGTGAAGGACGTGTAGACCGTAGTAGGATGATTTTATTCTGTGTTTTTAGGGCGGTAATACAAATGAGAATTCTTGCAGGGCAACGAGTATGCGTGACTTGAACCACATCGACTCCGGAAAAAATACAAATCTAGTTTAGGACTGCGCAACTAAAATTTTGTTACAGTTCAACATAAACAGATACTGACCAAATTTTCTCACCAGTATAGCTTCGTACAGTTTCGTATAACTAAATTATAAGGTTGTGCACAGCATAGAACTCATTATGCATGTTCACAATATCTACAGGAAAGCTAACCACCTACCTGTAAAAGTGTTTTTATCTCTATATCTGCCGCATGTGAAGAGAGCAAAAATTTACTGTTATTGGAAGAGATATTTTCCAGTCAAAATGAGTACATTGATGAAATGTTACGATAGAATTGTGTAAAAGTAATCGGTATGCATGCCACACTATGCGTGCCTAATACGTTCCATAGCGTCTCGCATGAAAACGGAATTTTCCGGTGTTAATATCTCGGACTCTATTGCTGATAAAGAGGTGAGGCCAAGTGTTAAGGGTAGCCCTTCGGCTGGAGACCATTTGTATGCCAACAGAAGGATCATCTTAGTGTCACTATCCTACAGTGTAGGGGCATAGTGTCACTACTGCACTCTTACTCCTACAGTACTTAGGAAAATGGAGCGAATCGGTTCGTTCTTTTTGCATTTGATGTGGTCTGCGGATGGCTTGATGGAACTTATGGATGCACCATTAGTTCATGGGCGGTTCCTCGTAAACCCAACAAAACAGATTTTTGAAATTATATCTTCGCTGCTACCAGTAGACCAAAAGCGAGCCCGGGGTTTCGTGTTCGTTATGCACAACAAACGTTCGTAATTTTTGCGGTGTACTCCTAACATCGCGATTTTCATCCATTTCCGATATAAAGAGGTTCAGAGTTACAGTACTTTTACATGTGAAATACATACGCAAAATGCAGTGCGACACAAATTTGTTGCTTGTAGAGTACTGAAGAACATGCAACATTTTTTTGCACGTAAAATCCGGTCACAGGTTTCATATAAGTTGCATATCTTGCAGTAGCACGGAAAAGAACTGAAGCAGCGGAAAAATGCTGCTAATGGTGCACAAAAAATGCTAATGTGTTCCTCTTTATTTAAACGACTCTGACTGAAAACTATGACACCAGATGGCTCATTCTGAATGAAGGGTAGAACTACGGATCGTAACACATCTGAAATGTAACATCCACTGTTCAAACTGCTGTCAATGTGAACCAGAGGTGACAGAGACGTGTAACCAATGGCACCCCATACCATCACACCGGGTGATACGCCAGTATGGCGATGACGGATACACGTTTCCAATCCGCGTTCACCGCGATGTCGCCAAACACGGATGCGACCATCATGATGCCGTAAGCAGAACCTGGATTCATCGGAAAAAATGACGTTTTGCCATTCGTCCACCCAGGTTCGTCGTCGAGTACACCAGCGCAGGCGCGCCTGTCTGTGATGCAGCGTCAAGGGTAACCGCAGCCATGGTCTCCGAGCTGATAGTCCATGCCGCTGCAAACGTCGTCGAACTGTTCGTGCAGATGGTTGTTGTCTTGCAAGCGTCTACATCTGTTGACTCAGGGATCGAGACGTGGCTGCACGATCCGTTACAGCCGTGCGGATAAGATGCCTGTCATCTCGACTGCTAGTGATACGAGGCCGTTGGGATCCAGCACGGCTTCCGTATTACCCTCCTAAACCCACCAATTCCATATTCTGCTAACAGTCATTGGATATCGACCAACGCGAGCAGCAATGTCGCGATACGATAAACCGCAATCGCGATAGGCTACAATCCGAACTTTATCAAAGTCGGAAACGTGATGGTACGCATTTCTCCTCCTTACACGAGACATCACAACAACTTTTCACCAGACAACGCCGGTCAACTGCTGTTTGTGTATGAGAAATCGGTTGGAAACTTTCCTCATATCAACACGTTCTAGGTGTCGCCACCGGCGCCAACCTTGTGTGAATGCTCAGAAAAGCTAATCATTAGCATATCACAGCATCTTCTTCCTGTCGGTTAAATTTCGCGTGCGTAGCACGTCATCTTCGTGGTGTAGCAATTTTAATGGCCAGTGGTGTATTAGTAGGTATGAATGAGTTACAGTCAGGGGAGCTTATGGGAGTATGAGTTGCATGCGTAAAGAAGGGCGATTATGTTCGCATGCCGAAATTTGTGGGAATGTTTTTAAAGGTGCTGAGGAATGTAAAATGAGGCGGCTGGTATCCCACTTTTCAGTCCAAGTCTTTTAAATAAACAACGAACTCAAGCTCAATTTTTGTGCTCCAATAGGAGAATTTTTACGCACGTAATTTATTTTATTTGTAATATGAATCTGTCTTATTTTAGTATGAAACAATTCTTTTGCTACTCTTCATAAGGTTATAATGAAATCTGTTTAGTCGATACTAATTACTGTGGAAGATAATTTATAAGTCCAATGTCACTCATTATGTGCAACTGGATGATGCTATACTCAATGAATATAGATAAGGGTACTTGACGGTCCGTTAGGTTTTCTAATTTGCCCCTCACATTTGTGAATGTATTACAGCAAAGCGTCTTCAAAACGGGACTGCACGAAGTATGGTGAAACGTGCTAGGATGACCTGGATTGCTCAGTACTGGAGTAACAGTGCGTGAAATATGGTGTGCCACGAAATACACGTGCCCATTTCTGTAGCTAAGTGGACTCCTTAGCTGACTACTGCCATGTGGGGGGCCGGGGTTCGATTACCGAACCTACCAGGGGCTTCTCCGTGATGGGAGCATTGCAGAGGGTCGCTCTCAGCCTTGTGATACCAACTAAGGGGGTACCTGACCCACTGCACTAAGGAGGTGCCTGACAACTTGGACTAAGGAGGTACGTGATCCTTTGGTAGCGGAAACATTGTGCAAAGTCATCAATTGCTGGGAGTGCGGTGTGATGACGCTCCATCCTTTCATACTGCACCCTAATGAAGCCATTTCCATCCAGTGTTGCAGGATGACACGGCGGTCGGTCAGTCCCGCTTATCCCCTCTGTGACCGGGAGAGCCGTACTACTGTTACTATGAAATTCAAGTAATGTTATATATCAAGCCACAAAAGTGATTACGAGTTATCCTGAGAGGTTAAGGAATGTCAGAGATTCGACCCTTTACGTGGAATAAAAGTATTGCACAGGATCAGTGCCAGTGCAGATTGTGTTACTTGCCATGCAGTTTGGCAAAGGTGTATTTTCGGGATATTTACAGTGAAAGAAGGAAACGTAAGGATAGACGAAAAGAGCGATGTGGTCCCGGAACAACGGGCATCGGTCACAGCTTCCTTCCTTCCTTCCTTCCTTCCTCGCTTGTTTCCGAGAGCCCTCCGCGTGTCTTGCGGTGGCAGGACGCGGGAGCAGCGGCCTGGGACCCCTCCCACCTCCCCCGCCCCCTCTCCCAAATGACGCGCGTCATCTGCCTTCGCCCACGATTTTCCTCTACTGCTCCACCGTCACTATATAACACGCCTCACCAGCACTCGAAACTCAGTCCACAAAATTTGACAGTCGAGCACTCACACAATGGCGACAACGGCTATACGTATTACTGTGTCTTGCGTGTTGATGCTGCTGTTGGAATTTGCAACGTCTAGCCCTCTCTTCCTCCAAGGTGAGTCTATGCACAAAACGTTAGTTGGATTTCACTATTTCGAACTACTTGCATTAGGTTTTTTTTTTTTTCCGCAGCTCGTGGTCGTGCGGTAGCGTTCTCGCTTCCCACGCCCGGGTACCCGTGTTCGATTCCCGGCGGGGTCAGGGATTTTCTCTGCCTCGTGATGACTGGGTGTTGTGTGATGTCCTTAGGTTAGTTAGGTTTAAGTAGCTCTAAGTTCTAGGGGACTGATGACCATAGATGTTAAGTCCCATAATGCTCAGAGCGATTTGAACCATCAGTTTTTCTCTTTCTTGGGGACAGGACACAGGGAAATATTCTCTAACTCGTACCTCTCTTACGGTGCTACTATAACCAAGTAATTTTATCGGATGAGGAAGCTGTCAACAGTCTAATATAACATCCGCTGTAGAACTTTAAGGTCTGCTTCTGGTTAAGAAAGTGAAGATTTTTTTCCCAATCCGCGATGCCGTTCTGTGAAAACTAGCGAGTAAGCCGTACTTAAGGTCCTCCGCAGGACCAGAGATAAGTGTATGAAGATATTACTTTTAAAATCGTGTCCCTCAATTGCTTGAGGTATAGGTAGTAGAGGATAACTGTAGCCTCATTCCAAGTCACGGAGTAGAACAGTTTTCTATGAATCCTGATTTTCACAAGATACTCTGCTGGTATATCCAGGCGAAGTGTCCAATGTCTCTACAAGCAATGCTGTCCACACCCCCCACCCCCTCACTATATGTACATGGACGGATCAAAGTATTTGAACACTATGCGCTACAAGTATTTGAAGTACACGTGGTGCCGGATAACTATGGTCTTTTTCCAGAAGTCACATTTACTAAAGTCCAGAACACGAATTATTAGTTTTCCCATTAAAAGAGAATACGGGTTGCTTTAGAATACTGTACATGTCGTAGGAGTGGCATCAGGTACTCATGTGGGCGTTGTCCACCGTCGTAAATCATGACAGCGAAGTGGTGAGTATGTGCGAATTGGCTGTAGAGAAACGGCACATTTGAAGGCGCGATATAAGGGGAAGAAGGAACCATTTTGAGTAAACGTGTCCGTGACAATACTGTGACTGAAACTGTCCAATTTCTTGGCATAGCGACGAGAACTCACGAGTCGGTCTACAGGGAATGGTGTACCACTCGTGGCCATGATAGACGGCATAAGGACGGTGGTCTTGAAAAGGTCCCAACCGACAGGGACCCCTGCACGCGTATCCAGCCTTGTCAACGACAAACGGCTTGAAAAGCGATAGGGACAGGGACTGTTGTTGTCAGTAAAGGCAAGTCCATGAGAAGCATGTTACGGACATGAGGAGTCTGATACATTGCAAAAGGCCCTTGCTAACACAGCTCATCTTTGGTGGGGCAAACAACCCAAAAACTGGACAGTAGATCAGTGGAGGCATCTTGTGTGGTTTGAAGAGTCATTTTTCCCTCTAAAAATGAGGCAAGACATCGAAGTCGCCTACGATTTAATAAAGTGTTTTAACCGTAATATGTTGAGGCTGGAATTCGGGTCAGGGGTGATTCTGTGACGTCTGTACGGTGTTTATCGTACCACGGCTCGGGTACGCTCATTGAATGTAGTGAGAATATGAACCAGGATATTTATTTTAGTGTTCTCGGAGACCAAGTGTTGCCCATTGTTCATCTTCGTGATGAGTACCATGTGAAGACACCCTTATTGGAAGATGATGAATGCAGTGTCCACAGGACTTGAAGCATAGTGTCCCAGTTTGATGAAAATTTAAGCAGTCAATCACATTTCAGTGGGAGCATTATGTCACCCAGTGCTAATTTTAGAGGAAATATATAGTACTATTGTGAACAGTGCATAAAAGTTATGAAACAATATTCGTACAGTTTGGTACCGCTATGAGATTTAATCGTTAACATGTCACTTCATCTGGTTACGACGTATGTGAAGACACCTGTGGGTAATCCTCCTCGTAGAATTAAATATATTAGAAGGGGCAGAAGCGGCCTCAGACGGTATTAGCACTACGAGTCCTGGGGCCCTGTCTGCTCGCTACTTAACTCGGCCGCTACAGCTCAGCTGACCCACGTGACACTGGAGGTGACCCCCCTGGTGTCCGCAGAGGGCTCCGCCTGCCCCTCGGGCAGCTGCCTCCGAGTGCGCCACTGCTCGGCTGCCCTGCTCGCCATCCGCCAGCGCCGACCGCTGCCCCCGCGCTGCGGCTTCTCCGGCCTAGAGGAGGTCGTCTGCTGCCCGGAGGCGGAGGCGGAGGCGGGGGCGGAGGCGGCCGCCGGAGACTCCAACGACATCCCCAGCGGCGACGCCTGGGTCTTCCCTGCGGCAGAGCGGCGGCCCAGCGAGGCAGGTGAGTCCTCCGCTCACTCTGCCCTACTCTGCTCTACCCCCACCACTCCTCTGGCCTCTCACAGTGGACCAGCACTGCTCACTCGTGCTGCTTTACTTGTTATCGTTTACATCTGACTCACCACCTTCTTTCTAATAAAAGTCGTCTTTTCACTATATCATATTGTATATATACTAAAAATGGAGCTAATTTGCTTATCCTTGTAACTGAATCAACTGTGGGTTCTTGGTGAAACATTCTAAATTAACTAAACAAACACTGTTTTTTGCCTCTTTTTACCGATTTGGTTTCTTAGTCTTCTACTAAACTTGCAGCTTTATGTGGTTGAAGCTTTAATTATGGAAAGTAAATGTTTAAAATTCCCTTTCTCCAGGGCAGCCACCACGATCTACTATAACTCGCCACCTAAGAGCAAAAACCTCTGTAATGCCTTCAGCCTCTCGCCCACAAATGGCATGGGCCTACACATATGTTGAGTTCTTTTCCTCTCATCTAATCTAAAGGGTGGCATTCGCTGTCCCTCTCCTACAATCCAATATCACTCTCTAATGTATAGCTATTTTATGACACAGACACGTGTAATGATAATCTCTCGTGTTGTCTCCGAATACTTCATTAACTTCGATTCAGAAGGTCATACATTTTCTTCCCACGCTTGATCAGCACTTATGTTATCGTGTCGCCGTGAAAAGCTCGTTGCTGCATTGAGTAACATCTGTATCCCTCATACAGACGTCATCCGTGTATAAGAACACCACCAAAGGATACAGCAAAAATTAAGTCGCCCTATTTTCAAATAAGAATGTGAGAAGCTCGTTATTTCTACGAATTTTATGCAGCCCGCATTGGCAAATATTTCGTCTCTCTGGCACAATGCAAGCATCATATTAGTCACCAAACAGCCTACAGTTACTTCCAGACTACAGCGCACTGCGCACCTGAACCCAACCTATATATATATATATATATATATATATATATATATATATATATATATATATATATATATATATATATATATAAGAATTCGACAACTGTAATGACATCAACCACATAGTTTTTGTCACTTAAGTGCTTAGTTTTTCGGCATTCGTCCATTTATGGTACAGGATATCAGAGTTCGAAACCACCACTGCTAAGCTACTCGGAACTCCACAAGTGATAAGCGTTCAGTAAGAGAAGTGTCGTAGCCTACAGCAAACTTATTTCACTTAATCCCATTAGCCTAACTTATCCATTTAGAAATGGAACAGTTATCTTCTGGAAAGTTTTGTATTCGGTTATTTTCTGAAGTCATTTTAGCGCATTACGAAAACTGTGCATGCCTTAACGTAAGTCATGAGCAGTTTGCTCCGTGGTGATAATGAGGCCGCTTACATGAGTGCAATGGATATACACAGCGTGTATTACATTACATTTTTTTCTCTTATCTACAGCCTGCAGTTCTTACAAAGCCATGCGGGATGGTCTGGAAGACTACATTCTTCGTGGGAAACTGGCTGGGCCGCATGAATTTCCACACATGGTGAGTTCAGACTGAAAACTCTTACAACAATGTGCGTCGCCATCTACCCTTGTGTGAATGACGTCGTAAGCAATTTTATTCGACATAACGTGATGCAAGGATAAATTTTGAGAACGAATGAATCCTCATTTGTACAACAGAGAACGTACAACTGTAGCGACCATCTGTTAAGGAGAGCACAGCAGTTCTCCTGCAGCAGCTATGCAATGGTGTCCAATGTTTTCTTTAATTGGGCCTCTTAAGAGACTGTGTTTCTGTAATGAAGCATGTGAGAGGCACTTGTTCATTCTTTGGGAGTTGTTTAAGCAAGAATATCCATCATAGCAATGCTCACACAAAGGAATGAGGCTAAGCGTTACAGTTAAAAATTCTGTGCGTCCCCTTAGTGATTAAACCTGCACACTCTCTATACAATATTGAGAGAAAGCATTTCTCGCTAGTGATACGCCCATTTTATGGGAATCTTAATTTCATCATGCATTATGAACCAAAACACACGTGAACCACTGACCTTCCCGATGCACTGCATTGAAAGAATTATCATATTAGATATGTTTACCTTAAATAATAATATAACGTCGTTCACCAGAGAAAATAATTTGGGGCTCTGTTGTCAACAAACAATTAATTTGTCTTACGTCAAGTGACTGCGTTCAGAAGAACCACACGATTATTAATCTGAGTCACCATGCCAAAAATTTTAGCATCTTTGGATCTAATATTAGTGTTGCTAAATCTTAAACACGACGTCCTTTGATCGACCGATGATTTTGACAAAAGCTTGTATATTGAAACTCCCGTTGCATGCAATGAAAGTTTAACACCCAATGGTCGACTGTAGCGGTAAACTAGCTCTGAGGTGGGAGGTGTACTCTGGAGTACAGGAGGGAAGCGAGGATCACGTAGTTAGGGACGGGGCAACTACAGTGAGCTTTACGCTGACGTCAGAGTTATTGTACTGTTTTTAAATACTTCAGAATTGACGTTAAGGTTTGACTTATTGCTGGACTTCAAAACGTCATTAGACGTAGAACACACGTTCGAGCTGGACAAAGATGTGTCCTTTTTCAACGACTCATCCTGGCATTTGCCTTGTGTGACTTGGGGTAACCACAGAAACTCTAACAGTATGAGTGGATGCGGATTTGATCCGGCATACTGCCAATGCGAATCCAGAGTGTGACAGTCCGACAAGCTTGTAAATGTGAAGCAGGGGAGGTTCTGCTGAGAAATAGTTGTTAAGAACAAAATTCGGTACGTTGCGCCTTTTCAGAGTTATTCAACACTGACGTTAGCAAAGCAAGTTGTCGCACGTTCAAATTCAAGCATCCTGTCAGAGGCGATGTCGACAAACGTGTTCTTCCTTTGGTTTACTCGAGATGAACAAACGTACCTTTTGCTCACCTAGCTTAAATTTATCGCTTCTGAAAAAGGCCTGTTTGAACTAGCAATGAGTGTTTCGACACGTAGTAATTAACAGAGCCACATATGTCAGTGCATTACCGCAACTCAGCGCGTGCAAGTGCTTGAATATCCAAGAGCAACAACCTAGCTTCAGTGCTAAAAAGCTCGTGAACGACGCAACGTTTCGAATTTTTTTCTTAAGAGTTATTTCTAAGCACAGCCTCCCCCCCTCCAAAGGCCTTACAAGCTTTACAGACTGTTTCTAACCACCCTGTAGAGTACTTTTGACAAATGCATACAGGTGTGTGTGTGAGCTGTCTGTTTGCCTGGTGGTAGAAGGAGAGAAAACTTTAGCAGAGTCTGAGATGGCTGTGGTGTGTTGCAGGCGGCACTGGGATTCAACGTCCCCAACACGGAGGGCCTCAGCTGGCTGTGCGGAGGGACCCTCGTCAGCGACCAGTTCGTCCTCACCGCGGCCCACTGCTGCGCCAACAGGGTCACGTGAGTACTGTACTGCTGCTTCTATGAAAATGTGGGGAACATAGCGTTACCCTCCACACATTTTGCTCTTAACATCTGTCACGACTTAGTTTTGGAAAGGGGGTTATACGCCTATAACGACACGAGTATATTCCACTACACGAATCGTTTACGCGATGGCCGTCTCTTTGGGATCAGTCGTTGCAGGTGACAGTAAGGGCCGCTCACTTACGACAGAGTCAATTCGTCAACTTCCTCTGTCCAAGAAACACGTATATGTCTTGTTGTTTGAGGTGTATATTTGCTCTCTCTTGTCGGTCGGAGATCAACACACTGTTAAACCTTCAGAGATCGATCTCAGGGGAGCAGCTAACCTTAATTTCACTCTCTTACGGTCCAACAATTTTCATTCTCCCCTAGCAATTAATCATGAAATGGTGAGTTACCTGGAGGCTTGTTCAGATATGTGTCATTTACGCATGTGCGCTGTCCGTTTGAAAGTAACAAACGTGATACCTCAGTGTCTCAGCTTCAAGTATGCAGTACCTTTTTTTTTAAATGAACAGACCGTCATTTGACTCTGTTGTTGTTTATTTAATTACGGCCCAGGTTTTGGCCTTTTATGCCATTTTCAAGTGATTCAAACGCCATGAAAGGCCAGAATTATAAACAATAATACAGTCAAATGGCAGTGTTTTCATTTAAAAATTGTTGTATGACTGTTGCTCAGCAACATAAAAACTATACAGTAACTGTAGGTCAAGAGCGGTCAAAGCAGCTATGAGAACCGCCATGTACGTGTGTTCCAGGGGAAGGCCAGTCGCGGTGCGCCTGGGAGTGAACAACCTCACGGCGACACCAGACGGCGCAGACTACGGGATCTCAGAGATCGTGCTGCACCCCAGGTACAGGAAGCGCCAGTCCTACGGCGACATAGCGCTGCTGAGGCTGGACAGGAGGGTGGAGTTCAGCGACGCCGTCTTCCCCGCCTGTCTCAACACGCAGGACGGAGACCCGCCGAGCTTCACTGCCGCCGGCTGGGGGGCCACGAACGCTGCCGGTGAGTGGCCAGCTTGTCTGAAGTCCTGTCACTGTCCAGCACTGTATTCCAATGAACATTTCCTCAAATACGTGACCTAGGAAATATACTGTACCTTTATATCGCGTCTTTGCCATTTCGAGCCATCCAAATATTTATCATCTTTCACTCATAGTTTTAAGCCTCAAAAATCGTTTCTTGAAACAAAAATTAGGCTTGCCTGGGTGAAAATGAAACTCTTCAAATCAGCTCAAAATACTGAACAGTGCGATTAACAGCTTCCTAAAGTAATAGATCAAGCAGTATGAGAAAGCATTCAGTCTTCACGAGATGTAGACCTACCAAGAGTTATGCATTGGCACTGGAAGTAGAGTGGTATATATGGAAATATTTATGAACGTCCAGTCACCTCTCATCGTTACTTACCCTCGTCCCCATGCCTTCTGACTCTCCCAGTGCCAAATGTAAGACAGAGACAAGGTCATATCATTCTTGGTACAAGCCGCACTCTTAGCATACCATAATTTAAATGTAAGAAACAAAGTCGTTACTCTCCCTTTGTTCCAGGAACGCGACTGAGCTCTGTGCTTCTGAAGACCACCATCTACCCACGTCCATTATCCAAATGCCGAAATGCCTACAAGGACAGATTTCCACAAGGAATGGACTCGTCAGTGATCTGTGCCGGAGACCCCCAGGGGAAGACTGACACCTGTGTTGTAAGTACTCACTTTATGTGACCAGACGGATGATACCTGACGTGTCCCACAGTAACAGACAACTGGAGACCCCTCCAGTGAGCTGCTCCCACCGACTGCTCCTCAGTACGGCGTGCTCTCGTTTTGCAGGGCGACTCCGGCGCCCCTCTGGTGACTGGCCGCTCCGCCCCCTACACGGCGGTGGGCGTCACCAGCGTCGGCCCCAGGCCCTGCGGCGGCGCCCTGCCCGGCGTCTACACGCGCGTCTCCACACACCTCGGCTGGCTGGAGGGCCGCGTCTGGCCCTAGCCACAGGCCCTCCCTAGCGTCGCCACTGCTGCTCTCGTGGCCAAGGGGCGGCCCGGAGATCCAACTCGTCTGCTTCTCGTAGCCTGTGTAGTACACAGCACCTGCCAATCTGTGATACGTTACATGTGATATATTTATGTGTTTATACTGCGTTACCTGTTAGTTGAGAGTTGTGTTGCATAAAGTTGGTTCTGTAATACGTACTACAAGAAGAATTACTTGCAAAAAACATGTGTTCATCAACTGCTCCATTAACAGCAACCTTTACAGCGCACTACAACTCTCTCTTATATTTTTGCTACTTTTTATTCTGATAGTATTATTTCCTGAAGTACTTCATTAGCACAGTTCGGTGGTTCATCATGTTTGTGACAAGCGTATCGAACTAAATGCTACAGGCTTTCACGTACACATATATTCATAGCTGTTTGAAAGTGTATCGTGCATGTTGCACGTTAAGGTCTGACAACAAGTCAGAAAAAGTAAAAGAGGTATAACGATGCCAAGCATTCGTATGAAATTGTTATTTATTGTATAAACCCTGTGATATAACTAAAGATGTGGTAATTTCTTAAGGTGCTGGAGAAACAAGTACGACACCTCACTACTTGCCCATTTTTCATCATTTCTACAATGGGAAACACATATCTGCTCTTCAAAAGCCTTTTTATTTCAACTACCTGATGGCAATAATTTATTAAATTTTATATATTTTTATAACTGCATATTAAAATCTCACCAGCAGCACCGTCATCATCATCTAATACTGTACTGTGTATATAACATTATCGTTTAGTGACTATGACTTTCCTTAATAAAAAACTTTGATAAGATTTTCTTCTGTCTTATATCCTTTAGCAACCACAGCTTTCATGTGAACGTTGGAATGTGATATTAGTAACTGCAGGAACAACACCGTCCTAAAGGTCGGCCATAGTGTGTGTTGGGGAACAGATATTTCTAGACGTAATACACAGAAAGCACACAAATTGCTGCATTTAAATACAGGCTAATTCACTGTAGAGTCGCCCCTTTTTATTGGTTTTGCTTTAAAGCAGGTGTTTCTGTAATGGCAAGCATTAGTCTCAATCGTACTTGAACGGGCAGGTATTAAGTTAGATCTTTCTACATGTCAAATTTATTCTCCATTTATCACACATTATTTCACAAGTTCGGAATGGTTCAAATGGCTCTGAGCACTATGGGATTTAACAAGTGAGGTCATCAGTCCCCTAGAACTTACAACCACTTAAACCTAGGTAACCTAAGGACATCACACACATCCATGCCCGAGGCAGGATTCGAACCTGCGATCTTAGTGGTCGCGCGGTTCCAGACTGAAGCGCCTAGAACCACTCGGCCACTCCGGCCGGCCATTTTTCACAACTAGATCTTTGTTTCTGAGTTTGATATCTCACTGGTCTATTACCCACTCTTCGTTCGGCTACGAAAATTCGTACAAAAATCAGTTATGTTATTTCAAGGGACTCTTGTTCTTACTCAACTCAAATATTTGATCAAAAAAGTCAGGCACATCGAAAGCATTTACTGCTCAATTGCAATAATTGTTTAATGAATGGAGACGGGCTGAAATTAGAGTTGTTTGTGCTAGTGTAACTGATGAGAGAATAAAGATACGTAGCATGATTGTTTCGAATTCATAAAAAAACTGAAATCTTGCAGGAACAAAAGTGAAGGATCAGTTAGAAGCGACACAATAGAAACGTCCACTAGTGTTATTAGTATTCATACACTCCTCGTGTATTTCATTGTGAATGTCGTAAGTGTAACTACGCCGTTTAGTGTATGCCATTCACGAACATATTACAGATATCACAGAGAGAGAAATGGAAGGATGTAGACCCAGTGGAAGCGTAGAACCTACGCCTCTCCAATTTCACCGAACGGCTGCACTCGATGGGAACGTACGAAGAGGCAGAGACTGAACAAAAGACCTTGGCTGAGTGTTTGGCAAACAGGAAGAGTACGTCAGCACTTCTACTCCCCTTAGCGGGATATACAGCAGAGATTAAAGTCTCTCCCGGCAGCAGAACAAGCGCCGGCTGTCTGCCGTTCGAGCGTCAGCTCCGGCCGCTGCCCAAACGAGTCCAGACTGCGCCGAGCACCCACCCTCTGCCCGCCTGCTCCTCGCCTTCATCTACGTCACGGCGCAGCGCACATTAGCGTCGCTGCAGCTCCGAGGCGCCCGATTAAATCTGAAGGCGTGGAAGGGTCGTGAGGCGTGACGTCTGCTCGCAACGTCACTCTCAACTGTGGAACAAATGCAATACGATGGAGTAATTAAGTTTCTTGCCGCTTTGAGGATGGAGTGATATGAGAACATGTGTTACGTTATCTGCACCCAAAGCAATATGAGACAAAACTCATCCAATTATATCGTCATTCTGTGGTATGTCCACTGACCATACCCGATACGCCCCTCAGCAATCAACACTACAGTGTACACAGCGTATTGGATCGTGACCATCTGGGCCACATCTGTGACAAGTTGGTTTCCCCTGCCCTGTTACACACTGGCCCTGAAAGTAGCACATCCTATTGGGGACATACGGATGGACTGTAATACGTGGGAAACCATCCTTTATGTATTCAGGCAATGTGGGTACTTAAAGATGAGTACCAAGATAGCTGTTTCTTATAATTCAGCAGCTACCTGCGTCAAACACATTTCTCACATCGGTTATAAATACGCTTCGCCATTCCGCTAAAAGTTTATTGCGGTCCAGACACATAACATAGTCACTACTTAATAGGACAATCCTGTGTAATGGGTGCTGTTGTGCATTTCGATATCTATGTACCCCAGTAACTACGGCGCGCCGCGCGGGATTAGCCGAGCGGTCTGCGGCGCTGCAGTCCTGGACTGTGCGGCGATACCCGGCGGCGGTTCGAGTCCTACCTCGGGCAGGGGTGTGTGTTTGTCCTTAGGGTAATTTACGTTAAGTAGTGTCTAAGCTTAGGGACTCATGACCTTAGCAGTTAAGTCCGATAAGATCTCACACACATTTTTTTAAAACTAAGGCGCTTGAGTGCATATCATTGTCTCTAACAGGAGTTTACCATTCGTAGTCTTTTAATAGACTTATGAACTCCCACAATTCTCTCCACTCCCTTTTGTATACAGAATGGGGTATCCTCTCAAATGTGCCTTCTTTCCTCTTCATAGCAATGAACATATTATCATCCACTAAAATTGTTCCCTTACTTTATCCCCCACTCAGATGGTCTCTCCATCTCATCTGTCTTTGTTGAGTTTGTAGGTAACCTCTCCACCGGCACACTTCTTCCACTGGGAGTCTCAGTTGTGATTCTCAACCATTTTGGTCCCACTAGATCATAAGAATTCATTCACCCAGCCAGACAGAGCCCATTTTCCTAGGTAAGCTTTTTTTATAACTGAGATTCGGCGGGTCCCCCAAAGCTCATCACCTAAGGGCTGTTGTGCCTCAGTAGCCATGCATCTCATCGGTTCACAAGACACCTTGAGATTGAGGGATTACTTTTTTGTAGACGTTTATACCATCCTTGCGACCCAGGCAGTTAATCCAATTCTCTGGCCCCTGTGACACACAATGTTTCATGACAGTTCCAAGCGGCGGTCGCTGAGCATGTCCAGAACTTAGTGTTCCAGAGGGCTGACGGCGCTTACGAGATCCCAGTTCACAGGACCCGGGGTGTCCAAGCCCGTACCCAGAGCGCGAATGTTGAGCTCAGTGAGCTGCTGGCCCATTATGCACGACCTGGGTGGCGTGTACGGTCTCTCGAATACCACGGCCGCAGCTAGTAGGACGCTCCTCCTGATCTGCGTAACCGAATGACGGGTTAGTTACTCCATTTAAGTCAAGAGCGACTGGTTTCCTCCTTCTCATGTAGCGGAACTAGCGCTTCTTGACCTGAAGCTACTATGAGGTCAGCGCTGTTTCTGTGGAAAGAAGATATGGGGATTAACGTGAAGTGATACGAAGATGACAGACTGGCTAAGAAAGGAAGACGTGGAGGACGTCACACTGACCATTATGAAACGAAGTGCAGGTGGATGGAGTAAAGGGCCAGCATAACCAGAGCCAAACGTGCTACAGAGTTTCTTCAGTGGGTTCCTCGTGAGAGGAATCGATCTAGTCGACGACGATGACCTAATGAAAGAACGTGTCTGCTGGCACTGCATGTAGTTTTTCTTGTCAGTTCCTTTACAACAAGCTCCGTCACAATATTTTTAATGCTACATGTATGTATTGTGTGTGTGTGTGTGTGTGTGTGAGTGAGTGTTGTGTGATGTTTGTGTTGTATGATGAAGATGGTGGTGATGATGATGATGATGGTGATGATGATGATGATGACGGGAGAAGGGGGAGGGTGAAAACCAGTGCCGGCCCACAGGCTACTCCTTGCGGGTAGCACCGTGGTGGCCGCCAAGCTTAACGTCCTCATCCGGATGTACCGGCGAACTAAAGTTCGAAACTGACTGCCTGAAACCAGAGAGAGTTACAAGGCGTTGTCACAATGTTTTAACTATCATCTTGAAAATATAAAGTTATATAACAAATATTTATCTTGTTTGTTTTCAGTACACGTCAGCAGTTCTGGAACACACTGAACCACCCGCGCTGCAGTACGAGTACAGTAGCACGCCAGCAGAGCACTGAAGACCAAACGGGGCTGGACACCTGTGCTCCAGGAGTGAGATGCGCCATTTCGTCCTTCTCTCCTCCAGCAGTGTGTGACAGCACTGTGGCGCGGGCAGTACCTATGTACCACGACTCCTGACGTCTGGATGCAAACTAACAAACAGGATATTTAATACGTGACTTTATAGTCTCGAGACGATATTTCAAGTTTTATGACTATCCCTCGTACTATGTCAGCAGGAGAAAAAAACGGCCTGAAGACAACGGGTGACGTTTAGACAGTAGACACACTGCTTTTACCATGCGATACTTCAGCTGTCATATGTTTCTCCCTTGACTAAGGTAAAGGTTAGTCTGAAACGTAATCATTCGCTTAAACCGTTATGCCGTACACCTTGGTGCGCAGTAACGAGGCGATAATAATTATACTCCATCAGGATGCATAACTAATTTGGCGCATATAGGTGGCGACCAAGCTTCGCAGAATTTCTGCGCCTTCCGTACGCAGAAATTTCGCACAAATCGACGTTACCTGCAACTTTTAACAGAGAGAGGTTCTTCTGTCGTTCGTAATGTAGGAGCGTGGCCGCAAGCCCAACTAGGTTAACGACACTGTAGGCGGCGAGTGCGGGGGATGCTCTGCAGCTTCTTTCATTAATCACTTCTCTTGTTTCGGATGATTCCATGGCAGCAGGTTTTAAGGAGACGCTGCGTGTTTTGTGTCAAGCAAAACCAGTGGAAGCTTGTATCTCAATAAAGTGTTTATTACAAGTTTGGAGGGGGTTTTATTTAATAGGAGGAAAAACGTACGTGCATCACCATTTCTTCTACAAAAATTTTATATCATGAAAACGAAGCCTTGTCACCATGAGACGCTCTGAAGAAATTTATTTGTCTAGTACAAGGAAGGTCGCAGAAGAAGATTCTGGAGCTGCTGCAATCAAGAAGAAACGAGGTAAAGCGATAAATTCTTCGGACATTACATTACAAGACATTAACGAGAATTGGAAGTGTTTCAGGTGAAAGTAACAACAGGTGTTTCGTCTGTCACCTTCCGCACCTATCTTGAAATACTTATCATTATTTACACAAATTGTAAAAATAATTAAATCACGTCGCCCCCATTTCATACCCTCCGTCTCTTTCACCGTGTGGTTTTCACATCTTTGGCGATCTGAAGAAAGCCTGACGAGGAAGAACAAGACTGGTTGCGATTGTGGATCAGTCAGCGGCCTACCGCGTTCTGTAATACAGGAACAGAACGTGTCGCCTCGAAGTGAGATGAACGTCTTGACGCGTGTGGCGATCACTTTTGAGTGTAACCATTGTTAACCCAAGCTGTGACGGATAGTTGGTTTCCATTTGACTGGCCCTAGCTCTCACCGGATACTGCTTCGAGTAATGTGACCGGCTTCTCTTTCCGAGGATTAGACATTAATCTGGAGACCTTCTTTTGTTCGAGTATTTCAAGTAGCTTTACAGGCACAGAGAGTGTTAATTAATCGCAAGCAAAGAACGACGAAGTGTATTACAGTACTTGATTACTGGAGCATCTGCTTCCAGATGTGGTTTGGGAACAGGTGCATCTTCGTTTGCTGTGTGGGTGGCGCTAGTAGCTGGCCTCAAGCGGCAGCAGTCCGGGGTAAGTGACCGCCGCCACTGACGTACGTGCACCGTGTACTGCGCCCTTCCCTCCTCCACCTCTTGGCAGGGACTCTTTCACGGAGAGGTCGGGGTGTTCCTGAAGATAGCTAGTCAAAATTATTCATTCATCTCGTTTCAGGTTTCCCAGAGAAAGTCATATTCATTTATGTTACATCAAATACACTCTATGAAACAAGAAAAACAAGACAAATCGTGAAGCAAATATCCGAGTGGCTCGTTAGGTATGATGTCCATGTACAAACAAGCAAAATAGGATGATTTATTCAAGGGTTTCACAAATCGAGCAAGTCAATTCGTCTTGGCATTCATTGACAGACTTGTTGGGCGTCTCTTGAGGGATATAGTGCACAATTCTGTCAAACTGGCGCGACAGGTCGTGAAAATCCCGAGATGTGTGGAGGGCGCTGCCTATAATGCTCAAAAAGTTGTCAACTTTGCAGAGATCCAGCGACCTGTCCGTCCAATGGAGGGTTTAGCAAGCGCGAACACAAGCTGTAGAAATTCTCGCCATGTTCGAGCAGGCATTATCTTGCTGTAATGCGAGCCCAGGGTGGGTTGCCACGAAGGACAACAAATCGCGGCGCATCGCAGCGTCGACGCACCGTTTTGCTGTAAGAGTGCAGGGGATGACAACTAAAGGTGTCCTGCTATGGGAAGAAATTACAGTCCTGACCATCACTCTTGGTTTTCAGGTCGCATGTCAGGTGACAGTCACATTGGTATGACACCGCTGTCCTGGGTGTGATTCGGCCAGGAACATCATTGATTGGAGTAGAATTAGTTTCAGCGATAAGTCCTACTTCTAATGGAGTACCGGTGGCCAGCGATGCTGTGTGAGGCGATCTCCCACACAATGATGGGATAGTGTCAGTTAGACCGTCAGCGAGAGCGCATCGCTAGCTCCTGCTACTACTAAGGCGAGTACACCGTTTGCTTCTTACATATTTTACAAACAGCAGCGACTTATTTTCAGTTATCTGTGTAATTACTAGTTTATTTTTGTAATTTCTTGCGTGTTCGAGTGCTTACTAGGTAGAACCTTTTATTTCAATAACAGTGTTTTTGTACTTATTTGCTGCGCTTAGCTTTTAAATAGTTTTTCTGGGAAAACCTAGCGTAGTTTTCGCGTCTCGTATTTCAGTGAGTGAGTGTTTCTTGATTACCAGAGTAGCTCATCAGAAGATTATCTTGGGAATTTGTCACCGTATAGAGTAGGGTAAACATAGTCATGTGTAGGGACTGTGGTTGTTGTGAGCGGACGCAAGGAGAATTGGCCACTCTTCGGGGACAGGTGGAGGCTTTGTCTGTTAGGCTCATCGAGCTCGAGGCGCAGGCGTCGGCTCGTAGTGGCGTTGGGGCAACTGTGGTGAGACCTATGCCTACTTCGGTGGCCTTGGAATCACATGGAACCCCTGATGTCGCTGCGTCGTCCGGCAGTGAGCATCTTACCGGTCAGCCATCACTCCAGGGTGAATGGCGGACAGTGGTGGGCTCGCGCGTGCCTGGCCGAAAGGCGAAGGTGGGATCTGGCCGCGTGGCGGCTGCCTTACCCCTTTCCAACAGGTACGGGGTGCTTCCTAGTGGTGATGACATCGTTTCCGAGCCACCACAGGATGCCTCGCCTGTTGGGCCAGTGGCCGATTCTCCGGCAAGGTCCCGACAGTCACAGAGGGCGGGCCTATTAGTTATAGGGAGCTCCAACGTTAGGCGGGTTATGGAGCCCCTCAGGAAAATAGCGGGTAGGTCGGGGAAGAATGCCAGTGTGCACTCGGTGTGCTTGCCGGGGGGTCTCGTCCGTAATGTGGAGGAGGCCCTTCCGGCAGCTATTGAACGCACTGGGTGTGACCGGCTGCAGATAGTAGCACATGTCGGAACGAATGACGCCTGCCGCTTGGGTTCTGAGGCCATCCTTGGTTCCTTCCGGCGGCTGGCTGATTTGGTGAAGACAACCAGCATCGCACGCGGAGTGCAAGCTGAGCTTAATATCTGCAGCATAGTGCCCAGAGTCGATCGCGGTCCTCTGGTTTGGAGCCGTGTGGAGGGTCTAAACCAGAGGCTCAGACGACTCTGCGACTATAATGGTTGCAAATTCATCGACCTCCGTTATTGGGTGGAGAACTGTAGGGCCCCCCTAGACAGGTCAGGCGTGCACTACAAACCGGAAGCAGCTACTAGGGTAGCAGAGTACGTGTGGCGTGCACACGGGGGTTTTTTAGGTTAGAGGGACCCCCCCTTGGGCGAAACGATAAAATACCTGACGGCTTACCAGAGAGAACATTATCATCGTTGATAAAGAACGTCCGTCCTCAGAGACCAAAAACAGGAAAAGTTAACGTAATATTGGTAAACTGCAGGAGTATCCAGGGCAAGGTTCCAGAATTAGTATCCCTTATTGAAGGAAATAGTGCGCATATAGTATTAGGAACGGAAAGTTGGTTAAAACCGGAAGTGAACAGTAACGAAATCCTAGACACAGAATGGAATATATACCGCAAGGATAGGATAAACGCCAATGGTGGAGGAGTATTTATAGCAGTAAAGAATTCAATAATATCCAGTGAAGTTATTAGCGAATGCGAATGTGAAATAATCTGGGTTAAGTTAAGTATCAAAGGTGGGTCAGATATGATAGTCGGATGCTTCTATAGGCCACCTGCATCAGCAACCGTAGTAGTTGAGCGCCTCAGAGAGAACCTGCAGAACGTCGTGAAGAAGTTTCGTGATCATACTATTGTAATAGGGGGAGACTTCAATCTACCAGGTATAGAATGGGATAGTCACACAATCAGAACTGGAGCCAGGGACAGAGACTCTTGTGACATTATCCTGACTGCCTTGTCCGAGAATTACTTCGAGCAGATAGTTAGAGAACCAACTCGTGAAGCTAACGTTTTAGACCTCATAGCAACAAATAGACCGGAACTTTTCGACTCCGTGAATGTAGAAGAGGGTATCAGTGATCATAAGTCAGTGGTTGCATCAATGACTACAAGTGTAATAAGAAATGCCAAGAAAGGAAGGAAAATCTATTTGCTTAACAAGAGTGATAGGGCACAAATCGCAGAATATCTGAGTGACCACCATCAAACGTTCATTTCTGAGGAAGAGGATGTGGAACAAAAATGGAAAAAATTCAGAAACATCGTCCAGTACGCCTTAGATAAGTTCGTACCGACTAAGGTCCAAAGCGAGGGGAAAGATCCACCGTGGTATAACAATCATGTACGAAAGGTACTACGGAAACAAAGAAAGCTTCACCATAGGTTTAAGAGTAGTCGAATCATAGCTGATAAGGAAAAGCTGAACGAAGCGAAAAAGAGCGTAAAGAGAGCAATGAGAGAAGCATTCAACGAATTCGAACATAAAACATTGGCAAACAATCTAAACAAGAACCCTAAAAAGTTTTGGTCATATGTAAAATCGGTAAGCGGATCTAAATCCCCTATTCAGTCACTCGTTGACCACGATGGCACCGAAACAGAGGACGACCGAAGAAAGGCAGAAATACTGAATTCAGTGTTCCGAAACTGTTTCACTGCGGAAAATCGTAACACGGTCCCTGACTTCAGCCGTCGCACGGACGCCAAAATGGAAAATATTGAAATAAACGATATCGGAATTGAAAAACAACTGCTATCACTTAGTAGCGGAAAAGCATCCGGACCAGACGAGATACCCTTAAGATTCTACAGTGATTATGCTAAAGAACTTGCCCCCTTTCTATCAGCAATTTATCGTAGATCTCTGGAAGAACGTAAAGTACCTAGCGACTGGAAGAAAGCACAGGTCGTTCCCATTTTCAAGAAGGGTCATAAATCAGATGCGAATAATTATAGGCCTATTTCACTTACGTCAATCTGTTGTAGAATAATGGAACATGTTTTGTGTTCTCGTATTATGACGTTCTTAGATAATACAAATCTCCTTCATCATAACCAACATGGATTCCGCAAACAGAGATCATGTGAAACCCAGCTCGCCCTATTTGCCCAAGAAATTCACAGTGCCGTAGACACTGGCGAGCAGATTGATGCCGTATTCCTGGACTTCAGGAAGGCATTTGATACGGTTCCGCACTTACGTTTAGTGAAAAAAATACGTGCTTACGGAATATCGGACCAGGTTTGTGATTGGATTCAGGATTTCCTAGAAGAAAGAACACAACATGTCATTCTTAACGGTTCAAAATCTGCAGATGTAGAGGTAATTTCGGGAGTACCGCAAGGAAGCGTGATAGGACCTTTATTGTTTACAATATACATAAATGACTTAGTTGACAACATCGGTAGCTCCGTGAGGCTATTTGCAGATGACACGGTTGTCTACAAGAAAGTAGCAACATCAGAAGACTCGTACGTACTCCAGGAAGACCTGCAGAGGATTAATGAATGGTGCGACAGCTGGCAGCTTTCCCTAAATGTAGATAAATGTAATATAATGCGCATACATAGGGGCAGAAATCCATTCCAGTACGATTATGCCATAGGTGGTAAATCATTGGCAGCGGTAACGACCGTAAAATACTTAGGAGTTACTATCCGGAGCGATCTGAAGTGGAATGATCACATAAAACAAATAGTGGGAAAAGCAGGCGCCAGGTTGAGATTCATAGGAAGAATTCTAAGAAAATGTGACTCATCGACGAAAGAAGTAGCTTACAAAACGCTTGTTCGTCCGATTCTTGAGTATTGCTCATCAGTATGGGACCCTTACCAGGTTGGATTAATAGAAGAGATAGACATGATCCAGCGAAAAGCAGCGCGATTCGTCATGGGGACATTTAGTCAGCGCGAGAGCGTTACGGAGATGCTGAACAAGCTCCAGTGGCAGACACTTCAAGAAAGGCGTTACGCAATACGGAGAGGTTTATTATCGAAATTACGAGAGAGCACATTCCGGGAAGAGATGGGCAACATATTACTACCGCCCACATATATCTCGCGTAATGATCACAACGAAAAGATCCGAGAAATTAGAGCAAATACGGAGACTTACAAGCAGTCGTTCTTCCCACGCACAATTCGTGAATGGAACAGGGAAGGGGGGATCAGATAGTGGTACAATAAGTACCCTCCGCCACACACCGTAAGGTGGCTCGCGGAGTATAGATGTAGATGTAGATGTAGAAACTAACACCCACTGTACGGCTCGACAACCAGGATCAATGGTCTGGATTGCCATCTCTTTTCGTAGCAGGTCGGCACAGCGGTTGCCCTTCGAGGCAAGCTATCCTGTGTTTAGATTTCCGCAAGATAATGCCCGCTCGCACACGGCTAGAGTTTCTACTGCTTCGCTTCGTGTTTGTCAAACCCTACACTGGCCAGCAAGGTCGGCACGTCTCTCCCCAATTGAGAACGTTTGGGGTAATATGGTTAAGGACTTCCAACCAGCTCCGGATTTTCACGATTTAATGCAGGGACTGGAGACAATTTGGTACGATATCCCTCAGGACGACATCCAACAACTCTATCAGTTAATGCCAAGCCGAATAACTGGATGCGTAAGGACCAGAGGCGCACCAACACGTTATTGACTTGATCAATTTACGAAGGTCATTTTCTTGAATAAATCATCCAACTTTTATGAAATTGTAGACATTTGTTTGTCTGTACAGCACATCTAACGAGTTTCGTGCGATTCGGGCAACTCCTTCGTGATGTGCCATTCTTTTTCTCGTTTACAGATATATATTCCGCTCGCAACAACATTGTGTAACACGTTACCAAACTTATCTGGGAATATCCTTCTAAAAATTAGACAACGCTTATTATTCAAACACATTGTGGCCGCTATACTATCTAAAGTACTTGTTGGTGACCATCCGAAAGTGTAGCGCTGACAAGTTTGGGCCGTACACTACCCTCTCACTATAGCTGCACTTAATGGCAGGAGATTATTTTTTGCGATGAAATTTAAAATGACTGTCCTACGAAATACCGTAACATTCTCTCGTCTCCCAGAAGAAACGGAAGCCGCAGTGGTGCCATAATAGACGTGAACATAATTAAAATTGAGGAATACGTGCACATATCGCCATCGAGGTAGATAAGAGTTGAAAAGGTAAGGTAGAAATAAACTCAGGGAACAAATCCAAGGTCATTAAACTGTCACAGTATTACTTAAACCTAATACTTTTCGGATATGGTTCATATCTTTTGTGCAAATATGTCTAGTTCACAATTCTTTCTACCTTACTCCTCTGCTATCTCTCATTTTCGTCCTCGTGGTCACACTGTTAATGCGATTAAATTTAAAAAGCTGCTCTGAGCCCACGGTACGATGCCATTTAAGGTGTGACTAGTGGTTAACGCAGTGCCCACCAGGGCTTTGCCACTGACCTTCTAAACCAGCGGCTCCACTCTTCTTTCGTGTAGCTTATCCGACGCCCTCATGAGGTACAGGGGCCTCGGCTTCTCTGGTCTCATACAGTGGAGTCTCTCGGCACTGCCGAAGATCACGTGCAGGGCTTCTGCGACACGAGCAAGGTCGCTGACCACTGAGGCAGGCATCCGGAATCTTGCACAAGATTTGTCCAACGTAAGACAGCGTGCCGGGAAGGGAAGCAAGTGACCCGGAATTATATCCACGTTGGCCGTCACATGACTCATTTTTAGCGGAGAAGACGAATTTTGCCTCATGAGTAAGCAAACGCGCAGACACTTGCATCAGAATGGCGTAACGGTCTCACAGCGGCGCCGGTAGGGAAGAAGCGGCTTCCTGCGGTGATTCGCGTGTGGGGGGGACCCCTGGCCGGTCTCAGGTACCTTCATGTACACTTGTTGCGTCACTCAGAGCTTCAGAAGCACCTCGCTTACTACTTCGTATTCTGTCTTCCTTTCACTCGCGAACAATTAGATTCGATGCACTCTCTGTTCCGTTGGCCTAGAATGAGTAATGTATGTCAGAATCGCTGAGTGTTGTCGCCGAAAACAAGTACGCTCTGATAAACTAAAAAATGTTGGTGAACAAGGTGGGACATATATTGTGAAGGACGTGTAGACCGTAGTAGGATGATTTTATTCTGTGTTTTTAGGGCGGTAATACAAATGAGAATTCTTGCAGGGCAACGAGTAAGCGTGACTTGAACCACATCGACTCCGGAAAAAATACAGTTCAACATAAACAGATACTGACCAAATTTTCTCACCAGTATAGCTTCCTACAGCTTCGTATAACTAAATTATAAGGTTGTGCACAGCATAGACCTCTTTATGCATGTTCACAATATCTACAGGAGAGCTAAGCATCTATCTGTAAAAGTGTTTTTATCTCTATATCTGCCGCATGTGAAGAGAGCCAAAATTGGAACAGATATTTTGCAGTCAAAATGAGTACATTCATGAAGTGGTACTATAGAATTGTGTAAAAGTAATCGGTATGCATGCCACACTATGCGTGCCTAATATGTTCCATAGCGTCTCGCATAAAAAAGGAATTTTCCGGTGTTAATATCTCGGACTCTATTACTGATAAAGAGGTGAGGCCAAGTGTTAAGAGTAGCCCTTGGGCTGGAGACCATTTGTATGCCCTACAGAAGGATCATCTTAGTGTCACTATCCTACAGTATAGGGGCAAAGTGTCACTCTTACTTCTACAGTACTTACAAGACAGTGGCAAGAACACAAATGGAATAGTACAGAGCAGCTGTGTTGTAGAAACAACGAAGGAGACACTGGCAGTGTGTGACAGAGAGAGAGGGTCGCAGTGGGAGTGGAACATAGTTCACAGTGACAATACAGTGCTATAAAAAGAGTGAATGAGACACTGCCAGGGATGGTGGAGGAGGAAAGAGAAAGAGGAAGTGGAAGTCGCGAGATTCAACGACAATGAGGGACAGAGAATATGATGGTGACAACCAGTAAGAGAAACATGAAGATAGTGAGCAGAGACAGCAACAGTAGGAAGGAAGGAATGACATACTAGTAGAAAGAGAGCAAGAGGGAGGCAGTGGTAATGAGAGGACACTGTAGTAGTAGTAGAAGTAGTAGTAGTAGTAGTAGGGTAGAACGAAGACAATGACAGAGATACACAAAGAGCTAATGACAATGAGTTGGGCTGAACTAGTGAGTGAGAAAGCGCAACTGTGAGTGGATGGGTATGAGCGACTCACAACGATGGACTGGTGGGTGTAAATGAGTTATAGTTAGGGGTGCTTATGGGAGTACGTTTAAAAAAGGGGGAATATGATCGTGTGCAAAAATTTTTGAGGAAATTTTTTGAAGGTACTCACGAATGTAAAATGAAGCGGCTGGTATCCCACTTTTCAGACAGAGACTTTTAAAAACACAAGGAACTTACGGTCAGATTTTGTGCTCCGATAGGAGCATTTTTTTGCTCTTTTTTATTCTTAATATCCACTTGTCTTATTTTATTATGTAACTGAATTCTTTTGCTTTTCTTCATCAGATTACAATGAAGAGGTCTATTGAGTCGTTACTAATTACTGTGGAAGATAATTTATAGGTCCAGTGTCATGTATTATGTGCTAATGGATGATACTATACTCGATGAATATCGATAAGGGTACTTGACGGTCCATTGGTTTTACTAATTTGCTCCTCACACTTGTGAATGTATTACAGCAAAGTCTCTTCAAAACGATACTGCACGAAGAATGGTGAAACTTGCTAGGATGATCTGGAATGCTCTGTACTGGTGTAACAGTGCGTGAAATATGGTGCGCCATGAAATACAACTGTCCATTTCTGTAGCTAAGGGGACGCCGTAGCTGAGTACTGCGATGTGCGGGACCGGTGTTCGATTACCGAACCTATCATGTATTTTTCCTTGGTGGTACGACTGCAACGGGTCGCTCTCAGCCTTGTGATGCCAACTAAGGAGGTAGCTGAGCCACTGCACTAAGGAAGTACCTGACCCATTAGACTAGAGAGGTACCTGTCCCATTAGACTAAGAAGGTACGTGACCCAATGGTAGCGGCAACAGATCTACTAAGCCGCCAATTGCTGGGAGTGCGGTGTGATGACCCTCCATCCTTTCATACTGCATCGGAATGAAACCATTTCCATCAAGTGTAGGTGGATGACACGGCGGTCGGTCAGTCCCGCCTATCTCCTCTGTGGCAGGGAGAGTGGTACTACTGTTACTGTGAAATTCAAGTAATGTTATTGATCGCAGTCGAATCTTGTTCGAACCTACAAGACTAATAATGTATCAAGCCACAAAGCGAATAACGGGTTATGCTGAGAGGTTAAGGAATGTCGAGTCGAAGATTCGACCCTTTACGTGGAATGAAAGTATTGCACAGAATCAGTGCCAGTGGGGATTGTGTTACTTGCCTTACAGTTTGGCAAAGGTGTATTTTCGGGATATTTACCGTGAAAGAAGGAAATGTAAGGATAGACGAAAAGAGCTATATGGGCCCGGAACAACGGGCATCGGTCGCAGCTTACTTCCTTCCCTCCTTCCTTCCTTCCTCGCTTGTTTCCGTACGCCCGCCGCGCGTCTTGCGGTGGCAGGACGCGGGAGCAGCGGCCTGGGACCCCTCCCTCCTCGCCCTCCCCTCTCTCCCATATCACGCACGTCATCTGCCTTCGCCTACGATCTTCCTCTTCTGCTCCACCGTCGCTATATAACACGCCTCACCAGCACTCGCAACTCAGTCCACAAAATTTGACAGTCGAGCACTCACACAATGGCGACTACGGCTATACGTATTACTGTGTCTTGCGCGTTGATGCTGCTGTTGGAATTTGCAACGTCTAGCCCTCTCTTCCTCCAAGGTGAGCCTATGCACAAAACCTTAGTAGGATTTCACTGTTTCGACTCTCTTACGGTGCTACTATAACCAAGTAATTTTATCGGATGAGGCAGCTGTCATCAGTGTAAAATAACATCCAGGGTAGAACTTTAAGGTCTGATCGTGGTTAATAAAGTGAAAATTTTTTGCTTATCCGCGATGCTGTCCTGGGAAAACTAGCGAGTAAGCCTTACTTAAGACCCTCCGGAGGGCCAGTTATAAGTGTATGAAGATATTACTTTTAAAAACGTGTCCCTCAATTGCTTGAGGTATAGGTAGTAGAGGATAACTGTAGCCTTATTCCACGTCACAGAGTAGAACAGTTTTCTATGAATCCTGATTTACTAAAGACAGTCTGTTGGTATATCCAGGCGAACTGTCCAATGTCTCTACAAGGAATGCTGTCCGGACCCCCACCCCCCACTATATGGACATGAAATGATGAAAGTATTTGAATACTATGCCGTACAAGTATTCGAAGTACACGTAGTGCCCGATAACTATGGTCTTCCACCAGTTGACACAATACAACGGTTTTCTGCGAAGTCAAATTTACTAAAGTCCAGAACACGAATTATTAGTTTTCCCATTAAAAGAGAATACGGGTTGCTTTAGAATACTGTACACGTTGTAGGGGTGGCACCAGGCACTCATGTGGCCGTTGTCCACTGTCGTAACTCACGACAGCGAAGTGGTGAGTATGTGCGAATCGGGTGCGTAGAATCAGCACACTTGAAGGCGTGATGCAAGGGGAATAAGGAACCATTGTGAATAAACGTGTCCGTGACCACACTGTCAATTTGTTTGCACAGCGACGAGAAGTTACGAGTCTGTCTACAGGGAGTGGTGTACCACTCGTGGCCATGATAGACGGCATAAGGTCGGTGGTCGTGAAAAGGTTCCAACCGACAGGGATCCCTGGACGAGTATCCCGCCTTGTGAATGACAAACGGTTTGAAAACCGAAGGGACTCTTGTTGTCAGTGAATGTAAGTCCATCAGAAGGACTTACCAAGTGAGCATTGCGAAGAAAACGGCATGTTACGAGCGTGAGGAGCCGGGTACTTTGCAAAAGGCGCTTGCTAACACAGCTCATCTTCGTTGGCCCAAACAACCCAAACACTGGACAGTAGGTCAGTGGAGGCATCTTGTGTGGTTTTGAGTGTCATTTTTCCCTCTAAAAATGAAGCAAGACTTCGAGTTCATCGGCGATTTAATGAAGTGTTTTAACCATAATATGTTGGGGCTGCAATTCAGGTCAGCCGTGATTCTGTGACGTCTGGATGGTGTTTATCATACCACAGCTTGGGTCCATTCATTGACAGTAGTGAGAACATGAACCAGGATATTTATTGTAGTATTCTCGGAGACCAAGTGTTGTCCATTGCTCATCTTCGTGATGCGTACACTGCGAACACTCCCTTATTGGAAGATGACGAATGCAGTGTCCACAGGACTTGAAGCATAGTGTCCCAATTTGATGAAAATTTAGGCAGCCCATCGCATTTCAGTGGGAACATTATATGACCCGGTGCTAATTTTACAGGAACTATATAGTACTATTGTGAACAAGGCATAAAAGTTGTGAAACAATATTCGTACAGTTTGTTAGTGCTATGAGATTAACGTTTCACAGTATCTGGTTACGACGTACGTGAAGACACCTGTGGGTAATCCTCCTCATAGAATTAAATATATTACCAGTCAGAAGCGGCCTTAGACGGTATTAGCAGTACGAGTCCTGGGGCCCTGTCTGCTCGCCACTTAACTCGGCCGCTACAGCTCAGCTGACCCACGTGACAGTGGAGGTGACTCCCCTGGTGTCCGCAGAGGGCTCCGCCTGCCCCTCGGGCAGCTGCCTCCGAGTGCGCCACTGCCCGGCTGCCCTGCTCGCCATCCGCCAGCGCCGGCCCCTGCCCCCGCGCTGCGGCTTCTCCGGCCTGGAGGAGGTCGTCTGCTGCCCGGAGGCGGTGGCGGAGGCGGGGGCGGAGGCGGCCGCCGGAGACTCCAACGACATCCCCAGCGGCGACGCCTGGGCCTTCCCTGCGGCAGAGCGGCGGCCCAGCGAGGCAGGTGAGTCCGCCGCTCACTCTGCCCTGCCCTGCTCTACCCCCACCACTCCTCTGGACCCCCACACGGTGGACCAGCACTGGTCACTCGTGCTGCTTTACTTGTTATCCTTTACATCTGACTCACTACCTTGTTACTAATAAAAGTCGTCTTTCACTATACCATATTGTATATATACTAAAAATGGAGCTAATTTGTTTATTGTAACTGAATCAACTGTGGGTTCTTGGTCAAACATTCTAACTAAACAAACCAAACACTAATTTTTTGCCTTGATTCACAGATATGGTTTCTTAATGTTTTATGAAACTTGCAGCTTTTTATGCATGAAGTTTCAGAGTAATTATGGCAAGTAACTGTTTAAAATTCCCAATTTAAGAATTGAGCAAACGCCTGTAATGCTTTCAGCCTGTCCCTCAGAAATGGAGCGGCCTACACTTACATTCAGTTCTTTTTTTTCCATCTACTGTGAAGCCCAGCATGTGCTATCCTTCCCCTGTAATCTAATATTAATATCTAATGTACGACTGTTTGATGACACGCTCATGACAGACACATTTAATTACAACCTCTCGTGCTCTCTCCAAATACTCTATTAACCTGTATTCAGGACGTCATACATTTTCTGCCCACGCTTGATTACTCCATATGGTATCGCAAGACAGTGAAAAGCCCGTTGCTGCATTCACTAACATCTCATACAGCAAAAATTAACGTCGCTGTATTTTCAAACAAGAATGAGAAAAACTCATAATTTCTATGAATTCGATGCGGCCTACACTGGCAAATACCTCGTATCCCTGGCACTATGCAAGCACAATAGTAGTCACCAAACGGCCTACAGTTACTTCCAGACAATAGAGCGCCTGGAACCAATCAATAAAAAGAATATATAAACAAATATATAAGAATTCGACAGCTGTAATTATATCAACCACATAGTTTCTGTCAAATAATTGCTTAGTTTTTCGGCATTCGCTCATTTATGGCACCGGGTATCAGAGTTTGAACTAAGCTACTCGGAACTCCACAAGTGATAACCATCCAGCAAGAGAAGGGTCGTAGCCTGAAACAAATGTATTTCACATAATCCAGTAATTCTAACATATCCATTTAGCAATGGAACAATTATCTTGTTAAAATTATACATTTCATTATTTTTTTGAAGTCATTTTAGTGCATTATGAAAATTATACATATCTTAACGTAATTCATAATAATGAGGTCGCTTACATGAGTGGAAAGGCAATATGCAACGTGTATTACATTACATTTTTTCTCTTATCCACAGCGTGCAGTTCTTACAAGGATATGCGGGATGGTCTGGAAGACTACATTCTGCGTGGGAAACTGGCTGGTCCGCACGAATTTCCACATATGGTGAGTCCGAAAGATCTTAAAAGAACGTTCACCACCGCATGAATCGCGTCATTGTGAATTTCACTGGTCATGGCGTAATACAAGGATAAATTTCGAGATCGAATGAATCAGCAACTCGTAGAATGGACAATGCAGAATTTCTACAGCAACAAACTGCTAACGATAGCACATCAGTTCTACTGCAGTGACTCTGAAATGGTGTGCAACGATTTCTTTTCATGGCTCTCTTATTACACGTCCTTTCTGGAATGAAGCACATATGCGAACTGATTTATTCTTTGCGAGTTATTTAAGCAAGTATATTCACCATAGTGACGCTCACCCAAAGAATTGTGGTTACACATCAAGATTAAATCTCAATAGTTTCCCTAAAATAATGACAGAAAATGTTTTCCCTTACGGTACGTCCATTTTACGGGAATATTCATTTCTGCACGAACTGTGGACCAAGACACAAGTTATCGACCCCGTTTTGTTTGATTACACTGCGTTTATTGTAGCAACCGTATTAGTTATGAATGCCCTAAATAATTACACTTTGTCATCAGACGTAACATTGTATGGGAGAGTGGCCTGCTATCGTTATCAGGGATCTTAATATGAGGCTCTGTTCTTAGCAAACACCTAATTTCTCTCATGGTAAGCAATCTATGGGGCAGAAGAACCACAGCATTACACATTTGCTTCGCCATTCCAACCATTTTAGCATCTTTGGATTTAATATGAGTGTTGCTAAATGTTAAAAACAATGTTCTTTCATTGCCAAAGTTAGTAAAATACATGTCTTGTTGGATGGAATGTAGCGGGAATCCAGCTCTGTGTAAGGAGGGATCGCCAACGCTCGACGTCTCTGGAATGGAATGCAGGAGGGGGGGGGGGGGGGGGGGGGGGAGCGAAGAGCATATGATTAGGGGCAGTGGCAAGATAAGCGAACTTTAGGGCGATATTAGTTCTAATGTACGATTTTTTAACACTTCCGAATTATTATTAAGGTTTAACATACCATTGACATCATAAGGTCATTTGAAAGGAAACGGAAATTCGAACCGGAAACAGATGCGGAAGGATTAAAAATGGTTCAAATGGCTCTGAACACTATGGGACTTAACTTCTGACGTCATCAGTCCCCTAGATATAAGAAATAACAAACCTAAGGACACCACACACATCCATGCCCGAGGCAGGATTCGAACCTGCGACAGTAGCGGTCGCGCGGTTCCAGACTGTAGCGCCAAGAACCGCTCGGCAATCCCGGCCGGCGGAAGGATTCAACTGTGTCCTTTTGCATTACGCATTTGTGACTTAGGGAAGCCACAGAAAATCTGACTCAGAATGATCAGATGAAGATATGATCCGGTGACCTACTGAATGATTCTCCAGATTCGAAACAACTGTACCCTCTCGTTCGGTCTCAGTATTTCCGTTTGATATACATATTATCATGACAAAACTCTACCATCTGGTGAGCAAGATGTATGAGACAGGCGAAATACCCACAGACTTCAAGAAGAATATAATAATTCCAATCCAAAAGAAAGCAGGTGTTGACAGATGTGAAAATTACCGAACTATCAGTTTAATAAGTCACAGCTGCAAAATACTAACGTGAATTCTTTACAGACGAATGGAAAAACTGGTAGAAGCGGACTTCGGGGAAGATCAGTTCGGATTCCGTAGAAATGTTGGAACACATGAGGCAATACTAACCTTACGACTTATCTTAGAAGAAAGATTAAGAAAAGGTAAACCTACGTTTCTAGCATTTGTAGACTTAGAGAAAGCTTTTGACAACGTTAACTGGAATACTCTCTTTCATATTCTGAAGGTGGCAGGGGTAAAATACAGGGAGCGAAAGGCTATTTACAATTTGTACAGAAACCAGATGGCAGTTATAAGAGTCGAGGGGCATGAAAGGGAAGCAGTGGTTGGGAAAGGAGTGAGACAGGGTTGTAGCCTCTCCCCGATGTTATTCAATCTGTATATTTAGCAAGCAGTAAACGAAACAAAAGAAAATTTCGGAGTAGGTATTAAAATTCATGGAGAAGAAATAAAAACTTTGAGGTTCGCCGATGACATTGTAATTTTGTCAGAGACAGCAAAGGACTTGGAAGAGCAGGTGAACGGAATGGACAGTGTCTTGAAAGGAGGATGTAAGATGAACATCAACACAAGCAAAACGAGGATAATGGAATGTAGTCGAATGAAATCGGGTGATGCTGAGGGGATTAGATTAGGAAATGAGACACTTAAAGTAGTAAAGGAGTTTTGCTATTTAGGGAGTAAAATAACTGATGATGGTCGAAGTAGAGAGTATATAAAATGTAGACTGGCAATGGCAAGGAAATCGTTTCTGAAGAAGAGAAATTTGTTAACATCGAGTATAGATTTAAGTGTCAGGAAGTCGTTTCTGAAAGTATTTGTATGGAGTGTAGCCATGTATGGAAGTGAAACATGGACGATAACCAGTTTGGACAAGAAGAGAATAGAAGCTTTTGAAATGTGGTGCTACAGAAGAATGCTGAAGATAAGGTGGGTAGATCACGTAACTAATGAGGAGGTATTGAATAGGATTGAGGAGAAGAGAAGTTTGTGGCACCACTTGACTAGAAGAAGGGATCGGTTGGTAGGACATGTTTTGAGGCATCAAGGGATCACAAATTTAGCATTGGAGGGCAGCGTGGAGGGTAAAAATCGTAGAGGGAGACCAAGAGATCAATACACTAAGCAGATTCAGAAGGATGTAGGTTGCAGTAGGTACTGGGAGATGAAGAAGCTTGCACAGGATAGAGTAGCATGGAGAGCTGCATCAAACCAGTCTCAGGACTGAAGACCACAACAACAACAACAACAACATACATATTATAGAAAATAAGTAGTACTCTTAACAAATGCATGGTGGTGTTTGTGCGTAGGATCTGTGTTTGTCTCTTACAACGATGATAAAAACGTAGATCAGACTCTGAGACGGCTGTGTTGTGTTGCAGGCGGCGCTGGGTTTCAACGTGCCCAACACGGAGGGCCTCAGCTGGCTGTGCGGAGGGACCCTCGTCAGCGACCAGTTCGTCCTCACCGCGGCCCACTGCTGCGCCAACAGGGTCACGTGAGTACTGTACTGCTGCTTCTATGAAAATGTGGGGAACATAGCGTTACCCTCCACACATTTTGCTCTTAACATCTGTCACGACTTAGTTTTGGAAAGGTGGTTATACGCCTATAATGACACGAGTATATTCCACTACACGAATCGTTTACGCGATGGCCGTCTCTTTGGGCTCAGTCATTGCAGGCGACAGTAAGGGCCGTTCACTTATGACAGAGTCAATTCGTCACCTTCCCCTGTCCAAGAAACACGTATATGTCTTGTTGTTTGAGGTGTATATTTGCTCTCTCTTGTCGGTCGGAGATCAACACAATGTTAAACCTTCAGTGACAGATCTCAGGGGAGCAGTTAACCTTAATTTCACTCTCTTACGGTCCAACAATTTTCACTCTTCCCTAGCAGTTAATCATGAAATGGTGAGTTACCTGGAGGCTTGTTCAGATATGTGTCATTTACGCATGTGCGCTGTCCGTTTGAAAGTAACAAACGTGATACCTGTGTCTCAGCTGCAAGTATGCAGTAACTTTTTTTTAAATGAACAGACCGTCATTTGACTCTGTTGTTGTTTACTTAATTACGGCCCAGGTTTTGGCCTTTTATGGCATTTTCAAGTGATTCAAACGCCCTGAAAGGCCAGAACTTTCGATATAATTATAAACAATAATAGAGTCAAATGGCAGTGTTTTCATTTAAAAATTGTTGCAGTGTTGATTAGTTAACTGGAGGTTCAGATTTCTGTTGTTTACGTCTTCGCTCTGACCCTTTGAAAGGAACGAACATGATAGATCAGTATTTCAGCTAGAAGTATGCAGTAACCGTAGATAAAGAGCGGTCGAAGCAGCTGTGAGAACCGCCACGTACGTGTGTTCCAGGGGAAGGCCAGTCAAGGTACGCCTGGGAGTGAACAACCTCACGGCGACACCAGACGGCGCAGACTACGGGATCTCGGAAATCGTGCTGCACCCCAGGTACAGGAAGCGGCAGTCCTACGGCGACATAGCGCTGCTGAGGCTGGACAGGAGGGTGGAGTTCAGCGACGCCGTCTTCCCCGCCTGTCTCAACACGCAGGACGGAGACCCGCCGAGCTTCACTGCCGCCGGCTGGGGAGCCACGAACGCTGCCGGTAAGTGAAGGGGGCCGTCTTGTCTCAAATCCTATCACTGTATGCCACTGAAAATTTTCTCAAATACGTGAACTAGAAAATTTACCTTTCCTCGTATCTTTGCCATTTCGAGCCACCCAAATATTTATCATCTTTCACTCATAGTTTTAAGTCTCAAAAATCGTTACTTGAAACAAAAATTACTCTTGCCTGATTGAAAATGAAATTCTTCAAATCAGCTCAAAATACTGAATAGTGCGATTAACAGCTTCCTAAAGTAATAGATCAAGCAGTATGAGAAAGCATTCAGTCTTCACGAGATGCAGACCTACCATGAGTTATGCATTGGCACTGGAAGTAGAGTGGTATATATGGAAATATTTATGAACGTCCAGTCACCTCTCATCGTTCCTTACCTCCTTCCCCATGCCTTCTGACTCTCCCAGTGCCAAATGTAAGATAGAGACAAGGTCATATCATTCTTGGTACAAGCTGAACCCTTAGTATACCATAATTTAAATGTAAGAAACACTCTCCGTTTGTTCCAGGAACGCGACTGAGCTCTGTGCTTCTGAAGACCACCATCTATCCACGTGCGTTATCGCAATGCCAAAATGCCTACAAGGAGAAATTTCCACAAGGAATGGACTCGTCTGTGATCTGTGCCGGAGACCCACAGGGGAAGACTGACACCTGTGTTGTAAGTACTCACTTTCTGTGACCAGAAGCATCATACCTGATGCATCCCACAGTACCAGACAACTGGAGACCCCTCCAGTGAGCTGCTCCCACTGACTGCCACTCAGTACGGCGTGCTCTCGTTTTGCAGGGCGACTCCGGCGCCCCTCTGGTGACTGGCCGCTCCGCCCCCTACACGGCGGTGGGCGTCACCAGCGTCGGCCCCATGCCCTGCGGCGGCGCCCTGCCCGGCGTCTACACGCGCGTCTCCACACACCTCGGCTGGCTGGAGGGACGCGTCTGGCCCTAGCCACAGGCCCTCCCTAGCGTCGCCGCTGCGCTCGTGCCCAAAGGGAGGCCCGGAGCTCCAACTCGTCTGCACTTCGTAGCCTGTGTAGTACAGGGTACCTGCCAATCTGTGATACGTTACATGTGATGTAACACGATTTACTTATACTACTTCCGCCCCAGTAGCTCAGTGGTCAGCGCGGCCGTCTGTCACGCAATGGGGCCCGGGTTCGATTCCTGGATGGGTCGGAGATTTTCTCCTCTCAGGGACTGGGTGTTGTGTTGTCCTTACTATCATTTCACCAACAACAGTGGAAGGCAGCGGGAAACCGCCACTGGAATCACTTCCCTAGACGCTCATGCGATGTACCTCTCTAACGAGGCTTCCTCCATGACATGACCTGCCGTTTTTTTATTGATAGTGCGTTACTTGTTAGTTGAAAATTGTGTTTCAGAAAGTCTGTTGTGTAATACTGTATTGACAACAAGTAGAATGTTCTGCAAAAACTATGTTGAATTGCCACTCGATTGACGCTTACTTTTATATCTCACTACAACTCTCTTGCGTTTTTGCCATTTTTTATGCTGAGGGTATCATTCACTGAAGTAACTCGCTAGCACAGTTTGATAGTTCATCAGATTTGTGACAAGTGTATCGAAGTAAAATGCCACAGACTTTCTCGTACACATAAATTCAAAGCTGACACAAAGAGTATCGTGCACGTTGTACATAAAGGTCCGACAGTTAGACAGTATATCGCTTAGAGGTATAACAATGCCAAGCATTTATATGAAATTGTTATTTATTGTATAAAACCTGTGATATAATTAAATATGTGCTAATATTTTAATGAGCTTAAGAAACAAACGATGCTTCACTACTTGCCAATCTCATGATTTCTGCAATGGAAATCAGGAAACTGCTCTTCGAAAGAGTTAAACACTGTTTTATTTTAACTCCCCTGTGGTAATAATTTATTATGTTTCATTTTTATATTTTTGTGCCAAAATATCATCACCACCATCTACTGTGATACTACGTGATTGCTTAGCCATCATCACACCTTGTAATAAAAGTATATTCCATGGAATTTCCTTCTGCCTTTTATTTCTTAGCAACCAGAATTGTCGTATGGTTGATTGTGGCGTTAGTAGCTACAGAAATAACACATTCCTAAAATTCAGACATTGTATATGTCGGGCAAAACATATTTGTACACACAATACACAAAAACAACAAAAATTATTGTGACAGTGCAGAATTTTTCCTTTTTATTGTTTCTGTTGAAGCAGGTGTTTCTGTTTAGGCCCGTGAAACAAGTTTTATGTTTTTAGAAAAGTATGTGTTTCCATCGTACTTTAAAAAGTATATATTTAGATCTCCCTAGGGCTCCTCCTCGTTTTCCATTTTTCACATGATGCCAAGTTTGCAGCCAGAATTAATCACTAACGAAGATACAACACTCAGTTGTGGATAAACAGATGAATTTTGCGTCTTCATTAAGCAATTTAATTGTACCCACTATAATTTTGCTTGCATATATCGCCACTTCATCTTTGCTATTCTTTTGTTTCTACCACACTCAGCTTCAAATGATGAAAAAAAGCTCTTCGAACTACAGATATGCCCACTGAGACATTTTCGAATTTTTGGTCCGTCGTTCTATCACCAAGTGGGAAGCTTTCGCGGTTTGGAAGCAACGATATGTTCATTTTTTGGATGTGAATTCGTCTATCCGGTGCTAATTTTCGTCAAGATCAGTTTTATTTGTGCTAGACGGCTTTGTCTATTAGGTGCGAGCTGCATCGAATACTTTAGAATGATGAATAAATCGGGTGAAATCACTTGAATTACTTGCCTTGGAGAATTCGAAGTGACTCGTTAGGTTATTTCGGCAATTTATTCTAAATATTTGTACAGTTTAAACTCTCGACTATTTCGCGCTCTAGCTTGCGGAAATATTCCTCCGCATGGTTAGATTGAACTTTACAGCCTTCTCACTTTTGATTACATGGAAGCTGACTGTAGGAACAAATGTTACCTCTTCAACGCGTAGCGGTGTAGATTAAACATTAAGTCGCTTCGTTGTCTAAAGTCGTGTATTGTGAACGTGTTCTTCCGATTACGCTTTTCGCGATTTACACTATGTGATCAAAAGTATCCAGACACCCCCAAAAACATACTTTTTTCATATTAGGTGCACTGTGCTGCCACCTACGGCCAGGTACTCCATTGCAGCGACTTCAGTAGTCGTTAGACATCGTGAAAGAGCAGAATGGGGCTCTCCACAGAACTCACAGACTTCGAACGTGGTCAGGTCATTGGGTGTCACTTGTGTTATACGTCTGTACGCGAGATTTCCACACCCCTAAAGAGCCGTAGGTCCACTGTTTCCGATGTGACAGTGAAGTGGAAACGTGAAGGGACAGGTACAGCACAAAAGCGCACAGGTCGACGTCGTCTGTTGACTGACAGAGACCGCTGACAGTTGAAAAGAGGGTCGTAATGTGTAATAGGCAGACATCTATCCAGACCATCACACAGGAATTCCGAACTGTAACACAATCCACTGCAAGTACTATGACAGTTAGGCCGGAGGTGCGAAAACTTGGATTTCATGGTCGAGCGGCTGCTCATAAGCTACACATCACGCCAGTAAATGCCAAACGACGCCTCGTTTGGTGCAAGATGCGTAAACATTGGACGATTGAACAGTGGAAAAACGTTGTGTGGAGCGACGAATCACGGTACACAATGTGGTGATCCGATGGCAGGGTGTGGGTATGGCGAATGCCCGGTGAAAGTCATCTGCCAACGTGTGTAGTGCCAATAGTAAAATTCGGAGGCGTTGGTGTTATGGTGTGGTCGTGTTTTTCATGGAGAGGACTTGCACCCCTTGTTGTTTGGCATGGCACTATCACAGCACAGTCATACATTGATGTTTTAAGCACCTTGTTGTTTCCCACTGTTGAAGAGCAATTCCGGGGTGGCGATTGGATCTTTCAGCACGATCGAGCACCTGTTCATAATGCACGGTCTATGGCGGAGTGGTTACACGACAGTAACGTCCCTGTAATGGACTGGCCTGCACAGCGTCCCGACTTGAATCCTACAGAACAGCTTTGGGATGTTTTGGAACGCCGACTTCGTGCCAAGCCTCACTGACCCACATCGATACGTCTCCTCAGTGCAGCACTCCGTGAATGATGGACTGCCGTTCCCCAAGAAACCTTCCAGCACCTGATTGAACGTATGCCTCCAAGAGTGGAAGCTGTGATCAAGGCTAAGGGTGGGCCAACACCATATTTAATTCCGGCATTACCGATGGAAGGCGCCACGAACTTGTTAGTCATTTTCAGCCAGGTGTCCGGATACTTTTGATCACGTAGTGTATTTACTGTTTTGAGGAAACAAGTGGGCTTCTAAATTAACTACATTCTTTTGGTAACTATAAGTCCGTATATTAATCAGATTCTTTTCTCAATTATATCCGTCCAACCCAAGTCATTTCTTTGTTATTTGTACGTGATGCAACAGCACTCTGCCACGCCATTTTGTCGATCGTTGATCCCAGTCACGGCACGTGAGTATTCTGATGCGTCAGAGCCAACTCACAGAATGACGTTTTCAATTGCAATACATTAGCAACACGTATTTTCTCTTTGCGTGAAATTAGGTTCCTGACGCAGAAAGTAAGTCAACGGCTGTTGTCGCGGACGGGCTCTGCTTTCTCTATATAGATCTGCTACTGGGTGACCTGGTACTTTGCTGATATGTGAGGTGGAAATGGTATTTCATAAGTTGCGTGCTGATTTTTATCGCTCAGTTATTCTTTCATACTTAGAATTAGTGATTAGATTTCTGGTCATACATGTTTGCGCTGCTGGAAACTATAAGCCGAAAGCAAACACGTTGTTCAGTTCTTTGTCAGTTTATTGATGAACCCTCTATCATTCAATGTTCGAACAGAATTTATGTTAAGTCAGTTTTCGTTGCAGTTAGATTGCGTAAACGTGTGTGTGTGTGTGTGTGTGTGTGTGTGTGTGTGTGTGAGTCTGTGTGTGCGTGTCTGAGTTTATTCTGCTAATGTATGAGGTCAGATCGTGCTTCGAAATTATTTTCTCGCTTATGAAGGTTCATACTTATCTTACACAGCCTGAAAGTTCATTGCAATAGCTCAGTTTTCTACCACAAAAAAAAAAAAAAAACACACACACACACACACAGAGAGAGAGAGAGAGAGAGAGAGAGATACGTGAGAATTCAGAAAATATGTCGAAGGACTATATGTGTATGCATTTTACGATCTCTCCTCCAATGAATTGTAGACCATAGGCTATAAAAACAAAGTAAGTTCTTCAATTATTCAAAACTGTTTTTTCTTCTTATCAGTCATGAAAAGCTATCATCTTTGTGAACCTGAAATTGATCTACTGTATAATGCAAATTCCAACAAAATCGCAATAAGTTAGATAGTGCGGTTAAAGACGATAATGGTGTAAGATCTTCTGCTGGTTTTAGAGCAGCTTAAAGAAGCAACTGATAATAAATGGTACAGCGCCGAATCTCAGAAGCACATAATTGATTCTCAATTCTTTCTTACCGACGGATTTCTGGGCCTACCTCATGCAACGTTCATTGGGGCTGGACTTCAATATTGACGAGGACCTGCAATCATGATTCAATCACAGCACGAACTTTTTCTGTTTTAAGTGCAGTGGAATGTACATAACAGCAGAAAGCAGTGCCCCGTGTTTCAGTGGCTTTTCGAAGATGATGTTCTCAAAAATAAGGTACAATGAAACATTATTTTTTTCGAGTATTTATTTGTGATGAGAGGAATGTGCAAACACAGTCGTAATTAGAGTTGAAACGTCCCCTTAGAAAAATTATTGAGTTACTGTGCTGATAAATCTCTTACATTATTTGATTTTCAAACAGCTGAGCAAAACTGAACGTACTCAGACATTTCGCTATTTACCTATTCTGATCAACACTAAACTGACACAAATTTTTTTTTTAGCGCAACACAATCTGACTTTCAATAATCCCTACAAAAGAATGGCCCTGACTAACATTAACCTATACCTTTCACAAATCGCTTACCTCACAAAAAGCTTCGTTACTCGAACTACTACAATACAGCGAGCGCCAATACTGCCAGCTAAATAAAAGATTCAAACTACTGAAGGCACTAACTACTGATAGGCGTAGTTAGCAAATGAAAGATTTTGATAGAGAACAAACAATGTATTTACCTTAATAGTGTTCAAAAGTCATAATATATATATATAGCAGTTCATGACATCCATTCCTACAAATGTACTCTCTCTGATGGACACACGTCCAGATCGTCCGCTCTCAAAAATCCGCCATCTCACTTCCCCACACCCACCACTGCTGGCGGCTCACCTCCAGCTGCGCAACGCTACGCGCTGTTCACAGCCAACAGCTCAACACTACAATAGCGAATATTACAACAATGCCACCCAGCCACAGACTGCACACAGCACAGCCAGTGATTTTCATACAGAGCGCTACGTGGCGTTACCAATATAAAAACCTAAACAGCCTACTTACATAGCCCCCATGCTCCCCACAAAAAACTTTACAAATAGTTTTGGGCAGTTGCCAATACAGATATTAAAAATTTTTCATAATTACAATAACAAAGAAATCAAATGCGCACACTTATTGATACAATGTTGGTCAAAAGCTACAATTTTCTCACAGTCCATAAAGACAGTCCTGATCATCCATCATAGTAAAATTGCAGTTTTTTTCTCAAAGTCTGAGCAGTAAAAGAAAATGCACACGGAAGTAGTGGATTTCCATGCAGTCTTGAAGATGCAGTGTTGTCCTTCCAACGGAAAGACAGTGCTGACTCTTGACATGCAGGCAGGTAATAGGCCACAACAGAGCAAACCCAATGCAGAGTCAGTCGAAGTTTTGAAGAATATTGGTAGGTAGGTCATCGCAGAACAGACCCACTGTAATCCTGGTAGAGATTACGGTATTGGTGGGCTACCAGAGGTGCAGAGCCACTGCAGTCCTTGTAGAAATAATGGTACTGGAGAGTCATCAAAGGTGTAGACCCACTGTAGTCCTTGTAGAGATGGCTAGCAGCCATCCGTTGCGACTGTGCAGGTGCACAATCATCATCGAAGAGCATTGTGGACAATATAGCAAGTCCATGAACCACCACTTGTGTACTCACAAAAAATTTTTTTGAAATGTCCTTTGAACCAGCAATGCTGTTATCCAATCCCTTGCTGAATTATTAACACACGTGCATACGCTAACAGTCCAAACTTTTCACATATTGTGTATTACTATGACTAACAGAAACGTAACTTAATTTGAAGAAATGGTGTCTAGACAATTATAAATTTACAACATAACAATTCAATTACAAAGGTACAAAATACATCATTAAGGAACATAATAGTACTGATAACATTTTTACTAATACAGTCTTTACAAAAGAATAGAAAACATATACATCAGTGTTACAGGAATTATGATATAAGTAAATACATAAAAGATCAGAATAGCTTTTGAAACATCAACTTCACACATGAGCATTAAAACAGAACAGAATAAATAATGTCTAAATATCTTTACAAAGAAAATAACATATTATTATGAAAATTCTACAATGTAAGTCGTATCAGCTTAACACACAAAGACAGCAATAATACAGATATAAAAGAGTACACAAACACATAGCGGAATAACAGAAAAGGAAAGGGTTTGTTTTACTGCAGTATCTTGCAAACAAAACTTTCTTTACTCCTTGGAGATCTCCCTTCATTCATCATTATTCCCAAATAGTCCTATCTATACCTGCTTTCTATATTCTATTGATATTTCTTTCAAAATAATTATTTCTCAGTGTACAATACTCATTTTGGCCCAAATCTTTTCATATAACTTCTCAATGCATTATTTCCCTATTCTCCATAGTTAGTTTCTTATATAGTCTACCCCCTCTTAAGCTAACTTAAATCTACTGAGCTCAGATGCTAAACCAGGGGACGAGGCAATGCAGCAGCACAAAACAATTAACACAAACAGCAATGACAAAAAATGCAAATTGGCAAAGGTAGCAGCAGTAAATCTAAATTAGCAGAGCAAATGCACCATTACAACTAATATGAGCCAATGTGCAGCAACAAGAAAAATAAATCAGTAGTAGAACTGGCTTAACTGAGTAATACAAAGTGAAATTCAGTAGCACTATGCCTGGCAAACAGCAGCAGCAAATGCAATAACGTATACCTAAATATGACAAAGCTGAAGCAGAAAAAATAGTACACTAAAGACAACAATGCATATAAGGGAAATGCCTATTCACATCTTAATGTCTATGTAACTAAAGTGGTGCACCACAAAAACGTATTCTACAAAAAATTACCAAGTACTTGAAAGGAAAATTGTGTATGCAGTTACTGTTATTAGTCCCTTCTTATTGTTCATTCCTTTCCAGGTGCTCCTTTTTCGAAGAATGTGGATCATAAAATTATTATTTAATAGATCTGTTGACAGAAAGTTTTCACATTAGCAAATGCATTTAACTTTATTTTATAAAACCAATGCTGTAACACAGCTGGAAACCAGATATCAAACGAAATAAGCAACTATCTAAAGTGAAGCATAAAAATATCATTCAATAGTCATGTGGCATTTCGTAAGTTAGTAGAAATTCTCTCAACTCTCGTAGAAAGACACTTGTCATATCAGGTGTGCAGATGTAAGAATATTTCTCATCAGTTCATAGGCATATCAGTAAGTAGCACAAAGTACGATATGTTTCCAAGTAATGTGTGTGTCGTATTTGCGATGCTTTCTACAAAGGAATGTCAATAGCGAGGTTAATGGTCTCCTATTTTCTCCACCTGTGCCTCTGAAAGGCACACACTAATAGCTTTTTTTTCCAGGTGACTGTCGCACAGCTGGGTGCTTTTAGTGCATTATGTCAAGGTGACCTACCTTCCTTACCGAAATATTTACATCAGTTTCCGCTACAGTGACAGTTTGATACAAATAAGATTTCACAGGTCGAAATATTTGCGTTACAAATCTGTAGAAACAAAATCTTATAAATATAACAGTGTCCAAAATGTTTTCGCCGGCATTGTGATACATTCACGCATTTACACACGTTTCATAACTCTTAAAGTACGATTCTTGGTTTCCAACATCCTTTTTCACAAGTCAGAGTCCCTCACCTTATTACACATATACATATTCGTCGATACTTCTTCAATATTTCATCATAATAAATACATAGCATAATCAAATTCCTCATATAGCATCAACTTATAGATCATAAACATACCTCAACAGCATAATACCTATCGTCATCGTAAAAATAACATCATGACACCTCAGTCTATTCTTAAAAACGTTGTAGCTTTCTGCAATAATGTCAAAACCTAAAAAAAATTCTCTGTTCATTTCAATAGTGTCATCTACCTCAAACGTACTTCAAAAACAGTTCACAAAGTACAGACAAAATACAATTTCATAAGTGTGAAGTTATCCAACTGTGTAATTATGTAAACATCTGTCACTGACGTTTAAAAAAAAAAGTTCTTTCTCTGTTAAATAATCAGATAGCTGTGTAATTCTGTGGTAGCGGAATATGGTACCGACGTGTAAAGTTGTATAAGCAAATACCATATTAGCTAGGGCTCCTTGTGCTTGCCAGACACATAGTACACAATGTAGGCGTGTACCCCCTGAGGATTAATGTAATTATACCCTCAGGTGTTACAGATTACAGCAATGGAATGAAATGTATCACGGAAAACTTTCTTTGTAATTAAAAAATCTTTAAAAATAAACGTTTTAAGTACAAAATTAATCTCTCAAATGCGTGTCCTGTTGCGCTAAACGTGCGTCTTGCTGTTAGATAATTCTGTGGAAGTGTCATAGTTATCGTCCTCTGTAAGCAAAGTTGTGCTGAAGTCAATGTACTCACCTCATCATTAACAAAAGTGAAATGCTTTGCGTATAGATATCGTAGTTATTATGCTTATTGCCATGATGAAGGAAGTACTGTACTGTAACGTATTGTTGTGCTACGGAAAAGGCTGTCTCATTGTAGCTATACCACAAAAGTTACTACTAAAACATGTTTTACTTTCCAGAATAATACATAAAAACTGTGCAGATATAAGGCAGATACAGCACAAAAGCAACAATGTAAATTGTGTCACACATTAGTAGCATCGTGATATAGTCATGTAGCTCTCAAATAAGCTAACCACTGTGTCATCTGGTATCTCTCAGAAAGAACTTTAAATCCATAATGTATTTTCAAGTAAACCCAAACGTTGCAGTAAAATCTCATTAGCAGTACCAGTATATGTTCTAAGTATGTAAACCTTATAGTCGTTACGTAATCGTGCAACTAACAAGCGAGAACGTACACACACAACAACACTGTGTCCTCTGTTCACTATCACAATGCAGTGGTAATTACTGTCTAAATATGTTCCCTAAGTTCTAGACTGGATAGTTAACTTTAAAATATAGTTTCATGTTTACAGATTCTAAGTCTGACAAAGCATACTAGTAATGTACAGTCAAAAATATAGCAAAGACTAAATTAAAAAAACAGATTATCTCTCAATAAACGGTTTTACATGTGAAATGTGGTGCAATCTTTTACTCTTTCTAGTGCGCAGAGTTTCAGCTTCAACAGAATTATCATGTAGTATATGGTACATCCGTAAAGAATGCTCAAATTTTTCTCAAGTTTAGCATCTATGTTATTTTTCTCTGAGCCAGCCGGCGCACGTGGCTGCCTGCTGTGCGAGTCATTGTCTGCTATCTCTTTGTTGGCGTGCAACGTTTTTGGGATTAGGAGACCTAACTTATACTAATTCACCTTGACGAGAGGGTCCAGCCCTGTTTGAATCCCGCCAGTTCTGATGAAATTCAGGTCTGTCGTTATGATTATAACGTCTGTCGCCATGTCGGTAGTTCCTGTAGTTTCTTTCTTGTCAGTTAAGTGGTGGAGAATTTCTCCCTGAATTATCACTGAACGGTGGACCGTTGCGTCTGAAGTTATTCTGTCTCCCGTGATAATAATAGTTCTGGTTGCCATATTGTCTGTTTCTAAGACTGTCTCTGTCATATTCATTACTACAGAAATGCGACCTTTCTCTATAACTATTACTCTGCCAGTGGTTGTCATATGGTTGGTGTCTGTTTTGGTCACGATTTACGTTGTAAGAATAGCCTTGTCGTGTCCAGTTATTGTTTCTTTCGTCGCGAAATTGTGACGGATGTGACCTGTAATTGTTGTGTTCCTGTTTTCGCGTCCCGCGACTGTCTGTGTCAATTTACAATTCTTGTAACAGTCCCTGAAAAGCTTCAATGTCGTCTTTGCAACGTCATGCCAAAATAATATGTCGTAAATGTTCAGGCAATTTAATTAAACAAATGCAGTTGAGTTCTGAGGGGCTGTATGGGTTTGACAGGTACTGATTCTTGTGCAACATGTCTTCAAAATATTTCGCAAGAGTGGAAAATTCAGATTGTTCGTAATGTTTCATCATTATGATGCTATGTTTTACTGTCTTGAGTAGCTTGAGAACAATATGCTGAGAGAAAGGCATGATAAAATTCTCCTTCACTGTGGCAATCGTGAATGACCGATCGCATTCTTACAGCGGGTTCATTCTCTAAGTAGCCACACATAAATACTAATCAGTGCTCTAATGACCAGTTGGGAGGAAAACAATGAGAGAATTAATGAAGCCACGCTTGTGGATGAATGTCGTTGCCGGAATTCTTAAATGTTTTGAATTTACGTGTAGTAATAAACAGCTTATAGTCAAAATCATCATGTCGGCGAGTCGCATGTCGGTCATTGTTACGTCGTTTCGGCGGTTCCATCTCAAAATTCGATATACCTTGCCAATTTCTTTCATAATTTCCGAAGTGCCCCGTGTTATTATTTTGTGGCTGTTCCGTATTTCTATGTCCCTCTTCCCGTATTGGAGCGTGAGTGTCCTCTGAAATACGTAATTCTTGTATTACCTGTGTCAACTAATCTTGTACTTCCCGGATTTCTCTTTTGTACTGTGTATTAATTTGATTCTGATTTTGTTTCAATTTCCTAATTTGTTCGTACTATTCTGTGTTAGTGAAGGCTACAGGTCTTGTGTCATTCGGATCATCATCCACCTTTGTAGATAAGTTAGTGAACTGATCCGGAATTTCGGCTACTTTCTCTGATAGTGAAATTATTTCCTCAGTGTGTTTTTCTGAACCAAGTTTCAGAGTGGCCATGGGTGTTGAAATCGTATCTAGTGTGTCCTTTAAGTTTTCCTGAGTTTTTGCAAGTTGCGTAACCGAATCGGTAGATGCAACTGAGTCAATCTTAGCTTGCAAGGTCTCATGATTTTCATGAACAATAGTTTGCAGTTCTTTTATGGCTGCTTCGTGATTCTGTAATGAATTTTCATGCCGCGAAAAAATAGGTGCGAAATGCTCACAAATTTGTTTTTTGTACGTCATTACAGACTTTTTGACATTTCGATTCGATTTTATGTAACTCAGTAGGTAAATCTTCAGGTGTTTGTTCAAGTGTGGTGTCTAACCTTTGAAGATTTTGTTCCATTGTGTCTAATTCTTGAAGATTTTTTTCCATTGTGTCTAACTTTTGAAGATTTTGTTCCATTGTGTCTAACTTTTGAAGCTTTTGTTCCGTTGTGTCTAACTTTCGAAGATTTTGTTCCATTGTGTCTAACTTTCGAAGCTTTTGCTGTGTTTGTCCCATTTGTTGTATTAATTGTAATAACAATGCATTGGTGTCTGAAACATGTTCCTCAGTGCTTTTCGGCAGTGAATTATCACCGGCAACATTCACATATTGACAAGCAGAAAATGTGTCTTGACTTGTTTGAGAAAACGGTGAGGACCCAAAAGCTGAATCTACAGTATTTGCGAGATTGTGTCCTGTCATTTCGGATTCCTGAGGCGAGCTGTTGCCGACCGATCCATCGATAATGCTTCCCTGTTCACTAATTGTTTCACTGTCTACGCCATTATTTGCCGCCCGCTCATTTTCCTATGCACAATTACCAAATTACTACTTTGAATGTCTGTTAATTCATTACACAGTGGTGCTGGTAAGCTACGCTCGTCGTCCCTATTATTTGTCAGTTTACTTTGGAGCCTAGTGTTACGTTATTCACACGCCATTATTGTCACAATATTTCACACGATAACACAGAAAAGCACAATTTGAAGAGCAAAAATAAGAAAACACATTAACATAGCACTGAAAATAATATCTAGTTAATCGCAAGTGCAGCTGCGAAATACTTGGTCCAAATCTACATGCATGCCACAACTGTTTTACTGTACAACAATGAAAGACTGCAACTACAAAGGAGATTATCTCTACAATTACGTGCTAGCAATAAACAAAAGCTACACTAATTACACAAACTACAAGAAAAAATCAGAAGATTCCAGTGAGGTATCCTGGCAGGTTCTCCATATAAAACGTCACCTTAGAAAAATTATTGAATTACTGTGCTGATAAATCTCTTACATTATTTGATTTTCAAACAGCTGAGCAAAACTGAACGTACTCAGACATTTCGCTCTTTACCTGTTTTGATCACTACTCAACTGACACACAATATTTTTTAGCGCAACGCAATCTGACTTACAATAATCCCTACAAAAGAATGGCCCTGACTAACATTAACCTATACCTTTCACAAATCGCTTACCTCACAAAAATCTTCGTTACTCGAACTACTGCAATACAGCGAGCGCCACTACTGCCAGCTAAATAAAAGATTCAGACTACTGAAGGCACTAACTACTGATAGGCATAGTTAGCAAATGAAAGATTTTGATAGGGAACAAACAATGTATTTACCTTAATAATGTTAAAAAGTCATAATATATGTAGCAGTTCATGACATCCATTCTTACAAATGTACTGTTTCTGATGGACACACGTCCAGATCATCCGCTCTCAAAAAACCGCCATCTCACTTCCCCACATCCACCACTACTGGCGGCTCACCTCCAACTGCGCAACGCTACGCGCTGTTAACAGCCAATAGCCCAACACTACAATAGCAAATATTACAACAATGCCACCCAGCCACAGTCTGCACACAGCACAGCCAGTGATTTTCGTACAGAGCGCTACGCGGCGTTACTCATACAAAAACCTAAACAGCCTACTTACAGAGTATTGTTTTATTATGCTGTTGCAGTCACATGCCGTAGGAATGTCATACATGTGTTCGCTTCGTGCAGAAGGCGTTGCTTAAGTTGCAGGCCTTCCGCTGTTCGTTATGCCCTCGTTCTCGGTTGCGTGTAATATAATTTAGGTCCGTGTAATCACAATTGAATAAAACAATTTGTTTCTTGTCATTCTCGTTTAGAATTTATTATTAACAAGGTTTTTTCATTACCCTTGATTATATACATTTTTGGGTTCAAACTATTTCGCTTTACATTTTGCTCATTATAGCCTGCGGTTATAAACAGTTCTGGCACTTCCTGCATATTTATCATGTAGTTTATTTATTTATTGTTCTGTGGGACGAAATTAAGGAGAAGTCTCCATGGTCATGGAACGAGTCAATACATGAAATTATAACACGATAGTAGAAACAGATAAAATGAAATATAAAAAACATATTCAGGCGATAAGTCGTAAGTTTAAATAAAGAAAATCAATAATGTAACACTGGAATTTGCTTAATTTTTTAGCTCTTCCAGGAGCTCCTCGACAGAACAGAAGGAGTGAGCGATAAGGAAACTCTTCAGTTTAGACTTAAAAGAGTTTGGGCTACTGCTAAGGTTTTTGTGTTCTTGTGGTAGCTTATTGAAAATGGATGCAGCAGAATACTGGACTCCTTTCTGCACTAGAGTCAAGGAAGTGCATTCCACATGCAAATTTGATTTCTGACTAGTATTAAGTGAGTGAAAGCTGCTAACTCTTGGGAATAGGCTAATATTGCTAACAACAAACGAGATTAAAGAAAATATTTACTGTGAGGGCAATGTCAGAATTCCCAGACCATTGAATTGGGGTCGACAGGAGGTTCTCGAACTTACACCACATGTAGCTCGAACAGCTCGTTTTAGAGCCAAAAATACCCACTTTGAATCAGAAGAATTACCCCAAAAAATAATACCATATGACATAAGCGAATGAAAATATGCGAAGTAGACTACTTTCTGTGTTGAACTGTCACTTATTTCAGATACTGTTCTAATGGTAAATAATGCAGCATTTAGTTTCTGAACAAGATCCTGGACATGGGCTTTCCACAACAGTTTACTATCTATCCAAACACCTAGGAACTTGATTTGTTTCGTCTCGCTTATAATATGGCCATTCTGTCTGATCAAAATATCGGTTCTTGTTCAATTGTGAGTTAGAAACTGTAAAAACTGAGTCTTACTGTGATTTAGCATCAAATTATTTTCCACAAGCCATGAACTTATTTCATGAACTACATTATTTGATACTCTTTCAATATTAAACACAAGATCCTTCACTACCAAGCTGGTGTCATCAGCAAACAGAAATATTTTTGAATCACCTGTAATACTAGAAGGCATATCATTTATATAAATAAGAAACAGCAGTGGCCCCAGCACCGATCCTTGGGGAACGCCCCACTTAACAGTGCCCCATTGGGACTGAACATCACTACCACTCTCAATAGTGCGGAGAATTACCTTCTGCTTCCTGTTCTTAAAGTAAGAGGCAAACCAATTGTAAGCTACTCCCCTGACTCCATAATGGTCCAACTTCTGCAGTAATATTTTGTGGTCAACACAGTCAAAAGCCTTCGTTGAATCAAAGAGAACACCTAGCGTTCGCAACCTTTTATTTAATCCGTCCAAAACCTCACAGAGAAAAGAGAATATAGCATTTTCAGTTGTTAATCCATTTCTAAAACCAAACTGTACATTTGGCAGCAAATTATGTGAATTTAAATGCTCCAGTAACCTTGTATATACAACCTTATCGATAACTTAAGCAAACACCGATGGCATATAAATAGGTCTAAAATTGTCAACATTATCCCTGTCTGCCTTTTTATAAAGTGGCTTCACTACCCAGTACTTTAATCGGTCAGGAAACCGATCACTCCTAAAGGAAAAGTTACAGATACGGCTAAGTACTGGGCTAACATACATAGAGCAATACTTCAGTATTCTGCTAGATACCCCGTCATATCCACGAGAGTTCTTGTTCATTAGTGATTTAATTATTAACTCAATCTCCCTCTTGTCAGTATCATGGAGGAGCATTTCAGGTAACAATCTCGGAACACTTTTTTCTAAGAGCGCTATATGTTTCCCTGTTGGGACTAGGTTTCTATTTAGTTCACCTGCTATATTCAGAAAGTGATTATTAAATACTGTACATATATGTGACTTATCAGTAACACGGACATTCCCACTACGCACTGATTCTATATCCTCGACCTGTCTCTGCATACCAGCCACTTCCTTTACGACTGACCATATGGTTTTAATTTTATCCTGAGACTTAGCTGTTCTATCTGCATACCACATACTTTTTGCCTTCCTAATAACATTTTTAAGCACCTTACAATACTGCTTGTAATGGGCTGCTGCATTTAGATTTTGTCTGTTTCTAACGTTTTGATATAATTGCCACTTTGTTCTACAAGACATTCTTATCCCTCTAGTCAGCCACCCAGGCTGCCTGTTTGTGCTACTACCCTGTTTTGAACGATAGAAAAATTTCTATTCATAAATCTCGTAGATGGTGGTCTACACGTGATCTTTTTCCTGTTTTGCAGCTGCTCTTCTTCTGCTTCCTGTCATACGAAATTTCGTTTTCACAGCAGAGGTTTGCATAATCATCTAATCACACTGAAACGCCCACAGATACCACAAACACACATTTCGTAGTCGGTAGTAACAACATTCAACAGTTGGCAACACCATCCAAAACATAACATCAAGTAAGCAAATGTTCATTCCCTAGGACTGTGAAAACGGGATTTCCTATGTTAGTAAGCAGGAGAAGAACACATTTTGATTAGTCTGATGTTGTTGTTGTTGTGGTCTTCAGTCCTGAGACAGGTTTGATGCAGCTCTCCATGCTACTCTATCCTGTGCAAGGTTCTTCATCTCCCAGTACCTACTGCAACCTACATCCTTTTGAATCTGCTTAGTGTATTCATCTCTTGGCCTCCCTCTACGATTTTTACCCTCCACGCTGCCCTCCAATACTAAATTGGTGATACCTTGATGCCTCAGAACATGTCCTGCCAACCGATCCCTTCTTCTGGTCAAGTTGTGCCACAAACTTCTCTTCTCCCCAATCCTATTCAATACTTCCTCATTAGTTATGTGATGTACCCATCTAATCTTCAGCATTCTTCTGAAGCACCACATTTCGAAAGCTTCTATTCTCTTCTTGTCTAAGCTATTTATCGTCCATGTTTCACTTCCATACATGGCTACACTCCATACAAATACTTTCAGAAAAGACTTCCTGACACTTAAATCTATACTCGATGTTAACAAATTTCTCTTCTTCAGAAACGCTATCCTTGCCATTGCCAGTCTACATTTTATATATTCTCTACTTCGACCATTATCAGTTATTTTGCTCCCCAAATAGCAAAACTCCTTTACTACTTTAAGTGCCTCATTTCCTAATCTAATTCCCTCAGCATCACCCGACTTAATTCTACTACATTCCAATATCCTCGATTTGTTTTTGTTGATGTTCATCTTATATACTCCTCTCAAGACACTGTCCATTCCATTCAACTGCTCTTCCAAGTCCTTTGCTGTCTCTGACAGAATTACAATGTCATCGGCGAACCTCAAAGTTTTTATTTCTTCTCCATGGATTTTAATACCTACACCGAATTTTTCTTGTTTCCTTTACTGCTTGCTCAATATACAGATTGAATAACATCGGGGAGAGGCTACCACCCTGTCTTACTCCCTTCCCAACCACTGCTTCCCTTTCATGCCCCTCGACTCTTATAACTGCTATCTGGTTTCTGTACAAATTGTAAATAGCCCTTCGCTCCCTGTATTTTACCCCTACCACCTTTAGAATTTGAAAGAGAGTATTCCAGTCAACATTGTCAAAAGCTTTGTCTAAGTCTACAAATGCTAGAAACGTAGGTTTGCCTTTCCTTAATCTTTTTTCTAAGATAAATCGTAAGGTCAGTATTGCCTCACGGGTTCCAGTATTTCTACGAAATCCAAACTGATCTTCCCCGAGGTCGGCTTCTACTAGTTTTTCCATTCGTCTGTAAAGAATTCGTGTTAGTATTTTGCAGCTGTGGCTTATTAAACTGATTGTTCGGTAATTTTCACATCTGTTAATACCTGCTTTCTTTGGGATTGGAATTATTATATTCTTCTTGAAGTCTGAGGGTATTTCGCCTGTTTCATACATCTTGCTCACCATATGGTAGAGTTTTGTCAGGACTGGCTCTGCCAAGGCCGCCAGTAGTTCCAATGGAATGTTGTCTACTCCGGGGGCCTTGTTTCGACTCAGGTGTTTCAGTGCTGTGTCAAACTCTTCACACAGTATCGTATCTCCCATTTCATCTTCATCCCCATCCTCTTCCATTTTCATAATATTGTCGTTAAGTACATCGCCCTTGTATAGATCCTCTATATACTCCTTCCACCTTTCTGCTTTCCCTGCTTTGCTTAGAACTGGGTTTCCATCTGAGCTCTTAATGTTCATACAAGTGGTTCTCTTGTCTCCGAAGGTCTCTCTAATTTTCCTGTAGGCAGTATCTATCTTACCGCTGGTGAGATAAGCCTCTACATCCTTACATTTGTCCTCTAGCCATCCCTGCTTAGCCATTTTGCACTTCCTGTCGATCTCATTTTTGAGACGTTTGTATTCCTTTTTGCCTGCTTCATTCATTGCATTAGTCTGATATAAATAAAAAATTACCAACGTAACAGGAGTTTTTGTGCTGAAGTGGGCCTTTTGATTAATACCAGTAGAATTAGATAGTTACCACGTAACATTTAACTGTAAAATATTACTCTGGAGTTTCCACGACACACACGTTGTAGAACCTCGTGCTCTGCTATCACTCTGATACGAGCCACCTGCTTCAGGGAGTGAACCCGCTGCTGGTGCCGAGTGAGGGCGAGCAGTACTCAGGGCTCTGGCTCAGACAAAACCGTCCGGCCAGCCACGTATGCGTTTCCGTGTGGTTTCCTCAACCGATTACGGCGAATACCACAACGTTCCTCCCCCATCCTTTTTACCTGTTCACTTCCCCATCCCTTTCTCCTATCCGAGCCCGTGTTCCGCCATTAACAACCTTGTCGCTGAACTGTTTCTTCTTTGGTCTCAGAGGTACTTACAAGTGTTTCACAGCAGGCGTCAGGATGAGATTAACTGCGAACAAACCTTTTACTCTTTAAAGGAAAGTATGGATTTATTTTAGAGCTGCTTTATATACAGGATGTTTCACAATTCTTGTCACAGGTTCCTTGAGGTTGTAAAAGTGGTTTAGTTAAGTAAAATTTTGGCGAGGAATCAGTGTCCGGAAATGTACTGTTTGCCTGTAAAGTTAGATTGGATCATTTTCAAATGTCCCGCTTCATGGTACGTTACCTAGTGGCTGTGCTGCACAATCCATGTATCGAGAACTCAGGATCACCTCAGTCCTTCACATACCTTTTCGTCTGACTAGAACAATGAGTGCAAGAAACTGGTAAGTTCGTAACCAGGAGGGTTCAGACTTTGTAGTGGAAGTCGTTCGTCACGTCGAGGAGAACCCGACGACAAGTGCTGCATACATTACCTGTGCTATGGGCTTCTGTAGGACGCACATATCTGAGCTTAGTATGTCCGCTATGTAAGTACCGTGAGGCGAGTGATTTGTAAGTTATCCGATCTTCAAACCTATATTACGTCCAAAAAAAATATGCTTCAAATGACTCTGAGCACTATGGGACTTAACATCTGTGGTCATCAGTCCCCTAGAACTTAGAACTACTTAAACCTAACTAACCTAAGGACATCACACACATCCATGCCCGAGGCAGGATTCGAACCTGCGACAGTAGCGGTCGCGCGGTTCCAGACTGTAGCGCCTAGAACCGCTCGGCCACTCCAGCCGGCTACTACGTCCAAATGAGACATTTCTCTACAGTCCTTCCTTATCAAAACTTTGTCTATGTTCTGCTCTCTGCAACCACTTAAAGCCTGTAATAGGTGTTGTGAAACACCCCGTACTTACGGTTTCATTGTCGCTTATCTAAAGGTGTACAATCATACGGTGGTTTACGTTGCAGTACATCGGTACCTGTGATCCAGGATCATCATTTAGCGTTGAACACAGAAATAATGAGTAAGTTGACCTCTCATGTAATGCTTAACTTTCACATGAAGAAGTGAAAATTATCTGCAGAGACAACACAGAAAACAAAAGTACTTTGAAAAAAATTCCGATCAAATATTTTGTGAAACGATGTATTTAAAAGTAACAAATAAAAGAAATGAAAATATTAATCAAGTGACTTAATTGAAGGCGACTTCAAGCACAGTAAATGTATCATTTCAGATATTTCGCTTATCTATTTTGTTTCTTACTCTTACACAAATCATTTCGAAAAAAATTTTGATGGATTTTATTTAAAAATTATTAATTTTAAATTTTTGTTCGGAAGCCGTGAAATAGAATATAATTTAGTTACGTTCCGTTTCCTGTTACTCTTAAACCGTATACCGATCAAGAGAAATCACAGAAGTTTCAATTTATGTTGATGAGACGACCATTTCCCATTGAAGGAACAATTTGCGAAATATTTCGATTTTACCTCAAGTCATTAATTATGATTTTCTTAATTAATCAGACTACTTTCAACAAGTTGTATCTCTTTTTGCGCTGCTAGACCTCACGCTGTTGTTGTTGTGGTCTTCAATCCAGAGACTGGTTTGATGCAGCTCTCCATGCTACTATATCCTGTGCAAGCTTCTTTATCTCCGAGTAATTACTGCGACCTACATCCTTCTGAATCTGCTTAGTGTATCCATGCCTTGTCCTCTACGATTTTTACCCTCCTTGCTTCCCTCCAATACTAAACTGATGATCCCTTGATGCCACAGAACGTGTCCTACCAACCGATCCTTCCTTCTAGTCAAGCTGTGTCACAAATTCCTCTTCTCCCCAATTCTATTCAGTATCTCCTTTTTAGTTACGTGATCTCCCCATGCAATCTTCAGCATTCTTCTGTAGAGCCCCATTTTGAAACCTTCCATTCACTTCTTGTCTAAATTATTTACCGTCCATGTTTCACTTCCATACATGGCTACACTCCATACAAATACTTTCAGAAACGACTTCCGGACACTTAAATCTCTACTCGATGTTAACAAATTTCTCTCCTTCAGAAACGCGTTCCTTTCCATTGCCAGTCTACGTTTTATAACCTCTCTACTTCGACCATCATCAGTTATTTTGCTTTCCAAATAGCAAGACTCATCTACTACTTTCAGTGTCTCATTTGCTAATCTAATTCTCTCTGCGTCATCTGATTTAATTTGACTACAATCCTCGCTTTTGCTTGTGTTGATGTTCGTCTTATATCCTCCTTTCAGGACACTGTCCATTCCGTTCACTTGCTCTTCCAAGTCCTTTTCTGTCTCCGACACACTTACAGTGTCATCGGCAAACCTCAAAGTTTATATTTCTTCTCCATGGATTTTAATTCATACTCCTAATTTTTCTTTTGTTTCCTTTACTGCTTGCTCAATATACAGATTGATTAACATCGGAGATAGGCTACAACCCTGTCTCACTCCCTTCCCAACCACTGCTTCCCTTTCATGCCCCTCGACTCTTATAACTGCCATCTGGTTTAAGTACAAATTGTAAATAGCCTTTCGTTCCCTGTATTTCACCCATGCCACCTTCAGAATTTGAAAGAGTATTCCAGTGAACATTGTCAAAAGCTTTCTTTAAGTCAACAAATGCTAGAAACGTAGGTTTGCCTTTCCTTTCCTTTAGGGTCAGTATTGCCTCATGTGTTCCAACATTTCTACGGAATCCAAACTGATCTTCCCCGAGGTCGCCTTCTGCTAGTTTTTCCATTCGTCTGCAAAGAATTAGTATTTTGCACCCGTGACTTATTAAACTGATAGTTCGGTAATTTTAACGCCTGTCAACACTTGCTTTCTTTGGAATTGGAATTATTATATTCTTCTTGAAGTCTGAAGTTATTTCGCTTGTCATCTAGCTCACCAGATGATAGAGTTTTGTCAGGGCTGGCTCTCCCAAAGCCACCAGTAGTTGTAATGGGATGTTGTCTACTCCTGGGGGCTTGTTTCGACTTAGATCTTTCAGTCCTCTGTCAAACGCTTCATGCAGTGTCATATCTCCCATTTCATCTTCATCTTCGTCCTCTTCCATTTCCATAATATTACCCTCAACTACATCGCCCTTGTATAGACCCTTTATATACTCCTCTCACCTTCCTGCCTTCCCTTCTTCCCATAGAACTGGTTTTCCATCTGAGCACTTGGTATTCATACAAGTGGTTCGCTTTCCTCCATAGGTCTCTTTAATTTTCCTGTAGGCAGTATCTATCTTACCCCTAGGGAGATAAGCCTCTACATCCTTACATTTGTCCTCTAGCCATCGCTGCTTAGCCATCTGGCACTTCCTGTCGATCTCATATTTTTGAGACGCTTGTATTCCTTTTTGCCTGCTTCATTTACTGTATTTTTATATTTTCGCCTTTCATCAATTAAGATCAATGTTTCTTCTGTTACCCAAGGACTTCTGCTAGCCCTCGTCCTTTTAACTGCTTGATCCTCTGCTGCCTTCACTATTTCATCTCTCAAAGGTACCCATTCTTATTCTACTGTATTTCCTTCCCCCGTTCTTGTCAATAGTTCCCTAATACTCTCTCTGAAACTCTCTACAACCTCTGATTCGTTCAGTTTATCCAATTCCCATCTCCTTAAATTCCCACATTTTTGCAGTTTCTTCAGTATTAATTCATAACCAATAGATTGTGGCCAGAGTCCATATCTACTCCTGGAAATGTGTTAGAATTTAGAACCTGGTTCCTAAATCTCTGTCCTACCATTGTATAATCTCTCTGAAACCGTCCAGTGTTTCCAGGCCTCTTCCACGTATACAAACTTCTTCCATGATTCTTAAACCAAGTGTTAGCTATGATTAAGCTATGGTCTGTGCACAATTCTACCAGGCGGCTTCCTCTTTCATTCCTTACCCGCATTTGGCTATGAAAATTCGGACAATAATCCGATGTGGAACTTCTAGTGAGTGTTGGTTTCGTTGTGTTCAAACATTTGCCTATAAAAGACAGGCATATCTAAACCATTAAGTGCGTGACAGAAAATAACTACGTAATGAATAGAGATGGACTGAAAATGGCTGTTTTATGTTTGTCCAGTTGCTGAGAAAAATGTTTTAAAATACGACTCCACAAATATGTGTAGCACGAGAGGTCGAAATTCAGAAGTAACGGAGACCTCACAGGGACGGGTGGGGAGAATCACCCAAAAGCGTCACGATAAAAATGTGGAATAGCATTATTCGTCTTCCGTTAATCTCACGTATTTCATTATGAAATGTGTTTATGTGTTCAGTGTAACTACGTCACTCAGAGTCTGTGATGTGTATGTGTATGTAGAGTCTAGTGAGTATCACTGAAGGCAGTACGAGGGAAGTGGGGGAGGGCAAACCCAATGACAGCGGAGGTCCTACAGTCAATGAGGACCTGCGGGGAGGCGGAGGCCGAACCAAACTCGTTGGATCACAGTTCCGTGGTCAGCAAGAGTACGTCAGCACTGTTGCTCCACCAGGCCAAACACCACAGATTAAAATCTCTCTTCCAGCAACACAAAAAGCGCCGGCTACCTTTTGCTGGAACGTCAGCGCTGACGGGTGCGTAAACGAGTTCGTCTGCCGACGCGAGTCCCAGGCTGCGCTACGCACGGCCGCCACAACCCCCTACCCCTCCCCCGACCGCCGCCATACCGCGCTGCACGCTGCGGCTGTGACCTGCGTCACGGCGCACAGCACATCACCGTCGCTGCGGCTGTGGGGCGCCCGATGAAATCTGGAGACGGGGAAGTGCCGTGGATCGGTACACCAGTTCGTGACATCACTCTCACCTGTGAAGCAAGGTCGAAATAATTCACTACCTTGTCGCTTCCGTAGGGGTTGACATCAGAACGTCACTGACGTTGGACACCTGGACGCACTAGAATACGAGACAAAAATTTTCCAGTTTATTATGCCGCCGTTCTGTGGTATCTCAGACCGACCATTCTGTGATACCTCAATCGTGAGTTTGCAACGGTAAGAGGGAGGAATAAAGGAAATATATTCTCGCTTTCGTGGTTTACGTCGTCAAACGTATGGAAACGACCGAGGGGGGCTGGAGAAAGTTTGGGACACTTGAGTATGTATAACCATGGGCTTGTATCACATCTATCGGAAAACATGTATTATCAGATGAAACTCAAATGAGATCACTACAAACGCTTGGCAGTTAATGTCAAAATGAATTATCCTGTTCTCAGAAATAATTCTTACCTAAAATTGGACACAGAACAAATAGCAATAATAATAATAATAACAATAATATAATAATAATAATAAAACTTATTCTGAACATATACAGTATTGTCAGAGACTAATGTTATTCGGCCATGGTAACATTCAAGCACGCACTGATCCGGAAGGGGGGTACGACAGCAAAAACGAACTTAAGTACAAGGTGGGAAAACGAACCTTACAATGGTCTCCCACATTACACATCATTCTGGCTGTACGCCAGTTTAAGCTACGAAATATGTGCCTTGCATTCCTTTGCCCTTTGTCATTGCCAACTCTTTAATAAAGACCGAGACAGGAGTCACAAAAATTACAATTTCGTAGGGGCCGTAAATCGTGGTAAGAGTTTTCCCATGTACTTCGCTTCTGCCCTGCTCATTTTATCAAAATTCCCGAGATGCACACGAGATCTAACTCTAAATTGACTGGAACGTCTTCCTCAATCCTAAACCAAAGTATTCCGCTGATGAGAAGCCAATATATTTTTCTGAGCTGTCTTCCATTTCCATATTTAGCTGAGAAACAGTTGTTCAATGGACAATAAATTATCCAGTGGCGGATTGGTCTTGAAAGTAAACTTCGATTCTGGTATATCCTTTGCGTTTCAGGCTTTGTCTAGGAATAGCATGGCATATTGAACGCATACAGAGAATGGCAGCACGAATGGTCACAGATTTGTTCACCCACGGGAGTGTGTCACTGAGATGTTGAAAGAACTGAACTGGAAGGCTTCTGAAGATAGAGGGAAACTACCCTGAGACCGTCTATTGATAAAGTTTGTAGAACTGGCTTTAAGTTACAACTCTAGTAATATACTACGGCCCGCTATATATCTCCCCCATAGGGAGGGTGAATTGAACGCGAAAAATCCCAAATAACTGATACAAATTGGACGCACCCTCTTCTATGCACTTCACATTGGTTCGCAGAGTATATGTGTAGATATAGATGTAGAACACGTACATCAGCTATTCCAGAGTCGCAACGGGTGTGATATAACTAATATAAGCAATGAAGGCCACTCGTTTATTACAGTTAACCCTCCTGGTGAACGACGGGTTCGTGTAGTTTCTCTCTTCAACCTATAGACAGGAGCTTGTGGAACTGTGGTCCCAATAGGAAACAATCAGAACCTTGAAAACGTATCCACACACAAAAGAAGCTACTTTTCTCCCGCTCGCGATCTCGGATATGAACCCACAAAATCAACATACAACTCCATCTGCTTTGTCTTTGTTTCGATGTCAAAATATGTTTTTTCGTGTCCTACGCGGGTTTATTTACGTCACATGTCTCACATACTCGCAGCATCGTATTGATGTCCCCATCCGTTCCCTTACAGATAAATCCTTCCAGGTTTTAGTAACGTGTCTTATAAACTGTAAAGTGTTTACATACTGATGATAATACGCAAATAACATTGAAACCAATTCCGTGGGAACCACAACCGTAGGCCCATGGCATACATGGGTGTTACCCTTCCTTTTCATCACCATCACCATAACTATCTTCTTTTTCTTCTTCTTCTTCTTCTTCTTCCTTTTTCTCCTGCTTAGAGTTTCTCACAATTGGTGGTGCGGTTTGCTCTTTTTTCCCTCTGTCGCCATTTTACCCGTTCGTAATGTAGCAGAATGGGACAATATATTCAGAATACACCAACATCGTGTCAACAGTAGTTTACTATACCCACAGTGGTCATTGGATACGTACATTAAAATCATTGATTGGTTTATACGTTAATGTTCACTTTACAAAACAAACACTCTGCTGGATAGTTAGCTGATTTCCATTTTAATTTCGGTTATACTACTCGTTGAAGATCGTCACCAGAACAGGAATGTAAATAGACAAAAAAATTTTGATTTATCGAATTTTCAGGTAGAAAAGAAATAAATACATTCTTAATATTTAAAATAATATTGTCAAAAACTGAATCTGCTTACTTTAAAAGTACCTAACGTTCTCATGTAATGCATTGTATTAGAAATTGGAATTGTATATTTGGTGTGACCGAGCGGTTCTAGGCGCTTCAGTCTGGAACCGCGCGACTGAAACGGTCGCAGGTTCCAATCCTGCCTCGGTCATGGATGTGTGCGATGTCCTTGGGTTAGTTAGGTTTAAGTAGTTCTAAGTTCTAGGGGACTGATGACCTCACATGTTGAGTCCCAAAGTGCTCAGAGCCATTTGAACCATTTGAATTTTACTTTTACGGGAGATAATCCTTGTAAATCTGTAAAACTATTACTCTATACGGGAATTCAACAGAAGCAAGTTCCGTTCATCACTAAACTGTTCAGATCTGTGAAAATTTAGACAATCAACAATATATGTATTTAATTTTTGTTGTTGTTAGTTTATATAAGCTGTGTGCATGGAACCACGGCAGAGAGCAGTGTTTGAGCAGCTTATGTCACGTGACCGCTGCATTAGTCTTTGAGGCGAACGTAACATATTCACATAATCAAGTCACGCTGCGTTGCCTACATCATGTGTAATTAGTATGCTGTACAAAAGTGCTGTAAATGCACTCTGAACTGCAGACATGTTTTACTGGAAAAACTATCAACTTGTCGAATTGCATCACCTACGCGTTGAGCAGCAGTATGGAGTGTTCTCATAGCAAGATTAGTACACTCGAAGACCGTCGTGCAGTGTTCAAGCAGTCACCAGCTAGACCGTCCTACCGTTACCACTGTTGTAGATTGTGCTCCAAGAACATGCCGCAGCATCGCAGATGACTTCCTTCCATCTCGTCTACTGTTGCTACTACTCCACATAACTGACGAACTTCACTAGTGACATAATCGTGCAGTGTTAATGCACGTATACCCATCTGAGCACCTCTGTTTCGCCGCCAGAAAGTCGTTGTTCGTCATCTTTTGTTAAATGCCAGCATTCAGTACCACACAGTGCAACTGAACGGGTTACCGATCGGTATACTTCCGACTGTAAGTCCTGTCAACGCCATTGATTCTGATGGAATCTGAGTCATGTGCACCTCTGGTGAGATACTGCATTTTATGTTGAATCGTAGAGCTACTTCTCCAAGTCTCCTTTTCAGAAGGCAGTAGCACATCATCAGCATAAAGCAACATCCACGGTGCAGTTTTCTGCAGATCTCCCGATCACTTGTGACTGTATCCTTGGGAAAATCGTCCGCTACTCCAACAGCCCACTTTGACAGGTTCTTCAGGTACTCTATGCTGAGGCAGGGCAAGCCAAATCAAATTGTGTGGGACTCGGATAAAGCTACAGTTGCCTTGACGTCTCACTGTGTTTTTCAATAATCTGGCGAGCGGAGTGGATAGCACCTGTCGTCCCACGCTGAACTTTTAAGAGTATGCGGCCTGACCTTCTCCCCTTTCTTTTTCCTCTGTTTCATGGCCCTCAGAACTTTGTCCTTCTCCTGGTGTAGTGCGATCTCTTTAAATAGCATAGTGAAATCTCCCAATTAGGGAAATCTCCGAATATCAGATTTACTCATTCCCAATTACTTCATTTTCTCCCGAATGAATTTGAAACATACGACTAAAACCAGCAGCAGTGACATTAGCGGTGCCTCCGACATTTGAAAGACGGGAATGTGGGTAGCCCAGCTAGTAATTCTGCCTGTGTGGCTGGGGCACGCCATCATCCAACTAACAGCCTGTTGTCGGTCTTCAAGTGAAAAGCTTTTTATGCTCTAGGCAGATCCCGAATTCCTCCGAAGTGAACAAAACTGTCAAAGCCTCAAGCTAAGAAACAGACTATTTTCTTTTCTCTAGCGGGAACAGTCTTCATGAGACACACGAAACCGGCCGTGCGTGCTCCGGATAGTACTGAATATACACAGTTGCCATCCCCACCATCGAAGCATGAATTCTAACTATAAGCTCCTTCTCGAAGGCTGTTGTGGCTAAAACAAGAGCTTTGCCTGGAGCCTCCTTCAACCCCTGAAACGGGGCCTCTTGAGACTCAAACCACTCAGACTGACATCCGTTTTTGAGTAATTCATTCAGTGGCTTGACTAATTGCGTGAAACTCGGAACAAAGTATTTAAAAATATTACCATGCCGACAAAACTGTCTCCTTCGCATTCCTCAGTATAGGATATTCCACAATCGCTCTTCAACTTATTCCATTTAACTATCAACCCCACCTTCATAAGGCGAGTCCCACGTGCTCCTCAAGACCCTACTTAAAGACCACTAAATCCGTCAATGGTATGGACCGGAGGACTAGCTGCTACAATCTACTGTCGATCTAGACTTGCCTGATAGGTGTGGCCGTAAAACTATGGAAGCGGAATAAGGTGACTTAGAAATGCAAATAACACCTTGCTGAGACATTTCTTCCACTAATCCTCTTAACTCTTTCTAAGCAGTAACAGACGATAGGGAGACCGTGTCAGTCGGATTATATCTACCAACTCAATCCAATATTTGACTAAGTATCTATCTCCACTCTGTCAGTTAGCAAATCCTTGAACTCTCAACATAATCAATTTACTTGTTCTCTACTACTTGGTGGTAAGTGATGGAGTTGTACTGTATCACCTCCCCCATCCTCATACTGTAGCACAGCTACAGCTGACTCTAACTTCTTCTAATACCAACAAATACGCCACCGCCAACCTTGTTTAGCCTATCCTCTCGGAACACCGTTAGGTTCTTCGCAAAAATTTCGGCTGAGCTTATATCCGGTTTTATCCAGCTTTCAGTGCCTACAACGATTTGACCATGTGCTTTCTATTAGCGGTTGGAGCTCTGGTACTTTCCCAACACAGCTACGACAATTTACAACTGTTATACCAATGGTTCCTCTATCTACGTTCTTCCTGTGTTCGGCCTGCACTCTTTGTGACTGAAGCCCTTCTTGTGTTTTCCCGAGACCCTCTAACTTAAAAAACCACCCAGTCCACGCCACACAGCCCCTGCTACCCGTGTAGCCGCCTCTTGCGTATAGTGGACACCTGACCTATTCAGAGAAACCCGAAACCCAACCACCCTTTGGCACAAGTCGAGGAATCTGCAGCCTACACGGACGCAGAACCGTCTAAGCCTCTGATTCAGACCATCCACTGGGCTCTGTACCAGAGGTACGCAATCGGTCCTGTCGACTATGCTGCAAATGGTCAGCTCTGCTTTCATTCTGCAAGCAAGACTGGCAGCCTTCACCACTTCTGTTAGCCGCTCGAAACCAGAGAGAATCACTTCTGATCCAAAGTGACACACATCATTGGTACCGACGTGAGCAACCACCTGCAGTTGGCTGCACCATGAGCTCTTCATGGCATCCGGGAGGACCTTTCCCACATCTGGAATGACTCCACCCGGTATGCACACGCAGTGCACATTGGTTTTCTTTCCCTTCTTGTCAGCCAAGTCCCTAATGGGCCACATAACGAGCCTAACGTTGGAGCTCCCAACTACCAATAATCTCACCATCTGCCCGGTTCTTGCAGGCTGAGTGGTTTCCTCTGAAACAGGACAGGCGGCAGAATCTGGCTCAGCGGCAGTGTCAGCCGCAGACAGCACCTGGAACCTGTTTGTCAGACAAATCGGGGAGGCCTTACTTGCGGCCGCCTGGGAAGTCTTTCGCCGCCTGCTTCGCCGCAGGGCGACCTCCCAATCAGCGCGAGCAGTAACTGGGTTGGCCACCGGTGAGGACCGATCGGAGGACTCAGACGTGCTGGACGTCCGTTGGATCCCCACGGCCGGCCCACAACAGTGGTGCCCATCCAGTGCAGCCTCAATCTGTGTAACCGAAGCCATCACAGCCCGAAACTGAGAGCGAAGTGTCACCAACTCGGCTCGCATCCGCACACAACAATCGCAGTTCCTGTCCATACTATAGACCGTGGAAAACTAAACTATGCAGATAAACGGACTACCGGCACGTGCTGCGAAACTCTACTGTAGACCCTAACGAAAACGCACGAACTGTGTCTAGTAATACGCAGATATTCAAAAACCTAACTACCGAAGCACTCAGGTGGAACTAAATAATTCGCCCCTGATTAGGAACTTGTGATATGTCACAAAATCGATTTACTTTCCAACGCAAACGAAAACGCGAGAAGTGTGGCTATTAGGTATTAAATTTACACGCAGAAACTCAAACTAAACTGTTAAGGCACAGAGATGATATAATAAAATTCGCTCCTGGTTAGGAAATCGTAAATGTCAGAAAAGCGGTTACTTCCGTGTTGCTGCTTGTGTGTCGGTCGGCTGCTACTGCCTGACTCATACGAAGCTTCACCCACCTTAAACCCTCGTCAACCACACACAATCTGTTGGCTATGAAGCCAACTCTGACTCACGACTGTCCCCGAGCTACACGTATAACGAACATCACACGTCAGCTCACAATTAACTTCACCAGAAATGAATTGCGTCCTATGTCTCAGATGCGCGATCCTTCTGCTGACACTACTATGGGAAGCTAATGTGCTCAGAATCTCTGCTGCACACTCACGAAACCATCATCTCCCGTGTTCAGTTGTTTCTTCTGCTGCAAGCAATCCCACATAAAGTGGTTTATGGCATCACAGAGAAAACAGCCATTAGATCTTGCTTCTTAGTTTTGCCAATCTCTTCCTTCATGTACTATGTCTTTTTCCTATTTGACCCCATTCTTTTGCTTAACATACCTAGACACTTCAATCTGCTGCACTAACTCCAGTCCTTAAACGTTTGAGATCGTTAGGGAAACATCCCCTGCAAATGACCAGCTGGTTTGATTCCTTCCACAATATTGGCTACAATTGCTGCTTTCATTTATGGAAGAGTAAATGTGCTTTAGTTGTATATATCTGATCTTCACATACAATAATCGGCTCCTATACTCCCTGCTCATGGCCATAACACAGACAGATTAATTTCTGTGTTGCTCTATGGAGTTACTTTCTCACATAACTGTTGATGGAAGGCCACCACCATTTCCCCTTCAAATATGGCATTAGCTACTCTTTGTACCAGAATAACTCCAGTATAGGGATACAATAACAGTAATACTTCCACATACCTTAGCCTAAAGGTTAATTTACATTCACTTAGTGATAGCACACAGTATAAACGTTTTACAGTCGCTGGTATTGAAACCACAGAAAACTCGCGATTAGTCTTTATTCCTGCTAATGTATGAGGTAATCTAGTGAACTACATTTCACACATTCTAGCTTCCAGCTCTAGTAGCTCTACCTGTTCTGTTTGATTAACCTCCTCCCTTGCTATAACATTTAAATCTCATCTGCTACCTTGCGAGGATATTCACATATTAATTCGCTGTTAACAGTATCTGCTTGCGATGCCCCCCACTGTAAGTTATTTAATTCTTCCTTTCTGCTTCCTGCGCTAGAAACCTCGAATCGTTAACCCTATTTACATAATGCATAGTCATAGTCTTCACTCTATCCAAAAAAATGATGCATCTACATCAGTGCCAATTTATTGTTGTCAAATCCACACTCAATTGCAATAACCCACCCACCACCTGTCAGAACTGTTGCGACAACTTGGCCACAGTGCTTGCAGGTGTTCACCGTTGAATGCATACTTCAGAAGCCAAATCTTCTTGTGTGGCCTTGCTGTGGCTCGTGCCTCCATAACAGCCAAACAAAGGAAACCAAGACACAGTTCCTCAACATTTAATGTCAATGCTGTGTGTACCAAGCTAGCACAACACATAACCAAGCTCTGCCAACAGATTGTAGCTTGCTGGACCAACAATCAACAGGTCTGTGGATCGAAACCAGACTCTGCTACAAATTGTAATGCCAGAACTGGGCGGAGTGGGCCTTTGAGTTGAGGCTGTCCAGTCATGAACTTCTTTTATAACATCATTTATTAACAAACACACTGGGGGATTTTGCGATGATGTTTCAAACTTTCATCATCACAAAATCATCCTGTATGTCATTACACTGACATCAGTATAAATGTTTGTCACTTAATATAAAAATAAATAATAGTCTACCCAGAAATAATTCTTACCTAATAATGGACAGAGCACAATTAATAATAACAATAATAATAACGATAGTAATAATAACATGAGAATAAAACTTTTCATAAAGAGGTACAATATTTCCAAACAATAATCTTATTTGGTCCCAGTGCCATACAAGTGGGCACAAACCCTGAAATAATGAACAGAAATTAAAAGCTTTGCAATATCAACCTGAGGTGATCTTGTAAGTGGGCAACCGTAATAACATATTTTGCTAAATGAACAACGACGCAACAAGAGCTACACTCTACTACCAAGAAACTCCACCATCGAGTACACTAATACGACTGAGGACATGACTACACAGAGCTATGTATTACATTGAGAAGTAACAGTATCTTAACACAGAAAAATTTACAGCTATGTACAATGATTGAAACATGACACCTGCATGAATACAAACCACGATACATAAGTCATCTACATCTACATGAACACTATGAAAATCACACTTAAGTGTCTGGCAGAGGGTTCATCGAACCATCGTCACAATAATTTCGAACAGCGCGGAAAAAAACCAACACCTATATCTTTCGTGCGAGCTCTGATTTCCTTTACTACATTATGTTGACCTTTTCTCCCTATGCAGGTCGGCGTCAACAAAATATTTTCGCATTCCCAGGAGAAAGTTGCTGATTGAAATTTCGTGAGCAGATCCCGCCGCAACGAAAAACACCTTTGTTTTAATTGATGTCCACACCAAACCCTGTAACATTTCAGGGACACTCGCTCCCCTGTTTCGCAACAGTATACAACGTGCTGCCCTTCTTTGAACTTTCTCGATGTACTCCGTTCATCACACCTGAGAAGCATCCCAGACGGCACAGCAGTACTCGGAAAGAGGCTGGACGAGCGAAATGTAGACAGTCTCTTTAGTAGATTTGTTATATTTTTCCTGTCTGCCAGTAAAACGTAGTCTTCTATTTGCCTTCCATACAACATTTTCTATGTGTTCTTCCCAATTTACATTGTTGCTGATTGTAATTCCTAGGTACTTAGTTCAAATTTAGAGCCTTTACATTTGACTGATTTATCGTCTAACTAAGGTTTTAAGGACTCCTTTTAGCGGTCATGTGGATGACCCCGAACTTTTCATTATTTAGAGTCAATTGCCAATTTTGGCACAATAAATATACCTTTTCTAAATCGTTGTGCAATTTGTTTCGATATTATGATAACTTTACTAGACGATAAACGACGACATCATCTGAAACGATCGAAGACAGCTGCTCATATTCTCTCCCAAACCGTTTTTGTCTCCTAAATCGTTTATATAGATAAGGAAATGTGGAGGGCCTATAACAGTACCTTGGGGAACGCCAGAAATCACTTCTGTTTGACTCAATAACTTTCCGTCAGTTACTACGAACAGTGACCTCACTGACAAGAACTCACGAATCCAGTCTCATAACTGAAGCGATATTCCATAAGAAAGAAATTTCACTACAAGCCACTTGTGTCGTACAGTGTCAAAAGCCTTCCGGAAATCTAGAAATACGGAATCAATTTGAAATTCCTTGTCAGCAGCGCTCAACACTTAGTGTGAGTAAAAATCTAATAGTGTTTCACAAGAATGATGTTTTTTAAATCAGTGTTCACTGTGTATCAATAGACCGTTTTCTTCGAGGTAATTCATAATGTTCGAAATCAATATATGTTGCAAAATCCTGCTGCATATTGACGTTAACGATGTGGGCCTGTAATTTAGTGGAATACTCCTACTACCTTTCTTGAATATTGGTCTGACCTGTGCAACTTTCCAGTCTTTGGGTACGGATCTTTCGTCGAGCGAACGGTTGTATATGAGTTTTAAGTATGGAGCTAATGCATCAGCATACTCCGAAAGGAACCTAATTTGTATTCAGCCTGGACCGGAAGACTTGCATTTATTAAGTGATTTGAGTTGCTTCACTTCTCTGAGGATATCTGCTTCTAAGTTACTCAAATTGTCAGCTGTTATTTATTCGAATTCTGGGATATTTACTTCGTCTTCTTTGTTGAAGGAATTTCGGAAGGCGGTGTTTAGTAACTCTGTTTTGGCAACACTGTAGTCGATAGTACACTACTGGCGATTAAAATTGCTACACCACGAAGATGACGTGCTACAGACGCGAAATTTAACCGACAAGAAGAAGATGCTATCATATGCAAATGATTAGCTTTTCAGAGCATTTACACAAGGTTGGCGCCGGTGGCGACACCTACAACGTGCTGACATGAGGAAAGTCTCCAACCGATTTCTCATACACAAACAGCAGTTGACCGGCGTTGCCTGGTGAAGCGTTGTTGTGATGCCTCGTGTAAGGAGGAGGAATGCGTACCATCACGTTTCCGACTTTGATAAAGGTCGGATTGTAGCCTATCGCGATTGCGGTACATCGTATCGCAATATTGTTGCTCGCGTAGGTAGACACCCAATGATTGTTAGCAGAATATGGGATCGGTGGGTTCAGGAGGGTAATACGGAACGCCGTGCTGGATCCCAACGGCCTCGTATCACTAGCAGTCGATATGACATTCATCTTATCCGCATGGCTGTAACGGAACATGCAGCCACGTCTCGATCCCTGAGTCAACAGATGGGGACGTTTGCAAGACAACAACCATCTGCACGAACAGTTCGACGACGTTTGCAGCAGCATGGACTATCAGCTCGGAGACCATGATTGCGGGTACCCTTGACGCTGCATCACAGACAGGAGCACCTGCGGTGGTGTATTCAACGACGAACCTGGGTGCACGAATGGCAAACGTCATTTTTTCGGATGAATCCAAGTTCTGTTTACAGCATCATGATGGTCGCATCCGTGTTTGGCGACATTGCGGTGAACCCACATTGGAAGCGTGTATTCGTTATCGCCATACTGGCGTATCACCCGGTGTGATGGTACGGGGTGCCATTGGTTACACGTCTCGGTCACCTCTTGTTCGCATTGACGGCACTTTGAACAGTGGACATTACATTTCAGATGTGTTACGACCCGTGGCTCTACCCTTCATTCGATCCCTGCGAAACCCTACATTTCAGCAGGATAATGCACGACCGCATGTTGGTGGTTCTGTACGGGCCGTTCTGGATACAGAAGAAGTTCGACTGCTGCCCTGGCCAGCACATTCTCCAGATCTCTCATCAATTGAAAGCGTCTGGTCAATGGTGGCCGAACCAGTCACTACTCTTGATGAACTGTGGTATCGTGTTGAGGCTGCATGGGCAGCTGTACCTGTACACGCCATCCAAGCTCTGTTTGACTCAATGCACAGGCGTATCAAGGCCGTTATTACGGCGAGAGGTGGTTGTTCTGGGTACTGATTTCTCAGGATGTATACACTCAAACTGCGTGAAAATGTAATCACATGTCAGTTCTATTATAATATATCTGTCCAATGAATACCCGTTTATCATCTGCATTTCTTCTTGGTGTAGCAATTTTAATGGCCAGTAGTGTATTTCCATCGCAGTCGCGCAAACAAGGCATTGATTGTGTCCTGCCACTAGCATACTTTACATTCGGCTAGTTTCTCTTTGTGTTTTCTGCCAGGTTTTGAGAAAAATTTTCTTTGTGGATGCAATTATAAGCGTCTCGCCCTGACGTCCACGCTAAATTCCGAGCTTCTGTTAAAGATGGCCAATCTTGGAGATTTTGGGTTCGTTTAAATTTGGCATGTTTTATTCGTTGTTTCTGCAAGAGTGTTCTGACGCATTGTGTGTATTACGGAGGATCAGCTCCGTTGTTTCTTAATTTATTTGGTATAAATCTCTCAATTGTTGTCGTTACCATCTGTTTGAACTCAAGCCACATCTGGTCTACACTTATATTGTTGATTTGCAAGGAGTGGAGATTGTATCTCAGGACGACATTAAGTGATGTCTATCTGCTTTTTTGAACAGGTATATTCTCGTTTATTCTTGGAGAATTTGGGGGTTACAATATCCAGTCTCTCTAACACAACCCTGTGTTAATTAATCCCTGTATCCGTTTCGGTGCTCGTTTAGCTCAGGATTATTTGTTGCTATGAGGTCAAGCATGTTTTCACAACCGTTACGCTTCGTGTGGGCTCATGAACTAACTGCACATAGCACAATTACTGATGTGGTTTCATACGTACCTCCAGGTTTAAACATGTATTTTCGCGGCCGGCTGGTGTGGCCGTGCGGTTCTAGGCGCTTCAGTCTGATATCGCGTGACCGCTACGGTCGCAGGTTCGAATCCTGCCTCGGGCATGGATGTGTGTGATGTCCTTAGGTTAGTTAGATTTAAGTAGTTCTAAGTTCTAGGGGACTGATGACCACAGATGTTAGGTCCCTTAGTGCTCAGAGCCATTTTTTTTTTTTTTTTTGTATTTTCGCCAACATATGAAGGATAAATTAAAGTCACCAACAACTATAATCGTATGAGTCGGGTACGTGATTGAAATCAAACTCAAGTTTTCTTTGAACCTTTCAGCAACTGTATCATCTGAATTGAGGTGTCTGTAAAAGGATCCAATTATTATTTTATTCCGGTTCCCAAGAATGACCCATATTAGCTCACAGAAACTATCTACTTCGGTTTCCCTACATGATGACCTACTTCTAATAGCAATAAACACTCCACCGCCAACTGTGTTTAGCGTATACTTTCCAAAAATCGTTAGGTTCTTCGAAAAAATTTCGCCAAAATTATCTCCAGCTTTAGCCAGCTTTCAGTGCCTATTACAATTTGAATATCATGCTTTCTATTAGCACTTGGAGCTCTGGTACCTTCCCAACACAGCTACGACTACTCTCAACTGTTATACCGGTGGCTCCTGTGTCTACGTTCTTCCTGTGGTCGACCTGCATCCTTTGAGACTGAAGCCCTTTTTGTATTTCCCCGAGACTCTCTAACCTAAAAGACCGCCCGGTCCACGCCACACAGCCCCTGCTACCCTGTTTCCGGCTCCTGCGTGTAGTGGACTCCTCACCTATTCAGCCGAACCCGAAACCCACCCACACCCCTATGGCACAAGTCGAGGAATCTCCAGCCTATACGGCGGCAGAACCGTCTGAGCCTCTGATTCGAACCCTCCTGTACTTTTTCCTCCTATCTATGTAATTATGTAGTTATGTAGTTCTCAATTCGTTCGAGCAATCACTCATTCGTAATAGGAAACACAGTCATAACTCAGTCACTCAAAATGATTCAGAAATTTTACTTGTCAGAATGAAATCAGGCGATAAATCGTCTTCTCTGCACAGGCTCGTGCTTTGCGGCAGTCTGCTAATCTGTACAAATGAAATGCCTCGTATTTTTGGGAGAGTTGTATAATCAGTCGGGAAACCTCATATCAAGCGGATATTTGGCTTTGATGAAGTTTAACCTTCCGAAGAAGTAATGGAGCTCTTGGATTATTAAATGCAGGTTCGTATCCAATCTTTCGAAAGTTCCCTTCTGATTAACAACTACGCAATATATCGATGAATATTATTAATTCTCAAATGTTAAAAATGTTAATTGTTACACACCTTTTGTATGAAGGAGCAATATATATATATATATATATATATATATATATATATATATATATATATATATATATATATATATATATATATATATATATATATATATATATATATATATATATATATATATATATATATATATATATGGGCAACGGCCTTGCCGCAGTGGCTACACCGGTTCCCGTGAGATCACCGAAGTTAAGCGCTGTCGGGCGTGGCCGGCGCTTGGATGGGTCACCATCCCGCCGCCATGTGCTGTTGCCATTTTTCGGGGTGCACTCAGCCTCGTGATGCCAATTGAGGAGCTACTCGACCGATTAGTAGCGGCTTCGGTCAAAGAATACCGTCCTAACGGTCGGGAGTGCGGTGTGCTGACCACACGCCCCTCCTTATCCGCATCCTCCTCGGAAGATGACACGGCGGCCGGACGGTCCCGGAAGGGCCACTTGTGGCCTAGAGACGGAGCAAAAAAAAAAATATATATATATATATATATATATATCCCTTTTAATCGTACAATTTCGTATCATTTATCTTTTGTCATAAATCTCAATATTCAGATTACAATTCTTCAAACAATGCTCAGGCTAATCGGCACGAAGACAATCTCGGAAGCTTCTTTTTTAACAACCACCAGAGAGGGTACTAAAAGAATAATTATGCGCTCATGGCATAGCTATTGTATGAAACTACTTTGCGCATGAATTCTGCGAGTATGAAGATAGAAAATTAGTAAACGTCATTCGAGGGTAGAATTGTATCAGAATAATTCATCGAACATAGAGAGATATTAGACTCCTTTGGCTCTGTACCAGAGGTCGCAATTGGTCCTGTTGTCTGCACTGCAAATGGTGAGCTCTGCTTCCATGTCGGAAGCAAGACTGGCAGCCTTTACCACTTCTGTTAGCCGCTCAAAACCAGAGACAATCTCTTGCAATCAAAAGTGACACCCATCACACCCGCGAGTCGCCACCTGCAGCTGGCTACACCCTGTGCTCTTCATGGCATCTGGAAAGACCTGATAAACTTCTGGAATGACCCCACCTGGTATGCACACTGAGTGCACATTGGCTTTCTTCCCTCTTTGGTAGCCATGTTCCTAAGCAGCCCCAAATTGTGCCTCACATTGGAGCTCCCAGTTGCGAATAATCCCACCCTCTGTGATTGCCCAGATCTTGCAGGCTGAGAGGTTTCGTCTGAAACAGAACAAGTGACTGTATCTGGCTGAGCGACAGTTCCAGCCACAGACAGTAACTGGAACCTGTTTGTGAGAATAACCCGGAAGGCCTTACATGCGGCCCCCTCGTAAGTCTTTCGCCACCTGCCACGCCCTGAGGCGTCCTCCCAATGGACCACAGGTGAGGGGTCAACCTCAGTGTGAGCAGTAACTGGGCTGGCCACCGGTGAGGACCGATTGGCAGACTCAGGTGCGCCGGACGCCCATCAGATCGCCACGGCCGGCCCACAACAGTGATGCCCATCCACTGCAGCTTCGAGCTGTGTAACCGAAGTCACCACAGCCTGGAGCTGAGAGCAAAGAGTCACCAACTCGGCTCGCAACTGCACACAGCAATCACAGTCCCTACCTATACTAAAGAGCGTGGAAAATTACACTACACAGACAAGCAAGGGGCAATTGACACATACTACAGAACTCTACTGTAGACACAGAGGGAAATGCAAGAACCATGGCGAATAAAAGAATTCATGCTCGTTCCTTTGTTAATAAAACATGTAACTGCTAAAAATTTGGTTATTATTATCGTTGTTTTGGCAGTGTCGATAAGCACATAGTTTGATATTAGAACAGATTTTATATGGGGCTTAAGTCCATGGTAATTTTATATGTGTGGCCAGGTAGTATTCCTAAAGGGTCTGCTGCCTCTGTGTTAACACTCCGCCAGCTACATACTGCTGCACGGCACGCTTGTGAGAATCGTCTTCGCCAACAAAATGCGAGGACGATTTGATGATCTTATCTGCTATGCGCATTTTATCGACTGGATTTTTATGAAGACATATATACATGGGGAGCCGTCTGACCTCATGTGATGTAACACGGCAGTTTAATAACAAGTTCCTTAAGGCGCTTGGAATTTTATACATTCTATATAGTCCTTGATACGGATTGCAGTCTCCCTCCCTTCCCCTGATTAGCTTTATGTTTTCCCCGTAGATCAGGTGATGGCAGCATACGAGTGTTGAAACCGCTCATCTTAGAATAAATGAAAGTGTCTATACTGTCATCGCAGTGTACGAAGTGTGTTCGTTTACTACCGTACCGATCGTACCGCTGCACAGCACTTGTACTTTACAAAATTATTCGACATTAACACAAAGAGAAATAATATGTTTGGGAGAAGCCATTTATCTGATATATGAATGTCCTTTCAGGCATGTCTAAAACAACAGACACGACACAATCATATAACTGACTCTCCTTGATGGGCAATGAATCTACAGCCTTCAGTGTGGATGCACACTTACACTCGACCTCCAGCCGGAATCTAAAATTATCGAGTATGGAGGACGTGGACGGCGACTGTGGACGGGTGCCGCCGGGGGGCAGTGCGCAGCGCAGAGGCAGCCAGCGCTACTACAGTACATGCTGTGCCCGGGTAGCGCAGCGGTTGACGCGTCTGCCCAGTGAGCAAGAGATCCCCGGTTCGAGTCCTCGTCTTGCACACATTTTCACTCGTCGCAGCTCATTCCACACACAGTTCCAGTACACCTGATGTCAATAGTTACATCCCTTTCCTTTCTTTTCTCCCCACTCCTCCTCCAGTTCACACAGTATGTATCACAGGCGCAAATACAGAGGAGTATCTCTTCTTTCGAACACAGGTGGCAGTGGATGGGAATGTGAGTCAGCCGGCGAGCGTGCCGAGACACTCACCGCGTTCGCAGTTAACAATGTGTCCGGGCGGCGCAGTGGTTGTATCTTGTAGCTAGTAAGCAGGAGATACCGGGTTCGAGTACTGGTGCAGCACACATTTTCACTCGTCACATCTGATTCCGCTCAAATCCCTATCCGGATGATATTATTAATTCCTTCCCTTTCTTTTCCTTTTTCCCCATCCCCTTTCAGTTTACATCTGAGCAATAGTTTAAATGCCCTGCTACAGTAGATACAGCTGCCTGTAAGAACGAAAAGGAAGGCGCGCTATACGACTACACCAATCACCTGTGCTAAGAGTGAGCAGGCGATGGAAAGAATGGCCACTCTGATTATATCCGTCTGCTGGCTCTACGAGTGTCAAACATGAGCTGCTTGTATAATGATCCAAAATATTGCTCATGCATTGCTTATTAAATTACTTACTATGTCCGTGTGTGAAATGGATAAGAATAGCAATGCCTTCAAACACATCTGCACAGTATTTACAACTGTCAGCTGTGCAAAACATTCAGCTGGTGTATTTACTGGACCAGAGACGAGAAAGTTAAAGTGTTACCCACAGTTTGAGAATACAAAGACCCAAGTTGAGAAACAAGAGTGAACAAATTTAAGAAACGTTATTGAAAACTTTCCGGGTAATCGCGTGGCTCAACAGTGCCAAGAAATGGTTCAGGAACTGTTGTAAAACTTGAAAATTCATAGACCCAACGTAAGAATCGAATTGGATTTTTTACAAATGGCTCTGAGCACTATGGGACTTAACATCTGTGGTCATCAGTCCCCTAGAACTTAGAACTACTTAAACCTAACTAACCTAAGAACATCACACACATCCATGCCCGAGGCAGGATTCGAACCTGCGACCGTAGCAGTCGCACGGTTCCGGACTGCGCGCCTAGAACCGCTAGACCACCGCGGCCGGCGGATTTTTTTTTTTTTTTTTTTACATTCTCACATACACCATTTCCCTCATATTCTTGCAGTTTACGGCGAGGAACATGGTGAACGCTTTCATCCAGAGTTAAAAGGACGTTTGAAAAAGATATTACGGAGGTCGCATGGTTAATATGATGGCCGACTAGTTGGACTCGGAAAAGTGGCATCACCCACACATGAAGTTGTGGTAAAATGGCTAAACGAAAAATATTTCTTCCTTGTTGTTGTTGTTGTGGTCTTCTGAGACTGGTTTGATGCAGCTCTCCATGCTACTCTATCCTGTGCAAGCTTCTTCATCTCCCAGTACCTACTGCAACCTACATCCTTCTGAATCTGCTTAGTGTATTCATCTCTTGGTCTCCCTCTACGATTTTTACCCTCCACGCTGCCCTCCAATGCTAAATTTGTGATCCCTTGATGCCTCAAAACATGTCCTACCAATCGATCCCTTCTTCTAGTCAAGTTGTGCCACAAACTTCTCTTCTCCCCAATTCTATTCAATACCTCCTCATTAGTTACGTAATCTACCCACCTTACCTTCAGCATTCTTCTGTAGCACCACATTTCGAAAGCTTCTATTCTCTTCTTGCCCACACTAGTTATCGTCCATGTTTCACTTCCATACATGGCTAGACTCCATACAAATACTTTCAGAAACAACTTCCTGACACTTAAATCTATACTCGATGTTAACAAATTTCTCTTCCTCAGAAACGCTTTCCTTGCCATTGCCAGGTCTACATTTTATATCTACTTCGACCATCATCAGTTATTTTGCTCCCCAAATAGCAAATCTCATTTACTAATTTAAGTGTCTCATTTCCTAATCTAATTCCCTCAGCATCACCCGATTTAATTCGACTACATTCCATTATCCTCGTTTTGCTTTTGTTGATGTTCATCTTATATCCTCCTTTCAAGACACTGTCCATTCCGTTCAACTGCTCTTCCAAGTCTTTTGCTGTCTCTGACAGAATTACAATGTCATCGGCGAACCTCAAAGTTTTTACTTCTTCTCCATGAATTTTAATGCCTACTCCGAATTTTTCTTTTGTTTACTGCTTGCTCAATGTACAGATTGAATAACATCGGGGAGAGGCTACAACCCTGTCTCACTCCTTTCCCACCCACTGCTTCCATTTCATGTCCCTCGACTCTTACAACTGCCATCTGGTTTCTGTACAAATTGTAAATACCCTTTCGCTCCCTGTATTTTACCCCTGCCACCTTCAGAATTTGAAAGAGAGTATTCCAGTTAACATTGTCAAAAGCTTTCTCTACGTCTACAAATGCTAGAAATGTAGGTTTGCCTTTCCTTAATCTTTCTTCTAAGATAAGTCTCTACCGTATATTCCTTCGCCGTCGGCGTTGTCGTTGTTACCGTGAGACACCGTTATACCAAGAGGAAAGGCGCGTCGATCTTTGAGCATGAGATATGATGACCTTAAGCCATTGACAACACACAACGGTCACGGTAGCACCTGATTCCAGAATAGCTGCAGTAGTTAAGATCTACGAACTATCCCCTCTTGACCAGGTCCCCAAAACTTAACTCGTAACGAGATCCCTTCAAAGCAAATTGTCATGACGATCGTCTATAAAGGCTTCGTACAACGAGAAGAAATGTTACAGTCTATGGAATAATAACAGATACGACCAAACTGTCTTGTCCCTTCTGCTTTATTTAACATAACTTCGTTCACAGTTTCATTTCGCATTCACCACTCATTCACCGAAACCCTTTGATGAACAGTTTTGGTTGCTTGACACCAACAGTCAATGATAATGATACAGCTTTTCTCCTTTTTATAAATTGAAGCCCGCTCTCCGGGATGTAATAAAAAAAACCGGTCTCAATACCGCGTCCCTCGTGAGATGCGAATATACTTATCCCGGAATTTACCGCCCTGTAGGTGTACTCAATTTAGTGACCACACTTCACTGTCCGCTATTTTACGTAACTGAATGTCCATTTTTTAGTCTGATTATACACTGTAGCTATTTAAAATTCGCCCCTATATTTTTCACAACGCACAATTAGCACTTCGTCACTTGTTTTCTTTTTTTTTTTTTTCTTCTAAGAGTAAACGGAAAAAAAGACGCCGTATCATCGGCTTAGTCGATATAAAGCAAAACACCTTAATATGCCCAATTTTACCTCTTCTTATAGGATCGGCTACCTTACCCATGAATTTATTACATATTATTTCCAATAACGCTAAACAGATATCGCCGTTATATTTTAATTGTATTCAAAAGCATGTTACTACTAATATGACCGACCAAATCGTAACAAATCGCGCGGCGTGCGTTTTTAACGATAACTTTACGCTATTCAAGTTCCGTTACAGCTGTCTTGACTCGTAATGTTACACGGCCCCCCAGACTGTGATGTCTTGAAGAGGGTTCCAGACAGAACAGGCTTTTTTTATGTGTGTACTGTGACAGGAGAGGGTATTTGTTTCGGCGAATACACTCACTCTCAGATTCACTCAACAAGTCAGTACATACATTCTACAATATTTAAGTTGAGTTAATGGGCCTAGACAAAATGCCCTTAACTAAATTCCACATTTGTTTATAGGTTGTCTTAGGAGCACTTCGCACTAATCACTTCATTTTCACACCACATTTTTTTTTTTTTTCCTTGGATGAAGCCCTCAGTTCTTCAACCGACTGTGCAAGGCAGGGATCACAGCCGGGTTCGACGATTGGCATCCTAGGCCAAAACCCTTATCAGGCCACTTGTTTAACCAGAGAGGATTTGGTCCTTTTTTCCTCTTAATTCCACTTTTAAATCATCCATCCTCGCTGTTCGGTGAGAGGATAAATCGTATTTCAGCGTTGTCATTGTTGTTGATACCAAGAAGGTATCTCATGGAAATCGTCGGTACATTCTTTAATTTTCTTTGTAAGTTAGTATAAGTACGTATTTATCCATTGGTGCTTTTATTTAGTCCACTGAGTGTAGTCTTGGTATCATTCAGTGTTTCTTGAATCTATATTTTGCTCATTATTGATAATACTTCTTCAGGTCTATGTGAGGGAACAAGCCTTTAATTACATCAGTATCACAATCTGCCAGGAGGTAGCTCCCTTCATGAGGTATTTTCATTATTTTATATGGACCTGTATATAAATATTGCCATTTCTTATTCAGTCTTTTCCTGGTTGATGCTTTTGGGTGATTTCTCAATAAAATTTCTTCCCTTACATCATATGTGACTACTTTCCTCACATTTTTATCAAAACGGGTTTTTCTCAATTGTGCTTGATGCTTCAGGTTTTCGTAGACCTTCTTCACCATATCTTCTTTCTTGGTAATCTTTTGTTCTATCGCAGGTAATTTCTTCATCCATTCTGGCACAATACTGTCACCAAATACTATTTGGTTAGGTGAATAACCTGTCGATAAGTGTGGTAAGTCATTATACACTTTCTCAAATTCATAAATCCAATCGATCCATTTATAATGTTGTTTGGGTATATACGTCCGTAAAAATCGGTTCAACTCTCGGAAGATTCTTTCAACCGGATTTCCACAAGGGTAAAATCTTGAGATGTAAATGTGCTGGATTCCTTGTTCTTTCATAGTGTCTCTCCATACTTTACTTGTATAATAAGCAGCATTGTCTGTCAAGATCATTATAGGTTTGCCAAGCTCAGTTATATAGTTGTTGATAAATTTGCGTAACATGGGTCGAACGTGGAGATTTTTCAAAGGATATAATTTCACATATTTTGAAAAGAGATCATAGAAAGCCAATACATATTTGAACCGTCCACGTGTCACGGGACATGGCCCACAGACATCACATGACACCAACATTAAAGGTTGTTGTGGGATGATAGGATGTAATTCTATCTTCCGACAATAGTTTATGGGTTTCGCCTTCTGACATATTTTGCACTTCTTAATAATATTTGTAGCTATACGTCCCAAATTTGGATGATAGCAGTATTGTGCTATTTTGGCTGTACATTTAGCGGAACCAAAATGACCCCAATTCAAGTGAGTGTACCATACTAGTGATTCTAAATATTTATTTGGAACACAAAGTTTCCAGACATCTTCTTCATCCTTCCTCCGATACAATATTCCGGATTTTAATTGATACTGTTCTTGAGAGTGACTTAGCGTTTTGCTTTCAACAGCATGCCTAATGGCTTTCCACAACTTATCATCTTCTTGCAGTTGTGGAAGACTTCGAGATAGCTGTGAAATCTGCCTCTCACAATATTGCCTTGATAAATTCATGACTTTAAAGTCAATAGTCCGTTCTTCACACTCGTCATCATTCTTTCTTTTCGGTAGTCTTGAAAGAGCATCGGCTATGATGTTGTCTTTCCCTCTGATGTATTTGAGCGTAATATCATATTCTTGCAGTAGCAAGGCCCACCGGGTTAAACGTGAATGGAACATCCTTCCTGTTAAAATAAAAGATAAAGCTTTGTGGTCGCAGAATACAATGATCTTCTTTCCGTATACAAAATAGCGAAACTTCCTAAGGGACCAGACCACGGCCAGTACTTCCAATTCAGTAGTACAATATGCACGTTCACAGCTAGAGAGTGTTCTGCTGGCAAACCCAATTATTTTGATGGTACTGATATCTTCTGGATTGTCCATCTGGAAAAGAGTGGCACCCAATCCTGTTTCAGAAGCATCCGCAGCAATATAAAAATCTTGATCAAGTCTCGGATGATGTAGCAGTGGAGCATTAGTCAAAGCATTGCGGATGTTATCAAAAGCTTGCGTGCATTCGGAATTCCACTCCCACATGACATTTTTTCTTAACAGCCGTAACAAACAGTCTTGGCTTCCTAACTGATTGGGTAAAAATCGTCGAAAAAATGAAACTAAGCCGATAAATGACTTTAATTCCATTCTATTCTTTGGATAAGCACATCTGTTAATCGCATCCATCTTTTTAGGATTTGGTTTTATCCCTTCAGGAGTGATTATATGTCCAAGAAATTTCAATTGGTTATGAGCAAACTTGGATTTTCTCAAATTTACAGTAACTCCGTATTCCAAAAATTTCGCAAAAACTCTTCTTAATAAGTCCAAATGTTCCTCCCAAGTTTCAGAAGCAATTAGCAAATCATCCACATATAAAGTAACTTCATTCAAAAGGTCTCTGCCCAGTACGGTATCTAAGGCCGATATGAAAACACCACCGCTTATTTTCAACCCAAATGGCATGACAGTAAACTGGTAACTTCGGCCCAGAAAAACGAATGCAGTATATTTTCTAGATTCTTTCGATATTCTAGTTTGCCAATATGAACTACGCATATCCAAAGAAGTTAAGAAGCGGGCACCATAAAACTTTTGTACTAACTCTTCTAGGTTCTCCGGTCGCGTTTGTACAGGTATAATGATCTTATTGATCTCTCTGGCATCCAACACCAATCTGATGTCACCATTGGGTTTAATTACCGCCACAAGAGGGTTACAATATTCAGAATCTGAGGGCTCAATAATACCCCATTCTAACATTTTATTGATTTCCTTTCTGACTACTTCTTTCTTTGTCCATGGGATAGAATAGGAAGTACGACAAAAGGGTTTATGTGCATACGTCTTTATATGGTATTCAAAGTCTTTTATTATACCCGGACGTTTACTAAAAATCGACTGATATGCTTCCAACAAGTAGTACAGTTCATCCCTTTGGATAACAGATAAATATTCTGATTCTAACACCTTTTCCTGCAATGATATTTTATCCATCATTTCTTCAGAACATTCAATAAGGCATATATCATACACATTTTCATCATCAATACTGACATATTTTACCATTAGATTCATACACAATTGATTTGGAATTACTCGGGCCTTTCTCAGGGTGGTTGTCAAAACATTACCATTGGAATTAAATATACATTCACCTTTCTCTAAATTAATGATTGCACCGGTCTCACATAAAAAATCCAAACCCCAGATACATGGTACTGTCATTTTAGGAACAACCAAGAATGTACTTTCAATTTGAGCCCCCTGTATTGTAACGTCAACACGTACCTGTTTCACAACTTTTTGCATTTTTGCGCTGAACGCGCCAGACACGGTACATCCTGTGATAGGAAAAGTGGGCATTTTTACCCCTCGGCTTATCTGTTTTAAACAGTCCATCGTCATGACACTAATAGTTGCTCCAGTATCAATTAATATTTCAACATCAACATTATTTATACTTGTTGGAATTATTGCCTGTAAAATTTGTCCACATTTATTAGAAACTTCAGGTTTTTCTTCAATTAACTCATTCCTTATATCCTGATTATTATTGTACCTTAATACTCTCACTTCAAATTGATGCCTGCCTTCCTTCTCCTTTCCAGTCATCCTAGGAAGGCATTTGGTGACTGGTATTAGTTTAATCTATCTCGTTGAGTCATCGGTGGGGGTTCATGAACTTCCACAATCCGTACAGTATGATCCGAGTTATGGTATTCACCCCGTCGCACATTGGAGGCTCCTTCGCCCATTGGTATAACTCCTTGTGCTGGATGAGGACTCGAGGCATTTGTTCCATCCTGCCGATGAACATTATGCTTCGAATTATCTTCCCAAGGTCGAATGCAATTGGGTTCATCACTTGGGTACCTGTTACTCTTATTAATATCACTACTATGCACATTCGCGTCACCATATCGAGGTTTACCTCTAGCACAGTAAGTATCTCTTCTATATTTTTTATAATCATTGTTTTTATTGCAACCATAGGATGAAGATTGTCCACGCTCCTGTGATGCGGGTTTGACCTGGTTTTCGGTATTATTATTATCATACGTTAAATTATTATTATAATTACTCGTATTACTATGAGTGTGAGTCGACATTTGATTACTACTCATTTGTCTTGCGTCTTCCATAATCATATCTATAGAGTCAATCACCGACAAGAACTGTTCTACATCGTGGTCAGGAACATTTATTAACTTTTCACGTATATTTATGGGCAACCTTCCCTTCAAAATTCTGATCACTTGCTTGTGAGAAATTGGATCACTCCAATAACGTGTCTTATTTATGTACTTTTCAAAATATTGCCTTAAAGTACTCCTTTTACTGTTAAAATACTCAGGTTGGTAAACCTCTTTTCTTAATTTCTCTTGTTTACTCGACGACCAGTATTTAGCCAAAAAAAGTTGTTCAAACTCAGCGCAAGTATGGCAACTTTCACTTACTTCGGCGGCCCATAATGCGGCTTCTCCGGTAATTTTGGATACTATAAATTGAAGTCGGTCGTGTTCTGACCAGCTACGTGGAAATATTCTTTTGAAATTATTGATAAAGATTTTCGGATGCAGGTTGTTCTTTTCAGTGGAGAATGTTGGGAATTGTCTACTTTTAAAAATGCTGTTCTCCACCTTTAAAGAAGACAAATATCCTCGCTGACCAAAAGAATCATCATCTTTACCAACCGAATCATCAACTTCCCAATGCAAATTTGCACCACAATTGTACTTCGTATTATCACATGTTCGGTTGTTTTTCGACCTATTCTCCGAACGTTCGTCCTCTGTCAACAAATTTTGTGATGACTTTCGTTCTAACTCCGCCAATTTATGATTGGTTTCCTTTTGCCATTTAGGTAACTCATCAACTATTTTGTCTTTTATTTTCTGAAATTCGCTAGTGAAGAGCTTAATTAATTCATCATTTCTACTTAGGTGATCATTGATATTTTCATTTGGCTGGGATCCAATAGTAGTCTTAACCTTGTCTACAATTTCATTTCCTTTTATTTCTATCCATTCAGATAGATCTTCGTCAAGTCTTTTAGTTTGATCTACTAAATACTTGTCAATCCCCTTACGAGCATCGGACTCAAACTCGACTATTTGTTTAGAAAGCTCTTCTATCTGTGCGCTAGCATTGAAACAGCTGCTTTCACACTTAACCATCCTATTGGACAGGCCATCATAACTCTTCGAAACTACCTCATATTTCTTTTCTACGTCATGAAGTTTTCCCATTAAATTATTTTATTGCCTTTCTAAGGTGTTAGAAAACTCTACATCTAGTTCTCCAAATTTCGCATTTAATTGAGTCTCCCAGTCCGTCTTTAATTCTTTCTTAGTATTTTCTAGTTTATAATCAAAGGTGTTCAGCTTGCTTTCCAAAGAATCCATTTTAACTTCTAATGAACCAAATTTGGCCTCAAATTTTTCATTTAACTTTTGATTGTCCTCTTTTAATTGCTTATTATCTTTTTCTAGTGAACCAAATCTTCCATTCATTACACCCATTTGAGTATTTATTGATACCAGCATATCAAATATTTTTTGATTAATATTTCCATTTTGAGGATCAACTTGCTGATCTACTTCCGAAACCTCAAGATCTTTATGTTCTCCCACGCTGCTTACCTTACTTATCATTGTATTTGAATCTCCTAACGGCTCTAAATCAATAACTGTATTATTATCTGTACATGTCTCCTGTCCCACATTGAGCTCATGGGATGCATCATCCCTATCCTCTTCACTTTCCTCTCTCTCTCTACTCATTACTCTACTCAACTGCACATTATCATGTATTCTTTTCGTTCGTTTTGACATGATTATTCACTACCAAGACATACACTTATTTTCACTATGTATTTATATATATTTATCTACCGAAATCACAAGTCTCAACTTCCTTTTTTTTATAATTATACAGTTATTTTAATCATACCTGGTAGTATCGCTCACTTTTAGCGATTATTGAAGAATACCTCTTTCATTGGACAGACTCACTGGCTGCTAAAATATTTTCCAACTCTAGGGTTCGTGAATCTGGATGACACTCGACTCGATGCAGCAATCCTCCTCGATCGAGCCCCACGTTGGGCGCCACTTCTACCGTATATTCCTTCGCCGTCGGCGTTGTCGTTGTTACCGTGAGACACCGTTATACCAAGAGGAAAGGCGCGTCGATCTTTGAGCATGAGATATGATGACCTTAAGCCATTGACAACACACAACGGTCACGGTAGCACCTGATTCCAGAATAGCTGCAGTAGTTAAGATCTACGAACTATCCCCTCTTGACCAGGTCCCCAAAACTTAACTCGTAACGAGATCCCTTCAAAGCAAATTGTCATGACGATCGTCTATAAAGGCTTCGTACAACGAGAAGAAATGTTACAGTCTATGGAATAATAACAGATACGACCAAACTGTCTTGTCCCTTCTGCTTTATTTAACATAACTTCGTTCACAGTTTCATTTCGCATTCACCACTCATTCACCGAAACCCTTTGATGAACAGTTTTGGTTGCTTGACACCAACAGTCAATGATAATGATACAGCTTTTCTCCTTTTTATAAATTGAAGCCCGCTCTCCGGGATGTAATAAAAAAAACCGGTCTCAATACCGCGTCCCTCGTGAGATGCGAATATACTTATCCCGGAATTTACCGCCCTGTAGGTGTACTCAATTTAGTGACCACACTTCACTGTCCGCTATTTTACGTAACTGAATGTCCATTTTTTAGTCTGATTATACACTGTAGCTATTTAAAATTCGCCCCTATATTTTTCACAACGCACAATTAGCACTTCGTTACTTGTTTTCTTTTTTTTTTTTCTTCTAAGAGTAAACGGAAAAAAAGACGCCGTATCATCGGCTTAGTCGATATAAAGCAAAACACCTTAATATGCCCAATTTTACCTCTTCTTATAGGATCGGCTACCTTACCCATGAATTTATTACATATTATTTCCAATAACGCTAAACAGATATCGCCGTTATATTTTAATTGTATTCAAAAGCATGTTACTACTAATATGACCGACCAAATCGTAACAAATCGCGCGGCGTGCGTTTTTAACGATAACTTTACGCTATTCAAGTTCCGTTACAGCTGTCTTGACTCGTAATGTTACAAGTCTTAAGGTTAGTATTGCCTCACGTGTTCCAAACTGATCTTCCCCGAGGTCCGCTTCTACCAGTTTTCCCATTCGTCTGTAAAGAATTCGCGTTAGTATTTTGCAGCTGTGACTTATTAAACTGATAGTTCGGTAATTTTCACATCTGTCAACACCTGCTTTCTTTGGGATTGGAATTATTATATTCTTCTTGAAGTCTGAGGGTATTTCGCGTGTCTCATACATCTTGCTCACCAGATGGTAGAGTTTTGTCATGACTGGCTCTCCCAAGGCCATCAGTAGTTCTAATGGAATGTTGTCTACTCCTGGGGGCTTGTTTCGACTTAGATCTTTCAGTCCTCTGTCAAACGCTTCATGCAGTGTCATAGCTCCCATTTCGTCTTCATCTACATCCTCTTCCATTTCCATAATATTGTCCTCAAGTACTTCGCCCTTGTATAAACCCTCTATATACTCCTTCCACCTTTCTGCCTTCCCTTCTTTGCTTAGAACGGGGTTGCCATCTGAGCTTTTGATATTCATACCAGTGCTTCTCTTCTCTTCAAAGGTCTCTTTAATTTTCCTGTAGGCCTTATCTATCTTACCCCTAGTGAGACAAGCCTCTACATCCTTACATTTGTCCTATAGCCATCCCTGCTTAGCCATTTTGCACTTCCTGTCGATTTCATTTTTGAAACGTTTGTGTTCCTTTTTGCCTGCTTCATTTACTGCATTTTTATATTTTCTCCTTTCATCAATTAAATTCAATATTTCTTCTGTTACCCAAGGATTTCATTTAGCACTCGTCTTTTTACCTACTTGATCCTCTGCTGCCTTCACTACTTCATCCCTCAGAGCTACCCATTCTTCTTCTACTGTATTTCTTTCCCCCATTTTGTCAATTGTTCCCTTATGCTCTCCCTGAAACTCTCTACAACCTCTCGTTCTTTCAGTTTATCCAGGTCCCATATCCTTAAATTCCCACCTTTTTGCAGTTTCTTCAGTTTCAATCTGCAGATCATAACCAATAGATTGTGGTCAGAATCCACATCTGCCCCTGGAAATGTCTTACAATTTAAAACCTGGATCCTAAATCTCTGTCTTACCATTATATAATCTATCTGATACCTTTTAGTGTCTCCAGGATTCTTCCAGGTATACAACCTTCTTTTATGATTCTTGAACCAAGTGTTAGCTATGATTAGGTTATGCACTGTGCAAAATTCTACAAGGCGGCTTCCTCTTTCATTTCTTCCCCCCAATCCATATTCACCTACTATGTTTCCTTCTCTCCCTTTTCCTACTGACGAATTCCAGTCACCCATGACTATTATATTTTCGTCTCCCTTCACTACCTGAATAATTTCTTTTATCTCGTCATACATTTCATCAATTTCTTCATCATCTGCAGAGCTAGTTGGCATATGAACTTGTACTACTGTAGTAGGCATGGGCTTTGTGTCTATCTTGGCCACAATAATGCGTTCACTATGCTGTTTGTAGTAGCTAACCCGCACTCCTATTTTTTTATTCATTATTAAACCTACTCCTGCATTAGCCCTATTTGATTTTGTATTTACAACCCTGTAATCACCTGACCAAAAGTCTTGTTCCTCCTGCCACCGAACTTCACTAATTCCCACTATATCTAACTTTAACCTATCCATTTCCGTTTTTAAATTTTCTAATCTACCTGCCCGATTAAGGGATCTGACATTCCACGCTCCGATCCGTAGAACGCCAGTTTTCTTTCTCCTGATAACGACGTCCTCTTGAGTAGTCCCCGCCCGGAGATCCGAATGGGGGACTATTTTACCTCCGGAATATTTTACCCAAGAGGACGCCATCATCATTTAATCATACAGTAAAGCTGCATGTCCTCGGGAAAAATTACGGCTGTAGTTTCCCCTTGCTTTCAGTCGTTCGCAGTACCTGCACAGCAAGGCCGTTTTGGTTAATGTTACAAGGCCAGATCAGTCAGTCATCCAGATTGTTGCCCCTGCAACTACTAAAAAGGCTGCTGCCCCTCTTCAGGAACCACATGTTTGTCTGGCCTCTCAACAGATACCCCTCCGTTGTGGTTGCACCTACGATACGGCCATCTGTATCGCTGAGGCACGCAAGCCTCCCCACCAACGGCAAGGTCCATGGTTCATGGGGGGGATTTCTTCCTTAAGCAACTGAAACCTGAAAGTGTCATTGATTTATTTTCCCATTGTTTCTTATAAATTTTAATGGTTCAGAACCAACTTGCTATAAATAATATGACTGACAATGTATGATCTACAATAAAAAGGTATGTGTAAGCATAAATTATTGAATAGCAATAACGACACAAAGAATACAGGAAAACTAGAAACAAGATTCAAGATGTTACACAATGACATACAAACACAAACTCACACATGAAATAACAAACATTTTCAAAACACAATGGATAAGCATAGCATTCAAAACAGACAATTCAATCCAAAGGAACATTCCAAAAATAACAAAAAACACAGATATCTACCAAAAAGCAGGAATATAGCAACTACAGTGCAACACATGTGATGGAAGGTATATAGAACAAACCAGCAGAACATTTGACACTCAATACAAAGAACATATCACAACATGTAAATATGGAACGAGCCACTCAACTTTTACAGAACATTTGAGAGAAAATAACCACAAACCTACTAAAAGAGAAAGTGATATGAATATAATTAGAATAAATAATGAAAGACATCTCCTAACACTAAAGGGAAAATTATCATATATACAAAACAAAGGCTGAAAAGAAACAACTACTAAATGACCAAGTAAATATGACTAACAACTCACTGTTTACACTGATTGATCATATAATAGACAGAAATCCCAACAAATGATTACACATTTGATTCTTCTCATAAGTATATACAGGGAAATATAATAATATAAATAATAATAATTATTATTATTTTTAAGAATAAAAAATGAAAATTAATTATATATAAGAAATCTCTCTCCAATACAGACACACACACACATTTACAAAACAGTTGGTAACACTTAGAAAGACAAAAGAATCTCTGTATTAAAAAGATGGTAGTTCCAGTCATGTGTAACGAAAACAGTGAACTGAAAGTGAACTGTAAGAGGTCCGCCTGGTTGCCAGATGAGAAAAAGCAGTTTGCTTGGATGCAGTGAATTAGAAGTTACCTGCAAGTACCTTTCCAGTTCGTAAAAAAACGTTAAGGAACTGTTTTTAAATCTATAACCTAGATATGAAACCATGTAAAAGGACAAATCATGTAATATTTCAGGACACCCACCGAAGATTCCTTGTAAAAAAAGGCGATACGCTTCTGGGTGCATAAATAGAAATGAAAATTTCGATGTGCAGCATGCAAAAGCAATTTATATACAGCTTCTGCGAAACTGGCCACTTCAAGAAACGTGTTATAAATTATTGTCCTCATTACCAAGAAAATGTTACGCGATGGCTCCCAGACAGTAACACAAAACGATATTTAAAACCAAAACATCATTTAAATGATTTTAATATAGCTAGCAGTGTTATCAGTAAATTTTTAACCACATATATAAAAAACAGCCTATGTCCGTTCCAGTGTTTACCAGAGCATCACGTAAAAATCTGAAGTAAATCGGTTAAGAACCTTGTTGGTTGCAGCGTTAAACAATGTCTTGTCTGTATATAGTAGTATAGATTACCCGTCTTTCCCTATTGCTTATTCCCACTTTTCCCACAATTTCAAACATCACGCACCATTTCACATTATCAAACGCTTTTTCCAGGTCGACAAACCCTATGAAAGTGTCTTGATTTTTCTTCAGTCTTGCTTCCATTACCAAGCGCAACGTCAAGGATGGTGCCTTTACCTTTCATAAAGGCAAACTGATTATCTAACGTATCCTCAGTTTTCTGTCCCATTCTCCCGTATATCACTCCTCTGAGCATGTTGGATGTTAAACTCATTGTGCGATGGATCTCTCACCAATTTTCCCTAATTATCTCTTCATTTGTGTGGATGATATTCTTCCGATACCGTGATGGAACGTTGTCAGTCTCACAGATTCTGCACACCAACTTCAAAATTCGTTTGTTTGTCCCATCACCTAACGATTTTATAAATTCCAGTGGAATGTTACCTACCCCTTTTGCTTTGTTTGATCTCAAGTCATCCAGGGCTATTTCTGGATCCCCTGACTCTTCCACAACGATTCAATCTTCGTTTTTTAATCATATCAGACAATTTATCCCCTCATATAGACCTTCGATGTACACCTTCCATCTACCCGCTCTCTCCTCTGCAATTAACAGTGGAAGTCACATTGTGCCCTTAAAGTCGCCCCCCTTGCTTTTAATAACGAAGCGGACCCCGAGGTCGGCTACTACCAGTTCTTCCATTCATCTGTACAGAATCCGTGTTACGTGTCTTTAATGCAGTGGTATACATTGCCTTCTGCATCCTTATGCCGTTGATCATAGCAGATTCTTCCAACTTTTAGGGACAGTTCCCCAACCCAAGTGCAAAAGAGTGCCCTGAACCTCTGTCTGCTCCTCCGGTCTGTTTGATAAGCCCGTTTGGCATAGCGAGAATGACTTCTTATGCCGGAAGTGTAAGCGGCCATTGCTGATTATTTTTATTGCAAACTTTAGCCGTGGCTTGGCTCGTGATGAAGATGCCATCTGAACACTGTTAACCTCAGAGACACACTCATGTTCAGAAAAAACAGAATACCTAGAACGACTAGAGATAGGACGTTCATATTCAAAGGACATGTACATCAGCACGTTCTGCAGAAATGATTAGCATTCCAGTCATCTCGGTTCAGAATGTCTTCTGTTGCCATGCGCTCTTATAACGTGCTCCACGCGTGATGTCATCGACGCGTATAAGGCGCGAATGGTGTCCTGCGGTATATCCATGGATGCTGCATTCACCTGGTTGCAAAACGCACCTGTGGTGGTTGACATTGGTTCAAAGTGCTACACCCATGGTTTCACCATATCCCACACATTTTCGACTGGCGACAAGTCTTGTGATCTGGCGCACCAGGGTAAAAGGCTGACATACTGTGGCACCTATTCGTGCAGCAACATGTGGTCGTGCACTGACTTGCTGAAAAATGGCGTCTGGGATGATGTGCAGAAAGGTTATGTCCATGAGCCGCAGGACGTCATTCACGTGGGTCTCTATGGCCACAGTGCCCTGGAGAAGCAACAACTGTGATTTGAGGTTGTTCCCTGTAGCACCCCCACCGTGAGTCCTTGAGTTGGCGCTGTATGTCAATAGCTCACTGTCGTGCCTCCTCCCCTGTCTGTGGCGAACCAAAATGTGGCCATCATTTTGAAACAAATAGATCATGGATTCATGCGAAAGCAATATCTGATGCCATTCCTGTCCCCAATTATGTCGTTCCATACATATTTGACGTCTACCATGTTTCTGTACATTCGTCAAAGTAGGCAGAGAAGTGGACGACGCGCACGTAACCCACGCCGTAACAAACGGCGATGGTCTGTCAGCCCTGGTAGTGTACGGTGTGTTACACCGTTCCACTGTTGCGTCAAAGCCGACGAGGGCGCAGATCGGTCCTGCAGTGCATTCGGATAAGGTGTCGACTCCTCGTAGGGGGTGGGGGGTGGGGGGGAGTGTTGGTCTGGGTGGCGCGATCTGACCCATCTCGTCGTGTTCTACGGCCTTCCGTGTACGACTCTACACATACCTGTTGCACTGCCGAAACAGTTTCGCACGACAAGCAATTTCCGCGATGAATGCCTCACATTCTCTCATGCTAATAATGCCTCCTCTTTCAAACTCACTGATTTCACTTTACGGTTCGCGCATTTATCTGCGAGGCATCCTGCATGTCTGCTTCGGATTACAGCGACAACGAACGGAATTCTTGTGTACTGTGATATATTGTAGCGCCTGTGTCTTCTTCCAATTATCATCCCGCGTCCACAGCTGATTAACTGGTGATGCACGTAGTTAAACACTCGGACGACATACAAAGCCGTCTCTTTAAACGGGGAAACTAAGTTTGGAGACGCAATTTGCACAGGTCACAACGTTTTGATCATCGTCTTGAAAAAATAAAGTTACATAATAAATATTTTGCTCATTTGTTTGCAGGTACTTTTACACGTGTAAGACCTCGTGCTCTCCTGACCTTCATTGCTTACATATTCCGCCCTCACAATCATATTCCGCACATCAAGACGCTTCATTCGAACTCAAAGTCGATAAGAGAAAGTCAATGTTGTATGAATTCATGTAAACGATATGCAAATAACTAGTAAATCGCAAGTGCGCACCGAGATTGAAATACCCGCGGCTGGCGTACACAGACACATTCAAGACACGACGGTCACAAAAGCTTTTAGTTCGAGAGAGGCAAACTGTACGCCAGGAGGCCGGTACTTCAGAGGACGAGTCAACCTATCTACGTCGGCCGGCGACTGCCCGTAGAGCAGACAGCGTGGAGAGGAGCCAGTTGTTGTCGCTCTTGGAGCGAGAACACGTAACGAGAGTGTGTGCGCTTGTACGTGTACTCAAAGAGCGAGGAACACGTCTCTCCTCAGTACTTCACTGGGAGAGCACCTCTGTAGAAAGCGAAGCGGAGTGCGGCTCTATATTGAGTCCTTGCGATTAAGCGTGTTGGCCGACACACTTCTTGCGCAGTGTGAACGGACAGAGTTATAGTTAAACGCCTGCGAGTGACTTTTTGAGTGGCATCACGGTGGACTGGTTATCTGACTGGTGTACCACGCCAATACTTAGACTAGGGGCGAATAGGGGTCCTTGACTCCATCAAGGTGTAGGGAGACTTTGATTGGCGAAGGTCAATCCAGATAGAACGAGAGTTATCTTCTTTGCCAGCAGCGAGCGGCGCAGACAGCAGTCATCGAAGCTTATGGTATTGTGCGCTACAGCTATTGCGAGCCCCATATTTCCTCCACAACAGTACACTTCACTGCATTTCACATGCGACAGCCTCGACCGTGCCTAGCAACAGTCTAATGGATAATTATTCAAGTTGAGTATGCGCGGCTCTCAGCCATTCTGCCAAGCCAATAACAATCTTAAACTTTGTATGTTGTTGTTGTTGTGGTCTTCAGTCCTGAGACTGGTTTCATGCAGCTCTCCATGCTATTCAACCCTGTGCAAGTTTCTTCATCTCCCAGTACCTATTGCAACCTACATCCTTCTGAATCTGCTTAGTGTATTCATCTCTTGGTCTCCCTCTACGATTTTTACCTTCCACGCTGCCCTCCGGTACTAAATTGGTGATCCCTTGATGCCTCAGTACATGTCCTACCAATCGATCCCTTCTTCTGGTCAAGTTGTGCCACAAACTCCTCTTCTCCCCAATTCTATTCAATACCTGCTCATTAGTTATGTAATCTACCCATCTAATCTTCAGCATTCTTCTGTAGCACCACATTTCGAAAGTTTCTATTCTCTTCTTGTCTAAACTATTTATCGTCCATGTTTCACTTCCATACATGGCTACACTCCATACAAATACTTTCTGAAAAGACTTCCTGACACTTAAACCAATACTCGATGTTAACAAATTTCTCTTCTTCAGAAACGATTTCCTTGCCATTGTCAGTCTACATTTTATATCCTCTCTACTTCGACCATCATCAGTTATTTTGCTCTCCAAATAGCACAACTCCTTTACTACTTTAAATGTCTCATTTCGTAATCTAATTCCCTCAGCATCACCCAACTTAATTCGACTACATTCCATTATCCTCGATTTGCTTTTGTTGATGTTCATCTTATACGCTCCTTTCAAGACACTGTCCATTCCGTTCAACTGCTCTTCCAAGTCCTTTGCTGTCTCTGATAGAATTACAAAGTCATCGGCGAACCTCAAAGTTTTTATTACTTCTCCATGGATTTTAACACCTACTACGAACTTTTCTTTTGTTTCCTTTACTGCTTGCTCAATATACAGACTGAATAGCATCGGCGAGAGGCTACAACCCTGTCTCACTCCCTTCCCTACCACTGCTTCCCTTCCATGTCCCTCCACTCTTATAACTGCCATCTGCTTTCTGAACAAATTGTAAATAGCCTTTCTCTCCCTGTATTTTACCCCTGCCACCTTCAGAAGTTGAAAGAGAGTATTCCAGTCAACATTGTCAAAAGCTTTCTCTAAGTCTACAAATGCTAGAAACGTAGGTTTCCTTTCCTTAATCTTTCTCCTAAGATCGTAGGATCGTAGGATAAGTATTGCCTCACGTGTTCCAACATTTCTACGGAATCCAAACTGATCTTTCCCGAGGTCGGCTTCTACCTGTTTCTCCATTCTTCTGCAAAGAATTCGCGTTAGTATTTTACAGCTGTGACTCATTAAACTGATAGTTCGGTAATTTTCACATATGGCAACACCTGCTTTCTTTGGGATTGGAATTAGTATATTCTTCTTGAAGTCTGAGGGAATTTCGCGTGTCTCATACATCTTGCTCACCAGATGGTAGAGTTTTGTCAGGACTGGCTCTCCCAAAGCTGTCAGTAGCTCTAATGGAATGTTGTCTACTCCCGGGGCCTTGTTTCGACTTTGGTCTTTCAGTGCTCTGTCAAACTCTTCACGCAGTATCATATCTCCCATTTCATCTTCATCTACAACCTCTTCCATTTCCATAATATTGTCCTCAAGAACATCGCCCCTGTATAGACCCTCCATATACTCCTTCCACCTTTCTGCTTTCCCTTCTTTGATTAGAACTGGGTTTCCATCTGAGCTCTTGATATTCATGCAAGTGGTTCTCTTTTCTCCAAAGGTCTCTTTAATTTTCCTGTTGGCAGTATCTATCTTACACCTCGTGAGATAAGCCTCCACATCCTTACATTTATCCTCTAGCCATGCCTGCTTAGCCATTTTGCACTTCCTGTCGATCTCATTTTTGAGACGTTTGTATTCCTTTTTGCCTGCTTCATTTATTGCATTTTTATATTTTCTCCTTTCATCAATTACATTCAGTATCTCTTCTGTTACCCAAGGATTTCTACTAGCCCTCGTCTTTTTACCTACTTGATCCTCTGCTGCCTTCACTATTTCATCCCTCAAAGCTACCCATTCTTCTTTTACTGTATTTCTTTCCCACATTCCTGTCAATTGTTCCGTTATGCTCTCCCTGAAACTCTGTACAACCTCTGGTTCTTGCAGTTTATCAAGGTCCGATCTCCTTAAAGTCCCACCTTTTTGCTGTTTCTTCCGTTTTAATCTACAGTTCATAACTAATAGATTGTGGTCAGAGTCCACATCTTGTAAGGTGTCAGGCAAATCCAACACCTTCCATGAAAACCCTGACATGATAAGCAAATCCAGTAGTATGTAACATAGCTCCGAATAAATCGTGACATTAAATTAACCAAAGTAATACGAGTAACGAGTGAGCAAATGGAATACCACAGACTAACACAAGAATGCCTAAATGCATGTCATACCTTCCCACCGTGAGACAGACGCAGTTCCGAGGGGAGGAACGAGAACAGAAGCCGAGAGCAGAACCGTGTTAAGTTAGAAGGCCCTACGATAAGGGACGGACACCCACGTCGCCTGCTAACCGTTAGGACCACCCCCCAGCCCATGTTAAAAGCTAGAGCCTTAGCGTGAGACTTTTTCACGTCTCTGTTACGTCAGGACCACCCCCCAGCCCATGTTAAAAGCTAGAGCCCTCCAGAAGAACAGTATAGATCTTACGATAACACAAAAAGGACCACCTCAGCCGCATGTTTTAGCGTGAGACTTTTTCGTGTCTCTGTTACGTCAGGACCACCCCCCAGCTCATGTTAAAAGATAGAGCCCTCCAGAAGAACAGTATAGATCTTACGATAACACAAAAAGGGCCACCCCAGCTGCAAGTTTTAGCGTGAGACTTCTTTACGTCTCTGTTACGTTGCAAACTTTAAAAACATTGCCCCACTACGAAAAGTATAACGTTTCTCATTGGATAGACAGAATTTTTGTAGGCCGAGTTTAAGGTTAACATTGAGACCCTGATTGGTCAGATGAAAACACAGCCAGATAGTTTTTTTAAACCAACTTCGGTAAATTGTAGTAAGGAGAAGTTAGGAGAGAGTTGCTTCCGAGATGGCGAGGTGAGCGGAGCTGTGCTGCCCGCCGCCCCCTTGACGAACACCGACAAGGTAATGAATGCACGCGATGCCGCATAACAGCGCATAAAGCTTCACTCAGAACTGCAGAAGTCTCATCTGTTACATCCCCTTTTTGCGTAATACTAGTGTCGATCGTCAATTAAAGCTCATGGTGTTCACATTTGCCACTTGAAGTAAAAATCTGAAACGCGATGATTTTTCTGTTATATAGTTATTGAGAAGCCACATCAGCCACTGTAATTTACGACAAGTTAGGTAAGTAATTAAAGAAAATTGAGGGTCACTGTAGGCCATTTTGATAGTTTTCTCTTTTGTGAAACTTAATTTAAACCTAGATTATAGATGTGATATGGCATAGGTCATCCTTCGATCCATTGTAGAACTTGGAAACCCATTCAGGGAATATTCGTTCACATTTTTGTTGAACGCAGTCGGTTTTTAGCATCTTGTATTAAAACATTTCCTTTTATCAATAGTACAATTAATAAACAATGTTTTGTGAGTAGAATAAAATTTCCAATGGTAAACTTATCTGCTTTTTCGACGTTATTTTACAAGCTAACTAAAAATAGGAATGCCTTGAACCCCTTCCACTAAATTTAGTTAGTATTAAGATTCTTTTACAGGGAGTGCAGTGGAGCTGACGCTGAAATCATTAAGTATTTGGTTATATCATCGCTAGTATCACTGAACTCTTCTGAATTCTACATGTCATGTGTGGTCTGGCGTCTCCTTACCAGCAACGGGTCCCAGGTTCAAACTAGTCAATTCCCTAAAAAACACGCTCAGAGCGTCGTTGCGCGATGGTGGTAGGGAGACACGATATAGAACAAAGAGACACCACGCAGAATGTTAGAATCTGCCCCTGGAAATGTCTTACAATTTAAAATCTGGTTCCTGAATCTCTGTCTTACCATTATATAATCTATCTGAAACCTTCTATTATCTCCAGGGTTCTTCCATGTATACAACCTTCTTTCATGATTCTTGAACCAAGTGTTGGTTATGATTAAGTTATGTTGCGTGCATAATTCTACCAGGAGGCTTCCTCTTTCATTTCTTAGCTCCAATCCATATTCACCTACTACGTTTCCTTCTGTTCCTTTTCCTACTGCCGAATTCCAGTCACCCATGACTATTAAATTTTCCTCTCCCTTCACTACCTGAATAATTTCTTTTATCTCATCGTACATTTCATCAATTTCTTCATCATCTGCAGAGCTAGTTGGCATATAAACTTGTACTGCTGTAGTAGGAGTGAGCTTCGTGTCTATCTTGGCCACAATAATGCGTTCACTGTGCTGTTTGTAGTAGCTTACCCATACTCCTATTTTTGTATTCATTATTAAACCTACTCCAGCATTACCCCTATTGGATTTTGTATTTATAGCCCTGTAGTCACCTGACCAAAAGTCTTGTTCGTCCTGCCACCGAACTTCACTAATTCCCACTATATCTAACTTCAACCTATCCATTTCCCTTTTTAAATTTTCTAACATACTTGCCCGATTAAGGGATCTGACATTCCACGCTCCGATCCGTAGAACGCCAGTTTTCTTGAGTAGTCTCCGCCTGTAGATTCGAAAGGGGAACTATTTTACCTCCGGAATATTTTACCCAAGAGGACTCCATCATCACTTAATCAGTAAAGCTGCATGCCCCCGGGAAAAATTACGGCTGTAGTTTCCCCTTGCTTTCAGCCGTTCGCAGTACCACAGCAGCAAGGTCGTTTTGGTTAGCGTTACAGGGCCAGATCAGTCAATCATCCAGACTGTTGCCCCTGCAACTACTGAAAAGGCTGCTGCCCCTCTTCAGGAACCACACGTTTGTCTGGCCTCTCAACAGATACCTCTCCGTTGTGGTTGCACCTATGGTACGGCTATCTGTATCGTTGAGGCACGCAAGTCTCCCCACCAACGGCAAGGTCCATCGTCCATGGGGGGGGGGGGGGGGGGAACTTTGTATAGAAACTTTGTATAGAAAGAACTTTGTATAGAAATTTCATTAGCGAATCCTATCTTTAAGGGGTAAATCGACATTCCGAAAAGAACCCGGAAATAACTTGTTCATTTCATAACTAAAAGTGCCATTGTGATTTCTCAGAATATTTGAAAAAAAATAATAATTTTCGTTAGTTTCGTGTTTTTCTTACACTAACTAGCACTACTCCAGAACCTAAGTATCCCACTAGTTACGTAAGAAATTTTGTGTATTTTTGTGTCTAGGGGTAGCGTCTTTGATTCATAATTCATAATCAAAACGTCTTCGGTCCCGGGTTCTATCCCCGCCACTGCCTAAATTTTGATAAATAATCAGCATTGGCAGCCGAAGACTTCCGGCATAAGAAGTCAGCCTCATTCTGCCAACGGCCTTGTCAAAGAGGGCGGAGGAGCGGATAGAGGTTCAGGGCACTCTCTTGTCCTAGGGGTGGGAAATTGCCCCTAAAGGCGGAAGAATCAGCAATGATCAACGACATGAGGATGCAGAAGGCAATGGAAACCACTGCATTAAAGACACGTAACGTGTATCCACAGGACATGTGGCCTGTAATTGAAGAAGTGTCATGATGATCTCTCCATTGGCAAAAGATTCCGGAATAGTCCCCCATTCGGATCTCCGGGAGGGGACTGCCAAGGGGGAGGTTACCATGAGAAAAAGATTGAATAATCAACGAAAGGATAACGTTCTACGAGTCGGGGCGTGAAATGTCAGAAGCTTGAACGTGGTAGGGAAACTAGAAAGTCTGAAAAGGGAACTGCAAAGGCTCAATCTAGATGTAGTAGGGGTCAGTGAAGTGAAGTGGAAGGAAGACAAGGATTTCTGGTCAGATGAGTATCGGGTAATATCAACAGCAGCAGAAAATGGTATAACAGGTGTAGGATTCGTTATGAATAGGAAGATAGGGCAGAGGGTGTGTTACTGTGAACAGTTCAGTGACCGGGTTGTTCTAATCAGAATCGACAGCAGACCAACACCGACAACGATAGTTCAGGTATACATGCCGACGTCGCAAGCTGAAGATGAACAGATAGAGAAAGTGTATGAGGATATTGAAAGGGTAATGCAGTATGTAAAGGGGGACGAAAATCTAATAGTCATGGGCGACTGGAATGCAGTTGTAGGGGAAGGAGTAGAAGAAAAAGTTACAGGAGAATATGGGCTTGGGACAAGAAATGAAAGAGGAGAAAGACTAATTGAGTTGAGTAACAAGTTTCAGCTAGTAATAGCGAATACCTTGTTCAAGAATCACAAGAGGAGGAGGTATACTTGGAAAAGCCCGGGAGATACGGGAAGATTTCAATTAGATTACATCATGGTCAGACAGAGATTCCGAAATCAGATACTGGATTGTAAGGCGTACCCAGGAGCAGATATAGACTCAGATCACAATATAGTAGTGATGAAGAGTAGGCTGAAGTTCAAGACATTAGTCAGGAAGAATCAATACGCAAAGAAGTGGGATACGGAAGTACTAAGGAATGACGAGATACGTTTGAAGTTCTCAATCGCTATAGATACAGCAATAAGGAATAGCGCAGTAGGCACTACAGTTGAAGAGGAATTGACATATCTAAAAAGGGCCATCACAGAAGTTGGGAAGGAAAACATAGGTACAAAGAAGGTAGCTGCGAAGAAACCATGGGTAACAGAAGAAATACTTCAGTCGATTGATGAAAGGAGGAAGTACAAACATATTGCGGGAAAATCAGGAATACAGAAATAAAAGTCGCTGAGGAATGAAATAAATAAGAAGTGCAGGGAAGCTAAGACGAAATGGCTGCAGGAAAAATGTGAAGACATCGAAAAAGATATGATTGTCGGAAGGACAGACTCAGCATACAGGAAAGTCAAAACAACCTTTGGTGACATTAAAAGCAACGGTGGTAACATTAAGAGTGCAACGGGAATTCCACTGTTAAATGCAGAGGAGAGAGCAGATAGGTGGAAAGAATACATTGAAAGCCTCTATGAGGGTGAAGATTTGTCTGATGTGATAGAAGAAGAAACAGGAGTCGATTTAGAAGAGATATGGGATCCAGTATTAGAATCGGAATTTAAAACAGCTTTGGAGGACTTACGGTCAAATATGGCAGAAGGGATAGATAACATTCCATCAGAATTTCTAAAATCATTGGGTGAAGTGGCAACAAAACGACTATTCACGTTGGTGTGAAGAATATATGAGTCTGGCGACATACCATCTGACTTTCGGAAAAGCATCATCCACACAATTCCGAAGATGGCAAGAGCTGACAAGTGCGAGAATTATCGCACAATCAGCGTAACAGCTCATGCATCGAAGCTGCTTACAAGAATAATATACAGAAGAATGGAAAAGAAAATTGAGAATGCGCTAGGTGACGATCAGTTTGGCTTTAGGAAAAGTAAAGGGACGAGAGAGGCAATTCTGACGTTACGGTTAATAATGGAAGCAAGGCTAAAGAAAAATCAAGACACGTTCATAGGATTTGTCGACCTGGAAAAAGCGTTCGACAATATAAAATGGTGCAAGCTGTTCGAGATTCTGAAAAAAGTAGGGGTAAGGTATAGGGGGAGACGGGTCATATACAATATGTACAACAACCAACAGGGAATAATAAGAGTGGACGATCAAGAACGAAGTGCTCGTATTAAGAAGGGTGTGAGACAAGTCTGTAGCCTTTCCCCCCTACTCTTTAATCTGTACATCGAGGAAGCAATGATGGAAATAAAAGAAAGGTTCAGGAGTGGAATTAAAACACAAGGTGAAAGGATATCAATGATACGATTCGCTGATCACATTGCTATCCTGAGTGAAAGTGAAGAAGAATTAAATGATCTGCTGAATGGAATGTACAGTCTAATGAGTACACAGTATGGTGTGAGAGTAAGTCGGAGAAAGACGAAGGTAATGAGAAGTAGTAGAAATGAGAACAGCGAGAAATTTAACATCAGGATTGATGGTCACGAAGTCAATGAAGTTAAGGAATTCTGCTACCTAGGCAGTAAAATAATCAATGACGGACGGAGCAAGGAGGACATCAAAAGCAGACTCGCTATGGCAAAAAAGGCATTTCTGGCCAAGAGAAGTCTACTAATATCAAATACCGGCCTTAATTTGAGGAAGAAATTTCTGAGGATGTACGTCTGGAGTACAGCATTGTACGGTAGTGAAACATGGACTGTGGGAAAACCGGAACAGAAGAGAATCGAAGCATTTGAGATGTGGTGCTGTAGACGAATGTTGAAAATTAGGTGGACTGATAAGGTAAGGAATGAGGAGGTTCTACGCAGAATCGGAGAGGAAAGGAATATGTGGAAAAGACTGATAAGGAGAAGGGACAGGATGATAGGACATCTGCTAAGACATGAGGGAATGACTTCCATGATACTAGAGGGAGCTGTAGAGGGCAAAAACTGTAGAGGAAGACAGAGATTGGAGTACCTCAAGCAAATAATTAAGGACGTAGGTTGCAAGTGGTACTCTGAGATGAAGAGGTTAGCGCAGGAAAGGAATCGTGGCGGGCCGCATCAAACCAGTCAGTAGACTGATGACAAAAAAAAAAAAAAAAAAAAAAAAAAAAAAAAAAAAAGTGTCATATCCTTACAGCGGACGACTCCAGAATATATTTATTGCTGAAAGTTTTTCAGGCATTTCTCTTTAGGACGTTAGCAGCGTCTGACTGACTTCTGTAGTAGTGTGGGGGTGGAAATTGCATCTTGCAGGAGCCACAGGGTAAAGGGTACATCTCAGATTAATCCGTTGCGCGGAGTGAAAGAATAGCACCTACGCCGCTCACACACGTTGAAATCTCCGCTCCACAGCACAGCAGCACGCCGCCAGAGCAATGGAGAACAAACGGCGCTACAGGATTGGGCTGCACGGTTTTGATCTTGACTCCTCTAGTACTGTGTGACGGCACGGTGGCGCGGATAGTTCAGTGTGTACCAGAACTGCGGACGTGTAGCTGTAAACAAACGAGCAAAATATTTGCCACGTAACTATATTCTCTCGAGGCGATAATTAAAATTTTATAACTAAAAAAAAATACTGAGCAGGACACCTGACATTTAGACAGTAGACACTTTGCTTTTAGCATGTGACTAGTGTTCAATAGCAATGTTTCTCACTTTTATCTGAGTTACAGGTTAGAAGAGTAGCCAACTTTGCGCAGGTCAGTCACAGCCGAGCTTCGCAGAATTTCTGCGCCTCTCGTACGAAGTGGCGGAGGCGAGGCCAAGGCTGCGGCAGCCGCCTGGGGCGTTCGCCACTCGCAGGCGGCAGCGGCAACGGCCGGTGGATCCCCGCGGCCGCTCTGCACACCAGCAGACAACACGCCGAGGAGGGGGTGGCGCCGGGGCAACACGTGGGGGAGGGGAGTGGCGGCACGCAACGCGTACACCAAGTGGGCGCTCGCTCCGTACCGACGCTCCTGAGGCAGGAAGAGGTGTCGTTTAAATTACCGACTCGAGACCACACCCAGGGAGTACATAGACGCATACCTGTTCTGACAACAGGTATGGAGGCTGAATTCTCGAGTAACAAAGTATCTTAGTAATCCTCGTGGGTGTCTGTCTGCGAGTGAACAACAGCTCATGGCTCACCGATGTATTAGCTCTGCCTGTAGGGAATACTGTCCTATATGAAGTACCGATTTTTAAATTTAAAATTATCAGTCAATTAGAAGTCTTTAAATTACGTTGTAAAGTGTGTTCTACTGTTACTAGGAAATATTTAAATATTACCCTTGCACAAACGTTCCGAATATTTTCTCATTCTGTAATTGCAGAACAAAGAATTAAAATGTGTAAATTATACCTCTGGAAAATACAGGGTGACAATTATTGATGTATATAAAGTAAAGCCGCCATAACTTCTGAATAGTTTCCGTTAGGACGTTCACTGGGGGGACATGACGGGAATTTGTAAGCGCAAGCGCCTTGTTGCTGTCGGCAATTTGCCCATGAAAATGTCAAAAAGTAAGCAAAATTGGAGCGTTTGGAGGACTGAGAATACGCATTTTCGAGTAGTATCTCCTCACTCAAAGGGTGAGTGTCTGATGTACAATGTCCAGTCGCGGAATAATCGGTGCGATATTCCTTGTAGTAGAATTGGGGAGAAGAAGAGTTTGTGGCTCAACTTGACAAGGAGAAGGGAGCAGTTGGTAGGACATGTTCTGAGGCCGCAAGGGATCACAAATTTAGCATTGGAGGGCAGCGTGGAGGGTAAAAATCGTAGAGGGAGACCAAGAGATGAATACACTAAGCAGATTCAGAAGGGTGTAGGCTGCAGTTGGTACTGGGAGATGAAGAAGCTTGCACAGGATAGAGTAGCATGGAGAGCTGCATCAAACCAGTCTCAGGACTGAAGACCACAACAACAACAACATTCCTTGATGGCACGGTGACGACTGAACTGCACTTGAATCATTTGTAATTTGGAAGATGACTTCATCCCCTCTATAAAAAGTGACCCTGATTTCGAAAAGATGTGGCTCATGCAAGAAGGAACTCGACGCCATCAAAGCAGGATGGTTTTCGATGTCCTGGAGGAGCACTTTGGGGACCACATTCACAGTCTGGGGTACCCAGAGGCCACTGGCATGGGCCTCTATTGGCCACCACATTCTCCATATCTAAACGGTCTGCGGATGTTGTACAAGCTGTACAGCAACAACCCCAAAACCATTGCTGAGCTGAAAACAGCCATTCAGGAGGTCATTCACAGCACTGATGTTCCGATACTTCAGCGGAATTTCGCTATTCGCCTGCGACACATGATGCCAATGATGGCAGGCATATGGAACAAGCCATAACCTACTAAATCCGAGTATCTGTAGTGGCGCTTACACGTTGATCGTGTTGATTAAAGTATGAACATGCCGTAGTGTGAAACTAATTTACGTTTTTTTTTCATATGTTCAATAATTGTCACCCTGTATGGTTCCTAATTTCCGGATTTTCGTGTTTCCTAGTTACTGTTCGTAAATAAACTCTAAAATTTAGTGAACTAGTAACTCAGCCTTTATTCGTATCAAACGTTTGTTCCAAAAGTAAAGTTGTACGTAATTGTCGGTTACTCTGCAGACGTTTCAGCTATAACAAGAAAAATGCTTGACTTCTTGCTTCTTGATTCCGACGTCACATTTAAAAACCTTCCAGGCATCATCGTCGACACCAGCACGAAACTCAAAACACCAGCGAAAGAAACCGATGCAGTTAATCCAGGTCTCTTTAGAGTTATTTGTTGATCACTGCCGGTTGCAACATGCGAGCCTCTCGCACTCTTCCTATTAGGTGATGATTCTTTCAACGTGGTTTCATGAAGCTCCAATAGGAGTGTTTCTCGCCATGATCCCGCCGATTAGTGGTTCTCTGGATCTTCCTTCTATTTGGTAGCCCCAGATGCCTCAAATGAAGCTCCTTCAGAAGATTTTGTTGAGGGTGGTTCCTTCCCGTAGTGTTGGTACTTAGCCAGGGAGTCCACCAAACCCTTTTTAAAAGTAGATAACGTCAACAATGCTGCTTTACCTGCTCTTCGTGTTGGGTTTGACGGTGGAAGTAAAGGAGCTGGGCTGATTTCAAAAGTGGAAACCGCTGTTTCTTCCTTTTCAGTAACTGCAGTGGGCAATGGCCCCACTGTGGCTTCTGGGACCTTACTCGCATTTTCTGAAGATTGCTGAAGAGGCAAACTCATAGATGAAGAAACCAGGAGATCAAAACGATTAGCCGGCCGCTGTGGCCGAGCAGTTCTAGGCACGTCAGTCCGGACCCACGCAGCTGTTACGGTCGCAAGTTTGAATCCTGCCTCGGGCATGGATGGGTGTGGTGTCCTTAGGTTAGTCAGGTTTAAGTAGTTCTAAGTGTAGGGGACTGATGACGTCAGATGTCAAGTCCCATAGTGCTTAGAGCCATTTGTACCATCAAAACGATTGATGCCACATTTTTTGAAACCATTTGCAGCCACTTTCATTGTTTCAGCTCAGCAAAACGCCCAACCCATCAATGGCCCAGCGCCTTTTGTCTCTCAAACACTGGAAAAATGGTGTCTGGAATAAAATTCAGAACATCTTATTGTTTAAATTAACGACAAAACTTCGTGTACAAGAAATAGTGCTACTATCTGCTATTAGGGACCATCCCTTATTCCTATTCTGGCAGTGTCTAATCCTCAAGCGAAATCTGGGCGACTCGTTTTATCAATTAGGTAGGAAAGGGAATGCTTCAAATTATTGTTTGAGATGAAATACTTCGAAAGTACGTCTTACATGGCTTGAGGAAAGACATACAAGTGTACTCTAAAAATATATATCAAAGTAATCAGCAACCACGTGTATACAAGAAATTTAACTTCATTACCGGTTTCGGGCACTTAGCGCCCTTCGTCAGAAGTTAGCATGGGCATCGTCGCGCTCCGCCGCAGCCTGGCGTGCGGTCGTGTGCTCCCGCCACCAGCGGGGAGGAGAAAACGTCTGCCTTCACCAGAATTCAAAAATAACTGTGGAGAACGAAATGTTAAACAGCACCGGCACCAAATTCACAATGGCGTATCAACATGACCTCCGCTGCTGGTTCGCCCGCACTCGGCTCCCACTATGTCGCCAACACGGTCGGTGATGTAGGCGTGCTCCTGCCTAGGGAACGACAGCAGAACTTCTCTCTGTTACAAATTTCGGGTAACGTCGATTTCTGTGCGAGATATCTGACTGACGTCATCGTCACGTGCTTCGGTGAGCTTGAAGTTAACTTCGTCGATTCCGCCTCCTGTCCCCTCACAGCCAGATTACCATGACGAGCAACCGAGGGCAACGACTGCCTCTACTCTCCCCTGTTACCCCCGTCGATACGTCATAGTCTGTTTCGCAACTACGTCTACAGAAAGGCCACTTAGAACTGAATGATAAACTGAATTCAGGGTGTGTGGTAACAATGCAAATGTTTCTACCGCTAAAAAAGGCATTTAGAGACGGAAGGTTTTCTAATCACACTTGCATGTAGAACGTTACGTCATGCAGATACAGCTCATTTCTCCAATAATGTTACGTATTTTATGCCATTTGACAGTACAATTCGTTTCGCACAACGCACTGCAGTGCCGTCTCTTCTTTCCATATGTTCTTATATTACACCGGGTAAGATGTAGTAGAACTGGAAGTGGCGTGTTATTATAGTTTGCAAGTCAAAAATATTTACTCCAAACCTTTCAGGATTCTAAGAAAAGTTAGAATGTTGTACTCTTTCATGTTACAAAAATGTGTTCAGTCCGGTCTTAAGTGTGTGAGGGTTACCAAACTTACTGGAGAATGTCCTATTACAAGTTAGACAATGCTTTTGGTTTAAACTCGTAGCGTACAATGTACTGACTGAAGTTCGTGTTAGCAGCCATCTAAATACACTGGAGTGCTAAACTTATGGAGGAAAGCAACTTCTGCGTGATGTGTCACTGTCAAGTAACACAGCTCGGTGGAACTTTGATCATACATAGAAAGAACTGGTACAGTACAGCACAGAAGGTAACTGACAGAAATAGACAATGAGACTGTTATTCAGAGACAATAATTATTCTGCAACGTGCTCACATGCTGCCCCCAAGTTTGCTAAGAAGTTCTTACGGTCCGTCGCTCCGTTCCCCCCCCCCCCCCCCCCCCCACAAGCATGGCTCACAACCCCTTCGATGGTCGTTGGTAATTGAGGACGTGCTGGAGGTCGTTACGCCCACGCAACATTATGCCTCCACACACTGTAGTAACTGGACTACCAAAACCATGATGTTCAGCAATGTTCCTGGGCGTCTTACGCGTTCGCATCTCTCGCCATATGAAGGTATGTCCGGGATCACTGGGCACACAGAATCTGCTCTCATCCGAGAACAGAACACGACCGCACCCCTCGCTGGTCCACTTCCTACGCTCTCGGCACGACGTCAAATCCTTGAACACTGTACACTCTGACTGGTCAGTGCTGTTGTGACGCTGTACCCCATCCCATGTGAGCCTTTTCAGTGGTGAATTCGGCCCCAACTTTCTTTTTATGGGTGAAAATGCGAGACCTCATTGAGAGCGCAAGTGAAGGAGGTCGTGAAACGAGTGCACATACGGCTAATGCACTGGACTGCCCGTTGCCCCCGACTTCCAGCGAGCACGTGTGGCATGCGTTGGCGGGAAGTCCACTTGCACCCAGCGACCATCCCCCAGCAGTCAGCGGCGCCGGTCGAGGTGTGGGACGCCCCACCAGAACAACCGCTGACCCACTTTTTGGCCAGCACTGGAGCACGTGTGCCACTCGTGGTGATCACTCACCCTACTGACAACCGTCACGCCTTTTGTATTGTCCATCCGACCGCCGGAAATCGCGGTGACTTCACTTCATTGTTGTCTTCGAATGAAAGTATCACATATTTTTTTGAGTTACCTTCTCTGCTAGGCTTTATCAGTTATCTCTGTGTATGATCCAAGTTTCACCGCGGTATGTAACTTGACTCTGACACGTCACGCGCAAGTTACTTTCTCTCTTCAGTTCTTGAGATACCTGTATAACTAGCAAGGTTCAGTCAGTGCCTCACTCGCTCACTTCACCTCCTCGTCATGCCAACAGATTACTTTCTGCGATGCCGCTTGAAACTGTAGTAAGAAATACTGACAGATTCTCTCGACTCGTAGAAGAAACGAATGCCGCAGTGGCGCCGTGCTGGCCTTCGGTTTTATCCATAATTAAACAGCACATGCCCATGTAGCCACTGAGTTAACCAAGAGCCGAAACAGTCGCTTGCAAATAAATGGTTCAAATGGCTCTGAGCACTATGGGACTTAACATCGGAGGTCATCAGTCCCCTAGAACTTAGAACTACTTAAACCTAACCAACCTAAGGAGATCACACACACCCATGCCCGACGCAGGATTCGAACCAGCGACCGTAGCAGTCGCGCGGTTCTGGGCTGAAGCGCCTAGAACTGCTCGGCCACAGCGGCCGGCGCTTACAAATAAATCCAAAGAGAAAATTTTAGGCAGTTAATTCACCTAAATACTTTTAGAGCATGGTTTTATAACCTTTGAATAAGTATTTGTCGATTAATTCTACCTTACACCTCTGCTATCCCTCCTTTTCCTTCTCGTGATCGTAATGTCAATCAAATAGAAAAGAGGCTCTGTGCCCACGGCTATGGGAAATCTGTGCGGACAGAATTTGTGTTTTTCCTACCGACCATAACCTACCAGAAGCGCTTTCCGCTTTACATGCCACAGTTTCTGAACCCGAGAAACTGCACGACGCAGATATAGAGTGGTTTCAGCATCTGTTTAAGGAGTAGTTCGCAGTAGAGCTGGCTCGACATGTGGATAACACAACACCCACCGGCGCCTTGGCTTTGACCTTGTAAACCACGCCCACCACTCACCCCTCTGGCCTGCTCGTGAGCCTCAGTGGCCTCGGCTTCTGGGGTCAGAACACTGTGCAGCCCGTCGGCACTGCCGGGGACCACGTGCAGGTCTTCCGGGACACAAGCAGGGTCGCTGACCACTGAGGCAGGCATCCGGACTCTTGCACAAGATTTGTCCAACGTAAGGCAGCGTGCCGGGAAGGGAAGCAAGTGACCCGGAATTATATCCGTGACTCACTTTTAGCGGTGAAAACGAATTTTGCCTGACGAGTGAGCAGGCGCGCAGACGGTTGCAGCAGAGTGGCGTAACCGTGTGTCAGTGGCGACGGCAGACACGCGGCAGCCTCCAGCGGTGACTCGCGTGTGTGGGGGGAACCCCTGGCCGGTCTCAAGTGTGCTCCTGCTCGCTTGTTGCGTCACTGTCAGCTTCAGAAGCACCTCGCACACACCGCTCTGTCATTGCATTCCGTGGGAGATTAGACCAGAAGCAGCGATCGCCCCATAGGCCTATAATGACGAGAATATACCACAATCGCAGAGTGCTGCAACCGGAAGAAGCTACTATTTGATGACGAAAGATCGCACAAAATATTTTTTGTTCAAGACGACAGGTTTCAACAGTCTTGGCTATAGTCTTCCAGGTCTTAAACATATATCTAAGGAAAACATGTTCATTTTACGCTGAACCTCATGCACAATATGTACTCCTTATCGACTTCACATCTTGTGCATGAGGTTCAGCTTAAAATGAACATGTTTTACTAAAAATAAAATGTTTAAGACTTGAATATGAGTGCTGAAACCTGTTGTCTTCAACAAAAAATATTTTGTGCGATCTTGGTTTTTGAATGGTTTTTAACAATTGAAACAGATCGACCTTGGGTACTCTCATAATGAGAAAATTAAATTAAATGTGTGTGTGCATATGGTAATATATAAATCGTGTATACGTCTCAAGAGCATGGATACCATAGGAGTGGGTTTTATTCTCTGTTTCTAGAGCGGCATTAGAAAAATCTGTGGCAGGAACTGATCATGACTTAAACTGAAACGTATGTCGGAAATGTGCAAATCTGATTTGCAACTGCCCAACAGAGATAGTGTTACATTCGCATTTAAACGTAACTGTTAAAATATTTCTAATCAATACGTGAAAAGCCATTCTTGGTACAACTATAATATCAACCTTATCATAAGTTGTTCCACAGGAGAGACCTCCATTATGAAACGCATCTTGCTACAAAAAAATTGTTTATTTCTTTGTCTGTCCCTTACTATTAGTTTCTCCATCAAATGTTAAGAGAGCCAAAATTTGCTATTAAAGGGAAAGGTGTTTCGTAAAGATACTGTCGACATTTATGAGTGGTTATTTTAGCGCTGTATAAAAGTAATTTATTTTTATCCAAATTTTATTTTTTGCTTCTTTAGATTTCATTGTTTTTGTGCATTCCTTTGTTGCTCATCACCAATCTGGTCACTTGATACTAATGAGTTCTGAAAATACTTTCTGACGCCTGTGTCATTTATTTACGTGCAGATGATCAATGAATGTCGATGTCAATATGCTTGACTCTTCCCTGAGCTATTTACTGCTCACATTTGTGAATCAATCAGAGCAAAGCAGCTTCGAAACGGGACGGCATGAAGAATGGTCATACCTGCTGACTTGACCTGCAACAGCCTAAACTGGAACAGCAGTGCGGGGCCTACGGTGTGCCGTGGGGTACAACCAACATTACTGAGTGCCAAGCTGGATACCAGCTACGAGATTAACGAGAATTCGTCACGTGAAAAGCGACGAAGCCCACTTTCATTTGGATGGCTTCGTCAGTAAGCAGAGTTGGCGCATTTGATGGACTGAGAATCCGCATTTCGCGATCGAGAAGTCTCTTCACCCTCTGGTATGATTTTTTTTTAGTAATTTAATTGAAAGCTTTGTTGCTTTGGTAAAAATAAAATTGGTTCTTTTTGTCGTGACAGAATAAATTACTATTAATCACACCAGATTTGTCGGAGAACAGCAGCAACATGTGTAATTGATCCAGCTTTAAGAAATTCTATTACCTTTTAGCGGAAAATTCGTGCGGTACTCTCCGTCGTTAGAAAAGTCGTGGTGTTCCGTTCGGAGCAGGAGGCGGCTGTCTTTTCTCATTCGCGATATCGAAAATTACTAAAAAAAATGAACAGAAATTTTTTTCGGAGGAAGATCGCGCGGAGAAAACAGACGGAAGTTACATGAAAGAAACCTAAGGGACCAACTAATTGGATTTGTACGAACATATAAACGGAACTGAAAGAACTTGGAATAAATACTATAACGATGTCGTCACGACAGCCTCCTGTTCCGACAGAACACACGCTGGATCATAAGCTGCATAAATCTTTTAAACAGGAAAGATTATCACAAGTATAATTAATGAAAATAAGGTTGAGAGATTTTCTTTGAAATTAAATAAACTTCAAGGCTTCAAGTATTATATTATGAAACGGAAACTTACATTAACATGGCCACCCATTGTGGCGGTGGAGCGAATTTTCATGATATACATTCTCGCTTGTTTGTGGCTACATATATTTTTTAATCACTGAAACTCTTAAAGTTACAATAAAATGATTATATCAGTGTGGAGCACAATACTTTTGCGTCCGACTCGCAACACATTCACAGAACAGCTAGAGAGCGGCGCGGCTCCCTGCAGAAGTAAAAATTGGCAATTGTTATTTTGAAACATGGGGGCATCGCCTATTTTTTTTTACTGATCGATAGCAGCGTATAACAGTTTATAGCTATCGTGATATTCTGCGCTTTTCAGGAGCGCGGCAAAGATATCTGGTTACAACATTCATTGGTATATGTTAAAAGTTCGCACATACTGACGCGAATACAGAAAAAAAAACTTTTACATGTTAAAAATCGCAGTGATAAAGGCTGTAATGTCACAACCCTGAACGTGGTCTGTCTCACGGAATAATCGATGCGATATTACTTGATGGCTCGGCGAATAATGAGCGGTACGTGAAGGCTTTGAAATATGATTTGATCCCCACTATCCAAAGTGACCCTGAAGTCGACAAGATGTGGTTCATCCAAGACGGAGCTCGACTCCATCTGAGCAGGAGTGCACTCTGGGGACCGCATTCTGGCTCTGGAGTACGGAGAGGCCACTGGCATCGGCCTCGAGTGGCCGCCAGATTCTCCAGATCTGAACACGTACTGCTCCTTTTTGTGGGGTTATTTTAAAGACAAGGTGTACGGCAATAACATCAAAAGCGTTGCTGAGCTGAAAACAGCCATTCAGGAGTCATCGACAGGATCGGGTGTTCCGACACTTCAGCTGCGTCACACAGAAGTTCGCTGTTCGTCTGCGGTACATCGTGGCCAATGATGGAAGGCATGTCGAACATGTCATAACCTAAATCCGAAAATCCGAATGTCTGTAGTGTCATTTACATGTTGAATACAGTGTGTGCGTTCAGTAGTTTGTAGCTAATTCACGTTTTTCTTCGTACAGTTGAATAATAGTCACCCTGTGTTTTCGTCATAGTTGCGGTGAAAGAAGCAAATCTAAGGATAGACGGAAAGCGGGATGCGGACCCGGAACGGCGGACGTCGGCAACAGCTTCCTTCCTCGTGTGTGCGGCGCGAATCTTGCGTGCGTGTTGCGGCGTGTTGCCGCGGGGACAGCGGCCTGGGGCTCCTCCCCCCACTCCCCCCCCCCTCTGCCCCCACCATCGATCTCTTCACCTGCTCCATCCCCGCTATATAACGTGTCTCGGCGCCACTCGCAACTCAGTCGGCGAAGTTTGACAGTCGAGCACACACAAAATGGCGGCTGCCGCTATGCGTATTACTGTGTCTTGCGTGTTGATGTTGCTGTTGGAACATGCAACGTCTAGCCCTCTCTTCCTGCAAGGTGAGTCTATGCACGAGTTTGTTTCCTCTATATTGATCTTTGCTTCGTTTTTCTATTCCTTGCGAACAAGACAGTGAGGGGAATATTTTTCCCACTCCGTACGTGCTAAGTTTATAGAACTGGAGTGTTGGACTGTTTGATTGGATACCTGCTCCAACTACTGTCATAACTGATACGAAAATTAGACAGCCTAAAGACAAATAGGTCTCCTATTAGAACACTCATAGTCTTCACTCCCGAGTACAGGAACATTCTGGAAAGAAATTCCTGCTGCTACAGGGTATGAAATATTAATAAACGGCTGTAGTAGCATTGCGAAGACTTTCCCACTGCTAGACGACGAGTTATTACGTTGGCTGAACATCTGTGATACTACACAGATTGTCGCATTCAGTGAGAGTAAACTACAGCATACCGGTCAGGAACTGTTCATTAGAGTACTGCTGAACAACTACCTGGTTGTAGCTTGTCTGGGTGAAATGTTCAGTACAAACGGTAGTGATTCCAGGTGCTACGCCGTGATCGTAGTAACGAACTTCGTGAGCTTGTAGCCCCTCCATTAATAAGTTGTTGAATTCGGCGGAAGAAAAAGTATTTCCGTGGAACAATGAACGCTAGATACCAATAACAAACCGTTCAGAAGGGTGATGAGTTTGACAGAGTTAACACACAGTCTCAGTAAATTGGAAGTGCTGACGTAGAACGGAAGTGCTTGCTCAGTACTGTGTGTTTGTACAGCGGCTACTAATGTTAGAGGTGTAGAGGTCCAGGAGACTTTTTCCACATCAAAGAGAAGAACTTTTTTAGTGAAGTCAAATTTATTGAAGGTCAGCGGAAAAAGTATTAGTCTTCCCCTTAAAACAGGACACTGGTTGCCTCCCAACGCTAAAGGCGGTGCAGGACTGGTATGAGGCGCCTACGTGAGGCTTGATCAGTGGCGCAGGCCATGGCAGCGTAGTGGCGCAAATGCGCCAGCACATTCCAGAGAGCTGTCGTGGGTACACTTGTCCTCGATCACACTGTCAATGAACGCGAGCTGTCTAACGAGGAACGGTGCCTACGAGGAACGGTGTACCACACAGAGTGAGGCGACACGGCGTATGAACAGTAGCTGTGAAAACAGCGTATTCGACAGACAGCAGAGACGAGCGCCACGCCTTGTCATTAACAAACGGTTTCAAACACGACAGAATTGCTGTCAGTGAATGCTGGCTCTATTGAACGACTTCCCAAGCGAACATTGCGACGAGAACTGCGTCGTATGGATGTCTGAGTCGGGTACTTTAGAAAATGTCCTCGCTCGTAGTTCACGACTTCAGTGGGCCAGAGAACGCAAAAACTGGACAGTCATTTTCCGAGTTTTGAAATGGAGCAGGGCGTCCTGTCCGCCGACGGCCGAATGGGGTGTTTAACGCGCAGTATGTGTCCTCCGGTCCGGTGTGCTCGCCACTTAACTCGGCCGCTGCAGCTCAGCTGACCCACGTGACAGTGGAGGTGAGGTGACTCCCCTGGTGTCCGCAGAGGTCGCCGCCTGCCCCTCGGGCAGCTGCCTCCGAGTGCGCCACTGCCCGGCTGCCCTGCTCGCCATCCGCCAGCGCCGGCCGCTGCCCCAGCGCTGCGGCTTCTCCGGCCTGGAGGAGGTCGTCTGCTGCCCGGAGGCGGAGGCGGTGACGGGGGCGGAGACGGCCGCCGGAGACTCCAACGACATCCCCAGCGGCGACGCCTGGGCCTTCCCTGCGGCAGAGCGGCGGCCCAGCGAGGCAGGTGAGTCCTCCGCTCACTCTGCCCTGCTCTACCCCCACCACTCCTATGACCTCACTCACAGTGGACCAGCACTGCTCACTCGTGCTGCTTTACTTGTTATCATTTACATCTGACTCACTACCTTTTTACTAATAAAAGTCGTCTTTCACTATACCATATTGTATATATACTAAAAATGGAGCTAATTTGTTTATCATCGTAACTGAATCAACTGTGGGTTCTTGGTGAAACATTCTACATTAACTAAACAAACACTGTTTTTTGCCTCTTTTTGCAAATTTGGTTTCTTAGTGTGGTGAGCGTACTGTAAGACCTTCAGTACACACACACAATCAGATTATTTGACTTGTCGCTCTAACGAAGTAGGCGAGTGTCAGCAATAAGTCTCGTGGTCTTATCGTGGCGTGTTTATCTTCTGCCGTTAGGTCAGATGATAGAAATGCCACTTGCACGATTAGAGTAGCAGATTGACGGTGACCAACTTTAAACAGAGCTTGATTAATTTTCACACTCATTTATTACAATAATAACAAGCATAAAAATTACTTTACTTGGTTCAGGGTGCTATTTACTATTGACAATCTGAAGTTCCCTTGGTATTCGTACGTTAATCTTATTCTCATATATATCTCTGATACTTGACAGAAGTGTCTATACATTTATCTTCGTAGGTATGTACAGGAATATGGTAATCTTATGAGGCGCAGCCTGGAACTTGACTATAGACTGGTACACACAAATGTAGAACTCTTACAGACTGGTACAGACTAATGCAAAAAAAATGGCTCTGAGCACTGTGGGACTCAACATCTTAGGTCATAAGTCCCCTAGAACTTAGAACTACTTAAACCTAACTAACCTAAGGACATCACACACACCCATGCCCGAGGCAGGATTCGAACCTGCGACCGTAGCAGTCCCGCGGTTCCGGACTGCAGCGCCAGCACCGCTAGACAGACTAATGCAGACTGGTACAGACTGGTGCAGACAAATGCAGACTGATTCATCAGAGGTCTGTACACTCGTTATAATACCTCGCGCGTTCACGTATCACTGCGCAAGTGTGATCCGCGAGGAGAAAAGGTTCTATGTTAGCAGCAATCTCATTGGCTGCGTTACATATTAATACGCGGATCGGCGGAAGCAGAACTTGGTCCATCTCTACGGCAGCGCCATCTCGTAGTGCGGAGACGGACGAGCGCTGTACCTGCGCTGTTGTGTTTAGCGGGGCGCGCTCTAGTGGCAAAGTTGTGTACGCGCTGACTACTCGCAACTATGTACACAACACTTAGTCTTTTACAAAACTTGCAGTTTTATATAGTTGAAGCCTTTAATTATCGAAAGTAAATGTTTAACATTCCCACTTTAAATATTAAGAAGATACGAGAATAGTATTGCATGAAAGAGTTAAGATTTGTACACTGCCTCCACCAATGCTGTCCATGGGGGGAGTACCCCAGAAAGTCAGTGACCCCTTTCTCCAGGGCAGGCACCACGATCTACTACAACTCGCCACCTAAGAGCAAAGACCGCTGTAGTGCCTTCAGCCTCTCGCCCACACATGGCATGGCCCTACACATATGTTGAGTTCTTTTCCTCCCGTCTAATCTAAAGGGTGGCATTTGCTGTTCTCTATTGCTATCCCTCTCCTACAGTCTAATATCACTCTCTAATGTATAGCTATTTTCTGACACAGACACGTGTAATGATAATCTCTCGTGTTGTCTCCGAACACTTCATTAACTTCGATTCAGAAGGTCATACATTTTCTTCCCACGCTTGATCAGCACTTATGTGATCGTGTCGCCGTGAAAAGCGCGTTGCTGCATTGAGTAACATCTCTATCCCTCATACAAACGTCATCCGTGTATAAGAACACCACCAAAGGATACAGCAAAAATTAACGTCGCCGTATTTTCAAACAAGAATGTGAGAAGCTCATTATTTCTACGAATTTTATGCAGCCCGCATTGGCAAATATCTCGTCTCCCTGGCACAATGCAAGCATCATATTAGTGACCAAACAGCCTACAGTTACTTCCAGACTACAGCGCACCTGAACCCCACCAATATATATATATATATATATATATATATATATATATATATATATATATATATATATATAAGAATTCGACAACTGTAATCACATAAACCACCTAGTTTCTGTGAGATAACTGCTTAGCTTCTCGGCATTCGTCCATTTATGGTAAAGGACATCAGAGTTTGAACCACCGCTCGGAACTCCACAAGTGATAAGCATTCCACAAAAGAAGGGTCGTAGCGTACATCAAATGAATTTCCGATAAACCAATAAGTCTAACTTATCCATTTAGAAATGGAACACGTATTTTCATAAAACTTTTGTATTCAGTTATTTTGTGAAGTCCTTTTAGCGCATTACGAAAACTGTGCATGCCTTATCGTAAGTCGTCAACAATTTTTTTCCATAGTGATAATGAGGCCGCTTACATGAGTGGAATCGATATATGCAGCATGTATTACATTACATTTTTTTCTTTTATCTACAGCCTGCAGTTCTTACAAAGCAATGCGGGATGGTCTGGAAGATTACATTCTTCGTGGGAAACTGGCTGGGCCGCATGAATTTCCACACATGGTGAGTTCAGACTGAAAACTCTTACAAAAATGTGCGTCGCTATCTACCATTGTGTGAATGACGTCGTAAGCAATTTTATTTCACATGACGTGATGCAAGGATAAATTTTCAGAACGAATGAATCCTCATTTGTACAACAGAGAACGTACAACTGTAGCGACTATCTGTTAAGGAGAGCACAGCAGTTCTACTGCAGCAGCTATGCAGTGGTGTCCAATCTTTTCTTTACTTGGGCCTCTTAAGAGACTGTGTTTCTGTAATGAAGTATGTGAGAGACACTTGTTTATTCTTTGGGAGTTGTTTAAGCACGAATGAGGCTACGTGTTACAGTTAAAAATGCTGTGCGTCCCCTTAGTGATTAAACCTGTACACTTTCTATAAAATATTGAGAGAAAGCGTTTCTCGCTAGTGATACGCCCATTTTATGGGAATCTTAATTTCATCATGCATTATGAACCAAAACACAGGTGAACCACTGACCTTCCCGATGCACTGCATTTAAAGAATTATCATATTAGATATGTTTACGTTAAGTAATAATATAACGTCGTTCACCAGAGAAAATAATTTGGGGCTCTGTTGTCAACAAACAATTAATTTGTCTTACGTCAAGTGACTGCGTTTAGAAGCACCACACGATTATTAATCTGAGTCACCATGCCAAACATTTTAGCATCTTTGGATCTAATATTAGTGTTGCTAAATCTTAAACACAACGTCCTTTGATCGACCCATTATTTTGTCAGAAGCTTGTATACTGAAACTCTCGTTGAATGCAATGTAAGTTTAACACTCAATGCTTCACTTTTGCGGTAAACTAGCTCTGAGGTGGGAGGTGTCGGCAACGACCGACGACTCTGGAGTACAGGAGGGAAGTGAGGAACACGTGATTATGGACGGGGTAACTATAGTGAGCGTTACGCAAACGTCAGAATTATTGTACGATTTCTTAATACTTCAGAATTGAGGTTAAGGTTTGACTTACTGCTGACTTCAAAACGTCATTAGACGCAGAACTCACGTTCGAGCTGGACAAAGATGTGTCCTTTTTCAACGACTCATCCTGGCATTTGCCTTGTGTGACTTGGGGTAACCACAGAAACTCTGACAGTATGACTGGATGCAGATTTGATCCGGCATACTCCCAATGCGAATGCAGAGTGTGACAGTCCGACAAGCTTGTAAATGTGAAGCAGGGGAGGTTCTGCTGAGAAATAGTTGTTACGAACAAAATTCGGTACGTTGCGCCTTTTCAGAGTTATTTAACACTGACGTTAGCAAAGCAAGTCGTCGCACGTGCAAATTCAAGCATCCTGACAGAGGCAATGTCGGGAAACGTGTTCTTCGTTTGGTGTACTCAAAATGAACAAACGTAGCTTTTGGTCACCTAGCTTAAATTTATCGCTTCTGAAAAAGGTCTGTTTGAACTAGCAATGAGTGTTTCGACACGTACTAACTAACAGACCCACGGATGTCAGTGCATTACCGCATTTTAGAGCCTGCAAGTGCTTGAATATGCAAGCGCATCGACCTAGTTTCAATCCTAAATAGCTCGCGAACGACGCAACGTATCATTGAATTTTTTTCTTAAGAGTTATTTGTAAGCACAGTCCTCCCACCCCCCCCCCTCCCCGCAATAGCCTTACAAGCTTTTGAGACTAACGACCTTGTACAGTACTTTTGACAAATGCATACAGGTGTTTGTGGGTGAGTTCTCTGTTTGCCTGGCAGTACAAGGAGGGAAACCTGTTGTGTTGTAGGCGGCGCTGGGCTTCAAAGTCCCCAACACGGAGGGCCTCAGCTGGCTGTGCGGAGGGACCCTCATCAGCGACCAGTTCGTCCTCACCGCGGCCCACTGCTGCGCCAACAGGGTCACGTGAGTAGCCTTCTCTGTACATTTCCTTAAGAGAACTGAAATGCACTTTTAATTCCACACGCGTAAAAAAATAATGTTCCTGTCACGAATCGCGTACATTCACTTTTGGTAGTTCACTGAACTGCGAGAAGGACTCGGGACTCGATAACATTGCTGGTTCAGTGTCTCACGAAAAATGTCAATTTTACTAATTTAGAAGTACGAGGCACTTTGCCATGATGCACTCTGGCATAGTTGACAAACCTAGCACATCTTGTAAACGCAGTGAATGTAGAGGTGGAAGGACAGACGGAGGAAGTTTCAAACAGGGAGCACAGATCAGTCCTCAGAAAACGGACCCCATTAAAGAAAGTTACACTTGTATTAGATTCAGACCCTGATGCCCATATCCACCAAATACCACACATGTCTCGGAACAGAGTTTGTTATTTGAGACCTACTTCTGCTCTCTGTTACGATTTAGGGGTCAGAAATGTGACGTTCGAGGTAAGAGAGATTAGGGAAGCCATGGATCTTCATTTCGGTATATTATGGACAATGGTGCGCCCATCTTCAGTGTCCTCTAATTACGAAGCATGTGTTGATCAGTTAACTAGACGTTCAAATTTCTGTTGTTTACGTCTTCGCTCTGACCCTTTGAAAGGAACGAACATGATAGCTCAGTATTTCAGCTAGAAGTATGCAGTAACTGTAGGTCAAGAGCGGTCAAAGCAGCTGTGAGAACCGCCACGTACGTGTGATCCAGGGGAAGGCCAGTCAAGGTACGCCTGGGAGTAAACAACCTCACGGCGACAGCAGACGGCGCAGACTACGGGATCTCAGAAGTCGTGCTGCACCCCAGGTACAGGAACCGGCGGTCTTACAACGACATAGCGCTGCTGAGGCTGGACAGGAGGGTGGAGTTCAGCGACGCCGTCTTCCCCGCCTGTCTCAACACGCGGGACGGAGACCCGCCGAGCTTCACTGCCGCCGGCTGGGGCGCCACGAACGCTGCTGGTGAGTGGCCAGCTTGTCTGAAGTCCTATCACTGTGCAGCACTGTATGCCAGTGAATATTTTCTCAAATACGTGAGCTCCAAAATATCCCTTTCCTTGTATCTTTCCCAGTTCAACGTATCCAAACAATTATCATCTTTCATTTATTGTTTTAAACCTTAAAAATCGTCACTTGCGCTTCCTCAATTCAAAAGGAAACTCTTCATATCATACCCGAAATACTGTGTCAGTATGATTAACAACTTCTAAAATGAAGGAATATCAGAAAACATTCAGTGTTCGTAGCATGTGGATCCATTGTCATAAGCAGAACTATCCATTGAGACTGAAAGCAGAATATCTTCATATGCAAAAACTTTTCAACATCCACTCAGTTCATCCTTCTCTACCTTTTCTGACTCTTCCTCTGCCGAACATATGATAGTCACATCATACTTGGTACAAGCCACACGCTTAACATGTCATAATTTGAAACAAAGAAACAATGTCGTCACTCTCCCTTTGTTCCAGGAACGCGACTGAGCTCTGTGCTTCTGAAGACCACCATCTATCCACGTGCGTTATCGCAATGCCAAAATGCCTACAAGGAGAGATTTCCACAAGGAATGGACTCGTCTGTGATCTGTGCCGGAGACCCCCAAGGGAAGACTGACACATGTGTTGTAAGTACTCACTTTCTATGACCAGACGGATGATACCTGACGTGTCCCACAGTAACAGACAACTGGAGACCCCTCCAGTGAGCTGTGCCCACCGACTGCTCCTCAGTACGACGTGCTCTCGTTTTGCAGGGCGACTCCGGCGCCCCTGTGGTGAGTGGCCGCTCCGCCCCCTACACGGCGGTGGGCGTCACCAGCGTCGGCCCCAGGCCCTGCGGCGGCGCCCTGCCCGGCGTCTACACGCGCGTCTCCACACACATCGGCTGGCTGGAGGGACGCGTCTGGCCCTAGCCACAGGCCATCCCTAGCGGTGCGTCGCCACTGCTGCGCTCGTGGCCAAAGGCCGGCCCAGAGGTCCAACTCACCTGCACTTTGTAGCTGTCGTAGTACACAGCACCTGCCAATCTGTGATACGTTACATGTGATAGATTTATGTCTTTATACTGTGTTACCTCTTAGTTGAGAATTGTGTTTCAGAAAGTCTGTTCTATAATATTTACTACAAGTAATTGCTGCTCGATTATCACTTAGTTTTACAGCTCACTACAACTCTCTCTTACGTTTTTCCTTTTTTTTTTTTTTGTATACTGAGGCTATCATTTGCTGAAGTACTTCGCTAGCACAATTTGATAGTTCATCATATTTGTGACAAGTGTATCGAAGTATAATGCGCCACCGCTGCGCTCATGTCCGAAGGACGGCTCGGAGCCTCAACTCACCTGCATTCCATAGTCTGTGAATCTGTGATAAGTTACATGTGGTATAAGTCGATGTATTTATACGAAGTTATCTGTTAGTTGAGAATTGCGCTCCCAGATGTCTGTTTTGTAATAATATAGGTATTACAGAAGTAGAATATTATTCTAAACGTATTAAACAACTTGCTCAATTAGCTCTTAGGTTTGCGTTTCACTTAAAGAGTACTGACGGTTTTTTAACATGACTGTATCATACTCTAATAAGGTTTGCTTGTAAAATTCGTGAAACTTAAATGTGTATCCGATTTATGACTATTGTATCAACGTCAGATCCAACTGATTTCGATGTATACACAAATTCAAAGCTAACAGAAAGTGTATCGTGCAAATTGCACTTAAAGTACAAAAATAAGCTAGAAAATACCTTCGAGGTATAATAATGTTAAGCATTTACATTGTTATTTATTGTATAAAATCTGTGATATAAATGAATATGTAACGTTTTAAAGTACTGAAAAAAAATGATGACATCTTGCTAGCTGCCCATTTTTCATCATTTTTACACTAGAAAGCATTGCTTAATGAATAGTTTAAATGTTGAAAAGATAAACCCTGTTTTATTGTAGCTACATTACTGACGTAATTTAATAACTTTTACATATTTTTAGAATTTTGTATTGAAATATCATCATCAAATTCTGCTTACATAAAATGACGTAGCTTAATTATTTGTTTAGCCATCATCACATTCTGATTGCATTTACATTAAATTATTGTTATTTATTGGTCAAAATCTGTGATATAACTGAATTTGTGGTAAGCTTTATGTAATGAATAGTTTCAGCCTTAAAAAGGTTTATTACGTTTTATATATATTTATAATTTTGTATTAAAAAATCATTATCATATTCTGGTTACGTGATATGATGTAGCAAATTTTATTGTTTATCTATTATCAAGTTCTGTAATAAAAAATAAATTTTATCCATTTTTTTCTTTTTTTTCTGCAAATGGAACTGATGTATGAATGCTGAGTGCGAAAAGTAGTACCTATAGAAATAATATCTTGCTAAAAGTCTGTGCTTTGAGTACATAGGGTAACACAAAGTCTTAAATATGACGAACACAGAGCACACGAGCTATTGTATTTTAATGCATACTGATTCAATCTAGATTTTTTTCCTTTTTTGGTTTACTTTTGCGTTATGTGTTTCAGCCGCTCTTGATAAATGTGTATCACCCTCTTCTTATTCATTTTTCCGCATGTTCTTTGTCCTGTTCGCAACCAGAATTTATGCGGGACAGGAATGTACTAGCTAGTTACGTATAAATTGGGGATAATAGTTACAATGGGCTACAGAGTTTCTGGGTTTGGAAGATGTCTACTAACAAATTGAGACAAAAGCACAACGCTTTTCAGATGTGAGGTCAAATAAGGCAACGGAGCGGAAGGCTTCTTTGGTCGTAGTGCTGCTTACAAACGCAGCTGACTGCAAATAGCGTCAGACGGAGATCTAATGTCGTACGCAGATATCTGATCCGTAATTCATTATTACTGACTGAATTTTGGGTAATAGTAATGCGTGCACCTCACAGTCTATGGTGGTTTCTGACGGCTTCTACAATCTTCATTCAATCAAAACAAAATTCGCCTACTCCAGGCTACGAACGCAGTGCAAAAAGCAGTATCACGTATTTAAATAACTTACGGCATACGCTTGTTTCGACAATAAGCTACAACGGTACTTTATTACAATGCTCAAAGACTCAGTTGTAATAAGAAAAATGCAGGAATTAGAATGTAATGGTGATATCTGTCCACCATGCCGTAACGCTACCACAGCGTCTGAGGACGGGTACGCATACACGCTCCGTTACTGAAGCTGTTAGAGGTCGTTTACAGATGCTGTACAATTACATTACTTTGAAAGCAAGTGTTCGTTCTGTTCTTAATTTACATTCCAAGTCATAGGCAGAAAACCACGCTCGTGAATATTGGAATGGGATGCCCTAATACTAGAGTATTACAAGAGCTTCGCGATTAGGAAATCATTTCACAGTCTAAGGGACAATATGGAAACGTCTTAATAAAGGGGATCGTTGTTTGTGACAGAGGTGGCACACTTGCTACGGCTACACAGCCCACAGAAGAGTTGCTGTTATAAACCTGGTATTTGCATTTCATCTGCTTTAGAAATTTATCACCAATTCCTTCTTAAACATGACCTTTTTGTGTGTATACTCGGTAATAATCAGTGCAAAATGTAAGCGTTTGGGCTGGCAGCCACTTTTTTGTACCACTTTTGATATGTTGACAGCAGCTCTCAAGGCTGAGAGCAGTGAAAGCGCCAAGTCGGTCGAGGATTCTCAACAACAAACTTTATTTACAGGCATCGAAACAACCAACACTGGTAGTAGCACAGAGACAAGATGATATTACAAGTTATTAATTCTTCAAATAATAAATGACGTCAAAAATTCAGAAAACTCTTGCAAAGCAATGTGTGTAACGTTTAAGAATATGCACTTTAAGACAACTGGCAGTGATTTCCTCGAGTAAGAGATTTTTTTAGAACTTTGAGCTTATGCTTTAGTACGCGAAAAAACTTATTTTTCAAAATAGTTTCGTTTTTTTTAAAAAGTTTACAGATATTTTACTTGTTCAATGCAAAAAAGTAAGCAAGATTATTTGACACAGGACTAATAAACCTGGTGGCTCCGAAAGGGGTTGAAATTGTCTGAATAGTTTAAAAAATCAAATACATGATTTACAAGCAAAGGTATTAAAATCAGAAAAAAGTTTCTTGGAGGCAAAATACGTGTATCAGTTACAGTGCGGCTCAAACGTAGCGGCCTTCCAGGGTCGTAGAGCCACTTAGTTGTACGGGTGAGGAGGCGATGCAACAGGCGCAGCCCAGCCGGCTTAGAAAACGACGAGTTCCTTCTACTCTGAAGAGCCAAAGAAACTGGTAGAGGTACCTAACATCGCGGTAGGCCCACACGAGACGTAGAACTACCGCAACACGACGTGGCACAGACTCGACTCATGTCTGAAGTTGTGCTGGAGTGAACTGACACAGTGAACACTACAGAGCTGTTCATAACTCTGTAACAGTACGAGGGGTGGAGACCTCTTCTGAATAACACGTTGCAAGGCACCCTAGATATGCTCAATAATGTTCATGTCTAGGAGTTCGATGGCCAGCGGAAGTGCTTAAACTCAGACGAGTGGGGTGTCGCATTGTGCTTCTGGAATAGGCCAAGTCCATCGGAATGCACAATGGACATGAATGAATGTAAGTGATGAGGCAGGATGTTTACGTGCGCGTCACCTGTCATAGTCGTATCAGGGGTCTCATATCACTCCAACTGAACACGCCCCACACCATTACAGAGCCTCCACCAGCTCGAACAGTCCCCTACTGACATGCAGGGTCCATGGATTCATGAGGTTGTCTCCATACCCGTAAATGTCCATCCGTTCGATACAATATGAAACGAGACTCGTCCGACCAGGCAACATGTTTCCAGTCGTCGGTGTTGACGGGCCAAGGCGAGGTGTAACAATTTCTGTCATTCTGTCATCAAAGGTACACGAGTGGGCCTTCGGCTCCGAAAGCCCGTATCGATGATGTTTCGTTGAACGGTTCGCGCGCTGGCACTTGTTGATGGCCCAGAACTGAAATCTACAGCAGTTTGCCGAAGGGTTGTACTTTTGTCAGGCTGAACGATTCTCTTCAGTCGTCTTTGTCCTGTTCTTGCAGGATCTTTCTCCGGCCGCAGCGATGTCGGAGATTTGATGTTTTACCGGATTCCTGGTATTCACGGTACACTCGCGAAATGGTCGTTCACGAAAATCCCCTCTTCATCGCTGCGTCGGAGATGCTGTGTCCCATCGCTCGTGCGCCGACTACAACATCATGTTCAAGCCCACTTAAATCTTCATAACCTGCCATTGCAGCAGCAGTGACCGATCTAACAGCTGCAGTATCTTCCGCACTTCAGTGTATAAGTAGTGGTACCTTTCAAGAGCAACATTACTCGGTGTAACTCCCTTCAGACGCAACGGCCACCTCCTGTCGTGTCCTGAAGCGATCGCATGCACTCTTGGAAACAATGAATGCCGCTTCAGTAGCGATCCGTAGAGATGTGACGTAAGGGTGTCTCGTTTTATTGGTAACTCTTTCCACTTTCAAATCTGGGCCATTGGGGGCCAGAACTCCTTTGACCAGAAAATGTCGACGTTATCCGAGAGCCGGTTATGAACGAAATGGCTCGTGTGAGCCAGTGCACCGTCCTATTGAAAGACATATTGTCTCACCGAAGCCACAGTTACCATCCACGGTTTCACAGGAATCTTCAAAACTTGCAGATAAACTTATTTCGTGACAGTTTGTCCTTTTTCAAAGAAATGTCGTGGGATGATATCACTCTCGCTGGACACAACACCTGGGATGTAAACCCCAGACATCTACGAAGCATTGTACTCGTAGTTGCCCACAATATCGCAAACAGCTGGTCTCCGTTACCCGAAGAGTAGAACTATTTCATTGCGGGAACGCCCAGCGCGAAGACTTGCGACAATCGCTGCTCTTCGGTTGTACTCCACATTTGTCCGTAACATCTCGGACATTTTGAGGTTCTGACTGTTCACTAGATGCCTGTGAGTTTCAAGAACACCAGTCGCAACCTTCGGCGAAACCACGGTATGGTGCGGTTTGTCCGGATTTAAGCGCCACAGCCTGCACAGGGGGTGGTGTACCAACCACACGTGAGTAGCCAGGTGTAAGAACGGTGACCGTGTAAACATACTAGGCGGCATTGGCCGGAGGCGGCTGTCCCGATTGCAGCTGTACGGGAACCGCTGCTGTCAGCGAATGCCGGTCCATGTCATTCCACTACCGAGCGAGCGTTGGGAAGGGAACGGGCTGCACTGGACACCGAGTACCTCTCAAAACGCCACTGCTCACAGCGACACCTTCAATGCACCACACAACACAGAAGCTATGCAGTCACTGTCTGGAGCTTGTAGAACCATCCGACCAGTCACGATTTTGCCTGTTCTCAAATGAAGCAAGCCGTCCAGTGCAACAACACCCCAATGAGGCATTCAACGCACATTCAAGAGAGAGCTGACGCCATTCTGATCTGAGAGTGTTTTTGGCGCGAGCGACGTGGACCTAGTTATCCAAGCTACCGAATGACGCCGATCTCGGAGACCAGATGGTGCCCTCTTTGTTGTGGATCTTCCAGTCTTCCAAGACGACAACATCCGTGATCGCAGCGATGCACGGCCGGCCGGAGTGGCCGAGCGGTTCTAGGCGCTACAGTCCGGAACCGCGCGACCGCTACGGTCGCAGGCTCGAATCCTGCCTCGGGCATGGATGTGTGTGATGTCCTTAGGTTAGTTAGGTTTAAGTAGTACTAAGTTCTAGGGGACTGATGACCTCAGATGTTAAGACCCCTAGTGCTCAGAGCCATTCATTTAGTTTTTGCTCTCCTAGCGGCGTACTACGGTACTGTGGCGCGTGTATTTCAACGTGAACCACGGCTGCAGACGAGTGCCTGCAGAAGCATAAATAAAATAGTTACAAACTATTCTTTAGTCGCGGCAAATGCAGCTGTTGAAAGGTGTGATGTTACGAAGAACTCCGCTTATGGCTGGTGTAATTGTTGTTTATTAAAACACAACGGGTTTCGCGGCTTAAAGCCGCATCATCAGATGCAACCTACGCGGCAAAAAGAAAAGTACAGTGTCACCACATTTTTTGGATATTAAAATTAACGAAGTAACCTCTCAAATATACTCACTACGTCAATAGATCGCTCAATGTCAAAATTTACGATTCAGAGAATATTGTCAATACTATTTCGAATGAAAGGTACAGAAGGCGTGCTGCATTCTATAAAATTTGCCTGCATCTAAAAAGAAAAAAGAAAAAAATATTTTATATAGGGCGGATGCTAGGAGTTTTTAAAAATGAGCCGCATTGGCGATAAAAAATTCTCGCTGCTAACATCATTAGTCGATGCACTATGCAAATTACTGTGTGTAAAGTACCAGGTGCCAGTACCTTACCAGTGTGACAGGAGGAAGACTCAGTGCAGGGCAAGGATAAAGCGGGTCGCACCAACGACAAACAGACGCCAGCTGGCTGCCAGAACGGAAACCATCCGTCTGGACAGTGTGACGTCATTTACTACGAGCTTTCGGTTGCTGCCTTTACAAGCAATGACAATTTCTTTTATCGCCAATAGGGCCCCTTCTTAAAAAACTTTTGTCGTCTGCTCACTATGGAATATTATCTTTTGTCTTTTCAGGCAAATTTGAAAGAATGCAGCACGCCTTCATTACCATTCGTTCGGCATAATATTGATGATATTCTCTGAATAACAAATTTTAACTGCGAGTAATGGGTATACCAACGAACCTTTAACGTTGCGAGTAAATTTCAGATATTCATTCATTAATTTTGGTATCCACTAAAGGTGGTGACAGTGTACTTTGCTTTTTACCGTGTAGGTTGCACCTGATGATGCGGCTTTAAGCCACGAAACCGGTTGTGTTTTAATAAACAACAGTTATACCAGCCATAAGCGGAGTTCTTCCTAACATCACAAAATAGTTACCTAAATCTATATTTTCGAGGTCGTAATTAAAACTCTATCACCACCAGCCGTAGGACGGACCCATCCGTGTGGTCGAGAAGCTTGTAAAAAGTTGTTATTGAAATTATTTGTCTGATTAAAGCTGTACGTCGGTAATTATAGGTAATGTAATTTCTTCTGCGAAATTCCCCTGCAGTATCAACTCGCGCGAGCGACTGGGTCGCGTCCCAGTTGCAGTTTTATGAAGTTAACCGAGCGTTTAGAAGCCGTTATCGGCGTCTCTAATAGGCGACAGGGAAATTACAGTCGTATATCACGTGTGCTTACCACTAGTCTGTCGCCGAAGGAAGGACTGAAACGATAGTTGAACAAGAGAAAAATGTTAAGAAAATGTACAGAATAAAGAAAAGAACATGTAAACATTCATGGTACATTTATTGTCTTAAATGAAATAACTCCCCTTTAGATTTTTATGATTACATGACGTCGACGCCAGATTTTGACTCATACGGCGATGTCTGCTAACGAGGGCTGCAACCTGCCCACTGCGCTGTCATAGAAACCGTGCCGCATGTTACCACCACTGCAAATTTCGCCCCAAGCTTCACGGATTGCCGTCTGTGCAGGTATAAATACAGCTGACTTTAGCATGAGAGATGCTTCTAGAATCTATACGTGATCATTGCATCTAAGTGTACCAACTTCTTTTACCTTCCACTGAACCGTAGCTGACCATGAGAAAAATATAGAATCATCAACGAAAGGGTCATATACTACGAATCGGTATGTGGAATATAAGAAATCTGAACGTGCTAGGGAAGCTGGGAAACGTAAAAAGGGAAATCCAAAGGCTAAATCTAGATACAGTAGGGGCCGGTCAGGTGAAATGGAAAGAAGATAAGCATAACTGGTTAGAAGAATAGGGTAATATCAAGAGCGGCAGAAACAGTATAACGGGAGTAGCATTCATTATGAACAGGAAGGCAGCAAGAAGAGTGAGCTACTGCGAACAGTTCAGTGATAGATTTTTTCCTCACCAGAATCGACAGCAAATCAAAGCCGACAACAATAGTTCGGGTTAACATGCCGACGTTGCAAGTAGTAAATGAAGAGACAGAGAAAGGATATGACAATATTGAACGAGTAATTCAGTATGCAAAGTGAGATGTAAATCTAATAATCATGGGGGATTGTAACGCGGTGGTAGCGAAAGGAACCGAACAAAAATTTATGGGTAAATTTGGGCTTAGTAGTAGGAATGAGACAGAAAAAAAACTAATAGAATGCAGCAATAAATTTCAGTTAGTGATAGTAAATATGCTGTACAAAAATCATAAGAGAGATACACATGGAAAAAAGAGACACGGGAAAATTCCAGGTGGATTAACAGAATGGTCAGACAGAGATTCCGAATCAGCTATTGGACTGTAAGGCGTACCTGGAGCAAATACAGACAGATCACAACTTCTCAAAGATGAATAGTAGACCGAAGTTTAAAAGAATCGTCCGGAGGAATTAGTGTGCAAGGAAGTGCGACACTGAAGTACTGAAGAATGATGAGATGCGTTGGAAATCCGCTAAAAATGTGGCTACTGAGATAAGGAACACCAAAATAGGTAATCCAGTTCAAGACGAGTGGACATCTCTAAAAATGGCAATCACAGGTGATGAACAGTCAGACATAGACATACGGAAGGTAACTGTGGAAAAACATAGAATAACAGGTCAAATACTTCCTGATCGATGAAAGAAGGCAAAAAAAAACATTGTTCAGAGAAATACTAGCATGCAGCAAAATAAATTACTGAGGAATGCAAAAAATCTGAAGTGCAGGGAAGCCAAAGCGAAATAGCTGCAGAAAAATGTGAAGAAATCGAAAGAGAAATGATCGTTGCATAGACTGACTCAATACATAGAAAAACGAAACAACCTTCTGTGAAATTAAAAGCAAGGATGGCAACATTAAGAGTACAATGCTAATTATACTGTTAAACGTAGAGGAGAAAGCGCACAGATTGGAAGAGTACATCGAAGACATCTATGAGGGGTACGACTTGTCTTATCACGTCATAAAAGAGTAAATTGTAGTCAATAAGGAACAGATAGGGGATCCAGTATTAGAATTGAAAAGAGCTTTGGAAGACGAAATTAACTAAGGCAGAAGGGATGGATAACATTCCATTGAAATTTCTAAAATCATTAGTTGAAGTGGCAATCAAGTTGCTACTCACGCTTGCAGAATCCATAAGACTGGTGATGTAACATGATTTCGAAAAAATGTCATCCACACACTTCTAAAGATAGCAAGGCCAGATGAGAACGAAAATTATCACACAGTCAGCTTAACAGCTCATACACCCTAGCTGCTGACAAGAATAACGTACAGGAATACTGAAAAGGTAATTGAGAATCTGTTACATGACAATCAGATTGTTTTTAGGAAAGATAAAGAAACCAGAGAGGCAGTCTTGATAGTGGCACGACTCAAGAAAAATCCAGAAACAATCATAGGATTTGTCGAGCTGGAAAAAGCATTCGACAATGTAAAGTGATACAAGATGTTCGAAATTCGGAGAGAAAAAGGAGTAAGTTGTAAGGAAATATGAGTAATTTGCAATATGTACGAGAAACACTGAGGGAGCAATAAGACTGGAAAACCAAGAATGCAGTGCTCACATAAAAAGGGGGTGATGTACTGTTACATTTTGTCTGCCAGAATTTACACATATGTATTGTTCATACAATAAGTACGTAAACGATGTACATGCGTACTGTCTCTGAATTTACTCATTTTGCTCCGTCGATCGTTAAAACCTCATATCTACAAGATATCCGTTCGTCCGCTATTTTTGTTTCTTCGGATGTTTCGAATAATTTTGTTAGAGTTGTCTTTCGTGTGTTAGAACTGGTAAAATACCGCAGCCATTCTGCTGCGCTTTTATGAAGACTCCTATGAAAATCTTATGTAAGTTTTCTTAATGTAGTACAACGGCAACATTGTTCTGCCTTTCAATTATAATTTAAACCTCTTAATTTCACGTTTTTTATTTATTTATTTTTTAATTCATATGATGTGTTCTCGGAGAGGCGCGGCTGGAACACGGGAGTCGACGGCACATCGTTGGTGGACGTTGAGGACTGAACACTCGTCGTGTACCGTCATTGCTTTTCATTGCGTATTACGCAGTACGTCCCTAGATATCTGTACCGTTCATTTCTTGTATGTTGTGGATTTTTTCTTGTAAGCCGTATATTGGATGATTCGGCCATTTCTCCTCTAGCGATGATGTTGTCGTACTGCCTACACCGGTCAAACACAGGCACCCATGATTAATTGAATTTGAAGGTGGGTTTAATATCTTTTGCATTCTGTTTCTCGCTGAACTCGTCACGAAGGGTTGACAAACACTTTTCTTTTCGGCTGAGTCCTACGTATTGTGGACGACAATACGACCGAAACCAGCATCCGATGAAGTCTACGCCTATTACAAATTATTTAAAATTTGTATCAGATCTTAGAAATTTCAGTTTTTAAATCCATTTACCGAGTAGTAACGCGTCAGTGAGACAGGTATTCAGCCTATCGTCCCTACTTTTCAATCCAAACATCGAAGGCGCAATGACGGAAATAAAAGAAAGGTTGAAGAATAGGATTAAAATCCAAGGTGCAAGGATATCAGTAACAAAATTGACCGATGGCATTGCTGCTCTCAACGAAACTGAAGAAAAATTTCTACATCCGTTGTAAGGAATTAACTGTCTAATGAATATAGAATATGGATTGAGAGTAAGAAATATAAAAGTAATGAGAAGAAACAGAAATCAGAATAGCGAGATACTTAACGTCAAAATGTTTGACCACAAAGTAGAAGAAGTAATTCTGCTACTTCAGAAACAAAATAGCCCGTGACGGACGACGCAGAGAAAACATAAAAGCAGACGAATTCGGGCAAAGAGGGCACTGCTGGCCGAAGGAAGTCTACTGGTATCAAACACAGGCTCCAATTTGAAAAAGAAATTTCTTAGAATGTATGTTTCGAGCGCAGCGTTGTATGGCAGTGAATCATGAAGCACAGAAAAACCGGAACAGAAGACAATCGAAACGTTTGAGATGTGCTACGAAATAATTTCGGAAATTAGGTGAACTCACAAGCAAAAACAAGCGGCAGGATGATAGGATATGTGTTAAGATAACAGGGAATAACGTCCAGGGTACACATGGTACCAGTAGAGGGTAAAAGCTCCAGAGGAAGGAAGAGATTGGACAGGAATTGGAATGTTGTTGTTGTGGGCTTCAGTCCTGAGACTGGTTTGATACAGCTCTCCATGCTACTCTATCCTGTGCAAGCATCTTCATCTCCCAGTACTCACTGCAACCTACATCTTTCTGAATCTGCTTAGTGTATTCATCTCTTGCTCTCCCTTTACGTTTTTTACCCTCCGCGCTGCCCTCCAATGCTAAATTTGTGATCCCTTGACGCCTCGGAACATGTCCTACCAACCGGTCACTTCTTCTTGACAAGTTGTACCACAAACTCCTCTTCTCCCCAATTCTGTTCAATACCTCCTCATTAGTTATGCGATCTATCCATCTAATCTTCAGCATTCTTCTGTAGCACCACATTTCGAAAGCTTCTATTCTCTTCTTGTCCAAACTACTTATCGTCCATGTTTCACTTCCATACATGGCTACACTCCGTACAAATACTTTCAGAAACGACTTCCTAACACTTAAATCAATACTAGATGTTAATAAATTTCTCTTCTTCAGAAACGCATTCCTTGCCATTGCCAGTCTACATTTTATATCCTCTCTACTTCGACCATCATCAGTTATTTTGCTCCCCAAAAAGCAAAACTCCTTTACCACTTTAAGTGTCTCATTTCCTAATCTAATTCCCTCAGCGTCACCCAAATTAATTCGACTACATTCCATTATCCTCGTTTTGCTTTTGTTGATGTTCATCTTATATCCTCCTTTCAAGAGACTCTCCATTCCGTTCAACTGCTTTTCCAAGTCCTTTGCTGTCTCTGACAGAATTACAATTCCATCGGCGAACCTCAAAGTTTTATTTCTTCTCCATGGATTTTAATACCTCAGACACCGAATTTTTCTTTTGTTTCCTTTACTGCTTGCTCAATATACAGATTGAATAACGTCGGGGACAGGCTACAACCCTGTCTCACTCCCTTCCCAACCACTGCTTACCTTTCATGACCCTCGACTCTGGTTTCTGTACATACTGTAAATACCCTTTCGCTCCCTGTATTTTACCCCTGAAACCTTTAGAATTTGAAAGAGAGTATTCCAGTCAACATTGTCGAAAGCTTTCTCTAAATCTATAAATGCTAGAAATGTAGGTTTACCTTTCCTCAATCTTTCTTCTAAGATAAGTCGTAAGGTCAGTATTGCCTCACGTGTTCCAACATTTCTACGGAATCCAAACTGATCTTCCCCGAGGTCGGCTTCTACCAGTTTTTCCATTCATCTGTAATGAATTCGCGTTAGTATTTCGCAGCTGTGACTTATGAAACTGATAGTTCGGTAATTTTGAAATCTGTCAACACCTGCTTTCTTTGGAGTTAGAATTATTATATTTTTCTTGAAGTCTGTGGATATTTCGCCTGTCTCATACATCTTGCTCCCAGACTCGCTCTCCCAAGGCCGTCAGTAGTTCTAATGGAATGTTGTCTACTCCCGGGGCCTAGTTTCGGCTTATGTCTTTCAGTGCTCTGTCAAACTCTTCACGGAGTATCATATCTCCCCCATTTCATCTACGTCCTCTTCCATTTGCATAATATTGTCCTCAAGTATATCGCCCTTGTATAGACCCTCTATATACTCCTTCTACCTTTCTGCTTTCCCTTCCTTGTCCAGAACTGGGTTTCCATCTGAGCTCTTGATATTCATACAAGTGGCTCTCTTTTCTCCAAAGGTCTATTTAATTTTCGTGTAGGCAGTATCTATCTTACCCCTCGCGAGATATGCCTCTACATCCTTACATCTGTCCTCTAGCCATCCCTGCTTAGCCATTTTGCACTTCCTGTCCTTCTCATTTTTGAGACAATTGTATTCCTTTTTGCCTGCTTCATTTAGTGTATTTTTATATTTTCTCCTTTCATCAATTAAAATCCAATATATCTTCTGTTACCCAAGGATTTCTACTAGCACTTGTCTTTTTATCTACTTGAGCCCCTGCTGCCTTCACTATTCAATCCCTCAAAGCTACCCATTCTGCTTCTACTGTACTTCTTTCCCCCATTTCTGTCAATTTTTCGCTTATGCTCTCCCTGAAACTCTCTACAACCTGTGGTTATGTCAGTTTATCCAGGTCCCATCTCCTTAAATTCCGAATTTTTGCAGTTTCTTCAGTTTTAATCTAGAGTTCATAACAATTAGATTGTTGTCAGAGTCCACATCTGTCCCTAGAAATTACTTATAATTTAATACCAGGTTCCTAAATCGCTGTCTTACCATCATATAGTCTATCTGATACCTTCTAGTATCTCGAGGTTTCTTCCATGTATGCAACCTTCTTTCATGATTCTTGAACCAAGTGTTAGCTATGATTAAGTTATGCTGTGTGCAAAATTCTACCAGACGGCTTCCTCTTTCATTTCTTACCCCCAATCCATATTCACCTACTATGTTTCCTTCTCTCCCTTTTCCTACTGACGAATTCCAGTCACCCATGACTATTAAATTTTCGTCTCCCTTCACTACCTGAATAATTTCTTTTATCTCGTCATACATTTCATCAATTTCTTCATCATCTGCAGAGCTAGTTGGCATATAAACTTGTACTACTGTAGTAGGCATGGGCTTTGTGTCTATATTGGCCACAATAATGCGTTCACTATGCTGTTTGCAGTAGCTAACCCGCACTCCTATTTTTTTATTCATTATTAAACCTACTCCTGCATTACCCCTATTTGATTTTGTATTTATAACCCTGTAATCACCTGAGCAAAAGTCTTGTTCCTCCTGCCACCGAACTTCACTAATTCCCACTATATCTAACTTTAACCTATCCATTTTCCTTTTTAAATTTTCTAACCTACCTGCCCGATTAAGGGATCTGACATTCCACGCTCCGATCCGTAGAACGCCAGTTTTCTTTCTCCTGATAACGACGTCCTCTTGAGTAGTACCCGCCCGGAGATCCGAATGGGGCTATTTTACCCCCGGAATATTTTACCTACTCTAAGGTGAAGAGGTTGGCTCGGAAGAGCCCTCGTGGCGTGTGGTGTGCCGCATCAAATATCAAAGCAGTCGCAAGGCATACGGCAAAAAAAAAAAAATTGACTTGCTGCTTTTATGCTGAGATTTTTTTCTTCTTGTACGATGAACTATCCTGGTAGCACTACAAATTACACATGTTGCAGTGGAGTCGGCCATCAGTGTCGACGTGGAAGCAGAAGACGCAGCGGGTGGCTGCATATGCTGTGTTATAAAGTCACACTGTGTCCAGCAGGTTTGAGGGTTGCTGGGTCTACGGTCTTGCTGAATGTGTGGGCCCGTCACTCGCGTCAGTGAGTCTGCTTGCAGTCTGCGAAGGCGCACAGGTGCCACTGCGGATGCAGCATCGAATTCCCAGCACTTTGCTTCACAGTCGGTGTCATGCACAGGGACCTGATTATGGCGTTTTCACATAGTAGTGACATGTTGATCTGATACTTCAATCTTTTACGTGTGTTGCCACTACTCATACACCTCAAGCTAGTGTAAAAATTTGTGATGGGACGTTTTATGTGATCTACTAGAGGGAGTGCAGTGCCTCTTGAAGATACTGAGCTGCAGATAATACATCTTCTGGGTGTGAACGGCATTTTTTGTTTGTTGCCAAGTAGAATTTTTTTTCCTGTTACTGTGAATCGGGAAGAATTAACAGAGTACACGATTTTCATTAGCTGGAGGAACGGAAACCAACGATCTCATCAGAATAACTGCTCCATCGATACTAAACCCACGAATGAAGTATGATTAGTCTTCGCTACAGCACTTGTGATTTGTCATTACTGATGAAGTGTGACGAGAAAACTCTGGTTTTGTGGTCTGTTGTTGCGAAGCACTGCCGGTTCAGTCCGCCAGTTTGACCTTTGCTCCGACAACGCCTTGGGGAATTACCGTCCCTTGTTGACAGCTTAGAAGGGGCACTGATTTTGTGGTCGCCACTACTGCCGTCAAAAGCGAGATAAACCGAGACTTCAATTTTCCTTCTTGTGATCAAGTTGTCGTTGAGCAGCACGTTCCAGTGGTTGTTGAACACAGGCACAACTGATTTATCATAACGCCTTAATGACCGTCATTATGAAGAAGAAAGGAAGAGTGAGTCAAGCGCTGTGAGCGTCAGTAAAAGCGGGGTTGGAGATCACGAAACCAACGCTCCTATTTCATGAAGACCGATCATCCTCCTCGAACCAGCTTTTAGCGTCAAGTCAATATGGACGAACATAGAAGAGGGCACATGTCATGTCTATGTTTTAAAGCAGTTGCACTTTTACACATAATTTAAGCGCTGGTTATATTACAAAACATACGAACAGTGTCATATGTTTGATCTTTCCTCTTAATAAACAAGGTACAAATCTACCTAAAACGTCTTAACTGTCTAGATCAAACCACCACATTGCCTATGAGACAGCGTGTTCATTCGTACGAAAGAAAGAAATGAAATAAAGACAGATCTTGAAGTATCGTCGTCATAAGTTCATTAGAGATGACTAACTGCTTTTGTTCGAGAAGGATACGGGAGGGATTTTTGTAAATTTCTATGTTTATGGTACATGTAGTTCAGAACTCAACTACGAGGCGTGTTTTTTAAAGTAAGTATCATTTTGAAGTTAAAAAAAGATGTGCTAAGATATCTCAATAATTTTATTTTTACATGAAAGCCTGTACCTTAATGTACTTTTCTACATAATTTCCGTCAATATTGAGACACTTTTGATAATGTTGTACCAGTTTTTGAATACCCTCCTCATAGAAGTCTGCTGCCTGACTTGTTAACCACTGCATCACCACTGTTTTCACTTCGCCATCGTCTTGAAGACGCTGACCACCCAGGTGTTTCTGCAAGTGCTGGAACAGATGGTAGTCACTGGGCGCAAGATCGGGGCTGTACTGAGTATGATCTAGAGTTTCCCATCGAAAAGATGTGATGAGAATCTTTGGTCTGATTCGCCACATGCGGTCAGGCATTGTCTTGCAGCAAAACGATGCCCTTGCTCAACTTCCATGGACTGTTGCTTTGATTCTGGTGTGACGTAGGCCTCCTATGTTTCATCGCCCGTAACAATTTGACTTAAGAAATCATCACCGTCGTTGTGGTACCGTTCAAGAAAAGTCAATGCACTGTCTAAACGTTTGGTTTTGTGCACATCCGTCAACATTTTCGGTACCCAACGTGCGCACAATTTTCGGTAATTCAAGTGCTCCGTCACAATGCCATATAAAACAGTACGAGAAACATTAGGAAAGTCATCCCGCAAGAAGGAAATCGTAAAGCGTCTGTTTTCTCTCACCTTATTGTCCACTTCCTGCACGAAACTTACATTAACGAGCGAAGGACGCCCACTCCGTTGTTCATCGTGCACATTTGTGCGGCCATCTTTAAATGCTCTCACCCACTTTCATACCATCCCATCACTCATAATGTTTTCTCCGTAAACTGCACAGATCTCACGATGAATAACGATCGCTTTTAGGCCTTTAGCACTAAGAAATCTTACAACAGCCCGTACTTCACAGTCGGCGGGACTCAAGATTATCGGAGGCATCTTAAACACAACGCAAACAAGTAAGAATCAGACTGCAATGGCGTCAGTGCGTAGATTAAGGTACAGGCTTTCATGTAAAAGTAAAATTATTGAGATATCTTAGCACGTCTTTTTTTAAATTTCAAAACGGTACTTACTTAAAAAACACGCCTCGTATTAACCACCCAAAACAAACTGACGGCAAAAAGCGCAGATCCAAAAAAATAATTAATTTAGAATAATGAAATTTGTGTAATGCATTTGTCTAAGTAACATATTTACGTGACTAACATAGAAAGAACACACGTTAATGTAAGCGCTAGATAAGCCATTGCAGCCGCGCTGGGTAGCCGCGCGGTCTCAGGCGCCTTGCCACGGTTCTCGCGGATCCCCACGCCGTCCTTCCTCATGCATAGGTGTGGATGTTGTCCTTAGCGTAATTTAGTTTTAGATCAAGTAGTGCGTAAGCCTAGGGACCGATGACCTCAGCCATTTGGTCCTATAGGAACTTACCGCAAATTTCCATATAAGCCATTGCAAATGTGAAATGCTGGTCCGGCAATAGCGGGTATAACCGCCGGAATGTTGAATGCAGCCATGCGAACGTGCGTGCACTGTGTCGTACAGGTGGCGGATGTCAGCTTATGAGACGGAGATCCACGCCTGTTGCACTCTGTCGGTCAATGGCAGTTCAGTTAATGCTGGTTGTGGATGACGATGGATTTGCCGTCCGATGATGCCTCATACGTGCTCGATTGCAGACAGATCTGATGATCGAGCAGGCCACGGCAACATGTCGACTCTCCACGAGCATGTTGGGTTACAGCAGCGATATGAAGACTAGCGTTATCCAGTTGGGAATCAGCGGCTGGAGTGCTATTCGTAAATGGCAGCATAACAGCCGAATCATCAGTCTAACATTCAAACTGTAGAGGAAGGCAGAGATTGGATAAAAGTTGAAATATAATCAACAAATAATTGAAGTGCGTGGGATAACCACGAGAGAGCTCCTGCTGTCGTACGAAATCGCACCCCAGACCACAACTCCAGGTGTGAGTCCAGTGTGTCTAGCCGACACCGACTCAAAGGAAGGCCTCGGCGCTTGTTGGTGACGTCACGTCAGCTAGGCACGGCGAACGCCAGGTCTGTTGCAGGCAGAAACGCCTGGGCGTGCTTATCACTATAAATCTCTTATTTTTGGACAACATGTTTGGTATTGTTTTCGATTGTGCAGTTTTATTTAGATGAAAGGTTTTCTTACTATCGTAAAGCTAGAAATGGAGATCATAGTTCTGTATTACTGAATCCTGTCGAAACAAACTTAGATCAATATGAGAAGATAGTTTGCCCCATTGCAAGCTTCGGAAATTTTACATTCATCCACTTTTTACATTGATCCATTTTGCTATCGAAACTTACCCCAACCCCCTTACAATTAACTCGTTTCTTTTATTTATTTATTCATTTTCGTTTGACATCGTCACTGGAAATGTGAACTAATTTACATGTGTAAATGTCCAACTGTTGCCAATCATTAGATTACAGTCGTTTTCAACGAAAGGAATTCTAAACAGGAAACAAAATAGCTTCATACATCGAAAATACTGCTGAGCTTAAACTTTTTAAAACATGCACATTAGGAAAGATAAATATTCCCCCCTTGCAACTGAAAGGAGAAACTTTATAACATAAAAAAAAATTTATTTGATAAAACAAGTATCTTTCTTTTGCCTCTTCTTCTGTCCCCCACCCCCTCCCCCAACGTGCACAATCGTAAGATATTTCATTAACATTCAGTGCTCCTCACCCCACAGTCAACCAAGATTCCTAAAGAAGAGCACCAACATCTTCACAGTTTCTTGTAAAAGCAACCCAGTACAAACGCAACTTCCTCAGATTTACAAATAAGGTGAAGAAGCACGAATTCTGTTGCTGCTGGACCATGAAGTTGTTTTTGTATGTCAAAACAGGTGGAAATTTAAGTACAGGAGTACACTATTTGCTAAGAAGTGTAATGAATTGCGCGATTAACTGATTGCAGAAACCTCTCAGAACAATGAGTGTCGGTCAACTACCACCAATAGTTTCACACTTTCCTGTGTCAGGGAGGGAGACACCACCATTGTGAGTGTGCCTGCAACAGACCTGGCGCGTTCGCCGTGCCTAGCTGACGTGACGTCACGAACAAGCGCCGAGGCCTTCCTCGGCCTCCAGCACGCAGACAGGACGGTTGCACGCTCTCAGCTGGCCTCCTTGTAAGCAACACACGGCCATCACTAGCACCGAGGCAGAACTAGATTTCGTCAGAAAACACAACAGACCTCAATCCCGCCCTCCAATGACTTCTGGCTTCACACCACTGACGTCGCAAATGGCGGTAGTTTCGAGTCAATGGAATGCACGCTACGGGGCATCTGGCTCGGAGCTGTCCTCGAAGTAACCGATCTGTAGCAGTTCGTTGTGTCACTGCAGTGCCGGCTGCTGCTCAGACTGCTGCTGCTGCAGATGCAGTACGAGCGCCAGACCCGTACGCCGAACAGTGGTCTTCCCTCTCGGTAAGCCGTCGGCACACGGACCGTGCTGCCGAACGTTAACGTTGAGCGTGCCGAGTTCAACCAACACCCACTCAAAGGAAGGCCTCGGCGGTTGTTCGTGACGTCACGTCAGCTAGGCACGGCGAACGCCAGGTCTGTTGCAGGCAGAAACGCCTGGGCGTGCTTATTACTATAAATCTCTGATTTTTTGGACAAAATGTTTGGTATTGTTTTGGATTCAGCAGTTTTATTTATATGAAAGACTTCTGTCACACTGAACGATTCTCTTCAGTCGTTGGTCCCGTTCTTGCAGGATCTTTTTCCGACCGCAGTGGCCGGCCGGAATGGCCGAGCGGTTAAAAGCGCTACAGTCTGGAACCGCACGACCGCTACGGTCGCAGGTTCGAATCCTGCCTCGGGCATGGATGTGTGTGATGTCCTTAGGTTAGTTAGGTTTAAGTAGTTCTAAGTTCTAGGGGACTTATGACCACAGCAGTTGAGTCCCATAGTGCTCAGAGCCATTTGAACCATTTTTTTCGACCGCAGCGATGTCGGAGATGTGATGTTTTACCAGATTCCTGATACTCAAGGTACACAAGCGAAATGTCGTACGGGAAAATCCCCACTTCGTCGCTACCTTGGACATGCTGTGTCCCATCGCTCGAGCGCCAACTATAACAAAATGGCTCTGAGCACTATGGGACTTCTTAACATCTATGGTCATCAGTCCCCTAGAACTTAGAACTACTTAAACCTAACTAACCTAAGGACAGCGCACAACACCCAGTCATCACGAGGCAGAGAAAATCCCTGACCCCACCGGGAATCGAAGCCGGGAACCCGGGCATGGGAAGCGAGAACGCTACCGCACGACCACGAGCTGCGGACACCCAACTATAACACTACGTTCAACCTCACTTAAATCTTGATAGGCTGCCATTGTAGCAGCAGTGACCGATCTAACAACTGCGCCAGACACTTGCTGTCTTGTACTGGCACTGGCGCCGTATCCTGCCTGTTTACATATCTTTGTATCTGAATACGCATATCAGTTTGTTTGGCGCTTCAGTGTAAATTCTTCATTACTGATCTTTTAAAAAAGATGGTTTAAATTATACAAAACATTACAAATTATACAAATTAAAGTCTATTCCATGTATTTTACGCTTCTGGTAAATGTTCATGAAACATGATCTTTTGTTTAAGAGTTTGCCCGGGCTGAATGGGACCCGCACCACATACATGGCAGCGGAACGTCTTACCAGATGGCCACACAGCCGAGGAACATCGATCTTCCTTTAGCATATTAAAGACGGTAGGAAAACTCTTTGAAGTCGATTTTGTCGAGCAATTTCGAGAGTTTCGTGTAACTGCTTTTGCAGATCCATATTTGAAGTCTGAATTTCGTGCACTATAAATAAATTTAAAAAAAGTCACAAAAATTCCATTGCAAAATACTCCCGCTGTCAGAAAGACTGGACTGGAGTTTGAACTCTGTTGTCTGCAAATTCTGGTCCAGTTGCTAACGCTGCTCAGCAAATTATTTCGAATCGCGAATTTCGACCCACTTTCAAGGCGCTCTTCAAGCAAGCAGAAACTCTAAGGCAGGAATCGTACTCTTCGTCAGCATAATGTGTGAAGAATGTAGATCGTCTGTAGGAACGTGGTTTATCTAAAGACTATGTCACAGATTCACGTGTTCAGGAACTGTAGGTCACTTTTCTTCCCTCTTGTCGGAAGTCTTTGGTACGCCACAGAAAAAGCATATAGATTTCTCAGTTGAATATCAGAAAACAGGAAGCCTATCAGCTAGAGTGTATACAAGAAAAGCGTTTGACCATGTCCTCTACACAATTTTGCTTAAAAAAGAAGAGGTAAAATTCCTCGACAGTGAGACAGAAGGAACGTTATCAAAGTTGGGTTCGTATTTCATAAAATCATTTTTCGGCGTCTGTGAAAAACATCGTACTCGTTTGACTTGATCCTATCCTAGACTACCAGTTGACGTTGGTGGAAAAATGTGGAATCTGTGTGCTGCGCGTTGTGTAATGCCAGTGCTGAGTAAGGTGCTTGTGGTTTCAGCCCAGATGAGAGGGAGTCACCGCAGTGATTCACGAGTGCACTCTAAGTGTTAATCAGACTTCCGTGGAATTTGAGACTCAGAACCGAGGGCGCGAGCAGTGGACCAAGGGTCCGCTGACGCACTTGAACATCTGGTAGCCCACTTGTGTGCTCAACCATCCGCCAAAATCTACTTATGTACCGTACGTAAGTTGATTCCAAATGACCTTTGCAAATTACTGTGCGGTGTGTGTTACAGGGTAGACAGAGAACCAAAATCACTCACCGCCTGTTCTGTTGCTCGGTCCCCGTACAGAACGATTGCTGCTACCCATCCTCATACCTTCAGAACACCTGAGCACCATCGTATCGATCGTTACTTTAGGCGTATCTTGAAGAAAGTGACGTGTTTCTCTATCCATATAGGAACGAGAGCTGTCTGAATCACGAAACCAAAGCTCTTCAGAATACACAATGATTTTCCTTTTGCGTCTTACACCGTAATTTGTGGAGCATTGCTGTGCTGTCCTCACAAAGTGTAAACAAATTCGTCATAAACTGTACATCTTTTCTTCGAATCTCCTGCATCTTTTCCCTTACGGTAAGTTGATGACTATCTCAAACCACTGAATAATAGTCAACAAAGGATCGACTGAATGTTTTATTAGCGTCCTGATTCGTGTTTCAAGTACGTTGGCCTCGACTTATTCGGACAAACTTGTCAGGCGTCTGCGTTTTCCACAGCTAGCCTAGCTCTATCTTGTAGTTCGACTTGAGTTCACTCAGATGAGATAACTGTACACCAGGGGCGTTCAATTAGTAATGGAACACATACTTTTTCGCGGGCAGCCTCTGTTGAAAAAATGCAGAATTTTTTGTTTGTCACTGTGGAATAATCCCGCTTCAGGTCTATAGTTTCATGGCAGCGGTGTACGTAGCATTGAAAATGACGCCTGTAGCGGAGCTGCGTTCCAAGGAGAGAGCAGACACTGAGTTTCTTTCGGCGGCAAAACAGAGCATAGCATATTTCGTAGGTCTTGCAAAATGTCTGTGGAGACCTGTCACTGAACAAAAGCGCGGTGAGTCGTTGGGTAACGTGTCCGTCGCCATCGCAACGAGGTCGCGTAAGCCTATCCGGCCAGCCGCACACACACTCGGGAAATTGGCTCAATGGAAGACGCAGCACGCAGGGAGCAGTACGTATACGATTGGGAGGTTACCGATGCAGCAAGACTTCGGCTTCGACGTCGACGAGTGGAGTAGTACCATGCAGGCCCTCCCGGTAACGTGCAGTAAGGGCATCGAACTGAACAGAGATTATATTGAAAACTTCGGTTTTGTAGCCAGCAGAGTGGGGAATAATATGGTGTACTGGAATACTGAATAAAACCAAACTGCTTTCAGAAAAAAAATGTGTTACATTACTCGCTCAACGCTCCTCCTACAACGATGTGGGCCGGCCGAAGTGGCCGTGCGGTTAAAGGCGCTGCAGTCTGGAACCGCAAGACCGCTACGGTCGCAGGTTCGAATCCTGCCTCGGGCATGGATGTTTGTGATGTCCTTAGGTTAGTTAGGTTTAACTAGTTCTAAGTTCTAGGGGACTAATGACCTCAGCAGTTGAGTCCCATAGTGCTCAGAGCCATTTTTTTACAACGATGTGCGAAAACATTATCATAGCAGCAGAGAGAAGCGCTGTACGTGCTATGAGCTCGACAGCTCATTGGCAGCTTTGCGGAAGTCTACATCTACATGTACGTCATTACTCTGCTATTCACAATAAAGCGCCTGGCAGAGGGTTCAATGAACCACCTTCAAGCTCTCTCTACCGTTCCACTCTCGAACGGCACGCGGGGAAAACGAGCACTTAAATTTTTCCGTGCGAGCCTTGATTTCTCTTATTTTATCGTGATGATCATTTCTCCCTATGTAGGTGGGTGCCAACGGAATGTTTTCGCAATCGGAGGAGAAAACTGGTGATTGAAATTTCATGACAAGATTCCGTCGCAACGAAAAACGCCTTTGTTTCAATGATTGCCACTCCAGTTCACGTATGATGTCTGTGGCACTATCTCCCCTAATTCGCGATAAGTGTGTGGACTGAGGTGTCTACACGTAGGTCACGCAATTCGCGTAACTTACGCCAGTTGTTTGTGTGTGCCGAGGTGGCTCCGAATAAGGTCCCATGTGTATTCCACCTGGTTCAGGTTAGGCGAATCCGGTGGCCAAGACATCAGCGTGCGTTCACTATCGCGCTCCAGACGCCATTGTAGAACGATTCTGGATTTGCAACACAGACAGCTGTCCTGCTGGGAGATGCCATCGCCATGTGCAAGGACAAGCGTGAAACGATGCAGATCATCCACAATTACGTTTATGCAGTCGACATCTGTCACAGTGTCTTCAGTTACAACCACAGATGCCACGGAATCCTAGAAGAACGCGCCTTATAGCATAATACTGCACCCACCGGCCTGTGTCCATGATGTGGTGCAAGTTTCGGAGCGACCGTTTGCACCCATGACGGGGTATCCGCACACGACGTCCGATCTAGTGTGACAAGAAACGTCATCGGACCAGATTACACATTTCCACTGGTCGACAATGCTATGCCGATGGTCGCGTTGCCACTTCAGTCGTAACTTGCGATGTCATTGGGTCAACATGGGAACACGTGAGTGTTGAACAACGTGTGCCACGCGGGCTGCTCCGAAACACTTGCGCATGCCTGCCACAGATCGCAGCATATCCTGCCGCAGACACCGGAATCACAGTTTTCTGTGGGCAATTCGTGGCCTCATATTTCAGAATGGGCCACTGAGTCAATAGGACTTAACAAGTTTGTTTGCGTGGCCATCCTCAGCAGCAAGTCTAGAAATACTTTTTTTTTAAATAAAACCGCCTTTTCTTACTGCAACTTAATTTATTTTTCTCAGACGGCTTTCGCCTTTTTCTTACTCTGAGGCATCTCCAAAGGGACAGTTTGCTGGCAGGAGGAAACACATAATTAACTCGATGTAAGCGAGAAATCAAGTGAAAATCACCACTTCTCATGTTGTTTTACATCACTAAAGCGAAACGCATCTGGTGGAAGAAAGCACGCATTTCTGTAGTTGCAACGACAGAACTAAACTACCGTCAAGAAAAGTTTTTCAATTGAATTGTAACAGGAACGCCCAGTTGCACCCTGTATTGTCTAAACTGGTATTCAAAGTCTTGTTTCACCTCCGATTCTAGTTTAGAAATTTCGCTAGAGACATGAGTCGGTTGCTGCTTAGTTTTCGTTTATAGCCTGACATTTACCTTCTCAGACTGTTTTAAAACTCAACCTTAAATTGCCATTGTCCTTTTGTATCCGCACATGAAGTTTCTTAACGTCTCAGTTAATGACAATATCAAAACATTTTGCCAATCAGGCTTGATAACCACAAGCAATTGGTCCTGTACTGATTCAGCCATTATGTGAATATCAGTACGACCAGTAGGTACTTAATCTCTCAGATCGAGTACAGTTGATTGAATTTCAACTTGCTCTCTGAAACCGCACTAGGAGATGGTACCACTGTTTCATCTCCATAATATACTTGCATCGAACGCAATAGTTTCAGTGCTTCTCAGTTCCCAATTAATTCTTTCTGCTGTACCATTACGTGCCACCACACCTGCAAGACTCCATCGCCAGTGCGTTTGCTGCAGGCTGTCTCCGGAGTCCGTGCTGGCAAGTTTATGAGTGGATGGCGGTCTTATATACATACACCTGACAGAAGTGCACGGACTGCTGTAACTATCCCTTTCTGATGATAAAATGACGAGAAATTCGCTACGAACTTACTTCACCTATTAACTGCACAACAGTACTCCCACAGTGGTAACACCGGTTCCCGTCAGAACGCCGAAATTAATCGCTGTTGGGCTTGGCTAGAAATTGGACGCGTAACCGACCGGATATACCGGGCGCTGTTGGCCAGCGGGGTGCACTCAGCCCTTTGTGTTGATTATATGCCCCTGCATCGCCTGAGGGTGACAAGGCGGTCGGTCGGTACTTTTGGCCTCCCGAGGCCTGTTCGGACGAGGAGAAGTTTCCAAAGCGTGTGCTGGAAACGTGGTACAACAATTTGTAATATTTTACATTCCCTCCCTTGAATTTACTGGCATTTATACATCGGTTTAGCAAGAGAGGAAGTAAATGCCCCAAAACCACTCCTGCAATGCAAGGCAGAACGAACTGCTGAGACAGGAAGCGGTGAACTAAGAGAGGTACGTGGCTGGGTGATGACACAGACCTAACTGTTTGGTCTGTGCACTTATAGTACGTCTACAGTGCTCGCCCAGTTAACCTTACCTGTACTTACCTGCCGTGTAATTGTTCATACACTGAACTTGGATTTGTGTGACCTCTTTTAACTTCGAAGTTAACTCTGGGAGAGTGTGGTACATCATAAAACACATAAGAGGCAAATCTGGTACAATAAGCCCTCACTCACTTTGTTTGTTATACATTAACTACAACAAATACGCAAAGCTACAAGTGACACTCGTCATAATTCTCAGAGTTTATACGACTGACGCTAACAACGATTGACAAGAAACTTCCACCTTTAACTAAACAACGTCTTTCGTACAATATAAAATTACAATATCACTGCGTCTGCCACGCGGGACTTGGAAACGAAACGCCAGTTGTGGAAATTCTTGCAAATACATCGCACTGTATTCTCCACAATGAATAACAATCTGCCCTCACATTCACGACCAGAAGGTTAGCAGCGACCGCCTACATCTACACTCCTGGAAATGGAAAAAAGAACACATTGACACCGGTGTGTCAGACCCACCATACTTGCTCCGGACACTGCGAGAGGGCTGTACAAGCAATGATCACACGCACGGCACAGCGGACACACCAGGAACCGCGGTGTTGGCCGTCGAATGGCGCTAGCTGCGCAGCATTTGTGCACCGCCGCCGTCAGTGTCAGCCAGTTTGCCGTGGCATACGGAGCTCCATCGCAGTCTTTAACACTGGTAGCATGCCGCGACAGCGTGGACGTGAACCGTATGTGCAGTTGACGGACTTTGAGCGAGGGCGTATAGTGGGCATGCGGGAGGCCGGGTGGACGTACCGCCGAATTGCTCAATACGTGGGGCGTGAGGTCTCCACAGTACATCGATGTTGTCGCCAGTGGTCGGCGGAAGGTGCACGTGCCCGTCGACCTGGGACCGGACCGCAGCGACGCACGGATGCACGCCAAGACCGTAGGATCCTACGCAGTGCCGTAGGGGACCGCACCGCCACTTCCCAGCAAATTAGGGACACTGTTGCTCCTGGGGTATCGGCGAGGACCATTCGCAACCGTCTCCATGAAGCTGGGCTACGGAGGGACGAATGGAGACGTGTCGTCTTCAGCGATGAGAGTCGCGTCTGCCTTGGTGCCAATGATGGTCGTGTGCGTGTTTGGCGCCGTGCAGGTGAGCGCCACAATCAGGACTGCATACGACCGAGGCACACAGGGCCAACACCAGGCATCATGGTGTGGGGAGCGATCTCCTACACTGGCCGTACACCACTGGTGATCGTCGAGGGGACACTGAATAGTGCACGGTACATCCAAACCGTCATCGAACCCATCGTTCTACCATTCCTAGACCGGCAAGGGAACTTGCTGTTCCAACAGGACAATGCACGTCCGCATGTATCCCGTGCCACCCAACGTGCTCTAGAAGGTGTAAGTCAACTACCCTGGCCAGCAAGATCTCCGGATCTGTCCCCCATTGAGCATGTTTGGGACTGGATGAAGCGTCGTCTCACGCGGTCTGCACGTCCAGCACGAACGCTGGTCCAACTGAGGCGCCAGGTGGAAATGGCATGGCAAGCCGTTCCACAGGACTACATCCAGCATCTCTACGATCGTCTCCATGGGAGAATAGCAGCCTGCATTGCTGCGAAAGGTGGATATACACTGTACTAGTGCCGACATTGTGCATGCTCTGTTGCCTGTGTCTATGTGCGTGTGGTTCTGTCAGTGTGATCATGTGATGTATCTGACCCCAGGAATGTGTCAATAAAGTTTCCCCTTCCTGGGACAATGAATTCACGGTGTTCTTATTTCAATTTCCAGGAGTGTACATCTACATCTACATATATACTCCGCTAGCCACCAAGAGGTGTGTGGAGGAGGGCACAATTCGCGCCAAAGTCATATTTCCCCCCCTCTGTTCCACTCGCGGATCGCGCGAGGGAAAAACGACTGTCTAAACACCTCTGTACGAGCTCTTATTTCCCTTATCATTGAATGGTGAACATTGCGCGATTTGAAAGTTGGTGGTAATCATATATGCTCAACATCCTCGGTGGAGGTCGGATTTCGGAATTTAGTGAGCAGTCCCTTCTGTTTAGCGCGCCGTCTATCTGCAAGTGTGTCCCACTTCAAACTTTCCATGACATTTGTAACGCTCTCGCGATGGCTAAATGTACCAGTCACGAATCTTGCCGCTCTTCTTTGGGCCTTCTCAATCTCTTGAATGAGACACAACTGGTAAGGGTCCCATACAGACGAACAATATTCCAAGACTGGACGAACTAACGTATTGTAAGCTATATCCTTTGTTGAAGGACTGCATCGCTTCAGGATTCTACCAATAAACCGCAATCTAGAGTTCGCCTTGCCCGTTACTTGTGTAATCTGATCATTCCATTTGAGATCATTTCGAATAGTGACATCCAGATACTTGACGGATGTTACCGCTTCCAAAGACTGGGCATTTAATTTGTACTCGTATATTAATGGGGAATTTCGGCTTGCTATACACAGTAGGTAACACTCGCTAATATTGACAGGAAACTGCCAGTCATTACCCCACGCATTTACTTTCTGCAAATCCTCACTGTTGTTCACAACTTTCGTGTGATACTACTTTCCTGTAGACTACAGCATCATCGGCAAACAGTCTAAGGCCGCTGTCAATACCATAAACCAGATCGTTTATGTAAATCGTAAAAAGCATAGGACCTATTACGCTGCCCTGGGGCACACCTGAACATACGCTTGTTTCTGTTGAAGTCACCCCGTTCAGGACGACATACTGCTCTCTGTCTGTTACAAACGACATTGACAAACTATGCAACTAGACAATAAGCAACGTTTCACCTGCAAACACCAGGGTGAGAGACACAATGACGCAACATAAGCTTTGGTCATTTATGCATCCAGTGTCTATGTATATAGACATTATCAGCACCAAAATATAACTCAAAATATAACTTCAAAACAGCAATTAAAAGCACTTGGGACGTAACTGTACGTATTTAGGTTTTGTCAACGTAAAATGAACAATTGCAAAGCCTATTGCGGAACTGAAGCGGATCTGCTGTTTGACACATGTCCTGCCTCATCGAAAACCTGATGCTTTGTCTTCCACACAATGGTCTGTCACTCCTCTTTATAATTTTCGGCCTACTGTGATGTCAGATAAGCCACATAACTAACACTTCACCGTTTTCTAACATTTTGTCCTACATTTGTTCATTCACAGGAGACTCTTTCCGAACATTGCCAAAAATAATTTTTGCCTCGTGTCCCTAAATAACACGTTCTTTGGGTGGACTGTTTTTCTCCTGAGTTCAGAGCATGGGTGGGTGCAACTGCTTGTTGCTAACGGGTGTCTGCCCCTGCAAACTGCGTCTACCTTTTAGTTCTTTCCCGCGGTATCCTTGTACGAAGTTTCCAGAAACTTCCCGACGCCGTGTTCCGAAACCTCGTCACGGTGACTTGCAACACTCCGAGTGGTCAGCTGCCAGACAGCGCGACAGAGAGCGTCTTCGGCCGTCGCACAGTACAGCGAATTCCGATTCGAGCGCTTAATAGAAATGTAAATATCTGGTGATCCAAAGGTCGCACCACCAATCAATCTTAAATAAAATAAAGCGCAACTAATATCACGTTCCGTCCTTCTTTCTTATCTTATTCAACTTACCTGATTACAGAACTGGAGAAATCGGAAATTAGCATCGTTAGTGAGACAGATCACTATGTCAACTCAACCACTCGAGAAAGTTGCTCTTTAACTATACGTGAATACATTTTAGAACACACGATAAATATTTTCGGTCGATTTGCCTCATAAAAATACTGAAATCCAAACCTTGTAATAATAACTAACTTTAAGAGATTTATTCGCCACTATCCAGTGCTGCAGCCTAACGACAAACTTTGACACAAATGCACAGCAGTTTATTACTAGTCAAAACATCAACTGTAAGTACACTCAAGTATCGTCAAAGAAACACAGTGATCAATGGGATCATAGAATGAGTCTCTAACGGTAGTTTTAATGTAGCGTGCCCAGGTGGAGAACTCTTTATTTAGCCGCTTTTCTGCATATTATTGGAGAACTCTTTATGAAAATTTAGTAATTTGTTTAATAATAAGCGGCTTATTTTCATTGTTAGTATTAACAGCTTTTATAAGATGTGCCGTATGCGTACTTTGCATGTCTGCTTCAGTTTTTATTAACTTAAAAATCAATAATAATAGCAAATGTCAATAGCTCTGTCAATAATACGTTTACACGCACAGTTTAATTTGCAGTGTGTTCGTCTCACTGCCTTGAACCGTAAGCTTTCACACGCAGAGTTTAATTTGCAGTGTGCTCGTCTCATTGCCTTGAACCGTAAGCTGTCTTTAGCTTTCTCGTAGGATGCTTATCAGGCATTTGAGATATTGTCGGTGAATATAACAATGTCGGCTCACTAACCACTTGCTGTGACCGCCTGGCCACTGCTCTGCCCAGGGGCGAGCCTGTCTCATATAGCCCAGCCACACTGCAGCAACTTGCCGGCCACAGACCACTCAACCAAGCACTCAGCGCTCACACAGCATTTAGTGGACGAGCTGCCCGTAGTGCCACAGCGTACAACACCTCGCCACGTACAGTCCGCTCAGGATACAGTCGATGATGCGCAGCAACCAGTTTTCGTCCAAAGAGCTGGGCGACTTCGTCCGTTTGTTCGGAAGCTGAGGCCGACGATGTTTCCGACTTTATTTTTCCGGCCAGTTGGCTACACGCTGCGATAACAGTCAAGGCACACGCCCTCCAGTCTTTCGCAAACGCTTTTACAGAAACCATTTGGCAAAAAAAAAAAAAAAAAAAAAAAAAAAAAAAAAAAAAAAAAAAACATTTTTTCGTTACTTGTAGTTTTATACGTCAGCTTCGTGATGACATGCCCATCATTCTGTTAATAGTTATATTTATTGTGATATTTGCATTTAAGTGAGACACTACGCGAAATTCTAAAAAGATTGCAATGAAAAACAGGGGTCACTATGATTTTGCGTTTAGTTCATATTACCTAATGTGTTGCTACTTATGAAATTTAGCTAACACATTGAATTTTTCTTTAGACTTGGCTGGAGATCTCTGTCAGCAATCTCAAGAAAACTGATTGTATGTAGCACACTCACTTGCGATGGCGCGCGCAAACGATAAAGTCAGAATGAAATACCTATAGCATTCCTCACATCTCACAGGTAGTTCGAGATACCGAAATGAGATTTTGGCCGATGTTGGCAAGCAAAGAGCACAATATTTTGGCATATGGTTATTATGTACAACTTCTTTATCTACCATGTAATTCCACTAACTGCACACCTTTTCGGTGAAAGAATACAATTTTTAAGGACCATCGACAGCTTGTGAAACTAGAAATGCTGTGGGTTTTCCAACAACAGAAGCGAAGACGTTACACATTCACTTCTGTACCGAGTACGCGCTGATTTATGAGCTGTTGACCTTGTGTTTCCCCAGTTCTTCACTTAAGAAACTTAAGAAAACCACCGTTTCAGAATGTCTCGCAATTTCGTCTGCACAACGTGTTAGTGAGGTGACATTGTATAAACTCCACTGTCCTTTGGCAATAGAAGGAAATTTTAATATGGCAACAACAGAACTGTAGGTTTCACTGAAAATTCGCTACTCGTGTCGCTTCTCCCGAAAGTTGCAAATGGTTAAGAAGCTTTTGTTGTCTTTTCGACAGAATTCTTTTTAGTCATTAACAAAGACAGATGTGACACTAGATCTTTTTCATTGGTCGCCATGCAAGTTTGGGCATCCTGGGACTCAATATGTATAAGAAATGTGAACGTAGGCCTCAGTTGAGAACGGCACTTCTCCTCGAGTGCTTGGCATCACCCCTGCGGCACACTGACAATAATCCCCACCACCACCCCTCCCGCACGCGTGCCCTGCCGACTGTGCATCTAACAGCCACGTTATTCTGCGTCCGCTCCACTCGTAGCTTCACCATTCTTTAATCACTTCCCATAGATGTTTACGACAGTATCCGACCAGCTTTGCTGTTATCTAGATACTCACTCTCATTAGCTGGGCTACAACAATCTACCGTTTGTCGAAATCACTTATTTTAGTGTGTTTTTTGCCATTTACATCCCGCATCGTCTCTAGAATGATTTCCTATTCGCCTCTGTTGCATTTATATTCTCTCCTCACCGCATCACGTGTCTGCATTGCCGTCAGCTGGTATTCATTCTCGCAATGGGCATTGGTCATAATGTTTCGGCTCACCAGCTTGTAACGTAGGGTGCGGCTGAATTCTGTGACTCATCTGCAAGAGCATGAAGAGATAGGTTCGTTTTAGAACTGCGTGCCAGACTGGAACTGGAACCCAAAACTTTGTGGCTCGTGGGCAGCGCTCCGAATGACCGGGCTGTGCGGGCACCACCCACGGTATGACTTAACAACTTCAATTCTGGTGGCACCTCTCTACCGCTTCCCACGCTCCATTGAAACTCTCTTGTAGTCTTTGCTGGACTAACTCTGCTAAAATAAACGGTTCCGCTTAGATGCAGCCTTAGAGACAGTTCCCATAATGAATCATTCATTCCACTACAAAATGTGCTCTATTTTGAAATTTACTAGCGGATAAGGCTTTCACAGCAGTTGAACGGAATGGATAGTGTCTTGAAAGGAAGATATAAGATCAACATCAACAAAAGCAAAAAGACAATAACGGAATGTAGTCGAATTAAGTCGGGTGATGCAGAGGGAGCTAGTTTAGGAAATGAGACAAAGTAGTAAAGGAATTTTGCTATTTGGGGAGCAAAATAACTGATGACGGTCGAAGTAGAGGGGATATAAAATGTAGACTGGCAATGGAGAGGAAAGCGTTTCTGAAGAAGAGAAATTTGTTAACACCGAGTATAGATTTAAATGTCAGGAAGTCGTTTCTGAAAGTATTTGTATGGATTGTAGCCATGTATGGAAGTGAAACATGGACGATAACTAGTTTGGTCAAGAAGAGAATAGAAGCTTTCGAAATGTGGTGCTACAGAAGAATGCTGAAGATTAGGTGGGTAGATCACATAACTAATGAGGAGCTATTGAATAGAACTGGGGAGAAGAGGAGTTTGTGGCACAACTTGACTAGAAGACGGGACCGGTTGGTAGGACATGTTCTGACGCATCAAGGGGTCACAAATTTAGCATTGGAGGGCAGCGTGGAGGGTAAAAATCGTAGAGGGAGACCAAGAGATGAATACCCTAAACAGATACAGAAGGATGTAGGTTGCAGTAGCTACTGGGAGATGAAGAAGCTTGCACAGGATAGAGTAGCATGGAGAGCTGCATCAAACCAGTTTCAGGACTGAAGACCACAACAACAAGACTTTGACACTGGGTCGTGAGTCTTGTCTACATAGCTCTGTCCGTAAGAACCATGTCCGTAAAAGGAAAAGGTCCTCGGTTCGAGTTACAGTCCAGCACACACCGTTAGTCTGGTATAGTTCAATTCTTTTATCTTGGCGGCTCGCGCATGCCCGTCCAGACGCGGGAGATTGCTGCGTTGCCAGTTGCACACGACGCATGCGTCAAGAGAAGCAGCGCCATGGTATACCATATTTCGCAAGCTTACGTTTAGGGGGGAGCGCGCAGTTCATGAAGTAAAGCCGCCACGGCCGCATTAACCCTTTCGCTGCTACAAATACGTGCTCCGTGCATTCCGCGCTGTGCGCGATTTTGTCATCACTGCACTGCTCGCCTGTGCAGACACATGGTGTTCCGACTGCTTTGACACTCTTATCATTCGATTCCACAAAAACTATTTGGCCCAAAAATTTGATTTTTACACATCTTCTTGACTGATACCTTCCCCCCATAAATGACTTACTTTTGTTTCGATGTTCAACGCAGTTATTGTGCAGCATTAAATATAGTAAACCATTGCACGAAATTTTGAAGCGTTTGCAGAGGTAAAAGTCCATAGAGTATACTTTCCGTATGGTCGATTTTAGTTGCCACAATGTTGAGAATGAAATGTGGACAAGATACCTAAATTTCATATAAAATTTACTTTAAAACAATATCTCATTTAATTTAAGTACCACATAGGTGTCGTATGTAATATTGAGAAATATTCCATCTTTCACGACTGTAACAAAAGTTTTATTTACACCTGGCACATTTTGCTTTATTTTAAAGCCTTCAACATTTTTAAAGTGCTCAGCAATGGTGGGCAGATGGTACTGGTGGCACTGAGATTGTAGCCCAACTGGGCGGTCCTGTAGTAACCATCTGCCGTTTTATTCACTCAAGTGTCCGTGTCGCTCCCCTCAGTGATCACGCCACAGGGGGTACTGAACGGTCCTTAGTGGTTCCACCCTGTATACCAGAGCTAAAACTGTGGTCACGTTGCACATCAAAACGGTACGAGCACGTTCAACGGCAATACCGGCCAATAACGTCCTTAGAGAAGGGTTAAGTCGTTCGGGAGTTATCACCAGTGTCAAAAGTTGTCCAGAACGTCCTCCTTTTCCTCGTCACACTATGAAATGGGTGAAAATCAGCACCTCAAGGAGGGGGGTGGTTTCATTGACCCCTTAGGCCTTTTTGTGTTGGTTTTGAACGGTGGTGTGTGTGAAATGTTGCCTCGGCCACTCATAAAAGCAACCACGTAATTTCAATGCTGGGCGTCGCGGTTCTGGCGTGAAAAGAATGGGTGGACAGTGTGTAGGACGACCTTCCCACCGTGTGACGCGACCACGATGGCGCTGGGTATTGTTCTGGTGGAATTTGGTGCCAGTGTGACATTATTAAACCACCTTACACTTCGCGTTACCTTCTAAGCTCTGGCCTTTTTTTCGCTTGTGTCGGCACCTTGCTGTGTGAGGTGTTATCGACCCAGTGGAAGGCAGTTATTACGGTGTTACGAGAAAATTATCGTGTAATTGTTGTGCGCACTGTTTTTAGGCGTGTTGTGTCACACTAGTTTCTGATTAGATTCATTTTCCAGTCTTCATCTCAGGCCTGATCATCTCAAATATCTCTTCTTTATGTAGCAACGCTGTCAGCCTTTACATAATTACAGTAACGTGTGCCTTACAGAACCGTATTGGTTATCTGTTTGGAATTATGTGTATATGTATGTAACGCCGGAAATGCATATCCTCCTATTTCCATCTATTCTACTGTAAGTTTTTTCCTTAATTTGTTACCTGAATATATGACATTTCTGTGCCTTTATATATTGTAATTGGTTTACTATTTGTATACATATATATATATATATATATATATATATATATATATATATATATATATATATATATATATATATATGCATTTATGTCGATGTATAATTGGTTTGTTTCGTAAATATTATTTGTATTTTTACGCTGGGTCTTGCCTAGGGAAAACTGCTATCGAACGATTACATCGATAGGTCGTGTGAAGAATCAAAGTGTGTAGGATCTTTGGTAGGGTTAACTCTGCCGCGTGGAGCGCGGGCAGAGCAGTTGGAGTCTGGCTGGAGTAGCGAGTGGAGCAGGTGTGTGGTGTGACGCTCCCGCGAGTTGCCGCGCTTTCGGGGTTTAGCAGCATGTAATTGCGCTCGACTTGCGATGATAGTTTCTGACATGGTGTCGCGGACGGGAAGCATTAGCTGGCGCACATCAAGAGCCCGTTTCGTCTGGTGACCGTGTTGAGAAGAACGCGCGCCAACATCCAGCTTCTGCAACAGCGACGGCCGACAATGAGTGACTGTCGCCACCTCCTCGATCGACGGCTTCAAACCTTCAATCAACTAACAAGGAAGACCAAAAGCACGTAAAGTTTCAGAACTGTATGGCAGACCTCAGCTTTTCACATTGTTCCATTTGCCTCGCAAAATTACAGCAACTTAGCATGAACCTTTGTTGCTCATTGTCCCAATTGCATTACCAAGCAGGGTCCCTTCCTTTTCCGAAATGAAACCGAGTGTCGTTGAAATTCAGACGCCAGCATTAAAGTACTATCATTGCATTTCATTACTTTAGTTTCAAAGTGCAGTTAAAGCATAGCCGGCTACAATAGTTAGATTACACAAGCACAAATTAAGAGTGCGAGTTTTGTTAGCATATTTTAGCTTACCTGTGACTGCAGCTCAGCTTGGTACGTACTAAATTTTACTATTGTTAATTATTCAGAATCATTTAATTCAAGTTCAAAGTTAAATCTCTTGTTTCTAAATTGCGTAGAGTCAAGTTGCTTTTGAAATGATTGTTGAGGTAGTCCAAGGCTAACCGTATTCTGCTGGATTTCGATGTGCTTCAGAAAGAAAGCTCACTATTAACTTCAGTCACTAAATTAACTTTCGATTTTCCGGATTTATTAATTCTTTTGCTAAATTAAGTCAGAGTGTAGCGAAATTTATTACTTCTGACAAACTTTCAGTTTTCACACTACACGTGTCAACCTTCAGTTGCCACGCTTCTAGTGCTAATTATATGTGTAATAACCTTTCTTTTTCAGTTACTATAGTAATTGTCCTTAGGACAGGCGACCGTGTTTTCCCCCAAATCTCAAATGTCTAATTACCGCTAGTTAATTGTTGACGTAACGGCCGCACATTTACTTTCTTTATTAACTTTACCCCTTTTCAAAATTAATTTCCACCAGTTTCATTTGCATTTTTCCTTTCATTTAGATGTAACCCTTTCCTCCCTCTTTACCGACAGATTAACTTCGGTGACGATTGCTTTCCCAAATTTCCCATTAGGCACACGCGGTTTAATTTTTCACTGTCATTAAGGTCGATAAGTGAGGGGGAGGTTACACGTGGCGACCTGGTGACAGGACAATCTTCAAATTTGAGGTTGTTCTGGACACGAATTTTGCATTGTGCAAATCTCGTAACAAAGCACTGACTGGTTACGAAATGGTCGATACGTCAGCGAGATTATTAGTCTGAGGAATCCTAATTAGATTTGAGATTTGTTATTTATATTGAAAATTATTAAAATGAGTGAAGGCAACAATTACCAAAATTTGGTAGACTTGGGTACGGAACAATCGGTCGAACAGTGGGAAACACGCACCGCGGTACCCATTGTTCAGGGGCAGGCGGCTAGCATGAAAGACGCGACCGCCGAGACGCAACAAAGAGCAGAAATGGAATTCCAAACATTAGAAAATGTTTCGGAATCGGAAGTGAAAATCAAATCGGAATCCCTTGATGACGGATACGGGGGGACAATTAAAGAGGAAGCCGCTACGGAAGTAAAACCGGTAGTTTCCGGGAATTTAACTGATTTATTGAATGTTTTGATTAACGAAATCAAGGCTCAGTCTAGCAAGATAGAAACTCAATCGGCAGAAATTAAAGCTCAGTCTGAAAAAATTGACAGGAAGCTAGACAATCAGAACAAAGCTATTAATGTTGTTAACAACAATGTTGGAGTTGTTAACACAAAAGTTGATAAAATCAAAGAAGATATTGTTGTGATTAATACCGAAATCGGTAATCTTAAACAGGAAATGATAGGCGTTCAGGCGGAAATTGCGAGCATAAATACGCGTTTTAATTCCGAAATTAGCAGAATCGAGAAAAGTGTAGGAGACGCAGTTGCTCCGATCATCGAGAATAAGGTGACGGAACAAATTCAATTAGTGAGAAAAGACGATCAACAGAAGGTGGAAACTTTAAAGGTTTTAGTATCCGAAGTAGATACCAAAGTGAGGAAGCAGGCTAATACCTGCAAAGAGAAAAAGAGGGAAGTGGAAACGCTTGCGACAACCACTTGCCAAGTGATTACGAGAGTGTCGGAATTAGAAAAGAAACTTGAAGAAAAACAGAGCTATGTGCCAATCTGTGCACATAGTTCGGAATTGTTGACGAAAGAGGAGCGGTTCGACCCCTTGAAAAAAGGCGGTATACACGCGACGGATTTCATTAAAAACTGTGAAAGAGTTTTACCCAGATCATGGACTAATGAGAGAAAAATTAATGCGGTTATTGATGTGTTGGCTGGTGATGCCAAGCGTTGGGGCTTAAACCTCAACATTACGAACCTGACCTTTGACGAGTTTAAAAATTTGTTTCTAGCTGAATACTGTTCAGAGCAAAAACAGCAAAGTGTCTGGCGCGAATTTGTCGTATCGAGGCCTTTCGATGCGAATTCGCGCGGCTCGATGAAGGAGTTTTGTGAGGGCTGGATCCGCAAGTTGGAATATTTGCGTGATCGCCGCACGGAATCCGAAATAGTCTGGGAACTCTACAAGAAGCTTCCAGATGATACAAAACGCTACGTAGGAAGCAATTACAGGACAATCAATCATTTCCTGGAAAGAGTTGAGGACGAGGACAATTGGCGCAATAATCGCGATACTGGTAGAGGCCGTGGTAACAACAACGGGTACCACAGCAACCACAACAATCATAACTATGGGAATAATGCATACCGCAATCTTGGCAGCAATAACAATAGTGGTTCGGGCTGTAATGACAATCGGTACACTGCAAATAATAACAGGAATGACGGAAACCAGTATCATACTAGCGTGATACGGGCTTCGCAGAATAGTAATAACGCCAGAGTGTGTGATCAGCCGCCTCAGCAGCATCCGGGGAGCGTATCTGCTGGGACGAGACAGGGAAACCATTAGCCGCGCCGGTGAGGGGCCGACCGGGCGTGGAGAAATTTTGGCGGCCCAATAACAGTAGAAAACCCAGGTGTCGTCGTTATGAAAATTCCGTGTGGAATAATCAACGGCGGGAGAGTGTGCCAGTGTTAGGAGAAAGGAGTGCGCCCACAGGTAGTAAATCAGCTGTATACACGGCAGTAGGAAGTACATTCACTGTCAGTGAGAACAATTTAAGTAGTGTTCCGGAAATCGATTATAAAGTGGTAGCTGTAATACCCACAGCGGAACTGGAGATTGAGTTTAAGAATGATTCGCAAGTGTTGAGAGAAGATCAGATGTCGGATAAAACGTCCGTCATCGAGCGAGGGGATGCAGAGAGGGATGAGGTCTGGTTAAGGCAGTTCGGTCGCTTATACGACGAACTAAGAGATTATAGGGGTCTGTATGGGAGAAGCGTTTATGGGGAGCGCGGGCAGGATTTGCCGCGTTTCGTCCCACAGGAAGATAGTATTTGTGAAGTGATAGGAAGTTCTGGCCCTAACCGGCAGACTTTACTAGAAATAGTTGATGTTAATGGGGAGCACGAGCAAGATTCGTCGTGTTTCGTCCCGCAAGAGTTGGATGTTGAAGTAGTAACGGAAAGTTCTGGCCCTAACCGGCAGACCTTACCGAAAGTTTCAGTGGTAGAAGTAGCCGACCCATCCGACACAAACCTCCAGTTTAAACATTGCGAAAGTATTAAGGAGAAAGATTGCGAAAATTTTAGTGATAGCCGGACACGATTGGTAGAAAAGCACATAGATTACAGCGTGTATGAGGTTAGAGCTGACATTATACGGTCAGACGATAGCAGTGTGGGTTGCGCAGATCTGGCGGAAGTAATTACAGAAACTACTGGGCACATTCTTCCAGGTAGATTGGCGGATGAGATCAATCTGGCCAAAGAGGAATCAACGAAGGTGACAATTAGTGAAATGATAGCAGGGCAACACTCACTAGTTGACGAGTTAGAGGAAAAGGTTTCGGTATTGGAGGCGAAGCTACAGACTAAGCCTCAGGACAAACGTGTTGAAATTAAGACTGTATGTGAACAGAGGCTGAAAACGCCGCCAGATAAACCGGATTTAGGATCAAAGCCGGATGGTTTTTTCTGGAATGACCTGGATATAGACGAGGATTTACTGTGGGAAAATAAAGAAACAGTCGAGGACAAGTGTAGACAGATAGTAGTGTCTGCTAATATGCACGACCTACAACTAAACGTGTTGATTGACACCGGTGCAGAATTGAGTGCTGTATCTGGGAAAATATTTGAGTTACTGAAAGACAGACCTGGTATCGTAGTTATGCCAGTAACAGGAGTGAAAATTATCGGTGCTACTGGGAAGGCCAGTAAACCGGTCACAAAACAGATTTTTGTCAACTTCGAGATACGTGGGGCACGATTTGAGCAAGAGTTTGTCGTCGTGCCAGACTTAACTACGGAAGTAATTATCGGGTTAGATTGGCTATTAAAGTACCGTGCAGTGATTAATTGCGAAAGCAAAACTTTGACATGTACGTCACAAGATAAAACAATAGTAGTTAGCTTTGACGAGGCAGGAGACGGTGTGCATAGGCAATACCAGCCTATACACATTGTTAACTGGCCGAATGATATTGATGTAGGTATGAATTTGAACTACTGTAATGTGAGGAATCTCGGCATTGACAAAAGTGTAGAAAGTGAATTGGAAGAGATAATCAAATTCCCTCCACAGATTGACATTAATATTGGTGTGAAAAAAGATCGTTAGCGAGAAGTAATGAAGCTAAATGCCGATGCTCGCATACGTTGTCATGACGCTAAAGCGCGTTTTGCTAAGTTTGCAATCGGAGACTTAGTACTTGTAAAAGCTCATGAGAAATCGAGCGAGATAGACAATGAAATCTCTAAATTTAAGTTTGTTTATAATGGACCATATAAAGTCATTGGTATACCTCACACAAATGCTTATTGCTTAGAGTATCCAAGCTCTGGAAAACGATTAGGTATACGGAATATTGTAGACTTGAAATTGTACCAACCTAGGATTGATTAATACCACAGAATGGGTAATTTGTACAGTATGTAATATAGAGTGTAAGATTTAAGGATGTGCCATGTTGCGATGCTTTTGCCTGACCTAGAGGTCATTAAAGAACTTGTAATTAACAAGTAATTAATTTTTGATTAGACGTTTTAACCAATTGAAAAATCCAAGCTGCTAGTTTAAGTTTTCAGCTGAGTCACAGTAGATTAAGGAATGTAAATATGCTTTTGTAACTAGCTGTCAGATTTCATGAATGTGTGTTTTACTAGTCATTGCCGATGTACTTAGACGCTGTTTTAAGTTTCAGGCTAGTACATGCGTGTGATGATGGACAGTGTTGAGTTATCCACTGTGATAGTATTAAGGGACTCCTTGAGATTACTCGGGAGTGAGTTTTCCTAAAGAATTCAGTGAAACGGACGTTATGGAAATGCCGCTACACAGGCGAGTGAGATCAAGCGTGCCGCACAGGCGGGCGCAACAATACTGGCAAGGTGGAGCCGCTGTCGGCTCTCGGGTCGCTGTCGGCTCTTGTGCCGCTGTCGGCATTCTTTGTACTTGCGAGTACGGAAGGCGGAGTTGTTTTTCTTCCCGGACAGCTGATGTGAAAGAATTCTGCTGTCAATATTTATGTTTTTGTCGATCTACTGTATATTATTTTCTTGTTTAGCGTTAAGTGGACTCTCATGACGAGTTAATAATTATGAAAAGGTTATATAAAATGTGTATTCTATGCAATTAATTATTAATTTGCGTATTTTGATATACCTGTTTTCTATAACCATGTAATCTGATTAAATTTGTAAATAGTATTCCATTTCTTGATACTGCTAGGAATTTAGATTTTTAGAATAGCTAAACCATTTTCTATGCTTTCTATGAATTTTAATATGTCGTCAACCTGTTTTATTTTGTGCAAGATGACAGAGTGGAATAAGATTAGGACTGTCTCCACTCAATTTTTATGGTCTAAAAAATTGATTTATGCTTAATTAGACGAATGCTAAATTTTGATGATGTTTTGAGCATATGCATTTCCGCTGTTTATTTTTTGGGACATTTTCTGAGTCTGTTTAGGTTACACGAACATCCTCAGACAATGTGGGGCACGTGTAACGCCGGAAATGCATATCCTCCTATTTCCATCTATTGTACTGTAAGTTTTTTCCTTAATTTGTTACCTGAATATATGACATTTCTGTGCCTTTATATATTGTAATTGGTTTACTATTTGTATATATATATATATATATATATATGTATGCATTTATGTCGATGTATAATTGGTTTGTTTCGTAAATATTATTTGTATTTTTACGCTGGGTCTTGCCTAGGGAAAACTGCTATCGAACGATTACATCGATAGGTCGTGTGAAGAATCAAAGTGTGTAGGATCTTTGGTAGGGTTAACTCTGCCGCGTGGAGCGCGGGCAGAGCAGTTGGAGTCTGGCTGGAGTAGCGAGTGGAGCAGGTGTGTTGTGTGACGCTCCCGCGAGTTGCCGCGCTTTCGGGGTTTAGCAGCATGTAATTGCGCTCGACTTGCGATGATAGTTTCTGACATGGTGTCGCGGACGGGAAGCATTAGCTGGCGCACATCAAGAGCCCGTTTCGTCTGGTGACCGTGTTGAGAAGAACGCGCGCCAACATCCAGCTTCTGCAACAGCGACGGCCGACAATGAGTGACTGTCTCCACCTCCTCGATCGACGGCTTCAAACCTTCAATCAACCAACAAGGAAGACTAAAAGCACGTAAAGTTTCAGAATTGTATGGCAGACCTCAGCTTTTCAAATTGTTCCATTTGCCTCGCAAAATTACAGCAACTCAGCATGAACCTTTGTTGCTCATTGTCCCAATTGCATTACCAAGCAGGGTCCCTTCCTTTTCCGAAATGAAACCGAGTGTCGTTGAAATTCAGACGCCAGCATTAAAGTACTATCATTGCATTTCATTACTTTAGTTTCAAAGTGCAGTTAAAGCATAGCTGGCTACAATAGTTAGATTACACAAGCACAAATTAAGAGTGCGAGTTTTGTTAGCATATTTTAGCTTACCTGTGACTGCAGCTCAGCTTGGTGCGTACTAAATTTTACTATTGTTAATTATTCAGAATCATTTAATTCAAGTTCAAAGTTAAATCTCTTGTTTCTAAATTGCGTAGAGTCAAGTTGCTTTTGAAATGATTGTTGAGGTAGTCCAAGGCTAACCGTATTCTGCTGGATTTCGATGTGCTTCAGAAAGAAAGCTCACTATTAACTTCAGTCACTAAATTAACTTTCGATTTTCCGGATTTATTAATTCTTTTGCTAAATTAAGTCAGAGTGTAGCGAAATTTATTACTTCTGACAAACTTTCAGTTTTCACACTACACGTGTCAACCTTCAGTTGCCACGCTTCTAGTGCTAATTATATGTGTAATAACCTTTCTTTTTCAGTTACTATAGTAATTGTCCTTAGGACAGGCGATCGTGATTTTCCCCAAATCTCAAATATCTAATTACCGCTAGTTAATTGTTGACGTAACGGCCGCACATTTACTTTCTTTATTAACTTTACCCCTTTTCAAAATTAATTTCCACCAGTTTCATTGGCATTTTTCCTTTCATTTAGATGTAACCCTTTCCTCCCTCTTTACCGACAGATTAACTTCGGTGACGATTGCTTTCCCAAATTTCCCATTAGGCACACGCGGTTTAATTTTTCACTGTCATTAAGGTCGATAAGTGAGGGGGAGGTTACATGTATCGTGAACTATAAGAGTCTTCCTCTGCCGGAAGTTATGACTCTTCTGGTGCAGCATACCGGATACTAACGAACTGATGGCGCTGTCTAGGTTTTTCGGCTGTCTTTAAACTCGTCTCAATAGGTATTAGGGATTCAGTACAGATTAGAACTAAATTTTATTTTCACAAATGTATTCAGCAGTGTCTACGATTAACTGACTTAATTGTCAGTACATCGGATAAGAGCCAGCTCATAATGCCAATTGTACATATATAGCGTAAGTAAACCCGTACAGCCAGCTGCGGTGGTCTAGCGGTTCTAGGCGCTCAGTCCGGAACCGCGCGACCGCTACGGTCGCAGGTTCGAATCCTGCCTCGGGCATGGATGTGTGTGATGTCCTTAGGTTAGTTAGGTTTAAGTAGTTCTAAGTTCTAGGGGACTTATGACCACAGATGTTGAGTCCCATAGTGCTCAGAGCCATTTGAACCATTTTAAACCCGTACACATCCACTATGTGATCAAAAATATCCGGACACAGCCAAAAACATAGGTTTTTTAGGTGCATTGTGTGCCACCTACTGCCATGTACTCCATTTCAGCGAATTCAGTAGTCATTAGACATCATGAGAGTACAGAATGGGGTGCTCTGCGAAACTCACGGACTTCGAACGTGGCCAGGTGATATAGGTGTCACTTGTGTCAAACGTCTGTACACGATATTTCCACACTCTAAACATCCCTAGGTCCACTGTATCTGATGTGATAGTGAAGTGGAAACGTCAAGGGACACGTACAGCACAAAAGCGTACAAGCCGACCTCGTCTGTTGACTGACAGAAACCAACAGCAGTTGAAGAGGCCCTTAATGTGTAATAGGCAGACAAATATCCAGACCATCACACAGGAATTCCAAACCGCATCCCGATCCACTGCAAGTACTATGACATTTAGGTGGGAGGTGAGAAAACTTGGCTTCTCATAAGCTCCACATCACGCCGGTAAATGCCAAACGACGCCTCGCTTGGTGTAAAGAGCGTAAACGTTGGACGATTGAACAGTGGGAAAACGTTGTTTGGAGTAACGATTCACGGTACACAATGTGGCGATCCGATGGCAGGGTGTGGGTATGGCGAATGCCCGGTCAACGTCATCTGCCGGCGTGTGTAGTGCCAACAGTAAAATTCGGAGGCGGTGGTGTTATGGTGTGGTCGTGTTTTTCATGGAGGGGGCTTGTACCCCTTGTTGTTTTGCGTGGCACTATCACAGCACAGTCATACATTGATGTTTTAAGCACCTTCTTGTTTCCCACTGTGAAAGAGCAATTCCGGGATGGCGATTGCATCTTTCAACACGATCGAGCACATGTTCATAATACAGCGCCTGTGGCGGAGTGGTTACACGACAATGACACCCCTGTATTTGACTGGCCTGCACAGAGTCCGGACATGAATCCTACAGAACACCTTTGGAACGCCGACTTCGTGCCAGGCTTCACCCACCGACATCGATACGTCTCCTCAGTGCAGCACTCCGTGAAGAATGGGCTGCCATTCCCCAAGAAACCTTGCAGCACCTGATTGAACGTATGCCTGCGAGAGTGGAAGCTGTCATCAAGGCTAAGGGTGGGCCAACACCATATCGAATTCCAGCACTGCCGATGGAGGGCACCAAGAACTCGTAAGTCATTTTCAGTCAGGGGTCCGGATACTTTTGAACACACAGTGTATGCACGTCGCTGCTAAAAGGATACAGACTGAATTAAGCAAAGCAGAGTAAATTCCGAATAACCGAATGAGGCGATATTAATGCCAGTCCATCGTTGATATATTAATATTGATGCCAGTCCATTACTTGACTAACACAACTCGCGGTGCACTGAAGTTTTATCACATTTGGAGTTCAGTACAGGTCTCTAGCACTGCCAGCATGTTCTGCAACCAGCTATGCTCCAAAGAGCAATACAGACCTTCAGTGTCCCGCTCTTTCCTGCTGATAATTTCAGGAATCCAGTGGCTAATCACTGCTGACAGGCACGTCTGATCCCATTAACAACAGTTCAGAGATAACCTGATGATTGCATACCCGGGTGAAATGCGTCTTTTTTCCCAATAAAGGCCATTCTGCAATCTAGGACTGTCTTTTAACACTAATCACAATAGAAGCTTGCTGTACCACCACGGCACAATGGTTTGGAATAGTGTTTAGTAGCAATCTGGGATCGATTCTTGACGAAAAACACTCACTCAGTACAGAGTATTTGCGGTAGCTGGTGTGTCGATGAGGTGCAGAGTTTTAATTTTTTGCAGAGAACTGTTTGTGTTTGCACTTCAGTTCTGACTCCCAGGCACCAGTTTTGTGATTATCCACCATATCTTTATAGTATTGTGTCAGATTAGCGGTCACTTGATATTAGCGCTGTACTAATTCATTTGCCCAAACATCAGCGCGGGAGAAAGTTTTTCTTAGTGTTACTGAAAAAGAGAAGAACAATTGGACTTGAGAAACATGTGGTTTTATTGCGGTGAGCTACCGAAGTGTGCGTACCACTTGAACAGAAGCAGCGAGGTGAGTGTAGTCAGAGTTACTGAGACCCCTATAGGAGTACTAGCGTGTCAGTGTGATTACCGATAGCACTTACTCTTACTGCTGCTTTCAGTAATGTTCCCGTACACATTCAGACAGAAACAGAGCGAAACCGAACATCAAGAAAGACATCATCGTTCAAACCTCATATTAAAATAAGTAACGAAAACAAAAAGGCGAAAGGTACGCGACGAAGGGAAGCTGTGGTAACAGATTGACAATTTATTAAACATTCAAACCCGTCTTTAAGAATTGATGACGATAAGCATGTAGAAAAAAACAGTCCATTCCTTTTCCATTATCCTTTCTAACAAACGGAGTTCAGAAATAGGCCTCTTGCTAGGATAAAAAGCCCTTTATTAAAACCATTCTAGAATCAAGCCAGACGTAACTGAGCGACACGGTGCTGTGGTTGTTGAGAGTTTTCGCCTTCAGCAAATGACCCCTCATTCAGATAGCTATGTTTTCTGATCCGAAACGATCACCAAAAGCCACTTAACAGCTAACGGATTTTTTACGGTTAAGCCCTTCTGCCAGAATGGTAATAAATAATCTGAAACTTAATTAGCACTCAAGGAGGGAGTGGGAAATAACCGCCTAGGGGAAGGATCACGTACAAGAAGAACTGTATCTCTAGTTTAAACGAATAGTTGTCCATGCTGTCAGCATACGTAGAACATCCATGATAGGTAAAGATGTCTAGTCAGTAAGCTAGTTTAAAGATAAAGTCGTTTGCTGACTCACCAGACAAGCTCACTATTATGTCATTTAATACAGGAGCTTCTATGGAAGCTGTAACACAACACTTTGTTAATCCTCTGCCAAAATAGGTAACTATAACACTGCCACACTCCTATCATTTTTACGTTGTCCGGAGAACTTGGAAGTATACTTTTAACTGTTGAGTGAAGTAGTTACGTGTATGCCCACGCAATGACGCACAATCATTAGTTGGGCGTATGAGATAGGTTACATCATGTCGATTACACACTGAAGTAAGCGGTTTCGAATAAAGTTTTTAGTGACTTTATATTTCTAAATAGTGTAACCGTGATCTCAACTGTTTGATTCTTATTAATGTAATTACATCATTCAGCAACGTTTAGCAAATGTTAAAATACGTCTCTCGTACTTAATCACTTTTACGTACACCACACTTAACCCTCCGATGGTGCAGTGGGCAAACGGCACAGCTAAGGCACCGTGAGGTCTTCCCGGGCCCCACACTGCTGGAGTACGTAAAAGCTACTGTGGGAGCATGGTGGCATGCTCAGAAGAAACAAACAAGCCAGTAATATCAGACACTAGCATAACTGCATTCTTCAGGTTATATAAATATTACTGTAAACATGCTAGAGAAAATATTCGTACTCATCTACAAAACAAAATATTAACAGGTCTGGCACAGCCATGAAAATACTGCAGTGAATAAAATATTTGTGCCCTTAGTAACTTCATCAATAAATAAATAAATAAATAAATAAATAAAACACAAATATGACATATGGGCAGTTTATTGTACAGGTTGATTACCTGCTACAAAATAATATTTACAGTTTTTTTTCATTTTTTCACGGTAAATTTAAATCTGAGTTTTGTTCCAGAATCAAATAAGACGCTGTTAATGTAATAATTACCAACAGTTTCCTTAACGTGTGGAATGGATTGGGAAGTGTTGTCAGAAGGCAGAATAACCATCCGTAGACCTTTAAACGCATTTTTGAAATGAGTCGGTTTATCGTTTTCAGTTATTATTGTTTGCAAACCTTTTCTCTGTTTTTGAAATGGTGTTTACGTCTTGTGCATTTCAAGAGGATACCATAACAAAAGACTGAGCTTAAATAGCAGTAATACGTAAGTACAAAGAACTTTGTTTTACACAGTGGAAGGGTGGTTACACCAAACGCCGGCTACTGTGACGAGTTGTGAGAATATCCGTTTCAGACACATGATATTTTCAGGATACCTTCTGGTTATAACAGGCTATGATATCACGTTTCGAATGTTTCCAGCAAGACAAACGCTTGAGGAGATGGAGAAATGGCCTTCTTCCTTGCGATTGATATTAATAAATGGCTGTAACAGGCACTCGTCATTCTACCAAGCTGTCCCAGGTGTTCTCTCTCACCCTCGCCGTACCGCCTGCCTCGTCTGTCATGTGTAGACGACGTAAAGGAATTTGGTCGTCGCTCATTTCTACGTCTCGGTTTCGAGCGAAAGTGATATGCTAACGACATACGCAACAGTCGTGTATTTTCCTGAGCTGTTGCTGTTCTTTTTTTAATTCCTAATTGAAACCGTTATAAGTATTTGCGTTTTCGTAGCAAGTGTTGAGGGGATAAGGGGACATGTGTGCTAGCTACAATAATTCTACATCAACAAAATCACTTGTTACTACTCGCACTAATAGAATTCATTGCTTTTAGTGGACACAGCTGTTTGGTAAATTGACTGTCTGTGAATTTCGCTAGAAGAAATTCTTATGAGCATTGAATCTCAGTTGGCTGGGCAGAACTAGGCGTATCACCGTTACTGTAACACAGGAAAATAGTTATCTAAACACTTTTGTATGTATTTTCTGTAAAATCTCAGCTATCTTGCTGCTGTGATCTCAAAATTGTAATCCTTTAAAAAAAAAAAAGATAAAGAAAAGATAAGAGCAAAATTTTCTCTGTTTTTGTTATTTTCGTCTCAGTTGCGCGACTGGATTCGTGATTTCCTGTCAGGAAGGTCGCAGTTCGGAGTAATAGACGGCAAATCATCGAGTAAAACTGAAGTGATACCAGGTGTTCCCCAAGGAAGCGTCCTGGGATCTCAGCTGTTCCTGATCTATATAAATGACCTGGGTGACAATCTGAGCAGTTCTCTTAGGTTGTTCGTAGATGATGCTACAATTTACCGTCTAGCAAGGTCATCCGAAGACCAATATCAGTTGCAAAGCGATTTAGAAAAGATTTCTGTATGGTGTGGCAGGTGGCAGTTGACGCTAAATAATGAAAAGTGTGAGGTGATTCACATGAGTTCCAAAAGAAATCCGTTGGAATTCGATTACTCGATAAATAATACAATTCTGAAGGCTGTCAATTCAACTAAGTACCTGGGTGTAAAAATTACGAACAACTTCAGTTGGAAAGACCACATAGATAATATTGTGGGTAAGGCGAGCCAATGGTTGCGTTTCATTGGCAGGACACTTAGAAGATGCAACAAGTCCACTAAAGAGACAGCTTACACTACACTCGTTCGTCCTCTGTTAGAATATTGCTGCGCGGTGTGGGATCCTTACCAGGTGGGATTGACGGAGGACATCGAAAGGGTGCAAAAAAGGGCAGCTCGTTTTGTATTATCGCGTAATAGGGGAGAGAGTGTGGCAGATATGATACGCGAGTTGGGATGGAAGTCATTAAAGCAAAGACGTTTTTCGTCTATTTACGAAATTTCAGTCACCAACTTTCTCTTCCGAATGCGAAAATATTTTGTTGAGCCCAACCTACATAGGTAGGAATGATCATCAAAATAAAATAAGAGAAATCAGAGCTCGAACAGAAAGGTTTAGGTGTTCGTTTTTCCTAAGCGCTGTTCGGGAGTGGAATGGTAGGGAGATAGCATGATTGTGGTTCGATGAACCCTCTGCCAAGCACTTAAATGTGAAGTGCAGAGTAATCATGTAGATGTAGATGTAGATGCACATAAGGTCTAGCATTGATCATTGTGTGTGAAATCTTATGGGACCTATAAGGTATAGCCAAGGCTGGAGTTATCTTGCCAGAAACGGGAGTTAATCGAAGTGAACTTGAAATGTATAAGAAACTGCGTCGAAATCGTTGGCAAGCTATTGAGGACCAGCTCCGATAGCTCCGAAGACGCTAGCTAGTTTCATTTCTAGCGAGCACGAGGAACGCGCGGGATGCAGCGGTGCCAGCAAAGTAGCGAGCGCCAGTCGAGGAGGATCCAGGAACTGTCGGCATCCGGCGCGTCGGCGCGCTGTGACGCAGGGGGCGACGCGCCGCCTTCCGGCCGCTACCACGTGGACCGCAATCAGCTGATGGGCTGACGCGCAGCACAGCACGGCACAGCACGGCACACCGCAGGGCTTTGAGGAAGCGGCGCGCCGCGCCACACCAGCTGGTGGGCGATTCACGTCAGCCCAGCGCGCCGTTACAACACTCTCGTGCGGACGCAAACGAGGAGTCATCCAAACACTCGTCATAAATCTAAAACTGGAAACTGTTTCCTATTTCTTCGATTCAATCCAAGTTTTATAGGGTTCCTCGTATAGTGTAACGTGAAGAACCACCTGCGATTCTTGGATACGCGTCATACACACACACGGTATTCGGAAGTTGCACTATAGTCGTTGGTTTCGTACACCACCTAGTTTTTTTTTTTTTTTTTTGTGGTTTTAGGGCGCACAACTTCAACGGTCATTAGCGCACAGACTACGTTAGGAATGCACCGCGAGTTACAAGTTTAAAACAGCAACGAAACAGAAAACATGATAAAAGACAGACTGACAGGCATAGGGTTAAAAAAGAAAACAGCATAATCAAATGTCCTTAGAGAGGGTTGTCAAATTGATAAAATGAAGAACGCGAGCAGCTGCTCGTGGGTCATCCGCTAAAATGGCTTCTACAGTACAGGGCAGGCCAAGATCAAGACGCAGTGTGTTAAAATCTGGACAGGACGTTAAAATGTGGCGGACCGTCAGCAATTGCCCACATGGGCAGAACGGCGCCGGCGCAGCCGTCAGCAGATGGCGATGGCTGAACCGGCAGTGTCCAATTCGTAACCGGGCCAAAACTACCTCCTCCCGGCGAGAAGGGCGTGAGGAGGACGTCCAAGCCACGGGAAGAGGTTTTAAGGCCCGAAGCTTGTTGTCTGTAAGTGCAGCCCAATCGGCATGCCGCAACGATAAAATGCGCCGACAAATTACCCTGCTACAATCTGACGAAGGGACACAACAAGAAGCTGTCCGAGGCTGGAGGACGGCAGCCTTGGCCGCGGCATCTGCAGCTTCGTTCCCAGGGATACCGACATGGCCAGGGACCCACATAAAGCTAACCGGAGAACCGACGTCCACCAGCTGCTGAAGAGAGCGTTGGATCCGGTGCACGAAAGGGTGAACCGGGTACGGATCACTGAGGCTCTGGATGGCGCTCAGGGAATCGGAGCAGATGATATAGCCAGAATGTCGGTGGCGGCAGATGTAAAGAACAGCCTGGTAGAGGGCAAAGAGCTCAGCTGTGAAGACCGAACAATGGCCATGGAGCCGGTATTTGAAACTTTGTGCCCCGACAATAAAAGAACACCCGACCCCGTCATTGGTCTTAGAGCCATCTGTATAAATGAAGGTCATATTAATGAACTTCGAACGAAGTTCGACAAAACGGGAGTGATAGACCGAACCGGGGGTAACCTCCTTCGGGAGCGAGCAGAGGTCAAGGTGGACGCGAACCTGAGCCTGGAGCCAAGGTGGCGTGTGGCTCTCGCCCACTCGAAAGGTTGCAGGGAGTGAAAAATTAAGGTGTTGAAGGAGGCGACGAAAGCGAACTCCAGGGGGTATCAGGGCAGAGACATACAACCCGTATTGACTGTCGAGAGAGTCATCAAAAAAGGAACGATAAGACGGGTGGTCGGGCATTGCCAGTAGCCGACAGGCATACCGACAAAGCAGTATATGGCGCCGGTAGGTGAGTGGCAACTCACCAGCGTCAGCATGAAGACTCTCGACGGGACTAGTATAAAACGCTCCGATCGCAAGTCGTAAACCCCGATGTTGTATGGAGTTGAGGCGGCGTAAGATGGATGGCCGTGCAGAGGAGTATACGAAGCTCCCATAATCCAGCTTGGAGCGGACGATCGACCGATATAGGCGAAGTAGGACGGTTCGATCTGCTCCCCACGACATACCACTGAGAACACGGAGGACATTTAGAGAACGGGTACAACGGGCAGCCAAATATGACACATGTGGAGACCAACTAAGTTTCCTGTCAAATGTAAGACCTAAAAATTTTGTTGTCTCCACGAATGGGAGAGCAACGGGACCGAGTCTTAAGGGCGGTGGGAGAAACTCTTTGTAGCGCCAGAAGTTAATACAGACCGTCTTCTCGGCAGAAAAACGGAAGCCATTGGCGACACTCCAGGAGTAAAGACGGTCAAAAGAACGCTGAAGACAGCGCTCCAGGAGACACGTACGCTGCGCGCTGCAATAGATGGTAAAATCGTCCACGAAAAGGGAGCCTGATACATCAGCTGGGAGGCAATCCATTATTGGATTGATCGCTATGGCGAAGAGAGCGACGCTCAAAACTGAGCCCTGTGGCACCCCATTCTCCTGGCGAAAGGTGTCTGACAGGACAGAACCCACACGTACCCTGAACTGTCGATCCATTAAAAAGGAACGAATAAAAAGAGGGAGGCGACCGCGAAGGCCCCATGTATGCATGGTGCGGAGAATGCCCGCCCTCCAACAGGTGTCGTAAGCCTTCTCCAAATCAAAGAACACAGCCGCGGTCGGGCGCTTCCGCAAGAAGTTATTCATAATGAAGGTCGACAAGGTAACCAGATGGTCAACAGCAGAGCGGCGCCTACGAAATCCACATTGTACATTGGTAAGGAGGCGTCGAGACTCGAGCAGCCAAACCAATCGAGAGTTAACCATTCGCTCCATCACTTTACAGACACAGCTGGTAAGCGAGATGGGTCGATAACTGGAAGGCAAGTGCTTGTCCTTCCCCGGCTTAGGAATCGGGACAACAATAGACTCGCGCCAGCATGCGGAAACATGTCCCTCAGTCCAGATGCGATTGTAAGTACGAAGAAGAAAACCCTTACCCGCAGGAGAAAGGTTCTTCAGCATCTGAATATGAATAGAATCAGGCCCTGGAGCGGAGGACCGTGATCGGCCAAGTGCGTTTTCGAGTTGCCGCATGGTGAATGGGGCATTATAACTTTCACGATTCGAGGAGCGGAAGTTAGGCGGCCTAGCCTCCTCTGCCTGTTTGCGGGGGAGGAAGGCAGGGTGGTAATGAGCGGAGCTCGAAACCTCTGCGAAAAAGCGGCCGAAGGCATTGGAGACAGTCTCAGGGGCCACAAGGACGTCATTCGCGACCGTCAAGCCAGAAACTGGTGAGTGGACCTTAGTGCCAGATAGCCGGCGCAGGCTACCCCAGACAACAGAAGAAGGAGTAAAACTGTTGAAGGTGCTTGTGAAAGCAGCCCAGCTGGCTTTCTTGCTTTCTTTAATAATACGACGACACTGTGCACGTAATCGCTTATAATTGATACAATTCGCCACTGTAGGCTGGCGTTTAAAGGTGCGTAAAGCATGTCGACGAGCACGTAAAGCGTCTCTACATGCCGCGGTCCACCAGGGGACCGGTACGCGACGTGGAGAAGAAGTAGGGTGAGGGATGGAATATTCAGCAGCACTGAGAATGACGTCCGTGAGGTGTGCGACCTATCGCAGCTTGTGAATGTTTGATCCTGAAAGGTCGCCCTGGAAGAGAAGAGCCCCCAGTCTGCTTTGGAGATGTTCCAACTAGATGAGCACGGAGAGGGGGTATGCTGCAGGAGATGGATAACACACGGGAAGTGGTCGCTCGAATATGCATCAGAAAGTGCATACCACTCAAACCGGCGTGCAAGTTGGGGAGTACATATAGAGAGGTCTAAATGGGAATAGGTGTGAGATGTGTCCGAAAGAAAAGTAGGGGCGCCAGTATTGAGGCAGACAAGATTGAGCTGGTTGAAAAGGTCTGCTAACAGGGAGCCCATCGGGCAGGATGCTGGAGAGCCCCAAAGGGGATGGTGGGCATTGAAGTCTCCAGTTAACAAAAATGGTGCAGGTAGCTGAGCAATAAGTTGCATCATGTCTGCCCTGGTAACGGCAGACGACGATGGAGTGTAAACGGTACAAATGGAAAATGTAAAAGTGGGGAGAGTAATGCGGATGGCAACTGCCTGCAGGCCGGTGTGCAACGTGATGGGATCGTAGTAAATATCATCCCGGACCAGCAACATAACCCCTCCATGAGCTGGGATACCTACCACAGGGGGTAGGTCAAAACGCACAGAGGTGTAGTGTGCCAAGGCAATTTGATCGCAAGGGCGTAGCTTCGTTTCCTGGAGGGCGACGACGAGCGGACGGTGCAAGCGGAGCAGCAACTTCAAGTCCTCTCGGTTGGAGCGAATGCTGCGAATATTCCAGTGAATAAGTGCCATCGTAAGAAAAGAAAAAGGAAGATGAAAGAAGGGGTCACCTCGAAGGCCGCTGAGGGCCTGGCTTCGAGCGAGCACTGCCGCCGCTATCAGTAGGCGGACATTCATCGTCCATTGGGTCTATAGGTTCATCGGCCATCTTCGAAAGATGGCCGGGAGGGGGAGCTGCCTCCGCCGGTGAACGGCCAGATGTTCGGCTACCAGCGGTGCGGCCAGGCGAAACGGATGACGGCCTGGGGCGGCAACCGCTGGGTGGCGCAGGAGAAGAAATGCGCCGTGGCGGAGAAGGAGAACTGTGCTTCCTATTTGCCTTCTTGGAAGGTCGTTTGGTGGAAGTACCGGTCGAAGGCTGGGAGTTCGAGGTACGTAGGAAGTCTGCACGGGACGGTTCCTTCTTGAAGGCCCGTGCATCTGACTTCTGGGTCTTCGTCTTAGCAGAAGCTGATGAAGGGGCTGGTGCCTGTGGGGTGATGGGAGGAAGAGGAGACGTCGACCGCGCGATCTTAGCACTGGCCGAACGGACGACCGTGGTGCTGAAGGTCAGATCGCATGTCTGGGTTGCCACCTCCCTGGTAGTCCGAGGAGAGGCGAGGACAGTACTGTATTTCCCCGCTGGGAGCAGCGTGGGCTTCCTACTAGCCAATAGCTTGCGAGCAGCCGAGGTAGACACTTTCTCTTTGATCCGAATTTCTTGGATACAGCGTTCTTCCTTATAGACAGGACAGTCGCGGGAGGATGCGGCATGGTCACCCTGACAGTTCACACAACGAGGAGACGGAGGTGGACAGTCACCCTCATGGGCATCCCTGCCACAAGTGACACATTTAGCCGCATTGGAACAAGACTGTCGAGTGTGATTGAAACGCTGACACTGGTAGCAGCGCGTAGGTGTCGGGACATAGGGGCGAACAGAAATAACCTCGTAGCCCGCCTTGATGCGCGATGGCAGCTTAACACTATCAAAGGTCAAGAAAAGTGTCCGGGTCAGCACAAGGTCATTGTTGACCTTTTTCATGACCCTATGGACAGCCGTCACGCCCTGCTCAGCGAGGAAAGACTGAATGTCCTCGTCAGTCAAGCCGTCGAGGGATCTAGTATAGACCACACCACGAGACGAATTCAAAGTTCGGTGAGCCTCCACCCGGACAGGGAACGTGTACAGGAGTGTGGCCCGAAGCAGTTTTTGTGCCTGAAAGGCGCTCTCAGTTTCGAGTAATAAGGTACCGTTACGCAACCTGGTACAAGATTTAACAGGTCCGGCTATGGCATCTACGCCCTTCTGGATAACGAAAGGGTTGACAGAGGAAAAATCCTTTCCGTCCTCAGATCGAGAAACGACGAGGAACTGTGGGGCAGGCGGTAGTACTTTTGTCACTGGTAGCTGGCCACGTTCCCGTTTTTGGGCAGAAGTCGAGAGAGATGGAGTGGAAACCATTGCGGAGGAATCCCCCATGATTGCCAGCGTCTCCGATGGCGCGCTCCTTCCTTGTGGGGACCCTCTCAGAGGGCACTCCCGCCTTAGGTGAATGTTTACACCTCAGGTCACACCTCCCGAGAAACAGACGGAGGGACCAATCGGCATGCTCAGAAGGTATCAGCTCAGGCAATCACCCCTCCCCGGGCCTGGCCTTTACCAGGGGGTACGCGCGTGCCTTACATGTCTACCCAGGGCGGGGAATTTCGCGTTACCCCGTCACCGGCTACGCGTGCGAACGCGTGGGTCGGCCTTCAGGCGCGCACAGGGAGGAAGGAAGAAGAGGAAAAAGGACAGAGAGAGAGAGAGAGAGAGAGAGGACAGACTGTCTCAAACGCCGAGGCGGAGACCAGAGAAGGCAAGGAGAAGAAGGCAATGAGAAGGCAAGGAGAAGAAGGCAATGAGAAGGAGAAGAAGGCAATGAGAGGGCAAGGAGATTTTGCAGGGGAAAGTGTAAGGAAGACAGTGAGGTGGAGAAGAGCAAAGAAAGGAACCAACCAAAGGAAGGAAGATACGAGAAGTGAAAAAGCAAAATGACCGCAAATAGAGGTCGTGGAACCGTCCGTCTCCGGACGCAGGCGCTAACTACCCCCTTGAGGGGGAGGGACTCCTTTTAGTCGCCTCTTACGACAGGCAGGAATACCTCGGGCCTATTCTAATCCCCGGACCCGCAGGGGGGACCACCTAGTTTGGTTGTCGCTTTTAGGCGGTTTTCTGTAGGTACATTAGGAGACGTCTGGGTGCTCCTCAGTCTCCGCCTTAAAAATAAAACCAGTTAAAACACGAAAACCGAACAAAACGTGGACGATTTGTAGACAATGCAGAGCAGTTACTGGGGAACAGCGGCTCTGCAGTAGGAATGAAGGAAGGGAAGCGTTCCACGGTTCTGCAACAAATTTCAGTTAGAAACAGCAAATGTACTGTTCAGAAATCGCAAGAGGAGGATACATGCTTGGAAAACGCAGGACTCACATACGACGCTCGTGCGACTTGTTCTTGAGTACTGCTCCAGTGGTTGAGATCCGTACCACGTCGGCTTAAAAGAAGACATGGAAGCAATTCAGAGACGGGCTACTAGAGTTGTTACCAGTAGGTCCGAACAACACGTAAGTTTTATGGAGATGCTTCGGGAACTCAAATGGAAAACCCTAGAGGGATGGCGGCGTTCTTTTCAAGAGACTCTATCGAGAAAACTTAGAGAACCGGCATTTGAAGCTGACTGCCGGACGATTCTACCGCCCCCAACATACTTTAAGCGTGAAGACCACGAAGATATGATACGAGAAATCAGGCCTCAACCGGAGACATATAGACAGTCGGTTTTCTGTTGTTCTGTTTGCGAGTGGAACAGGAGGGAAAATGACTACTAGCGGTGTGGAGTACCCTCCGCCACGAGTTGTACGGTGCATTGCGGAGTATCTACGTAGATGTAGATGTAGATACCGGTTGGATCACATCATTGTGGGATAGAGGTTCTGAAATGAGATACTGGTTGTAAGGGGTATCCAGGAGGTGATATGGTCTCAGCTCACAATTTAATGATCGTGATCAGAAGGCTGAAGTTTGTGAGAATCGTTAGCATGACTTATTGTGTAAGCAAGTGGGATACAGAAGTATTAAGGAATGATGATGTGGGTTTGAAGTTTACCGAGGCAGCAGATACTGCAGTAGGCAGCGCCAGTTCGGGAACAGTTTTCCACAGAAGCGACATACCATTTGCCGCCCCAGTTCCCCCTCCCCCCCCTTACCTCCCACCCACTCACTGCCTAGACGACACTTCTCTGTCCTCTTCAGGAGGTGTGGTGTGACATATGTACCACATAAGACAGACGGAGGACGTGGATAGAGTCCAAAGAACGGCAGCTCGTTTTGTATTACAGCGAAATATGGGAGAGAATGTCACGAATATGATACGTGCACTGAGGTGGCTATCTTTAAAATAAGGGTCTTTTTCCTTGCGCCGAGGTCTTTTCACGAAATTTTCTGCTCCGAACGCGAAAATGTTTTGTTGATTCCTACCATGAAAGGGAGAAACAAACATCTCCGTAAGGTAACAGAAGTCAGAGCTCGCATTGCAAGATTTAGCTGCTCATTTTTCCCACCAGCTGTTAGGGAGTGGAACGGTCAGGAAATAATCTGAAAGTCATTAAATGAGTCCTCTGTCAAGGAATTAAATGTGGATTGCAGAGCAGTCATTTAGGTGTAACACAAATTTCTGAATCGTTTTCCGATGTTAAAAATTAAAATAAGACAGAATACATTTCCATTTAAGTTTATTACTGAGATCTTTAACGGCTTTTAGTGAAAACAGGAAGAACTAGATCTGTTGTACTGCATGTTTCGACAAAACTTTGTTTTCTGTTAAACGGAGTTGAAAAAGTGAAAACACAGACTTAATCTTATTTTTTTAGTTTGAAAATGTAAAGTTTTAGTTCTACAATTTATAAATTATTTCACTTTCCATTGTAAAACGTGAGAGATGCACACAAAGGACCATCTAATTTTATATTTTTAAGTATTAAACATAAGATACTGTTTAATTGTGTCAGTTTTATCTTCGATTAGGAGCAAACTCATCATTAACTAATTAATTTTTAGAAAACTTGGCAGGAAAGTGGTTAAAAATTGATAAACATGGTTCAGCTTTTCTTGTATGTAACCAAACATGAAAACCCAATTTGTACGTGAAACGAAAGAGAAATAAATTGTTATTAGAGTCATGCATGATTCCTACGTTGAACCAGGTAATACGGGCCTTACACAGAATTTGAGCTCTGTTCGACGGAGACCCATTAAGATACTAGGTTTCAAATACTACTTGTTTCCTTCTGGGTGTTCTACTGACCTGTTGTTTCCAGTTTCTGCACAGTATTACGACGACCAACTAGTTCCCTTCTTCAAGTTTTGCTGTTCTGTGCACTCGCCGTCTGGACGCCAAACAGTCTGTGAACAACAGGTATTTATAAGCAGAGTTCGATTCCCGAACGCCCACTACACCTTTTGATGCTCTTTTGATTTTGAGACATCGCACCGATATTACGCTCGAAACGCAAATTCCCACACATTTCCCAGCTCTGGGTGATATGATAGCCGGCGAGATTTTAATAAATTTAGTGTCGAACCCCAAGCATTATTTGAATGGATACATCCGTCTCTGCTTATTAGCTTTCCTGACATCTTTTTTCGATAGACTAAAACAACCAAGCACATCATCTGTCACCGAGCACTGCCTCCAATGTAACCATGGAACTACATACAATGAGACCAGTGTCGTCGTACGGATGCCAAACTGCTGGGACAGCGTAAAGGAGTGAGTCATTGTGGCACCAAATGCTAAGTGAGAATAAAGGTCCGCTAGCTTTCCTTTTTCGTAAGTCAAAGGGATGTTCATCCAGCACAACTTTCTCTATTCTCTTGTAGCTAGTGAGTCGTTTTCCGGGGCTACACCTCACACTGGCGTCGCTGCGTTTACTCGCTTATCCGGAGAGGTTGTTCCCAGGTAGTGAGTGACACTTTCCTAGAAATCCTACAGTGAATTTTTTTACGCATTGTTTTTGGCCATAAAATTAAATTAAATTCTAGCTTCTCTGTCACTTACCCATCTCACTAATTCTGGCTGTAAATTAGTTTATAACACTAACGTATATCACTCTCTCCTAACAATCGAACCGCCGGCCGCAGTGGCCGACCGGTTCTGGGCGCTACAGTCTGGAGCCGAGCGACCGCTACGGTAGCAGGTTCGAATCCTGCCTTGGGCATGGATGCGTGTGATGTCCTTAGGTTAGTTAGGTTTAATTAGTTCTAAGTTCTAGGCGACTGATGACCTCAGAAGTTAAGTCACATAGTGCTCAGAGCCATTTAACAATCGAACCTTTTGTCCTGTCACGTGAAAAGCCACATATACGACTATAACTAACGTGCCGTGAAACAAGCTAATGTTACCCTCTGAGAGGATTTAAAAGTTTGACCGCGCGTGTGTCTAATGGACAAGGAAATCAGACTATAATATCGATTTTGGTGAAATAACAGAAAAACCAAATGGTCTTTAATCCTGGGAGTCAAATAAAGTGGTAAAATCGTAAATGAATGAAAAAAAATGAACGATCGCCAGCCTAATTAGGCACACGCATTTGGAAATAAACATTTAAGAAAACTGAATATTGGTGAATATTGATTGATTACTGAAGTTGCTTTTGTTGAGATTTCCCTCTGAATAGCAAACAGGATACTAATTGACACATTGCACTCTGTCCTGTGTGTAGCAGTAGTTACCAATAACACACACGCCAGTAAATTATGGGAAGTAAATTTGCACCTAGCTCATACTAACGACAGCCACACTCAAGAGCGTTATTTAATCAAACACTGAAATGTCACAGGATGAAGTGCACAACTAAATTTGGACTTGAGGGGCTCCTATCTTGACTGGCATGAAAAACACAAATAAAGATGAATAACATCATAATTACTCTGTTTAAGCTCCTCTACATATAGCAGTTTTCCTTAGAAACAGTAGTAGGTCAATTTATTCCTGCTAGGTGTAGAATATGATAGGGACCCATAAACTAGTATATTTCACTAGTCAAAGCTCTTTGATTATTACAATGGTAAAGGCTAACTCTAAAAGATAATCGTTCAATTCACTTGGAGTAGTTCATAAATTACTTTTCAAGACAATAAAATACAACACTGGGCTTCATTAACTTCAAAAAAGAAACCTTTCATGATGGATACCAAAAATACACCTTCAAAATTGTGCATTATTTTTCTTCTAACAATACTATCGTATTGTTCATTAAAGTTTTATATATACTTGAACTTTAATTGACTATGAAGCAGGTATTCTTTGCAGTAATATTTACACAATGTTGCACTGTAATCCTACAAAACTATATTTTATATTACACTAAGGATACTCTTTCACAAGCCTATCCAACTTTACTTTTGTGGTTTTAGTTTTAACTGTTACTATTCCTTTTACTTTAGACAAAAAAAAACACTTTTAAACACATGAAGGCAATAATAGTTCATTTAAATCAAGATACTCTGTTTTAGTAGCACTTAGGTGAGGACCCTGCGTAGGTTCATGATCAGGATTGAAAATATGATTCCGGACATAAATTAATTTATAGTGTGGTTGTTATTGAAACAACACACAAATTAACTGGTCCATGCCCTGACATGGCAGTTAACTGAACTCACGGCTCTTGATGCACGAATGATCTATTATTTTCTTCTTGGCGTCGGGTTTTCGACGTATTAGAGCCATTCCATTATGCCGTGAATACCAAATAATAGCCAGATCCACATCCGAGGCAAATCCTCTGTCAGTACCGCCGGGCGCACAGTGCTAAGGCTAGCCACACACTGCGTGCCGTTGACACAAAGGAGCCGCGCAGTTCGAACGCCAAACCCACCTTTTACATCGCGCCATGCCACTTCCGTTGCGGAGGGACGTCGCTACAGCGTTTACATGTTACAAATTGCTCTAAGCATGAACCAGCTTTTAACAAACATAACTAACTTCTTTAATAAACATATTCATATTATAATAATTTACCATTTCAACATATTCTTTAGCTTTTTTCGTATAGACACTAGCCCCAGATACACGGAACTGAATATGTTGTGTCTTTTTAAAACTGAGGGTGATACCATTCACAGGATACCAGTCAGTGATACTTTTGAGAAAACTGTTTACCATTTCATCTGTTTATGTATGTATCCTTGGATTGATTACCATACTAGTGTCATCGGAAAAAAACTAATTCCACTTGCTGTAAACTAGGGAGAAGATCATTTATGTATATGAGGAACATCATTGGAACCTAGGACTGAGCCTTGGGGTACCCCATATGTGATTTCTTCCCAGTTAGATTTACGTCCCTGGATTATATTGGCTGAATTACTAAGCACAAGTTTCTACATTCTTTTGGTCAGATGAGACATTATCTACTGGGAGGCTAAACTATCAGTCCCATACAATTCCAATTTATCTAAAAGAATACCGTGATTCGCAGAGTCAACTGTCTTGATAGGTCGTAGGAAATACTAGCCAGCGCTGTTTTATTATTTAATGCTTGTAAAATTTGGTGAGTGAACGCTTGCATGGCATTCTGAGAAGAGCAACTATTGTGAAAGCCAAATTGTGATATGCTGACGGTATTATTGTCGTAAAGGTGGGATGCTATTCCTGAGTACATCTCTTCCTCAAAGCTTTTGGAAACTGAAGCCAGCAATGAGACAGGTCGGGAGTTATTAGCATCTCTCTCATCACATTTCTTAAAGAGGGGGCTTAACAACGGCATATTGTGGTTTCTCTGGAAAAATGCCTTGAGTTAGTGATTCATTACATATTTCATAAAAGACCAGACTTGTTATATGGGAACAAATCCTTAGCACTGTATTGGAAACACCATCAGAACCAGATAGTCTTCTACTTTTGAGAGACATAAGGACGAAGAAGCACATCTACTACAGAAAGGTTTAAAACAAAATGTAAAACGAAATTAAATGAACATTTCACAGAGAATCTGATCACAGAATTTGAGAACATACGGTCTCAAGAAGAGAGGAAAAACACAAGCACCGTGAACGTAAACCTAACAAGAAAATTAATAGGCAAAGACATTAAAATCATCATAGGTAGACAACCTGAATGCAATCGAACAAGAGAGGTAACTCCGAAAATCCTTATAGAAAACCTACGCACATAATCGTTATGAAGGTGGACTAGGATAAACTTGAATACAGTAACAAGATGCAAGAAGTCATTTCCCACAATAAAATCGCAAAGCTAAAGTCAGACCCAGAAACTGGTCCGATAAAATAACGAAAAACATAGTAAAGGTAGTAGAACACAGACTTTAAGACAGACAAAAAGCTCGTATGACACTAAGAAACCTGATGCACCGAAACTCTGAGATCACAAAGTAAATTTCCCCTGAGACTCACCATAAAGTACAGAAAAGCACCCACATACACCTTCACAATACATAAAAGGCTTTTATGTGCAGATACAGCTATGTTGATCTTTTTTATGTAGAAAACATGTACTCCACAACCTCAGTCAAACAAACAATCAAGATAATAGCGCAAGATCTAGATACATGCAATTAACTACCACAGGAACACATAACGGAGAAAAGCACACGCAAGAATTCTACCTAGAAGGAGATGGAATGCCAATGGGGTCCCCAGTTATAGGGATGCTAGCAAATATTTTCATGAACAAAGTAGAAGAAGAATTTTCCAGGAAATAGTATCGGGAAAATGCATTACACGATACTGGTGGACTTACATGGATGACAGCATCTGCTGGGTAGGTGAACTATAAACTAAAATAGAAGAAACAGACCAACCTGAATGCCATCGCTGGATGTCCCTGCTTTGTCAGATTATGTCCACATAGTAGCTGCTACGCGATCTCCTCGGCAGGAACTGGGGACCTGTCGGAAGTTGTCGCTTTGTTGCACCTCCTCGGGACTGTACTATTTCCAGAATTTATCCCGTGATAACACCACTTCTATACAGGGTCATACTCGGCTGACGACATCACGTGTCAGTTATTAGGCAACGCGGGCGGTGTAGGAGCAGAAATACGCGAACACTGAGCGAATAATTTTCACCAATTTGTTGGCAAAAACAGGCCACCACGCCGACCAACCATCACAGCGTCTTCCGCCCGAGCACCAGTGGTCTCGAACTTATCGAGACTCGCCACTACGAGTCGACAAAGACCGACACTTGATGCTACCCCCGGGTGGCTGAACAGCTTTTTCTACTCACGTGCCACGCGGCCAGCAATCCAGGTCCACCTGCAGTGACGCAAGTGGTTGCCGTGCGTTTCCGATAAGGCGGTGCCGCGTGCGCGCGTCCACACGAGTTGTTGCGTGCGAGCCCTTAGCCCTTACTCTTAACACATTTAAAACAGCTTACATGGCGACACGAAATTTTTGACGACATCCGCACTTTACATCAAAGGTTTCGTAGCGCCATGTAAACTGTTTTAAATGTTACTTGTGAATATATTGTAGATGTGAACAGTGATCATTGTGTTACCAATATTTACTATCAAAAACAGTCTTGATCACAATTTATTTATTACGGTGACCGCTTTCGACCACTACTGTGGTCATCTTCAGACCTACAAGTAGTATACAAAGCTTTAATTTGAGGGCTACATACATTAAAGAAAATACATAAAATTATAAAGCTATAAAACGATGAATTACCAATGAGTAAGAACCTCCTTCTTGTGGTAAATCACTACTGGTGAAACCAGTGCACGTCTTACTGTATATAATGGAGGCTCCGCCCACTTCAGACGGAATGATGTCATTACTAACCGATGGGTTATAGGTAGAATAACACTGTAAAATTTCTTAGTTAAAAGAACATTGTCAAGAAAGGAAAATAAACACATACTAAACTTAGCTTGCTTAACAGCTATTGTCAATTAAGAAGCGTTAAACATATTTAAACATGTAGGACAATGAACTTCGCTTTGACAGTACATGGGTCGCCCTCTCAAGGCCTGTTAGTGAACCATTTGGAACCACTGGTTGCCATGGTTAAGTTGACGCCTTTCCAAAGATGTAGCAGCAGGCTTCTTTCTAAAGAAGTTGTCGCGAAAGTGGAATGGCAGAGACTGTCACGTCAGACGATACACTATTGAGCAGCAACATGTCTTTATCGAAACGATTTTCAAGGAGTAGGCTGCAGTAATCGTTAACTGACATGTATAGTACATGCTGCACACATACGATTTACTGGTGTAATAAGAGACTTCCATTTACATAGATTACATAATAATTCTTACAGATCAATACTAAGCGAAAGAAAATCGAGAGGGCACAACGGTTGTGCATATTTATAAAATATAGTCTATGAAGTTCATATGTAGATTCCACTTTTTTTACATGTGACAATTTTTAAAAGGCATTGCTATGTCTTATGGTGGATGTCAGTCTTATAAACAAATAATAATGAAAATGGAAGGAATTTAAAAATATAATACTACGAGCTTAGTGTCAAAAATATAGGGTTTTGAGTTGGCAATATGCAGTCTTAATGCAATAAGCATATAAGCAAACACTCTAAAAACAGATAGTCATAAAATAATGTTTGGCGAAATAAAATTACAAAGTAAAGATAAATTATTTTCTAAAGGTCTTAATAATTTTAAAAACGAAGGACAGAAGAGAGATCATTCTAAAGCAGATCGTGGAAAAGCTCTAATAAATGTTTGTCTTTGAATTCTAGTTGTTCATTTAAAACAGATAACGGTTTACTCTTGTGAAGTGAATAGATTTCTATTTCTTCTTAATTGTTTCGCAGTAGTCCTTTTGGCACAGTAAGTAATATTTTCAAATTGTTGGAAACACAACCCTCAGAATGGTTGTATCCATCAAGATATTGACCAAATATTGATTTCGTACGTGCAGTACCAGTAGTATGTTCCTTAAAACGTGTTAGAAAGTTACGGCCAGTTTGGCCAATATATTGTTTCTCACAGTCATTACATAGTATTTTGTAAACGCTTGACTTTTGGTATATATTTGATTCCCCAATTGTGTGTTTCAGTTTCATCTGTAGTGGGTTATTGGTTTTGAATGCTATTGTCACGCTTGTATTCTTAAATAATTTATTTATTTTATCTGAAATAGGTCACATGTATGTCATTTGTGTACATCTCCTCTTGGAATTTATAACAGTGTCATTTGTTTGTTTTAATGTTTGATATAACAGATCAACCTGATGGGAATTATAATTGTTAGCAACTGCTATCTGTTTTAAGGTATCAGTTTCCTTCTGGAATGCATCAGGCTGAAGAGGTAATATCAATATCCTATGTATCATTGTTTTAAGAGACGCCATTTTCTATTTTAATGGATGGCATGATGTAGCATTTATTATTACATCGGTTGATGTGGGTTTTCTATAAATAGAAATATTATGTTCTCCATTCCTGTTTGCAATTGTGAGGTCCAGGAAATTAATACTACTGTTACTTTTGTTTTCTACTGTAAATACAAGTTTTGGATGTAAATTATTGAAGTTGTTAGTGAAAGTATCAATTTCTTCCTTAGAACCATTATATAATAGCAATGTGTCATCAACATATTTTTTGTAGTATATAATTTTATTTGTTATTTCTGAATTATTGTTGAAAAATTGAATTTCAACATAATTGAGGAAGATATCTGCTATAGTGCTAGCTAGGGAATTCCCCATTGCAACTCCATCTTCCTGAATATATTTTTATTATTAAATGAAAAATAATTAAAATCCAGAGTAAACTTAACAGTTCAATGAACTCTACTATTTCTTTATGGCTCATGATATTATGATATGCTAAGTTACCTTTAATAATAGAGATAATCTCTTGAATAGGTATATTCATGTAAAGATTGGTGATGTCCAACGATGTGAATCTTGCGTTTATTGGGATATCCACATCATAAATTAATTTACTTAATTCAAAACTGTTTTTAATGTATAATTTTCATCATAAATGTAAAAGGATTTTATGGTTTGGTTAAGCTTTTTGTTCAGTTTATAAGAGGGACTTGTGATGTTACAAAATAAAAGTGTTGTTGTTATTCAATGGAAAGTTGGAAATTGAGATTTAGCTTACTGTTTTATCAATAACAATTGGCGTAAGAATCATGGATTGACCATTGTCATAAAATATTGCATTATGAGATGTGAATAGTTTTTTACTTGCAGTTTCGCGTGGCTTGAGGCAGTCACATCTAGCGTGCTATTGATTAAGAAATTGCGTTATCGTCTTTCTAATTACTTCATGATCGTAGATAGGATCATACCCGGTTGTGAAGTTATTGTTATGACAAAACAATTTCCTAAGGGACCAGAAAGTTCTTAAGGGCGCAAAAACAACTGTAACATCACACAAAAGGGAAATTCAATATTAAAGCTGATGCAAGAAGACGATAAAACAGTTTTCTTTTTATCAATGTAACACGCACATTGGACTGCTGATCTTGGTGTCTGTAATATTAGCAAAATGCACAATTAAAATGAAAATAATACCTAAGGAGATAATAGGAATGAGCACTGCTAAATGATTATTCCCAGAACAAATATTTATTATAACTAAAACATATATCGTACCTTAAGCTTAGTACTACAATGACGGTAGATTTTTATGTCCGTATCATGTCCATTGAGCGCTCTTTTATATAGCCATTGTCTTCTTTGAGTCGCTCGTGCGTCGTCACGGTAAGTTATAACAGTTCTTTACACTTCACTCAAACTTAGACATAACACGTTTTTATACATTTAATAAAAATTAGATCAAACTGCCACAAATCTGCGTCCGTCTTACTTGAGAAAAACAGTACAAGTCTTTAGCGCTCAAGGCTTCATTTGTTCTCCAGCGAACAAAATAGTGAAGGATCGCATATCTATCCGTATTTTTCTGTTTATATTGCCGCCCAAAGACGACGAATTACATTATTTAGAAAATTCCACCGTCGCTATGCGACGCCTCATTATACATTAATCATTATTTATAAACAAGTATTTCCTTCTGGCTGAAAGTATTAACTACTCGTATTTGCTGTTTTAATGAAGTCAAAAATAGCGAATATCACAGACAGTTGATATTACTAACAATTGGACGAATTGGTAAATTTGGTTTGTGTAATTTGATTTGTGATCTCAACTTAGGTAAAGTGGGATTCATAACCTTAAGTGTTATTTTATCTTTATGTGAAAATAAAGAGTCACTATCATCAATCAGCTTTTTAATTTTCGTTTGAAATATCGAAGTTGGCTCTTTATAAACTCAGTTATTCCATTGTTGTTAAAAAATTGTAAAGTCTTAGAAACATAATCATCTTCACTAACAGTGACAAGGGTATTCCCTTTATATGCCTTGATTGCAACAGCTTTATTAGTTATTAACTTCTGGTTGTATTTGTTTTAAAAATTGTAATTCATTATTATGTTTATTTTTATCTTTTTCATTAGTAATGACATTTTTAGTTTTACGTGCAATGTCACATATTTCAGATATACTAAATTGTGCGTGTTTTGCGGCAATCTTCACATCAGCAATCACACGTTTAATATTTGCATTGCTCAATTCTGGAGCTAAATTATATTTTACACCTTTGTTTAAAAGTTTTGCCTCAGCAAGAGTAAAAGTAATTTTGGTTAGATTGGATAAAAGTTATGCACATTTGGTGAAACATCTTGTGAACACAACGTTTGGTGACTAACAAGGGCTGCAATCTTCTTATTATCCTTATTAAGAATAGTTTTCGGACTGCATTAATTTTATCATCTGTTAAGTAACTGTGAAAATATTAATGATGACAACTGAGTGCTAATTTTTAGATGTAAATTGTACATTTCAAGATTTAATGCATCTTTTTCTTTCTATGCATCTTTAATTTCAGATCAAATCCATAGAATGCTACTCTTCTAACGTAAAGATTTTTCTTTATTTGATCTGGTATTAAAACTAATTTTTACATAATTAGGAATCACATGATTCATTAGGCATTGTTTGTTAAAAGATATCTTGGAATTAAGTTTCATAATTTTAGTGCACAACCCTCTAAACTTCTTGTAATCTCCCAATACCTGAATTGTCACTAAATTAATTACTAATGAATACATTGTGGGAGTGAACAGTGATCAATATGTTACAAATATTTGCTATCAAAAACAGTCTTGATCAAAATTTATTTATTACAGTGACCGGTTTCGACCACTACCGTGGTCATCTTCAGACCTACAAATTGTATACAAAGCTTTAATTAGAGCGCTACATACATTAAAGAAAATACATAAAATTATAAAGCTATAAAACGATGAATTACCAATGTGTAAGGACTTCCTTCTGGTGGTAAATCACTACTGGTGAAACCAGTGCACATCTTACTATGTACAATGGAGGCTCCGCCCATTGAAAATCGTTTCAATAAAGACATGTTGCTGCTCAGTGGTACATCGTCTGACGTGACAGTCTTTCGCAACAACTTAGTTAGAAAGAAGCCTGCTGCCACATCTTTGCACTGGCGTTTATGCTCACCATGGCAACCACTAGTTTGCCTATCGACTTTACAACAACTTCAGTGGAAAGGAGCCTGCTGACACATCTTTGGAACGGCGGCCAACTTGACAATGGCAACCAGTGATTCTAAATGGTTCACTAACAGACCTTAAGAGGGTGACCCATGTACTGTTAAAACGAAGTTCATTATCCTACATGTTTAAATATTTTTAACGTTTCTGAATTGACAGTAGGTGTTAAACAAGCTAAGTTTAGTATGCGTTTATTTTCCTTTCTTGACAATGTTCGTTTAACTAAGAAATTTTACATTGTTGTTCGACCTATAACCCACTGGCTAGTAATGACATCATTCTGTCTGAAGTGGGGGGAGTTTCCATTATATACAGTGTGGTCCATTGATCGTGACCGGACCAAATATCTCACGAAACAAGCGTCAATCGAAAAAACTACAAATAACGAAACGTCTAGCTTGAAGGGGGAAACCAGATGGCGCTATGGTTGGCCCGCTAGATGGCGCTGCCATAGGTCAAACGGATATCAATAGCTTTTTTTTTTTTTTAATAGGAACCCCCATTTTTTATTACATATTCGTGATAAGCGCCTCCTAGACGCACGCTATTCGGCTAACGCCTGAAGAGCGAGAGAGAAACTTCATGTCCTCAAATTATCTCGGTTCGAGTTATTTGTCCACGACACCAGTCCCGTGTACTGAAGTCTTTACACCTAATAGGGCGAAATTTATCCCCTTCACGAACTTTTACTGGATGATGAAGAATACTTGTGTCGTCTTTCCCAATTCAAGAACTTCTGACGTCAAATAGGAGTTGACCCGTGATGAGAATGGTCCTGTGCGTGCTGACAGAGATTCTTCCTGCGACTATCGCTGAGCTTTACACATGCAGCTGGTCCCGTGGCACGCGCAGCACTTTTACGAATCAAGCTGCGAGCTGTACTCGACGATATGAGCCTTCCAGTCGCCGCAACGAGGAAGTACGTGGCCCGGATGTGGTTGCCGTTCCTGCTTCTTCGCGCGCATAATCGGATACACAGATAGCAGGCGCTTGTCGTGGATGAGTCTTCTCGGTTCCGAAGCCGTACTAGGGAACAGCTCCATCGTTAGATAAGTAAGGGTGAACATTTAACAAGCTGAACGTTTCTTTTTTTATTTCTCGTCAGTGTTATGACTGTGTAAAGCGGCCCGCCTCGAATTCCTCTATTGCGCCAGTCTCTTCATTCCAAAGTAGCACTCCCACACAACTTACTCAATTATTAATTGGATATTTATTTATTTACACGTCAAGTTCCGTAGGACCAAATTGAGGAGCAAATCTCCAAGGTCATGGAACGTGTCAGTACATGAAATTACAACTTAAAAGTAATAACAGTTAAAAATAAATGTTTATGAACCCGAAAAAAGTCAGTCCATAAGTTTAAGTAAACGCAGTCAACAATACAATAAGAATCAGCTTAATTTTGTCAAGAAACTTCTCTACAGAATAGAAGGAGTGACCCATGAGGAAACTCTTCAGTTTCGATTTGAAAGCGCGTGGATTGCTGCTAAGATTTTTGAATTCGAGTGGTAGCTTTTTGAAAATGGATGCAGCAGTATACTGCACACCTTTTTGCACAAGAGTTAAGGACGTCCGATCCAAATGCAGGTTTGATTTCTGCCGAGTATTAACCGAGTGAAACCTGCTTATTCTTGGGAATACGCTAATATTGTTAACAAGAAATGACAGTAAGAAATATATATATATATTGAGAGGCCAATGTCAAAATACACAGATTCGTGAACAGGGGTCGAAAAGAGGTAACGATCACTGTCTCCATCTACACTCTTTACCCTCTACACCTCCGTCCAGTACCATGCAAGTTATTTCTTAGTGTCTTAATACATGTCCTATAGTTCTGTCCCTTCTTATCAATGTTTTTCACATGTTTGCACATTTTCGAATAGCTCTCCATTCCTTATCCTATAAGTGCACCTAATTTTCAGTATTCTTCTACAGCACCGTAAGTCAAAAGCACGTTCTCTTCTTTTGCGATTTTGCCGCAGCCCATGACTCCGTGCGACACAACGCTGTCCTCGAAATGTATGTTCTCAGGATTTTCCTCTTGAAATTCAGACCGATGTTGGATAATAGTATACTTATTTGGGCCAGTAATTCCCTCTTTGCCCGCGTTAGTCTGCTTTTTATGTCCTCCTTGCTTCGTACGTTACGTGTTAATTAGCTTTCAAGTTATCAGAAATCTTCACATCTACGTCCCCAGTTTTAGTATGTCAGTAATTTCATTTATGCTACATGTCATTATTTCCGCCTTTGCTAAGTTTACTCCAAGTCCATAGTGTGTACTCATTTGACTACTCAACCCATTCACCAGCTCCTGCAATTCTTCCTCACATTCACTGAGGATAGCAATTTCATCATGGAATATTATCACTGATAACTGTCTTCACTGAACCTTAATTCCACTCCCGAACCTTTCTTCAATTTCCATCATTGCTGTTTCGACGTATCTATTGAACAGTATACAGGAAAAACTACGTCTGTGTCTTACACCTTTTCTAAACCGAACACCACGTTCCTCGTCTCCAATTCGTATTTTTCACTCTCGGTTGTTACATATTTTGTATGTTATCCATCATTCCTTATAGCTTATACACACTTTTCTGAGAACTTCGAATATCTTCGACCATTTTACGTTGCCGATCTCTTTTTCTGGGTAAACAGATGCTCTAAACGTATTTTCATATTTATCATCAGAACAGCCTCTCTGATGCCTTTACCTTCTCTAAAACCAAACTGATCATCGTCGAACAGAACATCAATATCCTTTTTTATTCTTCCGTCTATTGGTCCTGTCAGAAACTTGGATGCATCAATTTGTTAAACCGACGCTGCGATAGTTTTCGCACTTATTTAGCCTTGCTACCTTCGGGATTGTGTGAATGATACAATTTCCGAACATACGATGGTATATCTCCTAACTCATAGATTCTACAAACCAATTTCAACAACCGTTTGTTTGCCACGTCCAGTAATGGTTTTAGAAGTATCGAAGAAATATTGTCCGTAGCTTTCACATAGTAAATGATGGAATGTTGGCTGATACAGTTATCTCTGACCTTTGCAATATGCTCTCTTTCTCGCCAACATGCTGATGATGCGAGCAGACTGCAGCGACAATTGTTTGCGTCTGGTAGCTATGTAAATCCCGATTGCATGGGTAACATACTAAACTTGTTTGTCAATTACCACATGCGTAGGGGTACAAAAATATCGCGAAAACGCTAACAAGAATAATAATGCGAACTGGCGTTTTTTTGGAAAATTACACGAAATCGCCGATTTTTACGAAATTTCGTGAAATTTATCATTTTCACGATTAAAAAATGGTACAAATGTAAAGACGGCAGTTTACCAATATACACTATCGCACATTAAAATTGCTACACCACGTAGATGACGTGCTACAGACGCGAAGATTAACCGACAGGAAGAAGATGCTGTGATATGCAAATGATTAGCTTTTCAGAACATTCACACAGGGCTGGCGCCGGTGGCGACACCTACAGCGTGCTGACATGAAGAAAGTTTCCAACCGATTTCTCATACACAAACAGCTGTTGACCGACGTTTCCTGGTGAAACGTTGTTGTGATGCCTCGTGTAAGGAGGAGAAATGCGTACCATCACGTTTCCGACTTTGATGAAGGTCGTAGCCTATCGCGATTGCGGTTTATCGTATCGCGACATTGCTGCTCGCGTTGGTCGAGATCCAATGACTGTTAGCAGAGTATGGAATTGGTGGGTTCATGAGGGTAATACGGAAGGCCGTGCTGGATCCCAACGGCCTCGTATCACTAGCAGTCGAGATGACAGGCATCTTATCCGCACGGCTGTAACGGATCGTGCAGCCACGTCTCGATCCATGTGTCAACAGATGGGGACGTTTGCAAGACAACAACCATCTGTACGAACAGTTCGATGACGTTTGCAGCAGCATGGACTATCAGCTCGGAGACCATGGCTGCGGTTACACTTGACGCTGCATCACAGACAGGAGCGCCTGCGATGGTGTACTCGACGACGAACCTGGATGCACGAATGTCAAAACGTCATTTTTTCGGATAAATCCAGGTTCTGTTTACAGCATCATGATGGTCGCATCCGTGTTTGGCGACATCGCGGTGAACGCACATTGGAAGCGTGTATTCGTCACGCCATATTGGCGTATCACCCGGCGTGATGGTATGGGGTGCCATTGGTTACTCGTCTCGGGCACCTCTTGTTCGCATTGACGGCATTTGAACAGTGGACGTTACGTTTCAGATGTGTTACGACCCGTGGCTCTACCCTTCATTCGATCCCTGCGAAACCCTACATTTCAGCAGGATAATGCAGGACCGCATGTTGCAGGTCCTGTACGGGCCTTTTGGATACAGAAAATGTTCGACTGCTGCCCTGGCCAGCACATTCTCCAGATCTCTCTCCAACAGCAAACGTCTGGTCAATGGTGGCCGAGCAACTGGCTCGTCACAATATGCCAGTCACTACTCTTGATGAACTGTGGTATCGTGTTGAAGCTGCATGGGCAGCTGAACCTGCACACGCCATCCAAGCTCTGTTTGACTCAATGCCCAGGCGTATCAAGGCCGTTATTACGGCCGGAGGTAGTTATTCTCTGTACTGATTTCTGAGGATCTATGCACCCAAATTGCGTGAAAATGTAATCAGATGTCAGTTGTAGTATAATATATTTGTCTAAAGAATACCCGTTTATCATCTGCATTTGTTCCTGGTGTAGCAATTTTAATGGTCAATAGTGTAGTTACTGGATACTATGTTTCCTCCGGGATGAGGTTCGTGTACAATTTTTAAATGATAGTTCATTTCTCGCTTAACTAACTTCCATGTAATTCCAAAAAAAAAAAACGAATACGACAAAAAACACCAAAATTAGCAAAAAATAACACAGAAAGAAAGGAAAGTAGATCACAATTGGGAAAAAGTAAAAGTGAAACCCGGAAAAAATAATTTGGCATTTAAAATCCACTTAATTTTCTGAAAAACACTGAAATTGGCTGAAATTAACGGAGAAAAAGAGAAATTAGATCACAATTGGCAGAAAGTAATAGTGAAGTTCGGAAAAAATAATTTGGTAATAAAAAAGCGTTGAACCTGACAAAAAAACTGGAATTGGCAAAAATTAACACGGAAAGAAAAAAAATTAGATCAAAATTGTCAAAAAGTGTCAGAGAACTTCAGAAAAAATAATTTGGCAATAAAAAAACATTGAATATGACAAGAAACAGCACCGAAATTGGTAAAAAAATACCAGTGAAATTGGCCGCAAAATACTACGATTTTTTCCTTCCAGTCATTTCTTTCTGAGTTTTGATGGAGAGAATTTAGAAAATCTCGGTCTAATAACAACTGGGCTTACGCAGTCACACAGTATGAATGCCCACAAACTTTCGGCGACAAAAAAATGTTCAAATGTGTGTGAAATCTTATGGGACCTAACTGCTAATGTCATCAGTCCCTAAGCTTACCATGCCCGAGGGGGGGACTCGAACCTCCGCCGGGACCAGCCGCACAGTCCATGACTGCAGCGCCTGAGACCGCTCGGCTAATCCCGCGTGGCTTTCGGTGACAGACAGAGATGTTATGGCCACAGGCGTCGCTAGTATTTTCGCTCGCTAGCTGCACACGTGGGACTGCACCGGCCCGAAAGGGGGAAGTGACCGGGCCGGGCGGCGGCGAGCGCGCAGTGACGCCCGCCGCCCCCACGGCGTGGGCGGGGGACCCCCGCGCTGGTGCCGGCGCGGCGCGCTCCACCACCGGTATATAAGCGGCCGCCGCCGCCCGTCCTCCAACAGATCCATCCGGCCGTTCACTAATAGCGAGGTCGACCGCAATGGTAGCCGCCGCCGGGTCCGCGTCCTCCACCCCGCTGCTGCTGCTGCTGCTGCTGAGCACGTGCGCGGCCCCCGCTACACTCTTCCTCAGCGGTGAGTCGATGCACGCTGGATTCGTCACTGTACTACCAGTAGAAACCTACCCGCGGCTCTTTAATGAATATCAGCCCCCATGTACGAGGGGTGTTCTATAACTTACACTCTTTTCTGCAGCCAATTTAGGTTGGAAAAAATGTGGTAGTTGTTGCACGATGTCATACAATTTTCCCGCTTCTAACAATACCACCACTTGCAAAGTAGGTTAGAAATCAGATTAATAATGTTGCTCACGCAGCATATGTCCGCTTTGTCGGGCAAGAACGAAGTTATTGACTGTGGATGGTATCGTCAGAACGGAAATTATGAAGTCACTGTAAGAAAGTCATTAATTTTGGCACTTATCTTGAACGGATTCCCACGTCGATTTCTTCGAAGTTGTCATGGCTCATCTTGTTGATTCTAGGGTGATTCCACTTTGACTGCTAGAAGGTACAGATCTGTATTTTAGCAATACTTGAAGACCTAACAAATGCGTTTTTCAGGAAGTTCTTAATGATCAAACAATCCCAGATCAGAACAATGGTATGGTAGAAATAATTTTTGACTTGGTGTTCACGATCCACATTTTTATTAAACTTCTTGTAAATTCACATATACTTCTTCTTAATTGTCACATCATCAAGGAAACAGTTTTGTATCAATCTTCATATATTTAATTTTCACTTTAACCAAACACAAGACTTGACTGTTCTTTTACAAAGCGAAATAACAACTTAACTTGTGCCAAAGTGAAACAAAGACTGGTCTGTGCGCATTCGCGCCAAAACGGTTACAAGTAAGTCAAAGATTATGACAGTCTCACAGAAATGAATACACACAAGAACCATATCACTGTAATATATCGATACGTCGGAGTACCTATACATTAATAAAACCAAATGTGAATATTGTTACAAAAATATGTCTGTTACTACGCAGAAAAGTAGTAAGATATTACTGGTATCGAGAACTGGGGTTGGGGTGCCGTAATGGTCACGTAAATAAAGAACCATTACACGCTGAAGCGAGTATAGTTTCATGAGCTGCCGACAGGTGGCGGAGCTATATGTAACCTTCAAAATGGCGTCTGTAATGGAGGTGCATTACAACCACACAACTGTCATGAGTGCTTTTTTTTTTTTTTTTTTTTTGGCGGGAAAGCAGATCGTTGCAGATATGCATAGGCGCTCGCAGAATGTCTTATGAGACTTGTCAGTGAACAAAAGCACGGTGAGTCATCGGCCGAGGCGTCTGTCATCATCGCAGCTGTCCGACCTCCCGCGTGTCGGCACGCCGCACGCAGCTGTCACACCTGCTATGCTGGAACGTAGACTCTCTCATTCGAGGTGATCGTTGCCTCGAACGTTTCCTTATCACAAGTCTGCACACCAGGGAGGAGCTCACAAAAGTTCACTGGGCTCTTCTTCCTCACCCACCCTACAGCCCGCATCTCGCACCTTCTCACTTCCGTCTGTTCGGCACAATGACCGATGCACTCCGCGCGAAGTAATACTTGGGTGACGGGGAGGATATTAATGCTGCAAGACGTTGGCTCCGATATCGACCATGCGGGCAGACAGGCCGTCCCACTAAGGTGGCGTAAGGCCGTCACATTTAACGTTGAAAAAATAGGGTGTTTTAGCAAAAAGAGCGGGGAATAATACGGCGTATTGCAGTCCTGAATAAAGCCAACCTGCTTTCGGAAAAAAAAGTGTCGCATTACTTACTGAACGCACCTCGCATAAAGCGTCATTCTCCCGAACTATGTTTATAGGTACATTCAGTGGCGTATGTGGATATTGTCTACAAAATGTGCTGCGAATAGAGTTAGTGGTAGAGAAGTACCAAAATGTTACGTCTGATGCTGCAGCTTACTGTACGAACAGCGAAAATCTATTAAGCGATAAACTTTTTTTTCCGTTTCACCACTTTTTCGGTGGTATCTGGGAGAAAAAGATTTTGTAAAGCTTTGAAATTATATGTAAAGTTTTGTTGGATATGGTTAAGGGCTCTCATTTCTCAAATACTGGACGAATGTAGTCGAGGTAATTTGGTCGCCTTGAGTAAGGCTGTCTCGTAACGTACACACACTTTCCTACCAGTAATTCTTGACTCACTCTATTAAACCTATAACATAAGATTAATGAGCAGATTATGACAGCATTTTATTTTATTAAATTCGATCGATTACTGTATGGAATACTGAAAGTAGCATTATTGTTGCCTCTGGAAGCTGTTGGGTAAACAAAAACTGGTTTTAACGTCCGGGTTAGCCGTTTACTGCTCCACACAGGCCACTGTAGTGCTATCCTTTTGGAATTTAAGAGGGATGTGGTGGTGGAGGGGAGGAAGATGTAAGTGCAATACGCTTACTCCCACCTACATAACTGCTTAACAGCATGAAATATAAAGAAACGCCAGTTGAATAATCATCTGACAGTTTTTAGCCTGTTGCAGTGAAAACGCATAACAGCAAAATTTACAACACTTTTAAAGACAGCTAGGTCGGTAGTCGAAATATTACAAAATGGAAACAATAACTAGCCAGAACACCCGGAAGCTAACTCAATCAAATGAGCCGAGATAGTCTCAGATATCACGTATAAAAAGCCGTACACAAAAGCACAACTAGCTACGTCTGATAAAGATTAGCGTGGAAACAATCAAGAGAAATTTACGCGCAGTAGAAATGAAATTATTATAGCAATTCAAAATTTATTACTGTATACACCTAAATTAAATAATGTGAGTGAAACTCACGGTAACTGAAATTTTGTTTCCATCAAAATAAACAAATGAATAAAAATTAAAAATGACTTTCAATTACTATAGTGGGATAACTCTGACAGACAGATGAAAAATTGTTGTCAATAACAAAATAATTTAAAGGAATATTATGAGAAGGAAAGTCGCATCTCACAATATAGCGGAGATGCTAAATCGCAGATAGGCACAACAAAAAGATTTTCACACTTAAAGCTTTTCGGCCAATGGCCTTTGTCAGCAATAGACACACATTGTTGACAAAGGCCATTGACCGAAATCTTTAAGTGTGAAAATCTTTTTGTTGTGCCTATCTGCGACTCAGCATCGCCGCTGTATTGTGAGTAGCGACTTTCCTTCTCATAAAATTGTTACAGTCCACCCTGGATTTTCCATTGCTTAAAATAATTTATAAAGTGAATAGTTATAATTACATTGGAAAGCACCAGTGGTCTAGGCGTGGCACGGTAGCTCAGCGTGTTCGGTCAGAGGGTTAGCTGCCCTCTGTAATAAAAAAACTGAGTTAATCGATCAACAAATAACTTAAACGGATGTCTTACGACGTCCGCCCCGAGCAGATGCAAGAAACAAAAGCGAACAAAATGAGATTTAAGAAAAAAAAAACAAAAAAAGGGGTAGCGTCTTTGATTCATAATCAAAACGTCTTCGGTCACGGGTTCGATCCCCGCCACTGCCTAAATTTTGATAATTAATCAGCATTGGCGGCCGAAGACTTCCGGCATAAGAAGTCAGCCTCATTCTGCCAACGGCCTTGTCAAAGAGGGCGGAGGAGCGGATAGAGGTTCAGGGCACTCTCTTGTCCTAGGGGTGGGAAATTGCCCCTAAAGGCGGAAGAATCAGCAATGATCAACGACATGAGGATGCAGAAGGCAATGGAAACCACTGCATTAAAGACACGTAACGTGTATCCACAGGACATGTGGCCTGTAATTGAAGAAGTGTCATGATGATCTCTCCATTGGCAAAAGATTCCGGAGTACTCCCCCATTCGGATCTCCGGGAGCGGACTGACAAGGGGGAGGTTACCATGAGAAAAAGATTGAATAATCAACGAAAGGATAACGTTCTACGAGTCGGGACGTGGAATGTCAGAAGCTTGAACGTGGCAGGGAAACTATAAAATCTGAAAAGGGAACTGCAAAGGCTCAATCTAGATATAGTAGGGGTCAGTGAAGTGAAGTGGAAGGAAGACAAGGATTTCTGGTCAGATGAGTATCGGATAATATCAACAGCAGCAGAAAATGGTATAACAGGTGTAGGATACATTATGAATAGGAAGGAAGGGCAGAGGGTGTGTTACTGTGAACAGTTCAGTGACCGGGTTGTTCAGAATCGACAGCAGACCAACACCGGCAACGATAGTTCAGGTATACATGCCGACGTCGCAAGCTGAAGATGAACAGATAGAGAAAGTGTATGAGGATATTGAAAGGGTAATGCAGTATGTAAAGGGGGACGAAAATCTAATAGTCATGGGCGACTGGAATGTAGTTGTAGGGGAAGGAGTAGAAGAAAAGGTTACAGGAGAATATGGGCTTGGGATGAGGGATGAAAGAGGAGAAAGACTAATTGAGTTCTGTAACAAGTTTCAGCTAGTAATAGCGAATACCCTGTTCAAAAATCACAAGAGGAGGAGGTATACTTGGAAAAGGCCGGGAGATACGGGAAGATTTCAGTTAGATTACATCATGGTCAGACAGAGGTTCCGAAATCAGATACTGGATTGTAAGGCGTACCAAGGAGCAGATATAGACTCAGATCACAGTATAGTAGTGATGAAGAGTAGGCTGAAGACATTAGTCAGGAAGAATCAAAACGCAAAGAAGTAGGATACGGAAGTACTAAGGAATGACGAGATACGTTTGAAGTTCTCTAACGCTATAGATACAGCAATAAGGAATAGCGCAGTAGGCAGTACAGTTGAAGAGGAATGGACTTCTCTAAAAAGGGCCATCACAGAAGTTGGGAAGGAAAACATAGGTACAAAGAAGGTAGCTGCGAAGAAACCATGGGTAACAGAAGAAATACTTCAGTTGATTGATGAAAGGAGGAAGTACAAACATGTTCCGGGAAAATCAGGAATACAGAAATACAAGTCGCTGAAGAATGAAATAAATAGGAAGTGCCGGGAAGCTAAGACGAAATGGATGCAGGAAAAATGTGAAGACATCGAAAAAGATATGATTGTCGGAAGGACCGACTCAGCATACAGGAAAGTCAAAACAACCTTTGGTGACATTAAAAGCAACGGTGGTAATATTAAGAGTGCAACGGGAATTCCACTGTTAAATGCAGAGGAGAGAGCAGATAGGTGGAAAGAATACATTGAAAGCCTCTATGAGGGTGAAGATTTGTCTGATGTGATAGAAGAAGAAACAGGAGTCGAATTAGAAAAGATAGGGGATCCAGTATTAGAATCGGAATTTAAAAGAGCTTTGGAGGACTTACGGTCAAATAAGGCAGAAGGGATAGATAACATTCCATCAGAATTTCTAAAATCATTGGGGGAAGTGGCAACAAAACGACTGTTCACGTTGGTGTGTAGAATATATGAATCTGGCGACATACCATCTGACTTTCGGAAAAGCATCATCCACACAATTCCGAAGACGGCAAGAGCTGACAAGTGCGAGAATTATCGCACAATCAGCTTAACAGCTCATGCATCGAAGCTGCCTACAAGAATAATATACAGAAGAATGGAAAAGAAAATTGAGAATGCGCTAGGTGACGATCAGTTTGGCTTTAGGAAAAGTAAAGGGACGAGAGAGGCAATTCTGACGTTACGGCTAATAATGGAAGCAAGGCTAAAGAAAAATGAAGACACTTTCATAGGATTGGTCGACCTGGAAAAAGCGTTCGACAATATAAAATGGTGCAAGCTGTTCGAGATTCTGAAAAAAGTAGGGGTAAGCTATAGGGAGAGAGTGGTCATATACAATATGTACAACGACCAAGAGGGAATAATAAGAGTGGACGATCAAGAACGAAGTGCTCGTATTAAGAATGGTGTAAGACAAGGCTGTAGCCTTTCGCCCCTACTGTTCAATCTGTACATCGAGGAAGCAATGATGGAAATAAAAGAAAGGTTCAGGAGTGGAATTAAAATACAAGGTGAAAGGATATCAATGATACGATTCGCTGCTGACATTTGCTATCCTGAGTGAAAGTGAAGAAGAATTAAATGATCTGCTGAACGGAATGAACAGTTTAATGAGCACACAGTATGGTTTGAGAGTAAATCGGAGAAAGACGAAGGTAATAAGTAGTAGAAATGAGAACAGCGAGAAACTTAACATCAGGATTGATGGTCACGAAGTCAATGAAGTTAAGGAATTCTGCTACCTAAGCAGCAAATAACCAATGACGGACGGAGCAAGGAAGACATCAAAAGCAGACTCGCTATGGCAAAAAAGGCATTTCTGGCCAAGAGAAGTCTTCTAATATCAAATACCGGCCTTAATTTGAGGAAGAAATTTCTGAGGGTGTACGTCTGGAGTACAGCATTGTACGGTAGTGAAACATGGACTGTGGGAAAACCGGAACAGAAGAGAATCGAAGCATTTGAGATGTGGTGCTATAGACGAATGTTGAAAATTAGGTGGACTGATAAGGTAAGGAATGAGGAGGTTCTACGCAGAATCGGAGAGGAAAGGAATATGTGGAAAACACTGATAAGGAGAAGGGACAGGATGATAGTACATCTGCTAAGACATGAGGGAATGACTTCCATGGTACTAGAGGGAGCTGTAGAGGGCAAAAACTGTAGAGGAAGACAGAGATTGGAATACAAAAAAATGGTTCAAATGGCTCTGAGCACTATCGGACTTAACAGCTGTGGTCATCAGTCCCCTAGAACTTTGAACTACTTAAATCTAACTAACCTAAGGACATCACACGCATCCATGCCCGAGGCAGGATTCGAACCTGCGACCGTAGCAGTCGCGCGGTTCCGGACTAAGCGCCTAGAACCGCTAGACCACCGCGGCCGGCGATTGGAATACGCCAAGCAAATAATTGAGGACGTAGGTTGCAAGTGCTACTCTGAGATGAAGAGGTTGGCACAGGAAAGGAATTCGTGGCGGGGCGCATCAAACCAGTCAGTAGACAAAAAAAAAAAAAAAAAAAAAAAAAAAAAAAAAAAATCAAATAAGTTACCGGAATAATAGAGATATAAATAACAAGCTTCATCAGTTTCAGTGTATGTATGTGGCATTGTTAATATAACTTTACAGAAAGGAGGCGGAAAAGCGACAAAAATGAAGTCCTACGAATCTTTTGTCTGTGATGTCTCTGCTGCATAAAAGAATGACGAAGCAGATGTTGAGATAGAGTGCTAGAGGGGGAAGGAACCCTAGTAAACCCAAGACGAGGTGTGTTCATCAGCAACCTTTGAAAACGGATAGGCGGTTAGCCAGATGACTGGAAGTGAAGAAGATGATGCTAATCAGGCATTACTGTGGCTCAGCATCTAGAAGATCCAAACAGAAACCTCTTCTCATGTTCACTTAAACTGATGGTAGCTTTTTTAAGGACCTTATACGCCAACTCTGAAATGTGACAGCTTTGCCTTTATTAAAACGATTTTCACTCACACACGCGTTCCTTTAAATAATGTATTCAGTTGTTACAATTAAGACAACATTTTAATCTAGAACGTTACTTAGGTTAAATGCGGACATCTTATCTTAGGATTGGCCCCGACCGTTATGTGTATCTAATGAAATTACAAGTTGCTGTAACCGTCTACATATACTATTATTTCCACTGAGTCCTTCGGAGGTTACACCTCCATTATGAAGTAGAGTTATGCCAATTAATAAGGCATGCATGTTCTGAGAGTACGTCATTTGCAAAGCGATAAAAACTTAAAATAACGTTTCTTTTTTAGGCGCTGCAGTCTGGAGCCGCGAGACCGCTACGGTCGCAGGTTCGAATCCTGCCTCGGGCATGGATGTGTGTGATGTCCTTAGGTTAGTTAGGTTTAACTAGTTCTAAGTTCTAGGGGACTAATGACCTGAGAAGTTGAGTCCCATAGTGCTGAGAGCCATTTTTTTCGTTTCTTTTTTGCCTTCCTATACCAGACAGTGCCACAAGTTTCGAGAAAATCTGATACACCATGCACCCATGCCTTATTAACTAACATAAATATACACGAGGATGGAGGAGTTATATTCTGAAACTTGCGATGGAAATAGTAATTATAAATGTAAACTGTAATAGTAACTTATAGGCTAAATTGATGATTTTAGTTGTAAAATTGAGTATCTTTATATTCTGGAATAATATCAGACCGGCGAAAAATATGACTCGTGGAAGTGAAGAAACTACTTACTGCGTTACAGTATCATACCCATAAACAGTTAGAGGAACAGTATCACTTCTAAAAATCGATGTTACGGATGATTTCAGAACACGTATTGTTGGAGGTACGTGGAAATTACCGATATTGTTGCTCATATAATTAGCAACATATCCCACGTATGATTCATTCAATGTATCGTTGGGTTGTGCAACTTCTGTCAGTCTGTAGCAGTCTCTGCAAGTCTGAAGTGATTCCTGTCGCTAACGACATCGATATCTAGCACGGAGCAGAATTGCAGTCGACTGTGATAGCATCTGACTGACGTTATTTCCCTGGCAACGACCCGTTGACTGAAGGTGATTTGTCAGACAGTACCTTTCCTAAAGATCTGCAGGTGTAGCGGTGTAAAGGTTGGAGTGACATTTACGAGTTACTCAATAGTGCCATCGAGGATCATAACAGGAGGCTAGCGCACACACATCTAAAATCGTTCTCCTACATAAGTTAACAACGATAAGCTTTCACCTGCGTTTACTAAGCGTTGATAAAATTCAGACTTTCATAAGAAACTGTGAGGTGTGAAGTGTCATCCGATCGAGTAAATCTTTCTCGTAGGTCTCGGTGGAGTTATCTGATTGTGCACATATTTCGACAGCAAAAAGCATTCCCAACTAAGTTTGCCTTTACAGGGGGAACGAGTGTTCGTCTGTTACTCGTAAAGTGAGACATGTGAAAACTAAATCAGGCCGATTAAGCCCGAGAATGCACCGGCGCGGACACCGTACTGTACAAGCAGCGCGCACAGGTTGTTGTTTGTCTTTGATAAACGCCGTTCTCGACTAGTTGCGATGTGTCTACGAATGGTGAGTAGTTTTAATAAAGGCGAAAATAATGAAAATAGTCGCGGAAATCAGGATAGGGACCGAGATACAAGTTTCGAGCGAGCGAAATGTCACAGCATCGGACATTTACAGCCAAATCTGTGAGATTTGCAGGGAAAGAAGTATTGAGATTTTTTCTGAAGGGATCTTTTGGTCTGTCTCTGTATAGAAACGGTCTTGCGGGAACAAGAAGACCTCGAGTTCCAGTACAAACGTGTTACAGGAACTATGAAATGAGTGGCCACTAACATTCATGCATCTCGATTCATATTCTTAACAATCCTGTTCGCATTTAAATTACAGACTTTACAGTATGAACTGTTGTAGTTACATTATCCCGTGTTACCCATACCCTCAAAGCTAGTCCTACTTTATTCGTAATTAACATCGGATGGTATGAATTAGCGTTCATGAAATCTGTGATCTGAGTTTTGTTATCCTAAATGGATTACTTTTCCTTTTTCTCAGTTAGTAGCTAAACTGCTCGTGCCTGGATTGGTTCTGGGGTTTACAACACCCTTTTTACCTCAAGTGCTCGACTTTTGGCACAAAATTTTAAATCTCAAACAGCAAAAGTTATGTATGTGGTTTATTTAGATACCAACTCCACAGCCGAGGCCACTAAGACACGCCCGTGCGGGACTCTCGACTCTGAGGTACGTGATTCTAGTCTTGCCGGTCGAAGAACTTCTGACCACCGGTAGCCGAAGGTTGCTATCAATTGGACACCTGAAGAAAATGTGAAATAAAATCGCCGGATATCGTAATAAACATATTATTTTCAGAGCAGCTTCAACCTCGTCTTTTTCATTTAGCTGTAGCAGATACATAAGCCACAAATATTCACCGTTAATGAAATACTAGAAAAATAAGAACATCGGAATAATGAAGGCGATTGGTTTCCTTCGCTGGGCCAGGCAGCTTTATACTGTAACCCCTGTTGAATACTACGCAAATCTAAATAAGTGTCAATACATTTCATTTTTTTTTATTTTGGGAGATTTCTTCTGGAATCTGAAGTACAACAATATACATCCGAAAGCAAGGTGGCTAGAAGTAGAAATGTCACCGTCGAATGTAAAAAAAAAAGGAAAAAACGCGTCTGACTTATTATCACAACAAACTAACCATTAGAAAACATATAATAAAAAGCGTTACTTAAATTTTCTTTATAGTGGCCTACTTAGGGCTAGGATTAGACAGAATTCGAGGTGGCACGTAGAAAGCAACTCGCGAGCCATCGCTTAACAACACTCATTCGCCGTGCACAGCACCTAACTTTATGTTGTGGATACGACATGATGGTCTGAACTGCTCGTAATTTCCAATGAAGACTTCATAAATTTAATCACTATTACCATATTAGAACGACGTTTCAATCACTGATACTAGTCGATTACAAGAACACAGGCAAAATCCTACCTTTTTCCGTGTTACTTTGTGTTTTCGTGGAACAACTCGCGACTAAGATGCCGAATCTTTGGCAACAGAGGCACACTTAATGACAGGTAGTATGCACCTCTTGTCAGTATCCACAGAGAAATCGAACTGGCCCATCGACAGCAACCGTACCCTATTTGGCCAGCAAAGGAAAGCGACTTGTTGGTATAAAGTTCCTTATCACAAGATTATGCTCGAATGTGCTGGGATAAACTCCAAACCTCTCCATGGTGTATCATGGAGTGAGAGCAAGGGACACTTTTAACGGTGATCTTTCCACTGGATGGGGGGATGTCAGGAGAAAGGTTCTTTGCGAGACGAGTAGGCTGTGCTGCGGCACCGGGCTTCACTCCCTCTGTTTTCCCATCTGCAGGCGGCACAGTCATGACGCCGCACCGTCTAGTCCGGGGCTTAACAACTGGCCGGTTTTGAGCGCGAGTACTCGCGTCTGCTCAGGCACGTGCTCGCGAGCAGCTGCAAGGTCGCGGAGTAGGGAGGGAGGGAGGGGAAATGCGCGCGCACGTTTGAATAGGGCCGCAGCGTGCCTATTGAATTCGCGCCGACTGTGTAACGTTTAAAGTACTACGATCAGCTCTCAGCAGTCACTTCGCTGGTTAAGAATCGTGTGAAGTCGCCGTTGTGTAACCCCAACCATGTTTTCGCAGTTCAACCCCCATTGGGAGGAATTGTATCTGTTCACAGAAAAAGATGGTGTTGCAAAATGTTTAGTATGTCACAAAACGCTGAATTCTTTTACGAAATTTAATTTGCAGCGACATTATATGTCGTACCACGCGAAAGACTGCGGACGTGGAAAATGTGATTGACCAGATCGTGCACAGGAAGTTATTAAACTTAAAAGGAAGCTATCCGAAGAAGATCTGGACGACAAAGAAAAATCAACTGAGGCAGCTCTCAGAGTGGGTTACAAAATTGCTTTGCTTTTAGCAAAATCCCTGCGCCCCGTAACTGATGGCGATTTAATAAAAGAATGTTTGGTAGTTGCAGCGGAACATTTGTGTCCATCTCAAGTTGAACAGTTTCGGATTGTGCCATTATCTAACATGACCATTATGCGTGACATACAGGACACGGCAGACGACGTCCAGAGCCAGCTTGCAAATATCTGTAAAGATTTTATGGCGTATTCTCTAGCTCTGGACGAAAGTGTTGATATCACTGGAACAGCGCAGCTTGCCATATTTATTAGAGTTGTTAATAGAGATCTTCAGGTGAAGGAGGAGCTCCTCGATGTAGTAGCCATGAAGAACACTAAAACCGGAGGTGATATTTTAAGTAGTGTTGAAGAAAGTGTTGAAAATATAGGATTGTCGCGGAATTCTCTAGTTTCAGTGTCTACAGATGGTAGAGGCATACACTAAGCTAATAAAATTATGTGGCACATGTACATTCTCCTGTATTTGTTTCATTTGTCGCAGTAATAATTCGTGAGTGATATCCCTGCAGGTGGCCGCGGATTTACATCGACTGGCGGCAGCTGTTGTGTACCCCACGTGACTCTCCCCACTCTCCGCTCTGGTCTGGTAGTGGGGGTAGCGTCCTCGCGCTGCTCCGTGCTCGCGACTTGCTGCTCACAGCTTGCTCCGCGAGCACGTATGTTGTGAAGCCCTGGTCTAGTCCATAGCAGCCTCCCGCACTCAGCAGATGTACTTGAGACGCAACTCCAAACGCTTCAAATGGCTCTGAGCACTATGGGACTCAACATCTGAGGTCATCAGTCCCCTAGAACTTAGAACTACTTAAACCTAACCAACCTAAGGACATCACACACATCCATGCCCGAGGCAGGATTCTAACCTGCGACCGCAGCGGTCGATCGGCAACAGACTGCAGCGCCTAGAACCGCACGGCCACTCCGGCCCTCGCACGACCCCTAATTTCTTGTATATTATATTCGTGGTCTTTACTCGCAGTGTATGTTGGCAGCAGTAGATCCACCGGCAGTCAGCTTCAAATGACGGTTGTCTAAATTTTCTCTGTAGTGTTCCTGGAAACAGACGTCTATTTCCCTCCAGGGACTCCAATTCGAGTTCCGGAAGCACTGCCGTAACACTAACGTGTTGTCCGAACCCACCGGTAACAAACCTTGCAGCCAGTCTCTGAATTCTACATTTACTTCTGCATCTACATGGATATTCTGAAAATTACACTTAAGAGCCCGGCAGATGGTTCATTGAACCATCTTCACAATAATTCTCTATTTTTCCACTCTGAAACAGAGCACGGAAAAAAACTAACACCTGTATCTTTCAGTGCGAGCTGTGATTTCCCTCATTTTATTATGATGATCGTTTTCCCCTATGTAGGTCGGCGTCAACAAAACATTTATACGTTCATAGAAGAAATTTGGTAGGTAGAATTTCCTGAGAAGATCCAGCCGCAACGAGAAACACCCTTCTTTTAATGATATCCACCTCAAATCAAGTATCATGTCCGTGACACTCTCTCCCCTATTTCTGGATAGTACGTGCTACACTTCTTTGAACTTTCTTCATGTATTCCGTCAATTCTATCTGGTAGGGATCCCACACTCTGCAGCAGTACTCCAAAAGAGGACGAACAAGGGTAGTGTAGGCAGTCTCTTTAGTAGATCTGTACATCTTCTAACTGTTCTGTCAATAACATTCTTTGGTTCGCCAACAACATTTTTTATATATTCTTTCCAGTCTAAGTTGTTCGTAATTATAATTCCTAGGTATCTGTCGAATTTACGGCCTTTAGATTTAATTGATTTATCGTGTAACCGAAGTTTAACGGATTCCTTTTAGCACTCATGTGGATGACCTCACGCGTTTCGTTATTTAGGGTCGATTGCCAATTTTTGCACCATACAGATATCTTTTCTAAACATTTTTGCAATTTGTTTTGATCTTCTGATGAGTTTGCTAGACGATAAACGATAGCATCATCTTTACACAACCTACGACGGCTACTCAAATTGTCTCCTTAGAATTTGAGGTAGCGAACCTGCCATCGGAGAAGTCGGTTCAAGGAGATAATAGGAATAAAATCACATTACTGGGTAATTCTTTATTTACGTTAGTTACAGTTGACTGTAAATACCATCATTGACACAATTAACTTATCGTTTGTAGTGTATCCTACAAAATGTGTTTAAACTGGCGGTCATCAAGTGGAATGCAAGCACGACATCGGCGCACCCTGGCGGACCCCGGCGCACCCTCACAAATACCCCTGGTGTGTTTCGAATCCCATCACAGGCAGCTACAATTCTGGCAGCTAGTTCCATCTTCCTAGCAGCAAATAAATAATGTACATGTAAATAAACATCGCAGTAGGTGTATACTTGCACGCGTAGTTGTTGTAAATAAGCTGGAAAACAGTAATGCTAGGCAAAGCGTTAGACAAGTTTACTTCCGTATCTCTTTAAGCTGGCTTCTTCGACTCCAGGTTCCCACCTCATATTGTTCTATGGAGCATTCTCTATGTCCTTTCACATTTTTGCACGCTCTTACGGAAGCACCCTGTAGATGAGGAACAGCAGACGGCCTAAAACACCACCTTGGCGAACGCCAGAAATCACTTCCGTTTTACTCGCGACATATCGTGACCTCTCTGACAGGAAATAACGAATCCAGTCGCATGAGTGAGACGATATTCCATAAGCACGCAATCTGCCCACAAACCGCTTGTGAGGTACAGTGTCAAAAGTCTTCTGGAAATCTAGAAATACGGAATCAATTTGAAATATGCTGCCAACAGCAATCAATACTGCGTGTGAGTAAAGAACTAGTTCTGTTTCACAAGAACGATGTTTGCTAAATCCGTGCTGACCGCGTGTCAATAGACCGTTTTCTTCGAGGTAATTCATAATGTTCGAACACGATATATGTTCTAAAATCCTGCTGCATATGGATGTCAATGATACGGGCCTGTAATTTGGTGGATTACTCCTACTACCTTTCTTGAATATTGGTGTGACCCGTGCAACTTTCCAGTCTTTGGTTAAGGACCTTTCGTCGAGCGAGCGGTTGTACATGATTGTTAAGTATCTAGTTATTGCATCAGCATACTCTGAAAGGAACCTAATTGGTACACAGTCTGTACGGGAAGACTTGCTTTTAATAGGCAACTCAAGCTGCTTCACTATGCCGAGAATATCTACTTCTAAGTTACTTATGTTGGTACCTGTTCTTGATTAGAACTCCTTCGATGTCTTCCTTTCATCCGACCTAGTACGGATCACACTCAAGCAGTACTCAAGAATATATCGCACTAGCGTCCTATATGCAGTCTCCTTTCCACATATTTCCGAAAATCTTCCAATAAACCGAAGTCGACCGCTCACCTTCTCTACCACAGTCCTCATATGCTCCTTTCATATCGTATCGCTTTGCAACGTTACGCCCAGACATTTAAACGACGTGACTGTGTCAAACAGGACACTACTAATGCTGTATCGGAACCTCACAGGTTTTGATCCTCCCACTCATCCGCATCAACTTGCATTTCTCCACATTTATATCTATCTGCTATTCATCTCTTCAACTAGAAATTTCGTCTAAGTCATCTTATATCCTCCTACAGTTACTCAACTTCTACACCTTACCGTACAATACAGTGTCGTCTGCAAACAACTGCAGACTGATGCCACCCCGTGCGCCAAATCAGATATGTGTACAGAGGCACTCCAGACCGTACCCTTATCTCTGATGATGACTCGCCGTCGAGGACAACATACTGGGTTCTATAACGTAAACAGTCTATGAGCTACTAATCTGTCAACTTATTCCATATGCTAGTGCGTTTGTTAACAGCCTGCAATGTGGCACCGTGACAAACGCTTTCCGGAAATCTAGAAATATGGAATCTGCCTGTTGCCCTTCATCCATAGTTCGCAGTGTATCATGTGAGAAAAGGGCAAGCTAAGGTAATGAAGGGTAGTTCCCAAATTAAAAAAAATTGCTGATGACGCGAGCGCATTTGGCAAGTGTGCAAGACTCAGCCTTACCTGACATATCAGATTGCAGCTAAACTTAGTTTAAATCTTAAGCTCATAAAAACACCTTTATACGATTTCAGACAAGCAAAAATATTATGATATCACCAGTCGTAGATATTAGTGGCCATCTTCTAAACGCCCTGTGAAAATTGCTTGTCCTGTTGGATGTAGAGTTAAAATGGAGTCAACAAATAACTAAACTAAACGTGCTAATTTCAGCGTGTTATACCCTTAGAAGTATCTCTTGTTGTGTTGACATAAAAAAGACTATTGGTCTCTTTTTCATGTTTCCATTGCTTGGTGTGTCATAGAATTATCTTCTGGGGCTTTGCGCCCAAAGTGATTTTTTTTTTCCGCGCGGGATTAGCCGAGCGGTCTAGGGCGCTGCAGTCATGGACTGTGCGGCTGGTCCCGGCGGAGGTTCGAGCCCTCCCTCGCGCATGGGTGTGTGTGTTTGTCCATAGAATAGTTTAGGATAAGTAGTGTGTAAGCTTAGGGACTGATGACCTTAGCAGTTAAGTCCCATAAGATTTCACACACATTTGAACATTTTGAAAATATTTTTTCAGTAGACGCGATCAATAAGAATTTTGTGTAAAATACTTAACGGCATATTTTCCAGTAGCCTTTTAAAGGATCTTCGAGTTTTCAGTTAATTCCGAATGCCTTTTCTCCTTAGTCGATTATGTTGTAACATTTCAGCTGAAATGTGTACGGAATCACAACACACTAACTTGTCTTTGGTGCAGAATAGAGTTAAGCGCTCTAGTGCAAAAGTATTCAACAAGCACCCATCTAACATAAAGCAGGAATCTGAGAACCCCAACCAGTTCCAAAGAAAATCTAAAACACACCTCATCAACGACTCTCCCAGCAAGTCATCTGACTATCTAGATTCCCGGACACAAATTGTCTGTCGAGTATACGGCAGGAGACAGCACTCGTTATAGAGCATGGATGACTCGTAGCGGTGTGCTGTAAACGATTTTCTGTGTTAAGAGACGACAGTAGCTGTTTTGTTTGAAAATAACAACGCAATCAAGTAAATACTAACGTACCTATAGGAAACAAGATCAGCTAATAGTACCTAGTGTAATTGATAAATAGTGAAAGCTTTCTCCAAAGAAGCAGCTTTCTTTCCGATTTTTTTGATTAAATATGTCAGGCTTAAGAATAAACAGCATTAAGCAGTAAAGTGGTAGTTCACTCTTGATACAATTTACAGCTTCGGTTCGTATGTTTGGCTTCTCTTTCGTTAACATACGCCTTTACCCATTACACATTCCTGGAGGTTTTCTTCCTTGATGGGATCCAGTTAACACGATGAATGAACGGATGGATGACATAACGAATGGTGTATTCTCTACTGGACGTGCATTTGAAAAACGAATTTAAGGTGATAGCTGTATTGCAATGGGGCCAAAATTGAAATGAGAGTTTTTCAAATAGACGTCATTCAAGACTATTGTGAAGTATGAATTCGATATGTATGTGCGGATCAGATGTGTGAGAGATATGTAAGACTTGACGTGATTCGACGGTAGTAATAGAAAGCTGCTCCGAAAGCAAATAACCTCGCCACGGGTTTAATCGTAGCCAAAGCCTTGCAGACCAAACTGAAACTGAACGAAGCAACATGTGGGTCAGAAGAGCCATCCGTGAAACATACAGTGGCTTCAACAGCAAAGTTATTTCTACCGACCTAACAGAAATTGCTCGAAGTTTTGACGGTGTCTTAAATCAGTCATGGATCAGTGCCGCCTATCCATTCACTTATCATACTGCTACTAAAACTGAGTATGCTAAAGATTAGGGCGAAATATTAAATTCCATTTTGCTAAACTGCTTCACCGAGAAAGACTGTACTGTGATGCCTCGTTTCAATCATCGTACTAGCAATAAAATAGGTACTGAAACTGGTGACCACAGGATAGAAAGGCAGCTAACATCGCTCAACAGAGGAAAGACGACCTTCTTGTACTGGACGAAGATATGCTCGCCGGTAAAATGGTGGATTCTTTGGAGTTCGAATGGAACTATAACGCACAAAGTATTAGTTTCGTTTTCGACAATAGAGATAAGAAGGTTTATTTAACTTCCACGTTCCACATTCCACATTCCACAGGAATGTTGTGAGTATTAACAACTGTTTCTGAATATTAAAATGTCACCTGATACACACAAATTTGTAAGATTCTTCACTTAAAGTGAAGTATAATTGACAATGTTCACTTTAAATTCTGTGCAACATATTTAACGCTTTGACTACCAATTTTATTCAAAAACATTTTTGTATCGTTATTTTAATAATCTGTTAGTTAGAACTAACAGTATGAAAATAATATTTCCCTCCGTTTCGTTTCCCAAGGAGGTTCGAGGGGTGAAGGTAAGACATACAGGATTATCATAAGTACCTCCAGGCTTTCAGGAGACGACTGAGCTATAGCTACAAGACACACTGAAAACAGACAGTGGACAGGGCATCTGTCCAATATTGTAACTCACGCTACAGGTGCTCAATACGGTCTTCGTTTGTGATGCGGCAAGCGTCAGTTGGTTGGTGCAAGGCGTTCACACTTTGTGTCCTGGAAGGTGCGAAGGCAGCCCGTTTCGCGAAGCTGCTAGCTGGGTTGCCTATATTCTTCAAAACAAACGCGAACAACTCAAGTTCGGTGACATGGTGCGTTGTCGTCCATAAAAATGTGGCTGTTTGGAAAGACGAAGTCCACAAATGGCTGCAGATGGTGTCCAAGTAGCCGAATATAACCATTTCCAGTCAGTGATCAGTTAAGTTCACCCGTGCCATTCTACGGAAACACAGCGCACACTATAACGAAGCCACCACGGGCCTGCAGAGCGCCTTGTCCACAACTCGGGTCCATGGCTTCATAGAACCTGCCCCACACTCTAACCACACCGGATGGGGGAATCATCTGACCAGTCGTCTAGCGTACAACCCACATGTTGAGAAATGCTGTGGACAATGTCATGCTGTTGGTAAAGGCTCTCGCATCGGTCGTCTGCTTCTATAGCCCATTAATGTAAACATCGATACACTGTGCTAACGGATGTGTTCATCTTACGTCCCACATTGATTTCTGCGGTTACTTCACGGAGCGTTGCTTGTCTGTTAGCACCGACAACTCTACGCAAAAGCAGCTGCTCTCGATCGTTAAGTGAAGGCCGTCGGCCACAGCGTTGCCTGTGGTGAGAGGTAACGCCTCAAATTTGATGTTCGCAGCACACCCTTGACACTGTGGATTTAAAAGATTAGTTCAGTGGTAGGCTTTCTAAGATGTTACTGACGTCTCGATCGGTGACTGCGACCTAGGGCTGAGCGTTTCCCTGCACAGCCAGGAGTAGACCACTAACTGCGGTGGAGCAGCGAAGTTGTAGGAGGCGTGGCTACCCCGGCATTTCTCAGTCGCCGGTGCGGCATGCTGCGACTGTACTCTTGTGTGGTTTCGTTGCGGAATGCGAACCTTGCTTTGGACAACACTGTAGATGTCGTGAGAAACCTATACTATTCTGTACAGAACATGAAGCACTTGCTTCTCTTACAGCAGAGGCATACCGTAGTTCGGTGGCGGAACGAAGCATTCCTACTCATTGGAATGATATGCAAGTTGTTTTAGCATTCGGAAAATGTCCTCGAACGTGACTATATCGCTAACTTCACTCCCAAGTAAAATTTGGGAACAAGTTTCACGAGCAACAAAATGTGGGAGGGATAAACTGTAGTCTGGACAAGCCGGTGTTCTGCTCTCCGTCACTTCCTGGGAGGCGTTTCTCCTTCTCACACAGGTATAATACGATGTCCTGAGAAAGACTACACTGTGATGCTAACCATTTTCCCTTCCGAGTATTTAGTGCACTTCCTAGTGTTACTTTGTCGTTTGCCGCGTGTCGACTGCATACAGACGCCCTGCAGTCTATACAAAACGCAGTTGTTGTCGCTTCTCCTGCAAGGGCGCCGCCTGCTGGGACTCCGCTCTGCCGCGCCCAGCGCCGGCCACGCCACCCACGCCCCACCCACCACCACCCCTCCCGGAGCCGCCCCCACGCCTTTCGCGGCAAGGTCCGCCCCTCCAGAGCGCCGCAGAGCAGTTGGTGCACACAGCGCTGCTACTGCTACTATTGTTGTCGCTGTCCTCCCGCAGAGGGCGCCACCTGCTGGGACGACGCGTCCGCCGCCCCCGGCGCCGGCCACGCCACCCACGCCCCACCCACCACCACCCCTCCCGGAGCCGCCCCCACCCCTTTCGCGGCAACGTCCGCCCCTCCAGAGCGCCGCAGAGCAGTTGGTGCACACAGCGCTGCTACTGCTACTATTGTTGTCGCTGTCCTCCCGCAGAGGGCGCCGCCTGCTGGGACGACGCGTCCGCCACCCCCTGCGCCGGCCACGCCACCCACGCCCCACCCACCACCACCCCTCCCGGAGCCGCCCCCACCCCTTTCGCGGCAACATCCGCCCCTCCAGAGCGCCGCAGAGCAGTTGGTGCACACAGCGCTGCTACTGCTACTATTGTTGTCGCTGTCCTCCCGCAGAGGGCGCCACCTGCTGGGACGACGCGTCCGCCACCCCCGGCGCCGGCCACGCCACCCACGCCCCACCCACCACCACCCCTCCCGGAGCCGCCCCCACCCCTTTCGCGGCAACGTCCGCCCCTCCAGAGCGCCGCAGAGCAGTTGGTGCACACAGCGCTGCTACTGCTACTATTGTTGTCGCTGTCCTCCCGCAGAGGGCGCCGCCTGCTGCGACGACGCGTCCGCCACCCCCTGCGCCGGCCACGCCACCCACGCCCCACCCACCACCACCCCTCCCGGAGCCACCCCACCCCTTTCGCGGTAAGGTCCGCCCTCCAGAGCGCCGCAGAGCAGTTGGTGCACACAGCGCTGCTACTGCTACTATTGTTGTCGCTGTCCTCCCGCAGAGGGCGCCGCCTGCTGGGACGACGCGTCCGCCGCCCCCTGCGCCGGCCACGCCACCCACGCCCCACCCACCACCACCCCTCCCGGAGCCACCCCACCCCTTTCGCGGTAAGGTCCGCCCTCCAGAGCGCCGCAGAGCAGTTGGTGCACACAGCGCTGCTACTGCTACTATTGTTGTCGCTGTCCTCCCGCAGAGGGCGCCGCCTGCTGGGACGACGCGTCCGCCACCCCCGGCGCCGGCCACGCCACCCACGCCCCACCCACCACCACCCCTCCCGGAGCCACCCCACCCCTTTCGCGGTAAGGTCCGCCCTCCAGAGCGCCGCAGAGCAGTTGGTGCACACAGCGCTGCTACTGCTACTATTGTTGTCGCTGTCCTCCCGCAGAGGGCGCCGCCTGCTGGGACGACGCGTCCGCCGCCCCCTGCGCCGGCCACGCCACCCACGCCCCACCCACCACCACCCCTCCCGGAGCCACCCCACCCCTTTCGCGGTAAGGTCCGCCCTCCAGAGCGCCGCAGAGCAGTTGGTGCACACAGCGCTGCTACTGCTACTATTGTTGTCGCTGTCCTCCCGCAGAGGGCGCCGCCTGCTGGGACGACGCGTCCGCCCCCCCCTGCGCCGGCCACGCCACCCACGCCCCACCCACCACCACCCCTCCCGGAGCCGCCCCCACCCCTTTCGCGGTAAGGTCCGCCTCTCCAGAGCGCCGCAGAGCAGTTGTTGCACACAGCGCTGCTACTGCTACTATTGTTGTCGCTGTCCTCCCGCAGAGGGCGCCGCCTGCTGGGACGACGCGTCCGCCGCCCCCTGCGCCGGCCACGCCACCCACGCCCCACCCACCACCACCCCTCCCGGAGCCACCCCACCCCTTTCGCAGTAAGGTCCGCCCTCCAGAGCGCCGCAGAGCAGTTGGTGCACACAGCGCTGCTACTGCTACTATTGTTGTCGCTGTCCTCCCGCAGAGGGCGCCGCCTGCTGGGACGACGCGTCCGCCACCCCCGGCGCCGGCCACGCCACCCACGCCCCACCCACCACCACCCCTCCCGGAGCCACCCCACCCCTTTCGCGGTAAGGTCCGCCCTCCAGAGCGCCGCAGAGCAGTTGGTGCACACAGCGCTGCTACTGCTACTATTGTTGTCGCTGTCCTCCCGCAGAGGGCGCCGCCTGCTGGGACGATGCGTCCGCCACACCCGGCGCCGGCCACGCCACCCACGCCCCACCCACCACCACTCCTCCCGGAGCCACCCCACCCCTTTCGCGGCAAGGTCCGCACCTCCAGAGCGCCGCAGAGCAGTTGGTGCACACAGCGCTGCTACTGCTACTATTGTTGTCGCTGTCCTCCCGCAGAGGGCGCCGCCTGCTGGGACGACGCGTCCGCCACCCCCGGCGCCGGCCACGCCACCCACGCCCCACCCACCACCACCCCTCCCGGAGCCACCCCACCCCTTTCGCGGTAAGGTCCGCCCTCCAGAGCGCCGCAGAGCAGTTGGTGCACACAGCGCTGCTACTGCTACTATTGTTGTCGCTGTCCTCCCGCAGAGGGCGCCGCCTGCTGGGACGATGCGTCCGCCACCCCCGGCGCCGGCCACGCCACCCACGCCCCACCCACCACCACTCCTCCCGGAGCCACCCCACCCCTTTCGCGGCAAGGTCCGCACCTCCAGAGCGCCGCAGAGCAGTTGGTGCACACAGCGCTGCTACTGCTACTATTGTTGTCGCTGTCCTCCCGCAGAGGGCGCCGCCTGCTGGGACGACGCGTCCGCCTCCCCCGGCGCCGGCCACGCCACCCACGCCCCACCCACCACCACCCCTCCCGGAGCCACCCCACCCCTTTCGCGGTAAGGTCCGCCCTCCAGAGCGCCGCAGAGCAGTTGGTGCACACAGCGCTGCTACTGCTACTATTGTTGTTGCTGTCCTCCCGCAGAGGGCGCCGCCTGCTGGGACGACGCGTCCGCCACCCCCGGCGCCGGCCACGCCACCCACGCCCCACCCACCACCACCCCTCCCGGAGCCACCCCACCCCTTTCGCGGTAAGGTCCGCCCTCCAGAGCGCCGCAGAGCAGTTGGTGCACACAGCGCTGCTACTGCTACTATTGTTGTCGCTGTCCTCCCGCAGAGGGCGCCGCCTGCTGGGACGACGCGTCCGCCACCCCCGGCGCCGGCCACGCCACCCACGCCCCACCCACCACCACCCCTCCCGGAGCCACCCCACCCCTTTCGCGGTAAGGTCCGCCCTCCAGAGCGCCGCAGAGCAGTTGGTGCACACAGCGCTGCTACTGCTACTATTGTTGTCGCTGTCCTCCCGCAGAGGGCGCCGCCTGCTGGGACGATGCGTCCGCCACCCCCGGCGCCGGCCACGCCACCCACGCCCCACCCACCACCACTCCTCCCGGAGCCACCCCACCCCTTTCGCGGCAAGGTCCGCACCTCCAGAGCGCCGCAGAGCAGTTGGTGCACACAGCGCTGCTACTGCTACTATTGTTGTCGCTGTCCTCCCGCAGAGGGCGCCGCCTGCTGGGACGACGCGTCCGCCACCCCCGGCGCCGGCCACGCCACCCACGCCCCACCCACCACCACCCCTCCCGGAGCCACCCCACCCCTTTCGCGGTAAGGTCCGCCCTCCACAGCGCCGCAGAGCAGTTGGTGCACACAGCGCTGCTACTGCTACTATTGTTGTCGCTGTCCTCCCGCAGAGGGCGCCGCCTGCTGGGACGACGCGTCCGCCACCCCCGGCGCCGGCCACGCCACCCACGCCCCACCCACCACCACCCCTCCCGGAGCCACCCCACCCCTTTCGCGGTAAGGTCCGCCCTCCAAAGCGCCGCAGAGCAGTTGGTGCACACAGCGCTGCTACTGCTACTATTGTTGTCGCTGTCCTCCCGCAGAGGGCGCCGCCTGCTGGGAAGATGCGTCCGCCGCCCCCTGCGCCGGCCACGCCACCCACGCCCCACCCACCACCACCCCTCCCGGAGCCACCCCACCCCTTTCGCGGTAAGGTCCGCCCTCCAGAGCGCCGCAGAGCAGTTGGTGCACACAGCGCTGCTACTGCTACTATTGTTGTCGCTGTCCTCCCGCAGAGGGCGCCGCCTGCTGGGACGACGCGTCCGCCGCCCCCTGCGCCGGCCACGCCACCCACGCCCCACCCACCACCACCCCTCCCGGAGCCACCCCACCCCTTTCGCGGTAAGTCCGCCCTCCAGAGCGCCGCAGAGCAGTTGGTGCACACAGCGCTGCTACTGCTACTATTGTTGTCGCTGTCCTCCCGCAGAGGGCGCCGCCTGCTGGGACGACGCGTCCGCCACCCACGGCGCCGGCCACGCCACCCACGCCCCACCCACCACCACCCCTCCCGGAGTCACCCCACCCCTTTCGCGGTAAGGTCCGCCCTCCAGAGCGCCGCAGAGCAGTTGGTGCACACAGCGATGCTACTGCTACTATTGTTGTCGCTGTCCTCCCGCAGAGGGCGCCGCCTGCTGGGACGACGCGTCCGCCACCCCCGGCGCCGGCCACGCCACCCACGCCCCACCCACCACCACTCCTCCCGGAGCCACCCCACCCCTTTCGCGGCAAGGTCCGCACCTCCAGAGCGCCGCAGAGCAGTTGGTGCACACAGCGCTGCTACTGCTACTATTGTTGTCGCTGTCCTCCCGCAGAGGGCGCCGCCTGCTGGGACGACGCGTCCGCCACCCCCGGCGCCGGCCACGCCACCCACGCCCCACCCACCACCACCCCTCCCGGAGCCACCCCACCCCTTTCGCGGTAAGGTCCGCCCTCCAGAGCGCCGCAGAGCAGTTGGTGCACACAGCGCTGCTACTGCTACTATTGTTGTCGCTGTCCTCCCGCAGAGGGCGCCGCCTGCTGGGACGACGCGTCCGCCACCCCCGGCGCCGGCCACGCCACCCACGCGCCACCCACCACCACTCCTCCCGGAGCCACCCCACCCCTTTCGCGGTAAGGTCCGCCCTCCAGAGCGCCGCAGAGCAGTTGGTGCACACAGCGCTGCTACTGCTACTATTGTTGTCGCTGTCCTCCCGCAGAGGGCGCCGCCTGCTGGGACGACGCGTCCGCCACCCCCGGCGCCGGCCACGCCACCCACGCCCCACCCACCACCACCCCTCCCGGAGCCACCCCACCCCTTTCGCGGTAAGGTCCGCCCTCCACAGCGCCGCAGAGCAGTTGGTGCACACAGCGCTGCTACTGCTACTATTGTTGTCGCTGTCCTCCCGCAGAGGGCGCCGCCTGCTGGGACGACGCGTCCGCCACCCCCGGCGCCGGCCACGCCACCCACGCCCCACCCACCACCACCCCTCCCGGAGCCACCCCACCCCTTTCGCGGTAAGGTCCGCCCTCCAGAGCGCCGCAGAGCAGTTGGTGCACACAGCGCTGCTACTGCTACTATTGTTGTCGCTGTCCTCCCGCAGAGGGCGCCGCCTGCTGGGACGACGCGTCCGCCACCCCCGGCGCCGGCCACGCCACCCACGCCCCACCCACCACCACCCCTCCCGGAGCCACCCCACCCCTTTCGCGGTAAGGTCCGCCCTCCAGAGCGCCGCAGAGCAGTTGGTGCACACAGCGCTGCTACTGCTACTATTGTTGTCGCTGTCCTCCCGCAGAGGGCGCCGCCTGCTGGGACGACGCGTCCGCCACCCCCGGCGCCGGCCACGCCACCCACGCCCCACCCACCACCACCCCTCCTGGAGCCACCCCACCCCTTTCGCGGTAAGGTCCGCCCTCCAGAGCGCCGCAGAGCAGTTGGTGCACACAGCGCTGCTACTGCTACTATTGTTGTCGCTGTCCTCCCGCAGAGGGCGCCGCCTGCTGGGACGACGCGTCCGCCACCCCCGGCGCCGGCCACGCCACCCACGCCCCACCCACCACCACCCCTCCCGGAGCCACCCCACCCCTTTCGCGGTAAGGTCCGCCCTCCAGAGCGCCGCAGAGCAGTTGGTGCACACAGCGCTGCTACTGCTACTATTGTTGTCGCTGTCCTCCCGCAGAGGGCGCCGCCTGCTGGGACGACGCGTCCGCCACCCCCGGCGCCGGCCACGCCACCCACGCCCCACCCACCACCACCCCTCCCGGAGCCACCCCACCCCTTTCGCGGTAAGGTCCGCCCTCCACAGCGCCGCAGAGCAGTTGGTGCACACAGCGCTGCTACTGCTACTATTGTTGTCGCTGTCCTCCCGCAGAGGGCGCCGCCTGCTGGGACGACGCGTCCGCCACCCCCGGCGCCGGCCACGCCACCCACGCCCCACCCACCACCACTCCTCCCGGAGCCACCCCACCCCTTTCGCGGCAAGGTCCGCACCTCCAGAGCGCCGCAGAGCAGTTGGTGCACACAGCGCTGCTACTGCTACTATTGTTGTCGCTGTCCTCCCGCAGAGGGCGCCGCCTGCTGGGACGACGCGTCCGCCACCCCCGGCGCCGGCCACGCCACCCACGCCCCACCCACCACCACTCCTCCCGGAGCCACCCCACCCCTTTCGCGGCAAGGTCCGCACCTCCAGAGCGCCGCAGAGCAGTTGGTGCACACAGCGCTGCTACTGCTACTATTGTTGTCGCTGTCCTCCCGCAGAGGGCGCCGCCTGCTGGGACGACGCGTCCGCCACCCCCGGCGCCGGCCACGCCACCCACGCCCCACCCACCACCACCCCTCCCGGAGCCACCCCACCCCTTTCGCGGTAAGGTCCGCCCTCCAAAGCGCCGCAGAGCAGTTGGTGCACACAGCGCTGCTACTGCTACTATTGTTGTCGCTGTCCTCCCGCAGAGGGCGCCGCCTGCTGGGAAGACGCGTCCGCCGCCCCCTGCGCCGGCCACGCCACCGACGCCCCACCCACCACCACCCCTCCCGGAGCCACCCCACCCCTTTCGCGGTAAGGTCCGCCCTCCAGAGCGCCGCAGAGCAGTTGGTGCACACAGCGCTGCTACTGCTACTATTGTTGTCGCTGTCCTCCCGCAGAGGGCGCCGCCTGCTGGGACGACGCGTCCGCCGCCCCCTGCGCCGGCCACGCCACCCACGCCCCACCCACCACCAACCCTCCCGGAGCCACCCCACCCCTTTCGCGGTAAGGTCCGCCCTCCAGAGCGCCGCAGAGCAGTTGGTGCACACAGCGCTGCTACTGCTACTATTGTTGTCGCTGTCCTCCCGCAGAGGGTGCCGCCTGCTGGGACGACGCGTCCGCCACCCACGGCGCCGGCCACGCCACCCACGCCCCACCCACCACCACCCCTCCCGGAGTCACCCCACCCCTTTCGCGGTAAGGTCCGCCCTCCAGAGCGCCGCAGAGCAGTTGGTGCACACAGCGATGCTACTGCTACTATTGTTGTCGCTGTCCTCCCGCAGAGGGCGCCGCCTGCTGGGACGACGCGTCCGCCACCCCCGGCGCCGGCCACGCCACCCACGCCCCACCCACCACCACTACTCCCGGAGCCACCCCACCCCTTTCGCGGCAAGGTCCGCACCTCCAGAGCGCCGCAGAGCAGTCGGTGCACACAGCGCTGCTACTGCTACTATTGTTGTCGCTGTCCTCCCGCAGAGGGCGCCGCCTGCTGGGACGACGCGTCCGCCACCCCCGGCGCCGGCCACGCCACCCACGCCCCACCCACCACCACCCCTCCCGGAGCCACCCCACCCCTTTCGCGGTAAGGTCCGCCCTCCAGAGCGCCGCAGAGCAGTTGGTGCACACAGCGCTGCTACTGCTACTATTGTTGTCGCTGTCCTCCCGCAGAGGGCGCCGCCTGCTGGGACGACGCGTCCGCCACCCCCGGCGCCGGCCACGCCACCCACGCCCCACCCACCACCACTCCTCCCGGAGCCACCCCACCCCTTTCGCGGTAAGGTCCGCCCTCCAGAGCGCCGCAGAGCAGTTGGTGCACACAGCGCTGCTACTGCTACTATTGTTGTCGCTGTCCTCCCGCAGAGGGCGCCGCCTGCTGGGACGACGCGTCCGCCACCCCCGGCGCCGGCCACGCCACCCACGCCCCACCCACCACCACCCCTCCCGGAGCCACCCCACCCCTTTCGCGGTAAGGTCCGCCCTCCAGAGCGCCGCAGAGCAGTTGGTGCACACAGCGCTGCTACTGCTACTATTGTTGTCGCTGTCCTCCCGCAGAGGGCGCCGCCTGCTGGGACGACGCGTCCGCCGCCCCCGGCGCCGGCCACGCCACCCACGCCCCACCCACCACCACCCCTCCCGGAGCCACCCCACCCCTTTCGCGGTAAGGTCCGCCCTCCAGAGCGCCGCAGAGCAGTTGGTGCACACAGCGCTGCTACTGCTACTATTGTTGTCGCTGTCCTCCCGCAGAGGGCGCCGCCTGCTGGGACGACGCGTCCGCCACCCCCGGCGCCGGCCACGCCACCCACGCCCCACCCACCACCATCCCTCCCAGAGCCACCCCACCCCTTTCGCGGTAAGGTCCGCCCTCCAGAGCGCCGCAGAGCAGTTGGTGCACACAGCGCTGCTACTGCTACTATTGTTGTCGCTGTCCTCCCGCAGAGGGCGCCGCCTGCTGGGACGACGCGTCCGCCACCCCCGGCGCCGGCCACGCCACCCACGCCCCACCCACCACCACTCCTCCCGGAGCCACCCCACCCCTTTCGCGGTAAGGTCCGCCCTCCAGAGCGCCGCAGAGCAGTTGGTGCACACAGCGCTGCTACTGCTACTATTGTTGTCGCTGTCCTCCCGCAGAGGGCGCCGCCTGCTGGGACGACGCGTCCGCCACCCCCGGCGCCGGCCACGCCACCCACGCCCCACCCACCACCACCCCTCCTGGAGCCACCCCACCCCTTTCGCGGTAAGGTCCGCCCTCCAGAGCGCCGCAGAGCAGTTGGTGCACACAGCGCTGCTACTGCTACTATTGTTGTCGCTGTCCTCCCGCAGAGGGCGCCGCCTGCTGGGACGACGCGTCCGCCACCCCCGGCGCCGGCCACGCCACCCACGCCCCACCCACCACCACCCCTCCCGGAGCCACCCCACCCCTTTCGCGGTAAGGTCCGCCCTCCAGAGCGCCGCAGAGCAGTTGGTGCACACAGCGCTGCTACTGCTACTATTGTTGTCGCTGTCCTCCCGCAGAGGGCGCCGCCTGCTGGGACGACGCGTCCGCCACCCCCGGCGCCGGCCACGCCACCCACGCCCCACCCACCACCACCCCTCCCGGAGCCACCCCACCCCTTTCGCGGTAAGGTCCGCCCTCCACAGCGCCGCAGAGCAGTTGGTGCACACAGCGCTGCTACTGCTACTATTGTTGTCGCTGTCCTCCCGCAGAGGGCGCCGCCTGCTGGGACGACGCGTCCGCCACCCCCGGCGCCGGCCACGCCACCCACGCCCCACCCACCACCACTCCTCCCGGAGCCACCCCACCCCTTTCGCGGCAAGGTCCGCACCTCCAGAGCGCCGCAGAGCAGTTGGTACACACAGCGCTGCTACTGCTACTATTGTTGTCGCTGTCCTCCCGCAGAGGGCGCCGCCTGCTGGGACGACGCGTCCGCCACCCCCGGCGCCGGCCACGCCACCCACGCCCCACCCACCACCACCCCTCCCGGAGCCACCCCACCCCTTTCGCGGTAAGGTCCGCCCTCCAGAGCGCCGCAGAGCAGTTGGTGCACACAGCGCTGCTACTGCTACTATTGTTGTCGCTGTCCTCCCGCAGAGGGCGCCGCCTGCTGGGACGACGCGTCCGCCACCCCCGGCGCCGGCCACGCCACCCACGCCCCACCCACCACCACTCCTCCCTGAGCCACCCCACCCCTTTCGCGGTAAGGTCCGCCCTCCAGAGCGCCGCAGAGCAGTTGGTGCACACAGCGCTGCTACTGCTACTATTGTTGTCGCTGTCCTCCCGCAGAGGGCGCCGCCTGCTGGGACGACGCGTCCGCCACCCCCGGCGCCGGCCACGCCACGCACGCCCCACCCACCACCACCCCTCCCGGAGCCACCCCACCCCTTTCGCGGTAAGGTCCGCCCTCCAGAGCGCCGCAGAGCAGTTGGTGCACACAGCGCTGCTACTGCTACTATTGTTGTCGCTGTCCTCCCGCAGAGGCGCCGCCTGCCGGGACGACACGTCCGCCGCCCCCGGCGCCGGCCACGCCACCAACGCCCCACCCACCACCACCCCTCCCGGAGCCGCCCCCACCCGTTTCGCGGCAAGGTCCGCCCCTCCAGAGCGCCGCAGAGCAGTTGGTGCACACAGCGCTGCTACTGCTACTATTGTTGTCGCTGTCCTCCCGCAGAGGGCGCCGCCTGCTGGGACGACGCGTCCGCCACCCCCGGCGCCGGCCACGCCACCCACGCCCCACCCAGCACCACTCCTCCCGGAGCCACCCCACCCCTTTCGCGGTAAGGTCCGCCCTCCAGAGCGCCGCAGAGCAGTTGGTGCACACAGCGCTGCTACTGCTACTATTGTTGTCGCTGTCCTCCCGCAGAGGGCGCCGCCTGCTGGGACGACGCGTCCGCCACCCCCGGCGCCGGCCACGCCACCCACGCCCCACCCACCACCACTCCTCCCGGAGCCACCCCACCCCTTTCGCGGTAAGGTCCGCCCTCCAGAGCGCCGCAGAGCAGTTGGTGCACACAGCGCTGCTACTGCTACTATTGTTGTCGCTGTCCTCCCGCAGAGGGCGCCGCCTGCTGCGACGACGCGTCCGCCACCCCCGGCGCCGGCCACGCCACCCACGCCCCACCCACCACCACTCCTCCCGGAGCCACCCCACCCCTTTCGCGGTAAGGTCCGCCCTCCAGAGCGCCGCAGAGCAGTTGGTGCACACAGCGCTGCTACTGCTACTATTGTTGTCGCTGTCCTCCCGCAGAGGGCGCCGCCTGCTGGGACGACGCGTCCGCCACCCCCGGCGCCGGCCACGCCACCCACGCCCCACCCACCACCACTCCTCCCGGAGCCACCCCACCCCTTTCGCGGTAAGGTCCGCCCTCCAGAGCGCCGCAGAGCAGTTGGTGCACACAGCGCTGCTACTGCTACTATTGTTGTCGCTGTCCTCCCGCAGAGGGCGCCGCCTGCTGGGACGACGCGTCCGCCACCCCCGGCGCCGGCCACGCCACCCACGCCCCACCCACCACCACCCCTCCCGGAGCCACCCCACCCCTTTCGCGGTAAGGTCCGCCCTCCAGAGCGCCGCAGAGCAGTTGGTGCACACAGCGCTGCTACTGCTACTATTGTTGTCGCTGTCCTCCCGCAGAGGCGCCGCCTGCCGGGACGACGCGTCCGCCGCCCCCGGCGCCGGCCACGCCACCAACGCCCCACCCACCACCACCCCTCCCGGAGCCGCCCCCACCCGTTTCGCGGCAAGGTCCGCCCCTCCAGAGCGCCGCGGAGCAGTTGGTGCACACAGCGCTGCTACTGCTACTATTGTTGTCGCTGTCCTCCCGCAGAGGCGCCGCCTGCTGGGACGACGCGTCCGCCGCCCCCGGCGCCGGCCACGCCACCAACGCCCCACCCACCACCACCCCTCCCGGAGCCGCCCCCACCCGTTTCGGGGCAAGGTCCGCTCCTCCAGAGCGCCGCGGAGCAGTTGGTGCACACAGCGCTGCTACTGCTACTATTGTTGTCGCTGTCCTCCCGCAGAGGGCGCCGCCTGCTGGGACGGCGCGTCCGCCACCCCCGGCGCCGGCCACGCCACCCACGCCCCACCCACCACCACCCCTCCCGGAGCCGCCCCCACCCCTTTCGCGGCAAGGTCCGCCCCTCCAGAGCGCCGCAGGGCAGTTGGTGCACACAGCGCTGCTACTGCTACTATTGTTGTCGCTGTCCTCCCGCAGAGGGCGCCGCCTGCTGGGACGACGCGTCCGCCGCCCCCGGCGCCGGCCACGCCACCCACGCCCCACCCCCACCACCACCCCTCCCGGAGCCGCCCCCACCCCTTTCGCGGCAAGGTCCGCCCCTCCAGAGCGCCGCAGAGCAGTTGGTGCACACAGCGCTGCTACTGCTACTATTGTTGTCGCTGTCCTCCCGCAGAGGGCGCCGCCTGCTGGGACGACGCGTCCGCCGCCCCCTGCGCCGGCCACGCCACCCACGCCCCACCCACCACCACCCCTCCCGGAGCCGGCCCCACCCCTTTCGCGGCAAGGTCCGCCCCTCCAGAGCGCCGCAGAGCAGTTGGTGCACACAGCGCTGCTACTGCTACTATTGTTGTCGCTGTCCTCCCGCAGAGGGCGCCGCCTGCTGGGACGACGCGTCCGCCGCCCCCTGCGCCGGCCACGCCACCCACGCCCCACCCCCACCACCACCCCTCCCGGAGCCACCCCACCCCTTTCGCGGCAAGGTCCGCCCCTCCAGAGCGCCGCAGAGCAGTTGGTGCACACAGCGCTGCTACTGCTACTATTGTTGTCGCTGTCCTCCCGCAGAGGGCGCCGCCTGCTGGGACGACGCGTCCGCCGCCCCCTGCGCCGGCCACGCCACCCACGCCCCACCCACCACCACCACTCCCGGAGCCGCCCCCACCCCTTTCGCGGTAAGGTCCGCCTCTCCAGAGCGCCGCAGAGCAGTTGGTGCACACAGCGCTGCTACTGCTACTATTGTTGTCGCTGTCCTCCCGCAGAGGGCGCCGCCTGCTGGGACGACGCGTCCGCCACCCCCGGCGCCGGCCACGCCACCCACGCCCCACCCACCACCACCCCTCCCGGAGCCACCCCACCCCTTTCGCGGTAAGGTCCGCCCTCCAGAGCGCCGCAGAGCAGTTGGTGCACACAGCGCTGCTACTGCTACTATTTTTGTCGCTGTCCTCCCGCAGAGGGTGCCGCCTGCTGGGACGACGCGTCCGCCGCCCCCTGAGCCGGCCACGCCACCCACGCCCCACCCCCACCACCACCCCTCCCGGAGCCGGCCCCACCCCTTTCGCGGCAAGGTCCGCCCCTCCAGAGCGCCGCAGAGCAGTTGGTGCACACAGCGCTGCTACTGCTACTATTGTTGTCGCTGTCCTCCCGCAGAGGGCGCCGCCTGCTGGGACGACGCGTCCGCCACCCCTGGCGCCAGCCACGCCACCCACGCCCCACCCACCACCACCCCTCCCGGAGCCGGCCCCACCCCTTTCGCGGTAAGGTCCGCCCTCCAGAGCGCCGCAGAGCAGTTGGTGCACACAGCGCTGCTACTGCTACTATTGTTGTCGCTGTCCTCCCGCAGAGGGCGCCGCCTGCTGGGACGACGCGTCCGCCGCCCCCTGCGCCGGCCACGCCACCCACGCCCCACCCCCACCACCACCCCTCCCGGAGCAGGCCCCACCCCTTTCGCGGCAAGGTCCGCCCCTCCAGAGCGCCGCAGAGCAGTTGGTGCACACAGCGCTGCTACTGCTACTATTGTTGTCGCTGTCCTCCCGCAGAGGGCGCCGCCTGCTGGGACGACGCGTCCGCCACCCCCGGCGCCGGCCACGCCACCCACGCCCCACCCACCACCACCCCTCCCGGAGCCACCCCACCCCTTTCGCGGTAAGGTCCGCCCTCCAATGCGCCGCAGAGCAGTTGGTGCACACAGCGCTGCTACTGCTACTATTGTTGTCGCTGTCCTCCCGCAGAGGGCGCCGCCTGCTGGGACGACGCGTCCGCCGCCCCCTGCGCCGGCCACGCCACCCACGCCCCACCCACCACCACCCCTCCCGGAGCCGGCCCCACCCCTTTCGCGGCAAGGTCCGCCCCTCCAGAGCGCCGCAGGGCAGTTGGTGCACACAGCGCTGCTACTGCTACTATTGTTGTCGCTGTCCTCCCGCAGAGGGCGCCGCCTGCTGGGACGACGCGTCCGCCACCCCCTGCGCCGGCCACGCCACACACGCCCCACCCCCACCACCACCCCTCCCGGAGCCGGCCCCACCCCTTTCGCGGCAAGGTCCGCCCCTCCAGAGCGCCGCAGAGCAGTTGGTGCACACAGCGCTGCTACTGCTACTATTGTTGTCGCTGTCCTCCCGCAGAGGGCGCCGCCTGCTGGGACGACGCGTCCGCCGCCCCCTGCGCCGGCCACGCCACCCACGCCTCACCCACCACCACCCCTCCCGGAGCCGGCCCCACCCCTTTCGCGGCAAGGTCCGCCCTCCAGAGCGCCGCAGAGCAGTTGGTGCACACAGCGCTGCTACTGCTACTATTGTTGTCGCTGTCCTCCCGCAGAGGGCGCCGCCTGCTGGGACGACGCGTCCGCCACCCCCTGCGCCGGCCACGCCACCCACGCCCCACCCCCACCACCACCCCTCCCGGAGCCGGCCCCACCCCTTTCGCGGCAAGGTCCGCCCCTCCAGAGCGCCGCAGAGCAGTTGGTGCACACAGCACTGCTACTGCTACTATTGTTGTCGCTGTCCTCCCGCAGAGGGCGCCGCCTGCTGGGACGACGCGTCCGCCACCCCCGGCGCCGGCCACGCCACCCACGCCCCACCCACCACCACCCCTCCCGGAGCCACCCCACCCCTTTCGCGGTAAGGTCCGCCCTCCAGAGCGCCGCAGAGCAGTTGGTGCACACAGCGCTGCTACTGCTACTATTGTTGTCGCTGTCCTCCCGCAGAGGGCGCCGCCTGCTGGGACGACGCGTCCGCCGCCCCCTGCGCCGGCCACGCCACCCACGCCCCACCCACCACCACCCCTCCCGGAGCCGGCCCCACCCCTTTCGCGGCAAGGTCCGCCCCTCCAGAGCGCCGCAGAGCAGTTGGTGCACACAGCGCTGCTACTGCTACTATTGTTGTCGCTGTCCTCCCGCAGAGGGCGCCGCCTGCTGGGACGACGCGTCCGCCACCCCCTGCGCCGGCCACGCCACCCACGCCCCACCCACCACCACCCCTCCCGGAGCCGGCCCCACCCCTTTCGCGGCAAGGTCCGCCCCTCCAGAGCGCCGCAGAGCAGTTGGTGCACACAGCGCTGCTACTGCTACTATTGTTGTCGCTGTCCTCCCGCAGAGGGCGCCGCCTGCTGGGACGACGCGTCCGCCACCCCCGGCGCCGGCCACGCCACCCACGCCCCACCCACCACCACCCCTCCCGGAGCCGGCCCCACCCCTTTCGCGGTAAGGTCCGCCCTCCAGAGCGCCGCAGAGCAGTTGGTGCACACAGCGCTGCTACTGCTACTATTGTTGTCGCTGTCCTCCCGCAGAGGGCGCCGCCTGCTGGGACGACGCGTCCGCCGCCCCCTGCGCCGGCCACGCCACCCACGCCCCACCCCCACCACCACCCCTCCCGGAGCCGGCCCCACCCCTTTCGCGGCAAGGTCCGCCCCTCCAGAGCGCCGCAGAGCAGTTGGTGCACACAGCGCTGCTACTGCTACTATTGTTGTCGCTGTCCTCCCGCAGAGGGCGCCGCCTGCTGGGACGACGCGTCCGCCACCCCCGGCGCCGGCCACGCCACCCACGCCCCACCCACCACCACCCCTCCCGGAGCCGGCCCCACCCCTTTCGCGGTAAGGTCCGCCCTCCAGAGCGCCGCAGAGCAGTTGGTGCACACAGCGCTGCTACTGCTACTATTGTTGTCGCTGTCCTCCCGCAGAGGGCGCCGCCTGCTGGGACGACGCGTCCGCCGCCCCCTGCGCCGGCCACGCCACCCACGCCCCACCCCCACCACCACCCCTCCCGGAGCCGGCCCCACCCCTTTCGCGGCAAGGTCCGCCCCTCCAGAGCGCCGCAGAGCAGTTGGTGCACACAGCGCTGCTACTGCTACTATTGTTGTCGCTGTCCTCCCGCAGAGGGCGCCGCCTGCTGGGACGACGCGTCCGCCACCCCCGGCGCCGGCCACGCCACCCACGCCCCACCCACCACCACCCCTCCCGGAGCCACCCCACCCCTTTCGCGGTAAGGTCCGCCCTCCAGAGCGCCGCAGAGCAGTTGGTGCACACAGCGCTGCTACTGCTACTATTGTTGTCGCTGTCCTCCCGCAGAGGGCGCCGCCTGCTGGGACGACGCGTCCGCCGCCCCCTGCGCCGGCCACGCCACCCACGCCCCACCCCCACCACCACCCCTCCCGGAGCCGCCCCCACCCCTTTCTTGGCAAGGTCCGCCCCTCCAGAGCGCCGCAGAGCAGTTGGTGCACACAGCGCTGCTACTGCTACTATTGTTGTCGCTGTCCTCCCGCAGAGGGCGCCGCCTGCTGGGACGACGCGTCCGCCGCCCCCTGCGCCGGCCACGCCACCCACGCCCCACCCACCACCACCCCTCCCGGAGCCGGCCCCACACCTTTCGCGGCAAGGTCCGCCCCTCCAGAGCGCCGCAGAGCAGTTGGTGCACACAGCGCTGCTACTGCTACTATTGTTGTCGCTGTCCTCCCGCAGAGGGCGCCGCCTGCTGGGACGACGCGTCCGCCGCCCCCTTCGCCGGCCACGCCACCCACGCCCCACCCCCACCACCACCCCTCCCGGAGCCGGCCCCACCCCTTTCGCGGCAAGGTCCGCCCCTCCAGAGCGCCGCAGATCAGTTGGTGCACACAGCGCTGCTACTGCTACTATTGTTGTCGCTGTCCTCCCGCAGAGGGCGCCGCCTGCTGGGACGACGCGTCCGCCGCCCCCTGCGCCGGCCACGCCACCCACGCCCCACCCACCACCACCCCTCCCGGAGCCGCCCCCACCCCTTTCGCGGTAAGGTCCGCCTCTCCAGAGCGCCGCAGAGCAGTTGGTGCACACAGCGCTGCTACTGCTACTATTGTTGTCGCTGTCCTCCCGCAGAGGGCGCCGCCTGCTGGGACGACGCGTCCGCCACCCCCGGCGCCGGCCACGCCACCCACGCCCCACCCACCACCACCCCTCCCGGAGCCGCCCCCACCCCTTTCGCGGTAAGGTCCGCCCTCCAGAGCGCCGCAGAGCAGTTGGTGCACACAGCGCTGCTACTGCTACTATTGTTGTCGCTGTCCTCCCGCAGAGGGCGCCGCCTGCTGGGACGACGCGTCCGCCACCCCCGGCGCCGGCCACGCCACCCACGCCCCACCCACCACCACCCCTCCCGGAGCCGCCCCCACCCCTTTCGCGGTAAGGTCCGCCCTCCAGAGCGCCGCAGAGCAGTTGGTGCACACAGCGCTGCTACTGCTACTATTGTTGTCGCTGTCCTCCCGCAGAGGGCGCCGCCTGCTGGGACGACGCGTCCGCCACCCCCGGCGCCGGCCACGCCACCCACGCCCCACCCACCACCACCCCTCCCGGAGCCGCCCCCACCCCTTTCGCGGCAAGGTCCGCCCCTCCAGAGCGCCGCAGAGCAGTTGGTGCACACAGCGCTGCTACTGCTACTATTGTTGTCGCTGTCCTCCCGCAGAGGGCGCCGCCTGCTGGGACGACGCGTCCGCCACCCCCGGCGCCGGCCACGCCACCCACGCCCCACCCACCACCACCCCTCCCGGAGCCGCCCCCACCCCTTTCGCGGTAAGGTCCGCCCTCCAGAGCGCCGCAGAGCAGTTGGTGCACACAGCGCTGCTACTGCTACTATTGTTGTCGCTGTCCTCCCGCAGAGGGCGCCGCCTGCTGGGACGACGCGTCCGCCACCCCCGGCGCCGGCCACGCCACCCACGCCCCACCCACCACCACCCCTCCCGGAGCCGCCCCCACCCCTTTCGCGGCAAGGTCCGCCCCTCCAGAGCGCCGCAGAGCAGTTGGTGCACACAGCGCTGCTACTGCTACTATTGTTGTCGCTGTCCTCCCGCAGAGGGCGCCGCCTGCTGGGACGACGCGTCCGCCACCCCCGGCGCCGGCCACGCCACCCACGCCCCACCCACCTCCACCCCTCCCGGAGCCGCCCCCACCCCTTTCGCGGTAAGGTCCGCCCTCCAGAGCGCCGCAGAGCAGTTGGTGCACACAGCGCTGCTACTGCTACTATTGTTGTCGCTGTCCTCCCGCAGAGGGCGCCGCCTGCTGGGACGACGCGTCCGCCACCCCCGGCGCCGGCCACGCCACCCACGCCCCACCCACCACCACCCCTCCCGGAGCCGCCCCCACCCCTTTCGCGGCAAGGTCCGCCCCTCCAGAGCGCCGCAGAGCAGTTGGTGCACACAGCGCTGCTACTGCTACTATTGTTGTCGCTGTCCTCCCGCAGAGGGCGCCGCCTGCTGGGACGACGCGTCCGCCGCCCCCTGCGCCGGCCACGCCACCCACGCCCCACCCACCACCACCCCTCCCGGAGCCGGCCCCACCCCTTTCGCGGCAAGGTCCGCCCCTCCAGAGCGCCGCAGAGCAGTTGGTGCACACAGCGCTGCTACTGCTACTATTGTTGTCGCTGTCCTCCCGCAGAGGGCGCCGCCTGCTGGGACGACGCGTCCGCCGCCCCCTGCGCCGGCCACGCCACCCACGCCCCACCCACCACCACCCCTCCCGGAGCCGCCCCCACCCCTTTCGCGGTAAGGTCCGCCTCTCCAGAGCGCCGCAGAGCAGTTGGTGCACACAGCGCTGCTACTGCTACTATTGTTGTCGCTGTCCTCCCGCAGAGGGCGCCGCCTGCTGGGACGACGCGTCCGCCACCCCCGGCGCCGGCCACGCCACCCACGCCCCACCCACCACCACCCCTCCCGGAGCCACCCCACCCCTTTCGCGGTAAGGTCCGCCCTCCAGAGCGCCGCAGAGCAGTTGGTGCACACAGCGCTGCTACTGCTACTATTGTTGTCGCTGTCCTCCCGCAGAGGGCGCCGCCTGCTGGGACGACGCGTCCGCCACCCCCGGCGCCGGCCACGCCACCCACGCCCCACCCACCACCACCCCTCCCGGAGCCACCCCACCCCTTTCGCGGTAAGGTCCGCCCTCCAGAGCGCCGCAGAGCAGTTGGTGCACACAGCGCTGCTACTGCTACTATTGTTGTCGCTGTCCTCCCGCAGAGGGCGCCGCCTGCTGGGACGACGCGTCCGCCGCCCCCTGCGCCGGCCACGCCACCCACGCCCCACCCACCACCACCCCTCCCGGAGCCGGCCCCACCCCTTTCGCGGCAAGGTCCGCCCCTCCAGAGCGCCGCAGAGCAGTTGGTGCACACAGCGCTGCTACTGCTACTATTGTTGTCGCTGTCCTCCCACAGAGGGCGCCGCCTGCTGGGACGACGCGTCCGCCACCCCCGGCGCCGCAACGCCACCCACGCCCCACCCACCACCACCCCTCCCGGAGCCACCCCACCCCTTTCGCGGCAAGGTCCGCCCTCCAGAGCGCCGCAGAGCAGTTGGTGCACACAGCGCTGCTACTGCTACTATTGTTGTCGCTGTCCTCCCGCAGAGGGCGCCGCCTGCTGGGACGACGCGTCCGCCGCCCCTGCGCCGGCCACGCCACCCACGCCCCACCCACCACCACCCCTCCCGGAGCCGGCCCCACCCCTTTCGCGGCAAGGTCCGCCCCTCCAGAGCGCCGCTGAGCAGTTGGTGCACACAGCGCTGCTACTGCTACTATTGTTGTCGCTGTCCTCCCGCAGAGGGCGCCGCCTGCTGGGACGACGCGTCCGCCGCCCCCTGCGCCGGCCACGCCACCCACGCCCCACCCACCACCACCCCTCCCGGAGCCGGCCCCACCCCTTTCGCGGCAAGGTCCGCCCCTCCAGAGCGCCGCAGAGCAGTTGGTGCACACAGCGCTGCTACTGCTACTATTGTTGTCGCTGTCCTCCCGCAGAGGGCGCCGCCTGCTGGGACGACGCGTCCGCCACCCCCGGCGCCGGCCACGCCACCCATGCCCCACCCACCACCACCCCTCCCGGAGCCACCCCACCCCTTTCGCGGCAAGGTCCGCCCTCCAGAGCGCCGCAGAGCAGTTGGTGCACACAGCGCTGCTACTGCTACTATTGTTGTCGCTGTCCTCCCGCAGAGGGCGCCGCCTGCTGGGACGACGCGTCCGCCGCCCCCGGCGCCGGCCACGCCACCCACGCCCCACCCACCACCACTCCTCCCGGAGCCACCCCACCCCTTTCGCGGCAAGGTCCGCCCTCCAGAGCGCCGCAGAGCAGTTGGTGCACACAGCGCTGCTACTGCTACTATTGTTGTCGCTGTCCTCCCGCAGAGGGCGCCGCCTGCTGGGACGACGCGTCCGCCGCCCCCGGCGCCGGCCACGCCACCCACGCCCCACCCACCACCACTCCTCCCGGAGCCACCCCACCCCTTTCGTGGCAAGGTCCGCCCTCCAGAGCGCCGCAGAGCAGTTGGTGCACACAGCGCTGCTACTGCTACTATTGTTGTCGCTGTCCTCCCGCAGAGGGCGCCGCCTGCTGGGACGACGCGTCCGCCGCCCCCTGCGCCGGCCACGCCACCCACGCCCCACCCACCACCACCCCTCCCGGAGCCACCCCACGCCTTTCGCGGCAAGGTCCGCCCTCCAGAGCGCCGCAGAGCAGTTGGTGCACACAGCACTGCTACTGCTACTATTGTTGTCGCTGTCCTCCCGCAGAGGGCGCCGCCTGCTGGGACGACGCGTCCGCCGCCCCCTGCGCCGGCCACGCCACCCACGCCCCACCCACCACCACCCCTCCCGGAGCCGGCCCCACCCCTTTCGCGGCAAGGTCCGCCCCTCCAGAGCGCCGCAGAGCAGTTGGTGCACACAGCGCTGCTACTGCTACTATTGTTGTCGCTGTCCTCCCGCAGAGGGCGCCGCCTGCTGGGACGACGCGTCCGCCGCCCCCGGCACTTGCCGCAGGGTCCGCCACTGCCGCAGCGCGCTCGGCGCCATCCTCGAGCGCCGGCCGCTGCCGCGCCGCTGCGGCTTCGTCGGTTTCGACGAGGTCGTCTGCTGCACGGACGAGCGGCGCGACGAGACGGGGCGCGACGAGTACGACGGCGGCGTCCCGGCCGACTGCTGGGATCGGTACGACGACGGAGACGACGACGTGCGAGATCCGTACTGGGACGCCGGTGACAACGACATCTGGGCAGACGAGGGTCGCGCGGGGCTCGACGGGGAACGGCCCAGTGTGGCAGGTGAGCAGGTCTTACACTGGTCCGTGCAACATAACGGCCGGTTCTCTCGTCCAGACCACTTCAGTAAAACATGACGCTTATTTCCACAAGTGTGAAAAACTTGGAACTTCGTTCTAGGACACACGAACCCTTTTTTTCTCAGTTAAAATCCTTCTAATTATTCGAAATGTCGTGTCGTGGTCAGTAATATACGGGAAAAAGTGCGACTTATGTAGAAGGCTTCTTCCTTTTCTTCAACATCTATACCGTCTCTGGCGCAATTCGGAATGGTGGACAACTGCTTCTTCATGATTCGGTAATTATTTTGTTTCCAACTAGCTGAGTACCAATTGTAGCACGGTTATGTATTTGTTCCAGTTCTATTAGCTTATCTTCTTCTTCAATCTCTCTCTGTCTGTCTCCTTCTCCCCCTCCCACCGTCCACTTCTTCCAGCCAGCTCCATCTCCTCCAGGTCCTATCTCTGTCCACCTGCCTGCTCCTCACCCCTCTTCCTGCCCATCTCCCCCTCCGCCTCTGTCTATCATCTCCTGCTCCTCTCTCTCGTCCATTTCTCCACTGTCTATCTCATCTTCCTTTCTCTGTTCATTTTCTCCTACCCATCTCGCGGCCCATCGTCTCCTCCTATTCTCTTTCTTCGTTCATTTCCCTCTCTCCTCACTGTGTCCACCGCCTCCTCCTTCATATCTGTCTCCATGTCCTCCTACCCCTTCTCTGTCTCTCAGTCTCTTCCTCCCCCTTTCATTTCCACGTTATTACCCCCAACCGAATAGTACATTCCTGGTTTCTACCCACATTATTTCTTTCCATATTGTATGTAATATGTGTATCACATTCGTAGACATCGATCCGGAGCAGCCTTTTAGCCGAGATATTTCCAAAATAAGCCCATGTCACATATGAAAGGCTTATTTAAATAGTGGTACAAGTCCATTTTTGTTCATTCTGAGATACAGAGTCCTAAAGTTAAACGAGCGCTGAAAAATCTGCAGGTGAGATTCCGGAAATATTCAGGTTTACCCAGTTGAACAATTCATTGCCAGAACTCACTTTGCCCTGATGGTCAGTTCATTCGTTTGTTCGGAAGATGAAACCGGTAAGTGTTTTCCACCTTTTGTCCGATCAGCGATGACAGAATCGAGGCGCGCTGACTGCAATCTTTCTCAAACTATTTTACATAAACTATTCTGTTAAAAATATTTTTGCTTTCCTTATAGGGACCGACGAATAAGACTTGAAGCATATAGGCTTGCACAAGACTTAGACCCTATACAACACGCGTAGACAACAATGGGAGCTATTTGTAACAACACAAACAGCGCAAAATATATGGGGGGAACCATACAAAATACTTACAGAGAAGATAAAAACCCCACTAGTTCTGGGAACGCTAAGGCAGGATGACGGCACGATGACGAGGGGATGGAGGAATACAGCGGAGTTTCTGCTGTATAAACTGCTCCCTGACGACGTTATCGATACAGACACACAATATCATGCAACACTAAGAGAAAACCTACACACACCATACAACACTGCAACAGTCACCTGTCCTTTTGCGCAAGAAGAGGTTGCGCTAGCAATCTCAGAGCTCAAAAACAAAAAAGCACCTGGACCAGATCAGCCCGTTCCTAACAACGTTAGTGACCGATGCCTTACGGCTGGGCAGGGTACCTACAGTATGGAAAACCTCCAAAGCAGTCATTATTAAGAAACCAGCGGACAGGGATCCTTCGGATCCAAAGACTTACAGACCAATATGCCTAATAAACACCCTAGCAAAGATTCAGGAGAAGCTACTATGTAAGCGCCTGCAGACACAAAGAGCTCTCAGGGGTATGAGCCAACACCAGTTCGGCTTCAGATCTGGCAGATCAATAGATGATGCCATCAACCAGGCCCTCCACATAGTTAACACCACAAAACAGAAATACGCCATGGCAATAATGATTGACATTGCCGCAGCATTTGATAATCTTTGGTGGCCAGCACTGTTTCAGAGGCTAAGACATCTGGAGGTACCGCAATCACTGTTCAACAGTTTTCTGGACTACTGTAAAGACCGAGTAGTCGAATGGCAGATGGACAGCCGGAAAGTAATTAAAAGAATTACCAAAGGCTGTCCTCAAGGGTCGATCTGCGGCCCCATCTTCTGGGGCATAACAATCGAACCCCTCCTACAACTTCTGGATGGGGATAACACGTCAGACGGAATTGTCGCCTACGCAGATGACGTATTAGTTGTAGTCACTGCAAACAACAGAGCCCAGTTAGAAGAGAAAGCCAGTGGATTACTACAAACAATTACTCAGTGGTGTCACAACAACAAACTCAGGATAGCCGAAAACAAAACAACATACACTTTACTGAAAGGATCATTCCAAAGGAATCCTTCGGTTAAAATTGGGGACACAAACATCAAACGAGCACGCATTACGCGCTATCTTGTGGTACACATAGATGAAAAATTGAATTTCCACGAACACATAAGGCTAACAACAGACAAAGCAGAAAAAATACTCCACAAACTGGTGATGCTAAATTCAAAACAGTACAGACTACCTCTACCAGTCATACGTACATGCCACTGTGCGCTCTTCGAATCAGTACTCAGCTTTGCAGCTAGCACGTGGGCACATAGACTGAACGTGGTCACCGACAAAGCATCCGTCAGACGAGGGCAGAGAAGTGTCCTACTTAGGCTATCTGGAGTCTTCGGTACCACCTCAGCGAATGCACTGTCTGTGGTGCTCGGAATATGCCCCATAGATATCACGATCAAATACAGAGCTGCAAGGTACTGGTTAAAGGTGGGGAGACTAGATAAGGTACACACTATAACCGGTGTGCCCATAGAGACGATACGTCACCTTAAAAGTTGGCGTTTGGATGCATGGCAAGGTGAGTGGGATGTAAGTGATAAGGTACGAAGACTGCACGACTTCGTCCCTGACATAAGGGAGCGGTTGAGAATGAGACATATCGATCCCAGCCGCGGTATGGTACATTTGTTAACCGGGCACGGACCTTATCCCACGCACTTAAACCGCGTGAGTCTGAGGCAGACACCTACATGCACATGCGGGGAAGAAGAATCCCCAGAACACACTGTCTTTTTCTGCGGGCAATACGCGAACAATAGACATACACTACACTTAGATTACACAGATACAGACATAGATATATATACAGCAATAAGAAACGAAGAACAATGGGCACAATTAAACGCGCTGACAAACAGTATTTCAAAAACAACACATGAAGAGTATATGCGGACACGACATCACAGATATGCCTATGTGCAGCGTAACAGAAATCTCCAGAGGGTGGACAGCGATACCCACAGTGACAGCGAAGTGACAATGAGGAGGAACAGGAGGGGGAAGCTGAGATGTGACAGTAAATAAGCAAATTGCTGGCAATCTAGCCAAGAAAACACCAAATGCTGTACATGGATGCGCACCTAATGTAGTTAATACATAGGATTAGTAACAAATAGGATAAGAAACATTATTTCTCTACTAATAACCATTTGCGTGTGTGTGTGACTGGCTGTCAACGGCTCGATGAAACCATTCCGAGGTATTCACCGTCAGTCACACTCGGTGATGGTACTAACATATCTCTCATCTATCCTATCTTCTTTTTATAGTCTTCTTAAAAACAACAAAATTTTATTTATATTTCAACCTCAAATTACTGTTATTTTGAATCATTCTTTCTAAATGTTGTAGATAAAACAAAAGGAAAGAAAACTGTAAAAAGATGAAAAACGAAAATTGTAAGATGTACGACCTGTTTTAAACATCAGGTAACAGGTATATAATTTGGCAATAAATAAATAAATAAATAAATATAGTTTTATATTTCAGTTTCATGATGATGTACCCATCATTTCTTTAATGGTCGTAGGTATTTTGCTTTTTATGCGAAAGTAAGACACTGCGCGAAATTTCGAAAAGTGTGCAATGAAAAATAGGTGTCGCTATGATTTTGCGTTCGATGCAAATTAAGAAATACGTTGTTGAATAGGAAATTCAGCTAACATATTGATTTTTTTTTTGTACACTTCGGTAGTGGTATTTATTTGTCGCCTGTCTCGAGAAAATTGATGTGATGTAGCTCACTCATTTGCGATCGTGACGTGCCTGTGATAAAGCCAGAGTGAAATATCCACAAAATGCCTCATGTTTCATAAAAGGTTTCAGATATCGAAATGAGGTTTTGGCAAATGATAGCGCACAAAGAAGAGTGTATTTTACCATATTGTTATTATATAAAACTTCATTATCCACCGAGTTATTCTAGTAACTACAGACTTTTTTGGAAAAAGAATGTAATTTTTAAGGACCGTCGATAGCTGGTGAAATGAGAAATCTTATGGGTTTCGGAACAACATACGTGAACACATTACAGGTTTCTTTGTACAGAGGATGTGCTTCTTCATAAGCTACTGACTTCACTGTTCCTCTCTTCCTCATCTAATAAACTTAATAAACCAATGTTTCATAGTTGTCTCGCAATTGTGTCTGCACAACATGTTAGTGAAATGAGACAGTGCAGACTGTGCTGTCTTTTTGGCAAAAGAAGGAAATTTTGACATGCCAGCTAGAGAAATGTATATCTTTTACTCAAAATTCGCAATCATGACGCTTCTCTGAAACAAATGGTTAAGAAGCCAGGCGAAAATAAATCGCTGCATTTTCGGCGGAATTCCTTTTAGATACTAACGAAAGCAGGAGTGACAGTAGATCTTTTTGAATGGTCCCCATGTAAGTGTGGGCGAGGAGGGGCCCCAATTAACATTTACAAAAAATGTGAGCATAGGCTTCAGTTTGGAACGGCGCTTCCCCTCCAGAGATCCACTTCTTCCACTACAGCGCTCTGAGCGACCCCCCACCACTGCACCTCTCACCATGGTTCCCCACCAGACTGCGCGTCCAGCGGCCACGGCATTTTGCACGCACTATAACTGGTGTATTCTTAACTTCAGAGTAAGTCGCAAAATTTTATGAAATAGATCACTAATCGTGCTAATGTGATTGAGGAACTGATCTAACATGAATTCCATACTCGGCAGCGCAATGTAGCTGTGTTTATATGATCCTGCCAATGATTTCTTGATAGAATTGCTACGAAGGTGTGGAAAAACATTTAAACAAGTTTTCTGAATTGATAGTCGACACAGAATAACGTTAATTTCTTGCTTTTACATTTAAATTGTATTAAAATACACTCCTGGAAATTGAAATAAGAACACCGTGAATTCATTGTCCCAGGAAGGGGAAACTTTATTGACACATTCCTGGGGTCAGATACATCACATGATCACACTGACAGAACCACAGGCACATAGACACAGGCAACAGAGCATGCACAATGTCGGCACTACTACAGTGTATATCCACCTTTCGCAGGAATGCAGGCTGCTATTCTCCCATGGAGACGATCGTAGAGATGCTGGATGTAGTCCTGTGGAACGGCTTGCCATGCCATTTCCACCTGGCACCTCAGTTGGACCAGCGTTCGTGCTGGACGTGCAGACCGCGTGAGACGACGCTTCATCCAGTCCCAAACATGCTCAATGGGGGACAGATCCGGAGATCTTGCTGGCCAGGGTAGTTGACTTACACCTTCTAGAGCACGTTGGGTGGCACAGGATACATGCGGACGTGCATTGTCCTGTTGGAACAGCAAGTTCCCTTGCCGGTCTAGGAATGGTAGAACGATGGGTTCGATGACGGTTTGGATGTACCGTGCACTATTCAGTGTCCCCTCGACGATCACCAGTGGTGTACGGCCAGTGTAGGAGATCGCTCCCCACACCATGATGCCGGGTGTTGGCCCTGTGTGCCTCGGTCGTATGCATCCTGATTGTGGCGCTCACCTGCACGGCGCCAAACACGCATACGACCATCATTGGCACCAAGGCAGAAGCGACTCTCATCGCTGAAGACGACACGTCTCCATTCGTCCCTCCATTCACGCCTGTCGCGACACCACTGGAGGCGGGCTGCACGATGTTCGGACGTGAGCGGAAGACGGCCTAACGGTGCGCGGGACCGTAGCCCAGCTTGATGGAGACGGTTGCGAATGGTCCTCGCCGATACCCCAGGAGCAACAGTGTCCCTAATTTGCTGGGAAGTGGCGGTGCGGTCCCCTACGGCACTGCGTAGGATCCTACGGTCTTGGCGTGCATCCGTGCGTCGCTGCGGTCCGGTCCCAGGTCGACGGGCACGTGCACCTTCCGCCGACCACTGGCGACAACATCGATGTACTGTGGAGACCTCACGCCCCACGTGTTGAGCAATTCGGCGGTACGTCCACCCGGCCTCCCGCATGCCCACTATACGCCCTCGCTCAAAGTCCGTCAACTGCACATACGGTTCACGTCCACGCTGTCGCGGCATGCTACCAGTGTTAAAGACTGCGATGGAGCTCCGTATGCCACGGCAAACTGGCTGACACTGACGGCGGCGGTGCACAAATGCTGCGCAGCTAGCGCCATTCGACGGCCAACACCGCGGTTCCTGGTGTGTCCGCTGTGCCGTGCGTGTGATCATTGCTTGTACAGCCCTCTCGCAGTGTCCGGAGCAAGTATGGTGGGTCTGACACACCGGTGTCAATGTGTTCTTTTTTCCATTTCCAGGAGTGTATACTATACACTAAAGAGCCAAAGAAACTGGTACACCTGCCTAATATCGTGTAGGGCATCGTGAGCACGCAGAAGTGCTGCAACACGACTTGGCAAGGTCTCGACTAATGTCTGAAGTAGTACTGGAGGTAATCCATACCACGAATCTTGCAGAGCTGTCCATAAATCCCTTAAAGTACGAGGAGATGGAGATCTCTCTGAATAGCACGTTAGAAGACATCCCAGATATGCTCAATAATCTACATGTCTGAGGAGTTTGGTGGCCAGCGGAAGCTTTTAAACTCAGAAGAGTGTTCCTGGAGCCATTCTGTAGCAAATGTAGATGTGTGGGGTGTTGTTCTGCTGGAATTGCCCAAGTCCGTCGGAATGCACAGTGGACACTAATGGATGCAGGTGATCAGACAGGATGGTTACGTACGAGTCATCTGTGAATGGATCCCATATCACTCCAACTCCATACGCCCCACACCATTACAGCGCTTCCACCAGCTTCAACAGTCCCCTGCTGACATGCAGGGTCCATGGGCTGATGAGGTTGTCTCCATACCCGTACACGTCGATCCGTTCGATACAATTTGAAACGAGACTCGTCCGACGACGCAACATGTTTGCAGCCGTCAACAGTCCAATATCGCTGTTGACAGGTCCACGCGTGGTGTAAAGCTTTGTGTCGTGCAGTCATCAAGGGTACACGAGCAGGTCTTCGGCTCCGATAGCCCATATCAATGACGTCCCGTTGAATGGTTCACACTCTGGCGCTTGTTGACGGCTCACCATTGAAATCTGCAGCAGTTTCCGGAAGGGTTGCACTTCTGTCACAATGAACGACCCCCTTCAATCGTTGCCTCCGTTCTTGCAGGATCTTTTTTCGGCCACAGCGATGTCGGAAATTTGATGTCTTACCGGATTCCTGATATTTACGGGACACTCATGAAATGGTCGTACGGGAAAATCGCCACTTCATCGCTACCTCGGAGATGCTGTGTCCCACTGATTGTGCGCCTACTATAACACCACTTTCAGTGTCACTTAAATCTTAATAACCTGTCATTGTAGCAGCAGTAACCGATCTAACAACAGCGCACGGATTGCGTGGCCCCTCCGGCCGAGGTTTAGAGTTGTCCTTCGAGCATGGGTGTGTGTGTTGTCCTTAGCATAAGTTAGTTCGAGTTAGTTTAAGTAGCGTGTAAGTCTAGGGACCGATGACCTCGGCGGTTTGGCTCCTTAGGAATTCACTCACACTGAAACGTCCCCTTAGAAAAATTATACATGACTGTGCTTAAACTGACACACAATATTTTTTAGCGCAACGCAATCTGACTTTCAAAAATCCCTACAAAAGAATGGCCCTGACTAACATTAACCTATACCTTTCACAAATCACATACCTCACCAAAAATCTTCGTTACTCGAACTACTGCAATACAGCGAGCGCCACTACTGCCAGCTAAATAAAAGATTCAAACTACTGAAGGCACTAACTACTGATAGGCATAGTTAGCAAATGAAAGATTTTAATAGAGAATAAACAATGTATTTACCTTACTAGTGATAAAAAGTCATAATATATATAGCAGTTCATGACATCCAGTCTTACAAATTTCAAAACTCCGCCATCTCTCTCCCCACATCCACCACTGCTGGCGGCTCACCTCCAACTGCCCATCGCTACGCGCTGTTCACATCCAGTTGCCCAACGCTACAATGGCGAGTATTACAACAATGCAAACCAGCCACAGACTGCACACAGCACAGCCAGTGATTTTCATACAGAGCGCTACGTGGCGTTACCAATAAGAAAACATAAACAGCCTACTTACAACACATTAACAACTGCGCCCGTGACTTCTTGTCTTACATAGGCTTTGCCGACCGCAGCGTCTTATTCTGCCTGTTTAAACATCTCTGTATTTGAAAACTCATGCCTATACCAGTTTCTTTGCCGTTAGAGTGTATATTACGTTGAGAATCATTTCATATACAAAGTGGCAATGTTTCGTGAGGCAAATGCAAAATATGCTCTCTGTTTTATTTAGAATTTTCTGAAGCAACCACAAGTGGGGGATTCACATGAAAGGTAGATGGACAGGTCTACCTTCACACATACAGGCCGAAGCGCAATCTGTGTAACAAGAATGGAAAGGAAGATAGACTGTGTTCTGTGCTCAAACGTGCTGAATCTTGCTCACTGAATCACCTTCTTCTTCTCGTTTTCCACAGCCTGCCGCAAATACAAAAACGAGCGGAGCGGCCCTGAGTTCTACATTCTCCTAGGCAAACTGGTTGGCCAACTCGAATTCCCACACATGGTGAGTTTAAGAACTTATTCTCTGAGCAATTTCTACCGTATGATATGGTATCGAGGTTAAAACACTGAAACGGTATAATTCTGACTTAGGGTACGGAAATTGAAATTGAAAGTTTTACGAAATATACATATGGTGTTTCAGAGTCATTGCATCAAACGTCTGGGGGTGAGGAACCGCGTCATGGGAAACAACTTTTGCCAGAGACAAAACGCTCGCTGAGGTGAGGCTTCACATCGACGCCAGACGTCCTTTGTTACTGGTTAGCCCGTGAGAGGCGGCAGGGCATTGGCAACCTGCAGCGTGCGTAGCCAGTCTGTGATGGCAATAAGCCAGTCATCTGATATGTATGAAAAGGGACAGCTCTAGTCTTTAAAAATTGTTAAGGTTTTCTTATCGTTAATTACTCTATCACTTTACTGGGGTACGTGGTATGCAGGACACTGGTTAGCACACCCTGTTAGTTCGGTGAAAACTCATCGTCCCAGAGCCGACGAATACTAAAGGACGGCTAGCGTCACCGGAAGCCTTAGTGAACATCTTGTGTCCTAGCAAAATTGGTTCCCCCATGACGTCATCCATCACCGTCGGACTTCCGGTGCAAAGACTTTCGAACACCCTGTAAGCAGAGGGTTTTCATACGCCTTATGCCTAGTGCCAACAAAACATTTCCAGAATCGTAAAATGTTAAGTTCAGCGACAGGGTAAGTCACAATTAATAAAATATTTCGCGCTACTGTGCCATGGTCGGATGGATTTTGCATTAAAGCCCAAGGTAGCTTCTTTGTGCGTCCGATTCACGCCCCGCCTCGCTAATGACTGCATCAGAAGTCCGTTCAAGCGTGCTCCAATGTAAGAACGTGACGTCACTCGCTTCGAATTCCCGAGCGTAGCTGGCCGTAGCCGGTGACTTGTGCCACTCGGTTCACCGAAAACCCACGCACACAGTCAGTTACCAACACCACGATTCGAACGACCGTCCACAGTAAAAGCGCGGTATCACAAAAAGATTGACCGATAGAGCAAGTATCATCTGCAAACGAGAGCTGCTTGACGTGGAATTAAAAAAAACTCACCAGTGCATTTGCTCAAGAATGGTTATGAGGCCGCTGAGGTAAAAAGAGCTTTAAGACCGCCGCCCAAAGTGGATACCGAAAGTTTTCTTATCCTTAGCTAAGAACGCTACAGACCGCATATGAAAAATCTTGAGAAACGGAAAAAAATTGGAAATTGGTTGTAAGGTCTTATGGGACCAAACTGCTGAGGTCATCAATCCTTAAGCTTACACACTAATTATACTAAGTTAAACTAACTTACCCTAAGGACAACACACACCCCCATGCCCGAGGAAGGACTCGAATCTCCGACAGGGGACCCACGCGGACCGTGACAAGACGCCGTAGACCGATCAGCTACCCCGCTCGGCCTGAGAAACGGAACATCATGGTAATCTACAAACCAACGCAGAAGATACAGGATCACCTAAAACCGGCCAAGGATAGTGGCAAACCGCTGGGAAAAAAACAGGAATTTATAGGATAGCGTGTAGTTGTGGGGATTTGTACGTGGGCTCTACAGAAAAAACGGTCAAATAAACGACTAGAAGGAGAATAGTAGAGAGGGAGAGACTGCCAGGTCAGCCTTTGTAGAACACGTTTTGCACCCGGAGACCACCACATTCATTTTTATGGGGCCCAGGTATGGGCAGCCACCAGCAGATACCATTGAAGTCTGTACATACGAACAATAGAGATTGTTAAACATACCAGTAGTTTCACTAGAAAGGAGGAGGACGTGAAATTGAACGATATCTGGATCAACAATGCGATGATAGCAACAGCGGACGACGGCAACCGACAACGGACAATTGTACTCGGGTGTTCAAACCATATGACGACACGCCGCTGCGCGGGAGCACGGGTAAACGGAATTTTGCTGCAGTCATTAGCGAGCCGGTACGTGAATCGGACTCTCAAAGAAGATACGATTCCCCTTGAAAATGGCAACCGCAGATGGGGACGTAACGTTGGGTTTTAATGTGAAATCCATTCGACCACGGCGTAATAGACCGGAATATTTTGACTAAGTTTCTCGATATGGCGAGCAAAGTCAAACACACGTTTCTGTGTCTCGTTTTGCAACGGCTTCACAGGCATCGGCTCAGACTCTTGAGACGGCTGTGGTGTGTTGCAGGCGGCGCTGGGCTACAGCGTGGCGGGCACCGAGGGCCTCAGCTGGCTGTGCGGAGGGACCCTCATCAGCGACCGGTTCGTCCTCACCGCGGCCCACTGCTGCGCCAACAGGATCACGTGAGTAGCCTTCTCTGTACATCTCCGTGGCACAAAAAAATATCTAATCTCTCCTCTGATGTATCATCAGTTGGTGGCAGCGATTCATGCAGAGAGTACCATGTCACATTAATACTTGGGAACGCGTGTTAATGACAGGTGGAATGTTGGCATTGTGTGCGTCGTCGGTAAAATGGGAAAGTCGATTCACTAGTTCAGCAGTAGTGCGCTACGAAAGGAAAGGAAGGAAGGAAATTAGCGTTAAATGTGCGGTCGACAGCGGACTCATTGGAGATGTGGAGGTGGAGCACGGATCGGACTGGGGAAGGACGGGGAAAGGGCAACTCCGTTTCGGAGGAAACATCCCGGCATTTGCGTTAAACGATTTTGTGAAATCACGGAAAGACTAAACGTGCATGGCCAACAGACACCAACATTCTGATAGTAGTCTGCACGAAGGGTTGCTACTCTATGTCAGGCATGTTCTAGAGCCTGCAGAATGTTCCCTTCTTTAGGCACCTCCACCTGCCGTACTTCAGTAAGACAATGACCGGCCACACGGGCCTCCACGCACGCGTCATGCGTAGCTCATCAATATATCTTGCATGCGGTGTAAGTCAGCTGGTTTGCCTATGTCTTCCAGCAACAACTGTTGTTGCTTTGTGTACTCACAAACAAATCTCGTTTGTAATCCTCTTCGAAAAAGAATTCCAAGTGCTCTTTGATTGCATATTGAGTAGTCTAGAGGCATCAGCTACACTCTATTATAGTACCGCTTCTGCAGAGCCATGCACTTAACCTCATTGATTTCGGAAATAGATATTCTTATTGATTAATTTTTACAAACATTCGGAAGAAAGAGCGTTTGGGTAATTACAGTCGGAGCCAAGCACTGACTGGACTGCGATTAGAAAGGAAACCGGCCGTCTCCTTTACAAAAATACCATCCCTGAATTCCACTTACCTGATACGGGGAAACCGCATAAAACGTAAATATTTTGACCAGGCAAGGATTTGAACCCAATGCCTTAGCCACCGATTTGCCGAACAATCAGAAAAGTTGGTTACTTTTTAACCGGAATTTCATACAGAGTCTCAGTAACCTGTTTTCAATTAAAAGTTCTAGCATGGTACCTTCGATACTTGTGACATAGACACGACAGTTCCAGTGCACACAAAGTATCTATTCTAACCCATCCGAGCATGAAATGAAATGATGGTATGACATTATTATGGCGTCTGGAACCGCGAGACCGCTACGATCGCAGGTTCGAATCCTGCCTCGGGCATGGATGTGTGTGATGTCCTTAGGTTAGTTAGGTTTAACTAGTTCTAAGTTCTAGGGGACTGATGACCTCAGAAGTTGAGTCCCATAGTGCTCAGAGCCATTTGAACCATTTTGACATTATTAGTAGGGAGACAGCATCTGGGTTCTTCGGTCCCCCAGTGCAAATCTTTTTATTTGACGCCACTTTGACGACTTAAGCGTCGATCATGCGGACAACACAACATCCAGTCCCCGTCAGTCGTCTTTCATTCAAAATCTGCTGACCAATCCATTTGCTGTTTTTTGGGCAAATCGTGCAGCAAAGTGACCCGACTTGGAGCGCTACATGCCAGGTTTATAAATTATAGTCTCGTGGGATATAGCTGAACTGGAATGCGACCAAATTACTGTCCAGTGATAAGTGACTGATAACAATCCTAGGGATGCCCAGGAAACGAACCTGTGACCTTTGAATCCATAATCTGGCGCTTCATTACAATTCTTGCACCAAATAATGACGCAGGTTATCTGTTTTCACCCAAATCTTAAGTTTGGGATGGAATGATAGTTACACAGCCGGGCTCTCCTATCCCTGATTAATATAATCAAGACGACATCCATGTTAAGGCTGTAAATCTGCGACATCCGGAGCGTGAGGGCTGATGAAGAGTGTAACATGCTTCACGTCTGTTGCAGGGGCAGACCGGTGGCAGTACGCCTCGGGACGGTCGATCTGACGTCCACAGGAGACTATGACGCTCAGTACGGGATCTCAGAGATCGTGCTGCACCCCAGGTACAGGAAGCGGCAGTCCTACGGCGACATAGCGCTGCTGAGGCTGGACAGGGGGGTGGAGTTCAGCGACGCCGTCTTCCCCGCCTGTCTCAACACGCAGGACGGAGACCCGCCGAGCTTCACTGCCGCCGGCTGGGGGGCCACGAACGCTGCCGGTGAGTGAAGCGGCCAGAATGTCTGAATTAAAATCAAATGGAAATTACTAAAGGACAAGCAGGAGAAGTTTCTTGAAAATATCAACAGAAATTTGTTGTTCGACTATATCTTCTGCAATTGGATGCATGTCAATAATTTTAATTCGTCTACGTATTCATTCCAGACTGATAAAATATTGACATGTCCAGCAATGACTGTTTCTCAATAGAATAGTCTCACAACAATAAATGAACAGATATATCTTTTTCCTCGCTGAAACGTAAATAAATCCTCACCCCTTTTCGAGGCACTGTGTTTCTCTTTGTATGTTTCTGTCAGTCTCCCACTCTCTCTCTCCCACTCTCTGCCTCCCACTCTCCCACTCTCTCTCTCTCTCTCTCTCTCTCTCTCTCTCTCTCTCCCTCCCTCTCCCCCCTCTGTCCCCCCTCTCATTCTCTCTCTCTCTCCCTCTCTCTCTCTCTCTCTCTCTCTCTCCCTCTCTCTCTCTCTCTCTCTCTCTCTCCCTCTATATATCTCTCTCTAACACACACACACACACACACACACACACACACACACACACACACACCACACCACACCCTCACACACTCTCTCAGTCACACTCCGACCATATCACACACCACATTATCGTACTGTCTCGATTTGTCCTCTTCCGATACTACACTCACTTCCACACTATAAGCTATTTGAGTTCATTTTACCTGTTTTCTTGATTTGTGGCAAGTGGCAGTCGACTAAATATTGAAAAGTGGGAGGTCATTCACATGAGTACTAAAAGGAATTCGCTATATTTAGGTTGCAGGAAAATCTAAAGGCTGTAAATTCCAACTAAATGTTGAGTGATTACAATTAAGAATAGTTCAAATTAAAACGATGTCATACGTAATGTTGCACGAAAAGCGAACCGAGGACTGCGATTTATTTCCAAAAAAGGTTAGAAGATGCAACAGGTCTACTAAAGAGACTGCCTACGTTAAATTTGTTTGTCCTCTTCTGGGGTATTGCTATGCAGTGTGGGATCCCCATCAGACGGGACTCACGGAGAGCGTCGAAAATGTTCAAACAAGGGCAGATCGTTTTGCATTGTCTCTAAATAGGGGGTAGAGTGGCACGGATGTGACATGCGGGTTGCGTTGGCAATCATTAAAACAAAGGTGTTCTTCATTGTGGAGAGATATTTTCACCAAATTTGAATCACCAACTTAGTCTTACGAATTCGGGAATGTTTTATTGGCGCCCACCTACTTAGGGACAAATGATCATTGCAAAAAAAATAAGAGAAATCACAACTCACACGGGAAGATCTTAGTGTTCGTTTATCCCGCAGATTGTTGGAGTGTAGAACGGTAGAGAAACAGCGTGAAACTGCTTTGACGAGTCCTCTCCCTGGTGCTTAATGAATTGCAGAGACGTCATGTAGATGTAGAGACACACATGATAGTATTGTTTGATAACATAAGCATATATACATATAAATTACACTCTAAGATAAAAAATACGACGCACCACGAAGGAATTATCAGAGTGCGGTGGAAATCGCTAGATGTGATGTACATGTACACTGAAACAAATGATTACAATTTCAGAAGAACTGGATGCTCTATTCAGGAGCAGGAGCTTCACAAACAGAGCAGGTCAACAACGCGTCGGTCCCCCTCTGGCCATTACGCAAGCAGTTATTCGGCTCGGCACTGATTGGCAGAGATGTTGGATGTCCTCCTGAGCTGACATCGTGCCAAATTCTGTCCAGCTGGCGCGAGAGATCGTCAAAGTCGCGAACTGGTTGGAGGGCTCTGCTCTTACTGCTCCGTACGTACCCAGCTGGGGAGGGATCCGGTGACCTTGCTGACCGAAGCAGAGTTTGGCAAGCACGAGGACAAGTACCGAGCGAGGTGGCGTAGCGGTTGGCACACTGTACTCGCATTGGGGAGGACGACGGTTCAAAACCGCGTGCGGCCATCCCTAAATTGCTCCAGGCAAATGCCGGGACGGTTCCTTTGAAAAGTCACAGCCAATTTTGTTCCCCCTCCTTGACACAATTCGAGCTTGTGATTGGTATATCGGTATCTGATGACCTCGATGTCAACGGTATGTTAAACCCAATCTTTCTTCCGAACACAAGTAATAAAAACGTGTGGAGGCGTGCACCATCTTGCTGAAATGTAAGCCCATCAATGACATCAAAACGCGGCACAGAATGTCACCGACGTACCGGTGTGCTGTGTGGGTACCGCGGATGACAACCAAAGGAATCCAGACGTGGAACGAGTGGCGCCCCGGACGATCACACCTGGTTGTCGGGCCGTACGACGGGATACAGTCAGGTTGGCATCCCACTTGTCTTCCGCCTGTAATCACATTGGAGTAGAACTGTTTCAGTAACGAGTCGCGCTTCGAACTCATCCCCGACGGCCAGCGAAGACTTGTCTGGAAACGCCGTGGACAGTGTGTGTGTGTGGGGGGGGGGGGGTACCACCCTGACTGTCGCCCGCTGTGCGGCCGGAGTGGTGGTCTGGGCAGTCACTTCATTTCACAGCACGGCGCCTTTGATTGTCGTCCGCGGCACCCCGACAGCAAAGCAGGTACGTCTACGATACTCTACGCACCGTTTTGGTGTCCTTCGTGGCAGGCATCCTGGGCTTACGTTTAAGATAATGCCCGCCCGTGCTTGCCAAAACCTACCTCAGCCCGCAAAACTGAGAACGTTCGGAGCATTATGGGAAGGGCCCTCCAGCCAATCAACTGCACAGAATTTGGCACGATATCCCTCAGGATAGGTATTAAAATCCATGGAGAAGAAATAAAAATTTTGAGGTTCGCCGATGACATTTTAATTCTGTGAGATACAGCAAAGGACTTGCGAGAGCAGCTGAACGGAATGGACAGTATCTTCAAAGGAGGATATAAGATGAACATCAACAAAAGCAAAACGAGAATAATGGAATGTAGTCGAATTAAGTCGGGTGATGCTGAGGGAATTAGATTAAGTAATGAGACACTTACAGTAGTAAAGGAGTTTTCCTATTTGGGGAGCAGAATAACTGATGATGGTCGAAGTAGAGAGGATATAAAATGTACACTGGGAATGGCAAGGAAAGTGTTTCTGAAGAACAGAAATTTGTTAACATCGAGTATAGATTTAAGTGTCAGGAAGTCGTTTCTGAAAGTATTTGTATGGAGTGTATCCATGTATGGAAGTGAAACATGGACAATAAATAGTGTGGACAAGAAGAGAATAGAAGCTTTCGAAATGTGGTGCTACAGAAGAATGCTGAAGATTAGATGGGTAGATCACATATGACATGTTTTGAGGCATCAAGGGATCACAAATTTACCAATGGAGGGCAGCGTGGAGGGCAAAAATCGCAGAGGGAGACCAAGAGATGAATACACTAAGCAGATTCAGAAGGATGTAGGTTGCAGTAAGTACTGGGAGGTGAAGAAGCTTGCACAGGATAGAGTAGCATGGAGAGCTACATCAAACCAGTCTCAGGACTGAAGACCACAACAGCAACAACAACATCCCTCAGGAAGATATCAGACAGCTCTGTCAATCAGTGTCAAGCCGAATGACTGGTTGCATAAGGGCCAGAGGGGGACCAACGCGTTGTTGACTTGCTCAGTTTGTGAATCTCTTGAATAAATTGTCAAATTTCTCTCAAATTGTAATCACTTGTTTCCCTCGACATCAGATTTACCGATTTCCTCGGATAATTCGTCAGTGGTGCATCCATATTTTTTTCTTTTTGTCTGTGAGTGTGCACACAAAGTAGAGAATTGTGACGAGTAACGTGCGTCACGTAGCTTGCTACTAAAACTGCCAGATCTCGTTCTTCGGGTGTAAAATCCAGGTAAATTAATTTTAACTACCAAGCCACTCGGATATTTCATTTTATTCTTTTATTTTATTTATGTACCTAAAACAATATGACATGTATTTATTTAACACATCAAAGAATGACAAGTGAAAGTGTGTCGTTTGATGATTGTAGTTACAGCTACAAACTCGTTATGTTATTTGGAGTGTAAGTGTAAATATGGATGTAGTTTCATCAATAGAGAAAGTGAACCATTCGTAGCCATATAATTGCTTCTAAAATAAATGCTGCGTCAGTCAATTTTTTTCGTAAAACTAACGACTGTGTGGTTCATTTACTACTAGGAGATAAATTGAAGCAGATGTAACGACCAAGAACATAAACTTGGGCTTCGAAAATGGGGTTGCTGTTTCCAGATATGTCGGACGTAAACGGTAAATTAATACACTATGATTGAAGTCTGTTCTGTTACTAGCAAAAATAGTCGTAGAGTATGAGCAAGTGTCACAGATGTCCCGTGAAGCATGTTCGGGAGATCTAAAGTCTGTGTGCCTTGGAGTAAACCGTTTGGATAAATTTCACTGCAAGTGCTTGTAGTGTGATCGCCGACCGCCAGTGGACCAGTTGTACTGCCATTTCGTACAATGTCTATAAACACGGGGGTTGGACAAAAAATAAGGAGAAACTGGAAGAAATGCATGCTCGAACGTGCCAGCAGAGCCTGCAGTTTGCGCTGCTGTAGCTGACCGCTGGGCGGCGGCTGCCGAATGTCCTCAATGCTTCGCGAGCTTCAGTCGTGATCAGAGCAGTGTGTCCTGCGCTGCACTGCCAGAAGTGATTTGGAACGTGGACAGGTTGCCCGTGCTCGTACGGCTGGTGCTTCCTCAACGAAGGGAGCCGAAGTGTTTGATGTTTCAAGAGGCACCGTATCGAACACCTGTACCACATACAGGGAAAGCAGGAAAACATCGTCATCTAAGACGCAACGCGAACGGAGCGGTTTGTTAAGTGTTAGTGACAGACGGTTATTAAAGAGATTTGTGACGAAAAATAGAAGGACGACAGCTGCAAAAGTCGCCGCAGAACTGACTGCCGCAATCGCGAACTTTGTCGGCACCAAAGCAACACGAAGGGAGGTCCGTAAACAGTCACCTGCAGGGCGGGGTGGCGCTCCAGTTCCACTCACCAGTGATGTAAACATCGTACCGAAGCCATTAAACGTGCGCTGTAGAGCAGAGGAACAAAGGCGTTTGGCAGGATGAGATTTTTCTCACTGTTTCCCACTTCTGGCCGTGTTTAAACGCCAAGAGTTGAACGTGGATGGGGATCTGGTGATGATTTGCGCAGCCATATCGTGGTATTCCATGAGTCCCACTGTTGCTTTGCGGAGTCACATTACAACCAAGGGTTTGTGTGACCATTTTGGCTGATCACGTCTATACCACGGTTCAGTATTGGTTCCCCAGTGGTGATAATGTGTTCCGAGACGACAGACCGCACCGCTCAGGACTGCTTTTGTGAGCACGAGCATACATTCCCGCGTCCCTCCTGGCCACCAGTCACTAGTCTCAACGTTATCCAGCCTTTGTGGTCTACATCAGAGAGAAGTGTAGGCGAACGCTATCAGCCTCCAACAAGAATGGCATCAGATTTTCTTGAAGACATACAGAACCTCTATTTATCCATTCCGAGACGACTAAAAGCTTTTTTGTATGCCAACGGATTTCCTAAACCGTATAGGCACAGTGATACGTCGTGTTTGCGTTCTTTCCATGTGTTGGCCCATCCCTTGTAGGTACAGCGCTGTCAGCTGTTCGGTTAGCCCTTTTCGTGAGCAGTGACTCTCCTTTTCGTAAGGTTATGTACAGGCACGTGACAACCATCATCTCAGTCTGAGCGCGTAAAGCGGGTGTTATACGACGATCCGCAGCGAACGGCACTAGTCCAGCCGATAGCCATCTAGCGGTAGAATGGGTGACACTGCGAAAATTAGCAGACTCATTATCCGCTCGCCACAACAGCAGTTCTAATCTGCCGTCCTCAGCTCGTGGTCTACCGGCTTTCGTTACTACCTCTGGATCACGGCGTCCCGGGTTCGATTCCCAGCCGCGTTGGTGGTTTTTCTCTGCCCAGGGACTGGGTGTTTGTGTTTTCCTCATCATTTCATCAACGTCCACATCATTCGTGATCGTGGCTAAATTGGACTGTGAAAAAATTGGGACTTTGTACGGCGCTGATGACCCCGCAGTTGAGCGCCCCCCACAAACCAAACATCATCATCGTCTAAACTGCAGTCAATCCGCGCATGCGCCCTAGGTAGCGATAACTCGCGCATGCGCAGAACGGCGTACCTCAGTGCATTCTGCTTGGTATTTATTTAGTGTTCGGTGGCTAGTAGCTAATTTTAATTTTCCGTTGGGGATTTTCCACGTTCTTTTCAGTAAGTAGGTTTTCATAAGTGCAGAAAAAAAACTTTCTTTTATACTAGCTGTTTGTGAAAGCATTTTTTTCTTTTGATTCCTTCGTATTATAGAAATGAAATGGAGCAAAGAGGCGGTAAGCGTCTTAATTCAGGTATACAGCGGCGAAAGGTGTCTCTATCATCCACTGTATCATAATACGGTACGTTGGCAATCGTTTATTTCTGAGTAATATGCGTATAATGTTACATGGTGATTTTCGATTTGTATCGTAATGCCTTAGCTTACGAAGGTTCATGTTTGATTTGATTTCATCTCTTGCTTTATTTCAGCACGCCAGAAAAGAGAAACTGGCAGGGATGTCGAGAAAATCCGTGCAGTTTCGCCCAGTGCGAAAAACGATGACTGCCAAACTCTGAGTAGCACATTGACCATCGCATTCCATTTTCCAAACTGGAAAAATAACACAAGTGTGCACCTTTACGTACTGGTCCTTTATAGTGTTGCAAATTGCAGTGCATACACCCACAACTTCTTTTGAAACGGTGGCTATGCTATTCTGTGGCTAAAAGCCAGACTCTTAAAAGGTCACCAGGAAACGTAATGTTACAACCAGCCTGCAACATAACAGGGCGTGTACTAGTTTCTTTATCAATGATCTAGGCTTGTATGATCACAAAACATAAATTTATATGATTTAATTCTTACTTTCGAGAAGTTGAGATAGCCTCCCTCTTGACTGTGTCACAGTTACTGCTTCCATCTTTCATCATAGACAGTAGCTTCTCGAAACAGGCCATGTCCATACTCGGGAAGTTCCGAAAATCTTGCGGATCTTCGGGCCTCAGTTCTTTCATAAGTAATATAATCCCCTGCCTCCGTTTCTTCTTTCCAGCCACGGTGGAACTCAACAACGTCTAGCTTTTCGCTTTCGTCGTCGTTCTGCCCTAATTCGAAGATTTACTGTCACAGCCAGGGCAATAGCTCCAATAAAACGTGGGTCCTCCACGCGCAAAATGTAAATTTAGATATAGATGTACCTGTGTAACCAAGTGTCGTAGTATAAAACTAACTGTTGAGTCTGTAATTCAGAACAATAGTAACCTACATAATAGAATAACAATTACTTAATAAATAATGATAAAAAAACAGTTTCTCATGTAATAGAAACCTTGATCTCACATAAATAATTTGGACGAGTGACTTTCCAATATGTCACACTGTACCCCTTGTGTTTCGCGCGATAGAACGAACGACTTTACAAGAAGTCAAACGGTTCCATCTGCGTTTGCCGCGTGGAGTGGTCGCGCGGTTTGAGGCGCCATGTCACGGATTGTGCAGCCCCTCCCGCCGGATGTTCGAGTCTTCCCTCGGGCGTGGGTTTGTTTGTTGTTCTTAGCATAAGTTAGTTTAAATAGTGTGTAAGTCTTGGGACCGATGATCTCAGTAGTTTGGTCCCTAAAGAATTCACACACATTTGAACATACATCTGTTTGCCTTACATGCGTTATTATCGTCGACTGCGCATGTGCGCCAGGTATATCCTGCGTAGATGGTGAAATAGGTTTACGTTAAACCGCTTGTAGTTACAGATATGCACGCCTGGGGCGCTGGTGCGTAGGTATATGATTTACGCACATCGTGTAATAGGGGCTTAACGGTCTGCGGAAACGGAAACCGTGGACATTTCACGTCGAACTTTTTCGGACTTGAAATACCCTCTGCCAAAAGTGTGCTGAAAGGTCTCATCTAACATAGCGGAAAAACCAGTAGCCGACCACACTGATCAACGATCGTGACCATGACGTATGGGAGAAGACATTTGTGCTGACATGCACACCGGAAACTACAATAGAGACTCTTCTAGCTTTATCAGTTAACATTTCTGTTCACTTATTCGAAGATTGAGGATTCGATGCCAGCTGAAAGTCGAAGACACACGATTAGGTGACGGAAGACTTTGGTACAAGAGGCGCCGCCATTCTGCTGAATGCATTTCGAAATAAAGTTGATAGGGTATGTTTCAGGATATCATCTCGGTCTACGAGTCTCCAAATAGCGGAAGATTCAACAATGATAAACGAAACGGAAATAAAGAAGACTACGGAAACTATAACATTGAAATTATATGTACAGAACCGATACTCTTTTAAAATAACCTAGTCAACGTCGCTTGCGTTACAGATTTGCGGGGGTTAGCTATCTCCAGTTTGGTTCTCCGCATTGAACTAATCAGGAAGAGATGATCCTATGAAACAGACAGCAAAATGTTTGAATCTTTGTTACTCTGAAGACGCTGTTCTGTGCGAGAGCTCGTTTAAAAAGATAATGTCTCGTTTCTCTAGCAAGACGCTGTGCGACAGGTTTTTACTAGCTTTCTGAATAATTTTGGCGAATGATTCGGCAAGCTGGTCTGCCAAATGCAAGACAAGTCGAACAACTTTCTGACACGATCGAAAGAGCAATTTTTGAGTAAAATTCTCGTAGGAACAGATCTTCCGATACACAGCATTTCATGCCACGCCTTTGCCCCAGAATTTCTACGTAATATTACTTGTACAGCCCTCAAATTTTGAGACTTCAGTCTGGCTTAACGCACTGCAAATAATTTGGAAAATTAAAGTACAAGGGTGTAGGCCGGCAAACAACCGTTTCTCTTTTTAGGAGTAATATACCTTGTAATGTTGTTGCATTAATTTGCTATGAAAGCGGTACTGATAGACAATAAAAGCAGGTTAAAAGCTGTGAGCTGTCTGGGGAAGTTAACCGTGCATTACTGCGCAACTTTTTCACCAGGTATCTAGTCTAGGTTTACCAAATTCCCAACCAGACTAACATTAATTATAATCTTTTAATAGTCATACAACAACCGGTAATATATATATATATATATATATATATATATATATATATATATATAAAAGAGAATTTAAATAAAAAGAAAGAAATCAGTTTATATTTGGAAATTTATTTTAAGATTGATCATTGAAATTTCAGCATATTAAACTCGATTCATAACTAAGCTGGTGCCTTATTTAGGATTGTGAAAATGTGAGATTGTAATCTTACGGAACACATCAAATATGGAGCCAAGATTGGGAGACTGCGTACAACACTGCATTCATAAAATAACACACGAAGAACGTTGAAACATATGCAAGAGGAAATTAACCACAACCAACCGATTCAATTTTCACCCAAAGAAATTACGTTCGTAGCACAATCCTGTCCGTCATGTAATTACCACACACTGGTATACTAAATTCATACTAACTCTCTGTGAAATCTTCCCGAAAAGAATAGCTGAGGGCTACTTTAATGATTACGCCATATGCTTCACGTGGTCAACTTGGTTTACACAAAGAGTGTAACTCCACAATGATTTTGATAATTAAAATAAATTAGATCGAAAAGCAGTTTACAAAAGAAAAACCTCGAACTGGTTACTATCGTCTTACTATTAACCTGATGGGTCAAACAGTTATATAAGCACGTGCTACTGGTCTCGCAAAGTACACCCCACGTGGGTTGAACATAAAGAAAAGTTGCTATATTGAAAAATATTGTCAAGACGAGACGATATAATCACACAAGCATTCGCATTTAAGATTGATGATCTCAGTTAGAGTTACTGATCAACACGTGGTTCCACTTTACTCACAAAGTATTGACAAAGCAACTACCGGAAAATAATCTGAACTTCACACGAGAATTACACTGCGCTGCAATTTAAGATAACATTAGATATTTCAGAGCTAAACCTGAAATAAAGGTGATTAAATTTTCAGTTAGGCTGAACTTAAGAAATCCATTGTCCTACGGACTTAGCAGACACGCGCTTAGCCGGAGATCTTACCACTTCAGACGCTCGCCACGGACAGACTGCCCTGGTCCCTTTCTGAGGGTGGCTCACAAATACAAACGGAAGTGGCCAGAGGGGCAGCTTCCTATACCAACATGACAAGAGACGGACAGGACCATACTAAGGATAGAAACCTCTTTGCTTTTAGAAAGCGTAGCTACCTGTTCCGACGTTGGTCCTACTGTTCTCTAGCAGACAGGCTTGTCTGCTACCCTCAAACATGCAACTAGAAATACATTTGCTCGTTCATCCTCTCACACAGAAGGGAAGGGGGATGACAGTATCTTATCATATACAGTATATAAAAGAAAGCGGATGTAGGTTCCGTATGAGACTGTGTGACATGAAGTACATATAAACTGTGTTTTAAAGTGTAGTAGTGTGACAGATCGTTCTTGTTTATGTGTAAAAGTAACACGTTCCACTACTCAGTCTCCTCCCAGATAGTCATAAACGCCACAGTAAATTTAGAAGAGGAATTTATGCCGTAAATGACAGCAGATTTAAGAAATCAAACATGAAAGGAATCCAACAGAGACCTTTCAACCTCTGTGAAAATTATCTGCCAGAGTTGTCGCTGCAGGAAGATTTTTTCTTCTTTTCTTTTTTGTAAGTACATATAAGTAAACATTTGATTCTCCTTTGGCCAAATCCATTGCCATTTCCCAGAACCGAATTCATTCTAGACCTAGCCTACAACATTATGTCTACAACTCAGTGTGGGATTTCGACATTTTAATTCCAATCCATCTGATATATTTCGTGAGCGAGAATAATTTCATTTGTCAAATTTATAAGACATTATATCTAGTGACTCATTTTCAGGAACGCGGATGAGCTCAACGCTTCTGAAGACCACAATTTACCCATTCCCGTTATCGGACTGCCAAAACGCTTATAAGGACAAATTTCCAAAAGAAATTGACTCATCAATAATATGTGCCGGAGATCCAGAAGGAAAGACTGATACCTGCGGGGTATGTATTAAACTAAAGAACTTGTATATTACGCAGTATTAATTGCCACTGATACTCATATTAAGTGGAAATTTCAAAACTTTCTGTCATTACCTTGCTTCAAATTTACCTATATCAGTCTTTTACAATATAGTTTGGTAAATAATAATATGGCTAAAAAACCAAATGCTTTTTAAGTATCAAACACTGATTAATTTCTGTTTTTAGGGAGATTCTGGAGGACCTCTGGTCATGGGGAAGTCGGCACCTTACACGGTTGTAGGCATCACTAGTATGGGTCCAAAACCGTGTGGAGGTAATGTGCCTAGTATTTACACCCGTGTGTCCCATTACATTGACTGGATAGAAGATCACGTCTGGCCCTGACATGAAAGCACAAACGTCAAGGATTTCTCAAGCACGTTTACGGATGTGTTGTCTCTTGCATTCAAACTTTACCAAAGATTTTTAAGTTTTATGTCATTAATGTTTAATGGCCCTCACTTGTTTTAAGTAGTTGTGTACCTTGAAGTTTCTGAACATTGTTGACAATAGAGTGCACTTAAGGTGTACTGCGTTACCTACGAATTGCGTTACAGAACTTCTACGCTGTAGAACGTGTCAGATTAATACGTGTAGTACCAAGTACTCTGCAGTGACTGTGTTTACGCTGCTTTTACATTCTCAAAAATTAATTGTTTTGATGAAACTCAGCTTTAAATGAACTGCGGTAAGATGAACTGTTCAAATTGGTACTGCCATCTAAGTTATCGTGCAGTGAATATATTCACACTGAAGATTCAATGGTGAAAGAAGATGAAAAGTGTTTATTGCAAGTCAAAGACTGATTACTGTCTGTGATAGATGTACCCATTCACATAAATTAGTACGAGTAGGTTACAAAAAAAAGACTGATATTTATTATATAAAACTGTGATATATTTCCAGCAAGACATTTCTGTTCCGTTAGAACTACTGGTAGTTTGTTTATAGGGAACAATGTCTTACCATATTGAATGTACACTGTGTTTTCTACTTGATGTGCCCATGTGTTAGTAATTTATTACGTTTTATGTTTTTATGTAATTTTGAAGGAAATTAATCATTAGTGTAATAAAGTACTTAAATGAAGGTCGAATAGGTTTTTAGCATAATCCCTGATATGTGGAACGAGAATAATAAAAGTTCTGGTATGGTATTGTTCTTTCACCCTTCGACTGATAGAGCGGTAGTCAAAAGATTGATGGTTAGGAAAATTTCAGACCAGCCGCCTCAGTCACCTCTCAGTCGTAAGTCGAATTTTTTCCATTGTTGTTGTTGTCGTCTTCAGTCCAGAGACTGGTTTGATGCAACTCTCCATGCTACTCTACCTTTGCAAGTTTCTTCGTCTCCCAGTACCTACTGCAACCAACATCCTTCATCCATTATTCCATTATAACTCCTAAATAAACGAGGTGATTATTTGCTACAGGTGAGTCACTAAAATCTTCTGCATTTTAATGACTTATAAAACGAAAATGATTACAGATAGAAACTAGTTTATTCCAGGATATAGAATTTTATTTCAAACAGTTTTCATTTAATTTTTTTATACTTATGGCTAAAAGATATCAATTCTTGTCAATACACCTTTGAAGACGATTTCTAAAAATTCCCATCATCCACCGATTGATGTCATGCTGCAGTCTTCTTTTCATTAGCGGAACTGACGCGATCCATATGGTAGTGTGGAACTGATTTGTATGACATTATACGTAAAGTAACCTCGCTGGAAAAAAGAAAAAAATCCAGGGGGTTGGACTAGAGAACGCACTGGTGATAAAGCATTATGATGAAGGAAACAGGTCTGTTAGCACTACCATTAATGTACCAGCTCTGTGTACGTACAACTATCTTTTTGAATGCACATATATAGGTTTTGCAGTCCTCAGCCACGAAGCTGGTGATTTCAAAAGTTCCGAAGCACGGCAATGTAACGGAGGGACTTTATCGTAACCATTACACATTTCTACTTTTTTTAATGAGAAAACGCTACATTGGAATTGGATTCATCTCTGAACAAAAGAACAATATTTTCTGGGGTAGGTTGTAGAGTGTCCACTTAAAGATAATTCAAAAGTATTATCTTTGGCAGCGTTGTCTAGGGGTAAATCTTTAGTCGTCGCCAACTTATTAATAATCCGCGTTTCATATGTGTGTTGGAAGTATACGCACGCCGACCAGAATATTCTGGAAACCTCCACTGTCACGTTAATTATTACGTTATATCAGTTTTGCTATTAGTACAACTTTAGGCAAGTTTGTACTTTTTATGAACACAAAAATCTAAGAGCAAAAGAAAGATATGTTGAATAATCATGAACTGAAAACCGAAATTTCCAGAATGTTATGTCTGTGTGGTTGTGATTTTGTAAGTTTGTACCAAGTGAAACTGTTTTTCGTGAAGCTAAATATTTTTGTTAAGCACGAGTTGACTATTTACCTAATGGAGGAGGAGGAGGAGGAGGAGATTAGTGTTTAACGTCCCGTCGACAACGAGGTCATTAGGGACGGAGCACAAACTCGGGTTAGGGAAGGATGAGAAAGGAAGTCGGCCGTGCCCTTTCACGGAAAACCTAAATCAGGATGGTCGGACGCGGGATTGAACCGTTTACCTCATTAATAATAACTTACTGCCTGGAATAACTTGAATAAAATGTCAAGATTTAGTGAAGCACACGTGGCAGTTGTTATTATTTGAGCGGCATAATGATAGCATCCTACATTATTGTCGGAAACCATTTATCTTCAGATTTATATTACCATTTACTTTTCTCTTTATTTGAAATGGCAGGGAGCCTGGATCAGAGAGTAGCAAGACGCTGCGTGTACAAAACTCAAAAATTTTCTACTTTTAAAAAGTTTTAGCAGATGTAAATTCTTAAATAAAACAGACATTTGAGATCTTGCCCTAGAGACACCACTACACAAAAGGTGTATCCAAGGGTACACTACTTTCTAAAATGTTTATGTAAATTACCTCGCTCTTTACAAAACGAATAAAATTAATGAAACGTCGGCCAAGTAGAGCAAACCGCTTCCTGACCTTCGGATGGAGAATGCGCTGCAGTGGGTTACAAGCAGGCTGACTCGCGAATCGTAGACTACAGCAAAGAGAGGTACCTCCGTGTATCGACTTCTGTACAGTGGCGGCTAATATATATATACTTTCTGGGTGTCCACAAATTTTTAAATTCAGAAAAATATGAGCATGCGGAATTAATAGCATCTGCTGTATAACAGTCATGGGCGTCAACATACACTCCTGGAAATTGAAATAAGAACACCGTGAATTCATTGTCCCAGGAAGGGGAAACTTTATTGACACATTCCTGGGGTCAGATACATCACATGATCACACTGACAGAACCACAGGCACATAGACACAGGCAACAGAGCATGCACAATGTCGGCACTAGTACAGTGTATATCCACCTTTCGCAGCAATGCAGGCTGCTATTCTCCCATGGAGACGATCGTAGAGATGCTGGATGTAGTCCTGTGGAACGGCTTGCCATGCCATTTCCACCTGGCGCCTCAGTTGGACCAGCGTTCGTGCTGGACGTGCAGACCGCGTGAGACGACGCTTCATCCAGTCCCAAACATGCTCAATGGGGGACAGATCCGGAGATCTTGCTGGCCAGGGTAGTTGACTTACACCTTCTAGAGCACGTTGGGTAGCACGGGATACATGCGGACGTGCATTGTCCTGTTGGAACAGCAAGTTCCCTTGCCGGTCTAGGAATGGTAGAACGATGGGTTCGATGACGGTTTGGATGTACCGTGCACTATTCAGTGTCCCCTCGACGATCACCAGTGGTGTACGGCCAGTGTAGGAGATCGCTCCCCACACCATGATGCCGGGTGTTGGCCCTGTGTGCCTCGGTCGTATGCAGTCCTGATTGTGGCGCTCACCTGCACGGCGCCAAACACGCATACGACCATCATTGGCACCAAGGCAGAAGCGACTCTCATCGCTGAAGACGACACGTCTCCATTCGTCCCTCCATTCACGCCTGTCGCGACACCACTGGAGGCGGGCTGCACGATGTTGGGGCGTGAGCGGAAGACGGCCTAACGGTGTGCGGGACCGTAGCCCAGCTTCATGGAGACGGTTGCGAATGGTCCTCGCCGATACCCCAGGAGCAACAGTGTCCCTAATTTGCTGGGAAGTGGCGGTGCGGTCCCCTACGGCACTGCGTAGGATCCTACGGTCTTGGCGTGCATCCGTGCGTCGCTGCGGTCCGGTCCCAGGTCGACGGGCACGTGCACCTTCCGCCGACCACTGGCGACAACATCGATGTACTGTGGAGACCTCACGCCCCACGTGTTGAGCAATTCGGCGGTACGTCCACCCGGCCTCCCGCATGCCCACTATACGCCCTCGCTCAAAGTCCGTCAACTGCACATACGGTTCACGTCCACGCTGTCGCGGCATGCTACCAGTGTTAAAGACTGCGATGGAGCTCCGTATGCCACGGCAAACTGGCTGACACTGACGGCGGCGGTGCACAAATGCTGCGCAGCTAGCGCCATTCGACGGCCAACACCGCGGTTCCTGGTGTGTCCGCTGTGCCGTGCGTGTGATCATTGCTTGTACAGCCCTCTCGCAGTGTCCGGAGCAAGTATGGTGGGTCTGACACACCGGTGTCAATGTGTTCTTTTTTCCATTTCCAGGAGTGTATTTATACAACTTCAGCTGCTGTCAATAATACACACATCAAAAAAAGTTTTGCATCTCCCCGGTTCCCAGAACTCGTGAAGATAGACGTTGACTGTGGATATTGTATCACAGACACAGTGCCTTTGAATGTTCAGAGATGTTACTAAACCAGCCCAAAGATGTAAACAACCTTGCATTAGTAGCGCCTATTAGGCGGAGGCGGTCCGACAGCCGATAAGTTCCAGTCATTCCACCAGGAAGGAGGTACACGGCTCGTATTGTCTGTAGTTCAACCATGCCTAGACGGTCAATACCGCGGTTCTATCGCGTCCCCATTGTTACTTTGTCTCAGGAAGGGCTCTCAACACGTGTCCTGGCGTCTCGGAGTGAACCAAAGCGATGTTATTCGGACATGGAAGTGATACATAGAGACAGGAACTGTCGACGACATGCCTCGATCAGGCCGCTCAAGGGCTACTACCGCAGTGGATGACCCCTACCTACGGATTATGGCTCGGAGGAACCCTGACAACAACGCCACCATGTTGAATAATGCTTTTCGTGCAGCCACAGGACGTCGTGTTACAACTCAAACAGCGCGAAATAGGATGCATCGTGCGCAACTTCACTCCCGATGTCCATGTCGAGGTCCATCTTTGCAACCACAACACTATGAAGCGCGCCGCGCGGGATTAGCCGAGCGGTCTCGGGCGCTGCAGTCATGGACTGTGCGGCTGGTCCCGGCGGAGGTTCGAGTCCTCCCTCGGGCATGGGTGTGTGTGTTTGTCCTTAGGATAATTTCGGTTAAGTAGTGTATAAGCTTAGGGACTGATGACCTTAGCAGTTAAGTCCCATAAGATTTCACACACATTTGAACATTTTTTGAACATGAAGCGCGGTACAGATTCGCCAAACAACATGCCGAATGGACCGCTCAGGATTGGCATCACGTTCTCTTCACCAGTGAGTGTCGCATATGCTTTCAACCAGACAATTGTCGGAGACGTGTTTGGAGGCAACCCGGTCAGACTGAACGCCTTAGACACACTGTCCAGTGGGTGCAACAAGGTGGAGGTTCCCTGCTGTTTTGGGGTGGCGTTATGTGGGGCCGACGTACGCCGCTGGTGGTCATGGAAGGCGCCGTAACGGCTGTACGATTCGTGAATGCCGTCCTCCGACCGATAGTGCAACCATATCGGCAGCTTATTGGCGACGCATTCGTCTTCATGGACGACAATTCGCACCCCCCTCGTGCACATCTTGTGAATGACTTGACTTCCTTCAGGATAACGACATCGCTCGACTAGTGGTCAGCATTTTTTCCAGACATGAACCCTCTCCAACATGCCTGGTATAGATTGAAAAGGGCTGCTTATGGACGACGTGACACACCAACCACTCTGAGGGATCTACGCCGAATCGCCGTTGAGGAGTGGGACAATCTGGACCAACAGTGCCTTGATGAACTAGTGGATAGTATGACGCGACGAATACCGGCATGCATCAATGCAAGAGGACGTGCTACTCGGTATTAGAGGTACCGGTGTCTACAGCAATCTGGACAACCACCTCTGAAGGTCTCGCTGTATTGTGGTACAACATGTAATGTGTGGTTTTCATGAGCAATAAAAAGGGCAGAAATAATTTTTATGTTGATCTCTATTCCAATTTTCTGTACAGGTTCCGGAACTCTCGGAACTGAGGCGATACAGAACTTTTTTTGATGTGTGTAATAATATTAATAATAGTAGTCATAACTTGACTGAAAAAAGGAATAATTGTTTTGTGGAATTTTGTTGTTTTATACATAATTAAGTTTAGTTTATGGCAAGAACGAAATAATGTTTAAGCTTTCGCGACTTTCCTTTTCGCATTTTTGTGTAAGTGGGAATTTTCGTGGTTTTTTTTTATTTTTTCGGACAAATGTACTTGATCCCTAATTCGTGTATTAATTAACGAATTGACTTCTGGGCTGAAACTCCGGCAGTCTTACATTGCACCCAGATAACGACTTACTCTTATTATACACTTCTTTGTTAAATGGCCGCTTGCAGTCACTGTTATTTGATTTTGTCACTTTCTCAAACAACATATCTGGTCTGGAATGCCGTACTTTCTTTGCGGCTAACTTTTCCTGGTAAGTTTTTTTTTTCTGTTAGCGCTTAATAAAGGTTCAACAGAGTTCATGTTGACACTGCACAGGAAAGCGGATTCCTTCACAGCAGGCAACCAACTTCAAACACAAACTATCGTTTGCGAAAATGATTAAATTCAAGTAGTACTACCTACCAACAAGGTCACTTGCCTAGAATGCAAATGAAGCAGAAAGAGCCAGAAGGGCCAAAGTACACCGTCCTCGATCCCCCCCTCTTTAAGTGAATATCAGAGAAACCAGTCAGTTCTTCGTGAATTTTCAAATGTATGTACAAAGTGGGCCTACAGTACAGATAAACCATAAGATCAACAGATGTCAGATGCACGAATAAATGCTACAGTCTCATAATCGACGATGATTTGCTATATGGTTCTCAGCAGTTCAAGCGGCTTACTTTATGATAAAATCCAAAACTTTATGTATCATATCTCATGTAGAATCCCACCACATAGGTTTTCTCGCAGTATGACTGTAACATATACTGATGTCCCATCTACTTTTAGTATACAGTGTGTGAATTCGCAGATCTGTTTATTGTACTACCGGCTAGCGGAATTTTTCGCGAACGTACATAAAAGTCTGCTGCACTGTGCTACCACCCAGTGGCACTGACGTAAACTAGTAATTGAGTGGTAAGGGCTAGCAGTGCACGCCATAAATCTTGCGAATTGTTTATCAATTTCGTATGTCAGAATGAGATTTTCACTCTGCAGCGGAGTGTGCGCTGATACGAAACTTCCTTGCAGATTAAAACTGTGTGCCGGACCGAGACTCAAACTCGGGACATTTGGCTTTCGCGAGCAAGTGCTCTACCAACTGAGCTACCCAAACACGACTCACGCCCCGTCCTAACATCCGGCACACAGTTTTAATCTGCCAGGAATTAAAAAAAAAATAATGGTTCGAATGGCTCTGAGCACTATGGGACTTAACATCTGTGGTCATCAGTCCCCTAGAACTTAGAACTACTTAAACCTAACTAACCTAAGGACATCACACAACAGCCAGTCATCACGAGGCAGAGAAAATCCCTGACCCCGCCGGGAATCGAACCCGGGAACCCGGGCGTGGGAAGCGAGAACGCTACCGCACGACCACGAGCTGCGGACCAGGAATTTTCAATTTCGTGTGTATTTTGGGCCGTAAGGCAACTACGTCACGCCAGTTGTGTATGCGCAAAAGATCCTTAAAACGTGCACAAGTGATGGTGTACTAACGACCCTGATGCCAAGCTTCACTGACCGTGAGGGCAATATGTAGCGCAGCGTGGTAGATTTAGCGCCATGTATTTCAAATGACCACATCTACATTACGTTTAACACCATTCAAAGAGCCAATAAATCCGCAAGGGGTCAAAAGTGAGAGTCCTCTGGTGCTCTTACGCAGCAGCCGCCACTGCTTCTGTATTAAATTACTACAAACCTTGTTGACGTCCTCAGTTTCCAAGGTGAATCCTTGTCAGTGAGGAAACACAATTCCCTAAGGAAGCTGTGTCCAACGGTCAGGACAGTGACATGTGGGATAAAATATATATCATGCCACATATTCAAGTGGACCTCTGCACACCTTTGTTAAGTTACAGCTATCTGTGATTATGATGTTAACGAGTCATTCATCCTTCGTGGCTGCCTGAAGGATCTCACACGTGTGATTTTCTTGGAAAGAGTTCTGGTGCATTTCTATGAAAATGTCAGAGGCACATGCTGTGGTTGCAGTAAGTATTACATACCATGTACTGCCCATCTTTTATCGATTGCAATCAAGGTGATCGCTAGAAATTAGTGCGAGCGTAAAAAGGTGAGACAGTTTTTGTGCCTCACAGAAAGTGCCGTTTCTGGTCATGTTTTCCTATGTAAAACCATGTCTATTAAATCCGATCTACACTCTGCAGAAGTGCATTACCATGTGCAATATCGTAACGTCAGATAACCATCTTTTCGTTGACAGCGGAGCTTTCTCTGGAACATGATATTACATGTATTAGGTGAGATATCCCTCCGATGATTTCTGTGTTGCCGTCTGTCAGCAGGAGGTGTCACTTCGCCATCACTGGTCTTACTTCATTTTAGCTAGCTTGCGTATTCGGCACTGTCTTTTCAGCCATCGCCATGTGCTCATTGCCTTCAGCCTCTGACGGTTTGCCATTATCTGACGGAATGCCCTTTTTTTAACAACTTACGTTCTCATTTATGTTTGCCGTCTGAGTTGTCGGCCGTTTTAGCGAACTACGCGCGGGCTCTCGATCGCGTTTTACTTTTTATTCGTCGTAGCAATACGGCGAAGGACATTAAATGTTTAGTTCAGGATCTCCTTTCTCCAAGTCGCTATTTAATCTGTCTTTCCTTCCGTCGATTGAGCCTACCGTGTAGACTTCTTTAACTCCTTTCTTCGTTTTCGTGTTCTATGGTTCTAACATGGGCGCGTACGACCTAGTTATTTTTGAGTCTTAAAACAAAAACAAACAAACCGTAGTACAGATCGTCCGTGGTCGTTGGTGAGTGATATTCGTGGTGTCGGTCTGAAATAATGCTGCAGAATGAAGAGAAGCGCTGGTAGGGAAATCAGATCAGGGAGTAAACACAGGCCACTACGGTAATAGTTGCGGCGCTCTGTGTCGGTGTGGAGCGGAGCGCAGTCTCTAATGGGCAGTCCGCGGACATTTATAAACTTTTTGTTTCCATTGTGGAAACAGGTTCACGCAAGGCCGAGGTCGTCGCAGCAGGTGTGTGAGGATGCGGGAGATCCCCGGCTAGCAGCGGCGGCGGCGGCAGAAAGCAGGCCGGCCAACTGTGGGGCCGCAGCGGACGTTGAGTCAGTGGCTCTCGCAGTCAGAAGCAGCGCGCAACCGAGCCTGCGCGTGCCGGCACAGAACGTCGGCCCTGGTCGTGGTACTCGCCGAGGACATCGGGGAAGGCTGCGGACTGGGGAGCACAGGTTCACATCGTGTTTCTCGTCTTCCAGGGAGCTTTCCGCACAGCTCCGCATTCCCGCCTTGTAAATGAAACACGCTCTTCTAGAGTATCATACGCAGGATGCAACCGGACCGAAGCCTTTTCAGGAAAGAGAACTCATACGAACTTTCTCGATGCGATCTCATCGTTGGAAGGGATAGTACAGGAGGAAAAGTTTTCAGCTTGTCGCAGCAATAGCGTTCAAGCACAGATGAATTGTTAAGCCTTTACAGATGACACAGAGACTGAGTCTACGTGAGCATTAAGAAAGTAGCGTGCAGTAGACATTTATGTTTCGAGCAGTCATCGTATGTAAACATGGAAAAATGTAAGTATGTGACAGAGTGGCAAAAAGGGCAACTGTGTTTGGCCTGAACAGCGGCCATGCGGCGTGTGAAATGGCTAGATTTGTTGGTCTTCTGTGGCGGACTGTTCAACTTGTCGACAAGCAGTGGTGTAACACACGTGGCTGCGAAACACGACGTGCGAATTGTGGCCGGAAAAATATTCTGACGGCGAGGGATCGGAGGCGCGTTTCGCGGCTTGTGAATCAAAATCGCTTCCAAGCGCGACAGGAATTGCTGCGGGCAGTGAATGAAGATGCATAACAACCTGTTACCGAGAGGACATTGCAACGGAAACTGCATGCAATGAACACATCGGTCACTTCGTAAGAGCCCATCGCTCATACAGGCACGTAAAGACGACAATAGTAAAGTTCATCGGGTTGGAAGAATATATGAGTGGTTCTCTGAATATTCCCCAACTCTATTACATCTCCATTGGCCCGCAATATTATTTGATTTGGACCCCATTTACAAACCTGTGGGAGACGCTGGAACAGCGGCTAAAACGACGACATTAGTATCCCCGAAGTTTGGTGGAACTGCAGGATCAAATCCTCAGCTCTTGGCTTAACCAGGATGTAACGTTACTGCACAATCTTGTGGCCCCATTTCCAAACCGAATTCAGGCGGCTACCAAGTTCAGTGGCCCGATTACACGGTATATTCAATGATGCTTGTAATGATTCCTCTATGGGTGACCAATTTTTTGTCCGGTGACGTTGTTAATAAAATTTTATTCTTATCACGTTCGCACAAGCTGCACAGCAATGTAAGTCAAGTGTAAACTTAATCTAAGAATCAGTTTGAACTATATGGCTATTTAGAATAGTCTACATCTACATCTACATTTATACTCCCCAAGCCACCCAACGGTGTGTGGCGGAGGGCACTTTACGTGCCACTGTCATATGTAAAATCGGTAAGCGGATCTAAATCCCCTATTCAGTCACTCGTTGACCACGATGGCACCGAAACAGAGGACGACCGAAGAAAGGCAGAAATACTGAATTCAGTGTTCCGAAACTGTTTCACTGCGGAAAATCGTAACACGGTCCCTGACTTCAGCCGTCGCACGGACGCCAAAATGGAAAATATTGAAATAAACGATATCGGAATTGAAAAACAACTACTATCACTTAGTAGCGGAAAAGCATCCGGACCAGACGAGATACCCGTAAGATTCTACAGTGATTATGCTAAAGAACTTGCCCCCTTTCTATCAGCAATTTATCGTAGATCTCTGGAAGAACGTAAAGTACCTAGCGACTGGAAGAAAGCACAGGTCGTTCCCATTTTCAAGAAGGGTCATAAATCAGATGCGAATAATTATAGGCCTATTTCACTTACGTCAATCTGTTGTAGAATAATGGAACATGTTTTGTGTTCTCGTATTATGACGTTCTTAGATAATACAAATCTCCTTCATCATAACCAACATGGATTCCGCAAACAGAGATCATGTGAAACCCAGCTCGCCCTATTTGCCCAAGAAATTCACAGTGCCGTAGACACTGGCGAGCAGATTGATGCCGTATTCCTGGACTTCAGGAAGGCATTTGATACGGTTCCGCACTTACGTTTAGTGAAAAAAATACGTGCTTACGGAATATCGGACCAGGTTTGTGATTGGATTCAGGATTTCCTAGAAGAAAGAACACAACATGTCATTCTTAACGGTTCAAAATCTGCAGATGTAGAGGTAATTTCGGGAGTACCGCAAGGAAGCGTGATAGGACCTTTATTGTTTACAATATACATAAATGACTTAGTTGACAACATCGGTAGCTCCGTGAGGCTATTTGCAGATGACACGGTTGTCTACAAGAAAGTAGCAACATCAGAAGACTCGTACGTACTCCAGGAAGACCTGCAGAGGATTAATGAATGGTGCGACAGCTGGCAGCTTTCCCTAAACGTAGATAAATGTAATATAATGCGCATACATAGGGGCAGAAATCCATTCCAGTACGATTATGCCATAGGTGGTAAATCATTGGAAGCGGTAACGACCGTAAAATACTTAGGAGTTACTATCCGGAGCGATCTGAAGTGGAATGATCACATAAAACAAATAGTGGGAAAAGCAGGCGCCAGGTTGAGATTCATAGGAAGAATTCTAAGAAAATGTGACTCATCGACGAAAGAAGTAGCTTACAAAATGCTTGTTCGTCCGATTCTTGAGTATTGCTCATCAGTATGGGACCCTTACCAGGTTGGATTAATAGAAGAGATAGACATGATCCAGCGAAAAGCAGCGCGATTCGTCATGGGGACATTTAGTCAGCGCGAGAGCGTTACGGAGATGCTGAACAAGCTCCAGTGGCGGACACTTCAAGAAAGGCGTTACGCAATACGGAGAGGTTTATTATCGAAATTACGAGAGAGCACATTCCGGGAAGAGATGGGCAACATATTACTACCGCCCACATATATCTCGCGTAATGATCACAACGAAAAGATCCGAGAAATTAGAGCAAATACGGAGACTTACAAGCAGTCGTTCTTCCCACGCACAATTCGTGAATGGAACAGGGAAGGGGGGATCAGATAGTGGTACAATAAGTACCCTCCGCCACACACCGTAAGGTGGCTCGCGGAGTATAGATGTAGATGTAGATGTAGATTACCTCCCTTTTCTGTTCCAGTCGCGTATGGTTCGCGGGAAGAACGACTGTCTGAAAGCCTCCGTGCGCGCTCTAATCTCTCTAATTTTACATTCGTGATCTCCTCGGGAGGTATAAGTAGGGGGAAGCAATATATTCGATACCTCATCCGGAAACGCAACCTCTCGAAACCTGGCCAGCAAGCTACACCGCGATGCAGAGCGCCTCTCTTGCAGAGTCTGCCACTTGAGTTTGTTAAACATCTCCGTAACGCTATCACGGTTACCAAATAACCCTGTGACGAAACGCGCCGCTCTTCTTTGGATCTTCTGTATCTCCTCCGTCAACCCGATCTGGTACGGATCCCACACTGATGAGCAATACTCAAGTATAGGTCGAACGAGTGTTTTGTAAGCCACCTCCTTTGTTGATGGACTACAGTTTCTAAGGACTCTCTCAATGAATCTCAGCCTGGTACCCGCCTTTCCAACAATTAATTTTATATGATCATTCCACTTCAAATCGTTCCGCACGGATACTCCCAGATATTTTACAGAAGTAACTGCTACCAGTGTTTGTTCCGCTATCCTATAATCATACAATAAAGGATCCTTCTTTCTATGTATTCGCAATACATTACATTTGTCTATGTTAAGGGTCAGTTGCCACTCCCTGCACCAAGTGCCTATCCGCTGCAGATCTTCCTGCATTTCGCTACAATTTTCTAATGCTGCAACTTCTCTGTATACAACAGCATCATCCGCGAAAAGCCGCATGGGACTTCCGACACTATCTACTAGGTCATTTATATACACTCCTGGACATTGAAATAAGAACACCGTGAATTCATTGTCCCAGGAAGGGGAAACTTTATTGACACATTCCTGGGGTCAGATACATCACATGATCACACTGACAGAACCACAGGCACATAGACACAGGCAACAGAGCATGCACAATGTCGGCACTAGTACAGTGTATATCCACCTTTCGCAGCAATGCAGGCTGCTATTCTCCCATGGAGACGATCGTAGAGATGCTGGATGTAGTCCTGTGGAACGGCTTGCCATGCCATTTCCACCTGGCGCCTCAGTTGGACCAGCGTTCGTGCTGGACGTGCAGACCGCGTGAGACGACGCTTCATCCAGTGCCAAACATGCTCAATGGGGGACAGATCCGGAGATCTTGCTGGCCAGGGTAGTTGACTTACACCTTCTAGAGCACGTTGGGTGGCACGGGATACATGCGGACGTGCATTGTCCTGTTGGAACAGCAAGTTCCCTTGCCGGTCTAGGAATGGTAGAACGATGGGTTCGATGACGGTTTGGATGTACCGTGCACTATTCAGTGTCCCCTCGACGATCACCAGTGGTGTACGGCCAGTGTAGGAGATCGCTCCCCACACCATGATGCCGGGTGTTGGCCCTGTGTGCCTCGGTCGTATGCAGTCCTGATTGTGGCGCTCACCTGCACGGCGCCAAACACGCATACGACCATCATTGGCACCAAGGCAGAAGCGACTCTCATCGCTGAAGACGACACGTCTCCATTCGTCCCTCCATTCACGCCTGTCGCGACACCACTGGAGGCGGGCTGCACGATGTTGGGGCGTGAGCGGAAGACGGCCTAACGGTGTGCGGGACCGTAGCCCAGCTTCATGGAGACGGTTGCGAATGGTCCTCGCCGATACCCCAGGAGCAACAGTGTCCCTAATTTGCTGGGAAGTGGCGGTGCGGTCCCCTACGGCACTGCGTAGGATCCTACGGTCTTGGCGTGCATCCGTGCGTCGCTGCGGTCCGGTCCCAGGTCGACGGGCACGTGCACCTTCCGCCGACCACTGGCGACAACATCGATGTACTGTGGAGACCTCACGCCCCACGTGTTGAGCAATTCGGCGGTACGTCCACCCGGCCTCCCGCATGCCCACTATACGCCCTCGCTCAAAGTCCGTCAACTGCACATACGGTTCACGTCCACGCTGTCGCGGCATGCTACCAGTGTTAAAGACTGCGATGGAGCTCCGTATGCCACGGCAAACTGGCTGACACTGACGGCGGCGGTGCACAAATGCTGCGCAGCTAGCGCCATTCGACGGCCAACACCGCGGTTCCTGGTGTGTCCGCTGTGCCGTGCGTGTGATCATTGCTTGTACAGCCCTCTCGCAGTGTCCGGAGCAAGTATGGTGGGTCTGACACACCGGTGTCAATGTGTTCTTTTTTCCATTTCCAGGAGTGTATATTGTGAAAAGCAATGGTCCCATAACACTCCCCAGTGGCACGCCAGAGGTTACTTTAACGCCTGTAGACGTCTCTCCATTGATAACAACATGTTGTGTTCTGTTTGCTAAAAACTCTTCAATCCAGCCACACAGCTGGTCTGATATTCCGTAGGCTCTTACTTTGTTTATCAGGCGACAGTGCGGAACTGTATCGAACGCCTTCCGGAAGTCAAGAAAAATAGCGTCTACCTGGGAGCCTGTATCTAATATTTTCTGGGTCTCATGAACAAATAAAGCGAGTTGGGTCTCACACGATCGCTGTTTCCGGAATCCATGTTGATTCCTACATAGTAGATTCTGGGTTTCCAAAAACGACATGATACTCGAGCAAAAAACATGTTCTAAAATTCTACAACAGATCGACGTCAGAGATATAGGTCTATAGTTTTGCGCATCTGCTCGACGACCCTTCTTGAAGACTGGGACTACCTGTGCTCTTTCCCAATCATTTGGAACCTTCCGTTCCTCTAGAGACTTACGGTACACGGCTGTTAGAAGGGGGGCAAGTTCTTTCGCGTACTCTGTGTAGAATCGAATTGGTATCCCGTCAGGTCCAGTGGACTTTCCTCTGTTGAGTGATTCCAGTTGCTTTTCTATTCCTTGGACACTTATTTCGATGTCAGCCATTTTTCCGTTTGTGCGAGGATTTAGAGAAGGAACTGCAGTGCGGGCTTCCTCTGTGAAACAGCTTTGGAAAAAGGTGTTTAGTATTTCAGCTTTACGCGTGTCATCCTCTGTTTCAATGCCATCATCATCCCGGAGTGTCTGGATATACTGTTTCGAGCCACTTACTGATTTAACGTAAGACCAGAACTTCCTAGGATTTTCTATCAAGTCGGTACATAGAATTTTACTTTCGAATTCACTGAACGCTTCACGCATAGCCCTCCTTACGCTAACTTTGACATCGTTTAGCTTCTGTTTGTCTGAGAGGTTTTGGCTGCGTTTAAACTTGGAGTGAAACTCCCCTTGCTTTCGCAGTAGTTTCCTAACTTTGTTGCTGTACCACGTTGGGTTTTTCCCGTCCCTCACAGTTTTAATGGCTCTAAGCACTATGGGACTTAACATCTATGGTCATCAGTCCCCTAGAACTTAGAACTACTTAAACCTAACTAACCTAAGGACATCACACAACACCCAGCCATCACGAGGCAGAGAAAATCTCTTACCCCGCCGGGAATCGAACCCGGGAACCCGGGCGTGGGAAGCGAGAACGTTACCGCACGACCACGAGATGCGGGCCTCACAGTTTTACTCGGCATGTACCTGTCTAAAACGCATTTTACGATTGAATTTTTTCCATAAACACTCAACATTGTCAGTGTCGGAACAGAAATTTTCGTTTTGATCTGTTAGGTAGTCTGAAATCTGCCTTGCTAAACAGATAAACCTTCCTCCCTTTTTTTATATTCCTACTAACTTCCATATTCAGGGATGCTGCAACGGCCTTATGCTCACTGATTCCCTGTTCTGTACATACAGAGTCGAAAAGTTCAGGTCTGTTTGTTATCAGTAGGTCCAAGATGTTATCTCCACGAGTCGGTTCTGTGTTTAACGCTCGAGGTAATTTTCGGATAGTGCACTCAGTATAATGTCACTCGATGCTCTGTCCCTACCACCCGTCCTAAACATCTGAGTGTCCCAGTCTATATCTGGTAAATTGAAATATCCACCTAAGACTATAACATGCTGAGAAAATTTATGTGAAATGTATTCCAAATTTTCTCTCAGTTGTTCTGCTACTAATGCTGCTGAGTCGGGAGGTCGGTAAAAGAAGCCAATTATTAACCTAGCTCGGTTGTTGAGTGTAACCTCCACCCATAATAATTCACAGGAACTATCCACTTCTATTTCACTACAGGATAAACTACTACTAACAGCAACGAACACTCCACCACTGGTTGCATGCAATCTATCCTTTCTAAACACCGTCTGTACCTTTGTAAAAATTTCGGCAGAATTTATCTCTGGCTTCAACCAACTTTCTGTACCTATAACGATTTCGGCTTCGGTGCTTTCTATCAGCGCTTGAAGTTCCGGTACTTTACCAACGCAGCTTCGACAGTTGACAATTACAGTACCGATTGCTGCTTGGTCCCCGCATGTCCTGACTTTGCCCCGCACCCGTTGAGGCCGTTGCCCTTTCTGTACTTGCCCAAGGCCATCTAACCTAAAAAAACCGCCCAGCCCACGCCACACAACCCCTGCTACCCGTGTAGCCGCTTGTTGCGTGTAGTGGACTCCTGACCTATCCAGCGGAACCCGAAACCCCACCACCCTATGGCGCAAGTCGAGGAATCTGCAGCCCACACGGTCGCAGAACCGTCTCAGCCTCTGATTCAGACCCTCCACTCGGCTCTGTATCAAAGGTCCGCAGTCAGTCCTGTCGACGATGCTGCAGATGGTGAGCTCTGCTTTCATCCCGCTAGCGAGACTGGCAGTCTTCACCCAATCAGATAGCCGCCGGAAGCCAGAGAGGATTTCCTCCGATCCATAGCGACACACATCATTGGTGCCGACATGAGCGACCACCTGCAGATGGGTGCACCCTGTACCCTTCATGGCATCCGGAAGGTCCCTTTCCACATCTGGAATGACTCCCCCCGGTATGCACACGGAGTGCACATTGGTTTTCTTCCCCCCTCTTGCTGCCGTATCCCTAAGGGGCCCCATTACGCGCCTGACGTTGGAGCTCCCAACTACCAGTAAGCCCACCCTCTGCGACCGCCCGGATCTTGCAGACTGAGGGGCAACCTCTGGAACAGGACAAGCAGCCATGTCAGGCCGAATATCAGTATCAGCCTGAGACAGACCCTGAAACCGGTTCGTCAGACAAACTGGAGAGGCCTTCCGTTCAGCCCTCCGGAATGTCTTTCGCCCCCTGCCACACCTTGAGACGACCTCCCACTCTACCACAGGTGAGGGATCAGCCTCAATGCGGGCAGTATCCCGGGCAGCCACAGTCGTAGTCCGATCGGGGGATGCGTGGGACGAGCTGGCCGTCCCCGACAAACCCCCATCCGGACCCCCACAGTGATGCCCATTGGCAACAGCCTCAAGCTGTGTGACCGAAGCCAACACTGCCTGAAGCTGGGAGCGAAGGGATGCCAACTCAGCCTGCATCCGAACACAGCAGTTGCAGTCCCTATCCACGCTAAAAACTGTTGTGCAAAGAACGTCTGAAGTAATCTACAGAGAGCGCAAACAAATCGACACAAAATTTAAACGGTTATTAAAATACAAGATTGCCTAGTAAATGCAGTAATGGTGCTACTTGCGCACTGCTGACACACTGCTCGGCGGCGGAAGGAGACTACGCGAGTTACACTATTCAGGCACTAAAACGCGATGCTACAACCTTCAAATACTATAATACGCCCGAAATTTATGAATTAAACAATGCAAGTACCAAAAACACGCAAAGAAATTAAGAATTAAACTATGTAGCAAATGAGTGAGCTAGGAGTATACGACTTGCTGCTGTAGCTGCTTATCCAACGACGGCAGGGAGCACGTTGTTTCTCGCTGTCATGGATGAGTTGGAATATCGGGCTGAAATAAAATTCTTTGTTTTCGACAATGGAAGTCGATCCAATGTTATTAATAATGAGCCGAGAGATTTGACTTAATGTGGTCGTACCGCACTTGAAGGTGACCCATGTGAAGAGCTATCGGACTGATCATTACGGTATTTCACGAAAAGCGATACAGTGTGTAAGAAGTGCCTGACGTCAGGGGGCTACCTGAATGAGGAGCAGCATTTATATTACACTAGTGACTAAAGATGAGATAGCTTTGTGCAAGTAGGGCACTGTTTCAGTCAAATGCTACCTAGTGCAGCCGGCCGCGGTGGTCAAGCGGTTCTAGGCGCTCAGTCCGGAGCTGCGCGACTGCTACGGTCGCAGGTTCGAATCCTGCCTCGGGCATGGATGTGTGTGATGTCCTTAGGTTAGTTACGTTTAATTAGTTCTAAGTTCTAGGGGACTGATGACCTAAGATGTTAAGTCCCATAGTGCTCAGAGCCATTTCTACCTACAGTAACGTCTAGACATACAGGGTGTTTCAAAGTCCTTGCATCAAACGTCTAGGGATTACAGATAACTCCACGGGCAGCAACTGTTGTGAGAGACGAAATGTTCGCTGACGCTTCCCGCCTACGGCAGACTTCCTGTTGTGTTGGTTATGTCCCTGATAGGCGGCAGGGCTTAGGCAGTCTGCTGTGTGCGTATGCCTTGCGTGTTGCGTACAACCCAGTTACCTGCCGTCTGTGAAAGTGAGTAGGTCGAACAAAAATGAAGTTCTTGATTCGCTTCTAAAGTACCTTTAGACCTTTAGAAACACTGCTTTTTAAGATTTTATTGTTGGAAACCGCTACGGGGTAGGTAGCACGCAGAACATATGGTTAGCACGCCCTGCTTGTTCACTGATATCTCGCCATCGCAGCGGCGACGACTCCTAAAGGACAGCCTGTGTCGCCTGGAAGCGTCAGAGAACATTTGCTACCTTAACAAAATTCTCTTCTCCATAACGTTTGATTCAAAGAGTTAAGAGAACACTGCTTATTTCTCATACCACTATACAGTGTACGGTGCATATTATTTCGTACGAGTACTGTCGATTTTCTCTCCCATTCCATTACCGTGTGCAGTGAGGGGAAAATGACTGTCCCTAAGGCTCTCTGCTCTCTGTAATCTCTCTCGTGTTATTCTCATGATACCCACTTGAAAGAGACGATGATGGTCGAGAAAGCTTCTCTAAATTTGTTCAATAGTTTTCCGTAAGGACTACTTAGTCTTTCTTCCAAGGGTTTCCATTTCAGTTATACGCGTTCACGTTACACCTTATGGACCGACTTGTTACTGCCCTAGCGGCGCGCATCAGAATTCGTGCTTGTCAAGGACTGCAAACACTACTCCAAAATTGGTCTCACTAGCGGCCCGTATGTTGTTTCCTTTACATATGCTTAACACGTTCCCAGGACACTCCTAACAAATCCAACTCTTGCATGCATCTTCCTCATACTGATTTTTACGAGATGGTTTTGTCACATGTCGCTACTTATATGATGTGAAGTCCTCAAGATATTCACCGCTAATCTTACAATCAGATACTGTCTTGTTTTCCTCTTTGTTACAGATATTATTTACATTTGGCCACATTTAAAGAGAAATGCCATTCACAGTGCCAAGTGTAAATTTTCTCCAAGGCTTTCTACAGTTCTTTACGACAGTCCGACGACGAAACTTGCCTATACGCAACAGAACCGTCAGCAAACAATGTTACACTGGTGCTGATCCTGCCTGGTAAACAGTTTGTGTGCACTGGGAAAATTAGCGATCCTACTAAGGCCCCTGTCGTTTCTGTAGAACAAAGGACACCCAGTTTGACTTTCCGCCAGTCAATTATTCACCGAAATATTAGAAAGCATTCTTGACTTGAGCACAGCGATCAGTATAAAATGCTAAAATCAATAAAAACAGTCTGGATCGCATTTTCAGATTTTTTATTTGAAGGCAAGCGGTTTCGGCCCTTCCCTCGGACCATCTTCAGGCTTACACCGCCATTACGGCTGCTGGTGGCGGCAGACGGTGCGAGATCCGTAGCAGTGAGGTTGTCACGTCAGCAGCCAAAACGGCGGTGTAAGCTCGAAGATAGTCCGAGGCAACGGCGAAACCGGTTCCCTGCAAATAACAAATTGGAAACACGATGATGTTCTTGAGAGCCGAATGCCTCTCGAAAATCTGTTCTTCACAAGATGTTGCGTATGAATAAAGCGAGCCGTTCGTCACACCGGTCGCTTGTATCGAATCCGTACTGATTCTCAGAAAGAAGCTCGTCTTCCTCCAGGAACATGATAATACACTACTGGCCATTAAAATTGCTACACCAAGAAGAAATGCAGATGATAAACGGGTATTCATTGGACAAATATAATATAGTAGAACTGACATGTGATTACATTTTCACGCAATTTGGGTGCATAGATCCTGAGAAATCTGTACCCAGAACAACCACCTCTGGCCGTAATAACGGCCTTGATACGCCTGGGTATTGAGTCAAACAGAGCTTGGATGGCGTCTATAAGTACAGCTGCCCATGCAGCTTCAACACATTACCACAGTTCATAAAGAGTAGGGACTGGCGTGTTGTGACGAACCAGTTGCTCGGCCACCATTGACCAGACATTTTCAATTGATGAGAGATCTGGAGAACGTGCTGGCCAGGGCAGCAGTCGAACATTTTTTGTATCCAGAAAGGCCCGTACAGGACCTGCAACATGCGGTCGTGCATTATCCTGCTGAAATGTAGGGTTTCGCAGGTATCGAGTGAACGGTAGAGCCACGGGTCGTAACACATCTGAATGTAACGTCCCCTATTCAAAGTGCCGTCAATGCGAACAAAAGGTGACAGAGACGTGTAACCAATGGCACCCCATACCATCACGCCGCGTCATACGCCAATATGGCGATGACGAATACACGCTTCCAATGTGCGTTCACCGCGATGTCACCAAACACAGATGCGACCATCATGATGCTGTAAACAGAACCTGGATTCATCCCAAAAAAATTACGTTTTCCCATTCGTGCGCCCAGGTTCGTCGTTGAATACACCATCGCAGGCGCTCCTGTCTGTGATGCACGTCAAGGCTACTTCAGCCATGGTGTCCGAGCTGATAGTCCATGCAGCTGCAAACGAGGTCGAACTGTTCGTGCAGATGGTTGTTGTCTTGCAAACGACCCCACCTGTTGCCTCAGGGATCGAGACGTGGCTGCACGATCCGTTATAGCCATGCGGATAAGATGCCTGTGATCTCGACTGACCCGGTCGGGGTGGCCGAGGGGTTCTAGGCGCTACAGTCTGGAACTCCGCGACCGCTACGGTCGCAGGTTCGAATCCTGCCTCGGGTATGGATGTGTGTGATGTCCTTAGGTTAGTTAGGTTTAAGTTGTTCTAATTTTTTGGGTGACTGATGACCTCTGAAGTTAAGTCCCATAATGCTCAGAGCCATTTGAACCAACCATCTCGACTGCTAGTGATAGAAGGCCGTTGGGATCCAGCACGGCGTTCCGTATTACCCTCCTGAACCCACCGGTTCGATATTCTGCTGACAGTCATTGGATCTCGTCCACCGCGAGCAGCAATGTCGCGATACGATAAACCGCAACCTCCTTACACGAGGCACCACAACAACGTCTCGCCAGGCAACGCCGGTCAGCTGCTGTTTGTGTATGAGAAATCGGTTGGAAACTTTCCTCATTTCAGCACGTTGTAGGTGTCGCCACCGGTGCCAACCTTGTGTGAATGCTCTGAAAAACTAATCATTTGCATATCACAGCATCTTCTTCCTGTCGGTTAAATTTCGAGTCTGTAGCACGTCATCTTCGTGGTGCAGCAATTTTAATGGCCAGTAGTGTATCTGAGCTCAGAATTTGCTGGAGGATCCCACAACAAACAAAAGCCAACTATATTTCTCTGTAACCCTGAGCATTCAGCCTTCCTGTAAACAGGAACGGCCTCCGTTCTGAATGAGTCACGCGGAACTATTTGTTGTTCAACAGATTTTCGATCAATGGTATGTCAAGGAAAAAGCTAATTCCGCAGTGTCTTCAGTTTAATATCTAATTGCAATTCCATAATGGCCTGCTAGTGCTAAAATCAGTCTCTGTCATCTGCGAATCTGCGTTTTATTTGGCCACTAAGTTGAGAGCTTTCAACAAGATTTGTTTGCAGTTCATTCTGTCTATATCCGCACAGGTGCCTCATTTTCATGCACTTGTCAAGTAATCCAAAACTAGACGTAAGGTCGAAATATTACGTACACTCTGAGACAAATAAATGACGAACCACGATTATCCGAATGGGATGGAAAATTATAGATGTGATGTACATATACAAACAAATGATTACAGTTTCAGGGAAATTGGATGATTTATTCAACAGAACGAGCTTCACAAATAGAGCAACTCAAGAACGCGTTGGTCCACCTCTGTATCTAATGTAAGCAGTTACTGAACTTGGCATCGATTGAAAAATTTGTTCGTTGTCTTCCTGAGGGATACCGTACCAAATTCTGTCCAACTGGCGCTTCACGTTGTCAAACTTCTGAGCTGGCTGGGGAGCCCTGCCCCAAATTGCTGCAAACGTTCGCAATTGGGGTGAGATCCGGCGACACTGCTGGCCGAGGTAAGGTCTGGAAAGCACGAAGACGAGCAGCAGATATTCTCGCAGTGTGATGGCGGGCGTTATCTTGCTGAAATGTAAGCCCAGGACGACTTGCCATGTGGGGCGACAAAGTGGGGCGCAGAATACGTCGACGGACCGCTGCGCTGTGAGGGTGACGCGGCTGACAACCAAAGGGGTCCTGCTGTGTACTGAAGCGGCACCCCGGACCACCACTCGTGGCTGTCGGACCGCACAGCAGGCGGCAGTCGGGGTGGTGGCGTCCCAACACTGTCCAGGGCGTCTCCAGACACGTCTTCACTGGTCTCTGGAGCTCAGTTCTAAACGGAACACATCACTCAAGACACTTGTACTCCATTCAACTAGATTCGACTCGAGATGTGGCCGACACGAGTGCAGACGAGCTTGTTGGCGCACTGAAGTGAGGGGCAGCCGTGAGCCCAGTCTCCTCCCTGTGAGCCGGCTGTTAACGGTCGTTGTGGTCACTTCAGCACCAGCTGCACGCCGTATCGATGATGATGACTGTCTCTGTGATGACTGCTCTGTCCTCATGGAGCAACATATGTAAATCAAATGCTCGAGGTGTTCTCCTGAATGTTTTGAAGAAGGGAAAGAGTGTCGAAAGTCTGATCCGCACAATCAGATTGCCGGACCAAAACAACTACACGTGGACGCCCGCTGCGATTTGACTGAAATGCAGGACATGGGCAGTTCTTTTCTGGAAAGAATCATCAAAGGTTATCAGACTTCGTATTATCAATACGAACCTACCACAAAACGACAGGAAGCAGAAATTCGCAGGAAGTGTCAGCACTTTGACGACGTTCAAGCCACTGTAATACGACAAGATCCTAAAAAAGGACTTCTCGGACAGTTTCACAGGGGTGTAATGAACCTTCTGCGCGTCGTACTCAGATACGGGGAAACACTGTATAGAACACCTGAAACATTAAAGGCAACATCGTAACTTTTCTCCTTTTTTTAAGATTCACTCTCGAAACTTTTTGGTGTTCAAAAAGTCTCTCCGCAGTGCCGTATGATTGTTCGCCTGCCTGGGTTACTTCCCTTCAAGTGGACTCCCCCAACATTCCACGGTTTCGTTTATCTCAGCCAGCGTCAGTAGTACCGTTGATGTGTGTCGTTTGTAAGGCCGGAAATGCATATCCTCCTATTTCCATCTATTGTACTATAATTTTTTTCCTTATTTTGTTACCTGAATATATGACATTTCTGTGTCTTTATATATTGTAAGTGTTCTACTATATATATATATATATATATATATATATATATATATATATATATATATATATATGTGTGTGTGTGTGTGTGTGTGTGTGTGTGTGTGTGTGTGTGTCCCTGTATAATTTGTTTGTTTCGTAAATATTATTTGTATTTTTACGCTGGGTTTTGCCTAGGAAAAACTATGCTATCGAACAACTACATCGATAGGTCGTTTGGAGAACCAAAGTGTTTAGGATCTTTGATCTTTGGTAGTGTTAACTCTGCTGCATGGAGCACGGGCAGAGGGAGTCTGGCTGGAGTAGGGCGGTGGAGCAGGTGTGTTGTGTGACGCTCCCGCGAGTTGCCGCGCTTTCGGGGTTTGGCAGCATGTAATTGCGCTCGACTTACTATAATAGTTTCTGACACGACGTCGCGGACAGGAAGCATTAGCTGGCGCACATCAAGAGCCCGTTTCGCCTGGTGACCGTGTCGAGAAGAAGGCGCGCCAATATCCAGCTTCTGCAACAGCGACGGCCGACAATGAGTGACTGTCGCCACCTCCCCGATCGACGACTGCAAACCTTCAATCAACCAACAGGGAAGACTAAAAGCACGTAAAGTCTTAGAACTGTATGTGCAGACTTCAGCTTTTCAAACTGTTGCATCACAAAAATACAGCAACTTAGCATGAAACTTTGTTGCTCATTGTCCCAATTGCATTACCAAGCAGGGTCCCTTCCTTTTCTGGAATGAATCCGACTGTCGTTGAAATTCATACGCCAGCTTTAAAGTAATATCATTCCATTTCGCTGCTTTAATTTCAAAGTTAAGTTAAAGTATTCATAGCTGGCTACAATATTTAGATTACATGAGCAGAAATTAAGAGTGCGAGTTTTGTTACCATATTTTAGCTTACCTGTTGTGGGGCAGCGAGTGGAATCATTGTTACTAAATGTTCCTATTATTTATTTAATGCTGTTGTTTGCCGTTCTCAATACTGGCTCTCTAACTACAATATTGGCAACCTGAAAGTGATTAGCAAAACGTGAAGCCTGTAATTAGAATTCCTAGTGCCCACTTCATCTGAGAAATACATTTATAGCTACAGCTTATGGCTCTGAGGAATTAGGAGATTTCTCTAAAATGTTCACTGCATTCTGAAAGTCACAGACCAAAAAGAATCCACACAATCCAACCACGATAGCAGTTCAGAGTCTAATGCGCTGATGCGACTATAACTGTTCAAATTAAATGTTTAAGTGAATGCTCGCCATAATTTGATGATAATGTTCATCAAACGCCACGCTAAATAATGGTAGAATGTCTGTCCTGCGGCGGCACGTGAAAATACGACATACGCAAACTGAAGATAGATCATTAAAGTCATCCCAGAACTAACACTTCACTCGAAAACGATTTCATGGTTACGCGTAACCCAAGTAACTTATTACGGCATCCGAGGCTGTTTATATCAACGATACCGACGCGACGCGACTCCCGGCACAGGTGGTGCGCTAATCAGCGTCTGGAGAGAACTGGGGCCTTCCTGCCTCGCGCAGCGTTGTTATATATAAAGCCGCGGTGCTGACGGCTAAGAGAACGCGGTGCGGACGGCTAAGGGAACGCTTGATCAAATCCACTCTCCCGACTAGACGCTGGGCTAGTAATGCACCACTTTAAGTTATTCAATAAATCATTGCTTCCTTTGCTGATGTCCGATGAAGCTCTCAATTTAAATGTGCAATCAGCACACAGGTAAGTAATCATAATAAAAGTCTGACGTGGCTAAGTCAAATATTTTGGTCGAGAGAATTAATTTAATTACACTACACGCAGTAGACGAGCTCTGAACTTGCTCTTTGGAGATATGCTATAGCTATAGTTTTATAGTTGTTCTGTTGAAACTTCTCACATCTTTATGATTATAGCGGATCTCCCTTCTACTTAAATTTAAACATCCTAGCTTTATTTATTCGCCTACTTAATCTATCTTGCTTCCTTAATTTTTAAGACAAGAACCAGAAAATCATGAATTTCAGCTAAAATTTTAATTTGTGAGATCCGGAATACTGTTTCTACTAAATTATTATGAAAAAGGAATCTAAATATAAATTTTTAAGTTTCTAGCTCTTTTCTGTTGCGCCAATGATTTTTACAGAAGAACGTCCATATTTCGAAAATGGTTAAAGATATTGAAGTGATATTCAACACATAATGATTTAGTATTATTCCTGACATGCTAGAAACGTTTCAGGTTATTCACTTGATTTTTAAAGTATTGCCCAACATTTATGACGTCAGAGCTAGTTACAGCGGACTAGGCTGGCACACAATGGAAAGACTGATGTGAATTTTATACTGCGTGAGTAGGCTGCTTCCCTACACTGTGACTGCAGCTCAGCTTGGTACGTACTAAATTTTACTATTGTTAATTGTTCAGAATCATTTAATTCAAGTTCAAAGTTAAATCTCTTATTTCTAAATTGCGTAGATTCAAGTAGCTTTTGAAATGATTGTTGAGGTATCCCAAGACTAACCTTATTATTGAATTTCGTAGTGCTTCAGAAACAAAGTTCACTATTAATTTCAGTCACTAAATTAACTTTCAATTTTCTGGTTTTATTAATTCTTTTGCTAAATTAAGTCAGAGTGTAGCGAAATTTATTACTTCTGAGAAACATTCAGTTTTAGCACAACACGTGTCAACCTTCAGTTGCCATGCTTTTAGTGCTAATTATATGTGTATTAATCTTTCATTTTCAGTTATTATAGTAGTTGTCCATGGGACTGGCGACCGTAATTTTCCCCAAATCTCAAATATCTAATTAACGCCAATTAATTGTTAACATAGCGACCGCACATTTACTTTCTTTATTAATTTTAGCCTTTTCTCAAAATTAATTTCCACCAATTTCATTTGCATTTTTCCTTTCATTTAGATGTAGCCCTTACCTCCCTCTTTACCTACAAATTAACTTCGGTGACGATTGTTTTTCCCAAATTTCCGTTAGGTGCACGCGGTTTAATTTTTCACTGTCATTAAGGTCGATAAGTGAGGGGAGGTTACACATTAATTGTTTGATGTGAGCGTTTTAGTTCCTTTGTACGTTTGCCTCGTTTTTGTCACTGTTAAAATGCTAACCATTGAAGAACGTGTGCTTTTAGTCGCACAATTGTTCAAAGCTGGCAGTAAATACATAGTTTCAGTTCGTCAAACATTTAATTCAGTTTTCCCGGTGACAACACTCCAGCATCAGGTTACTGTGCTAGATTTGATTAACAAATTTCGAAGTGCGGGTTCAGTGACAGATGTACCGAAAAGTAGTCGTCCTAGCGTTTTGTCTGAGGATAAACTACTCGATATTTCCGATAAAATGTCCACGAGTCCGAACAAGTTAGTAAGAAAACTCGCCCAGGAAATCGATGTTAGTGTCTGAACGGCCCACGCAGCTGTAAGGAAAAAATTACAACTTTTCCCATACAAAGTGACAGTCGTGCAAGAACTGAAAAATACTGATCATGGCAAGAGACTGCATTATTGTCAATGTTTCAAAAATTTCGTTCAACAAAATGGAAGGGATATTCTTAATGAAACGTCGGTCACTCGTGAGGCGTGGCTTCATTATATGGATACATGAACTCGCAAAATTCTCGTATGTAGAGTAATGCAAATCCATTGTGTATTCATGAGGAATCACTCCATTCTGTGAAAATAGGAGTTTGGATTCCAATTTCTAGACGTCAGATTGCGGGTCCCATATTTTTCAACGAAACAATAAACCCACAACAATACTGCAGTGATATTCTGTACCCATTCATAGGAGAACTTGTGTTAAGTGAGATACTGAACGGTTGTTTTCATCGAGATGGTGCAACCGCGCATACAGCTCGCCTTTAAATGTCACTGCTTGCTGATGTTTGGGTGATCGCATCATTTCACAGGGACTTTGGCCCCCACGATCGCCTGACCTAACACCACCTGACTTTTTCTTCAGAGGTGCAGCGAAAGCAACTGTATCTAAAAAAACCGTCCAAAATCCATCGATGAATTGAAAACTGCAATATCCACTTTCACTGCTTCTGTTACAGAAGAAATGTTGCAGCTTGTGTTTGGAAACATGCTTAGACGAATTGAATTGTGTACTCAACAACAGGGGGGACACTTTCAACATTTAATGTTAAAATTTGTAAGTAAAAATGATTATTCAATAGACTAATAACTTGTATTTCATTGGGTTTCATTTCGGTATATTCACTGCGGCACACGGCACGGGCGGCAAACAAACATACGGCACCGCGGAGAGACTTTTTGACCTCCCCGCACTTACTTTGACGACGCAACAGGAACATTACGCCAGACCTTGCAGCATATACAGGGTCTCCTAAGAGGAACGATCAGTATTCACAGTTATGACAGGAACGAAGCAAGAAAAGTCTGTTAACCGTGGGCTCCAAAATGCTTAGCTTAAGAGCTGTCAGCACTTGCTGCCCTTGGCTACTGTGAAAAACATCACCTACTGAACGAGGGCTCATAGCTCATAAGGTATACATTTTAGAGCCTACGGTTACCAGAAAATTTTTCTTGGCAGGATCCATATTACATCCTCCTAAAATATGGAAAGCAATGACTTGCGGGACAAGAGAATTGTTTCACAGTAACGAAGATGAAGTGCTCATGGCTCTTAAGGTATACATTTGAGAGCCGTGTTCACCACTATTGCTGTGAATGATCTATCCTGTTATATCCCCGAATGTACCATTCTTCCTGGGACACTCTTTATATACGACAGCGGGTAGATTATTTTTGCCTATGAGTGCATCTTATCTGGTTCTGAGAGACACAACATTATGTAGACCTGCGACACTGCAACTTATATCGAGGTGACAACAGTGGTGGGGCAGCGATATGCATCTACACAGATAGCTGCAGTATCGCGTAAATAGTGTATAAAACGCCAGTGCGTTGGCAGAACTGTGACTTGTACCCAAGTGATTCGTGTGAAAAAGTTTCCGAGGTGATTACAGGGCCACGACGGAGACTAACAGGCTTTGAATGCGGAACGGTACTTGGAGACAGACACACGTGACATTCAGTTTTGGAAATCGTTATGGAATTCAATATTCCGAGGTTCAGAGTATCAAGAGTGTGGCGAGAATAACAAACTTAAGGCATCACCTCTCACTGCGGACAGTGCAGAGAGAATCTGCCGGCCGGTGTGGCTGCTTTCTGTCGTGAAGTGAAGGTCGTTGGAGAGACTTTTTGAACACCCCGCACTTACGTTGACGACGATACTCTCAAAAAATGGATTTTTTATGGATGACAAAGCGCCATGTGACAGCGCCACAATTGTTTGAGTTTGGTTTGAAAAACATTTTGACCAGTTCGAGCTGAGTGTGGCTGAGCGGTTCTAGGCGCTTCAGTCCGGAACCGCGCGACTGCTACGGTCACAGGTTCGAATCCTGCCTCGGGCATGGATGTGTGTGATGTCCTTAGGATAGTTAGGTTTAAGTAGTTCTACGGGACTGATAACCTCAGATGTTAAGTCCCATAGTACTCAGAGCCATTTTCGAACACCTGAATCTACAGACACGCCACAATTCACATTCAGCATTAATACGATGGAACAAAATAATATTGCAAAACCTGTAAAATCTCGTAATCTTGTGGTTGGATTAAATGATCTGAATTACATTTTTCCACCTGGCGTCCCCATTTTGTAAAGTACTTACGTTTTAACACATCCCAATATAATACTTGTGATGCACTGTGTCTTTCATTATGTATATCTTACAGCCATTTGCTCGTTCTACTAGTTCACCAAGTTTGGGTAGCCCTTGGGGGAACCTGCAAAGTGCATACGCTATGAATTTTTTACTATCTTTAATATAAAAACTTTCAAAACCATATTTCTGCAAGAAGAGATAGCATCTAATCTTTGATGAATCAGATTACAAGTCATCAGAAAACTCGAAGTCTTGTGATCACAGAAAATTTTTATATGATGATCATAGATGTAATGACTCAATTTATCAAATGACCACACAGCAGCATTTGTCTCTAATTCTGTTGCCGAGTCAGCTCTTTCACACTGACACAACACCCTCTTCGTAAGGTTAATGTTACGTATTTCAGTATTCCCTTCATTTTTGCTTATTTGAAAGAGGCATAAACTGAGTCCTGAGCAGCATGCACCTGACGCAGTACAAAGATTCTTGACCATGACTGGAAGACACTAACTCTTTCTTTACGTTACCAAAAGCTTCTTGGTATTTTCTGACCATAGCCAATGAGCATTTTTCTTCAGTAAATTTACTAGTTCCTAATTGTTCATCAGATGATTAGGAACGTATTTCGTGTAAATGACATGAGACTGTACGATCCATTTAATTTTCTTTTTGTAGTAGGAGTAGGAAAGATTTTTACCGCACTTACTTTGTCCTGGTCAGGTGCAATTATGGTAGAAGACATGACATGGCCTGAAAATTTTATTTGTTCTTTGGTAAAGTTTGATTTGCCAAGGTTGGTAGTGGCACCTAATTCTCAAAATTTCACAAATACTCTATTCAAAAAAAAATGCTCTTCCCGTGTTGGCGTTGCAATCAATAAATCGTCAATATATACTTCGTCTAACAAATCAGAGCCTAAAACAGTCTCAGGGACTGAAATAAATACACCAGAACTAATGTTTAATCCAAAAGGTAGTACTTCGAACTGATACAAACGTCCGGAAAAATAAACGTTATATACCTTCATATTTCTTACGATAACGCAGCCTGCGGAAACGACAATTTCAGATCAATCGTGGGTAAATATTTTACTTCTTGGAATCTCTTAAGTTGTTCTCCGAGCTCTTCTGGTCTGGTACTAATTGTTACTATGATCTTATTTATGTTGCGAGTGTCCAGAACCAAACATAAACATCCAGCTGTTTTAGTGACTGCTAACAATGGACTGCTGGACGGTGATATCCGAGTGTCTATGTTCCAAACTATTATTTTACATATTTCCTGTTTGACTGCCTCTTTCTTCAGCCAAGGAATGGAATACGTCTGTCGAGTACAAGTCTCATGGCGAACGACATTCGTAATGTATATATTACCTTAGATGATTAGGAAAATATATTTACAAATAACAATAATAGTTCAGATAATTCAGTTTTGCGCTATTAGCTTGGATATTAAGATTCTTGTTCCTGAGCTTACGTCAGCTGACACGAGCTGCCGTTTCCATACTCGACAATGCCACTATGTGTCCACAGCACCTTCCTGGTTGTTATTTTTAATTTCAGATACTGGCAAAATTTGCCTTCGTGTGCCTTAGTGCATATAAAACTCAAAATGATTTCTTTCCCACCAACAACTACACTCCTGGAAATTGAAATAAGAACACCGTGAATTCATTGTCCCAGGAAGGGGAAACTTTATTGACACATTCCTGGGGTCAGATACATCACATGATCACACTGACAGAACCACAGGCACATAGACACAGGCAACAGAGCATGCACAATGTCGGCACTAGTACAGTGTATATCCACCTTTCGCAGCAATGCAGGCTGCTATTCTCCCATGGAGACGATCGTAGAGATGCTGGATGTAGTCCTGTGGAACGGCTTGCCATGCCATTTCCACCTGGCGCCTCAGTTGGACCAGCGTTCGTGCTGGACGTGCAGACCGCGTGAGACGACGCTTCATCCAGTCCCAAACATGCTCAATGGGGGACAGATCCGGAGATCTTGCTGGCCAGGGTAGTTGACGTACACCTTCTAGAGCACGTTGGGTGGCACGGGATACATGCGGACGTGCATTGTCCTGTTGGAACAGCAAGTTCCCTTGCCGGTCTAGGAATGGTAGAACGATGGGTTCGATGGCGGTTTGGATGTACCGTGCACTATTCAGTGTCCCCTCGACGATCACGGCCAGTGTAGGAGATCGCTCCCCACACCATGATGCCGGGTGTTGGCCCTGTGTGCCTCGGTCGTATGCAGTCCTGATTATGGCGCTCACCTGCACGGCGCCAAACACGCATACGACCATCATTGGCACCAAGGCAGAAGCGACTCTCATCGCTGAAGACGACACGTCTCCATTCGTCCCTCCATTCACGCCTGTCGCGACACCACTGGAGGCGGGCTGCACGATGTTGGGGCGTGAGCGGAAGACGGCCTAACGGTGTGCGGGACCGTAGCCCAGCTTCATGGAGACGGTTGCGAATGGTCCTCGCCGATACCCCAGGAGCAACAGTGTCCCTAATTTGCTGGGAAGTGGTGGTGCGGTCCCCTACGGCACTGCGTAGGATCCTACGGTCTTGGCGTGCATCCGTGCGTCGCTGCGGTCCGGTCCCAGGTCGACGGGCACGTGCACCTTCCGCCGACCACTGGCGACAACATCGATGTACTTTGGAGACCTCACGCCCCACGCGTTGAGCAATTCGGCGGTACGTCCACCCGGCCTCCCGCATGCCCACTATACGCCCTCGCTCAAAGTCCGTCAACTGCACATACCGTTCACGTCCACGCTGTCGCGGCATGCTACCAGTGTTAAAGACTGCGATGGAGCTCCGTATGCCACGGCAAACTGGCTGACACTGACGGCGGCGGTGCACAAATGCTGCGCAGCTAGCGCCATTCGACGGCCAACACCGCGGTTCCTGGTGTGTCCGCTGTGCCGTGCGTGTGATCATTGCTTGTACAGCCCTCTCGCAGTGTCCGGAGCAAGTATGGTGGGTCTGACACACCGGTGTCAATGTGTTCTTTTTTCCATTTCCAGGAGTGTAAATGAGACATTCCACTCCGAAGGTCGACTTCTGCATTCCTCCTTCTTCGATGTTCCATACAGAGTATACGGAACGCAGACAAGCCCTTAACTATGGTGAACGTGTATTCTGTCGCTCCACTTTGAAACAATACCTCAATCTGTGAATGAGTGCTAACTCTTTGTGTTCGTGCAGCAGTGGCTCCTTAGACAACACAGTTTAGCACAAGCAAAGTTGGAATCTCCTTTATTTCACATTTCTTACTGAAAAAATGTGAGAGAAGAGCATTTAATTTCGCCCCTGTGTCAACAGCTACGGTGGTTGGTATACCTGCTTCCTGAAATAAGTCGCCTGCATTCGCGACGCCACATTGTGGTACTTCAGTGCCGGAATCTGCCATTTCTTTAGTCGGCTCGGCTGTACTGTCGCCGTCGACTACAATTTGCTTTCGTGTGTAGGTACCCATCTCCATTTTCTCCGGTTTCCCCACTTTGTCATATTATTAAAAATTTCTCACTGAATTTCAGAATTATTTTCGAACTGAAAACAATCAATGAATCCAGGACACAATTAGAAGTAAATGCGCCGCAACAATATTCCGTAATCTAATACGACACCACGGTGACTCATTTAAATACAGAAGAATGGCTAGCAGTCCATCTTGATGACGAGTAGCTTTACAGCGGCCACGATGGACAACTTAATTTTAACAATGCATTGTGTAAGTTAGTATTACTTTAACTTTAAAAAATCAGCCACACAGTGTCTACTCGAATTTTGAGAAGCTGTCTAACTTCCTTAGGCGGGCTAGCTGCACCGGCTTTCCCAAACCTTTTCTTTACAGTTCGTTGTCGTGTTGGCAGTAAATTTCCGTTTCAGCCACGTGTCCATCTGACATCCAGATTCTCATCTGGACAACAACATCTCTACATCAGATTTGTCATCTCGCAGCTTGGATACATCAAAATGAAAATGCAACATAATTATACACGCAAATGTTGCACCGCGCCCCACGAGGTTTTACCATTTACGAGCCATAGTAATTTAACGCCACCACCACTTTTGTAGGGCCTGTATCCGACAGAAGCGAGGACAGCAGAGTCACAGTTCGGAGACAACGCCCAGATCATACGTAATTTGCGCTTGTTCAGAATAATGGCGAGTAACTGTTAAATGATCCACAAACAATCTCATGTATGCGCTTTGTTTATAGCAGAATGAAATCAATCAATGGCTGAACGCAACTGCATTCGGCACGTTGTGTCTCTTTGCCACGATCTGCTGCGCTCGCGGTTCTATCTAGCTTTTCTGAAACAAATATTACAAAATCGTTATTCATGCACAACTAAATAACAGCGGAGAGAACTTGGAGCTATAAATGATAACAAGAGCGTAAACCGTTTTTCACATATTTTTTTAGAAATAAAATTTGTATGTACCACAGAGACACCTATACAAAATACGTCTGCTTAGTTCGATGGAAACGAGAGAAGTGGGAAGATTCAGTTTGCTGAAAGAAGTTCTGCCCTTCTCTTATTCTAAAACATATGAATGTACCGTTCTTCCGATTCGTTTCAGCTACGTGCTATATTCTCTGATATCGTTGATCTGAATTGACAGCTCATACACGTTTTATTGCATTTTTTATAGGGAACTTGAAATGTTTCTTTAATAAAAGAGCGCACATTGCGCAAGCAAAATACTTTGAAATAATTCGTTTATAAAAAGAGAAGACATTCATCAAGTAATGCTTCAGTATTTAATAACCCGTGGCTATTTTTCGATGCAAACACCGAAAACTGCAACCACTGAATTTTGAAAAACTTGTTTATTCCATAAATCGTTTTTCGAAACTTTTCAGGCTCATTTTTGGATGGTGCACAGCAGGATACACGACTGCGTAATGCTGGGCGCTGACTCTGTGTCAAGAAGATGGGACAAAGTGGTTCAAATGGCTCTGAGCACTATGGGACTTAACTGCTGAGGTCATCAGTCCCCTAGAACTTAGAACTACTTAAACCTAACTAACCCAAGGACATCACACACATCCATGCGCGAGGCAGGATTCGAACCTGCGGCCGTAGCGGTCGCGCGGTTCCACTCTGAAGCGCCTTGAACCGCTCGGCCACATCGGCCGGCCAAGATGGGACATGCTTTAATTTATCGCCATATGACATTTACTCATGGCGATGCATTATACTCCATCTTCTTGTCACAGAGTCAACATCCAGCTTTACGCATTGAAGTAGTCATGTATCCTGCTGTGCACCTCCGAAAATGAGCCTGAAAAGTTTCGAAAACCGATTTATGGAATAAACAAGTTTTTCAAAATTCAGTGGTTGCTGTTTTCTGTATTTGTATTAGACAATAAACTGTTCTTAATGCAGGAGTGGATGATAAAAATGAATACATAACGCAACGTACTGAATGTATGTTCCTAGATCCCGTAAACTGACTTCCAGATTACGAAAAAACAGAGGTCCAAGCGTATGTGACGCCGGACGCATACAACTCACTATAAATCCTGTACGCAGAATGACTAGAAAATGATTGTGGGAATATGTACACCACGCGATTGAATTGACCTGTATATTGCCTGATGACCACCCTGGAAAAGCAATTGGAAAGACCTCACCCAAAATTTTCAACGCTGCGGACGAGCAGAGCGCCTCGCATGGATGGCACGACTCGGGATGCAGCTGGGGATGCCCGCTCGGACCTCCTCGGACCGACACGCTGCTGCAGTGGCGCCACCAAGAGGTAACCCGGAGTTGGCACGACTAATCGAAGCTGACGATTTGATATTTTTACTGATTGTTGCAGACATTATTTCGCTGTTTTAAATAGTAAGAAAATTCGGCGCAAAAAAGAAAGCGCATAGAGGTATGTTCTGTCTGTGCGACTAAATGAAAGGCAGTTTGTTTATTGCCATACGCGTTTCTCTTCTTTTATTTGTGAAGCGTCATCAGTGTCCTGTAAGACATATTTCCTTCTATTCATGTAATAAAGGTTCCATACCTTACCTTGAAACTAAGGGAGGCAGTGAGCTTGGAGTTTATACATATATATATTATAAATGTATACATTTATGTGTCTGTACTCTGTAAGTAGGCTGTTTAGGTTTTTTTATTGGTAACGCCACCTCAGTATGAAAATCACCGGCTGTGCCGTGTGCAGTCTGTGGCTGCTTTGCATTGTTGTAATACTCGCCATTGTAGTGTTAGGCAGCTGGCTGTGAACAGCGCGTAGCGTTGCGCAGTTGGAGGTGAGCCGCCAGCAGTGGTGGATGTGGGGAGAGAGATGGCGGAGTTTTGTAATTTGTCATGAACTGCTATATATATGATGATATCAAGGTAAATACATTGTTTGTTCTCTATTAATATCTTTCATTTGCTTACTATCCCTATCAGCAGTTAGTGCCTTCCATAGTTTGAATCTTTTATTTAGCTGGCAGTAGTGGCGCTCGCTGTATTGCAGTAGCTTGAGAGCGAAGATTTTTGTGAGGTAAGTGATTTGTGAAAGGTATAGTTTAATGTTAGTCAGGGCCATTCTTTTGTAGGGAATTATGAAAGTCAGACTGCGTTGCGCTAAAAAAAAAAAAAAAAAATACTGTGTGTCAGTTTAAGCACAGTAGTGTACTATTGTTTAAAAGGGGATGTTTCATATGTCGACCCTTAGCCTAGGATACCTCACTGGAATCTTCTGATTTTTTCTTGTAGTTGTGTAATTAGTGTAGATTTTGTTTATTGCTAGCGCGTAATTGTAGAGAGAATTTCCTTTGTAGTTGCAGTCTTTCATTGTTGTACAGTAAAACAGGTGTGGCATGCATGTAGATTTGCACCAAGTATTTCGCAGCTGCAATTAACTAGATATTATTTTCAGTGCTATGTTAATGTGTTCCCCTATTTTTGCTCTTCAAATTGTGTTTTTCTGTGTTGTCGTGTGAAATATTGTGACAATAATGGCGTGTGAAAAACGTAATACTAGGCTCCAAAGTAAACTGAGAAATGACGGTGAAGACGAAAGCAGTGTGTTAGCGCCGCAGAGTAATGAATTAACTAATGTTCAAAGTAATAATTTGGTAATTGTGCATAGGGAAATGGAGCGGGCGGCAAACAATGGCGTAGGCAGTGAAACAATTAGTGAGCAGGGAAGCATTATCGATCGATCGGTCGGCAATAGCTCGGCTCAGGAATCCGAAATGACACGACACGATCTCGCAAATACTGTAGATTCAGGTTTTGGATCCTCACCGTTTTCTCAAATAAGTCAAGACACATTTTCTGCTTGTCAAAATGTGAATGTTGCCGGTGAAAATGCACTGCCAAAAAGCATAGAGAAACAGATTACGGACACTAATACATTATTATTGCAATTAATGCAACAAATGGAACAAAATCAGAGATAAACACAGCAAAAGCTTCAAAAGTTAGACATAGTGGAACAAAATCTTAAAAAGTTAGACACCACACTTGAACAAACACGTGAGGATTTAACTAATGAGTTACATCACATTGAATCGAAATGTCAAAAAGTCTGTAACGACGTAAAAACACAAATTTGTGAGCATTTCCAACCTATTTTTTCGAGTCATGAAAATGCACTACAGAATCACGAAGCAGCCATAAAAGAACTGCAAACTACTGTTCATGAAAATCATGAGACCTTACAAGCTAAATTTGACTCAGTTGCATCTACCGATTCGGTTACGCAACTTGCAAAAACTCAGGAAAACTTGAAGGACACAGTAGATTCGATTTCAACACAAATGGACAATCTGAAACTTGGTTCAGAAAAACACACTGAGGAAATGTGTTCACTATCGGAGAAAGTAGCCGAACTTTCGGATCAGTTCACTAACTTATCTACGAAGGTAGATGATAATCTGAACGACACAAAACCGGTAGTCTTTAATGACACAGAAGAGAGCGAACAAATTAGGAAACTGAAACAAAATCTGAATCAAATTAATACGCAACACCAAAGAGAAATCCGCGAAGTACAAGATCAGCTGACACAGGTAGTACAAGAATTACGTATTTCAGAGGACACTCGCGCCCCAATACGGGAAGAGGGACATAGAAATACGGATCAACCACAAAATAATAACACAGGACACTTCGGAAATTATGAAAGAAATTGGCAAGGTGCACCGAATTTTGAGATGGAACCGCCGAAACGACGTAACAATGACCGATATGCTACTCGCCGACACGATGATTTTGACTATAAGCTGTTCATTACTACACGTAAATTCAAAACGTTTAAGAATTCTGCCAACGACATTCATCCACAAGCGTGGCTCCATCAATTCTCTCATTGTTTTCCTCCCAACTGGTCATTGGAGCACAGGTTAGAATTTATGTGTGGCTACTTAGAGAATGAACCAGCTGTAAGAATGCGATCGGTCATTCACGATTGCCACAGTGAAGGAGAATTTTACCATGCCTTCCTCACAGCATATTGGTCTCAAGCCACACAAGACCGAGTAAAACATAACATCATAATGATGAAACGTTTCGAACAATCTGAATTTTCCAGTCTTGTGAAATATTTTGAAGACATGTTACACAAGAATCAGTATCTTTCAAACCCATACAGCCCCTCAGAACTCATCCGCATTTGCTTAATCAAACTGCCTGAACATTTACGACATATTATTTTGGCAGGACGTTGCAAAGACGACATTGAAGCATTTCAAGGACTCTTACAAGAACTGGAAATTGACACTGACAATCGCGGAATGCACGAGCACAACAATTACAGATCACATCCGTCGCAATTCCGCGATGAAAGAAATAATAACTGGACGCGACAAGGCTATTCTCACAACACAAATCGTGACCGAAACAGACACCATCCGTATGACAACCGTTGGCACAGTAGTAATAATTACAGGGAAAGATCACCTCTCCGCGGTAATGACTATCACAGAGACAATCAGAGAAACAGACAATATGGGAACCAAAACAATTATTATTACGAGAGACAGAATAGCTTTAGACGCAACGGTCCAGCGCGCAGTTACGATTCAGGGAGAAATTCTCCACCACTTAACCGACCAGAAAGAAACCACAGAAACTACCGACATGACGATAGACGATATGATCGTAACGACAGACCTGAATTGCATCAGAACTGGCGGGATTTAAACAGGGCAGGGCCCTCTCGTCACGGTGAATTTGTAGAAGTTAGGTCTCCAAATCCCAATAACGACGCGCGCCAACAAAGAGACAATAGGCAATGACTCATACCGCAGGCAGCCACAAAACGTTCGTATGAGACTAACGACGCAGCTGCCGTAGCTAGTAATTACGTAAAAATGGAAGACATTAGGGACATCTTACTCCAAGAACACGACGTAAAACATAAAAACATGGCATATCCTGTGATTCACATTACAGTAAATGACGTAAAATTTACGGCAGTACTTGACTCTGGCAGTCCCATTTCAGTAATTAGTGAAACAGCCTTTAGCAAATGCAACAAATCGAACGATTGCCCCACACTTCCGTTAAGTAAGATTAAATTACAAGGTGCAATCTTTGGAAAAAGTGTAGATGTACGCCAACAAACCAACTTAGAATTGTTTTGTCAAGGCCACAGTTTCTCTATGAACTTTCTTACTGTTCCATTTTGTCGACGGAAATTATACTGGGAGTAGACTTTTTGAATAAATACAAAGCAATCTTAAGCTTTCACGATGCTGAAATAAGTTTAGAAAAAGAAGGTAAGTCAGTAGCTTTGAATTTTGAAGATTGGCTCTCAAACCATGACGAAGAAATTAATCGGCTTTACCTCCTGTTAGACAACAGTTCTGAATTTTCGACGGAACTTGACACTAACAATCACTCTGCAAGTACTGCCAGGGATGATATCGACGGCGCATTTGATACTAATGAGTTAATTCAGAATAAAATTCAAACAATTGAAAATTGTAATGACAATGATAGGCAAGACCTTTTTGAGATTTTACAAGCACATTCCACAGTTTTTACTCACAAAACAGGAACAATCAAGGGATTTCAATACCAATTTCGTGTTCGTGAGCATACTAAATTTTGTGTTAGACCATACGTAATTCCGGCGCATTATAGGGACCGTGTTAGAACAGAAATACAATCTATGCTTGACGAGGGCATTATTGAGCCTGCAGTAAGCTCATACAACAATCCATTACATGTTGTTGAGAAGAAAAATAGATCAATCAGGCTTGTCTTAGATTCGAGACAAATCAATACTATCATTATTCCTGAAACAGACAGGCCGCAAACGTTGGAAGAACTTCTTCAAAATTTCAATGGTGTAAAAGTGTTGTCTTCCATTGATCTCAGATCCAGCTTTTATCAGATCGAACTTCATCCAGAATGTAGAAAATACACAGCTTTCCTTTGTTTCGGCGTTTGTTATCAGTTTCGGAAACTTCCTTTTGGGTTGAACATTTCTTCAGCAGCATTCATTCGCGGGCTAAATTCCATATTACCTGAGTTCTTAAAACGTCACATCACCTTATATGTGGACGATATTCTAATAGCAGAAGCTTCATGGGAACAACATAATCGCATCCTCAACAGTTTGTTACGTATTTTTGCAGAATCTGGAATTACAGTTAACTTGGAAAAGTCTGAATTCGGTAGGTCAAAGGTGAGGTTTTTGGGACATATTATTTCTTCTGAAGGCATTTAGCCGGATCCTGAAAAGTTAGAAGCAATCAGAGCCATTCCAGTTCCATCCACAAAAAGACAAGTCCGTAGTTTTCTAGGTCTCGTAAATTTTTACCGTCGTTTTCTGAATATGCAAATCCTTGTTACACCAAAACTTTGTTCTCTCACTGGAAAAAATACTATTTGGAACTGGGACGAACAAGCACAATTGGAATTCAATTCTTTGAAAGAATCGCTACTTAACGCGCCAATACTAGCTCATCCAGATCTGTCACAAGATTTCTGCCTTAGCACGGATTCTTCTAAAGTCGGACTTGGTGCCCATTTATTTCAAGAAGCCATAGAAAATGACACTATTGTTCAGAAAACCATTGCTTTTGCTAGCCGAGTGCTAACAAAATCTGAAAAAAATTATTCCGTTACTGAATTAGAAGCTTTAGCTATCGTTTGGGCATTTAACAAATTCCGTTTCTTTCTTTCTGGTAAGCACGTAAAAGTATACAGTGATCATCGTGCATTACAATTTCTTATGTCTTCAAAATTAAATCATGACAGGTTAAAACGTTGGGCATTGTTTCTGCAAGAATTCCGCTTCACAATAGTCTACATTCCCGGCAAGGAGAACATTGTTGCGGACGCGCTGTCACGCGCACCGCCTGGGCTTGAGAAAAGTAACACAGAAGGCAACATTGAGAAAAATTTCAGTATTCTTTACATTCAGAAAGTCGCCTTTGAAAACTTCATCACCACATCTTTAAAGGACATTGCTCATGAACAAGATAAAGATCCGATTTGGAAAGACATCAAAAGCAAATGGCATGAAAAGTCACACACACAGATTCGGCATTATTATCTGGTTAGAAACAACATACTGTTCAAACGCTGCACTGTTGATGACAAGCTATGGGTACTTTGCATTCCTGACGACTTTGTTAATAAGCTCATTTGGTACATTCATTTCAGCTACGCACATTTTGGCCCACGAAAATGTTATCATATTCTTCGAACGACTTGTTATTTTAACAATATGGAAAAGAGAATTCGAAGAGTCTTGTCTATTTGTAAACTTTGTCAAAAGGCGAAACCATCTACTATCTCCCATCGTGCTCCGCTGTTTCCTATCATTCCTTCTAAATTAAAAGAATTTGCTGCTGTTGATCTCTTGGGACCGCTTGTCAGAACATCTAATGGATTTTCGTACGTTCTAGTCGCTGTTGAACTTACTTCAAAATTTGTTTCTTTCACACCGTTACGTAAAGCCACTGGACGGTCTGTATCCAACGCCTTTGTTAAAAATTTCTTACGTGAAGTTGGACACGTTAGTAAAGTCATTTCAGATAACGGACCGCAATTCAGATCTGCTGTTTGGTCACGCATGCTTCGCAACCATAAAATCAAACCTGTTTTTATTTCATTGTACTCACCACATTGTAACCCCTCCGAACGGACTATGAAAGAAATCAATAAGCTTTGCAGACTTTATTGTCACAGAAAGCATCAGCATTGGGACAGATATTTACACTTATTTCAAAACGTGCTGAATGAAATGCCTCATGATTCCACTGCTTTACCACCTACTCTTGTACTGAAGAATGAAGAACCACTGAACAGAATCAGAGAGCTTGTACTTTTCCCGAATACACGTAAACTTCGACACAAAGACATAATTGATTTGGCTCTTAAAAATATAAAATCTGCAGCAGATAAAAGGAGAAAACTACACGGTAAAGCAAATGCAAAGAAATTGTATATTGGTCAGAAGGTTCTCATTAAAGCTCATTCATTGTCACATAAGAAGAAACACTTGGGTCACAAATTCTTTCTAGTTTACAATGGACCTTACAGAATCCGACGTATACCACATGATAATTGCGTTGAAGTTGAAACTCTGCGTACTAGGAAGAGTAAAGGTTTACACCACATTTCACATGTAAAACCGTTTATTGAGAGATGATCTGCTTTTTAACTTAGCCTTTGCCATAAAATTTTTCACTTTACATTACTAGTATGCTTGTCAGATTTAGAATCTGTTAACATGCAACAATGTTTGAAGTTAAATATCCAGTCAAGAACCAAGAGAACTTATTTCAACAGAAATTACGAATGCATTGTTATAGGGAACAGACGACACAGTGTTGTATTTGTACATTCTTGGTTGTTAGCTGCACGATTACGTAACGACTATCAGGCTTACATACTTAGGACACATACTGGTACTGCTAATGAGATTCTAATGCAACATTTTGGTTTACTTGAAAATACATTCTGGATTTAAAGTACTTTCTGTGAGATACCAGATGATACAGAGGTTAGTTTATGTGACAACTACACGACTATATCACGACGCTACTAATGTGTGACACAATTCACCTTGTTGCTTTTGCCGTGTATCTGTTTTACATCTGCACAGTTTTTCTGAATTCTTCTGGAAAGTAAAACATGTTTTAGTAGTAACTCTTGTGGTATAGCAACAATGAGACAGCCTTTTTCGTGGCACAACAATACGTTACAGTACAGTACTTTCTTCATCACAACAATAAGCGTAATAACTACGATATCTATACGTAAAGCATTTCACTTTTGTGTATCATGAGGTAAGTACATTGACTTGTGCAGAACTTAGCTTTCGGAGGACGATAACTACGACACTTCCACAGAATTATCTTACAGCAAGACGCACATTTAGCGCTACAGGACACGCATTTGAGTGATCAATTTTGTACTTAAACCATTTATTTTTCAAGATTTTTGAATTACAAAGAAAGTTTTCCATGATACATTTCATTCCATTGCTGTAATCTGTAACACCTGGGGGTATAATTACATGTATCCTCAGGGGGATACACGCCTACTTTGTGTACCATGTGTTTGGCACGCACAAGGAGCCCTAGCTAATATGGTATTTGCTTATACAACTTTACACATCGGTACCATATTTCTCTAACACAGAATTACACAGCTATCTGATTATTTGACAGAGAAACAAACATTCTTTTTACTACGTCAGTGACAGATGTTTACGCAATTACACAGTTGGATAACTTCACACTTACGAAATTGTATTTTGTCTGTACTTTGTGAACTGTTCATATTTTTTTGGAACCATTGTGATACTATGAGAGCTTTGAATGATGTATTTGGTAAGGGAGCATGATTTTAAAGTACGTTTGAGGTAGATGACACCATTGAAATGAGCAGAGAATTTTTTTTAGGTTTTGATATTATTGCAGAAAGCTACGACGATTTTGAGATTTGACTGAGGTATTATGATGTTATTTTTACGACGACGATATGTTTTATGCTGTTGAGGTACGTTTATGATCAATAAGCTGATGCTATATGAGGAATTTGATTATGTGTCGACGATATATATATGTGTAATAAGGTAAGGAGTAATGAATAGTGATTTAGGGACTCTGATATGTGAAAAAGGATGTTGGAAACCAAGAATCGTACTTTAAGAGTTATGAAATGTGTGTAAATGCGTGAATGTATCACAATGCTGGCGAAAATTTTTTGGACGCTATTATATTTATAGGATTTTGTTTCTACAGATTTGTAACCCAAATTCTTGACCTGTGACATATTTTTATATGAGACTGCCACTGTAGCGCAAACTGCTGTCGTAAATATTTCCGTAAGAAAGTTAAGTGACCACCTGCACGTAATGCGTCGTGGGCACGCAGCTGTGTCAGACGCTGGGAGAACAAGTCATTAGTGAGTGCCTCGTCAGAAGCACAGGTAAAAAAAAAAAAAAAGGAAAGGGGAGGCCATTGTCCTCGCTATTGACATTTCCTTGTTGAAAGCATACTGTGGTGCTCTTAATTTATGATATTTACAGCAATGCCTAATGAAATGAGGAGAAATATTTTTATGTCTATACACCTGATTATGACAAGTGTCTTACTACGAGAGTTGAGAGCTACTGACTTACGAAATGCCACATAGCTATTGAATGATGTTTTTATGCTTTGGTTTGCGTAATTGCTTATTTCATTTGATATCTAGTTTCCAGCTGTGTTGCAGCATGGGTTTAAAAAAAGAAATTCATTTGCTAATGTGAACACTTTCTGTCAACAGATCTATTAAATAATTATTTTATGACCCACATTCTTCGAAAAAGGAGCTCTTGGAATGGAAAGAACAATAAGAAGGGACTAATAACAGGAACTGCATACATAATTTTCTTTTCAACTACTTGGTAATTTTTTTTTCGTAGAGTAAGTTTTTGTGATGCATCACTCTAGTGTTAAGATGTGACGTAAGTTTTAAACATGGCCATTTTTACTGTAATATTTTTTCTGCTTGAGCTATGTCATGTTTAGGTATAAGTTGCTGCTGTTTGCCAGGCATAGTGTTATTGAATTTGACTTTGTATTATTCTGTTAAGCCAGTTTTACTAATGATTTATTTTTATTGTTTGCTGCACATTGCCTTAGATTAGTTGTAATATTACAGTTGCTTTGCTAATTTCTTAATGCTGCTTGCTTCGCAAATCTGCGTTTTTTTCATTGCTGTTTATATTAATTGTTTTATGTGATGCTGCATTGCCTCGTCCCTTAGTTTAGCATCTGAGCTCAGTAGATTTAAGTTAGCTTAAGAGGGGTAGACTATATAAGAAACAGATTTGGCAAAAATGAGTATTGTGCACTAAGAAATAATTATTTCGAAAGAAATATGAACAGAGTAGAGAAAACAGGTATAGATAGGACTTTTTGGAAATAATGAGGAACGAAGGGAGATCTCCGAGAAGTAAAGAAAGTTTTGTTTGCAAAATACTGCAGTAAAACAAACCCTGTCCTTTCCTTTTGTATTATTATGCTATGTGTTTGTGTACCCTTGTGTATTTGTGTACTTCCTGTCTTCAGTTGTTTATCTGATAAGACCTATGTTGTAGAATTTTTCTAATACTATGTTATTTACTTTGTAAAGATGTTTAGACATTGTTTATTCTGGTTTGTTGCTCACATGTGAAGGTGATGTTTCAAAGGTTCTTCTGATCTCTATGTGTTTACTTATGTCATAATTCCTGTAACATTGATGTATATGTTTATTTCTATTCTGTTGTAAAGCCTGTACTACAAATGTTATCTGTATTGTTATGTTCTTGAATGATGTATTTTGTACCTTGTTATTGTATTCTTATGTTATAAAATTGTAATTGACACCAGGTCTTCAAATTAAGTATATTTTCACTGCACACGATTCTGTTGGTCATAGTATATGGTCAATATGTGAGAAGTAGGGACTGTTAGTGTTTGCATGTGTGTTAATAATTCAGCAAGGGACTGGATAACAGCATTGCTGGTTCTAAGGACAATTCCAAAAACTTTGTGAGTGCACAAGTGGTGGTTATGGACTTGCTATATTATCCGCAAGACTCTTCAATGGTGATTGTGCACCTGCACAGTCACAACAGATGGCTGCTGGCCATCTCTACAAGGACTACAGTGGGTCTGCGTCTTTGCTGACTCGCCAGTACCGTAATCTCTACAAGGACTACAGTGGGTCTGCGTCTTTGCTGACTCACCAGTACCATTATTTCTACAAGGACTGCAGTGGGTCTGCGCCTCTGGTGGCCCACCAATACCGTAATCTCTACAAGGACTACAGTGGGTCTGCTCTGTGATGACCTACCAAACGATATTCTTCAAAACTTCGATTGACTCCGCTGTGGGTTTGCTCTGTTGTGGCCCATTAACTGCCTGCATGTCAAGAGTCAGCACTGTCTTTCCGTTGGAAGGACAACACTACTTCTTCAAGACTGCATGGAAATCCACTACTTCCGTGTGCATTTTCTTTTATTGCTCAGACTTTGAGAAAAACACTGCTATTTTACCGTCATGAACGACCAGGACTGTCTTTATGGACTGTGAGAAAATTTGAGCTTTTGACCAACATTGTATCAATAAGTGTGTGCATTTGATTTCTTTGTTATTGTAATTACGATTATGAAAAATTTTAACAAATATGTATTGGCCAGTGCCCAACAAAATTTGTAAAATTTTTTGTGGGGAGCATGGGGGCTATGTAAGTAGGCTGTTTAGGTTTTTTTATTGGTAACGCCACCTCAGTATGAAAATCACTGGCTGTGCCATGTGCAGTCTGTGGCTGCTTTGCATTGTTGTAATACTCGCCATTGCAGTGTTAGGCAGCTGGCTGCGAACAGCGCGTAGCGTTGCGTAGTTGGAGGTGAGCCGCCAGCAGTGGTGGATGTGGGGAGAGAGATGGCGGAGTTTTGTAATTTGTCATGAACTGCTATATATATGATGATATCAAGGTAAATACATTGTTTGTTCTCTATTAATATCTTTCATTTGCTAACTATCCCTATCAGTAGTTAGTGCCTTCCATAGTTTGAATCTTTTATTTAGCTGGCAGTAGTGGCGCTCGCTGTATTGCAGTAGCTTGAGAGCGAAGATTTTTGTGAGGTAAGTGATTTGTGAAAGGTATAGTTTAATGTTAGTCAGGGCCATTCTTTTGTAGGGAATTTTGAAAGTCAGACTGCGTTGCGCTAAAAAAAAAAAAATACTGTGTGTCAGTTTAAGCACAGTAGTGTACTATTGTTTAAAAGGGGATGTTTCAACTCTATATTAAAAATAATTGTTCAGACTTTGTTCTCAGAGGGGAAAGTACATGAACACAACAACAGAGCAAAGGATAATTTAGACATACCACGCCACAGATTAGCAGGAACTGGAAACTGCCATAAAGAAAAAACACTCAAAATGTTCAATAAACTGTCAGTTCATGTTCAGTCTATCGATAGAATTTCTTTTGAAATTCAGTGGTACAGCTGGCTGTCAGCTCAACCATTTTATGACATTAAGGAATTCTTTGATATGCCTGAGGAGGGTATTAGCATTTAAAAGTTTTCTGTAGTTAAACATTTTATTGTGTGCTGTGGTTACGTCGTGTGTAATTACATAGTGTATACAATACACAATACACTACGTACAGGGTATACCATACTATACTATACTATATTATATTATAGTATAGTATAGGTTACTGCATTAACTTCTAAAACCTATCCTGGTGTAATTTGCTACACTGCCATGCTTAAAACGTATACTATAATGTACTGACATTATTTTATTATTACGTATGTACTTGTACATCCTGTATGACGAATCCAATATCATTGTAAAATGACCTATGGTAAATAAAATTACTGATTCTTGATTCTATGTAGTGGCTGTATTATGTTGTACTTACAATATCTTACTTTCTCATATTTTTCCCTTGTTTTTCAGATTACACTCAACTTTTGTAGCGCAAATTTCGTTAGATGAAATTATCATTTCTTACGATTTCCAGTGTTGTTCACCGGAAATCGGCCATCTGGAGCATGGGGACTAATGAACACATCTCCAGGACCGCACACATGGGTAAAGAGCACTAGAAATCGTAAGTAATACCAACGATAATTTCGCCTCACGAAATTTGTGGTACAGTCTAATCTGAAAACCAAGACAAAGACATGACAAAATGTAACATAGTAACATGTTCTAACTACTACATAATACACTTATTATATGTATAGGAAGAGACGTGCATTCAGTGCCACTGAAGATGCTTCACGAATAAAAGAATCGGAAAGCCTATGGTAATAAACAAACTGTCTTTTATTTAGTTGCACCGAAGGAACATGCGTCAATGCATTTTGAAGCAACTAAGGAACGACGGAAAACAGAAAAAATGACGATGATAAAGAAAGTGCAATTTGACAACTTCAGTGTGCACAGACCTGATACCCTATGTAAAGATGAACGATAAATTAAATGTGAAACTCACTACAAGTGGAAGTACCTAATGCTTAAAGCAGTCGGTGGTGATGATCTACTGAGACGACATACTGTAAACAAATGAAAGTATAAAACGATATTTCTCGCTTTACACGGTGTTCGTTGACGTGCGGGTGCGGGATCGTATACGCCGCGGTGAGGAAATAGCTTTGTGGAAGAGAAAGATAAATTCACTGATTTCCGGAGAAATCCGGCAGGATGGAAAGGAAGTCGCCCGGCGTTGCGTGCGAGGCGCCACCGCCTCACGTGTGCGTGTGTGCAGCAGCGGGGGGAAGCCCTGAGCCCTGAGCACTGCCCTCTCTCCGGCTTCTGGGCTTCTGGGCCACCGCAGCGCAGTTTGCGACACCTAAACTGCTCACCGCGGCCGCAGCGGACGGCGGGCCCTCAAGTGTGAAACAGCCACGAGCGTTCCAAAACACTCACTCTTCCGCTGATGCATTGCGGAACTACGCACGAAGTACAACCGAGCAACACAAAACTTAAAAATCCCCTTCGTGTCGCGGTCATCGGAGACGGCCCATTATAAAGGTAGCAATGAGATTCTTGTGTCTACTGTGGCAGATAAGAACGAGAAAAGACCTAAATCATTCGGAGGAATCGAAACTTCGCACAACTCAGCAACTAGCTGTAACATGGTAGTAATTTCCCAATTGCGTGAAGAATTTAGAGACAATATTTCCGATCATACTGCAGTGAAAAATTCATTTCACTACCAATCAATGATAATTACTCGCATAGGACAGGGCGGAAGCATCTGCTTTGTTAAGCAGGGCCGGCCGGGGTGGCCGAGCGGTTCTAGGCGCTACAGTCTGGAACCGCGCGACCGCTGCGGTCACAGGTTCGAATCCTGCCTCGGGCATGGATGTGTGTGATGTCCTTAGGTTAGTTAGGTTTAAGTAGTTCTAAGTTCTAGGGGACTGATGACCTTAGAAGTTAAGTCCGATAGTGCTCAGAGCCATTTGAACCATTTTTCTGTTAAGCAGGTTTACGTTTAATCCAATATGTGTTCCCAAACCTATTCAATGACACACACACTCCAACAGTCACCTCTCAAATAATAATAGCAAATGTACTGCCGAAAAACGTGGAATGCAAAATAGTTCAAGCAGTAACTCCGTCTCTCTTAGTAAGGCGGCTCGAAATGATTGTAGGTTATTTTAATTAAAAATTTAGCTTTTATGATGAGCGGTACTTCGTGAAAACTGCAGTTTCGCAAGAAAACTGTACTTAGCAAAAGAGAAAGAAAGTAATTAAAAAGTAACTCATTGTTTCCGTCTAGCTGGGTACGTAAAGAAATCCACTACTGATGACAAACAATTTGAGACAGCGTCTGCCGTAAAATATCTAGGCGTAACTATCCAGAGCGATCTTAAGTGGAATGACCACGTAAAACATATAGTGGGGAAAGCAGATACCAGACTCAAATTGATCGGAGGAATCTTAAGGAAATGTAACTCATCCACGAAAGAAGTTGCTTATAAGGCGCTTGTTTGCCAGATTCTTGAGTATTGTTCATCTATCTGGGATCCCTATCAGGTAGGACTGATAGACGAGATACAGAAGATCCAAAAAAGAGCGTTGCATTTCGTCACGGGATCGTTTAACTTACGGAGATGCTAAACAAACTCCACTGGCAGACGTTACAACAGAGGCGTTGCGCGTCACGGAGAGATTTACTGTTGAAATTTCGAGAGAGCGCTTTTCTGGAGGAGTCGGACAACATATTACTTCCCCCCAGATACATCTCCCGTATTGACCACGAGGAGAAAATTCGAGACATTAGAGCCAATACAGAGGCTTACCGACAATCATTTTTCCCACGAACTATTTGCGAGTGGAGCAGGGTTGGACGGATCAGATAGTGGTACCGAAAGTACCCTCATCCACACACCATTAGGTAGCTTGTGGAGTCTGATTGAGATGTAGATGTGAACAAGTCACGGAATCAGCTGAAAAATGCGGTATTGCGCAACGCAAGTTGCTCCTGGTTCTGTGCAGATGTGGCGCAACCGTAATGTAATGTAGGACAATGGTAACACATCTAGACAATGTGAAGCTTCTTTAGAATCCGTAGCATATTTATGGAATATGCTAAGTGCCGTAACTCATTTGAATACCTAACAAACACAGAGTACTGATGCGCTGCCAGCTCGTAGCTACTTCCTGCTTTTCGGATATTATACGTCCCTCGCATTCCTTCCTGCAGAACAAAAGAAACTTACTTTCAAATTTCTATTGTTTATTTCTGTAGGTAGAGCGGATAAAAAATACATTATACAGATTTATCATAATGACAGTAATCATAACTGGAAGAAAGTGTCCTGCCGTGAAGGTGCGAAAGCCAACACGGCCACAGGTGGCGTCCCCTATCTAATGTTCTTGGCTCACACGCTTCGATGTTTGACTTTTCTAAGCGTTCCAGTAATGTTATGTAATACACAGATTCGAAGGACATTGTATGTTAGTTATTACGACACTTTGACTCTCATCACTTGGTGTTCGTATACTCGTGTCACGTCGCTTTGGCCGCCTGTGATTAGAGATTTCGCGAAACATGAGTGCAGGTAATGTCTTCACTTTCTCAAACGCTAAAAAATTACTTCTCATCCACATTACTCATTTTTGTCAGTTACGATCTTAATTCTAAAGCACAAGAATTGTAGCAAATAATTTTGCATTATTTGTAAAGCATATAAATTTTGTGTGGTATACTTTGCAGAATGAAGTATTCGAGAATGCATTTGTGCTTGACGCAAGCATTGATCGGTAAGAGTAAGAAGACTAACCCGATGCCGACGGTACTCTTTCGGCCCTGAAATAGCCGGCCTGAGTGGCCGAATGGTTCAGGCGCTTCAGTCTGGAACCGCGCGACAGCTACGGTCGCAGGTTCGAATCCTGTCTCGGGCATGGACGTGTGTGGTGTCCTTAGGTTAGTTAGGTTTAAGTAGTTCTAAGTTCTAGGGGACTGATGACCTCAGATGTTAAGTCCCATAGTGCTCACAGCGATTTTGGCCCTGAAACAAGGAAATGAAATAAGAGCCAGGCACTTACCGCTATAGAGGAAGACGTGAAATGACGACAGCATTGGACATTACGACTGAAATGCTAATGCCCTGTTGAGACACGCGGTATCTGCATTAAAGAGTTTTACCTCGCGAGGGAAGCGTTACTTGCACCGTTTTCCATGAACAGTAGTGTCGTCCTTTGAATTCAGAGGACGCTAATAAGTTACACTATTTAAAATTTCTTTAGTTTTTGGTGCCTTCACTGGCCCTTTCGGAAGTTGTGTTACAATGTATCTGTAGGAAACTGCGTAAGTACCGGCCGTGTGCTTTTAAAATACGAGTTATGAACACCTGTTAAATTAGACGGAGCATTGTCTACTGCAGTTATCACACTGCTTTACTTCAGTTATATGTAAGAGCAGTTGCGTACTACATCGTCGTCAGTCAGAAAAATGGTTTCAAATCACATAGTGTAGAGCAAAAACAGAATAGGTACTGGCACGTATGCAGTTGCCTATACTCCGGTGCAATATCGTTTTGAATGCTTGTTTTCTCATCTGCTAGACTATGAGATTTTATTGTCTATCAGCTCAATATAACGCCTGCTCACAGGCGTTTCAATATACACTCCTGGAAATTGAAATAAGAACACCGTGAATTCATTGTCCCAGAAAGGGGAAACTTTATTGACACATTCCTGGGGTCAGATACATCACATGATCACACTGACAGAACCACAGGCACATAGACACAGGCAACAGAGCATGCACAATGTCGGCACTAGCACAGTGTATATCCACCTTTCGCAGCAATGCAGGCTGCTATTCTCCCATGGAGACGATCGTAGAGATGCTGGATGTAGTCCTGTGGAACGGCTTGCCATGCCATTTCCACCTGGCGCCTCAGTTGGACCAGCGTTCGTGCTGGACGTGCAGACCGCGTGAGACGACGCTTCATCCAGTCCCAAACATGCTCAATGGGGGACAGATCCGGAGATCTTGCTGGCCAGGGTAGTTGACTTACACCTTCTAGAGCACGTTGGGTGGCACGGGATACATGCGGACGTGCATTGTCCTGTTGGAACAGCAAGTTCCCTTGCCGGTCTAGGAATGGTAGAACGATGGGTTCGATGGCGGTTTGGATGTACCGTGCACTATTCAGTGTCCCCTCGACGATCACCAGTGGTGTACGGCCAGTGTAGGAGATCGCTCCCCACACCATGATGCCGGGTGTTGGCCCTGTGTGCCTCGGTCGTATGCAGTCCTGATTGTGGCGCTCACCTGCACGGCGCCAAACACGCATACGACCATCATTGGCACCAAGGCAGAAGCGACTCTCATCGCTGAAGACGACACGTCTCCATTCGTCCCTCCATTCACGCCTGTCGCGACACCACTGGAGGCGGGCTGCACGATGTTGGGGCGTGAGCGGAAGACGGCCTAACGGTGTGCGGAACCGTAGCCCAGCTTCATGGAGACGGTTGCGAATGGTCCTCGCCGATACCCCAGGAGCAACAGTGTCCCTAATTTGCTGGGAAGTGGCGGTGCGGTCCCCTACGGCACTGCGTAGGATCCTACGGTCTTGGCGTGCATCCGTGCGTCGCTGCGGTCCGGTCCCAGGTCGACGGCCACGTGCACCTTCCGCCGACCACTGGCGACAACATCGATGTACTGTGGAGACCTCACGCCCCACGTGTTGAGCAATTCGGCGGTACGTCCACCCGGCCTCCCGCATGCCCACTATACGCCCTCGCTCAAAGTCCGTCAACTGCACATACGGTTCACGTCCACGCTGTCGCGGCATGCTACCAGTGTTAAAGACTGCGATGGAGCTCCGTATGCCACGGCAAACTGGCTGACACTGACGGCGGCGGTGCACAAATGCTGCGCAGCTAGCGCCATTCGACGGCCGACACCGCGGTTCCTGGTGTGTCCGCTGTGCCGTGCGTGTGATCATTGCTTGTACAGCCCTCTCGCAGTGTCCGGAGCAAGTATGGTGGGTCTGACACACCGGTGTCAATGTGTTCTTTTTTCCATTTCCAGGAGTGTATCAATTAGTGTTTTCTCCATTATTTATACTTTCCGCGTTTTCTCCGAATCGTTGACAGCGAACGCTGGGGTAGTGTATTGCACAGCTCCACAGCCGATTTCTTGCCACACTCTCATTCCCCACGTATGGTGCTCGGTGTGTAACAACATATACGTTAACGAACCACCACAACATAACTGAACCTCTTTGCTGTTGTTGGACAAGAAGGGAAGTGTTAGCCGTGGACTTATTCAAATAATGGCAGCAGGGGCACTGAGCGATTTTGAAAGGCCACGGAAAATGTGTCAGCGTTTATTTACAGTAAGGGTAGTTTTTGAAAGTTCATTTTGGTGTATGTGGACCAAAGTATAGATATATGCCTGAAATATATAAACGGAGAAAACAGCCAATATAATATTACATAACAGCTATGTGATTCCGTCAGAGCAATGTAGCAGAGAAAAATGAGAAATGAATCTGGCGTACTGATTTAATGAACTGTATATTACAGCATCTTCTTCTCCTCTCCTAAGCCGGCAAGGGTGGCCGAGCGGTCCTAGGCGCTACAGTCTGGAACAGCGCGACCGCTACGGTCGCAGGTTCCAATCCTGCCTCGGGCAGGGATGTGTGTGGTGTCCTTAGGTTCGTTAGGTTTAAGTAGTTCTAAGTTCTAGGGGACTGATGACCTCAGAAGTTAAGTCTCATAGTGCTCAGAGCCATTTGAACCATTTTCCTCTCCTAATAGGAATGTAATACTGTCTTACAAAAAAGTAACATTACACAGGGTGTTTCCGTAAGAGCGTGCAAAAAATTAATAGGACATATAGGATGGTCCACTGAACCATTTGAGGTAGGGAACCTGCGTCGGAGAAGCCAGCTTAAGCAGATAATAGAAATAAAATCGTATTACTGTGTACTTCTTTTTGCATTAGTTAACTGCAGACACCATCACTGACACGATGAACGTACCATTTGTACTGTATCTTACAAAATGTGCTGAAACTGACGGCCGTCAACCTCAGAGCAAGCATGACATCGGCGAACAAGATTCTGACAAATATCCCTGGTATGTTTGGAATCACAACACAGGCGGCTACATTGGTTCAAGTGGCTCTCAGCTCTATGGGACTTACTTAACATCTGTGGTCATCAGTCCCCTAGAACTTAGAACTACTTAAACCTAACTAACCTAAGGACACCACACATCCATGCCCGAGGCAGGATTCGAACCTGCGACCGTTAGCAGCAGCGCGGTTCCGGACTGAAGCGCCTAGAACCGCTGGGACACAGAGGGCGGCGTGGCTACAATTGTGGCAACTAATTCCATCTGCATATCCACTGGAGCCTCGTCCACAAATGATATCGCCATAGGACTTAATCAAGGGGATACAGGCCACGTGACCTCGCAGGCCGTGGAACAGGACCTCCTATCCCAATCCGGCGATAAAGAAATACTGTACCGGTACTGCTCCACCGTATTCTACTGTACTTCTCTGAATAGTACTGCGTAATGAATGTGTTTGTCGTCGATTCATACCACGTTCCGTCATGGGACAATGTGAATACCATACAACAGAGCCACATTATGGACAAATAAAGCAAACAAAACTGCATCATAACTTCCTGGTAATCAGGCTCGTCCTCCTCCTTTCGTTGCAGGAAATAAAGAAGGTACATGTAAATAAACAGTACAATACGTGTAAGCTTGCACCCATGTTGATATTCTTCACGGGTTTGCAGCCGGATCATGTCGTCGTCCAGACACAATATTTCGGCGGACCAGCTGGCCGCCATCTTCAGGTGAGTTAATGCTTGTGCACTGCCTCGCCGGAACCGAATTCCAGCCACAACGACGGAAACCTTTGTACTCCAACGGACAGAGCATGGCGGCAAGTAGACACGCAGCGCGCCGGTGGGAGAAGACGGCGGAAACGATAAATCGCAACAGCACTAGCTGGAAGAATCCAGTGATCGAAAAGAAGACCGTTGTTGTTTAATGTCGGACAAAATCGGATTCCGTATCTTACTTAGAGGTTAACATTTATCCCTGTTAATAATATTACTGGATAATCTAATTTCAATGGATTCTTTAAGAACACATTCCCAATAGCGAGGAGCAGGAGTGATCAATTGTGTCTTGTCATACATCATCCTGTGTCCTTCGTTAAGGCAGTGTTCCGCCACTGGCGACTTCTCAGGCTGGAACAACCGGGTGTGCCGATGATGTTCCACGCACCGATCCTGAATAGTTTGAATAGTTTGACCAATATAATTATTTCCACAGTGACACGGAATTTCATAAACCCCGGGCCTCCTCAAGCCCAAATTATCTTTAACTGAGCCAAGAAGTGCTCCAGTCATGGCCACCGGCGTAAAAACACTTTTAATATTATGTTTTCTTAAAATTCTTGAAATTTTGGATGATATACTTCCCGCAAAGCGTAAATAAGCTGGAAAACAATAATGCTCGACAAAGCGGTAGACAAGTTTACCTCCATATCGCCTTAAGCTGGCTTCTCCGTCCCCAATTGTTCAGTGGAACATTCTCCATGTCCTGTTACATTTTTGTACGGCCTTGCGAAAACGCCCCGTACCTTGCGCCTCAAAATCTGATAGTAGATAGCAACATCGTAAAGTAGTCTACAGAACCGCGGATAGAATTAAATAATTAAATTATAACTGTGGACATTCGGCTCAGGTCATTCTGCATTTCAGTGTTAATTGCTCGATAAGAAAGTCGGTTGGACACGGGATATTTGTCTACGGTGTTTAGCATCGACTTCTTATGGTCCATAGATAGTCGTCACCTTCAGGTGCGAGACACGACCTACGAACTACAAAAAATTCGACTGTGCATAACCTGGACACGGTTCCAGCGTCTTAATCAGTGTGCCAGGGGTACATCACGTGTTCTTTTCTTTTTTCCGTTTATTAGTTTCCTACAGGAAGACCAATGTAATTCCTGAGACTGGACAACGACCTGTTGGGAAAGGAAACCACAAGGTGGTCGGTCGTCTCGAGGGGAGCCACCGGCGCGGCGTCAGCCCGCCAGGGACCCACTGCGCGGTCCCCCCCCCCCCCCAGCCCCCCGTCCAGCTGCCGCCTCCGTCTTTCCGCCTTCCTGGTAGTCGCGGCGGCGGCCGCCACCGCAGCCAGGCAGCAGCGTCGGCGGCTATATAAGCGGTCCCCGGCGACTGACTGCTTACTGCACGGACCCATCACACAGGATGGCGGCCGCCGGAGCTTCTGCCGCTCGCTGTCTGCTGCTGCTGCTGCTGCTCCTGGGCTTCGCGTCAGCTTCTCCGTTGCTGCTCAAAGGTGAGTCCAGGCTTTCCATTCCGGCCGGCTGACGATGCGACCAGGACGCACTCGCACTACAACTGAATGCTCGTCAGCTGCCTGCTGTTCGTAGCGTGACTCGTGACACCAGCAATTATTTTCAGTCCGAGGCTCAGTCTTTCGTTGAAAGCAATGACCTCTTTTACTCTTCTGCTGCCCTGTTACGCCTAACGCTGTAAGGAGTTTCTTTGAGGATTTACTCCCTCAGCTTTTAGCGATCCCTCTTGCCCACAACACAGTGGTGGTTCCTCTCTTCACGATACCTCTTCACTCCCACCTCCGCCAACAGTGGTGTGCCAGAGGTATTCCTCACGCCGAAGCCATTAAAGGGGCATGTTTTTGGTGTACGGAAGGTGTTTTATTCCCTCGAATCCTCCAGACAAGTCCGGCCCGCCACTGGAGACGCGACCGATTGGAGACCAGCCACGCCCCCCCCTCCCCCCCCCCCCCCACTGCACCAGCCCCCTGAGAAATCCTGACGATGATGCGTAACACCAGCAGCTTTCTGATCTCTAATATCCTGTTTGAGAATACTTCTTCATATATAAGTGACATACAAATTTGTTACTCTTATAACAATGATGACGAGCGGAAGTTATTTGGCGACAACGTTAAGCTTTGCCGACAACTATGAGTTCAAATCAACGTCCAAATACTTCAAGACAACAAAACATTCGTCATGGTTTTCTGTCCACCCGTCAATATCTCACTCCCCTCTCCTCTCCTCCCTCCGTCCACCTAGTTAAGGTATACAGGCAATTTACAAATAATGAGGACTGTAGAACGCGCTTGACTTTGGACATCGGTCCCTTAGGGACTACGGCAGTGTGTTAACCCGGACTCTGTAAAATTTTTCTGGGTTTGTGACCGCATTGTTAATATGTAAAACTACAGACGTCTCGGCCACTGTTGCGAGTGACATTCCACAGGGTGTTTTTGTTTACTCGTGAATGGGAAAACTGTTGACATGGCTGCTATCTAATTCTGATAGGCTGTTAACGATGGAACTTTTAACGTCTCTCTCCCCCATAGAGGATGGAGGAGAGGGATGTTCCATCCCTATACAAGAAGCAAAGTTTTCTCAGCAGTGAACAAAGACACCCTGAAGAGGGGTCACTTGCAACAGAGGCCGAAACGTCGGTAGTTTTACATATTATCAATGCGGTCACAAATCCAGGAAAATTTTACTGACTGCGACAGTGGCCGCGGAATCCTACGTTTATATTTACCCAGACTAGTTTTTCATGTAACTGAAATGTGTTTCTTGATCTGTATGCCCCTCTCGATTAAGAGTAGCTCCATCCTCTATCCAAGTCGGCGTAGGACGGAAGTATTGAAAGCACGCCTCGTACGGATTCCGTTGTCTCGTCTTTTCCAAACAAAATGCATTTTTCTCCTTGAACTACGTACACGATTGTGCTTGTGAAGCTTAGTTGTGGACGTTACTATCGTAAAAGGAAACCGTCGTAGTAGAGGAAACCGAATGTAGATCCTCTATTGTGTATTAAGACACCATTGACCAAACAGATATTGTTTCTTCGTCTCCTACTGCCGTTCTGTACTGTGCAAGGTGCGTACGTGACACTTATCGTGATCTCTGACTGCACACAGCTTGATTACTAATGAGCATGACGTCACAGCTGTGGCGACTGTGTCGAAACTGAATTCAGATTTTAACGAAAGATGGAGATACATGTTCAGAAAAGAGTTATTGGGTATGCACGTAACTGTTCGATCTTCGGTCATCGGTCATCGGCGTTAATGATATTTCGCCTCGAGTTACTGATTCCGTACCTTTGACAGGCCATTTACCTCAGAGGAAGTACATTGATAATGCACTCCTGCAAAAAACGCTCACAATCACTATTATTAGTGTTTAGCGGTATTTGTGTACCTCTTGTCAACTAAAATAAAGACTACTTCGTCAAATAACTAGGGTTGTGGTGCGGTTTGACAATTCAGATTAGTGCATCTAATTAAAATTCACTTGAGCCTACTGCTGTTCACCTCGGAAAACACTTAGTACGATAAATTACCGAAATATCGGACGTTCCGGCCGTGTTGCAGTAGCCTTCCTCAGGGCACAGCGTAATTAGTCTCTGTCCCAAGGAAAGTCTGCGCAGCACGGCTGAGACGTTGCCTATTTCAGTGATTCCGCGTGCTGAATGTTTCATGAGGTGACACGGCTGTACACTCGGGTTGATTTTAGTGCGACTGGCACCAGATGCGGAGATCTACGTATCTGTACTGTCTGTTTACATTTGTGTTACTATACAGTGTGATGGAAAACAGGTTGCTAATAACGTCAGGATACGGCGCGCCTAAGAAGTCCAGCGTGGTGGAGCTGCGGCCATAAGAAACGGCGAATAGCGGTGATCGCTCGGCACTTTTTCGCGGCTAATCGGGGTGTGTCCGGACGTGTCCGAGCAGTGAGGTTTTGTCCGACTGAGCTGCCAGCGAGCTATGTTGCGACATCTGCCAGCGAGCTATGTTGCGACATCGGGGTGCTTTCGACGTAGCTGCCTTAATAGTCCAGCGTCTGCTCAGTTGAAATCACAAAAGTGCGCTCTTTCGTACAGCAGGTATTAGCTGAAGAGATTTGCATTGAACGCACACACTTTCTGACTCTGGTTGCTGCTTGGCTGCCGTCTTGTGATCGTAGGTCCGTAATGGTTCACTCCTCATCTTTGGTCCTCTCGACTCCAGGCCCCTCGGCTGCCCCTGACCTTTTTACCAGGTTGTTGCGCTCTACCTAGTTTCGTGTGTGTGTGTGTGTGTTTGTGTGGATACGGGAAGATTTCAGATAGATTACAACATGGTCAGACAGAGATTCCGAAATCAGACCCAGGAGCAGATACAGACTCAGATCACAATGTAGTAGTCACGAAGAGTAGGCTGAAGACATTAGTCAGGAAGAATCAATATGCAAACGAGTGGGATACGGAAGTACTAAGAAATGACGAGATGCGGTTGAAGTTCTCGAAGGCTGTAGATACAGCAATAAATAGTCCAGTAGGCAGTACAGTTGAAGGCGAATGGATATTTCTAAAAAGGGAAATCACAGAAAGTTTGAAATAAAAACATAGGTATACAGATGCTAACTGCAAAAAAGCCTTGCGTAACAGAAGAAATACTTTAGCTGATCGACGAAAGGAAGAAGTCAAAAACGTTCAGGGAAATTCAGGAGTAAAGAAATACAAGTTGCTGAGGAATGAAATAAACAGGAAGGGGAGGGAAGCTAACAGAAAAGGGCTGCATGAAAAATGTGAAGATATTGAAAAAGAAATGATTCGGAAGGGCGGACTCAGCGTTCAGAAAAGTCAAAACAACTTTCGGTGAAATTAAAAGCAAGGTTGGTAACATTAAGAGTGCAACGGAAGTTCCATTGTTAAATGAAGAGGAGAGAGCGGATAGGTGGAAAGAGTGCATTGAAGGCCTCTTTGAGGGGAAAGATTTGTCTGATGTGATAGAAGAAGAAACAGAAGCCGATTTAGAAGAGATAGGGGTCCAGTATTAGAATCAGAATTTAAGAGACCTTTGGAGGACTTAAGATCAAATAAGGTAGAAGGGATCGATAACACTCCATTACAATTTCTAAAATTATTGGGGGATGTGGCAACAAAACGACTGTTCACATTGGTGTCCAGAATGTATGAAGGCAATATACCGCCTCACTTTCGGAAGAATATCATCCACACAATTCCGAAGACTGCGAGCTGATAAGTGCGAGAATTATCGCACAATCAGCTTAACAGCACATGCATCGAAGTTGCTGACAACAATAATATACAGAAGAATGGAAAAGAAAATTGACGATGTGCTAGATGATAATCAGTTTGGCTTTAGAAAAGATAAAGGCATCAGAGCGACAATTCTGACGTTGCGGTTGATAATGAAAGTAAGACTAAAGAAGAATCAAGACACGTTCATAGGATTTTTCGACCTAGAAAAAGCGTTCGACAATGTAAGGTGGTGCAAGATGTTCGAAATTCTGACAAAAATAGGGGTTAGCTACAGGGAGAGACCAGTAATATACAATATGTACAAGAACCAAGAGGGAATAATAAGAACGAAGTGCTCGGATTAAAAATGGTGTAAGATTGGGATATAGTCTTTCGCCCCTACTGATCAATTTGTACAACGAAGAAGCAATAACGGAAATAAAAGAAAGGTTCAGGAGTGTAAATAAAATTCAAGGTGAAAGGGTATCAAAGATACGATTCGCTGATGTCATTCTATACTGAGTGAAAGTGAAGAAGAATTACATGATACGCTGAATGGAACGGACAGTCTAATGAGTACAGAATATGGATTGAGAGTAGATCGAAGAAAGACGAAAGTAATGAGAATTAACAGAAATGAGAACAGCGAGAAAGTTAACATCAGGATTGATGGTCATGAAGTAGATGCAGTTAAGGAATTTTGCTGCCTAGGCAGCAAAATAACCAATACGGACGGGGAAAGGTCATCAAAAGCAGAGTAGCGCTGGAAAAATGGGCATTTCTGGCCGAGAGAATTCTATTAGTATCAAACTGGTGGAGTGATAAGGTAAGGAATGAATAGGTTCTGGGCAGAATTGGAAAAGAAAGGAATATGCGGAAAACACTGACAAGGAGAAGGAACATGATGATAGGACATGATGTTAAGACATCAGGGACTGACTTGCATGGTACTAGATCCCTGTAGAGGTCAAAAACTGTAGAGGAAGATACGGATTGCAATACATCCAGCATATTATTGATGACGTAGGTTGCAAGTGCTACTCTGAGATGAAGAGGCAGGCGCGGGAGAGAAATTCGTGGCGGGCCGCATCAAACCAGACAGGAGAATGATGACTCAGAGAAAAACGTACGTAACTAGGGGGGAGGGCTCGTAGCCCGTAGCCCGTAGCCCTACTATAGGTGTTGGTTTTTGTTGGAACAAGATACTGGGGGGGGGGGGGGGTCGGTGATTGGAGGAAGGATCCGTACTAGATGCCAACGTTGGGGAGCAGTAGAGGCAGCATGTTCCAGGAGTCGGGTTGTGGGCCTCAGTTCATCGATAGTGTGGAGGAATTTCTGCGTTCATAAGTAATGTGATCGGAGATGCGTGAACAGTTCGGCGTGAAGGTCGGCATTCAGGACCCATCTTGGAGCTCCTAAGAAGAGGGGAAGGCAACTGTTTTGAATGCGTTGGAGTGGCCGAAGATTCGATAGGCTGGTAGTTCCACAAATGGAGCAGCCATACAGAACTGAAGATGAAACTGTCGCTCTACATAGTCAAAGCTTCGTTCGAACGTTCATCTGAGAACTGCTCAACAACGCGTACAATTGGTGTAGGGAGTATAATAATTGAATCCACTTGTTGAGGATGTGACGTCTGAATAGGAGTTTGCTATCCGAGGTCACCCCCAAGAATTTTTTTTTCGTTCATCCATGCAAGTTCTTGATGGCGAAGAGTGGGCCTGTCCGGCATGTCGGGGCGTTTGTGGGAGGAGAGGATGGCCTTAGCGTTGTCGGCGTCGATACGATTGTCGTTATCTGATGCCCACAGTTCCGTCAGCGTGGGTTGACGTTGCAGTCTCGCCACAACTGCAGTCATCCGCCGGCTACCGTGTCATCCGCGAACTGAGCTAGGACGGCCTGGGGCAGGACGGGTAGGTTTGCGGATACGAGCGAGTCCCACGGGACACCTTCCTGTAGGCGTCTGACGTTGGAGCGTTGCCCATCGATGTGAACCGTTATCTGTCGGCGTTGGAGAAAACTGCCAATCGTACGGGGACTATAGTGACGCAAGGTGTGCAGCTCTTGCAGTTTCATCGAGAGCTTGTCAGTCCAAACGAGGACATCAGCTTTTTCTATGTCTAAAAATATGGCCACTGTAGAATTTGAAACGTTCGTATTACAGGCGATGTACTCCGTCGCTGGCACTAGTTGGAGTTCAGCTGAAAGCGTAGGCTGGAAGGCAGGCTGACCTGGCCTAATGATGTCCCGATCGTGGATAAATGGTCTCATGCGGCCCAAAACGAGGTTCAAAAATGTTCAAATGTGTGTGACATCTTATGGGACTTAACTGCTAAGGTCATCAGTCCCTAAGCTTACATACTACTTAACCCAAATTATCCTAAGGACACATACACACCCATGCCCGAGGGAGGACTCGAACCTCCGCCGGGACTAGCCGCACAGACCGTGACTGCAGCGCCTAAGACCGCTCGGGTAATCCCGCGCGGCCGAAATGAGGTGTTACAGCAACTTCCATAAGGTGGCAAGTAGTCTGACAGGACGGTAGTTAGCAGGTGGACTATTGTCAGGTTCCGGGATAGCTGTGATTCGCACGACCTTCCATGCACACAGAAAGTGGCCCTGTACCTCGTGTGGTAGCAGAACACGCCGCATTGTCTCCTGCAAGGCGCCGCCCCGTGTGTCTGCAGAGGGCGACGCCTGCCGGGACGGCTCCTCGGAGGGCAGGTGCCTGCGCGTGCGCCGCTGCGGGCCGGCGCTGTGGGCCATCCGGCGGGGGCGGCAGCCGCCCCCGCGCTGCGGCTTCTCCGGCCTCGAGGAGGTCGTCTGCTGCGCCGACGTCGCAGGCCGCGAGGGCGACGCCGCCGACCTCGCCGACGACGGCGGGCGCCGCGACGCCGACGCCGGAGCCGGCGCCAGCAACGACATCGCGGCGGACGACGGCGCCGACGCGGCCGCCACCGACCGGCCCAGCGCAGCAGGTAAACCCCCTCTCTCTCCCCCTGTCTTCTAGGCAAAGTGTACGGAGTGTGTCACCACTTCCTTTCTGTGTCAGCAAACATTCCATTCACTGCTGTTTGGGTGCGTAGACGAAACTGCTTCTTTTCCACCATATAACACTTACTAGCTAAGTAACCATTGTTTCCAAGTATGTATTTATTCCAATCTTCTCTACGTCCACCTCCCCCTTATAACTTTCTCTGTCCGTCTTCTCCTGCCTCATGTTAGTCCATCTGCTCCCTCCTCTCTCAGTCCATCTGCTTCCTCCCCCCTCTGACCATCTGCTTCTTCTTGTCTGTTCACCACCTCCTGTTCCCTGTAAGTCAATTTCCCCCTCCCCCTTCCATCCCCTCATCACCCCTCTAGCTGATCCAACCTCTCTTTCTCCATCTCTTCCTCTCCCTCTCTCTGTCCATCTCCTCCTCCATAGTTCTCTGTCTATCCCGTCCTCTTCCCTTCCTCTGTAAGTCTCCTTTCGTCCCCTCTCTCTATCCATCTCCTCCTCTTCTCTGTACATCTCCTTCTTCCCTCCCCCCACACTCTGTCCATCTCTTCCTCCTTCCTCTCTCTCTCTCTCCATCTCCTCATCTTTCTTTGCCTTATACACTTAATTTGAAGTATGGAACTGTGATTTATTACAGATATACGGAACGTAAATTATTTACAAATATGTCCAACCAGTATGGACTCAGATGCCTATCTTCAGCGGCCGTTCTTAAATTCATTGTCTAGGCAATGGATTATATAATCCAGATGCGCAAGGTCAAACCAAATTGTGTTAGCGTGAACATGTCATAGATACATCGCAGATGTATCCAATGATAGAGATTATACAATTCAACTACGTGTTCTGACAGTAGTTATATGTAATACATGAATTAACTGCTGTAAACTTGTTGAGTTCAACAAGTAACAGAATGTGGCAACGTCTACATAAGGCTGTACGTACTCTGCATGTACACATTAACGCTCGTATTATTTGTTCTTATTGTGTATAGCCAAATGAAGGAATAGAATGTTCATACAAAAAAAATTAAAATTGCTAAAAATATTGCTCTTTGTTCTCAGTAAGGGGCAGTGGTCTGGATTACTTGCGAATAAACATCTTTTTCGCAGCTTTTGTCGACTTCTGAATAGCAGCGACGCTTTTCAAACTTATACTAACTGCACAGCGTCAGATACACAAAACACTTAACACTGAATCCTGTCAATGAGAGAACGGTCCTCAATACACCACACGCAGCCACCCAAAACTATACTAGTAAGAACGAGAATTCTCACAAACGTATGTTTTACTTTATGTATGTGAACTGAATAATTACCCACGGTGATGGAGCACTTTATGTCAGATTTAAATTGACACCGGGTACTTACGCAACAAAATTTGAAACAGAATTAAATTATTTTCTCTCAATACTCGATACTGCTTTCGATATTATTTACTACTGTCTTGTTCCAGTATGTGTTCACTAAGGTTCTCTCTCCCTCGTTTACAGCCTGTGGTATCTACAAAAACCAGTGGAGCGGCCCAGACGACTACATCTTGGGCGGAAAAATGGCCGGTGTTGGAGAGTTTCCACACATGGTAAGTCTTCTAGGAGTAGAGATGCAAATTAGTGGTTCTGAAATATAGTGTGAGAGGGGAAAAAAGTTTAGATCTTCCTCCACGATCATATTATGAACCTGCATGGTGTATTAGGTTTTAGTGGATATTCGTAGGTCGCAATGAGATATGAAGCATACAATGTCATTTATCTTCCAGCATCGTGTGGATGACTGTGACAAGCGCTTATTGGTTGTAGTGTTGTTACACACCATTGAAACGCCCGCTAAATCCGCTGGTCGGAACAGGTAATAGGATTGTGGAAAGGGCCAACGGTTTAGGTCAGTTTCTACTTCTAATGGTCATTTATTGTAATTTAATAACCTTTAGAACCAAAGCGGCACATAGGCAAATCTTTACCAAATGCAACTCTTCCACGGTGAAAGGCCTCCAACAAGATGCCTCTTAACAAGATAAAAATCCAATTAAGATAACAATAAAATAATTCGAAACAACATACGCAAAGTGCAATACAAATGGCCGAGGGCCACAATTAAATTCCAAAATTTTAGAATATAGCACCATAGACCTTCAAGAGCAGAAGGCCAACAAGAAATGTTAAAAAAATAAAAAATCCAGTTAAGATAGCAATAAAATAATTTAAAGCCCAAAAAGCAACGTCTGCAAGGTGCAACACAAATGGCTGAGGGTCACAATTAAATTTCAAAACTTCAGAATGTATTACCATAGACCTTTAAAGGCAGAAGGCCAGCATATTTAACAACAAGAAATCTAAAAAAATCAACAAGATAAAAATCCATTTAAGATAGCAATAAAATAATTTAAAGAAGCGACATATGCAAAGTGCAATACCAATGGCTGAGAGATTGAAAGATAAATATAAATATTAATTTTGCAAAATTTTAAAAGAAAAAATAAATCACCATAAGCCTAAAATTTAAAATAGCTGACAACAGATAATTAAACACCGGTGGCACTCAGAGGGCCTCCAGGGAGGTCGGTATGCCACCGTTCACTTAGGTGAGACAGGTGGTGAGCCCAACTGTACTTGATCCGTCAGAACCCAACCAGGGGACAGCCACAGACCAACCGACACAACGACTTGCTTCCGGTCAATCAGTATATGAGAACTCAAACCGGAAATGTTACAGACGTGATAATCCACAATGGAGTATATATTAGCTATCAAAATTACACACTATGTTGGACAGCGACAACAGGTGAGGAAATGACGGTGCCTGAAATTACGTTAGTGGCCAGGGCAGGTAACCGGAACACTAACGGCCACTAGGCAGAAAATTCCACTGGTGCACTCAAATCCTAGTCGACCAAAATAGTTAATTGCTCCGCATGGCGGCTAAATCTCAGCAGTAGAACCACTCGGTGTTGCTCACCGGTAAACCTCCCCAACAGCAAACACCGAAGCGAACCATTACAACATGAATGGACGTGCCTTGGGTAGTTGAAACCACTACTCAACTTCGACGTCCTGGGTCGGTGAACCACGAAGCTCGTAGCGATCGGTCAGCTCCACACACGCTCCGACACTACGCATGGGCTGTCAGCACCCCAAACCGACTGCACCGGGCGGAGATAACTTCCCTCGTCCGCAACAACCGACCGACTCCCTCCACACCCCCTTGCCGGAAACTACATGCACCAAACCAAAGATGGTACATGGCGCAAATATTGATACACATCACTGCTGCCACACGTAGAAGGAAGAAGAACCACAACGTAACCGCGACAAGGGCGAGAAACCAAACACAGATAGACAGTGAAGTTCACGAAAACGAATAGTTGGGAGAGAACACGGGTCAACCATCACCGAAATTACACGAGGCCTGCAGAAACAAGTGAAAACCAGGAGGCCGCCGATCGAACGTCCTTATCCGACGGACACATCAGCACCAACTGCGTCATCCGCCCTAGCTGTAAGGGATGCCGCAAGGAAGTTTGGGGTCTTACTCAGGATGGTGATGCATGGTGTGGTGATAAGGAATAGAATGCCACCACTTGCCGTCCACTAAAAATGTGGGCGAAAATGTACATCAGCAGGCTCGAGCGAGCTGCCTGAGAACCGGCCGCGACAGAGCCAGTGCACGGGGCCGAACGAGTTGATTCAGAGGTTTCAACACTGGACGAAAAGATTAAGTTTAAACTGTCGACGAGGCTACCAGGTTCTCCGCACAGCTGGATGATTGCTTCAGCAACAGCGCGGAAGGTTCCCTTCTCTCATTTCGTCCGTTCCCAGCTACTGCTGTTTCCAGTTTCCTCGATGATGGAACGTTACACTCTAACCTTCCTACCTGCTTTTCGCTATTTATTGGCATTTTGACTCCTGTTGTGAAGCCGCGCGTTGTAGCCACTCGGTCTGCAGCGACCAGCCACGCGGTTCGAGCGGCTGCCCCCGTCGGAGGTTCGAGTACTCCCTCGGGCATGGGTGTGTGTGTCTTGTCCTTAGCGTTAGGTAGTTTAAGTTAGATTAAGTAGAGTGTAAGCCTAGGGACTGATGACCTCAGCAGTTTGGTCCCATAGGAACTTACCACATCCCGGCGGAGGTTCGAGTCCGCCCTCGGGCGTGGGTGTGTGTGTTTGTCCTTAGGATAATTTAGGTTAAGTAGCGTGTAAGCTTAGGGACTGATGACCTTAGTAGTTAAGTCCCATAGGTTTTCACACACATTTGAACCTTTTTTTTTTAACTTACCACAAATTTCCTAATTTTTACCTCTTCTGAGAGAGAAACTTGTATTCCTATAGGCCAGTCACGAATAGGAAAAGCTAGCCGACGAAGATAATGACTGGAAGAGAACTGTGCACTTGCACCTACCATTTTACAGACATTTTGCTTCAGCTATAGATGTGTGTAGTGTGGTAACTGACACGAGGTCATTTCGTCCACGCGTCTTGTGTAGCTGGTGGATCAGACTTTTTGACGGCTGTGGTGTGTTGCAGGCGGCGCTGGGCTACAACCTACCGGATACGGAGGGCCTCAGCTGGCTGTGCGGAGGGACCCTCATCAGCGACCGGTTCGTCCTCACCGCGGCCCACTGCTGCGCCAACAGGATCACGTGAGTAGCCTTCTCCGTACATCTATCAAAAAATGTAGAACACTGAACTGCACATGGGTTCAAATATCCACTCTTAAAAATTTTCGCTTACAAGTGCAGCACAAACCGTTTTCTCCGTGCATATTGTTCCTGTGATATACATCTGATTTTCTAAAAAAAATTTCACATAACTATACCTCTTATATTATTTATACCGTCTCTAAATAAGTGGTCCACTGAACGTACTTTTCAGATACTGCTTAGAATTTTGAACTTTAGTAATGTATCAAACAGAGGCATTTCCAAATCGCACTTCATTTTCTGGAGCAAAGCAAGTATAAAAAACTGCTTACGCAAATGAATTTGATTAAACTTAACATATTCTCACTGAAACTGCAAGATCGTCCACGAATATGAGCGTATTATATGATTATATAATTACTGCTTCTCTGTCGTAGCAAGTATTCTTCGAGTTACACTGCGCACGGAGCTATTGTAATATATCTGTGGATAACCAAATGCGATTTCCAAGAAGAAACCACGATGGTTGTGTGCCACAGCAAAGAAGCGTCCGCCGTTGCGTGTACATTAAACAGGAAACGGATGCAAAACTTTTGTAGAAGGGTACAGAAACTACACGTTGGTTTGTGAGCAACTACAAGATATGTGTGGTGAAGGACAAATCTGTACCTTCGTTCACTCGTGACACCAGCCTCAAAATAGCCGAGGCACGGTTTAGGAGCGCATTGGCACCTATCGTTGAAGGCATCTGCAGCAGTACATCTCAGTTCAGAGGCACGTAACAGAGCGTTCCTTCAGCGTCGCCCTGTAACAAGAACCAGGCGAATAATTCCGAATCCATCCGGAAATTCTCACTCTGGTAGCAACTCGCTCCGTTAAATTACTCCAGAATTATATACAAATTTCCTCACGAACGATATTGTCTCGTGCGACTGCTACGGTCGCAGGTTCGAATCCTGCTTCGGGCATGGATGTGTGTGATGTCCTTAGGTTAGTTAGGTTTAAGTAGTTCTAAGTTCTAGGGGACTGATAACCACAGCAGTTGAGTCCCATAGTGCTCAGAGCCATTTGAACCATTTTTGATATTGTCTCCAGCTACTCTTCTACTTGTAACAGCATCAAAACATTTTCTAATCAGCACTGCAAATCTCTCTTAGTTATGCACTATGTGCTGCATATGTATATCAATCGAGAATAAACGTATCCATTCACAAATCTACTGTGGAAATTACTGTAAATGGCATGGGAGATCGTATTTATTTTTCTATTGTTCTCAGATACAGCATGCCAAAATTGAAAGTTTCTGTCTCCATGTGAGGTTTTAATTTTTCCTCACGTTTCCATGTGAGCAATTCGTGAGACATTGAAGATCGTGCGTAGATCCTGCCTAGGAAACCAGTTTCTAATTTTCTAAATACTGGATTTCCGCGTAACACTTGGCATCCTTCTTCCTTGAACAGGTGAGATATTTCAGAATTCCACTCACACTCCTGTGAAGCTTTCTTTCTATGTGTCTTCTCTGTAGGTAAGATGGTAGAATACTTGTGACCACTTAATTGAGCATTGATCGTTCGCTTATTTCGCAAGCGATCATCTTATACGTACTGTTGTTCCCGCTATAGTAGCCTATCAACAATCTCATCTACAACAGAGCCTGCTCGATCGCTCCACTTCATACCCATGCTTATTGTAAAAGACAGGTGTTTTCAGGCCATGGCTATTTTCAACCGAGACTCGTTGACCTATCGCCAAAACCAACATTTCATCAAACGAACAATTTTACATTTGACTGAAATGAGAGTTACCTGTATTGCCTTGGGATGATACATTGCTATCATCTTATCGGATATTACATGTTATATAGTATTCGCGAGAAGTCTGAGACTTCAGCTAACCGGATTCGATTTCTATGAATAAGTAACATGGACAGCACTGGAAGCAATACACTTCCTTAGCATAGAAGAAATTATTTCATGGTCTGTCGATGTCTCTGCATCCGGCTTTCTGTCTGTAATTTCTCAATCCAAACCTGGCTACACATCACGCATTGTGTTACTTGCTCGAGAACTTTTCTGGACCCTACGTAGCTACATCACGGTTCTCCGAAAGTCATGGGTGAAGGACACGTTTTTGTTTTTATATCATCCGGAAACTTGATATTGTTGCCACTGGATAACTATATAGGGAAGAATTTTCGAATAGGTCAAAGAAAACCGGTCATATACTTCAAAACTTGACAGTAACACTTAGAGTGTATGATTCTCCTTCTTGGTAGAAAAATATAATTATAAATGAAAATCACTATACCTACTGCGTGTGTTCTACAGGATTAAGTTATTCAGGTTAACCGGTTTTCGGCTTGCAAGGTCATCATCGTCGAAGAACTTACACTGTTTGTAAATAACGCTGGAAGGGATGTTACACATCTAGACTGAGGCACGAACACAAAGTAATATTGTCTTTGACATGCACTGGTAATGCAATTAAAAACGTAAAAAGGTGAACAGTAAATAAATTTAAAGGGAGCAAACCAGGAGAAACACTATCACTAAATTCGATAAACAGTGCCTTTATAATAATTTCAATTAAATTAACAATTCCAATAAAATAAAATTAGTACTCGACAAGAGTACCTGACAAGAGTAGAAGTCAGTAATGATAATGAACTGAGGCTGGTGGACTTCGCTTGTGGAAAGGAGATGATCAAAAAGGGTCATAGAATGACAGGAAAGACATTAAGAAGTGCAGTTCGGGTTCGCAGATGGAGTTTCAAGAAACCAGATAGACCCTGTAACTGTATATAAACGGCACACGTCAGACAATATGGAAGTTAGCAGCGGTAGATGAGCAGACGAAGACACCAATTATTACTTAACGTGCATCAGATGTAGGCAAAAGATAGATCTTACAAGAAACGAAAAAGAGTAGGGGAAAAGCGAAACAATGTAGAAAGTCTACGACTTGAAGAAAAGTGGGAAGAAAAGAGGAAGGAATTAGCAGAGATTTTGGACGCAAGAAAGGACATAGGGGAGGAGAGGTATGTGAAAAGTAAGTGGGAGATACTGAGAACAGTTATCAATGAGAGGTATTATAGCCTATATGAAAAGCACAAAGAAAAAGAGTGAAAGATAGAACTGACAGTTGTAAGAACAAAATAAATGGAGTAAATAGGCAATCACAATTAAGTAATTAAGTGAAATAAATGAAAGAACATAGAGGGATAGAGAGGAACAGACAGTGTGCAAAGCGTTGGAAAAAGGATGGGAATTAAGTGAAGGTTATAAAAGAAGAATTACTGAGCTGTGTTTGGTCATCAGGACTGTGGGCCAGATGTTTATTGATTTCCAGAACTTCCAACAGGCAAAGTCTTTTGCCTTTGTTTGCCAAGTAGGGAACATGGGACTGTGTCTGGTAGCTGTGGTACTCACTCGGTACGTGCTCAGAAAATGTGGATTAAGAATTTGCAACCCCTAACTGCATTCGTGTTCAGCCAACCTAGTTGCCATATCTGTACCTGTTGACCACCATAAAACTTGTCACAGTCAGAGCAAGCAATACTGTATAACACATCACTGGCTGTTAAATGGGTCATATCTTTGCTAGTGAAAATACACGGGGGTGTGGTCCTCCTCACACAGTAGGAAATACTGTAATAGCAGAACTTCAGCGTTTTTGCCACACTCTGTGGTACCTGTGCTAGGTATAGGATTCTACACCACATTCTGCAGACAGTGGAAGGAGCATAGAAGAGAGATATAATTTTCAGTTTCTGTTTCCTATGTAAGATGTGGTCGATCTAGGCATGATTGTAGCCAGCGGTCGAGGAAATAATTTCTATTATGCTAATGATGGAAGCTGATGGAATGGATTAAAATTTGCGTCATGGCCAGGATTTGAATCCCAGTCTACTGCTTACTTGGCAGGTATAATAGCCCTTACACCACCACACCTGCATGAACTAACCTTGTCCAAAGCCATCCCTAACTTCAGTTCACATCTTCACCTTATTTTCTGCTGTTAGCTACAGTGCTACGGTGGTGTAACGGCTGGCATACCTGCCTCATAAGCAAGAAGACCTGCATTCAAATTCCGGCCATGGCACAAATTTTAATTCAGTTCTTAAGCTTCCATTATTATAGTAGATAAAGATGAGGCTCAAATGTCTCGAGGAAAATTTAATTATATCAATTTTTAATAAGTCTAGCCCTGATTTGAAATCTTATTCGGACATGGGAATAGATATAAGACGGTGCACTGTTGAGTGGAACGCTGCACGTTTGTGTGTTACTGGAGGTTGCCAGCAAGAAGGTACTCCGGTACTCGGAAGTGAAGCGACCATTGCAGAGTGTGGCTGCGTGTTACAGGGGCAGACCGGTGAGCGTGCGGCTCGGGACGCTGAGTCCCAGCTCGGGGGCGGCCGGCGGCGACTCCGACTACGGCGTCTCGCGGGTCATCCTGCACCCCGGCTACAGCCGGCGCCAGCGCTACCACGACATTGCGCTGCTGGAGCTGGACAGGAGGGTCGACTTGGGCGGCGCCGTCTTCCCTGCCTGCCTGGAAACGAGCCCCGCAGACGGCGCCGACTTCCTCGCCACAGGCTGGGGGGCCACGAACGCTGCCGGTAGGAGCTCTGCTGCTGCTTACCGTGCTGCGTCCGCTTCAGCCAGCTGTTCGTTGGCATAGTTAGCAATTTTCCCATCGATTTTCAAAGTTGCCTATCGTGTACCTCTAGTATGCTGAGGGAGACGTCCTAACAGCGTGTCGGACCTTCATTTCCTCGCGTAGTTCAGTAGCTCCACGTGGCATGGACACAACAACGCGTTGGAAGTCCCCTGCAGCAATATTGAACCATGCTGCCTTTATATACATCCATAATCTGCGAAGGTGTTTCCGTTACGGGATTTTATGCACGAACTGACCTCTCGATAGTGTCCCGAAAATGTTCGATGGGATTCATGTCAGGTAATCTGGATGGCCAAATTATTCGCGCAATCTGTCCAGAGCGTTCTTCAAACAAATCGCCAGCAATTCAGGCTCGGTGACATGGCGCATTCTCGTCCATAAAAATTCCGTGGCTCTTTCGGAAGATGAAGTCGATGAATAACTGAGAATGGTCTCCAAGCAGGTGAATACAACCAGAAACCAGTGCACTCCACGTAAACACAGCCTTCACCATTATGGAGCTACCGTCCACTTGCACAGTGCCTGGTCGACAACTTGGTGACCACGTCGGGCCTGTGCCACACTCGAAGCCTACCATCAGTTCTTACCAACTGACATTAGGATTCATTTGACCAGGACACCGTTTGCCAGTCGTCTAGCGTCCAATCTACATGGTCACGAACCCGAGAGAAGTGCTGCAGCCGATGTTGTGCTGTTAGAAAATGCACTCGCATCGGTCGTCTGCTGCTATAACCCATTAACGTAAATATCACTACATTGCCGTAATGGATATGTTCATGATATGACCCACATTAATTTCTCCGGTTACTTCATCAAGTGTTGCTTGTCTGTTGGCACAGACAACTCTACATAAACGCCGCTGCTCTCGATCGCTAAGTGAAGACCGTCGGCCACTGCCTTAATATCGGGTAATCCCACGTGTTTGGTGTTTTCGCCACACTCTTGATAGTGAGGATCTCGGAATACTGAATTCCCTAACGATTTCAGAAATGGGTATCGCATGAGTCTAGCTCCAACTATCACTCCGCGTTCAAAGTCTGGTAACTTTCGTCGTGCGGCCACAATCACGTCGAAAACCTTTCCACTTCCACATGAACCACCTGAGCACAACTGACAACTCCAATCCACTGCCCTTTTATGCCTTGTGTAACCATACTACCGCCATATATATATATATATATATATATATATATATATATATATATATATATGTGTGTGTGTGTGTGTGTGTGTGTGTGTGTGTGTGTGTGTGTGTAGATCGCTATCCTACGACTTTTTTCACCTCAGTGTATCAACTTCAACCTGACGATTACCATTTTCTTCATTTAACCCAGTATTTTCAAATGTTGATTTGGTTCATTAGGTATACCGCATACGTAATGACCAAAATATTTGTCCTTGTGATCGCGTCAGTTCATACATATTCTGTGGAAAGCAGGTGTGATGACGTTCACAGCGACACAGTATCGTTTTATATGCAGACTATCCTCACCATTGTCGATTTCATTACAGACGAAGCACAAGCTTGGACAAGGAGGGAACGGGAAAGTAATTGGGACATTCCCTTTTCAGAAGATCGATTCCGTCATTTGCGATTCAGCGAAACCGCGGAAAACAAAACTGTTTGGTCGTACAGAGAAATGAACCACAGTCCTCTCGAGAGCTCGTTCCAGACAGTAGTTGAACAGCTGCGCTCAGTACTCCTGGATGTGATGTATCCAGATTCTAAACGTCTTCAGCGAGTATTATCGCAGTGATTCGACGAGTAAGATATTCCTATGCATTACTCTAATTATGGAAACATATGAGTTAGTGTTCCAACACCTCGACGGCTGTATATACACGGTAAACAAATTTTTCGCGACAGCCTTCCTTGCCGTTAGTCTTGCGCAGCGTGACGTAGTTTGTGTAACATCAGATATCATAACTGATGACGTATCGTTCAAGCAAAAATTAGAATATAATGTGGTCCTAGGCTCTCTTAAAAGAAATTTGTTTGACTTGAATGTGTACTGAAGGTTTTATTTGCTACAGAAAGTTGTATAAGCCACCACAATGTGAACAGTTTTGTGCCATTGTTTAACCCCAGGAGGAGCCTTGACATTGGTCAAATTTTCAAACGGCAGGGCCATTTTGATTGCGTTTTGGAGCCCTATAACTGCACTGCTGGGGTTAAGTGAACTGTGTCACGACCTGTTCACAACGGAGAACACTGCAGTGCCATCAACTCTAAAAAAAAAAAAAAAAAAAAAAAAAAATAGCTTTCATGAGCCTTGCTTTTCTTTTACTCTGGCAAGTACTGCTGCAGCACTTCTGCAGATATTCAAGAATTTTTTGTTTCACATGCAGATACGCTCGTTTTCAGTGACGTCAAAAACAAAAAAAAACAAAAAAAAATCACAACAGCAATAAGGAATGTGCGAGTTAAACGAAAGTTGGTAGACGTGTTTCTGCATCGGAGAGAGGACCTCTATCCAAATTTTGCGCTAATCGCGTGAGAGTGGTGCTAATAGCGCCAGTATGAGGACGAAAATCAGGTTTGCTTTAAATATACGTTGTAACGGTCTTGAGCGTTAGTTACCTTTGAAACTGGACGTGGTGAGCTGACGTTAGTCAAGAATGCGTTTAAGGTGACAAAGATGCCTGTATCAACACCTCGCTTAGTTTGAACGAGGTCGCGTAATGGGGATACTAGATGTTGGATCTTACTTGTGCGATAGCGTAGAAAGGCACTGTACTCGGCTGCTGGCAGCGGTCGCCATGACAATGTACGTTCCAGGAAGACTGGACTCCGGACGGCCAGGTGGCACGACCGAGAGGGAATACGATCATGTCCAGCGTACGGTTCTGGAGCGTCGTGCTTCACCTGCAGCAGCGATTTCAGCTGTAGTTGGCACCACAGGGACAGGCTGAAGGAGTGTTGTGTTTCCTGATGATAGCTGGTTCTGTCTTAGTGGCAGTGTTGGTTAGAAGAAGGTCAGTTGAAGATCTGGAACCAAACTGTCGCGTTGCTAGACACTCTGGACCTACACCTGATGACGGCAGAGAGGACTATCGCGGATATCTGACCGAAACTTGTACTTGAGTCTGGTGATTCGACCTACTGTGCTGCCATTCATGAACAGTATTCCGAGGGGTGTTTTCCAACAGAATAACGCTAGCTTACATACCACAGGTCTAAGCCAACATGATCTACAGCGTGTCGACCTGTTGCCTCGGCCTGCTCGAGCACAGGATTTGTCTCCAGTGGAGCACATATGGGGCATCATCTGACGACAACTCCAATATCATCTACAAAAAACTTTAACCGTAACTGTACTGAGCGAACAAGTGCAACGAGCATGAAACTCCATCCCAGAAACTGACATGCGGCACCTGTACAACGTAACGCGTGCACGTCTGCATGCTCGAATTCAACATTCTGGTGATTACACCGGTTATTAATGCACCGGAATTTCATATTTGCAATTGCTTATCAAGCGCTTATATTAACCTGTGATCTTGCAATGTTAAACACTTAAATATATTACATAAACAAATGTATTCCCGAAATTCCATTACTCTCCATTAATTATTTTTCGATATTGCAATTTTTTCCGTCACCGTATTATTAACGGCTGCTTTTCGTCGATATTGAAATAGAGCAAATGTCAAAACTTTTGAAAAGCTGCTGCTGTCATATCTCATTATATATGTATAAAATTCAAGTTACAACTTCAGTTTTAGGAAGTTGAAGATTCATGCGTCTGTATCTTGGCTCTCATTTTCAGGAACGCGAGCCAGCTCGGTGCTTATGAAGACTACAATATCTCCATTCCCATTATCAGACTGCCAAAACGCTTACAAGGATAGATTCCCAAGAGGACTGAATTCGTCGGTAATTTGTGCCGGAGATCCGCAAGGAAAAACGGATACCTGCGTTGTAAGTGTTAAAAATAGAATTTTCGCATCAAACATAATTACTTACCTATGCTCAGTAGTTCTATTTATTTACAGATTTCAGAGAAATATCCAATTACAGCTTATTGTCATAAAGTCAAAACATAGTAGCAATAAGGAGCTAATCCATGCCATTGTTGGCAATAAAGTATTGTCTGTTCTTGTTTCAGGGCGACTCCGGCGGTCCTCTGGTGAGGGGAAACAAAGCGCCCTACACCGTGGTCGGAATCACTAGCTTAGGGCCAAAGCCGTGTGGCGGCTCCGTGCCCAGTATCTACACTCGCGTCTCCAGCTACGTGGGGTGGCTGGAAAAACTCGTCTGGCCCTAAAGGCGAACGGCTAACAGCACAGCTATCTCGGGGATACTTAGGAACTATCTTCATGGCAGTTAGCACATAACTGTGATTAATGTGAGGCTCGTAGTGGACGCATCACTGATCAATGAACAGCATGCGACAAATGAAGTTCACACACGTACACACACACACACACACACACACAGACACAAATACACATCCACACGCACACGTAAGCGCACTCATCCCCAACCATAAAATACATTAAAACTCAAGCAGCAATTATTATTAACGAAGTAGCTATGTAACATAGCTACATGGTTTTCGTGTAAACAGAAACTAGTCATTTTTGTAAAAGGACTTTAATTTATTATCCAAGAGCTGTGATATTTATTTATAGGTAATGTTACTCTCTGGAAACCAGTTTAAAGGAAAGGAGAAAAATATTAATCTATTAGTTCCTTGTGTCATTAAAATCCCCCACGGTGACTGTGACCACAAAGTCACTCTCGGAGTAACTCTCAAGGAACACTGTATTTTATTTCCTGTCTCTGTGTACAGTACTTATTTATTATAAACATTATAATAAAATATTTTATACAATAATTGTGATTCTTTTTTATGATAACGTAGACCCGTGAGTGAGACGTCGGAGGAATACAAGTGGACGTCACACTAACTTTCCTGCATGTCACTACCCAAAACTATACAGCTGTTTGTCTATCTTAGTGTGGAATCTCCCGTCACACCTTTTCTACGAGTATGTGGTTCTACAAAGCAACTATGATTCGTAGAGGACTGTGGAAAGCGTAGCCGTATCGTCCACTTACTTCTCTCTCGCCATGCTCAGCTACATAAATTACAACACGCTGCACATACACTCATCTACACTAAAAAGCTTCACTTAATAGGCAGTATGCACATTCGGCTAAAACCTGCTCGTACAACTTCTGTGTTGAACGTTAGCTTGCGAGGCAATGAAATGCGAGGGTTTGAAACGAATCACAAGCAACATTTTTCAGCTCTCGGTCTTGCACATCGTTTAACGTTAATGTTCATTTCAGCAAGATGTTCATATCCATTTAGGCAAATGTGTCCTGATGTACGCCTAGAAGCAAATCAGAGTCACTTCAACGCTTTGAATACACAGAGCGAAAACACAAAATACTGCGATACGTAGAATATGCAAACGTAAATAACTCCAGGAACGAAAATGGCTCTTCATCCAAGTGCAAACGTGCAAGAAGAAAGAAATATTTTATTGGTTGCTAAACAAGTTCGCTCTATCTCCTGTTATGTGTTGTATTTTCAAGACTGTAAATAAATCTTAACTTCAGTTGGTGCTAAAAGAAGATACTTTCACCATACAACCATGGCTGCGAAAAGGTTTGCCTCCCGTATCACGTGGATGTAATTTGGTGGGCATGTCGGATGGTGAGACTACCAATTTAGTGTCATACAAGAAAGGGTAGTTCTGGAAAGTAAAATAAACACAAACTGATCTCCAAAATCTCTTAACCGTTTTATCTCAAATTTTAAATTATGACCCACAAATCATTCACAAGAACATATATAATAATTTTTTTTAAAACAAGAATGTACAGGTTTTCTGTTAAAACTGACTGCAAGAGAAAGAACTCTCTGGTGTAAAAATGTGTAGTTGCGTTTTCTTTGTCGCAGGCAGTTTTAATTAACTATGATAGCGGAGCACTTAAACTATTAGACAAATTGATCCTCCCATATACAGGGTGTAAATTTTAAGTTGACAGACCAGATTAATTCGAAAAATAAGCTTCACACGAAAAAATGTATAGAATCCAAAGTTGATTACTTTCGAGGGCGAATCTGCTGGTGCTAAAATTAGTCCGCCAGCCCAGTTCCGTGTGGGTGGGTGGGTAGGGGGGGGGATGGAGGCAACTTTAAAATTTCAAATGGGAACTCCCATTTTTTTATTGCAGAATCAGATTCTACATAAAAAACTATGTACATTTTGACTTAAACATTTGTTTTGAATTTTGGTAGTTGGCGCTGTAATTCAAGAAAATCCATGTTCTCATTTTTGCATGGAAAATGGTTATGGATAAAGAAAAAATACTTATTTACTTCGTAAAGTTTAATTCGCTAAAACTAAAACTCTCCCTCTCTCCTCACAGGGTGGGGTTTGAGAGAGAGGAATTAGAGTTTTACAAATGCTGACCCAAATTTTCCACGCAATAATTATAACATGGACATGGAAGAATCTGATTCTGCAATAAAAAATGGGGGTTCCCATTTGAAATTTTAAAGTTGCCTTCCACCCCACCCACAGGGGGCTGGGGTGGCGGGCTAATTTTAGCACCATCAGATGTCCCCCTCGAAAGTAATCAGCTTTGGATTCTACACATTTTTTCGTGTGAAGCTTATTTTTCGAGTTAATCTGGTTTGTCAACTTAAAATTTACACCCTGTGTATTGTTTTCCATTACACATTTCTTTGAACATAGAATGTGTACACAAAAATTTCCTGTTTTGTTTTCTTCCTTGCAGGCGATTTTCGCAGACAGTATGAAAATTGAATTTATGGCCTCTCCGCTTATGATTAGGGTCTACTACAGAATCTGAATTTGCAGTATCAGTAAACGTGGCTCAAGGTCAGAGAGATAGAGGGGGTGGGGGAGGCGAAGCGGAGATGGACAGAGGGGTGGGAGGAAATGGACAAAGCGGAAAGGAGGAGATGGACAGAGAGAGGGGACCAGAGGAAATGGAGAGCAAGGGGGAGGAGAAGAGGAGGAGATGGACAGAGTGGGAAGAAGATTACGGTGTATATCCAAATTCCCATTCATGTTACAAATCTGCGCTTTTCTTTCTTTTCTATTTAACCAGATTGAGCCACAGCATTTCGTGGTCAGGTACAGCTAGTTCTTGTTAAAAACATACAAATGCAAGCCAGTTTTCTCACAAAGAATGGGATTTAACCAGCTTACAATTTTTGGTTAAAGTGCGACAAGCCACTTGCTTGCTGTAGGTCAAGTAAAAGTATATCAGACAGATGTAGAAAAAGAAGTGAAAAATCGATTTATCGTTCAGTCCATAGAGAGATTGATAATCGGAGAAACAGAGATGAATCTTGGGAATTGTGGACCACAAATGAATGGACTTAGTTATGAGGTGTCAATCAGCATGAGCACTCAGACAGGTGCAGCGCGACAAAGCCTGCTGCTCCAACATCGGTGGAACTGTACTGCTGGCTGCTCGTGATGCAAATATGTATTGAACATCTTAATCATGGATAAAGTCACCACGAGCATTCTATAGCTAAAGGTTTTGACTGAAGGTGATTGAATCTACACACGCTTGCTTCCAAGATGATGGCAGCCTAAACACATATAGTGAAATAGCAACAACTACCACACTACTGCAAGACATGAAATGAAACTGACTAATAACTGCAAAGCACTGGAGTGAGGGAGCGTCTCTGAATGGTTCTATGACCTCGCACACAACACAGCAGTGTGCCTCAGTAGTAGGATGAAGCAGGAACGAGCACATTTTGTTAGTGCAGGTTGCATACATTCAGAGGGCAAACTTGATTGATTAATGGCCTCCTCCCCTTATGCTATTGTTCTGTTAAGTGGTTTATGCCCCTCGGGAATAATCTGTCCTTTTGAGAAACTCGCCCCCCCCACACCTCCCCATCCTCATACCCCTCCTCCTCCCTCTCCACCTCTGCATCCCACTGGGAACTCCCCTAGCCAATAAAAGCACACCTAAGTAACTAAATAAATGAATTATTGACCCCTGCCCCTCTGGTAAATCCCCCCAGGGACATTTCTATCGAAACACCACGAGATGGCTCACTGTTAGAAGAAATTTATTCACTATGTGCAATTCATGTTGACAGATGATACAAATGGACTGCAATGTATTGGGAAAACATAATTCATTTTCTTATTATAATTGTATGTCATGTAGAAAATGCACTGCACAACGCAATTAAAGGTTCTCTTTTTCGAAAACCCGTAATTGTCTCCATTGCGCCACATGTTCCAAAACTGGTTCAAAGATATGTACAACCTATCTCTGCTTGGTGCCAGAGCCCTGGGGCTCGGTGATGCTTCAAACAGCTAGGTGTCGACACGTGCAGAAAGAAGGTCACAGCTTAGATGTTCATGTGAGCTATAAGGTGACTTAATGATATCATGGTGCCACCAGATGTGTTGTGCGATGTCCTTAGGTTAGTTAGGTTTAAGTAGTTCTAAGTTCTAGGGGACTGCTGACCTCGGAAGTTAAGTCCCATAGTGCTCAGAGCCATTTGAACCATTTCTTTTTTGCCACCAGATTTCGTGAGATTTCTGCCCAACGCCGCTGTGAACTAGTCACACAAGGGGAAGGTCGTTGCACCCCCTCTCACACACATTTCACCCCTTCTTTTGACACCTCTGCGATGGATTTCAGGACTGTGATGGCCAGCATTGCAGTGAAGAGGATTTATTATGGGTGGCCAGGAAAACATTTCATCAGGTACACTGCCTCTCAGAATCGACACTGTTGATTCCCCTCCAGACTATTCAGCCCTATTCTAGGTACATCGTGGGGCTGCAATCCCACTGAATGTGGTCTGACTCATCCGCAGTGCAGAGTAACTTTTTGCTGTGGTACACATGGTGGTACTAGTTACCTTTCAAAACCATTCTCCAAAATTTGAACATAATCGGAAGCAGTAAAAGATGTTTATACATTTTCAGCCCTTATGTTTCCTGCTTCAGGCCTTCCTGTGGCCCGATCACAGGGCGGGGGGGGGGGGGGGGGGGGGGGTGCAACACTAACATGTTCGTCAATAAAACCGCAGAGGGTCTGCCAGTCTGGCAACATCCCCAGTGCCACGCACACACCTTCCTTGAGCACATTAAAGATGTACCTGTCAGAAATTTCCACAGTCATTCAGCCTCGCAGCTGGTCTAGCGCGTGATGATCAGGCAACCCCTTCGACACTCCTTAGGTGGGGTTTTCCTATCTTCAGCGGCTAGGCCAGCCGTGAAGCTGAATGGCTGTCGAAGTTTCTGACAGGTACATCTTTAATGTGTTCAAGAAAGGTGTGTGTGTGTGTCACTGAGGGTTTGCTGAGCTGTAGAGTATAGTAAGAAATCTGCAATAAAGTACTGAAAACCATTTAGACGCTGTATGACATAGCATAAAGTGGCATAAAGTCAGATTTGGGTAACAACCCGAAATGAACATTATAATGATAAGATTTGGCAATCTGCTTCAGTTGTAGTTCATTAGCACGACTAGTTTCACAGACTATTGCTCTACCCTCAGACACTACACATCATATGGTTTGCCAATATAAGTTTGTGACTAAGGGTGGGCCAGTTCCTTGCAGTACGTTTAGCCTACGGAAATGTGACCTAAGGACGCGTAGAACTGTGAGAGAAGCACCTCTCTCGCGAGTAAATAGGAAACTCAGTGTTGATAATACTTCGTTTATTGTACCCACCGTTCCTTAACATTACTTCTAGAGTCTGCCCTCTCCCTACTTTAGGCAACATTACTGTCAGAATCCAGCACATTTTACTTGGAACAGTACAAACTGTAGTATTTAGTAAGTAAACAAGCCATTTCACATTTTGCTCACATATACTTTCAATTACGGAAAAACAAAGAAAGATTGATTTGAGGCGGAAAATCTCTGTAACTTCAACTCTTTTTACATCACGTAATGTCAAAATATGAAATAAAGCTACCATCTGTTTAAGGCGTCCACAAGGTCAACACACACATGTTTATGCACTTAGCTACACTGATAGCAGAAAATCTTCTGAAGAGGCAGGTTCCGATTGTCGCCAATTCCACGCCTTAATCTTCGGACCTTGGCGGGTAAGTGTTGTACAAGGTGTTCCACGTATGACGCACCCACACTGCCCGGAATTGTGTGTGTTCCAGTACTGGGGAGGCAGCTTCTGATTGCACGCGCCCATACGGTAGGTTGCAGGGCGTGGTGCCTAGACCCAAGGGTATGGAGAATTTTTAATGATTTGGAACACGAATGGTGAATTGTAACTAGCCATAAAAGTTCCAGTTCCGACACTGTTAATTAATTTTATTGAAAGAAAACGTCTGATTACAATATACTTTTCTCGTTTCCCTTGTTGGGGGGGGGGAGGGGGGGGGGGAGAGCGGAAATCCCCCTTGCCCCCGAGCATGTGCGCCCTTCTATCGTGCACCTTTCTGATAGGATCGGTCAAACTAAAATGAGTTAGTAGCGAGCTTGAAAAGAAGACCGAGAATGTCTTACGCCATTAGCAGTTAGATGATGTTGATAAATAAACCGTTCAGTATATATTTCGATCGAAGCTACATACGCTTTCCACTATAAAGCAATATAAATTGTCCTCATCCGCAAAAGATGTTCAGCACTTCGAACTCGATGATAAAGTAAGCACTGTAACGGGGGGATGGCTACCTTTAAATGAGCCTCAAAAGCTAGGTGATATCAAATCACTAGTGTAAATTCATTGCGTCCATAGATTAAACTAGATTAGAACAAATATTAGATTAGATTAGATTAGATTAGAGCAAAGATGTGGGGAAGCGTACCAGACGTCGAACTACTGTTGCAACGTATTTGGGGGTCAACAATCGAATAAGAACAGGAAGATGGTGGCTCATGGGTACAAAAATCGGACAAGCAGAGAACGATGGCAGCGCTTGGCACAGAGACTAACTATGAGAAATGACGGCTGTTCTCGGGTACAGCGATCGAACTAGCATAGCTAGGTGGCAGCACTGGGGTGCTGAGACACAACTAGCAGAGCAAGATGGCGGGTTTTGGGTACACAGTTCGAACTATGAGAATGAAGATGGCGGGTTTTGGGTACACAGTTCGAACTATGAGAATGAAGATGGTGGCTCTCAGGTAAATACTGATTGGAATTTTCATTTTTTACTGTAGAAAACTACTGCGCTGTGATTTGGAAAGAAAAATGTGTGTGTGTGTGAGTGTGTGTGTGTGTGCGTGTGCGTGTGTGTGTGTGTGTGTGATGCGCATGCGCATGCATCAACAGTCATGCTGCAGCTCTCCTCGCCGCAGTCCTGCCCCTACATGTAGGCTACCGAGGCGTGGAATGTCATGAGAATGGTACAAAGGACGGTACAGCAGTAAGCTCATAAATCACGACCCCATATATCCTTACTACTTGTAACATACCCTGAAATCAAAACAAAGTAAGCAAGGTTGTTCTAAAGTTACTTGTTGCACTAGTCAGAATACTGTTACTGAGTAGTTAGTTGCTCCTTATAAGCAACTACATATCGCTCTAAGTGTTGCAATCAAAAGCTGCTGCGTGCGAATGTGTTGAGCGAACTACCGACAGTGTGGTACCAGAGCCACTAAAGATAGCTCAGGTACGATCCTCTCCCACGTACACCGTTTCCTCTCTAGAAAATATGATACCCGTCATTACTCACAAAGAGGACTGTGAGCGGCGAGTCAGTGGTAGATCTCGAGGTCCTGTTCAGGGGAACACGGACCAGAAAGGACTCAGGGTTATATACCAGTCTGTCTATCCAACAGGTCTGACGTGCTGACTACAACTGAAACTGAAACTGAGCCAGTTAATCCCACGATCCGTAGGTCATAACAGTCACAGCAGCCTGCTTAATAGCGTATTGATCCGCACTGGAAACGCAACAACGAAGACATTCTGCACGGCGTGGATTCGGTAGGTGTTCAGTAGATTTCTGGAGGTATGTGGCACAAGACGCTCTGGTCACGGAATCCTCGTGGTTTGCGGGTGCGGATTCGCATCTGATACTGCCCCAAATGTATTCCATGGGTTCAGATGAGGCAAATTTGTTGTCCAAGACGTAAACGTGAGATCACTGTCATGCTCCTTACACCGCTGAATCACTATTCTGACCTTCTGACACCGACAGATTCTCCTGGAAGATGGCATAGTCGTCGGGGAAGACATCAAGCATGGAGGGACACTAATGATCTTGAAGCGAATTCGAGGCTGTCCACAGGTGTCTTGGAGCCTTCGATTACTACCTAGACCCCTTGAAAACAATGATACGTCACTTAACTAGCCATTTATTGCCTCATATTTATCATTGTAAGCCGACCGGAGTGGCCGAGCGGTTCTAAGTGCTACAGTCTCGAACTGTGCGACCGCTACGGTCGCAGGTTCGAATCCTGCCTCGGGCATGGATGTGTGTGATGTCCTTAGATTAGTTAGGTTTAAGTAGTTCTAAGTTCTAGGGGAATGATGACCTCAGAAGTTAAGTCCCATAGTGCTCAGACCCATTTGAAACATTTTTTTATCTTTGTATGTACAGTACTGTAACAATATTTCAACACGAATGTGAGCATACCAATACGATTTGAAATTTTGCTCACATGTGGAACTGATTCGTGTTTACATCAGACAGATAGCATGTCAGACCTGTCTGTGATTTTTTGTTGTCACAGATGTACTAATGGACAGTTAGGTACTGAAAGTGTGAAGTGTGTTCAGGTGTAATAAACAAAATAAATAAAATGCATACAAAGTAAGTTAGCTACGTTTTCGAGAACATCATATTCGTAACTTCAAAACGTAAAGGGGGAACCAGAATTTACAAAGATGATATTTTACTCATTGCTAATACTTGGTATGAAGTTCATGAAAGTACTTTGTGTCGAAAATACCTGGAAAGACCGGAAGGTCTCAGGTAGATTACGTAATGAAAAGACAGAGGTTTCGAAACCAGATATTAAACCGCAAAACCTATCCAGGGGCGGGTATGGACTCTGGCCACAATTTATTGCTTATGAACTACATGTGAAAAGTAAAGAATCTGTGTAACGCTATGGAATTAAGAAAATGCAATCTGGATAAATGAAAGGAACCATAGTTGGTTAGAGTTTCAAAGGGAGCATTAGGCAACAAATGAGTGAAATATGTGAAAGGAATACAACAGAAGACGCATGAATACTTTTGAAAGATGAAATAGTGAATATGCTGAGGGTGAAATATGCAAAAAAAAAGACAGGGTCCAGTATAAGTCATTAAAGGACATAGAGGATCTGTATTTAATTGACAAAAGAAGGAAATATAAAAATTCAGCAAATTAAATAGGCGAAATGGAATATAGACGTATAGAACATGAGACTAACAGAGAACGGCTGAGCAAGAATGGCTACAAGCATGCAGGACTAGGGGAAAGATAAACGCCACGTACAGAAAAATTAAAGAAGCTTTTGCGGAAAACATAAACAGCAGTATGAGTACCAATAAAGAAGGGGAAAATGGAACGTGGGAGGACTATATAGAACGGCTATACAACGGAAGAGAACTTAAAGCGACATTATAGAAAAGGAAGAGCAAGTAAGTGAAGATGAGACAGGATATATATTTTAAGAGCAATTTGACAGAGCATAGATAGATCTAAGTCGAAATAAGGCCAATGGTGTAGGCGACATTCTCTCGGAACTATTGATATCTACGGAATAACTAGCGATGACAGAACTATTCTACCTTGTTCAAATGGTCCAAATGGCTCTGAGCACTACGGGACTTAACATCTGAGGTCATCAGTCCCCTAGAACTTAGAACTACTTAAACCTAACTAACCTAAGGACACCACACACATCAATGGCCGAGGCAGGATTCGAACCTGCCACCGTAGCGGTCGCGCGGTTCCAGACTGAAGCGCCTAGAACCGCTCGGTCACACCGGCCGGCCTGCACTAAGGACCGGCATGTTGCTTTACACCCTTACATGAGACTGTGGTTACACACACCTTCCCGATGTGTGTTGTCTATGCAAGGGGCTATCCAATTCTGCTAAAGTATTGAAGCGTTTGCGTCTGGCCACATATGGCCGATGCAGTGAAAGTTTTCCCTATCAAAACAATGGTTAAGGTGTTATATGCTGTAAGGATTATAGGGATTACATGTTAAGGGAGTGATGATGTGTCCAGTGTGATTCTAAGCAAAATAGGGGCGTTAAGCCGTGGTATGCCAGCGTTCTTTTTTTTTTTTTTGTGTGTGTGTGTGTGTGTGTGTGTGTGTGTGTGTGTGTATCACCGTTCTATTTCGTTTACGTGTATTGTGAGTGATTCTTGTCCACGGGGCCAAAGTAATTAAACTCAGATTTTACTTCTGATCAGTTTATTGTTTTATCGGATAAGACTATTATTAATGAACGGATATACACTTTAAAGACGGTAATTTCAATCAATCTGTCGGGATAAATGATTAAAAATTTTTTGTATCTAAGTTACTGAGAGCTTAAAGGAAATGTAATTGCTTTTGTTATTTGGGTTAAATTTTAACCATCCGCAGTACATTCATAGTCTCTCTATCGCTGTTGGAGTAACTACTGTTCATTGTGGTTTAAAGGTTCTGGGTACATTGTTGGTGGTCCGTTGCCTTATACGGGTCTTAGTTGCAGTCTGAGATCGGTGCTTCTGACTGGAGAAACCGTGATGCCCAAACATCTGAGACCACAAGTAAATGTGGCCAGAATCAGCATGCTACCCTAGTTTTCAGCATCAGAATCTTGCTGTAAAGCGTCTCTAACGCCAGGGTAGCTTTCTGCACGTCTCTGGGTGCGGATGAATACTACCATTTAGTTACAATTTTTGCATTCACGTGTGCTATAAATTCGCTGAAAAGACCTTGAAATCGGTGTAAGTAGATATGTTCGCTCTTATGTAATTGGATTAAAAAGCTGTAGAGCTGCATTGCGGAAGCTGTTTTGTTAAAATTCGGAACATCAGTGCCAGAATCAACATTATGCACAGCAAAATTGTAGCCGTCTTCACCTCGACAAACATTAAACGGTACTGTAACGAATCATAAGAGTGATGAGTTTCATTGATTCTCTGAAGACGATCATTATGAGTACGTAACACATTATCACATTCCCCTTCAAATAATGGGACAGCGACTTCTTTTGTAGTTCGTGCATTATAGCGACCCGCGTCAGATCCTTTTGTCTTTTTCCCAGCTTTGACTACAAATCTTAATTATTGCACTCATTATTCTGGAAATGATTCAAGTGCTGTTTAAAGCTGTTGACATACGGGTTCACAGTGTAGCATATTTTGCAGGCTTCTGTCCAAACCTGAGTTTAAATTAAGAATATGTTGTTGCCCAGTATTTGGCTGATCTTGGTAAATGGCTGCAAAATAAATTTGTAAAAGTCTTGGAACATCTGTCGGCAACAAAGAACCAATTAAATGTACACTTGACCCTGTAGTTTAAAAGTAGGCATAAACGTCCCTTCAGTGATCCGATTCGCTGTTGTAGGCTCTTAAATTCTGCAAAAATTGTTTCGGTAACTGATGTTCTTCATTTAATAACTCTTTCAACGGCTCTGGTGGGTCTTAAATTCTTTCTAGGCAAACTTTTCCAGATGAGCAACAATTCCCCCGGTTCTCCGTGCCACTTCTAAGTACAGCAATGCGCGCGTATTGCGTTGAGCCAAGTTGAGAATAATAGACATATTTTATTACTGAATCGTAGCACAATTCATGTTTTTCCAGCCACGGCAGCTCCTCAGGCTAAGAACGGCTTAGTGTGGCTGGTCTTCCTCTAACTGCATCATTCGTGTCTCACAGTATTGTCTGCAGCACCTCCTGTAAACGATTCCTTTCTTCTTCCAAGTAATGGACGTTTGCTAGCCGCCTATGAAAATAACGGTTCCTAGCAGCAGACAAACGGAGCTCATGATGCTCATCTGTCTCCAAAAACCGCGAAATATCATGGCGACTACAATCAGCAGACAAACGACTCGTGCTGCTCATCTGTCTCCAATAGCCGCGAAATTTTATGACGGTTACAGTCAGCAGATAAACGTGCTTCTCTTTCATGGTACATTTCAAGAGAATGTGAAATTTCTTGACGGATGTGGTCATGGGCGAGCGCAGTTTCCGTTCGGAATTCGTCTCTACAGGTCGGGAAATCTCGTAGCGCCTACGATGAGAGAGTAATCGAATTCCACGTTCTTCTGCGTTTACGCCCTGAGGGCTGCAGCGCAGCAAGATCGGCCTGTACTCAAGCGAAATTCATGTTTTACGTTATTGTCTACAGACCGTCACGTTGCGGCGTCTATAAGCATCCAAAATGATTCGCGTTCACAAGAATTCTCTTGTGATCGAGACGACCAATCCTAGAACGCTGCAGTGCTAAACGATCTTCACGCTCCGGTTCACTTTGTTATCTTCTCAATCACGATCGTTTGGCTTGAGCAGGAACAGAAAAAAGTAAGACCGTTTTCGCGAAGGCATTATTACTAATAGACAAACTTGTCAACGATAATAGTTATACCAACTGAAGAATGAATTTAAAAATGAAAGAAGTTAAATGAACGAAGACACTAGTACGAAATCACAAAGACTATATCACTTCACTTACTTCGATAAGACACCATGAGAACCTCTGAAGAAACATACGAAAGTGACTTTTAGTGTCAACTCGAGAAACTTACCAACAATAATATATTTTAGTGTCAAATCGTCAACTTAACAACGGTACTAGTAGTGTAGCTGGGCAAAACGTATCAACGATAATAGTTATACCGATTCATGAATAATTCCAAGAATGTCTATGGGTAACGGGATTTAACTGTTAACGTTATTATTATCATGATAAAATGTTACAAAATAATACTTCTTATCGCGCCGCACGGGATTAGCCGAGCGCTCTAAGGCGCTTTAGTCATGGACTGTGCGGCTGGTCCCGGCGGAGGTTCGAGTCCCCCTCGGGCATGGGTGTGTTTGTTTGTCCTTAGGATAATTTAGGTTAAGTAGTGTGTAAGCTTAGGGACTGATGACCTCAGCAGTTAAGTCCCGAACATTTTTTTAATACTTCTTACGAATTCTTTCATTTCTGTCCTGGTTTGTTTAGTTAAGTTTTATAAAACTTCTGCTGTCTCGATGTCTTTCTTTCAATATAACGAAATTATCCTTACACAAAACCGAGTTGATACACACTAAAATATTTGCCAGTTTCCCTTTGTCTCCTGTGGATTCCGATTTCCCTATACTGACCCATTTAAAGAAAACACATTGTATGTATAGATAACTCTGCTTCTGTGTGGCCTGTGAATACGAAACATGTACCAGCTTTTAAGCTGGATCTCCAACAATACAACTGCGGAAATCGCTTCCAATTTTATGCAGTCTGGTCAGACAGGCAAGCAAATAATTAAACAAAAATTCTAAAACTAATTATTTTACCTTCCATTACTGTCATAAAAAATCCTCATATTAATTTCTTAAATATGACTTATGTACAGATATTGGCCAGGAACCATTTTATTGTATGTATAGATAATGTCGCAGTGATTCCAACGTAAATAAGTGATTCTTTAATCATATGATTATCACTATTATCACCTCTTGCCTAGTGAAGGTAGGGCTTTCACGTAAGACATTCAGCTATCGTTGTTTCGAGCTAAGTTCTTTACTATATATATGTTTTTATTCTTTCTTCTACAAATTTCATTGTAACACTGCTCCTCACTTTCTCCTATACATTACATACATTCTTGTAATATGTTCGTTTGTGGCATCTGGTTTTCTAAATTTGTAACCTAACAGTCTCCTTATCCTCTACTTTGTTTGGTCTGAATGATATTTGCGTAGTGGAGCATTTACATGTACCTCACTCTGCTAGTTTCAAACGTATGTCGCTGAAATATGAAGATCGTCTTAACTTCCTCCCACATAGCGGTGATCCCCGTTTTACAGAACATTAGAGCTGAAAACAGATGTCTAGCGTGGAACTGAACTGAAAGCTGTTGGTGACAGACACCGACCGCAATATCTGTGGCCGCTGTTTCCGCAGGACGCTGTGGTAACGAAAGACAGACGCCGTGTTCTCGGAGAGCCAGCGCGGCGTCCTGTTTCCTCGTCGCCTCCGCGTTGTGGCTGCTGTGTCGTGTAGTAAGTGACTGGTGCCATTCATATGATGTAGAGGCTCTGAGCGCTATGGGAGTTAACATCTGAGATCATCAGTCCCCTAGACTTAGAACTACTTAAACCTAACTAACCTAAGGACATCACACATATCCATGCCCGAGGCAGGATTCGAACCTACGACCGTAGTGGTCGTGCGATTCCAGACTGAAGCCCCTAGAACCGCTCGGCCACAACGGCCAGCTATGATGTAGAATGTGAAGCTTTACATTCTGTCAAAAAAAAAGCAGAAAGATGGCCCTTCTGGAAATCAATAAACTCATGACACAAAGTGCCAGCCTAGTATAAAATGATCAGACTCGTTTTCCATCCCCCCCACCCCCTCCCTTAGTTAAATTAAGTTATCCTTACAAATACTATTTTCAAACTGTAAATTCACCTTATTTCTCATCATTTCTTAAATGTATCTTCACATAAAACTTTGCATGTCCCTTCTTTAATTTTTGTAACTATTGTTACGTTTCCTGTGTAAATACTTCGTCATTTTTATATCTCTATATACATAATATCTGTGTCAGTCGCACATCATATTTATCTGTGTTTAAGACATTCACTTGTACATACAAACATACATTAATATGTGTTCCATAGATCGTGAATACCACATTTCGTAATGATGTGGAACGTGTCACTTAAACATAAGTTTTCTTAACACAAAATAATTAACCAAATTTTTGTAAGCGTAGGCTTCCGCGGCCGTTGTCTTCTTCAATAAAATTCTTCAGGGTATCAGACCGCATCGTCATAATTTAATATGCGCCAACGTTTCGGCCAGCGTTGCAGCTAGCCTTCATCAGGGCCTTACGTTGGTTAACGTAAGGCCCTGATGAAGGCTAGCTGCAACGCTGGCCGAAACGTTGGCGCATATTAAATTATGACGATGCGGTCTGATACCCTGAAGAATTTTATTGAAGAACCAAATTTTTCTTTTTTTAATTCCTCTTTTTTACAGTTACTGCTTCATATATAAGTATTCATCTATTGATTACAAGGAGTTGTCATTCAGAAACCCTTTTAATTTGCTTTTAAATGTAGGTTGGCTATCTGTCAAACTTCTAATATTATTTGTCAAATGACCAAAGATTTTTGTGGCAGCATAATTCACCCCTTTCTGTGCCGAAGTGAGATTTAATCCAAAACAGTAAAGATCATCCTTTCTTCTAGTGTTGTGGCTATGCACTTCGCTGTTATTTTTGAATTGGGATGGGATATTAATGACAAATTTCGTAAGTGAATACATGTATTGCGAAGGTACTGTGAATAGCCCGAGTTCCTTAAATAAATGTCTACAAGATGATCTTGGGAGGGCTCCAGCTATTATTCTGGTTACATACATTTGTGCAATGAATGCTTTCTCTCTTAATGACGAATTTCCCCAAAATGTGATGCCATATGAAAGCAGTGAATGAAAATAGGCATAGTAGGCTAATTTACTGGTATGTTTATCACCAAAATTTGCAATGACCCTAATAGTATAAGTAGCTGAACCTAACCGACCAACAGATCATGAATGTGTTTCTTCCAGTTTTATTTCTCATCAATGCACATACCCAGAAATTTTGAGTATTCTGCCTTAGGAACAGACTTCTGTTCATAGTCTATATTTATCAATGATGTTAAGCCATTTACTGTACAGAATTGTTTAAACTGTGTTGTCTCAAAATTTAGTGAGAGTCCATTTGCAAAGAACCAGTTAAAAATTTTCTGAAGGACATTATTTACAATTTCCTCAGCTGATTCTTGCTTGTTGGGTGTAATTACTATACTTGTATCATCAGCTAAAAGAACTAGCTTTGCATCTTCGTGAATATAGAGTGGCAAGTCATTAATATACAAGGTGAGTCACTAACTATTACCACCCAGAATAACTCCGAAACTATGACAGTAGCTGAAAAGTTGGTGGGACAAATGTAGCATGGGACAACGGGGGCCATAATATGACCTTGGTTTTGTTGCTAGGTGGGGTCACGTCAGAGATATGTGTTTTTTTTTAATGGGATGCTATAGTTTGGTACTTATTTTCCGATAGTCGATATGCTTCTCATTTACGGAGAATGCCAACGAAATTCAGTGAGAGCTAGAGACTTATACGCTGAAAGATACCCTTAACGTACTCACCCTACACGTCTTACATTTAAATATTTATATGATGAATTGAGAACAACTGGAACTTTAAGGCATCGGAAACATATCCGGCAAATGAAAGTTACTAACGAGGAAACGGAAATTGGTTCTCTTGCCACTGTGGTTCGAGATTCCTGTGTTAGGTCACGTCAAACCGAAAGGTAATCTGGCGTGAGCCAGAGTAGTGTTGTTCGCCATAAATATCATCCTTACCATGTCAGTCTCCACCAAGAATTAACTGGTACGAATGTATGCGTCGCACTGAATTCTGCCGACGGGCTCAACTACAGATTCAGAGGGATGATACAATTATTAATTTCATTTTATTTACTCATGTCGCTACATTCACGAACCATGGAAATGTTAATTTGCGTAACATGCGTTACACAGAACGACAAATTTGAAGTGAAAGCGTGTAAATTGCATTATTTTGAGTTAGTTATCTTTATTTCATTATAGAAAGATACAAAATCATCATCCTCATAAATATTTTTTTTTTTTAAATTAGCCGGTCGCTGTGGCCTCGCGGTTCTAGGCGCTTAGTGCGGAACTGCGCGACTGCTACGGTCGCAGGTTCGAATCCTGCCTCGGGCTTGGATGTGTGTGATGTCCTTAGATTAGTTAGGTTTAAGTAGCTCTAAGTTCTAGGGGATTGATGACCACCGATGTTAAGTCCCATAGTGCTCAGAGCCATTTGAACCATTTTTTTAAAAAAGTTATCTACATTTTTGTACAATTAACTCAGTAACTAAATATGCATTCATATTCGAAGATACAGCATATCAAATTTTAAGTGACTAATTACTTGAATTATGACATATTATTATGAAATATATATTGAATGAAAATAATTTGTAAGTATACTTTTTACAAGAACAATGTAAAGCACAAAAGAATATATATAAATTAACTAGTCACAAATGTATATAAAGGATTGCAAATGTTAAATGTCCGTATACATATTTTGTTCAGAGATAAATTCAGAAAATGACCGTTTTCGCTTGGCTTGACATTTATACACATACTCGGGAACATACCTTATGACAGTCCAACAGTAATCTGCTAATATAGTAGGGCTCCACTTTCCGGTATACCTCTTCTCAAATGTGGCAATATCTTGATGAAATCGCTCGCCATGTTCATCAGTGACTGCACCACAGTCTTTGGAGAAGAAATCAAGACGACTATGTAAGAAATGCATTTTCAATGACATGTTGCAACCAAGTTTTTCAGAAGATAACAACACGTTATCTACAATATCCTTGTAATTTATTACTCGTTTGTTCCATAAGAACTGTAAACAGACTGTCTGAAAACATTCCCAAGCATGCTTCTCATCACCTTGTATGAGTCCATGAGAAGTATGGTCTCCAAAAAGCTCTCGAATCTGTGGGCCTACAAAGATGCCCTCCTTTACTTTGGCATCCATTAAGTAAGGGAATTTTTTCCTGAATACTTAAACGCGCAACTATCTTTGTTTATTCGCTTAACAAAGTTTTCCATGAGTCCCAACGTGATGTGCAAGGGCAGGAGCAGAATATTTTTAGGGACTACTAGAGGTTCACTCTTAATGTTCTTTACACCTGGTTGAAGAGATTTTCTGGTGGGCCATTCATGCTTACTCTAATGAGATGCCCGTGCTCAGCTATGCCATTCACAAAGAAAGCAAAAATAGTTAGTATACCCTAACTGCATACCTAATAGCAGTGCAACCACTTTCAAATCACCACAAATCTGCCACGTGATGGCTTCTAGTAAAATTTTCATGTTTTGGTATGACTCTTTCATATGCAAACTATGCCCAACTGGAATAGAAGGAAGCTCATTACCAATATGAAAAGCACTGCTTTTAAGCTCAACTTTGATGAATCAATAAAGAGTCTCCACTCCTCAGGGTTATAATTAATTCTGAGAGCCTTCGTTAGATTATTTATGTCTACACATGCCACACGACCATCTTGCATGTTAAAAAAAAAAGAGTGAATTGTTGCTCTCTTCTGCGGTAGAATGAAACATTTACATTGCTTTCCAGAAAACTGCGCTGCTGCGATCTTGATGCTAAAATCTCAGCCCTAGCTTTAGAGAGCTCCAAATCCTTAATGAGATCATTTAACTCATTTTGAGACAATTTTTGTGGATCATGATTATATATTTGGAAGAAACTCTGGATCTTATGATATCTTATGATGTAGATGGTTCAGGACATTCAGAATCTCCATCAGAAGTAATCTCGTTCTAGAAATTTTCATGTTTTGGTATCACTTTTTCATATGCAAACTATGCCCAACTGGAATAGAAGGAAGCTGTTGCTAAGCCATGTCTCCGCAATATCCTTTCTTCCAGGAGTGCTAGTTCTGCAAGGTTCGCAGGAGAGTTTCTGTGAAGTTTGAAAGGTAGGAGACGAGGCACTGGCGGAATTAAAGCTGTGAGGACAGGGCGTGAGTTGTGCTTGGGTAGCTCAGTTGGTAGAGCACTTGCCCGCGAAAGGCAAAGGTCCCGAGTTCGAGTCTTGGTCCGGCACACAGTTTTAATCTGCCAGGAAGTTTCAATCATGTTCTCTGTCGGTGGTTCAGTTACTGGCAATCGTTCCCCATGTAGAACTGGATGTATGGCAGATGGGATGTTAGGATAGATCACTATCCGCTTCTTCTTCTTCTTAGATATTCTCTTCTTGATAGGAGGAACCATACAAAAGTAGCAGTCACTGACATGGTTAGTTGGCTCACGCCAAATCATGGGCACTGCAAAGGGCATTGAAGGTCCTTTCCCATGCATCCAATTCCTGAAGTTGCTGGCACAAGTGTTGCAGATCACATGTGGAACCCAGGATTTAACCTGATCACCTATTTCGCAACTAAAATAACAACTGTAAGCTTTTTTAATCAATGGAGATATTTGCTGTTTTTGTGAAGAAAATGTCACTTCACACACATAGCAAAATGTGTCAGCACTGTTAACACCAACTCGTGGCATTTTTGTTCACTTCAACAGCAGTCAACTTGAACAATTGGTAGTTAATCTGCAAATGTGCAAAAATTATTACATGCATTAATTAAGTCACTGATGTTGAAGAGGAGGGAGACAAAAAGATCACAAAAATTGGTATCAACATATTTATATCCAAAATATTGCACACAAGTAAGACCAGGGACAATAATATAATCCATTGTTACTATTTATTATGACACTGACAAGCCATTATAATATCTGATTTTAAACTTAAAATAAAAATCCGTATATAATTGTCTCACAGTAAGGGTAAAATGAAAACTAGAGCTAATTTTGAATTGTCTTTTTGATATTTGCGATCAGCACATTAGAACGATAGGAATTGGCTATTTTCATTCGATTTACATTTTCATTGTTGCACAGTGTTATTGGGCAACTGAAAATCCAATCCCAAAGAAATCAGGTGTTGACAGATGTGAAAATTACCGAACTATCAGTTTAATAAGTCACAGCTGCAAAATACTAACGCGAATTCTTTACAGACGAATGGAAAAACTGGTAGAAACCGACCTCGGGGAAGATCAGTTTGGATTCCGTAGAAATGTTGGAACACGTGAAGCAATACTGACCTTACGACTTATCTTAGAAGAAAGATTAAGGAAAGGCAAACCTACGTTTCTAGCATTTGTAGACTTAGAGAAAGCTTTTGACAATGTTGACTGGAATACTCTCTTTCAAATTCTAAAGGTGGCAGCGGTAAAATACAGGGAGCGAAAGGCTATTTACAATTTGTACAGAAACCAGATGGCAGTTATAAGAGACGAGGGGCATGAAAGGGAAGCAGTGGTTGGGAAGGGAGTGAGACAGGGTTGTAGCCTCTCCCCGATGCTATCCAATCTGTACATTGAGCAAGCAGTGAAGGAAACAAAAGAAAAATTCGGTGTAGGTATTAAAATCCATGGAGAAGAAATAAAAACTTTGAGGTTCGCCGATGACATTGTAATTCTATCGGAGACAGCAAAGGACTTTGGCAGAGCAGTTGAACGGAAGGACAGTGTCTTGAAAGGAGGATATACGATGAACATCAGCAAAAGCAAAACGAGGATAATGCAATGTGGTCGAATTAAGTCAGGTGATGCTGAGGGAATTAGATTAGGAAATGAGACACTTAAAGTAGTAAAGGAGTTTTGCTATTTGGGGAGCATTGGGGAGCAAAATAACTGATGATGATCGAAGTAGAGAAGATATAAAATGTAGACTGGCAATGGCAAGGAAAGCGTTTCTGAAGAAGTTTTTTAACATCGAGCATAGATTTAAGTGTCAAGAAGTCGTTTCTGAAAGTAATTGTATGGAATGTAGCCATGTATGGAAGTGAAACATGGACGATAAATAGTTTGGACAAGAAGAGAATAGAAGCTTTCGAAATGTTATGCTACAGAAGAATGCTGAAGATTAGATGGGTAGATCACATAACTAATGGTGAAGTATTGAATAGAATTGGGGAGAAGAGGAGTATGTGGCACAACTTGACAAAAAGAAGGGACCGGTTAGTAGGACATGTTCTGAGGCATCAAGGGATCACAAATTTAGCATTGGAGGGCAGTGTGGAGGGTAAAAATCGTAGAGGGAGACCAAGAGATGAATACAATAAGCAGATTCAGAAGGATGTGGGTTGCAGTAAGTACTGGGAGATGAAGAAGCTTGCACAGGATAAAGTAGCATGGAGAGCTGCATCAAACCAGTCTCAGGACTGAAGACCACAACAACAACAACGGACTCAAGACTGAACTCTGTAGGACACCATTCTTGATAACTCCCCAGTTAGAGGACTCTGCTGATTTTTGCAGACTATCTGTACTGTTAATTTCAACCTTTTGCATTTTTTCAGTTAAGTATGAATTAAACCATTTTTGCACTGTCCCACTCATACCACAATACTTAAGCTTATCTAGAAGAATTTCATGAGTCACACAATCAAAGGCCTTTAAGTAATCACAAAATATCCCAATGTATGATGTTCAGTTATTCAATACATTTAAAACTTGATCGGTGAAAGCATATATAGCGTTTTCTGTTGAAAAGCCTTTCTGAAAAGCAAACTGACATTTTGTTAGTACTACATTTTTACAAATATGTGATGCTACTCTTGAATACATTACTTTTTCAAGAATTTTGGATAAAGCTGTCAGATGTGAGACTGGGCAGTAGTTGTTAGCATCAGATATATCCCCTTTTTTATGCAATGGTTTAACAACAGTTTATTTCAGTCTACTGGAAAAATGCCCTGTTTCAGTGAACGGCTACATATGTGGGTGGGAACCCAATGTATTTGTTAGGAACAAGCTTTGAGTACTCTGTTGGAAATGCCATCAATTCCATGAGAGCTTTTACTTTTGAGTGAATGTATTATTTTCCTAATTTCAGTAGGAGAGGTGAACTGGATTTCAGTTTCATCAAATTGCATAGGTACTGCCTCTTCTATACTGCCTTGCATTTTCTAATGAATAGCTGGATCCTATTTTCTCTACAACACTTAAAAATGACTATTAAAAAGGTTCCTACTTCTGACTTCTTGTTAACAAACTTTTCATTGTGTTTGATATACAGTCTTCCTGTGCGCTGTTTCCCTGTTTCCCTTTTAACACTATCTAAATTGTTTTAATTTTATTATCAGTTGTGCTAATCTCAGGCATAATGCACATACTTATGGACTTTTTAATAACTTTTCTTAATACAGTGCTGTAGTTTTTATAATGTTTCTCTTTTTCGGGATCATTACTCCTCCTTGCTATAAGGTAGATTTCCCTTTTCTGTTTACAATATATTTTTATCCCTTTAGCAAGCTATGGCTGTTTACATAGTTTCTTACAATTATATTTCACCGTTTTCTTGTCATCTGAAGATGGTCTAAGAAGTCGAAAACCCGTTCGTGACGAAATAAATATAATTTTGCAGAACTTTATGCAGTGTGTTCCTTTTTAATATTATTATCATGTTCTGCCAAGCACAGACGGAAAATTCAGTTAATGTCAAATGTGTTCAGTTAGTCAGAGTAACCTATCTCGGTACGTAGTAAATAGTGTACTTTGTTGACTCCTCTGATTATTTTTTGAAGTTTCAGTCTCTTCTTCTTCTTCGGATAATACTTCGCCAAATTGTAAGTCCAAACCTACAAATGAGCTTCTGTCGTGATGTGAGAAATCTGAATCTGATTATGAAGAATAATCAACTGGATTTTTGATATGATTTCTTTCTTTGTTTTTTTTTTGGTATCGATGTCATGAATTCCAGCATATGCTGTTTCCTTTCTATAGCACCCAATTTTCTTTCTTTGGTATGTCTTTCCCTCTCTGTAGCAATTTTTTCTTTTCCGATGCATTTTTCGTCCATTCGTTCTTTATTGGCTGTCGACGTTAGAAATTCGTATTTCAATGCTTTGCCAGAAAGTTCCCCCTAAATCATTATTTTAGACACCGTAATTATATCTTCAGGTGGGATATTCTCACGCAGTATCTGTTTAATGTATCTCTGGCGAGGATTATCATTGAAGAATTGTCGTCAAATTGCTGTAGCTGCATGGATTTACCCTAAAACATAGCCCCATTTCCCCACTGCTCCATTTCACCATTTTCTGACAAATGTGACATTGCCGAATTTGGGGACCAACTCCATGTAATCAATTTCTTACCTCTAGAGCGACCTGCCGGTACGAATTTTCATGGAACAATAAGTTAAATAAGACAAACCTGCCACCTGATAGTCAACTCCTCAATCGATGGCAGTCAGTTAAAAAACTCAGTGCGGGTCTTTACTCAACTGTAGGCTTTACTCCTACCAAACAAAATGGCACTCGCTACGAAACAGTTCACACCCCCGCAGGTGGCTGAACTATAGATCACTTAAGACTAATACCCACTTCATATAGCTGATTTATCGGTAGATCACTATAAACTAACACCTATTTCACGTAGCTGGTTTATCAGGTGATAAGAGAGTCATGTGTGGTATGATCTTGACGCGATATGTTACGTTCTCCAGTAATTATTGTAATTCTTTCAACTGTGTTAGGACAAACAAATTGTTATCCCTCACACTTCTCTCCAATACTAAATTGGTGATCCCTTCATGTCTCAGAATGTGTCCTACCAACCGATCCTTTCTTTTAGTCAAATTTTGCCACAAATTTCTCTTCTCCCCAACTCTACAAGTACCTCCTCATTAGGTACGTGATCTACCCATGTAATCTTCAGCATTATTCTGTAGCACCACGTTTCAAAAGTTTCCATTCGCTTCTTGTCTAAACTGTCTGTCGCCCATGTTTCATTACCATACATGACTATACTAGAGACAAATATCCTCAGGAAACACTTCCTAACATTTATGTATATATTAGATTCTTCTACAGAATTTCTCTTCTACAGAGACGGTTTTCTTGCATTGCCAGGTTTCATTTTACATCCTTTCTACTTCAACCGTACTCGATTAATTTACTGACCAAATAGCAAAACCTATCTATTACTTTATCTCGTTTCCTAATCTCATTTCCTCAGCATCTCCTGATTTAATTCGACTATATTCCATTATTCGTGTCTTGCTTTTGTTGATATTCATCTTATATCCCCCTTTCAAGACACTGTCGATTCCATTCAACTGCTCTTCCAAGTCCTTCGCTGTCTCTGACACAATTACAATGTCGTCGGCAAATATCAAAGTTTTTATCTTTTCTCCCTGGACATTAATTCCTATTACAATATTTTCTTTAGTTTCCTTCGCTGCTTGCTCAGTGTACAGATTGAACGACATCGGGGATAGGGTACAATCCTGTCTCACTCTCTTCTTAACCATTGCTTCCCTTCACACCCGGTGGCTCCTATAACTGCCGTCTGGTTTCTATACGAGATGTAAATAACCTTCTCTCCCTGTATTTTCCCCTGCTCCTTTCAGATTTCAAAGAGAGTACTCCACTCAACATTTTCAAAACCCCTGGAAGTCTACAAATGCTATAAGCGTAGGTTTGCATTTTCTTTACCTATCTTCTAAGATAAGTCGTAGGTCAGTATTGCCTCGCATGTTCGTACAGGCCACCGGAATCCAAATTGATCTTCTCGAGGTCGACTTCTACCAGTTTTTCCAATCCCCCTTAAAGAATGCTTGTTAGTATTACGCAACGATGAATTATTAAACTGATAGTTCGGTAATTTTCGCACCTGTCAACAGCTGCTTTCTTTGGAATTGGAATTATTATTCTAGAAGCCTGCACACCATATACGATAAAGAAGCACTACAAAACACACGTCGGCAGCAGCAATCTGAAAATGGCGTACATGTCTTCTCCTTGAGTCAGAGTACCTGCCGCGCATGCTCGGAACTGCGATCGTAGCGCTACCGCGGACAGAAACAGAAACGGAACTTACTTTGTACCTTACCTCGTAGAAAAGTTTTGACATGTCTGGCTCTCCAGAGGCTACCAGTAATTTTGACTAAATGTCACCTACTTCAGGGGCATTGTTTCGACTCTCGCAGTATCATTTTCATCTACATCCCCTCCTATTTCTGTAATATAGTCCTCAAGTTCATCTCCCTTGTACAGATTCTCTACACACTCATTCCAACTTTAAGATCTCCCTTCTTTTGTTAGAACTGGTTTGCTCTTGATGTTCATTCATCTGCTTCTCTTTTCTCCAACAATTTCATTAATTGTGTAAGTAGGCTGTTTAGGTTTTCTTATTGGTAACGCCACGTAGCGCTCTGTATGAAAATCACTGGCTGTGCAGTGTGCAGTCTGTGGCTGGTTTGCATTGTTGTAATACTCGCCATTGTAGCGTTGGGCAACTGGATGTGAACAGCGCGTAGCGATGGGCAGTTGGAGGTGAGCCGCCAGCAGTGGTGGATGGGAGAGAGATGGTGGAGTTTTGAAATTTGTAAGACTGGATGTCATGAACTGCTATATATATTATGACTTTTGATCACTAGTAAGGTAAATACATTGTTTATTCTCTATCAAAATCTTTCATTTGCTAACTATGCCTATTAGTACTTAGTGCCTTCAGTAGTTTGAATCTTTTATTTAGCTGGCAGTAGTGGCGCTCGCTGTATTGCAGTAGTTCGAGTAACGAAGATTTTTGGTGAGGTAAGTGATTTGTGAAAGGTATAGGTTAATGTTAGTCAGGGCCATTCTTTTGTAAGGATTTTTGAAAGTCAGATAGCGTTGCGCTAAAAATATTGTGTGTCAGTTTAAGCACAGTCTTATATAATTTTTCTAAGGGGACGTTTCAATTGTTCTGTAAGCGGTACCTACTTTTCGCCATTGAAATATGCTTCCAAATCCTTACATTTGTCCTCTAGCCATTCCTGCTTAACCATTTTGCACTTCGTTTCAGTCTCACTTTTTAGACATCTGTATTCCCTTTCACCTGCTGCATTTTCTGCATTTTTAATTTTCTCCTTTCATCAGTTAAATTCAATACCTCCTGCTTTATCCAAGGATTTCTTTCAGGCCCAACCGTTTTACCTATTTGATCCTCCACTGCCTACACTATTTTTTCTCTTAAAGCTACCAATTCGGCTTCTACTGTATTCCTGTCCCCTGTTATAGTCAACCGTTGCTTAATGCTCCCTTTTAGACTCTCAGCAACCTCTAGTTCTTTCAGCTTATCCAGCTCCCATCTCCTTAACTTTTTACCTTTTTTGGCAATTTCTTCAGTTTTAATCTGCAGTTCATCATCATCATCATCATCACCATCACTTAAGACTGATTATGCCTTTCAGCGTTCAGTCTGGAGCATAGTCCTCCTTATAAAATTCCTCCATGATCGCCTATTCAGTGCTAATATTAGTGCCTCTTCTGATGTTAAGCCTATTACCTCAAAATCATTCTTAACCGAATCCAGGTACCTTCTCCTTGGTCAACCCCGACTCCTCCTACCCTCTACTGCTGAACCCATGAGTCTCTTGGGTAACCTTGCTTCTCCCATGCGTGTAACATGACCCCACCATCTAAGCCTGTTCGCCCTGACTGCTACATCTATAGAGTTCATTCCCAGTTTTTCTTTGATTTCCTCATTGTGGACACCCTCCTGCCAATGTTCCCATCTACTAGTACTTGCAATCATCCTAGCTACTTTCATATCCGTAACCTCAACCTTGTTGATAAGGTAACGTGAATCCACCCAGCTTTCGCTCCCATACAACAGAGTTGGTCGAAAGATTGAACGGTGCACAGATAACTTAGACTTGGTACTGACTTCCTTCTTGCAGAAGGGAGTAGATCGTAGCTGAGCGCTCACTGCACTAGCTTTGCTACACCTCGCTTCCAGTGCTTTCACTATGTTGCCATCCTGTGAGAATATGCATCCTAAGTACTTGAAACCGTCCACCTGTTCTAACTTTGTTCCTCCTATTTGGCACTCAATCCGTTTATATCTCTTTCCCACTGACAATACTTTCGTTTTGGAGATGCTAATCTTCATACCATAGTCCTTACATTTCTGATATAGCTGTGAAATATTACTTTGCAAACTTTCAATCGAATCTGCCATCACAACTAAGTCATCCGCATATGTGAGACTGCTTATTTTGTGTTCACATACCTTAATCTCACCCAGGCAGCCTATTGTTTTCAACATATGATCCATAAATAATATGAACAACAGTGGAGACAGGTTGCAGCCTTGTCTTAGCCCTGAAACTACTCTGAACCATGAACTCAATTTACCGTCAACTCTAACTGCTGCCTGACTATCTATGTAAAGACCCTTAATTGCTTGCAAAAGTTTGCCTCCTATTCCATAATCTCGTAGAACAGACAATAACTTCCTCCTAGCAACCCGGTCATATGCCTTTTCTAGATCCATAAAGCATAGATACAATTCCCTGTTCCACTCGTAACACGTCTCCATTATTTGCCGTAAGCTAAAGATCTGGTCCTGACAACCTCTAAGAGGCCTAAACCCACACTGATTTTCATCCAACTGCTCCTCAACTAATACTCGCACTTTCCTTTCAACAATACCTGAGAAGATTTTACCCACAACGCTGATTAAAGAGTTACCTTTGTTGTTGTTACAATCTTTTCTGTTTCCATGTTTAAAGATTGGTGTTGTTACTGCTTTCGTTCAGTCTGATGGAACCTGTCCCGACTCCCACGCCATTTCAGTTATCCTGTGTAGCCATTTAAGACCTGACACTCCACTGTATTTGATGAGTTCCGACTTAATTTCATCCACCCCAGCCGCTTTATTGCACTGCAATCTATTGACCATTTTCTCCACTTCCTCAAATGTGATCCTATTTCCATCATCATTCCTATCCCATTGTACATCGAAATCTGAAACATTACTGATCGTATTTTCACCTACATTGAGCAACTCTTCAAAATATTCCCTCCATCTGCCCAAGGCATCAACAGGATTCACCAGCAGTTTTCCTGACCTGTCCAAAATACAAAATACTTGTCATTTCCTTGTCACCTCCCTTTCGAAGACTGCTAATTACACTCCAGAATGGTTTTCCAGCAGCTTGACCCAAAGTCTCCAACCTGTTTCCAAAGTCTTCCCAAGATTTCTTCTTGGATGCTGCAATTATCTGTTTGGCTTTGTTTCTTTCTTCAACATAACTTTCTCTGTCTACCTGAGTTCTAGTATGTAGCCATTTTTGATACGCCTTCTTTTTCCTTTTACAGGCTGCCTTGACTGTGTCATTCCACCAAGCTGTTTGCTTCATCCTACTTTTACACACTACTGTTCCAAAACATTCTTTAGCCACTTCTAGTACTGTGTCCCTGTACCTTGTCGATTCCTTTTCCAATGACTGTAATTGACTACATTCAACTAACTGGTACCTTTCTGAGATCGCTGTTATGTACTTGTGCCTGATTTCCTTATCCTGAAGTTTCTCCGCTCTTATCCTCCTACATATGGACCTGACCTCCTGCACTTTCGGCCTCACAATCCCAATTTCACTGCAGATTAAATAATGATCAGTGTCATCAAAGAATCCCCTGAATACACGTGTGTCCCTCACAGCCTTCCTGAATTCCTGATCTGTTATTATATAGTCAATGACAGATCTGGTTCCCCTTCCTTCCCAAGTATACCGGTGAATGTTCTTATGTTTAAAAAAGGAGTTTGTAATTACTAAGCCCATACTGGCACAGAAATCCAAGAGTTGTTTCCCGTTCCTGTTGGCCTCCATATCCTCTCCAAATTTACCCATAACCTTTTCATACACTTCGATTTCCAATCCTGGCGTTAAAATCACCCATAAGCAGAACACTGTCCTTCTCCTTTACTCTAACAACTACATCACTGAGTGCGTCATAAAAACTATCCATCATATCTTGATCTGTCCCTTCGCAATGCGTATATACTGACACAATCCTAATTTTCTTGCTAGGCACTGTCAAATCTATCCACATCAGTCGTTCGTTTACATACCTTATTGCAACTACGCTAGGTTCCATTTCTTTCCTGATGTAAAGCCCTACACCCCATTATGCTATTCCTGCTTTGACTCCTGACAGGTAGACCTTATATTCTCTCAATTCCTCCTCTTTCTCACCCCTTACCCGAATGTCACTGACAGCTAAAACGTCCAACCCCATCTTACTTGCAGCCTCTGCCAGCTCTACCTTCCTCCCAGAGTAGCCCCCATTGATATTAATAGCACCCCATCTCGTTACCGTTCGTTTGCCGAGTCGTATCTTAGGAGTGCCGGGTTTGTCAATTAGATGTGGGACTCCGTCGCCTCCAAAGCTCCGAGGCATTTTGCCCTGATTGTTGCGAGCGTCATATTTAAAGTGGTTCATGGTGTGGGTTCCTGTTGTCATGTCCTAGTTCATGAACCACGAGTAACGTATGAGTGGCCAAGTAAGTGGTCCTGACAGTCGGGATACCAGTTACTTTGGAATAAGGCTGGGCATCTCGGACATATTCTGACTCGTGGTCACCTTTGTGCTCAGACGGCAAAGACTACCAAATCCACCGGTTAGTCCCTCAACCGTTAGGGGTAAAACTCAATGGGACCCGGGGTAAGTAAGGCTAGCAACTTGCTTCCCTGGTACTTTAAATATGATGCTGGCATCAATCAGATCTGCAGTTCATAACCAACAAAATATGCTCGGAGTCCACATCTGCCCTTGGAAAAGTCTTACACTTGAAAATATGATTCCAAAGTCTCTGTCTTACGATTATGTAATCAATCTAAAACCTTTCGGTGTCTCCAGGTCTCTTCCATCTATAGAGCCTTCTTTCATGATTCTTAAACCATGTGTTAGCGATGATTAAATTATGCTCTGTACCAGGCGGCTTCCTCTTTCATTCTTTTCCCCCAGACCATATTCACCTCCTATTTTTCCTTCTCTTACTTTTCTGCTGTGGAATTGCAGTCCCACATACAAATAAATTTCTGTGTCCCTTAACTATCTGAATAATTGTTTTATCTCATCGTACATTTCTTCAATCTCTTCATCATCTGGAAGCTAGTTGGCTTATAAACTCGCTCTACTGTGTTAGGTGTGGGGTTAGTATCTATCTTGGCTATGACAATGCGTTCTCTACGCTGTTCATAGTGGCTTACGCGCGTTCCGATTTTTATATTCGTTATTGAACCCACACCATGATTGCCCCTAGATGACTTTGTATTCACCTGATCATAAGTCCTGTTCACCCTGCCACAGAACTTCACTAATTCTCGCTACATCTAACTTCGACGTATGCATTCCCTTTTTTAAGTTTCCTAACCCGTCTGCTCGTCTATCGTTCCACACTCCGATCCGTTTCAGTTGTGCCACAAAAAAATAACTCAAACAGTTTGCACGACTAATCGAAGCTGGTTGTCTTTGCTGAATATTGCAAAGCTTATTTCCCGATTTTAAAAAGAGAAAGAAGTGTGTTAAATGGAAGTGCAATTTAATAAGCAATTTTGAACCTTTACCAGTTCAAGCGTGCTGAACATAACTGTACGAGATGTGTAAAACTGCGACTGAGTCAAGGGTTTGAGTGGTACGTGAGCTGTAAATTTTTTTGGCGGTTCAGGTTCAAACACTTACTTAAATTTTTGACTCTATGTTTCCAAGTGATTGAACGGTATGATACGAGAGATGAGATTTACGTTCTCACTAATTTGAAGCCGAACAACGAGAAAGGATATAGACGACAATAAATACAGTAGCTGCTGTGGGTGAAGTTCCTGCCTAAAATGTCAGTACCATACACTACTTTTTTTATGCTTAGCTTGTTGAACCGTGGCGGGACTGGTGCCAGGGCTGTGTTTGGTTAGGCGCTATCGGTTCCCTCTGGCAGAAGTTTGTCTTTGGAGCCTGGGCCGGCTCAGGATATAGGGGGCAGTGCGGAGTGGAAAAGGACAGCAACGTTGGGCACGGCACGCGGAAGTGCGCGTATTAGCGAGACGTTGGATGGACGACAGGGAGCACGGTGTGCCTGAATATGGGCGTCTGTTAGCGCTTGATCGTACTGGGGTCAGGAACAGCGGGCCGGCGCTCAGGCTTCTTGGCAACCTCGTGGAGCTATACACGTGCTCGCTTCCGTGAAGGAACACGCTGTTACTATCGGACTAAGCAGCGTCTGGTGTCTTCGCCACAGCGATCCGGCAGCTGGCATCGAGTTAAGTAATTCCAGTCCTACCAACGATTAGTGAAATATGATGATTGCTCTTGAGGCAGCAAACCGTTGCAAGGACTGTGATGTGATATTTCATGCCTCTTATTAAGTGTGTGCTTCGCTCCTTAATAGTATTGTTCTTACTTCAGCTGGCAAGTGTCTAAGACATTGATACGTGTGCGCAGCCCCGCCGAGCGATCTATATTCCGTGTCTAAAGATTGCCGTGCGGTACCTTACAGGCCCACAGAAGGTGTTCCATGTGACGCTTGGGTTTTAATGAGCCAGTTCCTTTTGCATCATTCGTGTACGTGGTTCTGCTTAAAGGAATGAAATCAGTTTTATTATTGTCAATTTTATCGAAGTAGTTTTCTGTATAAGTTCGAGTATTAAGGTGAAGGAAGGGTTGTTTGGTTCCCTGTTGTCGCTTCTGATTTATGTTTCAGAGATCGGAAGCAGTGGGCCACGGAAGTGCAGAGCCACCCCTTTTAAATTACTACCTGGCGTACGGGCGGTGGACTTCGCCTGAGCTCGCGTGTGTTGTTTTTGGTTCCGATTTCGGTGTCCTGAACGGGGTGGAAGTACAAACGGAGTCCACATCTTAATCCGAAGATAAGTACTCAGTCGCCTCCACCGTTCGTGGCCAAGTCCCGGCCCCACAATCTCGGGCCCCACTTATTGAACAAGCTGCAGTTTTGTAAAAAAAAAAAAAAAAATGTTCAAATGTGTGTGAAATCTTATGCGACTTAACTGCTAAAGTCATCAGTCCCTAAGCTTACACACTACTTAACCTAAATCATCGTAAGGACAAACACAGACACACACATGCCCGAGGGAGGGCTGCAACCTCCGCCGGGACCAGTTTTCTAAAACTTATGGTGGCTCTGCCCGGGTTAAATGTTTTAAATATTTGTCTTAAGAATTTTGAGGGATTTCTAGAAGAATGTGTCTTAGTTGAAGCCGTTTTCTAAAATTAGAGTGCAATTCAGCCTTAGTGGCGTATGTCAAGTTTTATGGGGAAATAACTGGGTTATTATTGATCGAAATGTCTATAATCTTGTAAAGTTCTTTGGTAATATCACGCCCGGTTGGGGCGGTTTTCAATCTACATGAAAATAATAATTGATTTCCTGGTTATTTGATATAAAGTTCATTTTAAATGAGTTACTTGGCCCGAGTGGCGGTTTTTTTAAATATTTGCAAAGAGATTAATTCGCTCGTGGTTTTATATGACAAGCAGTTTGTAAAATTGGCCTGAGTGGCAGGTTATTAAATGTTTCTACAAAGATTAATTCATTTGTGGTTTTATATAAGAAGCAGTTTGTAAAGTTTGCCTGAATGGCGTTTCTTAAAGAGATTATTACCTAATTTATGATTGTAATTCTGTTAATGATTTATCTATGATGCACATAAATATGTTGAAGTGAAATGGTCACTGTATGGGTCAAGTCCTTCCACTCCCTTTATATTAAAGGTTAAGGAAATTGCAGTTCAAAAAGAAATAACGTACCACTCGTATCGTAATTTGGCTTGTGAGTGATGGTGTGTGTCCACGGAGTGGAACCTCCCGCCACTGTGCAGTTTGCAGTGGCTGAGAGGCCAGACTGCAGCGCCCGTGTCTGCCTGGAACTCATTTGAGAGCGCTGATGTTCGGCGTGATGATCAGCACGCCGGGAGTCAGGTGTACTTTACTGGCCGCTGGTCTGGTCGTGCTGTAGCCTAACTGAGCGGCGCCTCGCACAACAGACGGCAGCCACCCGCCTTCTCTCGCTGCGAGCACTGCCTGCTGTGTTCCGCTCAGGGCAGCGTTTTGCCTACGTCTATTATGCCTGTCCAGACACAATAGAGGACCATTTCCGCTTTCTGAAGAATTGCAATTTTTCAGGAAAGCCAAGACTGTTCAGGTTTTAAAATTATTATCGATGTATAATGCAGTAAATAAACCAGCACAAACAATTCAAAATTTTCATTCAATCTAATTAACATCTTTATAATCCAGTTTGTCTGTTCCCATAACATATCTATTTTCCGTCACATCACTTACATTTGCACTATCCACAGCACTATTCCCCTTAAATATATTTTCACAAAACTCCCTCCTGTAACTGGGTTTTTCAACGAACTTCAATTTGTCATATCTTGACTCTTTTCGTTACTGTAATGATTTGTTGTTTTAATTTTTTAATCTGCGTATTTGGCTCTGAAGAGTTTCTGTCCTTTCTCGAGGATCTCTACTAAATCTGACTCCCCACAATATGTATACCTAACAGAAATCTGAAACCTGAAACTGCAGTGCTTTTTCTACTGGATAACTCACGCTTTGACAATACTGAAAGGCAATTAAAGTTTAAAATACTGCTAGAATTCTGTTTGAGATTATACACATACCAGACATTTTCCAATATTTTGAACTCATTCTTCTTTCTGAGGATCTCATGATACTGCTTATGTGATGTAACTTCTTTTTTCTCTCTGTACTTTTTTCCACATTTCCGAACACTCGAACAGGAAAAAACTTTGTAGCTCTCCATCGGGTAGTAAAGGAATACTCGCGAAAACTTTGGACTTCTCCAGAAATCTTGATAAAGTTGCCATTAAAATACTGTTCTTTATTTCTGAAATTTATGAATCAGAGAAAAGTCCTACAGTTCTATTTTGAACCCTTTCCCTTGGTCTGTTTTCCAGCCACTGAAGGTAGTCCTTCACGCCTGAGGCAACTTCAGTAGCTCCACCATCTCGTTGTGTTACCTGCTGTGTGTAAATTATTATCTATTGGCGTTCCGCTTGTCATGACACACAAATTGTGCAGCCACGACTAACCCACACAAAATTCTTGTCCTACTGAAACTTAGCAAGAGGTTGGTTTTGCTGCGTCTGAAATATCATATCAGTGTTAGTCTCATTCAAATTTAAAAAAAAAAATGGTGGCTCTTAATTCGTGCAGTGTGTATTCAGTTCTAGCCCTGTTTCTTAGGATCACATTGTTTTTAGAACCCTTGATTTTTAGCAAAAGTTCTTTGCAAGTGGAGCATGTATCAGAGTGAGGATACCGAAAAACCATATCGAATTTATTGCAGAAAATTTGCTTGCACTTTGAGAGTGAGCATTCATACTTCCCTTCCGAGGCTCTCTTGGCATAACTGAATTAAATTTTATTTAAGTTAAGATGTGTTAGCAGGTATGCCCGTATACACTTCTCACGACTTAATCACGTTGCCTGCACTTATATTTCTTTATGTTATAAATAACTTCTACCGCAGTTTACATTTGCTCTGTTGTTATTCGAATAATTGCTAGGCGTCACACTACATTGCTTACTCAGAAATGAGACTATTTTCATCGTAGAGGTATGGCGCCTAATTTGAGCCGCGTTCGTAGAACGGATCTGTGGTGCATTACGGGCTCTTTATTGTGACCAGCCACGGCCGCTGACTGGCGATTTTCTTCTAATTGCGTCTCTGTTAGCAACACGATAGCTTTAAGTCGTCATCTTATTGCTTCACAATGGTGTGCCTACACAAGGCGATGACCTGTTATCCATTGGTTTTTGAGGGAAACCTTGTCGAATAATAGCTTCTTCAACGTCGTCATCGATATTTAGTGGATGTGACTTCGCACACCTGGCATTTTAAGCTACTCTGTCGGCTAAATCTCTGAAAATCAGCTACCCGTATTAAGAGTGACCCACTTTTTTTATGAGAAATGTTTAACCGATTGCGGTGAGCAACCACATAAGTTTGGCAACCGTAATGTTTCGATAGCGAACATCAGACATCTGAGCTACTGGGCTGTGCGAGGGACTGCAGCCTTTTTAACCTACAACTGACAGCCAAAAGACGAACAGGTATTTTGTATATTTGGATGACATTACCTTAAACAAATCAGGATAAATACGTGAAGAGCTCACGCATCGAGGGTTCCTTGCATAATTACGTATGCAGGTAGTTCATCGATCCAGGCAGTCGAGTATTTCGACTGTTTTTTTGCCTGTTATCAATATCGATAATGGTAAGCTATCAAAGTGAGTTTAGTGGTTGTATGTTTTGATTGTATTGACTTAAAAACGTAAATGTTTTACAGCGCAAAGGGACCGTGCACCTTAGTATGTGACATTAATTTCAACTTTCTACATCCTCTCATTCATGAGAAAAAGGTGTCTTAACAGACGGGCGAGCACATAACACACACACACACACACACACACACACACACACACACACACACACAGTCAGATAAAAAATGAGGTATTTTTCGTTTAAGATAATTTCAAAGTAACAATTTTCGGAATTTTTTCACTGGTTGCACCGTGAAGCCTAGCTTCTTGCCAAATTTCATGAGTTTATGTGTGCGGGAAGTACCCTGTGTGTCTGACGAGTGAGTTTTTGAATATCACGTGACATAAAGGACGGTATCTTTTGACTTCTGTGACGTAGAAGCTTAAATTTGTTGCATTGCCAAGTGCCCTTATACTTTAGTATGTAACGTAAATTTCGATTAGATACATCTACCCGTTCCTGAGACAGAGGGGTCTTGGCAGACGCACGGACAGACACAGTTTGATAACGAGTGACCATTTTTTTTCGTGTGATATAATTACAAATAAACAATTTTCAAATTTTTCCTATAGTTTACTGTTAAACCTCGTTTCTTGCCGAATTTCACGATTCTACGTCGACGAAAAGTACCGGATAGGTTTTGATGAGTGAGATTTCGAGTGTCAAACTCTCTTTCTGAAGTGACCGTACCTTTTGATTGCACTGACTTAGAAGCTTCGGATTTTTACACTGCCAAGAGACCATAGACCTCAGTAAACCTCAACTTAATACGTCCACCCATTACTGAGAAAAAGAGCTTTTATCAGTGGGACAGACAGCATGCAGACAGGCGGACAACAAAGTAATCCTATAATGATTCCGTGTTCACCGACTGAGGTGCAGAAACCCTAAAAACGACTGAGATAAACGTCTCAACTCTTCTTCGATTGGTCAGAACATGAGACGGGTGGCGGCAGCGAAGGAGATGGTAACGATGTCTTTACAAGAACTTCATACCATTCGGCACGAAGTTGCAGCAGCTGTTGTTGCCACTGATGCTGTAGTAGTAGTTGTTGTTGTTGTTGTTGCTGCTGCTGCTGCTGCTGTTGCAGTAATACCACCTGTTGCTACCATAACTTCGAGAACTCTGAAACCACTCTGTCTTGTTTTCGGACAAAGAGTTTGAGTCCTTCTCGCCACATTCGTATCCCAGGAGCAAACATTGTCCGTTACTTGCGCCAAACGAGAACCATGCATAGCAGTACTTGGGTTCAATTTCACCATCAGTCGACCGCGATTCCCACAGAGTGGTGCTCGGTTCGTGTCCACAATCAGTAAATGCCGATAGATTTGCCGGGAAACGTAAAGGTCAGTTTCAGGGTATTTACAATACCAGTCTGGCAGTGGGAGCAAGTGGCTTAGCGGAAGACGTTGCGAGGCAGCCATCCCAAGAAGGCAGCAGAGTCCGTCAGCAGAGTACGAATCATCCAAACGGAAATCCAATATAAAATCCAAATACACAGTGAGGTTTCCGACAGTGGATTAAAGTGGTAGGTTCCGAACAGCGTCATATAGCTGAGTGATGGCTGTGACCACCGTTGCGGCGAACTTTATATTCTACTTCACACTGAAGTTTTGCCCACCATAGTCGATGCACTAGCGGCCTCTATCGCTGCATGTGACGTCTGTCGGGCTCTGCCTTCTCAGCGATAGTCCATATGCTGGTCATGTGGATATACTCACCCAGCGGTAGATCAAACATCTCATCGTCGTTGTAGGATGAGGATACGGTGGTCTTACCGAGGAGGCAACTCCAGTACTCAGCTGAACTCATTTGTGGAAACAGCGGAAAATCTACAGGGTCAAGATGGAGCCTTATCATTCTGTCAACGAAAGACCATCATTTACATCAAAATTCCGATTAGTACTATGTTTTAACGCAATGCACTCCGCGCAATATATCTGTAGTCGGCAGACACTACCCGTATTATTTCAGATTGGAAAAAAAAAACTGTACTAAACATCCAGTTAGTGCTGCTGTCATAAACGTGTACTTGTAATCAAAAGGTTTCCAGCTCAAATTCGTTAAGCTGCGGAAACGGGTGAAAGCCAGTCTGCGACACCTGTTAACGTAAATTGTCCAACAATGCGTACTTCCGTTCCGTCATTATTCCCGTTGTCGAAGCGCCTTTGACGTAGGTTCATTGTCCGACTGAAGATGATTTAACTTCCATCTCACGGACAGCTGCCTACTCACATATCTTTCTTAGATTTGTTCTAGAAAATCGCTAATTGTTTCATCCTTTTAAAATAATCGAGGGCAAGGATATACCTTGTGGATACCAAAAAACTGTGGCCACAACTTCATTCGCATTAAGGTTTCTAACAGGCGAAGCTGGAACTTGATAGGGCTGGGAAGCAACAGCCAACCAGTTTTAGAATTAAAGGTTTGTCAGTTCTTTACCATGGTTTTCGACAAATATCAATTTGTCTGTTTCGGAAGAGAAATGGACTCGTAGAATCACATGCTGACAGAAACGTATGTTGGAGCCATAAGGTTATTGTCTGGTACATGAAAGTTAGCTCATGTCACTAGCCATATATGTGCCATAATAAATGTCGGTTTTGTCATGCGTGTTTTATTTCAAACGTTTTACAACATTCAGTTATGGATTTTTAACTGTTCATATTTGTGGATGACATGTACATTGTACCCGACAAAAGCATTTTGACTCCAACACTCGTTTCTGTCAGTATGTGATTCTATGAGTTCATTTCCATTCCGAAGAAGACGAATTCGTATTTGTCGAAACCATGGTAAAGAGGTGACAAACCTTTAATTCTACAACTGGTGGGCTGTCGTTTTCCAGTCCTATCAAGTTTCTACGTTCACTGTCTCTGAAGCACATCCGTGTTTTAAAAAATCCAGATGAAATTGGCTTCATTTTTCACGTTATAGGGTCAATGGCTTTCCCCCATTACTGTGACCGTTGTTCGTCTGTGGTGTAAAGCAGTAGCCCAGTTCTCATCCACAGTAACAAATCGGCAAATAAGTGCCGTTGTGAGTTTTTGGATGGTCCGGATATTGCTGGTAAGTTCGTGTCTGCACTTTCTTTGAAGCAGCGTCCATAAATGTGGTACTTATCTTACATTAAGCTTTCGTATGGTTAAGTACTCTTCTAATATGATCCAAACCCTTTCTTCAGTTTCACCACTGTTTTAAGTCAATCAAAACACAGTGCCGAGTTCCTTGAATACAGGGCATTAAAAATGCGCACAAAACATTGCTTCAGAAAACAAGAGAAATTTTGTCGGCTATATAGGATAAGGGATGTGTTGTCAAGTTGACAATTTGTAGAGGAGATAGCTCATTGAGGGCTGAATGGAGGGAGTCAGCAAAATGTTTGCTAATTGGTTATCGCCGTCCTTCCTGATGATGACCCAAACTCAGACACGGAGTTAGGTGTACGACTTGGAAAACTATTAGACAATTCTATCGCAATTTCTAAGTTCAAAACTGAAAAGCCGTTTGTGAAAGACAGGCCGAGCGTACCAGGTGAGCTGTAAATGACTTCCTCCACCGTTCCGAAATAGGCTATTAGTGATGAGGCTGCAGCACACCATTTCCTTCCCGCTCCCGGCGGGTAATGTTGGTCGCTGTCGTCAACGCCAGGGCCGGTTTTCCGGTTTCCGGGAAGGGGGACTGTTCTCCAGCCTGGAGCAGCCAGTCTTCCTTTAATCCTGTTAAGTGGTATTCTGAACTGAGCACGCTCTTTCCCGAAGGTGATTGGTTTTCGTACGATGGCCTCTATTTCTTAACACCTTTTGGAAACGAAATTTCTGAGAGGGCTGGCAGGAAACAGCACCTTATCACATGTACTAGAGTCTTGGTAAGAAATGGTCAACTGAAAGACCTACCTCCTGCCCTGGAAGCTGATTGGCCAAAAACTGCAAGTATTGAACTAACTCCTTGAAGTAGTTTTGTAGTTTGAAAAATCTCGAGTTAGGCGGCAGTCCTCGAGACGCTAGCACGGAAGTTGTGGGCGAAGCTGAGTCTTTAAAAGTGTTGCGTTTAAGATCTGGAGTGTGGGTGATCCCCAGTGATCGGTAAAGTTATTCTTCAACTACGGAAACTGAAAGAGTTGGCAAGTGCATTTACTGCACATGGGCGTGAAGTGCTCAGCTGTTTGCCGCTTTTTGGTGAGAAAGTGAGCGATCTAATGAGCGAGCATTTACTCGGTTGGTAAAGGCCTCGCTTCACAACGTGGAGACTTCACCTTGCTCTAGGCGCTCTTGGCAAGGCCTTGTGGCAGACAATAGATTCCACTTGGGGTATTTTGTGTGTCCTTCTCCCTTTTGACTTTACTCCCTGACATTGCGCTGTCAGTGCAGGATGTGGTGTCACCGCCAGACACCACACTTGCTAGGTGGTAGCCTTTAAATCGGCCGCGGTCCATTAGTATACGTCGGACCCGCGTGTCGCCACTGTCAGTGATTGCAGACCGAGCGCCACCACACGGCAGGTCTAGAGAGACTTCCTAGCACTCGCCCCAGTTGTACAGCCGACGTTGCTAGGAATGGTTCACTGACAATCACGCTCTCATTTGCCGAGACGATAGTTAGCATAGCCTTCAGCTACGTCATTTGCTACGACCTAGCAAGGCGCCGTATTCAATTGATATTTATATTGAAGCATGTACAGTCAAGAGCGATGTACTCCAAATATGGATTAAAGTTAAGTATTCGAAGAACTACGTTCTTTTATTATTAGACTCAACTCCTTTAATTGTTCCAGACCTCACGGCAGTCTGCGTGTAATTAAACGCGTGCATTTCGGCCTCCTCTAGCAACACGGTGTTGGCTCTTCTGCCAACACTACACAGGAGATGCTGCAAACCGGTTGGTAACGATTTACTGACTGCTAGCGTTGCTCTTGTTCCAATCCGGTACTTGGATTTGGGAGTATTTTGACACTAGTGGGACTGTAACACGGCGTTTGAGTGTGTGAGTAATACTCGGCTTGGTGTGGCTCGGTGACGCAGTGGTGTAGTGGCAGACTACAAATCCAAAGGTCTCGGGATCGCTCACCGATCAGTTTATCACCTCTTTCACCTCTGACGAGGTGAAGAAGGCAGAGTTCCTCCGTGGTTTGGGATCCACATTCAAGTGTTCGTAGCCCCCTACAGTGGACGGAGGAACGCGACGGCACAACACCTCCAACAGCACCGTGACCAGCAAAGCACTGTGATGTCCGAAACAGTCTCCTGACTGGTGACTGCTTTACTTTTTATGTGAATCGTGACAGTTTTAACCGCTGGTTAAATCAAGGCCGCAGACGCTTATTAGGCTAGCGGCGAGTGTGTGATAGTACGGAGAACGAATCCTGGTCTACCCGCAAGCGTTTCGGAGGGCGTCTACGGAGCTGCACGCGCGCCCTGGCGGCTCCAGCGAGAGGGGCGGCCCGGCGCTACGAAAGCTGCCGACTCGAGAGGAGAAGAGGAACGCTTCACTGTGGCTATTACTACTGTCAGAAGAGATTGTTCTGCTGTCTAAAGTCACCAAGCCTCGGCGTCTTCCAGTTAATTGGTCAGTAAGCTCCACAAATCCGCTGCCTAACCTAGTGTGGTAAACAACGTAACTTTGTCAAGAAAAAAAACTCCTAAAAATCGAATACATTGGGTATGTACCTACACTACTGGTCATTAAAATTGCACACCACGAGGATGACGCGCTACAGACGCGAAATTTAACCGACAAGAAGAAGATGCTATCATATGCAAATGATTAGCTTTTCAGAGCATTTACACAAGGTTGGCGCCTGTGGCGACACCTACAACGTGCTGACATGAGGAAAGTTTCCAACCGATTTCTCATACACAAACAGCAGTTGACCGGCGTTGTCTGGTGAAACGATGTTGTGATGCCTCGTGTAAGGAGGAGAAATGCGTACCATCACGTTTCCGACTTTGATGAAGGTCGGATTGTAGCCTATCGCGATTGCGGTTTATCGTATCGCGAAATGGCTGCTCGCGTTGGTCGAGATCCAATGACTGGTAGCAGAACATGGAATCGGTGGGTTCAGGAGCGTAATAGGGAACGCCGAACTGGATCCCAACGGCCACGTATCACTAGCAGTCGAGATGACAGGCATCCGCATGGCTGTAACGGGTCGTGTAGCCACGTCTCGATCCCTGAGTCAACAGATGGGGACGTTTGCAAGACAACAACCATCTGCACGAACAGTTCGACGACGTTTCCAGCAGCATGGACTATCAGCTCGGAGACCATGGCTGCGGTTACCCTTGACGCTGCATCACAGACAGGAGCGCCTGCGATGGTGTACTCAACGACGAACCTGGGTGCACGAATGGCAAAACGTCATTTTTTCGGATGAATCCAGGTTCTGTTTTCAGCATCATGATGGTCGCATCCGTGTTTGGCGACATCGCGGTGAACGCACATTGGAAGCGTGTATTCGTCATCGCCGTTTTGGCGTATCACCTGGCATGATAGTATGGGGTGCCATTGGTTACACGTCTCGGTCACCTTTTGTTCGCATTGACGGCACTTTGAACAGTGGACGTTTCATTTCAGATGTGTTACGACACGTGGCTCTACCCATCATTCGATCCCTGCGAAACCCTACATTTCAGCAGGATAATGCACGACCGCATGTTGCAGGTCCTGTATGGGTCTTTCTGGATACAGAAAATGTTAGAGTGCTGCCCTGGCCAGCACATTCTCCAGATCTCTCACCAATTGAAAACGTCTGGTCAATGGTGGCCGAGCAACTGGTTCTTCACAAAACGCCAGTCACTACTCTTGATGAACTGTGCTATCGTGTTGAAGCTGCATGGGCAGTTGTACCTGTACACGCCATCCAAGCTCTGTTTGACTTAATGCCCGGGCGTATCAAGGCCGTTATTATGGCCTCAGCTGGTTGTTCTGGGTACTGATTTCTGAGGATCTATGCACCAAAATTGCGTGAAAATGTAATCACATGTCAGTTCTAGTATAATACGTTTGTCCAATGAATACCCGTTTATAATCTGCCTTTCTTCTTGGTGTAGCAATTTTAATGGCCAGTAGTGTACATTGAATTTTCTTAGCTGTTAATCTGCAATAAGTTTGTTTTACACCTCTGAACTAGCTTCAATAGCTAAACAGCTTCCAGAATAAAATTTTCATTCTGCAGCGACGTGAGCGCTAATATGAAACTTCCCAGCAGAGACTCGAACTCGGGACCTTTGTCTTTTACGGGCAAGTGCTCTACCGACTGAGTTACCCAAGCACGACTCACGACCCGTTCTCACAGCTTCATTTCTGCCCGGACCTCGTCTCCTGCCTTCCAAACTTTTTGCACAAAATCCTTTCTTCTGAGAGTGCCAGTTCTGCAAGGTTCGCAGGAGGGCAGTTTCTGTCAAGCTTCTGTGAAGTTTGGAAGGCAGACGACGAGGTACTGACAGAACTGTGAGAACGGTTAGTGAGTGGTGGTTGTGTAGCTCAGTCGGGACAGCACTTGCCCGCGAAAGGGAAAAGAGTCTCGGTCCGTCTCAGTTTTAATCTGCCACGAAGTTACAGCTAAACAGCTCTCTCAAGAATTAGTGCTGTGTTTTTAGGTAGGAGGCTGATAAGAACTGCCTCCAAGACCGCCGTGAACGATATGTACATAAATCCAGGGCGAAGTTCAGGGTATAAGAGTTCTAGACATTTGTTCTTTTGCCACTCACTTACAGTTAGTAACCATACGGAACCAACGACTTCCCGATTAGACATAACGACAAAATCAGTTTACCAACAGTCGGATATTCACTCAGTATTTGATGACCAGTTACGCTCGCCACAAAAAATATAGCAATTTTTCCTTTACCAATAAAAGTCGTAAAAATGATATAAATCGGATCTTAATGACGATGTCCGCTTTGTACACTTCTCTGTGTTACTGCTCCTAAACGAAATGCATTATTGAACATGTTAACGAAATTTTAGGACCCACGTGAAGCGTCCTTCTATATGAGAACTAGGTCCCAATTTCTAGATAATTTAGTTCACGCAGTCGATCTATAGTCTTCAGAATGCGAGACGGGTGCTATTCTCTAGTGTGGTGATGAGAAATTCTAACGTAACAATCATGAATCAGTCCCGGCGTGAAAACTAACGTATTTCCGTGGTTCAGTGTTCGCTATTCATTAGGAAATCTATACAAAAGACAGGCATCTAATGGCAGTGAGGCAAAGTGAACAAAGGTACGCTGTGTAAGTTACAGACAGATAATGCGGAATACAAATATTAAATAACATCGCGCCCTTAATATTCAGAAGTTACTTGTAGATACGAAATTAGTCCCGATTATAGCGCACAGACGAATTTCCGGTAGTGCATGTTATTCACAATGAGAAGATAGGGTTTGAAAAATTAAGTTTAGGATTAGTTCTCTAATGTTGTATCCCATTTTCTACCGAAAATACATACCCAACTCACAAAAATACAGGCATATTTGGTAAATGCGTGTAATTCGCATACTCTGAGTTAAGAGAAAACTTTTTGGAAAAGTTTACTCTTACGTGCATTGTAGGCTACATAGCACTTTGTTAACATAGATGTGAATTTGGAATGACAGCAATGTTTTGTTATAAGAGCCAAATAAGGAAAACCAGACTCACTTCGCAGTCGGATATGGAGCCAAGTTGTCGGCTGATCGTAAGTTTCTGGAATTACTACCCAAGGCACAACCTAGGTAAAAATCTTCCTTTCGAATAATTTTATCGGTTGCTCGTTATATACATTCAGTTTTTGTAAAATAACTACCCCTGTCCATTTCCACACAAATATTCAACACAGCAGAGTAATATACACCTTCCATTCTGCGGTCTACGTACGAAGCGTCCCTTTCAGATTTGAAGCTGTAATTCAGAACTAGTAACTAACTCTTACGGGTAACTAATTGCGTTTCTCTCTGTAATCTGAATTTTCTAACACTAATGCACGCCTCATTTCAAAACTTAACAGAAAGCAGCTGTAATAACCGTTGCAGTAAATCACAACTTCAGAAATGGCAAAACGAATCACTAACAGATCGTGCATCTATTTCAGAGACACAACGGGTTGGAGAATGGATTAAACAAAAGTAGGTATATGATAATGAACGAGAATCTTTTAATGGAAAATACAAAAACTGGGTAATTTCGAGAAAACAACGAATAACTGACACTTGAGCAGACAATTGTATCTAAAGAATGTTTGGATGATGCTGTAGGGAAGATATCTCTACTTTAACTGAAATTTTAACTCCTCAGATGCAAAGAAGAACCGAGACGCCATTATCGAGCTAGGTAGTGCAATGCTTAGCACACCGGACTCGCATTCGGAAGGACGACTGTTCAAACCCTCGTCCAGCTATCCAGATTGAGGTCTTCTGTGATTTCCCTAAATCGCTCCAGGCAAATGCCGGGATGGTTCCTTTGAAATGGGACTGTCGATTTCCTTCCCCCTCCCTGACACAGTCCGAGCGTGTGCTCGGTCTCTAATGACCTCTATGTCGACGGAACGTTAAACGCAATCTTCCTTGCTTCCAAGCTTAATGATGCCAACGACGGAAATTGCTGTGGCGACAAGAGCATCAGGCGCCAGCAACAACCCGCACAACGCACACCGTGGCGGCGTCACTGCAGTCCGCGCGAGGCGGAAGTTCAGACCGGCCAGCGACCAGCGGGTCGGCAGGTAGCAGCACCGGCGGCAGCCCCAAGGCGTGCGCGCAGACCGAACTGTTTCCTACTCCCGCCAAAACCAGGCTAGGCGCAATTTGAGACGCGTATAGCACGTGTGGCGTGACACGACACTACAGCGTGACACGCACGGGCCGCACGAGTAGCGCGGGTGCAGCGCATATTGCGACGCGTAAACCGCACACGCCGACTGGCGACGCTCTGCGCTGACAGGACCGAAGTGCGCGCAACCTGTTATCTTTCTCAAACGATTTTGCAGAAACTATTCACTGAAAATATTTGATTTTTGCCGTACTTATAGCGTTATATGTCAGCTTCGTGACGAAGTGCCCATCACCTCGCTAATGACCACTCTTATTGTGATGTACACATTTTAGTGAGACACTACAGAAAACTCAAAGTTTGCAACGAAAATTAGGGCGTTTGGTGCGTATTACACCATATGTTGCTGCGTATGATATTTAGCTAACATGCTGAATTTTTGTTTAGACTTGGGAGAAGGTATCTATCTGCCTCCGATCTCGAGAAAATGGATTCCATGTAGCGCGCTCACTTCCGATCTCACGCCCACGAGAATGAAATACCCGCAACATCCCTCATATCTCCTAAACCTCTCGAGACATCGAAACGAAAGTTTGGCGAATGATAGCACACAAGGAGGAGAGTGTTTTGCCAATTCTTAAACACACTGAACTTTCTTATCTATGGCGATATAGCAGTACTTATACTTCCCTTTTTATTTATTTCACTCCAGCGACTGTAATTTTTTAAGAGTTATCGACAGCTAGCGAAACAAGAGCTTCATAGTATGAAAATAATCATGAAATTTCTTCTTTTATGTTACTGCAAACCGACAGTATGAGGTTTTTCGTAAGCTATTGAGGTCTACGATTGCCAATTACTTGTTTAATGAGGCACTCAGTTTCAGAATTCTGTCTCAATAGCTGCTGAGAGATGACTTGGGCAAATTACACTGTGAAAAAGAAAGAACAATTAAACCAGTCACCAAGAGAAATGTGGCCGTTTCTCACAAACGGTGATGCTTCTTCGAATGAGAAAAGGTTAACAACTCACACAAAAATAGATTGCCAATTCTGTTGGAATTTTGGTAGAATCCCTGTAACCCATCGTATTTTTAACACTGAGCGACTGGAATGGAAACTTAACAAAGGATTTTATTCCTTCTCTTGATCTGAGCAGTATTGAAATAATGACGAGCGTACCTTCAGGCCGAATGATACCCACATGCCAGATACTGGTTACTCACCTACGGCTTCCCAAACTGACAATGCGTGATCGCGAATAAAATAGTTGTTATTGAGAAAAATAAACAATTGATCTGTCCCACAACACAATGGCCAGTGTATTGTCAGCAGCGGAGGATAATGCGCGTGACAGGAATGCACAAGCTAGCCATATGTGCCTTGTGAGTTGGAGTTCGAAAAACATTGTCATGAAAGTAGATCTGCCTTTGTCAGCAGTACATTTCAACAAATTAAATATATCTAATCATAACACTGTTTTAAGATATTCCTACTTTCATAATAATACCGATCATTTTCATTTGTGTAGCCTGTTGTATAATTAGTTTATTAATGCCGATAACGGGCATGCAACAGTTGAAATGCTTTTTCTCATCACGGCGAACCAATTAAAACATTGTTATTTGTGATTGCTTTTCGACTGTTTCTAGCTTGCAGTGGAAATGTGATGTTCAAATGCATGTAGTACAGTGTGTCGTATTACATTATTACATCCATATCAGAGTAATCACAGTGAAACTTCTATACTTCAGATCTGCGACGCTTTTTACCAGGAGCACAAAGGGATCACACCAGTGGAGATTATCCCTTTCTAAATTTTTGTAACAGATCGTACAGATACGCCAGCATACTAGGCAGCGAGAAGATAACCTTGTTTTACTTTCCTGCCTTGCTTCTTAATGACATTATTTTATAATATTCCTTGCTTCCTTAATCACTGACCTCTGTCCCTTCCTGCGATCTGAAAACATCGCAGAGGCATATGATAATTTTCCAGCGTCCAATGGCTCATCCGTTACTGAAGTATGCATTTCTCTTGACAGAAGAAAAACAAAACAAAACAAAACAAAACAAAACTCTACAGATATAAATGACAGAAAAGTATAATGTACTAGCGAAGAAAGCTGGAGCGTTTAAATGGTGAAAAACGAAACACTACCCATAGGCAATAAAATTTAGTATACTGTAACGTTGTAACTTTACTTTTAGTATGCTGAAAGCGGTACTGATGGATAATAAAAGCGGGTTAAAAGCTGTGAGCTGTCTGGGGAAGTTAACCGTGGATTACTGGGCTTCATCAGGTATCTAGTCCGGGTTTACCAAATTGCCAAACAGACTAACATTAATGATAATCTTTTAATAGTCATACAACAACCGGTAATATATATATATATATATATATATATATATATATATATATATATATATATATATATATATATATAAAGGAGAAATTAAATAAAAAGAAAGAAATCAGTTTATATTTGGAAATTTATTTTTAAGATTGGTCATTGAAATTTCATCATATTAAATTCTATTCGTAACAAGCTGGTGCCTTATTTAGGATGGTCAAAATCTTACGGAACACATCAAATATGGAGCCAAGATTGGGAGTCTGCATACAACACTGCATTCATAAAACAACACACAAAGAACGTTGAAACGCATGCAAGAGAAAGTTAACCACTACAAACAGATTCAAATTTTTACCCAAAGAAATTACGTTCGAAGCACATTCCTGTCCGTCATGTAATTACCACACACTGGTATACTAAATTCATATTAACTCTTTGTGAAATGTTCGCGAAAAGAATAGCTGAGGGCTACTTTGATGATTACACCACATGCTTCACGTGGTCAACTTGGTTTACACAAAGCGTATAACTCCACAAAAATTTTGATAATTAAAATGAATTAGATCGAAAAGCAAATTACAAAAGAAAAACCTCGAACTGGTTACTAACGCCTTACTGTTAACCTGACGGGTCAAACAGTTATATAAGCACGTGGTACTGGTCTCACAAAGTACACCCCACGTGGGTTGAACATAAAGAAAAGTTGCTATATTGAAAATATTGTTAAGACGAGACGTTATAATCACACAAGCATTCGCATTTAAGATTGATCTTAGTTAGAGTTACTGATCAACACGTGGTTCCACTTTACTCATAAAGTAGTAACAAAGCAACAACCGGAAAATAATCTGAACTTCACACGAGAATTACACTACGCTGCAATTTAAGATAACCTTAGATATTTTAGAGCTAAACCTGAAATAGAGGTGATTAAATTTTCAGTTAGGCTGAACTTAAGAAATCCATTGTCCTATGGACTTAGCAGACACGCGCTTAGCCGGAGATCTTACCACTTCAGACGCTCGCCACCGCCAGACTCCAACTGCCTACTACCGAGCGTGCTTCCTGAGGGTGGCTCACAAAGACAAACGGAAGGGGCCAGAGGGGCAGCTACCAACATGACAACGGACGGCCAGGACCATACTAAGAGTAGAAACCTCTCTGCTTTAAGAAAGCGTAGCTACCTGTTCCGACGTTGGTCCTACTGTTCTCTAGCAGACAGCCTTGCCTGCTACCCTCAAGCATGCAACTACAAACACATGTGATCATTCATCCTCTCACACAGAATGGAAGGGGGATGACAGTATCTTATCATATACAGTATATAAAAGAAAGCGGATGTATGTTCCGTATGAGACTGTGTGACATGAATTACATATAAACTGTGTTTTAAAGTGTAGTAGTGTGACAGATCGGTCTTGTTTACGTGTAAAAGTAACACGTTCCACTACTCGGTCTCCTCCCAGATAGTCAGAAACGCCACAGTAAATTTAGAAGAGGAATTTATTCCATAAATGACAACAGATTTAAGAAATCAAACATGAAAGGAATCCAACAGAGACCTTTCAATACAGTAAGGCAAAACTTATCGTATGGGCAATAGTACCGCTGCTCATACGCGCCGTTCTGATGAGAGCATATGGCCGGGCTACTTTTCCGCTCCCCGCCTCAGATTCCCCACGGTGCTAGCGAGGCACGCGCGGCGCGAGAAACTGTGCCTCAACCACAACGCCGCACGACCTGGCGCAGGCGCGTGTCGCGTCCCAGTCGCGTCGCCATTTGCGCGGTCCCATTTGAACCTGCGCTGCGTCGCGCCACACGCGCTATACGCGTCTCAATTTGCGCCTATCCGAAAGTTTGAGCCAATCAGACAGAGGCGTCACTCTGCGAGACGACTGCTTAGGCACGCGTCTCGGTAGCAGCCAGCTTTTCCAGTGCAGCCAGAGGTGACACAGAGACTTCACTGGTCTCATACGGATATGATTTTATGTATATAGACAGAAACGGTGAGTGAAAATTTGCACCAAGGCCAGGAATCGAACCCGGGTCCCCCGCTTACTAGCAAGGTGCGTTAGCCACCGAGCCACCACGGCAAGAATTACTCTGGCACGCCTCCCCCCTCCATACAGTTTCTTACCCGCACCACAGTCTGCTCTGAGTTCCCCCCTGACACAATAACAGACCTCACTTGGACAACGCGCTATCACCATCAACTCTTCTAGTCCTCGCTGGCACCGTGAAGTGGGACTAGCCAAACGGGACGCCACAGAGCGGAGAGGACTTCGTATTCTCCTTTACTAAATCTCCTGCACTTGAGGAGTGTCGGACTTAGTACAATACTACAACATTTATTCCCGCAGACGTTAAAGGAATCAGCTTGTGACTGTCACTCTTTGGAACTCAAATTATTTGAGCATTCACTCACTCAAGAAAGTTTTATTTTTGTTCTTCGTAAGATAGTTATTGTGTTCGTCCCAAAATCTGTGACTTTATTTCTTGTTGCAAAGAGAACTTTTTAACTGGTATACCTGGTGAACGTTTCGAGCGATTTAACGGAAGGAAAGGAATGTCAAAAATGGTGTTTTAGGTTGCGTCAATAGTTGGTCTGTTAGTGCCTTACCTGAAGGGTTAAATCAAATATTTCCAATATCATAAAATTAACTTAAACTGAGCAAAGAGCAACAGAGCTCAAGTAGTGAAAATAAATACAGGGCTATTACAAATGATTGAAGCGATTTCATAAATTCAGTGTAGCTCCATTCATTGACATATGGTCACGACACACTACAGATACGTACAAAAACTCATGAAGTTTTGTTCGGCTGAAGCCGCACTTCAGGTTTCTGCCGCCAGAGCGCTCGAGAGCGCAGTGAGACAAAATGGCGACAGGAGCCGAGAAAGCGTATGTCGTGCTTGAAATGCACTCACCTCAGTCAGTCATAACAGTGCAACGACACTTCAGGACGAAGTTCAACAAAGATCCACCAACTGCTAACTCCATTCTGCCGCCAGAGCGCTCGAGAGCGCAGTGAGACAAAATGGCGACAGGAGCCGAGAAAGCGTATGTCGTGCTTGAAATGCACTCACCTCAGTCAGTCATAACAGTGCAACGACACTTCAGGACGAAGTTCAACAAAGATCCACCAACTGCTAACTCCATTCGGCGATGTTATACGCAGTTTAAAGCTTCTGGATGCCCCTGTAAGGGGAAATCAACGGGTCGGCCTGGAGTGAGCGAAGAAACGGTTGAACGCGTGCGGGCAAGTTTCACGTGTAGCCCGCGGAAGTCGACGAATAAAGCAAGCAGGGAGCTAAATGTACCACAGCCCACGGTTTGGAAAATCTTACGGAAAAGGCTAAAGCAGAAGCCTTACCGTTTACAATTGCTACAAGCCCTGACACCCGATGACAAAGTCAAACGCTTTGAGTTTTCGGCGCGGTTGCAACAGCTCATGGAAGAGGATGCGTTTAGTGCGAAACTTGTTTTCAGTCATGAAGCAACATTTTTTTCTTAATGGTGAAGTGAACAGACACAATGTGCGAATCTGGGCGGTAGAGAATCCTCACGCATTCGTGCAGCAAATTCGCAATTCACCAAAAGTTAACGTGTTTTGTGCAATCTCATGGTTTAAAGTTTACGGCCCCTTTTTCTTTTGCGAAAAAAACCTTACAGGACACGTGTATCTGGACATGCTGGAAAATTGGCTCATGCCACAACTGGAGACCGACAGCGCGGACTTCATCTTTCAACAGGATGGTGTTCCACCGCACTTCCATCATGATGTTCGGCATTTCTTAAACAGGAGATTGGAAAACCGATGGATCGGTCGTGGTGGAGATCATGATCAGCAATTCATGTCATGGCCTCCACACTCTTCCGACTTAACCCCATGCGATTTCTTTCTGTGGGGTTATGTGAAAGATTCAGTGTTTAAACCTCCTCTACCAAGAAACGTGCCAGAACTGCGAGCTCGCATCAACGATGCTCTCGAACTCAATGATGGGGACATGCTGCGCCGAGTGTGGGAGGAACTTGATTATCGGCTTGATGTCTGCCGAATCACTAAAGGGGCACATATCGAACATTTGTTAATGCCTAAAAAAACTTTTTGAGTTTTTGTATGTGTGTGCAAAGCATTGTGAAAATATCTCTAATAATAAAGTTATTGTAGAGCTGTGAAATCGCTTCAATCTTTTGTAATAACCCTGTAGATTCATATACTTCAAAACAGCAACTTCTCTCGAATGTGGAATTTAGTCCTCAATCTACTAGCAATAAGTCCAATTGAACAAAGTTCTTCTTATAACAGTGCAGGTACACTATGTGATCAAAAGTATCCAGACACCTGACTGAAAATGACTTAAAAGTTCGTAGCGCCCTCCATCGGTAATGCCGGAATTCGGTATGGTGTTAGACCAGCCTTAGCCTTGATGACAGCTTCCACTCGCCCAGGCATACGTTCAATCAGATGCTGGATGGTTTCTTGGGGAATGGCATCCCATTCTTCACGGAGTGCTGCACTGAGGAGAGGTATCGATGTCGGTCGTTGACGCCTCGCACGAAGTCGACGTTCCAAAACATCCCAGAGGTTTTGTATAGGATACAGGTCAGGACTCTGTGCAGGGCAGTCCATTACAGGGATGTTATTGTCGTGTAACCACTCCGCCGCAGGCCGTCCATTATGAACATGTGCTCGATCATGTTGAAAGTTGCAGTCGCCATCCCCGAATTGCTCTTAAACAGTGGGAAGCAAGAAGGTGCCTAAAACATCAATGTAGACCTGTGCTGTGATAGCGTCACGCAAAACAACAAGGAGTGCAAGCCCCCTCCACGAGAACACTACCACACCATAACGCCACCACCTCTAATTTCACTGTTGGCACCACACACACTGGCAGATGACGTGCACCGACCACTGTGTCCGTGGCTCGTCACTCCACACAACGGTTTTCCGCTGTTCAATCGTCCAATGTTTACGCTTCTTACACCAAGCTTTGAGTCGTTTGGCATTTACTGGCGTGATGGGTGCCTTACGAACACCCGCTTGACGATTAAATTTAAAGTTTTCTCACCTCCCGCCTAACTGTCGTAGTACTTGCAGTGGATCCAGATGTAGTTTGGAATTCCTGTGTGATGGTCTGGATAGATGTCCGCCTATTACACATTACTAGCATCTTCAACTGTCGGCGGTCTCTGTCAGCCAACAGACGAGGTCGACCTGTATGCTTTTCTGCTGTAAATGTCCCTTCACGTTCCCATTTCACTATCACATCGGAAAAAGTGGACCTAGGGATGTTTAGGAGTGTGGAAATCTCACGTACAGACGTATGTCACAAGTGACACCCAATCACCTGACGACATTCGAAGTCCATGAGAGTAGTAGAACACGATTTGTTCTGTCGCATTTTGTTACTTCAGGTTGCCTACATCAGGGCAGGTATACACTCTGCAGCAAACGTATTGTTCTCCTTTGATTGACAGGTACTTAACCTATTGTTCTGCTAAAAGGGTCCTTCCTTTTGACTGACAGGCACTTAACCTATTGTTGCCCCCCCCACTCCCCTCCCCCTCAGGAAACCTCCCCCCTCGCTGCTACAGGTACACTTTCAGGTCTGAGTCATTGGAATAGCCCTTCTCTCTCTTATCAATTTGATTGATGTGGTGTCACCGCTAGACACCACACTTGCTAGGTGGTAACTTAAATCGGCCGCGGTCCTGTAGTACATGTCGGACCCGCGTGTCGCCACTGTGGGATCGCAAACCTAGCGCCACCACAAGGCAGGTCTCGAGAGACTGAGGAGACCTCAGCCCCAGTTGTACGGACAACATAGCTAGCGATTGGACGTGCTAAGCCTTGCTCTCATTTGCCGAGAGATAGACAGTAGAATAGCCCTCTGCTAAGTTAAATGGCGACCACCTAGCAAGGCGCCATTTGTATCAGTGCCTATAGCTTACTAATATTCAAGAGAGATGTATTCCAAGGACTAATTAAAAGTTAAGTAACAAGCATCTACGTACTTTTCTTCTTATTCATTTATAAGTCTCATGTTCCAGACTTCACGCCCGTCTGCGTTAGCATTGCGTGCCCTATCGGCTACAGCATTGTGTCTAGGCTGTATGGTCTAGACACAACAATTGACTAATTATTTTAATTGATCAATTAATTAACCTCTCCCTTTCTGATAACCCCCTACTGTCCCACCCTCCCTCCCAGAAATTGGCAGGAAATAGACCAAGTCGATCGGTCATTTGGAGGGAATTCGATTGTTGTGTATCGAATATTATTTAGACAATTTAGAGAATGTGTGGAATATTGTTTATTTAAACAATTTATTTGATTCAAGTCAATGTGTGGAATATATGGAAAGTGGTGGCTCTGTGGTGGAGAGGAAGGATTTCAGAATAGGAAATTCAAGAGTATATGATTGTTTATAAAAAATCAGTTTGCCGGGGTTGGGAATCTCTTTCTCACCATTCTGAGCTGTTTGGAAAGAAGTAGTTACATTGTAAGAAGTAGTTACATTGTAAGAAGTAGTTACATTGTAAGAAGTAGTTACATTGTAAGAAGTAGTTACATTGTAAGAAGTAATTACATGGGGCAAACATGTAGCAAACCTAATGTTCAGCTATGCACTGTGGATGTCTTAATCAAATGTTTGACCCTATGTCAGCACATAACCTATCGTTCAGTTAAGTGCCTTTCCATGTCACCCCCATCCACTACTGTACCGCCTTTGATACCATATTAAGTTATTCATTATGTTTTCCCACCATTTTCTGGTACTCTTTTCGAATTTCACACGCTTTTGAGCGCTATTTCTGACACACTCTTTGTCACCCACCCCCACCCTCTTAAATAAATGCACCGTGTTTTACATAAAAATTATACGGCTTAATTATGCAAATTAAGCTAGTGTTATGCACTCAACCTGCTGCTCTGCTCCATGTCACCCACCTACCCATACGCTCCCCTTAACTACTGTACCGCTAACACCATATTGATATAAAAAATTTATGCAAATTAATTGAATCGATATCCTTCACATGTATGAGGTAGTTTTCTTAATTCCCAGTCAGCAATCGATGGAATATAGTTTAAACAAAAGATTGCTAGTAAAAAACACATCCCACCATTCGGAGCCCAATGCCGATGCTGGCGACCCCGCACATGCTGCCAGGAGTTGGTAAGCATCGGCCGCCCCCTGAAGTGAAGAAGGCTAGGGCGCAAGCAACCGCCTTCAAGCCGCTATCGTCTACATCCAGCAGGTGAAAGTCGCGTCTATTTTTGAGAATACTGTTAGAGTTCTTTGAATGCTATACTGACGCCACATGTCCATGTAAATGTGAGCCAAATCATCCTCTGGGCCACGCGTGTGTATTTACCGTTGTTGTCGCAAAACCTCTCTTCCTATGGATACTGACGTCACAGGTCATGCTATAGAAATCTCTTTCCAAGGCTTCCCAGAATAGCACAGGATGCATTATTCTTAGCGATCCTAATGGGACATGCGAGCTGCATCTAGTTGTGCGCGCTTGTATACCTGCCCAGCATGACTGACACATCGCTGCAAAATGTTCAAGTGGCGACTCACCATCTAAAAGGTTCTCAATGCTACACAGACATCACATGGTAATCTAAAATGAGAGCCAAGTCCACCTCTCGGAAATTGCAGAGTGCTACAGAAATAGTTGACGATCGTATTTGTAAGAGCTTTCGTGATGTCTCAGCTTGTCTGAATGGAAATTCTTGCCTTGAAGGACCTATTCACGAAAATAGCCGAGAATAACACCGATTGCATTCTTCCTGATGGTCCTAACGAGGCACCCCATCCAGTCACATGTTACCCTTCCCGGAAATCCTTAAATCCTGCTTTCAATAAACATTTCTGAAACTCAAACGTTCTCGTCGCTATGTGGAGGCTCCTATGCCCCAGCACAAAGGATGTCTTGTGAATGAAACCCGCCAAGTTACTGATGCTGCCAGTGTGGAAGCACTGTCCGCCTTTTTTCCTGCAGACGAGACTTTCAGCGCCAAGAAACTATTTTGTACAGTTAGCCACATTGCGCTGACAGTTAAACCCTGCAAAAGTGATCTACAGCTCGTTAAATACATTCCACGTATTCACCATGCCACTGTGCAGTGCCGTCGGAGGAAACTACAACTGTAAACAAGGGCCATGACTGCAGCGGCGGAAGAGTGTGTCAACCAGAGAGAGAGGACAGCTGGCCATGGATGACCCCACATCCTGGGAGAACGCTATCAATACGCCCAGCGCAAACACTCGTCATATTGAATCTTCTCAAATTTCCTCAGAGTATACACACGACACATGTGGTCCTGAAGGCAACTCAACGCAAACTAGGTATTAGTTCACTATTCACCTGGCCAGGGGGAGCCACGAGCCAAATCGTCATAAGCCATAAGCTTTCCCGAAACCTCTGAACCGATGTACAAAGGATGGGCAAGCCCCATCTTGGAACAAAGGCATTACTGTTTCTGGTCCCGACCTGCCTGCTTGCTTGCTTTTCTGCAAACATCTCCAGACTCTGGGATTACAAGAACATATATATTTTCGCATCGTTTGCCAGAATATCAGACCATTTTCGCGATACTTCTCGATATCAAGCACATAGCAATATCGAAAGCATAGCAGTATCACTCGTACTACATAATTCCGAAGATATAGACTGGAAATTATTTCTCTAGAAACCCAAAACTTTATCGAGGTGGAGCATGCTGTAAACCACCGAGTAACTAGAAACGCATCCTGTCTGCGATCACCCTTACATCAAAACTCGAAAAAAAAATAGAGGAAACTGATACTTCTACTCGCGAATACTGATGTTAGTGATGTAACAGATTCCAAATCATCTCTATAATTTACGAAGTCAACTAAGGCGTTTCTCATGTCTAGAGAACCAACAGATGAGTCTTCCATGTTTCCTTCACCTGCTAGATGCACACACCACAATCGATGTTCCCTCAACTAAATAAAGGTGCAAAATGTGCAGAAGCAGTGAACCGGACAATTTACATGCGAGGAAATAATGGTCCATCGCAGACACATTAGCCATATTGAATATTCTCAAATCTCCACGCGATCATGAAAGGTGTGCAACACATGCTAAGTATTAGTTCACTATTCGGCCATCTAGAGGACGACATGGTTAAGTCAGCTTCGTTCCTGCATCCCAACAGGCCTTTCCATTCAGACCACTCCTGCCGTTAATGGGAACGCGAATCATTCCCGCCCGCCCTAGCCCACTGCCAGCGCGCCACGCACCCCTAGACAGAATTATCCTAGGTAATCGTTCACAAACATACTTGATCGCTATACTTACAATTAAATTTTGCAATCGCGATCTCAATTGAACGACATTCGACAATGAGTGAAGCATCGGAAATACGCTCTGCTGATGACTGTGGCTCTGGAAATAGAAATATCTGTCCCATTCTTCTGACCTTTGCTATCACAGTATTCCACGTCAAATCTATACCTTCCTTACGACTGGACATTTTTCCTTTGCACATGTCGGAACACAAACACATACTTTATAAGCCTGATGCTCAAGGCGAACCTATCATACATCCCCTACTAACAAGTATAATACATCGCCAATAAATGATTGCTGACGATACAAAATAATAGTGAGAGAAAATCAGCGATGGGTGGACATGTCTCGTAAGTTTTTTTTTGTGTGAGTGGTACCACTGGGTCTTATAAAAAGAGGCGTAATCTTCTTACAAACCGCCAGATGTTAAAAAATCCGATCTCAACAACTACTGTATGTTACTGTCACAAGCGGTCTTGGTTCTACAGGTGCACAAAAGTGTCCACATTAAAAGCTGTACTGGCTTTATAAATAGAGGTACGACATTACTTCTGAATGAGGTGGTTGTTCCGGACAAATACCATGACACTGAATATAGACGGTGATAGTAGGAGTGTATATTATCAGACCAGCAATGCTGTTACACATCGCTGATGATGCACCCACGTAATAAAATTACAGTGTTCTGAAAATGATTTATCTAAGGAGCGTGGTATGAAACCGGTATTTGCAACTCCCTCATTGCACCGCTAGATATTTCTCCAGTATTTGTAATGCATTCTGCCTCGATGTCATGTCAGATGTTCTGCAATACAGCAACTGAGTTACAGGCGATGGATGATTGAGAAGGACCACAGACAGTAGTAGATGGTCTGCTGATTGAGGTCATAAGAAATCAGCAATAGCTTTTCAGATCTCTAGTGTTACGCTTTTGGTAGAAATGATGTCTATGATTTGGAATCAATCTTTCCATTCAACCACATACCTGCATTGTATCTGATAGAGAAGTCCTTTAATGATTATAGCCACAAGTGAATCATATTTCTAGCCTCTCATATCTCGAAACGAGTCACCTTTCTCGAACCTATCTGCTACAGTAAAATTCGAACTATGGTTTTAAGTAGTCCCTATGCATCTTGCAACTGCCCCTCAGACTCTGCACTACCATCCCTACAGCTTTGTGCATATGATCATTCCAATGCAAGTCGGAACTGAGTAGAAGTTGGAGAAGGCTATATGTACTACCTTCTGCAACCTGTGTAGAAACAGGCTGAGTTACTGTGTCTGCCAACTGTGCATGTTGTGTAAGGTCAGCGCCATATGAAGCCTGCTCCTGCAACACGAGGCAGTATAAAAGACAGTGTGGGAACTGGGGGGAAGGACATGGATTTTGCTACTGCATTGTGATGCTTCTCCAAACTACAAACAGGTGCTACAGATCAGCGTCCCTCAGGCCCCATTCATGTCTATGACCCCAACATTCTATCATTGTTTTTCTGTACCATCCAACCGAGAAAAATTACGAACTATAAAAGCTCCACTAACTTCGTCCAATAGAGAACTCGATAAGATTTCTACCGCATATATCGAAAACAAATATTGCATGCGTGCCGGTATCGAGCACATGTGATGATCCTATTAAATATACATGTACTGATCCGCTGCACAGACCAGTTTAAAGTTCCATAACCGATACTGTAGGAGAATGACCGTATCCCACAGACTATACTGTAAGTCGCATGAGACGCTCCCTGTGACCCTGTGTTGTTTGAAACATTGTTTTTTTTGTGCTGTAACGCACTTTGTATACTGCCATACATATTGTTTTTTCCACCACGTCTTCGAGGTCTGGGTCAGGTTCTAAATTGAATTTAACACATTCTGATCCATTGCCTCTCGCAGAAAACTAGACGTTGCACGCGATATATCATGTTGTTATTGCTATTACCATAACACACCACACACATTGTGTGATTTTAAATAAAAGACAATTACAACATAAGGAAACTGGAAGAGTTTGGCGACGTTGTGGAGAGTTTCCAAACTGCAGTCTTAAGGTGACTGAAGACCTCTACATGTGAACTCATCTGTCACAGTGACGGAATAGCTGATGCCTCTGCATTCCATTTCGACTGATTCCTCATATTGCAGTCATGTAGCCGGCCGCGGTGGTCTGGCGGTTCTAGGCGCGCAGTCCGGAACCGCGCGACTGCTACGGTCGCAGGTTCGAATCCTGCCTCGGGCATGGATGTGTGTGATGTCCTTAGGTTAGTTAGGTTAAAGTAGTTCTAAGTTCTAGGGGACTGATGACCACAGATGTTAAGTCCCATAGTGCTCAGAGCCATTTGAACCAGCATCACTGTTTCGGTGCTAGCCATCCCCAGAAGGTGTTGCTCATCCACCAAAACTTTCTCCAACTCAAACAAGCGATGTCAGTCAATCATTATGTGGACGGATGGGATGGGAAGGACACCCTCAATGTACTGTAATAATAAACATCATAATTGATAGTGCAAACAATTTTAGCAATTTTGCAGTAATTTCAACACCAACCAAGCATGTTTCCCAATTTCAGTATCATAGCTAAATCGCCCCTTCTCTACTTGGCAAGTATCATGGAGAATGTAGATAGATGACTGTGCAGTACATCCATTCATTGTTAATTCTCGAGCACATACATCATCAAAGTATACAAGACAGTGCTCTACATATTGCTAGCACCTCGAGCATAGTGCATAATTTACTATCTGTCTCTATGCAGATGGAAGTCACAGAGCATTCTCACTGTCTTAGGATGAAATTAGAGACTGAAAGACTCCCTCGCACTGTCTTTGACCAGCCCGCCCTGCAGCACCATTACCGATTTAATCTGCAGCTGACTAGAAGTAGACAGCTACATTCCACATCTAGTGAATAAATGGACCTTGCAGAGTCCTCGCCCGTCCAAGTATACAAGATTTCTCCCGATGCGTCCATGTTGAGGAGGTTAGCACCCCTTATCGGTGCACAGTGACAGATTTGAAAGTGTTGTGATGTAATAGGAGACGATTAAGAAGAACAAGACACGGGTGATTTTTGTGCACGTTGAAGCTCCAGGTGGATACAGTTCTAAACATTTTAATGCAAATTAACCACATTATCAATTTTAAAGTATTGTTCTAGTGTCTGGGATCAGTACCAGGTGGGTATTGGTAAGAGAGAACATAAACACATGCGCTCCTAGGGCTACATGGTTCTGCACTTAAAACAGCCTATAATGTTAGATCGCTCCAGTTTCTGACATATTAGTCGTATGGAATGCAGCGCTGTTAATATTCCAATGTAAGAAATATATTTTCAGCCCATGACATACATCCTCCTTGCAGATTTCTCTACGATAAACTATGGTAACAAACTGTAAAACGTAAACACTACTTCCTTAAAACAGTGGCCCTGAGTGATACACGCACAATATAGCTTTCCAGAGCTTTTCACATCCAGTTATGGTTCAGATAATATACTATGCCCGCACAGCCCTATATCAAATGATCGTTAGTAACGGAGAATACCTCTTGAAAGGAAACAGATAATCGCATAGCAGTGGCGTTTGACATGTGAAATTACACATCATGCCGCCAGTAACTCTGTAATCAGCACAACCCTCAAGCAGATGAATACATAGGGATTGCAGTGACTTACAAACACCTATTGCTAACGTAGAATCATCTTAGTTATGATACAGAAGTATCGATTTTACACCCAAGATGCTATAGGGGAATGAAGTGCATCACATAAGTCTTCGTTTGTTTAGAGGAATGTGTCACATTTCATCACACATGAAATGGAAGTCCTCTAATTGCTGAGAGGTTTACAGTTAATGATCTCAAGTAGACACTGCTCTAGGACCCACACAGAACACGTGGTTGTATACAAGTCAAATGCAGGCTATGTCACTCAACTGATGCATCTTCACAGAATGTCAGGAAAAATGACCTACAGCAACTTCTCCCTCTCTCTCTCTCTCTCTCTATAAAGCATCATCAGTCTACCATTAAATCGTATCTTGTTAAAACTCTATCTAAACCGACCACTCCATCCTTTAATGCAGATGCAAGTAAGCTTAAAGGCAGATGCTTCTCTGTATTCCTGAGAAGCGTCAATTATAGCAGTCGTCTCGTCTCAATAGACATACACTAGAATGTTACCTCGACGGAAAAAAGTGACTGTTTCCCTGGTTCCTTTGGCTCCATGTCGATGTCTTCTCGGATTCCTCTTGCTGTCGCATACTTGTTTCCATGTACAAGAATTGTTCAGTGCCAACCAGAAGATAAGCAAGTACTTCCTCAATTTCCCTGCATTTTCGTGTATATTCCTTCAATTTATGCGAATTTTCCACAATTATATCGATTTTTTATGTTCTATCCATGAGATCATTACATAACCTCTCGTTCAGTGTTCTAATATTTCTTGTAAATGTAGTACAGCGGGCAACACCTAGCGCAAATGCACTGATCGGGAGGCATAGTATAGCCCTGTAATCGACTGTATCCAGTTGCCTCCAACCCACATATTATACATTTGCAGAGGGTCTGCTATGTTTTCTGTCTGTCTGTGTATGTGTGTGTGTTGCGGACAGCTCCCAGGACCAGGTGCCCCTGCTGTTAGACACAACTTCGAACATAGAACACATCTTCAGATGTGATGTGTGGTTTCTCCTACTGCAAGCCCTATCCCAGATGTGCTGTGTGGTGGATCCACATCTGAACATCGGTCTGGATATACAGTGCACGGTAGATCCACTCTCAAACGCTAACTCGGATGTGGCATATGGTGGATCTGCATCCCAACATCACTCCGTGCATTGTGTGGTGGATCCACCTTCAAACCCTATCCCAGACGCGGCGCATTGTGGATCCACGTCCCAACATCGCTCCAGATGTAATGCACGGCAGATCCACACTCGAACGCTAACTTGGGTCTACTGTGGGTCCTGAGAGCCATGTGTGACACATGCACATACACAGCCTAAGCAATGAGCAGCAGCTGGAGTGCATAACACTAGATTAATTTGTATAATTAATTTGCATAATTTTTATGTAAAACAAGGTACAATAGTTTAAGAGGGTGGGGGTGGCTGACAAAGAAGAGTGTGTCAGAAATGGTGCTCAAAAGCGTGTGAAATTCTAAAAGTGTACCAGAAAATGGTGGGAGGACATAACGAATAACTTAATATGATAACAAAGGTAGTACAACAGTAGAAGTGGCTGAAGGTGACACGGTAAGGCACTTAACAGAACGATAGGTTAAGTACCGATAGGTTAAGTGCCGATAGGTTAAGTGCCGATAGGTTAAGTGCCGATAGGTTAAGTGCCGATAGGTTAAGTGCTGACATAGGGCCAAACATTTGGTTAAGACACCCACAGTGCAATGCCGAACATTAGGTTATGCTACATGTTTGCCCAATGTAACTACTTCTTACAATGTAACTACTTCTTACAATGTAACTACTTCTTACAATGTAACTACTTCTTACAATGTAACTACTTCTTTCCAAACAGCTCAGAATGGTGAGAAAGAGATTCCCAAACCCTGCAAACTGATTTTTTTGTAAACAAACATATACTCTTGAATTTCCTATTACGAAATCCTTCCTCTCCACCACAGAGCCATCAGTTTCCATATATTCCATACATTTGCTTGAATCAAATAAATTGTTTAAATAAACAATATCCCACCAGTGTCTAAATTGTTTAAACAATATTCCATACACAACAAATTCCCACCAACTGACCGATCAACTGAGTCTTTTTCCCGCCAATTTCCGGGAGGGAGGGAGGGCGAGAGGGGAGGGGGTTTACCAGAAAGGGAGAGGTTAATTATTTGATCAATTTAATTATGTAGTCAATCAAACTGATGAGAGGGGCTATTCCAATAACACAGACCTTATAGTGTACCTATAGCAGCGAGGGGGAGGTTTCCTGAGGAGGAGGGGACTGGGGCGGTAATCAGTAGGTTATGTGCCTGCCAATCAAACGGACGAATCGTTTTAGCAGAACAATAGGTTAAGGACCTGTCAATCAAAGGAGAACAATAGGTTTGCCCCTGGGTGCATACCTGCCCCATTCTGCTCTCTCACGATGTCTAATGACTACTGAGGTCGCTGATATGGAGTACCTGGCAGTAGGTAGCAGAACAATGCACCTAACATGAAAAATGTATGATTTGGGGGGTATCCGGATACTTTTGATCACATTTTCTGAAACCACAAGTCATTAGAAATGATCCTGGTGAAACTGAGGTTCAGAAATTATCGACATATTACAAACTCTAATGCAAGTTCTTGTCAAAAGTCTCCTTAGTCACGATATCCTGAGAGTTTCGTATAGCGTGACATGTATGATAAGATGAACTTGCATGAAACACTTGTTGTTAAACAAGTAAACAAATACAACAAGGTATGTAAAATACGGCAAAGTCACTAAACGCATGTAGAAATAGCTGGTCTTTCGTGGAGACATCTGCGTGCATTTATGCAGTTAGAACACGGAATATATGGTTTCACACGCTAAATCGGTAGGCCTAATTATGTAGCGTACATGAACTCATTCGCTTTGAAATCAACTTTGCAATAACTATGCAGAATACGCCCGCTACTAACAAATTATGGTGCCACAGAAAGCGCTAAATAATGAACATCAGCGCCTCTGTGTATTCTCGATCTCTTTTAATCTTGAAGCAGCAGAGAAATGTGTCCTTGCGTTATGATTGAATAATTCAATGATTAATTAATTGATTCATTTATTCATCCATCCATCCATCCATCCATCCGTCCATTCATTACATTCCGTAGATCTTATCGAAAAGTAGTCTTCAGGTGTACGCAACATTAAGAAATTGTTGAAACCTGTGCGTTTTACTAATAATGAACTCTCAACACACTGCTTGATGTTGTTTGTACATTAACATAGTAAATTAGAAAAAAGGCTGCTGTTTTCGAAGAAAGTGGTTACGTTATTTTCATCAGTTTTCACTGATAACTGCTCTATGTATATGGATAACAAGGACTTTTTAATCATTGAATCTTGTGATACACGCAGTCACAGGCTTTGTAATGTCACCAGAAGAGAGAGTGAAAGGAATGAGAGGAGAGTGATGGCGTATATCTGCAGAACATCTACATCTGTACTTCATAAGAGACCGTATGGGATATAATGTATCGGATTAATCTGAGTGGAAGAGTATTGGCATCGATCTGTATAGGTAATAAATTCTTTCATTTTATCCTCGCGTACTCATCATGCAAGCTGCAATGCTGAGGAAGTAGCGGGTGTCTGCCTGACTTGTTGACACGTCTGGGTTTTCAGAAGGAGCGTCCCCTCGATGCACAGCTGCTTTTCTTATCATATTCCTCGTCAGAGATTGTTGAAGATTTTGTGGCGCTTTTGCTCTGATTATCGGTTCCATAATCTGTATTATAATTATGATTTCTTTCGTGTTTAGTTTACTACTCCGATGGAACCCAGCACGGTAACTGATCCACGCCACTATACGTAGATTTCCTTTTAGCCTGGTATTGCTCTAGATAGCTATCCCCTGACATTGAGCAATGGCTACAATGACTGATAGACGGTAACATTTTTAGTCGATAAATAAAATTATATCATTAGTTGTGAATGTTGTGACGTGTCTGTCTGACTTGATAGGAACTCGGGGCTGTGGCAAAGTGTCTCTAACGCCACTGGGATTGTCGGATAGGCCCGTCCTTTGTTGGCTCGTGAGTCGGGGCGATAACGAACAATCAACGAGCCTGGCTTCTGGGCTCACGTAACAACGAGTTCGTAGATTCTTGCAGAGATATTGGCGGAGTAAACATTACCCAGAGGTGCTTTCTGTAATTTCTGGTCACGCCCTCTCTCAAACCTACTTCATTTTGCTTCCGTAGTGACCAGTATTATTGCAAAAGTTGCTTTTTAAATTCGGGAAAGGTTGTACACCTATGTCCTATTCTCATGTCGCAGGTACGAGCTTCACCTTCCAATCTTGCTGCAACGAAGAGTACCTTTCTCTGCTCGTCCCATAATGCAGGTAACACGCCCTTAAATTGATCTAGGATATCTCTGGGATGCCATCTTCCATTTGGTTCGAACTTCTTAAAATTCCGCATACCAAGAAAGACCTCATCATTTTGTATACCAATTAAGATACCTCCCGCAATGCTTCCATTACGTAATAGTGATTTCACCTGGTTCTCCATCTGCTGACCGACCTGCTCCTTAGTCTTCCTTACCTCACTGTATACTTCTTCTATTCCCCGTGCATAAGCATTCCTGGAGAATTGTAGTTTTTTTTTCTTTTGTGGAAAAAAGACGGCGCCACTCTACAGGAAGTTGCTAACAAACACACTGGGACAAAAGTCATTGCCTCCTGGTATCGTGTTGGGACAGCTCCTTCCCGGGGTAGTGCAGCACCTCGACGTGGCCTGGACTCAACACGTAGTGGGAAGCCCTCTGTAGGAGTAATGAGCTATGCTGTCTCTATAGCCATCAGTAAACGAGAAAGTGTTGCCTGTGCAGGATTTTGTAACGAGCTGACCTCTCGATTGTTTCCCATAAATGTTCGATGTGATTCATGTCGGGCGATCTGGGTGGCCAAATCATTTGCTCCAATTTTCCAGACTGTTCGTCAAGCTAGTTGCGAACAATTGTGGCCCAGTGACGTGGGGCGTTGTCACCCATAAAAATTCCATCTTCGTTTGGGAACGTGAAGTCCATGAATGGCTGTAAATGACCTCCAAGCAGCGAGACACACACATTTCCAGTTAATTATCAGTTCATGTGAGCCACGGGACCCAGCCCACTCCCTGTAAGCACAGCCCACACCACTGTAGGGCCACCACCAGCTCGCACAGTGCCTGTTGCCAGCTCGGGTCCGTGGCTTCCAGGGGTCTGCGCCACACTCGAACGCTACCAGCAGCTCGTATCAACTGACATCGGGACTCACCTGACCAGGCCGCGGTTTTCCAGCCGTCTAGGGTCCAACCGAGACGGTCCCGATCCCAGGAGAGGCGCCGCACGCGACGTCGTGCTGTCAGCAGAGGCACAAGTCTGCTGCCAGACTACGTTAACGGCAGGTTTCGCTGCACTTCCCTTACGGATGCCTTCGTCGTACGTCCCACATCGATTTCTCCGTTTATTTCACGCGCTGTTGCTCTTCTGTGAACACCGACAACTCTACGCAGACGCCGTTGCGGTGGGAGGCAATGCCTGAAATTTGGTATTCTCGGCACACTCTTGACCCAGTTGATCTCGAAATATTGAATTTCCTAACGATTTCCGAAATGGAATGTCCCACGCCTCTAGCTCCAACTATCATTCCACGTTCAGAGTCTGTTAATTGCCGTCACGCGGCCATAATCAGGTCAGAAACCCTTCCACACGAATCACGTGAGCACAAACGACAGCTCCGCCAATGCACTGTCCTTTTACACCTTGTGGACGCGATGCTACCGCCGTGCGTGCATGTCTGTATCGCTTTTCCATGACTTAAGTGTAATTTGGAGATGAAGAGTTCGAGTTCGTCAGTACAGTGTAAAGACACTGAACAGAGAATTTACTTTCAAAACTTTTTCTTAAGAATTTACTTTATCTACTAGCGCTTCATCAAGAACATTAACACACTGTGTGAGCGTGGAAGTAGTTGCCACGGAGTAACATGAAAACAAACCAAATTTCTTTCAACAAATGGAAATTTTATTCCTAAAAGCCTTCTTTTTTTTTTAAGAAAGAGGTTTAAAATTATAAGCAGAAAGCACCCTCTAAATATCAAGTTAAAATTTATTCAGAGGCAGAAAGAACAAATTTTTGACTGTATGAGCTTTCGGGTTGAGAATGTTGCCGCTCCCTTTTCACACGGCCGTAGTCACGACCGCTCACAACAACCTCTGAAAGACTACACTGGTGCAAATCTGCAACACACCAGATAACTTTAAGAGTTTTAACAGTTTACACAAGCACACAAGCTATGCACCCCCGTAGGAGGGATGGAAATGGTACAAAACACTATCAATTAAAATATTAACCTTGCCACCGAAGGTGCAACTTGATTTTAACTTCTAAGAAAAGTCTTACGGTGAAAGGGGCGGCAACTTTATATACTAAAATGATTATTTAAATAAAAGCCCATGAAATGCAACCTTATAAAAATTCTACAAGGTTGGCCAAACCATAGTTAAGATGCTCTACAGTACACGGACACCGCCTCTCCATATCATAGGCAATAATATCAATGTTTCCAAAGATCAAAACATATTTCAGGTATTACGCCGTTACACTCCAAGCAATAAATTCGTTAACACACCAAATCCGACAAACATGACAGAGGCAGCTACTAACGTACGGTAGATTGGTAGGGAGATTACCGAACAACCCGAACCGCAGGTTCCTTTAACCCGCCCCTACTCCACAAGGGAAAAACGGACCACCCAATCCATAAATAACCACCATCCCGCGGGTGGGCAAACGGAGAAGAATGGTGCGGCGACTCCAAAACAAAGCGGCTGGTGACCTCACCATTTAGAATTTAACTTCTAATAAACTGCGATTCCCCGAGGAGACCTGGCGCAGCACCCCCAAATCACTCCCGAACCGTCCGCTACCAGCCGGTTCAACGGACGCAGCAAGGCGCGCCGATCTCCCGTCTCACGGCGTCGCAGCTCGCACCGGCCGGACCGATGTCGTGGGTTGACTCCTGTTGCTCTCGTGTCGCCGGCGAAGCCACTACCCCTCGTTATACGCCGCGGCCTTCTGGACTCACGTGGCGACCTCACATGCGCCGACGCTCAAGTCGGACAAGTCATCTTGCGTCTCAGTGCGCGACCGACCAACCGATCGATCCAAACGCCAATGACCGTTGCCCGAGCAACTCGAGCCGACTGGCGGCCTAGCGCGCAGACTCAGATGCAGGAACTCAGCCCCCACAGCGCGACCACTAGCTGAGTTCTCTTACTGGCGGAGTGGCAAGACTCTCATTTTGCCGTCTTTAAAGTTTGATCCAACCAACAGACATACTAGCACTCCGAACGACAGACAGACAGACAGACAGACACTAACTGCCGCACAAATGCGAACGAGAGGCAGACCAGCAACTGGTGACGAGTGACTGATCCAGACTCAGTCCGACTGACCAACTGCCCAGACTCGCCGCCTGGCGAGCTCATAGCGCCCCTTAAGTGCACGTGAACAGGCTACCTTTCCCCTTTCACACCAGAGGGAGACACCAAAGCTGCGATTGCCACAGCGGCGCCACCGCCAGAAACGGAGGGCGACTGCTTTACACTACGCGCTGCGGCGCGCTCTTCAAAACAGGGAATTTTACCACGGCTCAGACATTTTACAGAAAACTGGAGAGAAAAGAAAGTTCAAGATATTCTTAGAGGAGAATACTTTGCTGCTACTCCTGACGTAATGCAGTTTTGCGTCTGCTGGAAGACGCCTCAGGACAGTCATCTCGAGCCTAAGCAATGAGCGCCAGTTAGCCGCAAGGTGCAGCGTAGTCTGGAGACTTATTTCACACAAGCAAGATCAGCCGCTCTGAGGTGCCGTCTCTCGCCTGTAGCGCGGAAGTCGTTTGAAGCCAATACACCACCTAACACACCTAACGGTCCTGGTAAAATGCGGTAAAGCGCCTCAGTAAAAGTTTGCCTGCCAATGTTCAGTTTCTCACAAAGCAGTAACTAATACCAAGGAACGTCTGAGTATCCTTAGAATTCTTAGACTAGTCACATTATTCTTTCATTTTTAATTTTCTGTGCCGGCCGGGGTGGCCGACCGGTTCTAGGCACTACAGTCTGGAACCGCGCGACCGCTACGGTCGCAGGTTCGAATCCTGCCTCGGGCATGGATGTGTGCGATGTCCTTAGGTTAGTTAGGTTTAAGTAGTTCTAAGTTCTAGGGGACTGATGACCACAGCAGTTAAGTCCCATAGTGCTCAGAGCTATTTGAACCATTTTAATTTTATGTGACAGTAAGAATTTTTAGGTTTAAACACAACAGAGTAAGTAATGTAGTCCCTGCAGTAGGCTACACGCCACAAATTTAGCCATACTCCAAAATACATAAATTTTGTAGAAATACAAGCAAACGTGCTGTAAATACGCTCCTACATCTGGCGGGGTAATCCATTAATTCTTCATGATTGCGACTACCACCCTACAGCTGGATAACAAAACAAATCCATCACCATGTGAATAGTTTCTAAAAAACCGGTTAACATAAATTTTCTTCCGTTCGTGGGATTCGATATACGAATGACCATAGTGTTTCTGATTTTTTGCTCAGAGGAGGTAACAATTGTGTTAAAGCAAATATATGTACATACAGTGATGAGCCAAACGTTCTGGCGACATGCTTAAACCAGTTACAAGGTTGGGAAACGGAATAAATGTAGTGGACACCGGTAATTCCCGCCAGGGCGGCTGCGTTTTAAATGCAAGAAGTCTTGGCCATCGGCATTTTACACTTAATTCCTGGAATACAGTTGTGTCGTGTCGACGTGATAAACATGGAGAAAAGCGAGCCAAGGTGTTGTGACACGTGAGTGACTAACGAATACGGAGAAAAATAAACTTGAACGAGAACGGGAGGCAGTCGGTGTCCCTGGCGTGGAGAATGAGATGGACGAGGCGAGCGCTTCAGGAGGCGGCAGCGGTTGTGTTGACATCCGACACACCGCCGCTGCCAGAGTTTAGTACAACGGGTTTTAGACATTTGAAGGTGTTGCCCTAGGTACCGGAACAGTTGCAATGTGTCAAATGACGAAGCTTCAGCCAACATGTTCGGAAATGAAACGGCTAAACAGTGTTAGGTAAGTGCACGCAGTTTTCACTCGAAGCGGGAGCTATGCTGCTAAATCTGCGCGAGGTGCCGCTACCAAGACACCAGAGTTGCAGTCAGGAGAGCGAGGTTCAAATCCTCGCCCAACCAATAACTGTTACATTTTCGCTGGTTTAAGCAAACCTATTCAGGTGAATGGGTGATTTCTGGTGAACGTCCGCGAACCATTTCTTGACTCATACCGCTCTTCTTGCTTTTCCACGTAGGAGATTGATAAGAGGCCCGAAATCTCCCCACATCACTTTCAGCCCGCCCATCTGCTACCGCGAGATCTTAATGTATGTGAATCCATCCTGTAATTTGCGCCTGTACCTGTCGATTACGATGGTGATGATGATGTTTGGTTTTTGGGGCGCTCAACTGCGCGGTCATCAGTACCCGTACAAATTGCCAGTGTGTACACAGTCCAATCCAGCCACTCTCACTAGTGATGATGGAATGTTGAGGAAAATACAAACACCCAGTCCCTGGGCAGAGAAAATCCCCAACCCGACTGGGAATCGAAGCCGGGACGCCGTGATCCAGGGGTAGCAACGCTAGCCACCAGCCCACGAGCTGCGGACTGTACCTCTCGAATAGATCAGCACTTCATGATGACTGCGTACTGCGAATCGTTTTAAGTCTTTTCAGAACCCCTAAACGCTAAACGCTGACCCTCTGCCCTACACTCTCCTGTCCTCGCAGATTCTGCTGAGAGGGAGGTTTCTAGTCGTACCCATACTCGCTGCTTTCTGGTCGCCATATCCGCCCCATCACAAGACCAGCCACGCCAAAACCTGTACGTTATCTTAGGAGTCAGCCTGTTTGATGGTACACCTACAGAGTAGGAAATCTGTGGAATGAGCAAATCTTACTTCGCGTAGGTAATTACAATAATGTCACGTGATTTCGGAAGCAACGAAGATAGCAAAAATCCTATTCTGAGCATCTGAACTCTCCGTCCATAGATACGGTCACCATGGCCTACGGCAAAAGAGTTTGAATGAAGATAATGAAACAATTTTTGTCGAAGAGTTCCAGCACAGTCACCCTCATTTTGCCAACTGCTTTGTCAAACTGCGCCGAGAAACGGACAGAGGTTGAGCGCCCCCCATTCCACATGGGGTGGTAAACTGCCTGGAAGGGAGAAGAATCAGCAGCGATCAACGGCGTGAGGAATCAAAAGGCTATGGAAATCACTGCATTAAAGACACAGAATGCATAAGCACAAAAAATGTGGCCTGTAATTGGAAAACTGTCATGACGATCTCTCCATCGAAAAAAAAAAAAAAAATCCCAAGCTAATCGCCAATTCCGATATGGTGGGGATTGTCAAGGGGAAGGTAGCCGTGAGAGAAGATCGAAAAACCATCGAAACGGTAACGGTGGAGCGAGGAAAGTCAAATATCTCAGTGTGGAAGAAAACTAGGAAATCTGAAAACGCACAGGCTCAATCTAGATATAGCAAGACTCAGCGAACAGAAATGAAAACTACAAAAATAATTTCGGATCATATGAATATAGGATTTTAACAAATAACTAGATCCACCACGCCCGAAAGCAGAAAAGCTGGACAAAGCGGACTGTCCGTTGTAAAATAGGAATATAGTCTACTACTTTCCAGGATTCTGGAAGGCAGGACGTCAGTAACTGTATGGTTTTATACAATAAACTACAAAAAAATGTCGAAGTGGCAGTGTTAATGTTCTTTACTGATTATTTTTCGAGCCCTAAGTTCATTATCAAATCATCCAGTAAGTTATATAGTACCATAAATTTACGAGAGCCACATGACTGGTCGTTTTAGTCAAACAAGTCATTGTAAAGTAGAGCAGATTTTAATTTCTTCCACCACTCACCTGATGCATGCATATCCAAAGGAACTTTGCGTCGTAATTCAGAATAACACAGACACTGCAATATTGACACCGGGAAAGCGGCTTTCAAGTAAAATGTCTCACCTGTACGGGAGTATACATAATGGGAGTACGAGTACAGGTAGCAGATGCACGGTTGACGACATGTGGAAGTTCGGGGCTTGGGTAGCGAAAGGCAAAGGTTCCGAGTTCGGACTCTCGGTCCGACACAGTCTTAATCTGCCGGGAAGTTTAATAGAGTCTGGCTTTCGCAGCCGTGCAATGCGGACGTGCCGTGGTTTCCGCCTGCGGAGCGCGCTCGCACGCTGTCCAAAATCAACATTACGGTTCAACTTCTGCAACGACTACGCCGGACCAGAGGCATCAGAAGTGGGACGTTTCCTACGCGACGTTGCTAAGCTCCCAACTTCAGACGTCTCGGGCATCCATTTGCCCATACTAAGCACTACGGAGTACGTCAAAGTCGTCAATGACGCGGTGTGCGAAAGAATACAGCGTGACACCAAACACGGACTACTCTTTTGCCATGCCGACGGAAATGTCAGTGCAGCCACCATCACCCACACAGGCTGGGACTGCGCACCATACGAACTACCATGAGAGATCCCTGCAGAAGATGTTATGGCGGCTTTGCGCCCCTATGGCACTGTACACGGCCACACTGCCGAACGCAGGGCGCAATTCCAAATGTACCCCGTTCTAAACGGTGTACGACATATCACCATCGATCTCGTTTGCCACGTGCTGTCTTACTTCCAAATCAGCGGGTGATGCGCGGTCGTCGTGTACGACGGCCAACCCGACCTGTTCTGGGCGCGGCAACGAGGGCCACCTCAAGTGTTTACCTAGTTGCCAGCCGCTACCGTGGCGCCTCCGACTCCGACGACGGTTCTACCGATCACCTACGCATCGGCGCCCTCTTCTCCTCCCGCCGGCCGCCGTCCATCGGACCATAACCGGCGACCCTTCCTGCTGCTACGGATGCCACCGAGGTCGACGTGTCGCCCTCACAGCCTGACGCTACTCCGGCGCCACTACCGACAGCGACTTCTGGCCCCCTCCCAGTCCGTGATACTGACGCCCCTTCACTTATCGCCTCCGCGACGTCCCCCCGCCCAAGCCACCTTGACTCCCTCCCATCTTCCGACACAGAGGGACGAACACGCAAACAACGTTCACCTAAAATGCGCAAGAGGAGGCGCCGTATGGTCTCGGAACGACACAGAATACCTCGCACTGCAGCTCCAGCGGCCATGCGATCCGACAAGGCCTCTGAGAACCTGCACGACGACAAGAATGACGGCTCTTGCCGTACCAGTGCCTATTCTGCCGGCTCGCCCTGGTGCACCTGAACCAGAGGACTCCACCGTTGCGACTACCACGGAGACGTCCTCCGTTCCCACGGACGAGGTGGAACGTAACATCACAATGCCAGCGCCCTAGATGTCGTGGAGTGGCGACGACGACGATGGCCCTAACCACCCGCAGGGGACGGAGTTACCGCAGACAGAGACCCAGGTACGCCGCCGGTAACACCGTCTGGTGGCTTACGGCATGACACGCCGTTGCCTCGGCCCTCTTCACCCTCCCTGATGGAGTTCCCATCCACGGCGGGGCACGACTCCAAACCTACCGAGTACGGACGATCAACACCATTAGCTCACACGTGAAAATTCAACTGCCGTGAGAGATGATATGGGCATCAGACGTGGACATCACACTACTACTCTACTACTACTTCCAGACGTCGCGGGATATAACACTTATCCTTCTCCTGGTGACAACCTGGGACGTGGCATAGCCATCTACGCTCGAGAAGGCATTCCTGTGGCCGATATCACATACCTTCCGTCTGCCAGAGGCATGGCCATCAGCTTCATGGGGACGCGTATTGTCAACATTTATGCTCCGTCAGGCTCCACCCGTAGACGCGACACAGCACACTTCTATTTAGAAGAAATCGCCCGGCCGGCCGGTGTGGCCGTGCGGTTCTAGGCGCTTCAGTCTGGAACCGCGAGACCGCTACGGTCGCAGGTTCGAATCCTGCCTCGGGCATGGATGTGTGTGGTGTCCTTAGGTTAGTTAGGTTTAAGTAGTTCTAAGTTCTAGGGGACTGATGACCACAGATGTTAAGTCCCATAGTGCTCAGAGCCATTTTAGAAATCGCCCCATTACTTGCTTGGGGGTCATTTTAATTGTGTCCTGCACCCTAAGGATCAAATGCCCTATTACAACACCTGTCAAAAACTGCGCCTTGTCGTCCGTGATTTGTTGCTCCGCGACACGTGGGAAGTTCGGCACGGCGACGCAGACGCACCTGGACATTTATTAGTTATTGGGAGCTCCAACGTTAGGCGGGTGATGGAGCCCCTTAGGCAAATAGCGAAAAGGTCGGGGAAGAAGGCCAGTGTTCACTCTGTCTGCTTCCCGGGGGGGGGGTCTCATCCGAGATGTGGAGGAGGCCCTGCCGGCGTCGATAGAGAGCACTGGGTGCACCCGACTGCAAATTGTTGCTCATGTCGGCACCAATGACTCCTGCCGTCTGGGTTCAGAGGTCATCCTCAGTTCGTACAGACGGTTGGCGGAACTGGCGGAAAGCCTCGCTCGCGTGGAATCAGAGCTATTTGTAGTATCGTTCCCAGAACCGATCGCGGTCCTCTGGTTTGGAGCCGAGTGGAAGGCTTAAACCAGAGGCTCAGACGATTCTGTGGAGATCTGGGGTGCAAATTTCTCGACCTACGCTATCGGGTGGAGAAATGTAGGGTCCCCCTGAACAGGTCAGGCGTGCACTACACGCCGGAAGCGGCTACAAGGGTAGCGGAGTACGTGTGGAGTGCACATGGGGGTTTTTTAGGTTAGAGAATTCCCTCCCTAGGCCCGACAAGACGCCTCCTGAGACGCGGCAAGGTAGGAATAGGCAAAATGCAACAGGGAATAACAATATTAATGTGCTAATAGTAAACTGCAGGAGCGTCTATAGAAAGGTCCCAGAACTGCTCTCATTAATAAACGGTCACAACGACCATATTGTACTAGGGACAGAAAGTTGACTGAAACCAGACGTAAACAGTAATGAAATTCTAAACTCAGATTGAGATGTATACCGCAGAGACAGGCTGGACAGTGAAGGGGGAGGCGTGTTTATAGTGATAAGAAGTGCAATAGTATCGAAGGATATTGACGGAGATCCGAAATGTGAAATGATTTGGCTGAAGGTCACGGTTAAAGCAGGCTCAGACATGGTAATTGGATGTCTTTATAGGCCCCGTGGCTCAGCAGCTGTTGTGGCTGAGCACCTGAAGGATAATTTGGAAAAGATTTCGAGTAGATTTCCCCACCATGTTATAGTTCTGGGTGGAGATTTTAATTTGCCGGATATAGACTGGGACACTCAAACGTTCATAACGGGTGGCAGGGACAAAGAATCCAGTGAAATTTTTTTTAAAGTGCTTTATCTGAAAACTACCTTGAGCAATTAAACAGAGAACCGACTCGTGGCGATAACATATTAGACCTTCTGATGACAAACAGATCCGAACTATTTGAAACAGTTAACGCAGAACAGGGAATCAGCGATCATAAAGCGGTTACGGCATCGATGATTTCAGCCGTAAATAGAAATATTAAAAAAGGTAGGAAGATTTTTCTGTTTAGCAAAAGTGACAAAAAGCAGATTACAGATTACCTGACAGCTCAACACAAAAGTTTTGTCTCAAGTACAGATAGTGTTGAGGATCAGTGGACAAAGTTCAAAACCATCGTACAATATGCGTTAGATGAGTATGTGCTAAGCCGGCCGCGGTGGTCTCGCGGTTCTAGGCGCGCAGTCCGGAACCGTGCGACTGCTACGGTCGCAGGTTCGAATCCTGCCTCGGGCATGGATCTGTGTGATGTCCTTACGTTAGCTAGGTTTAAGTAGTTCTAAGTTCTAGGGGACTGATGACCACAGCAGTTGAGTCCCACATTGCTCAGAGCCATTTGAACCATTTTTTAGTATGTGCCAAGCAAGATCGTAAGAGATGGAAAAGAGCCACCGTGGTACAACAACCGAGTTAGAAAACCGCTGCGGAAGCAAAGGGAACTTCACAGCAAACATAAACATATCCAAAGCCTTGCAGACAAACAAAAATTACGCGAAGCGAAATGTAGTGTGAGGAGGTCTATGCGAGAGGCGTTCAATGAATTCGAAAGTAAAGTTCTATGTACTGACTTGGCAGAAAATCCTAATAAATGCTGGTCTTATGTCAAAGCGGTAGGTGGATCAAAACAAAATGTCCAGACACTCCGCGACCAAAATGGTTCTGAAACAGAGGATGACAGACTAAAGGCCGAAATACTGAATGTCTTTTTCCAAAGCTGTTTCACATAGGAAGAGTGCACTGTAGTTCCTTCTCTAGGTTGTCGCACAGATGACAAAATGGTAGATATCGAAATAGACGACAGAGGGATAGAGAAACAATTAAAATCGCTCAAAAGAGGAAAGGCCGCTGGACCTGATGGGATACCAGTTCTATTTTACACAGAGTACGCGAAGGAACTTGCCCCCCTTCTTGCAGCGGTGTACCGTATGTCTCTAGAAGAGCGTAGCGTTCCAAAGGATTGGAAAAGGGCACAGGTCATCCCCGTTTTCAAGAAGGGACGTCGAATAGATGTGCAGAACTATAGACCTATATCTCTAACGTCGTTGTAGACTTTTGGAACACGTATTATGGTTCAAATGGCTCGGGGCACTATGGGACTCAACTGCTGTGGTCATCAGTCCCCTAGAACTTAGAACTACTTAAACCTAACTAACCTAAGGACATCACACACATCCATGCCCGAGGCAGGATTCGAACCTGCGACCGTAGCAGTCGCACGGTTCCGGACTGCGCGCCTAGAACCGTATAAGTATAATGACTTTCCTGGAGACTAGAAATCTACTCTGTAGGAATCAGCATGGGTTTCGAAAAAGACGGTCGTGTGAAACCCAGCTCGCGCTATTCGTCCACGAGACTCAGAGGGCCATAGACACCGGTTCACAGGTAGATGCCGTGTTTCTTGACTTCCGCAAGGCGTTCGGTACAGTTCCCCACAGTCGTTTAATGAACAAAGTAAGAGCATATGGACTATCAGACCAATTGTGTGATTGGATTGAGGAGTTCCTAGATAACAGAACGCAGCATGTCATTCTCAATGGAGAGAAGTCTTCCGAAGTAAGAGTGATTTCAGGTGTGCCGCAGGGGAGTGTCATAGGACCGTTTTTATTCACAATATACATAAATGACTTGGTGTATGACATCGGAAGTTCACTGAGGCTTTTTTCAGATGATGCTGTGGTGTATCGAGAGGTTGTAACAATGGAAAATTGTACTGAAATGCAGGAGGATCTGCAGCGAATTGACGCATGGTGCAGGGAATGGCAATTGAATCTCAATGTAGACAATTGTAATGTGCTGCGAATACATAGAAAGAGAGATCCCTTATCATTTAGCTAAAAAATAGCAGGTCAGCAACTGGAAGCAGTTAATTCCATAAATTATCTGGGAGTACGCATTAGGAGTGATTTACAATGGAATGACCATATAAAGTTGATCGTCGGTAAAGCAGATGCCAGACTGAGATTCATTGGAAGAATCCTAAGGAAATGCAATCCGAAAACAAAGGAAGTATGTTACAGTACGCTTGTTCGCCCTCTGCTTGAATACTGCTCAGCAGTGTGGGATCCGTACCAGATAGGGTTGATAGAAGAGATAGAGAAGATCCAACGGAGAGCAGCGCGCTTCGTTACAGGATCATTTAGTAATCACGAAAGCGTTACGTAGATTATAGATAAACTCCAGTGGAAGACTCTGCAGGAGAGACGCTCAGTAGCTCGGTACGGGCTTTTGTTAAAGTTTCGAGAACATATCTCCACCGAAGAGTCAAGCAGTATATTGCTCCCTCCTACGTATATCTCGCGAAGAGACCATGATAAAATCAGAGAGATTAGAGCCCACACAGAGGCATACCGACAATCTTTCTTTCCACGAACAATACGAGACTGGAATAGAAGGGAGAACCGATAGAGGTACTCAAGGTACCCTCCGCCACACACCGTCCGTCCGGTGGCTTGCGGAGTATGGATGTAGATGTAGACATAGTTACCAGACGACTCACTCCGCGAGCCGCTTTGGAAGGATTTACGTCTGTCGGGAACTCACACCTGCAGTCGAAGGTGCAGAACTTTTGCCCTTGGCCTTTTCGGACCACTGTGCCTGCATCTGCAACATTCTCCTCCCGCGACAAATGATTTGGCGCGGTCGTGCACCGTTGAAGCTAAACACCTCCCATCTTCACGATTCAGATGTCTTGAACGCATTACCGAGACATGGGCCACTTGTGAACGTCGCTTACCTAATTGCTGCACGACATTGACTTGGTGGCTCGAATGAACCTGCCATTCGACGTACGTTCATTCAGCACGACATGGAAGTACGTGCGTGGCGCCGGTACATTACCGACTACTTCTACGCCGTTCTCCGCGGCCTGGACGCCCAGCCGCCCAACCCTGACACCCAGAGGGAACGCAGCAGGATTGAGACACAAATTGTAACGTTGACACGCCGTAGACTACAGGGGGCTATGGTGTGGACCCGACGTCAAGATTCAGCGGAACAGGAACTACCCACCATGCATCACATCACCTCCGATGGGAAACACGGACGACGGCGACTCATTACCGAGATCTCCAGCTGTCGCTCCCAGCAAGTCACTTGCCAGGCGGAAATCGTGAGTGCCTTTGTAGACCACTACAGATGTACCAAGGGGAAACTGGCAACAACCACGCTGAGGAGCACTTGTTTCCACATGTAACTCGCACCCTCGCCGGCGAAGAGGAGGACGAGCTGATGGAGCCGGTTACGCGCGACCAAGTCCACGATGCAATCAACAAACGTGCCCTCAATGACTCACCTGGTGTTGATGGATTGCTGGTAGAAATTTATCGCGCTTCCCTTGCGCTAATGGCTTCACGGTGGACGACAATGTTTCATTAACTGTTGACGATGGGGAACGCCATACCGCCGTCCATTGTCACGGCAATTCTTATATCCACACACAATCCGACACTGGTAGTGATGACAGCACATTACCGTCCCCTAAATCTGCTTAACGCAGACTATAAAATTTTTGCATGACTCCTGGCGACGTGATGCCGCAAGATCCCACCTAGCATTCTATCCCCAGAAAAGACAACTCCGGGTGGTTCAGTTAATATACCGATGGGCACAGGAGAATGCCGTGATTTCACTGCACTGGCAGCGGCGTGCAGACTCCACGCCGCTGTGCTTGCCACTGATTTCGACAATGTATTCGACAAGGTAAGGCATCGTTTGCTGTTATCAGTAATGAGCCAAGTGGGTTTTCTACCCGCCTTTATCGATATCGTCCGGCGCCTGTATGGCACCGCCGAATCGCTGGTTCAGGTCAGTGGCCGTGTGGTGGGACCAGTGATCTTCCGGCGCTTCCATGAGGTAGGGTTACCCGCTTCCGAGACAATGATCTATGCCATAAGACTGGAGCCACTAATCGGGAGTCTGACGATCCACCTTTCTGGTCTCACTTTGCGACAGCACCCTTTTCGGTGGCGTGCGTATGCAGACGACCTCCTCCCCTCGGTTCGCTCACGGAATGAAACTCAAACGGTTGTTGATTTGATATCTACGTAAGGAACCGCAGCTGGTAGTAACAGGAATGTGGCTAAATCCACGGCCATGGCCACTGAACGCGGCCTCTCCGTGTGTACAGAAACTACGATACCTTGGTATCATTCTCACCTCCACCGTGCGCCGTTCCGCTGCCATCAATTTTCGACGTACTCTCCAAATTATCATCAAGGCGGTGCGACAAAATCTCCTCCACCGATTCGATTCTTGACAGTGTCGAAAACCTCGATCAACATGTGGCGTACACAATGGTCCACATCGCACAGGTACTCCCGCTGCGCTATTGGACGAAGCCTCCACACCGCGTTCGGACACTTTCTTACAGCCGGTACGCTCTTTAACGTCCGTTACGAAATGCTCACCCTCCCCCAGCGAACGGGGAGCATCGGCCTTGTCAATGTGCGACTCCGAGCGGCGTCTTTGTGGATGTTCACCGCGCACAAGCAGTGGAATGGGGGCTCCTCCCTTACGCGCAGATTGCTGGAAATTCATGTGCCCGCGACCATAGCGCCGCCTGTACCACTCGGCCACATAACACTCCATCTGACGCACATTCATGATTTCGTAGTCCAGTTATGCTAACACGCGCGCGAGCATCCGTCCTCCTCGAAGCAATGATTTCTACACTGCACTGCACTGCTTTGTTACATATCGAGCGACAACATCGAACTGATCCATCGACGCGGTAGCCCACAGTTTGGTGTCATATCCACCAGCGCTTCCTTCCCTTCAACTTTCGGGCAACATGGTACCGCGTCGCATATCGAAAATTCACCACAAATCAAAGTCTTCACGCCACCTAATTGACTCTCCGCTTTGTTCAATTTGCCACCTCGTGGATGACGATGCCCTCCAACTGACTTTTGCTGCCACCAGTGACGTCTGGAAATTGGGTTGACAGTTCGTTCCGCCGGATTCGATTGACCCATCGATTTTTATCCATCCTGAGCATACTTATTTCCCCGCTACCAAAAATCATGCGATTGTATGGGTCAAGCAGTGGACGACCACTTGCATGTATAATGATGGCGACAAATCACGCCTCGACTTCTGCCAGTACTTACAAACCGCCCACAGTGGAGCGCCGACGGCGCTATCACGCCTTCTGCGCCAATTACCTACACGCGATCTTTACGTCACCCCCACTGGATAGTGCCACAAGCAGACGACACTCCAGCCTCCCCCCCCCCCCCCCCCCTCCGTCCTCGTCCCTGCTGACTCTCGGCCCTGGTTTCTCTATCGTAACCCACAGTGGAGTAGGCGCATGGACACGCGCCCCTTCTTTTGTGCAGTATACCAGAACACGCTGGTCATTCCTCCAACCCTACTGTCCTCTCCTCTTTGGCTTCTGCCCTCCTCTCGAGCGCTTCTTCCCGATAGTGGTGCCGGGGACACAGTGGCCAGGCCTCGCATGTTGACCCCTGCCCACTCTGCCTCCACGCTCCACCTGCCGGGCAGATGCTTGCAACTCTTACCACGCCCCCGCACCTTCTTCCCTCTTTGTCTACCGCCTCACATCTCTTAGCTTCCTTCAGTATTATTGTTAGAACTTTTTCCACATCTTGTTAATAAAGTATTTTACTCACCTTGATCGAGTGTAATGTCTCGTTTTGACTCCGCCTGAAGGATGGCCTTTCTGTTGTATTTATGCTTCTACAAATAAAGATATTCTGTTTACTTACCCTGTTCCCAGTAAAATAAAAATAAATAAATATAAAGAAACTAGAGGGGAGCGGTTCAGGGATGGGAAGGGGGAGGCATCGTGGACAGGCCTCGCGTTTCGACCCCTGCCCACCCTGTCTGCAGCGGCTCAAAACTGACCACTCTACTCTTCAACTAATCTTTGACTCCAACATCTGATCTGATAACGACGAATGAGACTGATTAAAGTACAACTGCGATCATACTAGAATAGTCAAAATAATGCCCCGCGAATTTTGATGTGCTCAGGAAGGTTTTGATAAACCCGAAAATTTTGTATTAGTTAATTCACACCTCAGGACAAAATGTTATTTACAACTCTGATTGATGTAATACAATGCACGGTCACGACGCAGATAAAAGAAGAAATAAAACTAATTTGAAACGAAAAGTGTGACATTCGTTCTTTCTCGTGTAGCACCACACGTTACATAGTAGCAGACGGTGTAGATAATTTAGATATACAGTGAAACTAAGTATCAAAAACTATCATTGGTCGTTAACTAATAACCCACTATTGTACAATGTGGCAGTTTCGACCACCAAACGGAACAGTTTAAAAGCTGCGTATGAGCAGCTGAGCAATAACAATTTATAATTTAATTGACTCTGAATACGTTGTGATAGAGTGAGACATGATAAATGCTACTGATTAACTCCTGATTTAAAACAATTTTACACTTACGTATCCAGCAGCAGGCGGAATAAGACAACCGTTGTGTACGACTTCGTGCGCAGTGGTAAGGACAGGTGGTCTACAGACTGGTGCCTCAACTACCTGGACAAGAACTGAAATGATGAAAAGATTTACTTAACTTGTATTTCGCCAAATATACAAAGACTCATTCCAAGTGATACAACAAGAAAGAGTACAGCTGTTACAATGTCCACAAACATCAGGCATGAACGAAGGTGGTACGCCAGGTGACTTTGAGCAGCTGCCGCCAGCTGTCATACAATTCCAGCGGCAGAGGGCGCTCGTGGTACAGAGCCACTGGAGGTGGTACGCAGCGCACACATACCATTACGTCAGCCAGATCATCCTCTACCGGTGTCGCCGTCTCACAGAAACTTACAATAGCGTTGCTATGTCGCCTGTGGGCTGTTGTCGATACGTGATACCACATCCCCCCCCCCCCCCCCAAAGAAAAAACCTTCTCACGGTCGTCGTGTAGTGTAGATGAGTGAACGACGGTGGGGGGAGGGGGAGGACTGGATGCAGGTGGCAATTAGCAGTTCTCTGCTTGGGCAACACCTCAAGCACATCGCCAATGTTTGCACTTGGGATTTGTAGGTTCTTACTCGAAGCCGAAAATGAGGTTGATGTCGAGCCCCACCTGCGCCCAGGCGTGCTCCCTGGGTCCGCCCAGGAACACCAGCCGAAAAACTGGACAGAGGGCGAGCACCCACCTCCAGAGACGAAGAAGTACGCGAAGACAGAGGCATTTCGATGACTGCAGAGGAACCGAAAGCAGTACGTGGGAGAGACAGTTGCCGGGAAAAGGAGCCCATCCACAGACGACGGTGGCTGTTGAGACGACGACGACGACGACGACGACGACTGCGGAAGCGTGTAGACTTCCATCGGCTCTGGGGCCGACGCAAACAGTGCAGGGCCAGCAGGAGGCTGACGCAACGAGGGCTGGTGCGTCCAGGCAGGAACAGAATCTGAAACCACAAAGCCTGCAGCAGGATCACGTAATTCACAAGGATGACTTTGGTGGTCTCAGCAAGCCTCTCAGTGGCCGCAGGAGAAACATAGAGCATCCAATTCATCGTATAATAGTGATCGCTCCCAGCACCTCTGTCCGCCATACGCCGGCCGGTGTGGCCGTGTGGTTCTAGGCGCTTCAGTCTGGAACCGCGTGACCGCTACGGTCGCAGGTTCGAATCCTGCCTCGGGCATTGATGTGTGTGATGTCCTTAGGTTAGTTAGATTTAAGTAGTTCTAAGTTCTAGGGGACTGATGACCACAGATGTTAACTCCCATAGTGCTCAGACCCATTTGAACTATTTTTTTGTCCGTCATCCAGACAGTAAATGACTGGATCTTTAGTCTGATACTTTGCTTGTGTAGACAGAGTGGGTGCTGTCAGCCGCAGTGGGTGCAGCAACTGAAGCAAGATGCAGTGGCGCCATCCGTGTAACCACTTCACAGGTGATGGTCCATCACCTGGTTGGGAGCTGTAAGAAGAGCAACAGAGCTTCATCCTGTGTATGGAAGCCACAAAGTTTGTCCATTTGTTGCTTTCAGCTTTGCCACTAGATTGCATTTGAAACATTGCACTCGTGATGTGCTTGATACCGGAGGTGTTGAACAACTTTTCAAACTCAGTGGCAACAAAGTGAGGTCTGCTGCCCATCGTTATCAGTTTAGGCAAAAGATCGACGACGATTCCTGGGTTGTGCAATGAGCCATAGAAAAGTGCATAGAAACTACGAGGGGACGTTTGCTGAAAATATCAAAGAACATGAGCCAACATGTATTCCAGTAAGAACCTGCAAATCCCAAGTGCAAACATTGGCGATGTGCTTGAGATTTCGGCCAAGCAGAGGACTGCTCTGCTGGAGCTGACTGATTTTCAGCACAGGCTTAGCGCTGAGAAGTCAACTGTTCAGTTCGCACATCCAGACCGTGCCAAGCGGAGTGACGTCACGCCAACTGCTTGGTGCGAACGACGCCCCAGTGACCATGGTGTAGCCAACAAAGCACGCCAGACTGACCCTGGGGTACCACCACTCGTGGTTGGTCATTATCGGTGGGAAGCAAAATGACACCTTGGTAATCTGCAAGAGCGTCAAGCGGCAAAATACCGGCAAACCACAGAGTTATGAATCTGTTCGGCTGAGTGCGGACAAACAGTGCTAAGGCAGTGCAACAGAATCTGCAAATAAGAATCCGCTGCTGGGGTTTGGATAATCTTCCGGTGATTAAGCGGAAGGCTATGAAAATTATCTGTATCTTGTGCATCAGAGCAGCAACAAGAAGCAGAGGAATCATCCATTGATGACACTGGTCCTACAGGGAGGGGAAAAAGAGTATCTGTGTTGGCATCCTTACAAGTGAGATGATACACAATCTCATACCAGCAATTTTGCAAAAAAAGAGCCCACCTTTGTAGCTTCTGCACTAAGTTGGTAGTGACTGAGGAGGGCTAAACAAAAACTATAGAGATTTCTGGTCAGTCACGAGGTAAAATTTTCTGTCAAAAAGGTACTGGTGAAATTTAGCGACGCCATAGACGATGACGAGAGCCTCTTTTTCAATTTGCGAATAAGTACATTGAGCTTTCGTCAAAAGCTTTGAAAGAAAGGCAGTTGGCATGTCGAGAGAACCACTATTATTCGATAAAACTGCACCGATGCTATAAGAGGAAGCATACACAGCTGAGACCACAAGTTTGGCTGGACCAAAATGTACAGGGCATCGATCACCTAGCAAAGCATCTTTCAGCTTCTGGAAAGTAGACTGAGACTGTTGCGACCAAACAAAAGGAACATTATTGCTGCCCAAATGATGCAAGAGAGCCGCCGTTTGAGAGGCGTTAGGAGAAAATCGGGTGTAATAGGTGATCTTCCCTAACACAGACTGCAGTTCCTTCACGTTGTGATTGCAACGTGTGAACACCCTGTCTATTAATTACAGGTCCTAAGTACTCAAGTCCAGTCTGAAAAAACACAAATCTGTCTGTGTTACATTCGAGACCAGGCAACACTTGAATCAAAGTGCGAGGATTGCTAGCGGGTTCATCAGGAGTGCGACCTGGGACGGTAATGTCACATAAATATTTCGAGCAAAAGGGAACTTTTGCAGTCACCTGCTCCAAAAAGCCCTGAAATATGCCGGGTATGGAAGTACTGCCAAACTGCAATTTCAATAATTTGAAGAGACCCAGATCAGTATTAATGACAAAGCCCTGTCGCGACTGCTCATCCCCAGGAATTTGCAAGTAAGCGTCACACAGATCAGTTTTGGAAAATCAACGATCAGCACCTAATTTGTCCGACAGTTCCTCCAGGTGCAGCAAGGGGTAACTGTCGATGAGTGTTTGAAGATGCCGAGTTTTCTTAAAATCGGCTGACAAATGGTGTCTGCCGAACGGCTTCTTTAGGATAACGAGATGGGACACCCACTGACTGGCAGTAACAGCTGCTACCAACCAAACTGTCTTACAAAGCTTCCTGAGCCACATGTCCTCAAACAGCATGGGGAGCAGCATGGGCTGTAACGAAACGTGCCTGTGCATTGTCCTTCATGCCGACATGGGCAACAAAATTGATGGTTTTGTCTAACACTCAAACAAACAGATCCTGAAATACAGCACACAACCTAACAACACTCTCCTGAGGATGAAAGGAAGAAACAGAAAGTACACTATCTGGATGGGTAACCCAAACCAATCGAAAGATTCTAGACCAAAAATATTAGCACTGTCTTGGGAAGAAAGCACTAACACAGGAATGTCTTGGCCGTTATATGCCATCAGCGTATGGCGCGATCTGCACAAGCTACATTTGCTGAGCAATTCGTAAGTCCTACGAGTTAGCAGGGTCACTGAAGTTCCAGTGTTAAATTGGAAACAAATTGATAGTCCACCAATAGAGACACAAAAAGTTTGTTGTCTTCAAGAAGTAAGGAACAGGAGCTGGACGCCTTTTGTGAACGGCTATTACACTGTTGATTTGCACTAACGAGACTGTGGGGATTTGAGGACACACTGTACGCTGTTTGTGACTTAAATTTGCATGAAGGAGTAGCAGAAGGCGGTGCCCTGCGCTTCTGTAAGCACGCTGACTTTACATGTCCCTTTTAGCAGCAAAAAAAAAAAAAAAGTCGCTTTACGCGAAGGCAATGTCGGCGACTACGAGCCGCACTGCAGCGAGGACACGGCTTCACACCTTGTGCTGGACGCACCACGTAGCGACGTGAGCGCTGTGGCTGCTGCCGGCTCGGCCGGCTGCGAGGCCTGTTTGTTGCGGCTGTCTACAGAACAAACAGCGGCTGCCTCAAAACTCTGCTGCGCTTTAGCAGGAATCCTGACAACTGACAATGTGGAATCTGCAGAACCTGTCGCAAGGAAGGATATGAATATTAGGGACTGTTCTCAGATTCACGGTTCGGGATTAGCCGAGCGGTTTAGCCGGCACGGTAGGTCAGCGTGTTCGGTCAGAGGGCTGCGTGCTCTCAAAACGAATAACGAATCGATCAAATTGAACGGATGTCTTGTGACGTCCACCCAGACCAAATGCAACGAATTATATATATATATATATATATATATATATATATATATATATATATATATATATATACTCTTGGAAATGGAAAAAAGAACACATTGACACCGGTGTGTCAGACCCACCATACTTGCTCCGGACACTGCGAGAGGGCTGTACAAGCAATGATCACACGCACGGCACAGCGGACACACCAGGAACCGCGGTGTTGGCCGTCGAATGGCGCTAGCTGCGCAGCATTTGTGCACCGCCGCCGTCAGTGTCAGCCAGTTTGCCGTGGCATACGGAGCTCCATCGCAGTCTTTAACACTGGTAGCATGCCGCGACAGCGTGGACGTGAACCGTATGTGCAGTTGACGGACTTTGAGCGAGGGCGTATAGTGGGCATGCGGGAGGCCGGGTGGACGTACCGCCGAATTGCTCAACACGTGGGGCGTGAGGTCTCCATAGTACATCGATGTTGTCGCCAGTGGTCGGCGGAAGGTGCACGTGCCCGTCGACCTGGGACCGGACCGCAGCGACGCACGGATGCACGCCAAGACCGTAGGATCCTACGCAGTGCCGTAGGGGACCGCACCGCCACTTCCCAGCAAATTAGGGACACTGTTGCTCCTGGGGTATCGGCGAGGACCATTCGCAACCGTCTCCATGAAGCTGGGCTACGGTCCCGCACACCGTTAGGCCGTCTTCCGCTCACGCCCCAACATCGTGCAGCCCGCCTGTGTGTGGTGTCGCGACAGGCGTGAATGGAGGGACGAATGGAGACGTGTCGTCTTCAGCGATGAGAGTCGCTTCTGCCTTGGTGCCAATGATGGTCGTATGCGTGTTTGGCGCCGTGCAGGTGAGCGCCACAATCAGGACTGCATACGACCGAGGCACACAGGGCCAACACCCGGCATCATGGTGTGGGGAGCGATCTCCTACACTGGCCGTACACCACTGGTGATCGTCGAGGGGACACTGAATAGTGCACGGTACATCCAAACCGTCATCGAACCCATCGTTCTACCATTCCTAGACCGGCAAGGGAACTTGCTGTTCCAACAGGACAATGTACGTCCGCATGTATCCCGTGCCACCCAACGTGCTCTAGAAGGTGTAAGTCAACTACCCTGGCCAGCAAGATCTCCGGATCTGTCCCCCATTGAGCATGTTTGGGACTGGATGAAGCGTCGTCTCACGCGGTCTGCACGTCCAGCACGAACGCTGGTCCAACTGAGGCGCCAGGTGGAAAAGGCATGGCAAGCCGTTCCACAGGACTACATCCAGCATCTGTACGATCGTCTCCATGGGAGAATAGCAGCCTGCATTGCTGCGAAAGGTGGATATACACTGTACTAGTGCCGACATTGTGCATGCTCTGTTGCCTGTGTCTATGTGCCTGTGGTTCTGTCAGTGTGATCATGTGATGTATCTGACCCCAGGAATGTGTCAATAAAGTTTCCCCTTCCTGGGACAATGAATTCACGGTGTTCTTATTTCAATTTCCAGGAGTGTATATAAAAAGCGGTGTCAGGCGCTGCAGTCATGGACTGTGCGGCTGGTATCGGCGGAGTATCGAGTCCTCCCTCGGGCATGGGAGTGTGTGTTTGTCCTTAGGATAATTTAGGTTAAGTAGTGTGTAAGACTAGCGACTCATGACCTTACCAGTTAAGTTCCATAAGGCTTCATACACATTTGAACATTTTTTGTTCTCAGATTCGAGTGTCAGCAACATTGTGCATGGTAGCATCAGGAAGCATCTTATCATTGTAATATTTCCCACAGTCATATTTCAGTCTTCACTCTCTAGTAACGTCTTGCAATTCAGTAACCTACTGACAGTACGTCTGTCTTTGTTGATTACACAACCTAAAAATTTGTAACGGGCAGCCGCCACTTGTACCCTGTCATAAAGCTGTGTTAGCGCATGTAATGGCATTTCATAGTCTAACTCGGGGCGCTACGTAGGATACAACTTGGCGTATAAGCAATATACAGTCACTCTCGTCGTGGGCAAGAGGTAAGAATGTTTGTCAGTAGCTTCTATGTGATGCACTGTGACGTGTACGTTAAATTGTGCGAGCTACTATGTGCAACCCTCTTTCGTCTCGTCAGACTCACGAAATGGCAGGTCATCGCAAGCTGTGCAGGTGTTGGTGATGCCGTTGGATCCAGCGTCTTGTGTGAAGTCATTTTCAGCGTCGCGAACATCTCTTCAAGCAGCTGCGTCCGCAGATGCTGCTCTTGTGGATAGCATTGCTCACTCTGGATCACGGCGTCCCGGGATCGATCCCCAGCCGTGTCGAGAATTTTCTCCACACGGGGACTGGGTGTCCGTGTTTTCCTCATCATTTTATCATCATTCGGAAAAAGTGGTGTGACTAGACTGTGAAAAGGTTGGGAATTTGTATGGGCGCTAATAACTGCGCAGTTGAGCACCCCATAAACCAAATACACTACTGGCCATTAAAATTGCTACACCAAGAAGAAATGCAGATGATAAACAGATATTCGTTGGACAAATAACTAGAACTGACATGTGATTACATTTTCACTCAATTTGGGTGCGTAAATCCTGAGAAATCAGTACCCAGAACAACCACCTCTGACCGTAATAACGGCCTTGATACGCCTGGGCATTGAGTCAAACAGAGATTGGATGGTGTGTATAGGTACAGCTGCCTATGCAGCTTCAACACTATACTACAGTTCATCAAGAGTAGTTACTGGCGCATTGTGACGAGTTAGTTGCTCAGCCACCATTGACCAGACGTTTTCAGTTGGAGAGAGATCTGGAGAATGTGCTGGCCAGGGCAGCAGTCGAACATTTTCTGTATCCAGAAAGGCCCGTACAGGACCTGCAACATGCGGTCCTGCATTATCCTGCTGAAATGTAGGGTTTCGCAGGGATCGAATGAAGGGTAGAGCCACGGGTCGTAAGCCATCTGAAACGTAACGTCCACTGTTCAAAGTGCCGTCAATGCGAACAAGAAGTTACAGAGACGTGTAACCAATGGCACTCCATACCATCACGCCGGGTGATACGCCAGTATGGTGATGACGAATACACGCTTCCAATATCCGTTCACCGCGATGTCGCCAAACACGAATGCGACCATCATGATGCTGTAAACAGAACCTGGATTCATCCAAAAAAAAATGACGTTATGCCATTCGCTCACCCAGGTTCGTCGTCGAGTACACCATCGTAGGAGCTCCTGTCTGTGATGCAGCGTCAAGGGTAACCGCAGCCATGGTCTCCGAGCTGATAGTCGATGCTGCTGCAAACGTCGTCGAACTGTTCGTTCAGATGGTTGTTGTCTTGCAAACGTCTCCATCTGTTGACTCTGGGATCGAGACGTGGCTGCACGATCTGTTACAGCCATGAGGATAAGATGGCTGTCATCTCGACTGCTAGTGATACGAGGCCGTTGGATCCAGCACGGCGTTCCGTATGGCCCTCCTGAAGCCACCGATTCCGTATTCTCCTAACAGTTATTGGATCTCGACCAACGCGAGCAGCAATGTCGCGATACGATAAACCGCAATCGCGATAGGCTACAATCCGACCTTTATAAAAGTCGGAAACGTGATGGTACGCATTTCTCCTTCTTACACGAGGCATCACAACAACGTTTCACCAGACAACGCCGGTCAACGTTTGTATATGAGAAATCAGTTGGAAACTTTCCTCATGTCAGCAGGTTGTAGGTGTCGCCACCGGCGCCAACCTTGTGTGAATGCTCTGAAAAGCTAATCCTTTGCATATCACAGCATCTTGTTCCTGTCAGTTAAATTTCGCGTCTGTAGCACGTCATCTACGTGGTGTAGCGATTTTAATGGCCAGTAGTGTATCATCATCATCATCATCATCATCAAGCAGATGCGCTATTTGTTGGCTGTGAAACTGAATAAATTGAGTTAGAGGTACTGTAGGCGGCGCAGGAGATTGAGGCGCAGTAGCCATTATGAATTAAGCAATGCACAAAGACAAACAGCAAAAAGCAGAGAGAGCAAAACAATGAAGCACAGCAAAAGCAAACAGCGTGTGTAAATTCAGCAACCGCATAACCAAGAAGATAAAGAGAACAAGAAAGGCAAGCTCTGGGTAAGCAGAACAGCAAAACTCAAGCAAAAAGACGACAGAAAAGGAAGAAAGGAATTTGAAGACTTAAAGACAGCCATGTATAGATATGAGAACTCATGACCAGATGTTTTGTACGACTTCGTGTATATCAGTAAGGAGGGGTGGCTACGGAGTGGTGAGCCAACGATCGCCATAGGAAAGCTGGACAAAAGCAGAAGTGATCAGCGAACAAGTTAACGCAACAAACACAAGATTTACTTAAGCTGTATTTCTCCGAATATACGAAGACGCATTACAAATTGTGCAACAAGAAACAGGGTCCAATTATCGGAGTGTCCACATCGGTGAGGCTCGAACGGAGGTGTCACAGTGAGGTGGCCCCGAGCGGGAATGAGCCGACCTGCACCACGGCGGCAGAGGGCGCCCGTGGCGTGGTAGGGAGCCGCTGGAGGCGCGGCGCGGCACGGCGGGCGCGCACCACTGGTTCCACCAGATCCCGCAGGACCACTGTCTACGTCTCACAGAAACTAGCGGTGCCGTTGCTGTGAGGCCTGTGGGGAGTTATCGATAGATGTTTGCGCAACGATTACCACAGTCAATGAAACTCGAAGCTTTACATGACTGGTTTAGGCCAGACGTCCTGCAGCTGATGCACTGCTGTGATAACAGTTCTCTTTTTACGTAGCTGCCTGCAGTCATAGTCACTCACATTAATTTTCAGGCATCCATACCTGCCTCCACTTGAACAGGTGTGATCTGGGCTGACTACTCCAGTTTCTGCAGAAGAGTGACTGTGGAGCCAGTAGCCAACACAGCCGTTCCTTACAGCCCACTACCTCAGACTGGTCCGATTCTCGTAACAGTCCCTGAGTCCTTTTGTATAACAATGGATATGTGAAGACTGAAAAACGCTCTCGCAGTAACGAAATAAGGCCTCGCGTCTTGTCAGTAACTTTTACTGTCATTAGTCATCACTGTACATCTCTCAAGGAGGACTTCAAAATTTCCCAGTGTGTTATAATAAGGCAAACTGTTGAAAATACCACACCACAGGTCATTAGGTAGCTAAACAGTCACAGCATTCTGAGTGAGTATGCGTTTCACCGTTTTCTGCCATCCTGTTGTGAGAGCTTCAAGTATCAAAAAATCGCGAAACATCACAGTCGTCTAGTTTGTTGTAACACTTTGGGCCGAGCCTATTGTGTAGCTTCAGTGTATTGCAGTATCAGCAGTAATGCAATCGCAACCGCCTAGACAGATGTAGATGTATACCTGCGGGAATAGCTGCAGAAAGACGACTGTGGTCTTAACTCATAGGTGTCAGTCAATAATTGGACATTGAAACAACACAATCAGTCATGTTAACAATGCCTTTCAGAATAGTCTAGCGTGGAAGCCTTGCATTAGTCAATGTCAAAAATATCATTTTGGAGATATCATCGTTTCGTCTTAACATACCGTGAACGGTTTCGGACAAAAAAAAATTTAATTTTGAGAACTCTACTGAATTATATTAGTCTTGCCGCATATCCCCAACTGAAGCTGTAAAAGTACCATCGTTTTCTTCCGTTCCCAGTAGATTGCAGTGTAACGCTGAACACTAGTTCTCATGAAACAAATTTCAGCCACAAAATCTCGCAAATAGCGGTTTCGAGAAATAGAAAGTTTGGGACAGCCTATAAAATAAACTTACCGATGGAGCCGTTATCTCATAGGTATTTTCAAATGATGCTACGTGTACGTATGGCACCCTGAAGTGGTACGGAATGAATTAATTGACCATAAGTGGAATTTTAGTAATCGTTTTCCTGTATTGTCACAGTTCTTACCGCAAAGCTTTTCAGCAAGCCATTTGGAGTTGTTCTGTGTGACATTTTCCATGAGAATGATATCCGTAAATGAAGTATTTTTCTGTTACAACGTCTGTAATAAGATTTCCAATACAGCAAAATTCCTTGAGCCTCTTAGTCATGGGCCACGGTGTGACATAGCTCAGTTTATGTGTGATCCCAAAACGATTAAATGTCAGCTGAGCATGCATGAACAAACCCCACGTATAACTGGCGGTGTCCACCATAATATATTAGGCTTGTCATAGATATCTGGAAGAGTGCTGACATTTCCAGCCACTCTGCTGTTGCTTCAGAGCATACTCCATTAGGCGTAATGGTTATTTCCGTTCTACAATTACGCCTATATAATTTCTCTAGCAGGGAGACATATTACATAAAACTTGTACGAACAATGTGGTCGTTCGAAACCGCAAAACACTCTACTTACTGAGTCATAGTACGCGGAAATTTTCAGTTCCTACCGCAATTGTAGGTCTGTGCTCATCCCGATTACTTAAAAGCTGAGTTATTTTGTGTTTACTGTAACTCTCATCATCATCATGATAAACGATCGACATTTCCGCGTTTACGTGGAAGAAAATGAGAGCAAGGAGAGGAAATTAAGTAATGGTCCACCACAGGGCTCCGTCTTAGCGCCCCCCCCCCCCCCCTATTATTCAACCTACATATCTCCTATCTCCCCAATACCAGTGCAATAAAATTCTGCTCCACAGACGATATCTCTTTTGCTTGTAGAACCAAAGATGTCGGACATGAGTAGATAATTCTACATCTACATGGATACTCTGCAAATCACATTTAAGTGTCCCGCAGAGGGTTCGTTGAACCACCTTCACAATTCTCTATTATTACAATCTTGTATTGCGTGCGGAAATAATGAACACCTGTATCTTTCCGTACGAGCTCCGATTTCCCTTATTTTATCGTAGTGATCGCTCCGTCCTATGTAGATCGGTGTCAACAAAATATTTTCGCGTTCGGAGGAGAAAGTTGGTGATTGGAATTTCGTGAGATGATTCCGTCGCAACGAAAAACGCCTTTCTTTTAATGATTTCCAGCCCAAATCCTGTATCATTTCTGTGACTCTCATATTTCTTCTCACAGAAGACCTACCCGTTATGAGCTCCTGTTTTAGAAAGTGGCGACTTAAACCCAGTACAAGTAAAGCTGAAGTATGTACATTCCATCTGAACAACAAACAAGCTAACACAGCACTCAGAGCAAAAATTAACGGAAACAGTGTTTGCCATAGCAAGTACCCTAAGTACGTTGGTGTCGCCGTTGACCGCACCCTTTCGTATAAAAAAATCTTGAAAATACAGCTACCAAGACAAAAACTCGTAACAATATTATTGAAAAATTGTGTGGAATGACATGTGGAGCTTCAGCAGGTACCTTGCGCACATTATCCACTGCGCTGGTCTTCTCAGCAGCCGAGTATTGTGCCCTGGCGTGACTAAACAGCTGTTACACCAATGTGATCGACGTCCAGTTGGACCTCACTACGCGGTTAATAACTGGGACAATTCTACCAACACCCATTTATTGGCTTCCTCTGACGAAAAATGTCTGCGCACCAGCAAATCGTAGAAGCGAAGCTTTGCTTAGGGAATACCACTAGCTACAGGAGAGCCTGTAATTACCCGTATGGAAGACATACCAAGTCTACGACGAAGTAGACTCTATTTAAGGAACCGATCATTACGGGAAGCGGAATAGCTAGCTGCCGGTCATATAGACGTGAGAGCCCTATGGGATCAGAACTGTCAGCTTACTGACAATCCTAAAGAGCGTGAGTGGTTCCGGAAGTAAAAAATAACCGTGATACTGCTGGCACAGAACTCGACATGAAGCTATGCGTCAAACGGAACAGAGTTCGCACGGGGCACGGTCAATGTGCAGACTCCCTTTAGAAATGGGGTGCTACGGGGTATCCAAATAAAATGGCTGTGAGCACTATGGGACTTAACATCTGAGGTCATCAGTCCCCTAGAACTTAGGACAACTTAAACCTAACTAACCTAAGGACATCACACACATCCATGCCCGAGGCAGGATTCGAACCTGCGACCGTAGCGGTCGAGGGGTTCCAGACTGAAGCGCCTAGAACCGCTCGGCCGCACGGGCCGGCTTGACTTCGTTCACAGAGCCACCTCACATCTGCTTGCACCGTTTCATCACTGTCAAAGAGACATCCTGGACAGTGTTCTGTAAGTTTTGGAAGCAGAAGGAAAATCGGATGGTGCCAAGTCGGGACTGTATGGAGGATGACCGACGACAGTAAACCAAAGGTGTCGGACTGTTGCAGATGTCTCACCGCTCGTGTGTGGTCTGGTGTTGTCCTGCTGCAGGAGGGGGTGGTGCTCCATGTGTGGGCGGACTCATACAATTCAAAAGTCGATTACAGCACGCTGTTTCTGACACACCGACATAGTTACGTCACACATCACCATGTTACGCGCTACAATTCGGAGCCCTGTAGCTGCACAGGATTGAAACTTGCGTCAGCGAAGCGGAAAAGTCGACCGAGTAACGTGCGTCACATGTAATCTCTCCACCTATATTGAGAACAGAATAAAAATATTACTTTTGAGCACGCCCTCGTATGTACTCTGCAAGCCACTTCACACTGTACGCTGGCAAATGCACTGTACGACCGCCGCTGCTCCGCGTTACAGCATTCCCGTACGGTACGAGGACAGAACGGCTATGCGCACCCTTTCATCTCTTGTGTTATTCTAATGGTCCTCGAGATACCTGCTCGATGTAGCAGAAATGTTGCGTAGTCTTCCTCGAGTACTGTTTCCCAAACTTTATTCAACATGTTTTCGCGGCAACACTTTATTTTGTTGCACAGCTGCCTGTTTCAGCTCCCCGATTTGTCAATATCGATACGTTAGTACCCTAAAAGCGTGCCTCTGAATTTATTCTTCTGGCTTTCGATGCTACTTGAGGACTGCTATGTTCTAGAATTTGTCGGACCATCGCCTTATGCGCTGATTCCTCTGCAAGCGCATTGAGCTTTCCTCGACGCTGCCAGTCAAAACTGTCTCCTGAACCAGCAACTTCACGTGTTCGGTACATTTTGCATTATTGCTAGGGCTACGACAGAATATTTTAAAAATTGTGACAGGCCCACAAAGCTTACTCCTAGTCTTGTAGTCTGTGAACTTATTCCACAGATATCCGAGTGGCTGGAAGACTTCTTAAATAATAGAACCCAGTGTGTTGTCCACGACGGCGAGTGTTCATCAGAGGCGAGGGTATCGTCAGGAGTGCTCGAGGAAAGTACGGTAGGACCACAGCTGTTGTTCTCTGTATACGTAAATGATTTGGCGGACAGGGTGGGCCGCAGTCTGCGGTTGTTTGCTGATGATGCCGTGGTGTTGAATTTGAGGGACTGTACAAGACGACTTAAACGAGGTTCCAGTTGGTGTGATGAATGGTAGCTGCTCTAAATGTGGAAAATTGTAAGCTAATGCGGATGAGTATGAAGAACAAACCTGCAATGTTCGGATACAGTATTACTAGTGTCCAGCTTGACACAGTCACGTCGTTTAAATATCTGGGCGTAACTTCGCAAAGCCATATGAAATGGAGCGAGCATTTGAGAGCTGTGGTAGGGAAGGCAAATGGTCGACTTCGGTTTGTTGGGAAAATTTTAGGACAGAGTGGTTCACCTGTAAAGGAGATCACATATAGGAGGCTGGTACGACCTATTCTTGAGTACTGCTCCAGTGTTTGGGATCCGTACCAGGTCGGATATAAGGAAGACATCGAAGCAATTCAGAGGCCGGCTGCTAGATTTGTTACCGGTAGTTTCGAACAAGACGTAAGTGTTACGGAGATGCTTCGGGAAGTCAAATGGGAATGCCTGTGCGGAACAAGGCATTCTTTTCGAGAAACACTATTGAGAAAATTGAGGTAAGCGGCATTTGAAGCTGACTGCCGAACGATTCTACAGTTGCCAACGTACGTCGTGCGTAAGGACCACGAAGATAACATGCGAGACATTAGGGCTCATATGGAGGCGTACACACAGTTCTTTTTTCGTCACTCTATTTTCGGCGGATCACAGCCAAACACCTCACTGCTCAGCTGGGCGCCTCTGTTGGAAATGCTGACACACGCGTCCACCAGAACGAAGGACCACGCGTGCGCAGCTGCTCGAGCGTTACAAGGCTTACCGTGATAATTTTTTGTCGAGCGTTGTCACTTCGAAGCGGAAACGAAGTGCCAATCCATGGCGTGGCCCCAGACACTACCTCTCTCCCGCTGGTAAAGGCGTGGGGCGGTCTTTTGGGACTCTCAAACGATTAATCCGTTTTATGTCCTCCCTCAGTGTGCAACTTTGAAGTGTGTGCAGTGCTGCCCTCAGGAAAGTGAAGAAACAACTTAAGCTGGTTCCTCGGCACAACAATGCAAACGAACTACTCGTTCTCCATGACAACACAGGGTCTCGTACAAGAAGTGTGCGCACCGGAGAGGAGCCCACAGAACGTCATAGAATCGTTCCTCCCCCCATCCACCCTAAAGTCCAGACCTCGCAACCCTCTGACTGTTCGGCGCAATGAAGGAGGCACTCCGCGGGACGCAGTACTTTCGTGATGGCGAGGTTGTTGGCTGCGACGTCGATCAGTAGACTGGCAACGAGCGGGCATACAGGCCCTCCCAGTAAGGTGGCGTACGTCCGTCGCATTGAACGGCGATTGTGTTGAAAAATAGGTTTTTGTAGCCAGCGGAGTGGGAAATAATACGGTTTGTTAGAATCCTGAAGAAAAGCAACCTGGTCTCAGGAAAAAAAGTGTGCTGCATTACTGACAGAAAGCCTCTCGTAACATACGCTAAGGCAGAATACGCCCTTTCGATTTAGCACTTTCTTCCGCCGACGCGTTCGTTTAATATTCTTAAGTTGCCTGTATTTCAAGGATGTACTTCTAAACAAAGATAATTTTTATAGTTACACGTCTTACCGGATTAAAAATCACAAATTTAAGTGTCCACTTTTAAATGTGTGAGTGAATATGAGTAAGACATAGATTAAGAGTTTCTGGTTTCAGATATTTTAATTATGTTAGTCACAGTATGTTGTAAGAAAAGCTAACAATCGTGTTTTTGTCTCATCCAAATACATTAACACATATCCTCAATACTGAGACGTATGTGTCAGGTCTCTATATCCGAAATTAAGTCCTACCTCCTTAAGGATAATGTTCAGCCTCGTTGGCATTTTTCATGTCAGATGAATCATTAAATGAAGAGGACAAAGACTAGGAAACATACAGCTGGATTTTATTCAAGGACCACCTTGGTAACGTGCCGAAGTGATTTTATGAAAAACACCGACATCCTAAGGCAGCATGCTGACTAAGATTTGAATGCAACCACCCTGAAATATGATTCCGTCGCCTTTACCATCATTGTACCACCCTTTGGATGCTAAATGGGACATTTAAATTATATACGTCGAAATTATGTTCAACGAATTATTTCGCTAGCTATGTATACATTATTTGTTTGTTTATGTTTCTACGGGCTTACTTTTTAAGACCACTAATAAGAACAATGGCCTAAATTAACAGAAATAATCTCATAAGCATCTATCCTTACTGATGCCGGCCGGGCCAGTAATGAAGCGCAGAAGGGCTGCGGCAACTCGCTTTATGTCATCCGGGATAGTGTGGGAGGGGGCTGGGGGGAAGGAAGAGAGAGGGGGAGGCGCCCTACGGTACTTTGGGAGGGCGACTTCAGTGTGTACCACAACTGCAGACGTGTAGCTGCACACAAAGAAAAAGTGTACTGCGTAGCTTCACTTTTTCCTTCTAATAATTAGAACTTTACGACTGTCTCCCACACATTACTTCCACGCTTTTCTACGACAAACACTTTGTTCCTGTGTGAAGATTCGTTTCAAATTATAAACCCATAATATTTTAGAACAATAAAGGGAGATAAAGTTACTTTGCTACCTAAAAAATCGTAAATATTACGACTCTAAATTTCATTCAAATTGAAACGTCCCCTTTGAACAATTATACATGACTGTCCTTAAACTGACACACAATATTTTTAGCGCAACACAATCTGACTTTCAATAATCCCTACAAAAGAGTGGCCCTGACTAACATTAACCTATACCTTTCACAAATCACTTACCTCACAAAAATCTTCGTCACTCGAACTACTGCAATACAGCGAGCACCACTACTGCCAGCTAAATAAAAGATTCAAACTATGGAAGGCACTAACTACTGATGGGCACAGTTAGCAAATGAAAGATTTTAATAGAGAACAAACAATGTATTTTCCTTAATAGTGTTGAAAAATCATAATATACATAGCAGTTCATGACATCTAGTCTTACAAATTTCAAAACTCCGCCATTTCTCCCCCCACATCCTCCACTGCTGGCGGCTCACCTCCAACTGCCCAACGCTATGCGCTGTTAACATCCAGCTGCCCAACACTACAATGGCAAACAACAATGCAAACTAGCCACAGACTGCACACAGCACAGCCAGTGATTTTCATACAGAGCGCTACGTGGCGTTACCAATAAGAAAACCTAAACAGCCTACTTACATAGCCCCCATGCACCCCACAAAAAATTTTACAAATTTTTTTGGGCACTGGCCAGTACAGATTTGAAAAAAATTTTCATAATTACAGTAAGAAAAATATCAAATGCACACACCTATTAATACAATGTTGGTCAAAAGCTAAAATTTTCTCACAGTCCATAAAGACAGTCCTGATCATTCATCACAGTAAAACTGCCGTTTCTTTTCTCAAAGTCTGAGCAGTAAAAGACAATGCACACGGAAGTAGTGGATTTCCATGCTGTCTTGAAGAAGTAGTGTTGTCCTTCCAACGGAAAGACAGTGCTGACTCTTGACATGCTGACAGGTAATGGGCCACAACAGAGTAAACCCACAGCAGAGTCATTCGACGTTTTGAAGAATATTGGTAGGTAGGTCATCACAAAGCAGACCCACTGTAGTTCTGGTAGAGATTACGGTATTGGTGGGCCACCAGAGGTGCAGACCCACTGTAGTCCTTGTAGAGATGGCCAGCAGCCATCTGTTGTGACTGTGCAGGTGCACAATCACCATTGAAGAGTCTTGCGGATAATATAGCAAGTCCATGAACCACCACTTGTGCACTCACAATTTTTTTTTTTTTGAAATGTCCTTCGAACCAGCAATGCTGTTATCCAGTCCCTTGCTGAATTATTAACACACGTGCAAACACTATCAGTCTCTACTTCTCACATATTGTCCATATACTATGACCAACAGAAACGTGTGCAGTGAAATGTAACTTACAAGTTACTTAATTTGATGTACTGGTGTCAATTACAATTTTATAACATAAGAATACAATAACAAAGGTACAAAATACATCATTAAAAACATAACAATACAGATAACATTTGTAGTACAGGCTTTACAAAAGAATCGAACTAACATATACATCAGTGTTACAGGAATTATGACATAAGTAAATACATAAAAGATCAGAATAACTTTTGAAACATCAACTTTACACATGAGCATTAAAACAAAACAGAATAAATAATGTCTAAGCATATTTACAAGGTAAATAACATATTATTAATGCCAATTATATTTGAGGATAACAGTATTCCTCATCATAGTGAATGTAGCTTAGTAATAGAAGAAGAAAAAATTCTATGAAACTACACAGAGACAGGAAGAAAACAAATACACAAGGGTACACAAACACATAGTGGGATAACACAAAAGGAAAGGACAGGGTTTGTTTTCAGTGTAACATTGGTACTGCAGTCCAACCCAAAACTTCATTCCATAGATCTTTCGTCTTATTTCAACCTTTGCTTCCACCATAAAAATCCTATCCAAGCATGCTTCCTGTATTTATTTCACATATTTCTTACCTCATTATTTATTTCCAAGAAAATCCTACCTATACCTGCTTTCTGTACTTTTTTCGTATAACTTCTCAATGCATTTCTTCCAATTCATCGCAACTCATTCTCTTCTATAGTCTACCCCCTCTTAAGCTAACTTAAATCTACTGAGCTCAGATGCTAAAATAAGGTTCGAGGCAATGCAGCAGCACAAAACAATTAACACAAACATCAATGACAAAAAATTCAAATTGGCAAAGCAATTGCAATATTACAACTAATATAAGGCACTGTGCAGCAAACAAGAAAAATAAATCCGAAGTAAAACTGGCTTAACAGCGTAATACAAAGTCAAATTCTGTAACATTATGCCTGGCAAACAGCAGCAGCAAATGCAATAACTTATATCTAAATATGACAAAGCTCAAGCAGAAAAAATATTACAGTAAAAATGGCCATGTTTAATACCTATGTCACATCTTAACACTAGGGTGATGCATAACCTTAAATTACACTACTCAATAAGTTACCCAGTCATTGACAAAAATTATGTATGCAATTCCTGTGAAGGGAAATGTCTTTTTGTGCTCCCTCGTTTTCTTTTAAGTAGATTATAAAATGGTTATTTACTGGATCTGTAGGCATAAAATATCTATATTAGTACATCTATTAAATTTTATTTTAACCAATGCTACAGTGCAGCTAGAAACTAGATATTAAACAGCCGGCCGAAGTGGCCGTGCGGTTAAAGGCGCTACAGTCTGGAACCGCAAGACCGCTACGGTCGCAGGTTCGAATCCTGCCTCGGGCATGGATGTTTGTGATGTCCTTAGGTTAGTTAGGTTTAACTAGTTCTAAGTTCTAGGGGACTAATGACCTCAGCAGTTGAGTCCCATAGTGCTCAGAGCCATTTGAACCATTTAGATATTAAACAAAATAGGCAAAGCAAGGCGTGAAACGCCATTCACTAGCCATATGGCATTTCATAATGCAGTAAACAATCTTTCAACTAGCAAGACAATAGACATGAAATGTTTCTCATCATTTCATTTCAGTAAATATCATAAATTAGGAACTCTACAGTGTAATCATGTTTTCAAGTTTGAGGGTGTCGTATTTACGATGCTTTCTACAAAGGAATGTCAATAGCGAGGATAATGGCCTCTTTTTTTCCCTCTCCACCTGTGCCTCTGAAAGGCACACACTAATGGCTTTTTTTCAGGCGTCTGTCGTGCAGCTGGGTGCCCACGACGCATTACGTGAAGGTGGTCACTTAACTTTCTTACCGAAATATTTACGACAGCAGTTTCCGCTACAGCAACAGTCTCATATACAAAATTTGCGTTGCAAATGTGTAGAAACAAAATCTTATGAATATAACAGTGTCAAAAAAATTTTCAGTGGCATTGTGAAACATTCACACATGTACACACATTTCATAATTCTAAAGTACGATTCTTGGTTTCCAACATCCTTTTTCACAAGTCAGAGTCCCTAACCACTACTCATTATTCATTACCTTATTACACATATACATATTCGTCGACACTTCTTCAATATTTCATCATAATAAATACATAGCATAATCAAATTCCTCATATAGCATCAGCTTATTGATCATAAACATACCGCAACAGCGTAATACACATCGTCATCATAAAAATAACATCATAACACCTCAGTCAAATCTCAAAAACGTCGTAGCTTTCTGCAATAATGTCAAAACCCCAAAAAAAAAAATTCTCTGCTCATTTCAGAAGTGTCATCTACCTCAAACGTACTTTAAAAATCATGATCCCATACCAAATACATCATTCAAAGCTCTCAAAGTATCACAATGGTTCTGAAAAAAATATGAACAGTTCACAAAGTACAGACAAAATACAGTTTCATAAGTGTGAAGTTATCCAACTGTGTAATTACGTAAACATTTGTCACTGATGTAATAAAAAATGTTTAACTCTCAGTTAAATGATTAGATAGCTGTGTAATTTGTGTGTTAGAGAAATATGGTACCGATGTGTAAAGTTGTATAAGCAAATACCATATTAGCTAGGGCTCCTTGTGCTTGCCAGACACATGGTACACAAAGTAAGCGTATACCCCCCTGAGGATTAATGAATAATACCCTCAGGTGTTACAGATTACAGCAATGGAATGAAATGTATCACGGAAAACCTTTGTATCATTGTACTTCAAATAAAATGTTTTAAGTACAAAATTAATCACTCAAATACGTGTACTGTAGCGCTAAACTGTGCGTCTTGTTGTAAGATATTCTCTGTGGAAGTGTCGTAGTTATCGTCCTCTGAAAGCTATGTTCTGCAAAAGCCAATGTACTTACCTCATGATAAACAAAAGTGAAATGCTTTGCGTATAGATATCTTAGTTATTACGCTTATTGCCGTGATGAAGAAAGTACTGTGCTGTAAAGTATTGTTGTGCTACGGAAAAGGCAGTCTCATTGTAGCTATACCACAAAAGTTACTACTAAAACATGTTTTACTTTCCAGAATAATACAGAAAAACTGTGCAGATATAAAACAAACACTGCAAAAGCAACATTGTAAATTGTCACTCATTAGTAGCGTCGTGATAAAATCGTGTAGCTGTCACATAAACTAACCACTGTGTCATCTGGTATCTCACTGAAAGTACTTTAAATCCAGAATGTATTTTCAAGTAAACCAAAATGTTGCATTAAAATCTCATTAGCAGTACCAGTATATGTTCTAAGTATGAAGGCCTTATAGTCGTTATGTAATCGTGCAACTAACACGGAAGAATGTATAAATAACAACACATGTTTCGTCTGTTCACTATGACAATACATTACTTTTCTAAGTTACCTATGTTCTTGACTGGATAGTTAGTTAGCTTTAAAACATAGTTGCATGTTAACAGTTTGTAAGTGTGACAAAGAGTACTAGTAACGTGAAGTGAAAAATTTTATAGCAAAGACTAAATTAAAAAACAGATTATCTCTCAATAAACCGTTTTACAAGTGAAATGTGGTGCAATCCTTTACTCTTCCTAGTGCACAGAGGTTCAACTTGAAAGTAATTATCATGTTGTATACGTCGGTAAGGAGTGCTAAAATTTTTTTCAAGGTTAGCGTCTATGTTATTTTTCGCTGAGCCAGCCAGCGCACGCGTCTGCCTGCGGTGCGAGTCATTGTCTGTTCCTTTGTTGGCGCGCGTCGTTATTGGGATTAGGAGACCTAACTTCTACAAATTCACCTTGTCGAGAGTGCCCTTCTCTGTTTGAATCTCTCCAGTTCTGATGCAATTCAGGTCTGTCGTTACGATCATATCGTCTGTCGTCATGTCGGTAGATTCCATAGTTTCTTTCTTGTCGGCCACGTGGTGGAGAATTTCTCCCTGAATCGTAACTGCGCGCTGAACTGTTGCGTCTGAAGTTATTCTGTCTCCCTTGATAATAATTGTTTTTGTTCCCATATTGTCTGTTTCTATGGTTGTCTCTGTGATATTCATTACTACGGAAGTGCGATCCTTCTCTGTAGCTATTATTCTGCCAACGGTTGTCATATGGGTGGTGTCTGTCTTGGTCACGATTTGCGTTGTGAGAATAGCCTTGTCGTGTCCAGTTATTATTTCTGTCATCGCGGAGTTGTGACAGATGTGACCCGTAATTGTTGTGCTCCTGTTTTCGCGTTCCGCGATTGCCAGTGTCAATTTCCAGTTTTTTTAACAGTCCCTGAAAAGCTTCAATGTCGTCTTTGCAACGTCCTGCTAAAAAAATATGTCGTAAATGTTCAGGCAATTTGATTAAGCAAATGCGAATGAGTTCTGAGAGGCTGTATGGGTTTGAAAGATACTGATTCTTGTGCAACATGTCGTCAAAATATTTGACAAGACTGGAAAATTCAGATTGTTCAAAGTGTTTCATCATCATGATGTTATGTTTTACTCGGTCTTGTGTAGCTTGAGACCAATATGCTGAGAGAAAGGCATGATAAAATTCTCCTTCAGTGTGGCAATCGTGAATGATCGATCGCATTCTTACAGCTGGTTCATTCTCCAAGTAGCCCCACATAAATTCTAATCTGTGCTCTAATGACCAGTTGGGAGGAAAACAATGAGAGAATTGATGGAGCCATGCTTGTGGATGAATGTCGTTGCCAGAATTCTTAAATGTTTTGAATTTACGTGTAGTAATGAACAGCTTATAGTCAAAATAATCATGTCGGCGAGTCGCATGTCGGTCATTGTTACGTCGTTTCGGCGGTTCCATCTCAAAATTCGGTGTACCTTGCCAATTTCTTTCATAATTTCCGAAATGCCCTGCGTTATTATTTTGTGGCTGTTCCGTAATTCTACACCCCTGGAAATTGAAATAAGAACACCGTGAATACATTGTCCCAGGAAGGGGAAACTTTATTGACACATTCCTGGGGTCAGATACATCACATGATCACACTGACAGAACCACAGGCACATAGACACAGGCAACAGAGCATGCACAATGTCGGCACTAGTACAGTGTATATCCACCTTTCGCAGCAATGCAGGCTGCTATTCTCCCATGGAGACGATCGTAGAGATGCTGGATGTAGTCCTGTGGAACGGCTTGCCATGCCATTTCCACCTGGCGCCTCAGTTGGACCAGCGTTCGTGGTGGACGTGCAGACCGCGTGAGACGACGCTTCATCCACTCCCAAACATGCTCAATGGGGGACAGATCCGGAGATCTTGCTGGCCAGGGTAGTTGACTTACACCTTCTAGAGCACGTTGGGTGGCACGGGATACATGCGGACGTGCATTGTCCTGTTGGAACAGCAAGTTCCCTTGCCGGTCTAGGAATGGTAGAACGATGGGTTCGATGACGGTTTGGATGTACCGTGCACTATTCAGTGTCCCCTCGACGATCACCAGTGGTGTACGGCCAGTGTAGGAGATCGCTCCCCACACCATGATGCCGGGTGTTGGCCCTGTGTGCCTCGGTCGTATGCAGTCCTGATTGTGGCGCTCACCTGCACGGCGCCAAACACGCATACGACCATCATTGGCACCAAGGCAGAAGCGACTCTCATCGCTGAAGACAACACGTCTCCATTCGGCCCTCCATTCACGCCTGTCGCGACACCACTGGAGGCGGGCTGCACGATGTTGGGGCGTGAGCGGAAGACGGCCTAACGGTGTGCGGGACCGTAGCCCAGCTTCATGGAGACGGTTGCGAATGGTCCTCGCCGATACCCCAGGAGCAACAGTGTCCCTAATTTGCTGGGAAGTGGCGGTGCGGTCCCCTACGGCACTGCGTAGGATCCTACGGTCTTGGCGTGCATCCGTGCGTCGCTGCGGTCCGGTCCCAGGTCGACGGGCACGTGCACCTTCCGCCGACCACTGGCGACAACATCGATGTACTGTGGAGACCTCACGCCCCACGTGTTGAGCAATTCGGCGGTACGTCCACCCGGCCTCCCGCATGCCCACTATACGCCCTCGCTCAAAGTCCGTCAACTGCACATACGGTTCACGTCCACGCTGTCGCGGCATGCTACCAGTGTTAAAGACTGCGATGGAGCTCCGTATGCCACGGAAAACTGGCTGACACTGACGGCGGCGGTGCACAAATGCTGCGCAGCTAGCGCCATTCGAAGGCCAACACCGCGGTTCCTGGTGTGTCCGCTGTGCCGTGCGTGTGATCATTGCTTGTACAGCCCTCTCGCAGTGTCCGGAGCAAGTATGGTGGGTCTGACACACCGGTGTCAATGTGTTCTTTTTTCCATTTCCAGGAGTGTATGTCCCTCTTCCCATATTGGAGCGCGAGTGGCCTCTGAAATACGTAATTCTTATATTACCTGTGTCAGCTGATCTTGTACTTCCCGCATTTCTCTTTGGTGTTGCGTATTAATTTGATCCTGATTTTGTTTGAATTTCCTAATTTGTTCGCACTCTTCTGTGTCATTAAAGACTACCGGTTTTGTGTCATTCAGATTATCATCTACCTTCGTAGACAAATTATTTAGCTGTTCCGAAAGTTCAACTACTTTCTCTGATAATGAACTAATTTCCTCCATGTGTCTTTCTACTGTTTCCCTTAAGTTTTCCTGAGTTTTTGCAAGTTGCGTAACCGAATCGGTAGATGCAACTGAGTCAATTTTAGCTTGCAAGGTCTCATTATTTTCATGAGCAATAGTTTCAGTTCTTTTGTGGCTGCTTCGTGATTCTATAATGCATTTTCATGACGCGAAAAAATAGGTTGGAAATGCTCACAAATTTGTGTTTTTACGTCATTACAGACATTTTGACATTTCGATTTTATTTTATGTAACTCAGTAGTTAAATCTTCACGTGTTTGTTCAAATGTGGTGTGAAGATTTTGTTCCATTGCGTCTAACTGTTGCTGTGTTTGTCTCTGGTGTTGTTCCATTGTGTCTAACTTTTGAAGATTTTGTTCCATTGTGTCTAACTTTTGAAGATTTTGTTCCATTGTGTCTAACTTTTGAAGCTTTTGCTGTATTTGTCCCATTTGTTGTATTAATTGTAATAACAATGCACTGGTGTCTGAAACAGTTTCCTCATTGCTTTTCGGCAGTAGATTTGCACCGGCAACATTCACATTTTGACAAGCAGAAAATGTGTCTTGACTTATTTGAGAAAAACGGTGAGGACCCAAAACCTGAATCTACAGTATTTGCGAGATTGCGTCCTGTCCTTTCGGATTCCTGAGGCAAGCTGTTGCCGACCGATCGATCGATAATGCTTCCCTGTTCACTAATTGTTTCACTGCCTACACCATTATTTGCCGCCCACTCCATTTCCCTGTGCACAATTACCAAATTATTACTTTGAACATTAGTTAATTCATTACACGGTGGTGCTAACACACTGCTTTCGTCTTCACAGTCATGTCTCAGTTAACTTTGGAGCCTACTATTACGTTTTTCACACGCCATTATTGTCACAATATTTCACACGATAACACAGAAAAACACAATTTGAAGAGCAAAAATAAGAGAACAGATTAACATAGCACTGAAAATAATATCTAGTTAATTGCAAGCGCAGCTGCGAAATACTTGGTGCAAATCTACATGCATGCCACAACAAAAAGCAACTACAAAGGAGATTCTCTCTACAATTACGCGCTAGCAATAAACAATAGGTACACTAATTACACAAACTACAAGAAAAAAAATCAGAAGATTCCTGTGAGGTATCCTCGGCTAAGGGTCGACATATGAAACGTCCCCTTTTGAAAAATTATATACGACTGTGCTTAACCTGACACACAATATTTTTAGCGCAACGCAATCTGACTTTCAATAATCCCTACAAAAGAGTGGCCCTGACTAACATTAACCTATACCTTTCACAAATCACTTACCTCACAAAAATCTTCGTTACTCGAACTACTGCAATACAGCGAGCGCCACTACTGCCAGCTAAATAAAAGATTCAAAGTATGGAAGGCACTAACTACTGATAGACATAGTTAGCAAATGAAAGATTTTAATAGAGAACAATCAATGTATTTACCTTAATAGTGTTGAAAAATCATAATATACATAGCAGTTCATGACATCCAGTCTTACAAATTTCAAAAATCCGCCATCTCTCTCCCCACATCCACCACTGCTGGGGGCTCACCTCCAACTGCGCAACGCTACGCGCTGTTAACATCCAGCTGCCCAACACTAAAATGGCAGACAACAATGCAAACCAGCCACAGACTGTACATAGCACAGTCAGTGATTTTCATACAGAGCGCTACGTGGCGTTACCAATAAGAAAACCTAAACAGCCTGCTTACAAAATGAAGACTTACTTTATAGCTTATGCATTAGTTAATTGCATTTATTAGATTTACATACCAAATTAAGTAAAAAGTGCCATGCAATCTTAAATTTTACTAGTGTTTAGTGATCTAGGGTTAATAAATGGAAATACTCATAATGTGCTAAGGTGTTGGCTTACTTATTTCCAAATTTAAACCCAGCTGTTTGACGAAATTAGTAATGTCCCTTACTTTTCAGATTTACTCCAATGTATACACCCAAAAATTTCTAACATTCTTCCTAGTTAATAGGATCCTGTTCCTGTTCTTGTGACATACACATAGCAGGTAGGCGTATAGTGCGAGTGGATTTTAAATAGTTACTAGTTGGTATAAGTGAATGACTTGCTACATCAGCTCACATTAAAGCCGATAACTGACATCTGGACTAATAAACCAACTACTGTATGTTATTGAAATCGTACAATGATAAACAGTCACTTGTTCCATTCACACATTCACAGGACACAATGTAACAGGTGTGGCAAGCCTCACATTACATTGTCGTGGGTGATGAAGATTTCATAACTCCCTCTCCACTAAAATTCACATGAACAGTTTTGGATTTTAATCTCAATTTGTATTGCTATAGTAACGTTCATTCGGTTAAAATTACTGTGTACTAAGGCCAAAGGTGAACCTTTCCCTATGTGCGACGGCAAATACTCCACTATTGACCGTGGACGTTAAACATATTCAGTTACTCGTAGTGGCAGATGTTTACGTATCTGTATTAATTTAAAATAAAAAAAATTTAGGTAGAAATTGTTGTACCTGTATTTAACAGCTACTCAGATGCCCCGCCCCTCCAACCCACAAATTCAAGGCACTTTAATACAGCTCCCCTCTACGATGACACACTCCCTGGCTGTCTCTGCGCTAATATCAAGTTTTTTGCAACCAGAATGCGTGTCATATGACTGGCAAACCGGCTCAGGTCGCTCTAATCTCTTACAAGAATCGCAGTACACATGTGTAGAACTGTAGGTCTACCTCAAGGATGTCGATACGTTGTGAAATTATGCTCGCAGGTGATGGCTTTTCTGCAATCGGAATAACTTCTGTGTAGAGAGCAAGAACGTTTCCACAAACATCTGTCAGCCGGTTGACTCACCCTCAGGACAGCAGAGCTTTCCGTATTGTGCAGTGGTAGTGAGATTAACGAACATTAATTGAAACAAGTGTTTAACTAATTCATCGTCATCCAGGTGCATATTAGTCTCCAATCAGGCTTTATCCCTTGCCTCATTAAAACAAACTTTTACGGTAATTGCCTTCTTTTGCAAATTTCAATTTGGATAGCAACCGTGACGAATACTGAAGTTTTTATTACTCTTAAGTTTGATCAGTTTGAAATATTATAGGCGAAGAATGGGTGAATACTTTACCATTAGTCTGTTAGGGTTTTACGCGTGTCTGAGCATAAATTTAGCGCAGCATTTGCCTGTGCAAATTTGAGTACGTACAGTACCTAATTTAGCACACAATAATCACGCTGGCCGCTGATGGATTTCCTCGATTATCATACCACAGGATCTTCGTCACAGTAGCAGTCAGACCGGCTGTTTGACCTTTGGTAAACCCACTTGGAAATACAAGCTCAGGACCGGTAAACGATTCGCCACACGTGGAAGCAACGTGTGATCTGTGTAGTAATGACATCGTGTGAGGAACTCCCGCTGATTCGAAGCGAGTCTTGCGTCACAAGCGGACAGCTGCAGAATCCTCTCCAACGAGAGCCGCATCCGTGAGAAACACCACACACATCATGCCACTATACCACCTGGAAATAGCTCCTAACGATTTTATAACAAAGTCACTATTTGATATGAGAACACTGGTGTGAATAAATTACCTCCCATAACAAGGAAAAACAGAGTAGTAAAGGCTTAAATTATTCACAGCATCTATCATCATCGTTAGATCTGAATTATGGCTTCTGTATGGTCTGCCTCACCTACTGGCAAAAAACTTAACCAAGATAAATCTTCAAGGTCAAAAGGCTGAAGATGTATTGTAGAAGTGATCTTCTTTGATTTCGCTTTAAACTATTAATATAATGCAAGAGATCAGAATTCAGAAGATTATTAGCGTTTATAAGCATATTGTGGTATCGATAGCTACGATGCCACAGCGTAGGTGTCCGTTCTTAGGTTGGCACTACGAGAGCGGAAGATCTTGGCCGACCACAGCGCCCTCTACCCGACGCGGTGCAGCTCTACGAGCGCCGCTCCACTTTGGCCCAGTTCATGAAGACCATACCTTGATCAAGAGCAGACGGCCGGAACACTTCGCTTCAGCTTCGCTGCGTATAGAGACTCCGCACTACTTACGACTGGCCTAAGGTTTCGCACCTACGTGCTCACCTGTACCAAAGTTACGTGTACATTTTTATATTGATGCACCAGTAACAACCCCTTCTACTTACTCGCAGTACCGACGTGTTTTTCCTCACCTGCTCCTGCTCGCTTCCTTCATCCCGCCAACCTTTGAGATATCAAGAGCAGACCCACGCGCCGCCTTGCAGGCGGGATACAAAACATATTTCACGTTTCTTAAAATTCGACAAAGGAAGCTGTCAGTTGACAGGACTATTGCTTTAGACTTGGTAAAAAACTTTCTATAGCCAAGATCGCATAAATACTTACTGATTTTCAACAGCCGTTTTCGACTGAGTCCGCTATCATCTTCTGATTTTCAAAAATGATTGCTACAAAACATGTTCATTGTAGTTGCAACCTCACGCCAAGCTGTCATATTAGTGGATAAAATGTTTACAATCAAAGAGCACCTTGTGCACATGTCCATATATGTAGCGCTCACAGACGATTATTAAGTTTTAAAAAGCACAATGTACAGTAAAATAGTACAATAGCATACCTGTTTACGTTAGCTTAACGTGTTCATTTCATTGATGAATCACCTTAGACGAGGTGCGTGATACAACTACAATACTTGAAGATTTATAAAATTACTGTACTTTAAGCACTCAAAATGAAAATCTGGACGCGCCCAACGAGTTCCGTTTTAAATTGTACACGTTTTTTCACAGCTATTAAGAAAATCCACAAAAACAAAATTTCAGGATGGTTCAAAAATGGTTCAAATGGCTCTGAGCACTATGGGACTCAACTGCTGTGTTCATCAGTCCCCTAGAACTTAGAACTACGTAAACCTAACTAACCTATGGACATCACACACATCCATGCCCGAGGCAGGATTCGAACCTGCGACCGTAGCGGTCGCGCGGTTCCAGACTGTAGCGCCTAGAACCGCTTGGCCACTCCGACCGGCAAATTTCAGGACTGTATGGGATGAGAAATTTGTTTGGGACTAGGAAAAATTGCTTTATACTTTTTAGCCCGTTTTAAAAACGTGCTATATTAATAGCTATGTTCACTTGATTAATTTGTCTTGTTTGTGTCAAATTTTTCAGGCGATTTCAAACATTTGATGAGGGTACAACAGAGACAAGTGGTAAATTTCAGGATTATTCCAGTTTCCCTTCAGTTGGGTTGCTTCCTCCTACGATTGCCTCGCGAGAAGACCTCGGAGTTAAAAGTTAGAGGGACTCGAGCTCACACACAGACTTATCAGCAACCGAAATATTCACAAGTGGAACCGGAAAAGGGGAAAATAGGTACTGCTACACAAACTACCCTCAGCCACACACCAGACATGAGGGCAATTTAATACTGAAATTGTAATCCAGTTCTCAGGTGTGTTGAAAGGTCAGGTCTCTGGCCCATCGGAAAGTTAGCAAAAAATCAAAAGGAAAAATTTCCACCGAACAAACAGACAGTAAGGCGACCTGATAAAAAACGCGTTGAAAATGCGCTGCGCCCCGCACAGCAGACAGGAGCTATGCCAGGCACCCCAAGGTCTCTCATGTTTCTACCTACGTAAGAATTCTGCTACCCAATAAGGAAAAGAACAGCATTGACTTGTGGCACTACAACCTACAGGTCATTCTTGAGCTCCCTAGCATTTCAGCTTCCCGCTTACTTTAGTGACGGAGTGAAATCTGAGATGAGATCCAGCAATGTTTGGAATGATATTACAACTCTGAGCAAAGACCATTACCTATCACGTCTACAAGGTGCCATAGGAAATTATATCCATCTGGGAACAATAAAAAAACTGAATTACAGTTCTTGTTCAAGGGGATTCGCTCTCGGCATTCAACAGCTGCAGTTGATAATGGACTTGAATGAATCCTATTGTAGGAAGAACGATAAAACATTTCAAACCTATATGTAACGGTTTAACCCGATTGAGGGAGGTCATTGGCCCACATATGCTATTTTTGTTTTGGAAATAAACACTTTATTTCGAGCTTTTCCTGTCAGCTAATTTCATTTCCTTTGCCATTTTCATGCTACCTCTGTCACGGTGGAAAACTACAGCCACATAATACCTTACATTCCACTATGCTAGCGTATACTAAATTAGAAACTCTAGCTTCGCATTTCAGATGAAACTACAAATGAAACCTCCTGGCAGATTAAAACTGTGTGCCGGACCGATACTCGAACTAGGGACCTTTGCCTTTCACAGGCAAGTGCTCTACCATCTGAGCTACCCAAGCACGACACACGACCCGTCCTCACACCTCTACTTCTGCTAGTATCTCGTCTCCTACATTCCAAACTACACAGTAGCTCTTCTGCAAAACTCGTAGAACAAGCACTCCTGCAAGAAACGATATTGCAGAGAAATGTCTTAGCCACAGCCTCGGGGATGTTTCCAGAACGAGATTTTCACTCTGCAGCGGAGGTATTGGCAGACGAGATACTGGCAGAACTGAGGCTGTGACGACGGGTCGTGAGTCGTGCTTCGGTAGCTCAGATGGTAGAGCACGTGCCCGCGAAAGGCAAAGGTCCCGAGTTCGAGTCTCGGTCGGGCACACAGTTTTAATCTGCCAGGAAGTTTCATATCAGCGCACACTCTGCTGCAGAGTGAAAATCTCATTCTGGAAACATCCCATAGGCTGTGGCTAAGCCGTATCTCCGCAATATCCTTTCTTCTACGAGTGCTAGTTCTGCAAGGTTCACAGAAGAGCATCTGTGAAGTTTGGAAGGTACGAGACGAGGTACTGAGGCTGTGAGTACGTGTAGGGAAGCAGCCTACTCACGCTGTATACAATTCACATCAGTCTTTCCATTGTGTGCCAGCCTAGTCCGCTGTAACTAGCTCTGACGTCATAAATGTTGCGCAATACTTTAAAAATCAAGTAAATAACCTGAAACGTTTCTAGCATGTCAGGAGTAATACTAAATCAATATGTGTTGAATGTCAGTTCAATAACTTTAACCATTTTCGAAATTTGGACGTTTTTCTGTAGAAATCACTGGCGCAACAGAAAAGAGCTAGAGACTTAAAAATTTATATTGAGATTCCTTTTTCATAATAATTTAGTGGAAACAGTCTTCTGGATCTCAAAAATTAAGATTTTAGTTGAAATTCAATATTTTCTGGTTTTTGTCTTAAAAATTAAGGAAGCAAGATAGATTAAGTAGGCTAATAAATAAGGCTAGGATGTTTAAATTTAAGTAGAATGGAGATCTGCTATAATCATAAAGATGTGAGAAGTTGCAACTGAATAACTATATAACTATAGCGATAGAGTATCTCCAAAGGGCAAGTTCAAAGCTCGTCTACTGCGTGTAGTGTAATTAAATTAATTCTCTCGCCCAAAATATTTGACTTAGCCACGTCAGACTTTTTTTATGATTACTTACCTGTGTGCTGAATGCACATTTAAATTGAGAGCTTCATCGGCCATCAGCAAAGGAAGCGATGATTTATTCAATAACTTAAAGTGGTGCATTACTAGCCCAGCGGCTAGTTGGGAGAGCAATTTTGATCAGGCGTTCCCTTAGCTTTATATATAAGATCGCTGCGCGAGGAAGGAAGGCCCCAGTTCTCTCCAGACGCTGAATAGCACACCACCTGTGCCGGGAGTCGCGTCGCGTCTGTATCATTGCTATAAACAGCCTCGGATGCCGTAATAAGTTACTCGGGATACGCCTAACCATGGAATCGTTTTCGAGTGAAGTGCTAATTCTGGGATGACTTTAACGATCTGTCTTCAGTTTGCGTATGTCGTATTTTCACGTGCCGCCGCGGGACAAACATTCTACCATTATTTAGCGTGGCGTTTGATGAACATTATTATCAAATTATGGCGAGCATTCACTTAAACATTTAATTTGGACAGTTATAGTTGCATCAGCGCATTGGACTCTGAACTGCTCTGGTAGTTGGATTGTGTGGTTTCTTTCTTTTTTTTCATCTGTGACTTTCAGAATATAGCGAACGTTTTTTCACGATCGTTTTAGATTATGAATCCCAGACAATCTCCTAATTCCTCAGAGCTATAAGTTGTAGCTATAAATTTCTCAAATGAAGTGGGCACTAGGAATTCTAATTACAGGCTTCATGTTTTGCTAATCACTTTCTGGTTGCCAATATTGTAGTTAGAGAGCATGTGTTGAGAACGGCAAAAGACAGCATAAATACAAAACATTTATAGCAAACTATTCCACCCGCTGCCCCACATATGGTGCATCGGCCGGGAAATGCATCTTTTCTACATTACATTCTACATTTAAATAACAACAATAATTCCGCCAACCGCGCCACATATGGTGCATCGGCCGGGAAATGTTTCTGTCTTACAAACCAAACATTAAATAATAAACAGCATAATTCCACCCGCCGCCCCACAGACGGTTCGTAGTTTCACTGTCCTTCCACCTCTTTCCGTGGATTCTCAAGTCAATAGTACGTGAACATTCGACCACCTTCTTCGTTTTCGAGATACTCCTTCACAGGCTCTGCTTAACAGTAATCTGCCCTTTGTGAAAGTCGCTTATCTCAATGGACTCCCCAATTTGCAGTCCATATCTTCGATAGAGTGATACCCCGTCCGGGTCTGGTTCGCTTACGTATTTTTGTTACCGCGCCACGTGCCCGCAACGCCACCATAATGTTCTGGTTCATCAGTGTAATGCTATTCAACACAATATAAATATTTAAAAACAATTCCAACTTATTCCTCAGTCGCAGTCACACATTTTTAATTACATGACACGTTTCGATCACTCTGGATCATCTCAGATCTAGGTAGCTGCGTCAGAAACCTGTCTTATCACCAGTGTAACAAGGTTTACCATAGTCCCTGTTAGCAAACACACACGTATGAAATGTGTTTCTCTCTAGATGACAGTCTTCAGTCCAGCCAATGAAGCTGAAATGGAAAGTACCTGATCAGAGAATTTGTACACAACCAACTCACTCAATTTTATGTATGACGATGGCCTATACAAAGCCTGATATTTGTAATGTAATGTAAGTTATCACGTTGTAAGTTTAACCTGTGATTTTTTTTCATTCTGTGGTGGTAACACATTGTATTACCACAGTTCTGGAGAAGCACGCGTTGGTCGAGTGATAAGGGAAAAGTTCCAGGCCACTTGTGGTTGCTGTACAATTGAAATTTTGCGAGGGGCCGGGGCTAGCAGTGTATTTAACACTTAATTCTTCTAGAATCTACATATGTAAATGATGCTCTAAGCCCCCCCTATTCTAACTCCGACTTTTGCTGTTGCACATGGATTTAAAAAAATACGCTAACTGACTGTAATCAACCCTGCCAGTGGAGTAGAAAAGAGTTTGGCACCTGCAATAATTTAATTTGATAAATAAGTTAAATAAACGAAGGTTTCATTAACGTAGTGAGAAATGATAGGGGTGCTCTACCGATTAAAAGAATGAAAGTTCTGTCCAAAATAACAATATGATTTATTAAGACTAAACTCAAAATAATAAACAAAACCACATGAAACATTTGCAATACATCAAATTGGCTCAAATTGGATACTCAAACAAACGCTGTGAAGGTGAAGTTGTCCCTAAACTAGATTGTGAGGATTATGACGAAGTGGTATGTGGAGCCAATTCCTTGCCACTCAAATCTTAAGAGAGACACACAGCTAAACCAACATTAATTGCTGCTACATTAGTGAGAACTCAGACGATGAACACCCAAGACAGAACAAAGTTAGAGAAAGACGAACAGGCGCGCTCTGCTTACCTCTGATTATCACCTAGGAAAATCCCTATCTGCCGGTGCTGCGGACGTACATTACCAAACTGTCTTCTTAATTGCAAGAACACGATCTGGCGTACCGGAGGCGATGGCTGTTTGCTTCGACATCCCGTCGTCGTGACGATAATGTCGCGAGTATAGCCCGAAACTAATTATCCTGGTCTGGTTGTTCCAGACTAAAGACTTCCTAGCAATACAAATGCGCCTCTGAGGGAGACGAAGAAAGCTCGCCACACAATCACTGACGGTACAGTGATTGATTTTATCAAGCGAAGTCACACTGTAACTCCGATACAGTCAACTTTAGCCAAAACTGCTCAAGACAGACAACATAGGCCGCTTGTACGCAGAATGCTCAGTTGCCAACTGTATTCAGAAAGTTACGTTGAAGTCGAAACTTCAGCAACTTCGTCAAACAGTTACAATAAATAAAAGTATATTAGACAGCCAATGGAAGGCCGGCTGTCTAGAGCGGCGAGGGCTCAGTCTTGTAACCTACTCCGACCGAAAGACGAGAGCCGACTACTCACCAGAGCACCCGTACAAACCGAACACAGAACATTCCCGCCCCCACGACAGTGGCCGTGGTTAACCGTTCCAATCAGCAACTCGAAAACCGGCGGAAAATTCCACTCTATTGCCGGAGCACTACCATTCCACCAATGGAGATTCTTGGCGCCAATTTCTGCGCCGATTTTGCTACGTCAAGGAGCTATGCCCTGAGCAAGCCAATCACAGTTACTATACGGCAGAAAACGCGGGAATAAACAAGGCTGCTTGGGAACACAAGTCATTCCCACGCCTCGCTGGTAGCCCGCCAGGAAGTGTTTTCGCTAAGTTTGTGCGAAGTAACGGAACCTCTATCCCAGCCGCTACTTGAGGCCCCTCCGGGCGTGTCTTTTGACAATGTCGGCGTCTGGAAAGCATTCACTCGACTCCCTCACACCCGTCGGCTTACCCTTTCAAGATCGGCAGAGCCCGCCTGTCACCGGACCACCTGGGTGACGAGAGACGCTGCGTGGGAAGTCCGCTTGTGAAGGAATAGCAACTTTTCACCGCATGCAATTAGAGAGGAAAATCGTAAGATAGAAATATGAGAGGGGGCTCAGGCCACCTCTCATAGCCCCTACGCCATTTTAGATTGTAATTGGTGAGCGGTTGGCTCACTTAGGAGCAAGGTAGTGAGTCAATCGCCCAAGAACAATCTTACAAACTGACTCCACATACCGCACTCTATAAAAAAATCACTGCAACTGAAAAATGCAGCTCATAGAGGGAGGATTATTTATGATGTAGCCAACTTCACCTTCTTAATGTGGAACTGTAACACTCACATCACACATCCATACCCAGGGAGCCCCTTCCAAACACCGATTCACACAGATATTCACTCCCAAAATATGGCCCGGGCATGTGAGCCAAATATGGAGCAATTTATTCTTTACAATCATAGTTGGAGTGCTCCGCAATTAAATGCCCAAGATGTTACAACAATTTGTATCATTAAACTAACCTGAACTCACTCACACATGATACTATTTAAGTTAACAATCTCTTTGTGAGCTTTCAGAATCTAATTACAACCTCCGATTCATTCTGTCTCCCTGCAGCAAGAATAACCTTTACAAAATGTTCCCTGAACTGATGGTCCATTCACAATGACAGTGGTGGTATCTGCTTCAGTTTATGGGGACTTCAGGCACACTGTTTGCATACACACAACAATAAATACAATAGAAACAAAAAACATGGTGTGGAGAACAATACAGAAATTTGTAATTTGTGCGCCCTACTCTATCACTTACATAAGAATTACAGTGTAAAACACAAACACATACAAGGTATAACATACATTACAAAAACAACATTAACGAAAGAAATTTAAGAAAAAAAAACAAGGTACATGGGGCGTCAAGTTGTGCTTGCACATTGCACAATGTTCACAATTGTGCTGAGAATGAGGCACTAAATCACATTGTTAGAAAAATTCGAAGCACTTCACAAATTCCACAGTACTGACATCACATAGGGCTAAACGTCGGGTGTTGTTGCTACGTTGTTGCAACAGCAATAGGGTGTGCTGGAGCATCTGCAGTACTCTGTTGAGATTGCAGCAAGACCCACGCATATGATCACGGCAGTACGGTAGGAAGACACAGTGATAGGCTCTCCTCTCGTCGATTAATTGTCTCTGAGGTCTACTTGTTGGGATACATCACTAGTCTAGGTCTCTTCTCTCGCTGGACAGTACTTTATGTTACCCAATATTGCAGTTCGACGAGGGATGATGGCACGTGGAGTGACTCCACAAGTGGGTGAGGTCATTCATACAGGATCTAACTAGGAGTGACGATTGCCACAATTGCTCTCTAATAGAGAGGAGAAGTTAGAAATGAGACCATTCATTTGTTAGAGTGTGTGGCACGATACTGCTTTGTGTATGCAGATCGACCAATGCTAGTGAGTTGTAAAAACCCAAACAGGTGATTATATAGCGTTCCTTTCTGTCCTGAGGCACATGAGGCGCAGGTTCTGACACAATATGTGATCTTCTTCGTGTACTCACGACAACGTGGTCTGCCGCAGGGAATGCCTCCAAACGGCTGCCGCGTCCGGAGAGCTAGCAGGCTGTCGCGTGTGGGTTGCGTGTCAGTGTCAATGGTCAGCCTCACTTTCGCTTGTGGCCCGGCGAGGATCCCGCCCAATCCCTCAGGTATACGGCCCGGTGACTGTCAGCTTGCAGGACCAGACGCTCCCCTTCTTGCAGGTAGCCGAAGACCTCTTGTTTTTGCTCTGGCTGGCCTCTGCATTGCCACGACACCCGTCATCTGCACAGTTCTGACAAAAATCTTATGCCTAACTTTTTCCCATGACCTTCTATGTTATAATAAATTTACATAATGACACATTGATGGCCTGTCATTTCAGACACTCTTATTTTACTTTTATAGTTATTAATCTATGGCTATCATTATAATAAAATCGTGGTGTATGTAATCTAGACATGGAAATAATTTATCTTGATATTTATGTAGAGACCGGTCTCACTACTGTACATGGTGTGTGACGCTATACTGGATGAACAGCTAAATGTGCGGGCCCACACTTATATTACTATTACTTATATATAGCGACAGCAGACATGCTCAAGAGTTAACTACCAACTGCCAACGATCTACATTCTATGTCTTTTGAATAAATTAGGTGATTATGCAGGTGGAAGTTTTACTGAGTTATAAAGAACATGCAACTATTCTACATTCGCTCGCCCGTCGTCCCTCCACTTGGGGTCTGTGGTTTGGTGACCTGAAACATAGCATCCCAACAGGTGCGCACCAAACACTTATGGTAGAAAACCCCCACAATATTAAGGATCTAGCTATTGTTAAATCCTAAAGTTTAACTTATCCTAGTATATAGTACTCTCCTTTTTCCTATTTTTATTTTATTTATTTATTTATTTTTTGTTTACCTTATACAATAGTCTTACATAATTCCTGTTACGTTGAGATGTCTCGCTGCTCGCCGCTATTGACGACAGAGATGTGCGCGCCATACGACATGACCTCCGAGTTTTCATTACGCCTCACTGAAACTCCGGAGACTGGGTTATCCATGGCTATACAAGACAATAAATTTATAGTTGATCTTAATTTTGTATGTGATGCAGTTTTAGCAATGAAAGCGCTCCTTTCCAGAGGCAATGTAATATGACCAAGCCAAGACTGGTTCCTGTTGAGGATTCAGTCGCCCACCACACGCCAGCTACACAGTATGTCACGAATATCCAAGTATAAGTCCCTGGTTATTCATCTGTGACAGTCGCAAGCAGCATGCTAAATCCCCAACCAGCACATTGGCATGGTAGGCTGTATGCCCGCATTTCTACCGTCTAGGGCACCATTGGAGTCAAACGCTCACAGGTTCACCCCGACTTGCAAGACAACGATGCTGGCGCATCACTGGAAAAACTATACTGCCCATATTCATCCTCGAAATCACGCAATATACCACAATCTTGCAGTGCACTGTTGCGTGCCTGCAAGCATTGGTATGAACGTCTCACGAACTGGTTGTGGCCGCTATGGAGCGTATCACGACTTCTCAGAACGCTTCTAAAAGCACGTTCTTGTATGCGCCCGTTTGTGCGACATCTCCTCACTCAGCATTATCCCTCAACATGGACACCAGACAGGAAAGGACAAAAACATTGCTCATGAAAAGGTAGTGTCTCCTACTCCATCGACATTGGAAGTCGCGAACATAAACAAAAAGACGATAGCAGCAGTAAATTCTTATGCAAGACAACGCAGCGTGTTAATACTTTAGCAATCTTAATCTATTAATGCAACGATTATTGTTCCCCAAAGAAAGGTTCATATATTTGCCTATTCTACTATGTACACCACTTAAACTACTATTATTCCACGAACTTCTTTGTGTGAGAGATGTGGTGGAGTCCTATGGACTAGCGCCAATCCCTTGTCAGACTCCCCCTCCTCTGACGTGCATTAGGATTTGCAGATCTACACTCCTGGAAATGGAAAAAAGAAAACATTGACACCGGTGTGTCAGACCCACCATACTTGCTCCGGACACTGCGAGAGGGCTGTACAAGCAATGATCACACGCACGGCACAGCGGACACACCAGGAACCGCGGTGTTGGCCGTCGAATGGCGCTAGCTGCGCAGCATTTGTGCACCGCCGCCGTCAGTGTCAGCCAGTTTGCCGTGGCATACGGAGCTCCATCGCAGTCTTTAACACTGGTAGCATGCCGCGACAGCGTGGACGTGAACCGTATGTGCAGTTGACGGACTTTGAGCGAGGGCGTATAGTGGGCATGCGGGAGGCCGGGTGGACGTACCGCCGAATTGCTCAACACGTGGGGCGTGAGGTCTCCACAGTACATCGATGTTGTCGCCAGTGGTCGGCGGAAGGTGCACGTGCCCGTCGACCTGGGACCGGACCGCAGCGACGCACGGATGCACGCCAAGACCGTAGGATCCTACGCAGTGCCGTAGGGGACCGCACCGCCACTTCCCAGCAAATTAGGGACACTGTTGCTCCTGGGGTATCGGCGAGGACCATTCGCAACCGTCTCCATGAAGCTGGGCTACGGTCCCGCACACCGTTAGGCCGTCTTCCGCTCACGCCTCAACATCGTGCAGCCCGCCTCCAGTGGTGTCGCGACAGGCGTGAATGGAGGGACGAATGGAGACGTGTCGTCTTCAGCGATGAGAGTCGCTTCTGACTTGGTGCCAATGATGGTCGTATGCGTGTCTGGCGCCGTGCAGGTGAGCGCCACAATCAGGACTGCATACGACCGAGGCACACAGGGCCAACACCCGGCATCATGGTGTGGGGAGCGATCTCCTACACTGGCCGTACACCACTGGTGATCGTCGAGGGGACACTGAATAGTGCACGGTACATCCAAACCGTCATCGAACCCATCGTTCTACCATTCCTAGACCGGCAAGGGAACTTGCTGTTCCAACAGGACAATGCACGTCCGCATGTGTCCCGTGCCACCCAACGTGCTCTAGAAGGTGTAAGTCAACTACCCTAGATCTCCGGATCTGTCCCCCATTGAGCATGTTTGGGACTGGATGAAGCGTCGTCTCACGCGGTCTGCACGTCCAGCACTAACGCTGGTCCAACTGAGGCGCCAGGTGGAAATGGCATGGCAAGCCGTTCCACAGGACTACATCCAGCATCTCTACGATCGTCTCCATGGGAGAATAGCAGCCTGCATTGCTGCGAAAGGTGGATATACACTGTATTAGTGCCGACATTGTGCATGCTCTGTTGCCTGTGTCTATGTGCCTGTGGTTCTGTCAGTGTGATCATGTGATGTATCTGACCCCAGGAATGTGTCAATAAAGTTTCCCCTTCCTGGGACAATGAATTCACGGTGTTCTTATTTCAATTTCCAGGAGTGTAATTTCAATCTCCTGGTTCTCCTGTGGTCCTTGATTTCGCTCTCTCCAGTTACGGTCGCTTTGCCGTTCGTTATTCCTCCTGTCCCAGATTCCTTGTCTAGATTGACCCTGTTCCCTGACGTTCTGATTTCCGTGTCTCTGGTTTCCATAATCTTGAATTGCGTAACCTTGATTTCCGTAACCCTGGTTTCCTAACTGACGAGCGCGATTATGCGATCTGTTGTCGTCTGCCCTTGCTGGCCCGTGGTATTTGTTATTTTGCGCCTTCTTCCTATCCTTTGCGTCTTGTGTATCGAAGACTACTTCGAGTTCGCTCAATAGACTCTTGAATGCTTCTATGTCAGATCCACACTTGCCGACAAGTGTCTGTTGATACCTAACAGGCAATTTGGAAAAACAAAATTTGATGATTTCTCCCTTGCTATATGGACTATCTAAAAATTGATTCTTCTTGAGTAAATCATCAAAAAATTTGGTTGCGCTCCTTTGTCCGGACACTTCCAGTTCAGGACAAAATATTATTTCCTCTTTAATCCTGTCTTGCGTTTCCTTTGACCAGTAGATCCCCAGGAACGCATCAATAAATTCCTGATAAGTCTGACACGTCGCTGCCACACCCCGCATCTTTTCCGAGGCTTGGCCTTCGATGTGTCCACACATGAATTCTAATTTTGCCAGGGTTGGCCATGATGACGGTAATGAATTTGTAAACTGCATCACCCAGCTCTTGGGATGCATCGACCCTCCATTATCTCTGAACTTTTGGAATTTTAGTATCGACAGGAAGTGATTGTGATCAAAATCCTGTCCGATCCTCGCACTGGTGTTGTCACTCGTTTCCGATACTTGCACGTCTGCTGAGTGTCCTGATCTATCTTGCTGATAACTGTGATGTGCTACCTCTGTATCACAGTGGCAGTGGCACTCAGAATTCACTCTCCTAAGTGGGCTACAATTATTGGAGCTATTACTAGGTGTTTCTGCGTGTGCATTGTTAGTTCCGCACTCTGTCACTGGGCTAGAGCACGGCGGGCTTTTCCTCGGAGACACAATTCTGTGTACTCCATCATTGGTATCCGAACGCGCAGTGCTCGTGTGCCCGTTTCGCTCTAGTTTTGCTATCCGACTCTTTACTTCTTTCATTCGTTTCGTGATGTTCGTAACCGCAATATTACCTTGGGTTTTTAGAACGCTAGGGATTTTGAGTGTGCTTGTGTCGCACGTCGCAAGCGACCTGCGAGTTGAGAAGTTACTCTTGCGATTTTCATTGCTCCTGTTGCTGCCGTTTTGGCTAGGCCTGCTACTTTTTGTGCTACCATTGACAATTGTTTTGCTTCTCCACATTCTTTCTTTATTGTTAGTAATTCCCCACAAATTTCTCCTATATGCGAAATTATAGTCTGAGTGTCCTTCTTACGCTGTTTCTCATCTTCTTCTTTCATTGATCGTAGAAAGCTCAGTATTGGGTTAATGTCATCTTTTTGATCCTCGTCACACATGGGCCATGAAACTCTGGACACCTGGGCACTAGAGCTCTGACGTGACCGAGCTGGCCCCTGTCTGCTCTCTTTCGTTTGATTATAAACTTCTGCTGCCGTCTCGACCTGTGTGCCTGTCTCTGTTTCATCCTCTACCTCACTGTCATAGTCACGGTCGCGACGTTGCTCTAAGATCGCGTCCAAATCACCTTCCTCATCAATGACCCTGTCATCCTGTCCTGCTAAACATGTGCCCATCTCACCTCCGAACCTATCCCCGTCAGTAACGTGCCCCTTATCCATTATAGTATCGACTTTTGTTTTAGCTTCGCTCACTAATAGTCGTGCCTTACTTCTCGTGATCATTCATGAGAAACAAAATTTATCTAAAATACACAGTAAAAATAATCTACTCCCTGTAGTTTTACACATAGACATAAAATTTCAACAACGCTGTTCCAAAGCTGTAATTACAAACACAATTTGATGTGGTACAGAAATCGCACACAAATCCGACAAAGTGCGATGTGGTACGGACACCACATCAACGAAACACAAAAAACAATGAACAAAAATTATATATACACTGAAAACAAAAACTGTAATCCTGCGCCGCTACTTAAAACTAATCACGGAACTACAAGAAAAACAAGTTGGGTATTAATCATTAAAGAAAAGTAGAGAAAAAGAATTTGAATGTTCCTACTAAGAATACTGTTTGTTAATCAGTGATTCACAGGAAAGATCCGAGGCTAAGGGTCGCCATTTTATGCGAAGAGCCAGGGCTAGCAGTGTATTTAACACTAAATTCTTCTAGAATCTACATATGTAAATGATGCTCTAAGCCCACCCCCCCCCCCCCCTATTCTAACTCCGACTTTTGCTGTTGCACATGGATTTAAAAAAATACGCTAACTGACTGTAATCAACCCTGCCAGTGGAGTAGAAAAGAGTTTGGCACCTGCAATAATTTAATTTGATAAATAAGTTAAATAAACGAAGGTTTCATTAACGTAGTGAGAAATGATAGGGGTGCTCTACCGATTAAAAGAATGAAAGTTCTGTCCAAAATAACAATATGATTTATTAAGACTAAACTCAAAATAATAAACAAAACCACATGAAACATTTGCAATACATCAAATTGGCTCAAATTGGATACTCAAACAAACGCTGTGAAGGTGAAGTTGTCCCTAAACTAGATTGTGAGGATTATGACGAAGTGGTATGTGGAGCCAATTCCTTGCCACTCAAATCTTAAGAGAGACACACAGCTAAACCAACATTAATTGCTGCTACATTAGTGAGAACTCAGACGATGAACACCCAAGACAGAACAAAGTTAGAGAAAGACGAACAGGCGCGCTCTGCTTACCTCTGATTATCACCTAGGAAAATCCCTATCTGCCGGTGCTGCGGACGTACATTACCAAACTGTCTTCTTAATTGCAAGAACACGATCTGGCGTACCGGAGGCGATGGCTGTTTGCTTCGACGTCCCGTCGTGGTGATGATAATGTCGCTAGTATAGCCCGAAACTAATTATCCTGGTCTGGTTGTTCCAGACTAAAGACTTCCTAGCAATACAAATGCGCCTCTGAGGGAGACGAAGAAAGCTCGCCACACAATCACTGACGGTACAGTGATTGATTTTATCAAGCGAAGTCACACTGTAACTCCGATACAGTCAACTTCAGCCAAAACTGCTCAAGACAGACAACATAGGCCGCTTGTACGCAGAATGCTCAGTTGCCAACTGTATTCAGAAAGTTACGTTGAAGACGAAACTTCAGCAACTTCGTCAAACAGTTACAATTAAATAAAAGTATATTAGACAGCCAACGGAGGGCCGGCTGTCCAGAGCGGCGAGGGCTCAGTCTTGTAACCTACTCCGACCGAAAGACGAGAGCCGACTACTCACCAGAGCACCCGTACAAACCGAACACAGAACATTCCCGCCCCCACGACAGTGGCCGTGGTTAACCGTTCCAATCAGCAACTCGAAAACCGGCGGAAAATTCCACTCTATTGCCGGAGCACTACCATTCCACCAATGGAGATTCTTGGCGCCAATTTCTGCGCCGATTTTGCTACGTCACGGAGCTATGCCCTGAGCAAGCCAATCACAGTTACTATACGGCAGAAAACGCGGGAATAAACAAGGCTGCTTGGGAACACAAGTCATTCCCACGCCTCGCTGGTAGCCCGACAGAAAGTGTTTTCGCTAAGTTTCTGTGAAGTAACGGAACCTCTATCCCAGCCGCTACTTGAGGCCCCTCCGGGCGTGTCTTTTGACAATGTCGGTGTCTGGAAAGCATTCACTCGACTCCCTCACACTCGTCGGCTTACCCTTTCAAGATCGGCAGATCCCGCCAGTCACTGGACCACCTGGGTGACGAGAGACGCTGCGTGGGAAGTCCGCGTGTGAAGGAATAGCAACTTTTCACCGCATGCAATTAGAGAGGAAGATCGTAAGATAGAAATATGAGAGGGGGCTCATGCCACCTCTCAATTTCATACTGTCGCTGTCCACCCTGCAGGCAAATGCCTGAGCTCGCTACAGAAATATTTGTCTCTAGTAGGCTTCGCATTAACAAAACGACGTTGTATGCTTCACGTTGGGCGCCAAAAATGACATTCGCATTTGCTAATGCGAAGATCACGTGCCTGTTAAGGCGTCTTCCATACAGACAAATATGTGTGATAAAATGCACATTCTTGTGACTTAATTTCTAGAATAATTGTTTCGTGTGCGTTTACTTTACGAACGGAGCGCCAGTCTGGTTACTGTTCGCCAATTAAAACGTGTTTGAATGTACATTCAGTTCTCAAAGAGAGAGTGTTCGGAATGTGTCACGGTAATAGGGGGTGATTAATGAAACATAACCGTTAGCAAGCACACGAACCCAACTTCTGGAAACAGGGACCAAGGGCGTGACAATTCTTTTACAATAAGAGATTGGCCGAGAAGGAACAAATATTGAGACTGGCACAGCATGGTTAGCACCTCAAAGCAGGAGTGGACAGTGACTCTCCTGGACCTCTGAACTGAGCTGTCCCGTAACAAAGTGTTGTTGTCCCTCTCTCTTCTTTGTAGCGTTGTGAACTCGCTGTGGTTCCTCCGTTGTTGGTTCTCCAGCCAACGAGGCTTTGTGTTACAAACTCGCGTTAGGTTTTGGATGACAACTTCGTTCATTTGTCAAACGAATTCCACCAGAAACACGTTGCTATTGGAAATTTCCAAGCTTAGCTGTCACGTGCTTCTGGCCTTATGTAATTTCCTTCCAGGGCGGTCAGGTTGCAATGGACTTGGCATTTTCTAGCGACGTATTCGGTGCATTATCTCCGTCCTGGCACTCGCGTTCTCCAGGGAGCGAGGTTCCCTGATCCCACGTAGATGTCTGAAGGTTCAACGACTTACTCCAAAGCAACTGCCGACAAACAGTTAACGGACCACTTCGAGGAAGAACTTTCCTTGTTGCAGCCGAAAACCTCCCTTTTACACGACGTGTTTCTCTGCGCTGAATCGCACATAGTGCCCACACGTGTATACATTAGCATATCTTAACCACGTATGCTCAATCACTATCGCTTGCCTGTAACTTCACTCACATATTCACCATTACATACACACATTTTTTTGACGGGAGCATTAGTTACCTCTGGGTATGTAACTTTGCTGTTGCGTGTACCATTGCTGCTGTGTGTTTTAGATCACGTTTCAAAAAAAATGTTCAAATGTGTGTGAAATCTTATGGGACTTTACTGCTAAGGTCATCAGTCCCTTACACAATACTTAACCTAAATTATCCTAAGGACAAACACACACACACCCATGCCCGAGGGAGGACTCGAACCTCCGCCGGTACCAGCCGCACAGTCCATGACTGTAGCGCCTCAGACCACGCGGCTAATCCCGCGCGGCGATCACCTTTCACTGACTAAGTTACATAGCTATGTTATTTTTGTGCCTGATTTTTCACTTTTTCCATTCGGTACAGGTCTTTCCTCATAGATTAAGTCTATAGTATCAAGCACTGACAGAAAGTATTCAATGCCGTGCTCTGGCGTTGTGACTAATTTTTCCCTAGTGTGCGATGGTAAACGACTTTTCTAAATTGTTTATACGTCTATCTGTGATATTGGTTTCGTCCAATAGCGTGTCTTGCTCAGGTATTTTTCAAAGTATCTGCGTAGACTATCATATTTGCCATTGAATGGTGCGGGGTTGAGTCTTTCTTGCACTGCCTCCGACCAGTATTTGTCGAGGAAAGCTCGTTCAAATTGTATATAAGTGCTGCAACGTTCAGCCACTTCAGTTCCTTGTGTATAACCCATGACATATCTGATTTTCTGTGCTTCCGTCCAGTTGCGTGGAAATACATGACGAAAAGCAGTGATAAATACTACTGGGTTCATTCTTTTACCTTCGGCAGTGCATTTAGGAAACTGTCGATGTCTCAGCAAACCTTCGTCTGCAAAAATAGTTGATAGACACGTGGCATTTTATGTTGTATTTGTGTTGTTATTAGAGTTACCTGTAACTCCAGTTGGTAATTGCTCAGGTGTTGGAGTTGTGGGTATGTTTACATTTTGCACTCTACAACTGTCACTGGTACCTGAAGTATGTCTCGTGACAATTTGTGGATAAACACCGACAGGCTGTGATTAGATCATAGTAGCCTGTGTATTATTTGCGTGCATATTTCGAGATCCGGTAACTTTTTCTTCTAAAAGATTGCGGATCCTACCTTCCACGGCTTGTATGTTAACGTTTACCTTTTTCACTATTTCATTTTCTTTTTCCTGAATAGCTTTTTCTGCTGCATCAGTGTATAACTCACAATCCGTTACTAACTTCTCCGCAATCGTATTACTCTTATCTAACGTATCTGCTTCAGCTGGATTAATGATATCATTTAGATTTTAACTGATCTTCCCTCTCTCCCTCCTAGCACATACAGAGTCAACTTCTAATGTTGCTACCCTTAAAGTATTCTCTTCTACAGCTAGAGGTACACTTTCATAGTCTTTGTTTAGTTTGTTAACGACAGTGGTTACCTTTTTTACTGTCGAACACAACTGGCTCTGTGTGGCTTGAATGTTTCTGTTCGCATCTGTGATTTTCTTTATCTGTTGCTCTATTAGATCGTGATGGTCGTTACAAGAATCTACCTTCTGTTTTAACTCCGTAACGTTACTGTCAACTTCAGAAAGTACTTCATGCATTATTTGTCTTTTAATATCATTCAATTTTTCGTCGCTTTCATTGCGAAAATTTTCGGCTAATTCATTGAATTTATGTGAGACCGTGTCTTGCAAATCCTTGAATACTTGCTTTTGTTCTTGTTTCATTGTATTTAGATCTTGCGTAACAGTGTTTTGTTGCTGTTTTACCATCTTCATATCTTGTTTCATATCACTGAAATTGGTATTCATTTTATCTAATTTCGTGTTTATTTAAGATAATAACTGCCACATCAGCACGCCAGTTGTTTTACTGTGGTTGCTGTCAGCTGCACTTTCCAAGTTAATGTTTGTGTTGTGAACAAGCTGTGTTTGTAACGTGTTGTCAAGATTCATATTTGTATCACTCTCCAATCTTTCATTCATGAGCGGTGTATCGCTCTGGGAGATGCGTGACATTGTCTCATCAATTGTAAACATTGTGTCGTCAAACTTATTCTTCTGCGGAGCGTCGCTATCATTTGTCACACGTGCAACACTCATCTCTGCCCTTAAACTTTCTGCGGTAGGCATGCATGGCACCAGAGCTTCAATTGTTCGATAGCGAAATTCTCCGCCATCTTGGCTGATTGCAAATGGTTCAAATGGCTCTGAGCACTATGCGACTTAACTTCTGAGGTTATCAGTCGCCTAGAACTTAGAACTAATTAAACCTAACTAACCTAAGGACATCACACACATCCATGCCCGAGGCAGGATTCGAACCTGCGACCGTAGCGGTCGCTCGGCTCCAGACTGCAGCGCCTAGAACCGCACGGCCACCCCGGCCGGCCGGCTGATTGCATTTTCACTATTGTTATCAACAATGGACATATTTTTCTGCCATGTTGTATGAACATGCAAAAATAAGAATTTCACAAAAAATGGAAAAATTTCGTATGCTGATTATTACACTTGATAATTGTAATTTATGCGATGTCAGTGCCTGTTTTACGTCTACTATGACACACAAACTAATGTGTTGCAAGTCTTTATGTTTTACTGACACACTGACACTGAAAAATTCCGGTAGATTTTCCACAAAATTCAAAGAAGGGAATAACGAGGAAAAGGTTTCTATCTGCATCAACAAAGGCGCTCCGAAGCGTAACCATGCAAGCAACTTTCGTAGCCATCCTACCTGCGCTGCACCAAACAAAACACCTTGCTATGGAAAATTTTACATAACCTGGGACCAACTCTTTTTTCTTTCCAAAATTTCTCCTCATTTTTTGCCTTTTTGCTTTACTTGCTCCCCATTGTGATTCACGCAAACAGAAAATACAGACAACTAGTTTTTATGGCTAATAACAATTTCATAGAAATTTCTTACTCTAACAGTGGTTAACAAACTGTATGTAGGCTGTTTAAGTTTTCTTATTGGCAACGTTACGTAGCGCTCTGTATGAAAATCACTGGCTGTGCTGTGTGCGGTCTGTGGCTAGTTTGCATTGTTATCTGCCATTGTAGTGTTGGGCACCGGCAGCTGGATGTTAACAGCGCGTAGCGTTGCGCAGTTGGAGGTGAGCCGCCAGTAGTGGTGAATGTGGGGAGAGAGATGGCGGAGTTTTGAAATTTGTAAGACTGGATGTCAATTATGACTATTAAGGTAAATACATTGTTTGTTCTCTATTAAAATCTTTCATTTGCTAACTATGCCTATCAGTAGTTAGTGCCTTCCGTAGTTTGAATCTTTTATTTAGCTGGCAGTAGTGGCGCTCGCTGTATTGCAGTAGTTCGAGTAACGAAGATTTTTGGTGAGGTAAGTGATTTGTGAAAGGTATAGGTTAATGTTAGTCAGGGCCATTCTTTTGTAGGGGTTTTTGAAAGTCAGATTGCGCTGCGCTAAAAATATTGTGTGTCAGTTTAAGCACAGTCTTGTATAATTTTTCTAAGGGGATGTTTCAAAACTTACTTACAACCAGTGTCCTGAAGTCCTGTCATGGCCGCCAGTTATATTATAATAAAAAAATAATTAAAAGGAAAGAATTAAAGGAAATTTGATTGGTAAATGTCCCTTTGCTTGCAATGAAAAGAGAACATTAGTACAATTGCATTATTATGAAATGTTCTGTGTGTACGAAATTGTGCTATTGTTCATTCACTTTTCCTTGTGTCGTTTCTTTTTTCTGTCTCCATCACTATATATATTTTAATTATATTTGTCGTCTTCTGAAAGCTTCTCCTTCTGTTAATTTTACGAAAATATGACTATGGACTTCTTTTCCCTCATTTCAATTGTAGGTGCAGGCCGCCGACTCCAGGGAACACCAGTACCTCTCCAAATGATATGAAATATGAAGTAATTCTTCTTAACTTACTTTTAACGAAAATACTTAATACTGTTATCAAGTATTCACTTTTTCAGAAACACATATAATATAAAAGAGTCGTAGCCCGTCATACTCCAAGCAGCACGTCTTAAGAAAACTTCTCTGTACGAGAGAATGACACAAAATCATATACAGAAAAGTGAATGATGTTTTATGGTCATTTGTCTACGCTTTACTGTGCATTCATAACTAATGTCTTTGCCGACGCTTATATTCGGTCTTTGATTCTGTCGTTATTGCTGTTTTATTTCTTAATAAATTTTAACTTTACCATATCTGGGGTCTTTTACCGTGTACCTACGCAACAGATGAAATAACAGGCTTAGATGGATCAAAATGAATGAGACAACGACGATTTAAAACAGCTACTTTTAGCCTCTAAAATGCGTCCTGAAATTCTTGAGACCACAGAAAGTAAGTAATTTTCTGACACAGCCCGTTCAGTGGAGCAGCAATTTGCGCAGCATTTGCAAGAAACGTAATGTAATACGTGAGCTTACCAATTACTGCCTGTAGCTCCTTAATGTTACACGGTGCTGGCAAATCTTTATTTGCAGACAAATGCTAATAAGCAGCATGAATGCCCTGCACGTTTATTACATGTTCTAAATATTCAACTACTTCGTTAAAGAAGGAACACTTTTCTTTGTTTCACTTCAAGCATGCCGTAGAAAAGAATTTAAACAAACAATCTAAATCTATCAAATGTTCAGCAGGCATACGACCCTTGACAATAATATCATCCATATAGTTTGTACATGAAGGGACTTTAGTTGTCAATTGTTCCAGGAAGCACTGAAAAACAGCAGGAGCTGTAACACTTCTGAACGGTGGTCTTTGAAACTGGAAAAGTCCCAGGTGAGTGTTTGGACCGCTCACCCAGAGGGCCTCAAGTAAATCAATTTTGGAAAAGAATATTCCCTATCGTAATGAGTCCATTAATTCACCCCAGTCGTGAGAGAGCAAATGAATCCACAGCAGTTTGTGGGTTTACTGTTGCTTTGATATCAGCACATAGACACAACGCTCCTGATGCATTTTTAAGAATAACCAAGGAGGCTGCCCATTGACTTGAAGAAATGGGCTGTATCACCCCATCGTTTCTTCATCACTGCAGTTTTGTTCAATATGTTCATGGACTGCACGGGGGACAGACCGAGCATGATAAAAAAACATGTTTGCGCATTGCCTCTAAGAGAAATTTGCGTCTCAAAATCTTTTGCCATTCCTAATCCTGGTTGAAAAGCTTCACGGGTAACACTTCAAAATGATTCAAATGGCTCTGAGCACTATGGGACTTAACAGCGGAGGTCATCAGTCCCCTAGAACATAGAACTACTTAAACCTATCTAACCTAAGGACATCACACACATCCATGCACGAGGCAGGATTCGAACCTGCGACCGTAGCGGTCGCACGGTTCCAGACTGTAGCGCGTAGAACCGCTCGGCCAACCTGGCCGGCCAGATAACACTGATTTGTGACAGATAGTCTTATGTACACAGGCTCTACGAACCAAACAAGTTTAAATCAAAAATGTTTGCAGTGTTTGTAGACCACATTCTAACGTCACAAAACATTGCTGGTAAACTGAGCACGCTGACTACTGTTATTTCGCGCCCGTTGCAGGGAAATAGAAGGAAAGTAGCCTACTGCAGCTGTGCGCCACTGATCCTTTCATATGCGTCTTTATTGATAAGGGAAACAAAAGTACCTCTACCTAAATGAAATTTAATTGTCTTTTGAGGCACTTTCAATCGGACAAAGGTTTGTTATTCTGTGTGTGAACTGCAGCAGAAGGGTCCGTGAAACGAAAATGCGAGCCTGCCTTGGCGCCAGCTGTAGCGATTGTGCCACATGACGTTCACCTCCTGTAAGCTGCGGCGCTGCCGCGTGCCACACCTATGCCTGCGACAGACAGACTGTCTGGATATGTCCTTCTCTTCCACAAGGCTAAAACAGTGTCTCACGACAGGGACAAACTTATCTGTCATGATCTGAAAACACTTAGGAGAAGAATTCCTCGCCTTACTCTGAAACACACCTCATATACAACGTGAATGAAAGGATCTTACCTTTACACTTCCTGATTAAACGAGCCCTGCTTTTATGTACTTTTACATTATCATGAACTGGATACTGAGTACCTTATGCACTATGAACGAAAGAAATAGGCGAAGTCTCAAAATAAACGTTAGTTGTGTCGACAATACTTTGAGACTCTACACTTGACAAAACTGTTTTCAGATCCGGATCAGACAATTTTAGGATAGCAACGCAGTTGTGTGAGTCTGACATTTTGTGTGATTGCATAACGTATAACATCACTGCATAACTTAATCCACATGAACACTTGAACCTACAGTGCCTTGTTAGCACTCTAAGTTTAGCAAGCCACTGTTTTAATGACTGATCAATGTGCTTATTAAGACGAAACAATTTAAATATCGTCACAGCGACATGAGTCTGTGATTCATAATGTTCGTCGAGTTTGCGAACGAATTCCTGATATGCAATATCTACTGGACATAATTCGGGAAACAACTAGATGCATGGACAGAACACGTTGGTTCTGACTGTCGATAGAAAAAATAAGCTTTGCGCGCTATACCTTTAAAGTTGTATGCTGTGAAGCGCGCTTCAATTTGGGTAACTTATTCCGACTACTTCTTTCCTTTAATGTTAAATTGGCGAAACTTGGGAGCAGCAACAGGTTCTGGAGCTGTTTGTTGCGGCAGTAAGGTTGCCATCTATTGTACAATGAGCAGCAGTCGTTCAATCAGCTGCGCCAGAAACTGAGAAATTTCTTGTTCGGGTTTGGAGAAAGTTAATCATTACTTTATAGGGGACCTAAGAATATAGTAATATTACGTTGGCCGATGTGACTGGCGGAAGACTAAAAATAACAGTAAGACAGATCAAGGTGGAATTCATCACACCAGAATAAACGTGGACACTTCATCGTCTCGATTGTGAGGTGTGAGACGGACGGAAGAACGCACTGGAGTACTGGAGTACACCAGCAACCATATATCTTGCATTTGTAGCGGCGGACGAAAACACACTTTAGACAATTGCGTCGGCACTACAGCGGTGGTTCAGGAGGAGGTCGAGAAGATACTACGGCACATACAAAATATTAGATCGCTTCATTAAAACCATAATAATCTGAAATACTTAGCTTGAAAACAATCCAGATCCAGAGGAATGTCGGTTGGTTGGTTGATTCGGGGGAGGGGAGCAAACAAACAGCGAGGTCGTAGGTCCCATTGGCTTAGGGAAGGATGGGGAAAGAAGTCGGCCGTGCCCTTTCAAATTAAGCATTCCTGCATTTGCCTGAAGCGATTTACGGAAATCACGGACGCGGGTTTGAAGCTTCGTCCTCCCGAATGCGAGTCCAGTGTGCTAACCGCTGTGCCAACTCGCACGGTCCCAGAGGAATGTCTATGTGTCTGTTATTGTCGCTGAACACTGTAAGTTGTCACTTAATATAACACAGAATGATAGTCTCTCCCAAAGTGCAATTGAGTGTGTATACAGTTGTGGCCTCTAACACAGCTCACGCTGCAGGATGTGAAGTAAGACGATGCTGTCGCCTTAGACAATGACTGGGCAGTGGGCCTGCTTAACGTTCCAGCAGCGATAGCACCTCTTGAGGTCACGCCTGTGCCAACGCCTGTCATTCACTGCTGTGTCAGGCAGCGACTGTCTTTACTCGCGGTTCCATCGTGAGGTACAACAGCGACGCCGGACTCAGTTCTTCACACGACACCACACGTATCACCGCATGGCATCCACAGAGGAACGGCCTCGTGGAGCATTGGGAGTGCTCCATGAAGATCGTACTCACGTGCCACAGATGGTGTTGGCCGGAGGCCCTGCCATGGGAGTCTGCACAGTACTTGAGGAGGACCAACAGGTTTCCCTGATGGAAGTCTTGTGTGGCTTAGCCTTTATGCTGCCAGCAGAGTTCCTCCTACTCACACCAACCCCAGACCTGGCAGGCCTGCCAGTATTAGGGCGACGAACGAAGAACTACATTGAAAATTCACAGCTGCCGCTTCGTACACTACACACAACTCCAGAAGCGTTCGTCCACAAAGTGATTTGCGACTATGCCATGCTAAGGTAGGACAGGATCCTGCCAGTTCTAGAGCCACCATATTCCTGACTATTTCCACTGTCAAACACGGCCTGCATACCTTGAACGTCTTACTAAACAACAACGAAGACGGTCACTCTATACAGATTCAAACCGACTCGGCTGCTCCGCGACCTCCTGACTTCGTACCCTATCACTTCGGCCAGCCCATATGTTGACCACAATGTCTACCCCTTGTCGACACGACATTGGCTACTATGCAGGCTGGCTGCCCGGCTTGCATCATCCTCGACATCCACGATTTCAACTCCAAATACATTAGAGTCAAACCAGTTGATGGTGGTCTCGTAATACGAGCAGATGCTCACCACGATGTTCCCGAAACATGCACTGCTCCGGTCGCCTGCCCCCTGCCTACCACGGCTACCCGGGCTTATCCTCTCATCTGTCAGCAGATGGTGTGATCAGCAGCACAGGCTCCACGCCACGCCACCGACTCTGCATCCAGCACATCCCCTGAGGCACAGTCCCCACTGGTGAGTCGGCACTCAGCTCACGCTCCCAGCATTTCCCGCTTGGTCGGGCCAGAGCGGGCTCCCCTCTCACCTGGCGCCATGTCGTATCCACGCCACCCACACCGTACACCAGACGCCGAGAAACGGTTCCATCGTATTCTGCAGCGCAGCCGGCCACTACACAGCGGGTCGGGCACATTTGTGCATACTACCTAGTCTAACGAACTTTATCAAGCGTCGCAATCCACGGTGCTTCGCACTACAGAAGGGGCGGGGAGAGGGGAGGGGGAGTTCCGTGGGAATATCAGCGCTAGGGACACTGCTGACCAGAGAGTCTCCATGGCGGTGTGGAATATCCGCGAGGGACACGGCAAAGACAGTACCGTCTAGGACCTTATTAATGCAGATGTGTTTTGTTGTGCTCTATAGTAATTTAAGTCTTTGTGCCGTGTGCTCCTGCGATTCGATTGCTCCTGTGTAGTGTGTTCGATCTGTTTCGATTCGCTTTGCGGTGCGCGGGTTGGTGCGCGCTCTGCGATTCCGTGCCGGAAGCCGAAAGTGAGTCTCGGGCAGAGAGGGAGACGAGCGGGCCCGGGCGGAGCGACGCGGGAAGATCGCAGAAGTCGCGTCGGCAGGCGGTGTGAGTGCGGCAGCTGCCTTGGGGCCGGCCGAGCAGCCGAACTGGAGGTGCTGCAGTGACTCGCTGTCGTTCGTTCTGTTTACGATTCAACCTTCCTCACGCTGTGGCTACGGGCCGGTGTTAATCTGGCCATTACCTTATTAGCGGCATTTGGATTAATATTGGTAAAGGTGAGCTGTTAGTTTGCTGCATCTGCATCTGGTGGAGTTACAGCGAGACTTCGTATTCTGACTTGCGCTGCTGAGCAGTGAGTGATCCCACGTCGCGTGTCGAAGTACTCACTTGTGCCCTGGTTGATTTACGTATCAACTGGAGCGCCTATGTGGGTGTGTTTGCTTAAATTGTTGATGATGTGTTTTACAATACCCTTACTTGAGTGTCTTTAAATTGCATTTCAGTTTGTTACTGAACTCAATGTCAGTTAAGTGACGCCCAAACTATCACGCTAATCAAGTAAAGTTTAAGTCTACTGTGACACCACTGTTTACCCGCCGGATTAAAATTAATTCAGTCTTAACCACAGCTAGGAATAATTCAAAGCTAATTGTAAGTGCCGTGTGTTTTTTTTTTTTCGTCCTTTTCTCTTACTCACTACTGTTGAGTGTTAAACTGTTTTGGAAACCCCTTTGACGTCATTCCACGGTGTGGTTTTAGAAAGAGTTCTGTGGGTGCTGTTGTTAACGGCTCCTGCTGCAACGGGGTGGTTTCCGGCCCACACGTCTGTCGCACGCCGGGGGTTCAGTGCCGACCGCCAACAGTGCGGTAACCTGTTATCAACCTCTTCGAATCACCGTCTGGCCTACGACTGTTGATGGATTTCTGTCATAAAATTCTAATTGAGGCACTGTCTTGTTAACTTGTCTGAACTGAATGTGCTTGCCTTGTTCATTACTGATTCTGTGTAGTTTAATCAGTGATAGGGCACTCGTTATTGTGGACCAGACTGTACTTGGCATTAATGGCATTGACTTGGTAAATCGGTGTGCTACGTAAGATTATAACGCAAGCGCCATTGTGGGTAATATTTACCATTTAACTATATACGAGTTGGTTCTGTGAATCATTGTGGCACACAAGGTCACGTAAGACAGTGCTGTAGCGCGCAGATATTGCTATACCTCTGTGGTATTATTTCCTGTAAGCCATTGTGCCCATTAGGTTATGTAAGGCTTAAATACAGTGATTAGTTTGGTAATTTTCTGTGTTTCGTAATAACATTTTATAAACATTAAAATTTTGGGAAAGGTTTAAATCTCATATTTGCAGATTGTTTCATGTTAGATTCCTTGTTGATTATTCATGTTAAATCAGCTCATGTACATTTAAATTGAACAAGTTATATGTCAATATGTTGTTACCAGTACCTTGCATGAATTTTCTTGCGTAATAAATTAAATTTTATATTCCATCCTCAATTTGTTGCTCAGCCTTGCACACCAGCAGCCCCGGCATCCTGCTCTCAACCATGAGTCTTATTACTCAATATCATTTCGAATCAGCTGGAGAAATCAATCACAAGCAGAATGTGTTGCGCTGTCCAATTTCCTTCTGACAGAATCGCAATCTATTCAAGCCGAGATGGTTTGGGTGTTTGCCCGTTGCGGCGCACAGATAATATTGTTCACTTTTCATATCTGTGCCGCACGTAGCTGAGTGATCTCTTTCTCTGAATGAGCTACAGAGGGTCCACATTTGACCTCATGAACTAACAGTGACTCTACGTTGTGGGAGGAGTGAAATGTTTGTAACTTTGACTCTTGAATAGCCCAGTAGATGGCAGCACTGGTTTCGAAAGTCGACCTTAACTGCTGCAAGGCTGATGGAGAGGTCAGATGTCCCTCTGATGCCTCCTTAGTGGTGGGCTGGCAGTCGTTGTACCACTATTCATCCATGTATGTACAAGTTATTTAGAAGACATTCGAATGTTATTGAACAAAAGAAACATGATTGTCCAAAAAAAGTAGAGGTGATGGCTGGGCATTCACAAAAGATGGGATTATAGATAGTAGGGAGCTCCAACGTTAGGCGCTGAGTGGGGCCCTGAGGGATGTGGCTGCCAAAGGGGGCGGGGAAGAATCTAGTGTACATACTGTGTGTATACTGGGAGAAGTCATTCCAGATGCGGAAATGGTGCTTCCATATGCCACGAACAGAACAGCGTGCAGCCAGCTGCAGGTCGTGGCTCATGCATGTCGATACCATCGATGTGTGTCGCTCTGGACTGGAAGAGATTCTGTCTGGTTTCTTCCTGACAGTTGAAGTGATAAGGACTGACAGTCCTGCTTGCTAGTGAAGGTGCACCTTATCACCTGCAGCATCGTCGACATAACCGATCGTGGTCCTTTTGTACACAGCCGAGTGGAGGGCCTGAAACAGAGGCTCAAGTCGTTCTGCCACCGTGTAGGCTGCAGACTGCTGCGGGTTTCGCTAAGTGTGTCAGGAGTCCACTACATACAGACGGTAGCTGTTCTGGAGGGGACTGGGCGATTGCTTAGGTTACAAGGTCACGGAAAATTACACAAAGGGCGTCATTCTGAAATGGTGCAGGGCAAACGCAGGAACGGAGACTTAGCGACAGTCGTGATTGTAGTTGTAAATGTTCATAACTGTGTTGGAGAAGAACCAGAGCTCGAAGCGCTAATTGAAAGGACTGAAGCTCAAACCTTTATAGGTACCGAAAACTGACCAAAGCCGGAAATAAGTTAAGCCGCAATTTTTACAAATGACTTAACCGTGTTCAGAAAAGATAGATTAAATACAAATGGTGTGGAGTGTTTATTGCTGCCAGAAACAGTTTATTTTGTAGTAAAATATAAAAAGACAGTTTCTGAGAGACAGTACGAGTAGAGGTTAACTTGACAACTGGAGTAAATTAATAATTGGTTCCATTTGCCGTTCTCCGGACCCAGATGATACAATTGCAGAACAGTTCAAAGAAATCACGAAACTCATTTCAGAAAGGTACGCCACTGATATAGTAGTACTTCGTGGTGTCTTCAAATGGTTCAAATGGCTCTGAGCACTATGGGACTTAACTTCTGAGATCATAAGACCGCTAGAACTTAGAACTACTTAAACCTAACTAACCTAAGGACATCACACACATCCATACCCGAGGCAGGATTCGAACCCGCGACCGTAGCGGTCGCGCGGTTCCAGACTGTAGCACCTAGAACCGCTCGGCCACTCCGGCCGGCGTGGTGTCTTCAATCTACCCTCGATGTGTTGGCGAAGGTAGAAGATGAAAGTCGGGGCGGTGGGCATAAAGCATGGTCCGAAATAGTACTATATGCTTCCTCAGAAAAATATTTTGAAGAGTTAGTTCAGGAACCCACTCGAACTGAAAATCGTTGGGAAAACAAACTTGACCTCTTGTTGTTGCTGTGGTCTTCAGTCCTGAGACTGGTTTGATGCAGCTCTCCATTCTACTCTATCCTGTGCAAGCTTCTTCATCACCCAGTACGTACTGCAGCCTACATCCTTCTGAATCTGCTTGGTGTATTCATCTCTTGGTCTCCCTCTACGATTTTCACCCTCCACACTGCACTCCAATACTAAATTGGTGATCCCTTGATCCCTCAGAACATGTCCTACCAACCAATCCCTTCTTCTAGTCAAGTTGTGCCACAAACTCCTCTTCTCCCCAATCCTATTCAATACCTCTTCATTAGTTATGTGATATACCCATCTAATCTTCAGCATTCTTCTGTAGCACCACATTTCGAAAGCTTCTATTCTCTTATTGTCCAAACTCCTTATCGTCCAAGTTTCACTTCCATACATGGCTACACCCCATACAAATACTTTCACAAACGACTTCCTGACACTTCTATACTTGATGTTAACAAATTTTTCTTCTTCAGAAACGCTTTCCTTGCCATTGCCAGGTCTACATTTTATATCCTCTCTACTTCGACCATCATCAGTTATTTTACTCGCCAAATAACAAAACTCCTTTAGTACTTTAAGTGTCTCATTTCCTAATCTAATTTCGTCAGCATCACCCGACTTAATTCGACTACATTCCATTATCTTCGTTTTGCTTTTGTTGATGTTCATCTTATATCCTCCTTTCAAAACACTGTCCATTCCATTCAGCTGCTCTTCCAAGTCCTTTGCTGTCTCTGACAGAATTACAATGTCATCGGTGTACCTTAAAGTTTTCATATCTTCTCCATGGATTTTAATACCTACTTCGAAATTTTCTTTTGTTTCCTTTACCGCTTCCTCAATACACAGATTGAATAACATCGGGGAGAGGCTACAATCCTGTTTCACTCCCTTCCCAACCACTGCTTCCCTTTCATGTCCCTCGACTCTTATAACTGCCATCTGGTTTCTGTACAAATTGTAAATAGGCTTTCTCTCCCTGTGTTTTACCCCTGCCACCTTCAGAACTTGAAAGAGAGTATTCCAGTTAACGTTGTCAAAAGCTTTCTCTAAGTCTACAAATGCTAGAAACGTAGGTTTGCCTTTCCTTAATCTTTCTTCTAAGATAAGTCGTAAGGTCAGTATTGCCTCACGTGTTCCCAAATTTCTAGGGAATCCAAACTGATCTTCCGCGAGGTCGGCTTCTACCAGTTTTCCATTCGTCTGTAAAGAATTCGCGATAGTATTTTGCAGCTGTGACTTATTAAACTGATAGTTCGATAATTTTCACATCTGTCAACGCCTGCTTTCTTTGGGATTGGAATTATTATATTATTCTTTAAGTCTGAGGGTATTTCACCTGTCTCATACATTTTGCTCACCAGATGGTAGCTTTGAGGGATGAAGTAGTGAAGGCAGCAGAGGATCAAGTAGGTAAAAAGACGAGGGCTAGTAGAAATCCTTGGGTAACAGAAGAAATATTGAATTTAATTGATGAAAGGAGAAAATATATAAATGCAGTAAATGAAGCAGGCTAAAAGGAATACAAACGTCTCAAAAATGAGATCGACAGGAAGGGCAAAAGGGCTAAGCAGGGACGGCTAGAGGACAAATGTAAGGATGTAGAGGCTTATCTCACTAGGGGTAAGATAGATACTGCCTACAGGAAAATTAAAGAGAGCTTAGGAGAAAAGAGAGCCACATGTATGAATATCAGGAGCTCAGATGGAAACCCAGTTCTAAGCAAAGAAGTGAAAACAGAAAGGTGGAAGGAGTATATAGAAGGTCTATACAAGGGCGATTACTTGAGGACAATATTATGGAAATGGAAGAGGATGTAGATGAAGATGAAGTGGGAGATACGATACTGCGTGAAGAGTATGACAGAGCACTGAAAGGCTAAGCCGAAACAAGGCCCCAGGAGAAGACAACATCCCATTATAACTTCTGGCGGCCTTGGGAGAGCCAGTCCTGACAAAACTCTACCATCTGGTGAGCAAGATGTATGAGACAGGCGAAATACCCTCAGACTTCAAGAAGAATATAATAATTCCAATCCCAAAGAAAGCAGGTGTTGACAGATGTGAAAATTACCGAACTATCAGTTTAATAAGTCACAGCTGCAAAATACTAATGCGATTTCTTTACAGACGAATGGAAAAACTGGTAGAAGTCGACCTCGGGGAAGATCAGTTTGGATTCCGTAGAAATGTTGAAACACGTGAGGCAATACTGACCTTACGACTTATCTTAGAAGAAAGATTAAGGAAAGGCAAACCTACGTTTCTAGCATTTGTAGACTTAGAAAAAACTTTTGACAATGTTGACTTGAATACTCTCTTTCAAATTCTGAAGGTGGCAGGGGTAAAATATAGGGAGCGAAAGGCTATTTACGATTTGTAGAGAAACTAAATGGCAGTTATAAGAGTTGAGGGGCATGAAAGGGAAGCAGTGGTTGGGAATGGAGTGAGATAAGCCTCTACATCCTTACATTTCTCCTCTAGCCATACCTGCTTAGCCATTATGCACATCCTGTCGATCTCATTTTTGAGACGTTTGTGTTCCTTTTTGCCTGCTTCATTTACTGCATATTTATATTTTCTCCTTTCATCAATTAAATTCAGTATTTCTTCTGTCACCCAAGGATTTCTACTAGCCCTCGTCTTTTTACCTACTTGATCCTCTGCTGCCTTCACTACTTCATCCCTCAAAGCTACCCATTCTTCTTCTACTGTATTCCTTTCCCCCATTCTTGTCAATTGTTCCCTGATGCTCCCCCTGAAACTCTCTACAACCTCTGGTTCTTTCAGTTTATCCAGGTCCCATCTCCCTCCTTAAATTCCCACCTTTTTTCAGTTTCCTCCGTTTTAATCTACAGTTCATAACCAATAGATTGTGGTCAGAGTCCACATCTGTCCCTGGAAATGTCTTACAATTTGAAACCTGGTTCCTAAATCTCTGTTTTACCATTATATAATCTATCTGAAACCTGTCAGTATCTCCAGGCCTCTTCATGTATACAACCTTCTTTTATGATTAAGTTGTGCTCTGTGCAAAATTCTACCAGGCGGCTTCCTCTTTCATTTCTTACCCCCAATCCATATTCACCTACTACGTTTCCTTCTCTTCCTTTTCCTACCATCGAATTCCAGTAACCCATGACTATTAAATTTTCGTCTCCCTTCACTATCTGAATAATTCCTTTTATCTCATCATACAGTTCTTCAAATTCTTCATCATCTGCAGAGCTAGTTGGCATATAGACTTGTACTACAGTCGTAGGCATGGGCTTCGTGTCTATCTTGGGCACAATAATGCGTTCACTATGCTGTTTGTAGTAGCTTACCCGTACTCCTATTTTTTATTCATTATTAATCCTACTCATGCATTACCCCTATTTGATTTTGTATTTATAACCCTGTATTCACCTGACCAAATGTCTTGTTCCTCCTGCCACCGAACTTCACTAATTCCCACAATATCTAACTTTAACCTATCCATTTCCCTTTTTAAATTTTCTAACCTACCTGCCCGATTAAGGGATTTGACATTCCACGCTCCGATCCGTAGAACGCCAGTTTTCTTTCTACTGATAACGACGTCCTCCTGAATATTCTCCACCTGGAGATCAGAATGGGAAACTATTTTAGCTCCGAAATATTTTACCCCAGTAAGCTGCATGCCCTCGGGAAAAATTACAGCCGTAGTTTCCCCTTGCTTTCAGGCGTTCGCAGTAGCAGCACAGCAAGGCCGCTTTGGTTAGTGTTACAAGGCCAGATCAGTCAATCATCGTGTCTGTTGCCCCTGCAACTACTGAAAAGGCTGCTGCCCCTCTTCAGGAACCAGACGTTTGTCTGGCCTCTCAACAGATACCCCTCCGTTGTGGTTGCACTTACGGTACGGCTATCTGTATCGCTGAGGCACGCAAGCCTCCCCACCAACGGTAGGGTCTATGGTCCATGGGAAACTTGACCTCTTAGCGACAAATAATCCTCAGCAAATAGAGAGCATTAGGACAGATACACACATTAGTGACCACAAGATTGTTGTAGCGAGACTGAACACGCAAAATACACCTATTTTTTAAAAAAAAGCAGATAAAAATTCGTTTGACGCCTTCCTAAGAGACATCCTCGACTCCTTCCAATCTGACTGTGTAAGGGTTGTCTACATGTGGTTTAAATCCAGAGAAATACAATCGACGAGATGTATACTGATCCACCACGGTACACAAACCAGGTCAGAACACTGTTGCAGAAGCAACGAAAAAAGCATACCAAATGTAAAAGAACGCAAAATACCCAACATTGGCAAAGATTTACAGACGCTCGAAATTAAGCGCGAACCTCAGTTCAAGACGCTTTTAACAGTTTCCTCAACGAAACTCTGACTCGAAGTCTGTCAGGAAACCCGAAGAGATTCTGTCGTACGTAAGGTACACCAGCGAAAGGACACAATCAGTACCTTCATTCCGTGACAACAATGTTGATGGTAGTGCCACTAAACCAGAGTTACTAAACACGGTTTTCCGAAATACCTCCAACAAGAAGACGAAGTAAATACTCCGGATTTCTAATCAGTAACTACGAACAACGTGAGTAACTTATAAGTAGATATCCTCCGCGTAGCAAAGCAGCTTAAATCACTTAATGAAGGCAAGGCCTTCTATCCAGGTTGTATACCAGTCTGGTTCCTTTCAGAGTCGCTACTACTTAGCAATCACATTCAAGTGCCCATATCACTAACGTAATTTTGCAGTAAGGTGAGATTTTGGTACTGTCCTCAAACATTATGAATTACCTCGAAGGTAACGGTCTACTGACACACAGTCAGCAAAGATTCAGAAAATACCGTTCTTGTGAAACACAACTAGCTCTTTTTTCTCACAAAGTAATGAGTGCTATCGACAGGGAATGTAAAATTCATTCCATATTTTTAGATTTCCAGAAGGTTTTATACACCGTTCCTCACAAGTTACTTTCAACGGCATTGCGCAGCTACGGAGTACCGTCTCAGTTTTGCGACTGGATTCGTGATTCCCCGTCAGAAAGGTCACAATTCGTAGTAACTGACGGAAAGTCATCGAGTAAAACAGGAATAAAATGTGGCAGTCCACAATGAAGCGTTACAGGCCCCCTGCTGTTCCCGGTCCACTCGTACATAGACCATCTAGCAGACAGTTTGTGCAGCCCTCTTAGGTTGTTTGCAGATGATATTGTCGTTTACCGTCTTGTAAACTCATCAGATGATCAAAACCAACTGCTAAATGATTTAGAAAAGGTTTCTGTAAGGTGCGAAAAGCGACAATTGAGTCTAAATAATGGAAAGTGTCATCCCCACGAATACCACAAGAAATCCGATAAATTTCGGTTACACGAAAAATCACACAAATATAAGGGCTATAAAATCAATTAAATACTTAGGGATTACAATTACGAATGATTTAAATTGGAACGATCACATAGACAATTTTGTGAGAAGAGTAAACCAAAGACTGCGATTTATTGGCACACTTAGAAAATGGAACAGGTCTACTAAAGAGATTGCTTACACTAATTTGTCTGTCCTCTACTGGAGTCCTGCTGTGTGGTATGCGATCCGCACCGGGTAGGATTGACGTAGGACATCGATAAAGGTCATTGAAGGACGTCTCATTTTGTATTATTGTGAAATAGGGGAGAGAGTGTCACGGATATTATAAGTGAATTGTGGGTGGCAATCATTAACCCAAAAACGTTTTTCGTTGCGGCAGGATCTTCTCATGAAATTTCAATCACCTACTTTCTGTAAGGCTTCAGGCTTTCCCGGTGTGGTGTTGTGACCTTGGAAAACCACGTCTTCTGCCGTAATCCGCGTCGAACTTGCACGTCATTTCGATCGCGTAACTAGCAATACTCATCAGGAGCAGGAGCAATTGATGAAGATTTAGTTATGTCAAGATGACAACTACTTTCTCCTCAGAGTGTGAAAATATTTTGTTGATGTACGCCTACATAGGGATAAATGATCATCATCATAAAACAAGAGAAATCAGAGCTCGCACGGAAATATTTAAGTGTTCGTTTCTCCCGAGCGCTGTTCGAGACTCGGTGGATCCTTTCAGGAACCTAGTTGTGAATTGCACAGTAATCATGTAGATGTAGATGTAGATATGATGACTAATTGGCACTAAGTTATGGATTTTGATATCTGCAGGCGCTTTTCGTGAGGTCTCATGTAGTTACAGAGGTGGTGATTCGGGTGATGTTGCTGGTGGACGTGATGGTGCTGCAGGCGATGCTTTATTCGTTTTGCTGCTGATGTTGTTAGTCGGTTAATGCTGATGCAGTTTGGAGATGGTTGTACGACAACGGCAGGATAGCTGCAGGAATAGCAGCAGCAGAAATACGGGCAGTTCCTAATGGCGACAAGGAAGATGATATTAAATGGTGCACTAAGAGAAAGAAGGAAGGAGGCCAGACAAGACATGGATTCGATTCGCATATAGACAGGGCGTTGCCGAACAGATAAGATTATACAGACCTGTGCATGCCTGTGAAAAGACTTGTGCCTTGTTTGATGCATACACAGTGAAGACGTTGAGATCAAAAGTAGAGACGAAAGCGAGAGGGATGAAGTTCAGCATTGGGAACGGTGGAGTGTAATTTCGAGGGAGCAAATTACGTCGCCTTGTGCGAGTGATGTACAGAGCGAAATGTTTGTATGAACGGAATTGAATTATAAATTATATGAACTGGATTTAAGATGGTTGGTTCTGAGCACTATGGGACTCAACATCTTAGGTCATAAGTCCCCTAGAACTTAGAACTACTTAAACCTAACTAACCTAAGGACATCACACACACCCATGCCCGAGGCAGGATTCGAACCTGCGACCGTAGCAGTCCCGCGGTTCCGGACTGCAGCGCCAGAACCGCTAGACCACCGCGGCCGGCCTGGATTTAAGAGGTAGTGGTTTGGATTTGCGTTTGTGTGAGTATGTGGATATGTTTTATCGCAGGTGTCGCATATTGCATATTGGAACTAAAGATTAGGGCCATGTCTGAGATGGTAGGATTCCTTACAGTGAGTTAAGGCAGTTTTGGGATAGGTTATCACTCTATTTGACACAGAGCAACGGCGAGTTCCAGAGGCAGCTTTGAAAATTTGAACTTTTTGTTATTTGTGGCACTGTAGAAAACAGTTAAGGATGAGATGATTAGTTGTGGATGAGGATCCTGACGACACACTGACGAGAAAGGTTAAACTGGAATTACTTCTGATACGGAAGGCTTCATGTATGTTTAGGTCTGGACGAAAATGTATGTCCGCTTCTGTTTCATCAGTGGTGCTGCGTTCAGCTGCTGCTCTATGCGAGGAACAGGGAGACGATTTTATAAGGTTCATTTCCAAGGGTTCAGTCGTCAGGGAGTCATTCTGTGCTTTCTTGAGATGAGGGATTGAAATTTCATCCGTAAACTCTTGCGCTGAACATTTTCTGGATGGGAGCTTTGGATTCTAGACCTAGGCGGTGGACCCTTCAGCTCTGGTGGAATTTTCTGCCGGAAATGCTAGTTACTGCTGTTGTTCCAGCAGTTGTCGCTCGGAATGGTGGCGATGGAATTGACCACGGTGCTTAAGACGATGGTGAAGGTATGGCTGTTCGTCCGCTTGCTGGTAGTGGTCTAGGTACCAATAGTGGTCTGGACGCAAGAAAAAAGGGAGTGCAGTGCTGAATGTTCTGATGTTTGGCCAGGCGACCGTCTGTAGGACTGTGGTATGGCCGTACCAGAGCTCCTGCTGGTGGGTCTGGGGACAGTCTGCGAGGAGCGGGATGAAAAGAAGGAGAACCGTGGTAGGTTGAACTCTGTGTAGAGCCCCACTCATAAGCGGTGCGAATATCTGAATAGTAAGGGTAAGAAGGGCCAACACTGCCCGTCTCGGTAGCTGCCAGTTCAGCGCGGCGGACTGCTAACCTAAGGAGGCAAGTTCGATTCCGGCCAGGTCGGAGATTTTTTTTCCTCTTGGGGACTGGATATTATGTTATCCTTACGTTCGTATCGCCTGCCTGCCTGACTTCCTTCTATTGAGATGGATGGCCGTATGGGTACGTCCTAAAAGTCAAGCCAATAAAAAGCCATGACAGGGTGATAGGTGTATGAATGGAGAGTAGGCTTCCGCGGCCAGAGTCAGTCGACATAAAGGTTTTCTGGGTTTGGTACCGCGTCATAATGTAAAAACTACTGCTGCTATAGAAAAGCCAACGTTTCGGCCACGATTGCAGCGGCCTTCTTCTGGGTCTAGTCCAAATATTTGGCGATGAAGTGATAATAATGACGTTCATTGTTCTGATTATGCATTACTTACATGCAACGGAATAATCATTGTAAAAGGTAATGCCTGTAGTTCAAAGTTTATTTCGATGATCGTAACCAAAAGAATGTGTTACATAATGCTGCGATTCATTGTGACCCCACCGCCCTATTTTGGATGGACAGTCCAACAAACCATATCCCATAAATCTGTATACAATGGTCTCATTCCAGAGCTTCGTGGTAGAGATGACTTTTACCTTACTATTAGGAGAGATCGTAATATTCGTGAGAATTATTGCACGTTAAACAATGATTAGATATGTTAAGTACTTGTCTGCACTTACTCAACATCCATAAAGAACCATTAAAGTTTAAACTGACACTGGACTTTTAATTACGAATAAGATCAGTCATTATTATTTGATTAAATTACTCAGACTCTGCTTTTATGCGTGTCATTATCGAAATACTTCCAGCATGCGAAGTTGAGAATAATGATAATGTTTTCCGTATGAAATATTTTTAGAAGCGTATTTGTTGGTGTGAATATTGTCTTAACTCCATGTTTCTTTCACCGATAAAATTTTGTTTATTGTTGTTGTTAACTTTTAATGTTTTATCTTTTGCTGACAACACTTTTGAAAATTATCTTCCGCCCTGAGTTTAAAAGTATCAACAAAGGGCTATTCATTATTTTGTCAATTATGGACAATTTATTAAAAATTATATCACAATTTTGTCCATATGGCTGCGGTGGGGAGAGGGAACGGGAGTGGAGGACGTAAAACTAATTGGATAACGTAGAAATCCAGAAATAGTGATTGATCCATGAGAAAAGTCGAATGGGACATGTGTATCAGTCGCAGTATTCACTCTGACCAACATTACTCAAGCAGTTGTAATAAAAATATCTGCAACATGGCAACGGTGCTCCCTGCCGCCGTTGGATAAGCAGCTGCAGCAGCAAGTCGTATACTCCTAGCTCACTCATTTCTTACATAGTTTAATTCTTAATTTCTTTGCGTGTTTTTGGTACTTGCATTGTTTGATACATAAATTTCGGGCGTATTATAGTATTTGAGAGTTGTAGCATCGCGTTTTAGTACCTGAATAGTGTAAAATCGCGTAGTCTCCTTCCGCTGCCGAGCAGTGTGTCAGCAGTGCGCAAGTAGCAGCATTACTGCATTTACTAGGCAATCTTGTATTTTAATAACCGTTTAAATTTTGTCGATTTGTTTGCGCTCTCTGTAGATTAGTTCAGACGTTCTTTGCAAAATAGTTTTTAGCATGGATAGGGACTGCAACTGCTGTGTTCGGATGCAGGCTGAGTTGGCATCCCTTCGCTCCCAGCTTCAGGCAGTGTTGGCTTCGGTCACACAGCTTGAGGCTGTTGCCAATGGGCATCACTGTGGGGGTCCGGATGGGGGTTTGTCGGGGACGGACAGCTCGTCCCTCGCATCCCCCGATCGGGCTAAGACTGTGGTTGCGCGGGATACTGCCCGCATTGAGGCTGATCCCTCACCTGTGGTAGAGTGGGAGGTCGTCTCAAGGTGTGGCAGGGGGCGAAAGACATTCCGGAGGGCTGAACGGAAGGCCTCTCCAGTTTGTCTGACGAACCGGTTTCAGGCTCTGTCTCAGGCTGATACTGATCTTCGGCCTGACATGGCTGCTTGTCCTGTTCCAGAGGTTGCCCCTCAGTCTGCAAGATCCGGGCGGTCGCAGAGGGTGGGCTTACTGGTAGTTGGGAGCTCCAACGTCAGGCGCGTAATGGGGCCCCTTAGGGAAATGGCAGCAAGAGAGGGGAAGAAAACCAATGTGCACTCCGTGTGCATACCGGGGTGAGTCATTCCAGATGTGGAAAGGGTCCTTCCGGATGCCATGAAGGGTACAGGGTGCACCCATCTGCAGGTGGTCGCTCATGTCGGCACCAATGATGTATGTCGCTATGGATCGGAGGAAATCCTCTCTGGCTTCCGACGGCTATCTGATTTGGTGAAGACTGCCAGTCTCGCTAGCGGGATGAAAGCAGAGCTCACCATCTGCAGCATCGTCGACAGGACTGACTGCGGACCTTTGGTACAGAGCCGAGTGGAGGGTCTGAATCAGAGGCTGAGACGGTTCTGCGACCATGTGGGCTGCAGATTCCTCGACTTGCGCCATAGGGTGGTGGGGTTTCGGGTTCCGCTGGATAGGTCAGGAGTCCACTACACGCAGCAAGCGGCTACACGGGTAGCAGGGGTTGTGTGGCGTGGACTGGGCGGTTTTTTAGGTTAGATGGCCTCGGGCAAGTACAGAAAGGGCAACAGCCTCAAAGGGTGCGGAGCAAAGTCAGGACATGCGGGGACCAAGCAGCAATCGGTATTGTAATTGTAAACTGTCGAAGCTGCGTTGGTAAAGTACCGGAACTTCAAGCGCTGATAGAAAGCACCGAAGCTGAAATCGTTATAGGTACAGAGAGCTGGCTTAAGCCAGAGATAAATTCTGCCGAAATTTTTACAAAGGTACAGACGGTATTTAGGAAGGATAGATTGCATGCAACCGGTGGTGGAGTGTTCGTCGCTGTTAGTAGTAGTTTATCCTGTAGTGAAGTAGAAGTGGATAGTTCCTGTGAATTATTATGGGTGGAGGTTACACTCAACAACCGAGCTGGGTTAATAATTGGCTCCTTTTACCGACCTCCCGACTCAGCAGCGTTAGTGGCAGAACAACTGAGAGAAGACTTGGAATACATTTCACATAAATTTCCTCAGCATGTTATAGTCTTAGGTGGAGATTTCAATTTACCATATATAGACTGGGACACTCAGATGTTTAGGACGGGTGGTAGGGACAGAGCATCGAGTGACATTATACTGAGTGCACTATCCGAAAATTACCTCGAGCAATTAAACAGAGAACCGACTCGTGGAGATAACATCTTGGACCTACTGATAACAAATAGACCCGAACTTTTCGACTCCGTAAGTGCAGAACAGGGAATCAGTGATCATAAGGCCGTTGTAGCATCCCTGAATATGGAAGTTAATAGGAATATAAAAAAAGGGAGGAAGGTTTATCTGTTTAGCAAGAGTAATAGAAGGCAGATTTCAGACTACCTAACAGATCAAAACGAAAATTTCTGTTCCGACACTGACAATGTTGAGTGTTTATGGAAAAAGTTCAAGGCAATCGTAAAATGCGTTTTAGACAGGTACGTGCCGAGTAAAACTGTGAGGGACGGGAAAAACCCACCGTGGTACAACAACAAAGTTAGGAAACTACTGCGAAAGCAAAGAGAGCTTCACTCTAAGTTTAAACGCAGCCAAAACCTCTCAGACAAACAGAAGCTAACCGATGTCAAAGTTAGCGTAAGGAGGGCTATGCGAGAAGCGTTCAGTGAATTCGAAAGTAAAATTCTATGTACAGACTTGACAGAAAATCCTAGGAAGTTCTGGTCTTACGTTAAATCAGTAAGTGACTCGAAACAGCATATCCAGACACTCCGGGATGATGATGGCATTGAAACAGAGGACGACACACGTAAAGCTGAAATACTAAACACCTTTTTCCAAAGCTGTTTCACAGAGGAAGACCGCACTGCAGTTCCTTCTCTAAATCCTCGCACAAACGAAAAAATGGCTGACATCGAAATAAGTGTCCAAGGAATAGAAAAGCAACTGAAATCACTCAACAGAGGAAAGTCCACTGGACCTGACGGGATACCAATTCGATTCTACACAGAGTACGTGAAAGAACTTGCCCCCCTTCTAACAGCCGTGTACCGCAAGTCTCTAGAGGAACGGAGGGTTCCAAATGATTGGAAAAGAGCACAGGTAGTCCCAGTCTTCAAGAAGGGTCGTCGAGCAGATGCGCAAAACTATAGACCTATATCTCTGACGTCGATCTGTTGTAGAATTTTAGAACATGTTTTTTGCTCGAGTATCATGTCGTTTTTGGAAACCCAGAATCTACTATGTAGGAATCAACATGGATTCCGGAAACAGCGATCGTGTGAGACCCAACTCGCGTTATTTGTTCATGAGACCCAGAAAATATTAGATACAGGCTCCCAGGTAGATGCTATTTTTCTTGACTTCCGGAAGGCGTTCGATACAGTTCCGCACTGTCGCCTGATAAACAAAGTAAGAGCCTACGGAATATCAGACCAGCTGTGTGGCTGGATTGAAGAGTTTTTAGCAAACAGAACACAGCATGTTGTTATCAATGGAGAGACATCTACAGACGTTAAAATAACCTCTGGCGTGCCACAGGGGAGTGTTATGGGACCATTGCTTTTCACAATATATATAAATGACCTAGTAGATAGTGTCGGAAGTTCCATGCGGCTTTTCGCGGATGATGCTGTAGTATACAGAGAAGTTGCAGCATTAGAAAATTGTAGCGAAATGCAGGAAGATCTGCAGCGGATAGGCACTTGGTGCAGGGAGTGGCAACTGTCCCTTAACATAGACAAATGTAATGTATTGCGAATACATAGAAAGAAGGATCCTTTATTGTATGATTATATGATAGCGGAACAAACACTGGTAGCAGTTACTTCTGTAAAATATCTGGGAGTATGCGTGCGGAACGATTTGAAGTGGAATGATCATATAAAATTAATTGTTGGTAAGGCGGGTGCCAGGTTGAGATTCATTGGGAGAGTGCTTAGAAAATGTAGTCCATCAACAAAGGAGGTGGCTTACAAAACACTCGTTCGACCTATACTTGAGTATTGCTCATCAGTGTGGGATCCGTACCAGATCGGGTTGACGGAGGAGATAGAGAAGATCCAAAGAAGAGCGGCGCGTTTCGTCACAGGGTTATTTGGTAACCGTGATAGCGTTACGGAGATGTTTAGCAAACTCAAGTGGCAGACTCTGCAAGAGAGGCGCTCTGCATCGCGGTGTAGCTTGCTCGCCAGGTTTCGAGAGGGTGCATTTCTGGATGAGGTATCGAGTATATTGCTTCCGCCTACTTATACCTCCCGAGGAGATCACGAATGTAAAATTAGAGAGATTAGAGCGCGCACGGAGGCTTTCAGACAGTCGTTCTTCCCGCGAACCATACGCGACTGGAACAGGAAAGGGAGGTAATGACAGTGGCACATAAAGTGCCCTCCGCCACACACCGTTGGGTGGCTTGCGGAGTATGAATGTAGATGTAGAATGTAGATGTAGATGAAATAACACTGGAAATGACAGGTAACTAATATTCTTTTAGAAGTTATTTGATGATAACTGCGAATCCACAGCCTTTGTGAAATTTTTAAAGGAAATCATTTCCCTTTTTTGTTGTTAAAACATTATTTATTGCGATTTCAGTTTCGACACGTTGTCATTGTCAAGCATTCTGAAAACAATCAGTCGTCAAATATAATGTACATAATTCTGAAATTGATAAACATCGAAAGTGAACATTTTAAAGCTACTCACGTGGAATGTTGTTACCCGGAACTGCTTCAGGAAGGTTTTATAAACTAGTTAATCCTGAAAAATATTCTAGACCATGCTATGCTTATTCGTACCTCTCTTCTTTCCTACATTTATGTATTTCTTTCGCTTGTTTTACGTAGGTGGACCGCTGTTTTTGTCTATATCTGAGATTTTATACCGTCTTCCACATATTTATTTTTAGATATTGTTTTAGTTTGACATGATAGTCACTTAAAAATTTTACCTACTTTTAATCTTTATTCTCAGTATCATTTGTAGTTTCCGTTTTTATTTTACACGTATTTCCGTAACCTTTCTCTTTTCTACGCGCACATTTCACAAACCACGTTATATCGACTCCATATAGTAGCATCTTTCGACTGCATAGCTCATACTGTTTGTATCCTTACATCTTTGCCGCTGTTGTGATCCAGTTACCCCGCCTAATACACGAAATTTAGACTTCAGTGTTTACACCATTATTTCATCAGCTCTATAACATATATGCTACATAGAGTAACTAATAAATTTACCTAATCCAAATGCTCTTACACAGAATGGCACAGCTTTGAGTTATTGAGTCGGTCACAACATCCCACGTAAGAACCTTTAAAATTTTCACTTTCATTGTTGTAACTTTCAAAATTATATGTATTATATTTGATTGCCGATTGTTTTCAGAATACTTGAATGTGTCGAAACTGTAGTAGCAATGTTTTAACAGCCAAAAGCGGAAATACTTTTATTTAATAATATTCTTTTACTTTTAGAATATTTTACTTGTTTTTATTAATTTAGTGTAATCGTGGCATATACAGGTTTTTGTTTCCTATTCCTGAAATCTATAGTCATAAACATTTTTTGGCAGTCTCATGCGTACCAAACAGAAAAACATGTATGCGGGCTTACACCGTTCGTCATGCAACATTTGTCGAACAGTAGTTGCAAAGTCGTCTGATATGTACTGTGTATGCTATGAAGCCTTTATTTACCCTTTGACACAATACGGTCATTTGTTATGAGACCTACGTAGATCGCTACGAACGCCTTCCGTTAATGTAGCTGATGTGTTACGCCATGTGATGACAGTGTATTGTGTACCGAGCGTGTTTTCTCAGACGTACGTTGCTACCAGTTTTACGTTTTTTCCCTCGAGAATTCCCCTCCTTTTAGCTCGCGTTTACAGCCCGAGTAGACGCTGTGCAAAGACCCGGAAGCAGGTCCCCGTAATAAATGGATCGGCGTCCTCGGGGAAAGACGCCGGACGGCCCGGAGAGGTGGAGACTGGACACCTGATGTGTGACGTCGCTACGCGTGGGCGTGGCCGGGGGGGGGGAGGGCGACCGCTAGCCCCTCCCCTCCCCTCCCCTCAGCTCGCCAGTTCCACTCGTCTGTCTCTGGACGCCTCGCCTCGGCTGTAGTATAAGAGCGCGGCGGCGACCGCGGCGGGCACAGTTTGAGCGGCTGCCTCTCGCGCGATGACGATGACGTCGACGCGCCCCGGGACCGGCCTCGCGGTGCTCTGCCCGCTGCTGCTGCTCGCCTCTGCGGCGGCTGCCGCTTTTCCACGCTACCTCGCAGGTGAGCGCAGCTCCCGCACCAGAGCCAGTCGCATAGCTCCGGTGTCTTCTCTCGCGGTTGCTGTGGTACGAGTGTCGCCTTCACAGTAGTGTGTGTTCGTCACTTGCTGTTTCTGTGTGCACGCGAATGAGGTTTTCTGGTATGTCAAAGACACATGTTCTATACCTCCTATGTTTAAACAGAGGACAGAATACCGTCGAAGATTCACTTATTTAAGCCCAACTGTTTTGTGTCTACATTTTAAGTGTATGGTGTCATACTCTTTCCTTCTTGGCTTGTGGGACTGTGTATGTTGGCATGCAGAAATGCTGTCGCAGTGAGTATTTTCAAAACAAGTCACCTCTTTTTATCATTTACGTCGATTTACGTTCCTAGAGGGAAATTTCGTAATGATTTTACGAGCGCATACAGAAGAATATAAACATATTTCTTCCAGTGACAGAATTTTAATTTAGCTCGTGCGTACGCTATAACTTATAAGCATTTCCATCTTTCATATTATTATTAGTGCACCGTGTATGCATTTGGAATAACAATAGTAACACATGCGGCTCGCACATCAGTTAAAGCTTTCCGACACGGAGACTTTTGATGGTCGCGTGTCGAGTAACGTTTCAGTTGAGGCTGACTAGACCCGTTCCAGTAATTTCCAGAACAGAAAAATCCGACCTGGAAACCGGGAACCGAAGCAACATTGCCGCCATTAGTGAACAACGCTAACCACAAAAGATTTTTGAATACTCTCAACAAGAATTTTTTAAAACTTAACGTTGTGCAAGTGACTGAAAAATCACAACTTCGAAAAAATACGAAAGGTTATGTTTTTACGCACTGCTAGCGACGCCGTTAGTGATAGAGCGGTCGCTCATATGGAACAGTGACGAGAACGAAAATCTGGCGAGTTCTTTTCAAAGGAATCGTCTCAGCATTCACCCTTTAAAATGCTCTCCGGAACTCTTAAAACGCCCAGTACACGTCGAGGTGAGAATTAAAACAATATTGCTGTCCCTCGTGTATGTCATTACTGTGGGTTATGCATGACTACTTGAATCTCTTAGAAAATCATCCGTCCTCTTATTTTCATTATCACTTGCTGGTACTGATTACGATTACTTTTTGTAATTACAATGAATAACACAAAACAGTCGTTGGTTTCGAAATTCATTATAATCATTACCTTAAATTTCCTATAGGACTTATCAGAGCTGGTTTCAAGTGTACGAATAAGAATGTCGAGTATGACTTCCATATCAACATACGCACCTTTTTCTCGCGGGCAGTGGTGGCAGCAGTGCCTTCCAACCTTCAAGTTGTAGAGAAACATGTAACAATACTACGGACAAAATATTACCGCACTTATAATACGTTATTCTAATTCACTCCCAGGGACACGTATAGCTCGTTATATACCAGCTACCTTACTCACACTGTTTCACTTCACCCTGTCCACCTCTTTCTTTGCAAGACTCGCTTCAGTTCTCTCCCGTGTGCATGAAGGTAACTGAAACAAGAAAAAAGCAGAATCAAAAGCATTCCAATATCAAAACACATCATGTACAAAATATACATTTTATCTGTCTAGATATTACACAGTATACATTTTATCTGTCTAGATACCTCACTTGATGAAGAAGATCTTACATTTAACACGTCCCTCTACAATAAATGGAATTTAAAAACAAAAAAATGTTCAAGTGTGTGTGAAATCTTATGGGACTTAACTGCTAAGGTCATCAGTCCCTAAGCTTACACACTACTTAACCCAAATTATCCTAAGGATAAACACACACACCCATGGCCGAGAGAGAACTCGAACCTCCACCAGGACCAATGTAAAAATCGCCGTACACCACAAAAACAGAATGAAATTTAGTAATCCTTAAACTGATTTCTAACTCTGTGTGTCATTTGCTCGTTTGTAAACTTTGGTTCTGTGTGCTACTTTTTTATAAAATTCATTCAACATTTATGGGCTCAGTTTCACTTAATTTAACACACTTCATTTCAATGAGATAAAAAAACGTGTTTACGAATTTTAACCGTAATCTGCCCTGCTGTTTTTAAGTAAAATATTATCTTATACACCTACAGTGACGGCAGAGTCAATATATTTAGACGTCTACATTTATCACTGCAGGAGTGTGTTGGAGGCTAGTTAATAATGAATGCATTTGAAACCTTATCCTGCACCCTTTAAAAATTTTCTGTATTAATATGAGTTGCATTTCCGCTTATTATGCAGCTGTATCAAAGAGAGTGTATTTCCATTTACTGTCCCTGACATTTACTTCATTTCGGTTATGCTAATGTTTTCTCTGCAACAAACTTTCAGTATGTGATTTTCCCATGCCATGTCTCCATCAGTCGTTGCATCTTTCAATTTATAGCTGACTATTTCGTTTATAACTGATAATCCAGGCTCAAAATTGGTATCATTTGGCTGCACTGTCCTGTTTTCATGCATCTGCATGATTTTCGTCTTTGTTGCATTTGCTACCAAATTGTTCTCACTAAAATATCTATTAACCTTTTAACCTATAGAAAAACTCTTCATTGCATTTCTCTTGATTAGTTTGTTCTTGTTATAAGAGAAGTGTCATCACACATTGTGAACTATCGATGAAGGCATGTCGTTCACGTAAACCCCGTTCATGCATGAAAATTTCGAGTATAAGACTTTATACAATGGAAAAAATGTGTTAAACTCGAACATACATTACATTATAAAGATCATGTATTATTGTAGTACGACGAACATTTACAAGCCGTCAATCATCGCCAAGCACGTAAGTCCTGCTTGCGCCTTCGAATTCCCCAACACACAAACACACACAACGCGAACTACTAATCAAATTCATTACGTTCTGCACGTACGTGTTTGCTGTTATGGGTATTCAGTAGCTCTGAAAGGTCATCTACAGCTTAAAGCAAAAACGTTTCCACTGCAAAGCAGCGTTCAGTCCGTCTGATGTAACGTCGTTGTCTTCACAACAGTGTACGCCTGACTGCAATTTTTTTTTTGGCCAAAGTTGACTTTTTTATTTTACGTTTTGTTTGCGGCAGCGCGTAAGTTTCGTAATAAGAGTACATGCTACAGAGTCATACGTGTCTCCAGACTCAAAAACTTACATATTGTGTATGTACTCTAGGAAGTAATGTAATTGCACAGGCTTTTACTGTTGTGGTGAAAATATACATTGTACTAGCAACAGACGAAGAAGTTCTCGTCAAAAATACCAAGTGGCTGAGGAGACAATTTTTCCATTGGTTTTGTCGGTATTTGGTGTCCCCTATGTGTGTTTCACCCATGGCCACCTCCTACACGGGAATACATTTCGTGCGCTTGCCATTAATTAGCATTGGCTAAAGTATCTGTTATTCATTTTAAAAAGGTATTTGATTGTTTCCGTAAAGGGATGCGTGAACAAGAGGCGTTAATTATTTGTAAATGAGTTTTTTTTATGAATCGTTACGTAGTGCAGCAAGTGATGATACAAATTTTTGCACCGAACTCCGCTCCACACGCACCTCAGAAGTTCAGTGAAGGTCAGTGGAAAACTAGCCAGGACAGGTGCTAAAATTCGATTTCATGTTCTTCAAATCACACCTAAACAGAGGTAGCGCTGTGAACTGTGGTTTCGTTATGTATGTAACACAGTGCTCCTATTAGGGAATAGCATGAATACGGTAACAAAAATGGATCACCTCAAATACCGGTCCCCCCCCCAAACGTTACCTACAACTTTTCTATAGGGAACTTTGGAATACTCTGGAACTGCTGCAACGCTACGGACCAGATATATCCGTGCTTAACGGTAGGATTTGGGCACTCCGTGACATAAGCTTGTTTGTGGCTTCCATAAAAATCATCTTTTGTGATATAAAGGTGAGCCTTCACTCGTCGAAGCACGGTATGATCACTTTTGACGTTTGCTACCGAGTTCGAGAAGGTAATGGAAGTCTGGTGACTGTTTCCCGTGTGTAGATGCTCAGTTTGAGTGGATAGCATAGCAACGTGGCTAGAAAAGTGATCGAGTTTTTAAGTCACTTGTATGCAGTATATTCCACGGCTCTATACACAGACTTGTAATATGTAACAGGTGATGAAGTAAGACCCCTTTTTAATAAATCCAATTGCCTGCATAAAAATACCAGTTCACCCTTGAAAATATCGAAACAGAACCAGCAGGTGTCTTTCAATGTTCACAAAAAGAACTTTTGGTATAGACAGTACTATAGCAAATTCTTCTACACGCCCCAACTACCACAAAAAATCTGCACATAGATTAGTGCTATAGAGCCCACAAATTGCCAGATACAGAACTCCAGCAAGAAACAGAAACCACAAAATTTACTGCAGTAAATAATGGATATGATCTTTCACGCACTAATACGATGTCACAACAAATAAAAAACAAACTGAACAAACAACAGCAAACTACACTCACAAATGACAGCTGACCAGCAGTGAAATATGTAAAAATTCCGTTTCTTGGTATAGCGCCTGATAGATTAGCTAGGTTATTCAAAAACACAGGCAAAAAAAAATCAGGTTCAGTACCATCAACAACCTAAGTAGGAGACCTGTCCATAACATAAGTGCACCAGATACAGATCTTGACGTATCTGACATTTACAAAATTATCTTCAGCCAATGTCAGAAATACTGTATAGGCCTAACAGACAGAAATTTTACAATTCTGTTTTCGTGGGGGTGCACAGCCTCAACGTGTTTTGAGAATGAAAGCGTTGTCCAGTTAGGTTATATTATTTTTATTATCTATGCGATGACACACACCACCCGATGAAAATCGAAGACAATTTGAAAATTTTGCACAAAATCTAAAAAAGTAAAGATTGGACATCATAGAAGAAACGGAAAATTTTATTCTCATCATCATCATCATCATCATCATCATTCAAGACTGATTATGCCTTTCAGCGTTCAGTCTGGAGCATAGCATTTTTATTCTTAATATTAAAAATGTTATGATATTCATAATGACAAAAGTGAGCTCAAAACTGAAAATTCTTCAACAGCCTTAAAACAGTACTAATTCAAGATATGTAAGGTGCACAGAATACGTGAGATGTGCAGTGTTAAACAAACTAGTAACAGAATGTGAAACAAGCGACTGCCAGAATGTCAGTCTCGCGAATATGAGACACTTTACCTTTAAGTGACATCTGCAGGTGTAAACGCGTGATGATGAGCAAAACATGCTCAAAACGCGTTTCATTGTGTTAAATTAAAAATAAAATGAATAAATGTGACTGATAGCAGAAAAATACAAACAGTAATAGTTATAGTATCCCAAATGACGATCAGTGTCCGTCCACTGTTGCTTGTACAGTGTGCACCGTTATCGGCTCATACTGTCGTCGTGGTCATTATGCCTGACACACTGGCTGTTTTCAGTACACTTACTCCCCCACTAACCACGATTCTCCAATATTGTGCATTGCATTTGCCCACAACCCTTCCAACAAATCTAATCCTTCCATTCGCCTTCCCTAATACCTATTTTACGTCATCTCATTTCGTATCGCTTTTTACGTCATGCTATTCCTAAATATCTGATTTTATCCATTATAAATGGGTTTCTTGAAAACCTGCAACTGCGAAAATAATGGGTATGTTTACAAATAACTTTCCGCTACCAGTCACGATTTGCTTTTATTTATGTTTTACATGACGACGGCCGGTCGCGGTGGCCGTGCGGTTCTGGCGCTGCAGTCCGGAACCGCGGGACTGCTACGGTCGCAGGTTCGAATCCTGCCTCGGGCTTGGCTGTGTGTGATGTCCTTAGGTTAGTTAGGTTTAAGTAGTTCTAAGTTCTAGGGGACTTATGACCTAAGATGTTGAGTCCCATAGTGCTCAGACCCATTTGAACCACATGACGACGCGTTTCCGGAAATTATTCCCATTTTCCAGTGTGTGTTTGTTTGTATTGTGCCGTTTTTTCGTAATGTTTTCGATGAGTGAGGTTCTGCTTCGTTTTGTTGACTTTACGGCAATTTTTAAAAACGAGCAATTTTTAGTAAGTTATCGATTATTATACGTAGTTAGTGGCGAAATTTGGAAGAACTAATACTTACAGTTGTCTTATGGTCCATTTGTGCAGACTCTCACACATATTAAACATCACTCACAACTTTCAGTGCACTGTACACGTCGAGAATGTCTTACATAAACAAAGAGTTTTGAATATGTTTTTAGCTGTAGTTGGCAGAGATAATGTTACAGGTCCTCCACAGATATTGTTTTGTTGTTGTGGTCTTCAGTGCAAAGACTGGTTTGATGCAGCTCTCCATGCTACTCTATCCTGTGCAAGCCTCTTCATCTCCGAGTGACTACCGTAACCTACATCTTTCTGAATCTGCTTAGTGTATTCATCTCTTGGTGTCCCTCAGCCGAGCGGTGTAGCCGAGACGTCTGGGGCGTCTTGTCACGGTCCGCGCGGCTCCCCCAGTCTGAGGTTCGAGTCCTCCCTCGGGTATGGGTCTGTGTGACGTCCTTAGAGTAAGTTAGTTTAAGCTAGATCAAGTAGTGCGTAAGCTTAGGGACCGTTGACGTCAGCAGTTTGGTTCCATAAGACCTTACCACAGATTTTTTTTTCTCGGTCGCCCTCTACGATTTTTACCCGACACGCTTCCCTTCAGTACTACATTGGCGATCCCTTGATGCCTGAAAACGTGTCCTACCAATCGATCCCTTCTCCTAGTAAAAAATACTTTCAGAAAAGACTTCTTCACACTTAAATCTATGCTCGATGTTAACAAATTTCTCTTCTTCAGAAACAGTTTTCTTGCCATTGGCAGTCTATATTTTATATCCTCTCTACTTCGACCATCATGAGTTATTCTGCTGCCCAAATAGCAAAACTCATCTACTACTTTAAATGTCTCATTTCCTAATGTAATTCCCTCAGCATCAGCTGATTTAATTCGACTACATTCCATTATCCTCGTTTTGCTTTTGTTGATGTTAATCTTTTATGTTTCTTTCAATCAACTGTCCATTCCGTTCAACTGTTCTTATAAGATCTTTGCTGCCTCTAACAGAATTACAACGTCATCGGTAAACCTCAAGGTTTTTATTTCTTCTGCATGGATTTTAATTTCTACTCCAAATTTTTCTTTCGTTTCATTTACTGCTTGTTCAATGTACAGGTTGAATAACATTGGGGATAGGCTACAACCCCGTCTCACTCCCTTCTCAACCATTGGTTCCCTTTCGTGTCCCTCGTCTATTGTATAGAAGGTATTAAGGGGATTTGCTTAGATCTGTTTTACAATGGTGTTTATTTCTGTGTGTTACTACTTTTATTTAAGTTTATAGCCGAAGTACCTGAAGAAAATCACCGATTCACTTTCAACTTTTTCGTTTAGCATTTCGTTTGTATTCGTATAAGAAGAAAATCGTGACTGGTAACAGGAAGTTATTTATAAAGAAACCCATTACTCCAAATCGTTCAAATGGCTCTGAACGCTATGGGACTTAACTTCTGAGGTCATCAGTGCCCTAGAACTTAGAACTACTTAAACGTAACTAACCTAAGGACACCACACACATCCATGCCCGAGGCAGGATTCGAACCTGCGACCGTAGCAGCCGCGTGGTTCCGGACTGTAGCGCCTAGAACCCCTCGGCCACCCCGGCCGGCCAAACGCATTACTGCTAAATAGTTGTTCGCTGTGGCGTGCGCAAGATTCTGATGACGTCTCTTGTAACCGCGTGCCGTCGGGCCGTTCTTTACACGGAGTGGAGATAGTGTCCGCTGCTTGTGCAGTCCTAGCCGCCGGGCAGCAGTGAGACGGCGGCGCGCCGTGTTGCGTTGCAGAGGGCGAGCAGTGCTGGGAGTCGGGCGCGGAGGGCCGCTGCCTGCGGGTTCGCGAGTGCCCGGCGGCGCGCGAGGCGCTGGCGCAGCGCCGGCCGCTGCCGCGCCGCTGCGGGTTCGCCGGCTACGAGGAGGTGGTCTGCTGCGTGCAGGGGGAGCAGGAGGAGCAGGAGCCCGCAGGCCCCGACGTCGTCGCCCCCGACTACTTCCCCAACAGGGACACCGACGGCGGCGGCGGCGGCGGCGGCGACAGCAACATCATCGACGACGGCTGGAGGAGGCCCGCGGCCGAACGGCCCAGCGTGGCAGGTGAGCTGCTTACGTCGCTGCCTTTCTCGTCATCTCGCACTGTTAGGGGGTGCCCAGGTGTATTAGTTAATTAAAAATTCTACGTTTATCCAGATCTTATTCTGCACTGTCGCCTTCAAATTAGTCCCGTCAAGGGAGGAAGACATCGATCCCACAGTTTCTGCCTCTATTCAAATGCACCCCGCAAGTCCTTCTTTTTTTATCACTCGAACCTCCTTCACTGTATAAAACCTTCGCTCCTTCAGTTTCGTTTCATCTTGGGGAAGAGAAAGAAATTCCACGAAGCCAAGTCAAGGGACTACGGTTTGTGGGAAACAACTATCATTCCGTTTCTACACGAAAATCCTTGAGTAATATACGGCGTACGTGTCCTGCATTATCATTGTACAGTATCCAGTCGTTTGTACAGCATTCCTGTGAACTTTTTCCCATGTCCTCCCACAAACATCTTAGAATATCGCGACAGAACTCAGTCTCACCAGGAGGGGCGATGTCTTTATGAACTTATCCAAAGCATTGGATTGCGTGGACCGTGACATTATGTTACGGAAATTACAATTCTACGGTATAAATGGAATACCATATGAGTGGTTCAAGTCATACCTACAGAACAGGAAGCAAAAAGTTTCCTTATATGGGTCAAGTGATTTAAATAAGTTTGCCACTTCATCTAACTGGGGTGAAATTACATTAGGTGTTCCACAGCGTTCGGTCATGGGTCCGCTTCTGTTCTTGATACATGTGAACGACCTCCCTTCTTATCTGAAACAAGAAGCTAAAATGACACTGTTTGCTGATGAAAAGAAACTCCAATACAAAATGATACAAATACTGTCTTTGGAAATGTTATTGACTGGTTTTCTACGAATGGGCTTGCTCTGAACTTTGAAAAATCACAGTACGTCCAATTTTCTACTGCAAGGAGTAGAGTTCCTTCAATAAACATAACACATCAATACCCAGGGTACAGCATACTAAATTTTTTGGGTGTACATATAGCTGAAAATCTTAATTGGACAATTTGTATTTTGGATCTCCTAAAGCGACTAGGTCCAGTAACTTTTGAAATCAGTATAATTGCTAATTTTGAGGATATAGAAATTAGCAAGATAACATACGTTGCATACTTTCACTCTCTGATGTCATACGGAATAATATTTTGGGGTAACTCAACATTTAGGCAAAAAGTATTTACTACTCAAAAGAATGTATGGCGGTCATAGTCGCACATGTTGTAGGCATCTGTTTAAAAGGTTAGACATCCTTACAACAGCCCCACAGTACATTTCCTCAGTAATGAAATTTGTTCTCAACAACATCGACCAGTTTAAAAACAACAGTGACATTCATGTTCATAATACCAAAAGAAAGAAAGACTTACACCGTCTTCCACGTAACCCATCTTTGGCACAGAAAGGGGTAAAATATGCTGAAGCATAACTTTTCGATAAATTACCAGATCAAGTAAAATGTCTGAAAGACAGCAGTAATAGTTTCAAAAATAAATTCAAATCATATCTCCTTTACAACCCCTTCTATACCATAGATGAATTTTTGAATAGGAAAAAAATAAAACCGTTGGTATAATATATGCACTTTGTGGCTTTAACGATGGGGTAGATAATAAAAATTTTAAGCTTAAAAATAGCCTTGATTCACGTGTGCATTTCTTGTGCACTTGACATGTTCCACATCATAACGGTTACCGTGAGATTGATCAATGTCACACGTAACTAACTAGCTAACTAACTAAGTGACAGTCCCATCAACATCAAAAAACAGATCAACACGGGCTATTTAATATTACTCTTTACTCGTCCATATTCTTTTGGCCGAGATGAAGAATAAGCCTCCCATTGCGACAGTTAATTGCTGGTTAGTTTCAGAGTCATAGCGATAAATACAACTTCCGACATCAATGACAACCTTCGAAATAAATTTGGAACTGTCAGGAAGCAGACTTTCACGCTGTTTTGCTTGTGTTCATCTTGCAGAATTCGTGGCACGAACTTCACCGCAATGCTTCTAATCTTTAATACCTCTGACAGAATACATTCACGTGTTATCATAACTTATTCCTAAAGTGTCTTGGAATCAGGTCCTTCGCATTCTGAACGTTTCTTGGTGTGATGCTAGCTGACTGCCGACTGCAACTGTCTTTATCATCAGTCGCTGTTCGCCACTCGTGAGTCTGTGTCTGGCCTTAAATATTGCCTTCAGAAGCTTGTTTCAATATTTGGTGTGTTCATGTGGCGGTTTTACCAAGTTTAAAACCGATATACACACATTTCACTTCTTCTGGTCAGCTAGCGGAAAACCGCAATGTCACGGAAATGTTACCGTCGTCTCACGCTCCCAGACAATGTATCAGGAGAAACATAGTCGTATTTCAGTGTACAAATAAGCCTTTGTGTGCAGAATTCAAATTCCAGTCGGTTTTATACAGCAAGTCGTATCTTGTTTCTACTACTTGCTATTTCGTAAATTACACTTCCTACTGGCGCCGTATACACAGTGGAGCGGGAGATGCATTCCGCTTACGCTTAGCAACTGCAGTGAAAAGTTCTCCGCGCTTCGGGAGGATTCCAAAGCCACATACCTGGCATTTAAAACGCAATGAGTTGCCGGCAGTGTCCACATGACTTTTGCAAAGAAGGGTTGCAGTGTTCAGTGACTGTACCAGACTGTTATAATACTGATGGCACCCTTATCATATCCTGTTTATATGTGCCACTGTACTTGTTTCACTGTTATCGTTAACGTCAAATATGCATTTTAAACTACTTAGCAGTTTAAAATGTTAGAGAGCATTCTGTGACTGGAGCAAAGCAGTGATTGGTATAAAATGCTAAAAATTAAAGGAAAACAGCCTGGACCGTGTTTTCAGATCTTTATTCGTTAGCAACCGCTTTCGGTCCTTTCCTCAGACCATCTTCAGGCTTTTCCCCGCTGCAATACAGTAATGCACTGAAGCGCCAAAGAAACTGCTATAAGCATGCGTATTCAAATACAGGGAAAAGTAAACAGGCACAATACGACGCTGCTATCGGCAACGCCTATATAAGACAACAAGTGTCCAGCGCAGTTGTTAGATCGGTTACTGCTGCTACGATGACTGGTTATCAAGATTTAAGTGAGTTTGAACGCGGTCTTAAAGTCGGCGCACGAGCGACAGGTCACAGCAACTCCGAGGTAGGAGTGGGGATTTTCTCGTACGAACATTCCACAACTGAACCGTGAATATCAGGAATCCGGTAAAAAATCAAATCTCCGACATCGCTGCGACCGCAGACAGTTCCTGCAAGAACGGGACTAACGACGACTGAAGAGATTCGTTCATCGTGACAGAAGTGGAACGCCTCCGCAAATTGCTGCAGATTTCAGTGCTGCGCCATCAACAAGTGTCAGCGTGCGAACCATTCAACGAAACATTATCGACATGGGCTTTCGGATCCGAATACCCACTCGTGTACCCTCGATGACTGCACGACACAAAGCTCTACGTCTCGCCTGGGTCCGTCAACATCGACATTAGACTGTTGATGACTGGAAACAAGTTGCCTGGTCACACAAGTATCGTTTCAAATTGTGTCGAGCGGATGGCCGTGCAGGGGTTTCGAGACAACCTTGTGAATGCGTGGACCCTGCACGTCAGCAGGGGACTATTGAAGCTGGTGGAGGCTCTGCCATGGTGTGGGGCGCGTGCAGTTGGAGTGATATGGGATCCCTGATAGGTCTAGATAGGAGACACGTACGTAAGCATCCTGTCTAATCACCTGCATTCATTCATGTCCATTGTGCATTCCGAAAGACTAGTGCAATTCCAGCAGGACAATTCAACAACCCACGCGTCCAGAGTTTCTACAGAGTGGCTCCAGAAACACTCTTCTCAGCTTACACACTTCCGCTGGCCACCAAACTCCCCAGACATGACGATTATTGAGCATATCTGGGCTGCCTTGCAACGTGCTGTTCAGAAGAGATCTCCACCCACCCGTACTCTTACCGATTTGCGGACAGCCCTGCAGGATTCTTGGTGTCAGTTCTCTCCAGCACTACTTCGGACATTAGTCGAGTGCATGTCACGTCATGTTGCGGCACTTCTGCGTGTTCGCGGGGGCCCTACACGATATTAGGCAGGTGTACCAGATTCTTTGGCTCTTCAGTGTAATACATATAAACTCTCCAAGTACCTGACTAGGTAAGGAGTTCAAAATTTTGGACAGAATTCTGTAATTATTACTGTATTGCAGCTGGGAAAAGTCTGAAGATAGTCTGAGGAATGGGCCGTAACCGCTAGCTGAGGAAAAAAAGTCTGAAAAAGCAATTGAGACCGTTTTTATTTGATTTTAAACTTAGCAGTTTGTGGAAAGATACCGCTGTTAAGTGTCAACTGGTTGTATTGGTGTGACTCGTGGATATACGGGGGCGTATGTTCTAACTTGAGACAACTAATTATCTCGAAAACGACGCATCGTACGAAAAAACTGTCCTGCATGAAAAGTTAATATTAGTAAAGTGGACACCCGTGTGTGCTATCACTGCGTAGGAGGGGTCAGTTTTCTATTTTGAAATGGGAACCCCACAGTTTTTATTGCATATTCGGTTTCTGCACCAAAAAATGCTTACTGTTTACTCAAACCAATGTTTCCCATTTGTGCAAGACGTCGCTGTAATCAACAAATATCAAGTGTCCTGTTTTTACAATTAAGAACTGTCGCATTTGATTCTACATTTCATTTGCGATGTAAATGGAACCTTTGTGTTCCAGCGGGTGATACCGATGTTCAGACGTTACTTGACTGTTGCAAATGTGATTGTACAGTACAGTACAGTTCTTTGTATGGTAACGTAGTTTACTGTTCCGTACGGGGTTGTTTGTGTACATCTACATGGCTACTCTGAAATTCACACTTAAGTGCCTGGCAGAGGGTTCGTCGAACCATTTTCATACTACTTCTCTACCATTCCACACTCCAATGGCGCGTGGGAAAAAGGAACACGTAAATCTTTCCGTTCGAGCTATGATTTCTCTTATTTCAGTATGATGATCATTTCTCCCTGCGTAGGTGGGTGTAAACAAAATATTTTCGCATTCGGAAGAGAAAGTGGGTGATTGAAATTTCGTAAATAGATCTCGCCGCAAAGAAAACCGTCTTTGTTTCAGTGACTGCCACTCCAACTTGCGTATCATATCAGTGACACCTTCACCGCTATCGCAACGATAACACAAAACGAGCTGCCCTTCTTTGCACTTTTACGATGTCGTCCGTCAATCCTACCTGGCAAGGATCCCATACCGCGCAGCAATATTCCAGCAGAGGACGGACAAGTGTAATGTTGGGTTTGTCGCATCTTGTAAGTGTTCTGACAACAAAGCGCAGTCTTTGTTTCACCTGCCCCACAATATTATCTATGTGGTCTTTCGAATTGAAGTAGCTCGTAATTGTAATTCCTAGGTATTTAGTCGAATTGACAGACCTTAAATTTGTGCGAATTATCGTATAACCAAAATTTATCGGATTTCTTTTAGTACCCATGTGGATGACGTCGCACTTTTCTTTGTTTTGTTCCAATTGACACTTTTCGAACCATACAGAAATTCTGTCTAGATAATTCTGTGATGGGAATTGATCGTCTGATGATTTTACTAAACGGTAAATTACATCGTCATCTGCAAAGAATCTAAGGGTGCTGCTCAGATCATCACCTAGATCATTTATGTAAATCAGGAACAATATAGGGCCTATGACACTACCTTGCGGAGCACCAGATATCACTTCTACTCGATGGTTTACCGTCAATCACTACGAACTGCGTCCTCTCTGAGAGGAAATCACGAATCCAGTGACATAACTGAGACCATACTCCATAGGCACGCAATTTGATTAATAGTCGCTTGTGAGAAACGGTATCAAAAGCCTTCTGGAAATCTAGGAATATGGAATCATTATGAGATCCCCCTTGTCGACAGCACTCATTACTTCATGGAAATAAAGAGCTAGCTGTGTTGCACAAGAACGATATTTGCTGAACCCGTGTTGATTATGTATCAGTAAATCATTTTCTTCAAGGTGATTCATAATGTTCGAGTACAGTATATGCTCCAGAATCCTACTGCAAATTGAGGTCAGTGATATGGGTCTGTAATTCAATGGGTTACTCCTATTACCCTCCCCCCATGAACCATGGACCTTGCCGCTGGTGGGGAGGCTTGCGTGCCTCAGCGATACAGATGGCCGTACCGTAGGTGCAACCACAACGGAGGGGTATCTGTTGAGAGGCCAGACAAACATGTGGTTCCTGAAGAGGGGCAACAGCCTTTTCAGTAGTTGCAGGAGCAACAGACACGATGATTGACTGATCTGGCCTTGTAACATTAACCAAAACGGCCTTGCTGTGCTGGTACTGCGAACGGCTGAAAGCAAGGGGAAACTACAGCCGTAATTTTTCCCGAGGACATGCAGCTCTACTGTATGATTAAATGATGATGGCGTCCTCTTGGGTAAAATATTCCGGAGGTAAAATAGTCCCCCATTCGGATCTCCGGGCGGGGACTACTCAAGAGGACGTCGTTATCAGGAGAAAGAAAACTGGCGTTCTACGGATCGGAGCGTGGAATGTCAGATCACTTAATCGGGCAGGTAGGTTAGAAAATTTGAAAAGAGAAATGGATAGGTTAAAGTTAGATATAGTGGGAATTAGTGAAGTTCGGTGGCAGGAGGAACAAGACTTTTGGTCAGGTGATTACAGGGTTATAAATACAAAATCAAATAGGGGTAATGCAGGAGTAGGTTTAATAATGAATAAAAAAATAGGAGTGCGGGTTAGCTACTACAAACAGCATAGTGAACGCATTATTGTGGCCAAGATAGACACAAAGCCCATGCCTACTACAGTAGTACAAGTATATATGCCAACTAGCTCTGCAGATGATGAAGAAATAGATGAAATGTATGACGAGATAAAAGAAATTATTCAGGTAGTGAAGGGAGACGAAAATTTAATAGTCATGGGTGACTGGAATTCATCAGTAGGAAAAGGGAGAGAAGGAAACATAGTAGGTGAATATGGATTGGGGGGAAGGAATGAAAGAGGAAGCCGCCTTGTAGAATTTTGCACAGAGCATAGCTTAATCATAGCTAACACTTGGTTCAAGAATCATGAAAGGAGGCTGTATACATGGAAGAAGCCTGGAGATACTGACAGGTTTCAGATAGATTATATAATGGTAAGACAGAGATTTAGGAACCAGGTTTTAAATTGTAAGACATTTCCTGGGGCAGATGTGGATTCTGACCACAATCTATTGGTTATGACCTGCAGATTGAAACTGAAGAAACTGCAAAAAGGTGGGAATTTAAGGAGATGGGACCTGGATAAACTGAAAGAACCAGAGGTTGTAGAGAGTTTCAGGGAGAGCATAAGGGAACAATTTACAGGAATGGGGGAAAGAAATACAGTAGAAGAAGAATGGGTAGCTCTGAGGGATGAAGTGGTGAAGGCAGCAGACGATCAAGTAGGTAAAAAGACGAGGGCTAATAGAAATCCTTGGGTAACAGAAGAAATGTTGAATTTAATTGATGAAAGGAGAAAATATAAAAATGCAGTAAATGAAGCAGGCAAAAAGGAATACAAACGTCTCAAAAATGAAATCGACAGGAAGTGCAAAATGGCTAAGCAGGGATGGCTAGAGGACAAATGTAAGGATGTAGAGGCTTGTCTCACTAGGGGTAAGATAGATACTGCCTACAGGAAAATTAAAGAGACCTTTGGAGAGAAGAGAACCACTTGTATGAATATCAAGAGCTCAGATGGCAACCCAGTTCTAAGCAAAGAAGGGAAGGCAGAAAGGTGGAAGGAGTATATAGAGGGTTTATATAAGGGCGATGTACTTGAGGACAATATTATGGAAATGGAAGAGGATGTAGATGAAGACGAAATGGGAGATAAGATACTGCGTGAAGAGTTTGACAGAGCACTGAAAGACCTGAGTCGAAACAAGGCCCCGGGAGTAGACAACATTCCATTAGAACTGCTGACGGCCTTGGGAGAGCCAGTCCTGACAAAACTCTACCATCTGGTGAGCACGATGTATGAGACAGGCGAAATACCCTCAGACTTCAAGAAGAATATAATAATTCCAATCCCAAAGAAAGCAGGTGTTGACAGATGTGAAAATTACCGAACTATCAGTTTAATAAGTCACAGCTGCAAAATACTAACGCGAATTCTTTACAGACGAATGGAAAAACTGGTAGAAGCCGACCTAGGGGAAGATCAGTTTGGATTCCGTAGAAATGTTGGAACACGTGAGGCAATACTGACCTTACGACTTATCTTGGAAGAAAGATTAAGAAAAGGCAAACCTACGTTCCTAGCATTTGTAGACTTAGAGAAAGCTTTTGACAATGTTAACTGGAATACTCTCTTTCAAATTCTGAAGGTGGCAGGGGTAAAATACAGGGAGCGAAAGGCTATTTACAATTTGTACAGAAACCAGATGGCAGTTATAAGAGTCGAGGGGCATGAAAGGGAAGCAGTGGTTGGGAAAGGAGTGAGACAGGGTTGTAGCCTCTCCCCGATGTTATTCAATCTGTATATTGAGCAAGCAGTAAAGGAAACAAAAGAAAAGTTCGGAGTAGGTATTAAAATTCATGGAGAAGAAGTAAAAACTTTGAGGTTCGCCGATGACATTGTAATTCTGTCAGAGACAGCAAAGGACTTGGAAGAGCAGTTGAACGGAATGGACAGTGTCTTGAAAGGAGGATATAAGATGAACATCAACAAAAGCAAAACAAGGATAATGGAATGTGGTCGAATTAAGTCAGGTGATGCTGAGGGAATTAGATTAGGAAATGAGTCACTTAAAGTAGTAAAGGAGTTTTGCTATTTAGGGAGTAAAATAACCGATGATGGTCGAAGTAGAGAGGATATAAAATGTAGACTGGCAATGGCAAGGAAAGCGTTTCTCAAGAAGAGAAATTTATTAACATCGAGTATAGATTTAGGTGTCAGGAAGTCGTTTCTGAAAGTGTTTGTATGGAGTGTAGCCATGTATGGAAGTGAGACATGGACGATAACTAGTTTGGACAAGAAGAGAATAGAAGCTTTCGAAATGTGGTGCTACAGAAGAATGCTGAAGATAAGGTGGGTAGATCACGTAACTAATGAGGAGGTATTGAATAGGATTGGGGAGAAGAGAAGTTTGTGGCACAACTTGACTAGAAGAAGGGATCGGTTGGTAGGACATGTTTTGAGGCATCAAGGGATCACAAATTTAGCATTGGAGGGCAGCGTGGAGGGTAAAAATCGTAGAGGGAGACCAAGAGATGAATACACTAAGCAGATTCAGAAGGATGTAGGTTGCAGTAGGTACTGGGAGATGAAGAAGCTTGCACAGGATAGAGTAGCATGGAGAGCTGCATCAAACCAGTCTCAGGACTGAAGACCACAACAACAACAACTCCTATTACCTTTCTTGAATACTGGTGTGACCTGTGCTACTTTCCAGTCTTTAGAAACAGACCTTTCGTCAAGTGAGCGGTTGTATACGATTGGTAAGAAAGGCGCTATTTTGGTGCATACTCTGAAAGAAAGCTGATTGGTATAGCATCTCGACCGGAAGACTTGCCTCTCTCAAGTGAGTTGAGTTGTTTCGCAACACCTAAAATATCTACTTTTATGTCACTCATGCTAACAGCTGTTCTGGTTTCGAATTCTGGAATATATACTTCGTCTTCTTTTGTGAAGTAATTACGGAAAACTGTATTTAGTGACTCCGCTTTAGTGGCACCATCATCGGCAACATTTCCATCCCTGTCGCGCAGTGACGGTATTGATTGTTTTTTGCCACTGGTGTACTTTACAGACGACCAGAATCTGTTTCGGTTTTCTACCATATTTTGAGACAATGTTTCATTGTGGAAACTATGAAAAGCATCTCGCATTGACGTCCGCACTAAATTTCGAGCTTCCGTGAAATTTAACCAGTCTTGGGGATTTTGCGTTGTTCTGAATTTGACATGCTTTTTTTCGTTGCTTCCGCAACAGTGTTCTGACGTGTTGAGTCCTCAAACCATCAGAATGGTTAATTTGGGTAGCCGCCCTCGAATCCCCCATCAGGCTGACTGATTTCGGTGTGTGTTTCCGTCCAACTGTTATAACTCTCGCGCTGGCCGCTACGCGGCTACCGGCGGAATACAAACCACAACCATTGTAATGGGGTAAAACGTCCACGAAGCGACAGCGACAGGCGCACCTGCCGTGGATACCCACTGAAATCAAGCACCCCAGTGGTGAGAAGCAAGGAGACTCACCGATATCAACCATCCCGGTGGGGCCCGCCGGAGTGGCCGTACGGTTCTAGGCGCTACAGTCTGGAACCGAGCGACTGCTACGGTCGCAGGTTCGAATACTGCCTCGGGCGTGGATGTGTGTGATGTCCTTAGGTTAGTTCGGTTTAAGTAGTTCTAAGTCCTAGGGAACTGATGACCTCAGATGTTAAGTCCCATAGTGCCCAGAGCCCTCTGAACCATTTGAACCATCCTGCTGGGAGCAGAAAACTATTACATCCAGGTCGTTTTTCCTGAACGACGCTGAACGTCGTATCTATCCAGACATTGGAACGGCTAACAATACCGTACTGTACAATCAAAATTGCAACATAAAGTAGGTTTCACACGTAAATATCAACCATTAGAGCACTAAGGTTTGCATTTCTATCGTAAATGAAATGTAGAATCAAATGCGTCGGTTCGTAATAGCAAAAATAGGCACACCTGATAATTGTCGATTATACCGCCATCTACCACGAATGGAAAAGGGTGGATCCAGTGAACCGTACGCATCTTCTAGCATAGAATTCGAATATGCAATAAAAATGGTATGACTGGGAGAGGGGTGGTTCGCATTTTAAAATACAATGTTGACCCTGCCCACGCAGGAGGTAGATTAGGGAGTGGCCTGTTGTAAAACATACAGATGTTCTCCTAACTAATATTAAGTCTTCATCTACAACATTTTTTTTTTTGTGCGATGCATAGTTTTCGAGGTAATGAGTTCTCTTGAGTCAACTCAGATGAATAGAGGAACATCACTTTGGGCATCTGCTATCTTCCATTGAGCAATAATTGAGGACTGGGTATGTTAGCGAATTAAACCTATATGTTTCATAAATTAAGAACACAACAAAACATCATTATATCCTTTCACTTACACAAAAAGAACAGAAAGATCCGACAAGTGGGAACAATCATTCACCCAGTTCAAAATGGTTCAAATGGCTCTGAGCACTATGGGAGTTAACATCTGAGGTCATCAGTCCCCTAGAACTTAGAACTACTTAAACCTAACTAACCTAAGGACATCACACACATCCATGCCAGAGGCAGGATTCGAACCTGCGACCGTAGCAGTCGCGCGGTTCCGGACTGAAGCGCCTAGAACCGCTTGGCCACCGCGGCCGGCCATTCACCCAGTGATCGTGGGTGCTTTTCATTGGACTTTGAGAGCTTCAGCAACATGTATCACATCCGTGTGCGTTCAATATGGCCTGACAACTACATGGTATGCTAGATGTAAGTCTACAAGGGTCACCCTATGGCAACCGTTTCAGTTCTTCAGTGAGACCCCTCGAGCGATTTTGGAAAGTGTGTGGTGCAGCAGGAGACCAGAAACACGTCCGTCAAGGGTGTCCCACACGTGCTCGATGAGGTCTAGGTCGGACTCACCCCTGCCCATTCTGTTACTTCAATATCCAGGTTTCGCAACACATACCTGGTGGCTCCCGCCACATGAACCCCGGCATTATCGTGCATGAGAAGCAATTCCGGTCCCCCGCACTACGCAGCAGTCACTGCATGATGCAACAGGATCCGTTCGATGTGCTGCCTAGCGGTAAGGTGACCCTGGATAATGACGGGAGCCGTTCGCCGGTCAACACTGTTGCCTCCCCGCACAGTCACACAACCTTACCCGAATTTGTCGACTTGCTGAACAACATGAGGGATAGTTCGTAATTTCGAATTGAGTTTAGACTGCAACATTTTATTCATATCCATCTCTACTCACATTTTTCTACGACCACATATTTTTTACGAAAATTGTGAAAATTACCTTCATGTATATAATTGCTGGTAACTCAACGAACACTACTTCGTATCCGGCATGAGCCTGTGACATTGACTTTTATAATGCTGAATGTTTGAAACATGAAAAACTAGCGTAGACTTCCACAGCCACTAGTTTCGGCGCGAGAAATATGTCGACTTTTTCGTGCAATTAACGCAAAAAAATGGTCTAACCGTGCTTATTGCCGCAATTCGCCTGTAACTGGTCAGTAAATATGATGTATGTGTAGTTAGTTATTAATTATGCGACAATAGTGAGATATTTCAATATACAGGGTGTATATTCAGTCCGGGAACACTTTCAATTATTTATTGCACAAGAACTAAACATTGTATAGATGTCATACATATTGCATTTTGAAGAGAAACACTGAAAGATATTTTTACAAACATTCGATATGCGAATCATGAGTGACCCGTCAGACGTGAATACGGTTATCGAATTCTTGCCATACCCGTCCCAGCATGGCATCGTCGACTGTGGCAGTCGCTTCCCGTGTTCTCTCCGGGACCTCTGCTACATCACGTGGTAGAGGCGGTACACACCAGATCTTTTGTGTGTCCCTACAGAAAAAAAAGCCACACGGAGTGAGATCTGGTGATCGGGGAGGCCATTTCATCGAACAGCTGTCCCCTTCCGTAGCACGGCCGATCCATCGATGCGGCAGCTCCGTGTTCAGGTACCCGCGAACTTCACGATGAAAACGGGGTGGAGCCCCATCCGGCTGATAGATGAACGGAGAGTCCGAATGCATTTGAGGCATCATCCATTGCTGCAACATGTCCGACTAGGAATATCCAGTGACAGTGCTCTAGGCGAAGAAGAATGGCCCGTACAGTTTCCGACGTGACATGTTTCCTACTAGCGCTGACTGTCGGCAAATTACCAAACTATGCTGTGGCGGTATACATGAAAAAAAAAAAGAAAAAAAGAAAAACTTTCAGGGCTTCTCTTCAAAATGACATATGTATGATATCTGTATGTGGTGTGCGTACTGTAAGACCTTCGGTACACACACCATCAGATTATTCGACTTGTCGCTCTAACGAAGTAGGCGAGTGTCAGCAGTATGTCTCGTGGTCTTATCGTGGCGTGTTTATCTTCTGCCGTTAGGTCAGATGATAGAAATGCCACTTGCACGCTTAGAGTAGCAGATTCACGGTGATGTCTGAAAGATGAACGGAGAGTCCGAATGCATTTGAGGCATCATCCGTTGCTGCAACATGTCGAAGTAGGAATTACGTAACTTGATTCAGGATGCTGTTTACAATTGACAATCTGAAGTTCCTTTGGTCTTGGTACGTTAATCTTATTCTCACATATCTCTGATACTTGACAAAGTGTCTAGTCATTTGTCTTCATGGCTATGTAAAGGAATATGGTAATCTTATTAGGCGCAGACTGAAACTTGACTATGGACTGGTACAGACAAATGCAGACTGGTACATACTAATGCAGACTGGTAATCGGAGGTCTGTACACTCGTTATAATACCTAAAGCGTTCAGGTATCACTGAGCGAGTGTGATCCGCAAGGAGAAAAGGTTCTACGTTAGCAGCAATCTCATTGGCTGCGTTACATATTAATACGCGGATCGGCGGAAACAGAATTTGGTCCATCTCTATGGCAGCGCCATCTCGTAGTGCGGAGACGGACGAGCGCTGCACCTGCGCTGTTGTGCTTAGCGGGGCGCGCTCTAGTGGGAAAGTTGTGTACGCGCTGACTACTCGGAACTATGTACACAACACTGTACAATGTTTTGTTTTTGTGCAACAAATAATTGAAAGTGATCCCGGACGTTATGTACATCCTATATTTATACTGTCACGAAGAAAACCGAAGGTAACACCTCGGTACATGAGCTTGTGGGGTGTACTAGACAACCGTGCCTTATGCTCACATTGAGCAATTCAAGGAGACAGTCGTAATAGCGGAGCGACGACCTGCAATTAGAAACACTGTCAGCAGAAAGCGCCGCAGTGATGGGCTCTTGGCGACCCGCTGCGCAGTGGACGGGAGCCCACCTGCCACGACGTGTGGTGAGCGAGCAGCAGCTCCGGTGGCGGCGGCGAAGGTGAAGGCCAGCCGAGCTGGTATTTGCGTGCGGCCTGTTTTTGCTCGCTGGGCGTGAGAGATAATGACAGCGCCCGCAGGCGCTACCTCCCGCAGGTGATAATCAGCGCCTGATTTCACCCGCAGAAATACCGCCACGGAAGCGGCATTTAACAAACTCACCTAGAGGTGTTTGCGTTCGAATTTCTCCAGAAACAGCACCGTGCTGTCTCCTTGAATTTCTCAATGTAAGCATAACGTCGATCAGTTGTAGAATTTTGGAACACGTATTATGTTCGAGTATAATGACTTTTCTGGAGACTAGAAATCCACTCTGTAGGAATCAGCATGGGTTTCGAAAAAGACGGTCGAGTGAAACCCAGCTCGCGCTATTCGTCCACGAGACTCAGAGGGCCACAGACACGTGTTCCCAGTAGATGCCGTGTTTCTTGACTTCCGCAAGGCGTTCGATACAGTTCCCCACAGTCGTTTAATGAACAAAGTAAGAGCATATGGACTATCAGACCAATTGTGTGATTGGATTGAGGAGTTCCTAGATAACAGAACGCGGCATGTCGTCCTCAACGGAGTCTTCCGAAGTAAGAGTGATTTCAGGTGCGCCGCAGGGGTATGTTGTAGAACCGTTGCTATTCACAATATACATAAATGACCTTTTGGATAACATCGGAAGTTCACTGAGGTTTTTTGCGGATGATGTTGTGCTATATGGAGACGTTGTAACAATGGAAAATTGTACTGAAATCAGGAGGATCTGCAACGAATTGACGCATGGTGCAGGGAATGGCAAATGAATCTCAATGTAGACAAGTGTAATGTGCTGCGAATACATAGATCCTTTGTCATTTAGGTACAATATAGCAGGCCAACAACTGGAAGCAGTTAATTCCATAAATTATCTGGGAGTAGGCATTAGGAGTGATTTAAAATGGAATGATCATATAAAGTTGATCGTCGGTAAAGCAGATGCCAGACTGAGATTCACTGGAAGAATCCTAAGGAAATGCAATCCGAAAACAAAGGAAGTAGGTTACAGTACACTTGTTCGCCCACTGCTTGAGTATTGCTCACCGGTGTGGTACCCGTTCCAGATGTGAGTTGATAGAAGAGATAGAGAAGATCCAACGGAGAGCAGCGCACTTCGTCACAGGATCATTTACTAATCGCGAAAGCGTTACGGAGATGATAGATAAACTCCAGTGGAAGACTCTGCAGGAGAGACGCTCAGTAGCTCGGTACGGGCTTTTGTTAAAGTTTCGAGAACATACCTTCACCGAAGAGTCAAGCAGTATATTGCTCCCTCCTACGTATATCTCGCGAAGAGACCATGAGGATAAAATCAGAGAGATTAGAGCCCACACAGAGGCATACCGACAATCTTTCTTTCCACGAACAATACGAGACTGGAATAGAAGGGAGAACCGATAGACGTACTCAAAGTACCCTCCGCCACACAATGTCAGGTGGCTTGCGGAGTATGGATGTAGATGTAGATGCTGACCACCTCTTCCCTCTTCATCTTTCGATAGAGGAGCTTCCAAAAGGCGGGTAAATACACTGGTTCTGCTACCTCGGCCTTTGGTAGATATTTTAAGCATGCTCTAACAGCGAAAATTTCGCAAATTTGCATCTCCCTCACTTCCAGCAAAAGTCACTTATGGAAAAAAAATAAAAGCACGGGTGTCGGAACGACATGATGATACCACCTGCTTGTGGAAACTTCCATCCTGATGTGCTATTCAGCACATCACTGCAACACAGACATGGCAGCTAGAGAACAATCCACTTAAATTGTCTCTAAGTACGGCCTAAATTAGTTTAGGGCCCTTTTGGTACAGTAAATTTCAGACTACCTGGCGATTCGGGCTAAAGAAAACCACTGATGAAACGCTGAGAATCGAAACAATAGTAATTCTGGCAATTACACAGATAGATAGTTGTCTCAAACTGTATGAAGTGCAAATAATGAAGTCGATTAACGATCTCATTACATACTTGTTTGTAGAAAGTATGTTGCATCCGATATTGCAGATGGGTTTGTTTCTTACCTCCCTGGGTTCTTCGTGGAAAACTCGCAAAACAGTAAATACGAACCACTCTGCATGAAAAGTCGGTCCGTCTTAACGTATTTATTGCCTAGTATCTATCCTGTATAAAATGGTTTCCTTCAACTTGCATAGAACCGAATACGAACACAATTATTTTTAAGTTTTAATACGACAAAAAATACTAACGAATTTCAGAGATGTCGTCAGATGCTATGGAACTACTGAGAGCCTCGTTTCTTCTCTTACACAGCCTGCAAGTCCTACAGGAGTCAACGCGATGGTCTGACGTACCACATCCTCTACGGCGAGAAAGCTCGACAGGCGGAGTTTCCACATATGGTAAGTCAAAGAAAATGCTTTTGCTTACAACATTATACATTTATGTAAGTACACTTTACACGGTCCGTGTGGATGCACGCCACGCAAGTCTCCCAGGGAGTGAGCATTAGGTACTATGCTAGAGCCATATTAGGCAGAATGTTGTTCTTCGTGGCTGACTTCAGACGTCCTTATCCACCAGTAACGTCAACACCACATCGGCCTTGTTTAGAAACATGGAGTTGACGAACGGTCAAAAATAAGAGCACTGAAAATAGAAGGTCGAGAAAATTTTTTTTAAAAAAAAGCTGGACCTATTCAGTTTGTTCTAAGTTTCATCTGAATGTCTCACAGTCTTAGCTGGGAAGCCCGCCTCCGCGGCTCAGTAGTCGGCGTGTCTGGCTACGATGCAGAGCACATGGGTTCGATGCCCCGTACTGCCAATGACTTTTGTTAGATAGCAGGACTGGAAGGGAGTGACCTCAGGCCGGTCACGCTGCTTACTGAGGAGCTACAGGAGTGGGACTCCACACCTGTGGCATCCTCTCGGCAGTGGTGTGCGCTGTGGTAACCCTCAGCCCCAGACCATCGACGCCTGCAGGAAGCCCTGCAGATTCTCCCGCAGAAGCGTCAGAACGCGACTCGGCGCGTCCAGCTCGTTGTGTGTCACAATAATGTCAGGCGTATTTTACTGCTTATGATTTACTGCACAGACGCACATACCAGTCGTCGTGTTACTGTACCACTACATAATTTACACTGCAAGGTGTTATGTGTGGCTACTGCCTGTGGTGGATATCTTACAGAGATTGCCGACACTTCAACACAGAGATCTGTTCTGCAAGCACGTCTGCAACAAAAGAAGAACCTGCCCTTACAGATGCGATAGTTCGCACATACGTGCCTTGGCGAAGCTGTTCCGTGCTGCAACTAACTGTCAGGAATCCTCATCCGCCTTAAGTTTCGTATCAGGAACAATTCTGTATGTTTTATTCAGCTCCGTGACGTTCAAGCCGATAGTTGCACGAAAAACGTAAAACCTTCTGATTCGCCTGGCCTCTGAAATCAGCTTCAGAATTTTGCTAAGGACTTCCCATAGCTGCAATGAATACTTAATGAATAGTATGTTTCACGATGCTTTAGTCCAAGCGTAGTTGTAGAGTCCTCCATTAGGGGGGCAGGTGAGACGGGAGATGTAGACAAATCATCTGCTGTGCAGTCCGCCTGCATAGCTGAGTGGTAACGCGTTTGCCTATGATGAGGCGGCCCCGGGTTCGATTCCCGGACAGACTGGAGGTTTTTCTCCGCTCGTGGACTGGGTGTTGTGTTGTCCTCACCATCATTCATCATCACCGACACGCGAGTCACCCAATGTGGCATCACCCGAAAGAAGCCTTGCAACTCGGCGGCCGAACTTGTCCGGATGGGGCCTCCCGCCCAACAATGCCACACGATCATTTCATCTGCTCTGAACTGTCTCGTCGAATTAGTTCGCGCCTGCAGATTAAAATCCAGATTTCCAAAGAGCACTGCAATCGTTTCTGCCGCCTGAAAGAAGCAGTAGGGGCTTCAATGAACTGCGCGCTTGTTTTGACGTTTGCGGCGCCATATTGATCACCTGTAATGTGAGTTAAAATCTTGGAAAGACGCCCTGTCCACTGGCGTCAATCTATTTTCTGTATTTGCCATAGTTTTCGTGCAGTCGTCTTGTGAAAGCACGGAGGTACTTATGAGCAACCCGGGACTATTGCGCAAATGCAGTAAACCAGTATTGAAGGAAGATTGCGCATCACTTTTCTCGTGCCTATCGCGTAACTCGCTTAAGCTGCGTGAGAGTTTCCGAGGCGGTTAGCGGCCTGCCTTGGATTTTCCCCTCGCTCCTTACACCGGTTGAACGGGACAGGAAGTGGCTACCCGTAGTACTGGTTCAAAACTACACTCGACCAGGTAGTGTGGAGTGTACAAGCTGACGCGGTCGTGTTGCAGGCGGCCCTGGGCTACAGCGTCGCGGGCACCGAGGGCCTCAGCTGGCTGTGCGGAGGGACCCTCATCAGCGACCAGTTCGTCCTCACCGCGGCCCACTGCTGCGCCAACAGGGTCATGTGAGTACTGTACTGCTGCCTCGGCAGTCACTGAGCGACCAGGAGAGGCCGCACCTCCGCCGCCTCGTCCTTCTCACTGTGTCACATACGCACTGAGGTGACAAAAGTCATGGGGCAATTCCTAACATCGTGTCAGCGGCGTAGTGCAGCGGATCTACGTGGCATGGAGGTCCTCTGCAGAAATACTGAGTCACGCTGCCTCTGGAGCCGACCACAATTGCGCAAGTGTTCCCGCTGCATTAGTCTGCGATCTCTCGATTATTTCCCATGTCGGGTGGCCAAATCATTCGCCCGAGCTGTCCACAATGTTCTTCAAAGCAATCGCGAACAGTTGTGGTCTGGTGACATCGCGCATTGCCATCCGTAACAATTCCATCGTTGTTTGGGAACATGATTTCCATGAACGCCTGCAAATGGTCTCCATGTAGCCGGAGATAACTATTTGCAGTCAATGATCCAGTTTGGCCAGAGGATCCAGCCCATTCTATCTAAACGCAGCCCACCCCAGTGCCTGCACAGTGCCCTATTGACAACTTGGATCCACAGCTTCGCGCGGTCTGCTCCACACTCGATCCCTACCATCAGCTCTAACCAACTGAAATCGGGACTCGTGTGACCAAGCAACAGTCTTCCAACCGATACGTTCACGAGCCCAGCAGAGACGCTGCAGGCGAAGTCGCGCTGTCAGCAAAGGCACACGCGGCGGCCACCTGCTGCCGTGGGCCACCAACGCCGTATTTCGCCACACTGTCCTAACGGATTGCTGCGTCATTCGTCCCATATCGATTACTGCGATTATCTTACGCAACGTTTCGTGTCTGTTAGCACTGACATTTCTAAGCGAACGCCGATGTTTTCGGTCGTCAAGTGAAGACAGACGGTGGGAGGTAATGCCTGGAATTCGGGGTTTCCGGCTAACCGTTGACACTGTGAATTTCAGAACACTGTGTTCCCTAACTATTTCCGAAATGGAATGTCCCATGCGTCTAGCTGCAACTACCATTCCGCGTTCAAAGCCTGTTAATTCTCGTCGTGCGGTCATAATGACGTCGTAAACCTTTCCACGTGAATCACCTGCCTACAAACGACAGAGCTGCCAACGCACTGCCCTTCTGTATCTTGTGCACACGGCAGTATCGTCATCTGTGTTCGTGCACATCGCCGTCCCGTGACTTTTGTCCTCTCAGGATACTTGCCACGGTATTTCTGTTGGCGGTATCTGCATCCCAAATTAATCGATTAACTTTACCTGCACACTCCCGTACCCGAGACCTACTAGATCTGTTCTAGAGCTCAACGTGAAATCAATTCTAACTACAGAAACAACATCTAAATTCGCTCCATATTTGCAGCGTGGAATTGTATTAACATTTAGGTGCTTTAAACTGAATTATACTGCATTATCAATGCTGTAAAGTTTAATTGATCCACTTTTCACAGTGTGCTTACCCGCATTTTTCAGTTCCACTTCTACTTTACGGTGGCAACACCACCAAACAAGGTAGTCGCCCTCCAGTGCGCCTACAGTTCCAGAACTAGGAGAAAGTTCACACACTTGTCCAGTCGCGTTATTTCGGTTATCCACGGTTGCCCTTAACCACTTTAAATGAATGCTGCGGTGGTTTCCTAAACAGGCGGCGACGGCCACCGTTCGTCGTGTTTCCCCGGGTGCTCTGCAGCAGCCACCTCGCTGTCGGCGAGGTAAAGGTTTGCCCCTTCCACCGAACTTTGCTTCAACGGCGAATGTGTGTTGTAAGAAGCCGATACCAACTTTACTCCCTTCACGTTTTCTTATCATATACCTGTACGACTGTATTTTTACTTGAATGAATTCTAAGTAAGCAATTTATGAGCCGGACAGCATCAATTCTTGAATGAGCCCTCCATCCATTGCCACTTGTATTTGTCAGTGCTTTGAATCGCTGTGTTAAACCTAAGAACATAAGCACCCATGCTTTAATTAAAACTTTCAGACCTGTCAAATATAAAAAAATAGATGTCCTGAAAAAAGTAACTCTTTAATCTAGTGTGAATACCAACAAATTGCTACCAGTGAATGTGTGTTAACATGTATGTAAATGTCAATTACTCTTTTTCTTATTTCGGTACTTCATTAGCATAGATAGCTTGCATAGCAACAATCCCGACAGATTTAGAAGAGTGTAGTACTGCCAAGACAGAACGTACCAAATACGCTACGTACGGTAACTTACGTTCGGATGTACAACAAAATGTTCATGGAACGTATTCTATAAGGACAAAATAAGAACCTGTCGGCCTGCAAGTGAGAGGCAGTGTTTCTTTGGTCACTAACGCACTTGTTCACTTTTGGGTCAATGCTCTTTTTCAACGTTTTTCCGGTCGAAAAGATTAGTCGCCAGACCTGAAGTGTGATTCTGTAAGGTCTGCAAAACACCCATCTACGGCCTCAGCTACCTCTCCACTGAACTCGAAATATTTTCCAGCCACAAGTTTCTTTAGGTTCTGCATAAGATTTAAGTCAGAGGCTACGTATTCTGTTGAAGAATGTGTACGTTCCAACAATTTATACTCATAATCCCTTACTTTTGCATCACCAAAGCGGCTCTGTAAGCATGTGCCTTGTCTTTATGAAAGACTAGCTGACTAGCAGAAGCTGCCCGGGCATGTACTTATTTCATTTCTATTCGTCAATCCGTTCCTTGCCCCTCTCTCTGTCCATCTCTTTTGTCCGCCTCCCTGCCCGTCTTCTTCTCTCCCTTATCTCTGTCCACCTCCTCCACCACCACCCCAATCCTGTGTCCATCTCTCTGTCCATCTGCTATCCCCCCTCTTTCTCTGCCGATCTCCTGCTCTCCCTCTCCCTGTACGATAGAATGATATAATTTTGTAGATAAATTCAGCGGCACATGTCTCTACTACGTGCTACATGCGTTGCGAACAGAGTTAATATCAAAGAAGTAATAAATTCAAGAGTCATGAGAAATGCAGCGGATTTTCATGCATCTCAGTGTTTACGTCAGCCGGCCGCTGTGGCCGAGCGGTTCTAGGCGCTTCAGTCTGGAACCGCGCGACCGCTATGGTCGCAGGTTCGAATCCTGCCTCGGGCATGGATGTCGCTGATGTCCTTGGGTTAGTTAAGTTTAAGTAGTTCTAAGTTCTAGGGGACTGATGACCTCAGATATTAATTCCCATGGTGCTCAGAGCCATTTGAAGCATTTTGTTTACGTCATTTCTCCTGAACTATGTGCCGCGCAATTCTATAATTTTGCACATTTATTCAGAGCCATATGTGAACACTGTCTGAAAAATATATCGCGAATACAGTTATCAGTAATCAATAATAAATTAAAACGATGTGCCTCATGCCACAGTTTCACTGTACGAACAGGGAAAAGGTAGCAAGCGGTAAGCTTTTTTTTTTTTTTTTTTTTTTTTTGTTTCATCATTATATGGGAGTTGTAATGAGAACAATTTTCGTAAAGGTTTGAAATTGCGAATAAAGTTTGTTGCAAATCACTAATCCTGTAAGGGCTCTCGCTCTAAAATACTGGAAGAATAAAATATGGGTACTCGCAAGTCGTCGCCTGCACTTCTTTTATCTACGCTGAAGCTACCAATGAAAACACCGTAAACGTCCGCATAGTAATTTTGGAGATTAGCATGTGGAGACAGACAGACAGTCATACAATAAAGTTTTACTAAAATTTGCTGACGTTATCTTAGGAAACCCCATGAAAATTCGTCTAGCGCGTTTGGAGATTAGCGTGTTGAAAGATTAACAGACAGACACACGGTGGTTTTAGAGTTTTATTATGAGTAAAGATTAGTTTTTCATCATTTGCAAAATCCATTTATTCACTTGTTTGATATACTTCGCTCCAGCCGACGAGTTGAACTTCGCCTGTTTTGGTACAGAGCCATCTGCTTGCACCCTCTGCTTTGGTCTGCTGCTTTCCTTCGTTAACAAATGGAACCTAGTCTCGACCACAAATAACAAGTTGCCACAGAAAATTAATAGGATTCCTTCCAAAACAGTCCAAATATCGCTGAGAAATTGACTTTTAATATCCACTCGCCTACAGCGGTACGCTTTTTACACAATTCTCAGTGTTTCCTCAGAGTTAGTTCCCCATGAAAAATGTATCAAACACTTTTCTGATGCTCCTGTGACGTCAGGTACTTCATATTTCGTAGGCCTATAATAGACGATCGTCCGATACGTAATTTTGCGCTCTTTCCGGATTTTGTATCTCTGATTTCAGTTTAAGAATGTTCAGTGGAAGTACGGTAGTTACACATTTCTTAAGTGTTACAAATGAAGAGCAAACTCCTTATAAACTTTCTTCAGTTATTAATAAATTTTAGTTGACAATTAATGGTCCAAACCAAACATTTCTGGGAAGAGACGGGGTTGCAATTTGCCTGTTTCAACGGAATACATATAACTCGAGCACTTCAAAAAGTTGTTTAAATAAAGATTCTTCAGATCAAGTAGCCACTTGAGATAAGTTTTTAAGTAACGTATTTTAATACAACACATAGAAATCATGAATATCACGTCTGTGCTGCAATAAGATATTGTCTCCTTGCGCTCATAACTTCAGGTGATGAAGGTTTGATACTAATTTTATTTCATTTTTCATAAATAAGATGTTATATTGAATATTTTTCATGATGCTCACAATGAAGCTATAATTGTGCAACGTGATTTTAATAATAATATCACGTTTAAGTTTAAATGGTTGTTGTACATGTCAGGTTCAGATTAACAGTATGGATAGTCTGCAAAAATCTGCAGAGCGCTCTAACTGGGGAGGCATCAAAAATGGTGTCCCTTAGGGTTCAGTCTTGGGTCCCTTATTGTTCTTAATATATATTAATGGCTTGCCACTCTATATTCATGAAGATGCTGATGATAAAATTATAGTAATGACACCCAACAAACAAGAGTTAGCTGAGGAAATTGTAAACAATGTCTTTCAGAAAATTATGAAGTGGGTCTCTGCAAATGGACTCTCGGTAAATTTTGAGAAAACACAGTGTGCATAACTCTGTACAATAAATGGCGTATCGCCATTGATAAATATTGACTTTGAACAGAAACCTGTTGCTAAGACCGAATATTCAAAATTTTTGGGAGTGTGCATTGATGAGAAACCGAATTGGAAGAAACACATTGATGACCTGCTGAAATGGTTATGTTCATATACATATACTGTTGGGTTACTGGAAATTTTGGTGATAAACGTATCAGTAAGTTAGCCTGTTATGGCTATTTTCATTAACTGCCTTCAAATGGTATCATATTTTGGGGTAATTCATGACTAAGAGAAAAAGTATTCATTGCAGAAAAGCGAGTAATCAGAATAATAGCTGGAGTCTACACAAGATCACCTGGCAGACATTTATTTAAGGAACTCGGGATATTCGCAGTATCTTCGCAATACATATACTTACTTATAAAATTTGTTGTTGATAACCCATGCTAGTTCAAAAATAATAGTGAAGTTCATAGCTACAACACTAGAAGAAAGGGTGATCTTCACTATTTTGGGCTAAATCTGACTTTGGTACAGAAAGGGCTGAATTATGCTGCCACAAAAACCTTTGATCATTTCCCAAATAGCATTAAAAGTCTGACAGATAGCCAACCAACATTTAAAACCAAATTAAAAGAATTTCTGAATGATAACTCCTTATACTCAATAGATGAATTTTTAGATATGAAGTGGCAACTGTAATATATATCATTACGAAATGCCGTATTCATGATCTATGGAACAAGTATTAATGTAAAGTAATGCTCTTGATTTGAAAATAGTAAATAAAAGTTAATTGTCTTCTCTGTCTAATTTCTTCTGACAAATTTGCTTAGAGGTACCGTTTACGGTCGTTAAAGAGACTGGCATCCACGTGAGAGAATCTGTTTTACATTAAAGCAGGGATAACCGCGGACCTTTGGATTGCAGGAGGAGACCTCTGAGGGTGCAGATCGGGACGCTGGAGATCCCCCCCACGGAGGGCAGTGACTCCATGTACGGAGTGAAGGAGGTGATCGTCCACCCGGGCTACAAGCGGCCCTACTACGCCAACGACATCGCGCTGCTGAGGCTGGACCGGCGGGTGCAGTTCTCGGACTCTGTGTTCCCCGCCTGCCTGTACACGGAGGGGGGCGACCCGCCCACGCTCACCGCCACCGGCTGGGGCGCGACCGCGGCCAGCGGTGGGTAGGCCTACCTGCGCCGCACCGCCACTGTCGGCACGCCACCACTGTAGCCTGTACCACGTCCGTACACCGTCCTCTCCCCCACACTGTAACACTGCGGTCATTCACAACAACATTAACGCAGCACAACAGACCATACTCGTTCCACTTCTGCTTTACCGTTACACGCATTATAAAAGAGCGGAAGGCAGTTAACAGTAAAAGAAATCTGTTAGGATGAATCTACGTCCAACTTATACACAGTCATCCTACTCACTCACTAAACACACACTCACACCTATTCCACAGCCGGCCGAAGTGGCCGAGCGGTTCTAGGCGCTTCAGTCTGGAACCGCACGACCAGGCATGGATGTGTGTGATGTCCTTAGGTTAGTTAGGTCTAAGTAGTTGTAAGTTCTAGGGGACTGATGACCCTTGATGTTAAGTCCCAAAGTGCTCAGAGCCATTTGAACCTATTCCACACTGGTGCATTCCTCCTGTTTCTGTTTTACCACGGAAACACTGATTGTTTCATTGTGTCGCTCTGTTGTCATCCATCCACACAGACACATTACATAAATGCTCAGACACCATCAGCGACCAACCCACCCATCCCCCCACCCCCACCCCCCACGCCTCCACTATATATTCGTTTTGATACACGCAAACTATTAGTCCTGCAGAAAAACGAACATGACCCTTTTGTACGACGTTTAATGTAGTTAAATGTTCTACAGGGATACGTTTCTCGCCAGAGGCAACGGATTTCGAGCTACTCAAGGAAATGTACAAATGTGACCTTCAAACGCACCTCCACCCCCATACTCAACCGTCACCACTCAGGAGTCCTAGTGTACTGTTCCTGACACTCCCTCATACCACAGTTATGTTATGTTATGTTATGCTATGTTAACTGGGGGCCTAGAAACGACGGAGAGGTTCCGTCCCCGCCGCAGCCGCAGTGGTCCGCAACCCCACGAGGACTACCGCAGTCCACTTCACCCTTCCACCGCCCCACACCGAACCCAGGGTTATTGTGCGGTTCGGACCCCGGTGGACCCCCCAGGGAACGTCTCACACCAGACGAGTGTAGCCCCTAGGTTTGCGTGGTATAGCAATGGTGCTGTACTCGTATGTGGAGAACTTGTTTTGTGCAGCAATCGCCGACATAGTGAAACTGAGGCGGAATAAGGGGAACCAGCACGCATTCGCCGAGGCAGATGGAAAACCGCCTAAAAACTATCAACAGACTGGCCAGCTCACCGGACCTCGACACTAATCCGCCGGGCGGCTTCGTGCCGGGAAAGCCCTCATACCACAGTACAAACATGTCTGACTACACGAATTGTTTCCGATATTCCACCTTTTCTGGTCAGTATCGATTGGACTCTTACACCACCAGCATAGTCGGTCGTTTCGTTAGCATTATTAATTTAAACGTGCCCGTGAAGGTACCGAAAGAAAAACGACTTTTGTAAACGTTACGCTAAAACTAATTAGGCAGGTAATTCGATACAAATTTAACCCTTAGAAACACAGTAGTTTCGTAGTCAGAAGGCCTGACGAGTAAAACAATATAATTTTTTTCTGCTGCTTAAATTCGCAAAATTGTTACATAAAATTTACACAAACGTCAGTTTTACAATTTTCGAGTGACCGTCTAAGCCAGTGGCGTAATGCCACTGAATGAGGGCCAAAAAATTTCCAATGTGGGAAATAATTCGTGCACTCGCAAATGTTTGTAGAGGCGAATACCACCCAGAACATACTAGAAACCATGACCGGGATGGAGGGGGGGGGGGAGAGTGTGTGAGTAGGGTGCCTTTGCAGGTCAGTCTTGTACGTTTTTCTTGAATTATTCGACAAGTACAGCCTCAAGCGAAAACGGATCCCAGTACGGAATTTAAGTACACTAAATTTCCTACAAATAGTCTCGTCCATTATTCTTTTCTGAAGCACTATTACTTTGCACTTAGCGAACGAGAGAGTATGAGAACCTGCCGCAGCGTTTGGAGGCTACATATAACATTGTGGGTTGCATAAAACGATATCGGTAGCGACAGCTGCGTCACCGTTGACATTTCCTTTATTCGACGGAAGTGCCGGCAAACGAAATGGCTCGCAGCAGGCGGCCGAACTCCTCAGCAGGGGAGTCCTGGCCAGATAAGCCATACGCAGTTTTCACTTATTTTTTGTGCAGGTGTGTATTCCAGCATAGTGCTGAAACTGTGCTAGTCCACGATGAAAACTCATTTTACAGACGGAGCTATTCGATCAAACGACCGACGCAGGGAACTGGTTTCGAAGGTACCTTCGCGAGAGAGTGAAATTTTTATATCCATGCACAGCTGATAAACAGCAGAAATACGGACAAATAATAAATGAACAGAAAGTTATAGGATTTATTGCTGTGAACATTGCTTGGAAATTTAACAGTAAGTGCTTAGAGATCCATATTTATTGAGATTATACCACAGACGACAGTAATTTGGTGGTAGAAATGTCAAAAACTTAAGTTCCTTGCTCATACTCACTTTTTAACGTTTTACGGTATGATATCCTGAAATAACTTTTCACTGAAGCAGTCGTCATCATTACAAGCTGAACCAGAAATCTACCGATGAAATTCAGGGATACATTCTGAGTTTTGATGTAAGAGTCGCGTGATCTCGAGTAGTTACGTAATTACAGTATGCGGTTCGTCACACCACGTACCGCTGTTTCTGTGAGAACACCTTCACAGCAGTGGAAAGCCCTGTAGTACACAGCCACCAAAACGAAGAACGCAAATCGCAGAGCGACGCGACGGCCGTCAGGCAGAAGCGAAAGTGCCGCGTCGTGGTGGTCCGTCACAGCGACCGGCAACACCTCAGCGCGCACACACGCACACACACACACACTGCTGCACATCACTGCAGAGTCACTGCTGGCCTGCTGCAAAGATGTATCCGAGACAAGATGAACTGATACTGAATGCAAGTTTTAGGTCGAAGAGTAATGTGGGCGTTACTTTTTCCAGCAGCAGGTACCATGTATGAGTGGAAAAGGTTCATTTCTCCTAAAAACATGCAGCGCATATCGTCGACATTTACACGGTAATGCCGACGGTCTGAGTGCAATTCAGATAGCGAGATAAATGGAGGAAAGAAAGTGATCGTAATGCAGGTACTTTGTAACGAGCCGCCGCTGTCTACACGCTCCTTAAACCGTAGTACTCAGACAATATACCTGAACAATAGTAGAAATTTTACCTGTTGAGGTCACGTTCACCATGCCTGTGACTAGATTCTCTGGTGTCTGATACTTATAGTACGTTTTCAAGTCTGCGTGTCTCTCTACGTTCTGTTGCAATAAGGTCGCTAACGGTGGACCAACATACAAGTCACTCCTGTATCACTGAGTGAATGCCGGGATTAGTAAGGTCCTGAAACCACGCCCCGTTTGAAGTCTCACTATACTTCCTGTGCACTCATTCTGATAGCAAATACGCTGACGGAAAAAAAAAATTGCAGGACTAGGAAGGATTTGCCCGACGTAAACGAAAGTTGGTAGGCGTGTCTCTAGTTCTGAAATATTATGTCTATTCACATCTTGCACCAATCGCATAAGAGTGGTAGTAGTTGCGTCACTATGAGGATGCAAATCAGTTTGGCTCTGAATGCACGCCATAACGGTCGTGACCATTAGTCACCTTTGGGACTGGACTTTATGAGCCAGCCAAGAATGCCTTTAAGGCGCCAAAGACGCCATCATCAACCAACGCAAAAGGTCGTGTAATAGGCCTACGAGAAGCTTGATGTTCCTTCTGTCATACTGCAGAAAGGCTTATCGAGAAAGTAGGCACTGTAAGTGACTGCTGGCAGCGGTGATGACGAGAATGTACAGTCGCAAGAGCACCGGGCTCCGGACGGCCATGTCGCCCTGCCGAGAGAGAAGAACGTTCTATTCGGTGTACGGCTGTGGCGCATCATACTCCATCTGCAGCAGTCGGCACCACGTGGCACAACGAACTGTTGCAAATTGGTCACTTCTGAGACAGCTCCGAGCCAGACCGACCCCAGATCACCATCATTTGTGACTTCATTGGTGTCAAGCGAGAGCTCCCTGCAGGGCAGGTTAGTGGTCTGATGGACTCTGGTTCTGCCTTGGTGCAATGATGGCCGTGTGGTGGTTAGTAGGAGGCCAGTTGAGGTCCTGCAACCTACCTGTCTGTGTGCTGGAAACATCGCACCTACACCTGGAGTTATGGTCCGGAGTGTGATTTCATGTGACAGCAGGAGCAGTCTCGTGGTTATCCCACGCACCCTGACTGCAAATTTGTACGTCAGTCTGGTGATTCGACCTGTCGTGCTGCCATTCGTGAAAAGCACTCGAGGGGGTGTTTTCCAACAGGATAACGCTCCTCCACACACCGCTGTTGTAAGCCAACATGCTGTACAGAGTGTTGGCATGTCGCCTCGGCCTGATCGGTCACCAGATCTGTCTCAGTCGAGCACATATAGCACGTCATCGGTCTACAGCTCCAGCTTGATCCACAACCTGCATTTACCGTACGCGCACTGACCGATCAAGTACAGTATACGTGAGACTCCATACCACAAACTGACATACGGCAACTGTACAACACAATGCATGCACGTTTCATGGTTGCATTCAACATTCTGGCAGTTCCACCGGTTATTAATATATCAGCAGTTCACATTTGCAGTGGCTTATCTCGCGATTATGTTAACATGAGATCTCGCAATGTTAATCACTTAAATGTGTTTCCAAGACAAATGTAGTCCCGAAATTTCGTTACTCTACATTAATTATTTTTTTGTGCTCCAAATTTCTTTTTCCGTCAAAAAAAATGGCTCTGAGCACTATGGGACTTAACATCTGTGGTCATCAGTCCCCTAGAACTTAGAACTAGTTAAACCTAACTAACCTAAGGACATCACACACATCCATGCCCGAGGCAGGATTCGAACCTGCGACCGTAGCAGTCGCGCGGTTCCGGACTGAGCGCCTAGAACCCCTAGACCACCGCGGGCGGCCTTTTTCCGTCAGTGTACGTCTGTGGTGCCGTACCATATTGAATGTGTGAGGACTGTTCACCAAATATTATCTGGTATACTGACTTCGTAACATAATGGCTTTATAAAATATTGAGTTCTTCTACGTCATACAGCATTATTGTGCATCTGATGTGTGAATGATTTAAGTAATTAATAGTACTAGTATAATAACAAAACGTAAATTTTTTTCTGGACATATGAGCACCTGCATCTTCGAACTACGAGCCTGTGTCAGCAGAAAGAGGCAGTATTATCTGCCTGTGATGAGAAGTAGATTAACTGCATCCTAATATTTTTCTTCTGTTTCTTATTTTATGTGAATAAATGGATCATTCCTTTGTGCATAGAGCCTTGTATGTAGTGAGGGGCACCGGTTACGACGGTTACAAACATTTACAGTTACTCCTCTAGATATCAGTCACTTCCTCGTGCAGCCGAGGGTAACAGCTGTTAACAGTCCACGTGCGACCTCTTTGCAGGAACGAGGATGAGCCCGCTGCTGCTGAAAACAACTATTTCCCCGTTCCCGCTGTCGCGCTGCCAGAGGACTTACGAGAACAAGTTCCCCAACGGGCTGGACTCGTCGGTGATCTGCGCCGGCGACCCGCAGGGGAAGGCCGACACCTGCGTCGTAAGTACTTCAGGCCAGTTCTGCGCATTGGCGGAAGCACATCATTCAAAAATGCGGTGATGGAAACTGCAATTCATTCACCATTCAGACGTCAAAACGACTCCACGTTCCTTCTTTACGTGAGAGTGACGTAGTTTTAAGGACACAGCCTGGCAAAAATAGAAAGTGAAGCTGGCAAAAGTGAAGTGGAGAAGGAAATGAAACTTCAGGGGTGGGAGGGTGTGTGATGGTATTTCAGTGATTACAAAGACAAGTCAGGTGTCAGTTCAGTGATTACAAAAAGAAATGTTCAAATGTGTGTGAAATCTTACGGGACTTAACTGCTAAGGTCATCAGTCCCTAAGCTTACACACTACTTAACCTAAATTATCCTAAGGACAAACACACACACCCATGCCCGAGGGAGGACTCGAACCTCCGCCGGGACCAGCCGCACAGTCCATGACTGCAGCGCCCCAGACCGCTCGGCTAATCCCGCGCGTCAATGATTACAAAATCGAGTGAAATTTAGGAAGGGCTTGCACGTTGGGGACGGCGTCACGCAGCCGTCGCATCCCCTCCTGGTGCAAGCTGGCCTGCGACTGCTCGGACTGGTCCGTCACGCCCTGGACGATGCAGGCACGCAGGTGGAGCTGACGTCCCAGCTGGTAGCGCACGTGTCCTGCCTACGACACATCGGGGGGTCTCGTTGGCCACGGCAGTAGCTCCGCGTCGCGTAACCAGTTCACAGAGACACGTACTACGTATGATTTACACTCCGCAAGCCACCCAACGGTGTGTGGCGGAGGGCACTTTACGTGCCAGTGTCATTACCTCCCTTTCCTGTTCCAGTCGCGTGTGGTTCGCGGGAAGAACGATTGCCGGAAAGCCTCCGTGCGCGCTGGAATCTCTCTAATTTTATATTCGTGATCTCCTCGCGAGGTATAAGTAGGCGGAAGCAATATATTCGATACCTCATCCAGAAATGCACCCTCTCGAAATCTGGACAGCAAGCAAGCTACACCTCGATGCAAAGCGCCTCTCTTGCAGAGTCTGCCACTTGAGTTTGCTGAACATCTCCGTAACGCTATCACGCTTACCAAATAACCCTGTGACGAAACGCGGCTCTTCTTTGGATCTTCTCTATCTCCTCTGACAACCCGACCTGGTACGGATCCCACACTGATGAGCAATACTCAAGTATAGGTCGAACGAGTGTTTTGTAAGCCACCTCCTTTGTTAATAGACTACATTTTCTAAGGACTCTCCCAATGAATCTCAACCTGGTACCCGCCTTACCAACAATTAATTTTATATGATCATTCCACTTCAAATCGTTTCGTACGCATACTCCCAGATATTTTATAGAAGTAACTGCTACCAGTGTTTGTTCCGCTATCGTATAATCATACAATAAAGGATCCTTCTTTCTATGTATTCGCAATACATTACATTTGTCTATGTTGAGGGTCAGTTGCCACTCCCTGCACCAAGTGCCTATCCGCTGCAGATCTTCCTGCATTTCGATGCAGTTTTCTAATGCTGCAACTTCTCTGTATACTACAGCATCATCTGCAAAAACTACATGGGACTCCCGACACTATCTACTATGTCATTTATATATATTGTGAAAAGCAATGGTCCCATAACACTCCCCTGTGGCACGCCAGAGGTTACTTTAACGTCTGTAGACGTCTCTCCATTGATAACAACATGCTGTGTTCTGTTTGCTAAAAACTCTTCAATGCAGCCACACAGCTGGTCTGATATTCCGTAGGCTCTTACTTTGTTTATCAGGCGACAGTGCAGAACTGTATCGAACGCCTTCCAGATGTCAAGGAAAATAGCATCCACCTGGGAGCCTGTATCTAATATTTTCTGGGTCTCATGAACAAATAAAGCGAGTTGGGTCTGACACGACCGCACCGCACGGAAAGACACAGGTGAGAGCGTAGGGTGTCCGGGAGGTGCGGCAGGGCCAGCCAGCTCTCTGTCGCTGCCAGCCGCCACCTCAGGTCACGCCTGGTGAGTTCGCACATCGTGGCGCTGGGACTAGCACCGCCGTGCTTCTCCACATCATTTGAAGAACGGGACGCCGGCATACTTGCCGACGATGGTCATCCGCGGCGGTGCAGAACCACAGTTGATCGCCAAAGACGACGCGACGCCAGACATCCGTTTCACTGTCCCAGAACCACTCTAAAAGCAGCCGTCCGTGCCGCGGTGTGACGGCAGGCGTGTCGTCACTCCCCTAGTCCGACTGCTGCCAGCCGGCCTCCGACCAGTGGTGCAGGCAGACGTACAGTCCAGTACCTGTTGTTTGGTGGCAGTCACGGACGTGAATGGGCTGCAGAGTGGTCGGTGCACAAGTCAGCGAGCCTCCATTCTGGTGGTCAGACTTGGGCTGTCCTCACGTTCCCATCCAGTCCAACGTAAGGCCGCTGTCACATCCGAATATCCCACAAATGTGGATACTGCACTATTCGAACAGCCGGCCAAATGGACGCCCACAACTACGCCTGTCAAACTCTGTCAGTTGCCGATAACGTTGTCTCGCGGAAGTATCCGGCAGCTGCGCGTCCTTCACGGTGATTAAAAACGCCTGACGGCGCCGTTACGCCTCTTATATACCCTACCAGGCCTGGCGACAACACGAGACGCACACGTCACTAACATACACTGGTGGCCGATCTACCTGTCACAGACAACTCCCGCTCTAATCATTTAGACATCCGCACACAGCGTGCACGAGTACCGAGTTACATTGACATCTAATCGAGTGTGCTAAATGGTTCACTTTTGTTTGTCAGGCAATATCTACCTGCATGGCTGCCAATGCGTATGTCAAAATAACGTGTTATCTGTCACATAACAAACTTTTGAATTATATAAATTGAATATGAGCATCTTTCTTTCAAAGCATTTATGGTACTTTTGTTGGACGACATGTACATTTCCAGCCATTTGAAATTCAGGTGAGCTCAATGTAAACTGAAGCGCCAAAGAAACTGGTACAATCATGCGTATTAAAATATGTAGGTATATAAACAGTCATAATACGGTGCTGCGGTCGCCAAGCCTATATAAGACAACAAGTGTCTGGCGCAGTTGTTAGATCGGTTACTGTTGTTACAATGGCACGTTATCAAGATTTAACTGAGTTTCACCGCAGTGTTATAGTCGGCACACAAGCAATGGGAAACGGTATCTCCGAGGCAACGATGGTGGAGATTTTCCCGTACGACTACTCCACGAGTGTACTGTGCATATGAGGAATCCGGTAAAACATCAAATCTCCGACATCGCTGCGGCCGGAAAAAGATCCTGCAAGAACGGGACCAACGACGACTGAAGAGAAACGTTCAACGCGATAGAAGTGCAACCCTTCCTCAAATTACTACAGATTTCAATGCTGGGCCATCAACAAGTGTCAGCGTCCGAAATATTCAACAAAACATCATCGATATGGGCTTTCGGAGCCGAAGGCCCACTCGTATACCCTTGATCACTGCGTGACAAAAAGCTTTACTCCTCGTCTCGGCCCGTCAACACCGACATTGGACTGTTGATGACTGTTGCCTCATGGGACAAGTTTCGTTTCAAATTCTATCGGGCGGATGGACGTGTGAGGGTATGGAGACAACCTCATGAAACCATGGGCCCTGCATGTCAGCAGGGGACTGTTCAAACTGGTGGAGGCTCTGTAATGGTGTGGGGCGTGTGCAGTTGGAGTGATATGGGACCCGTGATACGTCTAAATTCAACTCTGACAGGTGACACGTACGTAACCATCCAGTCTGATGACCTGCATACATTCAAAAGAGATCTCAACCCCCTCGCACTCTTGCGGATTTATTGACAGCCCTGCGGGATTCATGGTGCCAATTCCCTCCAGCACTACTTCGGACGTTAGTCGAGTCCACGGCACGTCGTGTTGCGGCACTTCTTCCCGCAAGTGGGGGTCCTATACCTTATTAGACGGGTATAGCAGTTTCTTTGGCTCTTCAGTGTATATACGTGTTAGATGCACTTTCATTGCAACTAACAAAACTATTTTATAATAGCATATACTCAGTTTACTTATGTTCGTAAATCTTTTCCTTGTTTCCAGTCTATGATAGCGCACCATTGTCGACAACCCATTTCAAATGGTAATGACCATCTTCAGTAATTCGATACGCTGAGGATAATGTTTTGTAAACGTCGACTGGAAATAAAGAGAGAAAACGCTGTACCTCCTCGATCACTCTTTGCGTAAACTCAATTGTGTCGTAGTTCGTATTTATATTGACTCATTTCTCATCTCCAAAGGGTCACGCTAGAATCTATGGAGAAAGATGTGTGGGTGAGTCCTGTACTTAAATTTGTCTAACTAAACGATTGTTCGTTCTGTTTCAGGGTGATTCCGGAGGCCCTCTTCAAGTCATCGGAGAGCGTGCTCCGTGTTCAATTGTCGGCATTACCAGCGTAGGGCCGAAACCGTGCGGCGGTTCCATACCCAGTGTGTACAGCCGAGTCTCCAGCTACCTAGACTGGATTGAGAAACACGTGTGGCCATAAACTAAACTGCTTATGGGAGTCGTAGTCATTGAACTTCGTCTTCCAGTGCATGCCTTCATACACTGTATTCCAGTTAGTTCAATGGCCAGTAAAGTGTACTGTCCGGCTGTCAAACTGTGATAACCAAACTGTTTAGTGTAAGAATGCTCTCATACTATTTATTAGTTGTGAAAAGTGTCAGAGTTCAGTTTTGCACATTGTAATAATTGCTTCAAAGACGTATCGATATGAGAAAAATTTATGTCCCATAGGCAATACAACAACAACTTCTCATATATTTCGCATGTACTGTAATGAGACTTCAAATTTATCCAAGTCTGGTTGCTTACTTCCTGTTTTTAAAATGACTTCTGCATATTGCAAATAAGACAGCCAACAAAATGATTCACTGTCAGTCCCAGTTGATATTATTCCTAATATCATCTCAGCATACATCAAACTTCGATTGACTGGACCACTCACACAACACAACGAATCTATAGAACTCTTATGTACTGTGTTCACAACAATTCAACTCACTACTGTTATTCATTTTCATAAAATGATAGTGTATTTTGTAAATACTACATAACTATAGCAATGTACATACTAAAAGTTAGAGAAGTAAAGAAAAAATTATGACTTTTCCTTCACTTTTAATGGTCCTGTTTAATAGGGCCTGGCATGTCCGAAAACAGAATTTCTCTGACGTAATATGTTCCTGACGAGAAATGTTGCGGTTTTAAGTTACACTTGTGTATTTATGTACATAGCATTTTGGACTCAGTATTGTATTAATGTACTCGACTTATAGCATTTTGTCGATTTCACATGAGTTTTAATAACAATATTCTATTAAATCCAGTGTTTCTGCTTCTTTACGGATGGATTAGACGACCGAGGACTCAGAATTCCAGGAATGGTGGCATTGGACTCTCGTACAGCTCTCCTTTCTGAAAGCTCAACACACTTTTTTTAACAATCTAGATAAATGAATCGAGTCTGAAACAAAAGATGTTCGAAAGCAATACGGCTCACGCCTGACACCTGACGCCAGTCACTACCGTACATCGAGGGCAACATGCACACGTGCCTCTAAACTCTGCAACTCCCCGCATGGTGTAACTTGGAGGGTACAGTACACTGTAGAGCTACTATCATTTTCTCCCAGCCTATTCCATTTGTGGATGAAACGTGTGTGGAGACAGATAGTCCGTATCCTTCTGTACGAGCTCTGAATCCTTTAACTTTATCATCGCGGTCATTACACGAGAGATGTACTGGAGGAGGTAAGATGTTTCTTCACTCACTTTGGAACGTGGCCTCTAGGAATTTTGGTTCCAACTGTATGGCATGAAACAAGTAATACAGGGAAAAAAGTTAATTACCATGTCACATCCAGTTTACAGATTGTCTAGTGTAAGAGTTGCTTGTAAAACTGTATTCACACGGTGTCACATAATGGCCTTTTAAAACTTTGGTAGATTGTAAATGATTAAATTCATAAATCCTTACAATAAAGGTACCTGTAGCAGAAAATGTGAAATAAAGTTTCCACAGCTTTAGGGAAGCTACGCCGCCATCCACTACTGCTGCAGACGGAAGACTGCAAACACACAACTGCAGAAGTCTGTCCGAGCCTGTGTACAGTAACTTGTTTACTTAGTGACCGGCGTTCTTCAACGCACTCCATCCATCCACTGGCTCTTTGATGTAAACGGGACGCTGGTCAACGTGAGTCAGTGTACAGTTGTCCGCTGACCGTGCTTTACGTACTGTAATTACGACCCGTGGCTTAGGGACGCCGTCACGGTAGCTCAGTTTGTTCGGTCAGATGGCCATCTGCCATTTGTAATTAAAAAAATGAATGAAGTATTTAACAATAAACTTGAATGGGTGCCATGCGACGTCCTCCCAAATCACATGCCGAGAACAGTAACGAAAGAAAAGGGTAGCGTCTTTAATTAATAATAAAACGTCCTGTGCCCTGGGTTCGAACCCAGCCATTGCTTAAATTTTGAATAAACATCAACAACAATAGCGGCACAGAAGCGGACAGAGATTCTGGGCGACCTCTTGCCGTTGGTGTTGAGTAACTGCCCCTAAGAGGCGCAATAATTAGCAACGAGCAACAGCATTAGGATGCAGATGGCAATGGAAACCGCTGCAATAAAGACAAACAATGCGCTTCGACGGGACATGTGGTCCGTAACAAGAAAATCTGTCATGATGATGTCTCCATTTGTAAAAGATTCCGGATCACTCCCTCACTCGGATCTATGGTAGGGGCTGCCAAGGGGAATGTAACCATGTGAAAAAGACCGAATAACGAACGAAAGGGTGACATACTACGAGTCGGAACGTGGAATGTCACAAGTTTGAATGTGATGTGTAAGTTATAGAATTTGAAAAGGGAACTGCAAACACTCAGTTCATGGACCTACATAGTCAGTGAAGTAAAATGGGAAGAAGACATGGATTTCTGGTCAGAAGAGTATGGGGTAATATCAGCAGCAGCGGAAATGGTATAACGAGAGTAGGATTCGTTATGGACAGGACACCCGGGCAGAGAGCGAGTTACTGTGAACACTTCAGTAATATGATTGTTCTCATCAGAATAGACAGCAAACAAACGCCAACAATAATTCATGCGTGCATACGATGTCACAAGCGGGAAGATGAAGAGATAGATAACGCGTATGAGGATGTTCAACACGAAGTTCAATTCGTAAAAGGAGTTGACAAGTAGGTACGAGTGAGGAGAAAGACTATTTGAGTTCCAATATAGACTTCATCTACCAACAGCGAACACATTGTTCAAAAGTTGCTGAAGAAGAAGCTACACTTGGAAAAGGCCGGGATATACAGGAAGATTCCAGCTGGATTACGTCATGATCAGAGATTTTGAAATCACCTATTGGACTATAAGGTGTGCCCAGCAGCAGATATAGACCCCGATCACAGTTTAGTGTTGATGAAAAGTAGGTAGAAGAATGTTGTGGGAAGATGTAGAATACTGAAGCAGTGAGGGATGAAGAGGTGCGTTTGAAGTTTTCTAAGGCTGCTAGGTACTGCGATAATAAATACCACAGTAGGCAGTTCAGTTGAACAGTAATGTACATCTCTAGAAACGTCAATTACAGAAGTTGGTCAGATAACGTAGGTACAAGGAAGATAACTTCAAAGGAACCTCAGGTAATAGAACAAATTCTTCAATTGATCGACGAAAAAAGGAAATACAAAAATATGCAGGAACACAGAAATATAAGTGCCTTAGGAATGAAATAAATGGGAAGTGGAGGGAGGCCAAGACGAAATGCTTGCGATAAAAACGTAAAGAAATCTAAAAAGAAAGGTCGCGGGAAGAGCTGATTCAGCATGTAGGAGCGTCAAAGAAAACCTTCAGTGAAATTAAAAAGGAAGGGCGTTAATATTCAGAGTCCAACAGGAATTCCACTCTTAAATGCGGAGGAGAGAGCGGGTAGGTGGAAAGAACACACTGAAAGCCTCTACTAGGGGGAGAAATTGTCTAATGACGTGACTGAGAAAGAAATGGCAGTCGATATAGAGGACATAGGGGATCCAGTACTGCAGTCAGAGTTTTCGCTAAGGCAAACGAGATAGATAACATTCCTTTGCAATATTTAGAACATTTGGAGGAAGTGGCAACCAAGCGGCTATTCATGGTGCTGTGTATAATCAATGAGTGTGGACAAATGCCAGCATACTGTCGAAAAATATCACGCACACAATCCCCAGCACAGGAAGAGCCAACGAGGGCGAGAACTATCGCACAATCAACCTACCAACTCGTGCACCCAGGCTGCTGACAAGAATAGTATAGCTACGGGAGAAGAGAAAAAATTCGTTAGATGACGATCTGTTTTGATTTCGGCGAAGTAAGGCACCGGAGAGATAGTTATGACGCTGCGACTGATAACAGAAACAAGACTTAAGAAAAATCTAGACACATCCATAGGATTTGTAGATCTGGAAACAGCGTACGATGATGTAAAGTAGTGCATCATGTTTGAGTCCTAAGAAAAATACGAGTAAGCTACACTCCTGGAAATTGAAATAAGAACACCGTGAATTCATTGCCCCAGGAAGGGGAAACTTTATTGACACATTCCTGGGGTCAGATACATCACATGATCACACTGACAGAACCACAGGCACATAGACACAGGCAACAGAGCATGCACAATGTCGGCACTAGTACAGTGTATATCCACCTTTCGCAGCAATGCAGGCTGCTATTCTCCCATGGAGACGATCGTAGAGATGCTGGATGTAGTCCTGTGGAACGGCTTGCCATGCCATTTCCACCTGGCGCCTCAGTTGGACCAGCGTTCGTGCTGGACGTGCAGACCGCGTGAGACGACGCTTCATCCAGTCCCAAACATGCTCAATGGGGGACAGATCCGGAGATCTTGCTGGCCAGGGTAGTTGACTTACACCTTCTAGAGCACGTTGGGTGGCACGGGATACATGCGGACGTGCATTGTCCTGTTGGAACAGCAAGTTCCCTTGCCGGTCTAGGAATGGTAGAACGATGAGTTCGATGACGATTTGGATGTACCGTGCACTATTCAGTATCCCCTCGACGATCACCAGTGGTGTACGGCCAGTGTAGGAGATCGCTCCCCACACCATGATGCCGGGTGTTGGCCCTGTGTGCCTCGGTCGTATGCAGTCCTGATTGTGGCGCTCACCTGCACGGCGCCAAACACGCATACGACCATCATTGGCACCAAGGCAGAAGCGACTCTCATCGCTGAAGACGACACGTCTCCATTCGTCCCTCCATTCACGCCTGTCGCGACACCACTGGAGGCGGGCTGCACGATGTTGGGGCGTGAGCGGAAGACGGCCTAACGTTGTGCGGGACCGTAGCCCAGCTTCATGGAGACGGTTGCGAATGGTCCTCGCCGATACCCCAGGAGCAACAGTGTCCCTAATTTGCTGGGAAGTGGCGGTGCGGTCCCCTACGGCACTGCGTAGGATCCTACGGTCTTGGCGTGCATCCGTGCGTCGCTGCGGTCCGGTCCCAGGTCGACGGGCACGTGCACCTTCCGCCGACCACTGGCGACAACATCGATGTACTGTGGAGACCTCACGCCCCACGTGTTGAGCAATTCGGCGGTACGTCCACCCGGCCTCCCGCATGCCCACTATACGCCCTCGCTCAAAGTCCGTCAACTGCACATACGGTTCACGTCCACGCTGTCGCGGCATGCTACCAGTGTTAAAGACTGCGATGGAGCTCCGTATGCCACGGCAAACTGGCTGACACTGATGGCGGCGGTGCACAAATGCTGCGCAGCTAGCGCCATTCGACGGCCAACACCGCGGTTCCTGGTGTGTCCGCTGTGCCGTGCGTGTGATCATTGCTTGTACAGCCCTCTCGCAGTGTCCGGAGCAAGTATGGTGGGTCTGACACACCGGTGTCAATGTGTTCTTTTTTCCATTTCCAGGAATGTATAAGGAGAGACAGGTAACGTAGACTATGTACAAGAACCAAGAAGGAACAATAAGTATCTACTACCAAGAATGATGTGTTCGGATTAAAAATGGTGTACGCCAAGAATATACTCTTTCGCCTCTACTGTTTAGCCTATACATCAAAGAAACAATCCCAAAAACAGAGGAAAGATTCAAGTATGCGGTTAAAATTCAGGGTGAAAGGATATCGATTATGCGATTATCTAATGACATTGCTATCCTCAGTGAAACTGAAGAAGAATCCCAGGACCTCTTGAATGGAATAAACAATATAACGAGAAGAGAAGGCGGACTGAGAGGAATCCGAAGAAAGACGAAAGTACTGAGGAGTAGCGGAAATTAGATCCATATAGATCATAAAAGTGGATGCACATACATATGTACGTATGTATGTATGTATATTCCCCACACCACAGGACCGATTTCGACTAAACGTGGTTCACAAATCAGGTACGGTCTGCAAAGAAACACTGCGGGGGTAAGAACCACCTACCCATCAAAGGGGGTGGAAAAGCAGTGCAGCCCACGACGTGCGGGTGCCCGGCACTTACTCATCCGCTATTTGACAATGGGAGCACTTGTGACTTTCAACAAACTTGACACACAATTTCAAACCTTAACGAAACTTTTTCTCGCTTACTCCACTTTCGATGTGCCTGCAGTAAAATTGCCGCATTAAACGCGACGTTTTACTTTATTACTTGTTTACTACTAACAGTTTTACCAACACATTTTGCAGACAGTCTTAACAGCGCTTTTGGCACACAATATCCGCATATGCCGTTAAATATATGTGCAAAATGATATCATTGTATGGTCCATAGTTCAGGAGATATGACGTCATAAACAGTTAAAAGGATCAGAAACTGCCACACCATACATAACATTTAAATTTATTACTTCTCTCCTACTAACTCCACTCGCAGTTAGATTCCTAGGGAGTTTCTACACACGCCGCTGAATGTACCTACAAAATTATATCGTTGTACGACACATAATTCAGGACACATGACATCATAAACATTTAGCTCCCTGAAAAAGAATGGACAGGACGTGATTCTCCTCTTTCCTTTCTCTGTCCACCTCCCCCTTTTCCCTTTCTGTCCATTTCGCCCTCCCCCTCTCTCTGTCCCTCGCCTCCTCCCCCCTATCTGTATCGACCTTCTCCTTTCCCTTTCCTATCTGTCCCATCTTCTCCTACCGTCGTCTCTCTCCAAATTATCACCTGCACCCTAGTAGGAGATTCACTACAGATACAAATTGACTGTGTGCACAAATATGTGTGAAATATGTTAAATATATAAGTGCGTAAGGAGCAAAGCCATGTGTAAAAAGCTCCTCTTAAAACTCTGCATCGATTTCAGCCAAACTTGGTACACATATCACTTAATATCTGGAAATAAATACTGTGGGGCTCAGAACCACCAACCTACCATTGGCATAGGGATGACAACGTGCAGAGAGAAGAGGGGAGGAAGAGATGAATAGACAGAGACGGGGAAGGAGGACATGGACACAGATATGGGGTTGGAGGAGATAGACAGCAGAGAGAAGGAGATGGACTGGACACAGAGGAGTGTGTAGGAGCTGGTCAACGAGGGGGGGGGGGGAGGGAAGAGATAGGAAAAGAAAGGAAAGAGTTGATGGACAAAAAGAGGTAGGAGGAGATGGACAGAGAGAGAGAAGGAGAAGATGGACAGAAGCAAGGGAAGGGGGAAATGGACATAGGAAAGCAAGTGGAGGAGTTGGACAGAGAGACAGGAATAGGAAGAGGAGACAGAGGAGGCAGAAGACATGGACAGAAAGAGGGGGAGGAAGAGGGGGACAAAGGGGGGCAGGAGGAGATGGACAAAGAGAGCACATAAGAGGAGACTGAGGGGGAGGAAGAGACTTGCTCTGAGGAGGGGAGGATGATGTGGACAGAGGGGGGAGATGCAACTGGGCAGAGGGGGGGGGGGAGGAGCAGATGGACAGAGAGAAGGGGACGGGAGAGATGGATACCAGGGGTGTTAGGAGATGTGCAGAAAGAGGAGAAAGGAGGAGGTGGACTACTAGAATACTGGAATAAATATATACTCAGGGAACATCGCGTGATCAGCTGATTATCATAAACTTGACATCAGAATTGGGGACAGTGAAATAGAAGATGTTAAGGAATTTTCCTACCTTGACAATGTAACAACACGTGACGAACGAAAAAAAGAGGGCATAAAAGGTAGATTAAAACAGGAAAAGAGGCCGTGCCTGGACAGTAGAAGTCCGATAGTATCAAACATTGGCCTTAAACTAGAGGAAGAGATTTCTGAGAACGTAAGTTAGGAGCACAGTATTGTATGGACTAGAAGGGAAAGGAATAGTTTGAGACGTCTTGCTGTAGAAGGATGTTAAACTTGAGTGAGCTGATAAGGTATGGAATTAAGAGGTTCTCCGTATAGTCAATGAAAAAAAGAATAGTGACAAGAAAAAGGGACGAGGTGATTGGACACGTTAAAACAACAGGCAACCCCTTCCGTGGTATTAGAGGGAGCTGTAGAGGGTAAAGGCATTAGGGGAAGACACAGACTGGGATTCATCCAGCAAATAACTGAGGTCGTAGGTTGCAGGTGCTACTCTGAGTCTAAGACGTTGGTACAAGAGAGGAGTTAGTGGCAGGTCGCATCAAACCAGTCACAAGGCTGATGATTTATGAAAAGTTCTGACTTCATGAAAGGTAATTATATATCATTTTGGAGAACTTGCTGATTATGTTTGTGTTATGATGAAGCTCATGGAAATGTCAATACAGCTCGTTCGTTGTGCGCAAGATGGTTTCCAAACAGATGACGTTCTAAGTAGGTTAGTGTCATTTCAGTTGCAGGTAACAATCTTATCTCAAGGTCGGTGGTAAGTGCTTTTAATACCAGGTTACAGACTTGAGAGACTTACAATCAGGATCACCCCCACACCAGGAATTTATCAAGGTCATCCAAGGGAACCCGCCATACATCTTTGGCGGTTGGACTCATTATATTCAAGGACATAATGTAACTCGATACTGATCGCATGATTTGAAATTGGTGGAAAACCCCTGGACCAATGAGACCGCATTAAAATGATAAACCCTCGACCAATAGGATTCGAGCTCCCTCTCCTCCCCCTCATCGTGCTTTATAACCAGTTCATCTGTGTAGACCTCTTCCCTCTAGGCCTGAGCATCGTGGAAGAAGGAGAAATAAATAGCAAATTAAGTTCTCGTTATGGGATGGGAAGTAAATTATAGGAGAGTGGAACTTAGCGTATCTAAGCCCCATACATAGAAACGAAAGCAAGAAAATATGTAGCAATTATTGTGGCCTAAGTGTTACAAGCCCAAGTAGCGGGCTGCGTGGGACATTTTAAAATCAAGAATTTAGAAGTTTTGTAAAAGAAGTGGAAGAACAAAGTAGCTTTAGTAAAAGTAGGTCGTGTAAAGATAACAAATCGTAGCCTAAGACATATCATGGAGAAGAGACTGGAAAGAAATCTAAGCAGTCATTTGGTTTTCATACATCTTGAAAAAGCTTATGACACCCTGCCAGTAAATGTATTGTTGGAGGTGCTCTGGTCAGGCGAACTGACAAAATTTTATATAAGAATTATCATAAACCTCTATAAGTCAGCAGAATCTGTCATTAGGGCTGGGCAAGAAATTTCTAGACAGGCCTTCAGAATAACTAAAGGATTGAAAGAAGTGAATCACCTGTATAAACATCAAGAGCTCAGATGGAAAACCAGTCCTAAGCAAAAAAGGGAAATCAGAAAGATGGAAGGAGTATGTAGAGGGGCTATACAAGGGCGATGTACTTGAGGACAATACTGTGGGAATGGAAGAGGAAGTAAATGAAGATGAAATGTGAGATATGGTACTGCGTGGAGAATTTGACAGAGCACTGAAAAACATAAGTCGAAACAACGCCCCAGTGGAGTAGACAACAATCCCTTAGAACTACTGATAGCCTTGGGAGAGCCAGGCCTGTCAAAACTCTACCATCTCGTGAGCAGGATGTATGAGACAAAAATACCCTCGGATTTCAAGAACAATATAATAATTCCAATCCCAAAGAAAGAAAGTGTCACTGCTGATAAATACTATCACAAATTCTTTAAAGAAGAATGGAAAAACTGGTGGAAGTCGACTTCGGGGAAGATCAGTTCGGATTCCTTAGAAATGTTGGAACACGCGAGGCAATACTGATTCTACGACTTCTCTTAGAAGATAGACTAAGGAAAGGCAAACCTACATTTCTAGCATTTGTAGACTGAGAGAAAGCGTTTAACAATGTTGACTGCAATACTCTCTTTCAAATTCTGAAGGGGGCAGGGGTAATATACAGGAAGCGAAAGGCTATTTACAATTTCTACAGAAACTAGATGGCAGCTATAAAAGTCGAGGGGCACGAAAGGGAAGCAGTGATTGAGAAGGGAGTGAAACAGTGTTGTAGCCTGCCCCGATGTTATTCAATCTGTATATTGAGCAACTGTAAAGGAAACAAAAAAAAAATTTGGAGTAGGAATTAAAATCCATGAAGAAGAAATAAAAACTTTGAGGTTTGCCTATGACATTGTAATTCTGTCAGAGACAGCAAAGGACCTGGAAGAGCAGCTGAACGGAATGGACAATGTCTTGAAAAGAGGATATAAGATGAACATCAACAAAAGCTAAATGAGGATAATGAAATGTAGTCGAATTATATCATGTGATTTGAAAGGATTAGATTAGGAGAAGAGACACTTAAAGTAGTAAATGAGTTTTGCTATTTGGGGAGCAAAATAACTCATGACGCTCGAAGTAGAGAGGATATAAAATGTAGACTGCCTACCTCAAGGAAAGCGTTTCTGAAGATTAGAAATTTGTTAACACTGAGTATAGATTTAACTGTCAGGAAGTCTTTTCTGAAAGTATTTGTATGGAGTGTAGCCATGTATGGAAGTGAAATACGCTACGGTCGCAGGTTCGAATCCTGCCTCGGGCATGGATGTTTGTGATGTCCTTAGGTTAGTTAGGTTTAACTAGTTCTAAGTTCTAGGGGACTAATGACCTCAGCAGTTGAGTCCCATAGTGCTCAGAGCCATTTGAAGTGAAATATGGACGATAAGCGGTGTAGATAGGGAGAGAATAGAAGCTTTCGAAATGTGGTGCTGAAGATTAGATGGATAGATCAATTAACTAATGAAGAGGTACTTAATACAATTAGGGAAAAGAGGAATTTGTAGCACAACTTGACTAGAAGGAGGGATAGGTTGGTAAGACACATTCTGAGGCATCAATAGATCACCAATTTAGTACTGGAGGGAAGCGTGGAGGGTAAAATCGTAGAGGGAGACCATGAGATGAATACACTAAGCAGATTCAAAATGATGTAGGTTGCATTAATTATTCGGAGATGAAAAGGCTAACACAGGATAGAGTAGCGTGGAGAGCTGCATCAAACCAGTCTCTGGGTTGAAGGTCACATCAACAACATGTATGTAGATGTCTATAGTGTTTCTACTCACGTTCAAAATTTGCCACGTGGGATTCTATTAGCTGCTATGTCCAGCATTATTTAGTCCAGCTCTGCCTACGGATTGACACTCCCTTGGATGATGTCACTAAGTGCATAAAGAAACAAATAAGAACCCATCATGTTAATAATCCATACATACAGTTGTGTTGGTTGTTATTACTAGTATTGTAGAAGAAGAACAGAAAGAACTAACACCCACATATTTGCTGCTTGATGACCACCATCATCCCTCACAAACTAATTTTGGGGAATGGGTTCATAGGCTTCGTCAAAACATTCGCCTAGGCTTCATCATCATAATGGAATGCAACTAGAAGGAGATAAGAACACATCACGTTAGAAATGCAAGCCTCTTCATCTTCAAGTAACTACTGAAACCTACATCCTTCTGAATATGCTTTGTGTATTCATCTCTTGGTCTCCCTCTATGATTTTTACCTTCTACGCTACCCTCCAATGCTAAATTGGTGATCCCTTGATGCCTCATAACGTATCCTATAAACCGATCCCTTCTTCTAGTCAAGTTGTGCCAAAAATTTCGCTTCTCCCCAAATCTTTTCAGTACTTCCTCACTAGTTTCGTGATCTACCCATTTAATCTTCAGCATTCTTCTGTAGCGCCATATTTCAAAAGCATCTATTCCCCTCCTGTCGAAACTATTTATCGTCCATGTTTCACTTCCATACATAGCTACACACCATACAAATACTTACAGAAACGACTTCCTGACATTTAAATCTATACTCGATGTTAACAAATTTCTCTTCTTCAGATACGCTTTCCTTGCCATAGCCAGTCTACATTTTATATCCTCTCTACTTCAACCATCACTTGTTATTTTGCTCCTCAAATAGCAAAACTCATTTACTACTTTATATGTCCCATATTCTAATTTGATTCATTCAGCATCACGTGATTTAATTCGACTACATTCCATTATCCTCGTTTTGCTCTTGTTGATGTTCATCTTATATCCTCCTTTCAACACAGTGTCCATTCCGTTCAGTTGCTCTTCCAGTTCCTTTGCTGTCTCTGACAGATTACAATGTCATCGACAAACCTCAAAGTTTTTATTTATTCTTCGTGGATTTTAATTCCTACTCCAATTTTTTTTGTTTCCTTTACTGCTTGCTCAATATACAGATTGAATAACACTACAAATCCCTGTACTCTTATAACTGCCATCTGGTTTTTGTGCAAATTGTAAGTAGCCACTCACTCCCTGTAGTTTACACCTGCCACCTTCAGAATTTGAAAGAGAGTATACCAGTCAAAATTGTCAAAGTGTTTTTCCAAGTCTACAAATGCTAGAAACGTAGGTTTGCGTTTCCTTAACCTATCTTCTAAGTAAATCGTTGGATCAGTATTGCCTCGCGTGTCCCAACATTTCTATGGAATCCAAAATTATTCTAAACTGAAATTATTATATTCCTCTCGGAGTATGAGGGTATTTCACCTGTCTCATATATATTGCTCACCAAATGGAAAGTTTTGTCATTCCTGTCTCACCCAAGGCGGTCAGAAGTTCTAATTGAATGTTGTCTACTCCCGAGCCTTGTTTTGACTTAGGTCATTCAGTGCGCTGTCAAATTCTTCTAGCAGTACAGTATCTCCCATTTCTTCTTCATCTACGAAATCTTCCATTTCCATAATATTGCTCTCAAGTAAATCGCTCTTGTATAGACCCTTTACATACTTCTTCTACCTTTCTACTTTCCCTTTTGTGTTTAGAGCTGTTTTTCCGTCCGATCTCTTGATATTCATACAGGTGGTTCTCTTTCCTCCAAAGGTTTCTTTAATTTTCCTGTAGGCAGCATCTTTCCCCTGTTCTTGTCAACCGTTCCCTAATGCTCTCTCTGAAACTCTCGACAACCTCTGGTTCTTTCAGTTTATCTACGTCCCATCTTCTAAAATTCCTAGTTTTTTGCAGTTGCTTCAGTTTTAATCTACAGTTCATAACCAATAAATTGTGGTCAGGGTCCACATCTGCCCCTGGAAATGTCTTAAAATTTAAAATCTGTTTCCTAAATCTCTGCCTTACCATTTTATAATCAATTTGAAACCTTCCAGTGTCTCCAAGCCTCTTTCACGCATACAGACTTCTTCCATGATTCTTAAACCAAGTGTTAGATATAATTAACTTATGCTCAGGCGCGTTCCTCTTCCATTGCTTACCCGCTGCCCATATTCACCTACTACTTTGCTTCTCTTCCTTTTCCTGCAATTGAATTACAGTCCGCCATGACTATTTAATTTTCGTCTCCCTTAACTATCTGAATAATTTCTTTTACCGCATCATATTCTGTACAGCCTCTAGTTTAGTCAGTTTATCCATGTCACATCTTAAATTCCCACCTTTTTGCAGTTTCTTCAGTTTTAATCTACAGTTCATAACCAATAGATTGTGGTCAGAGTCCACATCTACCCCTGGAAATATCTTGCAATTTAAAACCTGGTTCCTAAATCTCTGTCTTACCATTATATAATCTACCTGATACCTTCTAGTATCTGCAGTATTCTTCCATGTATACAACCTTCTTTTATGATTCTTGAACCAAGTGTTAGCTATGATTAAGTTATGCTCTGTGCAAAATTCTACCAGATGGCTTCCTCTTTCATTTCTTACCCCCAATCCATATTCACCTACTATGTTTCCTTCTCTCCCTTTTCCTACTCTCGAATTCCAGTCATCCATGACTATTATATTTTCGTCTCCCTTCACTACCTGAATAATTTCTTTTATCTCATCATACATTTCATCAATTTCTTCATCATCTGCGGAGCTAGTTGGCATATAAACTTGTACTACTGTGGTAGGCGTAGGCTTCGTGTCTATCTTGTCTACAATAATGCTTCCACTATGCTGTTCGTAGTAGCTTATCCGCATTCCTATCTTTTTATTCATTATTAAACCTACTCCTGCATTACCCCAATTTGATTTTGTATTTATTACCCTGTATACATCTGACCAGAAGTCTTGTCCCTCCTGCCACCAAACTTCACTAATTCCCGTTATATCTAACTTTAAACTATTGGTTTCCGTTTTTAAATTTTCTGACCTACCTGCCCGAGTAAGTGATCTGACATTTCACGCTCCGATCCATAAAACGCCAGTTTTGTTTCTCCTGATAACGACGTCCTCCTGAGTAGTCCCCACCTGGAGATTTATGATAAGGTACCCACAGCTCAGTCCATCGCCCATGATGATGTACGAGCAATCGGATATGCAGCAGCAGCCTGGAGCAACATCTGCAGTGATGGACCCACGGCAAGATGTTCAGCAGAAGCCTGGCCTGTCGCCTGTGGAGCAGCCTGGCCTTTCGATGCCCTAGGCGGGTCCATCATCACAGTACAGCATCACGACTCTGGCCCATTTGCTACGATCGTGACTACGATCTTTGTGCTCTGGTACATCTCATGAAGATAATCACCACCACCATCAGAGATTAATATGACATCGCACTGAATCTAGCTGCAGCAGCACCCCTGTTCCTCTCTGCTCTAAAGCGAAACAAAACGAACAAACTCCTGCTCATGTTGTTGTGGATCACCTAGTCTTGCGATACCATTGGAGTACTCTGTGATTGCTTGTACATTTGGGACAGGATTTCACTTGCTCGCATTGGCAACTTGAATGCAGGATATCAAGATTTGGCCACTTTCCTTATTGTTTCTCAAGCAGTTCTGGAGTAGGAACTCCCTGTATACGTCAACGGGCCGTGGTATCCCACCATTAAGTGCAGAGCAGTTCTGTGCTGTAAACTGCCACACCCCCCGCAACAGGGTAGTGATGTTACTGGTGAGGAGAGGAGCTTCATCCAAAGTTGGGAGTTAATGGTATTATATTGTGGGGTGAGTCAATTGCTGAGAATTTTTACCAAGATTGTCATACTGTGAAATTTTTCCGAAATGCAGTGACGTGGGTCTGGTGAGGCGGTCAGCCATGTACTCCATCTTGATACGTAATCAATGTCTACGACTCACTTCCTGGGAAATCCCTCTTCTTGCTGCTAAACATGCGTGCATTAATGTCAAAATATTGATGATAGGGATGTATGATGCTTTCCAGGGTCATTTGTAGTTAGTGATAGAAATTACCCAAGTGATAGACAGCATACAAGTAAATAAAAATATCTGAAGTCTGTTTCAAAATATCACTCCCCATAAAAGTCCAGGATACGCAAAAATTCGAGAGGCAGAACCCTGATTATTCAATGCACGTCTTCACCATAGGTGTTGGTAAGCCAAAAGATGAAGACGACCATGTGCACCCTGTACAGAGGAAAGAAGTTAAGCATTAACATACTGGTCCTTTCTTATTTTCAAAATCAGCCAGGCAGTGCCCCAACAGCTCAGACCTGTTGTCTGAGCTCCGAGGTTGAGCAGCAATACTACATATGGATTGAACGCATGTCCCTCCTAGCTTTCACGCAAATGAGTAAATATGAACATAAACGGTATTTTTGCCGTAGATGTCTCAACTCATTTCCCATGAGTGAGTATCTTGAAAGGAACCTAACTGACTGCTTGGGCTGGGAACCAGCATGTGTGGAAGTGTCGTCGTAACTGCCGTCTGCTTCACGTCTGTTGTGCAGCGAGCTACCTTAATTTAAGTATTAACTGTATTTTTCTTACTTGTCACTCCTTCTTCCGTGTGTTTTTACTTTTAGGAAGCTTTGTCGAGTGCTAGTAATAGTGTTCCATAGATTTCGTGTTTTTTTTTAATACAGTCAGAGAGAGTCCCTTTAGTCAGCCATAGTGCCAGTAGTGCTAGTGTTTGTTTTCAATACAGTCCAGAGACAGGTAGTGCTATTTTCATTGTTTTCTACAAGAAGTGGCTAGCAATCACAGTTAAGTCAACTATCAGCCGCCTTTAGTGAATTAGCACTCTAGTTAAAAGTTGATTAACTCTCTACAGTAAATTGATTTCTTAGGATGGATAGGATGTGTGACTGCTGTGTACGGACGCAGGAGGAGCTGGCCACTGTTCGCGAACAGCTGAGCCTGTTGATGACCGCGGTCAGCCGTCTTCAGGCTGCTGCCTCGGAGTGTAGCGGCAGTGGGGAGTCTGGTGCGTCGCACGGTACACCCCAGGTGTTACATGCTTCACCCACTGTCCCTGCTGTCGAGACATCTTCGCGGGTACCGGGCGCGGTTGGGCCACCCTCGCCCCAAGGGGAGTGGCGGGTTCAGCGGCGTTCGCGGCGCACGAGGCGGAGGGTAAATGTGGAGGCTGGCCCGCTCTGCCTGTGAGTGGACATGTGGCCGCTCCTTCAGCAAGGTCCGAGCAGGCACACGGGGGGAGGGGTTTATTAGTGATTGGGAGCTCCAACGTTAGGCGGGTGATGGAGCCCCTTAGGGAAATAGCGGACTCCACACGTACTCCGCTACCCTTGTAGCCGCTTCCGGCGTGTAGTGCACGCCTGACCTATTCAGGGGGACCCTACATATCTCCACCCGATAGCGGAGGTCGAGAAATTTGCACCCCAGATCTCCGCAGAATCGTCTGAGCCTCTGGTTTAAGCCTTCCACTCGGCTCCAAACCAGTGTCTTGGGTGGGTGGGTGGAGATTTTAATATGCCGGATATAGACTGGGTGACTCAAACGTTCATAACGGGTGGCAGGGACAAAGAATCCAGTGAAATTTTTTTAAGTGCTTTATCTGAAAACTACCGTGAGCAGTTAAACAGAGAATCGACTCGTGGCAATAACATATTAGACCTTCTGGTGACAAACAACCCCGAACTATTTGAAACAGTTAACGCAGAACAGGGAATCAGCGATCATAAAGCGGTTACGGCATCGATGATTTCAGCCGTAAATAGAAATATTAAAAAAGGTAGGAAGATTTTTCTGTTTAGCAAAAGTGACAAAAAGCAGATTACAGATTACCTGACGGCTCAACACAAAAGTTTTGTCTCAAGTACAGATAGTGTTGAGGATCAGTGGACAAAGTTCAAAACCATCGTACAATATGCGTTAGATGAGTATGTGCCAAGCAAGATCGTAAGAGATGGAAAAGAGCCACCGTGGTACAACAACCGAGTTAGAAAACAGCTGCGGAAGCAAAGGGAACTTCACAGCAAACATAAACATAGCCAAAGCCTTGCAGACAAACAAAAATTACGCGAAGCGAAATGTAGTGTGAGGAGGGCTATGCGAGAGGCGTTCAATGAATTCGAAAGTAAAGTTCTATGTACTGACTTGGCAGAAAATCCTAAGAAATTCTGGTCTTATGTCAAAGCGGTAGGTGGATCAAAACAAAATGTCCAGACACTCTGCGACCAAAATGGTTCTGAAACAGAGGATGACAGACTCAGGCCGAAATACTGAATGTCTTTTTCCAAAGCTGTTTCACATAGGAAGAGTGCACTGTAGTTCCTTCTCTAGATTGTCGCACAGATGACAAAATGGTACATATCGAAATAGACGACAGAGGGATAGAGAAACAATTAAAATCGCTCAAAAGAGGAAAGGCCGCTGGACCTGATGGAATACCAGTTCTATTTTACACAGAGTACGCGAAGGAACTTGCCCCCCCTTCTTGCAGCGGTGTACCGTAGGTCTCTAGAAGAGCGTAGCGTTCCAAAGGATTGGAAAAGGGCACAGGTCATCCCCGTTTTCAAGAAGGGACGTCGAACGTATGTGCAGAACTATAGACCTGTATCTCTAACGCCGATCAGTTGTAGAATTTTGGAACGCGTATTATGTTCGAGTATAATGACTTTTCTGTAGACTAGAAATCTACTCTGTAGGAATCAGCATGGGTTTCGAAAAAGACGGTCGTGTGAAACCCAGGTCGCGCTATTCGTCCACGAGACTCAGAGGGCCATAGACACGGGTTCACAGGTTGATCCCGTGTTTCTTGACTTCCGCAAGGCGTTCGAAACAGTTCCCCACAGTCGTTTGATGAACAAAGTAAGAGCATATGGACTATCAGACCAATTGTGTGATTGGATTGAAGACTTCCTAGATAACAGAACGCAGCATGTCATTGTCAATGGAGAGAAGTCTTCCGAAGTAAGAGTGATTTCAGGTGTGCCGCAGGGGAGTGTCATAGGACTGTTGCTATTCACAATATACATAAATGACCTTGTGGATGACATCGGAAGTTCACTGAGGCTTTTTGCAGATGATGCTGTGGTATATCGAGAGGTTGTAACAATGGAAAATTGTACTGAAATCAGGAGGATCTGCAGCGAATTGACGCATGGTGCAGGGAATGGCAATTGAATCTCAATGTAGAAAAGTGTAACGTGCTGCGAATACATAGAAAGATAGATCCCTTATCATTTAGCTACAAAATAGCAGGTCAGCAACTGGAAGCAGTTAATTCCATAAATTATCTGGGAGTACGCATTAGGAGTGATTTAAAATGGAATGATCATATAAAGTTGATCGTCGGTAAAGCAGATGCCAGACTGAGATTCATTGGAAGAATCCTAAGGAAATGCAAACAAATGAAGTAGGTTACTACAGTACGCTTGTTCGCCTACTGCTTGAATACTGCTTAGCAGTGTGGGATCCGTACCAGATGAGGTTGATAGAAGAGATAGAGAGGATCCAACGGAGAGCAGCGCGCTTCGTTACAGGATCATTTAGTAATCGCGAAAGCGTTACGGAGATGATAGATAAACTCCAGTGGAAGACACTGCAGGAGAGACGCTCGGTAGCTCGGTATGGGCTTTTGTTAAAGTTTCGAGAACATACCTTCACCAAAGAGTCAAGCAGTATATTGCTCCGTCCTACGTATATCTCGCGAAGAGACCATGAGGATAAAATCAGAGAGATTAGAGCCCACCCAGAAGGATACCGACAATCCTTCTTTCCACGAACAATACGAGACTGGAATAGAAGGGAGAACCGATAGAGGTACTCAGGGTACCCTCCGCCACTCACCGTCAGGTGGCTTGCGGAGTATGGATGTAGATGTAGATGTAGAAGTGCCCACTGAGGCTAAAAATTTCTTAAAGTTTAAGAACACGCACCCCCAGGGGCAATGTGCCTTCATCATTTATGCGAACTTAAAGTGCCAGAAGTTCCTGTGGTGCATTGTGAAAGTGACCCCTGTGCTTCTCATACTACCTTCGCAAAACAGCATGTACCGCATGTGACAGTGCATCAAGTTTTATGCTCATTTTAGTCTAGTCTCAACAAATTCTAAAATTACATCAGGGATAGTAGTGTGAGATTGTTGCTAGCTGATCGAAAAAAACTTGCATGGAAAGTTGATGTGATATTTCGCAAAAATGTCCCCATGACTGAATCGGAGGAGAGCGGTTCCTTGTACAAGCAGAACCTTGAGTGTCATGTTTGTGGGCTTTCGATAGACAGAGAAGTGGAAACTCCATGTAGAGTCCATTGTCATCTAATGGAGAAATTCCATGGTGCTCCTCACATGTATGCAGCTTGAATTTCCAACTGCCATGACACATGCTCATCATTTTTCGCGATTTGAGTGGGTATGATGCTCACTTTCTGTTTCAACACTTGGGTTACTTTGGGTTGAAGGGTGATTTCAGTGTCATCCCCCACACTGCCGAGAAGCATACCTCGTTTTGCAAGAAAATCGCCCCAAGAATAATGCTCCGCTTCCTGGACTCGCTTCGTTTTCTGCATGCATTTGTAGAAAAACATGCTGAGGTGATGTGTCAAGAGGATATGCCTATGACTAGAGTGAATATCCTGATGATGCAAAGTATAAACGTATAACGAAGAAAGATGTCTTTCCATACGAATATTTGCATTTGATGGAGAGACTCCATGAAACTGCATTGCGCAAGATAACCACATTCTCCAGTAAACACAGGCATTGCCACAACAGATGCAGAGTATGGGCACATTGTGAATGGTTAGCAGGAGTTCAGCATTCCTGATTTAGGAAGATACAGGTATGCTAGATTATATATGAATAGTGATGTACACCTGCTCACAGACATCTTTAGAAGTTTCTGAGTGTATGCCTAGGCACATACTATGTAGATCCCACCTTCTATTTCACTACATCAGGGCTTTCGTGGGACACAATGTTAAGAAGAACACATGTCACCATTGAACTGCTGATCGATCTTGACATGCTGTTCTTCTTCAACCGCAGGATTCGTGAGGGTCTTTGCCAGTGCATGCACAGGCACAGCAAGACAAACAGCCTGTCGATGAGTGAGGAGGAATATATGCCATCTGAGTATTCAAGTTATATCCTTCAGCTGGATATACACAACCTTTACAGATACACCATGCAATGAAGTCTACTATTTGGAATGTTGCGGTGGCTGCCTGACGAGAAAATAGTCAAGATGCGTGATGTGGCTGAGGTTGCTAGAGTGTGTTATGTCCTGAAGGTGGAACTGGAATATCCCGTCCATCTGCATGGCAAACACAGTAACTCGCTGCAGTTTCCGGAGCGACTAGTAACATGAAATGATTCTACCCCAAAGCTGTTGACAACGCTGGAGAACAAACAGCGCTATCATAGTATACATAGTATATATCCAGCGCAGCTCTGGACGAAACGTTAGGAGCTGAAGAGTTTCATGGACCACGACCTTACATCCCGGAAGGTTTACCAGAAAACAGCGCTGTATTCTTCACTACAGCCATGTCTCAGTTATTTCGTCTAGTCGCATAAAATGGTTCCATTCCAAAGCTGCTGGCAACGGCCTTGCCGCCGTGGATACACCGGTTCCCGTCAGATCGCCGAAATTAAGCGCTGTGGGGCGTGGACGGCACTTGGATGGGTGACCGTCCGGGCCACCATGCGCTGTTGCCATTTTTCGGGGTGCACTCAGCCTCGTGATGCCAATTGAGGAGCTACTCGACCTCATAGTAGCGCCTCCGGTCAAACAAAACCATCATAACGACCGGGAGAGCGGTGTGCTGATCACACGCCCCTCCTATCCGCATCCTCGTCTGATGACGACACGGCGGTTGGATGGACCCGATGGGCCACTTGTGGCCTGAAAACGGAGTGCAGTGCCAAAGCTGTTGACAATGCTGGGGAACAAACAGTGAAATATTTCGCGCTACTGTTATCTCCAGAAGTGTCTTTGGTTGTGGACGTAAATTTTTAGTATTACCTGCAGAATCTCCTACAAGCTGTATCTATGGGTGGTGTAGTACATTGATGCTAACATTGAATAAAGGGCTCTCACAATGTGTGGTTCTGAAAAAGATTTTTACAAGTTAACGAACAATTCAATTTTTGCAAAACTATGGAGAAAGAGAATATCGCGAAATTCATTAAGTTTAGCATGGACGTTATGGTGCAAGAAATTTCACTGTCAGACCAAATTTCAGATGGGTCACCATCTTCAATAAAGGACTAGTCACTGTGGAAATAGCGAAGATCACAGTGCAGTTCACCAAGCTTGTCTATATTGGTATGTGTGTTCTTGATCTCTCCAAACTCCACATGTACCATTGTCACTGTGACTTTGCAAAGTGAAACTTGACCAACCCCAAGGTACTTTATGTGGCTACAGAGTGTTTCACCTACTGGGTGAGAGGCTGTGATCCACATAAAGCAATGAGGTGCAGCTTCGAGACTTTCAGCATGTCTGGATATACAGCCGATAATCCTTTTGGAATTACTCTTCATCCCAAAAAGGTTATCGGCCTGACGAAAGATGAGGCGAATGGATGACAGATTGTGGAGTTTTCTGAACTCAGATCGAAGATGTACGCAAATCGTATGGCTGCAGGTGGCATCCACAGGCAGACTAACGATGTGCATCACGCGGACTGATGGGCTATCAAGTTCGCGTGGTCAGCGTGACGGACTGCCGTCCTCAGGAGCCCGGGTTCGAATCCCGGCTGGGTCGGGGATTTTCTCCGCTCAGGGACTGGGTGTTGTCTTGTCTTCATCGTCATTTCATTCCCATCCCCATCCGCCCAATGACGCCAAACGCTCATTTCATTTCCGTAGGCTCTCAAGATTGAAGAGAAGCTGACAACTACGAACCACCTGCATCTCTTCGTGCTTGATGTCTCCCCCGACGTCGATGTCATCTTCCAGCAGCACAACTGTCCCTGTGTCGGAGACAGAACCATGCTACAGTGGTTTGAGGAGCACTATAGTGAACTCACGGTCATGTCAGGGCGACCAAATTCGCCCGATGTGCGAGAATCCTATGGAACCCATCTGTGTCGCTATTGGGCGTCACCAACATGTATGCAGTCCGCCTGCTTAGCTGGGTGGTAACGTGCTCTCCTCCCACGAAAGCGGACCCGCGTTCGATTCCCGGCCGGGTTGAAGATTTTCTCCGCTCGGGCAGTGGATGTTGTTTTGTCCTCATCATCATTTCATCCTCATCAGCCGTGTGCAAGGTGCCCAATGTGGCGTCGACTGAAATAAGACTTGCACTTGGCAGCCGAACTTCCCCAGATGGTGTCATCTGGCCGGCGATGCCGTACGCTCACTTCATTTCACTTACTGCGTACGCACACCAGCTGCCCGTTATTTACGCGCCCTACATGACATGGGCGTAGACATCTAATGATACATACTTCCACAAACCTACCAACAAACTGTCGTATCCGCGATATGCAGAATCAGTGATGTACTTCGTTGTGAAGACAAACAAACAAGCTATGAAGCAGGTGGTCATAATCTTTTGGCTCAATAGTGTACATGTGTGTAGGTTTGTATGTGGCTTTTTTCTTCACCTGGTGCTGCTAGTCCCCTTTTCCCATACATGTATTATATGTGTAAAAGAAATGATTAATTGGAAATAGAAATAAATAACCAGAATTTAAGTATGGTAAATAATGAAAGAAACGATCAAAAAATCAGAAAATAATTTCCTTTGTCACTAGTCTGAGTGCAAACAATACATCTCGATTATCTGATAGCATTAGTTTTAAACGAAAATGTTTATATTTTTCAGTCAGCAATGTTTTAAATTACAAGAAAACCAACTTATTGAAAAATAACCTTGTTAATATTTTGTAAATAAGCCATAAATTAAGAAGTTCTTATTGTTGCTAAACGCACAGAAAACAGTGTTAACCAAAATAAAAAAAACATTGTCAATAAACCACAAGTTATTTTTACGGTTCACTGCCTGAGTACGTAAAAGCGGAACCCTTATAGCATCACTTCGTTGTCCGGCCGCCTCTCTGTCTGTCTGTCCGACTGTTAACAACCCTTTTTACCAGCAATGGGTGGATGCATCAAGTTCAAATACGTGTCACGTATTAATGTCTATGGTCCCTGGGGGATGTAAAACTTTTAAGTTTCTAAGTCACTTCAATGAAGAGATACCGCTATTTGTGTCCCAAATTTTGATACTCGGAAACTGACTCATCAAAACCTATAGTGTGCTTCCTGTTGACCTAGAATGGTGAAACCCGGCAGGAGACAAGCTTTCACAGTACGAGTACAGTAAAAAATCTGAAACTTGTTACACTATAACTATACCACGCGAGAAAATATTGTTTTCCTTTGGCAATTTTTTATTCGTATTTCTCTATATTCGTCTCTTAAGACCATTTTTCCCCTGGATTGGGTTGCTGTATCAAGTTCAGATTTATGTCGCATATTAAAATCTATGATCCCTTTGCGGTGTAAAAAATTTAAGTTTCTGAGTTAAGGTGATCAAAAGATTCGGTTATTTGTGTCAAATATCTTGATACTCGCAAACTCAGTCATGAAAACCTTAAGGATACATCACGTTGACCAATGATCATGAAATTCGGCAGAAAACAAGGTTTCACAGTATAACTAAAACAAAAAATCGGAAACTTGTTATAGTCATGTCATATAAAAATATCTTTTGTCATTTGAACATACATTCCATTCATCATCCGTTAAAAGCGTAATAGATGAACATTATTGCATGCAGAACGCAAGTTCTAGTCATGTTTTAGTAAATAAATAAAAATGTTTAGTTAAAAAGTCTCCCTCTACATATATAAACTGAGGCACCCTGCTCGCTTCTTTTTGTATATGAAAGCTAATCTGAGGAACTACTGTAGAAATTCTGATACGATCTTGGAATTCCTGCGACCAGTATCTAGCCAGTACCGATGCAAATAAAAGGCAAAAATCGTTGAGATTCTCGACTCACAAGATGGATGAACTGTTTGCACACATAATTCAGTTTGAACGGAAACTTGACTGAGCGAGTCCTACTCGCAATTAGCCAATTTTTTATATCATTATCACTTACAAAAGAAGCTAACCGTTTCACTGCATAGTACAAATGACTAGACACATGTATCTGAACACTAGAGAGAGAAAATAGCTGTTGATAATCGAGAACTTCTTTCCTTGTTGCGGGGGTCCAACAGCTGTTACCGCATCCCTGTCGCCAGACGTCTCGATCTTGCCATTCTTCGCCATCTTCTTCCATTCCTCTTCTCCCCATCGCTTGTTGTGTACCATTTAGCCACACTTTTCGTGGTCTGCCTCTTCTTCTCCTTCCAGGAGGTTGCCACGAAAGTACTCTCTGGGACCGTCTGTCTTCATCCTTTCTTCTGACATGCCCAAACCATCCTAACCGTCCTTTTGCTATTTTATCCGTAATACTACAATGAGTCTGCGCACTTTCTCTTATTTCTTCTTTTCTTAGCTGGTCAAGTCGGCAGGCTCTTCTCAAGTGGTCCATTTTTAAAGCTCTAAGTCTCTTTTTGTTTCTTTCAGTGAGTTCCCAGCACTCACTCCTATAGCCTGTTATTGGTTCAAAGATGGATTTGTATGAATTAATTTTAACATTGGAACTCATTTTCGACGACCAGAGTACATGGTTCAATTTTTAATAGCCGCCCTTCCCTGCCTGAACCGTTTTGGATATCTCTGTCACATCTTCCATCACTGGATAGGATACTACCCAGGTACCTAAACTGTTTACACATTTTAATAAGATGCCCGTCAATGTCCAAGTTACTTCCCTCTTCTATGCAACATAGATATTACGTCTCCTGGAAACTGAGTGTGCAGAACAGGTCTTTCAGTGCTCTGTCGAATTCTTCACACAGTATCGTATCTCCCATTTCTTCTTCATCTACGTTCTCTTCCATTTCCATAATATTGCCCTCAAGTACATCGCTCTTGTAAAGACCCTCTAGATACTCCTTCCACCTTTCTGCTTTCCCTTCTTTGCTTATGGCTGGTTTTCCGTCTGATCTCTTGATATTCATACGGGTGGTTCTCTTCTCTCCAGAGGTGTGTTTCATTTTTCTGTAGGTAGTATCTATCTTACCCCTAGTGATATATGCTTTTAGATCCTCACATTTGTCCTGTAGCCATCCCCGCTTAGCCATTTTACACTTCCTGTCGATCTCATTTTTGCGATGTTTGTATTCCTTTTCGCCTGCTTCATTTACTGCATTTTGATATTTTCTCCTTCCATCAATCAACTAATTTCAATATCTCTTCTGTAACACAAAGATTTCTACTAGATTTCGTCTTTTTATCTACTTGATGAAGAAGAAATGAAAGAGGAAGCCGCCTTGTAGAATTTTGCACAGAGCATAACTTAATCATAGCTAACACTTGGTTCAAGAATCATAAAAGAAGGTTGTATACCTGGAAGAATCCTGGAGATACTAAAAGGTATCAGATAGATTATATAATGGTAAGACAGAGATTTCGGAACCAGGTTTTAAATTGTAAGACATTTCCAGGGGCAGATGTGGATTCTGACCACAATCTATTGGTTATGAACTGCAGAATGAAACTGAAGAAACTGCAAAAAGGTGGGAATTTAAGGAGATGGAACCTGGATAAACTGACTAAACCAGAGGTTGTAGAGAGTTTCAGGGAAAGCATAAGGGAACAATTGACAGGAATGGGGGAAAGAAATACAGTAGAAGAAGAATGGGTAGCTCTGAGGGATGAAGTAGTGAGGGCAGCAGAGGATCAAGTAGGTAAAAAGACGAGGGCTAATAGAAATCCTTGGGTAACAGAAGAAATATTGAATTTAATTGATGAAAGGAGAAAATATAAAAATGCAGTAAATCAAGCAGGCAAAAAGGAATACAATTGTCTCAAAAATGAGATCGACAGGAAGTGCAAAATGGCTTAGCAAGGATGACTAGAGGACAAATGTAAGGATGTAGAGGCTTGTCTCACTAGGGGTAAGATAGATACTGCCTACAGGAAAATTAAAGAGACCTTTGGAGAGAAGAGAACCACTTGTATGAATATCAAGAGCTCAGATGGCAACCCAGTTCTAAGCAAAGAAGGGAAGGCAGAAAGGTGGAAGGAGTATATAGAGGGTTTATACAAGGGCGATGTACTTGAGGACAAAATAATGGAAATGGAAGAGAATGTAGATGAAGATGAAATGAGAGATATGATACTGCATGGGGAGTTTGACAGATCACTAAAAGGCCCGAGTCAAAACAAAGCCCCGGGAGTACACAATATTCCATTAGAACTACTGACAGCCTTGGGAGAGCCAGTCATGACAAAACTCTACCATCTGGTGAGCAAGATGTATGAGACAGGCGAAATACCCACAGACTTCAAGAACAATATAATAATTCCAATCCCAAAGAAAGCAGGTGTTGACAGATGTGAAAATTACCGAACTATCAGTTTAATAAGTCACAGCTGCAAAATACTAACGCGAATTCTTTACAGACGAATGGAAAAACTGGTAGAAGCGGACCTCGGGCAAGATCAGTTTGGATTCCGTAGAAATGTTGGAACACGTGAGGCAATACTAACCTTACGACTTATCTTAAAAGAAAGATTAAGAAAAGGCAAACCTACGTTTCTAGCATTTGTAGACTTAGAGAAAGATTTGGACAACGTTAACTGGAATACTCTCTTTCAAATTCTGAAGGTGGCAGGGGTAAAATACAAGGAGCGAAAGGCTATTTACAATTTGTACAGAAACCAGATGGCAGTTATAAGAGTCGAGGGGCATGAAAGGGAAGCAGTGGTTGGGAAAGGAGTGAGACAGGGTTGTTGCCTCTCCCCGATGTTATTCAATCTGTATATTGAGCAAGCAGTAAAGGAAACAAAAGAAAAATTCGGAGTAGGTATTAAAATTCATGGAGAAGAAGTAAAAACTTTGAGGTTCGCCGATGACATTGTAATTCTGTCAGAGACAGCAAAGGACTTGGAAGAGCAGTTGAACGGAATGGACAGTGTCTTGAAAGGAGGATATAAGATGAACATCAACAAAAGCAAAACGAGGATAATGGAATGTAGTCAAATTAAATCGGGTGATGCTTAGGGGATTAGATTAGGAAATGAGACACTTAAAGTAGTAAAGGAGTTTTGCTATTTAGGGAGTAAAATAACTGATGATGGTCGAAGTAGAGAGGATATAAAATGTAGACTGGCAATGGCAAGGAAATCGTTTCTGAAGAAGAGAAATTTGTTAACATCGAGTATAGATTTAAGTGTCAGGAAGTCGTTTCTGAAAGTATTTGTATGGAGTGTAGCCATGTATGGAAGTGAAACATGGACGATAACCAGTTTGGACAAGAAGAGAATAGAAGCTTTCGAAATGTGGTGCTACAGAAGAATGCTGAAGATAAGGTGGGTAGATCACGTAACTAATGAGGAGATATTGAATAGGATTGGGGAGAAGAGAAGTTTGTGGCACAACTTGACTAGAAGAAGGGATCGGTTGGTAGGACATGTTTTGAGGCATCAAGGGATCACAAATTTAGCATTGGAGGGCAGCGTGGAGGGTAAAAATCGTAGGGGGAGACCAAGAGATGAATACACTAAGCAGATTCAGAAGGATGTAGGTTGCAGTAAGTACTGGGAGATGAAGAAGCTTGCACAGGATAGAGTAGCATGGAGAGCTGCATCAAACCAGTCTCAGGACTGAAGACCACAACAACAACATCTACTTGATCCTCTGGTGCCTTCACTATTTCATCTCTCAAAGTTAGTAATACTTCTTCTATTGAATTTCTTTCCCCTGTTCTTGTCAATCGCTCCCAAATGCTGTCTCTGAAACTCTCTACAACCTCTGGTTCTGTCAATTTATCCAGGTCACATCTCCTGAAATTCCTACCTTTTTGCGGTTTCTTCAGTTTTAATCTACAGTTCGTAACCAATAAATTGTGGTCACAGTCCACATGTGCCCCTGGTAATGTCTTACAATTTAAAACCTGGTTCCTAAGTCTCTGTCTTACCAACCTTCCATTGTCTCCAAGTCTCTTCAACATATACAGCCTTCATTCATTATTCTTAAACCAAGTGTTAGCTATGATTAAATTATGCTCTGTGCAAAATTCTAGCATGCGGATTCCGCTTTCATTCCTTACCCCAAGTCCATATTCACCTACTACTCTGCCTTGTCTTACTTTTCCTACCATCGAATTCGAGTCCCCGATGAGTGTTAAATTTTCATCTCCCTGAACTATCTGAATAATTTCTTTTATCGCATCATACATTTCTTCAATATCTTCATGATCTGAGGAACGTGTTCGCATATAAATTTGTATATCTTCGCTACAATAATGCGTTCACTATGCTGTTCATACTAGCTTATCCGCATTCTTATTTTTTTTATTCATTATTAAACCTATTCCTGCAATAACCATATTTGATTTTGTATTTATAACCCTGTATTCACCTGTCCAGAAGTGTTGTTCCTCCTGCCACGGGACTTCACTAATCCCCACTGCATCTAACTTTAAACTAGCTATCTCCATTTTTAAATTTTCTAACCTACCTGCTTGAGTAAGTGGTCTGACATTGCACGATCCGATCTGTAGAACGCCAGTTTTGTTACTCCTGATAACGACGTCCTCCTAAATAGTCTCCGCCCGGAGATCTGAATGGGAGACTATTTTAGCTCCGAAATATTTTACCCAAGAGGACGCCATCATCATTTAACCATACAGTAAAGCTGCAAACCCTCGGGAAGAATTACGGCTGTAGTCTCCCCTTGCTTTCAGCCGTTCGCAGTACCAGCACAGCAAGGCCGTTTTGATTAATGTGACAAGGCCAGGTCAGTCAATCATCCAGACTGTTGCCGCTGCAACTACTGAAAAGGCTGCTGCCCTTCTTCAGGAACCACACGTTTGTCTGGCCTCTCAACAGATACCCCTCCGTGTGGTGGCACCTGCGGTACGGCTATCTGTATCGCTGAGGCATTCAAGCTTCCGCACCGACGGCAAGGCCCATGGTTCATGCGCCGGGGAGGGGGGGAACTAGTAGTACTCACATATTTTCTCTTCGATGGCTGGCGTCAAACGCTATGGAGAAAGGTGTTTGCCCTGACACAGGGATCGCCTTCACAACGACATCATCGTAATCAGCATGATCAGTGGTAATTATTATGGGTGACGGTGGCGGAGCTGACTTGGCTGCAGCAGTGGATCCATAAGACGTTGACGTGGATCAGGATTTATCTGGCCACCATCCTCTGACACACGAGGTTGCCTCATGAGAGCACTGAGAGCAGTGTCACTGAAAAGGAGTGACAGTATGCTCCCACCTGCAGCAGAAGAAGGAGAAGAAAAAATTAGTCCTCAGATTGCAGCTAAAAAAATACGGATGCACAAAAAATAAGAACATGAACGGAGATCATCTCGACACTCCTGTCATCATCAGAGGCCAATCTTTGCCGTTTATTAGCGACACCGTCATCGCCAGCAGCAGCAGCTCTACACTTCACAGGGCACGGCAAGATGTCAGGTTCTGGGAATAAAGGGGAAAAAAGGAACAGGGGTAATAGCGGTGGAGAGGAAGGGAATGCTGGGATGGTTACTACTGAGGAGCGCTAGAGAATCGCTCCAACCAGTCTACTCTGTAGGGAATGAATGCTGGGATAGCTACTGAGAAGCATGAAAGAGGCAGCCTGCTCCGTAGTGGAGGAAAGGGAAGTAACCCTTGCCAGCCATCTGATCAGAATGGACGTTGTGCTGAAGTGGTCTCTTTTTATAGGTGAAAGCTGCATATTGCAGCCAACTGGAAACAAGATGGCTTATCCCTGCCGAGGCATGTTGATTCTTGCATTCATAGGCGCGAGCAAGTCAGCCCCTCCGTAGTATAACGCCGCAGCGTTGTGTGATCAAAAGAGAAGTCTTTTCTTCCGTTACTTTGGTACAGCGCTGCCACGTTGGTTTTATGTTATTTCAGTGGAGGCGTGCAGTATATCATATTCAAGGTCGTACGTGGGCTGCAGTGCATCTGGTTTGCAAGAACACGCCGTTAGTGGCAGAATCACTACTCACTTACTCACGTGCAGGCAACGGCAGGCAGCCACCACCTACCCCACTACCTGGAGAGAGCCGCCCACGCTGCTGGGATGTCGCCAGCAGCTTGCCCACCCACGAGCCTCCTGCCCTCAGCCCAGCCGGCGTGTCCAGATCTGACTCTGGCGTGCTACGCTCACATGTGTCAGCATATAAGGAAAGGTTGTTGTGACGTAAAAGTCGCATTCATAGTGAATAATGCACACTTTCTGGAACAGGTGTGTACTTCAGTTCACATGGTTTCTACTAGATTTCGTCTTTTTATCTACTTGATCCTCTGGTGCCTTCACTATTTCATCTCTCTTACCATGTACAGAGATCCATGTGTGGGTTCCTGCATGCAGGCAGGCAGCCGTAGAGAGACGGCGCTTCCAGAAACATAGTGAGGATACTTCTAAAATTATAACTCCGTTACTCAGTGAACAGCACAGGCAGCATGTGAAGAATGCTTACCTGAAACCTCTAAGAGAAGGAGGATGTGAATGAATAAAACACATTTTTTTTTAAATGCAATATCATTTATTGATAATCCAACTTAACCATTTTGCGCGCGCATTTTTTGTAGCAACTCAGTGAGGATAATTTTTTTGCTGTCCTCTTGGAATTGTGATTAACTGTCTATATTTATTTTTTGATAATTTTACTTTTGTGATTTAAAACCAACAATTTTGGTGGTACATATATCATCAAGGAATATTTGTTAGGTGCTAAAACTATGGTGGTAAATGGGTTTCCCTCTTCCCATTTGTCGGATGTTACACGTAAAAAAAAAGTGTTTTCTGTTTTTATTTTTTATTTTACTTTATTTAAAAAATCGATATTAAAGTTTACTTATATTTGACAATCCTAGAAACTTTATCGTGCAGTAAATGTATGAGCTGATATAGGTCACAATAATGTATATTGCAGAAGCAAAGCAATGAGTGTGTTCTGCAACTGTAGTGATCCCATGACAAACAGAAACTGATTGTTGTAGCACTTTTCATACACCTGGTCCAGTGCATTACCACAAGATGTCAGGCATAGACAGAAGTGGTAAGACGTATTCTCAAAAGCCTTCGGATACCCGTAAGTTGGTGCTAAGTATGCTTCCCAAGGACCACAAATGACAAATTAATTGTGTGGCAAGTGTACATCCCAAGCCCCTTCCATAAACCACTTTGGGCTAAGCATACTTCCCAAGAACCATTAAAACGCTACTGTTTGGTAGTGTATATACCTCCCACAGTCCTGAAGGCTGTATTTAACAACAGACAGAAACAACAACTGGTACAGCGGCCTGACACTAGATGCCAGGAGAGTACAGAACTGGTAACACATATTAACTTCAACACTGTAAATAAATACATTTAGTGGGAAGCACATCCCACATGACCGGCAAAAGGGTTAAAAGTATTTTTACAGTTACTGGTGCACTTTTGAAATTATCACAGAGCCACAAAAATCTTTCACGGCTTTCACATTAACAATGTTTTCACTACGATCGTATATTTGCAGCGATGTCACTATTTCTTCATACCGCAGTCTATCTTCGTCCCACCACTTTTCGTGACAATTGGAGGTCAATAAGGCAGCAGACCATCTGGTGTTGGCCCTCTACGCTGTTCTAAGTGGTTTGGGTGAAGCGATGACAGCTGAGAATGTTGCCAGTACCAGTCCAGTGTTTTCAAATGCAGCGACTTGAAACACAAACTGTCCACGTTCATCACAGAACTCCTGAACACCACAACGATGGTCACATTCTCAGCTGTTATCGAGGAGTGTCTTCGGTGTGAAGCAGCACCGCCACATTTATAATAATTTATAATTTCTGTGAGAGGTGAGTAATTAATAACAAGATCACGCAACAATAACGCGTATGCCGCTGTCTTTGGAGGGAAACTGTCTGATTATTCAAATTCAGTATGGATTTCTGTAGTGCCTGTCTCATTACTTTCGTTTTTCTTTGAGCAATCAGTCATTATAACTGGTGCTAAGAATACATCCAAACTCATTGCCATCATACTAAGAAGAGTCGAACCTCAAACTCATACTGTACAGTAATCCGACATTGTCACTGTTGCAGTCAAGCTGTAAATTACTGAATGGCTAATATACTTAAGTCAGAAAACACTTCTGCATTGGTAGGTTACAGTTTTCGAATACTTAGTCACAGTTACTCTCCTGTCTGTCTGAAATCCCAGAATAATGAATCGAAGCATTTCTAGTTGACCAGATGCCTTAATCGTCTGGCTATCTCTTGAAGTCGTCTGCAGTACTGTATACTCTTACAGATACCATAAACGGAAATTTAATGGCTGCTGATCTCCACACTCATAAAAGTTGCAGGTGGGCCTCATATGATGTAGAAACGTGCAGTAGTTTCCACTCTAATTTGTTCAAAACAATTTTATTTTTTGTTGCACCATTTCTTGATCGTACACTTTATTATCTGTAACACTTAAAACAAGAAGCATTTCCTATTTAGCGTTTCATAATAACTCGCTTATTATCTTCAAAGAACCCCATAAGCATTTTGACAGGGATGATGGTTGGTTCATTCGGGGGAGTGGACCAAACAGCGAGGTCATCGGTCCCATGGGATGTACATACTAAAGCGATTACTTACCGATCAGTCAATGAACTATTCTCTGTTTTCTAAAAAATTCAGGCTTAAATTTGAAGCGGATGTTCCTAATCGGCCTACTGGATTGCGGTGTAGCTGACCGTGATCGCATTTGCCTAATGAAATTTTACAGTTAGTAAGGCTATCGTTACCGAAGGAAAATAATGCGGGTTACATGGAGGAAAATGTACAATAGACTCTTCTGAAGAAATAATCTATTTTAAACTTAAGCCCAATACTGATGATAATTTTGAAATGGGTGGAATTTAGAGCAATCGCTCACGAACCGTACGGGGGGGGGGGGGGGGGGGGGGGGGGGGGTAGGTACCACGTAATATTTACTACAAAAATCACTGATAACACAAAGAATTACCTAAAAAAGGGATAATTAAACGCTCACCAGCCCACCTGAGCAATAAATTTGCAGAATCTTGAAAAATGCAGTGGCAAAGAAAATTAAGCAAATAATCACTGGTGTGTCCACAGAGGGAGGTTGTCACGCTTTTCCACAGCAGAACAGCTCACGAGAAAATAAGTGAATCAGAAAGCACTGAGTTTGCAGTTACTTATTCTGAAATACCAAATTTTGAAAGTAACGTTAAATGAAATTTCTAGTTAAATAAATGACTGGCTTAATTTCACTTTGTTATGGAAAAAATAGCTTTCAGTAACCACACTGTTAGATAATGCAAAATTTAGAAACAGGCAGCAATTTACTTTTGGTTATTGAAAGATTGAACTTAATTTACTTTAAGAAAATGAGCAATTGATATTACTTTTAAAATAACAACAATAAGATACTTACCAAGCCAGCTGAAGTCACTCCCTAAGCTAAATACAGAAAAAATGAAATTGCGCGCTCTTAATTTGTGTTGTATCTTTTGTTATTAGTTTTGCCAGTAAAATTTTACTTTGCTATAAGTAGCCTGTGCCATCCAGTACAAGAATGAACAGTTACTGAGGCAGAAAATTTAGACCGAAACTGGTCATTAGCAGACACACAAAACTGGCAGTAATTAGTTAATCAATTTTCATATTCTTTCGACAGTCGGTGATTGCATGGAAATGCATTATTGCCAAGCAGGGTCCCTCCCTGCTTGGTAATAATGCCTGAGGACAATGACAACAAGGGTGCCCTAAAGTTTTAACCATTGCAGGTTGTTATTCAGCTTAGCCATACTTTGTCAGAGGAAATGTTGCTGAGTAATGCCTACATAAGTTAATAGTCTTACGATGTTGTAGCTGTGCGTACGACGAAAAATGTAGCCGACGACAAAGCTGAGCTGCCATTGTTGCTGCTGCTGCTGTTAGAGAAGAGCCCCGAACCGTCTCTGGAGCCACGGATAATTATGGGACAGGCAATCATTGGAATTGCAGCTTCCTCCGCCTGTCCACTCCTACCGCGCTCTCGATACTTGTGGGTTAACAAATCAGGGGCGCCTTACACTGCCGCGAACATAGCTGCACACAGCGTCTGCGGGAGCGCCAAGCAAACACTCCCGCACTCTTTCATGACTCAGGCTGCTCTGCCTCCTCTCTGCTCGCAACGCGACAGAGACTCTGCATACGCAAAGATAAACAACGACACAGCTAGTGCCATTTCTTCGTTGCTATCGATACATTTCAATAAACTTCCCATGGCTATTACCCAGCAATTTACAATAGTTCCATTACAATTACAATCAGTTACATATAGTCAGAAATAAATACACTATTACATCGATTACGTATTAAATATAGTTTCTGTAATAAAGCTTACATATTAAGAATCAGAAGTTCAATACAAGTTATCAACGGATATAAAACGGCGAAGAATTTTGGATGGTGCAGAAGGTATTTTATCTGCATTTCCGGTGTTACGACGTATCTTGAAATAGCGAGGCAAATGCCTTACGTATAAGTAGTCACACTGCTAGAGCATTTCCATCATTTTCCAAGTATAGGAAACTGCTGCTCAGGATTGTTAAACCATCATGATGCAGAATCAGCACTCTCATCGCATGTTATTGATGAACATCTCTGAAATGAATGGTTTGTGTGGGACATATTCCTGACGAGTGATTGGTTCATAAGATTGAACTAGAGTTGTTATTTCGAATGATGTCATTGTGAGATTTCAATCCGATCGACTTGAGGAACTCACAATTCTCATGTGTTATCACGTTTTCTTTCTGCTGCAGAGTGGAGAACTGACAGATGTGTGAGATGGTTTTATACTTTATACAAAGAGTGCTGCTCCTTTAAATGAAGACGTACCGTGATTTTGTCTCCTAGAAAATCAACCACTTTCCCGTCATGATCAACGATGCTCAATTTGAGATAGTGTAATGCCTGAACAGTCACTGGAAGATATACTGGACTATTCGACACCTCAATGAGCTTTTGTCATGGTGCCACTGTAGGGGAGAACCTGTAATTGTGTGTGTGTATTAATCAGTCGTTGATGCATGAATTCGTTGTGGTATTATACTCGATACAGATCATATTAACAGGTGTTCGCCTCTGGTAGCTGAGTGGTCAGCGCGACATAAAGTCAATCCTAAGGGCCCGGGTTCGATTCCAGGCTCGGTCGGAGATTTTCTCCGCTCAGGGACTGGGTGTTGTGTTGTCCTAATCATCATCATTTCATCCCCATCCACACGCAAGTCGCCGAAGTGGCGTCAAATCAAAAGACTTGCACCCGGCGAACGGTCTACCCGACGGGAGGCCCTTGTCACACGACATTTATTTTTATATTAACAGGTAGAATATCCACTTTTTGATCCAACATGTAAATGTCAGTGTATTGTTAGCCACAACTTGACTCCTCGGGAAACTGAGTATTGATTCTATTCAGCCCTCTCAGCTGAAGTCCATTGTATGTTTTGTCGTTTTTACACAGATAAAAATCTTTTAACGTTTGCAGGTAAGTCAGATCCTTTTACACTAAGACGACAAAAGTAATGGGATACGTCCTAATATCATGTCGGACCTCCTTTTTCGTGGTTTAGTGCAGCAACTTGACATGGCATGGACTCAAAAATTGTTGGAAATCCGCTACAGAAATATAGAAACATTCTGCCGCTTAGTCATCCATAGCTGCGAAAGTGTTTCCTGTGCAGGATTTTGTGCATGAGCTGACCTTTCGATTATGCCCCATAAATTTTCGATGGGATTTGTGTCGGGAAATCTGAGTAGCGAATTATTCGCTTGAATTGTCCCGAATGTTCTTCAAACCAATCGCGAACAACTAAAGTCCATCAGTGGCTGCAGCTGGTCTCTAATTAGCCAGACATAGCCATTACCAGTCAATTATCGCTTCAGTTGGACCAGAGGTTACGGTTCATTCCATGCAAAGACAGCACACGCCGTTGTAGAGCCACCGCTAGTTTGCACAGTGCCTTGTTGACAACTTGGGCCCGTGGCTTCGTGGGGTCTGTGCTACACTGAAACCCTGCTATCAGCTCTTACCAACTGAAAACGGGACACATCTGACTAGCCCACGGTTTTCCAGTTTTCTAGGGTCCTACTGATGTGGTCACGAGTCCAGGAGAGGCACTGCAGGCAGTGTTGTGCTGTTGGCAAGGACATCCGCATCGGTCGTCTGCTGTCATAGCCCATTAACACCAAATTTCGCCACACCAGCCTAACACGTAAGTTCGTCATTCATCCCACATCGATTTCTGCGGTTATTTTACGTGGTGTTGCTGTTCTGCTAGCACTGACAACTCTTTGCAAATGTCGCTGCTCTCGATCGTTAACTGACGGCCGTTGGCGAGTACGTTGTCCGTGGCAAGATGTAATGCCTGAAATTTAGTGTTCTCGGCTCACTCTTGACGCTGGGGCTCTCGTAATGTTGAACTCCCTAGCGACTTCCGAAATAGGATGTCCCATGCGTCTAGCTCCAACTACCATTCCGCGTTCGAAGTGTGTCAACTCCCGTCGTGCGGGAATAATCAGCTCCGGAACATTTCCACACGAATCACCTGCACACAAATGACAGCTTCGTCGTACACTGCCCTTTTATAACTTGTGTGCGTGGGTGTACCGCCATCCAAACACGCACATTTCGCCAACCCTTGACTTTTGTCACCTCAGCGTACAGCTCGTTTTATAATCGGATTCAGACTGTCAATGTCGTACAAGCCAGGGGCAATTTCTACACTTCCTAGGTGAGGTTTCTAGTACGCCTTAGTGACGCGTGGAGTGCTGTTACACGCTTCATTACCGATCAAACCAATAGTGCGCTCACCCTTGCTTCGAGCTACTGAGGGGAAGTAATTTGCACTTAATGCAGACAAGCGCTATTTTAAAGCCAGAGTGTACGACATCACATCTGAGTCTCAACTGACGTGGTGATGTGCATGCTGCTTGTTTTCACGAGATATTTTAGACAGTAGGTGGGTAGATCACATAACTAATGAGGAGGTATTGAACAGAATTGGAGAGAAGAGAAATTTGTGGCAAACTTGACTAGAAGAAGGGATAGGTTGGTAGGGCATATTCTGAGGCATCAAGGGATCACCAATTTACTATTGGAGGGCAGCGTGGAGGGTAAAAATCGTAGAGGGAGACCAAGAGATGAATACACTAAACAGATTCAGAAGGATGTAGGTTGCAGTAGGTACTGGGAGATGAAGAAGCTTGCACAGGATAGAGTAGCATGGAGAACTGCATCAAACCAGTCTCAGGACTGAAGACCACAACAACAACAACAACTTTAGACAGAGGTGATCACACAGATACGAATAGCCTGTGGAACACACGGCTATCGGTGAAGAAGCGGCGCAACTTTCCTGGTGGACGTAATGCCCCATACAAAGCCCACCAGAAAAGTAGAGCATGTTATTCTGTTTTATTTTAACATACGCAGCCCAATGCGTTCCACATCCTCCTGCGGCGTTTAAATTTACGATCCCACACTCCTTGCATTTCCATATCGTCTTACTGATAGCGATGGCTTCCATCGTCCTGTTATGCTTTTAGATTCCTATAGTTGCTCCAGAGCGTTTCGCGTGCTCTTCACTGTTCAGGTTATGGCAGCTGCTCCTGTCACCAAAGACCCGATTGCCGGTTACACTGCAAATGCTGGAATTAGAAATCGGATAACTCCACCAGAAGGCTTAGGTACTTGCAAAAGCCTAGTCATCTTAGCATGCCTTCTTCTTACTCCTTTCTTCTTCTTCAAGACAGTTTTTGACTACCAGCGCTGGCTCGGTACCACTTTTTAAACAGCTCGCAGGTTTCTTCTCCTTTAATGGTTGAAAAGTCACATTTATAATTTGAGTGAAATTTATTCCAGGATTCACTTTAAATATGTCATGTACAGCTGTATCAACTGCGAATGCTGAAATACAGTTGTACTGTGACTGTCTCCCTTCTTCAATATACTCGTATTTGCTTGCCTTTATCGCCTAAAATTCCTTCTGCAGCATGACATTCTCCAAAACCTTGCAGCGTACGCTAAATCATGCTACTTGTAGGCGTCGTCGAGTAGATTAATCCCCTTATCACCATCAGGCAAATTCGTTTTTCAGTTTCATTCCAGGCTCACAGAAAGTGAAGTTCAACTGGCAGTTTATCCAGAAGACCAACACCACTTTTGCCGATGCGCTTCCTACCACCCATTGCATGCTACGACACTGTACCGGGTTTGTGGATCCTGTTATATGAGTACACCAAATCGTCAGCGTTCGTTCAACTGTTTTGTGATCCTGGAAAGGCAAGCCAATTCACTAAATTCACTAAAGCCCTGTTCCCGCAGTACATTATGACAAGGTCTATAAGAAATTCCTCTGCATAGAAACTCCCTGTTATTTCTTCACCGTCGCTGTCCTTTAAGATTTAAGTCTCTGGTTTGTACTTTGGACACTGTAAATAACTCCGCTGACCAGTTGGGAAAGGAATACTTCTCAAACACAGTTTTGTGTCTTGAAATACACACCAAATCTTAATAAGACTGTATGCTTTATTTATATGTCCATTGTCATGTACATCGATAGGTCTCATCTTAATTATATGATGTTCAGTTCGATTATACTCCACGATGTTTTGTGAGAGAATGTCTAGCCAACCACAAAGATTAAATTGCATCCACATACAGGTTTTAACGGTCCTGTTCAGATGCTCCACAGTACTCGCTTTCGTGTGGGAGAATGTTGAGTAGTGGTTCACTGTGTATCACTTCAGTGCTGACTTCATATACTTTGAAACGTCCCCTTTAAACAATTATATACGACTGTCCTTAAACTGACACACAATATTTTTAGCGCAACGCAATCTGACTTTCAAAAAATCCCTACGAAAGAATGGCCCTGACTAACATTAACCTATACCTTTCACAAATCACTTACCTCACAAAAATCTTCGTTACTAGAACTGCTGCAATACAGCGAGCGCCACTACTGCCAGCTAAATAAAAGATTCAAACTACGGAAGGCACTAACTACTGATAGGCATAGTTAGCAAATGAAAGATTTTAATAGAGAACAAACAATGTATTTATCTTAATAGAGTTGAAAAATCATAATATACATAGGAGTTCATGACATCCAGTCTTAAAAATTTCCAAACTCCGCCATTTCTCTCCCCACATCCACCACTGCTGGCGGCTCACCTCCAACTGCGCAACGCTACGCGCTGTTCACATCCAGCTGCCGCTGCCCAACACTACAATGGCAGACAACAATGCAAACTAGCCACAGACTGCACACAGCACAGCCAGTGATTTTCATACAGAGCGCTACGTAACGTTGCCAATAAGAAAACATAAACAGCCTACTTAAAAACAGCCTACTTACATAGCCCCCATGCTCCCCACAAAAAAATTTTACAAATTGTTTTGGGCAGTGGCCAATAATGATTTGATAAAATTTTCCATAATTACAATAACAAAGAAATAAAATGCACACACTTATTGGTACAATGTTGGGCAAAAGCTAAAATTTTCTCACAGTCCATAAAGACAGTCCTGATCGTTCATCACAGTAAAATAGCAGTGTTTTTCTCAAAGTCTGAGCAGTAAAAGAAAATGCACACAGAAGTAGTGGATTTCCATGCTGTCTTGAAGAAGTAGTGTCGTCCTTCCAACGGAAAGACAGTGCTGACTCTTGACATGCAGACAGGTAATGGGCCACAACAGAGCAAACCCACAGCAGAGTCAGTTGAAGTTTTGAAGAATATTGGTAGGTAGGTCATCACAGAGTATGTAAGTAGGCTGTTTAGGTTTTTTTATTGGTAATGCCACCTCTGTATGAAAATCACTGGCTGTGCTGTGTGCAGCCTGTGGCTGTTTTGCATTGTTGTAATACTCGCCATTGTAGTGTTAGGCAGCTGGCTGTGAACAGCGCGTAGCGTTGGGCGGTTGGAGGTGAGCCGCCAGCAGTGGTGGATGTGGGGAGAGAGATGGCGGAGTTTTGAAATTTGTCATGAACTGCTATATTTATATATGATGATATCAAGGTAAATACATTGTTTGTTCTCTATTAATATCTTTCATTTGCTAACTATCCCTATCAGTAGTTAGTGCCTTCGATAGTTTGAATCTTTTATTTAGCTGGCAGTAGTGGCGTTCGCTGTATTGCAGTAGCTTGCGCAGCGAAGATTTTTGTGAGGTAAGTGATTTGTGAAAGGTATAGTTTAATGTTAGTCAGGGCCATTCTTTTGTAGGGAATTTTGAAAGTCAGATTGCGTTGCGCTAAAAAAATATTGTGTATCAGGTTAAGGACAGTCCTGTATAAATTGTTCAAAGGGGACGTTTCATATGGCGACCCTGCCAGGATTCTTAAATGTTTTGAATTTACGTGTAGTAATGAACAGCTTATAGTCAAAATCATCATGTCGGCGAGTCGCATATCGGTCATTGTTAGGTCGTGTCGGCCGTTCCATCTCAAAATTCGGTGTACCTTGCAAATTTCTTTCATAATTTCCGAAGTGCCCTGTGTTGTTATTTTGTGTCTGTTCCGTATTTCTATGTCCCTCTTCCCGTGTTGGAGCGCGAGTGTCCTCTGAAATACGTAATTCTTGTATTACCTGTGTCAGCTGATCTTGTACTTCGCGGATTTCTCTTTGGTGTTGCGTATTAATTTGATTCAGATTTTGTTTCAGTTTCCTAATTTGTTCGCTCTCTTCTGTGTCATTAAAGACTACCGGTTTTGTGTCGTTCAGATTATCATCTACCTTCGTAGATAAGTTAGTGAACTGATCCGAAAGTTCGGCTACTTTCTCCGATAGTGAACACATTTCCTCAGTGTGTTTTTCTGAACCAAGTTTCAGATTGTCCATTTGTGTTGAAATCGAATCTACTGTGTCCTTCAAGTTTTCCTGAGTTTTTGCAAGTTGCGTAACCAAATCGGTAGATGCAACTGAGTCAAATTTAGCTTGTAAGGTCTCATGATTTTCATGAACAGTAGTTTGCAGTTCTTTTATGGGTGCTTCGTGATTCTGTAGTGCATTTTCATGACGCGAAAAAATAGGTTGGAAATGCTCACAAATTTGTGTTTTTACGTCGTTACAGACTTTTTGACATTTCGATTCAATGTGATGTAACTCATTAGTTAAATCCTCACGTGTTTGTTCAAGTGTGGTGTCTAACTTTTGAAGATTTTGTTCCATTGCGTCTAACTTTTTAAGATTCTGTTCCATTGTGTCTAACGTTTGAAGATTTTGTTCCATTATGTCTAACTTTTGAAGCTTTTGTCCCATTTGTTGCATTAACTGTAATAACAATGCACTGGTGTCTGAAACATGTTCCTCAGTGCTATTCGGCAGTGAAGTTGCACCGGCAACATTCACATTTTGACAAGCAGAAAATGTGTCTTGACTCATTTGAGAAAACGGTGAGGACCCAAAACCTGAATCTACAGTATTTGCAAAATTGTGTCCTGTCATTTCGGATTCCTGAGCCGAGCTATTGCCGACCGATCGATCGATAATGCTTCCCTGCTCCCTAATTGTTTCACTGCCTACGCCATTGTTTGCAGCCCGCTCCATTTCCCTATGCACAGTTACCAAATTACTACATTGAACATTAGTTAATTCATTACTCTGCGGCGCTAACACACTGCTTTCGTCTTCACTGTCATTTCTCAATTTAGTTTGGAGCCTAGTATTACGTTTTTCACACGCCATTATTGTCACAGTATTTCACACGACAACACAGAAAAACACAATTTCAAGAGCAAAAATAAGAGAACACATTAACATAACACTGAAAATAATATCTAGTTAATTGCAGCTGCGAAATACTTGGTGCAAATCTACATGCATGCCACAACTGTTTTACTGTACAACAATGAAAAACTACAACTACAAAGGAGATTCTCTCTACAATTACGCGCCAGCAATAAACAAAATCTACACTAATTGCACAAACTACAAGAAAGAAAATCAGAAGATTCCAGTGAGGTATCCTAGGCTAAGGGTCGACATATGAAACGTCCCCTTTCAATAATAGTACACGACTGTCCTTAACCTGATACACAATATTTTTTTAGCGCAACGCAATCTGACTTTCAAAATTCCCTACAAAAGAATGGCCCTGACTAACATTAAACTATACCTTTCACAAATCACTTACCTCACAAAAATCTTCGCTGCGCAAGCTACTGCAATACAGCGAACGCCACTACTGCCAGCTAAATAAAAGATTCAAACTTTGGAAGGCACTAACTACTGATAGGGATAGTTAGCAAATGAAAGATATTAATAGAGAACAAACAATGTATTTACCTTGATATCATCATATATAAATATAGCAGTTCATGACAAATTTCAAAACTCCGCCATCTCTCTCCCCACATCCACCACTGCTGGCGGCTCACCTCCAACTGCCCAACGCTACGCGCTGTTCACAGCCAGCTGCCTAACACTACAATGGCGAGTATTACAACAATGCAAAACAGCCACAGGCTGCACACAGCACAGCCAGTGATTTTCATACAGAGGTGGCGTTACCAATAAAAAAACCTAAACAGCCTACTTACAAGTAGACCCACTGTAGTCCTGGTAGAGAGTATGGTATTGGTGGGCCACCAGAGGTTCAGACCCACTGTAGTCCTTGTAGAAATAATGGTATTGCTGGGCCATCAAAGATGCAGACCCACTGTAGTCCTTGTAGAGATGGCTAGCAGCCATCCGTTGCGACTGTGCAGGTGCACAATCACCATCGAAGATTCTTGCGGGGAATATAGCAAGTCCATAAACCACCACATGTGCACGCACAGAAAAATCATTTTGAAATGTCCTTAGAACCAGAAATGCTGTTATCCAGTCCCTTGCTGAATTATTAACACACATGCAAACACTATCAGTCCCTACTTCTCACATATTGTCCATATACTATGACCAACAGAAACATGTGCAGTGAAATGTAACTTAATTTGAAGAACTGGTGTCTATACAATTATAAATTTACAACACGAGAATACAACTACAAAGGTACAAAATACATCATTAAAGAACATAACAATACAGAGAACATTTGTAGTACAGGCTTTACAAAAGAATCGAAATAACATATACGTCAGTGTTACAGGAATTATGACATGAGTACATACATAAAAGATCAGAATAACTTTCGAAACATCAACTTCACACATGAGCATTAAAACAAAACAGAATAAATAATGTCTAAACATCTTTACAAAGAAAATAACATAGTATTTGAAAAATTCTACAACATATCTCTTATCAGATAAACACATAAAGACAGGAAAAACACAAACACACAAGAGTGCACAAACACATACCAGAATAACACAGGAGGAAAGGACAGGGTTTGTTTTCAGTGTAACATTTGGTACTGCAGTCCAACCCAAAACTTCATTCCATAGATCTTTCGTCTTATTTCAACATTTGTTTCCACCAAAAAAATCCTCTCCAAGCATGCTTTCTGTATTTATATGTTCACATATTTCTTACCTTATTATTTATTTCCAAGAAAATCCTACCTAAACCTGTTGTCCCTAAATCCTACTTTTTTGGTTCATATTCTCTTTCAAAATACTTTTTTTTGGCCAAACCATTTTCTTACAGCTTCTCAATGCATTTCTTCCAATTCATCACAACTCGTTCTCTCATATAGCCTACCCCATCTTAAGCTAACTTAAATCTACTGAGCTCAGATGCTAAACTAAGGAACAAGGCAATGCAGCAGCACAAAACAATTAACACAAACAGCAATGATAAGAAAAAACAAATGGCAAAGCAAGCAGCATAAATTAGCAAAGCAAATGCAACATTACAACTAATATAAGGCAATGCGCAGCAAACAATAAAAATAAATCATTAGTAAAACTGGCTTAACAGAGTAATACAGAGTGAAATTTAGTAGCACTATGCCTGGCAAGCAGCAGAAGCAAAAGCAATAAATTATATCTAAACATGACAAAGCTCAAGCAGGAAAATATTACAGTAAAGACAACAATGCAGATAAGGGAAATGTCTATTCACATCTTAATGTCTATGTAATTAAAGTGGTGCACCACAACTTATTCTACGAGAAATATTACCAAGTAGTTGAAAAGAAAATTCTGAATGCAATTCCTGTAAAGGGAAATGTCTTTTTGTGCTCCTTCGTTTTTTTGAAGTACATCATAAAGTTATTCTTTACTGGGTCTGTAGGCATAAAATATTTACATTAGTACATCTATAAAATTTTATTTTAACCAATGCTGCAGTGCAGCTAGAAACTAGATTTTAAACAAAATGAGTAAATAAATACATAAAGCAAGCCATATGGCATTTCTCTCAATTATCAAGACAATAGCCATGAAATGTTTCTCATCATTTCATTAGGCATTTTAGTAAATATCATAAATTAAGAGCTCCACAGTGTAATCATATGTTTTCAAGTTTGACCGTGTCGTTTTTGCGATGCTCTCTACAAAGGAACGTCAATAGAGAGGATAATGGCCTCCCTTTTCTTTTTTCACCTGTGCCTCTGAAAGGCACTCACTAATGACTTCTTTCCAGGTGACTGTCGCCCATCTGGGTGCCCACGACGCATTACGTGCAGGTGGTCACTTAACTTTCTTACGGAAATATTTACGACAGCAGTTTCCACTACAGTGACAGTCTAATATAAAAATATTTCACAGGTCAAGAATTTGCATTAAAAGTGTGTAGAAACAAAATCCTATTGATATAACAGAGTCCAAAAAATTTTCGTCGGCATTGTAATACATTCACGTATTTACATACATTTCATAACTCTTAAAGTACGATTCTTGGTTTCCAACAACCTGTTTCACAAACCAGAGTCCCTAACCACTACTCATTATTCCTTACCTTATTTGTCGACACTTCTTCAATATTTCATCTTAACAAATACATAGCATAATCAAATTCTTCATATAACATCAGCTTATTGATCATAAACATACCTCAACAGCATAATACACCTCGTGGTCGTAAAAATAACATCAAAACACCTCAGTCAACTCTCAAAAACGTCGTAGCTTTCTGCAATAATGTCAAAACCTAAAAAAAATTCTCTGCTTATTTAAATAGTGTCATCCACCTCAAATGTACTTTAAAAATCGTGATCCCATACCAAATATATCATTCAAAGCTCTCATAATACCACAATGGGTCCGAAAAAATATGAACATTTCACAAAGTACAGACAAAATACAATTTCGTAAGTGTGAAGTTACCCAACTGTGTAATTGCGTAAATATGTGTCACTGATGTAGTAAAAAAAGTTTATCTCTCAGTTAAATGATCAGATAGCAGTGTAATTCTGTGTTAGAGAAATAAGGTACCGATGTGTAAAGTTGTATAAGCAAATACCATATTAGCTAGGGCTCCTTGTGCTTGCCAAACACATGGTACACAAAGTAGGCGTGTACCCCCCTGAGGATTAATGTAATTATACCCTCAGGTGTTACAGATTACAGCAATGGAATGAAATGTATCACGGAAAACCTTTGTATCATTGTACTTCAAATATCTTTTAAAAATAAATGTTTTAAGTACAAAATTAATCACTCAAATACGTGTACTGTAGCGCAAAACTGTGCGTCTTGTTGTACGAAAATCTCTGTGGAAGTGTCGTAGTTATCGTCCTCCGAAAGCTAAGTTCTGCAGAAGTCAATGTACGTACCTCACGATAAACAAAAGTGAAATGCTTTGCGTATAGATATCTTGGTTATTATGCTTATTTCCGTGCTGAAGAAAGCACTGTGCTGTAACGTATTGTTGTGCTACGGAAAAGGCTGTCTCATTGTAGCTGTACCACAAAAGTTACTACTAAAACATGTTTTACTTTCCAGAATAATTCAGAAAAACAGTGCAGATATAAAACAGATACAGCGCAAAAGCAACATTGTAAACTGTCACTCATTAGTAGCATCGTGATAAAATCGTGTAGCTGTCACATAAACTAACCATTGTGTCATCTGATATCTCTCAGAAAGTACTTTAAATCCAGAATGTATTTTCAAGTAAACCAAAATGTTGCATTAAAATCTCATTAGCAGTACCAGTATATGTCCTAAGTATGTAAGCCTGATAGTCGTTACGTAATCGTGCAACTAACAAGCAAGAATGTACCCACACAATAACACTGTGTCGTCTGTTCACTATAACAATGCATTCGTAGTTTCTGTTTAAAAATGTTCCCTAGGTTCTAGACTGGATATTTAACTTGAAACATTGTTGCATGTTAACAGTTTCTAAGTCTGACAATGCATACTAGAAATGTGAAGTGAAAAATTTTATGGCAAAAACAAAGTTAAAAAACAGATTACCTTTCAATAAACGGTTTTACATGTGAAATGTGGTGCAAGCCTTTACTCTTACTACTATGCAGAGCTCCAGCTTCAACGGATTCATTGTGTGGTATATGTCGGTAAAGAATACTGGAATTTTTCTCAAGGTTAGCATCTATGTTATTTTTCTCTGAGCCAGCTGGCGCACGCGGCTGCCTGCTGAGCGAGTCATTGTCTGTCTCTTTGTTGGCGCGTCGTTATTAGGATTAGGACACCTAACTTCTACAAATTCACCTTGTCGAGAGTGCCCTGCTCTGTTTGAATCCCGCCAGTTCTGATAAAATTCAGGTCTGTCGTTATGATTATATCGTCTGTCGTCATGTCGGTAGATTCCACAGTTTCTTTCTTGTCGGTCACGAGGTGGAGAATTTCTCCCTGAATCGTAACTGCGCGCTGAACTGTTGCATCTGAAATAATTCTGTCTCCCGTGATAATAATAGTTCTCGTTGCCATAGTGTCTGTTTTTATGATTGTCTCTGTCATATTCATTACTACGGAAAAACGATATTTCTCTGTAACTATTATTACTCTGCCAGTGGTTGTCATATGGGTGGTGTCTGTTTTGGTCACGATTTGCGTTGTGACAATAGCCTTGTCGTGTCCAGTTATTATTTCTTTCATCGCGGAATTGCGACGGATGTGACCTGTAATTTTTTGTTCCTGTTTGCGCGTTCCGTGATTGTCAGTGTCAATTTCTAATTCTTGTAAGAGTCCTTGAAAAGCTTCAATGTCGTCTTTGCAACGTCCTGCCAAAATAATGTGTCGTAAATGTTCAGGTAATTTGATTAAGCAAATGCGGATGAGTTCTGAGGGGCTGTATGGATTTGACAGGTACTGATTCTTGTGCAACATGTCTTCAAAATATTTCACAAGACTGGAGAATTCAGATTGTTCGAAATGTTTCCTCATTATGATGCTATGTTTTACTGGGTCTTGTGTAGCTTGAGACCAATATGCTGAGAGGAAGGCATGATAAAATTCTCCTTCACTGTGACAGTCGTGAATGACCGATCGCATTCTTACAGCTGGTTCATTCTCTAAGTAGCCACACATAAATTCTAATCTGTGTTCTAATGACCAGTTGGGAGGAAAACAATGAGAGAATTGATGAAGCCACGCTTGTGGATGAATGTCGTTGCCAGAATTCTTAAATGTTTTAAATTTACGTGTAGTAATGAACAGCTTATAGTCAAAATCATCGTGTCGGCGAGTCGCATATCGGTCATTGTTAGGTCGTGTCGGCGGTTTCATCTCAAAATTCGGTGCACCTTGCCAATTTCTTTCATAACTTCCGAAATGCCCTGTGTTATTATTTTGCGTCCTTTCCGTATTTCCAAGTCCCTCTTCCCGTGTTGGAGCGCGAGTGTCCTCTGAAATTTGTAATTTTTGTGTTACTTGTGCCAACTGATCTTGTACTTCCCGGATTTCTCTTTTGTACTGTATATTGATTTGATTTTGATTTTGATTGAATTTCCTAATATGTTCGCACTCTTCTGTGTCATTAAAGACTACCGGTTTTGTGTCATTCAGATTATCATCTACCTTCGTAGATAAATTAGTGAACTGATCCGAAAGTTCGGCTACTTTCTCCGATAGTGTACTTATTTCCTCAGTGTGTTTTTCTGAACCAAGTTTCAGAGTATCTACTGTGTCCTTTAAGTTTTCCTGAGTTTTTGCAAGTTGCGTAACCGAATCGGTAGGTGCAACTGAGTCAAATTTTGCTTGCAAGGTCTCATGATTTTCATGAACAATAGTTTGCAGTTCTTTTATGGCTGCTTCGTGATTCTGTAATGCATTTTCATGCCGCGAAAAAATAGGTTGAAAATGCTCACAAATTTGAGTTTTTACGTCATTACAGGCTTTTTGACATTTCGATTCAATGTTATGTAACTCAGTAGTTAAATCTTCACGTGTTTGTTCAAGAGTTTGTTCCAATGAGTCTAACTTTTGAAGCTGTTGCTGTGTTTGTCTCTGATTTTGTTCCATTGTGTCTAACTGTTGCTGTGTTTGTCTCTGATTTTGTTCCATTGTGTCTAACTTTTGAAGCTTTTGTCCCATTTGTTGCATTAATTGTAATAACAATGCACTGGTGTCTGAAACATGTTCCTCAGTGCTTTTCGGCAGTGAATTTGCACCGGCAACATTCACATTTTGACAAGCGGAAAATGTGTCTTGACTCATTTGAGAAAACGGTGAGAACCGAAAACCTGAGTCTACAGTATTTGCAATGTTGTGTTCTGACATTCCCGATTCCTGAGGCGAGCTGTTGCCGACCGATCGATCGATAATGCTTCCCTGTTCACTACCTGTTTCACTGTCTACACCATTATTTGACGCCCGCTCCATTTCCCTATGCACTATTACCAAATTACTACTTTGAATGTCTGTTACTTCATTACACAGTGGTGCTGATAAGCTACGCTCGTCGTCACTATTATTTCTCAGTTTACTTTGGAGCCTAGTGTTACGTTTTTCACACGCCATTATTGTCACAATATTTCACATGATAACACAGAAAAGCACAATTTGAAGAGCAAAAATAAGAGAACACATTAACATAACACTGAAAATAATATCTAGTTAATTGCAGCTGCGAAATGCTTGGTGCAAATCTACATGCATGCCACAACTGTTTTACTGTACAACAATGAAAGACTGCAACTACAAAGGAGATTTTCTCTACAATTACGCGCTAGCAATAAACAAAATCTACACTAATTACACAAACTACAAGAAAAAAATCAGAAGATTCCAGTGAGATATCCTCGGCTAAGGGTCGACATATGAAACGTCCCCTTTAAACAATTATACTCGACTGTCCTTAAACTGACACACAATATTTTTAGCGCAACGCAATCTGACTTTCAAAAAATCCCTACGAAGGAATGGCCCTGACTAACATTAACCTATACCTTTCACAAATCACTTACCTCACAAAAATCTTCGTTACTGGAACTACTGCAATACAGCGAGCGCCACTACTGCCAGCTAAATAAAAGATTCAAACTACGGAAGGCACTAACTACTGATAGGCATAGTTAGCAAATGAAAGATTTTAATAGAAAACAAACAATGTATTTACCTTAATAGTGTTGAAAAATCATAATATACGAGGCATGTTCAGAAAGTAAGCTCCGATTGATTGCCAAATTGAAACCACAGTGAACATCAGAAATGTTTTACTTGTAACAATTAGCTACACCTTTCAGCTACTTCTCTACGTAGTCGCCGTTCTGACTTAGACTTTTGTCATAGCGTTGTACTAACTTTTCAATAGCCTCATCATAGAAGGCAGCCGCCAGTGCTTTCCGCCAATTCTCCACGCTGGCCTACACCTCGTTGTCTGTGTCAAAATGTTGTCTTCAAAGACAGCGGTTCATGTGACCAGAGATGAAACTCAGGGGGAGACAATTGCGGACTGTATTGTGGGTAATCTTACATTTCCATTTGAAAACGATGCAGGAGCATCTTCATTGCCCCTGCAGAATGCGGCTGAGAATTGTCTTGAAGACGAAACAGCACGACAGTTATGTAATGTTAGCTGCATAGCTTCAGGCGAAATTTCTCACCAGGCCCTCGTACTTGGCGGCAGACACTATTTTCTAGACATCTTTACGCACTCACTGCGAGCTCAGAAATGAGAAGAGCGACGTGATGCTAACTGGGGTTGTACTAGAGACACTACCCAACACATCTGTGCAAAGCTTTATCGGATTTTCATAGTCGTTTCCATTTCGCGACCGATCGGAGCTTACTTTCTGAACGCCCCTCGTACATAGGAGTTCATGACATCCAGTCTTAAAAATTTCCAAACTCCGCCATTTCTCTCCCCACATCCACCACTGCTGGCGGCTCACCTCCAACTGCGCAACGCTACGCGCTGTTCACATCCAGCTGCCGCTGCCCAACACTACAATGGCAGACAACAATGCAAACTAGCCACAGACTGCACACAGCACAGCCAGTGATTTTCATACAGAGCGCTACGTAACGTTGCCAATAAGAAAATATAAAACAGCACAGCCAGTGATTTTCATACAGAGCGCTACGTAACATTGCCAAAACATAAACAGCCTACTTAAAAACAGCCTACTTACAACTTATTGTAAAATTCACCTCCACCGTTGCGTTAGAGTTTGTCAGGACACTGATCCGCCCAGTCTGCAGCAATTATTAAAACACCTGCACAACATACCTTCCTGCCTTTAGTTTCACAGGAAGGACCCAGACGAATTTGGAACACATACTTATGACCGTTAATATACATTTGAACTCTTTATTCGATCGTGAATATTCTCTCTAATATCCACGATATCGGCCCACGATACATCATCCAAGCCACGTAATATGACTCGTTTGAGCTGGAAAGTTTTGTGAGCAGGTCTGTGGAATTCATGGGCCACCATCTCAATTATTATTATTCAGTTCTGTGTGTATCTGGAAGCTCAGAAATAATGGATATTATTTCATTCATGCGACCTGTATTTGTTGCAGTGGTTGGTGCTGCCGGTAGTCTTAGTTGGTATGACTTCGTTAGTATCGTCGTAATATATGTACTCCAGAGGTACTTTGTTCAGCTTTTTATGCTGAATGTCAGTGCCTTGTCCTTCGCTACGTTCGCTGCTTTAACACGGGTCTAATAATGTTAATGTATTTTCTGCTGTTTGGGCCTTTTAACCGTCGTTTTGGAGCATTGTCCTGCCTATGTGGTTTTGTCATATTAATATTTCCGCATATGATCTCTTGTCTTCCGGAAAATATTTTTGGAGGTTCGAATTTTTACGGATATTAGCTCCACCAAACCAGGTGTCCGCTGAAACTCAGTGTCCCCAGTGTGAATGGAGTCTTTCCTTTGGCGTTTGTATAGCTTTGGAGGTATATACGCCTGCTCTCGACTGACCCTGGATGTCGTATCTAATTCATTAGCACTGTCATTCTGTGGTCGTATATCATTCCTGTGAAATGAGAGTGAGAGTTGTTTAATACTTTCTGTTACGGGTCTATACACATTTCACAGAGAGACTGCGCACGATATAGGTGCCTCAATTTTAGGAGTTTTCCGTATCTCTATGACTTCGCCTTTTGTCGACATTCTGTTGCACGCATCTTATGTAGTCTTATACACAGCTTTCTCAAGTTCGTCAATCTATCCGTTTACTGCAGTAAGTAACCTAAGAAAGGTTTCATTGCCTTCATGTTGAGCTTTTTTGCTGAAACATTTACATGAGGGGATTTCTTTATCTATGCTGTTTTTTGAACCTTTACAGACGCTGTAAGAGCCTCATTAATCTCTGCTGTTGTTGCTCTGATGTGTGACTGTATTCTGTCATTCAACTGCTGCACCTTAAACTCATCTCTTATAGCTGCTGTCTTGATAATGCTATTCAGTTCCGTTAACCTTGAGTTAACTTCTTGGTCACTGCGCTGGATTCCATCATTCAGCAGATATTAATCTTTCTCAGTTACTGCCTTTACACCCCTATCCAATTCCTTTAATCTTGCGTTGACTGTCTCATTTTTTTTCTATTGACATGTGAATTCATGTTTGACTTATGTTTCATTCCATTAGGATGAGCACATTGCGTCTGTGGGAATTTGTCCTTAGCCTACAATATACTGACACAGTTACATTTTGTACATTGCCTTTCATGCAGAATCTAATCGAAGTTTCAACTGTATCGGACTTCTTTCAGTTTCCTAGTTTAATCAGTAAACAGAAAGCCATACTGTGAGTTATTCCTGCACTCTCCACCTATGGTGATCGATTCATTGAGTCACTAACCAGTTCCTACATGAGCTTAGTAATATGATTTAAACTGAGATCGTGCTGTATGAAAGCAACAGTAAGGTTTCCATTATTCCGGACAGCTTAGGGGTCCTTGAGTATACCTGGCTCAAATAAAATATATTGACTAGCATATGACGGCCAAAGCAGTACTTCTGGATCACAACCTCGTTTTCCACTGTGACATCATCAAATATGAACACGCTCATTGGCTTTACTTTTTCAGGTCGTGGAATATCGCTGCTTATGCTGAACATCTGGTACATTACGACCTCAATGTCATACAATATACCCTGCAGTGGCTGATATTTTGGCTGAAACAGTGTTTTTAAAAAAATGCATATACATGCTCGAAGCAACCCCATCGGGATGTAACCGTGTTACAACAAGATTACTCTTCTTGCAATTTGAAGGCCCAATAATTAAAGCTCATACGTTATCAGGAAGTAATCATCCACGCTTGCTGTTCCTCAAGCTTCCAGTATCAACATCATCGCAGGACCACTCAGTTACTACAAGATTCTTGTGACGGGGGCGTTTCGTACACTCCATCATGACAACACCTATGCACTGACATTGGTATACAGGGTACTTTATAGAGAACACATACAGCTCTTAAACGCTTTACTTATAAGCACTTACATACTGCAGGGTACATGAACAGATTTACATACGATTGCAGTTCTGTGCCTATATATGGCACACGTGGCTCATACATTTCTACCTACATTCCGGCGTAATGTTAATCACAAGGTTGAGCAACAGTTTTCTCCCAACAGACACAAAGTTTGACAAGCAAAGTGCAACAGTTTACTCCAGAACGTCTCATAGAATCCGTGGACATACGACTGCCAACTTAGACGGCAGTCTACAGCATGTTTCAGAACATAACTTGGTAAATATGCACTGACAAATCACATAGTCGAAACCATTCATCCACCTCGACATTTTGGCCCTTCGCTAGTTCTCTCACGAGTGGGTAAGCTATTCATCAATCACCGTTTGTATACTTTATCGCTAGTTCTCTCACGACTGGGTAAGCTATTCACCAATCACCGTTTGTATACTTTATTCGCAGCAGTGTATGCAGCTTTAAGAAAATCACAGTATGATAGAGGAATACGCTGGCCTCCATTGCCAGTTCATTACCATAATGAACAAAGTGATGATCATTTGCGGGTTGACTGTTCGTCGTCAACTTAAGTGAGGGCAGAGAGTGTGTACTGCAAATCAGATCTGCTAATGCGTCGGCTGTTGCCGTAATATTTGGGGTGAATTGTAACTGATCAACTTTGGCGTATTCAAGAAGCTGATTTAGCCAAGAGATCCTGGATATTCCTGAATATGACGATGAGCAAGTACCTACTGCCTACTCAATATTTGAGTGGCTGAAATCTCGAAATATTTGTAAAGAGCTCTTGAAAATTTACGTAAACTTATTGAAAGACATCACAGTTTGACTATTATAGACTATTATCTGTTTCATACACGACTTATGCCTCTGCTATGAGATATTTCACACAAAATTTAAGCTACTCCCTCAAATATTTAAAAATGATTCGCATCTGTGTATGAGCTCTGCTGTAAAGATTATGAACTGAATGCATATAAAAGAGAAAATAATAAATGAGTTTTTCTTGCTTAGCGCATTTTTAAAACAGTAATACGTGTGTCTGTAGTAACAGTTGTTTTGCAAGTACGTAAGATGCTACCAACTAGGCCACACCTTTTCATGAACTAGTATTTCATACTTCAGTGAGACACACTTGAATTTCGCCATACGCATCCTTTACTGAGAGATACGAACCACAATAATCCCTAAGCCTTTAGCTCTCGCGCACGATCCGTACCAGACAGCCATTCACGTCTGTTCGACGCAGCAGCTCCGGAGTCAGGTGCCGGGGGCGGCGCAGCAGGCAGCGTGACTTTGGCCGCACTGACTCCCGGTAACAAGCTGTGGTATGTGAAATAAATAGTTCTGTAGAAAACACACGGTGGTTTATTCGTCAATTTTTCTACAAGTTTCACTGTGCAGTGATAGCACAAAATTTTGATAACAGTTGCCGTCTGTAGGCTCCGAAATGGTTCAAATGGCTCTGAGCACTATGGGACTTAACATCTGAGGTCATCAGTCCCCTAGAACTTAGAACTACTTAAACCTAACTAACCTAAGGACATCACACACATCCATGCCCGAGGCAGGATTCGAACCTGCGACCGTAGCAGTCACGCGGTTCCGGACTGAAGTGCCTAGAACCGCACGGCCACCGCGGCCGGCCATCTGTAGGCCTTATATTCGACCTGTATGGCGTTCAGACCAATGGGCAGGATTACTCACAGAGGAATTACCTCTGCGAAGTTACCCTCTACAGACTTTACAGCTCCTACAGTGACGTGCTTTGGTAGAGGGGGATGTACAGGAATTGACATGAAGCGCCGCTTGGTGTTTTGTAACACTATTTCTGCTCAAATAGTCTACAAACTCATATTAATCCGCTCTTACATACGGTTGCCAGTGGCACAATCTTTCTGTGGCGATCGACAATGCGTAGTACAGATCTTCTAAATTCACAGCACTTGAGTATTTTAACTATATGGTTGTCTCAAATGAAGTTAAGTGTAACGTGACCTCCCCATACATATGAACTATTGAGACTTTACGGCCAAACATACGAATGTCTACTGACGTGTCACCTTATTATACAACCCACTGTACTATACAAATATTCCCACTCGTACCATGACAACTGAACTATGGTAGCCACATGTCGTGCATTTTCAACTACAGTCGCCACAGCAAAGTCAACACCCAGCGACGGAGCCACATTTACTCGTTTAGATATAGTTGAATGACACCAGGTCCAAGAAACCGGGAAGACCATCTGAAAGCTGCCGTGGCAGTGCAAACAATAGTAGCTCATTACCAGGACAGCACCAAGCATCCAAACGCGCAACTACCGACGAAAGAAGAAGTAACAGAAATCATGCAGTCCTTGAGAAAGCATAAAGCACCAGGAGAAGACTCAATAGTGGCTGAACTATGGAATCAGGCGGGAGACAAGAGTGTAAGCAAGTTGACGGAAATCGTAAAAAACATTTGGGAGACTGAAACATTACCTAGCGACTGGACCTCTGCCGCGATTCATCCCTTACACAAGAAAGGGGGCTTGACTGACATCAATAATTATCAAGGAATCTCATTGGTACCTGTCACATACAAGATTTTCTCCAAGGCCTTACTAAACAGAGCCGAACCTCAACTGGACTCATAGCCAGGGGAATACCAGGCAGAATTTAGAAAAGGTCGCTCTTGTACTGCACAGATACTGAACCTGAAGTCAGTGCTACGACAAGTAAATATGACTGGAAAGAAGTATGTCGTCATCTTCGTTGACTTCAAGAAGGCATATTACTCAGCTGATAGACCTACTCTCATGAAGATCCTGCAAGAACTAGGGCTGGATGCGAAGACCCACAGCCTTGTCCAACAGACTTCAAGCGACACCAGGTCAGGAGTAAAGTTCAGAGGAACGCTCTCAGAAAGTTTTGAAATCAAATCGGGAGTAAGGCAGGGAGATGGTCTGTCCGCTCTGTCTCCTGTTCACCAGTGCCCTGGAAAAGGTAATGAGAGAGTGGCGGAAGGAGTTAGGTCGCGAGGGCATTCCAAGTGGTATCTCTCTGGGACATAAGTACAATGGGCTCAGTGTTGATTGCCCGGCATTTGCCGATGACCTAGCACTTCTATCAGGTTCAGTAGAAACTTCAGTGAAGCAACTCAGCGTTCTCAGAGAGCAAGCGGCAAAGGTTGGGCTCCATATATCACTTGAAAAAACGCAGTACATCACGAACATAGGTCAATCTCTTAGTACACTGCATCTAGACCAGGGAGAGACCAAAAAAACCAACAGGTTTAAGTACTCGGGAGAATGGCTGGAACCCAATCTATCTGAAGGAACAGCACTATCAACTTGAGTCAACAAGCTAGAGCTGGTATACCAGCTGACGAAGAATACGTATAATAAAAAATGTCTCTCCCTTAACACTAAACTGAAGCACTACCAGACAGTCATCCGTCCTGAAGCCTTATATGCTTCACAATGTTTAATACTCAATAGGATGGGACTTACTGAAAAGCTCGAAATCCAGGAGAGAAAGATAATGAGGAAGATACTGGGGCCGCTCAAGGAAGGCAACAATTGCAAAAAGCGACCCAACAGAGAGCTCTACGAGTACTGTGAAACAATCACAGATGTAGATAGGAAAAGACGTCTAGCATTTTATGGACACGTTTACAGGATGCATCGTGGCAGTTTAACCAACCAGCTTCTCTGTTACTGGCAAAAGAGGAAGACCACGTCACCATGGTTCGTGGAAGTGGAGAAATGTCTCCAGGAGCTGGGAATAACAGAAGGCAACTTGAGGGATCGGACAATACTCAGAAAGAAGCTTAGCCAAAAGATGTTACACGACAGATATTCCATGAAAAGATGTAAAAGCTTTAAAACAAACATTTACTTCAGTGCCGAATTCTCCCTCTTCACTCTTACACGATACGAATAACTGTTGTCACGAAATTTAGCTTCATTTTCTGGTTCCTAGGTCCCCTTTGCGATATACAGTTTACATTAATTAGACGTGCCAAGTAAGCATTCTGCTCATTCACACCCATTTTGTTATAATTAGCTATAATATACCCACGTTCTACGTCAGCGGTACTCTGAAAACCTTTCAATCTGGAACATTTAGAATCTGGCCCTAATTCATGGGTGGGTGATAAAAGTTTTTTTCTCACGTCGGAAAGTCGACCTGTTCTGATTGTGTCAGTTGGCTGAAGGTGATACTTTCCTCATCTTCATTTTCCATGTCCACTTCCACAGTTCAATTAAAACGTAAAACAAACTAAACAATTCACATAACATACAAATCACTAACTTGACCTTTCCAACAGCACATAATCGACACCTGATAATCATAGACAATGGAACGTAAACAACAGCTGCGATTAGTGTTTCCAGCTGACTAATCACCTTTCTTCCTACTTTCATACTGACTTCCTCCTTTTCCCCGTGAACGCTGTATTTTTAAACCGCTGTAACTTTAAGACTATCCCCCTTCTTTCCATGAAACAAAAACTGATAAAAGCAGTTTATTGAAAGCTTTCTGAAACTATAATAACCTAACATTTCTTTTTTTTTTTTTTTTACTTAACCCATTTTTCTGGTGGACCCTTCAAATGCGAACCTCGCCCCAGACACCGACCAAAATCTAAGAGTTGCAATACCTGCATGATTAAGACGAAGTTGATTAACGAGGTAATCATTTAACAGTAATGTCCAAACATAACAATAATAGCCAACTGTTAACAAGACCTCCCCAAAAAAATTTACGCAAGTAAACTTAAGACGAAGCAAAAAAACAAAAATCCTTGAACGCTAATACCTAAGCACGAGATCACAGTAGTAATAAAATATACAACAGTAAACAATAAACTACATTTTTTAAGACAAGTGCTTGATCTCGCCAAGATCTTCCAACGTCAGCACAGAAACCGAGCCAACTTTCATCGGGCCACTGGCGTTTGCTTTCCACGACCATACCCGATGTTACAATTCATCCACAAGTCGGGCAAGCGAGAACTTGCCATCTTAAGGGTCAGACTGAATATTCGACCTCCGTGATCACCAATATATGTGATGACCTATAACATATTACAACAAATTAATTTCACTACCAATCAATAGTGACAATGATCACTGAAACGCTGAACAAATTGGAATAAAAAGGAAAAGACAGTTTAAATACACTCAAATATATCATCCATAAATGGAGGTCACACAGGGAGGGAAGGAGGGAGGGGGTACGGACAGTTTAGTAGCTTTGTTATGGAGTGACAGAGAACAGCGGGTAAACCAGCCTGAGTTCAGCACCGGAGCCTATGTGCCAAAATCCATAAACAGGAGTACCTTACCCAAAAAATAAGGTAGGAAGGGCGGTTGCCAGAGAAAATCAAGGTCATCACGAAGCCTACATCAGCAGACAGTCACTCCCAAATCCAGACAGTCAATTGGGCGCAACAGCACAGGGCGCAACCATGCGCACTAACACGGAACTGTACAAATAGCCGCCCACTTAGACGAGCGACAATCAATCGGGCCCCATAATCGCACGCTCATCATTCGCCACATGCTTTTATCTCTCACTGCCCCACTATCCATCAACAAATTCCTCCAACTCCCTCTAAACGAAGAGTCAATTACAAGGAGACCAGAGCGCCACCTAGTGGCGTAACAAAAACATTGATTGCACCAGTAAGCAAAGATATAACAGCTCGGGAAACAAGTCGACATGGCTCACAAACCATATCATTTGAACGGCGTGCATGGTATTTGAACTTTCCGGAAAATACCTTGTCGGTACTTCAGGAGGACATTCCAATTTTGCGGCAGTTAGTGGTTCTGCATGTGGTGCTCCAACGCACTTTGATCGTCGGGGCAGTGCGTATCTCACAGACAGTTTCAGGTACAGAATAATTGGAAGGGGTGCCTAGTCCCTTGGCCCGGGTGCTCCTATGACCTCGCTCTTCTTCCTCTTGGGTGATGTTAAGTCCCTTGTGTTCTCAGTACCTTCAGAAACAGTACCCAAGCTTATCTTTACAGCATCCGATACCATCATAGAGAAGCTTCGAATCTTACAAAGAATCAGACAAAAAGGCTTATCGTTAGACGTGTTGGTGACTCGTGACATTGAATATCTGAAACCACAGGTTCGGTTTATAATATCTCATGCCACTCTACTGTCTTGCTAACAAACATTTTCCCATTATAACACGTAAGCTTTCACGGTCGCGTGTTCTTTAATTAAAACTTCCGGGCTGAATTGCAGTGGTCCATATATAAAACTGCTTCTCCTTCCTGACGTTTCGTTGCCTACTGCGGGCAACATCTTCCGAGGTGAGTCGGCGACTGGCTGCTGGGGGCTGGAGGTCCCGCTTATACAGAGCGCTTAGATGGCGCCACCACTCCTCACGTGCTTTCGACTTTAAAACTATCTCTGGCTAGTGCCATCTCTCTCGATTACAGGTAATCGACTGTCACTTCGTTGGTACAAAGTCGACGGCCATATCTTGTCTAGTTTTAATCCTTCTTCTTTTTTATTAAAATTATTTTTGTGCTTGTAGATCTCTATAGCTTCTCTATATATGCGGGTATAATAATGTGATGTCCTAGCTATCATGTTTGTCTCACTAAATTTTATTTCATGATCACCGTCTATGAAAACGTGTTCCGCTACAGCTGATTTGTCAATTTGTCCCAATCTACAGTTCCTTTTGTGTTCCGTTGTGTTCATAAAACTCCTTTTAGCTGTTCCAATATAACCCTTGCCACAGCTACACGGAATTTTATACACACCTGGGGTAGCTAAGGGGTGTCGAGCGTCTTTCACCGATCTTAAACTTTCACTAATTTTCTTGGTAGGTCGAAAGATTGTCTCCACTTGAAACTTGGCCAAAACTTTCCCAATACGGTCCGTAATGTTATGAATAAATGGAAGAAAAACTTTTCCAGCCGACGGTTGTTGTTGTCGTGTATTTTCGGACACTTTTCTTCTAGGGTGGAGTGCTCGATCTATTTCGTTGTCAGTGTACCCATTTCTCTTGAAAGCCGTTCGCAAATGGCTTAATTCATCTTGCAAATAAATTGGCTCACAGACGTTATTAGCCCTGTCCACTAAAGTTTTTCAGACACCTCTCTTCTGCCTAGGATGATGATTCGAATCCTTATGCAGGTAACGATCGGTGTGTGTGTGTGTGTGTCTTTCCTATATATCTTGTGCCCTAAAGTCCAATCTGCCCGTTTAATAACCAACACATACAAAAACTTTAGTTGTCCATTACTCTCTTTCTCCAAGGTGAATAGTATCTTTGCATTGAAACTGTTTATGTGCACCAAAAACTCACTCCATTCCTCTTCAGCATGATTCCATATCACAGAGGTGTCATCCACGTATCGATACCATTTCAAAGGGCTTCTTTTGGCCGACTGCAGCACTTGTTGTTCGAAAAATTCTATGAATAGATTAGCAAATAGGGCTTAGAGGGCTACCTATGGCCACCCCATCAATTTGTTCATAAAACTCGTTGTTATATTGAAAATAAGTCGAGGATAGACAATGTCGAAACAAATCTATTATATCAGTAGGAAACATATCAGCTATGTAAGAAAGAGCTTCGTCAACAGGGACCATCGTGAACAGGGCTACCACATCGAAACGACAAGGATGTCACTTGGACTAACTGTGATTTCCCTCAGTTTTTCGATAAAATGCATGGAATTTTTAATGTGAGTGTCAGTTTTACCTATATACGGTTGCAACAAAGAAGCAAGATATCTAACCAGCTCTTGAGTAGCCCCAATGGCACTTACTATCGGTCTCAATGGGACATTGGGCTTGTGTAGCTTAGGTAACCCATAAAGTCTAGGAGGGTAAGCTTCCGTTTTGCAAAGGCATTTTTTTGTCTTCTGTAGGAATGGAAGAGCTTTTTATTAATCGTTGGGTAGCACTTAACACTTTCGTTGTAGGGTCCTTTTTCAGTTTTTTTATAGGTGGTAGGATCCAAGAGGTCACTGATGTCTCTATGATAATCCTCACTCTTCAGTGCGACAGTAGCACTGCCCTTATCAGCAGTAAGTACAATAATATTCCTGTCCGCATTAATCTCCCGTATCGCCTTCCTTTCTGCTACGGGTAAATTACTGCTGGGTGGCTTGGCTTTCGTAATATCGTGGCTATTTCCATCCTGATTTCATCGGCAGAATGCGGTGATAATAGACGAATCCCTGCTTCTATATTTGCAAAAATAACTTCCGTGGGAATCTGTGATGGAGTGATAGCAAAATTTCCACCTTTCGGTAGAACAGAGACTTCCTCCTTGGATAGTTCTTTCCCGGTCAAGTTGATAACTGTATGGGAATTGTCTGTAATCAATGTTTCCGGTTTTTGTAAATGCTCAAACTTCTTCTTCTACCTATTACAAGACACTTCTGCGCTAAGTTCCATAGATCTAAATGTTAATCTATCCACCTTGTTCCAATCACCCAACCGCATAGTATTGCTAATACGTAAATGAAGATTTAACAGTTGACTTCAATAAGAATATAATAATTTCAATTCCAAAGAAAGCAGGTGTTGACAGATGTAAAAATTACCGAACTATCAGTTTAATAAGTCACAGCTGCAAAGTACTAACGCGAATTCTTTACAGAAAAATGGAAAAACTGGTAGAAGCCGACCCCGGGGAAGATCAGTTTGGATTTCGTAGAAATGTTGGAACACATGAGGCAATAATGATCCTACCACTTATCTTAGAAAATAGATTAAGGAAAGCCAAACCTACGTTTCTAGCATTTTTAGACTTAGAGAAAGCTTTTGACTATGTGGACTGGAATACTCTCTTTCAAATTCTGAAGGTGGCAGGAGTAAAATACAGGGAGTGAAAGGCTATTTACAATTTGTACAGAAACCAGATGGCAGTTACAAGAGTCGAGAGGCATGAAAGGGAAGCAGTGGCTGGGAAGGGAGTGAGACAGGGTTGTAGCCTATCCCCGATGTTATTCAATCTGTATATTGAGCAAGCAATAATGGAAACGAAAGAAAAATTCGGAGTAGGAATTAAAATCCATGTAGAAGAACCAAAAACTTTGACGTTCACCAATGATATTGCAATTCTGTCAGAGACAGCAAAGGACTTGGAAGAGCAGTTGGACGGAATGGACAGGGTCTTGAAAGGAGGGTATAAGACGAACATCAACAAAAGGAAAACGAAGATAATGGAATGTAGTAGAATTAAGTCGAGTGATGCTGAAGGAATCAGATTAGGAAATGAGACACTTAAAGTAGTAAAGGAGTTTTGCTATGTGGGGAGCAAAATAACTGATGATGGTCGAAGTAGAGAGGATATAAAATGTAGACTGGCAATGGCAAGGAAAGCGTTTCTGAAGAAGTAAAATTTGTTAACATCGAGTATCGATTTAAGTGTCAGGAAGTCGTTTCTGAAAGTATTTGTATGGAGTGTAGTCATGTATGGAAGTGAAACATGGACGATAAATAGTCTGTACAGGAAGATAATAGAAGCTTTCGAAATGTGGTGCTACAGAAGAATGCTCAAGATTAGATGGATAGATCACATAACTAATGAGGAAGTATAGAATAGAATTGGGGAGAAGTGGAGTTTGTGGTACAACTTGACAAGAAGAAGGGATCGGTTGGTAGGACATGTTCTGAGGCATCAAGAGATCACAAATTTAGCATTGGAGGGGAGCGTGGAGGGTAAAAATCGTATAGGGAGACCAAGAGATGAATACACTAAGCAGATTCAGAAGGATGTAGGTTGCAGTAAGTACTGGGAGATGAAGAAGCTTGCAGAGGATAGAGTAGCATGGAGAGCTGCATCAAACCAGTCTCAGGACTGAAGACCACAACAACAAAAGCAACAACAACATCTAGTTACCGCAAGTCTTCGACGTGTTTGATGGATCCGCTCCCGCAGTATCGTCAATTCCATGCGTAAATAAATACGGTTCGCTTGCGCTGTATGAAACATTCTTCTCGCCTTCAAAAACTTCAGAACTGTCCCAGTGACACGACAACGTAGCAAAAAAGTGAGTGAACAAAGTTGTTGAGCTTTCTTCTTACGTAGGCTCTCCAGTCGTCGTACCATAATAGCCGGCCATGAAAGCTTACATGTTATGATTAGACGCCTCTACGGGGAGAATATGTCGATTATAGTACGACGACTGGAGAGCCTACGTAAGAAGAAAGCTCAACAACTTTGTTCACTCACTTTTTTGCTACGTTGTCGTGTCACTGGGACAGTTCCGAAGTATTTAAAGGCGAGACGAATGTTCCATACAGCGCAAGCGAATCGCATTTATTTACGCATGGAATTGGCAATGCTGTGGGAGAGGATCGATCAAACACGTCGAGGACTTGCCGTAACTATTAATCAACTGTTAAATCTTCATTTACTTATTAGCAGTACTATGCGGTTGGGTGAATGGAATAAGGTGGATAGATTAAGATTTAGATCTATGGAACTTAGCGCAGAAGTGTCTTCTAATAGGCAGAAGAAGAAGTTTGAGCCAAGCAACCCAGCAGTAATTTACCCGTAGCAGAAAGGAAGGCGATACGGGAGATTAATGCGGACAGGAATATTATTGTACTTACTGCTGATAAGGGCAGTGCTACTGTCGCACTGAAGAGTGAGGATTATCATAGAGACATCAGTGACCTCTTAGATCCTACCACCTATAAAAAAACTAAAAAAGGACCCTACAACGAAAGTGTTAAGTGCTACCCAACGAGTAATAAAAAGCTCTTCCATTCCTACAGAAAACAAAAAAAATGCCTTTGCAAAACGGAAGCTTACCTTCCTAGACTTTATGGGTTCCCTAAGATACACAAGCCCAATGTCCCATTGAGACCGATAGTAAGTGCCATTGGGGCTACTCAAGAGCTGGTTAGATATCTTGCTTCTTTGTTGCAACCGTATATAGGTAAAACTGACACTCACATTAAAAATTCCATGCATTTTATCGAAAAACTGAGGGAAATCACAGTTAGTTCAAGTGACATCCTTGTCGTTTCGATGTGGTAGCCCTGTTCACCATGGTCCCTGTTGACGAAGCTCTTTCTTACATAGCTGATATGTTTCCTACTGATATAATAGATTTGTTTCTACATTGTCTATCCTCGACTTATTTTCAATATAACAACGAGTTTTATGAACAAATTGATGGGGTGGCCATAGGTAGCCCTCTAAGCCCTATTTGCTAATCTATTCATAGAATTTTTCGAACAACAAGTGCTGCAGTCGGCCAAAAGAAGCCCTTTGAAATGGTATCGATACGTGGATGACACCTCTGTGATATGGAATCATGCTGAAGAGGAATGGAGTGAGTTTTTGGTGCACATAAACAGTTTCAATGCAAAGATACTATTCACCTTGGAGAAAGAGAGTAATGGACAACTAAAGTTTTTGTATGTGTTGGTTATTAAACGGGCAGATTGGACTTTAGGGCACAAGATATATAGGAAAGACACACACACACACACACCGATCGTTACCTGCATAAGGATTCGAATCATCATCCTAGGCAGAAGAGAGGTGTCTGAAAAACTTTAGTGGACAGGGCTAATAACGTCTGTGAGCCAATTTATTTGCAAGATGAATTAAGCCATTTGCGAACGGCTTTCAAGAGAAATGGGTACACTGACAACGAAATAGATCGAGCACTCCACCCTAGAAGAAAAGTGTCCGAAAATACACGACAACAACAACCGTCGGCTGGAAAAGTTTTTCTTCCATTTATTCATAACATTACGGACCGTATTGGGAAAGTTTTGGCCAAGTTTCAAGTGGAGACAATCTTTCGACCTACCAAGAAAATTAGTGAAAGTTTAAGATCGGTGAAAGACGCTCGACACCCCTTAGCTACCCCAGGTGTGTATAAAATTCCGTGTAGCTGTGGCAAGGGTTATATTGGAACAGCTAAAAGGAGTTTTATGAACACAACGGAACACAAAAGGAACTGTAGATTGGGACAAATTGACAAATCAGCTGTAGCGGAACACGTTTTCATAGACGGTGATCATGAAATAAAATTTAGTGAGACAAACATGATAGCTAGGACATCACATTATTATACCCGCATATATAGAGAAGCTATAGAGATCTACAAGCACAAAAATAATTTTAATAAAAAAGAAGAAGGATTAAAACTAGACAAGATATGGCCGTCGACTTTGTACCAACGAAGTGACAGTCGATTACCTGTAATCGAGAGAGATGGCACTAGCCAGAGATAGTTTTAAAGTCGAAAGCACGTGAGGAGTGGTGGCGCCATCTAAGCGCTCTGTATAAGCGGGACCTCCAGCGCCCAGCAGCCAGTCGCCGACTCACCTCAGTAGATGTGGATGCTGATGTGTTATGGCGTTACAAGCAAAACATATACATTACAATGAATACCGGTACTGTATGTGCAATAATCACTTACAAGTAATTGCACTGATCACTCAGAACATCATGAACATATGCCTAATAGCTGGTATGTCCACCTTTGACACAAATAACAGTGGCGACGTCTTATGGAATGGAAGCAATGAGGCCTCTGTAGTTCTCTGGAGGGACTGGCACCACATCTGCACGCGCAGGTCACCTAATTCCCGTAAATTCGTGGAGGGGGCGATGAGCTCTGGTGCCACGTCCACTCACATCCCAGATGTTCGATCGGGTGCATACCTAGCGGTTTGGGGCGGCTAGCACATCAACTGGAACTCGCCACTCTGCACTCTGTTCCCCGAAACCTACTCGATAACATTCCTGGCTGGCATGGTCCGTTGTTGAAAAATGCCACTGCAGTCGAGAGCGTATGATATTCCTTGGCCGTCATAGCGTCTCGCACCAGCTCCACTGGACTCGTGAATGTTCCCCAGAGCATAGTGGAGCCACCGCCAGCTTGTCTCCGTCCCACAGTACAAGTGTCAAGGAGCTGTTAACTGGAACACAACTGATTCGAGCCCTGCCATCGGCGTGACGAAGAAAGTATCACCCTTCATGAGACCATGCAGCGCTCTACCACTGTGCCTATGGCCACGTGTCTATTTCAGCCGTAGTTGCCGATGTCGTCGTGGTAAGATTGGCACATGCCTGCGTCATCGGCTGCAGAGTCCCATCGTTAGCAGTGTTCAGTGCACCGTGTGTTCAGACACACTTGTACTCTGCCCAGCGTTAATGTCTGATGTTAGTTCCACCACAGTTCGCTGTCTGTCCTGTTTTACCAGTCCGCCCAGCCTATGACGTCCGACATCTGTAATGAGTGATGACCGCCCAACCCCAAGATAGCTGGAAGCGATGTCACCTTGGTTTCGCCACGTGTTGAAGACATTCACCGAAACAGTCTTCAAACACTCAACAAGTCGTGCAGTTTCCGAAATGCTCATGCAGAGCCTCCGAGGCATCACAATCTGCTCTCGGTCAAAATCAGACAAGTCGCATGCCTTCTTCATTCTACACACTGATGGCATGCTCAGTGATACTACATGCACCGTGCATGTGCCGGACAAGGTGTCATTCCTCGTTAGGTGACGCTGCTAGCGCCTGGACTGGTTTATATCGAAAGTAGGCCAGTAGTCATAATGTTCTGTCTGACGAGTGTAATATGTACTGTTGGCAAACAACATAAGCTGACGTTCTGTCGCCTACGACACTCCCCCCCCCCCTCCCCATCACTTAAATCAAATTACACACGACATAGTTGCCATGTAGTGGAGCTGAAAGACATAAGAGGCGATCAAAAGTTTCCGTTTGAAGGTGTTGCTGCGTACATGGCATGTAGCGCCACTTCGATACAGGTATATAAGCACCCACATCTGGGTAAGGGATTGCTGTGGCATTCGCGTCTTTCCAATGTGCGAGCAGTAAATGCGGAACCGTGACTATGGCGACGTTATTATCAAATAGGTGCAAACAGGACAAGCATGCTGTTATCGCATCCTTGGCTGCCGAAAGGCAAAAGCTGATAGTCATCCATCGGAGAATCAAGGATGTGTGTGGGTCAGCATACCCGTCTAAACCCCTGTTGTGGGACGGTGCTTCATGATAACGCACGTCCCAATATCGCGGATGCTGTGACGCAGAAGTTACGCAAACTCAAGTGGGAGACACTTGAGCACCCGCCCTATAGTCCTGTTCTCTATTATCACGCCTTTTGTTCCTTAAAAAAATGTCTTCAAGGGTCGACGATCCCTGTCGGACGATAGTTACGGACTTCGTCACGCAGCGGGGCAAGGTGTCTTCCGAATGGGTATCTTCAACCTGGTGCATCAGATGGATGATTGCCTTAATGTCCACGGTGATTTTGCGCTAGTGGCATGCCAATTTTGGACTTTACGGTTTCGAATGGAAACTTTTTTATTATCCCTTATTTTCTCATTTTCACACGACAACAAATGGATACGCACTATCAATACTCAACAAGGCTTTCATATAATTAAACTATCGAAATACTGGTAGCACTATCGGCTGTTGCGTATCCTTACTTTAGTCAAGCCAACTATTGCAAACTGTTGGCTTTATCTCAGTTCAGTTATTGGTTTGTTAATTAGTTCAGTTCTTACTTGGAGTTGAATTTAATGTATGGAAACTTTCAGATCACCCTTTATATTCCGATTTTCGTACGACGCAAAAGGGATGTGCACCATCGATATCCAACAGGGCCATTATGGATTTAATCCATAGATATACTGATAGCACTATCGGCTATTTCCTATCTCTACTTTAGCCAAGACCAACTATTGTACAATGTTGGCTTTACCTGAGTTCAGTTGTTGTTTTCTTAATTGGTTCAGTTATTACTTGCAGTTGAATTTAATGTTTGGAAACTTTCTCATCACTCCTTATATTCCGATTTTCGTACGACGAAAAAGGAATGTGCACCATCGATATTTAACAGGGCCATCATAGATTTAAGCTATAGACATACTAATAGCACTACAGGCCGTTGCCTATCTCTACTTTATCTAAGACCAACTATTGCATACTGTTGGTCTTACTTGAGTTCAGTGGTCGTTTTGTTAATCAATTCACTTCTTGAAACTTCCTGACAGATTAAAACTGTGTGCCAGACCGAGACTCGAACTCGGGACCCTTGCCTTTCGCGGGCAAGTACTCTACCAACTGAGATACCCAAGCACGATTCACGACCCTCCACACAGCTTCAATTCTGCCAGTGCCACGTCTCCTACCTTCCAAACTTCACAGAAGCTCTTCTGCCAACCCTGTAGAACTAGCACTCCTGGAAGAAATGATATTGTGGAGACATGGCTTAGCCACACATAATTTTAAGTTGACTACTGAAATAATAATTTAAAGAAGACTCCTCGATTACTTGTAACAGCGAAAATGCAGATAAAATACCTTCTGCACCATCCAGAATTTTCAACGTTTAATATCCGTTTAAAACTTGCACTGTACTTTTGATTCTGAAGCTGTAAGCTGTATTACAGAAACTATATTTAATATGTAATCTATGTACTAGTGTGTTTATTTTTGACTGTATGTAATTGATTGTAACTATAATGAAAATATTGTACATTGCTGGTAATAGGCAAGGAAACTTTACTGAAAATGTATCGATAGCAACGACAAAACAGTAGTGCGTGTGCCGTTGTTTACCTTTGCTTTGCTTATGGGGTGTCTCTGTAGCGTTCCGTGCAGAGGGGGGGGGGGGGGGGGGGGGAGCGGAGCAGTTCGCAGCTCGAGTTACGAAAGAGTGCGGAAGTTTTCATTCGGCGCTTCGGCGCTCCCACTGCCGCCGTGTGCAGCTGTGCTCGTGCCATTCTACTAGACGTGCCTCATCCGTTAACCTGCGGATATTGAGAGTACAGTAGGAGTGGACGGGCGGAGGAAGCTGCAGTTCCAGCTGCTGCCTGTCCCGTAATCATCCGTGGCTCTGGAGACGACTCGTGGTTCTCAAACAGCAGCAGCACCAACAACGGCAGCTCAGCATTGTCGTCGGCTACATTCTTCGTCGTCCGCACAGTTACAACATCGTAAGACTGTCAAGTGACAGATATAGGCCTAATAATGTAGAGGCTTTACCCAGTTTATTTCATTCACAAAGTTTAAATAACATGAATAATAGCTTGCAATAGTTAAAACTTGTAGGGCACCCGTGTTGTCATTGTCCTCAGACATTATTACCAAGCAGAGTCCCTATTCCTTTCCATGCAATCACCGAGTGCCATTAGAATATAAAAACTGATTAACTATTTAGTGCCTGTTTTGTGTGTTTGCTAATGACCGATTTAAGTCTAAATTTTCTGCCTCAATAACTGTTCATTCTTGCATTTCATGACAGAAGCTGCTTAAAGTAAAGTAAAATTTCACTGGCAAAACTAATACCTAAAGATAACAGCACAAATTAAGAGTGTGGAATTTCATTTATTCTGTATTTAGCTTAGCGAGTGACTTTTGCTGTCTTGGTATGTATTTTATTGTTGTTATTTTAAAAGTAAAACCAATTGCTCATTTGCTTACAGTAAATTCAGTTCTGTTTTCAATAATCAAAAGTATTTTGCTTTTTTCAAATTTTTGCATTAGGCCTACATTACACCAAGGTGTAATTTTTTTTACATAACAGTTTAAGTTAAGCCAGTAACTCCATTTAATTTTACTTTCAAAATTAAGTATTTCAGAGTAAGTAACTACAAACTCAGGGTTTTCTGATTCATTTATTTTCTCGTGAACTGTTGTACTGTGGAAAAGCGTGACGACCTTCTGTTGCCACGCCAGTGATTAACTGCTTAAATTTCTTTGCCGTTACCTTTCTCAAGATTCTGGAGATTCGTTTCCCTAGCGGGCTGGAGAACGTTTAATTATCCTTTTTCTTTAGCTAATCAGTGTTTTCTTTCTGTTATCACTGATTTTGCGGTAAATATTACGTGATACCCTTTTTCCCCCTGTACGTGTCGTGAGCGATTGCACTATATTCCACCCATTTCAAAATTATCTTCAGTATTTAGCTAGAGTTTAGAATAGACTCTTCCTTCAGTAGAGTCTGTTGTACATTTTTCTCCAACTAATCGGCATTATTTTCCTTCGGTAACGACGGCCTTACTCACTGTAAAATTTCATTAGGTATATGCGATCACGGTCAGTTACATTGGAATCCAGTAGGCCAATTAGGAAGGCGGAGGTTACAACTTAAGGAAACTGAAGAATTTTAATGGAAAGAAGTATAGTTTAATGAAATTTGAGTTTGAATTGAGGAAGCAGGGATGCTTTAAAAATGGGCTGAAGAAAATCTGACTTGGTTTCGGATGTGTTGTTAATTAAACACAAGACTGTAGCAGGAGAAAGATAGCTACTGTCAAAATAGATTTTAATCGGTTTAACTTTATAAGTTGTTCAACCCAACATTAAGTTTCTTGCGAGCTATAGTGAAACATATTAGAAGATTGAGCTGTGTTTAGTTAACAAACAGGTAATACACTACAGTCGAATGTTAATTGGTTCGACAATAGAGTGAAGTTAAAATATTGCTAAATTAAGAATATATATATATATATATATATATATATAATATAAGGAAAAGCTTTGAATTTTAATTCTATAAACAAACAAAATTTTATTTGCACAAAGGCCACTCAGATTGAATTTATGTTTGTATAATTAATAAATAAGTAAATGTGTTTTTAGAATAAAATGAAAAAAATGTCCATTTAAGAGTGTCTTTGACAAACGGACGCCCCCCACCCCCCCCCCTCCCCTCACACCCCATTTTGATAGAAGCTTGGCTATGTCCTTGCGACTCTAACGTGTGCGGAGAGCATGGAGTAATATACATCCCAGAAAGTCCAAAAATAGAACTATCAATTCCACCCACTAATTAGTTATCTGCGGGAGATATTCTACAGCTACATTTACATCTATACCCTGCAAGCCACAGTGAAGTGCATGGCAAAGAGTATGACCCATTGTACCAGTTATTATTTTCCTGTTCCAGTCATGTATGGAGTGCAGGAAGAATGATTGTTCAAATGCCTCTGTGCATTACATCAGCACTCATTCCATAGATCATGAACATGATATTTCGTAATGACGTGGAAAGTATCAGCTTAACCAACTTAACATAAGTTTTCGTTACACAATATAATATTTTTTTCTACTTCATATCTAAAAATTCGTCTTTTTTTATTTTTCAGTAATTATTCTAATTTTATCCTCAATATCCTTGTGTGAGCGATACACATGGGGTTATAGTATATTCCCAAAGTCATCATTTAAAGGCTGTTCTTGAAACTTCGTTAACCCTGGAATGCTACCCAAGAATTTTTCACGATCATTGCTACCCATTCGTCGATTCGACGAACTCAACCACATTTCATGTGTATAATCAACAATAACAGCAGTTTATGTAGATTTGAGCCTCGGAATGTTTGTAATACTCGTTTACAATCAATAACATATCAAAATTTCGAAAGAAGTAGGGTTCAAACGAGGACTAGTATGGGGATATAGGTAAAGAACTATTTCAGAAGTAGGTTTGGTTCGATGTTTATTAATGTAAGAGCAAACAAATTCCTTCTGTCTTTTGCACAACAATCACTTGAAAATCTGTAAGAAAAGAACAATATAACTATGTAACAATAAGCATTACAATACATTCCACTGTAACAATCAGAGTAATACTGTAATAATAAAAGTAACACATTACTATATAGAGATTTAGAAACAAAAAGAAACACCTATTCTTCAGGGGCTCCTCACCATGCATGTTCGTGAATTGGTGACTAGTAAATAAATGCTTTTGAACGTGTACTTTACGTACTACTACAACCAATCAGTCTCTGTAAATTACGATTACACAAATATCACATATATACCGTATATCAGAGCTCACAAAGAAGCCAAACTATCTCCACAAAGCATGTGTTTATGATCCTCACAAATATTTTTATTGTACTTTTCGCATATTGATTTTGTCATTCTTCGTTTTTTGTAAGGACAGTATGCACATATTTTTCTATCGCCATGAAGACGACTAGGTTGTTGGATAGGTTGTTGATTGCTATTATCAGCTGGTTGCATCACATTCAGGCATCTGCATATCATACTGCTGAGCAATCGTGGGATTGGTTGTGTGAGTCGAATGTGCATCCAAGGCGACATCAGTTTGTCAGCCAATGTCATGGTGAATGCAAACTTTGTAGGTGCTCTTTGATTATTCGGAAGATTGGCAACATAGATGACATAGGAGTTGTGAATAGCTATGTTCACCATGTTATAGAAGAGGGAGAGGGGCCAACGTCTAGTTTTTCTACCACAATTCATATTACTGCACACTTGGTCCAAGGTATCCACTGCTCCTTTTGTAGAATTATAATTCGTTACCATTTGTGGTTTGCCAGTTTCTTAATTTATGCTGTTGTCATAATGCATTGTAGAAATAAGAATAACCGTTTTATTTTTCCTGGTTGGTTTGAATGAAAGTGTGGTGATGTCCTCGGAGAACTAGAAGTAGTTTGAGCCGGGGCCCGTATTCATGAACTAGGAATCTGTAAAATCCTTTGGTAGTACTCGCTTATTTTTCATTGTCCAAAGCATAGTTATTCCATGACTGGTGAGTAAGGTCTTTTTCCTAGAGGTATGCTACTGCACCAGTTGTCACACATCAAGTTACGGTTAGAATTGATCAGAGGCTCCATAAGTTTAGTAGTGATGAATTCGCTACAGGACATTTCTCTTGGGAGCGTTGTTTTGCCGGTGTATATTTCAGCATTGAACATGTAGCTTGTTGAATGATCGCATATCATGAAAATTTTAACCCAGTACTTATTGGGTTTCGATGGAAGGACAACGGCCTCGAAATCCAACCAGCTGCTCGTCAGTAGTAACATAAGGGCTTGGTCTGTAGTTACTTTTACAATTTATAAGGAATGGCAGACAAGAGGGCCAATCTGTCTATCTTTCGCCTTCCTGCTCTCGTTTCTTTGTCATCGAATCGCAAGCAATTTATGAGAAACTTGAAACTTGGTGATGACATTGCGGCTCAGTATCTTTCTCCAGACCTCGTTGCATCAAACAGAACGTCAACTGACATGTGATTGTCCTTTTTAGTAGCACTCATCACAAGCAATCCAGACAGGGATTCGAATTCAGCATTTGTTACTTCTTTTGTGGAGCTAGGCGAATCTTTGTATTGAGAACGTTGTGTTTTTATTTCATCGTTGGTGTAAGTAATCATTGTGTCCAACATATTTGAAGTAAACAATAAATGAAAGCACTGACGTGGACTTTGTGCATTTTTCGCGTGACCTGCTGGGGTGGAGTGAAGTGAATCACATTCCTCTTCGGCGTTTCTCCCGGTTGTGTGATAGGTGTTGTCTTCCAGCTGCAGCTACCACCTTTCCAGGTACTAAGAATTTCACTCTTCTCAGGTGATGTAATGGCTGAGCTGTTAGTTTCAGATACCCTTTTTTATGACGCCCTGTTCGTTTGTTTTTCTGCATGGATTCAGAAGTTGAGGTTGAGGCTTGTATGATGTGGTTTGCAATCTCCTGTTCCACGTCGTCGATAGGTCGACGATTGGTCTCGTCTCCATCTGACTCTGAACTCGAGGAAGGCTCATAGTCAGGGTCGGCCTCTTCTGACATGTTCAACAACTCATCTTCAGAGTCCTCTTCCTCTGACGTAGCACGTCGCCCAAATCTTCTAAAAGTGCTCTAATTTCGTCATCATCCAAGCATCTTCTACTCGATGCCATGTTCTACAGACAAAATGAAGAGTTTTGTTGTTACTACCAAAATATGTGACGAATTTACTAATGGATCTACACTACTTCTAGTAAATGTGCGCTGTTACTGCTACCCCTTCGTCATATCAATGAAGGAATTTTATTCTGTAATGCTAACCATTAGTCGCTCTGACGAATATGGTTTCTTCTCTTACTGCTACTCATTCGTCGTATCGACGAACCGACATCTAAACTTGAAGGAAACTCACCAGGGGCTGCGTGCTGCCGACTGCTCGTGCCAAGGTCACGTAGACTACTAATCACTCAAAGCATAGCTGAGCACACACGACGCTAGGTAGCGGTACTGTGGCTCAGTACAGTCAACATCCTTGCATGTTCGTCTCATCAATGAAGGGTACCATTCCAGGGTTAATAGACTTTCTCGGCACAGTCTACATCTAACTTCAAGAGTCTTCCAGTTCAGTTCCTTCAGTATCTCAATGACACTTTGCAAAGGATCAAACAAATCTTTGACCATTCCTGCTGCCCTTCTCTGTATACGTTCAGTATCCCTTTTAATCCTATTTGGTATGGGTCCCTCACACTTGAACAATATTCTAGAACAGGTTGCACGAGTGATTTCTAAGCGATCTCCTTTGTAGACTGCATTTTACCAGTAGTCTAAGAATAAACTGAAGTCTACCACCTGCATTGCCCACACGTGAGCGGGACGCAATACACTTTCCTGGGGCACACCTGAAGTTATTTCTACATTTGATGATGATTCTCCATCCAAGATAAAATGCTGCATCCTTCCTACCAAAAAATCTTCAATCCAGTCGCAAATTTAACTTGATACCCCATAAGATCGTATTTTTGACAATAAACGTAGGTGTGGTATGGAGTCAATTGCTTTTCGGAAATCAAGAAATAATTCACCTCACCTTGATCCGAAGCTTTCAGTAAGTCACGTGAGAAAAGTGCGAGTGGGTTTCATATGATCGATGTTTTTGGAATCCATGCTGGTTGACACTGAGGAAGTCATTCCGTTCAAGATACCTCTTTATGTTTCAGCTGAGAGTATGTTGTAAGATTCTACAACAAATCGATATCATGGATAGTGGACGGTAGTTTTGTGGATCACTTCTACTACCCTTCTTGTAGATGGTGTGACCTGTGCCTTCTTCCAAGAACTGGGCACGCTTTTTTTGTTTAGGGATCTGCGATAGATTATAGTTAGAAGACGGTCTAACTCAGGCACAAATTTAGTGTAGAATCTGATAGGGATTCCACCAGGCCCTGGAGTTTTGTTCAAATTTTGACGATTTCAGCTATTGCTCAACAGTCGGCCGGGCCCTCACCTCCCACCCCACCCCCATAGTGTGGAGGACTGGGGAAATTGTAACAACTACTGCTACTTCCTTATGAAATCCTAGAACTGCGCAGGTGGTGGAGAGAGTGGCGAAAGTATGACTGTGGGGGTGTAGACTGTCACATGAGATGGAGAGACGTCACCAGAGACTGCACCAGATATCATGCTGGGCCGGAGTGCACGGATTGCAGTGGATTGGTGGCACTGAAGACCATTCTTAGTCCTGGTGGCCGGCATCCCAGCTCAAGACCCAAGTGGGTTTGGAAATCATCATGCACTTGTCGTGGAGAAGCACATGGCACTTCTCTGCAGGACCTTGTAAGGACCAGAGTAACGTGACCGAAGTGACACTTATATAGTGTAATCATTTAACTTCACACACTTGCATGTTGCCAAGTCTTTGTGCACAAAAACCTTAGGAAATCCTTGACAATGAGGAGGAATCATTCTGATGCTGGAGATATGTTGTCAGACTCGTTGAATTACTGCCAGCAGTTCATCTGTGTCAAGTAATTCCACAGGGTCGACGAGCTCTGCTAGGTGGTTCAATGTTTCACCATATAAAATCTCTGCCAGTGAAGCCTGCAGCACCTCTTTGAAAGCAGCGCAAACACCAAGAAGCACTCGTGGAAGAGCCTCTGATCATCGTCCACCATTACACATCTGCAACGTCTTAAGTCCACCATGATGTCTGGTGTGGGGACTACCTTGACCCACCCTGTGATGCAATTGACAGCCAACAAAACACACTTCTATAAACACCAGAATCAGGTCACAAGCCAACCAAATACAACCATACATGCTGTATCCTGCCCACCAGAATGTCATAATGGCCGAGCTTCTGGCTAGCATGCTGGCCTGTTTTGCAGCACTGCCACGCAATGCAGGTGTGAGTCCACATCTTACTGTCATGCTTCACATCTGACAAATGAAGTGGTCAGTTACAAGTTTTGTCATAGGATGGATGCCTAGATGTGACAGGTTGTGGAGATTATTTAACATGAGTCTTCTCATTTGCGACAGAACCAATAGTAAAACCTTCCCTTACGACACATCAAACCAGACTTGTCTGTCTGATCAGGGGAATCGACAGTGTTCAAACCAAAGGCTGGCAGTTGTGTTCTGGAAAAGTTCTTTGATTTGTGTATCAATCTCCTGCGCCAGTATAAGTTCATCATAGTTTATGCAGACTGAAATGGCATTGATTCTCGAGAGGAAGTCTGCCACCACATTTTTTGCCCTTCTAATGTGCTGCATGTTGGTTGTAAATTGATTTACATAATCCACATAGTAAAAACATAGTGATGGGGCGAGGCAGTCCTTCCTGGGATTTTGTGTAGCCTCTGCTAGTGGTCTGTGATCTGTGAAAATATCCAAGGTCCCACCCTCCACTTCTGTTTTAAAATGACATACTGCCTCATACACTACTAGCAATTCTCAGTCAAATGCAGACCATTTGTGCTGTAACTCCATAAATTTCTGAGGAAAGAATTGTAATGGTTGTTGGCATACTGCACCAACAGCCATATCACTCATGCCAGTAGTGACAGGTAAGGAAGCGTTGCTTATAAATGGACTAGACCCACAACCTTCTGGAAGGACAGTTTGATCAAAGATCTTGAGCATTTCTCTAGTGCACGTCAGTGTTTGTCTATCATGTTTGTTTCTCCATGCCAGTGCGTCCATGACAGGAGCTGAAACTGCCGCAGCTTGTGGTAGGTTTCACCTATAAAAGCTGATTGATCCCGAAAGGCAACATAATTTTTTGTATGTTCATGGCCGAAATAGATGTTAAATCAATGCTGTTTTTTCCGCTATGAGTTGGACTTTAAAGGCGCTTCAGATGTGTCTCCTAGAAATATGAATTCCTTCTAGTGTAACTAACACTTGTCCATATCGATCTCAGCCCCATGACAATCGAGGGTGGCGAGTACAGAGAGAAGGTGTACCTCTTGCTCTGCCAGGGATGGCGAAAAATTCAAAATGTCATCAGGATATGAATAATAAAAAAAGAAAATGTCTTAAAATTTTGTCAATAACACCCCTGTGCTGTATTTTTTTGGCTATGATGCATGGAAAGGAACTTATACAAACCAAACGGTGTAATAACGGCCGTCTCTGGCACGTCTTCTTGAGCTATGGGTATCAGGAGATATGCTTTCTTGCAATCGATTACACTGAAGACAGATGCACCTGCCAAGGCATGAGAAAAATCCAGAATGTTTGGAATGGAGTATCATTCACACATTTAGTGAATGATAGTCCCCACACCACTCTATGAGAGCCATCCCTCTTCAGGTTTAGATGTGTGAGCAAAGTCCAAGGACTGTCTTATAGTCTCTCAGTCTCACAAGCCAACATGGAGTAACTAGTATGTAACATGCTTAGCTATACTGCTCCACAAAGTAACATCACTGGAGGTCTACCTGTGGGCCGCATAGGAAACTCTTTGACTGGCAGTCAGTCTCATGACTGTCACATTCAGTTGCTTTACCTGCATATATTCGTGTCCATACATTTTATCAAAATGGCTGTATGTGTGTGCTTATGTTCTACATCTCCTAAACCAATGGATCTAGTTCAAACAAACTTGGTACACATATCTCAACAATGGCTGTAGGGGTAACAACCACCCACCTATCACAGTTCAGGAAATATGACATAGTAAACTCTGAGATGTGTGAAAAACAGCTGCATTGTGCATGACATTTAAAAATAATACCTCTCTCCTACTAACTCTATTCGCAACACATCTTGCAGACGGTGTCCACATATGCCACTGAATGTACCTACACAAACATACCACTGTATGATACATAGCTCAAGAGACATGACATCATAAACATTAAGATGCACCAAAACTGCAATGTCATGCATGACATTTTAATTCATTCCATCTTTAATAATAACAATATTTGCAACAAATTCCATAGATAGTATCCAAAGGAGATGGACCCAGATAGGGGGAGGAGGAAGTGTACAAAGAGAGTGGAAGGACAAAATGGACAGAGATAGGAAGTAGGGTGAGATGGACAGAGAGAGGGTGAGGAGGAAATGGACAGAAAGAGGGCTGATGAGAGGGACAGAGAGAGGGGGGATGAGAAGAGGACAGAGGGGGAACAAGGAAATGGACTAACAGGAGTAGAATACATACCCAAGCAATGTCAGGCACTCAGTTAGTTGTCAATAAAGTGTTATACAGAGTATCTGCATTGAGTGATTATTCATCATGTAGAATGTGGATCCACAATGGTGACTCCCAACAATCATGATCATCATTTTCCAACTACAGGACACACCTCAAGCTACTGCCTATATGGCCATAACAATCTACTTTGTGGTTTGCCACTGCAGACAATATCGCCACACTGAGTGATGCCATCAATGATAGCTTCAAATTCGTCACAATATTAGCCCACTTGGGGGAATGTGGGAACACGGTAAGTGATATCATACTCCTCCCTCCCCCTCTCCGCAACAGACAACAAATATAAGATAATGAAAGCTCCTCTCCTGCCATTTCACTCACTCACCAGAGGAACAAATGCATCACGTAATTTATGCTGAAGTTGTAAGTGACAAAAGCCCATCGCAACAATGGTGTCACTTCCACACATAGACTGACATTCATCTTACACCTGATCGGACATTATGGACTCTCCCTGCACAAGTGCAACTGGCTATGGTCGCCAATGAACATGATCCCTTGGACACATGTCTTAAACTTATAAATTGAATACATTCATTCATACAACACATCCACACTACACCTGCAGAAAACACGGTCAACCACACCTCACCCATACCTCTGCAACGTGCTGCCACTCACGTTGCACCCACACAGAACTGTTTTTGTTGCCATCATGCAACAACACCAATTCCACCCACAGCTGCTATCCTCTGTGCAATTTTCCAAACTACATGCACACTTCACTGGAGATGCAGCAAACCACACAGGATTTTTAAGGAAAGACACACACTAAATCGGCTCAAGAAACTTTAAATTTCTTTTTTGGCATTTCAAATGCTTTGTAGTTTCCTCTGTAAAATGAACTTCATTTCAAGGAAATCTGATGATTATTTTCCAAGATACTGACAGCTTTGCAATATATTGCACATTAAATGCCATGCCCATTTTCGCATTACTGTAAGTTTACTAGCATATGAATTTGTGCTGTTTCCATGTGATGTAAGCATCTTTGATTTGTGTTTTAATGGTTTCCCAGACTGTAATCTAGGTGACAACTGAACATCATTTGTTGATACGAGATGCAGATATGTTTCTTTTCTTTATTTATATATGTGCATTTCTGTTGTAATTTCCATCGTTTCACCAAAGAAAATGGCAAGAATAAAAAAAAATTTCACCAAAGGCATAATTCGGTGGAAATCAGCACACAAGTATTAACAGTACTTGTAATAAAGAAGAAGAGTGGCTATCTACATATGCTTCTAATGATGGAAACAGAAAACCTGTAAGAGCATCAAGAAAGAAGTTGAAACACACTCGATTCCACGTACAGAAGCCTAGAGAACAGAGAAAACTCTAGAAGATATTTAGGGGCTTGATCAGTTCACATACATAGTGTAAGGAGTGTGGTGGTATTATTTCTTCCAGTGAAAACAAAAATATTTGCAAGGGAACTGAGAGTCAGTTACTTATAGAATGAACTAAGTGTAAATCTACTGTGATGATTATGGCATCTACTTTAGCTCCAACTAAGTTATATGACAATAATATACATCTTGTATATGGACTCAGATCAATAGTTAATGGTATGCCAGCAGAAAAGATTCTTTGTGCAGTGTTAGATCTTCCTCAACATTCCGCATGATTTACAATTTATAATTAACTCACTGGTTCAGCTGTCAGTGATGTGTGTGATTTATCAATGAAAAAAGCAGCTCAGCAAGTGATAAATGAAAACACCTAAAATAGTTCCAAACAAATTACAGTTTGTTTTGGCTCATAGCAGAAACAAGGACACACCTCTCTCAATAGCATCGCTTCTGTCACATCTTTTGACACTGCAAATGTTTTACATGTAAAAACCACGAGTAAATTTTTCTTTGTTTGTCAAAATGACCCAGTAACAAGACACATCTGTCAACAAAATTATAATGGACCAAATGGAGGTATGGAGGTAGCTGGAGTACAAAAAATTTCTCAGCACTCTGCCACTGCTAGAGGTGTTAACATGAAATATCTCGGTGATGGCAATACCAATGCCTTTGCAACTATTTGTGAAGAGAAGGCGTGTAGCCTTGACATTCAGATTATGAAATATAAAGCACAGGATGTGTTCAGAAAAGACTTGGTTCACCGCTGAGAAAAGCTAAAGGAAAAGTTAGGAAATAAATTAGAAGATGGAAAAAAAGAAACTTGAAAGGAAAGGACATCTCAGAAATCCTGAAATGGACAAGCTGCAAACTTATTATGAGTCAGCCATAAGAAGGAACCAGAATGATTTAGAAAATATGAGAAGAGCTGTATGGCAATTTTTTTCCATAAAGTATCAAGTGATGAACTCCCACAACACAGTGTTTCCCAAGCAGGCCTGAGAGCTGGTGCAAATGTAAATGGGCATCATCTTTGGCAAAAATTATGAGAATAAACATTATTTACCAGCAAAAGTTATGAATACAATAAAACTTACCAAACGAAAGCATTGGTATGTTGATAGAGACAATAACAAACACACACACAAATTACAAGCTTTCACAATCCACAGTCGCTTCATCAGGAAAGAGGGAAGGAGAGGGAAAGATGAAAGGATGTGGGTTTTAAGGGAGAGGGTAAGGAGTAATTCCAATCCCGGCGGACTTACCTTAGGGGGAAAAAGGGACAGGTATACATTTGCGCGCGCACACACACACATATCCATCCGCACATATAGAGACACAAGCAGACATATGTAAAGGCAAAGAGTTTGGGCAAAGATGTCAGTCGAGGCGGAAGTATAGAGGCAAAGATGTTGTTGAATGACAGGTGAGGTATGAGCGGCGGCAACTTGAAATTAATGGAGGTTGAGGGCTGGTGGGTAATGGGAAGAGAGAATATATTGAAGGGCAAGTTCCCATCTCCGGAGCTCTAATAGGTTGGTGTCAGTGGGAAAAATCCAGATAACCCGGATGGTGTAACACTGCGCCAAGATGTGCTGGCTGTGCACCAAGGCGTGTTTAGCCACAGGGTGATCCTCATTACCAACAAACACTGTCTGCCTGTGTCTGTTCATGTGAATGGACAGTTTGTTGCTGGTCATTCCCACATAGAAAGCTTCACAGTGTAGGCAGGTCAGTTGGTAAATCACATGGGTGCTTACACGCGTGGCTCTGCCTTTGATTGTGTACACCTTCTGGGTTACAGGACTGGAGTAGGTGGTGGGTGGGTGCATGGGACATGTTTTACACCGGGGGCGGTTACAAGGGTAGGAGCCAGAGTAACCCTTCTACTCATTAGATGAATTTTTTAATATAGTAAGTAGGTAATTTTCCCACACCCACCCCAAAAAAAATTAAGTGTCATGTAATATTTTGTGAAATGTAATATCTTGTATAGTCACCTTTTATTAACCTGACATATTCCACATCATTACGAAGTGTCGTGTTCATGATCTGTGGAACAAGTACTAATCTAATCTATAAAATGGCTCATTCCATATCATTAGGACATGCAAATGACCTATGGTACATGAAACTAAAAACCTAACTAAAGGGGGGGTAGGATGTCAAACGGGCCAACTTGGAGCGGGAGAGGCACCACAGGACATTTTATTTTCTACTGTCTATACTTTTACAAATAGAACTTTGTCAGCATGACCAGGGAGGATTAAGGATTCACACTCACAGCACTGGAAGTGCAAAAACATAACAAAATAAAATTTTTAGATATGAAATTTCATCATTTTTTCACTTACTGTTGGCTGCATTTGTTGCTATAGGTACATTTTTCTTCAGATTCTTTGATGAATTTTGCACAGCATACAAACCATACTTACAGGTGTATGAAACTCTAGAATTTTCCAAATCTATTAAAAACTGTGGTAAAAATTGAGATAATTAACTACAAAATTTGATTTTTTTCTAAACATAAAGTTTAAAATGTAACAGCTCATCCATTTTTTCGTAAATTAAATAGATACTAGAGTTTCAGACACCTGTAAGTATGGTTTGTATGCTGTGCAAAATTTATCAAACAGTCTCTCTTACTTATGAAGAAAAGTGTACCTATAGCAACAAATGCAGCCAATAGTAAGAGAAAAAATGATGAAACTTCACAGGTGAAAAAAATTATTTTATTATGTTTCTGAACTTCCGCTGCTACGAGTGTGAATCCTGAATCCTTCCTGGTCATGCTGACAAAGTTTTATGAATTTACTTGTAAAAGTATATACAGTGGAAATTAAAATGTCCTATGGTGCCTCTCCTGCTCCAAGTTGGCCCGTTTGACATCCTACCCCCTTTAAAAAAAGGTCCGGTGACCTTATATGATAATTGGTTCATCACTGAGACAAAATTTTTGGTATAAGAGAGCTTACTGGTGATGGAGTTTCTACTTACCACAACTTCCATCTCTGTCATACAGGGGGATTCATCCCAGCTGCCATGACTCACCTTTTCTAATGTGCTGGGGACTATCATAAATTGTGATCTTTGAATAAACATATAATTTCTGTATGTCTCACTTTGTATTTCTGTCAGTTACCTTCTGTACTGTACTCTTCTCTACTGTACTCTATTATACTGTAACAGTTCTTCTATGTATGCTTCAAGTTTCCTCAAGCTATGTACTTGGCAGGGATACACCATGTAAACAAGTGGAGAGCCTGAAAGATGGTCACTGTCTCTGTTGTAAATAATGGCTTGTAAAGGATGGAATATGGGGCCACATGGATATCAGGACCAACATATGGTGTATCCGTTACTTTCAACCTCTCACTGAATATTTTAATTGCACCTAGCCATTGCATTTGCTAAGTTGTTGTTAATATGTTGCTAACACTTGACATTTCAGATTTGGGGAGCAGATGGATGCTGTACAAACTGAGGAGCTGAGAAAAAGAAATTTCCAACTGCTAGTTAGTTTGGTGTATTGGGTACTAAGAAAGAATTACATTTAAGCAGCAGATACTATTCAGTGGCATGCTTTTTGTTTCACGAGACAAAAAGGTTATTGATCCAAAGCAGCTCTTTTAGCACCGGAAACTTCTAAACAATTGGGACTCTAGAGTCTAGCTTCTCCACAATGTAAATCTAGCCACAAGAAACTGGTGTTTAATACGAAGAAGCATTTTCACTGCCCCAAAAGTAGAGCATTAATCAGTACTGAAGGCATCACACTGATATTGATTCCTGTGTATCAGTATTGTATGGTGTTTAGGAGTGGTAGTCACCAAGTTTTAACTGTAACCTCAAAAAAATCAGTCTGTGACCACATAACTTGGTGTTAGTCCTTCTGAACATCCACCCTTCAATGTCACACATTTTTTGCAATGATGGATCATTTCGCAGAGACATAATCTGTAGAATCTCCAATTTGGCTGTTCCAGAAACATCCCATTTTAAAACTCTCCTTGTCATTTTTCTGAAAATGCCTGCTTGCAACCACATCTGGAGCTGTTCCTGTGACAGTTTGCCCCTCGTGACCATAACCTGTTAGCACTACACCACGGCAGTCCCAATAACACCACCACCAGCTTCACCATGCCCAGTGACGCTTGTCTTCATCTTTTATGGCGGTAATGAATACAAATGTTACTGTTTCTTGCTTTGCTCCTTTGCCTTGGGGTGTTAGTGATGCATGCTGCTCTCATCTATGGTGATAAAAAAAATGGTTCAAATGGCTCTGAGCACTATGGGACTTAACTACTGTGGTCATAAGTCCCCTAGAACTTAGAACTACTTAAACCTAACTAACCTAAGGACATCACACACATCCATGCCCGAGGCAGGATTCGAACCTGCGACCGTAGCAGTCGCGCGGTTCCGGACTGCGCGCCTAGAACCGCTAGACCACCACGGCCGGCTATGGTGATTCCTAAGTGGATAAGGGACTATTATGGATTGACACAGATGGAATAATTTCACTGCTGCCTCAGTTCAGTGGCTTTCTAAATCAGTGTAAGCAGTCATGGGACATGACAAGTGGCTATCTTTATCACATTCCAGAGAGAACATTTTTAAAACTGATGTGTCACTCATTTTCATTTTTTCCATTATTACCTCAATTGTCATATGCCGGTCTTCAAGTACCAAGCCTCCACTTGACTTCTCTTATGATATTTAGTCCTTGAAAGAGAGATAATCTGTGCCACCATTCTTCAACATCAGAACTTTTTTGGTCACCCTGGAAGCATCTGTGACACTTAACTACGGAGTCATATGATGGAGTATTCTTGCCATACACTTCCACCAACTCAGCATGTACTGCTTCAGTGCTGCTCCCCTCAAGATGGGGCAAAGTGTTTTTTTTTAAGCTGTACACACCACAACAAATTAATCAAGTTCCTTCATTTTTTTTTCAAGGTGATGATGAATACTTTATGTCTACTTCTTGTAATGCAGCAAGTGCTAACTTGATTCCACTGTGGTAGAACAGAGCACTATACTCCAATTGAGGTTGCATATGTGACGGACATAAGGTGAGTGCTATGGTGAGATGTGCTTCCTGATAATTATGGGACAACTCGTCAGGTAATGTTTATCACTTGTTATCAAATGTCTGATGTGGCAGTACGATATCAGATTTGAGTCACAGATTAGCACCAAGAATCAAGAAGTTGAGCTCACTAGTACTGTATGGTCTCTCAACTAAAGTTGTAGTCCAAGTCACTGGACACATTTCTTGGTAAACACCACACGTTGTGATCTCAAGCTGATATTGGTAGCACATTTAGAACCAGCCAAACATTGAATACTACAAAAATGAAATCTAGTCTACTGCACGTCTCTGGGTGAGATATAATCACTGAAAGAAAGCAAATACTGTCCACATATTTTAATAGTTTGTCAGGGGTACACAAGTTCTAATGTCAGCTGTATATAATATGGGATAGAGGATGACCCCTTGAGAAAGGCCATACAGTATACTACATAAGGCACTATCTCACTTCTCAACCAAATTTATGCACAAATAGCATGAAACAGCCCATCAATATGTGTACTGAAAGTACTCTAAGACTGCAAAGCCTCTGTATTAGTACAGTAACTTGTACAACGTCACCTAAGATGCTGGGGTATAATGTCCTGCAGAAGCTGTTCCTCGTGAATGTGGCCAATATTACATAATTAACATTGTGTTGTAAGTCCTCTCTCCATTACAAATGCCACTTTGGGTGCTTGGCAGTAATTCGTTCCAGTTTTGTTGCTGCATGGGTCGAGTGCAATTGACTTACAACAAATAGTGTTACCAGTCTCTTTTCACAGCTTCAATAAGGGCACTTTCATTTGTGTGATTCATGTCACTGTGAGCTATTTTGTAGGTTGCATTTAACTGAGGAAGCACAGCAAATATTGTAATGACTCTAATGGAAAACTTGCAATCTTTGGCTAACAAACACAACCAATATTGAAGGCAGTGTTTTGAAATGAAGCATCTTTGAATGAAACAATCATATGGAATTATTGGCCATGAAACCACATTTGGGGTTGTTTATCAACCTAGTGCACTTCTTTTTATATGAGGCCACTTCAATGACTTGGGTGTCAATGATGATGAAATGGTGCTGAGGACAGTTCAACACCCCATCCCGAAGTTGATAAAATATCTGATCTAGCCAAAGAATCAAATCTGGGGCCCCTAACATTGCAGTTAGCCACACTGACCACCGAGCTATGGATGTGTATGAAGAATCTTTAATCCATCCATTTAACATGCTACAGACATCTCTCATTACCTCATTATCACAAATACAGAATCATGACTGCACTGTAAGTGTAAACCAATTTATCAACTTTCACATTTAGTAACTAGCTTCATGTTCTTATTATACTGTACCCAATCAGCAACATTGTGGTTTAATTGTTTCCATTTAAATTTAATTAATGTAGAATGTGTCAGGTTTCAAGATGTTGATGCCATTACCATACAAAAACACAGCCATCACAATCAAACCTAGGAAATGACAACCTAATTAACTTTGTAGACCAATTGTTCATGTTTCCAAGAAATAGTTTAACTTAGTTTAAATGTCTGTAATTCAAAAGTTATTAATTAAGATACAATTTCAAGGCACCAAAATTTTATAACTTGTAACATTTCAAAATTCTGTTCTTATAATATTGGAGCCTGAAAAAGTTTAACTTTTGTCAAACAAATTGTAAAGGTGGCAGCGAATTTTTACTGAACATAAAGGTACACTATCATCATGATATAAAAAAAAAGTGCCTTGTATTTCTATAAAACACAAGGGTGCAAAATATTGGGTCCATCAAGTAACTAGTCCTACAAATCCAAGCTGACTACCTTTATAATTTCTCTTTGGTATCATTTATTGTTATAGTTTCTCTTAGTAAATCACTAAAAGACATAAAGTGAGGCATTCTTGCCAAAGGGTGACTTTATAAATAATCAGAAATGAGCAGTGAGGAGTCACTTGCTGGCAGTTGTGAGTTAAAGTTCAGTTGCAGTCAAGCTGCAGTTGAGAGTCTGAAAACCTATGTAAAGTGTACTGCACAGGGATACTATATGAATTCTCAAGAACTATGATAATATAAAGATAATATTCAGCAAATAGAATTATATACTGAACCTTCAATTGTGCACTTACAAGTAAAAAATCTGTCAACAATTATTTTGTATACATACTTTGAGGATGTGTTAATGATATGCATTGTCAGTGATTCATCTGACACAGTCCTCAGCATTTCAGACGGCACTCAGGGGCCTGTCTGTGCACCCTCTGTTCTAACTCTGTAGGCAGTATCTGTGCTGAGTTTAGAGATGAATGAGAATACATGCCTGTGTTGTCACCAGAGGGAGTACAGTGTGAAATGATGTGACTCATTGGGCATCTTTTAATATGACATGTTTCTTGTGGTCTGAATTTGTTACCGTACACTCCTACAATGATGAACTTCCTCGCACCTCATTTGTAATAAAATCATCTTGTCCTTGAGGGGACTGCTTTGTTTCCTGGCACAGAGAGACAGAGACAGGAAGAGAGAGTAAAACAATGACCACCAAAGCGGATCAGTGTTGTTTATGTTTAATGCTGTTAGTAGCCTAGTAGGTTATAGGTGCATGAACAGCATCAACTGTTGAGTGATCACAGTGAAGGACACAGAGATGCTGCATGCTTGTGTCAGACAATACTATCAGTACCTGTCAGAGTTTGAAATGGTCCTCATTGTGGTTCTCCATTTAGCTGGCTAATCAAACCATGCAATATCCAGATTTGTGGAACATCCAGATGTGACAGTGGCCCAATATTTGAACACCTCAGAATGTTACAATGGGCATATTTGTCATCAAGATTCTAGTCAACGACATCTGACTGTCACAAGTAAGGATCCCTTTATTATGCACCAAATACATTGTAACCCCCTCACATCTCTGCCATATCATCTAAGAGCAAGTAATAGGCCCCCTGCAACATTAGTATCATGACTGGGAAACGTGGAACACTAATAAATGGCATCACAATGTGTCCAGTGACGAATCAGGGTTCTGCACTACCCAGGATGACCATTGTTGGCAGTTGACTCAGGAAAGGTCACAGTATTTGAATGTTTTGTAGAGGTACAGCAGTGTTATTCCTGGTGTCACAATATGGGGAGCCACCAGGTACGGTATCAGGTCACAGCTGGTAGAGACTGAGGGAACTCAGACAGCATGAGAGTACATCACGGACTCCTCACATCCTCGTGTGGTACCTCTCGTGTGACACTACTGTGGAGCCCCTTTCTGACAGGACGATGACTGTCCGTATGTGGCACATCTCTACGAACTGCCTCAGTGATGAGGTATTCCTATGTCCAGCAACATCTCCAGCTGCAGCAAAATCCCCAACTTTTGCCAACAGAATGTGTGGAACCAGCTCGCATGTAAACTCTGTCTCACTTAGAGTATCCTGGATACCGAGGACTAGTTACAACTGTTGTTGGCCTCCTTGCCTCAGGAGAGGATTCCATGGCTTTATGACACCATTATCAACTGAATCACAGCAAGCATCTAGTCCACAGAGTGTGCAATCTCATACTGATAAGTGGACTAATACTGCTACATTATTTTGTAGTCACTGCAATAAAATTACACACCTCCACAACCTTGCAGATATAAATTCGTTTCTGATCTTTGTCTGAGTGCTTCACTTTTTTCCTCAGGAAGTGTACTCAAAAAACAATTATGAAAGAATTGTGGTAGGTCATGGCAATGAGTACTGATGGGATTAGTAGGTTGCTGAATCAATTCCTAACCTGGTTAATCAAGACGGGTAACAAATCAAGTAAATATGTAGAGTAATATAGTTGTTGTTGTTGTGGTCTTCAGTCCTGAGACTGGTTTGATGCAGCTCTCCATGCTACTCTATCCTCTGCAAGCTTCTTCATCTCCCAGTACTTACTGCAACCTACATCCTTCTGAATCTGCTTAGTGTATTGATCTCTTGGTCTCCCTCTACGATTTTTACCCTCCACGCTGCCCTCCAATGCTAAATTTGTGATCCCTTGATGCCTCAAAACATGTCCTACCAACCGATCCCTTCTTCTAGTCAAGTTGTGCCACAAACTTCTCTTCTCCCCAATCCTATTCAATAGCTCCTCATTAGTTACGTGATCTACCCACCTTATCTTCAGCATTCTTCTGTAGCGCCACATTTCGAAAGCTTCTATTCTCTTCTTGTCTAAACTATTTATTGTCCACGTTTCACTTCCATACATGGCTACACTCCATACAAATACTTTCAGAAACGATTTCCTAACACTTAAATCTATACTCGATGTTAACAAATTTCTCTTCTTCAGAAACGATTTCCTTGCCATTGCCAGTCTACATTTTATATCCTCTCTACTTCGACCATCATCAGTTATTCTACTCCCTAAATAGCAAAACTCCTTTACTACTTTAAGTGTCTCATTTCCTAATCTAATCCCCTCAGCATCACCCGATTTAATTTGACTACATTCCATTATCCTCGTTTTGCTTTTGTTGATGTTCATCTTATATCCTCCTTTCAAGACACTGTCCATTCCGTTCAACTGCTCTTCCAAGTCCTTTGCTGTCTCTGACAGAATTACAATGTCATCGGCGAACCTCAAAGTTTTTACTTCTTCTCCATGAATTTTAATACCTACTCCGAATTTTTCTTTTGTTTCCTTTACTGCTTGTTCAATATACAGATTGAATAACATCGGGGAGAGGCTACAACCCTGTCTCACTCCTTTCCCAACCACTGCTTCCCTTTCATGCCCCTCAACTCTAATAACTGCCATCTGGTTTCTGTACAAATTGTAAATAGCCTTTCGCTCCCTGTATTTTACCCCTGCCACCTTCAGAATTTGAAAGAGAGTATTCCAGTTAACGTTGTCAAAAGCTTTCTCTAAGTCTACAAATGCTAGAAACGTAGGTTTGCCTTTTCTTAATCTTTCTTCTAAAATAAGTCTTAAGGTTAGTATTGCCTCACGTGTTCCAACATTTATACGGAATCCAAACTGATCTTGCCCGAGGTCCGCTTCTACCAGTTTTTCCATTCGTCTGTAAAGAATTCGCGTTAGTATTTTGCAGCTGTGACTTATTAAACTGATAGTTCGGTAATTTTCACATCTGTCAACACCTCCTTTCTTTGGTATTGGAATTATTATATTCTTCTTGAAGTCTGTGGGTATTTCGCCTGTCTCATACATCTTGCTCACCAGATGGTAGAGTTTTGTCATGACTGGCTCTCCCAAGGCCATCAGTAGTTCTAATGGAATGTTGTCTACTCCCGGGGCCTTGTTTCGACTCCGGTCTTTCAGTGCTCTGTCAAACTCTTCACGCAGTATCTTATCTCCCATTTCGTCTTCATCTACATCCTCTTTCATTTCCATAATACTGTCCTCAAGTACATCGCCCTTGTATAAACCATCTATATACTCCTTCCACCTTTCTGCCTTCCCTTCTTTGCTTAGAACTGGGTTGCCATCTGAGCTCTTGATATTCATACAAGTGGTTCTCTTCTCTCCAAAGGTCTCTTTAATTTTCCTGTAGGCAGTATCTATCTTACCCCTAGTGAGACAAGCCTCTACATCCTTACATTTGTCCTCTAGCCATCCCTGCTTAGCCATTTTGCACTTCCTGTCGATCTCATTTTTGAGACGTTTGTATTTCTTTTTGCCTGCTTCATTTACTGCATTTTTATATTTTCTCCTTTCATCAATTAAATTCAATATTTCTTCTGTTACCCAAGGATTTCTATTAGCCCTCGTCTTTTTACCTACTTGATCCTCTGCTGCCTTCACTACTTCATCCCTCAGAGCTACCCATCCTTCTTCTACTGTATTTCTTTCCCCCATTCCTGTCAATTGTTCCCTTATGCTCTCCATGAAACTCTCTACAACCTCTGGTTCTTTCAGTTTATCCAGGTCCCATCTCCTCAAATTCCCACCTTTTTGCAGTTTCTTCAGTTTCAATCTGCAGTTCATAACCAATAGATTGTGGTCAGAATCCACATCTGCCCCTGGAAATGTCTTACAATTTAAAACCTGGTTCCTAAATCTCTGTCTTACCATTATATAATCTATCTGATACCTATTAGTATCTCCAGGATTCTTCCAGGTATACAACCTTCTTTTATGATTCTTGAACCAAGTGTTAGCTATGATTAAGTTATGCTCTGTGCAAAATTCTACAAGGCGGCTTCCTCTTTCATTTCTTTCCCCCAATCCATATTCACCTACTATATTTCCTTCTCTCCCTTTTCCTACTGAAGAATTCCAGTCACCCATGACTATTAAATTTTTGTCTCCCTTCACTACCTGAATAATTTCTTTTATCTCGTCATACATTTCATCAATTTCTTCATCATCTGCAGAGCTAGTTGGCATATAAACTTGTACTACTGTAGTAGGCATGGGCTTTGTGTCTATCTTGGCCACAATAATGCGTTCACTATGCTGTTTGTAGTAGCTAACCCGCACTCCTATTTTTTTATTCATTATTAAACCTACTCCTGCATTACCCCTATTTGATTTTGTATTTATAACCCTGTAATCACCTGACCAAAAGTCTTGTTCCTCCTGCCACCGAACTTCACTAATTCCCACTATATCTAACTTTAACCTATCCATTTCCCTTTTTAAATTTTCTAACCTACCTGCCCGATTAAGGGATCTGACATTCCATGCTCCGATCCGTAGAATGCCAGTTTTCTTTCTCCTGATAACGACGTCCTCTTGAGTAATCCCCACCCGGAGATCCGAATGGGGCACTATTTTACCTCCGGAATATTTTACCCAAGAGGACACCATCATCATTTAATCATACAGTAAAGCTGCATGTCCTCGGGAAAAATTACGGCTGTAGTTTCCCCTTGCTTTCAGCCGTTCACAGTACCAGCACAGCAAGGCCGTTTTGGTTAATGTTACAAGGCCAGATCAGTCAATCATCCAGACTGTCGCCCCTGCAACTACTGAAAAGGCTGCTGCCCCTCTTCAGGAACCACATGTTTGTCTGGCCTCTCAACAGATACCCCTCCGTTGTGGTTGTACCTACGGTACGGCCATCTGTATCGCTGAGGCACGCAAGCCTCCCCACCAACGGCAAGGTCCATGGTTCATGGGGGAAGAGTAATATAGTATACCACGTATATTAATACATTCACTGAGAATTACATATTGCATGTTAATTGAGTATCCATCCTTATGTCATTTCCCTTGCTCCATCAACATTTATAGTTTCTGTCTATATTTGTAAGGTTCTGTGCCTTAATTGCTCTTACCAAATGGGACACTTACATGATCACTTCGTTGTGTGTCTGTCTGTCTGTGTGACTGTTAAGACCCCTTTTTCCTCAGGAATGGGTAAACATATCAAGTTGAAATTTATGTAAGATACTAAGGTCTACAGTCCATTTGCCAGACATGATTACAGATCCTCTCATTCTTTCTTCGCGTGCCACACTGCTTGTTGAAACTTGGTGATGTCATAGAAACACTTTTAAACTTGATGATTTTGATGAGGTATGCAGAGTAGTTGATCCAGCAGTAACTAATGCTAATCCAGGTTGGGGATCTATTGTGTATGCACATCACAATCTATAAAATAATGTGACAGATGGATCGTGTAAAAGGTATTGCTTTATACTCTGAGTGCTGCGAAAGGCTGTTGAGAGGGTGGAATTTTGAAATACAGTAAAACTTGCTCAAGATGGACACAAAACTCAATAGGCTATTTAAGTTTGTCAGGTATCATGCACAAAAGTATATATTTGTAATTATGCAATTATTTACATCAATTATTTACATACCTTCACTCTCACACAGTAGACGTTCATATTTTTACTCTAATTTTAAATTCTTTTATTGCTGTATGTATGTATGTATGAGGGCCTTTTCTTTCCAACCTGTGATAGGCTATAAATAAAAGACAAGTTCATAGAAAATAATTATTTAAGTACCAAAGTTTTGTACACTTATGGTTACTTTTCAACATAATCATCGAAAAGATTGAGACATTTATCGCACCTGTGGACAATCTTTGCAATACCCTCTTCAAAACATGTTGCCACCAATGCCTCAAATGAGCATTGATGTTGTTTTGAAGATCTTTGTTGGTTTCAAGGTGCTGGCCCCCTAGCCATGGCTTCAGTTCAGGGAAAAGGTGAAAGTCGCTGGGTGCCAGATCAGGACTGTATGGCGGTTGGTCGAAAATGTCCCAATGAAATTGTTCAAGGAGCTGTTGGGTTGCACCAGCAGTGTGTGGACGAGCATTGTCATGGATCAACACAATTCCTGAAGTCAGCATTCCTCTTCATTTGTTTTGAATGGCTCTTCGCAAACATTGTAAAGTTTCACAGTAAGCAGCCGTACTGATAGTGGTTCCGGACTGTATAAACTCTACAAGCAACACACCTTTTTGGTCCCAAAACACAGTAGCCATATCCTTTCTGTTTTTTTTTTTTAAGGAGAATTTGGATGCATCCATTGTTGTGATTGCCATTTTGTTTCTGGTGTGTCATATTGGATCCAAGTAAGTTTCATCTCCAGTAACAATTCATTCCAAAACGTTTTCTACTTCGTCATGATAATGGTCAAGGGCATTCATAGCTCATGCTATTTGGTGACATTTGTAAACTTAAGTCAACATTTTTGGAACCCAAAGAGCACAAAGTTTTTGTAGCCTAAATGTTCAGTAACGACAGAGTGTATGGCAGATCTTGAAACTTCCGGAATTTCCATAGACAAAGCTCTTAGGGTGAACCTATAATTTTCTCTAACCATTCTGTCAACTCCTTCAACAAGGTCCGCTGTAACAACAGACTTGCATCCTTAGCCCCCTTCATCATGCATGTCATTTCGGCCATCTTTAAACTTTTGGCACCATTCACACACAACACCATCAGTCATGAAGTTACCATACGCTCAGTTCATTCTACGATGGATTTCTGCTGCACTATTCCCTTCTGCTTGTAGAAACTGAATGACACTTCGTAATTCATACTTGACGGGAGCAACGATGGCGGCAACCATGTTTATGTTGCAGTAGTGTAACGCAGACTGATGCCTTGAGGTGGGCAATGACAGAGTGTGTAATGCAAGGGTTTTGCAGTAGCTTACAGCACACGTCCACTTTCTGCCACTCACATAGCTTCTATACTAAGCAATTGGAGGTAAAAAAAAGCCCTAAAACCCTTGTACAAATTATTCCCATATTTATTTGCTTTACACTTCATTTTTTTCACCACATATGAAGGAGGGAAATCTATTTGAATTTTCTGTTAAAAATTGTTTTCACTACACAATTTTTGCAGTATACGACACTTGGTGGGGAGGCTTGCGCGCCTCAGCGATACAGATAGCCGTACCGTAGGGGCAACCACAACAGAGAGGTATCTGTTGAGAGGCCAGACAAACGTGTGGTTCCTGAAGAGGGGCTGCAGCCATTTCAGTAGTTGCAGGGGCAACAGTCTGGAGGATGGACTGATCTGGCCTTGTAACACTAACCAAAATGGCCTTGCTGTGCGAGTACTGTTAACAGCTGAAAGCAAGAGGAAACTACAGCCGTAATTTTTCCCGAAGGCATGCAGCTTTAATGTATGGTTAAATGATTATGGTGTCCTCTTGGGTAAAATATTCTGGACGTAAAATAGTCCCCCATTCGGATCTCCGGGCAGGGACTACTCAGGAGGATGTCGTTATCAAGAGAAAGAAAACTGGTGTCCTACTGATCAGAGTGTGGAATGTCAGATCCCTTAATCGGGCAGTTAGGTTAGAAAATTTAAAAAGGGAGATGGATAGGTTAAAGTCAGATATAGTGGGAATTAGTAGAGTTCAGTGGCAGGAGGAAAAAACTTCTGGTCAGATGAATATAGTGATATAAATACAAAATCAAATAGGGGTAATGCAGGAGTAGGGCTAATAGTGAATAAAAAAAATAGGAGTGCGGGTAAGCTACTACAAACAGCATAATGAATGCATTATTGTGGCCAAGATAGACACAAAGCCCACACCACAGCAGTACAACTTTATATGCCAACCATCTTCACAAATTACTAAGAGATTGATGAAATGCATGATGAGATAAAAGAAATTATTCAGATAGTGAAGGGAGACGAAAATTTAAGTCATGGGTGATTGCAATTCGATAGTAGGAAAGAAAGAGAAGGGAATGTAGTAGGTAAATATGGAATGGGTGGTAGAAATGAAAGAGGAAGGCACATGGAAGAATTTTGTACAGAACTTAACTTAATCATAGCTAACACTTGGTTCAAAAATCATGAAAGAAGGTTGTATACCGGTATGTGGAAGAGGCCTGGAGATCCTGGAAGGTTTCAGATAGTTTATATAATGGTAAGGCAGAGATTTAGGAACCAGGTTTTAAATTGTAAGACATTTCCAGGGGCAGATGTGGACTCTGACCACAACCTATTGGTTACGAACTGTAGATTAAAACTGAAGAAACTGCAAAAAGGTGGGAATTTAAGGAGATGGGACCTGAATAAACTGACAGAACCAGAGGTTGTAGAGAGTTTCAGGGAGAACATTATGGAAAGATTGATAGGAATGGGGGGAAGAAATACAGTAGAAGAAGAACGGGTAGCTTTGAGGGATGAAATAGTCAAGGTACCAGGGGCTCAAGTAGGTAAAAAGACGAGGGCTAGAAGAAATCCTTGGGTAACAGAAGATATACTGAATTTAATTTATGAAAGGAGAAAATATAAAAATGCAGTAAATGAAGCAGGCTACAAGGAATACAATTGTCTCAAAAATGAGATCGACAGGAAGTGCAAAATGGCTAAGCAAGGATGGCTAGAGGACAAATGTAAGAATGTAGAGGCATATCTCACTAGGGGTAAGATAGATACTGCCTACAGGAAAATTAAAGAGACCTTTGGAGAAAAGAGAACCACTTGTATGAATATCAAGAGCTCAGATGGAAACCCAGCTCTAAGCAAAGAAGGGAAAGCAGAAAGGTGGAAGGAGTATATAGAGGGTCTATACAAGGGTGATGTACCTGAGGACAAAATAATGGAAATGGAAGAGAATGTAGATGAAGATGAAATGGGAGATATGATACTGCATGGGGAGTTTGACAGATCACTGAAAGGCCCGAGTCAAAACAAAGCCCCGGGAGTACACAATATTCCATTAGAACTACTGACAGCCTTGGGAGAGCCAGCCCTGACATAACTCTACCATCTGGTGAGCAAGATGTATGAGACAGGCAAAATACCCCCGGACTTCAAGAAGAATATAATAATCCAAATACCAAAGAAAGCAGGTGTTGACAGATGTCAAAATTACCGAACTATGAGTTTAATAAGTCATGGCTGCAAAATACTAAGGCAAATTCTTTACAGACGAATGGAAAACCTGTTACAAGCTGACCTCGGGGTGAGATCAATTTGGATTCGGTACAAATACTGGAACATGTGAGGCAATACTGACCCTACGACTTATCTTAGGAGATAGATTAAGGAAGGGAAAACCTACGTTTCTAGCATTTGTAGACTTAGAGTAAGCGTTTGACAATGTTGACTGGAATACTCTCTTTCAAGTTCTGAAGGTGACAGGGCTAAAATACAGGGAGCAAAAGGCTATTTACAATTTGTACAGAAAGCAGATGGCAGTTATAAGAGTCGAGGGACGTGAAAGGGAAGCAGTAGTCGGGAAGCGAGTGCGACAGGGTTGTAGCCTCTCCCCAATGCTATTCAATCTGTATATTGAGCAAGCAGTAAAGGAAACTAAAGAAAAGTTCGGAGTAGGTATTAAAATCCATGGAGAAGAAATAAAAACTTTGAGGTTCGCCGATGACATTGTAATTCTGCAGCGACAGCAAAAGACTTGGAAGAGCAGCTGAATGGAATGGACAGTGTCTTGAAAGGAGGGTATAAGATGAACACAACAAAAGCACAATGAGGATAATGGAATGTAGTCTAATTAAGTTGGGTGATGCTGAGGGATTTAGATTAGGAAATGAGACACTTAAAGTAATAAAGGAATTTTGCTATTTGGGGAGCAAAATAACTGATGATGGTCGAAGTAGAGAGAATATAAAATGTAGACTGGAAATTGTAAGGAAAGCATTTGTGAAGAAGAGAAATTTGTTAACACTGAGCATAGAGTTAAGTGTCAGGAAGTCTTTTCTCAAAGTATTTGTATGGAGTGTAGCTATGTATGGAAGTGAAACATGATTGATAAATAGTTTGGACAAGAAGAGAATAGAAGCTTTCGATATGTGGTGCTACAGAAGAATGCTGGAGATTAGATGGGTAGAACACATAGTTAATGACGAGGTATTGAACAGAACTGGGGAGAAGACAAATTTGTGGCACAACTTGACTAGAAGAAGGGATCGGTTGGTAGGACATGTTCTGAGGCATCAAGGGATCACCAATTTAGTACTGGAGGGCAGTGTCGAGGGTAAAAATCGTAGAGGGAGACTAAGAGATGAATACACTAAGTAGATTCAGAAGGATGTAGGTTGCAGTAGGTACCGGGAGATGAAGAAGCTTGCATAGGATAGAGTAGCACGGAGAGCTGCACCAAACCAGTCTCTGGACTGAAGACCACAACAACAACATATGACAGTTCCAACAGCTTGGGAGAATTTGTGTGTCCTAAAAATTGCATAACATCATTATGCATGTAATAGGTTCTTCAGGTATAATAATTTTTCCAGGGTCCTCATTTTGCTGCTTTTGAATTCCTTTGTTTCTTCCTGATCACCTTCTGTGTTGTGGATTTCTATCAAATCTGTTGCTGAAGTATTCAAGTGGGTTGACAGAAGTCTTCACTTTGAATGTAGTCATGTGCACTACATGAAATCTTTCACATTTTAATTAATTCAGCAATTGCTTATGCATTTCTTAAGCTCCAATAGCTGCAGAAGTGTCTTGTTCTTGACCTTCAAACCCTGCTTTATTTAAGCTCTCGGTAACAGTTTCAGGCTTTATTTCCCTTACTGCCAAGCCAATCCAATTTACTGCATCCACAGCAGGAATTGACCATACAGGAACAAATTCACTTTCATCTTCTTCAATATTAGAAATAAGAGACTGAATCAATAATTGCCTATGATTTGATTTTAATGTGTAAATAACCCCTGGTCCATTGTTTGTGTGAGGCTGGTTGAACCTGAAATGACCAAGCCAGTTTCATGTTTGATACCTTGATTTCCGGGTGACAGGTTACATTATATAGGAAAAAAGTACCTGGCAGTTTCCTTTTTTTCATTTTGGCACTGAAAAAGAGCCAACCGATTCTTCTATTAGAACAGTCGCCGTCCATGCCTTTTTACTGCTTCACCATATGACTGGAAGCTTACTGACTTCTATGTTTCTGAAACAATGTGGTTTTTCCAGCTTCCCAATTTAGACATTTTCTGCAAGCGCATTTTTCACCACAAATTGCTAGTCTCGTTTCATCGGTACTGAACAAATCTTTTGGGTCATAATTCATAATTAGCTAGTATATTCTGTTGCCACTGCACATCCTTAGCTTCCCCGGACACTTTGAGACAGTCCAGTCATTCTGTGGATGACTTCATCTCCATATTTCCAAGCTCTTTAGTGACTTTCAGTGCCTGACTCTGCAACATGGGTCCAGACAAAGGAAGTTTAGTTTGGTTTAGTTTTGTCATGTTCCACATACCATTTTCATGATTATTTTATCAATATGATGTGGAGCAAGATATATAACACACATGAATAGTGCTAATATTAATATTACTGAAATTTTTAGTTCTACACATGCAACTACATTTAGAGGTACATTTTCTTTTTGTTTTTACTAGTTCTGAAACAGAAACTCGCCCATGAAATAGAAGGAGTTGTCCAAAAGAAATTATTTCAAGCAAGATTTAAAACTTGATCTTCTACCTGCCAGACACTTTATGCTGTTGGGCAAATGATCAAAGATTTTCCTTGCTGAATAATGTACTCGTTTTTGAGCAACTTACAGCTTCAATAACGGATAGTAAAGGTCATTTTTCCCTCTAGTGTTCTATGTATGAACAATACTGTTCTTCCGGTGGTGCAGAATAGGTGCCTACATGACGTCCTTGGGTGAACACCACTAATTATTCTCACTGCTCTCTTTTGTACACACAATACTTTATGTCTAAAAACTATTCCATAAGACATTATTGAGTGGAAATATGCAAAGTACATTAGGAGGCTGATCTGTTTATTACCAAGACTAGCGATGATACGAAAAGCGAAAGAAGCTGAACTTAATTGTTTGAGAAGCTCAGTAATATCGTTCTTCCAGTTCAAGTTGTCATCAATGTGAACACCCAAAAATTTGGAGAAATTTACCCTGTTACCTGAGCCCTGTTCATATGCTACATCAATTATTGGTATGACTCTATTCGATGTACAGAACTGGATATAGTGAGTTGTTTCAAAATTAAGGGAGAGTCCATTTTCTGAGAACCACTTAATAATTCTTTGAAAGACATCTTTAACAATAGCTTCAGCTGCTTTTTCTGGAATGGGATTTATTATAACACTCGTGTCTTCTGCAAAAAGTGCTAGTTCTGCTTGCTGAATGTTAAGTGAGAGGTCATTCACATGAATAAGGAACAGCAGAGGACTCAAAATTGAAACCTGTGGGACTCCCTTAGTGATAACTCCCCATTCACTAGAATTTATCACCCTCCCAACATTGTGTTATTCAGCACAACTTTTTGCTTTCTGTTTGTTAAGTATGATTCAAACCAGCTGCATGTATAGCCTTCAATTCCATAAAACCTGAGTTTTTCTAAGAGTGTAACATGATACAAACAGTCAAATGCCTTGGAAAGATAACAAAAAACACCAACTGGTGATAATGTGTTATTTAGGGCTTGTACTATTTGATGGGTAAATGTGTAGATAGCATTCTCAGTCGAGTAACCCTTCCGGAATCTGAACTGTGACATGCTCAGTAAATTATTTTCACTTAAATGGGAGAATACTCTTGAATACATAACTTTTTCGAATGTTTTATAAAATGAAGTCAGCAATGAGATTGGTCTAATTGAGTCACTCTTGCCCCTTTCTTATGAAGAGGTTTGAGAATTGCATATTTCAATCTATCTGGAAAAATTCTCTGTGCCAGCAAAGCATTACATATATCACTAAGGACTCCACTTATTGAATTAGAACAACACATCAAAATTCTGTTAGAGACTCCATCAACACCATGTGAGCTCTTGTTCTTCAGTATATTTATAATTCCCTTAATTTCAGTGGGGGATGTTGGTGCTATCTGTAAAGGCCTAAAGTCCTGGGAATGACATTTTTAACATATTTCTTTGCTTCTTCAACTGAACCGTTTTATACTGCTTTTGCTGCTACATTCAAAAAATGATTGTTAAAAATACTTGCAAGTTGTGAATTCACTCACAACATCATCATTTCGCTTTATTGCTATGGTATGCTATGCTCAGTCAGGCTGCCCCATCTCACGTTTGACAATATTCCATATAGAATGCCAGGAAGTTTCATATCAGCGCACACTCCACTGCAGAGTGAAAATCTCATTCTGGAAACATCCCCCAGGCTGTGGCTAAGCCATGTAATCACAGGTATTTTGTCTTGTGTGCATGTCCCCCCCCCTCACATTTTCTGCAAGAAGATCAACTAATCTATCCTTCCCCCTCCTATTCAGGTGAAAGCCATGACTAGTGTAACCCCACCTCCCAATTGCATCAACAGGCACAGCACAGATATGAGATTTAGTTTCTGCCAACAGTAACCCCCCACCCCCAGCTCTCTGTTAACACGGTTGACAGCCGTGTTAAGCCAGGGCTGGCCATGGCGCTGCAAAACATCCACAAACCCCACATGAGTGTGAGCTGTTGCTGCTGCTATTACATCCAGGTCACACCTGATGCTATGGTCCTAATTGCTAGCCAGGCTGTTTTCTGCTCCTCCTACTATAAGAACATGGTCCTCACTATCAAAATCTTTGCACAAGGCTCCTAGGTTTTCTGTAACCTGTGTAAGCTTAGCACTATGTTTCACAATGCTTGTGACCTGGTACTTGATTCCTAGCCTATCCTGTAGCAACTGGCCTGCACCTCTCCCATGACAGCTACCTAACAGCAGGACTCTTTTCTTTCTGCTTGACTTTACTCACAACCTAGCATTACAATTGTTACTACGTGTCCACTGCACACTACTTTGCTCAAAAACTGTTTGTGGCTCTTCTACTTCAGGTAACAAATCAAATTGAATTGCTCACTGGAATCTGAAAAGTGATTTCTGGGGTTTTCTCCTTCTGACTACGACTTGTTACCTGTTCCCAGCTCCCCTTGTCTCTTTTCCCCTTCAACCTGTCTATTTCGAACTATGTCATTTCTAGCTCAGCCTGAAGGGCACAAATCTTTTTTCCCTGTTCCACAATTTTTTGTCACAGCTACATAATCTAAAACTCCATCGGTGAGCTTCATCAGACACTATAACAGCTTCCCCGCTACACTCACCCCAGTGAAACATCAACCCACAATCCTGACATTTCACCCCCACGGTCACTATTCTGCGACAACATCCACATTTGTCACACATGACGGCAGATTAAACAATACAAATTACACTACAAACAACTCCGCTACACCAATTAATAATTAGTAGAAAGTAACTTGGCTTCGGGTGAGATGAGCAGAGCACTTCTGGATGTCAGGTGAATGTAGCAGCAGGAGAATGCCAACAGTGCGAAGTTAATTGCTGGTGTACGTTATAGTGGCAGAAATCACAAAACTAGTAAGAAACTGAAGAGGCTCGATTTTTCTAACAACAAATTTGAACAGGCGCTATCACTGACCTATGTATAAATACTCTAATGGAAACAGAAACACCACTTACAGACTTTACTGCACAACATGGAAAATTAACTGCACGGAAGTACAGAAAACACGAACTGGATGCAAACTATAGATGCATGAGACTCTTCACAATAAAGCTACTAGGACACTATGCAGAAATTATTGAATAATCACATAACTTACTGCGGTCGATAACAAAAACAAACCCACACTAACGGCTTGCACTTTAGAACAGTTATCTTTTCATGGTTGGTTGGTTGGTTGGTTGGTTGGTTGGTTGGTTTGTTTAAAGGGGAAAGGGACCAAACTACAAGGTCATCGGTCCCTTGTTCCTAATAAAACAATGCCACAACTGTGAGAATAAAACAGAAGAGATATATAACACAAAACGGAAAGAACAGAAAGGCCACAAGAACGAAGGCAAGGCAACAAACACTAAAAGGAACAGAAGAGGACAAGAAAGCAACAGAGATACAAGAAACAGTTAGAAGAGAGTAAAACAAGAAAGCAGATTACAGTGGCTGGCCGACCACAAAAACAAAAAGGAAAAGCCAGCCACCCTGCAACACATTAAAACCTCCACCCTAAAGGAACTAGGGTGAAGGACACAGAGGGACAAAGGACATGCGCTAAAACTCAGATCGAATGATAAAACCCACCCTCATGGATGAAACATAAAACCAAATAAGCCGATGAGGCGTTGTCTACTAAAATCAATGCTAATGAGTCTGGCAGCCGAAGATGAAGTCGCAGGACAACCAAAGAAGGACAGAGCTGAAGACTATGGGCCACTGTCAACCAGGTGCCACACCAACACTGAGGTGGGTCTTAACAGTGCAAGAGGTAGCCATGGGTCGCCCAGGCATGGCCAATGCTGAGCCATCAGAGAACAATGGAGACCCTGCGAGAAACCCTCATCGAGGACTTCCACACATTTGTGGTCCCCTTAATGGCTCGCAATTCGTTGTGCATACTGATATTTTGCCAGTCCGTCTCCCAAAGCTGAAAAACCTTGCAGTGCAATAACGAATGCAGGTCAGTTGCAGGGATGCTCATCTCCAGAAGTGGTTTCCGTGTAGCCTGTTAGGCCAGCCTGTCAGCAAGTTCATTTCTTGTGATTCTGATGTGACCAGGGGTCCAGATGAACACCACGGATGGACTCTTGTATGGCCGCTACCAAAGGATGACAAAGGTAGCACTGGTTGATAGTTCTCAGGCTGCTCAAGGAGTCTGTACATAAAAGAAAAGGCTCCCCAGGGCACAAACAGAGATATTGAAGTACACAAGAAATGGCCACCAGCTCTGCAGTGAATACACTGCAGCCATCGGGTAAGGAATGCTGTTCAATACGGCCGCCGTGACAGTAGGCAAGCCCTACGCGACCATCAGCCATAGAGCCATCAGTGTAAACCACTTCAGAGCCCCAGAACACGTCAAGAATCGAGAGGAAGTGACAGAGGAGAGCCACAGTGTGAACGGAGTCCTTAGGGCCATGTGACAGGTCCAGATGAAGCTGCAGCCGAGGCGAACACCATGGAGGTGTATGTGAACAGACCGCAAGTAGAGGTGGTAAAGGAGAGGACTCCAGTTTGGAGAGAAGGGACCACACACGAACCATAATCGTTAGTCCCTACCTGGGCTGCCGATGCGGGAGATGGACTGCCACAGGCAGGAAAAGGAGATGGCAATTCAGATGCTCAGGAGAGCTACAAATGTGTGCTGCATAACTGGCGAGCAGTTGTGCACATCTGATCTGCAATGGGGGGACCCCAGCCTCCACCAGTGCACTGGTCACTGGACTCGTCCTAAAAGCTCCTGCTGCTAATCGAACCCTGCAGTGGTGCACAGGGTTGAGTAAATGCAACACTGAGGGCACTGCCAAACCATAAACTACAATCTCATAGTCAATTTGGGATTGGACAAGGGCTCTGTAGAGATGCAGCAGCGTACAGCGATCTGCACCCCAATTTGTGTTGCTCAGGCAATGGAGGGCATTGAAGTGCTGCCAGTACTTCTGTTTAATCTGACAGAGATGAGGAAGCCAAGTCAGTCGAGCATCAAAAACCAGTCCTAAGAATCGATATGTCTCCACTACAGTGAGTGGATCATCATGAAGATAAAGTTCTGGGTCCGGATGAATGGTACGACGCCGACAGAAGTGCACAACACACGACTTTGCAGCTGAAAACTGGAAGCCATTGGTTAGAGCCCATGATTGTGCCTTGTGAATGGCTCCCTGTAGGTGACACTCAGCAACATCAGTACTGGAGCAGCAGTACAAAACGCAAAAGTCGTCTGCATACAGAGAAGGTAAGACGCAGGGCCCGACAGCTGCTGCTAGACCGTTAATGACCACTAAAAATAGAGACACACTAAATACAGAGCACTGTGGGACTCCATTCTCCTGTATATGGGTGGAACTATGGGAGGCACCAGCTTGGACACGGAAAGTATGGAGCGACAGGAAGTTTTGGATAAAAATCGGGAGCTGGCCCTGGAGACCCCACTCATACAATGTGGCAAGGATATGATACTGCTATGTCATGTCGTATGCTTACTTAAGTCAAAAAAGACGGCAACCAGGTGTTGACATCTGGAAAAGGTTGTTCGGATGGCAGACACTAGGGACACAAGATGATCAGTGGTAGAGCAACCCTTGCAGAAGCTCCCTGACATGGAGCCAGTAGGCCACATGACTCCAGGACCCAACCCAACCGCCGACATACGATACGTTCCAGCAGCTTACAAAGAACATTGGTGAGGCTCATGGTCTGATAGCTATCCACATCAAGCAGGTTTTTACCGGGTTTGAGCACTGGAATGATGGTGCACTCCTGCTACTGCGATGGAAAGAAGCCATCGCACCAGATCCTTTTGAAGATGATGAGGAGATATCGGTTGTAGTCAGATGAGAGATGTTTAATCATCTGGCTGTGGATCCGATCAGCCCCAGGAGCTGTGTTGAGGCAATGTGCAAGGGCACTGAGGAGCTCCCACTCTGTAAATGGGGCATTATAAGATTCACTGTGGCATGTAGTGAATGAGAGGACATTTCCTTCCAGCCTCCATTTGAGAGTGAGAAAGGCTTGGGGGTAATTCTCCAATGCGGAGGCTCCAGCAAAGTGCTCGGCAATCGCGTTTGTCTCTGTAGATAACACCGGGAACACCTGCCAAAAAGACGTTTGATCTTTGCCCGGACTTGGGAAGGTGATGTATGGCACCCAAGGGTCAAGATGTATCTCTCCCAACACTCCTGCTTTCATCATTTGATAAGTTGATGAACATGGGCACAGAGCTGTTTAAAGGCTATGAGGTGCTCCAGGGAAGGGTGCCACTTATGCTGCTGTAGAGCTCGCCGACGCTCCTTAACTGCCTCAGCGACTTCCGGCGACTGATAATGGACTGCCTTATGCTTCGGGCACCCCAAAGAACGAGGGATTGCATTTTCTGCTGCAGAAACGATTGTTGTAGTCACCTGGTCAACCATCACATCGATGTTACCATGTGGGGGAGATTCAACAGTGACAGCAGAGGTGAAAGTTTCTAAGTCTGCCTTGTTTAAAGCCCATCTGGGCAGGTGTCTGTGGGCCTGACGACAGGGCAGTGACAGGAAGATGGGGAAGTGGTCACTACTACACAGGTCGTCATGTGCTCTCCAGTGGATAGATGGGAGAAGTTCTGGGCTGCAAACTGATAAATCAATGGCTGAGTAACTACCATGAGCCACACTGAAATGTGTGGTGGCCCCAGTATTTAAGAGGCAGAGGTCGAAACGAGACAGTAAAGTTTCGACATCTCTGCTTTGGCCAGTAAGCACAGTGACACCCCACAAGGTGTTATGGGTGTTAAAATCTCCCAAAAGTAAGAAAGGTTTAGGGAGTTGATCTATCAGTGCAGCTAATACATTCATGGGTATTGCACCATCTGGAGGAAGAAATACATTGCTGACAGTTATTTCCTGCATCATCCTTATTCTGACAGCCACAGCTTCAAGAGGGGTTTGAAGGGGCACAGGTTCACTACAGATTGAGTTTAGGACATGAACTCAAACTCCACCTAACACTCGATTATAGTCGCTATGGTTCCTGTAATATCCCTTATAGCTGCGGAGGGCAGGGGTCCACATTGCTGGGTACCAGGTTTCCTAGAGGGCAATGCGGATAGCAGGTGTATAGCTTAACAGTTGCCGTAGCTCAGCCAGATGTCATCATGAGACTGGGAAGGCATGAAACATTCAATGAGCTAGTTTACACCTCAGAGTCACCTGCTGCCACTGACTTATTGCGTGAACAGTCTATATTCATTGTGTCTGAGGGTCTGGCAAGATCAAGGTCCTCAGCGGATGCCAATATCTCCACTCCATCCTCAGATGCAGAGCTTGTAGGTAGCAGTGATGTGGGTGCCACCGCAATTTCCGTGGTCTTAGAGGTTTTCTTTTTGGATTTCTCTTGCTGCTCCTTGGGTTTCCCTGGCTGGGAGGACTGCACTGGCTCAGTCTCTGGGACTGAGGATGAGTGTGAAGCCCTATGACCAGCTGCTTTTGGGCTCTTCAGCCCTGGCAGGTGTCATCTTTCCCACTAGCAGAAACCTGGGAAGGGAGTGACCCAAGGGACCCCTTCCTAGCGAGAGAAGCCGAAGAAGACTTACGCTTCTGCTTAGAAGTGGGGACGGACATCCCCAATGGTTGGGGGGAGGGGGTGTTTCTGCCAAAGTAGGTGGTGCAGGAGCAACAGGGAGGGAAATGCCCCCCAACATCGAGGGGGCAGAAGTAGTCTTCTGGCTCTGAGAGGTGACTGGGGTTGGTGGAGCTGATGGTGACAGAACTGTTGTAGCGGTGGCACAAGATGATATATGTATAGGATGCAGGCATTCAAATTTGCTCTTAGCCTCAGTGTAGGTAGTGAGTCCAGGGTCTTGTACTCCATGATTTTCCTTTCTTTCTGGAGAATCCTGCAGTCTGGTGAGCAACTGCTCTCCACAGTTGACTTAGATGGGAGGAGATGGAGTATTGGTATGTGACGGGCATCCACAATAGTGACTTTTGATGCTGGAAGTACAGCAGAAAGACATATGACCAAACTTCCAGCACTTCATGCGCCGCATTGGGGGAGGGCTATAGGGCTTTACACCACAGCGGTAGACCATCACCTTGACCTTCTTGGGCAATGTATCACTCTCGAAGGCCAAGATGAAGGCATCGGTGGCAACCTATTTATCCCTCGGATCCCGGTGGACACGCCAGACGAAATGTGCACCTCATCGCTCTAAATTGGTGCACAGCTCATCATCAGACTGCAAAAGACAGTCCCTGTGAAATATGATACCCTGGACAATAATTAAGCTCTTATGGGGCGTGATGGTTACAGAAACATCCCCCAGCTTGTCACAAGCGAGTAACGCCCGTGATAGGGCAAAGGATGCTGTTTTGATCAATACTGACCCAGATCATATTTTGTACAAGCCCTCCACCTCCCCAAACTTGTCCTCTAAATGATCAACAAAAAACTGAGGCTTCATTGTCTTGGAAGATTCCCCCATCATCTCTCAAACATATAAGGTACCGGGGCGAATAAGATCCGCTGCCATCCTTAGCCTGACATTCCTCCCATGATGTGGCCAGGAAGGGGAACAATTTGGGGTCATACTTCTGTGCATTAAATTGAGCTTGTGAACACTCAGGGACTGCTGGTGTTTCACCACCAGCAAGAGATCATGGACTACGCTTCATCCCATGTCATCCACCCTGATACCACCCACTCCGACCAGGGTCCCTCCCCACAGGTGCCTCCCAGCCACAGCAAAGTCCACCTGGCTGGATGGCCATTGCCGGGAGTCCCAATGCCCCAGGGGTATGGGCATCTACCCCTTGGCATACGTGGGGAGTTAACGGTGCAGGCATCAGCAGAGTGATCCCTGTGTGGTCAGGGGTCTACAACCAACAGGGCACATGGTGACCCCACCACAATGGACTGGCTACCGTGCTGGATATCAGGTGCAAAGAAGTCCATGTTCATCATCAACACAGAATGCGACACTGCATAGTGCATGGTGGAAAATGCACCCAGGAAGGTGTCCTCGCCCAAGAGATGGAGAATGGGCAGGACTTTTCGAGAAAATTTTGAAAAATGGAAGTCAAACCATACAGGGGACCATTACATAAAGGTCAAAACGTGTGAAACGCCTTTTAGTCACCTCTTACAACAGGCATGAATACCTCGGGCCCATTCTTACCCCCGGACCTACAAGGGGGGTATCTTTTCACAAAAACTACGCAAGTAAAAGCGAAACCTTCAATGTATAGATCACAACAGATACTAATTTACTTATTTAAGCTAAAATATTCCCTTAATAAATAGTTTTTCCACGAGTAAACACCTATATTTACGAGTGCACTGAGTAAATACACACACCTGCTCCAAAGAACTTCACTTTTTGCCTGTGCACTTACAAACCATTCCTATCTCATTAATTTCTTCATTTCCAGTCTTATTCTCCTTTATTTTCATTTTCCCCTTCCCTTTTATCCATTCATCCCATTCCCCATCCTCGTTTCTTGAAGTATCATAAATTTGTTTTTCATCGCATTTGAAATGCAACATTATTTTGTGCACGCAATGTTTTTCATTATCACTTGTCTCAATCACCTTAATCTTTTTGTTAAGTGTTTAAGTGTTAGTGACAAATACTTTTTTTTAAATTATGTCATCACTTAAAGTGCTACTGGTCAACTGAAACTTGCACAAAAATAATGCAGGTAGTTCATTTCTTTGGAATGCTTGACCTTTCCAAGTAACACCACTGTTTAACACAACACCACCCACCTTTCACTGTCCAGATTGCAGCAGTGTGTTTGTAAGTGCACAACTATGTTCCAGTGTATGTCCGTACACATCAGTAATAATTGAGAACAAAAAACGCTGACGAACAGAGCACTCACAAATGAACCATTTCCATCAATGTACCAACACTGCATGTAACTTGTTTGTTGTTGCAATGCTTTACAGCATTGTCAGGGCTGTACAGTCTTTGTCTTAAAAGTAATGTATTCTGTAATACAGTAGTACTGTATAAGCTCTTTTCCGCATTAAACATTGAATTATTAATTAAATCTTAAAAACTGCATTTCATTTCCACATTAGGCACAGTCCGCTTTAAACAAGAAGGACAGAAAAGTGTATTGAATGCATCAGGACTGAAATGCTGTAGGGTTGGGCAGATTTGCGAATTATACACATTCCACATTGATCAAGAGTTACTGTACATTCTAACATTTTGATGACTTAAAGTGTGAGTGTGGGTCTGGGTTATACTGATTTATTTCCCCAAACCACATTCCACTTCTTTAAGAGATGACTTACTTGGGGTTTGCAGCCACTCTTCTCTACTGGATAGCTAGCTGTTGGAAACTCCATTGACTTCTTCTCCATCAAGTAACACTAGGTACAGGAACTTTCAAGCCTCTTTCTGCTAGTGAAATAAGTAGCCACACAAACTTTACGTTTCATCAATTAACGATGTATTTGTCTTTCAAGTACAATAACAATTCTCACTTTCAACATAATATGTAACTTCAGTAAGTCTCTCTTACACTCGTATGTTAGCAACAAATTGATTTACATTTGAAAGAAAGTCTGCTTAGACCCCCACGACTTTCAGAAAAAGAGACTGATAAAACAACTTACCTCTCACAAGGGTGAGTCAAGAGTCTACAGCAGTACTTTTTCAACTGTTCTTGTTTCACATAACAATAGTCAATGACACAATAAGCACAGAACTGCATATTGATTCCATGGTTCTTCCTTACACACTCACTAACACACCTGTGGATTGTCCGACAGGTACTTGTCGGTGCCGTTTGACCGCCGTGTCTAATTTCTTCCCGTGACTGATTTTAAACCTGCACACACAAACGTGTGATGCGCAGTAGATAGGATTTTAGCATCCCACACTCGTACATAGAATATCGTGTGTTCGAGACAGTAGAAGGCTGAGTGGTTTTAGAAATTACACAGAAATTCTCAAATCGCTACACTCAGACCGAACACACGATATTTTATACATAATCATTATTCAAATAATATCACTCATAATAACATTTCATATATTAACAGTGTACATTTCTTACATATATCCTTTGAGTAACAATTTTCTGTCCTCTCTTGCACAATCTTTCACTTATTTTTTCTCTGCTCTTTTCTTACTTTACTTTGTTACTAAGACGTGAGCATTTATTCATTATTTTAGTCAGCTTTGCTAATATTCAGGAATTGTGAGGGCTCTTTTTTTCTTTATTTCCTTCTTCAATCGAAAACTTCAGGTGTTTATGACACATGAATAATCTACTTTCTATTCTTATCTTTTTCCTAGTACGTACTATTTTCATTAGTTGTAGCTTGGAGAAATTCTGGACGAAATAAAAGTGTTCTTTTGACACTCATTTGTTTCCACGAAACATAATAATGCTAGTTGTTCATAGAATTTACACTTTCCAGTTCCTATAAAAGTTGTGACTTTTGTCACGATACTGTCCCCTTTTCCTAGGATCAGCACCTATTCCTTGCTTGTGAGTTGACCTTATGAGAGCATTTCCTCTTTCCATTCCGGCAGGTACACCCCATACAAAATATCTCTATTTTTTTAGGCCAAAGGTCGTCCTATCTCCACGTAAGTACGTCTGCCCTTTATACTTAGTGATTGCTGGGTATACCTCCCTTGTTCTTTTTGAGTAAGCCTCAACAATTCATTACCCTAATATACATTTCTATGTATACCATGATTATCTTCTGGTAAAGATATAAATCTATCTTAAACTTAGCATTTATTCTTTAATATATCATTCATTCCCTAGAGTCCTCCTCTACTTATCAACTTCAACACTTTCAATAGATATTATGTCTATATATACTACTTACATCCCACTATCCTTCAATTCATTAGAGTTTTTATTGTACTGATGTTGCTCATGCCTTTTTCTTATTTATCCATTACTCACCACCATTTTATAGTTGTTCGTTATGTATGGGCATCTATCCTTATGTATATTCAATGTAGAACTGTCATAACTCTCCATATATGTGGGAATAATTCCCTATGTACACACCTTTCCCCTACAACACCTGGTGGTTCTCACATCATGACGGGCTTTGTCTTATATAATATAATGTTTGCGTAGAAGTGTATATTTGTGTATATGTGGATGTGTGTTCATGTAGTCTGATTCTTTGGCCTTCTTATCTAAAGATAAGATGTAGGTTATTAGTAACAACGGAAATAAGGAAGGACTTCAGCGATAGAAGTTTATGAATACGGAAAGAGGAAAAAGATAGTCAGGTCCTCAACATGAGAAGTAAGAAAGGAAAAAAATAGATGTGGTTGTTAGGATCAAAGAAGAGAAAGAAGTCAGCCCAAAAGACAGGAAACCCTTCCCACCCCCTTTCCCCAGGATCCCTAACTCTCAGGTACTTGAATGAGATGCCGGAGCAGGTTTGGTGTTAAATCGTCTCCTACAGAACGGACTTGTCCCACCTTCACCCTTTGAGGTCCCCGAAGGAAATCCTAGCAACCCTATGGAAATCGGAAATGAAGAAGAATCAGGCACACTTGTTTGTGAGGGTAGTTTGAAAGGTGTGTTGTATGTTAGTCATGATGTATCTGTTCTTGTAAATCAAGCTTTTAGCTACAATGCCCACCCCTTTCAAAATTTATACAAACCCTCCCATCTATATCATGTCTCATAAAAGATATAAAATACTCTACAAAAAATAGAAAATCTATACTCTATGGTATAACAGTTGTTCGGCAAGTCAAATCTTATTATATTTTCCACAAATACACTCCTGGAAATGGAAAAAAGAACACATTGACACCGGTGTGTCAGACTCACCATACTTGCTCCGGACACTGCGAGAGGGCTGTACAAGCAATGATCGCACGCACGGCACAGCGGACACACCAGGAACCGCGGTGTTGGCCGTCGAATGGCGCTAGCTACGCAGCATTTGTGCACCGCCGCCGTCAGTGTCAGCCAGTTTACCATGGCATACGGAGCTCCATCGCAGTCTTTAACACTGGTAGCATGCCGCGACAGCGTGGACGTGAACCGTATGTGCAGTTGACGGACTTTGAGCGAGGGCGTATAGTGGGCATGCGGGAGGCCGGGTGGACGTACCGCCGAATTGCTCAACACGTGGGGCGTGAGGTCTCCACAGTACATCGATGTTGTCGCCAGTGGTCGGCGGAAGGTGCACGTGCCCGTCGACCTGGGACCGGACCGCAGCGACGCACGGATGCACGCCAAGACCGTAGGATCTTACGCAGTGCCGTAGGGGACTGCACCACCACTTCCCAGCAAATTAGGGACACTGTTGCTCCTGGGGTATCGGCGAGGGCCATTCGCAACCGTCTCCATGAAGCTGGGCTACGGTCCCGCACACCGTTAGGCCGTCTTCCGCTCACACCCCAACATCGTGCAGCCCGCCTCCAGTGGTGTCGCGACAGGCGGGAATGGAGGGACGAATGGAGACGTGTCGTCTTCAGCGATGAGAGTCGCTTCTGCCTTGGTGCCAATGATGGTCGTATGCGTGTTTGGCGCCGTGCAGGTGAGCGCCACAATCAGGACTGCATATGACCGAGGCACACAGGGCCAACACCCGGCATCATGGTGTGGGGAGCGATCTCCTACACTGGCCGTACACCACTGGTGATCATCGAGGGGACACTGAATAGTGCACGGTACATCCAAACCGTCATCGAACCCATCGTTCTACCATTCCTAGACCGGCAAGGGAACTTGCTGTTCCAACAGGACAATGCACGTCCGCATGTATCCCGTGCCACCCAACGTGCTCTAGAAGGTGTCAGTCAACTACCCTGGCCAGCAAGATCTCCGGATCTGTCCCCCATTGAGCATGTTTGGGACTGGATGAAGCGTCGTCTCACGCGGTCTGCACGTCCAGCACGAACGCTGGTCCAACTGAGGCGCCAGGTGGAAATGGCATGGCAAGCCGTTCCACAGGACAATATCCAGCATCTCTACGATTGTCTCCATGGGAGAATAGCAGCCTGCATTGCTGCGAAAGGTGGATATACACTGTACTAGTGCCGACATTGTGCATGCTCTGTTGCCTGTGTCTATGTGCCTGTGGTTCTGTCAGTGTGATCATATGATGTATCTGACCCCAGGAATGTGTCAATAAAGTTTCCCCTTCCTGGGACAATGAATTCGCGGTGTTCTTATTTCAATTTCCAGGAGTGTATAATACTCTATTTAGTTTATTTCGTCTAGATATCACTTTTTTGATTCTCCTACGTTGGTCTCTATATTGTGGTCATATCCAATTTTTTAATAAGATTACAGGATAGTTCTAGATCTTAAAGGAATTCAGTGCAGGAAACTATTTGGAAAAATCACCGAAAACAACTTGAGATCAGACTGTTGTCACTCCACCTGTTAACTCAGAATGTATTCCTGGGGGATAGATGACTCCACCTGGGTACCATGGATCTGATATTAACTTTTCTTGTGCACTGGCAGACCAGTAATTCTCTTTAAATTTCTTCTGAGTCTTCCCAAGATGGAAAATTCTCAATATTTACTGTTACCCATTCTGAGGCCCCCCCTAGAAGGTACCCCACAGCAAATTCAATCTTCTTGGAATATTCCCAATTTTTTGGCAAAGCTTGGTTAAATCTTTTTAAGAAATGGGTTTGATGTACATCTTCGTCCAGCTTAAATTTAGGGAATTGTCTAGATAACCCTGAATTGGCTCCCCATTGTAAATCAGTCACCACTTTACTAGTTAACACAACATTACACGGAGTTACCCTTCTTTTCTAAAATGGGTTCAAATGGTTCTGAGCACTATGGGACTCAACATCTGACGTCATCAGTCCCCTAGACTTAGAACTGCTTAAACCTAAGGACATCACACACATCCATGCCCAAGGCAGGATTCGAACCTGCGACCATAGCAGCAGCGCAGTTCCGGACTGGAGCGCCTAGAACCGCTCGGCTACTGCGGCCGGCCCTTCTTTTCTACTTTAACTTGGATAAGTTTAATCTCTTTCCACAGGCTGGCCATATGCTTCCTGTTATCATTAAGTTCAGAAGAAGGAATAGGTGATACATTCCCGGATGTTATGTTATTGGTAACTTTTCGATCTATAATTTCCGCAAATTGTTTCTCCAAACTAGTTACATTTATAAAATCAGAGTTAGCTATGTCCACTTTGAAATTTCTTTCTGCATTATCTACCCATGTATTGACACCTGTAATTTGCGACTGAATGGCTGGTAGTAACTCATTCTGCTTATCTACACTCTCTTGCAAAGTATACCACCCTGCCTTACATCATTATACTTAATACTGTACACTTTTTCAAAGGATCCTAACTTTTCAATAAGTTCCAATTCTACACAATTACATTTGTTTTCAAGTTCTAACCTGTTTGACAAATCCTGAAAGGTATCATTCTGTTTCTGACTACTATCGGTAAACATACAATTTATATTAGTAGTCAAAGAGTTTGTCAACTCATTTTTCAGATTTACTTTTAAATTCTCTACTTTAGTACTTATAGCATCAAACTCAGTCTTCAAAGCGCCCATGCCTTCACGCAGATTACTAAATTCTTCGCTTTGAGAGCCGACCTTGACACTTAACAAACACAAATTTGTTGTTTGAATATTTAGAGTTGCGCTCTAAGCATTTAAAGCTTCACTCTGGATATTTCATTGAGAATTTACTAAGCCTAGTTCTTTACTTAGAGTGGCACTTCGAGCTTTGATTAAATTTAACAACTCAGCCCAGTCAGGCACTTCTTTGCTAATTTTCATGGCCATAGCTGGGTCTTGAGTTTCCCCAACCTGTTGTATATTTTCCATACTCTTGTATCCTTTAGCTCTTGTAAGCTTTTAAAACTAACTTTAAATATGATAACTACACGAATAAAGTTCACACAACAGTATCTCGTACCATTTCGTCATAAAGTAACAGAATTTTGTTTCACGCTCACCCGGCATAGAATTCTCATAGCGTAGGTGAGCGGATGTGGAGGCAGTTCAGCACCGGTGAACAGCAACTGGTGCCGGCAGCGTCGGATGTATGTTGGTTTCCGCGTCTCCATCCCCGCGACGTGTGTGAGAGCTGTATACTCCCCGCACTGGATCTTCTTGGTTGAAGCATTCTATGCATATTTCTTCTTGACAAATATGTTGAAAACTTCTTTGCTCCTTTATCATTGTGAATTTTTCATGTCTTCACCATTTTTCATTCAAATTATGCTCCATTAGATATTTGAACATATTCCAATGTCTCAGAGTAAATTCCTTGTCGTATTATGTATGGTTGCTATGGCAACACACAACAGATTCTTTTCTCATTTTTGACTGAAAATTCCTGTTTTTTCGTCTTTTCACACAGGTTGCCACGTTCTAACATGTTGTGATGGCTTAAATTGTGAAAGTAGGCATACAAACTTTACGTTTCGTCAAACAATGATGTCTCTGACTTTCAAGCACAATAAAAATTCTCACTTTCAACATAATATGTAACTTCAGTAAGTCTCTCGTACAGTTGTATGTTAGAAACAATTGGTTTACATACAAAAGAAAGTCTGCTTAGACACCATAACTTTCAGAAAAAGAGACTGAAAAAACGTCTTGCCTCTCACAAGGCTGAGTCAAGAGTCTACAAGAGCACTTTATCAACTTTTCTTGTTTCACATAACAATAGTCAATGACACAATAAGCACAGTGCTGCATACTGATTCCATGGTTCTTCCTTACACACTCACTAACATATCTATGAGTTGTCTGACAGGTACTTGCCGGTGCCGTTCAACTGCCGCGTCTACTTTCTTACTGCAACTGATTCTAAACCTGTACACACAAGCACGTCACGCAGTAGGTACGATTTTAGCATCCCACACACTTATCTAGAATATTGCGTGTTCGAGACGGTAGAGGGCTGAGTGGTTCTAGAAATTACACAGAAATTCTCGAATCACTACAACATGAATGTGTAGTCTCTGTTCTTTCGGACATTTCCAAAAGAACAGACATAACACAAAATCTGTGGCTGTGATACATTTATGTAAATTGAAGGAGGAGGGGGGGGGGATGGAAATGATGATATCAACTGCATTGGGACTTTCTGTGGAATCACAGGCAATGAATGAATATATGTGCCAGACAAGGACATGTACCTGGAAATGTTCAAAAGAACAGGCACCACGCATTCGAATAACTGATTTGCCTTGATGGGCAATGAGTCCACAAACTTCTTGTGGATGCACATTTATGTTCAACCTCCAGCAGAAATCTAAAATTAGTGAGCATGAAGGACATGGACGGGAACTGCAGATAGGTAGTGTTAGGTGGAAATGTAAGCTGGCAGGGAGCATGTCAAGAGAGTCACGCATTTGTGATAAACACTGTGTCCAGATGGTGCAGTGGTTAATGTGATTACCTAGTAAGCAGGAGAGCCCAGGTTTGAGTCCCAGACCAGCACCAATTTTCACTTGTCACAGCTGATTCCACATAAAGTCCTGACACAGCTGATATCATTAATTACTTCCCATTCCTTTCCTCTCCACCCTCCACCTTGAAATTACATAATATGTATCACAGCTGGAGGTTTTGCGTGGGGTCTGTTCTTTCAGAAATGTCTAAAAGAACAGACATCACACATTTGTATAATTGATTCGTCTCAATGGGCAATGAATCCACAACCATCAGTACAGATGCATATTTGCATTTGACCTCCGGCAGGAATCTAAAATTAGCTAGCATGAATGATGTGGATGGGACTACAGACAGGTGGTTCCAGGTGGGAATGTGAGTCAGTAGGGGAGCATGTTGAGATAGTCCATTCATTTGCGATAAACACCATATACAGATGGCGCAGTGGTTCACTCATCTGCCTAGTCAGCAGGAGATCCCAGGTTCTAGTCCCAGTCCAGCATACATTTCCACTTGTTGCTGTTGATTCCGCATAAAGTCCCAATGCACCTGATAGCATTAGTTCCCATTGCTTTCCTTTCCACCTTCCATCCTCAATTTAAATAATTCATTTTGAAACGTTCCAGGTCCAGTGCATTGCTGTCCAACCAATGTTGCTACAGAATACATAGATATGGCAATATAGGATGACAACGGCAACAGTTACATTTCTCATATGATTGTTTTAGGAGATTTCAACAAAGATTTTAAAACCAAACCCCAAAATGCAATTTTACTATGTTTTCCCTCCAAAGGGACATTACCATGAAAATAAGCCAAGGCACTACAAGAGCTAATATGTTTATCAACATTGTTTTTGCCAACCTCAATACACAATGGAGTACTGTTCATTATTTCTTGTCATCACTTACAAATTTGGTTCAAATTTAATATGTAATTAATCATTTTAATTTAATTTTCAATTTTCATATGAACTACTAAACCCACATTTGACTCCAGTCTCACCTGATCATAGGTGGAAATGTTCTGATCTGGTAAACATCTACTCACTCTCACCTTAAAGGCACCAATGTTGTAGTTATAAATTTTGGGGATGGTTTTTTATTATTTCTTCGGGAAGTATTTATTAGTACTTATAGTTTTGATGGGAATTTAAATACCTGGACTAAATTTTGAAATTTCATGTGGTTTGAAGTGAAGAATCGATCAGACTTCAATATCCATTACTCAATTTCTACCATATTTAAATTACTTTAATTAGTATAATTTAAAAACTTAAATGATCACTAAGCACACAGGATTCCAAAAAATTATTCTCACTGATCTTTCAACTCTGAGTCAGCTACCTCAAACATTATTCAACAATCAATTTTAAAAATGTTTACATAATTGGTGTTGCTAGGTACCATAGCAAGTTAATACAACTCCATAATTAATAATGCATGTGAAAAATTACAATAGCAACTGCAAAATTACAGAAAAAATTTAAACTTAAAACATTCTCCAAAGTGTTGGACGCTATATTGCCTGTATCAATATCAACAACCAAACAAGAGTCGCAATTACTGGGATGGATGAACTATCTATACACATAAATAAAGTTTGTAAGGAGCCCTCACAGTGTGAGTTCTACTTGCACTTGGCCAATTTCCCTTTTTTTTTTTTTTTCTTTTTTTTTTTTACAGTATACAACAGTCCACGGCTGGTCATACCTGCAGGTATGGAGTATTTTTAATATTTTTGAACACAAATGGCAACTTGATATGTTATACTGGCTTTTACATCAGTAGATCCTATTGGAAAGCTACATTATACTGACTTTTACATCATTTTCTTGAAAGAAGAACACCTAACTAGACTGTATTTTCCTGCTTCGCCTGAGAGCTGTGGGTTGGAGGTAGGGGTTGGCATGACCACCCCCCCCCCCCCCCTGCCCCCAGGTTTTGGCACCATTACACTCATACAATAGTCTATAAAACTGTGTTGAAGAGGCTTCTGTACAAGACTTTTTGTTTCACTTAAACATTAGGGTCATTTATAGTAACAGAATTTACAACAGATGCAGTCAGCACTGCTATTTCTACATTATTGTAAAGCTAAATTAACATTGCAAATTAACAAAACCAGCTATGAAAGCATAAAAGTATTAATTATAATTTTCACAAAGTCTAGAAAGATATTGATGATCTTTATAGTCGCTATGTATATACCGCATTTAACTCTGACAGAGAGCAACTTCTAAAACAATAAAAATCTTTCTTCATTTACTAGCAACTTTAAAACATCTCAGTGAATCTTTAAGATAATTTCTAGAATGTATCATAAATAAAGCTGTTCACTTTTGTGGAGGTGTCGTTCCTTTGACAGTTGTACGATGCATGACACGTAGTCCAACTTCGCTGTGTGGAAGCTGTGTTTCGGGGCTGGCTTCATGACCAACAGCAAGATTGTCAGAAATGATGAAATCTCCTGCCTCCCACTGTAAAAAACATGTTAGTTGTTTAGTCATCATAAGCATTTTACTGTCAATCTTTGTGGTGGTTTCTGTTTTCATGTTGTCAAATTTGGTTGTACTGAGACAACATGTTTTAGTTATATTTTCCTTAAAGATCTTTTTATATGTTATAATAAAAGACTAAAAATCAGTTATCTGTTCATATAACGGTACTTCATAACACTGTTTCAATTTAGAGAAAGATGATAATTACTTGGACTTGTCTGAGTATGAGTTGATATTTATACCATCAGGTTAAAGGGAGTTTACAGGGCCTATGCGGGCAATGTTAAATTAGTCTACTTCATGTACCTTTATCTCTAGAACCAATGAAGATAACACTGTACAATTTTTACAGCTATCTTATCCATGTTATTTATGTCTACTGAACCAGAATTAAGAGATGAGGTACAAAAGAAGGAGAGATATATATGTATTTTCAATTATGCTATTTTTTATTAGAAATAATTGTACACACAATGCCCTAGATGGCCTTCTATTCAAGTTAGTGCTATGGTTGTGCTTCAGTAGGTACAATATATATTAATGAAATAGGCGTCAAAGTTTCATGTAGCTGTCACAAGTAGGTTTTGATATAAGGGAACATAAAGCATAAAAAATGTACATAATATTCTAGGGCATGTTTTGTAAAATGTGAAAATTTTCAAATTTTTGCCTGCAAACTCCCCTTAAAATGGGTAGACACTATTATTAACAATGTACTTAAGGCGTTTCTCAAAAATGTAATGCTAAGATATATGAAGTCAGCTGCAAACAATAACACAGATCACCTTTTTCTTCTCTAGTGAAATGGTCTGAGCCTATGCCTACATGTAGTGTGTTTTAAAACAATGGAAAATTCAGGTAGGAATGTCAGTAATATGAAAAGGGCAGACTGCTACTCATTTAAAATGTCATCATTATGGTGAGTATCAAACTATACTTTTCAACAATACGAGAGAAGGAAAGTTGCTACTCACCATTTAGCAGAAGTGCCAAGTTGTGATAGGCACAATAAAAAGATTCACACAATCCTAGCTTTCAGCCATTAAGGCCTTTGTCAGCAGTAGACACACATACACATACGCACACACACACTCACGCAAGCGCAACTTGCACACACATCTGCTTTCTCAGAGAGCTGAAACAGTAAACACTTCCTGGTTATACATGACCAGATAACTTCACCGTCATACAGAATTTTCACCTCAACAGAGAGAATATTTTGCTGTTCCACAAACATTACAGTTTACAAACAATCCTTCCAAATCACGAGAAGATTTAGGTTAAATGTAGAGCTCTGCATTTTGTGGAAGATTCCTGTTTGGCCACACTCCATTAATACTAGACAGGACCATGGTATTGGTAAGATGTAATTATTCCCCTCCTCTATTAGCCTTAACATGTGAGTAATAATAGCTGCTATACTGATATTCATGCAGATTCCATAGCTAAGGTGTTCTAAACCACACTGTTCAGTCAGTCACTGTGGTGACACATGCCACTCCAGAGGAGTGATGTATATCCCTACATCTTCTTACCAAAAAATGATACTTGTGAATGAAAACTATGAAATAAGAATTTCATAGTTAAAAGCAGAGATCCAGAGTCATGTTCGTGGGAGATGTGAACTCAAACATGCAGAAAAAATGTATAAAATTTAATTTGCTTATTTCCTGGTTTTAGGAAGAATGAGATTTTCATGCTATAAAATATATTGTTGGTATTATACACCAAAGAGTAAGACAGTCTTTGATTAGGTTTCAAGGAAATCAGTGCTGGTTTGGAACTGGATGCAGAACAGTCTTGTCTTTGGTTTTAGAGTGGACTTACAGTTTTGGTCTGAATACTGTGAACTAATCGTGTAACATGTACATCATTTGCATCCTTTTTATTTAATCTTGTGACTATTAATGGAATGCAGAACTGAAGCACAATTCAATCTCATCAAACTGGTATCATACAGAAAGGACCAAGACTTTCTATAGTGAAATTCAAAAAGTTTAAATCATGAATCTGATCGTTTGAAAATGTTGGAACTGGAAAAAAGCCACAGTGTCTTCATACTGTGACCTTTGACTTATACTTAAAAAATCCAAACCTGAGAAATCATTCCATAGGATCATCGAGATGATGAGTATTAAAAGTCTTTTTGGTTGAGCAACAACCATTGTTGAACTGGTATTCTACACCTCTGTTTGCCATTACATTCACTCAGCATTTACAGGTCATAAAATCCTGATAAATAAATGTAAATACATCATTTACTAAGAACAAAAGAAGGGTCAGCATTGATCACTGAAGTAGAAATCTTTATTTCTGTTGCAACACAATTTCAATCATGCATTACGATCACCAGTGTTGTAGATAAAATAAAACTAAAATAATCGCACTGCACTGTAACATACACATCTGCCCAACTATGCAAGCAGTAAGAACACATAGAAGAGATCATTTGCATCAATGAATGCAATAGGGCTTGCTCCTTACAGCAACCTACGAACAACAGTGACCTCTCCAGTGATCATTATTACACAATCTTTTATTAATGAAAATAGAGGGCACAATGGAATATAGTATCTATTCCATGCACACATCAAGAACCTTAAACATAAAGATCTGCAGGATTAATAGTAAAATCATAAAAGTGTCAGTGCTCACACCTTCTGGCCTGTGTTTCTGGAACCATGTCCCAATGTATGTGGTGTAGCATGAGCCATACTAGAACATAGTATTGCAACCATTATGTTAACGTAACACTGAAATAATTCCAATGAAATCAAAAGAATTGATTTTCATGGTTAGGCCCTATGACACTAATTTTTATACTCATACAGTTCCAAATGCCTATATGACAGATACAGTTTAAAATACAATGTAGGTATAAAAATACACAACACTGTGTAAAAACTTTTAAAAAACCAAATTACAAATTCATTATTATTCAAATTTTAGTAAAGTGATTGTACTCACATGCTCTGGCATTAATTTTGACACTTGCACATTTTTGAATGACGTATGACAACCATGTAGATATAAACAGATATACAACAAAATTTAAAATCTTTTAAAAACAGCACAGAAAATGCTTTAAATCATATTTAGGTAATGTGACTCTAACATCATGTATTGCCATAATGCACTCTTGGGGTTTGAATCTGGAGAATGACTACTCCCCTTTACTTCAACTAAGACTTAGTTACAACATAACATTACAGTTTCCTGTTATGAAATGTTTCTTATCTGGACAAAAAAGGAAACACAGAGTAATTGTGTATGGTCCTTCCAAACAGATTTTGTTCCTGCATGGTGTTCTGCTGCAGTGGCTACATACAAACTATCTCCATCACCTCACAGAATTTGCGATATTTTCCTTTTTCAGCCTTGGGCAACAATTTTAAATGTGATGTCAGATCAAGGGTGGGCACGGCCAGTAGCAATAAAATGAGCTGCAAAATTAGATATGTCTACCATATCCCTCCTATACAATGTCACATGCCCACAGGATCTCACTTCATGCCTTCTTACAGTTAATCCAACATAAATGACATGCAGAACACACCAATCTGTTTACACCTGAGTCCTGCAGCTGCTCATATTTATGAATGTTATTAATTACTGGACAACCCAACATATTTTCAGTGGATAGTGTCACACTAATATTCTGTTTTCTAAAAATTATAGTTATTCCTACGCTGACAAAACCGTAATATGCTTAAGTAACAATTTTTTTTTTTTGCTCCTTCACTGTTTTATGTGTTTGGTTGTTATTGTATTGCTCATATTTTTGGCAACATTGTTATAAATATCCATCACATACTGCATTGGGTAATTATTATTTCTGGTTATATACTGTATCACTTTTGAATCTTTGTCATGATTTTGTATGAAAAGTGGTAACCTAAACAATCTATCAAAAGAAAAGAGGAAGAGAACTTTCTTGTGTTGGTTTAGATGCTGAAATGCGACAATGTACTGTACCTAAAGACATTCCAACAAGATACATAAAAATGATTCCATTTAGATCAAAATTTACATGGGATAAGCATAAAAATTTTAATGAGGCAAACATGCTCATAACCTCTTTTTACTGCACAAGCTGACACAAATTATTAGTAAAAAATTTATTAATTTCTGCAGACTTTGCCTTCTTTCAGTCACAACTGCTGTGCGCAGTACTACTTCGGAATAACTCAATGGGTTCAAGTACCATCTTCAAGTGGCAGAAGAAAGCAGCTGATGTCTATTAAGTTTTTGTATGTCCATCATTTAGACTGGAGATTTGGGAGACCACAGCCATTCACAATTGTATGAAAATGAAATGCCTACAGCTGTCCTATTTTATTTACTGTGTAGCTATCAGCTTTGGTGCTTCAATGCGCCATCTTCAGGCCTTAGTTGATGCTGAAGGGGTTATATATGGATCATGATAACCACTTCAGTATCAACTGAAGGCACTGAAGCACCAAAACTAATAGTTAGCCAATATATAAGATCATAAGGACAGCTGTAGGCATAGTCATTTCATTTTCTTACAGTAGTATATATTTGGTCTAACACCAAGACAAGGGTGTAAAAATCACTTTAAAGAACTCAAGAAAATGACACTGCATGGTATGTATGTCTACAACTGGTTAATGGCTCTGAGCACTATGGGACTCAACATCTATGGTCATCAGTCCCCTAGAACTTAGAACTACTTAAACCTAACTAACCTAAGGACATTACACAACACCCAGCCATCACGAGGCAGAGAAAATCCCTGACCCCGCCGGGAATCGAACCCGGGAACCCGGGCGTGGGAAGCGAGAACGCTACCGCACGACCACGAGCTGCGGGCAACTGGTTAATATAAGCTACATAATATGTTACCAATTTTAACTTAAGATCCCAAGTCCATCTCCATAATACTCAAAACATAGTAACATAGATCTTCAGAATTCAAGACTGACATTAACACAGAAGCTCAGAAGCCTATGTTTGAATTTCTGTAACATACTCCCGAAGACAGTGAGTGATCTACCAATGAATGGTTTTAAACATACTAGAGAAATGTGTTTCAAATGTATGCCATACTACTCAACTGATGAGTTTCTAAGCAGTGGCATACAGCAGATATGTGATGTTGTTGTTGTTGTGGTCCTCAGTCCTGAGACTGGTTTGATGCAGCTCTCCATGCTACTATATCCTGTGCAAGCTTCTTCATTTCCCAGTATCTACTGCAGCCTACATCCTTCTGAATCTGCTTAGTGTATTCATCTCTTGGTCTCCCTCTACGATTTTTACCCTCCACGCTGCCCTCCAATACTAACTTGGTGATCCCTTGATGACTCAGAACATGTCCTACCAACCGGTCCCTTCTTCTAGTCAATTTGTGCCACAAACTTCTCTTCTCCCCAATCCTATTCAATACCTCCTCATTAGTTATGTGATCTACCCATCTAATCTTCAACATTCTTCTGTAGCACCACATTTCGAAAGCTTCTATTCTCTTCTTGTCTAAACTATTTATCATCCATGTTTCACTTCCATACATGGCTACAATCCATACAAATACTTTCAGAAACTACTTCCTGACACTTAACTATACTCGATGTTAACAAATTTTTCTTCCTCAGAAACGCTTTCCTTGCCATTGCCAGTCTACATTTTATATCCTCTCTACTTTGACCATCATCAGTTATTTTGCTCCCCAAATAGCAAAACTCCTTTATTACTTTAAGTGTCTCATTTCCTAATCTAAATCCCTCAGCATCACCCGACTTAATTCTACTACATTCCATTATCTTCGTTTTGCTTTTGTTGATGTTCATCTTATATCCTCCTTTCAAGACACTATCCATTCCATTCAACTGCTCTTCCAAGTCCTTTGCTGTCTCTGACAGAATTACAATGTCATCGGCGAACCTCAAAGTTTTTATTTCTTCTCCATGGATTTTAATACCTACTCCGAACTTTTCTTTAGTTTCCTTTACTGCTTGCTCAATATACAGATTGAATAGCATTGGGGAGAGGCTACAACCCTGTCGCACTCGCTTCCCAACTACTGCTTCCCTTTCACGTCCCTCGACTCTTATAACTGCCATCTGCTTTCTGTACAAATTGTAAATAGCCTTTTGCTCCCTGTATTTTACCCCTGCCTCCTTCAGAATTTGAAAGAGAGTATTCCAGTCAACATTGTCAAAAGCTTTCTCTAAGTCTACAAATGCTAGAAACGTAGGTTTGCCTTTCCTTAACCTTTCTTCTAAGATAAGTCGTAGGGTCAGTATTGCCACACGTGTTCCAACATTTCCACGGAATCCAAACTGATATTCCCCGAGGTCGGCTTCTACCAGTTTTTCCATTCGTCTGTAAAGAATTCGCATTAGTATTTTGCAGCTATGACTTATTAAACTGATAGTTCGGTAATTTTCACATCTGTCAACACCTGTTTTCTTTGGGATTGGAATTATTATATTCTTCTTGAAGTCTGAGGGAATTTCGCCTGTCTCATACATCTTGCTCACCAGATGGCAGAGTTTTGTCAGGACTGGCTCTCCCAAGGCTGTCAGTAGTTCTAATGGAATGTTGTCTACACCCGGGGCCTTGTTTTGACTTAGGTCTTTCAGTGCTCTGTCAAACTCCCCATGCAGTATCATATCTCCCATTTCATCTTCATATACATCCTCTTCCATTTCCATAATATTGTCCTCAAGAACATTGCCCCTGTATAGACCCTCTATATACTCCTTCCAACTTTCTGCTTTTCCTTCTTTGCTTAGAACTGGGTTTCGATCTGAGCTTTTGATATTCATGCAAGTGGTTCTCTTTTCTCCAAAGGTCTATTTAATTTTCCTGTAGGCAGTATCTATCTAATCCCTCGTGAGATAAGCCTCTACATCCTTACATTTGTCCTCTAGCCATCCTTGCTTAGCCATTTTGCACTTCCTGTCAATCTCATTTTTGAGACGTTTGTATTCCTTTTAGCCTGCTTCACTTACTGTATTTTTGTATTTTCTCCTTTCATCAATTAAATTCAGTATCTCATCTGTTACCCAAGGATTTCTACTAGCCCTTGTCTTTTTACCTACGTGATACTCTGCTGCCTTCACTATTTCATTCCTCAAAGCTACCCATTCTTCTTCTACTGTATTTCTTTCCCCCATTCCTGTCAATTGTTCCCTTATGCTCTCCCTGAAACTTTATACAAACTCTGGTTCTTTCAGTTTATCCAGGTCCCATCTCCTTAAATTCCCACCTTTTTGCAGTTTCTTCAGTTTTAATCTACAGTTCGTAACCAATAGGTTGTGGTCAGAGTCCACATCTGCCCCTGGAAATGTCTTACAATTTAAAACCTGGTTCCTAAATCTCTGTCTTACCATTATGTAATCTATCTGAAACATTCTAATATCTCCAGGGTTCTTCCATGTATACAACCTTCTTTCATGATTCTTTAACTGAGTGTTAGCTATGATTAAGTTATGCTCTGTGCAAAATTCTACCAAGCAGTTTCCTCTTTCATTTCTTAGCCCCAATCCATATTCACCTACTACGTTTCCTTCTCTTCCTTTTCCTACTGTCAAATTCCAGTCACCCATGACTAGTAAATTTTCGTCTCCCTTCACTACCTGAATAATTTCTTTTATCTTATCGTACATTTCATCAATTTCTTCATCATCTGCAGAGCTAGTTGGCATATAAACTTGAACTACTGTAGTAGGCATGGGCTTTGTGTCTATCTTGGCCACAATAATGCGTTCACTATGCTGTTTGTAGTAGCTTACCCGCACTCCTATTTTTTTATTTACCATTAAACCTACTCCTGCATTACCCCTATTTGATTTTGTATTTATAACCCTGTATTCGCCTGACCAAAAGTCTTGTTCCTCCTGCCACCAAACTTTACTAATTCCCACTATATCTAGCTTTAACCTTTCCATTTCCTTTTTTAAATTTTCTAATCCACCTGCCCGATTAAGGGATCTGACATTCCATGCTCCGGTCCATAGAATGCCAGTTTTATCTCTCTTGATAACGACGTCCTCCTGAGTAGTCCCCACCCAGAGATCCAAATGGGGGACTATTTTACCTCCGGAATATTTTACCCAAGAGGACGCCATCATCATTTGACCATACAGTAAAACTGCATGGCCTCGGGAAAAATTACGGCTGTAGTTTCCCCTTGCTTTCAGTCGTTCGCAGTACCAGCACAGCAAGGCCGTTTTGGTTAGTGTTACAGGACCAGATCAGTCCATCATCCAGACTGTTGCCCCTGCAACTACTGAAAAGGCTGCTGCCCCTCTTTAGGAACCACATACGTGTTTGTCTGGCCTCTCAACAGATACCCCTCCGTTGTGGTTGCACCTACGGTACGGCTATCTGTATCGTCGAGGCCACGCAAGCCTCCCCACCAACGGCAAGGTCCATGGTTCATGGGGGGGGGGGGGGGGGAGATACGTAATAAGCAGCCAATAACTACCTACAAGTGTGTGATAGTAAAATATAAGCATTTACACTTGTTTCTGCATCGTACCTAGTTAAAAAATAATTACATGTGATACTACCATATGTGGTTAATATAATGTATTATTATTATTATTATTATTATTATTATTATTATTATTATAATATTAACACTGAATAGTAACACATTCTGTATGATTATTGTATTATCAATATTATTTTAGCATATATATCTACTTGTTCTACACACACATATTTATGTAATTATACAGGGTGATTCAAAAAGAATACCATAACTTTAAAAATGTGTATTTAATGAAAGAAACATAATATAACCTTCTGTTATACATCATTACAAAGAGTATTTAAAAACTTTTTTTTTTCACTCAAAAACAAGTTCAGAGATGTTCAATATGGCCCCCTCCAGACACTCGAGCAATATCAACCCGATACTCCAGCTCGTTCCACACTCTCTGTAGCATATCAAGCGTAACAGTTTGGATAGCTGCTGTTATTTCTCGCTTCAAATCATCAATGGTGGCTGGGAGAGGTGGCCGAAACACCATATCCTTAACATACCCCCATAAGAAAAAATCGCAGGGGGTAAGATCAGGGCTTCTTGGAGGCCAGTGATGAAGTGCTCTGTCACGGGCTGCCTGGCGGCCGATCCATCGCCTCGGGTAGTTGACGTTCAGGTAGTTATGGACAGATAAGTGCCAATGTGGTGGCGCTCCATCCTGCTGAAATATGAATTGTTGTGCTTCTTGTTCGAGCTGAGGGAACAGCCAATTCTCTAACATCTCCAGATACTGTAGTCCAGTTACAGTAGCACCTTCGAAGAAAAAGGGACCAAAAACTTTATTGGCTGAAATGGCACAGAAAACGTTCACCTTAGGCGAGTCACGTTCATACTGAGTTGTTTCCCGCGGATTCTCAGTGCCCCATATATAGACATTGTGACGGTTGACTTTCCCGTTAGTGTGGAAAGTTGCTTCATCACTAAACACAATCTTTGAAACGAAAGATTCATCTGACGCCTAGTCAACAGTGCCTCAAGCGAACAAATGTACAACTAAATGAAACTTTATAGCTCCCTTAATTCGCCGACAGATAGTGCTTAGCTCTGCCTTTTGTCGTTGCAGAGTTTTAATTTCCTAAAGTTGTGGTATTCTTTTTGAATCACCCTGTATTTTACAGTTTTAAGTACTGAACACAAAGACAAAGCCAATTTCATAGAAAATGTACCAAAAGACAAACGAAGATTTTGTTCTATTCAGAACAAGAGCCAGACTTTTACCAAGAATGAATGACTAGAGAACACAAAACAGCATTTTCTACAAGGGAATAAAAATTGTGCAACAAGCTGTCCAAGGACATCAATAAAGGCAATTAAAATCCAAATATTTAAAAAGTCAGTTGAAACAAATTCATACTACTGTTAACAACTATATAGATAACATAGAGTGGGAAACAGTTAAAAATCAAAATAATTTAATAATAAACAACAGTAATTTATAGTATATGGTCATAACTTAATGAATCTAAATATAAAATCCTATACCCAGGATCTATGCTGGATATTTGTAAGTGCTTTCAGTTTTCTTGAGCTCAACGTCTCATTCACTGAGGTGAGATTCTGGCTCACCTTTTTCAGATGAGCAAAGGGGACAACACAAACAATTCAGTAGAATGGCAGAAGTATTGTCAAGGTCCTGAAGCCTGCTGAAAGAGAAGAGAGAGATAAAATCTCTCTCTCTCTCTCTCTCTCTCTCTCTGTGTGTGTGTGTGTGTGTAACACATATTGTTCCTACAATTCATAGTAGGGTTGAAAACAACGGTGTCAAATGTGAAGGCCTTAAAAGGTGACAAAAGGTTCAGGAGTGATATATGAAATTTCATGCTTACCTTGTGAGAATATTGTATTTTTCCACCATCCCGAACAAATTCGTTATGTATGTCTCTCGTAATGCGATCAAATTCTTCCTCTGTAGCAAAACGCTCATTAGGAGTTCCTTTGTCCCACAGATAATTATTTGTCATACCAAGATGAAAACAAAGAACCTAAAGAGAAATGTTACACATTACATGAGTAATGTCTTAATGAAACTACGAAGATGCTATAGTATAATCCTGACTGAATAAATGAATTAGTTATGCACACTTCTACCTGATGTGTTCCAAATTAAATATACTGAAACTTATTTTATAAATCAAATGTGAAGTAAAGCATGGCTTACATTCTATTTTTCTCCTTTAAAGCAGTTATTAAGAGGATAATCATTTTTTGTTAAAATGAAGTATTTCAGAATAAAATCAATCTGCATTGCAAACTTACTTAATGTCAGTAACACATCTCACCCATTTGAGACATTAGCAGATTGTGTAGAAGTAGCTGGATATGAAACCAATCAGTCACATAGCCACATAAAATGGAAGATAGGTACAACAGAAACTGGATATATAATTCATCTGTCATAAAAAGGACACTGTGCTGCATGTGGCTCATACTGCCCTTATTTTTGAAGTGTGGCCCTATTTCATTTTGCTATAGCTGTGTAAGTTGGTATGTTCAAGTTCCACCTCGCATTTTATGTTTTATGATGTATGGATGGATGGATTACATACACATTTAGTGTTGGGTCCATTTTCTATTTTATATAGCTATATGATGAATATGTTCCACACCCAGCTACTTTTACACAACCTGATGAAGCCCCCCCCATAAGAGCAAAACACATCATTCACATTACATAATTTCACAACCAAGACCATTTTTATTCTGAAATACATTCAAAACTGGTTCCTGTAACACCCTGCCACAATGGAATGGTATACTTTTTAAAATGAAGTATTAAATGGTGCTTATGAGTATGAAGTGTATAGCTTACTTAGACATTTTAAATGTATGTGTGCACACTACTGATGGCATGATGTGATTGGTATTTGGAAATTTTCTAAACAGGTAGTTTTATCTTCTCTCTGACTATTTATAAACAAATCAGAGCACATAAAACATTAATTTTTGCCTACTGAAACACTAATTCTTTTTCTATTTTAATTTGACAAATTAAATTTTCTTTTGTGATAAGAAAGTGAATTACAGGCAATCAGTTGCAGAAATGAAAGGATTATTCATTTCTCCATCTGACTGGCTGTAATTCATTTCATATTCCCATAAAGACTCCATTCAACAGTAGCTATATCCAACCATGTTCAAGGTTTTAAAACACACGTGTTTATTGTTTAAACCAGTTAGTTCATTGAACAGACAGTTAAAATGTCATCTGTCAAGCGTCTGTACCTAATCTCTAATCTGCAGGTCACAGTGCATAGCAGAAAGTACTTCATATCAGTATTACTGATTTTCTGTCTTACTGCATCAGCATATTGAGTGAATGAAAAAGAACTATCTATGTGCCACTGTACATGCCCTAGTCTCTCTCTGTCTTATCTTCATAATCCCTGTGTGAAATGCAAAATGGTAGCAACACAGTGGTCACATAGTACTCTTCAAATACAGATTCTCTAAATTAAGCCAGCAGATACAACAAGAACTATGTTGTCTTTCTTCCAAGGATTCCCATTTCAATTCCCTGAGCTGTTACATTAAACAATTTAAAGTTATTACATATTTTGAAAACAATGATGATTTGGTACAATAGCTGTACATCACTATATTAAAACTACGAATTTCAGGCAAAAGGCAGATGCAAGGTGACTTAGACCTGATTTCTAACCTGTGTGATGAACGGCTGCTTGATCTAAATGTAGAAAAATATAAGTTAATTCAAATGAGTAGGAAAAACAAACGTGTAATGTTTGAAAACAGCATCAGCAGTGTACTGCTCGACACAGTCATGCCGATTAAATATCTAGGCGTAATGTTGCAAACCGATATGAAATGGATCAAGCAAATAAGGATGGAGGTTGAGAAGGTGAATGGTCGACTTCAGTTTATTAGGAGAATCTATGGAAAGTGCAGTTCGTTCCTAAAGGAAACCGCATACATAAAATTAGTGTGGCCCATACAATACGAGACTGGAATAGAAGGGAGAACCGATAGAGGTACTCGAGGTACCCTCCGCCACACACCGTCAGGTGGCTTGCGGAGTAAGGATGTAGATGTAGATGAGTACTGCTTGCATGTTTGGAATTACCACTAGGTCAGATTAAAGGGAAACAGTGAAGTAGTTTAGAGAATCTGATTCAAAGACTGCTATGCTGCTAATGTTCCATATTTCACATAAGGATAGTTGCTGATAAATTCAATCAGGATGCAAGTAAAGAGGAGTAGCCCAACATATATTATCTGCATCTATTGTAAATGTTTTATAACAATTTTAATTAGCCTCAAAACATTTTAGGAAGCTAGAAATTCTTACCACAGGTTTTTGTTGTACCTTAATAGAAATCTCATTTTGTGTATTTGCTTCAGTTCTTAAGGGAATAAGCAACTTTTTACTCCACAGATTAAAAGACAATTATCAGGCTTAATTTAAAGTTATCTGTTCACTGTCCTGTAACACATTTCACAGTCCAAAATGCAGCTCCACTGAGAAAGCTGTTCTCAAACACAGGATGAGTTAGTTGACATTCGTAAGCAGATGGAAATCACCCAGACTGCTGTCAAACGGTTGGCAGCTACTGGGAATCAGTGCATTGAAACAGCTCCCAAGAGCCATGAACCTATGATACCAATACCAGAGGTACCCAAAGTGGTAATGTCTCCTATGGATCCTATCTCCTCTGCGGAAAGTACAGGATCTGTTGTTACTCGACCACTTGCCTGCAAGTGGCACGTCGATGGTTGATCTGGGACGGCTGTACAGGGTGTACAAGGACTCAGAGTGTTGCACCAATTCCCCTAATCAACAAGTCTGAGGTGCTGTTGTTCACAGAAACTGAAACCGAGCCAGTGGGACTCGCTTCACCTGTTTTGGGGAAATCTGTTTTGTCTGGTTTCAAGATGTGACGAAAGGATAGGACTCTATTAATCATTGGCACTTCAAACATACAGCAAATGATGGTACCTCTTAGGGAAACGGCAGCAAGGGACAGAAAAGGACACTAGGTGGACTCAGTAGGTAAGGCTGGGGGCCTCATTCAACAGGTTTAAGAGGCTATTCCAGCAGACATTGAGGGAACAGGATGCCACCAATTGCAGATTGTCATCAGAGCTCCAAGGTCATACTTGCACCATTCCAGTCACTGGCAGAGAAGATTGAGAAGACCAGCCTCGTCCATGCAGTTTAAACAAAGCTCACAATTTGCGGCACTATCCCCAGAACTGATCATGGCCCTTTGGTTCTGTGTCGAGTGGAAGGACTGAACCAGAGACTTCAAAGGTTCTGCAACAAGCTAGGCTATGACTTCCTGAACTTGCACCATACGATTGAGGACTGTAGGGTCCTCATAAATGGGTCAGGTGTGCACTACACATCAGAGACTGCTATTCAGGTAGCTCACAATGTGTGGGGTGTATGCAAGGGTTTCTTAGATTAGATGGATCTCAATCCAATTCAGGTAACGATAGACATTGGAAACCCAGAAGTATCAGTGTAAGATTGAAAAAATGGTTCAAATGGCTCTGATCACAATGCGACTTAACTTCTGAGGTCATCAGTCCCCTAGAACTTAGAACTAATTAAACCTAACTAACCTAAGGACATCACACACATCCATGCCCGAGGCAGGATTCGAGCCTGCGACCGTAGTGGTCCTCGGCTCCAGACTGTAGCGCCTAAAACCGCACGGCAATTCCGGCCGGCGTAAGATTGAAAGAAATGCCTCCCACAGGTGAGAGTATTAAAATCATAATGGTTAACTGCGAAAGCATTTGCAATACAATAGAATAGATGTTTATTGTCTCTTAACATATCATTTCAAAGTCACTGACTTAATGTACAGGTGACTCGTCAAAACACAAAAACTGGTTTACAGTTTTTCTTAGTAATATAGTAAACTGTACTGGATATGTAATTAATACGCAACTAATAATTTTTCTTAATAAGTAACTAACTTTTAAAAATTAACAGTTCTAACCAATTGCACTCTCCTGCTCAAATGTTCAGATTATCCTTAATGAATTCTACTGAACAGTAACTTTTCTGAACTCATTTCTCACAGAAGGTTTTTTCCAGTGTTTCTATATGTAAACTGCGCAACTCTCTTCCTTTCACTTTGTTATAAATTTTCATACACATATACGGAGTTTGAGCATAAAGTTTTACATGGTAGGTGGGCAGCATAAAATTATTTTGATATCTGCTGTTGTAATCATGTTGAAAATGATTTGCTACAAATGGATCAGGGTTACTATGTACAAAGATAATCAGCTCATAGATGTATAGTGAGGGAATACTTAATATAGTTAGATTTTTTAGGAATGGGTGACATGATTTTCTTCATTCTACATTGGGCATATTTCTAATGACAGTTTTCTGAAGCGAAAATTTGACACACCGTAGTGCCTCGAGAATTTCAGTGCAAATTCTAAACACACTCGGCCCCCCACCATATCGAACACCTGATATTTTAAATATAAGTAAGAGAACAGAAACATATCTACTGTGCCACTGGTTCCTCTGTACAGGTTGGAAGTTTGTAATGAGAAGGTGATAAGCGGGGCAGTCAAACGGCGCAGACAAGTGTTTGCTGCAAGCATCACAGACGCATCATGAGACGACATGGAGTAATTAAATGCTATTCTTTGTTGTGTTAGTGATTGTGATTGTTGAAAAAAAGAAAAACAAACAATTGACTGTAGGCTTTTAACTTACTTCATGTCTTAGCTCTGAACGAAGCAAGACACATGAGATGTCCATAAATTATTTGGTATTAAAACCAGGCAATTGTGATTATGTTTAATTGTATCTAATGGGTATTGGTGTACTTGACTTGCAAGAGTTTGTATGCTTATATGAAACTAGTGGAAATTGAGAGAGAGATAGTATTTGTTTGGTTCCTCTAACCAGCATTATTTCTTCGGAGAAGTTGTGGAGATCGACGCAGCCACATATCCAGAGAAGAGGATTGGCTAAATGTTTCAAGTAAGTCAACTATAGTAAGAGAAGTGTGAGGTCCGCAATCCAGCTTTGCACCACTTCTCGTCGTCAAAATCGTTAGAAAACACGGATTGAGTTACTCAAATACAATTCTGTACCTTATTATTGATTCAAAGTAGCTGTGATACACTACTTTTCTTATGTCCATACTGGTTGTATTGTTCAATATCCTCACTGCAAATGTTTAGCTATTTAATTTATTTGCAAGATACTATATATGTGAGACCATGGTAGATTTTTACCCAGTTGCATTCCTAGGAATTTCACACAGCTATCTTCCTGCAAATCCTGTTTTTTGTGGTTGATATGAACATTATTTAATTTTGCTTGTTTTGTTTTAAACTGTGTTAACTGAGTCCTTTCCAATTTGAACCCATTTACATCAACTTTTATAAAGTACTTAATCCAGTTTGAGGAATTTGGTCAGTACTGTTACTTTCAATGATCACAGATGTATCATGTGCAAATAAAACTGACACTGAATGTTAAGTGGTAGGTCATTTACGTAAAATGGAAACAGAATGGGAGCTAAGACAGAATCTTGGGGTACGCCTTGTGAAATGGTTTTCCATTTTGAAGTATAAGTTCTTTTTATCTGATGATATGACCACTCTGTCTTCCACTGGTTAGGTTGGACTTAAATCATTCTAATACAGTGCCCTAATTCCATATTTTTCCAGTTTACAGAGTAGCAAAGAGTGTTTCACAATATCAAAGGCCTTTGATAAGTCACAAAAAATTTCTGTGGCAGGCAGTGAGATGTGCAGAGAGAAGCTAATTTTATCTACAAAATGGTTTATAGCAGACACTCTGGTTTTGCTTTTTTGAAATTCATATTGATTTTATGAGAACTTTTTCAAATATTTTTGATAGTAATGGAAGAAGACAAATTGGGAAATAGTTTCCCTATATGTTCTTTTGCGTCTTTTTTGAATAGTGGCTTTACTACTGTGTAGGTAAGTGTGTCTGGGAAATAACCTTCTCGAAGGGGCTGGTTAACTATTGTACATAGTGGCTGTGCAATTATTTTAGACACTGTTTTAATTTGCAGTGATAGTATCAAATTTTCTGTATCTTTTACAGCAGTTTTGCTGAATTTACTGAAAGTTAATCTTCAAATGACCTTACATTTCTACATTGATATTTGATTTGTTTACGTTTATGAAGAATTCATTAAATAATTGTGAAATCTGAGCAGGATTTACAACAGTTTTGTCCTGTACCTGGATTTCAGACCGAGCGAGGTGGCGAAGTGGGCAGCACACTGGACTCACATTCAGGAGGATGGCGGTTCAAATCCATGTCCGGCTATCCTGATTTAAGTTTTCAGTGATTTTCCTAAATTCCTTCAGGCAAATGCCAGGATGATTCCTTTGAAAGGGCATGGCCGAATTCCTTCTTCATACTTCCCTAATCCAATGGGACCAATGAACTCACTGTTTGGTCCCTTCTGCCAAATCAACCAACCAGCCAACATTGATTTCAGAAACATTGTGGCCTCTAGCTATGGTACCTGTTTCAGCTTTGATCAATGACCATACTGTCTTTGATATGTTTTCACTATCCAAAATAAAACTATTATTTGTCAGTTCTTTTACTGGATTTACAACTGTTTTAAAAGTAGTTTTGTAATTTTTTTACATAGGTAATAAAATCCGGATTTTTTTAAAGTTTTAGTTCCCTATGAAGCTGTCTTTTTCTTGCACTAGGGATGTTTATTCCTTCAGTAATCCTATTTCTTTTATGAAATACAGTACGGGGGAAAGTTTCATTAAAAACATGTAGGAAGTTTTCAGAAAGTAGAAAAATTTTCAGAGCACCTTATTTAATCTGTGATGGAATAAGGTCATATATTCTGCGGAGAACAGGGCTTTTTTTTTTTTTTTTTTTTTAAAGGTTCTATTGTTTTTTGTAACTCCATAAACAGAGCACAGTGATCAGGAAGCACTAAATCTAAACAAAACTTATTTGCCTCATTATGAGTATGATTGGTTAAAATATTACGGTATCTATACATGTTGCAGACATTTCTTTTACTCGAGTAAAATCAGTGAAATTGGCACTGAAACCTAATATTTGAATCATGACAATGAATTTTGTTTCATTGTTGGCTTCACTGGCTAAATCTCTGTTGAAATCAGTAGTTACTATGACTCTTTCCTTGGTTCCCTTTTGGAGCTTTTGCAACAGGCACTGGAATTTCAACAAAAATAGTTACCTTATTTCCGCACCTGTAATTCTATAGACCAATAAAATTAAAATATTTTGCCCTAACTCTACACAGCAGCTTTCAAATATACATTCTTCATTACGGGAATCGAAATCAAATCTTGCTTTATACTCCTTTGATCTATCCACAAGTATGTATGATCCTCCCCGACTAAAATTAGTCCTACAAAAGCTGATGGCAACATAAACATTAGGAAGGTTATTTAAGATTTCATACTATCCTTTGTAAGCAAGTGTTAATTCAAGCATACAACCTTAATATATTTATTATTTATGACAAAATGATTTATAAGTCGTTAACTTTTGTTTCTCCGTCATTTGTATAGTTTGAGCTTGACCCCTTTATATTCAAGTGCATTAAGAATGTGTTGTCATTTTTTTGAATATTCTTAATGGCATCTGTTTTGAAATGCGGTTTATGTATTTTCGTTTCAACATTGTCATTAATGTTTGCACCCCCATCTCCGCAGTTGTACATATTAGGGCTGTTGGTAAAACATCGATATCAAAATGGCAATATCACAGTCTAAAGACTGTAGCAATATGGAGTGCCAATAATTTTATTTTATGTTATTTATTTTTCACAACTGTTGGTCAATATTTAAAGTTACTCTTTTAATTTTACTTTCACTGAAGGAGTATTACTACTTTTTGAGCTATCATCACGTCCAATGTTTCTCTTTTGAATGTGTGAAGCAAATACATGTGGCACTGAAGAAAAAGTCCTATTGCCGTAGGAGGTGGTGGTGTGAATGGAATAACAAGATTTCAGATTTTTAATGCAACCAGTGTGCTATTTATTTACATCGGCATTCATCAAAAACAGTTGCTGAAAATGAACAAAAATCTATTGTAATTGCTGCTGAATTTAACATAGATACAGCAAGCAAAACAAGCATGTCAACTAAGTTTATTGAAGTAATTCAAGAATATGGCTTTAGACTAAATTTCACTGACTTCAACAGAGTAAATGAGCAAACAGCAGCATGCATAGACAATATTTTAACAAATAATACATTCGAGGACACTGCTTCTTCTCTTTAAACCTAGGTATCTCAGATCACTCTGCTCTGCTTATAGAATTAATCTTATGAAAAAATAGCAATTAAAAAAAATGGGAGAGATGCTTCATGAAAAGACAGTTCAGTGAAGAAAACATAAACCTGTTCTGTTATAGATTAAATGAGGCAGACTGGTCATTACAATAAGAAAACTCGTGTTCAGAAAATTTTGATAAATTTTTAAACAGTTTTACATGTCGTCAATGAAACATTTCCACCCATAGCCTGCCCAGGAAGGGCAACAAATAAACTAAAGTGGATTACCACTGGCATAAAAATATATAGTAATAGAAAGAGAGAGCTACATACTGAGCTGAAATCAAATAAGACTCCTGAGTTCATAAACTATGTTAAAGTGTATTAAAAACTATTTAAGAAGGTTGCAAAAGCAGCAAAGGAAATGGAAAACACTAAATTTATTTTTAAAAAAAATCCAAGGCAGTATGGACAGTAGTCAAATCTGAACTTGGAATCAAACCTAGCAACCAGGAAATCTCTAAAATAGAGGTACATGACAAAATAATTGTACATCCAGCTGAGATATCAGAAAATTTTAATAAATTCTTCATAAATGTAGCAAAATCTGATGTTGATGTAGACTCTTATCAAAATAATATACATTTGTTTGGCTCAAGTCAGAGCAAGAAAGAGAGCCTACTTAAATTTAACAAAGTAACAGTAAAAGATGTAGAAAAAACTATACTAAACCTAAAAAATAAAAATTCTGTGGGATGGGATGAAATACCTGCCAAAGTCATTAAAGCAGCTACAAATATAATAGCATACCCATCACACAAATTAATTAATTAATCACTTGAAGAAGGTTACTTTCCAGAATTTCTAATATATGCAGACCTGACCTACATATGATTCAGTCCAGAACTACCTACTACCAAAAAAGTGTTTTAAATGTTGGGATACAAATGTATAATAATTTACCAAATGAAATCAAAGCAACAAAGAACCCAAGAGCCTTCACACATAAGTTAAAAAAATATCTCTTGGACCATTGCTTTTATGCAGTTGATCTTTTTTTTTTGAAAGGGGTTAAAAATGTAAACAATATGATAAATGTTCAGTTAGGTCTGAAAATTATATACTGTGCATGTCTATGAAATACACTGGACTACTTTACTATTACGTTTGTATTGGCTGTTTGTATTTGTATACAACATTTGTATTTACTGTTTTGTTAAAGATAGCTAACTTCCTCATTGCAAAATAGTGTAAAATCAATTTATTAAATATTACTTGCAGATATGTTCCCTTGACCTGTCCAATATCGTATGTACAACCTTACAATTCTATGTTTTGTATTAACTGTTTTGTTTAAGATAGATAATTTCCTTGCTACAAAATAATGTAAAAATCAATTTGTAAAAATTACTTGTAAATAGCTCTCTTGACCTATCCAATATCATATGTACAGCTGTACAATACTATGATTGCCTGGATCAATAAAAATACAATACAATACAAGTCAAACCAGTATTTAAGAAAGGCTCCAAAGATGGTATGGGAAATTACCGTCTAATTTCCCTTCTCCCTGTGTTTTCTAAGATATTTGAAATGATAGTTGCGAATTCAAATTCAAAATTTCTGCTACAAATACAATGTAATTTCAAAAAATCAGTTTGGATTCCAGGCAAAAGTTCAATTCATGCAATCAATGAATTTGTAACTAAAGTTAGTTCCACTTTAGGCAAGTCACAAAAAGCTTCAGGAATCTTCTGTGACTTATCCAAAGTATTCGAATGTGTGAATCCCTCCTTACTACTACATCAAATGAAAAAATTTGGAATTATCGGTAGCGCCTTACAGTGGTGTAAGTCATATCTAACGGAGAGAAAGCAAAGGGTTGTCATAACATCAAACAAAGGGAAATATTCCTCGAAGTGGAGAACCATCTCAATTCTGGACCCAATCCTCTTTCTTTTTTATGTAAATGACTTAACCATAAACATAAATATAGTAAGTACCAGCAGAAAATAAAAACACAGAAGAAATACCTAAAAACGTCAGAGAAACTCTAGAAAACCTAGATGTTTGGTTCCATCTAAATGGCCTAAAGCTAAATATTTCAAAAACACAGCTGATGCAATTTAAGACAAAACAGTCTCGAATAAATGATATTCACATTATGCACAGAAGCCAGGAGCTAAATGAAGCAGAGCATGTTAAATTCTTTGGAATGCAACTGGACAGAAACCTATCATGGTCCTCACACACCGATTATCTAAAAAAATTGGTTCAAATGGCTCTGAGCACTATGGGACTTAACTGCTGAGGTCATCAGTCCCCTAGAACTTAGAACTACTTAAATCTAACTAACCTAAGGACATCACACACATCCATGCCCAATGCAGGATTCGAACCTGTGACCGTAGCAGTCGCGCGGTTCCCGACTGTAGCACCTAGAACCGCTCGGCCAATCCAGCCAGCAGATTATCTCAAAAATAAACTAAACAGCCTGGCATTTGCTATGACAATCTTAGCCAATGTCACTAGTATCTCGATGATATTTGATGAGTTTCAACTCCTCAAACATCAATATGATGCATTACTGGAAAAATACCTACAAAGTGAACCTGGAATACATAACACTCGCACTCTTCTTTATAATTCAAAACAAAATGCAGTAACTAATAGTCCTACAGTGCACAATTTGAAACCAGCAACCGTTAGCATCAATATTCCGCCAAAAAACAATACTTCTGCAAAAAAAGGCACAACAGAACGGAGTGGAACATCCTTCAACTGCATGAAAACAGTTACTGGTAGTCAAATGATTCACATCAAGCATAAAAACAATATACTGCTGTTATCTGATAGTCATGGGCATGGGTGTGCATCACTCTTAAATGCATCTTTCAACTACAGGACGTCAGCAGTAGTAAAACCAAATGCATGCTTTGAAAATGTTGTCAGGGAAGCAGTCGAACTCTCCAGGGGTTTCACTTTGGACGACTTAGTGGTAGTTATTGCAGGTTTTAATGACAGTAACAGAAGCACAGCAGTTTTTAAAATGAGTGTACAAAGATTAATTTCAAGAATGTGTCATACTAGGCTGCTACTGTGTACAATCCCATACAGATACGATAAGCCAGAAAACAACTGTATGGTGTACAATCTTAACTGTATTATAATGGACCTAGCATCTCCATGTACAAACGTCACTGTAATCGACTTGAACAAACTTCTACATAGAGAAGACTACACAAAACATGGGATGCATCTCAATGCAAAAGGAAAACAGAAAGTATGCAAAACTATCGCTACTTCTGCTAGGTGCACATGGAGGGCAACATTGACAAATGTAGCTACCTCCTCAGTAAACTGCAGTCATATGATGACACCAGTTTTGGGACAGGGTGTCCATATGATAAACAGAAGTGACACTGTTATCCAGTCCACTTCTCAGCAGAGAAGAAAGTCACCAGAAACTGTCAGCACACCAACTACACATATAAACAGAAGTGAAACCATTATCAGGTCCACTTCCCAGCAAAGAAGAAAGTCTCCAGGAACTGTCAGCACATCATCTACACATATAAATGTCATGATGTCATCTCCAGGTCAAGTGGGTCAGTTAAAAGGAAGTTTTCAGTCAGTGAATAATAACATTTAAAGAGCAGATGATTTAAATGTAAGTGTTCAGCCAGTGAGTGTAAGCAATCAAGCTGTAAAAGTGAGAAAAGCAAGTACACAGGACATGAGCGAAAACAAACACGCTACTGTATGTGCATCTACTAGAGTGAGAAAAGCTCCACAGAGGAGCAGCGATTTTTTATGGATGGCACCAGGGAAATCATCTCGTCATCATCTGGATCCAACACAACCAATAAACTAGCCAGAGATGTAAGTACTCAATCAACAAGTGACAGAAGAATGTACAAGCAAAGTGAACAAACTGATATACTGCTACAGAGGAATCCAGACCTACCCCTTTGTGAGGATGACTCATTATTATTTGTACATATCAGGTCATTAAGAAACAAAACTGATGACCTGAGTTTTTTGTTAGGAGTGAACAAGAATATTATATTATGTATCAATGAACAGTGGTTAAGTGAAGGCCAACTGCAGTTGTATGTACCCCCAGGCTTTGATTTAGTAACAGGTTATTGTAGACCAAAACACAACTATGGGGGAGCCTCTATATATGTTAGTAGTGGTATAGACTTGGATTAAAGCGCCCTTAGTGTTAATGATTACTGTATAGAAAATGTACTGGAAATAGCAGCAATGTTACTGCCCATGTTAAAACTCATAATTGCGTCTGTATACCACACACCTGATAATGATGTTGAAGTATCTGCACAGGCCTTACAGAAATTGATACTACACCTCGATAAGTGGTCTAAATATAGGATTTTAATTTTTGGTGACATAAATATTGATTTAAGGCAGAACACACCTAAACAACTTAATCTTCTGAATATGCTAAGATCACATGACCTGCACTGCATTAATGAAAACTCAACAAGACAGTCTGCCTGCCTTGATAATGTAATCACAAATGTTGAGACAAATCGGTATGAACTAGGGCTATTCAATACTCATTTTTTATCAGACCATAAAGGTATTTGGTAAAAATTGATAACAAAAGAGCCAGCATCTGTCTCCAATAAAATTAAGTACATTAGGCTTTTGAATGAAGAGAACATTGATAACTACAGAACACAAATAAAGATGACAAGTTGGAATTACATTCTGCTGGAAAGTAAGCATATTGAAAAAGCGTTTACATTATTCATTAGTGCATTGTCAGATACATTTAAAACTCTCTGCCCTAAAGCAATGAGAAAAAATAAGGGAACTATGAGGAAACATGGTCTCACATCAGTGCATAACTGGTTCACACCTGACTTACAAAGGCTCAGAACTCTGTTAATGATTTCCTATGACAAATCAAAAAATAGTGAAGCTGAAAAAGCAAAATACATAAGTTTGAGGAACAAATACAAGGCAGAAATTAGGTTAAGCAAGTACAAGGCAAATGATAAGTCCCAAAATAAAGGCAAAGCTGCCTGGACTGTTATCAAGACTCATCTGGGTAGAAATAGAGATGTTAACAAAAATAATTCATGTGATGCTTGTATCACACCAGATGATTTCAACACCTTCTTCATTAATGCTGCCAGTACGAATAACAGTGCTCCAATGAACATATCCATAAATGTGACAACAACCATATCTCAAATAATAGAAATTCATTTCTACAAAATTTTGAGGATATGGTTCCTGTGTTTAAATAGAAAGAAGTAAAAGTAACAGACATTAAAACTGCAATAGCAAAATTAAGTTATTCAAAATCAGAAGATATTTATGGTCCCTCCAATTTTGTAATTTTAAAAAAATAGCAAATGTAATAGCACATCCACTCTGTTCTCTTATGAACCGGATGTTTGTCAGTAGCTGCTTCCCTTCATTCTTAAAAATGGCAGTAGTTACTCCACTGCACAATAATTACCATCCAATCTCCCTTGTACCCATCATATCAAAAGTAGTGGAATATTGCATACAGCTCCAAATCAGTCAACATCTGTCTGTGAATAATATTCTTAGTGAATCTCAGTATGGCTTCAGGTCCAGCCTGTCAACAGCAAAAGCAGTTGAAGATGTTCTTTCATATATATTGTCATCATTCGAATCAGGATTATCAGTTAATGCCACTCTTGTGGACCTCAGCAAGGCATTTGACTCTGTCAGTCACAGGATACTTCTAGAAAAACTACACTGCTATGGTATTACAGGCTCAGAACTCTCTCTGATCAGATCCTATATGAGTGACAGAAAACAAATTGTGCATTTTAACAATATGAGGTCAAATGTCTTGGATATCATGAAGGGTGTACCACAAGGCTCTGTGTTTGGACCTTTACTTTTTATAATATATGTAAATGACTTGCCCAGCACCATGTTATGTGAATCCACACTCTATGCAGATGATACAACTTTTGTTAAAGCAGGGAAAGATTTAGGAAAATTAAACGAGGAAAGTGAGGCTCATCTCAGAGCAGCCATCAAGTGGTTCCAACTCAATGACTTGCATATAAATCATGAAAAAACTGTAAATATTCTCTTTAGCTTGTGTGTTAAGAGTGATAAGATTGATTGTGTCTCAGCTTAACTACTTGGGATCCACCTTGACTCAAAATTAACGTGGAAGAATCATACCGATTATATTTGTACTAAGTTAGCATGTGTGACATATTTGTTAGGTAAACTAAGGTCACGTGTTAGTGGTAAGTTATTACTCAATGCATACTATGCCTTTTTCCACACCCATTTAACATTTATTTATTTATTTAGCATCCAATAGATCACACATGTGATATAGGATTTGTCATTTGATTACACGTAACACATAACAACCCATACACATAATAAATTGATAAACATATACAAACAGCAAACAAATTACATACACATAGTACATAAGTAGTGTACAAGAACTTATTACCCAAAAACAAAAGTATGCCACTTTGTTGTGGGGAAACGCACCCGGAGCAAAACAAGTTTTCATTTGGCAAAAGAAGGCAGTCAGATGCATCCACGGAGTCAGAAATAACAAGTCTTGTAGACCATATTTCAAAAATCTAAAAATACTAACAGTTGCAGCCCTCTTTATACTAAGTTGTCTGATACACACAAAAGAAAACCAACACATTCACAAACTACGACAATCTATCCATCACCATGACACATGTATAAAACAGCAAATTGACATTCCAGTTGCTAGACTAAAGAAAACTCAAGATAATTACAGGTACATGGGAGTAAAACTAGTTAACATGTTGCCAATAGAGGCACATAATGTGTCACTGAATGAGTTTAAAAGTGTCACAAAGAAATGGCTTAGCGAAAAAGCTTTTTATGCAATAGAAGAGTTCATAATGTGCATGTACAGAACATGTGCATGTGCATGTACAGAACACTAAAGATGCTCTTAAGTACCGGTACTAATATAGTTTCACTTAGATTAAACTTATAAATGTAAACATAATGCAAATGCCTTGTGCAGCATCAAGGACAAATTTTTGTATCTTATTAGACAATAATGATCTACAATATATTACACCATTTCTGTTAGTTATGTAAACTGTATATGTAAACAAATGACGACATCAATAGCATTTTAATGCCTAAAGATGGGTAATAAAATAAGTAAATAAATAGTAGACACACAAAAAAGTAGTATACCATAGTTTCTTTGAGTCAGTAGTGAGATATGGTATTGTCTTCTGGGGGAATGTTAGCAACATGACAAAAATATTAACTTTGCAGAAAAAAATTATCAGCAATCGCAGGCGCACGGGAATAAAAGGGCATGCACACAAATTTATCGAATGAACGTCCAGAACGCATGGGCGTCCGCGTGTCCACACATTGTCTCACAGCGCAGATAGTCTGCCATGAATTCCCTTCTTTGCCAGAGAGTTTATGTTGCGTTTATTGTAATGAAAAGGCGACAGAAAAAGAAAATGCAAAAGTGACTGTAGGTAAAGTAGTATGCAAACAGACGCATGAGAAATATAAAGTGATGACGTTTGGTCTGCAGATTTCAGGAGGGGGTCACAACAGATTTTAGATTTTCTGTTTGCGAAACTGCAGCGATAAGGCTGGCAATAAAAATTTTGTGAGGTAGTAACTGGCAACTTATATACCTGTTGCAATTATTTATTCCTCATTGCAAAAACAAATCACATCAATTCTATCAAATTTGAAGCTTGTACGGTAATGTGAGAATTGTAACTTATTATTTAATTCTTCATACCTCTTTTCACTTCAGGAAATGCCTAATCTTGTAATTAGTGGCGTATTTTGTTCCTATGCAAAATTAAAATATTTATATCTATTAGAATCTATAAGAACTGTTCTGTATTATTAAGACCCGTTCCATATCCATGCAATACTCTTGCATACTGGATCAACGGAACCCAAATAAACAAATAAAAGTGATTATTCCTGAAACTGAGAAATATGTATGGGTGGTTCTTAGTCGTTGTGTGAAAGTTAATTTACTTTCAATGTGTCATTTGTATTTAATCATGATATATGATATGAAGATTAATATTCTCGAACTCGACAAATTTGGAAATTTTATACATGCCAGAATTCACTAGAACAGAAGTTGTGTTATTCAGTTTCGTATTTTTTGCATCATCAGTGTGCTTCATTTCTATTTTTTGTAGTTTTTTCAGGAGCTACACACACCCCACCGCTTCTTTTCTCCAGATGTCAGGCTCCTCAGTTGTGCTTTTACGTCGCCATAGCACGAACATCTGTCCACAGTTTCCATGTATACTTTTCATAATTGTTTGGCTTATTCTTCTCAGTTTCCCTGTTACAAAACTTATGGTGCATAATTCTTTACAAAAATATGATCGGAGACTTAGTATCTAATGCGCAACGCTCAGGGCAACACAACTCGAATTTTTATTCAATCTTCAGAAGCGGCATTCGACACGACTTTTTTCTTTGTCTGTAATTATCTGTAAACTTAAGCGTGCTTCCTTTGGAATCAACTGACATTACTGCATATAAATCGCTTTACAGCATAACCTCAACAAACTACACAATCAAACACATACGGACCCCAGCTGCTTGTCTTCTGCTAAAAAGCGCAGAGATTCCACCGAAGGCGGTTAGCAATGCGCTTTACGCACGGGCTCCACTTCTATGAAATTATGCATGCACAAATGCGCATGCATAGTTGCGCTGGTGGAAATTTATGTGCGTGCGCAAAGTGGTCATACCTTTATAGTTATTTCTAGGTTCGACGTATTTTGCATTTCTTTCTGCAAGATCTTCGTCATTATAATAACTTTTTTCGTTTTTCATATCACTTTTAACATTTGAATTTGACTGTTTTTGTGGTCATTTTCCGTTACTATTTTCAGGTATCCAAAACGATTTCCATCTAATAGTTTCGCGTTTTCTTGCTTCAAGATTGCTGTTTCTTTTCTGTGAGTCTCAATGTCACTATTCAGTAACTTGATAATTTCGTCTTTTGCGTTTATAGTTTTTAGACGATCTTCACGTTCATCAGTGGAGACTTAAATCATCCAACAATTAATTGGGAAAATTGGTGTGTTGTTCGTGGTGGGCATGATATAATGTCCCGTGAAACATTACTAAATGCTTTTCTTGAAAACTAATTAGAACAGATGGTTAGGAATCCCACTCATAATGGAGATATATTGAATCTAATGGCAACAAATACACCTGACCTCTCTGAAATGTCCACATCAAAACTGGTATCAGTGACCATGGCACAGCTGTGGTAACAATGATTACCAAAGTACAAAGGACAGCTAAAACAAGCAGAAAGATATATATGTTCAGTAAACTAGATAAAAAATCAGTAGTATCATATTTCAATGAGGAACTTAAAACTTTCAGCCCAGATTAGGAGCATGTACAGGAACTCTCCTCAAGTTTAAAAGAATAGTTGACCATGCATACACTGGATAGGTATACAGCCAGTAGAACAGTTCATAATGGGAGGAACTTCCATGGTATATATAGTCACTGTAAAGATACTTCTAAAGAAACAGCGATTACTGCATAATAGATGTAGAACAAAGCATAGGCCTACAGATAGAGAGGTGCTGAATGAAACGTCAAGAGAGAAATGCGTGATGCCTTTAATGACTACCACAGCAGAATACTGTCAAATGATATTTCACAATATCCAAAAAAAAATTCTGGTCATATGTGAAGGCAGTTTGTGGCACCAGAGTTAGTGTCCACTCCCTAGCAAATGAGACAGGAACCATAACTGAGGGTAGCAAAGCAAAAGCTCAAACACTTAACTCCATTTTCAAATGTTTCTTAACCAAGGAAAACCCAGGGGAACTGGACAATTTAATCCTTGTACCACGGAACAGATGAATGAAATAAGTATTAGCATCAGTTGTGTTGAAAAACAGCTGAAATCACTGAAACTGAACAAGGCTCCAGGGCCCAATATAATCCCTGTCAGACACTATACTGAATTTGCGGGTGAGTTAGCCCCTCTTTCAACTATAACCTATTGTAGATCCTTCAAATAAAACCCTAATAACTGGTACAATGGGATGTACCATCCACCATGCAATTTACAGTGGTTTGCAGAGTACAGATTCTACAACAAACCTATCTCAAGGATATGATATGGTAGTTTTGTGGGTCATTCTGCTACCTTTCTTCTGGACAGATGTAACATGTGCTTTCTCCCAATTTCTGGACACAGTTTTTTGTTTGAGTACTCTACGATAAATTATAGTTAGCAGAGGGGCTAACTCAGCAGCAAGTTGGGTGTACAATTCAATAGGAATTCCACCAGGCCCTGTTTAATTTTAATGATTTCAGCTGTTTCTCAACACAACTGACACTAATATATATTTCACTCATCTTTTCAGTGGTGCAAGGAGTAAACTGGGGCAATATTCCTGGGTATTCCTTTGTAAAGAAACATTTGAAAACATAGTTAAGAATTTCTGCTTTTTCGTTACTATCCTCAGTTTCTGTTCTCTCTCATTCATGGGGACTGAACCAATTTTGTAATTTAATTAATTAAATTTACAAAACTGATTATAAAATATACTGCCTTACATTTCTTAAGACCTTCATTTATATTTTGTTCATGAATAGATACAAACATTTATTTAGATAATAATCTTAATTTAAACTTGTCAAGGGAGTGACATCATTAAATCACAGCATGCCTCTCATTGTGGAATACTTAGAGAACAGTCCTTTTCCTCAAGTATTTTAATTACTATTAGCATTAAAATTTCTGGGGGACTCTTCTTCCAGAGAAAATTCCAATAGGAAACTGATCAACCTCTGTGGCAGGAAAACAAAATATTGTTTCTCTGCGGAGAGTACAAAGACCACGATTGAATTGAATTGAATTGAATTTTATTTGATCCTGTAAGATTACATTGTGTACAGTAAATGTACATGTAATATAGGACATGTCAAAGTATTAACATTCTTTATATCTAAAAACAAAGATGATGTGACTTACCAAATGAAAGTGCTGGCAGGTCGACAGACACACAAACGAACACAAACATACACACAAAATTCAAGCTTTCGCAACAAACTGTTGCCTCATCAGGAAAGAGGGAAGGAGAGGGAAAGACGAAAGGATGTGGGTTTTAAGGGAGAAGGTAAGGAGTCACTCCAATCCCGGGAGCGGAAAGACTTACCTTAGAGGGAAAAAAGGACGGGTATACACTCGCACACACACACATATCCATCCACACATATACAGACACAAGCAGACATCTCACAAGCAGACATCTGCTTGTGTCTGTATATGTGTGGATGGATATGTGTGTGTGTGTGCGAGTGTATACCCGTCCTTTTTTCCCCCTAAGGTAAGTCTTTCCGCTCCCGGGATTGGAATGACTCCTTACCTTCTCCCTTAAAACCCACATCCTTTCGTCTTTCCCTCTCCTTCCCTCTTTCCTGATGAGGCAACAGTTTGTTGCAAAAGCTTGAATTTTGTGTGTATGTTTGTGTTCGTTTGTGTGTCTGTCGACCTGCCAGCACTTTCATTTGGTAAGTCACATCATCTTTGTTTTTAGATATATTTTTCCTACGTGGAATGTTTCCCTCTATTATAACCATATTATTAACATTCTTTATCATTTATTTTTCTACACCTTTAGCTTAAATTTTTACATCACTGATAATGAGTAACAATAGATACAGATTTAATGGCATAAGTAGTTCCTATTAATTAGGCATTTCCCTGTAGCAAAGGGAGAAATGTTTCTTCCTAGCACAGGGAAAATAGGGTGCTAAGACCACAGAGAATATTGGTATGACTCCGTACGTCCCCTCCACATTACATTAAAATACACCATATTGGTTCTCATCCCAAAAAATGGTAATAACAAAAACAGATTCTTTGATACCAATATTAATGTTATGATTCCTTATGACTTTTCACTTTATTCAGTCTACCACAGTACACCCTAACAGATACTGCCCCATAGCCAAGGCACAAAAGGTCCTTAGACCACCAATTAACACTTTCATTTCACATATAAATACTTCTGCTTTACGTACTACTATTCACTCACATTTCCCCCCATATGATTGTATAACCAGTTCTCATTTTCTAGCCATCTCCACAAGTTAATAAAATTATATTCTTACCTATCAAAGTTTCTCAAAATTAGTTTTTGCAATCACTGTATTGCCCAGTGTTCATCCCCCAAGTGTTCTCTCATAATATGAAGATCCTGGAGATACTTGAGTACCCTAAATTTTGAGATCTGATACTGATCACTTTGTAAGACTTTTCATAATAACTGGCACATTCTATCTGTATTGTCAGAAATTCTACATTACATTCTGCAACATATATTGTCAGTATTAGCGTGTCACATCCAGTAATAATTCTAGCCTCTGTGTGTGCGCATATTACACTCATGTAAGCCAATAGGACTGCCTTCTACTGCCCCTAGCAAGGTGCCATGGGGGCAGTGAGTGAGTGAGTGTGTGTGTGTGTGTGTGTGTGTGTGTGTGTGTGTGTGTGTGTGTGGGCGCACGCGTGCATGCATGCATGCACTCATTAGCATAAAAAGCTGGCATTGAGGACGGTGCCTCAGAATGCTGAGGGTGTGCAGGAACATGCATAGTCGACATGGAGTTAGTGCCATAAATGAAGGTAGGTAGAGCAGCCAGGTCTGCACCAGGATTAAGGAAATGAAGTGCAATGGGTGGGAGCACCAGATGCCAAGATAAAGGCTTGTTGTTGAGTGTCATCTTGAACTGAAGAGGCCCTGTAGTACAGTTACAGCTGTGTGAGGAACGCGGCCTGAGGCTCCAACTCTTTGTTCAATTCCTAAGGTAGCAGCAGCATTGGTGGTGTCGGGGTGAGTTTGGGATCTGTGGGAGGGGGGGATCGAGTTAGGGAGTTAACTTCAGTAAAAGAAGCTCAGAGTCCAGTTGGAGGCATTGTAAGTGAAGGAGGGTCTGTGATAATATGTCAGAGGGCTCTGATGGCATGCTGAAAGGAGATGTTGGCTGCTGAGAGCATATGTATGTGACAAGAATAAGCAAATATTTGAAACAGTGCAAGGATATGGAAAGCCACACTGGTTGAGGATGATAGCATAAAAGTCTGATGGTTTGGATGACAGTCACTGTTCGGATGTAGTCCCTAAGCCAAAAATCCTCATCTGCATTTTAGTGTGTGACCAAGAAGGAGGAACACTGTGGTGTCACAGCCAGACACCACACTTGCTAGGTGGTAGCTTAAATTGGCCGCGGTCCATTAGTACATGTCGGACCCGCGTGTCGCCACTGTGTGATCGCAGACCGAGCGCCACCACACGGCAGGTCTCGAGAGACGTACGAGAACTCGCCCCAGTTGTACGACGACGTTGCTAGCGACTACACCGACGAAGCCTTTGCTCTCATTTGCCGAGAGACAGTTAGAATAGCCTTCAGCTAAGTTAATGGCTACAACCTAGCAAGGTGCCATTAGCCTTAGATAGCTTGTATCTAAAGAGTCTCACTTGTATCGCCACAATCTCCAGATGTCTCATCAAGAACGATGTATACAAAGGATTAAAAGTTAAGTAGTCCAGAAGCTACGTACTTTTCTTTATAGCATTCATTAAGTCTCCTGTTTCAGACCTCACTCCATCCTTCGTGAGTTAGCGCGTGCATCTTGGCCGCCTCTTTCAATTAGTGTACGTAGTGTTGGCAAGTCTGCCGACACTACAAACACATTACAATTGAAGTGTCCAGGTAGCAAAGAACAACAGTAAGTTTGTTACAATCATGAACAAAATAACACGATTTCTTGAGATGTGAGATGAACTACTTGGTTAGGCTCAAAATCAGTCACTAACCATTGCAGTGGAGTATTATTACACTGATGAGGTCTTGAGCTGTGGTCGAAGGTAAGTGGTCCGGTGTTCGAGCCCTTCATCTGTGTGTGTAGTCGGGTGCTCAAAGATAGATGAAATCCATGAAGGCCATAGTTTGTGGTGAGTGCAGGGTGCTAGAGTAATAACATGGTCAATGGAGGCCATAGTCAACTAATAATACACACACACACACACACACACACACACACACACACAGAGAGAGAGAGAGAGAGAGAGAGAGAGAGAGAGAGAGACTCCTGACCGGCTCAAAAATGATACCCTCTAACTGAGAAGGCACTACGTGCAGTCAGCATAAACCTAGAGTGGAGAACTGGCTGCAGAGTGGTCAGGCGGTGACTTAAATACTTGCCCAGCAGATGCATATTGGTAGAAACACTCAACTCAGAGGGAAAAAGGTAGTGCAGCAATGGCAGTGGTGTTGTGGCAAAGCTTGCACTTCTGCTGGAGAGGCTGGTGACAAAGGGTACTGCCGTGGGTACTGGTGGTTTGGTTGTAAACAATCCAGTATATATCTGTTGATGTGGATTGTTTTTGTGCAATCTCCAGAGGAAATGTTGTTTAATGAGCAGTGCTGCTGTCACCAAAAGTTCACAAACTGTATAGTTAGTGGTTGTTTTACAGTGCAGTAATGTGGAGATACCACACACCGTGACAATGGACTTTCAAGGACTAGTTATCGAGGGCCATCAATAAATTGTACATAAGGCACATTCGAAAGCTACCACGCCTTTTTGATTCAAGGTCATTGTACCTATATTTTTACCTAATTTTAACCTGTTTTGAAAGAATACAGAAAAAGGTTAATAATTTTACATTACTTCACAGGTAATTTTAACAGTTCTACAAAATCCTAAAAATTTAGTGAAATATCATAACAAAATTCTGGTATTTTCATGAAATTGGGAATTATAATAAAAACAAAACCCATTCTTGTTACTTTTTCATAATTTTATTGGACATAAAATACAAGCTAAAATTAAAATACACCTGAAATTAATTTTCTACTTCCTGAAATTATCTACAGCTGATGTAACAATATACTTGGAGTCTGACAATTGCTGTAGGCCCGTGGTGTTGCCTCCCTGGTATCATCAAACTTGTCCCAAATCAAAGAATTCCCAACCCTCTCCCCTGTGAGTGATTCAAGAGAACGAAGGGTGAGGTGACTCCTGAGTCACCTGTGATCCACTCCATGCTGGGCTGGAAGCTCTCTTGAGTAAGTTCCTTGCAACTCTCAAGTGAGCTTGTGACTATTTGTGCTCTCTGTGGAGTACCATTTCTTGTGGTGAAGCTGTGAATAGACTAGTACTTGCAATCTGTCTTTTGAAATCAAGAGTGGGAAAGAAAGGCAAGAGAGTGTTTCCTGCATTAAACAGAGTTCTAAATAACTGCTCTTTCTTTGCTTGCTGTGTTTTTTAATGGCTGAAAATAACTGGTCACAACAATAAGGTATATAAGCATATAAACACACATAACATATAGCATATTTTTCTGCTGCATGAAGTATGCCACAGTTACTAATTCAGCAGCTTGCCCTGGAATCTGATATCACTGGAGAGAAATTTTGGATTGGAATAGCAGCTGCTCTTTTTTTCCTGAGTTGTTGATGACTCACTCCACAGAAAGTTCTACTTCCTTGAATCAGTCCAGGAGAGGATTACCTATCTCTAGTGGCTAGACTACACGGAACGGACTTCTCGGTGTGGAACGGGTGGTAGCTGTCGAAGTGGAGGTACTGGATGTGGTTGGTAAGTTTGATGTGGACAGAGTTATACTGATGTAGCCTTTCCTGAGATGGAGGCTGACACTGACAATAGTGGCTTGTTAGGCTCAGGACGACCAGGTGAAGCGAATAGGACAGAAGATGTTGAGGTCCTGGAGAAATGGGAATAAGGTATTCTCACCTATGGTTCAGATTATGAAGATATCATCGATGAATCTGAACCAGGTGAGGGGTTTGGGACTTTGTGTGTCTAAGATCTGTGTGGCTAAGATGTCCACTAAAGTGCCTGTGAATAGGTTGGTAATAGGATGGTACAGTGTGAGTGCCTGCTGCTGTAACACAGATTTGAGTGATGCTTCCACAAAAGAAGTAATTGTGAGTGAGGACATAGTTGGACATAGTGACCAAAAAAGAGATTGTAGGTTTGGGGTCAGATGCTTGGAAAGTTAATGTTCAATAGTAGGATGGACACTGGGGATGTTACTTTATAGGGAGATGACACTGACAGTGATGAGCGGGGTGCAGCTGGCAAAGGAACTGGAAATGTGGAGAGTGGATAGAGGAAATAGATAGAGTCTTTTATATTGGAGAGAGCGCAGGATACATGTAGTAGGGTGATGTTTATGAACCACAGGGTTTATCTGGATGAGGGCCTGCCACAATGAGAAATCCAACAGGATCTCCAGTCCACCATCAAATCCCTAGGTCCATCCCAGAATCCTGATACTGGGTCACCTCCTCCTCACCCCTACAACTCCTCACACTCCTGCCTTCTACATGATTCTTACAGATCATGAACCCAACCACCCAGGACAGGCTGTTGTGATGGGAACTCCAGCCCCACAGAGAGAATCTCTGCTGTTGTCGATCATCATCTTCAGCCTACTGTCTGTAGCCTGCCCTACTATATTGAAGGCATTAACGATTTCCTCTACCAACATCAGCTACACCTGTCATCTTTTTCGGAGAACAATGTATAGTTTTATTTCCTGCTACAGAAAAATTCTCTTGGGATTTTGGCTGAATTAAAATCTCATGAGCCTTCTGTTATGCCCTCCTTGGTCATTTTCAAGAGAAGTATTGTTTTAGTACATCTGAAGCTGTAGAAGTGTTAACATATCTGTCTTTACTGTAATTAGGTGTGAAATAGCAATAATAATTAAGGAAGAGAAAAATTTAATTGTGAGGGGCAACTGAAATCCAATAGTAGGAAAAGGAATAGAAAGAACAATAGTAGGCAAATACTGACTGTGGGAAAGGAATAAAAAATAACCCCTCCCCCTGCAGAATTTTCCATAGATCATAATTTAATCATCACTTACACTTGGTTTAAAATTCTTGAAAGAAGGCTGTATACTTGAAAGAGACCTGGAAGGTTTTGAATTGATTGTATAATGGTAAGACAGAGATTTTGGAACCAGATTATATACTGGGCACATTTCCAGGGGCACATGCAGACTCTGGCCACAATTTATTTGTTATGATCTGGAGACTGAAACTGAAGACTTGTAAAAAGGCAGAAGGTTAAGGACACGGGACCGGGGTAACTGGAAGAACCAGAGGTTGTCGAGAGTTTCAGAAGGAGCATTAATCAACAGCTGACTGAAAGAGGGGAAAGGAATACAGTAGAAGGTGAATGGGTAGTTTTGAGAAATGAGACAGCGTAGGCAGCAGAGAACAAATAGGTAAAAAGGCATAGCCTAGTAGAAATCTTTGGATATCACAGGAGGTACTAAACATAATTAATGGAAGGAGGAAATATAAAACTGCAGCAAATGAAGCAGATGAAAGTAAATACAACCTTCTAAAAAATGAGATTGACAGGAAGTGCAAAATGGCTAACCAGGGATGGCTAGATAACAAATTTAAGGATCTAGAAGCATATTTCACCTGGGAGAAGACAGATACCACCTACACAGGAAAATTAAAAGAGGCCTTAGGAGAAAAGAGAAGCAACTGTATGAGTACCAAGAGCTCAGATGGAAAACGAAAGCTAAAAGTTGGAAGGAGTATTTAAAGGGCCTATGGGAGAGGAATTTGAAGGTGATATTATAGAAAGGGAAGAAGGCATAGATGAAGATCAGATGGAAGATATCACATACTGCAAGAAGAATTCAACAGAGAAATGAAAGATCTAAGTCAAAACTAGCCTCCTTGAGTGGCCACCATTCCATCAGAACTACTGATAGCCTTGGGAGAGCCAGCCATGACAAAACAATTCCATCTGGTGCGCAAGATGTATGAGACAGCCAAAATGCTCTTGAATGTCAAGAAGAATTTCAAAGGAAGTAGGTTCCAATAGATATGCATATTACCAAACTATCAGTTCACTAAGTCATGGTTGCGAAATACCGGGTGGTTCAAAAGCACTGGACACTAAGCACTGATTTAAACAAAAGATTGGATTTATGTTTCATTCCAGATACAAACAATACTTGCTATTATCTTTGATGTCAAACTGTTTTCCAGCTTCATTAATACATATTTGAAGCATTTTTGGAACACTTTTACATACTCAATTGCACATTGTGGTATCACTGTTCAAATCATGAAATGAGTTGCGTGTGTAGTCTTTTAGTTCAGCAGTGGTCTGAAGCTTTTTGAAAATAAACAGAGTCCTTGACGACATGTCATATGAAAAAATCCATGGTTATTTGTGATATCTGGTGAATGTGGAGATCTGGTGAACGTGGATTCATGTCAATATCTGCCCTTCAACCAATCACTTTTCTTTGAAAAGTTTTGGTTAAATATTCGCAGATGGCATTGGCATAATGTGGTGGAGCACCATTGTGTTGAAAGTAAATTTCTTCAAAGTTTTCAGCACACATCATAAGTCCTGCTATCATATAACTCTGAAGCATATCCAAATAGTTATCTCCTGTCACTGTTCTTTGAAAAAGATATGGTCCAAGTGCACCAAATGATGATATTGCCCCTCAAAACACTCACACCATATCAATTCAGTGGTTGTTCTAACAAAAGATTTCAATTGTCAGTGTACCAGTAAGTGCAGTTATGGCTGTTAACTTGTCCACTTAACTTAAAATTGACCTCATCAGACCACACAATTTTACTACATTGTTTAGGATCATGTTTCTGTTGATCAAGCATCAATTCACAAAACTCAAGATCTCAATCTGGATCATCTTCAACCCACGTTGTAAACGTGAAATGTAAACTTTAAACTTCTGTCTGTGTAACATCCCTTGCACTTATTTCTGTGATAAATCCAGTTCAGTTGCTAATCATGTGGTTGATTTTCACAGACTTTGGGTCATAGCTAAACATTCCCACAGTTCATTTTCCTCAGCTGTGACTGTTGTTGGCATTCTAGATCTTGGTGCATCCATAACAAGTCTATGTTCATCAAACCTATCTCGTATGTCGTACACTGTTTGTCTAGACAGTGGTTTTGATCTAAAGTGTCTTCTCCAGCCACATCGGAGGATGTGACTGCAGCTCAGCAAAGTGTGGGCAACGCAAAGCCGAAAGAGGACAGTAGGTTCCCTGCAAGAAGCACAAAGGAAAGACTGCCACACGGCCGTGGTCTCCTTTATAGTTTGCAGTTTATTCAGAGAAACAATAACACACCAAACCACATTACAAGTCTCCAACAATTGTTGGCTTAGAGTCTACAGTAGGTCTGGTTCTAGTATCTCCACCTCCAAAGTCAGCACCTTGGTCACCATCTTGACTAACTGGTCAGCATGTTCATTCCTGGGATCCCAAGGTGACCAGAGGTCCATACAAAGATGACACCATGTGAAGATGACCAACTGTCCAGCTTGGAGGAGGTCATACAGGAGATCCTGGATAATCACAACCAATGTGTATTGAGGGTAGTACTGGTTGACAGCCTGACTACTACTGAAGGAGTCACTGCCAATGAAGAACAATTTGCCAGTGCAAGAATGAAGGTGGATGATGGCATGACCAATGGCCACGTATGTAAGTGAAACTGGATCGTCCATCGACTACAAAGTCGTCTGTGTATATCAAGTCTGAGCCTGTAAATATGGAAAGGATGTCCAGGAGGAACAGGCAGCGAAAAACAGTGGGGCCTTTTGAGTATTTTGGCCCAAAGGGGAGGTTGAGAGAGATCTCAGGATGGGGTACGCATCATGGGGGCACATGCAGTTTCTCCCTGACAAGAGGCAACAGTGGGGAAAGATAAAGTTCAGAGCACAGACTCTGTATGCAAATTTCACATGCTCAGGAGAGCTATGAACGTGTATTACGTATTTGAGCAGCAGTTGTTGGCACCTGATCTGTAGGGGAAGGATGACGGCTTCCATGAGAAGGTTGTCCCAGGGCTGGTCTGAAAAGCACCTACCACAAGTCGGACCCCACAGTTGTGTATCGGGTCCAGCACTCACAATGCTAAAGGCAATGCTGAGCCATACCACAGTGTCCTGTAATTAAAATGCAACAGGATCAGAGCTTTGCAGAGCTGCAAATATATGGAGCATCCTGTGTCCTAGTTGTATTATTGAAACAGCAGAAAGTATTAAGATGTGACTTGCATGTTTGCTTAAGTTGGCAAAGATGGGAACGACACGTCTATCTGGCATCATAGACCAATCTCAAAAAATGACAAGACCCTACCACATTTAGCATTTGGTTCTAGAGGTAGAGTTTTGGTTGGCGATGGACACTATGACAGTGACAGAAGTGCATGACATGTGTCTTGGCAGCAGAAAACTGGAAGCCGTGGGGGAGGGCCCAGGACTGTTCATATGGCACCTTGCAATCAGCATTCAGCAACACCCACAGTTGAGGAGCAATAGTAGAGGCGAAAGCCACCGGCATACAAGGAGGGTGATACTATAGATCTCTCAGCTGTAGCTAGACCACTGATAACTATTAAAAAAGGGGCAAACTCAATACAGATGGGAAGCAGTGTGAGAAGCACCAACTTGAACCCAGAAAGTATGGTGAGATAAGACGTTACAGATAAAAATTGGGAGTTGGCCCCGGAGGCGCCACTTGTGGAGGGTAGCAAGGATGTGGTGACACCACGTGGTGTCGTAATTCCTATGCAAGTTAAAGAAGACAGTGATTAGATGTTGATGCTGGTCAAAAGCTGACCAAATAGCAGACTCCACCCAGACTTAATTGTCAACAGTAGAATGATATTGATGAAAACTGCCCTGGGATGGAGCCAAAAGACTCCGAGAGTCACGGTACCAACACAGTCATCGGCTCAACATATGTCCGAGCAACTTGCAGGGAACATTAATGAAGCTAACTGGGTGATGGCTGTGCATCTCAAGGAGAAGTTTACCCAGTGTCAGTACTGGGACAAACATGCTTTCTTGCTGTTGATAAGTGTTTCAGCATTAGGTTGTGGATGCAGTCTTGCCCTGGAGCCATGTCAGGGCAAAGGGCTAGGGTACTCAAATATTCTTACTCACTGAAAGGAGCATTATACAATTCCAGATGTCTAGTAGTAAATGGTAAAGGAAGTTACTCTACCCACTGTTTGAGGACATGAAATGCACAATGATAATTCACAAACGCAGAGACTAGAGCATGATAAAAAGCAAAGTGTATCTGGATCAGTGTAGACATCACCATTCACAGAGATACCATACACCCATGGGCTACTAGCTTCCATAGAGGTATCGAATCTCAATCTAAACCTGTGAAGGAGAGGTACGTGGTCCAACGTTAGCAATGTACCCCTGCCAGCATTCTCATTTCTCAGTAATTAAAACTTCCGGACTAAGAGGCCGTGGTCCAATAGTAGAAATACTTCTCCCTGACGTTTCGTTGCCAGCTGCGGGCAACATCATCTGAGGTGAGTCTACGACTGGCTGCTAGGCCGTGGAGGTCCTGTTTATATAGAGCACATAGAGGGCACCACCACTCGTCACGTGTTGTCAACAGTAAAACTATCTCTGGCTGGCGTCATTACTCTCGATCGAAGGTAATCGATTGTCACATCTTTGGTACAGAGTCGATCGCCATATCTTATCTAGCTTCAAGCCTTCTTCTTTCCTGTTAAAATTATTGTGGTGTTTAAAAATCTCTACAACCTCTCTATACATACGTGCATAATAATGTGATGTCTTAGCTAGCGCGCTCGTCTCACTAAATTTTATTTCATGGTCACCCGTTTCAAAAACATGTTCCGCTACAGCCGATTTATCCGTGTGTCCCAGTCGACAGTTCCTTTTATGTTCAGTTAGGCGAGTATTGATACTTCTTTTTGTGGTTCCAATGTAAACCTTCCCACAACTACACGGAATCTTATAGACACCAGGAGTAGCTAGAGGGTGTCGTGCATCTTTCACCGATCTTAAGCATTCACTAATCTTCTTGGTGGGTCTGGAAATTGTTTCAACTCTGAACTTGGCCAGCACTTTCCCGATACGGTCCGTAATATTGTGGATGAATGGAAGAAAAACTTTCCCCACCGATGGTTGTTGTTGTTGCACGTTTTCGGACATTTTTCTTCTGGGATGGAGTGCTCTATCTATCTCCTTGCCAGCGTACCCATTTTTCTGGAAAGCGGTTCGCAAGTGGTTTAGTTCCTCTTGCAAATAAGCTGGCTCACAGATTTTATTAGCCCTGTCCACCAATGTCTTGATAATACCTCTCTTCTGCCTGGGATGATGGTTTCAATCCTTATGAAGATAACGATCGGTATGCATATCTTTTCTGTAGACTTTGTGACCCAGAGTCCCATCTGCTCGTTTAATTACTGAGACGTCCAAAAAATTTATCTGTCCATTACTTTCTGTCTCCATAGTGAATTGTATTTTTGAATTGATGCTATTCAAATGCTTCAAAAAACGGTTCAGTTCTTCTTCACCGTGATTCCATATGACAAAAGTGTCGTCCACATACCGATACCACTTCAAGGGCCTTTTTCTGGCTGACTGCAGTGCTTGCTGTTCAAAAAATTCCATAAAAATATTAGCAATGGCTGGACTTAGAGGGCTACCCATTGCCACTCCATTAATTTGTTCATAGAACTCATTATTATACTGAAAATAAGTCGTGGAAAGGCAATGTCTAAACAAAGCTACTATATCAGTCGGAAATATGTCAGATATGCAAGCAAGAGCTTCGTTGACAGGAACCATGGTGAACAGAGACACCACATCAAAGCTGACAAGAATATCACTGGGGCTGATGGTAATCTCCTTCAATTTTTCGATGAAGTGCATAGAGTTTTTAATATGATGATCAGTTTTTCCAATGAACGGTTGTAACAAAGTGGCAAGATGTCTAGCCAGCTCTTGAGTAGGGGATCCAATAGCACTTACTATCGGTCTAAGTGGGACATTAGGTTTATGCACCTTAGGTAGCCCATATAATCTAGGAGGATAAGCTTCCGTTTTGCATGGATCTTTTTTATCCTCTGAAGGAATAGAAGACTTTTTTATTAATTGATTGGTAACTGTCAACACTTTCGTTGTAGGATCCTTTTTCAACTTTTTATAAGTGGTAAGATCCAAAAGGTCACTGATCTTCTTGTGGTAGTCTTCACTCTTCATCACCACGGTAGCACTTCCCTTGTCAGCAGAAAGTACAATAATACTCTTGTCCGCATTAATCTCCAGTAATGTTTTCTTTTCTCCTTGAGTGGTGGCACCCTCTACGCGCTCTATATAAACAGGACCTCCACAGCCTAGCAGCCAGTCGTAGACTCACCACAGATGATGTTGCCCGCAGCTGGCAACGAAACATCAGGGAGAAGTATTTCTACTATTGGACCACGGCCTCTTAGCCCGGAAGTTTTAATTACTGAAAACGCCGGCCGTGAAAGACTACACGCTATGATTCTCATTTCTGTCATTTTCTGAGGTGGTGGACCTGGTCACGAAGCCATTCAAAGGGAATGAGGTGCTCCATCAACAGATATCTCTTTTGACATTGGGGAACCCGCCTGTGATCTCTAATGGTCATGGTGATTTCAGGGGTCCACCAAAGTTCGTCTTCCAACAGGGGTATTCAAGGAAGAGGGGATCGCTGAGTCAGCTGCTGACAGAATGGCTGCAGTTGTGCTCTGGACAACCATGTCAATATCTCCATGTGGCAGGGTGCAAAGGTGGTGGGGTGGTGGGGGGGGGGGGGTGGGGGTGGTGGTGAAAGCATCCCAACCAGGTTTGAAGAGAACCCTTCTGGATGGCCACCCAGGTGAGTGAAACAAAGGGAGAGCCAAAACGATCAGAAAATGATCGCTGTCGCACAGGTTATTATGGACTCTCCCAGAGAAGACCCAGGCTGCAAATAAAAATGTCAGTGGCCAAATAAGACCCATATGCTACACTGAAATGTGTGGGAACACCAGTATTCAAGAGGCAAAGATCAAGCTCTGTGAGCTAGTTTTCGACAGCTTTACTGTTTCCAGTGGTTATAGTCCCGCCCTCTCAAAGGTTTATGGGCAATGAAGTCAGTATTAGGAAGGATGAGGGGAGCTGAGAAAATAGTGTAGACAATGCATTCTGGGACACCTCATCATTGAAAGAGAGATAAATGTTAGAACTGGTAAATTCCAGAGATGCCCTCACACGAACAGCCGTAACCTCCAAAGTTGTGTTGAGTGGCACATGTCTGTTGTAGACAGAACACAGAGCATACATGCAGATGCCACCCAGTGCTCTTTCATAATCAGTGTGGTTCTTAAAATAGGCCCGACTACCACAGAGGGTAGGGGTCCACATTTCCGAGAATCAAGTTTCCTAGAGAGTGACGCAAAAAACAGGGTTAGTGCACAGAAGATATTATAGTTCAGACAAGTGATAGAAAAAACTGCTGCAATTCCACTGGAGGATCACACTATCAGTATCCTATAGAGGTGAGAAAGACAAGGAGGTATGCCATGCCTCAGTGCTACCTGCTGTCACTGGCTGCAAAGATAGGCCACCAATACACATCTGTTCTGAATCAGGGTGCGTGTTTGGGTCTGGGGTTACGGGAACCACAAGGAACGCTGCCTGAGGTACAAAGGCGGAACATGTGGGGCTAAATGGCATGAGGGCCATCAGATTCTCCCCCTTTTTGGAGGGCTACTACTTCTTCTTCTTGCCTCTAAATGATTTAGAATTCTGGAAGGGCTTGTCTGTTTCAGATTCTGAGACAGAGGAGGAACATATAGTCCTATAATCTGCAATCTGTGACTCCTTCAGCCACCAGCTAGCATCTGGTTGTAGGTCAGCAGAGTCCTGGGAAGGGAATGTCCCGGGGATCCCACCTGGTAAGGGGGTGTAGGGGAAGCAGCAGGAGAAGACAGGCAGCCCCAAGGTCCAGACACAGAAGACACTGAGTGGACAATATTGTTGTAGCATACCATCCATCACTATTGTGTGTGTAAAATATAGGTGATCATATTTTTTCTTGGCCTCTTGATATGTGAGACAGTCTAGGGTCTTCTTCTCCTGGATTTTCTTTTTGCATTTGAAAACAGTGCAGTCTGATGAACAGGGGGAAATGTGCTTCCTACAGCTGACATAGATGGCAGGAGGGGTATAAGGACATTCAAGTGCAACTGATAGCCACAATTCCTACAGACCAGGCTGGCGTTGCAACGTGAAGATGTGTGTCCAAATCACATGCCTTTGCAGAACACATGGGAGAAGAAATATACATCTTGACATCACAGTGACACACCACCGCCCTGACCTTGACCCTCTCAGGCAACAAGTCACCTTCAGTGGCCAAGATGAAGGCTCCAGCATCAAATCTGTTATCTTACGGCCGCTGCTGGACACGATGGACAAAATGCGCACCTCGCTGTTCTGAATTAGTAACTCGTACCAGTTTGTAAAAGGAGATCTCAATGGAAAATGATACCCTGACCCATAATCAGACTTTTACGGGGGTTACAGTGACAGGAATATCACCCAGCTTGTCACAGATGAGCAGCACCTGTGACTGAATGGGAAAGGCCACTGTAATCAGAACAGAGGCACTTTTCACTTTTGAAGTCACTGCCACTTCCTCAAACCTGCCTTTGGGATGTTCAACAAAGAATGGATGCCTTGTAGTCAAAAAGGAATCCCTGCCCATCCTAGAACAAACAAAGTATTGGGGGGAGTATTTCTCACCTTGTCTCTGAACCCCACATTCCTCCTCTACCTTTTCAAATTGTAATATAACTTAGCTTCAGAAGAGATTGCTGGGGTTGTGAAGCCACCAGAAGAAGAAAGTTTAAATCAATTCATGTTGAACTTCTGCTATGGTACCACCAAATCCAAACAGGGGCTTTCCCCACGGTCACCACCCAGCCACAGCAACCGTTATCGGGCGAGTAAAGAATTTCCCAGCATCCCCACGCTCCAGCCACGATGAGCACGTACTCTGTGACTTGTGTGAGGAGTTACCAGCTCAGGCACCAACAGTGCGATCCCTTTGTGGGCCGAGGCTACCACCGTGCAGTCACCCGATGACCCCCCGTCCCACAACAGAATGGCTACCGTGCCGAGTTTTGGGCACAGTACTGTTGCGAGAAAGAAGATTGCAAAAACTGAAAGGAAAAAAGGTAGAATGTATGCCACACTGGGCGAATTTCCCTGCATAATTCACACTTCTGTAAAATTTGGAAAAGAAGTAACAACTGAAGCCCAACAAAGGTACCATATAATTAACAATGAAAAGATGTAGAAGTCCTAAAGGTAAGAAAATGAGTGCTTAAAACACAAACTGGATCCAAGAAAATCCCAGAAAAGGTAGAAAGGAGAAAGAATAGTAGAAATACAGACTTTCAGCACAGAGAGGGAAGTAGCGCTGTGAGGGCTGGGACGCCGTGCTGGTCACGCACGTACTCAGTAAGAGATGTGAGTCCCCTTGGGGGATAGTTGAGGAAGAAGAAAGAAAAACTTTGAAATTTGCCAATGGCAATGTAAATCTGTCAGAGACAGCAAAGGACTTGGAAGAGCAGCTGAACGGAACAGACAGCACTGTGAAAGGAGTATGAGGCGAGGAAATGAAGTTAGGAAACGAGACACTATAAGCAGTAGACAGTTTTTTGCTATTTGGGCAGCAAAATAACTGATATTGGCTGAAGTAGAGGCAATAGAAAATGTAGACTGGCAATGGCAAAAAAAGTGTTTCTTAACAAGAGAAATTTGTTAACAGTGAATATAAATTTAAGTGTTAGGGAGTCTTTTCTGAAAGCATCTGTCTTCTGGATTCACCAGTTGAGCACTGGAGGGAAGTGTGACGGTGTGTGTGTGAGGGGGGGGGGGGGGGGGGGTGAAGGGAGACCGAGAGATGAATACAGTAAAGCAAATTCAAAAGGATGTAGGTTGCAGTAGTTATTCAGACGTGAGGCTTGCACCGGATAGGCTAGAATGACGAGGAGCTGCATCGAACCAGTCTAAGAACTGAAGATCACAACAACAACAATAACAACAGAGATGATAGACAAAGTTCCAAGAATAACAAAGCTATATACTTATTTTAGTATCGTTAATAACAATAGTCAAAATTTTTTAAGTGCTGTTTATATATAGCAATTGTGATCTGTTCACAAATTTAGGGGATGATAATAATAATACCAAACTGTATTATTATATTTTACAAAAAAGTTTGTTCACTTTATACTTGTGTAGAGAATGCAAGTTAACTTGATCTGAGTTTGCTGGGGTGGCTGTTAAATCACATACAGAAATTATCATCTTTATGGGAAATATTTAGTACTGTATCATTTGTAAATCATATACATGGATTCTTCCCCCATGAACCATGGACCTTGCCGTTGGTGGGGAGGCTTGCGTGCCTCAGCGATACAGATGGCCGTACCGCAGGTGCAACCACAATGGAGGGGTATCTGTTGAGAGGCCAGACAAACATGTGGTTCCTGAAGAGGGGCAGCAGCCTTTTCAGTAGTTGCAGGGGCAACAGTCTGGATGATTGACTGATCTGGCCTTGTAACATTAACCAAAACGGCCTTGCTGTGCTGGTACTGCGAACGGCTGAAAGCAAGGGGAAACTACAGCCGTAATTTTTCCCGAGGACATGCAGCTTTACTGTATGAAATCGTTTCTGAAGAAGAGAAATTTGTTAACATCGAGTATAGATTTAAGTGTCAGGAAGTCGTTTCTGAAAGTATTTGTATGGAGTGTAGCCATGTATGGAAGTGAAACATGGACGATAACCAGTTTGGACAAGAAGAGAATAGAAGCTTTCGAAATGTGGTGTTACAGAAGAATGCTCAAGATAAGGTGGGTAGATCACGTAACTAATGAGGAGGTATTGAATAGGATTCGGGAGAAGAGAAGTTTGTGGCATAACTTGACTAGAAGAAGGGATCGGTTGGTAGGACATGTTTTGAGGCATCAAGGGATCACAAATTTAGCATTGGAGGGCAGCGTGGAGGGTAAAAATCGTAGAGGGAGACCAAGAGATCAATACACTAAGCAGATTCAGAAGGATGTAGGTTGCAGTAGGTACTGGGAGATGAAGAAGCTTGCACAGGATAGAGTAGCATGGAGAGCTGCATCAAACCAGTCTCAGGACTGAAGACCACAACAACAACAACATACATGGATTTTGCCATAAATGCATACTGGTATCATACATCATTCTTCTTTTTTTTTTTTTTTTTTTTTTTTTTTTTAATTAAGACCAGGGATAACTGCAGTTTGTCATCAAGCAGCTGTTGTGTAATAATTTTTCTACGTGAAAGAAAGAAAGAAAGAAATTATCCCAATAGAACTGCCGCAGAGTAGTGGGAAATGGTCATGAGTATCAAAACTGCCTTGGCTTTTTTCAAGATGAGTTCTGTGAAGCAACCCAGTTGGATAGAGATGTGGCTATATTTGGCAGACATTGGTATCCGTCGATTAGCGTCGAAGAGGTGCACACCATGGTACAATTATGGTTCCATTGGCAACCGCAAACATTTTTCTATGAAGGTATTGACCATCTTGTCTCACAATAGGGTAAATTTAGTAGCAGTTATTGCAATTACTTTTGAAATAATCAGCAATTTACTTGCTTTTTTCCATCTGCCTCATTTTCATCTGACTGCCTCATATCATTTAAGTATGATACATGTACTTACAAATGTTTAGTATCCCTACATAGCATCTGTGTACAAGTTTTTTAATGGAAACACTGCTGCTTGTAGAAAATATGGTACATGATATACCATCTACAGAGTACCAGACTGAACAATATTTACTTGTGTTTTCACTAAGCTGAATGAAGTGTTTTCACTAAACAGCACAAGACGGCTGTAGTACCCAGCAGTCACATCTCATCTGAATATGCAAACTAGCTGAGTAAGGATGAAGTATATGTCATAATTCAGTTGGTAGAATGTAGTTCTTCAACAAACTCATACACAAATTTTAAAGTGAGCAGTGCTCCAAGTACAAAAATATGTTAGACATTACTATGCACAGCCTCAGTCCTTTTCATTTGCAGCAGTTTCACCACCGTTAAAGAGAAGTTGAAGGTAGATGATTGGCTACTTGCAAACAGCTGAGTAACTACATTAATGACGGTTATTGATGAAGTCATTTTCACTCATGACGGTATCAATAACACTCGTAACTCACTCACTGGTTCAATAAAAACTCATATGCCTTTATGGAGAATTCTTGTCTCAAATGTGTGGTGTGGTGTGATAAGACAATCAGTTGATTGGGCCTATTGCAACACCACGTCATCTTAAAGGGCCCCAATATCTACACTCTTTTTTTTTTTTTTTTAAAAAAAGGTGTTCCAGCATTATTGAAAGATGCTCCTTTGGCTACAAGGATGAGTAAGTTCTTCCAGCATGACAGGGACCAGCACTAGCCACCAGGTGACACTATTTAAACCCACGATCCCGCAGACAATGAATCGGCGTAAATGGCCACATTTCTTGGACACCCAGAGTCAGTGGATTTCAGCCCTTTCGATTTTTGTTTGTCACGATGGTTGAAAGGAATGTCTGTGAGGATCACTGAAAACCAAAGCCTTTAATGTTATGAATATCAATGACCTCATAAAAGACTGCCTAAACAACCCCAAAAGAGCTACATGTAGTATTGCCAAGAGTAATCAAAAGAGCATTGAAGTTGTAGGTGGAATGTATGGAGGTCAACTTTGAACTTTAGCCTATTCCTTTGCTTAAAACATTCTACAATTATTCGTCTGATTTATGTCCCGACAGTTGTAGCTCTGTAAGCAATAAAAATAGAAACATGATATGTGGAACATTTTACTCTAATTAGTCTACACTACCATCTCTTAAAATAGTTACTAAACCTCCTAAGACATAGTGTATCTTACGTTCTCCAGGAAAATACTTTTATTTATATTCTAAAATGCCTTGAATTGACTGTTAAATATGCTTCTGACAATGCTGATAATATGACTGGAACATTTACCTGGGATAAAAAGATGATATTGACATCATATGTTCAATACATTGTTTTAACACAATGCATTTCTCTACTTGAAAGTTTCCAGAAAAGTTGTAAATGGCATGATGCATATAAAGCAAATACACTGAAGGAAAAAAACACTGGCAACACACAGAAGGAGTTGTGCGACATTATCAAAAGTTGGTAGGCACGTTTCTTCATCTGAAAGACAATGTATACTTAAATTTCTTGCCATTAGCATAAGAGTGGCACTAGTAGCACCATTGTGAGGATGCAAATCAGGTCTGCTTTAAATACATGCTGTAACAGTCATGAGTGTTAGTTATTTTAGAGACTGGACGTGGTGAGATGATGTTAGTCAGGAATGCCTTTAAGGTTACAAAGATACCATTATCAACACTTCACTGAGTTCAAAATGGGCCATATAACAGGGCTATGAGAAGCTGCATGTTCCTTCTTCAATACTGCAGAAAGATTTGGCAGGAATGTAGCCACTGTACATGAATGTTGGCAGCAGTGGTCTCAAGAATGTTACTAGGCATGGCCTTCACCTCAACCGAAAGGGGAAGGGTAAATTGGCTGGGGAAATCACAGGAAAGTTAAAGGGGGGAGGCACTGTCATGAGTGGTAAAATACCAGTGGTTATAGGATTCAGAAAAGACCCCTTTTTAGGGTAGGGAGGACAGAAAGGAAGCAAATTTTAAGAGAGGTTAGAACTGAGACAGACCTTAAGTTTGAGAAAGAAATCAAAAAACATAATTCCAGCTTATTACATCAGCATAAACAGCTATTGGTTAAGAATTTTCAACAGTCAGCAGATATAACTCTACCAAATTTTAACTCAGTCAATGTGAAACGTCAGCTATCTTCATTGCATCAAAATATTCGAGGACTGAGAAATAAAATTAATGAATTAACTATCTGCATAGATGAATTAGAGTCTTCAAACCCAGCTGACATAATCTGCCTCTCTGAACATCATGTGACAGGGTTTAGGTTAGCATCTCGCTTTTGTAGATCAGAAATGGAGAAAGGAGGAGTTGCCACATTCATTAGGAACTGTCACAAATTTCAGAACATAGACATTCATATATTTTGCCTAGAACAGCATATGGAAGCATGTGCAACAGAATTAGAATTTCACAAAAAATCCTTCATAATATTAAGTGTACATCGAGCACCTGCAAGTAACTTTAATCTGTTTGTAAACCACCTAGAAGCTGTACTGGCCCATTTAACAACCAAAAACAAAGAAATAGTGGTTGCTGGTGATTTCAATGTAGATTTCCTTAAAGACTCTCCCAATAAGAACTTATTTGAGTTAGTAACACTATCATTCAACTTAATTCCCACTGTAAAGTTCCCCACTAGGGTAGCCACTTGCTCATAAACAGCCATTGATAATATCTTTATACAAAAGTCCAATGAACAAAATTATATTACAAAACCAATAGTCAATGGCCTCTCAGACCATGACATACAATTCCTTCTGTTGAATGTTAATACTGAACAGGATATAAAATCTGTTAAATGTGAGCTCAAGAGGGTAATCAATAAGCCAAAAATTGATTATTTTAGGACACTCCTCAGAGACATTCACTGGACTGATGTTTACAGTGCTCATGGGATGAATGAAAAATATAACACTTTTGCTAATAAAGTGCTTACTTTATTCGAACAGTTTTCCCCCAAAACTTACCAAGGTTAGAGCAAAGTCTACAAAAAAGCCACGGATTACTCAAGAAATATGGGTATCTTGTAAAACAAAAAGAAAACTGTATCTGTCAATCCGAAACAGTTCCGATGTTGATGCTATAGCACATTACAAGAAATATTGCAAAATATTAAAGACTGTAATACGGATGTCAAAGCAAATATATTACAAGGAAAAGATAGTCATATCAGATAACAAAATAAAGACAATATGGGATATAGTGAAGGAGGAGACCAGTATAACCAGACATGAAGAGGACCAAATAGCATTAAGAGTAAATGATACATTGGTGACAGATGTGTATAGTGTTGCAGAACTTTTTAATAAACATTTTATAACTGTTACCAAAAAGATGGGGTTGTCATGTTCGGTAGATGCTGCTATGGAATACCTCAGACCAGAAATTTCAAGCAACTTCCATAATATGAATTTGACCCTCACTACCCCAACAGAAATAATGTCCATCATAAAATCTTTAAAATCAAAAACATTTAGTGGGTATGATGAAATATCAACAAAGTTAATTAAAGAATGTAATTCTGAGCTAAGTAACATATAAAGCTATCTGTGTAACCAGTCATTTATCAGTGGAATATTTCCTGAATGGCTGAAATATGCTGAAGTTAAGCCACTGTTTAAGAAGGGAGATAAAGAAATAGCATCAAATTTCCGTCCAATTTCACTGTTGCCAGCATTCTCAAAAATTTTAGAAAAAGTAATGTACAGACAATTTATAACCATCTTACCTCAAATAACATACTGTCAAAGTCACAGTTTGGATTTCTAAAAGGTTCTGACATTGAGAAGGCTATTTACACTTACAGTGAAAATGAGCTTAATTCATTAGACAAAAAATTGCAGGTAACTGGTATATTTAGTGATCTGTCAGGCATTTGACTGTGTAAATCACAATATCCTTTTATATCTAAAAACAAAGATGATGTGACTTACCGAACCAAAGTGCTGGCAGGTCGATAGACACACAAACAAACACAAACATACACACGAAATTCAAGCTTTCACAACAAACTGTTGCCTCATCAGGAAAGAGGGAAGGAGAGGGAAAGACGAAAGGATGTGGGTTTTAAGGGAGAGGGTAAGGAGTCATTCCAATCCCGGGAGTGGAAAGACTTACCTTAGGGGGAAAAAAGGACAGGTATACACTCGCACACACACACATATCCATCTGCACATACACAGACACAAGCAGACATTTGTAAAGGCAAAGAGTTTGGGCAGAGATGTCAGTCAAGGCGGAAGTACAGAGGCAAAGATGTTGTTCAAAGACAGGTGAGGTATGAGCGGCGGCAAATTGAAATTAGCGGAGATTGAGGCCCGGCGGATAATGAGAAGAGAGGATATACTGAAGGGCAAGTTCCCATCTCCGGAGTTCTGACAGGTTGGTGTTAGTGGGAAGTATCTAGATAACCCGGACGGTGTAACACTGTGCCAAGATGTTCTGGCCGTGCACCAAGGCATGTTTAGCCACAGGGTGATCCTCATTACCAACAAACACTGTCTGCCTGTGTCCATTCATGCGAATGGACAGTTTGTTGCTGGTCATTCCCACATAGAAAGCTTCACAGTGTAGGCAGGTCAGTTCGTAAATCACGTGGGTGCTTTCACACGTGACTCTGCCTTTGATTGTGTACACCTTCCGGGTTTCAGGACTGGAGTAAGCGGTGGTGGGAGGGTGCATGGGACAGCTTTTACACCGGGGGCGGTTACAAGGGTAGGAGCCAGAGGGTAGGGAAGGTGGTTTGGGGATTTCATAGGGATGAACTAAGAGGTTACGAAGGTTAGGTGGACGGCGGAAAGACACTCTTGGTGGAGTGGGGAGGATTTCATGAAGGATGGATCTCATTTCAGGGCAGGATTTGAGGAAGTCGTATCCCTACAGGAGAGCCACATTCAAAGTCTGATCCAGTCCCGGAAAGTATCCTGTCACAAGTGGGGCACTTTTGGAGTTCTTCTGTGGGAGGTTCTGGGTTTGAGGAGATGAGGAAGTCGCTCTGGTTATTTGCTTCTGTACCAGGTCGGGAGGGTAGTTGCGGGATGCGAAAGCTGTTTTCAGGTTGTTGGTGGAAAGGTTCAGGGATTCCGGACTGGAGCAGATTCGTTTGCCACGAAGAGCTAGGCTGTAGGGAAGGAACCGTTTGATGTGGAATGGGTGGCAGCTGTCATAATGGAGGTACTGTTGCTTGTTGGTGGGTTTGATGTGGACGGACGTGTGAAGCCTGCCATTGGACAGGTGGAGGTCAACGTCAAGGAAAGTGGCATGGGATTTGGAGTAGGACCAGGTGAATCTGATGGAACCAACGGAGTTGAGGTTGGAGAGGAAATTCTGGAGTTCTTCTTCACTGTGAGTCCAGATCATGAAGATGTCATCAATAAATCTGTACCAAACTTTGGGTTGGCAGGCCTGGGTAACCAAGAAGGCTCCCTCTAAGCAACCCATGAATAGGTTGGCATACGAGGGGGCCATCCTGGTGCCCATGGCTGTTCCCTTTAATTGTTGGTATGTCTGGCCTTCGAAAATGAAGAAGTTGTGGGTCAGGATGAAGCTGGCTAAGGTAATGAGGAAAGAGGTTTTTGGTAGGGTGGCAGGTGATCGGCATGAAAGGAAGTGCACCATCGCAGGGAGGCCCTGGATGTGTGGAATATTTGTGTATAAGGAAATGGCATCAATGGTTACAAGGATGGTTTCCGGGAGTAACAGACTGGGTAGGGATTCCAGGCGTTCGAGAAAGTGGTTGGTGTCTTTCATGAAGGATGGGAGACTGCATGTAATGGGTTGAAGGTGTTGATCTACGTAGGCAGAGATACATGCTGTGGGGGCTTGGTAGCCAGCTACAATGGGACGGCCGGGATGATTGGGTTTGTGAATTTTAAGAAGAAGGTAGAAGGTAGGGGTGCGGGGTGTTGGTGGGGTCAGGAGGTTGATGGAGTCAGGTGAAAGGTTTTGTAGGGGGCCTAAGGTTCTGAGGAATCCTTGAAGCTCCGCCTGGACATCAGGAATGGGATTACCTTGGCAAACTTTGTATCTAGTGTTGTCTGAAAGCTGACGCAGTTCCTCAACCACATAGTCCTGACGATCCAGTGCCACGGTTGTGGAACCCTTGTCTGCCGGAAGAATGACGATGGATCAGTCAGCCTTCAGATCACGAATAGCCTGGGCTTCAGCAGTGGTGATGTTGGGAGTAGGATTAAGGTTTTTTTAAGAATGATTGAGAGGCAGGGCTGGAAGTCAGAAATTCCTGGAAAGTTTGGAGAGGGTGATTTTGAGGAAGAGGAGGTGAGTCCTGCTGTGACGGTGGACGGAACTGTTCCAGGCATGGTTCAATTTGGATAGTGTCTTGGGGAGTTGGACCATCAGGAGTAGGATTAGGATCTTTTTTCTTCGTGGCAAAGTGATATTTCCAGCAGAGAGTATGGGTGTAGGACAGTAAATCTTTGACAAGGGCTGTTTGGTTGAATCTGGGAGTGGGGCTGAAGGTGAGGCCTTTGGATAGGACAGAGGTTTCGGATTGGGAGAGAGGTTTGGAGGAAAGGTTAACTACTGAATTAGGGTGTTGTGGTTCCAGATTGTGTTGATTGGAATTTTGAGGTTTTGGGGGGAGTGGAGCTGGAAGTGGGAGATTGAGTAGATGGGAGAGACTGGGTCTGTGTGCAATGAGAGGAGGTTGAGGTTTGCTGGAAAGGTTGTGAAGGGTGAGTGAGTTGCCTTTCCGGAGGTGGGAAACCAGGAGATTGGATAGTTTTTGAGGTGGAGGGTGGCATGCTGTTCCAATTTGCGATTGGCCTGTAGGAGGATGCTCTGGACAGCCGGTGTGGATGTGGGAGAGGAAAGATTGAGGACTTTTATTAAGGATAGGAGTTGACGGGTGTGTTCATTGGCTGAGTTGATATGTAGGTGAAGGATTAGGTGGGTGAGGGCAATGGATTGTTCAGTTTGGAACTGGTATAGGGACTGATGGAAAGAAGGATTACAGCCAGAGATGGGAACTTTAAGTGTGAGGCCTTTGGGGGTAATGCCAAATGTCAGACAAGCCTGAGAAAATAAAATATGGGAGTGTAATCTGGCTAGGGCGAAGGCATGTTTGCGGAGGGAATGTAAATAAAACTTAATGGGGTCGTTGTGAGGGTGACATGGTATTAGAAGGTGAAAGTGTAACATGAGGCTGAAATGAAAATAAAAATATATGGCGAAAGATAAGGTGAACTAGAAAGCAACTGGAGATCTGGTGTGAAAAAAGGCGAAAAGGTGTTGGTTATGGCTGGGCTATGTTGATCCTGTGGTGAACTAAGGTTGGTAGACAACGATGTGCACAAAGGTTATGTGGTTGTGTTGCCGCCAAAACACGTTAAAGGGTGGAGCAATTCGGGAAAATTTCGAAAAAACTGCGTGTAAAAGTATTAAAAGGAGTGGTTTTGTGGTGGCAGATTGTGAAAATGAGGCTAACAAATGTCTGACGAAGAAATAATGACATTAAAACATGTGGGAAGCGGCAAAAAAAGATCAGTGATGTGGGAAAAACGGAAATGGAAAAAAAGCGAAAGTTATTGGAACTAGCCGAAATGGCTGTTTAATAGCTGAAAGGACCAGGTTTGTGAACTGGAAACGGTGGATTTTGTAGCAGCAGTATTGTTGAAGGCGGAAAAAATTTTTTGGTTATGGTTTGGAAGTGGGTTACGTATTATTGAGTATATATAGGAAGGATAAAATTGTATGATAGATTCGGTAAAGAGGAGAAGGTGAATACAAAGTGAAACTACTTGCAAAAACAGAAAGAGAAAATAAGATGACAGGAAAGATTTCGAGATGCAACTGTGACAATAACAAACGTAATTGTTGGGTTCAAATTAATGATATGAATATAATAGAGGGAAACATTCCACGTGGGAAAAATATATCTAAAAACACAGATGATGTGACTTACCGAACGAAAGTGCTGGCAGGTCGATAGACACACAAACATACACACGAAATTCAAGCTTTCGCAACAAACTGTTGCTTCATCAGGAAAGAGGGAAGGAGAGGGAAAGATGAAAGGATGTGGGTTTTTAAGGGAGAGGCTAAGGAGTCATTCCAATCCTGGGAGCGGAAAGACTTACCTTGGGGGGGAAAAAGGACATGTATGCAATCGCACACACACACACATATACATCCGCACATACACAGACACCAGCAAACAGACTGGTATTCAGATGAGAAGTAAGAAAGGAAAAACTAGAAACGGTTGCTAACATTGAAGAAGAGAAAAGCCCAAAAGACAGGAAACCCTCCACCCCACCCCACCCCACCCCACCCCACCCCCCACCCCCCCACCCCCCTACCAGTCAAGCAGACATTTAGCCTTTACAAATGTCTGCTTGTGTCTGTGTATGTGCGGATGGATATGTGTATGTGTGCGAATGTATACCTGTCCTTTTCTCCCCCAAGGTAAGTCTTTCCACTCCCGGGATTGGAATGACTCCTTACCCTCTCCCTTAAAAACCCACATCCTTTCGTCTTTCCCTCTCCTTCCCTCCTTCCTGATGAGGCAACAGTTTCTTGCGAAAGCTTGAATTTCGTGTGTATGTTTGTGTGTCTATCGACCTGCCAGCACTTTTGTTCGGTAAGTCACATCATCTGTGTATTTAGATATATTTTTCCCACGTGGAATGTTTCCCTCTATTATATTCATATCATTAATTTGAACCCAACAATTACGTTTGTTATTGTCACTGTTGCATCTAGAAATCTTTCCTTTCATCTTATTTTCTCTTTCTGTTTCTGCAAGTAGTTTCACTTTGTATTCACCTTCTCCTCTTTACCGAATCTATCATACAATTTTATCCTTCCTATATATACTCAATAATACGTAACCCACTTCCAAACCATAACCAAAAATTTTTTTCCGCTTTCAACAATACTGCTGCTACAAAATCCACCGTTTCCAGTTCACAAACCTGGTCCTTTCAGCTATTAAACAGCCATTTCGGCTAGTTCCAATAACTTTCGCTTTTTTTCCATTTCCGTTTTTCCCACATCACTGATCTTTTTTAGCTGCTTCCCACAGGTTTTAACGTCATTATTTCTTCGGCAGACATTTGTTAGCCTCATTTTCACAATCTGCCACCACAAAACCACTCCTTTTAATACTTTTACACGCAGTTTTTTCGAAATTTTCCCGAATTGCTCCACCCTTTAACGTGTTTTGGCGGCAACACAACCACATAACCTTTGTGCACATCGTTGTCTACCAACCTTAGTTCACCACAGGATCAACATAGCCCAGCCATAACCAACACCTTTTCGCCTTTTTTCACACCAGATCTCCAGTTGCTTTCTAGTTCACCTTATCTTTCGGCATATATTTTTATTTTCATTTCAGTCTCATGTTACACTTTCCACCTTCTAATACCATGTCACCCTCACAACGACCCCACTAAGTTTTATTTACATTCCCTCCGCAAACATGCCTTCGCCCTAGCCAGATTACACTCCCATATTTTATTTTCTCAGGCTTGTCTGACATTTGGCATTACCCCCAAAGGCCTCACACTTAAAGTTCCCATCTCTGGCTGTAATCCTTCTTTCCATCAGTCCCTATACCAGTTCCAAACTGAACAATCCATTGCCCTCACCCACCTAATCCTTCACCTACACATCAACTCAGCCAATGAACACACCCGTCAACTCCTATCCTTAATAAAAGTCCTCAATCTTTCCTCTCCCACATCCACACCAGCTGTTCAGAGCATCCTCCTACAGGCCAACCGCAAATTAGAACAGCATGCCACCCTCCACCTCAAAAAACTATCCAATCTCCTGGTTTCCCACCTCCGGAAAGGCAACTCACTCACCCTTCACAACCTTTCCAGCAAACCTCAACCTCCTCTCATTGCACACAAACCCAGTCTCTCCCATCTACTCAATCTCCCACTTCCAGCTCCACTCCCTCCAAAACCTCAAAATACCAATCAACACAATCTGGAACCACAACACCCCAATTCAGTAGTTAACCTTTCCTCCAAACCTCTCTCCCAATCCGAAACCTCTGTCCTATCCAAAGGCCTCACCTTCAGCCCCACTCCCAGATTCAACCAAACAGACCTCGTCAAAGATTTACTGTCCTACACTCTTACTCTCTGCTGGAAATATCATTTTGCCACAAAGAAAAATTATCCTAATCCTACTCCTAATGGTCCAACTCCCCAAGACACTATCCAAATTGAAACCTGCCTGGAACAGTTCCGTCCAACGTCACAGCGGGACCCACCTCCTCTTCCTCAAAATCACCCTCTCCAAACTTTCCAGGAATTTCTGACTTCCAGCCCTGCCTCTGAATCCTTCTTAAAAAACCTTAATCCTACTCCCAACATCACCACTGCTGAAGCCCAGGCTATCCGTGATCTGAAGGCTGACTGATCCATCGTCATTCTTCCGGCGGACAAGGGTTCCACAACCGTGGCACTGGATCGTCGGGACTATGTGGCTGAGGAACTGCGTCAGCTTTCAGACAACAATAGATACAAAGTTTGCCAAGGTAATCCCATTCCTGATGTCCAGGCGGAGCTTCAAGGATTCCTCAGAACCTTAGACCCCCTACAAAACCTTTCACCTGACTCCATCAACCTCCTGACCCCACCAACACCCCGCACCCCTACCTTCTTCCTAAAATTCACAAACCCAATCATCCCGGCCGTCCCATTGTAGCTGGCTACCAAGCCCCCACAGCATGTATCTCTGCCTACGTAGATCAACACCTTCAACCCATTACATGCAGTCTCCCATCCTTCATGAAAGACACCAACCACTTTCTCAAACGCCTGGAATCCCTACCCAGTCTGTTACCCCCGGAAACCACTTCCTTATACACAAATATTCCGCACGTCCAGGGCCTCGCTGCGATGGAGCACTTCCTTTCACGCCGATCACCTGCCACCCTACCAAAAACCTCTTTCCTCATTACCTTAGCCAGCTTCATCCTGACCCACAACTTCGTCATTTTCGAAGGCCAGACATACCAACAATTAAAGGGAACAGCCATGGGCACCACGATGGCCCCCTCGTACGCCAACCTATTCATGGGTCGCTTAGAGGAAGCCTTCTTGGTTACCCAGGCCTGCCAACCCAAAGTTTGGTACAGATTTATTGATGACATCTTCATGATCTGGACTCACAGTGAAGAAGAACTCCAGAATTTCCTCTCCAACCTCAACGCCTTTGGTTCCATCAGATTCACCTGGTCCTACTCCAAATCCCGTGCCACTTTCCTTGACGTTGACCTCCACCTGTCCAATGGCCAGCTTCACACGTCCGTCCACATCAAACCCACCAACAAGCAACAGTACCTCCATTATGACAGCTGCCACTCATTCCACATCAAACGGTCCCTTCCCTACAGCCTAGCTCTTCGTGGCAAACGAATCTGCTCCAGACCGGAATCCCTGAACCTTTCCACCAACAACCTGAAAACAGCTTTCGCATCCCGCAACTACCCTCCCGACCTGGTATAGAAGCAAATAACCAGAGCCACTTCCTCATCTCCTCAAACCCAGAACCTCCCACAGAAGAACCCCAAAAGTGCCCCACTTGTGACAGGATACTTTCCGGGACTGGATCAGACTCTGAATGTGGCTCTCCTGCAGGGATACGATTTCCTCAAATCCTGCCCTGAAATGAGATCCATCCTTCATGAAAGCCTCCCCACTCCACCAAGAGTGTCTTTCCGCTGTCCACCTAACCCTCTTAACCTCTTAGTTCATCCCAATGAATCCCCAAACCACCTTCCCTACCCTCTGGCTCCTACCCTTATAACCGCCCCCGGTGTAAAACCTGTCCCATGCACCCTCCCACCACCACCTACTCCAGTCCTGAAACCCGGAAGGTGTACACGATCAATGGCAGAGCCACATGTGAAAGCACCCACATGATTTACCAACTGACCTGCCTACACTGTGAAGCTTTCTATGTGGGAATGACCAGCAACAAACTGTCCATTCGCATGAATGGACACAGGCAGACAGTGTTTGTTGGTAATGAGGATCACCCTGTGGCTAAACATGCCTTGGTGCACGGCCAGCACATCTTGGCACAGTGTTACACCGTCCGGATTATCTGGATACTTCCCACTAACATCAACCTGTCACAACTCCGGAGATGGGAACTTGCTTCTTCAGTATATCCTCTCTTCTCGTTATCCGCCAGGCCTCAATCTCCGCTAATTTCAATTTGCCGCCACTCATACCTCACCTGTCTTACAACAACAACTTTGCCTCTTTACTTCCGCCTTGACTGACATCTCTGCCCAAACTCTTTGCCTCTGTATATGTCTGCTTGTGTCTGTATATTTGCGGATGGATATGTGTGTGTGTGCGAGTGTATACCTGTCCTATTTTCTCCCTTAGGTAAGTCTTTCCGCTCCCGAGATTGGAATGACTCCTTACCCTCTCCCTTAAAACCCACATCCTTTCGTCTTTCCCTCTCCTTCCCTCTTTCCTGATGAGGCAACAGTTTGTTGCAAAAGCTTGAATTTCGTGTGTATGTTTGTGTTTGTTTGTGTGTCTATCGACCTGCCAGCACTTACGTCGGTAAGTCAAATCATCTGTGTTTTTAGATATATTTTTCCCATGTGGAATTTTTCCCTCTATTATATTCATATCACAATATCCTTTTAAGTAGATTAGAGTATTATAGTGTAACAGGAAATGCTGCAAAATAGTTCAAATCTTATATCTCTGGCAGGAAACAAAGGGTGTTATTAGGAAAGAGACATGTATCAACCTATCAGGCATCATCCAACTGGGAACTAATTACATGTGGGGTCCCACAAGGTTCCATTTTGGGGCCCTTACCTTTTCTTGTGTATATCAATGACCTTTCATCAGTAACATTACCACATGCCAAGTTTGTTTTGTTTGCTGATGATACAAACATTGCAATAAATAGCAAATCAAGTGTAGTCTTAGGAAAATCAGCTAATAAAATATTTGTGGACATTAATCACTGGTTCCTAGCCAATTCTTTGTCACTAAACTTTGAAAAAAGACACTACATGCAGTTCAGAACTTGTAAGGGGTGTCCCACGAGTATATGTGTAACATACAATGACAAGATGATAGAAGAAGTGGACAGTGTTAAAGTCTTGGGATTACAGCTTGATAATAAAATCAACTGGGAGGAGCACACCACAGAACTGCTGAAGCATCTTAACAAATCTCTGTTTGCAATGCGAATTTTGTCAGACATAAGGGATATAAAAATGAAAAAGCTGGCATACTATGCTTACGTTCATTCCATAATGTCATATGGGATTATTTTTTGGGGTAATTCATCAAGCCAAGCTAAAGTTTTCCGGGCACAAACACGTACAGTAAAAGTTATATGTGGTGTGAACTCAAGAACATCCGGCAGGAGCGTGTTTAGGTAACTAGGGATACTAAGTACTGCTCCACAATATATTTATTCCTTAATGAAATTTGTCATTGAAAATATATCACTTTTTCAAACCAACAGCTCAATTCATGGAATCAATTCTAGAAATAAGAATAATCTTCACAAGGATTTAAAGTCACTTAGTCTTGTACAAAAAGGTGTGCATTATTCAGGAACACACATTTTCAATAACTTGCCAGCAGCCATAAAAAGCTTAACGACCAATGAAATTCAGTTTAAGAGAAGCCTAAAGGATTTATTGGTGGCCAGCTCCTTCTACTCCATTGATGAATTTCTCAGTAAAACCAACTTATTTGTGTGTATATATATATAAAGTACAATATAACTTCTGCTCAATTTCAGTGCAGTAATGTGTTCATTGTAAATGTGTGTGTGTGTGTGTGTGTGTAAGTACAATCTAACTTCTGCACCATTTCAGTGCAGTCATGTGTTCATTGTAAATAAGTATTATAGTAGTTGTATTACATGTTTATTACATTATAAATAAATAAAAACTTTTTTGTTTTAAATTCAGTGCAGTAGTATTTGCAAAATGACTTTCATATAGTGTTCATTAAAAAATGACGATCATTCCACTTGGGACCTGTGGAATGGTACATTAGCTTATTTGTTTTAGTTGTAAATATCTGTCATGTATTGTTGTTTTTCTGACATGTTCCACATCCTGGAGGACCTCCTCACTACGGATCAAATGGTTCAAATGGCTCTGAGCACTACGGGACTCAACTGCTGAGGTCATAAGTCCCCTAGAACTTAGAACTACTTAAACCTAACTAACCTAAGGACAACACACACATCCATGCCCGAGGCAGGATTCGAACCTGCGACCGTAGCGGTCGTGAGGTTCCAGACTGTAGCGCCAGAACCGCTCGGCCACCAGCGGCCGGCCACTACGGATCAATTGGAATGAAAGTAAATCTAATCTAATCTAATCTATGGTCACAAGAAGACCAGGTTCCAGATGGCCATCTGCACCAACAATCTGAGCAGCAGTAGTCACCACAGGGACAAATGAACTGTTACAAATCAGTTACTTCAGGGGAACCTCTGTAGTGTGCATGCCACTGTCCCCAAACGACTGCCATTTGTGACTTCCGTGGTGCAAAGCTAGTGTTCATTGGAGGGCAGAAAGGAAGTTTGTTATGCCTTCTGGTGTCTGCCTCGGTGCCAGTGATGGCCGTGCCTTCGTTAGGAGGCGGCCAGTTGAGGGGCTGCAACCAACCTGTCCGTGTGCCAGACACACCGGACCTACACCTGGAGTTACGGCCTGGGTGGGATTTTGTATGACAGCAGGAGCACTCTCGTGATTATCCCATGCAACCTGACTACAGATTTTTACATCAGTCTGGTGATTCGACCTGCTGTGCTGCCGTTCACAGAAGACGTTCCAGGGGGTACTTCTCAACAGAATAATGCTCACCTGTTGTAACACAATATGCTCTACAGAGTGTTGACACGTCGCATTGGTCTGCTCGATCACCAGATCTGTCTCAAATCGAGCACATATAGATCATCATCGGATGATAACTCCAGCATCACCCAAGCAGCATTAACTGTCCCTGTATTGACCAACCGAGTGTAACAGACATGGAACTCCATCCCACAAACCGACATCCCGCACCTGTACAACATAATGCTTTTAATTTGCACGCCTGCATTCAACATTCTGGCAATTACACTGGTTAGTAATGTACCAGAAGCAATGGCTCATCTCACGTTTACATTAACCTGTGATATGGCAATTTTAATCATTTAAATATGTTACCTACACAAATGTATTCTCAAAATTTTACTATTCTTCATTAATTATTTTTTGGTGTTTTTTTTTTTTTTTTTTTTTTTTTCCCCACTAGTGCACATAGGCTTACAAGATCCGAAGCTATACCAAAGGAACATTACAGTTTAACTTTTTAAAGTCACTGGAGATTGATCGCATGCTTGAACTGAACAGGCATGGAGCATGTTCAGGATCATATCACTTTCAAAGATACTATCCTGGCATTACATTTGAAACAGTTTAAGGTAACCACAAGAAAGTTAAATGTGGATGGCCAAATTGAGATTTGTATTGTCTCATCCCAAACAGAGAATAAACAATATAGTACATACATACATACAATAAATGCCTTTTTGTTGTCCTTCTGATCCGACACAAACTGTACTCCATTTTATAATATTTACTTACAGGCAGATGTTTGTTCATTACCTTCTTCTTGGTGACTGGATGAGTATAGATAAGAGGATGTATTGGACCACTGCGTCTGTCACTGACCATCCACAATCTCTCCCACTCTGCTCTCTTTTCAGTACTAAGGCCTTCAATCAGTTCTGTCAAAGGTGCAAAGACTGTGTTGCCTTTCTTTGGCACTGACACTATATGGTATAAAGAATAGGCAAATGGAGCTGGCTGGAAAGAACCATCAATGTGCCAGCCAGTTCGACCAACCCCTGAAAATATTACCAGTAATTGAGCAATTAGTACATTCCCAATTGCAGTATTCAAACACAGCAATAAATTGGTGTAAGGTGCTATCTACACTTTGTTAATGAAATAAGAAGAGCCAAACTTCTAGAAATAAATACATGCAATAAAAGTAATACAAATTGGAGAAATATTTCCTCTGTGTAACTGCAAGGTAAATATAATAAATACAACTTCCAAGGAGTTCAGAGACCCATATTCACAAGAAATTAAAATATTTTAAATTATAGAGTGTAGCGTACACATTTTCACACAGATAATAATGGGTCACTGTTGTGCTTCCACTGGGTAACCTCAACTCATTATGGAAACTGTTTTGTTGAACTGGTGAATAAAATGTGTTCTAAGGCAATGTTAATGACAGTGCTGTTGAAGGTTTTGTTTGGGATGTAACTACACTCTTTCCATTCAAACTTCATATTTTCTTGTTCGCTAAAATGTTTCATACAACAACCCAAGGCTGCCTCATTCTTATAAACTAAATTGTTTGATAATGGGATCTTACTAGATGAATCGTCTGATGCCACTTTTAGTCAAATTCTCAAGGTCTTCAGCTTTTGCTCAGAAACTCTCTTTTCCATTCCTTTTATCTTGGTTTGTTCTACAAATCATAAAAACATTTTAGCATGATTTAAATAAAAAGAGATTGACCCCCAAAAGATAATCATCCTAATATTTATACAGCCACTTTAAATAAAAATAAACAGAATAATATTTTATAAAGTAAAAATACAATTTAACATAAAAAGAATTAGACGAAATCACCATTTTATCGATGCTGTCAAATACACAAGAGAATATATATTTCACTGGAAACACTTAGATACATATCTCTGATTTGTGAACTTTTTTGAGTGGTTATTTGCGTCTTTACTGGATGCAGTTCACTGGAAGCTGGTTCTGAAAAGAAAGGGAAGTCGGACATATTGTTCCAAAATTATTAACTGGTTATTGTCATAGGACTGTGAGATCAAGAGTCAATACGTATACAGGGTGTCTCAGAAATGTTACGACGAACTTCCAGCGTAGGTGGGGTACATCATAAGGACTGAGAATTGCACAGCAACCCACGGCCACAAATGTCAGGGGTACCTGGCAGCAGATACTGAAGATGGGAAGGGAGTTTGTAAGAACTTAGCCTGTGTGCCTTGACTATGTGTTGCTGTGGACACTGTTATTCTTTATTTCACTTGCAAATTACTCTGCTAACAAAGCAAGAGAGTGCTTCATCTGAAACATTTATTGGCCATACTGAGCACACATGGTGCATGACATGAATACATCTCTAATTGTTTAGCAGATGTTCAAAGTTTGGTGATGCCAAGCATGCCTGACACCAAGGGAGCATTGGCTACTGGACACGCTCCATCACACTGGGAGTTTCTTTGATTGTAGCAGCTATGCAGGTGATTCTTGGGACAAGATCCATTCCAGACTCAACAGGATCATGATACATCAACAATTTTATGGATTTCCATAGGAAAAAATCAGGGCTTGATAAATCCAGTGAGGATGGTGCCCAAGGGAACCACTCCTCCATGGCCGATCCATCGATGCATGAATGACCTGTTCAAATGCCTACTAACAACCAGTCCAAAATGCCTGCTCAGGCACCCCATCACACTGGAACCACAAGCTGCACCTCACATTTGCTAGAACATCTTCAAAGCAGGCGGCATTCCCTCCAGTACTCTCATGTACATCAAAACCCAGCAGTGCACAGTAGCTTTTGCAGCCACGGGTTACTATACAATTCTCAATCCTTATTATGTGCTACACCTCCCACTGTAACCATAGTCAATAGTTACTCAAGTATAGTTTCTTATATTACGACATGGTACAATACTCAGAAAAATTGTATGTCAACTGCTTCTGGCCTCATAAGCCTACACAATTATATTATATCATTATTATTATTCCTTTCCTTTCTCAGACGTTATGTCTGGTTAAAAATGGAAAGTGACGCGGACTTTGATCGAGCGTGACTTCCTTTTAACTGTACGGTGTATGTTACATTGCATTTAGGAACTTTCGGGTAATTGAACATGTATCAATAATTACAGATTTCTGTAGTTGTATTTATATGTTTGGATGTAGCTGTATTGCGTTGATGTACTGGTGGATATTGTGTGGTATGACTCCTGTAGTTGATAGTATAATTGGTATAATGTCAACTTTATCCTGATGCCACATGTCCTTGACTTACTCAGCCAGTTGGATGTATTTTTCAATTTTGTCTCCTGTTTTCTTCTGTATATTTGTTGTATTGGGTATGGATGATATTTTGATTAGTTGTGTTAATTTCTTCTTTTTATTGGTGAGTATGATGTCAGGTTTGTTATGTGGTGTTGTTTTATCTGTTATAATGGTTCTGCTCCAGTATAATTTGTATTCATCGTTCTCCAGTACATTTTGTGGTGCATACTTGTATGTGGGAACGTGTTGTTTTATTAGTTTATGTTGTATGGCAAGTTGTTGATGTATTATTTTTGCTACATTGTCATGTCTTCTGGTGTATTCTGTATTTGCTAGTATTGTAAATCCGCTTATGATGTGATCTACTGATTCTATTTGTTGTTTACAAAGTCTGCTTTTATCTGTTGTGGTATTGGGATCTTTAATAATATGCTTGCTGTAATATCTGGTGTTTATTGTTTGATCCTGTATTGCAATCATGAATCCTTCCGTCTCACTGTCTACATTGCCTTATCTTAACCATGTGTTGGATGTGTCTTGATCGATGCGTGGCTGTGTTAGATGATATGGGTGCTTGCCATGTAGTGTTTTCTTTTTCCTATTTACTTTCTTTGTATCTGTTGATGTTATGTGATCTAAAGGGTTGTAGAAGCAGTTATGAAATTGCAATGCTGTAGCCGATGTATTTATATGAGTGATTGCTTTGTGTATTTTGCTAGTTTCTGCTCGTTCTATAAAGAATTTTATTAGATTGTCCACCTGTCCATAATGTAGGTTTTTTATGTCGATAAATCCCCTTCCTCCTTCCTTTCTGCTTAATGTGAATCTTTCTGTTGCTGAATGTATGTGATGTATTCTATATTTTTGGCATTGTCATTGTGTAAGTGTATTGAGTGCTTCTAGGTCTGTGTTACTCCATTTCACTACTCCAAATGAGTAGGTCAATATTGGTATAGCATAAGTATTTATAGCTTTTGTCTTGTTTCTTGCTGTCAATTCTGTTTTCAGTATTTTTGTTAGTATTTGTCTATAGATATTTATAGGCATCTTTTTTTTTTTTCCATTGCTTCTATGCAGTCGCTGTGGTTATCCAATATATAATCTTCTTGTTTAGTGTGTTTTTCCTTGACTATGCTATTTTTCTTACATTTGTCTGTTCCAAAAGCCATATTTATATCATTGCTGAATACTTCTGTTATCTTTAGTAATTGGTTGAGTTGTTGATTTGTTGCTGCCAGTAGTTTTAGATCTTCCATGTATAGCCAATGTGTGATTTTGTGTGGGTATGTTCCAGTAATATTGTATCCATAATTTGTATTGTTTAGCATGTTGGATAGTGGGTTCAGAGCAAGGCAGAACCAGAAAGGACTTAATGAGTCTCCTTGGTATATTCCACGCTTAATCTGTATTGGCTGTGATGTGATATTATTTGAATTTGTTTGGATATTAAGTGTGGGTTTCCAATTTTTCATTACTATGTTTAGGAACTGTATCAATTTAGGATCTACTTTGTATCTTTCCAATATTTGTAGTAACCATGAGTGGGGTGCACTATCAAAAGCTTTTTGGTAATCAATGTATGCATAGTGTAGCGACCTTTGTTTAGTTTTAGCTTGATATGTCACCTCTGCATCTATTATCAGTTGCTCTTTACATCCTCGTGCTCCTTTGCAACAGCCTTTTTGTTCTTCATTTATAATTTTGTTCTGTGTTGTATGTGTCATTAATTTCTGTTTAATGACTGAAGTTAATATTTTGTATATTGTTAGTAGGCATATTATGGGGCGATATTTAGCTGGGTTTGCTGTGTTTGCTTGATCTTTACGTTTCAGATAAGTTATTCCTTGTGTAAGTGTATCAGGGAATGTGTATGGGTCTGCAATGTAATTGTTAAATAATTTAGTTAGATGTGAATGTGTTGAGGTGAACTTCTTTAGCCAGAAATTTGCTATTCTATCTTTTCCAGGAGCTTTCCAATTGTGAGTAGAATTAATTGCTTGGGTGACTTCATGTTGCAAAATTATCACTTCAGGCATTTGTGGTATCATCTTGTATGTGTCTGTTTCTGCTTGTATCCACCGTGCATGCCTCTTATGTTGTACTGGGTTTGACCATATGTTGCTCAGGAAGTGTTCCATTTCTGTTATGTTTGGTGGATTGTCTATTTTAATGTGTGTGTTATCTATTGTCTGGTAAAATTTCTTTTGGTTTGTGTTGAATGTTTGGTTTTGTTTCCTTCTATTTTCATTTTTTTTGTATCTTCTAAGTCGTTTGGCCAATGCTTGTAATTTCTGCTTCTTTTCATCTAATTGCTCTATCGCTTCTTGTTGTGAGATTTTACCTAACCATTTTCGTTTTTTTTCTGACATTCATTTCTTATAAATTGTGTTAGCTGTCCGATGTCTTTTCTCAGTTTTTCTATTCTGATCTGTAGCCTGTGTTGCCATGCTGGTTTTGTGGGTTTCTTCTGTGTGTTGGTTGGTTCTGATCTCTGCCTAGTGTGTATATTTAGTGTAGTGAGTGCTCCTATATAAACCAGTAGTTGTAACTCTTCCATAGTTGTGTTTTCATTTATTTTGTTGTGTAAGATTATGTTGATAGTTTTTATTGTTGTTTCGACTTGTGGGTTATTTGGCGGTCTATGCAAGAATGGTCTAATGTCTGTATTTGTGTCTTTGTATTCTATGTATGTCAGCTGAAATTTTTCTTCTATATCTAACATGTGTGTCACTTCGTGTTCTATTTGTGCTTGTTCTGGTGGCTGTCTTAAGATTTTGTTTTCCTCTGATTGTTTAATTGATGCGTGTTGTTCTTTGTTTGTTTGCTCTGGGATGTTTGAGTCCATTACTGTATTTTCTTCTTCTTCTGATTGCACATTATTTTGTTCCAGTATTTGTTGTTTGATGTTTTCTAATTCTGACTGGGGTATCCTGTTATTTTTTATTATCACACGGATTTAATCAGTTAGTCGTTGTTCTGTTAAAAATTTTAATTCTGGGTATCTGGTAATAAATGTTGTGTATACTTGTGATCTGTATCCAGTTGTGTTGGTTCCTAGGTTTGTTGCTTGGTAATAACAGAACATGAGGTGTCGATTAACTTCACCTGACCATCTCATCCTCTGTCTTTGTTTTCCTTCTAGGGTGGTTGCAGGAAGCATATCCTGCAAAACACCTCTATTTGGATTTAAATCATTTTCCAGTTGGCTAGCAGTGTCGTTACCATTGTGGGCGGGCATAGGGTTCAAGCGTCGTCCCCGACCATGACGGCGCTTGTCCGAGGCTTCTTTAGTTCTGTCCTGAACCAACTAATCACACTAAAAGGGAGGTTAGCCCTATTAGTGGTTTGTTCTTTTCGTCGCCTTTTACGAGTGGCAGAACATACCGGAGGCCTATTCTTTTCCCGGGCCTCCATGGGGTTTATTATTATTATTATTATTATTATTGTACAAATTGAAAAATAGTGATCATTTACTAAAACGCACATAGTGACCTTATTTGATTATTGGTTAGTCATCTGCTGTGTGTGCATGTTATATGTAGTACCCAGAAATATCATTAGGTTTAAGAAAAGGAGAAGTTACTAATATTGCTAGAAGCTGGAGAGCTGGCAGCAGAAAAGAAGCAATGTGCGGCTAGCAGCAACACTCAAATGAGTAGGTGTAAATTAAGATGACAGCAGTAGACAACCCTGACCACAAGAACAAAGAAGAAATAAAATGGGAACAAAAATATAAGAAGTATCAAAATATTAAAATGAGTTTATGACATTGATAATAATGAAACAATAAAGGTATAGGAACGTTTATCATCAGATTTAAAAAAAGATATTGTGAACCAAGTGAGCACTTGATGGAAGGTCCCAAATGCAAAGATATAAAGCACCCACATTATAAATGCTTTCTGTAGAGTTACACAATGTGTTACAGAACATTAGACATAGCAGCACAACTTAGCAATAATCATTTTACCTGAAATATGTTCAGGGCTTAGTGACAGCATTCAATATAATGACTGGCATTGCAACTTTTCAGTAACATAGTTCAAATTCCATGAAATTAATTAACTTAGGAAATAATTAACAGCAAAGTTCTGAAGCACATAGTTACATTTTCTGTTGAACACCTTGCCTCTGTATATACTTTTGCATAATTTACAGAAACTTTCCACATGGTGCATGTACCCATAAATAGGGTACTCCTAAAGCAGATGTATAGGATGATTTCATAAACTGATTTTCTAGACCACCAAATATTTCATTAACAAATTTATAGTTAACGCATATAGTTCATTCTGATTAGCAAAATCTACCCTTGCACTTTTTTTATCAGATGACTGTAGTTTCTGAAATAACAATTTGTTCATATGCCAGTCTTTGAATAAACTGATGTTGCCTACAATAGTCAGTCTACGGTTGAAAAGTTCACAGGCAACACTTGTGCCAAGAGAGTCTGCACCTAGCCATCATACTGCTAACATCTCTTTGTAAAAAGTGCAGAAAACATTTCCATAACATGTCAGCATATTGGTATCCATACATACATAGTAAACTCAGTGCCTAAAAGTTTCTCTGCATAACTTTTCTGAGGTATTATTACAAAATGCTGTGTTTACTGCACTGCATTATGTAAATGTGGACTACAGATATGTTCTGTGCCACAATCAAACATTCAACAAAAACTCATGATTGCACATAGCCATATTACTCCAAAATTTATTACACAAGTGGTTTCACTCATTAGCAGACCATCTTCTGGTGTACTTTGAAATCCTAATCAACCATCATAAATCATCATCTGATTAAAATTTCAAAGTGCACCATAAGATGGTCTCTCAACAAATGAAACCAGTTGTACAATAAATTTTTGAGTAATATAGCTGTTTGCAATCATGAGTTTCCAACATTTTCTAAAAACTATAAATCACCACTTCCTCAAAATAATGCCAATCATTTGATTCTGATTACCTTTATGAGCAACTATTGATGCCTAGATTGTGTTTCTAAAACACATACATCATCAGAGTTATAATTTATCTCATGATTTCTCTCACTGGGCTCTTGTTACTGGGAGAGCTAACCTAAAGTACACACTATTTGATTTGACGAAATTAAGAAACTGGTCACCATCTCAACAACAGGACATCAAGGATAACAAATGCGTGAACGAATGAAACCAAAATTGTGTTGTTGTACAGAATGTTAAGCAAACCCCATCCAATGTTCATTAAGATGTTCAGTTTCACAACTACAGACTGGCATGCTGCCAAAAAGGCAGAGTAGAAAGGACAAAAATCAGGTTTGTTATCTTACAAAATAGCGTACACCATCTTTCTGTGAAAACATTTTGTAATTCATAACTTTACAGCAGCCATTCAGTCTAGGATGCTTAATGGTTCCTGCATTAAGCATTACCATTCAATTTACTTTAGAAATAAAGATACATTTTGGATTCCAACCAGGCTGACAATTCCATTATTACAAAGGATATTTTGCTGAATGATCTAGTTGTCTTTGTTATGATTGTGAATGGTGGTCTAAGATTTACTTGCTGTGTGGAGTTCAAAGCTGACTCTTTAAGCAACTCGATTCAGTGCAATTTTTCTGATTTTGTTTTAAATTTCTCATCTCAACAATAAATATTCTGGTTTAACCCTGCGTTGGAACACATGTTTCTTCCTGTGCCAGAACTTACACCACAATGAAGCAGTCAATTAGAAACTTTCATGTGTGACGAGAAATACATTTCTTGGTGAATCTTTGCAACATACATATTTCAATATTATCAGCTTTCTTTTTTCACAGAACTTACATCTTCAGTGTTACCTCTAACTGTTCATGTGCATCTAAAACTGAGCTATAGAACTCTTCACAAACTGTGAAGTTATTTCCAGATAAATGAAACACTTATTTGGCTATTTATACCAATTACTTTATGCATTCTCTGAAACTTTCAAATTAATCAATGTAATAAACATCAGCTTGAATATTTTGCTTTTGGTGTCACACAACAAATATGTTGGATATTAACTATCAATATTTTGGGGAAACTATAATGACTATTGGTTGATGATTTCACATGTCTCATTTCCCTTCACAGTGCTTCCTACAAGAACCTATGAGATATTTCTTCCAATAATATTCAAGTTTGGTCTATTTCTGTTACCAACCACACTGCAAAATAGTTCTAAACAATATATATTATTAACGTTGATGTGGTCTTTAATCCGAAGACTGGTACAATGAAGCTTTTCATGCTACTGTATCCAGTGCAAGCCTCTTCATCTCCAAATAACTACTGCATTCTACATCCTTCTTATTCTGCTTACTGTATTCACCTCTTGGTCCCCCTCTATGAACACCCCCCCTCCCCCCCACACACACACACTCTCTCTCTCTCTTCCAATACTAAATTGGTGATACCTTGACGTCTCATCAACGAATCCCTTCTTTCAGTCAAGTTGTGCCACAAATTTCTTGTCTCACCAATCCTGTTAAGTAGCTTCTCGTTAGTTATATAATCTGCCCATCTAATCTTCAGCATTCTTCTTTAGTATTACATTTTAATAGCTTCTATTCTCTTCTTGACTAAACTGATTATTGTCCATGTCCACCTCCATAGCGTAGTGGTAGCATTTCTGCATATCACGCAGGGGGCCCGGGTTCGATTCCCGTCAGTGGATTGGGTGTTGTGTATCCATTATCATTTTCATCGTCATTGACCTGCAAGTCACCGAAGTGGCATCAGCTAAAAAGGACTTGCAATACAGTGGTCGAACTCCCCCGCATGGGGACTCCTGGCCAACAATGCCATACACTCATTTCCATTTTTGATTATTGTCCATGTTTCACTTCCATATATGGATACACGATACACAAATATTTTCAGAAAAGACTTCCTGACACTTAAATCTATATTTGAAGTTAACAAATTTCTCTTCTTCTGAAATGCTTTTCTTGCAATTGCCAGTCTTAATTTTATATCCTCTTTACTTTGAATATCATCAGTTATTTTAATGCTCAAAGAGAAGAACTCATATACTACTTTAAGTGTCTTGTTTCCTACTCTAATTCCCTCAGCAGCATCTGATTTAATTTGACTACACTCCATTATCCTTCTTTTGCTTTTGTTGATGTTCATCTTATATCCTCCTTTCAAGAGGCAGTCCATTCCGTTCAACTGCTCTTCCAAATCCTTTGCTGCCTGTAACAGAATACCAATGTAATCAGTTCACCTCGCAGTTTTTATTCTTCTCTCTGAATTTTAATTCCTACTCCAAATTTTTCTTTGGTTTCATTTACTGAAAGCCCTATCTCACCCCCTTCTAAACCATTGCTTCCCTTTGATGCTTTCAACTCCCATAACTGTTATCTGGTTTCCGTACAAGTTGTAAACAGACTTTTGCACCCTATATATTACCCCTACTACCTTTGCCAAATTTCAACGAGAGTATACCAGTCAACATTGTCAAAAGAGTTCTCTAAGTCTACAAATGCTATAAGTGTAGGTTTGCCTTTCCTTAACCTATCTTCTAAGTCAAATCACAGAGTCAGTATTGCCTCCCGTGTTCCAATTCATCTCAAGAATCCAAATCAATATTCCCCAAGGTCAACTTCTACCCAGTTTGTTCCAGTCTTTGTGAAGAATTTGTGTTCACATTTTGCAACTGTGACTTATTAAACTGATAGTTTGGTAATTTTCATAACTGTCAGCAAATGCTTTCTTTGGAATTGAATTATTACATTCTTCTTGAAGTGTCAGTGTATTTCATCTGTCGCATACATGTTGCACACCAGGTGGAAGAGTTCTGTCATGGCTGGCTCTCCCAAGGCTATCAGTAGTTATGATGGAATATCATATACTTCTGGGGTCTCATTTCGACTTGTACCTTTCAGAACTCTGTAAATTATTCTCGCAGTATCATATCTCCCATCTCAACTTCATGTGCATCCCCTTCCATTTCTATAATGTTGCCTTCAACTTCCTCTCCCTTAAATAGACCATTTATGTACTCCTTCCACTTTCCAGCTTTCCCTTCTTTGCTAGTACTGGTTTTCCATCTGAGCTCCTGATACTAATACAGTTGCTTCTCTTTTGTCCAAAGGCCTTTTTAATTTTCTTGTAGGTGGTATCTACCTTTCCCCTAGTGAAATATGTTTCTCAACTCTTAAATTTGCCTCTAGCCATTACTGCTTAGCCATTTTGCATTTCCTGTCAATTTCATTGTTTAGATATTTGCATTCCTCTTCATTTGCCTCATTTGCTGAATTTTTATATTTTTTTCCTTTCTTCAGTTATATTCAGTATCTCCTGTGATATCTAAGGATTTCTACAAGGCCTCGTCTTTTTACCTATTTGATACTCTGCTGCCTTCATTATTTCATCCCTCAAAGCTACCAATTTGTCCTCTGCTGTATTCTTGTCTCCTGTTCCATTTGATCATTGTCTAATGCTACCTCTGAAACTCTTGTTGTTTCAACTCATACAAGTCCAGTCTCTTCAATTTCCTACCTTCTTGCAATTTCTTCAGTTCTAATCTGTAGTTCCTAACCAACAGATTAACAGATTATGGTCAGAGTCCACACCTGCCCCTGCAAATGTGTTCCAGTTTAAAATCTGGTTCTTAAATCAATCTGAAACCTTCCAGTGTCTCCAGGTCTCTCTCTCTCTCTCTCTCTCTCTCTCACACACACACACACACACACACACACACACACACAAAACATCTTTCATGATTCTTAAATCACGTGTTTTGTGTTTATAACCCTGTATTCACCTGACCATAAGTCCTGTTCCTCCTGCCACTGAACTTCATTAATTTCCCCTGTGTGTAACTTCAACCTATCAGTTTCCCCTTTTTAAATTTTCTAACCTACTTTCCCAATTAAGAGACGTAACATTCCCCATTCCAAACCATAGAACACCAGTTTCATTTCTCCAGATGACGACATGCTCTTCAATAGACCCTGTAAGGAGATCCACATAGGGAACTATTTTACCTCTGACATATTTTATCCAAGAGGATGCCATCATAATTTAACCATATAGTAGATCTGCAAGCCCTCTGAAAAAACTGCAGCTGTCGTTTTCCCTAGCTTACAGCAATTTGCAATACCAGCACAGAAAAGCTATTTTGGTTGATGTTACAAGGCCAGATCAGTCAATCAGCAAGACTGTTGTCACAGCAACTACTAAAAAGGCTTCTGGCCCTCTTCAGGAACCACACACTTGTTTGGCCTTTCAACAGGTAACCTTCCATTGTGGTTGCAACTACGGTACAGATATATATATATCGCTGAGGCACACAAGCCATCCCACCAACAGCAAGGCCAAGGTTCATGTGGGCAATATGAATCATTCTATAAAAATGCAAAAGATCCTCTTCACATCACCCAATAACATACAGTTAAGGCATAAATTAATCAAAACCTCTGGTAAAGTTATGATGCACTAAATCAGAGTAGTTGATCACAATCCCATTTCCAGTATGCCAGTGAGATACAATGTTACACCTAAATTCTTCACCTACAGCAAGATTTATGACAGCACAGTATCATTGCAGCAGCATTATGTGAGACATAAATAGTGTAATGTACCATTTTATGTGAAATGCTGATAATTTGTGAATATGAAGAAACATAAGTAGATATTAATACATACAATCTCACTGTGAAAGGGTTCTGTAGCAGAACAGTAGCACTCTGGGCGCAATTCCGAGCAGGCAGTCCACATTCACAGAACTTCTTGAGAGGGAGTTTCAGTGAACTGCATGTGCTATATTATATGAAAACAATCACTTTATCACATTTACCTGAGTGCTAACCTAACACCTACTTTCTATCCCTTAACATTTATATTTCCTTTTCTCTGCTTTTTTTCACTTGAAAGCTTTCATCATGGCCAACATTCTTTTCCAATATATTATAACTTCAATATATTATAACTTTCTTAATTCCAAACTCATATTTATTTCAAATGCTGGAGACAGATTGTCCCTCTGTTTTACTTACACACCTGCACGCATATGAATCTTTCATTATCCAGTTTTCTGTTTCTGTCGTTAGGTCACCACTTGACATGCCACTGCCATACCACTGTTTAATTTCCACTCTGTTGCCAACTGCTGTGCTTTTCTTAACACATGGATCATTAGTAATTTGTGAGACCTAAGTTACTCATCCAATCCTATACGGCAGTTATAATTAAACTTCCACTACTTGAGAGCACCCCCCATGAAAAATAAGTGATTGCAGGACAATGAAGTTTTGTGGAAACATCTGTAAAGACATGCACACAACACACAATGACTAAACCACTGAAAGAAACATGTTTTAATTTCCATGTGGGAATGTAATATTTGTTAATTGTTTACCACATTTACATTCTGTTTTACAAATGTTGCTCAGAGCGACAACCATCTGCATCCATGACAGCCTGGAACCACACTAGAGATTGCTCTACTGCTGCCCAAAACATCTCAGGTGGGATATTGGCTACCTCTCTCACTATGCTCATCTTTAATCTTCAACATGTATTCATATCTTATGTTTGTGTCCTGCTGATCTGGTGATCTTGGTGGCCATGCAGTTTGGAACTGGCCAATGATTGAGCTTTTTCCAAATGTTCTATGGAGTAAACGAGTGATCTCACAAGTAAAGTGAGGTGGAGCTCAATCATGCATCAAAACTGAGTCCAAAGCACCTGTCTCCTGTAGAGTAGGGATCACACGTTGGTGAATCGATCACAGTAACATGTGCCGTTCATGCTGCATGTCCTTGGTCCTTGGGGTCTGAGTGATTCAACCCTATGTCACTTTACCAGTCACAGCACTTAATGGCAAGTCATGACACTGACACTACTAACCATGCAATTCCTGCAGCAAACTGTCTAAACATCATTCAGCTAAATTTGGGTACCCATACGGTAAATAGTTTTCCATCTATACTGGCTCAAGCAGTGAAAGTTTAATTATAACCTCCCTGTAAATTTACTCACACAGCTCTACACCATTTACTATTACCTTCAGTACTTCTGTTTTCCTTCCTTTAGATCCAGAATGGATTTGGACTAAAGATATAAGTTGTCCAACAATATGTGTATTGTACAATCTGACATGTTAAACTGTAAGTCATCTGCAAGGAAGCTGTAGTAATAAATTATGCACTATGAAGTTGTTGACTGAAAGGTTGACTTTTACTGTGGATGAATGTCATTCTTGCAATGAGAAGTTCTATTGAAGCTGCAACCAAACAGTTGCAGCATAAAAAACTTTTTAAGATATTTTTGACCAGAGTAGTAGTTTACAGGCCTAATTTACAGTAAATTTTGTGTGACTATGGTGATTACATGAAGATGGTAGTGATGGCACTTGATAGGTGAATGGATTGAATGATTATAGTTTCAGTATGAACTGGATAAGATGAAGAAACTGTGAATAACAAAATTAAGATTACAGGAAGGACTGAAAAGAACAGCTTTCTAAAATATGGTTATACAGGCAGAGTCTGAGAGACGTGTTCTGTAGCGACAGAATCATATTTAAGATCAGTTCTGTATGTCTTCATTGGTCCTTGTTTTCTTTTACTGAGACTAATTAATCAATTTTCATGAAGCAGTTGGGAAGAGGTTATCACCAGCATTCATTTGATTATATATATATATGGAAATTGAAATAAGAACACCGTGAATTCATTGTCCCAGGAAGGGGAAACTTTATTGACACATTCCTGGGGTCAGATACATCACATGATCACACTGACAGAACCACAGGCAACAGAGCATGCACAATGTCGGCACTAGTACAGTGTATATCCACCTTTCGCAGCAATGCAGGCTGCTATTCTCCCATGGAGACGATCGTAGAGATGCTGGATGTAGTCCTGTGGAACGGCTTGCCATGCCATTTCCACCTGGCGCCTCAGTTGGACCAGCGTTCATGCTGGACGTGCAGACCGCGTGAGACGACGCTTCATCCAGTCCCAAACATGCTCAATGGGGGACAGATCCGGAGATCTTGCTGGCCAGGGTAGTTGACTTACACCTTTTAGAGCACGTTGGGTGGCACGGGATACATGCGGACGTGCATTGTCCTGTTGGAACAGCAAGTTCCCTTGCCGGTCTAGGAATGGTAGAACGATGGGTTCGATGACGGTTTGGATGTACCGTGCACTATTCACTGTCCCCTCGACGATCACCAGTGGTGTACGGCCAGTGTAGGAGATCGCTCCCCACACCATGATGCCAGGTGTTGGCCCTGTGTGCCTCGGTCGTATGCAGTCCTGATTGTGGCGCTCACCTGCACGGCGCCAAACACGCATACGACCATCATTGGCACCAAGGCAGAAGCGACTCTCATCGCTGAAGACGACACGTCTCCATTCGTCCCTCCATTCACGCCTGTCGCGACACCACTGGAGGCGGGCTGCACGATGTTGGGGTGTGAGCGGAAGACGGCCTAACGGTGTGCGGGACCGAAGCCCAGCTTCATGGAGACGGTTGCGAATGGTCCTCGCCGATACCGCAGGAGCAACAGTGTCCCTAATTTGCTGGGAAGTGGCGGTGCGGTCCCCTACGGCACTGCGTAGGATCCTACGGTCTTGGCGTGCATCCGTGCGTCGCTGAGGTCCGGTCCCAGGTCGACGGGCACGTGCACCTTCCGCCGACCACTGGCGACAACATCGATGTACTGTGGAGACCTCACGCCCCACGTGTTGAGCAATTCGGCGGTACGTCCACCCGGCCTCCCGCATGCCCACTATACGCCCTCGCTCAAAGTCCGTCAACTGCACATACGGTTCACGTCCACGCTGTCGCGGCATGCTACCAGTGTTAAAGACTGCGATGGAGCTCCGTATGCCACGGCAAACTGGCTGACACTGACGGCGGCGGTGCACAAATGCTGCGCAGCTAGCGCCATTCGACGGCCAACACCGCGGTTCCTGGTGTGTCCGCTGTGCCGTGCGTGTGATCATTGCTTGTACAGCCCTCTCGCAGTGTCCGGAGCAAGTATGGTGGGTCTGACACACCGGTGTCAATGTGTTCTTTTTTCCATTTCCAGGAGTGTATATATGTCTGCTTGTGTCTGTATATGTCTGGATGGATATCTGTGTGTGTGTGTGTGTGTGTGTGTGTGTGTGTGTGTGTGTGTGTGTGTGTGTGTGTGTGTGTGCGCGCGCGAGTGTATACCCGTCCTTTTTTCCCCCTAAGGTAAGTCTTTCCGCTCCCGCAATTGGAATGACTCCTTACCCTCTTCCTTCAAACCCACATCCTTTCGTCTTTCCCTCTCCTTCCCTCTTTCCTCACAAAGCAACCGTGGGTTGCGAAAGCTAGAATTTTGTGTGTATGTTTGTGTTAGTTTGTGTGTCTATCGACCTGCCAGCGCTTTGGTTTGCTAAGTCACATCATCTTTGTTTTTAGATATATTTTTCCCACGTGGAATGTTTCCCGCAACTACCGTCCTGACCTGGTACAGAAGCAAATAACCAGAGCCACTTCCTCATCTCCTCAAACCCAGAACCTCCCACAGAAGAACTCCAAAAGTGCCCCACTTGTGACAGGATACTTTCCGGGACTGGATCAGACTTTGAATGTGGCTCTCCTGCAGGGATACGACTTCCTCAAATCCTGCCCTGAAATGAGATCCATCCTTCATGAAATCCTCCCCACTCCACCAAGAGTGTCTTTCCGCCGTCCACCTAACCTTCATAACCTCTTAGTTCATCCCTATGAAATCCCCAAACCACCTTCCCTACCCTCTGGCTTCTACCCTTGTAACCGCCCCCGGTGTAAAACCTGTTCCATGCACCCTCCCACCACCACCTACTCCAGTCCTGTAATCCGGAAGGTGTACACGATCAAAGGCAGAGCCACGTGTGAAAGCACCCACGTGATTTACGAACTGACCTGCCTACACTGTGAAGCTTTCTATGTGGCAATGACCAGCAACAAACTGTCCATTCACATGAATGGACACAGGCAGACAGTGTTTGTTGGTAATGTGGATCACCCTGTGGCTAAACATGCCTTGGTGCACAGCCAGCACATCTTGGCACAGTGTTATACAGTCCGGGTTATCTGGATACTTCCCACTAACACCAACCTGTCAGAACTCCGGAGATGGGAACTTGCCCTTCAGTATATCCTCTCTTCTCGTTATCCGCCAGGCCTCAATCTCCGCTAATTTCAATTTGCCGCCGCTCATACCTCACCTGTCTTTCAACAACATCTTTGCCTCTACTTCCGCCTCGACTGACATCTCTGCCCAAACTCTTTGCCTTTACAAATGTTTGCTTGTGTCTGTGTATGTGCAGATGGATATGTGTGTGTATTCAAGTGTATACCTGTCCTTTTTTCCCCCAAGGTAAGTCTTTCCGCTCCCGGGATTGGAATAACTCCTTACCCTCTCCCTTAAAAACCCACATCCTTTCGTCTTTCCCTCTCCTTCCCTCTTTCCTGATGAAGCAACAGTTTGTTGCGAAAGCTTGAATTTCGTGTGTATGTTTGTGTTTGTTTGTGTGTCTATCGACCTGCCAGCACTTTCGTTTGGTAAGTCACATCATCTTTGTTTTTATATGAACAACCCTCATATAGCCAAATGCTAAAAATTAAATGAGTTCTGTAACAATGTTGGTGTTCCTTAGGTGGCTGGTGTGGAGATACAGGAGACACTTTAATTTCTCTTACTGTTAGGAAACTTCAGTTTTGGGAGCTAATGCAGGTACAAGGTATGTTTACAAAGTAAATTCCATTTGGTTATATAAAACAAATGTGTACAGATACAGAAAAAATATTTATTGTACAAAAATCTACAACTGTTAAACTGCTTTTCTACACAGCATCCAAAATTTTGTAGGCACTTGTCACAGTGTGGCACAAGTTTTGTATGCCTTCTTCATAGAAGGTTTCCGCTTGTGTATTCAACCATGTGGTAACATGTTCTTTCAGCTCAACATCATTATTGTTGAAGTGTTGACCACCAAGGACAGATTTTAGGTGTAAGAAGAGATGAAAGTCACTAGGAGCGAGAACCAGGCTGTATGGAGAATAATCGAATGTATCCCAGTGAAATTCCCATAAGAGTTGTTTAATCACATTCGCCATGTGAGGTCGGGCATTATCGTGAAAAATAACACCACCTTTTCACAGTAATCCTCGGCGCTTGTTCTATATCGCGTGGCGCAATTTCTTAATGGTCTCGCAGTAATTATGTGCATTGATTGTTTGGCCTCGTGGTAAAAAATCAATCAGCAAAATGCCTTTTCTGTCCCGAAATATGGGGCACATGACTATTCGAGGTGTCAAGATTTGCTTAGGCTTAACCTTCGTTGGGGATGAAGTGTGCCTCCATTCCATTGATTGCTGTTTGGTTTCAGGGGTGTTGTATGATACCCAAGTTTCATCCCCTGTGACTAACAAAGAAAACCATCGCCTTCTTCATTGTAGTGTGTCAAAAACTGAAGTGCACTATCCATCTGTTTCTTTTTTTGGGTTGTTCAGTAAGAATTTTGGGTAACCAATGTGAGCAAAGTTTTGGAAATTTCAGTTTTTCAGTAACAATTTCATGAATTAGTGATTGTGAGATTTGCGGAACTTCCATAGCAAGGGCACTAAGTGTAAACTTATGGTTGTGCTTAATCTTCTCCTCAATTGTGTGAACCAGTGCATCAGTAACCACAGACGGGTGTCCACTTCATTCTTCATCGTGCACTTGATCACATCCTTCATTGAACAGTCTGAGCCATCTTCTAACCATTGAATCGCTCACAGCACTTTGTCTGTAAGCCTCACAGATTTGCTGATGAATTTCCTTCGGTTTAACTTTCTTTGTATTTAGAAAACGAATCACTGACCTGATTTCACACGCGGCGGCATTTCCAATTATGGCTGACATTATAAGGAAGCACTACAAAGCACTTGCCAGCAGCAGTGATCTGAAAATGGAGTACATGTCTTCTTGAGTCAGAGTAACTGCCGTGCATGCTCAGAACTGTGATTTTAGCACTGCTGTGGATAGAAATAGAAATGGAACTTACTTTGTGGATGACCCTCATATTTATTTGGTTTGTTTCCTAATCCATACTGAGGGCTCAGAGTGGCTGGTGATAATGCACTAAAATTTGCTCGACTCAAGTCAAGAAAAGAAATCAGTAACAATGAAGCCACCAACAACTGATATTAAATTAACAACGAATGATAAGTTTTCAGCCACTCATGAACAGAATTGTTATTTAAATACAGTTCAAGTTGTATAACGTACTATCAATGGTGTACGCAGTGAGAAAATTTTTATTATTTCAAGTAATCTGACTCTGGAGACACCAACTTCTGTTGATGGCGATACCACCAAGGAAGTCAGTCGAGGATGGTGAAACATACCAAAGCTGGCTATAGTGCATTTGCAGTTATTTCTGTTATTTAGTTAACAATGGAACATAGATTTTTAGTGATTTTTTAATATCAGCTATGAGCTATAAATGTTAGTTTTTATAGTTTCTGAGGTAATATCTGTGATTTGTGAAGTATTGTAAACACTGTGGTTGGTATATGTTCACTTTTGCTGGGCTGTTTCTGTGTTTCAGTGTTAGATACTAGCATTGTAGTGGAGCTAGGAAAAATACTGAGTTATCTAAGTGGAATATTATTCTGTCTTAATAATTAACAGAATCTTGGAAGATATCTAATAGTGATAAAGATCAGCTGTTAACAGGCGAGTATTCAAGCCACCAGCCAAATACAACTGATGACTTGGTAGTAGTAGTTTTGCGGCATTAATGATCTCAACATCCATGTGGCCAGGAATTAGTTATTACATCAACATCAAGGACTTATCTTAGACGAAAGATTAAGGAAAGGCAAACCTACGTTTCTAGCATTTGTAGACTTAGAGAAACCTTTTGACAATGTTGACTGGAATACTCTCTTTCAAATTCTGAAAGTGGCAGGGGTACAATACAGGGAGCAAAAGGCTATTTACAATTTGTACAGAAACCAGATGGCAGTTATAAGAGTCGAGGGGCAAGAAAGGGAAGCAGTGGTTGGGAAGGGAGTGAGGCAGGGTTGTAGTCTCTCACCGACGTTATTCAATCTGTATATTGAGCAAGCAGTAAAGGTTACAAAAGAAAATTTCGGAGTAGGTATTAAAATCCATGGAGAAGAAATAAAAACTTTTGAGGTTCCCCGATGACATTGTAATTCTGTCAGAAACAGCAAAGGACTTGGAAGAGCAGTTGAATGGAATGGACAGTGTCTTGAATGGAGGGTATAAGATGAACATTGACAAAAGGAAAACAAGGATAATGGAATGTAGTCTAATTAAGTTGGGTGATGCTGAGGGAATTAGATTAGGAAATGAGACACTTAAAGTAGTAAAGGAGTTTTGCTATTTGGGGAGCAAAATAACTGATGATGGTCGAAGTAGAGAGGATATAAAATGTAGGCTGGCAATGGCAAGGAAAGCGTTTCTGAAGAAGAGAAATTTGTTAACATCGAGTATTGATTTAAGTGTTAGGAAATTGTTTCTGAAAGTATTTGTATGGAGTGTAGTCATGTATGGAAGTGAAACGTGGACAATAAATAGTTTAGACAAGAAGAGAATAGAAGCTTTCGAAATGTGGTGCTACAGAAGAATGCTGAATATTAGATGGGTAGATCACATAACTAATGAGGAGGTATTGAATAGGATCGGGGAGAAGAGGAGTTTGTGGCACAACTTGACTAGAAGAAGGGATCGGTTGGTAGGACATGTTCTGAGGCATCAAGGGATCACCAATTTAGTACTGGAGGGCAGCGTGGAGGGTAAAAATCGTAGAGGGAGACCAAGAGATGAGTACACTAAGCAGATTCTGAAGGATGTAGGCTGCAGTAGGTACTGGGAGACGAAGAAGCTTGCACAGGATAGAGTAGCATGGAGAGTTGCATCAAACCAGTCTCAGGACTGAAAACCACAACAACAACAACAACAACAAAATCAACATTAATAGAGATAAACTATTACCTTGTCACAAATTCTCACCAGTCAACATGCATAGAGCAAAATCAGATCATGTTCAGCGTAAAGACACTTTGAATGTCAAAATTTTAATAGTATATTGTTAAAGCATTCATAACAAATTCCTCAGACTTACAGCCCTCCAGGAAAGCTGTCATACTCAAATTATACTCTGAACTAAGGGCTGGATGAAACCCAAAACAGAAAGCTGTGCAGTATTTAAAGAAGCACAGAAAGTACATCAAAGAGTGATGTTAGACACCGTAGGGGGAGTGGTCACTTCAATTGACAAAAATATAGTATCTGTAAAGGTGAAAATGAGTCTGAGTGCGAAATTATTTAAACACAAGTAACTGGCCTAAGTGAATCCAAGTTAATCATCAGATGTTTTTACTTGTCACCCCATTTGCTGTAACCAGTAGTAGAATCATTTAAAATGAGTCTGTAATCATATAATATCATTGGGGGACAACTTTAGCCTGAGGGGAAGGGTTGTACCTTGGGACAGTTTTATCTAGGGACACTTTTTATGAAAAGTAGAGCACGCTAGTGGCAACTCAATAAGAACTATGAAATCAAGTTGGCAGACTTTTTTCAGAGAGCATAGGATTCCATGTTGTATTTGGATCATGTTTGGAGCCTTAGGAGTAATTTTACAGAATTGTGTTCTTAAAAATACAATTTAGCTATTATCATTAAAATATTTAAATAAAAGGGGAGCATCATTATTGATGTTTCTTAAAATAGTGTTGTTTAAGTAAGCTACTGATGCCATAAGCGATAAACGTACTAGTGTGTATACAGGTTACAATACTGTTTTCTCTTAACGTGCACTTGGTTGTACCTAGGGACTCAATTCTGGTTGCACATTGGAACATGTCCGTCCCACTGTACAACCAAACATTTCATCTACAGTTTCACTTATATTCATTTTTCTTTTCAGATGGGCAGAAGTAAGGGGTGGAGAAAAAGAGAAGAACCAGATGCAGAATATATGGAGGCAGCTGCCAATGAGGTAGTTACACAGAATGATCTGTATGAGAAGCAGCTTAAGTATATGGAGTGTCAGAAAAGTACTCTTGCTGGCACATCCAAAAACACATATTGTCTGGTCAAAATCATTTCAAATACATAGTCACCAATGCTACACAAGAAATCTTCACCATTGAGCAAGAGGAAGAACTTCTTTTTTATATAGTAAAGGTTTCACAATGGAACTTTGGCATCACTGTGGATAATTTGAATAAGTTAGCCTTCCAATAATCTAAACATAACAACATTAAATATACAGTGAAATGGGAGGAACAGGAATCAGCTGAAAGACAATTGTACAGAACCTTTCAGAAGTCTTAAAAGAACAGGATTTCCCTGAGAAGCCTGGAGTCAACTACTCTAGGCCAAATTGAACCGTCCAACAAACCCAATGTGAAGTTTCTTTAAGAAACTACAAGAAGTTTATTCGAGGTATGGTCTACAACCTAAAAATTGTGGAACCTTCTACAGTACAACCATTGCAGGTAACTGGCGACAGTAACAAGAAAGTAATGTTACAATGATAACTTGTGTGAGTGCTGCAGAAACATTTATTCCATCAGACTTTATGTTTCCAAGGGTACATTACAAGGATTACATGTTCGTCCTCTGTTAGAATATAGCTGCGCGGTGTGGGATCCTTACCAGGTGGGATTGACCGAGGACATCGAAAGGGTGCAAAAAAGGGCAGCTCGTTTTGTATTATCACGTAATAGGGGAGAGAGTGTGGCAGATATGATATGCGAGTTGGGATGGAAGCCATTAAAGCAAAGACGTTTTTCGTCGCGGCGAGATCTATTTACGAAATTTCAGTCACCAACCTTCTCTTCCAAATGCGAAAATATTTTGTTGAGCCCAACCTACATAGGTAGGAATGATCATCAAAATAAAATAAGAGAAATCAGAGCTCAAACAGAAAGGTTTAGGTGTTCGTTTTTCCCGCGCGCTGTTCAGGAGTGGAATGGTAGAGAGATAATATGATTGTGGTTCGGTGAACCCTCTGCCAATCACTTAAATGTGAATTGCAGAGTAATCATGTAGATGTAGATGTAGATGTAGATGTTAAACAATGCACCACCTGGCACTCCTGGTATGGCTGCTTCTAGTGGCTGGAAAATGGCATCAAGAGACCCTACAATAACGAATTGAAGAAAGACAATTTCTATTTATGATGTTTCTGCTCTAGTGGGCAGGGTGTTTCATTTGGCTTTCACTCCAAACAACATAACTGCAGGTTTCAGGATTACTGGCGTCTGGCCATTCAATGAAGAAGTGTTCAGAGGCGACAAATCCCTACCTGCAGGAATGACAAACAGCCCATATCCTGGAAGAGCTGGTGAAGTCCATTCACCAAATACTCCAACTAAGAATGAAAACAAAAGAAGAAACAAGAGCAGGAATACCTTTGGCAAGCAGTCCTTCATTGCAACCATACTCCAGAACAAATCCATCCATTCCTCAAAGCACCTCCCAGGAAGACTTCTGGTAGATGAAGAAAACCTGGGAGGTGTACAATTGTCACACCAGAAAAACAAAGAATTGAAAAGGAGTAAAATAAGAACAAGAAGACGTGTCCAAAGAAAGAAGCCATTACAAAGGCAAAGCAGTTTTAATCTTCCTTTTATTCTTCCTTTTCTGGTGCTGATGAAGAAATTCCTGTACTTGCCAGTAATTCTGGAGTAAGTATATTTGACTCTTCTTCTGGAAAAGAGGATTTCTCATCCATCTTTCCATTTGAAAAAGTAACACTTTCTTGTTCTCAAGGTAGTTGGGACTTACACTCCTGGAAATGGAAAAAAGAACACATTGACACCGGTGTGTCAGACCCACCATACTTGCTCCGGACACTGCGAGAGGGCTGTACCAGCAATGATCACACACACGGCACAGCGGACACACCAGGAACCGCGGTGTTGGCTGTCGAATGGCGCTAGCTGCGCAGCATTTGTGCACTGCCGCCGTCAGTGTCAGCCAGTTTGCCGTGGCATACGGAGCTCCATCACAGTCTTTAACACTGGTAGCATGCCGCGACAGTGTGGACGTGAACCGTATGTGCAGTTGACGGACTTTGAGTGAGGGCGTATAGTGGGCATGAGGGAGGCCGGGTGGACGTACCGCCGAATTGCTCAACACGTGGGGCGTGAGGTCTCCACAGTACATCGATGTTGTCGCCAGTGGTCGGCGGAAGGTGCACGTGCCCGTCGACCTGGGACCGGACCGCAGCGACGCACAGATGCACGCCAAGACCGTAGGATCCTACACAGTGCCGTAGGGGACCGCACCGCCACTTCCCAGCAAATTAGGGACACTGTTGCTCCTGCGGTATCGGCGAGGACCATTCGCAACCGTCTCCATGAAGCTGGCCTACGGTCCCGCACACCGTTAGGCCGTCTTCCGCTCACGCCCCAACATCGTGCAGCCCGCCTCCAGTGGTGTCGCGACAGGCGTGAATGGAGGGATGAATGGAGACGTGTCGTCTTCAGCGATGAGAGTCGCTTCTGCCTTGGTGCCAATGATGGTCGTATGCGTGTTTGGCGCCGTGCAGGTGAGCGCCACAATCAGGACTGCATACGACCGAGGCACACAGGGCCAACACCCGGCATCATGGTGTGGGGAGCGATCTCCTACACTGGCCGTACACCACTGGTGATTGTCGAGGGGACACTGAATAGTGCACGGTACATCCAAACCGTCATCGAACCCATCGTTCTACCATTCCTAGACCGGCAAGGGAACTTGCTGTTCCAACAGGACAATGCACGTCCGCATGTATCCCGTGCCACCCAACGTGCTCTAGAAGGTGTAAGTCAACTACCCTGGCCAGCAAGATCTCCGGATCTGTCCCCCATTGAGCATGTTTGGGACTGGATGAAGCGTCGTCTCACGCGGTCTGCATGTCCAGCATGAACGCTGGTCCAACTGAGGCGCCAGGTGGAAATGGCATGGCAAGCCGTTCCACAGGACTACATCCAGCATCTCTACGATCGTCTCCATGGGAGAATAGCAGCCTGCATTGCTGCGAAAGGTGGATATACACTGTACTAGTGCCGACATTGTGCATGCTCTGTTGCCTGTGTCTATGTGCCTGTGGTTCTGTCAGTGTGATCATGTGATGTATCTGACCCCAGGAATGTGTCAATAAAGTTTCCCCTTCCTGGGACAATGAATTCACGGTGTTCTTATTTCAATTTCCAGGAGTGTAGTCAAATTTGACATCGGTGGCAGGTGTCATGGTTTACTATGCTGGAATAGTTTAGAAAATACAGACCAAGATGTAACTGTGAAGTTCTTAAGGAAGCAAAGGGCCCATTTTGTATTCCGTAATGTTGGAGACATCATCAGCACTTTTAATCCCAGAAAAGGAACTACTAATTCATCAGATGGGTTATGGGTTTCACTCATTCAACTATTTTATAATTATTTTATTTCCACCATATTTTGTTTTTAAGTAAAATAACTTTTGTATTTGCACCTAATAAAGGAACATGTACTACATAATTTTAATATGATTTTTTTATTCATAAAACTAAGAAACTGAAAAATACTATTGTGTCCCAAGGTAGAACCACCACTGTCCCAAGGTCAAACCATAGGTTGTAACTTGGGACACGTATCACAGAAGTCTTTATTGATGAAAAATGAGGTAATTATTGGAGTTAGCCTAAATGTTGTTTGTTCAACATTATCTACAATTACTGCCTGTGATGGGGTAAATTTTCAAATTTATTATAAAAATATATAGTATAAAAAAATAAAAATTTAAAAACTGTCCCAAGGTACAGCCCTTTTCCTTGCTGAATATAGACTGGGACATTTATGGATTCATTGCAGGTGCTATAGGCAGAGAGTCTTGCAAAGTAGTTCTGAACACCTTTTCCGAAAACTGTCTTGAGCAGTTAGATACAATACCACATAAAGAAAATATTACACATAGCTACAAACATGCACGGCCTTATTGACAGTGTCAGTAGAGAGACAAGGATTAGTTATAGTGATGTCACCGTAACAGCAATGGTTACTAAAGTGAATAAATCCATCAACAGGCTAGGAGAGTTTTTATGCTGGAAACAGAAGACATGCATTTGTTAGTATCCTACTTAAGACAATGAATGGACATCATTTAGTTCCAGTTTGATGGAGTCAGAGGAATTATGGGCAAAGTTTAAACTGACTTTAAATTGAGCTCTGTAAAAGTATTTGCCAAGTAAGTGTATTAAGGACAGAAAAGATAATGCCAAAATGCTGACAGGCAAAAGTTTATAGAAATGTGTTGGTCTACAGAAAGACCGGTGTGCTAAGCATACAAAAACTTTCACTGTTTCATGCCAATGAATGATACTGCCGAGATCATGAGAAAATTCTGGTCCTATGTAAAATAACTAAGTTAATGATTTTCTGAATACCACAGGCTTCCAAGTCCTTCCTAAAGAACCTACTAAATTGTTCAAAGAGGATGTTAAATATGCAATCATTTCATGCAAAAGCATATTCTCTGAATCTGAAGTAAAACTGTTAACTAATATGAACCCAGTGCCTCCTAGAATCTACGGGCTTCCTAAACTGCATAAACAAGATGTTCCTATTCGTCCAGTTGTATCATCATTCACTGCTCCATCTTACCAACTAGCCAGTAAACTTGATGTCCTAATTAAGAGCAAGACTAAATTCAAACCAAAGCATGGTATTTCAAACTCTGTGGATCTAGTAAACAAGTTAAAAGGTATATCTGTCTCACACAGTGATAAATTAGTATCCTTTGATGCCAGCAGTTTGTTTTCTAACATACCAGTAGTAGAATGTATTGACATTCTGAGAGAGCTGATGCACAAGTCTAATGACAATCCTGTGCAATTGAATGACTTGAGACTGGCCACACAGACCTGCCTTGCACAGAACTATTTCCAGTTCCAAGGCACTCTTTATAAACAATTAGATGGCTTAGCTATGGGTTCCCCTCTTAGTCCACTGGTTGCTGAAATATTTATGGACCATTTTGAACAAAATTTTCTAAAAACCGAACCTTTGAGTGCAAACATCAAATACTGGTTTAGATATGTAGATGATGTCCTGTGTATGTGGACTGGTACTACAAGACAACTCAACACATTCTTGAAAAACCTAAACAGTCAACATAAAAAAATCCAGTTCACTATGGAAATTGGCAACAAATCCATAAACTTCTTAGATCTCACCATTGACATCAGTAAACACACACACACATTGTTTCAAAATTTACAGAAAAACAACAACTACAGACACAGCAATACCTTCTTGCTCACAACACCCCATAGCTCACAAACATGCAGCTTTCCCCTCAATGGTACATCGTCTCATATCTATCCTCATGTCCAGAGACAATTTTAAAGCAGAGTTAGATACAATAAAATTTATTGCCTCAGCCAATGGTTACAATCCAGTTGTTATTGACCACATCTTGCACAGGAAACAAAATCGGAAAATTATACCCCTCCTCTATGCCCCACCTGCTTCCCCATCCACTGTCTGCAAGAAATGGTGTACTCTACCATTTCTAGGTCAGGTATCACAGACTGTAGCCAAAGCACTGAAATCCTGCAAGTATAGGGTTTCCTACTATGTCAGGAACACTACAGCTCAGTGTGTTTTTAATAGCAAAGACAAGATCAAAGTTATTAGCCAACAGTGGGGTATACAAAATTACCTGTTCTGATTGTGACAAATTTTACATTGGTCAGTCAGGCAGAGACATATCAACTAGGCTGGCTGAACATGAACACAGCTGGAGGTTGCAGAATTCAGACTCTGCATTTGCTGAGCATGTACTGAGTGAGGGTCACAACTACCAGCCAGTGTCCCATGTACTTCACTTAGCAAAACAAAGGCCATAAACTCAACCTGCTGGAAGCCCTGGAAACTAACAAACATCTTACTCACAGTCCAGATCTCATCGTAAATGACCAGACACAACTCAACACCACCCCCCCCCCCCCCCCCACATAAACTTCATATAATCATCTTTGTTGTTCATTACTTCCCACACTCTCTCTTCCTACATATTCCCATTTTCCTGTAGTTATTAAGTTGTTTTATTTATTGCAGTTGTCATTGTATTCCACATATGCTGTAGTTTCAATAGTTAAGGGTTTGCTTGTAACTTGTACTTGTATTACTGTCCATGTTTAACTCCCCTTGTAGTTGTCTCATCAAATACTGTTCATATTTTACTTTGCTCATTTATTTAATGTAAACTGGTATACAGCCACTGCTTTGATTATAATGTTAATGTTAAAATGCAGTACCACCACACTTTCAAACTGTAGGTTCCCTCAAACACCTCAATTTTCCTGCATTTACTAATTTCTGTTTATCTTATTGATATTGCTTAAGTTCCTCGTGTATTCTGTATTTACATTGACAACTGTCTCTTCTGTTTTAATTGGTTGTGTATCACTCTCCATGTTTCATACCTATTGATGCAGCCTTGTCTAGCACTAATTTTATCTTATTTTATTAGTTTTGTTTATTAATAGAAACTGTTATGTAGGCATGCTATTCCTATTTTGTGCTAAAGGTTTTCCTGTCAACTCCATTGTTATTTATGTACTGTTCAGTTTTTACTATTTCATTGCAAAGATGTTACTCACTGTATGTTTCTACTTCACTCTAGATGTGTTACTTCTCTTTCAATGTTGTCAGCTAACATTTAACTTCTTTGGTGATAATACTCAGTAAATGTCTGAAGATGGCCTTGTAAGCTGAAAACCAGTTAGCAATAAAAATAATATTGTAGAACAAAACCAAACTGGTGCTTTTCATTTATTATTAATAACTGAGTTGAAGGCTTCCATCAATCACTAATCAAACAGTCTGGTGTGGTAATAGGATACAGCAAAAGTTAAGCTGAAGGATTAAATTTCACATTTAAAAAATCATTAACACAGGGGATGTATCATACAGATGTGCCATCATTTGACACAGGCTCCCATATGGCAGATGCAGAAATATGCATCCCCGGTGTTGAGAAGTAACTTGAAGAGTTGAAAGCAAATCACTCACTAGGTCCAGATGGAGTCCCAATTCAGTTTCACAGCAAAGATGCCTTGGCATTGGTCCCTTATTTAGCTTTCACTTCTCATTGACCTCTCACTCTCTCCTGTAAAGTCACAAATGAATGGAAAAAACCACAGGTGACAGTTGCATATACGGAGGGTAGAAGAACAGACCCACAAAATTACAGACCAATATTCATAATATCAGTTTGCAGCAGATTTCTTGAGCTGATTCTAGGTTTGAAAATAACAAATTTCCTTGAGATAAAAAGGCTTCTGTGCACAAGTCAGCACGGATTTAGAAAACATTGCCTACGTGAAACTCAGCTTGTTCTTCTCTCACATGATATTCTGAAAATCATAGAGGATGAGCAACAAACAGATTCCGTAGTCTTACAATTCTGGAAAGGATTTGATATGGTGCCCCACTACAGGCTTAACAAAGGTCCAAGCATATGGAACAAGTTCTCAGATTTGTTAGTGGCTCCAAGACTTCTTACATAACAGTATATTGTCTGGATGGCAAGTGTTCATCAGATACAAAGGTACCACCAAGAGTGACACCAGGAAGTGTGATACAACCACTCTTGTTCTCTATACAAGGTGAACATTAACAAAACCAACAAACTGCAGGGACAGATTCCTGACTGGAAATGGAACAAAAAAAGGTCCTACGAACATGTGTCCAGAAATGCATTGCTACCATAGTACATGGTGCTGATGAATGAAAGTTTATCTGACCACATCCCATGCATTCCTTGTGTGTTACAGGCTGTGTGACTGACACAGCTTACTGTAAGCAGCACAGTGGTCTGCTATTAATCTACATGGATACTCTGCAAATCATGTTTAAGTGCCTGGCAGAGGGTTCATTGAACGACCTTCACAATTCTCTATTATTCCAATCTCGTATAGCGCATGGAAAGAATGAATACCTATATCTTTCTGTACAAGCTCTGATTTCCCTCTTTTTTATCATGGTGATCCTTCCACCCTATGTAGGTCGGTGTCAACAAAATATTTTCGCATTCAGAGGAGAAAGTTGGTGATTGGAATTTTCTGAGAAGATTCCGTCGCAACGAAAAACGCCTTTCTTTTAATGATTTTCAGCCCAAATCCTGTATCATTTGTGTGACACACTCTCCCACATTTTGTGATGATACAAAATGTGCTGCCTTTCTTTGAACTTTTTCGGTGTACTCCTCAGTACTACCTGGTAAGGATCCTACAACGCACAGCAGTATTCTAAAAGAGGACAGACAAGCGTAGTGTAGGCAGTCTCCTTAGTAGGTCTGTCACATTTTCTGCCAATAAAACACAGCCTTTGGTTAGTCTTACCCCACAACATTTTCTGTGTGTTCTTTCCAATTTAAGTTGTTTGTAATTGTAAAACCTAGGTATTTAGTTGAATTTACAGCTTTTAGATAAGACTGATTTATCGTGTAACCAAAGTTTAATGAGTTCCTTTTAGCACTCGTGTGGATGACCCCACACTTTTTGTTATCTAGGGTCAACTGCCCCATTTCACACCATTCAGATATTTTTTCTAAATCGTTTTGCAGTTTGTTTTGATCTTCTGATGACTTTATTGGTCAATAAATGACAGCGTCATCTGCAAACAACCGAAGACGGCTGCTCAGATTGTCTCCCAAATCGTTTATATACATAAGGAACAGCAAAGGGCCTATAACACTGCCTTGGGGAATGCCTGAAATCACTTCTGTTTTACTCCATGACTGCCCGTCAATTAATACGGACTGTGACCTCTCTGACAGGAAATCGCAAATCCACTCACATAACTGATACGATATTCCGTAAGCACGCAATTTTACTATGAGCTGCTTGTGTGGTACAGTGTCAAAAGCCTTTGAGAAATCCAGGAATACGGAATTGATCTGAAATCCCTTGTCAATAGCACTCAGGACTTCACGTGAATAAAGAGCTAGTTGTGTTTCACAGGAACGATGTTTTCTAAACCCATGTCGACTGTGTGTCAATAGACCACTTCCTTCAAGGTAATTCACGATGTTCAAACACAATATATGTTCTAAAATCCTGCTGCATATCGACATTAACGATATGGGCCTGTAATTTAGTGGATTGCTCCTACTACCTTTCTTGAATATTGGTGGGACCTGTGCAGCTTCCAGTCTTTGGGTACTGATCTTTCGTCGAGCAAACAGTTGTATATGATTGTTAAGTATGGAGCTAATGCATCAGCATACTCCGAAAGGAACCTAATTGGTATACAGTCTGGACCAAAAGACTTGCTTTTATTAAGTGATTTGAGTTGCTTCACTACTCCAAGGATATTTACTTCTACAATACTCATGTTGGCAGCTGTTCTCGATTTGAATTCTGGAATATTTACTTCGTCTTCTTTTGTGAAGGCATCTCGAAAGGTTGTGTTTACTAAATCTGCTTTGGCAGCATTGTCTCCGATAGTATCTCCATTGTTATCGCGCAGAGAAGGTATTGATTGTTTCTTGCCGCTAACATACTTCACTTCACTCTTTGGATTTTCTACCAGGTTTCGAAACAAAGTTTCATTGTGGAAACTGTTATAGGCATCTCGCATTGAACTCTGCGCTAAGTTTCGAGCTTCTGTAAAGGATCGCCAATCTTGGGGATTTTGCATCTGTTTAAATTTGCCATGTTTGTTTCATTGTTTCTGCAACAGTGTTCTAACCCGTTTTGTGTACCAAGGAGGATCAGCTCCGTTGTTTGTTGGTATATTTGGTATAAACCTCTCAATTGCTGCCAATACTCTTTCTTTGAATTTAAGCCACATCTGGTCTACACTTACATTATAAATCTGGAATGAGTGGAGACTGTCTCTCAGGAAGGCGTCAAGTGACTTTTTATCTGCTTTTTTGAATAGGTATATTTTTCGCTTATTTTTCAAGGGTTTGGGGAGTACAATATTCAGGGGCTTCAGCTAGAAGTACGCGGGTGGCGACCGCGGGGACCCGAGCTGAGTCTGACATTGCTTCCACTTACTTGTGTCATACTCCTCCTTTCTCCTTCCCTGTCGGCCTCCCTTGGCCAACTCTTGCTTTTTCGACCCCAACGGTATTAGGTTTCGAGGCCCGAGGGCATCTTTACAATTTTTTTATTCCTTCCTATAACCCAACTCCTGAGGGGAGCCCACCCCTTAAGAAAAGCCAGCAGTCCTGTGAGCTGTGAGGGTAACACCGCAAGTTGGATGGGAGGCCAGCACCCTCTCTCCGTAAGAAATTAAACATGCTTTCAAGACTACAAGTAAGCCTTGGAACATTACTGACAAAAATAGACAACGTCAATGGCAAAGAAATGGTATACGATTTGGAACGTGGAATGTAAGGAGTCTGTACAAGACAGGAGCTGCAATCAGTGTGGTCAAGGAAATTCAGAGGTACAAACTAGACCTAGTTGCACTGCAAGAAATCCGGTGGGATGATGCTGGGAGCATTGATGTTGAAAACTGTACAATTCTGTATGGAGAATGTGAACGAGGTCATCTGTTAGGCACTGGTTTCTGCGTCAGTAAGACATTGGCCACTAATGTTTCAGAATTCGTTTCAGTCAACCCAAGAATATCTGTTCTAACACTGGAAGTAAAGCATATTAAGGTGACTTTTGTGAACTGTCATGCTCCCACGGAGGAGAGCGAATGTGAAGTGAAAGACGAGTTCTATGCACAGCTAGAGGCAGTGATGGACGCTATACCAAATGGACACCTGAGGATCCTCCTTGGTGATATGAATGCCAAGGTTGGGAAAGAACAAATATTCCAAGACACAACAGGTAGGCACAGTCTACACAACCTAAGCAATGACAATGGAGTTAGGTTCATCAGCTTCGTGACATCATTAGGGTTGTTCATCTCCAGCACAAACTTCCAGCGGAAAAACATACATAAAGGAACCTGGGTATCACCAGATGGGAGAACTGTAAATCAAATAGACCATGTTGCCATTGATCTCAGAGCCAAGAGATGGGTGTTAGACGTTAAGACAGCGCGGGGTGCCGAAGGTGGAAGTGATCATTTCCTGATCAGAGGCCATTTAAACATACAGTGTAAAGGAAGAACGGGGCCTAAGTTAAAAAGAGTGGAAAGGTACCATGTGGAGAAACTAAAAGATGAGGAAACGAAGACCAGATACCAGTTGCAACTTAGCAACCGCTTTGAAGCACTCAGCAAAGTGGACGCGAATCAGGACCCCGAACTTATGTGGGAAACATCCAGAGCTCAGTTAGGGATACAGCAAAGGAAACACTCATGGGAAACCCAGTGGGCAAGAAGATCTGGTTTGGAAAGGAATGTGCAGATGCCCTGGAAAGGAGAAAGGAAGCCAGGAACAAATGGCTGAAGGGGACAAATCTGGCACAGGCCAAAGCACAATTTGAGGAGGTCCGAAAGACTACACAAGCAATTCTGAGAAGAGCAAAGAGGAAATACATAAGGAATATCATCACTGAAGCAGAAACAGACTTCAGAGGACAAAAGACGAGGGAAATGTTTCTGAGGGTGAAGTACCTCTGCAAACGTCATGAGGCCAAGCAGAAATTTGTCAAAGATTCCCGTGATAAGATCCTGACGAACGATAGGGACATAGCTGAGAGATGGAAAGAGTACTTTCGACACCTGCTAAATTGTGATGAACCCGAACTGCAGTTTGATTTCCAGTACCCAATTACAGCCGATGCAGACTATCCCCCACCTACCCTGGATGAGATAAAAACCAGAATCAGACTCCTTAAACAGAATAAGAGTCCAGGTCAAGATGGAATACAGGCTGAAATGGTCCTGGCAGGAGGAGAGAAACTTGCAGAAAAAATACACTGACTGATACAGGCAATATGGACCAAAGAAGAACTACCAGGAGAATGGAAAACAGCTCTGATTTGTCCAATACATAAGAAGGGCGACAAACTGAAATGTGACAACTATTGAGGAATCGCCCTGCTTAACGTCTGCTATAAGATCCTGTCCAATTGCCTCATACATAGAATTCAGCCAGTGGCAGAATCGGTGATTGGGGAGTACCAGGGAGGTTTCCGGCCAGGACGGTCAACAGTAGATCACATCTTCAGTCTCTGGCAGCTCACTGAGAAACTGGGTGAATATGGTAAAGATTTGCATATTTTATTCGTTGATTTTAAGAAGGCCTATGATTGCATACATCGCAAGAGCCTGTTCAACTGTTTAAGGGAGTTTGGCATAGCAGAGAAACTCATCAATCTGATAAAGATCTGTCTGAACGAAACACATGCAAAGGTGAAGATGGGAAATCGCGTAACTGAGGAATTTGAAATTGTGACAGGACTCAGGCAAGGAGATGGGTTGTCCCCTATCCTGTTCAACTTTGCCCTCGAGAAGATCATACGCGAGACCTTCCAAGAGAACGAAGGGATTGAAATCGAAGGAAAGAGACTGGCATACTTAGCCTATGCAGACGACATCTGTTTACTCTCTAGGTTGGAAGAGGAGTTGGAGCAAATGATCAAAGCACTAAAGGAGGCTGCCAGCAAATTTGGGCTACACATAAACGAAGCTAAGACAGAGTACCTCGTTATGACGCGTGGTCATTGTCAGACTGCTGATCATCTACAATCACTGCAGGTTGGGCACCATTCCTACAAGAGAGTGCAAGAATTCAAATACCTAGGGGCACTTTTCACTGAGAACTCGTCATGTGAAGCAGAGATCAATGCCAGAATACAAGCAGGAAACTGATCTTACCACAGCCTAGCACAACTGCTTCGGTCCAAATCTCTCTCCAGACTGTTCAAGATTCAACTGTACAACACCCTGATCCAGCCTGTTGTTCTATATGGCTGTGAGACATGGAGTATCCGGAAACAGGACTTCCATAAGCTCCTTGTCTTTGAGAGAAAAGTGCTTTGGAAGATCTTCGGTCTGGTTCTGGATGCAGATACAGGGGAATGGAGGATCAGATACAAAAGAGCTTGAGGAACTATACCAGCAGCCCAACATAGCAGGAGCTGTTAAAGCCAAACGAATGCAGTGGGCCGGCCATGTGGCCTGGATTTCACACCTACAGGAAAGAGACCGCCAGGGAGACCCAAGAAGCGCTGGAGGGATGGACTCCATGAAGATTTAAAACAAATGTCAATAGATGTGGACGAATGGCGGATAGCAGCAATGGACAGAATACAGTGGAGGAGGAAACTTGTAGATGCGTGCGGTCCACTGGGCCTGATCACGTAGTAGTAGTAGTAGTAGTAGTAATATTCAATCTCACTACGACAGCCCTGTGTTCACTAATCCCTATATCGATTTTGATGCTCATTATTAACCAAAGATTATTTGTTGCTAAGAGGTCAAGTGTGTTTTCACAACCGTTTACTATTCGCGTGGGCTCATGAACTAACTGCTTGAAATAATTTTCAGAGAATGCGTTTAGCACAATTTCGGATGATATTTTATGCGTACCTCCAGAATTAAACATGTATTTTCGCCAACATATCGAGGGTAAATTAAAGTCACCATCAACTATTATCGTATGAGTCGGGTACATGTTTGAAATAAAACTCAAGTTTTCTTCGAACTTTTCAGCAACTGTATCATCTGAACTGGGAGGTTGGTAAAAGTATCCAATTATTATTTTATTCCGATTGCCAACAATAACCTCTGCCCATACTAACTCACAGGAAGTATCTACTTCAATTTCACAACAAGTTAAACTACTTCTAACAGCAACAAACACGCCGCCGCCAACCGTGTTTAGCTTATCCTTTTGGAACACCATTAGGTTCTTCACAAAAATTATAACGATTTGAGCATCAGTGCTTTCTATAAGCGCTTGGAGCTCTGGTACTTTCCCAACACAGCTACGACAATTTACAACTGTTATACCAATGGTTTCTGTATCTATGTTCTTCCTGTCTTCAGCCTGCACCCTTTGTGACTGAAGCCCATCTTGTGTTTTCCCGAGACCCTCTAACCTAAAACACCGCCCAGTCCACACCACACAGTCCCTGCTACCCGTGTAGCCACCTCCTGCATATAGTGGACACCTGGCCTATTCAGCGAAACCCAAAACCCAACCACCCTTCGGCGCAAGACGAGGAATCTGCAGCCTACATGGTCGCAGAACCATCTGAGCCTCTGATTCAGACCCTCCACTCGGCTCTGTACCAGACGTCCGCAATCGGTCCTGTCGATTATACTGCAAATGGTCAGCTCTGCTTTCATCTTGCAAGCAAGACTGGCAGCCTTTACCACTTCTGTTAGCTGCTCAAAAACAGAGAGAATCTCTTCTGACCCAAAGCGACACACATCATTGGTAACAATGTGAGCAACCACCTATTGCTGGCTGTGCCCTGTGCAGCCACCTGTTGCTGGCTGCACCCTGTGCTCCTCATGGCATCCGGGAGGACCCTTTCCACATCTGGAATGACTCCACCCAGTATGCACATGGAGTGGAAATTAGTTTTCTTACCCTCCTTGTCAGCCAAGTCCCTAAGGGGCCCCATAACGCACCTAACGTTGGAGCTCCCAACTACCAATAGTCCCACCCTCTGCGGTTGCTTGGATCTTACAGGCTGAGTGGTTTCCTCTGAAACAGGACAGACGACAGCATCTGGCTCAGTGACAGTGTCAGCCACAGACAGCACCTGGAACCTGGAAACTGGGGAGGCCTTACGTGCGGCCGCCTGGGAAGTCTTTCGCAGCCTGCTTCGCCCCGGGGCAACCTCCCACTTGACCACAGGTGAGGGGTCAGCCTCAGCGCAAGCAGTAACTGGGTTGGCTACCGGTGAGGACCAATCGGAGGACTCTGACATTCTGGACGTCCGTTGGATCCCCGCAGCTGGCCCACAACAGTCGTGCCCATCCACTGCAGCCTCAAGCAGTGTAACCGAAGCCATCACAGCCTGAAGCTGAGAGCGAAGTGTCACCAACTTGGCTCACATCCTCACACAACAATTGCAGTCCCTGTCCATACCAAAGACCGTGGAAAACTAAACTATGCAGATAAACGGAGTATTGGCACATGCTGCGCAACTCTAAAGTAGACCCTGACGAAAATGCACGAACTGTGTCTAGTAATACGCAGATATTCAAGAACCTAACTACCAAAGCATTCAGGTGAAACTAAATAATTTGACCCTGATAAGGAACTTGTAATATGTCGCAAAATCGGTTTACTTTCTGACGCAAACGAAAACGCAAGAACTGTGGCTATTAGATTTTAAATTTATGTGCAGAAACTCAAGAAACTAAACTATTAAAGCACACAGATGATATAATAAAATTCGCTCATCATTAGGAACTCGTAAAAGTCACAAAAGCGGTTTACTTACCTGTTGCTACATCTGTCGCGGTCTGCTACTACTGCCTGTCAGGAACAAGCTAAGACAGTGTTTGTGCATGGCCAAACAGATGGAAATAGTAGAGAGGCAACATGGCTATACCAAAACAGTACCCTCACAGACACCAACCACATCACACAACATTTCAAGCCCTTTCTGGGCATTGAGTGATTATGGGTTACACCATGTCGGCGGGTCACTTGCCCAGAATTTGTACTAGCGTTCATTTCAATATCCTGTAGAACCTGGTCCTCCAGATTTGGCATATACACAGTATTCCACTTCCCTGCATGTTCATCTATCTGGAATTACCCGTAATCACACAAACACCCAAAAAGGGCTTGAAATGTTGTGTGATGTGGTTGGTATCTGTGAGTGTACTTGTTTTGGATAGCCATGCTGCCTCTCAGCTGTTTGCCTTTGCCCTCAGCTTGTTCCTGTAATGAATACCAAACCATTCTACTGCTTACAGTATGCTGCATCAAACACACGGCCTGTAACACCCAAGGAACACACGACCCACGGTCGGAGGAACTTTCATTTGTCTACGCCATCTACTGTGGCAACGATTCATTTCCAAACACATGTTGATAGGACTATTTTCCTCCATTTCCACTCAGGAATCCGTCCCTGCAGTTTGTCAGTTTTATTAATGTTCTTGCACATGTCACTGGGTACAGGAAGTTTCAAAGTTTTTACACAGTTATGCTGTTGTTTGTTTGGAGCAACATGATGACTACACTACAAGAGAAACCATTTTGTGAGTCGGAATTTGCACAAAGTCAATCCATTGTTTAAGTGCAATGTGCATTCTGTCATCGATTCTGCAGTTGGCATGCAAAATTCTTGGAAGCTAGTTGCACATACAAAGGGAAGAGCAATGGTTGGCCACGCACATCTGATTAAAATGTCAAGCATATCCAAGGTCCATTTCCACAGTGCCTCCAGAAGCCCACAACACAGGCAGGACACGAACTTCAACTTCCTCGAACAATGGTGTGGTGTTTTCTGAAATGGTTCCTGCAAACGAAGCCTTACAAGTTGCAGTTATTGCATCAGTTGCATCCCAGCAACCATAACAGAAGGTAAGAATTTTGCATTTCAATTCTACAGGATATGGTAGAGAACACTTTCACTGAATGCAAATCCACCTACGTGGTAAAGTAAAGAACCATAATTTAAAAATATGAGGGTCACAAACTCCTGGTATCGTCGCCAAATTTGAAAGACACTCACCAAAACTAAATGTGTTATGTGCCGTTTCTGCTCACAAGGTTTATGAACATTTCTTTTTTGTGGAGGAAAATGTGACAGGAATATCATAGCTGGACATGCTGCAAACTGATTATTTCCTCAACTTCACAAAGATCTCAATGATTTCATTTTGATGCATGATAGCACTCCACCTCACTTTCACCCTCAGGTACAGTATTATCTTAACAAAACCATCCCACATCACTACACTGGAAGAGTTGGACAACAAGATCTTGTTCATTGCTTTTGATTTCCAAGGACATCTGACCTCACACCTTGCAATTTTTTTCTGTGAGGGTACATAAAGGACAGTCTTCCTCCCACATATGGCAGCTGCTCTTCTAATGCTGAGAAATTAAATTGTTGAAGCAGTCGATTCAATAAACAAAGCTGAGAAATCAAATTGCTGAAGCTGTCGATTCAATAAACAGGGACGTGTTGCTTCATGTGTTGAACAAAATGGACTATGTGAATGCATGCTTTCCCGGCGTATACAGCTGGCGAAGAGTTCTCGAGCTTCAAACCAGGTGGCGGTGTCTTCAAACTGCGACGTTTCGACGAGTGACATAATCATCATCTTCTGGCGAAGTGCCGAGACTTTGCGGATGCCGGTCCGTTTATACCTGCGGTGTGCCCCCCACCACCTGGCCGTGGGAGGCTGGGTCCAGTGGAGCCGGCGGGCGGGGTGGAGGGGGAAGCAGGTGCGCCGTTCGTGTCTCCGTCAGAGCATTCTGATCGCGTCTCGTGAGCTGGACGGTTCTTGTTGCGTTCCTGGCGTATTGCGGCTAATGCTGGATTCCAGGCCACGCTCAGTTGATAGCCTTCGTCCCTGTTCACAAGATTCTTGTGGACCCGTACTTCTATTGATTCTTTAATGACACTATCCCAATAGCTCCCGGCTCAGCACAGCACCCTGGTGTTTTCGAAATCAAAGGTGTGGTTTTCTTTGATGCTATGTTCAGCTATAGCAGATTTCTCTATCTGTCCAAGTCGAACATGCCTGATGTGTTCCTCGCACCTTTTAGAGATGCAGCGCTACGTTTGACCGATGTACTGCACACCACATTCACAGGCAATGTTGTATATACCGGGTGTGTTTAGTTTGAGTGAGTCTTTAGCTGAGCCCGGCAGCTCTTTTGTCTTCGGCGGTGGTCGGAAGATGGTATTTATGTTTGATTTTCTTAATAGCCTCCCGATTTTGGCTGATGTGGGCCCCAAATATGGAAGAAAGGCGAGTCTCTTGTTAACTTCCTCTTCCTCTTCCTGAAATTTGTCAGCCTGTCTTCTCTTGAAGGCCCTGCCAATCTGTGTTTCACTGTACCCGTTTTTCCGAAATACCTCTCTTAGGTGGTGTAATTCGTCTGAGAGGCTTTCTTTGTCACAAATGACGTGCACCCTATGTACCAAGGTGGTCACTACTGACTGGCGTTGTGCCAGATGGTGGCAGCTGGTTGCATGGAGGTACAGGTCTGTGTGCGTCTTTTTTCTATATACTGAATGGCCCAGCGTGCCATCCGCTTTCTTCCTGATCAGTATGTCCAGGAATGGAATACAGCCATTCTCTTCTACTTCCATCGTGAAGGTGATATTCTTGTGTATGCCATTTAGGTGGTCCATAAACTCCTCCAGTGCCTGCCTGCCATGCTGCCAAATCACGAAAGTGTCGTCCACATAGCGGAAGAAGTGCCTGGGTTTACGGTGAGCAGTTTGTAGTGCCACCTCCTCAAAGTGTTCCGTATAAAGATTCACGATCCCTGGAACAAGGGGAGATCCCATGGCCACTCCATCCACTTGTTCATAATGCTCTCCATTGAACTTGAAGTAGGTGGTCATAAGTGCATATTCAAAGAGCTTCACTGTTTCAGGCTCGAAGTGCTGATTAAGGAGCGCCAAGGCGTCTTGTAGCGGTACTTTCGTGAACAAGGAGGTGACGTCGAAGCTCACGAGTAGGTCATCACTCTGTATTCGGATGTCCTTCAGTATTCTAACGAAATACGCGGAGTTTTTCACGTGATGACTGCAGTGTCCCACCAGTGGTTTCAATAGTGTCGCCAGGTATTTGGCCAGTCCATAACTGTGCGAGTTGATAGCGTCCAGAATTGGCCGTAGAGGCACCCCATCTTTGTGAATCTTGGGCAATCCATACAGGCGCGGTGTCGTTGGCGCTCTGGGATACAGCCGTTTCTGCACTGCCTCTGGTAGATCTGAGTCCTTCAGTAGCGCCATGGTTTTCCTGGTCATCGTCGATGTAGGGTCCTTGTTGAGCTTCCTGTAGGCTGGGTCTTGCAGCAGAGAGCAGATTTTCTGTTGGTAGTCAACTGTGCGAATCAGCACCGTTGCATTTCCCTTGTCTGCTGGGAGGACCATGATGTCAGCATCATCCCTCAGTGTGCGGATAGCCTCTCGCTCCGGCGCAGTAATGTTAGCTTTAGGGAGTCGTGACTTGTCGATGATCCTGCAAGGAAGCAATCCGGGGCCTACCCAAGGAGGAAGCTGAGCAGATCCGAAGGGAGACCCGCAGGATCATCGACAAGTCACGACTCCCTAAAGCTAACATTACTGCGCCGGAGCGAGAGGCTATCCGCGCACTGAGAGATGATGCTGACATCATGGTCCTCCCAGCAGACAAGGGAAATGCGACGGTGCTGATTCGCACAGTCGACTACCAACAGAAAATCTGCTCTCTGCTGCAAGACCCAGCCTACAGGAAGCTCAACAAGGACCCTACATCGACGATGACCAGGAAAACCGTGGCGCTACTGAAGGACTCAGATCTACCAGAGGCAGTGCAGAAACGGCTGTATCCCAGAGCGCCAACGACACCGCGCCTGTATGGATTGCCCAAGATTCACAAAGATGGGGTGCCTCTACGGCCGATTCTGGACGCTATCAGCTCGCACAGTTATGGACTGGCCAAATACCTGACGACACTATTGAAACCACTGGTGGGACACTGCAGTCATCACGTGAAAAACTCCGCGTATTTCGTTAGAATACTGAAGGACATCCGAATACAGAGTGATGACCTACTCGTGAGCTTCGACGTCACCTCCTTGTTCACGAAAGTATCGCTACAAGACGCCTTGGCGCTCCTTAATCAGCACTTCGAGACTGAAACAGTGAAGCTCTTTGAATATGCACTTACGACCACCTACTTCAAGTGCAATGGAGAGCATTATGAACAAGTAGTGGAGTGGCCATGGGATCTCCCCTTGCTCCAGGGATCGTGAATCTTTATATGGAACACTTTGAGGAGGTGGCACTACAAACTGCTCACCGTAAACCCAGGCACTTCTTCCGCTATGTGGACGACACTTTCGTGATTTGGCAGCATGGCAGGCAGGCACTGGAGGAGTTTATGGACCACCTAAATGGCATACACAAGAATATCACCTTCACGATGGAAGTAGAAGAGAATGGCTGTATTCCATTCCTGGACATACTGATCAGGAAGAAAGCGGATGGCACGCTGGGCCATTCAGTATATAGAAAAAAGACGCACACAGACCTGTACCTCCATGCAACCAGCTGCCACCATCTGGCGCAACGCCAGTCAGTAGTGACCACCTTGGTACATAGGGCGCACGTCATTTGTGACAAAGAAAGCCTCTCAGACGAATTACACCCCCTAAGAGAGGTATTTCGGAAAAACGGGTACAGTGAAACACAGATTGGCAGGGCCTTCAAGAGAAGACAGGCTGACAAATTTCAGGAAGAGGAAGAGGAAGTTAACAAGAGACTCGCCTTTCTTCCATATTTGGGGCCCACATCAGCCAAAATCGGGAGACTATTAAGAAAATCAAACATAAATACTGTCTTCCGACCACTGCCGAAGACAAAAGAGCTGCTGGGCTCAGCTAAAGACCCACTCAAACTAAACACACCCGGTATATACAACATTGCCTGTGAATGTGGTGTGCAGTACATTGGTCAAACGCAGCGCTGCATCTCTAAAAGGTGCGAGGAACACATCAGGCATGTTCGACTTGGACAGATAGAGAAATCTGCTATAGCTGAACATAGCATCAAAGAAAACCACACCTTTGATTTCGAAAACACCAGGGTGCTGTGCTGAGCCGGGAGCTATTGGGATAGTGTCATTAAAGAATCAATAGAAGTACGGGTCCACAAGAATCTTGTGAACAGGGACGAAGGCTATCAACTGAGCGTGGCCTGGAATCCAGCATTAGCCGCAATACGCCAGGAACGCAACAAGAACCGTCCAGCTCACGAGACGCGATCAGAATGCTCTGACGGAGACACGAACGGCGCACCTGCTTCCCCCTCCACCCCGCCCGCCGGCTCCACTGGACCCAGCCTCCCGCGGCCAGGTGGTGGGGGGCACACCGCAGGTATAAACGGACCGGCATCCGCAAAGTCTCGGCACTTCGCCAGAAGATGATGATTATGTCACTCGTCGAAACGTCGCAGTTTGAAGACACCGCCACCCGGCTGGAAGCCCGAGAACTCTTCGCCAAAATGGACTATCATTCCAATGTTTCTCAGGCAATGAATGGTACTCACATTAGGAGTCTGGTGTAGTTTCTGTGGAAACTTCCTCAGTCCAGTGAAATGCGCTGTGTGTTTCTGTCTCTGTAATAAATAATTGAAATTTGTTCTTTCTTTCTGACTCACCTTGTATGTATATGATCTAACAGACAGGGTGACCAGCAATCTGCAATTGTTTGCTGATGGAACTGCAGTGTATGGGAAACACTCATCATTGAATAACTGAAGGAGGGTACAAGGCAACTTAAAAAAAATTATATTTGTTGTTATGAATAGCAACTTGCTCTAAATGTAGAAAAATGTAAATTAATGCAATGAGTTGGAAAATAACTCTCTAATGTTCAAATACAGTGCTTGACACATTCATGTTGAAAAAATATATATGAATAAAGTTGCAGAACAATATAAAATGGAATGAATATGAAAGATCACTAATAGGAAAGGCAAATTGTCAACTTTGGTTTATTGGGAAAATTCTAGGAAACTGTAGCTCATCTGTTAAGGAGATCACATGTAGAACACTAGCACAAGCCATTCTTGAGTACCACTGACATGTTTGGGATCCCCACTAGATTACATTAAATGAAGACATTGAAGCAATTCTGAGAAATGCTGTTACATTTTTTACTCTTAGGTTCAATCAAGATCCTAGTATTACGGAGAAGCTTCAGAACTCTAAGAAATTGCTGGAGGGAAGACAAACATTATTTTTTCAAAACAATACTAAAAAAACTTAACCAGAATTTACTGCTGACTACAGAATGGCTCTACTGCTACCTGTGTACATTTCATGTAAAAACACAAAGACAAAATATGAGGAACAATCAGAAAGTAATGCACAATAATGTTTCTCCCCTGAGACTGCAGCTGGAATGTTGAAATTTCATGATGATATAGTTTGAAGTTTCATTACAGAGGGTATATTGTTTTCATGTGCAGCTCTAGAGAGATAAGTCTGAACTACAAAACAAAAATGACACAGGTGTTACTGTGGTCAGCTTGTGAAGAGCAAAAAGTGTATTTCGATATTTGTGGGCCAAGGGACATAAAGTAAAGTGAGAGAAATTCACAGGGACATGTATCGCATGTATGGGGACGACTTTATGGACCGCAGCAATGTCTCTAGGTGGTGTGCATCCTGCTAAGAGGGTCATTTCAAGCTTAGTGATTCACCACACACCGGGTGGCCAGTAGCAGCTGCAGTCCCACAGAACATCGGAGCCACTGAGGCAACAGTTTTGATCGACCAATGTGTGCAACTGCAAACCTTAACGCAGCAGGTCAATATTTCCTATGGTGCAGTGTACAATACTGTTCATGAAAGGTTGAAATTTCATGAAGTTAGTACCCTCTGGTTGCCTAAGAACCTGAGAGATAACCACATGGGCCAGCAAATGATGACAAGCTTGGATCACTTAATGCGTTACACCGCAGAACGGCATGACTTTCTGAAAGGAACTGTCACTGGTGATGAGTCATGGGCATACCTCAAAACCAAGCAGGCCTCTACGAAGTGAAACATGCTGGTTCCTCAGTATAAAAAATTCAAAGTGACTCAATCTGCTTGGAAAATGCTTGTGGCAGTGTTCTGGGATATGTATGGTGTGTTACTGTTCTGCTGAGCATGAGACCACTGTGAATGCTGCAGCCTACATTAAATCTTTCGTTGTGTTTTGTCCTTCGTGACAAATGCCGCAACATTAATGCCAATGGTGTCAAACTTCTCCTTGGCAATGCTCGCCCTCATTTTGTTGCTCCTGTTCATGTGAAAATCACGCAATATGGGTGTGAGATGCTCCAGTATCCACCACTGGATTTTCATCTGTTTTGTTCCATGAAGAAACTCCTGGGTGGTCAATGCTTTGCGACAGGTGCAGAAGTGAAATCAGCAATCCGTGTAGGCCTATACTCCAACCAGACTGACTTCTATGAATAGGGCATATTGAAACTGGTACCACAAATGGAGAGATGTGTTGAGAACTTTGGTGACTATGTAGAAAAGTAGGTAAAATATGTAAGTTCAGTTTTTTTCCATTTTGTTACCTATTAAACTTTTTAGTAATAAAATTATTGTGTGTTACTTTCCACATAAATTACAACTAGTATGGCAGCACATAGGCAGTTGTGAGTGGAACAGGGAAGGGAATTATTAGTAGCAGTACAAGGTACCCTCTGCCATGCACCATGTGGTGGCTTGCAGTGTATATGAAAATAAAACCAGGTGTAAGGAGGCACAAGGGGGTGTAACTGAGTTCTGTCAGTTAACAAGCACTGCTGGGGAGGAAGAGAGGGAGTGCCATGGTAGCAACTATAATGATGAGGCAACTTAGGGAACAGATTTTGAAACTTAAAAAACACAACCAGCAAACAACATTCAGAATTTAAAACACAAACCAGTGAACAGATTTTGGAATTCTGAACATACAGTGAACAGGTTTTAGAACTTACAGCACAATTTTTGAAAACTGAAGATCAGAACAACAATTTTCAAAAACTGAGGGTCAATTTTACGAGAGTAAATCACAGACTGAAAAAGAATAAATTGCTAAATCCAAGGTAGAAAACAGAGAAAAACTTTCAGAGTTGGAAGCCGAACTCTAAATTTTGAAAACTAGTGTCACAGCTGGGATTACGAATTTAGACTCTAAGATGGGTGGAGTAATAAGCCAATGCAGCAAAATTTTGGCAAAGGACAATGATTATACAGAAACTGGAAATATTTTAGTCAAAGAGGAGGATACAGCTGAGGAGATAAAATATTTTCTGCTTGATAAAGATGAAACTGAGGAGAAAGAAACTGAACGTATAAATTTTGATGCTGCAAAATTGACAGCAAAGGCTGATGAAACTGAAAGGAAAGAAATTGGTGTTGAGAAGTTTGCTGTAGTAGGTGAACTTGTTTTAAAACCATTTCAATCAAATCTTACAAATTAGTGCCAAATTAGAGAAAAATGATATTACTAAAATTTATTGTATTCTTGCCATGTACAAAAATTGTAATGAATTCTGAAAAACTGTGGCAAAGGAAGTATCCAAACAAATGTGAAATGTTGGTTAATGAACAAGTAAAAAGTTGTGCTAATGAAGAAGACAAAGTTCATGGATTTGACTTAAACTAGTGATCAAAATTATGCTTCAAATTTATGTAGTTTTGAAAATGGCAAGTTTCTACATAGATCTCTCAATATAGAAAGTAATAAAGTAATAAAGTGTTTGTCAAATGACAGCCTGAAAGATAATCTTGTGTAATGCAGTTGTGTTAAGAAACCTCTAAAATCAAAAGTGTTTAATGCATCATTTTCACATTTCTCAAAAGTCTGTATTATTTCATGTACAAAGAAGCAGGTGTAAGTAAAAACTGGTGTCTCATTAATCCTACACTAAAGACGAATCAAATCAAGTACTGCCATACTCTGATACTAACAAGGGAACCTCCCCATCGCACCCCCCTCAGATTTAGTTATAAGTTGGCACAGGGGATAGGCCTTGAAAAACTGATCACAGATCAATCGAGAAAACAGGAAGAGGTTGTGTGGAACTATGAAAAAAATAAGCAAAATATACAAACTGAGTAGTCCATGTGCAAGATAGGCAACATTAAGGAGAGTCTGCGGTCAGGAGCGTCGTGGTCCCATGGTTAGCGTGAGCAGATGCGGAATGAGAGGTCCTTGGTTCAAGTCTGCCCTCAAGTGGAAAGTTAAATTTTTTTTATTTTCAGACGATTATTGTCTGTCTGTCCTTCTGTCCGATGCATGGTAACTGCGCCATAGTATGGGGACGCTACACCTAAACAAACATCGAAACACACGACATCAGTCGACTACAGCGCACAGAAGAGAGAGTATTCCTGCTAACGAGGCTCCCTGGCTGGCAGTTGACTGTTCACTAATTTGGACGAGAGTGCATTAAATATGTGAGGTGTATTCCATGGGCAATATGAATCCAGCAAATATAGCTCGCACGGTTTTGCGGTGCGATCGCAAAACACAGACACTAAAGTTATTACAGTGAACAGAGACGTCAATGAACGAACGGACAGATCATAACTTTGCGAAAGTAAAGAAAGTAAACTTTTCATTCGAGGTAAGACTTGAACCAAGGACCTCTCGCTCCGGAGCTGCTCACGCTAACCACGGGACCACGGCGCTCCTGACCTCAGACTATCCTTGATGTTGCCTGTCTTGCGCATGGACTACTCAGTTTGTATATTTTGCTTATTTTTTTCATAGTTCCACACAACTTCTTCCTGTTTTCTCAATTGATCTGTGTTCAGTTTTTCAAGGCCTATCCACTGTGCCAGCTTATAACTAAATCTGAGGCGGGTGCGATGGGGAGGTTCCCTTGTAAGCATAGGGGAACAGACAGAGGAATCTTTCATCGCTGTTCTAAGCAAGTTCATAATGAAGGTGGTTTGCCACTGCCTTCTTCCAATTTGTCAAGTGTGTATCTTTGTCTTGTGGATGACTGGGATAAGAGCCCATACAGTGTAGCATTGTACTTGTGTTATTATGGATTATGGGAAGGCCAAGGGTGGAACCCAGTACCAGCACACAGCCTACTCCTCCCAAATAATGCCAACAGAGCCACCGAGCTTAACATCCCTATCCGATGGGTGGTTCACCATCATCAATGTCATATTCCCTCACTTCATGACACACTGCAGAGGGGTTTGCAATTTAATCCAGGACATTGGTGTAAAGGCTGTTGATTAGGAATTATATGCAATCACCTGTCATCCCCTCACTTGGAAAAGGCTGGTAGTGAAAATTTTCAACCACCAGAATTTGAACTGGTATTCCTCTGAGTAGAGAGCCACCACATGAGTGTGCATTGGCAACCTTGGCTACAGAGGCAGGTGAAAGATGAGTATATGAATATAAATTATGAATGTAAAAGTACATTGATAAGAAACATTCTTTGGCATCAAGGAAGAATCAATTTGGTAATGGACGAAGTGTAGGGAGGTAAAAACTGTAGAGGGGAAATTAAGGCTTGAGTACAGCAAAGGGCTGCAGTAGCTATGGAGAAACCAAGATTTTCGCAAGGGATATAATAGTGTGAATAACTGCATCAAACCATTCTATGAACTGAAGACCACATCAACTACAATAAGGTGTGCAGGAATAATGACTGTTTACATTTCTCTGTGTGCAATGTAGTTACAGTAAAGCCCATCTACAGATCTAAGAACTCATTCTAGTAACTGTTACACACTGTCACATTTCTCAAAACTGTGTAAGTAGATTTCATGTGAACTACCTACAAGTAGGTATCACTTCAGTTTTTTTCAATACCTCCATGATGCTTTCCCATAGATCTAATAAACTGGTGACTACTTGTATGCCCTTTTTTCATATACATTCAATATCCCCTGTTAGTTCTGCTCGATATTGCTCCTCACACTCTAGCAATATTCTAGGATTGGTGTCATGACTGTTGCCTGTATTTACAAACGTAGTTCCAGAGGACCAATTAAAGGATTCAATCTCCATGGCCATGTAATGGGTGAGTACATGAAATTACATTAGAAAAATTAATAATAAATAAAATGTACAAAATTCAAAACTGTCCTCTTTATAGATTGACTATATTTGCCCAGTATCCCACCAATGAAATGAAGTCTGCTGCCTATTTTAACTATGATGAATCTATGTGACCATCCCCCTTCATTAATTCAGAAGCAAGGCACAAAGGAACCTACAATTTATGTAATCAACAGAACTTGAAAAAACCAATATGTTACTGATATAACGAAATTCAGAGCATCAAGTGAGGATAATTTCCCTTCATGGAGAATGAAGGAACTATAAGAAGCTATGCAATCAGAAGGCTCTGAACATTGGAAAAATCTATGGATGAAGAAATGAAACTTCTGAAGATGAGTAAAGTATATGAATCAGTTGACACAGCTACTACAAATTAGTTGATTGAAGACTGGTGAGTTTTTACTTCGACATTTACTGAAAATAATGAAACGGTTTCATATTACGCTGGTGGTGATTTGGAATATTTTACATCAACACAATTAGTCCTGTAGCAAGATCTGAGATGATGAGAGTTCATTTGAGTGTTGTAATTTAATGTGACTGGTGTATAAATCAGTTTAACTGAGTAACTACATTTGTAAATTGTATTTTGAAACAAGAAACTTACATGTATGAAACACAGGGCTATGATAATAGTGTAGGATGCATATGAAAACTGCTCAAAAGCTCTACATCTACATCTATACTCCATGAAGCACACAGCAGAGTGTGTATCCCATGGTGCCAGTTATGAGGGCTTTTTACCTGTCCCATTCATGTGTGGAGCACTCGAAGAATGACTGTTTACATGCCTCTGTACACAATGTAATTAATACAATCTTTAGTTTGCAAATCATTTTCATGTCACTGCAGATGTTGTTGATTACAACCTAGGATTATAAGTCAAGAAATTGAACAACTGTGTTAAGTAAAAACAGTCGCCATCTATAAGAGGGTTTTAGAGAACAAGGCTTGATGGGTAGTAGGTAATGACTTCCCTTTAATAATACTCAATTCTACCAAGAAATAGTTGGAAGACTGATGTACTTAACAGGGTTTATCATGTATTGTTAATTTTATTTTGAGAGGCATTGACACTGCATCTCTGGCATTACTGAGAGGAATACTCAGATTATTTATAGATGGCACTGAGTTTTAGGAAAGTGAAGACTCTAGTACCAAAGCTTATACAATGCTGATCATACTGGGTACCAGTACACAAAATGATCAACACGTGCCATTCTTCTCAGGCTTCAAGATGGTCTCATTACATGGGAAAATAAACTACAGCAAAGTGTTGCTCTTAATGCAATGGTGGCTGAATACATGACTGCAACTGGTGCATCCAAATCACTAGTAATGTAGCTTTTTAAATAAGTTTTAGCTGTCAATGAGTCCTCAGTTCCTGATTTTGAATTAGGTAGTCAAAGTGCCATTACATTTATTAATGGATCAGGATTTTGAGTGACCTCAACAGAGAAATGTGGTATTATTACATATGTCAATTAGTAAAGGATAATCACCTTAGAGTACATTATACACCAACCAGCAGACAGGCAGGTGATAAGTGATTAACTGTGACACAAACAATGCCTTCACAAGGCACGAAACTAAATTCCTAAGCAACTTTTATACCGTTGTTTAAATTTCATAATGGGTCACCAATCTATTGAGCATAGTTCTGATTTCTGTTGCTGAAATCTTTAACAAATTGACTACAACTTAAGACATAACATGAAATTCCCCAAACACCCAAAAACAAACTATAAACATATATAGCCTACTAGTCCTATAAATGTTTTAAACACGTAGATTTTGTATGATAGTAGCTTGCTTTTAAGTATAAAATTACTGATTTTGACACAAGTAGACTGACTAGAGGAAAGATTTTTGGAAGTGAATGTAGAAATGTATGTTTATTTTGTTGGCAGGGAAAAAGAATTTGATAGAATTCACTGTTGTGTGGAGTTGAAGATTCTGAAAGATACTGATATAGATTGGATGGATAGACAGTTGTTAAAAGAACTCTGATGGGACAGGAAGTGGTAGTTTGAGTAGAACAAGATGAAAAAGAAGAGGTGGGTATTGAAAAAGGTGTGACACAGGGTTGCTGTATGTCACTAGCAGTTTTCAATATACCGGGTTGGTGTATAAGTGCACAGCGATTTTCCATAAGTTTAATAAACACAACAGATACACAATACAGAAATTTTAGTCATCAATAATCCTTCACTATTTATAACAGTCTGCCAACACTGGGGTAACTTTTCAATTCTGTGACTGTAGAAATCACACAGTTTTGAGGCGAAGAACGCTTTGGGCCATGTTCGGAGCACATTTTCATCCAGAAAGGAAATTCTGGCTGTTTCATACAGACCAGAAATGGTGAAAATCTGAGGGTGCAGACTAAGTGAATAAGGTGGGTACAGAATGACTTCCCAAACCAACTCCTGTTCAGTGTTTTCTATCAATCTAGCGGACTGCGGGTGGGTGTTATCGTGCAATAGTGTCACTTCGCGCAATCTTCCTGATCGTTGTTCTTGGATTGGGTCCACAACACATCTCAGTTGTTGACAATATATGTCAGCAGTGATGGTTACACCTCAGAGAAGCAGTTCGTATTACACCACACCGTCACCATTTCATCAGATGCACAACATTATCTTTTAGGATGTGTGCAGATCTTTGTACGGGGAGTTGCTGCTTTGTTTGGGTTCAAGCATTCCTTTCTTTTCCTTATATTAACATATAGTCACCATTTCTCATCACCAGTAATGGTACAGGATAGGAATGGTCGGTGTTGTTCATGGATCAAATGATTACAAGCAAGCAGAGATATTCTCTACATAAGGCCACCCACTGATCTTTGTGATTTTCATTTAGAGCATGCGGTACCCATACTCCCAATTTTTGAACCTTCCCCATTGCATGAAAATGTTGCACTATGGTGACATGACCAAAGTTCATCACATGTGCCAGTTCTCAAGTACACTGATGCGGATCACTGTGTTTAAATGATCATCTTCAAACCCCGAAGTTCTTCCTGAATGTGGTGAGTCACTAATGCGAAACAATCCTCCTTAAAATGAGAAAACCATTTTCTTGCCATTCTCTGGCAATGGCGTTATCCTCATACAAGAGGCAAATGTTTCTGGCTGCCTCTGTTACTGTCACCCCTCTACCAATCTCAAACAGGAGAAATGTTGATCTATTGATCCATTTTTGTCTACAGCTGCACAATGTGCAAGAGATATTTGGATTTTTATGTTAATATTAACAATATTAACAATTTTTACATAATAACATACATTAATATATCAATTAATGATGAATACTTAAATAAAAGTGTTATGCTACATACGGAAAGATAATATACAAATGTTCTTCTGTATAAGACTACATTGGGTTAACGCAGAAAAATTTATTTTTGTAGATACTCATTTACTGTGTAAAAGCAGTGATCAACCAAGTACGACTTCAGTTTATATTTGAAGTGACCAATGTTCTGTGTGTGTTTAATGGTATCTGGTAAATCATTGTATAGTTTTATACTAGGATGAATAAGATTGTTTTGAAATAACTTTGTGTTGGCACTTTGAACATGTACATCTAATTTTTGTCTTGGATCGTAGTTGTGTATATACACACACACACACACACACACACACACACACACACACACACACACACACACACACACACACAAGCATCCCTCCCATTATTTCTATAATTTTCTTTTTTTAATTTTGAATGTTCTGAAGGCATCTACATAATTTCCCCAGAACATAATCCCATGCCAGAGGTGAGATTTTATGACTGCGTAATATACACACTGAAGAGTGTTGTAGTTGGTACAGTTTTTTAATGTACGTAACACAAAACAAGAAATACTTAATTTTTTGTTCATTTGCTCAATTTGTGCTTCCCATTTCAAGTTGTCTTGTAGAAGAAGTCCAAGAAATTTGGTGCAGGCTGTTTTCATAATTGTCTGTCCATATAGCTCTAGATTGGGTGTTATCAGATTTTTTGTTTGTTTCTGGCTGCCTCTGTTACTGTCACCCCTCTACCAAACTTGTATCATCAGTAAATTAAAATATTTCACTGCTGTCATTGCTTATGTTTACGTCATTTACACAGAGTAAGAACACAACAGGACCCATTACGGATCCTTGTGGCACACCATATTTAACAGTCATCTTCACATAGGAGCTGAACCAGTTGTTACCTGTTCCTCTAATGCCAAGATTTTCTAGCTTGTTTAGCAATTTATCATGATTTATGGTGTCAAATGCCTTTGAGAAATCTAAAAATATGCCCATGGTAAGTTGTCTAATGCTAACAGCACCTCAAATAGAAAGGAGTGAACTGCTGATTCAGTTTGAAGAGTATATTAGCTACTTCCTCTGGGTTATTAATGTTTTCCAAGCCAGCCTTTAATACAATATTATTAACTCTATTTTTGTCAAATTGGGTTTCTTTCTTTACAACTTGTCAGATTGCTTTTGTTCTGTTTGAAGCATTTTCTATGTATTTGTCACTGTCTCATTTCTTTGCCTCCTTTATTATTTTATTTAAGATAGATTTATATTTTTTGAAGTGACTATCAAACTCCAGAGTTGTGTTGTAACTTCATGCAATATTGTGTAGGTACCGTTTTCTAGCACAAGATTTCCTCATACCACAAGTAATCCACTTGTTGCTTTTAGTGGTTTGCGTTGTTTTGGCTTTCAATGGAAAAGCAAGATCAAAATAATACTGAAATATATTCATGAATGTCTGAAACTTCGCAGAAATATTTTCTGTACTATACACCAGCTCACATGGTTCTTGTTGGAGATAATTCTGGAATGTTTGTACTGCAGCATTACTGAAAGTTCTGCCCCTGTGTGTAGTCTTCTTCATATAATTACAGGATGAATTAGTGGTTACACATACGCTTATGGCCGGTGCATGATGGTCTGCCAGTCCAGCTGTATTTACAACTGATTTATATTTTGTTTCGGAGCTAATTATTAGTTGGTCTTAGTAGTACTAGAATGATTCATTTTACGTGTAGGGGAGTGGATTATAATCTACAAATTATTAGCTGTTAATATGTTCATCAACTCAGATTTTGAATTGCTTGGCTTATTAAAGTTTCCATTTAGGTCTCCACATATAAGAACTGTTTTTCTGTTTGTTATTACTTCTTTTAGCAAAGTATCAAGCTGAGTGTTTAAGTATTCAACATTGTTGAATCTGATATCTTTCTTTATGTATGTGCAGCTCCCTCTGTGTCTAAACTGATTTCTACACGTTTGTGCTGCTAACACATGATTCATTGTTTTCACTCTCAGTTTTCAGTAAAGCAAAGTATATTAACATATCTTGTGACAAAGCAAGCTAGGATGTTTTTACTTCCCCTCTTGTTTGCCATCTGCCTCCTTAAATTCATTTTTTCATGTCTGACTAATTACCATTAACATACTGCATTTTCATAAAAGAGAAAGGTTGGCCCTCAGTTTTAAGGAATATTACACCGGATCTAATTTTGTGCCTACTTAGTATCTTTTGTTATAGGGTGAAATCAGTAATTGTTTCATAACTTAAATTCTGCTGTTGACATATAAACAAATATAAATTCTGTACTAATTATAAACATTTGGAAGAAATAATACTAGTAATCTCAAGTATCTATTTGACTCTATTCGAAAAAATGTTAGCAAAGCCAGCCCTTTATTAATTCCAAAGTAATTAACAGGTTTGTCAAAAGTATTGTTTGTATAACTGTATCTGTTAATTTCATCATTTAAACAAATAATATGGCTTAACCTTTGTGGTAGAAGAAATAATTAAAAAGATGCAATTTTTTGATATATTCAGTTAATTGAATGAGGTGTATTTTAATTGTAATTTCTGCAACTTAAACACCAAACAATGTGTAGTTTCAGTACCTATTATTGTGATGATACATAAAGGACCGATTTTTGGTCCCGAGACAGTCAGTCCATGGCCGAGTTTCAGATGAGGAACCCGTACTGGTTAGATCAACAACAATACATCAACTTAACTGTGAAATAAGAGTAACCCAAATAGGCCGTGTGTTAAAACAATGACAGTGTCTGTGTGGTTCGGTTTTTACTACTCATAGATGTTCAACACAATGTTCAAATGTGTGTGTTCCTAAGGGACCAAACTGCTGAGGTCATCGGTCCCTAGACTTACACACTACTTAAACTAACTTATAATAAGAACAACACACACACCCATGCCTGAGGAAGACTCGAACTGCCAGTGGGGGGTGGGGGGGTGGAGGGCCCGCGCAGTTCGTCACATGGCACCTTAAACCATGGGGCCACTCTGCGCAGCGATATTCAACAGTAAACTATTGTCTCAGTATGCTGACGATGCCTGCAAACTATTAATGAGGCTTATCAAAATTTGCCAATAGTTAACTGGCAAAATAACTGTGTATTATTGGGGGTGGGGGTTGTGAACAGTGGAAGTAAAGAACTGTGAAATGCAACTATGCAAATGTCGGCAACATCATTTAAAGTATTCAGTGTTGAAATTCCACCCCTCTATTTTTCAGCCAGTATAAGAACGCAGTACATCGACACCGAGGACCATCAAAGAAGAAATAAAGCAGGCGAACGTCAGAATCTGAGTTCACTTGATAGCAAGATTTCCAGCGCTCTTACTTTATTCCTAAGTGATTGTATAATCGGATGAAGAGTGACCTGGTGAGATTTTAGAATTATTCTGATTGTACTTGGTTGACCACTTACCTTTATTCCTGAATTTAAATTATGTGGGAAATCTTCCTTCTCATCTTGAAGCGTGAGTTGGTTTCCTCCGTTGGTCTTAACAAAATTCCCTGACAATGAAAGGGGGCAGTTCTCCGTCTCTCTGGTCATTCTTTTATGTGTGGTTGATGGTGATGTGGTTTCTGTTTTTGCTGCAAGGGCTGCTACTGGAGGTGTTGTTGATAGGTGCACTATTTATCCTAATTTGGTCTTGAGGCCTTTTTGGGAATAAAAAATTGTGCAAATGACATGGTCACCTTGCATTTCTTCTTGCTGGAATTGCTGAACTTCCTCCTGCTGCTGGGGTAGTAGTAGTATTAGTTGCAGTAATAGTAGGTGTTTTCACTGCTGTTGTAGGTGTGACTTTTACTCTTGTAGGTGATGCTGATACTGGGGTCCTTGTTGCTGGTAAGCTTTCAGATAGTGATGAATTTTCAACTGCTACAGCAGTCGGCATTGTTGGTTTTGTTGAGGTATGATTTGGCACTGAAGTTGGAGTGGACATTGCTGTGTCTGTAGAGGTGTTTATTGTTGTCAGTGCTTCAGTGTCTATTTCCTCTTCACATTATGATGCTGCTATTATTTCACAAATCTTTTGGCAGATAATTCTCTTGCCTTTGCCATTCATGTGCTTACCAAGCTTAGTGTAACAGTCCGTATCTAAATAATCCACATTTATATAAACACATTGTATGTTTTACATATTTCAGTGAACAACTGATGTGCTTTCTGTATTTCTACATTTAAGTACAATACAGGAATTAAATCATGCCTTTGTGGAATTCCTACGGCCATCATATGTTTCTTTCCCCTGAGTTTTAGCAATGATTCTACACTATGTGTTGCTCTACTCAGGTAATTTCTATAGAGGTCATTCCCTACTGCTATGATAATGTGCCACTGTTTTTCTTCCCAAGTGTTTATGGGTTTTGCTATTTCCCACATTGGTGCTCTTGATTTCACGTATCCACAGGCTTGCAGTTCATGTTAATGAATGAATATTTCATTTTTATCAGTACTTGTAGTCAGGTTTTGACCCTCTAGCATAGTCTTGTTGAATGTATATTGATTTTCACTCACAGATGAACTTGGTTTAGTTCGTATGTTTCTCCCCCCCCCCCCCCCTTATTTTTTTTGATTGCAGTCTCTCTTGTTTACAGTTAAGTTGCATGAATACAGCTTTCCAGTGTCTGGTCATGTGAACTTGCAATGGGAGGAGAAAGAATAAAAAATATGCTGATGGGATGAGTGTGCTAGCAGAAGTGGAGGAAGAGCTATAGGTAATGAGCGAGAATACCATATGTGTGGGTAAAGAGCTTGGAATGAAACAGCATCGGCAAGACCAAAGTGATGAGAATTGAGGAAGCTGATGACACAATTAATATATCACTAGAGGGGATGGTATTAGAAAAGATCCAGTCACTTCAATATTTGGGAACCTTGATAACTTGTTGTTGTTGTACTGAGTAGGTGAGAGGCAGAATATTTGTGGGAAAGTGTTTTGGGAGAGTCAAAGACTTGCTGAGAGCCAGCAGCATTCACATTATGCTTAGGAAGAGATTTCCCAAAAGTTTTGTGTGAACTTTGCTGTCTCATAGTTCTGAATTGTGGACAATCAGACAGAAAGAAAAAAATACTCAGTAAGTTTAAGCAGAGAAACTGAAATGGATCGACAGAATGAGAAATGAAGTGGTGCTGAGCAGCGTACGAGAGGAGTGGAACTTCATGAGGATGATACAGAAGAGGAAAACAGTTTGGATAGAGAAGATGTATTATGTAGAGATTTTCTGCTACAGTGGAAGAAGCTACAAGCAAATGAAGGAGGATACCCAGGACAGAGAGATATGGATGACTTAAGGCTGATACTTGTCTGAGGACAGATTTACTGAAGAAAGAATACTGACATTAATGGCAGTTCATGGTGCAGCATACAGGTGTGGTTTATAGTACTCCCTTCACTCTTTGATATTATAGAAGCTAAATTACTCTGTATACCTAAATGATCTTAATAACACAGTGTGTTAAAGGGGAACTGGGGTAGCTGGTGTTAGTTGGCAGAAATTCAGTCTTAAAACTGTCACATACAACTGTCAAAAATGTAGGAAAAGATAGATTGCTACTTACCATAAAGAAGACATGTTATGTTGCAGGCCGGTTGCAGTTATTTATTCGGTAACTAGTTTTGAACCCTTAACAGGTTCATTTTCAAGTCTGATCCACTGAAACTGCACTGACAATGCCTAGTCTTGATAATAAACATTGAGTGACAACAGATACTCTATAAATTTTAGGGATGAATGCCACAATTCACATTTGCCTGTTACCAAGTCACCTAATAAATAACTGCAATGGTTGACAGAACCATTAATAAACACTTATCATATCATCATCAGGTGTGGCAAGTTGTTTTAATAAGTTTTTAGTTTTTCTCCAATCATGCAACAGAGGCCTGTAAGCTATTGAGGTGATTAATGTGAAAATAACCATAAATGAATTACCTGTAGTCTGCATTCTACATGCTGACATTTCACACTTCCAAAGCTGAAAAAAGTTCTTACTTAGTAATTTGAGGGAACAGCTACTGAAATTTATCTGCTGACATTCCAATTTCCTCGGTTTTGCACACATAAAATAATAAAATTTCACATAAATTTTGATCTGTCCCCATTACCTGACACAGTTCAGATTTGAAATCCTATTCAAAGTTCCATTAACAACAGAACAGTATTTGTCTATGTTACACATTACAGAGGTGATTTGGTTTGCCTAAATGTAGGACGTCTAAGCTCCACTTGACACGAATATTTTACATATGGGCCTCTGGGCAGCTCTCTCTCTCTCTCTCTCTCTCTCTCTCTCTCTCTCTCTCTCTCTCTCTCTCACACACACACACACACACACACGAAACAAAACAAATTAGGGAAATAATACAAAAGTTAAATTTTAGGAAATGGGAATGAAGTACAACTATACTCTCAATTAAAAAATTTCTCTGCATACAGCCATCCATGGCTTATGTTCACAGCTGCAAATGCTGCTACTATCACCACTGTGAGGCTCTATCAGACTGAACAAATACCAACTACAGACTGTACGAGACTGACTGGCATGGAGTTTGAATGCTGTAACGGTGTTGTTTATATGCTCTTTTCGCAGACAGCAAACTGAACACTTGGTTCTTGTTAAGCTGTGAATTGAAGCCTGTGCTTGAAAAGCACTCTCTTGTCACATTAAATTTCTAATGATTTTCCTATATGGCATTAGATATATTTCCTGGCTTTTTCCCAGCATACAAATGTTTATTTAAGGAGCTCATTATTTAAATTTTTATTCTGTATTCCAATAAATCCCCCCATGAACACGGACCTTGCTGCTGGTGGGGAGGCTTGCGTGCCTCAGCGATACAGTTAGCCGTGCCATAGATGCAACCACAATGGAGGCGTATCTGTTGAGAGGCCAGACAAACGTGTAGTTCCTGAAGAGGGGCAGCAGCCTTTTCAGTAGTGGCAGGGGCAACAGTCTGGATCATTGACTGATCTGGCCTTGTAACATAAACCAAATCGGCCCTGCTGTGCTGGTACTGCAAATGGGTGAAAGCAAGGGGAAACTACAGCGGTAATTTTTCCCAAGGGCATGCATCTTTACTGTAAAGTTAAATGATGATGGCGTCCTCTTGGATAAAATATTCCAGAGGTAAAATAATCCCCCATTCAGATCTCCGGGCAGGGACTACTCAAGAGGATATCGTTATCAGGAGAAAGAAAACTGGTGTTCTACGGATTGGAACATGGAATGTCAGATCCCTTAATTGGTCAGGTAGGTTAGAAAATTTAAAAAGGGAAATGGATAGGTTAAAGTCAGATATAGTGGGAATTAGTGAAGTTTGGTGGCAGGAGGAACAAGACTTCTGGTCAGGTGAATACAGGTTTATAAATGGAAAATCAAATAGGTGTAATACAGGAGTAGGTTTAGTAATGAATAAAAAAATAGGAGCACAGGTAAGCTACTATAAACAGCATAGTGAATGCATTATTGTAGCCAAGACAGACATGAAGCCCATGCCTACCACAGTAGTACAAGTTTATATGCCAACTAGCTCCGCAGATGACGAAGATTTGGAGGAAATGTATGAGGAGATAAAAGAAATTATTCAGATAGTGAAGGGAGATGAAAATTTAATAGTCATGGGGGACTGGAATTCGATAGTAGGAAAAGGAAGAGAAGGAAAAGTTGTAAGCGAATATGGAATGGGGTTAAGGAATGAAAGAGGAAGCCGCCTGGTAGAATTTTGCACAGAGCACAACTTAATCATAGCTAACACTTGGTTTTAAAAACACGAAAGAAGATTGTATATGTGGAAAAGGCCTGCAGACACTGGAAGGTTTCAGGCAGATTATACATTATAATGGTAAGACAGAGATTTAGGAACTAGGTTTTAAATTGTAAGACATTTCCTGGGACAGATGTGGACTCCAACCACAACCAATTGGTTATGAACTGTAGATTAAAACTGAAGAAACTACGAAAATGTGGGAATTTAAGGAGATGGGATCTGGACAAACTGAAAGAACCAGAGGTTGTAGAGAGTTTCAGAAAGACCATTAGAGAATGACTGACAAGAACAGGGGAAAGAAATATAGTAGAAGAAGAATGGGTAGTTTTGAAAGATGAAATTGTAAAGGCAGCAGCAGATCAAGTAGGTAAAAAGACGAGGGCTAGTAGAAATCCTTCGGTAACAGAACAGATATTGCAGTTAATTGATGAAAGGAGAAAATATAAAAATGCAGTAAATGAAGCAGGCAAAAAGGAATACAAACGTCTCAAAAATGAGATCGACAGGAAGTGCAAAATGGGTAAGCAGGGATGACTAGAGGACAAATGTAAGCATGTAAGCATGCACTAGGTATAAGGTAGATACTGCCTACAGGAAAATTAAAGAGACCTTTGGGGAAAAGAGAACCACATGTATGAACATCAAGAACTCAGATGGAGAACCAGTTCTAAGTAAAGAAGGGAAAGCAAAAAGGTGGAAGGAGTATATAGAGAGTCTATACAATGGCGATGTACTTGAGGACAATATTATGGAAATGGAAGAGAATTTTGATGAAGATGAAATGGCAGATATGGTACTGTGTGAAGAATTTGACAGAGCACTGAAAGACCTAAGTTGAAACAAGGCCCCGGGAGTAGACAACATTCCATTAGAGCTACTGATAGCCTTGGGAGAGCCAACCTTGACAAAACTCTACTATCTGGTGAGCAAGATGTACAAGACAGGCAATATACCCTAAGACTTTAAGAAGAATATATTAATTCCAATCCCAAAGAAAGCAAGTGTTGACAGGTGTGAAAATTACTCAACTATCAGTTTAATAAGTCACAGCTGCAAAATACTAAAATGAATTCTTTACAGACAAATGGAAAAACTGGTAGAAGCCGACCTCGGGGAGGATCAGTTTGGATTCTGTAAAAATGTTGGAACACGTGAGGCAATACTGGCCCTAAGACTTATCTTAGAAGATAGATTAAGGAAAGGCAAACCTATGTTTCTAGCATTTGTAGAGTTAGAGAAGGCTTTTGACAATGTTGATTGGAGTACTCTCTTTCAAATTCTGAAATGTCGCAGGGATCAAATACAAGGAGCGAAAGGCTATTTACAATTTGTACAAAAACCAGATGCCAGTTATAAGAGTCGAGGGGCATGAAAGGGAAGCAGTGGTTGGGAAGGGAGTGAGACAGGGTTGTAGCCTCTCCCCGAAGTTATTCAATCTGTATATTGAGCAAGCAGTAAAGGAAACAAAAGAAAAATTTGTAGTAGGAATTAAAATCCATGGAGATTTGCTGATGATATTGTAATTCTGTCAGAGATAGCAGAGGACCTAGAAGAGTAGTTGAACAGAATGGACAATGTATTGAAAGGAGGATATAACATGAACATCAACAAAAGTAAAATGAGGATAATGGAATGTAATCGAATTCAATCAGGTGATGCTGAGGGAATTAGATTAGGAAATGAGACACTTAACGTAATAGACAAGTTTTGCTATTTGGGGAAAAAATAGCTGATGATGGTCCAAGTAAGGAGGATATAAAATGTAGACTGGCAATGGCAAGGATAGCGTTTCTGAAGAAGAGAAATTTGTTAACATCGATTATAGATTTAAGTGTCAGGAAGTCCTTTCTGAAAGTATTTGTATGGAGTGTAGCCATGTATAGATGTGAAACGTGGCAATAACTAGCTTAGACAAGAAGAGAATAGAAGCTTTCGAAATGTGGAGCTACAGAAGAATGCTGAAGGTTAGATGGGTAGAAGACATAACTAATGAGGAGGTGCTGAACAGAATTGGGGAGAAGAGAAATTTGTGGCAAAACTTGACTAGAAGAAGGGATCATTTGGTAGGACATGTTCTGAGGCATCAAGGGATCACCAATTTAGTATCGGAAGGCAGTGTGGAGGGTAAAAATCATAGAGGGATACCAACAGATGAATACACTAAACAGATTCAGAAGGATGTAGGTTGCAATCGTTACTTGGAGATGAAGCAGCAAGCGCAGGATAGAGTAGCATGGAGGGCTGCATCAAACCAGTCTCTGCATTGAAGACCACAACAGCAACATTCCAATAACAAAGGCTAGCACAGTTTTTTTAACAGAACTCTGAGTAGTCATTGTCCTCCAAACTGCACATTGTATAAAAATTGTTAAGGCCTTCGTGGCCACTTGTTGACAAACTGCCTATTGGCTTCTGTCTCGGGTTCTTCGGCCGACGTTCATCTAATGATTTTGTGGCAAAACTTGACTAGAAGAAGGGATCATTTGGTAGGACATGTTCTGAGGCATCAAGGGATCACCAATTTAGTATCGGAAGGCAGTGTGGCAGAAAAATCATTAGATGAACGTCGGCCGAAGAACCCGAGACAGAAGCCAATAGGCAGTTTGTGCACATTGTATGTCATCACTATACCATTCAGTAATACATTAATTCTTAATTCCCTTGAAAACTGGTGTATCTTTATCACTTTATAGGCAGAATGTGGTGCTGGAATGTATAGAGCCAAACTTATATATACTATGTGATCAAAAGTATCTGGACACTCCCAAAAACATACATTTTTCATATTAGGTGTATTGTGCTGCCACCTACTGACAGGTACTACATATCAGCAATCTTAGTAGTCATTAGACACCGTGAGAGAGCAGACTGGAGGTCTCCACAGAACTCACAGGCTTTGAACGTGGTCAGGTGATTGGGTGTCACCTGTGTCATATGTCTGTACATGAGATTTCCACACTCATAAACATCCCTAGGTCCACTGTTGGATGTGATACTGAAGTGGAAATGTGAAGGGACACCTACAGTACAAAAGTGTACAGGCCAACCTCATCTGTTGACTGATAGAGGCTGCCAACAGTAGAAGAGCCCCGTAATGTGTAATAAGCAGACATCTATCCAGACCATCACATAGGAATTCCAAACTGTATCACGATCCAATGCTAGTACTATGACAGTTGGGCGGGGGAGTGGCGGGTGAGATAACTTGGATTGAGTGGCTGCTCATAAGCCATACACATGCCCTGGTAAATGCCAAATGACAGTTCGCTCGGTGTAAGGAACATAAACATTTGTCAATTGAACAGTGGGAAAACGTGTGGAGTGACAAATCATGGTACACACTGTGGCGATCCAATGGCAGGGTGTGGGTATGGCGAATGCCAGGTAAACATCATCTGCCAGTGTATGTAGTGCCAACAGTAAAATTCGGAGGCCGTGGTGTTATAGTGTGGTTGTGTTTTTCATGGAGAGGGCTTGCAGCCCTTGTTGTTTTGCGTAGCACTATAACAGCACAGGCCTACATTGATGTTTTCAGCACCTTCTTGCTTCCCACTGTTGAAGAACAATTCGGGGATGGCAATTACATCTTTCAACATGATCGAGCACCTGTTCACAATGCACGGCCTGTGGCGGAGTGATTACATGACAATAACATCGCTATAATGGACTAGCCAGCACACAGTCCTGACCTGAATCCTACAGAACACCTTTGGGATATTTTGGAACACTGACTTCGTGCCAGGCCTCACCGACCGATATCAATACCTCAGTGCAGCACTCCATGAAGAATGGGCTGCCATTTCCCAAGAAACCTTCCAGTACCTGATTGAACATATGCCTGTGAGAGTGGAAGCTGTCATCATGGCTAAGGGTGGACCAACACCATATTGAATTCCAGCATTACTGATGGAGGGCAACATGAACTTGTAAGTCATTTTCAGCCACGTGTATGGATACTAGTGATCACATAGTATATAACAGGTGGATAATCTATCACACTTACTTCACCCTCTTAGAATAGAATTCACAATTTCTTGAAAAATATTGAATGTAATGCTACAGAAACATCCATAAGATGTTTTTGTAATGAAACACCTTTACTATTACAATTACAACTTCTTCAAATTTCAGCAGATACAAAATTTCTGAGAACATCAATTTTTGTGGAAACTATTGATCAGATGCAGTTTAACAAATGGCATGATTTTATACACTTAATTCTTACAGTATCTGACAAAAATAAACAGAGAACTGAAGCCACTTACCTACACAGCCTTCATTGGCTACATTGGAAACTCTAAAAACGTCTGGATGTGGTGATTTTGGATGCTTATAGAATGTTGACTCCAGCTCTCCAAACCACTTGCTTATCTCCACATGCCTCTGACCAGAAATCACTCCTTGATCTTTGAATATTAATATTCTATGTTCTGCAACATCTTTCTTTATCTCATCGATAACTGAAATAGTAGTCACACATTTCAGATAAGATTTTGAAAAATAATCTAGTAAAATGACATGGCTACATTCCAAAATGATTAGGATTCAATTTGTAAGAGTCATGAGTGATTAGAACTAATTCATTTGCACATAGGTTCTTGGGGAACATTCACTGTGAACTGCAGATTTCGTCAAGAATAAGCAATTACTGTATTCATGGGTGGACAAGCAAATGAAAATCTAATCACAGTGGACAAAAAGTTAGTACACATAACGTCAAAACTTGCAGCACCTGAAGAAAACAACTGGTTGGTCATCAAAGTATTGAGGATACAATGAAAATAGGAACTCAGCAGAATACCAGGAAGAACACAATTAATCAGTCACACTGAGAAAACCTGAGAAATCACAGAATGTACAAAATCAAACAATGGAAAATCCATGACAGGATGTAACAATATAATGAAAAGGATAGTTTCTACTCACCATATAGTGGAGATGTTGAGTCGCAGAAAGGCACAACAAGAAGACTGTCACACAATTAGCTTCTGGCCAACAATGCCTTTTTTAAAATTAGATGACATACACAAGCAGACACTCACACAAATGCAACACACGACCACAGTCTCTGGCAGCTGGAGCCAGATTGTGATCAGCGGGGCATTATGGGAGAAGCAACTGGGTGGGGGTAAGGAAGAAGCTGGGGTAATGAGGGGGAGGGATAGCAGGATAGGGGTGGGGGACAAAAATGTGCTGCTGGGAGCATTCAGGGATGAGATGGAGAGTGGGGCAACTAAGTGAAGTCGAGAGCTAGATGGAGGGTGGGGGCAGAAAAAGAGAAAAGTAAATGTGTTGGTGGAATAGAGGGCTGGGTAGTGCTAGAATGAGAACAGGGAAGGGGCTATATGGATAAGGACAATGACTAACAAAGGTTGAGGCCAGGAGGGTTACAGGAATGCAGGATACATTGCAGGGAGACTTCCCACCTGCGCAATTCAGAAAAGCTGGTGTTGGTGGGAAGGATACAGGTGGCATAGGCTGTGAAGCAATCACTGAAATGAAGGGCATGCTCGGCAAGAGGGTGGTCCAGTCATTTCTTGGCCACAGTTAGTCGGTGGTGATTCATGCAGGCAGGCAGCCTGTTTGTCATACCCACGTAGAATGCATCATTGCAAAACATGATCAGTGGATAAAATAAACCAAACTAAATCACATTTATGAGTTGTCAAGGAGAAACAACTTACATTCTTTTAAGTACACCTTTACTGACTTTTAGATACTTTAATTCCATGAGCATATTATCAAATAATTTTGCAGCATTTTACTGGAAAATGCAAGGTCTGTCTACAGAGAAATGTGATTGGCATTTATTACACATGTCCTTTAATTTCTTCCAGACACAATCACATGACATCCTTCTAATTTTGATTGGTTTGAGCAACACATTGGCTTTCTTGTCTTCTTCATAAACTGCAATGGAAGGACAAAAAGTCCACATCCAAATCTTGAAAGTTTTGCCACTTCTATACAGAAATGACACAGTAAAATTGAAAATATTAGCAATTTATACCTATGAAACCTAGGCCCCATCTGGTGAACAAGGTGTTCAGAATACTCACAAATCACACATCATTAGCAGGGAATTATCTGGGCAAAGCAACTGGTGCTGAATTTCTCTCTTCTTTGCCTCAGATGCCATACATCCCATACATGATGGCGCACAATCTGGCTAATCTTTAAATGTAAAAATACTAAGAAGCAAAAATCATTTTTTACAATCTGTTTCCAGATTAGTTTCTACTAGGCTTTAAATTATGACTTTTATGATCTGTAAGTAATTTACAATTGTCTTTATGGTACAAAATAAATTCTGACAATGTTATTCATCATTTTTTTGTTCTCTGGTTGAGTGTGATAATGCACACTGTGCACACTTTGTTCACCACATGCTGCCTACAACTTGTGTACGAGCAACTTATATTTTTGAATTTACTTTACATCAACTGTGTGCAGAATTATGAGAATTTTAAATATTTTAATCAAAACTGTATTCTGTGATTTTCATGGAATAAATAAAAGGAAGGGTATGTAATATTTAATTCATTCACACACCTTGTTATATAAATACTATAATAAAGGAGAACCATTACTGATTTCAGAGATGCTGCTATCAATTGTCTATAGAATGGAATAGTTAAAGATATCTGTTTAATATCTTGTCTTTGTTTATTTATTTGCTTACTTGCTTTAGGACTCTAAAAGTCTTATTTCAACAATAAAAGATTTATTTTATTTTAAAGTATCTTCAGTGGTCACTGTAACAATGTGGTTTTTCTTACAAATCGGTTTGCCCAGACTATGAACAGTTTACATATTTTAACTTACTACTGTTATCATGTTGACTGCCTTGTGGCTGCAGACAGCCACAGCAGATACTCGTGCCTAATGCAGTGTGCCTGGCCCGGCATTGAAATGTCCATCACTCAGCGGGTGCCAGTTGACATGTTAACGAGTATGAAATTACTACTATTACTGACAACTTTTCTGTTTCCTAAATCATTCCTAACATTCTTCTACACATAGGCATTCAATTTTTAGTACATTGCACTTACTTATATGGAATGTATTTTCATACTCGTGCTGTGTGTATCCAATTCCAGCTCATGCACTTTGTTTTTCTGTCACCATTTACCAAAATTTAATTCCCAGAGTCAAAATATTCTGATAATTTACATGAGGAATGACTAACAAAGTACTTTTTATCAATCTCTGTTTATTTCCAATCTGATGTCAACTGGTGACCAGTTACCGATCTTTCTACCAGAATGTATAAGTACATTCTGAACTCTAAAAAAGGACACGTAGAAAATGTTTTTGCCTCTAATGCTGTGGAGAAGAATTTCTCCATTCACCCAAACTCACTCATAATTAACCAAAAATTCCATACCAGTGGGTGGGTTGGTTGGTTGGAGGTTAAAGGACTAACCAATAAGGTTATCAGTCCCTCCACCCAGGAGTAGAAGTCATCAAAGTATGTGTTCTGACAATGCAAGTCTGTAAAGGCATTGAAGGCAATAATGATGTCACAGCTGAGAAGAATTTATGGAGAAGTCTATCGACTGGACTGGCAGGTAAGTCAGAGCAGACAAGGACTTCCCCAGGGATCATACAATCGTGACCCACCCCGCATCCGACCCTCACCTGCCTCATGAAGGATGAAGACAGTTCCAGAGCACAGAATGCCATCAAGTTCACAGATTCACACCAAAACTGAGAAGGCTAAAAATGAATTAGACATAAATTCAACCATCAATAATAAAAACAAGATGAGAGATATAGGTAAGGCAGCAGGTGTGTCCCCCAGGTTGTGCATGCAATGGGAGTCTCCCCACACACAGCAGTTCCCAGCCCTACTCCAGTGTAGTCAAGGCATTTAAGAGCACCCATTACATGACAGTGCTACCTCTAAAATAGAAAATAAGGTGCAGCAGAAAAGGAGACAACACACATCAAAAAAGCAATTGAAACAGAGTAAGAGAGAGATAAAGAATGAGCTGGTCAAGGTGATAGGGTGGGGGCTCCTCCAGACCCAGCATGCAGTGGAAGACGCACCAACCCCAACCGCCCCACCTCTGCTGCAAAGGCCTGGAAAAAAAAAGTACTTTCACGGAGAAAATGGAGAACCAATTAAGCCAACCATGTATCATCCAGCATCACTTGAGGGAAAGAATATGGAAGACCATGCTTAGCATGTAGGGCCGAAAGAAGGGGGCATTGCATCATCAGGATATGAACTACTCTCTATAAGGCTCCACAACTACACTCATGTTCAGAAAAACAGAACACCTTGAATAACTAGAGACAGGACATTCATATTCAGAGGACATGTACATTAGTATGTTATGCTGAAATTATTAGCACTTGAAACGTGTTGTATCGTGGGTTCGAGGACAACATCAATATCGCAGTGCAACCCCACATACCAGTAAAATATGCCTGCGGCTCTTCTTGTCGCTATAAACTGAAGGTAATGGATTAGTAAGATCTGAGCAGATGTATGTGCGAATTGTACTGCCGAATCAGTGAGTGCAAAAGAGAGTGCATTATTGCCGTGAGAGAATCTGATGCATTCATAGGGGAAATTGTGGGATGAAGTGTTTTGGGAGTGCCACAGGTGTGTACAGAATGGCTCATGGAAGATCGTAGAACACGACAAGATGGGCCAGGTCGCACCACCCCTCTGTAAAAGGTGGACACCTCATCCGAATGGCATTGCAGAACAGATCTGCATCCTCCTATGCTCTGACGCAACAGCGGAACACATCATACACTATCAGAGGTGACAATCCATTGCCATTTATTATGGCATGGGTTATGTGCGCATTGTCCACTTCTCCACATACCTTTGGCGAATGTGCAGAAACATGCTGTATGGTGTATGAAATGACGTCACTGGCAATGGGAATGGCATCAGACAGTGTTTCTGAATGAATCCGGGTTCTGTTTGTTTGAAAAGATGGGCACATTTTGGTTCACTGCAGACAGGGGGAGCGGCATCACAGTGACTCTATTCAGACAACTCAACACACCAACTGAAGACCTTATGGTGTGGAGTTCTATTGGGTACAAGCAGAAATCACAGATGGTGCATGTCCAGGGTACTGTGACCAGTGAGATCCACGTGAATGACATCCTGCAACCAGTAGCCATACCCTTTGTGCAGAACACCCCAAATGCCATTTTTCAGCAATACATGCACGACCACTCGTTGTTGCACAAACACGTGTCTTCTTGGTGTCACGGGAAGTCAGCCTTTAGCCCTGGTCTGCTAGATCACCAGACTTGTCACCAATCGAAAATATGTGGGATATGGTGAAACAACATGTACAGCACTGTGACCCAATGCCAATCACCATAAATGAACTTTGGAACCAGGTGAATGCTAGCATGGATGGCTATATCACAGCACACCACCTGCACCCTATATGCGTCTCTGTCATCACAGATGGCACAAGTTTATCAGGGCCCATGGCAGACCCTATGCCTACTAGGCAATTGGACACATGTTGAACCAATGTGACTGAAATGCTATTCACTTCTGCAGAACATACTAATGTACATGTCCTCAGAAGGAAAGTTGCTACTCACCATATAGCAGATATGCTGAGTCACAGATAGGCACAACAAAAAGACTAACAATTAATGCTTTCAGCCATTAAGGCCTTTATCAACAATGGACACACGTAAGTACACACGTACGCATGCACATGCATGCACGCGTGTGTGCGCCCACACACACAAACTCACACACACACACACACACACACACACACACACACAAAATCACGCAAATGCAACTCTCACACACGACTACAGTCTCAGGCAACTGAAACCACACTGCAAACAGCAGCACAGGTGCATGATGGGAGTGGCGACTTGGTAGAGGTAAGGAGGAGACTGGGGCGGGGAGGGATATTATGGTGAGGGTGGCGAACAGTGAAGTGCTGCACATTAGATGGAGGGCAGGGGAGAGGTGGGAAGGGAGGGGGGGGGGGATTAGCGGAAAAGGAGAGAAATAAAGAGACTGGGTGTGGTGGTGGAATGATGGGTGTGTAGTGCTGGAAAGGGAATAGGGAAGGGGCTGGATGGGTGAGGACAGTGACTAATGAAGGTTGAGGCCTTGAGGATTGCGGGAATGTAGGATGTATTGCAGGGAAAGTTTCCACCTGTACAATTCAGAAAAGATGGTGTTGTTGGAAAGGATCCATAGGGCACAGGATGTGAAGCAGTCATTGAAATAAAGGATAACATGTTTGGCAGCATGTTCAGCAACAGGGTGGTCCACTTGTTTCTTTGCCACAGTTTGTTGGTGACCACTCATGTGCACAGACAGCTTGTAGATTGTCATGCCTGCATAGAATGCAGCACAGTGGTTGCAGCTTAGGTTGTAGACAACACAACTGTTTCACAGGTAGCCCTGCCTTTGATGGGATAGGTGATATTAGTGACCAGAATGGAGTAGGTGGCGGTGGTGGTGGTGGTGGTGGTGGGAGGAAGGATGTATAGGACAAGTCTTGCATCTAGGTCTATTACAAGGGTATGAGCCATGAGGTAAAGGATTGGGAGTAGGGGTTGTGTAAGGATGGAGAAGTAAATTGTGTAGATTCGGTGGACGGCAGACTACCACGTGGGAGGGGTGGGTAAGATAGTGGGCAGGACATTTCTCATTTCAGGGCATGACGACAGGTAATCGAAACCCTAGCGGAATATGTAATTCAGTTGCTCCAGTCCCGGGTGGTACTGAGTTACGAGGAGAATACTCCTCTGTGGCCGGAAGGTGGTACTTCGGGAGGTGGTGGGAAACTGGAAAGATAAGGCACGGGAGATTTGTTTTTGTACAAGGTTTGGACGATAATTACGGTGTGTGTGTGTGTGTGTGTGTGTGTGTGTGTGTGTGTGTGTGTGTGTGTGCGCGCGCGCGCCCGCACATGTGCTTTCACGTGTGTCCATTGTTGCTGAAGGCCTTAATGGCTGAAATCTTTAATTGTGAGAGTCTTTTTGTTGTGCCTATCTGCGACTCAACATCTCTGCTATATGGTGAGAAGCAACTTTCCTTCTCATAATATTGTTACATTCCATCCTGGATTTTCCATTGTTTAATGTACATGTCCTGTGCATATATGAACGTCCTATCTGTAGTCATTCAAGATGTTCTGTTTTTCCTTAACATCACTACAGTTTGGTGGTGGCTCATTATATAAAATAAAATTATGGTTTACCCTTGTATGACCAACACAGAGGTGACATATAAAAGTGGATTCCTTCCAGGATGAAGAGAAGGAATATCACTATGCAGCAGTAATCTCCTTGACAATGCAGAGTTTATTAGAGGGGACAGTAGCCACCAGATGTCATTCCACCTCTGAGTGAGCAGAGGTTTTATCTGCACCCACAAATCCACACTTGGGACTGACAAAAGGAAGTGGGAGCAAGTAACCACTCCTCTAGCCAAAAGGTTGGAGTTCAGTCCCTGGGGTGCCCATGTGACTTGGACCCAGAGAAAGACAACTGAGCAGTCAGTATGCCTAACTTCAGCAAAAGTGGGACAGGCGGACATGTGGACATCCTGGGAGACCACAGGGTGACAAGAGTAACATCAGTCAATGAACTGATGGCTGCTCAGTGTGTAACTACATACTAAAATGCAGTCAAGGGAGACCTGTTTTATAAAATGAAGGGCCTTGTTAGTGACTATCAGCTGTGCTGTAAAAATGCTATCTACGTATTCCTTGCAACAAATGGTGTTCGTGACCAGCAACAGATGTAAATGCATAGTTTTAGAGCTGTCAGTGTATAAGATGGTAGCACCTTGAAATTCCTGAAGAACTGCATATAACAGAAGCCAAAAGATCATGGGGATGACAGACTTTAAGACCTTGAAACAGATCAGTCCTAATTTGTGGCTTGGGCACCAACCAAGAGGTGAGGATGGGGAGGGGGAGGGGGAGGGGGGGCATGTGGAGCACATTCCAGGCAGGACAGGTGGACATGTGGACATCCTGGGAGAGGAGTCCAAGATGCATTCCAACTGGTAATCCCAACTGAGGGCAGGTACCAGGAGATCAGTGTCACTTGTATGCAAAAAGAATGGGATATGTTGGATAAATATCATAAGGGAGTAAATCTAAATGTATGAATCTCAAAGTGCCTGAAGCCATTTCTCCAAGATTTTCAAATGTCAATTTATTCTTACTGCATGCTATTGCAAAATAAATACCTTTTTGACCTTAGTAACAATGCCCTAAAACACCATGTCAGAGGATATATTAAGCAAAAATAAGCAATGTATCCAATAAGTCCCTTTTGCAGGTCAGCACAATCAGAGTGCAAGAAGAGCAGAACTGAGTTTTCTTTGGCGAAATTATATATGTACTGGCGCCACCTCAGTTTGTTATCCATCAAGATACCTAGGGATTTCGCACATGTGTATGCCATTGACCTCTCCTTTTGATTACTGTAAATCATTTTTATTTGTTTGGAAACTCTTAATATCAGTTCGTTTTAAAGTTAGGATGTTTGTTGTAAATCAGCTGTAAGCTTGTTTCACTGTTCCCCTAGGTGTGTATGGTATGAACAGTCTGGCTGTTTTATCAATATACTTCCAACATCAGCAAACATCACAGCTTTTGATGGATTTTTTAATGTCTTTGTATAGCTGATTATGCATACATAAGCTGTTTCTTAACCCTGATACTACCAATTATGTTTGTACAGTAAGGGTCTGAACTTTAACATTTTAGCAGATCAACAACACAATTTTTTCAGTTCAGTTTTCCAGTAGATTTAACCTAATCATCTACCTTAAATTAAGCTCTCTTCATCATACAAGATGTTTTAACCCTACATGTTAGCGTCCCTTTCTCTTGGTCTTTACTGTGATTTTCACCTGCTGTACAGGAAAAATGGCTTCATAGTGTTTTAAGAACACCTCTATTCAAATTTTCCAGCAGATTCCTTATAATAATATCAATTCTCATAACACTCAACAATAAAAGGACATATTCTGCACATGGGGAATGTGATCACAAGATCACCACCATCACCACCACCACCATCATCATCATCATCATCATCATCATCATCATCATCATCATCATCATCATCATCATCATCATTACAGTGTTTTGTATTCAGTTCCCTCAGAGGCAAAGAACTTATTGCAACAGTTATGCATAAATATTTGTGAAAGGCTGCTGGTGGTCACATAGTTGGAAAAGTTGTTCATTCATCATACATCAATGTATGGACTTTCTGCAATTTCAGCAAGATAAATCACATTTTGTGCTTGACAGTATGTCATCATGAGTATGCCCAATCTCAGAACCATGCAGTTCCAGTTGTGAGAATTCCAACCACAATGTCCAGTTGCACAGCTCATTCAGTAACTCAAATACAAAACAGAGTGATTATCGGAATGATTATTGATTTTAGGGAGCACCTGAAAAGTGCTGTTTATGCTAATCTAGTTCCTTGCAGAGACTTGTTATGCATGCCTGTCCGAAATAACATTGCATCGAACTATACAGACTGCCCTATGGTAATCATACGATTTGTACACGAGTGCTACAGCGTGTAGACCAGGGGGGTGAAACTCATATAGGGATTTCCGGTAACACGACATTGGTTTGGTCCCAGGCCACTTGCAGCGCTGCAAGTTTAGCAATTTATAGTCTCGTGTTCCTATTGGATGACGTAGTCTTCCATAATTGTTTTGGTATCGTAGCAACGTGATCGTGATTTTTCGTTTAAATTGCAGTGTAAGTATGTTGCTATTATTCTGATTAATTTTTGGATGCATTTGTAATATTTGATGGTGTGATGATTCAGTATTTACTTTTTTACTTTTGTTTCATATAGAACACGAGGTTGTATCATCACATTACGCTCTGTGGACTCTTGTATATTTGTTCCTGCAAAGAAATACTATTTCCATTGCTCAGTTCACTTAAAGGGTAAGTATATTTCTTATTTCTGTTCATATTGCCTTGTATTTCATAGAGAATCCCATGCTAGCAGATTTTGACATAGTTGGTATTCAACTTTCCGAATCCTGTAATGGAATATAATTCTGGCTTTGATTCATCTTCCTTTTTGCCACGAAGTACTCTTAGTGACATAATAAGTACCATTTATTGTGCCGTTTACTACACATCAAATATTGGACGTGTTACAATCGATTCATAATGCCTCAAGTGTGTTCTATTTCCCATTCTCGACAGTAAATATTCTGTACAGTACATAACACTCTATCCAGGTAAAAAGTGTTTGTGGCTGTTGTATCGACAAAGGTTGTGTTCTCACATAATAAGACATTTGTTTGGAAGTCACACAAAGCAGGTCCTTCAAGCAGTTGGACATTTACACGTATTATTGTGGCAATATCCAATGCAGTAGAAATCTTCTCGCACTTTAATGCTCAACACAATGTAATACAGATTTACAGCTGTAACTGTTACTGATAATGTACAGTTGAATTTGGTCTCTACCATGGTATCTAGATGCTGAAATATACTGGAATGGTACAATAATCAGTGTTTCTACTGCCTGATAGCACTGTTTAACGAAGTATTGTTGAATATCGAATATTGTGCAACTACGCTCACGCAGTTATATATAGAGTGATGTGCATATCCGTAGTAGAAATGAGAATTTGTTTAGTTTTTTCACTATTTTGTAGCAATACCACATCAGATTACAAGCCATGATAACAGTTATCAATACTTCAGTACAGGATAGCTGCATTTAGACATAAGCTAATATGATTTTTGATAGGGAAATTAATTTCACATTGAGTTTTCTTCAACATTAATCAATGTAAACCATACCTGATCTTTTTTCTCGTTCCTAATTTTTGGTTTGAATAACATTTCAGACACATGAGGATGGATCATACAAGAAGAGAAGAATCCAGTTTGAGATTGAAATTGAAATACTCGTGCAAGTTTCTCAGATGCAGGAGCAATTATTATGTAAAAACAAATTCCAAACACAAGAATAAACATTTCTATAAATTTCCAGCTGCATCAAAAAGTGAGACTTTAAAGAAGTGGAAATTGATCTGTAATATAGATGAAGGTGTCAACTGTAGTTATTATTATGTGTGTGAGGATCATTTTTATGAAGCAGATTTTGTGAACTTTACTAGACACAGGCTAAATCCTGGTGTTATACCAAAGCACATGGAATTGGTGTTGTATCACTCTCCCCCCACCCATCTGTGTTGTGGTGGTGGTGGTGTTTTCACCACATCGGGTGCAAATATAAGTGTGCACGAGACAGGTCACAATGCAAAATCTACAGTAATGCAATGAAGCAGTCCCGCTTTACAGAGCACAGATGATGGTGAGTACAGCTTTTTATCCTCACCTGTTTACGATGTTGAAAGTAGTCCAGGTTTAATGGGATCTGGCGTTTCTAAACGTGATTTAACTCCAAGAAAACACAAAATGTATATACTGCATAGAATTACAGTTTCCAGAGTCTGTAAATTGTAGCTACAGAATGGGAGGAATAAATTGAAAATTCTAAAAGAGTTGTATGATGACAGGAAATTTCAGTTAATTGAAGAAGAATTGAATGATGTGACTAAAACTTTAGTCAGTTAAGAAATGCCAATATGCAGTCCACAGCAGTACGGTGGTTATACAAGATAAGGCATTTGCTTTATCTATTTATAAGCGTAGTCCCCGGTTGTACAGATATTTGACCACATACTTCTCCCTTCCATGTGTCAGGCTGCTCAAGGGAGTGCTTTCCCAAATACCATTCGATACAGGACTTAATCCAGCTTTATTAAACTTTTTAGCAAGGGAAGTAAGTAATATGCATGAAAACGACAAGTATTGTGCTCTACTTTGTGATGAAATGTCTCTGGATGATGGTATGTAGTATGATGCACAAAAACAGCTAATCTATGGGTATCAGGACTTGGGTCATTTAGGACGTTCACCTGTAGCTGCTATTCAAGCATTGGTTTTTATGCTGAAAGGCATTCACAGAACTTGGAAACAAGTTCTAGCATATTACTTTACTGCAACCACTTTCCACTTCACCCATTTGAAATCACTCATAAGTGAACTACAGAATATTGGGTTCAAAGTGGTTTGTACTGTATGTGACCAGAATGCAACAAACCAAAAGGCCCTTAACCAACTGTGTGAAGCAAAGTTGTTGAAGCTCAGTATATTTCATTTTGTCGTCAATTATCAACCAATTGTTACCATTTATGATGTACCACATCTGCTCAAAACACTAGAAATGCTTTGATAGATAATAAAATTCAATTTGAACCTCACAAAGCAGCAAAGTTTGAGTACATCAGTACAGTGTTCTTTTTGGATTAAAAAAAAAAAAAAAAAAAAAAAAAAAACCGGTTCAAAACTCTACCCAAATTAAAAGCGCAACACTTTAACTTTTTTGATTCCCATGTCAAAATTAAGGTAAAAGTTGCTGCTGCACAAATGAGCCATACTGTTGCAGCTGCAACTGAAACATATGTTTCTACTCACACATTACCATCTGAAGCTATACACAGCTGTGGAAAAGGTAGATAATCTCTTTGATTCACTCAACAGTAATTAGCAATATCCCAGAGATGGAAAACAATTTAGGTGTGCTTTATCAGAAAATCCGCCACATTTAGAAATGTGGTATAGCATATTGAGGGAAATAGGCAGCTGGCAAATAATAGATTTAAAAACGGGAAGAAACAAGACTAATATGTTTAGCTTCATAAAAGGTTGGCAGATTACATTACAGTCTATTATTTTCTTGTGGAAGACCTTGAAAGTGGTTGGCTTTAAGTACTTAAATTTAAAGGCGTTCAATCAAGATGCTTTAGAAAATTTCTTTTGTTGTATAAGACAACATGGTATTGCTAATACACTCCTGGAAATTGAAATAAGAACACCGTGAATTCATTGTCCCAGGAAGGGGAAACTTTATTGACACATTCCTGGGGTCAGATACATCACATGATCACACTGACAGAACCACAGGCAACAGAGCATGCACAATGTCGGCACTAGCACAGTGTATATCCACCTTTCGCAGCAATGCAGGCTGCTATTCTCCCATGGAGACGATCGTAGAGATGCTGGATGTAGTCCTGTGGAACGGCTTGCCATGCCATTTCCACCTGGCGCCTCAGTTGGACCAGTGTTCGTGCTGGACGTGCAGACCGCGTGAGACGATGCTTCATCCAGTCCCAAACATGCTCAATGGGGGACAGATCCGGAGACCTTGCTGGCCAGGGTAGTTGACTTACACCTTCTAGAGCACGTTGGGTGGCACGGGATACATGCGGACGTGCATTGTCCTGTTGGAACAGCAAGTTCCCTTGCCGGTCTAGGAATGGTAGAACGATGGGTTCGATGACGGTTTGGATGTACCGTGCACTATTCAGTGTCCCCTCGACGATCACCAGTGGTGTACGGCCAGTGTAGGAGATCGCTCCCCACACCATGATGCCAGGTGTTGGCCCTGTGTGCCTCGGTCGTATGCAGTCCTGATTGTGGCGCTCACCTGCACGGCGCCAAACACGCATACGACCATCATTGGCACCAAGGCAGAAGCGACTCTCATCGCTGAAGACGACACGTCTCCATTCGTCCCTCCATTCACGCCTGTCGCGACACCACTGGAGGCGGGCTGCACGATGTTGGGGCGTGAGCGGAAGACGGCCTAACGGTGTGCGGGACCGTAGCCCAGCTTCATGGTGACGGTTGCGAATGGTCCTCGCCGATACCCCAGGAGCAACAGTGTCCCTAATTTGCTGGGAAGTGGCGGTGCGGTCCCCTACGGCACTGCGTAGGATCCTACGGTCTTGGCGTGCATCCGTGCGTCGCTGCGGTCCGGTCCCAGGTCGACGGGCACGTGCACCTTCCGCTGACCACTGGCGACAACATCGATGTACTGTGGAGACCTCACGCCCCACGTGTTGAGCAATTTGGCGGTACGTCCACCTGGCCTCCCGCATGTCCACTATACGCCCTCGCTCAAAGTCCGTCAACTGCACATACGGTTCACGTCCACGCTGTCGCGGCATGCTACCAGTGTTAAAGACTGCGATGGAGCTCCGTATGCCACGGCAAACTGGCTGACACTGACGGCGGCGGTGCACAAATGCTGCGCAGCTAGCGCCATTCGACGGCCAACACCGCGGTTCCTGGTGTGTCCGCTGTGCCGTGCGTGTGATCATTGCTTGTACAGCCCTCTCGCAGTGTCCGGAGCAAGTATGGTGGGTCTGACACACCGGTGTCAATGTGTTCTTTTTTCCATTTCCAGGAGTGTACAAACCCAACTTGTTTTCAGTTTGTACAAGCTCTGAAGACTTGTGTTGTCAATCATATGACTTTGCCTTTCAAAGCCATGAGTGTAAGTAACTGTGAAAATGATTACACTCCCTTGAGTAGTTTGTGTTACTTTTTGGCAGCTAGTGGTAGGAGTGAACATTTAAGTGAATGTGAGATGAATGACACTGATACACCTGAGCAAATTTATTCTTACTCAGATGGTATCATTGAGTCTGTAGAAGATCAACAATCCTTAGCCTATGTAGCAGGCTATGTACTAAAAGCCATAGATGTACCAGATGATTGTGAAACATATAATACCAGTCTCTACTCCTCTATTGTGACTGAAAATCATTTGCTTACCTCATTTAAAGAGAATAGTGAGGAGCATTCTCATTTGAAATATGCAAGTGAAAGAGTCATGATTTTCCTAAGGGCACTCCATGATCAGCTGTATGAGTATCTAAATAGTCATGGTCACACAACAAGACTACATGATAATTTTAAAAAAAAACATTTGTTCTGTCTCATACAACAATTTGTAATAAACATGACATTGAAGAGAGACAAGACAAGTATTCCATTTATAATCTACAAGTATGTGAAAGAAAAGAAATTTGCAAACAAGAGGAAATTGTGTATGCAACAACTTAAAAAGAAGTTCAAATCATGTTAAAAGACATTGTATTTCAGTGTTTATTATGTGTACAATGAAAGTAAGCTCCCTATACATATACAAATGTTGTATTAAAAGCAGAGAATTACATGTTCTTGTATCAAAATCATGCCTTTGATTTGTTATGACAAAATCTGGTAATTCAGCAGGAACATAACTTAACACTTTCTAGATGTGATGATTGGACTCCAAAAGTATAATGAATAAAGTGCTGTCAAGAGGAATTTGTGTTAATTTTCAGCAGTGTACCAAACAAAGTTTTCAAAGAGGAAGTAAATAAATAAAAATGTTAAAAACAAATGTTGTACCAGCATCTTCTTTCATTATTTAAACATGATGGGTGTTGCCAAAATAACAGCCAAGTTGGGGAAAAAAGAAAAAAAATGTTGTGTGTTGCAGTTCATTTTCTTTGTATGTCTCATTGGCAAAAACATTTTGGCTACATTCATGGAGTGTCTACCTGCTCTGCTCCCAATTTGTTTTTCAGTTGATGTAAAGTAGTATTTTGTGTGTTTCATAAATTTATTTGAACTGTGCAGAAGTTCAATTTCGGATGACTGAATATCCATAAATAACAATCAACAGAAAAAATAATCAATCGGATTTTGTAGACTTTACAGTACATCCTTGGTTTGTAGCACAGACTTTTTTTGTAAATGACCTCTTGGTTATCCTTTAGCTTTGTAGTTATTTATTTGTGTAACCTACTATTCCACTTTCGATCATGCGAGTGGACATAATGTGCTTTAGGATATGTGGAAACGTAAAAATCATTTATATATGCATGCAATGTCAGATGATTTTTTGTCTGACATGTGCTAAAGCTCGTTTATTTCCACATGATAATGGCCACATGGCCAAAATCGCAATATTGAGTTTTACAAAAAAATTTCACAGTCAAAAGGTGACGACGTAATTTACGAAAATTTTCACAATGTAAACTGTAGCTACGAGTAGTTAATGTTTGTTTTTGATTGAGATTTCTTTTATATATTACTTTGCAAGATCTCAAAAACCTTTATTACTGCACTATGCGGCTCACATTCAAAGATTAAATGAAAAATATTGTCATCTAATTCGCGTATTTAGAAATAAACATAAGGGATTTTCGCGCCATATTTTTTCGTATTGAAGTTCACAGCCAGGCCACAAGTAGCGCTGGTGTCGTTCTGTGTTTCCGTATAATAACGTGGTCTTTGCACTTCTACTATATTGGTGTTCTGTGGTGTAGACATTAGAACATACAAAATGTTTGGATCAGGCCTGGAGACATGCACAGAAGGCCACCGGTGGTTAAGACAACTGTTCATGTAAGTGGGAAATCTGGGTTTCAGTCCCAGTACGGCACAAATTTTCACATTACTAGTACATCATATAGCTGTTATGCAACTGTATTTGCAGTTTGCGAATGCATTTAATAATTTAATATGGCTGTTAATCAGCAGCAGCATCTGTTTCTTTGGACATGTATGCACATCTGAAGGGATGTTACATCAAACTTTACAGAAACTGAAAAATACAAAACTGCCCTACTGTATTTCATGCCACAGTAGGGCAATCTGATGGGCAAAAGAATGTTTCTTCCTGTGTGGTAATCATATGATTTGTATGTGAGCACTAAAGGATGTAGACATAAGAGCACATGGAAGTTTGGGTTGGGCCTGGAGGTGTGCTCAGTTGGCCGAAGCAGTTAAAGTGACCACTAGCATAAAGCGGGAAATCTGGGTTCAAGTCCTGGTCTGGCACAAATTTTCATGTGTTACTAGTAAACCATAGAGTCACTGTACAACCGTATTCACAATTTGAGAATGAATTTCATAATTTAATATGGCTGTCAATCATCAGCAGTGTCTGTACCTTCAGACATGCAAAAGGTATTAATTATCCCAATATATGTGATTCTTTCTATGTTTCATCTTCTTCTCAAAATGTGGTGGCTGCAGTAACAGTTGCTGTTAGCAAAGTAGATATCATGGTCACTGGAACAGTTGGTGAGGTGCTCTGTAAATGTGTGCAGAATCATTACTTGTGTAACTGCACCTTCAGGCTGAGCAGCACTCCCATAATTAGTTGATCCATCAAGCCTTCAGCTACAATGTGGCAGTGGGGTCCTCATCTGGATGGAAATTTGATTTAAAGTCACAAGTGTGCAGAACAATGTTCAGTAGTGGAATCACAGCTGGTGGATGTGACGACTTCTCCCACAGGTGGCAAAGGCTCTTCTGCTCCTCCGTTCCCTTTCCATTCTCTATTGCCCACATGAGCTAAGATCATTACTTACCTCTGTGAAGCAGCAGTCACTGACAGGAGATTGTGCCCTAAAGCTCAGCTGGTAACCCTTTCCCAAGGCTACTGGCCACTCAGAAACTACCGAATGAGATTGCATGGTGTTTAATGTTCTGGACTCGCATGCATGAAGAGCTGGTTTACAGTTTCCGTAAGGTCATCCCGATTTAGGTTTTCTGCGACTCCTCTAAATCATTTATGTAAATTCTAGCATAATTCATAATTACTGTTGATGCCAACTCCCTCTACACCAATATCCCCAAATACCCATGGTCTTGCCTTAATCAAACATTAACACTCTTGGCTGATACCAAATTTACTGCCTGGTATTTGGTAAGCACAACTAACTATATCACCACCCATAACTACTTCTTAAAATACACATACTATACATACATCAGGGATACTGAAATGGGTATTCCAATGGCACTTTCTGATGTCACTCAATTTGTAAGCCTTTGTATGGATGTTCCCTGTAGTCATACAGAATCCTAACCCTTAAATTGGCTTTGTTGCTGACACCCTTATGATACACAACTATGGCTGAGGTCACACTACACTCATTCCTGCAGAATCTCCATTTCTTCAATGGCCCGCTGATCCACATCTGTAGCATTTTACCTCTTGACCTCAAACAAGAAGACACCAAGGTCAATGCACTTCTGAGTTGCAGTACCTATCTGCTCCAGCTGTGTGGCAATCCTAATACCTGAAGATAAATCACTAGGATTTCTCATCCTCACCCACTGACACATCAACTGAAATACCACTTACAAATACATCAAAGGCCATATTTTCTGCTTCCCAAAAGACGGCTCTCCTCGCCATGGCATTGTGTGTCTGTTCATTATTCTGTCAGTTTAGCTTACAAATTCTGTCAACCATACTTAACAATGCTGAACTTTTCAATGACCTAGTCTCCTCCTCCTGATCCCTGAAGTGGAAATACTTCTTTGCCACTAATCCCTCCAATTAACAAGCCAAACTAATCCTAACACTGAATCCTGCCTGCTTACAGTTCATACCACCATCCTACTGTGATCCTCAGCAGGCTTCCTAAGGTCCCTTCCTAAGAACACCAACCTTTCAGCAGAATAAAAGGACAGCCATATACAGCCTCAAAACATATACTAACTTAGTCATCCTAGTTGCAGACGAAGGTTCCACTACTGTCATTATGAATCGCAGTGACTTCCTGGCCAAAGGACTCTGCAATTGCCTGACTACTCCACCTACAAACTCTGTCACAGTGATCCCAACACAGAAGTCCAAAATAACTTCCAATCCCTGCCTAAAGCCTTATGAGCTAGCCAGTACCTGTCCCCTGAATCCAATTTCCCTCCTCACCCCTATTACATCCTACACACCCACCTTCTACATGCTCCCCAAAATCCACAAACCCAACAATCCTGGATGCCAGATTATAGCTGGTTATTTGGCACCCACTGAAACAATTACAGCCCTCATTGACCCACTCCTACACTACGTAATCAAAAATATCCAGACACCTGGCTGAAAATGACTTGCAAGTTCGTGGCACCCTCCATCGGTAATGCTGGAATTCAGTATGGTGTTAGCCCACCCTTAGCTTTGATGACAGCTTCCACTCTCACAGGCATACATTCAATCAGGTGCTCGAAGGTATCTTGGGGAATGGCAGCCCATTCTTCACAGAGTGCTGCACTGAGGAGAGGTATCAACATCGGTCGGTGAGGCCCAGCACAAGGTCAGTGTTCCTAAACATCCCAAAGATGTTCTGTAGGATTTAGGTCAGGACTCAGTGCAGGTCATTCCATTACAGTGATGTTATTGTCATGTAACCACTCTGCCACAGGCCGTGCATTGTGAACAGTTGCTCAATCATGTTGAAAGATGCAATTGCCATCCCTGAATTGCTCTACAACAGGGGGAAGCAAGAAGGTACTTAAAACATCAATGTAGGCCTGTGCTGTGATAGCGCTATGCAAAACAACTAGGGGTGCAAGGCCTCTCCATGAAAAACACAACCACGTCATAACACCACCGCCTCCGAATTTTACTTTTGGCACTACAAACGTTCGCAGATGATGTTCACCAGGCACTTTCCATACCCACACCCTGCCATCGGATCACTACATTGTGTACCGTTATTTGTCACTCCACACAACATTTTTCCACTATTCAATCGTCCAATGTTTATGCTGCTTACACGAAGTGAGGTGTCATTTGGCATTTACCGGCATGACATGTGGCTTATGAACAGCTGCTCGACCATGAAATCCAAGTTTTCTCGCCTCCCGCCTAACTGTCACAACACTTGCAGTGGATCCTGATGCAGTTTGGTATTCCTGTGTAATGGTCTGGATAGACATCTGCCTATTGCACATTATGACCCTCTTCAAATGTCAGGTGTCTGTCAGTCAACAGATGAGGTTGACCTGTATGCTTTTGTGCTGTATGTGTCCCTTCACATATCCACTTCACTATCACATCCGAAACAGTGGACCTAAGGATGTTCAGGAGTGTGCAAATCTCGCTTACAAACATATGACACAAGTGACACCCAATCATCTGACCACGGTCGAAGTCTGTGAATTCCGTGGAGCACCCCATTCTGCTGTCTAATGATTACTGAGGTCGCTGATATGGAGTACCAGGCAGTAGGTGGCAGCACAATGCACTTAATATGAAAAATGATAGTTTTGGTGGTCTCTGGGTGCTTTTGATCACTTAGTGTATAACCAGTTTCTAAAAATCTAGCCTCCACCAAAGATACCAACCCCTTCCTTTATTGACTCTCCACCTTCCCCACCCCTTTACCTCCTGGATGTCTACTTGACACTGCTGACATCAGTTCCCTATACACCAAGATCTCTCATGTCCTTGGTCTTGCTGCTAAGAACACTACCTCTCTAAATGTCCTTCAGACTTTAAATCCACTGACTCATTCCTCCTACACTTTGCTAACTTGATCCTAACACATAACTACTAATTTTTTTGAGGGTAAGTGTACAAACAAAAGTGTGACACATCCATGGACACCCTCCTATGCCAACCATTTTATGGCCCATTTACAGGAAACCTTTCTAGCCACCCAAAACTTCAAACCGCTGATCTGGTTCAGGTTCATTGATGATATCTTCACGATTTGGACTCAGGGCACCAACCTATCCTCATTCCTTCACACCCATCTGCTTTACCTGATCGTCCTCAACCCAGCATGCCACCTTCCTGGAATTGACCTCTTCCTCTCTGATGGCTCCATCCACATGTCTGTCCACATTAATACCACCAAAATAGTACCTGCACTACAATGGCTGCCATCCATTCCATGCCAAGAAATCCCTCCTAGACAGCGTAACTACCCACGGATGATGTAGGTGCAGTGACAAGAATTCCCCTGCCCAATATTCTGAAAGTCTCACAAAGGCGTTTACAGACAGACATTATCAACCATATCTAGTCAGCAAACAGATTTCCCATGCCATACCCCCACATATCCCCCAATTCTCCCACAAACCCCAAGGAAGTGCCCCATTGTCACCCAACACCACTCCAGAGTGGACCAACTGAACCACGTCCTTCATCTGGGCTCTGATTATCTATCATCATGCTCTTAAATAAGCCACTTCCTACCCACAGTCCTCCTCAACCCTCCTAAAAAAATCATTGCCCATCCAATCTCCACAATATCCTTGTCCATCCCTATGTCACTTGCAATCACAAACTCTTGCCACAAGAATCGTACCCCAGTGGAATGTCCAGGTGCAAGACCCACATGCAAGACCTGTCCAATCCACGAACACAGTAATTCCCATTCCAGTCCTGTGACAGACTTATACTACACTGCCAGAGACCAGGCCACCTGAGAAAGAAGCCACATCATATACCAGCTCTGCCACAACCACTGCTCGGCTTTTTATATTGGTATGATTACTAACCAGCTGTCCACCAAGATGAATGCCCACTGCCAAATTGTGACCAAAAGCAAAGTGTATCACCCTGTGACATAACATGCAGCTAAACATAACACGTGGATTCCAATAGCTGCTTCACAATATGGGGCATCTGGATCCTGCCCTCCACAACCAGCTTTTCTGAACTGCGCAAATGGGAGTTACTCTTACAACACATTCTCTGCTCCTGAAATTGTCACAGCCTCAACTTACAGTAACCTGGTGTCACCACACCCTCCACACAAGTTTCCAACCCCCCTCCTACTAAAACACTACAGTTTCCAACCCCCCTCCTACTAAAACACAATAGTTTCCAACCCCTCTCCTACTATTTCCCAATTTATGTCCACCCATCCTCATTGTGCACTGCTATCTGCCAATGCACCCAGTGGTCCTCTCCCCTTCTATTCTCTCCTTTTCTGATTCCCAGTTCCACCCTCCCCATCCCCCACGGTCTCCCATCATTATCCCTGGCAACCTCATATTGACACCTAGAGGCAGAGCCGACTCCTCGCCCCCTACCCATTACTGCTACCCCTGCCACACTCTAGACTGCTGCTTCTGCGCGATACAATATGGCTGCTTGCTGACCAGAGTGAGAGGTCACGTGTGCATGAGGTGCATTTGCTTGTGTGAATGTGGTTTTTTTTTTTTTTTTTTTTCTTTCAAGAAGGGTTTGGTCAAAAGCTCCACATGTAACATTCTTTTCATTGTGCCTGTCTGCAACTCAATGTGTCATCTTTGTAGTGAGTAGCAATCTATCCTTTTTATAATACAGCATTGTTACTGATATCTGATAGGTTTTATTAATTATTATTCACAGATTATTGTAAGGAAGAGACATCAAACAATTGCTTAAGTATATTCTTAATAACTGCACACTGAAATAAATGCTATACGCTTAAGAATCTAATACAATTATTTGTAAAGTCTGAGCGCTTCCTGAGGATGGTACATTTTATCATTATGAAAAGATTACTATTTGGCCAAATGTGGAAACCATTTGGCCTGAGGATGACCAAGTTTTTCCCCACACCATTTCATTTTGTGAATGTGTTTTCTATGAGGGAAAACGCACAGGAGGCTGACCCACACGACAGTCTCAAGATAATATTGGCAGGTGTGCTTTGTCATTTCCATTTTGTGAACATCTTTTATGTTGAATGAGGTATACTGCAGACACACTGGACTGTGAAAGAAGCTAGTTAGCAGTGTTTCAGTGGGGTCATGTATTGGTGCACTCATCAAGATTTCAAATATTTGTGCCAACACTGGTACAATGCATGGAAGAAGACAATAATTAGCACTTCTACAATCATTAGTCATCTCATGTAAATTGTATCTGCGAATGCAAGACTTTTCAAAGTCAAAATATTGTGTTACAATATTCACACCATTTTATATTTCTAGAACGCTTGTCAAAAGGTAAACATTATGATAGTTTTTGTCTATATAATTACTACAAGACATTAAGAATCTGTGAAAGCATTTTTGCATCACATTCTCAGTTGCACTGCTTTTGGAAAGACAACTTACAGACAATTTATTTCATTAGTCATGTAGGCCTACAGCGAAGCAGATTTTTGTTAAAAAAATCTGTTATAAAATCTGCTTGACAGTTAATTCTAAAAAGTTTACCATCTTATTTCAAGTAGCTCTCATTAATTGGGCTAAACCCTATCTTAAAATTACACTAATGGCCATTAAGATTGCTACACCAAGAAGAAATGTAGATGATAAACGGGTATTCATTGGACAAATATATTATACTAGAACTGACATGTGATTACATTTTCATGCAATTTGGGTGCATAGATCCTAAGAAATCAGTACCCAGAGCAACCACCTCTCGTCTTAATAACGGCCTTGATACGCCTGGGCATTGAGTCAAACAGAGCTTGGATGTCGTGTACAGGTACAGCTGCCCATGCAGCTTCAACACGATACCACAGTTCATCAAGAGTAGTGACTAGCGTATTGTGACGAGTGAGTTGCTCGGCCACCATTGACCAGACGTTTTTAATTGGTGAGAGATCTGGAGAATGTGCTGGCCAGGGCAGCAGTCGAACATTTTCTGTATCCAGAAAGGCTCGTACAGGACCTGCAACATGCGGTCAAGCATTATCTTGCTAAAATGTAGGGTTTCGCAGGGATCGAATGAAGGGTAGAGCCACGGGTTGTAACACATCTGAAATGTAACGTCCACTGTTCAAAGTGCCGTCAATGCAAACAAGAGTTAACCGAGACGTGTAACCAATGGCACCCCAAACCATCACGACAGGTGATAAGCCAGTATGTCGATGATGAACACACGCTTCCAATATGCGTTCACCGCGATGTCGGCAAACACGAATGCAACATCATGATGCTGTAAACAGAACCTGGATTCATCCGAAAAAATGACGTTTTGAAATTCGTGCACCCAGGTTCGTCGTTGAGTACACCATCGCAGGCGCTCCTGTCTGTGATGCAGTGTCAAGGGTAACCGCAGCCATGGTCCTCGAGCTGATAGTCCATGCTGCTGCAAACGTCGTCGAACTGTTTGTGCAGATGGTTGTTGTCTTGCAAACGTCCCCATCTGTTGACTCAGGGATCGAGACGTGGCTGCACGATCCGTTACAGCCATGCGGATAAGATGCCTGTCATCTCGACTGCTAGTGATACAAGGCCGTTGGGATCCAGCACAGCGTTCCATATTACCTTCCTGAACCCACCGATTCCATATTCTGCTAACAGTCATTGGATCTCGACCAACGTGAGCAGCAATGTCGTGATACAATAAACCGCAATCACAACAGGCTACAATGCGACCTTTACCAAAGTCGGAAATGTGATGGGACGCATTTCTCCTCCTGACATGAGGCATCACAACAACATTTCACCAGGCAACACCAGTCAACTGCTGTTTGTGTATGAGAAATCGGTTGGAAACTTTCCTCATGTCAGCACGTTGTAGGTGTCGCCACCGGCGCCAACCATGTGTGAAAAGCTAATCATTTGCATATCACAGCATCTTCTCCCTGTCGGTTAAATTTTGCGTCTGCAGCACGCCATCTTCGTGGTGCAGCAATTTTAATGGCCAGTAGTGTACTATTTACTATGTGGAAGAGTAACAGTAGCGAAAGCAGCGTATGTGTGGTTTATTAAAGCAAGAGTGTGGTGACACACAACTTTGAAGGGTCACTTTGTAACAGTACTTGGTTAAATTTAGTTTGCATTCACAATTACTAAAAGTCTCAAGATTACAGTAACTTCATTCTAATGACAACTACTAACTTCATTCCTGCTCTGCAAAGTTCATAAAGCAATGTTTGAGAAGGAAGACATTTAAGGTCTTGTTAGTTTCATTCTGGTACAAAAACAGTAATTGCATTTATTAAATTATTTAATTATGAACTCTTCTAAGTTTAAGGATGACTTGCTTTCAAAATTTACACTTTAAGTATGTGACCATTGTTATCAGTAAATAGTTATCGATTTCAAGATGAAAGTTCTCAAGGGATTCAGTACTGGTTACTGGCCCAGCAGTATGTGCTGACACTGTGAATTATTGGAAAACCATTATCAGAACAATAACTGAAGCCAAGAAGTGAAGGGTATACTTTCCTTCTGGATACAACAACTGCCTAGTTTGTGCACTAAATTCTTTGGAAGAATTATGATAGCATAATTGACATTCAGTCAGGTAGAAACATTGTTAACATTAGGGTCCATGTCAAAGGGACCAGGGGTCCCCACTCGGCCATCTCAAAATCTAACAAAATTTGGTGTGAAGGTTCTATACGATCTTGGATGCTTACATACCAAATGTCAGTCCAATATCTTCAGTGGTTGAATATTTTGGGGTTCTTAAAGAGATACTACTCATCTCCATGTCACATACAAAGGTAGAAATGTGTGAAGTTTGCTAGGGTTTTTTTAGAAGTTCTAGAAAACATTTGGTCATTTGCTTTAATATACATAGACACCTTTTTATGCTGAATCACACCATGGCAAAAATTTTGGTTTTAGCCACACCTAAATACCTCTAACGTGGCTAAAAAGTTTGTCACGCTATTCTGAGAGCCAAGGTGTGACTGACTACTGCTACTTTTCATATGAATCAGTCACACCAAAACTTCAGAGGGTTATTCATACCTGTAGTGTCTATATATGGATCAAATTTAATTAACATCGGATGCTTAGATGAAAAGATATGCATCTGCACCAAGTTAGCCAAAATTTTCTACATGCAAATTTTAGGGTATTTCTGAGGAGCAATACCTTAACTGTATCTTGTTCAATCCTCTCCTCTCTCTCTCCTTTTTTTTCCACAGCTGGAAAGAGCATGCTTTAAGTTGTCAAAGCTATATTGTTTGATTTCTGGATCTTGTATTTCGATGAGTAAGAATACACTTCACTTCAAAAGTTCTTATTTCAGCGCTTCGAGAAGATTGAAAAGTGAAATATTTTGCTCATTAAGTCCCATAATTAATTTTTCATTCCAGGATATAAATCAGTTTCAAACATTAGCTTAACATACACCATAAAAATAAGTATAATACAACACACAAAATTTGCAAAACAAAAATACTGAAAAGTCAGTTCCAGTTTTGGTTAAACAGATCTACAATTTTGTCAAGGACAGCTTGTGGATAACTGTTATTGTCTTCCTGATGATGATGATGCTTTTGAAGTCATGAAAATATGTTGCTCAGAATCCAGCAGGTGTCTTTAGCAGTTGGCGAGTGGAAGGAACGAGCAGAACTGTGTGAGTGCATAAAGCTGATAAGGACATCTTGTTGTTCATGTGAAACTTCACACTCATTTCCAACACACTAAAAATTGCCATACATACATGCAACATATTGTCCTGCTTGTAAACTTGAAATTGAGATTGCTGCAATTTCTTCATCTGCTTCGAAGCATTAACTGTGAATGCTGTAGCATCATTGGAAACTCTGCTTACTCTGAACTCATTACAACTAATTGGCTTAAATTAATGATTTTTTTCTTGTTCCAGATATCGTATGTCCCATGGCAAACCTTGTTTCTTGATGAGGGTGGATTTTTTCAATTTCTTCTTTTGCTACATAAAAACTTTATGCCTGGAATACTATCATCACAGAATTTGCACAAATCATATGGAGTCAATATTTGGTAATCTAAGGGCCTCTGCAGACTAGCAAGGGGTGCTAGTCTTTTTGCTGTTCCCCCGATGCCAACACAAGGTGATTTGCCGTGGTTTGTTCCAAAAAAATTCCATTCAGCAGTGATGTCAAAATCCTTTTCGTGCACACATAAATCAATGAAATTTTTGAAATTCTTATACTGAGCAGCTGAACCATCACTAAAGAAATAAATGTTTTTAATGTTTTCAATGTTTGTCTTTAAATATGCTGTTAACTTTATTTGAGAGGCATGAATAGCAGTGGTATCATGATGGAGACAGTTGCTGATCATACAAATGCTAATACTCTGACATTCATTGCAGCCGAAATTGACAGCAAATGGATGTAATGTGGTCTGACTATTCTTCCAATGAAATCCTTGCACAGCATCTTGAACAAATAATGAATAATTCTCAGCAAAATCCATCACTATAATTAATTCATTTTTTGCAAGATTTCTTTTTAGCTGCTTATGGTATAAACTTTGGTATTTTTTGACACAAGCTGATGGCTTCTTAACCCACGATTTTCAGAATCAGTGCCTGCATGAAATCTTCAACAGTTCTTTGACATGTCTCTAATGTGTGTCTGTCAGTATGGACCCACTGCTTGTATTCCATTGTTTCTACACGGTCACAGTCTTTAAAAGAATCTTCAAGAAAAGCCTCTAGTTGCATCCTGGACATTCCTCACAATGCTGCAGCATACAATCTTTTGATTCCAAACTGCATACAGTTTTTTACATCAAATCCTTGTAGTCGTCTTGGATGGATATTACTGAAGCCACCATTAGTCTGACATTTTGATGAATTGGACATACACATACTGAATGTAATCCAGAAGCACCAACTGTAATACACCATTTTGGCCTGAGGTCACAAAATTTTGAGAAGCTCAGTTGATTTCCGTATTGCTTAAACAAGCAATGAACATTTCTTTCAGGTTACAAAGGAGCAGCAGGCATTCCTGCTTGTGAATCTTTTCCCCATTTATTCTTATTCTTACTACAACACATTCCTTTTTGCCAGGACATAAACAAGAAAACTCAACCTCCTAAAAAAATGGTAGACATTCTGTTTTACTTCATCACTGAGTTTTTTCCGTTTTTGGTTTGCAGATGTTACCAAAATCCTATCTTCCACAAGCAGCTGTGGCAATTACCTTATTAATGCTGCCTTGGGCTTTCAGAACTTTGCACTTTATATATCCCATTGAATCCCTTTTGCTGATCTGTTGAAGCTCTAATGGTGACGAAGTATTAGCAGTCAAGCAAGCATCAACAACATCCATGTCTTCAGTGGATGATGATTCTTGCTTATCCTGGTGGGATGATTCCTTTTTGGGCCACTTCATGTCTTCGTTTGGTACAAATTTTCTGACCAGGTATAAAAACTTCATCAGCCAGTAACTTCAACCATATCAGACACTGCAAAGGTTAAGGGTGCTATAGGCTTCTTGATTAATCAAGCCCAGACTTATGTCATAGAAGCTCCTTGTCAATTGATGACATTTCCTTAACTGACTGTAGTTGACTTCTACCATAATAGAATGGTGATGAGTTATGACAGTAAGCTCCATCTGATCCACCAAAGTAGCAGGATGCAAGGGTCTCTTGGTTTTGTTTTATAGAATAGCTTATTAATCTATAACAAGCAATTTTGAAACCTCATGAATGCTGGTTTGAAGCATACCAGATTCAGACTTGTTTGTATATAAAATATACAAATTAGTGTATCAAACATATTGTTTTAGTGCTTACCTGCAGCTACAACAATGATTATTGATTATTCAAATATTCAGTACTCAACAATACAGAAGACTGACACTGTGAAAACTGCCAATAATGAAAGCAACAACTGAAAGTGCTGATTCAGCAATGTATCACTACTGAGAGAGCCTTAAGAAAATATTGCTGCTTTATAATGCCGATGGAAACTCAAGTGATAACGCATTTCTGCACCACCATGCATTGTACGGTTAAAACGGTCTAAAGCAACACAGTGTTCCATGATGATGATCTAGATTTTATAATCTTAAGAGCATTTTCTGAGTTTTTATGATATCTATATTCTGTAATGTAAAATAATCTTACTGGCATAATTACATTCTCCTAACCACAGCCAAATCTTATACTATCAAAACACACTACAATTACATATTTTTTGATTTAAAACTCCAAATTCTATTAATTTTTTGTATTTCTTGACCATCCATTTTCCCTACTTTTGATAGGTATTCTTACTCAACAATATGCAAGACCTAGAAATTAAACAAGCATGCTCTTTCCAGTAGGATTTAACAAGACACAGTTGAGATACTGCCCCTCAAAAACACCTTAAAACTTGCACTTGGAAAATTTTGGCTACATCTGCAGAGGCATATCTTTTCATCTAGGCATCCAATATCAGTTAAATTTGATCCCCATATAGGCATCATCAGTAGGAATCACCCTATGAAGCTTTGGTGTGACTGGTTCATATGAAAAGTAACAGTGGTCGGTCACACCTTAGCTCTCAGAACATCGTAACGAGTTTTTAGCCACTTTAGAGCCTTGTATCTATATTTAGGTGTAGCTAAAACCCTAATTCATACCATGGTGTGATTCACCATATAAAGGTATCTATGTACATTATAGAAAATGACCAAATGAAGATGAGTAGCCTCTCTATAAAAGCACCTAACAATTCAGCCACTGAAGACAGTGGACTGAAATGTGGTATACAACCATCCAAGACCATATAGAACCTTCACACCAAATTTCATTAGATTTGGAGATGGTTGAATGGAGACACTTTTTAAATCTGGTCCCTTTGACGTGGAATAACCCATTAGTAAAAGTGTTACGTTCATTCTAAAATAGTGTTCAAGGAGTTAATACCATTGCTTTTATGTAAGAGTCCAAAGTTGGACACTAAGGAAGAAAGCCTAAGCTGTGGCAAGGTCAAGCAGCTTAACAAGCACGATCAGACTTTGTAATAAGAGAATGCTATATTTATGAACACAATACAGGGTGTAAAGCTGTTATATTTGGTTAATGGATGTAGAGGATTAAAGTTCTCTTTCATTTTTAATTATGCTGATAGTAGGTCGTACTTATAAATTTGCCTTACTGTTCTTATAATCTTTGACCATGTGGCATTCCTCTTGGACAGGGTCTGGTAAGCCCATTTCAACAAATACACACCTGATTATGGCACTCCTACCAGTTCTGTTAAGAAATGTAGGATGTGGACCAAGTCCAGAAAAGTGGTGTACCAGCCCCCCAAACTTCATCCAAATGTATTAATTGAAGCAACTCGTTGATATGACACAGAAACAGAAAAGTTCTGTTCCCTGTGGTCGAGAAATTCCACCTGTGTTGCCATCATGTAAATATCATGTTTTTATTCCTATTGGATTTATTTCCGGTTCTCCAACAATTCTGATAATTTTCCATACTGTTTTTGCTTTAGCATCAGATTACAGCTCTTTTCTTCTTACTTGGAAATCTAAATGATATAAAACAACTAATACAGTAGAGATTTCTGTAGGTATAGTTCTAAAAGCTCCGGAAAGCATAACAATATTACTCACTGTATTGACTTCACTGTGGCAGTATAACAACTTGGCAGCCTAAACAATGCCATTCATTATAGTTTACAGATGTAGTTACACGGAATCATGGTATGACACAATTAAAGCACAGTAAACAAAACCTTCTTTGTGGTATATTAATAATTTTTATTCGTGATACAACTGCCTTTTGAAATACAGAGATTTTGAAATGTGGCATTAAGGTGAATGCTGGAGATTAGATGGATAGATCAGATAACTAATGAATCAGATCAGGAAGGAAAGAAACATATGGTAAAAGTTGACTAAAAGAAGACATCGTTGATAGAGCACACCTAAATGAATAGCTAATTTGGTAATGGAGGAAAGTGTGGGTGATAAAAGTTGTAGAGGAAGATCAAGGCTTGACTACTGCAAACAGATTCTGATCAATGCAGTGTGCAGTAATTCTGGAGATGATAAGATTCTTGCATAGGCTAGACTAGTGAGGAGAGTTGCAACTATCCACTTTCAGATTGAATCCACAACTTTCTATATGGGTCTTGAATGTCCAGCATTCATCCACTTACTCATCTAAATCTCTATTGACTGTTGTTGTTGTTGTTGCTGCTGCTGCTGCTGCTGCTGCAGTTGCTGCTGCTGCAGTTGTGGTCTTGGTCCAAAGTGATTTGACACAGCTCTCCATGCTACTGTATCCTGCACAAGCCTCTACATCTCCAAATAACTACTGCAACATATGATCTTCTGAATTTTTTTACTGTATTCATTTCCTGGTCTCCCTCCATGATTTTTATGTCAAACACTTCCTTCCAGTACCAAACTGGTAATCCTTTGAATGTGTCCTATCAAATGATCCCTCCCTTCAGTCAGGTTGAGCCACAAATTTCTTTTCTCCCCAATTCTATTCATTATCTCCTCATTAATTATGTGATCTACCCATCTAATCCTCAGCATTCTTCTGTAGCACCACATTTCAAAATCCTCTATTCTCTTCTAGTTGTAACTATCATCCATGTTTCACTTCCACACACAGCTACACTCCATTGGAATATTTTCAGGAAAGACTTTCCAACACTTAAATCTATATTCGATGTTAACAAATTTCTCTTCTTCAGAAACACTTTTGTTGCCATTGCGTCTTCATTTTATATCCTCTCTACTTTGACCATCATCAGTTATTTTACTGCCCAAATAGCAAAACTCATCTACCACTTTAAATGTTTCATTTCCTAATTCAATTTCCTCAGCAGCACTAGATTTAATTCGACTACATTCCATTATTGTTTTTTTTGCTTTTGTTGTTCATCTTATATCCTAAATTCAAGACACTGTACATTCTGTTCAACTGCTCTTCCAAATCCTTTGCTGTCTCTGACAGAGTTGCAGTGTCATTCGAAAACCGGATCTCTGGCGAAGGCCTCGTTGGCCACAAGCTCATTTACTGACAACTTTTTGTTGTGCCTATCTGTGACTCAGCATATCCACTATATGATGAGTAGCAACTATCCTTTTCATAATAATGATAATAATAAAACAATTTGTTTACATCAGTGCTCAGTACGGTGCTTTAAAATTACATCTGATAAACAGCAATCTAAATAAATATAACATTTGAAAATCATTCATCCAAAAATTTGAGAATCGTGTAATTAATTACTATAACAACAACAAAGTCTCACAATTTTGCCATTTTCATTGTAAACACAATCTAAAACTGAGGCGTGCACCCACATCAGTATGTCACTAAGCAGTATGATTATGCACACAGGTTTGCAGACTATGGTTATGTAAGTGTCTAAATGTGTTGAATACTGTTTCAGTCAGTTCCACCTTTGTTTAGGAAGTGAGCTGCTTATATTGTTTTTCTTAGGGCATGGTCCTTCCCCTGTATTTCCTTAATCAACTTCCTGTGGTTTGCTGATTACTACCTGTAGACCCACAATCCACGTCAGATTTGTTGTGGCCAGCACATACAGCCAGCCTATTTACCCAGCTGGAACATTACCTGTCAGGCAAAAGGCCTATTCCATGGAAAGGCCCTGAATGTTATCTCTGAAATTTGGAGATTTTTATGCAAAAATAGAAGTGTTTCTACTAATTTTTTGTACAGGTGTGTGATCTCTCTCTCTCTCTCTCTCTCTCTCTCTCTCTCTCTCTCTCTCTCTCTCTCTCTCTCTCCCCCCCCCCCCCCTCCTCCTCCCCCTTTTCTGTCAACTCTGTATCATCCCACCTTGGATCTTTGCATGGCCACATTGTTACTATGACATGTGTCACACATTCATTACAAACAGCAGAAGACTTGCAGCTGATATGACAAGTTTGAGGCTGGTGCAAGATAGACAGCTAAAAATAAAAGATCACACCTACTCAAGTTCTCTTAACCCTTTTTTTCTCCTCCTACTCACTCAATGCTTCTTCCCCATTCACTCTGTAGTGTAACATGTCAATTCTGCAGAATAACATGCTCCACTTCTAACTGCTCATGCTCACGAAAAATGTGTGGGAACCTAAACATTGTTTAGGTAGTTTGTTAAGTGTGGAACATATCACTATGTGCACTCTGGTTGCCAGCACTACACTTTGTTTTCCATTTTCCTTCTTGTACGTGCAGATGGGTGCAAAAGATGTCGGCTCAAATACTGAAAACCCTAATACATTTAGACAAACTGAAAATTACTTTTCAGAGAATATGTGTTGACCATACTGCAGGAAATAATTAGATATTTATATACAGTGAAAACTCATTTCAGTCATATTTGCATGAATACACTTAGTCTGTATGTTCTTGTATGTATTTCCAGCACTACACTTTGTTTTCCATTTTCCTTCTTTCTGGAAATTTGTTTCCATGTGAAAAATGGAGTGTTTTATTCAATTTTCAATTTTACAGTTACATTTGTCCTATGGATTTGCCTGCAAGTACTTCACATTATATCAATATAAAGAGATGAGATGTTCCTTCAGTTTTCTTTTGAAGATGCTCAGTTTCTTTATACTATGTGGCACTCTGTTATAAAAAGCTTCCTGCATATAAGGCGTCCATTGACTGAAAAATTAACTGCATCAGACTTAACCTGTGTAAGCTTTAATAGTATTTTGCTAGGGAGAGTTTTTTTTATTATTGATACAGAGTACTGAATTCACACTAAACGCTGCTCCTCGTTGTTAAGGTATGGCTTCACTCGTATCACGTATGTGTAGCTTTCCTTTCACAGCCTGATATACAAGACACAATGAATGGTTAAAACTTGTAGACATTACTGAACAAAAGAAGTCTTATAATGGGTGTCCCCCTCAAACAAAATGATAAACTTTTTATTCCATTTTTCAAAATGTGAAGAGCAATTTAGCTGCTTCCTTATGAAAGATGTTCCAGTAACATCAGTATTATGACATTCTGGTAGTGGGCGGCAGAGCGGGAAGCGTTGAAACTTACACTTCTTAAAAGTGTTATTTTAACACTTTTCTGAGGATTTTAAATGTGTGAAAACAACAGTTGTACTGTGAAAAAAAAGTTCTACCATACCAATACCATATCCCCCCCCCCCCCATGAACAAGGGACCTTGCCGATGGTTGGGTGGCTTGCGTGCCTCAGCGATACAGATGGCCGTACCGTAGGTGCAACCACAACGGAGGGGTATCTGTTGAGAGACCAGACAAATGTATGGTTCCTGAAGAGGGGCAGCAGCCTTTTCAGTAGTTTCAGGGGCAACAGTCTGGATGACTGACTGATCTGGCCTTGTAAAACTAACCAAAACGGCCTTGCTGTGCTGGTACTGGAAACGGCCGAAAGCAAGGGGAAACTACAGCCGTAATTTTTCCCGGGGGCATGCAGCTTTACTGTATGGATAAATGAAGATAGCGTCCTCTTGGGTAAAATATTCCGGAGGTAAGAAAGTCCCCCATTTGGATCTCCGGGCACGGACTACTCAAGAGGACATCGTTATCAGAAGAATGAAAACTGGCGTTCTATGGATCAGTGAGTGGAATGTCAGATCCCTTAATCGGGCAAATAGGTTAGAAAATTTAAAAAGGGAAATGGATAGGTTAAAGTTAGATATAGTGGGAATTAGTGAATTTCGGTGGCAAGAGGAACAAGACATTTGGTCAGGTGAATACAGGGTTATAAATACACAATCAAATAGGGGTCATGCGGGAGTAGGTTTAATAATATATAATATAAAAATGAAATGAAAGAAGAAGCTGCCTGATAGAATTTTGCACAGAGCATAACTTAATCATAGCTAACACCTGGTTCAAGAATCATAAAAGAAGGTTGTATACATGGAAGAAGCCTGGAGATGCTAACAGATTTAAGATAGATTATATGATGGTAAGACAGAGATTTAGGAACCAGGTTTTAAATTATAAGACATTTCTAGGGACTGATGTGGACTCTGACCATAATCTAATGGTTATGAACTGTAGATTAAAACTGAAGAAACTGCAAAAAGGTGGGAATTTAAGGAGATGGGACCTGGATAAACTGACATAACCACACATTGTAGAGAGTTTCGGCGAAAGGAATAGGGGAAAGAAATAAAGTAGAAGACAAATGGGTAGCTTTGAGGGATGAAATAGTGAAGGCAACAGGGGCTCAAGTAGATAAAAAGACAAGTGCTAGTAGAAATCCTTGGGTAACAGAAGATATATCGAATTTAATTTGTGAAAGGAGAAATTATAAAAATACAGTAAATGAAGCAAGCAAAAAGGAATACAATTGTCTCAAAAATGAGATCGACAGGAAGTGCAAAGTGGCTAAGCAGGGATGGCTAGAGGACAGATGTAAGGATGTAGAGGCATATCTCACTATGCATAAGATACGTACTGCCTACAGAAAAAATAAAGAGATCTTTGGAGAAAAGAGAAACACTTGTAAGAATATCAAGAGCTCAGATGGAAACCCAGTTCTAAACAAAGAAGAGAAAGCAGAAAGATGGAAGGAGTATATAGAGGGTCTATACAAGGGCGATGTACCTGAGGACAATATTATGGAAATGGAAGAGAATGTAGATGAAGATGAAATGGGAGATAAGATACTGCGTGAAGAGTTTGACAGAGCACTGAAAGACCTAAGTAAAAACAAGGCCCCAGGAGTAGACAACATTCCATTAGAACTACTGACAGCCTCGGGAGAGCCAGTCCTGACAAAAATCTACCACCTGGTGAGCAAGATGTATGAGAAAGGCGAAATACCCTCAAACTTCAAGAAGAATATATTAATTCCAATCCCAAAGAAAGCAGGTGTTGACAGATGTGAAAATTACTGAACTATCAGTTTAATAAGTCACGGGTCCAAAATACTAACACGAGTTCTTTACAGACGAATGGAAAAACTGGTAGAAGCCGACCTCAGGGAAGATCAGTTTGGATTCCGTAGAAATATTGGAACACATGAGGCAATACTGACCCTATGACTTATCTTAGAAAATAGATTAAGGAAAGGCAAACCTATGTTTCTAGCATTTGTAGACTTAGAGAAAGCTTTTGACAATGTTAATTGGAATACTCTCTTTCAAATTCTGAAGGTGGCAGGTGTAAAATACAGGGAGCGATAGGTTGTAACCTCTCCCCGATGTTATCCAATCTGTATATTGGGCAAGCAGTAAAGGAAACAAAAGAAAAGTTCAGAGTAGGTATTCAAATCCATGGAGAAGAAATAAAAATTTTGAGGTTCATCGATGATGTAATTCTGTCAGAGACAACAAAGGACCTGGAAGAGCAGTTGAACGCACTGGACAGTGTCTTGAAAGGAAGATATAAGATGAACATCAACAAAAGCAAAACGTGGATAATGGAATGTAGTCGACTTAAGTCGGGTGATGCTGAGGGAATTAGATTAGGAAATGAGACACTTAAAGAAGTAAAGGAGTTTTGCTATCTGCGGAGCAAAATAACTGATGATGGTTGAAGTAGAGAGGATATAAAATGTAGACTGGCAATGGCAAGGAAAGTGTTTCTGAAGAAGAGAAATTTGTTAACATCGAGTATACGGTAGATTTAAGTGTCAGGAAGTCATTTGTGAAAGTATTTGTATGGAGTGTAGCCATGTACCGAAGTGAAACATGGACGATAAATAGTTTGGACAAGAAGAGAATAGAAGATTTTGAAATGTGGTGCTACAGAAGAATGCTGAAGGTCAGATGGGTAGATCACATAACTAATGAGGAGGTATTGAATAGAATTGGAGAGAAGAGGAGTTTGTGGCATAACTTGACAAGTAGAAGGGATCGGTTGGTAGGACATGTTCTGAGGCATCAAGGGATCACCAATTTAGTATTGGAGGGCAGCGTGGAGGGTAAAAATAATAGAGGGAGGCCTAGAGATGAATACACTAAGCAGATTCAGAAGGATGTAGGTTGCAGCAGGTACTGGGAGATGAAGAAGCTTGCACAGGATAGAGCAGCATGGAGAGCTGCATCAAACCAGTCTCAGGACTGAAGGCTACAGCAGCAGCAGCAGCAGCAGCAGCAGCAGCAGCAGCGGCGGCGGCGGCGGCGGCTTTTGCAGTCACAAATCAAGCATTGGATACCTCAATAGCTCAATCAACAAAGAAGAAAAAAGGTCAGACAGGAGGAAAAAATTGTGTAGTCACAAATTTTTGTATTGTGGTAGTAACACAAACAACAAATTAAAAATCATGACCAGTTGGGTGTGAGAATGGGTGTGGTGCATTTAAAGATAATTTTCTTTTGCTTTTCTTGGACAATTCAAAACCTGCAGCTTCTAGTAAAAGTACTACTCAGTACAAAATTGAACCACATTAAAAGCCCCATTCATTTTCTCTCAATGCCTAACAGTTTCCACGTTGCAGTGGTTGGAAAAAAAAAAAAATCAAACATTATTAAAAATAGTGTTTTAATACACAAAATTAATGTTATTGGTAAATGAAGCAGGTTAAGAACAAGTATTAGATGTGTGTACGACAGCTAAGTTTGGTAGAACTCTATTAAGGAATAAATTGTATTCCAGGGGCATAATAGGGTGGAGGTAGGTTGAGGGGTAGATGCCCGAGGGAAGATAGGTCACTGTATTGTGGTCATGCACTTTCCTCCTCCATAGTTCTGCAAACCAAACAGCACAAGAAGCAGTGACAGTGTTTCACAGTTATACCAGCTCCTCTGCAACACATCTTATGAGTCACTAGCAATACAGTGTGCACACACACCTGTGAGGGGGAAGTATGGGGTGGGAGGTGGGGCGAGGTGGGGGGGGGGGTATTTTCCACACAGTACATTAACACTAAGTGGAATACAGATACAAGTTACTAATAATACTAACTCAAGAAACACACATGGGCAGATTCTATGTAAATCTCTGCACTCTGTTCTACACAGCTAGAGGGCTCTTGATTCTTAGTCATCCTGTATGGAAGTTGCAGTGTTTTTCCAACCGAGCGAGGTGGCACAGTGGTTAGCACACTGGACTCGCATTCGGGAGGAGGACGGTTCAATCCCGTCTCCAGCCATCCTGATTTAGGTTTTCCGTGATTTCCCTAAATCGCTTGAGGCAAATGCCGGGATGGTTCCTTTGAAAGGGCACGGCCGATTTCCTTCCCAATCCTTCCCTAACCAGACCATGAGCATCATCTCTAATGACCTCGTTGTCGACGGGACATTAAACACTAACCACCACCACCACCACCAGTGTTTTTCCACGACTGGCAAATGCTCGTACCATGACTGCTGCTCGGTTTTCATTTTACAGACTGACTCTACCTCCCCAGCATTTCCTGTCTAGTTCAATTGTGTTAATAGGCAAAATACTTTCACTGAGTGAGCGTTTATGTACTAGAGTTATTTTTACTTTATTAAGTCAGTATTTCTTTGCATTCGTTAACCGAGCTTTTATAGATGCCTATAAACAATGGCTGAAAAGTAAGAAATTTGCACATTACGTCCGTGACCTACGTAGTGTTGGCAGATTGGAAAATGCGGCACCCCTTACTGCTGTCTACCGTTGACAGCATATTGTAAAGTCATAACCATGCCGTAGTCTCCTGGTGGCAAATTAATAAATGATCAGAAAATTATTGCACTTTCTCACCAGTAATTGTGTTACGAGTAGACTGCATAAATCTCTTCCATTCGTGCACTGAGTTGAGCCTCTTACCACACATTCACAGTACATCTTGCAACATGGGGGTGAATATGTCTGATAGGAATTGGACTGATCATTTTCAAGTATAGAACAGTAAGCTGCTGTAAAACACTGCTTAACTGATGTTGAAATATCCACAACACCTACTGACCTGTTGCAGTGGGAGTCAATTTAAGCCACTGGGCTGCTTCAGGCAGTGGGAGAGCTAAGGCAGGAGTGATGCATTTGATCCCACTCGTGCCGTGAAAAGCATTCCAGATGTTGACTGGAGGCAATGAATCCAACATTGTCGAATACATATTGGTAGAATGTTACACTTGGCACAGGCTCTTCAGTGTGCTAGACAGCTGACTGCTTCAACTGTTGAGTTCTTTTACACAAAATTTCACTTAGGCTAACTCAAATAAATGCTCAATAAATTGAAAATAATTTCACTATACAAACATGGGACCAGTGAAGTTATTTCGTCTACTCAGGAGAAATGGATAGGAAATGCTGAGAAAGTACAGTTCATCTGTAAACTAAAAAGGAAGCAGTACTCATAGTGGGGAGACACTGCCTTTCTCAGAAGAACACTACAGCTGCCATACAGTATGACTAAAAATCAATTTTCCCTCTAACAGTATAGAACAGTGTGCCGAGATTTATGTAGATTATGCCCACATGTGTTAGTAATTCGTATCTGTATCCCACACAGTGTGATACATGCTCGTACCATGACTGCTGCTGTGTCTGTGCACTACATCACCAGTGTTTCTTAAGGCACACTGTGACACACCCTAAAATTGCTTTTTGTGACATAATGTGGTAGAAAGAGTAGGGAACTGCCAGCTAACTCTTCAGTTAGCAAGCTTTCAAAGGAGGAACTGCATGAGCACAATCCAAAAACATATCTTCCCTCAAGCTTCTATCCTCCACTCCACTCCGCTCCCTCCAGCCCACCACATCTTCAGACCACAATTTACCCCTTAATACACCTGTACTGCATGTTGATGTGGTTCACACTTTTGGCATTTGTTCTTAATCTGTTTCACTTAACAGTAAACAATTTTGGATCATTAAACCACTATTTGCAACACACTGACATTTGTCCTTACCCTACAATGCTAAAACTTACTGAGAAGGCACTGATTTCAATTTATTCAAGGAAAACTAAAAAACATAATGATCAGCTTTTAAAAGCCCCCGCACAACGACTTTTTGTGTTGCACACTCAGTCCCTCCGACGATTCCACAATAATTGGAGTCTACAAGATTTCATTTCCTCTAATTTTGTTTCATTGTTGGGCTACAAGCTGAAAGGAGATCATTATTATTAAAATGCGATTGAAATTCAGGCCTTATTCCACATTTTCCTGGCTGTTTCGCTTGGGGAACCTTAAGTGGACTGGCACATTAGGCTCTAGTTCTTCCGTAAATATGTTTTCTATTCCTCGGGCACGTATTTCTCGAAACATCTCACAAAGGGTCTAATGAGAAAGTAATTAATCTTTTCTTTAAAAAATAAAGAAATGAAAGAAAAATCACTGATCCATAGCGCAGCTCGATGTCTCGGTTACGTTGTTTAGGTGACAATGTGGTTCCGAGTTGGCGAAGCCAACAAATGTGAAATCAGAAAGTCAGTTGTTCTTTGCACAAAATATGCATACGGATGCTGTTTACATACGTGTTATTTTTTCAACAACACTGAACAAATGATCTTTAACGAAATATACGACTTGAAATCGTGTGCAAGGCAAAGAAAACTAAACAGAGCAATAGAAGTTAATATTCACCCTCTTGCCTGTTTTCTGTCTTCAGGTCTACGCCTCTAACTTCACATCCTAATTTTATTGGCTTCAATTCATAAAATTTACCCATTTTTCCAAATATTCGGGAAAAATTCATAAAAATTCCGTACTAATACCAACTGCCAACCAAATTTGACAGTCATCTGTTACCGGGTTACCCACATGTCAACTTTACTATTCCACCAGAGGTTTTTTGTATCGGATCCGGCAAAGTATCTAAACTAACCATCATCCACAGACATACGTGTGTGTCTGTTCCATCCATGGAGTAAATATCTCTGGAGTGCGCACTCACATGCGCAGAACAATTTTGTGTTGTCAACATATATTGCCGGCCTGGTCACGTGATCTCGGGACGACGAGTGTTTGTTCGTATAGCGCCCTGTATATTTAGAATGTCACTACATCCCTAGTATAGACGGATTCTTTTCGTACGTGTCGTGGATTATTTATATATATTGCGAAGACATTTTAACAGTATCCATTTGATACCGGGAATAAACCAGCTACGTAACTGTTAAGGGCAAGTGATATTACATTCAGCTTCTTTGCGATAGGTGTCATAGTTCAGATGCACTCGATTTTTGGTAGTTTTTGGTATAATACAGCACTTCATAGTATTACAGAGCCTGAAGTACATTATTGCAGTGATAGTCCTGCAAAACGACTTGACAGTACGTTAGTACTTTCGCAAGTGTCCGAAAAACACCGAATTTACCACACATTAGCGATTATATCCCTGCTAATTCGTCCTTTTTTCTTGTATTTCTGCGTATTTATTTTCTCGCTTTTGCGACCCAAAGCACAATTTTTCTTACTGGTGGCACTTTGAGGTATTTATTTAACGCATTTTAAGTGCTTGCTCCCAGTTCATTAAATAAATAATAGACGGAGTAATCTATATACATAATTGATAAGTCACTGATAAATGCGTGGAGGATAGTATTTACTGAAACAACTAACCTTTCCCTTTCCTGTTCCACTAGCAGATTTACGAGAGGAAGCAATTTTTTTGTAAGCTTTTGTACGAGCCGTAATATCTATTATATAGTCATAAAATCGTAGAAAAATAGGTCTACAGAATCAAGTCTTAATTATAATGCGTCTCGAAATTTTTAAACGTATACAGAGTCTCTTACTAAAATGAAAACTATAATTAGAGCTATATGGAATGTACCCATGAAAAGTTACTATCCCTCCTTTCACATATTTTTCTTTCCATCCGTAGCAACAACCTAATTCACCATCGCTATTACACTATCAACAAACGGTGAAACACAACAAAAACTCTTGGTATTATCAACTTCAAACGCTGCAGAAAGCACACAGGCACAGCGAAGTCCCGAGATCACGTGACAATCCTGGTTTAATGTTGACAACATGCGCAGAATGCAATGCTCACTCCAGAGATATTTACTCTATGGTGCCATCATCCATTTCAAGCACAATCTATTGAGGCAGCCATTTTTTTAAGATGTAAGGAGGACTTCAATAGGCATGAATTACTTACACGTGAATTACCCTACAACTACCTTTACTTGCAAGTTAGCGTGTCCACACGCCGAAGTTGCAAACGCTAATTATACGACAAGTTTTGTAAATGTCGTTACGCAGGCTTTAGCCGAGGAGTTCATGATCACTAGATGTGGCCAAAAATAACGTACCTGATAGAAATAACCGGTTACTGAGAAGATGGCGGCGGTGGTGGAAAGTGAATTTGTGAGTTCCGTAAATAAATGCTCGGTAAACGAAGAAAAGTGTTCGTCTTGCAATAATTTCGGTTTGTATTGTGATCAGCTATGTGTGGCGTGTTATATTGTCGCAAAAGTAGTAGAAATAAGCACTTTTAGAGCAGAAAAATGTGATAGAAAAATTGCGTGTGCGACTAGCTCGCCAATTCATGAAGTTCCACCGATCTCGAAGGTATGCCATTGTCAGAAGCGTGCTGTAAAAGGTATAGTGTGCGTGAATTGCGGAACTGTACCATTTTAACTGTCTAAACATCAATCCCAATCTAAAGACATGGCTTTGTTCGCAATGTGTCAATGCAAATCTTGCTCTCAGTATACACAAAAGAGACAGTAAAGACGACGTAATTGCAGTTCTTTTAAGTGAAATGTGCGCTTTACATAACAGATGTGAGGAACTAGAGAAGAAAAACAGCCAATATAAGAAACGCGTATACAATGATGAGACTCTAAAAACTCGATCTCCAGACTACTTAAGCTGTACTGGCTGTGAGAACGTAAATTCAGATGCAAAACACCGCAGCTGTAGAAAAATCTGAAGTGAACAATGTAGTACGAGAAAAGTGTAAGAAGTCGCAGATGTTTGGTAAAAGTGAAGAAATAGTTATTTACTCTGACAATCATGGCCGAAATCTCTCAGAAATATTTCGTTATGAACTCAATGTGAAAGCATGTGGCTTTGTTAAACCTGGGGCACCCATGAAGGAAGTTATCAAAAGTATCGACCAGGAATATTTAGAAAACAAAAACAGAAGTATTGTGTTGATTGGGGGAGCCAATGATGTTTATGGAAATGAACTAGCATCTGCTATCGGTAACCTGAAGCAAGATTTACATTCTGCAAGAGAGAGCATCGTAATTGTAACAGGAATACCTCACAGACACGATCTGATGACTACTTCCTGCGTAAATTTCGAAATTAAAAAGGCAAACAGGCAGTTCCACAAGATCAGCAAAATGTACCCAAATGCACATTTTCTTAGTGTGGACTTTCTTCAAAGGAGCAACTGCACAAAACATGGAATGCATCTGAACAGAAGTGGCAAAAGGTTACTAAGTGAAAAAATTGTATGTAAAGACTCAGTTTGCATGATAACAGTCTTCACAATACAGCCATCCCAGTGATGTATCCAAAAACAATCCCGCAGCCATCAGTATCAGTTGATTACCACTTCAAAAGCAATGGTACTGTAAATACAACTCCTGCTAACATGCCAACAGAGAGAACAGTGACAGAAGCAGTAGGTCTACCTGAAAAGGTGAAGTCAACAAAAGCTACATTAACAGGAGCATCAGTCCCAGCGATGACAGAATCACCCAGGCAGCCAACAGTATCACCAGCAACCACAAATGAGAAAACAGCTACAACAGATAGAATGGTGTCTAGTGGAAGAAATGTCGTGCCACCTTCCTGTTTCAATGATTTTTTATGTGCAGGCCTGAAGAAAAAAAGCCAATACCCTCAACAGTCTCAAATGTTTACTACCACATGAATTTAGGCAGACTCCTCTGGAATCTCAGTCAAGAAATAACAGCACTGACAAAATAAAGAAGGTAGGGTTATCAATTTTTCATCAAAATGTGAGAAGCCTCCCTAACAAAATAGACCAATTGCTTATCAACATTAATGAGAAAGACTGTATAAATAATGCCCAGATATTGTGCTTCATTGAGCACCATGTTACTAGCAACTGCATCATGCCCTTTTTTCCTAGTTACAACTTAGCAACCCAATACTGTAGAGTAAATAAAGAAATGTGGGGAGTGGCAATATATGTTAAGGAAAATTTTGACTACAAAGTAATTGACATTACAAAATACTGTATGGACCAACATTTTGAAGCATGTGCTACTGAAATGAAAACTAATCTCAATTCATTAATAGTCCTGGTTGGTTACAGAACACCATCAGAAAATATAACAATGTTTTTTAGTGTCATAGACCAGGTATTGTCAGTTTTATTTTCAAAAACAAAGGATATTGTAGCTTTAGGTGATTTTAATGTAGACTGTCTGACTGATAATAACAATAGAAGTAACTTCCAGAATGTGATGTCCACTTATAACCTAAATTCAGTAATCAATTTTCCCACTAGAATCACACCAGATTCCCAAACTATGATAGACAATGTATTTTTAAATGTAAGTAGAAACCAGAACATTAATGTAAACCAGGTTGTAAATGGTCTCACAGACCATGATGGTCAATTAATCACTCTTTACAGTGTTAACCCTCTTGTTAAACTATCTCCCGAGCGAAAATGTGTAAGAATAATGAACAAAGAGGCAAAAGAATCCTTCAACTGTAAGTTGCAGCTAATGGACTGGTCCTTTATTTACAACATTGATAATGCTAATGACAAATTTAACTATTTTATAAATGATTTTTCTGCCCTTTCCGAAGAATCCTTTCCAAAGAAATGGGTCAAAAATATTAATCCAAATTCCTTAAGTATGCCTTGGATCACAGAAGGTATTAAACAGTCATGCAGAACTAAGAGAGAAATTTATGCTTAAGTCAGAACAACTAATGATACACAAAAATGGAATCATTATAGATTGTACTGCAAAATTTTAAAGAAAGTAATACAGAAGTCAAAAGCCCTTTTCTGTAAGGAGAAAATAGATAAATCTAATAATAATAAAATGAAAACAATACAGAACATTATACAAAGTGAGTCAAAGACTGAAACAAGCAACACAGATGAGCTAAAAATCAGGCATGGGGGTAACAATAGAAAATCAAAAGTGTGGCTGAAATTTTTGACAAACACTTCCTGTCAGTAACCCAACAAATAGGCTGTAGGCCCTCTGTTGAGGAAGCTATGACTTTATGTCAGGATGCATACTCCAACATAATACCAGAAATGTACATTAATCCTATTACTGTAGAGGAAATTCAAACAGTCATCTGGTCTTTAAAGTGTAAGAACTCTGTAGGAGTAGATAATGTATCCAATAATTTATTGAAATTTTCATGTAAATGGATTAGTGATATTCTGTGCCATATTTTTGATGCTTCATTTCAACAAGGCATTTTTCCTGAAAGACTCAAGTATGCCATTGTGAAGCCCCTACACAAGAAAGGCGATAGAGCTGAGCTCACTAACTACTGCCCTATTTCACTGTTAACAGCCATCTCTAAAATTCTAGAAAAATTAATGCACAATAAAATTACTGAACACCTCATAATGAACAGACTTATCAACAAGAGCCAGTTTGGCTTTCAAAGGGGTTGTTCAACTGAGGATGCAGTGTATGCACTTACAAATGAAGTACATGAATGTCTAAATCAAAAAATGATAGGAATTGGTGTTTTCTGCGACTTATCAAAGGCATTTAATTGTGTAGATCACCACATTCTCATGCAGAAAGCCAAACTACTTGGAATAACGGGTGTTGCAGGTAACTGGCTGCAATGTTATCTTCAGGAAAGGAAATGTTAAACAGCTCAGATGAGTCAAGGGATACCTCCGCTCAGTCTGAATGGACTTTTATTAGTTGTGGTGTGCCTCAAGGTTCAATTCTGGGTCCACTGTTGTTTTTGATGTTTATAAATGATTTACCATTGTGTGCAAGCCTGCCTTGCAAATTTACTCTTTTTGCTGACGATACAACCATCTTCATGAGTGGAAAATCAGATGTTAATTTCGTGGAGTCAATTAACAACATACTCTCTGAAGTGATTAAGTGGTTGAGTGTTAATGGTCTCTCTCTAAACTCAAGTAAGACAAATTTTATCCGGTTCCATACAAAAACAAAAAAGTGAGAGAAATAAATGTAACATGTGGAAATCAACCAATAGACAGAATGGATGTTTCTAAATTTCTTGGAGTACGTGTTGATAGCAAAATGAACTGGTCCTTCCACATACAACAGACCCTAAAAAAATGGAGCTTGGCTATGTATGCTATCAGAATGATGTCTTCCATTGGAGATTTAACCACTATGAAGTCCGCATACTATGGGTATTTTCACTCCGTTATATATTACGGAATTATCTTCTGGGGAAATTTAGCTTTGCCAAAGAAAATTTTTGTGGCCTAGAAAAGGGCTATTAGAATTATGTGCAGAGTACCCCCTAGGACATCGTGCCGTAACCTTTTCAAAAAGCTGCAAATAATGACCACTGTATCCCAGTACATATATTCGCTGATGTGTTTTGTAATTAAGAACCCTGAACAGTTTCCATCAAATAAGAACTATCACAAATATAAGACAAGAGGGAAAGAAAATCCTCACTGTGAACTTAAGAACCTGAAAGTTGTTAAGAGAGGTGACAAATGGTCAGGAACAAAAATTTTTAACCATCTCCCTGACCAGATAAAATGTTTAAGAGAAAGTGAATCCCTTTTTAAAGCAAAATCAAAGGAATATTTGTTAAATATGTCCGTTTATACATTAGAAGAGTTTTATTATGCAAAAGGGAATTAGCATTTAGACAGAATTATCCATCTTGTTAACAAAGAAATATACTTGCAATTTAAAACATGAAATTTTGTATTAACACTCAAAGAAGTCTGCTGTTATATGTACAATATCTGTTTTCCCTCTATACTTTGTATTAACTATATGCAGTTATGAAGAACATTTTTTATATATTTAATGAAGACTGTTTTGTATCTTTTTGTACGTTTGATTTGTTCCACATCTCATGTGACGTGCTCACACTACGAGATCTACGGAACATGAAATAAATAAAATAAATGGTTACTGTGATAGCTGCTCATCTGTTACTGGCAGGTATTTCAATAACTGCCAACAGTGCAATCTGTTGACCGAAGATCTTACTACGCTTTTGCGTCAACTCATCAGAGATCTGGCTACGAAGGAGAAGGATAGACCATTTAGAGGGTGTTGCTATTGAACTTGAACTAAACACGTGGTTACAGTTTGAAAGTGAACATAAATGCTTTTATTAACACGCACAGAACGAATGTAAAACAAGGGTAGGCAAAACACAACCATGTTAATAGAAACGTCAATAAAAGCGTCTGTAGCAACTGTGGCAAAGATAAATATGTAGCAGAGGCATCGATTCTAAATTCCAGCACCCCCACTAGAAGCGATGTCTCTCAGTACTTCATTCTCGGAGTCCAAACTCTTGTGTTAGTTGCTGATGTCTGGTTCTTGGCAGTGGCTTTGTCATCATATCTGCAAGCATTCTATTTGTGGAAATTTGCTCCACTGTGATTTATCCTGTATTTATCTTTACCCTGATGAAATGATTTGATCTGATTTATTATTGGTCCTGTAGATCATACAATTTGTACACCAAAACACATCATGATATAGGACAAGTCAATGCCTGGTGTTTACTGTGACCTTTGTATCCACTTGTCTTTGACAGATCAATTGCACTTGCTTTGTCATAAAACAATCTTATCGAGCCCTCTTTTGGGAAATGGGATACCTCTCTTTGCAGACGTTGCAGTCAAAGTGCTTCCTGACATGCAGAAGTTAAAGCCATACATTCTCCATCTGCCGCCGGGAGAGCTACTGTTGGTTGTTTTTTACTATTCCATGAAATTGCTAAACCTTGTGACATAAATAAAAAAAACAGTGGTTGATTTTCTATCTCCTATGTCCCCAGCGCAGTCAGCATTAGTGTAATTGTGATTCATGATCTTCTTTGGACAATTTTAGCTTGAAGTCTTTAGTTCCCTTTATATACCTTAGGATTCGCTTTACAGCTTGCCAGTGGGATATTCCAGGATTATTATTAAACTGACTCTCAACTCCAATTTGGTACGTTAGATTTGATCTAGCAGCTAGTTGTGCATACATTATGCTACCTATGGATTCTTTATGTGGGGCTTTCTTCATGTCATCTCTTTCTCTCTCCGTTTTGGGGCTCATTTCATGAGTTAATACTTGGTTATTGTCAAGCAGAGTGGATACTGGAGTACAGTCCTTCATGTTATACTTTCGTAAAATCTGATTTATATAATGAGTCTGATCCAACCATAAAAGTCCAAGCATATGATCTCTTGTCTCTCGGATCCCTAGACAATTGGATACTTCTCCAAGCTCCTTTAGTTTAAGTTGTTCCTTTAATTGTTCTTTAAATGCAATTTTCTGTTGCATATTGTTACAAAATATCAGCATGTCATCTACATAAACAGCTACAATTAATATATCACTTCCTTGCTTTATGTGATAAACACATGGATCAGTGGTGGACCTGTTGAAATTTAAACTTAGTAGAACTTTGTCCAGTTTGATATTTCAATAGCGACTTCCCTGTTTAAGCCCATACGCTGCTTTCTCGAATCTTTTAATACCTTCATATTTGACTGCTTTTGTCAAATAGTCAACTGTGGGAATTTTTAAATAAATTTCTTCCAATAAATCGCCTTGCAAAAAAGGTGTCACCACATCACAATGATCATTGTCCAAGTCGTATTTAGCAGCTAGACTAAACAAATATCTTAGTGAATTGTATGGTATCACTAGTAGGATGTTTCTTCATAGTCTAAACCTTTAACTTGTGAACATCCCTTAACTACAAGTCAAGTTTTGTGGCAAATTATCTGTTCTTGTACCTCTCTTTTTATCTTATAGACCCACCTAGCATCAATCGCTTTGTTTGGGGCAGGATAGCTGATTCCCAAGTTTTATTTTCCGCATGTGACTTCAGTTCTTCTTCTATTGCTTGAAACCATTTCTCTGAATCCTTGGATTGCAAAGTTTCTTCCAAAGTTGATGGCTCTGATTCTTGTGAATCTTTTTTAGCACATTAGGTCACATAATCATCCATCTTCTTCGGTATGGGTATTCTGGAAGATCTTCTGAGCACTTGTTGAGGCAGTTCAGATTCTTCTTCTATTTCGACTGAGCCTGTTTCTTCTGATTTGCTGCTATCTGATCTTTTGTCCATTGAGTCATCTTCAATCGTAATTTGGTTCCAGCAAATGATCACATGTTCCTGTCTTGTTATTATTCTCTTGGATTGTTTCTTCTTTAATATCACATCCCTGGATTTAATGATTCTTTGTTGAACCAGATGGAACAACCGGAATGCCTTGCTGTGTTGACAGTATCCAACGAGTATGCACTTGTCCCATTTGCGCCTAATGGTTTTTGATATGTGGACAAATGTCTTACTGTCGAATAATCTTAGATGTTGGAGATCAGGTTTCTTTCCTGAGAAAGCTTCCTCTGTAGTTATGTTGTTCAAAGCTTTTGTCAGTGATCTGTTAATGAGATAAACTGTGGTGGAGACTGCTTCTCCCCAAATATTCGTAGGTAATTTCGCTTCAAATATCAGATATCTTGCCTTCTCCACGATTGTTCTATTGTACCCTTCTGCAACAACATTTTGCTCTGGAGTGTAGGAAACGGTGGTTTCATGTGTAACTCCTTCTTCCTTTAAACATTTCGTCAGTCTTTGGTTTACATATTCGTTTCCATTACCAGTTTGCAAGATACAAAGCCTTTCGCCTGTCTGATCCTCTGTGAACTTTTAAAAATTGCGTATAAAGTCAGGTACTTGGTATTTATTGCTGACAGTATAAAAAAAATCTTTCTAGGGAAATCATCAATCAGAGATATAAAATATTTAGTCTACCAATCGATGTGGTTTGTATTGGACCACATAAATCTGAATGCACTAACTCCAAAATTCTTTTAGCTCTAGAAGTGGAGTGAGGAAAGGAAAATTTAGTTTGCTTACCTTCTAGGCACCTAACGCTCGGAGTGTCGACGGCTCCTTTATATTTGATGCCATTAGCCAAACCGATCCGCAATCTTCTGTACCATAGATTTGCATCAATAGACAAGGATGCATATTTTGTTTCTACACTGTGATCTCTTGGTTGGTCCAGCCTATACATTCCGTTGATTAACGATGCTGTAGCTATCAATTTCTTCTCTGTATCTCGAATGCGACAGCCTCTATTGTAAAAAATGACTGAGTGACCTTGTTGCACTATTTTGCTAACAGAAAGTAAATTTGTACTCAGCTGAGGAACATAAAGTACATCCATCACCTTAATATTTATTTTCTCTCGGCCTGCCACAGCTTTAATGTGTGTGCAACTTGTCCCTTTAACGGGTAAATTTTCGTTGTTGACGACGACAACTTGTGAACTGGGAACTGACGCTACGAAATTTATATCATGTGGATGGTTTGACATGTGAGCTGACGCACCATAATCCACAAACCAGTCTTTGTGTATAGCTTTAGTTGACGGCGGCATCATGAAGAATGTCTTATAACTGGTATTTTTACTTACTGATTTTTCCCTTGCTTTTTTTTACTGCCACAATTTTTCGCTATGTGTCCATATTTGCTGCAGTTTTAACATATCGGACCCCTGGGATTGTGGTGTCAGCTGATTCGCTTGTCTTTTTTATTCGCCTGGAGAGCCACATCATTAACACACGAGTTGGCACACGCTTCATCCTTTACTTCCTGTAGTAATTTGTTTTTAATGGAATCGCCAGTTACCGGCGTGTTGGTGTTCTCTAAACCCATTATCATTGGTTTGTACTCATTAGGCAAACCAGCTAACAAGGTACATCCTACCCACTCGTCTTTCACTTCAAAGTTAAGATCATTCAGTTTATTCACGATAAAGGATGACAGCCAAAAACAGTTGCATGATAAAAATTTATTAAAATTCTTGACCAAGGTTTCGGTACATATAAATATACCTTCATCAGAAGTAAAAAATCCTGAACAGGAAGACACTTTCATTAGAAAAGCCTTAGCATCGGAAGTGAGAAACACAAAAGCTTAAGTAATAATGAAATTACCAGAGTAATACAGGCATAAAATCTTTAATTACTTACTAAAATTACATCATGCAATGGAGATTAATAAAACAATTGTGCCAAAGGCGTCGTCAATAATTAAGACATCTTCTCCATTTGTACAACATGACTATGGGCACAGGGTCAGAGCGAACAGTTTAGCACCATTACTTCGCCTATGAACTATTGAGACAAGAGTGTGAAAGCACTAGGGCAGATGGTTTCGCCGAGAGAGGGCACTTATATGTGCCAGACACTCGCGCATATTAAAATCCATGAATACATACATAAGCGCATAAAAAATTATTAAAAGTTGTGTTAATTCAAACTTTCTGTCTTAATAAATAAAACATATCAGACCACTTAAAAACATTTATGTAAAATAGAAAATATAGAAACAATTTACCTGTGTCCTAGTGTCAAACAGATAAAGCTTGCGCTATGGAACATCTAACGAGAGAGGGCACTAGTGTAATTCGCGAGAATCTCGCGTAAAGTAGACAGTGAAATACATACTAGCGAAAACAACAAAAATGTTATAATAAAACGAAACCATCTGCCGTGAATAAAAACATACTAGTCAATTAACCACACATACACATCGAAAATCACAAACAACAAACATCAAAAATAGATACGTAAAATCCCAACAAGACAGGAAAAGCGCATTTCACCGGCATCAACAAGCAAGAAAAACGTAATGGTGCTAAACTGTTCGCTCTGACCCTGTGCCCATAGTCATGTTGTACAAATGGAGAAGATGTCTTAATTATTGACGACACCTTTGGCACAATTGTTTTATTAATCTCCATTGCATGATGTAATTTTAGTAAGTAATTAAAGATTTTATGCCTGTATTACTCTGGTAATTTCATTATTACTTAAGCTTTTGTGTTTCTCACTTCCGATGCTAAGGCTTTTCTAATGAAAGTGTCTTCCTGTTCAGGATTTTTTACTTCTGATGAAGGTATATTTATATGTACCGAAACCTTGGTCAAGAATTTTAATAAATTTTTATCCTGCAACTGTTTTTGGCTGTCATCCTTTATAGTGAAGAATTTCAGCAGTTGCTGTTGCAGCCGTGTTTAAAATCTTGTCATTCAATTTATTTGACGCTGAAATTATTCTTGACACATATTCTTCCACAGACGAACAGTTCATTAATCGTGTTGTTAAAAGCGTTCTCAACAAGCCTGTTCTTCGATAAAGTCCTGAATCCTCGTAAGTTTGTTTTAATTTATCCCACGCTTCTTTTGCAGATGACGTGCTCTGCAAATGCACATACATAGCAGGATGAACTGGTAAGATTATTTTGGCCCTTGCAGTGCATATCTTAATTTCATCTTCGATCTCGCCCGTTACACACTGCCACAATTGTTTGTGCTGTAAATAAGATTTCATTGCAAATTTCCATGTATCGTAATTATCTCTTCCTTTCGGCTTTTCAATTAACGGCAACGAATTAGTACTGACTGAACTCATGATATCAGCGTTCTGTATATGCGTCTAGATGTGACGAAAAAGACGTAGTTTTTATTCACTTCAAATAAACCGCTGGGTGACAGTGCCTGGGCCCATAACCTGTTGTTATTGAGCTTCAAATAAACACGCGGTTACGGTTTGAAAGTGAACATAAATGCTTTTATTAACATGCACATAAAGATGTAACACAAAGGTAAGCAAAACACAACCACGTTAATAGGAAAATCTGTAAAAGCATTCGTAGCAACTGCAGCAAAGATAAATATGTAGCAGAGGCATCGATTCTAAATGATGGCGTTCTATAGGTCGTAGAAATAACTGTGAGACTGCGCGCCATCTATTGATAGAACTGTGTACTATAATGTGCGTCTTCGCTACTTTCAGCACAAACAATTAAATAAAGTTTATGTCAGAGCGGTGGCTGATAGGAGCTGCAGTACAGGCATTGACATGTAAGGTCATTCTGTTGAGCCACCGCCTTATTTGTCAATTTAGTAGTAGTACAAATAGAGTTACCATAAGGAGTCGAGCGGCTATGGAAATAACTGTCAAAGGTCGGTATTTTTCTCTTCATCACAAGGGTTGGATCCCCTCCTTTGAAGACGTCAGATTCCAGAGCCTGGGCTACCCTCAGGGTGAAATCTATGCTTTGGAAGCGCCTATTGCTGACAATCTGTCCGTTTCTCTGTCTGTCTGTCTGTCTGTTCGCCTGCCAGCCATTCTCGTCCGTCGCCATCGTCGCCGCCACTGTTGTCTTCCGTCCGTCCAACCACCTGCTTGCCTGTTCGCTGACCGGTGCTCGCCGCCACCTGCTGTCCGTCTGTCTGTCCATCTGTCCGTAGTCCATCCATCTGTATGTCCATCCGCCATTGTCCGTCCATCTGTCCGTCCATCTGCCGCCGTCCATCGCCGCCGCCGCCTGCTGCCCGTCCGTCCGCCGCTGTCCATCGCCGCCACAGCTTGCTGTCCATCCATTGCCGTCCGTCCATTGCTGCTGCCTGCTGTCCAACCGTCGCTGTCCGTCCATCGTGTGCCTTCCCACCTCCACTGTCATCTACACCTCCCCCTCTCCCTCTTCCACTGTCACTTCTTGGAGTGCCGCCCGTGGCCTCCCTCCTTACACCTCGCCTCTCCTCCCTCCACTCACCCACTCCCCCACTTCCCCACTTCCTCCCCTGCTGTGTATCCCCACATCTACACTCTTCTCCCAGCCTCCACACCCACAGCAGCTCCTACTCCTGCCCCTGTCCTCGCATACACCTCCAATGCCACCTCTGCTGCCATCCCTCAGGTGGCTGGCTTCCCCTTTCTCATCCCCTACCACTTCATCATCTGCATCCCCCACACCCATCACGTCCCGCCGGGGCACCGTCGCCACCACTGAACTGGCTGTTTCTCCCGGCACCTCCACCGCACCAATGGGATCTACCACCCACCCCCTCCCTCTCCTCCCCATCCCTCTCCCCTCCTCCGAGCCTACAGTCTCCAAAAAAACGCCAAAAGCACGTCATTGCTGACTCTGCTCCCACCACTTCCCACAAAAAGTCGCCACTCCTCCCCCTCCCCCTGTCGTCCCCATGAATACCATCCCTCCTCCAGCTATCCATAACCCAGCCCCACACCTTAGTCCTGTCAACCCCATACCCTCACCATAGAGATATGAAACTATCTCCCTTGTGCTCCCATCTCTCAGCTGATACCTTGCAGGGACTCATCGAGTCCCCGTCCCCCTCCTCTCACATGGACCTCCTCTGTAAACTCCCCCGTGTTAATTTTGGCCCCCGTGCATGCCTGGCATAATTATGACAATACATGTCCTTACAGAATATTCCATACGTTTTCGCAATGAATATCAAGTATTTTATCAAATAGGCCACAATGATATGTATAAAGACACACATCTAATTGTCCGATAACTATCCAGATGCATATAAAAAAGGTCGTATCGGACATTTCATATGAGTCCTGGGGGATGCTGTACTGTTATACACCACCACCACCCCCGCCACTCTTACAAGTATTACTTGTATGAATGACTTCTAAATTTATACACGCTGTAGCGACGCTGCCGCGCGCTAATTCAAGCTCGCTGGTGTGTGTGTGTATGGTGCGTGCGTGTGTGTCAGTGCAGTGCTGTGCAGTCGTAATTACTGTACACGACGTCAGTGTAGTTCCGTGCCCAACCTCTAGAGGCGCTGTGTTTTCTAGCTTTTATATACGTTCTGTTTATTATTATTATTCCTTGTTTTTTGAGTTAATTAGTAGTTCCGTGCCTCCTGGCTTGTGTGGACGAGTACTGTTTCCTCTCCAAGAACTACGGAAGTGTTCCCAGGTTTAAGGATCTTTCTGTAGAGGCCGGAAGCAAATTTTGTAACTCCGATCAGTCCATGCATGCCGGGAGTCGTCAGATACGCGCTCGCAATAAAGTTATTGTTGATGAACTGAAGGTCTTTATTCTTCTGAATCACGTTAAGCAAAGGTCGGACAGCCACCAGTTTAGCTGAACCCGACAAGTGGTGACCCCGACGTGATCCAAGCAGAAACCGACGTGATTAAGAAGAAGCAGGCGTGAGCTACGTTAGTAACGAGCACATAATGGCCGAACAGCAGGCCGTCTCCAGGATTGCAGTCCGTTTGCCGCCGTTCTGGCCCGACAACCCGGTACTCTGGTTCGCACAGGCAGAGGCGAGTTTCTGCTGCGCTGGAATAACGGCCGATGCAACTAAATTTGCGCTGATTGTGAGCCCACTCGACCAACGTTACGCAGCCGAGGCTCTGAGCACTATGGGACTTAACATCTGTGGTCATCAGTCCCCTAGAACTTAGAACTACTTAAACCTGACTAACCTAAGGACAGCACACAACACCCAGTCATCACGAGGCAGAGAAAATCCCTGACCCCGCCGGGAATCGAACCCGGGAACCCGGGCGTGGGAAGCGAGAGCGCTACGCTACCGCACGACCACGAGCTGCGGACTACGCAGCCGAGGTGCAGGTCATAATCACAGCACCGCCCGAGACTGGAGCTTATGCCAGGCTACAATCAGAGTTGATCCGACGGATGGCCGCGTCACAAGAGGACCGGATACGTCAGGTGCTGACACAGGAAGAAACTGGCGACAGGAAGCCTTCTCAATATCTGAGACATCTACGCAGCAAAGTGGACACCGTTACTGTGCCAGACAGTCTGCTCAGAACGCTGTGGAGCAGTAGGTTGCCGCCGCAAATAAAAGCCATAATCGCCTCACAAACGGACATGCCGCTGGATGACGTGGCGCGGCTAGCAGACCGGATTCGGTACGCGATAACACCGGCTCAGGTCAGCGCAGTCGCGGCGTTGGACGGCAGTACAAACAGTACCGCGTCTGTAGCATGGGCCGATAACGATTCACTCGCGGCCAAGGTTGGGCTTTTGTGCGCCCAAGTCAGTGCACTGCTGGCACGCGACGACGACGACAATAGAAGAACCCAATACAGACGGCGGCGTTCGAGAAGCAGATCTTCCGGCAGTACTACCACTGGGCAAGGCGAGGTACCGTTGTGCTGGTACCACCGACGATTCGGCGTTCAGCAAGGAAGTGCACATCGCCATGCTCGCACCCAAACACCACTGGCGGTCGACAATAGGCGCAACCGACTGCCAGTTATCCTCCAAGCGCCTGTTTGTTACCGATAGGAGTTCCGGCGTAAAGTTTTTAATTGACACTGGGTCGGACCTGAGTGTCATACCACGAACAGCCATACATCGTTGCCGGCCGCCAACTGCCTTCCGCCTGACGGCTGCCAACAATTCTTCCATCGCAACATATCGCACACAGAGGATGGAGCTTAATCTCGGCCTACGTCGCCCGTACGAGTCGAATTTTACAGTGGCTGACGTCACGGAGGCGATTGTCGGGGCTGGCCTGGCGCACTGCCACCTGCTGCCGGACGTCGCGAACGCACGCTTGGTACACAGCTTCACTGGCTTAGCAGTCACGGGTTTCCGTCGCAACGCACAGTGCCAAGTTGGTCCATGCTACGGAGGGTGAGTACACTGAACTACTGCTTAACTATCCGAACTTGACCAGGCCGCCCGGCTCTCCCAGGTTCATACCACATGACACGGTGCATCACATTCAAACGACTGATGGTTCCCCAGTAGCATGCCGACCTAGGCGTCTCGCTCCTGACCGATTGTCGATAGCGAAGGCAGAATTTGACGCCACGATTCGCGAGGGCATAATGCGGCCATCTAAGAGCCCGTGGTCCTCCGCATTACATCTTGTTCCGAAGAAGGGTGGAGCTTGGCGCCCATGCGGAGACTACCGTGCGCTTAACGCGCGAACAGTGCCGGACAGATATCCCGTTCCGTTACTGAGGGATTATAATCACGCTTTACATGGTGCCGCGGTGTTCACGGTTCTGGACTGCGCCAAAGCGTATACACAGATTCCGGTGGCCAATGACGACATTCCAAAGACTGCAATAATAACGCCTTTCGGGTTATTTGAAAGCAAATTTATGACTTTCGGTTTACGCAATGCCGCTCAGACCTGGCAAAGGTTTATAGACTCGGTTCTCCAGGGGCTGCCGTTTTGTTTCACCTACCTGGACGATGTGTTAGTGTTCTGTGCTTACCATGAACAACACCGACAACATCTGAGAGAGATTTTCGAGCGATTGGAGCGTTACGGTGTCGTCTTGAACGTCGACAAGTGTGTTTTTGGGCAGTCACAGGTGACATTTCTTGGCCATAAGATTTCTGCTGAAGGCTCTCTTCCTCTGTCCGAGAAGGTGGACGCTATCTTGCAGCTACCCCGACCAACTAAGATCAAAGAATTACGTCGTTTTTTGGGGATGCTCAATTTTTATCGACGACACCTCCCCACGCTGCGGAGCTGCAGAAAACTTTGACGGCGGCATTATCAGGCCCTAAAGTAAATAGCAAGTCTCTGATACAGTGGACAGAGGACATGTGTTCTGCGTTCGAGGCAACAAAGAAGAGCATGGCCGACGCGGCGCTTCTCGCACACCCACGGCTCGACGCGCCATTAGCAACTGTCGTAGACGCGAGCCAGATGGCGATCGGAGCTGTGTTAGAATAATGGTCGGACAACGCATGGCAGTCACTGGCATATTATTCCCAAAACCTTTCTCCTGCACAGAGAAAATGGAGCGCATATGACCGTGAGCTCCTGGCGGTATACCAAGCAGTGAAATATTTCCGCCCCCAAGTGGAAGCGCGAACTTTCACGATATATACACACCACAAGCCACTCACGTTCGCCTTCCGTCAGAATAGTGTCAACTGCTCCCCCCGTCAATTTCATCACCTTGAGTTCGTGGCCCAGTTTACTACCGATATGAGACATATTTCTGGGATCGACAACATCGTTGCGGATTACCTATCACGGATCAGCAGTGTTTCCAGTACCATAAACTTTCCTGCACTGGCACAGGCACAGAGAGATGACGAAGAACTCCTTGCCTATGTTAAAGATACAGCTTCCGCATTGCAACTGAAACTCGTTGATGTTCCGGGGGAAGATACACAGCTATACTGCGACGTTTCTCGCGGCCGACCTCGTCCCTTTTTGACGCCGGCTTTTAGAAGACAAGCCTTTGATACAGTACACGGATTGTGCCATCCCGGGGTACGCCCGACATTCCGCCTAGTATCGCAACGTTTCGTGTGGCCGGGCATGCAAAAAGACTGCCGCGAGTGGGTCCGATCTCGTCTTCAGTGCCAACGCTGCAAGATTAACCGCCATGTACACTCACCGATCGGCGACTTTCCTGATACCACCGCCCGCTTTGCCCACGTTCATTTGTATGTAGTCAGACCACCTCCACCTTCGAACGGACAAAGATATCTGGTTACAATGATGGACCGTTTTACACGTTGGCCGGAGGCAGTGCCGGTGGATAATATCACAGCAGACACATTAGCTTCCGCTTTTTCAATGACTTGGTTGGCAAGATTTGGGTGCTCACTACATATTACCACTGACCGCGGACGGTAATTTGAATCAGACCTGTTCTCACAGCTGGCCGGGTTCTGTGGTTACACCAACCATAAGACCACAAGTTATCACCCAGGAAGCAACGGAATGATCGAACGCTGGCGCCGTTGTTTGAAGGCCGCGCTGATGTGCCACGAAGAAACCTGGACAACCGCACCACCAGTGGTCTTGTTAGGCTTACGGACGACTTTCAAACCAGACCTGGGGTCGTCAGCGGCAGAACTGGTTTATGGAGAAACACTGCGCCCTCCTGGTGACTTTGTAGACGCTGATGCCACGGAGACAGTTGCTACTGGCCAGCCGGATTTCTTGCGACGCTTGAGGAACCATGTATCAAAGATTCGTCCTCCGAAGGCCACACGTCGTGGCAAGCCGCCCACTTTCGTGCACCAGAACCTGGAACAATGTCGTCACATCATGCTCCGCACTGAGGGCGTTAAACCACCTCTACAAGCCCCTTATTCTGGTCCATATGAAGTGCTACGGCGCAGTGCCCACACCGTGGATATACTAGTGAACGGCAAAACCACACAACTGTTGCGTTGAATCGGGTTAAACCTGCGTATGTTTTTCCGGACACCCCACTAGCTGCAGCACCTCGTCGTAGGCATCACCTACCGCTGTTCCAGACACTGACGCCACATCTCCGGCGTCGGCTCTTCAGCATCCGCCGCCCAACGCAGCACAACATCCGCCTCCTGACGCTGTTCCTCCGACGAGGACGACCCGTTCTGGATGTCGGATGCACTTTCCGACGCGGTATCTCGACGCCGACGCTCCGCTTCCGCCCGGGGGGCTGATGTAGCGACGCTGCCACGCGCTAATTCAAGCTCGCCGGTATTTGTGTGTGTGTGTGTGTGTGTGTGTGTGTGTGTGTGCCCGTGTGTCAGTGCAGTGCTGTGCGGTCGTAATTACTGTACACGACGTCTGTGTAGTTCCGCGCCCAATCTCTAGAGGCGCTGTGTTTTCTAGTTTTTATATACGTTCTGTTTATTATTATTATTATTCTTTGTTTTCTGTGTTAATTAGTAGTTCAGTGCCTCCTGGCTTGTGTGGACGAGTACTGTTTTCTCTCCAATAACTACTGAAGTTTTCCCAGGATTAAGGATCCTTCTGTAGAGGCCGGAAGCAAATTTTGTAACTCCGATCAGTCCATGCATGCCGGGAGTCGTCAGATACGCGCTCGCAATAAAGTTATTGTTGCTGAACTGAAGGTCTTTATTCTTCTGAATCACGTTAAGCAAAGGTCGGACAGCCACCAGTTTAACTGAAGCCGACAACCCAATCAAAAAAATTAAAAAAGTTTTCTTTTCTTAGCTGTCACTCCAGTCAATGGTTCACATTGCACATCTTAAGCAATTGACAGCTCACAGTCATCAGTCCTTTCGCGCTGTCCATCTTGAGTCTGCAACCCCCCTTTTTCTGGCAGTCTCTACGCTGCAATAGCACAGTCTACTATTAGTTTCACAGTTTTTACTCTTCACTTCCAGGTCAGGTAAAGATCTAGGATACAGTTGTCTAGGTAGGAACAGGGATGAACCCATTGCTCAAGGTACTCGTGTAGGTTACAATTAAGGTCACATCAGGTATGACTATATAAAAAGCATTCACATATTACCATAAACTATCAGCATATTTACAACCAAAATCACACTAAATTAAGCATCTCTAAACTGTAAATATTTAGCTATATACAGATTAAAGTCAATGAACCGAAAATGAATTATATATGTATCCTTTCACTTTGATTAATATTACAGTATATTCCACTATAGAGTATATTTGACCCCCGCCCCCCAGATCACATTTAACTCTTTATCATATGAAACAAACTCACAGACTGCTCATTATCATACCATCTTGTAATAACAAAAGCCGGCCGGAGTGGCCGAGCGGTTAAAGGCGCTACAGTCTGGAACCGCACGACCGCTACGGTCGCAGGTTCGAATCCTGCCTCGGGCATGGATGTGTGTGATGTCCTTAGGTTAGTTAGGTTTCAGTAGTTCTAAGTTGTAGGGGACTTATGACCACAGCAGTTGAGTCCCATAGTGCTCATAGCCATTTGAACCATTTTTTTTTGTAATAACAAACTTTTCACAAAACGTCTTTTGTCACAGTGTAACTTGTCCATTTAGTAACACATGTGCATCTTTACCACTGTCCATTTGTTCATCTCATTAGCAAATTCATAAAATCATGATCATGCCTGTAATTCTCAAAGATGCACCCACAAATCAAATACATGCTCTACAGAGTATAACTACAATAACTGGTCAATCACTATTGTAGGAAAGTCAAATTTATTTCGCAGTTTACAGGTACAAGTTATTCCTCAAATAATGTCACTCAATAGGCACATTACATAGAGAAAACTTATACTAGAGAGAATGGATAGTATTTTAAGTAAGAGAGAACTTCATTACAGGTTTATAGATGAGTAAAAGATGTAGCAATTGAAACCTAAACGAAGAAAATAGAATGCTACATAGCTCAGAGACCTAGTGCTCACCATGCACTTCACACAAAAATGTGTCCTCCTGAAGGCTTTTACATCATCTTAATTTTTCTTGGTGTTTGACACTTATTCCACATGGTTTGAAAAAAAAATTGTTTGTGAGGTTTCAAATTAAGTCTGCATTCAAAGTTTTTCACTTTTTCAGGTTTCTCACTAAACACATCTTTGTATTCCCATAACAAACTGCCTAACTGATCTGTCTGTTCTTCATCTAGACTCCCAGCCTCTTTTAGTTTGGTGGCCACTAATTCAGCATACTTGTCTTCACTGCATTTTCTTCATTGTCTTCCTCATTAAAGTAATTTTTTTTCATTTACACCATTATTGGTTGCACAATTTCTCTTACTTGTCTGAGTTTTACTTAAAGGTGCATCAGGTGATTGCTTGATGTCATGCCCCTCTTTTACACACTGTCTACTTTTCCCATAACTGATCTCACTGTAAGCCTGCTGATTGGTTCTACATTCCCAGTTGGAATGCATTTCTTCACAAATAATCTTGATGACTCTTTTTACTCTGTCACTGTCACTATAACCTTCGTAAGCATCCTATAAAGTTTCTAGCATCACATCTAAATCATAATGTCCATCCGCATGTTCCTCATCTGATGATACCTTCCCAGTTTCCACTGGTACAATCTGGTTCTCATATTCTTCACAAATACTAATGACATCATCTTCCTCACCATTAATTAAATCTTCTTTGACTTCCATATACACCATGCTGTCTAATTCCTCCTCCCATTCATCATTGCTACTGTCACATTCACTATCAATATCGCCACACATGCTATTATCTCGAATACTAGGCACTTCTACAACATCTTTACAGTGGTCTGCTGAATTGTTGACAAGTACACCAGTGCAAGTATCATCACATAAGTGCTTAACAATGATAGATTCTTCCTCCGTTAATTTACCTAATTCTAACTCATCAGGATTATTATCAGAACCAACATTTTCTTCGCAAACTGCTTTGCCACACTGATTATATAGACTAGAGATAATTTCCTCCTCTAACGGAACCTCTTCAACATTGTTACAGATGCTATTACTTCCATCTTCAACACTTTTGTTCATACTTTTACAGAATTTACTGTCAGACTGTAATGTGCTAATCTGATGTGCTCTTCTTACATCATTTCTGTCATTTCCACTCCAATATCTTCGATTACTCTGTCCTCTGTAATTATTTTCAATTTTTCCAGGACGGTGGTGTTTAGCCTGTTTTTGGTAGTTATTTCTTGCCCCAAACTGACAAGCTTCCAATGAGGTGTCTGTCAGTTTAAATTGCCTTGTCTTTATTGATGATTATCCAATTGTCTGTTATTATTCTCCCAAGGTCGAACCCTGTTGCCATAGCCTCTGTTCCTATTCCCATTTCTATGGTTGATCTATCTATTATCACTTCTATTGTAACCACTATTATTATTATTCTGATTTTCAGTCACTCGTACCTTGATTCCTGCTCTGATTCCACCCCCCAGATGATTGACTGCCAAATCTGACATTCTTAACCACTCATTTCTCTCAAAGACTCTATCCAGTTTATCTGCGTATCTCAAGAACTGATCTACAGAGTCGTCTGGTCCATAAATCCACTCCCACTGTACTCTTTTTCGGTAATCTTTTTGAGGCAATTTTTTTGTATTTGTTGATCAAAAGGTTTGTCTAAGTGTGCTGATTTCCTCAATTGGTTTTCACAAAAACACTTCAAGCTACCATCACCTTCCCCGTACATTCGACCATTCAAAAACTCATTCTTAATCCTAGCTTGCTCAGATTCTGACCAAAAACTTAGTTAAGAATTTTCTTTCAAGTTCATCATATACATTTTAGAATTAACATTCTGATTGACCCATGAGATTGCTTCCCCATCCAACAATCTCTTAAGAAATTTAATTTTAACATTGTATGTCATGTCATTACTAAAATTATCTTGACAAGACTGTAAAAAATCAACAGGATGCAATTTACCATCTCCTGGAAAGCATTTTATACGTATGCCACCCCATACACAATTAATATTGCTAACAAAATTTCTTTGAGTTACACCCTATAGTAGTTCTACAACTTTCTTACTTCAATCTGCAACATTACTTTTACACAAATATATTTTTTCATCATACTTTAGTTCAACATTACCTATTTGAGTGGAAATGTCTGTAAGTTTTAGCTCAGAGTTCCTTTTGTAAGATTCTACTTTCTCTTCTAACAGTCTCCTAGTCTGAACAACCTCTACTTCAAGTTTAGAATTTTCTACTTCTACACGTTTGTCTGGTTTTTCGAATCTCTCCTTGTGTTTGGACAAGTCTTGTGTGAAATCAGTTTCTAATATCTCTAACCTTCCTTCTACTGCTCCTACACGAGTATTGACTTCACCCTCCCTTGTCTCAACAGTAATTTTTAGTGCTGCCAAACCCTCCTGGATTTCCATTATCTGATAAGTATTTTCACGTCAGAAAAATCATTAGATGAACGTCGGCCGAAGAACCCGAGACAGAAGCCAATAGGCAGTTTGTCAACAAGTGGCCACGAAAGCCTTAACAATTTTGTATTTTCACTTAATTGCTGACTCAAGTGTTGGCTTTGCTGACCAAGATCCTGCCTTATTTTTCCCATGTCTTTCTTTGCTTCTTGCCTAATATGCCCCATCTGCTCTTTCGCTTCTTTCATATTCTGCATTAATAACATTAACAAATCATCTCCGCCTACTCTTCCCTGTGCAATTGGAGTACTCGTGGCGACATTTTCACTGGAACCCTCTCCACCAAAGCTCCGATCTACAGTTTGGTTACTATTGGGCGATGGTTCACTGTTACTTGCTCCTAGGTACTAAGTGTTTTCCATTTCCTCACTCATTTTTACCTTGTCGTTATTGGCCATGTTAAATTTCAAAATATAAAAACTTTCCACACAAATGTTTGTCACTGTCACAAAACTATTCAATTAAAAAGATAAACTGTTACTCGTCTGATGGTTGACGGTGTTGTCTGAGAATCTGGTTCCTTTTATCCACATCAACTCTTTCCTTGCGGCAACATCCATTCGTTCTGTGCGTCCATAACATAAAATTATTCAAGACACTTTATGTTTCGCATTCGTCTTATGTTCACATGAAACAGTCACTTTTTAAACATATTTCCACATTTCAAACATCGATAACAGCACAACTCCACCATTTGTAACAATTCATGTTGAATGTTACTTAAGTTTGTTCTCCATGGTCTATTGATGAATGAATGCGAAATTTTCATGCTTCACAAAATTTATTCACATTAACTGACATCTGAACTGCACAGACTTCACTGATCTCTTTGAGTTCCAAAAGTAACTTCAAAACTGATTCCTCGCAGCATCGCTGCATCGCTTTCTACAGAATTTTAACAATAACTTCCAAAATAAAGCATTATTAATTTTTTACAATTTAGATGTTACAATTTAGATGTGATAAAGCATTATTAATTTTGTACAATTTAGATGATTTACAAAAGTACAGAAACTGATGCTACAGCTGAATAAGGTATAAAATACAATATTGAATGACAGTCTTTTATAGTCATATCTTTAGTTTTCAATAAGAAAATCATTCTGAACTTTAAATACAATAATCTCTCATATTTTTTTAGTTACATAATTAATTACAGTTTGGATTTGGTTGCTAATATTTAATGGTAGTACAGAGCTCGTGCTTTATCCTATGACATACATAAAATTCACAAATAAGGTCTAAAATTCTGGAAATTGGGAAACTGTGAAATGTAAACAAATGGAGAGTTAATTAGATGAAGACATAAAAATAAATAAGAAATGAAAATACATCGCTTGTCAAGATAGTGAGGTCTTCTGTTACTAGATATTTAGATTACCAATTTGTTAATTAGAAGTATTGATTTTTCATGGTAACATCTCTGCAATATCTAGTAATTTATTCCTAAGGATTTATTACTTCAATTTCTTGATTAGTTACTTAATTTAGTATATGTACATAGTCTTATCAATGAGAACAATCCACTGATAATTATGACAATGCACATCCTTCAAGAACATTCCACACACTTTCACAATGAATATCAAATTTTTTATCAAATAGGACAGAATGATATGTGTAAAGACACACATACAAGGCCGTAGGAAGTACAGAACTGTCCAATAACTAAAAAGATGGTATCAGACATTTCATATGAATTTTGGGGAACGCTATATCATTATAATCTCTTGAAAGTCGACTGTACCTACACGAATACAGTCATACACGAGTGTGGGAATGAATCCACCCACATCTTTGAGTTTTCTCCATAGATTTCTAATCGCACACTCAGTGGATAGGTAACTTCCTGTCTAGCTTTCAAGTAGAATACTGAAACATTGTTTTATGTACTACATATGCTGTTCAATGCCTCCCTCAAATCACATGGCATTTGGTTTGCCTATCTATATCGAAAAAAATATGTATTCAGTGTCTATGTCAGAATGGATTAAAAAGTGTTCACACATATGATACATTAATAAACAGAGCTAAACGCAATGAAAAAAGAAATGAATTAGTAATGTAATACACACATTTATACTTAAGATATCTGAAAGTAACATTGACTTGTAGTTAGTATATTGAAAGAAATTATGTATAAAAGGAAGACAAATTGGACTGCACTGATGCACCATCAGACAAATGCCTACAAAATGGGACATGGACCACAGTCCATGATGTAATCACATAAGAATTCTGTGTTTAACATATACTTGTTTTTTGTTTGACAAATGAAATTTCAAAATACTATTCCTAATATCTACAGCATACATCAATAAATTAAGTCCTCACTCAATTTACCACAACAGTTGTGACTTTACCTGAAAGAGTTCATGAGAGTTAAATTAAATCACTTTCTGCAAAGTACACGAGAATAATAATAATAATATTTAACACTAAAAGCGTTCCAAAATACGAAATCTCTCACTAGATATATAATGGCATTGTCATATTTCAAAATTATGAAAGGATCTACCCATTTAGTCAAATGTATCAAAATCTAAAGCACAAATCCATTACATAACAGAATTACATAGTTGTATTACCTGAAAATATAGTGTGGCAGAGACTTGGACTCTGTCAACAGATAAGACAGAACTTTAGAAATCGCATCATTTTACTTACCACATCCCTGAAAAAGGAAAAACAAAAAAAAGTTACTTATGGATCATGTCTACAAGCCTTCAGTACAGTGATGCTGCATAATCCAGACAACTTCTTAGATTTAGGATACACAAGTCTGCGTGCATTAGGATGCAGATTTTCAACAATTTAGAATGGTCCTATATAAATATCGAAAAATTTCTTTATCTCAGATGTCAACACTTCAGATTTCTCTTTGGCTTTCACCCACACAACATCTCCATCCTCAAACTTAGAAAATCTAACTTTACCATCATGTCTCTGCTTTCTCCTATCCCCCTGCTTTTTCATCATCTCCCTGACCCACTATTCTCTCTCCTGCAGTGACATAATTTTACATGGCGGAAATTCTACATGATCAGAAATAAAGCTAACTGGTCTGTGATTAAATAAGATTTCAAATTGTGAAAAACCTCTTGAATAATGTTGTAAGCTTTTCACAATATACTCAAAATTGCTGACATAATCTACCCAACTTGTGTCATTCTTACTACAATATGTTCTAAACAGTCTTCCAATTTCATTCAAATATCTTTCCTCAGAATTACTCGACAGATGGGACACAGAGGTTAGACTACGCCTTATTTTTACATGATTGACAAAATTTTTCCAAGCTTGTGATGTAAACTAAGAACCATTGTGAGATAAATTTTTTTAGGGATACCCACCTGATGAAAATATGTGTTTTGAAACTTAGAAATGATTTGCTTACTGGTAGCTTTCTTATGAGGAAACAGCTTTAAGAACTTTGAAAATACATCAACCACCACAAAAACATAACAAAATCCATTCTTAGACTGAGGCAAAGATCTATAGATGTCAACAGACATGAGGTCTAGGTCACTATTAGGCAGTATGTTTTGCATTTGATCTCTACTTGTTTGATTACTTACCTTCACTCTTTGACATCTATCACAGCTGCAATCTTCTTCTTGACTCTTCTCCCAATTTAATTATTTATTTATTCTCCGTGGACAAGTACAAGGATTTGTTTTGGATATTTACATATTGATCATTTCCCCGTATAACAATGTGGGAAACAATTATATATGATAGGTCTAACAGATAAGAAATTATGTTGCTATTTTTTTTACATGTAAATACTATTTATACAAATGAAAGTATTCTACTCCTCTGAGAGGAATTCCTTAATACTATAAAAACACTTATTGCTGAGGAACTCCTTCAAGGCAATTTCAAAGCAGCTTCCATTTAAGCTTTTTAAATTTTTTGGAAGTTTGTTATAAAATTTTATCCCTATGTAATAGGGGCTCTTGTCTGCACTTTTTGTATTATTTCTTTCCAGGTGATATTCATAATCCCTCATAGTATTGTACATGTGCACTTCTCTATTTAAGTGATTGTACTGCTTGTATTTTAGTATCAGCTGAACAGTTTTATAAATATATAGTGATGGGAGTGTTAGTGGTTTTTTAATTTTAAAAATTGCTTTTTAAGACTCATTATATCTAAGCTTACACATGACCCTAACTGCCTTCTTTTGAAGGATGAATACCCTATTTACATGCTTGGCGGCAGCACACCCCTATACTTCAATTCCATATTTGAGTATGGATACACTAAAGCATAGTAGATTATACTCATTTGCTCATATTTAAGAAATTGTGACATTGTCCATACTGCATAAATTGATTTGCTAAGTTTTTGGCATAAGAAATCGATATGATGCTCCCAAGAGAGATGCTGATCTAGCATTATGCCAAGGAAGGAAGTTTTGTCTTTCAATTTTATTTCTGAATCATCATCAGTCACAACACCCCATTGCATTTCATCTTGTTTGTGGTGTATTTGAAATTCCATTAGATTTGTTTTATTGATGTTTAAGCTTAAGTGATTGTTTTGGAAGTAGTTCTTCAATCCAAATAAGACATCAGAACAATTTTGGGGCAAACATTCTCGTTGGTTCCCCAGTTAACAACGGTTGTGTCATCTGCATAGTTAAATATCTTGCTGTTGTGTTCCGTGGGCAGATCATTAACATATACTATGAGCAATAAAGGACCCAGGATAAATTTAGGAACAAACATGCCACCCTTTCTTTTTCATCTAATTTCATAAGTATCATATGTACTACATCACATATGGCAGATGATGTTGAATAGCTTTTCCTAAAACCATGTTGGGTTTCTCATAGCACTTTTTCTTTGACAAGAAAGTTTTCTAACTGTTGTGAAATAATGTTTTCTAATACTTTGTTTGTTGTTATTGTGGTCTTCAGTCCTGAGACTGGTTTGATGCAGCTCTCCATGCTACTCTATCCTGTGCAAGCTTCTTCATCTCCCAGTACCTACTGCAACCTACATCCTTCTGAATCTGCTTAGTGTATGCATCTCTTGGTCTCCCCCTACGATTTTTACCCTCCACGCTGCCCTCCAATACTAAATTGGTGATCCCTTGATGCCTCAGAACATGTCCTACCAACCGATCCCTTCTTCTGGTCAAGTTGTGCCACAAACTCCTCTTCTCCCCAATCCTATTCAGTACCTCCTCATTAGTTATGTGATCTACCCACCTAATCTTCAGCATTCTTCTGTAGCACCACATTTCGAAAGCTTCTATTCTCTTCTTGTCCAAACTATTTATCGTCCATGTTTCACTTCCATACATGGCTACACTCCATACAAATACTTTCAGAAAAGACTTCCTGACACTTAAATCTATACTCGATGTTAACAAATTTCTCTTCTTCAGAAACGCTTTCCTTGCCATTGCCAGTCTACATTTTATATCCTCTCTACTTCGACCATCATCAGTTATTTTGCTCCCCAAATAGCAAAACTCCTTTACTACTTTAAGTGTCTCATTTCCTAATCTAATACCCTCAACATCACCCGACTTAATTCGACTACATTCCATTATCCTCGTTTTGCTTTTGTCGATGTTCATCTTATATCCTCCCTTCAAGACACCATCCATTCCATTCAACTGCTCTTCCAAGTCCTTTGCTGTCTCTGACAGAATTACAATGTCATCGGCGAACCTCAAAGTTTTTATTTCTTCTCCATGGATTTTAATACATACACCGAATTTTTCTTTTGTTTTCTTTACTGCTTGCTCAATATACAGATTGAATAACATCGGGGAGAGGCTACAACCCTGTCTTACTCCCTTCCCAACCACTGCTTCCCTTTCATGTCCCTCGACTCTTATAACTGCCATCTGGTTTCTGTACAAATTGTAAATAGCCTTTCGCTCCCTGTATTTTACCCCTGCCACCTTTAGAATTTGAAAGAGAGTATTCCAGTCAACATTGTCAAAAGCTTTCTCTAAGTCTACAAATGCTAGAAACGTAGGTTTGCCTTTCCTTAATCTTTCTCCTAAGATAAGTCGTAAGGTCAGTATTGCCTCACGTGTCCCAGTATTTCTACGGAATCCAAACTGATCTTCCCCGAGGTCGGCTTCTACTAGTTTTTCCATTCGTCTGTAAAGAATTCGTGTTAGTATTTTGCAGCTGTGGCTTATTAAACTGATTGTTCGGTAATTTTCACATCTGTCAACACCTGCTTTCTTTGGGATTGGAATTATTATATTCTTCTTGAAGTCTGAGGGTATTTCGCCTGTTTCATACATCTTGCTCACCAGATGGTAGAGTTTTGTCAGGACTGGCTCTCCCAAGGCCGTCAGTAGTTCCAATGGAATGTTGTCTACTCCGGGGGCCTTGTTTCGACTCAGGTCTTTCAGTGCTCTGTCAAACTCTTCACGCAGTATCGTATCTCCCATTTCATCTTCATCTACATCCTCTTCCATTTCCATAATATTGTCCTCAAGTACATCGCCCTTGTATAGACCCTCTATATACTCCTTCCACCTTTCTGCTTTCCCTTCTTTGCTTAGAACTGGGTTTCCATCTGAGCTCTTGATGTTCATACAAGTGGTTCTCTTATCTCCAAAGGTCTCTTTAATTTTCCTGTAGGCAGTATCTATCTTACCCCTAGTAAGATAAGCCTCTACATCCTTACATTTGTCCTCTAGCCATCCCTGCTTAGCCATTTTGCACTTCCTGTCGATCTCATTTTTGAGACGTTTGTATTCCTTTTTGCCTGCTTCATTTACTGCATTTTTATATTTTCTCCTTTCATCAATTAAATTCAATATTTCTTCTGTTACCCAAGGATTTCTACTAGCCCTCGTCTTTTTACCTACTTGATACTCTGCTGCCTTCACTACTTCATCCCTCAAAGCTACCCATTCTTCTTCTACTGTATTTCTTTCCCCCATTCCTGTCAATTGTTCCCTTATGCTCTCCCTGAAACTCTGTACAACCTCTGGTTCTTTCAGTTTATCCAGGTCCCATCTCCTTAAATTCCCACCTTTTTGCAGTTTTTTCAGTTTTAATCTACAGGTCATAACCAATAGATTGTGGTCAGATTCCACATCTGCCCCTGGAAATGTCTTACAATTTAAAACCTGGTTCCTAAATCTCTGTCTTACCATTATATAATCAATCTGATACCTTTTAGTATCTCCAGGGTTCTTCCATGTATACAACCTTCTATCATGATTCTTAAACCAAGTGTTAGCTATGATTAAATTGTGCTCTGTGCAAAATTCTACCAGGCGGCTTCCTCTTTCATTTCTTAGCCCCAATCCATATTCACCTACTATGTTTCCTTCTCTCCCTTTTCCTACACTGGAATTCCAGTCACCCGTAACTATTAAATTTTCATCTCCCTTCACAATCTGAATAATTTCTTTTATTTCATCATACATTTCTTCAATTTCTTCGTCATCTGCAGAGGTAGTTGGCATATAAACTTGTACTACTGTAGTAGGTGTGGGCTTCGTATCTATCTTGGCCACAATAATGCGTTCACTAAGCTGTTTGTAGTAGCTTACCCGCGTTCCTATTTTCCTATTCATTATTAAACCTACTCCTGCATTACCCCTATTTGACTTTGTATTTATAACCCTGTAGTCACCTGACCAGAAGTCTTGTTCCTCCTGCCACCGAACTTCACTAATTCCCACTATATCTAACTTTAACCTATCCATTTCCCTTTTCAAATTTTCTAACCTACCTGCCCGATTAAGGGACCTGACATTCCACGCTCCGATCCGTAGAACGCCAGTTTTCTTTTTCCTGATAACGACATCCTCTTGAGTAGTCCCCGCCCGGAGATCCGAATGGGGGACTATTTTACCTCCGGAATATTTTACCCAAGAGGACGCCATCATCATTTAATCATACAGTAAAGCTGCATGCCCTCGGGAAAAATTACGGCCGTAGTTTCCCCTTGCTTTCAGCCGTTCGCAGTACCAGCACAGCAAGGCCGTTTTGGTTATTGTTACAAGGCCAGATCAGTCAATCATCCAGACTGTTGCCCTTGCAGCTACTGAAAAGGCTGCTGCCCCTCTTCAGGAACCACACGTTTGTCTGGCCTCTCAACAGATACCCCTCCGTTATGGTTGTACCTACGGTACGGCTATCTGTATCGATGAGGCACGCAAGCCTCCCCACCAACGGCAAGGTCCATGGTTCATGGGGGGGGATTGGAATTAAGCTAATGGGTCCGTAGTTTTCGACTTTGTCGATACTACCTTTTTTGTGCAATGGCTTGACTGTTGTATATTTTAATTCAGATGGAAACACACCTTTATTCAAACTTTCATTGAATGACATCCAAGGAAATCGACTCCGGTCTAGGCATCCTCCACTAAAGACCGCACAGGCACTGCACCAAACCAACATTAAAATAAATGACTGATGGAAAGAGGAATGGGAGAGCAGAACAGCAGTAAACTGCCACAGTATGCCATGCATCTTTAGTAAACCAAAAGGATTTGATTGCCCTCACAAAGTTTGGTCCACTCTTAATCGCATCAGAACCAACTGTGGTAGATGCGCCGACTCCTTACACAGATGGGGTAAACTTCCTTCGGCCGCTTGCGACTGTGGTGCTGAGAGACAGATGTTCAAACACATCGTGCAGGAATGCCCACTAAGGGCATATGAGGGTGACCCACGGGATTTCCTAATGGGGACCCAAGAGGCAATCGACTATACATTATCTAAGCTGGACATTTGTTTGTGATTTCTCTTCTGTGAGTGTAAATTTACAATTGGTGGTGTCCATATATACAAACTGTTATTTATGGTTCTGTTTATATATATGTCTTTTTTTAAATCGTGTTGTTTCTGTAATTTTTACTCTGATGTTATGAGCCATACACTAAATAAATTAATAAATTCATTGAAGAGGTGGACCAGAACAGGTATGAGTGAATGTTTGCATCGTTTTAATATAATGGAGGAGATTTGTTTTGTAGTTTATTTATTATTCCCTCTACTTCAGTTATATCCGTTTCATACATAAACACTGATTTTTGTACCTGGTAAGGAGTTCTGTAGTAATCAGTATCAGAGGTCACACACATGTTACCTGAACTTATAAAGGGGCATTAAAAACATTGCTGATCTTATATGGATCTGAAATATTTACATTATCAGACGTTAGTTGGATATTATTGATACTAGGCTGTTTTTTCTGCTGATTCTCTCATTTCCACAGTTCGATACTGATTTGCTTATGTTATTTGAAGTAGCAATTTTTTGCTGTATAGTTTGCTTTTTGTATACATTCAGTGCTTGTTCATAGGCTTTTCAACATGTTTGGTAGTTGTCTCTAGTTGATGTGTCCTGGAACTCTCTATATATTTTCCAAATAATAAACATTTTCTTCTTCAGCTGTTTTACTTCTGAATTAAGTCTTATACCGTTTTGAGTATGTTTCTTTTTGAAAGTAACTGGACATGTTACGTTGAAATGGGCAAAGAAAGTGTTATCAAAGTTAGTCCATTTGTCTGCAACATTTTCTGCGCAATATATGTCATTCTATGTCTCAGATTGCAGTGCAGACAACAACTCCTCTAAACATTATTCCTTTTTACATCTTATTTCAATCGTCTCATATGTACTTTGTGAATGGTACATATTCAGTATTTCCACTATCTGGCAAAGATGATCAGAGAGGTGAAGATTTATTATGTCAACCCTGCAGTTATCTAAGTTGGTGTAAGAGTGATCTATACAGCTAGAGGAGTCTTTAGTTGGTCTGGTTGGCCCATTAACCCCGTCTGACAAATTATAGCTACACAGAATTTCATTTACTTTTTCATAATCTTTAGTATACTTTGAGGAATCTGCATTAAACTCACCAGCTATAACAATACCTATGTTCTTGTACTTATTACATACAATTTCTATCATTTTATCCATGTTTTGTAAGAAGTCCACAATACTACTAGGAGATCTGTACAGACATATAACAATCAGGGGCACTTTGTTTACCAACAGCTTTATTGCTGAAATTTCACATGTCATTTCCACACTAAGTTCTGTGATAAAATGCAGTTTTGTGACATATGGATGGTCTTTACAGTATATGGCAACTCCCCCAATTTTATGTTCTCTTTGGCAGAAATTACTACTCAGAGTATAGTTGTCGAATTTAGTCATTGTAATTAAAGTATTAGACAATTCATGTTCTGTAAGAATAACTACATTTGCATCTTCCTTATTTAGTGCTTATTTCCATCTTCCTCATTTAGTGCTTACTGTAACTGTATGCATGTTTGCTTAGGTACTGAATGTCTTGATGTAACACTTTGACACCTGTTTTTTTGTTTTGTTTCTTGAAGACGTTCCTCCAGAAAAACTGCATTCTCACAACTTTGTGATGTCTTAGGTGCAGAAATGTGGACATTTTTCTGTTTAAATAGTTTACTATCCCCATCAGGATATATTAGTTTCCCTCGTTTATGATTTTGCAAACGTCCATATACATTTTACTTACAGCTGCAGAACCTAGTCTGTTCGAATTAAAACCATCCCTTACTAGACATTTATAATTTAAAAATTTATTACGATCGATGAATATTGCTCCAAGTCTGTTGCACTGCTCTCTCACACCACTGTTTATTTTGAAAATGTACTTTTCACGTACAGACCTATTTACAATGCCACTAATTATTATTTTCGACGAAGGATAAGCACTTTTTACCGTACGAATCAGGTTTCTGGCTTCATTGATAAGTTCTTCTTCACTGCTATTTCGAATAGAATTCGTCCCAACAAGGATGAAAACGCCTTTGTGATGCATGGCTTCCGCTGCATTTGTTCCCACATTCTGTTTCGCTGTCGAAATATTTGTAATATCTTTACTGAGTTGGTATGTTCTAATTCCAGGGAGAACATCGATTTTGCAGTCTGGTACTACTATATTTTTTAACAGCAAGCCGCCTATTATCAGATAATTTTTAGGTCGTATGTTTTCATCAGATGTTTTTATCGCTTTAGTATTAACCTTGTTTCTCTTTTTCTATAATTAACTGTCTTCCATTTGTACTTCGAGACTGATTTCCCGACTAGTGCTTCATTTGCCGTCTTCTCGTCAGATACACAGCCTACTATTTGTTTACTGTAACAATCACACGGGTTTGGTTCTTGTTTTTTGCAGACACACGACTTTGATTCGGTTACTAGATTGGCATTTCTTTCCTTTAGAGCTGACACTTCCTTATTAAGAGTTCCTACGTCACTCTGCAGAAGTTTTATAAATTCATCTTTTGAGTTCTCTGCACTTTGTAATTCTGCCGTTTCTCTGTGTAGACAGTCACTGCATGTCCAAGGACAGTCGTCCTTCATGAATTTTAGTGACACTTCCGCACGTTTTTCCTATGTCACTCTGCAGTAGTTTTATAATTTTGTAGCGGGACTTTGAATTTCGCCGCACTACACTCGTTCCCTCAGATAAAAATATCCCGTCGCAGCGGTATGAGCGCTCGATGGCAGAGAAAATACCAAAATTGTAACCTTTTTGTTTTCTATCCGTTTTCAATTGTCTCTTGTTAGCCGAAGCTGAAGGCAGACGTGATCTGATGAAGATGTTAAACAAAACTTATTAGCTAGTCTTGATCTGATTTTAATGTGTAGACATGTTGTGGAAGTTGTTCAGAAATTCGGATGATGGAAGTAGCGAAGTAAATTAAATTGCATACGGTATCAAGATGATTTTAATTGGTATACATTAGTGGTTCCTGGACTATTGCAAGATTTCGGAGCAGACTTTTCATGCAGAAATGAAGGAGATTTTTGAAGACCTGGACGCCGCACGAAAGAAGACATGTTAACCTGGTAAAGAATGAACTCAAAGCTACGCCATTTACCCCTGTTAGTTACATTCTGTTATTCTCTGTTTCTTTTCAGTAAGTTTTGTAGTGGAAATTGGTTTAACTTTTGCTCAAAAACGCCACAAGGACCACCCCAACTATAGCCTTTCTGGAATACGAAGTCCGATTTGCATTTCATTCTTTCCTTTTTTCACGGTCAGTAACGATTTTAAAAAACCCATTTTCACTTACGATTTCTTCCCACATTTGCAACCTTTTTTTCTTTTTCTCTTCTCTCACTTTTTTTTTATTAACCACTACAACTGGCGACCGTGACAGGACGCAATTTACGGATGTGTCGTTTTTGAGCAAATTTGAAACTTTAATTTGTATTTTTTCCCAACAGAGAATAACCAAAAATCCTGAACTTTAAAGGGTAACTAAAACACCAACTTTATTGTACCTAAGCAAATGATTATGCAACAATATTGTAAAGAATTTTTGTAACTAATTCAATGTTTTTCTTTGCATAGCATATATTGATGGAAAACTTATTTTGAGACCTTTTGGTGATTATCCGATGGAGATGTATTAAGAAAATCCATATTTTGACGAATACGATTTACGCAGAAGTGATTGACCAGCCGCTGCAGGACAGAAAATTTAATGGTGAGTCACACAATTATGTTTCATTCAAACATTCAATAGCCAACTGCAAAATCCATTTTTCCCTTTCCACGCATCCTGTAGCTTTCTTCTAGATTTTTCCAAAATTATCTATCTCTATTGTAGTTTGTGGTAATTATAGTATTGTTGTAGCATATGAAGAACGTGAATTTGACCGCCAAACAGTCATTTGTTACGAAAAATTTTGTCCGCCCTGCTGCATCTTTCTCAACCATTGTTTGCAATAGAGCAATCATTTACATTGACGAGAAAACATTCAACCTAAATTTGAGTCAAATCTTTATTAATCAGACTCATATTATTCCCTTTTTGACTTACTATTATACATCCTATTACAATGGAACGTGGTAAGGTAGAGATAGTTTCGGCAGATGAGTTAAGTGAACTAGATTCATCGTGCAACCAACAAGAAAGTCCGCGTTTCCCTCCATGGACGAGTTCACAGATCAATGCAATGATTTTGCCTCAAACTCGCAACATTTGTGATAATACACAGATGGCGACTTTAAATGACGAAATGTGGAATGGACGCGAGACTAGACAGTCAGCGCCATTGTTAACATCAATGAGACAAATTCAGCAATGTGACACAAATCGGACACAGGAAACTGACAAACTGGACCGACTATTAGAGTTATTTGCAGACATGAAACGAGACGTTAGTCAGAAAATTGACATATTAAACCATATTATGACCGAAAATTTTGAACGGTCAACAAAACAAATGACAGAATTAAATAACACCACTCAACAGCTCAGCCAGCGATTTGAGACACTGTCCGATCGAGTCACTAAACAGGAAGAAACCTTGGTTACATTCACACACGAAACAAAACACAATATCACCCGATGTGAGAATCAGTTAACTCAAATAGTTAATGTGCAGCAGGAAGTGAACATTCGTGTGGAAGAGTTAGCTCAGGCCCACACTTCAGCTATCTCCACCCAAGAAAAGCTGACTGAAGAAGTGGCAAATATTACCCAACAACTCACAATGGTAGTTCTTGAACAAACCAACCCCAAAGAAAAGATAGAAAAATTAGAAGACCGAGCGGACCTCGCGTCACTAAACAACGACACCAACATGGCCGAAAGAATTGTACATGAATGTAAATTGTGTGACGACTATCTGGAGAAAAAACTTGAAACAATTACACAGGACATACTTTCAAAAGCAAAGACACATGTTAAAGACGAGACAAAATACATAGAAGACGAAGTGACAAAATTACGAGATAATGTTGTGCCATGTTTGGTGATTGGTGCAAACGCATCGCTAGGAAACGACAAAACAGCTAAAACCATGGCTAATGACACAGACAGAACACCTATTGTGAAATCACCTATTTCCAATCAAAATTACAATGTGGAGCTTTCTTTTCCACCAAACGAGCAATATTACGGTATGACACCTAGAGTAGCAAGTGACACAAACTACGTCAATACAGTTATGCCAACCGGCATGGCCGATGACACGTTTGTAAGACATGGGTATTTCCAGACATTTTCCAGTGAGGACAAGCACAAAGTCCACCCTATTGTGTTTATTAGATCATTTGACGGTGTTTTTCCACGTAGTTGGTCAGAAGTCGATAAAATCAGATACGTCACCAATCTCATGAGAGGACGAGCAGCTAAGTGGGGTGCTGCCGCTATGAAACGGCAGTGCCTTACCTTTGAACAGTTCGAACAAGCCTTCTTGGACGAATTCTGGCCCGAGAATGAGCAACAGAGTCTAAGGAGAGAAGTGTGCAACCCCGAGACCTATGACCCTAAAAAAGAGACGTTAAGACAATACTTTGAGAGGTACCTAGACAAGACACTGTACTGGTCCAAACCAGCCGACTTGCCAGCGATAATTGACACTTTAAAGAGCCACTTACCCTTTCCATACCGAGACAGATTAATAGGAGTACCGGAGAATGATGTTAAGACTTTCTTAAACTTCTTAGATCAAATGGATGTAGTTTACAGAGGCGATTCACGCCATTCAAATTTTATTCATATTAGTAACCAAAATCAGCACCCACCCCAAAGGAACCGTAGTGACGGTGGTTGGTGGAACCATCCGTCCGCGCCGTGACACAATACGATGCCTGCGCGCGAAACATATTCAAATGGAAACGTGTATGACAGTAGGAACAACCGCAGAAATTCGTGGAATAATAATAATAACAATAATTATCACCCATATCAAAATGGTAACTACAAGCAAAATGAAAATTACAGACAGTACAACAACAACAACAACAATAGGAGACGTGAGAATAACCAGTACAACCCGGGCAACTTTGACAGGAACATGACATATAACAGACATAATTACCACCAAAACAATAACAATCCCAACAATCACCGACAGAATATGTGGAACACACAAAATTAACGCATGACAAATCATAACCCTCCACGGAATCCGCCCCCGTTCCCCAGTACAGTTATGCACTCCCCGCCATGAAGTGGCAATAACAATTGCGGCGCGCCATCAGCTGACGCGTCGGCCGGAATGTAAACATAGTGGAGCTGGTCAATGAACCCGGCCAAACACAGCAGACGACGGAAAACAGTCGACGACCGAGCTAAGCGTTTGTGCTTCGGTCGTGAGGTGTTGTAAGAGCGCAACGGCTGAGACGGTTTGTTTCCTCAGGTACGACGACAAAATGACAGCAGAACAGGAATTAACGAACCTATCAGGTTGATGACCTCGTTCTTTTGCGTTCACATCTCAAGGCTACAAAATTAAAACAACTGAACAGAAAATGGCAGCTATTATATTCAGGTCCTTTCAGAATAGCAAGCATACCTCACCCAGGTTGTTACTCCCTAGAATACCCGTTATCTCACAAGCCGAGGGAGCTGCATCCCCACAGACATTTGAAACCCTTTGTGCACTAAAACAACATAATATAATGATAATTAAGTTGAACATGAGCAAGTTGCTGTGAAAACGAGATCATAAATATTTGTATTGAATACACGAACATTAAGTTATACAGCCTAAGAACACAAACATTCATTAATGGAAATTATATACTGCAGTTACACTTGTACACATAATTATGAAAAGAAGGTAAACCCAGGTGAGTACACTTACTGAATGAGAAAAGATATTCATATAGGAATGAGGTCTACACAGGTTACATTGGTTGTTAATTGTAAATTATAAGGTGAATCAACAACTAGTTAATTATTTCAAGGCACTATAATGAGAGGAAATAATAGCTATTGAGATCAGCAATGACGTAGGTATGTAGCAGAATGAATGAGGACGTAAGAATGTATGATCAGTATGAATGAGTTAATATTTAAGTTAATATAAGAAGGTAAGTTACTGTGAAGTAGTTGATGGAGACAAGAGATTATTTGAGGAAAATATTATTGGATGTTTATGAGAATGGAAGTGCCCCACGTATGTGATATATTAATGTTTGATGAGGAATATGTTTAATGTATAAGGATATATGTATTATGATGAATATGTGAGTAAGGAATGAGTGAGAATGTTTGGTAATATTGTGCTACATAGAGAAGTGAGTAAACAGTCTACATCTTTAAGATTACATAAGAATTTCAGTTTGAGAGAAAACATTTGTGATGAGTTAAAACACGTGAGTACAAGGCGTTAAAGGTGAATCTATTTACAGTGCCCTTGAAGATGAACGAATGCAAGAAAAGCAGAGTGAACATAATGATGATTACAGCTGTGGAAAGAAGTGTAATAAGAATGTAACTTGGAAACACATTAGCCTTAATTTATTTCAGAAGTGTAACTTAGTAACCTTTCGTTAAGTTTTGTTAAGCCATTCTGTGGAAGAAAACATTTATAGTTCGTGTTCAGACAGGAGAATGATATTTTAAGGAACTTAAGTTGGAAGAAATATAGTTTTTACACAGCCATCATGTGAATACATTTGTATAATTTTTTTTTTACGAAAGTGAAGCAAAAAAGTAGGAGAGTTATTAAGGCTGTTTTTGCGACTCGTAAAACACCTCCACTTAAGCGAACAGATGAGAAAATTACATCTATGTTGAAGACAACATTTGACTTTTCCGGCTATGCAAGGTAAGTGCAAAGGAGAAGTGAATACCTGTGCAGCCGACGTCGAGCAATGGACACTGAGAAAGAGACATTTTACTGTCAATTATAATACTATGTTCTTTACTTATGTTTTATAGAAAGAAATGTATATACACAACATACATAATGTTTAACCTTCATTAAAGTGGAAGAAAGTTCATGGTTGAACTCGTGAGAGGAAATTTGATATGTCATTATATAATACACATTATGAGAGAGACAATCTCTGAGATACATTTTCCATTTGTATAGGCGGTATTCACAAGAAGTGGAGATATTGAGGAAGTACTGAGCAGATATGTGATTCACTCATGCAAGGATTTGTTAAGGTATAATACACTAAGTCATATGAACAATCACAACACAAACAGAGAATCTGTCATGATGTTACACTACACCGACTTGATGTAAGGACATTTACATTTACCCATGATTTGGTAAATTGTAAGCACCTCCTTTCACACACCCCTTGAAGGTGATGCAAATGTTATAATGTATAATGTTCTTTTTTTATGTAGTAGCTGTAGGATTTGGTAGTTTATAGGTAGTGAATAGTTTCTTCCAGTCTATCTTTCTTTCTTTCTCCATTATCCTACCACCTCCTGCAGCTGGGTATTGTTTGTTTGTGGAATGTAAGAATATATTGTGTGACAGTAATCTTTCAAGTGTGAATAGAAAGACATGAATATTGATGGCATTACAAGCCTGGTCAACCACTAGCTAGCCAAGATATGGAATCAAAAGAAAGAGATAAATAATAAATGAAGGAAAGCCCATGCTTTAAGTATTACGTCTGATATCCCTTGGCACGCCAAAACCTGAATAAAAAGAAATTAATACCCCAATAAAAGAAAGCCAATGGGACTTAGTATAATTTTTTAGTGTAAATATTTCACATGCAGATTCTTGTAAATTTATATGTATTTGTATATGTGTTAAAGCTTTGCATATTGTCAACATATTTTCAACTGTGACCACGAAATGTAAGCTTTCATAATTAACGATGTAAACATGCTTGGACAAAGTGAACTTTGTTAAAATGTAAATATGGAAAAAAGTGTTGCAAACTGTGTTAAACTATGAACGTTATAAACGACGAATTTTGTGTTATTTGTGAAACTTATGGTGCATAAACCAAATAACTGTTTGTAAATCGATATAAACTGCAATTTACTTCGACGATTATGAGGATTTTCACACTGCAATTGAACGTTTGTTGGCGAGTGTAAACAACGTGATGATACACCTACCTTTGCGAACATTGACGCCATTGTTACTGGCCGGCCTTCAGATGCTTTGGAGACAATAAACTCAGCACCTTTCGTAGGCGATGCGGAGGCTAAAAGCTACATCGACCATATATGCCCCGGGAACAATAGTCATGAAAACGCACAAGGACCTGGAGTGTTGTGTCGTAACAGAAGACATGGACGTTGCTTCAGATCACGCACTCGCTCAATCTTATGGGGTCACCGGACTTAACACGCCATTTATGCTGGAATAACAACTTGTAATGAACACTATGTGAGAGTGAATACTGTTGAAGACTGTCATAACACAGCGATTTTGAAACAGCCGCATGCGAAATTCGGTGATGCTACTGTGCATGCGCAAAGACTATGTGCTGCCAGAGGTGCATTGGGAAACCAACGCTGGGAGCACACAACATTAACTGCTCTGGCGAACAGCTTGTTCACACAAACTGTATGTATATATATATTAATTGTGTAAAAAGGATTCAAACTGTAATAATTGTATTTAGTATATAGGTTTAGAAAGTAAGTGTTGGTTAAGATTATCCCCTATGGATGCACGTGGCCTTTCCAATGAAAATATACATGTATTGACTTTTAGGTTTGCTAGCCTGCTACGCTAAGTGTTTTAGCGTGACAGTCGAGGGGGCGATGTAGCGGGACTTTGAATTTCGCCGCGCTACACTCGTTCCCTCAGATAAAAATATCCCGTTGCAGCGGTATGAGCGCTCGACGGCAGAGAAAATACCAAAATTGTAACCTTTTTGTTTTCTATCCGTTTTCAATTGTCTCTTGTTAGCCGAAGCTGAAGGCAGACGTGATCTGATGAAGATGTTAAACAAAACTTATTAGCTAGTCTTGATCTGATTTTAATGTGTAGACATGTTGTGGAAGTTGTTCAGAAATTCGGATGATGGAAGTAGCGAAGTAAATTAAATTGCATACGGTATCAAGATGATTTTAATTGGTATACATTAGTGGTTCCTGGACTATTGCAAGATTTCAGAGCAGACTTTTCACGCAGAAATGAAGGAGATTTTTGAAGACCTGGACGCCGCACAAAAGAAGACATGTTAACCTGGTAAAGAATGAACTCAAAGCTACGCCATTTACCCCTGTCAGTTACATTCTGTTATTCTCTGTTTCTTTTCAGTAAGTTTTGTAGTGGAAATTGGTTTAACTTTTGCTCAAAAACGCCACAAGGACCACCCCAACTATAGCCTTTCTGGAATACGAAGTCCGATTTGCATTTCATTCTTTCCTTTTTTCACGGTCATTAACGATTTTAAAAAACCCATTTTCACTTACGATTTCTTCCCACATTTGCAACCTTTTTTTCTTTTTCTCTTCTCTCACTTTTCTTTTTTTTTATTAACCACTACAATTTCATCTTTTGAATTCTCTGCACTTCGTAATACTGTCATTTCTCTGTGTAAATAGTCACTGCATGTCCAAGGACAGTCGTCCTTCATGAATTTTGGTGTCACTTCCGCATGTTTACATGTAGCAAGAAATAGCGGTTTACACACAAGATGCCTTTGATAACACGTTTTTTGCACTTCTTACACAATGAACTGTTAAACTTTTGACTTTTTGAAACGAGCACTCTGTCACTACACTGTTTCCTTGACGCCATCTTGACTTCTCATGTCTTATGTTATAAAAGTAGATATTTACCTGAATCTTTTATGTACATTTGGATGATCTGCAATGACCAAAACTCTCATGTGCATAAGTAATTAAAGTTTCAATTATCGTTCCAGCCAATACAAATTTTCAATCACCTCAGTCAGTCTTATGTCTCTTGAATAAAATAATCTTGTGTACCTTATAATATTGTTAGTCTTTTCTCCTCCTTTCTTACCCAACATGCTCTTAACCAATTTCCAATTTTGATCTTGATTTTGATACCTGTGGTTGTCTTTGCAAATTTTCAAGGCCTCTTTTCCCTCTTTCACACCTCTCAAGTACATAATTTAAAACTATTTCTCTCTTCTTTTCCCTCTTTCACACCTCTCAAGTACATAATTTTAAACTATTTCTCTCCTTCTCCAAAGTTGTTACATGATTCAGTCCCTAAAGGTAGCCTAGACAAAGTTTCAGCAGCTAAATTGTCTGTGCCCTTAATGTATCTGATTTCATAATTGAACTTCTGTAAAAACAAGGCCCAACGAGTAGTTCTGTTATGGCACAGCTTACATTCCTGCAGATAATATAATGCTTTGTGATCAGTATAGATGATGACTCTGTGACATATTAAATAATTTTTTAACTTCTTGAAGGCCCATTGTACAGCCAAAAGTTCTTTCTCAGTTACAGTGTGTTTTTTCGTGCTTCTGCAATACTCTACTGGCAAATGCAAGTGATCTGTGTCTGATAACACCTTCAACCTAAACTTCCTGAAATAAATGAGCAACGAAATCAGCATCACTACTGTCTGGCATAATACAAAAAGTAAGAGAGAAATCCTGTCTGAACAATATCTGACATTGATCCAACTGCACTTTAATCTCATCGAAAGCATCCTGACATTCCTGATTCCAATCCCAAGCAGACGTTCACACAGGCATGAAGCATTCAAAGCTTGGCTGCTACAAAATTTTCTATAGAATCATCGTAACCCAAAAAATTATTTAAGCCTTTTTTTGTTGTGAGGAACAGGAAAATTAGCAATAGCATCAAGTTTCTCTTAATCAGGTGCAATTCCTTACTTAGATATAACATTTCATAAAAATGTTACCTCTTCCACACCAAATTTACACTTACCTATTTTCAAAGTCATACTTCTGGATTCCAATTTTGAAAACACATCTCTTAACAGATCCAAATGTTGTTCCCATGTTTGAGCCTCTGTCCAGCACACAGTTTTAATCTGCCAGGAAGTTTCATATCAGAGCACACTCCGCGGAAGAGTTAAAATCTCATTCTAGTGACAACTTTTCCCACCGTTTAAAATACAGAAATTAGTTTTCACCCAAGTATTACTTTTAGGTTCCAAAAAACAATTCTTTAGCACTCCAAACAAAACAAGTCTCATCTTTCACCATCCAGTCCATACCAAGAATTATATTTTCTTCCAGACTAGGGATCACTAAGCATCCATGTTCAAAGGTCTTGTCTTCTATGCTAAAAGTTAGAAGTATCTAAGATTTTACCAATTTGCTTTGCTTACCTGTACCTCCTCTTATCTTTACACCTACAATGGGCATTTCCAAAAAATTCTTACTATACTTGATCTTGGCTCTAAATGGTTAAAATATACCACAAATTGGGCTACCTGTATCAATAAAACAGTTGCCCTCCCACTGATCAACCTTAATTTTAATGTAAGGACAATGAAAATCTAAATCATCTTCTCTGTTGCCAGACACTTCATGCAAAAGATTATTTCCAATTTCATCAAATGCTATGTCTGCACTGTTTTCACAGGGTTTTATCAACTTTACTGGTATCATAACTTGACTTTTATTACTCATATTGTCAGATAAAGATTGAACAAAATGAATAGTTTCCATGGTACAACTAACATCATTTGTTACAGAAGGAACACAAAACACATTATTCTCAAAATTACACTTCCTGTTTGGATTCTCTTTAACTTCATTCCATGAATTGGGATACAAATTCCGACTAACCAGAGGTATCTTATTCCATAAGGCACCTTTATCTAAGTTTTCATCAGTCTGGTCCCAAACATACTTCAAAAAGTTTTCACCTTTATTCTCCAGGCTCACAGATACCTCACCTCCACTGTTTGGATTAGTACTCTGCATGACATTAATGAAACACTGTTTTGACTGGACTGGTATTCCATGACCCTCACCTACAATATGACATACATTACTTACCTTCCCAGCATCACTTACAAATAACTCTGAAAATTCAATATTCTTAAACTCCACATATACCTGATACTCATCATCATCATACTTCTTCAAAATACAGGAACCAGTTATTGAATGCTGTCCACAACTTCAGGAAATTTCTGCACAGTACTAAGAAGCAGAACGTGATTGTCAGTAGTATTTCATATAGACTTGATCTCATCTCCACTTCAGGTGTAAATACTGAAATTAGGGAAGCCAACTCACAATTTCGGGAAATATGCAAAATGAAAAACTTTATTTGTGTAGATTTTCTTAAGAGAGACTGCACCTGATCGAAAAGGGCAAGAAACTTTTGTGCAGGAAAATCAGTGAAATGTTGTAGAGACTCATCAAACATAGTGACAGCATGTCATTACCATTAGCTTCAACAGCCAACTCTTCCAAGCGTAAACACTCAGCAAATACTGCTTCCATTAAAGACACAAAAGAAGCAGAGCCAGAAATCCTGTGTGAAGAAGGGCAAACTGTGATGAGCACCCTACTTCCATTAGTATTAAAGCAAGCACTAGCAGAAGCATTTCCACCAAAAATACTAAAAGCATCAGAAACAATCACAGCAGCAACAACAACTTCAACAAAAGCAACAACAGCAGCTACATCAACAGCAGAGCCACCTCTGGTACCAGCAGCGGCAACATAATCAATGGTAGCAGGACCAACTACACCAAAAGTAGTAAAAACATCAAGAACAGTTACAGTAACAACAACAAATAGCAGACATTTGTAAAGGCAAAAATCTTTGCCTTTACAAATGTCTGCTTGCGTCTGTGTATATGCGGATGGATATGCGTGTGTGTGCGAGTGTGTACCTGTCCTTTTTTCCCGCTAAGGTAAGTCATTCCGCTCCTGGGATTGGAATGACTCCTTACCCTCTCCCTTAAAACACACATCCTTTCGTCTTTCCCTCCCCTTCCCTCTTTCCTGATGAAGCAACCGCTTGTTGCGAAAGCTTGAATTTTGTGTGTATGTTTGTGTTTGTTTGTATGTCTATCGGCCTGCCAGCGCTTTTGTTTGGTAAGTATCATTATCTTTGTTTTTAGATATATTTTTGCGGCGTGGAATGTTTCCCTCTATTATATTTGATTTGATTTCAAAATATGTCTGCTTGTGAGATATCTGCTTGTGTCTGTATATGTGTGGATAGATATGTGTGTGTGTGTGCGAGTGTATACCCGTCCTTTTTTCCCCCTAAGGTAAGTATTTCCGCTCCCGGGATTGGAATGACTCCTTACCCACTCCCTTAAAACCCACATCCTTTCGTCTTTCCCTCTCCTTCCCTCTTTCCTGATGAGGCAACAGTTTGTTGCGAAAGCTTGAATTTTGTGTGTGTGTTTGTGTTTGTTTGTGTGTCTATCGACCTGCTAACGCTTTCGTTCGGTAAGCCACATCATCTTTATATATATATATATATATATATATATATATATATATATATATATATATATATATATATATATATATATATATAATAGAGGGAAACATTCCACGTAGGAAAAATATATCTAAAAACAAAGATGATGTGACTTAGCAAATGAAAGTGCTGGCAGGTCGACAGACACACAAACAAACACAAACATACACACAAAATTCAAGCTTTCGCAACAAACTGTTGCCTCATCAGGAAACAGGGAAGGAGAGGAAAAGACGAAAGGATGTGGGTTTTAAGGGAGAGGGTAAGGAGTCATTCCAATCCCGGGAGCGGAAAGACTTACCTTAGGAGGAAAAAAGGACGGGTATACACTCGCACACACACACATATCCATCCACACACATACAGACACAAGCAGACATATTTAAAAAAGTGCCAGCAGCACTTTCATTTGGTAAGGCACATCTTCTTTGTTTTATATATATATATATATATATATATATATATATATATATATATATATATATATATATATATATATATATATATATATAAAACAAAGAAGATTAGAAGGGTTTATATATATATATATATATATATAGTAGAACAATTACAATATATAAAGACACAGAAATGCCTTATCTTTAGGTAACAAAATAAGGTAAAAAATTATAGTACAATAGATGGAAATAGGAGGATATGCAATTCCAGCTTGCGAGAAATCTACAAGGTATTTACTACTTTAAAAAAAGATCCACCAGAATGTACAAGGCTTGAGCAATGAATATGAACAATTAGATGTGTTTGTAAATGAAACTATGCCTGATGTACTTGCTATTAGTGAAAACTGGTTATCTGGTAAGAAATTAGAATTTTTGAACCTCTAAACATGGTACTAGCTAATAAGTTTTGCAGAACTTTTATCAGAGGTGAGGGTGTGTCAATTTATGCAAAAAATGTATTTGATTTGAATTCTATAGACGTAAGTAAATATTCATTAGAAGGGATAATTGCATTATGTGCAGCACACATAAAGACACCAAATGATGAAATTTATCTTATATATTTGTATAGACCACCAGGTGGAAACTTGGAAGTCTTCTTAACAAAGTTTTGTGAAATGATAGAGAATGTTTTTATATAACAGCTGAATAAGTTAGTAATTATAGCAGATTTCAACATAAATGTAGTAGCAGATAAGTTATAAACTAGACTGTTCAAGTATACCCTGCTTGAATATAATGTAAGATTACTGATAAACACTGCAACCAGGGAGACTGAAACATGCCAGTCTGCAATAGTCAACATAATCACTGGTATTCATTTAATGATCTTACATCTTTCGTTATTGTAAGCACTTTGTCAGACCACCACGCAGTAGAACTATGTGTGAAAACAAAAAAGGTTCCTAAACACAGTTGCTATAAATATATTAGGATGAATACAGACCAAAATATAACTCATTTGAATAACATGCTAAGGAATGTGGATTGGGACAGTATTCTAATGACATATTATAGTTATGACACATTGTCAAGTGAACTATACAACATTCTCAACCAAGCCTGCCCATTAATAAAAAAGAGAATTCAGTCATATGCCGTAGCCCAAAACGGGATATCAAGTTCTGTCACTAAGGCTAGAGAAAAACTAAGATGGTATGAGTATGCTATGTTAAATGACTTAAGCAATAAAAAATTAATAGAAAAGTTAAAAAGGTATCAGAAATACTATAGAGACCTCCTAATTTCTGAAAAACGGAAACATTTTGGTAGTGTAATTCAAAACTCAAATAATATCTCCAAAACTTCATGGTCACTAGTAAACAGAGAAATAGGTAAATCTGGTGAAACACAACTGAAAATCACTTGCTAACAAATGGCACAATAGGAACTCACCAGAATAAGGTAGCAGATTTATTTAACAATTACTTTGCTTCTGTTGGCCCCAGCATAAACAGTCAGCTTAAAAATGATAAATGCAAATTCAGAGGAACACCAGTGTCAGGTAGTACTTTTTTGACACCAACGAGTGAAGAAGAAATAATGAAAATAATGAGTAGCTTAAAGTATTCTCATGCAGCAGGATATGATGGTCTTAGTCTGGATACTCTTAAGAAATGTATACATAAAGTTGCATCACAGAAATCTAGTAGAAAACTTGTGACCCATATCTGATCCTCAAATAATATCCACAATCTTTGAGAAAGTAATATACATAAGGGTCTGGAACTTCCTGGAATGCAAGAAAGTGATTTCCAAGGGGCAGCATTTGTTTGTCAAGGGGTCATCCACCATTACACCAGCATCCAACTTAATCAAAGATATCATCCAGGCAATAGATAATAAAGAACATGTATGTGGCATATTTCTAGATATAATCTGATTAGATCCTACTTGACAAATAGGAAGCAGTTTGTGTCTATTAGCAGTACAGAGGGAGCATACAAATGAAACACTACTGACATTAATTTTGGTATCCCACAGGGGTCAATATTAGGACCACTTCTTTTTATTATTTATGTTAATGATATTCAGTCTACAACAAACCCTGCTACAGCTATCTTATATGCAGATGATACCACGTTAATATGCCGCAATGCAAGCCTCCTGCAGCTTGAAGTGGAATCTAGTACTGCAGTAGGCATAATACTGCAGTATTTTAATGAAAACAGACTCAAATTAAAAACAAGTAAGTCAGACTATATTGAATTTGATCTTGGCAGGCAAAAAGCTCATTAAACCCAAATTTTAATGGGTGATGAATACATTAAAAAAGAATACTCGACCAAATTTCTTGGTCTGACACTTTTGCAGAGTTAAACTGGTATGATCATGTAAATGATATTTACAAAAAGCTATCTACTGTCATATATGCCCTACGATAACTGACACCTTTTTGTAACATTACCACTCTGAGGCAAATATATTTTGCACTATGTGAATCCCATCTAAGCTATGGGATAGGGGTATGGGGATCCAGCAGTAAAGGTAATATGAAAAGTGTACTTAACCTACAAAAGAAGGCACTTAGAATTGTGGGAAAGAAATGTGACAGGGAGTCCTGCAGAAATTTGTTTAAAGAATTACAAATAGTAACTGTTCATAACCTGTATGTCCTTATGATATCATTATGGCAGTAAACAGTAGTAAAACACTTAATAAATAAATACATGATCGCAACACTAGAGGTAAAGAGAGACCCCAGAACATCTCTCACAGAACAACACTTAATGAGAAAAGCTCTAACTATACAGGCATAAAACTACTCAATTGCTTCCATCCTCTTATATCCGAATTGTGCATTACAGAACTAAACAAAAATTGAAATTATGGCTCCTCTCCGTTTCTGTGATTACTCTGTGATGAAGCAAGCCAGGATATTTTTACTTCCCCTATTGTTTTGCCATCTGCCTCCTTAAAATTTATTTTTTCATTTTTAACTAATTTGCATTAGCATACGTGAGTATAATCTGCATTTTCATAAAAGAGAAAGGTTGACCCTCAGTTTTAAAGAATACAACACCATGTCTAATTTTGTGCTTAGTTTTATGTATGTAATTGATTTTCTAATTAATTTTGACTATTCCTAGTTAATAATTTTGTTATAGGGTGAAATCAGTAACTGTTTTGTAACTTAAATCTATTGTTGAATTATAAACAAATATAAATTATATACTAATAATAAAAATTTTGGAAGATGAAATACTAGTAATCTTAAAGTATCTATTTGGCTCTATTCGAAAACTTGTTAGCAAAGCCAGTCCTTCATTAATTCCAAAGTAATTAACAGTTTTGTCAAAAGTATTGTTTGTTTAACTATATATATACGTTAATTTCATGATTGAAACAAATAGTTCAGCTTAAATCTTGTAGTAGGAGAAACTGTTAAAAAGAAGGAAGATTTTGATGTATTCAGTTAATTTAATGAATTAGATTTTAATTGTAATTTCTGTAAATTAAGCATTGAGCAATGTGTAGTTTCAGCATCTATTATTGTGAGGATATATAAGGGCCCAATGTTTAGTCATGGGACAGTCAGTCCATGGCTGGGTTTCAGATGAGGAACCTGTATGGTTGGATCAACAACAATGTAACCATGAAATAAGTGTTACACGAATAGGCTGTGTGTTAAAACAATGACAGTGTCTGTTATATATATTTGAAAGACTGTCAAATGTGTGATTAGGATTTTACTGCTGGTAGATCTACAAGAGTAAACTATTGTAGAAGTATGTGGATGTTTGTCTGCAACCTATTAATGAGGCTTATCGAAAGTTAAACACTGACCATATACAACTGTGTATTATTTGGGTGGTTGTGAACAGTGAAAGTAAACACCTGTGAAACACAGCTGTGACAACTGTGCACATGTCGAATACATTATTTACAGTAGTCAGTGTCGAAATTACAAACCTCATTTTTCAGCCAGTGTAGCAATCCAGTATATTGAGAGCGACGACAATCAACAAAGAAATAAAGCAAGGAACATCACATTTGTTGTCCCAATGTGAGGACTATTGTATGTGGGCACAATAAACTTGAACTCACGAACTTTGACAGTGAAGTGTGAACTTGAGCGGCTTAGAGCGATTTCAATGGAGAAGATGCAACAGCCAATCACCACTGGGGTTTCACAGCCACAGTAGGAGAGCACCAATCAGCGAGCGGGTTCTATGGAAGCAGCCACTGAGTACAGGAGCATCCAAGCAGCACACAGGTAGACACATTCGACCGAGATAACAAGATGCATCGCTGAGAGAATTACAACTTGCAGCTGACAACGAGTAAAGATGACAACCGCTGTTTTATATTAAGTGATACATAATGAGTGGCCCTAACGAACAAGACTGTGTGACTGAGAACAAAGCTGTAGAGCTTAAGTTGTTAAATGAACAAAAATACCTAAATGGGACTGGTTGTGTAGACAATAGTGTTTATAAATCAGACATGAATGTAACTTTGAATGATGGGGACGACAGTCCTATTGTAGATGGAATGATAAAAGCGTCATACACATTGTAATGAGTTGTGAGCAAAATGGACGAAAACAGTACTGAAGTAGACGAAATTGTTAGGGTTAAGGAGGAGGAAACTCTTAGTGAAAATCAGCAAGGGCAAAAGACTATGGCAGGTGGATATGTGGAAGCGATGTTAATGCAAATTATGAGTAGTGTGAGTAGTATGTGTATGAAAGAAGACATTGGTAGTATTAAAACTGACATGACTAACTTAAAAGATAAACTGAAGAAAGAAATTACCAAGGAAATTAAGGTAGTTACCACTTGTCTTTCAGAATTAAATAAAAAGGTTGAGGCAGTAGGGAAAGATGGTGATGGAAAGATAAAGAAAGTAGTACAGAATATTAATGAGAAATTAACATTGATGAGAAGTAACCTTGTAGGAGAGAGAAAGAAGATTTGTGATGATTATAAGGGTGGAGGCTTCTGAAAAACAGTGTAAAGATGAAGTCAAACCTGCCAGGAAATTTTGTGCTGAAAACAGGGTTAAACTTAAGAACCAAATTGCTCAGATTAAAAATGGTTTAGAAACAGAGGTAGAAGCCAAGTGTGCCGTAGTGGTAGAGGAATGTAGATTAAAAATTGGCTGAAATAGAGAAAAACATGGAAGAGGTACTAAATCTAAAGCATAGAGTATGTAGTATCCCAAACAGTCCTTCATTTGTTAGTTATAAGAAATTTAATGATTTTGCACTGTATGGGGAAGTGTGTGCATCCACTGGATTTTATTAGGGAATTTAATGATTTGCCTGAAACGTGGAATGACAGAGAGAAAATGTCATTTGTGAGAGGCTTCTTGAAAGGGGATGCTTATGGATGGACAGCTCAGGTAGCTGATAGTTGTACTTCATGGCAAAGCTTTGAGAAAGCATTTTCAGATGAATATTGGTCCAAAGAGAAGCAGGAGAGACTTTTGAGTGAATTTTGGGGAGGAGAGAGATTTACTCTTGGAAGGGTACTGTGGAAGGTTTCTGTCAGCTTTGGATAAACAAACCGCAATATTTGGACAAAGAGCTAGGTAGTGGATCAATAATTATGGGTTCATAAATTAAGTTGCCTCAGAAAGTTAGAGAATAACTTGTATCTGCCCCAAGGTGTAATATTAGTGATTTCTTGAATTATGTTTATAAAGTAGAGAGGGTGAAGCTCTCAGTGGAAGATCTTAGAAGGAATTTTGACGACAAGAATCAACCAGGGAGAGAATTTCAGGTAAACAGGATTAACAGGACTAATTACAGTAGAAATACAAAGAATGGTTGGATGGGGGATAGCCACAATGGGCACGGAAATGGTAGGAGAAATTCAAGTAAAAAAAATGGAGTAGATGATTTTAATTCAGGATCAAACAATTTAAACCACATATTGCTCCAGTTTTCGCTCGCACTAGAGCAGGTAGTGATGAAGGACCAATTGTACATAAATGTGCTGTAATCACAGGTAAGGTAAATGATAGTGGTAAGACAAGTGCAAATTCTAATTCTAGTGAGATTTTGAATGATGGTGTGGGTAGCAATGTTTACCCCATAAAAGGAGAGGAGGAACTTACTATAATAAAATCAAGTGATGAAACACTGGGTGTTGCTGTTGCACAGAATGTCCAAAGTGTCAAATTGGATGTTAAATTTCTAAGAGAACATAAGAAATTCAGGTGTTTTGCTTTGTGGTATAGTACTGGAAACAAGGATCAGCTAATTAGGCAAATATCTGAGGACAATGAAAGTGACAGTGGGTCTGATTCTGACAGTAGTTGTAATGATATTAGCAGTCACAAATCCAGTAATATTGAGGATGAGGTTTTTGAATTTCTAATTGATGATGATGACAATGTGTAAAGTAAAGAAAGAATTAAAGAGGATAATATTAGGCGTAGTGAAGAGTCAGAGTTTGAGAGTGGAAATGAGGAAGAGGACCATGCTATTTGTCATTTGACTGTGTCTCATGATCAATTTCGTAAGCAGGCTGACAGTTTTTCCAGGGAAAGTATTGATGAGGATTTGTTGTATGAAGAAGATCACATGATAGGTAAAAAGGAAGTGTGTCAGCGTGTAATAACAGGAATTGTACAGGGTATAACTGTTAAGTGTTTACTGGACAGTGGTAGTGATTTGAATAGCATTTCACAGGTAATTTTTGAATCTATTAAGAACACAGAGGGTATAGTAGTGATGCATGTGTATGGTATAAAAATTATTTGTGCTACTGGTAAGCTGTCAAAGGGTGTGAAACAAGAGGTACTATTAACTATGGAATTGGCAGGACAGCTGTTGGAGTGCAATTGGTTGGGGATTCAAAACCTCCGCAATGATGTAATATTTGGGACTAATTTCTTGTGCAATTAACAAGCAGGGGGTTCAACATTCTGTGTTGGATTCATTATGTAGCGATCATAATGACCCCAGTGTCTGTCTCACTTTTCATGTTTCAAGAGGCAGTCAAACTCTTCTACTATCCTATCTGTAGTTTATAATTGAATCAAAGCCATTCTACCTTCAACTTTCATATCTATGCAATATGCAGTATCAAGCATGTTTAATCCTTGGTAATAATATTAATTGTGGTATAGTAGAAGTGTTTGTGTTTGGTGCAATCAGTATATGTGAGATAACTATCTATCTGTGTCATTGCGCAGCCATTTCTAACATTAAGGGATTACGAGTTCAAACACAGTTGCCTGGAGTAATGTGCAGAATATATAAGCAAGGTTTGTATGTATATCACCCTTCCACCTATAATGTCAAACAAATAAAAGTTTTTCTAAGTGATAATTCTGTCTGATCGGTTTGCCTTAGGATGAGGATCTGTTACTGTGGAGGGTTTTTCTGTAGAATCAGTTTTGTATTATATAAGCAGAGCAGGTGTTCATTTATTAGATAATGATTCAATAATGAAATAATAAAATAATGAATAAAGTTAGTGTCTTAATGGTTAGGGAACCTATCTCTGCAGTAGGGATATTTTCTTTTTTTGAGAATGCTCTCCACTAGCTAACAGGGTAAGAAAGGTAAGTAGAATAACGGAGCTGACAGACATGCTTCAGTAATGAAAAGGACAATGGTATGCAAAAAAAAAATGTTCTGTAACTGTATTGAGGATGTAACATTTCTGACTAGGCAACATTGGGTACTGTTTGTATTGTGCAATTCATAACACTGCAGCTGAGAATGAGAGTTTAGCAGAGGGTAATGTTTTAGTGAGCTAGAAGTCATATAATGCTGCATTATCGGATCTATAGGTTATCTAAAAAACTTTCTATTTGCGTTCTGAGGAATTATGAGGTTGAGGTGGTAATAATGGAATGATGAACAGTAATTTTGCCAATCAGCTGATAGCTGTGGTAGTAGACTGATGTGAATATCCTGACAGGTAAACTATTTGGAAGCATTTTCTGAGGGATTAATTTTCTAGTTGAATGAGAGTGGTGCTCAGAGTTGAGTACAGAAGTGTAATGTGTAATGTAATGTGTTTTATTCATCTCATAACGTACACAATTTCAGAACATATGTCTCATGTACAGGATACATGTGAAGGTTACAATTTGCTTATTTAAAATTTTTTCACACTTACAATAATACTTTGTGGAGCGTTTACTTGCTTGCAATTTGTCAAACTTACAGTATTTACATCTACTCTAACTATCATAAATTTCTATTCCGTTTTAGGGACCCAGCTCAAAGTATCACTTTGTCCTTCATGAAATATTCCACAGAGTAGTAGCATCATTCAATTAGAAAAACATGTAACTTGTTTTTAAAATGTTTATCGTGATATTCATTATGTCACACCCTTTTATAGTGTTGTGAATCTTCATGGCTATATACCAAGGAGTTTGAGCACTCATTTTTAAGCAATAATAGGTGAGCATGAAGTTCTGTTTATGTCTTGTGTCATATGAGTGTTCAAAATGATTTTTTGAATAGATCAGCTGTGCTGCACAGGAAAAGAGCCACCTCAAAGATGAATAAAGAGAGGACAATTTTATTTTTAGGTCTTTAAATAATGTTTGGTATGATACCCTCGGCTGTGCAGAGCACATGTTGTGAATGATTCTTTTTTGCAACTTTAAAATTCGTGTAACATTTCCCATGTTTCCCCAAAAAATTATTCCATATCGAATAACTGATTCGAAGTAGCTATAATATGCTATTTTCCTGGTGGCCATATCAGTGGCACAGGCTAAAATTTCCATTGCAAATGCATGGCTGTTTAATTTATTTGCTAGATATTCTATATGAGAATTCCAACTCAAAGTTCTGTCCAAGTTTATTCCCAGGAACCTGACTGTCTCAAGTTCTTCCATTATTTTATTGTTGTGAGTGTCACAGATTTCTTCAGTTTTTGAATGTTTTGCTTTAAAACTCATCATGTGGGTTTTTGAAGTGTTTAGCCTTAAGCCATTTTGACTGAACCATGTTTCCAGGTTACACTTAACATAGTCATGACACTTTGTGGTATATTGTCAGCATTTTCATTTTTAGTTAGTGCAGAAGTATCATCTGCAAACAAAGTTAAATGAGTATTTATATTGAGAGGCAAGTCATTTACGTAGTACAGGAATAAAATGAGTCAAAGGATTGAGCCTTGAGGAACACCTTGTGACACAGTTCTCTGCTCGTAGAAGTGATCTGCGCCATTTTATGTGATTACCACCGTTTGTTTCCTCTCCAAGCGATATTGTGCAAACCATTTCCAAGCAACATCCCTTATTCCATACCTGTTGAGTTTGAAAAGCATCAGGGCATGGTTTATGGAGTCGAATCCTTTTGTAAGATCACAGAATATTCCTGTGACCTTAGCTTTCCTGTCTAGTGATGAAGTAATTTTTTCGATAAACTCATTTATCGCATCTACTGTGTTTTTGCCTTGTTGGAAGCCAAATTGGTTATTTGAAATGATATTATTCTGTGTGATGAAGCTTTGTATCTGCAAAGCAGCAATTTTTTCAAATATTTTTGATATGACAGGGAGTATAGAGATGGGGCGATAATTTCACATAACATATTTTGAACCTTTTTTAAACAATGGTTTTACTTCCATATATTTCAAGAGATCAGGGAAGTAACCTCCTTCATAGGATTTGTTTATTATGGGAGAGAGAGGATGAGCAATTATGTTGCAAAGTTTTTAAATTATTTTGGTGGGTATACCATCCCAGCCAGCAGAGTTTTTGTCTTTTAAGGAGGGTATGACGTTTTCAACAAATTTTGCTCAGGCTGTGTTGAATTTTTTGAGACATTCCCTGGTACTGGCGTTTAACCCAAAACCATTCACTTTCTGCTCATAATTTGCTACTTCTAAATCAGATTTTGCTATATTAGTACTCATTGAAGCACTCATATATTTGAGCTGGACATACAACCAATTTTTCCCTAAGTTTGATTTCTAAAATGTCTTTTTTATGATTTCGGACACCTAATTCAGACTTAACTACAGACCACACTGCCCTTGTTTTATTTTTCTGCCCTAGAATGATCTGTTATTTGCCATTTGTTTTGAAGCTTTCATAACTTTAAAAAATAGTGTTATAGTTTCTAACATATTTTACAAAATCAGGATCTTTGTTTTACTTCAGTTGATTGTGTTGCTTCCTTTTCCCCTCACTCTATATTTTTATTCCTGGTGTGATCCATCCTATCTTACTTGATGTTTTGTTGCAATATATGATCTTAGCGGGAAAGCTTCATTAAATACTTCAAGAAAACTGTTTAAGAATGTAATACAGTTATCATTTGTTGATACACCATCGCCAAAACACCACATAACTTTACTTAGTTACGCATAGAATGTTTCAATATTTGTTTTACTGAAACTTCTTTTGATATATGTTTTTCTTATATTACGTTTATCAGCTTTTGGCCCTGAGAGAAATAAGGCTGAGTGATCAGAAAGTCCTAAGTCTAGACAGAATTATCAAAGTAGTCCATAGTAATTTGTTACAATGTTGTCAATGCATGTTGCTGACTGAATATGTTCTCTGGTGAACTCTAAAAAATTTAGTTGAAAACGAGACTTTTTTATTGAATCAATAAATGTTGTTGATTCTTTATTATCATTTGCAGTGTTTATATTAAAATCTGCTGCTATTACAATTTTTTTCTTTCCTTTCTTTAGTTTATCTAGCAAGCACTGGAGTTTAGAGAGGAATGGCATGACTAATGCCCTTTCTGGAATTCTATAAATTGAAATGACCAACATATTAAGGTCTTTAAGCTCTACGCAACAACTTTCGAATATGCAGTCTTCATTTAAATAATTAAAATCTGTTTTCACTTCATAGCTTATAGAAGAGTCCAGGAGTATGCAGCAACCTCCATGAGACTTTTTCTCCCTGCAGTAGCTGTTTGCAACACTGAAGTTTTCAATTTTATTTAAAATATTTATTGTATTAGAGCTAAGCCTGTGTTTATTTAAACAAATAATTTTTATGTTTTTTCGTTCTGAGAGAAGAATTTGAAACTCATTGAGTTTGTAACTCAGGCTGCTGGAAGATTTAGAACTTAAGCCATTTATATTCCAGTGCATCAAATAAGAACTTTTGTTGTTTTAATGGTATTAAGCGTAAATTTCGTAGACACTCTTTAGCAGATTTCTTTTCAGCTAACAGGCATTTTTCTTTTGCATCCCCTCCAGTAAATATTAGTTTTCCTTAGTTAAAGATTTTGATGAAGGTCATTGATCCTAGTCTGTTTAGATGCCATCCATCATTGTCTAGACATTCCTTGCCTAAAAACTTATTTAATTTATCAATATTGCACCTAGTCTGTCACAACACTCATTAATTCTGCAATTGATTTCACTGATATAACTGTCACTCACTGGCCTCCTGCTTATGATTCCGCTGATCACTACCCTGCAAGCAGGGTTAATTTTTCTGGCTGATCGTATTATATTTTTTGATTCTTTAATAATTTCTTCTTCGCTGTATCCTCAGAGGAAATTTGTTCCAACATTGATGAAAACGGCTTTTTTAAATTTTTTTCGCTTCTGTTTCGATATTTTCTCTTGAGTTTGTAATATTTTTGAAATAGTTACTGAGCTGATGGGACCTAATTCCTGGGTGGATTTCAACTTCACAGGTTGGCACTACGACATTTTTGAACATGGAATCGCCAATTATGAGAAATTCATTTTCAGCTACACTTCTAATACTATGACGTCTTTTGTTCTCGAACTTTCCACTTGTCCATTCATATGTAGTATTTATGCGTACTGAGTCTGCAATTGTGATAATTTACGTGACGTGAAACGCTCGTCTTGCAGGGAGCGCGTATTTGTATCTCTCCGCAAATGGCGCACTTCCTTGTTTGCATCGAACATTTTTTGGGATTTGTTTGAGCTGCAGTTTTCTAAATAAGTAAGGTCCACATATTCATTTCTATGCGTTAATAGTGATTGTGGTTTTATTGCTTCACAGGACGCCTCATTACCGTTTTTTGAAACTAGGTTTGTATCACTCTGCATCCACAAATTTTCATCGTTTCTGGTGATGTACTGGTAGACCCCGCAGACAGTCTTTTTGACGCTTAAGTTCGCTGTTTTCGTTTAGTAGACTAATGCTAACAAGTCGGCCTTGAGGAATTCAATTTCTTTCTGCAGCACTTGAATAACAGTTTCTTTTGCTGTCACTTCACTTTGGAGATCAGCCTTTTCTTCACTTAAACATGTCCGTAAGCAATTATCACAAGAAATCATCATTTATGAATTTTAGGAACACTTTTGCACACTTTTCATGTATCCAGAAGCGACATGTTACATGCAGAATTCCTTTTACAAAACGTTTTTTACATTCCTTGCCCACTGCACTGCTACACGATTCCTTTTTTGAGAGAGCTGCACTATTACACTGACCTACTGCACATTTAGAGTTTTTTTCTATTTTGCAAATAGAAAAGAGACCCAAATCTTTAAACAGTACTTTAACCAGTTTCAGACAGTTATGACTTAGAGTAATGTTTTGTAGTGCACTTGATTTTAAAATTTTTTCTAGTCCACACCTTTCGTACTATAGTCAAATTTAATGCTGATTATTGTAATGTTACGAGAACTATGTAATGTATTTATTTATGATGTAACGTCTACCATTTGCCATTAGTGTTAAACAATGTTTTTAGACTTAAGTTAGAAGCAAAAGTAAATGTACTACAGTATAGTATATTGTCTAATTTTTTCATGTACTGTAGTAGAGGAGAACCATTTCCAAGGGAACTGAAAGCAGTGCATTTCCTTACTAACTGCCACTTGGACCTGTTGAAGGCGTGAACAACTTGGTGAGAAAATGTGTAAAAGCTCATTAAAAGAGTGAAAGTGCTTGTGAAAATTACTAAACATTGAGCAACTGAAATTTTCTGTCTAAACAGGAATGCACAGTGTAATTTGACTTTTTGCAACACATGAGAGTATAACTTTTTAAGCAAGACAGATCTCATAGAAATTGATATGTATCATAGAATGTAATCATTGTTTACCCAAAAAGTACATCACTTATAATGTAGATGCCTATTTTTGTGTGTACACTACTGACCATTAAAATTGCTACACCAGGAAGAAATGCAGATGATAAATGGGTATTCATTCGACAAATATATTACACTATAACTGACATGTAATTACATTTTCACGCAATTTGGATGCATAGATCCTGAGAAATCAGTACTCAGGACAACCAACTCTGGCTGTAATAACAGCCTTGATACACCTGGGCATTGAGTCAAACAGAGCTTGGATGGAGTGTACAGGTACAGCTGCCCATGCAGCTTCAACACGATATCACTGTTCATCAAGAGTAGGGACTGGCGTATTGTGATGAGCAAGTTGCTCGGCCACTATTGACCAGACGTTTTCAATTGGTGAGAGATCTGAAGAATGTGCTGGCCAGGGCAGCAGTCCAACATTTCCTATATCCAGAAAGGCTCGTACAGGACCTGCAACATGCGGTCGTGCATTATCCTGCTAAAATGTAGGGTTTCGCAGGGATCGAATGAAGGGTAGAGACACAGGTCGTAACACATTTGAAATGTAAGGTCCATTGTTCAAAGTGCTATCAATGCGAACAAGAGGTGACCGAGACGTGTAACCAATGGCACCCCATACCATCACGCCGGGTCATACGCCAGTATGGCGATGACGAATACATGCTTCCAATGTGTGTTCACCTCGATGTCACCAAACATGGATGCGACCATCATGATGCTGTAAAATGACGTTTTGCCTTTCGTGCACCCAGGTTTGTCGTTCAGTACACCATCGCAGGTGCTCCTGTCTGTGATGCAGCGTCAAGGGTAACTGCAGCCATGGTCTCCGAGCTGATAGTCCATGCTGCTGCAAACGTTGTCGAACTGTTGGTGCAGATGGTTGTTGTCTTGCAAACGTCCCCATCTGTTGACTCAGGGATCAAGACATGGCTTCACGATCCATGACAACCATGCAGATAAGATGCCCGTCATCTCGACTGCTAGTGATAAGAGGTTGTTGGGATCCAGCATGGCATTCTGTATTATCCTCCTGAACCCACCGATTCCATATTCTGCTAACAGTCACTGGATCTTGACGAACGCTAAAAGCAATGTCGCGATACAATAAACCGCAATCATGATAGGCTACAATCCGACCTTTATCAAAGTCAGAAACGTGATGGTACGCATTTCTCCTCCTTACACATGGCATCACAACAACATTTCAGTAGGCAGCGCCAGTCAACTGCTGTTTGTGTATGAGAAATTGGTCGGAAACTTTCCTCATGTCAGCATGTTGTAGGTGTCGACACCGGCGCCAACCTTGTGTGTATGCTCTGAAAAGCTAATCATTTGCATATCACAGCATCTTCTTCCTGTTGGTTAAATTTCGCATCTGTAGCTTGTCATCTTCATGGTGTAGCAATTTTAATGGCCAGTAGTGTGGGCTGTTAAGCCCAATTTCTGGGGTCACTTGTGGTCGTTGAATTGTCCAGTTAGCTATTTGCAATATCTTCTCGGTCAGTCCAATGGGGGGGGGGGGGGGTGATATGACGAAGCACGCAGGGATATTTTTACTTACCCTTCGTGTTTTACCATCTGCCAACTTAAATTCATTTTTAACTAATTGGCAATAACATATGTGAGTATAATCTGCATTTTCATAAAAGAGAAAGATTGGCACTCAGTTTTAAATAATGTAACACCAGGTCTAATTTTGTGCTAAGTTTTATGTATGTAATTGATCTCCTAATTTATTTGGATTATTCCTAGTTAATACTTTTGTTACGAGGTGAAATCAGTAATTGTTTTGTAACTTAAATCTATTGTTGAATTATAAACAAATATAAATTCTGTACTAATAATAAAAATTTGGAGGATCAAATACTAGTAATCTTAGAAATATCTTTTGCCTCTATTCGAAAACATGTTAGCAAAGCCAGCCCTTAATTAATTCCAAAGTAATTAACAGTTTTGTCAAAATTATTGTTTGAATAACTATATATGTTAATTTCATGATTTAAACAAATGATACAGCTTAGCCCTTGCATAGTAGAAACCATTAAAAAGAAGGGCGATTTTGATGTATTCAGTTAATTGAATGAGTTAATCTCTGTAAATTAAACATTGTGTAATGTGTAGTTTCAGCACCTATTATTGTGAGGATATATAAGGGCCCAATGTTGGGTCATGGGACAGTCAGTCCATGACTGGGTTTCAGACGAGGAACCTGGATTGGTTAGATCAACAACAATGCATCCATGAAATAAGTGTTACACGAATAGGCCATGTGTTAAAACAATGACAGTGTCTGTCAAATTCATATGAAAGACTATAAAATGTGTGGTTAGTGTTTTACTGCTCGTAGATGTACAACACTAAACTACTGTAGCAGTATGTGGATGTTTGCCTGCAATCAATTAATGAGGCTTACCAAAAGTTAAACACTGGCCATATATAACCACGTACTGTTGGGTGGTTGTGAACGGTGAAAGTAAACAACTGTGAAACACAACTGTGCACATGTCGGCTACATTTTTTACAGTAGTCAGTGTCAAAATTACAAACCTCATTTTTCTGCTAGTGTAACAATGCAGTATGTTGAACCGAGGACAATCAATGAAGAAATAAAGCAGGCAAATGTCACAACTCACATTGTGATATCTATCATTCCTATTATTATGGTACATACTTCTTTCTACTGCACTATCCAGTCTGTCAACATATCATAAAAACTGTTCAAAAGTATAATTAAAAAAAAAAAACATATCTTCCCACTGACTTAAAATTTAAATTTACCTGGGACAGAGCTTTGGCTTCAAGAAATTGTTTAACGAACTTAATCTTTTGATTATCATTAATGCCTGTCACAAAACTATCTCTGCAGTGGTGGAGAAAATCCACTGGAAGTAAATTATCTGTTATAACATCAAGTTAAACACATATATGTCAAAACGACACAAGACATGTAAATCACAGAGCAAGTTGACCAAGCAAAACATGTGAACACAGTAACATTGAAATTAGCACTGAGTCCAAATCTAGCGGCCGCTGCTCGGCTGGCCGCTTAGGTGGCGCAGCTGCTGCATGGCTGGCAGACAGCGCCGCATGTAGAGGACATGCGTAATTGCGCAGCGGCGCTTTGAATGATCGGCGAGTCACAACACTTTTCCCCCCTTCGAAATTTTTGCACTGGTCTTGATGGAGGTGGCCTGTAGATTGCTAAGTCCATAGGCATTGTTTGACTGGCCGTAAAGTCTTGAGGAGGAGGCTTCCCGTACGGACGGAAGTGTCCTCGATGATAACGGGTCGAGATGACAGGAGACATAGGGGTCGAGTGTGCTGGGGCCCCGTGCACCAATCTGCCTGTTGCAGCAAGTCCGGTTGTTATAACAGGAGACATGGGCGATGTGTCGGCGTCCATAGACAAGTTGAGTTGCTCTGACAATTGATGGTCTTCCGGTTCCTGCATGAGCACGTCTGCCGGTGGCGTCCATTCTTGTGCTGGCACTGAGATGATGGTGAGAGGGCTGTGTTGTGAGTAATGAGAGATGCCAAGATCCCGAGCATCAGGTAGAGCCAAAGGAGGTGTAATGGCACTCGGAACAGGCAATGCTGGCACACGAGGCCGAAGCTGGTCCGAATGACGCACTGCAACACCCGTGTCCATCTGGATTTCATACAGGCATCGGCCACGGTGTCGTAGGATTCGGCCAGGACTCCATTTTGGCCACCTGCCATATCCCCCTACCCATACAAGGTCGCCGTCAGTAAAGTGGCCAAGTGAAGGCACCTGCGGCCATGAGGTGGAAGGCCGCAGAAGATGAAGTAGCATGCGAGGCTGTCGGCCATGTAACAGCTCAGCCAAGCTGTGGTCGCCCATAGGGGTGAAATGGTAAGAAGCCAGAAATTGGAGAAGCGCATCATCAGCAGCAGAAGAAGTCAGGAGTTTCCTCATCTGAGCCTTAAATGTGTGGACCAGTGGTTCAGCCACACCGTTGGACTGTGGATGGAACTGAGGGGCCGTGACACGCATGACGCTGTGACTGGCACAAAAATCAGCAAATTTGGAAGAGGCCAATTGCGGACCATTATCAGTGACAAGAGTGGTGGGAAGGCTTTCCAAAGAGAAAATGCAAGCTATAGCATTTGTGGTTGCCACGGTGGTAGGCGACGTGCAATGGACAATGAAAGGAAAGTTGGAGTAGGCGTCAATTACGAGTAGCCAATAAGTACCTAAAAAAGGTCCCGCAAAGTCAGCATGAATTCCCTCCCAGGGCTTCTCAGGCGAAGGCCACGGTGACAAAGATGACTTCGGGGTGGCGGCCTGTGATGCACAAGGGCCGCAGGCAGCGACCATGTATGTGATTTCAGAGTCGATGCTGGGCCAGTACACATGACGACACGCCAGAGATTTTATGCGAGAGACACCCCAGTGCCCTTGGTGAAGGAGGCGCAAGACCGACGCATGCAAAGACGCAGCTACCACAACACACGGCGAAGCATTGTCGGTGGAAAGGAGGATAACACCATCCCTAGCTGTGAGGCGGTAGCGCAAAGCGTAGTAGTTCCACAATGGATCAGAAGTCTTAGTGGACAGATGAACTGGCCAACCCTTCTGAATACAGTGTAAAACCCGGGAGAGGGTAATATCAGAACGCGTAGCAGCCGCCAGCCGGTTCCCGGTGATGGGAAACCTGTCCACAACCTGCTGCTCGGCAACATCCAGGTGGAAACACAAAAGTTCGTCCCTATCGAATGCCAGATCAGGACCCATGGGAAGGCGAGACAGAGCATCAGCATTCGCATGTTGAGCCGTCGGCCAGAAATGAATTTCATAATTGAAACGAGACAAGTAAAGAGCCCAATGCTGGAGGCAGAGTGCAGCCTTGTCGGGAAGTGACGTTGAGGGATGAAACAAGGAAACACGTGGTTTGTGATCTGTGACAAGATGAAATTTGGATCCATAGAGAAAAACACCAAACTTATGAAGAGCATAAATAATGGCCAAAGCTTCTTTTTCAATTTGAGAATACTTTTGTTGGGAATCCGTGAGCGTTTTGGAGGCATAAGTAATGGGTTGTTCAGAATCGTCGGAAAAACGGTGTGCAAGGACTGCACTGACCCCGTATTGAGAGGCGTCTGTGGCAAGAACAAGATGTTGGCCAGGTCGATAAGTAGCCAGGCACGGGCCCTGTTTTAGCATAGTCTTCAATTTCTGGAAAGCCACATCGCATGATGCGGACCAGTGAAAAGGCACGTTTTTATGCAACAGGTGATGCAACGGCTGAGCCACCGAAGCAGCAGACCGTAAAAACCTGTGATGGTAGGCTATTTTCCCCAAGAAGGCCTACAGTTCCTTAACAGATGTAGGGCGAGGAAGGGCATCAATCGCAGCAACATTTTGCTGAAGTGGATGACTACCATCCCGAGAGAGTTGGAACCCCAAGTACGTGATAGATGCCTGAAAAAATTGTGATTTCTGAAGATTACACTTAAGACCAGCAGTCTGTAAGACATGAAAAAGTGTGCGGATATTCTGAAGATGTTCTTCAGTGGTGGAGCCAGTGACAACAATGTCGTCCATGTAATTGATACACCCAGGGACAGGGAGCAGTAATTGTTCCAAGAATCGCTGAAAGAGAGCAAGGGTGCTGGCAACCCTGAATGGCAAGCGTTGGTATTGATAGAGACTGAAAGGCGTGTTAAGGACCAGAATCTGCCGGGAAGCAGCGTCGAGAGGAAGTTGATGATAAGCTTCTGACAGGTCAATTTTAGAAAAATATTGGCCTCCCAAAAGTTTAGTGAACAATTCTTCAGGTCGGGGCATAGGGTAAGTGTCGATGAGGCACTGCGCATTTACAGTGGCTTTGAAATCGCCACAGAGACGAATATCACATTTGGGCTTAGAAACGACAACGACAGGAGAGGACCACTCACTGGAAGTGACAAGAACAAGAATCCTGAAGTAGTAAGATGATTCAGCTCCCGTTTTACCCAATCACAAAGGGTCACAGGAATGGGCTGAGCCTGAAAAAACTTAGGCCGAGCAGTGGGTTTGAGCGTGATATGAGCTTCAAAGTCGTTTGCATGGCCTAACCCAGGAGAAAAAAGGGACGAAAATGTCGTCGACAAGGAATCCAATTGAGCCAAGGAATCCAATTGAGCATACGGAATAGCATCAGAGACGATACTGACAGTCATCTATGGAGAACCCAAAAACGCGAAAGGCATCGAAACCAAAGAGATTTTGTGCGCTACTCTGGTCGACTACAAATATGGGAACAGTGTGAACGACAGATTTGTAAGATACCTCAGCATTAAATTGTCCCAAGAGAGAAATCTTCTGTTTATTGTACGTCTGTAATTGCCAAGTGACGGGTGATAAGAGATGAGAACCCAACTGAAGATACGTCTTAGAATTAATGATAGTGGCAGCAGAACCAGTATCCACCTGTATGTGAACATCACGACCAAGGATTTGGACTGTGAAGAATAACTTCCCTGAGAGGGAAGAAGTGCAACTGACAGACAACACAGAAGTAGAATCAGCATCACGGTCATGAACATCATGTATGCAGTCGGATTTGCAAATGGAAGACACATGACCCTTCTTTTTGCAATTGTGACACACGGCCGAACGTTGGGGACAATCCTCTCGTGAATGTTTCGTAAAACACTGCGGACATGAAGGAAGTTGCTGGGAGTTTTGCTGCAGTTTCTGAGAGGTTTGTTTACGGGTAGGCCGAGGCTGTGCATGGGAGCGTACTGCGGCCACATCAGCCAGCGGGGACACGCCGCACGCGTCGTCACCAGCGCACAGAGATTGTATGTCCCCAACGTCACCCCAGGCCTCTATTTGCACTCCAGCGGCGCGAGAAATTTCAAAAGACTGCGCGAAGGATAGGACTTCATCTAGAGTCAGATTTGCCAACTGAAGGGCACGTTGTCTCACTTCTTTGTCAGGTGCCGACCAGATAATAGTATCCCATACCATGTAATCTGCGTAGGATTCTTTGTGAACGTCAGTAACAAATTGACACTTTCGACTGAGGCCGTGAAGCTCAGCAGCCCAAGCACGATAGGATTGATTTGGTTGTTTTTGACAACGGTAAAAGGCAACACAAGAGGCTACCACATGTGTTTGCTAACGAAAAATACAGACAGAAGTGAGCACATTTCAGCAAAGGACAAAGATGCAGGATCTTTCATCATAATATTGGGGCATTGAAGAATAAAATTGATGAGCTTCTGCTTTGTTTAGAAGATATAGAAACTGAGAATTAATAGATGCACTATGCCTGTCTGAACATCACATTGTCACTGATATGCAAAAGGTTAGCATCAATGGGTACAAATTAGCTGCACCTGTAAGTAGAGATAATATGATGAGAGGAGGAGTTGTCATATATGTCAAAAGCTTCCACAGTGTAAAAAATTTTGAAACTAAAAAATTTTGTGTAGAGCAACATATGGAAGCATGTGCCACTGAACTCAAACTAAATGTAATTGTTACAGCGTATAGGTCCCCCTCAGTGAATTTCCAGGTATTTCTAGAAAACTTGGACGCTTTGTTGTGCTATCTGTCAGACAGGGGGAAGCAAATTATCATTTGTGGGGATTTCATTGTTGATTCCCTGAAAAAGTGTAATAGGAAGAATGACCTTCTAGTATTACTCAGTTCTTTCAATTTGAGCTCCGTCATTGATTTTCCTACTCGGATAACAAAGAACAGCAGTACATTGATAGATAACTTTTTTATAGACCAAGATAAGTTTAAGGACATAAATGCTTATCCTGTTGAGAATGGTCTTTCAGATCATGGTGCACAGCTAGTTACGGTACATGACATAGCTCCATGCAGTATATCAAATCAGACTTTCAAAGCAGTGCGTTCAATTAACAATATAAATATTGCAAACTTTAGGGAAAGCCTATAGCAGCTAGACTGGGATGAAGTGTATAAGGAACCTGATGCAAACTTGAAATATAACTTATTTCACGATACATTTTTAAGGGTATATGAAAATTGTTTTCCCAAGAAAATAGTTAAACATAATTCCAAGAAAACATATAAAAAACCTTGGCTAACTAAAGGAATAAGAATATCTTGCAACCATAAAAGAGAACTGTATCTAACAGCAAGAAGGAGTACTGACCCCAAAATTATTCAATATTATAAAAACTATTGTGCGGTACTAAGAAAAGTTATTAAAAAGTCCAGAAGCATGTGTATCATGTCTGAGATCAGTAACTCTGATAACAAAATTAAAGCAATTTGGAATATTATTGAAAGGGAAACAGGGCAACCAAGAGCACAGGAAGACTTTAGTGCCATAAAACTGAATGACAAGTGTACTAACAAACAATCAGAAATTGAAAATATTTTCAATAATCATTTTTTAAATGTTGTGGAGAAAATAGGATCTAGATCTTCACTAGAAGAGGCAAGGCTACTAATAGAACAGGCCATACCTGTGCAGTTTGAAACAACTGTAATTCCACCAACCTCTCCCTCTGAAATCAGTAAAATAATAAACTCACTGAAAAGTAAAAGCTCTTACGGAATTGATGGCATTTCCAGCAAGGTACTTAGCTTGTTCCCCACAGATAAGTAGGATTCTCAGCCACTTATGCAATAGCTCTTTGGAGCAAGGTGTTTTCCCCGATAGACTGAAATATGCCATTGTAAAACCATTGCATAAAATGGGGGATATGTCGGATGTCAACAACTACCGCCCAATCTCTCGTCTGACAGCTCTATCAAACATTTTTGAGAAAATAATGTAATCAAGAGTAGCCTCCCATATTTGTAAAAATAAAGTACTAACAAAATGTCAGTTTGGTTTTCAGAAAGGCTTTTCAACAGAAAATGCTATATACGCTTTCACTGATCAAATATTAAATGCTCTGAATAACTGGACATCACCCATTGGTATTTTTTGTGATCTCTCAAAGGCCTTTGATTGTGTACATCATGGAATTCTTTTAGATAAGCTAAATCATTATGGTTTGAGTGGGGCAGTGCCAAATGGTTTAATTCATACTTAACTGAAAGAATGCAGAAAGTTGACATAAGTGGTTCACGTAATGTTATAACAACAGCTGATTCCTCAAACTGGGGGGCTATCAAGTACGGGGTCCTAAAGGGTTTGGTCTTAGGTCCTTTACTGTTCTTGATATACATTAATGACTTACCATTCCACATTGATGGAGATGCAAAGTTAGTACTTTTTGCTGATGATACAAGTATAGTAATAACATCCAAAAACCAATAACTAAGTGATGTACTTGCAAACGATGTTTTTCACAGAATTATTAAGTGGTTCTCAGCAAATGGACTCTCTTTAAATTTTGATAATTCACTGTATATACAGTTCTGTACAGTAAATGGCACAACTCCAGTAATAAATATAGACTTTGAACAGAAGTCTGTAGCTAAGGTAGAATTTTCAAAATTTTTAGGTGTGTCCATTGATGAGAGGTTACTGGAAGCAACACATTGAGGGTCTGCCGAAACGTCTGAGTTCAGCTCCATGCGCTATTAGGGTTAGTGCAAATTTTGGTGATAAGAAACACAGTAAATTAGCTTACTATGCCTACTTTCATTCACTGCTTTCGTATGGCATCATATTCTGGGGTAATTCATCATTGAGTAGAAAAGTATTCATTGCTCAAAAACGTGTAATCAGATTTGAATGTAGATTTCCTTAAAGACTCTCCCAATATGAACTTTTTTGAGTTAGTAACACTATCATTCGACTTAATTCCCACTGTAAAGTTCCCCACTAGGATAGCCACTTGCTCACAAACAGCCATTGATAATATCTTTATAGAAAAGTCCAATGAACAAAATTATATTACAAAACCAATAGTCAATGGCCTCTCAGACCATGACATGCAGTTCCTTCTGTTAAATGTTAATACTGAACAGGATATAAAATTTGTTAAATCTGAGCTCAAGAGGGTAATCAGTAAGACAAAAATTGATTATTTTAGGACACTCCTTTTTATTTATTTTTATTTATTTATTTATTTATTCATCCGTGGAACAATAAATATTGTATGGATGTTGTCAGATTACAACACATGAGCACACATACATTTACAGTTAAACAGGTTTCTCATATTTTGTGTAGTTTTTATAACTAGTCATACACATATTTATAATTACATAATATTTTGGTGATAATGTCATATGTTGCTAATAATCTACATCTATGTTAAATATTCTTTTACAGTATAACAACTTTTACTTACTAAAAAGGTTTTAAGCTTTTGTCTGAAAGTGAGGGGCTCATTTATTTCTTTAATTTCTTGTGGTAATTTGTTATACAGTTTTATCCCATTATAAAATATACTTTTTTGCGTCTTTGCATTGTTTTTTCTGTCTAGATGGAGGTGGTGACAAGCTCTTGTTCCATGGTCATGTATTAGGCTGTTTGTGTTGTACATGTTGAGATTTTACTTAATGAACATTATGTTCTGAAAGATATACTCACAAGAAACAGTTAGAATTCCTAGCTTTCTAAATAATTCTAGACAGTGGGCCCTGTTCAGAGACATTCACTGGACTGATGTTTACAGTGCTCATGGCATGAATGAAAAATATAGCACTTTTGCTAATAAAGTGCTTATCTTATTCGAACACTGCTTTCCCCCACAACTTACCAAGGTTAGAGCAAAGTCTACAAAGAAGCCATGGATTACTCGAGGAATAGGGGTATCTTGTAAAACAAAAAGAAAATTGTATCTGTCAATCCGAAACATTTCCAATGTTGCTGCTATAGCACATTATAAGAAATACTGCAAAATATTAAAGACTGTAATATGGATGTCAAAGCAAATATATTACAAGGAAAAGATAGTCATATCAGATAACAAAATAAAGACAATATGGAATATAGTGAAGGAAGAGACCGGTAGAACCAGACATGAAGAGGAACAAATAGCATTAAGAGTAAATGATACATTGCTGACAGATGTGTATAGTGTTGCAGAACTTTTTAACAAACATTTTATAACTGTTACTGAAAAGATGGGGTTGTCAGGTTCGGTAGATGCTGCTATGGAATACCTCAGACCAGACATTTCAAGTAACTTCCATAATATGAATTTGACCCTCACTACCCCAACAGAAATAATGTCCATCATAAAATCTTTAAAATCAAAAACATCTAGTGGGTATGATGAAATATCAACAAAGTTAATTAAAGAATGTGATTCTGAGCTAAGTAACATATTAAGCTGTCTGTGTAACCAGTCGTTTATCAGTGGAATATTTCCTGAATGGCTGAAATATGCTGATGTTAAGCCACTGTTTAAGAAGGGAGATAAAGAAATAGCATCAAATTTCTGTCCAATTTCACTGTTGCCAGCATTCTCAAAAATTTTCGAAAAAGTTATGTACAGTCGGCTTTATAACCATCTTATCTCAAATAACATACTGTCAGTCACATTTTGGATTTCTAAAAGGTTCTGATATTGAGAAGGCTATTTACACATACAGTAAAAATGTGCTTAATTCATTAGACAAAAAATTGCAGGCAACTGGTATATTTTGTGATCTGTCAAAGGCATTTGACTGTGAGTGTAACAGGAAATGCTGCAAAATGGTTCAAATCTTATATCTCTGGCAGGAAACAAAGGGTGTTATTAGGAAAGAGACATGTATCAACCTATCAGGCATCATCCAACTGGGAACTAATTACATGTGGAGTCCCACAAGATTCCATTTTGGGGCCCTTACTTTTTCTTGTGTATATCAATGACCTTTCATCAGTAACATTACCAGATGCCAAGTTCATTTTGTTTGCCGATGATACAAACATTGCAATAAATAGCAAATCAAGTGTAGTCTTAGAAAGATCAGCCAATAAAATATTTGTGGACATTAATCACTGGTTCCTAGCCAGTTCTTTGTCACTAAACTTTGAAAAAAGACACTACATGCAGTTCAGAACTTGTAAGAGGTGTCCCACGAGTATATGTGTAACATACGATGACAAGATGATAGAAGAAGTGGACAGTGTTAAATTCTTGGGATTACAGCTCGATAATAAATTCAACTGGGAGGAGCACACCACAGAACTGCTGAAGCGTCTTAACAAATCTCTGTTTGCAATGCGAATTTTGTCAGACATAGGGGATATAAAAATGAAAAAGCTGGCATACTATGCTTACTTTCATTCCATAATGTCATATGGGATTATTTTTTGTGGTAATTCATCAAGCCAAGCTAAAGTTTTCCGGGCACAAAAACGTGCAGTAAGAGTTATATGTGGTGTGAACTCAAGAACATCCTGCAGGAGCGTGTTTAGGGAACTAGGGATACTAACTACTGCTTCCCAATATATTTATTCCTTAATGAAATTTGTCATTAAAAATATATCAATTTTTCAAACCAACAGCTCAATTCATGGAATCAATAATAGAAATAAGAGTAATCTTCACAAGGATTTAAAGTCACTTAGTCTTGTACAAAAAGGTGTGCATTATTCAGGAATACACATTTTCAATAACTTGCCAGCAGCCATAAAAAGCTTAACAACCAATGAAATTCAGTTTAAGAGAAGCCTAAAGGATTTATTAGTGGCCAACTCCTTCTACTCCATTGATGAATTTCTCAGTAAAACCAACTGATTTGTATATAAGTACAATATAACTTCTGCACAATTTCAGTGCAGTAATGTGTGCATTGAAAATGTGTGTGTGTGTGTGTGTGTGTGTGTGTGTGTGCGTGTGTGTAAGTACAATCTAACTTCTGCACCATTTCAGTGCAGTACTGTGTTCATTGTAAATAAGTATTATAGCAGTTGTATTACATGTTTATTACCTTATAAATAAACAAAAAAAAATTATTTTAAATTCAGTGCATTAATATTTGTAAAATGACTCTTTCATATAGTGTTCATTAAAAAATGACGATCATTCCACTTGGGACCTGTGGAATGGTGCATTAGCTTATTTGTTTTAGTGTAAATATTTGTCATGTATTGTTGTTTTTCTGGCATGTTCCACATCCTGGAGGACCTCCTCACTACAGATCAATTGGAATGAAAGTAAAAAAAAATTTAAAAAAAAATTGCTGAAGCGCACCCACGGTCATCCTGCAGACATCTATTTAAGGATCTAGGGATCCTCACAGTAACCTCACAGTATATATATTCACTTACGAAATTTGTTGTTAATAATCCAACCCAGTTCAAAAGTAATAGCAGTGTGCATAGCTATAACACCAGGAAAAAGGATGATCATCACTATGCAGGGTTAAATCTGACTTTGGCACAGAAAGGGGTAAATTATGCTGCCACAGAAGTCTTTGGTCACCTACCAAACAGCATCAAAAGCCTGACAGATAGCCAACTAACATTTAAAAATAAATTAAAAGAATTTCTAGATGACAACTCCTTCTACTCACTGGGTGAATTTTTAGATATAAATTAAGGGAAAAAACAACAACAACAACTTAAACATTAGTGTCAAGCAATATTTTGTATAATGTAATATCTTGTACAGACATCTTTTATTAACTTGACACGTTCCACATCATTATGAAGTGTCGTATTCATGATCTATGGAACAAGTATTAATCTAATCTAATCTAATCTCTTTCAAAGGAGCCAGTTGCGACAACAACCGATACATTTAAGGTGAAATCCATGAAAGGAACAGAGACTTACATGTTTGTTCGTCCGTGACATGAAATGCCAAGAAGTGCTGTCAAAGACGTTTTTCATAATCAGACCAGTCTTCCGCCGTCTCATCGTAAGGAGGAAAAGGGGGTATAGACAACGACGAGAAACGGCCCACATTTGATGCCGCGATGAAATCACGAATCGCCGATGTGAGAAGTGTTTGCTGTTCAATGACACCTTGCAATAGTTCCTCTAAAGTAGCCATGGAAACCTGTGGGTCAACGATAAAAAGGAAAAATCCACTACCTTGTCGCCAATTGTTATAACGTCAAGTTAAACACATATATGTCAAAACGAAACAACAAATGTAAGTCACAGAGTAAGCTGACCAAGCAAAACATGTGAGCATGGTAACATTTGAATGAGCACTGAGTCCAAGTCTAGCGGCCGCCGGCTGGCCGCTTAGGTGGCGCGGCTGCTGCATGGCTGGCAGACAGCGCTGCATGTAGAGGATGTGTGTAATTGTGCGGCGGCGCTTTGAATGATCGGCGAGTCACAACATTATCTGTCATGAAACTTTTGATAGGTTGTTGGACCATGCAATATCATTGTTTGCACAAAGGTTTTTGCTAATACAACTTCCTTAAACTGCTGAAATTTTTTGATCTAAAACTGTTACATTATGTTGCATATTGTTTTCTACACTTAAATTTTTTTGTTTTAAAATGGTGGCAATTTGTCGGGTAGTAGCTCTCAACTCACACAATTTTTTCCACTATGGCTTCTGCTCAACTCTGATGTCATAAATATTCTTTGATTGTTTTGCTGACTCGGCTACAAACATATTTTTTAAAACAATAAATTTATTTTCTAAAACAGCAATCTTTTCATTCACACTTTTTAACCCCTTGGACAAACCATTTTTTAATCCTGAAACTTTATTACTAAGTTGACCTACTTGACCTTGTACCATGGCCATTTTACTGTTGTTTTCGGTTTCCAAATCATTTAATTGTCTTTGTAATGAAGCAACTTTGCTATCATTATGTTCTTGTTTTAGTTAACTGATCATTAACTGCACTAAATTTGTTATCTGTCTTCATTTCCTCTAGTTTTTACAAGATTAACTGCAAAACATCAGTCTGTACTGCTTCTTTAGTGACTTCGATTTCACTCAGCTGACTGACTGAATTCTACAGCTTTCATTTCTACCTCACTTTTGCTTTTGTCCCTATCCATTTTGTTAACAAGCACACGAGTCCACAAAATTAACTTCACAAATAATTTGTACTTATCTTTCTTTTTTGATGTTTCTGATTGTAGTTGTAAAGTTCTTCTCACTTCCATCATTCTTGGTAGTAAATCATCACTGTTGGTACAAAGATCCTTTGTTGGGCATGCTTCAGTCTTGCTCCATGTGATCGAAAATTTATTTGTACATAAATTTAAAAAATCAATGAAGTAAAATGATATCCCCACCAGACAAAACTTCATTGTTAGTCAATTAATCACAGACAACACCCACACTTGCAATCTCCCCCCTCTTTGCTACTTCCATCTATTGTCCACATTGAAGACTGTTATGAAGATTTGAGAGGAGAAAAGATTATGGTAAACTTCCTAGTTTACTTAGCTTGTCTTGTTGAAATGGCTCTAGACAAAAAACTAACAAAGTAATGAGGTGGTATACTCTTAGACTAGCCAAAATAAAATGTATTGTCCAAATACTAAATGAAAAGTTCAAAGCTGCTGAAGATATAGATATTAAGGGGCTCCGGAACGCCCTATACCTGCAATGTTAAAATAAGGCTTATAAATTACATCTTTCCTCACAAAGTATTTGAGGTAGGAAGTTGAACTTTTTAGAGATTATTTATTGGAATATGGGCTACAACTTAACACAGGGATTTTACAAAATTTTAGTTCAGTTATTAAAGATGATTTTTTTTCAATTGTAATGAAAATTCAAAACATTTTTATGCAATTTTTTATTTATATATTCAAAAATATACAGTTTTTTGGAAAAAGGCTGTGTTAAATTATGCAGAAGGTACTGTGTAACATTTACTGAAAGTTTGAAACAAATATGTTTGGAAGATACTTAGAAAACATGTAATTAGTATGAGAAAATAAAAGTTTTGGGAATCGGGCGACAAAGATTGGATTAACTTTTTAGTGCATTCCAGGTCCATAGGATGGATTATCTTCATCCTCTGCAAACTCCTCGTCCAGCTTCCTCTTGTTCCTCCTCCTGTTTACTCTTGCTTGTATTTCTAGACTCTTTACAGCCCTGTCTGCAGCCCGAAGGCGTTCCTTGTCTAAAGCAAGCATCGCTAGTACCATGTTAGAACCTATCTTCATTCCCATATTTCTAAATACCTTGCACCTTACAATGTTGCCATCATTGAAAGTTGCAACAGCATCATACACACCAAAGTGAAGTGTTTCTATTCCAACAAATACAGTCTTGTGGATTCTCGACCATATAACACTATTTACACTTTCATTGGGGTTTTGAGTTTTTCGGTGAATACACTTTTTCAACAGTTCAGGTGCTGCTAAGTCTCTGAAAATAGGTTTTATCACCTCCATTATTGCATGAGGCAGACTATGCTTATGAGTGTACACTCCACCAGTTAGCAATCCTTTGTTATATTCACTCCAACTGTCTTCTTCTTTGGGACACAAGCTATGTTGGGGATTTTCATCGGTTGAAGAAGTATGAAAAAAAAGAGCCCAAACAGCCTTCTTCATTTCATCGACACTTTGTGTATTTTGCCTAATAGCCATTCCATAATAGTTCTGTATTTTGTCAATTACACTGTCAGTTAACCTTCCCTTCCCATCCAACCCTTTACCATCACTGAGTTTTTGTTTTTTGTACGAAGCTTTCAGTCGCCGAAGTCTTGTTCCCATTCGCTTCTGTACGTGTCCAATACACTCAAATTTCTGCACTACAACATCATCACCATAGGGCTTCAGTCCTTGAACATGTTTGAAACTTTTAGAATCACCGTCACCAAGGTAATTAACATATCGCACTTTATCACACGCCTCAGAATGCTGGAATATACTGGCAACACCAGCCACTTCCATTCCTCCACTACTGCCACTATAGTTAGCTTTGCAATTATTTTCATGTGTACCTTTATATTTTTGTGGACATCTACAATACTTTGATATTACTGCTACATCTAAAACTTTCCCTGTATACATACTGGTGGCAGATACTACACCATGAAGAGATGTGTGTCCCCGTTTATGCCAGGTACCATCGAACGCTGCAGTCAAATCTCTGTTACCATTATTTTCCATTACTGCCTCTTCCACAGCGTTCTTCATAGATTCTATACAGACATCTTCTACTTTAGACCCTATTAATTTATTATAGGTCGTAAACTTGGTTGGGGGATTTGGAAGATTCATGATGCCACAGAAAATTGCACCTGCAGTAGCACCCTTACCAACTGAACACAAGGAATAAACAAATCTAATGTTGTGTTCGTAGATTTTGCTACCATTTTCTTCAGTTGCAGTTACTGCAACACTGTTCCAAAAGGTGGTCATGTATGAACACTTATCACATTTCAGTTGTATTTCACTAGCAAGTCCTACGTGCTTTGTTATGGAGAGTTCCAGACCAACTTCACTACAATGAATACATCTTACACAGTTTGAAAAAATTCCTTTGAGAACCGACATATCAAATATTTCATTCACATCCGATTCGCCCATAAAACATTCATAGTTTTCACTCATTGAACCAAGCTTCTTCTGTGAAGTATTTTCTTTCCCACTTTGACTGCTATGGGCAGGTGTACTTGAGAGGTTGGGTTCACTCACTTGGTTATCGTCTTTATTGTTTACAGTAATAACACATACCTTTGGCTTTCCAACATTTCTCCTTTTCTTAAAAGCCTTCAGAGGATTTCTAATAACTTTACTTTTACTCATTATTATACTTCAACAAAACAGAGACTCAAGAAACAGAATTAATTACGAATATTTTCGAGATAACGACAGAGTAAATAAACATGAAACAATCGACAATCACACCAGCGATATATATTGAACCATCACAGGTTAGCCACAACACATACTTTATCTCACATCACTAAAATGTACCTGATGAACACGGACGTTAATAATAACACCATTTGACAGCAGTTTAACAGCGCCACAGTGGGTCACGCTCATGTAGAACACATTTCAAAAAAAAATTAAAAATAGTTGTAGTCTTCGGAATTGAATAAATTATATATCTATTAAAAGGTAATAGTCTGCAGATTCAGAAAACGCAAAAAAGTAAAAATTGAACTTTTCATGATTTTGAGCCTTTCCGGAGCCCCTTAAGGATAGACTGTACTCTAGTTATTTACAGACCAAAAGTATCTACAGAAAGGAAGTAGAAAAAGCAAAGAAGGTAAGCAATGCCAGATTTTTGAAAAAGCTCACAATCCTTGTAAAGCAGCATGGGACCTGGCGAGCACAGGAAAAAGCCCACCTCTTGCTCTAATTCTTGCAGTCCAGATGAGTTTAATGACTATTTTATAAAAATAGTGGAAAACACAGTAGATGAAATTCCTGACTTTGGAATAGATCCTGAAGCTGCTGTGAAATTTGAGAATAAATGCAGCATGGTAATGTGAAAGAGAGTGTATCCAAAAGAAATAATAAAAATTGTAAAAAGCTACAAATCTTCAGGGAGCCCTGATATTTATGGCATGTCCTGTACTGTGTTAAAAACTATAATCAGTGAAATTGCACAGCCATTAGCAGTAGTAATAAATAAAAGCCTCAGTGCAGGGGGATTTCCAGGCTTCCTGAAAGTAGCATGTACAATGCCTGTTTACAAAAAAGTCAGTACACATGAAGTGTCAAGCTACAGGCCCTTATCTATAATACCAGTATTAGCAAAGGTGATCGAATCGATAATGAAAGAACAACTATTAAGTTACTTTGAAGGAAATAGTCTCTTTTATGATGCGCAAAATGGCTTTCGGAAGGGAAAGTCAACAACAACAGCTGTACATGACTTAGTTACAAACATAAGTCATTGTTTTGAAGACAAAGAGTCTATAGCACTAGTACTCTGTGACCTTAGTAAGGCATTTGACTGCATCACACATAAGGCCCTGCTCAGATAGCTAAAAACATATGGTATAGGGGGATCTGTCCTGCAAACTCTTGAATCCTATCTGAGAAACAGATGACAGATTGTCTCCGTGCAAAGAGCTGATTCAGATGAGAAGAAGCTACAGCATGGTGTGCCACAGGGATTGGTAATACGGCCCCTGCTGTTCCTTATCTTTGTAATTGACACGGGCTCCAATGGGCACACCTTGCAGTTTGTGGATGATACAACCTTGTTCTTAAAAGGAGAGAATGTTGTACAGGCAGTCCAACAACAGAAGTCTTGTTCAATGAAGCTAAGGCCTGGTTTATCATGAACAAAATGAAAATTAATGAAGAAAAACTCAGAGAATGATATGCAGCCTCAGCAATACTGGAGCACTGGGTAACGCAGCAGATGTTAAACCTCTGGGCTTTCTCATTGATACCAAATTAACCTAGCAACAGCACACCAAACATGTGTGTTCCAATCTTTCATGGGTCCTGTACCTCTTGAAGAAACTGAAAAGTATAGTACCAGAACAGTACCTTCTAACTGTGTACTATGCAATGTTCCACAGCCACATCAGTTATAGGCTGTTGTTTTGGGGCCATTCTGCAGGCTGCAAGAATGTGCTTTTACTGCAAAAGAAAGCAATGAGGATCATTACTTCAAGCAAAAAAACAGACCACTGCAAACCAATTTTCACCAGGTTAGGAGTTCTGACTGTTTACAGCCAGTATATATTGAACTGCCTCTGCCACATAAAGAGAAACCATGATATTTACAGAAAGTGAAATGAAGTTCACAAATACAGCACTTGCAACAAAGACAATATCGACATGCCAAGGTGTCAATTAGCAAAGACACAAAACAGCTTCCCAATGGTGACCCTAAAATTGTTTAATGCTCTATCTGATCACATTCAGTCTTTACCATGGGAGCAGTTTAAAACTACTATTTTGCATAAGCTAAAAGAGCAACCCTTCTACAACATTGAACAGTTATTCTCTAGTAATAGCATAGTGTTTACTTCAGCTGCAGCTCAGTTCCATGACTCCAACAGCAACCATCATATTTAATTTCATTGTATACTTGTATCTATTTTATAGTTGTGATATTATTGTAATCTAATTTATAACTTACATGTGTCTTGCGGTATTAAATTACTATCATACTAGAGTTGTATTCATGTATTTTGATAATGTTGTATTTTGACACTGTCCGTCCAGCTGTAGCTGGTGAATGATATGGAATTCATAATAAAGGTAATAATAAAGTTGTTCTTGTCTGTGGGCCTGATTCTTGAAACTGAAAATGTCACATCGGGTTCTCATGGTTGGTTTGAACTAAATAAATCTGGAGATTGTTGTTGCAGCATGTTTTTACATACATATATTTTCTTACATTTTTAGTACATGATTTTGATTTGTCATGTTTACAAAGCCGAAATTACATTGTTCGCACAAAAATATCTCTGATCACATCAGAGGCATGCTTATGACTCTGTGGAAAAACAATATTTGTAAGGTTTTACAATTTTTCTATACAAATGAATTTCTACTATCTTTATGCAATTTTGTCATATGATGACATGTTGGAGACCGTGGCTGTTTTTGAAGACAAATGTTGATGGTGTTAAGACAGCAACCAGCCACAAATTTACTTTGAGTTCCTTTATTCAAAGGAAACCGTTACCGGTTTCGAATCGTTGCGATTCATCATCAGACGGTTTACACGCTTTCTTTCTACATTTGGTGTGTTTTTATAGATTAATTGTCCTAAAATATAAATAAAACATAATTACAAACACGCTACACACAGATGGTTGCGTTGCAGATTTTCGTTGTCACATACAACGAAAATCTGCAACACAACCATCTGTGTGTAGCGTGTTTGTAATTATGTTTTATTTATATTTTAGGACAATTAATCTATAAAAACACACCAAATGTAGAAAGAAAGCGTGTAAACCGTCTGATGATGAATCGCAACAATTCGAAACCGGTAACGGTTTCCTTTGAATAAAGGAACTCAAAGTAAATTTGTGGCTGGTTGCTGTCTTAACACCATCAACATTTGTCTACTATCTTTAATTTCGATTATTATTTCATAAATGAATCCAGAAATAAACATAGTAAACAGTACATGATTTCGTAATTAATAATAGAAATTTTAATGATTTGTAATTTCAATAATTCATAATTTCAATAATTTGTAATTTTAATAATTCATCATTTCAAATGTTTCTAAAAAAATGAATTATAACTGTACATTCAGAACTAGTACTTATTGATTATAACATTGAAACTAAAATATTCTATAATGTAACTCGTTTCATAAATTTTAGCTTGAAATATAACATACTGTGTATATAATTATAAGAACGTTTTCAGAGAAGTAACTGAGATAATATTAACCTGTTAAAAATCAGAAAAATAATGCTGGTATCAACAACCACTACTGAGAAAAAGTAATGCTAGAGGAGGATGTCCCGTTACAATATTCCAGGGACAAGTGTTGGGTTCTGGTACCCAAAGACGTGCCTTATTTTCTCACAGACTTGCGAACATGACGTATGAGACCCAATGGTGGAGATGCACATCTCACGTCTCCCAAAGCTTCTGTTTCCATCTATTTATGAGCTGGTGATCATGCGAATGGAGCTGTTTAAAAGCTCTTCGGTGCTCCAGTGATGCATGCTGCTTATGTTGCTGCAATTTCCGGCAACCATCAAGACACAGTCTTTCACCGGGGGCACCCTGAGGAGCGAAGGACCGCCTTTTCCACAGCAGAAACGATCATTGTGATTATTCTCTCGACCACCACATTGATGTTGCCATTTGGGGAGACTCAATGGTAATGCCAGAGGTGAAAGCTTCCCAGTTTGTCTTGTTTAAAACCTGTCTGGTTAGGCGTCTGGGGGAATGCTGCTGAGGGAGTGAGAAGAAGAAGGGGAAGTGATCACTACCAAACAAATTTTTGTGGGCTCTCTAGTGGACAGATGGGAGAAGACCTGTGCTGCAAAGTACCATGAGCCACAGTGAAGTGTGTGGGGGTGCCAGTATTTAAGAGGAAGAGTTCGAGTTGAGACAGTAAATTCTTGACATCTCTTCATTGGCCAGTAAGCATGGTGCCAGCCCACAAGGAGTTATGGGCGTTAAAATCTCCCAGAAGTAGGAAAGGTAGCTCAGTCAGGTGGTGGAAAAAACTGCCACAATTCCATTGGAGGATGACATTGTCTGTAAGCTGGGAAGACATGAAGGGACACCTCCGGGTCACCTGCTGCCAGCAGTTGAGTACCTGTGTGATTGATATACATCGTATCTGAGGGTCTGGCAAGGTCTAGGTCCTTGGGAGATGACAGAATCTCCACCTCATTCTCAGATGTGGAGGTTATAGGTAGCGATGGTGTGGGGGCCACTGCAATTTCTTTTTTCTTGGAGCTCTTTTTGTTTTTGGATGTCTCTCACTGCCCCTTGTGTTTCTCTGGCTGGGAAGGCTTCACTGATTCAGTCTCAGGGGCTGAGGAGAAGCCCTACGACCAGCTGCCTGTGGGTTCTTCAGCCACTGGTGGGCATCCTCTATCCCACTGGTAGCAACCTTTAAAGGGAGTGACCCAAGTGAGAGGAGCCAGGAAGACTTACGCTTCACCAGCTGATAAGTTGGGAGTGATGTCACAGATGGTTGGTGGGGGAGGGGGCGGGGCGGCAATTGCTCCTGAAGTTGGTGTTGTGGGAGCAACAGTGGTTGGAGTTGCTCCAACCATCAAGGGGGGTAGGCCTGAGGGCCAACTATAAATGGTGAAACAGATGGGGCTGTAAACATCATCATAGCTGCAGCATAAGAGGATATCATGCACACAGGGTTTAGACTTCCACATTTTCTCTTAGGTGTAGGCCAGTCAATCCAGGGTCTTGTGTTCCATGATTTTCCTTTGTTTCTAGAGAATCCTGCAGTCCAGCGAGCAAGGGAAGTTGTGATCTCTGCAGCTGACACAGATGGAAGGCAGAGCACATGGAGTATTAGGATGTGATGGACATCCACAATCTCGACATGTAATGCTGGAAGTATAGTGGGAATACATATTCCTGAACTTCCAGCACTTAAAACACACATCAGAGGAGGGATGTATTGCTTTGCAACAAATCGGTATACCATCATCCTGACCTTCTCGGGTAATGCATCATCGTCAAAAGCCAAGATGAAGGCACCGGTGGCAACCTTATTATCCTTTGGATCCCTATGAATGTGCTGGATGAAATGAACACCTCAGCACTCTAAGTTGGTGTGCAACTCCTGTGGTATATAATAGCCTGGACCATATTTAAGCTCTTATGGGGTGTGATTGAAACAGAGACATCCCCCAGCTTGTCACAGGTGACTAATGCCCGTGACTGGGCAGAGGATGCTGTTTTTACAGGATTGACCCAGATCACATTTTGGACAATCCCTCCACCGCCCCACACTTGTCCTCTAAATACTAGGTACTGGTGTGTGTAAGGTTCGCTTCTATCTTTAGCCTGGAATTCCTCCCATAGTGTGACCAGGGAGGGGAGTGAGTTGGGATCATTTTTCCTTGCATTGAATTGAGACCTTGAACACTTAGAGACTGCTGGTGTTTGACCACCAGCAAGAGATGACATAGTCCACTTCATAGTGGGTCGTCTTCCCTGATACCACCCCCTCTGACCATGGGCCCTCCCCATGGGCCCACCTAGCCTAAGCAAAGGCCACATGGCAGGATGGCCATTGCTGAAAGCCTGAATGCTCCAGGTACAATGGCATCGACTCCTTGGCATACGTGGGAAGTTAACAGCACAGGCATCAGCAGAGCAATCCACACGTAGTCAGGGGATTACAACCGAGAGGATACACGGTGACCACACCACAACGGACTGGATATCGTGCTGGATATCAGTTGCAAACAAGTCTATTATCATCATAGGCACAGAAAACGACACTGCAGAGTAGATGAAGGAAACACACCTGGGAAGTTGTCCTCACCCAATGACTGGAGAATGAGCAGAATTGCAGATCCACAATGATATAGGGTGCTAAATGTCACAGAACATGAGGGACACGATGCCTTCCCTCAATTGGCTCGCTCTTCTTAAAAATTTTGAAGAATGGAGGCCAAACCCTGTAGGAGACCATCACAGAAAGGTGGAAACACTTGAGACTCCTTTTAGTCACCTCTTAAGACAGGCAGGAATACCTTGGGGCTGTTCTAACTCTCAGACTTGTATTAACATAGTCATTTGAATTTATGTCAAACTTGTGAAAAGTTGCTGCTCGCAATATAGGAGAGATGTTGACTCGTACGACTTCAGTCTCAGGCAACTGAAACCGAACTCTGAGCAGCAGCACCAGTGCATGACAGGAGTGGTGACTGGGTAGGGGTAAGGAGAACGCTGGGGCAGGGAGGGGGAGGGATGGTATCATGGAGGTGGCATACAGTGAGGTGCTGCAGGTTAGATGGTGGGCAGGAAGAGGTAGGGAGGGGGGGGGGGGGAGGGAGTATTGGTAAAGGAGAGAAGTAAAGAGACTGGATGTGGTCGGGGAATGATGGCTGTGTGTGCTGGATGGGTGAGGACAGTGACTAACAAAGGTTGAGATCAGGAGGGTTACAAGAACGTAGTATAGCAGGGAAAGTTCCCACCTCTGCAATTCAGAAAAGCTGATGTTGGTGGGAAGAATCCATATGGCACAGGCTGTGAAGCAGTCATTGAAATAAAGCATGTCATGTTTCGCAGCGTGCTCATCAACAGGGTGGTCAACTTTGTAATGCACCTCTTTCTCCAGGGGACAAATATTAATTATTATCAGTAGTAGTATATTAAGCTACAAATTATCATTTTAAACCTGTGTGGTCTCCCTGGTGTGCCTAGTCGACCACAAGTCCCCGTCACACTGTTCACTGTAACAACGTAGTACATACAGGGTTGAAGACGTGGAGAATGAAAGGTATCATCACAATCTGAATTTAGAGTAATATAACTTTCTTACCTTTATTGGTCGTTGTTGCATGCTCGTGGTCCAGTGATGAATCTCGCCATCTGCTGTTTGTTAAATCAATTTGAGGTCCAGGGTGTGTATTCTGCTGCGTAAGAACTGACACATATTTAAACTTCCAACTTTTATTTTATAAATGCTGATTGAGATGATATTCAATAATTTTCAATGTAACAGCTTTTCCAATACATCATTTTGTTCCCTCTATCCTTGACATTCTCAAAGCAAGTGTATTACAAGACGTCTCAACACCAACTGCCCATTGTCTCTACACCTGCCAACAACCAGCTCCTGTTCACAGCGCTTACAAACTGTGCAATACTGCCAACCTTGGTTGTATATCGATATTTTACACATTGCACGTATGAAAAATGAAAAGTGTTTATAATATAGTTCTGTGGCAATATACCTCATGATTGTCCTCATATTAACAGTTTTGTAACAAAATAATAATATTTCAGTTTTATGTTTGCGTAGTTAAAGTTCACTTGCACCTTCAAGTTGATTGATCGCACCGCACACCTCGCCAGCCGGTGGTATTGGTAGTTTCAGTAGTCCGTTACATTACAACTTGTTTCTTGGCCACATTTTGTTGGACAGATAGCTTGTAGGTTGTCATGCCCACATAGAATGCAGCACAGTGGTTGCAGCTTAGCTTGTAGGTCACATGACTGGTTTCACTGTAGCCCTGCCTTTGATGGGGCAAGTGATGTTAGTGACTGGTTGTCCTATATCTGTCCAAGATGTCACAGGACCAAAAATAAATAAATCTGCTGTATAGTTTTGTTTCTGCATAATACGATGTTACAATGACTAACATGCATTTCACAGTCTGACCTGGTATTGTAATCACAGATACTTTTGTTTTGAGGAAAAAATGCATGTCAAAAAAAGTATACTGAGAAAAGAAGTACATAAATGCAGGGAAGGGGTAAGGTCTTTAGATCATTTAATAAAGGTGTGCATTGTTTTCTGCTGATCACTTGTTACATTATTCTCATAATTGCCTTTTGTTTCCTGAAAACTATTTTAGCCTGCTGTACATTTACCCAGAAAATGATACTGTACTTCAGTAGTTAATGTACATGAGCAAAATATGCAGCTGTAACTGTTTCTGCACTAGTATTGTAGCATAGAATTCTTACTACATAGCTCATTTTTGCTAGTTTTGAATTCAAGGATGTGATATGAAAGCTCAATTTATGTTTCCAGGATATGGATCTCAAGAAATTAAATTTCAGTGACACAAATAATGTTTTGGTTACCTATACGTGTTACTGGTTGAGCTGAATTTTTATTTTGATCTGTGTGAAAGTTAGTTGAGTATTGGCTTTTGGGGATTAATTATGAAGCTGCTTCTGGTAAACCATTCAGACACTTCTTTTGTGATGTCTTTTGCAGATGTAGTAAGATTTTATTCTTAATTTCCTTCAGTCAATAGACTGGTATCATCTGCAAACAGTACTGTAACATGTAAAGGGATATCATTAATGTATACCAAAAAGGAAATGGACCTACAATAGAGGCCTATGGAACACCATGACTTAGTCCACATGAGTCTGAATGGTGTACCTGGAGTCCATTTCCTTTCATGTACTTAATTTCAGTTACCTGAGAGCGATATTCTGAATATGATTTAATCATTGCATTTGGCACACCTCTTACACCATAGTCTTCAAGCTTTCTCAGGAGCACATATTGGTACATAAAAAGCTTTTGTTAGGTCCAAGAATAAACCTGAGATTTTTCTGTTGTTGTCCACTGCATTTAAGACATAGTTTATCAGGCTGAAAGTGATTGTTTCAGTTGACTGCTGTGGTCTGAAGCAATCTTGACAAGCAGAAATTCTTGTCGAAGAATATGGTTAGTTGTGAAAGGAACACTTTTTCAATAATTTCCAAAAACCTGGTCAGTAGTGACACAAGCCTATAGTTACCCACTCATTGCCAATCACCATTCTTATATAGTGGTGTTACTTCCAGCATTTTAAGTTGCTATGGGCAGACATCACATAAGAATGAATTGTATGTGTATAATAAAGGAGAAAGTATATGTCTTGCTATTATTTTTATAATGTAATCTGAAATACCATCAGTACCAGTGGCTACTGAACTGAGGAACATGGATATTTAAAAATGAACAGTTGAGATTGCTATAATGTTTCTTTATTAACTCGTTTAATCTTATCTACAAGCGATCTTCAGAATTTTTTCCCCCTGTGACTGATGCTGGCAGCTCCTCAGATTTTTCGTGATACCATGATCATACAGTATATGGATATAGAGGGTGAGCACAAAGTCTTGCCCTGATTATAAAAATTTATAGCAAATACCCATTTGGCATAATAGGTTACATTTGATGCTGTTACTTAAGTTAGTGTTCCTAGTTGTTGTGGCCAATAGATGGCACTAGTGCCCCACAACACCAACGTGGTCTGTTAGGACATGTTAGTTGCTAGCAAAATGGTATCAAAGCAGGAGAAAGTGCAATGTGTGCTTTGATTTCACAAAACAAAATCTCTCCTCTGTGTTCTGCATTAATTTCAGGCTTCTTATGGACACAGCCCTCCTGACGTTAAATCAGTGAAGAGATGGTATGCAACATTTAACAAAACAAGCAGCATTGAAGATCATCCTTGAAGTGGCAGGCCTCATGTGAGTGAGGCAGCTGTTGGTCATGTTAGGCAATTTGAGGGGCGGCGGGTGGAAATTATTGTTATTAAAAAATGTTGAATGTTTTTCCTGGCCGATGCACCATATGTGGGGCGGTGGGTGGAATTTAATTGTTATTTAAATGTAGAAAAGATGCACTTCCCGGCGATGCACCATATGTGGGGCGGCGGTTTGAAATTTTATGGTGTGTTATAAAATTTTGTAGAATGTAGAAACACTTTCCCGGCCGATGCACCATATGTGGGGCGGCGGTTGGAATTTAATTGCTGTTAAAAAATGTTGAATGTTTTTCCCGGCCGATGCACCATTTGTGGGGCGGCTGGTGAAATAATGTTGTTATATAATATGTTTGAATGTAGAAACACTGCATTTCCTGGCCGATTAACCATATGTGCGGCGGCGGGTGGAATTATTGTTGTTAAATATTCCTATTATTTATGCTGTCTTTTGCCGTTCTCAACACTGGCTCTCTAATAACAATATTGGCAACCAGAAAGTGATTAGCAACAAAACGTGAAGCCAGTAATTAGAATTCCTAGTGCCCACTTCATCTGAGAAACACACTTATAGCTCCAGCTTATAGCTCTGAGAAATTAGGCAATTGTCTGGGATTCATAATCAAAAACAATCGTGAAAAAAAAAAAAAAAAAAAAAAAAAAAAAAAAAAAACGTTCTCTATTTTCTGAAAGTCACAGATGAAAAAAAAAAGAATCCACACAATCTGACTAACAGAGCAGATGCAACAATAACTGTCCAAATTAAATGTTTAAATGAATGCTCGCCATAATTTGATGATTAGGTTCATCAAACGCCACGCTAAATAATTGTTAGAATGTCTGTCCCGTGGCGGCACGTGAAAATACGACATACGCAAACTGAAGATCGATAATTTAAGTCAACCCAGAATTAACACTTCACTCGAAAATGATTTCATGGATACGCGTATCCCGAGTAAGTTACTACGGCATCCGAGTCTGTTTGTAGCAGTGATACCGACGCGATGCGACTCCCGACACAGGTGGCGTGTTATTCAGCGTCCGGACAGAACAGGGGCCTTGCTTCCTCGCGCAGCGTTCTTATATATAAAGCCGCGGTGCGGACGGCTAAGGGAACGCCTGATCAAATCGGCTCTCCCGACTAGCCGCTGGGCTAGTACTGCACCACATTAAGTTATCGAATAAATCATAGCTTCTTTTGCTGATGGCAGATGAAGCTCTCAATTTAAATGCGCAATCAGCACACAGGTAAGCAGCGCCGGCTTTAGGGTGTGGCGACTCGGGCGGTCGCCCAGGGCGCCGGGGCCCAAGGGGCGCCACGTACTAAACGCATGTAAAAAAATAATTACAATTTACAATCACCCATTTCGCGAAACTAAAATATTATTCAGTCTCATTCAACATACGTCGCTAATCTCACGAATGCGCGATGAATTCGGGGTAGCAGAAGAGAAATCATGCTGAATGCAATCTTCGTATTGTCTGCAACCATCCACGTTTGATGCGGGCTAGCACGGGCTCTACCAAAGCGCCTCTCTTATTTGTTTCAAGAACTGCAACAAGGAAGAGCCCATGCAGCCGCACCATCTCTCGTTTACAACAGAAACTACCGGTCGCTCCAAATAAAAGAAAATACAGACTGTGAAATATACATTACATTATGATTTAATTAATACGAATGTATTTATATAGAATATTTGTGACTTAATGACTCATGTACATTAATTAATAGATCATGCAATGCGTGCACTGCATTCATAGAGAATTCTCCCCTAACTTACTGAAATAATACAGTGCCACACAATGTTTGTTAGACTGCATATGTTGGCAGCGCTACGATTTGCACCCGCATGTCAGTAATTGTCACTAACAGTCGGAGGCAGCGGTCATGTTTTCGTGGCTGAATAATTGTGAGTGAAACGAATGTCGTGACTGTGTCAACATTTTAATTTTCTGATAGGTGCGAAAAACATTTTTATCTTTCAGTTCAGGTTTTTTTCTAGTTACGTCTACTGATAGGTGAATTTCTTTATTTGTTATAGATCGAATATTGTGGTCGCGAAATAGAGCAGTGTCCAAGCAATAATTTGTCAAATTATTAAATCATGCCAGAAGAGAAGGAAATGATTAAAAAAAAAGCTTTCTGGTTCAGAAAATCGGAAAAGAAAAGCTGAAAAAGAAAAAGTTCTTGAAGAAACTAAAAAGCACATGAATATTTATAAGTACCTTAAAGGAAATTCTAAGGCAAATACTTCACATATTGAATCAAAAGTCCATGTATCAGCAAATATTTCTTCAGACTGTGAACAATTATACACAAAAAATATACAATCACCTATTGAAGGTGATCAAATTGACCAGCGCAGTACATCTTTGCAGGAATCCTCTGATATTTCTCCAAGTCAAAATCAACACATGACATCTGTGGTGGATGAAAGTATCAACGTTCTTGCAATAAAAGAATACAATGTTTCTGATGTAGGTACGTGGCCAAAAGTACTTAATGCTAGAGATATAGATTGCATTATAATATGTGGACCCTCACAAGTATGTGTAAATAACTTTCCAAAAGATGAAAATGGACGTAATTTCTCTTCAACTCATTACACAAGAAAACTATCAAACGAAGAAACTATCAGACGACGGTGGCTAGTTTATTCTGTATCAAACGACAGTGTCTTTTGCTTTTGTTGTCGACTGTTTGATTTAAAGTCAACTACTAATTTGACTACCACTGTGGGTTTCAGAAATTGGAAACATTTAAGTGAAGCTCTGAAATTGCATGAAAATAGTCCTAACCACAAAAAAGCATTTACTCAATGGACTGAAGCTGAAATCAGGTTTAAAGCTGGATTAACTATTGACAAGGAAGAACAAAAGCTAATTTCTAAAGAAAGTTTATGATGGAGCAATGTGCTTCAAAGATTTATGCACATTACTTTGTATTTGGCTGAAAATAATATGGCATTCAGAGGGTTATCAGATAAATTATTTACCCCAAATAATGGAAAATTCTTAGGTCTTGTACAGTTATTGGCAAAGTTTGATCCAATCATGGAAGAGCACGTCAGACTGGCATTGAATGGTGATTTGGCTGACCATTATTGCGGCAAAAATATACAAAATGAATTAATAGAACTCATGGCATCACACGTTATGTCTACAATCGTATCCCGCATAAAGGGTTCAAAGTATTATGCAATCATAGCTGACTGTACTCCAGATATAAGCCACAAAGAACAACTTTCGATAACTTTAAGATGCGCCGACATAACAGAGGATGGCGTAAGTGTAAAAGAACATTTCATCTCATTTCTGCAAATAGATGATACAACTGGTGAAGGCCTCACAGAAAGCATTTTAAAAACATTGAGTGATCTTAACTTAACATTAATGACTGCAGAGGACAGGGCTACGATAATGACACGAACATGAAGGGGAAAAATAAAGGCGTCCAGAACAGAATTAAGAAGTTAAATCCACTAGCTTTTTTTGTGCCATGTGGATGCCATAGTTATAATTTGGTATTGTGTGATGCGGCAAAATCATCAGTAAAATCCATGACACTGTTCGGAATGTTACAAAAAATGTTTAATCTATTTGCTGGATCGGTAAATAGATGGAAAATTTTGACCGACCATTTGAAGATATACACCCTGAAAAATGTAAGTGACACACGCTGGGAAGCTCGAATTGATAGCGTCAAAGCGGTTCGTTATCAATTATGCGAAATGCATGACGCTTTGGTTTCCTTGGCCGATGCTACTGAACAAAGCGATGCTGCGGTGTCACACGAAGCGACAACACTAGGAGGACAATTAAAAGATTTCAGCTTCATTGTTTCTCTCGTAACATGGTATGATGTTTTGTTTCAAATTAACGTTGTGAGTAAAGCAAGTCAGTCACCCACAATCAACTTTGTCGAGTTTATGGGAATCCTAGACAAATGTTGCTCTTATTTGGAAACATATAGACAAACAGGTTTCGAACAAGCTATTGTAACAGCAACTGAACTGGCTTCGGATCTTGATATGCAGCCATTATTTAAAACACAAATGCGATTAAGACGTATTAAACACAGGCCGGGTGAAGAGGCTGTTGATGATCAAATAACTGACCCAAAAAAGAAGTTTAAAGTAGAGTTTTTCAATGCACTGTTGGACACCGTGCACATATCCATGAAAGAAAGATTTGAACAGATGCAAGAATTTTCTGCGACGTGGAGTTTCTTGTTTGACATTAAAAAAATCAAAATAAAGAAGAACTAATACAATGCTGTTCTAAATTACAAGAAAAGTTTACTGTCAACATGAAGTCAGATATTGATGGAAATTTCGGGTTCCCGGGTTCGATTCCCGGCGGGGTCAGGGATTTTCTCTGCCTCGTGATGGCTGGGTGTTGTGTGCTGTCCTTAGGTTAGTTAGGTTTAAGTAGTTCTAAGTTCTAGGGGACTTATGACCACAGCAGTTGAGTCCCATAGTGCTCAGAGCCATTTGAACCATTGATGGAAATTTGCTGTGCGACGAAATTTTAGGCCTGCAACACTATCTCGAAGACAGCCAGGCAACGCCTATTGAAGCCATAAACTTCATAAAAAAGCATAATCTTCAAGAGTTATATCCCAACATCTGGATAACGTTACGTATTTTGCTAACAATACCAGTGACTGTCGCAAGCGGCGAACGCAGTTTTTCCAAACTGAAGTTGATAAAAACGTACTTGCGGTCTACAATGTCTCAAACAAGACTAACCAGTTTGGCCTCACTGTCCATTGAAAATGAAGTTGCAGAAAACCTGGACTTTGCTAATCTGATCAGAGACTTTGCCGACAGAAAAGCGAGAAAAGTAAAATTTTAGTCGTTTATAATTGTTTTTCATTAGGCGTAATATGTTTTGTGTTCAGATGACTGACAGAAAATATAGGTTTATGGCTTACAGTTATATTAAATTCAATAAAAATATGGTACCCAATTCAAAATTAGTGTTTTTTTGTTATACATATTACCTCCTATATATAAAAATCAATTGTTGTGTGTTAGTCTCACCAAAACAAAGAAATGGCTTGACCAATTTGAATAATTTTTGTTTTGTTTTGTTCGCTTTAGTACAGGGGTGCTTCAGAAAAGAAAAGAAATATTTGGGATATACGAGCCTGTTTCAACCACATTTTACGCATCTTTTCTTTGTTTGGAACACGCATAAACAATTTTCTGGAGTTGTTGTAGATGTACAGTGCAGTACTACGCAATATTTTTAGACAATTTCCCAAAACGTGAATGCCCAAACAATATATCACTGCTATACTGACTGTTACGGCAGCGACAGCAGCATGCTGGACTGACGTCACAGGCTACACAAGACTCACATGGAGCGTCTTAGCGGGCTTTCAGATTATTTGGATTTAATTTCCATTTAAAAAAATAAAATACTCAAATTTACGATGGAAAAAACCATTTTATGATCATAAGATGACGCCATTAACCACTTAAGACGATTTCTAGAAAACAGTCAAATACCGTGTTGCAAAGCACTGCCAGGTTCGCTATTTATACAATAAAGGGCGCCAACTGGACGACTCGCCCGGGGCACCTGGATGGCTAAGGCCGGCCCTGCAGGTAAGTAATCATAATAAAAGTTTGACGTGGCTAAGTTAAATATTTTGGGCGAGAGAATTAATTTAATTACACTGCACGCAGTAGACGAGCTCTGAACTTGCCCTTTGGAGATACGCTATCGCTATAGTTTTATAGTTATTCAAATGAAACTTCTCACATCTTTATGGTTATAGCGGATCTCCATTCTAATTAAATATAAACATCCTAGCCTTATTTATTAGCCTACTTAATCTATCTTGCTTCCTTAATTTTTTAAGACAAAAACCAGAAAATTATGAATTTCAACTAAAATCTTAATTTGTGAGATCCAAAGTACTGTTTCTATTAAATTATTATGGAAAAGGAATCTAAATATAAATTTTTAAATCTCTAGCTCTTTTCTGTTGCGCCAATGATTTTTACAGAAAAACGTCCAAATTTCGAAAATGGTTAAAGTTATCGAACTGATACTCAACACATATTAATTTAGTATTACTCCTGATATGCTAGAAACGTTTCAGGTTATTTACTTGATTTTAAAAGTATTGCGCAACATTTATGACGTCAGAGCTAGTTACAGCGGACTGGCTGGCACACAATGGAAAGACTGATGTGAATTTACTATGGCGTAAGTAGGCTGCTTCCCTACAAATTGTTTCAGTAGAGTCTGTCTAAATCAACTCTCAAGTGTCACGTGAACTTCAGATACCACAAGCAAGTGTGGTGAAGATTCTTCATGAAACGCTTAGGTTGCATTCTTAAAATGTGCAAATTGTGCAGGCCTTCCAACTGAATGATTTGCTGACATGTGCTGAATTTGCAACTGAGATTCTCAACAGGATTGTTTGCGCTTACTATTACTTAAATCGCATATGCTTTACCCATGAATCCACCTTTCATGTCAGTGGAATGGTAGATAGGCATGATGTCTGTATATGGGGTTCAGAGTCTCCACATGCTACTGTACAGTTACAGTGAGACAGTGAAAAAGTGCATGTTTGGTGCAGCCTTATGCATAAAAAGGTTTCTGGACCATTTTTCTTCGCAGGAAAATCCATTACTGCTAACATTTACTTAGACGTTTTGCAACAGTTCATTCCCCCACAGATAGAAGAATATCGACCATGGATAATATTTTCCAACCAGATGGAGCACCCCGAGCACCGCCCCCCCTCCCCCTTCCCCACTGGGCTTTGATAGTGCGTGGTTTCCTGGATGAAACATTTACGTATCGGTGGATTGGAAGGAACAATCCAACTCTCTGGCCATTCCACTCTCCAGACATTAGGCCCCTTGACTTTTTTTTCTGGGGCTATATCAAGGACAGAGTCTTTGTCACACCCGTTGCTGACGTTGATGAACTGAAGGCTAGGATCCAAGCTACTGTGGGTACTGTGACAGAACGCATGTTACAAAACACCTGGCAGGAACTGGAATACCGCCTCGACGTTCTCTGAGCTACCAAGGGAGCACATGCTGAGGTTTAATAATGTAAGTGCTCTAAAAAAAAATAATAAAAAAAGACTAGTAACACTAACCTATGTAACAGCATAAAATGTAAATTATTAAATTATGTTGAATGGTTATTCTGTAATAAATTGTTATAATCAGGGCAAGACTTTGTGCTCACCCTGTGTTATTTATTTCAATAGGTGAAACTAGATGAAAGTTCTTTCACTGTTGAATTAGGTGGATTACCATATTTTTCCTTCACTAATTTTCCAGCAACTATTGCATAGTAATAATTGAAGTTGTTTGCAACTGCCCTAGGATCAGTGACATTTCTGCCATCATGCAATATTGCAATATTTTCGCAAATTGTCTTCTTTCCTATAAGACCCCGCACAGCTGTTCGTATAGACTTAGTTTTACTGTATGATTTCATAATATATTTGTCACTTTCCTTAATTTTTGCCTTGTTTTTGACATGGTTGAAAACTAATTGTATTTTGTGAAATAACTAAGAAATTCTGGACTGCTGTCAGTTTTTGAGAGCATAAAAAGTTACCACTTCTTTTCACACAATACTCTAATACCTCATCTAATACTGTTTTTTAATCTGTCTGTACTTCTGAAAATCACAGTCCTTTGTGCAAAAGATATATAAAAATTAAGCTTGAAAATGTTAAAAAATTTTTGTGTTTTTTCATTGGTAATAGAGGTATCACATACTGTAACGCCGGAAATGCATATCCTCCTATTTCCATCTATTGCACTGCAAATTTTTTTCCTTATTTTGTCACCTGAAGATTTGACATTTCTGTCTCTTTATATATTGTAATTGTTTTACTGTTTGTATATATATATATATATATATATATATATATATATATATATATATATATATATATATATATATATATATATATATATATATATTTATGCATTTATGTTGGTTTGTTTTGTGAATATTATTTATATTTATACGCTGGGTCTGGCCTAGGGAAAACTATGCTATTGAACGATTACATCAATAGGTCGTGTGGAGAACCAAAGTGTGTAGGATCTTTCGGAGTGTGAACTTTGCCGCGTGGAGCGCGGGCTGAGCAGAAAGAGTCTGACTGGGGTGGTGCAGTGGAGCAGGTGTGTTGTGTGATGCTCCCGCGAGTTGCCGCGCTTTCGGGGTTTGGCAGCATGTAATTGCGCTCAACTTGCTATGATAGTTTCTGACACGGTGTCACGGACGGGAAGCATTAGCTGGCGCACATCAAGAGCCCGTTTCGCCTGGTGACCATGTTGAGAAGGAGGCACGCCAACATCCAGCTTCTGCAACAGCGACGGCCGACAATGAGTGACTGTCGCCACCTCCTCGATCGACGACTTCAAACCTTCAATCAACCAACAAGGAAGACTAAAAGCACGTAAAGTTTCAGAACTGTAAGGCAGACCTCAGCTTTTAAAATTGTTGCTTCACAAAATTACAGCAACTTAGCATGAACCTTTGTTGCTCATTGTCCCAATTGCATTACCAAGCAGGGTCCCTTCCTTTTCCGAAATGAACTCGAGAGTCGTTGAAATTCAGACGCCAGCATTAAAGTACTATCTTTCCATATCACTGCTTAATTTCAAAGTTCAGTTAAGGTATTCATAGCTGGCTACAATATTTAGATTACACAAGCACAAATTATGAGTGCGAGTTTTGCTACCATATTTTAGCTTACCTGTGACTACAGCTCAGCTTGGTTCGTACAAAATTTTACTATTGTTAATTGTTCAGAATCATTAAATTCAAGTTCAAAGTTAAATCTCTTATTTCTAAATTGCGTAGATTCAAGTAGCTTTTGAAATGATTTTTGAGGTAGTCCAAGACTAACCGTATCTTACTGAATTTCGATGTGCTTCAGAAAGAAAGCTCACTATTAACTTCCGTCACTAAATTAACTTTCGATTTTCCGGTTTTATTAATTCTTTTGCTAAATTAAGTCAGAGTGTAGCGAAATTTATTACTTCTGACAAACTTTCAGTTTTCACACTGCACGTGTCAACCTTCAGTTGCCACGCTTCTAGTGCTAATTATATGTGTAATAACCTTTCTTTTTCAGTTACTATAGTAATTGTCCTTAGGACTGGCGACCGCAATTTCCCCCAAATCTCAAATATCTAATTACCGCTAGTTAATTGTTAACGTAATGGCCGCACATTTACTTTCTTTATTAACTATACCCCTTTTCAAAATTAATTTCCACCAGTTTCATTAGCATTTTTCCTTTCATTTAGATGTAGCCCTTTCCTCCCTCTTTACCGACAAATTAACTTCGGTGATGATTGCTTTTCCCAAATTTCCATTAGGTACACGCGGTTTAATTTTTCACTGTCATTAAGGTCGATAAATGAGGGGGAGGTTACACGTGGCGACCTGGTGACAGGACAATCTTCGGATTTGAGGTTGTTCTGGACATGAATTTTGCATTGTGCAAATCATGTAATGATGTACTTGTTACGAACAGGTCTTTACGTCAGCGAGAATAAGTAGTGGGAGGAACTTTGAGGTTTGGCATTTATATTGAAAATTATTAAAATGAGTGAAGGCAACAATTACCAAAATTTGGTAGACTTGGATACGGAACAATCGGTCGAACAGTGGGAAACGCGCACCGCGGTACCCATTGTTTAGGGGCAGGCGGCTAGCAATGAAAGACGCGACCGCCAAAACGCAACAGAGAGCAGAAATAGAATTCCAAACTTTAGAAAACGTTTCGGAATCGGAAGTGAAAATCAAATCTGAATCCCTTGATGATGAATACAGGGGGACAATTAAACAGGAAGCCGCTACGGAAGTAAAACCGGTAGTTTCCGGGAATTTAACTGATTTATTGAATGTTTTGATTAACGAAATCAAGAGTCAATCGGCAGAAATTAAAGCTCTGTCTGCCAAGCAAGAAGCTCAGGCTGAAGAAATTGAACAGAAGCTAGACAATCAGAACAAAGCTATTAATGTTGTTAACAACAATGTTGAAGTTGTTAACACAACAGCTGATAAAATCAAAGAAGATATTGTTGTGATTAATACCGAAATCGGTAATCTTAAACAGGAAATGATAGGCGTTCAGGCTGAAATTGCGAGCATAAATACTCGTTTTTATTCCGAAATTAGCAGAATCGAGAAAAGTGTAGGAGAAGCAGTTGCTCCGATCATCGAGAATAAGGTGACGGAAAAAATTCAATTAGCGAAAAAAGAGGATCAAGAGAAGGTGGAAACTTTAAAGGCTTTAGTATCCGAAGTAGATACCAAAGTGACGAAGCAGGCTAATACCTATGAAGAGAAAAAAAGTGAAGTAGAAACGCTTGCGACAACCACTTGCCAAGTAATTACGAGAGTGTCGGAATTAGAAAAGAAACTTGACGAAAAACAGAGTTATGTGCCAATCTGTGCACATAGTTCGGAATTGTTGACGAAAGAGGAGTGGTTCGACCCCTTGAAAAAAGGCGGTATACACCCGACGGATTTCATTAAAAATTGTGGAAGAGTTTTACCCAGATCATGGACTAATGAGAGAAAAATTAATGCTGTTATTGATGTGCTGGCTGGTGATGCCAAGCGTCGGGGCTTAAACCTCAACATTACGAACCTGACTTTTGACGAGTTTAAAAATTTGTTTCTGGCTGAATACTGGTCAGAGCAAAAACAGCAAAGTGTCTGGCGCGAATTTGTCGTATCGAGGCCTTTCGATGCGAATTCACGTGGCTCAATGAAGGAGTTTTGTGAGGGCTGGATCCACAAGTTGGAATATTTGTGTGATCGCTGCACGGAATCTGAAATAGTCTGGGAACTCTACAGGAAGCTTCCAGATGATACAAAACGCTACGTAGGAAGCAATTACAGGACAATCAATGATTTCCTGGAAAGAGTTGAGGACGAGGACTATTGGCGCAATAATCGCGACAGTGGTAGAGGCCGTGGTAACACCAACGGGTACCACAGCAACCACAACAACGATAACTATGGGAATAATGCATACCGCAATCTTGGCAGCAATAACAATAGTGGTTCGGGCTGTAATGACAATCGGTACAATGCAAATAACAGGAATGACGGAAACCAGTATCATTCTAGCGTGATACGGGCTTCGCAGAATAGTAATAATGCCAGAGGGTGTGATCAGCCGCCTCAGCAGCATCCGGGGAGCGTATCTGCTGGGACGAGACAGGGAAACCATTAGCTGCGCCGGTGAGTGTCCGACCGCGCGTGGAGAAATTTTGGAGGCCCAATAACAAGAGAAAACCCAGGTGTCGCCGTTATGAAAATTCCGTATGGAATAATCAACGGCTGGAGAGTGTGCCAGTGTTAAGAGAAAGGAGTGTGCCCACAAGTAGTAGATCAGCTGTATACATGGCAGTAGAAAATACATCCACTGTCAGTGATAACAATTTAAGTAGTGTTCCGGAAATCGATTATAAAATGGCACTGTAATACCCACAGCGGACCTGGAGATTGAGTTTAAGAATGATTCGCAATTGTTGAGAGAAGATCAGATGTTGGATAACACGTCCGTCATTGAGCGGGGGGATGCAGAGAGGGATGAGGTCTGGTTAAGGCAGTTCGGTCTCTTATACGATGAACTAAGAAATTATAGGGGCCTGTACGGGAGAAGTGTTTATAGGGAGCGTGGGCAGGATTTGCCGTGTCTCGTCCCACAGAAAGATAGTAGTTGTGAAGTGATAGAAAGTTCTGGCCCTAACCGGCAGACTTTACTAGAAATAGTTGATGTTAATGGGGAGCATGAGCAAGATTCGTCGTGTTTCGTCCCGCAGGAGTTGGATGTTGAAGTAGTAACGGAAAGTTCTGGCCCTAACCGGCAGACTTTACCGAAAGTTTAGTGGTAGAAGTAGCCGACCCATCCGACGCAAACCTCCAGTTTAAACATTGCGAGAGTATTAAGGAGAAAGATTACAAAAATTTTAGTGATAGCTGGACACGATTGGTAGAACAGCACATGGATTACAGCGTGTATGAGGTTAGAGCTGACATTATACGGTCAGACGATAGCAGTGTGGGTTGCGCAGATCCAGAGGAAGTAATTGCAGATACTACTGGGCACATTCCACCAGGTAGATTGGCAGATGAGATCAATTTGACCAAAGAGGAATCAACGAAGGCGAGAATTAGTGAATTGATAGCAAAGCAACACTCACTAGTTGACGAGATACAGGAAAAGGTTTCGGTATTGGAGGCGAAGCTACAGACTAAGCCTCAGGACAAACGTGTTGAAATGAAAACTGTATGTGAACAGAGGCTGAAAAAGCCGCCAGATAAGCAGGATTTAGGATCAAAGCCGGATGGTTTTTTCTGGAATGACCTGGATATAGACGAGGATTTACTGTGGGAAAATAAAGAAACAGTCGAGGACAAGTGTAGACAGATAGTAGTGTCTGTTAATAAGCACGACCTACAACTAAACGTGTTGATTGAAACCGGTGCAGAATTGAGTGCTGTATCTGGGAAAATATTTGAGTTACTGAAAGACAGACCCGGCATCGTAGTTATGCCAGTAACAGGAGTGAAAATTATCGGTGCTACTGGGAAGGCCAGTAAACAGGTCACAAAACAGATTTTTGTCAACTTTGAGACATGTGGGGCACGATTTGAACAAGAGTTTGTCGTTGTGCCAGACTTAACTATGGAAGTAATTATCGGGTTAAATTGGCTATTAGAGTACCGTGCAGTGATTAATTGCGAAAGCAAAACTTTGACATGTACGTCACAAGATAAAGCAATACTAGTTAGTTTTGACGAGGCAGGAGATGGTGTGCATAGGCAATACCAGCCTATACACATTGTTAACTGGCCGGATGACATTGACGTAGGAATGAAGTTGAACTGCCGTAACGTAAGGAATCTCGGCATTGACAAAAGTGTAGAAAGTGAATTGGAAGAGATAATCAAATTCCCTCCACGGATTGACATTAGTATTGGTGTGAAAAGAAGATCATTTGCGAGAAGTAATGAAGCTAAAAGCCGATGCTCGCATACGTCATCATGACGCTAAAGCGCGTTTTGCTAAGTTTGCAATCGGGGACTTAATACTTGTAAAAGCTCATGAGAAATTGAGCGAGATAGACAATGAAATCTCTAAATTTGTTTATAATGGACCATATAAAGTCATTGGTATACCTCACACAAATGCTTATTGCTTAGAGTATCCAAGCTCTGGAAAACTATTAGGTATACGGAACATTGTAGACTTGAAATTGTACCAACCTAGGATTGATTAATACCACAGAATGGGTAATTTGTACAGTATGTAAATACAGAGTGTAAGATTTAAACGATTTGCTAGATTGCCATGCTTTTGCCTGACCAAGAGGACATTAAAGAAGTTGTAATTAATAAGTAATTTATTTTTACTAAATTATTTAAGAGAAACTGATAATTAATCTACTGAAAAATCCAAGCTGCTAGTTTAAGTTTTCAGCTGAGTCACAGTAGATTAAGGAATGGAAATATGATTTTGTAACAAGCTGTAAGATTTCATGAATATGTGTTTTACTAGTCATTGCCAATGTACTTAAGACGATGTTTTAAGTTTCAGGCTTGTACATGTGTGATGATGGACAGTGTTGAGTTATCCACTGTGAAAGTGTTAATGGACTCCTTGAGATTACTCGGGAGTGAGTTTTTCCGAAAGAATTCAGTGAAACGGACGTTCTGGAAATGCCGTTACACAGGCGAGTGAGATCAAGCGTGCCGCACAGGCGGGCGCAACAATACTGGCGATGCGGAGGCGCTGTCGGCTCTTGTGCCGCTCTCGGCATTCTTTGTACTTGCGAGTACGGAAGGCGGAGCTGTTTTTCTTCCCGGACAGCTGATGTGAAAGAATTCTGCTGTCAATATTTATGTTTCTGTCGATCTGCTGTATATTATTTTCTTGTTTAGCGTTAAGTGTACTCTCATGGCGAGAGTATTAATTATGAAAAGGTTATATAAAATGTGTATTCTATGTAATTAATTATTAATTTGCGTATTTTGATCTACCTGTTTTTATGACCATGTACACTGATTAATTTTGTAGAAAGTATTCCAGTTCTTGATACTAATATGAATTTTTCTAATTTTAGAATAGCTAAACCCTTTCTATGTTTTCTATAAATTTTAATATACTGTCAACCTGTTTTCTTTTGTGTAAGATGACAGAGTGGAATAAGGTTAGGAGTGTCTCCACTCAATTATTATGGTCTAAAAATTGATTCATGGTTAATTAGACGAATGCTAAATTTTTTTGATATTTTGAGCATATGCATTTCCGCTGTTTCTTTTTTGGGACATTTTCTGAGTCTTTTTAGCTTACATGAAGATCCTCAGACTATGTGGGGCACGTGTAATGCCGGAAATGCATATCCTCCTATTTCCATCTATTGCACTGCAATTTTTTTTCCTTATTTTGTCACCTGAAGATATGAAATTTCTGTCTCTTTATATATTGTAATTGTTTTACTGTTTGTATATATATATTTATGCATTTATGTTGGTTTGTTTTGTTAATATTATTTATATTTATACACTGGGTTGGCATAGGGAAAACTATGCTATAGAACGATTACATCAATAGGTCGTGTGGAGAACCAAAGTGTGTAGGATCTTTCGGAGTGTGAACTTTGCCGCGTGGAGCGCGGGCTGAGCGGAAAGAGTCTGGCTGGGGTGGTGCAGTGGAGCAGGTGTGTTGTGTGACGCTCCCGCGAGTTGCCGCGCTTTCGGGGTTTGGCAGCATGTAATTGCGCTCGACTTGCTATGATAGTTTCTGACATGGTGTTGTGGACGGGAAGCATTAGCTGGCGCACATCAAGAGCCCGTTTCGCCTGGTGACCGTGTCGAGAAGGAGGCGCGCCAGCATCCAGCTTCTGCAACAGCGACGGCCGACAATGAGTGACTGTCGCCACCTCCTCGATCAACGACTTCAAACCTTCAATCAACCAACAAGGAAGACTAAAAGCACGTAAAGTTTCAGAACTGTATGGCAGACCTCAGCTTTTAAAATTGTTGCATCACAAAATTACAGCAACTTAGAATGACCTTTGTTGCTCATTGTCCCAATTGCATTGCCAAGTAGGGTCCCTTCCTTTTCCGGAATGAACCCGAGTGTTGTTAAAATTCAGACGCCAGCATTAAAGTACTATCTTTCCTTTTCCTTGCTTTAATTTCAAAGTTTAGTTAAGGTGTTCATAGCTGGCTACAATATTTAGATTACACAAGCACAAATTATGAGTGCGAGTTTTGCTACCATATTTTAGCTTACCTGTGACTACAGCTCAGCTTGGTACGTACAAAATTTTACTATTGTTAATTGTTCAGAATCATTAAATTCAAGTTCAAAGTTAAATCTCTTATTTCTAAATTGCATAGATTCAAGTAGCTTTTGAAATGATTGTTGAGGTAGTCCAAGACTAACCGTATCTTACTGAATTTCGATGTGCTTCAGAAAGAAAGCTCACTTTCAGTTTTCACACTGCACGTGTCAACCTTCAGTTGCCACGCTTCTAGTGCTAATTATATGTGTAATAACCTTTCTTTTTCAGTTACTATAGTAATTGTCCTTAGGACTGGCGACCGCAATTTCCCCCAAATCTCAAATATCTAATTACCGCTAGTTAATTGTTAACGTAATAGCCGCACATTTACTTTCTTTATTAACTTTACCCCTTTTCAAAATTAATTTCCACCAGTTTCATTAGCATTTTTCATTTCATTTGGATGTAGCCCTTTCCTCCCTCTTTACCAACAAATTAACTTCGGTGACGATTGCTTTTCCCAAATTTCCATTAGGTACACGCGATTTAATTTTTCACTGTCATTTAGGTCAATAAGTGAGGGGGAGGTTACAGTCTCCAAGGTTTTTTTATTCGTTAGGTACTGGATGTGTTCAGTATCTCTCTGATTATAATTCCTTTTATGGATAATATAAGTGGCATTCAAAAAGAAATGAGCCATACCTGTATGTTAGAATTAGTGATCCTGGCTGTTGAGACACTTGTCCCACTGTGACACAAGGCGGTGAATGGCTGTCTCATAAAATTCCCAGGGCTGCGATGTTAACCAGTTGTGCACATACAGCTGTACATTGTCATCTGAGGTGAATCGTTTGCCCCTCATAGCCTTTTTAAGGGGACCAAAAATATCATAATCACGGGGAGAGAGAACCGGACTGTATGGAGGATGGCCAAGAACTGTAGTGCCTCGAGATTTTCGGGGTAAATTCTAGAGACACTTGGTCTTCCACCATCTTGAAAACTCGATATTTTAAGTATGAGCATGGTAGAGTGGAGTTGTGTCTACCATGCCACTGGTTTTTGTGTGTGCAGGATGGACGTGTATCAGGAGAATACTGCAATTGTGGTGGTTGATTGGCGCAGACAAGTGTTTGTCGCTTGGGCCATAGAAGCAGTATGTGATGTACAAGGAGCAAGCACACACAAATTCTTTGACAGTGCAATGATTGTAATTATTATGAACAAATGAAATTTGATTTGACTAGAGACACTTAATTCATGTGTTGAACTTGGTAGAAGCAAGACATGTTCATAAATTATCAGTTTGTTCTTAAATCAACTTGCTTATAAATGTTAATTTAATGTGTTTTAAACCTTTGGATATACAAGGAGACTTACTTGACAGTGTTTGTTTATGTGGAGAATGAGATTTGTAAAAGTTTGATGTTTAAATATACATCATTAAGTGGAGGAAAAGAAAATGTGTATGTTTGCTTATTTTTATAAGTATAAAGAGTCTTGAGAAATTTCTGTTTCTAGCAAATATACTTTTGGAGATAAGGGGAAAAGAAGATTCCAGCATCAAGCTAACCAGCAAGGAAAGTTGACTGACCATCTCAGGTAAGTCATATCGATGAGTTGTTGTCCAAATTTGAGAACGCAAAATTTTTCAGCACGATGGACCTGACTGCTGGATATTGGCAAATTCGGTTACATCCCGAATCAAAGAAATATACAGCATTTCTATTTGATTGGGAATTGTATCATTTTAATGTGTTGCCATTCAGGCTAAATATCTCAGTAACTGTTTATACATGCACTGTATCAGGCATTAAGATGGGAATTGTTAAAGGATTTAATAATATATGTAGATAATATACTTGTAATCTCATCTACCTGGGAAGAGCATTGCCTGACCTTGAGCAAAACTCTGAAAAGGTTTAGAGAAAAAGGTATTACAGTAAAATTGTCTAAATTGCACATTGCGAGGCAAGAGCTTAAGTTCTTAGGGCATATCGTAGGAGGGCAAGGAATTAAACCAGATTGAGAATATATAAAGGCCATTAAGGAGTGTCCACCACCTAAAACCATAAGACAATTGAAGGGATTCATTGGGATGGACAGATACTATAGACGATATATAAGGTGTCAAGAACTGAACAACCCAAGAATTTTATGTTTGTTATGAAAGGGAATACTGTGGGTTTGCGACCAAAAGGCAAATGCAGCATTTGAAAATGTAAAAAGAGCACTAGTGGAAGCACCCATACTGCATCATCCGAGTATGGGCAAACCATTTAAAATAGCAACCGACGCATCTGATTATGGGATTGTGGCAGAACTATTCCAAGGGGAGTGGTAAATCACAGATCTATAGCCTTTGTTAGCCATAGTCTTAATAAACATGAATTAAACCACATGGCCACTGGAAAAGAACCATTGGCAATAGTATGGAGTATCCAAAAATTCCAAACACTAATATGGGGGTCAGAAATCCATATATAAATGGACCAGCAAGTGCTATCCTTTTTAATGAATAGTTGATTGTTGCATAGTAGATTAATGCGATGGTTGTTATCCCTGCAGGAATATGACATTAGGATACAGTACGTAAAAGGTTCTGAGAATATTGTACCTGATGCTTTGTCTAGGTTACCTGTAGGCCATGGACGAATTAAAATGTACCGAAGGACCTGGCATAATTTTTGCAATTAATTTTATGACAACTGAATATCCACACACCAGGGTGGCACGAAGAATAACTTACAACATCCATCATGATCACTACTTTACAGAAATATTTGCTATGTGTGTTTATTAAAGAATTTCTAGCATGGGAAGATATTTGTCATGTATTAACATCCAACTATAACCCATCTTCAAATCCATGTGAATGAGTAATGAAAGAGATTGAGAAATTATACTGCACCTTCTGCCATGAAAAACATACGTTATGGACAGCAAAGATAAAAGACTTTGAACATATTTTAAATGAACTACCACATTTATCAACTGGGTAACACCTTTATAAGTAATAGGCAAACCTTTTATACGAAAACCTCTTATTAAATGTTTCATTTGGCATGAACAACCTACTGAAGATTATCAACTTAAACAGGAAATAGTTTCTAAAAATCTAGTTGACAAAGCACAACAGTGAGAAGGTGAACATAATGAGATGGCTATCAAACCTCGGTACAAGGTCAATGACCTAGTTCTTCTAAAACAGCATCTTCAGAGCTTTGCCCTCAAGAAGGAGACTCATAAATTTTTCCAAAAGTATGAAGGACCTACTACTGATGGCCTTGGGAGAGCCAGTCATGACAAAACTCTACCATCTGGTGAGCAAGATGTATGAGACAGGGGAAATACCCACAGACTTCAAGAAGAATATAATAATTCCAATACCAAAGAAAGCAGGTGTTGACAGATGTGAAAATTACCGAACTATCAGTTTAATAAGTCACAGCTGCAAAATACTAACGCGAATTCTTTACAGACGAATTGAAAAACTGGTAGAAGCGGACCTCGGGGAAGATCAGTTTGGATTCCGTAGAAATGTTGGAACACGTGAGGCAATACTAACCTTACGACTTATCTTAGAAGAAAGATTAAGAAAAGGCAAACCTACGTTTCTAGCATTTGTAGACTTAGAGAAAGCTTTTGACAACGTTAACTGGAATACTCTCTTTCAAATTCTGAAGATGGCAGGGGTAAAATACAGGGAGCGAAAGGCTATTTACAATTTGTACAGAAACCAGATGGCAGTTATAAGAGTCGAGGGGCATGAAAGGGAAGCTGTGGTTGGGAAAGGAGTGAGACAGGGTTGTAGCCTCTCCCCGATGTTATTCAATCTGTATATTGAGCAAGCAGTAAAGGAAACAAAAGAAAAATTCGGAGTAGGTATTAAAATTCATGGAGAAGAAGTAAAAACTTTGAGGTTCGCCGATGACATTGTAATTCTGTCAGAGACAGCAAAGGACTTGGAAGAGCAGTTGAATGGAATGGACAGTGTCTTGAAAGGAGGATATAAGATGAACATCAACAAAAGCAAAACGAGGATAATGGAATGTAGTCTAATTAAATCGGGTGACGCTGAGGGGATTAGATTAGGAAGTGAGACACTTAAAGTAGTAAAGGAGTTTTGCTATTTAGGGAGTAAAATAACTGATGATGGTCGAAGTAGAGAGGATATAAAATGTAGACTGGCAATGGCAAGGAAATCGTTTCTGAAGAAGAGAAATTTGTTAACATCGAGTATACGGTAGATTTAAGTGTCAGGAAGTCGTTTCTGAAAGTATTTGTATGGAGTGTAGCCATGTATGGAAGTGAAACATGGACGATAACCAGTTTGGACAAGAAGAGAATAGAAGCTTTCGAAATGTGGTGCTACAGAAGAATGCTGAAGATAAGGTGGGTAGATCACGTAACTAATGAGGAGGTATTGAATAGGATTGGGGAGAAGAGAAGTTTGTGGCACAACTTGACTAGAAGAAGGGATCGGTTGGTAGGACATGTTTTGAGGCATCAAGGGATCACAAATTTAGCATTGGAGGGCAGCGTGGAGGGTAAAAATCGTAGAGGGAGACCAAGAGATCAATACACTAAGCAGATTCAGAAGGATGTAGGTTGCAGTAGGTACTGGGAGATGAAGAAGCTTGCACAGGATAGAGTAGCATGGAGAGCTGCATCAAACCAGTCTCAGGACTGAAGACTACAACAACAACAATGAAGGACCTTACCAAGTACAAGTGGTAATACATCCCAAAGCCTTACTTTTAGTAGATCCTATAACAGGAACAGAAAGGGGAAAATACAATGTAAAAGACATAAAGTTGTATATCTCCCAACGACATTAACATTCTGTGTTAATGGGCGGAGTGACGACCATCAGATCCCTAGTTGTTTTCAGTGTTACTTCTGTGCTATTTTTTCCTGCACCAAATACCCTTCAGATCTTAAACTATTCTGTAATCTATTCTTAAATTCTTATACTATCCTATTATCTACCTTTAGAAAGACATTGTGGGAGTATGATAACATCACCCGATGATCCTGGTATGTGATTGAGTCATCCTCAGTTATTAGAGGATTGTGCACTGCTCCATTCAGCCAGTGGGGTGCCAGGAGCCATCTTGTTACCACCAAAAATTATTTCTTCATTCTTGATGACTCTTATTGTGAGTTCTTCTGTTGATGGCTCCAAATCAAGAGCCCAGTCTTCTAACAAAGATTTTACTCAATTATTTGACATTACTCTTTGATAAAAGTTTACAGCGATGCCTGTCTTTGATTTGCTATTACACGTGTGTATGTTGCAATATCTTTCATCACTCTAAAATCATTTCTCATTTCATCAGTAAGTCCAATCATGAAGCACAACTCAGGTATGAGACATATAAGCTGTTCAGTTTTCTCTTGCTTCTGCATCCTTTTCTTTACTTGGCTGACAGGCAATGGGTGCTGCAAGTCATTGATATCAAGGCCACACTGCTTCTATTAGTAATGGCAATAAGTGATTGCATCACCATTGGCGGTCACAAATGTGTCACGTGGACTTCTGTTCCACGCTATGTCATCAACTTGATAAACTTTGTTGTTATATCGAGTCAGGACTGAGGCACCTATTACTGTTTTTTATAATATGCTCCTTAGAAGCAGTTGGACTGTGATTTGATATATCTGCAATTACATCCAGAACAGTCTGTGTCCCCAGTACTCGGTTGTTATAGGATTGTGCCCAATAAGGATTTAAGTTGCCTTCATGGTCTGCTCTAGCCAACATTGGTCACGAATCCTGCCATCAGCGTATGTTTAGGTCTTATTTTTGCCTAAGCTATTCTTTGAAAGTAATCTCTTATCCAGTTGATCTATGCAAACCTGGGTGCAGATTAAGAAACTGCAAAGAATATTAGATTAATAGAAATTGGAATTTTGTATGAATCATTACATAATTGTATATCTAAAAACAAAGATGATGTGACTTACCAAACGAAAGTGCTGGCAGGTCGATACACACACAAACGAACGCAAACATACACACGAAATTCAAGCTTTCGCAACAAACTGTTGCTTCATCAGGAAAGAGGGAAGGAGAGGGAAAGATGAAAGGATGTGGGTTTTTAAGGGAGAGAGTAAGGAGTCATTCCAATCCTGGGAGTGGAAAGACTTACCTTGGGGGGAAAAAGGACGGGTATACACTCGCACACACACACATATCCATCCACACATATACAGACACAAGCAGACATATTTAATGATGTGACTTACCGAACGAAAGTGCTGGCAGGTCGATAGAGACACAAACAAATGCAAACACACACACACACACACACACACACACACACACACACACACACACACAGGGTTTCCTGTCTTTGAGGCTTTTCTCTACTTCAATGTTAGCAACCGTTTCTAGTTTTTCCTTTCTTACTTCTCATCTGAATACCAGTCTGTCTGTCCCTCTTTACATACTCATATACTTCTATCACTGAAGTTCTCCTTATTTTCCATGGTTTCCAATAACCTTCAACTTATTTCATATAAGTAGCCAAAGAATCAGGATACACAGACACACTTACACATACACACAATGGAAGTACAGATAAAATTGATGTAAGAACCATCAAGTGTTGTAGACCTCATAGTTCCTTGCCCTGGTATACATCTTTATGTACACTATAATTAAATATTTTCTGATAAAATTAAAAATCTACTTCACACTTTACACTTGCTTCTTAATACTTCATTTCATACGCTAGAGTCCTCCTTTACTCATCAACTTCTAACCATGCTGATCTACTCTATTCAATATATTTTACTCAAGCTAAAAGAGTCCCATGATCACCCTACAATTCAAATTCATCAGAATATTTGGCACTAGGAGGGCACACCCAGCATTTATTGGATATAAAAGGCAGATAGGCAGACCTAAGAATGGCTGACCTATACTGCACAGAAGGGACACCAAGAAGGGGATTGACCTGTACCACAGGAAAATGGGAATTAAAATGGGGTGTACTTGTCAAAACAGAAGGAGAAGGGTACTCATAGGATCAACCATTATGGAAGATATTGGTACTGTTCCTAATGGGAAAATCGACAGTATCATGACAGAAGTCCAAATTTTGTAGGGATTATTCTGGTAAGTTTGAATTCTATGTACCACTAACATTATTATGTTTCACGAGTGTTGGAAAGAATACTTTCATTTGCCCAGAGTTCCTCCAGAATACAAACTACTATGAATAGTGATACTAGTTGGTACTGAGGAAAAATAGTACAAAAAATTAGAATAAAGGATGAAATATTTAAGTGTCTATGACACTTGGAATTGACAATTGGAGCTGAAGAGTCCTCACCATTCATAAGTAAGAGTAATGTGGAATGAAATCATAAGTAGTGGCTTATGTTATAAAAACAAAGTAGAGTAAAGAATTAGTGAAAAGACAACAATTGGAAGCCTGCTCTATAGAGTACAAGGATTTATGAAAAAAAGAAATTGTGTATAGAAACTTATGTAGTAAATGATTACTTTTGAAATGTGGATTGTTACTAGGTAAAATATTAATTTACATAATGGTTATGTATAAAATACCGTGTTCAATCTGAGGAGGGGGATATGTAGTGCTTTGAGATGCATTCAGAAAAGTCAGAACCACGAGTCGGGGAAGACTTACTGGGTGGGATGAGAAAAAAAAGATTGGTTGTTGGAGACTGCACTGGACAAGATTTGAAAACCTGAGAGCTGAGGTGGAAGGCAGGATGATATGCAAGACACAGATTACTGTTAAAACATACTGTCTGAGTAAATAAGAGTGAAAAGCTAAGTGCATTGTATGTAACAGAGGTGGAAAAGGGACAGTAAAAAATAGGCAGGTAAGAAAATGAAAGATGTATAAAACTAAAACAGGGTGAGAAAGGAGTAGGTACTGTGAAGAAGTGCTGAGACAGAAGAAATCAAAGTAGATTAAGAGCATGTGGATGGTAAGAACCAAGGACGTGTTGTAGCACTAGTTCCCACCTACAGAGTTCTGAGAAACGGGTGTCTTGGGGAAGAATACAGATTGTGCATGCAGTGAAGCAGGCTCCAAGGTCATGAGTGTGATGTTGTAGAGCATGCTCTGCAACAGGATATTGCATGTTGCAAGCATACATCCTCTGCCTATACTCATTCATCCTGCTGATAATTTGGTTGTAGCCACACCGATGTAAAGGGCTGCACAGTGTGTTCATAACAGCTGGTATATGGCAGGTTTCATTTAACACGTCGCTATCCCTATGATAGTATATGTTTCGTCAATTACAGGGCTGGTATAGGTGAAGGTAGATGACAGCATAGGTCAAATCTTGCAGTGGGGATGGTGACAGGGGTAGAAGCCATAGGGCAGAGAGATGGAATCAAAAGGAGCATAGGGTCGGACACGAATCTTGTGATTATGAGGGCAGCAAAAAGCTATTCTAGATGTGGTAGGCTAAACGTCAGGTAGAATGGACGTCATGATTTTAGGAAGTCACGATCTTGTCGAAGTAGCTGATTAATAAATTCCTCGCCAGAATAACACTGAGTGACCAGTGGTGTGTTCAAAGTTGTTTTTTGGAGGGATCAGCAGTACCAGGATTAGATGTGATGGCCTGGGAAATCTGTTTTTGAAAGGCTGGTGGGGTAATTATGTCCATTGAAGGCTGAGGTGAGAGTGGTAGTGCAATGCTGTAAAGAGTCTACGTGCAAACAAGTACATGTGCCTTGAATGCCAAGTCTGTGTGGGAGGGAACATTTGACATGGGAAGGATGGCAACTGTCAAAATGTAAGTACTGTTGTTTATTAGTCGGTTTAATGTGGACAGAAGTGTGTAGCTGGCCTTGGATGATGACAAGATCAACATCAAGGAAAGTGGCAGGGGATTTGGAATAGGACCATGTGAAATTTATTTGGGAGAAGGTATTCAGAGATTCCAGGAATTTTAACAGGTCAGCCTCACCATAAGTCCAATGGTAACGATGTCATTAATGTATCTAAACCAAACTACAGACTGAGGACTTATGGGCCCTATGAAAGGCCCCTCCAAGCTACCCATGAAAAGGTTGGCAAAGGAAGGAGCCATTCCAGTATGCATGACCATATCCTTGATCTGTTTGTATGTATGTCCCTCAAAGGTGAAGTATTTATTGGTAAGTATAAAGTTGACTAAGATGAGTAGGAAGGACATCATAGGTCTAAAATCAGGTGGGCACTGACTGAGGAAATGTTCAGCAGCAGATGGGCCATGTATGTGGGGAATGTTGGTATAGAAGAGGGTGAAATTAATGGTGACAAGCAAGGTGTGTGGTGGGAGTGGGAAGGGCACTGGTTTCAGACAATCTAGGAAATGGTTTCTATCTTTGATGTAGGAGGGGAGTTTTTGTACAGTGGGTTGCAGGTACTGATCAACTAAGGCAGGTATACATTTGGTGCGTGCTTTGAAGCCAGCAATTGTAATATGACCAGGATGATTGGATTTGTTGATCTTAAGAAGAAGGTGAAAGGTGACAGTGTGCACTTTGGGTGGGGTGAGATGTTCCGTGGATTTAGGTGTTAGTCCTTGTGAGGGGACTAGAGTTTTAAGGAGGGACTGCAGGTCAGATTGAATCACAGGGATGCAATCTTGATGGCAGATACTGTATGTGGAGGTGTCAGACAGATAGTGTAGACTGTCACTAACATATTCCTTTCAGTCAAGTACCACGGTGGTAGGTCCTGATGGAGTCATCAGTTTTTATGGAATGTAGAGCCTGGAGTTCTGCAGAGGACAGGTTAGGGTCATGTTGTAAGGACCTGAGGAAGGGTTGTGAAGCAATGCTGGATGTGGGGAATTCTTGGAAGGCTTGTAATGGATCATTTTGAGGTAGTGCTAGTGAATCAAGTTGGGATCATGTTCAGAACTGTTCAAGGCAGACTTCAGTGTCAGGTTTGCTGTTGGAAAGGTTTTGAAATTGGGTTGCAAAGTAATATTTCCAGTTGACATTACATGTGAAGGAAAATAGGTATGATGTGAGACTTACCTGCTGCACTCATTTGCAGTGTAACTATGAGGCAGGTTCAATATTTTGATACATTTCATCAATGGAGATATAAAAATAATAATATCTCAATAAATAAAATAGGTGTAAACATGAGGCTAGGTTATCATCCCATACCATGTTTCTTAAGATAAAATGTGGCATTTAGCATTTATTAATTTTCATTGTTTGATACAATAATGTTAATTTACTGTTTACATCTAACTACTATAGTTTTTTAGATATAGATACAACATGAATATTCCAATAGATGCATCTCAGTGCCATAATTAGGCTGGAATGTTTGTATTTGTGCTTTGTCGAATCATTGAATTATTACAGAATTAGGAATGTTTGAATGTCACCATGTTGCAACAAGAGTCTAACATTACCATTACACATTTTTCCTACGTTGTCTCTTTCCCGTTGTTGGATAGAAGCTCACCCTGACCACTAGATTCCATGTGAAAAACCATCACTTATCTGTCACCACCCATCCATTTGTCGATGAGTGTGAAGTTGTTCTTGGAGGCTTTCCTTTCATCTCCATCTGCACCAGGCAAAGTCATCCTGGCTGAATCTGGCCTTCAACACCTGAAACTTTAATATAGCAAAATTCTCACCAGCATATCAGTTATCTTACAATGACCATACTGACTTCTCCCTCACATTGTGCAATATCATCTCTACTGACTGGCAGCAACCACATCTAGGTCCATCCACTCGACACAATGAGAAGCACTCCAGGTGTGCTGTGCTTATGCAGCCAACCACAACACAGCTGGTTGCATGCACCTGTGTAAGAGGAGGTCAAGACAGAGTCATCAACCCCCCCCCCCCTTTTCCCTCCCCCCCTCCCCCTTGTCCCCTCTGCCAAACCAATACTCTGTACTACGTGTGGGGTGGGGGTCTGAGGATCTGTAAAAACTGAGCAGCGACTGCATCAGCTAACAACGGGGCTATTCTCTGGTCATGGGTGTAGTGGTGCCCCAGGACTGTCTTAGGAGTTATTTTGTTCTGAGCTTTTGTAGTATGGGCACACATTTTGTGTAAAGCTATCAAGAAATAAGGTGTTCTGTTATGCACACATGGTCTCACTCACTTTACCTGTAGTATCCTCACTTGGATCCTCTCTAAAAGGAGGTTCCAATTATAATTTAAAGAATTTGTGTTTTCTGGACCATGGAGCTAAAGCAATGGTATGGCTGCTACCAGTCCAACTCCCAACAGATAACTTTGACAAGCTACAGTATTTAGCAAACACTGTCAATTAATGTGTATGATCTGTTAACTCTTGTAGCCAAGATGGTAGAAGTCAGTTCCATGGCCATTTTCCTGGTCCACCATGTCATTCTCTCTTACTAACTTGTTCCACAACTTGTTCACTATAATAGTAGTGTGGTGCAGATGAGGTCGACACCAGCATCGATATGCATTTGTCTTTGGACTCTGAGCATCATCTTTGGACTATGAGCATTGTCTTTGGGCTGTTCCACCATGTTCAGTTTTTTGTGACCTTGCATGTGTTTAGATGAATAAATGAACTACTGCTAAATGGGTGTTGTTTGGTGTAACCAACCCGAACTTCTCCCTCAGTAGCATGTGCATTAAAGCTGAAATTTGTTAGTGACCACATATGTTTCTAATTATGTGACTTAAGGAAAATTAAATATTTTCAGTGTATTTGCAGACTCCTATTACTTGCATGAAATAAAGAATATAATTTTCTTAAACGAAATAAATTTTATTTATATCCATAATACAGCACACAAAGTCAGTTTCTGTGGTGAGATATACTCTTGCCAGATGCATGTTTTGATTTTATGTCATGGTTAATAGATTTTGCTTTAGAAAGTTGCTTTAATGTGGACTCATCAAACAAATTATGGTCTGACTGTATCTCCCTTATACATACTTGGTATGTGCGAATTTCACATTCATCCCTGCTTGTCAACGTTAGTGAGAATGTGAGAGGGTTTGGTGCTCCTTCTTCAATATGAATGGAAAGCTGAACCATGCCCTTACTCAGAGTATCTGTAAATAAGAAACTTGGTATAATTTTTGACTTTGCAAGTAGAGATACATTAAGGTTCTTCCACTGCATTCTATTAACTGTCATATATTTGCAGATTTTCGATCAGTCTAAATAAAATATGTGCTGATTTGTAAGCGTAGGCTTCCGCGGCCATTGTCTTCTTCAACAAAATTCTTCAGGGTATCAGACCGCATCGTCATAATTTAAAATGCGCCAACGTTTCGGCCAGCGTTGCAGCTAGCCTTCATCAGGGCCTTACGTTAACGTAAGGCCCTGATGAAGGCTAGCTGCAACGCTGGCCGAAACGTTGGCGCATTTTAAATTATGACGATGCGGTCTGATACCCTGAAGAATTTTATTGAAGGATGTGCTGATTTATTACTGTATCATGAGCATATTTCCAGCTTTAAAAGTAATGACCACTTATGAAGTGAGACCCAAGAAAAGGAATTGTTAGTGAATAAATATCATGAAAACCTAGAGGTGCCCCAATCTCATAAACTCATAAACAGTTATAAATAAAGATTACAGAGAAATTAGGACACTAGGAAAAAGGCCTATCAGTATGCTTACAGAGTAAAGCAAAAGATTCATAGTCAAAGTAGCATTGGATTTACTTACTAGTGTGTACCAACAAGATACATCATTATGAAGTAATTAACACAACAAATTGAGATCAGCCTGACAAATTATCTCTTGTAAGCATGTGCTGCTTACCTAAGTGCATAAATATTCCAGAAATTTTTTGCTGTGGCATTTGCTTCATGCCTCTAGTTTATAAATGGATGTGACTTTCATACTATGTGATTTCCTCACATAATTCGATGGCAAATGACAGGAAAAATGCCTGTATCTGTGCCAATTCATTAATTTTACTTCAGTACATAGTAAGGTAAGGACATTGTTGGTATATTCCAGCAGTTCCTTGAATCACTTGATTCATCAATGTGTACCAAAATATGACAACATGAAGGCCATTTGCATGATTACCTTTAGTTACTGTTTTAAAACGAAGATTGATTTATGGTTAAGTATGTTCAGCCCCCCCCCCCCCCCCCTCTTTCTTTCTCTCTCTCTCTCTCTCTCTCTCTCTCTCTCTCTCTCTCCCCTCTCACACACACACACACACACACACACACACACACACACACACACACACACAAATTATATAATTATCTTATACATTTAAAAATTCTTTCAAGCAGAAGAAATTGTCCTGAAAAATCTGATTCCAGTTTGTGTTTGAAGTTAATTTTTTTATCTGCATGGCAGTCCTCTCATTATTCTGACAGGTCATTTTTGGAATTTGAAAGTTTGTTTTGCCACACTGCATTTTCCCAGAGGATCACACCTTATCTAAGCAAGCTGTGCATATAAGTATAACAGACACGAAACAATGATTCAATCCTGCAGCATTCCTGAAGCATTCTTAGCAAATAACAGTATTTGCTTGGTATTTTATTCAAAGATTCTACATGATTGCCCATCTCAAGTGCTCATTCACTCACGTGCCTAGAAATTTTGTGGAGGGACCTTGTGCAATAACATAATTACCTAATTCAGCTTTTGTGCTACCTCTAACTTTATTCCAATAGTACTAAAATCCATTGATACCATTTTTCCCTTATTTATAATCAAAGCATTAGCCTTAAACCATTTTCCTGCCTCGTTTATTATCTTAGAAACATTCTGCTGTAGGTTGTCCTCTCTGCATCCTTTTATAAAGTACTCGTATTGTTGTGACGAAGCAAGCTGGGAAATTTTTAATTCCCCTCTTGTTTTGCCATCTGCCTACATAAATTTGTTTTTTCAGTTTTAACTAATTACCATTAACATACATGTGTATAATATGCATTTTCATAAAAGAGAAAGGTTGGCCCTCAGTTTTAAAGAATGTAAAACCAGATCTAATTTTGTGCTTAGTTTTACGTATGCAACTGATTTTCTAATTTATTTTGACTGTTTCTAGTCAATACTTTCATTATAGGGCGAAATCAGTAATCGTTTATAGCTCAAGTTCTATTGTTGACATATAAACAAATATAAATTCTATACTAATTATAAACATTTGGAAGATGAAGTACTAGTAATCTTTAAGTATCTATTTGGCTCTAGTCAGAAACATGTTAGCAAAACCAGCCCTTAATTAATTCCAAAGTAATTGACAGTTTTGTCAAAAGTATTGTTTGAATAACTATATATGTTAATTATATCTAAAAACAAAGATGATGTGACTTACCAAACGAAAGCGCTGGCAGGTTGATAGACACACAAACATACACACAAAATTCAAGCTTTCGCAACAAAATGTTGCCTCATCAGGAAAGAGGGAAGGAGAGGGAAAGATGAAAGGATGTGGGTTTTAAGGGAGAGGGTAAGGAGTCATTCCAATCCTGGGAGTGGAAAGACTTACCTTAGGGGGAAAAAAGGACAGGTATACACTCGCACACACACACACATATCAATCCACACATATACAGCCACAATGGATATGTGTGTGTGTGCGAGTGTATACCCGTCCTTTTTTCCCCGTAAGGTAAGTCTTTCCACTCCTGGGATTGGAATGACTCCTTGCCCTCTCCCTTAAAACCCACATCCTTTCGTCTTTCCCTCTCCTTCCCTCTTTCCTGATGAGGCAACAGTTTGTTGCGAAAGCTTGAATTTTGTGTGTATGTGTGTGTTTGTTTGTGTGTCTATCGACCTGCCAGCACTTTCGTTTGGTAAGTCACATCATCTTTGTTTTTAGATATATTTTTCCCACGTGGAATGTTTCCCTCTATTATATATATATGATTGAAACAAATAATACAGCTTAACCCTTGCATAGTCCGGTATACCATAATGTCTGAACATTATCAAGACCTTCTTGTACAACATGTGATTCCTGCTTTGTAAGAGCACAAGAGTACTACAAATTTGTTACCTCCAGAGGTATTCCAGATGCATGGGCTGGAGGATCACCTAAGCTGAATCCATGTGACTTTTAACTCTGGGGATATCTAAAAGACTGCATTTACCAGGGACATATTTCATCCCTACCTGATCTCAACAGGAACACACCTGTAAGCAACTGTTGATCACATTGTTTTATGGATGCTGCATCTCATCAACACCTCTGATGCCCATACTGAACAAATTGTGTAAGTGGCAGTTCATAATAAAATGAACATTATGCCTTTTCCACTTGTTTAACCTTTTTTTCTCTCATCCTGTTCCTAATCCATTACATATGCAAATATTTCTATACATCTTTCTTGCATTCACAGTACCAGATTTCCAAAATTGGAACTAATTTTTTTCACCATAAATTGATTCCGTATTAACACATTAGAATATCTACCAAGTTTTGTAGTCATACAATAATTACAGCCCACAGTGAATCTCTGTCAGTAGCTGCCCTTCATTATATCCCTCTCTTATACTGTCTCACCATAAACTTTTCAGCCAGATTCGACAGAGGCACAGCTACTGATGACATACTTACACAGGTAATGGCTAGACTACAACCTCATGTTGCATGATGCCCTTTGGATGATCAGGATCATTAAACTTCTGACACAACTACAACTGGCAGTGATATCAAGTGAAACTGAACCTCTGGAAAAATGTTTGGTTCTTGTGGATAGAATTCATGGTACTACAATGTAGGCACTGTATAAATCACAAAGACACACTACCATCACAGTACACTTGGCCATCTGCCCCCCCCCCCCCCCCCCAATCTGAACCACCCTGAGTGGAGTGAAGGACGACCAACAGTTATGTCACCACCTCTAGCACAGGCTCTGACTGGCAGGCTGCATGTGGCACCACACCTACAGAGAACAACACTATACCAACTGCCTATATTGCATCAGAGATAACAATACTTCACTGATGGGATACTTTTTGGATTCAGTTTCTGTTATGACTGTTTGGATAATATCCCCATTTTCAGCTATCCCTGAAAACTGTGGCCAAAACCTTGAACAAGTTATCACTCCCTTAGATGACAGAGATGTGGTGATCAACAATGATGAATCTCAGTTACATAAAGCAGAAGTTACCTTTCTCAGGACCATAGTTCATTCTGCAGGGATCAGACCAATCCTGGACCAAGCTGACACTATCAGACTGCTTCCTTGCCCCAGAACTATTCAGCTTTGTCAATTCCTAAGGACTCTGAACTTTTAGCACCAGTAAATCTGTGGTTTTACAGTCACCCCTCATCAGTGTGCTATCAAAATCTAACAAGCATGGGAAAAGGAAGAGTTGACTTCAGAGATGAAAGATGCTTTCAAACTTGCTAACGATTGCCTTGTACATACGATCACATTGGCCCACTCTGTTCAAAACATACAACTCACAATTACCAAAAACACAAGCGACACCATGACTGCCACAGTTGAAGATCAGCTAGTGGCTGGGGAGGCACCGCCCTTCCAATTCTTCTCACAGAAACGTATATCCTCTCAAGTCAATTGGTCGATCTTAGAAGTGTTTGCGTTTTAGAAAGTGGTGAGATACTTCCGTGAACATATCATAGGCCACAATTTTCTAGTGTTTACAGACCATAGTTGATGTGATGTGGCATCTATTGAAGGATGTCAACACCTGATGCTACCGACACCTGGGCCTTATCACCCAGTACACTACAGATATACAACACCTGCATGAAGCTGACAATCTCATTGCTGACTACTTATGATGAGTCAATGACACTGATGAGCCAATGGCACTGACCAGTGCAGTGACACTTGCAGTGTGGAGTTGATGTGCAACAATAATATCAACCTACAAGTTGAATGACACACTGTTCCAAGACTGAAATGCCAATCCTGTGTGATGTGTCCCTTAACAGGATTTTGCCATTAGTTACTCAAACAATGTGTCATGCAGTTTTTGACCAACTCCACCCAGGTGTCAGAATGACAACCACCTCATTATGGAATGCTTTGTGTGCCCCATCATCAAGATGGACTGCTGCACCTGGACACAGGCACACATACCGTAAAAAAGCAGTGAAGTCAGAAGACACGCACAACCACCATTAGGTTCATCTGAAACTGCAAATGCCCACTTCTGCTATGAAGATACTGATCTCATTGGCCTTCTGCCAGAATCAGATAGATTCACCTATTTACTGTCAATGATAGACACAACTTTCCAATGGGTGGAAGTAGACATCATGGCAAATGCCAATCCACACACCTATCTAGAAACATGGGCAGTGTGCTCCTGCATGCCAAACACAATAATTACCAATCAAGTCCACAAGTTAGAGTTGGAATCTTTGTGGAATCAAATGTAACCACATTAAAGCCTGTCATTGTCAGAGTAATGGGTTAGTCACACAGTGGCACAGGGCTCTCAAAGTTGCTCATTGTGCCACAGCAGATGGTGGACTGAAGCTTTCTTGTGAGTGCAACTTGGTGTCTGAACCACCTTCAAAGGGATCTATAAGTGTCCCTCATCAAAATACCATACAGTAAATCACTGGTGCTTTCCACTGAATTCATTCACCCACTTAAGACCCCAAGCACACAGATTTTTTGGCACTTGTTCAGTGAATGGAAGACAACATTAGGCAAATTCATGTGCCACCTCTGGCTCTGCCCTCAGTGCCCAGGGAGTCTGTACAAAAAGCACTCTCCAGTTGTGAACACATTGTGTTACGGGATGACATGGTCTGATGTGCACTAGAGCCACCACAAACAGGACCCTTCAAAGTTCTTAAGAGAGGTACATGTATGTTTGATATTCTGATCAGTGACAAACCAATGACCATTTCAATTAACTGCCCGAAACCAGCACGGGTTCTCCAGGATAACATCACCCTGAATTCCACAAACACCGACAAAGGTGACTGCACACTACCCAATGCGTGAATGGCCAGCCCTGACACAGTACTATCTGTCATTGTAGGCTAAATCTCATTGACTTTAACCCTGATAGCATCACCATCAAATTGGTCAGTAATGATCTGTGCCACAGAGCCCACAATGAAGTTGCTTTCACAGGTGATGTTACATCCATCCCACACCTCATCCACATGTACACACTACCCAGTGATCTCGAATATGCCTCCATATCATCCTGCATTTCAACACGTAATGCCCTCCCTGTCACCTGTCCTAGGGTCCTACCACAACTGCTGCCTATCTCCTTGTGCCAAGCTGTGGCGGATCCTGCTGTACAGGTGACACACTGCCACTGCTTCTCCACCCTCCTGTCTCCAAACACCAGGTGCCTTCTGCACCACCTGTTTTCCTACCAGCTATACAGCACCAGCACAACATGTGACATGACTTCTAGAGATGGCACAAATGTGCTCTGCAGTTCAGCCAGTCATGGCACAGCTGCTCACATACACCTGTGCACATTGGTCCATCCAAATGACAGAGCAGCTCACACCTTCCCTTCAGTGCTGTGCAATCTGACAGGGTGGCTCTGTGGCAACATGAGGTGCGACATGCTCCACTGGCGAGTTAGGAGAGGACCATCTGTGGCCTAGTCAAATATGTCAGGGAGTTATAAGCTATGATATATTGTGGATGTTCTATTGTATTGCATTTTGTGAATAAAATATATGTGCAATTAACCACTTTAGCTCTGTTACTGGGATACTCCCTCTCGCTCAGTTGGGAATACTTCCATAATTATGATGCTACCTTAACTAATTTTGGAATATGTCTAAGAAATACAATACTACATAGAGATGAATTTTTTGTCATACATTTACTAACATGAAGATGTTTTGGAGAAATGGTGTTATTTCATGTATTTTTTGATTTCTGGGCTGTCTTGGATAATGGGAATCTTACTTTGCCTATATCAGGGGATCTGCTATAATATATTTTTTGGAATTTGAATCTGTTTGGAAATATTTTCTAGAGAAAAGTTATTGTAAAGTGAGTTAGACTGAGTAGTCACTGCTGTCATATTGCACATTTACAGTCAGCATTTGAATTATTATGGGAGATGTAGAATATTTTCAAAAGCTGATTATGAGCAGAAGAAGCTTTTGAGATGTATGTTAACAACTTTTAAGTAATTGCTCCATTGACAGTCTGAAAAGAATGACATTTAAGAAAGAAAACTCTTTATCAGACCACACAGACAAGGCAAGCTTTGTAAATTGTAATAAATGAAAGCTGGAAGTAATTTTGTAGGTAAACTTTATTGATGACAATAACATTTTGACATATTGTGACCATGTACTACAAATGATAATGAACTGAATAATGACTCACTATGATGAAGATATTTTGTTTAATATTAAGCCCTTTATCTGAGAATTACATTGCAGCATTATGCTGAAGTAGGATCTTTGTGAGATATAAAGGAAGTATTCATGGTAGGGGAGAGATGTTATTGAGAATGATATGTCTACATATACATTTATGCTCTGTAAACCATCATGAAGTGCATGGCAGAGGGTACCAATTATTAGGGTTTCTTCTCATTTCATTCATATATGGAGAATGGGAAGAATGATTGTTTGAATGTCTCTGTGCATGCTGTAATTATTCTGACCTTGTCCTCATGATCCTTCAGTGAGCAAGACATAGGTGGTTATAGCAAATTTCTAGAGTCATAAATAATAGCCAGTTATTGAAACTTTGTTAGTAGTTGTTTGGATAGTTTATGTCTATCTTCAAGAGTCTGCCAGTTCAGTTTCTTCAGCATTTCTGTAACACTCTCCCATGGGTCAAACAAACCTGTGGCCATTTGTGCTGCCCTTCTCTATATATATGTTCAATATCCCCGATTTAGTTGTATTTGGTACAGGTCCCACAAACTTGAGCAATATTTTAGAATGCATCAGACAAGTGATTTGTAAGCAACCTTCTTTGTAGACTGATTACACTTTTCCCAGTATTCTACCGATAAACTGAAGTCCACCACCTGCCTTACCCACAACTGAGTCTATGTGATCATTACTTTTCATATCTCTAAAGTGTTACACCCAGATATTGATATTTATAGTCATAGAATACTACATTTCTTTGTTTGGTTAAGTGCATGATTTTATATTTCTGAATATTTGAAGCAAGTTGTCAATCTTTGCACCACTTTGACAACTTATCAGCATCTACTGAATATTTATGCAGCTTTTTTCAGGCAGTACTTAACTATAGATATTTGTGAAAGAGCATTTGACAGTATTCTGCTATGGTAGCCATTGAAGGCTCACACATTGGTCTCTTGATGGCCAAACATGTTTCATTCTACACCTCTCTCTATGTACAGCCATACACCTATGTACAGCCATACACCCAACACCAGTCCCTCTGAACTGCGGAGATGGGAACTTGCACTCTAACACATCCTTTCATCCCGCCATCCCCCTGGACTGAACCTACGTTAAACAACCTCACTCCCATTTACTCTTCAGTCTTCTCCTCTTTCCCTTTCCTCTTTAGCCATTCACACATCTTTTCATCCTACATAGTTATGTTTATCTTTATACTGTATACCTCTTTACTTCTGTATGCATCCTCTTTAGTTTGAAGCTGGCACAGTACTTACAGTAGAATATCTTTGGCTTCCCTCTGACAACCATACCTCCATCCTTGCTACCCTCCCTGTTTTCCTTTCCCTGTTGCTTCATGACCTGGGTTGTGAGTAACTGAATCCACTTTCCCTTCTTCCCTTTCTTTCCCCTCTCTCCTCCCTGATGAAGGAACATTTGTTCCGAAAGCTAGGAACGTAAATTTTCGGTTCTGTTTTTTGTGTATCTATCGGCTGTACTGAGCTGAGGTAAGTACTGGCCAGCCCCTCTATCTCTTTGTTAGTATTTGTTTCACACTTTGTTTTACACCTATTAATGCTGAAGTCTCTAAATCTTTAGAAGTTTCTTTACAGTGACTGCATACCATGGAGGGTGCCTCCCATTATGAACTGTTGTACTGGGTACATATCAATCCAGAACATGGTAAAATATTCTTTTAAACTTGAGCTTTAGTTCCTCCACATGCTGCTACCTCATGCTGAAAGTCTCAAGTTCCTGAGACATGACACTACTGATTTTTATATGCTTGTTTTGGTTAACCTTTGGTAATCATTGTTGTGACAACTACATTTTTGTCCTTGATACCAGTTTGAATGGGGGCATCCTCCAAAAGGTCAGGTCTGTTTTTTGTCATTAGATCCAATATATTTCCATCTTGAGTGCAGTTCTGAATAATCTGTTCTTGGTCATTTTCAGAGAAGGAATTTAGTAATGTTTCAAAGGATGTATTTTCATCACTAACAGAACTGTAATGTTCCAGGAGATTGTTGACTGATTTAAGTCTCCATCAAACTTACATACAAGCAAACTGAGGTTTTCTCTTAAGTTTTTGGTTATATCAGGAGATGAGTCTGGTCAGTGACAGAAGGGTCCAATCACCAACTTATGCCCATCCTTGAAACTGAGTTTTTCCCAAACAAACTCACATGAAACTTCAATTTCTATCTCGGTGGATTTGAGTTTTTTGTCTACTATGACAAATACACAAACCCAATATCCCATTAGGCTGTTATTTGAATGTACACTTAAATTTTCCCCAAAAATCTCATGGTTATCAGTTGCATGTTTCAGCCAACTTTCTGTTTAGTATTTTGTGAGCTTATCTGCTTTTCAGGAGCATTTCAAACTTTGCCTCTTTGTTGTGAATGCATCAGCAGTTAAGCACTAGGATTTTAATACTGTCACATGTGGGGGGTATTTCTTTTGATGTTACTTCTGGTTTTCCTACAGCTATTGTTATCTGGACTGGATTGAGAGTCATCTAATCTAAGAAACCCTTGTGTGCATGCCAGGCACAATTAGCTACCTGGAAGATAATGCTGTTGATGTAAAATATGAAAGCAGTCAGGTAGTAGGGAAATACATTCTGAGGAGTATCCTGTTCATTTGTATCAAGGAGTAGTGTTTATGTTCAGAAATATCTTGACAATTCATTATGTAGTTACTGTGGTTCTGGGAGGGGGGGGGGATGGTAAATTGAGAACACCTTTTATGATAAAATTTTTATATTGGGGTAATGTAACTAACTACTGTTCTATACCACCAACTAACTATATTTTCTAAATTTTACAGAAAGAATGAAAATTCAGTGAAACTATATTTTTGCTATAAACAATTTTTATATTGAGGGACACTGCCTAAAAATCTCATATCTGAAGGAAATGAAAAATAATGATAATTTCATATGTTATTTAAATTTTACTTTTATGTTTGCCAATGATCTTTTTTACTGATTCTGTATTATTGTACTGCAAAAGTACTGCATAATTAATTAGTGTGAGTTAATTTACATGCCGTGGTTAATGCAAAGCTATTTACTTTAAAGAAACTCTGATACAGATGGGCATAGAATACACAACACTCAACCTGTATATAGAATAATAATGATTTTATTGACACAAGTATACACAGAACATCCTGATATGACAAAGGCACAATGTGCATTAAACGATCAGAGAGAGTCCACAACATTGCTCTTGCTGGTGAGTGATGTTGCTGCTCCCACAAGTTAAATTATTTTGACTTTGGAGTTAATTTTCAAAGTCATATATGGCTTTTGATACTTTTGTTTAGAAATTTTTCGCATATGCTATTTGATCTAGTTGATGTGTGTGCTAATAATAATAATGTTTTATTACTTATGAAGATGCTTGAATACTGTTCTATGTATTTCAATTTTGTTCATTTTAATTGCTACATGTCTTAATGGAAATGCCTATGGATTTGTTTATCTGTAAATATTATGATTCTCATGATTTAAACTTAATTATTATCTTGTGTACTACTGCTAATAACGTTGAAATTGAATTTAAAATTTTGTGAATATGAATTTAGAAGGTATACTGTGGTAATGAACTCATGAGAATCAAATTTTATTCATTGAGCCAGTTCAAATGTATGTTGATTATGTTAATTGTGTAACAATTCTGTTACTACACTCATACATGTTCTACACATATAATTTTCAGAAAAAAACAATTATTTTCCGTTTTTTGAAGTTTGAGTTGTAGAAGTTCCATTATTTTGGTATCAGAATTTTGTTCACACATTCATGTTTACAGAATTATTGTGGGGTGTGGCAGTTATCAACCGCAAGCAATCGAATGACTCATCTTTGAACTAACTTCCTTGAAAAATGGTTAATTGGATGTTCGCCATGTTGTCGAATCAAGCGACTGTGGATTTTCAATGTGTCACTTCGTGTAACTATTTGTAGCAACAATAAAAGTATTCAATCAATTAAGTGGTAGCTTTCGGTTCTACAAACCCCTAAACGACCCACCTACCACACTGGTGACCCCAAACTTCTGTTTTTTCCTGTGCTTCTGATACAACTCAGTGTATAAACAATGTGGCCGATCAACAACATGAGTGTGCCTACGATTCCGCTGTCCTGTGTGAGTGCGAGTGAATTCTCACGAACTGCTCCAGCACAACTACCGTTTACACCACAGCCTACATTTGCGTCTCTTACTAATTGTTACGCCCCACAGTCGCAGCTTACGGCAGACACCTGTGTTGTGACAATATCACCCAACAGTGTTCGCGTGAAACAAGACATCGAAGAGGCATCATGTGCTGTGTATTCTGTGTTACCTATGTCGTACGGCACACAGGCCACGCAGTACGACCAGATCACCCGTTCATTTGTTCTGGCAGCAACGGCTGCCCCTGCCGTGCCTACCGTGACGTACGCTGATTGTATTTCGGACCGTTCCATGTTTTGAACAGCATTAGCTGTTTCATCCGCACCGGCAACACACCACGCGTCTTCTGTGCCAGCCGTGTAGCATCACTTCACACCTTCAGCTGCCATGCCAGATGTCGCATCTCGCTCCGAGCTGGATACCAGTTTCCAGGCCCCTGCCCTGTCTCCAGTCGCACAGCCGCCGAAGCCCAAAAAACTGCACCATTCAATCGTGACAATCCTGCCACTTGGTTTGCTCTAGTTGAGCATGTGTCTGAACTTAATGGTGTTATCTCGGATGACGCATGTTACTCCAGTTTGATTACACATCTACACGACGAGCTTGAGCTGGTGAGTGATATAATTAATTCGCCACCACCTCCGCCACGCTATATTTCGGCGAAGAAAATTATTGTGGAACGTTTAGCACACACTACTGATGAGGCGCTGCAACAGATTATCCATGTTGAGCAAATTCAAGACAGATCGCCATCTCAGCTGTGGCACCGACTACGCTCAATAGTCGACCAGCAAACCTTGTCAGACACCACCCTGTGGGCCATTTGGTCAGTTAAGTTACCATATGAAATCCAAATGCAACTGCTCACCCTCTCAACGGCAGCTTTGGACCAGCGCCCATGGATCGCTGACAGTGCATTGGCTATATTTGCACAGACACCTCGTCCCTGCAAGCCACATTCGCATGGCGCCAACGGTTGGCACACCTGCAAGTGTCAGTGCCTCACCAGCACCACCTAGGAGCGGCCGCGTGAACTCCAACACATCGTGTGAGCCGACAGCATCCCTACTTGGGAGCCACACGGGAAAACTACTAGCGCTGCCTGCCCCCACCACGGCTAGCACTCACACCACTGGCGCCCCGCGCAGCCCCATGACGGAGGCGGGAACTCCTTGCCTGGCTTCCCATCCCAATCATCAGCTGTGCTGGTTCCACGCAACACACGGCGACACCGCCTGCAAATGCCGACCGCCGTGCGTGGCAGAAAACTACAGGTGCGAGCCGCTTTAAGTACCTCATCTCGCGCTGCCTCTTCAGGGTGCCTCCAGCGCACAAAACGTTCTACACACGATGACAGCTGTGCACCCAGCCATTTGTACATTCCTGACGAATGCTCCAAACTCCACCTACCATTTCCACTCTCCACATGGTGAATAATTCCAAAATCAGCATTCACGGAACAAAAAAATGGCTCTGAGTACTATGGGACTTAACATCTGTGGTCATCAGTCCCCTAGAACTTAGAACTAGTTAAACCTAACTAACCTAAGGACATCACACACATCCATGCCCAAGGCAGGATTCGAACCTGTGACCGTAGCAGTCCCGCGGTTCCAGACTGAGCGCCTAGGTTCACGGAACAGTCGAGATTCAGCTTCAGCTAGCACCGAACATGGTGTTCTCATGGATGTTTCACGTCACGGATATCGACAAGCTGCTGCTCGGTATTGATTTACTCTGACAGTATGAACTTTCTCCAGACCTACAGTCTGCAGCACTGGTGCACCATGCTTCCGGCACATGAATCCCTGGCTCCTTCGCGCCACGTGCTAAAACTGTGCCCTCACGCTTCTGCCGATTGCTCCAACCTGCAGCTCAACTCGTCGCCTTCATCGCCGAAGTCAATCGCCAATGTCGTGAAATAAATGCTATTCCTAATAACAACAGCAGACTATGACAATTGATTGTGGACGCATCACGTGAGTTGGCGCGTACGTAGCGTGATCGCCAAACTCTCACCTACGAACGCTCTCCTGTCATCTGCGGTCACTCACACCGACAACCTCACACACGTTTCCACACCGGTCGTGGACTCTACTGATGAACTCCAGCTTGAGTTATTCCCTCGCTCTCATGTCGAGTGACCTGCTCACGTCAAGCCGACACATGACCCCACCTCATCACAGGTCGCAGCTACGGTCCGTATATCTCTTCCTGCGACGGCACTTCGCACAAAGGCCTCCACCGACCACGCCCACACAGCTCCTGTTACGATGCCAACTACGCGGCTTCCACAGCCGCCACCACAGGTCAGTGACTCTTCAACTATCAGGGCCGCAGGTGATTCGACATCCTCCCATCGCTGCCATGTCACGGTGATTTCGAACTGCACGTGCCACAGACTGAATACTACCGAAGGCCCGCCAATTCGTCACAAAGCTAGGAGCCTGTCAGCCTACAAACTTTGCCAGGTAAAAGGTATCATACAGGACCTATTAGACGCCGGTATTGTTCATCTGTCCTCCACCAACTGGTCTTCTCCAATTCACTTGGCTTCCAAGAAAGATGGTTCGTACTGCTTATATGGAGATTACCACAAATTAAATGCATGCACCATCATTGACAATTATCCGATTCCGCATATTCAGGACTTTGCACAACTACTACAACTACACGGTGTACATGTTTTCAGCGTTATTGACTGTAAAAAAGCGTACCATCAGATCCCTATGCACATTGATGACATTCCAGAAACGGCTATTATCACCCCCTTTGGCCTCTATGAATACTGTACCATGCCGTATGGCCTCAGAAACGCCGTGCAGAGCTGGCGACGCTTCATTGACTCACTCCTTCTCCCACTGCCTTTTTGCTATGCCTATCTTGATGACGTCCTTGTTTTCTCACCGTCCGAAACAGAACATGAAGAACATTTGTCACATGTGCTACAAATTCTCTCAGACAATGGCATTGCGATTAACGAAGATAAAAGCCAGCTCCGCCACTCTCGATGACGTTTCTGGGTCATGAGGTCACCCCCGACGGCATATGGCCTACATCTGAGTATGTCGCCATTATTAACGAACTTCCACTTCTGGAAACGTACCGTGACCTCTGTCGTTTCTTAGGAATGGTGAAATTTTTCTGCCGACACATCCCACTTACAGCTTCACTCTAGGCACCACTCACAGACGCATTGGCAGGCAAGAACACTTCTGGCGCATGCAAAGTAGTTGGGTCCGAGGATATGACACGCGTGTTCGACTGTCTCAAGTCCGCCCTGACCAACGCAGTTACACTCGCGCACCCACTTGCCGACACGCACATCTCTATTACTACGGATGTAAGCGGCGCCTGTATCAGTGCCGTGCTTCAGCAACACGTTGGTGATACCTCTCAACCACTCTTCTCTAAAAAACTGTCCACTTCTTAACGCAAGTGGTCCGTATTTGCTAGAGAGTTACTGGCTATTTACTAAGCTGTCAGACACTTTTGCAAAGATATCGAAGGTCGCAAGGTCACTATTTTCACCGATCACTGTCCGCTCGCAGATGACATTCGTAATCCTGCTACCGACCTCCCAATGCGTAGGGTCCAACATATCGATCTCATATGTCAGTACATGATGGACGTCCGCTATATAAAAGGTGCAGACAACGTCGTCACAGACTATATGTCGGACAGTTTGATGTTCCTAAGTGTCGCTTCCACCATGTCCACCTCAACATCGTCGGTCCCCTCCCCCCTTCTGAGGGCTACAGATACATTTTGTCTATGATCGACTGTACCAGCAGATGGGTGGAAGCTGTACCACTTATTGATATTACAGCTGCCTCGGTGGCTCGCGCCTTTGTCCAAACGTGGCTTGCCCGCTTAACTTGTCCATCCGTGATTACTACGGATCAGGGCCAGCAGTTTGAGTCTGTCCTTTTCGTCAGTCTTTGCCAACTATGTGGTGTCAATAAATTCCATACAACCACTTATCATCCACAAGCTAATGGTTTAGCCGAACGCTGGCACAGAACACTAAAAGCGGCCCTCATGTGCCATGCGGAACAGTGATCGGAGGCCCTTCCCTGGTTGCTTTTAGGCGTGCGATCAGCCTTCAAAGAGGACCTGCAAGCATCATTAGCGAAAGAGCTCTATGGCAAGCCCCTTGTTCTTCCTTGCAAGTTCATCAAGGATTCACACCCCCTTTCATCGGACGAGCTCTCCAACTTGGTCGAGCGTGTTTGCACATGTATTACACGCATCCGTGTACCCCCTCCGTGTTCACACACAGTTGCACACGTTTCCGTACACAAAGACTTGGCTCAATGCGAACATGTAATGCTCCGGGACGATGCTGTGTGAGTCGCTTTACAACCTCCCTACACAGGACCTTACAAGGTACTGTCACACTCCCAAAACACATTCAAAATCTCCATCAATGGACAACCACACACCATGTCTGTGAACCGTTTGAAGCCAGCATGGACCATTTCAGAAGAAGCATCCGTTATTCTGTGTGACTTCAGCACTCCAGTCGAGTGTACTCACCCGAGTGACAACAGTGTTCTGAGTGATGTGCCGTGTGACGCCCACACTTCGAGCGAGTGTTCCGAATCAGGTCATAGTGTCCCGTGCAACGTTTCTACCCTCAGCGTGACACAGTTACACCCCCCTTTAGGTCGAGTGATTGTGTCTCACCTGCACCATCGCGAGCAACTCACCTTTCGCCAGCTCCTCCATCGAGCGTCTACGTCACGGTCGGCATCTCCATGTATACAGCTGACGATCTAGCAGTCCACGTACGTGAGGGTTCCCTTTTCATCCTCCATGCCCCTTCCCTCTCTCTTGACGATTCACATCCCTCTGTTACACTGCTCAGCCACCTCTCCCTTCCTCCCGAAGCCAATGTTGATAGCATTACTTCGTTCATTGACACGGCCGGTACCCTCACTGTCACCATCGCCATGCGTCCCTCTTCCTCAACATCACTGTCTTCCTCCCCCCCCCCCCCCCCATGTCCAGAGCAGGTCGTCAGCTTCAGCCTCCTCTCTGGCATAGGGACTATACCTTTTCCTTGCCTATCTGTCCCCCCCTCATGGATCTGGATACCTCACCAATTATGCCGTGCTCCGCACTACTGGTGGGGGGCTCTGTGGTGGTTATCGACCGCAAGCAATCGACCGACTCATCTTTGAACTAACTTCCTTGAAAAATTGTTAATTGGAGTGTTCGCCATGTTGTCAAATCAAGTGACTGTGGATTTTCAATGTGTCACTTTGTGTATCTATTTCTAGCAACAATAAGAGTATTCAATCAATTAAGTGGTAGGTTTTGGTTCTACAAACCCCTACACAACCCACCTACCACAGTGGCTATTGCAATGGAATTGGTCAGTTGTCCTATGTCTCTGCCTTATCATTGAATACAATATTTGCATTGAATCTATGACAAAATCCCATGGAAATGATTTTTTGTTACCTAGAAACCAAAATTATTCTCATATTTTTTGTAGATAGAAGTATTGCATATAAATAACAGAAGATTTATCATCAAATTGATTTGAAATTGATATTATATAATATATTCAAAATTGGCAGAAGAATCAGGATTCAAATCAACACTATCATCCCTAGAGTTCAGACAATGCATTGTGAGAAATCTAACTGGAAATTATTCAAGTCAACAAAGGAATTTATCAACAGTAGTGAAATCATCAAGAAGGTTGCAGACCAGTTGCAATCCAAAGAGTCCAGAGCACTGAATGATAAAATCAGATGTAAGGAAGAGATGTGTTCATTGTGTTTCAAAGTGTGTTGAAAATCACACTTACAATATTTGTGAACAGAGTTGTGTTAATTTACGCTTTACTTCATGGAGAAACTGTTTTGCAGAATTTCACATCAAGTAGACAACATATACACAGCCTCTGTAATTTTTTGATGTATTAAGTGTAACGTGTTCTGTAACTGTCCACCACAGGGACAAATACGTCCCAGATTTTTTTTTTTTTTTTTTTTTTTTTAGCAGATCAAATAAAAATGTTTGAAATAATAGCATATTTTGTTTATAAAACCTCCAGTTACCACAGAGTTACACAAATTTTAATCACTAGCACTTTAGTTTTCTTATGTACCTGAAAGGGTTAAGAGAAGAGTACCTGGAAGACTGGAATAGCAGTTAGTTCATGGGCCTTTTGATTCTATTAATTAATTGCTAAAATACATTGTCAAACTTGACAAGAGCATTGGAAAGTGATAAAAGACAACATTTGAATTATGGAAACAGTCAACATAGGGAAACAAACTTTCAGTGGAGGTAACTATGGGGGGAGAAACTGTGGTAACTTCAGGAATGAACCATAGAATAATGGAGGAGGAGAGTATATGGGAATTTTAGAAATAAAACACCAAATGGTGAAATGAGATGAGATTGCACTGGGAATGACAGAGATATAAAGTGGGATAGAGATTTTGATAACAGGAATAGAAGAGGGGATGGGAGAAATAGGATGCCTATGAATGTAAGACCAGACAATAGAGTGGATCAGATGGAAAACGGGAGAGAGCCTCACTGACGGTCCATGACTTCAGGGTGAGAGGAGCATGTAACTGGACAAACAGATTTTACCACAGTGGTAAGAGAAATTATAACCTGAGCAGTCAATAATAATACTTTGAGACAGTACACCAAGTGAAGAGGCTGGTTTCCAGTAGTAAATTTTGGGATTTTGGGAGAGGGAATGATTTAGCAAAGAATAAAAATAAACAGAAAAATGATGAAAATCTGTATCTGGGTGTTGGGGTTGTTGCTTAGTTCCATAAATGGGCTGAAAGTGATGCAGTAAAGGATGAAGAGGGAGAGAAAGGTCACGTGGATTCAGCACTGGGGGTTTATTTAAGGAAGAAGGGTGTGATGTAGTGGTCAGTAATACCAATGTGCAGGATGCTGATTACCAGACAAAAATAGAGGAACAAGATGAAAATAATAGTATTCTAGAAGTTGGAGATGAGGAAAGTATTATTATAAGTGATGTTTATGCTGTTGAAGTCAATATTGGTATTTACAATAAAATGAAGGAAGATGGTGATTGGAATTTAAGTACTGATGATGATGATGATATTCTGAGGATGAGAACAGGGAAGAGAGAACTGCTAGGGAAATTGTAGCTGAAAGGAAGCTGTTGCCTGAAAGGAAGCTATTGCCTATTGGTGTTTGTGAATCGTGAGTCATGGGGGTGGGTTTATAAAATGAGAATTGGGATGAATGAAGTCGATTAGGAATATAAATGAAATATGAAGTCAAAAGGGAAAGATTTTTTAAGGGTGCTGAGGAATCAATATGGAAATAATGCTGATGTGTAAGAGTAAGAATTCTGGGAAAGAATATTGAAAATTAGTGGAACTTTATAACCAGACTGGTGGGAGAAGATGAGCAGTAGCTTAAGTGAAAAATATGGAACAACTGGCAGTTTGTTTAGTGTCCAATATGTGATAGAAGGGAATGGTGACAATGAAGAGATTAGTTTATCTGACTATTCATTAAAAACAGAGAAGGAAATATCAAGGAAAAAGAAGAACTGGGATTTAAAGAAACTGAAAATGATTTGTTGTGTGAAGAGTCAGAAAAAAGGAGAAGAATCAAGAATTAAAATGTCCATACATTAAAGTTAAAATGGGAGAATAGGAAGGAAAATGCTTGATCTATGAAATGCTATCTCAAGAAAAACAGAAAAACTCACAGACAAAATATAAAGTGGAAAAGACTTTATTGAAATTTGAGTAATGGGTGTAAAGATAAAAAGGGCGCATTCAAAAGGAATTCATAACATCCCAAAGGGGTGATAACAGGTGTCTTTTGTAGATCCTCTTAGTTCAAGGGGATCTGCAAATCAGTCTGTTTACAGTACAGCCCACAGAACACAGGGACACCTACTAAATTGTGAGTAAAGTTCTGAATTTTCTGAAATGTGTAGCCACCCAGTGTTGCATGGGTGTTAAGAACCCGATAGTTGCTGCATAGTCTATACGTTCCATCTTCTTTGGCAGGAGACGTATTGGCAATGTCCAGGGGTTTTTGGACTTTCTGATGATGCTAGCTTGTAATAACTTATCTGTAAGCAACTTGGCCACTAAAATGCTTATCTAGTGCTAATCAACATGCCTCATTTCCACCTGGAGGGCTCAGCACTGTGTTAATTTTATGAATAATTCCATTGGAGACAGAACTTTGTCTGATCTGCACATGTGAATCTAGAAGAGCCAGGGAAATGTACACAGTAGCTGCACTGATGCAGGAAGAAGAATACACCTGGCGGATGTGTGTTGGTGCTGGTATAGCTGTTGCAAGCAGCTCCAATGGTGTGTCTATGCCTGTTGCTGGATGCCCCATGTCCACTACATCTACATCTACATTTATACTCCGCAAGCAACCCAACGGTGTGTGGTGGATGGCAGTTTACGTGCCACTGTCATTACCTCCCTTTTGTGTTCCAGTCGTGTATGGTTCGCGGGAAGAATGACTGTCTGAAAGCCTCCATGCGCACTCGAATATCTCTAATTTTATATTTGTGATCTCCTCGGGAGGTACAAGTAGGAGGAAGCAATATATTCGATACCTCATCCAGAAATGCACCCTCTCGAAACCTGGCGAGCAAGCTACACCGCGATGCAGAGCAGCTCTCTTGCAGTCTGCCACTTGAGTTTGCTAAACACCTCCGTAATGCTATCATGGTTACCAAATAATCCTGTGACGAAACGTGCCGCTCTTCTTTGGATCTTCTCTATCTCTTCCGTCAACCCGATCTGGTACGGATCCCACACTGATGAGCAATACTCAAGTATAGGTCGAACGAGTGTTTTGTAAGCCACCTCCTTTGTTGATGGACTACATTTTCTAAGGACTCTCTCAATGAATCTCAACCTGGTACCCGCCTTACCAACAATTAAATGGACTACATTTTCTAAGGACTCTCCCAATGAATCTCAACCTGGTACCCGCCTTACCAACAATTAATTTTATATGATCATTCCACTTCAAATCGTTCCGCACGCATACTCCCAGATATTTTACAGAAGTAACTGCTACCAGTGTTTGTTCCGCTATCATGTAATCATACAATAAAGGATCCTTCTTTCTATGTATTCGCAATACATTACATTTGTCTATGTTAAGGGTCAGTTGCCACACCCTGCACCAAGTGCCTATCCGCTGCAGATCTTCCTGCATTTCGTTACAATTTTCTAATGCTGCAACTTCTCTGTATACTACAGCATCATCTGCGAAAAGCCGCATGGAACTTCCGACACTATCTACTAGGTCATTTATATATATTGTGAAAAGTAATGGTCCCATAACACTCCCCTGTGGCACGCCAGAGGTTGCTTTAATGTCTGTAGACGTCTCTCCATTGATAACAACATGCTGTGTTCTGTTTACTAAAAATTCTTCAATCCAGCCACACAGCTGGTCTGATATTCCATAGGCTCTTACTTTGTTTACCAGGCGACAGTGCGGAACTGTATCGAACGCCTTCCAGAAGTCAAAGAAAATAGCATCTACCTGGGAGCCTGTATCTAATATTTTCTGGGTCTCATGAACAAATAAAGTGAGTTGGGTCTCACATGATCGCTGTTTCTGGAATCCATGTTGATTCCTACAGAGTAGATTCTGGTTTCCCATAAACGATATGATACTCGAGCAAAAAACATGTTCCAAAATTCTACAACAGATCAATGTCAGAGATATAGGTGTATAGTTTTGCACATCTGCTCGACGACCCTTCTTGAAGACTGGGACTACCTGTGCTCTTTTCCAATCATTTGGAACCTTCCGCTCCTCTAGAGACTTGCAGTACACGGCTGTTAGAAGGGGGGTAAGTTCTTTCATGTACTCTGTGTAGAATCGAATTGGTATCCTGTCAGGTCCAGTGGACTTTCCTCTGTTGAGTGATTCCAGTTGCTTTTCTATTCCTTGGACACTTATTTCGATGTCAGCCATTTTTTTGATTGTGCAAGGATTTAGAGAAGGAACCGCAGTGCGGTCTTCCTCTGTGAAACAGCTTTGGAAAAAGGTGTTTAGTATTTCAGCTTTACACGTGTCATCCTCTGTTTCAATGCCATCATCATCCTGGAGTGTCTGGATATGCTGTTTTGAGCCACTTACTGATTTAACGTAAGACCAGAACTTCCTAGGATTTTCTGTCAAGTCGGTACATAGAATTTTACTTTCGAATTCACAGAATGCTTCACTCATAGCCCTCCTTACGCTAACTTTGACAACGTTTAGCTTCTGTTTGTCTGAGAGGTCTTGGCTGCGTTTAAACTTGCAGTGAAGCTCTCTTTGCTTTCGCAGTAGTTTCCTAACTTTGTTGTTGAACCACGGTGGGTTTTTCCCGTCCCTCACAGTTTTACTCGGCACGTACCTGTCTAAAATGCGTTTTACGATTGCCTTGAACTTTTTCCATAAACACTCAACATTGTCAGTGTTGGAACAGAAATTTTCGTTTTGATCCATTAGGTAGTCTGAAATCTGCCTTCTATTACTCTTGATAAACAGTAAACCTTCCTCCCTTTTTTTTATATTCCTATCAACTTCCATATTCAGAGATGCTGCAACGGCCTTATGATCACTGATTCCCTGTTCTGCACTTACAGAGTCGAAAAGTTTGGGTCTGTTTGTTATCAGTAGGTCCAAGATGTTATCTCCACGAGTCGGTTCTCTGTTTAATTGCTCAAGGTAATTTTCGGATAGTGCACTCAGTATAATGTCACTCGATGCTCTGTCCCTACCACCCGTCCTAAACATCTGAGTGTCCCAGTCTGTATCTGGTAATTTGAAATCTCCACCTAAGACTATAACATGCTGGAAAATTTATGTGAAATGTATTCCAAATTTTCTCTCAGTTGTTCTGCCACTAATGCTGCTGAGTCGGGAGGTCGGTAAAAGGAGCCAATTATGAACCTAGCTCGGTTGTTGAGTGTAACCTGCACCCATAATAATTCACAGGAACTATCCACTTCTACTTCACTACAGGATAAACTACTACTAATAGCGACAAATACGCCACCACCGTTCGCATGCAATCTATCCTTTCTAAACACCGTCTGTGCCGTTGTAAAAATTTCGGCAGAATTTATCTCTGGCTTCAGCCAGCTTTCTGTACCTATGACTTGTCTGTTGTGATTGTGTCAGAATGATGAGGCTGTTGTCAATCTGATTGTTCGGAATACAAACAGGCCACAGTGAGCTCGCTGTAGTTGCATGAGTTTTCTCACATATAGCTTCTCTTCACGTGGGCAAAATTCCTCTTGTCTGATGCTGAGGTGGTATTGGATGAGTTACTACAATTTCAGTGCTGATAATAGACAGTCTTGAAGTAACTGTTGGCCATTTTTGCATGTGTTGCTGGAACAGATGTTTTGTGAACCGAACTGACATTCATGGAATGGGACTGTGTGAATGACGGTGGAGTGCCGATGGTTGTGGTCACAGGATTTCCACTGCTGTAATGTAGAATTTCCCATGCCAAGTCATGGGAACAATGAAAATGTCTTAGGAAATCAGCCCCCTGTATGGATTCCTTGAAGTTGGTGATGATAACTGCCATGGAAACATGCCCCTTAAACCCAGCTCCAAGATTTGACAAATGCTTCCATATACTGCAATATGTAAATCACTTGTTGCAAGGAGTTGGAAGGCAGACCATATTTTTTTCTGGTGATGGTAGCTTATGTAGCATGGCACTCACTTCCGACATGGTGTTGACAGACTCAGCAGGTGTGAGTGATGTCATTCTTAGTGGCACCCCTGCATGCTTGGTCCCGCTTGGTTACCTGCTGTCACTTGTGGCATGCTCCGTGACTGAGGCAGAGCTGGTGATGGTTATACAATAAAGTAATATGTTTTTGATATTGTAGAACAGCAAGAAATCTGTTTGCTAAAATTAGTTTTGTTCCTAATGATCCATTCTCATGCAAGGACATTGCTAGTTGTAGTTGAGGAGGTATCCATGAGATGTGGTCTGGCATACGTGTGGTATCAATTAATGTCCAAAGGTATCTGACATCTCCGAAATTGATGCTTAAATATTCAAGTAATGTTGTGCAGTTGCTGTTCCAGTGGCCTGGCAGGGTGATGGAGGAGTGCTGTCCTCATTGTGTCATGTTTTTAGGTAGCTGGGGTAGACAAAAAAAGTCACTAATAACGTCAGCGTTTTCACCTACGTAGCTCACTAATGTTACAAATTACAGCTGTCATCAGAAATATCTTGATTTTAGAAAATACACTTGATAATAGCAAACCACATAACCAGTTGTTTGAGGCAGAAAGGTAGCAGCTCAGATTGTGACTTGAGGGTAACAGAACTGTTGTCAAAATCCTGGTATGCATGTGACACCAAAGGTAACTGGAGAGCAAAATGGACAAGCTCTCATTGGAAAGCCACATTGTAGAAGAAAATCCCACAAAAGTGTGGATGACCTGAATGGTTGGGTTCTGCATGTTGATGTAAACAAGTTCAGTGGGTCTGCATGGTAGGTGTGACATTATTCAGCAATGTCCCATTATGTCTAACTGTGATGGTTTGTTGAACATTGTCTTGTTGGTATACAAATGCATTATAATCATCACCAAAGTCATCAGGAAAATCAGTGGTCGGTGGACATTGTTTGGATTTGTGAGAGGCATTATTAACACTATCAGCACTACACAAGAAAATATAACTTCTACATTTCACAAAAAGTGAATATTGTTACTGTTGATGCAAAGTACTAAACTCAACACTACATAAGTCTCTGTCTCAAATTCGTTCTTCTCCAGCACAGTAGTTGTGAGATGCTTCCATTGTTGTCATATATAAAATGAGACAATGAGCATAGGATAATTGATAGTAGTTGCTGACATTCATCACAGGATCACTAATGTGGAAAGAACCCATGTGAGAATAACCACAATACAATGATTGAGATTGCAAGTTCCAAGTAAGTACACTTCATCTCTTGGCAGCAAAGCATATGTATGTGCATGCATGGTAGAGAAGATCAGACCAAACTGACTGCAAAGACAGTCCTGTGGCAGAGACATACCACTTATCAAAGTGTTTTCCCATAGTAACCAATATATTGCTGCTGGGTCAGCACAGGCATATATAGCACATGAAGATAAAGTGCCAGCACAAATTGTTCTTTCCATATGCAACAAGCAACAAACTTATATATGAAATTTGACAAATATGAAAACAGTATGACATGAACTTAAAAAATTATGTGCCCCAAAGATAGCAAATTTCACACTGTGGATCTGAGATGGAAATTATGTTCACTAGAAAGGAAGAGTTTTGAATCGATGGAAAATTATCTACGAATGATAAACAAAACTGTAGCAGATCTAGCAAATATTAGTGATAAAATTGAAGATGCTCAGATTCATGAATATAATGAAGTAAATATTTTGCAATGTCCTTGAAAGCTAATACTTGTAATCATATGTGCTGAAAAATGCCACTTAGTTAACAGCATGACAAAGGATGGGAATAACCAAAAAAGGAACATGAAAAGGTATTTTTGTTTGTTACAGTTTTCACCATCACATATACAGAAATTGTCCAGAAAATGGAAAATTTAAAAAAGAGCAAAAGAAATAAGGTGCTGTTAGTATCAGCACTTCCTGTGGCACACTTGCATTGTATAGTGGTAACTGGATAGTTGATTCTGTGGTTCCAAATGAAAATTATTTGTCAGCAGTTGATAAAAATGCTCCATATTAAATCATAGCTTTCACTGATGCCACAAAAATGGGAGCCACACACAAAGTTACAGAAAGACTAAAGATTATGAACAATAAAGGTTTGACTAAGGAATTTGTACCTAAAAATATACTACTTGTGCCTCAGATCAACCATGCAACTTACTGAAAACATTAGAAAGGTTATTTTGATAGGGAAGGTTGCAAGCTCCATGGTGAATCTGGATGACTGCTCATTAGAACTCAACAGTAAGATAATTTATGTTACATAAATACTCTACAATGTCAAGTACATATGACAGATTAATAAATGTAATGAGAAATAATGAATTCAACACAAAAGCACTAGACATTTGGCATCAACATGGTAAAAAAGGAAGCTGTCCTGGGATTAGATTGTGAAAAGGTGAAATAAACCTGTTTATGATGGTTTGATGAGTAAATTGTCACAAAGACCCTATCTGAAAATCATATCACAAGGTTCAAGTTAATGAACAACCACTTTAGAACTTGTTCATAGTGATCTCATGGGACATACTGACATTTAAATTTAGGAGGCAATAGATACTTAATAAGTATCACTGATGATGTAAACAGACACGTATTTGTGCATTTCTTAAAAAATAACAATCAAGGAACCCTTTGGTGACTGCTGACCACAAACATTAACTTTGCTGTTTCACTTTTATTCTCTTTGACCTATGTTCTTTGCTCCACTTCTGGTTGCAGGCTTTGGCATTCTTGCTCAGTCTCCTATTGGCTCAAGTGAATAAAGTGTTTTATGCTTTATTGAGTGTTTCTGATTTCTGACTCTCTCTTCACATGACTGAGGGATGGAATTTACATTGGTGACACCAGACTTGCTTCATCTTTCTGCTCATAGTCGAATGTTGCACCTTATGAATGATGAGACAACTGACATTCGGCTCATCACATCCAGTGCTTTCACACTACATTTCTCCTTCAAACTGTGAAGCTCAAGTGGGCTACACTCTAAAAGTCATCGTTGAAATGTTACGATAATGCTCATCTCTTTGCGTGACATCACTGAGCTTCCTAACCTCTTTGTGCCCACAATGGGACAAACCCGGTGCTTTGTCTTCTGTGCTTACAACAGATCACACCACCACTACACTGCACAAACTCATGAAGACAACACTACAGGCTGATACACATATTTTTCCTTTTTACTATATTTTCTTTTGCTTCTTTCCTGCTTTATTTTCAGCATACACTGAAAAGATTATTTTCAGAATGAGTGCTGTAAATTTAGTTCATGGTATTATTATGTTTCTGTATACATAGTACAGTTGTTTTGAATGTGATTGCTATTTTATATTATTTTGATGTTGTGAATGTAGACTTTCCCAGTGTATATACACTCCTGGAAATTGAAATAAGAACACCGTGAATTCATTGTCCCAGGAAGGGGAAACTTTATTGACACATTCCTGGGGGTCAGATACATCACATGATCACACTGACAGAACCACAGGCACATAGACACAGGCAACAGAGCATGCACAATGTTGGCACTAGTACAGTGTATATCCACCTTTCGCAGCAATGCAGGCTGCTATTCTCCCATGGAGACGATCGTAGAGATGCTGGATGTAGTCCTGTGGAACGGCGTGCCATGCCATTTCCACCTGGCGCCTCAGTTGGACCAGCGTTCGTGCTGGACGTGCAGACCGCGTGAGACGACGCTTCATCCAGTCCCAAACATGCTCAATGGGGGACAGATCCGGAGATCTTGCTGGCCAGGGTAGTTGACTTACACCTTCTAGAGCACGTTGGGTGGCACGGGATACATGCGGACGTGCATTGTCCTGTTGGAACAGCAAGTTCCCTTGCCGGTCTAGGAATGGTAGAACGATGGGTTCGATGACGGTTTGGATGTACCGTGCACTATTCAGTGTCCCCTCGACGATCACCAGTGGTGTACGGCCAGTGTAGGAGATCGCTCCCCACACCATGATGCCGGGTGTTGGCCCTGTGTGCCTCGGCCGTATGCAGTCCTGATTGTGGCGCTCACCTGCACAGCGCCAAACACGCATACGACCATCATTGGCACCAAGGCAGAAGCGACTCTCATCGCTGAAGATGACACGTCTCCATTCGTCCCTCCATTCACGCCTGTCGCGACAACACTGGAGGCGGGCTGCACGATGTTGGGGCGTGAGCGGAAGACGGCCTAACGGTGTGCGGGACCGTAGCCCAGCTTCATGGAGACGGTTGCGAATGGTCCTCGCCGATAGCCCAGGAGCAACAGTGTCCCTAATTTGCTGGGAAGTGGCGGTGCGGTCCCCTACGGCACTGCGTAGGATCCTACGGTCTTGGCGTGCATCCGTGCGTCGCTGCGGTCCGGTCCCAGGTCGACGGGCACGTGCACCTTCCGCCGACCACTGGCGACAACATCGATGTACTGTGGAGACATCACGCCCCACGTGTTGAGCAATTCGGCGGTACGTCCACCCGGCCTCCCGCATGCCCACTATACGCCCTCGCTCAAAGTCCGTCAACTGCACATACGGTTCACGTCCACGCTGTCGCGGCATGCTACCAGTGTTAAAGACTGCGATGGAGCTCCGTATGCCACGGCAAACTGGCTGACACTGACGGCGGCGGTGCACAAATGCTGCGCAGCTAGCGCCATTCGACGGCCAACACCGCGGTTCCTGGTGTGTCCGCTGTGCCGTGCGTGTGATCATTGTTTGTACAGCCCTCTCGCAGTGTCCGGAGCAAGTATGGTAGGTCTGACACACCGGTGTCAATGTGTTCTTTTTTCCATTTCCAGGAGTGTAGTTGATGGAAAGCTCTAAAGTTTCCAGCCTGGTGGCAGTATTATAAAAACATGAAGTTTTGATGAGTGACATACTTACAATCTTCTGGTGAAGTGTCGAGACCTTATGAGTGCTGTCCTACTTATATCTGGGGTTTGCCTTCCTCCACCTGTCTCTGGGAGTCTAGGAACAGAGTGGCCAGTGGGTAGAATGGGGGTGCTGTCACATTGGTGGGGGCAGGAGGTACACCATTCGCATCTCTGTCAGAGCATTCTGGCCCTGTCTTGTGAGGAGGACGGTGATGGGCATTCTCTCAACAAATTGCCTATATTGCTGTATAAATGCCACACTCAGTTGGTATCCTTTGCCTCTATTTACAAGATTCTTGTGAATCTGAATTTTGAAGGACTCTTTTTATGATGATGTCCCAATAGCCAGTGGCTCAGCAGAGTATCTTGGTGTTCTTGAAGTCAGATGTGTGGTTTTCCTTCATGCTGTGTTCTGTTGTCACCAATATCCCTTTCTGTCCCAGCCACACATGACTGATATTATCCTTGCAGTATTTAGAAATATGTTGCTGCATTTGTCTAATGTACTGTTGACCACATTCATAGGTTGTGCTGTAAATTCGTGCCATGTTGACTTTAAGTGGGTCATTTGTAGAGACAATCCCCTCCTTCATCTTTGGCAGTTGTCAGAAGATGGTTTTTGTGTCTGATTTTTCCAGAAGCATCCCAATTTTGGCTAACAGCAATCTCAAATATGAAAGAAAAGCAAGTTTCTTGTCTTCATCTCCCTCTGCTCAATTCTTCATGAGAGTCTCATCTTGAACGCCTTCCTAATCTGCACTTTGCTGTATCCATTTCTCAAAATACCTCCTTCAGGTGCTGCAGTTCATCTGAGAGGCTTTCTTTGTTACAGATGATGTGTGCCCTGTGTAACAAGGTGGTTGGTACTGATTGCCACTGCGCTAGATGTTGACAGCTTGTTGCCTGCAGGTACAGGTCTGTGTGAGTCTTCTTTCTACATAATGAAGGGCCTAGTGTACCATCTGCCTTCATAGTGAAATGGAAGACAGACATTCTCCTCTACTTCCATAGTGAAGGCAATATTTTTTGGATGCTCTTAAGATTGTCCAGAAAATCACCCAGGGCCTGCCTGCCATGCTCCCAAACCACAAAAGTGCGATCAACATAGTGGTGGATGTGCTTTGGTTATTGGGGAGCAGTTTGGAGTGCCATCTCCTCAAAGTGTTCCATATACATAGATTTGCAATCTCTGAAGAGTTTATCTTTGTCTTTAAATATGTCTGCTTGTGTCTGTATATGTGGGGTTGGATATGTGTGTGTGTGCGAGTGTATACCCGTCCTTTTTTCCCCCTAAGGTAAGTCTTTCCGCTCCCGGGATTGGAATGACTCCTTACCCTCTCCCTTAAAACCCACATCCTTTCATCTTTCCCTCTCCTTCCCTCTTTCCTGATGAGGCAACAGTTTGTTGCGAAAGCTTGAATTTTGTGTGTGTGTTTGTGTTTGTTTGTGTGTCTATCGACCTGCCAGCGCTTTCGTTCAGTAAGTCACATCATCTTCGTTTTTAGATATAAATTACTAGGTTACATGCTCAAAGATCATGGAATAATGATGTGGACATTGCTGATACACAGGTACCATCAGCTTAGTGGAAACTGCTTTGAAAGAACATTTGGTCACAGAGGAACCATGTATTACATTGCTCTGATCAATGATGTAATAAAAAGATTAATAATTTTTTTTGGCTGTTCATTTTACATAATTGTAAATTGTCATATTATAATACTGTTCAGCTTTATGTACAATAACATTCAGAACAACAGTTAAAATTTGGTTTCATTCATTTAATTATTTCATTATTTCTTTTCATAACTATAATAACTTTGCAAACACATTAATGTTTGGCACAGTCATTTTTGCAAACAGTAATTTCTGTTACTAATGTGATAAAAGTTAAACAGTTTTGGTTTCTTCTCGTCTGCTTTAAATTGCCAATGTTTCTTTATTAATGTAGTCTGTAAGTGTTTAACTGCATTTGAATGTTTTATTGTTCTGCATTTAATTTCATAGGAATTATTGTGGTCTGCCAAAGGATTTTGTATACTGTACATTACCTGCCATTGCATTAGTAGGAAGAAGCACCTCATGAGTTGTTCAGTTTGTTTAGGAGGATGTTTTATCAGTGGCAATCTGTTTAATTTGGAACAATGGGTGACTACTTGCCTGTGTGAATGTAGTGTTAGGCAGAGTTTAGAAAAGTAGAGTATTCCTGTTTCCGGGCATGGTCAATTTAGGGGAGACAGATTCAAGTATTGTCAGTTCAAGTAGTAGAATATTGTTGGATATAGCACAGTTGATGTTCAAGGATGTGCTGTTTGGGATGATACAGTTACTTTTTGTGATACCGTCTGATCCATTATCACCACAATCTTCCACTCATATGTGTTTTTGACCAGATCTCACAGCACAGTGTGGGACAAGTGTACTTCATACTTCAAAGACAGCCTTTAATGGTCACAAAACAGTGAACTACTTTGCTCAATTTACTACATAAGAAACTGTATATCCTCCAGTGACATATTTTACACAACTTGGGTTAAAAATTATCACAGCCACAGTTGTGCACACTCTGACATTGGTCATCTCTGCTGCATTGTGTTTCCCATCTACAGTGTTATGTTCTGTGTGTGTTCACTACCTAGACCTCCATGTGATGACCTCTGATGAAGACACCGTGGGCATTCACTACACTCAGTCAAGATTTCACTGTTCATTGCAGCTTGTCATGTACACATCCTCTAAGACTTTCAGCCCAGCTTTCTACCATGAAAGTTTCCTAAATTAGCTCCCCTGTTGAAAAGAAAAAAACCCTCAGATCTGGTTTGTTCTGGCTGACAATCTCTTTAACATTCCATGGCATTATGTACAATGGCTTGCACTTTGTCTGTGTAGACAGCCACTTACACAAACATATGGCTTAATCAGTGATTTGGTTACCCCCCCCCCCCCCCCCCCACACACACACACACATTACCTCCCACCCTCACCCACCACAAGTACTCCATTGAAATGGCCACCATCATAGAGACTTTGTTGCACCTATCATCTGAAGTGTTACAACACACCACACATGAAGAGAACCTGAGAGTACAGAATCCATATCAGCTCTGGAAATGCCTACATGCTCTAGAGGATGCAGATTTCATTCCTGACATTGAGGTATGTATATTATGGGTTCTCAAACTCCTGTATGAGCTACAACTGCAATTACTATCTCATGCTTCAGATCTTTTGGAGTCTTAACACTTTGACTGCTATGCAGAACACAGGTGGTCATGCCTCGTGTGCTGCATTGTCCTGCCACTTGCCGTGCACTAGGTCCTGAATACTTCTGGGGCACTCGACACACGCAGTGCTTCCAACATGCTCACGGTTTTTTGGCTTTCTATTTTGTTCTGGTCTTTGGAAGAATTGGGGGTATTTATTTACAATATTTACACATCATTTTCTTGTGAGGTGCATTTTTATTATAATGTGTAAACAAATAAAGACATTTACAATAGTGGTATACGTCTATGTTCTCTCAAAACGAGGTTTGACAGTTTTTTATTCTGAAATTGTGTGTCATAAGTTTTGAAGCATGGATAAGCACAAAGAGTTACATTGCATTCCTTACAGCACAGCTCAGTTTGTTTCCTAACACCATTTCGAGAACAGACTATACATGTCTTGTACTTTTCCCACTGATCTGGAAAATGTGATGACACATTTAATCTTGTAGGGTGCTCTTGATGTTTAGCACCACCTGCTTTCTTGCAATCAACATAAAAAGTTGCAAAACTTTCTCTAATTATATTGAGCTGAAACTTTTTGTACTTAATTTTCATCCCATATTTCCAGTATAAGCAAAAAGCATTGAACTTGCCATTAAAATACGCAAATTCACTATGCAAACACAAGTGAATAATAGGTGACTGATGTCCTAACCAAGGATAGAGTCTCGCAGAAAGGTGTGAAACTACAGTTTGACAGAAATTACAGTAGCATCATGTAGCATCATGTTGTGTCTACAGCAAATTATTTATACAAGTTCTATGAGGGTCCACCAAAAGCAATTACATCGAATTATGTAGTCGTGTTCTGCATATTGAAACACCATTTGTTGCAGTTAGAGCAAATGATGAGGTGTGGTGAGAGTCCACCAGTAGCACTGCAAACAAACAGACATCTTATTCAGGCACAGCTAAACAATAGGTGAGTGGGCGTATCAGAACTTCTACAGCAGTCAGCAGCACCTGGGGCATGGCAGTGAAGAACTGCTGTGGCAGTCAGCTACAGTCAAAGGGCTAAGCAGTGCCTCATCGACCGAGCTTACAGCATTCTCCAAAACCAGCAGCTCCTGACCAAGACAAGAATCTACTAGGAGGATAGGGTTGGCACCAATGACTGTCCCCCCCCCCCCTCCACCCATCCCTCCCTCAACCCACCACTAGTCTTGCCAGCCAGCAAAGGCCACACAGGAATTCATGACACTCAGCCACTTTGCAGCAACCTACGTGCATTACTTGCACTGAGAACCTGACCACTACTGAAGTTTCTTCCACTCACATGGTGAACTACACTCAGATGCAAATAGATGATGCGCAGGCAGCATGGAATACACTCCACCCTGCGTATCTCCTGTGCTGATTTCACATTGTATTTGGCGATGCATCACACTACAACTGGCGTGCCTGTGCATTCCAAAACTCTGTCTGTGGATCGGTTTAGGTCTGACCTACATGCTGACTGTGCCTCACCGAGCAACAGTCAGCATATGCAGCATTCTTATCAAATGGTTGTCTATGTACGGTGGACTGCACCTCAGGCCTGAAATTCTGACTAATAATGGCACAGAGGCCAGCGTCATTCCTATCACGTTGGCCCCTGTTCACACATTATCACCAAGATGACTTCTTGCACCGTGAACAACTCCAGTATCAACATCCAGGGTGCTACAGATATTCAAGTGCATCTCATCCCTAGCCTCAGTTTCACATGGACCTAAAATGCCACGGATGTTGACGAGCTCGTGTTAGGTGTTGGTTTCCTTCAACATTTCAGATTTACCCTTAACATACAGGATACAGCATTACTACATCGTGCTTACAGCTGCCTAATTCCAGGGTTGTTTGACTCTTCTCCACCCTTTTCCTCCTTAAAGGAGCCCTTCCCTAGCTCTCTTCCCGAGTGCTTGTCTCTGACAGCTATACTAACTGCTGCTTTGGTCGAGCTTACATTCTAGCCTTCTGACTTCAAGTTCACAGTGATTCTCTTCCTCAACAGATTGATGCTGCATCCATACAACTGGTGTGAGAACACCTGATACCACATCAGACCTCCAATACGAATTCAGCAAAACCCGACGATGCTTCGACAGCCAACTCCTCAACCCTAGAGTGCGGCCGTCTACACGAGTGTCTCAGGTCAGTGACATTGAACTTCCTAGTGTTTCTTTGCAGCACAACAGTGTCATTTCTCCGGCAGACTCTAATGATGCCCTAGTAGCTAGTATTACTAATGATACTAGTCATAAAATCAACACTACAAAGGGACCAGCTGTTCAACACAAGGCACAGCACCACATCCCAAAAAAACTGCTGTCAACAGTGGACTGTTAACTGCAGGCATCATTAGACAATCAGATAGTAATTGGTCTTCACCCATACACCTTGACAAGAAAGATGTGTCATTCCTCCTCTGCAGGGATAACAGAATCCTCAACACTCACACTAACATTGACAGTTATCCAGTCCTTCATATTCGGGGTTTCTCTCAACTGCTCAATGTTGCATGAGTGTTTAGTATATTTGATTGACACAAGGCCTACTGTCTAATACTCGTCTTCAAAGATGACATTAATAAAACTGTTCTAATCACTCCTTTCAGACTGTCTGAATACTGTTTCATGCTGTATTACCCCAAGAATGGGGCTCAGACTAGGCAGCACTTTATCAGTTTAGTACTGTTCAAACCCTCTAACTGCTTATGCATACCTGGATGACATTTTAGTTTTACCATCCACCATTGAGGAACATGAATAGCACTTGGCTCAAGTCATGGGCACACTTTGTAACGATGGTGTTGAAATCATTCATGATAAATCCCAGCTAAATGGTGCCAGTGTGACCTCCTGTGGTAACACCATATCAGCCAAATGTGTTTGACCGACACTGAATTCATTCATAACCTCCCTCTACTGATGGACTACCACAAGCTCTGCAGATTCCCCTGTATTATTAATTTCACCTATCAACATCTACCCCATGTCCTTACAAGCCCTCCCCCCTCCCCCTCACTAACACTGATCAGAAAAAGATCTTGGATGCAAGGAAAGTGCCACAGACAGATGAGATTCTTCAAGCCTTCGACAAAATCCTCACTTGCGCTGTCACATCACCTGATACACAACACCCACATCTCAATCTCCACCAATACAAGTGATACGTCTTTAGCACAGTACCATAACAGCACATCAATGAAATCACTGAACCTCTTAGATTCTGCCCCACAAAACTCTCACCCACCCAGTGTAAATGGTTAACATTCAACCATGATCTCTTCATGGTCTGTGAGGCAGTCAAATACTTCCACAAGGATATTGAGGGTCGTTGAGTTCACAATCTTTACTGATCAACATCTGCCTGCTGACACAACTCACAGTCCCAGCAAGGATGTGCTCCCTGATGCCTGTGCTAAATGGATCAATTTGCCTGTATTTGATGGACATTCAACAAAGATTCTGTAACTTACCAAACGAAAGCGTTGGTATGTTGATAGAGACAATAACAAACACAAACACACACACAAATTTCAAGCTTTTGCAACCCACAGTTGCTTCGTCAGGAAAGAGGGAAGGAGAGGGAAAGACGAAAGGATGTGGGTTCATTAACTCTGACCAGGGCTGCCAATTTGAGTCACCACTGTTTGCCAAGCTAAGTGAACTTTTCAGTGTTGACAAATTCCACACCACAGCCTACCTCCTGCACAGCAGTGGCTTTTTAGAGCATTGCTACCATACCTTCAAAGTGGCACTAATGAGTCAGGGTGGCTCTTGATTTGAAGCACTTCCATGGATCCTTCTTGGTGTAGGCACCACCCACAAAGAAGATTTACAGACTTTGCTGGCTGACATACTCAATCTTTGGTAAGCCTCTAATCCTTCTCACTGAGTTTGTTGAGCACACTCCCCCTCCCCCAAATGATGATAAACTCACCGCTCTGGCCAAACATTTATCTGATATGTGATCATATTTTCCATATATGCAACCCTCCATCAAGGCTTCATAGCATACCATGAGTCTTTGTCCACAAAAAACTCGCAATCTGTGACTGTCATGCTGTGAGATGACTGTGTGTGCCCCACTCTCTAGCCAACATATTCAGGTCCTCACAAGGTACTGAGTTGAGGACAGAATACCTTGGACTTTTTCTTCAATGGAAAAGGTCAAATAGTTTCTGTTTACACAGTGAAACTGGCCTGATTGTTTGTTGACCCCCTCCTGATGATGCCTAAGGAAGTATCTTCCATGGTCAAGGACACCTTTCCTTCTGATAATAACACCACTTCCTCTCTACAAATTGCAGTGCCTTATGCAAATGATGATCTTGCAAGTCTGTGTGACATGTGTCTCTCCAGGTCATCTCCCCCTGACCCCATAGTGTTTACCGTGGATGTCAGCGACCTAAATCTGGATGATCTGTCCATCAAGGTTAGTAATCACACTGTCATCATTTTTGCTGTGCATCTATCCAGTGAGATACCTCAGCAAAATCCCTGAGTTGAATGCTGCGCTCATTTGAACTCTATGCAGACACTGACCTCAACCTTGTAGCAGCCAAGGTCCTGTGTGATGGCACCCTCTCAACTACCACTCCTCAGTGGTCCCAGTTTTGAGACATAGCTCCAACCAATGAATGTCGCCCACTCACATGTGGGATGACTGCTACAGCCTTCTAGGTGGATGCCACCTCTGGTTCTGATCCTTTCCTGTGCTCCATACTATAAGGGGGAGGGGGTGCTCTGTGGCAACTATCAACCACAAACAGTAACTCTGTTATTTGACTTCCATTCTCTATGATCGATGTTCATTACTTCTTGTGTTCACTGGGTCTCATATTATTATTCAGTGTGTTATTATCTCAAATGAATAAAAGTGTTTTATGCTTGATAAAGTGTTGGTGGCTACTGACTCTCTCATTTCATGATGAAGGGACAGAATTTACCACAGGTCTATTTGGGAAATTCAAGAAATGGAAGATTCAAACAGGAAAACAAGCCAGTAAATACTTGAAGAGAACTTGTATGTCAATAGCCAAGAATTCTATTCATACAAATGGTTGCAGATCTGCTAATCTGAAGTAATTTGGCATGAAGTAACTATGACTGATATGCTACAGGAAAATGGTATAGCTGAATGCCCCAAGAGAACATGAATGGAAACTGTAAATTGCTGTTGCTAGGAAGCAATTTACCAGAGTTCATGGGATGAGCTGCTGGACACTGCATCATGCATTAGAAGCTTAGATTGGAATAGATTCCATTGTCGTTCCATAGACCTGAAAAATGAGATGATTCTAGTGGGTGTGGAACACGTCAGAAAGTATAACATAAAAAACATAAAAATTTGAATATAATACTTACTACCCTGATTATTTGTCAGGAGATTGTCAAACCAGGAGAATACAATACAGTAAACTGGAACAGCTAATATTTACAGAATTAATACACTGTGAGAATGAAACATTGTAGTGCACTATTAATAAATTTATCATATGCAGAACAGATTCTTAATTTAAAAACAATTTTCAGAGTGAGAGTTACACAAAATAAAAATACAGTAGTTACTTTCGTAGACTTCAAGAAGGCCTACGACTCAGTTGACAGACAAACACTATTCCAGATACTTTATGAATCAGGGATAGATGAAAACACCAGAAGACTTGTTGAACAAATGCTCATGGATACAACATCAAGAATTAAGTTTCAAGGCGAAATTTCTGAACCATTCAAAATCAAAGCAGGAGTTCGACAAGGAGATGGACTGTCCCCAATTCTCTTTAACTTGGTTTTAGATAAAATAGTAAAAACATGGGAAAACACATTAAAAAACAGAGGCACATAGGGTATAAGCATGCACCAAGGAAAGAACAAATTTGAAGTGAAATGTTTAGCCTTTACGGATGATATGGCATTGATAACTGAAAACTGAATGGATGCAACAGTTATACTTGATCTGTTACACGAGATTGCTGAAAAGACTGGACTAAAAATATCCTATGAAAAAACCGAGTATATAGAACACAAACATAATACAGAAAAGTTTATGAAAACAAAGTATGGAAAAATTAAAAGAGTTGATAGAGTCAAATACCTGGGGGAGTGGATCCAAGTCAATGGACTGGATAACACAACAAATAAAGAAAGAATAAAAAAATTAGAATTTGCATATAAATTAACACAAAACTACTACAATAAGAAATCAATATCCATAGAAGCAAAGCTTAAACATTATAATTCAGTTATTAGGACACAAGCAACGTATGGATCAGAGTGCCTAACATTGAATAAGAAAGGCAAATTAAGAGAACTAGAAAAAAGAGAGAGAAAAATATTAAGAAAAATTCTAGGTCCTGAGAAAAACAAGGAAAATAGGTGGATTAAAAGGAGAAATGAAGACCTATACAAAAATACAGAAAAGATCACAGATACAATGAGGAAGAAACAGCTAAAATTTTATGGACATTTAAAAAGAATGGAAGAAACACGGATTACAAAGAAAATTTTTAATTATGTTAGTAAACTGAAAAAAACTGTAGGATGGATAGAAGCAGTAAAGAAAGACGCCAACAAAATAGGTGTTACAGAAGAAATAATACGTGACAGAAATAACTTTAGGCTACTTATAGAAAATGCAAACTATGAAGAAGATGAGCCAAAAACTCAACCCAAGAGAGTGTGGACAGATGAGCAGAGACGAGCAGTTGGCGAGAAAATGAAGAAGTACAGAAGTACTGGGAAGAACGGAAGAAAAAGAAACACCATAAGTCTTATATATATATATATATATATATATATATATATATATATATATATATATATACAAAATACCTACTCTTGGCTGTTATGACAAAGTGCTGTCAAAACTGAAAGCTAACAGTCATTTTTACTTAAGCTGCCCTAACAGTATCTGTTAAGATATTCATCTATAGAGTAGAAGGAGTTGCCTATCAAAAAGTCTATTGAACTCTGTTTAAACCGTGTGTTATGTGAAATCAAGTTTTTAATGGTTGCTGGCAACTTATTGACTTAATATTGGACCCGTTTTTGGACAGAGGTAACTGATTTTATGTCTTTATGTCAATTGTTCTTATTCCCGGTATTGATACTATGTATTGAGCTATTGGTTGGAAATAGAGACATATTACTTGCAATAAATTTCATTAAGGAATAAATATACTGAGAAGCAGTGGTTAGAATATAATGATCCTTGAACAGGTTTGTACATGGAGTTCGTGAATTTACACCACAAATCATTCTTATCACACACTTTTGCACGCAAAAAACTTTTGCTTAGTTTGATGAATTACCCCAGAATATCATCCTGTATGACATAATAGAATGAAAATAAGTGAAGTATGCCAGATATTTTTCAATTTATATCTCCTACATCTGAAATCATTCTCAATGCAAATACAGACTTGCTTAGGTGCTTAAGCAATTCTGTCACATGCCCTTCCCAACTGAATTTATTATCAAGTTGCAATCCCAGAAATTTAACACTGTCAACCTCTTCAATCTGCTTGTCTTCATATGTTATACCCACGCTGGAGGGAAATCTTACAGGTTCTGAATTGCATATAGTGGGTCTTTTCAAAGTTTAACGACAGTGGATTAGCTTTAAGCCATTTATTAAAGTTAGTGAAAATTTGATTAGCAGCTATTTATAAACTGTACTTGACTTGCTACTTATTGCAGTGTTTGTATAATCTGCCAACAAAACAAACTTAGCAGCCAGCAATGTAACAGATGAGAGGTCATTAATGTACACAAGAAAAAGCAATAGACCCAAGGTGGAACCTCGAGGAACACCACATGTAATTAATTCCCAGTCAGATCAAGACAGACAGACAGCACTCCTTGTTTCCTGTTAGTTAGATAAGTCTCAAACCATTTCACAGCACTGCTGGTGAAACTATAATATTCTAATTTACTGGTTCACACAGTCAAAGACTTTTGACAGGTCACAGAAAAAGCCAGTAGCCTCTAGTTTATTATCTAGTGAATTAAGTACATTCTCACTGTGGTGTCACTGCCAGACACCACACTTGCTAGGTGGTAGCCTAAATCGGCCGCGGTCCATTAGTACATGTCGGACCTGCGTGTCGCCACTGTGTGATCGCAGACCGAGTGCCACCACACGGCAGGTCTCGAGAGACGTACGAGAACTCGCCCCAGTTGTACGACGATGTTGCTAGCGACTATACGGACGAAGCCTTTGCTCTTATTTGCCGAGAGACATGTTAGAATAGCCTTCAGCTAAGTTCATGTCTACGACCTAGCAAGGCGCCATTAGCCTTAGATTGCTTGTATCTAAAGAGTCTCACTTGTATCGCCACAATCTCCAGATGTCTCATCAATAACGATGTATACAAAGGATGGATTAAAAGATAAGTACCAAAGGAGCTACGTACTTTTCTTTATAGCATTCATTAAGTCTCCTGTTTCAGACCTCATTCCATCCTTCGTGAGTTAGCGCGTGCATCTTGGCCGCCTCTTTCAATTAGTGTACGTAGTGTTGGCAAGTCTGCCGACACAACAATTTTGGCGACGCGGATTAATCAGGATATTGTTCTTTCTCATTGCTTACATTTCCTTGTGTCATGGCTTCGCCAGATGTACTGTCCGAATTTTATCGCTTGCAGAATCAGCAGACGCAGGCGTTATTGGATGCCCTTGGACAGCTCGTCCAGAGTCAACGTGCGCTGCAAAACGATGCGGCCGCCGCCGCTTCCTCGCTACCGCAGCCAACACACGCGGTGGCACCTCCGTATCGTAGCTTTGACGCAGCGCAAGAAACGTGGCCAGAATGGTCACGCCAATTCGGATTTCATCTAGCCGCCTACAGAATTCAAGGTAATGAGCGGCAGCCGTTTTTGCTTTCTTGTGTCGGTGTGTCCACCTACCGTGTAATAGTGAAATTGTTTCCCCGACGCGACATAGCAACTCTGTCCTACGGAGAAATTTTGTTTGCTTTAGATGCCTATTTCAAAGAAACAGTCAATGTCGTTGCAAAAAGGTATACGTTCTTTCGTACCAAACGTACGGCCGGTCAGACTAATAGGGAGTGGGTTGCAACTTTGCAAGGACTTACTAGGGATTGTGATTTTGCATGTGAATGTGGACTTCCGTATTCAGATACTATGGTGCGTGATGCAATTGCACAGAACGTTTCTGATGTTCGCATACGGGAACAGATTTTGAAACTAGTTAATCCCTCCCTTCAACAAGTGCTAGACATATTGGATAGGCAAGACACACTTGACTTTGCTCAGGAATCATTTGAAACTTCGCCAGCAGTGTGTCGCATTGACCGGCCCGCCGGGCGTGCAGCACGGGACGCTAAACGGCCCTCGCGCACGTCAGCGCAGCTGCAGCCTAGCTCGCAAACACGTGTGCCGCGTAAGCATGCCAATGCAGTTCTAAAATCATGCCCGCGGTGTGCAACAAGACATTCGCGTGAGAATTGCCCGTCACGCCAAGCTATTTGCTTTTACTGTCATAAGAAAGGACATGTTCAAAGTGTTTGCCAGAAAAAGCTACGATCAGACAATCACAACAATTCAAGGCCCTTTGCTTCGCGCCGGAATCGAACCAGGGACAATCAGGCTCGTGGACCTTCGCCCATGGACATTCATGTCGTTAATTCCACCCCGTCCAGTGCCACTTTATCTAACAGTGACTGTGTTCGTCCCACAAAAAGTGTGCGTCGACGTCGCCGGAAATCCCGTAAAGTCGCAAGTGCTTCTGTACCTGTATCAGTTCAAATTGCACGTGAAAGTCGCTCTTGTCGTCAGCAGGACAATAAACTTTTTGTAGACTTAGCCTTTGGAGGCAAAGTGATACCATTCCAGCTCGATACCGGAGCTGCAGTTTCATTGCTCAATCAAGACACGTACAAACAACTGGGCAAACCTCCGTTGTGTGCTGCAAATGTTCAGCTCAATAGTTATTTAGGACAGCAGATACCTGTGTTAGGACAGTGCAGCCTTCTTGCCTCATACAAGGGACAAACAAAACTTGTGTCATTTTACGTTCTTCGTTCTTCTACGGCAGTGAACTTGTTTGGTTTAGATTTATTTCAGTTGTTTAACATGTCTATCGTAAATCAGGTCCTATCAGTGAACCAGACTGTGCCTTCCGCCAGTGTTTCTAGTCTTTGTGAAGAATTTGCAGACATTTTTGCACCGGGCCTTGGTTGCGCTAAGAACTATGCAGCACATTTGGAACTGAAAGAGAATGCGCAACCGAAATTTTTCAGAGCGCGCAATGTTCCCCACGCATTGCGTGATGAGGTCGCAAGAACATTACATGATTTAGAATCTCAAGGTGTAATTGAATGTGTGCAGGCTCCTCTCTGGGCCTCACCCTTAGTAATTTTGCCAAACCCTTCCGGAAAACTGAGACTTTGCGTGGACTTCAAGGCAACTGTGAATCCACAACTTGTGACTGCAACTTTTCCTTTGCCCCGCCCGGAAGATCTTTTTGATAAACTGTGCCCGGGTAAATACTTTTCGAAATTGGACCTAGCAGATGCGTACTTGCAAATACCAGTGGACGAAGAATCCCAGCGCGTCTTGGTGGTTAACACGCATCTTGGATTGTACCGATACAGAAGACTGCCATTCGGGTGTGCATCCGCCCCTGCATTGTTTCAGCAATATTTACAAACTGTTTGTGCGTCAATCCCTACTGCTGCGAACTATCTGGACGATATTGTGATCTCCGGAAAGACGGAAGCCGAACATTTAGCCAACCTACGAACGTTATTTCAGGTCTTGCGACAAAATGGTCTTCGCTTGAGGAAGGACAAATGTGTGTTTTTTGCTCGTGACTTACCGTATCTGGGACATGTAATTAATGCCCAAGGCATACATCCGAGTCCAGAGCACCTCCGTGCCATACCGGACTTGCCTTCACCGCAGAACTTGAAACAGCTCCAGAGTGTGTTGGGAAAAATTAATTACTATGCCAGGTTTGTGCCGTGCGCTTCTTCCATTTCAGCTCCGCTTCATCGCTTACGCCGTAAAGGTGTTCCGTTCGTCTGGACGACGGAATGCGAACGCGCCTTTCGCCAGTTAAAATCGGCGTTGCTTTCAAATACTTGCCTTACGCCATTTGATCCCCAGAAACCCCTTTTGTTGATGGTCGATGCATCGGAATTCGGGATCGGTGCTGTGCTTGTGCACAAAGATGGATCGCATGATCGTCCTATTGCCTTTGCTTCAAAATTGCTCTCGTCTGTGCAACGCAATTATTCCCAGACAGAGAAAGAAGCTTTAGCTCTCGTGTTTGGTGTTACTAAGTTCCATGATTTCTTGTATGGTCGTTCCTTTACCATCATCACAGACCACAAACCTTTGACATCGCTTTTTCATCCGGACAAGCCTGTACCTCCACGTACGGCGCAGAAATTCATTCGCTGGTCTCTTTTCCTCTCGCAGAACCGCTACGATATCTTGTATCGGTCCACTGCTAAGCACGGAAACGCTGATGCGTTGTCCCGTTTGCCTGTTGCTGAGGATAAAGCATTCGATTCTTCCAAACTTCCTTGCATGTTCATTGATTCGGAAACCGATGACGTGGTCGAATCGTTTCCGATTGATTTTCGTCGTGTCGCTACAGCCACTGCTGCTGACCCTGTCCTTGCTACTGTTTTGCGTTTTGTTGCTACGCAATGGCCCTTGTCAAAGTCACGGATCGAGGATCCGCTGGTTCGCCGATTTTTTGCTCACAAGGAGAGAATTTTTGTACGACGTGGTGTTTTGTTGTTGCGTTCGGATAATGATCACTCCAGAGTCGTGGTCCCACGTTCGATACAGTCCTCTGTCTTACGGCTTCTTCACCAAGGACATTGGGGTATAGTGCGCACGAAACAACTGGCTCGTCAGCACTGTACTTGGTTCGGAATCGATGCTGCGATTGCGAATATGTGCTCTTCTTGCGTGGCGTGTGCCGAACACCAATCCGCCCCGCCGCGGAAATTCTTTGCATGGCCGACAGCCACTTCCCCTTGGCAACGCTTGCACATCGATTTTGCTGGTCCATTCTGGAATGCTCGATGGTTGGTTGTGGTGGATTCCTTCAGTAATTTTCCTTTTGTTGTCCGGATGTCTTCCACGACGTCATCTGCCACCATCCAAGCGTTGTCCGCTATTTTTTGCATTGAAGGTCTTCCCCAGACTATTGTTTCCGACAATGGCCCACAATTCATGTCCGCAGAATTTCAGTCATTCTGCAAGGCCAATGGTATTCACCATCTGACATCCACACCGTTTTCGCCTCAGTCAAACGGTGCCGCTGAACGGTCGGTCCGGACTTTCAAGTCACAGATGTTGAAGTTGAAAGAGTCGCATTCTCGGGAGGACGCATTGTTGCTCTTTTTGTCTTCGTATCGCTCTCAGCCCCGTGATGCTCGCTCGCCGGCTGAGTTGCTCCATGGTCGTCCTCATAGAACCTTGATGTCTTTGCGGCATCTGCCGCATCAGGTTTGCTCCTGGCGACGTTGTTTTCTATCGCAACTATCGCGGTTCACGGCGTTGGCTCGCAGGGCGCATTCTTCGCTGCCTCGGCCGCGCGATGTATTTGGTTTTGGGGGCCTCTGGTGAGGTGCGTCGGCATCTCAATCAGCTGCGCCTCTGTCGTCGCCTGGGTTCTGCCGCTCCCCGTCTGCTTTTAGCGACGGTGCCGTCCGGTCAGCGCCCTGGGGACCCATCTACTGGCTCGCCTCATTCCCAGGTGTTACCGACGCTGCCTTCCCTTTTGCCTCGTGGCGTCGCGCAGCCGCCGCAGCCGCCGCCGGCGCCGCCCGCAGTGGACGCTTCGCTGCAGCCGCCAAGAGCCTCCTTGGGTCACGCGCCGCCGATCGCTTCCCGTGACCGGCTGTCCTCCGCCATGGAACTCTTGCCCGCTCCGGACCAGACGTCGTCGCGCGTCGGATACCCCGACGCAATGGCGGTCGACCCTTCGGCCCCTCCTGTCTCATTACGGGCACATACACCGCATGTTGACGTGCACCCTGGACTAGGTTTTCAGGCGTTTCCTAGCTCCCCTCGGACCGAATGGCCGGGTGCGGGTGGCACAGCCTCGCCTGTTGTTAGGCTCCCCACCTCATCGCATACGTCAACATGGGGTCCTCCACACGGCGGGCGGAAGCCTTATCTCACGACCGTTCGCCGATTTGCAGGGGAGGAATGTGGTGTCACAGCCAGACACCACACTTGTTAGGTGGTAGCTTAAATCGGCCGCGGTCCATTAGTACATGTCGGACCCGCGTGTCGCCACTGTGTGATTGCAGACCGAGCGCCACCACACGGTAGGTCTCGAGAGACGTACGAGAACTCGCCCCAGTTGTACGACGACGTTGCTAGCGACTATACGGACGAAGCCTTTGCTCTCATTTGCCAAGAGACATGTTAGAATAGCCTTCAGCTAAGTTCATGTCTACGACCTAGCAAGGCGCCATTAGCCTTAGATTGCTTGTATCTAAAGAGTCTCACTTGTATCGCCACAATCTCCAGATGTCTCATCAATAACGATGTATACAAAGGATGGATTAAAAGATAAGTACCAAAGGAGCTACGTACTTTTCTTTATAGCATTCATTAAGTCTCCTGTTTCAGACCTCATTCCATCCTTCGTGAGTTAGCGCGTGCATCTTGGCCGCCTCTTTCAATTAGTGTACGTAGTGTTGGCAAGTCTGCTGACACAACACTCACAGTAGGTGTAAATAGCTTTCTCTATCTCAGAACCCTTAAGAAATCCAAACTGTGACCTGAACAATATATTATTTGCAGTCAGTTGCTTAAGGAGATGCTTGAACACAACCTTTTCAAATATTTTCGAGAAAAAATACAAGTACCCACAACAGTAAAAAAAAATGCATTATGAGCTGTGGACAGGTAGAAAGCCTATTGTGTGACATTTACATGTAATGTAATGTGAAGTTTTTCATCACATACCCAGACAAAGATGTCATTCTTAATTATCTCCAAGTACAGAAAAAGGTATTCATACCGGATATTCTCTATATGGACTTGGACACAGGATCTCGATGCCAGAAACAAAATGCACTGTGGAATCTAGGGACTGTATTTTCAAAGAATTATTGAATGGCAAATGCTCAGTTGAAAATAAGGATCAGACAGAATTTGTGGGTTTTTTGGCTATAGCGATGGACCACGCACAGAAAACACCAACTTATTACAATAAGACATTTTTATTAAGGTTTGTATGATTACAGAAAACACAAGAAAAACAATGCAGAAATTCAAGACATACATATCACTCAGTGAAGTCATAGATGGGACTGCTAAAGAAGATCGAGTCTCCAAAGACCATTTACTCTGCACTTCGCAGGTGAAGTTACTGGTGGTCGACTGTCGCCACTTTCAGAGTTCTGTGCCACCGCTCAACCAGTCCATTGCTCTGAGGGTGGTAAGCCATAGCGCGGAATCTATCCACCCACAGAGGACGCAGAGTTTGTTAAACAGCAGGGATTCAAACTGTCTTCCCTGGTCGGTGGTGATGGATGTAGGGCAGCCAAATCGAGCTATCCAGGAGGATACGAATACGCATGCTACGGAATCTACTGTGATGTCTTGCAGGGGTATTGCCCCCACCCAACATGTAACACGGTCAATGACGGACAGGATATACCTGAAACCATCAGACATGGGTAAAGGTCCTATGAGGTCCACACGTACATGTCGGAAGCGGCCTTTTGGGATGTCGAATTTACCTAGACTGGGTTGTGTGTGCCTGCCGACTTTGCTGGGCTGGCACTGTAAACAAGCACGAGCCCAAGTATGACAATCCCTCTTCACACCTGGCCACACAATGTGTTCTGTAACCAGGCGTGTAGTAGCCTTAGCACCAGGATGTACCAGGTTATGTAACATAGTGAACACTTGGCAACGCAGCACAGGGGGAACAATAGGCCGGGTGGTGCCCATGGATGTATCACACCACAGTTGCCTGGCCGAGCCCGTTAGGTTGCACGAAACGATCTGAAGATAAGTATCTGGGTCCTGTGGGAGGTTGTGCAATTCGGTATCACTATCCTGTAAGTGGGCCAATTCGTTGAAATTAATGGGGGACAGAATTGCAGAGATAGATGATAGGTAGTCAGACACCACATTTTTTGAACCTCGAATGTAACAGATGTCTGTTGTGTATTGGCAAATTAAGTCCATTTGCCACAACGTATGTGGGGGAAGATCAGCATCAGCGTTACGGATAGCCTCCGTGAGGAGGCAATGGTCTGTGAAAATTGTTATATTTCCTCCTTCCGTGTCTGTGCAGAAATATTTTACAGCTTCATAAACTGCAAGCAATTCTCTGTCAAATGCTGACCATTTACGTTGAGCTGTAGATAGTTTTTTGGAAAATAACCGGAGTGGTTGTGTCGTGTCATTGAAATGCTGTTGGAGGACGGCACCGATTGCAAAATCACTTGCATCCACTGTAATAGAGATGCAGGCATCTGGCAAAGGGTGGGTGAGAGTGACACCACGTGCTAACGCTGATTTAAGGTCTTCAAAAGCTCTCACCATGTTGTCAGACCACTGTACTCGGCGACTGCCCGAGGTTTGTTTCCCAGCCAATGCATCAGTCAAAGGGACTTCAGTTGCTGCCACCATCAGCAGGTTATAATGGTAGAAACTAACAGTTCCTAAAAACTGGTGTAATTCATGAAATGACACTGGGAGAGGTAGATCACAAATGCAGTCAACCCGCTCCTGTGGGGGGCATATACCACCTGAGGAGACGGTGTACCCCAGAAAAGTGACAGCGGAGCAGCGGAGTTGTGAGTTGTCATTATTGATCTCGACTCCGTTACGTGTCAATAAGTCCTGTACCGTGGCCAGTTGGTGTTCATGTTCCCTGTCGGAGGGGGAAAAAATTAGTATGTTGTCGAGGTATGCATAGCAATATGTGCAGTTAAACAGAAGTGAGTCTATGAAATGCTGCCAACTTTGGGCCATGTTTTTGAGACCATAAGGCATGTAACAAAATTTGTACAGGCCAAAAGGTGTGATCACTGCTGTCTTTGGTATGTCACTCTTTTCCATTGGTATCTGTAAATATGCCTTGCGGCAGTCCAAGACACTGAATAGGTGTGCTCTGCTAAGTACTTGCACAAAGTCTTGTCTGTGAGGTATCGGGTAATTGTCTAATACCGTCCGCATGTTGAGGTGATGATAGTCACCACAGAGGCGCACTGTGCCGTCCTTTTTTGGGACTAAATGTATGGGTGAGGACCAGTTACTGTCCGATGGGCGAACAATACCTGCCCGTAGAAGTTCCTCCACTACGGCTTTAGCAAGGCATAGTTTATGTGGTGGCAGTCAGCGTGCTTTATGATGCACTGGTGGCCCATCTGTCGTGACAATTTTGTGTGTTGTGCCATTCGTGATAGCATTCAGCTCGGCTGGCGAACTTGCTCCGGAGCCATTGTGAAGGGAATCGGTAGCACACAAGAGTCACTAACCTGATGTGCCGGGAAAGCTGTCTGCGTCGGTGGTGACAAAGTTCGACAAGGTGCATCTCTGGTGTCGGATGGTGGCGGTGTTGACAGGCATTGTACGAGGCATTGTGCCTCAGTGAGGGCTTGGGTAGCCAACGATATGGGACAGTTCAGTTCGGCGTTGTGAGCACGGAGATCATCGACTGCAGGGCGTTCGGGCTGGAGCTGGGCAATGGAAGTTGTGAGGCTGTCCGCCAGTGAAGAGCACTCAATTGGATCTGTGTCAAAGTCGTCGGGAAGCTGAGGGGGAGGATGGGGGGCTGAAGAGGCGACTGAACAAGCATTTATGTGGCCGACTGAAGATCTGGAGACAGTCCGAAGTGGAAAAGAAAGTCAGTGCCTAATACTGGATCTTCGATGTCAGCCACGTAGAAGGACCTAGTGAACTGTTTGCCAGGTGTGAGTTCAATAGGTAATTTGGCCAAACCATCAACATGAAGTGGTGACTTATTTGTTGCTCAAAGGGACAGTTTGGTTGGTGTCGTGTCCTTTACAGAAAATGTGGGAGGTGTGACACTAACATCTGCTCTGGTATCGATGAGAAAATACCTGCGCGAACCTAAATCCGAGGCGTACAGACGTGGGGGATCTGACAGAATGCAACATCTGTGGGTGCCCCTACATGTATCCACAGGCCGTGGCACCTTTTACGGCCCACATGCAGCGTTTGGGAACGTGCAGGGCGGATGGCAGTTGCGAGCGGCGTCCCTGAAACTGGAGTGAAACCAGCATATGCGTGACTCAGCTGTACTCGTCCTGCCAGCCGATGCGTCACGTGAGGGGAAGGCGGGGAGGGCAGGCAATAGCCTGGTTGGGGTCAGGAGAGGTTGTTGCCGACTCTCTGGCAGTTCCAGGTCTTGGTCGCTAGATGGCTGCTGTTCTGTGTGCTGTCCACAATACGCACGCGCCTGGCCTCTACCGTCCGATGGTGGAAGTATAATCACAGTTTTACCATCCTCAGCAGTATTAGGCACTGTGCTGCATGGAGGGAGGTGGCTGTGTCGAATAATGGTGTATGCCTGATCTGCCAGCTGTAGTTTATCCTCGAGTGATGCTGCGGTATGTGGAAGCAAATATAACTGTAGTTCTTGCGGCAGCTTCACCAACCACAATGCCCAGAGTGCTAAGTTGGGCAAGATCTCGGTACTGACCTGCGCATGCAAGCATCGCCACACACACATATCCATCCCCACATACACAGAAAATGTCTGCTTGTGTCTGTGTATGTGCGGATGGATATGTGTGTGTGCGCGCGAATGTATACCTGTCCTTTTTTCCCCCTAAGGTAAGTCTTTCCGCTCCCGGGATTGGAATAACTCCTTACCCTCTCCCTTAAAACCCACATCCTTTCATCTTTCCCTCTCCTTCCCTCTTTCCTGATGAAGCAACCGTTGGTTGCGAAAGTTTGAATTTTGTGTGGGTACATCCCATTATACTTGTTATTAGGGTTTCTTCCTGTTCCATTCATTTATGCAGTGCAGGGAGAATGATGGTTTGAATGCCACTGTGCATGCAGTAATGGTTCTATCCTTATCCTCATGATCCCTATATGAGTGATACATAGGGGGTTGTAGTTACTCCTAGAGTAATCATTTAAAGACAGTTCTATAAACTTTGATAACAGACTTTCTCAGGATTGTTTACTCCTGTCTTCCAGTTCAGTTCCTTCAGTGTCTCCATAATACTCTCTCATGGATCAAACAAACCTATGACCATTCTTGCTGCCTTTCTCTGTATGTATTCTATTTCCCCTGTGTAACATTTCCTAGGCTGATGCATCACCTTGTAACATACCCTCTGTGGAATGAACTTATGATGTACTGGACCACTTGGACTGTCTGGTACAGTAAGTGGTAGATTTACAGGGGTGCATGGCAGGTCCTCTTTGTGATACCTGTGTGGTGGCAGCATAGTCAGTCTCCGCACTTACTTGACCTGTAATCTTACCTGCTCTTACGTACAGTTCAGCCACTCATATGGTATTGGATTCTGGACTTAGTAAATACGTATAACTAAGATTTTGGAGAGGGATTCTGGTGCTACTAAATAATGCAACACAGCTCTGATAAAAGCAATTATATTCTAGATACTTGTCCTCAAAATCCTTTATTACAAACAAGTTGCAAAATCGTAGTTGACATACCAGAATCCAGCCAGATAGCAGTCAGATGGATATGCCCCTTTTAGTGGGTTTAAGTCCACTGCTGGGTACTGATTGCATTTGGTTGTTGTCTCAATCAGACTAACACCAATTGTGATCATATTAATATAATTCACTCAGCTGCCATGCAGGTCATTTAGTGCACAAGGCCAGGATCTTGTATTACCAGATGCCATGGAACTCAATCTTTACTTACACTTGATACCACACCTAAAAATAAGCATGGTCTTACCATTTGGTCATAATGATCATTGGCAGGAAATAAAAACAGAATTGCAACAGCAGGAGTGACCACAGCAGCTGCCTTACTGTGTTCAATGGCTGTCATGTTGTTACATGCACTAAGCTATGCTCACTTAACTATTTACATCTGTACCTCAGTAATTGTCACATGTTAAGATAAAAATTCATTCACAGTCAAAATAACTTCACCACCTACGTGAACATTACTTTACTCTTATGCATATTTAGCCAAAAAGCAGAGCTTAGTTGGTAATCTTGTGGGAGCGCAACTGCCGGCCATCTGTACTGCTCCCCAGTCTATCCCCTAGTCCTTCAACAATGGCGAGCTGTGCGCTCCTTCTCCCCCACTAAACCACTTGTGACATCAGCTACCATCTCTGCCCTTAACACAGATACATTTTACCTTATATTTTCCCTGTTGCTTTCTACACAAATACTCTTTTGATTTACACTCTTCTGCAAATTTTACTCTGGCCCTCTGCTCTAATTTAAAGTTTATTCAAATGAACTACTTTTTTACCCTTCATCAGCCTCTGGTCAGACCAGCCCACCTTCTCTATCCCCAAGGAATGTTCACCTGTGGATGCTGTGTCATATTTCTAAGCTACCCTGCGCTTTTTTATGACCATCTGCCTTCATGTTCTTGCAAGTCACAGTGCTGCCTACTGAGCCCGACTCGGCTCTCATTGTAACCCTTCGGCACACTACCTCCACTCTGGCCGTCTGTCTGTCTGTCATATTGCTGCAATCTAATGAGCACTTGCTTAATTAAAAAGACTAGAACTTTAGATTTACTGCCTGTACAACAACCTCATATCCTTAGGTATCACATGAAGTTCTTAAATCTATTGCTTATCTGAAGCATGGTCATTCGTGCACAACACATTGCCACATTTCACCTGTTGGTCCTATCTGTTACAGGTCCCATACACTTGCACAATATTCTAGAGCCAGTCACATGAGTAATTTGTAAGCAATCTCCTTTGTAGACAGATTGCACTTCCCAAGCATTCTACCAATAATCCAAAGTCTACCACCTGCTTTACCCATGATTGGACCTATGTCATCATTCCATTTTGTATCCCTACAAAGCGTCACATCCAGGTATCTGTATGAGTTGGCTGATTACAGCAGTGACTCATTGATATTATAGTCACAGGATACTAGGTTTTTTCATTTTGTAAAGCACAAAATTTTATGTCTGAACATTTAGAGCAAGTTGCCGATCACTGCACCGTGTTGAAACCTTATCAAGATCTGACTGAATATTTATGCAGCTTCTTTCAGACAGTACATCATCAGAGAAAACTGCATCAACAGCAAACAGCCTGATTTTACAATTACTACTGACTGCAAGGTCAGTAATACACAACATGAACATCATGTGTCCCAACACACTTCCCTGGGACACATCCAAAGTTACTTCTACATCTGAGAGTGACTCTCCATCCAAGATAATGTATTGTGTCCTCCCTACTAAAAAGCCCTCAATCCAGTCACAAATTTCACTTGATACCTCATATGATTGTACTTTTGACAGTTAGCATAGATGTGGTGCTGAGTCAAATGCTTTTTGAAATCAAGAAATATTGTATCTACCTGGTTGCCTTGATCCAAAGTTTTCAATATATCATTCTGTTTAAGATACATCAATATTTCTGAGCTCAGCATATGTACTAAGATTCTACAACAAGTCGAAGTCAAGTATGTTGGATGGTAGTTTCGTGGATCACTTCTACTACCCTTCTTGTAGAAGTTTGTGACGCATGGCTTTTTCCAAGAACTTCGCATGGTTGTTTGCTCAAGGAATCTATGATAGATTATAGTTGGAAGATGCAAATACAGTATAGAATCTGACAGGAATTCCATTGGGGCCTGGAGCTTTGTTCAATTTTAATGACTTAAGCTGTTTCTCAACACCACTTACACTAAAACTTATATCATGAATCTTTTCAGTGGTACAAGGATTAAATTGGGGCAATTCGCCTTGGTCTTCCTTTGTGAAGGAAAATTTGAAAATGGAGTTATGTATTTCTACTTTTGCTTTACTATCCTCAGCTTCAGTTCCCATCTCATTCAGTAGGGGCTGGACACTAACTTCGGTGCCATTAACAGACTTTTTATATGATCATATGATCAGAATTCCTTTGGTTTCTGTGAAAGATCACTTGACAACATTCTTCTATCGTAGTCACTGAAGGTGTCACACATTGCTCTCTTTGAGAGCCAATGCATTTCATTCAGCATCTCTCTATCTGCAACTTTGTTTTACATCTATTATGCAGTAATCTCTGTTTCTGAGATTTTCTTTACAGTGACAGAATAACATGGAGGTCCCCTCCCATTATCACCTATTCTACTGGGTATATATCTTTACAGAGCATGATAAACTATTCTTTTAATCTGAGACAGAGTTCCTCTACATACACCTGCCCTGTGCTGGAAGTTTCTGCTTGTTTTAGTTCTCCTATGTAATCATTCTTACCACAACTGTGCTATTGGTCACTGATACCAGTTTCAATATGGGCATCCTCAAAGGTCTGTCTGTTGCCATTAGATCCAATGTATTTCTATCATTAGTGGGATTCCTAATTATATTATTTAGGTAGTTTTCAGAGAAGGCATTTAGTACTGGTTCACATGATGTCTTATCACGCCCACCCCTAACAAAACAGTAATTTTTCAATTAATTGTTGGATGATTAAAATCTCCACTGATGATTACAGTATAACTGGGGAACTTACGTGCAAGTGAACTCATGTTTTCTATATAGTCTTTGGTTGTATCAGGAGATGAGTCTGATGGGTGATAGAAGGATCCAATTATTTTATGCCCACCCTTGACACTGAGTCTTGACCAAACAGTCTCACAAGCAGCTTCAATTTCTGTCAGTATATCTGAGTTTCTTGTCTACTGTGACAAATACACCACCTCCATTTCCCATTTGCCTATCCTTTAGATATATGCTTAAATTTTCCCCCAAAATATCACTGCTATCAATTTCAGGTTTTAACCAGCTTTCTGTATCTAGTATTATGTGTGCCTCACTGCTTTTCATAAGTGCTTGAAACTCTGGCACTTTGTTGTGAACGCTTTGCCAATTTACCATTAGGATTTTAATACTCTCACCCATGGGAGGCATTTCCTTCAATCTTACACTGATACTTCAGGGTTTCCTACAGCTGTCTAAAATAAACCCTTGAGTGCACACCATACACTATCAGCTACCTGAGTAGCAGCCTCTGATGTGTAGTGCATACTTGACCAAATTAGGGGAACCCTACAGTTCTCAACCATATGGTGCAAGTGCAGGAAGTCACAACGTAATGTGTTGCAGAATCTTTAAAGTCTCTGATTCAGTCCTTCCATTCCACCCAGAACCAAAGGGCCATGATCAGTTCTGGGGACAATGCTGCAAATTGTGAGCTTTATAGAAACTCCAAGAGAAGGATGGTCCTCTCAACTTTACCTGCCAGGTGCTGGAATGGCCCAAGAATGACCTCAGAGTCCAGATGACAGGCATAATTTGTTCCAATGTGCACCACAATCTGCAGTTGGTCACACTCTGTTCCCTCAATGGCTGCTGGAATATCCTGTGCAACATGTTGAATGAGGCCCCCAGGCAAACACACTGAGTGCACCTGATGTCCTCCTTAATTAATAGACCCTACCCTTTAGCATTTTCCTTCTCCTGACACTGGACAAAACAGGTGAAGTGAGTCCCACTGGCTCAGTTTCAGGTTCAGTGAAAGCTACCACCTCAAACTTGTTGGATAGAGGAATCAGTACAACTCCCTGCATCCTCCGTGGTCCTCATCCACCCAGTACAGGATGCCTAGATCTACAACTGATGTGCCATTCACAGTTGAGTGGATGGGTAGTGACAGACCCTGTACTTTCTACAGAGGAGATGGGATCCACAGGTGAGGATAGTAGTTGAGGTACCTCGGGTACAGGTATCACAGGTATATAACTCTTGGGAGCTCTTCCAATACACTGATCCTCAGCAGCTGCCAATACTTTGACAATAGTCAATGCGATTTCCAGCTGCTTATGAAAGTCTACCAACTCACCCTGCATTTGAGTGCAGCATGCACAGTGGGACTGCATTTTGGCTTGTGCAATTTGTTACAAGGGAGTGAACAAATAACTTTAAATTAAGCCTACTGATTATCTTTTAATAAGTTGAGCTAAATAGTTGCTAATTCCCTATAAGAATTGAAGCAAATATGCAGAATATGATTTCTATGGAGGCAACACAAAAACCTCAGGTAAAAACTACGTTTCCTGTTTTGAGGTTGATTATAGTTGTTAGCAATCTTGAAAACAGAGTTAATTTAATATAAATCCAGTTAATATATAGGGCTACTCCTCATTAAGGGAAAACTGGATGTAACACAATATGTAGAAAATCTGCTACAGAAAGTAAATCACAAATGGCGATTTGCTACCAATCACTCATAGATTATGCAAAGGACAATGGTAGCTTCTGAAAATTCTCAAAAATGCACACTTATTTGTGTTGATGTACAATGAAATTCATTGTTGATGTATTCTTTGGCTAAATTGTGAACAACAAACACTGATTTGCCATGAATTAAATTATATATCCAAAATACTTGCAGTGGTAACTTACAAAAATATAGTTTTGTGTTTAAAAATTCTCAGACTAACGTACTTCTCAGTGACTGTACAATGAACTTAGAGAACAATTGTTTTGAAAGAGAATAGGCCTACTGTTCTCAAAATTTTAAAAGAGCACAATTTAGTTTAAGCCAACAATTGATGATAACAGAACTAGTTTTTCACATAATGCGAAAATGTTCAGAATTTCACAATATATCACAATATAAACAGGTATTGATAGAATCAATGAAAGATTACATAGAAATGATGCAAACAGTAGAATACACAATTATAGAACTTTAATTTGTCACATGATCTTCTACACATGGTCTTACACAAGGGGAAAGTTCCAAGTCAGCTTTTACACACAAATAAACTTGCATATTCCACAGATTTATCATTTAGCTGATTCTGTACACAATGGCATGCCAAAGAACAATCCTGCAGCATAAGTTAATCTCAACCAAAATTGCTAAAATGTGCAGCACCAACAAAGCAAAGCTTCTACCTGCTGCAGCTGTTAATGCACACAATTTTGTGATACAAAAATTAATTATCCTACAAATTTCGCTTTATAATGACCTAAGTGCAAAATGGGGTACATACCAAAGAGAAGAGTAATTTGGTTTTTATTTGATTTTTTGATATCATTCACAACAAATGCCACTTGTGTATGGTTATTTTCCAAATTTAATGTATGTGATTTCAAACCAAATTTTGTTGCTAACTGAAAAAAGAATCAGGCTTAAATTCCAGTCATGTATAACTAAATCGGAAATAACTTTAGTAACTGTGCATGATGTGTGTTTTTATTTGTCTCAGTTCTTCGTGCACTCTCAAACATGAAACATCACATGTGTTTTGTTACTATGAAAAGGGCGTGAGTGGAGAAGCTCTCCTTAGAACTAAAACAAGAGTATATAATTTTTTGCTGTTGTGATAAATCAGCACATGGAATAAATCTTGTGCAGTGATAGTATGGGATGCACTTTCTCTTGGACCTCTAATCAACTAGAGAATATAATGAGCTTGAAGATGGAGAATTTAAAAGATGAATACAACATCCAGTTATATTATTACATTATGCATTAAGCTTTTAGTTAATATTTTCTCTTTCCTAGCAGGAAAGCTGTAATAGAAGTGACAAATCCTAGAAGAGTGCATTATTAAGATAGCAAACTCCAAGAATGATTTCCCTATAATATTGGAAAGTCCAACATTGCAAAATGAGGGAGTCAATGTGAGATACTACTTTGGTCTGTAGACTTCAGAGTTTTTATGTTTTATTTTTGTACATTTTTATATTTTTATTCATCAGACTGTTGAGCTGCTGACTGAAGATCCTTTTTTTTTTTTTTTGGAAGAGTTGTATAAAGGACAAATTTGTATCTTCTAATGTATATTAATTGAGATTGTGATATAACACAACTTGGGAGAGCTGAGGCAGTGACAGACGCATCTCACAAGACAAACAAGAACATAGCCAACAGATGCCGTCACAGCTCAGTGCCATCATTCTTTGCCAAAAGAAGAAAAGTAAATCAGAGCTCACCACTAAATAGGAAAGCTATTACTGCTACAACCACTGTAGAGAATCAATGCACTGCTCCTCTGTCCATTTGTGTGTATATGTAAATTTTTTAATTAGAATTAATCCTGAGTCATCTTACTGAGTATGGTGAGTATATAATATTCTGGGCATGTATGATAATCTGCAGTAAGGTATGCAAAGGAGTGTGCTTTGTTTCTTAGATGCTGACATGGATTTTTGAGAATAATTTGTAAAATATTTTAGAAAATAATAGTGACTAAGTGAATGCAGGGTAGGAGGCTGTGCATGGAAAGAGAGAACAGTCTGTTTTTTGTGGTAAGCATAAAAGTGGTAGAGCTCATAGAATTTGCAGTGATTGTTTATACCTTATGGATAATAGGTACAGGTTGGGGATCACTAGGGAATTAGTGTGATTATCAAACCTTTTCCATGACTCTATATCATGACAACAGTGCACTAAAATTTGAGGAATAAATAACCAGCAACACAGTATCCTGCATTGACTTTCTATGTGTGTTTCAAAAACATATTTGCATTAAAACATAGTCAGGCAACATCATTAATTAAAAGCAGTTAATAACAAATCAGTATTAACATGTAAATCAAAATATTTTATATTGTTTTGCACTGAAATAACAAAATTTATTCCTTTCACACAAACTGTTACTCTGTGATATCTCTGAAGTAAGGAGAATGCTCAGGCAGCTATCAGCATATTAAAACTTACTACTATATTAGACGCTATTAAAATTAAAATTATAATCTTTTCACCTTTGCTGAGAGAATTCAGAGTTGTTGCTACTTTTGTTGGTGTTAGTAGGAGATCATATTAGGCATGGTGTATCTCATTAAAGAAGTAATAATAATCAAACTGATTTTCCTAATTGTCATTCAGAAACTATCACTTGCCAGTTTTAAGTTTAATAGTGGAGGAATTTAAGGTTCTTAAGAAACAATCATTTTAACTAGCTATGATAATATTGGTCATTGGGGCATACCAGATACCACCTTTTTCAAAATATAGAAGTCAAAATATTACAAAGGCTAGTGTGACCTACTGGATGGTTATAATTAAACTTTTCCTATTTAACTTGTTATAACATGGAAGCTAATTTCCATATGAGGACCAGACTTGGTAGTGCTGATATCAAGGATGTGGAAAGAGAAATAATGCAGAATGAATTCAGTTGGAACACTTCAATGTGCTGGTACGGTACATCATACTGTTACATACTAGTACCATTACTGCTACAAAAGGGGCTCAATATGGTGCCCATCAGTGTCCAGAAGAGTCTGAAAGTGCAGGACTGCATTCTGTACAGCAGAATGAGGCATGTCTGTAGGTATGTTGGCTACGTCTCTTGATATGCTACGATCAGACCAGCACATGTGGGAATGTTCCCCTGGTAAATCCTGTCCTTCAGGTAGCACCACAACTGAAAATCTCAGGGAGTGAGACTAGGTGATAATGCCAGGCAAGCATTTGAAAATGATCAGCTGATAGTTTGATCATTTCAAAATGTGTTTCAGAGAAGCAGGTGAACTTCATGAGTGATGTGTGGTGGGTCCCCATTTTGCATAAAAGCTGTTTAGTTCAATGTGTCTCTCTCTCATAGCATGGGTATGACATACTGGCAAAGCATGTTGCAGTAACGTTGGCCTGTCACAGTGCACATTTGGTCCTTCAGCGCCAACCTGTTCAAAAAAGAATGGGCCAGTGATGAACACTGCTGTGAAGCCACACTATACTGTGACATGTTCACCATGCAGAGGAGCTTCATGCACAGTGACTGGAGGTGAACATCCATCTTTGGTCCTTGAGTGCCAACCTGTTCAAAAAATAATGGGCCAATGATGAATATTGCTGTGAAGCAACACCTTATGGTGACATGTTCACCATGCAGAGGAGCTTCATGCTCAATGACTGGAGGTGAAGATCCACACACTCAACAATTCTGAGTGTTCACCTCACCCGTCAGAGAAAAATGAGCTTTACCTGTCCATAGGATGGTCCAGCCCTCATCAACTTCAATCCCTGCGAGAAAGTGGAGAGCAATGTTAACTCGTTGTTGTGTGTCCTGTGGTGCAAGTTGCTGTATGATGTGGGTCTTGTACGTATACCATTTGAGAATAGTTTGAAGCACCTTCTGTACAGTGGACCACAGGATGTTCAACTGCTGTGACACAACACGCGCACTGCATGACGATCGGGAATTGTATGTAGCATTGTCTGCCATAGCTACAGCAATTTCATCAACCACCTGTGGTGCAACTGGTTGTCGGTCTCTTCCCAAAGTGATGCCCAGTTCTCCAGTTGATTCAAACTCCTTCATCACGCTCCACGCAGTAGGTGGAGAAACAGGACCTTACCGTATCCCTTTCAGCCGGCAATATTCTCAAAGTGCAGCTGCAGCATTACTGTTGTTTTGATAACAGACAGTGTTATAATGTGTTAAATAGGAAAAATTGAATTATAACTGCCCAGTATTTGATATTAATCATCACTTCATCACTGTCACATTAGGTAGCCATCTTAACAACAACAACAACAACAAATAGTCATCTTTAAAAAAAAATAAAAAATAAAAAAATAAAAATAAAAAAAACTGGTATGTGATAACCATAAGATTCACTGTGGAGATGAGGCAGAGGGAGGCTTACAGTTCCTGAATGTTATGGTCATGACAAGAGTTCATGGCATCCTGGACAATAGTGTTGGTAGTTCACAGAATGTGTACACCTCAGATGTAGAGAGCCTCCCCAGAAACTGGAACACCTTATGATATACTGGAAAAACAGGTACTCATAATGGAAGTTTAGATGAACTCTGAACCCTAGCACTGCAGTAAAGCCCTTGTAAATGTACAAACTGATGAGAAAGAGGCAGTCTCTGCTTTCATAACCTACAGTAGCTTATTGGGAAAAATTGGGTGTATACTAAAAAAAGCTGAGTAAAAACTATATTCTGCCCACCAATTAAAACATAGTTGTTACTGAGAAGTATGATAGATGGGCTCAGTTTGTGGAAGGCTGGGTTACACTGGATTCCACATTACTGAGGGCAGCCACACATTAGAGAAACAGGGTGCACCATTGGCAGTCCATGCCAAGAATGGCAGTGACACACTCAACTGATGTAATCCAGCATTTCAGCGGTCACAGAGCCCTGTTTTCCCGAGACTCATGTGATGTAAGACAAATGCACGAGTATTTTAGCACAAACATTGAAGTACTGGGACAGTGTTGTTACAGAGGGCATCAAAATAAGTACTAAGGACTTTCTCATCAACCAGGACTGTGGCTACAGCTCATCAGGGCTTGAGAAGCCGTGCTGTGTCTTATTAAGAATACACTCACCAAACACAACGATCTGGCAGCCAGGATGGACAGAGTGACTACACCTACACTGCTGCATCCAGGGTGACTTGGTGGGTGGTGTTGGCCACAGCCACCAATGCAATCCCTTCTTTGACATCCGACATGAACCCTTCAGTGCAGATTGCGTAAGGAATAGCCTGCAGGGGGAGGGGATATGTCAGCTGTGCACTCCCATGAGATCAATTTTTTAGTGGACTTCACTACTGCAACATATCTGATCACTGAAATATTGGGCTTGCTGGACACTATAGACTGGCAGTACACTCGTAGAGCATTTGATCAATTAGTACACTGGAAGGAGCTGAAGAATAACAAAATTATGTAAAACGATCTACTTCTGGTGTGTAACTTTTATAGTGACACCAACCAAAACTATCTGGAAATTCTGATTGCTTGTAAGCTTTCCTATGGAAATTTAATGGTATACTTCCAAAGAATTTTTTAACATATATGTTTCCCCTTGAAATATGTTACTGAGCTAGCACTGATGAACAGTAATGGTTGACATTTTGGATCCTGCTTTGTTTATTTATTGAGATATGCACAATAAACTATAGATGGACCATAATTGCATCAAAGAAAGGTCAGTTACAGACTGTCAGTCGTTTCTGTACCTCACTAGACAATGTACTTATTATTAGTGATAGTGAATCTGGCTTCAGTTGCCAGAGACTGTGGTTATGTGTTTGCGGGAGTGAGTAAGTGTGTGTGTGTTTTATGTTTTCAACAAAGGCCTTGTTAGTTGAAAGCTCATTTTGTGACGGTCTTTTTGTTGTGCCTATCTGCAACTCAGCATCTCAACTATATGGTAATTAGCAACTGTTCTTTTCATAATATTGTTAGATTACATCCTAGATTTCCCAGTGTTTGATAGCCAGTCTGCCTGCACTCAGTGTGTTGTAGTTTATGGAAAAATACATACGTAAAATTACCATACAGCTGTCATGAAACAGATTTAACAAAATATTTTAACTGAGGTTCACCATAAATGATGTAGTATCTGAGCAGAATGATAGATTAAATGGTTACTCTTAGGCAGAAACAACAACCCCCCAATACCACTCACTTAGTGATCATGAGAATCAGATTTGAATAATTACTGCATGCACAGAGGTATTCAAACAAACATTCTTCCCTCACTCCATAGATGAATGGTACAGGAAGAAACCCTAATAACTGGAACAGTGGGACATATCCTCAGTCACGCACCTCATGGTGGTTTGCAGAGTATAGATGTAGATGTAGATTGGGTCAGTATGGCTCCTTCATCTATAAACAGTGCAATAGTCCATTTGCCCTTATACAACTAGCTAAATGTAAGCTGTGGCATGTTGTATTATTTGTTGAATTATTACTTTGAGGAATACATTGACAAAAGTAGGTATTGAGGTCTAGCAGCTAAGAACAAACACTGAATGGCATAATTTAATATGTAAGTGTACATCACTTTCACGATCACAAACTCTGAAAATTGTCTTGAAAACTACTGAAAAGGAGTAGTGGTAGAAAAGTGATGACTGTAATTACCAGTGATGTACTGGTTTTAACAGTTCTGGCAATTACTCATTTTAATACAGTATTATTTACCTTTGACTGTGACTTCTTGTTGCACCTTCACATACTTTGGAGCACTACTAGTGATATTATATCTTACATTAGTATTGAATATAGGTGACAATTCATTGTATGCTGAATTTGCTTCCTGTCCAATAAACCAGTTTAGTAAGAGTAATCCAACTCTTGTCTCTGAAAGATGAAAGATAAAATTCTTAACACACTATATAAAACATGGACACTGTAGAATACATGAACATAGTAGTCATTCTTGAAAAGATACACTCCTCTGTTATTGTTATTTGGAGCAATAAAGCTCATAAATAGACCATTACCATGAAAAAGAATGTTAACTGAAAAAAAGTCATTACGTTGTGGCTTGTGGGGACACCACCACAAATAGGGTCACTGCCAGGCTTTCTCATGTGCTGGAATGGAATGTCTGCGACTATAAGATGCATGGTACAAGGTATATGCACTGTACTGTGTCATGTGCCAATAAAAGGTTTACATCCATATACACACATCAAAAAAAGTTTTGCAGCACCCCGATTCCCAGAACTTCTGAAGACAGACCTTGATAGTGGATATTGTATCACAGACACAGTCCCTTTGACTGTTTAGAGATGTCACTAAACCTGCCCAAAGATGTAAACAACCATGCATGAGCAGCGCCTATTAGAAGGAGGATGTCTGACAGCTGGTCAGTTCCAGTCATTCCACCATCCAGGCGTCTCAGAGTGAACCAAAGCAATGTTGTTCAGACATGGAGGAGATACAGAGAGACAGGAACTATCAATGACATGCCTTGCTCAGGCCGCCCAAGGGCCACTACTGCAGTGGATGACTTGTGCCTATGGATTATGGCTTGGAGGAGCCCCGACAGCAAACCATCATGATGAATAATGCTTTTCATGCAGCCATAGGATGTCGTGTTACATCTCAAACTGTGCGCAGTAGGCTGCATGATGCGCAACTTCACTCCAAACTTCTATGGTGAGGTCCATCTTTGCATCCACAACACCATGCGATGCGGTACAGATGGGCCCAAGAATATGCTGAATGGACCACTCAGGATTGGCAACATGATATCTTCACCAGTGAGTGTAGCATATGCCTTCAACCAGACAGTTGTCGGGGACATGTTTGGAGGAAATATGGTCAGACTGAAAGCCTTAGACACACTGACCAGTGAGTGCAGCAAGGTGGAGGTTCCCTGCTATTTTGGGGTGGCATTATGTGGAGCCAACATATGCCACTGGTGGCCATAGTAGGTGCTGTAACGGCTGTGTGATACGTGAATGCCATCATCCAACCGATAGTGCAACCACATCAGAGGCATACTGGCGAGGCATTCGTCTTCATGGCTGACAATTCACGCCCCAATTGTGCGCATCTTGTGAATGACTTCCTTCAGGATAATGACATCACTTGGCTAGAGCGGCCAGAAAGTTCTCCACACATTAACACTATCGAACATGCCTGGGATAGACTGAAAAGGGCTGTTTATGGACGACATGACCCACCAACCACTCTGAGGGATCTACACCAAAATTCCATTGATGAGTGGGACGATCTGGACCCACATTGCCTTGATGAACTTGTGGATAGTATGCCATGATGAGTACAGGCACGCATGAAATCCACTGGGTATTAGAGGTACTGGTGTGTACAGCAATCTGGACCACAACCTCTGAAGGTCTTGCTGTATAGTGGTACAACATAGAATGTGTGGTTTCCAATAGCAATAAAAAGGGTGGAAATAGTGTTTATGTTGATCTCTACTCCAATTTTCTATACAGGTTCTGGAACTCTCGGAACCGAGGTGACGCAAAACTCTTTTTGATGAGTGTATAATGCCCCGTATATTAATGGTATGTTACCCTACCCTGTACGATGGAAACTACCTACACTGGAGACCTGACTATCAAGAAAGCTATGATAACCACAAAATTTCACAATTAATCACCTTATTGCATATTAACAATACAGCCATTGGACATGAAACCTGTTTTGTCAGCGATATTAGAATTATATATTAATACATTCAGCTGCTGATGGGCATTCATATATATCAACGGGGACAGGTGAAAATGTGTGCTCCGACTGGAACTCGAACCCGGGATCTCCTGTTTACACGGCAGAAGCTCTATCCATCTGAGCCAGTGAGGGCACACAGGATAGTGCGACTGCAGGGACTATCTTGCGCATGCCTCCCCTGAGATCCACATTCTCACCTTATACGTCCAACACTACATTCGTAGTGTCCCTATCCAACACAATCATTACTTGTGGAAGACATTCTTACCAAGTCCCATAAGAGTTTGGGTTCGAGTCCCGGTCGGGGCACACATTTTCACCTGTCCCCGTTGATATATATCAATGCCCATCAGCAGCTGAAGGTATTAATATATAATTCTAATTTCATTCTAGATGGCTGCAGGTCATCAATGGTGTCTGTTCTTTTGGACATGTCCAAAAGAGCAGACACCGTATCCACATAAGTATATAGTTCTGGCAATACCAGCCATGACCTTCCTCTTCTGTGTGGATGTACACATATTACCCGAACTCTTATGGGAATTGGTAAGAAATTCTTCAACAAGTAATGAGTGTGTTGGGTAGGGACAGTACAAATGTAGTGTGTGGACATATAAGGTGAGAATGTGGGGCTCGCGGGAGGTGTGCGCGAGATAGTCCCTGCAGTCGCACTATCCTGTGTGCCCTCAGTGGCTCAGATGGATAGAGCTTCTGCCGTGTAAACAGGAGATCCCGGGTTCGAGTTCCAGTCGGAGCACACATTTTCACCTGTCCCCGTTGATATATATCAATGCCCATCAGCAGCTGAAGGTATTAATACATAATTCTAATTTCATTCTAGATGGCTGCAAGTCATAAATGGTGTCTGTTGTTTCGGAAATGTCCAAAACAACAGACACCGTATTCATATAAGTTATATTTTGTCAGCTGTCCCACATGGCTCTACCGCTCTGATTTTATCAGAACCTGCTGCCACTCAGTGTCCCCATTATCTTCAACAGCACACAATATGAAACATGACCAGGATGATAGCACAAATGTTGCCTTGCAGGACACAGTGAGTGTGAAGCAACAATTGCTACTAATATAGCCATTATCAATGGATTTACTTTCTGAACCTACTTTGGCAAGTTTCATTAATACTCCATCTTTATGTGTCAGTCATGTCTTCTGCCCCTACTGCACCACAAGCGTCGTCATCCAATACGGCCACTTTGCATTAATGACTGATGTTCAATGTCGACACCACATGTGGTCCTACAACCACATCTCTGATGCCATCAGTAGCCCCCATCATTTCTTAGTGTTTGGCTCCCACAGTACATTTGTCAGTGGACTGTAAAGCACAACACCAATCTATACTTAAACCTAAACTTCTACCTTTCTGGTCCAACTAAGTGACATTGTGGTTTGCAATGGAAGAAAGTGTTGTTTCTTCACTAAGCATATTGGATGATAGTCTGAAGTGTGTTATGCTGATCTGCCATCTTAAAAAACATGCTGAACTAATTAACGATATGATACTCAGCCCTCCTTCCTACAACATGTTCAATGTTGCAGAGGCAGCATTGCTACAGTGGGTCAATCACACCCCAGATTGTGCTTGTGTACTTTGCAGCATTGGCATGTGATGCAGGAGCGTGCTCATTGCTGGCAGTCCTTGTTGACATTTCTCCACACAAAGCGCTCCACAACTAGGCGGGCGGACGCACGAACACTGGGGTGGGCTAAATTACGCAGTGCGTCGAAGACAGCTCGACGGAGCGTGGTTGGGATGAGGGGGCATAATGTGCCCGTACTGTCATCCCACCAGATCTCACCAGAAATGCCAGGGAAGGTGGTGCGGATGAAGTGTAGTGAAGAGGTAGAGTCTGAAATCAGGTTTTGTGTGTCATCGTCACCAGGTTGGAGGTTAGGCAGTTCAGAGAGTCTAACAGCCAATGAACGGTGTCGACTCATGAAAGGAGATCAGCAACTATATTGTCAGCACCCTTTATGTGTCTGACATCGGTGGTGAACTGAGATATGAAGTCCATGTATCTGAAACGATGAGGAGGTGGGTCAGCTGGCGGGTTTGAAATGGCCGCAGCCAGGGGTTTGTGGTCTGTTAAAACATTGAAAGGGCACCCCTCAACATCGGTCTTAAAATGCTTGAACGTTTTGTAGACCGTGAGCAACTCCCTGTCAAACGTGGAATATTTCTGTTGTGCATTGGTGGGCTTGCGCGAGAAGAACTACAGAGGTGAAGTTTGGCCTTCGACTGTCTGGCTAAGGACAGCGCCGATGGCAGTATCGCTCGTGTCTGTGGTGATGAAAAGCTGCACATTGAGATGAGGATGCACGATGGTGCAGGCCTCAGCAAGAAGGTTTTTAAGGGCAGTGAAAGAGTCAGTCATAGCAGGGGTCCATGGAATGGGCCAAGATTCAGAAGTGTTGGGACCTGCCAAGGCATCCGTCAGTGCAGCCTGAATCCCCGCAGCCCAAGGTAGATGACGGTGATAATAATTAACTGTCCCCAGAAAGCACCAGAGCTCTTTGAATGACGAAGGACTGGGTAGGTTTAGTATTGTTTGTACTTTGTCAGGGGGCGGTGAAATGCCGTCGGCAGAGACCCAAAAACCAAGAAAAGTGATAATGGGTTGATGTAGCTGCAATTGGTCTCAATGCCTGCTGCCATGAGAAAGTCCATAACAGTTTGCATATGTCGAATGTTGTCCTTGATGGAGGAGCTGAACATAAGAATGTCATCAAGATATGCAAAGCAGAAATTTAGTTCGAATAGCACTTTGTTGATGAAGCGTTGCCAGGTCTGGGTTGCGTTTTTCAGACCGAACGACATGAATCGAAACTGAAATAACCCAATTGGGGTGGTGATTGCTGTCTTCTTGATGTCTTTAGGAGCCATGGGGATCTGGTGGTAGGCCCGTTTGCAATCAATGACAGAGAACGTGGTCGCACCTGCGAGGGAACTGGTAAAGTCGGTAATGTTGGGTATGGGGTAGGTGTCCATAATTGTTCGTGCATTTAGTTGACGGTAGTCTCTACACATGCACCAGGACCCATCTTTTTTTGGGTCTGACATGAATGGCGTAGACCAGCTGCTGGCAGAGGGTTCAATGACCTGCTTTTTAAGGTCAGAGAGGTGCTCGGGACAAAGTCGACACGGTTTACTGGAGATTGGGGGGCCTGGCATGAGGCGAACTTGTGGACCGTGCTGTTGGTGATGATGGATATGTTGTCAGCGGCACAGGAGGCAGTTTCTTTACAAAGTGAGGCAGGCGGGGCAGGCAAGGTGCGATTGTGGTGTTCGGAGCCATTTGGCGGATCCGACAGGTGCCGAGGCGGCGAAGTGTCCCAGGAATCAACGTGACAAGATGACTGCTGGCCTGAAGCAGTGGCACTGTGCTCGGGTGAGCTCGGTAGAGCTCATGAAGCATTATTGAGTCCATTGCCTGAGGGCGAGGCCTGTGGCAGCACGGTCGCGGGTGAAGCGCTAGGCACAAGTGCACTGTTTGTGTTGTCAGTGGCGATCACATGGCGGCACGTAGGAGCTGAAGTTGCATAGTTTGAGGTGCTGCTCGCGAGGGGAGGGGTAGGAGCTGTCAGTACTGGAATGTGTGACACTCGTCGCGCATGTCTGGCTGAGTGTCAAATGCTGACATGTTAGAGGAGTGTGGTCCTGTGGAACTGTCAGTACACGTTATGGTAGACTTGAAAGCACATTTGGGAGGGGTAGCGGGAGGCAAGCATATGGATGCTTGACTGCTGGGACTGCAAGCAGATTCGGCACACTTACTGACCTTCCTTTGTCCTTGCTGCAGTGTCTGTAATTCCTTTGCTGCATCAGATAGCTGGAGCTGAGTTTCGTGGAGCCGGAGGGAGGGAGAGCTCGAAGTTTTCCTTGTGTAGGCGAGTGATGTTTACGAGCTCGACAAGGCACTTGTGCATTGTTTCTTGTAAGGTCGTCGACAGAGCCGAGCATGTACAGATGAGATGAGCCTGGACCAACGTGTCCCGGGGGGGTTTGCTCATCGGAGCGCAGGGGAAGTGAGTCTTGGACGGCTGATGAAACACTATGTTTCGCACCATGTCCGGTGAACGTTTGTGGTGACACAAGAAGTCAATGCCTAGTATAGGTTCCTCAATTTTGCACACTAAAAAAGTCCACTCGAGTTTGCAGTTTGCAGAGAGTGAGACGATGTGGGAGGTTGAACCCGAGCATTGTAGTTTAGTAGAATTCACAGCTTGCAGTGAAATATGATGAGGGTGTATGTTCAACTACACTAAGGACATAGGTAGCAGCAAAACATCGGCACCTGTGTCCACTAGGAAAAAGTATCCCGACGAAATATCTTTAATATAAAGTCGACCGTAATTATCCAATTGTTCCCGGACAGAATGGAGCACTGGGAGGTACCTGTCATGTTGTGCGCAGGAGGCAGCATCCAGACCTACCAGCGATTGGCGTTTGGGAAGCAGCAGGGTGGTCTGCAGTTTTGTGCCGCCTCACCAAACCGAGTGTGGAAATAACAGTATGGGTACTGCAGTTGCATTTCCTGCTGTAATTTCGTTACCAGAGGTGGTGGCTGAGGTTCGGTGGCCACAGCAGGTTCGGTTGCAGGAGGGGGCGTGACCGAGGGCAGAGCCTGTGATGTCCCAGCTGTTTGTATATTGCATCCCGGAGTGAGCGGAACAGTCGGTACAGTGCGGACCCAGCCGCTTCCAGCCACGGCATGAGGAGTCTGAACCTGAGACTTGCCAGGTAAGCAGTGGCTGGCGAAATAGAGCAGTGATGCATCATATAGTTTGTCAGCAATTGTCATTTGTTGTTCGACAGGTTTGGGAGACTTCTGAGCCAGAGCAAAGCGGATGTGGGGAGGTAGTTTATCTGTCCAGATGGCGAGGAGAGCTGTGTCAGAGTGTAGATCGTCCCTGGCCAGGGCCCGTAGTCGTCTCCAAAGTCGTGAAGATTTGTCATTGCCTAGTTGATCGACATGGAGTACTTGCCGCATTGCTGTCTCAGTTGAACGCGCAAGCTGACGTAGAACTGACTTTTTGGCTAGAGTGTACCGGGTAGCTGAGTCCGGGGCGTCGACCAGGTCAGCAATCAAGTCCTCCTGGTCGTGCAGGTGGGTGATAAGGCACAGAAATCTGGTTGATTCGTTGAGTTTGAAATGGTCAAACACGTCATCCACAATTTTGAACCAGGTTGTTGCCCTGTTGGGATTGAACGGCGGCAGCATCGGTAAGCATTGTAGAATGTACAGAAGAAAAGGTTGAGTTGAATTCGTCGGGGCACTGCCTGAAACAAGCTGTTGTTGCTGCAGTATTCCAGGAGAGTGTGTCTCCAGGGTATGTGGTGATGACGGCTGGTCAGGTGGCAGCGTGAAGGTTGAGCGCGATTCGTCGCGACGCGGAAGGCCATCAGAGTTGGAGCCACCTGTGTTGCAGGGAGGCAGTGGAGGAGCGGGCTGTCCAGAAGCACAGTGAGGAAAATGATGTCGAACGTTGGGTGGAGTGTGCGAATGTTCACTGTTCATAGTCACTTCACTCAAAACGGTGTGCGGAAAAGGTGAATGTCATGGCACAAAACACTGTGGCATAGCAGTAGGATGGAGATGAAGTTCAGTCACAGATAACAAGCCATTGTTCCTGTTGCAGGCTGAGGTATTGGAGCAGGAAGGCATGTGCTGATGCTGAACCGAGGCAGGCGCAGGCGTGGTCGAATGCTGAGTAGGTTAACCTGTGAACAAAGCAGTTCCGGCCACATGGCAGGAATCTGCGTGGTACTGCACGGATTGCGGCATGGCAAACCGTTGTCCTGGCGGTGGTAGGTTATCCAACAAAGCATTTGCTGAAATTGGCATTGATCCCACACTGCATGAGGATCCCGCACTGCATGAGGGAGGGCACATGTGGCGCGAGCAACGGTGCCTGATAGCTGAAGTCATGCACACTCTTAACCTCACTTATTGTTGCAGGCTCAAAAACGTCCATTGAAATCAGCATAATCAATGAGTGAGAGGCATTGTGTTGCAGTCCTGGCAGGTGTACATTGCTCGCAGCCGGATGCATGTCGATCACAAAATCTGGCATTAGGCGTTGGGCCGAAACCTTTGTTTGAATGTTGTGTTGATGTAATACTCACGAAAATAAGCAATGCGGAGGCCACGGACAGAGTAAAATGATGAAAATGGAAGACGTTACAACTCGGGGTCACCAGTGAGGTGGATGCTCAGGTGAGGGAACTACACAACAGGTATATTTCTTGATCTAACTAAAGCGTTTGATACAGTAGACCACAACATATTGTTAAATAAGTTAGATGAACATGGAATAAGGGGACTTGTGAACAAATGGTTCCAGTCATATCTAAAAAATAGAAGACAGATAACTGAAATCTCACATATTTCAAGTTGCTCAAACTATATTGTAAAGTATACTTCAGGCCCAAATTATGTAAATATAGGTGTCCCACAGGTTAGTGTCCTTGGCCCAGTACTATTCCTCATTTACATAAACGACTTCCCACAGAGCATCAAGCATGGACAAACAATATTGTTTGCAGATGACTCAAATGCTCTAATCAGTGACAAATCACCAGATGCACTAAAAGAAAAAGCCAAACAAACACTAAACAGTGTATGTGAGTGGGTATCCAATAATAAACTAACACTAAATTTTAAATAAACAAATGCCGTTATCTTCTGTGTCTGCAAAAAACCACAATATAACAACTTTAAGTTAAACGATGAAACTATAGAATGTGTAGACTACACAAAATTTCTTGGTATGCATGTTGACAGTCAGTTAAAGTGGGAAGACCATATTAAAATACTTAGTAACAGAATCTCTACAGCATGCTATGCTCTTAGAATTCTGACTGCAGTGTGTGATACTACATGTGTCAGTTCTGTATATTTTTCTTATATCCACACTGTTATTACCTATGGAATAATATTTTGGGGAGTCAACAGTAGAAATATTCAAATAGTTTTCAAATTACAGAAAAGAGCAATTTGTATAATAACCAAGAGTGGCAGTAGGGCTCACTGCCTTGAACATTTCCAACGGGTGGAAATCCTAACTGTCCCATGTGAATACATTTTTCAATGTATTATGTATGTAAAAAAAAGATTGACTGCTATGTTAAAAATTATTTAGTACACAGCTATGAAACTAAAAACCAATATAATCTGCGTCTCGAGAGGAAAAATAGAGTTAAAACTCAGAAGAGCTTGTTCTACAATGCCATTAAATTATATAATAAATTACCTCAAAATTTAAATATATTGACACAATTTGACAGTTCAAAACAAAACTAAATTTTTTTTATTAAATAAAAGTTATTGCACAGTAACAGACTATCTGAATTAAAACATGTAGTGTAATTAAAGTAGCCTGCATTGTAATACATGAGGAAATAATTACAATATGAAATCCAGAATTGTACAGTACTATAAGAAAATTACATTAGGATATAAAACTAATGTAAGATACTTTAAAAATGTGTGTAAATATTAATTTTATGTGTATAAATTGTAGGTATATTGTATTGTATATGATTTTGCTGACGAAATCCACACAATGTAAATTGTTACATGGATTAATAAAGAAATCAATCAATCAATCAGTCAGCAAGGTTAGTAGGTCACATTATCTCCACATACTAATTGTATCACAGACACTATTTTCATTTACTGGCCAATATTTGTAACAAGTTTAATGAAAACCTACAAATTTCAACCATAAGTTTAATTATGGATGGTTCGAACAATATGTAAAGCGATCCTGTAATTGTTGTTTGTTTCATAAGGTTCAACAGTTGTTGCCATATTGCCACATTATTACGCCAGTTTCCAGCAGGTAATCATGTGATTATACCACTTTAATTTTTGGCCAATTTTGTGTTTGTCCAGGATGATATTTTGATTGTATGTCTTTGTAGAAATAAATTAGTCACACAGTAATTAAAAAATGTTGACTTTGCCATTTTAATACATGGTGTACATAAAGTCCGGGAACACTTTCAATTAATTATTGCACAAGGACTACACATAGTACAGATGTCATACATACTACATTTTGAAGAGAAACTTTGAAAGCTTTTTACAAACATACAATATGCAAACCATGTGTGACCTGGCAGATGTCAATATGGTAATCGAATTCTTGCCATACCTGTCCCAGCATGGCATTGCTGATTGCAGCAGTCGCTTCCCATATTCTCTCCCGGAGCTCTGCTACATCATGTGGTAAATTTGGTACATACACCAGATCTTCATTGTGTCCCCACAGAAAAAAGTCACATGGAGTGAGATTTGGTGATCGGGGAGGTCGTTTCATGAAACCGATCACTCCGCATCTGAACTCACCATGTTTGTAACTAGTGCTGACTATCAGCAAATTACCAAACTACACTGTGGTGGTATAAATGAAAAATAATTTTCAGGGTTTCTCTTAAAAATGACATATTTATGATATCTGTGTAACTGTAACATGCCCAGGGATACAAATGGTGGGGATACCTTAAACTGGTTGTCGTTTCGACCGTACGCCTTGTCCACACCACGTACCTGATACTCCCACAGCAGTCATATTGTTCTGCTCCACACTGCTTCTGGCTTCCCTGAAATTATGTATCCAAATATGCAAGCAGGTTTAGGGGAGCCACTCAATGTTAAGCACAAAATTGTCCTACTTCTGGTACTTCTGAGACAATAAGAATAAGAACAGTGCAATGCAAGACAATAAGAACAGTGCAGGTTGCACTGCTTACATTCTAAGTCAAAAGATTTATGCCAATTAACATATTAATTATTATCTGTCCACACTATCTCTTGGATGAGCATATGCATAACCATCACAATGCTGGTGATTGTTGAAGATGCGGAATCTGAATGATCAAACGAAAGTTCTTATGATCATCACCCATACACAGATATCTGGGACTGGTCCTCCTTGTCATTAGTAATAATATAACAGTGTTCATAGAATTAAATTTTCAGTTCTCACTTGTATGAGCATGTGGGCACTTGACTGCAGTCCTTTGTGGTAACTATTTTTACCGATTCACATTAGTTCATTCCAGGAGACCGAACACGGCACGGATGATTGATGCTGTACGGTATGACACACAATGAGCGAATACTCAAACACTTTATCTATGGCACCACTCATATTTAATTATAACTTTGCAACCCTTTTCACTGAATTCGCCTCCATATCTCATTATGTCACTGTAATAGCACTTGTAGCAACACTTCAACTTTCATAATAATGCCTTACACATGCAGAGCTACCCTCAGCACAACATAACTGCTCTGTGTCCTGTGCTCGACTCTGCAAAAAATGCAACCACTCACAAAGATGCTCCACAACCAAGCCAGTGATATGACAATATGCTTACACAATGTTTGGTTCTTGTGCAATAAATAATTGTAAGTGTCCCCAGACACTCTGTAATTAGTGTACCACAAAAACTATCTTGACATGCCAACTGACTTACCAGACATGCTTCATAATGAATTAACTGTTTATTTAATGAACAGATGCAGGACTAACCCCAGAACTAGTGAAACATTGTAAGCTTTCAGCAGTAATGCCTGTCCTCGCAAGTGTAGACAGACAGTGACATTATGGCCACACAGACAAGCTGAGTAGCTGCCTATCCTGAGTCTCAAACAGTAGCCTTCCAGGGTAGGAGGGGTCAGCTACTAGGAGGAGGTCTGGAGGTACCCGCTAGCAGGAAGGTGCTAAGTCTATAACATCAGACTCAGAGACAGCAGTAGGCCTACAGTTAGTGGAGACCAAGTCTCATGGTGGCAGCTGGTAGATTCATATCAAACTGTAAAGCATCTTGAAGTTCTTCTCGAAGCTCACAACTGCCAGACTGCATGCATTTATTTGAAAATGAGGGCTGTTTATATGGATTTGATGTGTAGATGTTCTGAAAAGGCAGTTCCTGTCATATAGCCCCAATAGAGCCTATAGTGTGGTGTAATCAGGCCACCATGCTGCAGTGGCTCTTTGTTTCTGATGTGTCATTGTTGCTTTATCACTGGTCCCTCCACTGGCCAGCAATGTGGTAATCACCCAATTGTGGCATTTTCTGCCACATCTGTGGGTAGTCCTTGATGTAACTGTATTTGATCAGCTCTGCTCTGACCATTTTCTGCGGTCCCTGACATTCACCATGACAGCATTGTTATTTTATTTAGTAGCACCAAAAAACACTTCACACTTCCCTTCTTAAATTGATCTTTGCCCCACATCTCAGATCATAGTAGTTCTGCAAAGACTTAACATACATTCTACAAATTTATAATTGTAGTCAGTACATTCAACTTTCCCCATAAAATAATCAGAATAAACCACCAGGTTCATTGGCTACATATTTAACATATTTAACCTAAACAGCACTTCCATAACTAGCTGACTCACTTCTGCACACTTTACACAAAACCAGTAACTCCACTGAATGACTACTTACAATCTAATAATAATAATAATAATAAAACATAACACACCATCAGGAAATTATCTGAATGGGACAAAAATTGGTAGATGTGATGTTCATTTACAGAGAAACAAATGAGTACAATTTACGAAAACTTGGATCTGTTCTTCAATAGGAAGAGCATCACAAACTGTGCAAGTCAATAATGCATTGAAGCAGTCCTGGCCTTATGCAAGCACTTATTCATCTTGGTACCCTCATAAGGGATATTGTGACTAGTTCACTTCTACTGGCAAGTTGGATCGTCAAAATCCTGAGATGGTTGGAGGCCCCAGCCTGTAATGTTTCAAATGGTCTCAATTGTGGAGAGGTCCGAAGACCTTGCTGGTGAAGGTAGGGTTTGGCAAGCGTGAAGGCAAGTGGTAGAAACACTTGCCATGTGCAGGTGACCATTATCTTGCTGTAATGTAAGCCCAGGATGGTTTGCCAGGAAGCGTAACAAGAAAGGGATGCTGCCGTGAAAAAAATGCCAACACAGAGCATCACTCATGGTTATCAGCGCAGAGAGGGGGGCGACAGTCAGGCAGGTATCCCACTACTGTCTGGGGATTATACTCCCATTGCTGTATTGGAAGTTCACACATGTTGTCATCCTCTGCTTAACTTAGATGAAGGCTGCAGAAAACATAGTCAGAGGCACCAAGGTGCCAAATATTGTCCCACTCATGTTTATGAGTCTAAAATGCTGGTTATCTTCGTACTGCTGCATGTGTTGATAGTGTTGCAGCCACATGTAGTAAGCGTTGCTGCATGCAGTGGAAAATGGCAAAACAGAGGCACACCGATGACTGAGGTGTTGCGAAGTAAGCACACACAGATAGCCTTGCTGATAGCAGCAGTCTACCGACAGGCTGGCGCAAGGACGCACACAGACCGAGCACCGAGTGAAGCCTGGAGAGTGCTGAGTAAGGGGAAGTGAGGCCAGCACGCTAAGTTACACTGCAATATACTGCCGGAGTAATAACAAAAAGCTACCACCGAGGGTAAAAAACGTCCTCCTGCTAGATATAAATAGTGGAGCACAGGCAGCAACAGACAGAAGCCATTAGGAAGCAGTTCGGATCTGAGGACGGACGTGGTCCGTGTCCAAATGTTCAATCTTTGTAGGTGACAATTCCGGAAATCTGTTCCAGCTCACAGGAGACACACGTTCGCCACCAGATGTCAACTTCAGCTCTGGAGGTTGGCCCGAGTTCGGTCGGCACCACGGGTGACTAACTACAGTGAGAACTTCCAGCAGGACCGGCCGCCGTGCGGTTTCGGTCACAGGGCCCGCCAGGGACTGACGCCCGGACTTCACGGCAACCCGGCCCCACGGCGCCTGGTCCGTCCGTGACGGGACCTCGCGGACATTGGGACTGATGACTTCCCAGCCACCGGTGCAGCAGGCGTCGGCAGCGGACCTCGTGGCGATGCGGGTCCGTGGGCGTGCCGTACTGGGGCGCCGAACGGCGATGAGTTAATCTCAACCGCAGGGCATCCTGGCTTCAGCGGAGCATTGGTGGCCTGAGGCTCCTGAGTGCGATCAGCGGCGTGCGTCGCACGCATTGTCAGAGAATCTACACATTTGTCAAATGTCTGCTTGTGTCTGTGTATGTGCGGATGGATATGTGTGTGTGTGCGAGTGTATACCTGTCCTTTTTTCCCCCAAGGTAAGTCTTCCCACTCACGGGTTGGAATGACTCCTTACCCTCTTCCTTAAAACCCACATCCTTTCATCTTTCCTTCCCTCTTTCCTGATGAAGCAACAGTTTGTTGCAAAAGCTTGAATTTCGTGTGTATGTTTGTGTTTGTGTGTCTATCGACCTGCCAGCACTTTCGTTCGGTAAGTCACATCATCTTTGTTTTTAGATATAGTCTTTATGGTAAAATATATGTGTATATAGAAAACTTGGGAACTGTTTATTGTGTATATTATGATCTGTATCCAGAATCCCATAAGTGTACTTTTGTGACATGTGTAGTGAGCATCGGCTGTGGTTGTTGTCTGTGCTGAAAGTTTGGATTCCCTTCACATTGTAACTAGGAAGAATTGATGCAATTAATGCCTGTCACATGTGGGAAGGAGACAGATGCCGCTGTGGCATGCAGTTAACAAGGGAAGCTAACATTGTTTATGCCTGATTTTGTCATGAATGTACTGGACCTATTATAATAGCATTTTATAATGTTAGTCAGACATGTTGAGAGAAGTTTTCCTTAGGATTACTGTAATAGTGTCTAAGCTGCTTTATTCCCTTTGTTTCTCTAATAATATTCGAAAGAGAACAATATAATCAAGTTTTTCCTTTGATGCTTATTCTTGTGTGTGTGTGTGTGTGTGTCTGTGTGTATGTGTGTGTATTGCTTGAGTTTCAGTTTAATCTTACAATTATGCTGTTCTGTCTGACCTGTCTTAACTACAGTATATTTTTCTCAAGGACATTGTGGCATATTCAGCACAGTTAGGTATTACTTATCAGTTTGTTAATAACTAAAGTATTAATTCTTTCTTCAGATAAGAATTTTTGTGTTTTGTTAGATGCCAGCCTTTTTTTTTTTTTTACATTTAAGTAACTGGAAGACATTTTGGCTAAAGCTATCTTGATGAGAGGTTATATGCTGAACTGTTTTGTTGATTCATATATATGAAGGCTTAAGTCTTTGATGTAATTTTGGCTTGTTACTAAATTTGTAGTCCTTTCTCCAGTAAGTCCACATAGTTGGCTTTGGCATTTGATGTGGGGTAATGTTAAATTTAATAAAACTTTTAGTAAATATTTTATGTAAAATGTATGACTGAAACTCAATCAATTGCTCCACCCTTTTACCCCCGATAGTCCTTCTCTGCAACAATTAAAATACACAGGGTAAAAGTGTTTGTCTAAAAATCCATACATGAAACTGGAACCCACAATTAATGCTATTTAAAGACCATGCAGCCAATAGTTGACCTATATAACTTTATTGGCAGATTAGTATAAGTACTTACTTGCACTTTTGTTTTTGTTTACACACAGTTGCGTAAACAGTTGCGTATAGGCCAAATTTGTGTAACCATATTTTCGTGTTTATCTGTAATTTAACTGACTTATTCTTAATCAACTATTACGTTTATCATGAGTGAAAAATGCTTGACTTGCCGTAGAATTGTTAGGTCGGGGCTTTGGTGTGATGGGTGCTGCAGTTTTTTCCATGTGGGTGACTGTAATGGCGTGGGAATAGGGGAAGTAGATGAGACTCATCAGTGGTTTTGTAGGATTTGTAGTAGAGATAGGAAGATACTAGAACAGGAGGGGAAAATTGCCGTCCTTCAGGCTGAGTTAGACAAGGCCAGAGGAGATCTTGACAGGTTAAGGAGGGAGAAGGGTAAAGAGAGGTGGGAAGTGGCAACAGGCAACAGGAGGAACATGCCTAGAACTTTGTCTGACAGCTTCATGGTGAATGTGGGAAATAGATTTGACCTGTTGCTTCAGTTAGAAGCTGGTGAGCCTCAAGCAGTTGCAGGTGTAGACAGGGCACAACAAACTTTCAGCAGCAAATTGAAAAGTAAGAATGTAGGGAAATCAATAAAGAGAAAGTTGTTACGTAATTCCCATGGAAGAGGTGTTGGCCAACTTCTGCAGGATGAACTAGAATCAGAATACCAGGTCACAAATTTTTTTAAACCTAGTGCTGGTCTGGAGCAGGTGACAGACGATTTAGGATCACTTTGCAAAGATTTCACTAAGGAAGACACCATGATTATAGTGGGTGGGGCAGGTAACAGTATTGACAGAGATCCTGGGTACAGTATAGAGTGTGACCTGGCGAAGATTGCATCAGCATCGAAGCATACTAGTGTTGAGTTTGTATCTGATCTTGGGCGCCATGACCGACCTCATTTGAACTCTTCTGTCAGGAGAGTTAATTTGGAGCTGGAACGGCTGCTCATGTCGGGGGCAGGGTCACACATTGGTGTGGTTCCTGTTCATTCTCTCAATAGGTGGGATTATACTAGGCATGGCCTTCACCTCAACAGGAAGGGGAAGGGTAAATTGGCTGGGGAAATAGCAGGAAAGTTAAAGGGGGGAGGCACTGTCATGAGTGGTAAAATACCAGTGGTTATAGGGTTCAGAAAAGACCCTTTTTTAGGGTAGGGAGGACAGAAAGAAAGCAAATTTTAAGAGAGGTTAGAACTGAGACAAACCTTCAGTTTGAGAAAGAAATCAAAAAACTCAATTCCAGCTTATTACATCAGCATAAACAGCCATTGGTTAAGAATTTTCAACTGTCAGCAGATATTTTAACTCCACCCAATTTTAACTCAGTCAATGAGAAATGTCAGCTATCTTTATTGCATCAAAATATTCGAGGACTGAGAAATAAAATTAATGAATTAACTATCTGCATAGATGAATTAGAGTCTTCAAACCCTGCCTCTCTGAACATCATGTGACCACTGGTATAGAACTTTTAAGTGTTACAGGGTTTAGGTTAGCATCTCACTTTTGTAGATCAGAAATGGAGAAAGGAGGAGTTGCCACATTCATCAGGAACTGTCATAAATTTAAGAACATAGACATTCATAAATTTTGCCTAGAACAGCATATGGAAGCATGTGCAACAGAATTAGAATTTCACAAAAAATCCTTCATAATATTAAGTGTACATCGAGCACCTGCAGGTAACTTTAATCTGTTTGTCAACCATCTTGAAGCTGTACTGGCCCATTTAACAACCAAAAACAAAGAAATAGTGGTTGCTGGTGATTTCAATGTAGATTTCCTTAAAGACTCTCTCAATAAGAACTTATTTGAGTTAGTAACACTATCATTCAACTTTATTCCCACTGTAAAGTTCCCCACTAGGATAGCCACTTGCTCACAAACAGCCATTGATAATATCTTTATAGAAAAGTCCAATGAACAAAATTATATTACAAAACCAATAGTCAATGGCCTCTCAGACCATGACATGCAGTTCCTTCTGTTAAATGTTAATACTGAACAGGATATAAAATCTGTTAAATCTGAGCTCAAGAGGGTAATCAGTAACCCAAAAATTGATTATTTTAGGACACTCCTCAGAGACATTCACTGGACTGATGTTTACAGTGCTCATGGCATGAATGGAAAATATAACAATTTTGCTAATAAAGTGCTTACCTTATTCGAACACTGCTTTCCCCCAAAACTTACCAAGGTTAGAGCAAAGTCTACAAAGAAGCTATGGATTACTCAAGGAATAGGGGTATCTTGTAAAACAAAAAGAAAACTGTATCTGTCAATCCGAAACATTTCCAATGTTGATGCTATAGAACATTATAAGAAATACTGCAAAATATTAAAGACTGTAATACGGATGTCAAAGCAAATATATTACAAGGAAAAGATAGTCATATCAGATAACAAAATAAAGACAATATGGGATATAGTGAAGGAGGAGACTTGTAGAACCAGACACGAAGAGGAACAAATAGCATTAAGAGTAAATGATACATTGGTGACAGATGTGTATAGTGTTGCAGAACTTTTTAACAAACATTTTATAACTGTTACTGAAAAGATGGGGTTGTCAGGTTTGGTAGATGCTGCTATGGATTACCTTAGACCAGACTTTTCAAGTAACTTCCATAATATGAATTCGACCCTCACTACCCGAACAGAAATAATGTCCATCATAAAATCTTTAAAATCAAAAACATCTAGTGGGTATGATGAAATATCAACAAAGTTAATTAAAGAATGTGATTCTGAGCTAAGTAACATATTAAGCTATCTGTGTAACCAGTCGTTTATTAGTGGAATACTTCCTGAATGGCTGAAATATGCTGAAGTTAAGCCACTGTTTAAGAAGGGAGATAAAGAAATACCATCAAATTTCCGTCCAATTTCACTGTTGCCAACATTCTCAAAAATTTTAGAAAAAGTAATGTACAGTCATCTTTATAACCATCTTATCTCAAATAACATACTGTCAAAGTCACAGTTTGGATTTCTAAAAGGTTCTGATATTGAGAAGGCTATCTACACTTACAGTGAGAACGTGCTTAATTCATTAGACAAAAAATTGCAGGCAACTGGTATATTTTGTGATCTGTCAAAGGCATTTGACTGTGTAAATCACAATATCCTTTTAAGTAAACTGGAATATTATAGTGTAACAGGAAATGCTGCAAAATGGTTCAAATCTTATATCTCTGGCAGGAAACAAAGGGTGTTATTAGGAAAGAGACATGTATCAAGCTATCAGGCATCATCCAACTGGGAACTAATTACATGTGGGGTCCCACAAGGTTCCATTTTGGGGCCCTTACTTTTTCTTGTGTATATCAATGACCTTTCATCAGTAATATTACCAGATGCCAAGTTTGTTATGTTTGCCGATGATACAAACATTGGAATAAATGGCAAATCAAGTGTAGTCTTAGAAAGATCAGCCAATAAAAGATTTGTGGACATTAATCACTGGTTCCTAGCCAATTCTTTGTCACTAAACTTTGAAAAAAACACACTACATGCAGTTCAGAACTTGTAAGGGGTGTCCCAAGAGTATATGTCTAACACACGATGACAAGAAGATAGAAGAAGTGGTCAATGTTAAATTCTTGGGATTACAGCTTGATAATAAATTCAACTGGGAGGAGCACACCACAGAACTGCTGAAGCTTCTTAACAAATCTCTGTTTGCAATGCGAATTTTGTCAGACATAGGGGATATAAAAATGAAAAAACTGGCATACTATGCTTACTTTCATTCCATAATGTCATATGGGATTATTTTTTGGGGTAATTCATCAAGCCAAGCTAAAGTTTTCTGGGCACAAAAACGTGCAGTAAGAATTATATGTGGTGTGAACTCAAGAAAATCCTGCAGAAGCCTGTTTAGGGAACTAGGGATACTAACTACTGCTTCCCAATATATTTATTCCTTAATGAAATTTGTCATTATAAATATATCACTTTTTCAAACCAACAGCTCAATTCATGGAATCAATACTAGAAATAAGAATAATCTTCACAAGGATTTAAAGTCACTTAGTCTTGTACAAAAAGGTGTGCATTATTCAGGAACACACATTTTCAATAACTTGCCAGCAGCCATAAAAAGCTTAACAACCAATGAAATTCAGTTAAAGAGAAGCCTAAAGGATTTATTGGTGGCCAACTTCTTCTACTCCATCGATGAATTTCTTAGTAAAACCAACTGATTAGTATATAAGTACAACATAACTTCTGCACAATTTCAGTGCAGTAATGTATTCATTGAAAATTTGTTTGTGTGTGTGTGTTAGGATAATCTAACTTCTGCACCATTTCAGTGCAGTAATGTGTTCATTGTAAATAAGTATTACAGTAGTTGTATTGCCTTATAAATAAATAAAAAACTTTTTTTATTTTAAATTCAGTGCATTAGTATTTGTAAAATGACTCTTAGTGTTCATTAAAAAATGACGTTCATTCCACTTGGGACCTGTGGAATGGTACATTAGCTTATTTGTTTTAGTTGTAAATATTTGTCATGTATTGTTGTTTTTCTGACATGTTCCACATCCTGGAGGACCTCATCACTATGGATCAATTGGAATGAAAGTAAAACTTATACTTAACTTATACTTATACTTATCATCCCTGCCTTTTATGTAACTTATTGTTTGTTATTGATGTAAAACATGGGTTAACATATTTATGCATGGGTTGACATCTACAGACAATATGCATTATCTTTTTTCAGCAGATATTACATCTAATGGGAGGGTGTACCAAAATTAAATTGATTGTAGTGGCAATATAAGGTCCAAGGGCCACAATGTTTGGTATGGAAGAAAACAAAATTCCTTGTAGTTTATGAACAATCATTAGGTTAAGAAAGAAAAGATGACTTATGTAGAATTAGCATAAGTTTTATCTTTGTAGTGGGACAAACTGTACAGATCAACTGAATATTACAGCAATGCAGAGAGTCATGAACAATATGGCAGAATACTAAGTTAATGACATCTGTAAAGCTTTGAGCAGCTAATCAAATAACACAACAGTACTTCAAAAGTAAGTTCTTCAAATGAATTGTAAACAAACAGCATATTTTTGTGTTTTGATAAAAGCTGTGCATTTTACAAAGAAAAAAAACAACTTAAAATCATACCAAGCAATATATTTGGAACTTAAGGAAATGTTAGCTACAAAATCTGATTTACATTTAAGAAGAAAATTAACATTATGTGTTTTGCGTTATTGGATCCAACATAATATGATATTTTGTACAGAAAAACATTATTATGTGTTAATTTAGTAATTTGCTCCATGTAAAAGTGCCATAGTAGAAACTTATGTAATTGATCTTTTAATTACAAGCTTATGAAATGTATTGTGCATAGATATCATATGTTTCTATTTCAACAAAATATGTTTACTTGATTAAAAACAAGCTTAATGAAGATACCAGGCAATATGTCTGAAACTTATGAAAATGTTATCCACAAAAGCCACTTTGAAATTACAGGGTGACAATTATTGAACTATATGAACAAACATAAATTAGTTACAAAATATGGTGCACACACACTTTATTCAATATGTAAACCTCACTACATATATTCGGATTTAGGTTACGATATGTTCGATGTGCCTATCATCATTGGCGATGATGTGAAGTAGACAAATAGTGAAATTCTGCATGGCTCACTGAAGTGTCAGAACTTTGATGCTGTCAATGACCTCATGAATGGCTGTTTTCAGTTCAGCAATGGTTCTGGGCATATTGCTGTCCACTGCGTCTTTAATATAGTTCCACAAAAAGGAGCCACATGTGTTTAGATCCAGAGAAGATGGTGGCCAATCAAGGTCCATGCCAGTGGCCTCCAGGTACCCCAGAGCCAGTATGCAGTCCCCTAAGTGCTCATCCAGGACATCAACACTCTTCTGCTTTGGTGGAGTCGAGACCTGTCTTGCATGAAACACATCTTGTTGAAATAAGGGTCACTTTGGATAACGGGGATTAAATCATCTTCTGAAAGTTTCTTGTTCCATTTGAGAGTCACCATGCCATCAAGGAATATGGGACTGATTATTCAGTGACTGGACATTGCACAGCAAACAGTCTCCCGTAGGGTGTGAAGAGACTTCTTGATCATGAAATGCGGATTCTCAGTCCCCCAAATGTGCCAATTTTGCTCATTGACAAACCCATCCAAATGAAAGGGGACCTCATTGCTAAACCAAACTATATTAAATCCCATCTTGCCCTGTGTCCTAACAGTGCAGTATAAATGTTGTAACGAGACATCTTCATCCAGCATTACTTTTCCTCAACAGTAGTTGTCGATACCAGTATTATTTTTCGAATTTTGGACAGGTCAATATTATCTCAGTTGCTTTTGTGGAAACTTTCATATAATTTTATACACAGTATGTTATATTTCAAGCTATAGTTTATGAAAAGGAATTACTTTATAAAATATTTTAGTTTCGATGTTATAAGATATATATACTAGTTCTGAATGTACAGTTAAAATTATTTTTTTTTTTAGAAACATTTGAAATTACAAATTATTTGCACACTTAAAATTTCTATAATTAATTACACAACCCTGTACTGGTTACTATGTTTATTTCTGGATTCATTTATGAAACAGTAATCTAAATTAATAATGTAATGGAAACTAATAGGAATTCATTTGCTAAGAAAAATTGTAAACACTTTGGTATATTGTTATTTCCACAGAGGATGAGAGTCATAAGCTCTGATGTGATCAGATGTATTTTTGTATAACAGTTGCAAACAATGTACTTTCGGCTTTGTTAATGTGAAAAATCAAACTACTATGTAATATAGTAAAATGTGAGAACATCTGTGGAAAATATATTTACTTAAAGAGAATTCTGGAACAACAATCTTCCAATTTATTTAGCTGAAACCAACCATGAGCACCTGATGTTAGATTTTCAGCTTCAAGAATCAGACACCTAGACAGGAAGAACTGGAACCATCTCAACATGATAAGCTAGGCAAACTTGAAAGTTCATTGTGATTTTTGCTCCTCTAAAAGCTTCATAAAAGACTTTTCTCATTAATTACTTGCATTGGGCATTGTGTAATGTGAACAATAAACAGAAGAAGGAAGGAGAGGGGATTTTAAAAGTGCCAACAGCAAATTTTATTCTTGTTGCAAAGAAAAATGTATATTTCATTGTTCTTAATCTATTATTACGGCTTTCCACATTAAAAAAAAAAGAAAATTTAGTTTAAATTCAAAAATAATCTTCACACCTTCCCATAGACTTCTAACAATATCATCCTCCAAGGAAAAGATTCTGCTTCAACCTACTAAACACAAAGCTAGTTTTCTGTACAATTCACAATTAAGAATTTTGATATTTTACTTCCATGCACTGAAAACGCAGGAGTGAATTTTAAACTAGTTTCTTCTTTTGTGCACTTGCAATCCCTCTGAAGCACATGCAAATATTGTAATTTGTTAATATTTTTGTATTCAAATGTATCAAAACGTTCTGACTAAAAGAGATGGCTGTCAGTGTGATCCAACTATTTGAACTCCCAAACTTCCTGTTCAAGTGGAGTAAATTAGAATCATCGAGTGAAACAGCACAAAACTTCGTGCTCGGGCAAATCCATCTGGTGACTATAACCATGACAATGCAGGTCCTGTATGCAGAGCACATAATGTGCACACACACTGCTGGGAATTTGACATGCAGGCTTACTGGTCTGAGCCTTAAGCATGCAGTTTGTCAGTTAGCTGTAACCTTTTGTAGTAACTGTGAGATATGCACAGTATATTTTCACAACAACTGAATTTTGACAAGCAATTCAGATCAAAAATTAATCCTATTGTAAATTTGTCTCTCTTGGTTAAGTTTACTCTGACTTTGCTTCTTTCTTTGAACAATTGATAATGCACTGAATCAACACTTAGTTTATGATGAGACAGGAGTTTGTGCCTGATCTACTTCAATACATTTGGAAAACATGATTCACTTGTATTTGTGTATCATCATGTTATAAATTTCAACAAGAGACTTCACACTGTTTATGGCAATATCATGTGTCTAATGTACTGTTTCTCATTTTGTTCATTTCAAAGAAATGAATGTAGTTTTCTTGTACAAGTATCACCAATCAGATTTTAGGAGTAATTACTTTTCAAATGTTCATTATGAGTCCATATTGATGGAACATTTAATTAATTTTGGAATTTTGAAACAGTTTTATGTAGGAAAGTTCAGTTGCCTTTTGAAGTAGCCACCAAAAGATTTGCTTAACACATTTCAGAAAACCGCAAAGAAATTATATTGAGATAGAAGAACAGAATTTAGAAAATTAGTTATTCATGATTAATGACAGTTATAAAATGGAATATGTCATAGTCTTTGCTTCTGGGTAAAATATATTAAACCTGGAACAATAGTACCTGTGAACTGGATCCAAAATTCAAATTCATGATGCTCCAGAGTAGTCCTTAATATCTCTGCAGCTGCAAACCAGAGTGAATGGTTGCAACATGGAATCTGCATAGCTACAGTGCGAGGACATGAAGAATTTTCATGTGGTTGCTCTATTTCACAGCTACAGTGTGAAGCAACAGCCACTTCTCCAAGAAATTCTTGTGGTGTAGCTAAAGTTGGGGTAATATCCAGCTAAAACAGTAAATTATGATAGTTAAAAATAGTATACGTAATTTACAAATAGAACATACAAATTGGTATGAAGATAATAACCAAGCTAATGGAAAAAAAGTGCTAGTATCCAGCATCCTCATGTCTGTCACATATTGGAGGCAGATGATATTTGACATGAATTAACATAAATACAGCCAGGATTATTAAACAAGTTAAAAATAATTTTGCAATGGCATAAAATGCTGTCACAGTCCAGAGCTGTAACCAGGCTGCCATTGCCTCCAGCAGCCGCCGATGATGACCTACATATGCAACAGCACTTCACTGTTGAGCCACTTTTATCTTCTGCGGACACGCTGCTCTATGTTTACTTATGGGTGTTAGTAGAGGGTTTTAGCAATAAGCTGTATGCCTAAATCATCTGCACCTCCAGCAGAGAACCACTTGCCCATACCTTTCCTAAGAACAACCAATTAAACTTGGTGTAAGAAGAACTGTTGGAGGATGAAATGGTGGACCAATAGAGCACAGAAATGAAAAAGCTGCAGCAGCAGTGCCAGTCATCACAAGACTACAAGTAAGTGCCAACTTTATGATTTTTGGTCCTTCTTGGTTGTGTTTTACTCCTGTCCTTTCTTTTCCATATTGGTATATTGTGTACTTGTGGTGGTAGTAGTAAGCAAAATGTCTGCTGATAGAAGAGCAACAACAACTCAGGAGATAATTCAGGATTTGCTGTATGTGGTGCCTTAGACTCAAGCTGGTAACAAAGCTTTAAATAGGGAAACAAACTGTTTAAAGAGTGAACGAAGGGATCAGTCAACTTCTAGGATATTTCCACATTCCTTTGAAGATGGCCGCCGAGTGAGATCACAGATATTTTCTGTGTCCGCTAAAAGAACTTATTTAAGAGGAAATAGTGTCAAATTTAAATTTTTTTGTTTCTTATACTTGCTGTAGTGTCTGTTCTTGTCACACAACTGAATCTTAGCGTCTCAGCTGAACTTGTTTTTGAAAAAAACTTGTTATTTATCTGATGTCCAGATAATCGTGACAGAAACCGAAATTCACAAAACATTCTATTCAAGTTTTCTTGATAGTGCAAAATTCGTTTAAAAAAGACAGCTACTAGTTTCATCAGTTTCTGTTCTCTCAATAAAAATGTAATTAAACGTTTCTAGATCATATTTAACCAAAACATTTCGTATTGTTTATTAGGTAGATACTTGCGAGCTAGGCCTAAATTTTCTGAAATATAAACGTTTAAAAACCTGACCAAACACATCAGATAACGTAAATTCTCTAAAGGCAAAGTACTTACAAATTCAGTCTTCTGCCATTGTATCTCCAAATCAGTACAAAAACAACAACCACCGCACATAAGACCTTTGTGTCGTGTTGTGTTTACACACAGACTAACTCACCTCCCTGACAAATTTAAAACATTCTTTAAACATAATTATTCCTCCGAAACTGACTATGAGTGAGAAATGTGGGAGCTGTTATAGGGTAGTGAGCTGAGGGACTTGCTGCCAATCTTGTAGGAAATATTTTCACTAGAAGGGGGGAGGGGATGCAGTGGGGAGAATGTTGGGGGAACAGAAGAGGCTCTCTCCTGCAAAAGCAGAGTATGCAGTAGGAACATTTTGATTGGGGAACAGGAAAGGAAAATCTGTGCCCTTCAGGCACAGTTGGAGGAAGCAATGAAGAAACTGATAAGGATCAAGGGAGATAGGGGGAAGAAGGTGGTGGCGAACTGGCAGATGGTAGGAGGAAAGGAAGAAACAGGACCGCGATCTGACAGTTTTATTGTCAACACCAAAAATAGGTATCTACCACTGCCAGAGTTAAGTGGAGAAGAGCCTAAGGTAGAATGAGGAGCAGGAAATGTGCAGCACACTTCAACCAAGGCCAAGAAGCCTAGGAATGTACAAAGTGTTAGGAAGAAGAAAATGCTGCTGCTAGGTAGTAGCCATGGGTGAGGTGTAGGCCCTCAGTTACAGGAAAGTTTAGGGGCAGCGTACGAGGCCACCAGTATCTTCAAGCCAAATGCAAGGCTAAGTCATGTGATAGAGGACCTAGGGTCTTTATGTTAGGACTTTACAAATGAGGATCATGTAGTGATAGTGGGTGGGGTGGAAAACAGTTTGGACAGGGATGGGTCATATTACATAGGTGGTGGCCTGGACGAGATAGCTTCCTTGACTCATGACCACACCTTGATGGAGCTGTGAGGTGAATCAATGTGGGATTAGGGATGGCTCTGAGGACAGCCAACTTTGCTCATGTTTCTCTGGTGCCCGTCGGGACTATCAACAGATGGGGTTTCACTAGGCATGGCCTACACCTAAACAGGACTGGGAAGGGAAGATTGGTACAGCTGATTCATGAAAGTATAGGGGGTTGATCTCAGGCCACACATGGTCAAATACCTGTTGTCATAGGTAGGAAAAGTAGATCTTTTTTAGGATAAATCCAGACAATAGGTTCCCCTGCCTAAAGAGTATCTCCACAATTTAAAAAAATACTGAAACAATCATGCACAAGACAGATTTTAACACTTCAAATATCACACATACCAGATGTCACAAAAAAAAACAAACCATTGGAAAGAGTAACATGGAGCATTTCACAGACTTAATGATCCTCCATCAAAACATGCAATCATTAAAAAATAAAATACAACGATTAGAATTTGAGCTCCAATCTTTGAACTGCACAGTAGTTTGTATTACTGACCACTGGTGTAGACACACAGAAATCCAACATGTAGTATTATCATTGTATGAAAAGACAAACTCTTACTGCAGAACTACTTCAAGGGGTGGAGGATCATGGATTTATATCAGTAAAGGAACACAGTTCAAATTAAGACATGACCTCAGTACACTAAGTGAAGACAAACACTTTGTAACATCAGCTACTGAATTAACAGATCTTGATATCACCAAGAAATTAATGATTTTGTGTGTGTATAGATCTGCCAGTGGTAGTGTGGACACTTTTTTTAATAAATTAACAGAAGTTCTAGATAAAAACTCAAGTACAAAGGAGAACGTAATTCTGTGTGGGGACTTTAAAATCAACACTAATATCATAAACAAATCCAGCAGCACCTTCATAAACATCCTTCAAAGTTTTAGCATGTCCCTATTGGTCAATAGTGCAACAAGGGTTACTACAATGACTGCATCAGTAATTGACCATGTGGCTACAAATATGGACAGGGAAAAATGTGATGCAGCTGTAAAAGATCTTGGACTATCAGACCATCTCTGTCAAATAACAACAGTAAAATCAGACATCGTATCATTCCCTAAACTACAAGCCTACAAACGACATCTATCAGATATCAAAATAAAAGATTTTTCAAAAGAACTAGAAAATCAAAGCTGCGATGAAGTGTATAAGAAAACCAATGTGGAGATGAAATTCTGTAAATTCTCCACATTGTTTAAATTGAACTTTGAAAAGGCATTTCCAAAAGTGTGCATGTCTGTATCAACATCTCACAAAAGCAGATGGATAATAGCAGGTATTAAGAAGTCCTCTCAGACACTTAAACACATCAGTTCCATGAAAAAGATTTGAAATGATCCAGAATTCTTATATTTCTATGACAGATACAAAAAGATCTATAGGAAGGCACTGATTGCTCCAAAAATGTCATTTAATGACAAAATAACTTATAACACAGAGAATAAAAGCAAAGCAGTCTGGGATGTTATAAAAAAGGAAACAGGGAGAGGCAAACAATCGCAGAATAACATACTGCTAAGTGAGGGGAATAAGGTAATAAATGATCCACAACACTTAGCAAACTATGTAAATGAGCATCTTTCAAATATTTCAGAAAAGTTACAGCAAAAATTCCCAAAAACAAATATAACACCTGTAAATAATGTTGCACTAAATACAGTGATGCTACTTCCGATCACAGAGAATGAAGTCAATAAAACTGTTCAAAAACTAAAAAATAAAAAGTCAGTAGGCTTTGATGAAGTGCCATTGTGTGTACTGAAACAATCCATAGGGATTATGCAAGGCCCCTTAAGAAATATAATAAATGAATCCTTCACATCAGGGACATTTCCAGAGCAGTTAAAACAGGCAAGAGTTGTACCTTTGCTTAAGAAAGGTAATGCGGAAGACAGAAAATTACCTGCCCATTTCCCTGCTGTCAGCATTCTCAAAAATAATAGAAGCAATTATGAAAGACAGATTAACTGAATTACCTGAATAAATACAATCTTTTTAGCGAATCACAGTTCGGTTTCCAAAGTGGCAAACATATGGAGTCAGCCATAGTAGAATTCACAAAAGTTGTACTTTATGCTCTTGATAAAGATGAGTGTGTCACAGGCATATTTTTGGATCTTTCTAAGGTGTTTGATACAGTTGACCACAAGATTCTATCAAATAAATTAGAAGCATTAGGAATAAGAGGTGTAACTAATGACTGATTTCGATCATACATAGCAAATAGGGTACAAAGAGTAGAGATAACATATACTTCAAATAGATCTAAAAATTTAGTAAAACACTTATCAGAACCAAAATACGTTAATATAGGGGTTCTGCAAGGAAGCCTATTAGGACCAATACTATTCCTGATATACATCAATGACTTTCCCACTAGTGTTACTCATGGTGAAAAAATTCTCTTTGTTGATGACAGCAATATTATAGCCACTGAGAAAACAAGAGAACTTCTTGCCAAGAAGCAAATGAAACTCTCAAGGAAGTTAATTATGGTCAATAAGCAATAAAGTGACATTGAACATAAAGAAAACTAATGCCATGACTTTCAGGATGAAGAGGAAAAATGACAATGTTACATTAAATGTAGATGGCACCTCTATAGACTGTGTAACAAATGCAGAATTTGTAGGAAAGAATATTGATTCTCAGCTGAAGTGGTGTGAGCACAGATAGGTACTTGCACTTAGATTCCTATCATGAGTGTGTAACATGCAGTGTCTTTTAGTTACATATTATTCATACATACACTCAATCCTTAGCTATGGCATTCTTTTTTGGGGAACAAATGCACTATATATGAACACAGTTTTCAAACTCCAGAAAAGAGCCACAAGAATAATAACCAAAAATACTAGTCGAGCTCATTGTAAAGATCTGTTCAAAACAATGGGGATTTTAACTGCTCCATGTGAATTCATTTACCAGTCAGTTATACACATCAAAAATAACATTTTTAATTACTGCACAAACAGCTCTGTCCATGACCATGCAACAAGAGATAGATTCAACTTACATTTGCCAAGAAAAGGTAAACATAAAACTCAAAACAACATATTCTACCAAGGAATAAAACTGTACAATAAATTACCAAAAGAGATTAAAGAAATTGCAAAAATAAACTTATTTAAAAAGGCAGCTAAAAAGTACCTTTATGTAATACATTTTACGTTTTACACACTGAGGGATTACTTAGCTAATACAGAGTAGGAGTTCGATAAAAAATGTTGTACAAATAAATAATAATAATAATTCCTAGAAATGCTTACCCCCAAGCTATGCATAGCACAATACTAACACCTCTTCCTCTTTCTGAGCTCAACATCTCAGTTATTATGGAGGAATGCTGACTCAGTTTTTCATGATAGCAAATGGGAAGTTGTGGTATAGAAAATGGCCCAGAGATCACCAGTGTGTGTGTGTGTTTGTGTGTGTGTGTGTGTGTGTGTGTGTGTGTGTGTGCAGTGAGTGAAGTGTTATGAAACAATGTGTTTATAGTGTGGGCAGTGACTGAAAGCGAGATATGAGCGAATGGTGTGGCATAAATTGCGCCCTTTGATTGGTACTGGTAATATTATTATAGTTATAGTTCTTTTTGGGTCGCCTCTTTAATACACACTGTAATAACATTAGAGATGACTGAATGCTTGTTACTCTGCAAACACCTCCTCTTCTTTGTATTCTACACATTTTCTTGCAATAGATAATCTATCACCTCCGGATATCGAAGCATATCAGTAGGTATACAAAGTTAACTTATATATAATTTATGCTAATGTCAGCCTCATGCAATAGGATGCATAAGGAAGGAACATGAAAATAAGCCACATGGTTTACTGGAATCACCACGAAGGAAAACTAATAATTTTGGGAGAAAACCCATCGTTATAGAGAGTTTCAAAATCATGTAAAACCTCTGATGCTTATGGAACACTAAATCTCTATATCAGTCACTATTCACCTGATTCTAAGACAAATTCCTTGAAACATGTGTCCAATAGCTATTCCAAACACTGCTGAAATTTTCTTCAAAACATGTACACTTCTAAGCAAAAAGCTTGACCTATGAGGTGTGTTCACATATTAATTTTTATTTTTTGGTAAGAATGTTATTTGTTACTCTCTTCAAAATATCCTCATTACATAGTGTACACTTATGCCAGTGCTTTTTCCAATTCCTGAAACACTTTACGAACTGTTTCTTTGGGATAGTTTATAGGTCTCTTAACTGTGCATTTTTAATCTCATCCATGCTTGTAAAACTGCTGTCCTTTAAGGCCTGCTTTGAAATGTTTGTACCACTTGTATGCCCTTGGTTTACTCATAACAGGTTCACCAAAAGCAATATTTAACATTTCTAAAAATTTCATACACTTCATTCCATTCTTATAACAAAATTTAATGCAGGTTCCCTAATCTATTTTTTATACAAAACAAATATTCTTTGATGCTATCACAACACATGTAACCTTTTTGACAGCTGACAACAATACGCGTAACATTGTACACATACTTTTGAGTCATGTTTACGAAGACAGTGATAAAGAAGTAGTGCAAATCATACTATACAACACACAAAATTTTAAATTTCTGCTTACTTTTTAAACACTCTTTGTGTTGCAAGAATTGTTAAGTTTCAATGCAGTTGGGTTGGGGTTAGGTTGTTTGGGGGAGGAGACCAGACAGCGAGGTCATCGGTCTCATCGGATTACAGAAGGGAAGGACAGGGAAGGAAGTCGGCCGTGCCTTTTCACGGGAACCATCCCAGCATTTACCTGGAGCGATTTAGGGAAATCACGAAAAACTTAAATCAGGATGGCCGAATGCGGGATTTAACTGTTATCCTCACGAATGCGAGTCCTGTGTGCTAGCCACTGCACCACCTCGTTCAGTTTCAATGCAGTCTTTCAAAGAAAACTTCTACCTTTTAGTAGAAACACAAAGTAGGAACAAGCCTTAAATTCTACATATTGATTGCACTATATGGGGTTCGTTTTATGAATAGCAATAGAGGAACATACATTTACATGAACAGCCATTCGGTCCTATGTTTGTAGTAGCATTCTGACTTCCATTCTTATGTTAATATTATTTACTCTATAATGCTGTGTTTCGAAAGAAGCTATCATTTTTTGTATTCTTTATGGTCTTAATGCTTTTGTCTGAAAATAAATGCAGCTGCAACGTATCTGTACATGGCGTCACCACAGATTTAAAGTGCACGCCGTGGCAGGGCTGGTACTACGTTGTGAAACAAGCCTGTAGAAGCGCCTTGTGACGCAGCCGGGTTGGCAGAGTGGGGACTCGCTCGCTCACTCTTGAGTTTACCGACAGACTATAACGTCATGAAAAACATACACAAAATTAGTAAAAACCTTGGATGAAACATTAGCAATTATGGCAGCTTTGGCTGAAATTGACTCATTGACGAGGCTGAGAGAGAAGCAAGTAATTTTTAATACGGTGGCCACATGCTATAGATGTGGTTCTCTGTGCTACATTCAGCAGTATTGTAGGTAGCCACAGTGTCAGAGGTGCAAATGTGTGGGGCACACCATTTGAAAATGCCTGGAGACACATGGGAAGTGGATATCAGGATAGCCCTCACAGCCCTATCATATGGGGGCTGTGTGACCACTGGACAATTCTCCCAGTGAGTGTGACTGTGGGACACACCTGTGTGAAATCAGTGGTACAAATTTATCTAATCATCTATGTAAAAGGTAGATTATGTAAGTATAGTTGGATACAGCATCACAGGTACACATGGTGAGTCAGAGTATATTTGGAGCCATACATTTGAACCCACCATCTTTTGGTATTGTTGAATTTCTGAGTGGGGAGAAAGAACTTCCAGATGTGTGTGCAAGTTCTCCCTAGTGTCGACATAAGCTATGACATCATTCTTGGGCTAGATTTCCTGCTTAATTGTCACACCAAGTCAATCAACAACAGCAAGTAGTGGAACTGGATTAGGCATTGTTTTGCATCACTTTTATTGCTGAAAAAATGGAACTGTCGCGAGGAACACCTGAGACGTCATGTAAGCCGATTAAACTACATACACAGTCTCTTAGACTTATTTGACTCATGAGAGATAATCATGAAGGTGTCAAAAGGACTGAACTGGCAGACACCTGAAGAAAGTGTAATAAGAAAGGGGAAGCTTTTGAGGATCTCAAAACAGCACTAGAACTTGCCACCACTCTTGCCCACCTCTTGCTCACCTCTTGCTGGATGCTTGCATCTCTATAACAACAGACGCAAGTGATTTTGCAATAGGTATGGCTCTTCAACATATTGGTGACCTGTCTGCAGCTCAATGTAAATGGTCAGCTTCCGCCAGAGAACTTCTTGCAGTGTACAAGGCCATTAAATATTTCTGTGCAGACATCTAAGGAAGGAACATAACAATTTTTATGGACCATCATCTCCTCATGGATGCTACTGGCAATCCTGCCATTGAACCTTCCCTACCCAGGTATCAGCAGGTAGATATCATCTGTCAGTACAGGATGAACATCCAATATATCTGTGACTCAGGAATGTGGAAGCTGATTATTGATTTATTTATTTACACTTCTAGTTTTGTAGGACCAAATTGATGAGCAAGTCTCCAAAGTCATGGAATGAGTCAGTACATGAAATTGCATCATAAAAGTGATAACAGATAAAACAAAATGTTTATGAACCCAAAAAATCAAGCCATAAGTTTAAGTAAACACAATCAACAATACAACATAAGAATCAGCTTAATTTTTCAAGGAACTCCTCGACAGAATAGAAGGAAAGACCCATGAGAAAACACTTCAGTTTCAATTTGAAAATGTGTGGTTTACTACTAATATTTTTGAATTCTTGTGGTAGTTATTGAAAATGGATGCACCAGTATACTGCACACCTTTCTGCACAAGAGTTAAATAAGTGTGATCCAAATGCAGATTCAATTTCTGCTGAGTGAAAGCTGCTCATTCTTGGAAATAAGCTGATATTGTTAACAAGAAATAACAGTAAAGAATATACATGAGAGAGCAGTGGTAAAATACCCAGATTAGTGAACAGGGCTTGACATGAGGTTTGCGAACTTACACCACTTTAATGGCCTGAACAGCCAATTTCTGAGCCAGAAACATCTGTTTAGAATGTTAAGAGTACCCCAAAATATAATACCATACAAAGAAGTGAATGAAAATAAACAAAGTAGACTAATTTTCGTGTCAAATGATCACTTACTTGAGATACTGTTCGAATAGTAAAAATGGCAGAATTAATTTGAACAAGATCGTGAATGTGGGCTTTCCATGACAGTTTACTATCTATCTGAACGCCTAGAAATTTGAACTGTTCTGTTTCACTAATCATATCCCCGGTCTGTGAAATTAAAACATCAGATTTTGTTGAATTGTGTGTTAGAAACTGTAAAAACTGACTCTTACTGTGATTTAGCATTAATTTATATTGTACAAGCCATGAACTTAGGTCATGAACTGCACTACTTGAAACAGAGCCAATGTTGCACACATTACCTGTAATACTAGAGGGCATATAATTTGTGGGGATTGGGATGTTACATACAGTAATATTGAACCCAACATTAAGTATTCGCTCATTTATAATGAATTAACTTTATTTTGATCATGTCGGTACAAACACATCCGCTCGAATACAGAGTCCTGAACACACTGAGATCAACAGTTTTCAAAGAAGTTCATTCTCAAAGATGAGGCAGTTGACTCTTGCAGTCAATAACCGCCACAGAGACCCTGCCAGTAGTGCGGAGCACGGTAAGGATGATGAGAGGCATGTGTGCACCCGGCCGGCAGATGGCGCAGGTGCGCGTGACCGATCGTGTCGTGGCAGGCACTAGTGAGAGGCGCAATCGGACCATTTCTCGATGTCTTGGTGGGCACGACCAGCGGAGGTAAGGAGCCACGGAAGGCATGCACAGGTTGACCGTGCCATGCTGCTGATGGCATGGTGGAAGCAGAAGGTGGCGGCATGTCGGTGGGGAGAACATTGTCGTGCTGAGGCAGTGTGGCGCAGCGGGGTTTTGATCCGATCAAAGGCGCGGAGTGCGTCGAAGATGCGATGCGATGTATTGCGAAAGTATTATCCGGCAAGTGCCACGGTAAGTGCAACGTGTCCAGTAACAGTTTGTTATTGGCCATATGACATAAAGGAGAAAGCATGCTGTGGCTTAACAAGTTGTGTAAGATATGCCGGATGAGCAACACTCGCGGTAATGACGGAGTTATAGAGGCGCTTGATGTCACAGCAGGGGAGGAAACAGCAAGCTGCACACAACTGACCTTGGCGGTGGATGACTTCGGTGTAGACGGAAGTGTCACCTCAGAGTCCGTGGACAGTGAGTGTGTTACAGCGGTAGATGGCATGATGTTCCAAGCGGAGTTGACAGTGTCGGTGTTTTGATGTGCAAAACAGCCGTGATCGAAGGTTGGGGGGCATGGCCGTGAGCCCTGTGCATGAGGCGTGGCGAAGGCAAGAGGTGGTGGAAGGCGGACATGGTCGGCGAAACTGTGGTCGGAGAAGGAAGGCGATGAGACGTAATGTGAACATGAAGAAGTTGAATCGGCGGATGAACTACTGGTCCATGGTGGAGAGGCGACAGAGTTCGATGGAACTGGAGCTGCGTGTGTGCTGTCGCTGTCGGCGCTGCAGTCGAGTCGTAAGGCTGCAAGCTGCTCAAGTGAAACTGCTGCACAGTTCTGTGTTGGAGCAGAAAGATGCTCACTCGTCGAAGCAGAAACGGCAGATGTGTTGGTCGTACATTGCGTAGGTAGTGAAGAGGGCGGCAAAGCAAGGGGCACTGGAATGTGGCTGGTTATGCTGTGGTACAGAAACGAAGTGTCTGGAACTACCAAGGATAGGTGGCAGCGGCATAAATAAGTTAATTGTATCACATCAGTAATGTAGAATTTCCACTTGATGTGGTGTGATGATGACAGTTGTGACATCTGGGACATAGATCCATGCAGCGTGATTGTCAGGGTATTAGTTGTAGCTGGTAGTAATGGCGAGGGATCATCAGCAGTTGGAGGTGGAACAATGACAGGAGCATCTCATTGCATGTCGTCCTCAGTTGATGTCAGTTGCAGCATGTGTAACTGATCTTGTACCAACAAGTTGTATGTCGCAATTTGCTCACGTAGCTGTTGCAGTTGTTCAGGCGAAAATGTATGTCATGAAGCAGTCTGCTGTGTTTCACTGAGTAAGATGGGGTTGAAACTAGAATATGTCTCTATCAAAGGGTAACCTGGCGTACAAGACAAGGTTGGCGGCACAGTATTGACATAACAGTTTAAGTAGAAGAGATCATGTGTGCGATCACGAATGTGAAACTCAGTACTCGGCAGTGGCGGAGTGAGAACACGTTCACTGCTGTATGAAGCATTGATACGGCTGAAATTGTCTTCTGGGGCAGGTGAACAAGTTGTGGGCGCGATCGAGTAGTGAATGGCCAGGCGGTAAGCGTGCGTAGCGTCGGCGATTTGTTGACAAGATGCGGGTGCAGTAGCTGTGGCGGAATCATATGTCGTGCAGCTGTTTGTTTTGACTGGGTCAAGGTCAGTGAGCCAGCACGCTGCAGCCATGACGTCGCTGTCGGTAGCGGTCGAGCAGAGTCGGTGCGGCTCAGGTGCTGTGTAGAGGGAGGTGTGGCACGTCCAGTATTGCACTGAGAAACAGCTGGCATTGTCGTCGGTGTAATTGGTACATTGTTGTTGATTGGTAGGATGCCCTTGATGAAATTGTTCCTGCGATGTTGGTGACAGGCACTGAATTAAAGCGGCTTTCGCTCTTGCGTACTTGTCACTCAAATTGTCACAGATAATGTCTGTAATTATATAATGATAGTGCTTTAGGTGCCTGAAGAGTACGAAGTATTTTTCACTTTCGTCAGTGATGCCATAAGAGGAGAATATATACTCCACGGCCATGAACCACATTGGAAGTTGGTCCGAGAGAAATGTTAGAAGTTGAATGCTACAAAAGAGGGACAAGTGTGGAGAAGCAGCGGAAAAGTTGGCATGAACATTCGAACTCTGGAAGACGGGCTGTTTGGAAACCAGGTCGAATGAATTTGCACATGGCATGGAAGACGTGGTAGCTGTGACGGGCGTTTGTGAATTCGACCAGGCATGTGATTTAGCCGTAGCATGGAGTTCATGTGAACTGGGATTTGCAACATAGTCCCCGTTTGTTGCAGTCCATTGTTTGACATGAATGTCCGATGTTGAAGCACTACACAAAGTTAATTCATTACACAAAAGCAAGTAAAAATTGTCCAAATTAATCAGCGAAGGGGCACTGCACTGTCCGGAAGTGAAATTACCGACACGTTGAGTGGGTTTCAAAGGACAACATGTGCACCATGATCGCATTGTTGATGTGTGAGAAGGTGACAAAAGTTACCAAAAAGCACGATTCACACAAGAGTCGGGAATTTGCACACTAATTACACTTCCTGTACACTGCATCCAGATACGGCACAATGCCAAGCTGATGGATGTAGAAATCTGACAAAGGGTTGCTGCATTGTTTGTCCATGGCGATGTTCCAGTACACATTTCTGGCATCATAAGCGGCGTTCGTGAGCGTTGGGGTCACCAGTATGGGAATCAGGATGTTACATACGGTAATATTGAACCCAACATTAAGTATTCACTTGTTTATAATGAATTAACTTTATTTTGATCATGTCAGTACAAACACATCTGCTCAAATATAGAGTCCTGAACACACTGAGATCAACAGTTTTCAAAGACGTTCGTTCTCAAAGATGAGGCAGTCGATTCTTGCAGTCGATAACCACCACAAATTTATATAAATAAGGAACAAGAGTGGCCCCAACACTGATCTCGGCCCCCACCCCCAGTTTAACCATACTCCACTCAGATCCCACATCACAGCCATTCTCAACACTGTGAATAATGACCTTTTGATGTATGTTGTTAAAGTAAGTGGTGAACCAGTTGTGAGCTACTCCTCGTATTCTGTAATGGTCCAACTTCTGGAGCAATATTTTGTGATCAAAACAATCTTAGTTAAATCAAAAAATATGCCTAGTGTTCAAAATATTTTGTTTAATCCATCCAGTACCTCACAGAGGAAAGACAATATAGCATTTTCAATTGTTAAATGACTTCTAAAGCCGAACTGTACAGTTGATAGCAAATTATGTGATATAAAATGATCAATTATCCTTACACACACAGCCTTTTCAATAACTTTATCAAACAATGATGGTAGAGAAATAGGTATAAAATTGTCTACCTTATCCCTTTCTTCCTTTCTATAAAGCAGCTTTACTACTAACAAGGAAACCTCCCCATCACACCCCCCTCAGATTTAGTTATAAGTTGGCACAGTGGATAGGCCTTGAAAAACTGAACACAGATCAATTGAGAAAACAGGAAGAAGTTGTGTGGAACTATGAAAAAAATAAGCAAAATATACAAACTGAGTAGTTCATGGGAAGATAGGCAACATCAAGGACAACAGGAACGCAGGCGCGCCGTGGTCTCGTGGTAACGTGAGCAGTTGCGGAACAAAAGGTCCTTGGTTCAAATCTTCCATCAAGTGAAAAATTTAGTTTTTTATTTTCAGTTTATGTGACAAACTCTTATGTTTTCATCACTTTTTTGGGAGTGATTATCACATCCACAAGAAAACCTAAATCGGGCAAGGTAGAAGAATCTTTTTACCCATTCGCCAAGTGTACAAGTTAGGTGGGTCCACAACACATTCCTGTCATGTGACGCACATGCCGTCACCAGTGTCGTATAGAATATATCAGATGTGTTTTCCTGTGGAGGAATCGGTTGACTTATGACCTTGCGATCAAATGTTTTCGGTTCCCATTGGAGAGGCACGTCCTTTCGTCTACTAATTGCACGGTTTTGCGATGCGGTCGCAAAACACAGACACTAAACTTATTACAGTGAACAGAGACGTCAATGCACGGACGGACAGATAATAACTACGCAAAAATAAAGAAAGTAAAATTTTCACTCCCGGGAAGACTTGAACCAAGGACCTCTCATTCCACAGCTGCTCACGCTACCACGGGACCACGGCGCTCCTAAGCTTACATTGTCCATGATGTTGCCTATATGGCCCATGGACTGCTCAGTTTGTATATTTTGTTTATTTTTTCACAGTTCCACACAACTTCTTCCTGTTTTCTCAATTGATCTGTGTTCAGTTTATCAAGGCCTATCCACTGTGCCAACTTATAACTAAATATGAGGGGGGTGCGATGGGGAGGTTCCCTTGTAAGTACTTTAATCATTCGGGAATCAGACCATTCTTAAAGGAATAATTACAAATATGACTAACATGTGCAGCACAGTACTTTAATATTCTGCTAGACACTATCATATCCATGAGAGTCCTTAGTCTTCAGTGATTTAATTATTGACTCAATCTCCTTCTTGTCTGTATCACAGAGGAGTATTTCAGACATCAATCTCAGAAAGGCATTTGCCAAGAAAGTTATATGATTTCCTGTAGAAACTAAATTTTTATTTAATGCACCAGCAATGCTCAGAAAATGATTGTCAAACATTCTACATATATCTAATTTATCAGTAACAGAAATATTTTTACTGCAAACTGTCTTTATATCATCGAACTTGTGCTGCTGACGACACACTTCCTTCACAACTGACCATGTGGTTTTAATTTTATCCTGTGAATTAGTTATTCTATTTGCATACCACATACTCTTTGCCTTCCTAATAACATTTTTAAGCACCTTACAATACTGTTTGTAATGGGCTACTGCAGCTTCAGTGTGACTACTTCCAACATTCTGACATAATTCTTCCTTTGTTCTACATGATATTCTTATCACACTAGTCAGTTATCCAGGTTGCCTTTTACTGCTAGTACCCCATTTAGAGTATCCTAATAGAAAGCAACTCTCAAAGAGAATGAGAAAGGTGTTAAGGAAAGCATTATATTGGGCATCTATGTTATCAACACTATAAACATCATGCCACTCTTGAACCTTAATGAGGTTTAGAAAACTCTCTGTTGCTGTTGGATTAGCTTTCCTACATAGTTTGTAATTATGTGTAACATTTGTTTGGGTACACAAGCCTTTTAGTGTTAAAATTTGTGCATCATGGTCTGAAAGGCCATTCACCCTTTTACTAACAGAATGCCCATCTAGTAATGAAGAACGAATAAAAATATTGTCTATGGCTGTGCTACTGTTCACCTGCACCCTGGTTGGAAAAAACACAGTCTGCATCAGATCATATGAGTTTAGGAGATCTACCAACATCCTTTTTATTGCACACTTATATACAAAGTTAATATTGAAGTCAGCACATATAACTAATTTCTACTTCCTATAGCGGCTGGTCCCAGCGGAGGTTTGAGTCCTCCCACGGGCATGGGAAAGGGTAGACGTGTTTGTCCTTAGGATAATTTAGGTTAAGTAGTGTGTAAATTAGCACTAATGACCTTAGCAGTTAAGTCCCATAAGATTTCACACACATTTGAACATTTTGAACTTCCTACAAAGTGAACAAAGAACCCTCTCTAGCTTCAGCAAAATGCTCTGAAGTAAGAGTTAAGCGACCTATAAACTACAACAGTTAGAAGTTTAGTTTCACTTTATTGAACTGCCCCTGCACAACATTAAAATATCTGTTCAGTGCAGTGCTATGATACATCTGTGGACTCAAATGAAATGCTGTATTTTCTGTACATGGCCACTCCACCACTCCACAAGGAACTCCTTGAAAAACAGCCAGCTAATCAGTATCTTGGTAAAGGAAGCCTCTGAATTGTCAAATTATTTAAGTGGTGCTCTAATATACCAACAATGTCACAGTCAGCTTCTATAAGTAGTTCACTAACTTTATCTCTAATACCACTTATATTTTGATGAAATATGCTAATTCCTTCTCTACTTGGATTCCTGACCTTCCCTGAAGGTGATTCTTTAGTCAGACGGGCTTCCTTTAAACAGGTATACCTGTCAGCTGACTTCAATTTAAAAAAGTGCAGCTCTAACACCAACAGTTACAGGAATTTTTCCATGAGTGATCCCACCACCACCCTCTACACTGTCACCTATGAGCTTTGCCAGCCTTTGTTTCCCATACCTATTGAAGCCCCCCATGAACCATGGACCTTGCCATTGGTGGGGAGGCTTGCGTGCCTCAGCGATACAGATGGCCGTACCGTAGGTGCAACCACAACGGAGGGGTATCTGTTGAGAGGCCAGACAAACATGTGGTTCCTGAAGAGGGGCAGCAGCCCTTTCAGTAGTTGCAGGGGCAACAGTCTGGATGATTGACTGATCTGGCCTTGTAACATTAACCAAAACGGCCTTGCTGTGCTGGTACTGCGAACGGCTGAAAGCAAGGGGAAACTACAGCCGTAATTTTTCCTGAGGACATGCAGCTTTACTGTATGATTAAATGATGATGGCATCCTCTTGGGTAAAATATTCCGGAGGTAAAATAATCCCCCATTCGGATCTCCGGGTGGGGACTACTCAAGAGGATGTCGTTATCAGGAGAAAGAAAACTGGCGTTCTACAGATCGGAGCGTGGAATGTCAGATCCCTTAATCGGGGAGGTAGGTTGCAAAATTTAAAAAGGGAAATGGATAGGTTAAAGTTAGATATAGTGGGGATTAGTGAAGTTCGGTGGCAGGAGGAACAAGACTTTTGATCAGGTGATTACAGGGTTATAAATACAAAATCAAATAGGGGTAATGCAGGAGTAGGTTTAATAATGAATAAAAAAATAGGAGTGCGGGTTAGCTACTACAAACAGCATAGTGAATGCATTATTGTGGCCAAGATAGACACAAAGCCCATGCCTATTACAGTAGTACAAGTTTATATGCCAACTAGCTCTGCAGATGATGAAGAAATTGATGAAATGTATGACGAGATAAAACAAATTATTCAGGTAGTGAAGGGTGACGAAAATTTAATAGTCATGGGTGACTGGAATTCGTCAGTAGGAAAAGGGAGAGAAGGAAACATAGTAGGTGAATATGGATTGGGGGGAAGAAATGAAAGAGGAAGCCGCCTGGCAGAATTTTGCACAGAGCATAACTTAATCATAGCTAAGATTTGGTACAAGAATCATAAAAGAAGGTTGTATACCTGGAAGAATCCTGGAGATACTAAAAGGTTTCAGATAGATTATATAATGGTAAGACAGAGATTTAGGAACCAGGTTTTAAATTGTAAGACATTTCCAGGGGCAGATGTGGATTCTGCAGATTGAAACTGAAGAAACTGCAAAAAGGTGGGAATTTAAGGAGATGGGACCTGGATAAACTGACTAAACAAGAGGTTGTAGAGAGTTTCAAGGAGAGCATAAGGGAATAATTGACAGGAATGGGGAAAAGAAATACAGTAGAAGAAGAATGGGTAGCTCTCAGGGATGAAGTAGTGAAGGCAGCAGAGGATCAAGTAGGTAAAAAGACGAGGGCTAGTAGAAATCCTTGGGTAACAGAAGAAATATCGAATTTAATTGATGAAAGGAGAAAATATAAAAATGCAGTAAATGAAGCAGGCAAAAAGGAATACAAACGTCTCAAAAATGAGATCGACAGGAAGTGCAAAATGGCTAAGCAGGGATGGTTAGAGGACAAATGTAAGGATGTAGAGGCTTGTCTCACTAGGGGTAAGATAGATACTGCCTTCAGGAAAATTAAAGAGACCTTTGGAGGAAAGAGAACCACTTGTATGAATATCAAGAGCTCAGATGGCAACCCAGTTCTAAGCAAAGAAGGGAAGGCAGAAAGGTGGAAGGAGTATATAGAGGGTTTATACCAGCGCAATGTACTCGAGGACAATATTATGGAAATGGAAGAGGATGTAGATGAAGATGAAATGGGAGATAAGATACTGCATGAAGAGTTTGACAGAGCACTGAAAGACCTGAGTTGAAACAAGGCCCCGGGAGTAGACAACATTCCATTAGAACTACTGATGGCCTTGGGAGAGACAGTCATGACAAAACTCTACCATCCAGTGAGCAAGATGTATGAGACAGGTGAAATACCCACAGACTTCAAGATGAATATAATAATTCCAATCCCAAAGAAAGCAGGTGTTGACAGATGTGAAAATTACCGAACTATCAGTTTAATAAGTCACAGCTGCAAAATACTAATGCGAATTCTTTACAGACAAATGGAAAAACTAGTAGAAGCGAACCTCGGGGAAGATCAGTTTGGATTCTGTAGAAATGTTAGAACACGTGAGGCAATACTAACCTTACGACTTATCTAAGAAGAAAGATTAAGAAAAGGCAAACCTACATTTCTAGCATTTGTAGACTTAGAGAAAGCTTTTGACAACGTTAACTGGAATACTCTCTTTCAAATTCTGAAGGTGGCAGGGGTAAAATACAGGGAGCGAAAGGCTATTGACAATTTGTACAGAAACCAGATGGCAGTTATAAGAGTCGAGGGACATGAAAGGGAAGCAGTGGTTGGGAAAGGAGTGAGACAGGGTTGTAGCCTCTCCCCGATGTTATTCAAGCTGTATATTGAGCAAGCAGTAAAGGAAACAAAAGAAAAATTCGGAGTAGGTATTAAAATTCATGGAGAAGAAGTAAAAACTTTGAGGTTCGCCAATGACATTGTAATTCTGTCAGAGACAGCAAAGGACTTGGAAGAGCAGTTGAACGGAATGGACAGTGTCTTGAAAGGAGGATATAAGATGAACATCAACTAAAGCAAAACAAGGATAATGGAATGTAGTCAAATTAAATCGGGTGATGCTGAGGGGATTAGATTAGGAAATGAGACACTTAAAGTAGTAAAGGAGTTTTGCTATTTAGGGAGTAAAATAACTGATGATGGTCAAAGTAGAGAGGATATAAAATGTAGACTGGCAATGGCAAGGAAAGTGTTTCTGAAGAAGAGAAATTTGTTAACATCGAGTATAGATATAAGTGTCAGGAAGTCGTTTCTGAAAGTATTTGTATGGAGTGTAGCCATGTACGGAAGTGAAACATGGACGATAACCAGTTTGGACAAGAAGAGAATAGAAGCTTTCGAAATGTGGTGCTACAGAAGAATGCTGAAGATAAGGTGGGTAGATCACGTAACTAATGAGGAGGTATTGAATAGGATTGGGGAGAAGAGAAGTTTGTGACACAACTTGACTAGAAGAAGGGATCGGTTGGTAGGACATGTTTTGAGGCATCAAGGGATCACAAATTTAGCATTGGAGGGCAGTGTGGAGGGTAAAAATCGTAGAGGGAAACCAAGAGATCAATACACTAAGCAGATTCAGAAGGATGTAGGTTGCAGTAGGTACTGGGAGATGAAGAAGCTTGCACAGGATAGAGTAGCATGGAGAGCTGCATCAAACCAGTCTCAGGACTGAAGACCACAACAACAACACAACGTATTGAAGCACAGGCCATTCCTGGTGAAACCCCATCTATTGATAGACTGTCGTTTGTCAATGTCATTTGATCTCTTATTAATTTTGACAAACTAGTCGGTTTACGGGACAATGATATTGAACTCCAGAACCTACATCAGGACTCTTCCACTTCCCTACAGATAGTTTCTTGGAACCTATCAGACTTGGTCAGGCCATTACAGTGTGATACGTCTATGGGCACCACTCAGCCTATTTTTGTATACAAATACTACCCTCCTGCTTTACATAATCTTTCACACCCTGGCACTAAGCGTACTGTGTGGCTCATCATGGAATGCTTTGGGTGGCCAGGTGTGGAGAAGGACTGCCATATGTGGGCTCTCGCCTGTGTGCCATGTCAGCACAGCAAAGTTGGCATTCATATGCAGTCTCAGCTAGGCTGGTTTGACGTCCCTAGAGGCTGTTACTGGCATGTGCACCTACATATCATTGGGCCATTACCTGTGTCTAAAGGTTTCAGATATATCTTGTCAATTATTGATCACATTACACAGTAGCTAGAGGCAATCCCTCTTGCAGATGTTACGGTGGATTCTGTAGCACGAGCATTTGTATCTTCCTGGATAGCTACATTTAGATGCCCTACTTCCATCACCACCAATCAGGACAGACAGTTTGATTGACTGTTAGTTAACAAACTCTGCCTGCTCTGTGGTGTGGATAAATCTTGCACTATAGCATACTACCCTCAGAGTAACAGGCTCATTGAACATTGGCAAAGGACACTGAAAGCAGCTCTCATGTGCCACGGCAGTGAATGGTTCAGTGCCCTCCCCTGGGTCATCTTAGGAATCCACATAGCTTATAAGGCACACCTCCAGGCATCACTTGTTGAGGTCCTGTATGGTGAGACATTAGTCCTCCCAGGTGAGTTCATTGAGAATGCTGCAACTGTGGACCTGTCTGATTCCCTTCTCTTTTCGCACATGTTCAGTCACACATACGTGCTATCCGTATAGCTCCCCATGACCATAGGCTTACCCCAGAAATTTTCTCCTACTTGGTCCTGGACTCAGGCGAGTTTATTATGTTATGGAATGATATGTTATAATGATACAGCCTCCCCCAGAACTCATACGAAATGTCCGATACCACCTTTTTTTTAATATATGCATCCGGATAGTTATCGGACAATTCAGTGCTTCCTAAGGCCTTGTATGTGTGTCTTTATCATTCTCTCCTACTTGATAAAAAACTTGATATTCATTGCGAAGCTGTGTGGAATAATTCTGGAAGGATGTGCATTGTCATAATTATCGGTGGATTGTTGTCATTGATATAATTATGTACATATACTAAATTAAGTAACTAATCAAGAAATTGAAGTAATAAGTCCTTAGGAATAAATAACTATAGACGGCAGGGATGTTAAAATGAAAAATCAATGCTTCTAATTAACAAAATGGTAATCTAAAAATCCAGTGACAGTGGACCTCACTATCTTGAGAAACAGCTTAAAAGTTATTACCAAGCAATTTATTATGATTTGTTATTTATTTTTATGTCTTCCTCTGTAATTAATATTATTTGTAATTACATTTCTAACTAACTCTCCAATTGTTTACATCTCACAGTTTTCCAATTTCCAGTATTTGAGGCCTTATTTGTGCATTTTATGTATGTAATCGGTTAAAGCATGAGCTCTGCACTACCACTGAATATTAGTAACCAGATCCAAACTGTAATTAATTATGTAACTAAAATAATATGAGAGACATTATTGTAATTTATGTTCAGAATGATTTTCTTATGGAAAACTAAAGATATTACTATAAAAGATTGTCATTCAATATTGTATTTTATACCTTATTCAGCTGTAACATCAGTTTCTTTACATTTTGTAAATTTTAATTGTAACATCAAAATTGTACAAAATTAATAATGCTTTATTTTGGAAGCTATTGTTAAAATTCTATATAAAGTGATGCAGCAATGCTGCGACGAGTCAGTTTTGAAGTTACTTTTCGAAGTCAAAGAAATCAGTGAAGTCTGCCTGTGTTTTGTTTACATGATGAGTGTGCAGTTTGGATGTCAATTAATGTGAATAAATTTTGTGAAGCATGAAAATTTTGCATTCATTCATCAATGGGCCAGGCAGAAGAAACTTATGTTAAGTAACTTTCAACATGAATTATTACAATGTCCAACTGGCACTACAGCCACCTTAGTCTGGTCTGCAGCAGATATTGGCATGCACAGTTAGTACTATGGACATCCTCACCAACAGCTAGCAACAGACACTTTCACTTCACTTTGTTAAACTGGCTTGGATGAGTGAGGCATCTGTCCCACCACAACCTTTGAGGTCGAGTTCCCCACTGAACCAGTACATACTACCCATCTGTCTGTGCACCAGCCTGACCTTGTGTGTGTTGAGCCTATACACATCAGTCACTCAGTAGTTGCAAGTGATAACCCCCCTCCCTTGTCCCACTCAGACTCTCCATGTGACGATCTGCTGCCTCAGGTTCAAAAACACATTGCGTGTGACATTCCATCATTGCAAGTGCTGTTACCTGCTGTTCCCCCTATGTGTACCCTAGTGCTTCTCATGAGCTACAGTTTTCCCCCCACCACCTTCCCCCACATCACCCCTTCTCCTACAGCACCATCTATGATTACCATTGATGAGATTTGCTTTTCCATCAACACTTCTAAGTGCCCGAGATACGAGTTTTCCTTACTGCTTCAGGAAGGATCACTCTTCATCCTCTGTGTGATGGGCACTTCACCCGAGGCCAGACCCACTTCGTGTACAACCACAATATGCATAGTTTCCATTCCAGATGAGATGGATGCAGCTGAAATTACAGTGACTCTCAGCATCAATGGGATGCTCAAGACACTCGTCCCCCTCTTCATAACTTCTCTGACACTGTCACCTCCCATGAAGGTACAGTTTACTCATGCAGGGCGATTGGTTGATCCTCCTTATGGATGGAGGACTATACCTTTTCTAGTTCACCCTGCAAGTGCCTCCCCAACTCCACGAGAAATGGTCCACCCATGCCTTCCAACTCGGACAACCCACGGCGTGGGTGGCCGTGCTGCTTTACAATCACTAAAAACCTGTCGAGCAGCCCTCAACACCTCTGTGTTTGACAGCACCCACTTCCTGTCCCCAGTGCTCCACATTCCTTGGAGGGGGGGGGGGGAGGGGGGGGGGATTTAGTGAGTGTTGGAAGTTTGGTGTTGACTATGTTTGTATTCAAGTACTGTATGTTATTTCCTGGTTATTGTGCATGGATAAAGATTGTTGAATTGCATGCACATCAAAGGGCAACCAATCAGGGATACCAGTTAGTTATTGATCATGACATTCCAGTTTATGTATTGCAATACTGAATGGATTATTTACACCATGATAGGCTGACACATCTAAAAGTGTGCACTTAGAGTACATTAGAGTAATTATCAAAAACAATAAAAAAATTGTTACTTCTAAGGTCTCTCTATTTAGTTAGTATATATTGTGATAGTCATTTGAAAGAACAACAAATCTCAATTCCTTCTAAAGTGTTCATTAAACTCCCTTTCTCTCTCTATGGAGCACCTTAAAGGTTCCTCAACACAGCTGCTGTTATGACTGCAGTTTTACAGATGTGCTCTAAATGAGGATTTGTGTTCTCTCTCAATCTGGTGCAAAAACATCTACCTGTTTGTCCCACATAGAAACTTTCATGTCCACCACATTTGATTATGTTAATTCCCAATTTTGTGAATGGTTTGGTTTTGTGGGTGGTGTGTCTGACTGTTGTTCTAATGCTGCTGATCATGCACAACCTGTTTCATACATTTTTTCTACGAAAATTATGGGCTATTCTTCATCATTTGGCGCCATTATAGGGAAAATAAATGACTTTTACTTTTCCTGGTTCTACTTCTCATGTTAATGTTATTTCTTTTTATACATTGTTATTTTTGTTGTCTAATTGTATAGTAAACATTTTGTTCACCATATCATCACTGTAGCTTTTGTGAGGGAAATGGTGGTGTGGGTGGGGAATGCTGTGCTTTGTCAGCTGTAATGGAGCATTGGAATATGCAACACCATGTTATGTATGTTGTTATAAAACAAATTCTGTCACAGAAGTGCAGCTTGCCTGTCAACAACAGTTCAATACTGGCTGACAGAGTCATGTACAAACCTGCAATACCTTATTGGCTTGAGTGAAGAAATTGGAAGAAAATGGTAGTATGTTAGACATGGAGCATGGAGCTCCACAAACAGAGACAACAGAGAACCTGCAGGAAGTGAGGGAAGCTTTTGAATGAAGTTCTCACCATTCATCATGGCAGCAATCTCACATTTTAGGAATAAGTTTAAATCTTATGCTGAAAAGGATACAATTTCACCCTTACAAACTGTGAGTTGTGGAGCAAATTAAGAAATGAGACAAGGAATCACCATGAGTAGTTTGTTAAAAAGAGAGAAAATTTCACCCTCACAAATTGAAAGTTGCGGAAAAAAAAAAAGAGGAAAGAAAGAAAGACATGCTTTCTGCACCACCATGCATGGTTTGTTACAGGAAAACCCAGACATTCTCAGTAATTTGTTATTGACTGATGAAGCACATTTTCATGTTTCTGATTTGGTAAACAAACAGGGTATGCAACATTTGTCACCAGTGAATCCTAAGAAACAGCGTGGAAAGCTCTTACACTCTTCTAAAGTGATGGTTTGATGTAGAATAAATGCTTTTGCAACTGTAGGACCAAATTTCTTTGAAGGTGACAATGAACAATCAGTATTGACACAGAACATAATGTGACTATTTTGGAAGGCTTTGCTGAAAAAAAGTTATGACAGCTGGGCATTGACCTCAAAAACCTGTATTTCCAGCAGAATGAAGCAACAGCCCACACCATGCAAAACTGTATGGCTGTAGACTGTAAAACTTTCTGAAATGTTATTTCTCATTTCAGTGAAAACATTTGGCCAACTCAGTCACCTGAACTCAGTGTACCAAATTGTTTTTCTGTGGGAGTTCCTGAAAAACCCTATGTTCCACAGGCATATCATGGGTATTCAAGAAATCAAGCAAGTATTGGTGACAAAGTTACAGTCATTGATAAGGACCTATGGAAGTACATGTACAACAACTTCAAGAACACCCAACAGTAATTTAAGATCACAAAATTTACACTACAAAAGTTGTTTCTAGTCTGAAATCATGAGAAAATCATTACAAAATGCAACATAGTAACATTTTGTAACTACTGTGTAGTACATTTATTATATGTACAAAAAGAAATATGTATTACAAGTGACTGAAGATGCTTCATAAATAAAAGAAGTGAAACACATATAGCAATAAAAAAACTGCCTTTTATAGTGGTTGGGGGGAGAGATAATGTGAATTGTTCAGAGCTGAAGTAATTATTGTTTAGCTGAACCAGAAATCATATGCCCAGATTTGGATGCAGGTATGGATGTGTTCATGTTAAGAATGTTGTGGCAGTTCTGGAACATTCATTCACTGTTAATTCCTTTGAGTTTTAATGAGCAGCTTCATGTTTATCTAGTCTCCTCATTGATGTAGAACAATGCCAGCATGGCTGTGGCGGCTGTTCTCTCTTCATTTTGACTTCTTCTCTCAAAAGGTCCATTTAAAAATGCAAGTCCTCGTTGCATTGGGAGGTTGAGATTAGCACATAGCTAGGTAGGAGAATGAAAACTTGCAACTTCCAATTATTACAACTTTTAATTAACACCATACTGGGAGAGCTCAACTACATAAGTCTTGATAGCACCAGCTCAAAAGAACAACAGACACTGTGATTGGTGAAAAAAAACCAAGATACATAAAATAACTGATAGTTTAGCATTTAGTTTTCAGTTAGCTTACTCAGATAATCACACCTCCTTACAATATCTTTTCCACATGGGGATGGCATGAGTAAGAATCATTACAAATATTGTAATGATGTATGTATAGCCCATCTAAAGAACCTACATAACTGACCCCTCACTGTATACTTGTGTAATCCATATCACTGGACGTCAGTATATATATCTAAAAACAAAGATGATGTGACTTACCAAATGAAAGTGCTGGCAGGTCGATAGACACACAAACAAACACAAACATACACACAAAATTCTAGCTTTCGCAACCAACGGTTGCTTCGTCAGGAAAGAGGGAAGGTGAGGGAAAGATGAAAGGATGTGGGTTTTAAGGGAGAGGGTAAGGAGTCATTCCAATTCCGGGAGCGGAAAGACTTACCTTAGGGGGAAAAAAGGACGGGTATACACTCGCACACACACATATCCATCCACACATATACAGACACAAGCAGACATATTCAATGTCTCCGGCTATCAGATGCCTTTGTTCCCACCACATGTGCCCTCCCTCATTGACGGTGCAGTTACCTCTTACGGATCTCCGTGCAGCGAGGGACCAATGCTGATTTCTGCAAATGCTTTATTGGACAACCTACCACCGCCAGGACAACGATTCGCCACACCGCAATCTGTGCAGTACCATGCGGATTCCTGCCACTTGGCTGGAACCGCTTTGTTCACAGGTCAACCTCCTCAGCATCCGACCATGCCCACACCTGCCTCAGTTTGGCATCAGCACATGCCTTCCTGCTTCGATACCTTGGCCAGCAACAGGATCAATAGCTTGTTATCTGTGCCTGACCTCCATCTCCGTCCCACTGCTACACCTCAGTGTTTTGTGCCACGACATTCACCTTACCCACGCACCGTATTGAGTGGAGTGACTATGAACAATGAACATTCACACACTCCGTATGACGCTTGACATCGTTTTCCACACTGCGCTTCTGGACAGCCCGCACCTCCGCAGCCTTCCTGCAACACAGGTGGCTCCAGCTCTGATCGTACGTCAAGCTTTCTGCTGACTAGCACGCGTATTCAAACTCTGAACTCTTTCTCACCTGTCACCTGCCAGCGACTCCCGCCATAAGGTTCACATCCTGAAATCTCTGGACATTTGCGAATATGTCATGCTCCAGGATGACACTGTCCGTGCTCCCCTCCAACCTCCATATACCAGCCCGTACCAAGTTCTCCGGCGCTCAGGCAATGCCTATGACATCCAGATAAAAGATTCAGCTGGTACAGGCTCTCTCAACAGACTCAAACCTGCTAATGTCGAGCCCGCTTCTACCCCCATTCCACTTACTGTCGTGACTCACGACGCTCCGACCACTCCCCCCACGTCGGACTTAAAACACTCAGTCAAGTGACTTCCAGCTCCAATCGTTGAGCTCTTCTCCAACCTTGCCCTGTACTCTGGTCTCACGCACTCTGTCGAGTGATCACAGGCTCCCCATGTCGAGCTTACCTATGATCATGCCCTCGCCGCTGGGCCCTTCGCCGGTCCCTTCGACCTCTCCCCCATCACCTGCCTTGCCCTGTTGAGGTTTCTCACGCCCCCCCCCCCCCCCCCCCATCTTGAACGTGCCCTCACTCGAGGTATTTGTGCCTGTACCCCTGGACATAATCCATGACATGACATCTCTATAATACTATGCTATGACACACTGTTCGTCATGTGTTTCCCTTCATCCATTGCTCATGACACAACCTCCGCCATTCCATGCCACCTGGTGAAATGTGTTACCCTCTTGCCCGACGTCGTGTTCGCCATGCCCGCCGGAGACATCGTCGTCATCGCTCCTTTCCACCCGTAACCCGCCAGCCTCCCTGTTGCCGCATGACCAGCATGCCCAGTACAACACCTGCTGCGCTTCAACAACTTCCTTCACGACATCTACCGACACGGCTCCCCGAGACACTGTCGAGCTGACCGTGGTCCAGCTCCTGTGGACTAGTGGACCACCCCTGCCGATGCCATAGTGTCACACCCCCCCCCCCCCTCCCCCGCCCTGAGCTCTCAAGAGTACTCCGTACTGCGGGGGGGCTATGTGGCACCGATGAGGTCAACACCAACGTCGATCTGAGTATTGTCTTTGAACTAAACTAAGGTTATCTTTGCTCTCTTCGGCCGTAGCAGTTCTTTGTAAGCCTTGCTTGTGTAAAGAGGTGAATAAATGAACTACTGTTAAAATGGTATTGTTTGGTGTAACCAACCCGAACTTCCACCTCAGGCTCAAGGTGTCTCCAATGCCTTTATGTGTTTCCATATGCTCTCTGTGTTAGAATGCCTTGTCGATACCAGAGCCCAATGAGGATATAAGTGTTCATTCCTGCTCAGCACTGGCACACATGTTTTACAGGAACACACATAAAATTATGGGTTTCAAACCTTCCAAGATGTTTGTAGCACATTTAGTGTTATTATTTCACATATGCAGTCCTGGAAAACACATTCAACTTTACATTGTGTCATAGTTTTCAGATATCATCATTGTTACAATAGCCTAAGCATTTACACTGTAAAATATATTGACATGCCGGATTTGCATATTTCTTACTCCATACCTACAAATTTTCATATGGCATTCACATTTCTTTACATAACTATTGCACAATCATTTACATAAACACTGTACAGGAATTATTGATACAAGACTGTTAATATTACATACAAATTCTTGTGCTTTTATGTCACATAACATCTTTCAGTTTTTACATTATCATTTTTATCATATTTTACTCTTTGACATAACCCTTTTGAATATTCATTTGTGAACACACTGTATTTATAGTCTCATCTTACTTTAACATAACACTGTTTGTCTTTTTTTAAATCTCATTTCCCAGTATTGACAAAATATTTGCATACAGCGTTATCACATGATATGCATGAGTTTTGTGTTCATACATCATACCTGATGCAAGTATCCATCATTGCAGATACTGAGGAAAGAATGTTTTACAATGTGAAACAGTGGTAAGCCTACTTAACTACGTTTAGCTATGCCTCTGACAAATTTACTAGGATGTGTCTACTGGTCTACATGAAATGCTATGGACAGGAAGAAGCTTTCATTTTTGCTCTACTAGTGCAATCTTTGGATCATTATGAGAGAATTATTGAGTACATCATTTCATGACTATCTATTTTTGTTAATTCACTTACTTCATGTTTACTATCTATGGATACATTCTGACAGTTCAGTATTGTGTTATACAGGTGTCATCATCAAGGGTAAACAGTGTACTTCACTGTTTGTGACTTATACTTATTTTTGCTACATGGTATCACTCTTGTGTACTCTGCTGTGCATGAATATGTCTCTATGAGAATGCTGCCAATGAACAAGTGTTAAAAAAATGTTGAGAGAAACTGTGTTCATGTGCAAGTAAACTATAATAACTCTTGCTTGGCACTCTTCTCAATCACATGGACTTCTAATGCTTGGTCTGACCCCTTTTCATTCGGTAACAGAAAACCTAAGTTCAGCCTTGTGACGTTAGCCTGATTTATTTCTTTGTTGATAGTCCTCGGTGTCAATGTACTTCATTCTTATACTGGCTGAAAAATGGGGGATGGAAGTTCAGCGCTGACTACTGTAAATAATGTAGCTGACAGTCACACAGTTGTGTTTCACAGTTCTTTACTTTCAGTTCCAACTGCCAATATTACACGATTATATTCCCAGTTCACTACTGGTTAACTTTTGATAAGCCTCATTTACGCATCAGCATACTGCTGCAATAGTTTGCTGTTGAATATCTATGAGCAGTAAATACCTAACAACATAGTTCACTATTTCCCAAATAAACTGAACAGACATTGTCATTGCTTTAACACACATCCTGTTGGTGTTAAGCTAATTCCACTACATTATTATGACTCTAACTGATACACATTTCCTGTCTGAATATCAGCTGTGGACTGACTCTCTTGGACCAAAAATTGGGCCTTTATATATCCTCACAATAATAGGTACCGAAACTATACATTGTTTGAGGTTTAAGTTACAGAAATTACAGTTAAAACATAACTCACTCAATTAACTGAATATATAGAAATATGTCTCCTTTTAAACAGTTACTTCTACCAAAAAGATTAGTCCAAATTATTTGTTTAAATAATGAAATGAACAGGTGTAGTTATACAAACAATACTTTTGACAAACCTGGTAATTGTTTTGGAATTAATTAAGGGCTGACTTTGCTAATATGTTTTTGAATAGAGCCAAACAAATACTTAAAAAATCCTAGTAGTTCTTCTTCCAAATGTTTATAATTAGTACAGAATTTATATTTGATTATAAGCCAAAAATAGGGTTTAAGTCACAAAACAATTGCTGATTTCACCCTATAACAAAAGATATTAACTAGGAATAGTCAAAATAAATTAGGAAATTGATAACAGACAAAACTAAGCACAAAATTAGATCTGTTGGTATATTCTTTAAGACTGGGGGCCAACCTTTCTCTTTTACAACAATGAAGATTATACTCATGTATGTTAATAGTAATTAGTCAAAAATAAAAATAAAATGAATTTAAGGAGGCAGATGGCAAAACGAGGGAGGAAGCAAAAAGATCCCAGTGTGCTTCGTCACAATTTTCTATACATCTGGGGTACTGTTGTTTTTCATACACACATTCACACCATCACACTAATACATATAATTATTTATTTTTAGTGCAGCCCTTATGTTTTGGTACCAAACACGTAACTATTTTATCCCCTATTTTACCCAGGATGTGACTCTGCATCATTCACTGGAAAGATACTTATATATTAACTTAAACCTAAGTGCATAGTTGCTTGCTGGCTAATAATGTATCACATTTTCAGTATTCATATAGTCAATTTCAGTTCATTATTTATCAGTTTTTTATGAGTTGTAAGAGTAAACATGTTTTTACTGTGTTTGTCATTTTGATTTACCTTTTTGCACCTGGAAAGAAAAGTTTTGTTGTAGGTGGGACACAGTTGTATATCTCATAGGATATTCAGGATCTAGTTTATTATATTCCTTCAATCCTCATGAAGATATCCCCATTTATGTATCATGTAAATAGCCATTTGTATAAATGTAAATAGCTTGTTCATAGTATCATAGTATTTAGCCGGTTGTCTGTAGATAGTTTTTACTTTCTCCTCTCTATGTATGTATTCCTTAGCTTAATTCTTCCTAATTTTTTAATCTTAGTTTAGTTCTGCAGCATAGGCATTTTATTTCCTAGTAGTCAATTCATATTATGAAGTTTCCTCTACCTGTACATTGCTTGGCATTTCTTTGCTAAAGTACGATAGTCATCCGGCAGTGATTTGTTGTCTTACACTATGCTGTGCACAAGCATGACGTTTGTCAACCTTAAAGTTAGCTACAACACGTGTGCAGTTCTGTCCTCGCTCCACTTCACCACTTAAATGCGCTGTGTCTCAATCGCGTATCTACTGGTGTTTAAACAATACAGTGTCCAATTTAATAATTTCTCATGGTCAGTGAGAGTAATGTTTTCTGAGCTTCTTTGAGTCACAAACATACAGTGAAAATTTTATGTAGATAAAACATACATCCTAATAAGGCATCAAACATGAAGTAGACAAAATGAAATCTTTCCTTAATATTAAACATCATTTTTAATATATTTATTCAAGTGGACAGTATGTCATCTCCTATATACACTTATCAAGCAATGGAAAATCCAAAATGGAATGTAACAATATTGTGAAAAGGAAAATTGCCACTCACCATATAACAGAGATACTGAGTTGCAGATAGGCACAACAAAAAGACTGTCACAAATACAGCTTTCAGCCAACAAGGCCTTTGTCAAAATTATATGACAAACACACACATACACACTCATGAAAATACAACTCACACACACAACTGCAGTCTCGGGCAATTGAGGAGTCTTTTTGTTGTACCTATCTGTGACTCAGCATCTCTGCTATATGGTGAGTAGCAACTTTCCTTTCCGTATATACACTTACATACATTGCTCCAAGCAATGCTTTATCAGTGTCAAATTATGTTCAGTATACAAATTCACATAAATCTTTGTGTGGGTAGAGCCATTCTTCCTAACCACTGTTTAAGTATACTAACTTATAGGCTTCTGGGTGAGGGATTTTTGATATAACAAATGGGACTGTGTACAGCAGTTGCCACTTGTGATTCATCTTACCACACTTTTTCTTCAGAAGAGCTTCTTTAGTGTTGTCAAACTCAATTTAGCATTGTTTGGTCCATAATCAGGGATGGTTTTATCATAGAATGTTCAATAGAGCAAAACTATTTAAAAGCAGCTGTGGTATAAATTTTCTGAAGAAAGATACTAATCCAAGATATCCCTTCAACTGTTTCTTATTTTGAGGTATGGGGCAGTGTATGATAGCATCGGAATTCTTAGGGTCTGGAGGTAGGCCTTGAAGTAATATTATGTGTGCAAAGAATTTACTCCTTTCCTTACCGAAATGTGACCTCATTAGATTGTGACCTCATATTCTGAAAACCTATACAAGACTTGAGCCAAGAGCATTAAGTGTTCTGACCATATGGGGTAACAATCAGTAAACCATCAACATACACAGTGAATCTACTTAACAATTCAAGTCCTAAGACTCAATATAAGGAGCAGAAATAAATACTCTTGCACTGTCATTTAAATCAAAAGGGAGAACCAGAACTCATAGCTTCTGCCCCCACATACAATGGCAGTGTACTTACGGCCATCTTCATTAGTGCAATCTGCCAGTACAAGGTCAGAGATCTATTATGGTGAGGTACTTAATGTTATTGAGTTGCAGACATTGTTCTTCCAGGTTATCAGGCTGTGTCCTGATGGGAACAATAATTTAATGTATTCCTCATACCAAAATGTGGCTACATTATGGAGATAAGGGTGGTTGTATTATCTCCCAGTTTAGCATTCCATTGATCTCTTTCCTCATAGCTTCCTTCTTGGCCCATGGAATGAGGTAAGGCAAAAAGTAAAAGGTTTCATGTGGGTACACCTCCATTTCATATTTGTATCCTTTGATTACATCAGGAATCATTCAAAAACATGTGAATAATGTACGAAAAGCTCCTGCACTTCTTCCTTTTGTTCTTCTGTAAGACATGCTGACTCACTTACTTTGGTGTGCAGGATCTCAGTGCCTTTTTCCTCTTCCTGTGGTTGTTCAATTCTCTGTGTGTTTACAAACATGATTGTAGGATAGAAGAATTGTGAACAAATGTCAATGGCATGTTTTGGTTTCCTTTCCCTGGTATTTGACTTGAATAGGTTTACTGAATATTGTTAGCCGGTCACAATAAAACGACGCTTTTCAACACAAGAAAAATGCATTGTAAAGAGCAGCTATCAATTTGAATGGGAATCCATGTCTGCAAATTTATGCCTTTAGACTTACATCCTACAGCTTTATGGATTCTATTGTTTTGGACTGGTAGCATTGGTATGTGTCCTCGTTTTTTTAATTGATCAAACAGATCCTGTGGAATTATATTCCTGGTAGCTTCAGCGTCCAGTACTATAGGTACTGTCGTGGCAGCTTCTGCCATCTAATGTATCAGGATGACCGTATGTAGTGGGAAGACATCAAGTGCAGTGGGTGGGTGCCAGGAGTTTCCGTATTGAAACTCGCCCGAACCTTCCAAATGATTTATTTGTTTTCACTACAGTGTCCGTTCACCTCGGTCTGTGTCACAGGGCCCCACAATCCTGAGGAAGCATCCCAGCGGCCTGTGCAACGCAGTGCCATGTCATGGAGGCCTTGGCTGGCCCGCTGAGTTCCAGTGATGTCAGGATGGCTGTGCCAGCAGCCGACTCAGCGCTGCTCAGTGTGAGTCGCGGGACTCCAGCTGCGTTCTTCTCCTCACCAGTGTGGCTGAGATCATGGCGACAAACAAGTTCCCACTATCCAGCATCCGAATCTGTGGCCCTCACCTCGGGAAGTCACCGGCATGTGCCGGGAGCTGAGATGACTGCCCACAGTAGCGAGCCAAAGAGAGGCCTGTCGCTGGCTGGCTGCGGACACGGTGCCAGCCTCAAAGGGTCGAACCAACTACCCACCGTGGACTGGGATGCTGGCAACCCATCTGTTGCTGCATGTAGCTCAGTGTTGTGATACACCGTGCCCTCCAGGAGAGCTGCCACAATTGAATGAATCTCATTAGACAACGGCACCTATTTATACTCCGCTGTGCACCTCGAAGATGTTGCTTGAACAGTCTATTCCTTTCCCCCTGAGCAAAAAATAACTTACTCATGCACGTGTCCCATATTTGTAGCTTCACAGATTTTCTTCCAACATGTCAGATGCTACACTTCCCTTTTCAGTCACCTGAGGACAGGGATCACCATCACCCTTCCTCCCTCTTCGAAAAGACTGCTGCCCCTAGCAAGCTCACAGTACTCACAAACACATACAACACATAAAAACACTATTCCTAATGATACTACACAAACACAATGATACATAACAAGAAAAAAAATAAATAAATACAAATATGCTACTACTTTCTAGATCGCAAAGCATACGGTACTTCATGCTGTCTCTATCTTCTTGGTTTTCTCTGTGCTTAGTACCTCTCTTCACTCTTTCTTTCTTCCATTTCCCTTCCTGTGACACACCTGAAATCACATCCGGGTAACCCTTAAACAGCCATAACCACCCAATGTACTCGCCCAATGTCAGTCTAGTTGGCAGCTGAAGCTTAACATTAACGGGAGATGTGGTTTCAACAACTTGGTATGGCCCTTGATGCCTCGTGAGGAACTACTACGTTTTCCCTTTTTGCATATCGACTACCACTGGCAGATCTATAAACACACAAAATGATTAATTTCTTGGTGATATCAAGTTCTGTTAATTCAGTAGCTGATGTTACAAAGTGTTTGTCTTCACTTAGTGTACTGAGGTCATGTCTTGATTTGAACTGTGTTCCTTTACTGATATAAATCCATGGTCCTCCACCCCTTGCAGTAGTTCTGCAGTAAGAGTTTGTCTTTTCATACAATGATAATACTACATGTTGGATTTCTGTGTGTCTACACCAGTGGTCAGTAATACAAACTACTGTGCAGTTCAAAGATTGGAGCTCAAATTCTAATCGTTGTATTTTATTTTTTAATGATTGCATGTTTTGATGGAGGATTATTAAGTCTGTGAAATGCTCCATGTTACTCTTTCCAATGGTTTGTTTTTCTTTGTGACATCTGGTATGTGTGATATTTGAAGTGTTAAAATCTGTCTTGTGCATGATTGTTTCAGTATTTTTTTAAATTGTGGAGATACTCTTTAGGCAGGGGAACCTATTGTCTGGATTTATCGTAAAAAAGATCTACTTTGCCTTCCTATGACAACAGGTATTTGACCATGTGTGGCCTGAGATCAACCCCCTATACTTTCATGAATCAGCTGTACCAATCTTCCCTTCCCAGTCCTGTTTAGGTGTAGGCCATGCCTAGTGAAACCCCATCTGTTGATAGTCCCAACGGGCACCAGAGAAACATGAGCAAAGTTGGCTGCCCTCAGAGCCATCCCTAATCCCACATTGATTCACCTCACAGCTCCATCAAGGTGTGGTCATGAGTCAAGGAAGCTATCTCGTCCAGGCCACCACCTATGTAATATGACCCATCCCTGTCCAAACTGTTTTCCACCCCACCCACTATCACTACATGGTCCTCATTTGTAAAGTCCTAACATAAAGACCCTAGGTCCTCTATCACATGACTTTGCCTTGCATTTGGCTCGAAGATACTGGTGGCCTGGTACGCTGCCCCTAAACTTTCCTGTAACTGAGGGCCTACACCTCACCCATGGCTACTACCTAGCAGCAGCATTTTCTTCTTCCTAACACTTTGTACATTCCTAGGCTTCTTGGCCTTGGTTGAAGTGTGCTGCACATTTCCTGCTCCTCATTCTACCTGAGACTCTTCTCCACTTAACTCTGGCAGTGGTAGATACCTATTTTTGGTGTTGACAATTAAACTGTCAGATCGCGGTCCTGTTTCTTCCTTTCCTCCTACCATCTGCCAGTTCACCTCCACCCTCTTCCCCCTATCTCCCTTGATCCTTATCAGTTTCTTCATTGCTTTCTCCAACTGTGCCTGAAGGGCACAGATTTTCCTTTCCTGTTCCCCAATCAAAATGTTCCTACTGCATACTCTGCTTTTGCAGGAGAGAGCCTCTTCTGTTCTCCCAACATTCACCCCACTGCATCCCCCCCCCCCCCCCCCCCTCTAGTGAAAATATTTCCTACAAGATTGGCAGCAAGTCCCTCAGCTCACTACCCTATAACAGCTCCCACATTTCTCACTCATAGTCAGTTTCGGAGGAATAATTATGTTTAAAGAACGTTATCTGATGTGTTTGGTCAGGTTTTTAAACGTTTATATTTCAGAAAATTTAGGCCTAGCTCGCAAGTATCTACCTAATAAACAATACGAAATGTTTTGGTTAAATATGATTTAGAAACGTTTAATTACATTTTTATTGAGAGAATAGAAACTGATGAAACTAGTAGCTGTCTTTTTTAAACGAATTTTGCACTATCAAGAAAACTTGAATAGAATGTTTTGTGAATTTCGGTTTCTGTCACGATTATCTGGACATCAGATAAATAACAAGTTTTTTTCAAAAACAAGTTCAGCTGAGACGCTAAGATTCAGTTGTGTGACAAGAACAGACACTACAGCAAGTATAAGAAACAAAAAAATTTAAATTTGACACTATTTCCTCTTAAATAAGTTCTTTTAGCGGACACAGAAAATATCTGTGATCTCACTCGGCGGCCATCTTCAAAGGAATGTGGAAATATCCTAGAAGTTGACTGATCCCTTCGTTCACTCTTTAAACAGTTTGTTTCCCTATTTAAAGCTTTGTTACCAGCTTGAGTCTAAGGCACCACATACAGCAAATCCTGAATTATCTCCTGAGTTGTTGTTGCTCTTCTATCAGCAGACATTTTGCTTACTACTACCACCACAAGTACACAATATACCAATATGGAAAACAAAGGACAGGAGTAAAACACAACAAACCCCTCTGCTCACTACCCTATAACAGCTCCCACATTTCTCACTCATGGTCAGTTTCAGAGGAATAATTATGTTTAAAGAATGTTTTAAATTTGTCAGGGAGGTGAGTTAGGCTGTGTGTAAACAAAACATGACACAAAGGTCTTATGTGCGGTGGTTGTTGTTTTTGTACTGATTTAGAGATACAATGGCAGAAGACTGAATTTGTAATTACTGGAACATAATTTAGTGATAGTACATGCTGTTTTCTGTAAAGTTTTTGTTGTAGTTGGGTGGCTATATTGCTGAGATATTGATTGGCAATGTTTTCTACTTTTTCAGGCTCTTGTATTATAATACCACTGTGACAAAAGAGAATGTTTTTCTGTTTAGCATTTTTCCTATTTGTCCCCTGTTCAGTGACATTCCAGACTGCTTTTGTCTTGTTTTCTGCTTTGTCTATAATTTTATCATTATGAGACTTCTTTGCTGTTAGTATCACTTTTCTATTACTCTTTTGTATTATTTTGTATTATTTATATGTATAGGACACTTATGGAAGCTACACACTTTCATTTAGTTGCATATATGGAACACATCTCCATGAACTTCATGAGATATTGAAACAATGCACAGATGTAAATGGAGATCATCTCCCTTTTTTTTCAGATAATAATCTTGTAATCAGTGGCCAATAAACGGCATATTTTGTTATATTTATAGATACTTTTACTTATTTTCCCCCTGCATCTGTATATAATACGTGACTAGCTGAAAAATTTCAGTTGGCTGCTAGCCACCCTGATTTTAATATACGTAACTCTTTGAAAATTTATTTCTGTTGTAAATAGAGGTTTATGCTTCTGTTTGTCATTGAATGGAAAAAGGATTTCTTATGTATTTACAGGTGGCATGTAGTGTTGTGGATTATGTTGACAGTACAGGTTGGTTTCCCAAATATTCCAAATTTGTTTATGAGGGTCATTGACATTCTTTATCATCAAATCAAAAAAATTAATGGACCATTGTTTTTCTAGTTCCATTAGTAAACACAAAATTTGGATGTAGACTGTGAAAACCTACTTTTAATTTCAGCAGTTGAGCAATTAATGAGAATGAGAGTACTGTCTACAAGTTGCTGTTGTTGTGTTCTTGCAATTGAGTTTGATGCGGCTCTCCATGCTACTCTATCCTGTGCAAGCTTCTTCATCTCCCAGTACCTACTGCAACCTACATCCTTCTGAATCTGCTTAGTGTATTCATCTCTTGGTCTCCCTCTATGATTTTTACGCTCCACGCTGCCATCCAATTCTAAATTGGTGATCCCTTGATGCCTCAGAACATGACCTACCAACCGATCCCTGCTTCTAGTCAAGTTGTGCCACAAACTTCTCTTCTCCTCAGTCCTATTCAGTACTTCCTCATTAGTTATGTGATCTACCCATCTAATCTTCAGCATTCTTCTGTAGCACCACATTTCAAAAGCTTCTATTATCTTCTTGTCCAAACTATTTATTGTCCATGTTTCACTACCATACATGGCTACACTCCATACAAATACTTTCAAAAATGACTTCCTGACACTTAAATCTATACTCGATGTTAACAAATTTCTCTCCTTCAGAAACACTTTCCTTGCCATTGCCAGTCTACATATTATATCCTCTCTACTTTGATCGTCATCAGTTATTTTGCACCCCAAATAGCAAAACTCCTTTACTACTTTAAGTGTCTCATTTCCTTATCTAATTCCCTCAGCATCACCCTACTTAATTCGACTACATTCCATTATCCTCATTTTGCTTTTATTGACGTTCATCTTATATCCTCCTTTCAAGACACTATCCATTCTGTTCAACTGCTCTACCAAGTCCTTTGTTGCCTCTGACAGAATTACAATGTCATCGGCAAGCCTCAAAGTTTTATTTCTTCTCCATGGATTGTAATACCTACTCCAAATTTTTCTTTTGTTTCCTTCAATGCTTGCTCAATATACAGATTGAATAACATCAGGGAGAGACTACAACCCTGTCTCACTCCCTTCCCAACCACTGCTTCCCTTTCATGTCCCTCGACTCTTATAACTGCCATCTGGTTTCTGCACAAATTGTAAATAGCCTTTCACTCCCTGTGTTTTACCCCTGCCACCTTTAGAATTTGAAAGAGAGTATTCCAGTCAACATTGTCAAAAGCTTTCTCTAAGTTTACAAATGCTAGAAACATAGGTTTGCCCTTCCTTAATCTAGCTTCTAAGATATGTCGGAGGGTCAGTATTGCCTCACGTGTTCCAACATTTCTATGGAATCCAAACTGATCTTCCCCGAGGTTCGCTTCTACTAGTTTTTCCATTCATCTGTAAAGAATTCGCATTAGTATTTTGCAGCTGTGACTTATTAAACTGATAGTTCAGTAATTTTCACATCTGTCAACACCTGCTTTCTTTGGGATTGGAATTATTATATTCTTCTTGAAGTCTGTGGGTATTTCGCCTGTCTCATACATCTTGCTCACCAGATGGTAGAGTTTTGTCAGGACTGGCTCTCCCAAGGCCGTCAGTAGTTCTAAGGGAATGTTGTCTACTCCGGGGGCCTTGTTTCGACTCATGTCTTTCAGAGCTCTGTCAAACTCATCACGCAGTATCATATCTCCCATTTCATCTTCATCTACATCCTCTTCCATTTCCATTATATTGTCCTCAAGTACATCGTCCTTGTATAGACCCTCTATATACTCCTTCCACCTTTCTGCTTTCCCTTCTTTGCTTAGAACTGGGTTTCCATCTGAGCTCTTGATATTCATGCAAGTGGTTCTCTTTTCTCCAAAGGTCTCTTTAATTTTCCTGTAGGCAGTGTCTATTTTACCCCTAGTGAGAAAAACCTCTACATCCTTACATTTGTCCTCTAGCCATCCCTGCTTAGCCATTTTGCACTTCCTGTCGATCTCATGTTTGACACGTTTGTATTCCTTTTTGCCTGCTTCATTTACTGCATTTTTATATTTTCTCCTTTCATCAATTATATTCAATATATCTTCTGTTACCCCAAGATTTCTACTAGCCCTCGTCTTTTTACCTACTTGATCCTCTGCTGCCTTTACTACTTCATCCCTGAGAGCTACCCATTCTTCTTCTACTGTGTTTCTTTCCCCCATTCCTGTCAATTGTTCCCTTATGCTCTCCCTGAAACACTGCACAACCTCTGGTTTAGTCAGTTTATCCAGGTCCCATCTCCTTAAATTCCCACTGTCTACATATCTCTTCTAAAAATGAAATCTTGCTATTTATACTAGAACATTTTGGAAAGAATTGGTTCTGTATATGGCTTACAAAAATATCTAACCAGTATGCTAACAACACAACTTCCCATGGCAACATCATCTGGTTGTGAACATATATTTTCATCTTGGTATTTAAAATAATTGAAAAAGAAGATAAGTTATAGTAACTCAATAATTTTATCAGTTTTGGATGCTTCAGTTTCGTTTTCTTATTTTTGGTAGGTTCTTTTTGATAATGACAATGATTTATATTTTTACAATATTATCAAAAGGAAAGTTGCCTGAGACTACAGTTGTATTTGTGAGTTGTTTTTGCATGAGTGTATGTTGTGAAATTATTATTAAAAATTTTTATAATTGTGTAGGGTGAACTCATTCAACTGCTTTTTATCTGCTGCTGCCACAAGCACTATGTTCCTTCATGTCCACTGGAACTTGGTTTTTACACCAAGAATGACCGATACAAACATTATGTTTCAGAAACTTTATACTCTATCACATAATAATTGTTGAATTACTTTGACAAAACTCAGAAATACTGACATGCTTACAACACTGATGTACGTATTACTTAAGCAATTACATGCTTCATGCACAATTTCTCACAAGACACTGCCGTCCAGTGCCAACATGGCTGCTCCTTTATATATAAATCTGAACAACCCGAAGTATTGTTATAAAGGGATTTTTAGTAAAATTACAATTAAAACTATTGCCTCAAAATTAATGACATATTTCAGCAGTTGCACAGGCTCTTATAGAGCAATCAGATATACCAATGTTCAAGCATTTAAGATTTTGGTAGTGTGTAAATACTCAAAATATGAAATATTTACAATAGTTTCACCATTTTTATAAAATGCAAAAGATACATGGTTCGAAAAATGTCCTACCAATGTATATATTTCCAAGTCTCCCATTGAATGTGGCAAAATAGGTCATTTATTTATTATTGACAAAACACCTAAAGAACTGCCTATGTTTACACGCCACTTATAACATTTTCGCTAATTACATTTTAATTTTCTAATCAATTTTGATTCTCTCATTTGGTTTTTCATTTAGGAACCACAGACTTTAATTTGGATACTGTTTGAACACAAATCCATCTCAGTTTCAAAGAAATGACTTTGACCAATGTACTCAATCATTTGTTCCAGATTTCACCAAATTGCGTTAATCTTAAATATTCCTACGAATTAGAGGACTTACATCCTTCAATACAATTATAATTTATTAAACAGCTTGATTGTAACAATTTTATAAGTACAGGTTTACCTACACCACTACCTTTTGTTTACATCAGTGATTCCTGTTTATTTCAAATTGGCTCAAAAAATACGTGTTTTAAATGGGTTTCAATGGACTGTTACATCTCAGTGTGTGTTAGTGTGTGTGTGTGTCATCTATTTTTGATGGAGGCCTTGCTGGCTGAAAGCTTTATTTGTGACAGTCTTTTTATTGTGCTGTCTGTGACTCAGCATGTCTGCTATATGGTGAGAAACAATATTGTTACATTCCATCCTGGATTTTCTGTTGTTTGTTTTCTGTTTTTGACACATTAGTGAAAAGATTTAGTATAAAGAATTAGATGATTTTTCCTTCTAGAGATATTGGTTTGTTTTTAATTTGGGTAGCAATGTCAATGGCATTTTTAACTGTACAGTCTCTATCAAAAGTGTTGCATTTCTTTACCAGAGTATTAAGTTTCTTACCAATTCTGTATCTATGGCCACCAATATACTTCAACATAGGCTGTATGGGATATCTAGACTTATGCATCTTAGAATGAAGGCATAGCGCTGGCTAAGATTCAAGTAATTCTTGGCTCTGTCAAAGATTATTTAGGTTTGGAAAGTCTGGCATTAAAAATACCATGTGAGTGCAGGAAAATTTACATTGGCCAAACTATTCATACCATCAATGACAGGTGTATTGAACATCACCTTCATACGTGATTATTATGACCAGATAAATCTGCAGTGGCTGAGCTTTGCCTTACAGAGGGACACAGGCTGCTATATAATGAGACACAAGTAGTTGCAAATGCTTCGTGGTATTGGGATTGTGTTCTAAAAAAATCTGTCGAAATCAGACTAGCAAATAATATCATTAATCATGATAATGGATATCCACTAAGTAAAACATGGAATCCTGTTTTATCAGGCATGAAGAAACAATGGCATCTGAATTGGCTGGCTATGAATAGCCATTTGTAATGATATATCATTTTTGACAGTATTCCACGCCGGAGGTGCTGCAACTCTATTTCGCACCAGGGGGCAGCAGGAATGATTGAGCACATGCACACTGTATCTAGCACATGAGCTGTTGTACTTTTGAAGCATATAAAGTCGCAGTCATTTGTGACGGGAATCAGTTATCGGCGAGAGCAGTGTAGCGTTTCTCACCTGATGATGGCGGCCAGGTGGACCACTGAAATATTGTGCTCAGATGACAGTTTGATCCGGCTGAAACCCGACAAGAATTTGATATACCTGACATCCTGTTTTCCCCTTTTGCATCCTTTTGGTGAAGTTCCATATGTATTTTGGTGTATTTTTATGAAAATTACTGGACATAATTCTATGTTATTTACGAGATTTTTCAGATTTTTTCCACCACCATGGATCCTTGCTTGTTTCATCTGTGATCTGTGTTAATACAGAAAAGTTTCCTTATCATTAGTGAGATTCAAGTCCCACATACTGTTCCTGCATTGTTGCTTGGCTAATGGAAGCCCCCCCCCCCCCCCCCCCCCCCCCCCGAAGTGGTCTTTCCATCAATTTACCCATTTCTCTCACTGCCACTCCTCCTTCCATCATGACATCCACCTGTTCAAATTCCTCCAGTCCTTAGCCCTCACCAACATAGCCCCGCAAAACTATATCAGCCCAGCCCAAACCGCCTTACAGTATCTTGGAACCCATAACAAACATTGAAACTCTTGCCCTGCAGGAACTTCAGCAACATGCACAACACTACCTCAAAAAGCTCTCCATCCTGCTCACTTCCTACCTACAGTACCACTGTCCACCACCTCCACAACAACCTCCGAACCTTCCTCATGTTGCTCAAGTGTAGTAGGTCTCCCAGACATACTACACTTACCCCACCCTCCAAAACTCCCTCCTATCACCACACAGAATCCAGAACCTAAATAGACCTGTAAGGTAGTCATGAACATTTCCTCCAGCAGCCTTTGCCACACAAAAATATCAATCCTTTCAAAAGGCATCACCTTTTGCCCCTCTCCCAAAGTCAATCATGTAAAACTTGTTAAAAGATTTTCTCTCCTTCTCCCAGTCCCTACAGTGGAAACCCTAACAATCAGACTCAATCAAAGACTAATATTGAACCCTGCCTAAATCAGTTCATTCCTCCAGCCAACTGTGATCCACCCTCACTGACCTCAAATCACTGCCGTCTGTTAACTTTCCAGAATTTCTTAACCTCAAACACTGCCTCACTAACATTCCCAAAATCCCTCAATTTGGAAACTAACCTTACATCTGCAGAAATAACTGCAGTCCACCATCTAATAACTGATCCCAGCCTTACAATCCTACCTGCACACAAAGGCTCCACCACTGTTGTTTTGAACTGCAAGGACTACCTCGCAGAAGGACTACATCAGCTGTCAGATACTTTCACCTACAGACCTTGCCACAGTGATCCCATTCCAGAAATCCAAATGATCTCCAGTCATTGCTCAAATTCTTAGCCCCATCCCAGAAGCTCTCTCCGGAGTCCATCTGTCTACTAGCCCCTACCACTCCCTGCACTCTACATGCTGAATAAAGTCCACAAAACTAACCACACTGCGTGCACCACTGTGGCCCCTTACTGGGAGAATCTCTGCTCTTATAGACCAACACATTCAAACTATTACCTGGAACCTATGCTCCTATATAAAAGATACCAAGCATTTCCTCCACTGACCCTCCACAGACCCTGTCCCTTTACCACACAGTGCCCTGCTCATCACTGCTGATCCACCTCCCCTTATGCTAACATTCCTAATCCCCATGGCGTTACCATTATTGGAAACTACCTTTACCAATGCCTGATGGATTCCAAACCAACACCCTCCTTCCTAGTCACCATGACCAGCTATATCCTCACTCACAATTACTTCTCCTTTGAAGGCATTACCTACAAACAAATCTGGGGTACCCCTATGGGCACCTGCATGGCACGATACTATGCCAATCTATTCATCCACCATCTAGAGGAATTCTTCCTCAACCCCTCACCTGGTTCACATTCATTGACGACATCTTTGCAATCTGGCTTGAGGGTAAGGACATCCTATCCACATTCCTCCAGAATCTCAACAACTCTTCCCCCATTTGCTTCACCTAACCCTACTCAATCCAACAAGCCACCTTCCTAGATGTTGACCTCCATCTCAAAGATCGCTGCATCAATACCTCTGTTCATATCAGACCTACTAACCACCAGCAATACCTCCACTTCAACAGGTGCCACCCGTTTCATAGCAAGAAGTCCCTCCCATACAGCCTAGCCACCGATGGCCATTGCATCTGCAGTGATGAGCAGTCCCTCTTGAAATATACTGAAAGTCCCACTGAAGCCTTCACAGACCATAATTATCCTCTCAACCTTGTACAAAAACAAATCTAGCGTGCCTTATCTTTCCAGTCTCCCAGCACCTCCCACAGTCCCACCGTCCGGTCACAGAGGAAAATTTACCCTCATAATTCAGTACCATCTGGGACTGGAGCAACTGAATTAAATTCTCTGCCATGGTTTTTACTACCTTTTGTCATGCCCTGAAATGGGAAATGTCCTGCCCACTATCCTTCCCACCACTCCAACAGTTATATTCCGCTATCCACCGAACCTACACAATATACTCGTCCATCCTTACACAACCCCTGCTCCCAACCCCTTACATCATGGCTCATACCCCTGTAATAGACCTATATGCAAGACCTGTCCCATACATCCTTCCACCACCACCTACTCCAGCCTTATCATGAACATCACCTATCCCATCAAAGGAAGGACTACCTGTGAAATCAGTCATGTGATCTACAAGCCAAACTGCAAACACTGTGCTGCATTGTATGTGGGCATGACAACCAACAAGCTGTCTGTCTGCATGAATGGCCAGTGACAAACTGTGGCCAAGAAACAAGTGGACCACCCTGTGTGACGAGGCAAGTTGGGATATGTTTACTTCCCCTTTTGTTTTGCCATCTACCTCCTTAAAATTCATTTTTTCACTTTTAAATAATTACAATTGATGTAAATGAGTATAATCTGCATTTTCATAAGAGAGAAAGGTTATCGCGCAGTTTTAAAGAGCATAACACCAGGACTAATTTTGTGCTTAGTTTATGTATATAACTGATTTTCTAATTTATTTTGACTATTCCTAGTTAGTATCTTTTGTTATAGGGTGAAATCAGTAATTGTTTCGTAACTTAAATTCTGTTGTTGACATATAAACAAATATAAATTCTGAGCTAATTATAAACATATGGAGGAACAACTAATAGTATTCTTAAAATATCTATTTGACTGTATTCAAAAACATGTTAGCAAAGCCAGCCCTTAATTAATTCCAAAGTAATCAACAGTTTTGTCATATGTATTGCTTGTGTAACAATATCTCATAATTTCATCATTTAAACAAATAATTCGACCTAAATCTTGTAGTTGAAGAAACTGTTAAAAAGACACAATTTTTTGATGTACTCATTTAATTTGATGAGGTAAGTTTTAAACGTAATTTCTGTAAACTAAAATATCAAACAATGTGTAGCTTCAGTGCCCATTATTGTGAGGAAGTATAAGGGTCTGATCTTTGGTCCTCAGACAATCAGTCCTCTGCCTAATTTCAGACGAGAAACCTGTAATGGTTAGATCAACAATAAGGTATCAACTTAATTGTGAAATAAGTGTAACACAATTAGGCCATGCATTAAAACAATGACAGTGTCTGATCCATATGTACCTTTTTTTTCTTCAAGAACTGTTAAATGCATGGTTAGACTTTTACTGTTTGTAGATGTTATAACGGTACAGCCTCTGTAGCGGAACTTTGAATTTCACCGCACTACACTCGTTCCCTCAGATATCAATTATACCGTCGCAGCTGTATGAGTGCTCTATTGCAGCAAAAATATTTATAAGAAAATGTAGGTACAAAAATTGTAACTCTTTGTTTTCTACCCGCTATTGTCTCTTGAGAGCGAAAGCTTAACTTCACTTACTTGCTAGTCTTGGTATGATTCAGACATAAAAACTTATTCATTAGTCTCAGTCTGATTAAGACGTAAAAACTTATTGATGTGCAGATATATAGTATTGTGGAAGCTTGTATGAAATTTGGAGGATGGAAGCAGCCGTAAAATACATTGCATTCAATATCAAGATGGTATTCATTCGTAGAAATTAGTAATTCCTGGATGATGAAATTTACTGCAAGATTTTGGAGCAGCTATGACTTTTTCATGCAGAAATGAAGCAGGAGATTGTTGGAGAACAAGATCTGAATGCCGCACGAGAGAAGACATATTAACATGGTAATGAATGTACTCTTATCTATGCCATTTCCCCTGTTAATCACATTTTGTTATTCTCTGTTCTATTTCAAATAATTTTTGTAGTGGAAATTGGTTTGACTTTTGCTTAGAAATGCCACAAGGACCACCCCAACAATAGCTTTTCCGAATCACGAAGTCCGATAGCTTTTCTGTAATACGAAGTCCGATTTGCATTTAATTCTTTCCCTTTTTCATGGTTATTAACAATTTTAAAACTCCCTTTTTACTCCCCATTTCTTCCCACATTTTCAGCCTTTTCTTTTCTTTTCTTCTCTTTTTCTTTTTTATTAACCACTACACCTCCAACAAGATTCATATGAAATGTCTCATACCACATTTTTTTATACGCATCTGGATGTTTATCGGACAATTCAGTGCTTCCTAAGGCCTTGTGTGTGTGCCTTTATATATACCATTCTGTCCAATTTGCTAAAACACTTGATATTCATTGCGAAAGCATGTAGAATATTCTGGAAGGAAGTGCGTTCTCGTGATTGTCAACAGATTGTTGTCATTAATAAAATTATGTACATATTCCAAATTAAATATCTAATCAAGAAATTGAAGTAGTATGTAATCAGATAAAGCAGGAGTTCTGTACTACCATTAAATGTTAGTAACCAAATCCAAACTGTAGTTAATTATGTAACTAAAATAACACAAGAGACATTATTGTAATTAAAGTTCAGAATGATTTTCTTATGGAAAACTAAATATAATACTATAAAATTATGTCATTCTATATTGTATTTTATACCTCATTTGACTGTAACATTAGTTTCTTTATATTTTGTAAATTTTAATTGTAACATCAAAACAGTACAAAATTAGTAATGGGTTATTTTGAAATTTATTGTTACAATTCTATATAAAGTGACACAGCGTTGCTGTGAGAAGTCAGTTTGGAAGTTAGTTTTGGAATTCAAAGAGATTGGTGAAGTCTATCTGTGTTTCGTTTGTGTGACGAGTATGAAGTTTGGTTGTCAATTAATGTAAATAAATTTTGTGAAGCATGAAGATTTCTTATTTGCTCATTAATGGACCAGGCAGAGAAATTTCAGTTAAGTGTAATGATCTGAGGAGAACATTTCATTTTATGGAGTTGACCTGGGATTGATGTTTGAAATGTGTAACTATGTTTAACAAGTGACTGTTTCAGGTGAACGTAAGATGACTGCCAAGCATAATCTATTTTGAAAAATTTATGTTATGGATGCACAGAACAAATGGATGTTGCCACATGGAAAGACTTGGTGTGAGGAAAAGGACCAAATTCTCAGACAGCACTGTCAACCATTAGATGAGTAACGGTTCGATGTGAAATTTAAAATTTTCTCGATGAACTAAATATTCAAAAAGATTTCGGGCTTGCAAGAATTGTAGGCAGTGAACCAATGGAAAACACTTCGGACCTAGGATCAAGTATCAGTGAACTATCATCCAGCAGTAATCCAAGTGTAGATTGAAGTTTTGTTGGAGAGGATTCCAGTGAAAATGTTGCCACAAGTACTCCAAATACAAAGGATAAAGTAGATGGAGATAATTTGGTAATGTTATTAATGCAGCATATGAAAGAAGTGAAGAAACAGATGGGACAGATTAGGCAGGATATTGGTCAGCAAGGTCAGTAGTTGACTCGACAGAATCAACAGTTAATACAGGAATTCCTTGAACAAATGGCGGAATTAAAGAATACTGTTACTGAAAATATGAATCAGATAAGGGAAATCCAGGAGGATTTGGCAGCACTAAAAATTACTGTTGAGACAGGAGAGGGTGAAATCAATACTTGTGTAGGAGCAGTGTAGGAACAGTTTGATGTATTAGAATCTAATTTCACACAAGAGTTGTCAAAAAATGAGGAGAGATTCAAAAAAACTAGACAAATATGTAGAAGTACAAAATTCTAAATTTAAAGTAGAGGTTGTTCAGACTAGGAGACTTAGAATAGAAAGTAGAAGCTTACAAAAGGAACTCTGAGCTAAAACTTACAGACACTTCCAATCAAATAAGTAATTTAGAACTAAAGTAAGATGAAAAAATAGATTTGTGTAAAAGTAATGTTGTAGATTTAAGTAAGAAAGTTGTAGCATTACAAAGGGTGTAGCCCAAAGAAATTTTGTTAGGAATATTGATTGTGTATGGGGTGTTAAACTTTTAAAATGCTTTCCAGGAGATGGGAATTTGCATCTTGTTGATTTTTTACAGCATTGTCAGGATAATTTTAGTAATGGCATGACTAACAATGTTACAACTAAATTTGTTAAGTGATTTTTGGATGGAGAAGCAATTTCATGGGCCAGTCAGAATGTTAATTGTACCATGTCATACAATGAATTCGAAATAAAGTTCTTGAATAAGTTTTGGTCAGAATCTGAGCAAGCTAGGATTAAAAATGAGTTTTCGAATGGTCGAATGTATAGGGAAAATGACGGTAGCTTGAAGTGTTTTTGTGAAAACCAATTGAAGAAATTAGCACACTTAGACAAACCTTTTGATGAACTAATACAAATAGGTTCCTTAAAAAAGAGATTACCAAAAAGAGTACAGTGGGAGTTGATTTGTGGACCAGACAACTCTGTGGATCAAATCCTGAGATATGTAGATAACTTGGATAGAGCCTTTGAGGAAAATGAGAGGGCAAATAATGGCAGATTTAGCAATCAACCATCTGAGGGGTGGAATCAGAGCAGGAATCAATACAGGAGTGATAATGAAAATCAGATTAATAATAGCAGCTACAATAGAAGTGATAATAGATGAATCAACCATAGGAATGGGAATGGAAACAGAGGACATGACAACAGGGAGAGACCTTGGGAGAATAGTGACAGACAATTAGATAATCACCAATCAAGACAAGGCAATTTAAACTGACAGACACCTCTTTGGGAGACTGTCAGTTTGGGGCAAGAAATGTGTACCGAAATCAGGCTAAACACCAGCAGCCTAGAGACACTGAAAGTAGATACATAAGACAGAGTAATCAGAGTTATTGGAGTGGAAATGACAGTACTAATGTAAGAAGAGCACATCAGATTAGCAAATTACAGTTTGACAGTAAATTCAGGAAAAGTATGAATGAAAATGTTGAAGATAGAAGTAATAGCATCTGTCCATTAGAAGAGGAAACTATCTCAATTCTACATAATCAGTGTGGCAAAGAAGTTTGCAAAGAAAATGTTGGTTCTGATAATAATCTTGATGGGGAAGAATCTGTCCCTGTTAAGCACTTAAGGGATAATACTTATAGTGGTGTACTTGTCAACAATTCTGATGATCATTGTAAAGATGTTGCAGAAGTGTCTAGTATTGGAGATGATAGCATGTGTGACAATGTTGATAGTGAAACTGACAGTATTAATGATGAATGGGAGGAAGAATTAGATGGCATGGTGTATATGGAGGTTAAAGATTTAATTAATGGTGAAGAAAATGATGTCAGTAGTATTTGTGAAGAATATGAGAACCAGATTGTACCAATGGAAACTGGGAAGGTATCAGATAAGAAACATATGGACAACCATTATGATGTAGATGTGATGCTAGAAACTTTATGGGATACTTACAAGGGTTATAGTGACAATGACAGAGTAAAAAGGGCCATCAATATTATTTGTGAAGGATTGCATTCCAACTGGGAAGGTAGAACCAATCATCAGGCTTACAGTGAAATCAGTTATGGGAAAAGTGGACAGAGTGTAAAAGAGGGACACGACATCAAGCAGTCATCTGACGTAGCTCTGAGTAAAATACAAACAAGTAAGAGAAATTGTGCAGACAATAATGATATAAATGACTTGGACTTTAGAGAAACTGAGAATGATTTGATGCATGAAGATGAGGAAATCAGGAAGGAAAATGTTTTAGGTTGTCTGTATATACATATAAAAATTGCAAATTATGAGGGAGTTTGCCTATTGGACTCAGGTAGTCCTGTTTGTGCCAGTTCTGAAAAATTTAGAGACCAGATAAGACTTAGTGCTGACTTTGAAGAATATCCTGTTACTGAAGTCAAAATTAAGGGCGCAACTGGTAGGCACAGCAAATTTGTAAATTGGCAAGCCTTAATATCATTCACCATTAATGATGTACAGTATAACCAAGGATGTTTTATAGTCCCTAACCTCAATGAGAATATTTTGTTCAGAATGAATTGGATACAAGGAGTAAATGCAGATTTTGAATGGAATAATAAAAAGTTAAAGCTTACCAACCCAAGGACAGATGAAACACATGTGACTGAACTAATCATCCAAAACTGCCTAGAGAACAATTTTCAAATCAGAAGAGTGATTTGTGTAAATGAAAAGATTGCCATTAATGAGGAAGACAATGAAGAAGAATGAAGTGAAGACAAGTATGCCGAATTAGTGGCCACCAAACTAAAGGAAACTGGGAGTCTAGTTAAAGAACAGACACATCAATTAGGCAGTTTGTTGTGGGAATACAAAGACGTCTTTAGTGAGAAACCTGGAAAAGTGAGAAACTATGAATGTAGACTTAAACTAAAACCTCATGAACCTTTTTCATCAAACCATATGGAGTACCCATCTCAAAAAGAAAAGCTGTGGAGAAAGGACTACAAAAGATGGAAGAGTGGGAAGTAATTGAAAGGTGCAATAGTGCATACAATAACCCATTGGTGGTAGTTTCCAAACGTGAAGGGGGAGTAAGACTCGTGCTTGATTCAAGACATTTAAACAAATACCTTGAGAGGGAAACTGATCACCCTGAGAACATAGATGAGTTATTACATAAGCTTGAACATATGAAGTACATGTCTAGTGTAGACTTAACAGCAGGTTCCCATCAGGTACCATTGGAGATTCATTCTAGAAAATATACCACATTTTTGTATGGAGGAAGATGCTATTGCTATTATGTTGTACCATTTGGCCTTAATGTATCAGTTGCAGAATTTATCTGAGCATTGGATTTTGTTCTAGGAAAAGAATTGTTAAGCAAACTAATCCTGTATGTCGATGACATACTTGTAACATGAAAGAGCTGGGAAGAACATATACATTTGTTGGGTGAAGTGTTTTATAGATTGAGACAGGGAGGTATGTCAGTAAAACTAGAGAAGTGTAAATTCAGGGTTAAAGAACTCAAATTTTTAGGCCATACCATCTCAGAAGAAGGAATCTTGACTGATGAAGAAAAACTTTAAGCCATTGCAAAATTCCCCGCACCCAGGACTAAGAAACAACTTAAATCATTCTATGGAATTTATGGCTACTACTGTATGTCAGCAATCAAGCTTTAACTGCACCATGTTTGAACAACTTGTTGAAGAAGAACACCATTTGGTTATGGGACAAGGATTGTCAGGAAGCATCCAACAACATCAAGAAACAGGTGTGCAATAGTAAAATGTTATACAGACCTGATCTTACAGAGCCATTTTGCATTGTGACTGAGAGCAGTGACTATGGACTGGGAGCTTATTTGTTCCAAGAAAAGGTTGCAGATGGTGTGATGGAGCATAGATAAATAGCTTTTGCCAGTAGAACTTTGCAGAAAGATGAGGAGTCATATACTGTCACCAAAAAAGAATTGTTAGCGGTCTATTGGGCTTTCACCAAGTTCAAGAATTACTTATCAGGACCTCAAGTAGTAGTACACACAGGCCATAAGGCTTTGATCTGTATACAAGAGTGTACTTTGCATTGCAGCAGGATAACCAGGTGGGCACTATTCCTCCATTGGTTCGACTATACAGTAAAGTATATAAAAGGTGAAGAAAATCTAATTGCTGATGCTATATCAAGATATCCAAGGGAGGAGAAGGTGAAAATAACAGTGATGAGTGTGAAAGGGAATTTTTGATTATGTATCTAAAAGGGGTGAAAGATGAGAATGAAATCAGGAAAATTTGTAATGACATCTTTAGATATCAGAACCATGATTCCAAAGTTAGTAAAAAGTTATCTGGGTAAGAGAGGATATGAGAAAGTAGAGCAGTATTATAAAGCACACTAGGGTATACTTTTTATAAGATACAGTGCAGACAGTTGTGCTTGGAGATTGTTTTGGCCAGAGAAATATATTGAAGTATTGATAAAGTATGTACATGAGAGTTTTGGACGTTGTGGTACACAGAAATGTATCCAAAAGATTCAAGAAAATGTATACTTTTACAACATTGCCAGGAGAGTGAGGAAGCAATTATATACATGTGATAGGTGCCAGAGGGTAAAAGTTAGTAATCAAACCTGCAAAGGATATATGCAAAACATCTTGCCAAAAAAACAACTACAGATTGTAGCAGTTGATCTTTACGGATCATTGCCTAAGGCTAAAGGAGAATTTTGTTGTGGATTTGTCATGGTAGATTGAAACTTAACTCATTAAATTAACTAAATACATGGAAAAATTGTGTATTTTTAACAGTTTCTTCTACTATAAACGTTAGGCTAAATAATTTGTTTAAATGATGAAATTGACAGATACTGTTATGCAAATAATACTTTTGACAAAATTGTTAATTACTTTGGAATTAATTAAGGGCTGGCTTTGCTAACATGTTTTTGAATAGAGCCAAATAGATCCTGTAAGAATACTTTTGGTGGTTTTTCCATAAGTTCTAAGTATTACAGAATTTATATTTTTTTATAAGTCAACAACAGAATTTAAGTTACGAAACAATTACTGTCTTCACCCTATAACAAGAGATACTAACTAGTAATAGTCAAAATAAATTAGAAAATCAGTTACATACATAAAACTAATCACAAAATTAGACCTAGTGTTATATTTTTTTAAAACTGACGGCCAACCTTTTCTTTGTTATGAAAATGCAGATTCTATTATGTATGTTAATGGTAATTAGTTAAAAGTGAAAAAATGAATTTTAAGGAGGCAGCTGGCAAAACAAGAGGGAAAGTAAAAGTATCCCAGCTTGCTTCATCACACAGTGAAAGTAAAATGATGTTCTACTACAATTTCAAAAGAAAAATTTCATGTATTTACTAATAATTGCGAAAAAAAGTATCATAAAATAAAAATATCAGCACTCAATATTGCCTTGTAGATATCGATATATCGGTGTAAAAAGTATTGCTGATATGAATCAATATATTTTCCAAAAAATATCTCTATACTTTATGAACAGCCATATTTGAGATGCTACCTGTTGGCAGTGGTAGCGACCCTGCTGCCCCACTACTTCTGCTTACCCAGCCTTCAGCATTGTGTCTATGGGGTCCACTGCCATAGTGACAGATGTCATCCCGGTTTGCAGCCGCACTCTGTGTATCATCTGTAATGGTATCACATCAATCGATGGGATGCTGCTCAGAAGTGCTGCCCACTTAGTACACGGTACAAACACTGAGCCGCGGGTTGAATCAGGCGCAGCATGCCATGAGCATTCTGCAGGGCACCTACATCATCACCAGTCTTCACATAATAAACAACTACCACCAGGCAGACTGTATGTTTGTGACATCATCAGGTACATGCTCTTCCTGACCGACAGTGGTACAAATTCTAGTTTATAGCCTGAGTATTGTCTACTACACCACCGAAAGATTCCGCCATGATTCTACGAGCAGCTAACAACTTGTCAGACATGGTCTATGGCTCTCCTCATCTTAAACTTAAATTTCAACCAGCATTTTGTTTCGACTGGACATTTAATGTGGCTGACATCAGTGAAACTGTGTTAGTCATAGACTTTCTGCAACACTAGGAGTTGGCAGCCCTGCAGCCAGGCAACTTGCGCGAGTTTTGGTGTTCTCGTAAAGATAAGTCTTTTTAGATTATAAAACATATAGATTAGTACTGATTATGTGGTAAATAAGTGTATTAGTGTGCCGTTTAAGTGTACCATTAAAGGTTTCATTTTTCTTTACGTAATATAGCAGAAAATGCGAAAAGACCGTACAGTCGTATTTTCTGTTTATGTTCTGCTGCAGCAAATCTATAGAATTTCGTTTACTTGTTCCTTGCTCTCTCCAGCAAATTAACTTAGCGTACCTCTTCATTATTTAACTAGCATTTCCGGAAAGTAGCGTAAAGTTTAAGTTGTTGTTTCAGAAACTTTGCACTTTTGTTTTTGTTTACACACAGTTGCGTATAGGCCAAATTTGTGTAACCATATTTTCGTGTTTATCTGTATTTTAACTGACTTATTCTTAATAAACTATTACGATTATCATGAGTGAAAAGTGCTTGACTTTCCGTAGAATTGTTAGGTCGGGGCTTTGGTGTGATGGGTGCTGTAGTTTTTTCCATGTGTGTGACTGTAGTGGCGTGGGAATAGGGGAAGTAAATGAGACTCATCAGTGGTTTTGTAGGATTTGTAGTAGAGATAGGAAGATACTAGAACAGGAGGGGAAAACTGCTGCCCTTCAGGCTGAGTTAGACAAGGCTAGGGGAAATCTTGACAGGTTAAGGAAGGAGAAGGGTAAAGAGAGGTGGGAAGTGGCAACAGGCAACAGGAGGAACAGGCCTAGAACTTTGTCTGACAGCTTTATGGTGAATGTGGAAAATAGATTTGACCTGTTGCTTCAGTTAGAAGCTATTGAGCCTCAAGCAGTTGCAGGTGTAGACAGGGTACAACCAACTTTCAGCAGCAAATTGAAAAGTAAGAATGTAGGGAAATCAGTAAAGAGAAAGAAAGTGTTGTTGTTAGGTAGTTCCCATGGAAGAGGTGTTGGCCAACTTTTGCAGGATGAACTAGGATCAGAATACCAGGTCACCAATTTTTTTAAACCTAGTGCTGGTCTGGAGCAGGTGACAGAGGATTTAGGATCACTTTGCAAAGATTTCACTAAGGAAGACACCGTGGTTATAGTGGGTGGGGCAGGTAACAGTATTGACAGAGATCCTGGGTACAGTATAGAGTGTGACCTGGTGAAGATTGCATCAGCATCGAAGCATACTAGTGTTGAGTTTGTATCTGTTCTTGGGCACCATGACCGACCTCATTTGAACTCTTCTGTCAAGAGAGTTAATTTGGAGCTGGAATGGCTGCTCATGTCGGGTGCGGGGTCACACATTGGTGTGGTTCATGTTGATTATGTTGATTCTCTCAGTAGGTGGGATTACACTAGGCATGGCCTTCACCTCAACAGGAAGGGGAAGGGTAAATTGGCTGGGGAAATATCAGGAAAGTTAAAGGGGGGAGGCACTGTCATGAGTGGTAAAATAACAGTGGTTATAGGATTCAGAAAAGACCCTTTTTTAGAGCATGGAGGACAGAAAGAAAGCAAATTTTAAGAGGTTAGAACTGAGACAAACCTTCAGTTTAAGAAAGAAATCAAAAAACACAATTCCAGCTTATTACATCAGCATAAACAGCCATTGGTTAAGAATTTTCAACTGTCAGCAGATATTTTAACTCCACCCAATTTTAACTCAGTCAATGAGAAATGTCAGCTATCTTTATTGCATCAAAATATTCGAGGACTGAGAAATAAAATTAATGAATTAACTATCTGTATAGATGAATTAGGGTCTTCAAACCCAGCTGACATAATCTGCCTCTCTGAACATCATGTGACCACTGGTATAGAACTTTTAAGTATTACAGGGTTTAGGTTAGCATCTCACTTTTGTAGATCAGAAATGGAGAAAGGAGGAGTTGCCACATTCATCAGGAACTGTAATAAATTTAAGAACATAGAAATTCATAAATTTTGCCTAGAACAGCATATGGAAGCATGTGCAACAGAATTAGAATTTCACAAAAAATCTTTCATAATATTAAGTGTATATCGAGCACCTGCAGATAACTTTAATCTGTACTGGCCCATTTAACAACCAAAAACAAAGAAATAGTGGTTGATGGTGATTTCAATGTAGATTTCCTTAAAGACTCTCCCAATAAGAACTTATTTGAGTTAGTAACACTATCATTCAACTTAATTCCCACTGTAAAGTTCCCCACTAGGATAGTCACTTGCTCACAAACAGCCATTGATAATATCTTTATAGAAAAGTCCAATGAACAAAATTATATTACAAAACCAATAGTCAATGGCCTCTCAGACCATGACATGCAGTTCCTTCTGTTAAATGTTAATACTGAACAGGATATAAAATCTGTTAAATCTGAGCTCAAGAGGGTAATCAGTAAGCCAAAAATTGATTATTTTAGGACACTCCTCAGAGACATTCACTGGACTGATGTTTACAGTGCTCATGGCATGAATGGAAAATATAACAATTTTGCTAATAAAGTGCTTACCTTATTCGAACACTGCTTTCCCCCAGAACTTACCAAGGTTAGAGCAAAGTCTACAAAGAAGCTATGGATTACTCGAGGAATAGGGGTATCTTGTAAAACAAAAAGAAAACTGTATCTGTCAATCCGAAACATTTCCAATGTTGATGCTATAGCACATTATAAGAAATACTGCAAAATATTAAAGAGTGTAATACGGATGTCAAAGCAAATATATTACAAGGAAAAGATAGTCATATCAGATAACAACTTTTTAACAAACATTTTATAACTTTTACTGAAAAGATGGGGTTGTCAGGTTTGGTAGATGCTGCTATGGATTACCTTAGACCAGACATTTCAAGTAACTTCCATAATATGAATTTGACCCTCACTACCCCAACAGAAATAATGTCCATCATAAAATCTTTAAAATCAAAAACATCTAGTGGGTATCATGAAATATCAACAAAGTTAATTAAAGAATGTGATTCTGAGCTAAGTAACATATTAAGCTATCTGTGTAACCAGTTGTTTATCAGTGGAATATTTCCTGAATGGCTGAAATATGCTGAAGTTAAGCAACTGTTTAAGAAGGGAGATAAAGAAATAGCATCAAATTTCCGTCCAATTTCACTGTAGCCAGCATTCTCAAAAATTTTCGAAAAAGTAATGTACAATCATCTTTATAACCATCTTATCTCAAATAACATACTGTCAAAGTCACAGTTTGGATTTCTAAAAGGTTCTGATATTGAGAAGGCTATCTACACTTACAGTGAAAATGTGCTTAATTCATTAGACAAAAAATTGCAGGCAACTGGTATATTTTGTGATCTGTCAAAGGCATTTGACTGTGTAAATCACAATATCCTTTTAAGTAAACTAGAATATTATAGTGTAACAGGAAATGCTGCAAAATGGTTCAAATCTTATATCTCTGGCAGGAAACAAAGGGTGTTATTAGGGAAGAGACATGTATCAAGCTATCAGGCATCATCTAACTGGGAACTAATTACATGTGGGGTCCCACAAGGTTCCATTTTGGGGCCCTTACTTTTTCTTGTGTATATCAATGACCTTTCATCAGTAATATTACCAGATGCCAAGTTTGTTATGTTTGCCGATGATACAAACATTGGAATAAATAGCAAATCAAGTGTAGTCTTAGAAAGATCAGCCAATAAAAGATTTGTGGACATTAATCACTGGTTCCTAGCCAATTCTTTGTCACTAAACTTTGAAAAAAACACACTACATGCAGTTCAGAACTTGTAAGGGGTGTCCCAAGAGTATATGTCTAACACACGATGACAAGAAGATAGAAGAAGTGGTCAATGTTAAATTCTTGGGATTACAGCTTGATAATAAATTCAACTGGGAGGAGCACACCACAGAACTGCTGAAGCTTCTTAACAAATCTCTGTTTACAATGCGAATTTTGTCAGACATAGGGGATATAAAAATGAAAAAACTGGCATACTATGCTTACTTTCATTCCATAATGTCATATGGGATTATTTTTTGGGGTAATTCATCAAGCCAAGCTAAAGTTTTCTGGGCACAAAAACGTGCAGTAAGAATTATATGTGGTGTGAACTCAAGAAAATCCTGCAGAAGCCTGTTTAGGGAACTAGGGATACTAACTACTGCTTCCCAATATATTTATTCCTTAATGAAATTTGTCATTATAAATATATCACTTTTTCAAACCAACAGCTCAATACATGGAATCAATACTAGAAATAAGAATAATCTTCAAAAGGATTTAAAGTCGCTTAGTCTTGTACAAAAAGGTGTGCATTATTCAGGAACACACATTTTCAATAACTTGCCAGCAGCCATAAAAAGCTTAACAACCAATGAAATTCAGTTAAAGAGAAGCCTAAAGGATTTATTGGTGGCCAACTCCTTCTACTCCATTGATGAATTTCTTAGTAAAACCAACTGATTTGTATATAAGTACAACATAACTTCTGCACAATTTCAGTGCAGTAATGTATTCATTGAAAATTTGTGTGTGTGTGTGTGTGTAAGTATAATCTAACTTCTGCACCATTTCAGTGCAGTAATGTGTTCATTGTAAATAAGTATTACAGTAGTTGTATTACATGTTTATTACCTTATAAATAAATAAAAAACTTTTTTATTTTAAATTCAGTGCATTAGTATTTGTAAAATGACTCTTAGTGTTCATTAAAAAATGACGATCATTCCACTTGGGACCTGTGGAATGGTACATTAGCTTATTTGTTTTAGTTGTAAATATTTGTCATGTATTGTTGTTTTTCTGACATGTTCCACATCCTGGAGGCCCTCCTCACTACGGATCAATTTGAATGAAAGTAAATCTAATCTAATCTAATCTAAGGGCTCACTCCAAATCTTTTGACGGTCACAATGTTACCACATTCCTCCTCCATTGCATTGCCTAAGCATTCGAGAGTGATGAGAGCTGCCTCTCTGCCACAGTTAACTGAACTCATGTGTCTCTCTTCAGACTTGCTAAATTCATTGTGCAAACTGCTCAACTAGTGACGTGACATCGCAACTCTATGTGCAGCAAATGCATTGCTACAAGTGCTCAACAACATCAGCTAGTCTGGTATGTGCATGGACAAACATTGCTGCACTCACATCAAGAACACCTGTTACTACCACACTGAAACAAAATCCTGCAACTATGCCCTTGGCCATCACTAAGAAGGTTTATGTCAAACTGGCATTTTGCTCACATGGCAAACAAATTTCTTTCTCCACAACAGAGAGCTTAAATGACACATTCACTGCCAAGTCAGACAAGACCCCTTTCAAAACATTTAAGCCAGCAATCTAGACAGCTGCTTCTACTGCTCCAGCCTGTGCCACCTCACCCACTGCCGACGCAGATCAAGCCCCCCTTGCTGAGTCACCACACCACATGACAACTTATCTGGCCTCTGCACCTGCAGCTGATGGCAATCATGCACACACCACACTCAACAGGAGCCAGTCCTCAAAGCCTTTGCTGCCTACAATTCAAGTCAGTTCTTCTATGTTTAACAGTGCTGTGTGTGTGCCCTGGAGTGCCTACTTCTCGTGTGACTTAAAATCCATTGAGGGCATCCATTAAGGTTATTACAAATGGTACTTGTCATAGACTACATACCACCAAAGGACCTCCTGTCCATGCAAAATCACGCCACTTGTTGGCTAAGAGGCTTCATGCTGCCAAAAGTGTGCATTCATGGATTGTTAAGCTTAGGGGTCATATGACCTTCTGACAGTGATTGGTCATAACCTATTAATCTCGTCCCCAAAAAGGACTCAACTTTCAGACTTTACAGGAATTATCATAGGCTCAATGCTCGAACCATTTTAGACAATTACCCCATCATACACATTCGAGATTTTACATTGCAATTACATGAAGCTTGCCATTTCAATGCCAGTGATTGTTCTATGGCATATCACTAGGTTTCAATGTGCAAAGATGACATACCTAAAATGGCCATTATAGCTCCCTTTGGCTTGGTTGAATATTGCTTCATACCTTACAGACTCAAAAATGCAGCTCATATGTGGCAACGTTTTGTGGACTCCTCATTTCTCCAGTTTTTATTTGTTACACTTATCTCAATGGCATTTTCATTTTTTCCACCTCTGCTGAAGAACATGAGCAGCAGGTTTCCCAGGTACTCCACGTACAGTTGGGTAACAGCTTAGAGACAAATGGCAACAAATCCCAGGTGCGTCTGACAAAAGTTATTTTCCTAGACCACACCTTGAACTCTAAAGGCATACATACCATGAGTGAATGCATCACTCACATAACAAGCTCACCACTTTCCATCACTTTTAATGATCTCTGTCATTTCTTGGGCATGATCAGTTTTTTCAGACCTCAAATTCCTCATGTCACCTCTCTTCAGGCACTCCTAGCCGATCCCTTACAAGACAACAGCCTCAGACGACAGCAAAGTCACATGGTCCCAAGTCCTGATTCAAGTCTTTAATGACCTAAACACAACTCTACCTAATGCAGTCACACTAGCTCATCCAAGTGCCAATGGCCCACTACTGACACTAGTGATACTGTGATTGGCACTGAGCAGTAGCAACATAAAGACAAGACCTCTTAGCCACTGCTCTTCTAAGCATAAGTTATCCACCTTTGATATGGAACTTCTAGCTATCTATGAAGCTGTACACAATTTCTGGCATATACAATATCAAGGCATATGATGTCACTATTTCCATAGACCACTGAACCCTCACTGATGCACTACGTAATCCTGCCAGGGATCTCCCTCCATACCATTTTCAGCATGTGGTCTTCATCAGCCAATATGGGTTTTATCAATGATGTAGATAACATTGTAGCAGACTACATGTTGTGCATCCATACTACTGCAAGCCTCTTCAACCCAACAGAACCCACATGACTTCAAACTGTAGTTCCTGAGGTTCAGTCACTAACAACAAACACTCCACCTCTCTTCGCATCTTGTGACATTCGTCTGCTTTATTATCTCATTGATTGTCCTTGGTGTTGACATACTGCACTGCTATACTGGCTAAAAAATAGGGGGGAGATGGGGGTGGAAGTTCAACATTGACTACTTTAAATGAGGTAGCCAACAGCTGCACTGTTGCATTTTATAGTTCTTTACGTTCACTGTTCACAACCCCTGCCCCATCCCCCCCCCCCCCCCCCCCCCAACAATACACAGTCACATGGCCATTTAACTATTGGAAAATTTTAAGAAGCCTCATTAATAGGTTGCAGGCAAACATCAGCATAATGCTACAATAGTTTACTTAGTTTACTGTTGAACATCTACAAGCAGTAAAAACCTAACCAAACAGTTCACAGTTCTTGCAGAATAATACGGTATGTATTGAACATACACTTCATTGTTTCAATACATGGCCTATTTGTGTTCCACTTATTTCACAGATAAGTTGATGAAGTGTTGTTGACCTAACCAGCACAGGTTTCTCATCTGAAAATCGGTCATGGACTGACTGTCTCAGGACCAAACATTGGGCCTTTATATATCCTCACAAAAATAGGTATTGAAACTATACATTATTTGGTGTTTGATTTACAGAAATTACAATTAGAACATCACTCATCAAATTAACTGAAAACTTCAAAAAATTGGTTCTTTTTAACAGTTTCTTCTACAATGAGGGTGCTGAATTATTTGTTTAAGTGATGAAATTAACAGATATAGTTAAACAACCAATACTTTTGATGAAACTGGTAATTACATTGGAATTAATTAAAAGCTGGCTTTGCTAATATGTTTTTAAATAGAGCCAAATAAATACTTAAAGAATGCCAGTGTTTTGTCCCCCAAATGTTTGTAATTAGTACATAATTTATATTTGTTTGTAAGTCAACAACAGAATTTAAGTTATGAAATAATTACTGATTTCACCCTATAACAAAAGATATGAACTAGGAATAGTCAAAATAAATCAGGAAATTAATTACACACACAAAACTATGCACAAAATTAGATCTCTTGTTATAGTCTTTAAAACTGAGGGCCAAATTTTCTCTTTTATGAAAATGCAGATTATACTCATGTATGTTAATGATAATTACTCAAAAATGAAGAAAATGAATTTAAGGAGTCAGATGCTAAATTAGAGAGGAAGTAAAAAGATCACATCTTGCATTGCCACAATCTGAACATGCTGTTTCCCTGGCAACTGTTCTTTTGGGATACATCGACAAAACATCATGTCCACTTGTACATCTTTCCCTTTGCTAGACCATCTTTTTATCACTACATGGAGTAGATCACCCAAGCAATGGAGTGATGGTTCAGCTCATCACTGAATGTTTTTTGTGGCTGAATATTAAGAATGAATACTGTATCATGGCACCATGCTAAAGTTGGTCAGCATGCTCAGCTACCTCTTTGACACTTTGAGATTCTGAAGGAATACTTTAAACATGGACATTACCATCCCCTAGCCCCCTCTATCAGCTGCTGCAGCATTCTGTTGATCACTGAACACATAACAAGGTGGGTAGAGGTGCAGTACTTCTGAACGATATCTCAGCAAATACTGTGGCTTGAGTATTCATTACCTGCTGGCTCTCTCATTTTCGCTGCACTTCATCCACCACCTTAGATCAAGGCTGCCAGTTTGAATCTCCACTCTTTGACCACTTGTGTATTCTATGCAGTGCCAAGTGATTTTGTACAACAGCTTATCACCCACAAAGTAATGGGTTGGTCAAATGCTGGCATGAATGCTGAAAGCAACTTTAATGTGTCACTAAGGCTCTTGGTCTGACACACTTCTGTGGGTTCTATTGGATATAGACACAGCCCATAAAGATGATTTGAAATCCTTGCTGGCAGGAATCCTTTAGAGTGAGCCTCTCATACTACCTGCTGAATTTGTCAAGGACTCTAATACCACCAACGATGAAGTACTGCCCTCTCTAGTTGATGCAAAAGTTTTTCTCCACAAAGACCTTACAAGCTATTACTTTATTATGTTACAAGATGACACTCTTCATATGGTCTTACCTCCACCTTATTCAGATGACCATGCTAAGAGAAAACCACAAATAATCCCCTACAACAGGTTAAACCAAATCTTGCCAGCCACATCTCAGATGAGGACTCAGAGCCCATCCCAAGTGCAGACATGACAAGCGACTTGATTCCTGGTGAGTGTTCAGTAGAGACTACCACAATGAACTCTGTCTGTGACGTTTGTTTCCTATATTTCATTGTTGATTGTCCTTGGTGTCCTTGAACTGCATTGTGATACTGGCTGAAAAATGGAGGGTGGAAGTTCAACACTGACTACTTCAAATAATGTAGCTGACAGGTGCACATTTACGTTTCACAGTTCTTTACTTTAATTACCCACAACACCCAAATAATAGGCAGTTATATGGCCAGTGCACTATTATTTAAATTTTGATGGGTCGACAGAAGCGTCCGATCCCACGCGTCGGCTTTGACCTGTGACGTAAGGGTGTTGTCGTGTGTGACGTCATGACGGCGCGGAGTTTGGTTTGAGTGTGGCTGTCTCCAGTTCTGTTTTATCTTATTTTATTTACTTTTATGATCTGTTCATTCTATCCCGTGAGATTTTTTTTTTTAAAGACAAAAAACACTAATCAGCTACTGAAGCATCTTTATCTTCTATGGGTTGCAGGGGTTACGACCCCTGGGGATTTGGGTGGGTATTCATGCATGGCTGACTTCACTTACACATTGTAGCTACGCAAAGTGTCTAAATTTGTTTATATTTAGTTTGCCCCCCACCCAAAACACCCCATTTCCCGCACTTGTCCCGTTAGTGTCATTAGGCTTCTTGTGGAAAGTGTGTGTGTTGGTTTTTGTTTCCGCCATATTTGTGACGTCATGGGTCAAAGCAGACGGGCGGGATCGGACGCTTCCGTATTTCCCTTTTGATAAGCCTCATGAATAGTTTGCAGGCAAACATCAACATACTGCTATAATAGTTTACTGATGATCATATATGAGCAGTAAAAATCTAACCACACATTTCACAGTCTTTCAAATAAATTGAACAGTCATTGTTTTAACACTCGGCCTATTGGTGTAACACTTATTTCATGTTTAAGTTGGTGTATTGTTGTTGATATAACCAATACAGGTTCCCTGTCTGAAACTCGGCTGTGGACTGACTGTCTCAGGACCAAAATTAGGGCCCTTATATATCCTCACAATAATAGGAGCTGAAACTTCACATTGTTTGATGTTTAATTTACAAAAATTACAACTAAAACTGAACTCATTAAATTCACTGAACACATTGAAAAATAGCATTTTCTTAACAGTTTCTTCTACTACAAGATTTAGCCCGAATTATTTGTTTATATGATGAAATTAACAGATATCATTATGCAAACAATACCTTTGACAAAACTGTTAATAACTTTGGAATTAATGACAAGCTAGCTTTGTTAACATATTTTTGAATAGAGCCACATAGATCCTTTAAGGGGACATTGTATGTGAAATTTGTTGAAATTTGACATTTTTTGTTTTCTATTCCATAATGACCTTTGGACTTTCCTGAACATTTTGTTATATAATACATTAAAAGGAGACAATTGTGAGACCTTCAAATAATATTTTGAATGTTGACATGTGACTGTCAAATTTTGTGGCTTCGGATGTACTGCCACAGTTGAGCAGTCATATCTTGAGAACTACACCATCTAGAAGGCTGTGAATTGCTTTGTTTTGTGCCTACTGCTACGTCTCAGAAGTTGTCATTACGAATAAACAAATCAGTCCTTTGTTTCTGATACTAGTTTTCGTAGAAAGTAGTGGGATTATTGGATATTTTTGTAGTAAGCTAACTTCTATTGCTTTTTATACATAAATAAAATGACTAAGTGTAAAAGTAACTTCAAGAAACGCAAATTTGCGGGTAACAGATATGTGAGGCCTGCATTTTCTTCTGAAGTACTTGAAAACACGTGTGCTAGCAGTGAAGGAAACCAAGATAATGTTTCTGTAGTGACCACACCCCCTAGTGCATCGAAAAGGAAAGTAACTTTAGAAACGTGTGACAGTGATAAAAGTAATAATTGTATGGACAACGTCAGTATTAATCTGTAAATCCTTGCACAAGTTCTTTCTGAAACTGTCTCTTGCTGTCTTTGTGGTCTTTTGTACAACAGCTTATAACTCACAAAGTAATAAGTTGGTCAAATGCTGGCATTACTACAGCGTCCGATTCCACCCGTCTGATTTGAACTATGACTTCACCAATATGGCAGAAACGACCATTCACCACAACTCCAATATGGTGCTTATGACGGCATTACGTAAACATGACAACAAACACGAAAACAGATTGAAAAACCAACACACACATCTTCCTCCAAAAATATAATCAAGTGTGGGAAACCAGGGGTTTTTGGGAGGGGAAAAACTAAATATAAACACACACCAGCATCCCAAACCGTACAAAACAACAACATAAATCGACAACACACAATTCACAAATTCCGCTTCACTCACAATACCCTCAGGAATCGATCACTTCCCTTCACCTGCATAGCTCAACTGCAATTGTCGATACCACATTATAAAACTCCAAAAATTACACCACCACCACAATGACTGTTACTACAAAACCAACACCCAAACAAACCAAATTGGAATTGAACACTTCTTTTGACCTATATATGTCAACAGCAGCTCACGATACCGAAGCAGCTATGAACGAGCATTGGAATTGGACACCTCGCTTGACATATATAGGTCAACAACAGCTCACGATACCAAAATACACAGCTATGACCACGCATTGGAATCGGATGATTCCCTTCAGCTACATAGGTCAACAGCAGCTCATGATGCCAAACCACACATATCTATGAGAACATATGGATCCAGACACTTCCCGCTGACTATAAAGCTCAGAAATGACTAACAATACCAGAAAAATTTAAATCAAGCACTTCCATAAAGATACCTAAATTAACTCCAAGTGCCGGTAACAAAACATCAAACACCAACACACGCAGTAAATACCACTGACCAAACAATGCAGAAATACCCCACCAACTACCACAAGACACGAAAACTACACCCAAAGAAATGACTATTTACCACAAAAGAGTACCGGTGCTACTCACTAGGTCAGACACCACAGTCACACACAGCCACAGCCTCAAACACACACACACACACACACACACACACACACACACACACACACACACACACACACACACACACACAAAAAAAAAAAAACCAACCAAGATAGAATCTCAACCCACCCACAACCTATCAGCCCCCACCACCCCCCACCCACCCCCACCCAACCTCCACTCTCCCCCTAAAATCAAAGATCCATCAACAAATAAAAACCAAAAAATTAAACAAATCTCAGTCACACACTACAACTCAAAAACAACTGCAACAAAAACAGATCTTCCCCAGCATAATCATAAAACAACTTCCATCCCCCACCCACATACCTCCACGACCCCCCCCCCCCAACCCACAGCCCCACACCCCCACCCAACCTCACAGCACATCCTTAACCAACCACCTTCGGCCTATACATTTTACTAATAGCCCTTAAAAAAACACAAAAGATGTAATAGCCCCCCAGAGACGCTCTTTCACCAACAGTACTCATCTAAATGTGCCTGAACATTAGAAGAGTGCCTCTTCCCCCTCCCAATAACTGACTTAACCCACCACCTCCCCACACACACAGCCCCTCTTTCATATTTGTACATGTTCCAGTCTCATAATTCTTTAATTCTAAACTATGGTTAACAACTAAATGATCACACCCCTCTGGCCCGACCCCTGTAAGATGAAAAAGCATTCGAAACTATTGGGCAGCCCTCCTCTGTAAACACCTCAATTAATCCCCAATTCCCTTTTCATGCGCCACTCCAAACCTCTAAAAACACGCTCTTAAAAACCAGCCCCAGATACAACAGCCCCCCACACCCATAAACCAACCAGAGACTTACCCCTCCCATAGTTCCTCTTCCCAAACTGCAACTCGTCAACCTCCACGAGCACCCCAGGCCCACCCAACTTACCCCTGTACTTAATATATTCAGAACAAACTTCCCTACAAAATGAAAACCAATCATACACCATCCTCTCACTAACACCAGTCGCATGGGCACAAAAACTCTGGGAGAATCTATAACAAAAATAATACATCAAGATTATCACTCGCATGCCCAACCCAGACCTCTCGAACCAGATACCACCTCTTATGGAGCGCCATAGGTTGTCCCTACGGCACCACCACATATAGCAGTCCCTGACCAACCGCATGTTCTGCCGACACATGCTGCACTTCACAACTTCTGCCAATAAGCCGAATAATTGTAAGAATTTTATCAGGGACAGCATATCATCACCCATTTCCGCCTGCAAACAAGAACTATTATATTTATCTGTCATATCCATACCTAACAAAAGCACCAACAAATTAAATTAAGCAACTCATCATGTGACATACAGCAAACTGCACTATGATATCTTAGACACAACAAAAACTTAATTCTTAACTCACTGAAACCAATTTCTGTCGAAGACCAGTCACAAGCGATACCGGAACAGATCAGGCAGCAACACCAAAATGAACCCAATACACCACATAACACACAAACCATAAACACACCACCAGAGGACACCACAAACTGCAACAAAACTACATCTACAAACACAACACACTCATAAACTAAACTCTGCGCTGTTGTCATGTCACACACCACAACACCCTTACGTCATGGGTCAAAGCCGACAGATGGGATCGGATGCCTCTGTTGACCTGTTAAACATTATGAGGATATTGGAGCTAGAATAGGTGTTGTGTCTAAACTAGTTTTTAAGTGTCAGAAGTGCAAAAACGAAAAATCATTTCATACTTCATCAAAGTGTTCAGGTAATGAATTGTATGAAACGAATGTGAGACTGTTCTATGGCCTTAGATGCATTGGTAAAGGTGCAAGGGCTGGTAATGTTCTCTGCAGTGTGTTGAATTTGCCAAAACCACCTTCTAGGAATATGAAATATGTAACAGCAATTGGAGACTCTGTAAATATTGTGGCTGATGATTCAATGGTTGCTGCTACATCAAAAGCTGTTGAACAAAATGAGGGTGACACAGACATCAGCATTGCTGTGGATGGATCCTGGCAAAAGAGTGGATTTAGTTCTAAAAATGATTTTATATTTGCAATAAATATTGACACCAGAAAAGTTTTGGATTTTGAAGTTCTCAGTAAGTACTGCCAGTGAACCAGAAGGACAGATTACTTCATAAGCAGCAGTGTGTAAAAAATTATGATGGCACAAGTGGAGAATTGAAGGTAAAAGGAGCAGTTAACATGTTCCACCATTCACAGAAGAGTGGTGTCAGATATGTGAATTACTTAGGTGATGGAGGCAGCAAGGCTTTCATTGCAGTACAAAACAGTAAGCCATATGATGTTCCTATACAAAAATTTGACTGTGTAGGACATGTGAAGAAAAATGGGAACACATCTGCATAACCTAAAAACCAAGCTAGTTAACACAAAACTGTCTGATGGCAAGACAATAAAATGTGCTGGAAGACTGAATGACAATTTACAGAAGATGAAAAGAGCTGTGTGGAGCACTTTCTTTCATTGAGTATTAACTGATGAAAAGCCATGGCAATCTTTGTGTCCACCTCCACCAAACACTTGGTGTAAATATAGACAAGCTGTATTTTCTGGCACCCTGCATAAATTTACACATAAACATTCTCTTCCTTTGGCAGTAATGGAGGCAATCAAACCTATTTACAGAGATCCAGCAAATACTGAGGTACTAAAGAAGTATTTATGTGGGGAAGACCCAGAATGTGAATGAGTCTTTCAATACTGTTTTGTGGTGCCATATGCCTAAAAATGTGTTTGTTGGCCTTATGACTCTAAAGTTAGCAGTGTCTGATACTGTAGTAACTTTTAATGATGGGAACTATGAAAGACTTGACGTTCTGGAGAAGTTAGGGGTAAGATTTGGACAGAACACAGGTGAAGGACCGAATGAACTGGATGAGCTTCATGTACATGAAGCAGAGTTACCTGCTTAGCAAATGACAAAAGAAGCAAGAAAGGAAAGGAGGAGGCAAGCACTGGGCTGTTGTGACACTGAAGAAGACACAAACTATGGGCCAGGGCAATTCTAGTGCATAAATGATGCAGAAATGTAAGTCTGTATAAGAATTTGTAATAAAAATATTTTATATCTCAATATCTAACTACATTTTTTTGCAATAAATGACCCATTTTCTATAAAAGTACTGATGGTAGAGACATGAAATTTTCACAGCATGCCAAGTGTGAGATTCAACACATATGGAACTAGAATAATTAAAATATCCTGAGTTGTTTTGTTTTTTTGGTCATTTATTTACAAAATTGTCAAAACATTGAGTGTTTGAAAGAAAATATAAATTGCCCCACAATTAAATTTTAATAATAATTCAAGTTCAATGTATCTAGATAGGTGCATTCAATTATTATGGAAAATTGTAAGTGGTGTCTTAAAAAGTTTCCAAAGTAATGGGTCACAATGTTCGATAATTATTTAGCACTGGTGGCACAGGACATACAATGTCACCCTAAGAAAGCTGTTAGTTGCTGCTCCAAATGTTTATAATTAGAACATAATTTATATTTGTTTATAAGTCAACAACAGAATTTAAGTTATAAAACAATTACTGATTTCACCCTATAATGAAAGATATTAACTAGTAATAATCAAAATAAATTAGAAAATGAATCACATACATAAAACTAAGCACAAAATAAGATCTAGTATTATATTCTTTAAAACTGAGGGCCAGCCTTTCTCTTTTATGGAAATGCAGATTATTTCTCACATATGTTAATGGTAATTAGTTAAAAGAGAAAAAAGGCAGATGGCAAAAATCCCAGCTTGCTTCATCACATAACCCACTCATTGGATTGTCCAGACAGATATTGCAAATAGCTAACTGGGCAATTCAATGACCACAAGGGGCTCCAAACAGTGGGTTAAAAATTTACACATGAAAAAAACTTACATAAGAAATCTTATCAGAATCTACAGTACATATGTTTCTTTTTTTCTTCAAATTTATACTTATATGAAATGGCCATATGAAAATCCCCATATAAAATATTTATGTACAGTGTTTCGTACAATTGCACAAAATATCCACAAGGTATACTTTTAATAAAAATTAGGCATCTTCATCATATCCTTCTTGGATAAACAAAGATTACATTCTAAGATACATATCACCTAATACAAATCCTGTCTTGCTTCAAATAATAAGTCCTCATTGGTTGCAATGAGTTAGATTACACTGCACTTGGCAGTTAACTTTTTTAGACAGAAAATTTCAGTTGCTCAATGTTTAGTATTTTTCACAACCACTTCCACTTTTTCAATGAGCTTTTACACATTTTCTCACTAAACTGTCCATGCCTTCAGCAGATCCAAGTGGCAGTTATTAAGAAAATGTACTGTGATCAATTCCCTTGGAGGTGGTTATCCTCCGCTACAGTACATGAAAAAATTGAAAACAGTACTCCACTTTAGTACACTTACTTTTTCTTCTAAGAAAAATGTTTCACACTAAACATGATAGTCATTACTTCATAAATCGATAAATTACACAGTTCTCATAACATCACAATAATTAGCACTAAAATTGACTGTAGTATGAAAGGTGTGGACAAGACAAAATTTTAAATTCAAGTGCACATTACACTACAAAACCTTACTTAAGTCATACCTCTGTCTGAAACTGGTTAAACTTGAAAGATTTGGGTTTCTCTTCCACTTGCAAAATAGCAAAAACTCAAGATCTCCAGTATCATAGATTTACTAATAATTATATTATAAAAAAATTAGTTACCATCACATAAATTAATTACTATTCAAATCAAAATTAAGGGGATGGAAGTTGTACCAAATCATTGGCCTATTTCTCCACTCTGAGTACCACACTCATACAAACAGAAAATTAAATCCTCACAAAATCACAAAAATGTCACTCAATAGTTGACCTATCAGAATATTCACATCAGTCTAGCACAACAGTTGTCAATTAATCAGCAAAATTACTCTTCCTCACTCCAGTATTACCACCTTATGCTCACAGTTCCTCAGAACACAAATAGAAGATTCAGACAACCTATAGATCCAACAATGCAGCGTTATATGAATTGTACCTCACTAAAACACTCTTAAGCGCTTATTCCCACAGTGTCATTAATTGCACAATATACACAATACCTGCTGTTGTCTATTTCCAAATTTAGATCCTCAATACTGTTACACCACATTTGTTTGTATACAGTTATCTTTTCCATTAATCATGTCTGTCAGCTCCATTATTTTACTTACCTTTCTTACCTTGTTAACTAGTGGAGTGCCATTCTCAAAAAAAATATCTCTACTGCAGGATACAGGCTCTCTAACCATTAAGACCCTAACTTTATTCATTATTTTATTATTTCATACCTGCTTCATTATATAATAAATAAACACCTGCCCCACTTTATCTAATTCAAAATTGACTCTACTGACCACAGTAACAGATCCTAATGCTAAGGCAAACTTAACTCTCATTACTTATCAGACCAAATTATCATTTAGAAAAACTATTATTTCATTGTATTCCATCCAGGTGGTTGAGATTCTCCTGAAGGGCAATATTCATACAAACCTTGCTAATACATTCTACACACATTACTCCAGGCAACTATGTTTAAAGTTGTAATTCCTTAATGTTAGGAAAGACATTGTATTCCGTCCAGGTGGTTGAGATTCTCCTGAAGGGCAATATTCATACAATATTTGCTAATACATTCTACATACATTACTCCAGGCAACTATGTTTAAAGTTGTAATTCCTTAATGTTAGGAAAGGCTGTACCATTACACACTTCTATAGGTAGATAGTTATCTCATTATACTGACTGCACCAACCACAAACACTGCTACTATAGCATAATTAACATTAAGACCTAGTATCCAAGATGGTTTATACCGCATATTGCCACTGATGCTGCACTCATGAGCTTGTGGTGCTGATGAGGTCGACACCAGCATCGATCTGAGTATTGTCTTCGAACTAAACTAAGATTATCTTTGGGCGAAACTGCCACGTTAGTTCTTTGTAAGCCTTGCTTCTGTAAAGAGGTGAATAGATGAACTATTGCAAAATGGGAGTATTGTTTGGTGTAACTGACCCGAACTTCTCCCTCACTGATGACCCCGAGTTGTAACGTCTTCCGTTTTCGCCGTTTTACTGTGTCCTCGGCTTCCGCGTCAGTTATGTTCGCATGTATTATTTCGACACAGCATTCGAACAATGACTTCGGCCCAATGCCTAACGCCGGATTTTGTAATCAACATGCATCGTGTTGTGGGTGATGTACATCTGCCAGGACTGCAACGCGATGCCTCTCACTCGACGATTATTCCGATTTCGCAGGATGTTTTCGAGCCTGCAGCAATAAGTGAGGTTAGGTGTGTGAATGACTCCAGCTAAACACCATTGTTCCCACCACATGTGTCCTCCCTCATCGATGGTGCAGTTACCTCTTACGGATCTCCGTGCAGTGCGGGACCAATGCCGATTGCTGCAAATGCTTCATTGGACAACCTACCATCGCCAGGACAATGGTTTGACACGCCGCAATCCGTGCAGTACCGCACTGATTCCTGACACTTGGCTGGAACCACTTTGTTCACATGTCACCCTCCTCAGCATCCGACCACACCTGCCCTGCCTCAGTTCAGCATCAGCACATGCCTTCCTGCTTCAATACCTCAGCCTGCAACAGGAACAATAACTTGTTATCTGTGCCTGACCTCCATCTCCGTCCAACTGCTATGCCTCAGTGTTTTGTGCCATGCCATTCACCTTATCCGCACACCATTTTGAGTGGAGTGACTCGAACAGTGAAGATTCACACATTCCGTCCAACGTTCGACATCATTTTCCACACTGTGCTTCTGGACAGCCCGTACCTCCGCAGCCTCCCTGCAACGCAGGTGGCCCTGACTCTGATCAAACTTAGAGCTCTTCATGGACTAAAACTTTGAACTTTTTCTCACCTGTCGCCCACGCTCAGGCTACAGTCGAGCTACCGCTACCGTTCTCGGCACATCTCGGTGCTTCATCTGCACCGGTCTTCCGCAATGCGTCAATCCGAACACAACTGCAATGTGTTGAGCTTCCGCAACCGCAATTGAAACATTACAGTGTCTCACCCGCGACGGTCTTCTGCGTCGCGTCAGAACATGCTCAACCACAACGCTTCATCTTCACACTGCCACCCAACCAGCTGTCGTTAACACATACCCTGGAGGCACACTCTCCTGGAATACTACAGCAACAAAAGCTTGTTTCAGGCAGTGCCCTGACGAACTCAACTCAATCTGTTCTTCCGAACATTCTACAACGCTTACCGACGCTGCCGCCATTTAATCCTGACAGAGCAACAACCTGGTACAAAATTGTGGACGAAGTGTTCAGCCATTATAAACTCGATGAGTCAGCTAGGTTTCTGTGCCTCATCACCCACCTGCACGACCAGGAGGACTTGATTGCTGACCTCGTCGACGCCCCAGACTCATCTACCCGGTACGGTATAGCCAAAGAGACAGTTCTATGTTGGCTTGCACACTCAACTGAGGCAGCAATACGGCAAGTGCTCCACATTGAGCAACTAGGCAACGACAAACCTTACCAACTCTGGAGACGGCTACCCGCCCTGGTCAGCGCCGATCTACTCTCTGACCCAGCTCTCCTCGCCATCTGGTCAGATAAACTATCTCCTCACATCCGCTTTGCTGTGGCTCAAAGGCCTCCCGAACCTGTCGAGAAAACAGTGACAATTGCTGACAAGCTGCACGATGCATCACTGCTCTATTTAGCCAGCCACTGCCTATCTGACAAGTCTCAGGTTCAGGCTCATTGTCCTGTGCCCGGACGTGGCCGGGGCCGCACTGTGCCGACCATTCCGCTCGCTCCGGAAAGCAGTAAACAAGCTACTGGGATGTCACTGGCTCCACCCACGGTCACACCTCCTCCTGCAACTGAGCCTGCTGTGACCACTGAACCTCGGCCACTGCCACTGGCAATGAACATTCCGCAGGAAATGCAACCGCACCACTCGAACTGTTACTACCACACACGATTTGGTGTGGCGGCACGGAACTGCAGACCACCCTGCTACTTCCCAAATGCCTCCTGCGCACATGACAGGCAACCCCCCCCCTCCCCACCACGCCCCCAGTGCTACATTCTGTCCAGGAACGACCAGATAATTTCGGACGACTTTACATTAAAGACATTTCATCGGTACACCAATTCCTAGTGGACACAGGCACCGATGTTTCGCTGCTGCCTACATCCTTAGCATCGTCAAACATCTTCCCTCATCATACTTCACTGCAAGCAGTGAATTCAACTAAACTACAATGCTCGGGTTCAACTTCACACGTCGTCTCACTCTCTGCAAACTGCAAACTCGAGTGGACTTTTTTAGTGTGCGAAATTGACAAACCTATACTAGGCACTGACTTCTTGCAACACCACAAACTTTCACCGGACCTAGTGCAAAACACAGTGTTTCATCACCCGTCCAAGACTCACTTCCCCTGTGCTCTGTCGAGCAAACCCCCCATGATAAATCTATCCGGGCTCATCTCATCCATACATGCTCGCCTCTGTCAACAACATTACAAGAAACCACGCATAAGTGCCTTATCGAGCTTGAAAACGTCACTCACCTACACATGGAAAATTTCAAGCTCTCCCTCCAGCTCCACGAAACTCAGCTCCAGCTCTCCGATGCAGCAAAGGAATTACAGACACTGCAGCAAGGACAAAGCAAGGTCAGTAAGTGCGCCGAATCTGCTCACAGTCCCAGCAATCGAGCCTCTGTGTGCTTACCTCCCGCTACCCCTCGTAACTGTGCTGTCAAGTCTACCATAACGTGTACTGACAGTTCCACAGGCCCACACCCCTCTAACACGGCAGCATTTGACACTCGGCCGGACACGAGTGTGCATGCGTGACAAGCATCACGTTTTCCCGAACTGACAGCTCCTACGCCTCCCCTCGTGGACAGCACCTCAAACTATGCAACTTCGGCTCCTGTGTGATGCCATGTGACCACCACTGACAACACAAACAGTGCACTCGCGCCTAGAGCTTCGCTCGCGACCGTGTTGCCACAGGCCACACCCTCGGACAGTGGACTCACTAACAGCTCATGAGCTCTACCGAACTCACCCGACCACGGTGCCACTGCTTCAGCCCGGTGGCCATCTTGTCACATTGACTACTGGGACACTTCACTGCCTCGACTCCTGCCGGATCTGCCGAGTGGCTCCGAACACCACGACCACGTCTCACCTGCCCCGCCCGCCACACATTGTAAACAAACCGCCTCTCATGCCGCTGGCAACATTTCCATCATCACCAACGGCACAGTTCACAAGCTTTGCCTTACGCCAGGCCCCATGATCTCCAGTAAACCATGTCGACTTTGTCCGGAGCGCCTCTCCGACCTTAAAAATCAGATTATGAACTACTAAGCTCCGACGTCATTGAACCCTCTGACAGTAGCTGGTCTACGCCCATACATATGACACCCAAGAAAGAAGGGTCCTGGAGCATGTATGGAGACTACCATCAACTAAACACACGAACAATTATGGCCACCTACCCCATACCCAACATTGCCAACTTTACCAGTTCCCTCACAGGTGCGACCACGATTTCCGTCATTGACTGCATACGAGCCTATTTACCAGATCCTCGTGGCACCTCAAGACATCGTGAAGACAGCAATCACCACCCCAATCAGGTTATTTCAGTTTCGATTCATGCCCTTTGGTCTGAAAAACACAACCCAGACCTGGCAACACTTCATCAACGAAGTGCTATTTGACCTAAAATTCTGCTTTGCATATCTTGATGACATTCTTGCGTTCAGCTCCTCAGTTGAGGACAACAGTCAACATGTGCAAACTGTTATGAACACTCTCACGACAGCAGGCATCGAGACCAACCAGGACAAAATGCAGCTACATCAACCCCCTGTCACTTTTCTCGGTTTTCGGGTCTCTGCCGACGTCATTTCACCGCCCCCTGAGAAAGTACAATCAATACTAAACCTACCCAGACCTTCATCATTCAAAGAGCTTTGGCGCTTTCTGGGGACGGTTGCTTCAGTCCTGGGTGGTATAGAGTTACAAGGTGAATGCTCCTCTGTGGCCAGAAAGTGGGACCGTTGTCGTGCCCTGAAATGAGAAATGTCCTGCCAACTATCCTTGTCACTCCTCTCATAGTGGTATTCTGCCATTCACCGAACGTACAGAATATACTCATCCATCATTACGTAACTCCTGCTCCCAATTCCTTACCTCATGTCTCATACACCTGTAGTAGACCCAGATGCAAGATCTGTCCCATACAACCTCCCATCACCACCTACTCCAGTCCAGTCGCTAACATCTCATTAAAGGCGGAGCTACCTGTTAAACCCAGTCAAGTGATCTACAAGCTAAGCTACAATTACTGTGCTGCATTCTATGTAGGCATGTAAACCTATGTGGTGTCGATGAGGTCAACACCAGCATCGACATATGTTTGTCTCTAGACTCCGAGTATCGTCTTTGGACGCTGAGCATTGTCTTTGGGTGGTTCCACCATGTCAGTTCTTTGTGAGCCATTGATGTGTTTAGGTGAATAAATGAAGTACTGTTAAAATGGTGATGTTTGGTGTAACCAACCCGAATTTCCACCCCTACTGCATACATAAAAAAATAGCATCTTTTTAACAGTTTCTTCTACTACAAGAGTTAGGCCAAATTATTTGTTTAAATGATGAAATTAAGAGATTTCATTATGCAAACAATAGTTTTGACAACACAATTAATTACTTTGGAATTAAGAGCTGGCTTTACTAAAATGTTTTTGAATAGAGCAAAATAGATCCCTTAAGAATGCTATTAGTTGTTCCTCCAAATGTTTATAATTAGTGCAGAATTTATATTTGCCTATAACTCAACAACAGAATTTAAGTTACGAAACAATTACTGATTTTACCCTATAACTGAAGATACTAACTAATAATAGGCAAAATAAATTAGAAAATCGATTACACACATAAAACTAAACACAAAATTATATATGGTGTTATATTCTTCAAAACTGAGTGCCAACCTTTCTCTTTTATGGAAATGCAGATTACACTAACGTATGTTAATTGTAATTATTTAAAAGTGAAAAAACAAATTTAAGGAAGCAAATGGCAAAACAACAGGGGAAGAAAAAATATCCCAGCTTGCTTCATCATACTTCCCTCCTCATCAGGGTAGTGTTGGTGATAGCATTCCAAGCAGTCAACGTGTTACGTGTGATGAATTGGGTGATACTTTTCTTCTTACCACTCATGAATTCCACCACTATGGCTACAATCACTGTTCACATCTTTGCATAGACCATTGAGAATATTTCCTTGCAACATCATAAACACTATTTGTTTGTTATTCTTGCATCACCTCACTCCCTCAGAGACTATGGTTGTAACCTAAGGCTCAACTGAGCTTTCCAATTACCTACTGACTTTTTAGATTGCACTGTTTGAGCTTCCATTAGTGATGACAATCTGATTACAATTCATGTCCAATGTGATCAGCCACAGCATTTGCATCTACTCCTATTCATGTCCCACTCTACCACTCAGATTGACCTCTGCAGCAACCAGCATGGTTACAAGATTATGTTGTGTTTTCACTTTCGTCCACCTCAATCCATCTCGCTTTCTGTAACTGCTCCTACCCTGTGTTCTGCACTCTGAGGATGAGTGAAGGAGGGGGCAGGTTGGCTCTTTGGTGGTTAAATGTATTGAGTAATGTGAAATATCTGCACTATGATCTCTGGCCCATACCGATGAGTAGGGCAGTCTCACTTTTACTGCGGAACCGTGTGCTTGACTTGTGTAAATGTGTTGCTAATAATGAAGCATTAATAATTTAAAGTGGTGTTCAGTTTGTTATTTTGCTATGAAAATAGCCTGCACCCACAAACTGTTTAAGTCTGTTTTAACATCATGTGCTGATACAAGCTTTCTGAGTCTATATGAATCACTACTAACACAAAGATGCTGGTTATACTGTAACTGAAGTGTAGCTACATCTGCTAAAAAATACAGATTGATGTGTGTCTGATTGCTGTGTTCATTCCTCACTACAATCATTTTGCAGTCACAGAGCATAATCAATCCTAATATAATCTGACCTGTTGTATTATGTTTTGTAGATGCTCGAAAATGGCACAAATGCCAGAATTGCAATAGTGAAATAAAAACAGTAACAGTTGAAAGCAATATGATATATTTTAAACAATCATTCTCCATCACAACAGTGTATCAAAAACATAGCAAATGCTTACATTTTGCCTCAAGACTATATCAGTTCTTTTTCATAATTGTCTATTCTGCAGTGGGAATTAATTTGTCCAGTAAGTGTAACTTTATGTATTTAGAGATAAACTTATTTTAATTCAGTGAAATATGTTGTTGTACCTTGATAATGAAATCTCCAACACTAGGATTTGTGAAGATCAACCAAAAATGAACTTGTGAAGGCAGTACACATGTAATATTCATATGAAGGGGTTCTGTTTGTTCTTCTGCAACTGTCAAGTATGACTCCTTGAGGGATAACAATTGTGGTATTTTTGCCTTGCGTAGTTCACTCCATGGTTGGGCAATTCTCATTCCTGTGAGAAAGACAGACTACTGTATTAATGTTGATTCATTACAAAGTTTTACAAATTATACAAAAATTATTATCCGAAAGTAAGTTCATTATTTGAGGGTTAATTAATTTACTCATGTAGTTATCACTGTGTTCCATGGAACATGTCTGCCTCTGTAGCTCAGTAGTCTGCATGTTGGGGTGCTATGCAGAAGGCTTGGGTTCAAGTCCCGATGCTGACCAGTATTTTTTCTAGGTGAGAGCATGGAATGACATGTATTCAGTGCTATGATGCCACTTGAGGGGCTACCTGAGTGAGAAGTAGCAACTCCCATGTCTACCACTGGTAGAGGATGACAAAGAGGTCGGTTGTCCAGATTGGTCCATCTGGACCAGAACATGTAGCTTTACCTTACTATGTTACATAACTAAGACCTCACACCACACTGTGGAAAGTGTCAGTTTACAATTACCAATTCTAATGCACTACCTCAGTGAAAACTATGGCAATATGCTGACCATGTATGTTATATTATAGTTTTACATATCTAGAACTTTTTCTGTGGAGTAAAAACATTTGATAAGCAGATCTGTTATCAGTTAGTGTTTGCAAGTACTTTTTAATATTTGTTAGAGTCTTTGCATCAAAGGGTACGCAGTCAGAGGTTTTAGGGTTGAGTATCTCACTCCCTTCTGTGCCACAGTTATGCTAAGTGATGGATAGTGAAAGTCACTTCTCATTTTACTATTACCTTTATGAAAGTTAATGTTATTTTTGAATTACTATTGTTGTTGACAACAAATGACATAAAGGAGTTTTTCCACATATTTAATCTGCTGAGAGGTGAAGTCTGCGAAATTTTTGCTAGTATAATGAAGAATAATTTGGCTCTTAGTTGTGATATTTACAGCACTGCTAAAAAATTAATAGTAAATATTTTTGGTCATTGTTATATACATAATCCACTGCTAATATTGATCTCACAGTAGTTTGTTTAAATAAAACATATCAGAGAATAATTTAAGAAATATGATGTGAGGGGACTTATGCCGATGATAATATGTACACCTTCTTGAAGAATTACCATGGCCAAAGGCTTTAAATAAATCTTCAATTTTGCAACTGATTGTCTGTTTATTATTTCTTCAAGCAGGTTTCATCATGTGGTTGCAGCTCCAGCCATGTAAAATAAAAAGGTATTTTAATCCATTCCTTCATTCATTATGCATTATGTTCCACAGATCACATTATGAATGAGAACAATCAAAGATGTGGGTTGAGCCATTGTACGACATTAACAAAGACAAGCAAAATTATTGAAACATAATCTGTAAACTGCCAATATAGTATCTGTGGTGTTTCAGAAGATGACTATCTCAAAAATACAAGATTTACAGGAAACAGTCATGGATCAGTGGACAGAGCAGCATTCCATGTTTTAACTAAAGTCATAGGTGCTCAATATTAGCACTGTTTACGGTGTAGCAAACAGCAGTATGATAGACAAACTGTTGCCATACATGTCCTAACACATTGTGATCAGTATCAGTGACTGCATTAATTATCCTTCCTTGCAACTCTTCCAAATTAAGTGGCAGATGAGGCAGGAACACACACTCTTTGACATATACTGATAAAAAGAATCTTTCTTGCGGATTAACACTGTTTGCTGGACTGAGACTCCAACTCAAGACCTATGCCTTTTGCAGTCAAGTGCTCCACCAGCATGACTCATGGCTCATCCTTGCAGCTTTACTCCTGCCAGTACCTTGTCTGCTACCATCCCAGCTTCACAGAAATTCTGGGAATCCGGAAGACGAGCCCTACTATGCCATGTCTCCACAGTATCCTTTCTTCCAGGAGTATTATTATTCCAAAAAGGAAAGCAATGAAAGTCATAACATCGAGTGGGAAACAGGAGCACTGCAGGCTATTACTCACAAACTTAGGAGCAACAACTGTTTATAGTCATTATACACATATCAAAAGAAGTTTTGCATCACCTCAGTTCCGAGAGTTCCGGAACCTGTACAGAAAATTGGAATAGAGGTCAACATAAACATCATTTCTGCCATTTTTATTGCTCATGAAAGCCACACATAACATGTTGTACCACCATAAAGTGAGGTCTTCATAGGTGGTAGTCCAGATTGCTGTACATACCAGTACCTCTAATGCCCAGTAGCACAACCTCTTTCATTCGTGCATGCCTGTATTTGCTGTGGCACACTATCCACAAGGTCATCAAGGCACTGTTGGTCCAGATTGTCCCATTTCTCAATGGTGATTTGGTGTACATCCCTCAGAGTGGTTGGCGGGTCATGTTGTCCTTTTCAGCCGTTTTCAATCTATCCCAGGTTTGATAGGGTTCATGTCTGGAGAACATCCTGCCCACTCTAGTCAAGAGATGTCGTGATCCTGAAGGAAGTCATTCACAAGAGGTGCATGATGGGGACACAAATTGTCAGCCATGAAGATGAATGCCTCGCCAATATGCTGCTGATATGGTTGCACTATCGATCAGAGGATGGCATTCATATATCGTTCAGCCGTTATGGTGACTTCCAGGACCACCAGCGGTGTATGTTGGCCCCGCATAATGTCACCCCAAAACAGCAGGGAACCTCCGCCTTGCTGCACTTGCTGGACAGTGTCCCCAAGGCATTCAGCCTGGCTGGGTTGTCTCCAAACAGCTCTCCAACAATTGTTTGGTTGAAGGCATATGCAACACTCATGGGTGAAGAGAATGTGATGCCAGTCCTGAGCAATACATTTGGCATGATGTTGGGTCCATCTGTTCTGCACTGCATGGTGTCATGGTTCCAAAGACATACTTTGCCATGGATGTCGGGAGTGAAGTTTCTAATGCTTTAGACAACCTGGAGTGTGGTGTGAAATAGGACTGCATGCAAAATTCACACCTCTCCCCCATAGGTTGACTTACTTGGTATGTACAGCCGATCTTCTTGTCTTGATTTCTGGCTATGTCGATCTCCAGAAACTTCTTCTCCAAAGAATACTGCTGGTTAAGAGGAATTTATAAGACTCTCTCTCTACTTTTGAAATAATTTAGTACTCGAAGAATACTTGGTATATTTCAACTTCCACGAATAACATATTCACCATTCTCTCATAAATATTCGAATGTTTGCAAGTCAACTGATTCATATAGCATTAGACTCGATTAAATACATTTACAATAGCATAATTTATGAACATCTCTTGCTCCTAGCAAGCCCAACACATGAATTACGATTAACAATGTTTCAACTGCTCTTCTTTTTTCTTGTTACAGTAATCAATGATATAAAACACCATAAGATACATAAACACTCCTTGTTCTTCCAATACGACATCCGTGGTGCGAGCTGCAAATACTTGTCGATGCCGTTCAACCATCACGTCTAACTTGTGCTTCTGACTCCATTCCAGCATGGACATACAAACATGTATCACATAGTATGTATGTTGTCTCACACTTATTTTTAAAATATCATGAGTTCAAGATGGTAGAAGGACGAGTGCAAACACGCGATATTTCATACATACTCATTATGTACATTAGTAGTATATATAACAATTCATAATTCCACAGTATACATTCTACATTTTTTTTAACTGTGCATAACCCTTTTATTTACTATTTAGCTTTTCTTTCTTCATTTTACTTTGATTGTAAAACAGGAATATTTCTCTCAATGTTGAAGTCAACTCTTTTATATCAAGGAGTTGTGGGGCCTAAACCATTGGTTTCAAATCATAAGTTCCAGGTGTTCATAACACTTGAGTATTTTACTCTTTATTCTAATTTTTTTTTACTGCTTCTTAAATCATAATAGTCTCATTTATTATAGACTGTTCGTAGTCTGGAGGAACTCTGGGCAAATAAAAGTGTTCTTCTCGACGCTTGTAAACTCACATAAAACATAATACTGCTAGTGGAATATAGAATTCAAACTCACCATAACAATTCCTACAAAATGTGTGACTTCTGCCACGATACTGTCCTTTTCCCCTAGGGTCAGTACCTATAACTTACATGTGGGTTGACCCTATGAGTACACTTCCTCCATACATTCTGGTAGGTATGCCCCTTTATAACAAATCCCTATTCTTCAGGCCACAGGTCATCCTATCTCTCTGTAGGTATGCTTGCCCTATATCCATAGCAAATGCTGGGTATGCCCCCCTTATCCTTTATGAGTAGGCCTCATGGTTCATTGTCCTAGTATATGTTTTATGTACACTACTATTAAATATTTTCTGGAAAAAATAAAAATCTATTTCACACTTCACACTCTCTTCTTAATACTTCATTTAATACCCTAGAGTCCTCCTCTACTTTTCAACTTCTGCAATCTTTAGGAGATACTATGTCTACCCATATTATTCAACTCATAGTAGATACTATGTCTACACCTAATCATCAAGTCCAACTACTCTGTGACTCATCACTCCATCCAGAGTATTTGCTACACTGACTTTACTTAATTAACCATCATAATTAACTCCACACTACAGAAGGATGCTGAAGATTAGATCACATAACTAATGAGGAGGTGTTGAATAGGATTGGTGAGGAGTTTGTGGCACAACTTCACTAGAAGAAGGGATTTGTTGGTAGGACATGTTCTGAGGCATCAAGGGATCACCAATTTAGTATTGGAGGGCAGTGTGGCGGGTAAAAATCGTAGAGGGAGACCAAGGGATGAATGCACTAAGCAGATTCAGAAGGATACAGGTTGCAGTAGGTACTGGGAGATGAAGAAGCTTGCACAGGATAGAGTAGCATGGAGAGCTGCATCAAATCAGTCTCAGGACTGATGACCACAACAACAACAACAACAATTAACTCCAATCTGTACTGTGTTCTCCTTCATTACTCATGCCTCCTTCTTATGTATACTCACTATAAAATCATCATAGTTTTTCTATACTTATGTAAATATACGATATTGAATCATTATATATAAAAAGACACACACACGTGCAATGTAGAACCATCACAATAAACAACAATGTGTGCATATATCCCGATGTACACATACATTCCCCCTACAACACTTCACAGTACTCACCTCTTGACATGTCTCTAGTTAGTAGTGAACTCATGTATCTTTGTGTGTATGATGATGTGTTTGTGTGTTCTGATTCTTCAGTCTTCTTGTGTGAAAATAAGTTGTAGGTTATTGGAAACCATGGAGACTAGGAAGGATTTCGGTGATAGAAGTATATGAATATGGAAAGAGGAAAAAAATAGATAGGTCCTCAAAAGAGAAGTAAGAAAGGAAAAAATAGAAATGGTTGCTAAGATTGAAGAAGAGAAAGAAGACAGCCCCAAAGATAGGAAACTCTTCCCACCCCCCTTCCCCAGGATCCCTACCTCGCCGGTACTTGAGTGAGAAGCCATAGGAGGTATGGTGTTAAATCGTCTCCTACAGAACGGACATTCTCACCTTCACCCTTGAGGTCCCCAAAAGAAATCTTTGCAACCCCTATGGAAACAGCAAATGGTGAAGCATCAGGTGCACTTGTTTGCGACAGTCATTTGAAAGGTATTGTGTTAGTCATGATTTATCTGTTAGTGTATATCACGCTTCTACCTACACTACCCACCCCGTTTCAAAATCGATACAGACCCTCCCATCTACAGGTATGTCACATCTCATAAAATGTATAAAATATTCTGTATGAAGTATAAAATTGTATATTCTATTCAATTTCCTAGGCGAATTCTGCTTCAATGACTTTAACTCGATTGTCTTACATTCAGTGTGAGAATGACATTGTCATGAATTTGGAAATTATCTCAAAATTAATGTACCAGGTGTGGTTCTCCCTATTTACTTAGGACCAGGGTTGCCAGGCAGCTTTCCTGAAAACTATATTTTTCTGGGATCATTCATATTAATAGATTTAATGACATTAACTTCACCCAGACTTCTGTCCACAGATTTGCACAGAACACTGGTGAACCAATTACTTACAGACCAATTCAGGCAAAAATAAAATCTAACTATATGTGGATGCTGAGAGAGACTGGTTGGCTAGGCAGATTTAGTCTATCTTTCCTCAGGGGTAATGTGTGCACCATTTCCCATCCCGTGTCGCCACCTAGCAAGTCAGAATAATTTGGGATAAGATGGGACGAGCCATGAGGACAGGTAGGGGCACCCCCTCGAATAACTGAGGAAGATGCAATCAAAATTCCTATTGGGCACAACTCTCTAACAACTGAGGATGCCACAGTCAAACTCCTAGTGGGCACAACTCTCTAAGAACCAAGGATGACACAGTCACATACCAGGAGCAGTTTTGGGTGACATAATCACAATTCCTTGCTGGTATGTTTCTTTATTAAACTGTAAGTGGGGGATGATAGGATAGTGTAAGAAATAGGGGGATACTGTAAGAAGTTGGGGAAATTTGGCGCAGGAAAATTTTATTACAGAAGAAACACCAAAAACAACTTGGGATCTGACGATTGTCACTCTGCCCATTAACTCAGAACATTAACATCCCTGGGAGACAGATGTGACTCTGCCCAGATTCCATGGATCTGATATTAACTTCACTTGAGTAAGTGCAAACCAGTACTTCTTGTTAAATTTTGTGTGAATGTCTCCCCACGGCAAAACAATCACCACTTAACTAGGTAGCACAACACCAGGTAAAGTTATTCTGTTTTCTGCTCTAGCTTGGTTAATTTTGAATCCTTTCCACAAGTCGCCTATAACCTTGCTGGTTTTATTAAGTTTGGAAGAAGTAATAGTCGAAATGTTTCCAGAGGTCACTCTCGCGGCAACTTTTTGGTCAATTAATTCTTCTACCTGTTCCTCCAGACTACATATATTTTTTATGTCTGAGGTTGCTAATTTCTCTTTAAAGTTTCTTGACACATTATCTACTCAAGTGTTAATGCCTGAAATCTGTGATTGGACTATTGGTATTAACTTATCCTGTTTTTCAACATTCTCTCTCAAATTGTGCAATCTTTGCTTTACAGCATCACATGTAACATTACATACATTTTGAAATGATCCAAACTTCTGACGATATTCAGATTCTACATTATTATATTTGTCTTCAATATAGCATTCTAACTTTTTAGCTAAGTCCTGAAATTGGTTGCTCTGTGTCTGACTAAAGTTAGTGGACAGTTTGTTTACATGACTGCTAAATGAACTAGTTAATTCCTCTTTCAAATCTATTTTAAAATTCTCTACTTCAGTAGTTAAAGCATCAAATTCAGTCTATAAATTTCCCATACCTTCATGTAAATTGCTGAAGTCTTTACTTTGTGAATCTACCTTAGCACTTAACAATCCTTAAGTTCTATTCTAAACACCCAATTGATTATTTAATTGAGTATTCACTGTGTGTATTTCTCTACTTAAATTAGCACTCTGTGCATCAAGTTTTTCACTTAAACTTGCACTTATTTCATTTCTGAAAGAAACACCCTGGTCATCTATTTTATCATTTAACTGAGTATTTATGGAGTCAGACTTAGTTCCTTTCTTAAAGCTTCTGCATCTGCACTTTGGGCTTTGATTAAATTTACTATCTGAGACTAGTCTGGCACCTCCTGACTCACTTTCACTGCCATGGCTGGTTCTGAAGGTTCCCCAGTTCTCTTAGTATTATCCATATTCTTCTTACCTTTAGATCTAGTAATCATCAAAAAAATTCTACACTGAGTGTAATAACTATACTACCAATCTATTATTCAACAGTTTCTTTAACTTTACACTCAACCAATTATTATTTTGCACTCACCCGGTATAGAGTTCCAGCTACATTGGTGAGCGGATGCATAATCAGTGCTGGTGAACAGCACTGGCGCCGGTGGCGTTGAATGTTGCTTTCAGAATCGGCATTGGTGGACTTATGTGGAATCAGCACTGGTGATCAGTGACTGGTGCCAGCATCATCGGATTTAGGCTGGTTTCCATGTCGGCATCGCCGCGATGTGTGTGAGAGCTGCTTACTCGCCACACTGGATCTTCTTCGATGAATTATTCTCATTGTATTTCTTCTTGGTCTAATAGGTCGTAATCTTCTCTCTCTTCTTTTAATGTTTTATCTTCCTTACATCTTCTCTTTTATTGCATTTATTAATTTTCACCATTTGAACTTTTTAGGAAGAATCCAATTCCATGAAACAGTTCTCTTGTCTTCTTATACCTGGTTGCTATGGCAACATATCATATCTTCTGCTTCAATTTCCTCTCAAAATTCGGATTTCTTCAAGTCCTGTCATGGTCACAATGTTCTAAGCTTTAGATGACCTAGAGTGTGGTGTGAAATTGGATTGCACACAAAATTCACGCCTCTCCCCCATAGGTTGACTTACTTGGTATGTACATCCGATCTTCTTCTCTTGATTTCTGGCTATGTTGATCTCCAAAAACTTCTTCTCCAAAGAATACTGCTGGTTAAGGGGAATTTATGACTCTCTCTCTACTTTTGAAATAATTTAGTACTCGAAGAATACTTGGTATATTTCAACTTCCACGAATAACATATTCACCACTTCTCTCATAAATATTCGAATGTTTGCAAGTCAACTGATTCATATAGCATTAGACTCGATTAAATATGTTTACAATAGCATTGTTTTTACAACCACATAATTTATGAACATCTCTTGATACTAGCAAGCCCAACACATGAAGTACAATTAACAATGTTTCAACTGCTCTTCTTTTTTCTTGTTACAGTAATCAATGATATAAAACACCATAAGATACATAAACACTCCTTGTTCTTGTAATATGACTTCCGTGGTGAGAGCAGCAAACACTTGTCGATGCCGTTCGACTGTCTCGTTTACCTTGTGCTTGTGACTTCTATTCAGCCTGCACACACAAACATGTGTTGCACAGTATGTACATTGTCTCACACTTATTTTTAAAATATTGTGTGTTCAAGATGGTAGAAGGATGAGTGGTTCTAGAATTTATACAGAAATTCTTGAACCACTACAAGTTGTGCATCATGCAGCCTATTGCGCACAGTTTGAGTCATAACACGACATCCTGTGGCGCACATAAAACCTTATTCAACATGTTGGCAGTGCTGTAAGGGTTCCTCCGAACCATAATCCATAGGTAGTAATCGTCCACTGCAGTGGTAGCCACTGGGCAGCCTGAGCGAGGCATGTCGTCGACAGTTCCTGTCTCTCTGTATCTCCTCCATGTCTGAACAACATCACTTTGGCTCACTTTGTGACACCTGGACACTCCCCTTGTTGAGAGCCGTTCCTGGCACACAGTAACAATGCGGACATTATTGAACCATGGTATTGTCTGTCTAGGCATGGTTGAACTACAGACAACACGTGCCGTGTATCTCCTTCCTGGCTAAATTGGTGGAACTGATTGGCTGTCGGACCTCCTCCGTGTAATAGACGCTGCTAATGCAGGGTTGTTTACTTTTTTGGGCAGGTTTAGTGACATCTCTGAACAGTCAAAGGGACTGGGTCGGTGACACAATATCCACAGTCAACGTCTATCTTCTAGAGTTCTGGGAACTGGGTTGATGCAAAACTTTTTTGGTTGTGTGTATATTTTTGTCCCTCCTTCACATTAAGGAAGATCTAGATTCTTTCAACAGTAGGCATGCTCACAAGAGCTGCAATAAAGAGAGGAAAATATACCAACCTGTCAACTGTCAAAAACAAGGGAGAGCTCTCTCAACATTGCCCTGAGACTGTTTGGACCTTTGTGAGTGGAAGTGCAGGTTTCCCCACTGGAGAAGTTGAAGAACGAAATTTGATTATAACTATGTCCACTCTACTCCATCCAGGAATATCTTCAATGTAAAGAAAGTTAATGGATTTACCAGACTTTCTCCAAAACAAGTGTATCCATCATAGAACTGAAATGTCAATAGCAGATAAAATGTATGTATTGTAAAATGCTTAATCTTTCACATTTTTTGTATTGCTACACATTATTAGCATATATCAGTTTTGTAATTTTTGATACAGTCTATCCACCCATGGCTACTGAATGACACATACTTGGTAACAAGTAATAACAATAGGTTTATGGAAGAAGAATGTTGTTTACAAAACTAGAGAAAATCAGCACTCAGAGGCTACAGGAAGTTATTGCCAAAACTACACAACAGTGAGACTTGGTCTCCCTAAGTGGTCATATTTTAACAAAGAAATTGAACACTACAATTCTGAATTAAAGAAACTGTTAATAATATTTAATCATGTGCACCTACTAGAAAGCAAAATGAAGCATGAACAATGTGCCAGGCATCGACTTCACTTAAACAGAAATGGAAAGCTCAAGTTAGTGAACCAGACGATGGAACTTTGTAATGAACTGCATAAAACCACAGACCCAATTATTCTAGATTATAATCAATAGGTTTTTTAAGTACAAGAAGCAACATAAAAGTGTTGAACTTAACACCCTGGATTTGAAAGAACCCAGTTCATATGCCAAGGAAACTGGCTTGAAAATGAGTAAATGGTCACTACAGTGCAGTGTGAAAGTTCTGTGTAATAATTCCACTGAATAAGAATCCCCTATCATAGAGTGTTATGATTTATACAAAATGAAATACAAATAAAAAATTCTAGACCTTAATATGCAGTATCTTGGAAATAAACTCAATGTGCTGCAAGTGTTTGTGGATGAGTATTCACCACACTTATTAGTAATAACAGAACATGAACTGAATGTCCATGAAATTGGGTATTACAGATTAGGAGGTTATGAAATAGCAGATAGTTGCTGCAGGCATCAACAGAAAGGAGGTGAGCTGGCAATGTTTGTTAATGAACATCTTACATTGAAAAGAATCTAATTTGTTGAACAACACTCTAAATAAGGTGCTCCTTCTTTAGAGTATTGTTCAACAAATGAAATGGCTAGTGTTGTGGCCCACATAAACACTCATTCAAGCAGACTGGCTAAATCTAAAGTTAATGGAATGTACCAATCACAAAATACTGATGTGTTATTCTATCTTGATAGACGTGACAGATCAATTAGCCAAAAATACCTCTCATCATCATCGTCATCGTTTTCCAACTCCAGTTTCTTGGGTGTGGTGTACAAGCACTCACCATCTCTGTTTTCCTTCATACATCTTCTTTCTCCTCCACATCTCTATCCAGTATTTTCTTGGTCTTCCTTATGGTCCTCTTCCTATGAGACTCAGGCTGAAATACATTATGGCAGGTCTTTGGCTGTTCATTCTCATTATGTGCCCATACCACTGAAGCCTGCATTTCTGTATGAGGCTGGTAACAGGATCCTCAGTATCAGCTACTTTTTGGTTCACCTCATTTCTGATTTTGTCCTTTCTAGTTGTTTGATTCATAGTTATAATGAATCTAATTTCTGTTGCCTGAATTCTGCTGAGGCCTTTCTTTAGTATGCTACGTGTTTCTAAACCATATGTTAGAACTGGTAAAAAATAGGCAGGGTACATGGTCACTTTTGAATTTTTTGGCATTTCATCATCCCAAGGAAGATTTCTGATTTGACTGTAAAAATTGGCTGCTTTCTGTGTCATGCTGAGTGTTTCCTGCTTAATGATGTTGACTTTTGAGATCACGCTTCCTAGGAACTTGAAATGTGAAACATAATCTACTTTGACTCCTTCTAGAAATATATTTGAGGTTGTTCCTTGCATGCTGATGGTCATTTCTAAGGTCTTTGTTTTAGTTATTTTTGATATTTTTAGTCCAAAATTTTTGAATATGTTGTTCCAGTCATTAAACTTTCTTCTGTGCTTCAGCTTCTGTCTCTCCCCGCACGGCCAAAGCGTTTGGTTTTCTGTCTGTTTTCTTGATAGATTTTATGATATTGTCCATTACTATTACAAACAGGAGAGCTGATAGGGCGCTTCCTTGTTGGACATCTCTCTTTGTTTCAAACTATTTTGATCATCCAGTCCTATATCAACACAGTCCACACCGATAGCTGAGTGGTCAGCGTGACAGACTGTCAATCCTAAGGGCCCAGGTTCGATTCCCGGCTGGGTCGGAGATTTTCTCCACTCAGGGATTGGTTGTTGTGTTGTCCTAATCATCATCATTTCATCCCCATCGACGCGCAGGTCGCCGAAGTGGCATCAAATCAAAAGACTTGCACCAGGCGAACGGTCTACCCGACGGGAGGCTCTAGCCACACGACATTTCCATATCAACACAGCTGCAACGCTGTAGGTGTAACATCTTGACTTTATCAGTTAGGTACTTTGACACCTTTAGGTCTTCCAAACATTCCCATATCTTGTTTTGAGGAACACTAGTATACACCTTTTCAGTGTCCACAAATACCATCACAAGATTTCTTCCATTTTCTCAGTACTTTTCTGTCAGCATTCTTACTGCAAAAATAAGATCCATAGTATCTCGGCCCTTCCTGAACCCATGTTGTTCTTCCTCAAGCAAATGTTCTACTATCTTTCTAATTATCATTTCTAAGATATTTTCTAACAGCTTCAGGGTGTCTGACAGCAGCATGATACCTCTGTAATTTCCACATTTTCATCGATTGTCCTTTTTGAATGTAGGGATGACTCCTTTACTCCAACCTTCTGGGATTTTGACACTCTATATAGCCAATTTGAGCCTAATATTCCAGCTGCCTTTATCATGTCTGAGCCATGATCATCAAAACCTGCCAACTTTCCATTCCACATGCTCTTCAATGCTGTCTCTACTTCATGCCATGTTAATGGGTGTCTGTTGGTTTGGACTTCATTAGTTATTCTACAGTCATTGATGGTCGTGTTGTCTCCATCTCCATTTAGCAGCATCTTGATGTACTTTTTCATTTCATCCCTGATCCCTTCATCTGTTAATATTAAGTTACCATCATTTGTTTGCATGGCAAGGATATTTATATATTAATTTTGTTTGCTCTTTAGTATTTTGTAAAGTTCAGTTCAATTCAATTCAATTCAATTAATTTCCTACTTTCCTGACAGTCTTCCTCTATCCTTGTAGTAAAGTTTTCCTGGATCTCTCTGTTTCTTTCTCTAGTATTCCTGAGCTAGATGTTCAATTGCTAATTCATTTCATCTATCATCTATTTCCTGTTTTTATTGGTCTAATTTTCTTTTCAGTATGTTCCTGTGGCAACAGTTGTTTTTCCACAGATGTCTGTGGCTTCTCTAACAAGGGTTTCTTTGAATAAGGACCATTTTCTTCTACTTCCCCTTTCTCAGTTTTGTACAATTTCGCTGCTATTCATGCTTTACACTTTCTATTATTTTCCATATCCTTCAACAACCAAGTTTTATGGCATTCTCTTCTGTTTCAATTTTGGCACTTGAACATCTTTTAGGTCAGCAGTTAATAGCTGGATACTTGGCGGGTATGACTTTATTATCTGTAACATCCTGACCAGCTTTCCTATTAGTGATGATGAGGTCTATAATAGTCTTGGGCTTACTCTCCCAGCTGTATATTATTCTGATAACATATGTTCTAACAGCTAAGTTGTTTTACACACAGAAATCAATTAGATTCTCTCCTACTGGGTTTCTGTTCTCATAACTATGAGGACTGATGATTTTTTCACATCCTAGTCTTTCTTTACCAACCTGAGTATTCAGATCGTCCATAGCAATGGTGTTCTCCTACGTTATTTGTTCTTCAGGTTCATTAAGCAAATGCTTCTACTGACCTTATTTTAATTCAAGACTCCTTTTGTGTACACTACATGAAACTATATAAAATTCATATAATCTTGTAAATATAATCTCTGTCAGTACAGTAAAGTAGTCAAGATACAGTAAAACAGTAAAAATAGATTGTGCAATAGTCAACAGAAATGTAAAAGGCAATGTTAACTGCCAATGTGTTTTGTTTTTCATTACTCAGATCACTATTGTCAGTTGTTTGAGCACTTATGCTTTGCTGTAGTGTCAGTCCACATCAAATCATCCAGAAATTCTAGGAAATGACACCCATTGTCATGCAAATCCTTGAAATTTTGGGCAGTGGAAGTTTACCTAGATATACACTCCTGGAAATTGAAATAAGAACACCGTGAATTCATTGTCCCAGGAAGGGGAAACTTTATTGACACATTCCTGGGGTCAGATACATCACATGATCACACTGACAGAACCACAGGCACATAGACACAGGCAACAGAGCATGCACAATGTCGGCACTAGTACAGTGTATATCCACCTTTCGCAGCAATGCAGGCTGCTGTTCTCCCATGGAGACGATCGTAGAGATGCTGGATGTAGTCCTGTGGAACGGCTTGCCATGCCATTTCCACCTGGCGCCTCAGTTGGACCAGCGTTCGTGCTGGACGTGCAGACCGCGTGAGACGACGCTTCATCCAGTCCCAAACATGCTCAATGGGGGACAGATCCAGAGATCTTGCTGGCCAGGGTAGTTGACTTACACCTTCTAGAGCACGTTGGGTGGCACGGGATACATGCGGACGTGCATTGTCCTGTTGGAACAGCAAGTTCCCTTGCCGGTCTAGGAATGGTAGAATGATGAGTTCGATGACGGTTTGAATGTACCGTGCACTATTCAGTGTCTCCTCGACGATCACCAGTGGTGTACGGCCAGTGTAGGAGATCGCTCCCCACACCACGATGCCGGGTGTTGGCCCTGTGTGCCTCGGTCGTATGCAGTCCTGATTGTAGCGCTCACCTGCACGGCGCCAAACACGCATACGACCATCATTGGCACCAAGGCAGAAGCGACTCTCATCGCTGAAGACGACACGTCTCCATTCGTCCCTCCATTCACGCCTGTCGCGACACCACTGGAGGCGGGCTGCACGATGTTGGGGCGTGATCGGACGACGGCCTAACGGTGTGCGGGACCATAGCCCAGCTTCATGGAGACGGTTGCGAATGGTCCTCGCCGATACCCCAGGAGCAACAGTGTCCCTAATTTGCTGGGAAGTGGCGGTGCAGTCCCCTACGGCACTGCGTAGGATCCTACGGTCTTGGCGTGCATCCGTGCGTCGCTGCGGTCCGGTCCCAGGTCGACGGGCACGTGCACATTCCGCTGACCACTGGCGACAACATCGATGTACTGTGGAGACCTCATGCCCCACGTGTTGAGCAATTCGGCGGTACGTCCACCCGGCCTCCCGCATGCCCACTGTACGCCCTCGCTCAAAGTCCGTCAACTGCACATACGGTTCACGTCCACGCTGTCGCGGCATGCTACCAGTGTTAAAGACTGCGATGGAGCTCCGTATGCCACGGCAAACTGGCTGACACTGACGGCGGCGGTGCAGAAATGCTGCGCAGCTAGCGCCATTCGACGGCCAACACCGCGGTTCCTGGTGTGTCCGCTGTGCCGTGCGTGTGATCATTGCTTGTACAGCCCTCTCGCAGTGTCCGGAGCAAGTATGGTGGGTCTGACACACCGGTGTCAATGTGTTCTTTTTTCCATTTCCAGGAGTGTATTCACATTTTCAAAATGTAAATGTTGCAGGTCAATTACTTTTTCACTTATGATAAAAAGAGGTATAGATTCTGGAATTTAGGCTTTCATAGATGAGCTCCTTTATAATTTAAAAATGCACTAGTTCATACAGTTTTGGCAGTGGAAGCTTGATTTTCTTTTAGGTAAAGAGGAAGGTTTATATTTTTATAGTCATGTTTCCTGTAGTGAATATGCATTATCTACATCACAGAAACAATTGTAAATAATTTCTTTTAAACAAAATGCATGAGCGGACATTATAACTGTTTTAAGTTATTGCCCCTCATAGATACCTTTGAAAAATTTACAATATTATTATAAATATTCTATTATATCACAGGAAAAGAATCAGTTTGTAGAAATAATGGGAAGTGTGAAAAACAACTTTATTGTAAAAGATAGATTGAAGTTGTTAATTCATGATTACCATGTCACTACTAAATTGCTGAAGTTGGGTACACTGGATTTCCCTAGGAACAAATCATATCTAAGAACACTGTTTTATTACCACTACATGTATTTCATCATCCAGTTCCTTTGTTTTCAGTCATGTGTACACTGAGCATGCAGTTCTGAGCTATTGTATTGGGTTGCACCCAGAGTCAATTATTGGTTAGAAATTCAATTGTTGCGGTTTTTAACTATTCATTCCAAAACAAAAGTACATCCCCTAATGTTACAATAATAATGTGAAATATTTTTGTAATGAAACAATGCGATAGAATGATTTTTCATTATTTAATTACTTTTTAGGTTACACCAATCATCTTTTGAGTTGTTTATGACAAATATTGGTTTTATGACTGATGCAGTATGGAAAGTACAAGTAGGCAGCGATTCTTGGACAGTATCTACAAGATATATGTGATAATTCTCTGACTTGTGTGAATGAACTGACCAGTGAAGAACAAGAACTTTTATTATGGTGAAGCAACAGTCATTCATATTGTGATTTAAGTGTTTCATGTGAGTGTGTTAAACTCAAAGATAGCTATCTGTGCAGATTCTCTCTACATAAGAAAGTTTTCTGTGATCCCTTCAGGCACCATAAATGATCTGTTTCATCTGGATTGCGTGAAATTTATTTAGGGGAGAAATAATGCCCAACCTGTATCAAACTTATTAATGAAAAACAAGCAAGTGATGACTCATCAACAGACTCTATAAAGGACAGTAATGTGAAGGTGCAGACTCCTGAAAAATCTGTGCTCAATACTAGCTTAAAAATATCTCCTGCAAAACTCCATTCAGTTGCTTAGCATATTCTATATGCAGCAGCCAAACAAAAACTCTAATCAGCAACTGGGACTATGAAATCTAAAATTTCACATACATATTAAGTTGAGCTGGCTGTTGATGCAAACACTATCCTTGACAGTGATTTAACAGAACTGGAACAAAAAGCAAAACATCATGATGAACTCATGGACAAAATCAAAGAAAAAATTGATTATGCAAATAATCATGAAAAAATTCAGTTACTTACTCTTGCGCTGCCAACTTGGTCTCGACAGAAAGTCCATTCCAAATTTAAGGTTTCTGAATATTTGGTACGACAAGCTAGAGCTCTTTTAATGGAGAAGGGTACTTTATCGAGGGCTGAGCAGAAAAGAGGAAAGACATTGCCACATGATACAGTGCAAAAAGTAAAGAGTATTTATTTGGATGACAAAAACACAAGAATAAAGCTTGGAAAAATAAAAAAAAAAAAAAAAAAACAAAGTGAGCACCAGCAAAAATACCTATGAACAAAAGCGTCTTGTTTTAAGTAATTTAACTGAACTGTATTCTCTCTATAGAAAAAAGTATCTTGAAGACAAAGTAGGATTCTCAAAATTTGCTTCTTTTTTATTAAAACAGTCTATACTTGGAGGATCATCAGGAACACATACCATAACAAACATTAAAATGCTTCTAAATTCCGTTTCTATTAAAGAAATATACCAAGATCTAATTAAAATAATAAAATGTGATATAAATAACTGAGCCTGTATGCTTTGTCTGTGTGAAAAATGCCCCACCAGTTCTTTGCTTCAAATCCACTTATAAAATAAAATAGGAGACTACGATCCAGATGAAATGGTTCAGTACTGTCAATCGGTATCAACGGATAGAATGACTTTAAGTGTTCAAATCACTTCTCTATCAGAATTCTGTGACATACTAATTAAGAAAATTGAAAAACTTATTCCATTCTCTTTTTATTTCTCAGTCACAATCTGATTATCTGAAAATGAAGAAGGAAGCACCTGACGAAGGATCAGTGTTAATTTTTTAAGTGTCAGTTTCCATAAATTCATCTAGCATATGTTGAATACATCACAGATGGTTGTGCTGTTCAATATAAAAATTGTAAGAATTTCAGAAATATCTGCTACCATAAGCATGACCCAACATAAAGTGCAGCTGGTCCTTTTATGCTACCAACCATGGCAAATCTCACTGTTATCGTATTGGTGGCATTGTTAAAAGACTTGTCACGAAACAAGTTTGCAAATAGTTTATAAAGATCAAATGCTCAAATACTTCAGCTTTGCAGGTATTTGAATTCTGTTGCGAGAACCTGCAAGGCATTTCAGTTCTCTTTGTTTCAGAAGATGAAATGGTACAGGTCAGATATTATCTTTTTGAGCACTTTACAAGTGCAAAAACTATTCCTGGAATACAACCTATATACCACATTGTACCACTATCACTGACCAAGACTGGAGCAAAAAGACTTACCTGTGATAAAGATTTTAGTATCGTGCATGATTTATCAGATGCACTTCCCCCACTAATGCATGAAACCATTGGTGCACATAGCAAACTTGTCAATGGCTGAGGGCGTGTTTCCACAAAAACTGAAAATTTCTAAAGTCATTCCCCTGCTGAAAAAGGGTGATAAACTTAAAAGAGAAAACTACAGACCTGTCTCACTCCTCCCAACTTTCTCTAAAGTTTTAGAGATACTAATGAAATATAGAGTCACACATTATCTTAATATGCACAATCTGATAAACAGTAATCAGCATGGATTTCAAGCTGGGAGAAGTACCGAAACAGCTGTACTAGAATACACAAAAGAAATAATCACTAAATTGGAAGAGGGAAATAGTGTACTTGGGATAAATCTAGATTTGTCAAAAGCCTTTGACACTGTTGACCACAGCATACATTTGAAAAAGCTTGAAGCTATAGGTATCAGAGGACCGGTAAAAACGTGGTTTGTGTCTTATCTGGAAAAGAGGATGCAGGTGGTTGAAATTACAGCACCAAATATTAATCAAAAAATTAAACTAAGATCAGATCCAAGGGAGGTCACAGTAGGAGTACCCCAAGGAAGTGTATTAGGCCCCTTGCTGTTCCTCATTTACATTAATGATATTCAGGTGTCAGAGAGAAAAGCTAGAATCATGTTATTTGCTGATGATACTAGTTTAATAGTTAGTGATATGAAGCAGTCATTGCACAGTACTGTGGACCATGTCCTACAAGATATACAAAAATGGTTTAGTGCTAACAAGCTAACACTGAATGCAAAAAAAAAACTAATTAAGTGCAATATAGAAAAATAAGTGAACAGGACGACCTAAATCCCACCATGGAGGGCAAACAACTTGAAAGAGTACAGTGTGCAAAATTCCTGGGTATGCACATTGATGAGAAGATTAATTGGAAGGACCATGTGATGAACGTAGCACTAAAACTAAGTTCAGCATGTTTTGTGCTTAGAATAATTTCAAGAGTTTGTAGTAATGACTGTACAAGATTAGTATATTTTGGCTATTTTCAGTCCATTGCATCCTATGGGATAGTATTCTGGGGAAAAACAAATTGTCGTCTAGATGAGATTTTCAAATTGCAAAAACGTGCTATTCGGATAATGACCCACAGCCCACCTCAAACACATTGTAGGCCCCTTTATAAAGCATTGAAAATTTTAACAATTCCATCATTATATATTCTGAAATGTCTGTTGGTGATCAAAAGAAATTGGGCCAAAATGAAAACCAATACAGACTTCCATAATTACCATACACGGCAATGTAAAGATCTCCACATACAAGCTGTAACAAGGACCCAAAGCCAGAAACATGTATGTAATCAAGGCATCAAACTTTTTAATGCACTACCAAAACATTTCAAAGAGCTGGAAAATGAGGATAAATTTAAAACTGTTCTAAAGAACCACATGCTTGACAAATGCAATTACAGCATAAGTGAATATCTCTGCGCAACTGTATAAAATATATGTTTAAGTTAATGTGACAAATGAAATTACATCAGTGCATAATAAGTTATGTTATAAAAACACTTATTAGTTTATATTGTATTAAACATAAGATAGATTAATATGAATTCAGCACAGATACAAATTTTGTAAAGATATTATATACTTGTTAAAATGTACCCTGACAAATCCTATATCACAAATGTGATCATTGGGATGATAATAAATAAATAAATAAATAAATAAAGATGATGCGACTCACTGAACGAAAGTGTTGGCAGGCCGATAGACACACAAAGAAACACAAACATACACACGAAATTCAAGCTTTCGCAACGAACTGTTGCTTCATCAGGAAAGAGGGAAGGAGAGGGAAAGACGAAAGGATGTGGGTTTTAAGGGAGAGGGTAAGGAGTCATTCCAATCCCGGGAGTGGAAAGACTTACCTTAGGGGAAAAAAGGATATATTTTTCCCACGTGGAGTGTTTCCCTCTATTATATAAATAAATAAATAAATGCACTATGCACCCCGACTGCTATGTTGCATGTGCATATGACTTTTCTTGATATTTGGGAATTGTTGAGAAAGTGAGTTGTGAAGAAGGAGATGTTACAGTAAGGTTCATGCATCCTCATGGACCATTCCTGTCCTTCTATTGCCCTGATAATGATGTTTGTGATGTTTCTTTCTGTCATACTCTGTGTGAAGTTGATATCACCACAGAAAGAGGCCGTACCTATTCTTTGAGCAGAGTCCTCAAAGTTGGTGGGAGAAAAGAGGTGCTCATACGAAAAAATATTATCTAAGTAGCAAAGTGTTTCGTCATATTTGTAGTTCTGAATCAACTATAATGGAGATTGTAGCACCAGAATTTTGTGCAGTGTCGACAATATTGGCTTTTGACAAATGCCTAAATTTTATAAACAAAATGCTATGTATTTTTACGTTGAGTTAATTTGGTTATGACAGAGGTATGAAAGTGTTCATTTGTCATGTAATGTACAAGTTGCTCTATATTTTATAATGTGTAATTTTGTTTCATATATTGCAACTTTTGTTCAATTTGGATATTTTCAGTGTTTTCCAGATGGGGGGGGCGGGGCGGGGGGGGGGGGGGGGGCGTGGGGTGGGGTCGGGGGGAATTGTCCAAAATATTTTTTTCTAATTTAATGATAAAATTAAATAAAATTCATTTACAAAAATTTAATTGGACAATTCTAACATGTTTTCAGAAACTATATGTCTAAAAGGATATTCAGGGGAAAAAACTTTCAGCGTACCATTTATTGTTTAAAATCTGCAGCCAATTTTCAAATTTTTACAGTTTGCTTTAAAGTAAGGCATTGCATCAAGCTTACAGCAACTGCTACCATCAGAATGTATATAAAGCAATAAAAATTGGCAAACTTCATGGTAATAGATACAAAAGCAGTACACAAAATCTCATTTCACAACTAGATAATGGGTGTCATGGACTGGATGACTTGACATGGAATGACCCTGTACCAAAGTCAACTAAAATAATAGAGAAGAAGCAGATTCTGAGCAGCAGCAACATCAACACCTTCAAAACAAAGATAGTGGAGGAGAAATGGGACACCAATTGCCAAAGTAAAGACTCAGAATCCCAATGGGATAAATTTCATAGAAGCATGTTGAAGTATTTTGACCACTAATGCCCTTTTCAAAAATGAAAAATGTGAATGAAATGGCACTGATTGCTGGGAGTACCCACCTGGGGAATTTTGGCTGCCAAGCTGCAAGTCTTTTCAGTTGCTGCCAAACTGGGCAAGTTGCAAGTCAGTGATTATGAAATGATGATGAGGGCAACACAACATCCAGTCCCCGAAAGGAAAAAAATCTCTGTCCCAGCAATATGGCAGTCAGACATGTTAACCATTCAGCTATTGGGGTGGACCTTCAAAGGAATAACTAGTGCACTAACAAACGCTCATACTGAAAGCAATGTTAGATTGAAACTTCCACCTAAGATAAGTGAGTTAATTCAGAATGTTTATGATCTTGAGCATTTATATAAAGAAAAAAAGTGGCATGTACTTAAGTATTAGAACAATCAAGCCAAAAATCCTTTGAGATGGACCTTTTATTCTTGAGGACACAGAATACCAATGATGTAATAGAGCATTCAACCAATATAGTTAAGGCATCCTGCAGACTAATCAGTAAACACCGTAAACCATCTACCAGGTACAATATGAACCAGTTAGCATTAGACATGGAGGCAACCTATTGAAAGACTCGAATGCAGTACTGTATGTAATTAATTAATTTATTTATTTTTGTCTTTATATATCTCTTTTTCAGTACATATATTGTACACAAGGTATTTGACAAAAACTTTTTATTTAATTTTTCAAACATTGAACATACATCATTTAAATTTTTATAACAAACTGGATCTATAGAGTTAATAACTACAATTTTTTCTTGCATAAGGTACTGTGAGATTGAATAGTAGCAGTTTTTCATAAGGGAGGCTGTCACAGACATTTTAAAGCTCTGTAGTTCAGGAAGAGATTTTATATGTCTTGGTAATCTGTTGTATAGTTTTGTTCCTGCTTGATATACACCTTTTTGGTATAATGTGGTGTTACAATTATCAACATCTACGTCAGTGTCTGAACTAGTACTGTAATCATGGACACTTATGGTTTGATGTGAAAGGTTTTCTTTTCTCAGTATACTTTTTTCGCATGCATGACTACTTCTAGTATATAAATGCAGGAAACGGGTAAGATCTTTAGATCTTTAAGAAAGATTTGCATGGTTTTCTGCTGCTCACTTGTTTCATTATTCTTATAATTGCCTTTTGTTTTCTGAAATTCTGTACATTTCCCCAGAAAGAGATACCATACTTCAGTATTGAATCAACAGCAGGAAAAGCAAGTTGGTCACAAAAGGCATGAAAAAATCATCTGAAACACTAAAGTACCTGAGCTCCATTAAACACAGCCAAACTAATCCTGCTTTAGCACTATTTTATAAAAGTTATAGGAAAACATATAGAAAAATATTGCTTGCAGCAAAGAGAGCTCATAACTCCAAACTGGTGCTCTCTGCTGAAAACAAAAATAAGGCAGTATAGATAGTTGTAAAGCAGGAAACTGGTACCAGGAAAATGAATCTGTCAAACTTGAAAATCAAAGAGGAAGGGACTATAATACAAGACCCAATATAAGAGGCAAACTATATAAATGATTATTTTAGTAGCATAGGAATAAAATTACAGGAAAATTTTCTAACAGCCCCTCAGGCCAAAAGCCAAAAAATGGTGATCACACTCAATGGTGTTATTCCCTACAACACAGGAAGAAGTCTACAAAGCAGTCAGCAAACTGAAAAACAAAAACTCAGCTGGTCTGGATGAGGTCCCCAGTTTTATAATTAAGGACTGTATCAAGAGCCTACTTCCACCTTTAGCTGATATTATACATCAATCTTTCAAGCAGGGCTACTTTCCAAACTATTTAAAATATGCTAAATTACTACCTCTTTTCAAAAAAGGTGATGCAGGAATAATTGAAAATTATAGGCCAATTTCTCTACTCTCATACTTTGCAAAAATATTAGAAACTATTATGAAAGATAGGCTAATGAATTATTTAAATAAATCCAACTTACTGTCGGTTGACCAGTTTGGATTTCGATTAGGGAAAAGCACAGAATCAGCAACAGCACACCTCACAAAAAACATCTAGAAGCATTAGATAAAGTGAACTATACAACAGGTATATTTCTTGATCTAACTAAAGCGTTTGATACAGTAGACCAAAACATATTGTTAAATAAGTTAGACAAACTGGAAATAAGGGGACTTCTGAAAAAGTGGTTCCAGTCATATCTAAAAAATAGAAGACAGATAAATGAAATCTCACATATTTCAAGTTGCTCAAACTATATTGTAAAGTATACTTCAGACCCAAATTATGTAAATATAGGTGTCCCACAGGGGAGTGTCCTTGGCACAATACTATTCCTCATTTACATAAATGACTTCCCACAGAACATCAAGCATGGACAAACAATATTGTTTGCAGATGACTCAAATGCTCTAATCAGTGACACATCACCAGATGCACTGAAAGAAAAAGCCGAACAAACACTAAACAGTGTATGTGAGTGGGCATCCAATAATAAACTAACACTAAATTTAAAAAAAAAAAAAAAAAAAAAAAAATGCTATAAACTTCTATGTCTGCAAAAAACCACACTATAACAACTTTAAGTTAAATGATGAAACTATAGAATGCATAGACTACACAAAATTTCTTGGTATGCATGTTGACAGTCAGTTAAAGTGGGAAGACCATATTGAAACACTTAGTAACAGAATCGCTACAGCATGCTATGCTCTTAGAATTCTGCTGCAGTGTGTGGCTACTACATGTGTCAGATCTGTATATTTTTCTTATATCCACTCTGTTATTACCTATGGAATAATATTTTGGGGAGTCAACAGTAAAAATATTCAAATATTTTTCAAATTACAGAAAAGAACAATTCATATAATAACCAAGAGTGACAGTAGGGCTCACTGCCTTGAACATTTCCGAAAGCTGGAAATCCTAACTGTCCCCTGTGAATACATTTTTCAAAGTATTATGTATGTAAAAAAAAAATAATGACTGCTATGTTGAAAATTTTTTAGTACGCAACTATGAAACTAGAAACCAATACAATCTGCATCTAGAGAGGAAAAATAAAGTTAAAACTCAGCAGAGCTTGTTGTACAATACTGTCAAATTATATAATAAATTACCCCAAAATATAAAAGATATTGACACAATTGGTCAGTTGAAAATAAAACTAAAAAATAATTTATTAAATAAAAGTTGTTACACAGTAATGGACTATCTGAATTAAAACATGTAGTGTAATTGAAGGAGCCTGCATTGTAATACACGAGGAAATAATTATAATATGAAATCCAGAATTGTACAGTACTACAAGAAAATTAATTTAAAGTACTTTAAAAATGTGTGTAAATACTAATTTCGTGTGTATAAATTGTAGGTATATAGTATTGTGTATGATTTTGCTGATGAAATCCACACAATATAAATTGTTACATGGATTAATAAAGAAATCAATCAATCAATCAATCAATGTACACAAGCAAAGTATACAGCCCTAACTGTTTCTGCACTAGTATTGTTGAAAAGATTTCTTACTACATAGCTCATTTTAGCTAGTTTTGAAATTAGGGATGTGATATGTGTGCTCCATTTAAGATTTTCCTAGATATGAATCCCAAGAAATTTAGTTTTGTTGACAGCACTAATGTTTTGGTTAACTATACATATTATGGGTAGGACCACATCTTTATTTTGATCAATGTGGAAATTCAAGAGTACCATTTTTTAGGGATTAACTATTAGCTTGTTTCTGGTAAACCATTCAGACATTTCTTTTGTAGTATCTTTTGCAGATGCAATAAGATTTTCTTCTTTATTGTCTTCAATCAATAGACTGGAGTCATCTAAAAACACTACTGGTTCAGAATCCCTAACATATGATGTGAAGTCATTAATGTATACCAAAATAGAAAGGTACCTAATATACAGCTATGTGGAACATCATGACTTAGTCCACATGGTTCTGAAAGGTGTACCTGGAGTTCATTTCCTTCCATGTACTTAATTTCAATTACCTAACATCGATATTCCATATATAATTTAATCCACTGATTTGGCAGTCCTCTTACACCACACCATTCAAGCTTCCTCAGAAGCACAGAATGATACATAAAAAGCTTTTGTTAGGTCCAAGAATAAACATGAGATATTTCTGTGGTTGTCCACTGCAATTAAGACATGGTTTATCAGCTTGAAAGTGGCTGTTTGTGTTGATCGCTGTGGTCTGAAGGCATGTTGACTTCCAGAAGTAATATTATTCTTGTCGAAGAATGTAGTTAGCTGTGAAAGGAACACTTTTTCAATAGTTTTCAAAAACTCTGATGGTAGAGACGCAGACCTATAGTTACCCATACATTGATGATCACCTTTTTTATATGGGGCATTACTTTCGCCATTTTCAGTTGCTGTGGGAAGACACCACATACTATGGATGAATTGCATATGTCCAATAAAGGAGAAAGTATTTGTTATTTTTATAATATAATCTGGAATATCATCAATACCAGTTGAATAACTACTCTTCAGTGACTTAATGGTATTTAGTATTTAGTAATGGGCCTACTGGAATAAGGAACATGGATATATTATTTATTTCAATAGATGAAAGTTCTTTCCATGTTGTATTAGGTGGATTACCAAATTTTTCCTTCACTAATTCTCCAGCAACAGTTGCATAATAAGAATTGAATGATTTGATTTGATTTGATATATTTCGTGTTCCATAGGTCCAACTGTGTTGGATACACAAGGACGTGGAACGAGTCAGTTTTTTAAAAAAAACAACCTGATAATCTTATAGCATATACAGAAATTTGAGTACATAATTATATAAAAATTTATACAGTAAATTCTTTAGGCAGCAATACAGGAAAAGAAAATACATATTTTCTTAGAATCATTAAAACACTACAGAAAACAGATACGGAGCACACACAGAAACAGAGCTCAAGTTAAATAAAATTCTTAGTGGCATTATGTCAACTTGTATTATATAATATTAAAATATTACAATTTATTTAGTTAAAAATTCATGAAGACTGTAAAAAGCTTTTTCTAGCAGAAATATTTTTAGTGCTTTCTTAAACTCACTCTTGTTATGAATCTTTGTCTTTATTTTGGGAGGAAGAGCATTGAAGAATTTTGCTCCAGTGTAGTGGACACCCTTTTGTGCCAAGCTCAAATTTCTGAGTTCACTGTGTATGTCATTCTTCCTCTGTGTGTTATGCTCATGATAATTACTGTTTGGTTGAAATATATCTATATTTTTACAAACAAAACACATGAGAGAAAAAATATATTGGCTTGTAGTTGTGTATATTTTAAGATTACGAAAACTATATCTACAAGAGTCTCTTGGGCACAATCCACACATAATTCTTAAAGCTCGCTTCTGTGCAATGAATACTTTCCTTGCTAATGGCTGGTTGCCGCAAAAATAATTCTGTACTCAATGAGAGAAAGAAAATAGCCATAGTATATCACTTTTGCAGTGTTAGGTTCAACACATGTAGTGACAACCCGTAAAGCATAGGTAGCAGAGCTAAGCCTCTTACAGAGATCAATAATATGTGAAGACCAGTTCATTTTCTTGCCAATGTGCACTCCAAGAAATTTTGTTGTTTCCATTCTAACTATTGGTTGATTACCACATGTCGCACTTATCTCTCTCTCTTTTTCTGTTTTTGAACAGAACTGAATAAAGCTGGTCTTACTGGAATTTAATGAGAGACCATTCACCTTGAACCAATTAACCATATCTGAGAGTATGTGATTAATGAGTTCCTCAAGATTGTTGTCTGTTCTACTGCTCATAAAAATTGTGGTATCATCAGCAAATAATGTAAATTTACACGGCAGGCTTGTACATGATGGTAGATCATTTATAAAAATCAGGAATAATAGTGGCCCAAGAATTGAGCCCTGGGGCACTCCACATGTAATGGAACTCCATTCAGAATCTGAGGAAGTGTCACATACTCCACCCGAGCTATTCAACACAACTTTTTGTTATCTGTCTTGGAGGTACGACTGTAGCCAATTGCCTGCAACACCACTTATTCCTACTAATTTTGCTTTTTGCAAGAGAATCTGGTGATGAACACAGTCAAACGCTTTGGATAAATCACAGAAGACACCAAGTGCTAGCATTTTTTCATTAAGGGTTTCTAGGACTTCATTTGCAAGTGTGTAGACTGCGTCTTCTGTTGAACGGCCCTTTTGAAAGCCAAATTGGCTCTTGCTGAGAACTCCATTCTTCATGAGATGATCAGTAATTCTTACATGTATTAGCTTTTCTAGAATTTTGGAGAAAGCTGTCAGCAAAGAGATAGGTCGATAGTTAGTTCAGCTTTATCACCCTTTTTGTACAGGGGCTTCACAATGGCATACTTAAGTCTACTGGGAACAACACCTTTCTGAAGGGAAGCATAGAAAATATGACAGAGAATGTCCCTTATCCACACACAAGAATATTTCAGTAAATTACTAAATATATTATCAACCCCTGCAGAATTCGTACTTTTTAGAGACATGATGATTTTTAGAATTTCTTCTACAGTGACAGGATTAAGGTGCATTTCTGAAATTGTGTTTGAATATACGGCTTGACAATGAGTTACAGCTTCATCAACATCGGACTTGCAACCAATCTGTTGAGTTACTGATAGGAAGTGTTTGTTAAAAATCTCAGCCACCGTTTTGGGGTTATCTACTAGGATACCTTCATATCTGATATTATTTATATCTTCTTTACTTGTTGTATCTCTTCCTGTATCTTTTTTTACAATGCTCCTAATTGTTTTTATTTTGTTATTAGAATTATCTATTTTCTTCTCATAATAAAGGGCTTTTGATTTCTGTATTAGTTTCTTCAAAATTTTACAGTATAATCTATAGTGTTCCGATTTTTCTACATCTTTAGAGAATTTTATTGCAGCGTCATTTTCCCTTTTGGTTTTACATGACTGTTTAATACCATTTGTAATCCAAGGCTTGCTTACAGAATTGGAAGCACTGTTTCTGACCCATTTCTTCAGAAATATTTCTTCAAAAAGAGCACAGAATTCATTTATAAAACAGTTAAATTTAGTATCAACATCATCATGGCTATATACTAAAGATCAATCCATTTGCTGCAACCTGTGGTTGAAAGTTCCTTTCGCCTCTTCATGAATTACTCTTTTGAATTACTTTTTTGAACAGATTAACGTCATAAATAGTGAGAATTTGTCCATCATGATCTGAAAGCCCACTTATAACCTGCCTGACAATATAATTCTGATGTCTATTTACATCTAAAAAAACTTTGTCTATCATAGTTTGGCACTCGGATGTAATTCTTGTTGGGACGTTTATTACTGATGTCAGATTATGTAAGGTCATCACAATCTCAAAGTCTATTTTATTCTTATTTTCTGTCAAAAAGTTTATATTGAAATCACCTAAAACTACAATATCCTTCACTTTTGAAAGTAACCCTGACAGAAGGAGTTCCATTGAAAGCAGAAAAGTTTTTATGTCACCTGAAGGAGCCCTGTAGTCAGCCAACACTATTATTGGGTAGAATTTAGTTGTTATTTCTGTGGCACATGCCTCAAATTGTTGTTCCACACAATATTTCTTAATATCTATAGCTTTGTATGCTACACTATCCTTAACATAAATTGCTACTCCACCTTTATCTTTACTTTCCCTACAGTAGTATGTTACTAAAGTATAACTTACTATAGATGGCAATGCACATTTATCAGTAACATGGTGCTCAGTTAAGCACAAAATCTGGGCATTACTTATACTGTCCTTTTCACTAATGTTAATAAGGAGTTGATCTGTTTTGTTTAAGAGGCCCCTTATATTTTGATGAAAGAAAGAGATGCCTTCCTCTTGCTTTTTCATTCTATTAGTGCTGTTACCTGACTGAGAATCCATTGGAGTCTGCCTTGAGACAGGAGAGACGAGACACCTGACACTACCTACTGTTGTCCCTTCTTTTTCTTCAGGCCCACACATAAAAACTCATTGAGATGAGCAGGCTCAAGCTGTTTGCAACTGCCCTAGGATCAGCGACTTCCTTACCATTGTGTGATATCACAATAGTTTTATGAATTGTCTTCTTCCCCTTAAGATCCTACACAACTTTCCACATGGACTTAGTTTTATTGGATACTTCATAATAAATTTGTCTTTTCCTTAATTTTTGCCTCTTTTATGACCTGTTTCAAAACTAGCTTGTATTTTTTGAAATAACTAATAAATTCTGGACTGCTGTCAGTTTCTGACTGCACAAAAAGTTCCCACTTCCTTTTACAAGATACTGTAATGCCTGATGTATTCCAGTTTTGAATCTATTTGTGTTTCTGGAAATCACTTTCCTTTGTGGATAAGCTGTGTCAAAGTTATGCTCGAAAATGTTCAAAAAATTTCCTATCTTTTCATTGGTAATAGAGGTATCATATTCTTCTCTCCAAGATTGTTCATTCATTAGTATTCAGTATTTGTCTGACTATAAATCCTTTTATGGATAATATTTTGTAAACTGGTCAAAATGTGAATTACAGGTATAGTTAGTAATACCAAAAGGTGGTCACTATAGCCAGTACTAAAGTTTTCTGATGTACAGTTGTCCATGTTTACACATACTTGATAAAGGAGAGTGACACTAGTTTTTGTTACCCGATTGTCTTGAGTTTGACTAAAGCAAGGTCCAGTTTTTTGAAAAAAAAAAAAAAAACATATGTTGCTAACAGGAGATATATACACATACAAAATAAGAGTTTTTTCAGACATTAACTCAACAGATGAGATTTCAAAGTCTCTTTCAAACAAGCACTTTACCTCTCCCTTAGGTCATACACTCCATTATATGGCTGACATGCCAAATAATATCAAAGACTGTATAGAGCTCAAGTTTTTCCTGGTGAATCCACAGAAGAAACTGAACACAATACAAAAGCTAAACAGCAAGCAATCATCTGGTTGGTATGGTATCTCAAGTGTGGTGTTAACCATTTTGTTACTACAGATGTGCCCTCTGCATTCCATGCTGAGGAGGCCTTTGTTATGTCTGTTGTGCTCACCATGTGCTGGTGCCTGTGCTGAGAGAAGGCTTTCCAGCTGATAAGGAATGCTTTTAATTTTGTTTTTCAAAAACTTATACATGAAAAAATAGATTTTTGCTTATCCTACAGTCTGATATGTTAACTTGATAAAGAGCTGAATTTCTTTTCATTACCCATCACACTTACTGTGCTGCATTAAATTAAACAAAACTGTGCACAAAATTTGAAAGCATTGAAAGAGGTAAAAACTCATTTCATAAACATTGTGTACGGTTGATTTTAGCTAATGCACAGCAGTGAATGCAACATAGATAAGATATTAAAATTTTATTTAAAATTGACAGCAGAAGGATATCTCATTTTGTTCTAGAGTTATGGGGTTTTACATCCAAAGAATGGTCATGTGCCTTGCACCCATTCATGCCTTTGCACATTGTGGATCCTCTGATCAAAACAATCACCATGCCTCATAAATGATTTAAGATATCAAAACGAGAATTTTTATATGGTAGTACAGAATGAGACAAATATGTTGTATGATAAATACTCAAAACTTTTTTGTTCACTAAGATATGGAAGTAACTCATACACAGCAGTGAGAGGCAGCAGCGCAGGACATATACAGATGTCCACAGTGCTGTAGGAAAACTCAAGCAGCACACCTATACACATAGACAGCACTGGGAGAATTGTGTAGCAGGATGTGTGTACACACACACACACACACACACACACACACACACACACAGCAGCATGGAATAACTGAACCCCTTACCTACCTTATCAATTGCAGTATTAATGAAAAAAATATCTGAGTGCCTTAGAAATAAGTGTAGTTCAACAAGTGTTTAAGAAGGATGGACCAGTATCACTAATTCCCACACTCAGTAAAATATATGCAACACTTAATGTATCACAACTCACAGTCTTTCCCTCGAGACATGAAATGATAGCTTGAATTTAGGAAAGTTGCATTTGCGTGAGTGTGTGTGTGCATGTGTGTCTACTGTTGACAATGGCCTTAATGGCCAAAAGCTATAATTGTGTGAATCTTTTTGTTGTGCCTATTGCGACTCAGCATCTCCGCTACATGGTAAGTAAAACTTTCCTCCTATGGTATTGTTAATGATGTCTACTGCTTTACCCCCTTATACCATAACAATGAAGCTTTTCTAATAGGATGTAATGGCATACACAATCAAATGCTTTAGATAGGTCCAGAAACATACCACAGACTTTCTTCTGTTCTTCAAGTGCTTTAGTTGCAAGTGTTACTAATTCAGCTATCGCTCTTTTGGTAGAATTGCCCTGTTGTTCATCACTGATAATACTTGTATAAAATTTAATATTGTGTCTTTTGTTATGGTTTCTATTATTTTAGAGAATACAGACATAATAATTATAGGTCTGTAATTTCCTGGGTATTTTCTGCAGCCTCCTTTATGTATAGGGATTACTTTACTCTTTTCCAGGCACATTGGGAATATCCCTTTTCCCGTAGACGAGTTTGTCAGACAGGCTAATGACTTTACTACCCATTGTAAACAACATTTAATTAGTTTAGTGGATGTACCATCTAGTCTGTTTTTAGGCAATGTATTATTTTTACAATTTGTGATTCATTAGTTGGGGCCAGGAGTAAGCATTTGATCTCATGTGGTATGTTTATTGTGTTTCTTTTGGAAGTATTATTTTGAGTTATTAATTTGTCCACAACTTCAATATAATGTTTGTTTAAAGTACTGCTGACATTTTGTGCATCTCTGAGTTCCCTCCCATTTACCTCAAGTGTTATGTTATCAGTGTTTTCCACACCTACATCTTACCTCTTTCCATTTGTGAGAGACCATATGGCCTTAGTGATATTTGTTGAGGTTGCTATCTTGTTTTCATAATATGTTGATTTAGTCTCTTTCATCAGTTTGGTGTATGTTTTCTTCTTTTTCCTATATGCATCCCTATTTCCTTGGGTTGGCGTTAACCAACAATTTTCATACATACTTTTCACCTGTTCCCTCTTCCTTTTTACCTCTACTGTGACCCAATTTTTATTCTTCTTCTTATTTATTTCTCTATGTACTAATGGACATGCAACATCTATGTAATGGTCTAATGTATTTTCAGAATGATTCAAATCCTTTATCTAGGTTTCTTGTTAAGTATACTTCACTAAAGGCTTTGGTTTGCAATAGCCTTTGTAGCCTATCTATGTTTGTTTGCTTAGTTTGTCTAACTCTTTAAATATTTTTTCTGGCTTGCCTATGTTGCCTGCTAACTCAACTACTACCCAATAGTGGTCTGCAATGGTTGCATATGTGACCTGTACTGTCTGCCTGCTCTGTTGTACATTAGTGATCACATCATCTATTAATGTTTTTGCATTTTTACAGTATCCTGTGGGACTGTCTACTGCTAAATTAAGTCCATAAGTTTTAATTAGATCTTGAAAACCCCTTGTATAACAGTTGTATTTTAGTGTGTTAATATTTAAGTCACCAGCTACAATTCTGTAAGGGAATTCCCTACTAGCCTTATCTAACGGTACATTTAACTCTTTCAGAAATCCATTTATCTGACTGTTTGGTGATTTGTAGATACCTGTTATCACACATTTTCCCCTTAATATGTTGCCTGTATTGCTGCAGCTTCAAACAGCATTCTGTACAGCTGTCTACTGATTGTGGAGTGATATCCTCTATTTTACTGTGTACATAGACTGACACCACTCTGCACTTATGTTCAGATCTGCAGAAATTACCAAATTTTTATATTCCTGTATGATGTAAACATTAATTTCCTTTCCTTTCAGCCCATATTCTGACATAATAAATATATGTGGTAACTCTGGAGCTACTAGCGTTTTTCTCTGTTCTTATTTACTGGATGCATACTGTACATTCTGCTGCAAGTTTCTTATATTAGGAATATTTGTTTTAATGTTTTGATTTTCTATGACACCTTTCTTTTTACCTGCTGGTATACCAAACATAATATCACATTGCTAATAAGGTTTTAGCGGCCAAATCTACAACAGTCCCTCAAGGTTCAATTCTATGATCCTCCCTTGTTTTGGTATATATTAATGAATTGTACAGCCCTGGCATTCTACAAATTAAAGGCTGGAATATCAGCTCTCTCAATCAGACAGGTAGGTTAGAAAATTTAAATAGGGAAATGGATAGGTTAAAGTTAGATATAGTGGGAATTAGTGAAGTTCAGTGGCAGGAGGAACAACTTCTGGTTAGGTGAATACAGAGTTATAAATCAAACAGGGGTAATGCAGGAGTAGGTTTAATAATGAATAAAAAAATAGGAGTATGGGTAAGCCACAACAAACAGCATAGTGAATGCATTATTGTAGCCAATATAGACACGAAGCCCATGCTTACCACAGTAGTACAAGTTTATATGCAAACTAGTTCCACAGATGATGAAGAGATTGAAGAAATGTATGATGAGATAAAAGAAATTATTCAGATAGTGAAGGGAGACAAAAATTTAATAGTCATGGGGGGGGGGGGGGGTTGCAATTTGATAGTAGAAAAATGAAGAGAAGGAAAGATAGGATAAGAATATGGAATGGGGGTAAGGAATGAAAGAGGAAGCTGCAAGCCATCTGGTAGAATTTTGCACAAGCCATAACTTAATCATTGCTAACACTTGGTTTAAGAATCATCAAAGAAAGCTATATATGTGGAAGAGGCCTGGAGACACTGGAAGGTTTCAGGTAGAGATTTAGGAACCAGGTTTTAAATTGTAACACATTTCCAAATGCAGATGTGGACTCTGACCACAATCTAGTGGTTATGAAATGTAGATTAAAACTGAAGAAACAACAGAAAGGTGGGAATTTAAGGAGATGGTACCTGGATAAACTGAAAGAACCAGAGGTTGTACAGAGTTTTAGACAGAGCATTAGGGAATAATTGACAAGAACAGGAAAAAGAAATACAGCAGAAGAAGAATGGGTAGCTTTGAGAGATGAAATAGTGAATGCAGCACAGGATCATGTAGGTAAAAAGGTGAGGGCTAGTAGAAATCCTTGAATAACAAAAGATATATTGAATTAAACTGATGAAAGGAGATAATATAAAAATGCAGTCAATGAAGCAGGCAAAAAGGAATACAAACGTCTTAAAAATGAGATTGAAAGGAAGTGCAAAATGTCTAAGCAGGGATGGCTAGAGGACAAATGTAAGGATGTAGAGGCATATATCACTAGGGGTAAGATACAGGACAAATGTAAGGATGTAGAGGCATTTATCAATATCTGTAGCAGTCTTTGTAAGGGCTTTAAGTCATGTGTTGGGTGATGAACTAATGAGAAAATTGACAGTGTATGTAGATGACATTTTGATTACGAGTAGCAATTGGCAAGAGCACTGTCAGCTGTTGGAGGATGTATTCAAGGCTATATCTAAAGGGGGGATGACCCTAAAGTTAAGTAAGTGTGAATTTTTTCAAGCAACATTACTATTTCTTGGTCATCAGTTAACTCCTGATGGCATTCTGCCCAATAAAGAGAAAATCAAGGCTATTGTTGACTGCAAGGTGCCAACAAACAGGAAACAATTGAAATCATTTATAGGACTATGTTCATTCTATAGGAAGTACATAAGTGATTATAGCCTGAATTCACCTAACTTATGTAGACTATTAAAGAAAAGTGTAACCTGGTGCTGGACATCTGACTGTGACCAGGAATTTAAAGCCATCAAGAATAGCTTAAAAAACAGCAAAATTTTGTTCTATCCAGATTTGTCTTTGCCTTTCTGTATTGGGGCAGACAGCTCAGATTATGGGATAGGGGCAGTGCTATTTCAGGAGAGGGTAGTAGATGGGAAGACCGAGCACAGGGCAATCACTTTTGCAAGCAGAATGCTGTCCAAACACGAATTGATGTATGGTATCTCAGAGATGGAACTTTTAGCCATAGTTTTTGGATTTCAGAAGTTCAGGATATATGTGGAAGGTAGGAAAGTGATTGTTTACACAGACCATAAGGCTCTGAGCTATTTGCAAGAATGTAAGCTGTTAAATAATAGACTCATGAGATGGGCCATGTTTTTACAGCAGTTTAACTATGAGATAAGATATATTAAGGGCACAGACAACAATGTGGCTGATGCCTTATCAAGATTACCTTTCATTGGAGAAGAACATGAAGCGAATGGAGACGAGAAAGAACTACAGATATTGTATATGAAAGGAGTGGGTGGAGAGAAGGAAATCAGATCCATCTGTAAGGACATGAGGAGACTTCAGAATGGGGACCAAACCTTGAAGTTTATCAAAACAAACTTTGGAAGTAAAGAACATGAAAAAATAGCTAAATATTATAGAATTTATAAAGGTATTTTATTTAGACGAAGAAATTTGGACAAAGAGGAGTGGAAGGTATGTTTTCCAGATGAGCATGTGGAAAAATTAATAAATTACATCCACCTTAGCCATGGGCATTATGGGGCTCAAAAATGTTTGGAAATACTGCAGGACTATGTTAGTTTTAACAACATGGCCAGGAGAGTAAAGAGACAGTTGGCTTCTTGTGACAAATGTCAAAAAGTGAAGTATAATACTATCGCAGTACAAGGAGAAATGCAGAATATTGTTCCTAAAAGAAATGGTGAACTGCTGGCTATTGATTTATTTGGGAGGCTGCCAACAGGCCGAGGGGGTGTAAAGTATGTTCTTTTAGCTGTTGATGTATTCTCAAAGTTTGTAAGGCTGTATCCACTGATAAAGGCCACTGTTGTTGTTGTGGTCTTCAGTCCTGAGACTGGTTTGATGCAGCTCTCCATGCTACTCTATCCTGTGCAAGCTTCTTCATCTCCCAGTACCTACTGCAACCTACATCCTTCTGAATCTGCTTAGTGTATTGATCTCTTGGTCTCCCTCTACGATTTTTACCCTCCACGCTGCCCTCCAATGCTAAATTTGTGATCCCTTGATGCCGCAAAACATGTCCTACCAACCGATCCCTTCTTCTAGTCAAGTTGTGCCACAAACTTCTCTTCTCCCCAATCCTATTCAATACCTCCTCATTAGTTATGTGATCTACCCACCTTATCTTCAGCATTCTTCTGTAGCACCACATTTCGAAAGCTTCTATTCGATTCTTGTCCACACTGGTTATCGTCCATGTTTCACTTCCATACATGGCTACACTCCATACAAATACTTTCAGAAACGACTTCCTGACACCTAAATCTATACTCGATGTTAACAAATTTCTCTTCTTGAGAAACGCTTTCCTTGCCATTGCCAGTCTACATTTTATATCCTCTCTACTTCGACCATCATCGGTTATTTTACTCCCTAAATAGCAAAACTCCTTTACTACTTTAAGTGTCTCATTTCCTAATCTAATTCCCTCAGCATCACCCGACTTAATTTGACTACATTCCATTATCCTCGTTTTGCTTTTGTTGATGTTCATCTTATATCCTCCTTTCAAGACACTGTCCATTCCGTTCAACTGCTCTTCCAAGTCCTTTGCTGTCTCTGACAGAATTACAATGTCATCGGCGATCCTCAAAGTTTTTACTTCTTCTCCATGAATTTTAATACCTACTCCGAATTTTTCTTTTGTTTCCTTTACTGCTTGCTCAATATACAGATTGAATAACATCGGGGAGAGGCTACAACCCTGTCTCACTCCCTTCCCAACCACTGCTTCCCTTTCATGCCCCTCGACTCTTATAACTGCCATCTGGTTTCTGTACAAATTGTAAATAGCCTTTCGCTCCCTGTATTTTACCCCTGCCACCTTCAGAATTTGAAAGAGAGTATTCCAGTCAACGTTGTCAAAAGCTTTCTCTAAGTCTACAAATGCTAGAAACGTAGGTTTGCCTTTTCTTAATCTCTCTTCCAAGATAAGTCGTAAGGTCAGTATTGCCTCGTGTGTTCCAACATTTCTACGGAATCCAAACTGATCATCCCCGAGGTCGGCTTCTACCAGTTTTTCCATTCGTCTGTAAAGAATTCGCGTTAGTATTTTGCAGCTGTGACTTATTAAACTGATTGTTCGGTAATTTTCACATCTGTCAACACCTGCTTTCTTTGGGATTGGAATTATTATATTCTTCTTGAAGTCTGAGGGTATTTCGCCTGTCTCATACATCTTGCTCACCAGATGGTAGAGTTTTGTCAGGACTGGCTCTCCCAAGGCTGTCAATAGTTCTAATGGAATGTTGTCTACTCCCGGGGCCTTGTTTCGACTCAGGTCTTTCAGTGCTCTGTCAAACTCTTCACGCAGTATCTTATCTCCCATTTCATCTTCATCTACCTCCTCTTCCATTTCCATAATATTTTCCTCAAGTACATCTCCCTTGTATAAACCCTCTATATACTCCTTCCACCTTTCTGCCTTCCCTTCTTTGCTTAGAACTGGGTTTCCATCTGAGCTCTTGATATTCATACAAGTGGTTCTCTTCTCTCCAAAGGTCTCTTTAATTTTCCTGTAGGCAGTATCTATCTTACCCCTAGTGAGACAAGCCTCTACATCCTTACATTTGTCCTCTAGCCATCCCTGCTTAGCCATTTTGCACTTCCTGTCGATTTCATTTTTGAGACGTTTGTATTCCTTTTTGCCTGCTTCATTTACTGCATTTTTATATTTTCTCCTTTCATCAATTAAATTCAATATTTCTTCTGTTACCCAAGGATTTCTATTAGCCCTCGTCTTTTTACCTACTTGATCGTCTGCTGCCTTCACCACTTCATCCCTCAGAGCTACCCATTGTTCTTCTACTGTATTTCTTTCCCCCATTCCTGTCAATTGTTCCCTTATGCTCTCCATGAAACTCTCTACAACCTCTGGTTCTTTCAGTTTATCCAGATCCCATCTCCTTAAATTCCCACCTTTTTGCAGTTTCTTCAGTTTCAATCTGCAGTTCATAACCAATAGATTGTGGTCAGAATCCACATCTGCCCCTGGAAATGTCTTACAATTTAAAACCTGGTTCCTAAATCTCTGTCTTACCATTATATAATCTATCTGAAACCTGTCAGTATCTCCAGGCTTCTTCCATGTATACAGCCTCCTTTCATGATTCTTGAACCAAGTGTTAGCTATGATTAAGTTATGCTCTGTGCAAAATTCTACAAGGCGGCTTCCTCTTTCATTCCTTCCCCCCAATCCATATTCACCTACTATGTTTCCTTCTCTCCCTTTTCCTACTGACGAATTCCAGTCACCCATGACTATTAAATTTTCGTCTCCCTTCACTACCTGAATAATTTCTTTTATCTCGTCATACATTTCATCTATTTCTTCATCATCTGCAGAGCTAGTTGGCATATAAACTTGTACTACTGTAGTAGGCATGGGCTTTGTGTCTATCTTGGCCACAATAATGCGTTCACTATGCTGTTTGTAGTAGCTAACCCGCACTCCTATTCTTTTATTCATTATTAAACCTACTCCTGCATTACCCCTATTTGATTTTGTATTTATAACCCTGTAATCACCTGACCAAAAGTCTTGTTCCTCCTGCCACCGAACTTCACTAATTCCCACTATATCTAACTTTAACCTATCCATTTCCCTTTTTAAATTTTCTAACCTACCTGCCCGATTAAGGGATCTGACATTCCACGCTCCGATCCGTAGAATGCCAGTTTTCTTTCTCCTGATAACGACGTCCTCTTGAGTAGTCCCCGCCCGGAGATCCGAATGGGGGACTATTTTACCTCCGGAATATTTTACCCAAGAGGACGCCATCATCATTTAATCATACAGTAGAGCTGCATGTCCTCGGGAAAAATTACGGCTGTAGTTTCCCCTTGCTTTCAGCCGTTCGCAGTACCAGCACAGCAAGGCCGTTTTGGTTAATGTTACAAGGCCAGATCAGTCACACATCCAGACTGTTGCCCCTGCAACTACTGAAAAGGCTGCTGCCCCTCTTCAGGAACCACATGTTTGTCTGGCCTCTCAACAGATACCCCTCCGTTGTGGTTGCACCTACGGTACGGCCATCTGTATCGCTGAGGCACGCAAGCCTCCCCACCAACGGCAAGGTCCATGGTTCATGGGGGGGAAAGGCCACTAGCCAGAATATAATTAACAAGCTAGAGAAAGATTACTTTGTGAATGTTATAAAACCAGAGAATGTTCTGTCTGATAATGGAGCACAATTTGTATCTAGTGTGTGGGGGAAGTTTATGCAAAGATCTGGGATGAAGCATATAAGGATTTCAGTGTATCACCCTGCGGGAAACCCTGCTGAGAGGTATATGAGGGAGCTGGGTAGGCTATGTAGGACATATTGCAGTAAAAAGCATAGTACTTGGGCAGAATATATAACTGTGTTTGAGGATCTTATGAACACAGTGAAGAGTTGTGCAACAGGATTCTCACCCTATGAGCTCATGAAAGATATCAAGCCTGACAATCTAATAGCAGAAAACATAGATTTTCCTCCATCTCAAGACTTGACAAGTCAAGAGAAGATGCAGGTGGCCAGACAGCAAATGTTAAAGAAAGGACATGAGAGACAGAGGAGGCATGGAGAAAGGTATAAGACCACAAAGTTCAAGGAGGGAGATAAGGTGCTGGTGAGGAACAAGAAAAAATCCAGTGACATTGATGGCGAAATCAAAAAGTTATTTGAATTATACCAAGGACCCTTTGAGATAATGGGTTGTCCACACCCTAATGCATATAGGTTGGTATATCCAGTGTCCAAAAAGCCATTTGGACTGAGAAATGTAACGGAGTTGAAAAAATGTGTGGTAAAAGAATAAAGATTAAGGAAGTGAGATTCCCATGTACACTATTGTCGAGTTAAAAAAAAAAATTATTGGGGCTATGTATACGTGTATTTATAATTGGAGTATTATTTGTGTTACTGTGTATGTTGCGATGCCATTGTTGGTGGTCAACAAACTTCATTATACTGTATATATTTGCAATAAGGGAATCTGTTGTCCAATGGATTTGCACAACTGGTGTGGGTGTGATAAAAGCCTTGTTGAGTCATACGGGAACTGAAACCTACTGTGCATATAGTCTATTTCTGTATAAATATGTGGAGAATATAGGAGGGAGGAAATCTGCAAATAGTTTGTTAAAAAATAGTTGATATTTTTATTAAAATTTCTAATGTATCTGTGGCACCTGGAGTTGATACTAGTGCGTGGGGGTAGAAGTGTCAGAGGTCCTGATCTGGGAACATTTGAAGGGTGAAATAGAATATATTTAACTATGCCATGTTTGTGTTTGATTTGTGTGCATGTTTGTCATTTGTACAAACCTCAATAAGAACTGATCAGTGAAAACAAGATGTTCCAGGGAGGATTTGGATAGCCTGATTCCTGGGAAATGTGGGTCTGCATGTCTAGGCAAGATTTATGAGGATTTGATTAAATTTTGATAGGATGACTTGGCTAATGAGAGGAAGCACAGTGCTGTTGGCTGACAAGTTTGGAAAGACTGTATTCCAATGCATAAACCTGTGAACACAAGGATCTGGTTACAACAACTTCGTGCAACTTACAGAAACAACTGTGTAAAAAGTGGAAGTGTTAATGTGCAGTGAGTGGGCAACCTACATATAGACTAACATGGGCATTTATTTTGCCTGCCCAGTCGCTCAATAGGATACTATCTAATTGTATATTTGAGTTGGATACATTGTTGGATTATGTATGTATGTTTTCCTAATGACAGTACATACACTGATTAACTCACCACTATAATACTGTTCTACGTGTTTTGGTGCCATTATAGTTATAATTAAAATGTTTAATATATAAAGTAATATGGGTTCACTCCATTTGGTGCTACTTCATGTTGCCGTTACTAAGGTAATGTCACCATGAAGTGGGGGTATGTAAGGTAACAGGGGATAATATGGAACTCTTTCAAGTAATTTAAAATTTAAAGCACGGCAGCAGAGATAATATGCTGGGCAAAATAGACCGGAAAATACTTGGTTGTGTTTTTATGGACGTTGTAGTTCCGTGGGATAGTGTTTTGGTTTTCTTTTAATTGCAACGAATTATATAAGTGTGGTGATAATTTGTAAAATTATATAATGTATTTAGATTTAAGTATTTAAATATTATAAAATATTGTAAACGAATTGTGGCCATGTTTAGCAATTGTTTTGACTACTGTGGTGTCATGTGACCCGACTCAGGACTGTGGATGTGAGTGGGAAAATCGGGGTCTTTTGTCGTTGGCCGTTGTGGTGGTGAGTTGGGAGCGGGAAAGTGCCGCGAGTGCAAGCATGGACGCCAGGGTATGCGAAGGAACAAAGTGAAAGTGTGTGGGTGTGAGACAAACAGTGTACGAATTGCACTGATTATTATTTGTGAACTTAAAAATGCATGGCCACAACGTTAAAGTGTTTCTTTTGAATAAATAAGTTACAATCTGAACGTGTATAGTTCAATTCACTGCTCTTCAAAAGCCAGCCAATATCAGGCTCAATAATAGGGGCGCAAATGCAACCGTTTACTACCAACCCCCTTTACAGATGAGCCACGTGAAAAATAGGTAGTAAACGAGCCCGAGTACAGTTGCAATTAGCCCCCAATTGAGCCCCATAATGCCCATGGCTAAGGTGGATGTAATTTATTAATTTTTCCACATGCTCATCTGGAAAACATACCTTCCACTCCTCTTTGTCCAAATTTCTTCGTCTAAATAAAATACCTTTATAAATTCTATAATATTTAGCTATTTTTTCATGTTCTTTACTTCCAAAGTTTGTTTTGATAAACTTCAAGGTTTGGTCCCCATTCTGAAGTCTCCTCATGTCCTTACAGATGGATCTGATTTCCTTCTCTCCACCCACTCCTTTCATATACAATATCTGTAGTTCTTTCTCGTCTCCATTCGCTTCATGTTCTTCTCCAATGAAAGGTAATCTTGATAAGGCATCAGCCACATTGTTGTCTGTGCCCTTAATATATCTTATCTCATAGTTAAACTGCTGTAAAAACATGGCCCATCTCATGAGTCTATTATTTAACAGCTTACATTCTTGCAAATAGCTCAGAGCCTTATGGTCTGTGTAAACAATCACTTTCCTACCTTCCACATATATCCTGAACTTCTGAAATCCAAAAACTATGGCTAAAAGTTCCATCTCTGAGATACCATACATCAATTCGTGTTTGGACAGCATTCTGCTTGCAAAAGTGATTGCCCTGTGCTCGGTCTTCCCATCTACTACCCTCTCCTGAAATAGCACTGCCCCTATCCCATAATCTGAGCTGTCTGCCCCAATACAGAAAGGCAAAGACAAATCTGGATAGAACAAAATTTTGCTGTTTTTTAAGCTATTCTTGATGGCTTTAAATTCCTGGTCACAGTCAGATGTCCAGCACCAGGTTACACTTTTCTTTAATAGTCTACATAAGTTAGGTGAATTCAGGCTATAATCACTTATGTACTTCCTATAGAATGAACATAGTCCTATAAATGATTTCAATTGTTTCCTGTTTGTTGGCACCTTGCAGTCAACAATAGCCTTGATTTTCTCTTTATTGGGCAGAATGCCATCAGGAGTTAACTGATGACCAAGAAATAGTAATGTTGCTTGAAAAAATTCACACTTACTTAACTTTAGGGTCATCCCCCCTTTAGATATAGCCTTGAATACATCCTCCAACAGCTGACAGTGCTCTTGCCAATTGCTACTCGTAATCAAAATGTCATCTACATACACTGTCAATTTTCTCATTAGTTCATCACCCAACACATGACTTAAAGCCCTTACAAAGACTGCTACAGATATTGATAAACCAAATGGCACAACTGTAAACATATAAGTCCTGCCCTCAAATAAGAAAGCAGTGTACTTTCTGCTCTCTTCAGCCAATCGCACCTGCCAGAACCCTGAAGTCAAATCAACACTTGACAGAATTTTAACATTATAAAATTTTTGCAACAGCTCATCCATGTTCTCTGGCTGATCATTTTCTTTGACTATTATTTTATTTAGCTTTCTTGCATCCAGTACTATTCTTATAGAACCATCCCTCTTTTTCACCACTACTATTGGATTACAATACTCACTCCTCCCCATTTCCAGTATGCCCCACTTCAACATCATCTGTATCCTTGCCCTTACAGCCTCTCTATTAGCTATTGCTATAGGATAAGGTTTGGCCCTTATTACTTCATGTGGCAATACCCTCAAAACGTAACTGAAATCTACGACTTTTCCAGGTCTGTCAGAGAACACATGCTTATGCTTACACAATAAACCTGTAAGCTGCACCTTTTGTTCCTCATTTAAATGTCCCATTTCATTTACTTTGTCATGTATCTGCTGTTCAGTGCAGATCTCATCACCTACCTCTTCTAGCCTTTGTAAATGAGTAATTGTCTCACCTCCTTTTAATTCCCCTTTAAATTTTATTCTTCGTCTATTTCCACCAGCATCAAATTCTACCACTCTGTCCTTTACAAAAATGCTACAGTCATACTTGTACAAGAATTCCATACCCAAAATTACATTCAACGCCAAACCCTTCACCACAAAGCAACTAATATCAAAACAATACTCATTACTATTAAATTCCAGTAATACTTCCCTGCTGATGGGCTTGCTACATGTCCCAGTTGCTGTCTTAATTTTGACTCCTGTAACTGGTAATTCTATTAATCCTAAACCTTTAATTTGCTGCCAGAAAGATTCAGAGATTGCAGATAAACTTGAGCCAGAGTCTAATAATGCTACATCTGCAACTCCTCCCACACTGATATCAATTATTGGCTGTATCACCTCTATTTCTACTCTGTTCAGCCCTGATTCCTGTAATAAATCTCTTTCTACTTCACTCCTGCTTTCCTCTTGCATAATGCAAATATCTTTAGGTCTTTCTCCAAAACATACATCAGTATCCCCTTCAAACAGATCCTTAATAGCAAACTCAACATTCTCTTCTTCACTTAATTCTTCCAATTTTCTGGCAATTTTAAATTTTATTTTACCCCATTCTTCAGGCATCAAAGCTTTATGTAATTTTGCATAGGACACCCAATCACTCAAATCATAATCAGCCTCCTCCTTTCCTAACCATCCACAATTAACATCTTTGAGGCTTGCATCATCAGTTAAGAAAACATAGGTTTCAATTTTATCTTCTGGGCAACCTACAGCAACATTCTCCATATCATTATGCATTTCCATATCCACACTGAAGTCATTATCACTACCACAGTTAACACCTGCACCCACAAGCACAGTAACCTTATCAGTAGGTAATTTACCAGCATTTTCCACATTGTCAAATACACCACTCATATTAGCCTTTACATCACACTGAATAACCCTCTCCTCACCTTTTCCACAATTCTCCATACTATTTCCAATAGACGTCTCTACCCATTCATCACACCCATTATTACTGTGAACATTGCCCCTTAATTCCATATCCACTTCTGTTCGCCCTTTTGATGAAACTACCTCTGTCTCTGATCTTTCAATGAATTTTGCTGCACACAAACCAATATTGTCCTCCTCTGCTTGTAATTTCTCTTCCCTTTTAAACATGTCATCAATGTAAAACTCACACTGTTCATTGCTGATATTAGCCTTGTTCCCTTTTTTCCTCTTATACCTTTTATCTGTATTTCTATAATTGTTAAACCCCCCCCCATAGATTTTCATTTCCTAAGACAGCATCCATATGACATATCCCAATTTCCCTATTCTCCTTTCTGACTTTATTACTCATCCCATCATGTCCTTGTCTGGCCCTGTTCACATAATTACCAGCCCCCCTGTGGACCTTAAGTGAGGCATCAATTAGTTTTTTGATTGCCTACCCTGTCCATTTGCATCTGGCATTCCTACTCTCATACCTTCTCTATCACTCCTCATCTGATCAAAATTGTCTCTTCTCCCTCCAAAATTTCTGTTATACCTTTGTGGCGTGCTTCTCCAATCTCTATCCTGATTATTCTGATTACTTCTATCTTCTCTCCACCTGTTATGGTTATTACTGTATTCATAATTAATACTGTTTCCCCTTTCATGATACCTTCCACTCTCCCTATGTTCCATGTATTTAGGTCTGTAGCACAATGCCCTGTCCATATTATCCACAAAATTAAGAAATTCTTCCACTGAATCTGTTGCACTGTGAATCAAATCCCATTGCAAATGCTCTGGTAATCTTCTCTTTAGTGTAGATATTTCTGTTAATACGCCCAGTGGCCTATCCAGATGATTTAATTTATTCAGTTCTCTAACACAGAACTCTCTCATACTTTCCTTTCCACTCTTGTAACTGGATCCATTCAAAAAATCGTTTTGCAATCTTAATTGTTTTGCTTGGCCCCAGTATTTGTTCAAGAACAGGTTTTCGAAAGTTTTAAAATCACAAAATTTATCATCATTTTGGTTTGCCCATGTTTGAGCTCCCCCTTCCAACTGCCTCTTAACATATTTAATTTTTGCCTGCTCACTCATCCCTGTCACAAAGTTATCCTTACATGCAGCTAGGAAGTCAACTGCATGGTATTTATTCTCCCCATTAAAAGGTTTTGACTGAAATCCATGCCCCAGAGGATATCCCAACAATAAATTTCCATTCCCTGCTGCCACAGTATTAACTGTTTCCCTCAAGACATTTATTTCCCCTTCTAATTCCTTCTTATTGTCAGTAATTCCCTTATGGCAATCCAGCACTCCTATCTTAATGGATTCAATGTCTGCCTCTGTTTGTCTTTGAAATAATGTGCATTTCTGTTCCTGTACCTGAATCTGCCCCACAAGATTACTTTGCGCAGTGTCCACCTTGGCTACTAGGCCTCTTTCAACCTCATCAACTCTCTCAATAATTCCCTCAACAATTTTAACTGTGTTTTCAACTTTATCTGTAATTTGAGTGAATTTGAGATCTAGCTGATCAAATTTTTCACTCACTGTCTTTATTTTATCACTAAGCCTTAATTCCATATCCCCTATTTTCGAATCCATTTCTCCAACTATTGCAGTTTTTATATTCCCTATTTTCGAGTCTATTTCTCCTAATTTACTAGTAAGTTTTACAAAAAATGTGCTGAGGTCACTTCCTGGTATCCAGCCTATTTCTTTTGGCATGCTAGGGCTACTACAGGTACTCCTAACATCCACTGATTCGCCTTCACTTTGAGATTCACGCGTCTCATCGGCCATGGCTAATGAAAGGACACAATTTTGCAATGTAGTGCTGGCTGTACTTATCTTTTAAATCCTCATGTGACGCGACGTCTGCAGTGAGCTCCGCAGCACAGCTATGCAATGAATCATAATCGGCGGAGTGGACACACAGCAAACTCAATCAGGAGCGAGAACACGTTGTGTAGGCCCCTGGCAGCATGTAGTAGTGTTGGTCGGTGGCACGGACGACGGCGTTGATTGTCGGCAGCACGTGGATACAGCTTCGACTGCTTTACCCGTAGCAACACATGGACGTGGCACGGACGACGGTTTCTTCTCGCGGCAGCACGTATCGCGGCACGGACGACTGTTTTACCCGTGGCAACACGTGGTCGACTCATTAGACTGTGTAACTGACTGCTTCACAATCGTGGTGGCCTTATATCGGCGTAACCACGGGGCAGCGCGTATCGTGTCCAGCACAAACACTCCAGTACTCCTAATGCACAGATTTAGCTCAGAGCCCCCACACTGACTGTTCAAAAGTCTAACATCAGACGGACATTCGATTCCGAAATACTATGGAATATGGAATAAAGTCCTATCCCGGACGAGCCCCCAATTGCAACTGTACTCGGGCTCATTTACTACCTATTTTTCACGTGGCTCATCTGTAAAGGGGGTTGGTAGTAAACGGTTGCATTTGCGCCCCTATTATTGAGCCTGATATTGGATGGCTTTTGAAGAGCAGTGAATTGAACTATACACGTTCAGATTGTAACTTATTTATTGAAAATAAACACTTTAACGTTGTGGCCATGCATTTTTAAGTTCACAAATAATAATCGGTGCAATTCGTACACTGTTTGTCTCACACCCACACACTTTCACTTTGTTCCTTCGCATACCCTGGCGTCCATGCTTGCACTCACGGCACTTTCCCGCTCCCAACTCACCACCACAACGGCCAACGACAAAAGACCCCGATTTTCCCGCTCACATCCACAGTCCTGAGTCGGGTCACATGACACCACAGTAGTCAAAACAATTGCTAAACATGGCCACAATTCGTTTACAATATTTTATAATATTTAAATACTTAAATCTAAATACATTATATAATTTTACAAATTATCACCACACTTATATAATTCGTTGCAATTAAAAGAAAACCAAAACACTATCCCACGGAACTACAACGTCCATAAAAACACAACCAAGTATTTTCCGGTCTATTTTGCCCAGCATATTATCTCTGCTGCCGTGCTTTAAATTTTAAATTACTTGAAAGAGTTCCATATTATCCCCTGTTACCTTACAGTAAGATACATACTGCTTATAGGAAAATTAGAGAGACCTCTGGAGGAAAGAGAACCACTTGTATAAATATCAAGAGCTCAGATGGAAATCCAGTTGTAAGCAAAGAAGGCAAAGCAGAAAGGTGGAAGGAGTATATAGAGGGTCCATACAAGGGCGATGTACTTGAGGGCAATATCATGGAAATGGAAGAGGACATGGATGAAGATGAAATGGGAGATATGATACTGCATGAAGAGTTTGACAGAGCACTCAAAGACCTAAGTCAAACCCCCCCCCCCCCTTCCCACCCCCAGGAGTAGACAACATTCCATTACAACTACTGATAGCTTAGGGGGAGCCAGCCCTGACAAAACTCTACTATCTGGTGAGAAAGATGTATGGGACAGATGAAATTCCCTCAGACTTCAAGAAGAATATAATAATTCCAATACCAAAGCATTGACAGTTTAATAACTCATGGCTGAAAAGTACTAAATCGAATTCTTTACAGATGAATGGAGAAACTGGTAACAGCTGACCTCGGTGAAGATCAGTCTGGATTCCATAGAGATGTTGTACATATGAGGAAATGCTGACCCTACGACTTATCTTAGCAGACAGATTAAGGAAAGGCAAACCCATGTTTCTAGCATATGTAGACTTAGAGAAATATTCTCTTTCTAATTCTGAAGGGGTCATATACAGGGGGTGAAAGGCTATTTACAATTTCTACATAAAGCAGATGGCGGTTATAAGAGTCAAGGGGCACAAAAGGGAGAGTGGTTGAGAAGTGAGTGAGGTAGGGTTGTAGCCTATTTCTGCCACTATTCAATCTGTATATTGAGCTAGCAGTAAAGGAAACAAAAGAAAAATTTTGATCAGGAATTAATATCCATGGGGAAGAATTAAAAAGTTTAATGTTTGCCAATAACATTGTAATTATGGCAGAGACAGCAAAGGACCTGAAAGAGCAATTGAATAGAATAGACAGTGTCTTGAAAGGAGGATATAAGATGAACATCAACAAAAGCAAAACATGGATAACAGAATGTAGGTGAATTAAATCAGGTGATGCTGAAGGAATCAGATTAGGAAATGAGACACTTAAAGTAGTAGATGAGTTTTGCTATTTGGGGAGCAAAATAACTGATGGTGCTCGAAGTAGAGGGGGTATAAAATGTAGACTGGCAGTAGCATGGAAAGCATTTCTGAAGAAGAGAAATTTGTTGACATCGAATATATGTTTAAGTTACAGGAAGTCTTTTGTGATATTATTTGTAAGGAGTGTGGCCATGTATGGAAGTGAAACATGGACAATAAATCATTTAGACAAGTAAAGAATAGAATCTTTTGAAATGTGGTGCTACAGAAGAATACTGAAGATTAGTTGGGCAGATCATGTAACTAATGAGGAGGTACTGAATAGAATTGGGGAGAAGAGGATTCTGTGGTGCAACTTGACTAGAAGAAGAGATCGGTTGGCAGGACACATTCTGATCACCAATTTAGTATTGGAGGGAAGTGGGGAGGGAGACCAAGAGATGAATACAGTAAGTAGATTCAGAGGGATGCAGGTTGCAGTAGCAATTTGGAGATGAAGGGTTTTGCACAGGATAGAGAAGCATGGAGTGGTGCATGAAACCAGTCTCTGGACTCAAGACCACAACAACAACACACCTGTTTAACTTGCACATTGTAAAATATGCAGATGAAAGCAAAGAGTGGGAGAATATGTCTCTTAATTGATATCCTGCCATATATGTTAATGATGTACACTCAATTACTTGAAAATGGCATAAAAGGTTAAAAACTAGGTAGTAATTAAGTAAACAACATTACAGTCAAATGGTGGTGTGTTCATTTAAAAGCTATTGTATTACTGTTGCTCAGCAGCATCAAAGACTGTTTACTTGCTGCGAATTTATTTAAAGAACACACATCTGAGAACAACAGTAGAAATTTGTTTTTCTACATAAATGCTTATTTCTGTCAGTTCACTGCAGTGATCTGATGGGCCAAGGTCTTCTGCAGCTGTTTGAAAACTTTGTTATCTATATCTGTCATCATACAGTTAATATTTTCTATTGAATGAGTGCTGAATCTTATTACATTATTTACTTGTGTTAATAACTCTAACAGCTTGATGCATTCTCAAATACATGACTAGTTTCATTTACTTTCAAAGTGCATCACCAAAAATATGAATATTACTTTTATGAAGACATGTTATGTCCAGAACTTTGAAAAATTTTGAAAATGATAATTATTTCAATGTTCAGTGATGCAAACTAATGAGATATCTACACAGTATAGTTTTACTTCTAACTTTTCCATTTCATTTCTTACTGACTAATGGTTATGGTAAAGAAATTTTTCAGTGTTTTGGATAGCATTGTTATCTGCAATTTCTCTTCCTCTCGGCTTTGATTAAAACACCCTTTAGCCATAGAGCAGTGGCAGTGTTTCTTATTTTTCAGATGTTACTAATGCAGTTTTTTTTTTTAGTAAACAGTGACTAATAAAGTGATTTTAAATTTTCCTTTAAATTTTATTTGGTCTACATTATTCTGCCTTATGTTTTCTTTGAGCAAATTAAATATCTTACATTAGACAAAATTTTTAAGGTTTTAATGGACACTTGTTTACAGACTGCCTCGTGGCTTCTGTCTCAGGTTTGTTGGCCAACGTTTCTGATGTTTTGCCAGCATGAGTGGCTGGTATACCTAGTCAAAGCTGCACCCTCCTTTGCTGGTGTTGGAGTGGAACTGAGCTCACAGCTGCAGACTATATATGTACCTGGCATGCCAACGTCCAAAGGCTTCTCCGTGGTCATTTCTGGTGTGGTTCTCCTCTTGCTACGTGCAATGGTCGTATGCTGCAGCATGGGAATCGAGGATCCATTTTCCTTGGGGCTCTCTTCTTTCTTGTTGAAGCCATTCTAATCTTCATGTATTTCTATAGCTCCTCTGTACAATCAGGTGTGACAGCTCTTCTCTGCAGCCAGAACTTCCACATAAGTGAATTTTATTACATGGTTGGCCTCACGCAGAGTGTGCTCTGCCCAGCTGATTTCTCCACCTGACCCAACCTGCAGCGTCGCTTATGTTCTGTGATTCTGAGTTTGATTGATTGTCCAGTCATTCCAACATAAAGTTTTCTGCATGTGCATGGTATGCTGCATATTCTCAGCATTGCAAATGTGTCGCTTTTCTCCTTTGCTGATCTGAAACACTATTTGCAGTATGACTGTACATGCAAAAATTTTCCATTTTTTTAAAATGTAATGTTCCTTGATTCACGAGTAGTTATTTTAACACATAACCTTTTCTTGTTGTTGACCTGGTTGCTATGGTTGACTAATATCATTTATCTCTTCTATTGCAATAATTTAGACTTATTTAGGTTTTACAAAATTACGGAAGTACTTCTCCTTAAATAATGTAATCACATTGGGTGACACTATGTTATGTACTCATGAAGATCATTGATTGCTTGTGTTCCTCCTTTTTCCCTTATTTTCTTCAAAATTTCTTGTAAAATCCCATAAGGACTAAAGGGCAACATGAGTAAACCCAGATGATAATATTTGTAACTGGCAGCTTACACCACTCACACGTAAATGAGAAATGCTGGATAATGGTGGAGGAACCAAACAACTATAAATTTCTACATGTTCACCTGAACTCAAACCTTCAGTGGAATAACTGTATTAATACTGTGTTCAACAAAGCCAGCAAAGACCCTGTCCTCTTAGTTAGCTGTCCAAAACAGTATATCCTCTCACCTTGAAAACTGTATCTAATTGCATAATCTATCCTTATCTTATCTACTGCATAGAAATGTGGGATTATCCTATAGACTTACATCTGAATGGAGTACTATTGCTACAAAAAGGGAAGGTTAATGTTTATACAGTGATTGGACTATGAATATTCTTGCTGTGAAGTTTTCATACAGCACAAATTCTTCAGCATCTATTATTTGTAACTCTATAAAGTAATTGCTTTTTTGTCTCCCAGAAAACTGAAGTAATTAATTGTAGTTTTATACATGATCAGTATGCCAGGCTAAAGGGTTAACTACTTCAGACAATAAGCTAAATTAAAAATGACAGGCCAGAGCCCTACATTAATGGGCTGATATGGTGTAATAAACTGCCAGAGTCCCTGAAAATTAGTAATAAAAAACAATTCAAATGAAAACAAAAATTATTGATTGAAATGTATCTGTATTCACTGAATGAATTATAAATCAGTAAGCTAAATATAAAATGTTTACAGAGTTTTATTAAAGGAACAAGGTAATTTTTATAAAGTATAGAATTTATGGTATGTGGTAAATTAAGGATTTCTGCTGTACTGATACGTGTAAAGGCTGTAATGTATTTTGATGAGCCTTGATTATGCTTTATTACTACCTGACATCTGCAGAAGCCATCGATTTGATGACCCCATGAAAAATTCTAAATTAATAAATAAACAATTCTTCTTTCATTACTAAATTCATCAAATTAACACCATTTTAATTCTAATTTATTAGAAATCATGAAACCAACAATGAGGGACTATGTTATGGACTACTGTAAAGTTATTTAATTTTCATAGTTGTAGATGCATCAATCTTGTAACAGTTCTTATGAACTCATCTTGGCCATGATAAAACTATTTAATTTAAACCTAAAAATGTTGAATACCTTAATTAGGTACATTGGCTACTCCTTGTTTCACATAAAAGCACTCCACTCCACGAGTGGCCTACCGGAACCATCTGACCGCCGTGTCATCCTCAGTGGAGGATGCAGATAGGAGGGGCGTGGTGTCAGCACACCGCTCTCCCGGTAGTTATAATGGTATTCTTGACCAAAGCGGCTACTATTTGATCGAGTAGCTCCTCAATTGGCATCACGAGGCTGAGTGCACCCTGAAAAATGGCAACAGTGCATTTCAGCCTGGATGGTCACCCATCCAAGTGCCGACCACGCCCGACAGTGCTCAACTTCGGTGGTCTCACGGGAACCGGTGTATCCACTGTGGCAAGTCCGTTGCCTCACTGTTTCACATGCAGGAAGAATTCTAGGCAAATTACATTAAAGGACACAAAATTGAATATCCACTGTGTCACACTCACCAGAGAAGGATTGGCAAACTGAAATTCAAGAAAATGTGATTACTCCAGGAACATTTAAAGTCAAGCTGATGGATTTGTGCACATGTTCAACATGACAAAGCAGTGTGGATTCACAGGTGCTGCTTCTCCAATTTGTGTTTTCTGCAAGGCACACTGTTATCATATAAGTGTTGGTATCTGCTGGGTATGCAACCTGTGTGACCTGGCTGTACCAAAGGAAGGTTAAGCTCTTGGATAAAGCCCACAGTGTTCTTAATGTTTGCTTCTCCTAAATAAACACCATTTTTGCTTTACACAGATGAAACAGACCACTAGCTTTATATATGCTGATCCACTTTCAGAATGCAATACAGCAGCATATGCATAGTATTGATTGCAGAAGTCCTTGTTAGGTTTCTGGAGGAGTATAATTCCAGACATCTACGCACATGTCACGCAATTTCTGTGAATTTTTGGCTGGTGGTTTTTGGTTATGGAGCTGTCACCAGATAGCATCCCAGCTATGAAACATAATGTTCCGATGAGTCACATTTGGTGGCTACCAAGATATCGCTGTAAGTTCACTATCATCCTCTGCAAAGCATAGTACGATGATAATATGGGCAGCTATCATGGTGGAAGATGCCATTTCCACCAGAAGCGATGAAATGTTGTGTTCACAAGAATTAAATCTAATTTTTATTCTGAACAGATTTTCACTTGGCTTTGTTTGAAGTATTAGATAAAAACAGAAACTGAGTAATAAAAGAGAAGAAGCAATATGTTTTCTTGTGATACATTTATACATCTATATACATACTCCTTGAGCCACCTTATGGTGTATTTTGGAAGATTCCATGTGCCATTACCAGTCATTTCCTTTCCTGTTCCACTTGCAAACAGAGTAAGGGAAAAGTGACTGTTTGTATGCCTCTAGAAGAGCACTAATTTCTATTATGTTGTCTTCACAGTCCTTTTGCAAAATGTGTGTTGGGGGCATTAGATTTCTTCTGCTAAGCTGACAATGGCTGTTCTCTCTTGTACCCTGACTTCCCCTTTTACAGGAGTGGTTGCCTCAAGCGATTCAGCTATCTGAGCCTGCTTCTCATCCAATCCAGATTTGAAACTTGTCGCACACTGCACATGTAGTACACCTGTCCATTACCTTCATAGCTCACAGCTTCACACTGATTGCTGCAACAGGTTGGATGAGGAGTGCATTTACAGTGAACTATCACTAATTGCCGTCAAAGTGCATATGTTTGTGCGTGTAGTGCTGATCCTGTTGTGGAGACCATGTGCAGGTACATGTGACCCGTTCTACCATAGTCAGCTGTGAAACAAAGCATGAATAGACTTGTTGGTCTCTGGTGCCTCGCAGTGGTGGTGTAGAGATGATACAATGCCAGGTGAGTAGAGGGGTCACTGGGGCCGGCTGCAGTGGGATACACTGGGCGAAGGCAGTGAATGTGGGCACAACAGCTGTGGACATGTAGTCTATATTTTTATTTTTACCATACACATCTTTGAATTGTTCTATTTACCTCCTTCTTGGTTAAATAGCACCGTTTTCCTTTTTCAACCTATAACTCCTTGTAATACTCTTTGATAGCTCTTCTTGGGTTTCAAAGCAGGTGGACTCTTGCCACTTGTTATTTTTTGCCCTCAAACTTCATTTTCTTTTTAAATTTCTATTTTTATTTAGTTAATTAATTAATTTATTTATTGAAAATATATTTAATAGTATTATATATATGGCATGAGCACAATATTTAAACCTTGGAGATTAGCTCAGGCCTATGACAACTTCATTATCCATTATGTTCATTTGATTAGTCAGAATCTGTTGGTGTAATTAAAGTTACCCAAAAAAACATGCTAATTATAAACACCAATTAATTTCAAAACTCATATACCACATTACTAACTTTAAGATGAAGTAGGTCAAATACATATTTAAATAAGAGAAGTATGGGCACATTTAATGACAGAAATATGTTAACATTTATTTTATTTATATATTTATTTATTTTATTTATCCATCCTTTGACAATAAATATTGTATGGATGTTGTCAAGGGTACATGTAAGCCATTTCAAAGAAATGGGACACAAACAATATATACGTAAAAATTACAAAACAAAATAATACAATGAAGTTAATAATAATACAATGAAATTAATATAACCTATATACATCCCTGCTTGTTATTTTAAATGCATAGACTGTCTTTCATAAGGCTTTAGTTTTGTCCTCTCTAAACGGCAAGTCCTTATATACACAACACTGCTTAAGTATATATTTACATCACACAACAGCTGTCCTTTAAGTATGTACATGTAATGAATGATTAGGTAATGAATGATTACATACAGATAGAGTATTTTCCATTTTGCCTTTATAAATATCATCAGAAAAAAATTATCGACCTACATAGTCATTTACACAATCAAAACATTGTTCTACTAGAAATTTTTTAAATTCTGTTTTAAATTTGTTATCATCTTCTAACTGCCTGATGTTGACTGGCAGTGCATTGTACAGTTTTGCACCAATATGGTTCACATGCCTTTGTGTATTCGTTCTTTTTGTTCGCTGAGTATGGAGTGCTGCGCTATTACAGGTATTGTAGTTATGAAATTCGGCATTTGTCTGAAAATCTGCAATGTGGGTCCTGACATACAATACACATTTGTATATGTATAATGATGGTATAGTAAGTATTCTAAGCTTTTTGAATATGGGTTTGCAGCGTTTCTGTGGATGACTGTGAGTTATTATTCGGATGGCCCTCTTCTGCAACAAAAAAATTTGTTTTAGGTGTCCTGTTGTGGAACCCTAAAATATTATTCCATATGTGGTAAGAGATTGAAAATAGCCGAAATATGCCATTCTGGCACCCTCTGAGGTACAAACATTTGCAATAATTCTGAGGGCAAAACAGGCTGAATTAAGTTTCTGTGCAAGTTTTATTACATGGTCATTAAAATTTAAGTTTTCATCCACATGTATCCCCAGCAATTTTGTGGATGTCACTCTGTCTAAGGCTTTGTTACCCCACACCAGATCGAGATTTACATTTTGACATCTTTCCCAAACTGCATATAATTTGTTTTATTTACATTCAATGTCAACCTGTTTGCACTGAGCCAAGACTGGATGTAATTTAGTACTTTATCTGCAGTTGTTGGTAGCAATTGCTTTGGTGCACTTATTATCACACTAATATCATCTGCAAATATTATTGCTTTGGCTGCATCATCTGAGGTGTGAAAAGACAAGAAACAATATGGGCCCTAGGATGCTGCCTTGTGGTACTCCTATTTCTACATTTTTTGCCTCTGATCCTGAATTTATTTTGTGGTTGGAGTAAGTTGATGTCAGTCCTACAACCTGTGTTCTGTTTTTTTATATATGATTAAAACCATTTGTTTCCTATCCCATATATACCCAACGCTTCAAGTTTTTCTAAAAGAATGTCCTGGTTCACAGTGTCAAAGGCTTTGGAGAGGTCTAAATTTACTCCTACTACACTGTAATCTTTTTCTAGATTTTTGATTGTTTGTTCAGTGTAACACATTACTACTGTTTCGGTATTTTTACGTGCTTGGAAGCCATGCTGATTTCTGTTAAGTAAATTATGGTCATTTAGATATTTGGTGATTCGGCACTTCATCAGTTTTTCTAATATTTTTGAAAATGCTGGGAGGAGAGATATTGGGAGATAGTTTTCTACCTTATACATGCCGCCGTTTTTAAATAATGGCTTCACTTTTGAAATTTTCAGCCTTTCTGGAAAAGCTCCTTCACTGAATGATAAATTGGCTATGTGTGTAAAGGGCTTTGCGATTTGTGGTGCTGTCCTTGTTATGATTGACACAGGCACCTCATCTATGCCAGCTGACATTTAGGGTTTCAAGCTTTGTATCACTTTCAACACTTCACCCTCATTTGTTGGCTCTACCCTCATCCTACAAGCTGTTTTTGTATATTCAGGTTTTTCTTTGTTTGTAAATTTTAAGCTTAATGAAGTTGTTGCATTTATGAAATAATTGTTAATATAATGTGGCAAACCTTGTTTATTAATATTGACATTTTTAAAATTTTTGAGACTAATGTCCTGGTTTTCAGAACTCTTCCCCGTTTCAGTCTTCACAATACCCCATATGGCTTTTGATTTGTTTTCAGACTGTCTTATAAAACTATCGTTACTCATGAATTTTGCTTTAGTGATTACTTTTCTATATACCCTCTTGTAATTCCTGACATACACTCCTGGAAATGGAAAAAAGAACACATTGACACCGGTGTGTCAGACCCACCATACTTGCTCCGGACACTGCGAGAGGGCTGTACAAGCAATGATCACACGCACGGCACAGCGAACACACCAGGAACCGCGGTGTTGGCCGTCGAATGGCGCTAGCTGCGCAGCATTTGTGCACCGCCGCCGTCAGTGTCAGCCAGTTTTCCGTGGCATATGGAGCTCCATCGCAGTCTTTAACACTGGTAGCATGCCGTGACAGCGTGGATGTGAACCGTATGTGCAGTTGACGGACTTTGAGCGAGGGCGTATAGTGGGCATGCGGGAGGCCGGGTGGACGTACCACCAAATTGCTCAACACGTGGGGCGTGAGGTCTCCACAGTACATCGATGTTGTCGCCAGTGGTCGGCGGAAGGTGCACGTGCCCGTCGACCTGGAACCGGACCGCAGCGACGCACGGATGCACGCCAAGACCGTAGGATCCTACGCAGTGTCGTAGGGGACCGCACCGCCACTTCCCAGCAAATTAGGGACACTGTTGCTCCTGGGGTATCGGCGAGGACCATTCGCAACCGTCTCCATGAAGCTGGGCTATGGTCCCGCACACCGTTAGGCCGTCTTTCGCTCACGCCCCAACATCGTGCAGCCCGCCTCCAGTGGTGTCGCGACAGGCGTGAATGGAGGGACGAATGGAGACGTGTCATCTTCAGCGATGAGAGTCGCTTCTGCCTTGGTGCCAATGATGGTCGTATGCGTGTTTGGCGCCGTGCAGGTGAGCGCCACAATCAAGACTGCATACGACCGAGGCACACAGGGCCAACACCCGGCATCATGGTGTGGGGAGCGATCTCCTACACTGGCCGTACACCACTGGTGATCGTCGAGGGGACACTGAATAGTGCACGGTACATCCAAACCGTCATCGAACCCATCGTTCTACCATTCCTAGACCGGCAAGGGAACTTGCTGTTCCAACAGGACAATGCACGTCCGCATGTATCCCGTGCCACCCAACGTGCTCTAGAAGGTGTAAGTCAACTACCCTGGCCAGCAAGATCTCTGGATCTGTCCCCCATTGAGCATGTTTGGGACTGGATGAAGCGTCGTCTCACGCGGTCTGCACATCCAGCACGAACGCTGGTCCAACTGAGGCGCCAGGTGGAAATGGCATGGCAAGCCGTTCCACAGGACTACATCCAGCATCTCTACGATCGTCTCCATGGGAGAATAGCAGCCTGCATTGCTGCGAAAGGTGGATATACACTGTACTAGTGCCGACATTGTGCATGCTCTGTTGCCTGTGTCTATGTGCCTGTGGTTCTGTCAGTGTGATCATGTGATGTATCTGACCCCAGGAATGTGTCAATAAAGTTTCCCCTTCCTGGGACAATGAATTCATGGTGTTCTTATTTCAATTTCCAAGAGTGTATTTCTATGAATTGTGGGTCTGTGGATGTTTTCATTTTAGAAATTAGTCTCTTTAGAGTCCCACAGGAAGTTTGGTGCCAGCTGTGATCCAAGAACTAGGCTTTGTATTGCCATGTGACCTGATTTTTGACAGCTTTTTTGGAAAACACATTTCAAAATATCCCATGAAAATGGAAGAAAAAGTGTTATATGCATCATTTGTATTTGTTAGGGATAGTACTTAAGCCCAAGCCTCATTAGTTAGCATATTTATGAATTCTACACAGTTCACTGTAGAAAAATTTCTTTTATACATGAAGTGTGGTTTTTTCTCTTTCAGTGGCCTTGAAGGAATTTTGAGGACAAGAGCATTGTGGTCTGATAATCCTAAATCAGTATTTGTTACTTCAACTTCCGTGCGTCCTACATTTGAAAATATATTATCAATAAGACTGACTGTATTATTTGTTATTCTTGTGGGTGTGTGTATGTGTGGAAGCAGGTTGAAACTACATAACAGATTTAGGAACTGGTCTTTTAGCCTACTTTCACTCATAAGATTAATATTGAAGTCCCCACACACAACTACGATGGCTCTATCAGTGAACAGAGTGTTAAGCAGTATTTCTAATTGGTTAAAGAATATGTCTGCATCACCAGTAGGTGGTCTGTATATTGCTATGACTATGAATTTTCCCTTTATTTCATTCAACTGCACAGCTGCTGCTTCAAAATGATTCTCCACACTCAATGATTCAGCTTCACACCTTCTTTTATAGCTAATACTTGGTTTGGTAAATATACATACACCTCCATTTTTGTTTTTTTTTTCTACAATATTGGCTTGCCAACTTAAACGGATGAATATTAATGCTACTTAGTTCAAAACTTCTGCACAAATGCTCCACAATGCACATGCAGTCAATATTTGCACTGTTCATAGCTACCTCATGTCCTAATGATTTATTTCTAAGGCACTGAATGCTTAAGCTTAGAGAATATCTGGTACTTATTTAGTTTCAGAGTAATTAGTACTATTACTTAAAATATTGTTACTGAAGTAGAATCCCATATTTTGGCAAGCTGGACAATGTAATTCAATAGCACTGACTGATGAATATAAAAGTTCTGATTCAGAAGAATATCTCTCCATTATTCAATTAATCAGAGGTGTAAATATTTAACTGTGATTTGTAAAACTCCAGCAAACAACAGCAGCTAACTTCAGTTCTAATTATTGTCATCTTACAAAAGAGAAGTTGCTGGACACCAGTCTGCCTGTGGAAGGTTATAATATAAACAAGGTCTGTGACAAATGTACACAGATGAGTTAGCACATATCAAAATTTGTAAATGGTGCCAAGTTTTACATAAATTCTGTTTCTAAGTGTTTATGCAGTGACTATTTTTCATTGATTCACTTTGAACTCATAATTAATTTTATGAACTGTGTTAACCCTCAGTAATGCATTCCAGCAGTGGACAGTGAACCATTTTATTTCCAAATTATATTTACTGCACACATTGTTTCAATCATGAGTTGACTGTTGTATTTCAAGACAGTGATGTGTGGATTTTATTCAGTAAATGTGTTAATGATTTACTCACTACATGAAATTTTTGAATCTGTACATCTGTGTTAGGTTCCTGCACTCACACAGTCATATTGCAGGTCATCAGCAGAGTATGGCATATTACTAATCATTTATCTGTATTGTGCTTAAATTATGATAGGTGGGACTGGATCTGGCCATAAACAGTAGACTATTTAACATCAAAGTGCAATTACACTGTTTTGGGCTGTAAGCCTTTGTGGGGACCATATCATTTGAAGCAACCTATTGAATACGACCACTTTACAGCCATATTTGATGGATGTGAAGCTACTAAAGACATGTTAGCACAGATAAATAGGTTAAAGTTACAAGCTTCTTAGGTTATTTGCCTAAGAAGACATTTATATTGGAAATTTTACTATTTGAAGAGCCTACTTTTCTATTCTAGCTAACTCCTCTCCTTGTGTTTTTAAATTTGTAGACTATATCTAAAAACAAAGATGGTGTGACTTACCATACGAAAGCACTGGCAGGTCGATAGACACAAAAACAAACACAAACATACACACAAAATTCAAGCTTTCGCAACCAACGGTTGATGTGACTTACCATACGAAAGCACTGGCAGGTCGATAGACACAAAAACAAACACAAACATACACACAAAATTCAAGCTTTCGCAACCAACGGTTGCTTCATCAGGAAAGAGGGAAGGAGAGGGAAAGACAAAAGGATGTGGGTTTTAAGGGAGAGGGTAAGGAGTCATTCCAGTCCCGGGAGCGGAAAGACTTACCTTAGGGGGAAAAAAGGACAGGTATACACTCATGCACACACACATATCCATCCGCACATACACAGACACAAGCAGACATGTTAACACATAACCTTTTCTTGTTGTTAACCTGGTTGCTATGGTTGACTAATATCATTTATCTCTTCTATTGCAATAATTTAGACTTATTTGGGTTTTACAAAATTACAGAAGTACTTCTCCTTAAATAATGTAATCACATTGGGTGACATTATGTTATGCACTCATGAAGACCATTGATTGATTGTGTTCCTCCTTTTTCCCTTATTTTCTTCAAAATTTCTTGTAAAATCCCAAATGCTCTCTCCTTTTCACACCTCCAATCCACATCCTGCACCAGAGAGGGAAAAGTGGTTTTTCATTGTGTTATGTTGTACTGTACTTCAGGCATGAAGTCTCACACTGAACATTTGTGTGTCACTTTACCTCATAAGCAATTTCTGCTTTTCATTCTTTAAGCTCATTACTTGAGTAGTCCTGCTAGGCAGTACCACATGACAGTTCTTTTGGAATTTTCACTTTTTTTATGTACTGGTGCTGGAAGAGAGCTGTAATCTGTCCAAGCTACTGAAAAGATTGGCAGTAATTCTTCTGTATTCCACACCCATTGGTTTTGGTACACTCTTTCAATTATAATGATGTGTGAACAGATCTCATTCCTCGTGTCGACTATTTCAATGGACATGTATCTTTCTATGACATTAATGATCAAAAGTAGGTAAGTTACACATCTCAAAACCTTTTTTTCCCTGTTTGTTTATGTTCTTTACTGTGTCTCTCCATTCCTTGACCTCTAAAGCACTGCCAAGACATGACGTCCAAAGAACAAGTGTCCACCATGGCAGACGAAGAGATTTATTCACTGTCTGCTGATATCCAGAACTGACAGACTAATTTACACTTCATCTGCACAGGAATAAAAACAAGAGCATGCAGTGTGCGATGATTTAGCTGTACCATCTACCTAAACTATGGTTCCAGCTCTCACAAACATGTTTCATTGACCTCAAAGGATAAGACTGGTACATGTTATTTTGAAGAACACGTTTTACACTACAATATGAATGAATGTACACTTATTCGTGTACATGCCTTGTTTCATGATTTAATCAAAAGAAGTGAAGTTCTTTCACAAAGAGTTGTGAAATCCAACAATGAATCAGTAATGTTTTCCCTGGCTTCCAATTCTTTGGCAAACTATGCCGATTCATTAAAATTTGATGTTACTGGCAGTCTTTCTAGGAGGAGTTTGCATTATGTTTGAAGAGATTTGGAAAGCCCTGACATATTCTTACATGGTGCACTTATTCCACTAGAATCCACAGACAGATAACTTATGTAGTTCCATCAATTGCAGTCATTTCCACTGTACTAGTAAACTGAAGACAACGGGGAGATTGAATTTAATCTATCTCATTGCTACAGCTGATTTACTGAGCATTAGAATTTGGGTCAATTTCTGCTCCAGGTATTATTTTGTAGCGTTTCTAGCTACCAGCCTTCCTCTTTTGTCCATGAATGGGATCAGAAAAAAGCATCTGCTGGGGTACTCAATCTAGCCAGTAACTACTCACTGCTATTTTCTTTTAAATAGACACAGAGCCATCTGACTGTATCGATGTTTATTTAATTATGACCTAGGTTTTGGCCTTTTGTGCCATCCTCAAGTGATTGAGTTTATGTCTTTAACATATATTGCAGGACTTCAAGCTCAAGATTGGTCACAAATATTGAGAGAAATATTGGCTCCCTACAAAATGCCAGATGTAAAATCATCATTTTGTAAAAAGGTCAGTAAAGAATACTTGGAGCATGCCACATGTGGTAAACACCTGATTTTACCAAATATGATGTGTTTTTACTAAATAAAATGTGCTCCCACTATTATTTACTGATCTTTTTACAAGAAGATGATTTTACATCTGGAATGTTGTGGGGGGGGGGGGGGGGGCTAATATGTCTCTTAATTCATGGCCAGTCTTGAGCTTGATATCCTGCCATATATGTTAATGACATAAACTCAGTTACTTTAAAAATGGCATAAAAGACTGAAACCTAGGTTGTAATTAAGTAAACAACAACACAGTCAAATGGTGGTGTGTTCATTTAAAAGCTATTGTATTACTGTTGCTCAGCAGCATCAAACACTGTTTACTTGCTGCCAATTTATTCAAAGAACACACTTCTGAAAACAACAGTAGAATTTTGTTTTTCTACATAAATGTTTATTTCTGTCAGTTCACTGCAGTGATCTGATGGGCCAAGGTCTTCTGCAGCTGTTTGAAAATTTTGTTATCTACATCCGTCATCATACAATTAATAATTTCTATTGAATGAGTGCTGAATCTTGTTAAATTATTTACTTGTGTTAATAACTCTAACAGCTTGATGCATTCTCAAATACATGACTAGTTTCATTTACTTTCAAAGTGCATCACCGAAAATGTGAATATTACTTTTAAGAAGACATGTTATGTCCAGAACTTTGAAAAATTTTGAAAATGATAATTATTTCAATGTTCAGTGATGCAAACTCATGAGTTATCTACACAGTACAGTTCTACTTCTAACTTTTCCATTTCATTTCTTACTGACTAACGGTTATAGTAAAGAAATTTTTCAATGTTTTGCATAGCATTGTTATCTGCAATTTCTCTTCCTCTCGGCTTTGATTAAAACACCCTTTAGCCATAGAGCAGTGGCAGTGTTTCTTATTTTTCAGATGTTACTAATGCAGTTTTTTCTAGTAAATAGTCACTAATAAAGTGATTTTAAATTTTCCTTTAAATTTTATTTGGTCTATATTGTTCTGCCTTATGTTTTCTTTGAGCAAATTAAATATTTTGCATTAGACAAAATTTTTAAGGTTTTCATGCAAACTTGTTGACAGACTGCCTCGTGGCTTCTGTCTCAGGTTCTTTGGCCAACGTTTCTGATGTTTTGCCAGCATGAGTGGCTGGTATACCTAGTCAAAGCTGCACCCTCCTTTGCTGGTGTTGGAGTGGAACTGAGCTCACAGCTGCAGACTATATATGTACCTGGCATGCCAACGTCCAAAGGCTTCTCCGTGGTCATTTCTGGTGTGGTTCTCCTCTTGCTACGTGCAATGGTCGTATGCTGCAGCATGGGAATCGAGGATCCATTTACCTTGGGGCTCTCTTCTTTCTTGTTGGAGCCATTCTCATCTTCGTGTATTTCTATAGCTCCTCTGTACAATCAGGTGTGACAGCTCTTCTCTGCAGCCAGAACTTCCACATAAGTGAATTTTATTACATGGTTGGCCTCACGCAGAGTGTGCTCTGCCCAGCTGATTTCTCCACCTGACCCAACCTGCAGTGTCGCTTATGTTCTGTGATCCTGGTTTTGATTGATTGTCCAGTCATTCCAACATAAAGTTTTCTGCATGTGTATGGTATGCAGCATATTCTCGGCATTGTAAGTGGGTCACTTTTCTCCTTTGCTGATCTGAAACACTCTTTGATCTTTTTTGTCTGTTTGTAGATAGTCTTTATGTTTGTGCAATATACCGCATTTACTCGAATCTAAGTCGCACCTGAAAAATGAGACTCGAAATCAAGGGGAAAAAAATTCCCCAATCTAAGCCGCACCTGGAATTTGAGACTCAAAATTCAAGGGAGAGAAAAGTTTTAAGCCGCACCTCCAAATCGAAACAAAGTTGGTCCATCGTAATATGAGACACAATTTAGGTCGAATGAATGATGATACAGCTACAGTAGTTTGGTTCGAGTCGTACGTTTAGCAGTTAAGCTTTACCAGGTAGCCATTTCTATGCGTCAGGCCCGTATTTATACAGGTACACTTCCTTTGTCACGTGCTTCATCTGGTTTGAATCGATTGCTTATTTTTCTTTGATCTGATAAATGCTGTTCTTTTTGCTATAGGTGTTTACGTCACTCTAAGCTGAAAATGCGTTATTGTACTGTGTCATGCATTGTTTGTCGCATTCTGATAATGTGTGTTTACGACCTCTCACCGATCGCAGCATGGCTTTTTTTGTACGTGCCGCTTACGATAAAAAAAGAGGAATTGTCTCATTAGCGAAACAATGGCAAGAGACTGCTATTTGTTGTTACTTACACTGCTGCTTTCTTTGATAATGATCAACAAGGACCAAATAATATAATGCGTATTATAGAAGATGTTCTGATCGAGAGTTAGCTAAAATTTTTCGCCGTTTGAAAATCTCTGCAGACGCCTCTTTTGTACATTACATTCTGCACAGAAATTAGTCGTCTTAGATTTAAAAATCTAGTCAATTGCCGTGCTTCATTTGTGACTGTATCACTATTAGGCATAAGAATAATACAAATATAAACATGACATGATATGTATATTCTTCCGCGTTTGCTGTTGTCTCACACTAGTTTCGTAGTTTATTAGGCAGACAGGATTTAAATGAGATAGCAGCAAATACGAAAGAATACATGGCAAAATGTTTATATTCATATTATTCTTGTGGTGAAGTGAATACTGCATGTGATTCTCAATTCATAAAAGTTCCTAGTAGCAACCATCTCTTCTCACAGGTAGGAAAAAATTCAGAACGTAGAGTTGGCCGTATTGACAAACATCCCAAACAGTCTTGCCAGTCGGATTTTCATAGTACATTGAAATGCTGCTACATTGGAAGATGAACAATACGGAATTTGTATTTACTTCGTTGGATAATTTATGAAAATGCAGTGGTCGAAACTCGAGGCAGAGAAAAAAGCTCGTCTTCCACCTTTTTTTAAACTTATTTACTGACTCAGAGGTTTTGGCGCCAGTATTTATCTTCATGCCTGCAAAGCATGCCTGTGTAGCACTACATATATTCGATGGCAGAAGTTAGTTGTGGCGGCACCTACCAACATTTTTCAGAACTTCTGCTTACTTTACACTCGATTCTAAGCCGCAGGTGGTTTTTTGGATTACAAAAACCAGAAAAAAAGTGCGGCTTAGATTCGAGTAAATACGGTATGGATGATTCTGTCTGTCATTATGGGACCGTATGGTAGAAAGGTTCAAAAATGGTTCAAATGGCTCTGAGCACTATGGGACTTAACATCTATAGTCATCAGTCCCCTAGAACATAGAACCACTTAAACCTAACTAACCTAAGGACATCACACAACACTCAGTCATGACGAGGCAGAGAAAATCCCTGACCCCGCCGGGAATCGAACCCGGGCGCAGGAAGTGAGAACGCTACCGCACGACCACAAGCTGCGGACATGGTAGAAAGGCAGCACCAATATTTCTTTTTCCGATGTGTCACTTTTCGAGCATTTGACTCTGTTATACTTTTAATATAACTTGTGGAGAATGCACTGCTCCTCAGAACACTTTCCAGGTGGTGTATTTCATTTATGAGGTGCTGTGGCTCACATATTCATCTTGCTCATGTTATGAGTGTATCAATCATGTGTCTTTTCTGGTTCAGGTGGTGATTTGACAGTTGTGCAGGTATTGGTTGATGTGTGTCGGTTTTGGATTCACGCTGTGTCCCAGGTTTTCACTATTCCTCGTGTCCAGCACATTTATAAATGGTAGTTGTTTGTCCTTTCCTACTTCCATGATGAATTTTATGTTGGCTTGGGGGCTGTTCAAGTGTCAGGAAGTCATTGAGCCGCTTCTCTCTATGGCTCCACACAATGAAAGTATCATCGATGTATCTGTAACACAATTTAGGTTTACAAGGTGTCAAGTCCAGTGCCTGTGGTTCAAAATGTTCCATGAAGAAGTTGGCCAACAGTGTGCTGGTCACAAGTAATGGTGAAAGCTTGGGACACGGCATATATTGAAGACTGACACGTACAGACCGGTACCTGTACAAACTGTCAAATCACCACCCAGGCCAGAAAAGAGGCATGATTAATAAACCCATAACATGAACAAGATGAATATGTAAGCTGCAGCACCACAGACATGAAATGAAACAGCTGGAATGTGTTCTTTGGAGCAGTGGGTACTCTACAAGTTATATTAGTAGTATAACAGAGTAAAATGCTCATCAAAGTGACACAATGAAAAAAAAGTCAGGTATGACCTTTCTGCGATATATTCCCAGAGTGATGGACAGAATCTACTGTATATTGTGCAAACACAGTGTAAAGACTATTTACAAACCAGCAAGAAAGATCAAAGAATGTTTCAGATCAGCAGAGGAGAAAAGGGACCCACTAGCAATGTTGGGAGTAGTACCATACGCATGCAGAAAAGTTTATATGGGAATGACTGGATGGTTAGTCAACACCAGGATAACAGAACATAAGTGACATTGCAGGCTGGGGCAGGTGGAGAAAAATTAGCCGTGGCAGAGAATGCGCTATTTAAGGCCGACCACATAGTAAAATTCACTGACATGCAAGTTCTGACTGTAGAGAAAAGCTATCAAACCTGCTTGTTCAGAGAAGCTACAGAAATACATGAAGATGAGAATAGCTTGAACAAGAAATAAGAAAGCCTCAAGATAAATGGATCCTGGTTTCCTGTGCTGCAGTGAATGGCAGCTGCAGGTAGCAAGGGGAGAACTGCACTGCAAAAGACTGCAGAGAAGTCCTTAGATGTTGGAACACCAGCTCCAGTCCCCGACCAACAATGGAAAGTGAAGCTTTGGCAATGCCAGCCACTCGTATTAGTGAAAGATCAGAAAAATCATCAGACAAACATTGGCCAAAGTGCCCCAGACAGAAGCCAACAAGCAGTTTGTTGATTTGGATTCAAGTAATTTTAGTAATTCCTCTACTCTAACATAAACTTTATTTCATTAATGTTTTGTGGGACTTACACCATTCTGTAAACATACAATTTCTGAGGTTCTAATCTAATAATTGAAACATAACAATTAGGGCCTTTCCTCTTCTTTTTGTTACCACTAGATTCTCACGCACATTAATTAACTGAAAAGCTAATAACATGTCAATAGCAACCCTAAGCATAGCCAGATATGGCCAATGTAAGTAATACTACACTTTGGGAACTGGTATGATGACATAAACCTCTACAAAGTATTCCTTATACCTCAAGTACACACTGTTATTGGTAGAAATGTCTGAAAACATACTATTTAATTAAAATCGTTAAAACATAGTTTCCATCACTGTCTATGTAACATACTCAAAATGAAAAATGAAAAAACAGAATTAAATTAAAAATATGTCGTACTATGTAATTGCAAAGCATTATCCTGTCTGTGTGAAGTGTAACTCTTGTAATTAACAGAAACAATAACTGTAAATAATGTAAACAAATTATTTTAAGGACCTTCCAGTCTGTTTAATTAGAGACTATCACTACTTAAATTAAGTATATTTTTATTTAAGTTAGGGAACATAGTAGGAAGAAATTATATTCGGTATTTTTCATATAATCCATTAAAATGCATTATGATTTGTTATATTTATGTATCTGACTTTTTAATTGTGAAGGGGACTGTTGTGTAACAAGATCCATATACTGCATAATGTCATTTTATTATGATTTATACCATGTTATTTTCTGTGATTCTTGAGTTTCTCCCGGCGTATTTGATAATATACGGTCTATAGTGTCCAACGGGCACAATATTTCGGCGATCATACATGTCGCCATCATCAGGTGAACTGACGGACAGTTCCTGTGAACGTGCCGGCACGGAGATCCGTACGCTATGGCTGCTCAGAGGGAACTGGGTTCGGTCGCGGCGGCGTCCGATTTAAATACCCTCCGCCCGCGGCACGCTCCCTCCGTCATCCGCGCCCCGCGCCACGGTCGTGTGGTGGAACAGATTGCGACGGCATCTGAGATGACATCAGTGTGATGGCTCTGTCCGCCGTGGTCGTCACAACTATATGTTTGCTCAATTTACTCTTGATTAACCCAATCGCTGGTTCCCAAGCCTTGCTAAGATTATAGCCACAGTCACAGTTTATGAGGTCGTCATTGGTGCGAATTTCGATGGCCTCTCTAAAAACGCTGTCCCAGTATCTCGACGTCTGTACCAGAATCCTCGTGCGGTCATACTCCATAGCGTGATTTTCCGACAAACAATGTTCAACGACCGCCGACTTGCTCGGATACGTCAGTCGAGTGCGCCTCTGGTGTTCACGGCATCGATCCTCGACGGTACGCATCGTACGACCAAGATACGACTTGCCGTCCGTCAGTTCACCTGATGATGGCGACATGTATGATCGCAAAATATTGTGCTCGTTGGACACTATAGACTGGCAGCACACCCGTGGATATTTTGATTATGTTAGTTTCTGTTCTAATATGTGTCAAAATTCATTGTATTTCATTAATTTTCATTTTTTAGGAATTACTGAAAGTGTAATGAAATGTATACAAGGCCCATGAGGGTCCACTGTTGTATGCCAGTTCTGCTCAGTCTTTTGAATTGGTCTCCGTACTGATCTGCTTTGTAAATATGTATTTGATTCTTAGAGACACACACTGTGTCAATTTATTTCAATTGTACCATGGCTTGTCTCTTTACCTGAAGAGCTTCAAGACAGAAATAAGTTATGTTGAGACTCAAAATCATATGTGGGATGAATTAATGTGAGTAGTTTGACCACTTAAGTCAGTCATTATTCATGGATTTGGGCTTTCATTTCTTTCTGACAGCAACAGCAACAAATCAACTCAGAAATGCACACAACTCAAGTATCTGTTCAACAAGTTAACCCACCATTACATTTTTTGGAGATACTGGTAGTTGACTGGTTGCTTCAAGAATCTTTATTACAACATTATTAAATTTAGCAACTTCATTAAGTACAGCATGTTAACTGACTTTCAAGTATTTGCTCCCAGGCTAGGGAAACTTTTCATAATGATGAAAGAAGCTATGGCAAATCACATCATGTTAAAGTTACCATAAATTCCAAAGACAAAAATGAGGTGCTTTTTTATTTTATAATAGTACCTGAGAATAGAAAAAGACTTAAATGCACATAAGTAATTCTGAATGCAAATCAGATACACAAAAAATTAAATCCTTATTTCCTTCATGACCACACAGTTACTACAGTGTATTTATTGTCACCAAACAAATCAAACAAGCAAATCGTCACCTGTTTCTGGAGTTGGTTGCGTACGAGCAATAAATATATCATATTTGGTGTTTGGTACTGCATAAGGAACATTTATTTTCTGTTGCTTGTCAAGTGGATGATATAGTGGTGCAGAAATTTTGACAGTAGCATGCTCTTTCAGCCTGACAGCTTTGCCTTGTAGATTCAGTGCCACACTACATGCAGGTGTTGGTGAAGAAAGTTCACCACAAAATATTATGGTTGCTGTAACAAAAATTGATGTTACATGCAGCTATATTGATATTAACTTTATTTATCAGTTGTTTGCAAAGATGATGTGACTTACCAAATGAAAGTGCTGGCAGGTCGACAGACACAAACGAACACAAACATACACACAAAATTCAAGCTTTCGCAACAAACTGTTGCCTCATCAGGAAAGAGGGAAGGAGAGGGAAAGACGAAAGGATGTGCGTTTTAAGGGAGAAGGTAAGGAGTCATTCCAATCCTGGGAGCGGAAAGACTTACCTAGGGGGAAAAAAGGACGGGTATACACTCGCACACACACATACATATCCATCCACACATATGCAGAAACAAGCAGACATATTTAAAGACAAAGAGTTTGGGCAGAGATGTCAGTCGAGGCAGAAGTGCAGAGGCAAAGATGTTGTTGAATGAGGGGTGAGGTATGAGTGGCGGCAACTTGAAATTAGCGGAGATTGAGGCCTGGTGGATAACGAGAAGAGAGGATATATTGAAGAGCAAGTTCCCATCTCCGGAGCTCGGATAGGTTGGTGTTAGTGGGAAGTATCCAGATAACCCGGACGGTGTAACACTGCGCCAAGATGTGCTGGCCGTGCACCAAGGCATGTTTAGCCACAGGGTGATCCTCATTACCAACAAACACTGTCTGCCTGTGTCCATTCATGCGAATGGACAGTTTGTTGCTGGTCATTCCCACATAGAATGCATCACAGTGTAGGCAGGTCAGTTGGTAGATCACGTGGGTTCTTTCACACGTGGCTCTGCCTTTGATCGTGTACACCTTCCGGGTTACAGGACTGGAGTAGGTGGTGGTGGGAGGATGCATGGGACAGGTTTTACACCGGGGGCGGTTACAAGGGTAGGAGCCAGAGGGTAGGGAAGGTGGTTTGGGGATTTCATAGGTATGAACTAAGAGGTTACGAAGGTTAGGTGGACGGCGGAAAGACACTCTTGGTGGAGTGGGGAGGATTTCATGAAGGATGGATCTCATTTCAGGGCAGGATTTGAGGAAGTCGTATCCCTGCTGGAGAGCCACATTCAGAATCTGATCCAGTCCCGGAAAGTATCCTGTCACAAGTGGGGCACTTTTGTGGTTCTTCTGTGGGAGGTTCTGGGTTTGAGAGGATGAGGAAGTGGCTCTGGTTAGTTGCTTCTGTACCAGGTCGGGAGAGTAGTTGCGGGATGCGAAAGCTGTTGTCAGGTTGTTGGTGTAATGCTTCAGGGATTCCGGACTGGAGCAGATTCGTTTGCCACGAAGACCTAGGCTGTAGGGAAGGGACCGTTTGATGTGGAATGGGTGGCAGCTGTCGTAATGGAGGTACTGTTGCTTGTTGGTGGGTTTGATGTGGACGGACGTGTGAAGCTGGCCATTGGACAGGTGGAGGTCAACATCAAGGAAAGTGGCATGGGATTTGGAGTAGGACCAGGTGAATCTGATGGAACCAAAGGAGTTGAGGTTGGAGAGGAAATTCTGGAGTTCTTCATCACTGTGAGTCCAGATCATGAAGATGTCATCAATAAATCTGTACCAAACGTTGGGTTGGCAGGCCTGGGTAACCAAGAAGGCTTCCTCTAAGCGACCCATGAATAGGTTGGCGTACGAAGGGGCCATCCTGGTACCCATGGCTGTTCCCTTTAATTGTTGGTATGTCTGGTCTTCAAAAGTGAAGAAGTTGTGGGTCAGGATGAAGCTGGCTAAGGTAATGAGGATAGAGGTTTTAGGTAGGGTGGCAGGTGATCGGCGTGAAAGGAAGAGCTCCATCGCAGCGAGGCCCTGGACGTGCGGGATATTTGTGTATAAGGAAGTGGCATCAATGGTTACAAGGATGGTTTCTGGGGGTAACGGATTGGGTATGGATTCCAGGCGTTCAAGAAAGTGGTTGGTGTCTTTGATGAAGGATGGGAGACTGCATGTAATGGGTTGAAGGTGTTGATCTACGTAGGCAGAGATACGTTCTGTGAGGGCTTGGTAACCAGCTACAATGGGGCGGCCGGGATGATTGGGTTTGTGAATTTTAGGAAGAAGGTAGAAGGTACGGGTGCGGGGTGTCGGTGGGGTCAGGAGGTTGATGGAGTCAGGTGAAAGGTTTTGTAGGGGGCCTAAGGTTCTGAGGATTCCTTGAAGCTCCACCTGGACATCAGGAATGGGATTACCTTGGCAAACTTTGTATGTGGTGTTGTCTGAAAGCTGACGCAGTCCCTCAGCCACATACTCCCGACGATCAAGTACCACAGTCGTGGAACCCTTGTCCGCCGGAAGAATGACGATGGACCGGTCAGCCTTCAGATCACGGATAGCCTGGGCTTCAGCAGTGGTGATGTTGGGAGTAGGATTAAGGTTTTTTAAGAAAGATTGAGAGGCAAGGCTGGAAGTCAGAAATTCCTGGAAGGTTTGGAGAGGGTGATTTTGAGGAAGAGGAGGTGGGTCCCGCTGTGACGGAGGACGGAACTGTTCCAGGCAGGGTTCAATTTGGATAGTGTCTTGGGGAGTTGGATCATTAGGGGTAGGATTAGGATCATTTTTCTTCGTGGCAAAGTGATACTTCCAGCAGAGAGTACGAGTGTAGGACAGTAAATCTTTGACGAGGGCTGTTTGGTTGAATCTGGGAGTGGGGCTGAAGGTGAGGCCTTTGGATAGGACAGAGGTTTCGGATTGGGAGAGAGGTTTGGAGGAAAGGTTAACTACTGAATTAGGGTGTTGTGGTACCAGATTGTGTTGATTGGAATTTTGAGGTTTTGGGGGGAGTGGAGCTGGAAGTGGGAGATTGAGTAGATGGGAGAGACTGGGATTGGAATGACTCCTTACCCTCTACCTTAAAACCCACATCCTTTCGTCTTTCCCTCTCCTTCCCTCTTTCCTGATGAGGCAACAGTTTGTTGCGAAAGCTTGAATTTTGTGTGTATGTTTGTGTTCGTTTGTGTGTCTGTCGACCTGCCAGCACTTTCATTTGGTAAGTCACATATATATATATATATATATATATATATATATATATATATATATATATATATATATATATACGGTACATGTAAGCTATATATCAACATGGCCGAACCTAAATTAACAAGCTGTTTTGCGGCAAAGATAATGTTATGATACATCTGCAGAAAAAAAAGGAAGAAGAAATATGCTCTTCAGTTGATTAATTTCTCTATCTTCACTTGTTTATTTCTATAAGTGGTAATGGGCAGACATATGATTAGATCCATCTTTTATTTAAATATATGTATTTCATCTGTACATTAAAAAGTGTTATAAAAAGTTACTGGGAAAGCAAAGTTTATTCATACATTCATGATGACCACACCTGTCTGTTCATCATTTTGTACACCGCCGAGATCCTGCTTCAGGAAGTTTGAGCAGACAACAGGAATTTGTGTGAGCAGTGGAGGAGCAATCCTGCATCAGCATTGTTATAATCAGGGCTATGCACAATGGTATTAATGTGAAGCAGTAAATAGCTCAATTTATGAATATTGACCTTAAATGTATTGACACTGAAGGTCTGTTGATATTGGTACCAGTGAAAGTTCCCCCATTATATGTGTACAGATTTATAAATTTACTTCCAATTTCTTTCAACTATTCTTTCTAATCAATTTTTTTTTCAATTATTGAAGCAGAAATTATTTATCATTTTCCATTATCTGCCCACCCACATATGTCACTATTCAAGTAAAAGTGAGAACAATTTGGGAGTAAAGGTAACATTTCAGCAAATCATTTGGACAGATTCGTTTGTGAGCAAGAGGACACACATATAATAATGCAACATTCAGGGCAGACAAGTAACTGAAAGGGGGAGCAATATGCACATAGACAGATGGTTGAACATTGTGGCTCAATTTTCATACCCAACACCTGTTCCAGACGATGGAGGTGCAAACAGGGGTACAAATTTCTCAGCACTACAGTGGGCTGAATCACACGTGTATGATCACATGTATGATTGTCAAACAGTCACTGGAGGCCATCACTTCCATAAAAAATCTCAGAGAATGTATATAGATTGATTTAAAGTGGAACAACTACATAAAATTCATCACTGGAGAGGGAAATGTCACACTGATTAGAAGACTCCTCCAGGACTGTAGCCCTTCATGAAGAATGTTGGATACAAAACCCTCGTTTTACTAATACCTGAGCATTGTTCATTGACCTGGGTCACTTACTTGACATAATTGGCAGATGAAATAGAGAAGAAGCAAAGAGAAGCACTACAGTTTACTACTAGTTTGTTCAGTAAGGAGGTATCCAGAATGAAATTTTCACTCTGCAGCGGAGTGTGTGCTGATGTGAAACTTCCTGGAAGATTAAAACTGTGTGCTGGACTGAAACTCGAACTCGGGACCGTTGCCTTTCACTGGCAAGTGCTCTCCATCTGAGCTACCCAAGCACATCTCACTTACCCATCCTCACAGCTTTACTTCCATCAGTATTTCGTCTCCTAGCTTCAAAACTTCACAGAAGCTATCCTGCAAACCTTGCAAAACTAGCACTCCTGGAAGAAAGGATACTGCAGAGACATGGCTTAGCCACAGCCTGGGGGATGTTTCCAGAATGAAATTTTCACTCTGCAGCAGAGTGTGCTCTGATATGAAACTTCCTTGTGGAAGTGAAGTTGTGAGGATGGGGTGTGAGGTGTGTTTGGGTAGATCAGATGGTAGAGCAGTTGCCTGAGAAAGGCAAAGGTCCCGAGTTCATGTCTGGGTCCAGCACACAATTTTAATCTGGCAGGAAGTTTCATATCTACACACACTTCACTGCACAGTGAAAATTTCATTCTGGAAACATCCCCCAGGCTGTGGCTATGTAATTTCTCTGCAATATCCTTTCTTCCAGAAGTGTTAGTTCAGCAAGGTTTGCAGGAGAGCTTCTGTGAAGTTTGGAAGGTAGGAGATGAGATACTGGTGGAAGTAAAGTTGTGAGAATGTGTCACGAGTTGTGCTTGGGTAGATCAGATGGTAGAGCACTTGCCCAGGCAGAGTTTCATTGTGGAAATTATTAAAAGCATCCTGCATTGAAGAACATGCTATCTTTTGAGCTTGTGCAAAAGTTTGCCAATCTTGGGGATTTTGCATTTTTTAAAATTTGGCTTTTTTTTTTTTTTTTTTTGGCAACAGTGATCTGACCCATTTTGTGTACCATGGGGGATCAGTACCATCACTTATTAATTTATGTCGTATTATCTCTCAATTGCCATCAATCCTATCTCTTTGAAATCATTTCACATCTTTTCTATGCTTACATGAGCAGTACAGGAGTGGAGACTGCCTTTTAAAAAGGCATTAACAGCATTTTTATCAGATTTTTTAAATACATGTACATTTTTTTTCTTTTTTTTTTTCTTTTTTTTTGGTTGAGGGTGTTACAGTTTCAGCCTGGCAACAACTACCTTATGGTCACTAATCCCTGTAACCGCCATGATACTCACTATTTGTCCAGGATTATTTGTTGCTAAAGGGTCAAGTATACTTTTGTATCTATTTACACTTTGGGTGGGCTCATGTACTAATTGTTCAAAACAATTTTCTGAGAAAGCATTCAGTACAATTCTGGATGATGTTTTACGCCTGCCTCCGGCTTTAAATGTATAATTTTTCCAACGTACAGAGGGTAGATTGAAGTCACCACCAATTATATTTGTATGATTGGTGTACCTATTTGAAATGAGACTCAAGTTTTCTTTTAATGGTTCTGCAACTGTGTCTTCTGAGTCAGGGGGGGTCAGTAAAATGATCCAGTTAATAGTTTGCTCTGCTTGTTAAGTATAACCTCTATCCCTACTATTTCCCAGGAACTATATACTTCAATTTTGCTACGAGGTAAACTACTTCTGACAGCAATAAATACTCCTCCACCAACTGTATTTAATCTGTCCTTTCTGAACACTGTACAGTCATTTGAAAAAAATTCACCTGAACTTATTTCTGGCTTTACTGTTCAATAGAGTATTGAGTTTGTTCGATCAATCACATGACATCTGACATGCATGGCATGAGTGCAAGAGATATGAAAGAAACCATAACCTAGCCACAACAATATGCCATGGGTCTACTTGAAATTTGATGTTTTTGGAAAATCTGGAGAAAATAGCATTAAATTCTACCACTGCACTAACACCTGTTTTGTTTGAACAAATTTATAACAGGAATTCTGACACATTTTTGGTATGCATGGATATATATAAGTATTAAAGCTTGTGATGATTTTTAACTGAAGGTAACAGACAAAGACAAAAGTACTTGTGTGAACTTAGTATAATAATTTATTTGTTTATGAGAGATGGTGATGATTTACCAAGCAGGTTGCAAATAGGCAATTGAATCCCAAAAAATGTTGCCATAGTCAAAACTGTCTGAAAACAAGATGGCAACATGCAGATGAAACAATCAAGCTAATTAAACCAGAATTAAATGCTCAAACAACAAAATATATCGCAATAAACTGACTGTAATTTTTATCACTAGAATGAATTACACTAGCAGCACCTGTCTCAGAGAAAATACTGTCAGACATCACTACATCATGGGATGAGTGACACCTTAAATATTGGGCAGAATTATGATTGAAGTCATTATTCATAATTTGCCATCATTATGCATGAACAGCACCCTAGAAGATATTTCAGTCTGTGTTTCACAGTTATTTTTATTAGAAAAATCCATAGTCCATTAAAAATGCTGTGACAGGTTGTTATGATAGTACCAACAAAAGTCACTAGATTGGAGACCAATCAGAATATTGAATATAACCTGTGATTTCCCAAACTGTGATGTGAACTGTTTGAGCAGTTGAAATCTTGTTCAAACACAGCCCTTCTATAGATGTCCCAGTCAGTGCCCAGTAGGTGAAAGTTCCCTCCAACTAGTATTGCATGAACTGGGTATTCACACAGTATGGAGTGTAGAGTCTGTTTTAATGCAGAATCAGCTGCCTGGTAAAAACATCTACTAATTAATTTGGATTCAATTAGATCTGTTATACATGATGAGGTAGCTTCACTATCCCACTCAACTTCAATCCTAATAGAGACAATATTTTTGTCAACTGCAATAAACACTCCTCCTTCTATAGCATCTAATGTCTTTCCACTACACACAAAAGAACTGGAAATCATTGCGCATACTAGGAGCTGTAAATCACACAAGCCCATTCACATATTCATGATATCTTCTTTATATTTATATTTTATTTTCTCGTGAGAAGAAGAACTCTTGATGAAGAATATGTATTTCTCTTGCTCAAATGTGTGTACAAGCCAGGTTTCTGTCATTAGAAGCAATTAAGAGATCTCATCATAAATGTTGTATTTGCGTGTCAACTGAAGATTTGTATGTATAATGATTCAAAAATCAGTAAAGCTACAAAGAAAAATATTCCACCTATCTCTGGTACATACCTGCTGAAGTGTGAAATGGTTATAAGCTGATGATGTTCCAAGAGTATGCAAGGTACATGGTGCAAGTTATTCACAGACAGATGAACATTAAACAGATGAAAGATCAATCAAAGTTCTACATTCCAGATGAAAGTGACTGTTGTTCTTTTACTAACACCATGTTCATCTCTTTTGCAACTCCAGTTTCTTTATTTTCAACAGGAGATTTTCTAGCATTGCCTATTATGGCAAAGACCCTTTGCTTATGCATGATAATCCACATTATACAAAACGGAAATGAAAAAATTCAGATAACTGTTATGGAAGACATTGCGGTAAAGGCATCAGACTCATTCAAGATTACAATAGTCTCACAGATATGAAACTGAGAAACAATTTGTCTTATATATCAATGCAAAAAGCATAAAAAATATTAGTTGCCACCAAATCCTCTATCAGAACAGAATAGTGTTTAATGTCTCTTTGGCACCACCATATTTTGATTTTATTAAAGATATTGACAAAAACATGTTTCTCTTATGGAAGTTATCTGCATTATTAATAAAAACCTAACAAGTATAGGGTTGGCCAGGTTGGTTTCCTGTATTTTTCTCTCAGAACAAATAATAAAATGTAAAAAATATGAATTTCTGAAAAGCAGTAATCACAGAATACACTATTTTTGAACTTCATGCCATTTGTTGTTACCCAGCAGTTGCCTGAGCAGAAATTTTGCACCATTGTGTAAAGGTGTGTGTGTGTGTTTTTCCTAAGTTTAATAGGGCCATTAGCTATGGGGACTTCAGCTGTACAGAAAATAAACACTGATTGCACTAAGGCTAAAATCTGAAAATATTGTAAGAAATGTACAAATCATTTTGTTTTAAGAGTAAACAAGTAAAATGAAATATTACCTTGTACTCTGTTGATTTTTCTTGCATTATATTTTATGGGAATTTTAATTTTCTTTGATGCAAGTATATGGAAAGGGCCAGGTTTGTATTCAATCGAAAATAAGTTTGCTGTGTCACCAATAATACGAGGAAAGAATGTGACTCGTTTTTTAGACAAGTTCTGTAAAACTATCTCATGAGTTATTTCTCCTCCTAAATCAGTATTGAAGTAGATAGTTTCTTGAGGATAGACCCCTGGCAGGAATTCATAAAGGTGTGCTACCAGCCCCACTGTAAATGGTGGACTTGCATTAACAATATTTGCAGCAGTCACTGTAAATCCAAGGCCAACTGCTTCCCATGCATCACATACGCAACGTGCATTGTGATAGAGCTGAAACAAACATGTATATATCCTGAAAGATCACTATGGTAATGTTTATTCATATTAAACAATGGAAAATCCAGGTTGAAATGTAACAATATTATGAAAAGAATAGTTGCTACTCAATATGTAGTGGAGATGCTGAGTTGCAGATAGGTACAGCCTACCTGTGACTCAGAAACTCCCATTATCATATTATATATACTGTATTACTCAGCACATAAATTGCATTTTTGTAATAATGTATAGAATACACTGTAATGAAGAAGTTCATTGCTAAACAGAGGTATAATTGTAGCAGACAGTTACAATATTTCAGCAAAAGAGTGAGCTGCATAAACAAATATGTAGACAGACTCATCTCAGGAGGCTCACATATGCCAATTTATGACAGAAGATGCGAACAACTACCTTCATGTATCAAAGTGGCTGTTCAGGGGTTCCATTTGCAGCGCCGGAAATGCATATCCTCCTATTTCGCGGTTTAATTTTTCACCGTCATTAAGGTCGAGTCTATGTGATCGCCGTAAGCTTAGTGACAACAGTGCATCCCAATTTAAGTTACACCATATAGCACTGAAGATGGTCACTCAGTGACAGAAAATCGATTTTGCAATAGTAAAAAATATACGACCAATGCTGTCTCTTTTTTCAAGTATACCTGTTATTCTGGTCGTTGTGCACAAGACAACATGGAGTCGCCAATCAACAATATTTTGGTATTATACACTCCCACCTACAATACGGTATTGAGATTTGACCTCCTCCACAGAACTCTAAGGTTAGTGAGAGTTAGTTCCCCAGTGATTCCTCCTGGCATACCTACTCCTTGTGAACCAACAGTGACACTTCTCTCACAGGTTCAAATGATGTATGCATAGCTGTGATTGTTAATGGTACTTCTCACAGAATGAATATTATGGACGGACCTCCCATATGACGCAAGGCATGCTACCTCAGTCCCAAAATACCGTACCACACTAAAATGGTTGTTAGTGAGCTACTTGATGCAGGCATTATATGCCCATCAGCTAACAATTTGTGTTCCCCCATGCACCTCATCCAGAAGAAATACAGCTTGTTTCACCTGTGCTTTGAAATATTGTACTATTATACACAATTATTATACACAATTATCCAGTTCCACATATTCAGGACTTTGCCCAACTGTTCAATGGTGCATGAGCGTTCAGTGTACTTGATTGATGCAAGGCTTACCACCAAATTCCTATGTTCAAGGACGACATTCCCAAAACCACTTTAATTACTCCTTTGGGCATTTTAAGTACTGTTTCACGCCATACATCCTTAAAAATGTGGCTCAGACTTGACAGCAGTTTATTGATTCTTTATTGTTCAACCTCCAGTTTGCATATGTCTATTTGGATGACACATGACCTTTTTCCCCCACCCATGAAGAACACAAATAACATCTGGCTCAACTCTAGGCCACACTACATAGTAATGGTCTCTAAAATATACACAAGAAGTCACAACTAACTGATGATAGTGTAGCTTTCAGAGTGTAGCTTTCAGAGGCTACACTGTGTTAGCTGAGGTCATCTGAGTGATATCTGATCATGTAGAGTTTACCTGTAACCTCCCTCTACCCATGAAGTACCATTAATTGCGAAGACTCCTGGGAATTATAAACTTGTACTACCATCAACTCTCTTATGCTGGCTTCTTTTAAACATCACTTACCAATGCTCTAATTGAAAAAACACCTCTTGCATGGAAAATTTCCATGGTTGAGTGAGGTGGTGCAAGCGTTTGAGGCTGTCAAGGCTGCCTTCATCCACCATCAAACTGGCACTCTTGGTACCTGATGCCCATATTTCTGTCACTGTCAATGTTGAGTGATACATCAATAGGCACAGTTTTGCAACAGCACATAAGTGATACCACTGTACCTCTCAAATTTTTCTCCCGAACACTTAACCTGCACAACACAAGTGATCTACACTCAACCACAAACTCCTTGTGGTCTATGAGGTGGTCAGACAATTCCATGATGACATCAAAGGTCATGAGTTTACTATCTTTACTAACCATCAGCCACTTTCAGGTGCCATCAGCAGCCCTGGCAAAAATGTTCCTCTCCAATGCCTGTGGCACATGGACCTAATCAGCCCATATTCTACAGATGTACAGTCTATACATGGTTCTGACAACGTGTTTGGTGACTAACTGTCCCGGGCGAACATTATCGTGCCCCCATTGAAATGGACTAGTTGGCTCACCTGCAAACTGATGACACTGAGCTGGCAGACATACCGGAAGACTCAAAATGCCCACTGACTCTCAAGCCACACCTACACACCTACTACCTAGCTCAACCATCACCATAGTGTGCACCACTTACACCGGTTCTCTCTGACCAGTCATACCTCCACCTCTCTGATGAGTGTTGTTCAACTCCCTGCACCAAACCTTAAGGCAGGATTCATGTGCCACAGTGGCCGGAGCATTCCCATTGTAACTCAGTACCACCCAGGAGTGGAGAAACTGAATTCCTTTCTCTGCCAGGGGTTTGACTACCTCTTGCCATGCCCACTATCCTTCACACATCTCCCACAGTGGTATTCCGCTGCCCACCAAACCTACACAATATGCTTGTCCATCCCAACACAATCCCTGCTCCCAAACCCATACCTCATATCCCTGTAATAGGCCCAGATGCAAGACCTCTCCTGTACTTTCTCCAACCACCACTTATCCTAGTCCACTCACTAACATCACCTATCCCAGGGCTACCTGTGAAACCAGTCATGTGATCTACAAGCTAAGCTGCAACCACTGTGCTGCATTCTATGTGGGCTTGACAACCAACAAGCTATCTATCTGCATGAATGGCCACCGACAAACTGTGGCAAGAAACGAGTGGACCATCCTGCTGCTGAACACACTGCCAAACATGACATCCTTCATTTCAATGACTGCTTCACATCCTGTGCCTTATGGATCCTTCCCACCAACACCAGCTTTTCTGAAATGCACAGGTGGGAGCTCTCCCTGCAGTACATCCTATGTTCCTGTAGCCCTCATGGCCTCAACCTTCATTAGTCACTGTCCTCACCCATCCAGCCCCCTACCTGTTCCCACTCCAGCACCACACAGCCATCATTTCATGGCCACACGCAGTCTTTTTACTTCTCTCTTTTTCAGATACTCCCCCCACCCCCTCCCCTCCTCACCACTAGCTGCCATCTAACCTGAACTTAAATTCCACAGATTTACAAACAACAGCTATCAAATACTTAAGACAAATCAGGGGTTACTGTTTGTTAACAGGTTTTGCTTTATGTTTTATAGGACAGCATTTCCTATATAAAAATATCTTTTAGTTATTTCTTAGGGAGTGATTTTTATTAGTTCATGTCAATCAAACATTTTACATTGAGCATTGTGGTTTCATTGTTTCTAACACCACTTTCCTATAGAACTGCACTGTTTTGGACAAAATATTGGAATGCACAATATTGTCAGTAAGTCAGTTTCCATGAGTGACTGGGCAGTGCAAGTAGACTGTTCTGTACACCAGGATATTACAGTGGTTCACTTGTGGCCTGACAGAAACTGAAGATACCACAAGATGCAACTAAGACATTAGTCTGGTATGTCTGACATGTAATTGTGATTTGCTTTGATGTTGCTGATAAGGTGACAGATGCCACACTCTTAACTAGGTAGTACGAATGGATTTCATGGAGCAATAATGTCCCAAACACCACTTTAAATAATTAACATTTCATTATAAGTAACACATTTTGCACAAGTGAGCAGCACAGTTCAATAGTAAATAAGAGATTGCCAGACCTCTCGGTGCAGGCCAAAGATCTTAGTACAGATACCTCACATGACACGATACACTCATAGACCACAAAGCCCCTCCCCCCCCCCCCTCCTGCCCTCCACTACCCCTCAGAGTGCAGAGCACAAGCTAGGAACAGTCACAGGAAAGGAGATGGATCAAATTGGAGGAAAGTGAAGACACAACATAATCTTGTAACCAACTTGGTTGGTGCAGAAGTCAACCCATTTGGGAGAGTGGGACAAGGAGTGGTGTGGGTTGCTAGGGCTGTGTCTGATCTCATTGAACATGGATTGTAAACAGACAGTCCTCACCAATGGAAGCTCGAACAGAGCTGTCTGCAAATTCAGTAGGTAATTGGAAAGATCAGATGACCATTATGTTACAATCACAGTTTCTAAGGGAGTGAGGTGGTGTGTGAATAACAAACAAACAGTCTTTATGATGATGCAATGAAATATCCTCAATGGTGGAAAGCAGAGCTGTTGGCAGTTAACATAGCTGTGGTGATACAAGGGATGGGTGGTGAGAGGGAAGGTATGATCAATTCATCACACATAACACTTTCACTGCTAGGGACGGTATCACCAACATTACCCTGATGACAAGGAAGGGAGTGGGAAGTGGGAGTGCCTACTACACACTCACCAGGAATCGAATTGCTCACTGTGTTTACACTTGGGGTGAGCTCTGAGTCCTAGCCATTGAGGTGTGGCTGGCAAGAACCCACGCTGGCTTAACCCATTGTAGGGAGACTGTTTGTGGTTTTCCATTTAGCATGATCATTACTATATGTTTTGAATATAACAGAGGGAAACATTCCACGTGGAAAAAATATATCTAAAAAGAAAGATGATGAGACTTACCAAACAAAAGCGCTGGCAGGTCGATACACACACAAAAAAACACATATACACACAAAATTCTAGCTTTCGCAACCAACGGTTGCTTCATCAGGAAAGAGGGAAGGAGAGGGAAAGATGAAAGGATGTGGGTTTTAAGGGAGAGGGTAAGGAGTCATTCCAATCCCGGGAGCGGAAAGACTTACCTTAGGGGGAAAAAAGGACAGGTATGCACTCGCACACACACACATATCCATCCACACATACAGACACAAGCAGACATATTTAAAGACAAAGAGTTTGGGCAGAGATGTCAGTCGAGGTGGAAGAGTAGAGGCAAAGAAGTTGTTGAGAGACAGGTGAGGTATGAGTGGCGGCAACTTGAAATTAGCGGAGATTGAGGCCTGGCGGATAACGAGAAGAGAGGATATACTGAAGGGCAAGTTCCCATCTCCGGAGTTCGGATTGGTTGGTGTTGGTGGGAAGTATCCAGATAACCCGGACGGTGTAACACTGTGCCAAGATGTGCTGGCTGTGCACCAAGGCATGTTTAGCCACAGGGTGATCCTCATTACCAACAAACACTGTCTGCCTGTGTCCATTCATGCGAATGGACAGTTTGTTGCTGGTCATTCCCACATAGAATGCATCACAGTGTAGGCAGGTCAGTTGGTAAATCACGTGGGTGCTTTCACACGTGGCTCTGCCTTTGATCGTGTACACCTTCCGGGTTACAGGACTGGAGTAGGTGGTGGTGGGAGGGTGCATGGGACAGGTTTTGCACCGGGGGTGGTTACAAGGATAGGAGCCAGAGGGTAGGGAAGGTGGTTTGGGGATTTCATAGGGATGAACTAACAGGTTACGAAGGTTAGGTGGACGGCGGAAAGACACTCTTGGCGGAGTGGGGAGGATTTCATGAAGGATGGATCTCATTTCAGGGCAGGATTTGAGGAAGTCGTATCCCTGCTGGAGAGCCACATTCAGAGTCTGGTCCAGTCCCGGAAAGTATCCTGTCACAAGTGGGGCACTTTTGTGGTTCTTCTGTGGGGGATTCTGGGTTTGAGGGGATGAGGAAGTGGCTCTGGTTATTTGCTTCTGTACCAGGCCGGGAGGGTAGTTGCGGGATGCGAAAGCTGTTGTCAGGTTGTTGGTGTAATGTTTCAGGGATTCCGGACTGGAGCAGATTCGTTTGCCACAAAGACCTAGGCTGTAGGGAAGGGACCGTTTGATGTGGAATGGGTGGCAGCTGTCATAATGGAGGTACTGTTGCTTGTTGGTGGGTTTGATGTGGACGGACGTGTGAAGTTGGCCATTGGACAGGTGGAGGTCAACGTCAAGGAAAGTGGCATGGGATTTGGAGTAGGACCAGGTGAATCTGATGGAACCAAAGGAGTTGAGGTTGGAGAGGAAATTCTGGAGTTCTTCTTCACTGTGAGTCCAGATCATGAAGATGTCATCAATAAATCTGTACCAAACTTTGGGTTGGCAGACCTGGGTAACCAAGAAGGCTTCCTCTAAGCGACCCATGAACAGGTTGGCGTACGAGGGGGCCGGGTACCAGGATGGCCCCCTCGTACGCCAACCTGTTCATGGGTCGCTTAGAGGAAGCCTTCTTGGTTACCCAGGTCTGCCAACCCAAAGTTTGGTACAGATTTATTGATGACATCTTCATGATCTGGACTCACAGTGAAGAAGAACTCCAGAATTTCCTCCCCAACCTCAACTCCTTTGGTTCCATCAGATTCACCTGGTCCTACTCCAAATCCCATGCCACTTTCCTTGACGTTGACCTCCACCTGTCCAATGGCCAACTTCACACGTCCGTCCACATCAAACCCACCAACAAGCAACAGTACCTCCATTATGACAGCTGCCACCCATTCCACATCAAACGGTCCCTTCCCTACAGCCTAGGTCTTTGTGGCAAACGAATCTGCTCCAGTCCGGAATCCCTGAAACATTACACCAACAACCTGACAACAGCTTTCGCATCCCGCAACTACCCTCCCGGCCTGGTACAGAAGCAAATAACCAGAGCCACTTCCTCATCCCCTCAAACCCAGAATCCCCCACAGAAGAACCACAAAAGTGCCCCACTTGTGACAGGATACTTTCCGGGACTGGACCAGACTCTGAATGTGGCTCTCCAGCAGGGATACGACTTCCTCAAATCCTGCCCTGAAATGAGATCCATCCTTCATGAAATCCTCCCCACTCCGCCAAGAGTGTCTTTCCGCCGTCCACCTAACCTTCGTAACCTGTTAGTTCATCCCTATGAAATCCCCAAACCACCTTCCCTACCCTCTGGCTCCTATCCTTGTAACCACCCCCGGTGCAAAACCTGTCCCATGCACCCTCCCACCACCACCTACTCCAGTCCTGTAACCCGGAAGGTGTACACGATCAAAGGCAGAGCCACGTGTGAAAGCACCCACGTGATTTACCAACTGACCTGCCTACACTGTGATGCATTCTATGTGGGAATGACCAGCAACAAACTGTCCATTCGCATGAATGGACACAGGCAGACAGTGTTTGTTGGTAATGAGGATCACCCTGTGGCTAAACATGCCTTGGTGCACAGCCAGCACATCTTGGCACAGTGTTACACCGTCCGGGTTATCTGGATACTTCCCACCAACACCAACCAATCCGAACTCCGGAGATGGGAACTTGCCCTTCAGTATATCCTCTCTTCTCGTTATCCGCCAGGCCTCAATCTCCGCTAATTTCAAGTTGCCGCCACTCATACCTCACCTGTCTCTCAACAACTTCTTTGCCTCTACTCTTCCACCTCGACTGACATCTCTGCCCAAACTCTTTGTCTTTAAATATGTCTGCTTGTGTCTGTATGTGTGGATGGATATGTGTGTGTGTGCGAGTGCATACCTGTCCTTTTTTCCCCCTAAGGTAAGTCTTTCCGCTCCCGGGATTGGAATGACTCCTTACCCTCTCCCTTAAAACCCACATCCTTTCATCTTTCCCTCTCCTTCCCTCTTTCCTGATGAAGCAACCGTTGGTTGCGAAAGCTAGAATTTTGTGTGTATATGTGTTTTTTTGTGTGTGTATCGACCTGCCAGCGCTTTTGTTTGGTAAGTCTCATCATCTTTCTTTTTAGATATATTACTATATGTTTTGATTGACTGAGAACCTGATGAGGTCCTAATACAGTAGAGTTATAGGTTAGAGTCACAAGGTCTTTGTGAATAAAAACTTGTGGGTCAACTACAGAGGGCAGTACTTCATCGTCAGTGGTATTAGAGTCCTTGACAAATTCAGCAGGTAGTATGGGAGGTACGCTCTAAACGATTTCTGCCAGCAAGGATTTCAAATCTTCTTTTTGGGCTGTGTGTGTATTTAATAGAGCCCATTGAAGAGCATTGGACCAACGATCTGAGTGACACATTAAAGCTGCTTTCAACATTCATGCAAGCATTTGACCAACCCATTGCTTTGTGGGTGATAAGTTGTACAAAATCGCTTGGCACTGCACAGAATGCTCAAGTGGTCAAAGAGTGGAGATTCAAACTGGCAGCTTTGATCTATGGTGGGGGATGAAGGGCAGCCAAAATGGGAGAGCCAGCAGGCAATGTATGCTCTGCTGAGATATCATTCAGAGGTACCGCACCTCTACCCACCCTGTTATGCATTCAATGAACAACAGAATGTAGCAGTGGCCGATAGAGGGGAGTAGGGGGCCAACAGTGCCCATATGTATATGTTTAAAACATCCCTTCAGAATCTCAGTGTCCAAGAGTTGGCTGAGCATGCCATTCAACATTAGGATGCTGCCATGATACAGTATTCATTCTTAATATTTGGCCAGATGAAACATTCAGTGATGAGCCAAATTGTCACTCTGATGCTTCAGTAATCCACTCCATGTAGTGAAGAAAAGATGGTATGGCAAAGGGGAAGAGGTACAAGTGGCCATGGTGTGTTTGTTGATGTATCACAAAGGATCAGTTGCATGATGCCAGGGAAAGAGCATGGTAGGATGTGCAGGGAGGTGGAGTAATTTGTAGTTAGTGACTGCACTTACTTCAGGAACTGTAGTTTGTAGGCACACAAATTCTGCCAGGCCAAAGAGGCTTGTAATAGTACGGTTGCACGACATATAGTTTGCTACAGCGTTATCCGTGCCACCGATAAAACAGACATCCGTTGTATATTGGCTGATGAAGTCCGTATTCTGAAAGCAGCACGAAGGGAGATCACTGGTAGGAATACATAGCGCATCAATGAGGGGACCGTGGTCCGTATAAATAGTGAAGTCGTGTGCCTCGATACCCTCTGAAAAATAGCATATGGCTTTATAGATAGCAAGAAGTTCCCTATAAAAGGCAGCTCACTTATGTTGAGAGGCAGAAGGTTTTTGGAAAAGAAGCACAGTAGCTGAGAGATCTTGGGGCATCAGTGCTGGGATGAGCTAGTGTGACTGCATTAACTAGAGCCATTTTCAGGCTGTTAAAGACTCAAGTCATGTCTTGGGACCACGTAACTTTGCAGTCGCCTGAGGTACGCTTGCTTTTAAGACATCAGTTAGGGGTGCCTGAAGAGAGGTGGTGTGAGGAATGCAGCACCTGAGAAAATTGATTGCGCCCAAGAAATGCTGGAGATCATGAAAATTGATGGGTGCTGATCACCTTGTAATGTGAGTGAGACTTCAGAGTTCATGGCATTAAGATGTGGGACAAATGCCTTTAGAGTTCATGGTGTGGGCTAGGAAAATAGCTTCTATCAGATGCAGCTGTGATTTGTTGTCATTTATCTCTACATAATTGTCCAACAGTACAAGGAATGCCTGGAAAAGGTACTGCTCATGTTCTTCAGGAGAAGTGGAAAAAATTAAAGTGTCACCAAGATAAGTGTAACAAATTGGAAATAGGAGAAAAAAAATAGAGTTCACAGAATGTTTCCATGTCTGAGCTGCATTATTGTGTCTGTAAGGTATGAAGCAATATTTGAACAAGCCAATGAGAGTTATAATAGCAGGAATGTCATATTTGTACATTGGAACCTGATGATATGTGTTATGACAGTCACTGATGCTGAAATGGTGAGCATTGTGTTATTGCAATACAAAATCTTGAATGTGGGGTTGGGGTAACTGTCTAAAATGGTGTGTGCACTGAGCCAATGATAATTACCATAAAGTCTGAAAGTTGAGTCCATTTTGGGGATGAGATTAATAGGTGAGATCCATTTGCTGTCAGAAGGCCATAAAATCCCTAAGCTTAAAAAATCCTGAATACACTCTTTGGCACATGAAGTCTCTTAGCTGACAGGTGGCATGCTTTTGTGTGGACAGGAAGTCCTTTGATGGTGTGTATCCTATGACAAGTACTATTTGTAATAACCTTAATGGATGTGCTCAACAGTTTTGAAGTCACATAACAGTAGGCACCGTGAGGTGGAGGACAACATCACACACAGAACAGGACTGACCTGAAGTGTAGGTGGCAAAGGCTGTGAAGACTGCCTCCTGTTGGTAAAATTTCACTGTTCATGCAGTGCTGCTGTTGTAATCGGTTGAACACTTTGGTATTTCATCAAATCGATTGAGGTTACATCTATATGTTGGCAGTATGGCATTGTGGTGGAAAGCTGGCAGTCTGGATTGTAGGTTAGGCTCAGCAAGAGTAACAAATGGGTCACACAACATTTCAGAATGATCCTGCACAGGAAAGCTGCTTGATGGAGTGATGTGATGTGTGTAATGTCCTGCGAGATGTCCATGGGGCATAGAAACTGGCGCAGCAAAGTTCATTGTCTGTTCTGTTGTTGAGAAAGTTGTGCCGGTGATGAAGCAAACTGTTCACAGTTTCCAAATTTCACATGATTCAAAGCAACATTGTGAAAAATCAAAGTGGGAGATCAGCTGTATTATTTCATATGTGGAAATTGCCCAAGTTGTGAAAGTTCACCAAAAATGTCCAGCATGGGGTCACCAGTGTGAGTGCAAGTGGATTTAATAGTGAAATAACATCCTGAGCACCACTTTAAATGAAAAATGCTTTATTATATGTAATACATTTTGCATAAATCAACCACACAGCTCAACAGTAAAGTAGAGACTGCCTGACTCCTTGGTGCGGGCCAAAGATCTTAGTATAGATATTTCACATTATTGCCACTTCATTCATGCTAGAAATTTTGCTTCGAACTCTACACTTTACTGCAAAAGTAATTTTATCACTTAGATTGAAAACCATTGACAGATATTCATTAAAAACTATATCTTTTTTTCTTTCTTCAGTTGGTCTTACAAATGATGAAATGAGTTTGATAGACTGATGATTGCCAGGGTGGGCTAAAACATGGAAGTGCAGGAAGATAGTTCTTCTATAGCTCTTATGTAAAAAAGATCTGATCCATTGTTGTGAAGTGTCACACCATATGTAAGTCCCTGAGCCATCTACATCCTTGCACTCCAATGTCGGACTGGTACTACTGTCTTTGTGTAATTTCTGGAGTTTCTCATCTGTATCTTGTGCTGTAGCTAGACCCTGCAAGCTGAGGTCAACAGATAAGGAACTGACTCTGGAGAAGTTATCAACTGCCATGTTGTCAGCACCACTGATGTGGACTATGTCCTTACAGTATTGGCTAGTTAAGTCTAAGTGGCAGAAGTATTGAGGGAGAAATTCCTTGCTAGGATTCTTGATTGCTTCCACCAGAGGTTCGTGGTCCATAAATATCATAAATTCATGACCTTCAATATCTATTTTCTAGTAATGGATAGCATCATGAACTGCCAGCAATTTGCAGTCAAATGCTCTCATTTTTGGTGAGGAGTAGTAAGCTTTCCTGAGAAAAAGTGTAGGGATTATTGTCCATCAATTTGTTGGTGCAATGTAGGACTGACTGCTAAGTCACTGGTTTCCATTGTGACAGACAGAGGTGCATCTTTGACAAAGTGAACTAATGTAATCATCTGTTCTAAACTGTCATTAATATTGTCAAATGCCTGTTGCATTTCAGGAGTCCATTTCAGAGAATGTTTCCTGTGATTGTCTTTGTTACTGAATGTGTATGTCATGGGAGCTTGTAACTGTACTGTTAGTGGAGGATGTCATCTATAAAAATTAATGGTACCAAGAAACCTTCATAGCTCCTTGGAGCTCGTTGGCCTCTTAATAGAACTGATTGCTTCGGTTTTCTCCGCAGTGAGTCTAATGCCTGACTTGCCCACAAAATCTCCTAAAAATGTCAATTCATTCTTTATGAGTTGGCACTTGTCTTCATTTATAAATACATCATGATAAAAAGGAGTTCTCTTAATTAACTCTAAATGTCTATCATGTTCTACTTCAGAGTTTGAAGAAACAAGAATATTTTAAAGATAACAAAAACAAAAAGAGAAATGCCTGAAAACAGAGCCAGTTAAGCTCTGACAAGTCTGGGCAGTATTTTTATATCCATAAGTAATTTCTATAAACTCAAAAAGCCAGAAAGGGGTAGTAGCAGCTGCTATATCTGGTATCCCAGAGATAACTGACACAAAAAGTCAGGTAACACTTAATACATTTATTCACAGTCTGACAACTGGCAGAACCTCATGAATATAAAGTAACTTTATAACAACAGAAACATGGCTTAAGTTCAATGTAGAAATGAATTACACAATATATGGTTCCTTCTAGACACAAACTTAACTGAAAAAATACTCTTCCAAAAAGTAACTTGTGAATTTTTTTCCACGACATGGTGGTATTAGCTCCTTTGTAATATGGAGTTAAGCCCTGCCAGGTGGACTGTGAAATATTTTGAGGCCTAACACAAAGTTAAAGTTCCACTGAATAAGTAGCAAAATATTTCTAAGCCCAAAATAGAGACTTTACAACCTGGACGGAATATGGAACAATCACTAGCTACCACTCATTAGTTCACCGATCAGAAAGGCACTGTGGATACACTCAGAGAGTAGATTACCAGAGCTGCAAAATACAGAGTGATGTCAGCAGTGGTACTCAGTCATAGGGTGTGATGATTCTGCCTTCATGGGCTTCTGTGCTGAACTAAATAGGCTGCGACATTGAGCTACAAGTTTCTGTTTGGCTGCCCTTTCAACTTCAGTGAGAGAATAACATTCTGCATGTGTGTCTTCTAGCATACATGAACCAATGATTGTTCTGTATGCCTCAGAGCTGCTGCCCTATGTGTGCAGTGTGGCTGTGGCCATGCAGAATGCACTAGCTCATGAGGTTTGTTGTTGCAGCACAGCTGTTGTGTCATGACAGAAACCATTCATGGAATATCTCTTGGAGCCATAGATATTTGTTAATATGCCTTCCTACAATATGTAACAACGAAACATTATTCTCCATTGAGAGCGTGAGAGAAATCTTGTAAGCTAGGAATTCTGCATGAATTGAGCACATCATAATTACCACACAAATGAAAGACTTTGTCCTTTTTTTGGCACTAAATGTACAGGAGATGACCAACTGTTAGCTGCCTCACTATTCCAGTTTGTAATAGGATGTTAACAGGTTTATTTTTGCATCCTGATGTCTGTCCTATGCCAATCTTCTCACTTTTGTTTAAACCGGGGGGGGGGGGGGGGGGGGGGAGGGGGTTGGTCTGTTTGTATTGTAATATGAATATAATGATGGATGCCTGCACAATTCCACATAATGCATTGCAGCTCCAGTGTCCCTTGTGTGCTGAATGCCTTGCAACTGAGAACCTGGTTGTCTTATTATTAGACCTCACATCACTAACCTGTTTTTGCAGAATATGTTGATATGGAGTACCTGCAGTTGTTGTTACTATCTGGAGAGACTACTGGTCCTGCTGTTCAAGTGACAGTGTAATTTGGTCTGTGATTTCTTGAGCTAACACAGATTTATTTTGCCCTACATCCAAAAGTTTGGTGTTTGCAGTAATGATGTCACTTCTAAAACCACTGATTTTAATTAAAATGTCCTCTTCAATACTGAGGTGTGCTGTTGAATCAAGTCTCCTTTATGTGAGAAGTCCATTTTTGTTAGTTGCTTAACTTTCCTGTAACCAAATCTAACAATAATTGGTGAGGAAATTGAAAATCAATACCAATAACCAGCTCTGACACTTTTACCATTACAAAATCCCATTCAAAACTGATCCTATCCCTAAATATACAGTTAAATGTGTAATTCCACTCTTCCATACCACCACGTCATTGATTGCCCTTATGGAAGGCCTTGTCATTTTATGGAAGACAAGTGATTTGTCCATAGGAATTATATGGACAAATGATCCTGAATCAATCAGGAATTGACACCCTGACGACTCATTACACTCAAAAATCCTGGGGTCTGTGTCTGTACTATGTATCAAAGTCCGCAACGTCCTGAAGTTAGTCTTTCTGGCTTTTGAAGTCCCAGTGGTAGTGGTGCTGTGGAGGGATTTGAAAGACCATGGATAAATGCATTTTTTTTACCATCCTGCTAAACCTTGTATGATACCAACGAATCTGTCAAAGCATGGAAGTACCTGCACATTGTGTAGCAACTTGTGTGTCCCACACAGTCACAATCCTGGGAGAAATGACTTTGTGTAGTTTAAGTTGAAAGCATTTGTCACCTGCCAGCTAGCTAATGTGCCTCTACAGTGAAGTGCATCCAGTGATGCCTGATGCTCCACAAAGCCATCTCTGCTTGAGTCCATGAGAGCTCATACTTTTTGAAACCCACCCTAACTGCTGGAACATGATGGGAGCCTCCATAGAGATAGAAAGATGGTCGTGTTTCTCATACATAACGTCATTCAACTGCAAAGTAGCATAAAGTCTCCCAGCCAATTGTAGTTTGGTGTTGATAGGATCTTCATCATGAGAATTTAAAATAGCTTGTAGGGAAGATGGTAGTTTTAGCATACAAACACTTGTAATGTATAGATGGAAAAAAATATCTGCATCAATTGCACTTTGCAAATGCCACCATAACTGTGATGAATTACTATGTCCTAACATTTCTTCATAAAGCACCTGGCAGATTTATTGATCCAGTGATTGGGCAACACATAACCATAACAGTAGTTTAATAGTCTCAAACTTGTTTGACATCAGCACAGAAGTAATTAAGTCACTTATGAGCTGTGAATGCTCACATAAGTTGCTGAGAACTGTAACAAACTTTAGCATAACATCTTGAGTACCATAACCATGTAGAATTAGTTCTGTGACACTACACCAACTCTGAGGTTTATCCAGTTTGAATGCTGGAAATTTAGGTACCATAACTATTTTAACTGCCTAATCACTCAGCACTTGTTCAATTTGGAAGGTCCTGCCTGCTACATGTGACAAAAGTTCTGGGCATAAACGTGGCTCGGTTGAACACCTGGTGCACATAATATATGATGTGCTATGAAAACCAGTGTGGTAGCAAAGTTGAGGCATATGGCATGTGTACTGAGGCCACATAATGGTTTACTCAACCATTGTGGTTGAGAGGTTATGTAACATCACAGAAGCAAAATTGTCAAAATCAGAACTCAGTTCCTGCCAATGATTTGTGGTAAGAGCAGCAGGCACAAACGACAAGCTGTAGACTCACACGGTAGAGGAGTCATTATAGATGACACATGGTTCCCATAGCTGAGTGGTGGTTGGTGTGGCTGGTGGGAACAGAAGATTATGCACAAGCATAATAGCACCTGTAGTGATGGATTCTGACCATCTGCTTCCATCCATTCTGGATGAAATGACCACTGAATGAAGTTTGTTGTCAGCCACTTTGTCATGGATGGAACAGCTGGACTGATTCTGGGGAAGCAAGTTCACCATAGAAGACCACTGTTGATTGTAGTAACATGCAGTGTACATCTTGAAAAAAGTAAGAAGCCACTGTCTTCGGGGTCCACTCTACCTACATCATTGAGAGTCAGTAATAAAGTTGACACTCCCAGTTTAGCACATCAGCTAATTTATTGCTACTTTGTACACATCAAATAACGTGACTTGCTCACCAGAAGCACATACACCCAATCAGAGTGAACCAAAGAACACTCCTCATTTTCCATCTTGCTCAGGAAAAGCCTACATGTTGTCCTTTTATCAATCTCCTTTAGTGATTGATTTATTTTGCTATGGAATGTTTGTTTCAGCATGTTGACAAAAACTTATTGAAACCTGCTCTGATAAATTTTATTGATTAGTTTGTTTATAAACAGAAAGGACTGAGACCATGCGAGAAGTGTTACAAGTTCCAGTTGCAGTTATCAATGAGTCGTGAGCAGTTGTCAAAAAGTATTGTTGTGTTGCGACAACCATCAATGGGGGTTGTAGTGATTATCTGAGCTTGAATCAAGAAACAGCCACTGACAACAATCCAGACTGAACTAAAATTAGATTCATTGGTCATCATTCACTGGGTTACATTAGACCAGTCTCACAACATTTACTTCAGTGCCATGCCTTCTCTTCAAACTAAATTGAGTTTTCGTTGTGAAGATATTTTAATAAATGATTGTTAATTGTTTCTCATGGTGTTCCCAACATTATTTGTGTTTTGGTATAATGTTGAACTGTGACCAGACAGTTGCATTGTGCAAGCATGCCCCTCAATACTGCAACTACTTTTATGTGACTCACTACTCCTTTCATGAACTCCAATTGACACTACCTCGCATCAAAGTTGAACTGCAGACCAATGCAATGTGTGTGTGTGTGTGTGTGTGTGTGTGTATGTCGTGAGGGGGTGGGGAAGGCACATACATGTGTGCCTAGTTCTTTTATATTAGTTAGCTATGAAATCTTTCTGACATTTTCAATCTTGTTTATGGGCCTATAAAGTACTCCAAATGTCAACTGTATGGTGAGATGTTACCTCTATTTCTTCCAATATTGTATTCCAACCCAGGATTTTCCTCTATGAAAATGCAATGTTATTTCAGTGCTTTATAATTTTTAATCAGGGCTTTACACAGTGCCCTGTAAACAAAATTGCCACTACACTAGACAAATCATCTCATCATAGATACCATGTGCTACCTGTGCAAGCCAGGTTGGGTTGTTAGTCCCATATAAAGCAATAGATTGAGAATAGAGATAAATTTAAAAGTAAAATGTGGTTATACAAAACCTAATTTGTCTATCCTGTAAATTATCTCATTAGCTAAATTCAGTTACTGAGAATTCATGTTTGCTGAATGATCAACTGATCATAGTAAATATGCCTCTATCATAATGGTACAGAGGCAGTGGTTCTTTCATGATAAATATTATTTTTCCTTGTACATATTAAAGTAAGACTAGAAGACAAACATACTATTTTAACTTGCTAGTGAGAGAAGCAGCTTCTTCAAAAACTGTTGACTTTCCTGTTGATTTTGGAATGTTACATTTAGTCTTGAATATGAAAAAATAATTTATTTCTTTTTTAAAAAATGTTAATGGCTAATAAAGTTTCTGACAGCTGCTTCACCCTGTAAATGTTAGGTTCTCCTTTATGATGAAATGTACAGGACAAGATGAATAAAGTTGACACTCCCAGTTTAAAACATAAACTAATTTATTGCTACTTTGTACACATCACGTAATGTGACTTGCTCACCAGAAGCCCATACACCCCATTAGAGTGAACCAAAGAACACTCCTCATTCTCCATCTTGCTCAGGAAAAGCCTACATGTTGTCCTTTTATCGATCCTTTAGTGATTGATTTCTTTTGCTATGGAATGTTTGTTTCAACCTGGCTTGCACAAGTAGCACATGGTATCTATGATGACTTGTCTAGTGTAGTGGTATCACTCTTTTCATTGTAGTATAAGTAATTTTCAGTTAACTATAATGTGGATGTTTGATAAGACCATAAAATCCTCTCTAATCTGGGACATCAACATTTTTGTTATGATACAGACATCTGATCATCCGTTGTTTCCACATGACACTAGTTTTCATATATCACTATCACATGAAAAAGGAATACTGTTAGGTTCATGATTAAGTTCATAACATTTTTGTTTTGCATGTTGGTATTCTAGTTATGGATTTATTTATAAGTTGTCATTTTTTGTTGGTAGTTTCACTGTTGTTATTCAAGTTTACATAATGTCATTTTATCATTTGGAGATAGTGAGTGGAGCTGTGGATACTAGAAAATGGAGAGTCAAGTGGAGAGCATGGAACATTTCTGACATTTTCTTCTGTTTGAGTTCAGTAAAGGTGTGACAGCAGCAGAGGCAGCCAGAAACATTTGTGCATTGTATGGGGATAGTGGGACACAGCATGGAAAGAAAATGATTTTCTCATTTTAAGGAGGATCATTTTGATGTTAATGACTTTCCACATTCAGGAAAACCTTTAAGGTTTGCTGAAGGTCATTTGAACACATTGATTCTCAATTATCCATATCAGTGTACTTGAGAAATGGTAAATGTGGAGCACTGTGATCATTCCACCATCATGCAACATTTTCAAGCAGTGTGGAAGTTTCAAACATCAGATGTATTGGCACTGTATGCTGTAAGCGAAAATCACAAAAATAATTGGATGGCCTTATGTGCATCTCTCCATGCTTGTCATCATTTGGCACATGGACGACAGTGACCACTACTACCCTGTATCATTACTGGTGATAAGGAATGGTGCCTTTATGCTAACATAAGGAAAAGAAAGGAATGGTTGAGCTCAAACAAGCAGCAGTTCCTCATACAAGGACCTGCATGTATGCACAACAGATAATGTTATGCAACTAGTGGAACAGCAATGGTGTGGTGTAGCCTACACAAATTTCTTCCCTGATGTGTAACCATAACTGTTAACATTTTCTGTCAACAACTGAAATGTCTTGAATACACAATCCAATAAAAATGACTAGGAAGGCTGCATGAAGTGATGCGTATGCTGCTAGACTGACAGAAAACACCGTACAAGAATTGGGTTCAGAAGTCTTTGCAGACACACTTTATTCACCTGATTTGCACCACCAGATTTTGACCTTTCTTGCTCTCTACTGAATAATCTCTTTCCTTTCCAGATGAAAATGTGCTCCAAACATGGCTCAATGAGTTCCTCGCCTCAAAACCACATGTTTTCTACAGTTGTGAAAATGAAAAGTTACCTCTGTGTTGGCAGACTGTTGTTGTTAGTGAAGGAGAATATATTATTGATGAGTAAAGTCTCTGTTATGTGTATCTGTTGTGTATATTAAAAGTTCTTAAAAATGCTATGAACTTACACACCAACATAATATGTTATATTTAAATTATCTGAAGAATCACCAAGAGAAACTATAAATATAGAGTCAATATAATGACAAAAACATAGAAACAAATTTACCTGTGACAAATTTGTGGGATTAGGGAGTACTTTACTAAGATAAAGTGGGATAAGGTATGGGCAGTGAGATGCTGTAACAGCTGACAGCACAAGTGAATCTTGTAGATCTGAGCTGAAATTGTTAACTGTACGTTGTGGCGGAGAGCTGCTGTCTGTCCAAAGCTGCTGCCTCTGGGCTGAGTAGTGTGCACCAAGCCATGCCAATAAAGTGTACTCTGCTGTGCTGTAAAATAACATAATTAAATGATGTAAAGACATAGTTTAACACATTTTAGCTTTCAACCAACTGGTTTGTCAAAGAAGAAGAAAATGTTAAACAAAATTTGAAAGTTACAGACATTACATTTCTTTTTTCTTGGCAATCAATCCTCAACACAAGGAGATAATAGTGGCCATGTGAGCTAGGGTTGAGTATGTATGAATGTGTGTGTGTTTGTGTGCATTACAGCAGGGACTTTGTGAAAACAGTTAATTTTAAATGTACTTTAACTGTGGCTGCCTGCCACTCAGTGCCTTTTCTACATGATGAGAAGTGCTCTATTTCATTTCACTGTTGCTATTCCATTCCAGATTTTCCATTGTTTAATAGAAATAAGTATTTACAGTAATACACAATTTTTACATTCCCATATTTTTTGTTTTTCCACTTTTTATGTTAAATTTTGTCAATCACAATATAACTCTCATTTTCTCATTACAACGCTTTCCCATCATTAACAATTCTGTGTTACAACATTTCCCACATTTTAAGTTTCCTTTGATGTTATCATGACATTTAACATTCATTTTCATACAGATTTCTGCAAAAAGTGCATCATATTCCTGCTCAAAATCAGCCTTGAAACAAATCAGAAAATGCTGACTACACAAAGTTATTGATCAAGTAATATAGCATTAGCACAGGACACAAGATTTTCATTGTTGGCATGTTGGGCCATGGCCACATGTATTATATGTTCACAGTGTTTGGAAATGTGGGAAAGTATGCTGAGTCACTGCCTCTAATAGTCGTAATCAGTCAACAGTCACTCTAGTAGCAACCTTCCTTCTGCTCACTGCATTGTATTAGAACAGCTTTAATTTAATTTCACCGTCATTTATACAAAAAAACTACCACTTTTGAACACAGCTGTCTTTATAATGGGCTTTCATGAATAACTATTATCTGCATGCCAATCCATACTAGTTGTGTAGTTTTAGGTTGATATAGTCTGATCTCAGACATAAATATTTCTCCTCAGGATGCTCCATAACATGATGACAGTTTCTGCCTTCTTTCTCATCTGTGATGCCCCTGAACCAAGTGATAGCCTTGTCAGAAAAAAAGCTGTAGATTTTTTACACACTGTTCTCAGTTTATGAAGGCTGCCAACTTTAATATTCTAACCAATATTGTGTTACAGGATTTATTTACCATAATTTTTAAATGATTATCAATAATCAATTCCAGAAACATGAATATTTTTTAATGCAGTTTGACAAAAGAGTAGAGCTAATTGCTGTTAAAAAGAAGCAAAAACAATTATTTCAGATTTTTTTAAATTGCAAAATTTAAACTGTAATTCTTCAGGCCTTTCTGGTGTGTGTAATGTTGAATAAACAGGCTTCTGCCAGTTCTTCATGCCTTTATTGCATGATATTTCTACAGCATGACTTGCAGTCTACTGCAGGTGCTCTCTGATACTGATTCCAGTGTGGAATGAGTCCGGTACCTGCACGTATGTCTGTGGTATGCACCGATCAATAGCAGTGACATTAACATTTTCTTATAGCTGCAGCTGTGTAAAAGGGTGTTTTGCTCTATATATCATGGTGTCTACATCTTGCACAGAGAAAATTGTAAACAATAAATAGCAACTAGTGTTCACAAACCAAGGAAGCTGTAGTCTGAGAGCAGGCATAGTATAGTAAGTAATGGAACTTATAGGCAACTATGTAGAAAGAGGATACAATTCTTTTTAATGTGCACGGGAGAGAGCTTTTTCCTGATGTTGCAAAGTCCAGGATAGGGTCACAACAGTTGGGAAAGAGTAGGTTTCTGCTTACCACATAGAGGAGGCCAAGAGTCACAGACAAGCAGGAGGCAGTAGTCAAGTGTGTGCAGCAGTTGCGTTAATGTGTGAGAGTACTACTCCTGAGGAAGGACTTGGTCCAAAATCTTAAATATTTCTACTATTATTTTGATTATGTTCATCTGTGACCCAGTGCTTCCACTGCGTGGTGAGTAGAATCCATCTTTTCCAAATTGTTATTATTCGCTTCCAACAATACATCATAAGTACTAGGAACTAACTGACAGGGCTGCAGGAAATAGAATAGGATAGAACAGAATCTTTATTGTCATATGACTTGTCATGTACATGCCATACTACATATAAGAATCTAAATACAAGTTACATGTCTTGCTCTATCTTAAAACTTTCCACACTGTAATAAAATCCTCTTTTTAAGTGTTTTTCAGTGTTTGCTCCTACAGTTTCTAAATATCAATGGACATAAAAGAAAACATAAATATATATTAAAAGAGAACACACTTATATATGGGGATTATAATGTAAAATTTTCAGTACCTGTGTTTGTCTACCTCATTTTTTAAGTAATACACTCGACAATAAAACTTACTTTTTAAATACTTTTCATTGCTTTCTTCCATAATTTTTAGCTTGTAACCCCTGAGCATGGACTGCATATTATTCTTGAGCTGTTAAGCTTCACGTACAAGTAATACTGGTTATTTTCTAACAAACAAAGTCTGTGACAAGGCAACATGTAGATTTTTGTGGATTGAACACTCTGAGGAACTTAGCTTTTTCAACAAGTGTTAAAATTATGTCATAGCTAGCAACCAATATAAAATATGCACAATAAACAATTTTCTTAACATATACGTCAGTTATACGATTTAGAATTCTCACTACATAAATGTAACTGTTTGCTTCACTATGCACTCTATGTGATCAGCCCATGAGAAGTTTTTGTTTATAATATCTCCAGGAAATTTAACAGAATCTGGAGTGATCAGTTCATTTTTCTCATAATGAGAAACAAGTGGTGTTCAACACAAAATAATCATAAATTTTTGAAAACATACCTTCACTCATACAAATAATTTTAGTGGTGCTCCTCAAAATGGTCTCATTTGGATGTTACACACTTCATAATGTGTCCATTGAGATATGCACTACACTACAATGATACTGCTGTCTCACACAATTCCATTAATTGAAAGACAGATAATCCATTGATTGATAATTTCAGGAAGCAGATAATGATGGGTACTATGAAGAACAGTTACTTTTAAGCAGGTCAGGTTGAGTATGATTTATTGTCAGAAGCAGAATTCATGGCAAACACTTTTAAATATGTGCAGTTCATTAATACTCTGTGTACCATTATACCGCATTAATCTTTTCACACTAAAACTTTCAAGTAAATATACATGTTGTGAATAATCATACTACAAACAGATTAGCAACATCAACCAAAAAGCGCTGGGCCACTCATATTCTCAACCGAACAACACAGTTCACATGACTCAACTCCACCTGACAACTTCAGACTGATAACTGCTACTAAACACTTGCACCCAGCAACAAAAATCATACTTTATTTCAAAACATTGTCAGCAGGTAGCAGTTATTTTAAAATTCTGCTATGATGATACCAGAGGTAGCTGCAACATAGTCACTGTGAATAAGAGTTTCATAAATTGTGTCATCAAGAGTTTTTCATGGTGGAATGCTTCAATAAAGTGAGGAAAGTAAGGAGATCCTGTGGGATGTGGAACATTCCAGAAAACAGGCATACATAATACGTTTTTACAAAATAAGGACAGATTTGCTAATGTATCTTCCAGATATCCCAAATGAAACTGTCCTTGTGGATTTGTAAAAAAAGAGAGAGAGAGAGAGAGTCTTTCTTACGCATATTTACATTGAAAGGATGTAAAACTTGTCACCAAACAAGCCATGACATTTATCACAGCACTTGAGCTTATGGTAGCTACCTCCACCATCATTTTCATTGTTTGAAATCAGAACCTGCCAGAGCTGGCACAGGGTTTTACTTGTACAGATGATGTTATAAATAATAGCAAATATCTCTGTATGTGATGATACAGACTCCTCACAACTTGTTCCACCATTTCTGGCAGTCTGCATGATGTGCTGGAAACCATTTTTTGCAAGATCCTTCAGAATCACCTCTGCAGCCTTCACTACTGATTTTGCTGATGGAAAATGCCTCCAATGAAGGTGTTTCTTCAGGTTAGGGAACAGAAAAAAATCATGCAGAACTATATGTAGACAAAGTGGGGCTAGTTTTGTGACTTTGATTATTAGTATTACCTTCAGTGTGATCTAAAAGATGTCACAGCTAGTTTTTGTTCCCTTGCACATATTTTTGAGTGTATCATAATTTTAGTAGTGCTGCTTTATGACACCTGCAGTGCCACATTCATGGAGTTTGAATGCTTAGAACATCAGTTGATAGTCTCAATTCATTGTATGCCTGTGTGTCGTGCAGTTGCATTGAGGGAGTTAGTGTTTATAGGCAGCTTGAGCTTTTTACCTCCGAAATGCAACAATCATCTACTTTTCTCTTTTTTGGTGTCCTGTTTGTACTTTTTCAGTTACCCCTCACTGTTTTGTTTGTATTTTTGAGATACTATCCAATTTTGTACATAGTACAATATGGATAGGGACTGTACATGTTGTGAGCAGACACAAGAAGAATTGGCTGCTGTGTATAAAGATCTGGAGACTATGTTCGCCACATTTGACAGGCTTCTGACTACTGTTCAAATCTGCAGTGACATCAGGGCACCAGTGATGATACCTGTGAAATTATTGGTGCCACTGGAGTCCCCTGGTGACCTAAAAAAATGGTTCAAATGGCTCTGAGCACTATGGGACTCAACTTCTGAGGTCATTAGTCCCCTAGAACTTAGAACTAGTTAAACCTAACTAACCTAAGGACATCACAAACATCCATGCCCGAGGCAGGATTCGAACCTGCGACCGTAGCAGTCCTGCGGTTCCAGACTGCAACGCCTTTAACCGCACGGCCACTCCGGCCGGCCCCCGGGTGACCTGATTGTTGCTGCATCTTCCGATAGTTAACATCTTACCAGTTCATCTACATTTGAGAGGCAGTGCTGGACAGTAGTTTGACTGCATGGCACTGCACAGAAGGCAAAAGAGGCAACAGGCTACACAGCTGGCTCCTTGAGCCTTAGCAACAGGTTTGAGGTGCTAATAAGTTTTAATAATACTCTGAGCCAGCACGGATGCCTCTTCTGATTGGTCAATGGCTGATTTTCCTGTACAGCCTGGATGACTGCAGAGGGTGGGTCTGCTAGTCATCGGGAGCTCCAATGTTAGGCAGGTAATGGATCCTGTCAGGGGGATAATATGCAGGGCAAGGTGAATGCCAGCGTGCACTTAATGTGTTTGCTGGTGGTCCTCACCCATGATGTGGAGGGGGCTCTGCCAGTAGCTATTAAATGCACTGGGTGCAACTGGCTGAAAATAGTGGCACATGTCAACACTAATGACATCTGTAATTTGGTCCTGAGGCCATCCTTAGATCCTTTCAGCAGATGGCTCATTTATTGAAAGCAACTAGCACTGCACATGGGGTGCAGGCAAAGCTCATTATTTGTAGCATCATACCCAGTGTCTATTGGGGTCCTATGTGATTTGATCCATTATAAATGGTTTTTGAAAGCCTGCAACTGTAGAAACAATAGGTTTGTTTATAAATAAATAAATCTTCTGCTACCATTCACGATTTTTTTTAAATTTTACTTTTCGCACACCGTGTTTCGAGAAATAATTCCCATTTTCAAGTGCATTTTTTGTGTGCATTAAGCCATTTATTTTGATGTTGTCAATGTTGTGAGTCTGCTTCATTTCGTTGACTTTTACTGCAATACATAAAACACACGAATTTTTAAGTGGGTATCAATTCTTTTTGTGAAGTTAGTGGCGAAATTTAGAAGAATTTGTACTTACAGTTTTCTAATGGTCCATTTGTGCAGAGTCTCACATGCATTAAAAATCACACACAACTTGTTGTACACTTTACACATCGAAAATATTTTATATAAACAAAAGTGTAGTTGCTGAGTCACGATAGGCACAACAAAAAGATTCACACAATTAAAGCTTCCAGCCATTAAGAGCTTTGTCAGCAGTAGACACTCATACACACATGTGCGCACGCGCACACACGGGAGCAATAGTATGGTGGCAGTGGCGGACAGTCAGGTGTTGCAGTTTAGACGGAGGGCAGGAGAGAAGGTGCGGAGGAGGGGTAGGGTAAGTAGCGGAAAGGGGAGAAATAAAAGAAATTAAAAGACTGGGTGTGGCAGTGAAATGATGGCTGTGTAGTGCTGGAATGGGAACAGAGAGGGGGCTGGATGGGTGGGGACAGTGACTAACCAAGGTTGAGGCCTGGAGGGTTACAGGAACGTAGGATGTATTACAGGGAAAGTTCTCACCTGCGCAGTTCAGAAAAGCTGGTGTTGGTGGGAAGGATCCATATGACACAGGATGTGAAGCAGTCATTGAGAAGAGGGATATCATGTTTGGCAGAGCATTCAGCAACAGGGTAGTCCACTTGTTTCTTGGACACAGTTTGTCGGTGGCCGTTCGTGTGGACAGACAGCTTGTTGGTTGTCATGCCTACATAGAATGCAGCACAGAGTTTGCAGCTTAGCTTGTAAATCACATGACTGGTTTTACAAGTAGCCCTGCCTTTGATGGGATAGGTGATGTAAGTGACCGGACTGGAGTAGGTGGTGGTAGGAGGATGTATGGGACAGGTCTTGCATCTAGGTCTGTTACAGGGGTATGAGCCATGAGGTAAGGGATTGGGAGCAGGGGTTGTGTAAGGATGGGCGAGTATATTGTGAAGGTTTGGCGGATGGAGGCATACCATGGTAGGAGGGGTGGGAAGGATAGTGGGCCGGACATTTCTCATTTCAGGGCATGATGAGAGGTAATCAAAACCATGGCAGAGAGTGTAATTCAGTTGCTCCAGCCCTGGATGGTACTGAGTTACAAGGGGAATGCTCCTCTGTGGCTGAACTGTGGGGCATTGGGAGGTGGTGGGAGACTGGAAAGATAAGCAAGGGACATTTGTTTTTGTACAAGGATGGGAGGATAATTACGGTCAGTGAAGGTTGCAGTGAGACCCTCAGTATATTTTGAGAGGGACTGCTCGTCACTGCAGATGTGATGACCACAGGTGGCTAGGCTGTATGAAAGGGACTTCTTGGTATGTAACGGGTGGCAGCTGTCGAAGTGGAGGTATTGCTGGTGGTTAGTAGGTTTGATATGGATGGAGGTACTGATGTAGCCATCTCTGAGGTGGAGGTCAACATCTAGGAAGGTGGCTTGTTGGGTTGAATAGGACCAGGTGAAGCAAATGGGGGAGCAGTTGTTGAGATTCAGGAGGAATGTGAATAAGGTGTCCTCACCTTCAATCCAGTTAGCAAAGATGTCATTGTGGCGGCAGCACCGTCCAACGCACGAAGGGCTGAACTACGGCACTGCCGACACAAGTAGGGGCAGCTGTACCGTTACGCGGAATTTCGGCAACGGTGCGTCGCACACCGGACCGCACGGGAACAAAGCTGCCACCAGTGCGAGCTAGTCGACGCTACGCGACACACGTCTCCCCAGTTCTTCTACCGCGGACCACGTGCGTCGAGTCAACGTGACTCCGCCGTAAATGCGTACGCGCGGTCGTAAACGCAGTCGCCGTTACATTGTCTTCCGTTTCTTCGCGGACGTTACGGCGCCTCCGGTCGCGCCAGGAGCAGAACATTCGGTGACACGGCCTTTTGCCTCGCTTGGTCCACACGGTCGCGCCACGGCTCGTCACTGGAGTGTACACCCTCCGGGATCGGTGAGCAAGCCGTGCCGCCAGTGCAACGCACCCGCATAGACGAACACCAGCGAAGATTGTTATGTGACATTTATTGTAGCGGTAGGTAAAATAAATGTGTCCTGTCCAGAAACCGCTTTAGTCGTTTATTGCCACAAAGCCTCTCCCATGAGCATAGTGCGTGGGTGCGGCGATAAATGCCGGTTCACTGCACATGAGCGACTGTAAGCGGCGATACAACACGTTCCCGCTTCACTGGTGACCCAGACGTGATCTGAGGCTAAAAAAAACACGTGGTGACGAACGTTCCTCGGTACGAAAGACGTGGAACCGCGAGTAGGCTTGCGCGCATACGCCTGCGCCGAACAGTGCTCCGTAGTAAATATTTTTTTTAACTAACTTTTTTTTTATTGTGTTTGTTCGCGTATGTTTTGATCGCAGACTGCTTAGTGTTATTTTTTTTTTCGTGTATTTCCCTTGTGTTATTTTCACTGTGTACTTTCCTCTTGTACGAGGATTCGACTCTGAACTAAGATGGCGACACTAGAGGAGTTGCAAAAGACCATCGAAGAACTGCTCGCACGCAACACGAGGCTAGAGAGTGAGCTCAGTTTAGTCCCAGCTCAGGTGCAGGCAGCGATAGCCACAGAGACGGAGATGCAGCTGGACGCCGTCGCTAACTTGGCCGACAGGGTGCACGACGCGCTGACAACGGCTTAATGATTAGTTACAGAAAGAGACACTAAAAGTAGTAGATGAGTTTTGTTATTTAGGCTGCAAAATTACTGATAAATGCTGAAGTGGAGAGGATATAAAATATAGACAGAAAAAAAAAATTGACCAGTTAGGTTTTACTGAATAGAACTGCAGAGAAAAGAAATTTATGGCATGAGTTGACTAGAGAAGGGATCTGTTGGTAGGATATATCCTGAGCCATTGCAGTGGCAAAAGATCAGAGGGTATCACAAAATGCAGCTGTATCATCTGAAACAGCATCTCTCGAATCTTGAGCGAGCTAGAACTCACCGTGTTCAACTATTCGAACTCAAAATACCCTGATCCGTCTCCCCGAAATTTACCATACCTGGTAATTTTGAGTTAACTGGAACCAGGAATACTCTACTTTTCTTTAGTTTAGGTGAACATTACACTCACACATGCAAGTAATTACCCAAAAACTATAACATTACAACTGATCAGTCAGTAGCTATTAAACAGAATCCCACTGTTAAAATACTCTCTCAAACAGACTGGATAACTTGTGATGTGTTTCTACCAATTAATGTAATGGCAATAATGCATAATGTGCACAATTCTTCAGCAGAGCACATTAATTCAAAAGAGATTAAATGCAGAACAACAAAGCATTTAAATGTTGGTAAATAATTACAGAATACTTAAATAAAGAAACACTAACAACTGACAGCACATGAAAAGAAACCAAAATTGTTTAACTCTTATCTCATTAGTGTTAGAAAATATTGTGTCAGAAATTAATAGATTTGGAAAATTATTAAATGATTGAAATGAAGTTTTAACTTCTATTCTGAATGTTACTGAAAATAAAGCTGAATAGTGTTACAGTGTAACAATTTACAATTACATAAAATGAATGACTGAGAAAAGTTATTGTTGTTCCTGTATAAGGAGTTTTTACATTGCTCATTAGAATGATGTAGATCATCGTGTCTCTCAGCCAATATTTCTTCAAAACAGTTTCCACTTAACAGTTGCTACTGGAAAGTCATCAGCATCCACATTGTTTGCCCATGATGCTTGAGCATGTAACCCAGTAAATGGTGTTGTCTTGCTGATCTCCTTGATTTCAAGTATCAGTCTTGAATGTGACAGGTAATATCTGTATTCAATTACAAACATAGAACATGTATCTTTCCATTTCTGGGTGATGTAACTGATGTCACAATGTTTGTTACACATTTTAGCCACAGTTTTCAGATTTATTGTTTATGATTGCAGCATGGCACTTTTCACAGTGTACCCATCCACACTACAAAAGTAAATTCAGTTGATTGTACTGTGAATCAGTAATATGCAGTTAAACTAAACAATGAGTGCCATCCACAATTGTCTACACAATTACTTGAATCATGTGACAATCAGCACATCATACATTCACAGTTGAAGTTGTTGAATCAATATATGACATGAAAATGGTTTACATGTTTTCTGTTTCATTCTACAGTCCATGGTATGCACTGAACAGTATGTGCTGTCTACAATTGAAAACAGTATCCTTATGGTGTGCATTTTACTGGTCTGCATAACAAAGTTTTATGCTTAATGATTCAAAATGCAGATCTGATAATGAGGAACATTACACATAGGGTCACCAGTTCTTTAATCACAGTACACATTGCGATCATAAATGTAGCACTCTGCAAACACTTGTACTTTCCACTGGCCATGAACACAATGTGTGGTAGTACAGACTTAGAACAACAATCATCTCCTCTCTCTGCTTCTTGTTCTTTGTTGATGAGCTCTTTGTTGGTGCCTACTCATATGACTAATCTATATGATTCTACATCACCCATACACCTCACTCCACATAACAATTTGAAAGATTCTGATTTATATTAATTTAGAGTTTTATACAAAATCAGAGTTTCATACTACTCTGTAATGAATTCAAATAACACATGAACAAATAAGAATGTATACAACATCAGAATAATTTGCCAATGGCAGTCATATTCATAACATCTACATTACAGGAAAGTTATCATACAAAGAATTACATTTACAAAACTCTTTCTGAAATAAGCTTCTCAATGTATGATGAAGATAAAGCAGGAAAGAAATAAAGGAAAATGTAGTAAACGGCCTGAAATGTTGTCTTCACACTATGAAGGCATTGTAAATTCAGTATCGGCAGGAAGTCTTTCTATTTGTGTGTCGGAGGGGGGCGGGGGGTTAAAATTGTGGGTCATCAGAGTGTAATACAATAACTAGGTAAAATGGATGTGGAAGACAAACACAGTGGAAGACCTTTGCATGAAATATATTAACATGGAGAGCTGCATCAAACCAGTGTTTAGGCTGAACACCAAAACAACAGCCCCTTCATGAAAAGATACACGAGTCAGTTTAAAATCTCAATAAGTTTTTTGTAATATCTTATGGTTTATGAGAAGACAAGATAAGCCATCCATTTTATTTGAGATTGTGAAGGACCTGTTCAATTTTTCACAGACCTGTATGGAGTAGGGAACAAGGTATGTGGTATTCAAATACAGTTAGTCAAACAGTTGGTAAGAAGGCTGGAGTAGAAAGAAGGACTTCTAATACTTTTATTTTGTGGACAAAACCATATTTCGGAGTGGACTGGAGAGAACTGTTTGAGTGAGAAGTGACTGCGAAAGTATACTCAAGATGACAGTTAAGATAAGTCAAGACCAGTCATGTTTTCTTACTAATTTGCAAAACACTGTAGACTAATTGATTAAAATGCTTCATAGTGATCAGGGACTGTATATTAACGTGATAATTTCTTTTCCATTCAAAACAAGGTAATAAATTTATGTCCCTCACTATGACACCATACTTTTAACACCATTATGTAGGAGCTTAAGGCATATATGCAGACAACATGTGCCTAATCTTTAGCTAATAATTGAACTGATAGATCGATACTGAATATCTTAAATGCGTTGGAGAAGTATTTAAGAAAATAGCAGTAAACTGAATTAATTGCCTTTTGTAGACTGTGGGAAATGGGCATATAACTTGGAACATGTTGTAATAGGAGGCTATAACTATTTTATGAGATAAATACACATATGAAAGAATCTATTTCTTTTTTCTAGTGTGTTAAGGCCTTATATATCAAAATTTTTATCAATGAAAATAATCAGTTTTTGAAAATATAATGCAATTGTATAGATAAAAAACCTAATCACCCAGTGATGGCAGGAGGCAACACATAAAAAGGTATCGAAATTAGCAAATTTTTGGAGCCAGTGGCTCCTTATTCTGGAAGAAGGGTTGAAAGGGAAGTAAGAGGGGAGAAGCAAAAGAACTAATGAGGGTTAGGAAATGGGGTGAGTTCAAAAAAGTTTCCTAGAACTACAGGTCAGGGGAGACTTACAAGATGGGATGAGAAGGAAAGACTGATTGTTGGGAACTGCATCAGAGATTTTTGAGCAGTTCCAAAGAATCAATTTTTCCTTCTCACCCCATCCAATAAAACTCACACAACCTGGGCTTCTGGGTGATTTTTTTCAAACTCTCTCAATTTCCTAAATCTCACCAGTCCTTTTCCTTCACACCTCCTCCTTCCCTTCAAGCCCCGTAGAAGGAGCCACTGGCTGGCAAATTTCAATATCTTCATATGTGTTTTCTCATGTCACTGCTTGTGTTTTCTCATGTCACTGCTTGGTGAGTAAATTTTTTATTTAGCCAATTTTTTATTTGTATTATGCTGAATTATTACATTATGACACTGGAATTTATCACATAATTATTGACATTAATGTTAACTTAGCTAACCTGTACACATTGCTCGTTAATGGATCAACTGGTCCTCCTTCAGATGAGTCTTTCATATCTTGTTCTGAAATGTTTGTGTAATAGTCAGAATCCATTGTTCTGTGTGTCATACTTCCACAGCTTGGTGCTGGGAACTTGAAACATCTGAAACAAATTTAAATTCCAATTATTTATTGCATTTACTTAGGGAAAGAAATCCACTACTGTGAAACTACATCATTGCTGACAAATTGTTGAAACAGAATCTACCACAAAATATATGGGAGTAAGTATCCATACTGATCTTAAATGGAATGACCACTTAAAACAAAAGATAGGAAGAGCACATTCCAGACTGAGATTCGTAGGAAGAATCTTAAAGAAATGTAACTCATGCGCAAAAGAATTGGCTTACGAGGTCCTTGTTTTACTAATTCTTGAGTCAGTCCCATCAGTCTGGGACCAGTACTGAGTCTGAGTAGGACTGATAGAATTGATAGAGAAGATCCAATATAGAACAGCATGTTTTGTCATGGGATTGTTTAGTTGGAGGAAGAGCATTATGGACATGCGCAACGAACTCCACTCACAGGTACTACTAGCAAGGCATTGTGGATTATGGAGAGGTTTATTATTTTAATTTTGTAAGAGTACTTTCTGGAAAGTGTCTATTAACCTATTAATTACTCTCACATAAATCTTTTGAGATTATCAGGATGAGAAAATTTGAGAAATTAGAGCTAATACAGAGGCTTACTTACTATCATTCTTCCCATGTACCAGTTTCATGTGGAAAAAGGAAGGGGGGATCAGTTACTGTTACCAGATGTACCCTCCACCACACCTTGTCAGGTGGTTTGCATAGAAGTGACGTAGATGTAGACAAAGATATCTATGATATCTAATGAAGATGACCAAGTATCAAAGTACACATGTTCATTGAGTTCACACTTTTTCCAGGCAAAATCTGTTAACTGTTATTGAATTACGTTTTTTCCCAGAAAGGGGAATCAATGCTTAGAAGGTAAACATAGGTTTCTTATGAGGTAAAATTCAACAGTGGAAAATCCAGGATGGAAAGTAACAATATTATGAAAAGGATAGTTGCTACTCACCTTATAGCACAGATGCTGAGTCACAGATAGGCACAACAAAAAGACTGACATAAAATTAACTTCTGGTTAACGAGGACACACACAAACACACACACACACACACACACACACACACACAGGCATCGCAGGAAACGTGACTCACACGCACAACTGCAAACTCTGGTTGCTGAGGCCACACTATGGCCGAAAGCGCATTTTCTGATAGCCTTTTTGTTGTGTCTATGTGAGATGCAGCATCTTTGTTGTATGGTAAGTAGCAACTATTCTTTTCATAATATTATTTCTTATGAGGTGTTGCATCAGAACCAATAGGAATGGTGGTCCTGGTGATGTTTTATGAACAAGTTGCTGGCTCTATTTCAAAACTTGTAGTTGATTTTGAAGGTGTTCAAGAAGAGATGCCACATTTTTTGGAAGTAAAATTAAGCATACATCAGACATCTGAATTATAGACAAGCCCCATGAAGTTTACAGACTAAATATTGTCAACATTTTATAAATATTATCAACAACTGTCATTCTTAAAAATTTTTAAGAAAATACAGAGTCACAAGAAATATTTACTAAAGTAAATCTATTATAGAATATATAAAACTGGTAGTCACACTAGTATTGTATTGACTTCAGAGATCAACAGTGGATTAGTTAAGGACCTCACCAACTTGACCAATATCTCTGATCCTGATGCTCTTTGGACAGTTCTTTCTTGACTGTTTGTATGCACATGCTGTTTACTCTGTTCTGTAATTTGTCATTAATAAAATGTGTTTATCTAAAGTTGAGGTGTTTCCGTTATACACTAGCCATGTGTAGCTTCTGAATACCCACAGACTCATAGTATATTCTGCAAGGTTTGAGAAAAAATAGTAACAAATACTATTTTTGGATAATACCAGTCTGCTTGCTAAAGCAAAAAATTGAGAAGATTTTTCTAATTTGCAACATTTGCCTGCTTTATTTCTTCATTGATTGTCCTTTGTGTCAATGTGCTGCATTGCAATGCTGGCTCAAAAATGGGGTTTGTAATTTGGACATTGCCTACTGTAAATAATGTAGCCATCAGGTGCACAGTTGCCTTTCACAGTTGTTTACTTTCACTGTTCACAACCCCCCAACAATACACTGTTATATATGGCCAGTGTTCTGTTGTTTAACTTTCAATAAGCCTCATTAATAGGTAGCAGGCGAACATTCACGTACTGCTACAATAGTTCACTATTGAACATCTATGAGCAGTAAAAGCCTAACCACACAGTTCACTGTTCTTATAGAATAATAAGGTTCTTATGGAACAGACACAGTCATTGTTTTAACACATGGCCTATTGGTGCAACACTTATTTCACAGTTAAGTGGGTGCATTGTTGTTGATATACCCAATACGGGTTCATTGTCTGAAACTTGGCCGTTGAATGAATGTCTCTGGACCAAAATTTGGGCCCTTATATATTCTCAGAATAATAGGTGCAGAAACTTCTTGTTCGATTGACAAAAATTACAATTAACACTTAACTCATTAAATTAACTGAATACATTGGAAAATTGGTTCTTTTTAACAGTTTCTTCTACTACAACAGTTAAGCCAAATTATTTGTTTAAATCATGAATTTAACAAATATTGTTATGCAAACAATACTTTTGGCGAAACTGTTAAATACTTTGGAATTAATTAAGGGCTGGCTTTGCTAACATGTTTTCAAATAGAGACAGATAGATCCTTTAAGAATACTATTAGTTGTTCCTCCAAATGTTTATAACTAGTACAGAATTTTTATTTGTTTATACATCAACAATAGAATTTAAGTTACGAAACAATTACTGATTTCACCCTAGAATGAAAGATGTTACCTAGGAATAGTCAAAATAAATTAGAAAATCAATTACAGTAGAGTCTCAATTATCCAACCTAAACCGGCCATGGCAAGGTCGGATAAGTGGGAAGGTCGGATAACACGGAAAATAATACAAAAAAACACAAAAGTTAAACTAAAGTAGGCGAAATGAGTTAAACATTTAATACAATATAAATCAATTTAGACTGAATAGATATTTACCGTGTGAAGAAATTAGTAATTGTCTTTTGTTTGCCTGCTGTTTGCCATTTTTTTGCCGCTAAATCACATAGTCTCTTAAGAAGTAAAACCTCAGTAGACGATGTTTCCTCCAGTTGCTCTACATATTTTAAAGCAGTTTCTAAGGTCTTGTGTCCTTCATTGTGATAAATCTTGGGCGCACTTTCCTCCACTACATCTGCTTCTTCGTCGTGTTCTTTTTCTTTTACCATGTCGACTATTTCTTCATCTGTCACTTAAAATTCTTCATCTTGGACAATCCATTCATTTATGTCATCTTCTGTGGCGTCAGCACATCCTGGAACTTTTTGTAACAATGAAAGCAGGGTAGTATTTTCTGGTTCAGTCTGCTGCTGTAGATTTTCATCATCTGGAGAATTTTCTTGATTTTCCTGTAGCAAAATTTTCCAGCATTTTGCAGTTGTATTTGCTCCAAAACTCTCCCTAGATTGGGCCATGTCATAAGCTACATCTTTCAAATTAATATGGCGCAACTGCTCTAGCATGTCTTCTCCCTTGTCCATAGCATTAATTAAAGAGGAAAGCAAGTTTCTGCGGTAGTTTCTCGTCAGTGTCTCTAAGTTTCCTTGGTCCATACGCTGACATAAGGATGTGACATTTGGAGGCAAAAATATGGCCTTTACATCTTGATCTTGAAGTTCATCTTCATTAGGACGACAAGTGGCATTGTCTAAAAGCAACAGTGCTATGCTGGGCAAGTTGTTGGCTTTCAAAAACTTTTCAGTTTGTGGCACGAACTCATTAAAAAAACCATTCTTTAAAAATGTCTCAGCTCATACAAGCATTTTTTGGTTGTAATATTTCATCATTAAAGTATATTAGGTACATTTTTAAATGCTCTCGGTTTTTTTTTTGCTTACCTATCATAGACAGCTTCATTTTCAAATTTGCTGTGGCGTTACTGCATGCAAGAATTGTCACTCTTTCTTTGCTACATTTGTAGCCTGGCACTGCCTTTTCAGCCTTTGATGCTGTTTTTCTGGTAACATTTTGTAATTGAGACCAGTCCCGTCACAGTTAAAAATTTGGCCGCCTGTTAAGTTTTCCTTATCCAATAACTTGTGAAGTTTATTCCTAAACAATTGAACAGCTTCAAAATTTGCTGAAAGCTTTTCACCACAGACATTAGGTTGCTGAATTCTGTATCTTTTCTTCCATCTATCAAGCCAGGCTACACTAGCTGTGAAATCAGGTTCACCTTCGTTTAGTTTGTTACAAAACTTTAAGGCTTTTTCCTGCAAAATAGGTCCCGACATGGGTACACATTTATCTCCATGTTGAGTAAACCATAGGAACAAAGCTTCACTTACTTTTTCATAATCACATTTTTCCATGGTTTTCCAATCTTCCAAAACAGCCGAGGTTGCTCGCTGAGAACACCACTTCTCAATTTCATTCCTTTTCCAGTCTCCAACTGCTGTGTCCCAATGTTATAATCTTGCACCACTTTTAATAAAGTTTCATCATAGTCTATTCTTTTTAAAGCTTTAAGTTTTTCATCCATTGAAATGACCACCTTTTTCTGTTTTGAAGCCATCACCACAAAGTTTTACAATAAACAAAGTGCAACACGTCCACTCCACAACATATCTAAGTTAGCACTGAAGAGTGAGGAGTTTCAGATGGCGACAGTGAACAGAGTATCAGCAAACAACACATTAGTCACTGAACTGTCGTCAGCTGATGCACGGCCGGCATGGTGAAAGAGTTGGATAACACAGAAGATTGGATAACCGAAGATCGGATAATTGAGACTCTACTGTACATACATAAAATTAAACACAAAATTAGATGTGGTGGTATATTCTTTAAAACTGAGGGCCAACCTTTCTCTTTTATGAAAATACAGATTACAGACGCATATGTTAATGATAATTAGTCAGAAATGAAAAAATGAATTTAAGGAGGGAGATAGCAAAACAAGAGGGGAAGTAAAGATATCCCAGCTTGCTTTGCCACATCACCCACTCATTGGACTGACCAGATAGATATTGCAAATAGCTAACAGGGCAATTAGATGGCAAAACAAGAGGGAAAATAAAAATATCCCAGCTTGCTTCATCACAACACCTTCAGATGTCACTCCAGATAAAGTTCCCCAGTGACTCTATAAAAACTGGCTTACCCTAAACCCACAAAAGACTATTACTTTACACTTCCAGACCCAGTAAAATAAAAATGTATAAAATTCAGTAATTTATATGAACAACCAAGAAATTCAAAATATCACTGAGACAACATTTCTAGCCAATTGCCTCAAGAAATTCTAAAATCGAATTCTCACATAATTTTCTTAAATTCACAACTCTCTATGTCAGGTTATGTAATCAGAGAGCTATGTAGGAATACAATTAATGAAACATTAAAAACTGTGATTTTTTCAGATACACTCACTGTTAAGATATGGAGTTACGTGCTGGGTTAAGTGTCCTCACACCTTAATAGCATTTGCTAAGCAAAAGAGAATAGCCAGAATGATAAAAAAGCTAACAACAGAAGTTCTTGTAAGCCTTTTGTCAGAGATTTAAATATTCTTGTTCTTTCCTGCATAACACTGTAGAAATTGCACTGTTTATAAGAAAAAGTATGATGAATGAGAAAATCTTTATCCCAAACTCTGCTGTGCATGAGCAGCATGCTAGGTTAAGGAAAAATAGTCTTGTTATCTGAGGCAGTGCAAGTCTGTGTCAAAAGGGTGCTTATCATTCAGGTACAGCATTCTACAATAAGCTGTCAGAAATTATTAAGAGCCTATATCAAGTACATGCATTCAAAGAAGCTGTCAAATCTTTTTTTATTAAAGAATTGTTTTTACAATGTATCAAAATTATTTCAAGGATAGATAAGTATTTTAATAAGTTCCCTTAACCGGCTTTAGTCTTCAGAGAAGAAGCTTGTGGGAGATCGACGTAGCTGATTACCGAGAGCAGAACTTGGGCTACACACAACGTGCAAGTTAACTGAATTTAGAGACTTGTGTGCCTTGCAACCCAATACCACACTGTCTCTTGTCATCTGAAAAATGTTAGAAGTTCTCAGAAATGGCTACAAAAATCTGAAACAACAGACCAAGCCCTGCATACACAACCAGTTGTAATGATAGTAGCCAAATCATCAACTGTTGTGACAGCCAAGAGAGAGTGTTTTGACAGCTGTGGGGGGACCATACTGTGCTGTACAAGCTTTGCAGTGGCATCAGTATGTGATGGTACCTTTGAGAACCAATGAGTGGCAGGACTCAAAGTGTGAGAGATTGTGAGTGCAGTCCAGCTAGCTGGAAACTTTGAACATGTATTGGGAAAAACCTTACCATTTGAGTTGACTTGGGAGGGTTGCCACCATGGCTGAATTGGATGAATAAAGAAAATATTTAATGAGAGTGAACATATCCTTTACATTCCAAATATTATTCGTAAGGTTGCAAGTAACACAAAATTGCTAAAAATGTTATTTTCTGACTGTCTATGCTGACAAAAATTGTTCAGTCCAAAATGTCGAAACACGCCCAGAAATTTCTTTGGAGGAATACAATGAAAGAAAGACGCTGTCAAAATTTTCACTACTACGATATACTCAGGTATTTTTTGACTTGAAGTTACTTTTTTTTTGTCACATGAAGAATGCTTATGTCAGCAGTTTACATATTCATTCCTGCCTAACATGTGATCATTCATGACAAAAGAGCACACACTGTGTTTTGCTGATCTCAGGAGTGACATAAGCAAATTTGAAGCACCTAAAACATAAAAGTCATGTATCATTAATGTTTTGAAGAAAATGTAGGTCACAATGACAGCTAAACTGCTGCATATGTAATTCTTACAAAGGTGACTAGCAGAGGACAGTAAATCTAGGTGGAATTTGATATCGCATTATGAACGACTTTCATCTGTCATGACGTCCTTTTATTGAAATGAAATATTTCTTACACATACATAATTTTTTCAACAATTCCTGTTCTGATGATAATTTTTGAATAATTTATATTTTAGTAACAATGAAATAATTCCTTTTTTCTCTTTTGTTATCACAATAAAACAAAGAGTCATTTGAATGATAAACAAAGACGTTCCTTACACCAGGCACACCTGATGAGAGAAAAATTACTGCTTTCAGGCACATCACAGTAATTGCTACTTTTATTTGGACAGAATTGTGGTGAAGTAAGAAAAAGCATTTGCTGTTGCTCTACTTATTGTGCTGATAATGCACAAATGACTGAAATTTAAGGATAATGTTCTAATAAACCTCAAATCACATGGAGGTATTGGAAATTATACTGCTCAACAATTTAGAAGGTATGAGATGAGGTATAGCAGAAGTAAACCTGTGAGGACGTGGCATAAGTTGTGCTTGGGTAGTTCTGATGGTACAGAACTTGCCCACAAAAGGCAAAGGTCCCAAGTTCGAGTCTTGGTCCAGCACACAGTTTTAATCTGCCAGGAAGTTTCAGTTTCTTACTCTAAAAATACTTTCCACAGTCAATAAAATTCTTCATAGAGAGCCATACTGGAATATTCCAGGTGAAATCTTTTCATCATCTTCCTGAAAGGCAGAGGTATCATTATGTCCAGGCTGGGAGCCCAATTACTTTTGTGAAACTGATTAGAAACCATTTTGAATGAAATATAAAAAAAAATATTCTTTCCTATTTTTCCAGACTGTGACAGTTTGTTTATAGAAATTTTGTCACTAAATAATTCTTTTTTACTGTTGGTCCTAATATTTCTTGAGGCTCCTGAAGACATATTTAAAGCTGTGGAAATAGTAATCCACACACATTTATGACTACCACTGTTATATATTAATGTGGCATAGTATTAATCAATTGCACAACTGACTGTATTTTCTTTTGCTTTGAAATGATAAAGTGCTCTTTGCTCTTAGTTCTTTCACAAAACTTGGCTGAATGGCACTAGGCACAATAGATGTGGAGATAGCAGTGAGCTCCATCTTCACATCAGCTATGAACTGATGTCAGCTCCTATACACTTTTATTTGAAGTAAACTTCATTGTTTTGCAACTTGCTATACAGTATGATTTCTTGAATCTGCTTAGCCAGCTCTAAGAAGACTTGAAACCAGCAATATATTCGTTTCAGTTGCAATTTGGAGGGTCCAGTCTCATACATATTCACTGGTAATGGACCATTGTTTCTAATCAGAAACACTGTGTGATTCATATCTCAAGAAAACACCTCTAAAGAAATTGTTTTCATCTTATTTATTCAAGTTTAGGGGTTTATATTGGTTACTATTGAGGGTAATGGGACTTTGTGACCATCCACAGAAAATCTTTGGGATAGTTTTTCTTTCACAGTTTTGCAAGTTTCATTTTGGCATGCATTTTTCACTTTATGTAAGCATTTCTTCCATTGATACAGTTCATGGTAAGGTTTGACGAAGCAAACACTGGGTTTGCAATTTGCTTAATATTAAGCATTAAACACAATGAATATTAATTCAATTTTATCTCCATTTTTTACACTTACGCTACAGCAAAAGCAGTTGATAATTATTATGGATGTTAGACAATGGTAAATCCAGGATGGAACATTGTATTATTATTATGGATATTAAGTAAGTTGCAAATTTGAGTGAAGAGTAACTGTGGACAATTGTTTCACAGAAACCATCAGTGAAAACTGAAATTTGCTTTACAAATTACTATCATGCTGAGTCATTTTATATGTTTACTGATGTGCTATCAGGCAAGGATATGCAGCTGCAGTACTGCACATGCACAGAATGATTGCCAGTGAGATCACATCCAAGCCTTTTCTATTGCTGTTAAAACCTTAATAAAACAGACAAAAAAACCTATGTGCTGAAGGCTCGTAAAGCCAAAGATGCCCTTGAATCTTATCAAGTACGAAGATATTACAAAACCACACAAAATCACATTATAGTAATTTATTATATTAGTTTAGTGTCATTCTTTTGGAAATTCTTGTCTGAAGGATGGTGTATCAATTTTTCAGTGCAGATAGACAGTAACATCTGACCCCTCACGGGAATACAGTAGAGCTGCAAGCAAAGAGGAACTATTGGCAGGAGCACAACTCTGTACTGTGTGGCATGTGGAGACTTGGGTCAAACAGGGGATGTACTCAGATAGCCAAAGTGGGTAAAATTACCACTTAAGTAGAGCAGGATATCTGGATTCAAATCCCAGTCAGACACAAATTTTCATCTACTGCCGTTGAGTTTCCTCTATGCACAATTACAGCAAGTGTCAGAAATGTCTTTCCTCAAACACAGTATAGTAATTTATGTGCAGAGTTTCTTACTCTTGGCAGCTACTTGTGGTGTTTTAGTAGTAATGCTACAAGGATAATGTCATTTTAGTAGCCAGAGATATCCTATTTAAACACCTTGAAGATATTAACAGATAATTTGTGTGGTCACTTGCTCTCAATCTGCAAAAAGCATTGTCTTCTGAAAGACATACTATATGATTTTCATTTCTTCATTTCTGTATCATGTTCTTTGTAGTCAGCTGATTCCACATGTACTCTGAGATTGACTGAAAACTGAAGTAGAGACTGTGTATCACTGCTCTTGCAGCTGTCACTTCTTTGTGCCATCACTTGTCATTCATAAAAATAATGACAATTTACATTCCCTGCAGGAAAGACTCTGCAAATTGTCAGACAACATTGACTCTTACAGTAATCTAGCGATTTTTTCTCAAACATTAAGGGGGGACCTGTGCATACCTGAAATTTCTGCACAAGGGAAACTCTTCGCAATTGTTAGGCATCAATATTCTTTTGGTTTATGCATATACAAGTGTTACTATTTGAAGTCACTGGAGCACCAGTATGGCCCATGTATTTCAGCATTTTTCCAAAAAACTAATGAAACCAATATAACAGGACATCCTCCTCTAGCATTACTTTTCCTCAGCAGTAGTTGTCATATGAATTTTGGACAGGTCAATATTATCTCAGTTTTTTCTGAAAACTTTCATATAATTTTATACACAGTATGTTATATTTTAACCAAAATTTATGAAAAGGAATTACTTTATAAAATATTTTAGTTTCAATGATATAATTGACAAGTACTAGTTCTAGTTCTGAATGTATAGTTAAAATTATTATTATTTTCGATTATTCCCATTTAAGAGAGCGTTTGAACTTGAATTCCTTTATGATGATTGTTTATGTTTTTTCTGAGCCCAAATTTTCTTCATGTGTTCACTGTGTTGTTTCTTTCGCTCCGCTGTCCATTTGCATCCTGGTCTCTTCTGTGTTGTGGTGTCGAATTTATATTTTTTGATGATGTTCCTGAATTCAGTTCTATTTTCTGCATCGTTTACTGTTATTTGTGCTTGTCTGAGGTCCTCTTCAACTTCTTTTATCCATTTTGTTTTTCCCCTGCCTGAGTTGATGACTTTAAGAATTCGCTTTGAAATTCTGTTTTCATTCATCCTGTGGATATGTCCGTAGAACTGCATTCTTCTTTTCCTTATTGTATCCGTAATCTTGTCTGTGTATTTATATAATTCGAATATAACAGAGGGAAACATTCCACGTGGGAAAAAAAAAAAATATATAAAAAGAAAGAAAGTGATGAGACTTACCAAACAAAAGCGCTGGCAGGTCGATAGACACACAAACAAACACAAACATACACACAAAATTCTAGCTTTCGCAACAAACGGTTGCTTCGTCAGGAAAGAGGGAAGGAGAGGGAAAGATGAAAGGAAGTGGGTTTTAAGGGAGAGGGTAAGGAGTCATTCCAATCGCGGGAGCGGAAAGACTTACCTTAGGGGGAAAAAAGGACGGGTATACACTCGCACACACACACATATCCATCCGCATATACACAGACACAAGCAGAATGTCTGCTTGTGTCTGTGTATATGCGGATGGATATGTGTGTGTGTGCGAGTGTATACCCGTCCTTTTTTCCCCCTAAGGTAAGTCTTTCCGCTCCCGGGATTGGAATGACTCCTTACCCTCTCCCTTAAAACCCACTTCCTTTCATCTTTCCCTCTTTCCTGACGAAGCAACCGTTTGTTGCGAAAGCTAGAATTTTGTGTGTATGTTTGTGTTTGTTTGTGTGTCTATCGACCTGCCAGCGCTTTTGTTTGGTAAGTCTCATCATATTTATATAATTCTGATGTTGGTCTCTTCTTCCAGATTCCTTGCTCTTGTATCGGGCCAAAAATTTTCCTGAGAATTTTCCTTTCTTGTTTCTCTATTTCTTTGATTTTAGTTTGCCCACCTATTTGTGTTGTTTCAGATGCATACAGTGCCTCTGGAAGTACGACAGTGTTGTAGTGCCTCAATTTTTCATTAATGGATATGGACTTTTTGTTATAATAGTTCCACATGAGTTTATATGCTTTCTGTAGTTTTTTTTATTCTTTCCTCATTGGCCTTTAGGTTGATCCCTGATGGCTGGATGATTTTTCCCAGGTATTTAAAATGTGGTACTTGTACGATTTTCCCATGGGTTGTCACAATAGGCAATTTGTCTTCTGGCACTCTTTCTATGTACTGGATTTTCTCATATGAGATTTGCAGGCCAGTTCTTTGTGCAATTTCGTGTAACTTCTCTATGGCGTTAGTGGCTTCTTTTCTATTATTTGTGAGGATTGCAAGGTCATCTGCAAAAGCTAAACACTTCACATTGAATCTATTATCTTTTCTAATGCCAATTTGGATTCCTTTGACTTCTTTTTCCCATGTCCTGGTGATTTTTTCAAGAATGATATTAAAAAGTAATGGTGAAAGTCCGTCACCCTGTCGCACTCCAGTTTGGATTACAAATGGTTCCGAGATATCCCCCATAAATTTAACCTTGGAGACTGTATCAGTTAATGTTTCCTGAATGATTGCTCATCTTTCTGTCAATGCTGAATTCTTCCAGTGTCTTGCAGAGCACTACTCTGTCTATTGAGTCGTAGGCCTTTTTAAAATCTACAAAAGTAACCACTGTGTTTCGGGTGTTTCTCATCTGGAGAATCATTTTCAGATTCCAGATCTACTCTATGCATGATTGTCCCTTGCAAAAACCAGCCTGGTATTCTCCTATTTGTGGGTCAGCTTGTTCTTCTAATCTATTCATGAGAACTTTTGAGAGGATTTTATATGTGACCGGTACGAGTGAGATACCCCTGTAATTATTTGGTTCAGTTTTGTCCCCTTTTTTGTGGAGTGGATGGATGAGTGCGTATTTCCATTCAGATGGGATCTGTTCAGTTTCCCAAATGTTTAATATGATTTTGTGAATTTTTCCTGTTAATCTTTCATCATTTAGCTTCCATAGTTCTGCAATAATTCCATCTTCTCCTGGGGCTCTATTGTTTTTCAGTGTCTTGATAATTTCTACTATTTCGTTGATGGTTGGCGGTTGGCGGTTTAGCGTCAGGATTTGGTGTAGACGTCTCGTAGTGAATGTCATCTGTAGGTCTTTCACAGTTGAGAAGTTTGTTGAAATAGTCTGCGAGGATTTGGCAGTTATTCTTCGTGATAGTTTCTAGTGAACCATCCGGTTTCTTGAAGCAAAGATTGGGTGGCTGGTATCCTGCAATATGTTCTGTAAACGTCTTATAAAAATTCCTGGTGTTGTTCTTCTTAAAATCTTGTTCTATCTCATCTAGTTGCCGTTTGTCATAATTTCTTTTTTCCCTCCGAATAGTTTTCGATGTTTGTTTTAGGATTACTAGAAATTGTTGCCATTTTTCTGATGTTTTGTGACTATTGAAGTTTTTCCAGGCATTGGTCCTTTCTTCTATTGCTTGGTCACATATTATATTCCACCACCTGTGTTTTCTCCTTCTCGGGGGTTGACCCAATTTCATTGTGGATTTGAGGACTTCCACAAGTTCTGTCCAGTTTGTGGTGTTTGTCTGACTAATTTCCTGTAAGATGTTTTCCTTGTCGAGTTTTATGTATTCGGGGTCTGGTCTCAGCACTTTGTATAGTTTTGGCTTTTTTCTATTGGGTTGTAATCTGGTCTTTATCTGTATAAGATGCTGGTCTGAGTAAAAAAATCCTCTTCTCGTTTTCACATTCAGAATTTCTTCTGTGTTACTCTTGGAGATGGCCACATGGTCTATCTGGAATTCACCCAACATTGTGTTGGGTGACTTCCAAGTATACAGTTTCCTGTTGGGTTTTTTGAATTGTGTTGACATAATTATGAGGCCAAAATTTTCGCAAAAGCTTATCAATCTTTCCCCATTCTTGTTAGTTCTCTTGTGAGCTGTATGGATTCCGGTGATTTTCCTGTATTTTTTCTCTTTACCTAATTGTGCGTTAAAGTCGCCTAACAAGATTATTACATGGTGTTTGGCAATTTTGTTTGTAGTCTCTTCAAGGTCATTCCAGAAGTCATCCACTTTCTGGCGGTTCTTCTTGTTATAGTTATTTGTGGGTGCATGTGCGTTGATCAAGGTGTATGCTTTGTTGGCCGATTTGAAGGAGAGCGTTGATATACGTTCTGAGGCAGACTAGAAGTCAATGACAGAGTCACTGATAGATTTGTGGACTGCAAATGCTGTGCCAAACTGTTTGAGTCCTTTCTCATTAGTTTTAACTGCTGGTTTTCCTTTGTAGATCCTGTAGTTGTCTGTATCAAAATGGTTTTCATCCGTAAATCGTGTTTCTTGGATTGCAAGGATTTTGATCTGGAATTTTTGCAGCACGTCTGTAAGTTGTTTGATCTTGCCCAGTTTGAAAAGAGTATTAGTATTAAGTGTACCAATGAAGTGTCTTTGTTTTGTGTGTAATAATTTGGACGTCGTCTGGTTCTCAACCTTAGGCGTAACATGATGCTCCTGGTCCCCCGGAATCTGATGACCAGGTAAAGCCAGCCTTGCGACTGGTGCCCAGGGTAGTCGATTCATTCCTTGTGTTATCATCATGTTTAGTTTTCAAGTTGAAAACTAACTTGGTGGTGGTCCTTCCGAGGAAAGATCACGAGGAATACGACTTGATTGTTGAGATCAAGAAGGTTGCTGCAGCCGCACCATCTAGGCGAACAGACGCTGACCCCTAACCGCTGGATACCAGGCAGACGTTAATGGGTTTTGGTTGATAATTTTGGTCCACCCCGGGCATTTTATTTCCCCGGTATCCTCCATATCTGGAGAGCATTCCCCTATCCGCCACCTGGGGAGGCGCCCGATGGAAGACTATCAACTCCACACGGGGTATAGTTAAAATTATTATTGTTATTATTATTATTATTATTATTATTATTATTAGAAACATTTTGAATGTATGAATTATTTGCACACATAAAATTTCTATTATTAATTATGAAATCCTGTACTGTTTACTATGTTTATTTCTGCATTCATTTATGAAATAATAATTGACATTAATAATGTAACAAAAATTACTAGGAATTCAGTGGTTAAGAAAAATTTTAAACCTTTTGGGATATTGTTATATCCACAGAGTGTGATAGTCATAAGCTTGCCTTTGATGTGGTCAGATGTATTTTTGTATAATAGGTGCAAACAATGTAATTATGACTTTGTTAATATGAAAAATCAAAATACTATATGACATATAAAATGTGAGAAAATCCATGGAAAATATATTTACATAAAAATTCTGCAATAACAATCTTCCAATTTATTTAGCCGAACCAACTGTGAGGACCTGATATTAGACTTTCAGCTTCAAGAATCAGACCCCTAGACAAAAAGAACTGGAGCCATCTCAACGTGGCAAGCTAAGCAAACTTGAAAGTTTATTGTGCTTTGATTATTAATTACAAGTACTGGACATTGTTAATGTGGACAGCAGAGGGAAGAATGAAGGAGGAGTGTCGGCAGGGTGGAGGTGTTGGGGGGGGGGGGGGGGATTACACTGGATCCTTTCTGCACAGGGTCATAGAAGTTAACCATTAATAACAAATACAGCACTTGGGGCCCATATTTGCTATTTTTCAATAGCTAGACATACAATATAATCTGCAGGCTCTCCAATCCACAATCTACATTTGATTTCTATACTCTTGTCAATGAATATTTGGGATACATCCCTGGTAAGAATGGAACTTTGTTAGTGCTGCAACATGTATCATCTTTTGTAACAAAATCAGTTATCATATGGGTTTAATCCCAAAAATAGTTGATACAAGACTGTTTATGAATTATCTGTGTAAGATGAGAGGGAAATTTTTGAGATCAACAGTTTGCACTATTACTATTTATGTCAACTCCACCAAGGTAGTGCTTGCTTCATTTATGTTTCTTGCATTTCATTTTTTCATAGATTGTATTCTGCTACTTTTCCGTAATCATGCTACTTTAGTGACTTTCCTATTTAATTCTTGACTACACTTCTTTCTTCTATCAATTTACTTTAGTTGCCTGGATGAAAAAATCACCAGTTTCAGAAGCTATTATTTTTGGCAGCTATTGTCTCTGTCCTCTAGCTAAGGGGGGAGGTGTTTCGAGTTTTGAGGGATTACTTTTTACTTTCCTATGCAAAATACATAGTGCAAGCATATGCACAAATCAACTCATCTGACATTTCTCTCTCTCTCTCTCTCTCTCTCTCTCTTTCATGCTCTCTCTCCCTCTCTCTCTGTCTCTATGGTATAGAATGCCTGAAATCAGTTCATTGCATCCAGCACAGGCAAAGATTAAAGACAAAGTAGGAATATCTCAAGAGAGAATAATCACATAGAAGATCAGATAATCTGAAGAAACATTAACAAAAGAGTTTTTATTCAGTGGCAAGTGAAGTGTTGGCAGAAATTCTTTTCAAGAAGAAGCTTGGATCCAATTGCATTTATCAAGTTCTTCTAAAATGTCCTTCAGAAAGTAATGATTGAGTTCTGTTACATGAGCTGCAAGCATAACTTCTATTCTTCATTCAACAGAAAGTCATTGTCTTTTAAAACCACTTGAAATCCAGGAAAAACTTAATTTTTAACTGTATCATCTAAAGTTTTCTTCCACAGCAGAAGTTTTTTTCTGAAGGTTGAAATTTTGTTTGACTATTGCAGAATGTTGGTCTCATTACCTTGAAGGAATACATCCAATGAACTGAGTTTTACAAACATGTCACAAAGATATGCCAGCTACAAAACAAAAGCTCTGTTCTGAACTTCTCAGAACTCAAATGTTTCTCTAAAACACAGTAACAGTAAAGTTCATTCCTGAATTCATACACCCTTTTTAAAGCATTCCCAAGTGAAATCCAATGAGAGTTAAAGTGTCATCGTAACTGCCATCTGCTTCACGTCTGCTGTGCAGTGAGCTACCTTAATTTAAGTATTAACTGTATTTTTTTTAATTGTCACTTCTTCTTCCAGGTGTTTTTGCTTTTAGGAAGCTTTAATTGTCGAGTGCTAGTAATAGTGTTCCATAGATTTCGTGTTTGTTTTGAATACACTCAGAGAGTCCCTTTAGTCAACCATAGTGCCAGTAGTGCTAGTGTTTGTTTTCAATACAGTCCAGAGACAGGTAGGGCTATTTTCATTGTTTTCTACAAGAAGTGGCTAGCAACCATAGTTTAGTCAACAATCAGCCGCCTTTAGTGAGTTGGCAGTCTAGTTAAAAGTTGATTAACTCTCTACAGTAAATTGATTTCTTAGGATGGATAGGATGTGTGACTGCTGTGTACGGATGCAGGAGGAGCTGGCCACTGTTCGCGAACAGCTGAACGTGTTGATGGCTGCAGTCAGCCGTCTTCAGGCTGCTGCCTCGGAGGGTAGCGGCAGTGTGGAGTCTGGTGCATCGCATGGTACACCCGAGGTGTTACATGCTTCACCCACTGTCCCTGCTGTCGAAACATCTTCGCGGGTACCAGGTGCAGTTGGGCCACCCTCTCCGAAAGGGGAGTGGCGGGTTCAGCGGTGTTCGCGGCGCACGAGGCGGAGGGTCAATGTGGAGGCTGGCCGTGTGGCATTGCCCGCTCTGCCTGTGAGTGGACATGTGACCGCTCCTTCAACAAGGTACGAGCAGGCACATGGGGGGAGGGGTTTATTAGTTACTGGGAGCTCCAACGTTAGGCGGGTGATGGAGCCCCTTAGGGAAATAGCGGGAAGGTCGGTGAAGAAGGCCAGTGTTCACTCTGTCTGCTTGCAGGGGGATCTCATCCAAGATGTGGAGGAGGCCCTGCCGGCGGCGATAGAGAGCACTGGGTGCACCCGACTGCAAATTGTTGCTCCTGCCGTCTGGGTTCAGAGGTCATCCTCAGTTTGTACAGGCGGTTGGTGGAATTGGTGAAGGTGGAAAGCCTCGCTCGCGGGGTGGAATCAGAGCTAACTATCTGTAGTATCGTTCCCAGAACCGATCGCGGTCCTCTGGTTTGGAGCCGAGTGGAAAGCTTAAACCAGAGGCTCAGATGATTCTGCGGAGATCTGGGGTGCAAATTTCTTGACCTCCGCTATCGGGTGGAGAAATGTAGGGTCCCCCTGAATAGGTCAGGTGTGCAGTACACAGCAGAAGCGGCTACAAGGGTAGCGGAGTACGTGTGGAGTGCACATGTGGGTTTTTTAGGTTCCAATTCCCTCTCTAAGCCCGACAAGTTACCTCCTGAGATTCGGCAAGGTAGGAGTAGGCAAAATGCAACAGGGAATAACAATATTAATGTGCTAATAGTAAACTGCAGGAACGTCTATAGAAATGTCTGAGAACTTCTCTCATTAATAAACGGTCACAACGCCCATATAGTACTAGGGACAGAAAGTTGGCTGAAACCAGACGTAAACAGTAATGAAATCCTAAACTCAGATTGGAATGTATACCACAGAGACAGGCTGGACAGTGGAGGGGGAGGCGTGTTTATAGCGATAAGAAGTGCAATAGTATCGAAGGAAATTGACGGAGATCCAAAGTGTGAAATAATTTGGGTGAAGGTCACAGTTAAAGCTGGCTCAGACATGGTAATTGGATGTCTCTATAGGCCCCCTGGCTCAGCAGCTGTTGTGGCTGAGCACCTGAAGGATAATTTGGAAATTATTTCGAGTAGATTTGCCCACCATGTTATAGTTCTGGCTGGAGATTTTAATTTGCCGGATATAGACTGGGAGACTCAAACGTACATAACGAGTGGCAGGGACAAAGAATCCAGTGAAATTTTTTAAAGTACTTTATCTGAAAACTACCTTGAGCAGTTAAACAGAGAACCGACTCATGGCAATAACATATTAGACCTTCTGGTGACAAACAGACCCGAACTATTTGAAACAGTTAACGCAGAATAGGAAATCAGCGATCATAAAGCGGTTACTCCATTGATGATTTTAGCCGTAAAGATAAAAAAGGTAGGAAGATTTTTCTGTTTAGCAAAAGTGACAAAAAGCGGATTACAGAGTACCTGACCGCTTAACACCAAAGTTTTGCCTCAAGTGCAGATAGTGTTGAGGATCAGTGGACAAAGTTCAAAACCATCGTACAATATGCGTTAGATGAGTATGTGCCAAGCAAGATCGTAAGCGATGGAAAAGAGCCACCGTGGTACAACAACCGAGTTAGAAAACTGCTGTGGAAGCAAATTGAACTTCACAGCAAACATAATCATAGCCAAAGCCTTGCAGACAAACAAAAATTATGCGAAGCGAAATGTAGTGTGAGGAGGGCTATGCGGGAGGTGTTCAATGAATTCGAAAGTAAAGTTCTATGTACCGACTTGGCAGAAAATCCTTAGAAATTTTGGTCTTATGTCAAAGCGGTAGGTGGATCAAAACAAAATATCCAGACACTCTGTGACCAAAATGGTACTGAAACAGGGGATGACAGACTAAAGGCCAAAATACTAAATGTCTTTTTCCAAAGCTGTTTCACAGAGGAAGACTGCACTGTAGTTCCTTCTCTAGATTGTCACACAGATGACAAAATGGTAGATATAGAAATAGATGACAGGGGGATAGAGAAACAATTAAAATCACTCAAAAGAGGAAAGGCCACTGGACCTGATGGGATACCAGTTCGATTTTACACAGAGTACGCGAAGGAACTTGCCCCCCTTCTTGCAGCGGTGTATCGTAGGTCTCTAGAAGAGCATAGTGTTCCAAAGGGCACAGGTCATCCCCAATTTCAAGAAGGCACGTTGAACAGATGTGCAGAACTATAGACCTATATCTCTGACATTGATCAGTTGTAGAATTTCGGAACACGTATTACGTTCGAGTATAATGACTTTTCTGGAGACTAGAAATCTACTCTGTAGGAATCAGCATGGGTTTAGAAAAAGACGGTCGTGTGAAAACAAGCTCGCGCTATTCGTCCACGAGACTCAGAGGGCCATAGACACGGGTTCCCAGGTAGATGCCGTGTTTCTTGACTTCCGCAAGGCATTCGATACAGTTCCCCATAGTCGTTTAATGAACAAAGTAAGAGCATATGGACTATCAGACCAATTGTGTGATTGAATTGAAGAGTTCCTAGATAACAGAACGCAGCATGTCATTCTCAATGGAGAGAAGTCTTCCGGAGTAAGAGTGACTTCAGGTGTGCCGCAGGAGAGTGTCATAGGACCGTTGCTATTCACAATATACATAAATGACCTTGTGGATGACATCGGAAGTTCACTGAGGCTTTTTGCAGATGATGCTGTGGTGTATCGAGAGGTTGTAACAATGGAAAATTGTACTGAAATGCAGGAGGATCTGCAGTGAATTGACGCATGGTGCAGGGAATGGCAATTGAATCTCAATGTAGATAAGTGTAATGTGCTGCGAATACAGAGAAAGATAGATCCCTTATCATTTAGCTACAAATAGCAGGTCAGCAACTGGAAGCAGTTAATTCCATAAATTATCTGGGAGTATGCATTAGGAGTGATTTAAAATGGAATGATCATATAAAGTTGATCGTCGGTAAAGCAGATACCAGACTGAGATTCATTGGAAGAATCCTAAGGAAATGCAATCCGAAAACAAAGGAAGTAGGTTACAGTACGCTTGTTCGCCCACTGCTTGAATAGTGCTCAGCAGTGTGGGATCCGTACCAGATAGGGTTGATAGAAGAGATAGAGAAGATCCAATGCAGAGCAGTGCGCTTCATTACAGGATCATTTAGTAATCGCGAAAGCATTACGGAGATGATAGATAAACTCCAGTGGAAGACTCTGCAGGACATACGCTCAGTAGCTCGGTACAGGCTTTTGTTAAAGTTTTGAGAACATACCTTCACGGAACAGTCCAGCAGTATATTGCTCCCTCCTACGTATATCTCGCGAAGAGACCATGAGGATAAAATCAGAGAGATTAGAGCCCACACAGAAGCATACCGACAATCCTTCTTTCCACAAACAATACGAGACTGGAATAGAAGGGAGAACCGATAGAGGTACTCAGGGTACCCTCCGCCACACACCGTCAGGTGACTTGCGGAGTATGGATATAGATGTAGATGTAAAAAACTAGAGAAATTTGTTCAGCTCCCACGTCAATAAACATTTGTTGAAAACGTTCAGATTAAATGGCCAACCACTTTGACAATTGATTGAAGAATGGTTTTCATGCCTTGTGATGCCAGCGCTTCTTGATGAGTAAAATAGTGTGTCCAAAAATGATGAGGAATTCCTTTAATTATCAGAGTTTGCAAACTGCTGTAACAGCCAGCCATACTATTATCTCCATCTGTACACATGACTACACAGTTTTCCTAATTAATGCTGTTTTTTTGGTAAAATAGTGTAGTATTTCAAAGAATTTTGTCACTTTTGTCCAAAGAATTATTATCCTGCAGGAATGATGAAATTTCACAAAATTTATTGTCATGTATAAACCACACATAACAGGCTAGATGCACATCATCGTTACTGCCTGTAGGTTCATCCAAGTAAAATCATTATAAACCTTGAGTTTTTGGGACAACTGATCATTAATGCCATCATGTGTATTGAGTATTTGATGACTCAATAGTGTTTAGATTAGATTAGATTTACTTTCATTCCAATTGATCCGTAGTGAGGAGGTCCTCCAGCATGTGGAACATGTCAGAAAAACAACAATACATGACAAATATTTACAACTAAAACAAATAAGCTAATGCACCATTCCACAGGTCCCAAGTGGAATGTTCGTCATTTTTTAATGAACACTATATGAAAGAGTCATTTTAAAAATACTAATGCACTGAATTTAAAAAAAAAAAGTTTTTTATTTATTTATAAGGTAATAAACATGTAATACAACTAGTATAATGCTTATTTACAATGAACACATTACTGCACTGAAATGGTGCAGAAGTTAGATTGTACTTACACACACACACACACACACACACACACACACACACACATACACACGCACAAATTTTCAATGAACACATTACTGCACTGAAATTGTGCAGAAGATATATTGTAGATATATACAAATCAGTTGGTTTTACTGAGAAATTCATCAATGGTGTAGAAGGAGTTGGCCACCAATAAATCCTTTAGGCTTCTCTTAAACTGAATTTCATTGGTTGTTAAGCTTTTTATGGCTGCTGGCATGTTATTGAAAATGTGTGTTCCTGAATAATGCACATCTTTTTGTACAAGACTAAGTGACTTTAAATCCTTGTGAAGATTATTCTTATTTCTAGTATTGATTCTATGAATTGAGCTATTGGTTTGAAAAAGTGATATATTTTTAATGACAAATTTCATTAAGGAATAAATATATTGGGAAGCAGTAGTTAGTATCCCTAGTTCTCTAAAAACGCTCCTGCAGGATGTTCTTGAGTTCACACCACATATAACTCCTACTGCACGTGTTTGTGCCTGGAAAAACTTTAGCTTGGCTTGATGAATTACCCCAAAAAATAATCCCATATGACATTATGGAATGAAAGTAAGCATAGTATGCCAGCTTTTTCATTTTTATATCCTCTATGTCTGACAAAATTCGCATTGCAAACAGAGATTTGTTAAGAAGCTTCAGCAGTTCTGTGGTGTGCTCCTCCCAGTTGAATTTATTATCAAGCTGACGAAGCCTGTTTCTTGGCAGCTGACTCAAGTATGAAAACAGATACTATAAATATTGTGTGAAAGTTGCTGTAGAACATAAATATTTTGGGTTAAAGAAGACCTCTCACCAAAAAAGCAGAAGAACTGAGTTGTTGATAGTTACACACAAAAGAATGAAAGCTTGCTAGCTTTCAGAGTTATCCCCTGATGAGCTACAGTAAAATACACTGAAGAGCTTTTTCTAGCCAACAAATTGACTGCCTGCCTCTGAGCTGCTAGTATCTCACCTATAGTCACCCTCCCTACCTCCCACCTTCCTCTCCCACTACCCATACCACCTTACACTACACCACCAAAATCAGTCTACCTGCTGTGAAGTATCATTGGCACTGTTAGTCTAGCCAACACCATGTAGGGACATAGATGGTTGTGCGCGTTTTACTCAAGCTCATCAGTGTATTTTACTTCAGCTCGTTAAAGGATGACTCCCAAAGCTAGCAAGTTTTCTTTCCTTTGAGTGTGCCTATTGGGAACTCAATGCTTCTGTTTTTTGGTGAGTGGCCTCATTTAATCCAAAAGTATTTACATAGTAGGTACCATGATAATTACCATGCTTAGAGAAGCTGGTAAACCAAAGTCTTCTTTTATAATATAAGGTTTTCCCATTTTGCTGCATTGTAGGCAACTTTGTAAGATGAATGAAGAGCCTATGTAGTTATCAATTGTGTAGTGAAAAGCCCTTTTTTGTGTCATTTCTTACAACTTCTGGGGAAAGTGTTCTCATGGCTTTTTATCAAAATACCATGACTGTACTCCAGATGATGTTTTATTTCATTAAGAGTCATGCTTTCAGTAATTAGAGCTTAGAAATTAATAACATTCTGAGATCATACTTCTCTTCCAGCAGTAGTACCCATAAAACTGAATTAGAGGTTCTAAATTGCATTTAGAACTGTACAATAAATTTGAAGTATCACATTTTACACTTCCATTTAAAAATTTGTGTATTTTGACAGAGAAACATGAATCACAGAAGACAAACAATTAAAAATGATCATCATTCATGAAAGTTTTTCATCAAACTGATTGTTATTGAATAAAAACAACTGAGTCACATAGTACTACACAACTGCCATCTACAACACTGCCATAATGCCAACATTTACTTGCTTCCCTGCTAGACACCATGAATAGTGCACATACTGTTTATACACTCAGAAAGCACATAAACCAATTATTTTCACTGTGATGCTCCTGCTGTAAGGCTGCAATGCCCCTGGGAGCCATGATGGATAGTTTGAAAACAACTGCTCTATATAATTTTATAACTCACTTTACATGTGTTTTATATTATTTTTACATCATCTTATTTATTTTCCATGTACTTTTAGTCATAATAATGCACACCTGTGTTCATCAGTTCTTTCTATATCTGCTATGAATTCTCAGTGGGGGCAACAATATTTGCAGATCTTTAGATTGTTTGCAGATGATGCTGTCACTTGCACTCCAGTAAAGTCATTGGATCATCAAAATCAATTTAAAAATGATTTAGACAAAATACCTGTATGATACAAGAAGTGGCAATTGACTCTAAATAATGAAAAGCATGAGGCCATCACCACAAGTACTAAAAGGAATCATTAACAATTAATTTCACAATAAATCATACAAATCTAAAAGTTGTAAATTCAGCTAAATACCTAGACATAAAAATTACTAACAACTTAAACTGGATCACACGGAAAATGATATGGAAAAGGCAAACCAAAGACTGCTTCTTCTTGGCAGAGCAAATAGAAGATGCAACAGATCTACTACAGGGACTGTGTGTACTACACTTGTTTGTCATCTTCTGGAGTATTGCAGTATGGTACGTGATCCTTAATGGATATGATTAATGGAGGACAAAGAAGGGATCTAATTCTTATTATCACAAAATAAGGGTGAGTACATCACAAATGTGTTAACCAAGTTGAGGTGACAATCATTAAATAAAGGCAATTATTTTCTTGTGGTATGATCTTTACATGGAATTTCAGTCATTAACTTTCTCCTCTAAATGCAAAAGTATTTTGTGGACATCCATCTTCATAGGGAGAAATCATTATGATAATGATTTTTTTTGTGCACTGTTCAAGATTATATGATAAAGAAAAAGTCTGAAGGTTCAAATGAATCTGCACCTATGTGATACATGTCAATAGTGTGGATGACAATACATCTGTATCAAATGTGTAATATCTCCTTTTACTTTTAAATACTAGTTTTATGATGAAATATACAAAAATTCAACAGCAAAACAATATGTATTTCAAAAGTGTGCATTTTTATCCAGTCACATTTCCACACAATTCAACATAATCCTATTACTGACAGAAGCAATTTGGAGCATTGTAAAAAAAGAAACAGGAAGAGATACAACAAGTAAAGAAGATATAAATAATATCAGATATGAAGGTATCCTAGTAGATAATCCCATAACGGTGGCTGAGATTTTTAATAAACACTTCCTATCAGTAACTCAACAGATTGGTTGCAAGCCTGATGTTGAAGAAGCTGTAACTCTTTGTCAAGCCGTATATTCAAACACAATTTCAGAAATGCACCTTAATCCTGTCACTGTAGAAGAAATTCAAAAAATCATCATGTCTCTAAAAAGTAATAACTCTTCAGGGGTTGATAATATATCTAGTAATTTACTGAAATATTCTTGTGTGTGGATAAGGGACATTCTCTGTCATATTTTCTATGCTTCCCTTCAGAAAGGTGTTGTTCCCAGTAGACTTAAGTATGCCATTGTGAAGCCCCTGTACAAAAAGGGCGATAAAGCTGAACTAACTAACTATTGACCTATCTCTTTGCTGACAGCTTTCTCCAAAATTCTAGAAAAGCTAATACATGTAAGAATTACTGATCATCTCATGAAGAACGAAGTTCTCAGTAAGAGCCAGTTTGGCTTTCAAAAGGGCCGTTCAACAGAAGATGCAGTCTACACACTTGCAAATGAAGTCCTAGAAACCCTTAATGTAAAAATGCTAGCACTTGGTGTCTTCTGTGATTTATCCAAAGCGTTTGACTGTGTTCATCACCAGATTATCTTGCAAAAAGCAAAATTAGTAGGAATAAGTGGTGTTGCAGGCAATTGGCTACAGTCGTACCTCCAAGACAGATAACAAAAAGTTGTGTTGAATGGCTTGGGTGGAGTATGTGACACTTCCTCAGATTCTGAATGGAGTTCCATTACATGTGAAGTGCCCCAGGGCTCAATTCTTGGGCCACTATTATTCCTGATTTTTATAAATGATCTACCATCATGTACAAGCCTGCCGTGTAAATTTACATTATTTGCTGATGATACCACAATTTTTATGAGCAGTAGAACAGACAACAATCTTGAGGAACTCATTAATCACATACTCTCAGATATGGTTAATTGGTTCAACGTGAATGGTCTCTCATTAAATTCCAGTAAGACCAGCTTTATTCAATTCTGTACAAAAACAGAAAAAGAGAGAAAGATAAGTGCGACATGTGGTAATCAACCAATAGTTAGAATGGAAACAACAAAATTTCTTGGAGTGCACATTGACAAGAAAATGAACTGATCTTCACATATTATTAATCTCTGTAAGAGGCTTAGCTCTGCTACCTATGCTTTACGGGTTGTCACTACATGTGTTGAACCTAACACTGCAAAAGTGGCATATTATGGCTATTTTCATTGTCTCATTGAGTGCGGAATTATTTTTTGGGACAACCAGCCATTAGCAAGGAAAGTGTTCATTGCACAGAAGTGAGCTTTAAGAATTATATGTGGATTGTGCCCAAGAGACTCTTGCAGATATAGTTTTCGTAATCTTAAAATATACACAACTACATGCCAATATATTTTTTCTCTCATGTGTTTTGTTTCTAAAAATATAGATATATTTTAACCAAACAGTAATTATCATGAGCATAACACACGGAGGAAGAATGACATACACAGTGAACTCAGAAATTTGAGCTTGGCACAAAAGGGTGTCCACTACACTGGAGCAAAACTCTTCAATGCTCTTCCTCCCGAAATAAAGACAAAGATTCATAACAATAGTGAGTTTAAGAATGCTCTAAAAATATTTTTGCTAGACAAAGCTTTTTACAGTCTAGATGAATTTTTAACTAAATAAATTGTAATATTTTAATATTATATAATACAAGTTGACATAATGCCACTATGAATTTTATTTAACCTGAGCTCTGTAACTGTGCGTTCTCCATATCTGTTTTCTGTAGTGTTTTAATGATTCTAAGAAAATATGTATTTTCTTTTTCTGTATTGCTGCCCAAAGAATTTACTGTATAAATTTTTATATAATTATGTACTCAAATTTCTGTATATGCTATAAGATTATCAGGTTGTATTTGTAAAAAACTGACTCGTTCCACGTCCTTGTGTATCCAACACAGTTGGACCTATGGAACACGAAATAAATCAAATCAAATCAAATCAAGTGATAATGTACAAAAATATACTATAATTATTCACTAACATTTAATGTCTTAATATCAAGAATATCTGGGCCTCTGAAGAATCATTTTCTGACTTTCTACAAGACAATGAGCTGATCCAACAACAACAACAACAAAATGAATTCAAGACGAGTATATTGTTTTACTTCTGTTTATTACAACCAACAAGTGTAATGATGCATAGTGAAGGAGTGAATAAAAGTTACTGTTCTGTCGAAAAAAAGGAATCCTGTGAAAACTGTGAAAGTGAAATCGAAAAACTAAACGATCGCATTTCAAGTTTACAAAAAATTGTAGATGTTCTAAGACGTGAGATTTCGCATGTAACTAATGAAAACTGTGAGCTGAAGAAGTTGCGCCATCTTCTAAATGATAAAACAATTAAGCCACAAAACGGGAACCTGGTGAGTTATGAGAAGCGGAAAGGAAGCGATAGACAGGCAGCAAATGAAATTATAATTGCAGATAAAACCAGGTATAGTGTTCTGTCGAATAGTAGTGATGCCTGCAATAAGGATAAGCACAACGCTAGTGAAGTGATGCAAGACAGTGAAACAACATCCGAGTGGATAAAAATGTCGCTCAAAGGTAATCCCTTGTCCACTAAAAGAATAACAAACTCCGTAAAATCTGTCACATTTTGCGATAAAAACAAATACGACGTTTTGCAACAAAGTGAAAATACAAATGAACAAAAACCGACGCGTGTGACAAAGAAGAAAGAATCAAAAGTTGACGTCTTTGGAGACAGTCACGCCAAAGGAATTTCTCAAGAACTGCAAGTAAATAGTAAATCAACGATGGTCACAGGCATGGTTAAACCAGGTGCTGGTTTCAAAGAAGTGACAAAAAACATTGTAAAATATAAATATGACAAGCAGGACAATGTTGTAATCTGCACTGGAGCTAAAGACATTTACGAAAACAATGCTATGAAAATGTATAAAGAGCTCTTGAGTGTTTTGCTAGTACTGTCAAATACAAACATTTTACTGGTGAATTTTCCCCGCAGGCATGATTTACCTGAATGGTCATGTGTGAATAAGGAAATTCACAGAATTAATGCGAAACTTAAAAGTAGTTGTAGGCTATTCAGCAATGTGAAATTAATTGACTCAAGCACACTTGATAGAGAATGTTTTACGAAACATGGGCTTCACCTTAACAGAAATGGGAAGGCCAGGTTAGGAACCTTAATAAGGGAAGCAATTAAATGTAATTAAAAAGCAACAGCCACCGAACTGGGATGGTATAAATCTCCAATAGCAGAAACACCAGCACAAACAGCAGCAGCACGCAAATGGACCATCCAAAAAACAGCAGCAACAGAGGAACCTACTACTGGACCAACATTAGCAGCAGCAGAACTAACAACAGAAGCAGTAGTTACAGCATCAAAAACCAACCAACCAAAATCATTAGCAGTCACAGCAACATCAGAAGCAGAAGTTCCAACATCAATAACCTAGCAACCAGAATGACTGGTATTCACTGCAACAGCACACAGCAGCAGCAGTGTTAATAGGAGCAGTCATCACACCAGAAGAAGGCAGCCACCCTTGAGAAGCCAGGATTTTTGCTGGGGCAAAACAGTGAACAACAGCACATAACAGGGAAACAGGAAAATGTTTGCAAGCAGAGGAATCTACAACAAGGTATGAAATCTTGTAACAGTGTAAGAGAAAATGCATCAACAGAGTGTAAAGTCACAGGTCAGTTGGATTGTTCAAATCAGCTAAGAATGATGAGTCTGAACATTCAGTGTCTTAAAAACAAGTATCTTGAACTTGAGGTAGCAGCAAATAGTGACCATATTGATTGTTTATGTGCTATGGAACATTGGTGCAGGGACAGTGAACTAAACAGCATAAACGTAAGCCAATATAAACTTGCCAGTCAGTACTGTAGGCAAAATGCCAAAGGTGGTGGTGTATGCATTTATCTAAATCCAAAGCTTAAATTTAAGTTAAGATACTAGGCTAAACCATTAATCGTAGAAAAGGATTTTGAGGCAGTAGCCATTCAGTTATATAGTTTAAAGAAGAAAATAATTGTTGCAGCAATATACAGGTCACCATCTGGAGATACTGAAGTCTTTCTTAAGAATTTGGAAGAAATGCTCAACATTTTCTCAAATGAGAACTCTACCATAATTCTTTGTGGTGACTTTAATATTAATCTATTGGTCCAGAGTCCAGTAAAAAACAAGTTTTTAGACATACTAAAAAGCTTCAACATGTTCCCCCACATATCAGGTCCCACTAGAACAACAGATTCCAGTGAAAGCCTAATAGATAACATCTTCTCAAATGTGGACACACATGAAGTAGCAGTTACAAATGTGAATATAGGATTATCAGATCATATTGCACTAACCTTTAATCTCACTGCAACTCCCAAGGAGGAGGAAAATAAAAAGGAGTACAACCGATTTTTCTCTACTGAAAATTGTAATCAGTTCAAAAATAATTTAAAAAATGCAGTTTGGTCAGAGGTCCTGGCACAAACAAACACAAATGATGCTTACAATATATTTGCTTCCACTTTTATGACACACTTTGAAATGTGTTTCCCAAAAAAGCTTTTTAGTTATAGATCTTCTGGATCCAAAGGGACCTGGATTACACCCGGAATTAAAAAGTCAAGTGAAACCATGAAATTACTAAGTTTAAAGTTAAAAACATGTCATGATCAGCAGTTTGTTGAGTATGTGAGGACATACAAAAAGACTTACCGCAAAGTAATAGCAAAAGCAAAATTATTAAGTAATGATAGATTAATAAGGCAAGCTAGTAACAGAACAGGAAATCAATCTTAAAAATAATGAAAATATTCCCACAGAAAAAGATTCCATGGCAAACTATGTAAAAATTATTTTGTAAATATTCCCTTTACTTTAAGTAGTAAATTTATGCAACAACCAACACTGACAACTCCAATGGTAAATACCAGCATGATGGCAATGCCAACAGATGAGCATGAAGTTCTAAAAGTCATTAAATGCTTGAAATCCAAAATGTCCTCTGGTTTGGATGATGTACCTGTATCAATAATTAAGAAAATTGCTCCATGTGTCGTCAAACCTATAGTGCACATAGCAAACTTGTCCCTTAGTGAAGGGATATTTCTGGACAAACTTAAAATCTCCAAAGTGATACCTCTATACAAAAATGGTGACAGACATAAAATAGAAAATTACTGACCTATATCTCTCCTTCCAGCCTTCTCCAAAATATTTGAGGAATTAATGAAAATCAGGGTTACAAAATATCTAGAAAAACATAAACTAATAAATAACAGTCAACATGGCTTTCGAGCAGGGCACAGTACAGAAACAGCCATATTGGACTACACAACAGAAATAGTAAGAAATTTGGAGTCAAATAAACAGGTTGTTGGAATTAATCTAGATTTATCCAAAGCATTTGATACTGTGAACCATGTAATATTACTAGAGAAACTTGAAGCAATAGGCATCAGGGGTACTGTTAAAAAATGGTTTGAATCTTATCTGCAAAACAGGTCACAAGTAGTTGAGCTGAGGTCATCCAACAATCTTCACAATTTTAAACTCGTATCTGAACCAAAACAAATTGAAATAGGTGTTCCACAGGGCAGCATTCTGGGCCCATTGTTATTTCTAATTTATATCAATGATATACAGGCTCCAGACAGCTCAGCCAAAATTCTACTATTTTCAGATGACATGAGTATCATAATTAGTGATATAAAAGAATCATTGTGTACTACAGCAGAGAAAACGCTCTCATACATTCAGTCATGGTTTTATTCAAATAAGCTGACATTAAATACAAAGAAAACAAACTTTATACAGTATGGAAGAAAGTGTCAAGGGGAAAATATGAGCCTTATGCTGGATAGCAAACAAATAGAAAAAGTGTGCACTACATAGTTTCTGGGAATGCGAATTGACCAAGATTTAAACTGGAATGAACACAGTGTGTATCTTACCCAGAAACTTAGCTCAGCATGTTTTACCTTAAGAATAATATCCAAGGTATGCAGCAAAGAATGTATTCGAGCAGTGTATTTCAGTTATTTCCAATCAGTTGCAAGCTATGGCATAAGTTTTTGGGGAAAAACCAGGTCAAGACTAAATGACATTTTTATTATGCAAAAAAGAGCTATTCGTATCATGACACACAGCCCACCACAAACTCACTGCAGACCCTTATTCAGACAACTAAAGATACTTACAATTCCATCAATTTATATTTTTAAATGCCTGGAAATGATCAGTAAAAATAATTGTGATCTCCAAACCAACTCAAGCTACCATGATCACAATACAAGGCATTGTAAAGACTTCCACATTCCCTATGTAGCAAAAACAAGAAGTCAAAAACATGTCAGCCACTTAGGAATAAAGTTTTTAAATGCACTTCCATCTCAAATTAAAGAATTGAAAGGCAAAAATAATTTCAAGCATGAAGTAAAAAAATACTTGATGGAAAAATGCTACTACAGTGTAAATGAATACCTGTATCAGACTGTGAATTGAAACCTGTAGCCTACTTATTTTTTTAAAAATTCAGACTAATTAAATGATGTTTTCAACTTTGTAATTATGATACTTAGGAAAAATCTGTTAAATATCCGTAATACGTTTTTGTGTATATCCGTAACAAGTTTTGTGTATAAGGCATAGTTCATTATCTAAAATTTTTTATTGTGAGCATGTACTTTTGTTTTTTGGGTAATATGTTCTTGTACACTACTTATGTACTATGTGTATGTAATTTGTTTGCTGTTTGTATATGTTTGTCAATTTATTATGTGTATGTGTTGTTATGTGTTACGTGTAATCAAATGACAAATCCTATATCACATGTGTGATCTACTGGATGCTAAATAAATAAACAAATTGTCTATCTACAGCTTCAGTTCCCAGCTTTTAATACAATACATGCCTATGTCTGTTTGTGCAGGCAGAAATGTCCAGAAACCAATTTGTGTTCAATTAGTTATCATCACATTCCACAAAATTTTGAGCATGCGGCTGCATAAATTTCACTTATTCTTCCATTATTTTGACTGTAAACCTTCCAACCATCTTCAGCATGAACTGGGGTGATGGTCACCTTGGCTCACTTTGAAGATAAAAATAATAGAAGAAGAAGTAAAATTTATGCAGCTGCATGCCTGAAATTTTATAGAATAACCATTGTGCTGCAAAAATATGAAGATGCACAGTTGTCTTCATGTTTGTTGGATTGAGGGAGCATGGTTGTTAGAAGGTGATTCAATGAACCCTCTACCAGGCACTTTAATGTGAGCTGAAAGAAAGTCATAGATGTAAATGTAGGTGTAACATAACTCAAGTACAGTGGCCATAAAACATACTGACTGACAGGGAATAGAAACATATGTCATGTCTTTCAGTGACAATTGGTTTCAAAACAAATGGGATCTGCTGTTGTCAGTGAATAAAAATAGTAATATAATGTGGCAAAAATGTTTCTGTATGGTGAAGTTTGTGATGTGTATCATTGCTTAATACAAGTAAAACAGTACATCACATCATATTATGGATATCCTCCACCAAATAAATAATACATGTCTTGTGTAATCCAGAGTGCTGCTTCATAATGCTGTCATAGGTTCATCTTGATGTTACTGCATTGCCACACAGGAATCATGCAATGGTGGAAATAAGCTCCAGTATTTCTTGTTCACATAGAGTCTTATTTCGCACACTAGGTGTTTGGTGGTGAACTACATGTGTAAAATTGACTTAACACTGTCTCATGACTGATGTAAGACTGACTTCAGATGACCTCAGACTGACCTGTGGCAGTGTACAAATTGCCTCTATTTATATGGTTGTAAATAATTACTGTTATTGTTACATATTAAATTTTTAGATTTATGCAATTAAAATTTTTACATACATCTTCCCAAATTACACAGAAATTTTCATGAAATAAAAGTGAATAATTTAATGTACATCTACATGGTTACTCTGCAATTCACACTTAAGGGCCTGCCAGAGGGTTCATTGAACCATTTTCATACTACTTCTTGTGACGACTGCAATTCTACCCTGTCACTAAGTATCGCCAAAATACCCAAAAAGTACCGTGTTAACTAATGCAGTCCAAATCAAGTCGTTTCTAAATAGACGTTTCTCCAAATTTTACTTCCCAACACAATATCTGACCATGCATTTATCCCAGTTTAGCATAGAATAACCATATTAAATAAGATTTAAGGACATTGACAAAAAAAAAAAAAGATTTGTTTCTAACATCAATAAACAAAAGAATACCAAAGTTGAGTGATGAACTCACAATTTTACACGACTCTCATTCAAAGTAATCACAACCCTTGTGGTTTGACAGCTACCCACCTTTGAATTACCCACTATAGAATGTTAGCACCAATAGCAAGCGAGCTTCACTGTTATTGGTCGACGTTTAAGAAATTAATGGCGGGCGCCCTTGTCCAAGTAGCAAAGCATTACAATACTTCTGGTAAATGCTACGGCACACGAATTTAGACACATACCCTCCAAAAGTTATAAAAAATACACATGCAGCGGCAGCGGATTTAAAATGTAAAAAACAAAAAATAAAAACGGAAATAATTAAAAGGGAAATACAGGGTGTTTCAAAAATGACCGGTATATTTGAAACGTCAATAAAAACTAAACGAGCAGCGATAGAAATACACCGTTTGTTGCAATATGCTTGGGACAACAGTACATTTTCAAGCAGACAAACTTTCGAAATTACAGTAGTTACAATTTTCAACAACAGATGGCGCTGCAGTCTGGGACTCTCTATAGTACGATATTTTCCACATATCCACCATGCGTAGCAATAATATGGCGTAGTCTCTGAATGAAATTACCCGAAACCTTTGACAACATGTCTGGCGGAATGGCTTCACATGCAGATGAGATGTACTGCTTCAGCTGTTCAATTGCTTCTGGATTCTGACGGTACACCTGGTCTTTCAAGTGTCCCCACAGAAAGAAGTCACAGGGGTTCATGTCTGGCGAATAGGGAGGCCAATCCACGCCCCCTCCTGTATGTTTCGGATAGCCCAAAGCAATCACACGATCATCGAAATATTCATTCAGGAAATTAAAGACGTCGGCCATGCGATGTGGTCGGGCACCATCTTGCATAAAACACGAAGTGTTCGCAGTGTCGTCTAAGGCAGTTTGTATCGCCACAAATTCATGAAGAATGTCCAGATAGCATGATGCAGTAATCGTTTCGGATCTGAAAAATGGGCCAATGATTCCTTTGAAAGAAACGACGGCCCAGACCAGTACTTTTTGAGGATGCAGGGACGATGGGACTGCAACATGGGGCTTTTCGGTTCCCCATATGCGCCAGTTCTGTTTATTGACAAAGCCGTCCAGGTAAAAATAAGCTTCATCAGTAAACCAAATGCTGCCCACATGCATATCGCCGTCATCAATCCTGTGCACTATATCGTTAGCGAATGTCTCTCGTGCAGCAATGGTAGCGGCGCTGAGGGGTTGCCGCATTTGAATTTTGTATGGATAGAGGTGTAAACTCTGGCGCATGAGACGATACGTGGACGTTGGCATCATTTGGACCGCAGCTGCAACACAGCGAACGGAAACCCGAGGCCGCTGTTGGATCACCTGCTGCACTAGCTGCGCGTTGCCCTCTGTGGTTGCCGTATGTGGTCGCCCTACCTTTCCAGCACGTTCATCCGTCACGTTCCCAGTCTGTTGAAATTTTTCAAACAGATCCTTTATTGTAACGCTTTTCGGTCCTTTGGTTACATTAAACCTCCGTTGAAAACGTCGTCTTGTTGCAACAACACTGTGTTCTAGGCGGTGGAATTCCAACACCGGAAAAATCCTCTGTTCTAAGGAGTAAACCATGTTGTCTACAGCACACTTGCACGTTGTGAACAGCACACGCTTACAGCAGAAAGACGACGTACAGAATGGCGCACCCACAGACTGCGTTGTCTTCTATATCTTTCACATCGCTTGCAGCGCCATCTGTTGTTGAAAATTGTAACTACTGTAATTTCGAAAGTTTGTCTGCCTGAAAATGTACTGTTGTCCCAAGCATATTGCAACAAACGGTGTATTTCTATCGCTGAAGGTTTAGTTTTTATTGACGTTTCAAATATACCGGTCATTTTTGAAACACCCTGTAGCTACTGCTAATGAAAGTCAACAATGTCTACATAGAACACACCACTTTGTGGGGAACACTTTTATTCTAAAGAAGACAAATGTTACGTGTATGTCAGCCATAAGGAAATTAAAATTGTTTGCGATAATTTTGAGTCTTTGAGAGGAGACCGCTGCTTTTAAATCTTATCTTGTGCGTTGTGGCAATGGTCGCGATATCAACGGCAGCTGGCTGGTCCTGGTGAAACGCTGAGATCTGCTCCCACGGTCGTGTGATTGCAGCTGATGATTTTTCCTCATAATCGGGCGGCCAGTGGTATTCATTAAGCTGCAAATCTGATTACAGTGGCGTTTTGCAGGCCTCAGGTTGGTCGACGTAATTGTTGTTACAGATGTCGTATGTGCACAGTATTAATGTTTCTGGCACACACAATTTAAGTTTACTTATGCCACACACAGTTTATAAAACTTTCCGACGGCGAATTCTACAGAAAGTCAATTCGTATTATGACTGCCGCGATCGCGAAAAACCATCCAGGGTGGGAATGTACTCACACACAATGGACAGTTCGCATAAGTTCGTAACAACTGTTACTGATTATAGGCATCCGACAGTTCATCGAAACGCGAATAAATATGTAAGTTCACAGTACTTGAATGTACGAAAACACAGCCAAAATACAAGTGCAGTTCAATTCACAGACACCAAGCTACAATACCGCCCATTCTCGGTTGCATTGTCATAATTACTTCGTCTCACGGCACAGTCTCAGTATTTACTTTGCCCAGTTTCTGCACTCACTATTATCATATCATGTACTGGTATAAAACAGTCATTCAAAACGTACATCGCTTGCCACTAAACTCAATCTTCACCAGTTCGTAAAAGTCACAACTCCCACAGTAAAACATGTGTCCGCATCTCTAGCTACCTAACACAAAACCCCTTTGTTGGATCGACTATCGATATTGCTCCCTCTCTGTCTCAATACTCTCGCCCACAGTTTATACAACATCAAAGTAAATTACATATATCTTCACACAACTATTTTCTTCCAAACTTATTACAGTAAATGATAAACACAAAAAAATTAAAACTTTCCACAATCAATAAACTCTAAACATATTTATCTACTTACAAAAAAGAAATAATTTCCAGTTACATATTTCATCTAGAAAACAACTTTTATCTCTATTTTACAGGACAAAAGTAAAAAAAAAATGCGCTACAACATCAATGATATATGAAAAGACGGGAAAAAAAAAAAAAAAAAAAATATATATATATATATATATATATATATATATATATATATATATATATATATATATATACACACACACACACACACACACACACACACACACACACACACACACACACACACACACACACACACACACACACACACACATCGCAAAATAACGATGTTTTCACATTTTCTACCATTCCACTCTCGCATGGCACATGGGAAAAAGCAGCACCCAAATGTTTCCATTCGAGCTCTGATTTCTCTTATTTTATTATGATGATCATTTCTCCCTACGTAGATGGGTGTCAACAAAATATTTTCACATTCGGAAGAGAAATTTGGTGATTGAAATTTCATAAATAGACCTCGCCGCAAAGAAAACCGCCTTTGTTTTAGCGACTGCCACCCCAACTCACGAATCATATCAGTGACACTCTCACCCCTATTGCGCGATAACACAATATGAGCTGCCCTTCCTAGCACTCTATCTATGTCCTCCGTCAATCCTACCTGGTAAGGGTTCCACACCGCACACCAATACTCCAGCAGAGGATGGACAGGTGTAATGTAGGCTGTCCCTTAATGGGTTTGTCGCAACTTCTAAGTGTTCTGCCAACAAAGCGCAGTCTTTGTTTTGCTGTCCCCACAATATTATTTATGTGGTCTTTCCAATTTAAGTTGCTCATAATTGTAATTCCTCAGTATTTATTCGAATTGACAGCTCCTAGATCTGAGCAATTTATCATATACCCAACATTTATCATATTTCGTTTAGTACCGATGTGGATGACCTTGCACTTTTCTTTGTTTAGTGCTGATTGCCACTTTTTGCACCATACAGAAATTCTCTCCAGATCATTTTGTAATTGGAATTGATCATCTGATGATTTCACTAGATGGTAAATTACAGTGTCATCTGCAAACAATCCAAGGGGGCTGCTCAGATTATCATCTAGATCATTTATGTAAATCAGGAACAGCAGAGGGCCTATGACACCACCTTGTGGAATGCTAGATATCACTTCTGTTCTACTCATACAAAGACAAAGATTTCTATTAAGACTGTAAATTACATGTTTTATCATCACAATAGTATATCTTGTTAATTTACATATATTACTTTACTTACTTAAATAATGATCATCCTATCATTTACAGGTGAACAGTGTGATTAGTTTTAATGAATGAAAGGCCTTATGTCATTTAATTAAATTTTGTATGAGTGAACATCTTCTATATGGTTGTAATTACAGCTCCATTAACTAACACCAATTAGAACATGAGCATATTTTGCTATGGCTGAAAAATCTTCATGTCATATTTCTATTGGGGATACAAACCATTTTTTGCTCGAAAACATAAAAATAGCACTTTCTTGGCAACTAGAAATATCGGAACTTTAATCGTTAAGTACTCCATAATTACAATAGTAAATTTATTCCTACCATGTGCCTGAAATTTGTATATTGTACAAATTGTGATGGTACATCAGCTTTTAATCCAACATGTTTCCTTCATTCTGCATATTGGTGAGCCCCAACATAAAAAAAATGTCTAAACAATAGCTAAATTAGTGCAAACTGCTAATTTGTTGAAAACAGATCTTTGGTATATTCAAATCCAGATAACCAGAAAAGGCAAAATCAATGCAGCAGTTCACATTGGTGTAAATTACTGATATTACACATATTCAGGAGAGCAGGGATGAGACTAGGAGAGGATACAGAATAAAAAATTGGTTGTGGTATTTCAAGGTCCATCTTAATCAGTTTCCCTATGAACAATATGTAGGGAACTGCAATAGAACTTTGTAACTGGGATCATTGCTCACAGTAGGACATGAAACTACATGATGTCAGAGGACCGAATAACATACAAACTAAATGGTGGATGTGTGCGGACATATAGTGTGGTTTGATGAGTCATGATTTTGCTCTTTTCAGGTAATACAAAATGCTGAGTGCCCAGGATTCACAATGAGTTGTGTAACTCACATTGTACTTCAGGACAGAGACAGTCTGTGACATTTTGGAATGTTTTTCATAGTATGAAATGGGTCCACTCATTCAGATCAGTGAAAATTAACAAGGATATTTACTTCAACACTCTCAGTGTCCCAAGTGTGCCCCCTTCTTCAGAATCTTCATAAAGAGCATTCTGTAGCCATGTTCACAAGGATGTATGCATAATTTCCTGGTTTTATGAACATTCAGGCACCAAGTCACAACTCAACTGGCAGCTAAGTTATCCAGATTCCATAGAAAATCTTTGGAACTGTTAGGAACAGTAGGTGAAATGTGACAATTTGCACCCTCATGGTCTGATTTCTCCGTGGTGTTTAATCATGAATGAGTTGCTTTATCTAGACATGAAATACCTGGAGTAATTTGAGGATATCTCACCAAACTGAGTCCAGTACACTGTATTAACATAACTCCTCCTAGAGGCGACTAATTTTTCTTCAGTACATTTATAAGCACAAGAGATGTAGTAATACTGTTTTGAGTACCTTGATACTTCATCCACTGTTTGGACTGTAATTTTTCGTAAAATAAAAACTTTTTGAAGCTGCAGTATGATGTCCAGCCATGACTGTGTACAGCGTAGTTTAAATTTATGGGCATCCAGAATTTTAAAATTTTTAGACTCCTCGTTCTTGGTCTGTAAATTACAATATAATTTATCAATTATTCATATGAAAAATGCTTTACATAAAAATGCTCTGTGAGAGAAAAGGTAAAAATAAAATTGTATATGATAACTTTACTGGTGTATACATTTCCTGAATAATGAAATAGAAGAATTAACTGACATAGTTTTAAACACCCAACAAAAACATAATGAGCTCTATATTTCCTTATGTAATGACACATAAAATATTTTATGAACACTAAAAAGAAATTGGAAGAGCAATACCTGTTGCTCTGAAACTGTATTCAGTTACAGACAGAGTAGATTAAATATATTTAATATAGGGTACACAACTGATGCAGTGTTTATAACATTATCTGTCTTAGACTGAAAATCTGAAGATTCCCACAAACTGGATAATAAGTAGTGATGCATATTGTATTCAAATATTTGTACTTGTGTATCACAAAAAATTATTGTTCTGTGGTAAATTAAATATTAATATCAAAATAGAGATTTAAAAATAGCGATAGGCAAGATATGGCTGCTATTGCTAATCTATGAAGTTGAGGCTGTTCATTTCCCTTCATTGAACTTTACTTAGTAAGTACAAATAATGCATCACATTTTAACAGTAGTTAATTATTAATTGTGGTTCTAGCATTTCCTTCCCTTTCTTGATCTATATCTTGACTTACACTATGTTCTTGGATTCATCCCTTCACAATGTACTCTACAGAAGATGATGAGCAAGTATGTGAAAGTATATAATTCTGCTTTAGAATAAATAAAATAAACACATAAATACACAAGTTGCTGAAGTGGCACCAAAGCAAAAGATTTGCAGCTGGTGAATGGTCTATCTGACAGGGGGCCCTAGTCACACGACATTTACATTTAACATATCATGAGAAGGAAAGTTTCTACTCACCATATAGTGGAGATGCTGAGTTGCAGATAGACCAAATGGCACGTATGTTATAGCAGGTTCCTAGGACCCTAGAATTATGCTGGAGGGGACCTAGGAACCTGCTACACCATACGTGCCATTTGGCTTCTCCCACCCAACACCAGTCCCTTGGAAGTGCAGAGATGGGAACTTGCACTCCAACACATCATTTCATCCCACCATCCCCCTGGACTGAACCTATGTTAACCAGCTTCACTCCCATTTACTCTTCAGTCTTCTCCTCTCTCCCTTTCCTCTTTAACCATTCACACATCTTTTCATCCTACATAGTTGTGTTTATCTTTGTACTATATACCTCTACTTCTGTATGCATCCTCTTTGGTTTGAAGCTGGCACAGTACTTACAGTAGAATATCTTTGGCTTCCCTCCAACAACCATGCCTTCATCCTTGCTACTCTCCCAGTTTACCTTTCCCCTGTTGCTTCATAACGTAGGTTGTGAGTAACTGAATCCACTTTCCCTTCTTCCCCTTTTTTCCCCTCTCTCCTCCCTAGCGAAGGAACAAAGTTCCAAAAGCTAGGAACGTAAATTTTCTGTTCTGCTTTGTGAATCTATCAGCTGTACTGAGCTGAGGTAAGTACTGGCCAGCCCCTCTATCTCTTTGTTAGTATTTGTTTCACATCTTTATATGAGATTTTCCACTAATTTATTTTACCTTATCTTTGTGGCAATGTATGTTGGCAGCAGTAGAATCGTTCAGCAGTCAGCTCCAAATGCAAGTTCTCTAAATTTTCTCAGTAGTGTTTCTCAAAATGAATGTTGTCTTCCCTCAAGGGATTTTCATTTGAGTTCCCAAAGCACCACCACAACACTTACATGTTGTTCAAAACTACTGGTAACACATCTAGCAGTCCATCTCTGAACTGCTTCGACATCTTCCTCCAGCCTAACCAGGTACGGATCCCAAACACTTGAGCAGTACTCAAAAATAGGTTACCTTTATGTGGTCTCCTTTACAGGTGAACCACATTTTCCTGAAATTCTTCCAGTAAACCATTCACCTTCCATACCACAGTTCTCACATGCTCATTCCATCTGATATCACTTTGCAACATAATGCCCAGATTTTTAAATAATCGAACTGTGTAAAGCAGTAAAGATTAAGTTTTGTACTTCTTACTCATTCACATTAATTTACATTTTTCCACATTTAGAGCTGGCTACCATCCAGCTACCATTCATCACACCAACTAGAAATTTTGTGTAAGTTGTCTTTTATCTTCCTGCAATCACCCAACTTTGACACCTTAGCATATACCACAGCATTATCAGCAAACAACCACAGATTGCTGATAACACTGTGCACCAAATCATTCATGTATACAGAGAACAACAGCTATCCTATCACACATCCCTTGGGCACTCCTGACAATAGCCTTGTCTCTGATGAACCTCACCATTGAGGATATCATACAGGATTTTATTACTTGAAAAATTTTTAAGCCACTCATGGATCTCTGTGTCAGATCCTTTCTTGAAATCCAGAAATATGGAATCTGCCCATTACCCCTCATCAATAGTTCACACTATGTCATTTGAGAAAAGGGCAAGCTTAGTTTCACATGAGTGGTGCTTTCTAAACCTATGCTGATCCATGGAGACAAGCTTCTCAGTCTCATGAAAGTTTATTATATTCGTACTAAGAATATGTTCAAGGATTGTGCAGCAAACTCATGTAAGGGATATTGGTCTGTAATTTTAAGGGTTCATTCTTTTATCCTTCTTGTATACTGGAAAAAACATAATTTTCTAGAACCATTCCTTTATCATACAGAAATGAGACATAGCCATTTGTGAGAAATGCTATTAGAGGTTTCTCTCCTTGCAGAATAAATAGAGCAGCTTAATCAATTAAAATAGCAAACAATCATAATGATGTTATCGATGCAAATCTGAAACTGTTACCTTTCATGACCTCCAGGGGGATGGTATCACATGAGCTTTAGGGCAGTGCCTTTTCCAGAGCTAGCATCCTGATCAGTGATCAATTTTGAAATTTGTTTCTGGATTAAAGCAAAACTCAGGAAACTAGTTAATGGTTGCATTTATTTATGTTTAAATTTTTTGTGACTGTATTGCGTCCTTAACTTTTTTAAGGGGTCTGTTTTATTTAAAAATGAAGTAAGGCCTGAAGGAAATTGCTTAAAGCTTAGTCATTAATAGGTCTTCAAGAATGTTGCAACTTTTAAAGAGCCACAGAATCTTGATCCAATCTACAGCAAAAATCAAATACATTCTGTTTGAACTAGATTATGACACACAGTGTACAGCATATGATTTCAAAATATACATCTTTATTTTGGAAGCTGTGATGGTGTTACCTGAATGGCAGCTGGAATAATTGTCCAAACATGGAAGACACAGTCAAGTTTAAATGACATATGGTCAGGGGCAGTGGAAAGGCATGGGAGGGGGGGCTATGGAGACTATATCCCCCCCTCCTCCCAAATGGAGTATCATATTACTCTGAAGAAAATGACTTCAGAAATCAGCAAATATATTACTCCAACAGTTTCAATCTCTTTTTTAATAATTATGTAGCAATATAGGTTTCAAAGATGTATTTCAAACACATTTTAACAAAAGAATAAGAGCGACAAATAGCTTACTATTTAAACCAATAAGTATCAATTAACTTAAAATGGGCGTCTTATTATTTATTAATACACATTTTTTACCCTGAACTCCAAAACAGTTACCAGAAACTACCTTAAGCCACAGCAAATTTTACCAATTTGTCAGTGGAGGACCTCAACTCTCCTTTTGTTAAAGAATATTCCATTCCCCCAAACTTCCTCCACCCCATTATCCCCCCAACCCCCTTGACCAACTTCTAGAATTGCCCCTGCATAAGGTAACCCTTCTTTTCCACTTCCGAATGTGTCAGACATGTGAAGGGGCACAAATACAATATAAATGTGACTAAAGTAAAGGAAAATGAGCACTGATATTTATCTGAAAGAAAATGAATTTAAAATCAAATATTAATGTTATTTTTTATTATAGTTTGCATGTAATAATTATTGGATTTGTAGATTACACAGGAATTTGAAATTTTTTAGACTAGATTTTCCAATGTGTGAAAAAAGTCTTACAGCTGAAGTGTAATGAGCAGCAAGTAAATTTATGACCATCTGTAAATTTTTGATCTAATCTTGCATTTTTGTGAGTGTAAATTCATTCAGTCTGTAGTGCAGTAGTTGCTCATTTGTCAGTAAATTTAGTAAGTCAGTCAGTCAAGCCTCAGCTCTCAGCTGAAACGCATCATCATTTGATCATTGTAACTCAAGTGATGAAACTTTAGGAAATTTCGAAATAGCTTTCTTGATGTCTTTAATGAAGCATTTCCACCTAGACTCTGCAGCAATAAAATCACAAATAAATTAAAATGGATTACCCAGGGCATGAATTTCCAGTGTAAGGAAAAGGCAACTGCACAGAGAATTAAAATACAATAGAGATACTGATTTCATTGAATATATTAGACTCTATAAAACCATATTTAAAATTATTGTCAAGGCAGCAAAACACCTGGCAAATAACAGGCTAATTTTAAATCATAAAAATAAAAGAAAGGCTTGTGGTCAGTTATTAAATCTGAGTTAGGTGTTGCTTCTGCAACCAACAAATTTTAAAAACTGACATTGAAGGAAATGCTATTGTAAGTCCAAGTCAAATACACGAGTACTTTAATGAAGTCTTTGTAAATGCAACAAAGTCTAATGCAGATGTAACAGATTATCACATCAAAGTAAATCCCTTTGGCCTAAGTGAGAAGTCTGAAAACTTTACAAAAATTTTAAAAGTTTCTGTGGAGGATGTAAAAGATACTATTCTAACCTTAAGAAATAAAAAATCTGCATATTGTGATGGCATATCCCCCAAAGTTATTAAAGTGGTGTACATAAAACTGCAAACACACTAGCTCAAATAATAGATCAATGTTCTGAAAAGGGCTGTTTCCCAGAGGTACTGAAATATGCTGAAGTCAAACCACTCTTTACGAATGGATCAAGAGAGATCACAGGAAATTATCATCTTATCTCAATTCTCCAAATCATATATAAAATATTTGAAAAACATGTTGTTGCCCAAATCCAAAACTTTACTGCATAATATTCTATCATTCTAATCAATCAATTTGGTTTTCAGCAGGGGTAAAACACCATAAATGCAGTGAACAGTTTCATTGAGACAATAAGTACAGCATTAGACAAGAGAAATAAGGTGTCAGGAATTTTCTGTGACCTCACAAAGGTGTTTGATTCTGTGAACCACACATTGCTTATTTACAAAGTTGAAAAGTATGGCGTTAGTGGCAGTGACCTCCAATGGCCTAAATCCTACTTATCAAACAGAAGAAAAGAATTAGTATCTGTTGAAATAGCGCTTATTGTTAGAAGTAGCCCAGGATGGTCCACAAGGCTCCATTTTAGACCCAATCCTATTTCTCTTCTATATTAATGGCTTACCATCAAATATCAGCTCCCCATCAGTTCTGTTCACAGATGATACTTCTGTCTTAGTTGAAAATCAGAAATCAGAAAAAATTCCCAAATCTGTGATCAGTAACCTCAGTACCTTACACACTGGTTTCAGCTAAATGGGTTGAATCTAAAGATATCTAAGACTCACATGATGCAATTCTAAACCAAACAGTCAAAATGTGAGTAGATTAATAATGTTCAAAACAAACAAGATGTAGGAGAAGTTGAGTCAGTCAAATTCTTTGAATTAAATCTGGATGAAAATTTTAGCTGGCAGGCACACATTGAATACCTAGCATACATACCGAGAAGCTTTGCATTTGCAGTGCAAATATTATCAACTGCAACTGACATGGACACATTAAAAGTAGCACACACAAGCTACTTTGATGCCATTATTAGACACGTTATTATTTTTTGGGGTAACTTGATAAAATTTAGTTGCAGATACTAAAAATACACGAAAAAATCATTTGAAATATATGCACTGAAAATCATAAAGAATCATGTGATCCATTATTTGGGAACTTAGATTATTAATTAGAAGCTAGATTAAGAAAAGGCAAACCTACATTTCAAGCATTTGTAGACTTGGAGAAGGCTTTTGACAATCTTGACGAATACTCTCTTTCAAATTCTGAAGGTGGCAGGGGGAAAATACAGGGAGCGAAAGGCTATTTACAATTTGTACAGAAACTAGATGGCAGTTATAAGAGTCGAGGAACATGAAAGGGAAGCAGTGGTTGAGAAGGGAGTGAGACAGGGTTGTAGCCTCTCCCCAATGTTGTTCAATCTGTATATTACGCAAGCAGTAAATGAAACAAAAGAAAAATTTGGAGTAGGTATTAAAATCTATGGAGAAACTTTGAAGTTTACTGATGACATTGTAAGTCTGTCAGAGACAGCAAAGGACTTGGAAGAGCAAGATGGCGACAAGGGTAGTGATGCATAGTGAACGAGTGAATAAAAGTTACTGTTCTGTCGTAAAAAAGGAATCCTGTGAAAACTGTAAAAGTGAAATCAAAACACTAAATGAACGCATTTCAAGTTTACAAAAAGTTGTAGATGTTCTAAGACGTGAGATTTCACATGTAACTAATGAAAAATGTGAGCTGAAGAAGTTGCGCCATCTTCTAAACGATAAAACAATTAAGCCATAAAACGGGAACTTGTTGAGTTATGAGAAGCGGAAAGGAAGTGATAGACAGGCATCAAAGGCAGTAAATGAAATTATAAAATACAGCTAAAAACAGGTATAGTGTTCTGTCGAATAGTAGTGATGCCTGCAATAAGGATAAGCAAAACGCTAGTGAAGTGATACAAGACAGTGAATCAACATCCGAGTGGATAAAAGTGTCGCTAAAAGGTAATCCCTTGTCCACTAAAAGAATAACAAACTCCATAAAATCTGTCACATTTTGCGATAAAAACAAATACGACGTTTTACAACAAAGTGAAAATACAAATAAACAAAAATCGACGTGTGTGACAAAGAAGAAAGAATCAAAAGTCGATGTCTTTGGAGACAGTCACGCCAAAGGAATTTCTCAAGAACTGCAAGTAAATATTAAATCAATGACAGTCACAGGCATGGTTAAACCAGGTGCTGGTTTCAAAGAAGTGACAAAAAACATTGTAAAATATAAATATGACAAGCAGGACAATGTTGTAATCTGCACTGGAGCTAAAGACATTTACGAAAACAATGCTATGAAAATGTATAAAGAGCTCTTGAGTGTTTTGCTAGTACTGTCAAATGCCGGCCAAAGTGGCCGTGAGGTTAAAGGCGCTGCAGTCTGGAACCGCAAGACCGCTACGGTCGCAGGTTCGAATCCTGCCTCGGGCATGGATGTTCGTGATGTCCTTAGGTTAGTTAGGTTTAACTAGTTCTAAGTTCTAGGGGACTAATAACCTCAGCAGTTGAGTCCCATAGTGCTCCGAGCCATTTGAACCAACTGTCAAATACAAACATTTTACTGGTGAATTTTCCCCGCAGGCATGATTTACCTGAATGGTCATGTGTGAATAAGGAAATTCACAGAATTAATGCGAAACTTAAAAGTAGTTGTAGGCTATTCAGCAATGTGAAATTAATTGACTCAAGCACACTTGATAGAGAATGTTTTACGAAACATGGGCTTCACCTTAACAGAAATGGGAAGGCCAGGTTAGGAAACTTAATAAGGGAAGCAATTAAATGCAATTACAAAGTGACAGCCACTGAACTGGCATAGTATAAATGGCCAATAGCAGAATCACCAGCACAAACAGCAGCAGCACGCAAATGGACCATCCAAAAAACAGTAGCAATAGAGGAACCTACTACTGAACCAACATTAGCAGCAGCAGAACTAACAACAGAAGCAGTAGTTACAGCATCAAAAACCAACCAACCAAAATCATTAGCAGTCACAGCAACATCAGAAGCAGAAGTTCCAACATCAATAACCTAGCAACCAGAATGACTGGTATTCACTGCAACAGCACACAGCGGCAGCAGTGTTAATAGGAGCAGTCATCACACCAGAAGAAGGCAGCCACCCTTGAGAAGCCAGGATTTTTGCTGGGGCAAAACAGTGAACAACAGCACATAACAGGGAAACAGGAAAACGTTTGCAAGCAGAGGAATCTACAACAAGGTATGAAATCTTGTAACAGTGTAAGAGAAAATGCATCAACAGAGTGTAAAGTCACAGGTCAGTCGGGTTGTTCAAATCAGCTAAGATTTATGAGTCTGAACATTCAGTGTCTTAAAAACAAATATCTTGAACTTGAGGTAGCAGCAAATAGTGACCATATTGATTGTTTATTTGTTATGGAACATTGGTGCAGGGACAGTGAACTAAACAGCATAAACGTAAGCCAATATAAACTTGCCAGTCAGTACTGTAGGCAAAATGCCAAAGGTGGTGGTGTATGCATTTATCTAAATCCCAAGCTTAAATTTAAGTTAAGATACGAGGCTAAACCATTTATCATAGAAAAGGATTTTGAGGCAGCAGCCATTCAGTTATATAGTTTACAGAAGAAAATAATTGTTGCAGCAATTTACAGATCACCATCTGGAGATACTGAAGTCTTTCTTAAGAATTTGGAAGAAATGCTCAACATTTTCTCAAATGAGAACTCTACCATAATTCTTTGTGGTGACTTTAATATTAATCTGTTGGTCCAGAGTCCAGTAAAAAACAAGTTTTTAGACATACTAAAAAGCTTGAACATGTTCCTCCACATATCAGCTCCCACTAGAACTATGGATTCCAGTGAAAGCCTAATAGATAACATCTTCTCAAATGTGGTCACACATGAAGTTGCAGTTACAAATGTGAATATAGAATTATAAACTTTAATCTCACTGCAACTCCCAAGGAGGAGGAAAATAAAAGGAGTACAAACAATTTTTCTCTACTGAAAATTGCAATTAGCTCAAAAATAATTTTAAAAAATGCAGGTTGGTCAGAGGTCTTGGCACAAAAAAATACAAATGATGCTTATAATATATTTGCTTCCAATTTTATGACATACTTTGAAATGTGTTTCCCAAAAAAGCTTTTGAGTTATAGATCATATGTTGAGTAGTACTTAAGATAAATAAATAAATTAGTGAAATCAAAGTGCAGTAGAAATTAGAAAATAAATGAAAAACTTAGTTTAGTTTAGAAGAATTACACACTGGCAAACAGTGGGCAGAGCAGCAGAGCAGAAGAGACAATGACCATGAGGCATCAAGGAATCACAAATTTAGCATTGGAGGGCAGCGTGGAGGGTAAAAATCGTAGAGGGAGACCAAGAGATGAATACACTAAGCAGATTCAGAAGGATGTAGGCTGCAGTAAGTACTGGGAGATGAAGAAGCACGACTCACGCCCGGTACTCACAGCTTTACTTCTGCCAGTACCTCGTCTCCTACCTTCCACACTTTACAGAAGCTCTCTCCATACAAATACTTTCAGAAACGACTTCCTGACACTTAAATCTATACTCGATGTTAACAAATTTTTCTTCTTCAGAAACGATTTCCTTGCCATTGCCAGTCTACATTTTATATCCTCTCTACTTCGACCATCTTCAGTTATTTTACTCCCTAAATAGCAAAACTCCTATACTACTTGAAGTGTCTCATTTCCTAATCTAATTCCCTCAGCATCAACCGATTTAATTTGACTACATTCCATTATCCTCGTTTTGCTTTTGTTGATGTTCATCTTATATCCTCCTTTCAAGACACTGTCCATTCCATTCAACAGCTCTTCCAAGTCCTTTGCTGTCTCTGACAGAATTACAATGTCATCGGCGAACCTCAAAGTTTTTACTTCTTCTCCATGAATTTTAATACCTACTCCGAATTTTTCTTTTGTTTCCTTTATTGCTTGCTCAATATACAGATTGAATAACACTGGGGAGAGGCTACAACCCTGTCTCACTCCCTTCTCAACCACTGCTTCCCTTTCATGCCCTTCGACTCTTATAACTACCATCTGGTTTCTGTACAAATTGTAAATAGCCTTTCGCTCCCTGTATTTTACCCCTGTTACCTTCAGAATTTGAAAGAGAGTATTCCAGTTGACATTGTCGAAAGCTTTTTCTAAGTCTACAAATGATAGAAACGTAGGTTTGCCTTTTCTTAATCTTTCTTCTAAGATAAGTCGTAAGGTTAGTATTGCCTCACGTGTTCCAACATTTCTATGGAATCCAAACTGATCTTCCCCGAGGTCCGCTTCTACCAGTTTTTCCATTCGTCTGTAAAGAATTCGCGTTAGTATTTTGCAGCTGTGACTTATTAAACTGATAGTTCAGTAATTTTCACATCTGTCAACACCTGCTTTCTTTGGGATTGGAATTATTATATTCTTCTTGAAGTCTGAGGGTATTTCGCCTGTGTCATACATCTTGCTCACCAGATGGTAGAGTTTTGTCATGACTGGCTCTCCCAAGGCCATCAGTAGTTCTAATGGAATGTTGTCTACTCCCGGGGCCTTGTTTCGACTCAGGTCTTTCAGTGCTCTGTCAAACTCTTCACGCAGTATCTTATCTCCCATTTCGTCTTCATCTACATTCTCTTCCATTTCCATAATATTGTCCTCAAGTACATTGCCCTCGTACAAACCCTCTATATACTCCTTCCACTTTTCTGCTTTCCCTTCTTTGCTTAGAACTGGGTTTCCATCTGAGCTCTTGACATTCATGCAGGTGGTTCTCTTTTATCCAAAGGTCTCTTTAATTTTCCTGTAGGCAGTATCTATTTTACCCCTAGTGAGAAAAACCTCTACATCCTTACATTTGTCCTCTAGCCTTCCCTGCTTAGCCATTTTGCACTTCCTGTTAATCTCATTTTTGAGATGTTTGTATTGCTTTTTGCCTGCTTCATTTACTGCATTTTTATATTTTCTCCTTTCATGAATTAAATTCAATATTTCTTCTGTTACCCAAGGATTTCTACTAGCCCTCGTCTTTTTACCTATTTTATCCTCTGCTGCCTTCACTACTTCATGTCTCAAAGCTACCCATTCTTCTTCTATTGTATTTCTTTCCCCCATTCTTGTCAATTGTTCCCTTATGCTCTCCCTGAAACTCACTACAACCTCTAGTACTTTCTGTTTATCCAGGTCCCATCTCCTTAAATTCCCACCTTTTTGCAGTTTCTTCAGTTTCAATCCGCAGTTCATAACCAATAGATTGTGGTCAGAATCCACATCTGCCCCTGGAAATGTCTTACAATTTAAAACCTGGTTCCTAAATCTCTGTCTTACCATTATATAATCTATCAGATACCTTTTAGTATCTCCAGGATTCTTCCAGGTATACAACTTTCTTTTATGATTCTTGAACCAAGTGTTAGTTATGATTAAGTTATGCTCTGTGCAAAATTCTACAAGGCGGCTTCCTCTTTCATTTCTTCCCCCCAATCCATATTCACCTACTATGTTTCCTTCTCTCCCTTTTCCTACTGACGAATTCCAGTCACCCATGACTATTAAATTTTCGTATCCCTTCACTACCTGGATAATTTCTTTTATCTCGTCATACATTCCATCTATTTCTTCATCATCTGCAGAGCTAGTTGGCATATAAACTTGTACTACTGTAGTGGGCGTGGGCTTCGTGTCTATCTTGGCCACAATAATGCGTTCATTCTGCTGTTTGTAGTAGCTAACCTGGACTCCTATTTTTTTATTCATTATTAAACCTACTCCTGCATTACCCCTATTTGATTTTGTATTTATAACCCTGTATTCACCTGACCAAAAGTCTTGTTACTCCTGCCACCGAACTTCACTAATTCCCACTATATCTAATTCTAACCTATCCATTTCCCTTTTTAAATTTTCTAACCTACCTGCCCGATTAAGGGATCTGACATTCCACGTTCCGATCCGCAGAACGACAGTTTTCTTTCTCCTGATAACGACATGCTCCTGAGTAGTCCCTGCCCGGAGATCCGAATGGGGGACTATTTTACGTCCGGAATATTTTACCCAAGAGGACGCCATCATCATTTAATAATACAGTAAAGCTGTAAACTCATATCTGAACCAAAACAAATTGAAATAGGTGTTCCACAGGGCCCATTGTTATTTCTAATTTATATCAAATATATACAGGCTACAGACTGCTCAGCCAAAATTCTACTATTTGCAGATGACACAAGTATCATAATTACTAATATAAAAGAATCATTGTGAACTACAGCAGAAAAAATGCTCTCATACATACAGTCATGGTTTTATTCAAATAAGCTGACATTAAATACAAAGAAAACAAACTTTATACAGTATGGAAGAAAGTGTCAAGGGGAAAATATCTGCCTTATGCTGGATAGCAAACAAATAGAAAAAGTGTGCACCACAAAGTTTCTGGGAATGTGAATTTACCAAGATTTAAACTGGAATGAACACAGTGTATATCTTACTCAGAAACTTAGCTCAGCATGTTTCGCCTTAAGGATAATATCCAAAGTATGTAGCAAAGAATGTATTAGAGTGGTGTACTTTAGTTATTTCCAATCGGTTGCAAGGTATGGTATAAGTTTTTGGAGAAAAACCAGGTCAAGACTAAATGACATTTTTATTATGCAAAAAAGAGCTATTCATATGATGACACACAGCCCACCACAAACTCACTGTAGACCCTTATTCAAACAACTAAAGATACTTACAATACCATCAATTTATATTTTTAAATGCCTGGAAATGATCAGTAAAAATAACTGCAATCTCCAAACCAACTCAAGCTACCATGATCACAATACAAGGCATTGTAAAGACTTCCACATTCCCTATGTAGCAAAAACCAGAAGTCAGAAACATGTTAGTCATTTAGGAATAAAGCTTTTAAATGCACTTCCATCTCAAATTAAAGAATTGAAAGGCAAAAATAATTTCAAGCGTGAAGTAAAAAAATACTTCATGGAAAATGCTACTACAGTCTAAATGAATACCTGTCTCAGAGTGTGGATTGAAACCTGTACTTACTTTTTAAAAAAATTCAAACTAATTTAATTATGTTTTCAACTTTGTAATTTTGGTACTTAGGAAACATCTGTTAAATATCTGTAATACGTTTTGTGTATAAGGCATAGCTCATGATCTATAATTGTTTATCATGAGCATGTACTTTTGTTTTTGGGTAATAAGTTCTTGTTCACTACTTATGTACTATGTGTATGTAATTTGTTTGCTGTTGGTATATGTTTGTCAATTTATTATGTGTATGTGTTGTTATGTGTTACGTGTAATCAAATGACAAATTCTATATCACATGTGTGATCTATTGGATGCTAAATAAATAAATAAATAAATAAAATAATGAACGGAATAGACAGTGTCTTGAAGGGAGGATATAAGATAAACATCAACAAAAGCAAAATAAGGATAATGGAATGTAGTTGAATTAAGTCAGGTGATGCTGAGGGAATTAGATTAGGAAATGAGACACTTAAAGTAGTAAAGGAGTTTTGCTATTTGGGGAGCAAAATAACTGATGATGGTCAAAGTAGAGAGGATATAAAATGTAGACTGGCAATGGCAAGGAAAGCGTTTCTGAAGAAGAGGAATTTGTTAACATTGAGTATAGATTTAAGTGTCAGGAAGTCGTTTCTCAAAGTATTTGTATGGAGTGTAGCCATGTATGGAAGTGAAACAAGGACGATAAATAGTTTGGACAAGAAGAGAATAGAAGCTTTCGAAATGTGGTGCTACAGAAGAATGCTGAAGATTTGATGGGTAGATCACATAACTAATGAGGAGGTATTGAATAGGATTGGGGAGAGGAGGAGTTTGTGGCACAACTTGACTAGAAGAAGGGATCGGTTGGTAGGACATGTTCTGAGGCATCAAGGGATCACCAATTTAGTATTGGAGGGCAGCATGGAGGGTAAAAATCGTAGAGGGAGACCAAGAGATGAATACACTAAGCAGATTCAGAAGGATGTAGGCTGCAGTACATACTGGGAGATGAAGAAGCTTGCACAGGATAGAGTAGCATGGAGAGCTGCATCAAACCAGTCTCAGGACTGAAGACCACAACAACAACAAATTATTAACTCTGCTAACCCTATACATTTATAAGATTATTATATTTTTGAACACCAGACATGATTTCTACATCTACATCTACATGGATACTCTGAAAATCACATTTAAGTGCCTGGCAGAGGGTTCATTGAACCACCTTCACAATTCTCTATCTTTCCAATCTTGTATAGCACGCTCCGATTTTCCTTATTTTATCATGGTGATTGTTCCACCCTATTTAGGTCGGTGTCAACAAAATATTTTCACATTCAGAGGAGAAAGTTGGTGATTGGAATTTTGTGAGAAAATTCCATCGCAACGAAAAATGCCTTTCTTTTAATGATTTCCAGCTCAAATCCTGTGTCATTTCTGTGACACTTTCTCCCATATTTCACGATAATACAAAACGTGCTGCACTTCTTTGAACTTTTTTGATGTATCCCACACCATGCTGCAGTATTCTAAAAGAGGATGGACAAGTGTAGAGTACGCAGTCTCCTTAGTAGGTCTGTTACATTTTCTAAGTGTCCTGCCAATAAAACGCAGCCCTTGGTTAGCCTTCCCCACAACATTTTCTATGTGTTTTCTTCCAATTTAAGTTGTTTGTAATTGTAATACCTAGGTATTTAGTTGAATTTACAGCTTTTTAGATTACACTGATTTATCGCGTAACCGAAGTTTAAAGAGTTCCTTTTAGCACTCATGTGGATGACCTCACATTTTTCGTTATGTAGGGTCAACTGCCACATTTCACACCATTCAGATATTTTCTCTAAATCGTTTTTCAGTTGTTTTTTTTATCTTCTGATGACTTTATTAGTCGATAAACAACAGTGTCATCTGCAAACAACCAAAGCTGGTTGCTCAGATTGTCTTCCAAATCGTTTATATAGATAAGGAACAGCAAAGGGCCTATAACACTGCCTTGGGGAATGCCAGAAATCACTTCTGTTTTACTCAATGACTTTCCATCAATTACTATGAACTGTGACCTCTCTGACAGGAAATCGCAAATCCAGTCACAAACTGAGACAATATTCCATAAGCACACAATTTCACTACGAGCTACTTGTGTGGTACAGTGTCAAAAGCCTTCTGGAAATCCAGGAACACAGAATCAATCTGAAATCCCTTGTCAATAGCACTCAGCACTTTATGTGAATAAAGAGCTACCTGTGTTTCACAGGAATAATGTTCTCTAAACCCATGTTGACTGTGTGTTAATAGACCATTTCCTTCGAGGTAATTCATAATGTTCGAACACAATATACATTCTAAAATCCTGATGCATATTGACGTTAATGATATGGGCCTGTAATTTAGTGGATTACTCCTACTAACTTTCTTGAATATTGGTGTGACCTGTGCAACTTTCCAGTCTTTAGGTACGGATCTTAGCGAACGGTTGTATATGATTGTTAAGTATGGAACTAATGCATCAGCATACTCCGAAAGGAACATAATTGGTATACAGTCTGGACCAGAAGACTTTCTTTTATTAAGTGATTTGAGTTGTTTCTATTTACTTCTACATTACTCATGTTGGCAGCTGTTCTCAATTCGAATTCTGGAATATTTAATTTGTCTTCTATTGCGAAGAAGGCATTATGGAAGGCTGTGTTTAGTAACTCTGCTTTGGCAGCACTGTCTCTGATAGTATCTCCATCGCTACTGCGCAGAGAAGACATTTATTGTTTCTTGCCGCTAACGTAGTTCACATACAACCAGAATCTCTTTGGATTTTCAGCCAGGTTTGGAGACAAAGTTTCATTGTGGAAACTGTTATAGGCATCTCGCATTGAACTACGCACTAAATTTTGAGCTTCTGTAAAGGATTGCCAGTCTTGGGGATTTTGTGTCTGTTTAAATTTGGAATGTTTGTTATATTGTTTCTGCAACAGTGTTCTAACCTGTTTTGTGTACCAAGGAGGATCAGCTCCATCGTTTGGTAATTTATTTGATACAAATCTCTCAATTTCTGCTGATACTATTTCTTTGAATTTAAGCCACATCTGGTCTACACTTATATTATTAATTTGGAGTGAGTGGAGACTGTCTCTCAGGAATGTGTCAAGTGAATTTTTATCCGCTTTTTTGAATAGGAATATTTTTTGTTTATTTTTTCGAGGATTTGGGGATTACAATATTCAGTCTTGCTACGACAACCCTGTGTTCACTAATTCCTGTATCTGTTTTGATGTTCGTTATTAACTCAGGATTATTTGTTGCTAAGAGGTCAAGTGAGTTTTCACAACTGTTTACTATTTGCGTGGGCTCATGAACTAACTGCTCGAAATAATTTTCAGAGTATGAGTTTAGCACAATTTTGGATGATATTTTATGCATACCTCCAGAATGAAACATGTATTTTCGCCAACATATCGAGGGTAAATTAAAGTCATCACCAATTATTATCATATGAGTTGGGTACATGTTTGAAATCAAACTCAAATTTTCTTTGAACCTTTCAGCAACTGTTTATTTGAGGGAAATCATTTTGTCCATTTACATGATACTAGAAACAAAGAAAATTTCATGCTCCCCACCCACTTTCTCAGACTGTATGCCCAGGCACCTCATAATTGGGACTGAAAATTTGTCATAAATTGAAAGGGAACAAGTTAATGCAGATGAATTTCGGTCCACTTAAAGGAAAGCTCTATGAGGCACATGTAGCAATGCAAGGGGCACCAAATTTGTTATAAAAGTCAGTAAATTACTCAACGGACCATATATTTCAGAACAGGTATTTCGTTCATTCCAAGCAAGTGTCATTTCATGACATCATCATTGAGATGAGTTGACTGTAATCTGAATGTGTTTTAGCAAACCAATAATTTGTCTCAGGTGATGAAGTTTTATTGATTATGAAATACAAGTTTGTGAAGTTTATTCAGAATTGGAAATGTTTAATTAGTAATTAAATGCCATAATTTATTTGTTTAATATGAAGGTGTTTTGAATTTTGTATGCTTAAAAAAAGTGTGAATTTATGTGCAGCTTTTATTCTGAGATGAGTTATCACTGAGAGTGCTAAAAGTGTGCGCGTGCAGTTTGTTGACCTATGTGGTTAATTTTATTTTATGATCTTGAGCCAAATGGAGAGTAAATCTTGTTTCATTTAAACTTTACGTGAGATAGACATACCACGTTACTACAAAAGAGTCGTTTAGCCCATTAGGGTGCTCAGTTTGAAATACATTACATGTCAGTGCACGATTGAGTTGTCTAGTAAATTGTGTACAATAGTTGCAGATAAGTTTGGACTTATTGCACAAAGTTGGAAATGAATTTTGAGACAAGTGGTAATTTTGAAAAAGAAGAAGAAGAAGAAGAAGAAGAGAGACACAGAGAGAGAGAACTGAAAGTTTATTCAAAACATCAAGGTCCAGTTTTAATTGAGACATGTATCACCTTGTTGATTACATTGCCTAGAAACACTGCAAAGCAGCTTATTTAATTCATTAGAACAATTTGTGATGTAGTAAGATCCATTACACACACAAAATGTTACATGAAGTTTGCTGACCACATGAGAGTATGAGAGTGTTTTTCTTTCCATAAATGCCAATAAACTGGCAGTTTCAAAAGTTAAATTATTAACTGTTGTGTAACTTCATTGATTGTCCTACACCACAACAGAACTTGTTGTATCATGTCCCTTCACAAGAGCTCTCAAGAAGCCGGGATATACAAGAAGTAGAAAAAGACTACAGAAGAGGCATTGATATACACTGAAACTGAAATGTTATTACTCAGTGGATGAATTCATGCAGAACAAACTGGAAATTTGAGCTGGACACAATGTGTTACATATTCCAAGAAATATCCTTACTCTGTTATTATTCATTTTAGTGCTGTTATTTATTAGTGTAAAAATTGTTGTAACTGTGTTATAATTTTTTGACATGTGTCCTGTATACAAACCAAATGGATTGCAAATTTACATCATGAGAGGAATAAAACACAATTTCACATTTCCATCTACAGAGTGGCAAGTTAAGTGTTTTTCTTTTCTTATACTTTCCACCTAGTACATTTCTTAGATTTTTTGCATGTTTTCTACTTAAGGCTTGTAAGCTTGCACATTGTAAGTGTAAATTCAGGCAGTCTGTTGCGTAGTTTTCATTTCTTCTGAACAGCTAGCTACATATCTCATTGAGTCATCTGTATCCACTGGTGATGCATCAGGACGGTAGCAATTTGTATTTGCAGAATTCTGTCAGCTTTTACAATTTAGTTTTTCAGTTAGTCTTGCTAGGATGGGTAGGATGCGTGCATGCTGCGTGTGGATGCAGGAGGAAATAACTGCAGTTTCCAAAGAGCTGAGTGTACATTTGGCTATGGTCAGTCACTTTTAGGATGCTGCCCCAGGTTGCAGTAATGATGTAGAATCTGGCACGTCACATGGGACACATCAGATGACATTTGCTTCATCTGTAGGCTCTGCTGCTGAGGCACCTCTAAGTGTATACAGTGCTGTGGATCTGCCTTCATAGCAGAGTGAATGGTGTGTGGTAATGCATTCGTGTCACTCGAGACAGAGGGCCAATGTGGAGACTGGCCATCTGGCCTTGCCCATCCAACCTGTGAGTGGACAGGTGGTCGCTCCTTCAGCAGGGTCCGAGTAGGCACACGGAAGGAGGGGTTTACTAGTTATTGAAAGCTTCAACATTAGGCACTTTATGGAGCCCGTTTGGAAGATGGGGTTCAGAACTGGAAGAAAGCAAATGTAAACTCAGTGTGTCTGCCAGGGACCTCATAATAAATGTGGAGGCAGCCTTGCATGCAGCTGACAAGCATCCAGGGTGCAGTCATCTGCAAGTTGTGATGCATGTCAGCACCATTAACACCTCTCATGTGGGTTCTGTGGTCATCCTCAGTTCATACATGCAGGTGGCAGAAGTGGCTGTTGGCTGCAATGGGAAGTGGCTGAAACATGAAGTGGAGAGCTTTGAGATACTTTGTGAGAAATGGAATGTATGTTGGAAAGACAAATTAGAGGCCATAGGAGGGGGAGTGTTCATTGCAGTGGACAAAAATGTTGTCTCTATTGAGGCCAAAGTTGAGCTTGGCAGAGAAGTTATCTGGATGGGTATATAAGGTTTAGGTGAAACCAAGTTAATTGTTAGATCCTTTTACCAGCCACTTGCTTCTTCTGTAACATGTCTAGAGTCATTCAAGAAAATACCGAGATCATGCAACCTCCGTTGGAGATGACTTTAACCTAATGAGTATAGACTGGGATGTGTATGGATTGATTGCATGGGGCATGGACAGACAGTCATGCAAAGTACTTTTGAACACATTTTCTGAAAACTGTATTGAACAGCCCATACAAAACAGAAATTTTTTAGAACTTATAGCTACAGTTATGCTGGATCTTATCAATAATATCAGTATAGAAATGCAGATTAGTGATCATGATGTCATTACAGCAACTATGGTTACAAAGTTAAGAAGGCTGGCAGAATCTTTCTGCCAGAAAGGGCAGATAAGCAGTTAAGACAGTGAACTGACATCACTTAGCTCCAATAAGATGGATGGAGAGGAATTATGGGCAAAGTTTATGCAGATTACAAATCATGGTCTGGAGAATTATGTGCCTAGAAATTGGATTAAAGATGGAAAAGACCAACCACAGTTCAATAAAGAGGTTCAGAAAATGCTGAGTGAATGGAAGCTATTGCACTCTTGGTTCAAGAGAGCACATACCAAGTGACAAGCAAAGCTTAGTAGAGATTTGTGTATCTGTGAAAAGATCCATGAATTGAGCATACAACAACTACCAACATCATAGCTTAGCAAAATATCTGACAGCGAACCCAAGAAAATTGTGTTCCTATTTGAAATCACTAAGTGGGCCTAAGGCATCCACACAGTCACTTGTTGATCAGTCTGGTTTGGCAGTTGAAGACAACAAAATGAAATCTGAAGTTTTAAATTTCTCCTTCAATAAATTGTTCATGTAGGAGAATCAATCAAACATACTGTCATTTGGAGGACATAGTAATCAGCATCTATGATGTAGAGAAAAAACTGAAAGAGGTGAAAACAAATAAGTCACCAAGTCCAGATGGAATCCCAAATCAGTTTTTCAAAGAGTACTCTACACTGGTCTTTTACCTAGCTTGCACTTATCTCTCACCCAGTGTAAAGATCAAGCAACTGGAAAAAAGTGCAGGTGACTTCTGTATACAAGAAAAGTACAGACCTGCAAAATTACAGACCAAAATCCCTAACATCATTTTGTTGCAGAATACTTGAACACATTCTCTGTTCAGATATAATAAATTTTATTGAGACCAATAATCTTGTGTCCATGAGTCAGCATGGTATTAGAAATCATCATTCATGCAAATCTCAGCTTGCCCTTTCCTCACATGATACACAGCTAACGATGGATGGAGGTCAACAGGGAGATATCATCTTTCTAGATTTCCTGTTTGACACAGCCTTTCATTTAAATATCTGGTCATAACATTGGAAAGTGATATGAAAAGAAATGAGCATGTAAGGCTTGTGATAGGGAAGGCAAATAGTTAACTTCAGTTTATTTGGAGAATTCTAGGAAAGTGTAGTCCATCCATAAAGGAGACAGTACACAAGATGCTAGTGTGACCTATTCTTGAATACTGTTTGTGTGTTTAGGATCTGTACCAGGTTGGATTAAAGGAAGACAATGAACCAATTCAGGGGCAGGCTGCTAGATTGTTACTGGTAGGTTCAAATAGCACGCAAGTGTTATAAACATTCTTTCAGAACTCAAATAGGAATCCCTGGAAGGAAGGCAATCTTCTTTTTGAAGAAAACTACGGAGAAAATTTAGAGAACTAGATGACTGCAGATAGATTCTACTGCCTCCAACATACAGTGTGCATAAGGACCATGAAGCAAGAAATTAGGACTCACATTGAGGCATACAGACAGTTGTTCCTTTGCTCTTTTTGTGAGTGGAACAGGAAAGGAAATGACTAGTAGTGGTATGGAGAGCCCTCCTTCACATGCCACGTGGTAGATTGTGGGGTATCTACATAGATGCAGATGAGCAAGAAAATTTTATTACTTAAATTTTACATAGAGGCCATGTTTTTGTCCACTACCTTTCTACTGATACGACCACATGAACTGGTTCACTCCAGAAAAGCAATTCCTCATCCAAAAGCCACCAAAGCTGATCAGATCATACCACAGGATCACCTGACTTGTGAGATTGAGGGTTCTTTGAACCATGACCACAAAACAGCAATGCAGTAATGTGATGAACATAAGTAAGCAGACTTCCTGGCTGATTACTTTGATCTTACACCAGTGGAATGCGACATTCCAACTTCCATTTCCAAGTACATGCAGCACATGGTGTCACATGAATCAATGAATGTTTGACGTCAAATTACAAAATATGTACTCACACAGATTGAACATCTGACCTCTTCACATGCATCCATAACACATGATGCACACAAGTAGCCTCTGACTTCCAGAATGAGATTTTCACTCTGCAGCGGAGTGTGTGCTGATATGAAACTTCCTGGCAGATTAAAACTGTGTGCCCAACCGAGACTCGAACTCGGGACCTTTGCCTTTCACGGGCAAGTGCTCTACCATCTGAGCTACTGAAGCATGACTCATGCCCGGTACTTACAGCTTTACTTCTGCCAGTACCTCGTCTCCTACCTTCCAAACTTTACAGAAGCTCTCCTGCGAACCTTGCAGAACTAGCATTCCTGAAAGAAAGGGTACTGCGGAGACATGGCTTAGCCACAGCCTAGGGGATGTTTCCAGAATAAGATTTTCACTCTGCAGCAGAGTGTGCACTGATATTAAAGTTCCTTCAGGAGTGCTAGTTCTGCAAGGTTCGAAGGAGAGCTTCTGTAAAGTTGGTTTAAGTGTCAGGAAGTCGTTTCTGAAAGTATTTGTATGGAGTGTAGCCATGTATGGAAGTGAAACATGGACGACAACTAGTTTGGACAAGAAGAGAATAGAAGCTTTCGAAATGTGGTGCTACAGAAGAATGTTGAAGATTGGATGGGTAGATCATATAACTAATGAGGAGGTATTGAATAGAATTGGGGAGAAGAGGAGTTTGTGGCACAACTTGACTAGAAGAAGGGATCGGTTGATAGGACATGTTCTGAGGCATCAAGGGATTTACCAATTTAGTATTGGAGGGCAGTGTGGAGGGTAAAAATTGTAGAGGGAGACCAAGAGATGAATACATTAAGCAGATTCAGAAGGATGTAGGTTGCAGTAGGTACTGGGAGATGAAGAAGCTTGCACAGGATAGAGTAGCATGGAGAGCTGCATCAAACCAGTCTCAGGACTGAAGACCTCAACAACAACAATTCTTCTGTTTGCACTTATGTATATCTTTGTGTGTGTGTAGATGTGTATTTGTGTATCCTAATTCTTCGGCCTTCTTATATGAAATAAGTTCAAGGTTATGGGAATCCACAGAAAATAAGGATTTCAGTGATAGAAGTATATGCATATGGAAAGAGGGAAAGATACACTGGTACTCACATAAGAAGTAAGTTAAGGAAAAAGTAGAACTGGTTGCTAAGATTGAAGAAGAGAACGAAGATAGCCCCAAAGACAAGAAAATCCTTCCCACCCCCAGCCAGAGCACGTATGATGTTAAACGTTTCTTGCAGAACGGATATTTTCACCTTCACCTTTGAAGCCCCCGAAGTAAAATCTTAACAACACCTATGGAACAGCAAATGCTGTAGAATATGTGAGGGTTGTCTGAAAAGTGGGGTGTGTAATTAGTGTTAGTCATGCTTGTTCTTACACTACCCACCCCATCCAAAAGTGATACAAACCCTCCCATTTACATTAGTCTCACAAAAGGTATAAAATTGTCCAATAAAAATAGAAAATTATACACTACAATAACATATTTGCTTCATTATTTACTTTACACTATATTTGATATACATATAAAGTACTCCAGTCAGTTTATGACATCTAGACATCACTTTGTTTGAATAGTACCTTGATATTATCTCTATACTAGTACTATATTCTATTCATTTCATTTCATGTCTAGAGATCATGGTTTATCTGTGATTCTCTTAAATTTGTCCTAGTCTTGTAGTCATATCCAGTTTCCTACATACTAAAATTATAGGATAGTTTAAGAATTCAAGGATAGATTACAGAATAGTTGAAGAATTGAAGGGAATTTGCTGTAGGAAAACTAAGTTTGAAGAAACACCGAAAACAACTAGGGATCCGATGGTTGTCACTCTGCCTGTTAACACAGAACCTTAATGTCCCTGGGAGATATACAATATTATGTCTTTTATAGTGTATTTTTCTTTTTCTGATCATGTTAGAGGATCTACTAAAACTAAGGATTTGGGATGTATGACCGTTTGCACTCGGCAAGGTCCCTTATACTTTTGAAAAAATTTATGTGTTTCTTTCTTCTGGGCAGAGCTCTGAAGATGCTTTTTTACTAGACTGGATCATCAATGTTATACTTAGGTTCAATAGCCTTCTTGTTATATTTACTCACTCATTGCTGTGCTCTTTCAACAAAGTTCTTAGGAACTATTGTTTGATTAAGTTGGTAATCACCAGTAGGTTGTTCCGACCAAGCGAAACATTTAGTAAGGTGTTCTCCCCCAAAAGGTTTACCTATTACTTCCAAAGGTGTTAATCCAGTTGATAAATGTGGCAATTCATTTAAAATAAGCTCAAAGTCTTTAACTTTCATTGAACATGACGTATGTTTTTCATGGCAGTATGTACGGCATAAATTCCCAACTTCTTTCATAACCCTTTCACATGGGTTAGAGGATCGATTATAGCTGGAAATTAATACCTCATGAATATCTTCCCACACTAAGAATTCTTTGAAGTAACTACTAACAAATTGTGGTCCATTATCAGAAAGGAATCATTTTGGTTTTGCCCACCTTGAGAAAGTATTGTTGCAAACAGTGTATCACTGTTAGTGGATTTGCTTTCTTAATAGGATACAACTTAACATGAATAGCGCATATCACAATTTGGCCCAATTTCTGCACGAAACTTTGAAAAAAATTTTTGTTTTCGAAAATAATTATTCCGTTCCCAACAGCTACATTTTGGTCCAAAATATTAAAAACTTGGTATGCAGTTCAGACACCAAAGTCTTTTCCTTAGATATTAAATATCTTTATACCAATGTCCCAGTACATGAATCACTCATCATTGCGGAAGAAAATTTATGTCAATTTAAAAAAGAACTATCAGATGCACAGATTACTGATTGTATCAATCTCATTAATGTCGTTGTCAAGTACAACTACTTTGAATTCAACAGACAACTGTACCAGAAATCTCATGGGCTCACTATGGGCAACCCTTTAGCTGGTATCCTTGCCGACATCTTTATCAATTCCTTGGAAAAAAAGCTGTTTAACCATTTCTCAGCCACTTCACTAGGTATCCTTTCTTACACAAGATACATTGATGATATTCTAGTCATCTACAACAGACCCGCCGATAGCATTGATCATATATTTAAACTTTTTAACGACTTCTATGAAAAAATTTCTTTCACAATAGAACATGAAAACGAAAACCGCAAATTACATTATTTAGACTTGACACTTACAATAGAAGACAACCACATCACTTTCAATATTTTTCAAAAAGAAACGTATACTGAACTAATCGTGTCTGCTTCCTCTTTTCATCCACAGTCTCAAAACATGGCCTTTTTTCACTCTGCCGTCCACAGAGCCACCTCTATACCACTTTCAACAGAAAAGTTTAATGAGGAGATTAATTTACTTAAAACCAAACAGTCAATAATGAATATACGCCTAACATAGTGGATGTTTCCTCAAAAAGAAAACTGCAAGAACTACTACGCTCAACACCTCACACGCTGAAGTTAATCCAAAAACATGTTTTTCTATTCCTTTCGTAGGACCTATCAGATTCAGCACATGCTTTGCAACAAATACAACTGCAATGTTGCGTTCTCTACTAATAACAATCTGAAGAGAAACTTCATTCACAATTTGAAATTCATTCGCTCCCCTACAGAAAGTTCTGGCATTTATAAGATCATCTGTGATACCTGTTCTTCCTATTATATAGGGCAAACTGGACGTGCTTTCACCATCAGATATAAAGAACATCTTTTGAGAAAAAATGGCACCAGTCCCCTAAATTCATCCTTTGCCAATCATCTCTTAATTAATGGACATGTGCCTAAAGCCATTGGCGGTAGCAATATTCTGCATAGCAAAAAGAAGGGACGTAGGTTACATGTTTTAGAGGGATTGGAGATTTTCAAACATCTATCTCGTCATGATAGCCTCATTCTCAATGAACAGCTGCAGCTGTGAAATAAAACCTCTTTTGACTCTATAAAGCAGCTGCTTGATCTTTGATTCAGATTTCCTTACGCAGTTTGCCGAAACGTTATTTTCCTGTTACATCTTTGCTGTTTTCTTGTATGTCATAACTGACATTTTCTTATGGTACAGAATGTATCTCTGTTTAAAGCAGATAAATATGTAACTTCATCTTATTATTATTAGTGCTTATGTTATGCCTGAATTAGCTTCATTACAATTTCATGAGTCTAATTTTGAATGCACAGTAGCCTAGTTGTTTCTGTGGCTACTAGATGGCACTCATAGCAACACCATGTTTACTTGCCCACACTTTATAACGTGGGCACCTCAGTTTTGTTGCAACACATGTTCACTCAGGTACGAGCAGCCCTTCACTCTATGAGAACAAAAATGTACACCACTCCTTCTTTTGCTTTTGGAATTGGTCCAAAGAACTCCACTGCTGTAAGATCATGTAATGCCTTAGGGATGTTTGGAAACATTTTGTATCTAACATGAGTGTTACTATCTTTTACTTTCTGACAGGTTTCACAAGTTCTAATTAAAGATGTTACCTTATGTCCCAACATTTTAAAATAATAGAACTTGTCATTGGGCTATACACTTTTTTTATTCCAAAGTGTGCATACCCTGTATGGACATACCACACAATTTCGTCCTCCATCAACTTCAGGATGCATAAACGCCACCGTGGAGATGTTATACTGTCTCTCCAAAGTAACTTTTGCCCTATAATTTTCCATTTCTCTGCTTGATTAGGAGGTAAAGATTTTCTGTTACACATTGCATATATTTCTGTAAAGCAGGAATTATGAAGGATATTCTCAGTTATTGTTTGAGCTATTTCTTGTACCCTGTTGTGCGGATATTCTATTGTCATAAAATTAATCACAAAAATTACTCCAGGTCCTTCTGTATGTTTTAAGTCTTTCATATGTACAGGTAATCTAGACAGAGTGTCAGGTACAATATTTTTCAGAACTTTTTCCATACTAAATTTTAATGTCATATTCCTGTAGGAAGAACGTCCATTGCATTAATCTACTATGTAATAAGGGACTACTCATTAAAAAAGATAGAGCTTGATGATCCATATATACATGGATCTCTGACCCCATACTAATGTTTGGAATTTTTGGATACTCCATACTACCACTAATAGTTCTTTCTCTGTACTGTACAGTTCAATTCATGTTTGTTAAGACTTCGGCTAGCAAAAGCTATAGATCTGCGATTTGTACTTTCCAGACACCATTCTCCTTGTAAAAGTTCTGCTGCTATACCATAGTTGGACGCATCTGTTGAAATTTTAAATGGCTCGCCCATAACTGGTTGGTGGAGTATAGGTGATTCTACCAGTGCTTTTTTCACATTTTTCAAATGCATCATTATCCTCTTGGTCCCACCTCCATTCAGTTCATCACTTCATCTGTGTTATGTTCATATCTGACCATTCCAATAAATCCCTTCATTTGTCTTATGTTTCTGGGTGTGGACACTCCTTAATGGCCTTTATATGTTCTGCATCCCCCCTATGAACCATGCACCTTGCCGTTGGTGGGGAGGCTTGCTTGCCTCAGTGATACAGATGGCCGCACTGTAGGTGCAACCACAACGGAGGGGTATCTGTTGAGAGGCCAGACAAACATGTGGTTCCTGAAGAGGGGCAGCAGCCTTTTCAGTAGTTGCAGGGGCAACAGTCTGGATGATTGACTCATCTGGCCTTGACACACTAACCAAAACGGCCTTGCTGTGCTGGTACTGCGAACGGCTAAAAGCAAGGGGAAACTACAGCTGTAATTTTTCCCAAGAGCATGCAGCTTTACTGTATGGTTAAACGATGATTGTGTCCTCTTGGGTAAAACATTCCGGAGGTAAAATAGTCCCCAATTCGAATCTCCGGGCGGGGACTACTCAAGAGGACGTCGCTATCAGAAGAAAGAAAACTGGCGTTCTAAGGATCGTAGTGTGGAATGTCAGATCCCTTAACCGGGCAGGTAGGTTAGTAAATTTAAAAAGGGAAATGGATAGGTTAAAGTTACATATAGTGCGAATTAGTGAAGTTCGGTGGCAGGAGGAACAAGACTTTTGGTCAGGTGAATACAGGGTTATAAATACAAAAAATGAAATAGGGGTAATGCAGAAGTAGGTTTGATAATGAATAAAAAAATAGGAGTACGGGTAAGCTACTACAAACAGCATAGTGAACACATTATTGTGGCCAAGATAGACACGAAACACATGCCTACTACAGTAGTACAAGTTTATATGCCAACTAGCGCTGCAGATGATGAAGAAATTGATGAAATGTATGATGAGATAAAAGAAATTATTCAGGTAGTGAAGGGAGACGAAAATTTAATAGTCATGGGTGACTGGAATTCGAAAGTAGGAAAAGGGAGAGGAGGAAACATAGTAGGTGAATATGGATTGGGGGAGAGGAAGCCTCTGTTAGAATTTTGCACAGAGCATAACTTAATCATAGCTAACACTTGGTTCAAGAATCATAAAAGAAGGTTGTATACATGGAAGGATCCTGGAGATACTAGAAGGTATCAGATAGATTATATAATGGTAAGACAGAGATTTAGGAATCAGGTTTTAAGTTGTAAGACATTTCCAGGGGCAGATGTGGACTCTGACCAGAATCTATTGGTTATGCACTGTATATTAAAACTGAAAAAACTGCAAAAAGGTGGGAATTTAAGGAGATGGAACCTGGATAAACTGACTAAACCAGAGGTTGTACAGAACTTCAGGGAGAGCATAAGAGGACAATTGACAGGAATGGGGGAAAGAAATAAAGTAGAAGAAGAATGCGTAGCTCCGAAGGATGAAGTAGTGAAGGCAGCAGAGGGTCAAGGAGGTAAAAAGACGAGGGCTAGTAGAAATCCTTGCGTAACAGAAGAAATATTGAATTTAATTGATGAAAGGAGAAAATATAAAAATGCAGTAAATGAAGCACGCAAGAGGGGATACAAACGTCTCAAAAATGAGATCGACAGGAAGTGCAAAATGGCTAAGCAGGGATGGCTAGAGGACAAATGTAAGGATGTAGAGGCTTATCTCACCAGCTCTAAGCAAAGAAGGGAAAGCAGAAAGGTGGAAGGAGTATGTAGAGGCTCTATACAAGGACGATGTAATTGAAGACAATATTATGGAAATGGAAGAGGATGCAGATGAAGATTAAATGGGAGATATGATACTGCATGAAGAGTTTGACAGAGGCTGTGCAGAGTTTCAGGGAGAGCATAAGGGAACAATTGACAATAATGGGGGAAAGAAATACAATAGAAGAAGAATGTGTAGCTTTGAGACATGAAGTAATGAAGGCAGCAGGGGATAAAATAGGTAAAAAGACGAGGGCTAGTAGAAATCCTTGGGTAACAGAATAAATATTGAATTTAATTCATGAAAGGAGAAAATATAAAAATGCAGTAAATGAAGCAGGCAAAAAGGAATACAAACATCTCAAAAATGAGATTGACAGGAAGTGCAAAATGGCTAAGCAGGGAAGGCTAGAGGACAAATGTAAGGATGTAGAGGTTTTTCTCACTAGGGGTAAAATAGATACTGCCTACAGGAAAATTAAAGAGACCTTTGGAGAAAAGAGAACCACCTGCATGAATGTCAAGAGCTCAGATGGAAACCCAGTTCTAAGCAAAGAAGGGAAAGCAGAAAAGTGGAAGGAGTATATAGAGGGTCTATACAAGGGTGATGTACTTGAGGACAATATTATGGAAATGGAAGAGGATGTAGATGAAGATGAAATGGGAGATATGATACTGCGTGAAGAGTTTGACAGAGCACTGAAAGACCTGAGTCGAAACAAGGCCCTGGGAGTAGACAACATTCCATTAGAACTACTGACGGCCTTGGAAGAGCCAGTCCTGACAAAACTCTACCATCTGGTGAGCAAGATATATGAGACAGGTGAAATACCCTCAGACTTCAAGAAGAATATAACAACTCCAATCCCAAAGAAAGCAGGTGTTGACAGATGTGAAAATGACCAAACAATCAGCTTAATAAGTCACGGCTGCAATATACTAACACGAATTCTTTACAGACGAATGGAAAAACTGGTAGAAGCGGACTTCGGGGAAGATCAGTTTGGATTCTGTAGAAATGTAGGAACATGTGAGGGTATACTGACCCTACGACTTATCTTAGAAGCTAGATTAAGGAAAGGCAAATCTACATTTCTAGCATTTGTAGACTTAGAGAAAGCTTTTGACAATGTTGACTGGAATACTCTCTTTCAAATTCTAAAGGTGGTAGGGGTAAAATACAGGGAGAAATGGCTACTTAAAATTTGTACAGAAGCCAGTTGGCAGTTATAAGAGTCGAGGGGCATGAAAGGGAAGCAGTGGTTGGGAAGGGAGTGAGGCAGGGTTGTAGCCTCTCCCCAATGTTATTCGACATGTATATTGAGCAAGCAGTAAAGGAAACAAAAGAAAAACTCAGAGTAGGTATTAAAATCCATGGAGAAGAATAAAAACTTTGAGGTTCACCGATGACATTGTAATTCTGTCAGATACAGCAAAGGACTTGGAAGAGCAGTTGAACGGAATGGACAGTGTTTTGAAAGGAGGATATAAGATGAACATCAACAAAAGTAAAATGAGGATAATGGAATTTAGTCGAATTAAGCCGGGTGATGCTGAGGGAATTAGATTGGGAAATGAGACACTTAAAGTAGTAAATGAGTTTTGCTATTTGGGGAGCAAAATAACAGATGATGGTCGAAGTAGAGAGGAAATAAAATGAAGACTGGCAATGGCAAGGAAAGTATTTCTGAAAAAGAGAAATTTGTTGACATCGAGTATAGATTTAAGTGTCAGGAAGTCGTTTCTGAAAGTTTTTGTATGGAATGTAGCCATGTATGGAAGTGAAACAAGGATGATAAATAGTTTGGACAAGGAGAGAATAGAAGGTTTCAAAATGAATACTTAAGATTAGATGGGTAGATCATATAACTATTGAGGAGGTATTGAATAGAATTGTGGAGAAGAGGAGTTTGTGGCACAACTTGACTAGAAGAAGGGATCGGTTGGTAGGACATGTTCTGAGGCATCAAGGGATCACCAATTTAGTATTGGAGGGCAGCGTGGAGGGTAAAAATCGTAGAGGGAGACCAAGAGATGAACACACCAAGCAGATTCAGAAGGATGTGGGTTGCAGTAAGTACTGGGACATGAAGAAGCTTGCACAGGATAGAGTAGCATGGAGAGCTGCATCAAACCAGTCTCAGGACTGAAGACCACAACAACAACAACACATGTTCTGGATTGTGTTTAATTCCCTATACTCCTGCAACATGCCCTAAAAACTTAAGCTCTTGTCTTGCAAAATGTGATTTAGACAATTTTACTGTAATACTTTACTTTAAATTTTTTCATGGTTTTCCTTAAGGTTTTACAATGTTTCTTCCCATGTAGTGGGGATGATAAGGATATCATCCATATATATTATTAAATTCCTTAACAATTCCCTTCCTAATGCCCTGTCCGGAGTATTTATAAAAATCGATACCAATATATTCAGTCCAAACAGTAACACATTAAAATGATATGACTTCCCATCAAATAGAAATGCTCTATACTTCTTTGAATCAGGATGTAACCGAATTTGCCAATACCCAGCAGTCAGATCCATCATGCTAAAATACTCGGCTTTCTCAAATGTGGACAGTAATTCATCAATGTTAATTGTTCTGTCTCATTCTGTCTCAATATGCTTATTCAAAGTGTGTGTCCAGCACTAACCGCACACATCCCGTAGCCTTTCTTACCAATACTAAAAGGATGTTAATATCACTCGTACAATGTTCTATTATTTTATTGTCAATCATCTTATGTATCTCTTCCTCAACCTCTTCATTCAGGCTTACCAGTATCAGGTAGGGTCTACAAAAAAATTGGAGTTTTATCTTTGATCTTAAATTTACATTCATAGTCACTAATAGTATCCGGCCTATGAGGAAATACCCTTTCATATTCCAATAGAATTTTAGATAAATCAAATTTTTGGTTGATGGTTAACATTTGGGATTCATTTACTTTGTTTCATATGTCAGCTTGGTGTGATGCATGACTTATGTTTTCAATCTCTGGTGACAATTGCGCTGTCGCTGTTAATTGTAAGTGCTGATTGTTTACCATTATAGTGGTCTGTCACAAACTTTACACAATATTTATTATCACCTATTACAAAATAAAGAACATTTTCCTCAAAATTCAATAGGACGTTAAATTTTGATAACCATTCTATGCCAAATAACACATCTATATTGATATTTTCCACTACTAAATGTGTCTGACAAAATGAGACATTCCCAATGATGCAATTCACCTGGGTCTCGTGTTTCACAACTTTACATTTGGTCAGTAATACCTATTACGTACACTCCTGTTACCGGTAATAGTGGTAAGTTATGTTTAGTTCATAGTGTATTAAAGAAACCATTAGAAATAAGTGACACTTCACTACCAGGATCAATAAATATGTTACCTTCAAACTCTTCTACCTTTCCAACTATAATTGGTTGCGGATTAACGGTATTTAAGCTAGGTTCTTCTAGCAACAACCATTCCTTGGTTGGTACTTTATTTGTAAAGCTAACATATTTGTTATAACCTAGGCTTCCTAATGTATTTCTATGTTCTGGGTTCCAGCCCTGGATCCACATGGCATAACGTTTTCCTCATTGTTTGTAATCACTGGCTGGTTACCTAATTTCGGTATTACATTCCCACTTTGTACTCTATTGCTACCAGGTACAAATTCCTGCAACATTACTGGGACTATATTTGAAGGTGGATGTTAAATTTGCTAACTTTTGTTACAACTATTCTGACTACATTGGTGTACTCTGCCTAGATTAGCTTCATGTCTCTTTTAATTACTGTTACTACTATTGTTATTTCTTCGGAAATTCTGACTTTCACTTTGATGTACTTTCTCATTCCTGTCTTTGTTTATGGCATCAAGTGCAGCTACAGAGGATAACACTTCTTCTACAGCCTCACCCACTAATAATATATCTTTCCTAGTATAGATAGGTAATCGCATTATTAAGATCCTAACTAACCCTTCTTCCTCCATGGGTTTATCTAAGTACTTTGCCCATGTCAAATGCCAGTCAAAATACCTTCTCATTGTCACCACATACTGTTTCAATTCTTTGGGTTCCAAAAATCAGATAATAATTTTTCTTGAGCACTCGCTGACCAGTACTTCTCCTTAAACTTTTTTGGAAGTCGGCCCAAGATGAAAAATTCTCAATGTTCACAGTTCCCCATTCTGAAGCCTCTACTAAAAGGTACCCTACCATGAATTGTATCTTTTTTGAGTCTTCTCAGTTTTTCAGCAATGCTTGATTAAATTATTTCAGAAAATGTGTCAAGTGTTTGTCCCTGTCTGGCTTAAATTTTGGAAACTGCCTGGATAGTCCTGAATTTGCTCCCCATTGTAGGTCAGTTATTTCCTCACTGGTTAATATCATGTTAGAAGGAGTCAATTTTTTGTCTACCTTATCCTGGATAAGTTTGAGTTCTTTCCATAAACTATCGATGCCTTTCTTCTTATCATTAAGTTCCAAAGCTAAATCTGAAGAAATATTGTTAGGGGTTACCGACTCGGCCACTTTTCTGTCTATCAACTCTTCTACTTGTTCCTCCAGATTGCTTATATTTAAGGTATCTGATATCACTAGTTTGTCTTTAAAATCCCTTTCCATGGTATAAACTCGAGTGTTGATACCTGCAATTTGCGACTGGACGAAAGGAATTAGCTTAATCTGTTTTTCAATACTCTCCTTCAGGGTGTGCAACCTCTGATATACAACATCCAAGGTAACATTGCATTTGCTTTGAAATAAAACCTAATTTTTTGACAAGTTCCATTTCTACATAATTATATTTATCTTCAATGTCAAATTCTAATTTTTTAGTTAAATCTTGAAGTTACTCATCCTGTTTCTTGTTAAATTCAGTAAATAGTTGATTAATGTGAGTGTTCAAAGAACTAGTGACATCACTCTTTAAATCTAATTTCAGATTCTAGACCTTATTATGTTGAAGTGAAATGTTTGTATTAATCTCTCTGCTATGCACTATATCTATGTCTTTGGGTGGTGTCATAAAAAAACAAAACAAAAAAAATATATGTGTCTTGTTATAGAAACTATGTCATGCGTATGCTTAATGTTGTGCCCTTTAGTTCTTTATTGACTTTTCTGCAGTAGGTTATGGGCACAGTACATGATTCAAGAAAGGAATTGGGTATTGCAATTTTACATTTCGTGATGCCAGAAATGTGTTAGCGTGTGTTGTGTGCTACACGGGGTTTGTATTGTATATACATGAACAATTGCTGCATGTTTATCTTGTGGAATTTTTGTGGTTGTAAATCTGAACTATTTTATGGGACTGCAATGGATTTTCATGGTATAGAGAAGCTGTGTGGTGTTGAAAATTGGACTATTTGGAAGTTCGCAGTACAAAATTTATTATGTGCATCAGATGGCGCATACAAAGTGTTCTATGCGATGCAGAAAAACCAGAGGCTTTGTCAGTGGATGCAACACCAGCACAAATAGATGTGTTTAATACTGCACTAAAATCATGGGACAAAGCTGATCGTGCAGCGAGTCAGATTATTGTTAGAACTGTAGAACCAAAAGTCATGGCATTTTTGGTTGCATGTGAGAGTGCACTATATATGTGGGACAAGCTACATGCTGTGTTTGAACAGGAAACAAAGCAAGCTGCACATTCTGTTCAGTCAGAATTCTTCAATTTTTACATGAGTTCAGGTGATGACATGACCAACTCCTTCTATTCCATCTATGAATTTCTCAAGTGCAGTAGACCACTTTAATGAAAATTTATTATACTTTAATTTTTGACAGTACTTGGCTGTAACAGCCAAGTAACTACCTACTGTGTTAATGATGGATGTATGGAAAGCAGATAGTTTTAAGTCTGTAAATTGCGGAAGCTTAATTTTAGATCTTCTACATAATTTGGCTGTTCTTAACTGAATATCATTGAAATGAATAATTTACTTTAATTTTTGACAATACTTGGTTGTAATAGCCAAGTAACTAGCTACTTTGAGAATGATGGATTTAATGAAAGCAGATGTAAGTATTAAACATGTAAATATTAGAATTTTAATTTTAATTCATGTACATAATTTTACTGTTTATTGACTGAGGATCATTAAAATTAATGAAACTCGAGTTTTCTGAATATGTTTCTGTAATGTGTATATCTGACATGTTCCACACCCAGGAGGATCCCATCTTTTGTGGGTATATGGAATGAAAAATTAATATAATCAAATCTAATCAGTTTTGACAACACTTGATCACAACTGTCAAGATTAGGTATTTTGTGTATGATAAATGTAATAATAGTGCATAACAGTGTTTCATTCTGAAAGTGTGTTACTTCTGTGAATATTAGCTGTTCCAGTTTACTGCATTGTATTAACCTATTTCGACAATCTCCTGACAAATGATCAGGTTAGTAAGTATTATATTCAAATGTTTTATGTTTTTATGTTATACTTTCTGACATGTTCAATGGCTGCGAGAATCATCTCATTTTTTGGGTCTATGGAATGAAAACTGAATCTAATCTAATCTTATTCTTACTCACGATAGTATTTTGTATGTAATGAAGAGAAATGTCATGGTGGTTTAGTGTTGTTTGTTGGAGCAAAATTTAGTTCTGTGATTACGCTCACAAGTTTCTGAAGTAAATGTTGTTGGTCTGACATATTTGCATTTTGATCAGAAGTAATAAAGAACTGACATAGAAATGATTTAAATAACACAACTAAAATCATGAGGTGTGGTGACAATCATAATAGGTCTTACTAAGTGATTAAACCACTGAAATTAAGTGAAAAAAAAGATTTTTTCTGCTTGAGAGATCAGTAGAGCCATGAACTTACAGTTTAGAACAAAACACTTTGTAATTCTGTACAGTATGTTCATGTAAAACCGGACTCATGTTGAAACTTGTTACTTAAAATTTGAGACTTAATGTGAATAAATATTTTTCTGAGAATCATCACTATTCTTGAGCAATGTAAATAATATGTTTTCTTATTGTCTGGATATAATTCCATGTACCATTTGTCAGAGTACTTGAATAACTATGTGAGTCAGTAATATAAGTAGCCTCACAGTATATCCTATCCCTTATGTCCTTTTTATTTAAGTACCTACACATGCACAACACCGACAGTGACTATTGTGACTATGACACAAGATCACAACACGACCTGCATGTGGATGTAGAAAACCTGAGCCTAGTAGAATAAGGTGTACACTACTCAAGAAAAAAAGGTGTTTAATGCACTCCCTATGCACATAAGATATCTTACTAGTGTAACACCACAATTTAAAAGTAAATGAAAAGAATATCTTCTGAAACACTCTTTTTTCTCTCTTGATGAGGTCTTTGACATAAACACTTATAAACACTATTACATTGTAAGTCCGATATGGCACATTGACTTGTAATATTTGCTGTTACCACTTTGTAACAGAACATGATGACCTGTGTCAGAATAACAATGTACTTCGCTTCTAGAAAAGTTTTAACTTAATATGGAATAATTGCAATTTAGTATTGTATTGCTTTATACCTCAGTTTTACTTTAGGAAGTGCCTAAGCTTGTAATTGTTAACATAGTTTGCTCCTTTACAGATATTGCAATTTGTATCTATTAGCATCTACAAGTAGGCTACTGTTCTCATGTACAGTTGTGACTCATTCCGCATCCATACAATCCTCTTGTATACTGGATCTATGGAACATGAATAAATAAATAAATAAATGTATACTGAGAGAAGGTAGAGAGGAAGATTTTAACCAGTGTCACATTTATTTCTGTATTTTCAAAAGACCACCTGATTCTGCTGTTGGTATTTATGTTGGGCAAGTGGTAGGAAGAATGAGAGAAAAAAAGGTACACTGATACAACAGATTTTTCTTTACTCTTTTTCTTTCCTCTTTTTCTTTACTCTTTACTTTTTCCAATGGACCTTCTGTCCCAGTTCTTAGTAATCAGGTAGGTAAAAGCTGTAGAAAGTAATGAAATGCACTATTGGTTTGAGTATGGTGGACTGTTTGCAAACATGTAATTTTTTATGTAGACTGTTTTAAGTTACCCCATAACTACTCTAGTGAAATGCTCACATGCTAACACTCTAGTGGGGTCTTGGAGTACCCTAATAAGTTAAATGAAACTGTAATTTAAAGAAATTTTATTTTGAATTCAACTTTTATCACTGAATATTATAAATATTTTTACGTATTTGAGATATGATTACAAACAATTTTGGCACACTGAAAATGTGATCAAGACAGACATGTTTTGACCATTTTTCACTCACTATTTTGGTTTTCTTGTCCACATTATTTGCACACATGCAGGACCTTGCTTTCCTCATGGGTTATGGCTCTGAAGATGTTGAGGCAAGAGGAGTACCACCAAGTTTAACAACAACGTCTCTCAGTTCACGAGAAAGAAGTAGGTGATCTCAATGTTTTACATGGGACTTTACTAAATCCATTCCAAGCCTCTGTAGCAATTCTCTTCTTTTCAGTGTGATCAAGTTGTTTGGTGCACTGAAGTAAACCAGAGCACTGTCTCCTACTAAGAGGGTTGAATGAAAAGTAATGCTTCCACCTTCATTAATTGGGTTCGGATGGGAATATTTTGATAAATCAAATGCAGAAATAATCCTTAGAATGTGATCTTTAATTATAAAGCTTCATTTTTCAACATAATCACCAGCAAATTGAATACATTTCTGCCAATGATGAACACATTTTCTGAAGCCATCACAGAAAAAGTCGACACTCCATAGACTGACATTTTATCTTCAGGTCATAATGGTGTACCCAAGTTTCATCTCCTGTCACAGTTGAATGGAGAAAGGCATCTCCTTCATTCTTGTAGTGTGAGAGGAGTTCCTGGCAAATTTCAAGTCTGTGTGCTTTCATTTCAGGAGTCAGCATCCGGTGTACCCACCGTGCACAGATCATCCGATAGCCGAGCAAAGCAATGTTCTTTTGTAGTGCCAATTGTGCTTGCAATTTCTCTCTGAGTGATACAATGATCATCCTGAATCAATCTGTCAATATTTTGCTTGTGAAACTTGGTGGTTGCTGTCACAGGATGTCCAACTCTTTGTTTGCCATGCAGGTCAGATGTACCCACCTCAACCTTTTTAAACTTACTCACCCAACAACCCACAGAAGGTAGAGGCATTATTTTTCAGTCAACCCTCTTATGTTTAAAATGGCATAAAATACAGATGTTGGCCATCTGCATGTTCACTGTGATACCGAATAGTCTGTGCACATTTGGTCCAGTGCATCCACTCCTCCTTTTGTGGCATTGTAGTCAATGGTCATTTCAGATTTTCTCTTTTGAGTACTAATTTTCTGATTGTGGTGCATAGATGAAAGCAACACAACAGCTCGAACATCAGAACAAATTGTCTTTACTTCGTTATGCACAAATAATGCAGATTCTACTGGGGGCTTTGAGTTTGGTTTGAATTTCTCTGGGATCTGTGGTTTATTTAACTTTAGAGTGCCTAATACAGTCAACGTTTTCACTTCCAGTTGATCACAGAGCTCAAGTGACATGAACCAATTGTCTACTGTCACATGGGTAGCTCTCAGGGATGAAGGAGTGAAGGCAACAGAGTATCAAGTAGGTAAAAAGATGAGGGCTAGTAGAAATCCTTGCGTAACAGAAGAAATATTGAATTTAATTGATGAAAGGAGAAAATATAAAAATGCAGTAAATGAAGCAGGCAAAAGAGAATACAAATGTCTCAAAAATGAGATCAACAGGAAGTGCAAAATGGCTAAGCAGGGATGGCTAGAGGACAAATGTAAGGATGTAGAGGCTTATCTCACTAGGGGTAAGATAGATAATGCCTACAGGAAAATTAAAGAGACCTTTGGAGAAAAGAGAGCCACTTGTATGAATATCAAAAGCTCAAATGGAAATGCAGTTCTAAGCAAAGAAGGGAAAGCAGAAAGGTGGAAGAGGTATATAGAGGGTCTATACAAGGACGATGTACTTGAGGACAATATTAGGAAAATGGAAGAGGATGCAGATGAAGATGAAATGGGAGATATGATACAGCGTGACGAGTTTGACAGAGCACTGAAAGACCTGAGTCAAAACAAGGCCCTGGGAGTAGACAACATTCCATTGGAACTACTGATGGCCTTGGGAGAGCCAGTCCTGACAAAACTCTACCATCTGGTGAGCGAGATGTATGACACAGGCGAAATACCCTCAGACTTCAAGAAGAATATAATAATTCCAATCCTGAATAAAGCAGGTGTTGACAGATGTGAAAATTACCAAACAATAAGTTTAATAAGTCACAGCTGCAAAAGACTAACACGAATTCTTTACAGACGAATGGAAAAACTGGTAGAAGCCGACCTCGGCGAAGATCAGTTTGGATTCCGCAGAAATGTTGGAACACGTGAGGAAATACTGACCCTACGACTTATCTTAGAAAATAGATTAAGGAAAGGCAAACCTACATTTCTAGCATTTGTAGACTTAGAGAAAGCTTTTGACAATGTTAACTGGAATACTCTCTTTCAAATTCTAAAGGTGGCAGGGGTAAAATACAGGGAGCGAAAGGCTATTTACTATTTGTACAGACACCAGATGGCAGTTATAAGAGTCGAGGGGCATGAAAGGGAAGCAGCGGTTGGGAAGGGAGTGAGACAGGGTTGTAGCCTGTCCCCGATGTTATTCAATCGGTATATTGAGCAAGCAGTAAAGGAAACAAAAGAAAAATTCAGAGTAGGTATTAAAGTCCATGGAGAAGAATAAAAATGTTGAGGTTCGCCAATGACATTGTAATTGCGTCAGAGACAGCAAAGGACTTGGAAGAGCAGTTGAACAGAATGGACAGTGCCTTGAAAGGAGGATATAAAATGAACATCAACAAAAGCAAAACGAGGATAATGGAATGTAGTCGAATTAAGCCGGCTGATGCTGAGGGAATTAGATTAGGAAATGAGACACTTAAAGTAGTAAATGAGTTTTGCTATTTGGGGAGCAAAATAACTGATGATGGTAAAAGTATAGAGGACATAAAATGTAGACTGGCAATGGCAAGGAAAGCGTTTCTGAAGAAGAGAAATTTGTTGACATCGAGTATAGATTTAAGTGTCAGGAAGTCATTTCTGAAAGTATTTGTATGGAGTGTCGCCATGTATGGAAGTGAAACATGGACGATAAATAGTTTGGACAAGAAGAGAATAGAAGCTTTCGAAATGTGGTGCTACAGAAGAATGCTGAAGATTAGATGGGTAGACCACATAACTAATGAGGAGGTATTGAATAGGTTTGGGGAGAAGAGAAGTTTGTGTCACAACTTGACAAGAAGAATTGACCGGTTGGTAGGACATGTTCTGAGGCATCAAGGGATCACAAATTTAGCATTGGAGGGCAGCGTGGAGGGTAAAAATCGTAGAGGGAGACCAAGAGATGAATACACTAAACAGATTCAGAAGGATGTTGGTTGCAGTAAGTACTGGGAGATGAAGAAGCTTGCAAAAGGTAGAGTAGCATGGAGAGCTGCATCAAACCAGTCTCAAGACTGAATACAACAACAACAACAACCACAACAACATCTCACGTAACCCTAAAAATTGACGTTATCATTCAAATTTTGCTCTTTTCAAAGTACTCTAAGACTTCAGTCACATAAAACACTAATTGAGATAACGAAAAACAACTTACATTAATACTCTTGTAGTGTATTCTGAGACCTCTTTCTCTTTATCTCACAAAATATTACTGGAAACACCACATCCAGTACTCCATGTTCTAAACAGCACTGAGGACGACCAAAAACACAGGCGCTATCTGTTGTTCTGTTCACGTACTGTGTATTGTATTCATATCACCTGGGGTTCTCCAGGATCCCACTTAAGCAGTTGAGTGTTAATAAGATTCATTCCTGATCTCGGATATTAAGTCACTATGTACCAAAAACTCTTTATATTGTCAAAAAATGTGCCTATTATGTAGAATAATGGAAAACCCAGGATGGAACATAACAATATTATGAACAGGATGCTACTCATCAAATAGTGGAGATGCTGAAGCGCAGATAGATACAACAAAAAGACTGTCAGAAAGTGAGCTTTCTGCAAACAAGGCCTTCATCAGAAGTAGGCAAAACACACATACACACACTCACACACAACTCACATACCCAATGACAACAGCTGCAGCAAAAGCCAAACCATGAACAGCAGTCCATGACAGGATGAGGAGGAGACTGGGTGGGGAGGTGGAGGGATAGCCGTGTAGTAGGGGTGGGGGACAGTAATGTGCTGCTTGTGGAAGTGTACAGAAATGCCACCTTGCTCAGCATTGACCTCCAACTCAAAGATGGCCACTCAATTCCTCTATCAATATCAAACCTACCGACAACTGGCAACATCTCCACTTTGACAACTGCCACCCATTCCATACCAACAAGTCCCTTCCAGACAGCCTAGCCACCCATGGCCATCACATCTGTAGTGATGAGTGGTACCTCTTGAAAGATACCGAGGGTCTAACTGAGGCCTTTGCAAACCATAATTGCCATCCAAACCTTGTACAAAGACAGATCTCTCCAGTCACCCAACATCTCCCAAAGTCCCATGGTGCGGCAGCCACAGAGTAGCATTCCCCTCAAGACTCAGTACCACCCAGGTCTGGAGCAACTGACTCACATTTTGACTACTTCTCATCATGCCCCAAAATGAGAAATGTCCTATCCACTATCCTTCCCACATCTCCCACAGCAGTATTCCACCACCCACCAAACCTACATAATATCCATGTCCATCCCTATACAACCCCTGCTCCCAGACACTTGCTTCATTGCTCATGTCCCTGTAATAGACCTAGATGCAATGCCTGTCCCATACATCATCCCACTACCATTTACTCCAGTTTGGTCACATACATCACCTATCCCATTAAAGACAGAGCTACCTGTGAAACCATTCATATCATCTACAAGCTAACGTGCAACCACTGTGCTGCATTCTACATAGGCATTACAGCCCTCAAGCTCATTGTCTGCATGAATGCCCACCAACAAACTGTGGCCAAGAAAGAGCTGGACCACCCTATTGCTAAGCGTATTGCCCAACACAACATTCTTCATTTTGATGACAGCTTCACAGCCTGTACCATCTGGGTCCTTCCCACCAACACCAGCTTTTCTTAACCGTACAGGTGGGAACTCTTCCTGCAATGTATCCTATGTTCATGTAACCCTCCTGATCTCATCCTTCATTAGTCATTGTCCTTACCTTTCTAGCCCCTCCCTGTTCCCATTCCAGCATTACACAGCCCTCTATTCGACCAATACACCATCAGTCTTTTTTACTTCTCTGCTTTTCCAGTACTCACTGTTGCCCCGCCCTCCTTCTAACCTTCTGACTGCACCTAGCTGGTTTACCCTCTATCCACTAAATCCCTGCATGCTCCTACAAGCAGTATTTTACTGTCCGCTACCCCTACTGTGCTATCACACCCCTCCCTCCCCATTGTCTGAATGCTTACTTTCAGACAGCATGAGGCGTAGTGCTCTCATCGCTCCTGTCACTTGCTAGGACAATATCGTTATAGGCCCGAGTCATCGACAGATATCACCAGCTGACGTGGACCTGAGTTACAGAGCTGCACGTAGTTGTACTAGTAGGTGGCAGAGGTCAGCAGTTGATGGACAGTGCTAGCAGTCGTAGTCAAAACAATGTTGTAAAGTTATGTTTGATTAATATTTAATGTACACTCCTGGAAATTGAAATAAGAACACCGTAAATTCATTGTCCCAGGAAGGGGAAACTTTATTGACACATTCCTAGGGTCAGATACATCACATGATCACACTGACAGAACCACAGGCACATAGACGCAGGCAACAGAACATGCACAATGTCGGCACTAGTACAGTGTATATCCACCTTTCGCAGCAATGCAGGCTGCTATTCTCCCATGGAGACGATCGTAGAGATGCTGGATGTAGTCCTGTGGAACGGCTTGCCATGCCATTTCCACCTGGCACCTCAGTTGGACCAGCGTTCGTGCTGGACGTGCAGACCACGTGAGACGAAGCTTCATCCAGTCCCAAACATGCTCAATGGGGGACAGATCCGGAGATCTTGCTGGCCAGGGTAGTTGACTTACACCTTCTAGAGCACGTTGGGTGGCACGGGATACATGCGGACGTGCATTGTCCTGTTGGAACAGCAAGTTCCCATGCCGTCTATGAATGGTAGAACGATGGGTTCAATGACGGTTTGGATGTACCGTGCACTATTCAGTGTCCCCTCGACAATCACCAGTGGTGTACGGCCAGTGTAGGAGATCGCTCCCCACACCATGATGCCAGGTGTTGGCCCTGTGTGCCTCGGTCGTATGCAGTCCTGATTGTGGCGCTCACCTGCATGGCGCCAAACACGCATACGACCATCATTGGCACCAAGGCAGAAGCGACTCTCATCGCTGAAGACGACACGTCTCCATTCGTCCCTCCATTCACGCCTGTCGCGACACCACTGGAGGCGGGCTGCACGATGTTGGGGCGTGAGCGGAAGACGGCCTAACGGTGTGCGGGACCGTATCCCAGCTTCATGGAGACGGTTGCGAATGGTCCTCGCCGATACCCCAGGAGCAACAGTGTCCCTAATTTGCTGGGAAGTGGCGGTGCGGTCCCCTACGGCACTGCGTAGGATCCTACGGTCTTGGCGTGCATCCGTGCGTCGCTGCGGTCCGGTCCCAGGTCGACGGGCACGTGCACCTTCTGCCGACCACTGGCGACAACATCGATGTACTGTGGAGACCTCACGCCCCACGTGTTGAGCAATTCGGCGGTACATCCACCTGGCCTCCCGCATGCCCACTATATGCCCTCGCTCAAAGTCCGTCAACTGCACATACGGTTCACGTCCACGCTGTCGCGGCATGCTACCAGTGTTAAAGACTGCGATGGAGCTCCGTATGCCATGGCAAACTGGCTGACACTGACGGCGGCGGTGCACAAATGCTGTGCAGCTAGCGCCATTCGACGGCCAACACCGCGGTTCCTGGTGTGTCCGCTGTGCCGTGCGTGTGATCATGGCTTGTACAGCCCTCTCGCAGTGTCCGGAGCAAGTATGGTGGGTCTGACACACCAGTGTCAATGTGTTCTTTTTTCCATTTCCAGGAGTGTATTTGCATAATTATAATTGTTTTATATGTGTAGTAATTAGCAGTGTGAGTGTTGTATGAGTGAAGAAGAACAGAAGTAAATGAAAATTGTTTTGTTTATTAACTATACTACAATTAAATGTGCAGTCAGCTTATGGTACTAATAAATCGTGAGTAGAACACAAATTAATCGGTTATTTCAGAAGGAGTAATTTTATATTTGATAATTTTTTAAATTTATTTATTTAGCAATTTCCATAGAAAGAAATATTTTACTATGATTGGTGTGATATAAGGGGGTCAGGGCTGAGGGCTTGAACTAGTAACATCTCATTGAAAGCAGCTCTGATGAAAGTACTGTAAAATCATGGAAAAAATGCTAATTACGAGTTCGCGAAGTAGTACAAAGTGCATTTAAGTGAATGGCATAGTGGAAGTCATGTGGAATTTTGGACAGAATATCAAAAATATTGCTTTTGACTGTTAGTTAAAACCACGTGGCACATTTTGTGATCTAAGACTGGAACAGGTATTACATGTAGAGCAGAGTGCACAACATTTGAGCGAGCATTTTCATAACCAAACGATCTGGTGAACCGTATTAACTTTGGTAACGGGTGTAAATACCATAAACTGGCTACGTGTGTGATTGTGGTGTGCATGTGAACTTTACATTGTGTTGCCACTTAGTATGGACTTGGCAGTATTAACTGTGATCTTTATCGTAAAAATACACCAGAAAATTTACATTGCAAGTTAAAACTTTTATTTCAGTTGCTAGCCACATCCCGTTTACCGGAAAATTCTATGTATGTTGCAACCTGCAATAGACAGTAGTGGTCTAGTATTTTCTACTACAGCTTTTAGCTAGACAAATGAGCATTGCTGGACACTGGCAGGGCGTTAAAAATGTAACGTGCCATGCCACAAGCTTTTCCTATCTCTGAGTCAGCAACTCCACTTTATGGTGGGTAGCAAATATCCTTTCCATAATATTATTATTTATAATGTTTTGTTGCTCATTCCTTTGGCTATTTCTATGTATCATCTCCTCATCTCCTTTCCTGATAAAACCATACTTTATTTCACATAAGACTGGAAAGGGGGGGTGGGGGGGGTGGGGGGATGGTGGATTTTATAAATATCAGCTTGATTTTTCAAAATATGGACCTTACTTTATGCTTTCTCTACTGTGAACAGACTTTTCCATTTGTTACACCATACCTTTTATAAAAAGGATTTTGGATGGATGTATTTTCAGGAAGTTACATTTGACAGTAATGAGAAGATGAAACTGGTGTAGAGGGAACACAAAAGATAAAGCTCAGAGCAAGTGAGGAGAAAGGCAACCGTACTTTGGATTCACAGTTGAGTAATAGGAGGATGAGTGAGTTACAAATATATCAATATTTATTGCAAATAGCTATAGAGGAAATATTTATTAAAGTTGGTCAGAACTTAAGAATAGAATGTGAAGTGAAGTAGTGGAATAAAAGACTCATATATGGTTTTGTTAACCCCTATATTTTACTTGTATTATGTTGGTCAAGTAAAATGGAAGATTAATTACAATTTCTCTTATGTAACACAAATGCCCAGAATTGGCATTATGTTCTCTTCACCGATGAGTGTCATATATGCCTTCAACCAGACAATTGTCAGAGACATGTTTGGATGCAATCCTGTCAGGCTGAATGCCTTAGACACACTGTCCAGCAAGTGCAGCGAGGTGGAGGATCCCTGCTGTTTTGGGGTTGCATTACGTGGGACCAATGTACACTGCTGGTGGTCATGGAAGGCACTGCAATGGCTGTACAATACGTTAATGCCATCCTCGGACTGATAGTGCAACCACATTGGCAGCATATTGGCGAGGCATTTATCTTCACGGATGACAATTCGTGCCCCCATTGTGCACATCTTATGGATGACTTCCTTCAGGATAATGACATCCCCCAACTAGAGTGGCCAGGATGTTCTTCAGACATGAACCCTATCGAACACGCCTCGGATAGATTGAAAAGGGCTGTTTATGGACGATCTTACACACCAACCACTCTGAGGGATCTATTCCAAATCGCCATTCAGTTCCTCCTGCAGTCTTGTGCCACCAATTTCTTGCTCTCCTAGGTGCATACCATGACTCGTAGATTATATATACCGATGGCTCGATGGTTGATGGCCGTGTGGGGTATGCTTATGCTCATGTGTACTATGTAGACCAGTGCTCCTTGCCGGACGGCTGCAGTGTTTACACCGCAGAACTTACAGCTATTTTTCATGCCCTTGAGCATATTCGTACCAGCACTGGAGAGTCCTTCATCATTTGCAGTGACTCTCTCAGTAGTCTACAGGCTCTTGACCAGTGCTACCCATGCCATCCCATTGTTGTTGCCAACCAGGAGTCTGTTCATGCTCTTGAACAGCGTGGTTGTTCGGCGGTGTTCATATGGACCCCGGGACACATTGGGATAGTGGGAAACGAACTCACTAACAAGTTAGCCAAAGAAGTTACCCGCAAACTGACGCTGGAAATCGGCCTCCTGGCAACTGATCTCCGATTGGTGTTGTGCCGCTGGTTCTTTAGGATGTGGGCAGACGAATGGCGCACTCTGTCTGCACCTAACAAGCTGCGGCGAGTAAAGGAGACTGTGACTGTGTGGGCTTCCTCCGTGCGGGCTTCTCGCAGGGATTCTGTTGTTCTCTGTAGGCTCCGCATCGGTCACTCTCGGCTGACGCATGGTCATCTGCTGCGTCGAGAGGACCCCTCTCATTGTCACTGTAGTGCAAACATGATGGTGGCCCATACATTGTTGGAATGTTCTCTTTTAACCACCCTCAGGCGAACTTTTAATCTCCTGGGTGATTTATCATCTCTTTTAGGTGACAATGTCTCTATGGCAGATCGGGTTTTAAGTTTTATTCACGCAAGCGGCTTTTATAGGTCCGTCTAATTTTATTACGTCACCCTCTTTTGTGCTGTATATTTGGCTTAGTTTTGTGTTGTAATTCGACTCCACACTAATCTTTTTGGCTGGAGGTTTTAACGCGCTGCAGAGTGGCTGGCTCATCCTTTTCTTTTCGTGATCAGCCAGCCATGGTCCTCTGCTTTACAGTTTTCTTTCTGCCTTTCTTCTCTATGTCGTTTTTGTTGCTGTGCTCCATTTTCCATGTTGCCTTACCATTGACCTTGGGGCTTTTTTCCCCTGGAATTTTTATTTTTGTGCTTAGCCTGACTGGTGGATGGTTTCAATATGCTCTGTATTTTAATGAAACAAGGGAACGATAACCTTTGCAGTTTGGTCCCTTTAATCTTTAAAACAACCAACCAACCATAAGCAATAAAAAGGGCAGAAATGGTGCTAATGTTGATTTTTATTCCAATTTTCTGTACAGGTTCTGGAACTCTAGGAACCAAGGTGAGACAAAATTATTTTTGATGTGTGTATCAATATGTATTACACTCTGTGAATAAATGATGTAAATGTAGGGCTTTCATATCTGTACTTCATGTCTGCTCTGGCTGTTAGTACTTGTGATGGTTTGGTTGTGAGCTGCAGTGGAGAGAAGTTGAAATGTAGGTCATATCTGATGTGTCCTTATGTTAATGTAATAAAAAAGGTGTAAAAATTGTTTTGTGAGGTGCACTCAGCCTCGTGATACCAATTGAGGAGCTACTCGACTGAATGGTAGTGGCTTTGGTCAAGAATACCATCATAACAACCAGGAGAGCAGTGTGCCGACCCCACACCCCTCCTATCCGCATCCTCCACCGAGGATGACCTGGCGGTCAGATGGTCCCGGTAGGCTACTTCTGGCCTGATGATGGAGTAAAAATTGTTTTATAGTTATTCAAAAGTGAGGAATAAATTTCAGTATCATCTCAAGTGGTGTTTCATCTTAAAGAAATTACATTAATACCAGATTACATCATTTTGATAAGACAACTGTTGTGCATTATTGGTGACTTTACTGAATGTAGGAATTACGCCACAATATTGACAGAAAGAGGAAGATTAACACATTGTCATAAAATACTTTCAAGATCCAGGAACCCTCTTTGTGGAACCAGATGCCATCTATTTTCAGGACAATGAGCAGCAGCAGCAACAACAACAATAATAACTACAGCAACAAACAGAATGATGAGTATTGTTTTCAATTAATGATTTTTTGCAACATTTATTGTTACTGAAAACAGTTCTATGACCCATGCCCTGTGACTAATCTTAATCAGTTCCATACCTGGTATCCACTGACACAATTGTGACTGCGTTTATTTCATAAGTTAATTAATAGTACGGGGTGAGGCAGCGAAATGACACAGTTTCGAAAAATCACCAATAATATATTTACAAAAAGGGTATAACTATTTCAATAAGAATCTTAAGTACATGAGCAGAAATTAATGTTTTACCTTGAAAACAACCATTCTTTGAATATGATGGCAGTAAGGTGGCATCCTTGGTTTTACGCACATTGTCGGAGTCTAGGATGACATCTGCCCATGACATTCTGTAGCATCTGCAACGGAATATTGTTAATTTCCTGCCTGATTCGCTCCTTCAGATCTTCTTTTGTTCTTGCTGGATTTTCCTCAAAGATGTTTCAATTAAGATAGCCTCAGTTTTGTATGGATGATAGTGTAGGTCGTTCTTCAAAATCTGCCTCATGGATCAATTGCTGACACCTAGTTCAGCGCTGTGCCTCCTTGCTGATTTTCGCAGACTTTGTGCTAATGCATTGCACACATGATCAATGTTCTCTAGGGTCCAGATTGTTTTTTCACTACCACCTATTTTCTTCATAATGCTTGCAGTGGCTTCAAAGTTTTTCATCCATCGGAGGACAGCTTTCATTGATGGCACAGGAGACCGTGGCAGTAGATTAAATTGATGATGGAAAGTGCATTGGGCACCAACCACACTATCCGTGTTTTTATAGTATGCTTTTACAGCAAACATGCATTGCATGCTTGACCAACGCTCCATGGCTACTGAAATTTCAACCTGTCCAGATGCTCGAGGCTGTTTCCCGGTCTCCCATTACCACCCACCACGCCCATCAGCCAGAGTCGAAATAGTGCCATTTCACTGACTCACCCTGTATTTCTGTTATAGGATAGACAGGATTCCATTACATAACTCTAATTAAAACTGCACAAAGTAAAAGAAACAAATTACTGAATTCATTATGTTTGAAACAAATCTGAAAATTTGTACTTACGTTTTTCAGATGATTGATTTTGGAATTCATGTAAACCAAATAATCATCATAAGACAACAGATGTTTTGGGTGAACATGTGCTATGCTGCCACCTTGTGCAGATACAAACAATACAAGGTGTATATAAATTCTATGTAGATGATGCACTCGCTCAGCATTGTCTTCAGGAAGTTCACTTCAAAATACAAAGAAACGAATGTTTATGCACACAGAAAGTACTACCTTTTCCAGTATATATGTTCATCTGTAATTGATCTATTTCTATACATTTCACAATTTTGCTATTGTATTGATTAGTATTGAAAGATGGTACTTTTGCATAAAACTCAGTATCAGAATGCAGAGATAACCTGCAAAAGGAGTTGCTTTCAACATAAACATTTAATTTATTTTCGAATGTTTTCGTGATTTTTCGTGGGAATTCTCCATCAGTTTATAGTTCAATTTTTTTTTCCTATTATCTTTTCTCAGTTGAGCATTTGCCCTCAAAAATTCTTTGAATGTACAGTCCTTAGATACCACAACCTGTTTCATTTCTAGCTTCCATCCTCTTTGTCCCTGGCCATGTAGAGAATGTTCAGTAGGAATGCTTTTTCTGCTCATGGGGAACATTTAGAATCATGTCTTTGTTTGTGTATGTGAACGAAAACTTTGCATCATTTGACACGTAAATGTCACACACTAGGCTTTCTAAATGTCCACAAAGATAAGACATTTTTTAGTTTTTGCAGCTATTTGCAACATGATGTATGATATATGATATACAGACACATGCTTGCGCGCGCACACACACACACACACACACACACACACACAAACAAACAAAAAACACACTGTCGGGTGAGGGATGGTGGGACAGCGAGTTACCTTAGGTTTAAGCCAGGGAGGTTATGGAAGCGAAGGATGTGCTGTAAGGACTGCTCCCAGCTGCACAGCTCAGAAAACCTGGTGATGGTGAGGAGGATCCAAATGCACAGGTTGTGAAGCAGCCGTTGAAATCTCACATGTTGTGATCTGCTGCATGTTGTGTTATAGGGTCCATCTTGTTTTCAGCAACAGTTTGATGGTGGCCATTCATTCTGGTTTGTTAGGCCATCTGAGCACCATGTGTAAGCTTTGTTTCTTCTGGTCATTCTTCTTATCCAGTATTCTTTCATTCTCATGATTTGTAACCTTATTTGCTTTGCTTTCCAAGATGATTTTAATATGAACCAATTCTATCTTGGAAAGCCTAAACTTTTTATTTAAACAACACCTTGTTCTATATCTCTGGTTACTGTATCTCCATTTTTTCCAGATCTCTATGCACCTCTTGAATCCATTGTACTTTGTTTCTTTCATTCACCAGAAACATTATTATTTGCTGTGTTAACCAGCCCTGATCCTTTTGAAGGATTTGCCCAGACAATAGGCTGCTTCTTTTCCTGATGTCTGAGATTCAATCTTCTATACTGTATGTATTCTGTTCTATGAGGTCCCAATTTCTGCCTCAGAAGCATTCATTTAAGCATTTCTAGTTTCTTAAGTACTCTTACTCTTACTTGTTTATGAATTTCTGCTGCAAATAAGGTTTCAGAGTGGGTCACTGTCTGCTAATGTTTTGATTTTTCATTGACTGATATATTCTTTTTGTTGTAGATGTTCACAGTTTGTATGGTAAGTTAGATTTGTTTGTTCATGCTTCCCTTGCTTCCGTTCAGCCTAATGTCTATCCTTTCTCCCAGGTATTTAAATCTCTTCACTGTCTGAATTTTCCCTCCTTCTATTGTCATTTATCTAGAGGCCACCTTGATGATTTCTGTATTCTGCATATTCTCATTAGAGATCTTAGGCCTGTTGTAGCTAGCTGCTTGCCTCTGTAGTCATGTGGTGTGCTTAACTGTCTCTTCCAATAGTTCTGACAATATTACAATATTATCTGCAAATGCATTGCAACTACTCATATTCCTTTCTTCTTGCACCCCAGTCATGTTCCACACACTCCTTTCATCTCTCATTATCATCCCCTGATCATCTTACCACATACACAATTGAAGAGCAAAGTCCATGTCCATGTCTCACTCTGATTTCAATCTTGAATGCCTCAGAAAGCTTTCCTGTGAACTTGGCCTTGGATGTTGTGCTGATAAAGATCTGTTTAATCAGTGCACTGCATTTTCTGTCCAAAATCATCTTCTCTAAAATTTGAAACAGTGTTTGTCAGTCTACTGTACTGAATGGTTTCTTGAGGTCTATGAGTCTGAGCACAAAATTTTTTTTTGTCTTCTGGTCTCAGATTTAAAATTTGTCCTGTGCATGATCTCCCCTTTCTGAAGCCTTCTTGGTACTCACCAATCTTTAGATTTAGTTGTTTTTCCACACTGTTCAGCTTTATTTTGAGAATACCTTATAGGTCACATGTATATATCATTGTTACTTCATGGAAAATTCTTTCAGGTTCATAGAACAGTGACCATTTGCTTGAGCATAATCCTAGGCCATTGTCACTGTGGATTCCCTTCAAGTATGAGGGGCAGCCAGTAAATAATGAAGCACTTTTTTTCTGCAAGCAGGTTGGTTTTATTCCAGATTCCAATATAACATATTACTCCTCAGTCTTTTGGCTACAAAACTCTATTTTTTCAATCTAATCTCCATCCAATGTAATTGGCCTCTGGGAGGGCCTTTGCATAGTACCACTCTACTGTTCAACATCAAATCACTGTCTTGTTGCATCAATGAATTTCCCATCATCCACACACAGCTTTCTGCAGATTGCAACTTTCATTGGGCCAAAAGGATGGAAGTCTATAGGTGCAAAACCTGGAATGCAGAGTGGATGAGGAAGAACACACCAATGAAGTCTTGTGAGCTCCTTTTGGATGTGCAGACCTATGTGAGGCCTTGCATTACCATGGAAAACGAGAGGTTCATTTACATACTTGTCTTGATGAACACATCAAATGTACAAAAACTATAAAAAGAAGTCATGTGATTATGAAAAGCATAAAGACCATGTTTTATGTGAACAATTGAAAAATTAACGATATCGTTGTACTTGTAAGTGTTCACCTGTGGTCTTCAGCTGATTTATATATGTGAAGGTTCTCTCGCTCTCTGGTTGTCTTCCAAAGCATTGTTATGTATATTACTTATTCAGGCCTGTAATGTATTGTAATGTACTTTACAGCACTGATATCAAATACATATTAAGTTAAGCCTAAGGTGAATTTTATTTATGTAAGCATTAAACTTAGATCAAATAACACCAGTTTCAGAATTACAGCATTGTTTGTAATGGAGCAAAACCAGCATCACTGGAGCACCGCAGTCTACTGCCATTATACGGCACATAAACATTATATTTTTGTAGGTGCAGAACTATCAAGACAGGCTATTTAATAATTTTTCTTCAAGCAAAGCTGGAGATCTGTACCAGGCTGTTTAATGATGAATTTGCCAGTCATTTTATGGTATTGTGGGGAATTAGGCCCTGGCCTGTACTACAACTAAAGGAGGATGACTTTCATTACAAAGAGTGAGCATTATAGTTGACCTAGCACATTGAAAAGTGAAGTGAAAGCTAAAAGTATATTTATTTTCATGAATAATTATTAAGGTGCATTTGGTTTTGTTTTAATAGGTTTGTAATATACTGTTTGGATGTAGCTTAGAATTTGCAAAACATTGCTAGATTGTTTTTACTTTTTTATCAATTGTAGCAATATTATTCCACATATAAACAATGTCACTGAAATAAGAATAGCAATATTTTTTAACATAATAATAACATTTTCAAAGGATATATAAAACATAATTCAGTCAGAATATGGTCACATTAAACAGCTGTGCAGTGAGGTGTTTGATTGTAATTTGTTGATGACTTCAAATGAGAGTATCCTCATGTTCCAACATTGCAGGAATCACAGCTGTATGTGGCCAACCAGCACTCAGGAACAGGATAGGTCTGTGTAACATTGTTGTAATGACGACAGATAATTCACCCAACAACTGACCATGCTTATGTTCACTGCCATGTCTCTGTTGACATTCGGCAAGCATCTTTGAATATCTGCAATGCTCTGTTTTTCCTCTAAAAGAAATTCAAAGACAGCTGTCTGCTGGGAACACCTCTCCATTACAGATGCCATTTCTAAGGCTACTTATAGTGCTGCAACCTATTGGAACTTCATGAGACTATAGGGGCTGAAGCAGGAATATTCCATGATGTCCCATAACCAATTCCGAAATTTTTCAACTGGAACTGGCTGAGAAAAATTTTTTGCGTTACTTATTGAACAACCCACCTATTTGCCAGCTTGTTTTATGTTTAATCTTCTATTTCTTGAATTCTTCAAACACTTTTTTTTAATAAATGCACTAATATGTTATTGCTTGCATCAGCCACAATACCCATTAAATATCCTGTTGCCTCCCAAATTTGTAAGTACAATAGGTCCCATAAGATCACAAAAAATACTCTATCAGTATTGGCAAAAGTTTTGTCTTTGTTACAACTATGAGTTTTACATTGACTAATTGACACTAACACAATATTCTAACGGCTTTTCACTGGCACTCCTGGGCTCATAACCTGTATTGGGGTAGAATAAAATGGCTGTAGCACACATTGATATTTTCTAAGAGAAAATTATGTACACCATTAAAGCAGAGAAAAAAACTTTTTTACCAGAACAATGTCAAAGCTAATCCAGTCATGTCACAAAAACACAAAAAAATCAATGAGATCTTGGCAGTTGTTCAGTTAACACTTTTCAATGACAGTGTGCAAGATTGACTTTTGTTTGTTCCCATTATAGCTTGGATGGTCTTTTTTCTGCAGCTTTTCAACACCTCAAGAAATTACACATGATTTAACAACTAAGAGATTGTATGAGAACCAGCTGAAAGATACTCCATGGGAACTGTAAACAGCCATTTTGTGAAACAGAAGCTTTTGATTTACCATGTCAAATGCTTTACTGAGATCACAAAATATACTGAATATGCACAGATTATTATCTAGGCATTTGCTTATTTTATGTCTACATCTACATCTGTACTCTGTAAACCACTGGGAGGTGCATGGCAGAGGATATGTCCCATTGTACCAGTTATTAGTGTTTCTTTTTCTTCCATTCACATCTGGAGCGCAGAAGAATGATTGTTTGGATGCCTCTGTGGGTGCATTATGTCTGAGCTCGGAATATGTTTTAATATCTACAACAAATCGATGTCAAAGATATTGGATGTTAGTTTTGTGCATCGTTTCTACCATTCTTCTTGTAAGTGGATGTGACCTGCACCTTTTACCAAGAACTGGGCATAATATTTTGTTTGAGGGATCTAGAACAGATTATAATTAGAAGAGGGGCTACCTCAGATTCAAATTCAGTATAGGAAATGACAGATATTCCACCAGGCCCTAGAGCTTTGCTCCATTTGAATGATTACAGCTGTTTCTCAACACCACTGACACTAATACTTATTTCATTAATCTTTTCACTGGTATGTGGATTAAACTGTGGAAGTTTTCCTGGGTTGTCCATTCTAAAGGAACATTTGAAATTAGACTTAAATCATCTCTATTTTTGCTTTGCAACCCTCAATTTCAGTTCCTGTCTCATTCACTAGTGACTGGACACTAACTATGGTGCCACTAATAGTCTTTAACATATGACGAGAATTTCTTTAGGTTTAGTGAAATGTTATTTGACAATATTCCGCTATGATAGTCTTTGAAGGCATCTTCCATTGCACTCTTGACAGCTAAATGAATTTTATTCTGCATTCCTCTATATATAGCCCAACACCTTGCTTTACACCTATTATGCAGTAATCTCTGTTTCTTTAGAAGTTTTGCTGGCCACGGTGGTCTAGCGGTTCTAGGCGCTCAGTCCGGAACCGCGCCACCGCTACGGTCGCAGGTTCGAATCCTGCCTCGGGTATGGATGTGTGTGATGTCCTTAGGTTAGTTAAGTTTAAGTAGTTCTAAGTTCTAGGGGACTGATGACCACAGATGTTAAGTCCCATAGTGCTCAGAGCCACTTGACCCATTTTTTTTCTTTAGAAGTTTCTTTACGGTAACTGTATACCATGGAGGTTCTTTCCCATTGTGAACTGTTCTACTGGATCCAACACATTGTCAAGTATTCTTTTAAACTTGAGGCAGAGTACCTCTACATGCTCCTGCCTTGTGCAAAAATTTCAAGTTCCCATTGAGATATGACACAACTGATATTTTTTATCTAGTTCACTGAACATATATATCTTTCTCCTTGTTTTACTTATCCTTTGTACTTTGGCAATTATTGTTGCCACAGTCACATCACTGGCAGCAATTTCAAAACGGACATTCTGAAAGAGGTCAGGTCTACTTGTTGCTATTAGATGCAATATGTTTCTATCATGAGTGGGGTTCCTAACTATCTGTTCTAGGTAGTTTTCAGAGGAGGCATTTACTAAAGCTTCACAGGATGTCTTATCACACCCGCCACTAATAAAACTCTAATTTTTCCAATTAATTGTTAGCTGAACAAAGTCTCCACTGATGATTATAGTATGACTGGGGAACATATGTACAAGAGAACTGAGATTTTCTAAAGTCTTTTGTTACACCAGGAGATGAGTGTGGTGGGGACAGCAGGATCCAGTTACCATTTTATGTCCATCCCGGAAATAAGCCTTGTCCAAACAGTCTCACACGCAGCTTCAATTTCTACCTCGGTGGATTTGAATTTATTGTCTACTGTGAAAATACGCCCCCACCATTACTCATTTACCTATCCTTTTGACACATGCTTAAATTTTCTCCAAAAATCTTATTGCTATAAATTTCAGGTTTCAACCAGCTATCTATACCAAGTATTATGTGAGCTTCACTTCCTTCTGATGAGTGCTTCAAACTCGAGCACTTTGCTGTGAATGCATCGGCAGTTTGCCATTAGGATTTTAATACCCTCGCCTGTGGGAAGTATTTATTACAATGATACTGCTGGGATTCCCACACCTATTGTTATCTGGGTCAAATGGAGAGTTGCCCAATCTGATAAACCCTAATAAACCTGAGTAAGAGCCTATGATATCAAGTGCATGTCATACCCTTACAGGGGAACCCTCTAGTTCCCAACCCTATGGCACCAATCCAGGAAGTGGCAGTCTAGATTGTCACAGAACCTTTGAAGTCTCTGGTTCAGTCCTGTCATTCGACTCAGAACCAAAGGACCATGTACAATTCTGGGGACAATGCTGCAAATTGTGAGCTTAATTGAAACCCCATGTGTGAGGCTGGCCTTCTCAGCCTCATCTTTCATGTGCTTGAAGGATCTCAGAGCCGAAGTGACAGGCATAATTAGTTCCAACATGCACCAGAATCTGTGGTTGGTTCCCTCGCTGGCTGCTCGAATAGCCTCTTCAACATGTTGAAAGACAGCTCCAGTCATACACACTAAGTACATCTGGTGTCCTTTCCTACCTCTTGTTGCCATTTCCCTGAGCGGTTCTAGGTGCTACAGTCTGGAACCGCGCGACCGCTACGTTCACAGGTTCGAATCCTGCTTCGGGCATGGATGTGTGTGGTGTCCTTAGGTTAGTTAGATTTAAGTAGTTCTAAGTTCTAGAGGACTGATGACCATAGCAGTTAAGTTCCATAGTGCTCAGAGCCATTTGAACCATTTGTCAATCAACTCATCCTGTATTTGATAACAGCATTCGCAGAGGGGCTACATTTTGGCTTGTGCAATGTATTACAAGGCAGTGAACAAATAACTTTAAATTATGCCTGATGATTATCTTTTAATATGTTGAGCTAAAAAGCTGCTAATTTCCTATAGGAATTGAAGCAAATACACAAAATGAGATTTCTGTTAGTAAAACAAAAACTTATGGTAAAAATTACTATTTATTAAAATGTTTGGATTTTAATTATAGTCGACAGAAAAATCAAGAACAGAGTTAATTTACCATAAATGCAGATGACCTATAGGGATACTCCTCTTTAAGGGAAAAATAGATGTAACATATGAGTTAGAAAATCTGCTACAATAACTAAATCACAAACTCAGACTTGCCAGAAACTGCTCGTTGATTGTGCAAAGGACAATGGTAGCTTCTGAAAATTCTCAAAATCTAATTTGCTTTGATGTATGACAAGCTTCTTGACGAGTAAATTAAAACACACAAAAGTAAAGAACAAAATCTTAATGGCTCAGAGAGGGAACAAAATAGATGTAAAGTAGGCCCACTTACCATCCTGCAAGTCAACATTTGCAGCATTAGGAATAAGCTGTTAGAGTTGGAACATTTTTGTAAAATCAAAAAACGTGATGTACTGTGTGTCTCAGAACATTGGCTTACAGAATATCAAGTAGATTTGTTCATACCTAATGAGTACTCTCTGGCAGTTATAATGTGAGAGAAAAAATTGAGGGGTCACAATATTATTCAGGCAATGTATAAGATTCTCTAGATATAAGTTCATTCTCCTCAGAATTAAACAGCAAATTTACCTGTATAAGACTGATAGACCAAAATATTGTAATTGTTGGCTTGTACAGATTTCCAGATTGTGAAGTTAACTTATTCTTCGATAAATTTGAACAGATGATGAGAAAAATCTTAAAACTCAAAACATATGTAGTAATATGTGTTAATTTCCACATTGACTTGCTAGACACAGAGGAACTCAACACAAAAACATTCTTAGATCTACTCAGATCACTAAATCTATATTATAATGAGAATAGCCCAAAACATGGAAATTCCTGTTTTGGACAATATTATAATTTAATTTTCAAGAGACCTATATAGTTTAAGCATTTCAGATGAAAGTTTTGCACATCACAATCCTCTACTGGTAACATACCAGTATACATAGTCAGATAAGAATGATTTCCACCTCAGGTTACTCGTGAGTGAACACATAATACCAGATGTCACTCTGTGGGTGGTATGGTCTGCCAAGTTACCTACCAACTTACAGATACACCTACTGCTGCACTCTTTTGAGTCTATTGGTTCTCACCTATGCATCTCAGATCAGCTGTATGCACTCCTGCTCCAGAAACACCCAGCTCATCCCCCATTGCTGTGTGACACTACACCTCCTGTTTACTGGCCTTCTGCAGGCAGGGGCAGGACCTTTTACGCTTTCATGCCTTCTATGATACCAGGCAGTACTCATTCACTCTCTCCTCTTTCTGAGCACTCAAGACTCGCCCACACTCCACACATCCCGGTTTACATGCCAGAACAGATCAACGAGGACGAGCCTCCCCTGCTATCACAGTCACCCGCACCACCACATCCGGCTCATCCATACTGTTGGTACCACAAGATTTTTGGGGCTGAGGCCAAGAAGTGCAGGTTACCTTGCCAACACCCAAATGTTGACCGCAGGAACTAAATGATGCCGAGTCCTGTTGCGAACTCCACAGGGGTCCCCTAACATTGTACCCCGTCCACTCGTCCCCTCAGCTGAGAGGTCGTTTATACGTGACAGACATTTCATCGCAGTTTGTCTACCTAATTGACACTGGTACTGACATGTCTATCATATCTTGATCATTGGCTGCTACTGACTTTCCACCGATGATGTTTCACCTAAGAGCTGTCAACACATCAATGTTACAAACTGTCGGTTCTGTGGAAGTGATAGTGCACCCATCCCCTTCTATGCCATTCCTGTGGACCATCTACATCTCCGAACCAATTCTCGGTATGGATTTTTTCTCCCATTACAAGCTTTCCCCGAATGTAGTCCAATGTTCAGGGTTACACCACCCATCTAACTCTCAGATACAGTGCTCTGGCACCCATACTCCTCATTCCATTTCCGCTGTAACATGGGATTCAGTTTGCATGTGTTGCACCATCATGGACCAGATTGTGACCTGCACCACTAACCTACTTTCATAATATGACTCAGCAGTGTACCTCCAATTGGAGAATGACAAGCTGAAACAACGTAGTGCTCAAACTTACAAGGAGCTCGCTGCGGCCTGCACCTGGCTGTTGAAACTGTAATCTGCAGTTCCTTCACTGGATCGAACTTTATCACCAAGTACCAGTTCAAACACTCATCAGGGCAGTTCAAAATCATTCATTGCATGTGACGATTCATGCTCAGTGACCTCTGCCCACCCAAGCACCCACTATGAGCAATGTCTCATGTTTCAAGCAGTGTCTGTAATAACATTCGCTCCCACAGCACGACCATGCCCATTATGCAGGCAGCCATCCTGCTTGTTGATGAACATTCCCCCTCTTCCACATGCCAGGTGAGCAACTCGGTGGTCATCGCTGTCCCTCGCGCGACGCCAGGGCCTCTCTTGCCCTCGCTGGGTACCCAAGGCAAAGTTGACAATGGACAGTCGCTGCATGCCCCACTCCACTCTGTGCTGTACGCACAGCCAATCTCTGCAAACAAGCACACACTGCACTCATGTAATAGGCATCTGACTTTGGTGCCACATTTTCCCACTCACGCAAAAGGCTATGCCTCATCGCATCCTGCTCATCCCAGAACTCCATGTCAGAACGTTACTCAGCCTCGTGTGCAGTTCTCAGTCTCTTCTGTCACTGACGGAATGACATACAAGATAATTACCACTGCCAGCCCTCCTATCAGACACAAGGTTAGATGCCTCAACCCTATTAAGTGGCACTTGGCCTAGCAGCAAATTAACCAACTATTGCATTCAGCCATTCTGCAGCCATCGGACAGTAATTGGTCTTCACCAATTCATCTCATCACCACACATGACGGTTCTTTTCTAATGTGTGGTGATTACTGAACTTTTAAATGCTTGCACTGTCATGGACAATTACCTCGTGACAAACATAAACAATTTCACTCATATGTTATTGGGCGTCACAACATTCAGTTTGATTGACTGAAAACGTGATTATCACCAGATACCCGTAGCGTCAAGATACATTCCAAAGACTGCATCAATCATGCTGCTAGGCTTGTTCCAATACAACATCATACCATTCAGTTTGGGCACAAACATGGCAATTTTTCATCGACTCAATCTTACGACAATTCAAATTCTGCTTCGCATACCTGGATGACATACTCATTTTAGCAAATTGACTGAAGACCATGAAGATCATTTATCTGAGATCCTCCAGACTTTGGCATCCAATGGAGTAGAGGTCAACAAAGAAAAATTCCAATTGCGTCAGTCTTCTATGACATTTCTGGGTTACACTGTCTCCATAGACAGAATACAGCCTCCCAAATCCCACATGCAGGCTATCATGTCATTGCCAACCCCAGCTACGTACAAAGAACTCAGATGTTTCCTGGGTACTATAAATTACTACTGCCATCATCTACCCTCTGCTGCCACCGTGCAGGCCCCACTGATGGACTCGCTCTATGGCAAACAAACTGATCTGTCTGCAGATTTGTTCATCACTATGGACGCCAGCGACATCGTGGTCAGGGCAGTATTACAACAGAACAAAGGTGACACAGTTTCACCACTTCATTTCTTCTCCAAAGAACTGTCTGCAGCACAGAAGAAATATTCTGCTTTTGATAGAGAGCTTCTGGTGGTGTGTGAGGCAGTCAAACATTTCCTCACTGACATTGAGGGCCATCCTTTCTTCATTCTTACTGATCACAAACCGCTGGTGGACACCTTTTGCAACCCGCCAGAGAATCCTCCCAACTGACTTTTCTGCCACTTCAACCAGGTCTTTCAATTTAATACGGATGTACGCTACATCAAAGGCATGGAGAACATCCCCGCTGATTTCCTCTCGCGGATCAATGTCGTTTCAAGTATCGTCGATCTATCTGACCTCGCTGCTCAACAGGCTTCGGATGAGGACACTCAGGTTCTGCTCATGGATCCACAGTCTTCACTCATGTTTACCAAGGCTAAGTGCCCTGGCATTTCAGACAAAGTTTGGTGTGACTTGTCTATGAGCATTCTGCAGCCTTTGCTCCCGCCCACGCTGCGTTGACAGGTTTTCGATGCCTTGCATAGTCTCGGTCACCCCAGCGTCCAAGCCACCACTTGCCTCATCACCGAGCGCTTTATGTGGAAAGATGTGAAATGGGACTGTCAAACATGGGCACACAGCTGCATTTCCTGTCAAAGAAACAAAATAGGATGTCGCACCTCTCCACCACTCGGCAAGATTGACATCCCTAACGGACGTTTCCATCTTGTACATATCAACCTTATCAGTCCCCAGCCTCCGTTGGGGGGCCACAGGTATATCCTGTCCACAATAGACCAAATGTCTCATTGGGTGGAAGCCATCCCCTTACCCAACATCACAGCAGAAACTGTGGCCAAATGGTTTGTTTCTTCTTGGATCACTAGGTTTGGCTGTCCATCCACCATCACAACCGACCAGGGTCGACAGTTCAAATCTGCACTTTCTACGATTTTCTGTAATCTTTGTGGTATTAAAAATATCCATACGACAGCCTACCACCCACAATGCAATGGGTTGGTGGAATGATGGCACCACACCCTTAAAACTGCACTCAGTTGCCACGGCCGTTTCTAGTCAGAGGTACTTCCTTGGGTGCTGCTGGACTATGTTCTACATTTAAACCAGATTTACACGGGATGATTTCTGAAGTCGTTTTCGGCGAAAACAAGGTTTTACCTGGGGAACTAATTCTCCCCCAATATCCTGGGGATTCCCCCTCCTTCCCAGACTTTATCAGAAGGAAACGTGCACTCTTTAGAAACATCCAGCTACACCCACCTGTCAGCCATTCCCCACCTGACACTTACATGCTGACCACACTCAGCTCTTGCTCACATGTCATGCTCAGTCACAACTCTGGCAGATAGCCCTTACAACCCCCTTACCTCAGCCCCTTCGAAGTACTCTGGAGGGGCAAGACAACGTTCAACATTATGATAGAAGATCGCCCACAAACCATTTCTCTACACCAGCTCAAGCCTGCCTTTGTAGACTCCGACACACCTCTGCCATCCCATTTGGACTGCCTGAGCACACGTCCTTTTGACAAACCAGCTAAGGAGTCCGTTCAACTTACAGTTTGGTTTTCTTTGCCGAATGATTCACCACCACAGTTCACAGGTTCCACAGGCATGTCATCATCCCCATTCACAGGTTTTGAAGACATTTCAGATACTAGAGATGCGGACGCCCCGTCCTTCCCTTTGCACTGCAATGTACCACCTGACCGCATTGACAACGTGTCGATTATGGTGTTAGACAATCATGTGCTTGTAGTGCTGACCAACAGCACAGACCCGACCCTTGCCAAGGAACTCAAGGTCAAGATAGTGCACAGCTTGCCCCTCCCACAAGAGTGTGACCTGTCTCGTGTTTGAGCTTTCATTTCTTCGGACGACTCAGTCTGGATTCGGGAAAGGCATGCTCACACGCTGCCTCCTCTCCCATATCTCTAATCCCGAGTTGGCCAACACACCATTCCCCTCATCTGGTTTTCAGATTATCAGTTGTACCGGCAGCTGCCCTCCGCACTTTCGCACGCTGACCCTACGGAGATGGAGCTTCTGGTCGTACACCTGCACCTGCTGCTTTGCACCACTCACACTGATGGTGACACCCACATGACCCCCTGTCAGGGCTCATAGGCAGTACTGTGTGTTGCGGTGTGTGTGTGTGTGTGTGTGGGGGGGGGGGGGGGCTGTGTGTCATACATAGGTCACATCGACCACACAAATTACAAGCTTTGGAACATCGACTGCTCTGATGAGCTGCCACGTTTAATTCAGTCTGCCTTTGTACTTCGTGCAGTGTCCATGTGTATCAGTCTTTATGGTAAAACATATGTGTATATAGGAAACTTGGGAACTGTTTATTACATACATTGCGATCCGTATCCAGAATCCCATATAACATTTAAAGAAGATTGTTGCATGTGGCAGAGTAGAGCTAGGATTTATGTTTGAAATTGGAACTGTGTTTAATGAGTGATTGTTTCAGGTTATGTAACAATGTGAATCCAAGATATAAACAATGAAAACTTTTGCCCAGAGAATTGTTTGTGGTGGAAAACAAAAAAAAAAAAAACATTACCTGCTGTGGGAAGATCGCAAAATCATCTATTTTGGATATCATTACCTGATGATAATGGACCAAATTCTCAGACTGCGTCACAGGAATTCATATGAGTAACTGTTCTTTTTAATTTTCTAATTTTAAGTAGTATTGTTTGACATATGTGTATGATGAATAACAATGATAACATGAAAATGAATAAAGAGAAGCATGTAAGCTGTGAATCCATAGAAAACACTTTGGAGCTAGGAACAAGTATCAGTGAACTATCATCCATCAGTAATCCAAGTGTAGATCAAAGTTTTGGTGGAGAGGATTCCAGTGAAAGTGTTGCATGAGTACTCCAATTACGCAGGGAAGAGTAGCCAGAAATAATTTGTTAATGTTATTAATGCAGCGTATGAAAGAAGCAAAGGAACAGATGGGACAGATTAAGGATATTAGTCATCAGAGTCAACAGTTAAGTCAGCAATTAAGTGAATAAATGGCAAAATTAAAGAATACTGTTACTGAAAACACTAATCGGATAAGAGAAATCCAGGAGGGTTTGGCAGCACTAAACATTACTGTTGAGACAAGGAAGGGTGAACTCAATAGAAGAAAGGCTAGATATATTAGAAATTAATTTCACACTAGAGTTGTCCAAAAACAAGGGGAGATTCGAAAAACTAGGTAAACTTGTAGAATCTGAAAATTCTAAACTTAAAATAGAGGCTGTAGCTCAAAGAAATGTTGTTAGCAATATTGATTGTGTATGTGTTGGCACATATTTAAAATGCTTTCCAGAAGATGGGAAATTGTATCCTGTTGATTTTTTACAGCGCTGTCAGGGTAATTTTAGTAACGATATGACAGACAATGTTAAAATTAAATTTGTTAAGCAATTTTTTGGATGGAGAAGCAATCTCATGGGACTGAGCGAGGTGGCGCAGTGGTCAGCACACTGGACTCGCATTCGGGAGGATGACGGTTCAATCCCGCGTCCGGCCATCCTGATTTAGGTTTTCCGTGATTTCCCTAGATCACTTCAGGCAAATGCTGGGATGGTTCCTTTGAAAGGGCACGGCCAATTTCCTTCCCCATCCTTCCATAATCCGAGCTTGTGCTCCGTCTCTAATGACCTCGTTGTCGACAGGACGTTAAACACTAATCTCCTCCTCTCAATCTCATGGGCCAATCTGTATGTTACTTCTCCCATGTCATATGATGAATTTGAAAGAAATTTCTTAAATTAGTTTTGGTCAGAATCTGAGCAAGATAGGATTAAAGGTGAGTTTTTGAATGGTCGAATATATAGGGAAAGTGATGGTAGCTTGAAGTGTTTTTGTGAAAACCAATTGAGGAAATTAGTGCACTTATGCAAACCTTTTGATGAATTAATACAAATAGATGCCTTAAAAAGGAGATTACCTAAAAGAGTGCAGTGGGAGTTGATTTATGGACTAGACAACTCTGTAGATCAGTTCTTGAGATATGTAGATAAGTTTGATAGAGCCTTTGAGGGAAATGAGAGGCTAAATAATGGCAGATTTGGCAACCACATATCTGGGGGGTGGAATCAAAGCACAGGAATCAAGACAGGTGTGATAATGAATATCAGAAGAACAGGGAGAGACCTTGGGAAAATAGTAACAGACAACTAAATAATCACCAATCAAGACAAGACAACTTAAGCTGACCGATACCTCATTGGGAGCCTGTCAGTTTGGGATGAGAAATAAGTACCAAAATCAGGCTAAACACCACCATCGTAGAGACACTGAAAATAGATACACAAGACAGAGTAATCAAAGATATTGGAGTGGATATGACAGAACTAATGTAAGAGGAGCACATCAGATTAGCAAATAACAGTTTGACTATAACTTATCGAAAAATTATGAATGAAAGTGTTGAAGATAGAGGAATTAGCATCTGTAAGAATGTTGAAGCGGTTCCATTAGAGGAGGAAACTATCTCAAGTCTATATAATCAGTGTGGTAAATCAGTTTGCAAAGAAAATGTTGGTTCTGGTAGTAATCTTGACGAGTTTGGATTAGGTAAATTAATGGAGAAAGAATCTATCCCTGTTAAGCACTTAAGTAATGATACTTGTATTGGTGTACTTGTCAACAATTCTGATGATCATTGTAAAGATGTTGTAAAAGTGTCTACTACTGGAGATGATAGCATGTGTGGCAAGGTTGATACTGGAAGTTTAATTAGCAATGACGAATGGGAGGAAGAATTAGATGGCATGGTGTGGAGGTTAAAGAAGATTTAATTAATGGTGTAGAAGGTGATGTCAGTAGTATTTGTGAAGAATACGAGAATCAGATTGTGCCAATGAAACTGGGAAGGTATCATCAGATAATGAACATGTGGAGAGCCATCATGATTAAGATGTGATGCCAGAAACTTTATGGAATACTTACAAGGGTTATAGTGACAGTGAGAGAGTAAAAAGGGTCAGCAAGGTTATTTGTGAAGAATTTCATTACAACAGGAAAGGTAGAACCAATCAGCAGGCTTACAGTGAGATCAGTTCCAGGAAAAGTAGACAGTGAGTAAAAGAGGAACATGACATCAAACAATCATCTGATGTAGCTCTAAGTAAAATACAGAAATGTAAGAGAAATTGTGCAGACAAAAATGGTATAAATGACGTGGAATTTAGAGAGATTGAGTATGATTTGTTGCATGAAGATGAGGAAAGCAGGAAGGAAAAAGTTTTAGGTTGCTCGTATATATGTAAAAATTTGCAAATTATGAGGGAGTTTGCCTCTTAGACGTGGGTAGCCATGTTTGTATTATTTCTGAAAAATTTAGAGACCAGATAAGACATAATGCACATTTTCAAGAATATCCTGTTATTGGAATCTAAATTAAAGGAGCAACTGGTAGGCACAGCAAAGTTGTAAACATACACTTACATGACACCAGAAACAAAGAGAGTATTGACATTCCTAGACACAGGCTGACAAAAACAGGCAACTCTCACAAAGTGAACTGTTTGAAATTATTTAACAAATTACCACATTCTGCACTCAATACACCTTTCAATAATTTTAAAAGTAAACTGCACAAATGGTTAATAGACAATCCATACTACAGTCTTGCAGAATTCTTGGATACTTGTAACATAGAAATTGAATTTTAAGTCTATGATTGCAGTACTGTTCAGCTGATTAATGTAGCATAAATAAGTTGTACTTGTAATGTAAACACTAACTAACAGAGTAAATCTTTTGTATCTTGTCATAATCATAAAGCCTATTTCACTACATGTGGTCAACAGCAAATAAAGTTCCAGACAACATCCTATTCCTTGGCAGAACTATGAACCACAAATGCTGATTTGTGCATGAAATAAATTATGTATGCAAAACATATGTACCTGTATCTTACAAAAATATAGTTTTGTAGGCATCCAAAAATTCTCAAAATAATGTATTTCTCATAAAATTGCCCAGTGAAATTAGAGAACGATTGTTTTCAACAAGCTAACACCTATTGGTCTCAAAAATATTAAATGAGTACAATTAAGTTTAAGTTTGCAATTGACAAAATCAGTAAAAATTTATTACAACATTTACAAATGTTTGAAATTTAACAATATATCACAATAAAAATAGGTGTTGATACAATCATTGACAGATTACACAGAAATGATGTGAACAGTAAAATTTGTGAATCAAGATCTTTAAATCAGAACATGATCTTGTACATGTGGTCTCACATAAAGGAAAATTTCTAAGTTGCCTTTTATATGTACATGTGCATATTGCATGGATTTTTCACTTCTGTCCAAATGTCTGCACTGGCATGCCAAAGCACACTCCAGCATGAGTTTATCTGGATAAAAATTGCTAATGATTACTTCATTAATATCTTGCAAAGTACCCCACCTTCATAAATAAATATGTTTTTGTTATAATTTTCTAACTGATTGCACACTTTTTGTTTAAATATTAATGAAAAGCTGAAAGTATTGATACTGCGCAGAAATTTACTATTTTATTCTATCTGTTCCTTTTGAGAATTGAATATTTGAGCCAGACAGAAAAACAGTCTACATCAATTGCATGATTTATTATGTGGCAGAGTTGAGGTAGAAATTGTGAAAGTCTGCTTTTTCTTCATAACCACCACCATCATCTTCATCATCATCTTCTTCTTCTTCTTCTTCTTCCTCCCCCCCCCCCCCTCTCTCTCTCTTGCTCTTTCTCTCTCTCTGTCTGTCTGTCTCTCTCTCTCTCTCCCTCTCTTCAAGGCGGGATACATACATAAATTTAAATTTATGGCAATGTTGTATTATATTGAGATTTATGTCAAGATGAGAGACATCGTTCATTTTGTTTGAAACTAGCAAATCCAGCAGTGCTTCACAATTGTTATATATGTTTGGGAATTGGCTATACATCCTAATCTTCTTTTTCTTCCCCTTCTCTCTGCCAATGTCATTCCCCCCATTCTCTCTGTCCATATTCTCCTCCTTTCATTCTCTCCATCCATTACCTGCTGGCCCTCTTAATTCACAACTCCTCCTTCGCCAACCCCCCCTTTCCCCTCCACCACACCATCTCATCCTCTCCCTCTCTCTGTCTGTCACCCACTTTCTTCTTTTTATAGTCATTTCCTTCCATCCACACCTCTGCCCATCACTGACCTTGATCCTAATTTATTGATTTATTGTTACTGCAGACAAAAACTTGTTTGGCAATTGAAGTAACTTAGAATGAATGGGCAAATCAGCTGGGATCATTGGTTACAAGGTATGATAGGCAACTCCCCAGCTGCATTATCTATCAGGACAGTATCTTCAGTGACAGTATCTGTGAATGCATAGGATTTCAAACTTTCAGGCTTTTCAGATTCTGTAGTAGTAGAGTGGAATCCTTCTTGCCCATCTTCGGCTAGTCCACCAGTCCAGTTGATCTCACCTTGCTCGAGCTGAAATTACCCTGAATCTTGACGGTGACTCACTATCCATCATGCCATTGTTGTTTACTGTATTGTTGTTTACACATAATTGTTGTCATCACTTGTCTGTTTTAGTGCACCATCTACTCTCATATTGTTTCTGACATTGTCCATGTTTTTGTACAGTATTGCCGTAATTTTTCCCGAGGGCATGGAGCTTTACTGTATGGTTAAATGATGATGGCTTCCTCTTGGGTAAAATATTCCAGAGGTAAAATAGTCCCCCATTTGGATCTCTGGGTGGCGACTACTCAGGAGGATGTCGTTATCAGGAGAAACAAAACTGGTGTTCTATGGATGGGAGTGTGGAATGTCAGAACCCTCAATCGGGCAGGTAGGTAAGAAAATTTAAAAAGGGAAATGGATAGGTTAAAGTTAGATGTAGTGGGAATTAGTGAAGTTTGGTGGCAGGAGGAAACAGACTTTTGGTCAGTTGAATACAGGGTTATAAATACAAAATCAAATAGGGGTAATGCAGGAGTAGGTTTAATAATGAATAGGAAAATAGGAATGCGGGTAAGCTACTACAAACAGTATAGTGAATGCATTATTGTGGCCAAGATAGATACAAAGCCCACACCTACAACAGTAGTACAAGTTTATATGCCAACGAGCTCCGCAGATGATGAAGAGATTGATGAAATGTATGCTGAAATAAAAGAAATTATTCAGATAGTGAAGGGAGATGAAAATTTAATAGTAATGGGTGACTGGAAGTTGACAGTAGGAAAAGGAAGAAAGGAAATGTAGTAGGTGAATATGAAATGGGGCTAAGGAACAAAAGAGGAAGCCGCCTGGTAGAATTTTGCACAGAGCATAACTAAATCATAGCTAACACTTGGTTCAAAAATCATAAAAGAAGGTTGTATACATGGAAGAATCCTGGAGATACTAGAAGGTGTAAGAAATTTATAGAGGGTCTATACAAGGGTGATGTTCTAGAGGACAATATTATAGAAATGGAAGAGAATATAGACGAAGATGAAATAGGAGATATGATACTGTGTGAAAAGTTTGACAGAGCACTGAAAGACCTAAGTCCCAACATGGCCCCAGGAGCAGACGACATTCCATTAGAACTACTGACAGCCTTGGGTGAGCCAGGCCTAACAAAACTCTACCATCAAGTGAGCAAGATGTATGAGACAGGTGAAATACCTCAGACTTCAAGAAGAATATAATAATTGCAATCCCAAAGAAAGCAGGTGTTGACAGATGTGAAAATTACTGAACTATCAGTTTAATAATCCATGGCTGCAAAATACTAACACGAATTCTTTACAGACAAATGGAAAAACTAGTAGAAGCCGACCTCGGGGAAGATCAGTTTGGATTCCGTAGAAATACTTGAACACATGAGGCAATACTGACCTTACGACTTATCTTAGAAGAAAGATTAAGGAAAGGCAAACCTACATATCTAGCATTTGTAGACTTAGTGAAAGCTTTTGACAATGTTGACTGGAATACTCTCTTTCAAATTCTGAAGGTGGCAGAGGTAAGATACAGGGAGCAAAATGCTATTTACAATTTGTACAGATACCAGATGGCAGTTATAAGAGTCAAGGGGCGTGAAAGGGAAGCAGTGGTTGGCAAGGGAGTGAGACAGGGCTGTAGTCTATCCTCGATGTTATTCAATCTGTATATTGAGCAAGTAGTAAAGGAAACAAAAGAAAAATTCGAAGTAGGAATTAAACTCCATGGAGAAGAAATAAAAACTTTGAGGTTCGCTGATGACATTGTAATTCTTTCAGAGACAGCAAAGGACCTGGAAGAGCAGTTGAATGGAATGGACAGTGTCTTGAAAGGAGGATATAAGATGAACATCAACAAAAGCAAAACAAGTGTAATGGAATGTAGTCGAATTAAGTCTGGTCATGCTGAGGGAATTAGATTAGGAAATGAGACACTTCAAGTAGTAAAGGAGTTTTGCTATTTAGGGAGCAAAATAACTGATGATGGTCAAAGTAGAGAGGATATAAAATGTAGACTGGCAATGGCAAGGAAAGCGTTTCTGAAGAAGAGAAATTTGTTTACATTGAGTATAGATTTAAATGTCTGGAAGTTGTTTCTTAAAGTATTTGTATGGAGTGTAGCCATGTATGGAAGTGAAACATGGATGATAAATAGTTTACATAAGAAGAGAATAGAAGCTTTCAAAATGTGGTGCTACAGAAGAATTCTGAAGATTAGATAGGTAGATCACACAACTAATGAGGAGGTATTGAATAGAATTGGGGAGAAGAGGAGCTTGTGGCACAACTTGACTAGAAGAAGGGATCGGTTGGTAGGACATGTTCTGAGACATCGAGGGATCACCAATTTAGTATTGGAGGGCAGCTTGGAGGGTAAAAATCGTAGAGGGAGACCAAGAGATGAATACACTAAGCAGATTCAGAAGGATGTAGCCTGCAGTACATACTGGGTGATGAAGAAGCTTGTACAGGGTAGAGTAGCACGGAGAGCTGCATCAAACCAGTCTCTGGTCTGAAGACCACAACAACAACAACTTTGCACTGTGAAGTTTTTAATGCTTACTGTTCAATAACTTTAATGACGTTGTTCTTCTGTGTTCATTACAGCACTGTTTGTGTTTGTTTTACACTGTGTGTACTGTACAGTTGGGTATGTTTTTCAGCTTGTCAAGAGTGCAATGTAAAAATGTTGCCCTTCCATTAAAGAGAAATTAGCAGTGCTACAAAGGGGAATCACTCCAAAATATTGCCAAGGATATCACTGTAGGCATTACACCAATGAAATATTTGAGAGGAAATCAGAAAGAAATTGACTCATGTATACTGATTATAGATGGTGAAAAGACTATTAAGAATTGCATAACATTGAAAGAATCTAAAGTTGAACTGCTTGACATTGAAAGAATCTAAACCTGAACTGCTTGACAATGCATTGTGGATGTGGTTCCACCAAGAAAGAAGGAAAGAAATCCTGATATCTGGGCCTTTTATAAGAGAAAGCAAGAGCTTTTCAGCAAAAAAACTAGAAGCTGGAAGTGGGTTCACAGTTAGTAAAGGCTGCATTCATTGGTAGAACACACATCATTGGATTCAGTTTGTTTCAGTTTCCAGTGAAAAACTGTCTGCTGTTGCTGACGTCACTATTTATTTATTTATTTATTTGTCGATATAAATCACTTTTTCAGTACATATATTGCTCACAGTGTATTGCATAGACAGGAGTTTTCTGTGAAGTTCCAATAAATTATCGAATGAAATGGATTGTTACATTGCCAGGTCTGTAATGTTTATGAAACAGGCTTAAACTATAAAATGCTGCAAAAAATGCTCACTACATCAAGTGAAATTGTGGTAGGAATGAAACTTAAAGAAAAGTAGGCTAACCATTGCTCTTTGCAGCAAGTCTGATAGTACACACAAGCTTCCCCTGTTCTTTATTGGCAAATGTAAGAGCTTTGGGCATTAAAAACATTTCAAACTTATATTCCTTGGCACTTTATTACCACAATCAAATATCTGCTTGGATAGACTGCAATCTTTTCAAATCTTGGTTTTTTGAGAGCTCATTCCCTCTGTTGAAAAACACTTGAAACAAAAAATGTTCCCTCTTTGTGACCTACTGCTGGTTGATAATGCACAATCAGATAAAACTGAGGAAGATTTAGTGTAAGGGGACATAAAAGCTATTGTTCTTTCATCAAATGTCACATCACTTTTCCAACCAATGCATCAGGGAGTGATAGAAAAATTAACGAGGTGATACAGCTCAATTTTAGGAAAGTCCCAATGAGGCTGTAACATACTTGAAGCTATGAAATCTCTCAGAGTCAAAGTTGCTATCTATATGGCTGCTGAGTCATGGGAGGAACTAAAACCTGGTATGTTGTGAAAGCCTTGGCATAAACTTTGGTCAGAAGTTATGAACAAAAGCAACCAGATCAAAGTTGAGTGAAACAGTGACATGCAGAAATTCATTAACTACCTACAAACTGTACACCTGAATGTCTCTGGTAGTGAAGTTGATGGCTGGATTTCCCAATGTGACAAAGACTGTGCAATCAGTGAAGACCTCAATGACAGCCAGATCATTGCCACTATTTTGGAACAAATTGAGGAAGAAACTGTGAATGAGGACTCGGATGGTGATGATGACAAACCCTCTATTTGGATTTCACACACCAGGTCCATGAATGCTTTTGATATCGCCCTTCAGTACAAAGAGCAGAACTCAGCTGCAACACCTATGGACATTTTGTGGATGTTCAGCTAAGTTTAGAATTTCATCTGGTACATAAAAATCTATAACTGACTTTCTTCCTAAGTAATTTTTTACTAGTATATAGGCTACCTTAAAGTATGGTACATATGTGTTCTGTGTACAGTCTCCTAACATAGTTCAGGACTCAGTGCTACACCATCCCACTAACACTCAGACACTGTGCTCCCCCACTTATTTTCCATGTTCTGTTTCTCTCTCGAAATGTGAGTTGGTACATGAGTGCTCCACCTCCGTGGGTGACATTGTGACCGGCATCACTAATCTACTGTCAGAGTACAACTCGGCAGCACAAATCCGCTGGGAAAATGACAACTTGAAACAACAAAAAATAGCACACACTTACAAAGAGCTCATCACGGCTCGACCTCACTGCTGAAACTGTAGTCCACAGTCCTGCCACCTAATCATGTTTCTCCAGGAGACACCAGCGTGGACTCTCATCAGGTTAGTCCAAAAACATTAATTGTGGATGATGATTCGTGTCCAGTAGGCTCCACATCTTAGACATGCTCACCGCATTCACTGCCATATGTGTCAGACAGTGCATCTAGTAGCAGTTGCTTGCACGATACGACCATGCACACCATGCGGGCAGCTGCCTAAACATCCTCCCTCTCTTCCACGCCAGCCACATGACTTGGTGGCCATCTCAGTACTACGCGTGATGCCAATGGCACTCTCGCCCATGCCAGGTATCAAGTGCAAAGTTGACAGCGGACAGTCACCACGCATTCTGACCTGCTCTGTGCTGTGCGTGTAGCCACCCTCTCCAAACAAGCTCACGCTGCACTCATGTTTTAGACACATGACTGTCGTGCTGTCTTTTTCCTCTTGCACTGCGGCTACACCTCATCACCCCCTACCAATCCAAAAACTTCATGTCAGGACATTGATCAGTGTTGTGTGCAGTTCTCAATTTCTTCCATCACTGATGGAAAGACACACAAGATAGTTACCATTGCTGGTCCTCCTACTAGGCACAAGGTGAGATGCCTCAACCCTATTAAGTTGCGCGCAGCCCGACAGCAAATTAACAAAATTTGGGAGGCAGGTATCCTGCACCCATCAGGCAGCAACTGTTCTTCACCAATCCACCTCATCCTCAAACATGGCCATTCTTTCCAAATGTGAGGTGACTACGGTCATTTAAACGCTTGTACTGTCATGGACAAGTACCCCACGGTTAACATAAATGATTTCACTCTTACGTTATCGGGGCTACTATCTTTAGTGTTATTAACTGTAAATATGCCAACCACCAGATTCCCATAGCGCTGGATGACATCCCCAAAACAGCTATTATCATGCTGTTTGGTTTGTTCCAATACAACTACATGCCATTTGGCCTAAAAAATGGGGTGCAAATGTGCCAGCATTTCATTGACTCCATCTTATGACAGTTCGAGTTTTGCTTCACATATCTGGATGACATACTCATTTTCAGCAAGTTAGCTGAAGAACATGAAAATCATTTATCCATGGCCCTCCAGACCTTTAACTCCAATGGCGTCGAGGTCAACAAAGAAAATTCCAGTTACGTCAGCCTTCTGTCACTTTCTTGGGTTACACCGTCTTCACCGATGGAATACAGCCTCCCAAATCTCGCGTGCACTCCATCACTTCACTGTCACCCATGGCTACTTACAAAGAACTCTGACATTTCCTGGGCACAATAACCTACTAATGTCATCACCTGCCTTCTGCCGCCACCATGCAGGCCCCGCTGGCAGACTCACTGTCGGGTAAACAGACTTCAGGACTCAAACCTGTTCACTGGACTGCACCTATGCTGGAGGCTTTCAATGCATTAAAGACTTCTTTAGCTCATGCTGTGACACTCGCCCACCTCAACCTCTCGGCCGAGTTGTTCATCACTGCGGATGCCGGTGACATCAGAGTGGGAGCGATACTACAGCAACGCGAGGCAGACACTGTTACCCCTCTTCATTTCTTCTCTAAAAACTATCAACACCTCAGAAGAAATACTCTACTTTCAATCCGCAAGTTGCATCTTCAACGTGTGCCTAGAACTCACCTGACGCCTCCCCATCACCTTTTGTGGGTTTCTCAGACACGTCACCCTCCACCCCACGTGTGGGTTTCACTGCTACCTCACCGACTATGGAGACACCCTCTCCCACAGTCACCCTGTTCTGAAACGTACCCCCAAAACACGTGGGCGACATTTCAGTCATCATCCTAGATGAAAAATTTCTGATTCTACTCACAGACACCACTGCCCCACCACCCACCGACCAGTTAAATATCAGTGTTGTTCGTAGCCCCACACTTCCTCGTGAGTGCAGCCCGATGACGATTCGTGCCTTCATCTCACTGTATGGCTCAATTAGCATCTGGGCTTGCCACACCTACACCCTGCCGTTCGCCATTCAACCCGCCTGCTCTTGGGCTAGCTGCCACATCGTCCGTCCTCGCTGACTCGACAACTTTGAGGTAGACTTGCCTCCCGTAGCTCCATCTCCACACCCCACCCCAGTCAGGGTGGAGGTCCCGGTCGTGCATCTACCAGCTCGTACAACCGGCAACAGCATCGATGCTCACATGGTCTTCCCTCAAGAATCACATGCTGTACTCTGTTCTCCTGGGGGGAAGTCTGTGTGGCGTCGAGTCATATCGACCGTAGACAACATTAATCTTTGGGACTCAGGTCATTCATCTGAGCCGTGATGTTAATTCACTCTGTTCTTATACCTTTCACTGTATGCACATGTATGATAATTGTCGAAATATATGTACCATAAGTGCAGATATTAGTGGGGCAGTTTTGTTTCACATACTGCTAATCGTATTCTGTTCCCATAGACTGATACCCATAATGAGTATCTTCAACAAATATGGTTTACAGATGAGTCTACTTTTAATATAAGTTAACAAGCACCATGTAGGGATATAGGGTTAGGAAAGTTCACACACTGTCTTCAAATATATTAGTGAGTCCCCTAAAATAGATGTTTGGTGCAGTTTATGTCATAACAAATTCATACGGCCTTTTGTTTTAGTTGAAAATTCAGTAACAGCTAACATACATCTGGATATGATAGAACAGTTTGCTGAACTGCAACTGAGAGACTTGCAGCTTGATGTTATTTTTTTAAGATGATGCACCACTGCATTGGGGATTGCACATTAGAAATTTTCTTCATGGAGCATTTTCTGATTGGTGGATTGAGTGTGATGGCCCCACCACCTGACCTGCAAGGTCGCCAGATGTAATGCCTTAAATTTTTTATGGGGCTGTATAAGGGACATGGTTTATGTTAACTAGTACCTGATCTGGGCACATTAAGATGAAGGGTGACAGATGCTGTTGCTGGTGTTAAAGAAGGAACACCTTGAAACATACATGGTGAAATCAAATATTGATTAAACATTCTTTAAGCAACAGATGTTACAGATGTTCAAGTTGCCTGAAATCATAACAAAAACTTGTTGATTTATTCTTTCATTTGTCACAAACCACAAATTTGTAATTTTACAGTTATTGAGAAATAATTATTGATAATTGTACAAGGACTTTAGGTCCATCCTGTATATTAAAACTTATATAAAAGCATTTGCATATTCAAAAAACTGTCATTTGAATCAGTCTCTTGGTAATCACATCTGTAGTATAATGTCAATGCCATATTTGATGCTACAGCCATACCATGGCAGCTGTTTGTAGCACCACTCATAGTTTATTATGCAGCTCCCACAGTACAGTCATCACAAGCCTGTACAGCAGAGGACTAATCTACACTTCAACCTTGTAATTCTGCCTTTCCATCCTCATCATGTGACGTTGTGGTCTGTGAGAGCATGGAGTGTCTTTTTTACACTGGGCATAAGTGGATAACAATTAAAAATTTATTATGCTGATCTGCCATCTTGGCCAACATGCTGAACTAATTAGTGACATCATACATGCTCCTCATACTGTGGCACGGCAGGGTGATCCCTCACTACCCTGTAAACACTCTCTCCACCTACCTGGATAGGCTTTGGGTTGTCTGTCCTTTCACTCTACAGTGGCAGATAATGGTTTAGCCAACAAAAGCAGAGTTGACAAAACTTTGACTAGATACCTACCAACCAAAAGCCATACACCACCACACACCGTCAGGTGGCTTGCGGAGTATGGATGTAGATGTAGATGTAGATGTAGATAACTCCAGTCCACAGGTAGACCCTGAAAGTAAATTAAACTATCGAGTGTTCAGGATTCTTGCAGGAGTCTTTTAAAAATGGCAAAGATTTCTTTTTACTTGCTTTATTGTCTTTAAAACAAGGAAAATGGCTATCAGGTCCATATTTAATATCCCAACTCAGTTATTCAATGTCACTGATGGTCTCTGTTAGAAGTTCACACCTGAAAGCAGCCAGAAGATATTTAGTACAACCCAATATTTTGAACATCCTAAATGTTCACTGACCCATGAATACTTTTGAGTTAACTTATTCAGTCATTCAGTAAGTCCTTGTAAAGAAATGCGCACCATACATCTCATAATCTGCATGAGACATGCCATGTGGGGTTGGTGGATGATGTGAAATTTTCACATACAAATATCTTCTTAAATAAACCACTCACAAAGCTCAAACTTTCACAAAATGATCAACAATGTAGTTGCTTTCTGTCAGTGATATGATCAAATGCATGAATTTCTTCATTTTGGTACAAATTTGATCAGTGCAGTTTGACATAGATGTTTTCCAGAAGACAGCTCCTGAGTGACTATCTCAACTCATAGATTGGAGGCACAGAACCCTACTCAAACTTGAAAGAAATGCTGAATTCCTATTGGCTAGTATGTTAAGCAGCCAATCAGATCATCTCAAACACTTACATACTCACGGTAATACTACTGTCAGGCAATCACATTACCACAAGTTATTGAGACTTGAAATCTTGTAATTACAGAGCTGAATAAAATTTAATGAAAAAAATATAATTCCTTTCTGTGAAACAAATTACTAATAAATTTAATACTCACTGTCAATACTGGCTGCCTTTTATAAAGTCAAGCTCACTCGGACATACATCATTGCACAACAGCTTTCTCACACATATATTTACATAGTTTTAATAGAATATTACATTCCCACTTAATGTATGTCCTCCATTCATGTTCTCAAAAACACTCAGGCAACCAAAACACTATGAAATAATACTTTTACAAAGTACTTGTAATTATGTTAGAAATATGTGGTAATGAATCTAAAGAAAATTCTAGAAAATTAGATTATATGAACCAATTCCCTTGGTTGTAGTTTCAACTGATACTATAAATATATTACAGTCCCTAACTTGGTTTCACTATTCCAGCATTGTTATTGAGTATTTTAGGTAAAAATTTATATCTCTGAAAGTACTGAAGTTATTGATTTGAAATTTTCATTTCATTTCATTTCATTTTATTATCTTCCTGTATATCATTTACATGATGTAGGAATTGTCACCATAAAGTTATCATACTAGTACAAGTACTACAGACATAATAATGGAATATCACTTTCAAGGCATTTTTTAAAAGTACAAATTTAGGCATATAAATTAAAATTTTTGGCAATAAATTTACACACAATCAAAGTACTCATCTACGTCATAGAAAGTTTTCCTTAAAAGGTAATTTTTAAGCTCAGTCTTAAATTTTACTTCATCTATTATTGCCTTCATGTACACTGGCAGAGTATTGTAGAGTTTTATTCCAAAATAATTACATGCTTTTGGGTTTGCGTTGTCCTTACCCTTTCTACATACAAATTCTTACGAGTTCTAGTATTGTAATTATGGCAGTCCTTATTTGTTCATAGATTTTTCATATGTGCTCTTGTACACAGAATGCTTTTAAAAATATACAGTGATGGTATTGTGAGTATTTGCAGTTCTTTGAAAAGGGGCCTACAATGAGTTCTTGGAGAGTTATGTGTTATGATTTGTATAGCTCTTTTCTGAAATTTGAAGTTATCTGTTAAGCTTGATTTAGTTTTACCCCAGAACACTATGCTGTAAGACACGATGGACTGAAAGTAAGCAAAATACACTAGTCTAGTACTGTCTGTGCTGCATACTCTAGATAATATCCTCAATGCAAAACATGCCGAATTGAGCCTTTGGGATAAGTACTTGAGATGGTCTTTCCAGCTTAAGTTTTGATCAATGTGCATGCCCAAAAACTTTGTGGATTGTACACTCTCTATCTTCTTATCCATTAGTTTTAACTGGAGGTCCATATCTTGAGTTGCTTTGCCATACTGTATATAATTTGTTTTACTTAGATTAAGTGTTAACTCATTAGCATTACACCAATGTTGAATATATTTCAGGACTATATCAGTTGTGGTGGTTAATGATTTTTTATCATCACTTATAATTATGATAGTGTCATCTGCGAACAACATTATTTTGGTAGAAATATTAGGATTTTTTCTGTCATTTATATAAAGCAAGAATAATAAGGGACCAAGAACACTGCCCTGTGGGACACCTATTTCCAATTTCTTTGCATCTGAGACCCACTTGATTTTCTGATTTTTATGTTCTGCGATGATTTCAAAATACTACCTGAGTTCTATCTTGAAGGTAAGATTCAAACAACTGCTTCACAACTCCCCTTACAGCTATTGCCTCCATCTTGTTTAACAGAATTTTGTGATTTACTGTATCAAAAGCTTTAGATAAATCTAAGTTAATTCCCACTACACATTTTTTAGTGTCGAGACTCCTGACAATCTCTTTGGTATAGGCATGGATAGCTGATTCTGTGCTGTGGCCCAAGCGAAAGCCATGTTGATTGCAGTTTAGAAGTTTGTGAGCATCTAAGTTATTTATGAGTCTGGTTTTCATTAGTTTCTCTAGAATTTTTGAAAATGATTGGAGAAGGGATATTGGTCTATAATTTTCTACCTTGTATGGATCTCCTTTTTTAAACAGAGGTCTAACCTTAGAGATTTTCAACCTCTCAGGAAACAACAGTGTGATTAGTTGTCCATAAAATTTGGTGTACTAACTATCAAAAAGATGAGTTAATACTTAATAGTACATCATCAGATTCATAAAGAGTATGTGTAATGTATTGCATGCAGTGTTAGACAGGTAGACACCTCGCTCAGCCCAGCAGCCAGTGTCAGTTGTGCCAGCATGAGAACCAAAATCTGCTCTCCTCCCACCTCCACAGAAAGCTACGCTTTCAATGTGTGGCACGGATTACATCGACACCAACATCGATATGCGTTCATCTTTGGACTCTAAGCTTTATCTTTGGCTGTTCCGCCATGTTCAGTTCAGTTCTTTGTGATCCTTGTATGTGTTAAGGTTAATAAATGAACTATTGCTAAACGGGTGTGATTATTGGTGCAACCAACCCGGTAATCCTCCTCAAATGTAAGATGGCAACTTATAATAATTTGATATGATACAGCACCTACGGCAAGTATGATGCCATGGAGGCAGCCTTGCTACAAATACTCACCCAGCAACAGGTGCACAAAGTGATTTATGATGAACATTTCACAAGTTTCTTCTTCTCAATTGTGGCACTGACTACATTCTCTGATGGACCCTGATTTGATGCCAGTTCAGACACTTTGGTCTCTGTGTACTGTCAAACTTGGGCCTCACCTATAGTTAACAATTACTACACATGAGTCTGAACCATTGGAGATGAAGCATTTCTTAGGAGACAGATTGTTTACAGTTAAACACCACAGGCAGACCTGTCACCCACCAGTGACTTATTTTGACACCAACCATTCTCCAAATCTTTATGAGTGTGTTGCAATGTTGGGAGGTATAAAAGTACAGGAATGTCTCCTCAAGACCTGTGATAGCAGTGGTTGCTATTGTAACATTACTCTATTCGCCTGTGTTGATATGCCTCTGGTAGCTATCCCTCCATTGAACTGACCAAAGAGTAATTGACAGAAGTAGGTTATTTCAAATGATGATGTCCACAGCAGGTTTAAAGTCCAAGACACATTATTGTACTTTTATGTTAAACAACTTACTGTTTTTGGCCAGCAAAAGTCTCATTTTCTATAATTTATACATTGATAAAGGATAAGCTGTGTGGTAGACTCTGTTTATGTCCTATATTGCAACTGCTCAATTGCAGTAATGTAACACTGAACTGACCTAAAAGTTTATGTGTGACAAGTAAATAATTAACACATTTCCTAATTACAGTGCCCTTGGAAGTAGGTAGCCATATCAAAACAAGGATGATGTATGCGGTAAATATCATTTGGAAATAACACAGTTCACAGTCTCATGCAAATGTCACAGTAAATATTATTGAAGATTAACACAGTTTTGTGAAACTACCTACAGGTCTACAGTCAGTCACTAAAACAGAGTCACTGAATAACAAAAAGTTCTCCTGGATGCAAAATTTAGATGAAATTCAGCACATTGCATGAGTTATAATTTGTGCTAATTGGTTTGCAGTACATTTTAGATATAGATCTGGCTTGTTTCATAGCCTACTGCAGACCGGCTGACATGGCTCACAGCAGTCTCTCTTTTATAAGATTACAGTAATTAGCAATATATTCATATTTTGTTGATCATTGTCCTTTTACAAGTTACAATTAAAGATTTGTATTTCTGAATAGTGGAGAAGCGTTGTCACCGTCGTTCTGTGTCAACAATGAAATGCTACTTCCTGGCAAGGAAGATAAATATTGTTTCAGTTGTGAATGGGTTTACAAGCAAGTAGGAGCACTATGGAGTCCAAAGGAAGAAGGATGGTTCAAATGTGTCTGCAGAAGGAACAGAATTTAATGGAATCTTGTAAGTATTAGAACCTGTTTCTTAGTGTATATATTTTGGTAGTAAGTACTATAATAATAATAATAATAATTGTTGTTATTACAGCTTTTGTCATTACTATTATTGCTATTAATGCTGGTGTCATTATTATTATTATTATCATCTTCTTTCCTTTCTCAGGCAACGGCCTTGCCGCAGTGGCTACACCAGTTCCCGTGAGATCACCGAAGTTAAGCGCTGTCGGGCGTGGCCGGCGCTTGGATGGGTCACCATCCCGCCGCCATGTGCTGTTGCCATTTTTCGGGGTGCACTCAGCCTCGTGATGCCAATTGAGGAGCTACTCGACCGATTAGTAGCGGCTTCGGTCAAAGAATACTGTCCTAACGGTCGGGAGTGCGGTGTGCTGACCACACGCCCCTCCTTATCCGCATCCTCCTCGGAAGATGACACGGCGGCCGGACGGTCCCGGAAGGGCCACTTGTGGCCTAAAGACGGAGCTTTTTTTTTTTTTTTTCCTTTCTCAGACCTTAGGTCTGGTTCAAAATGGAAAGTGACGTGGACCTTGATCAAGCGTGACTTCCTTTTAACTGTACGGTATATGTTACATTGCATTTAGGAACTTTCGGGTAATTGAACATGTATCAATAATTACAGATTTCTGTAGTTGTATATATAAGTTTGGATGTAGCTGTATTGCATTGATGTACTGGTGGATATTACGTGGTATGACTCCTGTAGTTGATAGTATAATTGGTATAATGTCAACTTTATCCTGATGCCACATGTCCTTGACTTCCTCAGCCAGTTGGATGTATTTTTCAATTTTTTCTCCTGTTTTCTTCTGTATATTTGCTGTATTGGGTATAGATATTTCAATTAGTTTTGTTAATTTCTTCTTTTTATTGGTGAGTATGATGTCAGGTTTGTTATGTGGTGTTGTTTTATCTGTTATAATGGTTCTGTTCCAGTATAATTTGTATTCATCATTGTCCAGTACATTTTGTGGTGCATACTTGTATGTGGGAACGTGTTGTTTTATAAGTTTATGTTTTAAGGCAAGCTGTTGATGTATTATTTTTGCTACATTGTCATGTCTTCTGGGGTATTCTGTATTTGCTAGTATTTTACATCTTGTGATGTGATCTACTGTTTCTATTTGTTGTCTGCAAAGTCTGCATTTATCTGTTGTGGTATTGGGATCTTTAATAATATGCTTGCTGTAATATCTGGTGTTTATTGTTTGATCCTGTATTGCAATCATGAATCCTTCAGTCTCACTGTATATATTGCCTTTTCTTAGCCATGTGTTGGATGCATCTTGATCGATGTGTGGCTGTGTTACATGATACGGGTGCTTGCCATGTTTATTATTATTATTATTATTATTATTTATATTCATAGCTGAAGGAGTACATGATGTGGAGATCGTCAGGACATTCATTGGTTGAGATACAGATGATGATCCTTCCTATGAACTGGACAACACTACAGATTCTGGTGAGTAGCCAAACAATTACTAGACACTACAGCAGTTCCAGCTAAATTACTTTTCTCTTCCTCTGAATACTTGTTATTGTTACAGACAGCAGTATTAAACATGGAACGTAACACGTAAAGAATGTCACAAAAACTGTTAAGAATGCAAGTAGCGCACAAGTAAATCATCACCATCAGGAAGGGGAAACTGCATGTGACAATGCTGCTACTGAGAATAGTAACAAAACAAGAAAACGAAAAAGGGTAGCAGTTAAAGAGGACTGGAAAAGAAATCAAAGAAAAATCAATTGACAGCATGGTAGGGTATATATTTCTATGAAGAATTCCGATGTTCCTGCGAGAAATGTGAAGCCAAAAGATTGCTCTAAGTGTCCACGACAGTGCACCAGTAAGTTTACTGAACAAGACAAACAAAATATCCATAAAACCTACTGGATCTTGGGTCAGTTGAGCTACAAAGGCAGAATCTAAATAAGTTAGTGGAAGAAGAAGAGAAACGAAGTGTGAGGACAAAATTGGATAATTCACAAAGGAAGAGGACCAAGCAATTCTATCTAATAAATGGATCTTATAAGATTCAAGTGTGTATGCAGTTTTTTCTCAAGACATTTGACATTTCTGAAACCTTTGTAAGAAATACTGTTAAAAAAAGAGATGAACATCATGTAACTGAGAAAGAGCAAAGAGGACATCATGAGCCAGGTATGTATATAAAGAGGATATACGGAAACACATTAAGAGTTTTCCTACCTTCCTTCTCATTACAAGAGGAAAGAGTGTACAGCAGATTATTTACCTGCTGATATGAGTATTAAGATAACGTATGACTTATATCGGGAACAATGCTATGGGGAAGCAAAGATAGTCGAGAAATTACAGCTGTATAGGGAGATATTCACAAATGAATTTAATCTGAAATTCCACAGGCCACGAAAAGATATGTGTGATAAATGCTTAAAGAATTCACACCTTTTGGCTGAGGAAAAGGAAGACAAAGATTTTAAAAGGGAACAAGAAGGGTATCTGAAAAGGAAAGAAATGGCAAGGGAATTTAAGAACATTAAGAAAGAAAGTGTAAGAAAGGGCAAATCTTTGCAAGCTGTACTTTACTGCCTTAAAGTGAATGTAAAGGCAGTATTCTATAAAGGAATGCTCTCTGTGTACAATCTCAGGGTTCTTAGTGTAGGAGAAAACAAAACCGATAGCTACATGTGGGATGAGACAACGGTAAAAAGGGGATCCATAGAGGTGGCTTTTTGAAAAATCATGCACGAGGAAAACTGATAACCTTGTTTTCTGATACATGTGGGGGCCAGAGAATGGAGAATCTGTGAAATGGCTTAAGATTGTTTGGATGCAGGATAGGAAAGATCAGTCTGAAATGATGTTTTTCAAATATATGATGATCATGACTTTCAAATTTTGCACTCCAAGGAAAGACCTGGCCTACTAAATTCTTTGAATTCAGGACCTGAAGACAATACTCTGTGCCCAGCGTATGAGAGTCCTCTCTGCATAAGTAAAGAAAAAAAGATCTTATAGATTTATGTAACAAGACTATTATACCTCCTAGGTATTACACATTATATCAAGGACTCAATGCTACTAATGATTTAAAAAATGAGGAAAACGTGGAAGAAGCACAGGAATAGACTTCATGTTTATTATATGGTTTTGTCTCCTTTATTATTGTTGCTAGTTCATCACCTTAGCTATTTCATATACCACTAATTCTGGTTCATTTAAATGTCTGTGTTGTATTATTTTTGAAACAGTATTCCACGAAGAGGAAAACAGGTGTGTGGGAGCACTGTGTTTCGTTACAATTATTTTTCTTATGTTTGTTATGTGAAGATTAGAGAACGTGAATATTATTTCTGTTACCTTTAAATTATTTATTGTAAGTTCAGTGCTACTACAGACAAATAATGCAAAGTGAAAATAATAATGGCTTATATGTATTCTCCATCACAGACTGATAATAAACTTCCTGGAAAACAGTTCTCTTTCTTACAGTACTCACTGAAAGCACTGACACACCTTCCCATAGCTTGTTCCATGTAATCTGTATTTATAAAGACATTATTAACCCAACTGCAGCAATCTTTAACATGATGATATTGCTTAAAGATGCATATTATTGGTATTATGTTCATATGTTATACAGCAGCAGCCATTAAGTTAAGGGTCGGACAAACGTAGCTGCATGAATAATTTCATTAAATATTTCATTAGTGTCCATTGAGTAACTAAAATATGTAACACCTAGTAGAAAACGACAGTCAATGAAGTAAACTTTTTATTTACCATAGGAAGGTATGTGAAAAACTATTACAAAGTACTCAGTTATTTGAACAAAAGTTTTTAATAGAATATCTCAAAACAATGTTTTTGTAGTTACATTTCTTTGATCCTAAGTGGGTGATTTCAAATGACAAAGCACATATTTTACATACTACAAACAGAAGAAACCCATGACGATAATACAATTCCATTATTACTAATTAAGCAAAGAGGATGGAAGATTATCATTATATTATTTCACTCAGATTACTACCTTCTGTCAACCAGAAAATTAAATCCTCATGAAATTCCCAAAATGCCACTAAATTATTCACTCTTTTTAGAAAGTCCACACTGAGATAAAATCATGTTTCTAAATGATCACTTGTACTGATGATATATATTCAGTAAATTAGATGAAAAATTGGCAGTGTTGTATCTCAATGAGGAACTTTAAGCCTTCAGCACAGGTCAGGAGGATGTAGAGGAACTCTGGCTCAAGTTTAAAAGAATAGATGACAATGTGCTGGATAGAAATGTATCCATTAGAACAGTTCATAATGGGAAGGAACCTCCATGGTATACAGTTGCTGTAAAGAAACAGAGATTACTGCATAATAGGAGTAAAGCAAGGTGCAGGGCTACAGAGAGAGGAATGTAGAATAAAATGCATATCGCTGTCAAGAGAGCAATGCAAGATGCCTTCAGAGACTACTATAGCAGAATACTGTCAAATGATATTTCACAAAACTCAAAGAAATTCTGGTCATATGTAGAGACTATTAGTGGCACCAAAGTTAGTGTCCAGTCACTATTGATTGAGATAGGAACTGAAATTGAGGGTAGCAAAGCAAAAGCTGAAATAGTTAACCACATTTCCAAATGTTTCTTTAAGAAGGAAAAACCCACAGAATTACCCCAATTTTATCCACATACCACTGAAAATATGAATGAAATAAATATTAGTGTCATTGGTGCTGGGAAACAGCTGAAATTGTTAAAATTGAACATAGCTCCATGACCCAGTGGTATCCTTCTCAGATTCTACAACTGAGTTTGTGGCTAAATTATCACTTCTGATTATAATCTATCGTAGGTCTATCAAACAAAAAACCATGCCCTATTCATGGAAAAAGGCACAGGTCATACTCATCATCTACAAGAAAAGTGGTATAAGTATGGTGGGGGGAGGGGGGGCTCCACACACAAATGCCCCTAGGCAGTTTCCACATACTGTGCAGGTGTTTCCATTGCATACACTTGGACCTCATACAATCAGTGCTGGAGTCTGTCTGGAGGGAATGGGTCTCAACTCTCCATGATTGATCACATTTCATGTTGGCTGGAATCTGTGGCAGCCACAGACATCATGATGGAATCTGTGGGCCAAGGTTTTGTGGAGGCTTGGATAACCTGGTTTCATTGCTGGGATACCATTATCATCAATCTGAGTCATCAGTTTGGGTCTTTGCTCTATATCACCCTCTGTAACTATTGCAGCACATCCCACCATTGTTCAATGGCATACCATCTCTGATCAAAAGCCTCATGGAATGATGGCACCATATGGTGAAGACAGCTCTCATGTGGCACAGGACACATCGACTAAGGGGCTTCCATGGTTACTCCTCTATGTCCTTACTACTTTCAGCGACAAAGTACACAATTTGATCATGGGAACACTCTCATGCTGCTGGCAGAATTTGTTCTACTGACTCATAAACCCAACTTGAAGGGGCTGTCCACATTGGTGCAGCATGTCAAAAATCATATCAATAATTTTATAAGTCTGTCTGCATGACTGTCAACAGTCTGTCAATAGTCTGTCTGTACAGTTGGTCCAAATACCAGTCATCTGCTGATAGCTTGCAGACTGTGAATGCATCATGCTCCTTCATGACACCATACTGCCAGCCTTACATCTGCCCCATACCGGCCATTCTGTGTGTTGAAATGAGGTAGTCACATTGTCAACATTGACAAAAATGGAACTTGTATGATATTCTCCATTGACAACCTAAAACCTGCATGGATCATGTCCACACCACATCTGACCTATCTGCTCTTCAGGATAACAGTGCATGTGATGAGTCGCCCCCATCAGGCTCATGCCCCACCAAGCCAGCAATCTTTACAGTGGTTGTTCACAACTTTTGACCAGCCAAAGTCAAGGTAAAACTGGCTGATATGGAACTCCTGCTTGAAGCAAATCGTGTGGGTCCAGTCTCCATGTTTACGCTGCTCACTACTCGACTCACCTGAACCTCCTGCTTCGTGCAGTGTCCTACCAGCTTTTGCCAGCTAGTGAGCTCCCTATCATCCTGCTGGCTAACCCTCTGTGCCCTTCACCACCTGTGACTATGCCACAGCTAGTGCCACCACCATCAATGGCAGCTGCAGAATCACATCAGCCTCCAGTACCGCATGTTATGCCTGACTCCAGTGCCTCCCACCATGGCTCATGCCACATCGTCTGCACTCAGTATTCAGGTGAGAGCCATCAATGAGTACCAGTAGCATTTACCACTCAATGACATCAATCTTGTAGTGCACCTGCTGGGGTCTCTGTGGACACAGTGCAACAAATAGGGTCACTGATCAGCATTTCCACAGGGAAATGTGAGATATCTGTGACTTGGAAAGTCAGTTCACTCTAGAGCATGTCAGATGGTATATGCAACATACTGTGCCATGTTCTAATAAGAACACTATGCTCATATATCTGGTGTGGTGTATTAGTGGTACCTTCCCCTATGCTACACAAGGGAAACCACCTACAGAGCTTATACAGTACCTGTTGAATTATTCTGGTGCTTCATCTCAGTTTTTAATTTAGAATTAAAAATGAGTAGTTTTTTAGTGCTACATCAGCCTTGATAATCTACTGCACAGATTTTGATTTGTGTATGCCAGTTGGGGTGAATTTACTGTTTGTCACTTGTTTTACCCATTTAACTACTGATGAATACTTTTTTCTTTTTGTTTATATATTTGAGAAACACTGCATTGTGGTAGTTCTGTCCTTCCATGTGCAGTTTCCTCTTTCTAATTCTAGAGATCTTGATGCCTTCAATTACCCATAAGTTTGTTTTATTGTATTTGTCATGTACTGTAATGAAGGGGATACAAAAGGATTGTAGTTAGTGTTTACTGAACTAGTTGCATGTGTGATCTATTGGACGCTAAACAAATAAATAAATAAATGACAAAGAAGTTTCATTTCAAGACAAGATAGATATATTCACATTTCACTGACTTTAGTTCCTGGCCATTTCAGTGTAAAGGTTTTATCTAAATTTTGCAGTGAGACAAAACAGCTGAATGTTTAGGTATCTCCAAGTTTAAAATGAATTCTGTAGCACCATAATTGATACTGCTTACAATATTATCCAAATACTTTTACTCTAGTGTGTTCATTAAAATTTAACATTAGGCCATTTTTAGGTAACACATCCTTCAGAGAAACTCCAAGTCTGTCATCAGCTTTTATATCTATGATGACGTCAGCATTAATAATAACCTTCTTATACAATTTTTCTACATGCAACCTTCTCAGCAAAGTTTCAAATTTGTCTAGAAATGAAGATGGTATTATAAGCATATATGCTAACAATTAATAGGCCATATTACAAAAGTTCACTGCAGCAACGTTCAAATAATATTTCCTCATTCAACAAGTGATTGAAAATTTGTCTGACTTTAAAACTTAGTGACTGCTTTTCTAGAATGCATAATCGTGTACATCAATTGACACGAATTCACTGCTAAATTGTAGCCTGTAAGTGAATGTTTCAAGCTGATATTGTTACTTTGAAGGCAGTGTTCATTTAAGGATATAACTTAGAATTTATATTCTCCAGACATACTGCCAGTTCATATAGCTTGTTCATAATTCCTACTGATGGGCTATGAAGTTATTTTTATGAACCAAATCAAGCAGAGAATCATTGAATTTTTGAGTATTTCTGGTATCTGCATTGCTTTTTATTTCTACATTACAATCCTACATTACTTTGTTATTTTTGAAAAAAGTTTCATGGGAAAAGATCCATTCTACTGGTTACCCTGGGAGGTGTGTTCAATAATATAAGGAATTTATTTCTGGTTTTGTTGATGATAAAAGTCTCATTGAGAGCCTTAATTATGACAGATGCTAGCACATTTTGCCACATTTGTTGAAATCCATTGCAACTCACATGAAACAGTTCCTTTCATGGTTGTTTAACATTGTAGCATTTACAAATTTTGCACAGCGGTTTTTCGGGTTTAAATGATCTGCACATTTCCAGTCTGGTAGGTCATACCTCAAAGGTAACTTCATTAGAATTAAATTGGTGAAATGCAGGAACTAGAACACTGTGAACAATTTTGTAATAAAGGTATTGGCTTCATTTTTATAGACATTATTAGTACCTCCTTTGAGAAAAACAGAATCATTTTTTATGAGATTAGAGCATTTTTCTTTAATACTCCTAGTTACACCATCCGAATATGCTCCAAGTTTTACAATGCCAGAAACACACACCATCATTTACATGGTTGATCAATAATTTTGATATGTTGTGCGCATGACTGTCACCTTTTCCTTCTTCTGTAGCCATTTTTCTACCTCTGAGAAGTTGTTTGCCATTCATTTTGCATACAGCTTTGAAAATCCATTATTATATGAAGGTAGCTGTCTGTGTGTGGGGTACACACCAGTTTTTTTTAGATTAGTCCAGGTAATGACATCTGTATCAGATTCTGAAGTATTGGTCTCAGATCTTAAGGAATGCTCCCCCACAATCAGGACTGCTATAATTTGTAGCATTCCTAAAAAGCATTGAATTGCACATAATACTCTATATAGAAAGATAGTTAAAACCTGAAGTTGTTACCAGTGAGATTTTTGGAGAAAATTTAAGTATTTGCTACTGGGAAATGGATGCTGTGTATTTGTTGCAGTATCAAGGCAATCAAATCAACCAAGACAGAAGTTGAAGTAGCTTGTGAGATTGTTTGAGCAAGAGTCAGTATCAGGTTTGGGTGTAAAACTGCAATTGGAGCCTTCTATTGACCATCATACTCACATTCTGATGTAACCAAAAACCTTAGAGAAATCCTATGTTGGCTTGTTCTTAAGTTCCCAATATGTAAGTGTCTGTGGAGACTTTAATCATACAACATCTAATTGGGAAAATTATAGTTTCATTAGTGGTTGGTATGACAAGACATCTTGTGAAACATTACTATGTGTCATCTCCAAAATGACCCAGAAGAGATGGTTTGCGACCCCACTTGTGATGGAAATATATTAGGTCTAATGGCAACAAAGAGATCATACCACTTTGAAGATGTCCACATCAAACCTGGTATCATTTGGTCGTGGTAAGAATAATTATCAGACTAGAAAGGGCAACTAAAAGACATAGGAAGATGTTGAGCCATGATGCTCGTTACTGGTGCACCAGTCTCTTGGATGTCCATTATCGATCCTTCAATGTTTCTTATCGTTGCTTCCCTTGTTGTTTTCCGCATTTGCAGGGCGAGTGGTAGTTGACGTTTGCTGGGGCTACCTGATGAGACGCCGTGAGGTACAAGATGGAAGCAACCACATATTTGTGGAGTTGGTTGTAAATGGTCTGCCGGTTCAGCATGGAGGATATGTGTTGGCTGCCTGCCTGTCTGCTCTACTGATTTTACTCGCCGGGCCTTGCGACCACCTAGCTTGGGTTGCTGCCTGGTGTATCCTACATTAGCCATACTGGACGTCCAGTCAAAGCCAGCAGAAGTTAAGCAGCCTTGTGTTTCTTTAAAGAAAAGGAGCAAATGTACCAATTTTGGTGGCCAATTAAGTGTGGCCTTCATGTTTACACTGCCTTTGGGGAGAGCTAATTCCTTTAAATTTAAATAAATGGGGTTCCTTGTCCTTTATAATTTTTTGGAGGTTTTATTTGAATTTTCACTTTGGGGTTCCTTCCTTGTGCTTGGTTAAATGTTTACTTGTATAGTGGGAAGTGACTCCTGGTTCAAACGCGGTGAAGGTGTTTGAGATTTACTGCCGCTTCTGGCATTTGTCTTTTCAATTAAGTGTTGTCATCCCTTCGAGCGACCTGGTGTCACTCCTCATTAATTAATGCTGGTTTATGTGTACTTAATTTTGAATTGGCCATTTGAATTAATATTTTGGAGTGCAGTATAGCACTAAGGATACCTCACTGTATACCACCTTGTGCCCTGGTCTAGTACCTTAATTTTCAGTGGCAAGAGTTAGCTCCACTACCAGTTTTACTGATGTGCTCCCTTCAAAATCTTGTCTTGTATAAGTTTGCCCCATGTGTGTCTGGGAACACAGAGATGAGCTTTAGTGTTACTTCAGTGCTAGTCAGTTAATGGAATCTTCATTTTGGCTTGGCTTCCACTGAAAAGTTTGAGTGGAGCGTAGTGTGTTTGATTTGTTATTCATTTAATTACAGTAAGTTTGTTTATTTAATGGGGAGCAAAACATTTAAAGACTGTTGGTATTAACTCCCCTAGTTTCGGGGTGTTGCTAATCTGTTCCAAATGGCCTACTACTTATTCAATGGCAAGGCAGTTGATTAGTTGGTTACTGTGAGTACAAATTCACGCTATTTATTTGTTACCAAAATTGTTGAAGTCTCTGTGTTGTGATTAAATCACTAGCTATGTGTTTGAGGTGATGATGATGATGATGAGCGTTTGGCGTCAGTGGCCGGGAGGCCCCTCGCGGGGCAGGTCCGGCCGCCATATCGCAGGTCTTATTACATTCGGCGCCACATTGGGCGACCTGCACGCCGGATGGGGATGAAATGATGATGAACACAACACAACACCCAGTCCCTGAGCGGAGAAAATCTCCGACCCAGCCGGGAATCGAACCCGGGCCCAGAGGTCGGCAATCCGACACGCTGACCACTCAGCTACTGGGGCGGACTGTGTTTGAGGTAAAGTGATATAAACCTTACATTACCTCCTTAAAATTTGTTGCCAGCAGAAGCCCTTAAGACAATAAAGTTTTGTCACTGCTTATGTTAACCTTTACTCAGAGCAATAATTCATGTAGTTAAATTTTGTCTTAAAATGTATATTTATCTGATGTGATAAATGAGTGATAAAAGAAAAAAGCAAAGGGGCCTGGTCCTTCCCATTGTGTCCAGTTTGTAACACATATCAGATGTATATGTTCATTAAACTAGACACAAAAAAGCAGTAGTATCACAAGAAATGTTAGTTTAGCACAGGACATGAGCATGTAGAAGAGCTATGCCTCAAGTTTAAAGCAGTAGTTATCATTCAACGGATGCATATGTACCTAATAGAATAGCTTAGGAAAAATCATGGAGACTACAGTATAATAGTTGTAAATGGGTGTAAAACAAAGCACAGAGAGATGCTGTTCTTAATGAAACACATTTCACATTTGACTGTCAAGAGTGCAATGATTAAAGAATTTAAAATAATGACTCTTTCTAGCTTATACATCTATGGATGAGTATGCTTTCTGAAAACTCACCAGGAATTTTCAACATTAAATAATCAGGTTCATAACCATGAAACAAGAAACAGGGATGATTTTCACAGAGACACCCACAAAGGAGCACTCTACCAAAAAAGTGTAAACCACCAGCCCAAAATACTTTTTAGTATATTGCCTTCTACAATAAAGAAAATTAAAGAATTTCATAAATTCGAGGTAGATATTAAACAATTTTTACTAAAACATAGTTTTTATAGCATTGAAGAATATCTGAATATGGAAAAGTAATATTATTTATATGTACAGATATAAAATATTTGTATTTATTATCCAAGTTTTTGAAACAAATTAAAGATAAAAAATTATATTGTAATTGACTACATCCATACAATGTATATTGTAAACAGATGAATAAAGAGATTGATTGATTGATTGATTGAATGCTTGACACCTTCAAGACTGCTGTAGCAACGTATTATCAAACAATGTTCCACAAAACCCTGTGGAGACTTGACCCGTGAGACTCCCCAACACAACATCTGTGACTATCTAGCAGTTCTGAGTAGATACTCTCTGCCAGTTTTGTCTTGACTTGACCTGTATTACATTTCTGCTGGTCCCTCATGGCCAGGGGACATTGGCTTATAAGTAACTTTCAATGTTAATAAACTTCAGAAACAGCTGTATACTTGAAGATATTTTATTTTATTCTGAAAGCAACCAGTCTCAGCATTTCATTTTGCCAACTTCAGGCCCCATATGCTTTTATCCAAATCAATGAACTTGTCGTATAACATGATAAATCACTAGATATTGCGAATTGAAATTGTTATATAACTGCTTCATATGAAGATGTGGCATCGCATTGCTGTCACATCTTCTTATGAAATAACTGCATAAAAACTGGAATTCATTATATCCAGTGATCTACAGTGCTATACAAAAGGTTCATTTATTTGTATAAAAGGATATGGAGCCCGAAGATGGCAAAATGAAATGCTGAAACTGGTTGCTTTCAGAAGAAAATAAAATATCTTAAGGTATATGGCTATTGCTGTTAGAATGTTCTGTTCACAACATTGTACATACATTATGTAAGTACAATAGTGAGCTCTAATATACAGATTCATGTTGTATCTTACACAGCACATGTCCATATCAGAGGTCCTACATTGGTGACACCAGACTACTGTGTTGTGCCATACTTTCTCACTTTACTGCAAGGTAATTACCATGCAATGACAATGCAGCCATTTTCGCACTCTGCTGTTATGCATTTTGGATGAACTGACAGTGATTTTCCTGTCTCTTTGTTTTATTTGTCACCCTATGACATGGAATATTCATGTGCAGTATGTCAAACTGAGTTTGAACCTGAAACAATAACACAAATGTTTAGTGTACTTACTGCCTGTTGCATCTACAGTGTACTGCCCTCTACCAGTGTGCAATAGATGGCTCTTTTGGACATGGTACATTTTATTTGTGTGCATTTAACATTCTCCATAGGATTTAAATTCAGGCATGAAGTGTCATTACACTGCCAAACAGAGACATGTTGTCCTGCTAGTTGGACAACATGCTCTTATTGACACTACTGGTTTCACCACTCTGCATTCAGACAGCAAAGATTTTCACAATTGCGCCTTTTAACCAGTTGAACAGTATTTGGAAGTTATTTTCCACCCTACTATTTTGTGCAACCAACAATGTGTAACTGATGCCATCAACAATGCAGCCATCTTGCCTTACTGCAGTCTCCACTTGCCTCATGACAGCAAGAACCTGAACTCACACGAATTCAGCCAAGCATCACCGGTCACGGTGCCCTCGTCATCGTGCCATTCCAGCTGGCTGAGGTATCACAACATAAACTGACAGCTGATGAAGAAGCCACCATACCATTCCCGCCATGGCAGTTGGCTGTGATATCATGCCCCAGTTTGATACAACATGGAGACAGAGTGATTCTGCTCAATCACCGTGGTGCCTCCATCTGCACGCAATTGCCAACGGACTTGCACAGTTCAACATTGTGCTGAATGACACAGAATGGCAGGAGCTATCCAAGGCACTCATATGTTGGATGCAATGGCCTCACCAATGTCATACTGCAGTATTTGTGCTGCCTGGAGAACAATGCTATTGCACTGAACAAGACATTCTGGCAGCGTACAATTCCACTGACATCTAGTGGGCAATTTGTCACACACAAGAAGCTATCTCCACAACATCTGTTACCACTTGAAAAACTGCAACAGCTGTATGAGCAAGTCATGGCCTACAATTTTCTGGTTTCAAAAAAATTCTCTCTCATAACAGATGGCAACTGCAAGGCAGGACATATGATCTGTCACTCCTGTCACAGTTAAAAATTCTCAAGCTGATGACACTTATCCTTTGATCCCTGTAAGAAATACTTTAGCCTTGCTACACACCAGCAATTCATACAACACAGCTGGTCATGTGTGCTTGCACCTCCACCTGCAAGAAATGGTCCACCCTTACCCTGCCTCACAGCAGCCACGACAAGGGTGGTCACTTGCACCCGTGCAAAGATGATGACTCCATCATGCCGCCCCTCTTATATCTTCATCCTGTGCTTCACATGGAGGGGGGAGGTGGGGAGGTGCTCTGTAGCGTCTTGATCAGCAACACTCCCCAACATGTCCCTGACTATCAATCAGCACTGAGTAGATACTCCCTGCCAGCTTAGTTTAGTTTTGACCTGTATTAGGTTTAGACATTCTGTCCACAGCACCGTACATACATTACGCAAATAAGATAGTGAACTCCAACATATGGATTCGTGTCATATCTTATCTCACCCATCTGTACCCAAGTCCTACAACCTGAAGAAATTCTGGTCATATGTAAAGACTGTTAGTGGCACCAAAGTTAGTGTGCAGTAACTCATGGCTCAGACATGAACTAAAACTGTGGGAAGCTAACAAAAAAGAAAAAATGTTTGACTTCATTTTCAACTATTCCTTTACAAAGGAAAACATAGGAGACTTATCCCATTTAATCCTTGTGTCACTGAAAATATGAGTGAAATAAGTTCTTGTGCCAGTTGTGTTGATAAACAGATGAAATTGTTGAAGTTGAACAAAGCTCCATAGTCTGATGGAATCACTATCGAATTCTATACTGAATTTGCTGCTGAGTTAGCTCTTCTTTTACCTATAACCAATCAGAGGTCCCTCAAATAAAAAACCTGATCCAATTCTTCAAAGAAATCACAGGTCACCCCTGTTTACAAGGAGTATGGTAGAAGTTATCCCCAAAAATATCACCCAATATTGTTTACATCAGTTTGTTGTAGAATCTTAGAATAAATTTTGAGTCAGAAATTAATGACATATCTCAAACAGAATGAATACCTCCATGTCAGCCAATATGAATTTTGAAAACGTTTATCATTTGAAAATCAAATCACACTTTTATCATATGATATATTGAATCTTTTGGATCAAGACAGTCAGGATGATGAGATATTTCTTGATTTCTGTAGAGCATTTGGCTTAGTACCACATCTATGCTTACTGTAAGAATTGTGATTGTATGGGGTATCAAGTGAAATAAGTGACTGGATTGAGGATTTTTTGGTACAGAGGACACAGCAAGTCATCTTGGGTAGAGAGTCACCAATAATAAATGTAGAAGAAGCGTCAGTTGTGTGCTAGGGAAATGTGTTGAAACTCTTGCTGGTCAAGTTGTATATTAATGATCTTTTGGACAATGTTGCTAGTTACCACAGAGTTTTTGGAAATGATACAGCTATCTGTAATGATGTAACGTCTAAAAGGAGCTGTAGAAATATTATGTCGGATATTGATAAGACTTCAATATGGTGCAAAGACTGGCAACTTGCTTTAAATATTCAGAAATATAAAATTGTGCACTTCACAGAATGAAAGAACATAGCACCCTATGCCTATAATACAAAGAGTCACTGCTGGAATTGGACAACTCAGACAAATACCGGACTGCAAACATTTGTAGGGATATGAAGTGGAATGATCACACAGGCTCAGTCAGGGGTAAAGCAGGTGGCAGACTTCAGTTTATTGGTAAAATATTGGGAAAATTCAGTCATCCCACAGTGGAGATCACTTACAAATAACTCTGTGACCCATCCTAAAGCAATGATTAAGTGTGTGGGATCTGTACCAAACAGAACTAAAAGTATACAAAGAAAAGCAGTGCAAATGGTAACAGGTTTGTTTGATCCATGGGAGAGTGTCACAGAGATGTTGGAGAATCTGAACTGGTAGACCCCTGAAGATAGATGTAATCTATCATGAGAAAACACACTAACAATATTTCAAGAACTGGCTTTAAATAATGACTCTGGGTATGTACTACAACCTCCTTCATACTGACTCCTTGGGGGGTTATGAGGACAAGATTAGATTAATTACAGCATTCACAAAGGAATTTAAACACTCATTCATGCTATGCTATATATGTGAAAGGAAAAAGAAATTGCCCAGTAATTGGTACAGTGGGATTTGCCATCTGCCATTCACTTCAAAGAGGTTGACAGAGTATAAATGTAGACGTAGATTGCTGAGAAGTTTTTCACAGTTTCCTGGTAATTATGGATGTCTCCCTCTGATGAGATACACTTTGTATAGTGAATCAGTATGTCTTTTTTGTTTACATTGAATTTTTTATTTGAAATCTTCTAGCAATGGGGAGATATGGTTTACAAGAATACACATTTACCTTTATTACTAACCTCAGTTTTTCTACTATAACTGAACAGAAAAGGAAGAGAATTGTTGTACTCAAATTCAGCTCTGAGAATTAATGCATCCTGTGCATTGTTGTAAATTATTGTTCAGAGCACAGTCATAGCAAACAAACCACATGCAAAAAAGACAGAAGTAAGACCATATTGCACAAAACAATAGTCAAGAGAACTGGACATGGCAGTGATCAATATTATTCTAATTCATTAGACAATTTGTTCATAAAACATTGAAAGATTACTGAAATAATACAAAGTACGAGGTGAACAACTTTGCTTCTGCTGTTTTTCTCAAACATTTGAAGCTTTAATGGAACAAATTGGTTACACATGTATCATTCAAAGTATTTTCCATCACTGGCCACTACTGTCTCCCATCTTTTGGGCAATGTACAAATCCTGCATCGAAAAAATTGTTCAACCTTTGAAGTGATCCACAAATCAATCCAATTTGTGACTTCTTCATGAGATCGGAAGTGTCGGTCAGCCAGGCCATGCACCATTGATTTAAACAGGTGATAATCAGAAAGAGCAGTGTCTGGAGAATACGGCAGGTGGGGTAGGACTTCCCATTTTAATGTTTCCAAATATGCTCTGACCTCTTTGGCAACGTGGGATCGAGCATTGTCATGCTGCAAAATCACTTTATCATGCCTCTTGCTGTATTGCGACCATTTGTCTTTTAATGCTCTGCTCAAATGCATTAATTGATTTCGATAACGAGCACCTGTGATTGTTTCACTTGGTTTTAAAACCTCATAGTACACAACGGCAAGCTGGTCCCACCAAATTCAGAGCATGATCTTGGAGCAATGAATATTCGGTTTGACCATTGATGTGGAAGCATGACCGGGATTTCCCCATGAATTTTTGCATGTAGGGTTATTGTAATGAACCAATTTTTCATACCTGGTCACAATGAAATGCAGAAATCCATTCTGTTTTTGCCTCTGAAGAAACTGTTCACAAACACACAAATGCTGGTCAACATCTCTTGGTTTCAGCTCACTTGTTCCTTCTTTCTGAATCATGCCCGTAACCTTGAGACATTTTGAAATGGCTTGCTGTGTCACTCCCACTAATCATGCCAATTCTTCTTGAGTCTGACACGAATCTTCACTCAGCAATGTCTCCAATTCTGAAACTTTTTAAACACTCTCTCTTCCACCACTATGCCAGTCTACAATGTTAAAATCACTGTTCTTGAAGCATTGAAACCACTCACGATGCATTCTTTCCTTACCATACGTACTTGAGAGCATTCAATGAGACTCAGCTGCTGTTTTCTTCATATTGAAACAAAATAGTAAATGATGAGAATTAGGCTCGTAAACTGACATTTTCAATCAAGAACAACGTTATGATGCAGACACAAATCGACTAATGTTTGAATGAGGTTATGTTGAGTGAGGTCCAAGGTAACTGCCTAATGTCTGTGATCTGTTTCTTTTGATCGCTAGTTACCGTTGTAACCACAAATGGCGGAAGCAAAGTTGAACACCTTGTAATTATCTGGTAAAAATGTACCACATCTAAATAATATTAACAATACTAAAATATTTATAATTTCAAATAAAACTTCCAAACTATATTTTCCCCTTACTTCCTCTTTTGTTTCCTTCTTTTTCTATTCTACTACAAATGCTCCTGCTACTACTACTATTACTACTACTACTATTACGACATGCAATTTTCAATAACTTCAAAGAACATTAACATCTTTTTTATTTTTCCATAGCCTTTTCATCAGAATCTCATTTCAACCACATACAGCTTCCTCTAATATTCTTTGGAGGAGGGTATAAATTAAAAACTTCATTGGTGTAGGTTTATTAATCTGTATGCAGCCTTAGAACCCTGCTCTTCATAAATCTTTTGATGCCATTTGGTATGTGAACTACAAATGTAATTAGAGAGGCAAAAAAATCTACTCACCAAGCAGCAGCAGGAGAACACACATACAAAAATACAGAAATCTGCAAGCTGGTCTTCTTCTGGCAGTATGGCTGAAGACAAAGGAAGAGGGATGAGGGAGAAGGGCTGGTGACTTTTAGGAAATGGGGAGAATTTGGAAAAGTCACCAAGAACCCTGGGTCTGGAGAGACTTAATGGACAGGATGAGAAAAAAAGGCTGCTTGCTGGAGGCTGCACCAGATGAAATACACAATACAGAGACTGCTTACAAAAAATTGTGCATGATTTAATAAGTGTGGGAAGCTAAATGCATTGTATGTGGTGGATGGGGGGCAGAGGAAAATAGACAGATCAGAAAATAAAAGATCCTTTGAGGGCGGACATACTAACACATAACAATCATTGCCATGGGAAACATAATGGCTGCTTCCTATGCCAACCATCTCATGGCCTACTTCGAGGGGGCTTTTCTGGGATCCATAAGCCTTCAGCCACTGTTTTTGTTTAGATACATTGTTGATATCTTTGCCACATAGACTCATGGTGAGGCTGGCCTGTTAAAATTTGTGGAATCTCTAGAAACATTCTCCCAATTACATTTCATATGGTCCCATTTTGAATCCCATGCCACTTTCTTCAATGTTGACCTCTTCCTCACTGAGAGTCAGCTGCACTTGTTGATCAGCTTATGAACAATGTATAGTACTTAAATTCTGACAGTTTCCATCCTTTCCATGTCAAACACTTACACCTGTACAACCTTGGCATTTGAGAAAAACTTGTTTGTTCAGATGCAGACTCATTACAACATTACACCAACATTCTCACCTCTGCCTTCCATGGATATAATTACACCAGTGGCCTTGTTTAAAAACAGATTTCCTAGGTTATCATATTCAATCCTGGTACTGCTGATCCCTTGAGGAAAAAAAAAAGAAAAAAAAGCAACAACAACTTAGAGAGTACGACTCTTGTTACTCACTATTGTCTTGGACTCGAATGTATCAGTCAGCTACATTGACAAGGCTATGTCTGCCCTGCAATCATGTCCCAAAATTAGGTCCATTCGATATGACTTTTGCCCACCACTCTTAAAATATATTTTCATTGCCTTCCCATTCTCCCCAATATCCTTGTCAGACCCCTATACTCTTTCTGTACCCATTTACATATCCTTTGGCTCCTACCCCTGTGACCATTGCAATTGTAAAACTTGCCCTATGCACCATCTTACCACCACTACATCAGGTCTGTAACTGGAAAAACTAACAAAGGAAGAGCCACTTGTGAAAGGACACATGTTATGTACCAGCTATTATGTAAACATTGTTTGGCTATTAACATTAGCATGACTACCACTCAGTTATCAGTGAGGATGAAGGGTGTAAGCAGATGGTGTATACTTGCAACACACAATATTCTGTTGCAGTGCATGCTCTACAACATGACAATTATGATCTCGGTAGCTGTTCCACCACAGGTGGCACTTGGGTTCTTCCCCCATCCACCACTTTCTCTGAACTCTGGAGTTGGGAACATGTCCTTGGTTCTTATCAATCACTGGGCCTCAGTTTACACTATTTTATTCAGTATTGGTATTACTTTCTTCACACCCTTTTAGTTTTCTGTATCTTTCATTTTCTGAGCTGTCAATTTTTCCCTGCTCCAATCTCTACCACATACAATACAGTTAGTGTTCTGCTCTTATTAAGCCATACACTATGTTTCCTAAACTGCTCTCATCCTTTTCATTCACCCATCTCCCTTCCTCTTCAGTCCTTCTGCACAAAGAAGTAGCCACTTATTCCAAAAGCCAGCAAATTTCTATACCTTTATATTGTATTCCCTGTTGCCACTTTGTGGGCAGATTTTTTTAAAAATTATGTTTTATTTTCAAAAATTGATTGTTTTCATTGAAATAGTATACTATGTAGAAGATAAATATTTTCTTACATGGCAAAAAGTATTCTACAGTTTTGTACGGAAATTAATGATGCTTTGCATGAAATTAATGATGCTTTGCATGAAATCTAACCTTGTTGGAAAGTAGCTAAGTATATTCTTGCCAGCCAAATTAGTCAGAAGTTCATATAGAATTTGTGGCTGTCCTTTGTTCCCTCTTGCACTGTCAGCAACAATGGTAAGTCCCTCTGGAATAGTGGCTCCATAGGTGCAATGCATTCCACATTCTCTAAGCCACCATTCTGCTGCTTTCAGAGCACCATGCATGTGGTTTGCATATCCTGAATGGTCATCTGCATGTGGAAACTAGAAAATGACACAATAAGAATAATAAACAGGCATTTTACACATTCAGAAACAGCAGTATTGTTACAGTTTGTCCAGGAAATTGCTTTCCTTTGATCTTATTGTACGTCACATTACTATATTTTTGATTGGAATACTGTCAACCATGTAACTAAATGACAAGGAGAGTAATCTCCATACTCCTCAATTCCACATAAGTAGCGCTCTTTTAGCGTTTACTTCAGTCATTAAAACTATGGATCTTTATTCTGTAAGAAGCAAATTTTGGGATCACAGTAAGTGACAATGATGGAATTTTTGTTAAAAATTGATTTACATTTGTATCATACCAAATTCAACATAGCCAACATATATTTCTAAGGAAGAATATTATAAAGAGTCAGAAGGTGCGTACATGAACACTGACAGACATGAACAAAATATTATTCAAATATTCAAATAATAGCTACAGATGTGAGAAACTAAAAATGGTACAGAGGGCACATAAAAATTAAACGATTTGTATAGTATGGTTTGATAGTAAATCCAGCAATGAGATAAAGTGGCCAGAAATGGAGAAAAAGACAGAAGATCGATGTGGTGGGGAAAAAAACAGTCATAGACAATAAGGGTAACAAGAAAAACACAGAATATTCAAAAGAAAGGGCATGTCACATGTTTATTTGTAGTATGCAATCTCACTGACAAATGATTGTAATTTATTTGAATTGTGTAATACTTGTGCATTAAAGTAACCTCCATCTATTATGCAGCAATTATTTTCATTATTTTCAGTGGGATCCTTGATGTACACAGCAATGGGGAGGAAAACTGCGTTTGTGTCAAAGAACATTATATAATAAGGACCTACTGAATGGTGCAGTGCAATAATTGTTGAGATGCTGACCTCATATTCAGAATGCCAGAGCTTATTCTGTCTGACCATCTTTACTTAGGTTTTGCAAAAGGACTTCGGACAGTGCTGGGATGGTTCCTTCATCAATGTCATGGCTGACCACGTGCCCTATCTTCATAAAGCATACTTACATATTCTGTGAGTAACTGTATTTTTTAAGCTTTTTTAAAAATTGTATTACAATGACAAATCCTATATCTTTGTAAGTTGATCCCTGAATGAATGAATTAATTAAGTGAAATAAAAATAAATCTATTGCTGAAGGTTCCTCCTCATGATTCATGAAACATGTCACGTGAATGAATGAATGAATATCAAATGAAATTCATTTGTCAAACTGGATTTATAAAACCCTTAAGAGAGGAGCATTTTTTCAGAAGTTGACAAATGCTCAGTTATTCAAAATTTAGATTTTTGTTGTCACAAATGAAGTTTGTTCCAATGCATGATCTACAGAAACAGTTATGTCAGAGGCTGATATTTGCTGTTGTTATAGGGCAGTGAAATCTATGAGTTTTTGCAGAATTTGATATTGGCTCTCAGTGAGTTGGAGCAACAAACTATGCTTTGCTTTAGAGAGACCTGCAGGGAGAATGAAAAAAAAAGTAAGTACTTACTACTATCACCAACAACAGAAATAAATTAGTGGTTCACACAATAACATTAACACTTGATCATTGCTCAGTTGAGCCAGTTTACTCATGGAGAAGGAGCACCAAGAAAGATGCAAAATGGATCAATATTGTTTCAGTTAAGTGCAGCATCAAAGAAAAGTGGACAGACAATATGTGTATGCAACACAATATTTCAAATGCCAGGGATGCCTAAAGACAGACTCTCAAAAGGAGCAAAGCCTAGAGAAAAATAATCAATTAATAACAAACCACATGTGGCCCAACCTCTGTGTAAAATAGTTCTGTACACTAATGAAGGAGGAAAATTCAAGTAGTTAAAGTAAGCTCTCCATAAGCAAAATTTTCTTTTCAAGACACATTTGGCTACAGGTTTTGTTCATTATGATTCATTTCATATCACAGACAAAGGAAATGATTGTTCTATATACTTTGCTAGAAAGAAAAGAAAGGATTGTGGTCCAAGCTGCTGGAGTTGGCAGGCATGCATGTGAGAGGTATGTGTGAATGATGTGTGTTTCTTTTTTGTTTATGAAGGCTGTGGCTGAAAGCTTTGTGTAAGTATCTTTTAATTTACCTGTCTACAACTTAGTGTGTCTTCTTTATGATAAGTAGCAGTCTATCGTTTTCTACATTATTGATGTTCCTATTGCCAATCAGAAATTCAGTATCTTTATTTATTTTTTAATTTATTTTTATAGTTAACTGATTTTCTCATTATTAAATTCATTGCCTTCATTACCTCTAAGTGGTTTAATGACATTTCTACAGGTTTGAGCTTAGTCATATTCTGGTGGAACACCTTACTGAAAGTTTTGATAATTTTCAGAGGATTGTAACTGTAATTAGTCCTGAGTTTGAACCTTATCAGTTCAATAATTCTGAGAAAAATAAATTGTTACCAAATTTTATATATGCTGAAATCTGAACTACCAAATGGAATTTTAATAGCATGTGTAGTTTGCTATAAGTCCACTGTATGAAAATTTCTGTGGAGTTACATTAAGTATTCTGCAAGTTATCCATGGTTTTTCAAATCCGCTGAAATATAAAGCTAAGGAATTGAAATTGTAATACTACATGTGTTCTAGCATAAAAATAGTGGATGGAAGTTTCTCTATCTTTGTGTTCGATGTTATTGTTATTAGAATAATGTTGGACTTTGGTCAAAATTTAGTAAAGTGTAATAGATTATCTGCTCTTTAGAAATATGTTATGTTCTATATCACACAGTGCTGTATTTTGGCTATAAGATGATGGAGGTATAGCCTGTTTCAAAGAAAGGGTACAGCAGTGACAGAATGGGTAGTTAATAGAACAACAAATATTTATCCAAACAGAGACTCAAAATTTACATAGGATGTAACTTCTGCATTTATCAATCATATAAAAAAGCGAGGAAGTAGATACAATCCCAACTTGGTGAGGTATTAAAAACTGATTGCAGCAAGAAGGGCAGGTATCCTTACTGACAACTCAGCTATGGAGGTGGATGTCACATTAAGTCAGGTCGTGAATATCAGTCTGGCGGAGCCTGGAGACTTATTCATTTGGCATTGTAATTGCAGCTGCAAGAGCAGGCCTTGAAAAACTACATGCTACAGAATTGTTAAGATACTGTGAGAGAGATTGTGGTCATATTTAATATGTGTTGTATAGAATTGAGCTTCTGTTGTGTGGACATTAGAAAAGTTTCCAGTTCATCAAATTTTTTACTTAACTGTTAGTATTTCATGCATGCTGGTGGTTTTTTTTTCCCCCCTCACTGTCTCACAGGGTTAAGAAGAGCTTTCTTTCCAGCTGTGCAGAGATGGAATGGTGATCAAGTGGAATGCAGACTACAGGTAACTTGAGGTAACACTATTTTCAAGTTTCTTGCCACAGTAGTTTACACATCATTATTCTGTGGTGGATAGTAGATGCTACGACCAAGACAGACAAATAAAAACTGGTAAATCTAGCTAACAATGAAGCAGAACCATCTTCTCTGCCACAAAATGTTTTCAGCACATTGGAAGCATATTGTGATGTAGTATGTTGTAGTTATTACTGGCAGTATACCGTAATTAATGTGCACAGTATGGAGTCATAACCAGCTTCCTCTTACGATTCAAAACAGCTTGGTTATTTTCAACACATTCTAAGTCCAAATGAACCAAACTTTGAAATATGTTTGGAAGAAATGATTAATGAAATTTTGGGTGACAGTGAAACCAGTCCAAATTATAAGATAAAAAGTGATGATGACATGGATTAGATCAAAAATTTGATGATGACAATGATAATGATGATGGTGATGATGATAGAATACTGGACATAGAAACATGTGAAGATGGTCTAAGTGCACAACAGATGTATCAGGATGGTTCACACATTTACAGCAAGGGAAACTGCTTCAAATGAAGAAAGTGTGACCACCAACTAAGGTCACAACAAGACAACGTAATATTATATTGCACATTTCTGATCAGCAATCTAGGGCTAGTGCCTTGGGTAGATGTCCAGAAAGTAAGAATGGGGGCAACACTTTACTCTGTAATAAAGAGACTGGGAGAAATATTAACATCAGATGGGGAATGTGCCCCTAGAGAATGAACCTCACGTCAAATATCAGGGAGTAAGTTCAAACCACATACTTCCTGTTAAACAATATTCTAGTAAATGGAAGGGATAGATAGCTCAAGAAACAGTCTACTGAGAAAACTAACAGGCCTATTGTGGGGAGCTCACCCTGACATATTAAAGACCACTGCTATGGCTTATGTACTGCAGTGGGAGAGTATGTGCTTTTAATATAGGAAGTGACAACTCACACAAAGCAAGTAGATACTGCTGTCCACGAAGCACCAAGAGTTGCTACTGAATGCTTGAGACCTACACTTTTGAACACTGTTTGGCCACTCGTGGGTATAACTCTATCCCCAATCAAGAGAGTAACCAATGGGGGAAAAAAGATGAAGAAGAATAAGAAGAAAGAACGAAAGAAAGAAAGAGAGGAACAAACCACCCTCTCTACAATTGCACCTGAGATTCATTGGCTAAACTTTGTCACAGAAATATAAGTCAGTCCCATATATGAATTGAAAGAGGAGTTTCCTGAGGGGCCACACACTCACATGCCTCAGCTGGAGAACACTCAGTCACCTAGTATCAGGAGTCACCAAATGCAGAAACACCCTGAAGAAATAGGGAGATGTAAAGGATGACTTATATGAACATGGGGGAAATTCAAACACTACAACACCTACTCTCTGCAGACTCTTAGGTGAGGCAGTTAATCCGCAAGACTTACTTTTAGCAAAGGACAAAGCATTAACAGCTGCTGAATACTAGAGAAGGAAGATTTAGTGCACAATGGACACAGAAATTAAAGTAAGTAGAGGAGAGTTGCACTTTGTAATAAATCAATCCCTGTCATAATTTCTCCCTCCCAACAGCAATTTATGATACCACGTAGTTTTTGGCCATGTTTGAACTTCTTTTCATTTATAAATTATTTAATTCATGATTTTGGATATTTATAAAGTTTTTTTTACAAACTCTCTGCCACATACATATTTTTCCATTTATACACAGTAGTTGATTTGATGATTTGATTTATTTCATGTTCCGTAGGTCCAACTGTGTAGGGTTCACAAGGACATGGAACAAGTCAGTTTCTTACAAATACAATATGATAATCTTATAGCATATACAGCCATTTGAGTACATAACTGTACAAAAATTTATACAGTGAATTCTTTGAGCGGCAATACAGTAAAAAGAAAATACATATTTTCTTAGAATCATTAAAGCACTACAGTAAACAGATACAGAGCACACACAGATACATAGATCAAGTTAAATAACATTCTTAGTGGCATTATGTCAACTTGTATTATATAATATAAAAATTTTACAATTTATTTAGTTAAAAATTCATCTACACTGTAAAAAGCTTTTTCTAGCACAAATAATTTTAGTGCTTTCTTAAACTTACTCTTGTTCTGAATCTCTGTCTTTATTTCAGGAGGAAGAGCATTGAAGAGTTTTGTTCCAGTGTAGTGGACACCCTTTTGTGCCAAGCTCAAATTTCTATGCTCACCGTATATGTCATTCTTCTTCCATGTATTATGCTCATGAAAACTACTGTTTGGTTGAAATATCTCTATATTTAAAAAAAAAAAAAAAAAAAAAAAAAAAACACATGAGAGAAAATGTTTGGCATGTAGTTGTGTATATTTTAAGTTTTCGAAAGCTATTTCTACACGAGTCTCTTGGGTGCAATCCACATATAATTCTTAAAGCTGGCTTCTGTGATGAACACTTTCCTTGCTAATGGCTGGTTGCCCCAAAAAATAATGCTGTATCCAATGAGTGAGTGAATATAGCCATAGTATGCCACTTTTGCAGTGTTAGGTTCAACACATGTAGTGGCAACCCCTAAAGCATATGTAGCAGAGCTGAGCCTCTTAGAGAGATCTATAATATGTGAAAACCAGTTCATTTTCTTGTCAATGTACACTCCAAGAAATTTTGTTATTTCCATTCTTTCTATTGGCTGATTACCACATGTCACACTTATGTCTCACTCTTTTTCTGTTTTTGTACAGAACTGAATAAAGCTGGTCTTACTGGACTTTACTGAGAGACCATTCACCTAGAACCACTTAACCACATCTGAGAGTATGTGATTAATGAGTTCCTCAAGATTACTGTCTGTTCTATCGCTCATAAAAATTGTGGTGTCATCAGCAAATAATGTAAATTTACACAACAGGCTTGTACACGATGATAGATCATTTATAAAAATCAGGAATAATAGTGGCCGAAGAACTGAGTCATGCAGCACTCCACATGTAATGGAACTCCATTCAGAATGTGAGGAAACATCACATACTCCACCCAAGACAACCTTTTGTTTTCTGTCTTGGAGGTATGACTGTAGCCAATTGCCTGCAACACCACTTATTCCCACTAATTTTGTTTTTTGCAAGAGAATCTGGTGATCAACACAGTCAAATGGTTTGGATAAATCACAGAAGACACCAACTGCTAGCATTTTTTCATTAAGGGTTTCTAGGACTTTATTTGCAAGTGCATAGACTGCATCATCTGTTGAATGGACCTTTTTAAAGCCAAATTGGCTCTTGCTGAGAACTCCATTCTTCATGAGATGATCAGTAATTCTTACATGTATTAGCTTTTCTAGAATTTTGGAGAAAGCTGTCAGCAAAGGGCTAGGTTGATAGTTAGTTAGTTAGCTATATCGCCCTTTTTGTACAGTGGCTTCACAATGGCATGCTTAAGTCTACTGGGAACAACACCTTTCTGAAGGGAAGCATTGAAAATATGACAGATAATATCCCTTATCCACACACAAGAATATTTCAATAAATTACTAGATATATTATCAACCCCTGAAGAGTTATTACTTTTTAGAGACATGATGATTTTTTGAATTTCTTCTACAGTGACAGGATTAAGGTGCATTTCTGAAATTGTGTTTGAATATACTGCTTGACAAAGAGTTACAGCTTCATCAACATTGGGCTTGCAACCAATCTGTTGAGTTACTGATAGGAAGTGTTCATTAAAAATCTCAGCCACAGTTTTGGGGTTATCTGCTAGGGTACCTTCATATCTGATTATATTTACATCTTCTTTGCTTGTTGGATTCTTTTTTTACAATGCTCCAAATTGTTTTTATTTTATTATTAGAATTATCTGTTTTCTTCTCATAATAAAGGGCTTTTGATTTCCGTGTGGCGACTATCGACCAAGTCGCGGTTAATATCTTTGTTTTTGGCAAGCTCTTTGCTTAGTCTGTGGTCGCGCGCGAAAGTGTACGGACGTGTACCGAGAATTCAGAATGTAAACAACTGTATATGTGTGCTTACGAAAAATAAAAACAGTGTTTATTACATGTGGTGTAGCGTGCATCATTGAATTCGGCAACCCTAGTACGCTAAACCCATACTGGTGACCCCGAATTTTGTTCGCGAGTGCTACAACGAAACCTTAGACCGTCGAACAGTACACAATGGAGCGCTTGCCGCCTGCTACACTGACCACGTGCCAACTAAGTGTTCCAACGGACGCTTCGGCATGGTTTTACAACTATCCACCGGGCGTCCGCAATAGTTCTACTAGCTGTACTCAACAGGACAGTGTTTATACAATTCCACAGCCACGTGTTCCGAGTGCTCAACAGCCGACACAATGTGCTCAAACCCCAGTGACTATGTTTACAGGTTTCCCAAGTGCAAGTGTGAATTTTCCACCCGAATCAGTGACTGTACAAATCGAGCCGGACGCTCAAGACTGGAGAGTTCATATTTCTGCCGGAACTCCGGATTTTGCACCAACCCCCCCTACACCACCAGCGTCCGCTTTACGAGTGTTTCCGACGGCACACGCCGTTCCTGCCGCGTGTGTTCCACAAACATTAGGTGATTTTAACTATTTTAATGCACCTGTAGGGGAGGGGCCCGGAAACTGTATTCCGTCGTTCGCCGCACATCGGTCGACTACGGTCGATTCTACCGCGCCGGTCCATTCTACGCCCGTCGGCGTTACTCCGTCGACCGCCCGATTCGTTGATTTCTCTACCAAGGTCGAGCCAGCCGCGCCTACCGTGCCGCGTGCCACTGACAGTGGCGGAAGCTGGTGCACCGCTACTGCATCCGAGACAATTATGTTGCAGAACAGGGAGAGACAGTTTCTGATAAACATTTACGTCAAGACTTTCCCACCCATTGGCCGAAGCTACCACCCCTTCGCAAGGATCACCCACGCACACGGTTTGCCTTGGTCAACCACGTCCTGCAGCTACACGGCGTCGCCGACGACAATTCGAAGTTCCTATGCTTACTGTGTCACCTCCATGACGAACTGGATCTGATCTGCGACATTGTGGCTTCGCCCCCCGCTACGGACAAATATGCGTTCCCCCGATGCACCATCCTCGAGCGACTATCCACATCGCCAGAGGAAGCTATCCGCCTCATCAGTCAGGAATCGCTGGGATCCAGGTCCCCGTCGCAACTCTGGCGTCATCTCCGCGCTATGATTGACACGCATCACATGCCGGACATTACGCTTTGGACCATCTGGTTGCTGAAACTTCCCCAGCAAGTTCAACTTCACCTTCTACATGTAACTTCGGCCCCACTAGATGCCAAACTGAAGATCGCAGACCAGGTTTACAACATTCTGCCCCCCCCCCCCCCGCATACCCCCCCAGGGTGCCCTCAGGCCTCAGGGGTTGGCACACCTGCGTGGCAGTTCCCATCCTGCAGTACACAGTGCGCACGACTCGCTGCACGCATGCGCGCGGAGCCAACGCCGCCTGGCAACCGCCGCAGTAACTCCTCTCCTACCAGCACTACTGCAGCGTCACCATCGGAGGGAACTACAAACAAGTCCCCCTCCACTGCCGCTTCGACCTCAACCAGCACGACGGGCGACGCCACGCGCCGCCCCCCTTGGTGTTATTTCCACTCCCGCTTTGGCGACGCGGCTAAGAACTGTCGTTCTCCATGCGCGTTCCCAAACTAATAACGCGACCCAATTCAGGCGCTACGGGCCGCGTTGAACCGCACAGACGCCTATCACTAAATACTTTTTCTCCTCACGCGCCAGGACGCTTGTACGTGAAAGATGCAGTGTCTTGCCTTTCATTTCTAGTCGACACGGGGGCCGAGGTTAGTGTGATACCTTTGTCCGCAGGTATTAAATTCGAGCTTCAGCCTTGCCCCCCGCTTCGAGCCGCCAATAATTCCCTGATCCGCTCTCATGGAATAACGAATTTAAGCCTTAAACTGCAGGACATTAATACGCCCTTACAGTGGACTTTCGTTATCGCGAATGTGGATGAACCCGTGCTTGGGGTAGATTTTCTCTTAGCCCACGCACTGTCACCCGACCTACAACGAGGTACACTAACCTTTAACTCGGGAGACCGTACCACCGGTTCAGATATCTTACCCCTCTCATCCGAAAGCGCCATTCTGCTGTGTGAGCTAGCGGAAACTGCTGTTGCAGTGCTTTCTCTTAGATCACACAACGACGAACTTCGGGACAGCAATGGGGCCCTCCGCTTACGCATCGCCGCCGTGCAAGCCAAGCTCACGGACACGCGTAAGCGGACCGCCCAGCTGTCGCACACGGCCACGCCCCCAACCCCCGCACCACTTCCTCGCACCGGCAGCCGACGCCGCGTGACATTTCTACTGCCGGACGGAAGCTGTACCCGCGACGCTACCAGGTACCCCACCGAGCTCTTCGACAAGGACTACCAGTGGATCACCACCACCGCTGCTGAACTGCCGGCCTTGGACACACACACGTGTGCATTACAGGTTAGTCACAGTGCAACGGGTGCTGGTCCAGCATCCCCATCGGTGTTCGCGATCAATAACGGTACTGTCCACAGAATAAATACCACAGAAGGCCCACCGGTACGTGCAAAGGCTAGGCGTTTAAATCCGGAAAAACTTAAACACGCTAAAGCTATTGTTCAGGAACTTTTAGATAATAAGACTATCCGCCCTTCTTCTAGTTGTTGGTCGTCACCCATTCATTTGCTGCCTAAGAAAGATGACACTTTCCGCCTCTGCGGTGACTATCGGGCGCTTAACGCCAGAACAATTTTAGATAATTATCCCGTCCCAAATATTCAAGACTTTGCTTCCCAGCTGCATGGGGCACAAATTTTCAGTGTAGTCGATTGTCATAAGGCGTACCACCAACTGCCAATGGCACCTGAGGACGTTGAAAAGACCGCTATCATCACCCCGTTCGGGTTGTTCGAGTATTTGTTTATGCCATTTGGCCTTAAAAATGCTGCACAGACGTGGCAACGGTTCATCGACTCGCTGGTTGGAAAACTGGACTTTGCATATGCGTACCTGGACGACTTGTTAATTTTTTCTTCCTCCCTCGAGGAACATGAACAACATTTAAATACAGTGCTCCAACTATTAAAAGCAAACGGTATCGCAGTGAACAATACTAAGTCACAACTCCGCCGCACCAGTGTCACTTTTCTGGGCCACAGAGTTTCTGGCGACGGCATCCGCCCCCTAACTGAACGGGTGGAGGCCATTAGTACGGTGCCTTTGCCCAAAGATTTTCAGGGCCTCCGCCGCTTCCTTGGAATGGTAAATTACTACCGCAAACATATTCCCCGCGCCGCTGACATACAAGCCCCACTGATGGATGCCCTCGCAGGAAAAAACACATCAGGGTCTCGGGTGGTCACGTGGACTCCAGATATGCGTCGCGCATTCGATAATCTAAAGTCAGCCTTACAGACAGCTGTTACGCTTGCTCACCCCATTCCTGATGCTCCCATCTCGCTTACTACAGACGCAAGTGATACAGCAGTGGGGGCAGTACTTCAGCAATCCGTGGGTTCTGTTGTACAGCCGCTCAGATTTTTCTCCCACAAACTGACCGCTTCCCAACGTAAATGGTCGACCTTCGACCGGGAACTGTTTGCTATTTATGCTGCTATCAAATATTTCCAAGACGATATCGAAGGTCGCCATCTCGTGGTATTTACCGACCACGAGCCATTGGTTTACACTTTCCGTAACCCAGGTAAGGACTCATCCCCGAGACGTTTTAGGCATATGGACCTTATATGTCAGTTTATGAATGACATACGTTACGTCAGAGGCGCAGACAATGTCGTCGCTGATTTTCTGTCTCGGGTGTCGGTTTTATCTTCACAGCTGGACCTCAGTGAGCTCCCTAAATTGCAGACAGAGGATACTGAACTCGCAGCATTGCATTCCGATATCAAAACAGGACTCAAACTAGAGTTACGGACACTTCCTGGGTTTTCATCACCCATCTGGTGCGACATTTCAACAGGACGCATACGCCCGGTGATTCCTGCACCTCTCCGCCGGGACATATTTAATAGTATCCACGACTTGGCACACCCTGGCATTCGCGCCTCCACACGTCTGGTATCTGAAAGTTTTGTTTGGCCCGGGGTGATAAAACAGTGTCGCAGTTGGGCACGAGCATGTGTGGCTTGTCAGCGCGCAAAAGTAGGACGTCATGCACAGCCCCCCATGGGTACGTTCGATGTGGCAAAAAGAAGATTCCAGCACATACACATCGATATCGTCGGGCCCTTACCCCCCTCAGGCCCCTTCCGTTACATACTGTCCGCAATTGACAGGTTTACCCGCTGGGTAGAGGTAATTCCTCTCACTAATATCACAGCCGATGCAGTGGCCCGAGCCCTGCTGTTAATGTGGATCTCGCGCTTCGGCTGCCCAGTCTCTGTCACCACCGACCAGGGCCGCCAGTTCGAGTCTGCCCTCTTCCGACAGCTTTGTGAACTGTGTGGGGTGAAACGATTTAGGACTACAGCATACCACCCCCAGAGCAATGGGCTTGTGGAACGCTGGCACCGAACGCTTAAAGCTTCCCTGATGTGCCACGGAGGTGAGTGGGCCGATGCCTTACCGTGGGTAATGTTAGGCGTTCGGGCCGCGTACAAAGAGGACCTTGGCGCATCCCTGGCAGAGGTACTGTATGGAGAACCCCTCACACTCCCAGCAGAGTTAGTCGAGCCTTCACTTCCTCCAGATCAAATCTGCCACTCGACATTCGTCGGGCAGGTCAAGGAGCTAATTGCTAACATCCGCGTGCCGCCTCCTCGACCACACACGCCCCCTCCCGTATTTCTGCATAAGGACTTGGCGTCGTGCACTCATGTCATGGTGCGAGATGACACCATCCGACCGGCACTCAGACCTCCATATACGGGCCCGCACAGAGTCATATCACGGCGTACCAACACGTTCGAAGTGCTCATTAACAGCACGCCTCAAACGGTATCCGTCTGCCGCCTCAAACCTGCATGGACTCTGGGAGAACTGCCCGATACCCCACCCAGTCAGACCCCATCCCCTGCTGCACCCACCTCGCATGAGGCATCTACCGACAGTCCATGGATGAGCGACGCCCATTCCCACACGTGTGACGTTCCCCACTCCCAGTCGTGTGACAGTGCTACAGGTGCGTGTGACATTCCTATGCAGAGTGATGCGTGTGATGACTTACCCTCCTACAGGCAGCCCCTCGTCTCTCCCCTGTTAGGATTCAGTGATGTATCAGGGACCAGCCCCAGAGCGTGTGATGTCACCGATGACGACTCGTGTGGAGATTCTGTCAACCCGTATCAGGAAGTGGTAGTGAATGTCAACACTGATCTTATTTGCAGCTCTAATGTGTTTTTTGTTATACAGCCGGGTAATGTGTACATCTTCTACGAACAAGCCAGCTTCCCCAGGGACAACTTAACTCACATTCATCTCCTCCAGTCTGTCCCCTTGCCTGTTGGTACTGACCCATCAACGGTCAAAGTCCTACGTACCGCCACAGGCATTCAGATCCGCTATCCTGGCCCCTCACAACCCACCATCCCCTCCCCAGATCCCTCAACTGCTGTACGAGGATTCACCCAGTCAGGCAGGACCATCTGCCCCCCTCGCTGGCTCGAAGACTTCAATTACTAACGTAATGTAATGTAAGGTATGGTTTCTGATTAAACACCCTCTCCCTCCCCCCTGGGTGTTCCCTTTACATGTATGCCCCAATATTTATGTTTGTGCTCCACACTCTAGGGGGGGGGGGGGGGGGGGCTAATGTGGCGATTATCGACCAAGTTGCGGTTAATATCTTTGTTTTTGGCAAGCTCTTTGCTTAGTCTGTGGTCGCGCGCGAAAGTGTACGGACGTGTACCGAGAATTCAGAATGTAAACAACTGTATATGTGTGCTTACGAAAAATAAAAACAGTGTTTATTACATGTGGTGTAGCGTGCATCATTGAATTCGGCAACCCTAGTACGCTAAACCCATATCCGTATTAGTTTCTTTAAAATTTTACAGTATAATCAATAGTGTTCGCATTTTTCTACATCTATACATAATCTTATTGCAGCATAAGTTTCCCTTTTGGTTTTAAATGACTGTTTTATGCCTTTTGTAATCTAAGGCTTACTTACAGAATTAGAAGCATTGTTTCTGACCCATTTCTTGGGAAATATTTCTTAAAAAAGTGCGCAGAATTCATTTATAAAACAGTTAAATTTAGTATCAACATTATCATAGCTATATACTAAAGACCAAACCATTTGCTGTAACCTATGGTTGAAAGTTTCTTTTGCCTCTTCGTTCATTACTCTTATGAATTTCCATTGAGGAAATTCTTTTTTGAACAGATTAACATCATAAAGAGTGAGAATTTGTCCACCATGATCTGAAAGCCCACTTATAACTTGCCTGACAGTATAATTCTGATGTCTACTTACATCTAAAAAAATGTTATATATCATACCTTGGGACTCGGATGTAATTCTTGTTGGGAAATTTATTACTGTTATCACACTATGTAAGGTGATCATGATCTCAAAGTCAATTTTATTCTTATTTGATGTCAATACAAAGAGAAAATTTATTGCAACATTTGGAACCTATTACATAATAGCTTTTTAAAGACTTAGTTGTTCCCAGTTGGATGATGCCTGATAGCTTGATACATGTCTCTTTCCTAATAACACCCTTTGTTCCCTGCCAGAGATATAAGGTTTGAACCATTTTGCAGCATTTCATGTTACGCTATAATATTCTAATTTACTTTAAAGGCAATTGTGATTTACACAGTCAAATGCCTTTGACAGATCACAAAATATATAAGTTGCCTGCAACTTTTTATCTAATGAATTAAGCACATTTTCACTGTAAGTGTAGATAGCCTTCTCAATATCAGAACCCCTTAGAAATCCGAACTGTGATTTTGACAGTATGTTATTTGAGACAAGATGGTTATAAAGCCAATTGTACGTTACTTTTTCTAAAATTTTTGGGAATGCTGGCAACAGTGAAATTGGACGGAAATTTGATGCTATTTCTTTATCTCCCTTCTTAAACAGTGGCTTAACTTCAGCATATTTTAACCATTCAGGAAATATTCCACTCAAAATCAACTGGTTACACAGATAGCTTTGTTGATATTTCATCATACCCACTAGATGTGTTTGATTTTAAAGATTTTATGATGGACATTATTTCTCCTGGGGTAGTGAGGGTCAAATTCATATTATGGAAGTTACTTGAAATGTCTGGTCTGAGGTATTCCATAGCAGCATCTACAGAACCTTGCAACTCCATCTTTTCAGTAAGAGTTATGAAATATTTGTTAAAAAATTTCGCAACAATATACACATGTCTCACCAATGTATCATTTACTCTTAATGCTATTTCTCCCTCTTCATGTCTGGTTCTACCTGTCTCCTCCTTCACTATATTCCATATTGTCTTTATTTTGTTATCTGATATTACTCTCTTTTCCTTGTAATATATTTGCTTTGATGTCCGTATTACAGTCTTTAATATTGTAATCTTGTAATGTGCTATAGCATCAACATCGGAACTGTTTCGGATTGACAGATACAGTTTTCTTTTTGTTTTACAAGATACCCCTATTCTTGAGTAATCCATGTCTTCTTTGTAGACTTTGCTCTAACATTGGTAAGTTGGTAAGTTTTTGGGGAAAACAGTGTTCGAATAAGGCCATCCTGATTTAGGTTTTCCGTGATTTCCCTAAATCGCTCCAGGCAAATGCCGGGATGGTTCCTTTGAAAGGGCACGACCGACTTCCTTCCACGTCCTTCTCTAATCCGGATGATGTCGCTGTCTGGTCTCCTTCCCCCAAACAACGCAACCCAACATTTATCTATACTTAGAGTTAGCTGCCATTCTTTACACCAATCACAAATCCTGTCCAAGTCATCTTGTATCCTCCTACAGTCACTCAACGACGACACCTTCCCGTATACCACAGCATCATCAGCAAACAGCTGCACATTGCTATCCACACTATCCAAAAGTTCATTTATGTAGATAGAAAAGAGCAGCGGACCTACCACACTTCCCTAGGGCACTGCAGATGATACCCTCACCTCCGATGAACACTCACCATCTAGGACAACATACTGGGTTCTATTACTTAAGAAGTTTTTGAGCCACTCACATATTTGGGAACCAAACCCATATGCTTGTACCTTAGTTAGGAGTCTGCAGTGGCGCACCGAGTGAAACGCTTTCCGGAAGTCAAGGAATATGGCATCTGTCTGATACCATTCATCCAAGGTTCACAAGATATCATGTGAAAAAAGGGAGAGTTGCATTTCACAGGAGCGATGCTTTTTAAAGCCGTGCTGATGCACGGACATCAACTTCTCTGTCTCAAGGAAATTCATTATATTCGAACTGAGAATATGTTCCAGAATCCTGCAACAAACCAATGTTAAGGATATTGGTCTGTAATTTTGAGGATCCGTCGTTCTACCCTTCTAATATACAGGTGTCACCTGCGCTTTTTTCCAGTCACTCGGGACTTTACGTTTGGCAAGAGATTCGGAATAAATACAAGCTAAGTAAGGAGGCAATGCAGTATGGTACTCTCTGTAAAACCAAATTGGAATCCCATCAGGACCTGGCGATTTTCAACTCATTCAGCTGCTTCACAACCCCAGGGATGTCTATCACTATGTCCTCCATACGGGAATCTGTACAAAACTCAAACAGCAGTATGTTTGTACAATCCTCTTGCATGAACGATTTCCCAAATGCTAAATTTAAAATTTCAGCTTTCATTTTGCTGTCTTCCATTGCCAAGCAAGACTGATCAGTGAGTGACTGGATGGAAAATTTCAACCCGCTTACCGATTTTACGTAAGACAAGAATTTCCTTGGGTTTTCAGCAAGATCTTTTGCTAAGGTATGACGTTGGTAGTGGTTGAATGCTTCGCACATTGCTCTTTTTACAGCAGCTACTAACTTTTGCCTGTCCTCATCCTCCTGATCTTTCTTGTACCACAAGTGCAACTGCCTTTGCTTCCTGAGTGTTCTCCGAATTGTGCTGTTAAACCATGGTGGGTCTTTTCTGTCCATAACCCACTTTTTTGGCACATACTTGCCCAATGTGTGATTCACAATGTGTTTAAAATTTGGCCATAATTGTTCCATGTCCATCGTACCAGAAGAAAATGAAGTCGATTCATTTACTAAGTTGGATGCTAACAACTGGTTATCTGTTCTTTCTAGTAAGAATACTCTCCTAGCCTTCTAGACTGACTTTTTAACTTTCGTAACCATAGTCGTAACGACAATATCATGGTCACTAATCCCTGTCTCAACACTGACACCATCGATGAGGCCTGGTCTGTTTGTGGCTACCAGATCTAAAATATTTCCATTATGCATTGGCTTTCGATTTAGCTGCTCAAGACAGTTTTTGGATAATGTGTTAAAAAGTAATTCACATGATGGCTTGTCTGTACCACGTGTAATGAATCCATAGACATCCCAGTCTATACTAGGTAGGTTGAAGTCACCTCCGACTAATATTGCATGATACGGGTACTTCTGCAATACAGAGTGTACACTCCCTTTGAATTATTCTAGAACTGTCATGGTGGAACCTGGTGGCGGGTAATAATGCCCAACAATTAACTTTATTTCTCCTAGCCCTGTTAAATGCACCCAGATAACGTCCCAATTACACTCTTCTTCGACCTCAGTAGACACAATATTTTTGTCAACTGCAATGAAGACACCACCCCCTACGGTGTCTAATCTGTCTTTCCGATACTAAATATTTCAGAACTTCCTATCTCAGGGTTAAGCCAGGTCTCAGTCCCGAGAATAATTTGCGCGCCACACGCTTCCTAGAGGGCAGTAAATTCAGGAACTTTATTCTGAACACTCTGAAAATTTACTGCTAATATGTTGATAGCTGAAGTGTTTTTGCACTGAGCATGTCCTGATTTCCCTGCCTCCACATCAACTGATGAGTGTTCATCAGGACACCTCGCACTACTGCCTAGCCTAAAAACCCCCATGTGCACGCCACAAGTACTCTGCTACCCGAGTAGCTGCTTCCTTTATGTAGTGCACCCCTGACCTATCTAGGAGCATCCTACAATTCCCCACCCAATAGTGCAAGTCTAGAAATCTGGCAGCCAAGACCGTCACAGAGTTGACGAAGCCTCTGGTTGAGACCCTCCACTCGGCTCCAAACCAGAGGACCCCAATCCACTCTGGGAACGATGCTGCAAATAGAGAGCTCTGCATGCACCCTGCATGCGAGGCCAGCTGTCTTCACAAGCACTGTAAGCACACATTTCATCAGATTCCTATGGCTCCGGAGGACATTGAGAAGACTGCCATTTGGGTTGAAAAACGCCCCCCAAATGTGGCAGCGTTTCATCAATCAAACTTTATCCCATCTAGACTATTGTTTTGTATACATGGATGACATATTGGTTTTTGCTTCTACTTTGGAACAGAGTGAGGAGCATGTTCAAGTCGTGACAGATATTTTAGTGGCCGCTGGTATTGAACTCAATAATTAAAAGTCTCAATTGCACCAGTCATCCGTCACATTCCTAAGTTATGTTGTGTCATCGGATGGTCTGACACCACCACAGGACAAGATCAAGCCTGTTCTCGAGATGCTACGCCCTCAGACCTTTAGGGAATTACGCAGGTTCATCAGAACAGTTAATTATTACTGGAAACATCTGCCAGCCGCTTCTGCGGTGCAGGCTCCTCTCACAGATGCTCTCGCTGGCCCACAAACTTCTGGCACCCACCAGGTACCATGGGCACCAGACATGGACAAGGCATTTAATGAACTCAAACAGCTGTTGGCCTCCGCTGTCACTATTGCTCACCCACGGGCAGATGCCACAATGTTTATCACTACTGACGCTAGTGACAATGCTATCGGCGCAGTACTGAGTCAGACATACAACGATGTTATGACCCCCCTGCAGTTTTTCTCAAAAAAGCTAAACAACGCGCACAAGAAATACTCAGCATTCGACAGAGAATTACTTGCAGTTTACGAAGCCATAATACACTTCAGAACTGATGTTGAGGGACGAGATTTTTATGTGCTCACTGATCACAAGCTGTTGGTTCCTGCCATAAAAAATCCTGCAGCTGATCCGCCTCCACGACACTTTCATCACATCGATTACATCTTGCAATTTACAAATGACATTCGCTACATCCGAGGAGAGGACAATGTGGTCGCTGATTTTATCTCGTGTGTTGGTGCTGTCACAACCTTAATTGACTTAACGGACCTACCTCGGTTGCAATCGGCAGACCCCGATACCATGCAGTTAATTTCAGACCACAGCTCCTCTCTCCAACTGGTACGCTCTACTTTCCCTGGCATATCTGACTTAGTGTGGTGTGATGAATCGACTGGTACGTTGCGGCCATTCATTCCTAAGCCCCTTCAGCGCCAGGTCTTTGACAAACTACACACATTAGCACACCCCGGTGTCAAAGCTTCCACCCGTCTGGTAACTGAACAGTTTGTCTGGGGAGACATGCGCCGTGATTGTCAGTCTTGGGCAAGGGCATGCATGGTGTGTCAACAGAACAAAGTTTCCAGGCACACTTCTCCACCCCTTGGCTGTTTTGCCCAACTGCCAGGCCGGTTTCACCATGTTCATGTCGAACTCGTAGGCCCTTTGCCCCCTCCGAGGGTTTCCGTTACTTGTTTACAGCTATTGACAGGATGACTCAGTGGGCTGAGGCTGTGCCTATTCCGAACATTACCTCCGAGACAGTAAGTCGAGCATTCTTAGATTCGTGGATCTCTAGATTTGGCTCACCTGTTTACCTCACCACTGACCAGGGGCGACAATTCGAGTCTTCAGTTTTCTCTGACTTATGTAAAATGTGTGGTATTGTCAAAATTCATACTTATGCATACCACCCCCAAAGCAATGGGCTTGTCGAGCGATGGCATCGCACCTTAAAGTCTGTCCTGCGTTGCCATGACTCACTATGGACAGAGGCACTGCCCTTTGTTCTCCTTGGCCTTCGTGTGACTTTCAAGGAAGACCTCACGGGTTCCGTAGCCGAGTTTGTGTATGGCCAACCTCTGGTTTTGCCTGGAGAATTAGTCACTCCGAACCCACTTCCACGGCCCTCTGAACTCCCTTCACTTCTCGAGTGGGTGCGCTTGCACTGCAGCAAAATTCAGCCGCCACCTCCGGCTGCTCATACACCTCCGCATGTGTACGTACCGTGCACGCTAGACTCTTGTGAGTACGTGTTTCTCAGAGACGACTCAGTCAAAGCCCCACTTCAGTCGCCCTACACAGGTCCTTACAAGGTCGTCAAACGCTCTGAGAATAACATGGATCTCCTCATAAAAGACTCTGTAACCACGGTCTCACTCAACCGAGTGAAACCAGCTTTCATTGAGCCTCAGGTGAACCTCCCTGATTCTGCCCCTATTTCTCCCACTCCTGCTTCGAGTGGCCATCCATCTTCCCACACCATGCATTTGGGTATTGATTCTCCACAGCATGCTTCTCTGCCGAGCACTGCTCCTTCTCCGCGTTCATCTAATTCGAGTGGCCAATCTTTTCGGGGCTTCACTCCTCACAGCCCTCGCAGTCGAACTGCCAACCACTCGGATTCTACCATTGTGTTACCATCTTCGTGTGACAGCTATTTGTCACGCCGTTCAATCCACGCTGGCTCCTCGTTGCCTTCGGTCATGCTCCCTCGTCTGTCAGCTGATCACTTGAGGTTGTCTTCTGCGCAGTCCAGTACACCTGCCACCTCCCTCTTAGCAGATGCTTCCCCCTGCCATGGCTTTCCCACACCTCCTTGCCTCCCTACCATTGCTCGTACAGGTGCCATCCTAGAATTCACAGCACATGTGCACCCTGATGACATACATAAATTATCTGTTGTCGTAGATGGCGATACAGTGTGTGTGGTACTCGCGTGTGACAATACTGAGGGAGGAAGTGCAGAATCTCGTGTGGTGCGCCGCTTTAAATTGAGCAGAAGTGCTGCGTGTGGTAATTTGCGTGCCTTTGTTAGGCCTTCTGGCAAGGTGATTCTCTGTCTGCCGGCTGACGAAGTGCTACACCTCCACTCCAGGACGTGACGTCGTCTTCAGCCGCCGGCGTCGCTTGCTGACTTCACCGTCGACGTACCGGGTTTCACCCCCCCAGTCTTCTACCAGTCGACCGCTTCCGCCTGACGCAGAAGAACTGTGCGTTACCTTCCTAACTTCTCCCCCCCCCCCCATTCACAGGGACGTACTCCATATTGGGGGGGGGGGGCTATGTGGCGTAGAGCGCCATAAATATCGATATTTGTTCTGTGCGCAAGTGTGCTATCTTTGAGGAGAGGGCTTTGGGGCAGGATGTTGAACGCTAACGGCAGTTAGCCTCCGGACTTGTATCTGTGTAGAAGCTAAGTGTGAATAAATCTGTATCTGAGTGAATTCTAGTTGTTTACCTACAACTATACCATATTCCCTCGAATTCAATTCAATTTATTAGCGTCCTTGTAGTACATCATCAAAATGACATAGGACTTGTCAATAAACATTACAATTTAAAATACATGTACATGAAAATTTATAATTGAATTTACTTGTCACTTAGACATTACAATTTTAATAGAACTATAAGAACATTAACATAACAATGTACAAGTTGGATAACAACGTACAAAAAAAAAAAGCTAGTGATTCTCACATCAAAGATTATTTCCATTCTTACACTAACACTGTTTCACACTTTCACAGAAACAGCAAATATTTAAATGTGAGCAATTACACATATTTATTATGTCAGGGAAATATTAACTGCGCTTTTATTGTCAACGATTCATAAACTCCTCAATACTGTAAAAACTATTGCTCAATAACATGTTTTTAATTCTCTTTTAAATATGTGCAGTTTTGGTATTATATTTAGTTCTTTGGGGAGAGCACTGTAGAGGATTTTGGGTTGGTATAGTACACTTTTGTTATACATAGATGTTTTATGAATTTCTGTGTAGAAATCATTCCTATTCCTTGTTTCGTAGTTTTGAAATTCTCTGTTTAATGTAGAAAATTCCTCGTGTTCTTTTAAGAAACATATGCTTTCATATATGTATGAGGATGGTAGTGTCATGATTTTAATTCTTTGAAAGCATGCCTACAAGAGTCTCTATATCCTATACCTTTTATTATTATGACTGCCTTCTTTTGTAGTCTAAATAAATGTTTTGTTAGACTGATGTTCCCCCAAAACTGTACACTGTATCTTAATAAACTGCGCATGTTTATCAAACCATACTCCCAAGAATTTAGTGTATGATGCTTGTTCAATCTTACACTTACACAGTTCTACTGTAAGGTTAGTTTTTCTTTTATTTGTAATATGTCTGAAGTTGATACACATTGTTTTTTTGGCATTCACAATGAGTCTGTTTTCATTAAACCATCTGTCTGCTTCGTCTGTTGCTAATGTGACTTTTTCCTGTAAGTCAGCTTCATTATTTGCTTTAACAAACAAACTTGTATCATCAGCAAACAGTAGTGCCTCTGCTTCAGATAGTTGACTTGGTAGGTCATTGATAAATATTAAAAACAGTAATGGCCCTAATACAGATCCCTGGGGTACTCCATACAAAAATCTCTCGAATCTTGATGAATATGTCCTATCTGCATGGATTATCTCCACCTTCTGATACCTGTCCGACAGATATAATTCAAACCATTTGTGGGCAACTCCACGTATCCCATAGGCATATAACTTCCTAAGCAGTAACTTATGGTCGATGACATCAAAGGCCTTTGATAAGTCTGAAAACAATTCACAATTTAATTCCTTTCTACTTATGGAATTTAGAACAAGTTGCAAAAAATTGAAGATGGCTGTTTCAGTTGATTTATTTTTAAGGCAACCATTCTTAATAAGAAATTTGTATAGTCTATGATACATTATCCTTTCTATTATTTTTGAGAAACCTGACAACATGGATAATGGCCTAAAGTTACTAACATCATATTTATCGCCGTTCTTGTAAAGGTGCTTTATAGTTGACATTTTAAGTTTTGATGGAAACACCCCTGTCTTAAAAGATTCAATTATAATTTCAGTGAGATGTCTGGTTATGTTTCTTGCAATTTGCTTAATGACTTTGTCAGGAATCCCATCACACCCACATGACATTTTATTTTTTAACTTATTTATAGCATTTAGTACCTCTGATTCAGTTACCGAATAAAGTAACATTGTCATGTAATTCATGGGGATTTTTACCTTGCTATTGGAATTGAATTTAGTTTTAATTAAATTTATGGCTATATTTGTGAAATGTTCGTTAAATATGTTGGCCATCTAAAGTGGGTCCTTAACAGTTTTACCCCCACTTTTAATGACAAAGTTGTTATCTTTTCTTTTGTGCCTACCTATATTTTTATTTATTACCTCCCAAGTTGACTTCATTTTGTTGTTACCTTTCTCAATATATGAATCATTATCAAGCTTCTTAGCTGCGATTATTACTTTCTTGTACAGGGTTCTATAACATTTCACATGTGCTTTCAGTGCTACATTCATCATGGCCGATTTATTTAAATTTCTGAGAGTGTCTTGTAGTGTTACCTTTTTATTTATCTTTTCCTCATTAGCTATTAAAACAACATTGCTTTGTAATGTAATTTTAATTTTCACCAAAAGCACATTCAACACAGCCGGAAAAATACACGTCTTTCGTATCAAGACAAGAGAGAGAGTCCTCTATTAGTTCTTAAAAACAAAAAACTACGCAAAAGTAAAAAAAAAGAACAAAATTATTTATAAAATCGGTCGCTGGCGCAGCGCTCTTCTGCGTGCGCGATCGTAAATTATAACTTTGCGGAAGTCAAAGTACCATTACAATGCCTCCTCTACTGACACGCTCCGCAAGCGAGCGTGGCAGTATAGAAAATTTACATAGATACATACATATATGAGAAAATAAGAAATTTACATATTACAAAAAATATTTCTGAGCACAATGCTCTTTGCATATCCGTCTTTTTGGTGTGTATCTTCTTTAGGTGTCGCAACATTAATGTCTTTGAATTGCAGCGTATTATCGTTGCTTAGCACAGCGTTTGAATTCAGTTCACATGATTCGTGTTTACAATGGAATTAATTCGAACAATAAATGTTTCTATTATATTGCTCCAATGTCTTTAAACGTAGTATCGGATTCTGAGTGTGTGTGTACTGCCTGGATCTCTTGCGTGTGACTTGAAGAAAATCCAAAGTTTGTTTAATGTGTCAACACGAAATTGTGATCTCCAGCAGTCGAATTTTGGTGGCGTCTACCGGGGTATAAATGGTCAATGAGGGCACAGGGAACACCTCACTGCCTACGACAGGTGATGAGCTTGTCTTTTACACCAACCTGAAGACCTGCCAGCTTCCACAACACCATACACTTCAAAGCATATTGACACTACATGAATATTGCTTGATCAGTGTTCCATCATGTTGGTTTCTTCTTTGTATTTTCAGTTCCGTTTATATGAATCATGTGCTACATGCACAAGTCCTTTCCAGCTCATTAACATCTCCTTAAAATACATTTCGTGATATAGTAAGTACATAAATATACAAATATTTACAATTAATCATTACATGAGATAGTTACATTGTTGTCATATACTACATATACAAAATTAAATGAAAAATATAGTAAATTTTTTACGTTAAATTCAATATCATTGTGCTGACATGTGAATTACATTACATTCAGATTGAAATATACATTTTATTTATTTTATTTATTAGCTCATTGTTTTTCCTTTCGTTACACTTGCAACATTTGAAGATAATTGTGGCAACCCGCTAGAATATTCAACTTAAAATTCATCTTGCCTCCTGGAATAAAATTTACACATATTTCAAGCTTCAAGACAGCCCTCTGTAGGAGGATAGGTTCATGGGATGGTTACTAACTACTTCATAAATACTAGTAAAGTCATCCCCTACAGTGGACTACACAAAATAAAATATGATAAATAAAATACATGTTAACTTAATATAACGTAAAAGTTCTTATACCTAATACCGTTTCTAAGTGTGGTGTCCCCACTATTGCTGTTTCTAAGAGTGGTACCCCTCAAGAGTGGTGCCCCTCTAAATATCTTAGGATCCTACAAATATGTACATCAGTGTGTGTGTGTGTGTGTGTGTGTCTATATATATATATATATATATATATATATATTTCAAGTCAATCATGTTCCTATAAAGTTTGTGTAGTTCATCTCCTTCCTTTCATGAGTATCAAGCAAAATAAATAAATGTTTTACTTAATAAATAAATAAATCTTCTTAGATAATTGCTGCTGCGTTCCATGCTGTATATCCATTCTGTATTTACCTTGTGGTACCTGTAAAATTCTATTCATAAATAAATGTGTGTGTATGTCTCTCCATACTGTCAGATAATCACGAATTATATAATGTCAAATATTTCATCAACATGTATAAATTTTTCTAAGGGAGGGATGAGAGTATGAGCCGCAACAGAGGACTGACGTTTTGTTTTCTCCTTATTCTCCTTTCTATTTAATGGCGCATTAGTTCAGTACAGTAGATGAGCTTTAATTATGTCATTAGATGACTGCTAAATATGTTGTCTTAAATAATTCTTCCAATCTGAAGTGTCAAGCTTACATAACTCCAAAAATTTCATTACAAGTTCCCATTAGATAAGTGTTATAGATTTAAATCTTCTGGTATATTTCCAACAGTGGCTGCTGTAAATAATTCTTTCCACATAAATCTATACTTTCACCTTTAGTTATAAGAATATATAAGACACCACGTAAGTTATTATCCCAGGCATACCAATCTTTCAATAAATAATATTCTTTCCACTACTTTCATTCTGTATTCCATGAGTACATGTGCTATAGCGTTCAAATCTAGTTTCTCTCCTCTCAACATATTCTCAATTACTCATAACATTCTCACCTATCCATTATTCATTCTTCACAAAATAACATATACTTATTCCTCAGCATTATATATTTTCCTCTTATTCATCACTACTTACTTTTTACGTCAACAACAACAACAACAATAATAATACCCTTTTCTCATCTTATATTCCATTTACCTCTCTCCGTATTACTATTTATCCTCTTATTAAACTAAAATTACATTCACTCATCTCATTCAGTCACTCACATCACTCATATCAACATTACTATTATCACATGCCTCCTAAAGAAAATAATTCTGTTCAGTTCTCTGCCTCCTCTAATGTGTATATGCCTCAATAGCAACTCCTCTTATAACCAAATATCTTATTAGCTATTGGACGGTTCACATTGCTTTCTAGACTTACCTGCATTCATTAGATTGTAAGTATCTGCATAACTTAAATGTAGGCTCATCATAACTGTATATCATATTAATTATCTTCTTCTCATTAGCTAACATTTTACTGTATGTATTTTTTCAAATGTCTGTGTGGATGTAGACCTCTGGGTTTGTGTGTTAATGGATGTTCTAATGAATAACAGCCAGGGTGTGGAATATTTGCAATGCAGTATGGTCCAGAGTATAAGATCTGCCATTTCCTGTTTAAATGTTTCAGTTTTGTGGGTTTAGGATGTGTTCTTAGTAAAACTAACTCATCAACTTGAAATGTTTGTGCTTTCCTGACACCTCTGGGGTCAACAGAAACATCCGATCTCACGCGTCGGCTTTGACCCGTGACGTAAGGGTGTTGTGGTGTGTGACGTCATTACGGCGCGGAGTTTGGTTTGTGAGTGTGGCGTGTTTGTAGATGTTGCCTCGTTGACGTTACCTTAGTAGGAGTTTTGGGGCCTGTAATATATAGTTTACCTTTTTACTGTACTTTTTGTTTTAACGTCGTCTATGAGGCTTTTATCAGTTTGCCATTAGATTGTTCAATCTTTATGGTCTATATGTTTTGTCGCTACTCGTTATGTCTAATGAATCAATATTGTTTTTTGGAAATACAGAAGCGTCCGATCTTACCCGTCGGCTTTGACCCATGGCGTCACAAATATGGCGGAAACGACCATAAACGACAATTCGAATATGGCGGATATAAAAACATCGCATACGTATCATAAACACTGAAATACACAGGTTTCACAAAAATCCTAATGACTCACAAGCGTGGGAAATTGGGGGTTTTTGGGTGGGGAGAAACTAAATATACACAAATGTAGCCACCGACCGCCATACAAAACCACGCAAAACGACGAAAAAAATCAACATCACGAAACTGACCAAATACCAAAAAACACATTCTTATCCAGAATCAGACACTTCCCTTGACCAACATAGATCTACAGTAACTCCCGATACCATAAATTAGGATCGAACACTTCCCTTGACCTATATAGCTCAACAGAACCTCCCGATCACATCCCCCGATACAAAACTCAAAAAACACTTCCCTTAAACCTACATACATCTACAGCAGCTCACGATCCCATAAATTGAGATCGAACACTTCCCTTGACCTGTATAGCTCAACAGAATCTCCCGATCCCAACACCCAATACAAAAATGAAAAACCACCACAAACCATAACAAACAAACACTTCCCTGAACCTACATACATCTACAGCAGCTCCCGATCCCATAAATTGAGATCGAACACTTCCCTTGACCTATATAGCTCAACAGCAACTCCCGATCCCATCTCCAATTACAAAAATCGACATACTCCACCAAACATTGAGATTAACACTTCCCTCCAGCTATATAGCTCAACACCAGTTACCAATCCCATATCGACCACTACCCATGACCTATGATCTCAAACACATCTTCCAATACGAAAACCAATACCAACCTTCACAGCCACAAATCTCAATGAAACACTTCCCTATACCCAATACACAACACATACACCAAAAACAAAACAAAAAATGGAACTTACCACAAAAAAGTTCAAGCCCCACAACCTAGATTGGCCACCAGAATCACACACAAATGCACACACACACAAATGCACACACACACGCGCACACACACACACGGCAAAGAGAGCACTTTACAACTTCGGCAATTAATCCGAATAGCTGTAGAAACTTGATCAGGTCTAACGGTATCTCGCCCATCATCGCCCTCAACCGAACACTATTCATGCGATCTTTCATATCCATTCCTGAACAAAAAACCACAACCGAATACACTCAATAACAAACTCACACAACGTACAGCAATTACCATTACATTAACCATCACACAAAACCGTTAACTCACTAATACAAATTCCACTTCAAAACCACGAACACAGCACTCACCACTGAGCAACAGCAAACTGACCCCAACAAACCAAACAAACGTAAACCATGAACACACCACCAGAGGGCACGACAAACATCCCCACGACATATACAAACACGCCACAATCACAAACAAAACTCCGCGCCGTAATGACGTCACACACCACAACACGCTTACGTCACGGGTCAAAGCCAACGAGTAAGATCGGAGGTTTCTGTTGACCCTGTTTTTTTCTTTTTTTTTTTTTTATTTGTTTCTTTTTTTTATCTTTTGATTGACCTACACATTGATCTGTAGAGTAGCCCTGAATACGAGGTTAGGCCTTGAGTACCACTTGTTTATTATTATCTTTGTTTGCTATCAATGTTAGCAGATTGTTCTTGTGAAACCTTTGTGTGTGTTGTTTTTCTATGTGTTTTCGTCTTTGTGATACGTATGCAACGTTTCTATATCCGCCATATTGGAATTGTCGTTTCCGCTATATTTGTGACGTCATGGGTCAAAGCCGACGGGTTAGATCGGACGCTTCCGTATTTCCCACCTCTGTCATATTTCTGCTTTCTTTCCTTAGCTTTGTCACATAATGTTGTGTAAGCTTGTCTTACCTTTTCTTCTAAACTAACAGGATTTGTTGTTAGTGTAAATTTAGGTAGAGGGTCTGTCCATTCATTTCTTTCTGTTTTATCCATAATTAATTCGGTTGGTGTGTATCCAGTAGAAATGTGAGTTAAATTGTTCACTATTTGTTCAAATGGTGCTAGGTATTCTACCCATTTTGTGTGCTTCTCTGGTGTGTGTGTTCTCATAAACTGTCCAAATTCTCGAAATGTTCTTTCTACTGGGTTTCCTGCTGCGTGAAATCTTGAAATTAAAATATGTTTAACATTCTGTTCTTCAATAAATGTCTTCCATTTTAAACTGGTAAAATATGCTGCATTATCTGTGATCATAACTTCAGGTTTTCCTATTCTTACAAAATAATCTGTTAATAGACGTCTGGTAATAGCAGTGGTAGAAACTGAACGTAAAGCATATAATTTTAAATACTTTGTGAAAACATCTAATACAGCAAGGATGTATTTCATTCCTCCACGTGCTTGTGGATAGGGTCCTGCAATATCTAAAGAAATTAGCTGTAATGGCCTCTTAGGTATGATTGGGTGCAATTCATTCATGCTTGTGCGATTAGAATATTTGGCTTTCTGACATATGATGCATTTCCTAATATTACTCAATACTCTTCGCCTTAAATTTGGAAAATAGCAATATTGTATAATCTTATCTGTACATTTGGCTACACCATAGTGTCCCCAAGTTCTGTGTGTAAATAAAATAAAATCATCAACATGAGCTTCAGGTAAGCAAACACACCAATGCTGTGATTCAGGGTTTCGTCGGTGAAATAATACTTCTTTGTGTAACGTGTAGTATTTTTCAAGATGTGGGTCTGTTCCTGCACGTAATTTATTCTTTATCTGGATCCACCTGGGATCATTGTCCTGCAATATGGCTAACTTCCTGCACATGTTTTTGTAGTAAGGTGCAAATGTACCGTCATACATGAGTAAAATTTTGAAATCTGATGTTTGTTCTGTCACATCTGAAAATTCTTGTAGGCCTTGTGGCAAATGAGATAGAGCATCGGCTATAATGTTGGATTCTCCTTTTATATATATAATATCAAAATCATATTCTTGTAGTGATGCACACCAGCGTGCAAGACGTGGATGTAATAACTTGCATGATAGCAGGAAAGAAAGAGCTTGATGATCAGTATAAAGCTTAGTACGTTTTCCCCATAGAAAGTAGCGAAACTTGCGAAACGCCCATACTATGGCAAGTGTTTCGCGCTCGGTCACTGAATATGACTTTTCGCATTCAGTGAGCGTGCGCCTAGCAAAACTTATAGGTTTGATGACTGTTTGTTCATCTTCTACATGAATTTGGAATAAAAATGCTCCGAGCCTATAGGAACTTGCATCTGTTACTAGGCAAAAGTCTGACGTCATGTCAGGATGACATAACAACGGTGCATTAACTAAAGCATTCTTAATCGCTTCAAAATCTGTCTGACAGAACTCTGTACATTTCCAAATATTATTTCTTTTGAGTAAAGATAGAAGATGTGGACTGTTAAGGAGGTGGTAGGGTACAAATTTCCTGAAGAATGAAGATAGACCAAGAAAGGCTCTGAGTTGTTTACGATTCTGTGGGGATGGAAAATTCTTTATTGCATCAATTTTTCTTGAGTCTGGATAAATGCCTTCAGTTGATATGATGTGACCAAGGAATTTGATTTCTCTCCTCCCTAATTTCGTCTTTGATAAATTGATAGTTACACCTGCGTCAGAAAATTTAGTCAGAAGTTGCTTCAAAAGATTTACATGTTCTTCCCAAGTAGTGGTGGCAATGACAATGTCGTCAACATAAACCGTGATTTGCGATAACAATTGTGGTCCAAGAACAGCATCTAAGGCTTCAATAAATACTCCAGCACTCACTCGTAGACCAAAGGGTAGAACACAAAATTGATAACTACGTCCCTCACATAGAAATGCAGTGTATTTACGACTGTTTTTATGGAGGTTCACCTGCCAAAATGATGAGCGGAGGTCGATATTGGTTAAATACTGTACATTATGAAATTTTAAAAGTTGTTCTTCCAAATTAATAGGTCGTGTGTTGATTGGGATTATAACCTTGTTAATTTCTCGTGCGTCCAGCAGTAACCTTACACTACCATCCTCTTTATTAACTGCTAGTATCGGACTGCAATATGGTGAATGTGACCTTTCAATGATACCCCAAGCTTGCATTTTTTCAATCTCTTTCAAAACTGCGGGTTTCTTTGACCAAGGAATATTATAATATGTTCTACAGTATGTTTTGTGTGGTTTAACATCCATCTCATAAGTGTAGCCTCTAATAATTCCAGGTTTCTCCACAAATACCTCAGCAAATTGCTGCAAAACTTCAAGTAATTCAAGTTCTTGTTCCTTCGTCAGATATTCAGATTCTGTGCATTTCTCATATAAATCATTAGGTTTAATTCCCTGAGATATATATTCATTAAAAGTTAAATCACATATGTTTGTTGCTGGTGGATACACAAAATGTAACTGTTCAAATTTACCTTGTTTACTGTTTAAGTTTTTACCCTGTGTTAACTCTATTGTCAGTTGTTGTTGGTTTATGGTTAAATGACATTTCCCTTTTCCTAAATCTATGATTGCTTGATATTCATTCAAAAAGTCAATTCCTAATATGCAGTGCATAACTAATTTGTCTACTACCAGAAAACTGTAATTGAGTGGTATATTTTAAAATGTGAAGTTAATTAGCACTTGAAATTTCACATTCTTTGATTTGTTACCGGTGGCACTTATAATGTGACAATTCTGTACTGGCAATGTTTGTATGTTCATTATTTGTTTGAGTTCATTATATAAGGACATTGAAATGACACTTGCTGCTGCTCCTGTATCTAACATTACTTCCACTTCATAACTACCAATCATAACTCGTATTATAGCCTGAATAATCTTCTTTGTTTTACTGGTACTATTAAAATCTACATCCTGATATAATTCTTTTTCTATTTTCTTACTGTCATCATATCGGAGAAAACAAATCGTCGGTTCCGTTGCGCTCTGCTCCCTATTGACCGTAACTCGAGCGCTTAGCTCGGTCGTCGTTCGTTTTCCGGCAAATTCGGTTGTTGCTGCAGGTTGGGTTCATTGCCCAACTCAATAATATTTACGTTTCTGTCACGCGTCACCCATGTATCAGCTGTTTGGTTGTTGACATTACCCCTCGTCGCATTGGGAGTTCCGTTAGGTACAAATTGAGGGTTGCTGTATTGCATGTGTCGTGGCGGTTGTCCATTGTGATTTCCCCATACATTATTTCGCCCATGACTGTAACTGATATTGTCATTACTGTTATTCCTGCAATACATGTTTGGATGTTGTTGGATGTTGTTTCTCTGAAAATATCCTGGATGGTACCTGTTATCGTCTCTTCTTTGATCTCTATAATTTCGGTTCGTTCTTCTGTTGTTGTTATTTTGAATATAACTGTTATTGTTCTGATTGTAATTACTGTTCGGATAACCATTATAGTAATAATTACTGTTTCCTTGCCAATGCTGTGAGTTGTTTCTCCTAATATTGAATGGATTTGCCCCAGTGTAGTGCGAATTGTTTCTTTGAGTGTTTTGTTGTGGTGTCGGAGGCGGATTCCTATAGCCTCTGTCATTTCTGTTGTACGTACGCGAATTGCTTGGATGGATCGGATACAATTGATTGAAAATCCTGATCTCATCTCTGTAAACAACATCTATCTCATCAACGTAACTAAAAAAATTCTTTATGTTGTCCTCGGACACTCCTATTAATTTATCACGGTAAGGAAATGGTAAGTGGCTTTTAAGTGTTCTAATTACGTCTGGTAAATCTGCTGGTTTTGTCCGATATAATGTTTTGTCTGGGTAGCGTTCAAAGTATTGTCGTAAAGTCTCTTTCTTCGGCTTGTAAATTTCTGGATTGTATACTTCTCGTTTTAAACTTTGCTGTTCTGTAATCGACCAGAATTCCTCAAGAAATGCTTGTTCAAACTGTTCAAATGTTAAACATCGTCTTTTAATTGCTGCTCCCCACTTAGCTGCTCTTCCACGTAACAAATTTGTAACATATCGAATTTTGTCGGCTTCTAACCAATGTCTCGGGAAAATACCATCAAAAGAGCGGATGAAAACAATCGGATGCACTTTGTCTTTCTCTTCACATGAAAATGTCTGAAAGTATCCATGTCGTACTAATGTTTCATCAGCTACTCCCGATGGTATTATGGGTCCTGCATTTTGTGTCAAACTGTGCATAGTATGTGGTGATGTCTGATAGTAATTTTGATCTTGTGGTAGCATTGAAAATGGTTCATTGAGATTTGTATCACTCATTGATAATTCTATTTTCGGCTGTGTGCTGGGTCTAGCATTATTATGATTCTCATTTATGTTTTGGTTGCCTGTTATGGGTTTTGGTATCACTGACGAACCTGGTATTACATTTTATTTAAGTTTTCGTACCTCTTTCTGAATATTATCTGTTTCTCCCTTTACTTGTTCCTTTGTCTTATGTAAAATGATCTGTGTCATTGTCTCAAACTTCTCATCTAAATAATCATCACATAATTTGCATTCATGTACAAGTTTTTCTGCTAGAGTTGTGTCATTCTTTAAAGATGCTACATCTGCTCTGTCTTCAAGCTTTTCTAACTTTTCCTGTAAGGATTTCTGCTCCAATGTTACATCATTTAATCTGTCTGAAAGGTCTGTAATCGTCAGGTCTAAGTGTTCTTGGTTTGTTTTTACGGAATTGTGTGACTGTCGTAATTCGTCAACTTGGGTACTGGTTTTCTGTTGTTCAAAAACTACTGTTAACAATTTCTCATTACATCGTTGTAAGTCAGTTTTTGTCTCGCCACTGAATTCCACAAATACCCTTTCTTGTCTCGTAACCTTGTCTGATAAGTCAGTAAATTTCCTTCCAAGACTACTGGTGGTTTCTGTCAAGTCGGCAATTTGTCTCGATTGTTTTTCAAAATTTTGTTTTATGTCCCGTGTCAGTTCATCGAATTTAGTGTCAAATTTCCCAATGTCACGTTTTAAATTGTCGTCTAAAGCGTCAAATCTTTTGTCTAAAGTGTCAAATTTTCTGTTTTGGTCACCAAGTAACTTCAGAATCTGGTTGAACATGTCAGAGTCCTGTGTCTCTGTTTCGTCATTTTTTCGTGTCTGATTGATGTCTGGTTCTGAAGTTGACGTTGTCAATGTCACGTTTTGTCGCGTAGTACTCTCTCTCCATTCGCCTGTATATCTGTTTAAATATAGGGGTTGTTGTCTTAATCGATCCGGTAAAATTATGTCTTGAACATCCTCCCTATTAAGTTCAATATTCATTTGACTGTCGGACATGTTTTGCAATGTGTCACTTTCACTAAGCTCGTCCGCGGAAACAATTTCTACGCGTCTAGCGTCCATCTTGCGATTTTCATAATTAATTGCAAATAAAATTTTCCAATGGTAAAAAAAAATTTTTAAATATATGTTGAAATCTGAAATTTCTCTTATGGAAATGGATATTTCTATATGATTTCTAATTAGAAATTGAATTATTACATTGGCACTGAAATTTCCCTCTCACAAATAAATGACTGTGAATATGCTCTTCACTTATCATTTGCAATTATAGTAGTAAATAAATTTTAACTACAATTTGAAACAATAATTTCGAAATAAATGGATCGGAATAAAGGAAGTACAGATGGCTGCTTGAAACTGGAAGAAAATGTAAATTTCTGTACTCACCATTTTTTTTTTTCTTTTCAGTCTTATGTTGCAAATGTAGCGTCAAATATACAGTTTTCAATCCAAAATTTTTTTTTTCGCGTCCGTGCAAATTATTTTATGGAACGTTATCCTTTTCCCCCTTTTTTTTTTACCAAATTAATTTCCTCAGCATGAAAATGAAAATTAACACAAATTAATAACAGGGAAAACAATATTGTTGTAAATTTCATGCACGTAACATTACAATTGAAATGAATGAGACTTAGTTCAAATTCATTTTCTGATGCTATTAAGTGGTTAAAATTAGATAAAATGTCCAAAATTTATAATAACTGCACTTGTATCAAATCCAAACTGCACTTGTATCAAATCCGAAGATTGCAAGTCCTGTCACCAGGACGCCAATTGTAGTGTTACCTTTTTATTTATCTTTTCCTCATTAGCTATTGAAGCAACATCGCTTTGTAATGTAATTTTAATTTTCACCAAAAGCACATTCAACACAGCGGGAAAAATACTCGTCTTTCGTATCAAGACAAGAGAGAGAGTCCTCTATTAGTTCTTAAAAACAAAAAACTACGCAAAAGTAAAAAAAAAAGAACAAAATTATTTATAAAATCTGTCGCTGGCGCAGCGCTCTTCTGCGTGCGCGATCGTAAATTATAACTTTGCGGAAGTCAAAGTACCATTACAGTCTGATGACTTTCTAATCCCCTGTGTAACCCATGTTTTGGTTTTATGTTTAGTTTTGACTCTTTTTATAGGAAAGGCAACATCGAAGCAGTGTTTGTAGCTTTCAAGGAACTAGTCAAACTTTGTGTTGACATCACCACTTGATTCACTACCCCAGTTGTTATTTTCCAGAATGTAATTAAAAATTCTTATGCTGTCATCATTTATAAATATCCTTTCTCTGTAATTGTTATTGATAACAGGGTCCGTGTAAGATGTGACATTTGAACTAAATTTGATACCCTTGTGATCCAAGAAACCAGTGTCAATTACTTCAGTGTTATATTCACACTTGTCCTTGTTTATAAATACTTGATCTATTATAGTTTCAGACATATTTCCACATCCCGTAACTTCATTTACAGTTGCCATCATATTATGACACTAAAACAGATTGCACAGTTGCTGTTGTTTACTACAACCATTCTTAAAGTTAACATTAAAATCACCAAGAACAATTACATTATGTTTACGTTCATTCAGTAATTTGACCAGCAGAACTTTCAGAATAATTCAGAATAATGCTATATATTGTGGTGCCAAATGAGACATGCACTCTTACTCTCAGACATGTTCTGCATCTGAAAGTGTGAAAGTGAGGTCAAGGTTTTTGATCTGTGTGGTTAATGCTTCTTTTCTTTGACATGCTTTCCAACTTTATATTTTCCTCATGATTTTGGACAGTGTTTGTGACTGCGGAATAATTAATATTAAATGCTATTAAAAAGTAAAGAAGTAGTTATGCTACAAGCTTGTCATTTATGGACTGAAGGACCAATCGAAGTACATTTATACTACACACTTACAAAAACTGCTGCAAACTGAAGCCATTAAGTAAAATATTAGCAATATGTGTAAAGGTTTCTCTTTTGAGCTTTATTAATAAACATCACTACCAAAGTGATTGTCATTCTTGTGCAATGATATCAGTTTGTAATAATTTTAGTATAAATCATGAGGATAGGGACTTTACAGGTGGGATGCATAAACCTGGATTTATAGACATTTTCGACTGAAGTATTAATATAATTCTTGTTTTGCAGATGTAGATCACTATGTCATGCTTAAATATTATCTCTGTAACACAGTTTGCAGAGAAAAAATGCTATGATGAATGATTGTTTAGAGAACAATGATAACATACATAAAGAACATGAGTAAATGAAAGTAAAGGAACACTCACATCATCTTTACATGAGACTTTGGAGGAAGAGAGCTCATTGTACCAAGATCATTAAACTTTGTATTTTTTGGGGTATTGTGCCCTCAAATATAGCTAAAATAAAAGCCATTAAGAATAAAATATTAACAATATGTGTAAAGGTTTCTCTTTTGAGCTTCATCAATAAACATCGCTACCTAAGTGATTGTCATTCTTGTGCAATGATATCATTTTGTAATAAGTTTAGTATAAATAATAAGGAGCAAGACATGAAACAGCAAATGTGATACAGGTTCTTTTTCACAAATAAAAAGATATGGAAGTTGAATGAAACATGACCGCGGGAATATACTAATAACTATCATAGACAAATTGGGAGGTGCGATGTCATAGTCCATTAAAACTGATTTAAAAAATATTTTCTACCATTAGGGAAAATTTCTGACGTAAATACTATAGGCAACTCTTTGCCTTTACAAATGTCTGCTTGTGTCTGTGTATGTGCGGATGGATATGTGTGTGTGTGTGCGAGTGTATACCCGTCCTTTTTTCCCCCTAAGGTAAGTCTTTCCACTCCCGGGATTGGAATGACTCCTTACCCTCTCCCTTAAAACCCACATCCTTTCGTCTTTCCCTCTCCTTCCCTCTTTCCTAACGAAGCAACCGTTGGTTGCGAAAGCTAGAATTTTGTGTGTATGTTTGTGTGTCTATCGACCTGCCAACGCTTTTGTTTGGTAAGTCTCATCATCTTTGTTTATATATATATATATATATATATATATATATATATATATATATATATATATATATATATATACATATATATATATATATATAACATCTGCACAATTTCAGTGCAGTAATGTGTTCATTGTTAATAAGTGTGTGTGTGTACAATCTAGCTTCTGCACCATTTCAGCGCACAAATATGTCATTGTAAATAAGTATTGTAGTACTTGTATTACATGTTTATTACCTTATAAATAAATAAAAAACCTTTTTTATTTTAAATTCAGTGCATTAGTATTTGTAAAATGATTCTTTCATATAGTGTTCATTAAAAAATGACTATCATTCCACTTGGAACCTGTGCAATGGTACATTAGCTTATTTGTTTTAGCTGTAAACATTTCTCATGTATTATTGTTTTTCTTAATTGTTCTACATCCTGGAGGACCTCCTCACTATGGATTAATTTAAATGAAAGTAAATCTAATCTAATTTAATACTGCCCTTTAGAAATCACTTTTTTGCTTACAGGGAAGTTCCATATTCTCATGTGTGTTACTTTCTCAAATATTTTGGATATTATTGGAAGAACAGATTTGGGTCAAAAGTTTTCTACTAGATTTCTGTTTCCTTTTTTAAAAATAGGCACAACTTGATCAATTTTCAACTTACGTGGAAATAGACCGCCTTCCATATGAAAGTTGATAAATGCTGATAAAGGTGATGCAGTTTTATGAATACATTTCTTAAAAGTGTCCAGACTAAGACTATCATATCCTGCTGCATGAGAATTCTTCAAGCTACTTACTATTTTAATTATTTCTTCTTCAGTTGTTGGTGACAAAAATATACTTCCTGACCCTTGTGTTCCCCTAAATTTTTATTTGTGATTTTTAAGCTGATTGTTTATGGTGCAGCCAACAGAGGCATAGTAATTGTTAAATAGATCTGCTACCCTCTTCTGATCAGTTTCTATTGAACCATTTATCAGCAAGTGATTTTCAGTTGTATATTTTCCAGGTTTACTATTTCTCTATTTTTTGTGATGTTTGGAAGCATTATTTGTGAAACATATTACATGACACAGCAGTCAGTTTTGTTTGAGATATGTTTATGGAATGACTGCAAACTTTCACACAGACCTTAAACTAATATATACTGTTGTTGTTGTTGTGGTCTTCAGTCCTGAGACTGGTTTGATGCAGCTCTCCATGCTACTCTATCCTGAGCAAGCTTCTTCATCTCCCAGTACCTACTGCAACCTACATCCTTCTGAATCTGCTTAGTGTATTGATCTCTTGGTCTCCCTCTACGATTTTTACCCTCCACGCTGCCCTCCAATGCTAAATTTGTGATCCCTTGATGCCTCAAAACATGTCCTACCAACCGATCCCTTCTTCTAGTCAAGTTGTGCCACAAACATCTCTTCTCCCCAATCCTATTCAATACCTCCTCATTAGTTACGTGATCTACCCACCTTATCTTCAGCATTCTTCTGTAGCACCACATTTCGAAAGCTTCTATTCTCTTCTTGTCCAAACTGGTTATCGTCCATGTTTCACTTCCATACATGGCTACACTCCATACAAATACTTTCAGAAACGACTTCCTGACACTTAAATCTATACTCGATGTTAACAAATTTCTCTTCTTCAGAAACGCTTTCCTTGCCATTGCCAGTCTACATTTTATATCCTCTCTACTTCGACCGTCATCAGTTATTTTACTCCCTAAATAGCAAAACTCCTTTACTACTTTAAGTGTCTCATTTCCTAATGTAATCCCCTCAGCATCACCCGATTTAATTCGACTACATTCCATTATCCTCGTTTTGCTTTTGTTGATGTTCATCTTATATCCTCCTTTCAAGACACTGTCCATTCCGTTCAACTGCTCTTCCAAGTCCTTTGCTGTCTCTGACAGAATTACAATGTCATCGGCGAACCTCAAAGTTTTTACTTCTTCTCCATGAATTTTAATACCTACTCCGAATTTTTCTTTTGTTTCCTTTACTGCTTGCTCAATATACAGATAGAATAACATCGGGGAGAGGCTACAACCCTGTCTCACTCCTTTCCCAACCACTGCTTCCCTTTCATGCCCCTCGACTCTTATAACTGCCATCTGGTTTCTGTACAAATTGTAAATAGCCTTTCGCTCCCTGTATTTTACCCCTGCCACCTTCAGAATTTGAAAGAGAGTATTCCAGTTAACGTTGTCAAAAGCTTTCTCTAAGTCTACAAATGCTAGAAACGTAGGTTTGCCTTTTCTTAATCTTTCTTCTAAGATAAGTCGTAAGGTTAGTATTGCCTCACGTGTTCCAACATTTCTACGGAATCCAAACTGATCTTCCCCGAGGTCCGCTTCTACCAGTTTTTCCATTCGTCTGTAAAGAATTCGCGTTAGTATTTTGCAGCTATATACTGCAGTAAGGAAAATAATTATCCAAAACCGATTTTACCACCAAAATTAGTATAATGCACAACCATAGCTAACAAATATTGTTACTGCGAAATATGTCTTACACAAAATTAGCAAGCTTCCACAAGTTATGAAAAATTCACATTTAAAATTTAAATGTACACTGAAATGGGAGGATTGTCTGAACAAGGATACTGCTGCAAAATTTATAATAAGTACATATGCCTTTTACAACAGACAGTATTCTATAAATTATGTTTGGTACAGAAGAATGCTGAAGATTAGATGGGTAGATCACATAACTAATGATGAAGTATTGAATAGAATTGGGGAGAAGAGGAGTATGTGGCACAACTTGACAAAAAGAAGGGACCGGTCAGTAGGACATGTTCTGAGGCATCAAGGGATCACAAATTGCATTGGAGGGCAGCGTGGAGGGTAAAAATCATAGAGGGAGACCAAGAGATGAATACACTAAGCATATTCAGAAGGATGTGAGTTGCAGTAAGTACTGGGAGATGAAGAAGCTTGCACAGGATAGGGTAGCATGGAGAGCTGCATCAAACCAGTCTCAGGACTGAAGACCACAACAACAACAACTCATAAAGAATTGAACATACCAAATATGATATATCATGATACATATGAGCACTGATATAATCAGTGAAAGATAAAGAAAAAAATGATATGACTTGTGAAATATTATGATTTAAAATTTTAAAGCAGACCTATCTTCTACAGTTTGTTTCACTCAAAGGAAAACAGGAAGTCAACTTATACATGTAAATAAGCTTGCAAAGTACACAGATGACACAATCTACCCTAGAAAGCCAACGATGAACGCTGTAATGCCAATACATCCCAGTATGATTTTGGAGCACCAACAAGGCACTTCTTTCACTTGTAGTGAACGTTGTGTGTTCAAGAGTATCGAAAAAAGATGTACAAGTGCAGTGGTATTAGGTAGCATATAGATTACTGGGAGTCATCAACATTTTTGTTCTTTTTATTACAACATTGCAAGAGGAGTGATGGTCTCATTACATATTTGACTCATTTTTAGCTGATAATTTGGGGTTTTCAAAGCAGTAAAATCCTACCAACAAAAGCCTTATACCAGTCACAAAAGTTTAAAAAAATAATCATTACTTATGAGTTGACTTACCTCTGGAAATGGCACATCTTCTGATGTATAATATATGACATCAGTACTATCATGACATATTGTTTCTTTGGTACAGAAACAACCTGTCTCTGCTGCTAGTGCATTTTTCTGTTGGTCAGCAGCCTCATCCATTATCTGGTTTGCTGGTGACAACATTCCACATGGTTTCTAAACAACAGAAGTAAACTACAGTTTACAAGTGTGTTTATTTCTCCTTTAATTTAATTGCATACTAGATTAACCTCCTGTCACAAGTGAAACTGCAAATATGATCATGTGTATATATCAGTACATATTGTATCACTTATATAATATATTATGTCCTAACAAATATGATGCACAGCAGTAACCATGAACATCAATCTGAATTTTATCATCTCATTACACTCATACATAAATCATTGGTTTCATTTTCAGAAGACTTGTCAATATAGGTAACAAAACAGTGACAATTGCATAGTGCAATAAAACTAAACTATTTTTAATTTGTAGACAGCAGTAAAGTTTATGACATTACTCTATGAAGATATTTTTATCATCATTTATGAAACTTCTTATGTAATTCTAGCATTTTTCACAAGGAATGAATCTAATTTCTTTTCAACAAAGGTAGTTCCCTTCTATGGATGCTTTTCCATTTTAACTGTAAATTATAACATTCACGTAAATGTACTCTGAAGATAAAACATACAGTTGTAACCTACGAGCCGGCCAGGGTGGCCGAGCGGTTCTAGGTGCTACAGTCTGGATCCGCGCGACCGCTCCGGTCGCAGGTTCGAATCCTGCCTCGGGCATGGATGTGTGCGATGTCCTTAGGTTAGTTAGGTTTAATTAGTTCTAAGTTGTAGGGGACTGATGACCTTAGAAGTTAAGTCCCATAGTGCTCAGAGCTGTTTGAATTTTTGTAACCTACGAGTAAGAAAAATGAAATTTTCTTCGTTTTTAGTAACGTTAAATTTCTTGAAAAGGTTAAAAATGTTATAAATGTTTCACAAAGTAGCAAAGAATTTTTAAATATTCATTTTTCAGTATAAATAATATCAGCTAGAGAAGACCTGATCACAATTATTGTAGATAAATACTTTGAACAGTCAAATTTTGAGCTAACAGAGACAGCTGTCTATAAGAAGTTAATCATTCTGTGCATGTACCACTCACATAGTGATAATGTGGACATTTTCTTTTAAAGTTAACTGAAGTTCTGTAATGAGTCTCAGACCTCAAAAGTAACGTCGTAAAACATGGAGATGTGAATATTAATACAAGTGTTTGGAGCGAAATTAATAACAACTTACTAAAAATTTTAAACTCTTTTGGCATGATATAAATGGTAAACACTTCTGCTAGTGTACTAAAAAGTTCACCATCAGTTTTAGACCTTTTACTTATAGATACGAACAGAGAAATCTGTAAAAATATTATTAGACTTTTGCCTATCTCAACATTATTTCACATATTGATTATTGATCCATTTTCATCTACAGCTGCACAATGTGCAAGAGATATTTGGATTTTTATGTTAATATGAATAGTTTTACATATAATATATCTTTGTACATAATGACACACATTAATATATCAATTAATGATGAATATGTAAATAAATGTTGTTAGACTATATACAGGGAGATAATATACAAATGTTCTTCTGTATGAGACTACACTGGGTTAACATAGAAAAAATTGTTTTTGTAGGTATTCATTTACTGTGTAAAAGTACAACTTCAATTTAGATTTGAAGTGACCAATGTTTTGTATGTGTTTAATGATATCTGGTAAGGTATTGAATATTTTGACACTAGGATGGATAAGACTATTTTGAAATAACTTTGTGTTTGTGCTTTGAACGTGTACTTTCTATTTTTGTCTTGTATCATAGCTGTGTATTGTGTGATTCTGAGTGGTGTGTGGTCTCTTTGTGTGTAAGTTTTACTTTAAATACATTATATTTTCAAGTATATTTATGCAAGGGAATGGCAGGATCTTCCTTTGTTGAAAGCCTGGTCTACATGATTTGCGATTATCTACCCTTTCCATTATTCTTATAATTTTTTTTTTAAATTTTGGATGTTTTGATGGCATCTCCAAAATTTCCCCAGAACATAATCCCACACAGTAAGTGACAGTGTACAACGGCATAATATGCACACTGAAGAGAGTTGTAGCTGGTACAGTTTTTTAGTGTATGTAACACAAAACAAGAAGTACTTAATTTCTTGTTCATTTGCTCAATATGTGTTTTCCATTTCAAGTTGTCTTGCAGATGAAGTAAAAGAAATTTGGTACTGGCTGTTTTCGTAATTGTCTGCCAATATAGCTCTAAATTGGGTGTAATCAGATTTTTTGTTTGTGCTGTGTATATATCCATTGCTACAGTTTTTCCAGTGTTTATTATTAAGTCATTGTTATCAAAGTAACATGTTAGGCTGTCAGTGGCTTCTCTTATGTTTTTTACAAGAGTTTCTTCTGAGTTTCCTGTATTTAGAACACTCGTATCATCAAATTTAAATATTTTACTGCTGTCATTGCTTATGCGTAGGTCATTTACATAGAGTAAGAACAGAACAGGATCTATTACTGATCCTTTGGCACTCCATATTTAACAGTCAGTAGCTTGGAATTATAACATTATCCCTTTCCTGGTCCATTTCCACATATTGTTCCCTGTTCTTAAAATAAGAGCTGAGCCAGTTGTTAGCAGTTGCCCTAATGCCATGATTTATGGTGTAAAATGCCTTTGACAAATCCAAAAATATGCCCATGCTATGTTTTTTTTTGGTCTAATGCTATCAGTGCCTCTAATAGAAAGGAGTGAACTGCTGATTCGTTTGAATAGTTTGCTCTAAGTCCATGCTGAGATTCTGACAGAATGCCATTATCCTCTAAGATTTCTGTTAGTCCCTTATTGAAGAGCCTTTCTAATATTTTTTATAAAACAGACAAAAGTTTCAATGGTCTGTAGTTGGAAATATCATCTTTATTTCCTTTCTTGTGTAATGGCTTTCCTTTTGCTATTTTCAAACATTAAGGTGTGGTGTCGATAGGTCACATCAACCACACAAATTACAATCTTTGGAATATTAACTATGCTGACAAGCTGCCATGTTTAATTCAGTGTGCCTTTGTACTTCATACAGTGTTCATGTGTATCAGTTTTTATGGTAAAATATATGTGTATGCGGAAGACTTGGGAACTGTTTATTACGTATATTATGATCCATATCCAGAATCCCATATTGGTGACCCCAGACAAAAAGTTCTACATCTTTTGCGACTTCCACGCTGGTCATATAGAATAAACAGGTTTCACTTCCGACGCCATGGCTACAACACCAATAATTCTTTACGAGGATTTGGAAGCCCAGCTCTTATGACCAGGCCAACACAACCCTCCACCATCAGTTATTTCGCAGCTAACGGACAATGATCTATGATCTTCGACGAGGACAACCTCTACTTTAGCAACTCCACAATGACCGAACATTACGCAGTTACCTCAAACAATGGACAAAAGGCTTTGTTTCACCGGATTACGCAAAACAACAAGTGAAAAGTGAAGTTGATGATCTACTAAATAGTGTGATGATTGATCACTCATACAATGTTCAAATGGACCGAAATTCACACACATGCTTTGATCCTTTACAAGCCATGACATCGGTTACAGTAGTGTCATGTGCAATGTTGCCATTTGTGCAAATGCACATGCAGCAAACCATTACCAAGCTACACCAGCCTCAACTTCCACACAAATCAGTAACACATTTTTATGCATCCAGTTTGTCAGAACAAACCACAGAATCAGCGGCCCAGTTTCTCGAGCACATGGGTACGGGTGCACCCAACATAGCCTCCTCACCCAGCAACATTGCACTGTGACAGTGCGACTGCCAACAGGTTTCACCAGTGTTTTATGGTCCTAACATGAAGGGTGTGTGACCAGTGGGCACAGAAAACTCGCGTTGTTGTCACTTTAAGCTCCAGGTCAATCTCTTCTCCAGCTCCCCCCTCACCTATGGGGACCTTGATTCTGACCATACAACCGCTCGCTCCTTCCGCAGTACGTTTATGTCTGCTGTGGCAGCCTTCCACGTCATTTCTGAGTTGGACAATGTCAGTGCTATTCATGCAATTTCCGGTCCAATTTACAGGCCCTCATTAAGCTCCGCTCGCCTGTTTGCTCCCATGGTACTGAATGTGCCTGCCATGTCATGTTTCCAGGCATCTTCAGAGACATTACAACCAGCCATTGTTCTGAATGTATGTGCTAGTAACATTTCCGTTCCAGTGATGCAGGATCCCAGCATGAACTCTTGTCCAGCAGGACCACAGGCTTTCCAAGACACGCCGAAACCACCTCCAGGCCGCCTACCCAAGTGACCTCCCCTATACGAGGACAATCCATTTCCATGGTTTGCGCTGACGGAGCACCTCTTCAAGCTGCATCAAGTGACTGATGACAACTTCAAGTTCCTATCTTTCGTCACACACCTTTACAACCACTCGGATTTAATTTGTGATCTCCTACTTTTACCTCCACCGCCACTTAAGAATCAGTTCACCAAGAAAATGATATTGGACCAACTTGCCTGTTCACCACAGGAATTGATAATCAAGATTCTGTACAAGGAGCACCTGGGGGACAGCACTCCGTCACAACTTTGGCGCCGCCTCAGGTTACTCGTGAGTGAACACAAGATACCTGACGTCACCCAGTGGGCGGTATTGTCTGCCAAGTTACCTACCGACATACAGATACACCTACTGCCACACTCTTTCGAGTCTATCAGTTTTCGCCTATGCATTGCAGATCAGCTGTATATGCTCCTGTGCCAGAAATACCCAACTCATCGACCATCGCTGTGTGACACTCCACCTCCTGTTTACCAGACATCTGCAGACAGGCACAGGGCCCATTCCACTTCCATGCTTTCTATGCCACCAGGCAGTACTCATTTGCTCTCTCATCTTTCTGAGCACTCAAGACTCACCCATGCTCTATACATTCTGGTTTACGTCCCAGTACAGATCAATGAGGACAAGCCACCCCCAATATCACAGTCACCACCACCAAAGCCACATCTGGCTCATCTGTATTGTTGCTACCACAAGATTTTTGGGGCTGAGGCCCAGAAGTTAAAGGCTACCCAGCCATTGACCTTCGTCTGTGCGAATGCACACAGGTTGCCCAAACTCTTATGGGAATCGCCAAAGCGTGCGCGAGTAATGAGTAGTTGGGTAAACGTCTATAAGGTACAATACATATGTAGAATTGTGGACAGTTGTGAATGTGAGTCTCACGGGAAGCATGGCTCAGATGGATAGAGCGTCTGCCATGTAAGCAGGAGATCCCGGGTTCGAGTCCCGGTCGGGGTGCACATTTTCAGCTGTCCACATTGAGGTATATCAACAACACCTGTCGGCAGCTGAGGTTGTCAGTTAGTCATCGTCAATTAATTAAAAGTCAGCAGTCTTTTTATATGAGCTTTGTAAATGTTGTTAATAAAACAGGAGGAGAGACTGACAAATTTATCAGGAAGTCATACATGTGAGCAGTAATGTTGATAAACATCAAAGTTGTTTATCAGAAGTTAGCAATAAGGTGTATCTGTTACAAGAAGATTTAGTTACTAAGAAGTTTGGTAATGATGGGGATATGAAAATATGAAAAAATTTCCAGGAGAAAGCAAATTACACCTGTCTAATTTTATTTTTTAATGTAAAGACAATTTTATGTCAGAAATATATGAAAGTTTAAAAATTAAATTTGTAACAAAGTTATCGGATGAGGAAGCTTTGTCTAGGGCCAGTCAAAATATTAGCACAGACACGACTTTCAGTGCCTATGAAGTTTTTGCAATAGGGTCTTGCATAAAAGGTTTTTGGTTTAACTGTGTGCCAAATTTGAATAAATTTCCAAACTTTCAATTATTGCCTCCATCATCTTCATCAGGTGCTAAAACTGGCTGTCATGAACTGGTGAAGCTCCCACTTTTGCACCCACAGAATAGCATCTGATTGGTTGTATTACATCATGAAGACAACATGAAAATGAAACATACTGTGATGGTACCCTCTATGGCTACAGGTTATGTTTGTGTGCTTTATCAAGTGCTCCTCCCAGGTCCATTCCTCACATCAGGTGCTTAACTGCCAAAAGTCTTCCTCTGTCCTTTTTCTGTATCAAGTGCATGCTCCATGCATTGATAAGTACATAGCTGGTGTCTCTATTGAAATTGATGCAGGAACAAGCATTCTAGTTTGTTCAAACAAAATCTTGTACTTATTTAATAGGCTGTGTTTTGCCACTGCCTTTTAAACTGAGATCAGTCATCTGATGATGGTGTTCAGAGGCAATGGATATACTCTTCGAAATGTTAGATCAACACTATCAGGGAAACCAAGACACAACACCTCTGGGATAAGCCAAGAAGAGCAATACATAGTGTTGTTTCCATTTTGTGGTACAACAACTAACATGATAGGTAGAGTCATAAAAAGGTAAGGAATTGGACCTGTCTTACAGCCAACCAGAAAAATTAAAGAGATATTATGACCAGGCAAGGATAAAACGGCCTGAGTGTTCTGGGAATTTATAACATTTACTGCAAGTGTGGAAAATGTTATGTGGGCCAGTCTATATGGACTGCTGCTGATCACTGCTTCAAGCATTAGCATCTTCTTCAATAATGGTATGTCGGTGAAGCAGCAGTGACAGAATGCAGCCTATTAAATAAGCACGAGGCTTCATTCCAACCAATGAGATACTTGCTCATGCATTGATCTGTTAGGACATTGTGATCAGAGAAGCATTTGAAATCAGACTTTACGAAAAAAAACTTCAATATAGACACTGTCTATGTAGTTGCCAATGCTTGGATATGTGCACTTAATAAACAAAATGTACAGAGAAAGACTTCTTGTAGTTTACCACCTAATGCAAGAGGTGGCACAGGAAGCAGCACTGGATTGAGCATGCAAACAACATCTATGGACACAGAGGGCGCCACCTCAGTACACACAATTTCTATGTTGTCGTCATGACATAATAGAGCCAATCATTGGCTGTCATGTGGTACAAAATGGGGAGCACTGCCAGTTCACAACAGTCAGTTTTAACCCCTGACAATGCTGATGCAGGAAATCATCAAAAGCTTGGAATTTTATATGAATTTGATGTGGAAAGCAAACAGAGAACTTTTTATGCAATGACTTTCAGTGTCTTTGAAATATGTTTGGTCAGAGACTATACAAGTAGGAATAAAAAGCAAATTTCTAAATGCACCTAATTTTAGGATAGGTAGTGATACACTGAAGGACATTTGTGAGCAGGAGTTAAAGGTGTTAATGCACTTAGATAGAACACTTCATGAATTGATACCTTAAAGAGGTGGGGATTGGTGTGATGATTCTACTGAGCAATTTTTTAAATATGCAGGTCACTTAAACAGAGAATGGGAGAGAAATGAGAGGCAGAATGGTAGACAAAGAGAACATGATCATCACCAGAATGGTGGGTAGTTTCAAAACTATCATGAAGAAAGACACTAAGCTGCTGACTGCAATAAATTTACATAAATACGTTTTCATTTAAAGAAGCATGTGTTAATCTCAAAGTGATTGGAATATTTAAGTTTCATACAAAATATGAGGAAACATAACAATGTCTTACATATTTACAGCCCTCTGCTGCTTGAGGATTCTGAATTGCAGTATATAATATTGCATTGTGTAACACTACTATGTCAGTGCGTGAGAAACCATATTTTGCATGTAGTTTTGAATATGAATAGTTCATTCACAAATGGAGCACACTCTCCTTTAGCATGACAATGCCAGATCATACACAAGCACTGTGACATCCATAGCAATATGATGCCTTGGTTTCACTGTCACCGATCATCCACTATACTGTCCTTACTTCGCCCCATCCGATTTCCATTTGTTTCAAAAACTTAAAGAACACCTTTGGGGACTTCACTTTAGTAGTGATGAACTGGTACAAGCAGAGGTGACATTGTGGCTCCATCAACAGAGTCAGAAATTCTACAGTGTGATTATCAACAAACCAGTGTTTTGTTGGGAAAAATGCATTCATCACCAGGGTGACTGGATGAATAAAAATGTAGAATGATGATAACATTTGTTTTATTTAAAAATCCTTAAAAGATTCATATAAAAGATTCAGAGACATTACTTTTCAGCATGCAGTCATAATTTTTAATGATTTTTGTTTCTTTTTTACACCCAAAAGCAGCCACCTCAAACAGCACTTCCTAAAAACAGAAATACTGTGGGCATACTGTGTAATGTCACACCATGACATTATAATGGGCAACAGACCTTGAACAGAAGCTTATAAACATTTGCACTGCATACTATTTATCATAATGGAACTCATTCATATGTTTAATTACTGTGTGACTGAGTGTGAACTGCTTCTCTTTAGTTTGTGGGCACTAGATTGGATGATTTATGTGTGATCAGTTGACCTGTCATCTTACTGATAATATGCTATTATGTTGTTGTGTGACAAATTGTAGATGAAATGACTGAATATTAATTTCTTGATGATGATGAACCAATGAGGAAGAAATGGTTATCAAGAATTTGGAGGAACAAATTTACTCCTTCTTCAACTTGATGAGTGAGATTTTGTTTGGTTGAAGTTCTCAAAATAGGTTAATTTTAATGAGAAAGACTACATTTTGTCACGATTCTTTTTCTTGATCAGAAGAGCAGCCCTACATCCCATATTAAGTAGTTTATATTATGTACATTCGTTATTCCACAGACACAAGCAGTAGAGATTTGCATAAATCTGATAATTGAACATCATACAGAGGCTCAGATAGGAAACTTAGCTTCCTTACATTCGCAAGGCACTACATTTCCTCTTTAGTAATTGTTGCTAATAATTTACATCAATTTCTCATAAAGTGTTATATACACAGAGTATGAGTCACTTCAGCATGAACTGGTTGTAGTATTCATTTCATTTTTCTGGGCAAAAACTTTCAGTAAGCTGCCTGTTTAAAACTCTCAAGAAATATTATAGCCTCGTAGGGACTTGGCTGACAAGAAGGGTAAGAAAACCAATGCGCACTCCATGTGCATACCGGCTGGAGTCATTCCAGATGTGGAAAGGGTCCTCCTGGATGCCATGAGGAGCTCATGGTGCAGCCAGCAATAGGTGGTTGCTCACGTGGATACCAATGATGTGTGTCGCTTTGGATCAGAAGAGATTCTCTCTGGTTTCAAGTGGCTAACAGAAGTGGTAAAGGCTGCCAGTCTTGCTTGCAAGATGAAAGCAGAGCTGACCATTTGCAGCATAGTCAACAGGACCAATTGCAGACCTCTGGTTCAGAGCTGAGTGGAGGGTCTGAATCAGAGACTCAGACGGTTCTGTGACTTCAACTTGCGCCAAAGGGTGGTTGGGTTTCAGGTTCCATTAAATAGGTCAGGTGTCCACTGTGCACAGCTACATGGGTAGCAGGGGCTGTGTGGCATGGACTGGGCAGTTTTTTAGGTTAGAGGGTCTTGGGAAATCACAAGATGGGCTTCAGTCACAAAGGGTGCAGGCTGAACACAGGAAAAACGTAGATACAGGAACCATTGGTGTAACAGTTGTAAATTGTCATAGCTGTGTTGGGAAAGTACCAGAGTTCCAAGTGCTAATAGAAAGCACTGATGCTCAAATAACTATAGGCACTGAAAGCTGGCTAAAGCTGGATATAAGCTCAGCCGAAATTTTTGTGAAGAACCTAAAGGTGTTCTGAAAGGATAGGCTAAACACGATTGGTGGTGGTGTGTTTGTTCCTGTCAGAAGTAGTTTATCTTGTTACGAAATTGAAGTAGATAATTCCTGTGAGTTAGTATGGGCAGAGGTCATTGTTGGCAGCTGGAATAAAATAATAATTGGATCCTTTTACTGACAGTTGCTGAAAGGTTCAAAGAAAACTTGAGTTTGATTTCAAACACGTAACCAACGCATATGATAATAGTTGGTGGTGACTTTAATTTACCCTTGATATGTTGGTGAAAATACATGTTTAATTCATAAACATCTGAAATTGTGCTAAACGCATTATCTGATAATTTTGAGCAGTTAGTTCATAGGCCCATGCGAATAGTAAACGATAGTGAAATCACACTTGACCTCTTAGCAACAAATAATTCTGAGTTAATAATGAGCATCAAAACTGATTCAGAGATTAGTGAACACAGAGTTGTCATAGCGACATTTAATATTGTTATCCCTAAATCCTCAAAAAAAAAAAAGTGAAAAATATACCTATCCAAAAAAGCTGATAAAAATTCACTTGACACCTTCCTAAGAGACAACCTCCACTCATTTTAAATTAATAATATAAGTGTAGACCAAATGTGGCTTAACTTCAAAGAAATAGTATCAGCAGCAATTGAGAGATTTATACCAAATAAATTAACAAATGATGGAGCTGATCCTCCTTGGTTCACAAAATGGGATAGAACACAGTTGCAGAAACAATGGAACAAACATGCCAGATTTAAACAGACACTAAATCCCCAAGTTTGGCATTCTTTTACAAAAGCTCGAAATTTAGCACAGACTTCAATGTGAGATGTCTATAACAGTTTCCACAATGAAACTTTGTATCGAAACCTGGCACAAAATCCAAAGACATTCTGTTTGTATGTGAAATGTCTTAGTGGCAATAAACAATCAATGCCTTCTCTGCATGATAGCAGTGGAGATCCTATCGAAGACAGTGCTGCCAAAGCGGAGTTACTAGACACAGACATCCGAAATGCCATCTCAAAAGAAGATGAAGTAAATATTTCAGAATTGGAATCAAGAATACCTGCCAACATGAGTAACATAGAAGTAAATATCCTCAGGGTAGTGAAGCAACTTAAATCACTTAATGAAAGCAAGTCTTCTGGTCCAGGCTGTACATCAATTAGATTCCTTTCAGAGTATGCTGATGCATTAGCTCCATACTTAACAATCATAGACAACTGTTCACTCGACGAAAGATCTGTACCCAAAGACTGGAATGTTGCACAGGTCACACCAATATTCAAGAAAAGTAGTAGGAGTAATACACTAAATTTTAGGCCCATATCATTAACTTCGATATGCAGAAGGATTTTAGAACATATATTGTGTTTGAACATTATGAATTACCTCGAAGAAAATGGTCTATTGACACGCAGTCAACATGGGTTTAGAAAATATCATTCCTATGAAACACAACTAGCTCTTTATTCACATGAACTGTTGAGTGCTATTGACAAGGGATTTCAGATCAGTTCTGTATTTCTGGAACACTTTTGACACTGTACCACACAAGCGACTCATAGTGAAATTGTGTGCTTATGGAATATCGTCTCAGTTATGTGACTGGATTTGTGATTTTCTGTCAGATAGGTCACAGAAAAATTCGGAGTAGGTATTAAAATTCATGGAGAAAAATAAAAACTTTGAGGTTCGCCGATGACATTGTAATTCTGTCAGAGACAGCAAAAGACTTGGAAGAGCAGTTGAACGGAATGGACAGTGTCTTGAAAGGAGGATATAAGATGAACATCAACAAAAGCAAAACGAGGATAATGGAATGTAGTCAAATTAAATCGGGTGATGCTGAGGGGATTAGATTAGGAAATGAGACACTTAAAGTAGTAAAGGAGTTTTGCTATTTAGGGAGCAAAATAACTGATGATGGTCGAAGTAGAGAGGATATAAAATGTAGACTGGCAATGGCAAGGAAATCGTTTCTGAAGAAGAGAAATTTGAGTATAGATTTAAATGTCAGGAAGTCGTTTCTGAAAGTATTTGTATGGAGTGTAGCCATGTATGGATGTGAAACATGGATGATAACCATTTTGGACAAGAAGAGAATAGAAGCTTTCGAAATGTGGTGCTACAGAAGAATGCTGAAGATAAGGTGGGTAGATCATGTAACTAATGAGGAGGTATTGAATAGGATTGGGGAGAAGAGAAGTTTGTGGCACATCTTGACTAGAAGAAGGGATCGGTTGGTAGGACATATTTTGAGGCATCAAGGGATCACAAATTTAGCATTGGAGGGCAGCGTGGAGGGTAAAAATCGTAGAGGGAGACCAAGAGATCAATACACTAAGCAGATTCAAAAGGATGTAGGTAGCAGTAGGTACTGGGAGATGAAGAAGCTTGCACAGGATAGAGTAGCATGGAAAGCTGCATCAAACCAGTCTCAGGACTGAAGACCACAACAACAACAACAGGTCACAGTTCATAGTAATTGATGGAAAGTCATTGAGTAAAACAAAAGTGATATCTGGTGTTCCCCAAGGTAGTGTTATAGGCCATTTTCTGTTCCTTATCTATATAAACGATTCCGGAGACAATCTGAGCAGCCTTCTTTGGTTGTTTACAGATGACACTGTAGTTTATCGACTAATAAAGTCATCAGAAGATAAAAAAGGAACTGCAAAGTGATTTAGGAAAGATATCTGAACGGTGTGAAAAGTGGCAGTTGACCCTAAATAACGAAAAGTGTGAGGTCATCCACATGAGTGCTAAAACGAACTCATTAAACTTCGGTTACACGATAAATCAGTGTAATCTAAAAGCCTTAAATTCAACTAGATACCTAGGTATTACAATTAGAAACAACATAAATTGGAAGGAACATATAGAAAATGTTGTGGGGAAGGCTAACCAAAGACTGCGTTTTATTGGCGGGACACTTAGAAAATGTAGCAGACCTACTAAGGAGACTGCGTACTCTACACTTGTCCATCCTCTTTTAGAATACTGCAGCATGGTGTGGGATCCTTACCAGATAGGACTGACGGAGTACATCGAAAAAGTTCAAAGAAAGGCAGCATGTTTTGTATTATCTCGAAATATGGGAGAGGGTGTCACAGAAATGATACAGGATTTGGGCTGGAAATCATTTAAAGAAGGGAGTTTTTCGTTGCAACAGAATCTGGCCACGAAATTCCAATCAACAACTTTCTCCTCCAAATGTTAAAATATTTTGTTGACTCTGACCTACATAGGGAGGAATGATCACCATGATAAAATCAGAGCTCATACTGAAAGATATAGGTGTTCATTCTTTCTGCACACTATACAAGATTGAAATAACAGAGAATTGTGAAGCTGGTTCTATGAACCCTGTGCCAGGCACTTGAATGTCATTTGCAGAGTATCCATGCAGATGTAGATGTAGATCTAATTAGTAAATAAAAACTAAATTAAGAGCAGCTGCTGTATTAGCAAATCTCCTATGAATCAGGCTATCTGTAGCAACCTGATGTTCAAGATCCATATAAGTAATTCAGGGCATAATATTCTGAGTGAAAAAACCTACACCAAACGCTAGTTCAGCAAAGAAAATATAAACTTGTTCTATAATAGATTAAATAAGGTGGAGTGGTCTATAGCTCATAGTATTTCATGCTCTGAAAATTTTGCTACTTCCTTGGAAAAATTCCTGTTCGTGTTTAAAGAAACTTTCCCCCTTACTGTACATCATAAAAAAGTAGGTTATTTTCTAGGAACACTGAAGTACACAGTAGTTAAGCCACTATTCAAAAAAGGCATGAAAGAACACAAGGGAAACTATTGTCCAGTCTGTCTTCTTCCATCACTGTCAACAATATTTCAGAAGGTAATCACCATACAAATAAAGAATTTCATAGAAAAAATTAATCTCAAAAAATCAGTATGGATTTCAAAAAGGCAAAACCACAATATCTGCTAGAAATAATTTTTTTGATAAAATTAGCTTGTGGCAGAACTGCCAGAAAATATTAATATCTTTCGTTTTCTGTACTTAGTTTTACTTACTTTGGTTGTTGACTAGTTGGTGTGAGACATTCGTCATGACTGTTACCGTAATTGTCAAAAACTATTTCTTTGTATTTTGATTTATCTTATGCCAATAAAAATATTACATAGTGAAAGTAAATGGTGTTTTCTGTGTTAAAAGTACAACACACGCCATACTGGTGGCCTCCGATGCGCAACATACGTCCGATTCGACAATGTGTCCGTTTACTTCGACATCTCCACATCGCCCACCTTCCGCTCCTTTCAGACTACAACATGATACTAATGGTGCCTCTACACTGCCTTTCCACAGTTTCCTACGCACAACACCACCAACAACTGGGATAAAATTGGAAGATAAGTACAACGCCGTGGAGTTTTCTCCGTCATCAACAATGCCGTTGTGGACTCTTTCAACATCGTCAGTGATGTCACCTGCTATGAAATCTTTTTCTACATTCATATATAACAAACCAGTCATGAGTGCTGTGCCTAAATTTGTGACTCACAGTGCGTCGTATGTACAACCTCCTGTGACATATAGTGTGCAACAGAGCCCCAACACTATGAACCTCACAGACTTTTCGAGCCCACAGATCACTTGGAGCTCCCCATATATTGCTGATAAATCGGTTTTGGACACATTCTCTCCGCACCCACTACAAGACTCACTACAAAAACAGATGGGTACAAATTTCAGTGACAACAATTACTGGTTGGACAGTCGTCCGGCCCCGATTGTTTCCGCAGCCCCGGCTGCACCTGCCGCGTCAGCCGTGTTTAAGCCAGCCGCCACGAGTGACAGCTTCATAAACACACCACCACTCCCGTCCGCTGTGCTATTAAATCTGTTACATTCACAACACAAGAGTGAGAAAATTCCTAAATTACCAAGGTTCACGATGGACAATCCGGATACATGGTTTATTTTGGCACAGACTATATTCGCCGCCCTAAACATTGATTCAGACAGTGCTAAATTTATTGCATTTTTAATGCCCTAGAGGACCACGCTGAGTGGGTACAGGACTGCCAAAACAACAGATCTGCGAACGTCTAGCTAAGACTACGCAAGAGCCTGTTTTATACATACTGCAAGATGTACATCTCAAAGACTCGACTCATTCACAACTGTGGCGACGTAGCAGAGCAGTCTTCGATAGCAAAACTATGCCTGATGAAGCTTTACTTTCTTTCTGGGTTGCAAAGCTGCCGTAAGGTATCCAACTGCAGCTCCTATCACACGACCAGGAACCTCTACAAGCGAAATTGTTGCTGGCCGACGCCGCATATAAGATAACAGAAGAAAGTTATCTACGTGTCCCACCCTCGATACTACGCCTCCCCCGCGTGGCAGAGGCTGATCTTTCCAAAACAACAGACAGAGTACACTGGCTGAGCACCAGATTCCACACCGTCCTTCATCATCCCATACCACAGCTTCAAGTGACGCCCTTCACCCAGTAACAACACAGGATCAGCAAGTTTATCCACTCTGCTGGTATCACTCCGTTTACGGTAATACAGCCAAGAATTACCGCTCACCCTGTGCAATGCGCCCAAACACGCATGGCGGGCCGCTATAGGCGCACCGGTCCGCGCTGTGACGTCAAGTCGCCTAACAGATCACAGGCTGGTACTTCCGAATTATTCTCTCGGACGCTTGTATATCCAGGATATAGCTTCTCAGAAATGGTTTTTAGTGGACACTGCTGCCAATGTGAGCATCATTCCATGTTCAATGGTCACTTCTACAATCACGCATTTGCCTCACCAAATCAGAGCAGCCAACAATTCCTCATTAAAGGTTTATGGTGTAACGCAACTTCTCATTTGCTTCGATGATACACATAATTATGAATGGACACTTTCGGTAGTAGAAATCGACAAGCCAGTATTAGTACTGGACTTCTTAACTGCTCATAACTTTTCTTTGGACTTAACTACACCTGCCCTCTGCTCAGTGGATTTTAAACAAAAATTTTCAGCGAGATTTTCCCCATTCACGCCGACAGAATGCAGCTCGAATACGTCATGTCAACAAGACAAAGAGACAGTTTCTATTCTATCTGAGGAGGTCAAAGCTGCCATAGTGAACTTAGTTACGCAACGCCTTGAAAACGACCAATTGTCCGAAGACAATGCAAAGCTACTTCAATGTTGTGAGGTCCTGACTTGAATTGCACGGGTTTAGAGAGGAGATCAAGATTAAAAGCAATAACGTGCACAGAACTACACGGGACCTGCATACTGCACCACTGTTTAAACGCAGCCTCAGCAGCACCTGCCACGACCTGGACAGCGAAGACGGAAACCCGCCCAGCAACCCCCCACCCTGCGCTTCACCGTCCGTCTTTCATCAAAACACAGAGGCGACAGTTGTTACAGGCGACACCACGCATGCGCGCACGACGACTCCTTTGTGCAGTAACACCATAGTCGATGGAACCCCGCCGGCTGTCGCACAGTGTAGCTCCACGGACAACACTGCAGCTTTCACTGAACTACCATTCAATGATAACGTGTTTCAGGTTAGTTCCCTTTCATACTTACCGCGCACCGATGATAACGTCGCTCCTTCCAGCATCCCTCCACGTATTTTGGCCACACCTATTCACAAAATCAAGGCCATTACTATGGGCGTCTGTCACAGGCTTAACACAACTGAGGGACCGCCTGTCAGTTCTCACACCCGACACCTCAATGCAAAAAAGTTATCGCTGCCAAAGAATGTATTAATGAACTTTTACACTTGGGTATAGTCCACCCCACAAACAGTGCGTGGTCTTCCCCAAAACATGTCGTTCCCAAAAAGGACAATTCCTTTCGACTCTGTGGAGGCTATAGGCGTCTAAATGCCAGAACAATACTTGATAACTACCCTGTCCCACACCTCCACAATTTTTCACAATCCATGTTTGGTGCAAATTTTTTCTCTGTGTTAGACTGCAAAAAGACATACCATCAGATTCCGATGCACCCAGATGGTATCCCCAAAACCGCTATCATCACCCCATTTGGACTATATGAATATTTGTTTATGCCTTATGGATTGTAGAATGCCGCCCAGGCCTGGCAAAGATTCATTGACACCATTCTACGTGGCCTTAATTTTTGCTATGCCTACCTAGGTGACATTATTATTTTCTCCACAACTGCGGAGGAACACAAACAACACCTCCAACAGGTTATTGATAGAGTGGCACAACACGGAGTTGAGATTGATCATGACAAATCCCAACTAGAGAAGCCCGAGGTTATTTTCCTGGGACATTTGGTCAATAATGAGGGCATTCGTCCCACCTCAGATAGAGTACAACAAATACTTGACCTTCCCCTCCCTCAAACCTATAAAGAGTTACATAGATACCACAGAATGGTAAATTTTTTTAGACTCCACATTCCACATGCAGCATCCCTTCAAGCCCCTCTCAATGAGGCCTTAAAGGGAAAGAATACCACAGGAGACAGACACATAGAATGGGATCAGACCATGCAGCGAGCCTTCGTCTCGCTTAAGTACGTCTTGGTGAACGCTATTACCCTGTCTCACCCTCACCGTGACGCCTCCCTGACAATAACCACAGACGCTAGCGATAATGCCATTGGAGCAGTTTTGCAACAGACCCTACCAACAACAGGTACTACACCCCTGCGTTTCTTTTCAAAAAAGCTCACCAAAACGCAAATAAAGTGGTCCGCATTTGATCGTGAACTTTACGCCATTTATGAGGCCGTAAAGTACTTTCGTACATATATTGAAGCCCGACTTGTGACAGTTTACACATATCACAAGCCCCTTGTCGAGGCTCTCGGCAAACCAGCATTAGATGTACTACCCAGAAGGTTCCGCCATATGGATTTGGTATTACAATATGTTTCAGACTTTCAATATATCAGGGGTAATGACAATGTTGCAGCAGACTACCTGTCACGCCTGTCCTCCCTGAAGACAGCTATTGATCCTCACCGCTCTCACGAGCTCCAGCTATCCGACCCAGATATACAATACCTTCTCTCTGACTCTGATACTTCCTTACAAATTGCTCTACTTCCCTTCCCTAATGATGATTGCTCTTTGTATTGTGACATTAAAACAGGTCATCCTCGTCCTATAGCCCCTAAAGCTCTTAGGAAAGACGTTTTTGACAGAATCCACAATCTCGCTCACCCGAGCATTCGCGCGACTACGCTCCTCATTACAGAGAGATACGTTTGGCCTAATGTAAAAAGAGATTGTAATCAGTGGGCGAGAGCATGCATACCTTGCCAGAGAGCCAAAATACACAAACATACTAAGCCCCCATTAGGCAAATTTACTGTGCCCTCAGGTAGATTCCGTCATGTCCATTTGGACATCGTCGGTCCGTTACCGATATCTAACAATTTCCGTTACTTACTGACCGAGGCTATCCCCATCGTGGACATTACGGCCGACACTGTAGCTAACGCTTTTGTCCACCATTGGCTTTCTCGTTTTGGTTGCCCTACTTCACTTACCACAGACCAAGGGAGACAGTTTGAATCTAATCTGTTTAATCACCTCTGTCAACTGTGTGGTATCAACAAATTCAGAACAACAGCCTATCACCCGCAATCTAACAGCCTAATAGAATGATGGCACCGTACCCTGAAGGTCGCTCTCATGTGTCATTCTTCCTCTTGGACTGAGGCACTCCCCTAGGTCCTTTTAGGTATGAGGATGGTTTTCAAAGAAGACCTTAAAGTGTCAGTTGCTGAGATGGTATATGGAGGAAACCTCGCACCTCCAGCGGATTTTCTTGATGATCCTCCTCTTCTTCCAGAGGATCATTTTCCCGAGTTGGTACGACAGGTTCAACAGCATACCACCAAGTTACGTTTTCCGCAATCTCGATCGCATGCTACCCCTCCGGTTTTCATTCACCCACACCACAGTTCTTGTAACTATGTGATGCTTAGAGAAGACGCCGTGCATCCACCCCTTGCTCCACCCTACACTGGTCCATACTGTGTCCTGTCACTATCTGAAAATGCCTGTACGATCCTCTTTAAGAACAAACCTTCTGTCATGTCCATTGTGCACTTGAAACCAGCATCGATCCTTAACGACACCAACATACACAATAATGAATTTGTTTTGCAGGAAACTGCAGAGGCCTGTCCTCTCCCTTCTCCACAAGCTAATCAAACACCTTCTGCAAGTCAAGGCCCCCTCTTCTATACTTCACACCTCCAAGTGCCAGCAGTAATGAACTAGTGTTTCAAGTGAACTTGAGTGACTATGATGTGGACTCTATAAATATTCAACTTGTGGACATTCTTCTTTTTTTATTTGAAATTCAAAACAATTCTGTGCCATCTGCCCTGAAAGACATTAAGCTATTACAGAGCTTCAATGTGGCTCCTGGTACTTCACATAATGACATTTCAGCCTATGTAGACTCCAATAATGTTTTATTCATAAGAGTAACCCCCCCTTCTCCTTCGACTTCCCCGAATCCTCCTACCCCTATTGCTATCACCCGTGCACCGTACGGCCAGCTCTCAGACTTCAAGATTACGTCATGCCTTAAATGTTTACCTTCCCTTTATCACTTATTCCTCATCACTCCTCCTATGTGCTCCTTGAGGGGGGGGGGGGGGTTGCTCTGTGGCAGAACTGCCAGAAAATATAAATATCTTTGCTTTTTTGTACTTCGTTTTACTTACTTTGGTTGTTGACTAGTTGGTGTGAGACATTCGTCATGACTGTTACCGCGATTGTCAAAAACTATTTCTTTGTGTTTTGATTTACCTTGTTCCAATAAAAATATTACGTAGTGAAAGTAAATGGTGTTTTCTGTGTTATAAGTATAACACATGCCATAACCTCATCTCTAGACAACTCACTGCATGCCACAGGAATTTTTTGTGACCTATCAAAGGCCTTTGATAGTGTGAATCACTCTTTGCTACTCTGTAAACTGGAAAAGTATAGAATTAGAGGCATGGTATTAGAATGGTTTAAATCCTATATGACCACCAAAGACAAAGAGTGGTTATAACATCAGAGAGAGGAACTTATACTTCAAAATGGAAAACTATTTCACAAGGAGTACCCCAAGATTCTGTCTTAGGTCCCATTCTGTTTTTATTTTACATAAATGATCTGCCACTTAATACTGTCACTCAGTTTTATTTACAGATGACACATCTTTAATCATTGAAAGTTACATTACAGACCAAATTCTACAAACTGTATTAAATACTTTAGAAAACTTAGAGACCTGGTTTGATTTAAATGGGTTAAAATTAAACAGGGAAAAGACTCAGGTAACACAATTTAAAAGAAAACAAGCAGTATTTGCAGGAAGCAAATTCCTAGAAATGCAACTAGATAAAATCTATCATGGGGGTCACACATACAGTACCTTGCAAGTAAATTAAATAGCCTAGCTTATGCAAAGAGAATATTGTACAATGCTACCAGTATGGGCATACTAAAAGTAGTATATTATAGCTACTTTGAGTCAGTAATAAGGTATGGCACTGTGTTTTGGTTTGGGGTACCTCAAACCATATGTATCAAATACTAAAACTTCAGAAAACCATCATTAGAAATATGCACAATGTAGGGCGAAGAAAATAATATCGCCCACTCCTAAAATATCTGAGTATACTAAGTGTTCCCTCAGTGTACATATATGAGCTGAATATTGTGGTACAAAGTAACCCTGATTTATTTGTAAAAAATCATTATCTTGATACAAAGTAACCCTGATTTGTTTGTAGAAAATCATTTTCAACATGATTACAACACCAGAAATCAAAATAATTCTATGCTGCCCACCCACCATTTAAAAGTTTATCCTCAAACTCCACATTATATGGGTACAAAAATTTATAACAAAGTGAAAGGACGAGAATTGCTAAGCATAACTTGTGCAGAGAAAAGAAGATTACACGATATAGCAAAGACACAGAACATGCCTCATGAATTTCATTTGTACCTGAAGAATTACAAGAGGATCCTCAAAAATGTTGTAAGGAAAGCTAAAACAATGGCAAATGACAAATACATTGAAAACTCAAAAAACAAATCTAAAGCTATATGGGAAGTTATAAAAAATCAAACAACAAGTGAAACTAAACAATATAAAAATGTGAACTTATGTTATGAAGGACAAATGATTTCTTGCCCAACGGAAATTGCAGGGACCTTCAACAAATATTTTGCAAACGTAAGTGAACAGTTGGTGAGTGGACTGGAAAAACACAACAAAATATCACCTCCAACATGCAGTAGTGTAAGAAATGTGTCTACATCTTTGTTCCTTTCACCCACAAATTCTGAAGAAATTTTATCAGTTATAAAAACCTTGAAAACAGGCTACTCATGTGGAATTGATGGAATACCAGATGCACTTATTAAAAAATGCTGTCTTGCCTTAGCTGAACCCTTGACACATTTGTGCAACAGCTCACTGGCATCAGGAACCTTCTCTTCATGCTTAAAAACAGCAAAGCTGAAACCACTGTTCAAAAAAGGAAATCCAGAATGTGTTTCAAATTATAGACCAATAGCCTTACTGCCTGTATTTTCTAAAATTTTAGAAAAAGTTTTTTATAGGAGATTGTCTGATTTCCTAAATAAAAATAAGATTCTCTCTCCTTCACAGCATGGCTTCAGGAAAGGCTATTCAACTGAAAGTGCAATATTTGAATTTCTTAATGAAATCTATACTAAACTGGATGCAGGTGAGTTTGTGACAGGCATATGTCTTGATTTATCTAAAGCTTTTGACGTCATTGACCATAGTGCCCTACTGCAGAAGCTTGACCAGTTAGGAATTAGAGGTATATCCAATGAGTGGCTCAAGACATACCTATGTGGTCGCAAACAGGTGGTTGAAGTGCAATATACTGACCATAACAAAATCAGCTACTACTATTCAGGATATGAAAATGTGAAATATGGTGTCCCTCAAGGATCAGTATTAGGACCCATTCTGTTTCTCCTCTATGTCAATGATCTTATGTACAACAAGTATTGCCAAACTACCCTCCAATTTGCAGATGATACAAGCTTCCTTATTAGTGGTAAAACAGAAGAAAAACTTAAAGACTCCGCTATCCAAACAATGAACAGTGTAGAACAGTGGTTCAGCTACAACAAGCTAATTATAAACAAAGAAAAGACAGTAGCACTGAATTTCTATAATGTAAAAGGAAGACACCACCCAAACATAGAAATAGAACTTAGGGACAGAGTTCTTGAAAGTGTTGACAGCACTAAATTTCTGGGACTTTGGCTCCAGAACAACACAAAATGGGCGGTACATATTGAATATTTGCAAAGAAAACTAAGCAAAACCTGTTACATGATACGGATCTTAAAAACTTGTTGCAGCAAAGCCATCCTGTTAAATGTATACTACTCCTATGTGCATTCTGTAATTAAATATGGCATAATCTTCTGGGGCAATACAACAACAAATATTAAACTTTTCAGGATGCAAAAGAGAATACTAAGAATTATTGAAGGGGTAAACAATACAAAATCGTGCAGACCCATATTCAAAAAACTGTCAGTTCTTCCTCTTCCTTGCATTTTTATCTATGAAACATCAGTTTTCATCAAACAACATATCAATAGACACCCAGATATCTTATTAAAAAATGAAGATATACATGCACACAATACAAGGCAAAAATCTGACCTTCATGTGAAACAGGTGAGAACATCATTGTGCCAAAAAGGCTCACTACACACTGGGATAAAGATTTTCAATAATCTACCTAAACATATCAATAGGTAAACTCTGTAGTTTTAAGGCTGAAGTAAAGGCATATTTAATTGGTCATTGCTTTTACAGTCTGACAGAATATATAAAAGCCAAACAACAAAAATAAAGATGCATTATTAATATTCTACTTTGTATGTTGCCTGTAATGTTTGCTGTATTTATGAATCTGTGCTAAATTACTTCAATATCTAGTCCTTAGGATTGCAATACAAACTGTATTTTATCTTGTAAATACCTAACCATGTCCAATATCATTGTATATATTCTATACATATAGGATTTGAAGGACTAAATAAATAAATAAACACTGAAAAAATCCTTATATGAGAAACTAGTGCAGAAATATTACTATTCAGTAGAAGAATTCATACATGACAACCTGAAAATTTGAGCAGGAGAGAGAAAGTACTTAGAATGGTTAATCTTAAAAGTTTGCTACTTTTGAAGAAAAATTATTAATTGCTTAATTAATTAATTACTCAGTACTGTATATTATATTACTGGTATTGTAAGGAAAATTGTAAACCAGTTTTTTGTGTTTTGACAAGTCTCCTGTACTTTTAAGTCAAAGGTTTGAAATTTTGTATTATAAGACAATAAACTTCTGCTTCTACTTCTACTACTACTACTACTACTACTACTACTACTTTTCCAAAGACCTTATTTGTATCATTTTCAATCAGACTTTCTATTACTGGATTAATAATTATGCTTGTATCATCAGCAAACAGTGTCAGTTCAGCATCTTGTTTCACATAAGAAGGGAAGTCATTCACATATATCAAGAACAGGAGGGGACCCATGATCAAACCTTGTGGAACACCTAATGTAATTTCACCCCAGTTAGATGAAGTGGCCAACTCATTTGAATCACTTGAAGCATATAAAGAGACTTTTTGCTTCCTGTTCTGTGGATATGACTTAAACCACTCTTATGTTGTTCCATCTATGCTATACAACTGTAAGTTCTCTAACATAATGTCATGGTTCACACAATCAAATGCTTTGGATAAGTCACAGAATATTCATACTGGTGACATTTTACTATTTATAGACTCTATTATGTGGACAGTGAAATTGTATATTGCTGTCTCAGTGGAACAGCATATCTGAAATTTGAACTGTGATTTACTAAGTATCCCATTACTGTTGAGATGGCTAACCACATTACTTTCTCAAAGATTTTTGAAAATGCTGTAAGCAAGGATACTGGCCAGTAATTATTGACATCTGTGGTTTTCCCCTTTCTGTAGAGAGGCCTGACAATGGCATATTTAACCTCTCTGGAAAATTGCCCTGAGTCAGTAATGCATTACATATGTGACTCAAAACATCAGCTCTAATTGCTCCACATTGTTTTAATAACTTGTTAGAGATGTCAATTACTCCAACAGAATATCTATTTTTCAAAGATTTAATAATTTTCCTTTTTTCACAAGAGGTTGTTAGTTGACGCTTAATCTGACTAAAATTTTTCAAAACTGACTCTTCCATGTACTGCCTGGCTTTTTCTTTTGAACTATTCTCACCAATTTTTTCTCCTACATTTAAGAAGTGATTGTTAAATACATTGGCTACCTGTGTACTGTTGGTTAAGATGGTCTCATTCTCTTTAACAGTAATACTACCTAGCCCAGTAGTTACTTTTCCTGTCTCCCTTCTAACAACATGCCATATTGATTTGATTTTATTGCTGGAGTTGTTAATTTCTCGAATTTCTCTCTAACACACATATTTCTTGATTTCCTTACAACTTTTCTCAGTATGTTACAATAATTTTTATGGTGTAGAACTACTTCTGGATCTTTACTAGTTGTTGCTGTCTCATACAGTTTTCTTTTTCTGTCTGAAGACACTTTAATACCTGTACATTTAGTAAGTTTCTTTGGAAAACAATGTTCAAAAAGGGATATAAATTTATCATGAAATATGCTGAATTTATCATTAGCATTTGGCTCATTATATACATATCCCCAGTATACATTTCCTAAACTTTCTCCTAAGTGACAATGAAATAAGAGCTGAAACACAGAGATGCAAAAGATGCCTCATGGATATTTTATAAAAAGTGCTATAATTTAAAATAGTTCATAATTAAATATGATAAATTAACATTTTTTGTATGTACATTACTCTACTACTTTTAGTAACTACATTACTTTCTTTCAGCGTAGATTGCTCACTTACCATTTCTCACTTACCCCAAAGCTATCCGAGCATGATTCATGGCCAGGCCCAAACTTCCATATATTGTCAACCATGTATCTTCAACCTGCATCCGTACATCCATTATGTATATTCCCGTACAGGGGAGACATTTTAATTGTACGATATTTGCAGTGGATAAATGTGATATTGCAGTGCCTGTGAAGTTCAGAAGAATCATGCAACATTCTTTTGAACATGCATGCATGTCCAGAGGTCACATGGTTGATGACATATGTAAGGACACAGGGTTGACAACATCAGGAAATTTGGCTTTTGCAATGAGTCATGCTTGGATAGCCTAATGACAAGATGACCACTCACAATAAGTGGGAGATCTGAGTTAGAGTTACAGTCTGGCACAATTTTTCATTGTTGTTCTTCCATTAGACCATTGGTGATTACTCATAAATGTGTGTGTCCAGGACTCTCTCTCTCTCTCTCTCTCTCTCTCTCTCTCTCTCTCTCTGTCTCTATCTCTCTCTCTAGTGAATTTATAAAGATGTAGGTAACCCTCATCATATTTGTGAGCTTACAGTTACAAAGTGACCATCAGCAAAATTGAGGATTTTATTGTGTTCAGTCAATGGTGGTCATTGCCTCAGGAAGTATGGGATACGTAAGATCCCTTGCCACTGTGAGAAATCTTGCACTTGATTTGATTTGATTTGATTTTTTATTGGTCCAGTTTTATCATAGAGCACAAATTGTACACTTTATATTGGACAGGTCAAAGATAAGTTACAACAATAAATAGTATTAGCCATTAAAATTAGGTACCTACTACAATTAATTTTGTTACTTATTCAGAAATTCTCTGACAGAATAGAAACAGTGCTTTATTAGAAATGCCTTTAGTTTAGCTTTAAATATTGGATGAGTAGTATTTTTTATTTCCTCTTGTATCTTATTGTGTAGTATTATACCAATGTTAATTATGCTCCTCTGATAGGTGGTTGTTCTGTGATATTTTTGATGAATATTTGATTCCCTTCTGGTACTATAGTTGTGTACACTTTTGTTCTGTAGCATTTTGCCTGTTTTCAGGAGGTAGTCCCTAGTGAACAAGATAGTTTCATAAATGAATAAACTTGGAACATTCAGAACACCAAGCTCAGTAAAATGGGATTTACAGGACTCCATCTCTTTATGGCCACAAATTATTCTTAAAGCTCTTTTTTGCATTCTAAAAACCTTTACACTGTGAGTTGAGTATCCCCAGAAAATGATCCCATATCGGATTAGTGAGTGGAACTGTGCATAGTATGCCTTCAGTACTGTTGTTTTGCTTGTTGTAGCCTTTAAAATTCTTAGGCCATAGCACACAGATGATAGTTTTCTACACAAGTTATTTATATGTGTGTCCCACTTTAAGTCTTGCTGAACCCAAAGACCCAAGAATTTTTTGACACTTACATTTTCTAATGGATCATTTTTTAATTGGGCTTCAATAGACATTTGATTAGTTGGAGGAATTAAATGAAAATCGACACACACAGTTTTTTCAGTATTTATAATGAGTTTGTTTTTGTGAACCACTCAGAAAGTCTTTTCATAGAAATTGCTGCTGTGGACCGCAAAGTTTCTGGACTGTATCCAGTGAGCAATATGCTGGTGTCATCGGCAAACAGGATAGTTTTTGTGGGACTCATATATTCAACTAAGTCATCCACATAAAACAAGAAGAGTAGTGGACCTAAGATTGAGCCCTGTGGTACACCATATTTTATTGGTAATTCCCTAGAAAAAGAAGGAGTTGTTCCTTGTTTTATTCATTTTGTTGAATTCATACTGAAGTGATACTTTTTGCCTGCGGTTTTTTTAGGTATGAACACAAGCAGCTATGTGCTACACCTCTTACTCCTCGTCTTTCTAATTTTTCGAACAGAATGTTATGGTCCAGGACGTCGAAGGCTTTTGATAGATCTAGAAAAATACCTGCAGCTAATTTATGTTGATCAAGGGATTTTAAAATGCAGTCTAAGACTTAGAAAATTGCTGTCTGTGAAGATTTAGAATTTCTAAAACCATGTTGCTGTACTGTAAGAGGTGCATATTTATTTATGAAACTTAAAAGCCCGTCATAGCAGACTTTTTCTAGAAATTTTGAGAAGGAACTTAACTGTGACATGGGTCAGTAGTTTGATATTTTTTCAGAAGAAAAGTGGTGAAACTTTTGCTATTTTAAAAATATCTGGGAGTACACCAGTTTTTAAAGAGAGGTTGAAAATTTTTGCCAAGCGGTTTGCTATGTGGTGAGCACATGCTTTTAATATGAAATCAGGAACTTCATCAAGACCACTTGGCATTTTATTGCTTAATGATTTAATTTTACTTATAATTTCATTGGGGTTTGTTTCATACACATACATAGAAGCAGTCGAGATCACTGACTTGCTGGAGAAACTTGGGACTGGTCCTTGACAGTGTACTTGAATGAGGTCTTCAGCTAGTGAAGTATTCATTGAATTTTTCCACAACTGAATTTGGGTCTGTGACTTTTGAGCCTTCTAGTGTTAATGATACATTCTTTTTCTTTGGCACTGAACTACAAGTTTCTTTCTTTATAACTCTCCATGTGGATCTTATTTTGTTAGATGAGTTTCTTATCAAATTGTCATTCCACATAATTTTTGCCTGTTTGACTAATCTACCATAGATTCTTTTGTAGGTTTTTGCATAATCTGCGAATTCTTGGGTTACTCTATATTTCTTACAAGAGTACTGCAGAAATCTGTTTCTCTCACTGGAAATTTTTATGCCTTCAGTTACCCATTGCTTATTATTGTTAGGTTTTACTATTTTTACTACTTTTGGAAATGTTACATTAAAATAGTGAAGAAAGATGCTCTGAAAACTCATGTACATGCTATCAACATTGATCTGAGTGGCGATGCTTTCCCAGTTTTCCTTCACCAGTAAGAGATTAAAAATTCTAATGTTATCTTCAGAAAAGGTTCTTTTTTCAACTACTTTTCCGGAACTGCTACTACTTGTTGGCATTTTTATATACAGCATCTGTGCCTCATGAGCACTATAATCCATGCTCAGTGCTCTGCTTGTGAATCTGTAAGTTGTTTCTGAGATGAATATTTGGTCAATAATGGAATTTGTGCATTCTGCTAATCTTGTTGTGCAGTGTATTATGGGTCATATTAAATGTGTTGGTCATATTTATCAAAGCATCTCTGGTGCTGCTGTCTTTTGAAAAATCAATATTGACATCCCCACAAAGCACTATCTTCATATTTAGTGTACTGATCCTGTTCAGCAGAACCTCTAGTCTATTCATGAAGACTGACAGGTTTCCACTTGGTGCTCTATATACGTTAATAACTATGAAATTAAGCTCTGGCAGTTTGCTAATGGAAAGTTCAAAGTCCTTTTCAATTGAGTCAATGTAACTTTTACTGACATCACAGAACTTTATTTGTTCTTTCACAGAGATAGCAGAGCCACCATGTTTGGAAAGCTCTCGGCTAAAATGACTTGCTAATCTATATCCTGAGATTGAGGTTAATTTTACTTCGCCATTTCGTAGCCAATGTTCAGTAATGCAAATCATGTTTATGTTGAGTGCATACTGGAGTAGTGCTTCCAAAATGGAAATTTTATTTGTGACTAAACGTTATGGTGTAGTATAGCAAAATCTGGGTACTTAGTAACTTTAGTTGAAAAGGTTTCTGATTCTTTATCTAATGGCATTTCTAATACAGCACTTACCGTAAAAAAAATTTCTGTATCTTTCTTGTGTGTGGCTTATGGTTGCTCGTGGCAATCAGCAGGTGAGTTAACTTCTGGAGCTTGTATAAGTTTTTCTTCATGCACATCTGTCCTCTTCGGTTTAAACAATTTTGTAATTTTCATTTGGCTGACGACTTGATTGACTGTTTCTTGCCTAATCAGTTTAAACCACTTGGTAATTTGCATTTGGCCGATGGCACAGCTTGGAACTCTTCTAAAGCACTTCTTAATCTCCGTTTGTTTGTCACTTATACTTTTTTCTTCACTCTTCTTCGAAATGTGAGTACATATTTTTTCGGCAAGTAATTTGTTTCCTGGCATATTTAAATGAAGTCCATGGACTGTATGGAATCTTTGCTCCAATCTGTTTATGTCTACAATATTGACATTCTTAATGTTAGCGCATATTTCAGTGATACACTCGTTTGCAACATTAATTTCGCAGTTCACACACCACCAGGGTGGTAAATCATGATGATGCGGGATGTACACAATAAGTACATTTGCATGGGTTAAATTATTTAAACATTTCCTCATTTCTGTAATCACCTTGTGTGTCTCGTTTCTATAGACATCGTTTGATCCTCCTATTAACACAGCGAAATCGTCTTTATTCAAACTAGCTACGTCAGTTGCTGAGTAAGTCAGGCGTGCAATACACACAGGAAGTGGCTACAAGGGTAGCGGAGTATGTGTGGAGTGCACATGTGGTTTTTATGGGTTAGAAAATTCCCTCCCTAGGCCCGACAAGACGCCTCCTGAGATGAGTAAGGTAGCAGTAGGCAAAATGCAACAGGGAATGATAATATTAATTTAGTAATAGTAAACTTCAGGAGCATCTATAGAAAGGTCCCAGAACTGCTCTCATTAATAAACGGTCACAATGCCCACAAAGTACTAGGAATGGAAATTTGACTGAAACCAGATGTAAAATAGTAATGAAATTCTAAACTCAGATTGGAACATATACCACAGAGGCAGGCTGGACAGTGAAGGACGAGGCATGTTTGTAGCGATAAAAAGTGCAATAGTATCGAAGGACATTGACGGAGATCCGAAATGTGAAATAATTTGGGCGAAGGTCATGGTTAAAACAGGCTCAAACATGGTAATTGGATGTCTCTATAGGACCCCTGGCTCAGCAGCTGCTGTGGCACAGCATCTGAAGGAAAATTTGGAAAATATTTTGTGTAGATTTCCTGACCATGTTATAGTTCTGGGTGGAGATTTTAATTTACCAGATATAGATAGACTGGGAGACTCAAACATTTATAATGGGTGGCAGGGACAAAGACTCCCATGAAATTTTTTAAAGTGCATTACCTGAAAACTACCTTGAGCAGTTAGAGAACCGACTCATGGCGATAACATATTAGACCTTCTGGTGACAAACAGACCTGAACTATTTGAAACAGTTAATGCAGAATGGGGAATCAGTGATCATAAAGTGATTACAGCATCGGTGATTTCATCCATAAATAGAAATATTAAAATAAGGTAGGAAGATTTTTCTGTTTAGCAAAAGTGACAAAAAGTGGTTCGCAGGAGAGCTTCTGTAAAGTTTGGAAGGTAGGAGATGAGATACGAGCAGAAGTAAAGCTGTGAGGACCGGGGGTGAGTCGTGCTTCGGTAGCTCAGATGGTAGAGCATTTGCCCGCGAAAGGCAAAGTTCCCGAGTTCGAGTCTCGGTCGGGCACACAGTTTTAATCTGCCAGGAAGTTTCATATCAGTGCACACTCCGCTGCAGAGTGAAAATCTCATTCTGGTGACAAAAATCAGATTTCAGAGTACTTGACAGCTCAACACAAAAGTTTTATCTCAAGTACAGATAGTGTTGTGGATCAGTGGACAAAATTCAAAACCATCGTACAATATGCATTAGATTAGTATGTGCCAAGCAAGATCGTAAGAGATGGAAAAGAGCTACCGTGGTACAACTACCGAGTTAGAAAACTGCTACGGAAGCAAAGGGTACTTCACAGTGAACATAAACATAGCCAAAGCCTTGCAGACAAACAAAAATTACATGAAGCGAAATGTATTGTGAAAAGGGCTATGTGAGAGATGTTCCATGAATTCGAAAGTAAGGTTCTATGTACTGACTTGGCAGAAAATCCTAAGAAATTCTGGTCTTAAATCAAAGCGGTAGGTGGATCAAAACCATATGTCCAGACACTCTGTGACCAAAATGGTACTGAAACAGAGGATGACAGACTAAAGGCTGAATTACTAAATATCTTTTTCCAGAGCTGTGCCACAGAGGAAGACTGCACTGTAGTTCCTTCTCTAGATTGTGGCACAGATAACAAAATGGTAGATATTGAAACAGATGACAGAGGGATAGAAAAACAGTTAAAATTGCTCAAAAGAGGAAAGGCCCTTGGACCTGATGGGATACCAGTTAGATTTTACACAGAGTACATGAAGGAACTTGCCCCCGTTCTTGCAGCAGTGTACTGTAGGTCTCTAGAAGAGCGGAGCATTCCAAAAGATTGGAAAAGGGCACAGGTCATCCCCATTTTCAAGAAGGGATGTTGAACAGAAGTGCAGAACTATAGACCTATATCTATAATGTCAATCAGTTGTAGAATTTTGGAACACGTATTATGTTTGAGAATAATTACTTTTCTGGAGACTAGAAATCTACTCTGTAGGAATCAGCATGGGTTTCAAAAAAACGATTGTGTGAAACCCAGGTCACGCTATTTGTCCACCAGACTCAGAGGACCATACACATGGGTCCCCAGGTAGATACCATGTTTCTTGACTTCCCCAAGGTATTTGATACAGTCCCCCACAGTCATTTAATGAACAAAGTAAGAGCATATGGACTATCAGACCAATTGTGTGATTGGACTGAAGAGTTCCTAGATAACAGAACGCAGCATGTCATTCTCAATGGAGAGAAGTCTTCTGAAGTGAGAGTGATTTCAGGTGTGCCACAGGGGAGTGTCGTAGGACAATTGATAAATAAATGACCTTGTGGATAACATTGGAAGTTCACTGAGGCTTTTTGCGGATGATGCCGTAGTATATCGAGAGACTGTAAAAATGGAAAATTGTACTGAAATACAGGAGGATCTGCAATTAATTGATGCATGGTGTAGGGAATGCCAATTGAATCTCAATGTAGACAAGTGTAATGTGTTGTGAATACATAGAAAGAAAGATCCTTTATCATTTACCTACAATATAGTTGGTCATCAACTGGAAGCAGTTAATTCGATAAATTATCTGGGATTAGGCATTAGGAGTGATTTAAAATGGAATGACCATATAAAATTAATCTTCGGTAAAGCAGATGCCAGACTGAGATTCATTGGAAGAATTCTAAGGAAATGCAGTCCGAAAACAAAAGAAGTAGGTTACAGTACACTTGTTTGCCCACTGTTTGAATACTCCTCACTGGTGTTGGATTCATACCAGATAGGGTTGATAGAAGTGATAGAGAAGATCCAACAGAGAGCAGCGCACTTCATTAGAGGATCATTTAGTAACTGTGAAAGCATTATGGAGATGATAGATAATCTCCAGTGGAAGACTCTGCAAGATAGGCAGCCAGTAGCTCAGTACGGGCTTTTGCTGAAGTTTCGAGAACATACCTTCACCGAGGAGTCAAGCAGTATATTGCTCCCTCCTACGTATATCTTGCAAAGAGACCATGAGGATAAAATCAGAGAGATTAAGAGCCCACACAGAGGCATACCAACAATCTTTCTTTCCGCGAACAATACGAGACTGGAATAGAAGGGAGAACTGATAGAGGTACTCATCAAGGTACCCTCCGCCACACACCATCAGGTGGCTTCCGGAGTATGGATGTAGATGTAGATGTAGATGTAGAAGTACAGACTGTGAGATGGGAATAGTACAGCAGTTAAATTTGGACTTGATAGCAAATTTATATGCTTCCTTCAGAATAAAAACCAGTTTACTAAAATTTCTGAAGGCTTACTGCTGGTTAACTGCATTTTTCCACCACCCGAAATTTGTTAAGATAAACTTACAGAAACTGATTTGTAATTTGAGTTATGCGGCCTCTGTGTGGTAGGTATTAGTTTGTGGTTTCATCAATGCTGCTTTACGTGGCCTAGTGAGTATCTATAACTGCAGAGTGAACGGATGTCATAAGGGAGACTGTATGAACGAGCAACGATGACAAAGCCCTCCCCACCGCAATTGGTGCATCAGTGTCTGGGAAAAGTAAGAAAGTTTGAGTGTATACAAACTTCGAACGTAGCAGTGTAATAAACCCAATAAATGAAAGCCACACAATCATAAATGAACAGTAATAGAACAGCAGGAGCGAAGTGAAAAAATATAACAGCAAGAACAACCGGTGTAAGAGGTGGCTGACAACGTTGGAGACAGCTGAGCATCACAAGGTGCTGAGCAGCAGCAGCTGGTAGTCCACAGCAGTGGGCAGCCGTGGCCAGAAGGTGGACCTGTAACTACACCTGAAGGGGCAGAGCTTGGCAAACGGACCTGCTGTGCTGACAAAGCAAGAGAAAAGCTAATTAGTGTTCTACTTTGTTTGGTGTGTGTGTGTGTGTGTGTGTGTGTGTGTGTGTGTGTGTGTGTGCGTGCGTGCGTGCGTGTGCGCGCGCACCAAGAAACTAGTCTAATGCTCTGCACAACTTAAAGTGGTGAAGTATGTGTGTAAACTCCCACTTCTTTAACAATACAACTTACTAGAGATTGTCAGCCGACTTTCCTTGCTGGTTAGCTGACTGCTGCAACCTCCTTTTCTCTTCTTCTCCAAAGTATATTTGCTAGGAACAGTAATTTCTCAAGACTCTTTCTGCTTAGAAAAATAAGCTGACGTACGCAGTTTGTCTTGCTTCACTTAACGATGTATATTTAAACATCAAACTTTTACAAATCTCATTCTCCACATAAACAAACACTGTCAAGTAAGTCTCCTCATGTATCCAAAGGTTAGAAACAAAGTTCATTCACATGTAAGAGAAAGTCGGCTTAAAAACCAAGTCCATTTTCGTCCTGAATCTGAATACACATCTTATCATCTCCAAGTCCAAGGTGAGCATTAATTAGCAATATTTCAACTGTTCTTCATTATTTCACTACAATTGTCAAAGTTATAAAACAGCACAGAATAACACAGAAGTTCCTTGTGTCTGCCGTGTTCTTTCATTAAACTTTCATGGCACGACCGGTGAACACTTTTCGGTGCCATTTGCCCACCGTGTCTACAATCTCCTTACTATACACTTTGCACCTGCACACACAGACAGGCGACATGCAGTAGATAGGGTCTCTTACACTTATATTTAAAATATCATGTGTTCAAGATGGCAGAAGGCTTGGTGGTTCTAGAATTTCTGCGGAAATTCTCTAAACACTACATATCCCCTTTCTCAGATCAAACACATGACGTTTTATACATAATAATCATGTACATTAACATCACACATAATAACATTTCACATTTTAACACTATACATTGAGCGATTCTTTGATATCAAGACCAGAGTATTCACTAGTGATCCAGTAAGCCTGACTAATATTTAGGAAACATAAGACTTTATTTTTATTTTCAATCATAAACTACAGGTGTAATCTATTTTCTGTTTCCATCTTTGTACTAGTTTGTAGCTTGTAGTTTGGAGGAACTCTGGATGAAATGAAAGGATTCTTTTGACACTCATTTATTTATATGAAACATAATAATGCTGGTTTAATATAGTATTCATACTTCCCAGAATAATTCCTATAAAATGTGTGACTTCAGTAATGATACTGTCCGTTTCCCCTAGGATCAATACCTATACCTTGCTTGTGGGTTGACCGTATAACACTTCCTCTTTCCATTTTGGTACATACGCCACTTACAAAAGTCTCTATTTTTTTATATATAAAACATTCTTATTTTTTCAGACCACTGGTCATCCTATCTCCAAGTAGGTATGCCTGCCCCATCTACTTAACAAATGTTGGGTACACCCCTCCTATCCTGTCTGAATAAGCCTCATGGTTCATTACCAGAGTATACATTCCTATGTATACTATAATTAAGTATTTTGTGGTACAGTTACAAATTTATTTATTTATCCTTTGACAAAGTACAGTGTATGGATCAAGATATATTTTCATTTCATGCACCGACAGTTATGTGGTATTTACTGTCTACTGTTTAACAAATTATAATTTATCACAATTTTATTCTAGGGCTATTTCATATTAAATTAGGCTTTGTAAAATTTTTCTTTTGATAAAATAATGATATTGCAATTGTTTCAAACTGTAGTGCACATAATTTCATTTACACTGTAGACATTATTTTAATATATTTTTCTTGTTTATTTCTCTCAAGAATGAAGGGAGTTTTTCAAGGGTTTTTGGTCCAGCGTATGAGGGCTTTTTTCTGTATTTTGTGGTGCTGTGTTTAGGCTCATGGAAGAGGTTCCGTTTTCTTGTATCATGGTTGTGTTCTGTGTTGTTATCTCTAGTATCTGGAGAATATTTGAATTTTGTCCAACAGAGGAGTTCATATAGGTATATACTGGGTAATGTTAGTATTTTGACAGCTTTAAATGCTGGTTTACATGAATCTTTCAATTTAAGGTTGGCTACCATTCTAATGGCTCTTTTTTGCAATTTAAATATTTTATTAATTTTTGTTTTCAAGGTATCTCCCCACAATTATGTCATATGAATTAATGCGTAGTATATTGTTTTCATAATGCCTGTATCATTTAGGTAGCTGAGTTTGTACATCACGTACAGGTTTGCACTGAGTTTCCCCCTTATATATTCTATATGCTTATCCCAGTTTACATTTTCATTGATTATTATCCCAAGGAATTTTGTATATATGGTGTTCTCTGCTATGCACTCATCTACGCATACATTGATATCTTCACTGTGAAAGTTTCAAAGTCTGAAGTTTACACAAAGTGTTTTAGTAATATTGTTGTGCAGGTTTCATTCAGTAAATCTTTGGATGGCATTATTTATTTCTACATTGGCTTGGCTTTTATTTCTAGCTTTTCTGTGTCTTTATCTGTGAACAGAAGAGTTGTGTCATCTGCATAGGTAACTATACTACCAAACCTAATCATATTTGGGATGTGATTTGTGTACAGAATCTACTCTACACTTCGCATATACTTCTTAATACTTCATCTAATCCCTAGAGTCCTCCTCTACTTATCAACTTCTATACTTCCTGTAGATACCATGTCTGTATACACTGTTCAGTAGATAATATGCTTACTTAGGCTTTTTGAGTCCTACTATCATAAAATTTGTCACTTTATCAGAGTATTTATTCTATCGACTTTTCTTAGATGACTACCATGACCAATTCCACTCTTGCTTATATTCTTTTCCTTTGCTCACACCTCCTTCTTATGTATACTTGATGTAGAATCATCCTAGTTTTTAGGTACTTATGTATATGTATGATAGTTTTATAGCCGATGTAGAACTGTCATAGTTTCCATATGTGTGTGTGTGTGTGTGTGTGTGTGTGTGTGTAACTTTCCCTGTATACACATATCTTTTTCCCTACAACACTTGGTGGTTCTCAAGGGTTTCTAATCTGTAATTTTAATGTTTGCGTTTAGATGTAATTTTGTGTGTATGCAGATGTGTGTTCATGTAGTCTGACTCTTCGGCCTTCTTACCTGAAGATAAGATGTAGGATGTGAGACCTGAGTTTCTCCTGGCGTATACAACTTTCAAATAACTTCCGGGAATTCAGCCAGGTAACACTTTCAGCAACCGCCGATATTTCGGCGGGAGAACACCCCGCCATTTTCAAGGCAAACTGCAACGGACAGGCGGCGTACATGCAAATTTAATACCTCGGTTCTCCGACAGAAGCAGGAAAGATAACACACACACACACACACACACACACACACACACACTAAACACTAGTGCCACCAAAGATGACCAAAGTCAGAGCTATCGATAGTGAGACTATGAATTCGCAGGTGAGGCAGCATTGACTCTGTTCCTCTGTTTTTTGACAAAGGAGAGAGCCGGATTCCAAACAGAGTTTAAACAGAAACCTCCATCCCTGTTAACAAGGTTGCTCGCTAATTTAATCTCAACTGCCTCCCTAATGACACTGTCTCAATAGCTGGACGTGCATGCCAATATCTCGGTCTTATTATATAACATGGGGTGACCAGTATCCAAGCAATGTTCGGCAATAGCAGATCTATTTGGCTGCTGTAATTGTGTGTGCCATTTATGCTCAGTACATCTGTCCTCCACGGTCCTGATGGTTTGACCAATATATGCCATGCCGCAGCTACAAGGAATACAATATACACCCGCCTTACGCAGTCCAAGATCATCCTTAACGGAACTCAAAAGTGCTCTAATTTTAGATGGAGGTCGGAAAACACATTTCACATCATATTTCCGTAAAATACGACCGATTTTATTGGACGTGTTTCCTACATAAGGCAAAAAGGCAGTAGACTTAGGTGTTGACTCAGAATTACCATCAATCACCCGATGTACAGTTGGTCGATAGCGCATCGCACGTTCAATCTGCCTATCACTATAACCATTTTGACGAAATGTAACTTCAAGATGGGACAGCTCAGCTGGCAAAGTCTCAGCGTCAGAAACGACATGTGCCCTGTGTGACAAGGTACGAAGTACCCCTTCACGCTGAGCCGAATGGTGACAACTATTAGCTTGTAAGTACAGGTCGGTGTGAGTACGTTTTCTGTAGACTGCATGTCCCAATGATCCATCATCCTTCCTCCTAACCAACATGTCGAGAAAGGGAAGGCAACCATCCTTTTCCACCTCCATCGTAAAACGAATGTTCGGGTGGATCGAGTTCAGATGTTCTAGAAAGACTTTGGAATTCTCTCTACTGTGAGGCCAAACAACGAAGGTATTGTCAACGTATCTAAAAAAACAGGCAGGTTTTAAAGGTGCCGACTCCAATGCACGTTCCTCGATGTCTTCCATAAATAAATTTGCGATCACAGGAGACAACGGACTACCCATCGCAGCTCCATCTGTCTGCTCGTAATACTGGTCATTAAATAAAAAGTAAGTGGGTGTCAACACATGCCAAAAGAGATTAGTTAAATCAGCAGCAAACCTGGCTTCAATTAACTGCAACGATTCAGACACAGGAACACGAGTGAAGAGAGAGACCACATCGAAACTGACTAAAATATCAGAGTCATTGAGCCTCAGTCCCTCCAAACGACGTAAAAAATCAGCTGAGTTTCTGATATGATGTTCACACTGTCCTACTTGTGGACTCAACAGAGAAGCAAGATGCTTGGATACACGATATGTTGGAGCGCCGATGTTACTCACTATAGGACGGAAAGGAACCCCTTCCTTATGAACCTTTGGAAGGCCATATAACCTAGGGGGAACGGCACTATAGGTGTTAAGCCTCTTGATTGTGTCTTGCGACAAACCACTTTTCTTCAGGAGGCTGTTGGTCTTTCTCTCAACACTTTTCGTGGGGTCAGTATCGATTCTGCGATACGCTGAATCAGATAGTAAACGTTGCATCTTTTGTACATAATCATGTTTATTTAAAACAACGGTGGCATTGCCCTTGTCAGCAGGTAAAATAACAATACTGGGATCAACTTTGAGAGAGCGTAAAGCAGCCCTCTCTGCTGCTGTTACATTACTCTTGGGTGGACGAGCCTTAGTCAAAACACAGCATGCCTCCCTCCTAACTTCCTCTGCAGCGTCAGGAGGTAGTTTGCAAACTGCCTGTTCAATTGAACTAATAAAATCAACTACTGGCAAATTCTTCGGAGTGGGTGCAAAATTTTATGGAAGACTTCGAGGAACATGCATTGGAGTCGGCGCCTTTAAAACCCGCCTGTTTCTTTAGATACGTTGACGATACCTTTGATGTTTGGCCTCACGGTAGGGAGAATTTGAAAGTCTTTCTAGAACATCTGAACTCGATCCACCCGAACATTCGTTTTACGATGGAGGTGAAAGAGGATGGTTGCCTTCCCTTTCTCGACGTGTTGGTTAGGAGGAAGGATGATGGATCATTGGGACATGCAGTCTACAGGAAACGTACTCACACCGACCTGTACTTACAAGCTAATAGTTGTCACCATTCGGCTCAGCATGAAGGGGTACTTCGTACCTTGGTACACAGGGCACATGTCGTTTCTGACGCTGAGACTTTGCCAGCTGAGCTGTCCCATCTTGAAGTTACATTTCATCAAAATGGTTATAGTGATAGGCAGATTGAACGTGCGTTACGCTATCGACCAACTGTACATCGGGTGATTGATGATAATTCTGAGTCAACACCTAAGTCTACTGCCTTTTTGCCTTACGCAGGAAACACGTCCAATAAGATCGGTCGTATTTTACGGAAATATGATGTGAAATGTGTTTTCCGACCTCCATCTAAAATTAGAGCACTTTTGAGTTCCGTTAAGGATGATCTTGGACTGCGTAAGGCGGGTGTATATCGTATTCCTTGTAGCTGCGGCATGGCATACATTGGTCAAACTATCAGGACCGTGGAGGACAGATGTACTGAGCATAAATGGCACACACAATTACAGCAGCCAAATAGATCTGCTATTGCCGAACATTGCTTGGATACTGGTCACCCCATGTTATATAATAAGACCGAGATATTGGCATGCATGTCCAGCTATTGGGACAGTGTCATTAGGGAGGCAGTTGAGATTAAATTAGCGAGCAACCTCGTTAACAGGGATGGAGGTTTCTGTTTAAACTCTGTTTGGAATCCGGCTCTCTCCCTTGTCAAAAAACAGAGGAACAGAGTCAATGCTGCCTCACCTGCAAATTCATAGTCTCACTATCGATAGCTCTGACTTTGGTCATCTTTGGTGGCACTAGTGTTTAGTGTGTGTGTGTGTGTGTGTGTGTTATCTTTCCTGCTTCTGCCGGAGAACCAAGGTATTAAATTTGCATGTACGCTGCCTGTCCGTTGCAGTTTGCCTTGAAAATGGCGGGGTGTTCTCCCGCCGAAATATCGGCGGTTGCTGAAAGTGTTACCTGGCTGAATTCCCGGAAGTGATTTGAAAGATGTAGGATATTGGAAACCACAGAAACCAGATAGGACTTCTGTGATAGAAGTAGATGAATATGGAATGAGGGAAGAAATAGATAGGTCCTCAAAAGAGAAGCAAGAAAGGAAATAAATAGAAATGGTTGCTAAGATCAAAGAACAGAAGGAAGATAGCCCCAAAGGTAGGAAACCTTTCCCACCGCCCTTCCCCAGGATCCCTAGCTCATAGGTATGTGAATGAGACACCGGAGGTGGTTTGTTGTTAAATCTTCTCCCACAGAACAGACATTCCCACCTGCACTCTTCATGCTTGAGGTCCCCAAAGAAATCTTAGCAACCCTATGGAAATGGCAAATGTTGATAATCAGTCACACCTCTTTGTGAGGTTTGTTTGAAAGGTGTGATGTGCGTCTTGTGTTAGCCATGATTTATCTGTTGGTGTGAATCATGCTTTACGATACCCACCCTTTTCAAAATTGATACAAACCCTCCCATTTACAACACATTTTATTTAGCTCTTCATATTATATAATATTTTGTACACATATAAAATATTCTATTCATTTCATTTCATTCCAATATTGCTTTCTTTCTTATTCTGTGATTCTCCTAAGTTGTAGTCATATCCAGTTTTCTAGGGAATAAGATTATTGGATAGTTTAAGATTATAGAAATAGATGACAGAATAGGTTAAGGTTTAAAGGGAATTTGGTGCAGGAAAACTATTATGGAAGAAACACCAAAAACAATTCGGGATCTGACGGTCGTCACTCCGCCCGTTAACTCAGAACACTAACATCCCTGGGGGATATGTACAACTTTACATCTTTTACATTGTACATTCCCTTTTCTGTTCCAACTATAGGATCCACTAAAAATAATGTGTTGAAATGGATTTCTGTTTGTACTCAGTATGGTCCATCATATTTTTGGAAAATTTTTTGTGTTTCTTTCTTCAGGGCAGACTTTTGAAGATGTTGTTTTGCAGGAAATACATCAACCTTGTACTGAAGTTCAACAGCCTTTTAATTATGTTTACTTACTCTTTGTTGTGCTTTTTCAGTTAAATTCTTAGAAACTATTTCCTGATTCAGTTTGTAAATGACTATAGGTTTAACGGGCCAATTAAAACATTTAATCAGAGGTTCTCCTACAAATCATTTGCCTATTACTTCTAATGGTGTCAACCCAGTTGATAAATGTGGTAATTCATTTAGAATAAGTTCAAAGTCTTTAATTTTCGTTGCCCATAAAGTAATTTTTCATGGAAGTAGGTACAGCATAGTTTTCCAATTTCCTTCATTACTCATTCACACAGATTTGAGGACAGGTTATAGTTGGATATTAAGACTTTAACGAATACCTTCTCATTCTAGAAATTCTTTAAATTCTTTACTCATGAATTGTGGGCCATTAACAGTAAGAAACTATTTTGGTTTACCTACTTCCAGAAATATTGGTGTAAACAGCATATAACCATCTGTGTATTGGCTCTTTTGATTAGATGTAAATTAACATATTTTGACCAACACTCTATGATGACCAAAGTATCTGACATTTCTCCCTTTCCTTTTGGAACTGTTCCAAAAAATCTGCTGCTGTGAGATCGTCCAATGACTTATGAACAATGAGATACATTTTGTACTTCATATGAGTATTATTCTCTTTCACTTTCTGGCAATTTCACAAGTTCTTATCAAAGATGCTACTTTTTGCCCTAGCTTCTCAAAACATTAAAACTTATTCATTTGGACTATATATTTTTTATTCCAGTGTGTCCACATCCTGTATGAACATACTTTATATCCTATATTCTGAAAATGATAAGACATATTCGTTTGGACTATACATTTTTTTATTGCAGAGTACCATATCCTGTATGAACATACTACACAAGTGCATCTTCCATTACCTTTGGAATGCATAAGCTCCAACGTTGCAATGTTATGCAGTCTCTCCAAAACAAATTATGACCTATAATTTTCCATTTTCCTACTTGATTAGGAGGTAAGGAATTTTGGATGCACATAGAAAACATTTCTGTAAAATAGGGATCATGATGGAGATTTTACATCATTCTTTGAGCCATCTCTTGTACCGTGATGTTCGGATATTCTACTGGCATAAAATTAATTGCGAAAATACCACTGGGTCATTCCCTATGTTTTAATTCTTCCATTCCTCTTTCTAGCCTAGACAAAGCATCCGGTACAATATTCTTAGAACCTTTTACATATAGTATTCGAATATCATATTCCTGTAGGATCAGCACCGATCACACTAACCTACAGTGCAACAATTGACTACTCATTAGAAAGGATAGAGCTTGATGATCAGTATAAACATGGGTTTCTGATCCCTGTATTAGTGTTTGAAATTTCTGAATATTCCATACAATTGCCAATAGTTCCTTTTCGGTAGCTGTATAATTTAATTCATGATTATATCTAAAAACAAAGATGATGTGACTTACCAAATGAAAGTCCTGGCAGGTCGACAGACACACAAACAAACACAAACATACACACATACATACACGTGTGTCTGTCGACCTGCCAGGACTTTCATTTGGTAAGTCACATCATCTTTGTTTTTAGATATATTTTTCCTATGTGGAATGTTTCCCTCTACTATAACCATATCATTAATTCATGATTACTTAGACTAAAGCTATGGTTCAGTGCTCTACATTATTTAGTTCCCACTCTCCTTGGAACAGTTCTGCAGCAATACTGTTGTCAGATGCATCTGCTGAAATTTTAAATGGTTTGCCCATAACCGGGTGATGTAATATGGGTGATTCAATAAGTGCTCTTTTGATGTTTACAAATGCTTCATTCACCTCTTCATCCCAAATCCACTGTACTCCCTTCCTTAACAAACATAAAATTTTTGGGTCATTCCATTTTTGCCCTCATATGAACTGTCGATAGTATCTGGCCATTCCTATAAATCCCTTCAACTGTCTTACGTTTCTTGGGTAAGGACATTCTTTAATAGATTTGACTCATTCCAGGTCTGGTCTAATTCGCTGCACCCCTACAATATTCCCTAAAATCTTAAGCTCTTGGTGCGCAAAATACAATTTAGACAATTTCACTGTAATACCTTTCTCTTTAAATATCTTCAGGGTCTTACTCCAGTCCAAATGGCAATACATTGAAACGATATGATTTACCGTCAAACAAAAATGCTGTTTGCTTTTTTGACTTTGCATATAACCTAATTTGCCAATATCCCACATTCAGGTCCATCGTGCTAAAAAACCTTGCTTTCTCAAATTTAGATAACAATTCATCGATGTTAACCAGTCTGTCTCTTTCTGTCTCTATAAGCTTATTCAAAGTACAAATGTCTAACATTAATTGTACCCCTCCTGTAGCTTTTTTCACTACTACCAAAGCATTATTCATTATGCTAGAACTATGTTCTATTACATTGTTATCAATCGTTTTGTTGATTTCCTCCTTGACTGCTTCTTTCAAACTCACAGGTATTGGATATGGCTTACAGAAGAATAGAGTGTCGTAATTGGTTTTAAACTTACATATGTAGTCGCTGATATTACCTGAACGATCAGAAAAAAATACTTCATATTCCATTAGAATTTTATATACCTCTTTATATAACTCTTATAACACCCGGCGTGGACTGGAACACTGGCACCCAATCTGCTCCTGTGTGTAGCCGGTGGTGTGACACGCCCTGCCATCGAGGAGGGCTGCCACAATTGAATGTGCCTCTGTTTTGCCATATGCACTGCTTCGCATCACGTACTCATAACACGCTAGGTTGGCCAGTGGGAACCTTCTGCCTGTAACTTGTGACATGTAAAACAGCTACGTATACTCTTTCAGCAATTTGACAGCACTGTGGCCTCTATTCTACTTCACAACTGTTGGTATGCCTAACTCAATGCAATCCGGCCCACATCTGGCTGTAATTTGTGCTCAGAATATCGCCCAAAACTAACTTTCCCTATCCTAAACAGTGGTGCCACTACACATTCCTACAGCTAGTGGTAACAGTGATAAGTGTTGTTTACTCTGTAATGAGTTAAAGAATGCATTAGATATGAGTGATACTTCACTGGCTGACTCTATAAATATATTAATCTTGGAATTTTCCATGGTCCCTGCTACTATAGGTTGAGGATTACTGGTAGTCAAGATTTGTTCTTCAGTAGCAACCATTCCTTTGTAGGTATTTTGTGGGTAAAATTAACATACTTGTATGGACTAAGGCCTCCTAGTGTATTTCCAGGATGTGGGCCCCAGCCCTGGATCCAGATCACACTAAGTTTTCCTCATTGTTATTGATCACAGGTTGGTTACCGAATTGAGATACTACATTATCACTTTGTATTCTATTATTACTCAGTATAAATCCCTGCAAAGTTATGGGGCCTAAATTCTAATGTGGGTGCTTCTTCTGATAATTGTCATTACCATTTTCCCTGTTGTACTTGTGTACTCTAGGTAGGTTAGCCTCACGTTTTTTAAAATTATTACCATTGCTCCTTTTGTAGTTTGTATTTTCACTTTGGTGCAAGTTTTAACTGCAGTCCTTATTTAAGGCATCAAGTCCATCTACAAAGGACAACAACCCTTTTACCGTATTCCATTCACTACATAAGATATCTTTCCTCGCATATATGGGTAATCATCTTATTAAAATCTGCACTAATCCTTCGTTCTCCATCGACTTACCTAAGTACTTTGCACACATTAGATGCCAATCAAAATACTTCCTCATTGTACCCAAAGTATTACTGTAATTTTTTGGGTCCCACAAATCTGATACTGACTTCTTCTGGGCACTTACATTGAGAGAGTCACTTGCTCACCTTCATACATGTAACATCATGCTAAATGACGCTGAGAAGATAACTTGTAAAATGAAGAACTGTTGAGTTCATTGCTGTTAGGAAGTGTTGAGACTCAGGCAGTTTAAGTTACAAACATTTTGAGGACAATTTGATTAATTAATTGATGTGTTACGAACATATGATATTTCGGATTTGGTGAAATTATACATGGCATATTCCGTATACTTTGTGGAATACTTGGGCATGCTCTTCTAACTTTGAAGACCACTGATTTGACCAAATGTTCAGCTCGCTGTAGTAGTGGGTCAGTGACTGTCAGATTGAATATTAATCGGGTTGAACTGATAGATATTCTGGCTGCTTTTTTCATGTGAGAACATTCTGTACAGACTGTGAGATGGGAATAGTAGAGCAGTTAAATTTGGACTTGATAGCAAATTTATGTGGTTCCTTAAGAGTAAAACCCAGTTTACTAAAATTTCTGAACTCCTACTGCAGGTAAACTGCATTTTTCCACCATCCAGTATTTGTTAAGATGAATTTACTGATTCGCAACTTGAGTTACGCATCCTCCGTGCGGTTGGTATTAGGTTGTGATTTCATCAACACTGTTTTACATGGCCTAGTGAGTATCTATGACTGCAGAGTGAAGCGATGTCATAAGGAAGCTGTACTGAGGTAGGTGGACAATTAATAAGGGGCTGTATGAATGAGCAAGGACAATAAACCCAGCCCAGCAGCAATGTACATTTGGAGTATAGTGAAGCTATTCTTTCCCATGTTCACTCTGGCCTTAATTAGCCTTTCACTTATAAATCTTACATCTGAAATGGGGTCAATGTCTTTGTGAAACACAAGGCCCATGCCATTCTTTATTCCTTTATTGTGACAATTCCTATGGAATTCATACCCACATCTCAGCAGTTCTGTCTTCTTTCCCTTGTGTTTGGTCTCACTCATTCCAAGTTTATGAATCTTTTTCCTCTCCATCATGTCTTCAGCCTCTTCACTCTTTCCTGTCAAGGTTTTCACACCTCATGTTCCTTCGCTCAGCTTGTTTTTATCTTTCTTGTCGAGTTCCATTTTTTTATCCTTTATCAATGGTTTTGCTTCCATTCCTTGGATTTTCTTCTCGTTGTAAATAGCTGCCATCATTCCCAGGGTGCAATAAATGCTGTTTTAAGTATTTTAAGTTGAAGGCTCTTTCTGTCATTGAAAGCAATAACACTCTTCTGCTGGCCTGCTAAGCCTAACACACCAGAGGATTTTATTTTCTTCCAGGATATGCTCCCTCACACTGTGAAGATCCCTCTTCACCACAAGGCAAGTGTTCCTCTTCTCATTAGCCCTCAGAAAAGAGAGGGCACTTCCTCTGTCAAACACATCATACTAGTGGTATTCTTCTCCTCTGAAGTTGCCAATAAGGTCTTGTAATGAATCATCCTTCTTTAGCATTACCTTTTTTTCTTTATAGAGGTAACAGATACCATGTATATTATAGATTCTTCTTTCACTCAAAAAATTCATATGGTTTTGTAAATGATGTGTTATATTTCAGGCAAAAATGTATAAAAAAAATTAATGGGTTACAATCGATATGCACTAACAGTTAAAATTACTCTTCTTCTAAGAATAATTGAAATTACCAAATTTCTGATATACTTAAAATACATATTATTAATTTTACAATCTAATGCTAATTATTAACTTTATTTCTGGATTTATTTATAAAATAATGATATAATTTTGTGATGATATAATTTTGTGATGATATAATTTTGTGAAGATTCTTCTTTGGCAAAGAAAGTTTGTAAACTCTTTTGCTTTGTAAACTCTTTGGAATAATGTGAGTAGGCTACTGCATAATGTAGGTAGTGGTGAGCATGCCTCTGTTGGAAGCAGAAATTGTCTAAGTTTGTCACCAACAATTTATTTATTTAGTGAATATATTATCACATTCATGACATTAGACTTGTCAAAGTACAGAACAGTATAAATATTACATATTTACATCATGTACAAAGTCTTGTCATTGGTATCAACACATCTTTATAACAAAACAATTATCCTGCTTAATTAGATTGTAAAATTATATACATACATACAGATAGAATAAAAGCTGCAGACCTACACATTTGAGCAACATTCCACGTATTCATTAATGCTGTATAAGGTGTTGAATATTAGTAGATTTTTAGTTATTTTTTTGAATGTATTATCGTTTGGTATTTTTTGATGCTATCTGGCAATGCACTGTACAGAATTTTTGGTCTGTAAACAGCACTGTACTGATATATTGATTTTCTGTGCACATCCCTATGATAGCCATGCCTGTTTCTTGTTTGATAATTGTGGATCACACTCTGCAAAGCTGAAATGTGATGGTTTGTAATGAAGCAGATGCTTTCAAATATAAATATAGATAGTAAGGTCATGATTTTTAATTCCTTAAAGGTACCTCTACATGGTGATCTGTATGCAACATCACTTATTAATCTTACAGCTTTCTTTTGGAGCTTAAAAAACTGCTTTGCAAAATACGTATTTCCCCAGAATACTGTACCATACTTCAGTAGGCTATGCATAGCATGTATGCGTAATAAGCACTTAACACTGTTTCGGTATTGGAGTAATCTTTAAGCACTCTTAATATGTAACAGTACTTGCTTAATGTAATTACTTTTTTTTTATGTGGGACATGTAAAAATGGTATGATGTTGAAAGATGTGATGAAGAATAAAATTCAAGATAAAGAAGACAAGTAAAAATTATTATTTTGTACATCTTACAACTCTCGAAGCTTTTGAAAATAGAAGATACTAAGGCAATGAATCTTATAGTGATGTATGGGAGGGTAAGATTACAAGCGGTGGCATCAGCCATGATTTGTTAACTGATAACGAAGTTTTGTCTGTTGCAAAGGAAGAAAGGACAATTATGTCATTTACAATTTTATATACATACAGAAACTCCAATCCCCTTAAGAAAGAAGATCATAGAGCTGCCCAACAGAGTTGTACCAACAGTGATGAGAATTTAATATGATATCAACAATGATGGATCAGATGAATTGAAAGAGGACTTGAGAACTACAATGAAGGACATCAGGAACGATAAATACAAACTAATTGTGAAATTAATATTTTTGGTGGACTCATGTGATTGCTAGGAAAATGAACAGAGATGAGAGTAGTGATGTAGATGTGAAAGCTGTAGGATGCAGCCTAGACATATTTGAACCAAGTGAAAGTGTAGTTAGCAAAGGAACAGTGATAAACGGTATTTTGCAGTTGCTTTTAGTAAAATTAGAGGAAATGGAGACAGACAACAATAGCAAATTTAGTGCAATTAATAATCAGTTAATAGAAATAAAAACAGACAACAATAGAAAATTTATTGCAGTTAATCATCAGTTAACTGAAAAATTTACTTCACTACAAGGACAATTAAATGAATTGAAAATGGATACAATGACAAAATGGACAGAGTACAATATCTAATAAATCAACTTAGCTATCAGGTTTTAGAGCTAAAAAATGGGTTTCAGATGGATTAAAATGTGTGATAGAGAAAGTTGATGTATCAGAAAATAAATCTATTGTTTTGGAAAAGGAGTTAGTTGCACAATCTTTGCAACAGGTGAAGAATGTTAATGATGCCAGGATTGAACGGGAAGCCATAGCAGAATAAATGGAACAGAACTTTAATATTTTAAATCAAAAATTTTAAATATTGAAAACAATTTGCTAAATAATGTAAATGTTCTTAATAAAAAAATTTCTGTAGTTCAGGAAAATTTCATTCACAATAATCTGTATTCAGACAATGGTATTGTGTGGTCCAACATTCCAATCAAAAGTTTTCCATCATACAATTTACATCCAGTGGATTATCTACACCACTGTAGAGATAGTTTTGTGTCAGGCTCAAGTGATGAACAAAATATTAAATTTGTTAAAATATGTCTTGAAGGTGAAGGTCTGTCATGGGTAAATCTAAATTTAAGTCAGTGGGAGAAATATTTTATAAATAAATTTTGGTCAAAAACTGAACAAGAGAGAGGTAAAAGTGAATTTCTGAATGTGTCAAATTATAGGAGAAAGAACAGTACACTGAAAGAATTTTGAATAATCAACTTAAGAAATCAGCACACCTTGACAGGCCACTAGAAGAAATGATATTAATTGATGCACTAAAAAGTAGATTACCAGAAAGGTTGCAGTGGGATTTAGTACAGGAACCTGACAATTGTCTAGAACAATTTTTATGACATGTTGACGGGCTGGATAGGGCAGTAGAAAGAAGCATGTACCATAATCGTCTAAATGATAGAGATCACAATGGTAATAAGTGCAGAAACACAGATAGTAGTAACTTCTGTCTGGGTCAAAATGGTAATAGAGATAGAACAGGAACAAGGGAGATATCTATGGGCAATTTAATAGGAGAAACAATTATAAAGGCAACTATTCAGGAAACATTGGTCTACCTCTATGAAGGTCTACAGTTTTGGGACGAGGAACAACAACAAATACAGGACCCCCAATTTACAGGTACATTTAGACAACAATAATAGTACTAATAATGTACCACACATATCTGTAGTTGATCAGAAGGAACATCAGATTTCTCATTTATATTTTGATCAAAAGTTTTGGAATATTATGTTTAATTATAGTTATGTAGGCACTAATCACAAACCAGAATGTGAGAATAATGAGAATTTGATTTAGTATGCACTAATGATTTGTTCTCTCAGTAAGAAAACAGTATTATTGATGTATGTGAAACAGGTAAAATTTGATTTAGTATGCACTAATGATTTGTTCTCTCAGTAAGAAAACAGTATTATTGATGTATGTGAAACAGGTAATAACTGTGTTGGATCTGAATTAGGTGATTTTTTTATTTACATGTGAATGAGAGCTATGAAATGACTGAGGTTGGCAAGTCTGACACTGGTAGTTCATTGCAATTGAGGAATGTGAAGTGTGTGGTATTGATGGTAATGTTGTTAATGATGATGCAGATGAAGTAATTTTGTAAACAGTATTATGATGATTATGAGTCTGAGGTTTTTGTGGAGTTTAAGAATAATGAAGCTTCAGAGTCATTTGCGAATACTGGTAAGGTAAGTGATGTTTGTGATGATGTAAGTGAGAGTCATGGAATACCAGTCCAGTCAAATCAGTTTTTTCATGCAGAGTAATGATCCAAACAGTAAAGGTAGTTTATCTGTAAGCTTAGAGAATAAAGGTGAAATTTTTTTGTAATTTGTTTGGGACCATATTGATGATAACATAGATAAATTTGCATCCTAGGATAAGTTAGCTCTGGCCAGTCAAAATTTGTATGCAAATTGGTGGAATGAAGTAAAAGAAGATCTAAGAAAGAAATGTAATTACGACAGTAATATATTTTGTGTTCCTTCTATAATAAGTGGCATTAATTTTGGTATGGAATCCATTCAGTGTGTTCATTCTTTACCTGACAGCATGTGTAACCAAAGTAATTCTATGGTACCAGTAAAGTTGATAAAACCCACCAAGTATAGTGTAGATGTAGCATTTGATGAAATTGAAAGTGATCTCTCACATGAAGTGATGAATAACAGAGATGATAATTCAGATTTTGGATGTCTTTACATTAAGATTAAGATTGATCAGTGGGAAGGGAATTGTTTGATTGACATATCTGAACAATTTATAGACAAAATTCAGTATAGGTAGAATTTTGTGGAAATGACAATTGCATGTGTAAGGATAAGAGAAGCTTCTGGTAATCAAAGCAAATATATGAAATGTCAAGTACTGTTAACATTTAGTATAGAGGACAAGATATATGAACATGGGTGCATAAAGTTTCTTGGTCTAGAAGAAAATATTCTCGTTGTTTGTAGATTTATATAACTATATAATTGTGTTTTGTTTGCCATGAATTTAGTATGTAAGATCTTTCAGTTTTAAAGTTCTGTCTTATATATTGAGTGAGGAAGATGATAAAAAACTGAGGGAAAGAAGAAAGCAGAGACATGATGGTAAAGGTAGATTTTCTAAGTTTGAAGTAGGAGACCTTGTGTTGGTGGAATCCAAAGAGGAATCTAAAGTGTTGATAGACATGATCCATAGCTATCTAATTTTTGTTTGTTTGTTCTTTTTTCCATTGTCATTAATTTAGTATTAACATGATATGGTTTCTAGAGTTCTGTTTTACCCATTGACTGAGTTTAAATCCATCTGTAGATACGTAAGACTATATAACTGTGTTTTGTTTGTCTGTAATTTAGTATGTAAGATGCTTTGACTTTTTTTCCTACCCCCATGAACCATGGACCTTGCTGTTGGTGGGGAGGCTTGCGTGCCTCAGCGATACAGATAGCCGTACCGTAGTTGCAACCACAACGGAGGGGTATCTGTTGAGAGGCCAGACAAACGTGTGGTTCCTGAAGAGGGGCAGCAGCCTTTTCAGTAATTGCAGGGGCAACAGTCTGGATGATTGACTGATCTGACCTTGTAACATTAACCAAAATGGCCTTGCTGTGCTGGTACTGCAAACGGCTAAAAGCAAGGGGACTCTACGGCCGTAATTTTTCCCGAGGGCATGCAGCCTTACTGTATGATTAAATGATGATGACGTCCTCTTGGGTAAAACATTCCGGAGGTAAAATAGTCTCCCATTTGGATCTCCAGGTGGGGACTACTCGAGAGGACGTCATTATCAGGAGAAAGAAAACTGGCGTTCTACGGATCGGAGCGTGGAATGTCAGATCACTTAATCGGGCAGGTAGGTTAGAAAATTTAAAAAGGGAAATGGATAGGTTAAAGTTAAATATAGTGGGAATTAGTGAAGTTCAGTGGCAGGAGGAACAAGACTTCTGGTCAGGTGAATACAGGGTTATAAATACAAAATCAAATAGGGGTAATGCAGGAGTAGGTTTAATAATGAATAGGAAAATAGGAATGCGGGTAAGCTACTACAAGCAACATAGTGAATGCATTATTGTGCCCAAGATAGATACTAAGCCCACGCCTACCACAGTAGTACAAGTTTATATGCCAACTAGCTCTGCAGATGATGAAGAAATTGAAGAAATGTATAATGAAATAAAAGAAATTATTCAGATAGTGAAAGGAGATGAAAATTTAATAGTCATGGGTGACTGGAATTCGTCAGTAGGAAAAGGGAGAGAAGGAAACATAGTAGGTGAATATGGATTGGGGGTAAGAAATGAAAGAGGAAGCTGCCTGGTACAATTCTGCACAGAGCACAACCTAATCATAGCTAACACTTGGTTCAAGAATCATAAAAGAAGATTGTATACATGGAAGAAGCCTGGAGATACTGACAGGTTTCAGATAGATTATATAGTGTTAAGACAGAGATTTAGGAACCAGGTTTTAAACTGTACAACATTTCCAGGGGCAGATGTGGTCTCTGACGACAGTCTACTGGTTATGAACTGTAGATTAAAACTGAAGAAATTGCAAGAAGGTGCAAATTTAAGGAGATGGGACCTGGATAAACTGAAAGAACCAGAGGTTGTACAGAGTTACAGGGAGAGCATAAGGGAACAATTGACAGGAATGGGGGAAAGAAATACAGAAGAAGAAGAATGGGTAGCTTTGAGGGATGAAGTGGTGAAGGCAGCAGAGGAGCAAGTAGGTAAAACGACGAGGGCTAGTAGAATTCCTTGGGAAACAGAAGAAATATTGAATTTAATTGATGAAAGGAGAAAATATAAAAATACAGTAAATGAAGCAGGAAAAAGGAATACAAACGTCTCAAAAATGAGATCGACAGGATGTTTGTTGGTTGGTTTGTGGGATTAAAGGGACCAGACTGCTATGGTCATTGGTCCCTTTTTCCAAATACTAAAAACACCCTCAGAGAATAAAAAACCTTCAACATAATAGATGACAGACGACACAGAACAAGAGAAACTTAGACAAAGACCAGACAAAATGAATTAAAATCACACACAGTGTGATGGTGGTTGGCCGACCATAGAGAAAAAAAAAGGAAAAGCCAACCACCGAAAAACATATTAAAAAGTCAGGCTAAAACTGTAGGCCAGAAGCCAGACTCAATACTAAATAAAAATAGACACTTAGAGCAAATGATAAAAGGCCCCTGCCCAAATAAAACACAAAACTAAGCCTGTCATGGCAGTGTCATCATGTAAAAGGTCAGGGAGCGTATCAGGCAGCGCAAATGTCTGCCTGACCACAGATAAAAGGGGGCAGGCCAACAAAATGTGGACCACTGTCAAAGCCACCCCACAGCGACAGAGAGGAGGGTCCTCCTTGCGCAGTAAGTAACTGTGCGTCAACCGGGAGTGGCCAACGTGGAGCCGACAAAGGACAACCGAGTCCCTGCGATTGAAGCGCATAAATGACTGCCTCACAGTTGCCGTCTCCTTGATGGCACGGAGTTTGTTAGGGGTTGTCAGACCACGCCATTCAGCGTCCCATAGTGCGAAAACTTTGCGGCGTAAGACTACTCGCAAATCAGTCTCTGGGAGGCCAATGTCCAGGTTTGGTTCACTGGTGGCCTGTTTGGCCAGGCGGTCAACATGTTCATTGCCCGGGATACCGACATGACCGGGGGTCCACACAAAGACCACAGAGCAGCCAAACAGGCAAGAGTATGCAGGGATTCCTGGATAGCCATCACCAGACGAGAACGAGGGAAACACTGGTCGAGAGCTCATAAACCGGCTAGGGAATCGCTACAGATAATGAAGGACTCACCTGAGCAGGATCGGATATACTCTAGAGCACGAAGATGGCGACCAGCTCAGCAGTAAAAATGCTGCCGCCAGCCAGCAAGGATCGTTGTTCGTAGTGGTCCCCTAGAGTTAGAGCATAACTGACCCGACAAGCAACCATTGAACCATCAGTGTATACAACGCCAGAGGCCTGATACGTGGCTAGCATGGAATAAAAGCGGTGGCGGAAGGCCTCCGGAGGGACTGAGTCCTTCAGGCCCTTTGCCAAGTCGAGCTGAAGGCAAGGGCGAGGAACACACCATGGGGGAGTACGCAAAGGGGCCCAGAAAGAAGGTGGAACAGGGAAAACCCCAAGCCTGGAGAGAAGCTCTTTGACGTGGACTGTAATTATACAACATGACTGGGGCCAACGTTCTGGCAGATGGACGACTGATTGCGGGAACAGGAGACGATAATTTGGATGCCCGGGCAAGCTAAAAACATGGGCAGCATAAGTGGCCAGTAAATGTTGGCGCCGCAACAGCAGTGGAGGGACACCTGCCTCCACAAATATGCTGCCCACAGGGCTGGTCCAGAAGGCACCAGTTGCAATTCATATCCCGCTGTGTAGTATTGGGTCCAGCACCCGCAATGCAGATGGGGATGCTGAGCCATAAGCCAGGCTCCCATAATCCAGATGGGACTGGGTTAACGCCTGGTAGAGCCGTATCAGGGTAGATCGGTCGGCGCCCCAGCGGGTGTGGCTCAAGCATCGCAGAGCATTTAGATGCCACCAACACGCCTGTTTAAGCTACCGAATCTGAGGCAGCCAAGTCAGCCGGGCATCAAAAACTACACCCAAAAACCTGTGGGTCTCCACCACAGCAAGAAGTTCTCAGGCAAGATAAAGCCACGGCTCAGGGTGGACTGTTCGGTGCTGGCAGAAATGCATAACGCAGGTCTTGGCAGCTGAAAACTGGAAACCGTGCATTACAGCCCAAGACTGCGCCTTGTGGATAGCGCCCTGCAGCTGATGTTCAGCAGGTGCAATGCCAATGGAGCTATAGTAGAGGCAGAAGTCATCAGCATACAGGGAAGTGGAGACAGAATTTCCCACCGCTGCAATGATCCCATTTATTGCAATTAAAACCAGGCAGACACTGAGGACAGATCCCTGTGGTACCCTGTTCTCCTGGACTCGAGAGGAACTATGGGAGGCCGCAACTTGCACACAGAAGGTGCGATACGACAGAAAATTTCAGATAAAGATCGGCAGAGGGCCCAGAAGACCCCAATCATGAAGTGTAGAAAGGATGTGATGACGCCATGTCGTGTCGTATGCCTTCCGCATGTCAAAAAAGACAGCGACCAGGTGCTGAAGGTGGGCAAAGGCCGTACGGATGGCGGACTCCAGGCTCAACGGATTGTCGGCGGCAGAGTGGCCTTTATGGAACCCACCCTGACACTGAGCCAGAAGGTCCCGAGACTCCAGTACCCAATCCAACTGCCGGCTCACCATCCAACTTGCAAAGAACGTTGGTGAGGCTAATGGGACGGTAGCTGTCCACCACCAAAGGGTTCTTGCCAGGTTTCAAAACGGGGATAACAATACTTTCCTGCCATTGCAGCGGAAACTCACCCTCGATCCAGATACAGTTGTAAAGGGCGAGGAGGCGTTGCTGGCAGTACACTGAAAGGTGTTTCAACATCTGACAGTGGATGCGATCTGGCCCATGAGCGGTATCAAGGCAAGCGGCGAGGGCACTGTGAAATTCCCACTCACTGAATGGAGCATTGTAGGATTCAGGATGGTGGGTGCAAAAAGAAATGTTCCGACGTTCCATCCGCTCTTTAATGGAGCAGAAGGCCAGTGGGTAATTCGAAGAAGAGTAACCTAGAGCAAAGTGCTCTGCCAAGCGGTTTGCAATTTCGTCGGATTCAGTACAAATTGCTCCATTCAGTGAGAGTGCACAGGGATGCTGACAGGGGTCCGATAGCCATTGTTGTTGTGGTCTTCAGTCCTGAGACTGGTTTGATGCAGCTCTCCATGCTACTCTATCCTGTGCAAGCTTCTTCATCTCCCAGTACCTACTGTGACCTACATCCTTCTGAATCTGCTTAGTGTATACATCTCTTGGTCTCCCTCTATGATTTTTACCCTCCACGCTGCCCTCCAATGCTAAATTTGTGATCCCTTGATGCCTCAAAACATGTCCTACCAACTGATCCCTTCTTCTAGTCAAGTTGTGCCACAAACTTCTCTTCTCCCCAATCCTATTCAATACCTCCTCATTAGTTACGTGATCTACCCACCTTATCTTCAGCATTCTTCTGTAGCACCACATTTCGAAAGCTTCTATTCTCTTCTCGTCCAAACTAGTTATCGTCCATGTTTCACTTCCATACATGGATACACTCCATACAAATACTTTCAGAAACGACTTCCTGACACTTAAATCTATACTCAACGTAAACAAATTTCTCTTCTTCAGAAACGATTTCCTTGCCATTGCCAGTCTACATTTTATATCCTCTCTACTTCGACCAGCATCAGTTATTTTACTCCCTAAATAGCAAAACTCCTTTACTACTTTAAGTGTCTCATTTCCTAATTTAATTCCCTCAGCATCACCTGATTTAATTTGACTACATTCCATTATCCTCGTTTTGCTTTTGTTGATGTTCATCTTATATCCTCCTTTCAAGACACTGTCCATTCCGTTCAACTGCTCTTCCAAGTCCTTTGCTGTCTCTGACAGAATTACAATGTCATCGGCGAACCTCAAAGTTTTTATTTTTCTCCATGAATTTTAATACCTACTCCGAATTTTTCTTTTGTTTCCTTTACTGCTTGCTCAATATACAGATTGAATAACATCGGGGAGAGGCTACAACCCTGTCTCACTCCTTTCCCAACCACTGCTTCCCTTTCATGCCCCTTGACTCTTATAACTGCCACCTGATTTCTGTACAAATTGTAAATAGCCTTTCGCTCCCTGTATTTTACCCCTGCCACCTTCAGAATTTGAAAGAGAGTATTCCACTTAACATTGTCAAAAGCTTTCTCTAAGTCTACAAATGCTAGAAATGTAGGTTTGCCTTTTCTTAATCTTTCTTCTAAGATAAGTCGTAAGGTTAGTATTGCCTCACGTGTTCCAACATTTCTACGGAATCCAAACTGATCTTCCCCGAGGTCCTCTTCTACCAGTTTTTCCATTCGTCTGTAAAGAATTCGCGTTAGTATTTTGCAGCCGTGACTTATTAAACTGATAGTTCGGTAATTTTCACATTTGTCAACACCTGCTTTCTTTGGGATTGGAATTATTATATTCTTCTTGAAGTTTGAGAGTATTTCGCCTGTCTCATACATCTTGCTCACCAGATGGTAGAGTTTTGTCATGACTGGCTCTCCCAAGGCCATCAGTAGTTTTAATGGAATGTTGTCTACCCTTGGGGCCTTGTTTCGACTCAGGTCTTTCAGTGCTCTGCCATAGAGGCATCGAATCTTGACCCAGACCTGCAATGGAGTGACATGGAGGCCAATGGTGGACACATACCGCCCCCAGCACTCCTGCTTGCATTGGCGGATAAGGCGGCGGGCTCGTGCACGCAGCCATTTGAAGGCAATGAGGTGTTCTATGGAGGGATGTCGCTTGTGACGTTGGAGCGCCCGCCAGCAATCTTTAATTGCTTCAGCGATCTCAGGCGACCACCAAGGCACAGTCCTGCGCCGAGGGGACCCAGAATAACGGGGAATGGCAGATTCTGCAGCAGTAACGATGCTGGTGGTGACAGAGAGAACCACCATATCAATGGCTTCATGAGAAACAGGGTCAATAGCGGCAGTGGAGGAAAACAAGTCCCAGTCAGCCTTATTCATAGCTCATCTGCAAGGGCGTCCAGAAGAGTGACTCTGTGGCAGTGACAGAAAGAGTGGAAAGTGGTCACTGCCACACAGGTCGTCATGCACACTCCATTGGACATTCGGTTAGAGGCTAGGGCTGCAGATGGAAAGGTCGATGGCAGAATACCTGCCATGTGCCACACTGAAGTGTGTGAAGGCACCATCATTTAAGAGGGAGAGTTCGAGCTGTGCCAATACATTCTCAACGATGGCGCCTCGACCTGTTGCCACTGACCCACCCCACAGAGGGTTATGGGCATTGAAGTCACCCAGTAACAAGAAAGGTGGCGGCAATTGGGTGATCAGTGCAGCCAGGACATGCTGTGGGACATAACCATCCGTTGGAAGATACTGACTGCAGATAGTAACAGCCTGTGGCGTCCACACCTGAACTGCGACAGCCTCTAAAGGTGTTTGTAGAGGGACAGACTCACTGTGAAGAGAGTGAAGGACATAGATGCAGACACCACCAGACACCCTTTCATAAGCTGCCCGGTTCTTATAATAACCCTGATAGCCACGGAGGGCAGAGTTCGCATTGCTGGAAACCAAGTTTCCTAAAGAGCAATGCAGAAGAAAGGGTGAAGACTGATAAGTTGTCAGAGCTCAGCGAGATGACAGAAGAAACTGCTGCAGTTCCACTGGAGGATGATATTGTCCATGGCTCAGACAGGCGTGAAGGGACTGGGAAAGCAGTTTACACCACTTGTTCACTCGCTGCCACCGATTTAGCAACAGCGCGAGTGACATCCATGGCGCCTGAGGGACCGGCGAGAACCAGGTCTTCAGCAGACGTCAGACTATCGACCTCATCCTCAGACGCGGAGCTTGTAGGAAGTGGTGGGATGGGTGCCACTGCACTGTAGTGATTTTCACGAACCTTTTTCTTCTTCTGTGTCTCTCTCTGTGCCTTCGGTGGTTCAGGCTGGGTGGGCTTCCCTGGTTCAGTCTCAGGGACAGACAACGACCGTGAGGCCCTACAACCAGCGACCGGTGGTTGTTTGAGCCATTTGCGGGTGTCCGCTTTTAAACCGGTCGGAACTTGTGAAGGGAGGTCCCCAAGGGGCCCCTTCCTGGCGAGAGAAGCCGAAGAAGTCTTACACTTCTCCGGCTGGGAAGGGGGAACTGATGTCCCCGATGGTTGGGGGTGTGTTGCTCCTGGAGTAGATGGAGCAGGAGCAACAGGGAGTGAAGTGCCCCCCACCATCAAGGGGGCAGGTGTGGTCGTTTGACTCTCAGAGCTGACTGGAAGTGGTGGAGCTGATGAAACTGTAACAGGAGTAACAGTGGCGGCATAAGAAAACGTCATGCACACCGGATGAAACCGACCATATTTCCACTTAGCCTCAGTGTACGTCAGTGGGTCCAGGGTCTTGATTTCCGTTGTATTCCTTTCCTGCTGCAGAATCGGACGTCCGGCAAGCAAGAGGGATGGTGCCCACCGCAGTTGATGCAGATGGGAGGCGGGGCACGTGGAGTATCAGGATGGGATGGACGACCACAATCGCGACACATGAGGCTGGAAGCGCAGCGGGAAGACATATGACCGAACTTCCAACACTTGAAGCACAGCATTGGAGAGGGATATATGAATTTACATCACACCGGTAGACCATCACCTTGACCTTCTCAGGTAAAGTGTCACCCTCGAATGCCAAGATGAAGGCACCAGTGGCAACTTGATGATCCCTCGGACCCCGGTGGACGCGCCTGACGAAATGGACACCACGTCGCTCTAAGTTGGCACGCAGCTCGTCATCGGACTGTAAATGGAGATCCCTGTGGAAAATAATGCCCTGGACCATATTCAAACTTTCATGGGGTGTGATAGAAATGAAAACATCCCCCAGCTTATTACAAGCGAGCAAGGCCCGCGACTGGGCAGAGGATGCCCTTTTTATCAATACCGAACCGGACGGCCATGCCATAGGAGGAACGAAAGGCAATGAATGACAGTGAGACATATTCGCCCAGGTATCTCATCTGTACCAGAGCTGATGGGGAATCCTTTATATCCATGAAGCCTCAGTTCTTTGTCAAGCAATTAGAGGACAAGTTTGGGGAGGTGGAGGGCTTGTCCAAAATGCAGTCCGACAGGAAGTGCAAAATGGCTAAGCAGCGATGGCTAGAGGACAAATGTAAGGATGTAGAGGCTTATCTCACTAGGGGTAAGATAGATACTGCCTACAGGAAAATTAAAGAGACCTTTGGAGAAAAGAGAGCCACTTGTATGAATATCAAGAGCTCAGATGGAAACCCAGTTCTAAGCAAAGCAGGGAAAGCAGAAACGTGGAAGGAGTATATAGAGGGTCTATACAAGGGCGATGTTCTTGAGGACAATATTATGGAAATGGAGGAGGATGTAGATGAAGATTAAATGGGAGATACGATACAGCATGAAGAGTTTGACAGAGCACTGAAAGACCTGAGTCGCAACAAAGCTTTGGGAGTAGACAACATTCCATTAGAACTACTGACAGCCTTGGGAGAGCCAGTCCTGACAAAACTCTACCATCAAGGGAGCAAGATGTATGAGACAGGTGAAATACCCTCAGACTTCAAGAAGAATATAATAATTCCAATCCCAAAGAAAGCAGGTGTTGACAGATGTGAAAATTACTGAACTATCAGTTTAATAATCCATAGCTGCAAAATACTAACACGAATTCTTTACAGACAAATGGAAAAACTGGTAGAAGCCGACCTCGGGAATGATCAGTTTGGAGCCCGTAGAAATGTTGGAACACGTGAAGCAATACTGACCATACGACTTATCTTAGAAAATAGATTAAGGAAAGGCAAACCTACGTATCTAGCATTTGTAGACTTAGTGAAAGCTTTTGACAATGTTGACTGGAATACTCTCTTTCAAATTCTGAAGGTGGCAGAGGTAGGATACAGGGAGCGAAATGTTATTTACAATTTGTACAGATACCAGATGGCAGTTATAAGAGTCGAGGGGCGTGAAAAGGAAGCAGTAGTTGGCAAGGGAGTGAGACAGGGCTGTAGTCTATCCCCGATGTTATTCAATCTGTATATTGAGCAAGCAGTAAAGGAAACAAAAGAAAAATTCGAAGTAGGGATAAAACTCCATGGAGAAGAAATAAAAACTTTAAGGTTCGCCAATTCTTTCAGAGACAGCAAAGGACTTGGAAGAGCAATGGAACGGAATGGATAGTGTCTTGAAAGGAGGATATAAGATGAACATCAAGAAAAGCCATACAAGGATAATGGAATGTAGTCGAATTAAGTCTGGTGATGCTGAGGGAATTAGATTAGGAAATGAAACACTTAAAGTAGTAAAGGAGTTCTGCTATTTGGGGAGCAAAATAACTGATGATGGTTGAAGTAGAGAGGACATAAAATGTAGACTGGCAATGGCAAGGAAATCGTTTCTGAAGAAGAGAAATTTGTTAACATCGAGTATAGGTTTAAGTGTCAGGAAGTCGTTTCTGAAAGTATTTGTATGCAGTGCAGCCATGTATGGAAGTGAAACATGGACGATAAATAGTTTGGACAAGATGAGAATAGAAGATTTCGAAATGTGGTGCTACAGAAGAATGCTGAAGATTAGATGGGTACATCACATAACTAATGAGGAAGTATTGAATAGGATTGGAGAGAAGAGAAGTTTGTGGCACAACTTGACTAGAAGAAGGGATTGGTTGGTAGGACATGTGTTGAGGCATCAAGGGATCACCAGTTTAGTATTGGAGGGCAGCATGGAGGGTAAAAATCGTCGAGGGAGACCAAGAGTAGAATACACTAAGCAGATTCAGAAGGATGTAGGTTGCAGTAGGTACTGGGAGATAAAGAAGCTTGCAAAGGATAGAGTAGCATGGTGAGCTGCATCAAGCCAATCTCAGGACTGAAGACCACAACAACAACAACATGCTTTGATTTTTAATGTATCATCTTATCTATGGACAGGGCTAACATCTAAACTGTAATAGATTTGTGCTTTAGAATTTAATACATACATGGAATGAGACTAAATGAGTAGAACTTTTTACAGTTTTGAAACGGGGCAATATTCATAACTTGTACTGCAAAGTTTAGGAATAGTAACTAAGTGTATCTGGGTTAATTCCCTTATTAGTCCAGTCTCTTATTGCATTTAACTCTGATTATTAATGTTTCACATGTGAAAAGTTTTTCATTGCACCTGCATAAATCCCATATATTTGACTATGGAAAATGAAGATGGAGAGCATATCTCATGTGATGTGAAGGAGGTACTGAACAGCATATTTACTACACAAAATAATGTTTCAGGATTTGATGTAGATGCTAGACAGAAAGTTACCTACCTGTTGGAGCATGTGATGATAACTGTAAGGAGGAAGATGAAAGATGTGGGTAGATCCACTCCTCACTCTGCTGTGGCTGTACCCTGCTGGACCAGTCACCTTGCAAGAGATCATGGTTGCTGGGTAACGTACTTGAGCATCTGTTGACTAGAATGTGTTCTGTGTCTGATATTTGTGAATTGTTAACAAAAAGTGCTAAAGACAATGTTATTCGGCAAAAATGCATGGTTTTTTAAATTTTTTTATTGGGGGATTGTCTTTCCAATCATTATGTAACTTTAAATCAGTATGTATTTTTTTATCATTTGTAAATGAATCTTCTGAGTCTTTGTGTACATGGGTTGGTGTGGAAGACATTGCCTAGTATGGACAATGCAATATATTCTATACATGTCTACTTTCACACTCTGATTTTGATTCTCAACCTATTGGATTATGTTATCATTCAAAGATGTATATGACTATGTTTACTTGAATCTATTCTTAGCATTGTGGTATTGTGTCTGATTGGAACTTGAGCTGTGGACAGAATCATTCTTAGCTCTCTTTTTGGCACCCCTGGTCATCACAACTGTGCCTGTGAACTCAAGGAGAGTGTACAACCATTGATTGAAGCTAGATGCTTCTCACAATTATTCTTTGCATATAATTTGACTTATTGATATAATTATAAGATTTCTTCATTTTGTTGTGTTGAAACCATTTTGCTGGTTTGTATTCAGTGTGCTTTGGAATCATGGGTTGGTGCCTACATCGCATACTTAGGCCCTTATATTTTTCATTATTTTGTTCTTGAATACTATGGTTTATATGGCTGATTGATTCCTATGCATGCTTGAGTACATTCTTCTGGTCTGTACCCATTGTTGTGAGTTTTTCAGTTGGCTCACTCATTTTACACTTAGGATCTGAAATTTTTCTCTTCTCTTTTGAAGATTTTGAAGGTTTGATTGTATAGATCTTAACCTAAAACTTATAAATTCTAGTTATTTACATTCTCTCTGTATTTATTTGTTTAGTGATGTGATGTTACAGTTTTCACCTTGTATTATTTGTCTTTTGGTAGTATGTTCCACAGATTTGAAAATATGGATGCCATATCCTGATATATGTATAGATTATGATTTTTATTGGGATATAGTATTGAATCATCCATCATCCTCTTTTAATATTACCTTTTTTTTTTTCTTTTTTTGCATTCTTGCATAAGTAACAATTATCTCTGCTGTTTCACTCAATTAATTCATATTATTTGTATACAATGTATTATATTTCAGGCTAAAATGTATAAAACAGAAATTAATGGGTTATAATCAATATGTACTAGCAGTTAAAATTACTATTCTTTTAAGAATAACCAAAATTACAAAATTTCTGGTATACTTAAAATTCATATTATCAATAGCACAATCTAATGCTAATTATCAATTTAATTGTGTATGCTTGTGTCTTATTATCCTTGATAGAAAATGTTATCTTTTTGAAATGATCTGTCACTACGCTACATGTAAAATCTGTGCTTGTGCCATGAAGAGGGAATTTACAATTTTCTGTTTGTGACCTTCTGGAATTCACATCCATTTTAAATTCTTTAACTCTCAGGAATACTTATTCTTTTTATTATGTCATACCAGTCTCCTATACTAATACGTCAGTGAAAATATTTTATATCACTGGAAAGATGCAACTAGAAGAACAAACATAATGAGGACAATTTGAATAGAGGTATGTGTGATGAACATGAAGATGGGACCAAAAGAAGACAAGGAAACTTCATTACTGTAAAGTAATGTGGACTTACGTGGATGAGTAAATAAAGATAATGATTTTCCTTTATAGAAATGTTTGGGAATAAATTGAAACACTAACTATTATTTACTTGTGATTGAACAGTGAAGGGAAGAATAACAGAGAAGGAACCTATTTCCAGATTTGTAATCAACTACTTCATTTGTCTGACTCTCTTTGTTAGTGAGAGACATGGCTAAACTTCACATAGATGAGTTCTATTAATTCAAAAGGTACAGTTAAATCTACCAAATTTTACTGTGATATCTGTCTCCATACCTTGTTTTGAAATTACTGAGAGAGATATCCAAAGCAATATACTGTTGTAATTAACAACCTGAATTCACTATACTAAAGCTTAGTTTCGTCACAAAATATGTTGCAAGAGATTTTTAATGTTAATGAAAAAGAACTTATCTAAAAGTTTCAAAAATTTTATGGCAAAATTTAAAGTATATTGGATTATTAATGTTAGTATAAACATTTTTGTACCATAGGATTACAGAATCCCATACATCATCATGTGTTGGTGTTGTGAGAGTGTTTGTGTGTGGAGGGGGTGGGGAGTTTAACAGAACTCTTCCTTCCTAAATTTCCACAGTCTATAAGTTGTCCTAATCCTTTGTCTGCATGGTGACTTTAGGATCTACAGGAGCTTTGAATTTATAATTAGAGGTTGTTAAATTGTACAAACAGTGTTTGTACGTAGCTATTACAGTGATGGCTGCGTTATTGTCTTCATAGTATATCTTGTCCTCATTAAGTCTAGGAATGATTCCACTGAGAGGTTCCTGCGGTTTTCTTTATTTTAGGATGAGACTAACTGGTTTGTATGGTAATGTGGTATTTTGTTCTTTAGAGAAAAAGAGTTATTTTAGTTTAAGCACTTCACATATTTAATAAATCTTCCCACATTTAACACTTCTACACCAATACAAAATGAAACACTGTCTTCCACCACATCTGTATCACAACCTCACCCAACCACCGCTAGTGATCAAAGACCGTGAACCTTGTGTTCCAAAGATCCACTTCCTCCCTGCATGATCAAAGATAACAGTCTCTTTGGGTTGTTAAACCCAAAGTCGAAGACAATATTTACATGAAATATTACATGTAAAACACAAGGCCATGCATGGGATTGCGTGTCACTATGGCACATAAGCACTTTGTGAAAACATTAACTTTCCCATTGATTAATATGTCCTAAGATATGCAAAACTGTTTCCTCCACAAAAGATCTGATTGAGTACAACATAAAAAGGATATCACTTAAAATTATTCCACACAAATTTGTCTTTTTAAATATTTCTTAATTAATGTGTATCTTTATGAAAAGGATGTGAAGTAGGTCAGATAAGTTCCACACTTTTACAACTGAACTCATGCAGAAGTTTTAACATATGGTTTAAAGCTCTTCAAGCTCACACATTTAAATTGCTGGAGGATTTTTTTTCATTTGAGTCTTTGATTGCACAGTATTCAGTTTTCATTGCAGTAGTTCACTTATGGTACTTATCAATGCCTTCTTGTCTCTTGATAAATGCCTATCTGATGATCACCACCTTGCTCACAGTTTTATTTTTTATTTTATTTTATTTTTATTTATTTTATTTCCCAGTACTGGTTGTCAATGGTAATTTATAAATGTATTTTCACATTTCCTCCTCAGCCTTCAGTATTATGCTTTTTTCATCTCTTATCTGAAATGTCCATTATAGCTTTGATTTTTGGAGGAAGTTTTGTCATGCATAGAGAAAGTTTTTTAAGAAGGGTGTGAGTCCGACTATATCTCTAACTATAGTTTAGACATGGAACATTATATGTCTAATACACACATCATAATAAAAATTCCCATTCCAAAAGTTAGTAATGAAATTGATTTCCCAAGGGATCTTAGTTATATACATATATACTCTCCATAATATACAATTTGAAGGTTCCATTGGCTGTATTGAGTAAGAAGTACAATGGACGTATAGTAACAACAAAATATGGCACCTTATATTTAATTGATCATGGTAGCTGCAGAGCCATGTTAAAATGGGTACATAATTATATAGTATCTGTATAAATTCAAGTTTGCTTCAACACTGACTCAATGTATTTTAGGTAAACTCACTCTTCTGATAGCAGATAACAGTGTCAGGGGTTTCTTCAGAATACATGAAGTGAACTGTGGAATGAGGGCCTCTCCCACAACCTTTTAATATAACTGTTTCAATAAGATACCACATGACATGGCTTGTGCCCAAAACAACCATTAAATCTAAAGAAATCATTATTCTAAAATAAAGAGGTTCTTTTAACCATGTACATAATATAGACAGTTCAAAATGATGAAATACTTATACACAATGTTAAATGGTTGTCTCTTAGGGAGAATTCATGTATATGTGACAAATGTAATCACATGATGAATCAAGTGTAAATACAATGATATGTGATCAGCATTGTATTTTCTGAGTCAGACTGGTTTACATATTTATGATTTAATGTTTCCTTTATAATAAAGTATCTGAGACATTCCTTACATGATTGTATCTCTATCAATGCAATATTCTCACAGTGTACAGCTATGTCAGATTTATAGGACAAATCATGACCAACTCTACACTTCTATTTCGTCAAACTGTTAGTATTTATACCTAAACCTTACATCATTATTAAACAGCATTTCATTTTGATTTACTCTCTTGTTTCTCAAACAGCATTCTGTCATGAATAGAAATTATTTCAAATTGTGTAACAGAGCACGGGATAAATTCCTAACATCTCACCATTCACTCGAACATCAAGTTACCTAAACTATTACAAAATATTCTCTCAAAATATAAACCTCAAAATTAGTATCACATAACCTTCACTCCATCACAAGAGTTTCAAATGTAACACAATGTCTGTCTCCATAATGCTCTAAACCTCAATACATTCTTAATCTGCATAATTAAATTTCATGACTACCCACCATATTTTTTAACACACTACAACATACCTGGTCTTTCAATGCACCCTCTCATAATCTGACAAATATCTCCAGTTTGCTTTATCCATTAAATAATGTTCCATCTGACATAGCTTACAAATGACAAGGTTTTGTTTTCTTACACACAATCACTATTCATGTCTTATTACTTTGAAACTATGCACATCATTACATTTGGCTGCTGTGAAGAAACATTACTATGAAACAGTAGAATGGTTCATAGTCTGACACACTGATCTCAAACTAAATTTAATGGATGGGTTTATTATACAACAAAGAGAAATCAGTACAAACATAATTCACATTAACACAAAATCTACTTCATACTTTTAGCTAACATAGTTCCACACTTTGGCAGGAAATTTTCCTTGAATAATAAAACAATGAAGTGATATAGTTGGTCCAGCCAACTATTTCTTTACGAGCAGCATTTTACTTTTTAATCACTGTTTTATGGGTCATGTTTACAGAGTTTTAACTCTGTAACATTGCATAGGCCAAATAACTTTTTGGATTTTGGGTAGATTAGCCTATAGGCATTAGGTTGTGGGTTTTCCTCGATTTCAAAGGGACCTATACAGATGTCAAAATAATTCTTTATTTCTGAAGTCATCAATTTAGATTTTTCCTGTGTTTTTACTAAAACCAGATCTCCTGTCCTGAACTGTACTCCTTTACTTCTTGCATCACGTCTCCATTTTCTCACCTCTCCTTGCTTTTTCATAGTGTTCCTAACAGCTGTCTCCCTCTCCTGGGGTGTCATAAATTGACAAGGTGGGAAATCAGCATTCTCAGAAATCAAGTTTGCAGGTCGTCTATTAAACATTACCTCATAAGGTAAAAAACCGGTGGATGAATGCTGTAGGCTGTTCATTATATCCTCAAAGTCAGTGACATTTTCAATCCAATTAACATAATTTTTACTACAATATATTCTCCAAAGCCTTCCAATTTCCCTCATGTACCTTTCCACTGGGTTGCTTGAGGGGTGACAGACTGAAATCAAAATATGGTTTATTCTTTTATCTTCAATAAAAATTTTCTATAATTTCCCTCATGTACCATTCCACTGGGTTGCTTGAGGGGTGACAGACTGAAATCAAAATATGGTTTATTCTTGTATCTTCAATAAAAATTTTCTATAATTTAGAAATAAACTGTGACCCATTATCAGCCTGGTTGGGGTATACCAACATTTGTGAAATAATGATTCGTCAGCTTGATGACAATTTGTATGCTGGTTGCTTTCTTTAATGGGTACAATTTTATAAATTTACAGAAAACATCACCTATACCGAAGATGTAACTGTACCCTCCCCTTGATTTGGTAGTGGTCCATATAAATCAAGAGCTGTCAATTCAAGGTTTCTATTTGGAAAATGTTTTGCACCAACTTTTTAGATGTTTGGTTACTCATTTTTACTCTCTGACAATGATCACAGTTTGCAAGTTTCTTCTTCACTCTCCTACTGATATTATAGAAGCTCACATTTTCCTGTATCTTCTGTATACATTTTGTTGCTCCACTGTGTCCAAAGCTTTCATGTATGTAACTGATTAACATGTCAATACATTGCTCAGGCCAGCATATTTTCCAATTGTCTAAGTCAGGTCTAGGTGTCCTAAACAAAATCCCTTATAATACTAATCTACCTTTTCTCCTCCCTTTGCCCTACATAACTATTAACCAATTTCCTTCATGGTCTTGGTTTCTACAAATATCATTACAGATTTTTAGTATTTTAGCTTCATCTTTTACACCCTTTAAGTGCATAAGTTTGAACTCTTTCTCCTCTTTTTCCATAAGCATTTTCAAAATCTTCAGCCACTGGTAGGCTGGGAAGGCATCTGCAATGACATTATGTTTACCCTGAATAAATCTGATTTCATAGTCAAACTGTTGAAGAAATAAAATCCACCTTGTTATATGGTCATGATAGAGTCTGCACACCTGAATGTAAGACAGTGCTTTATTGTCAGAGAAGACAATTACTTTGTGCCCTAACAGATAATTTTTAAACTTATTGAATGCCCAGTGTATAGCAAGTAGTTCCTTCTCTGTGACTGTATATGATTTTTCATACTTTTGTAAAACACGGCTAGCAAAAGCAATAGAATGGTGCTCTAATTTTCCTTCTACTTCTATGTTTTGAAACCAGTGTGCCCCTAAACCTGTCTCACTACTATCTGTCATTATACAGAATGGTAACGACATAACAGGCCTATACAGCCTCTGACTTTGGGACAGTTGTTGCTTTATTTCCATATATGCATCGTGAGATTCTTGTGTCCAGTCCCAAACAGTATTCTTTTTTAGTAAATTACATAAGCAATTTTCATTTAAAGCCTGGGAAATAAGAAATTTTCTATAGAATCCAGTGAGAGCAAAAGAGGACTTGAGTTGTTTTTTGTTCTTGGAAGTAGGAAAGTTTATAATGGCCTCAAGTTTATCCTTATCAAGTAAGATTCCCTTTTCTGAAATATTATGTCCCAAAAATTTCAGTTCATTAACTCCAAAACTACAATTTTCCAATTTTACAGTCATTCCCCCTTCCCTCAATTTTGAACAGACTTGTCTCAAAATGTTTAAATGATGTTCCCAGGTTTTTCCAGTTACAAGAATGTCATCTATGTATATTATTAATTTTGAAGACAATTCATCACCTACTACAAAATCCAATGCTCTGATAAATTCAGCAACAGATACATTCAATCCAAAAGGGACAACACAATATTGGTAACTTTTGCCACCATACAAAAAGGCAGTATACTTCCTTGAATCAAGTTCCAGAGGTATTTGGTTAAAACCAGATGTCAAGTCTAAGACTACTCATAAATTTTACATTATCAAATTTGTGCAGAAGCTCGCCCATATTGTCAGGATGGTCATTTTCTCTAATCAGAAACTTATCAAGGTGCCTAGAATCATTTCTCTTAGATACAACTACTAATGGGTTGTTGTATGCACTTCTACTTCTTTCTATAATCCCACAAGTTTCCATTTCTTGGATTTCCCTTTCTACATCTTTTTTCCTGCACAATGGAATGCCACAAGGTTTTAGGAAGAAAGGATGATGATCTCTGAGTTGAAGTCTGCACTGATAGTCTTTTACCTTTCCTGGTCTCTCACTAAATGTATCCTGAAATTCCTGTAACACTTCTCTTAACTGATTTTTCTGACTTTCACTTAGATTTACAGCTTCCTTCAATTTGAATTAAACTAATTCTTCAAAATTTTGTTCATTTATATGATCAAAGGATGTGTTATCACTTATGGCTTGGTTATCTACCTTGCTTACAACAGTTTTGATATGGTTACAAGAATTACCACAGCTAAGGATGAACATGTCTGATTTCAGAATACTGTTTTTCTCAGGTTCAGTAATTGTAACACTCTTTTCTTCCCACGAGAAGCTTACACCCACTTAAGACCCAATCCATGACCAAAATGATATTTTCTTCCAACCTTGGGACCACAAGGTAACCTTGCTGAAATTCCACATTTTCAATTTCAAGTGTTAACAGTACTTGACTATTAACTACCTTACTTAGCTTACCAGTGGCACCTCTGATTTTTACCCCTACAACCAGCATTTCTACAAAGTTCTTACCATCCCTAATTTTATCTCTAAATTTTTCTGATATTGCACATATGAGGCTTCCTGTATCAGTAAGACAATTTCCTTCCCACTGATTTACTCTTATTTTAATGTATGGACAGACTAATTCCTTTTCATCTGCCTTCTCCTCAGAAACTTCATATAATAAATCTTATTCAGTTTCTTTATAATTCCCATCTACTTCCTCCCTTTCAGTCTTCATTAAGTTTACCTGAGTGTCAGATTCTAAATTACTAATATCAAGTATACACTTTAGCTGCACAAAAAATAATTCACTACTGTTTATATACTTTTCACTCAGACTCTTTCTCTTATCTCCCACCAGCTTGGGCATAAAATTCTACTAATTATACCTAGATGATACCAAAACACTATGCTAGAAGAACCCTCATTGTGCTGGTTCCACAGAATTTCTAAAAATTGGCTCTCTTTACTTTCAATAATCTCAAGCAGATCTAATTCTTTCACAATATTTTCACTTTTGTTATCAACACTTTGATTTACCATGAACTGATCAGAACAGACAGATAACAATTGATTTTAAGCTGTCAATTCACTATTCTTGTCATATTCCTTTGCTTTGCAAAAACAGACATAATGTTTTACGGGATAACCGCAATCAGTGATTTTATAATGTTACTTGCAATCAAGACGGATTTTAAGTAACATTCCTTTGCTTTGTCACAACAACTATCATCAAGTTTCAACACTTCATTATTTATTTCAATTAAAACATTGTACTTACCTTCTGGTTTACTTACCATAATTTTCACATAAATAATATTAACATCATCACTACTATGGTATACTTTAGTATCAGTTTCTTTTATTTCTCTCTGTTCCTCACTTTCTATGGTTGATTCTTTCTCCTGTCAGTTAGGTTTATCATCAGTTGACTCATTATTTCCTTCTTGTGTGGACAACCCCTGCAATTCTGAACTAAAACATTTATTACTCTCTTCGTTATTAGCTTGCTCTCCCCTTTTTGTCCAGCTGTAAAAATCATTTAACATCTCCTCATCCAGAATTGAATCAGAACTTTGATCTCTCCTATGTTTATTTTGCGGTGGTCTACTGTGCCACATAGCATCCCAACTTTTTTTTATCAAAACTTATATAATTCACTTGGTATTCCTTATTTTTAACCTGTTTGTTAATGGTACAGTTATTTACACTATTTGGTTTTGTGTGAAAGTTAGTGGTCCTATTATGTTTAAATCTGTTCGCCTCAAAGCTGTGGACCCTCACTGAGGTGGTCCGGAGTTTTCCGGATGGCTACCTCTATTGTCATTCCTCCAATTTTTATTCATTCTATTGTCACCTTCACCTCTGTTGTTCCTATTTACACCATTGTTTTCCAAGTTTCTACCTCTCCCATTACCATTGTACTCTCTTGTTCTATCATATTGGTGTTCATTCTGAAAACCTCTATTGTACCTTCTAAGATTCTCCCCATGGTAATCAGAATTCCACCTCTCACTGTAATGGTTTCCATTACTGAACTACTGCACATTTCTCTCCATTGCACTGTCTAATTTGTCTATATATTTTAGAAACTGGTCTAAACAGTTGTCAGGTCCATGCACCAATTCCCACTGTATTCTTACAGGTAACCTTTCAAGAGCATCAATTTGTGTCATTTCATCAAAGGGTTTATCTAGATGCACCAATTTCCTAAGTTGATCCCTGCAAAACTTCTTCACTGAGTGGTTTCTGCCCCTGAAACTAGGCCCATTTAAAAATTCACTTTTTATCCTACCCTGTTCAGTCCCAGACCAAAACTTATTTAAGGAACTCTTCTTAAAATCATCAAATGTTTTCCACTCATCAAAATCTTGGTTTGCCCAAGACAAAGCTTCCCCCTCCAGAAATTTTTTGACAAATTTAATCTTTATATTATCAGACACACCAGGAACAAGATTGTGAGAGCAGTGTTGTAAGAAGTCTACAGGGTGTAAATTACCACAAAGAAAACTTTTTACAGATAAATTACTCCACTCACTTCCACCATTCATACATAGATTTTTAGTCACAAAATTATCTTGCATTTCAGTAAATCTCTTGCCTATCACACTTAAGTTACCTGTTACAGACTCTTGTACTTTATTTAATTTAGCATCTAAGGAATTAACTTTTGATTCTGTATCTAAACTTAATTTGTCTGCCCTCTCCTCCACAGTTCTTTGAGCTGAGGTTAACCTTTCAATGTCTTTCACTTGACTAACTGTGGCCAATTTATTTTCTAAGATTGCAACTTATTTTCTACAGCCTGAATTTTGAAGTTCACACCCTCCAAACTTTCTCCTAATTGAATTTTCAAATTTGAGATCTCTTCTTTCAGTAAATCATCATTGCTTTTCATTTTTGCTTCCAGCAATCCACTAGTTAAGTTTAATTTTGCTTCTATCAATTCACTGGATGCATTTATTTTTGATTCTAGGAATTCACTATTTGAATTCGTTGCCATTGTTAATTCAGACTGCATTTGTCCCATTCTGGCAAACAGTAACCTTACCCTGTCCTGTTGATCCGGTTTTGTTTCGGTTTGTGTCATCTGGATTGTCACTTACACCACACACATTCGAAGCTAACATTTCTCCCACTTCCTTTTTAATTTCTTCTGATAGCGTCATTATGACACAACATGTTTAGACACAGTCATGACGAAAAGTTTAAAACAAAGAAGAATAGTACTTATCTTTTCACACCAAGACGTTGATCACAGGTCCACCTCTCAGATAAGCTAGTACTTCGTTGGCTCTCACACTAGGCTACTTTTACTTGTACAGGAAACATGTACAGTGTTATTCATGTTTTATGAATTATGAAGTTTATACTGTCCTGCAAACAATGCACAATTAGTCTTGTCGCACTTAACTGTAAAATCCCAGATGAGCCCCCAAGTTTAACAGACCTCTTCCTTCCTAAATTTTCACAGTCTATAAGTTGTCCTGCACCTTTGTCTGCATGGTGACTTTAGAACCTACAGCAGCTTTGAATTTATAGTTAAGAGGTTGTTAACAAGTACGAACAGTGTTGGTACTTAGCTATTACGATGATAGCTGCATTATTGTCTTCATAGTATATCCTGGCCTCGTTAAGTTTAGGAGTGATTCCACTGAGAGATTCCTACGGTTTTCTTTATGTTAGGATGAGACTAACTGGTTTGTATGGTAACATGGCATTTTCTTTTTAGAGAAAAAGAGTTATTTTAGTTTATGCACATCACATATTTAGTAAATCTTCTCACGTTTAACACTTTTACACCAATACAAAATGAAAGATTTTCTTCCACCACATCTGTATCACAAGGTTTGTGTGAGCAGTTTCCAGCAGGCTCATGCGCATGTGCAGAGCTGGATTCGCATATGAGCAGTGCATTCCTCCCACTTCTGGCTACTTGAAGCATGGCTGTTTGGTGTACGAGAAATACCAGCAAGTAGCAGATGCTACCCGTAAAAATTTTTCCAGCGTGCCCAAGCTGCCAGGTTTGCGCATGCACAGAGCAAGCTGTTATAAGTGGGATGGGGGTACTTCCCCACGTGACCCCTGTATGTGTTTCAAGCTGAGTTATAAGTGGGGTGGGGGTCCTTCCCCACGTGACCCCTGTATATGTTTCATGTCTTCGTAATATTGCTGGTCTCGTCGTTTACATCTCCCATGTCAAATGAAATCAAAACAAATTTCTGTGGCCGGGAGCCATCAACTGAAATAATATACATTCTCATAACCATGAAAGACCAAAATAAGTTAGTAATTTCAACTTTCTTATTTTATATTATTTCCACGTTATTAACAATCAACCATTAATGTCTTAATTAAGCTATTTCTGTCTGTTTTATAGAGAAATTTGCTTCTATTATTTTTTTTCTGCTGAGGCAGTTAGTTTATTTGAAAGAAAGTGTTTCATTCCGCACTATTATTAGCTACTTTCAACTTCTTTCAATTTCAAGTGCAAATTTTCATTTTCTGGGACGAATGACATTATACCATAATAAAGTACCAAACATGAGAATACAGTACTGGACCACCAAGAAAATTGGTATCATGAAAACCACATGAAAAGCTGAATATCAGGTACTTCAGAGTGCATCTGGACATCGAAATGTGCAATTAGAGTGGCATGAAGCATTTTAGTATGGTTTACGAAATTCTGATGCTGCAGGCCTAGTCTTTGATGTCATGTTCCTTTTATGACACTGTAAGATCTCTTAATGCTATATATGTACGAACATACGCAAACATTTACTTGAAGCTGACTAAGTAGACAAATTTGGTCAGTAGTTTTGAACTAAATATTTTGTTTCAAATATAATGACATCTGTAGCAGAATTTTATAAATCTGCCTTCTGTGAAAGTGTTTTTCAAAAACAAGGCACTTGTCTAGTACTTCCTCTAGGCCTGAAGTTATTTCTTAATTTGTGTTTACGTCTTAAATTTACAGAATGCCATTCATTGCTAAATTATAGACTGGCAGCATACCGTGTTTTATTGTTTTAATACCCCACATATTAATACCCCCAATATTTTTTCCTAGAGTAGAATATAAACTATCAGTTGTACAGTTTCTTTGCCTCACAGACAATCTTGTTAATTTTTTACACATTTTGAAATAGTCATGAAATTTATTGTCCTTTATTCCGGTATAAGCTACATAAGAAACTTTTTTTTTTTTTCAAGAAACTTGTATTCCATCCTACTAGCTTTTTGCAGTGCTGTGTACATGTAAACCTGTTCGAAATGCTACATAACAATATTGCAGAGTACGAACTAAAAAAAAAAAAAAAAAAATGTATCTATCAAAGTCACCCCTTAGCAAAACGTTATGGTAATTCGATCTGTGGAGTATAATTTTGAAATGATATTTTGCTAAGTACTGTTTCCTTATTTGCATCCTTTATCTGGGTGGGATATGATAAAACAACTGCTCTAAGTACAACACTGGATGTCCTCTCAACAACATGCCGTAGGGCTGCACATGGTCATGTGATGCCCCACCACGCACGAAATTCCACCACAAATGCGACGAAAAGCATATGAGCAGAGCAAGCACCAAGCACGGGCTGCCTACATCATTGTTGCTGCACACACAGTCCAGTCTGTTGTCTGGCGCTGTCTGGTAACTGCTCAAATGAACCTACAACCTCACCCAACTGACGCTAGTGATTAAAGACTGCGAAACTTGTGTTCCAAAGATCCACTTCCTCCCCGCATGACCAAAGTTAACAGCCTCTTTGAGTTGTTAAACGCAAAGTCAAAGACAATATTTACATAAAATATTACATGTAAGGAAATTACAGAAATAAATGATTTTAAGTTCTGTTATTGGAGGGAGGGAGAGTATTTATTAAATCCGTACCGCAGGGACTTCTGCTCATCAGTGGTAGATGCCAATACATTTTCTGTTTAATGAACTCTCCAATTCCATTTATTTATTTTTTGTCATCTTAATTTTCTCATTTTGGGATTATTGTGTTCATTGGAGATATGGATTTGAAATTTCTTTTCCTATTTCATTTTTTATGTATATTTTCGAATTCCATTTCTTTCAATGGTTGACTTTTAAGAACGGTGATTATCCTACAACATACAAAATGTTTGTCTCATCAGTAAGTGGCAGATATTTATGTATTTTAGCGTTACTGAATCACCAAAATTCATTATAAAATTACTTTTAAGAATAAATAATTGTTTTGTTTCTATAAAAATAGTTTATGTCCTAAATATCAATTTCTTTACAAATGTTAACATAGGTGTAAAAAAACAGATCACTGACACTTTGATTTAATGAGTGGTGATAATTTCATTTCATGGAGTGTAGGAAGATTTTGCAGAATTGTAGTGGTGAACTGATGTGGGAAGTAAGTACTGGGACATCCCTTTAATGTAAGATGAAGTGAAATTTTATCTTGCCTGTTGAAAGTGATGTAAACTATATGTAATATAAGTGTCAGCCTTTGTGAGGTCTCATTTTTGTGGAAAAATACAAATTCATTGGTCATGAAGCCAGTTATTATTTTGAAAGTGACCTTTATATCCAGTCTGTTATGCCAATAATAAGAAGTAGACGCACAGTCATCATGAAGTGGAAAATATACTAATAGAAATCTGAACCAACTAACATCGTTTTGGTAATATGTAAAACATGGGAAACAAGAAGAATGATTCTCCTATATATTTAAAGTCAAAGAGCTGAGACATGAATTTTATAAAATATTCTGGATGAATATTTCCTTTTTTTTTTTTTTCAAAGTAATGTAACAATTAGATCTGGAACATATTCTACAGGAGCATCTTGTGACATTTACTGGTTAACATTTATCTGTCTGGTTAATCAGCTGAAGAAATGATACTGTCAAACTTAAAACTTTCATAATTTTACGATCTTCATATTTTTTGAACTGATAGTTTTGGGCTGATTAGAGTTGTACTCGAGTGGGAGATACAAAGTTTTTGATTTATTTTTTGAAAATGCAGGCATTTGAAATGTTTTGACAAACATGTTGTTTGGAGATGTATAAAACAAATATAAAATTATTATCATAATGCTTCATTATCCTTTTCAATTAAAGTATTGTCTTGAACAATAAACGGTATCTCTGTGAAAAGCTCTCTAGTTTCTTACCTTAATTGGATTATCTTTTTGACTAACACTTTCAATGAAATCAGGATAAATGCAGTGCCCTTTCAAAAAGGCATGTGTTGTAAGGATGCAGTTATCAGCAGTTGCAACTACACACAGGTGAGTCCTAATTTCAAACTCGTCTTGAAATGTTATGACTGTCTTCAGTGAAACAGGTTTTTCACTTCTAAATGATACAGTAGGCCAAATGTATCCCACTCCTTTCTCAATTTCAACCTGAAAGTAAACATTCCAACAGTAAGTACTGAGACTAAAACTGATAAAATTCAGTATTAATGTTCAATTTCTTGGAAGAACTAGTTTCTACTTAATTGCCAAGTGCGTGTGGCTACAGATTTGTTAGATAAAATCTGTAGAAAATATTGATAGTGTACAGTGAAATGACTGTTTAGAAATACCTACAATTATTTTAATGGTGGATGAGAAATTCAAGAGAATTTACTATTTTAACATAAGGAACAGATATGCTGATTTATTGTTGGGTTTCAGCTTATTCATACATAACGTATACATTAAGAAGTGGAAGAAGCCCTTAAAAAATTATTCTGTGCATTACGTAACAATAAATTTGTCATTATACTTTTCATTCGCATCATCTACATGTGACCTAGTAAAACAGAAGAGAAGGCGACACTTTGAAAAAAACTGCAGCATCCTCAGTTTAAGTAAATAGGTGGCATTTATCTTCACTTGGTAGTATAATATTTACCCACATAAATTGGTAACTTTCAAATAAAATAGTTACCTTGACCTACAGGATAAAACAAAATTCTCTTTACAGTCTTTTTGGACAGATGACTTAGACAAAAGAAGAAAAAAATTTCTTATAAACACTGGGCAGTAAAATGCATACCTTACAAGCTATGAGCACTTGCTATCTTCAAGGCTGTGAAAAACATTTCTTCTACTCCAAGCTCTTTGCTCTTTGTGTTTTTAAAGGAGTTTGTATAAACTGAAGCAAGAAAACATATCTGTTAACTATGTGCTCTAAAATACATACTTTAACTGCTATGAGCACCTGCTCATCTTCACTAGAAACCCATCTCCTCTATTGAACAAATGCTCATTCCTCGTAAGGTATTGTAAAGGGACATCCTCCTGTAGCATTACTTTTCCTCAACAGTAGTTGTCGATACCAGAAATATTTTTCAAATTTTGGACAGGTCAATCAATATCATCACAACTATTCATTTATTCCCCATGAACCATGGACCTTGCCGTTGGTGGGGAGGCTTGCGTGCCTCAGCGATACAGATGGCCATACCGTAGGTGCAACCACAATGGAGGGGTATCTGTTGAGAGGCCAGACAAACGTATAGTTCCTGAAGAGGGGCAGCAGCCTTTTCAGTAGTTGCAGGGGCAACAGTCTGGATGATTAACTCATCTGGCCTTGTAACATTAACCAAAACGACCATGCTGTGCTGGTATGCGAACGGCTGAAAGCAAGGGGAAACTACAACTGTAATTTTTCCCAAGGACATGCAGCATTACTGTATGGTTAAATGATGATGGCATCCTCTTGGGTAAAATGTTCCGGAGGTAAAATAGTCCCCCATTTGGATCTCCAGGCGGGGACTACTCAAGAGGACGTTATTATCAGGATAAAGAAAACTGGCGTTCTACGGATCGGAACGTGGAATGTCAGATCCCTTACTTGGGCAGGTAGGTTAGAAAATTTAAAAAGGGAAATGGACAGGTTAAATTTAGATATAGTGGGAATTAGTGAAGGTCTGTGGCAGGAAGAACAAGACTTCTGGTCAGGTAAATACAGGGTTAAAAATACAAAATCAAATAGAGGTAATGCAAGAGTAGGTTTAATAATGAATTAAAAAAAGAGGAGTGTGGGTAACGTACTACAAACGGCATAGTGAACATATTATTGTGGCCAAGATAGACACGAAGCCCATGCCTACTACAGTAGTACAAGTTTATATGCCAACTAGCTCTGCAGATGATGAAGAAATTGAAGAAATGTATGATGAGATAAAAGAAATTATTCAGGTAGTGAAGGGAGACGAAAATTTAATAGTCATGGGTGACTGGAATTCGAGAGTAGGAAAAGGGAGAGACGGAAACATAATAGGTGAATATGATTGAGGGTAAAAAACGAAAGAGGAAGCCGCCTGGTAGAATTTTGCACAGAGCACAACTTAATCATAGCTAACACTTAGTTCAAGAATCATAAAAGAAGGTTGCATACATGGAAGAAGCCTGGAGATATTGACAGGTTTCAGGTAGATTACATAATGGTAAGACAGATATTTAGAAACCAGGTTTTAAATTGTAAGACATTTCCAGGGGCAGATGTGGACTCTGACCACAATCTATTGGTTATGACCTGTAGATTAAAACTGAAGTAATTTGCAAAAAGGTGGGAATTTAAGGAGATGGGACCTGGATAAACTGAAAGAACCAGAGGTTGTACAGAGTTTCAGGGAGAGCATAAGGGAACAATTGACAGGAATGGGGGAAAGAAGTACAGTAGAAGAAGAATGGGTAGCTCTGAGGGCTAGGAGAACTCCTTGGGTAATAGAAGAAATATTGAACTTAATTGATAAAAGGAGAAAATATAAAAATGCAGTAAATGAAGCAGGCAAAAAGGAATACAGACGTCTCAAAAATGAGATCGACAGGAAGTGCAAAATGGCTAAGCAGGGATGGCTAGAAGACAAATGTAAGGATGTAGATGCTTATCTCACTAGGGGTAAGATAGATACTGCCTACAGGAAAATTAAAGAGACCTTTGGGGAAAAGAGAACCACTTGTATGAATATCAAGAGCTCAGAAGGAAACCCAGTTCTAAGCAAAGAAGGGAAAGCAGAGAGGTGGAGGAGTATATAGAGCATCTATACAAGGGTGCTGTACTTAAGGACAATATTATGGAAATATAAGAGGATGTAGATGAAGATGAAATGGGAGATACGATACTGCATGAAAAGTTTGACTGAGCACTGAAAGACCTGAGTCGAAACAAGGCCCCAAGGGTAGACAACATTCCATTAGAACTACTGATGGCCTTGGGAGAGCCAGTCCTGACAAAACTCTACCAACTGGTGAGCGAGATGTAAGACAGGCGAAATACCCTCAGACTTCAAGAAGAATATAATAATTCCAATCCCAAAGAAAGCAGGTGTTGACAGATGTGAAAATTACCGAACTATCTGTTTAATAAGTCACAGCTGCAAAGTACTAACGCGAATTCTTTACAGACGTATGGAAAAACTGGTAGAAGCCGACTTCGGGGCAGATCAGTTTGGATTCCGTAGAAATATTGGAACACGTGAGGCAATACTGACCTTACGACTTATCTTTGAAGATAGATTAAGGAAAGGCAAACCTATGTTTCTAGCATTTGTAGACTTAGAGAAAGCTTTTGAAAATGTTGACTGGAATACTCTCTTTCAAATTCTAAAGGTGGCAGGGGTAAAATGCAGTGAGCGAAAGGCTATTTCCATTTTGTACAGAAACCAGATGGCAGTTATATGAGTCGAGGGGCATGAAAGGGAAGCAGTGGTTGGGAAGGGAATGAGACAGCATTGTAGCCTCTCCCTGATGCTATTCAATCTGTATATTGAGCAAGCAGTAAAGGAAACAAATGAAAATTTTGGAGTAGGAATTAAAATCCATGGAGAAGAAATAAAAACTTTGAGGTTTGCCGATGACATTGTAATTCTATCAGAGACAGCAAAGGACTTGGAAGAGCATTTGAACGGAATGGACAGTGTCTTGAAAGGAGGATATAAGATGAACATCTACAAAAGCAAAACGAGGATAATGGAATGTGGTCGAATTAAGTCAGGTGATGCTGAGGGAGTTAGATTAGGAAATGAGACACTTAAAGTAGTAAAGGAGTTTTGCTATTTGGGGAGCAAAATAACTGATGATGGTCAAAGTAGAGAGGATATAAAATGTAGACTGGCATTGGCAAGGAAAGTGTTTTTGAAGAAGAGAAATTTGTTAACATCGAGTGTAGATTTAAGTGTCAGGAAGTCATTTCTGAAAGTATTTGTATGGAGTGTATCCATGTATGGAAGTGAAACATGGACGATAAATAGTTTGGACAAGAAGAGAATAGAAGCTTTCGAAATGTGGTGCTACAGAAGAATGCTGAAGATTAGATGGGTAGATCGCATAACTAATGATGAAGTATTGAATAGAATTGGGGAAAAGAGGAGTTTGTGGCACTACTTGACAAAAAGGAGGGACTGGTTGGTAGGACATGTGTTGAGGAATCAAGGGATCACAAATTTAGCATTGGAGGGCAGCGTGAAGGGTAAAAATCGTAGAGGGAGACCAAGAGTTGAATACAGTAAGCAGATTCAGAAGGATGTGAGTTGCAGTAAGTACTGGGAGATGAAGAAGCCTGCACAGGATAGGGTAGCATGGAGAGCTGCATCAAACCAGTCTCGGGACTGAGGACCACAACAAAAACAACATTCATTTAAAAAATTCATATAATTTTATACACAATATGTTATATTTCAAGCTAAATTTATGAAAAGGAATTACTTTATTTTCATTGTTACAATTGATATGTAGTAGCTCTGAATGTACAGTTAAAATTTTTTTTTAGAAACATCTGAGAATTACAAACTATTTGGCACATTAGAAATTTCTATTATTAATTACGCAATCTAGTATTGTTTATTATGATTATTTCTGGATTCATTTATAAAATAATAATCTAAAATCTAAATTTATTTGTCAATAAAAACTGTAAACCCTTTGGAATACTATTATTACCAGCGTGATGTAGTAGTAGGCATGCCTCGGATGTGATCAGACTAATTTGGTATTTTGGACAAACAATGTAATTTGTTGTTGTTGCTGTGGTCTTTATTCCAGAGGCTGGTTTGTTGCAGCCCTACATGCTATTCTATCCTGCGCAAGCTTCTTCATCTCCATGTAACCCACATCCTTCTGAATCTGATTTTTGTATTTGTCTCTTGATCTCCCTCTATGATTTTTACCTTCCATACTGCCTTCCAATACTAAATTGGCGATCCCTTAATGCTTCATAACATGTCCTACTAACTAATCCCTTCTTCTAGTCAAGTTGTGCCACAAATTCCTCTTCTCCCCAGTTCTATTCAGTACCGCCTCATTACTTACATGATCTACCCATCTGATCTTCACCTTTTATTTGTAGCACCACATTTCAAAAGCTTTTATTCTCATCTTATGTTCTAATGGAATGTTGTCTACTTCCAGGACCTTGTTTAAACTAAGGGATTTCAGTTTTCTGTCAAATTCATCATGCAGTATCATACACTATGTGACCAAAAGTATCCGGTCACCTGGCCAAAAATGACTTACAAGTTTGTGGCACCCTCCATTGGTAATGTTGGGATTCAGTATGGCGTTGGCCCACCCTCGGCCTTGATGACAACTTCCACTCTTGCAGGCATATGTTTAATCATGTGCTGGAAGGTTTCTTGAGGTATGACAGCCCATTCTCCATGGACTGCTGCACTGAGGGGAGGTATCGATGTCAGTTGGTGAGGCCTGGTACGAAGTTGGCATCCCAAAACAACCCAAAGATGTTCTACAGGATTCATGTCAGGACTCTGTGCAGGCCAGCCCATTACAGGGATGTTATTGTCGTGCAACCATTCCGCCATAGGCTGTGCATTACAATAAGGTGTTTGATCGTGTTGAAAAATGTAGTTGCCATCCCCGAATTGCTCTTCAACAGTGGAAGCAAGAAGGTGCTTAAAACATCAATGTAGGCCTGTGCTGTGATAGTGTCATGCAAAACAAGGGATGCAAGCCTCCTTTATGAAAAACATGACCACACCACAACACCACTGCATGATGCATAAGGTGCAGTAGTCAAAAAACAATTCTAGTGTCTGCACCAACATAGTTTATATTGAGTAATATTTATTTGAAGAAGCTACTTAAACAGTAGCAAGAAAGTAGGAAAAATTCCTACTTCCATTTTTCAATCACTGTTTCATTGCCTGGGTAGGCTGGCTACTGTTAGTACATATTTTAAACCACTATATGAACTTGGAACTGAGTTTTCCAAGTTTCAGTATAATACTATTCATGCTGCATTTCTTTCTAACTGCTGGGTAAGATCTTAGGAAAAGAATTGAATAGTCTGATTTACTTTTCCATTAGACATAACACATGGTCAAATCATGTAGGAAGCATAACTCTATTAATTAGCTTTTCCTATTAAGAGAACTATCCTCCTATAGTGTATTTTACTTGGAAACTAAACTAAATGTAGTAAGAGGGTTGCATGTGTGAACATAGAGATTGGGTTTTCTGTTATTTAGGCAAAAGCATACTAAATTACAATAGTAGCAGTATGGTTATATGTCCTAATTATACGAATATGGACAGCACTTTGAAAGAGTTTTGTAAGTACCAACTTAAAAAACTAGCACACCTTGACAAACAATTTGATAAAATGACCTTGACTGATACACTTAAAAGGAGATTACCTGAAACACTGCAGTGGTATTTAATACATGGAACTGACAATTGTTGAACAGTTTTAAGATAAGTTGACAGGCTGTACAGGGCAGTAGAATGAAGTATGTACCATAATAATCACAATGACAGAAATAACAATGGGAGTAGTTACAGAAACAGAGATAGTGGTAGCTTCTGTCAGGATCAAAGTGTCAACAGAGAGAGAAAGTTTGAACATCAGCAGGATAGGAATAATGGGGATAACCATGGGCATTTTAATAGAAGAAACAATCACAGAACTAACTTCTCATGAAACGGCGGTTCACCTCAATGAAGGTCCACAGTTTTGGGGTGAAGAAACATAACAAGCACAGAATCCCAAGTTACACTTGGAATTAGACAGTAATAACAGTGTTAATTATATGGCACATGAATCTGAAATTGAACAGAAGGAATATCAGATTTCTTATTTATATTTTGATCAGAACTTTTGGGATACTACCTTTAATTATGGTGGTGTAAGTGCTAATCACTAACCAGAATGTGACAGTAGTGGGAATTTTGATGTAGTGTATACTAATGATTTAATCTCTTGGTCAGGAAACACCATTACTGATGTAGGTAACTCAGGTGATGACTGTATTTTATCTGAGCTAGGTAGTATTTTTTATGTAGATGTGAATGAGAGCTATCAAATAGCTGAGGTTGGTAAGTCTTGGTGGCTTATTGCAAATTCATGTAGGTGAGGTAAGTGACTTTGACAGTGATGAACCTTGTATTGTTAGTGATGCTGTTGATGAAGTAATTTTGGAGCAATATGACAATGATGAGTATTAGGTATTTGTGAAGTTCAATAATAATGAAATGTCAGAGCTACGTGTGAATGATATTGACAATACAGATGCGGTAAGTGATGTATGTGATGTTTTAAATGAGGGTCATGGAATAGGTGGGAATTTAATGTCTGCTTGTGTCTGTGTATGTGTGGATGGATATGTGTGTGTGTGCGAGTGTATACCTGTCCTTTTTTCCCCCTAAGGTAAGTCTTTCCGCTCCCGAGACTGGAATGACTCCTTACCCTCTCCCTTAAAACCCACATCCTTTTGTCTTTGCCTCTCCTTCCCAAAGATGATGAGACTTACCAAACAAAAGTGCTGGCAGGTCGATAGACACACAAACAAACACAAACATACACACAAAATTCTAACTTTCGCAACCAACGGTTGCTTCGTCAGGAAAGAGGGAAGGAGAGGGAAAGATGAAAGGATGTGGGTTTTAAGGGAGAGGGTAAGGAGTCATTCCAATCCCGGGAGTGGAAAGGCTTACCTTAGGGGGAAAAAAGGACGGGTATATACTTGCACACACACATATCCATCCGCACATACACAGACACAAGCAGACATTTGTAAAGGCAAAGGGTTTGGGCAGAGATGTCAGTCGAGGCGGAAGTAAAGATGCAAAGATGTTGTTGAAAGACAGGTGAGGTATAAGCGGCGGCAACTTGAAATTAGTGGAGGTTGATGCCTGGCGGATAACGAGAAGAGAGGATATACTGAAGGGCAAGTTCCCATCTCCGGAGTTCTGACAGGTTGGTGTTAGTGGGAAGTATCCAGATAACCTGGACGGTGTAACACTGTGCCAAGATGTGCTGGCCATGCACCAAGGCATGTTTAGCCGCAGGGTGATCCTAATTCTCAATAATCACTGTCTGCCTGTGTCCATTCATGTGAATGGACAGTTTGTTTCTGGTCATTCCCACATAGAAAGCTTCACAGTGTAGGCAGGTTAGTTGGTAAATCACGTGGGTGCTTTCACAAGTGGCTCTGCCTTTGATCGTGTACACCTTCCGGGTTACAGGACTGGAGTAGGTGGTGGTGGGAGGGTGCATGGGACAGGTTTTACACCGGGGGCGGTTACAAGGGTAGGAGCCAGAGGGTAGGGAAGCTGGTTTTGGGGATTTCATAGGGATGAACTAAGAGGTTACAAAGGTTAGGTCGATGGTGGAAAGACACTTTTGGTGGAGTGGGGAGGATTTCATGAAGGATGGATCTCATTTCAGGGCAGGATTTGAGGAAGTCGTATCCCTGCTGGAGAACCACAGTCCCGGAAAGTATCCTGTCACAAGTGGGGCACTTTTGTGGTTCTTCTGTGGGAGGTTCTGGGTTTGAGGGGATGAAGAAGTGGCTCTGTTTATTTGCTTCTGTACCAGGTTGGGAGGGTAGTTGCAGGATGCGAAAGCTGTTTTCAGGTTGTTGGTGTAATGGTTCTGGGATTCGGGACTGGAGCAGATTCGTTTGCCATGAAGATCTAGGCTGTAGGGAAGGGACCGTATGATGTGCAATGGGTGTCAGCTGTCATAATGGAGGTACTGTTGCTTGTTGGTGGGTTTGATGTGGACGGATGTGTGAAGCTGGCCATTGGACAGATGGAGGTCAACGTCAAGGAAAGTGGCATGGGATTTGGAGTAGGACCAGGTGGATCTGATGGAACCAAAGGAGTTGAGGTTGGAGAGGAAATTCTGGAGTTCTTCTTCACTGTGAGTCCAGATCATGAAGATGTCATCAATAAATCTGTACCAAACTTTGGGTTGGCAGGCCTGGGTAACCAAGAAGGCTTCCTCTAAGCGACCCATGAATAGGTTGGCGTACGAAGGGGCCATCCTGGTACCCATGGCTGTTCCCCTTAATTGTTGGTATGCCTGGTCTTCAAAAGTGAAGAAGTTGTGGGTCAGGATGAAGCTGGCTAAGGTAATGAGGAAAGAGGTTTTAGGTAGGGTGGCAGGTGATCGGCGTGAAAGGAAGTGCTCCATTGCAGCGAGGCCCTGGACGTGTGGAATATTTGTGTATAAAGAAGTGGCATCAATGGTTACAAGGATGGTTTCCGGGGGTAACAGACTGGGTGAGGATTCCAGGCATTTGAGAAAGTAGTTGGTGTCTTTAATGAAGGATGGGAGACTGCATGTAATGGGTTGAAGGTGTTGATCTACAAAAGCAGAAATACGTTCTGTGGGGGCTTGGTAACCAGCTACATGGGACGGCCGGGATGATTGGGTTTGTGAATTTTAGGAAGAAGGTAGAAGGTAGGGGTGCGGGGTGTCGGTGGGGTCAGGAGGTTGATGGAGTCAGGTGAAAGGTTTTGTAGGGGGCCTAAGGTTCTGAGGATTCCTTGAAGCTCCGCCTGGACATCAGGAATGGGATTACATTGGCAAACTTTGTATGTGGTGTTGTCTGATAGCTGACACAGTCCCTCAGCCACATAGTCCCGACGATCAAGTACCACGGTCGTGGAACCCTTGTCTGCTGGAAGAATGATGATGGAACGGTCAGCCTACAGATCACGGATAGCTTGGGCTTCAGCAGTGGTGATGTTGGGAGTAGGATTAAGGTTTTTTAAAGAAGGATTGAGAGGCAAGGCTGGAAGTGAGAAATTCCTGGAAGGTTTGGAGAGGGTGATTTTGAGGAAGAGGAGGTGGGTCCCGCTGTGACGGAGGACGGAACTGTTCCACGCAGGGTTCAATTTGGATAGTGTCTTGGGGAGTTGGATCATTAGGAGTAGGATTAGGATCATTTTTCTTCGTGGCAAAGTGATATTTCCGGCAGAGAGTACGAGTGTAGGACAGTAAATCTTTGACGAGGGCTGTTTGGTTGAATCTGGGAATGGGGCTGAAGGTGAGGCCTTTGGATAGGACAGAGGTTTCGGATTGGGAGAGAAGTTTGGAGGAAAGGGTAACTACTGAATTAGGGTGTTGTGGTTCCAGATTGTGTTGATTGGAATTTTGATGTTTTGGAGGGAGTGGAGCTGGAAGAGGGAGATTGAGTAGATGGGAGAGACTGGGTCTGTGTGCAATGAGAGGAGGTTGAGGTTTGCTGGAAAGGTTGTGAAGGGTGAGTGAGTTGCCTTTCCGGAGGTGGGAAACCAGGAGATTGGATAGTTTTTTAAGGTGGAGGGTGGCATGCTGTTCTAATTTGCGGTTGGCCTGTAGGAGGATGCCCTGAACAGCTGGTGTGGATGTGGGAGAGGAAAGATTGAGGACTTTTATTAAGGATAGGAGTTGACGGGTGTGTTCATTTGCTGAGTTGATGTGTAGGTGAAGGATTAGGAGGGTGAGAGCAATGGATTGTTCAGTTTGGAACTGGTATAGGGACTGATGGAAAGAAGGTTTGCAGCCAGAGATGGGAACTTTAAGTGTGAGGCCTTTGGGGGTAATTCCAAATGTCAGACAAGCCTGAGAAAATAGAATATGGGAGCATAATTTGGCTGGGGCGAAGGAATGTTTGTGGAGGGAATGTAAATAAAACTTAATGGGGTCGTTGTGGGGGTGTTGTGAGGGTGACATGGTATTAGAAGGTGGAAAGTGTAACATGAGGCTGAAATGAAAATGAAAATAAAAATAAAAATATATGGGGAGAGATAAAGGTGAACTGGAAAGTACTGGAGATCTGGTGTGAAAAAAGGCGAAAAAGTATTGGTTAAAGCTGGGCTATGTTGATCCTGTGGTGAACTTGGGTTGGTAGACAACGACATGCATAAAGGTTAAGTGGTTGTGTTGCCACCAAAACACGTTAACGGGTGGAGAAGTTCGGGAAAATTTCGAAAAAACTACGTGTAAATGTATTAAAAAGGGTGATTTTGTGGTGGCAGATTATGAAAATGAGGCTAACAATTGTCTGACGAAGAAATAATGACGTTAAATTCTGTGGGAAGCGGCTAAAAATGATCAGTGATGTGAGAAAAACGGAAATGGAAATATAGCAAAAGTTATTAGAACTATCCGAAATGGTTGTTTAATAGGTGAAAGGAACTGTTTGTGAACTAGAAACGGTGGATTTTATAGCAGCGGTAGTGTTGAAAGCGGAAAAAAATTTTTTTGGTTATGGTTTGGAAGTGGGTTACGTATTATTACGTATTACATATTATAGAGTATATATCGGCGGGATAAAATTGTATAGCAGATTGCGGTAAAAAGGAGAAGGTGAAAACAAAGTGCAACTACTGGCAAAAACAGAAAGAAAAAATAAGGCAAAAGAAAAGATTTCGAAATGCAAGAGTGACAATAACAAATGTAATTGTTGGGTTCAATTTAATGATATGAATATAACAGAGGGAAACATTCAACGTGGGAAAAATATATCTAAAAACAAAGAAGATGAGACTTACTAAATAAAAGTGCTGGCAGGTCAATAGACACACAAACAAACACAAACATAGACACAAAATTCTAGCTTTCGCAACCAATGGTTGCTTTGTCAGGAAAGAGGGAAGGAGAGGGAAAGACAAAAGGATGTGGGTTTTAAGGAGAGAGGGTAAGGAGTCATTCCAATCCTGGGAGCAGAAAGACTTACCTTAGGGGGAAAAAAGGATGGGTATACACTCGCACATACACACATATCCATCCGCACATACACTGACAGATTTGTAAAGGCAACGAATTTGGGCAGAGATGTCAGTCGAGGCGGAAGTAAAGAGGCAAAGATGTTGTTGAAAGACAGGTGAGGTATGAGCGGCAGCAACTTGAAATTAGCGGAGGTTGACGCCTGGCGGATAACGAGAAGAGAGGATATACTGAAGGGCAAGATCCCATCTCCGGAATTCTGACAGGTTGGTGTTAGTGGGAAGTATCCAGATAACCCGGACAGTGTAGCACTGTGCCAAGATGTGCTGGCCGTGCACCAAGGCATGTTTAGCCACAGGGTGATCCTCATTATCAACAAATGCCTGTGTCCATTCATGCGAATGGACAGTTTGTTGCTGGTCATTCCCACATAGAATGCGTCACAGTGTAGGCAGGTCAGTTGATAGATCACGTGGGTGCTTTAACACGTGGCTCTGACTTTGATCGTGTACACCTTCCGGGTTACAGGACTGGAGTAGGTGGTGGTGGGAGGGTGCATGGGACAGGTTTTACACCGGGGTCGGTTACAAGGGTAGGAGCCAGAAGGTAGGGAAGGTGGTTTGGGGATTTCATAGGGATGAACTAAGAGGTTACAAAGGTTAGGTGGATGGCGGAAAGACACTCTTGGTGGAGTGGGGAGGATTTCATGAAGGATGGATCTCATTTCTTTGAGGAAGTCGTATCCCTCCTGGAGAGCCACATTCAGAGTCTGATCCAGTCCCAGAAAGTATCCTGTCACAAGTGGGGCACTTTTGTGGTTCTTCTGTGGGAGGTTCTGGGTTGGAGGGGATGAAGAAGTGGCTCTGGTTATTTGCTTCTGTACCAAGTCGGGAGGGTAGTTGCGGGATGCAAAAGCTGTTTTCAGGTTGTTGGTGTAATGGTTCAGGGATTCCGAACTGGAGCAGATTCGTTTGCCACGAAGACCTAGGCTGTAGGGAAGGGACCGTTTGATGTGGAATGGGTGGCAGCTGTCATAATGGAGGTACTGTTGCTTGTTGGTGGGTTTGATGTGGACGGACGTGTGAAGCTGGCCATTGGACAGATGGAGGTCAAGCTTCTTCATCTCCCACTACCTACTGCAACCTACATCCTTCTGAATCTGTTTAGTGTATTCATCTCTTGGTCTCCATCTATGATTTTTACTCTCCACGCTGCTCTCCAATTTGTGATTCCTTGATGCCTCAGAACATATCCTACCAACCGATCCCTTCTTCTAGTCAAGATGTACCACAAACTTCTCTTCTCCCTGATCCTATTCAATACCTCCTCATTAGTTATGTGATCTACCCACCCAATCTTCAACATTCTTCTGTAGCACCATATTTCGAAAGCTTCTATTCTCTTCTTGTCGAAACTATTTATCGTCCACGTTTCACTTCCATACGTGGCAACACTCCATACCAATACTTTCAGAAATGACTTCCTGACACTTAAATCTATACTCGATGTTAAAAAGTTTCTATTCTTCAGAAACGCCTTCCTTGCCATTGCCAGTCTACATTTTATATCCTCTCTACTTCGACCATCATCAGTTATTTTACTCCCCAAATAGCAAAACTCCTTTACTACTTTAAGTGTCTCATTTCCTAATCTAATTCCCTCAGCTCACCTGACTTAATTCAACTACATTCCATTATCCTCGTTTTGCTTTAATTGATGTTTATCTTATATCCTCCTTTCAAGACACTGACCATTCCATTCACCTGCTCTTCCAAGTTCTTTGCTGTCACAGACAGAATTACAATGTCATCGGCAAACCTCAAAGCTTTTATTTTTCTCCATGAATTTTAATACCTACTCCGAATTTTTCTTTTTTTTCCTTTACTGCTTGCTCAATATACAGATTGAATAACATCGGGGAGAGGCTGCAACCCTGTCCACTCCCTTCCCAACCACTGCTTCCCTTTCATGCCCCTCGACTCTTATAACTGCCATCTGGTTTCTGTACAAATTGTAAATAGCCTTTCGCTCCTTGTATTTTACCCCTGCCACATTTAGAATTTGAAAGAGAGTATTACAGTCAACATTGTCAAAAGCTTTCTCTAAGTCTACAAATGCTAGAAATGTATGTTTGCCTTTCTTTGATCTAGTTTCTATGATAAGTTGTAGGGTCGGTATTGCCTCACGTGCTCCAATATTTCTATGGAATCCAAACTGATCTGCCCTGAGGTTGGCTTCTACCAGTTTTTCCATTCGTCTGTAAGGAATTCGCGTTAGTATTTTGCAGCTGTGACTTACTAAACTGATAAATTGGTAATTTTCACATCTGTCAACACCTGCTGTCTTTGGGATTGGAATTATTATATTCTTCTGAAGTCTGAGGGTATTTCACCTGTCCCATACATCTTGCTCACCAGATGGTAGAGTTTTGTCAGGACTGGCTCTCCCAAGGCCATCAGTAGTTCTAATGGAATGTTGTCTACTCTCGGGTCCTTGTTTCGACTCAGGTCTTTCAGTGCTCTGTCAAACTCTTCACGCAGTATCCAATCTCCCATTTCATCTTCATCTACATCCTCTTATATTTCCATAATATTGTCCTCAAGTACATCGCACTTGTATAGATGCTCTATATACTCCTTCCACCTTTCTACTTTCCCTTCTTTGCTTAGAACTGGATTTCCATCTGAACTCTTGATAGTTATACTAGTGACTCCGAAGGTCTCTTTAATTTTCCTGTAGGCAGTATCTATCTTACCCCTAGTCAGATAAGCCTCTACATCCCTATATTTGTCCTCTATCCATGCCTGCTTTGCCATTTTGTACTTTCTGTCAATCTCATTTTTGAGACATTTGTATTCCTTTTTGCCTGCTTCATTTACTACATTTTTATATTTTCTCCTATCATCAATTAAATTCAGTATATCTTCTGTTACCCAAGGATTTCTACTAGCCCTCGTCCTTTTACCTACTTGATCTTCTGCTGCCTTCACTACTTCATGCCTCAGAGCTACCCATTCTTCTTCTACTGTATTTCTTTCGCCCATTCCTGTCAATTGTTCCCTTATGCTCTCCCTGAAACTCTCTACAACCTGTGGTTCTTTCAGTTTATCCAGGTCCCATCTCCTTAAATTTGCACCTTTTTGCAAATTTCTTCAGTTTTAATCTACAGTTCATAGCCAATAGATTGTGGTCAGAGTCCACATCTGCCCCTGGAAATGTCTTACAATTTAAAACCTGGTTTCTAAATATCTGTCTTACCATTATATAACCTATCTGAAACCTGTCAGTATCTCCAGGCTTCTTCCATTTCTTCTATGTATACAACCTTCTTTTATGATTCTTGAACCAAGTGATTAAGTTGTGCTCTGTGCAAAATTCTACCAGGCGGCTTCCTCTCGTTTTTTAGCCGCAATCATATTCACCTACTACATTTCCTTCTCTCCTTTTTCATACTCTCGAATTCTAGTCACCCATGACTATTAAATTTTCGTCTCCCTTCACTACCTGAATAATTTCTTTTATCTCATCATACATTTATTCAATTCTTCATCATCTGCAGAGCTAGTTGGCATATAAACTTGTACTACTGTAGTAGGCATGGGCTTCGTGTCTATCTTGGCCACACTAATACTTTCACTGTGCTGTTTGTAGTAGCTTACCCACACTCCTCTTTTTTTATTCTTTTATTAAATCTACTCCTGCATTACTCCTATTTGATTTTGTATTTATAGCCCTGTATTCACCTGACCAGAAGTCTTGTTCCTCCTGCCACCGAACTTCACTAATTCACACTATATCTAAATTTAACCTATCCATTTCCCTTTTTAAATTTTCTAAACTACCTGCCCGATTAAGGGATCTGACATTCCACGCTCCGATCCGTAGAACGCCAGTTTTCTTTATCCTGATAATGACGTCCTCTTGAGTGGTCCCAGCCTGGAGATCCAAATGGGGGACTATTTTACCTCCGGAATATTTTACCCAAGAGGATGCCATCATCATTTAACCATACAGTAACACTGCATGCCCTCAGGAAAAATTACGACTGTAGTTTCCCCTTGCTTTCAGCAGTTCGCATACCAGCACAGCATGATTGTTTTGGTTAATGCTACAAGGCCAGATCAGTCAATCATCCAAACTGTTGCACCCTGCAACTACTGAAAAGGCTGCTGCCCCTCTTCAGGAACCATACATTTGTCTGGCCTCTCAACAGATACCTCTCTCTGTTGTTGTTGCACATACGGTACGGGTAACTGTATTGTTGAGGCACATAAGTCTCCCCACCAACGGCGAGGCCCATGGTTCATGGGTGTGTGTGTGTGTCTGTGGATGTGCGGATGGATATGTGTGTGTGTGCGAGTGTATATCTGTCCTTTTTTCCCCCAAGGTAAGTCTTTCCCCTCCCGGGAGTGGAATGACTCCTTACCCCTCTCCCTTAGAACCCACATCCTTTCATCATTCCCTCTCCTTCCCTCTTTCCTGACGAAGCAACCGTTGGTTGCAAAAGCTAGAATTTTGTGTGTATGTTTGTGTTTGTTTGTGTCTGTCGACCTGCCAGCACTTTCATTTGGTAAGTCACATCATCTTTGTTTTTATATATATTTTTCCTATGTGGAATGTCTTCCCCCATGAACCATAGACCTTGCCGTTGGTGGGGAGGCTTGCGTGCCTCAGCGATACAGATGGCCATACCGTAGGTGCAACCACAACGGAGGGGTATCTGTTGAGAGGCCAGACAAACATGTGGTTCCTGAAGAGGGGCAGCAGCCTTTTCAGTAGTTGCAGGGGCAACAGTCTGGATGATTGACTGATCTGGCCTTGTAACATTAACCAAAACGGCCTTGCTGTGCTGGTACTGCGAACGGCTGAAAGCGAGGGGAAACTACAGCCGTAATTTTCCCCGAGGACATGCAGCTTTACTGTATGATTAAATGATGATGGCGTCCTCTTGGGTAAAATATTCCGGAGGTAAAATAGTCCCCCATTCGGATCTCCGGGCGGGGACTACTCAAGAGGACGTCGTTATCAGGAGAAAGAAAACTGGCATTCTACGGATCGGAGCATGGAATGTCAGATCCCTTAATCGGGCAGGTAGGTTAGAAAATTTAAAAAGGGAAATGGATAGGTTAAAGTTAGATATAGTGGGAATTAGTGAAGTTAGGTGGCAGGAGGAACAAGACTTTTGGTCAGGTGATTACAGGGCTATAAATACAAAATCAAATAGGGGTAATGCAGGAGTAGGTTTAATAATGAATAACAAAATAGGAGTGCGGGTTAGCTACTACAAACAGCATAGTGAATGCATTATTGTGGCCAAGATAGACACAAAGCCCATGCCTACTACAGTAGTACAAGTTTATATGCCAACTAGCTCTGCAGATGATGAAGAAATTGATGAAATGTATGACGAGATAAAAGAAATTATTCAGGTAGTGAAGGGAGACAAAAATTTAATAGTCATGGGTGACTGCAATTCGTCAGTAGGAAAAGGGAGAGAAGGAAACATAGTAGGTGAATATGCATTGGGGGGAAGAAATGAAAGAGGAAGCCCCCTTGTAGAATTTTGCACAGAGCATAACTTAATCCAGGTTGTATACCTGGAAGAATCCTGGAGATACTAATAGGTATCAGATAGATTATATAATGGTAAGACAGAGATTTAGGAACCAGGTTTGAAATTGTAAGACATTTCCAGGGGCAGATGTGGATTCTGACCACAATGTATTGGTTATGAACTGCAGATTGAAACTGAAGAAGCTGCAAAAAGGTGGGAATTTAAGGAGATAGGACCTGGATAAACTGAAAGAACCAGAGGTTGTAGAGAGTTTCAGGGAGAGCATAAGGGAACAATTGACAGGAATGGGGGAAAGAAATACAGTAGAAGAAGAATGGGTAGCTCTGAGGGGTGAAGTAGTGAAGGCAGCAGAGGATCAAGAAGGTAAAAAGATGAGGGCTAATAGAAATCCTTGTGTAACAGAAGAAATATTGAATTTAATTGATGAAAGGAGAAAATATAAAAATGCAGTAAATGAAGCAGGCAAAAGGGAATACAAACGTCTCAAAAATGAGATCGACAGAAAGTGCAAAATGGCTAAGCAGGAATGGCTAGAGGACAAATGTAAGGATGTAGAGGCTTGTCTCACTAGGGGTAAGATAGATACTGCCTACAGGAAAATTAAAGAGACCTTTGGAGAGAAGAGAACCACTTGTATGAATATCAAGAGCTCAGATGGCAACCCAGTTCTAAGCAAAGAAGGGAAGGCAGAAAGGTGGAAGGAGTATATAGACGGTTTATACAAGGGCGATGTACTTGAGGACAGTATTATGGAAATGGAAGAGGATGTAGATGAAGATGAAATGGGAGATACGATACTGCATGAAGAGTTTGACAGAGCACTGAAAGACCTGAGTCGATACAAGGCCCCCGGAGTAGACAACATTCCATTAGAACTACTGATGGCCTTGGGAGAGCCAGTCCTGACAAAACTCTACCATCTGGTGAGCAAGATGTATGACACAGGCGAAATACCCTCAGACTTCAAGAAGAATATAATAATTCCAATACCAAAGAAAGCAGGTGTTGACAGGTGTGAAAATTACCGAACTATCAGTTTAATAAGTCACAGCTGCAAAATACTAACGCGAATTCTTTATAGACGAATGGAAAAACTGGTAGAAGCGGACGTCGGGGAAGATCAGTTTGGATTCCGTAGAAATGTTGGAACACGTGAGGCAATACTAACCTTACGACTTATCCTAGAAAAAAGATTAAGAAAAGGCAAACCTACGTTTCTAGCATTTGTAGACTTAGAGAAAGCTTTTGACAACGTTAACTGGAATACTCTCTTTCAAATTCTGAAGGTGGCAGGGGTAAAATACAGGGAGCGAAAGGCTATTTACAATTTGTACAGAAACCAGATGGCAGTTATAAGAGTCGAGGGGCATGAAAGGGAAGTAGTGGTTGGGAAAGGAGTGAGACAGGGTTGTAGCTTATCCCCGATGTTATTCAATCTGTATATTGAGCAAGCAGTAAAGGAAACAAAAGAAAAATTCGGAGTAGGTATTAAAATTCATGGAGAAGAAGTAAAAACTTTGAGGTTCGCCGATGACATTGTAATTCTGTCAGAGACAGCAAAGGACTTGGAAGAGCAGTTGAACGGAATGGACAGTGTCTTGAAAGGAGGATATAAGATGAACATCAACAAAAGCAAAACGAGGATAATGGAGTGTAGTCAAATTAAATCGGGTGATGCTGAAGGGATTAGATTAGGAAATGAGACACTTAAAGTAGTAAAGGAGTTTTGCTATTTAGGGAGTAAAATAACTGATGATGGTCGAAGTAGAGAGGATATAAAATGTAGACTGGCAACGGCAAGGAAATCGTTTCTGAAGAAGAAAAATTTGTTAACATCGAGTATAGATTTAAGTGTCAGGAAGTCGTTTCTGAAAGTATTTGTATGGAGTGTAGCCATGTATGGAAGTGAAACATGGATGATAACCAGTTTGGATAAGAAGAGAATAGAAGCTTTCGAAATGTGGTGCTACAGAAGAATGCTGAAGATAAGGTGGATAGATCACGTAACTATTGAGGGGGTATTGAATAGGATTGGGGAGAAGAGAAGTTTGTGGCACAACTTGACTAGAAGAAGGGATCGTTTGGTAGGACATGTTTTGAGGCATCAAGGGATCACAAATTTAGCATTGGAGGGCAGCGTGGAGGGTAAAAATCGTAGAGGGAGACCAAGAGATGAATACACTAAGCAGATTCAGAAGGATGTAGGTTGCAGTAGGTACTGGGAGATGAAGAAGCTTGCACAGGATAGAGTAGCATGGAGAGCTGCATCAAACCAGTCTCAGGACTGAAGACCACAACAACAACAACAACATGTATATATATATAACAGAGGGAAACATTCCACGTGGAAAATATATCTAAAAAGAAAGATGATGAGACTTACCAAACAAAAGCGCTGGCAGGTCGATAGACACACAAACAAACACAAATATACACACAAAATTCAAGCTTTCGCAACAAACTGTTGCCTCATCAGGAAAGAGGGGAAGGAGAGGGAAAGACGAAGATGTGACTTACCAAACGAAAGCGCTGGCACGTCGATAGACACACAAACAAACACAAACATACACACAAAATTCAAGCTTTTGCAACAAACTGTTGCCTCATCAGGAAAGAGGGAAGGAGAGGGAAAGACTTAAGGATGTGGGTTTTAGGGAGAGGGTAAGGAGTCATTCCAATCCCGGGAGCGGAAAGACTTACCTTAGGGGAAAAAAGGACGGGTATACACTCGCACTCACACACATATCCATCCACACATATACAGATACAAGCAGACAAGGTAAGGTAAGTCTTTCCGCTCCCAGGATTCGAATGACTCGATTCTCTCTCCTTTAAAACCCACATCCTTTCGTCTTTCCCTCACCTTCCCTCTTTCGTGATGAAAGACTTACCTTAGGGGGAAAAAAGGACAGGTATACACTCGCACACACACACACATATCCATCCACACATACACAGACACGAGCAGACATTTGTAAAGGCAAAGAGTTTGGGCAGAGATGTCAGTCGAGGCGGAAGTACAGAGGCAAAGATGTTGAAAGACAGGTGAGGTATGAGCGGCTGCAACTTGAAATTAGCGGAGGTTGAGGCCTGGCGGATAACGAGAGGAGAGGATATACTGAAGGGCAAGTTCCCATCTCCAGAGTTCTGACAGGTTGCTGTTAGTGGGAAGTATCCAGATACCCAGGACGGTGTAACACTGTGCCAAGATGTGCTGGCCGTGCACCAAGGCATGTTTAGCCACAGGGTGATCCTCATTACCAACAAACACTGTCTGCCTGTGTCCATTCATGCGTATGGACAGTTTCTTGCTGGTTATTCCCACATAGAAAGCTTCACAGTGTAGGCAGGTCAGTTGGTAAATCAAGTGGGTGCTTTCACACGTGGCTCTGTATTTGATCGTGTACACCTTCCGGGTTACAGGACTGGAGTAGGTGGTGGTGGGAGGTTGCATGGGACAGGTTTTACAGCGGGGGCGGTTACAAGGGTGGAGCCAGAGGGTAGGGAAAGTGGTTTGGGGATTTCATAGGGATGAACTAACAGGTTATGAAGGTTAGGTGGACGGCGGAAAGACACTCTTGGTGGAGTTGGGAGGATTTCATGAAGGATGGATCTCATTTCCGGGCAGGATTTGAGGAAGTTGTATCCCTGCTGAAGAGCCACATTCAGAGTCTGATCCAGTCCGGGAAAGTATCCTGTCACAAGTGGGGCACTTTTGGGGTTCTTCTGTGGGAGGTTCTGGGTTTGAGGGGATGAGGAAGTGGCTCTGGTTATTTGCTTCATTCCAATCCCTTCACCTTCACCTTCCTTACAATTACGTTTGTTATTGTCACTGTTGCATTTAGAAATCTTTCCTGTCATCTTATCTTCTCTTTCTTTTTTTGCAAGTAGTTTCACTTTGTATTCACCTTCTCAGGTAAGTCTTTCCACTCCTGGGATTGGAATGACTCCTTACCATCTCCCTTAAAACCCACATCCTTTCATCTTTCCCTCTCCTTCCCTCTTTCCTGATGAGGCAACAGTTTGTTGCGAAAGCTTGAATTTTGTTTTGCGTGTATGTTTGTGTTTGTTTGTGTATCTATCGACCTGCCAGCACTTTCGTTCGGTAAGTCACATCATCTTTGTTTTTATATATATATATATATATATATATATATATATATATATATATATATATATATATATATCTGCTTGTGTCTGTGTATATGCGGATGGATATGTGTGTGTGTGCGAGTGTATACCCGTCCTTTTTTCCCCCTAAGGTAAGTCTTTCCACTCCCGGGATTGGAATGACTCCTTACCCTCTCCCTTAAAACCCACTTCCTTTCATCTTTCCCTCTCCTTCCCTCTTTCCTGACGAAGCAACCGTTTGTTGCGAAAGCTAGAATTTTGTGTGTTTGTTTGTGTGTCTATCGACCTGCCAGCGCTTTTGTTTGGTAAGTCTCATCACTTTCTTTCTTTTTATATATATATATATATATATATATATATATATATATATATATATATATATATATATATATATATATATATATATAGGGAAACATTCCACGTGGGAAAAATATATCTAAAAACAAAGATGATGTGACTTACCAAACGAAAGTGCTGGCAGGTCGATATACACACAAACAAACACAAACATACACACGAAATTCAAGCTTTCACAACAAACTGTTGCTTCATCGGGAAAGAGGAAAGGAGAGGGAAAGATGAAAGGATGTGGTTTTTAAGGGAGAGGGTAAGGAGTCATTCCAATCCCGGGAGCGGAAAGACTTACCTTTGGGGAAAAAAGGACAGGTATACACTCACACACACACACATATCCATTTGCACATACACAGACACAAGCAGACAGTTTGTTGCGAAAGCTTGAATTTCGTTTGTATGTTTGTGTTTGTTTGTGTGTCTGTCGACCTGCCAGCACTTTGTATATATATATATACAACAAAGATGATGTAACTTACCAAACGAAAGTGTTGGTATGTTGATAGACACACAAATAAACACAAGCACACACACAAAATTCAAGCTTCCGCACACCTACCTTCTAACTACTTCCTAAAATTCACAAATCCAATCATCCCGGCCACCCCATTGTAGCTGGTTACCAAGCCCCACAGAATGTATCTCTGCCTATGTAGATCCCAACCTATCAGAACTCCGGAGATGGGAACTTGCCCTTCAGTATATCCTCTCTTCCCGTTACCCCCCAGGCCTCAACCTCTGCTAATTTCAATTTGCCGCCGCTCATACCTCACCTGTCTTTCAACAACATCTTTGCCTTTGTACTTCCACCTCGACTGACATCTCTGCCCAAACTCTTTGCCTTTACATATGTCTGCTTGTGTCTGTATATGAGCGGATGCAGATGTGTGTGTGTGTGCGAGTCTATACCTGTCCTTTTTCCCCCCTAAGGTAAGTCTTCCGCTCCCGGGATTCGAATGACTCGTTACCCTCTCCCTTAAAACCCACATCCTCGTCTTTCCCTCTCCTTCCCTGTTTCCTGATGAAGCAACCGTGGGTTGTGAAAGCTTGAATTTTGTGGGTGTGCTTGTGTTTATTTGTGTGTCTATCAACATACCAATGCTTTCATTTGGTAAGTTACAGCTTCTTTGTTTTTAGATATATTTTTCGCATGTGGAATGTTTACCTCTATGTGTGTGTGTGTGTGTGTGTGTGTGTGTGCAATATTTAACTTTCTGTATCATTTAATGATCTGTCGTATATCTGTACAAGATGTCACAGGACCAAAACTAAATAAATAAATAAATAAAATCAAAATTTCGACCACAAGAAATTTTCCCTGGACACAAGACTTGGAGCCAACAACAGGAGAAAATGAAGATAAGTAAAACGTTTTTCTTTTGTATATATTATATCTCTTGAAGCTTTTAAAAATAATTAAGTGACTAAGAGAATTTTAATAGTAATGTGTGGGAGTGTAAGATTACAATTGGGGGTGTCAGCCGTGATCTGATGACTGATAATGAAGTTTTGTCTGTTGCAGAAGAAGAAAGGACAATTATTTCTAAATTTTCAGTGTTTATATATATGAACTTCAATCACACAATGAAAGAAGATTCTAGAACTGCCCAAGAAAGTAAAATCAACAGTGACGAGATAATAGCAACAATGAAGGACCAGGCAAATAAAAAGAGGACTTCACAATACTTTAGCCCTAATATTTTTCCATTTTTTTTTTCTTTCATGAGTCATACTCTGGTTTATGTAGCATACTGATTCCTACTCATGGTTGAGTATATTCTTCTGGTCTTTACCCATCATTCTGAGTTATTTGAGTCAGCTCACTCATTGTACTCTTAGGCTCTGAAATTTTTCTCTTCTGTTTTGAAGAACTGGAAGGTCTGACTCTATGGATATTAACTTACAATTTGTAATTCTTGTAATTTACCTTGTCTCTGTAATTACTTCTATAATTTAGTGGTATAATGTTGTAGTTTTGACATTGTATTATTTGTTTTGTGATGGTATGTTTCACAGATCTGAAAATCTGAATACCATATCCTGATATATGTATAGATTATGGCTTGTATAGTAGACACTTTTTCTCCTCATCTTTTCTGTAATATGTTACGTACCAGATACTTTGATACATCTATATGCAATCCTGAGCAACATTTTGTTCACTGTTTGGCAAGACCTTACAGTCTGTCACAAAATATTGTAAATTCACTGTTTCCAAATTTTGTGAGGGGGACATTGTAATGCAACAACCTACTCTACCATTACCTTTGTTTTATAGAAATAACCGATACCATGTATATTATCAATTCTTGTATAGATGAACATTCTCATCTGTTTCCCTGAAAGAAATCATATGATTTTGTATATGATGTATTATATTTCAGGCTAAAATGTATAAAAAGAGATTAATTTGTTACAATCAATATGTACTATCACTTAAAAATTATGATGGTTTTAGAAATATTTGGAATTAGAAATTCTGGCATACTTTTAAAATTCATAATATTCATTGCACAATCTAACACGAATTATTAAATTTATTTCTGGATTCATTTATAGTGATGTTGCAAATGCAAATGCAGGAAACAATTCATAGAAGCTGTGTAAATGCCAGTGACACCCACAGTTTGACACAACTCATGCAACAATAACACAATAATTTACAAAACAACAGGAATTTCAGGAAAGTGTAACACAGCAATTTACAAAACAACAGGAATTTCAGCAAAGTTCAAAACAACAACATAAGGGTATAGGATAACTGTTTACACACCAAAATCAGAAATTTAATGATTACAGGGATAGTCTTAGTTGACAGTTCAGTGGGGTCAGCAAAACCATATACACTGAATTATCATACAAATTATCTGGGAAGTTGGCAGAGCTAAGTAAACAACTAAAACAAGAAATAATTACCGACATGTCCCACAATGTAAATATATTAACAGAAAAAGTATGATCCGTAGACAATTAACAGGAACAACCTGCAGGAGAGTTACAAAACCTTAGTGAAGCATATTCTCAAATTCAGGAGACACAATCCCAAGTGGACGCATTGGTAAAAAATGATGAATGCAGTCAGTGAGCTGTGATGTATGCAAAAACCTATATACAGAAGTATGAAAGTTAAGTCTAAGGGTAGACCAGTGAAGTTTAGATTCAAAATTTGCCAAAAAAACAGAGAGATAAGATATGTGCAGATCTAAAGGAAATAAGTGAAAAAGTTGAAGTTGGGATGCTGGATAAGGGCAGCACCCTTTTTGAAATGGTAGTGTCAGAGTGCAAAATTTATGTAGATACTGTAGAAGAAGCTCTAAAAGAGAAAGAATGTTAGCTTTTAACTAAAACAGTTTCAGGTTTACAGGAAGCAGAGGGAAGGTTACAAGGCAGTATTGCTAAAACTACTGACATTTCAAAACAACATTTGACAGAAAACAAACCCATGCATTTAGAGAAGTTAGATACTTTTCCTGATTACCCACAATACAGGGCTAGCCTGATGAAGGAAAATAGTGAATGTTGCAGAATGCAGCAACACTTCCTCGTAGCTGTAACAGATGAGCAAGTGCAGTTACAATGGGCTACGCCACAAGCAAACATAAACATGACAGTCATTGACAGTGCAGCACGTTTGTTAACAATACTTGCAGATGATGGCTTACTTAGGCATTGACAATTTCTAATATTTACCTCTTAAGGGAAAAGAACATACCCCTTGGTCTTTATCAGGGCATTTTGAATTGTTTACCTCGTATCCAAACTGAAGCACAGAAAATTAGATTCGTTGTTGGATACATGCAGGGTGATGTTCTGTTATGGGCTACAGACATAGTGGAATGTTGCCACTACCGTGAAGAGTTTGACAGAGCCTTTCTGGATAAATGTTGGTCTGAGGCCATACAAGAGAGGCTCAGATGTGAAGTATGGAACTTACCTTCATTCAGTAGCAAACATGGAAGCTTAAGGTTCTATTTTGAAAAATATTTAAAGAAAACAGATACTGGCCAAACCCAGTATCTCAAGCAGACATGCTGAAAACTTTACAGAGTAGTCTCCCTGTCCACATTAGGGAAAAACCTCATTACCATACCAGAACACGACACAGAATACTTTCTATCTGTACTGGACTCAATAGATTTGATATAAAAAGAGAGACTAGAACAATCCAAGCTTGTTAATATGCAGATAGCACCACAGAGATTTATGGACCAACAAGTGAGCAACAGATTCATAGTACAACACTGATGGCAACCTTACCCCACACAGACCTATAGTAACAGTAATGGTAATCACAACAGCAATGGAAAAAGCCCTACTTTCAAAGGCAGACATAAAAGAAATGGACAAAAATTTAGCAAAAACAACTACAACAGGCAAGTAGCATATAGGCAGCCTGTGCAATATGTACAGACATAAGCAACCAGCAATAATCAGCCAATTGCTTGCAAAACGCAAAACAATACCCGATAGCCAAATAACCCTCAGACAATAGAATTTGGCCAGAAAAGTAACTCACATATGCCAAATAACTTGCAAATGCAAAGAGAATTTGAGTCGAGAGCCTCATAGGATACTATTTGGCATAATCAAACAGAAAAAGTCCTTACAGTGGAAGTTACATCTAACTCAGTGACCAATGCCAGTGTGACACCAGAAAACTGGGACTGGTCATGATAGGCACTCATTCTGTGACCTTGGAGGAGAGTGGGGCCACAAGTTTGATTGGCACTTGCTTTATCAGATACGATCATGGTGGTGATGTGAAAAATGATCTGTATCAAGGTTAATGACAGTAGACAGAAAAACTTGACAGAAAGCAAGGTACAAGGTATTATTAAAGCACAAATATTTGACCTTGAGGTACCCATTGAGCTTGACACAGCTGCTATGACCAATTTTATGTCACAGGGATTCTTTCAAGAACTGAAGAAATGTAGGCGTATACCCACACTGCTAGTGCAAAATTTCAAGGTACAAACTGCCACTGGTCAGAAATCGAACAGAGTCAAAACACAAGCCTTAACTCCCATACAATCAGGACAGTTTTCCGAACAATGCAATTTTTTAACAGTAGAGAAATTAATAGTTGATTATTTAATTAGTAGGGATACATTTAGGACATACCAAGTCCAAACCGAGATATTAAAAGGCCAATGTCATTTCACTGTAAGTAACCAATTATTTGTTATAGCTCTAATCAGGCGATGTACTAATAGATGTAAAACTGAAGTTACAAACCGCTTTGAAGTTCAATTGGTAAATCTCACAGTTATGTTTGTCAACACATACAGTAATGAACAGTTGGCAGCTGAAGAAGTAAACATTGATACAATAAGCACAAAGACAAGAGAATCAAAGTTCTTGTCTCAAGGACAACAAATGGAACTTAGGGAACTGATACTGGCTTATATAGTCTGCCCACGGTAGCTGAGTGGTCAGCATGACAGACTGTCAATCCTAAGGGCCGGGGTTCGATTCCCGGCTGGGTCAGAGATTTTCTCTGCTCAGGGACTGGGTGTTGTGTTGTCCTAATCATCATCATTTCATCCCCATCGATGCGCAAGTCACCGAAGTGGCGTCAAATCGAAAGACTTGCACCAGGCGAGTGGTCTACCCGACGGGAGGCCCTTGTCACACGACATTTCATTTCATTGGCTTATATACATATCATTTAAAAAAAGACCAGGTATCATTAAGGATTTTGTGTACAGAATGGAAGTTTATCTTCACAGAACTCTTTGTTTTACCTCATACCCCATACCATGTACAAAAAGGGAATCAGTAAGAAGAGATTAACACGAGGCTTGAATGGGGCATAATACAACCATCATTTTCCCTTTATTGTAGTCCTGCTTTGGCCATGAGTAAGCCAGATGGCAAGGTGCACTTGGTCCTTGATGCATGTAACATTAATAAGATTATTGTAACAGTCTGAACACATCCAGACAATTTAGAGGAACAGCTTATCAAATTCCATGACGTTAAATTTCTTACTATAATCAATGTCTGGTCCTCATGTTGGCAAATAAAACTACATGAAGGAAGTCAGAAGTATACCACCTTTGTATGTGGGGGCAGGAGCTTTGAATTTCAAGTACTACCATTTGGATTGAATGTAAGTGCAGGTGTACTTATCTCTGCACTGGACAGAGTGCTAGGGCCCAAACTTTTGAGTAAGGTAACAGTATATATGTGGTCAACATTTTAGTCACCACACCAACTTGGGTAGAACACCTAAGATTAATTGAACAAGCACTGAGTCACTTTTCCAAAAATAGAGTAACAGCAAATCTCAAAAAATCTAGTTTTGGACAAGAAAAGGTAAAATTTTTAGGACAAATAATCTCTTTGGAAGGCATACTGCCAGATCCTAAAAAAATTGATGACATTAGGAACTGCCCTGTTCCTCAAAACAAGAGACAATTAAATGCATACATAGGCCTAGTCTCATTTTTCAGGAACTTCATCCCTAACGAACTAATGAACAGTGATGCTTTACCCAATCTTCTTGAGAATAACAGGCCTTGGTTATGGGGCAACTAATAACGTACCAATTTTGAGATAACCAAGCAGGTCTTATTAAGTGCTAATATTTTATCTCAACCAGACATGAAGGATTTTTGTTTATGCTCCAGCACATCCTCTCAAGGTGTGGCTGCGTGCCTTTTTCAAATGGGAGAAGAAGAGGGAAATCTCATCCCTAAAGTAATTAGCTTCACCAGCTGTACTTTATCTGAAGCTGAACATTCATATTCAGTCATGGAGTTAGAGGGTTTGGCTGTAATTTGGTCCTTTAAAAAGTTTGAATATTCCCCTTGGGGTAAACACACAAAAGTATTCTGTGATCATCAGTCCCTATCATTTTTGTTAAGTTGTGAATTGCTATACTGATGTATAGTCATATAGTATATGTCTCTTCAAAAATTCAATTTTGAAATAGTATACATAAGATGAAATCAAAACATAATAGCTAATGCTCTTTCTTGATTACCTCAAGCCTTAAAGGAATTCAATGACCTTTTAGAGCAGGAAGGTGAAATAAGAGCAACGATAACAGAGGAAAAAACAGTCCAACCATACTATGTCCACATGTGTAAACACTTGGCGCAATTAGTGGAGAAAGACACATGCTGGAGTAAGGTAAGAGCAAAACTTACATAATGGCGATGGAAAGTGAAAAAGGTTTTTCAATATTCACAAAGGTATTCTGTTCCACAGGAACCATCTCGAACAAGAAAATGGCATGTGTGTCTGCCATAGAAATATGTGGATGATTTTACGTTATACACACACAATACCTGACATCATTATGGCACTGCAAAATGCGCTGACAAAATAGGTAAATATTGTTATTTCCCCAACCTTAGACAAAGAGTACTACAGGTCGTAGGAAAGTGTATTGTTTACCAGAAAGCAAAGCATTCTAACATGTCTAAACAGATATAACTACTTCCCACTATGGCTAAGAAACCTCAAGGAAAGGTATCATTAGCTGTGGCTGGGCCCTATCCCAGAGGTAATGGCAGAGTAAAGTATATAGTAGGTCTCGCCACAAAATACGTAAAATTGTAAGCTTTACTGTACATTACAACCAGTTCAATTATAAGACAAATTAAAAAGGATTATTTTGCAAGAGTAGGAACACCAGAAGTGATATTAACAGATAATGCCTCATATTTTGATGGATGTGAATGGAAAGAGTTTGTAAATTCCAACCAAATCAAACACATTTAAGTACCAAATTTATCAAACACATTTAAGTACCAAATTTCATCCTGAAGCATCACCCATAGAAAGAGTGTTTAAGGAATTCAACAGGTTTGTGAGGATCAACATACCTCGTAAACAAACTAAGTGGGTTGAATATGTCACTCCTTTCTTACAAGTTGTTAGCAATCTTCTCATACATCAACTGGATTTATAACAAATGAGCTGATGTTCAATTGAAAACAGGTAGATAAGTGGGAAAAACATTTGCCCAATATTCCAGTACCAGAATTATCACTGGATGATAAAATATGACAAACAGTAACCAACCTTGAAACCTAGTCTAAATATAGGAAAGGAATCTATGAAAGAAAGCTGAAACATACAACATTGTTTTATATAGGACAAAAGGTGTTACTTAGAACACATACCAAATCCAGAAAAATTGGAAAACTGAGTTGTAAGTGGCAAGTACTATACACTGGACCATTCATAATTACTAAAATCTCCTACCCTGGAACATACAGATTGGTATCCACAAAGACTTGAGATGTTTATATATTTATGAAGGGCTGTACATATGTATAATAGTATTAGATTTAGGATGCTGGAAAATCACATTTCAGAATCTATGTTGTTAGCTGATAAACAAATTTTTTGTTTGTGTTTTTTCTTATACGTCAAATGTGTAAATGATGAGAGAATGTAAAAAGGAAGAATTTTACTTTTACATGTCTAGAGATGATGATACTTTAAATACAATGCTTTGCCTTGTGTGTAGCCCAGTAGTAAACAAATAAATGAACTTGTGAAATGCCCAGTAGTGTGCAATGCATTGCACAGTTTGCTGTGATGTTAATGGTATAAGAGCAGTGCAGCATAAGTGCATTGGGGAGCAAGCTAGTCACCAAACCACAAGTGCATGCGCACCAGGCAGACACATCTGAAAGTGTTGGAGCCCCAAAACCGACAAACAAACCCTATGAGCTACAGCCTGCATTAGCATTTGTAAAGCCTATTACATAAACAGGTACACAAAAAATTAAGGGCAAGTCTATAACACAACTTTGACTACCTACACAATACAAACATACAAAGATAAGCTAAGGGATTATGTACACAGAAAGGGACCCTAAACTATGAGATATTTACTTAAGTTACCCTACTATATACATTATTCCTACATATGTACAATTTTTACAAATTTAAGTAGTGAAAGTACGTGCACTAATCATATTTGAAACACCAGAAACTCTTGCTACAGGTAAACAAGTGAGTTCAGTATAAGTGGCAAACTGAATAAGAGGTCGCACCATGTCTGTAAAACATTTAACTTTCAGATTTATACACACATGACTTTAAATAAGTTTTGTGGTAGCATGGCTGCACACTGAAATGAACGAATACATTGTTGAATATATGAAAAATGTATTAGTAGCCATCAGGCTGCTATACACTTATCTATGAAGATTTAGTTTTAAGTTAATGTTAAGTTCTTTTTGTTCCAGACAACGATGCATCAACATGCATTTTTGGAACTGACAAATACGCCCTGATAACAAGTCACTCTAGATTAAATGAAATGTATGTCAATTTATGCCATAAAGGAAAACATAGTCTATTATTGTATGAATGTTATGTAAAAAATCTAAAGCCAAATGAGAGTAACAGTGTACCCATATAACTGAAATTGAACAATGTAACGAAACTGTAATTTAACAAAATGTACTAAAGCAAAATGACAAGCAGACTCTAATGTACAGAAGCAATGATAACAGCATGTCGAGGCACCTCGACTGACATCTCTGCCCAAACTCTTTGTCTTTGAATATGTCTGCTTGTGTCTATATATGTGTGGATGGATATGCGTGTGTGTGTGAGTGTATACCCGTCCTTTTTTCCCCCTAAGGTAAGTCTTTCCACTCCCGGGATAGGAATGACTCCTTACCCTCTCCCTTAAAACCCACATCCTTTCGTCTTTCCCTCTCCTTCCCTCTTTCCTGATGAAGCAACCGTTGGTTGCGAAAGCTAGAATTTTGTGTGTATGTTTGTGTGTCTATCGACCTGCCAGCACTTTTGTTTGGTAAGTCTCATCATCTTTGTTTTTAGATATATTTTTCCCACGTGGAATGTTTCCCTCTATTATATTTATATCATTAATTAACCCAACAATTACGTTTGTTATTGTCACTGTTGCATTTCGAAATCTTTTCTTTCATCTTATTTTCTGTTTCTGTTTTTGCCAGTAGTTTCAGTTTGTATTCACCTTCTCCTTTTTACCGTAATCCACTATAGAATTTTATCCCGCCTATATATACTCAATAATACGTAACCCACTTCCAAACCATAACCAAAAAAATTTTTTTCCGCTTTCAACACTACCGCTGCTATAAAATCCACCGTTTCTAGTTCACAAACAGTTCCTTTCACCTATTAAACAACCATTTCAGATAGTTCTAATAACTTTTGCTTTATTTCCATTTCCGTTTTTCTCACATCACTGATCATTTTTAGCCGCTTCCCACAGAATTTAACGTCATTATTTCTTCGTCAGACAATTGTTAGCCTCATTTTCATAATCTGCCACCACAAAATCACCCTTTTTAATACATTTACACGTAGTTTTTTCGAAATTTTCCCGAATTTCTCCACCCTTTAACGTGTTTTGGCGGCAACACAACCACTTAAACTTTATGCACGTCGTTGTCTACCAACCCAAGTTCACCACAGGATCAACATAGCCCAGCTTTAACCAATACTTTTTCGCCTTTTTTCACACCAGATCTCCAGTACTTTCCAGTTCACCTTTATCTCTCCCCATATATTTTTATTTTCATTTTCATTTCAGCCTCATGTCACACTTTCCACCTTCTAATAAAATGTCACCCTCACAACACCCCCACAATGACCCCATAAGTTTCATTTACATTCCCTCCGCAAACATGTCTTCGTCCAAGCCAGATTACGCTCCCATATTCTATTTTCTCAGGCTTGTCTGACATTTGGCATTACCCCCAAAGGCCTCACACTTAAAGTTCCCATCTCTGGCTGCAACCCTTCTTTCCATCAGTCCCTATACCAGTTCCAAACTGAACAATCCATTGCCCTCACCCACCTAATCAAGGGCGCCTCGACTGACATCTCTGCCCAAACTCTTTGTCTTTGAATATGTCTGCTTGTGCTTTCGTTTGGTAAGTCACATCATCTTTGTTTTTAGATATATTTTTCCCACGTGGAATGTTTCCCTCTGTTATATGTGTGGATGGATATGTGTGTGTGTGCGAGTGTATACCTGTCCTTTTTTCCCCCTAAGGTAAGTCTTTCCGCTCCCTGGATTGGAATGACTCCTTACCCTCTCCCTTAAAACCCACATCCTTTCGTCTTTCCCTCTCCTTTCCCCTCTTTCCTGATGAGGTAACAGTTTGTTGCGAAAGCTTGAATTTTGTGTGTGTGTTTGTGTTTGTTTGTGTGTCTATCGACCTGCCAGTGCTTTCGTTCGGTAAGTCACATCATCTTTGGAAATGGAAAAAAGAACACATTGACACCGGTGTGTCAGACCCACCATACTTGCTCCAGACACTGCGAGAGGGCTGTACAAGCAATGATCACACGCACGGCACAGCGGACACACCAGGAACCGCGGTGTTGGCCGTCGAATGGCGCTAGCTGCGCAGCATTTGTGCACCGCCGCCGTCAGTGGCAGCCAGTTTGCTGTGGCATACGGAGCTCCATCGCAGTCTGTAACACTGGTAGCAAGCCGCGACAGCGTGGACGTGAACCGTATGTGCAGTTGACGGACTTTGAGCGAGAGCGTATAGTGGGCATGCGGGAGGCCGGGTGGACGTACCGCCGAATTGCTCAACACGTGGGGCGTCAGGTCTCCACAGTACATCGATGTTGTCGCCAGTGGTCGGCGGAAGGTGCACGTGCCCGTTGACCTGGGACCGGACCGCAGCGACACACGGATGCACGCCAAGACCGTAGGATCCCACGCAGTGCCGTAGGGGACCGCACCGCCACTTCCCAGCAAATTAGGGACACTGTTCCTCCTGGGGTATCGGCGAGGACCATTCGCAACCGTCTCCATGAAGCTGGGCTACGGTCCCGCACACCGTTAGGCTGTCTTCCGCTCACGCCCCAACATCGTGCAGCCCGCCTCCAGTGGTGTCGCGACAGGCGTGAATGGAGGGACGAATGGAGACGTGTCGTCTTCAGCGATGAGAGTCGCTTCTGCCTTGGTGCCAATGATGGTCGTATGCGTGTTTGGCGCCATGCAGGTGAGCGCCACAATCAGGACTGCATACGACCGAGGCACACAGGGCCAACACCCGGCATCATGGTGTGGGGAGCGATCTCCTACACTGGCCGTACACCACTGGTGATCGTCGAGGGGACACTGAATAGTGCACGGTACATCCAAACCGTCATCGAACCCATCGTTCTACCATTCCTAGACCGGCAAGGGAACTTTCTGTTCCAACAGGACAATGCACGTCCGCATGTATCCCGTGCCACCCAACGTGCTCTAGAAGGTGTAAGTCAACTACCCTGGCCAGCAAGATCTCCGGATCTGTCCCCCATTGAGCATGTTTGGGACTGGATGAAGCGTCGTCTCACGCGGTCTGCACGGCCAGCACGAACGCTGGTCCAACTGAGGCGCCAGGTGGAAATGGCATGGCAAGCCGTTCCACAGGACTACATCCAGCATCTCTACGATCGTCTCCATGGGAGAATAGCAGCCTGCATTGCTGCGAAAGGTGGATATACACTGTACTAGTGCCGACATTGTGCATGCTCTGTTGCCTGTGTCTATGTGCCTGTGGTTCTGTCAGTGTGATCATGTGATGTATCTGACCCCAGGAATGTGTCAATAAAGTTTCCCCTTCCTGGGACAATGAATTCACGGTGTTCTTATTTCAATTTCCAGGAGTGTATATATATATGAGAGATCTGTTCATCATTTCACCCATGCCAAGAATCCTGCATCAAGAGGATCGATGCAGACAAAAGGAAGTTGTGTGACAGCGGAGGGGCAATCTGGTAGCAGCATTCTCATAATCAACTCTAGTCACAATGGAGATAAGAAGTACATGAATTTAAATAATAAATGTTGATCTAAAGTGGATTGACATTGAAGATCTGTTGATATTAGTGCCAGTTGAAGTTCACCCAGGATATGTGTACCTTCCAATTTCTTTCGATTTTTCTTTCCAATTAAGTTTTTTCTAATTATTCAAGCAGCAATTATTAATCAGTTTCCATTCCATTATATTGTTTTGCCTGCCCCATCCCTATATGCCACTATTCAAGAACAAACTTTACTCTTAACAAGAAGGGATCCTCAATCAGTGGCCTCCTAGCTGCTATTTTCATTAAGAAGAGAGAAAATGAAATCTTTCACAAAATAGTAAAACCAAAGTATCCCAAAATAAAATATTGGTACAGATATGCATGTGACATAATCTGCTTAGAGCAGGAACCACAATCTTGCATAAAAGAACTTCATGAGGACATAAACATCATCTACCCTGAAATACGGTTCACTACAGAAACACAAACAGATAAAAACAATTTCTTAGCTCTCACCATAATAAGAGAAACAACAAACATGAGTTCACAAGTTATATGAAACATGCGATCACCAGCACCATCATTCGTAACCAATCCAATTACCCCATAAGCCATAAAGAAGCCACAACTAGTAACAGCCTACATCAAAAATTAACAATAGAAGGAAACTATCACATCCTAAAATCTATAGGCCAAGAAAAGAAAGTACTAAATGAATACACATTACTGTGGAATAAAACCTTCTTTGCTGCAACAGAAGAACTATATGAATAACACCCATCCCAAATACCCACCCCAAACAGCCATTCCAAAACCGCACATGATCAGCCTCTCTAAAATTAAGTTCCTTTCATTCCATACTGCACACCATTCACTCTCTGCGACTCCCTGACACCCTTTTTTCCTCCCTCTCTCTCTCTCTCTCTCTTTTTCTCTTTCTGCACCTGACCATCACCCCCCCCCCCCCCCCCCACCAACACTTATTTTATAAACACACACATAAATTAAACACCACAAACATCAACAACTCTTCAAATCCATCAACAACACTTCACTTCAGATCCATGTGTCACATCCCAAAAAACATGCTATAAAACAGATGACCACTATGCAGCCACAATAAGATATAATGGCAGTAGAAAATCTATGCTTAGCAAGGAAATCATATAAAATGAATGTGTAATGACAAAATTAAAAGAAATAAGAATGTTATCTTGACACAAAAAAGTAAAAATGCCACAACATCAAAAACACTCCAAACAACATAGTGATTCTTGGTTGAAAATGCATAATAAACAGAAAAATGAAATAACATTTTCCTGTTTGCAGATGACAAGCTGTAGATTGCATAGTAGAACTAAAGCTACTAGCATAAATATCCTATGACTTCCTCTGAGGTATGTAAATAAATGGATACATCCACCTTATTTTCAATTTTACCATGCAGTTAGAGACTTTAGACATATAATAAAGAAGCAACATAGAATGCATTCACTCAATGGTACATCTCTCAGATCTGTGCTGTGTGCAAAACCAAAGCAAAAAATATTTGACAGTAATTGTTCATGTTAGCAATTTAAATAGTATGTATGGAAAGCTTTCTTAAGGTAAACTTTTGCAGAAGGAAAATAAACCTATAACATCACTGAAGATAGCACAAAAAGTGCTGAAACATGTCTGGGGAAGAACAAAATTATAAAGGTGTCTTGCATAAAGTGTAATTCCTCTCCAACCTTGAACTGGAGGTTAATGAAATGAGTTTTCATTACTTGACAAATGAAGTATAAGTCAACATGACAGTGTGAATACATAGAAGTTTTACTTAGGTTTAGGTATATCATTTATTGAATTCAGGATTATCATTTATACCATATTTGAAATGTGTGCTAGCACAACTGGTATTCATTTATTTATTTATTTGTCCATATAAATCTCTTGTTCAGTACATATATTGTACACAGGATATTGGACAGAAAACCTTTTTTGCTATTGGTTTTTCAAACATCAAACACACATTTTTTAAATTTTTATGACAAACTGGATCTATACAGTTCATAGTTACAAATTTTTGAAATACTGTATAAACTTATTTCTGCAATTAAAGATACAAATTACATTTTTTCTTGCATAAGATACTGTAAGACTGAATAGTAGCAGTGTTTCAGAAGGTAGGTTGTCACAGACTTTTTAAAGCTCTGCAGTTCATGATAGGATTTTATGTGTCTTGGTAATCTGTTGTAAAGATTTGTTCTTGCATGATATACACCTTTTTGGCATAATGTGGTGTTATGATGATTAACACGTATGTCACTGTCTGACCTGGTACTGTAATCATGGACACTTTTGTTTTGAGGAAAAAGGTTTTCTTTTCTCAGTATGCTTTTTTTGACATGCATGACTACTTCCAGTATATAAATGCAAGGAAGGGGTAGATTCTTTAGATCATTAAAGAAAGGTTTGCATGGTTTTCTGCTGCTCACTCATTTCATTATTCTTATAATTGCCTTTTGATTCCTGAAAATTGTTGTGGCCTGGTGTACATTTCCCCAGAAAATGATACCGTACTTCAGTATTGAATCTACATGAGCAAAGTATACAGCCCTAACTGTTTCTGCACTAGTATTGTTGCAGAGAATTCTTACCACATAGCTTATTTTTGCTAGTTTTGAATTTAGGTATGTGATATAAGAGCTCCATTTAAGATTTTCGTGGATATGAATCCCAAGAAATTTAGTTTCATTGATAGCACAAATGTTTTGGTTATCTATACATATTAAAGGTTGTACCGGATTTTTATTTTGATCAGTGTGGAAATACATGAGTATCATCTTTTGGGGATTAACTATAAGCCTGTTTCTGGTAAACCATTCAGACACTCTTTTTGTAATATCTTTTGCAGATGCAGTAAGATTTTCTTCTTTATTCCCTTCAATCAATAGACTGGTACTGGTTCAGAATCCCTAATGTGTGATGGGAAATCATTAATGTAGACCAAAAAAAGAGAGGGACCTATAATGGAGCCCTGTGGAACACCATGACATAGTCCAAATGGTTGTGAAAGGTGTTTCTGGAGTTCATTTCCTTCCATGTTCTTAATTTCAGTTACCTGAGAGTGATATTCCAAATATGATTTAATCCACTGATTTGGCACACCTCTTATACTATACCATTCAAGCTTCCTCAGGAGTATAGAATGATCAATCACATCAAAAGCTTTTGTTAGGTCCAAGAATAAACCTGAGATATTTCTGTGGTTGTCCACTGCATTTAAGACATGGTTTATCAGATTGAAAGTGGCTTTTTCAATTGATCGCTGTGGTCTGAAGCCATGTTGACATCCATAAATAATATTATTCATGCTGAAGAATGTAATTAGTTTTGAAAGGAATACTTTTTCAATGATTTTCGAAAAACCTGACAATAGAGACACAGGCCTATAGTTACCCATACTTTGATGATCACCTTTTTTATATAGGGGTATTACTTTTGCTATTTTCAGTTGCTGAGGGAAGACACCACATGATAAGGATGAATTGCATATGTCCAATAAAGGCAAAAGTATTTGTCTTGCTGTTATTTTTTATAATATAATCTGGAATATCATCAATACCAATTGAATACTTGTTCTTCAGTGAATTAATGGTATTTAGGAGCTCTGTTGGGCTTTCTGGACTGAGGAACATGGATATATTATTTATTTCTATAGATGAAAGTTCTTTCCATGTTGTATTAGGTGGATTTCCAAATTTTTCCTTCACTAATTTTCCAGCAACAGTTGCATAGTAAGAATTGAAACTGTTTTGCAACTGCCGTAGGGTCAGTGACATTCTTGCCACCATGTGATATAATATTTTTGTGAGTTATCTTCTTCCCCATAAGATCCTGCACAGATTTCCACATGGACTTAGTTTTATTGGATGACTTCAGAATTCATTTGTCATTTTCCTTAATTTTTACCTCTTTAATGACCCGTTTCAAAACTAACTTGTATTTTTGAAATAATTATTAAATTCTAGGCTGCTGTGAGTTTTTGACTGCAGAAAAGGTTCCTGCTTCCTTTTACAAGATACCCTAATGCCTGATGTAATCCAGTTTTTGAATCTATCTGTGCTTTTGGAGATAACTTTCCTTTGTGGTAAAGCTATGTCAAAGTTATGCTTGAAAATGTTCAAAAATGTTTCCATCTTTTCGTTGGTAATAGAGGTATCATATGCTTCTCTCCAAGATTGTTCACTGATTAGGTACTGGAAGTATTCAATATTTTTCCTACTATAAATTGAACACTACTGATTTGAATTACTTAACTTATAAATAAAATGGATATGTGACTTCTTATCTGATTATATACATTGAGAACAATTTTATTTGACACATATTTACTTACACATACTGTATGATCTTCGTATGATACATTGAGATCATTCTTGGTGAGATACGCACTACTGCTTTGCTACATATTGGGCAGTAATTGTTCATATTCGCAATTTAAATAATATGCATGGAAAGCTTATTTAAGGTAACAATTTTGCAGAAGGAAAATAAACCTATAATATCACTGAAGATAGCACAAAAAGTGCTGAAACATGTCTGGGTAAGAACAAAATTATAAAGGTGTCTTGCATAAGGTGTAATTCCTCTCCAACCTCGAACTGGAGGTTAATGAAATGAGTTTTCATTACTTGACAAATGAAGTATAAGTCAACATGACAGTGTGAATACATAGAAGTTTTACTTAGGTTTAGGTATATCATTTATTGAATTCAGAATTATCATTTATACTGTATTTGATATGTGTGCTAGCACAACTGGTATCAACACTACCAATTTAAATTACTTAACTTATAAATGAAATTGATATTTGACTTCTTATCTGAGTATATACACTGAGGCAACTTTTATTAGACACATATTTACTTACACATACTGTACGATTGTTGTATGATACACTGAGATCATTCTTGGTGAGATATGCTCTACTGCTTTGCTACATATTGGGCAGAGAGAAATGATGTTTTACTTGAAACGTCCTGTCATAGGAAAGATGAGAACTTATACAGATATGAACTGTTTGGAAAGAAAAGATACATTTGAATATAAATGATCTAGGTTGGGAAAATATTGATAGCTTATTGCATGTGACTTTAGCTATGGGAAGGCAGTGACAGTTGGTTGATTTTTATTTGAGTAATCACAGCTTTACTGTATGATTAAATGATGATGGCATCCTCTTGGGTAAAATATTCCAGAGGTAAAATAGTCCCCCATTCTGATCTCCAGGCGGAGACTACTCAAGAGGACGTTGTTATCAGGAGAAAGAAAACTGGCGTTCTACGGATCGGAGCGTGGAATGTCAGATCCCTTAATCGGGCAGGTAGGTTAGAAAATTTAAAAAGGGAAATGGATAGGTTAAAGTTAGATATAGTGGGAATTAGTGAAGTTCAGTGGAAGGAGGAACAAGACTTTTGGTCAGGTGATTACAGGGTTATAAATACAAAATCAAATATGGGTAATGCAGGAGTAGGTTTAATAATGAATAAAAAATAGGAGTGCGGGTTAGCTACTACAAACAGCATAGTGAACGCATTATTGTGGCCAAGATAGACACAAAGCCCATGCCTACTACAGTAGTACAAGTTTATATGCCAACTAGCTCTGCAGATGATGAAGAAATTGATGAAATGTATGACGAGATAAAAGAAATTATTCAGGTAGTGAAGGGAGATGAAAATTTAATAGTCATGAGTGACTGCAATTCGTCAGTAGGAAAAGGGAGAGAAGGAAACATAGTAGGTGAATATGGATTGGGGGGAAGAAATGAAAGAGGAAGCCCCCTTGTAGAATTTTGCACAGAGCATAACCTAATCATAGCTAACACTTGGTTCAAGAACCATAAAAGAAGGTTGTATACCTGGAAGAATCCTGGAGATACTAATAGGTATCAGATAGATTATATAATGGTAAGACAGAGATTTAGGAACCAGGTTTTAAATTGTAAGACATTTCCAGGGGCAGATATGGATTCTGACCACAATCTATTGGTTATGATCTGCAGATTGAAACTGAAGAAACTGCAAAAAGGTGGGAATTTAAGGATATGGGACCTGGATAAACTGAAAGAACCAGAGGTTGTAGAGAGTTTCAGGGAGAGCATAAGGGAACAATTGACAGGAATGGGGGAAAGAAATACAGTAGAAGAAGAATGGGTAGCTCTGAGGGATGAAGCAGTGAAGGCAGCAGAGGATCAAGTAGGTAAAAAGACGAGGGCTAGTAGAAATCCTTGGGTAACAGAAGAGATACTGAATTTAATTGATGAAGGAGAAAATATAAAAATGCAGTAGATGAAGCAGGCAAAAAGGAATACAAACGTCTCAAAAATGAAATCGACAGGAAGTGCAAAATGGCTAAGCAGGGATGGCTAGAGGACAAATGTAAGGATGTAGAGGCTTGTCTCACTAGGGGTAAGATAGTTACTGCCTACAGGAAAATTAAAGAGACCTTTGGAGAGAAGAGAACCACTTGTATGAATATCAAGAGCTCAGATGGCAACCCAGTTCTAAGCAAAGAAGGGAAGGCAGAAAGGTGGAAGGATTATATAGAGGGTTTATACAAGGGCGAGGTACTTGAGGACAATATTATGGAAATGGAAGAGGATGTAGATGAAGACGAAATGGGAGATAAAATACTGCGTGAAGAGTTTGACAGAGCACTGAAAGACCTGAGTCGAAACAAGGCCCCGGGAGTAGACAACTTCCATTAGAACTACTGATGGCCTTGGGAGAGCCAGTCATGACAAAACTCTACCATCTGGTGAGCAAGATGTATGAGACAGGCGAAATGCCCTCAGACTTCAAGAAGAATATAATAATTCCAATCCCAAGGAAAGCAAGTGTTGACAGATGTGAAAATTACCGAACTATCAGTTTAATAAGTCACAGCTGCAAAATACTAACGCGAATTCCTTACAGACGAATGGAAAAAGTGGTAGAAGCGGACCTCGGGGAAGATCAGTTTGGATTTCGTAGAAATGTCGGAACACGTGAGGCAATACTAACCTTACGACATATCTTAGAAGAAAGATTAAGAAAAGGCAAACATACATTTCTAGCATTTGTAGACTTAGAGAAAGCTTTTGACAATGTTAACTGGAATACTCTCTTTCAAATTCTGAAGGTGGTAGGGGTAAAATACAGGGAGCGAAAGGCTATTTACAATTTGTACAGAAACCAGATGGCAGTTGTAAGAGTCGAGGGGCATGAAATGGAAGCAGTGGTTGGGATAGGAGTGAGACAGGGTTGTACCCTCTCCCTGATGTTATTCAATCTGTATATTGAGCAAGCAGTAAAGGAAACAAAAGAAAAATTCCGAGTAGGTATTAAAATACATGGAGAAGAAATAAAAACCTTAAGGTTCGCCGATGACATTGTAATTCTGTCAGAGACAGCAAAGGACTTGGAAGAGCAGTTGAATGGAATGTAAAGTGTCTTGAAAGGAGGATATAAGATGAACATCAACAAAAGCAATAAGACGATAATTGAATGTAGTCGAATTAAGTCGGGTGATGCTGAGGGAATTAGATTAGGAAATGAGACACTTAAAGTAGTAAAGGAGTTTTGCTATTTGGGGAGCAAAATAACTGATGATGGTCTAAGTAGAGAGGATATAAAATGTAGACTGGCAATGGCAAGGAAGGCGTTTCTGAAGAAGAGAAATTTGTTAACATCGAGTATAGATTTAAGTGTCAGGAAGTCGTTTCTGAAAGTATTTGTATGGAGTGTAGCCATGTATGGAAGTGAAACATGGACGATAACTATTGTGGACAAGAAGAGAATAGAAGCTTTCGAAATGTGGTGCTACAGAAGAATGCTGAAGATAAGGTGGGTAGATCACGTAACTGATGAGGAGGTATTGAATAGGATTGGGGAGAAGAAAAGTTTGTGGCACAACTTGACTAGAAGAAGGGATCGGTTGGTAGGACATGTTTTGAGGCATCAAGGGATCACAAATTTAGCATTGGAGGGCAACTTGGAGGGTAAAAATCATAGAGAGAGTCCAAGAGATGAATACACTAAGCAGATTCAGAAGGATGTAGGTTGCAGTAGGTACTGGGAGATGAAGAAGCTTGCACAGGATAGAGTAGCATGGAGAGCTGCATCAAACCAGTCTCAGGACTGAAGACCACAACAACAACAACAATCACAGAGAAATGATACACTTGTTAATTGATCATGAAAACTTGTATAAGAACATCCATGATACTATCAGTATATGTTACATTTGCAATGAGACTGAGATTTGATTTATGGTTGCCTGACTTGATAAGTTATTTTAGGAACAAAGATTTAGTCTGGGTTGTGTAAGGGGAAGTTCAAAAAGTTTTCTTTTACACATGGTATTACTGTTTCACGTAACTGATCACTTCAGGAAGCTGTATTATTTGTATTGTAATTACTGTCATATGTGTGAATGTATAAATTATTTTACTTTCTTATCTGTTTCATGGATTGCCTGCAGGGTGGCAACCTACCACAAAGAGAATTCTGAAATTGATATCCTGGCATATCTGTTCTACATCTTTCTTTACAGGAGTCTCTTCCCTTTCGTGATGATCTTAACATGTGTGTACAATATTCATTTACTGAATAATGTGACTATATACATGCATGTCCAAAGGAACATTGCATAGTAATTCAGAATAACACAGGCATTGCAATACTGTATTTATCTACTGACACTGAGCAGACAAATTTCAAGTTAAAAGTGTCTAACCTGCATGGGACTGTGTGTAATGGATGTATAAGTACAGGTTGATCACATATGGAAGTCTGAGTCTGGCCATGGGTTGTGCTCAGATAGCCTAATGATAACGTGACCGCTTGTTATTGGTGGGAAATCTGCGTTCAAGTCACGGTCCAGCAAAGATTTTCATTGTTGTTATTCCATTATACAGCTAATGGTTTTCCATATTTGCAACTGCAAATATATTTCATGTATATCATAATGGCTGTAGTTGCCGCAGTACCTATTCCTTTCTACATGAATGTGCGTCCAAATGAATGATGCACCATAATTCGGTATAACACAGGCACTCTAATATCATATTTATCTGCCAACAATGAGCAAGTGACTTTCAATTAAAAAAAGTCTAGCCTGTATGGGAATACACATAACTGATGTGTGGGAACATGTTGTTGACACTCGGTTGATGATACAAGGGCAGTTCAATAAGTAATGCAACACATTTTTTTTCTGAAACAGGGGTTGTTTTATTCAGCATTGAAATACACCAGGTTATTCCCCAATCTTTTAGCTACACAACACAATTTTTCAACGTAATCTCCATTCAATGCTACGGCCTTATGCCACCTTGAAATGAGGGCCTGTATGCCTGCATGGTACCATTCCACTGGTCGATGTCAGAGCCAACGTCGTACTGCATCAATAACTTCTTCATCATCCGCGTAGTGCGTCCCACGGATTGCGTCCATCATTGGGCCAAACATATGGAAATCCGACGGTGCGAGATCGGGGCTGTAGGGTGCATGAGGAAGTTTTGTGAGCTCCTCTCGGGTGCGAAGACTTGTGTGAGGTCTTGCGTTGTCATGAAGAAGGAGAAGTTCGTTCTGATTTTTGTGCCTACGAACACGCTGAAGTCATTTCTTCAATTTCTGAAGAGTAGCACAATACACTTCAGAGTTGATCGTTTGACCATGGGGAAGGACATCGAACAGAATAACCCCTTCAACGTCCCAGAAGACTGTAACCATGACTTTACCAGCTTAGGGTATGGCTTTAAACTTTTTCTTGGTAGGGGAGTGGGTGTGGCGCCACTCCATTGATTGCCGTTTTGTTTCATGTTCGAAGTGATGAACCCATGTTTCATTGCCTGTAACAATCTTTGACAAGAAATTGTCACCCTCAGCCACATGACGAGCAAGCAATTCCGCACAGATGGTTCTCCTTTGCTCTTTATGGTGTTCGGTTAGACAACGAGGGACCCAGCGGGAACAAACCTTTGAATATCCCAACTGGTGAAAAATTGTGACAGCACTACCAACAGAGATGTCAAGTTGAGCACTGAGTTGTTTGATGGTGATCCGTCGATCATCTCGAACGAGTGTGTTCGCATGCTCCGCCATTGCAGGAGTCACAGCTGTGCACGGCCGGCCCGCACGCGGGAGATCAGACAGTCTTGCTTGACCTTGCGGCGATGATGACACATGCTTTGCCCAATGACTCACCGTGCTTTTGTCCACTGCCAGATCACCGTAGACATTCTGCAAGCGCCTATGAATATCTGAGATGCCCTGGTTTTCCGCCAAAAGAAACTCGATCACTGCCCGTTGTTTGCAACGCACATCCGTTACAGACGCCATTTTAACAGCTCCGTACAGCGCTGGCACTTGTCAGAAGTCAATGAAACTATACGAGACGAAGCGGGAATGTTTGAAAATATGCCACAAGAAATTTACGGTTTTTTCAACCAAAATTGGCCGAGAAAAAAAATGTGTTGCATTACTTATTGAACTGCCCTCGTATATTGAAGTTTGGGTCTGACAAGACATGCGCAAATAGCTTAATGGTAAGGCAACTGCTCATGATAAGAGGGAAATCTGGATTTGTACCCCAGTCTAACATAGATTTTCATAGTCATCAGCAGCTGTTGGTTGAACTTCTTCATAACTGTGTATACATTTCATGTATATCCAATATGGTGGTATTATTTTTCATATGTAGCCATAATGTAAACATACCTCATTCCCTTTATCTCCAAAATCGACAGTAATGGTCTCTGCCATATTCCAGCCATTATCATCCAGAACTGGTGCGATTTTTGCTATTATGTATGGTACTCCAATATGGTGAAGTAATTTCAGTTCCACAATAGCTGATAACTGTATACCAAGTGGCACAGGGGGGAAAAAAATCTGTAAAAGATGTATGAGAAATTACAAACTAGCTGTGAATCACATTTGTTAACAGTATGAGATTCCTTCATTCATGGACTTATATATATCTCATCAAAAAGGATGACCCTACTGGACACTTTCTCTTACTCTGGTTAGCTTTGACACAGAAAAATTGAGAGGGAAGCAAATATTTTAAAAGTCCTCCTGCTTTCCCATAGTTATCGAAATGCTACTATTTTTCTCTAAAAGCTAACTCGACACCCATATGTTCACATTGATATTTATTGTAAAACTCAAGAACAGAGATCTGTCAACAGTTGACAATGGTTGCAAAAACTAACAAAAATCTTCAGTTCTTAAAGGTAGATATTAGATAAGTTATATAAAGAATGACTAATAAAACATGGCTCTATTTTAATTTAAGAGAATTTTCAGCTTCTTGGTTTATGTTAGATGAGAGTTCATTGAAGAACTTCACAGCAGAGCACAGATGTCACTTTCAATTCTAGATAAGGAATCTGTGTTTACATAGAAAAGATTTTCCTGTCTTGTGTTCTGGCTGTGAAACTAACATGGAGCATTTTATAAATAAGTGAAGAACGCCATTACAAAGGTAACGTAATGGAAAATGTCTGTAAGAATTCAAAAAAATTTGAAGAGGCCCCTGCAAGAAATGTTGTTGTCTTCTTCACAGATGTATAAAGGGGCAAATCCTTTGCATTAGTTTTATAAGTGACAGAAACCAGCTGTTGTTGTAAGTGTGTATCAAAGATGACGGAGCCGCATACATACATACATACCAACAGATCCGCAAAAAATTACGAGAGAAGGAGAGATATGGTGTTAAAGTATACTCATGGTCGCAAAAATGGATCCATTGACAATGTTTAAATACTTTAGAAGAAAGAAACATGACTTGTGACTGTGGAAATGTGCACTGTAGTTATCGTGGTATATTGTTTTAATGTGTTTACAAAAGGAGTATCGATAAGACTGTGTGACTGCTTCCACTACAATACAATCTTATGTTAGACAAACTGTATTTACAGAAGCTTGAAAAAGTGATAGAAATCACAACTTTGAACATGGCTGACGTTTGCAGCAACCGTGTACACAAATTTGAAGTCAGTTCATAGTGTCGTGAAATTGTTGTAAATGGGCAAAACCATAACTTCATATGGCCTAATAATTTCCGTCGTGTTAACCATAATGAGAACAACTTCAGCCTCCCAGTAGCAAATAATTTTGAACTTTTAACATGTGATGAGTCTAATACATGTGAAAATAGTGAAAGAAACGACGTACTTTTACCAAACGCAGAGATTAAAAACCAGTCAAGTATGAAGTCTTGTAATAACAAGCAAGGAAATGCCGGTACTATAATCTGCTGGGAACCTACATATCATGAGAACATGACAACCACAAGTAAGAAAAACAAAGAAGATATTTACGAGCTCTCAGACAGTCATGGAAAGGGCTTAGCTTGTATCATGTGTAAAATGCAAACTATGTTTCAGGTCAGTGGAATAACGAAACCAGGGGCTCCCTTGAATGAAATTCTAAATAACTGTGAACATTTTTAGGGGCCTGGAAGAAACTATTTAATAATCGGGGGTGTTAATGACGTTTATAGAAATGAGGATAAACTCGCCACAAGAGTGCTAAGAAGCACACTACAGAAAATTACAAATGTGAACTTCTATATTTCAAATACACCACAAAGACATAATCTGATGGAAAAATCTTGTGTCAACAAGGAAATCACTGTTACTAATATAAAATATGCAAAAATATGCCATAGTTTCCCGATTGCCACATATGTGAATGTACCATCTTAAGAAAGAAGTCATTTTACCAGGCATGGGCTACACAGAAATACTTTGGAAAAGCATTCATTAGTTCAGAAATACTTAATGCACTGTTAGGAGTTGAAGACAAGAATTGCCATACCATACCACTGAAATTCTCCAACATAAAAATGAAACTGATTTACCGGCAACAGATCCAGCAGTAGGATCTTTACTTGCCACAAAAGTAGCTAAAGCAAATGAAGCCTCCAGAACAGCTTCAACAGTATCAGAAGCAACTAAAGACTATACATTAGCATCATTAGCAAGAAATGTGTTTATAGCCAGCGAGTAATCAGATACAACAGGAATACAAAAGTTGCAGCACATCCAGAAGAAAGAAAGACAAAATGCTGGAAACCTGTGTCCCTAAGGGATCTTTGGTACCCAGTACCCAGCCTCAACACGAAGAAACTGTTAACACCAGACAATGCTAGTAAGAGTTCCTCTCAACCGAGTTGCAACAGCTTAAAATTACTTAGCCCTAATATACAGTGTCTCAAAAATAAAATTCTAGATCTCAAGATTGAGGACAGTGAATATTATGTTGATTGTATTTGTATTCAAGAGCATTGGTGCAAGAATTATGGATTAGAAAACATTAATATTTCCGTATATACCTTGGTTGGTCATTGTTCTAGGAAGTAAGCCAAGAATGGCGGTGTCTGCATTTATGCAAAATCAGATATGAAAGTGAAAAACAGGCCTGAAGCTAAACACCTGAGCATAGAAAAACATTTTGAGGCAACACCAGTGCAAATTAATGTAAGAATAGGAAAATAACAGTCATGTCAGTGTATAGATCACCATGTGGTGACCCAGAATTTTTTAAAAATAAGGTTGCAGAACTGCTGAGCATCTTACATGATGAGATGTCATCAATAATTGTATGTAGGGACTTTAATGTCAATATGTTGGTATATAGTTAATTCAAAATTAAATTCCTCAATATTCTACACTGTTTCAACCTGTATTCTAATATAAACAGTCCTACAAGGGTAACAGACACTTCAAAAGGTCATATAGATAATATATTTTCAAAAATAGAAAGCCCAGATGCCGAAGTTTTGAATACTCACCTAGGAATATCTGATCATAACGTGCCTATTATTAAAATGCTCACAGTTCCAATACATACAAAAACAGTACATCATATGTATAAGAGAATTTTCTCTCCCGAAAACTGCAACCAGTCTGGTATCTCACTGATTAACCAATCTTGGGCACAAGTATTGTCACAAACCCATTCAGATGCTGCATACAATGTTTTCTCCTCTCTTTTCATGACAAATTTTGAAATGTGCTTCCCAAAAAGATTAGTTACAATCAACTCATCTAGCCGTAGACACACAAATTCTTGGATCACATCTGGCATTAAAAACTCTTCCAAGACTAGGAAAAGACTAAACTCTGAAATGGAAACTAATAATGATCCTAATTTTTAAAAAAATGTCTTAGTAATTACAAAAAGTTGTATAGAAGTGTAATTAATCTAGCAAAAGTATTAAGTAATGATAGACTAATATGGAAGGCAGACAATAAATCAAATACCACAACGGAAATTTTTAAAAGAGAAATAGGAAAAAGCTGTAAAGATCAGGATATTGTGCTTAAATCTAGTGATAACATTGAAATAATGAAGGAAGTCTTACCCATTTACATTAACAACTACTTTCTAAGTGTACCTAATAAATTAAGCAAGAGCTTTACCAAAGAAGAGAAAACAACAGCACTGATAGTAGTCAGTAGCATGACAGTAAGTCCCACTAATAAATATGAAACATTAAAAAGTAATTAAGAGTGTGAAATCCAAAATGTCTGCAGGACTGGATGAAGTGCCAGTGACAATAATAAAAAAAAGTTGCCTCACAAATCTTGGAACCACTGGTAAATATTGCCCATTTATCATTCAATGAAGGTGTGGTCCCTCTAAGGCTGAAAATTTCTATGGTTAAACCATTATTCAAAAATGGGGGTACACATAAGGTAGAAAACTATAGACCTATATCCCTCCTTCCATAGTTATCAAAAATGTTTGAAAAACTGATGAAAATTAGACTCATAAGCTACCTTGAAACATTCAATCTTCTAAATTGTAATCAACATGGTTTTCATGCAGGTCACAGCACAGAAACAGCTATACAGGCCTATATGGAAGAAATTATTAGAAATTTAGACAATAACAAATGTGTGGTAGGAATCAACCCAGATCTTTTCAAGGCCTTCAATACAGTAGATCTTCAAAATACTAAAATACTAAAAAGTATTGAGATTTGGTTCAGTGCAAGTAAACTTACACTCAATGCAAAGAAAACAAATTACGCAGAGTTCAGTAAAATGATTCAGGATGAAGACATTAATCTAGAACTGGATGACAGACTAATAGAGAGACTGCATTTTGCAAAAGTGTTAGGAATGCATATAGATGAAGCTATGAATTGGAAACACCATGTAAAATTTATTACACAGACTTAACTCAGCCTGCTTTGCACTGAGAGTTATTGCAAATGTTTGCACTCTAGAATGCATCAGAATGGCATACTTTGGATACATTCATTCTGTTGCCTCATTTGGAACAGTGTTCTGGGCCAGCTCAAAATCTAATTTGAAAGACATTTTTATTTTACAAAAATGGGCTGTTCGAATAATTACCCACAGTCCAACACAAGCTCACTACAGATCTCTTTTCAAAAAGTTAGGAATACTTACTCTGCCATCAGTCTATGGGGATCGAGATGTTACATACAGTAATATCAAATCCAACATTAAGTATTCGCTCGTTTATAATGAATTAACTTTATTTTTGATTATGTCGGTACAAACACATCCACTCGAATACAGAGTTTGGAACGCACTGCCAAAGTATTTGCCAGTGAGTGCTGCAGTAAGTGCAACATGTCCGGTAACAGTTTGTTATTGGCTATGACAAAAAGGAGTAAGCATGCTGTGTCTTAACAGGTTGCATAAGAGATGCCGGATGAGCAACACTAGTGGTAATGACAGAGTTATAGAGGTGCTTGATGTTGCAGCAGGGGAGAAAACAGCAAGCTGCACATGAATGACTATGGCGTCGCTTACTTCGGTGTAGACGGAAGCGTCACCTCAGAGTCCGTCGACAGTGAGTGTGTTACAGCGGTAGATGGCAGGATGTTCCAAGCGGAGTTGACAGTGTCGGTGTTTTGATGTGCGAAACAGCCGTGATTGAAGGTTGGGGGAGCGTGGCCGTGAGCCATATGCATGAGGCATGGCGACGGTGAGAGGTGGTGGATGGCTAACGTGGTTGGCGAAACCATATCGGAGCAGGAAGGCAATGAGACGTAAAGTGAATGTGAAGAAGTCGAATCATTGGATGAACTACTTGTCCGTGGTGGAGAGGCGACACAGTTCGATGGAACTGGAGCTGCGTGTGTGCTGTCACTGTCGGCACTGTGGTCGAGTCGTAACGCTACAAGCTGCTCGCGTGACACTGCTGCACGGTTGTGTGTCGGAGCAGACAGATGCTCACTCGTCGAAGCAGAAACGGCAGATGTGTTGGTCATACATTGCGGAGGTAGTGAAGATGGCAACAAAGCAAGGGACACTGGAATGCGGCTGGTTATGCTGTGGTACAGAAACGAAGTGTCTGGATCTACCAAGGAAAGGTGACAGCGGCGTAAATAAGTTGCTTGTATCACATCAGTAATGTAGAATTCCCACTTGAGGCGGTGTGATGGTGACAGTTGTGACGTCTGGGACGTAGATCCTTGTAGTGTGATCGTCAGGGTATTAGTTGTAGCTGTTAGTAACGGCGAAGGCTTATCAGCAATCGGAGGTGGAACAATGACAGGAGCATCTCATTGCATGTCGTGCTCGGTCGGTGTCAGCTGCAGCATGTGTAACTGATCTTGTACCAACAAGTTGTATGTCGCAATTTGCTCACATAGCTGTTGCAGTTGTTCAGGTGAAAATGTATGTCGTGAAGCAGTCTGCTGTGTATCACTGAGTAAGATGGGGTCAAAATCAGAATCTGTCTCTATCGAAGGGTAACCTGGAGTACAAGACAAGGTCTACGGCACAGTACTGACGTAACAGTTCGAGTAGAAGAGATTGTGTGTGCGATCGCGAATGTGTAACTCAGTACTCAGAAGAGGTGGAGTGAGAACACGTTCACTGCTGTATGAAGCATTGATACAGCTGAAATCATCTTCTGGGGTGGGTGAACAAGTGGCAGGCGCGATCGAGTAGTGAATGGCTGGGCGGTAAGCGTGCGTAGTGTCGGCGATTTGTTGACAAGATGCGGGTGTGGTAGCCGTGGTGAGATTGTATGTCATGCAGCTGTTTAATTTGACTGGGTCGAGGTCAGTGAGCCAGCACACGGCAGCCATGACGTCGCTGTCGGTAGCGGTCGAGCAGAGTCGGTGTGGCTCGGGTGCTGTGTAGAGGGAGGCGTGGCACGTCCAGTGTTGCACTGAGAAACAGCCGGCATTGTCGTCGGTGTAATTGGAGCATTGTCGTTGATCGGTAGGATGTCCTTGATGAAATTGTTCCTGAGAATTCGACCAGGCATGCGATTTAGCCGTAGTTCGGAGTTCGTGCGAACTGGGATTAGCAACATAGTCCCCGTTTGTTGCAATCCATTGTTTAGCATGATTGTCCGGTATCAAAGCACTGCACAAAGTTAATTCATTACACAAAAAAAAGTCAAAATAGTCCAAATTAATCAGCGAAGCAGCACTGCACTGTCCGGAAGTGAAATTATCGACACGTTGAGTGGGTTGGCCGTCGATGTGTGCGCCTTGGTCACATTGTCAATGTGTGAGAAGGTGACGAAAGTTACCAAAAAACACGATTCACACAATGGCCAAGAATTTACACACTAATTACACTTCCTGTACACTGCATCCATATGCGATGCGATGCGAAGTCAATGGACGTAGAAATCTGACAAAGGATTGCTGCATTGTTTGTCCATGGCGATGTTCCAGTACACATTTCTGACATTGTAAGTGGCATTTGTGAGTGTCGGGGAGTATGGGGATTGAGATGTTATGTATGGTAATATCAAACCCAACATTAAGTATTCACTCGTTTATAATGATTTAACTTTATTTTGATCATGTTAGTACAAACACATCCAATCGAATACAGAGTTCAGAGCACACTGAGAACAACAGTTTTCAAAGAAGTTCGTTCTCAAAGATGACACAGTCAACTGTTGCAGTCGATAACCACCACAAGTCTATATACTTAAATGTCTACTGTTAACCAAAGCTAATCTAAGCAATGTCCACACAAATGCAGACTGTCACAACTATAACACAAGGAACAAGAATGATCTCCGCATAGAACGAGTAAGAAGAACACGAACTCAGAAACATGTGAGCCACCTGGGCATTAAGCTCTATAATGCACTGCCTCAGTACATTAAAGATGTAAAGGACAATACAAATTTTAAATTGGAACTTAGAAAATTTTTAATTGATAAATGTTGCTACTCAATAATTTAATATCCTGAAGACCCAGAAAGTGACTTTACAAACTAACCTCCACAATTTTCTATCTTTGTTTATTTCAGCTTTTATTATACTTTACCATCTATAGTACTAGTTATATATTGTTACTGAGAGACAAATAACAATAAACCATTTATGTGAAAAGAAACTCTAAGTTTGCTGTCATTTGTTATAGACAATTTCATTTTGTACATTCTATATTTTAATTTCTGTGTGTGACAAATCCAATTGTAAACAATTTCATTTTGTATATTCTATACTGTTAATTTTTATGTATGACAAGTCCAATATTGTTTGTATGATGACACGGATACTAAATAAATAAAAATAAAATTCTCCTTGACAAACTGGAGGCAATAGGCATCAGAGGAATTGGAAGGAAACGGTTTGTATTCTATCTCCAAGATAAAACCCAGGTTGTGGAACTCACCTCATCTCAGAATAACCAAAAAATAAAGTGGGTATCTGATGCTAAGAAAGTAGAGGTAATTGTCTGTCAGGGTAGTGTTCTTGGTCCCCTATTATTCCTAATCTATATAAATGACATTGAAAGGCCCAACAGATCATCAAAAATTATGTTATTTTCAGATGATACAAGCATAATTATAAGTGATGACAGCAAATCCTTATTCACTACAGCTGAAAAAGTTCTGAAGAGTGTGCAACAGTGGTTTTATGCTAATAAGTTAACACTCAATTTAAATAAAACAAATTATATACAGTATGACAAAGTAAATGAGAAGGATGATCACCATTTATCATTGAGTGACCATGAAATAGAGAAAGTCTGGTCTACAAAATTTTTGGGCTTGTACATTGGTTCATGGTGTGGGTTCCTGTAGTCATGTCCTAGTTCATGAACCACGGGCAGTGTATTAGTGGCCAAGTAAGTGGTCCCGACAGTGGGGGTACCAGTTACTTTGAATAAGGCTGGGCGTCTCGGACATATCCTGAGTCGTGGTCAGCTTTGTGCTCATACGGCAAAGACTACCAAATCCACCGGTTAGTCCCTCAGCCGTTAGGGGTAAAACCCAATGGGACTCGTGGCAAGTAAGGCTACCAACCTGCTTCCCTGGTACTTTAAATATGATGCTGGCAACAATCAGAGCAAATTGCCTTGGACCTTTGGAGGTGACGGAGTCCCACCTCTAATTGACAAACCAGGGACTCCTAAGATACGACTTGGCAAACAAATGGTAATGAGATGAGGAGCTATTAATCAATGGGGGCTACTCTGGGAAGAAGGTAGAGCTGGCATAGGCTGCAAGTAAGATAGGGCTGGACGTTTTAGCTCTTAGTGACATTCGGTTAAGGGGTGAGAAAGAAGAGGAAGCGGGAGGATACAAGGTCTACCTGTCAGGAGTCAAATCAGGAATAGCACAATGGGATATAGGGCTTTACATCAGGAAAGAAATGGAACCCAGCGTAGTTGCAATAAGGTATGTAAACAAACGACTGCTGTGGATAGATTTGACAGTGTCTAGCAAGAAAATTAGGATTGTGTCAGTATATTCGCATTGTGAAGGGACAGATCAAGATAAGATGGATAGTTTTTTTTTTGAGGCACTCAGTGATGTAGTTGTTAGAGTAAAGGACAAGGACAGTGTTCTGCTCATGGGTGATTTTAACGCCAGGATTGGAAATCGAACAGAAGGGTATGAAAAGGTTATGGGTAAATTTGGAGAGGATATGGAGGCCAACAGGAACGGGAAGCAACTCTTGGATTTCTGTGCCAATATGGGCTTAGTAATCACAAACTCCTCTTTTAAACATAAGAACATTCACCGATATACTTGGGAAAGCAGGGGAACCAGATCTGTCATTGACTATATAATAACAGATCAGGAATTCAGGAAGGCTGTGAGGGACACACGTGTATTCAGGGAATTCTTTGATGACACTGATCATTATTTAAACTGCAGTGAAATTGGGATTGTGAGGCCGAAAGTGCAGGAGGTCAGGTCCATATATAGGAGGATAAGAGTGGAGAAACTTCAGGATAAGGAAATCAGGCACACGTACATAACAGCGATCTCAGAAAGGTACCAGTTAGTTGAATGTAGTCAATTACAGTCATTGGAAAAGGAATGGACAAGGTACAGGGACACAGTACTAGAAGTGGCTAAAGAATGTCTTGGAACAGTAGTGTGTAAAAGTAGGAGGAAGCAAACAGCTTGGTGGAATGACACAGTCAAGGCAGCCTGTAAAAGGAAAAAGAAGGCATATAAAAAATGGCTACATACTAGAACTCAGGTAGACAGAGAAAGTTATGTTGAGGAAAGAAACAAAGCCAAACAGATAATTGCAGCATCCAAGAAGAAATCTTGGGAAGACTTTGGAAACAGGTTGGAGAGATTGGGTCAAGCTGCTGGAAAACCATTCTGGAGTGTAATTAGCAGTCTTCGAAAGGAAGGTAAGAAGGAAATGACAAGTATTTTGGACAGGTCAGGAAAACTGCTGGTGAATCCTGTGGATGCTTTGGGCAGATGGAGGGAATATTTTGAAGAGTTGCTCAATGTAGGTGAAAATACGATCAGTAATGTTTCAGATTTCGAGGTAGAATGGGATAGGAATGATGATGGAAATAGGATCACATTTGAGGAAGTGGAGAAAATGGTCAATAGATTTCAGTGCAATAAAGCAGCTGGGGTGGATGAAATTAAGTCGGAACTCATCAAATACAGTGGAATGTCAGGTCTTATATGGCTACACAGGATAATTGAAATGGCCTTGGAGTCGGGACAGGTTCCATCAGACTGGACAAAAGCAGTAATCACACCAATCTTTAAACATGGAAACAGAAAAGATTGTAACAACTACAGAGGTATCTCTTTAATCAGCGTTGTGGGTAAAATCTTCTCAGGTATTGTTGAAAGGAAAGTGCAAGTATTAGTTGAGGAGCAATTGGATGAAAATCAGTGTGGGTTTAGGCCTCTTAGAGGTTGTCAGGACCAGATCTTTAGGTTACGACAAATAATGGAGAAGTGTTATGAGTGGAACAGGGAATTGTATCTATGCTTTATAGATCTAGAAAAGGCATATGACTGGGTTCCTAGGAGGAAGTTATTGTCTGTTCTTCGAGATTATGGAATAGGAGGCAAACTTTTGCAAGCAATTAAAGGTCTTTACATGGATAGTCAGACAGCAGTTAGAGCTGACAGTAAGCTGAGTTCATGGTTCAGAGTAGTTTCAGGGGTAAGACAAGGCTGCAACCTGTCTTCACTGTTGTTCATATAATTTATGGATCATATGTTGAAAACAATAGACTGGCTGGGTGAGATTAAGATATGAGAACACAAAATAAGCAGTCTTGCATATGCGGATGACTTAGTTGTGATGGCAGATTCGATTAAAAGTTTGCAGAGTAATATTTCAGAGCTAGATCAGAAATGTAAGGACTATGGTATGAAGATTAGCATCTCCAAATCGAAAGTAATGTCAGTGGGAAAGAAATATAAACGGATTGAGTGCCAAATAGGAGGAAAAAAGTTAGAACAGGTGGACGGTTTCAAGTACTTAGGATGCATATTCTCACAGGATGGCAACATAGTGAAAGAACTGGAAGCGAGGTGTAGCAAAGCTAATGCAGTGAGCACTCAGCTACGATCTACTCTCTTCTGCAAGAAGGAAGTCAGTACCAAGACTAAGTTATCTGTGCACCATTCAATCTTTCGACCAAATTTGTTGTATGGGAGCGAAAGCTGGGTGGATTCAGGTTACCTTATCAACAAGGTTGAGGTTACGGATATGAAAGTAGCTAGGATGATTGCAGGTACTAGTAGAGGGGAACAATGGCAGGTGGGTGTCCACAATGAGGAAATCAAAGAAAAACTGGGAATGATCTCTATATTTGTAGCAGTCAGGGCGAACAGGCTTACATGGTGGGGTCATGTTACACGCATGGGAGATTAGATTAGATTAGATTTACTTTCATTCCAATTGATCCGTAGTGAGGAGGTCCTCCAGGATGTGGAACAAGTAAGGTTACCCAAGAGACTCATGGGTTCAGCAGTAGAGGGTAGGAGGAGTCGGGGCAGACCAAGGAGAAGGTACCTGGATTCAGTTAAGAATGATTTTGAAGTAATAGGTTTAACATCAGAAGAGGCACCAATGTTAGCACTGAATAGGGGATCATGGAGGAATTTTATAAGGGGGGCTATGCTCCAGACTGAACGCCAAAAGGCACAATCAGTCTTAAATGATGATGATGATGATGATGATGATGATGATGTACATTGATCAGCATTTGCGCTGGAAAGACCATGTCACATACATATCCAAAAAACTCAATTCAGCATGTTTTGCACTGAGAATAATTTCTAGCGTTTGCCGTGCAGAGTGTACAAGATTAGTGTATACGGCTTATTTTGATTCTATTATATCCTATGGAATAACATTCTGTGGTGCAACTAAATGTCGCTTGAGAGAAGTTTTTAAATTACAGAAAATTGGCATTAGAATTATTAGACACAGCTCTCCACAGACACACTGCAAGCCCTTGTTAATGCAGCTAAACAACTTACAGTACCATATTTGTATATATTAAAAGCATACTGCATACAAGAACACACTCGAGTAGTTTATGAGTAAATTCAGATCTTCATGACTACAATACACTATCTTTAAGAATCTGCATGTAGAAAGAACAGGAAAAACAGGAACTCAAAAACAAGTCAGCCACTATGGAATAAAGCTTTATAATGCTCTGCCCCTCTGCATCTGGCAAACAGAAGATGAAGGAAAATTTAAGTCAGAATTAAAAAAGTATCTGATAAATAAATGTTTTTATAGCATAGAGGAATATTTTGAATCCCTAAATCACTAACTGATCAATATCATGTTGTTCTCATTTTCAGTTCTATGTCTGGTTTATACTCTTTTAACTTTAAATTATGTGTAATATGTGTTTACCAAAATACATATGGTACATGTTAAAAGAGCATGTAAAAGAACAACCCATTAATTAAAAGTTTTAATTTTCAACATATTATATAATGTTAGTTTTATGTGTTTGATACTAATCTGTAATATTCTGCTGTGCATATTCTGGTCAGAAGTATGACAATTCCTGTATCATGTAAATGATGCAAAGGATGATAATAAATGATGTGAAATGAAATGAGGTCCTATGAAACTTTAACTTAACAAGCAGAAACTGGTAAATTTGTAATTTTCTTGAGTTTCCCCAGTAATGCAGCATGGCAGTGTATTGTGCATAACCAGCACCTGAACAGCAATAATGTGTCCACAGGCCAATGTCCATGAACCATGATGGAATCCCTGAAAATGACCATTAAGTGTACAATAGTTTCAGTGTCCTTTAATGACCATATCTACTGTTGTTAATGTTTAGCCTTGTATGTTATTTAAATAAATGCTGGTAATTGTTATTTAAGACTAAAAATGGGTATTTCTGTGCCATATATACCTCATGTGAAAAATACATGTAAAGGAAGTACCAGTATTTTACTGGATGTTTTAAGAATTGTTGCAAAAGAGATGACAGAGAATGGACTCTAAACCTAAACTTCAATACACTGTTATTAAACAATCTGGATAGACAAGAGAGAGAAGACAAAAGGAAGCTTTATTTCATTAAGGAAAAGTCATCAAACAGTTTTGATCTCTTGCACAGTATTATAACTATCCACCAATGGAAAATCCAGGACAGAATGTAACATTATTATAAATACTTTATGTACTTACAATGCTCCACCTAAAAAAATAATTATGTAAGGTAACAGACTAAACAGTACGCCATATGTAGGCCCTATCATGAACTTAGCCTTCCTGTCAACATGATAAAAGATACTTCAAAGTGCAAAATATACCACACCGAGCACCTTAATTCATTTGTCTTTGTGTTGAATCCTTTATGGTTTGGAGTGTGGTGTGGATAGTTGTGTACACAATATCTGCTATTCCCACTACTTATTGGTCATCTGAAATTATTTGTAGCTATTACAGCATCAGGAGATGAGCAAAATATTACAAAACTGTATACAAATAACAGATGCCTACACACATATCCTAACTGTGCCAAAATAAGCTACTAATAGCAGTAGCAATTGTGATAGCTCGGAGGATGTTCCCCTGGACACATTATCCTCTGCTCAAGCCCATTCAAGAGGACTTCACCAGATCTATAAATGAAAGAGCAACAAGACAGGAAGAACTACAAAAATGTTGGGAGGATCTCCCTAGAAGCCCCTTTAATTGGGCTGTCCAACAATATTAAGCGTCTGTGATGAGTGTGGGACTGCATCCTCTAGTGGAGGATAGTGAATCAGGGTCAGACATAACCTTTATATATCTCCCAGCTGTGTTTACAGGTGATTATGCTCACTTCATTAATTGACTGAGTCATTATCTAAGACTTCAGTGTAATTTTGAATAAGTTTCAGTATGGTGCTTGTACTAAAAAATATGGTATTCCCAATGTGAATGCATAAAGTGGATCTGCAAACTTTTCTGAATTCCTACACTACCATATCTTTTGTAGACCAAAATTTTATTAACAGTTACAACCCATTCTGAATAAAAAAATTTAACCTAGCCATTTTTCACAAGATTGTGGCATTTCTGAAACAGCTACTTGTCAATACATCAGTCTCTAATTAGTCAGACATTGCTCAAATTCAGCACTTAAACTAACAAGCATGTAACACTATGTCAAGAATGTTTCTGGTAATTGCACACACAATAGCTATGTTGTTTGAAAAAATACATGTGTCAGTATCCACAAAAACTCAGTAATTTCGGTATTTAAACACTTAAAGTGCTTTCTGAAACTCAAGTTAATGAATATTTTGACTGTGTTGGGTTGATAGGAGGCTTGTCCTGTCAGTGTATATGAACAAGCAACTGTTTGGTGTGATAAATTTCATTAGTGGCTGAGGTAAGGAAATTATTGGAGTGTACTTTTACCTGATGGATTACTGCATGTGGGCTGTGACATTTAATGTAAATATGAACTGTGTTCTGTGCCACACTTAAATATTTTGTTTTGTGAATTGTTGGTGTACACAATATTAATACATACCAAAGTGGGTTTGTTGTAGTATTGTGCTGCAAGTGTCACAAATGTGCTCCTAACAGTGGACCGTCCAGAGGGATCCTTCCTAACCACCCAAAATCACAAACCCCTCACGTTGTGTGCAGCACGCATGCATGAGGCAATGAGACCTCTTGCATTCAGTTCACACCATACTGTTCTTTCAATGGTTCTGCAGGCGTTTTTTTGATTGAAAATGATGCATATTAGGAGATGTCTGTATAGGAAAACCTGCTGCATAACTGCCTTTAAACAAGGACAGATTACCACTGATGGAGTGATACCTCAGCAATCTGCACTGGAACTGATTAAGGAGGGTCATTTTAGACAGGTCATCATTATCTTAGTCACTTTTCTGAAAACTTTCATATAGTTTTATACATGGTATGTTATATTTCAAGCTAAAATTTATGAAAAGGAATTGCTTTATTTTGGATGCTATAATCGATAAGTATTTGTTCTGAATGTACAGTTAAAGTTATTATTATTATTATTATTATTTAGAAACAGTTGAAATTACAAATTATTTGGCACACTTAAAATTTCCGTCATTAATCACACAATTCGGTACTGTTAAGTAGGTTTATTTCTGGATTCATTTATGGAGTAATAATCGAAAGTAATAATAGAACAGAAACTAGTAGAAATTCATCTGATAAGAAAAATTGTAAAACCTTAGGAATATGGCTATGTCTGCAAAGTGTGAGAGCTGTAAACATGCCTCTGATGTGATTGGACGTATTTTTGTACTTTGTGCGAAAAATGTAATTTCATCTTTATTAATGTGAAAAATCAGAAGACTGTATGACATACTGAAATCTGAAAAAATACATTAATGTAAAAGCACAAATTTTGCAAAAACAATCTTGAAATTTGTTTAGGTCAGTCCAACCATGAGGAGCTAAAATGTGACATCTTCAGCTTCAAGAATCAAACCCCTAGACAAGATGAACTGGAGCCAACTCTACATGACAATCTAAGTAAACTAGAAAATTTATTGTAATCTTTGCTCCTCTCAAGCCGTCATAGAAAACTAATCCGGACAATAGATGGAATTAGGAAGAAGGGGGTAAGTTACAAGTTAGAATGCAGTTTCTTAGTGATAGAAAATTTCAGCACTAATGTCATATCCGGGACTAATTTCTTAAGTAAGCAGTGTGTAAATATTGACTTTGCTAGTGGTAAGTTTAGCTTTAAGTGTGAGGGAGTTGGTATGGAGTGTCTTTTTGGAAAGCATAGACAACTGTGAGGTAAATAAATTAGATTTTCCAGTAAGAGTTTTATCCACTGGTCAAGTTACTGAAGAAGAGAAGGTACGCTTGGCAGATGGACCAAGCTTAGTAAAGATTCTGAATGTAAATTAAAGTTTAAAGATCATGAACCATTTTTTTAAGAAATGGTATGATGTCTCATTCTCCAAAAAGGAAGCAGAAGAAAGTGATAGACCCAGAATATAAGCTTGCTCAAGGTATCTAAGCTATGTACAGCTATTCTACATGAAGGTAAGTGTTACCAGTACTGCGCAGTGCCATTTGGCCTGAATTTATCTCTCTGTGTTTTTAGCAGAGCAACTGACATGGTGGTAGGTGAAATATTGATAAATGAAGTGACCAAATATGAATACAATGTTTTAGTTGCCAGTCCAGAGTGGTTTAAGCATCGAAAAATTTTGAATGGAGTACTGAAGGCTATTTATAGAGGAGGTGTGAAACTGAAGTTAAGTGAATCTGAATGTATAAAGAAGGAAATATCATTTTTGGATCACAAAACCAATGAGGAAGGCATACAATCTGATACAGAAAAGTTGGTTGCTATTGCTGGTTTTCCACCTCCTGGAAACAAAAAAGATCTTAAGGCCATATTCAATTTATTATCATTTAATCATCCATATCTTGGCAATTTATTGAAAAATAATGTAGTATGTAACTGGATGGAGTAATGTGAAGAGGTGTTTCTAAGTTTGAAAAGAGAATTGGTTAACAGTAAATTGCTATAACATGCTAACTTTTCACTGACATTTTGTATGAGTATGGAGCAAGTTTATGTGGTCTGGGGGCAGAAATTTTTCAGTTGGTACCTACTGAGATAGGAACTGAATGCAGAACAATTGTTTCTGCTAGTTGAACACTGCATTCACAAGAAAAGACTTATTACATTTCAGAACTGGGATCTTTAGTGACCATTTTTTGATTTGATGAGTTTGAACATTATATACGGGGACACAAAATGGTAGTATACACAGATCATAAATGTCTGAGTTACCTTCAGAAGTGCAGAATAAAACATGCCCAGTTTACTAGGTGGGCTTTGTATCTCCAGTAATTTGATTTAGAATTGAGGTATGTAAAAGGGAAAGACAATATTGTGGTTGATGCCTTAACTAGAGTGCCAGCCAGAGAAACGGTAGCTTAGATTAGATTAGATTTACTTTCATTCCAATTGATCCATAGTGAGGAGATCCTCCAGGATGAAGAACATGTCAGAAAAACAACAATACATGACAAATATTTACAACTCAAACGAATAAGCTAATGGACCATTCCACAGGTAGCAAGTGGCATGGTCATCATTTTTTAATGACTGCTATATGAAAGAATCATTTTACAAATACTAATGCACTGAATTTAAAATAAACACGTTTTTTTATTTATTTATAACGTAATAAACATGTAATACAACAACTAAAAACTTATTTACAATGTACACATTACTGCACTGAACTGGTGCAGAAGTTAGATTGTATGTTGATAGACACACAAATAAACACAAACACACACACAAATGTCTGCTTGTGTCTGTATATGTGCGGAAGGATATGTGTGTGTGTGTGTGTGTGTGTGTGTGTGTGTGTGTGTGTGTGTGTGTGTGTGTGCGAGTCTACACCTGTCCTTTTTCCCCCTAAGGTAAGTCTTTCCACTACGGGGATTGGAATGGCTTCTTACCCTCTCCCTTAAAACCCACATCCTTTCGTCTTTCCCTCTCCTTCCCTCTTTCCTGATGAAGCAACCATTGGTCACAAAAGCTGAATTTTGTGTGTGTGTTTGTGTTTATTTGCGTGTCTATCAACATACGAACACTTTCGTTCGGGGAGTTACATCATCTTTGTTTTTAGATATATTTTTCCCACGTGGGAAAACAAATTATATATATGTGTTTGTGTTTGTTTGTGTGTCTACCAACCTGCCAGCGCTTTCCTTTGGTAAGTCACATTATATATATATATATATATATATATATATATATATATATATATATATATATATATATATATATATATATATATATGTCATGGAGAGCTGCATCAAACCAGTCTCAGGACTGAAGACCACAACAACAACAACAACATATATATGTGTGCTGGCAGGTCGATAGACACACAAACAAACACAAACATACACACGAAATTCAAGCTTTCGCAACAAACTGTTGCCTCACCAGGAAAGAGGGAAGGAGAGGGAAGGACGAAAGGATGTGGGTTTTAAGGGAGAGGGTAAGGAGTCATAATAATCCCGGGAGTGGAAAGACTTACCTATATATATAAAGCAAAGATGATGTGACTTACCGAACAAAAGTGCTGTCAGGTCGACAGACACACAAACACACAAACAAACACAAACATAACCAAGAAATTCAAGCTTTCGCAACAAACTGTTGCTTCATCGGGAAAGAGGAAAGGAGAGGGAAATACGAAAGCATGTGGGTTTTAAGGGAGGGGGCAAGGAGTCATTCCAATCCCGGGAGTGGAAATACTTACCTTAGGGGGAAAAAAGGACGGGTATACACTCGCACACACACACACACATATCCATCCGCACATACACAGACACAAGCAGACATTTGTAAAGGCAAAGAGTTTGGGCAGAGATGTCAGTCGAGGCGGAAGTAAAGAGGCAAAGATGTTGTTGAAAGACAGGTGAGGTATGAGCGGCAGCAACTTGAAATTAGCGGAGGTTGAGGCCTGGCGGATAACGAGAAGAGAGGATATACTGAAGGGCAAGTTCCCATCTCTGGAGTTCTGACAGGTTGGTGTTAGTGGGAAATATCCAGATAACCCGGACACTGTAACACTGTGCCAAGATGTGCTGGCCGTGCACCAAAGCATGTTTAGCCACATGGTGATCCTCATTACCAACAAACACTGTCTGCCTGTGTCCATTCATGTGAATGGACAGTTTCTTGCTGGTCATTCCCACATAGAAAGCTTCACAGTGTAGGCAGGTCAGTTGGTATATCACGTGGGTGCTTTCACACGTGGCTCTGCCTTTGATCGTGTACACCTTCCGGGTTACAGGACTGGAGTAGGTGGTGGTGGGAGGGTGCATGGGACAGGTTTTACAGCGGGGGTGGTTACAAGGGTGGAGCCAGAGGGTAGGGAAAGTGGTTTGTGGATTTCATAGGGATGAACTAACAGGTTACGAAGGTTAGGTGGACGGTGGAAAGACACTCTTGGTGGAGTGGGGAGGATTTCATGAAGGATGGATCTCATTTCAGGGCAGGATTTGAGGAAGTCGTATCCCTGCTGGAGAGCCACATCCTTTCGTCTTTCCCTCACCTTCCCTCTTTCCTGATGAAGCAACCTTGGGTTGTGAAAGCTTCAATTTTGTGTGTGTGCACTATATATATATATATATATATATATATATATATATATATATATAGTAAAGCCCTTTTTAAGGGGGGCGTTGTGGGGATGTTGTGAGTCTGACATGGTATTAGAAGGTGGAAAGTGTAACATGAGGCTCAAATGAAAATGAAAATAAAAATATATGGGGAGAGATAAAAGTGAACTAGAAAGCAACTGGAGATCTGGTGTGAAAAAAGTCGAAAAAGTGTTGGTTAAAGCTGAGCTATGTTGATCCTGTGGTGAACTTGGGTTGGTAAACAATGACGTGGACAAAGGTTAGGTGTTTGTGTTGCCGCCAAAACACGTTAAAGGGTGGAGAAATTTGGGAAAATTTCGAAAAAGAAGCATGTAAATGTAATAAAAAGGAGTGGTTTTGTGGTGGCAGATTATGAAAATGAGGCTAACAATTGTTTGACGAAGAAATAATGATGTTAAAACCTGTGGGAAGTGGCTAAAAATGATCAGTGATGTGGGAAAAATGGATATGGAAATTAAGTGAAAGTTATTAGTACTAGCCGAAATGGTTGTTTAATAGGTGAAAGGAACTGTTTGTGAACTGGAAACTGTGGGTTTTATAGCAGCGATAGTTTTGAAAGCGGGAAATTTTTTTTTTGTTTATGGTTTGAGTATGTGGCGTAGAGCGCCATAAATATCGATATTTGTTCTGTGCGTAAGTGTGCTATATTTCAGGAGAGGGCTTTGTGCAGGATGTTGGATGCTAACGGCAGTTAGCCTCCGGACTTGTATCTGTGTAGAAGCTAAGTGAGAATAAATCTGTATCTGAGTGAATTCTAGTTGTTTACCTACAACTATACCATATTCTCTCACTAGTGACCCCGTTTTTGTGTAATATGCGTCCCAGTTACCGCCCGAAGGTTATTTACGTGCCTACCGCGTCGGGTTTCTCCACGATCGCGAGGGCCTTTGTTCAGCTCCAGACAATGGCCTTTCAGCATTCACCGCCACCCGGATTCCAGCAACATCTCTCCAGCACTCCTGATGTTGTAGTGGACATGCCGCAAGAATCTTCGGAATCCTTCAGCCAGAACATGCAGTGGAATTCATCGAGTGCCGCCAGTTTCTTCCAACCGCCAACGGTCGTGGACTCTGGCTTTGTTAGCCTGGACCTTCCCACGTGTTCTCCGCAGAGTGCTGGTCAGAACATTCCTACTCCCGTGTCGGACACACAATTCAACACAGTTCGTCGCGTCAAGCGAGGTTTTGCTACTTTGGAGAATCCAGTAGTAAATTCAAACTCGAATCAGCTCCCGCCACTTGTGTATCCTTCCACGCCGGCTAGTCAACAGGTGTTCAATGCTCGCCAAACAGCAAATATCACACTGAGTGTGCATCCTAGTGGACGTGTGTGGGATCCTTGTGTTGCTTCTAATCAGGGCAACAATTCTGTGCTGGACAGTAATTACTCTGACATCTACAACCAGCCCCACCACTCACGGTCGAGTGAATACTGTGTGCATAACGGACATTCACCGGCGTACTTAAGCACTTGTGGCTTCTCTCCGAGCTACCACGTCAATGAGAATGCACATTTTGACTACGATCCTCACACCGTTCGAGCGTCCGTCGCTTCTCAGCCGCCCCCCTGGCGTCAAGTGATTTTCGCGATTCCCGCATTACGGGATGCCAATAATCCGGACTCGCAATCTTCTGCATGCTCTACTTCCGTCCAAAGTAATAGGCGCACCTCCGCAGTGACTGCAGTGCCGAATCTGCCGAAATTACCAGACTTCAAACCCGCTCACCCGGAGTTCTGGTTTAACCTGGTTGAGCAAACATTCAATGTCTGTGCTTTGGACGACGACGCATGCTTCGCCTGTCTCATGAACCATCTTCACGACCGCGTCGATTTAATTTATGATCTGGTCAAAGCACCCCCCCTGGCAGGGAAGTATGCTGTGGCGAAACAGACGATACTGGAGCGCATCTCTAAAACCAGGAGAGAAAATGTGCGACAGCTCATCTACGAAGAGCGTCTCGGCGACAGGTCTCCGTCCCAGTGGTGGCGGTGCATCCGTCTTCTCGTCGATGAGCAAGTTATGCCTGATGATACGCTCGCAGAAATGTGGACTGAAAAGCTGCCTTTGCCTGTCCAGACTGCAATCTCTGCATATGAAGATAGGCCAGTAAATGAACGTTTACGCGCCGCGGACAGAGCATACTCCAGCAGGCAACGTGAGCTCCGTGCACTGCATTCTGGACATGACTGCACTAAGACGCTTTCTGACGCTACGCCCTTGTCTGGTGCTGCTAATAACAAGTTTGTTAAACTAGCCGCCCTGCCTGCACCTTCAACTCCCCGCAACGACAGTGCATCGGCCTCTGTGGAAGACTCTGGGGCACATACTCCGTCACCTAGCAACTACCCACAGGAGCACAGGCCCGCCCAACCTTACTGTTTCTTCCATGCGAGATTCGGGGAGCAATCTCGCAAATGCCAGTCACCGTGTTCTTACCCAAACTCCAACCGCAGGTAGGCTACGGTGCCACCTCATGCGATGTAAACAACGGGCACCATCCCACGTTGCACTCCGTTTCGGACAATAACAGTAAGTGCGGTCGAGTCTACGTTCGCGATTTATGATCAGGTGTATGTTTTCTGGTAGACACTGGCGCAGACGTCCCTTTGCTGCCGGTTCGCCTAGCAACCAATAAAGTGCAACCACACAAAACAGTACTTCGTGCAGTGAACTTGTCTACCCTACAGTGTTTGGGTTCCACTTTGTATACAGTGAAACTTTCGCCCAAGTGCAAGCTGGAGTGGACGTTTCTAGTGTCAACAACTGAAGAACCTATTCTCGGAATTGATTTCCTCAAGCACTATCAGTTGTAACTAGATTTTGTGCAAAATACTGTGTTTTAACCCTCCCTTAACAAACATATTCCTTTCGCTTCGCCGAGTGACAGTTCGGCAAACACCAAACATGTGTGCTGTGCTAAGAAGTGTGTAAACCTATCCTTGGAGCTGCAATCTTGGACAAACAAGTGGCTAGTGGAGTGCGCCAAGTCTTCGAAGTAGCGGATGGAACGTAAGGAAATGCTGCTGCATCTCCGCGACATACACCACGAGTTGGCCTCCACACAACAACGCCTCACGGCACTACGAGCAGACAACTCGTCGGCTACAGACAACGTCAGTCCGTGCCAATCTGGTGTTCCCGTGCCCACGCACGTTAACGACAATGTTGTGAACTCTGTAAACTGTGTCAGCACCCCTTTTTTAATGATAGGGTATGCCCGTTCTGAATGGACAATTAACTTGCCAAGCTCATGGCAATGAACTACGGCCATCTGCTGTTCGGCCATGCCCACTCGTGCCTACAGCGCTCGTAGCGGCACAGCCCGCTACCAAGAACTAGTGTACCAACCTCGCCCATGTTAACACGTGTGCGGCCTTTACGCAGCCTACGAGCGGGAGGCACACCTGTACTTCCGTGCCCTCAGCGCCACAGCTTGGCCCATCTGCCACTGCCTGCTCCACTTCACGGACATCTGACTGTCGTGCTGTGCCACATATTGCAGTAGTCACTAATGGCACAGTTCATCAGTTACGTCTAACCGATGGGCCACCCATATCGCAACGCCCACGCCGCCTCAAGCCAGAATTTATGAAAATTGCAAAAGAACAATTGGATGATCTGTTACAAAAGGGAATAATTGAACTTTCTTCTGGTTGCTGGGCTAGTCCTATCCTGTTTGACCAAAAGAAAGACGGTACTTGGTGTATGGTCAGAGACAATAGGCGTTTAAATGCCCGCACCATCATTGATAAATATCCGGTTCCACACATCGCAGACTTCAATCATTCGCTCGCAGGTGCAAAGTACTTCTCTGTTTTGGACTGTAAGCACGCATTTCATCAGATTCCTATGACTCCGGAGGACATTGAAAAGATTGCCGTAACCACTCCCTTCGGGCTGTTCCAATACAAATTTATGCCGTTTGGGTTGAAAAACGCCCCCCAAACGTGGCAGCGTTTCATCAATCAAACTTTATCCCATTTAGACATTTGTTTCGTATACATGGACGACATATTGGTTTTTGCTTCTACTTTAGAACAGAGTGAGGAGCGTGATCAAGTCATGACGGATATTTTAGCAGCCGCTGGTATTGAACTGAACAATAAAAAGACTCAATTGCACCAGTCATCCATCACATTCCTAAGTTATGTTGTGTCATCGGACGGTCTGACACCACCACAGTACAAGATCAAGCCTGTTCTCGAGATGCTACGCCCTCAGACCTATAGGGAATTACGCAGGTTAATCGGAACAGTTAATTATTACCGGAAACATTTGCCAGCCGCTTCTGCGGTGCAGGCTCCTCTCACAGATGCTCTCGCTGGCCCACAAACTTCTGGCACCCGCCAGGTACCATGGACACCAGACATGGACAAGGCATTTAATGAACTCAAACAGCTGTTGGACTCCGCTGTCACTATTGCTCACCCACGGGCGGATGCCACAATTATTATCACTACTGACGCTAGTGACAATGCTATCGGCGCAGTACTGAGTCAGACATACAACGATGTTACGACCCCCTGCAGTTTTCCTCAAAAAAGCTAAACAACGCGCAGAAGAAATACTCAGCATTCAACAGAGAATTACTTGCAGTTTACGAGGCCATAAGACACTTCAGAACTGATGTTGAGGGACGAGATTTCTATGTGCTCACTGATCACAAGCTGTTGGTTCCTGCCATAAAAAATCCTGCAGCTGATCCGCCCCCACGACGCTTTCGTCACATCGATTACATCTTGCAATTTACAAATGACATTCGCTACATCCGAGGAGAGGACAATGTGGTCGCTGATTTTATCTCGTGTGTTGGTGCTGTCACAACCTTAATTGACTTGACGGACCTACCTCGGTTGCAATCGGCAGACCCCGATACCATGCAGTTAATTTCAGACCACAGCTCCTCTCTCCAACTGGTACGCTCTACTTTCCCTGGCATATCTGACTTAGTGTGGTGTGATGAATCGACTGGTATGTTGCGGCCATTCATTCCTAAGCCCGTTCAATGCCAGGTCTTTGACAAACTACACATATTAGCACACCCCGGTGTCAAAGTTTCCACCCGTCTGGTAGCTGAACGGTTTGTCTGGAGAGACATGCGCCGTGAATGTCAGTCTTGGGCAAGGGGATGCATGGTCTGTCAACAGAACAAAGTTTCCAGGCACACTTCTCCACCCCTTGGCTGTTTTGCCCAACCGCCAGGCTGGTTTCACCATGTTCATGTGGACCTCGTAGGCCCTTTGCCCCCCTCCGAGGGTTTCCGTTACTTGTTTACAGCTATTGACAGGATGACTCGGTGGGCTGAGGCTGTGCCTATTCCGAACATTACCTCCGAGACAGTAAGTCGAGCATTCTTAGATTCGTGGATCTCTAGATTGGCTCACCTGTTTACCTCACCACTGACCAGGGGCGACAATTCGAGTCTTCAGTTTTCTCTGACTTATGTAAAATGTGTGGTATTGTCAAAATTCATACTTATGCATACCACCCCCAAAGCAATGGGCTTGTTGAGCGATGGCATCGCATCTTAAAGTCTGCCCTGCGTTGCCATGACTCACTATGGACAGAGGCACTAGCCTTCGTGCTCCTTGGCCTTCGTGTGACTTTCAAGGAAGACCTCAAGGGTTACGTAGCCGAGTTCGTGTATGGCCAACCTCTGGTTTTGCCTGGAGAATTAGTCACTCCGACCCCACTTCCACGGCCCTCTGAACTCCCTTCACTTCTCGAGCGGGTGCGCTTGCACTGCACCAAAATTTAGCCGCCACCTCCAGTTGCCCATACACCTCCGCGCGTGTATGTACCGCGCACGCTAGACTCTTGTGAGTACGTGTTTCTCAGAGACGACTCAGTCAAAGCCCCACTTCAGTCACCCTACACAGGTCCTTACAAGGTCGTCAAACGCTCTGAGAATAACATGGATCTCCTCATGAAAGACTCTGTAACTACGGTCTCACTCAACCGAGTGAAACCAGCTTTCATTGAGCCTCAGGTGAACCTCCCTGATTCTGCCCCTATTTCTCCCACTCCTGCTTCGAGTGGCCATCCATCTTCCCACACCGTGTATTTGGGTATCGATTCTCCACAGCATGCTTCTCTGCCAAGCACTGCTCCTTCTCCGCGTTCATCTAATTCGAGTGACCAATCTTTTAGGGTCTTCACTCCTCACAGCCCTCGCAGTCGAACTGCCAATCACTTGGATTCTACCATTGTGTTACCATCTTCGTGTGACAGCTCTCTGTCACGCCGTTCAATCCACGCTGGCTCCTCGTTGCCTTCGGTCACGCTCCCTCGTCTGTCAGCTGATCGCCCGAGGTTGTCTCCTGCGCAGTCCAGTGCACCTGCCACCCTCCTCTTAGCAGATGCTTCCCCCTGCCATGGCTTTCCCAGGTGCCATCCAAGAATTCACAACACATGTGCACCCTGATGACATACATAAATTATCTGTTGTCGTAGATGGCGATACGGTGTGTCTGGTACTTGCGTGTGACAATACTGAGGGAGAAAGTGCAGAATCTCGTGTGTTGCGCCGCTTTAAATTGAGCAGAAGTGCTGCGTGTGGCAATTTGCGTGCCTTTGTTAGGCCTTCTGGCAAGGTGATTCTCCGTCTGCCGGCTGACGAAGTGCTACACCTCCACTCCAGGACGGGACGTCGTCTTCAGCCGCCAGCGTCGCTTGCTGACTTCACCGTCGAAGTACCGGGTTTCACCCCCCCAGTCTTCTACCAGTCGACCGCTTCCGCCTGACGCAGAAGAACTGTGCGTTACCTTCCTAACTTCTCCCCCCCCCCCCCCCCCCATTCACAGGGACGTACTCCATATTGGGGGGGGGGGGGGCTATGTGGCGTAGAGCGCCATAAATATCGATATTTGTTCTGTGCGCAAGTGTGCTATCTTTCAGGAGAGGGCTTTGGGGCAGTATGTTGGACGCTAACGGCAGTTAGCCTCCGGACTTGTATCTGTGTAGAAGCTAAGTGTGAATAAATCTGTATATGAGAGAATTCTAGTTGTTTACCTACAACTATGCCATATTCCCTCAAGTATATATAGGCAGGATAAAATTGTATTGTAGATTACGGTAAAAGGGAGAAGGTGAATACAAAGTGAAACGACTTGCAAAAACAGAAGGAGAAACTAAGACTACAGAAAAGATTTCGAAATTCAACAGTGACAATAACAAACGTAATTGTTGGATTCAAGTTAATGATGTGAATATAATAGAGGGAAACATTCCACGTGAGAAAAATATATCTAAAAACAAAGATATACACAACCGTTGGTTGTGAAAGCTTGAATTTTGTGAGTATTTTTGTGTTTGTTTGTGTGTCTATCGACACGCCTGTGCTTTCGTTTGGTAAGTCACATCATCTTTCACACACACACATCAGTCGGTTCTACTGAGAAATTCATCAGTGGAGTAGAAGGAGTTGGCCACCAATAAATCCTTTAGGCTTCTCTTAAACTGAATGTCATTGGTTGTTAAGCTTTTTATGGCTGCTGGCAAGTTATTGAAAATATGTGTTCCTGAATAATGCACACCTTTTTGTACAAGACTAAGTTACTTTAAATCCTTGTGAAGATTATTTATATTTCTAGTACTGATTCCATGAATTGAGCTGTTGGTTTGAGAAAGTGATATATTTTTAATGACAAATTTCATTGAGGAATAAATATATTGGGAAGCAGTAGTTAGTATCCCTAGTTCCCTAAACAGGCTTCTGCAGGATGTTCTTGAGTTCACACCACATATAACTCTTACTGCACATGCCAGCAGTGAGAACCTTCAGACAGTATGCCTAAAGTGAAACACTATTATACAATATGTAGGGATTTGTTATTTATAACAATTACAATTTTTTCAGGGCAGCAACAATTTTTGTGTGTCTTTCCTGAATTTTTTCAAAGGAAATTCTGGACGCCTATTTGTCCCAAAGTTAACAATTATGAAATGATTAATCCTGAATGAGACATTTATTTCACCTGTATCAGTGCATTTTATTATTAATTGCAGTTATCCTGAGAAACTGACAAAGAGATTCTGCTCTTACCAAAGAGGGATAAATACTAGTGTCGAATTTCACTCATTGGCTTTGAGCAACGATGTCATACATAAAGGAAAGATGCTGCATATATGCAGTCTATGAAGGTAATGGATCATACATATAAACTAATGAATGGAGCATGCGATAAAATAACAATCACATTTCATCCAATTATTTAATTCATCATGAATTATGTCAAAATGAGTACAATGAAAATAAATAAGAATAAAAATTGAAAACACATTTTCATGTCTGATAAGAATTATTCTCGTAATTTTTATAAGTAGGAAAGCACAGAGAACCAGTGAATTGCATTACAGTAAAGCACATGCTGAAGTCATACTATTATAATAGCGCTATTTTTACTATTAATTATTGAATCTAATTGGAGAAATGGAGAAAAGCTTACGTTTTGTGCAGGGAGAAATTAAAATGTAACAAAAAAATGGGAAAACTAAATGAATGACACCAAATATGAGACAGTAACATGAAATGTGCCAGTACACAACTAACAAAAATCCACAAAAAGTAATAAATATTTACCTAAATAGGTAAATTCCAGTTACTGATTCCAATCAGTCCATGATTCACATGTAAACTATTTTTGCAGGAGGTGTATCCACTGATATGTAATAGCTTTTCTGTAGTGTCGACACACTACAGTGCCGTATACATACCACTACAGGTGCTCTCACTGAGTGGGCAACAAAGAGGTGTCTAGCTTACAACAATGAAAAATTAAAAGCAATCATCATAGCAACATGTTGCTACTGACAAGATGTGCCCACAGTCACTGTACATGGAGTCCCGGTACATGGAGAGTAACAGAAAAGTACCTTGTGGTCACATTGGATTCTCGCCTAACGTTTAGGTGGCACCTCAAGAACACCAGGGGAAAAGCACTGGGGCGACTCAGACTGCTTTACCCATTACTCAACCTGTCCTCCGTGATTCCAGACCATGTCAGTCAGCCTCACCCTGTACAAGGCCGCCATACGTCACTACTAGAATATGTGGCTGTAGTATGGGGTAAGATGGCCAATACCAACTTAAGACAGTTCCAGATAATTCAAAACAGAGCATTTAAGTTAGCATTCCACTTCCCCTAGGACTAGCCAACATAGGAGCTACACAAGATCTCTGGCGTACTTCCTCTAAGAGAATGATACAAACAGATGACGACTAACTTCTTTTAAAAGACTGAGCATTTGCCAAACCCTCTGGTGCACAATCTCGGCAACAGACCACACTGGTGGGCAACACTATGCAGGCCTGACCAGCTGCACCATCAAGACAATGCAGAAGAATGCTGAAGATTACACTATGCAGAGGTAGCAACCAGACAAATCTGCCACACATACTACGATGCGGCAACCATCATAATAAAAGAAGTTCATGATGTAGAGTAGCATAGACAACCAAAAGCACTGAAACTAATACAAACCCACAACCTGCTGAAGGCAAGGTTTCGAAATGTAACCAGGACTTCAAGTACAAATCTGTGGATCAAAGGATCGAACAGGATTAAGCAGCACACTTCTATGTAGCACCCCTGCCTTTGGTATGATATCATTGCTCAAAACTGAAAAGTGGAATCAGATGCTAGAATTGACCCACTTAGGTTTTAATGTACAATCTCAATGGTTTTGGCATCACCAGCACAGTGTATGCTGGTGTTTACTATCACATGTTATCTGCGCAAGCTAAATTATATCAGACTGTATTGTGTGCCATGTAGTGTTCCACTGTATTATATTAATTAAGAAGAGTTGTTTTTCTTTGTCAGTAACGATATTTATTGGCAGGAATGAGCTCAGAGAAGCACAAGTGCTCCTTGCATGAACAACTGCAGACAGAATTTCTTTTCATCAGTGACATAAGTTCTTCAGGCTCAAAAGGAAAAGTGAGGTGCAGCAAAAGTGCTTCTAATTTCTCAGTACGTCATGGTGGATGACTTAAAAAATGACAAACATAAAAGAGCAGTCTCTATAGCAGTGTGTAGTGCAACATTAAACTCCTTCTCTAGAGCTGAGAAACTTTGTGGTCATGATGAGAGGTTAGTTGCAACTGAAAGTGTCTACACTTATCACACATTTCAGTGCAGTAATAGTTTCAACTTGATGGACTGTACATAGAAATTCTTCAAGCAAGGCAATAGAGCCAAAATCTGCATGTGTATGTACAAAAACAGACGCCATAATAGCAAATGTGTTAGCTCCTCATACAAGATATGTTGTGATGTGATTTAGAAAGTGTGTTATTTGTTTCACTCCTGACTAATGCAGCTAACCAGAAAGAGATTAAGATCTTCCCTCTCCTTGTTAGATGTTTTTACTATAAAACTGGTGTAAAAGTAAGAATATTACAACTGAAGTCACTGTGTGGACGAACATCTACTATTTAACAGGCTGCCTGAGAGAAAATGGTCTAGAAGAAAAAGTTATTGGACTGTGTGCTGATGATACTAACTGCAATCTTGAAGGTGCCAAAAGAAAGTGTCAGAACAATTTTTTTTTTCCGAACTACAAGTCAAACTCTAGCATGGACTGATAGGTATTGGTTGTGCTGCCCTTTTATTGCATAATAGTGTTAGAGCAGCTACTAGTATTTTGCCTGTAGATATAGAAATGGTAGTTTCCAGAATATTTCTGTACTGCAAATTATACACTGTGAGAGTTCAAACCCTAAAAGACTTTTGCAGCTTTGTTGAAACAGATTTTGAAATGATTTTGGGTTATGCTCAAACAAGGTGGTTAGAACTATTACCTGCTGTTGAACAAGTTATGAAAATGTTTAAGCCACCAAATCATACCTCCAATCTGAAAACTAGACCACTTTTTTTTTTCAAAACTTCTTTAATCTTTAGTGTCCATAGGTGTTATATGTGATACCTCCAGTCTAAAAAATTTTTACGCATTTTTCGTCAACTTTAGTGAGAGTGCCTGCTGGTATCACACAGCATACATTCAGCACATTCCATTCATCATTTGTTTAAATGTCTTGATGCCATTCATGCCATCAACAGATCACAGCAGCAGCTGGAAAGTGAGTGTTACAACAGCATGCATGATGTTGAAAAATAAAAAAGGTAAATATTCTTTTGCAATTTCACACATGTAGAAACATATTTATTTCACAAATGGTTCATTTATCTGATAAATAAATATCTCTACTGAGAAACTACTCTTCATGAACAAAATGTTCTACTTAACAGCATGTATCATCCCTGATACCTCCGGACTCTATTTTTATAAATCTCCTGCCATTGTTTACTTGGTTATAGTGGCATGTGTGTTTTTCTTTTGTTTTTTTTTCATTTTTTGCTAAATGTTCTTCTGTTTACTGTCGTTATCCTGCATTAAATTACATGTTTCCCTTACATGTAAATATATTGGGTATTTATTGTATTGATGATGATGAAGTCCCATACTCCGTGACGGAGCGTAGGGGAACGATGCGGGAGACCCGGACCGCTTTACTAGGCAAGGTCCTAGTGGAGGCGGTTTGCCATTGCCTTCCTCATACCGTAATGGTGATGAATGATGATGATGAAGACGACACAACAGCACCCAGTCATCTCGAGGCAGGAAAAATGCCAGACCCCGCCGGGAATCGAACCCGGGACCCCGTGCTCGGGAAGCGAGAACGCTACAGCGAGACCGCGAGCAGCGGACTATTTATTGTATTACTTTGATGAAAATAATGAACCCAGTAATCCCATTTTTCCGTACTGTATGCCTAACTGATGAAGAAATAGCGGAACTTTTGGCAGTGGAAGATTCAATTATTTCTGAATTTGAGCTGTCTAAAGAAGAAGAAGATGAGCTTCACATAGCTGTCAGATCACAAACTCCAGCAACTGATGAGTCATCATCCAAATAAGATGACAATGGGGTACCTTTGAGTGAGATACAACACAGAGGTGCAAAATGGAGACACATGACAGCGCAAGTAGTTGACAGGTACAAATTTGTACGACAATTTGCAGCATCTGAAATTCCAACTGTGAAGTCACCATTTGAATATATTTACACAATATATTGACGAAACATTGTTTGTTGATACAGCTCATTATATAAATTTACATCATGTTACACTACCAGGAAAGTCAATGGACTGTAGTGGAGCAGAATTAAGAAAGTTTGGGGGGATTAGTATGCTGATTGCATTATTGGGGTTCCCCAGATTGACATTTTGTTGGGAAAGGCGAACACACTATCCACTGATTGCAGATACAATTAATGTGGACAGGTTTTACCTGACAAGAAATAATCTGAAACTGGTTAATAACAATGCTGTGGTAGAGGAAACCAAATGAAGTGACAGTTATTCAAAGATATGACCACTACTTGACAGACTAAGAAATGCATTTTAAAACCATCCCCGACCAATTCATGCATGTATAGATAATCATATGATACTGTTTACAGGTCAAGTAAGAACAGAACAGTATCTTAGGGATAAACCTCAATCAGTTCGCTTGAAGAAATTTGTGCCAGCTACATCCAATGGTATACCATTTGACTTTTTGCTATACCAAGAAAAGGAGAAAGATACCACGTCTGGAAAAATTCCAGTACCTGACTACCTTGATATTCGATGGCTTTCAGAACCCTTGCCACCTCGATCACTAATATACGTTTGTAACAATACGAGTCAAGATAGATGTAATGGAACTTGAATAGCATATTTGCCTCTATTGGTTATGGTAGAGAGATCGATCTTTCGGTCCTGTCTGTATATTTATGTATAATATTGCATGAATAAAGGGTGGGCGAGTGTAAAGCTATCGTTAAAAATGCACAATGCACGATTTATTATGATTTGCTTGGTCATAATAATAATAACATGCTTTTGAATACAATTAAAATATAGCGGCGATACCTGTTTAGTGTTATTGGAAATACTACATAGTAAATTAATGAGTAAGGTAGCCGATCGTATAAGAAGAGGTAAAATTGGGCATATTGAGATGTTTTGCTTTGTATTGACAAAGCTGATGATACAGCATCATTTTTTCATTTACTCTTAGAAATAAACAAGTAAAGACGTGCTAATTATACGTTGTGAAAAAATATAGGGGCGAGTTTTAAATAACTACTGTATATGATCAGAGTAACAAGAGGACAATTGGTTACTCAAAATCATGGACGGCGAAGTGTGGTCATTAAATTGAGTACACCTACAGGGCGGTCAATTCCGGGATAAACCTATATGCATCTCATGAGGGACATGGTATTGAGACCGTTTTTTTTTTTTAATTAGATCGCGGAGAGCTGGCTCCAATTTATGAAAAGGAGAAAAATGTTAACTTTTACGTGAACCCTTAATAATTGCAGACCGGAGAGAAAAGTGTGTAATTGTCTTATGCCTAACAAACATTCATGGAGGGTGGTGGCTAAGCTATAAGAGTCAGTTACAAAATACTGTATCATTATCAATGACTGTTGGTGTCGAGCAACCAAAACTGTTCATCAAAGGGTTTCAATGGAACTTGGGAGTTAGGGTTCAGGCACTTGCTTATATTCCACATCAGAGTGTGAATGAGTGATGAATGCAAAATAAAACTGTGAACAAAGTTACGTTAAATAAACAAGACAGTTTGGTCGTATCTGTTATTATTCCATAAACTCTAACGTTTCTTATCATTGTATGAAGCCTTTATAGATGATCTTTATGACAATTTGCTTTGAAAGGGTCTCGTTACGAGTTAAGTTTTGAGGACCTGGTCAAGAGGGGGTAGTTCGTAGATCCTATCTACTGCAGCTATTCTGGAATCAGGTGCTACCATGTGTGTAGTCAATGACTTAAGATTACCATATCTTATGCTCTAAGATCGACACGCCTTTCCACTTGGTATAACGGTGCCTCACGGCAACAACGACAATGCCGACGATGAAGGAAGATACAGTAGAAGTGGCGCCACAAAGTGTGGCTCGATAGAGGAGGATTGCTGCATTGAGTCGAGTGTCATCTGAATTCACAAACCCCAGAGTTGGAGAATATTATAGCAGCCAGTGAATCTGTCCAATGAGAGGTATTCTTCAATAAAAGCTAAAAGTGAGCGATACTACAAGGTATAGTTAAAATAACAGTATAATTATTTAAAAAAAGGAAGTTGAGACTTGTGATTTTGGTAGATAAATATATATAAATACATAGTGAAAATAAGTGTATGTCTTGTTAGTGAATAATCATGTCAAAACGAACCAAAAGAATACATGATAATGTGCATTTGAGTAGAGTAATGAGTAGAGAGAGAGAGAGGAAAGTAAGGAGGATATGGATGATGCATCCCATGAGCTCAGTTTGGGACAGGAGACATGTACAGATAATAATACAGTTATTGATTTAGAGCTGTTGGGAGAATCAAATACAATGACACGTAAGGTAAGCAGCATGGGAGAACATAAAGATCTTCACGTTTCGGAGGTAGATCAGCAAGTTGATCCTCAAAATGGAAATATTAATCAAAAAATGTTTGATATGCTGGTATCAATAAATACTGAAATGGGTGTAATGAATGGAAGACTTGGTTCACTAGAAAAAGATAATAAGCAATTAAAAGAGGACAATCTAAAGTTAACTGAAAAACTTGAGGCCAAATTTGGTTCATTAGAAGGTAAAATGGATTGTTTGGAAAGCAAACTGAACACCTTTGATCATAAACTGGAAAATTCTAAGAAAGAATTAAAGGCGGACTGGGAGACTCAATTAAATGCGAAATTTGGAGAACTAGGTGTAGAGTTTTCTAACACCTTAGAAAGGCAACATAATAATTTAATGGGAAAACTTCGTGATGTAGAAAAGAAATATGAGGTAGTTTCGAAGAGTTATGATGGCCTGTCCAATAGGATGGTTAAGTGTGAAAGTAGCTGTTTCAATACTAGCGTACAGATAGAAGAGCTTTCGAAACAAATAGTCGAGGTTGAGTCCGATGCTCGTAAGGGGATTGACAAGTATTTGGTAGATCAAACTAAAAGACTTGACGAAAATCTATCTGAATGGATAGAAATAAAAGGAAATGAAATTGCAGACAAGGTTAAGACTACTATTGGATCCCAGCCAAATGAAAATATCAATGGACACCTAAGTAGAAATGATGAGTTAATTAAGATCTTCACTTGCGAAATTCAGAAAATAAAAGACAAAATAGTTGATGAGTTCCCTAAATGGCAAAAGGAAACCAATCATAAATTGGCAGAGTTAGAACAAAAGTCATCACAAAATTTGTTGACTGAGGACAAACGTTCAGAGAATAGGTCGAAAAACAACCGAACATGTGATAATACGAAGTACAATTGTGGTGAAAATTTGCATTGGGAAGTTGATGATTCGGTCGGTAAAGATGATGATTCTTTTGGTCAGTGAGGATATTTGTCTTCTCTAAAGGTAGAGAATAGCATTTTTAAAAGTAGGCAATTCCCAACATTCTCCACTGAAAAGAACAACCTGCATCCAAAAATCTTTATCAATAATTTCAAAAGAATATTTCCATGTAGCTGGTTGAACACAGCTGACTTCAATTTATAGTATCCAAAATTACTGGAGATGCCACATTATTGGCCGCCAAAGTAAGTGAAAGTTGCCATACTTGCGTTGAGTTTGAACAATTTTTTTTGGCTAAATACGGGTCGTCAAGTAAACAAGAGAAATTAAGAAAAGAGGTTTATCAAACTGAGTATTTTAACAGTAAAAGGAGTATTTTAAGGCAATATTTTGAAAAGTACATAAATAAGACACATTAATGGAGTGATCCAAATTCTCACAAGGAAGTGATCAGAATTTTGAAGGGAAGGTTGCCCATAAATATATGTGAAAAGTTAATAAATGTTCCTGACCAGGACATAGAACAATTCTTGTCAGTGATTGACTCTATAGATATGATTATGGAAGATGAAAGACAAATGAGTAGTAATCAAATGTCGACTCACACTCATAGTAATACGAATAATTATAATAATAATTTAACTTATGATAATAATAATACTGGAAACCAGGTCAAACCCGCATCACAGGAGCGTGGACAATCTTCGTCCTATGGTTACAATAAAAACAATGATTATAATAAATATAGAAGAGATACTTACTGTGCTAGAGGTAATTATGGGGGTAATGTCAACCCAATAAATCAGATTAATGCTGTACAACTTAATCGTAAACATCCATATGGTGACACGAATGTGCATCAAAAGCCTGACAGATAGCCAACTAACATTTAAAAATAAATTAAAAGAATTTCTAGATGACAACTCCTTATGCTCATTGTCTGAATTCTTAGATATAAATTAAGGGGGCGGGGGGCGGACAACAACAACAACAACAACAACTTAAACATTAGTGTCATGCAATAATTTGTGTAATGTAATATCTTGTACTGACATCTTTTATTAACCTGACACGTTCCACATCATTACGAAGTGTCGTATTCATGATCTATGGAACAAGTATTAATCTAATCTAATCTAATCTAATCATAGTAATGACATTAATAAGAGTAACATGTACCCGTGTGATGAACCCAATTGTATTTGACCTTGGGAAGATAATTCAAAGCATAATGTTCATCGGGAGGATGGAACAAATGTCTCGAGTCCTCATCCAGCACAAGGAGTTATACCAGTGGGCGAAGGGGCCTCCAATGTGCGACGGGGTGAATACCATAACTCGGATCATACTGTACGGATTGTGGAAGTTCATGAACCCCCACCGATGACGCAATGAGATAGATTAAACTAATACCAGTCACCAAATTCCTTCCTAGGATGACTGGAAGGGAGAAGGAAGGCAGGCATCAATTTGAACTGGGAGTATTAAGGTACAATAATGATCAGGATATAAGGAATGAATTAACTGAAGAAAAACCTGAAGTTTCTAATAAATGCGGACAAATTTTACAGGCAATAATTCCAACAAGTATAAATAATGTTGATGTTGAAATATTAATTGATACTGGAGAAACTATTAGTGTCATGACTCTGGACTTTTCCTATCACCGGATGTACCATGTCTGGCACATTCAGCACAAAAATGCAAAGAGTTGTGAAACAGGTATGTGTTGACATTACAATACGGGGGGCTCAAATAGAAAGTACATTCCTGGTTGTTTGTAAAATGACAGTACCATGTATCTGGGGTTTGGATTTTTTATGTGAGACCGGTGCAACCATTAATTTAGAGGAAAGTAAATTTATATTTAATTTCAATGGTAATGTTTTGACAGCCAGCATGAGAAAGGGCCAAATAATTCCAAATCAACTGTGTATGAATCTAATGGTAAAATATGTCAGTACTGATGATGAAAATGTGTATGATATCTGCCTTATTGAATGTTCTGAAGAAATAATGGATAAAATGTCATTGCAGGAAAAGGTGTTAGAATCAGAATATTTATCTATTATCCAAAGGGACAAATTGTACTACTTGTTGGAAGCATATCAGATGATTTTTAGTAAATGTCCTGGTATAATAAAAGACTTTGAATACCATATAAAGATGTGCGTGCATAAACCCTTTTGTCGTACTTCCTATTCTATCCCATGGACAAAGAAAGAAATTGTCAGAAAGGAAATCAATAAAATGTTAGAATGGGGTATTATTGAGCCCTCAGATTCCGAATATTGTAACCCTCTTGTGGCGGTAATTAAACCCAATGGTGATATCAGATTGGTGTTGGATGCCAGAGAGATCAATAAGATCATTGTACCTGTACAAACACGACCGGAGAACCTAGAAGAGTTAGTACGTAAGTTTTATGGTGCCCACTTCTTAACTTCTTTGGATATGTGTAGTTCATATTGGCAAACTATAATATCGAAAGAATCTTGAAAATGTACTGCATTCGTTTATCTAGCCCGAAAGTTACCAGTTTACCGTCATGCAATTTGGGTTGAAAATAAGCGGTGGTGTTTTTATATCAGCATTAGATACCATACTGGGCAGAGACCTTATGAATGAAGTTATTTTATATGTGGATGATTTGCTAATTGGTTCTGAAACTTGGGAGGAACATTTGGACTTATTAAGAAGAATTTTTGCGAAATTTTTGGAATACGGATTTACTGTAAATTTGAGCAAATCCAAGTTTTCTCATAACCAATTGAAATTTCTTACACATATAATTACTCCTGAAGGGATAAAACCAAATCCTAAAAAGATGGATGCGATTAACAGATGTGCTTATCCAAAAAATAGGACGGGATTAAAGTCATTTATCGGCTTAGTTTCATTTTTTCGACGATTTTTACCCAATCAGTTAGGAAGCCAAGACTGTTTGTTACGGCTGTTAAGAAAAAATGTAACGTGGGAGTGGAATTCCGAATGCACGCAAGCTTTTGATAACATCCGCAATGCTTTGACTAATGCTCCACTGTTACATCATCCGAGACTTGATCAAGAGTTTTATATTGCTGCGGATGTTTCTGAAATAGGATTTGGTGCCACTCTTTTCCTGATGGACAATCCAGAAGATATCAGTACCATCAAACTAATTGGGTTTGCCAGCAGAACACTCTCTAGCTGTGAACATGCGTATTGTACTACTGCATTGGAAGTACTGGCCATGGTCTGGTCCCTTAGAAAGTTTCGCTATTTTGTATATGGAAAGAAGATCATTGTATTCTGCAACCACAAAGCTTTATCATTTATTTTAAAAGGAAGGATGTTCCATTCACGTTTAACCCGGTGGGCCTTGCTTCTGCAAGAATATGATATTACGCTCAAATACATCAGAGGGAAAGACAACATCATAGCTGATGCTCTTTCAAGACTGCCGAAAAGAAAGAAAGATGACAAGTGCGAAGAATGGACTATTGACTTTAAAGTCATGAATTTATCAAGGCAATATTGTGAGAGGCAGATTTCACAGTTATGTCAATGTCTCCCACAACTGCAAGAAGATGATAAGTTGTGTAAAACCATTAGACGTGCTGTTGAAACCAAAACGCCAAGTCACTCTCAAGAACAGTATCAATTAAAATCCGGAATATTGTATCGAAGGAAGGATGAAGAAGATGTTTGGAAAGTTTGTGTTCCGAATAAATATTTAGAATCACTAGTATGGTACACTCACTTGAATTGGGGTCATTTTGGTGCCGCTAAATGACAACTAAATTAACACTGGGATGTCTAGCTACAAATATTCTTAAGAAGTGCAAAATATGTCAGAAGGCAAAACACATAAACTATTGTCAAAAGATAGAATTACATCCAATCATCCCACAACAACCTTTAATGTAGGTGTCATGTGATGTCTGTGGGCCATGTCCCATGACACGTGGATGGTTCACATATGTTTTGGCTTTCTATGATCTCTTTTCAAAATATGTGAAATTATATCCTTTGAAAAATCTCATTTGACCCATGTTATGCAAATTTATCAACAACTATATAACTGAGCTTGGCAAACCTATAATGATTTTGACAGACAATTATGCTTATTATACAAGCAAAGTATGGAGATACACTATGAAAGAACAAGGAATCCAGCACATTTACATCTCAAGATTTTACCCTTGCGGAAATCCAGTTGCATTGATAGATACCTCACATCTGTCCCCTTATTCGACAGTCTCCTAACTCATGGGCCAAATCTTAGCAACTGGAACTATCATGGATAATCGTCTTCCAAAGGCTTTAAATTTCAAGAGAGATTTAGATCTGAAAAGGGAGGGCAGAGTTTCTTTTGATCAGGAAGGATTGTAAGGAGTGATGAAAAAATAGCTGCTAAGAAATGGTTTGACAATAAACCTATTTATGTTGCATCTTCTGCTTTTGCTGTTCATCCCACTGTTCAAATTCAACGTTGGTCGAAGAAATATAAAGTTTAAGTCCAAATCCCTAAGCCAAATGCAGTTACCAAATGTACCAAATATATGGGTGGTGTGGATCTTGTGGATAGGGTAATGGGAAAATATCCAACGAGAAGCAGAACTAAGGAATCAACAGTAAGCTTGAGCCACCATTTCATAGATTTTGCTGTTGTTTCCTTGGCTAAAGTATAGGCAAGCAGTGCAAAGTAATAAATTTATGAGAAAAGACATCATGCAGTATCAAGCTTTCAGGCTTCATGTTGCACAAAATCTTATTTTCTGTGATGTGCCAGAACATTAGCAAAGATCAGACTCGAGCAATCAAGATAATGAGGGTGATGATGATGAAGGTCTACCAGCAAAATGGGCAAGATCACCAAAAGCTTTACCACTTTTGCCATTCAGGCTATCAAATGCTAAGCACATGCCTCAGATGATGAACAAAATACAGAAAAATAGATATAAATGCAACTTAGAGGGTTGTAGAGGTCTAACATTTGTATGATGTAACACATGCCAAATGTTCCTGTGCTTTACATCTGAAAGAAATTGTTTTGCTCTTTTTCACAAGAAGTGAATTTGAACTTATGTTACAGTTGTCACACAAAAACAGGATTATTTTATATGTTAAGAATAATTTTGTTGTAACACTCATATGTATTACTTTGTATTGACATAGACCACAGGTATCACATATAACTCCAGCACAAATGACTGCAGAATCTGTAAAACTGAATTCTGTGTGTGTGGAGAGGACAATTACTCAAAAAATAAATATACCCAAGAGATCAGTGCAAAAGCTAGAAGAAGCAGCAACTGATGTGGCAGGAAAGAAGACACCATATAAGAAGAGAGAAATACTTGCAAAAAGAAGAATAGCAACTGAGGCTCAAGGAATGAGAATACCAACAGGTGGAATACAGAAGTCAACCCGAAGAAAGAAACCACAATCAAGGGGCCAGGATTTTTGGCGGGATCATCAGTGGTTTCACAGAAGAAAGCAGTTAACAAAGTGAGTCATCAAGTGGATGAACAGGTATGTGACTATCATAACACAAATGATCACAGTGCATCAAAATTAAAGACATTAACTGAACCTACAACTTCAATTATAGAGTCAAATTGCTCACAGAGGAATACATACAGAGACAGACTACTTACTTTCTACAAGTTAACATCTGTAGTATTAGAAATAAGATGTTAGAATTAGAACATTTATGTAACACTGAGCACTGGTTAACCTAATAACAAGTAAATATGTTTGTTCCCCAAGGGTATGTTGTGGGAGGCATGATATGTAGAAAACAGAAAAAGAACGGTGGTACTGGAATTTTTATCAAAGAAGGAATAAAGTTTTCCAGAATTGCTGTTTCTATGTACTCCTCAGAACTAGCTGGGGAGTTTAGTTGTGTAAAACTAATGAATGAAAAAATAGGGTAGTTAGTCTATATAGGTCACCACATGGTGATGTAAATTTGTTTATTGAAAAACGTAAATTAATAGCTAAAGATATTGAAGAGTAAAACAAGAATTGCTGTATGTGGTGATTTCATCATAGAAATAGTTAACGTACAGAGGCCACTTGCTAGGACATTTTTGAATATGCTAAGATCATTAGACCTCTATTGTACAAATAACCATGCCACACGCAAGAATGTCTGCATAGGCAGTATTATTGTGAATTTCCATAGGGAAGATCTTACAGTCAGACTTGCAGATCAGGAGCCATTACCCCTTACACCAGGGGCGGGCAGGAATCCTGCACGTGTGCGGTGCACTTGCACACGTGCAGTTAACTGGTGTTCTGCATGCGCACAGGGGCAAGTTGGCCACCCGCTTGTCTCCCCTCCCCACCATACCTTCTGTCCGCTCCTTCCTCTGCAATGCGTTTTGTTTCCTAGCTTGCTTTATTGAATGAAGGAATAAGATTAGTAGGAGTGCTTGAAAGATGTTGTGTTTTGAAAGAGTACCTATTACCTAAGATACATTTTATTTAATTATTACAGGTGGAGTGGAACAAAATTTCTACTTACAGACAAACGCAAACAGTTACTTAAATTTTCATCACTGATGTTTGCTCTTAACCGAAACTTACTAATTCAGGAAATGGTTTTCCAGCTCTCGCTATATTAAGCGCAATCTTATAACTTGCACGTACCGCTGGGCTATTATTGTTGTCGTCCTGAAAAATTGAAAACAGTGCTCCATAAAATGTTGAATCAGTTAGATGAGAGACATGACGAAAGGAAGTCGCAGATCTGTCGTGAACACAGCAACTACGACAGATTCATCTAGTATCGTCAGATCGCTCCTCTTAAGCTTAGTCAGTTTCCCCATCCGCTCAGAATCCAACAATAAATTGTACTCGTCCTTGTGAAAATTGTTATAATGGCCTTCAATACCAAACTTCCGCTGACCAGCGAGAATACTGCCACGTATTAAACATTTTGAATTTTCATGTTTTTGCACAAAGAAAAAATGATTCTCCCATTACTTTTTAAAAGATAGCAAATCTCCACTTCTTCATTTCCTTGTTTCACTCTGCATTTTCCAGTTCTTGAAATACAACGTTTACTACGTACTGGCTGCTACACATCAATGTCCGCAGCTTAGCCTGGCACTACACTGCCGCAACCTGCCGGCTGTCACCACAGCCCCAGTCGACGATTGCACGTGAGCAGCACACGTGCAGGGCTGTGCGCTCATGAGTCACATGCAACGTTTGCCCGCCCCTGCCTTACACTCTGTATGAGGCAGCCAGTTAAAATGGAAGAACCTAAAGTACTAGTGCTATGAGGACAAAAGGAAAAATACTTAAGTAAGTTTGTTGATAGATTAGGAAGGGCAGATTGGGACTTCATATATAACTGTCAATCTGGAAAAAGGGAAGCTGAAATTACCTTTGATAACTTCTTTAAAAGTACACAGATTTATGGTATTCTTGTTCAACAGTAAAAAAAAAAAAAAAAAAAAAAAAAAAAAAAAAAAAATTAGATATCCAAGTGAATTGAAAAAGAAAAGTCTGAACTAGTTTACAGAAGAGCTAGAAGAAATTAGAGGAAACATGCATATGCTGTACCAGATGCATAAGCAATCCGCTAACCAAGGAGCAGAACAGAACATGAACATTCATAGGTCATATCTGAAATGCAAAAAGTACTACAAAGCTTAACTTCTTCTGGCAAAAAAGCAAGCAGTGAAAAAACTACATAAAAAGTGCTCCCAATAAATGCAAGGCAGCATGGCAGATAATAAAACAAGAGAATACACCAAAATGTACAGAAGCGGCTCTGTCTGAACCTAAGGAATTAAATCAATACTTCTTAAACTCAGTTAAAGAAATAAGTAACAGTATTAAAGCAACAAATTTATCTGCAATGGACCTTGTTGGAACACCACTGCCTGTTAACCTGGTATTTCGTGGAGGGCTTTCACACCTGCTGATGTTATAAAAACTGTATCCAAATTTTCAGGTTCTAAAAGTATGGACTGTTATTGGTTATCTAATAACATAATTAAAAAGACAATACACTCAATTGCCAAACCATTAGCTTTTATTTTTAATAAATGTGTAGAATTTGGACTTTTTCCAGGTATTAAAAGTTGTCCATTTTTTAAAAAATGGGACAAACATCTTCCCCAAAGCTACAGACCAGTTTCCATTGTTCCAATATTCTCAAAGATATTTGAGGCACTGATACACACACAAACAAAATGTTTCGTTGAAAAACACAATATCCTATGTAGCAATCAGTTTGGTTCTTGCAAAGGGAAAAACACAACAGAGGCCATCTTGGAAATCATTGACCCAATCCTTAACAGCTTTTGAAAACAATAACATGCTATCACTGGTATTATGTGACCTAAGCAAAGCTTTCAATTGCATTCCTGTTGACGTACTACTGGGGAAACTAGACTTTTATGGGGTCAGAGGGAGCACTTTACCTGTGATAAATTCTTATTTAAGTAACCGAAAACAATTCGTTTCAGTCAGAAATGTAAATTCTTGAGTAATTGAAATCAGCACAGGTGTACCAGAAGGGTCTATCCTTGGACACTTCTTCATTGTAGCTATTAATGATTTATCTAAAAACATGGCCCACCCTGTCATGTGTTATGGTGATGATACAATACTACTTACCATACATCAGAACATTTCAGATCTGAATAAACTAAGAAACTGGACTGATTTGCAGCCAATAAGCTCCTGTGCAATCCTGATAAAGCCCAATAACTTTTAATGGGAACATCAAATGAAATAGACAATAAGTCGGTAAAACTCTTAGGTATTCACACTGATTCTAAACTCTATTTGGAGGAACATGTCAGTCACATTTGACTCTAAACTCTAGTGGGAGGAACATGTCAATCACATATGTGAAAAAATATCTCAGGTGGCATACCTTATCTTGAAATTGAGGGAGGTAGTGAGCTTAGAGTACAATAGGATGACATACTTTGGGCTATTCTAGTCACATATTTCATATGGTCTGATTATATAGGGGCACTCCCCTCACATCAAGAACATCTTGAAATTACAAAAAAAAAATTTATGCATAATATGTAAAGGAGGTCATAGGGAACACTGTCGTCCTCTTTTTTCCAGTCTCAGGATACTCACGATTATAAATTTACACATTTATGTGTCTGTGCTCTACATTAAAAATAATACTTCAGAATTTGTTGCCAAAGGGGAAATACATGAACACAACAACAGAGCATAGGATAATTTAGGCATACTGTGCCACAGATTAGCAAGAACAGGAAATTCCTACAAAGTCAACCCACTCAAAATGTTCGATAAACTACCAATTCATTTTTAGTCTCTGGACAATTTAAAAAAAAAAAAAATATGTGGTACAGCTGACTGTCAGATCATCCATTCTATGAATGTCATAGAATGGATGATCTGACAGTCAGTTCTTTGAGATGCCTGAGGAGGATATTAGCATTTAAAAGTTGTCTGTAGTTAGACATATTATTGCATGCTGTGGTTAATTGTGTGTAATTACATAGTGTATACAATAAACAATAGAATAGTATATTATATTAGATTATAGTATAGCTCATTGCATTAACTTTTGAAGCTATCCTGGAGCAATTTGGTTCACTGCCATGCTTGAAATGTATTCTATAATCTACTGACACTTGTTTATTTTATTATTTTGTATGTACTAGTACATCCTGTATGATGAAGCCAATATCATTGTAAAATGATCCATGGTGAACAAAATTCTTGATTCTTGATACCATCTGAAAAATATATGTAAAAATGAAAATAAAATTTTTCTCTGTATTTTTGACTTATTTGTGTCCTTATCACTTGTGAATATCAGTTTCAATAAAATCAGACTTTGGACCAATCTTCAGAACTCTAGAGGTTATAAACCATTTCTTCTTAAGTGTGTTTATATTTTGTTCACAGTCACTCTTTATCATTTCATTGAGCAGTTAAAAAAGCTGAAGGATAGGCAATTACTCCATTTGAAGTGAATGACTGTATTAGTAAGTTGAAAAGTACTTTGCAATCAAAAATTGAAGACCAGTTTCTACCCTCAAGTGTTAAAACAATTTTTGAAAACCTTGAAACCGAAATTGGTCTGCATCCAGCAGAGGTGAACAGTTTTCATAGTGCAATATGATCCTTTCATGAAACTGTTCCATCCTACTTAAAAAAAAACTGAATCAAAAAAGTTTCTAGAACTTGAAATCGTGCAGTTTGGTTGTTTTAAATCAAAGACCTTCGTGGGATACACTGAAAGAACTCCCTGTCTAGTAATCAAAAATGTGCCACACTTTTAGTTTGCAGAAATTGAACTGTATGATGAATATGTGATTGTCAAACTGTTTGCAACAAGTGAAAAAGTCAGTGAATGGACTGTTAACAACAATTTTTCAGGTCAAAGATGGGTTGAAATGATTTCCATTTCCGCCAGAATCATGTGCCATTCACAAATTTGCTCAAGTTAGTGATGTTTCTCTTCTACTTTGCTGGCCCTAACACTACTGCTGAAAGTGAATTTTCCCACATGAATAATACATGGACAAGTGAGAAAACACAGCTTGCTTTAGAAACTATGAAAGCAATTTAAATAACCACAGTGAATTATGAAACTTGTGTTGAATCTTTTCACATGTTGTCGAAGAATACAGACCTACTGAAGAAAATTCGCAGCACTGATAAATACGGTTATCCAGATCACACTAATTAATTTTAGAAGATAATAACAAAGTGTAAATTAATATACTTTTTGTAACAAATGAAAGTGATATTTTGTATGTACTACATATATCTGAAATCTTCTTCTTAAGTATATACATTTTTTGCAAAATTAGTGATGTGGCCCGAATTTGAGTCTAGAATATATGGTCACGTCCTGAGTTTATGGTCACATTATTTAGTAGAAAACTTCAGACGATCATGATTGGAAGTTGTGTTTTCCTGATCAAAATGTTGACAAATTTATTGACTACCAGCATGAGAGCTATGGACATTATGGACTTAGGAATATAGCAGCAAAGATGCAAGAGATAGTGACATTCAACAACATGTGGAAAAGTGTAAAAAAGAGTCTAGAGAGGTGTGATGAGTGTGAGACAGTGAAAACAACCGAAGTGCCATCTAAGCTTTTGATGCATTCTGTTCTTCCTAGTGAAACAGGGAAGCTTCTTGCAGTTGATTTGCAAGCCTGTTGTCTGCATTACAGGAGGTTGCAGATATGTTTTCATAGTTTTGGACACATTCTCCAAATATGTGAAGTTGTACCCTATCAAGAGGTCAACTAAAAGAATCATAATTGAGAGATTAGAATATGATCATTTTTATAGTGTGGGGGAGTCAAAATCACCTATCTGACAGTGGTCCTCAGTTTCTTTCAGAAAGGTTTGTTGATTGTATGGAAATACACAAAATAATACACATCAAGGATTTCAACATATTTTCCTTAAAGTAACATGAGTGGAAGGGTCATGAAAGAGTTCAATAGGCTTTGTAGGACTTATTGTAGCAAAAAACACACTGCTTGGGCAAATCATATCCAACACTGTGAAAGCATCGTAAGCAATCTATGGAGTGGAACAACAGGGTAATTGATAGATTGATTGATTTATTTCGTGTTACATAGGTCCAACTGTGTTGGGTTCACAAGGATGTGGACTGAGTCAGTATTTTACAAATACAATATGATAATATTACAGCATATACAGACATCAGAGTGCATAATTATATAAAAATTTATATAGTAAATTCTTTGAGCAGCAATACAGAAAAAAGACAATACATATTTTCTTAGAATCATTAAAGCATTACAGAAAAACACATACAGAGCACACATGCATACAGAGCTCGAGTTAAATAATATTCTTAGTGGCATATAGTCAACTTGTATTATATAATATTAAAATTTTACAATTCATTTATTTAAACATTTCAGGAGGAAGTTCGCGTCGGTTTCACCAAACAATACTCCCATTTTACAGTAGTTCCTTTATTCACCTCTTTACACAAGCAAGGCTTAAATGGATCTGGTTGGCATAACTGCACAAAGATAATGTTTAGTTTAGTTCACAGGTGATACTCAGATCGATACTGGTGTCGCCCTCATCGGCACCCCATTGACCCCCCCTTCCCCCCCCCCCCCCTCCAGCACGGAGTACTCTTCAGAGACCAGGGAGGGGGGCAGGATGACTATGGCATCAGCAGGGGTGGTCCGTGGGAGCCGGACCACGGTATGGATGCGCCGGATGCCGCAAATATTACGAATCTCATTGAACAGGGCCGACTCAAATATCCTCCCCTGGTCAGTCGTGATGATAGCTGGACATCTGAAACGTGATACCCATGACTCAACGAAAGCTCGAGCAACAGTTTCTGCCATGATATTGGGGATGGGGACAGCCTCAACCCAGCAAGTTGTTCGGTCGATAGACGAGAGAACATAACGAAAGCCATTAGAGTGGCAAAGAGAGCCGACAATGTCAATATGAATATGATGGAAACACCCTGGAGGAATCAAAAAGGAGACAAGGGGGGATGAGGTGTGCTTGTGTACTTTGCAGTGTTGACATGTGATGCAGGAGCGTGCCCATTGCTGGCAGTCCTTGTTGACATTTCTCCACACAAAGCACTCTGCTACGAGGCGGGCGGACGCACGAACACTGGGGTTGGCTAAATTATGATGTGCACTGAAGACAGCTCGATGGAGCATGGTTGGGATGAGGGAGCGTAGCGTGCCCGTACTGTCGTTTCACCAGATCTCACCAGAAATGCCAGGGAAGGTGGTGCGGACAAAGTGTAGTGAAGAGGTAGAGTCTGAAATCAGGTTCTGTGTGTCATAGTCGGAGGGTTGGAGATTAGGCAGTTCAGAGAGGTCTAACAGCGAATGAATGGCGTCGACTCTTGAAAGGAAATCAGCAACTATATTGTCAGCTCCCTTTATGCGTCTGACATCGGTGGTGAACTGAGATATGAAGTCCATGTATCTGAAGCAGCGCGGAGGTGGGTCAGCTGGTGGGTTTGCAATGGCCGCAGTCAGGGGTTTGTGGTCTGTTACAACATACAAAGGGCATCCTTGAAAAACAGTCTTAAAATGCTTGATCACTTTGTAGACCACGAGCAACTCCCTGTCAAATGCGGAATATTTCCGTTGTGCATTGGTGAGCTTGAGCGAGAAGAACTGCAGAAGTGAAGTTTGGCCGTCGATTGTCTGGCTAAGGACAGCGCTGATGGCAGTATCGCTTGCATCTGTGGTGACGAAAAGCTGCACGTTGGGATGAGGTTGCATGATGGTGCCGGCCTCAGCAAGAAGGTTTTTAAGGGCAGTGAAAGAGTCAGTCATAGCAGGGGTCCATGGAATGGGCCAAGATCCATAAGTGTTGGTGCCTGCCAAGGTGTCCGTCAGTGGAGCCTCAATCTCTGCAGCCCGAGGTGGATGTCGGAGATAGTAATTAACCATCCCCAGAAAGTCCAGAGCTCTTTGAATGACTAAGGTCTGGGTCGGTTTACTATTGTTTGTACTCTGGCAGGGGGCAGTGAAATGCCGTCGGCAGAGACCCAAAACCCAATAAAAGTGGCAACGGGTTGATGTAGCTGCAATTTGTCCTGGTTGGTCTCAATGCCTGCTGCTGCAAGAGTGTTCATAACAGTTTGCACATGTCGAATGTTTTCCTCAATGGAGGAGATCAACACAAGAATGTCATCAAGATATGCAAAGCAGAATTTTAGGTCAAATAGCACCTCGTTGATGAAGCGTTGCCAGGTCTGGGTTGCGTTTTTCAGACCGAATTGCATGAATTGAAACTGAAATAATCCGATTGGGGTGGTGATTGCTGTATTCTCGATGTCTTCAGGGGCCATGGGGATCTGGTGGTAGACCCATTTACAATCAATGACAGAGAACATGATCGCACCTGTGAGGGAACTGGTAAAGTCAGCAATGTTGGGTATGGGGTAGGTGTCCATAATTGTTCTTGCATTTAGTCGATGGTAGTCTCCGCACATGCACCAGGACGCGTCTATGAATGGGCATAGACCAGCTGCTGGCAGTGGGTTTGATGATGACGGAGCTTAGAAGTTCAGAAAACTGATTTTTAAGGTCGGAGAGGGGCTCAGGACAAAGTCGACGTGGTTAACTGGAGATGGGGGGGCCTGGTGTGAGGTGAAGCTTGTGAACCGTGCTGTTGGTGATGACTGAAATGTTGCCGGGAACACAGGAGGTGGTTTGTTTACAATGTGTGGTGGGTGGGACACGTTAGGAGAGGTCGTGGTGTACGGAGCCACTCAGCAGATCCGACAAGAGCAGAGGAAGCAAAGTGTCCCAGGAATCAATGTGACAAGATGGCCGCTGGCCCAAAGCAGTGGCACCGTGGTCGGCTGAGCTCGGTAGGGCTCATGAAGCATTAGTGAGTCCATTGTCCAAGGGCATGGCCTGTGGCAGCACGGTCGCGGGTGAAGCGCTAAGCACGAGTGCACTGTTTGTGTTGTCAGCGGCGGTCGCACGGTGGCACGTAGGAGCTGAAGTTCCATAGTTTGAGGTGCTGTCCACATGGGGAGGGGTAGGAGCTGTCAGTTCAGGAACATGTGATTCTAGTCGCGCATGCACACTCGCGTCTGGCCAAGTGTCAAATGCTGCCATGTTAGAGGGGTGTAGTCCTGTGGAACTGTCAGTACACGTTATGGTAGACTTGATAGCACAGTTACGAGGGGTAGCGGGAGGTAAGCACATCGAGGCTCAATTGCTGGGACTGCGAGCAGATTCAGCGCACTTACTGACCTTACTTTGTCCTTGCTGCAGTGTCTAATTTCTTTGCTGCGTCGGAGAGCTGGAGTTTAGTTTCATGGAGCCGGAGGGAGAGCTCGAAGTTTTCCTTGCATAGGCGAGCGACTTTGTCAAGCTTGACAAGGCACTTGTGCATTGTTTCTTGTAACGTAGTCGACAGAGACGAGCATGTACGGATGAGATGAGCCCGGACTGACGTGTCACGGGTGGGGGGGGGGGGGGGGGGGGTTTGCTCGACAGAGCACAGGGGACGTGAGTTTTGGACGGGTGATGAAACACAGTGTTTCACACTAGGTTGGATGAAAGTTATTGGTGTCGCAAAAAGTCAATGCCTAGTATAGGTTCATCAATTTTGCACACTAAAGAAATCCACTCAAGTTTGCAGTTTGCGGAGAGTGAGACGACATGTGAGGTTGAACCCGAGCATTATAGTTTAGTGGAATTCACGGCTTGCAGTGAAGTTTGATGAGGGCGGATGTTCAATGACGCTAAGGACATGGTCAGCAGTGAAACATCGGCTTCTGTGTCCACTAGGAAAAGGTATCCCGACGAAATGTCTTTAATATAAAGTCACCCATAATTATCTGATTGTTCCTGGACAGAATGGAGCACTGGGGGTGCCTGTCATGTTGTGTGTAGGAGGCGGCACCCAGACCTACCTGCGATTGGCGTTTGGGAAGCAGCAGGGTCCGTTGCATTTCCTGCAGTAATTTCGTTACCAGAGGCGGTGGCTGAGGTTCGGTGGCTGCAGCCGGTTCAGCAGTAGCAGTGATGCATCATGTAGCTTGTCAGAAATCATCATTCTTTGCTCGACTGGTTCAGGAGGCCTTTGAGCCAGAGCAAAGCAGATGTGAGGAGATAGTTTATCTGACCAGATGGCGAAGAGAGCTGTGTCAGAGAGTAGATCGGCGCTGACCACGGCGGGTAGCCATCTCCGGAGCTGGGAAGGTTTGTCATTGCCTAGTTGCTCAATGCAGAGCACTTGCCATATTGGTGCCTCAGTTGAGCGTGCAAGCTGACGTAGAACTGTCTCTTTGGCTACAGTGTACCGGGTAGATGAGTCACGCGCATCGACCAGGTCAGCAATCGGGTCCTCCTGGTCGTGCAGGTGGGTGATGAGGCACATAAGCCTGGCTGACTCGTCGAGTTTGTCACGGTTGAACACTTCGTCCACAACTTTGAACCAGGTTGTTCCTCTGTCGGGATTAAACGGTGGCAGCGTCGGTAAGCATTGTACAATGTTCGGAAGAATAGGTTGAGTTGAATTCATCGGGACACTGCCTGAAACAAGCTGTTGTTGCTGTATTATTCCACGAGAGTGTGCCTCCTGGGGATGTGGTGACAATGGCTGGTCAGGTGGCAGCGTGAAGGTGACACATTGTGGTCGAGTGTGATCCGTCGTGACGCGGAAGGCCGATGCGGATGAGACACCGTAATGTGTCAATTGTGGTTGCGGAAGCTCAACACATTGCGGTTGTGTTCGGATTGACATGTACCGGAAGACTGATGCGGATGAGGCACCGGGATGTGCCGAGAACAGTAGCAGAAGGTCGACTGGTGCTGGCTCTCCAGAAGCACAGTGTGGAAAATGATGTCGAACATCGGACGGAATGTGTGAATGTTTACTGTTTGTAGTCACTCCACTCAATACGGTGTGTGGGTAAGGTGAATGTCGTGGCACAAAACACTGAGGTGTAGCAGCGGGACGGAGATGGAGGTCAGGCACAGATAACAAGTTATTGTTCCTGTTGCTGGCTGAGGTATCGAAGCAGGAAGGCATGTGCTTATGCTTAACCGAGGCATGGACGGGTGTGGTCGGATGCTGAGGATGTTGACCTGTCAACAAAGCGGTTTCGGCCAAGTGGCAGGAATCTGCGTGGTACTGCATGGATTGCGGCGTGGCAAACCGTTGTCCTGGTGGTGGTAGGTTATCCAACGAAGCATTTGCAGAAATCGGCATTGATCCCGCACTGCACGGAGATCCATAAGAGGTAACTGCACTGTCGATGAGGGAGGGCATCTGATAGTGGGAGTCATGCACTCTCCTAACCTCACTTATTGTTGCAGGCATGGAAATGTCTGGCAAAATCAGAGTAATCGTCGAGTGAGACGCATCGTGCTGCAGTCCTGGCGGGTGTACATCGCCCACAACACTATGCATGTTGATCACAAAATCTGGCATTAGGTGTTGGGCTGAAGACATTGTTTGAATGTTGTGTTGATGTAATACATGCGAAAATAACTGACGCGGAGGCCGCAGACACAGTAAAATGGTGGAAACGGAAGACTTACAACTCGGGGTCACCAGTGAGGAGGAAGTTCGGGTTGGTTTCACCAAACAACACTCCCATTTTAAAGTACTTCCTTTATTCACCTCTTTACACAAGCAAGGTTTACACAGAACTGGCTGGCAGAACTGCACAAAGATAATGTTTAGCTTAGTTCAAAGGCGATACTCTGATCGATACTGGTGTCGACCTCATCGGTGCCACACATTCATCTACACTGTAAAAAGTTTTTTCTAGCTGAAATATTTTTAGTGCTCTCTTAAACTTACTCTTGTTATGAATCTCTGTCTTTACTTCAGGAGGAAGAACATTGAAGAGTTTTGCTCCAGTGTAGAGGACACCCTTTTATGCCAAGCTCAAATTTCTATGCTCACTGTGTATGTCATTCTTCTTCCATGTATTATGCTCATGATAACTACAGTTTGGTTGAAATATCTCTATATTTTTGCAGACAAGACACATGAGAAAAAAAAATATATTGGCATGTAGTTGTGTATATTTTAAGTTATTGAAAGCTATTTCTACACGAGTCTCTTGGATGCAGTCAACATTTAACTCTTAAAGCTCACTTCTGAGTAATGAACATTTCCCTTGCTAATGGCTGGTTGCCCCAAGAAATAACGTTGTATCCAACAAGTGAGTGAAAATAGCCATAGTATGCCACTTTTGCAGTGTGAGGCTCAACACATGCAGTGACAACCCGTAAAGCACACGTAGCAGAGCTAAGCCTGTTACAAAGATCTATAACATGCGAAAACCAGTTCATTTTCTTGTCATTGTGCACTCCAAGAAATTTTGTTGTTTTCATTCTATCTCTTGGCTGATTACCACACATCATACTTATCTCTCTCTCTTTTTCTGTTTTTGTACATAACTAAATAAAGCTGATCTTACTTGAATTTAATGAGAGACCATTCATCTTGAACCAATTAACCACATCTGAGAGTATGTGATTAATGGGTTCCTCAAGATTACTATCAGTTCTACTGTTCATAAAAATTGTGGTATCATCATCAAATGATGTAAATTTACATGGCAGGCTCATACATGATGGTAGATCATTTATAAAAATCAGGGATAATAATGGCCCAAGAACTGAGCCCTGAGGCACTCCATATTTAATGGAACTCCACTCAGAATGTAAGGAAACATCACATACTCAACCTGAGCTAAACAAGACAACTATTTGTTTTCTGTCTTGGAGATACAACGGCAGCCAATTGTCTGCAACACAACTTATTCCTACTAATTTTGATTTTTGCAAGAGAATCTAGTGATCAACACAGTCAAACTCTTTAGACAAATCACAGAAGACACCAAATGCTAACATTTTTTCCTTAATTGTTTCTAGGACTTCATTTGCAAGTGCACAGATTGCATGTTCTGTTGAACGGCCCTTTTGAAAGCCAAATTGGCTCTTGTGGAGAACTCCATTCTTCATGAGATGATCAGTAATACTTACATGTATTAGCTTTTCTAGAATTTTAGAGAAAGCTGTCAGCAAAGAGGTATGTTGATAGTTAGTTAGTTCAATTTTATCGCCCTTTTTTTTACAGGGGCTTCACAATGGCATATTAAGTCCAATGGGAACAACAGCATTATGAAGGGAAGCATTGAAAATATGACAGAGAATGTCCCTTATCCACACACAAGAATATTTCAATAAATTACTAGAAATATTATCAATCCCTGCAGAGTTCTTACATTTTGGAGACATGATGATTTTTTTTAATTTCATCTACAGTTACAGGATTAAGGTGCATTTCTGAAATTGTGTTCGCATATAATGCTTCACAAAGAGTTACAGCTTCATTAACATTCGGCTTGCAACCTGTTGAGTTACTGATAGGAAGTGTTTATTAAAAATCTCAACCACACTTTTGGGGCTAACTACTATGGTACCTTCATATCTGATTATATTTACATCTTCTTTGATTGTTGTATCTCTTCCTTTTTCTTTTTTTTTTTTTTTACAATGTTCCAAATTGTTTTTATTTTATTATTAGAATTATCTATTTTCTTCTCATAATGAAGGGCTTTCGATTTCTCTATTAGTTTCTTTAAGATTTTACAGTGTAATCTATAGTGTTCACATTTTTCTACATCTTTAGAGAATCTTATTGTAGCGAAAGTGTCCCTTTTGGTTTTACATGACTGTTTTATATCTTTATATCTTTTGTAATCCAAGGCTTACTTACAGAATTGCAAGCACTGTTTCTGACCCACTTCTTTTGAAATATTTCAAAAACAGCACAGATTTCACTTATAAAACAGTTAAATTTAGTATCAACATTATCATGGTTACATACTAAAGACCAATCCATGTGCTGCGGCCTATGTTTGAAAGTTTCTTCTGCCTCTTTGTTCATTACTCTTATGAATTTCCATTGAGGAAACTGCGTTTTGAACAGATTAACATCATAAAGAGTGAGAATTTGTCCACCATGATCTGCAAAACTTCTTATAGCCTGCCTGACAGTAGAATTCTGTTGTCCACTTACACCTAAAAAAATGGTATCTATCATAGTTTGGGGCTCAAGATGTAATTCTTGTTGGGAAGCTTAATGCCAATATCAGGTTATATAAGGTCATCACAATCTCAATGTCAATTTTATTCTTATTTTTTGTCATAAAGTTTATACTGAAATCACCTTAAACCACGATATCATTTGCTTTTCCAAGTAACCCTGGCAGCAGGAGTTCCATTATATGTAGAAAAGTTTTTATATCACCTGAAGGTGCTCTGTAGACAGCCAACACTATTATTGTGTAGAAATTAGTTATTATTTCAGTTCCAAATCCTTCAAATTGTTGTTCCACACAATATTTCTTAATATCCATAGCTTTATATAGAACACTATTCTTAACATAAATTGCTACTCCAGCTTAGTCTTTACTTTCCCTACAATAGCATGATACTAAACTATAACTTACTATATAAAGACACATTTGTCAGTAAAATGGTGCTCAGCTAAGCACTAAATCTGAGTATTATTTATACAATCCTTTTCATTAATAAGAAGTTGATCTGTTTTATCTAAGAGGCCTCTTATATTTTGATGAAAGAAAGAGATGCCTTCCTCTTTCTTTTTATTCTATTAGTGCCATTGTTACCTTTAGGAAATGCTTTAGCAATTTTCTATAGCTTTCTATTGGTGTTATTGATTTCTATGTTGACACAAGATGTAGGAATTAAGTCATACCTTGCTCCATGTGAGCTTAAGTTAGGTGAGAATCATAGCAATATCATGAAAGAAGAAGTGGACTTCCGAAATGTAAATGAGACAGCAAAATATGAAAAGATTAAGTTGGCTAAGGAAATGATTACAAGGAAAGCATTAGAAAGGAAAAGAAGACATGACAAGGTGGCGAATCCAACTAGTTTTACAATGGGTGACCTGCTTCTTGTTAAAACCTAAGAAAAATTAAGGCAAATGATGACATGAAGTTTTTGCATGTGTACCATGGTCCATCCAGAATTGTTCAGTAAATATAAAGAAATTTTTGGCTTAAAGAAGATGATTCATTTGAAACCATATGTAGTACAAATTACATGCTTCAAACTTGATCTACAGCAGTTTGAAGTATTTTAGAGTTTGGGTAACAATGAGTTTGGAAAAATGATTGAGTGTGATATCAATGAAGAATGAGAAATAGGAAGCAGGGGCTTCAATGCTTGTCCAAACTATTTATCGTCCATGTTTCACTTCCATACATGGCTACACTCCATACAAATACTTTCAGAAACGACTTCCAGACATTTAAAAATCTATAGTCGATGTTAACAAATTTCTCTTCTTCAGAAACTCTTTCCTTGCCATTGCCAGTCTACATTTTATATCCTTTCTACTTCAACCATCATCAGTTATTTTGCTTGTAACCTCCCCCTCACTTCTCGACCTTCATGACAGTGAAAAATTAAACCGCTTGTACCTAATGGAAATTTGGAAAAAAGCAATCGTCACCGAAGTTAATCTGTCGGTAAAGAGGGAGGAAAGAGTTACATCTTTATGAAAGGAAAAATGCAAATGAAACTGGTGGAAATTAATTTTGAAAAGGGGTAAAGTTAATAAAGAAAGTAAATGTGCGGCCGTTACGTTAACAATTAACTAGCGGTAATTAGATATTTGAGATTTGGGGGAAATCACGGTCGCCAGTCCTAAGGACAATTACTATAGTAACTGAAAAAGAAAGGTTATTACACGTATAATTAGCAGTAGAAGCGTGGCAACTGAAGGTTGACACGTGTAGTGTGAAAACTGAAAGTTTGTCAGAAGTAATAAATTTCGCTACGCTCTGACTTAATTTAGCAAAAGAATTAATAAAACCGGAAAATCGAAAGTTAATTTAGTGACTGAAGTTAATAGTGAGCTTTCTTTCTGAAGCACATCGAAATCCAGTAAACTACGGTTACTCTTGGACTACCTCAACAATCATTTCAAAAGCAACTTGACTCTACGCAATTTAGAAACAAGAGATTTAACTTTGAACTAGATTAATTGATTCTGAACAATTAACAATAGTAAAATTTAGTACGTACCAAGCTGAGCTGCAGTCACAGGAAAGCTAAAATATGCTAACAAAACTCGCACTCTTAATTTGTGCTCGTGTAATCTAAATATTGTAGCCAGCTATGAATACTTTAACTGAACTTTGAAATTAAAGCAGTGAAATCTAATTATATTATTTTAATGCTGGCGTTTGAATTTCAACGACAACGGCAGAGTTCACACTACCAAAGATCCTACACACTTTGATTCTTCACACGACCTATCGATGTAATCGTTCGATAGCAGATTTCCCTAGGCAAGACCCAGCGTAAAAATACAAATAATATTCACGAAACAAATCAATTATACATCGACATGAATGCATAAATATATATATATATACAAATAGTAAAACAATTACAATATATAAAGGCACAGAAATGTCATATATTCAGGTAACAAAATAAGGAAAAAACTTACAGTACAATAGATGGAAATAGGAGGATATGCATTTCCAGTGTTACACGTGCCCCACATTGTCTGAGGATGTTCGTGTAACGTAAACAGACTCAGAAAATGTCCCAAAAAAGAAACAGCGGAAATGCATATGCTCAAAACATCAACAAAATTTAGCATTCGTCTAATTAACCGTAAACCAATTTTTAGACGATAATAATTGAGTGGAGACACTCCTAATCTAATTCCACTCTGTCATCTTGCACAAAATAAAACAGGTTGACAACATATTAAAATTCATAGAAAACATAGAAAATGGTTTAGTTATTCTAAAAATCAAAATTCCTAGCAGTATCAAGAAATGGAATACTATTTACAAAATTAATCTGATTACGTGGTCATAGAAAACAGGTAGATCAAAATATGCAAATTAATTATTAATTACATAGAATACACATATTATATAACCTTTTCATAATTGTTATCTCGTCATGAGATTCCACTTAACACTAAACAAGAAAATAATATTCAGTAGATCGAAAAAAACATAAATATTGACAGCAGAATTCTTTCACATCAGCTGTCCGGGAAGAAAAACTATTCCGCCTTCCGTACCCGCAATTACAAAGAATGCCGACATTGGCACAAGAGTCGACAGCGGCACAAGAGCCGACAGCGGCTCCGCCTCGCAAGTATTGTTGCGCCCGCCTGTGCGGCATGCTTGATCTCACTTGCCTGTCTAACGGCATTTCCAGACGGCCGTTTCACTGAATTCTTTGGGAAAAACTCACTCCTGAGTAATCTCAAGGAGTCCATTAACCCTATCACAGTGGATAACTCAACACTGTCCATCATCACACGCATGTACTAGCCTGAAACTTAAAACAGCGTCTAAGTACATCGGCAACGACTAGTAAAATACATATTCATGAAATCTTACAGCTAGTTACAAAATCATATTTACATTCCTTAATCTACAGTGACTCAGGTGAAAACTTAAACTAGCAGCTTGGATTTTTCAAATGATTATTAATCAATTCCTCTTAAATCATTCAGTCAAAATTAATTACTTATTAATTACAACTTCTTTATTGACCTCTTGGTCAGGCATAAGCATGGCAACCTAGCAAAACTTAAATCTTACACTCTATATTTACATACTGTACAAATTACCCATTGTGTGGTATTAATCAATCCTTGGTTGGTACAATTTCAAGTCTACAATGTTCCGTATACCTAATAGTTTTCCAGAGCTTGGATACTCTAAGCAATAAGCATTTGTGTGAGGTATACCAATGACTTTATATGGTCCATTATAAACAAACTTAAATTTCGAGATTTCATTGTCTATCTCGCTCGATTTCTCATGAGCTTTTACAAGTACTAATTCTCCGATTGCAAACTTAGCAAAACGCGCTTTAGCGTCATGACGACGTATGCGAGCATCGGCTTTTAGCTTCATTACTTCTCGCAAACGATCTTTTTTCACACCAATACTAATGTTAATCCGTGGAGGGAATTTGATTATCTCTTCCACTAAACTTTTACTTCTGTCATCCAACAGGATTTCCTCTGGAGAAAATCCCGTCAATTCATGTCTCAAGGTGTTCATAATTCTCTCAAATACTGCTACATATTTGCCCCATGCCCTATGGTTGTGATGGCAATAGGTACGGCAAATTCGGCCTCGTCTTTGTTCGTGTGTTACGTTTGACACACCGTCTACAATACTTTCCAATTCACTTTCTACTCTATTGTCAGTGCCGAGATTCCTCACATTACAGTAGTTCAAACTCATTCCTATGTCAAAATCATCCGGCCAGTTAACAATGTGTACAGGCTGGTACTGCCTATGCCCACCTTCTCCTGCCTCGTCAAAACAAACTACCATTGTTTTATCTAGTGACATACATGTCAAAGTTTTGCTTTCGCAATTAATCACTGCACAGTACGTTAATAGCCAATCTAACCCGATAATTACTTCCGTAGTTATGTCTGGCAGGACGACAAACTCTTGTTCAAATCGTGCCCCACATATCTCGAACTTGACAAAAATCTGTTTTGTGACCGGTTTACTGGCCTTCCCAGTAGCACCGATAATTTTCACACCTGTTACTGGCATAACTACGATGCCAGGTCTGTCTTTCAGTAACTCAAATATTTTCCCAGATACAGCACTCAATTCTGCACCGGTGTCAATCAACACATTTAGTTGTAGGTCGTGCATATTAACAGACACTACTATCTGTCTACACTTGTCCTCGACTGTTTCTTTATTTTCCCACAGTAAATCCTCGTCTATATCCAGGTCGTCCCAGAAAAAACCATCCGGCTTTGATCCTTAATCCGGTTTATCTGGCGACTTTTTCAGCCTCTGTTCACATACAGTTTTAATTTCAACACGTCTGTCCTGAGGCTTAGTCTGTAGCTTCGCCTCCAATACCGAAACCTTTTCCTGTAACTCGTCAACTAGTGAGTGTTGCTTTGCTATCAATTCACTAATTGTCACCTTCGTTGATTCCTCTTTGGTCAGATTGATCTCATCTGCCAATCTACCTGGAGGAATGTGCCCAGTAGTATCTGCAATAACTTCCTCTGGATCTGCGCAACCCACACTGCCATCGTCTGACCATATAATGTCAGCTCTAACCTCATACACGCTGTAATCCACATGCTTTTCCACCAATCATGTCCAGCTATCACTAAAATTCTCGTAATCTTTCTCCTCAATACTTTTGCAATGTTTAAACTGGAGTTTTGCGTCGGATGGGTCGGCTACTTCTACCACTATAACTTTCGGTAAAGTCTGCCGGTTAGGGCCGGAACTTTCCGTTACTACTTCAACATCTAACTCCTGCGGGATGAAACACGACGAATCTTGCTCGTGCTCCCCATTAACATCAACTATTTCTAGTAAAGTCTGCTGGTTAGGGCCAGAACTTTCTATCACTCCACAAACACTATCTTCCTGCGGGACGAGGCACGGCAAATCCTGCCCGCGCTACCCATAAACACTTCTCCCGTACAGGCCCCTATAATCTCTTAGTTCGTCGTATAAGCGACCGAACTGCCTTAACCAGACCTCATCCCTCTCTGCATCCCCTCGCTCAATGACGGACGTGTTATCCGACATCTGATCTTTTCTCAACAATTGCGAATCATTCTTAAACTCAATCTCCAGTTCTGCTGTGGGTGTTACAGCTGCCACTTTACAATTGATTTCCGGAACACAACGTAAATTGTACTCACTGACAGTGAATGTACCTTCTACTGCCATGTATACAGCTGATCTACTACTTGTGGGCACACTCCTTTCTCTTAACACTGGCACACACTCCCGCCGTTGAATATTCCATACGGAATTTTCATAACGACGACACCTGGGTTTTCTCCTGTTGTTGGGCCGCCAAAATTTCTCCACGCCCGGTCGGCCCCTCACCAGCGCGGCTAATGGTTTCCCTGTCTCGTCCCAGCAGATACGCTCCCCGGATGCTGCTGAGGCGGCTGATCACACCCTCTGGCGTTATTACTATTCTGCGAAGCCCGTATCACGCTAGTATGATACTGGTTTCCGTCATTCCTGTTATTATTTGCATTGTACCGATTGTCATTACGGCCCGAACCACTATTGTTATTGCTGCCAAGATTGCGGTATGCATTATTCCCATAGTTATGATTGTTGTGGTTGCTGTGGTACCCGTTGTTGTTACCACGGCCTCTACCAGTATCGCGATTATTGCGCCAATTGTCCTCGTCCTCAACTCTTTCCAGGAAATCATTGATTGTCCTGTAATTGCTTCCTATGTAGCGTTTTGTATCATCCTGTAGAGTTTCCAGACTATTTCGGATTCCTTGCGGCGATCACGCAAATATTCCAACTTGTGGATCCAGCCCTCACAAAACTCCTTCATCGAGCCGCGCGAATTCGCATTGAAAGGCCTCGATACGACAAATTCGCGCGACACTTTGCTGTTTTTGCTCTGACCAGTATTCAGCCAGAAACAAATTTTTGAACTCGTCAAAAGTCAGGTTCGTAATGTTGAGGTTTAAGCCCCAACGCTTGGCATCACCAGCCAGCACATCAGTAACAGCATTAATTTTTCTCTCATTAGTCCATGATCTGGGTAAAACTCTTTCACAATTTTTAATGAAATCCGTCGGGTGTATACCAGCTTTTTTCAAGGGGTCGAACCACTCCCCTTTCGTCAACAATTCCGAACTATGTGCACAGATTGGCACATAGCTCTGTTTTTCGTCAAGTTTCTTTTCTAATTCCGACACTCTCGTAATCACTTGGCAACTGGATGTCGCAAGCGTTTCCACTTCCCTCTTTTTCTCTTCGCAGGTATTAGCCTGCTTCCTCACTTTGGTATCTACTTCGGATACTAAAGCCTTTAAAGTTTCCACATTCTGTTGATCCTCTTTTCTCACTAATTGAATTTGTTCCGTCACCTTATTCTCAATGATCGGAGCAACTGCGTCTCCTACACTTTTCGCGATTCTGCTAATTTCGGAATCAAAACGAGTATTTATGCTCGCAATTTCCGCCTGAACGCCTATCATTTCCTGTTTAAGATTACCGATTTCGGTATTAATCACAACAATATCTTCTTTGATTTTATCAACTTTTGTGTTAACAACTCCAACATTGTTGTTAACAACATTAATAGCTTTGTTCTGATCGTCTAGCTTTCATTCAATTTTTTCAAACTGAGCTTCTCGCTTGGCAGCCTGAGCTTCTTGCTTGGCAGCCTGAGATTCCGATTTGATTTTCACTTCCGATTCCGAAACATTTTCTAATGTTTGGAATTCCATTTCTGCTATTTGTTGCGTTTCGGCGGTCGCGTCTTTCATGCTAGCCGCCTGCCCCTGAACAATGGGTACCGCGGTGCGCGTTTCCCACTGTACGACCAATTGTTCCGTATCCAAGTCTACCAAATTTTGGTAACTGTTGCCTTCACTCATTTTAATAATTTTCAGTATAAATAACAAATCTCAAATCTAATTAGGATTCCTCCCACTACTTAATCTCGCTGACATAACTATCTGTTCGTAACCAATACTTTGTTACGACATTTGCACCAAACAAAATTTGTGTCCAGAAAAACCTCAAATCTGAAGATTGTCCTGTCACCAGGTCGCCATGTGTAACCTCCCCCTCTCTTCTCGACATTCATGACAGCGAAAAATTAAACCGCGTGTACCTAATGGAAATTTGGAAAAAAGCAATCATCACCGAAGTTAATCTGTCGGTAAAGAGGGAGGAAAGAGTTACATCTTTATGAAAGGAAAAATGCAAATGAAACTGGTGGAAATTAATTTTGAAAAGGGGTAAAGTTAATAAAGAAAGTAAATGTGCGGCCGTTACGTTAACAATTAACTAGCGGTAATTAGATATTTGAGATTTGGGGGAAATCACGGTCGCCAGTCCTAAGGACAATTACTATAGTAACTGAAAAAGAAAGGTTATTACACATATAATTAGCACTAGAAGCGTGGCAACTGAAGGTTGACACGTGTAGTGTGAAAACTGAAAGTTTGTCAGAAGTAATAAATTTCGCTACGCTCTGACTTAATTTAGCAAAAGAATTAATAAAACCGGAAAATCGAAAGTTAATTTAGTGACTGAAGTTAATAGTGAGCTTTCTTTCTGAAGCACATCGAAATCCAGTAAACTACGGTTACTCTTGGACTACCTCAACAATCATTTCAAAAGCAACTTGACTCTACGCAATTTAGAAACAAGAGATTTAACTTTGAACTTGAATTAAATGATTCTGAACAATTAACAATAGTAAAATTTAGTACGTACCAAGCTGAGCTGCAGTCACAGGAAAGCTAAAATATGCTAACAAAACTCGCACTCTTAATTTGTGCTCGTGTAATCTAAATATTGTAGCCAGCTATGAATACTTTAACTGAACTTTGAAATTAAAGCAGTGAAATCTAATTATATTATTTTAATGCTGGCGTTTGAATTTCAATGACACTCGGGTTCATTTCGGAAATGGAAGGGACCCTGCTTAACAATGCTATTGGGACAATGAGCAACAAAGGTTCATGCTAAGTTGCTGTTATTTTGCGAGGCAAATGGAACAATTTGAAAAGCTGAGGTCTGCCATACAGTTCTGAAACTTTACGTGCTTTTATTCTTCCTTGTTGGTTGATTGAAGGTTTCAAGCTGTCGATCGAGGAGGTGGCGACAGTCACTCATTGTCGGCCGTCACTGTTGCAGAAGCTGGATGTTGGCGCGCCTTCTTCTTGACACGGTCACCAGACGAAACGGGCTCTTGATGTGCGCCAGCTAATGCTTCCCGTCTGCGACACCATGTCAGAAACTATCATCCCAAGTCGAGCGCAATTACATGCTGTCAAACCCCGAAAGCGCGGCAACTCGCGGGAGCGTCACACAACACACCTGCTCAATCGCACCTCCAGCCAGACTCTCTCTGCCCGCGCTCTACGCGGCAGAGTTCACACTACCAAAGATCCTACACACTTTGATTCTTCACACGACCTATCGATGTAATCATTCGATAGCAGATTTCCCTAGGCAATACCCAGCGTAAAAATACAAATAATATTTACGAAACAAATCAATTATACATCGACATAAATGCATATATATATATATATATATATATATATATATACAAATAGTAAAACAATTACAATATATAAAGGCACAGAAATGTCATATATTCAGGTAACAAAATAAGGAAAAACCTTACAGTACAATAGATGGAAATAGGAGGATATGCATTTCCGGTGTTACATGCTCCCCAAATAGCAAAACTCCTTTACTACTTTAAGTGTCTCATTTAATAATCTAATTCCCACAGCATCACCTGACTTAATTCGACTACATTCCATTATCCTCATTTTGCTTTTGTTGATAACATCTTATACCCTCCTTTCAAGACACTGTCCATTCTATTCAACTGCTCTTCCAAGTCCTTTGTTGTCTCTGACAGAATTGCAAAGTCATCGGCGAACCTCAAAGTTTTTATTTCTTCTCCATGGATTTTAATGCCTACTCCGAACTTTTCTTTTGTTTCCTTTACTGCTTGCTCAATATACAGATTGAATAACATTGGGGAGAGGCTACAACCCTGTCTCTCTCCCTTCCCAACCACTGCTTCCCTTTCATGCCCCTCGACTATAATAACTGCCATCTGGTTTCTGAATAAATTGTAAATAGCCTTTCGCTCCCTGTATTTTACCCCTGCCCCTTCAGAATTTGAAAGAGAGTATTCCAGTCAACATTGTCAAAAGCTTTCTCTAAGTCTACAAATGCTAGAAATGTAGGTTTGCCTTTCCTTAATCTTTCTTGTAAGATAAGTCGTAGGGTCACTATTTCCTCACGTGTTCCAACATTTCTGTGGAAACCAAACTGATCTTTGCTGAGGTCGGCTTCTACCAGTTTTTCCATTCGTCTGTAAAGAATTTGCATTAGTATTTTGCAGCCGTGACTTATTAAACTGATTGTTCGGTAATTTTCACATCTGTCAACACCTGTCTCATACATCTTGCTCACCAGATGGTAGAGTTTTGTCAGGACAGGCTCTCCCAAAGCCGTCAGTAGTTCTATTGGAATGTTGTCTACTCCCGGGTCCTTGTTTTGACTTAGGTCTTTCAGTGCTCTGTCAAACTCTTGACGCAGTATCATATTTCCCATTTCATCTTCATCTACCTCCTCTTCCATTTCCATAATATTGTCCTCAAGAACATCGCCCTTGTATAGACCCTCTATATACTCCTTCCACATTTCTGCTTTACTATTTATGTGCAATATGGAGGGCAAACAACTTGAAAGAGTACAGTGCGCAAAACTTCTCGGTAGGCACATTGATGAGAAGATAAACTGGAAGGACCATGTGGTGAGCTTAGCACTAAAACTAAATTCATCATGTTTTGTACTTAGAATAATTTCAAGAGTTTGTAGTAATGACTGTACCAGATTAGTATATTTCAGCTACTTTCAGTCCATTGCATCCTATGGGATAATATTGTGGGGAAAAACAAATTGTCGTCTAAATTACAAAAAAGCGCTATTCAGATAATGACCCAGAACCCACCTCAAAGGCGTTGTAGGCCTCTTTTCAAAGCAGTGAAAATTTTAAAAATTCCATCATTATACATCCTGAAATGTCTGTTGGTAATCAAAAGAAATCAGGACAAAATGAAATCCAATACAGACTACCATAGTTACAATACACGGCAGTGTAAAGATCTCCACTTACAAGCTGTAACAAGGAACTGAAGGCAGAAACATGTATGTAATCAAGGCATCAAACTTTTTAATGCACTACCAAAACATATCAAAAAGCTGGGAAATGAGGATAAATTTAAAACTGTTATAAATGATCTCATGCTTGACAAATGTTATTACAGTGTAAGTGAATTTGTATGCTCAACTGTATTAGAATGTAAGAACTACATATTTGACAAATGTTATTACAGCATAAGTGAATATCTCTGTGCAGCTGTATAAGAATATGTGTTTAAGTTAATGAGACAAATGAAATTACATCAATGAATATGTATGTCAATCACATAAGAAGATTAAGAACCACATGCTTAACAAATGTCCAGTTGCATCAAAAGTATTGTTTGCGAAACTATATTTCTTAATTCCATGATTTAAGTAAATAATATGGCTTAAAACTTGTAGTAGAAGAAACTGTTAAAAAGACACAATTTTTTGATGTATTCAGTTAACTGAATGGGTTAAGTTTTAATTTTAATTTCTGTAAATTAAATATCAATCAATGTATAATTTCAGTACCTATTAATGTGAAGACATATAAGGGCCCGATATTTGGTGCAGAGACAAGTCAGTCCACAGCCGAATTTCAGATGGGAAACGCTTAATGGTTAGATTACCAACAATGCATCAACTTAACTGTGTGTTAAAACAATGATGGTGCCTGTTCCATACATACGATTTTATTCTTCAAGAACTGTGAAATGTGTGGTTAGGCTTTTACTGCTAGTAGATGTTCAACAGTAATCTATTGTAGCAGTATGTGGATGTTTGCTTGCAAACTATTAATAAGGCTTTTCAAAAATTGAAAAATAGTGCACTGGCCATATACTGACTGTGTATTATTGGGGGGGGGGGTTGTGAACAGTGAAAGGAAAGAACTGTGAAATGCAAATCTGCACCTGTCAGCTACATCATTTAAAGTAGTCAGTATTTGTCTTCCAGCCCCCCCTCCCCCACCCCCTCACCCATGTTTCAGCCAATATTGCAACAGAGTATATCGATACCTGGGACTTACAAGGAAATAAAAAGCAGGTGAAAGTTGCCAGCCCTTAATTTTGTTTTGAGTTTTCATGGCTATATACTGAGGAGCCTTAACACACAATTTCAAGCAATGTGAGGTTATTATAAAGTTTTATTGGTGTCTTGTGTTGTCTGAGTGTTCAAAATGATTATAAATTTTAAAAAAATCAGCTCTGATGTGTAAGAAAAGAATCTCCTCAAAGATGTATAGAGAGGGGAACTTAATATGTTCACATGTTTAAATAACGGTCAACATGATGCCTTCAGCAGTGCAGTGCACATGTTATGAATGATTCTTTTTTGCAACTTTAAAATTCTTGTACTGTTTTATGAGTCTCCCCATAAAATTAATATATATATAATAACAGATCCAAGGTACCTGTAGTATACCATTTTCCTGGTGTCCATATGAATGACAGTGGTTAAAATTTCCATTGCAAATGCAAAGTTGTTTAATTTATTTCCTAGATTTCCTAGATTCTAACTCATATTTCTAAGTTTACTCCTAGGAATATGACTGAGTAAAGTTCTTGTATCTTTTGGTTATTGTGAGCAATACCAGCTTTTCCAGCGTTTGATTGATTGGTGGATTTTTGAAATGTTTAGCTTTAAGCCATTTAGATTGAACCACGTTTCCAACTTCCTTAATGTATTCATGACACTCTGTGGTATATTGTCAGAATTTTCATTTTCAATTAGGTCAGAAATTTCACATGCAAGTAAGCTTAGATGAGTATATGTATTGAGAGACAAATCATTTATGCAGAAGACGAATAAAATTGGTCCAAGGATTGAGCCTTGAGGAACACCTTGTGACATAGTTTGCCACTCTGAGAAGTTATCTGCTCCATTTGATTTACCTATTGTTTCCTCTTCATGAGATATGACTCAAAGCAATATCCCTTACTCCATACCTGATGCGTTTGTAAAGTAGTAGGGCATGGTTTACAAAGTTGAATGCTTCTGTAAGATCGCAGAATATTCCTGCAACCTTACCTTTTCCATCTAACAATGAAGTAATTTTGTCAACAACTCATTTATCTTATCTACTGTGTTTTTACCATGCTGGAATCAAAATTGTTTGTTTGAAACGTTATCATACTGTGTGAAGAAGCTTTAAATATCTGTAAAGCAGCAATCTTTTCAAAAGAATTTGATATGACTGGGTGTGTAGGAAATGGGTGATAGTTTCCCATATCATCCTTTGAACCTTTTTTTAACCATTGGTTTTACTTCTTTATATTACAAGAGATAAAGTAAGTAACCTTCCTCAAAGGATTTGTCTATTATGAGAGACAGAGGATGAGTTGTTATGTTGTAAACTTTTTTAATCACTTTGGTAGGCAACCCATCGCAGCATTCAGAATCTTTGTTCTTTAAGGAGAGTACAATATTTTCAAAAAACAATTTGTTGAGACTGTGTTGAGTTTTGTAAGACATTCAGTGATACTGCTTTCAACCACAAACTATTTACTTTCTGCTTATAATTCACTATATCTAAATCAGATTTTGCTACATTTTTGAAGTATCATTGAAGCACTCAGATATTTGAGCTGGATTTATGGCAGATTTTTCGTTAAGTTTGATTTCTGAAATGTTTTTGACACCTACTTCAGCCGTAACTACAGACCATATAACCCTTGTTCTATTTTTTGGCCCTAGAGCGAATTTGTTATTTGCCATTTGCTTTGAGGCTTTCACAACTTTTTAAAAAGTAGTTTCATAGTTTCTAACATATTTTACAAATTAGGATCTTTCTTGCACTTCATCTGATTGTGTAGTTTCCTCTTCCTCTCACTGGAAATATTTATACCTGGTGTGATCCATGTTACCTTACCTGATGTTTTATTGTATCATAATATTGGTGGGAAAGTTTCATTACATACTTCAAGAAAATGGTTTAAGAATGTACTAAAATTTCATTTGTTGAATCACCATATCCTAGAGACCACTGAACTTTACTTAGTTTCTCACAGAATACTTCAATATTTTTGTTTTATTTAAACTTCTTTTGATATGAGTTTTTCTTGCATTATGTTTATCAGTTTTTGGCAGTGAGACAAACAAGACTGAATGATCAGAAATTCCTAGGTCAAGAAAGAATTTATGTACATTATCAAAGTGTTAATTTGTTACAATGTTATCAATGCACATGGCTGAGTGAATATTTTTTATGGTGCACACCGAAAAATTTTGTTTAAAACCAGACTTTTTAATGGAATCAATAAATTTTGCTGATTATTTATTGCCATTTGCAGTGTTTATATTAAAATCAACTGCTATTACAATTTCTTTCTTCTTTTCTTTCTTTACTTTATCTACCAAGCAAAGGAATGTAGAGGCCAATTGTGTGATTAATGCCCTTCGTAGAATTCTATAAACTGAAATGACTAACATGTTAAGGTCACTAAGCTTGACAAACAGATTTTGAACATAAACTCTTCCTTTAAACAAGTAAAACCAGTTTTCACTCCATGGTTTATATAAGTAATCATGGGTATGCATCAACCTTTGGGAGATTTTTCCTCACTGCAAAAGCTGCTAGCAGCATTGAAATTTTCAATTTTATTTAAAATATTTGGTTTGTTAGTGCTAAGCGAATGTTCATTTATACAAATAAGTTTTTTGACGTTACATTCTGAGAGAAGAATTTGTAAATCATCAAGTTTGTAGCTTAGGTTGCTGGAAGACTTCGAGTTTAAGCCATTTATATTCCAGTGCATCAAATAAGAATTTTTGTATGTTTTACTGGTATTAAGGATACATTTTCACATGCATTGTTTGGCAGTATTCTTTTCAGCTAACAGGCTTTTTTCTTTTACATCCCATCCAGTAAATATTTGTTTCCCTTAGTTTTATTGATTTTGCAAACATCCATAAACATTTTGCTAAAGGGCATCGATCCTAGCTTATATGGATGCAGTCCATCCTTGACCGCACATTCCTTGGTTAAAAACTTATTTGAGTTTATAAGTATAGCAAGTAGTAATTCTGCAGTTATTTATTTATTTAGCCATCCGTGGACATTTTGAAATGTATGGATGTTGTCGGTTGTGTACATTCATATATTTATACAGTTTATTGTTACATGTAGTTAAACATTATGACATATAAGTTATTTGCAACCATTTTTGCTCCTTATCACAATATTGTGAAACAAATGCTATTTACAATCATTTTGTACTAAGGAATTCACTTATAGTGTAAAAGCAGTGTTCCTGCAAAAACAATATAAGATTTTTTCTAAAGCGGTACATGTTATCTGCTTCTTTTATTTTCTGTGGCAATTTACAGTTTCACACCTTCATACAAGAAGCTATTTTGAGTCTTATGTTTATTCTTCCTGTCTAGGTGAAGACAGTGACTTGTTCTTGTACTATAGTTATGAAAACTGCTATCTGTGCTATAATTTTCTATATTTTTCTTGATGTACACTATGGTTTGGAATATAAATTCACAAGGAAGAGTCCGAATTTTTGACATTTTGAAAAGTTTTCTGCAGTTGAACTGCTTACTGCTTTTTGTTATTATTCTTACTACACTCTTTTGCATTTTAAATGCTGTTTGTAAATTATGAGCACTGTTTCCGCAGAAAATAATACCATAACTGATTAATGAATGAACATAACTAAAGTTGATTAGATCAATAAAATTTATGATCCTGTAAATCACTATCCTGGAAGCAGCATAAATTTTTCCAGCTAATTGGATTATATTTTTCAATTCGTTTATAATTTGCTCTTCACTATATAGAGAATTTGTCCCAACATTGATCAAAATGCCTTTTTAATATTTGTTCACTTATTTTCCAAGGTTTTCTCTGGAATTTATAATGTTTTTAAAATAGTTATTGTGCTGATGGGATGTAATCCTGTGTGGACTCCACAAGTTGGCACCTCGTCATTTTTCAAAATGGAATTGCCAATTAGGAGAAATTTGTTTTCAGCTTCACTTTTGACACTGTGATATCTGTCTCCTTTGTTATCGAACTTTTCACTTGGCCATTTATATGTAGTATTTATGCCTATTGAGTCTTCACTTTGTTTTAATTCATGTGATGTGAAACACTTGTTTTTTTAGTAATGAGGTATAATGATGCATGTAATCTTCCCACTTCCTTCCAACTTGCAGCGCTATTGTCTACATTAGTCTTTTATGAAGATTTGAGAAGAGCAAAGATTACAATAAACTTTCTAGTTTACTTATCTTTTCATGTGGAGTTGGCTCCAGTTTGTCTTGTCTAGGGGTCTGATTCCTGAAGCTGAAATTCTCAAATTTTAGGTTCTCATGGTTTAATTAATCTAAATAAATTTGAAAATTGTATTTGCAGAATTTTTGTTGTTATTTTAATATATTTTTTCACATTTTAGTATGTCATAGAGTCTTTTGATTTTTCACCTTAACAAAGCTGAAATTACATTGCACACACAAAATACAAAAACAAATTGGACCACATCAGAGGCAAGCTTACTATTGTCCCATTGTTTGAAATTAACAATATTGCAAAGGGCTTACAATTTTTCTTTAAAAATGAATTTCTATTAGTTTCGATTATTATTTCATAAATGAATCAGGAAGTAAACAGTATTAGATTGCATAATTAATAAAAGAAATTTTAAGTGTGCCAAATAGTTCGTAATTTCAAATGTTTCTAAAAAAAAAAAAAATTAACGATACATTCATAACTAGTACTTACCGATTATAACATCCAGAATAAAATAATCCTTTTTCATAAATTTTAGCTAGAAATATAACATAATGAGAATAAAATTATGTAAAAGTTTTCCAAAAAGCAGCTGTTACTGACCTGTCCGAAATTCAAAAAATAATACTGGCACTGACAACTACTGTTGAGGAAAGTACTGCTAGAGCAGGATGCCCCTTTACATGCATCAATGAAGTGGTGAGAAGTAATGAGAAATGTGCTGGGGTATTAATGGTTAGGGGGTACTGTCTTTGCAGTAGAGTTAATTTTTGAGACTGCACTTCTCTAGATAAGAATTGACAGTAAATGATGGAAATAACAGACATGAATAAGTAGTGTAATGCTAACTGTCTGGTTATGTGTGGTTAGGTACAGTGAAAATGTTTTTGAGCTAAGTAACATTTGCTACTATTTATGCGAGTAATTCATGACACTGTGATCGGACCATTGACTGAAAGAGCAATATTTTAGTTAAGTACTGGCTGCATACTTTCACAAATTTAGCTTTTACATATTGTTGATGACTTCTCTCTGTGTTCTGGGTTATGATTGGCTTAAGGTAGTGATGATGAATTAAAGAAAATATTGTTGCTAGTTAACTGATAACAGTCATTCAGAAGTAAAGTGAATATTCTGAAAGGAGTCAATTTTTAGTGAAATTCTAGGAATCTTGTGGGTATCTAAATTTCTGCTTGGAGGTGAATGCAATGATTTGAAACAGCTTGCACTCCCTTAATTTAACTTTTGATTGATTGAGTTATTTATTAAATTAATTTTGGTCCTGTGACATCTTGTACAGATATAAGACAACTCAATAAAGAAATACATAGGGATTCATATCATCAACCAATTTGAAACATTTGTTATTTATTTACAATAAGTGATCATGTTGCTCCTTAGGGTGGCTACATGAAAGTTCATTGCTACTATTTTTCCAGTGTTTAGGTAAGTTTATTTCTTTCAAAAAAGTGTGTTAGCTCCAGCAACGATGTGTACATAGATATTTGAAGGTCTTTCTCATTTAACCCTGTGATCAAAATACTGATGTCATCAGCAAATAATGTTTTTTGTTTGTCATGAACAGTTTCATTCAGGTCATCTCTATACAAAAGAAAGAGGATTGCATCTACTGTCAACACCTGGGGTACACCATATTTAATTGTAGCTTTTTCTGAAATATATATTGTTGTTCTTATAATGTTTCCAGTTATTTTATGATGTTTAAGAACAACTTTTTAATGTCAGTTAGTAAGATATGACCTAACCCACTTGTTTGGAATACCTTTAATTCCCTTTCTTTCCAATTTATATAACAGAATAGTCTGGTCTATAATATCAGAGGAATAGGTCTAAGATGATTCCAGTTGTCATTACCTGTTTATCTATAGCTTTTAGGACCACATACAGTAATTCATAGACTGTTTTGGTAATTGATCCTGACTGCCTAAAATGATGCTGAAGATTTGACAGCAAAGAGTTTTTGTTAATGAACTCTAGCAACTGATTGTAAAAGAGCGTCTCAAAAATCTTTGAGAAACCACTAAGCTGAGCTACAGGCCTGTGATTGTTAACATCTGCTATAGCTCCATTTTTGTGCAATGGGTTACCCCTCTAACCTTAAGGAGATTTGGAAATGTATTTGTATTTGTATTTGTATTTCTTCATTGGTCCTGTAAATTGTGTTTAGGTACATATTTTGCACAAACGATGTTGGACAAGTCAGATTGGTACAGTATATATGACACCATAAACAGTGTTATTTTTAAAGGATAAATAATTAAAAATTACTCAATACATGTTGAATATTGATGACAAATTTAATATAATAAAATAAAATGATAGAATTATTAAGAATAATTGAGCAATTACACTACACTTTTCTGGTACTCTAAAAACTCGGAAACAGATTAGAAGGAGTGGTCAAGCAAGTACTCTTTCTGTGTCACTTTAAACTTTTGTAAATTTTGCATCTGTTTCAAATAGGATGGCATGTGATTGTACAGCATTATGTCAGTATGATACACTCCTCTCTTACAAATGTTTGTACTTAATGTATTGACATGCAAGTAATGCTTCTGCCTAGTATTATGAGGGTGGTAATCACAGTTATACTTGAAGATATTTCCATCTTTTAAAATATTTCCTTTTGTGAAATTTAATATTTCATACACATATAAGCAAGGAAGACGCAGTATACTGAGATTATTAAATATTGGTCTGCAGGAGTCTCTGTACTTAGCATGGTTTATTATTCTAACAATCTCTTTCTGTAGCCTAAATGTTTTGTTTGTACCTACGGAGTTCCCCCAAAAGATAATGCCGTACATCAGCTGTGACTGAATACTGCCATGGTACATTGTGATCACAGATGCATGGCTTGTATTTTGTGCGAGGATTCTTACTGTGTACGTAAGTGTGTTTAGCTTTTTATTTACATGTTTAAGATGTGTCCCCCATTTTAGGTTTTGCTGAATATGTATACCTAAAAATTTTTCATCGCTCACAGATGAGACAGTTTTTCCATCAATTTTAAAAATTGGTCTTGCAGGATGTAGTTTCTGTGAATTGCGGAAATTGACTGTCACTGTTTTTTCATTATTTATTATTAGCTTGTTTGTTCTGAACAATTGTGTCAAATTTTGTATTATACCTGTAGCTGTTTTTTGTAGTCTTTCCTCATCACGTGATTTGATTAGGATATCTGTGTCATCTGCAAAAAGTACTGTTGTCCCTTTAGTTATTTTTTCTGACAGATAATTAACATAAAGAATGAAAAGAATTGGCCCAAGGACTGACCCTTGAGGTACTCCATATTTAAAGTTATGTGCATTACTGTAAAAGTTTCAAATTTTTTGTGTTTTTATGTCTTAGTATTTTATTTGAGTGATCTGTTGGCGATCATGAAGGTAGGAATGTATCCAGTTGTTTGGCAGGCCTCGTATACCATAATTACCTAGCTTCTGCAACAGAGTATTATGATCAATTATATCAAAGGCTTTACTAAGGTCAAGAAATATACCAGAGACATGTTGCTTATTATCTACTGCAATTAGAATTTCATTTAAGAAGGTATAAATAGCTGGCTGTGTTGATCTGCCAGTTCCGAATCCGTGTTGCGCATCACTTATTATGTTTTCTTTATTCAGAAAGGCTGTCAGCCTTCTAAGAAATAGTTTTTCAAGAATTTTACCAAAGCCTGACAATACTGACACAGGTCTATAGTTTGCAACTTCATGTTTGTCCCCTTTCTTGTACAGTGGTGTCACTTTTGCCATTTTCAGATTTTTCGGGAATATACCACTTACAAATGATGGATTGAAAATATCCATTAGTGGTTCTACGACAGATATTACACTTGCTTTGATGATGATATTTGGTATTTCATCAGTACCTGCTGAATACTTATTGGGTAACCTTTTTATAATGACAGATAATTCCTCAGGTGTTGTTGGAGACATGAATAGGGTTCTTGTAAATATTTTTGTATCTGACTGGAGTGTACTGCTGTCTGGTTGTGAGTTGTAATGTTTGGTAATCAGGTGGTGTGCTACATTAGAAAAGTAGTTGTTAAATTTTTTAGCCACTACTGTGGGGTTGGTTATTTTATTAGTGATTCAGTGCAGAAGATATGGGAGATGAGAAGACAGAACTACCCACATAACATAAATCTGCTAAAAAAGATATTAGAGGCAGAAAACTGGGAAACAATATATGCAGCTAAAGATGCAAACACCAAATGGAACCAGTTTTTTTCTTTATTCAATTATTACTATGATGTTACATGTCCTGTTAGTAAAAGGCTTGTCAAACAGCAACAAAAAAAAGAAAAGCTGGGTGATTGGAGAAGTAATCCATGCCAGAAATAATCTGAGAGTGTATTATGACCTATCCAAACAAAAAAATACTGAGGTCTACAACACACTGTATAAAATAAAAAAGAAAGAGTACTGTAGCTTTATCAGAAAAACTAAAGCATCATTCATCAGGATGTCTATAGATAAGGGAAAGAACCACTCAATAGGCTTATGGTCGTTCATTAATGAAGAGAGAGGAAAAGTAACAAATCGGGCGGAGGACATCTGCCCACTGATGAGTGGGAAAAGCAACGCAAACCCTCTAGAAGTAGCCAATACTTTTAACAGATATTATATTACTGTAGCAGACGAATTAATAAGTCAAAATAAAACAAATGCAGTAAGTAAATTGTTAAACCCCCCACATACAAATCATACTATGGTTTTCGTACCTACAACGGATGCAGAAGTGTCAAACCTAATAAAACAACTTAAAATTAAACATTCATCTGGCTTGCATGGTGTCACATCACATCTTGTAAAGGAATGCAGAGAATGTATTTTAAAACCATTGACACACATGCTGAATGCTGCGATAGAAGAAGGTATATTTCCAGATTCACTGAAAGTAAGTAAAGTGAAGCCAATATTTAAGAAAGGGAACAGGGATGAACTAGGAAATTACAGGCCAATATCATTGATCTCAACATTTGCTAAAATCTATGAAATGATAATAAAGAATAGAATTGTAAGTTTTATAACAAAGTACAGTATACTGCATTCATCACAACATGGTTTCAGAGAAGGGAAGTCAACATAAACAGCATCAACAGATATAATTGAGCACATTCTTAATTTACTTGACAGGCAACAAAAGACTTGTGGGATTTTTATGGACCTATCTAAGGCATTTGATTGTATGAACCACTCAAAATTAATGATGAAATTATATCAGTATGGAATTAGAGGAAAATGCTATGACATACTTAAATCATACATTACAAATAGGAAACAATGCACAGAAATCAGACGTACTAGTGGGGGAAATATAACAAACTACAGATCAGAATTACAAACAGTTAAACACGGTGTGCCTCAAGGGTCTGTGCTTGGGCCAATACTATTTATACTCTACGTAAATAACTTCCCTAGCTATATAAATCAGAAACTTATAATGTATGCTGATGACACAACAATCATTTGCACAGCTGACACAAAGGAGGAGCTTGAGAAGGAAGCTCTCCTGACTATCAAAAATGCAAATAAATATTTAACACAAAACAACCTGTTTATGAATCAGTCTAAAACAATGAATGTGGTATTTCAGACCAAGCATAGTGAAAATTATAATATAAATGTTAATGTAAATAGAAAGACTATTAAAGAAGTAACCAGCACAAATTTTTTAGGAACTATAATAGATAAACATTTGGGATGGGGGGAGCACATAGATGCACTGTGTAAAAAGATAAACAAACAGATCTTCATCATGCATAAAACAGCTAAGACTGTGGATGATAAAATCCTCAGATCAATGTATTATGGACTTGTCTTCCCACATTTGTCCTATTCAGTTCATGTATGGGGAAGTGCACAAGCTGGCTACCTAAAAAGAATATTCACAATTCAGAAAAGGGCAGTGAGATGCATTGCAAAAATACCACCAAGACAGACCTGTAGGCAAGCTTTTGTACACTATAATATTATGACAGTATATTCACTGTACATATACCAAAGCATAATGGCTGTAAGGTCAAGTGATAAACACCTCCAAAATAAAGATTGTGATGACCTTACACAATCTGACATCAGTAATAAACTTCCCAACAAGAATTACATCCGAGTGCCAAACTATGATAGACAACATTTTTTTAGATGTAAATAGACATCAGAATTATATTGTCAGGCAGGTTATAAGTGGGCTTTCAGATCATGATGGACAAATTCTCACTATTTATGACGTTAATCTGTTCAAAAAAGAATTTCCTCGATGGAAATTCATAAGAGTAATTAATGAAGAGGCGAAAGAAACTTTCAACCACAGGTTGCAGCAAATGGATTGGTCTTTAGTATATAGCCATGATGATGTTGATACTAAATTTAACTGTTTTATAAATGAATTCTGTGCTCTTTTTGAAGAAATATTTCCCAAGAAATGGGTCAGAAACAGGGCCTCCAATTCTGTAAGCAAGCCTTGGATTACAAAAGGTATAAAACAGTCATGTAAAACCAAAAGGGAAACTTATGCTGCAATAAGATTCTGTAAAGATGTAGAAAAATGGGAACACTATAGAATATACTGTAAAATTTTGAAGAAACTAATACAGAAATCAAAAGCCCTTTATTATGAGAAGAAAATAGATAATTCTAATAATAAAATAAAAGCAATTTGGAACATTGTAAAAAAAGAGACAGGAAGAGATACAACAAGTAAAGAAGATATAAATAATATCAGATATGAAGGTATCCTAGTAGATAACCCCAAAACGGTGGCTGAGATTTTTAATAAACACTTCCTATCAGTAACTCAACAGATTGGTTGCAAGCCCGATGTTGACGAAGCTGTAACTCTTTGTCAAGCCGTATATTCAAACAAAATTTCAGAAATGCACCTTAATCCTGTTACTGTAGAAGAAATTCAAAAAATCATCATGTCTCTAAAAAGTACGAATTCTGCAGGGGTTGATAATATATCTAGTAATTTATTGAAATATTCTTGTGTGTGGATAAGGGACATTCTCTGTCATATTTTCAATGCTTCCCTTCAGAAAGGTGTTGTTCCCAGTAGACTTAAGTATGCCATTGTGAAGCCCCTGTACAAAAAGGGTGATAAAGCTGAACTAACTAACTATCGACCTATCTCTTTGCTGACAGCTTTCTCCAAAATTCTAGAAAAGCTAATACATGTAAGAATTACTGTTCATCTCATGAAGAACGAAGTTCTCAGTAAGAGCCAGTTTGGCTTTCAAAAGGGCCGTTCAACAGAAGATGCAGTCTACGCACTTGCAAATGAAGTCCTAGAAACTCTTAATGAAAAAATGCTAGCACTTGGTGTCTTCTGTGATTTATCCAAAGCGTTTGACTGTGTTGATCACCAGATTCTCTTGCAAAAAGCAAAATTAGTAGGAATAAGTGGTGTTGCAGGCAATTGGCTACAATCGTACCTCCAAGACAGGAAACAAAAAGTTGTGTTGAATAGCTTGGGTGGAGTATGTGACACTTCCTCAGATTCTGAATGGAGTTCCATTACATGTGGAGTGCCCCAGGGCTCAATTCTTGGGCCACTATTATTCCTGATTTTTATAAATGATCTACCATCATGTACAAGCCTGCCGTGTAAATTTACATTATTTGCTGATGATACCACAATTTTTATGAGCAGTAGAACAGACAACAATCTTGAGGAACTCATTAATCACATACTCTCAGATATAGTTAATTGGTTCAAGGTGAATGGTCTCTCATTAAATTCCAGTAAGACCAGCTTTATTCAATTCTGTACAAAAACAGAAAAAGAGAGAGAGATAAGTGTGACATGTGGTAATCAACCAATAGTTAGAATGGAAACAACAAAATTTCTTGGAGTGCACATTGACAAGAAAATGAACTGGTCTTCACATATTATTGACCTCTGTAAGAGGCTTAGCTCTGCTACCTATGCTTTACGGGTTGTCACTACATGTGTTGAACCTAACACTGCAAAAGTGGCATATTATGGCTATTTTCATTGTCTCATTGAGTACAGAATTATTTTTTGGGGCAACCAGCCATTAGCAAGGAAAGTGTTCATTGCACAGAAGCGAGCTTTAAGAATTATATGTGGATTGCGCCCAAGAGACTCTTGTAGAAATAGTTTTCGTAATCTTAAAATATACACAACTACATGCCAATATATTTTTTCTCTCATGTGTTTTGTTTGTAAAAATATAGAGATATTTCAACCAAACAGTAATTATCACGAGCATAATACACGGAGGAAGAATGACATACACAGTGAACTCAGAAATTTGAGCTTGGCACAAAAGGGTGTCCACTACACTGGAGCAAAACTCTTCAATGCTCTTCCTCCCAAAATAAAGACAGAGATTCATAACAAGAGTGAGTTTAAGAAAGCACTAAAAATATTTTTGCTAGAAAAAGCTTTTTACAGTCTAGATGAATTTTTAACTAAATAAATTGTAATATTTTAATATTATATAATACAAGTTGACATAATGCCACTATGAATTTTATTTAACCTGAGCTCTGTAACTGTGTGTTCTCCGTATCTGTGTTCTGTAGTGTTTTAATGATTCTAAGAAAATATGTATTTTCTTTTTCTGTATTGCTGCCCAAAGAATTTACTGTATAAATTTTTATATAATTATGTACTCAAATTTCTGTATATGCTATTAGATTATCAGATTGTATTTGTAAAAAACTGACTCGTTCCACGTCCTTGTGTATCCAACACAGTTGGACCTATGGAACACGAAATAAATCAAATCAAATCAAATCAAAGATATACACAAACACGGTACAAGAGGAAATGAAAATTACTACATGTTAAACAGAAATCTAAAACTGTCTATGACTGCCCCAGAAGAAGCAGGCAAAAGGTTTTTTAATAAACTCCCCAAAATCATTAAAAAAGAAACAGACCTACAATGTTTTAAAAATCATTTGAAACTATATCACACAGAGAAATGTATATACAGTTTGAGTGAATACTAAGATGGTGTTTAATATGTTATATCATTACTGAAATGTACGTTTAAAATTATCATGTATGTTGTTTGGATTTGTGTGTACATATAATGTGAAACATGTAATACCTTTGTATGATTATGGACTATTTCTGTTTAATCATTTGTTTCATTTATATATAATGAAATCAAGTATGATGTTAATAGCCTATTGTATGACACACCCAATACTCTCAGCTGAATTTTCAGCTGGAGTCCATGGGCAAAGAATAAATAAATAAATAAATAAATGAAGTTCTATATTTTTACGGGCTAATGATGTAGTACCTGTTTCTCTTTTTATGATACTACAGGTTGCTTTAGTCTTAATTCCTAGAATTTTTATTTGTTTGTCGTTTTCCATTTTCTTTGCTTTTGTATAACTTGTCTAAGTATTTGTTTATATTGTTTAAAGTAGTTGATAAATACAGGATTTGTGGTTTGCTTTGAGTATGGCAGAGGAGGAGTGTTTAATAATATGCTTAGCAGTCCTACAATATAATATCCTGTTTGATTCATGACAGTTTGGAATATCATCAAAACCACATAAAGATTTCTTTAATGATCTAATTGCCAGTATGATCTCATTTTGTGTGACCTATTTGAAAAACATAGACCCACTAGGGGGCTTTTTGGTTTTCAGTGTGATGCATGGTAAGAGTTTGAAAGTTACTTTGGATGAGATCATTTGCTATTTTTCTAAAGTACTCATTAAAGGTGTTAGCTAATGCAGGGGCATCAGATGACTACCCATTTTCCAGACTTGGGTTAATCCTCTTTGCCACTGGCTGGTGCTTGTTTCATAATGGATGCTGAGCCATGTGGCCCTTGTCCTACTTTTGATTTGCAAATGTGTTCATCACTATGCCTTTTTTGCATCTTTAAGATGTAATGAATGATAAGTTTATAGTGCTGCACATCCTGATTTCTTACGGAGGGAAATGTTTGTGTGTGGAAAGACTAAAATTCTATTTATTGAAGTATTAACTGTTGGAATAGATAAATAGAAAATTTTCAGAACCCAGATTTGATACAATTGAAAAAACATAATTCCAAGGACTATTGTTTGCCAATTTTGCAAACTAAAAGATTTGACTTTCAAGTTTACTTAGTCTGTAGTTTGTAGTGAAACATTTCAGTAAAACTTTCGTTCACTGTGGTTAATTTTGTTGAGTGTTCCAGTGGCCACTTGAATTTTTGGTTTTACAGAAGAAATTGTGTGAAGTTCTTATGGTATTGGTATTAGTAGTGGTTTAGTCACATTAATAAAAGTACTTGCTTTTTTGTAGAGAGTGAAATTCCAAATCACTATTGCTAGTTCTTTAAATAGTTCTACAGTTGAAATTGAACTTAGGTAATGCAGAGATTTAGTTTTTTCACTAACTGTTAACATTTTACTATGAGGGAGAAGTGTGGGCTTTGTCGTAGGTTTGTGAGTAGTGGGTTGCAATGTATGATTTGTTCAAAACATTACTTATCAAATGCCTTTCTCACTCTCTGGCAGAAGCTATCCACCACATCATCCATGATGAGCACCTCAATGATCGCACACCTTCACAGTTTTGGTGGCACAATCATGCATTAATTGATGATTAAACACTGACGGATGCCGGCACTTTGGATTTTGCGGTTGGGCAAACTGCGGTCAGAGCTGCAACTTCACCTGTTATCTCTCATCAGCCGACCCTCTCAAGGTACGCCTACATGTGGCCGATCGTGCATACACGATCATTCATCATCGACACCAACTGTCACAGACGACATTCTCATCACCACCAGTTGGCGTGCCTGAGCCTTCGGTTCTGCACTCTGCTGACAGAGACCAGTGCCTTAGCACCTTAGCTGCCTATCAGGAGCTGCCACCTAGCGGCCTACACGAGGTACTGCCTGCGAGCCGTCAACAGACCTGTCCCATACATCCTCCAACCACCACCTACTCCACTCCGGTCACTAACATCACCTACCCCATCAAAGGCAGGGCTACATGCGAAACCAGTCATGTGATTTACAAGCTAAGCTGCAACTACTGTGCTACGTTTATGTAGGCACGAAAACAAATGAGCTGTCTGTCCGCATGAACGGTCACCGACAAACTGCGGCCAAAAAACAAGTGGCCCCCCCTGTTGCTGAACACGCTGCCAAACATAATACCCCTCATCTCAATGGCTGCTTCACAGCCTGTGCCACATGGATGCTTCCCACCAACACCAGCTTTTCTGAACTGTGCATGTGGGAACTTTCCCTGTAATACATCCTGCGTTCACATAACCCTCCTGCCCTTAACCTTCATTAGTCACTGTCCTCACCCATCCAGTCCCCTCCCTCTTCCTATTCGAGCACTACACAGCCGTCATTTCAGCACCACACCTAATCTTTTAATTTCTTTTTATTTTCATTTCTTTTTATTTCTCTCCTTTCTGCTACTTACCCCCTCCCCCGTCCACACCATTTCTCCTGCCCTCAGTCTAAACTGTAACACTTCACTGTCTGCCACTCCCACCATACTATCCCTCCCCCTCCCCACCCCAGCCTCCTCCTTACCCCCACCCTGTCACCACTCCCATCATGCACTGGTGCTGCTGCTTGCAGTGTGGTTTCAGTTCTCTGAGACTGTAGACGTGTGTGCAAGTTGCCTTTGTGTGTGTGTGTGTGTGTGTGTGTGTGTGTGTGTGTGTGTGTGTGTGTGTGTTTGTGTGTGTAAGTGTGCCTACTGCTGACAAAGGCCTTAATGGCCTAAAGCTATAATTGGGTGAATCTTTTTGTTGTGCCTATCGCAACTCAGCATCTCCACTATATGGTGAGTAGCAACTTCCCTTCTCTGGTATTGTTACATTCCATCCTGGATTTTCCATTGTTTGATATATGTTTATTTGATTTTTTACGTACAGGGGTAATCCCAAAAGTAAGGTCTCCTATTTTTTATAAGTACATAGACCTGTTTATTTCTACAATGATTTACATCAGTTTACAGCTTGAACATTTAGCTACTTTTTGAAGTAATCACCATTTCTGTCGATGCATTTTTGTATATGCTGCGGCAGTTTTTATATGCCCATGTCATACCAGCTTACCGTCATGCTATTCAGAAACTTATGAACCTCTTCATTCACCTCGTCATCGGAGCTGAATTCCTGGGACCATAATTAACACTGACAGGTACTGTGAGACTCTGAAAAAACTCAAATGGACAATTCAGAACTGGAGAAGAGGAATGTTGAGCAAGGGCATACATACTCTCCATGAAAACGCTCGCCCACACATCGCTCGGAGAAACTGTTGCTCTCCTGCAACAGTTTCAGTGGAACATAATCAGCCACCCACCCTATAGTCTTGACTTGGTGCCCAGTGTCTATCACCTGTTTCCTAGGTTAAAAGAACGTTTGGCTGGAAAGTGATTCACCTCCAATGACAAGGTGAAAGAAGACGTTCATAACTTTCTGAACAGCATGGCGACGAGCTGGTATGACATGGGCATACAAAAACTGCCACACTGTCTACAAAACTGCATTGACAGAAATGGTGATGATGTCAAAAAATAGCTAAATGTTCAAGCTGTAAACTGATGTAAACCATTGTAGAAATAAACAGGTCTATGTACTTATAAATAAATAGGAGACCTTACTTTTGGGATTACCTCGTATTTCATAGTGTGTGTTAGAGCATGTTTATGGTCCATCCATAGGGATATTTATTTAATTTCAAGTTATTTAAATGTAAATCCAGTATTTTGAAGTGTTTCAATATGTTTGTGAGAGTGTGTTGGCTAGGAGACATGGCGGGAGCACTCAAGCCGATCACAGCACTCGTTACTATGGTAGGTAACTACTGAAGAATGGAGAGGCTGTAGGGAAGTGGGGGAGGAGCATCAGGTCACAGAGAGGACACAGCGATGTACAGTCACAGGAAAGACTTGGAGAGTGAAGCAGTTTTGGGTGTGGTTGTGGGAGATAGAAATATTTCGTAGTGCCGACTTGTGCACTGGTGTGATTTACGTCTTTTCTGCAGTGATGACATAGTGTGCATTTAGAAATGAAGATCTCACGAGCTATGTTGTTGTTCATAACTAATTACATGAAGTAGGAATTTATTATTTTCTCGTTATTCGTTTATATTTTACTTAATTGCTGGACCATCAACACCAATAAGTGTTTGCAGTAATAAACAGCATTTTTAAACATACTTCGGCTACTGTGCTCATCATTTAAAGTTATTAAAAATAGTACATACAGATTTTATTTAATTGCAATGTTTCATTTATAAATTTGTATGTTACAATCAAAATTCGAAATTGTCGTGTGATTGGAACCTTTGACCATTTGATTCATGTGTACATTCATATTGTATATTGTAGACTCAGCGGTATTTGACTTGTAATGTGGCAAATACATATCACAGCCCCTAGACAATGAAACCAGAAAAAACTCTTAAAATTTCAACTCTGAGTCTGACGGTACGTAGTTGAGGGCCACACACCATTATATTTTTGAAAGTAAGCACACTAATGATGATTAAGAAAGCAAAAAGTTATCGTTTAAGGAGACAAATAACAAAACAAAATGGGAATTGGTCTCAGCTTGCTTGTCCTACAAACAGTACAATATTTTTGATAGCATCCAGTTTTATAATGAAAAAAATAAAAAAATAGGTATTCATAACATGCAGGCTATAAATTGAAAGTAATAGTATATGCAGATTGACATCGAAAGAGAGCAGCTGAGTGGCATGTTGGCCCTCCACCAACGGAAAACACCATTCACAAAGTAAAGGGCTAGTAAAGAAGGACTGAAGAAAGTGAGGAAGACTAAATATGCAAACAGAGGATTGAATGCAAATGGTCCAAAACTAGAAGATGCCAATATTCAGGGGTTTGAAAGGTCTGTTCAGTTTTATAAACAAAGAGTGTTTTTATGTCTGTCTTTGCTATCAATCTACAAACAAAATTGGTAAAAATGTAATTTTAAAGGAAATTGCTTAAATATTAAGATGTGTATTATAGTCTGTAGTGTCTTATAGTCTATAAAATGCAGAAATGTAGAAACCCATTGTAACAATGATTAATTCAGTGTTACTGTAAAACAAACATAGCTGTTAAATGAGACAGGATGAACACAGGCTTTGTTAGAGAAATGCATTACATGCAAAATGAACAATAAACTGAAGTAATTTAAATTGTACACTTATTACATCAAAGAGACATTTTTCATTCCTTAATTGAGTACCTCCATATTTTCAGCAAATAAGAGATACATGTTTGTATTAGGCACATGGTCAGGTTATTTTCATAATGATGCCTAATCACTATGCAAAGCTCCCATTCTTGAGTCCAACTGCCTGATTGCTGCAAAATTGAGCTAGAAAATACATTCAATGAGAAAAGGGAGAGCTTTGCATCAGTTGCTATGACACAGGGATATTCTTACACCAGTCACTCATCTCCTACATTTTACTGGCATGTAACATTTCTGTCATGCCAGTAAAATTCTAAAAATTATTTAAAAATAAAATTAATCAGAATTATGAGCAAAGCAGATCATAAGCAAAACTGCTCACTCCTCTTTATCATGTTGAAGTTATTGACTGCTGCAAATCTACACATCTGTGCAACATTACGTCATGTCAAAGTTCATGGCATGTTCAATAACAGAGGGGTACATCATGTATAATCACGAAACAGAGTAAGACAAATAACTGTAGTTTTTATTTAGGAAATGCAGTTGTACTTTTATATACCCTTGTGTCTGTAACATTTATATGTATTTGTTGACAATGTATTGTTGACATGTTGACAATATGACTGATTAAGTACTGTAACTCGGGGCTTTCTTTGGTATGTTCAATTACAGAGCGGTACATCACATATAAACATGAAACACAGTAAGACAAATACTTGTAGTTTATATTTAGGAAATGCAATTGTACTTTTAAATACTCTCGTGTCTGTATCATATATAGGTATTTGTTGACAACATCCATACAATCTATATTGTCTATGGATGGATAGAATAAATAAATAAATAAAAATAAATAAAAAAGTATAGACATCTTGAAACAACTGAAAATTTATTTGAAAAATCTGCTCATTTCTCTCCCTACAGTATATTTAAAGTTAATATTTATGATTATTTTCTGAAACATTCATTCTACTGCCTCAGCAGGGGCAGGTAGTGGGGTCACAGAAGAGGTGTGAGGAATGAAATGTTAGGGTACAGTTGGGGGAAGGTGCTGTAGTGCTGTCTATGGGAGTGTGCAGGGCTGGGTCATGGTGTTGGTGACAGAATGGTGGGCATTAGCTGGGGCATTGGGATTCTGTGCTTCAGGTGAATGGGAGACAGGAAAAAAGATTAGGGGGGAGGGGGCATGGAAGAACTACATAGATGTGCTCAGGGATATAAGGTATATGAGAGTCTGGATTGGGAGCAGGGAAGGGAACAGAGTCTGATGGGAACATGGACTAGCAGAAGCAGAGGTCAGAGGGGTTAAGGGAATGAATTAATGTATTTTGTTTGAGGATTCATACATCTTATGTGAATGTTTTTAACTGTTTATTAAGACTATTGACATGCATCAGCTATTTCATATTTTCCTGAACATATATATTTTGTCTCATTTACTCATGAGACAGTTTTTCCATGAATTCTAAAAATCAGTGTTGCTGGGTGGAGCTTTTGAGCAGATTAGAGACTGACTGAAACTGTTTTCCAGAATTTATGATAAACCTATTTGTCCTGCTCCTGTAGACTGCCTTTATCACACTGTACTTGAATATTGCTTGTCAGTATGGGATCCTGTTCCATTCATGTATATAGCACATGGAAAGGATGATAGTGTGAATGGCCCTGTGTGTGATCTAATTAATTTAATATTATCTGCATGACCCCTACTGGAGCAACAATTAGGGGTTGTGGTAAATTTCTTGAAACATCATTTGAAGTTGGTTCTTGAAATTTTGTAAGTAGGCTTTCTCGCGATGGCTTATGTCTATCTTCAGGAGCCTGTCAGTTCAGTTTCTTCAGTATCTCTGTTACACTCTCCCATGGATCAACCAAACCTGTGACCATTAATGTTGTCCTTCCTGTTTCCATTCAGTGCCCCTGTGGGTCCCATTCCAGGAAGATACAAGGAAGAACAGCATGATCCAATGCAGTTAGCAAGCACAAAAGCTTCATGGAGATGAACAGTCAACTCCTGTGGTAGATACCATAAGACAGCCATTCTACATAATGGTGTAGTTTATTATTAAAAGTTCTGTCAGTGTATGTTCCCATAAGAGTATGTCCTATGTACATCTCATGAAAAGACCATAAAGATAAAATTAGAGTGATTTAAGCCCACATGGAGGCTTACTGGCAATTATTCTTCATCCAAACCGAACATGACTGGTATAGGAAAGGGGCAAGTGACAGCGGTACATAAAATACCCTTCGCCTTTCTAGAGATTCTCTCATGGCCATGCCTCTTTCAGCTGACCTTGGAGCTAGCATTTATTTCAATGGGGAGACATGGCTATTCCACCCCAGTTCTTGAAATAGTCTATCAGCAATACAACCGGAATAATGTATTTGTTGTTTTCATGTGTAAAGCAACTTGTTGACACATATGTGATCATTTGATCGCTACTGACTTTTTGTTTCACTGTTTAGCAATGGGCAAAAGAATGTGTTTGTTTAATGTTAACATGTAACAGGAAAAAAAATTGAAATTTTGGGATGACAGTTGCAATGAGCTTGTTTATTGCACTCCATGCTCTCCACAATTTTCTGTTCCACAAAAGGGAAAGGGTGATATAAAAGATCAAATAATAACAACTAAATGTAGGAGCACTATTACTACTACTACTTCAGCAAACATAAGAGGGTATTTCATGTTACAATATTTCTGAAATGTTTGAATTTGTAAGGTCTTTGCCTGGCACATATGCTACAATGGACTTTTTCCAATGAGATGGAATGTTTGGTCTGCAGAAAGAGGTGGACTCTCAGTATCTGCTGTCCAACTTCTGCTAAATATTAAAATCAATCACAAACTTTATTATTGTGAATTTTATGATGCGATCAAAACAAACAAGTTCTGAAAAAAGGTTCATGTTTTATGGATTGTCTGAACAATAAATTGCAATGATGTGGAATAAGTCATTTACATCTATATTACAAATTAATTACAAAATATGGTTACATTTTAAGCATTTTCCTTGTTTGTATTATTATTATTTCTTTCTTTTCTCCGACATTATGTCTGGTCAAAAATGGAAAGTGACATGGACCTTGATCAAGCGTGACATCCTTTTAACTGTACGGTATATGTTATATTGCATTTAGGAACTTTCGTGTAATTGAACATGTATCAATAATTACGGATTTCTGTAGTTGTATATATAAGTTTGGATGTAACTGTATTGCATTGATGTACTGGTGGATATTGTGTGGTACGACTCTTGCAGTTGATAGTATAATTGGTATAATGTCAGCTTTATCCTGATGCCACATGTCCTTGACTTCCTCAGCCAGTTGGATGAATTTTTCAATTTTTTCTCCTGATTTCTTCTGTATATTTGTTGCATTGGGTATGGGTATTTTGATTAGTTGTGTTAATTTCTTCTTTTTATTGGTGAGTGTGATGTCAGGTTTGTTATGTGGTGTTGTTTTATCTGTTATAATGGTTCTGTTCCAGTATAATTTGTATTCATCATTCTCCAGTACATTTTGTGGTGCATACTTGTATGTGCCTCCCCCCATGAACCATGGACCTTGCCGTTGGTGGGGAGGCTTGCGTGCCTCAGCGATACAGATGGCCGTACCGTAGGTGCAACCACAACGGAGGGGTATCTGTTGAGAGGCCAGACAAACATGTGGTTCCTGAAGAGGGGCAGCAGCCTTTTCAGTAGTTGCAGGGGCAACAGTCTGGATGATTGACTGATCTGGCCTTGTAACATTAACCAAAACGGCCTTGCTGTGCTGGTACTGCGAACGGCTGAAAGCAAGGGGAAACTACAGCCGTAATTTTTCCCGAGGACATGCAGCTCTACTGTATGATTAAATGATGATGGCGTCCTCTTGGGTTAAATATTCCGGAGGTAAAATAGTCCCCCATTCGGATCTCCGGGCGGGGACTACTCAAGAGGACGTCGTTATCAGGAGAAAGAAAACTGGCGTTCTACGGATCGGAGCGTGGAATGTCAGATCACTTAATCGGGCAGGTAGGTTAGAAAATTTGAAAAGGGAAATGGATAGGTTAAAGTTAGATATAGTGGGAATTAGTGAAGTTCGGTGGCAGGAGGAACAAGACTTTTGGTCAGGTGATTACAGGGTTATAAATACAAAATCAAATAGGGGTAATGCAGGAGTAGGTTTAATAATGAATAAAAAAATAGGAGTGCGGGTTAGCTACTACAAACAGCATAGTGAACGCATTATTGTGGCCAAGATAGACACAAAGCCCATGCCTACTACAGTAGTACAAGTTTATATGCCAACTAGCTCTGCAGATGATGAAGAAATAGATGAAATGTATGACGAGATAAAAGAAATTATTCAGGTAGTGAAGGGAGACGAAAATTTAATAGTCATGGGTGACTGGAATTCGTCAGTAGGAAAAGGGAGAGAAGGAAACATAGTAGGTGAATATGGATTGGGGGGAAGGAATGAAAGAGGAAGCCGCCTTGTAGAATTTTGCACAGAGCATAACTTAATCATAGCTAACACTTGGTTCAAGAATCATGAAAGGAGGCTGTATACATGGAAGAAGCCAGGAGATACTGACAGGTTTCAGATAGATTATATAATGGTAAGACAGAGATTTAGGAACCAGGTTTTAAATTGTAAGACATTTCCTGGGGCAGATGTGGATTCTGACCACAATCTATTGGTTATGAACTGCAGATTGAAACTGAAGAAACTGCAAAAAGGTGGGAATTTAAGGAGATGGGACCTGGATAAACTGAAAGAACCAGAGGTTGTAGAGAGTTTCAGGGAGAGCATAAGGGGACAATTGACAGGAATGGGGGAAAGAAATACAGTAGAAGAAGAATGGGTAGCTCTGAGGGATGAAGTGGTGAAGGCAGCAGACGATCAAGTAGGTAAAAAGACGAGGGCTAATAGAAATCCTTGGGTAACAGAAGAAATATTGAATTTAATTGATGAAAGGAGAAAATATAAAAATGCAGTAAATGAAGCAGGCAAAAAGGAATACAAACGTCTCAAAAATGAAATCGACAGGAAGTGCAAAATGGCTAAGCAGGGATGGCTAGAGGACAAATGTAAGGATGTAGAGGCTTGTCTCACTAGGGGTAAGATAGATACTGCCTACAGGAAAATTAAAGAGACCTTTGGAGAGAAGAGAACCACTTGTATGAATATCAAGAGCTCAGATGGAAACCCAGTTCTAAGCAAAGAAGGGAAGGCAGAAAGGTGGAAGGAGTATATAGAGGGTTTATACAAGGGAGATGTACTCGAGGACAATATTATGGAAATGGAAGAGGATGTAGATGAAGACGAAATGGGAGATAAGATACTGTGTGAAGAGTTTGACAGAGCACTGAAATACCTGAGTCGAAACAAGGCCCCGGGAGTAGACAACATTCCACTAGAACTACTGATGGCCTCGGCAGAGCCAGTCATGACAAAACTCTACCATCTAGTGAGCACGATGTATGAGACAGGTGAAATACCCTCAGACTTCAAGAAGAATATAATAATTCCAATCCCAAAGAAAGCAGGTGTTGACAGATGTGAAAATTACCAAACTATCAGTTTAATAAGTCACAGCTGCAAAATACTAACGTGAATTCTTTACAGACGAATGGAAAAACTGGTAGAAGCCGACCTCGGGGAAGATCAGTTTGGATTCCGTAGAAATGTTGGAACACGTGAGGCAATACTGACCTTGCGACTTATCTTGGAAGAAAGATTAAGAAAAGGCAAACCTACGTTTCTAGCATTTGTAGACTTAGAGAAAGCTTTTGACAATGTTGACTGGAATACTCTCTTTCAAATTCTGAAGGTGGCAGGGGTAAAATACAGGGAGCGAAAGGCTATTTACAATTTGTACAGAAACCAGATGGCAGTTATAAGAGTCGAGGGGCATGAAAGGGAAGCAGTGGTTGGGAAAGGAGTGAGACAGGGTTGTAGCCTCTCCCCGATGTTATTCAATCTGTATATTGAGCAAGCAGTAAAGGAAACAAAAGAAAAGTTCGGAGTAGGTATTAAAATTCATGGAGAAGAAGTAAAAACTTTGAGGTTCGCCGATGACATTGTAATTCTGTCAGAGACAGCAAAGGACTTGGAAGAGCAGTTGAACGGAATGGACAGTGTCTTGAAAGGAGGATATAAGATGAACATCAACAAAAGCAAAACGAGGATAATGGAATATAGTCAAATTAAGTCGGGTGATGCTGAGGGAATTAGATTAGGAAATGAGACACTTAAAGTAGTAAAGGAGTTTTGCTATTTAGGGAGTAAAATAACCGATGATGGTCGAAGTAGAGAGGATATAAAATGTAGACTGGCAATGGCAAGGAAAGCGTTTCTCAAGAAGAGAAATTTGTTAACATCGAGTATAGATTTAGGTGTCAGGAAGTCGTTTCTGAAAGTATTTGTATGGAGTCTAGCCATGTATGGAAGTGAGACATGGACGATAACTAGTTTGGACAAGAAGAGAATAGAAGCTTTCGAAATGTGGTGCTACAGAAGAATGCTGAAGATAAGGTGGGTAGATCACGTAACTAATGAGGAGGTATTGAATAGGATTGGGGAGAAGAGAAGTTTGTGGCACAACTTGACTAAAAGAAGGGATCGGTTGGTAGGACATGTTTTGAGGCATCAAGGGATCACAACTTTAGCATTGGAGGGCAGCGTGGAAGGTAAAAATCGTAGAGGGAGACCAAGAGATCAATACACTAAGCAGATTCAGAAGGATGTAGGTTGCAGTAGGTACTGGGAGATGAAGAAGCTTGCACAGGATAGAGTAGCATGGAGAGCTGCATCAAACCAGTCTCAGGACTGAAGACCACAACAACAACAACAACTTGTATGTGGGAACGTGTTGTTTTATTAGTTTATGTTGTATGGCAAGTTGTTGATGTATTATATTTGCTACATTGTCATGTCTTCTGGTGTACTCTGTATTTGCTAGTATTGTACATCCGCTTGTGATGTGATCTACTGTTTCTATTTGTTGTTTGCAAAGTCTGCATTTATCTGTTGTGGTATTGGGATCTTTAATAATATGCTTGCTGTAATATCTGGTGTTTATTGTTTGATCCTGTATTGCAATCATGAATCCTTCCATCTCACTGTATATATTGCCTTTTCTTAGCCATGTGTTGGATGCATCTTGATCGATGTGTGGCTGTGTTAGATGATATGGGTGCTTGCCATGTAGTGTTTTCTTTTTCCAATTTACTTTCTTCATATGTATTGATGTTATGTGATCTAAAGGGTTGTAGAAGTGGTTATGAAATTGCAGTGGTGTAGCCGACATATTTATATGAGTGATTGCTTTGTGTATTTTGCTAGTTTCTGCTCGTTCTATAAAGAAATTTCTTAAACTGTCTACCTATCCATAATGTAGGTTTTTTATATCGATAAATCCCCTTCCTCCTTCCTTTCTGTTTAATGTGAATCTTTCTGTTGCTGAATGTATGTGATGTATTCTATATTTGTGGCATTGTGATTGTGTAAGTGCATTGAGTGCTTCTAGGTCTGTGTTACTCCATTTCACTACTCCAAATGAGTAGGTCAACATTGGTATAGCATACGTGTTTACAGCTTTTGTCTTGTTTCTTGCTGTCAATTCTGTTTTCAGTATTTTTGTTAGTCTTTGTCTATATTTTTCTTTTAGTTCTTCTTTAATACTTGTACTATCTATTCCTATTTTTTGTCTGTATCCTAGATATTTATAGGCATCTGTTTTTTCCATCACTTCTATGCAGTCGCTGTGGTTATCCAATATGTAATCTTTTTGTTTAGTGTGTTTTCCCTTGACTATTCTGTTTTTCTTACATTTGTCTGTTCCAAAAGCCATATTTATATCATTGCTGAATACTTCTGTTATCTTAAGTATTTGGTTGAGTTGTTGATTTGTTGCTGCCGGTACTTTTAGATCATCCATGTATAGCAAATGTGTGATTTTGTGTGGGTATGCTCCAGTAATATTGTATCCATAATTTGTATTATTTAGCATGTTGGATAGTGAGTTCAGAGCAAGGCAGAACCAGAAAGGACTTAATGAGTCTCCTTGGTATATTCCACGCTTAATCTGTATTGGCTGTGTTGTGACATTATTTGAATTTGTTAGGATATTAAGTGTGGTTTTCCCATTTTTCATTACTATGTTTAGGAACTGTATCAATTTAGGATCTACTTTGTATATTTCCAATATTTGTAGTAACCATGAGTGGGGTACACTATCAAAAGCTTTTTGGTAATCAATGTATGCGTAGTATAGCGACCTTTGTTTAGTTTTAGCTTGATACGTCACCTCTGCATCTATTATCAGTTGCTCTTTACATCCTCGTGCTCCTTTGCAACAGCCTTTTTGTTCTTCATTTATAATTTTGTTCTGTGTTGTATGTGTCATTAATTTCTGTGTAATGACTGATGTTAATATTTTGTATATTGTTGGTAGGCATGTTATGGGGCGATATTTAGCTGGGTTTGCTGTGTCTGCTTGATCTTTAGGTTTCAGATAAGTTATTCTTTGTGTAAGTGTATCAGGGAATGTGTATGGGTCTGCAATGTAACTGTTAAATAATTTAGTTAGATGTGAATGTGTTGAGGTGAACTTCTTTATCCAGAAATTTGCTATTTTATCTTTTCCAGGGGCTTTCCAATTGTGAGTAGAAATAATTGATTGGGTGACTTCATGTTGCAAAATTATCACTTCAGGCATTTGTGGTATCATCTTGTATGTGTCTGTTTCTGCTTGTATCCACCGTGCATGCCTGTTATGTTGTACTGGGTTTGACCATATGTTGCTCCAGAAGTGTTCCATGTCTGTTGTGTTTGGTGGATTGTCTATTTTAATGTGTGTGTTATCTATTGTCTGGTAAAATTTCTTTTGGTTTGTGTTGAATGTTTGGTTTTGTTTCCTTCTATTTTCACTTTTTTTGTATCTTCTAAATCGTTTGGCCAATGCTTGTAATTTCTGCTTTTTTTCATCTAATTGCTCTATCGCATCTTGTTGTGAGAATTTACCTAACCTTTTTTGTTTCTTTTCTGACATTTCATTTCTTATAAAATGTGTTAGCTGTCCAATGTCTTTTCTCAGTTTTTCTATTCTGATCTGTAGCCTGTGTTGCCATGCTGGTTTTGTGGGTTTCTTCTGTGTGTTGGTTGGTTCTGATCTCTGCCTAGTGTGTATATTTAGTGTAGTGAGTGCGCCTATATAAACCAGTAGTTGTAACTCTTCCATAGTTATGTTTTCCTTTATTCTGTTTTGTATGATTGTGTTGATAGTTTTTATTGTTGTTCTGAGTTGTGGGTTATTTGGTGGTCTATGCAAGAATGGTCAAATGTCTGTATTTGTGTCTTTGTATTCTATATATGTCAGCTGAAATTTTTCTTCTATATCTAACATGTGTGTCACGTCGTGTTCTGTTTGTGCTTGTTCTGGTGGCTGTCTTAAGATTTCAGTTTCCTCTGATTGTTTAATTGATGCGTGTTGTTCTTTGTTTGTTTGCTCTGGGATGTTTGAGTCCATTACTGTATTTTCTTCTTCTTCTGATTGCACATTATTTTGTTCCAGTATTTGTTGTTTGATGTTTTTTAATTCTGACTGGGGTATCCTGTTATTTTTTATTATTACACAGATCTGAACAGCTAGTCATTGTTCTGTTAAAAATTTTAATTCTGGGTATCTGGTAATAAATGTTGTATATACTTGTGATCTGTATCCAGTTGTGTTGGTTCCTAGGTTTGTTGCTTGGTAATAACAGAACATGAGGTGTCAATTAACTTCATCTGACCATCTCATCCTCTGTCTTTGTTCTCCTTCTAGGGTGGTTGCAGGAAGCATATCCTGCAAAACACCTCTATTTGGATTTAAATCATTTTCCGTGTGGCTAGCAGTGTCGTTACCATTGTGAGGGATCAAGCGTCGTCCCCGACCATGACAGTGCTTGTCCGAGGCTTGTTTAGTTCTGTCCTGAACCAACTAATCACACTGAAAGGGGGGTTAGCCCTATTAGTGGTTTGTTCTTTTCATCGCCTTTTATGACTGGCAGAACATACTGGAGGCCTATTCTTTTCCCGGGCCTCCACGGGGTTTATTATTTTATTATTATTATTTCTTTACTTTCTCAGACGTTAAGTCAGGTTAAAAATGGAAAGTGACGCGGACCTTGATCAAGTGTCACTTCCTTTTAACTGTACGGTATGTGTTATATTGCATGTAGGAACTTTCGGGTAATTGAACATGTATCAATAATTACAGATTTCTGCAGTTGTATATATACATTTGGATATAGCTGTATTGCGCTGCTGTACTGGTGGATCTTGTGTGGTATGACTCCTGTAGTTGATAGTGTAATTGGTATAATGTCAACTTTATCCTGATGCCACATGTCCTTGACTTCCTCAGCCAGTTGGATGTATTTTTAAATTTTTTCTCCTGTTTTCTTTTGTATATTTGTTGTATTGGGTATGTATATTTCGAATAGTTGTGTTAATTTCTTCTTTTTATTGGTGAGTATGATGTCAGGTTTGTTATGTGGTGTTGTTTTATCTGTTATAATGGTTCTGTTCCAGTACAATTTGTATTCATCATTCTCCAGTACATTTTGTGTTGCATACTTGTATGTGGGAACGTGTTGTTTTATAAGTTTATGTTCTAAGGCAAGCTGTTGATGTATTATTTTTGCTACATTGTCATGTCTTCTGGCGTACTCTGTATATGCTAGTATTGTACATCCGCTTGTGATGTGATCTACTGTTTCTATTTGTTGTTTGCAAAGTCTGCATTTATCTGTTGTGGTATTGGGATCTTTAATAATATTCTTGCTGTAATATCTGGTGTTTATTGTTTGATCCTGTATTGCAATCATGAATCCTTCCGTCTCACTGTATATATTGCCATTTCCTAGCCATGTGTTGGATGCGTCTTGATCGATGTGTGGCTGTGTTAGATGATACGGGTGCTTGCCATGTAGTGGTCTTTGAATATGTCTGCTTGTGTCTGTATATGTGTGGATGGATATGTGTGTGTGTGCGAGTGTATACCTGTACTTTTTCCCCCTAAGTTAAGTCTTTCCGCTCCCGGGATTGGAATGAGTCCTTACCTTCTCCCTTAAAACCCACATCCTTTCGTCTTTCCCTCTCGTTCCCTCTTTCCTGACGAAGCAACCGTTGGTTGCGAAAGCTAGAATTTTGTGTGTACGTTTGTGTGTCTATCGACCTGCCAGCGCTTTCGTTTGGTAAGTCACATCATCTTTGTTTTTAGATATATTTTTCCCACGTGGAATGTTTCCCTCTATTATATTCATATCATTAATTTGAACCCAACAATTACGTTTGTTATTGTCACTGTTGCATTTCGAAATCTTTTCAGGCGTCTTATTTTCTCTTTCTGTTTTCGCCAGTAGTTTCACTTTGTATTCACCTTCTCCTTTTTACCATAATCTACTACACTATTTTATCCCACCTAATATACTCAATAATACGTAACCCACTTCCAACCATAACCAAAAAAAAAACATTTTCCGCATAAAATCCACTGTTTCTAGTTCACAAACAGTTCCTTTCACCTATTAAACAACCATTTCGGCTAGTTGTAATAGCTTTGGCTTTATTTCCATTTTCGTTTTTCCCACATCACTGATAATTTTTAGCTGCTTCCCACAGGTTTTGACGTCATTATTTCTTCGTCAGACAATTGTTAGCCTCAGTTTCATAATCTGCCACCACAAAACCACTCCTTTTAATACATTTACACGCAGTTTTTTCGAAATTTTCCCAAATTTCTCAGTCCTTTATTATTATTATTATTATTATTTTTATTATTAAGTATACAGACGTGAGTTAGAATCTCCTGCCCACCACCTTTTAAACATTTCTGTGGACACCCACACTTGAGTATAATCCAATCTTCCATGCTAGCCTCAACACTGCTATTGTAAACCACAACTCAAAGTTTCATGATAAGCTGCTGCTGCTCTGGTACTGTGTAGTGGTAGTGACAAACACCACATCTCCAGATTCGAGAAGCATCAGTTCTCATGTAGGTTGTATTATGACATCCCACTGCCATTTCCACAATGATATAATGCCAGACAGTTCTGCTGCAGTTTGTTATACTATCGTTTTTCTGATGTTCTTGTATGGTTTTCTTGATGGTGCCCGTGAAGCATGATGTGGCAATGTGATTTGTGTGAGTCACACTTCCTACACGTTACAATTTCTCTGCAGGGATGTAACAGAAACCATAGAGATTTCTCACTAATGAATCTCTCAGCTCAACATTTAAACAGCTGTGAAACATGTAACATTCATTGAGGTTGATGTTTTTGTATTTAATTTTTAAATTATAATCCCATCAACTGGGTATATCCTCTCTGTTGGCTCTTTTCACTGTCCACCGTACTTTGTCAGTTAAATTCATTCCACATTCTGTGTCATATTTTTTGATACTTTATGTATTACAGGGTCTGTGTATTTAACTGCCTTGCTGATTTATTACAACCTATAAATCATATGATGTGTTTATGTGGGACTGAAAATATTGGCAGTGATATGATGCAAACCCATGTATCTGGAGAGGCTGGTATTATAAACCAGAATGTTATGTGGATTGTCCGAAAGGTACTCAAGCCTGGTGGAAAAAATGAAAAATTATGCTCTCAAGGCCCTTTTATTTTTCAACATAATCTTTCTTAATATTTGAGTGGTATTATTCCATCTCTGCTGGGCTCCAGTGGAAGAGTCCCAAAATACTCTTCTATATCTACAATTATTTCTTCGTTATATGAGAAATGCTGATAATCAAGAAAGACTTTGAGCTTTGCAAAGAGATGGAAGTCTGGAGAAGTTAAATCTTGGTAATTTGTTAGCGTTTCCAACATTTCACTCAGCCTTACCTCCATCAAGAGACTTTTGTGACCAGAGACATTGTCTTGATTTGAAACGACTTTTTTCCTTCTGTGAGCCAAACATCTTTTCTAGAATTTTTGAAAATTAATTTTAATTAAATAATTTCTTTCATGTCCCAAAGCAACAATGCTACTGTATTTGATGTCAGTGTCTTCTCCTTCTTTGGAGCTGAAGAACTGGCTTCTAATCATTGTTTTGATTGATGTTTTGGTTCTTTTGCTTAGTGGTGAATCCACATATTCTCACACACACTTGGTCCTGATCCACTGTGGCAAGGCACAACATCCATCATGCACAGAGCTTTCTCATGTACATTTCTTCATGCAAAATCTAGCCAAACTTTCATTTCTACACTCTTGGCACTTTTGTGTGACCACATAGGCTGATCTTCCAGGGTCATATATTTAGTGCATTTTTTGACAATTTTAGATGTGGTTGAATTTGTTGGATGTCTTCACTTGTAATATGTTCGACTCTTTCATTGCCATTTTAAACATGATAACTCAATTCTTCATGGTGGAAATGGAAGGAGAAGAGTCACTATAGACACTTATGAACCTCAAGTGAACTTTGTTTTCTGTTAATCCTTATTTTACAAAAAAAAAGTCATATTATCATAGTATGATTCTCAATTTCGTTATTTTTGAGAATCCATGCACTGTGTCTTATTTAGAAGACTGCCTGCAGCCAATCATTAGACTGAATGACTTGCAGTATAATATGGAGCATGTTGAAAGTTGTGCCAAAAGGCATTACTTCTGTAGGATAATCAGTATCTATCATACGGTACATTGATATAAGAAAATGATTCAGCTAAAAAAATTTTTATGAGGAATTTCTTTCCACATTTCAGACTGTGGAATTTATAAAAGTAAACATATATAGGCAACCTACGAAGTTTCTTGGAATCCTACAATGTGAGATGTTGAATATGCAAAGCTCCTAACAAAACAGACAATGCCCACGATTACTGAGGAAAAATTTTAAATTAAATTTCAAAATCTTTTGAAAGCTTAATATCTTCCTCCAGTTATTACAATTGCTTAGTAAGTAACAGTTTAGAATAATATGCATGACTGCAATAACTAATTTTTAGCTGGAGATTTGATAAGTGTTTGCAATTGCCATGTTATTGGCAGAGAGCAATACAGAACACATTACTTCTAACAACAAAGTTTATATCTGTGAAATTCATTCATAACTTCTTTAATGGTTCAACTCGTTTTGACTGACTAATCATTATCACTAGTCCAGAAATACTTATTGACCTATGACATGCTAGGAGTCAATTTCCCCATGAGCCTCCCACTAGAGGACTTAAGGTAGAACGTCATGGGAATGTTGACTTCTATCATATTATGAATCAGTAATTGGCCAAGAAGTATTTGTGGACTGTTAATAATGACCAGTCAGTAAAAACCGGTTTAGCTGTTAGGAATTTACATGGGCAGTTTATTGAAATAAATTTTATTGATAAAAATTCTGAGTGACATGGCATGTTTATAACCAATATTGAATCAACATCATAAGAAGCGATTACTAATTATGTAAGTAAAAGATGAGATGTTACCTCACTAGTTTCAAGCTGGATAGTTGGTGGTGTCCATGTTCCATCATAGCTAATGTAACAAAATGGCTCCTTGCATGAGTAGTCTGTTATAAAAACAGCAGCTTCACTTTTGTAGTAACCTGCCAGTTCTGGGACAAAGGCTAGTTTAAACATAGCATATTCATTGTACTCTAAAGTTGTGTATATAGAATTGCCTTCCCTTGTAATACTGCTCCCTTTCATCTTGACAAATAAAAAGGGGCAGTTTTCACTAAATTCCTCACAATCAATTCTTAAAGATACATCTTCTGCAGCTTTATTCCGTATGAACAGATTTTCTTTAGTGTATGAGCTCTGTTCATCATCTGAGTACAAGATAAAGTGGAATTCTTGTTTGGAAAAATCTAAAAGACACTTTCCCACTGTACCTGCTACGTTGATTGCAGGTAGACTTTCATGCAATTCCTTTGAGTGCAACATGCTATTGTCATATAAACTGAAAAATAAATCACAAGGTTAGACTTTTATTAGATTACTTTATAGTACTAAATTAAAGTCTGTTAGTTCCAAGAACATAAAATCTTATAGGACATGACTAAATACTTCACACCTAAATGGAAGTTCACATCCTTTGTTTATGAATACCTGTAATAGTTAAAAGCATGTTACTACAAAATTAATGTTGCTAAAAATATTGTTTATCATTATCACATCACACACAATTTTATGTTGGAGGATAATGTTTATACACTCCTGGAAATGGAAAAAAGAACACATTGACACCAGTGTGTCAGACCCACCATACTTGCTCCGGACACTGCGAGAGGGCTGTACAAGCAATGATCACACGCACGGCACAGCGGACACACCAGGAACCGCGGTGTTGGCCGTCGAATGGCGCTAGCTGCGCAGCATTTGTGCACTGCCGCCGTCAGTGTCAGCCAGTTTGCCGTGGCATACGGAGCTCCATTGCAGTCTTTAACACTGGTAGCATGCCGCAACAGCGTGGACGTGAACCGTATGTGCAGTTGACGGACTTTGAGCGAGGGCGTATAGTGGGCATGCGGGAGGCCGGGTGGACGTACCGCCGAATTGCTCAACACGTGGGGCGTGAGGTCTCCACAGTACATCGTTGTTGTCACCAGTGGTCGGCGGAAGGTGCACGTGCCCGTCGACCTGGGACCGGACCGCAGCGATGCACGGATGCACGCCAAGACCATAGGATCCTATGCAGTGCCGTAGGGGACCGCACCGCCACTTACCAGCAAATTATGGACACTGTTGCTCCTGGGGTATTGGCGAGGACCATTCGCAACCGTCTCCATGAAGCTGGGCTATGGTCCCGCACACCGTTAGGCCGTCTTCCGCTCACGCCCCAACATCGTGCAGCCCGCCTCCAGTGGTGTCGTGACAGGCGTGAATGGAGGGACGAATGGAGACGTGTCATCTTCAGCGATGAGAGTTGCTTCTGCCTTGGTGCCAATGATGGTCGTATGCGTGTTTGGCGCCATGCAGGTGAGCGCCACAATCAGGAATGCATATGACCGAGGCACACAGGGCCAACACCCGGCATCATGGTGTGGGGAGCGATCCCCTACACTTGCCGTACACCACTGGTGATCATCGAGGGGACACTGAATAGTGCACGGTACATCCAAACCGTCATCGAACCCATCGTTCTACCATTCCTAGACCGGCAAGGGAACTTGCTGTTCCAACAGGACAATGCACGTCCGCATGTATCCCATGCCACCCAACGTGCTCTAGAAGGTGTAAGTCAACTACCCTGGCCAGCAAGATCTCCGGATCTGTCCCCCATTGAGCATGTTTGGGACTGGATGAAGCGTCGTCTCACGCGGTCTGCACGTCCAGCATGAACGCTGGTCCAACTGAGGCGCCAGGTGGAAATGGCATGGCAAGCCGTTCCACAGGACTACATCCAGCATCTCTACGATCGTCTCCATGCGAGAATAGCAGCCTGCATTGCTGCGAAAGGTGGATATACACTGTACTAGTGCTGACATTGTGCATGCTCTGTTGCCTGTGTCTATGTGCCTGTGGTTCTGTCAGTGTGATCATGTGATGTATCTGACCCCAGGAATGTGTCAATAAAGTTTCCCCTTCCTGGGACAATGAATTCACGGTGTTCTTATTTCTATTTCCAGGAGTGTATAAACATCTGTCAGCTGACTTAAATTTTTCACTCTTTCCTTAAATATATAGGACATAACTAAATTCATTGTTTACAACTTAAGGCTCAGCAAAACTTAGACTTTCCTCAATGAATTTGAATTTCACAGTAAACAGAAATTATATTGTTTAAGATTGAATAACAAGTACACTGTTTTTGTTCTCTTGGTTTTGTTTATTTTTTTGTAGTTTTTAGCTTATTAGGGCATCTTCAAGATGATATGCCATAATAAGCAAAAAACTACAATGTGTACAACTTTGCTTCCACTGTTTATTCCCCAATGTTTGAGGCTTTCATGAAACAAATTGGTTACACATGTATCATTCAAAGTATTTTCCATCACTAGCCACTACTTTCTCAATTTTTTGGGCAGTGTACAAATCCCGCATTAAAGAAATGGTTCATATTTTGAAGTGATCCACGAATCGATCCAATTTGTGACTTCTTCATGAGATCAGAAGTATTGGCCAGCCAGGTCATGCGCCATTGATCTAAATAGATGATAGCCAGAGGGAGCAATGTATGGAAAATACAGCAGGTGGGGAAGGACTTCCCATTTTAACTTTTCCAAGTATGTTTTGACCTCTTTTGCAACGTGGGGTTGAGTGATGTTTTGCTGCAAAACCACTTTATCACGCCTCTTGCTGTATTGCGGCCATATGTCTTTTAATGCTCTGCTCAAATGCATTAATGATGTTCAATAATGAGCACCTGTGACTGTTTCATTTGTTTTTAACACATCATAGTACACGACGCTGAGCTGGTCCCACCAAATGCAGAGCATGATCTTGGAGGCTTGAATATTCAGTTTGGCCATCGACTTGGAAGCATGGACGGGATATCCCCATGATTTTTCGCATTTAGTGTTATTGTAATAAACCCATTTTTCATCCCTGGTCACAATGCTATGCAGAAATCTGTTCCGTTTTTGCTCCTGAAGCAACTGTTCACAAACGCACAAATGCCATTCGACGTCTCTTGGTTTCAGCTCACACGGGACCCAAGTTGCTTCTTCCTGAATCAGTCCCATAGCCTTGAGAAGTTGTGAAATAGCTTGCTGTGTCACTACCACTAATTGTACCAATTCTTCTTGAGTTTGATGCTAGTCTTCACTCAGCAATGTCTCCAATTCTGCATCTTCCAAAACATTCTCTCTTCCACCACTACACCGGTTTACAACATTAAAATCACCATTCTTGAAATGTTGAAACCCCTCACGACATATTCTTTCACTAAAGGCGTCCTTACCACAGATACTTGAGAGCATTCAATGAGACTCGGCCACTGTTTTCTTCATACTGAAACAAAACAGTAACGCCTCCCACAAATGACAAAATTAGGCTTGTAAACTAACATTTTTAATCAAGAACATCTTTATGATGCAGACACAAATCGACTAATGTTTGAATGAGGTTATGTTGACTGAGGTCCAAGCTAACTGCTTGACATCTGTGATCTGTTCCTTTAAACTGTTACTTACCATTGTTGCCACCTATCTGCAAACGGCAGAAGCAAAGTTGTACACCTTGTAGTTTGAAGTAAACGAAAATCAATAGAAAAAATAGTGTACTAGTTATTTAACCTTAAATATGAAATTCTTGTACCAAGAAGTAACAGAAAAATCCATAAATAAAATTATGTTGTTGGTGTTAAACAAAAACAATTTACAATGAAGTGGCCCACTACAATTGATGAAATCCATAAATGCGTTGTTATTAAATATCTGAACTTTTGTTTTCTTCCATCAGTTATAATGAACAGCTAAATCTATCCCATATAATAAATATAACAGCAAAAATAATCAATTTTATAATGTGATTAGGTAGACAAAAAAATCTACTCACCAAGCAGCAGCAAGAGAAAACACACACACACACACACACACACACACAAATGTTTAACCTATCCAAGATTTTGCAGCCAGTGGTTCCTTCTTGCAGCAGAAGAGCTGAAGGGCAAGAAAGAGGGATAAAGGAAAAGGACTAGAGAGGTTCAGAAAAAGGGGTACAATTCCGAAAAGTCACCCAGAATTGTGGGTCACTGGGAGACTTACCAGAGACATTGAGAAGGAAAGACTAATTGTTGGGGACTGCACCAGATGAGATTTGAAAACCAAGCTTAAAAGTGGAAGACAGGATAATACACAAGACTGAGATTACTGCTTCAACATTGTGTACCTGTTAATAGGAGTGAAAGCCTAAGTGAACTGAGTAATGTGCAATAAGCCCTTTGGACCAAATATATTCTCAAATTTTTGATCTTATCCTTTTCTCGATCTTATTTGAAATGTTTTTAAACTCTGACTGTACAGCAGTATATGTCACATTCACAATTAACCCCTGTGATTAAAAAACAAATTTCATAAAATTACAGTACTACAGAATGATAAATTGTTGTTTATGTGAATATATATTATGATAATTGTTATATTGTGCTGTTTCATTTCCTGTAAATTATTTTCAGTTTAATGTTCTATGTTTCAATCTTTGTATGACTATCTTAACTGATGTACTTTGGAATGATGTTAACTGTGTGTTGAGTTAGTTGTGTGTTTTATGCTGGGAAGGAGGGGAGGACGGATGTAAAGTTTTCTGTTGTGCTCAGTTATTGGACAGATTGTAAATTTGAGTTGCATACAAACGGAATTACAATGTTCACTCATCAAATTTGATGAGTGAACATTGTAATTGATGGCACCAAGGGGTCTAGGACTATTAAATATGAAAATTACATATGAATCAGTTTGTCATCTATATTATTCAAGAAACATGTGAACCTATGAGGTTTCTGGACTACAAGAGAATCTGGGTTCCAGACAGAAAAAATTCAAGCAAAAGATTGAAGGAGATCCTCAAAAAACAAGATGAGTAATCTTACTTTAAAACTACCACTAGAGTTGGCCAATAATATTTTTTTAAATCTATAAACATTTATTACAATTAATGGTCATCCAATTGTGCATAACAATGTAGATCATTAAACTGAAGCCATCATGACCAGGATACTTGTACATTTGGATTTTTGACAGTGTTTATGTTTCAGCTGACCAACAAGCATATAACAGTGTTGCATAGTGAAATGATTTTAAGTGAAATACACTTTGACTTGGTACATGTGGAGAAGTTTGAAATGACGCAACACTATAAACATACATGGTTGTAAATTTTGAAGCATTATTACTAAAATTAACGCCATCTACCTAGTACAGGACAATAATAAGATAAGTAACAATTCAAACATTTATTTTTGTATTTTCTCAGTGCAGTGTTGTGTGAACATTTTGACCAGTTTTTTTAGCATTGGTAATTTATGAACAAATTTACAAAAATGGATCATGATCAGAACACTGAAATAAATATACCAAACATACCAGCTTCAATTAGTGACTTTAAACAGGACATAGCCGATTAAGACATGTTTCAGGATGTATTGGACAATAGTCAACCAAAACAGTTAAATAAAATCAGTGCAGACTCGAGATTTTTAGACAGTAGCATTTTAGATTCAAGTCCAGACCATGAGAAACAAATACAGTCGCATGTAAGTAAAACAATGGTGAGTGAAAAACCCAAACAGTTAAATTTACAAGACATGTTTACTGCATTAATGTCATCAATGGAATAAAATAGTGACAAACTTGAAAAAAAATAGGGAAAACCTTGAAAAGTCTATAGTCTCAGAATCTAATCTCATTAAAGGAGAGGTTATTGTGCAAGTTTCAAATCTTAAAAACTACTTAGTTGGAGCATTTTCCCAAGTGAAAGCTATAGATGAACGTGTGAAAAAAGTAGAGGGGTGGGTAGAGGCTTCAGTATTCAAAATACAATTTTCAGAGACAAAAATAGCGGAAGTAGACAAGGGTCTCAGATTTGAGATAGGTACTGTTGAAGTTCGATGTAAAGTTGCTGTTGGAGACACTAGTAAACAAGCTGTAATCCTTATAAATAAGTTAAATGAAAAAATACACAGTGTTGCTTCAGAAGTAGATGAAAAAGTTCAGAAAATAGCTGAGATAACAGAGTCATATGTGTCAGACTTACAGAATGATGTCACCAATAAGCAAGATGGCGGTGCATATGGATGTAGTGGCAAATCACTCCGTGAATATCGGTAAATTACCATCAGTGAATTGTATGCTATGTGCAAAAAAAGTGATAAAAGCTGTTAAAATATGTGTAGTGGCACATAAATGGTATCATTCTTGTTGTTTCGTGGAAGCAAATCTCGGTCAACATAGGCCTACATATGACTGCGGAACTGAGTGCAACGGTCTTGAAACTGCATTTGAAATGTGCAACGCTGGACTCGAAATAAGTGTGAGGGAAGAACTGCAAAGTGACTTAAGTAAAGCTGGACAATATGAAGAAATGCTGAAAAGTTTGATCGACTATATGGACCTTCCCACAGATACGCAAACAGGCAAATGAGAGTGTGTATATACTAGGCCTAAGAAAATCTCTCGACCTGTCTTAAATACCAATGTTTTTCGTGTTCCACTAATGAATAAATACGATGTTCTAAGTGCAGACAGCTCAGAATCACGGACAAAAAATCTCAGTGTAACAGGTAACTGCTCGGAAAGATCTGTTGCAACAAAAAAGTGCCAGCAGAAACACGTTACCATCAAATACTATTAAACGAAAAAATCGTGTGAGAGCAACTTGTAATAAAACTGAACATGAGACAAAAAAGGAAACAGAGAAGAAGAAGGAAGAAATATACATATTATCGACGAGTCATGGCAAGGGACTGGCTACAGTCATGTCTGATATACAGTCCGAATATAAAGTGATTGGAATTTCGAAACCTGGTGCTCCTCTACGAGAAGTGCTGAAAAACTGTGAAAGTTCCGTGAAAAGTTACGTCAACTGTGTCATAATCGGAGGGGGAAACGATGTCTATAAAAATGAAAGCAGCCTTGCTGTAAGAACACTGAAAGAATTGCTAGGAAAAATTTCACAGGCGAAGGTATTTGTTGTAAACATTCCCTACAGACACAACTTAACGGAAGACTCGTGTGTAAACAAAGAAATCATCGTGACAAATCAGAAATTCAGGAAGATTTGTAGCGGTTTTGTGCACACAACTTTCATTGAAGCAACGAGTTCAGTAAGAGAGCAATTTGCTAGACATGGACTGCACAGAAACAACCTAGGCAAGAACGTGCTGGCCAAAGAAATTCTCCAGGTGATAAAGACAGCAGGAGTGGATGCCTATGTAAAAATAGCACTACCTGCAACAGGTTTTCTGCCAATGACAACAGAAAAGAAAAGTGCACCAACAGCATATGAGGAAGAAACATCTGCAGATACACCCTACGATGAAAAAATTACAACTGTGCAAACATGTAAAGCATCACAGTCACCGGTGGCATTATCAGTAGCAGCAGTGGAAAAGGAAGTAACAGTAGCATCAACAGCAGAAGTTTCACCAGCAACAGTAACTATAGTGCCTCTAAAAGGAGAAATGAGAATTGCAGCAGGAGAAGCAGCATCAAGTGTTACGTGTAGACGGAAAACAGCACCTCCTGTCCGTCTAAATGATTTTTTAGTGGAAGGCAGCAAGATGAAGCAGCCCAGGAGATAAGTAGTGTAACAAATTTCACAACACCTCACCAAAACGTTCAATCTAAAATAAACAACAATTATGATCTTAAAATTTGCTATCTGAATGTTCAAGGACTAATAGATAAAGAATTTATTGTAAACAGTTTTGGACTAGTTAAAAAATTTGATATTTTCTGTCTGAGTGAACATTGGGTTACTGAGAGTGTACTTACAGTTGTCAAACTTGATAACTATAATGTAGCAAATAGTTACTGTAGAAAACTGCATATAAGAGGTGGTGTGGCAATATATATTAATCAGTCATTCAGCTGCTCCATTGTTAAGTTGGACCTAGATTATTTATGTGAGGAACAGAACTTTGAAGCCACTTACCTTAGGGGGAAAAAAGGACAGGTATACACTTGCACACACACACATATCCATCCACACGCATACAGACACAAGCAGTGGAATGTTTCCTTCTATTATATATATATATATATATATATATATATATATATATGAGGGAAACATTCCACCTGCCCAAACTCTTTGTCTTTAAATATGTCTGCTTGTGTCTGTATATGTGTGGATGGATATGTGTGTGTGTGCGCGAGTGTATACCTGTCCTTTTTCCCCCTAAGGTAAGTCTTTCCGCTCCCGGGATTGGAATGACTCCTTACCCTCTCCCTTAAAACCCACATCCTTTTGTCTTTCCCTCTCCTTCCCTCTTTCCTGATGAGGCAACAGTTTGTTGCGAAAGCTTGAATTTTGTGTGTATGTTTGTGTTCGTTTGTGTGTCTGTCGACCTGCCAGCACTTTCATTTGGTAAGTCACATCATCTTTGTTTTTAGACATATATATATATATATATATATATATATATATATATATATATATATATAAAGATGATGTGACTTACCAAATGAAAGTGCTGGCAGGTCGACAGACACACAAACAAACACAAACATACACACAAATGTGTGTGTGTGCGAGTTTATACCTGTCCTTTTTTCCCCACAAGGTAAGTCTTTCCGCTCCCGGGATTGGAATGACTCCTTACCCTCTCCCTTAAAACCCACATCCTTTCATCTTTCCCTCTCCTTCCCTCTTTCCTGACGAAGCAACCGTTTGTTGCGAAAGCCAGAATTTTGTGAGTATGTTTGTGTTTGTTTGTGTGTCTGTCGACCTGCCAGCACTTTCACATCATCTTTGTTTCTAGATATATTTTTCCTATGTGGAATGTTTCCCTCTATTATAATCATATATATATATATATATATATATATATATATATATATATATATATATATATATATATATATATGATTATAATAGAGGGAAACATTCCACATAGGAAAAATATATCTAGAATATATATATATTATGATGAATAAGAGAAATATGTGAGTAAGGAATGAGTGAGAATGTTTTGGTAATATTGTGCCACATAGAGAAGTGAGTAAACAGTCTACATCTTTAAGATTACATAAGAATTTCAGTTTGAAAGAGAACATTTGTGATGAGTTAGAACACGTGAGTACAAGACGTTAAATGTGAATCTATTTTCAGTGCCCTTGAAAATGAACGAATGCAAGAAAAGCAGAGTGAACATATTGATGATTACAGCTGTTGAAAGAAGTGTAATAAGAATGTAACTTGGAAACGCATTAGCTTTAATTTATTTCAGAAGTGTAATTTAGTAACCTTTCGTTAAGTTGTGTTAAGACACTGTGTGGAAGAAAACATTTATAGTGCGTGTTCAGACAGGAGAATGATATTTTAAGGAACTTAATTTGAAATATAGTTTTTACACAGCCCTCATGTGAATACATTTGAATAAAATTTTTTTTACGAAAGTGAAATTTAGTGGCATGTTAGCCTTTATTATACTTACACTCAATGGAAAACCCTGAGGAAGCAATAGATAGGAGAGTTATTAAGGCCATTTTGCAATTCGTACAACACCTCCACTTAAGCAAACAGATGACAAAATTACATCTACGTTGAAGACAACATTTGACTTTTCAGGCTATGCAAGGGAAATGCAAAGGAGCAGTGACCACCCGTGCAGCAGACATCGAGCAACGGACACAGAGAAAGAGATATTTTACTGTCAATTATAATGTTTTATAGAAAGAAATGATATATATATACACATACATGATGTTTAACCTTCACTAAAGTAGAAGGAAGTTCATGGTTGAACTTGTGAGAGGAAATTTGATACGTTATTATATAATACACATCATGAGAGAGACAATCTCTGTGAGATATATTTTCCATTTGTATAGACAGTATCCACAAGAAGTGTAGATATCGAGGAAGTACTGAGCAGATATGTGATTTACTCATGCAAGGATCTGTTAAGGTATAATACGCTTAGTCATATGAACAGTCAGAACACAAACTGAGAATCTGTCATGATGTTACACTACACAGACTTGACGTAAGGACACTTACATTTACCCATGATTTGGTAAATTGTAAGCACCTCCTTTCACACACCCCTTGAACATGATGCAAATGTTATAATGTATTATGTTCTCTTTTTATGTAGTAGCTGTAGGATTTGGTAGTTTATAGGTAGTGAATAGTTTCTTCCATTCTATCTTTCTTTCTTTCTCCATTATCCTACCACCTCCTGCAGCTAGATATTGTTTGCTTATGGAATGTAAGAGTATGTTGTGTGACAGTTAACTTTCAGGTATGAATAAAAAGACATGAAGAAAATTAAGTATTTTGAAAAAGGATTATTGATGGTGTGGGTGTTGGAGGAAACAATTCCTTTATTCCCACATATATTTAGCAATAACTTAACACTACACATATGAATGAATTGTGTAGACATGAACAGCATGGAATAACTAACAAAAGCTAAGTCAAAGAATAACTATATCACTGCACGTAAATTAACACTTCACGGAATGTTTATGAAGCACTGTACACTTGTAGGGATTGATTGTCAGAAATAGGTCATTACATGACTCCCCCCTTTAATGCTAATGATACTGTAGATTAAATTTCACACGCCATCCAGCTCTTGTAACTACTTCTTTCTTGAAACAGGGCGGTGGGTCACATGTGTCAATGGTTGTGTCAGGGAGTGGTGTAGTAGTCCTCGACGTCGGTCTCGGTGTTGCAGTGACTGGTGTTCACTGAGCGTTGTGGTGTTCATGGGGTACAGGAACACATCTTGTAGCTTCTCCTGTCTTCTCTGGTTTGTGTTCAGTGGTAGATGTGGTGTGTGTTGCATGCAGAAATGCAGGCTTGATACGGTCCACTGCAACTGTGGTGGGTGTACCGTTAATCATTATGCGGAAAGTATTGGTATCCCTACTGACTACCAGATACGGTCCATCATATGGTGGCTGCAGTGGTTTACGCACAGTATTATTGCGTAAGAATACATGCATGCACTTGTCTAGCTCCACAAAAATGACTGAGTGTCTTCCAAGCTGGTTTGCAGGCATTCCCAGCTAGCACTCAAGCTTATTTCAAGGTGGATATTGAGTTAAGGTTCAGTTGAAAATTCAAGATTGAAAAATCAACCTGTTACACAGCTTATTTCAAGATGGATATTGAGTTTAGGTTCAGTTGAAAATTCAAGATTGAAAAATCAACCTGTTACCCAGTTTACATCAAGCTGTAAAAATTTAGCTTGAATTAAAATAATTTTCCCAAGCTTGAAATAAACTGTAATTTCCCTGGAAGGCTGTACAGCAGATGCGTGCACAGCATAGCTTCCATGGTGAACGGGAAAAAGTGTATCAAGAACCAGTCACTACATAGGTGTCAGTCTTTTTTATTTGTGTAGCTTTGACTGGTCTTCAATTGCTCTTAATTTTGTTGTTCCCTAGGTGAAATAATACTGCAAGGCCTACTGGTACGTCTTACTTTTATTGTTATTTGTAATGTGGCTGAAATGTAATAAAAGGCAATATTAAAACATGACAAGGAGAACATTTTTTGTTCTTTTACATTTCAGTTCTACTGAACTGGTAATTTCTTAAATTCATTTTGATTTCATCTTTTATTTCATTTTGATTCAGTTTTACTCACCAAAAAATAATTGTGTATAGAATAAAACGTCTACGTTTTTCTAAACGGTAGTTTCCTTATAAGCTTACAGTATGAGGTGTATATGATTTCAAGTAATTGTTTCTTTATAATTCAGATTAAATGGCCCTGAAAATGTTGGAAATAGTGATGTGTGGCTTCTTGACGAAGTCATCGCAAAATTACGCAAATGTCATCTTTACTTTAAAAATTTCAAACAAAAAGTTATTTCAAATTGCTTTAAAGACTCTTTGGAATGAAGTCCCCAGAAGCAGCTGCTTAGTCAGTGGCTTATATACTAGTTAATGATTCTTACTACATCAGTTAGTTTGAAGTTATTTTGCTAATCTGGGGCATAAATTATATTTAGGTTGATCAGTTTCAACTTTTTACATTTTTTATGTTTAGGTATGGCTAACATTTTCTTTTACCTGTTACAGGATCATTATACCAGCAGAAGTCAGCGATATTTGATCCTGCTCTGGTCTGTGTGCTGGGGCCGGAGGGGCTTCAGAATAATTAAATTTTAAAATAAAACAATTTTAAACACTTTGCAAATAAAAAATTTTAAACATACATGTCTTGATAATTTTTTTCACACCATTTCCATTGTGATATTTCTTTAATTAATTAGGTTCAATAAATTCAGATTAATAATTATGTAGCTTAAAACAGGCTGTAAATACCAGGCTGTATTCCACGTGTGTAGATACAGCTGGAGCCAAACTTGATAAGTCAAGCTTGAAATACAGCTTGAACTCTGCCAACTTTGATGTTTGTTTCAAGCTTGAATCCAACTAACAGGCCTGAATATTCCAGCTTTGATCAAGCTTATATACTTGAACTTTACATCTGGAAACAAGTTTGAAAGCGGCTTACTGTGCTATCTGGGTTCTTGGCCTCAATTGGCGTATATGCTGTCTTAATCTTGTGGCGAATTCTGAGGCTGTGATTGTATCATCTGCCATGCTGTGCAGAAATTCTCCAGGTAGGCGTAACATTTGTCCATACACCAGTTCTGCTACTGTTGCTTTCAGATCACTTTTGAATGACATTTGTAGACCCAAAAGTTCGATAGGTAGTGTCTCTGTCCAATTCGGTATTGCGTGACATCTCAGTGCTGCCTTTAACTGTCGATGAAGACACTCAACTATGCCATTTGATGCGGGGTGGTATGCCGTGGTGCGTATGCATTTCGTACCTAATAACATAGCCAATGCTTTGAAAACGTAGGCTTCAAATTGTCATCCTTGATCAGTTGTAATCCTCAGTGTAACTCCAAACAGGGCAATCCAACCACGAAAAAATATTTGAGCCATAGTTTCTGCAGTGATGTCCTTCATTGGGAATGCCTCAGGCCACCTAGTAAATCTGTCAATCACCGTGAGGCAATAACTGTAGCCTTCCGTCTTCAATTGCCTGTGTTCTGAATTGCTGTGGCACAAATGGACATATCTTTCCTCTTGCTATGTCACAGTACAACTCAATGCTTGCTTCAGGAAATGTCACGAGCTGTAGCTTCAATCCTTTCTCTTGTTGCAATGGATCACGCAACTCACTATCACATTGCTGCGCATGCGCGAGGGTGTCGTGATCAATGGCCTTTTTCACTGCTTCCACCTGTGCGATGTCATCTGCTACTGTGGACACTGCTTCTATGCGAGAAAGTGCATCAGCTGGAACATTTAGCTTCCCTTCCACATACACAATGCTGGTCGTGAACTGGCTGATATAATCTAAGTGTCGCAGCTGCCTGGGCGATGCTTTCTCTGGCTTTGCCTTAAAGGCATAGGTAAGTGCACACTGTGGTTAGGTTTAGGTGCGCCTTTAAGTAGTTCATTCAATGGTGCAGTTATCAGTGCATGATTGCGATTGAAGCGTTGGTAGAAATTCACTACTCCAATGAATCGTCGTAATTCTCTGACTGTGACAGGGCGGGGATATTTGTTTAAGGCCTCTACTTTACTGTGTGGCGGTTGAATAGCCTGTGCATTCACCAAACATCCTAGAAAGTGGACCTCTTTCTCACCAAAAACACACTTGGCAGGATTAATTACTAGTCCATGTGTGTGTAGGCAGTCAAACTCTTGTGCCAAATGCTGTAAGTGCTCCTCTTCCGATGCAGACATCACCAATAAATCATCTATATACACCTAGCAAAAATCTAAATCTCTTGTAACCTCATCCATAAAACGTTGGAAGGTCTGGGTGGCATTACATAGTCTGAATGGCATTCGGGTGAATTCAAATAGACCGAATGGTGTTGTCACCGCTGTTTTAGGAATGTCTTTTGCAGTTATAAGGATCTGATAGTAGGCTCGAACTAGATCAATGGTAGAAAATATAGTCTTACTGTGAACATTTGCAGAAAAGACTTCTATATGTGGAACTGGGTACTGGTCTGGAATGGTCCTTGCATTGAGTTGGCGATAGTCACCACAGGGGCGCAATCCATCCTTCTTTTTAGGCACGATGTGAATTGGGGATGCCCAAATGCTACTAGAAGCTCTGCAGATACCTTGTGACAGCATGCTTCGAAATTCCTGCTTTACTACTTTTAGCTTTCCGGCCATTAAATGTCTAGGCCGTGCATGAGTTGGCGGCCTTGGCGTGGTCAAAATGTGGTGGATGGTTGTATGCTTGACTGGTGGGAGAGTAGGTGATTGCTGTGTGATCTCGGGTTATCCTTTCAGTAATCTTATATATGGTGTGTCGCCTGTGACTGTGCGTACCTCTAGTGGTGTGATAGAACGGACTTTTCCTGTGGTATGCAGACTAGTAGTCAAATCTATTAGTCGCTGACGTCGCAGATCTGGCAGTAAGTCGTAGAAGGACAAAAAATCTGCTCCGATAATAGGCTGTGATATATCTGCCACTGTAAATTGCCATTCAAACACACGGCTTAGCCCCAAGTTAAGGAATAATGTTACTTGGCCGTATGTTCTAATTTTGCAGTCATTGGCTGCGAATAGATAACAGTCGTCGCAGCTCCGGCATGGTAAGGGTGTTTGCTGGATATACGGACACTTCTGCGCCTGTATCAACGAGAAACTGTAGTTTTGTTTCGCGGTCTGTCACAAAAAGTAGGTGAGTGTTTGCACTAGAAGTTATCACTGCTACGGTGTCTGCTTCGTGTTTCCACTTGCAAGGTGGCGTACACTTTAGTGCATCATTACCAAATGTCTTGTGGTACCAGCATAAGTTCTGTAGTGATGGTGATCGATTGCGACTTCATGACCGTCGGCGGTGTGGCCATTGTGTGTTGTTTGTAATGCAGCTACCTGTGCGGTCAACCCTGCCAGTTGTGATTGTAGGGAGACTAGTATCACTGTGGGCGAATTTTCTTGTTGTGGCGTTAATGTTGACACACTTGATGTGGGATACATTTCAATTAATCTGTCGGCCGTTTGTGCCAGTGCGTTTAAATCGCCTGCAAATACCGTGAGAATTTTTTGACTATCTGACGGCAACCGAGACAACCATATATTTTGTAGCACATCATCAGTTACAGTGTTACTTGCCAGTGTGTGCAAACGTCATGAGAGTTGTGATGGAGTGCGATCTGAAGAGTTCTTCAGTGCACAGTAGTTTCTCTAGCCGTTTTGCTTTTGATTGTGACAAACGCATTATTAATGCGTTTTTAATGGATGCATAACAATCGGTATCCGGTGGTGCGGCTAGGATATCTTGTACTTCTGCTGCTAGATCTTCTGTAAGTGCTGCAACCACATAGCTGTACTTAGTTTCGTCCGCCGATATTTGTGCGAGGACGAACTGGCTTTCTAACTGGGCAAACCACAATAGAGGTTTATGCAACCAGAATGGTAGAGGTTTTATCGTCACCCTGTTAATTGCACTGCTGGCATCAGGTTGAATTGAGACTGGCTAATCGGTCATTATCGTGCTGAAACGAGCGCGATGCGGCTGGCGCTGAAGTTACAAACGTGAACGTCACAGAACTTCGTTAAACACTGAAGCCGACGAGGATGTTAACGTAGTTCGTCGGGGTCACCAAATGTGGGTGTTGGAGAAAACAATTCCTTTATTCCCACATATATTTAGCAATAACTTAACACTACACACATCAATGAATTGTGTAGACACGAACAGCACGGAATAACTAACAAAAGGTATATCATTGCACATAAATTAACACTTCATGGAATGTTTATGAAGCACTGTACACTTGTAGGGACGATTGTCAGAAGTAGGTCACTACAATGGCATTACAAGCCTGGTCAACCACTAGCCACATATGGAATCAAAAGAAAGAAATGAATACTAAGTGAAGGAAAGCCCATGCTTTAAATATTAAGTCTGATATCCCTTGGCATGCCCAAATCTGAAAAAGATGCTTAAATTGACCATAAACCCCAATAAGAGAAAGCCAATAGTACTTAGTATAATGTTTTAGCGTAAATATTTCACATGCATTTTCTTGTAAATCTATATGTATTTGTATATGTGTTAAAGCTTTGCATATTCTCAACATATTTTGAAATGTGACCATGAAATGTAAGCTTTCATAATTAACAATGTAAACTGCTTGGACAAATTGAACTTTGTTAAAATGTAAATATGGCAAAAAGTGTTGCAAACTGTGTTGAACTGTGAATGTTATACACGACAAATTTTGTATTATTTGTGAAACTTATGGTGCATAAACCAAATAACTGTTTGTAGACCGGTATAAACTGCAATTTACTTCGATGATAATGAGGATTTTCACACTGCAAATGAATGTTTGTTGGCGAGTGTAAACAATGTGATGAAACACCAACCTTTGCGAACTTCGACGCCATTGTTCCTGTAAACAAGGACCTGAGCTAGATAATACTTCTTATAGAGATAATCTAAAATGTAAAAAATCTACAAAGACAAACTTTTCTTGGCAAACAGTGATGAACATGTTAGTAGAAAATTTTTTAATATCTTAAAATCACTAAATTTACAATGTACAAATTAGACACCAACATGGGATAATGCGTGATTAGATAATGTTATAGTAAATTTTTCTAGAGATATGTATGTCAGACCTGCCAGTGGAGCCCTAGCTTATCATGAACCATTGATTTTTAACATTCTGTTGTGATCAGTTGCCTAAATCAGACACATCAGTCAGAATCAAGTCTAATGCCACATGGATAAGAGGGCAGAAAGATGAATATATTAATTCATTTATTGACAGATTATCTGATGTTAACTGGGATGTTGTATACAACACACAAACTGGAAAGAGTGCTGGTGAAATGGTGTTTAACATCTTCCTGAAAATATCCACAGAGTTATGGTACTTCTGCTCGTCATACTCAAAAGTAGTCCTAATCGTAAACAGAAAAACAAACAACTAAAATCTTGTACACATGACCTAGCTCTCACTAGGGAGGAGATGCTCAGACTGTACAGAATATATGAAAGTTCTTGTAAACAAGGACCTGAGGTAGATAATACTTCTTATAGAGCTTATCTAAAATGTAAAAAACCTACAAAGACAAACTGTTCTTGGCCAAAAAACATGCATGTGAACATTACATTGAAAGTGCTCTCAACAAATGTAAAGCAGCATGGGACACCATCAACCAATATAATTCACAAACCCACACACAAGACTCAATGCTGGTCCCAGAAGAAGTAAATAATTATTTCCTAATGTCAGTGAGTGTGCTGAAAAGCAAAATCAAACAAAATGGCACTTGTGCACTAGATCATCTTGGTGCTGTGCACCATGTGAGGTATATTTTCCACTGGAATGTTGTCACTCCATAGGATATTGTGAAAGCTGTGCCAAGATCCACCAACTCCAAAAGTATGGACTGTTTTTGGTTCTCTAACTATGTGATGAAAAAATAATACACTTTATCTGTCAACCTCTTTCTTTCTTTTTTAATATGTATTTAGAATCTGGAGTTTTCACAGATGCACACAAAACTGGTGAAGTGATACCAGTCTTTAAAAAGGGAGATAAGCATCTGCCCCAAATCTATCAACCAGTTTCTATTGTCCTGATTTTCTCTAAAGTTTTTGAATATCTAGTGCACAGCTAACTAATTAACTAATTTGAAAAGCATGATCTCCTCTCCAACAGACAGTTTGCATATCAACATGGTAAAAATACCACTACTGCTGTCACTGAAGTTGTTAACCAGGTGTTAACTGCATTCGAAAATAAGGATCTAGTATCAATTGTACTTTGTGATCTTAGCAAAGCCTTCGACTGCATACCATTTAACATCCTACTTGCAAAACGAATTTTATGGCATACACAAACCATCTTTAGATGTAATCAAATCATACTTTAGTAACAGGAGACAGTTTGTATCAATTAAAAATAGATGCTCCTCACTGAAGGAAGTTTGGACTGGAGTGCCTCAGGGCTCAATCCTAGGTCCTTTTCTGTTCGTCATTGGAATTAATGACTTACCTTACCATGTCGGAGCAAATTATGCAGATCACAGAACACTGCTCAATACATACCATGAGACAACAAAACTGCATCAGGCAACACAGGAAAAACTAGAACTAGTAATGAATTGGTTTTCTTTTAATGAATTCTTATGTACACAAGAACTAATTCTGGGTTTAACTACAGCTGCTGAAAACAAATCAGTAAAATTGTTAGGATTCCATATCGATTCAGAATTAAACTGGGAGGAACATATTAGCCATATCTGCAAGAGAATAGCAAGAGTGTTTTATCTCATCTGGAGACTGACAGATGTAGTCACTGATGAGTAACTAAAGGTGGTATATTTTGACCTGTTTCAATCACACATTTCCTATAGCATATTGTTATGGGGACATTCTTGCTTTGTCAGTGAAATTCTGAAAATTAAAAAAAAAAAAAAGTAATCAGAATAATGAGCAAAGTTAAGCCTAAGGAACACTGCCATCCCCTCTTTATCATGCACATGATATTAACTGTTGTGAATATATACATCTACACAGCACTGGTTTGTGTCAAAAGCAACTTAAATGAGTTCCAGACCAGAGAGAACATACATCCCCACAACACCAGAGGCAAACTGGACATTGACATATCGAGACACAGACTCACAAAGACTGTAGACTCATACAAAATAATGAGTTTAAAACTCTTCAATAAACTTCCAGCATCTGCTTGATCACTGACCAGTAATATTTTCAAATGTAAGATTTATGACTGGTAACTCAAACACCTATTTTATAAGAAAACAGAATATTTTGAAATAGTCATTGACATTAGTAAATAAGAATATTCCTAAAAGAAGTGGAATTAAATTGTAAAAACTTTTCTGTAAAGTTATTGTTAATTGTATATTTAATGTTCAGACCTCTTCTGCTGTAAGTGGTCAATGGTGAATAAACTGAATACTGAATATAAAACTAACAACTTTGTCAGTCAGCAGAGAGATCATTCTGCATGGTGATAAACTTGTAACTAAATATACATGTGTATACAGAAGCAGTTAGACTGGGAAAATAACAGAAATTAAAATATTCAAAGCTGTGGGTGTACTGGAGAGCAAAGTGAGACTGAAACTTTTGAGGGGACTTGAATAACTTGTTGGTAATTAACCAGTTTACTGTATGCAGAAAAAGTTATAAATGTGATACTGAGCTGAATTTGAGACAGAAATTATGTATTGACTTATTAAGTGAAGAAATGTTTATTGAGGTATTGAGAAGGTTGATGATGTTTTTGGTGCTTGTTGCACACATATTTATGAGATGAGATAATTTGTGATGATTTCTGCATTTTTTTTAATGATGAGTTGTTGTATAGAATAACAGATTCCAGGTGGAATAGTTAAAAGCAACCCACATGCTGGCTGAATTTGAAAGGAATTCAGTACTAATATGTTCAATAAATGAAGCGAAACTTACAAGCAATATGTCTATATTTTCAGTAAAAAATTTAACAAGTACTTGATGAATCACACCAAGCACAGTATGGTACAGTTTCTCATTTTTCTTAGTGCTAATTGTTCTTATAATATTTTATTGTGTGTTTTAGGACATGTACTTTTATATTATTGTGATTGTAGTATTATCCCTAGTTCTTTGACAACTTCCTTCACATTTTACAGTCCACCGTGTCTCATGTTGGAATCCCATCCTGAAACCCTTTTGTGATTGTGACTTGTGTTCTTGCTAGTTAGTGACAAAGTGTCATAACTGTTTCAGCTGACTACAGAAACATGCAATGATCCTGAAGCAATATGGGGATGTGCCATACAACCAATCATGCTAAAGAACTGCAGCAGGTGAAACTGGCAATGGGGTGGCCAAGGGTCAAATCAACTCTTCGTGAAGAAAAATAACGCATACTATTATGTACCACATAAAGTGTAAAATTGTAGTTAGACCAGTTCCCTTTATGTTTTTGTCAGCCTTTTATCATTCTCATGCTCACATTTTGACTGGTGGGCTTCTGTAATGGAACTGGTCTCACTACATCACATTCAATGTACCAAGTGTAGTTTCTGATCCAATACTTTTATCTCACATTTTGACATACTCTCTTTTAACTATCACAAAATTTTAAATATTTATTATAATAATTGTCTTGTTTTTTTTTTTTTTTTTTTTTTTTTTAATTTAAATATGCAAGAGGTGTGTAAGCATGGATGAATTTAATAATCTTTGACCAATGTGTTTTTATCTTTGTATTTAACAGTCTATGAACTGTCAGTGTGTAAAGTAAGTGAGTTGCTGTGGAGTGGTTTACCGAGAGAAGTGGTGTATATCTGCATGTGGACAGAGTTTGGTACATGTTGCCCTTTATGTCTAAATAACAGTACTCAAAAGTATCTTTTTATAAGTGTGAACCACAAACAAAAATGTTATTTAAAATTTCTGAAACTATTTCAAGAATATATCAACAAATTGAAAACTGAAATGTGTTCATTTTAGAATTGATACAACAAGATCAAACCTGTGAACCCCTGCAAATTCAAATATTTTGTCAGTATTCTTCAGGAAAGTGAGAAAGAAGACCCCTAATCATGAACCACGAGAAACAATGAAGAAGAACGTTACAAGCTAAATACCAATTATTTTGATACATCAACTTTTCTGAATTTTGTACCCTGTTTGTTCAGTGTACTGCTATGAAGGCTGAAGTACATACCTGAAAATGAGCAGAGACAGAATTTAAATAATTAATTTGAGTCAGTAATTATAATGTGGGCGAGTCAGAACATGAATAAGAGTTTTAAGCTTTATCACACTTAAATTATGTATGATTATATTTTACAGTGTAAAAGAGAAATACAATGAACAGACTGCTCTAATGTAGGTTGTAATATGTTGCAGTAAAAATGAGGAAAATCTCTGAAAAATAAATGTACTGCTGTGTCACAATGTTTTTGAAAGTATCTGTATGGAGTGTAGCTATGTATGGAAGTGAAACTGGGATGATAAATAGTTTAGACAAAAAGAGAATAGAAACTTTCAAAATGTGGTGCTACAGAAGAATGCTGAAGGTTAGATGGGTAGATCACACAACTAATGAGAAGGTATTGAATAGAATTGGGGAGAAGAGAAATATGTGGCACAACTTGACTAGAAGAAGGGATCGCTTGGTATGACATATTATGAGGCATCAAGGGATCACCAGTTTAGTATTGGAGGGCAGCGCGGAGGGTAAAAATCGTAGAGGGAGACCAAGAGATGAATACACTAAACAGATTCAGAAGGATGTAGGTTGCACAGGATAGAGTAGCATGGAGAACTGCATCAAACCAGTCTCTGGTCTGAAGACCACAACAACAACAACATGATTAGCAAGTTCTGCAAAGACACTATTGTCCTAAAGATTGCATACCATGATCTTATTTTCCTCTCACCTGAATTATGGAATAGAAATATGGGCAGCAACAGCCAAAACAAATCTAAATAAGCTATAGCTATTTCAGAAAAGGGCTATAGGAAGCATCTGTGGAGCAAAATATAAGATATCATGCAGTGGCTTGTTTCCTAATACTGGTGTACTAACCGTAGTAAAGATGTACAATCTAAAAGCAATATTACTTGTTGAAAGACTGTAACCTAACATTTGTTCCAATTTGTATCAGTACAACATGAGAAATAGAGAAAAATTTTACATTAGCAGACACAGAACAGCACTTTATGAAAAGGGTCCACAATATGCAGGTTTAAAGATATCCAATGCACTGCTGAGTAAAGTTATGATCCTTCCCACAATGAAGCTTAAATTTCATCTAAAGAAATTCCTGTTACAAAATTCATTTTTCACATTAGAAGAATGCCACACTTACATGCAGAATAAGAACTACTTTGAAAAAAATATGTAAACAGTGTTAAGAAAACCATTTTATTTGTAAATTAATCACTTATTAATCAATGATGTATTCAGAAGAATGTATTATTGTGCTATATATCAAGAAATCTAACCTTTTTTTATACATATGCAAATAATCATTTTATGTTGAATGAGGTGTTATTATTATTATCATTATGTAGTTGGTAGCATAGTTGAGAAAGGGATCCCTGATTAGTTGCTCATCTTAGATCACTTGGCACACCTGCTGCTCTGAAGTGTTAGTGACCAACTGTAGCAAAGCTGCCTTCACAGCATCATAGTTACTGTGAGTGGGAGGGATGAGTATGATACCTCTACTTAAATCCACATTTTTGCTAATGTGGCAGATCAAAATAACAAACTACAAATTTTCATACATTATGCCCAGTGAAGAAAAGATACACTTTCCCATCAGAAACCACAATTTCACTTAGTTTGGATGGAAAGGCAGAAGTTTAGGTAAGGGAATATTTGGTGCTCTGTATACCCTGATGAGGATGTACCATGGGAAATGAATAATAAAGTATAACCAATGCTGCTGATGACATCCATAGTGTGGATGTGGACTAAACATAGCCTCAACAGTGCACAATGGTGTGTCAAAAGATGATGGTTGTGGCATGGTAGTCATGGAAGGTATGGTTGCCATTATACCCAACTAAAAGAACAATGAATGTGGAGTACCATTGAATCTTACCAGAGTAGGTTCAGAGTGCAGATTCATTAACAATGGTTCTTTTGGTGGTCTTTTCTGTGTCAGGCACACTATATCTTGTGAAGCCACATTTACACTAGCATCCTGGTCAGTTTTCCACCCTCCTCCTGCTGAGATAAAGTGCGATAGCAGGTCCTGATGAAAATAGAAAGGTAGAGCCATGTGGAATGGCAGACAAAACAGTTTTCGTGTCCAATGACTGCATTTTTGATGTGCAATAAGGTATCTTGAGACAAAATTTTGTAGCTATTGCAGCATTCAGGATTGTTGGGGTCACTAGCTTAGGTAGTTTCCTTTTATAGGATAAAGGAACATGAATATTTTGGATGTAAAGTATTTATTCACTTCCAACAAAATACAAAGCATACTGCACAACACGTCTCAGCACAAACTGTGTGTCCCAACAACAGATATTCCACACTTCCGTGCAAGAATGCTGGTCAGTGGTCATTTAAGTCATGTGTCCCACTTATGTCTATGGACAGCAAATCTTAGTGCCAATTGGTTGCACTCAGCTAACTTCAGGGCTTATAGGTCTGTGGCACACAGCACTTCCCGGTGAGAGACAGTGAAAACTTACATCTGCCTATAGGACAAGGAGCTTTTGATTCATTCCACATGAAATTCGAAATTGTGTGTTAATTACTGTAGTTTTTAACCTCTTGTACAGTGTCACAATCTTTACACTGCAATGTGTTGTAGTGCCTAGATTACTTATGTAGTTTTTAGGAGCTGCAGTTTACAGTAATGAAGGATTTTACAAAAAATTTCTCAAAAATATACCCCATAAGTGAAAACATACTACGAATAGTTTTTCATGAGAAAAGTATTCCATTTCTTATTATCATAATTCACTAACACTAAATTTGAGACTAAGAGGATTACATAGATAGATTGATCAAAATCCCATTTTATCACTGATGGCTGCACAAAGGACATTCACATATGTCTCCTTCATTAACCAGGAGCTGAATTTGACCTTTAAGTAACTTCTTGTGAGAATTTTACGTCCAACTATAGCAGTTTAAAAGAAGCTTTATATTTTTATGTAACAATCTTTAAGCAGATTGAATCTGCAAATAACACAAATCTTTGTAATTATATTTCACAAACCTGGAGGTGCAAAAGTGTTTATTGGTGCATTGTACTGAAGAGGAGAATGAGAAACAGCTGACAGCCTATATTATACAGGGTGTCACAAAAAGGTACAGCCAAACTTTCAGGAAACATTCCTCACACACAAAGAAAGAAAATATGTTATGTGGACATGTGTCCGGAAACACTTACTTTCCATGTTAGAGCTCATTTTATTACTTCTCTTCAAATCACATTAATCATGGAATGGAAACACACAGCAACAGAACGTACCAGCATGACTTCAAACACTTTGTTACAGGAAATGTTCAAAATGTCCTCCGTTAGTGAGGATACATGCATCCACCCTCCATCGTATGGAAACCCTGATGCGCTGATGCAGCCCTGGAGAATGGCGTATTGTATCACAGCCATCCACAATACGAGCACGAAGAGTCTCTACATTTGGTACCGGGATTGCATAGACAAGAGCTTTCAAATGCCCCCATAAATGAAAGTCAAGAGGATTGAGGTCAGGAGAGCCTGGAGGCCATGGAATTGGTCCACCTCTACCAATCCATCGGTCACCGAATCTGATGTTGAGAAGCGTACGAACACTTCGACTGAAATGTGCAGGAGCTCCATCGTGCATGAACCACATGTTGTGTCGTACTTGTAAAGTCACATGTTCTAGCAGCACAGGTAGAGTATCCCATATGAAATCATGGCGGTGAATCAAGGAAGTACAGTACATACTGACTAAACTAAAATGAGCTCTAACATGGAAATTAAGCGTTTCCGGACACATGTCCACATAACATCTTTTCTTTATTTGTGTGTGAGGAATGTTTCCTGAAAGTTTGGCCGTACCTTTTTGTAACACCCTGTATAAGATAGTTAGATTAATGACTGTATTATTAGAGGACAATCAATGCAATACCAGTGTTTTATGTAGTTTTTGTCATAGTATGAAACATTTTGAAAATCAGATGAACTGTCTCCATAGTGCCATCAGTCAGAGCCATTTTGATCATTAGGCAAGACTAAGCAACCAACTATGGCAGTAAAATTGGGCTGGCAAAAGGTGGAAAAAAATTTAAATCAAACAGCCCAAACATTGAGAAGATGAGGAGGAAAATCTAAAAGAGGGAAAATGAGAACAGGACAGTTACGTAAGTATGGACTTGCAGCATGCTGCAGGTGAAAAATCTGCACTGTCTGTCCTGTGTGGTCTACTTACTGTTGTTGAGTCAGCCAGTGCACCACTTTGATCACCACTGAAGGGGTAATTTTTGTGCATAGGCTCTCATCTTGTATTGTCACATGATACAGACAGTTTGAAAATGGATATATCTGTCTCAAACTAGTCCCCAAAAAATGGTTCAAATGGCTCTGAGCACTATGGGACTTAACGTCTGAGGTCATCAGTCCCCTAGAACTTAGAACTACTTAAACCTAACTAACCTAAGGACATCACACACATCCATGCCCGAGGCAGGATTTGAACCTGCGACCATAGAGGTCGCGCGGTTTCAGACTGTAGCGCGTAGAACCGCTCAGCCACTCCGGCCGGCAACTAGTCCCCGTCAAGAAATAAAAAAACTATACTTTTTAAAGGAACTTATGACAGAACTATAACCATTTATTTCAGTTACTTAGGCCTTTACTTACTCTGATGAAAGTGAACACTGTACATTTCTTCTACTTAATTCAAAACTAAAGCAGCCAATAATAACTACAAAACAGAAATTGCTTAGAACACTGTGTCACTAAAAATTGCTGCAAAACTCTCAATAGAAAATGCAAACAAGATGTCATGTATTTATTTAAGTAATTGGATACTGAAAAGATGAAATTTATACCTCATTTTAAAAATATTTCAGTTAAAATTGAAATGAAATAAAATCAGGATCATCCAGATGACTTAGTTTGTTATAACAACTCTCCTATCATTACAGCACAATTTCAAAATGCAGGGAAAAATACACTCACACCAGAAAATGGTTATTTGTCCATTTCCTCACAATTAAATAACATAGTAATTCATGCCAAATTTGCTTGCACAGGTATGTTCAGTTGAATTCCAGTTTAAAATTCTTGTTTTATGGGAAACATAAAAAATTGAGGACAAGAAGTAAGAAATTGTGGACATTTGTTGTCCACAACCAGTTTTAAGGGAACTGAGGACAAAGCACTGAAATTGAGGACTGTCCCAAGAAAATGAGGATGTTTGGTCATCTTAGTTTCATGATTAAAAATATAACAAGAGATTTGCCTTTTTGTGCCACTGGATGTTGGTGGTGATGGAGGCAGCAGGGGGCAGGGATATCTGAAAGACTGATGGTAGTAAAAAAGAAGGGGTGTGATTTTTCACTTCTTGCCTACAGTGGTAGGACATCTAGCAATAGCCCTGCCCTCAGTAGTATTGACCTAGGATATATTCTTGCTAAAGAAGTTTTGGATGAAGAAATTGTGTCCGTCAGAATTGGTTATGAAGACCACTTTAGTACTGTACAACAGTGTGAGTTTTGACTAAAAACTGCCTGTGGTGTATAATTGCAATTAGTGTTTTTGCTAGTAAACAAACAAACAAATAAAACTGTTAATGCTAAAAAAGTAAACCAAACTGTCAAATCTAATTTTTTTATACTGAGGATCATGACAAAGTATGTAGTCCTATGTTTCTTGGATACAATTTCTAAACTTATAAATGTCTCATGAATGACATTTTAAACTACACATACAGAAAATGAGACATTCTAAATCAAACTGTTCAAATAAATATACAGTATTTTTCTTTCATTAGTTTTGAATTTGATGAAATCTGGTGTAAATGACAAACATGAGAAGCCTAATAGTTGGTATGAGAGTAGAAGAATGTTGTGGCAACATCGTTTTTTCGATAACGTTATGGGTGAGCCTGTATCTTGGACAATTTGCTGATATAAGCTCTTATTCATGTCATATGTTGCAGTGCACAAATTTCAACTATATTATTTCCACTCTTCAAATGAGAGCTGCTTTAACAGATACAAACATGCAGTAATCAAAACATGCTAAAAGTACATAAAGACTACTTTCTGTAAGCTTTCACTGTCTACCACCAGAAAGCACTATGAGCTGCAGACCCGAAGTCAGCCGATTGTAGTTGATTGGCTCACCTGAATAGCACCAAGATCTGCTGTCCCTAGATACAAGTATGTGTCTCACACATCTAAAAAATTATGAAACAGAAATAACTGCTTATGTGTGCTATTAACAGATATACTTTTGCTTATTTGTATCACATGATATTATTTACTGTTCTGAACTGAGGTACAGCAGCCAGGAGAACCAATGTCATAATGCCATAAACTGACATAAACAATACATAGAATACATAATTTCCTACAATAATTTATTTTCAATTGAGTCAAGCATTGGAATGTTATCTTATTTAAATCACTTTAAGTTTATCCCATTCAACAAAGAAACATGACAGATTATATTACTAATGAACCGAATTAATCTTTATCCCGCAAATAATTGAACTATAATGGATAAGAGTATGATTTAGAATTAAAGCACTTTCATAATTTTTAAACATATTATCAGTTATCCTATTAGGAGAAATTATTCATTACACAATAAATTAGTACGTAACAGATTAACAATACTAGATAAGACTTAGAAATATTTAGTAGAAATAATGTTGTACATATATCAAGTTGCCTTACCTGCTGTTTGCTTCTAAGTATGTCTGTAACTTAAATGAATCAAAATTATGTTTCACAGGTGGTCCCAACATCCCATTAAGAACAACTGGCAATGTAAAGTCATATGAAGAAACACTTTTTGCAATAAGAAGTAAATTAAATGTCTTTGACAATCCAGGCTGAAGAGTGAATGATTCATTCTCCATACAGTGATATTTGTTAGACGATGTTGAAATACAAAACTCTGAATCATTCTTGAACATGAAAGAGATTTCTGCCTCTACAGTTCCAATATTTTCTGCTATTAAGTTTCGGAAGCTCACAGAACCTGCTGCCACTCGCCCAAATTGAAGGAGCTCTGGTTTAATTGTTACCTGTTAATAAAAGATCAGTGAAACTGCTAAATTTTTACTTATTTTATTTATTATTTGCTGATTACATGTAATTTTACATGCAGAGCACTGTTAACAATGTTAATTTTTTACAATTATGGGCAACAAGTATTTTACAATATGCTACAGTTACTATACTTGTTTCTGGAACAGGATTGTTTCTTACAGTATTATTCTTGTCATATCTATGTCATATGGTCATTTTTGGATATACCACATCTTCAGTCAATTTTTAAAACTATCCCATGTCAATATTTTAACTTCCTGTTGGAAAAAAAAGAAAGCTCTTGTGATATTGGACTTAATGCTATTAAGGTTAATCTGCTGATAACCCTTTTTTTTAAATCATGATTGTGAATTTTCACTTTCCTATTTGTTGTCTTAGTACCTTCTTTCACTAGCATAATGATTTCCAGCACACACATTGTATTAACTGTGAGAATATTTTGTCTAGTGAATATGCTTGTGTAATATCCCTTGTTTTTCTTTCACTAAGATCCACAAGAACAACTTCTGTATTATGAAAACCCTCTTCATATTAGTGTAGCAAGTCCCACCTTACATTACTACTCCATAAGATAAGAAAGGGTATGCTAATCCAAAATATACACTCCTCAGGGTTTCAGCAATAATCTCCTTAATACATATAAACTGAACCTTATTTTTTAGCAGACATAGTCAGCATCCAGCTTCCATGGTGATCAGTCATCTATGTGTAAACCAAAAAAATTCTGGTAGAATTTCATCAGTCACTGTGCAGCCTTAAGCATTTTTTAGGCTCTTCTGTTATTTTGACTTCTTTCAAGACAGGGTGCCTGAATCTTGATTATAACCTAAAAAATGTACCTCTCTGACACCAGTAACCACAGGTGATTGGTAGCCCCTGTACATTTTCTGCACCAAGCTCAGCCAATCTATCTTTTCTTCTCTATTTCAGTTATAGGCCATGTCTAGTAAATCCCCATCTCCCAGCTATAGCAACAAGCACTGCTCTCATACGGGATTTCATTTCAGTCAGCTGCAGCCTGCTCAACTCAAGTGTTGACACAGCTCGCATTAGTGTTGACCCAGGCCTGGTCATAGCACCTACAGGATCACCAAAACACTTACATTTGTGTGTGTATCTGATATTTCTATTCCATTCAAATCACTGCTAATACAACCAGGCTGTTTACTGCTCCACTGATTACATTAACATGAACCTCTTTGCAAAATCTTTGCACCAATTTCCTTCATCCTCTGTCACCTGGCTAATGCTAGCACTTGACTTCACAACACTTGTGAGCTGGTACTCAATTCCCAGTCTGTCCAGTATCATCTAGTCTACACCCATTCCATTGCTACTGCCTTGCAGGAAGAGCCTATAATTTCTACCCAAATGAAATTCTAACTCATAGTCAAACATGCCACTCCCTCAAGGAAACTTTCACTCTGCAGCAGAGTGTGTGCTGATATGAAACTTCCTGGCAGATTAAAACTGTGACCCAGACTGAGACTCGAACTCAGGACCTTTGCCTTTCATGGGCAAGTGCTCTACCAACTGAGCTACCCAAGTACGACTCATGCCCCGTTCTCACAACTTCAATTCTGACAGTAACTTGTCTCCTACCTTCCAAACTTTACAGAAGCTCTCCTGTGAACCTTGCAGAACTAGCACTCCTGGAAGAAAAAATATTGTGGAGACATGACTAAGCTATGTCTCCGCTGTATCCTTTCTTCCACGAGTGTTAGTTCTGCATGGCTAAGCCGTGTCCCTGTAATATCCTTTCTTCCAGGAGTGCTAGTTCTGCAAGGTTCACAGGAGAGCTTCTGTGAAGTTTGGAAGGTAGAAGACGAGATACTGGCAGAATTGAAGTTGTGAGGACAGTGCCTGAGTCATGCTTTGGTAGCTCAGATGGTAAAGCACTTGCTCGTGAAGGCAAAGGTCGCAAGTTCAAGTCTCGGTCAGGCACACAGTTTCAACCTGCCAGGAAGTTCCATGCCTCTCCCTCTCTGACAACCCTATGGTAACATACACAATTATCACACATTGTAACACTGATTACATACTTAAAAACAGAATTAAATCATTTAACAGACCGTACATTACATGAATTTTCAGTATTTATGCGACTCAAAAATTAGATCTATAGCTTAGAGCTTTCAGGTCTATGAGACAACATAAAAAGTTAACTATTTCTGCTTACAACAAGAACCCTGCACTCACGTAACTGCAAAATCTTTTAATTAAATTATGAATGTAACTTTAATGTAAACAAACTCTAGGTAAACAAACCACTTGACTTCACCATAAACTGGCATTACTTTGGTCCAATTTTTGGCCGTCTTTTTATTTGTGATAAGAAAACATAGATAGTTTCACTGTTAGTGGTACAATGTCAATGTTGTTTTAATGCAGCAGCATTGATTTTCTTTGGTTTAAGTTAACTTCCATTTTTCAAATGTTTTCCATTGTTGTTTATCCTGTCTGTGTATCATTGTCATACACCACTGAGTGTAAGCTATTACAGATTTAAATAAACTCTGTACAAAACAGACTTATAATAGAACTTCATTTACTGTGCCTGACAACAGGTTATGGACCCTGCTGCATAAGTCTATTTTCCAGTGTAGCGGGTAATAAAGCTGGTTATAAAATAAATATAATAACAGATCTTGACTCATAAGAAATATCCGATTCCCAACTTGAAGACTTAAAATCCAGAAAACCATTACCATATAAAATACTAAACACCAGCTGAACAGGCATTGGAAGGCCCTATGGTACCAATTGGCCTCTGTATCATCCTCAGCTCACAGGTGACACTGGATGCGGATATGGGAGCGCATGTGGACAGCACACAGTACTACCAGCCATATGTCAGTTTATGAGACCAGAGCCGTTATTCCTCAAACAAGTAGATCCTCAGTTTGCCTCATACGGGCTGAGTGCACCCTGCTCGCCAACGTCAATTGGTAGACCAAGATGTCAACAATCCAAGTGCTAGCACAGACTGATAGTGCTTAACTTTGGTGATCTGATGTGAACCAGTGTTACTACTGTGACAAGGCCATTAGCCCACTACCATGTAGCTACACAAAAATGTGTAAATATCAACATATACAAGCACTTAATGTAATTGCAATGATGATTATGAACTTCTTATAAATATAAGCAGTGGTAAACAATGATTTCTACTTTATTTTTGGGTCGAATTGAAGTGCTTCAAGAATTTCAGCATTAATTCTAGAACCACTCGGCCTTCCCCCATCTCAAACACATGATATTTTAGGTGTCAGTGGGAGAAAGGAGGCCTATCTACTGTGTGACTGTGTGTGCAGGTTAGAAGTTTATCATGAGAAGACGGTCGACACGGCAGTCCAACACAACCGACAAGTACTTGTCGGTCGTGCCATGGCAGTTGTAATGAAAACACACAGCAGAACCAAGGAACTTTGGTGTTATTCTGTGCAACTCTGTTGTTAGTGACAAAAAAACAGTTGAGTGGAAAAAAGATTTTTAGTAACTTTTAACTTGAACTTACTAGAGGCAAGACTGGTGTATGATTTCTGTATAATAGAGTTGTGGTTAGCAAACCAACTCTGTTCTAAATGTAACTGTGTTTCTAACATTTGGAGACATACTTAACAGTATTTATTCATGTGGTAAGTGAGATTTGTAAAAGTCTGATGTTTAAATATATGTTGTTAAGTGAAGCAAAAGGAACTGTGTATGTCTACTTATTTTTATAAGTAGAGAGAGTCTTGAGAAATTCCTGTTCCCAGCAATATACTGCAGAGAAGAAGAGAAAGGGAGTTCGCAGCAGCAGGTTCACCAGCTAGGAAAGTCATCTGACAATCTCAAGTAAGTCATATGGTTAAAGAAGTTGAAGTTTTCACACATACTTCACCACTTCAAATTGTCCAAAATGTTAGAACATGGTGACCAGTGAGAAAGGATAAAAGAAAACACGAATTTTGAGACAAAAGTGAGAGAAAAAGCTATAAAGTGTTGTCATAGCAGCCAGGTATAACAAGACAAGAGAACCATTTCACAGAGTTGGATTCTCCCCCAAGTATCTGATGGAGCCCCCCCATGAACCATGCACCTTGCCGTTGGTGGGGAGGCTTGCTTGCCTCAACAATACAGATAGCCATACTGCAGGTGCTACCACAACGGAGGGGTATCTGTTGAGAGGCCAGACAAACATGTGGTTCCTGAAGAGGGGCAGCAGCCTTTTCAGTAGTTGCAGGGGCAACAGTCTGGATGACTGACTGATCTGGCATTATAACACTAACCAAAACGGCCTTGCTGTGCTGGTACTGCAAATGACTGAAAGCAAGGGGAAACTACAGCCGTAATTTTTCCCGAGGGCATGCAGCTTTACTGTATAGTTAAATGATGATGGCGTTCTCTTGGGTAAATTATTCCGGAGGTAAAATAGTGCCCCATTCGGATCTCCGGGCGGGGACTACTCAAGAGGACGTCGTTATCAGGAGAAAGAAAACTGGCATTCTACGGATCAGAGCATGGAATGTCAGATCCCTTATTCGGGCAGATAGGTTATAAAATTTAAAAAGGGAAATTGATAGGTTAAAGTTAGATATAGTGGGAATTAGTAAAGTTTGATGGCAGGAGGAACAAGACTTCTGGTCAGGTGAATACAGGGTTATACATACAAAATCAAATGGGGGTAATGCAGGAGTAGGTTTAATAATGAATAAAAAAATAGGAGTGTGGATAAGCTACTACAAACAGCATAGTGAACATATTATTGTGGCCAAGATAGACACGAAGCCCACACTTACTACAGTAGTACAAGTTTATATGCCAACTAGCTCTGCAGATGACGAAGAAATTGAAGAAATGTATGATGAGATAAAAGAAATTATTCAGGAAATGAAGGGGGCGAAAATTTAATAGTCATGGGTGACTGGAATTCGAGAGTAGGAAAAGGGAGAGAAGGAAACATAGTAGGAGAATATGGATTGGGGATAAGAAATGAAAGAGGAAGCCATCTGGTAGAATTTTGCACAGAGCACAACTTAATCATAGCTAACACTTGGTTCAAGAATCATAAAAGAAGTTTGTACACATGGAAGAATCCTGGAGATACTAAAAGGTATCAGATAGATTATATAATGATAAGACAGATATTTAGAAACTAGGTTTTAAATTGTAAGACATTTCCAGGGGCAGATGTGGACTCTGACCACAATCTATTGGTTATCAACTGTAGATTAAAACTGAAGAAATTGCAAAAAATTAGGAATTTAAGGAGATGGGACCTGGATAAAGTGACTAAACCAGAGGTTGTACAGAATTTCAGGGAGAGCATAAGGGAACAATTGACAGGAATGGGGGAAAGAAAAGCAGTAGAAGAAGAATAGGTAGCTCTGAGGGATGAAGTAGTGAAGGCAACAGCGGATCAAGTAGGTAAAAAGACGAGGGCTAGTAGAAATCCTTGGGTAACAGAAGAAATATTGAATTTAATTGATGAAAGGAGAAAATATAAAAATGCACTAAATGAAGCAGGCAAAAAGGAATACAAATGTCTCAAAAATGAGATCGATAGGAAGTGCAAAATGGCTAAGCAGGCATGGCTAGAGGACAAATGTAAGGATGTAGAGGCTTATCTCACTAGGCATAAGATAGATACTGCCTACAGGAATATTAAAGAGTCCTTTGGAGAAAAGAGAACCACTTGCACGAATGTCAAGAGCTCAGATGGAAACCCAGTTCTAAGCAAAGAAGGGAAAGCAGAAAGGTGGAAGGAGTATATAGAGGGTCTACTATACAAGGGTGATGTACTTGAGGACAATATTATGGAGATGGAAGAGGATGTAGATGAAGATGAAATGGGAGATACAATACTGTATGAAGAGTTTGACGGAGCTCTGAAAGACATGAGTCAAAAAAAGGCCCCAGGAGTAGACAACATTCCATTAGAACTACTGATGGCCTTGGGTGAGACAGTCCTGACAAAACTCTACCATCTGGTGAGCAAGATGTACGAGACAGGTGAAATACCCTCAGACTTCAAGAAGAATATAATAATTCCAATCCCAAAGAAAGCAGTTGTTGACAGATGTGAAAATTACCAAACCATCAGTTTAATAAGTCACAGCTGAATGATCATCATCATCATCTTGGACAGTTTCCAGCCACTGGCTGGGTCTGTCGGGAACACAAGCCTCTCCATCATGTTCGTCTTTCCACCATTCCCCCTCTTCCACCTTCGTCCAGTTCTCTCCTCTTCTCACCACACATTCCTTCACTCCCTTCACCCATCTATCTCTTGGTCTTCCTCTGGGCCTCTTCCCCTCCAGTTGCAGATCAAACATCCTCTTTGGAATTCTTCCCTCATCCATTCTCTTCATGTGTCCATACCACTGCAGTCTTGATTTTTCTATCCTTTCCTGTACTGGTTCCTCCTTTAGTCTTTCCTTCACATACACATTTCGCAATCTGTCTCGTCTTGTTACACTCAACCTGCTCCTCTGGAACTTCATTTCACTAGCCTGTATTCTACTTTTGTCGCTTTTGTGCATTACCCATGTCTCACTTCCGTATGTCAATATGGGGACAAAGTAGCTTCGGTATATAATTCCCTTGGATTTCTGTGGCACCTCCTTGCTCCAAATAAGCCCCCTAATGCATTTGTAGAACTGCCCTGCTTTTCTGCACCTTTCATTTATTTCCATTGAGTTTCCCCCCTTACTTTCAATCATGCTTCCCAGGTACTTAAAGTTCTCTACCACTTGTAGTTTTTCCCCTCCACAAGTTATATCCACATTTGGCCTATTCTTCTTCCTTGTTGTGACAATTATTTCACTTTTCTTTGCAGAGAAATGCATTCCATATTGAGCTGCTGTTGCCTCCCATGCATCTAACTGCTCTTGCACCTCCTTCTCGCAATTTTCCCATAACATCAGGTCATCGGCAAAAAGCACTGCTTTCATTTTATGATCTCCAATTGCACCTGATACTTGCTGTAGGATTTCATCCATAACAATAATAAACAATAAAGGCGAAAGTGCACTTCCCTGTCGCAGCCCATTTTCCAGCTTGAACCATGCAGTACGTTCCCTCCCCACTTTCACACAACTCTCACTTCCCTCATACATTTTTCTGACTTTTCGTGTTATCTCTTCATCTATCCCTTTTGCGTTCAGCACATCCCAGAGCTTGTCCCTACAGATACTGCCATACGCCTTCTCAATATCTAAAAAGGCCATGATTAAGTCCTTCCCGTACTCATAGTGCCTTTCCTGCAGTTGCCTTACCGCAAATATGTGGTCCATTGTTGATCTTCCCAGTCTGAAACCGTACTGCTCCTCTTGCAGTCTATTTTCAATACAGCTGAATAATACTAATGCGAATTCTTTACAGATGAATGGAAAAACTGGTAGAAGCTGACCTCGGAGAAGATCAGTTTGGATTCTGAAGAAATGTGGGAACACGTGAGGCAATACTGACCTTACGACTTATCTTAGAAGAAAGAATAAGGAAAGGCAAACCTATGTTTCTAGCATTTGTAGACTTAGAGAAAGCTTTTGACAATGTTGACTGGAATACTCTCTTTCAAATTCTATAGGTGGCAGGGGTAAAATACATGGAGTGAAAGGCTATTTACAATTTGTACAGAAACCAGATGGCAGTTATAAGAGTTGAGGGGCATGAAAGGGAAGCAGTGGTTGGGAAGGGAGTAAGACAGGGTTGTAGCCTCTCCCTGATGTTATTCAATCTGTATATTGAGCAAGCAGTAAAGGAAAGAAAAGAAAAATTTGGAGTCAGTATTAAAATCCAGGGAGAAGAAATAAAAACTCTGAGGTTTGCCGATGACATTGTAATTCTGTCAGAGACAGCAAAGGACTTGGAAGAGCAGTTGAACGGAATGGACAGTGTTTTGAAAGGAGGATATAAGATGAACATCAACAAAAGCAAAACAAGGATAATGGAATGTAGTCGAATTAAGTCAGGTGATGCTGAGGGAATTAGATTAGGAAATGAGACACTTAAAGTAGTAAAGGAGTTTTGCTATTTGGGGAGCAAAATAACTGATGATGGTCAAAGTAGAGAGGATATAAAATGTAGACTGACAATGGCAAGGAAAGCGTTTCTGAAGAAGAGAAATTTGTTAACATCGAGTATAGATTTAAGTGTCAGGAAGTCGTTTCTGAAAGTATTTGTATGGAGTGTAGCCATGCATGGAAGTGAAACATTGACGATAAATAGTTTGGACAAGAAGGGAATAGAAGCTTTCGAAATGTGGTGCTACAGATGAATGTTGAAGATTAGGTGGGTAGATCACATAACTAATGAGGAGGTATTGAATAGGATTGAGGAGAAGAGAAGTTTGTGGCACAACTTGACTAGAAGAAGGGATCGGTTGGTAGGACATGTTCTGAGGCATCAAGGGATCACAAATTTAGCATTGGAGGGTAAAAATCGTAGAGAGAAACAAAGAGATGAATACACTAAGCAGATTCAGAAGGATGTTGGTTGCAGTAGGTACTGGGAGATGAAGGAGCTTGTACAGCATAGAGTAGCATGGAGAGCTGCATCAAACCAGTCTCAGGACTGAAGACCACAACAACAACAACAATATCTGATGGAGGAAATTTGTAAATGCAAATAAGGGAGAAGACATGAGAAAGTCACAATGTGAGAAACTGGAGAGGAGATCTTGACATATTAGACTAAGAAGAAATATGCCTAGAATGATATTACTAAAAATTTCAGATTTGGGGAGTATACAGCTGTCACATGCATCATGGGGAAGCAGATGAGGAAACCAGCCTACATCTGACACCAACGGAACCAGCTGCTGTTCACCGGTGCTCTACGCTGAATGAGCACAAAACAAAACTGTAGTATCTTAGCAACAAGTGATACAAACTGTTAAGTGAACTTTATTAGTGTAGTTATTATACTCAGAGTTAAGTTGTTAAATGTTTACCAGATCCAAAGCTTATAATATTATGGATAACATTCATCAAACTGTGGGGACTCAAGAACCAACTATGGCTATAATAATAATGGTGTGTGACGAACGCCTCCCATTGGGTATGAGAGTTACCAAAGGAGAACCTAACTGGTCGGAGTTAGTAACTTTGATCAATACATTAAATGATAAATTAGAATATCAAAGTACTCAGTTAAATACTAAATTAGATGACCAGAGGACAGCTTCAGCTCCTCAAAATGCTACTTTAAGTAAGGAACTAAATGCAACTCTAAGTAAAGAAATAGGTTTGGTACATTCTAGTTTAAATGTTCAGAGTGAAGTTCTAAATAACCAGATTGAAATCTTGAATAGTCAAGCAACAAATCTAAGTTTGTTAAATGTCAAAGCTTACGTACAGAGCAAAGAATTTAGTAATCTATGCGAAGGCATGGATGATTTAAAGACTGATTTTGACACCCTAAATAGTAAAGTAGAAAATTTGAAATTAGATTTAAAGAAGGAACTGACTGATTCTTTAAACGTCCATCAAAAACGGAATGATATTTTTCAGTATGTAACAAAAAGATTAGAATCGAATATGTAATAGTGTAGAATTGCATATTAATGAAAAGTTAGGATCACTGGAGGATGTATGTAATGCTAAGTTTAATGCTGTAAAGCAGGGATGGCATACTTTGAAAGAGAGTGTTGATAAGCATAGCGAATTAATGCCTGTCATTCAATCATAAATTACAGGTGTAAGTACACGAGTAGACAGTGTAGAAAGAAGCTTCAAAGAGAAGATAGCAAGCTCAATATCATAAATGTAAGTAGTCTGGAGGAACAGGTAGAAGAAATTATACATCAGAAAGTCACTGGGGGAATAACATTCAGGAACGCCTCACCTATCTCTTCTTCTGAACTTATGATACCAGGAAGGGCATAGATGAACTCTGAAGAGAAGTCAAATTTATCCAGGAAAAAGTAGACAAGAGGGTGACTTTTCCTAACGTGGTATTGACTAGTAAAGTGGTGATTGTTTTGCAGTGGAGAGATTTTCAAACTAAATTTAAAGAGAAGTACTGGTCTGCACTTGCTCAAGTGAAGTTAATATCAGATCCATGGAATCCGGGTGTAGTCATCTATCCCCCAGGGATGATAACATTCTGAGTTAACAGTCAGAGTGATGACCATCGGATCCCAAGTTGTATCAGGTGTTTCTTCCAAAATAGTTTTCCTATGCCAAATTCCCTTCAAATCATAAACTATTCTTAAAATCTTAAACTATCCTATAATCTTATTACCTAGCAAACTGGATACTACTACAACTTAGGAAAATCACAGAAAATGAAAGAAAGTGATCTATAGACATGAAATAAATGGAATAAGAATATTATGTCTGTGGAAAATATAATATAACATGATGAGCTGAATGACTGTTACACTGTAGTGTATAATTTTCTACTTTTTTATAGAATATTTTATACCTTTTATGAGATGTAGATGGGAGGGTTTGTATCAGTTTTGAAAGGGGTGGGTATTGTGGATAAAAGCATGGTTTACGAGAACACATAAATTATGACCAACACAAAACAACCCTCACAAAAAGTGTGCCTGATTCTTCATCACTTGCTGTTCCCATAGGTTTGCTAAGATTTCCTTCGGGAACTTCAAGGATGAAAGACGGAATGTCCATTCTGTAGCAGATGATTTAACATCTAACTTCCTCCGGTGTCTCATTAAAGTACCTGTGAGGTAGGGATCCTGGGGAAGGAGGGTGGGAAGAGTTTCCTGTCTTTGGGGCTATCTTCTTTCTCTTCTTTGATCTTAGCAACCATTTCTATTTATTTCCTTTCTTACTTCTCATTTGAGGACCTATCTATTTTTTCCCATGTTTCCATATTCACGTACTTCTATCATAGAAGTTCTTCCTGGTTTCCATGGTTTCCAATAACCTACATCTTACCTTCAGATAAGAAGGCCAAAGAATCAGACTACATGAACACAGATCCGCATACACACAAAATTACATTTATGCACAAATGTTAAAATTACAAATTAGAAACTTGTCACAATGTGAGAATCGCCAGGTATTGTAGGGGAAAGAATATGTGTACATTGGGAAACATACACATGTAGGTATATAAACATTATGATGACTCAATATCCCGTATAACTATGATGATTCTACATCAAGCCTAGATAAGAAGGAGGCATGAGTAATGAAAGAGAATGCAAGCAAGATTGGAATTAATTGTGATGCTTAATGCTCATTTATGAAAAGTAAGTGTAGAAAATACTCTGATAAACTGAGGAATAGTAGGATAGTGAGACTTGAATTATAGGTAGACATAGTACATACTAAGGTTATAGGAGTTGAGAAGTAGAGGAGGACTCCAGGGATTAAATGATGTATTATAAAAGTGAATGTGAAGTGTAAAATAGATTCGTAGCTTTACCAGAAAATAATTATAGTATACATAGAAGTGTATACTGGGGTAATGAACCATGAGGCCTACTCAGAAAGGATAAGGGGGGCATGCCTCGCATTTGCTAAGTTAATAGGGCAGGTGTACCTACATGAAGAAAGGATGACCTGTGGCCTGAAAAATAGGAATGTTTTATAAAGGGGCAAAATAGGAATGTGTTATAAAGAGGCATACCTACCAGAATGGAAAGAGGAAGTTCTCTCAAAGCTCAACCCAAATGCAAGGTACAGGTACTGACCTAGGGGAAGGGTACAGTATCATGACAGAAGTCACACATTTTATAGGATTATTCTAGTAAGTTTGAATTCTACACACAACTAGCATTACTACATTTTATGAGTGTCAAAATAACACTTTTCATTTTGCCCATAGTTCCTCCAAACTACACAAAAATACTACAATTAGTACTTGCTTAGGAAAGGTAGTACAAAAGGTAAGAACTCATGTGTCATAAACACATGAAATTTACAACTGAAAAGAAAAGGAATGTATACTGTTGAAATGAGAATTGTTATTATGTGTGATATTAATGTACATAATGATTGTATAAAATAGTGCATGTTCGATGTGAGGGGAGGGATATGTAGTGCTTCGAGAATTTTGGCGAAAATTCTAGAACCACTCGGCCTTCCACCATCCCCAACATATGATATTTTAGATGTTATTGGGAGATAGGAACCCTATCTACTGTGCATCACCTGTCTGTATGAGCAAGTCTGAAGTATATAGAGAGAAGATGGTAGACACAGCAGTCAAATGCCACCGACAACTGCTTGTCAGTCATGCGATGGAAGTTGTAATGAAAGCACATGGCAGAACCAAGGAACTTCTGTGTTATTCTGTGCTGTTTTATAACTGTGGCTATTGTTAGTGACAAAAGAACAGTTGAGTAGAAAAACGAATTTTAGTAACATTTAACTTGAACTTACTAGCGGCAAGACTGGTGTATGATTTCTGTATTATAGAGTCGTGGTTAGCAAACCAATCTGCTCTAAATGTAACTGTATTTCTAACATTTGGAGACTTACTTAACAGTATTTATTCATGTGGAAAGTGAAATTTGTAAAAGTTTGATGTTTAAATATACGTCGTTAAGTGAAGCAAAAGAAACTGTGTATGTCTACTTATTTTTATAAGTAGAGAGAGTCTTGAGAAATTCCTGTTCCCAGCAATATACTGCAGAGAAGAAGAGAAAGGGAGTTCGCAGCAGCAGGCTAACCAGCTAGGAAAGTCAGCTGACCACCTGAAGTAAGTCATATTGTTAAAGAATTTGAAGTTTGCACACATACTTCACCACTTCGTGTCATCCAGAATGTTAGAGAATGTTTCAACAACGATTTTGCACAGATAGGTCAATATAAGAAAGTATGCTCTTTGCTACTTGTTGTTAGCGGTAAATCTTTGTCTTTGGCCTGTTCATAGTATGAGTCTGAAGGGCAATGATGGAGTACAAGTTATGTGTGTTGTGTCAGAATGGTGCTTGATTGTAAAGTAAAATGACTAAAAATATATCCATCCAACAACAGAAACTCCATCTGCATTCATATTATTTAACAAAATGAAGCTGAACATCTTCTAGACTAGTATAAAAAGTTGCATTTCAGAATGGACTATAAGCATACTACTAAAAAAGGAAAACTAAGGATAATAAAAGATGAAGATTATAAAAACTGTTTGTGCAAGTTCTATCATTGCTATTTCTCTTTGAAGCATGTCTCTATCTCAATATACCAAGTCCTGTGAAAAAGTGACCAGCTGCCCAAATTTAAATGTACTTCACAATTAATAAATCGATTTTGGGCTACAAGAGATTGGTGATGGGCAGAGCTGGCAGCATTTTTTGGTGATATTATGAGTAATAGCATATTTGATGGTACTGGTAATGGCTATAACAGATCAGAGGGTATCACAAAACTTAACACTGTGATGTCCAAAACATCACCTCTTCACCCTCAGATGGGTTGGAACTGACTGTGTTCAACTATTCTGACTGACAATACTACAATCCATCTTCACTAAAGTTACTGCACTCATAAATTTTAAGATAACTGGTACAGGAACACTCTACCTTTCTTCAGCTTCACTGAACATTACATTCATACATGAAAGTAATTACTCAAATACTATTAAAACATAAATGATCATCCATTAGCCCAAATCAAGCAGATTACCACTGATAAAATATTCTCCCAAACAAACTAAACAACTAGTGACATGTCACTGAAACTGATCCCTCAAGATAAGTTCTAAGGAAATGATTCAAATAATATGCAGCTCATAGTCTTGTTATTTGAATAATCTGATCAGCAACGTAACATAGACAGCATTCAGGGCCTAACAGTGCAGATTGGAGTGCTGTTTCTATGAAGGCTTGCATAAAAATATCTGCTGTGACAGGTGATAGAGGGGAACCCATAGCTACTCTGTTCATCTGCTCATAAAATCCCCTTTCCACCTGAAACAAGTGGATGTCAAACAATGGGGTAGTAGCTCACAGTTCATTGATGACATCTTTGTCATCAAGCCACACAGGGAAGAAGAGCTTTAGAAATTCCACCAACATCTCAATCACCAGCACAACAAAATTCACTTCACCATGGAGATATAAAAGAATGGAGTATTGCATTTTCTTGACATGGAAGTTTACCATAAGCCTGGTGGGGAGCTTGGACACAGAGTTTATAGAAAGCCCACCAACACTGACAGGTATCTGCATGCAGCCTTCCACCACCATCATATGCAAAACAAATTGGCCCTGCAAACTTTAACTAAGAGAGCCCACAGGATCAGCAATGAACATAATATGAACATAATATGAACATAATATGAACTACAGAATCTCAGGTCCATTTTTGGAGCTAATGTCTATGACATGAGGATTGTACATAAAAGTGTAACACCAAAGGAGCAGGACAGTAGGGAAATTCAGAATAAAGCATGCTACCATATGTAAAACGGGTCACTGAACATCTAGGCAAAATTCTCCATCAGAGCAAAAACAAAATAAAAGATGTTCCAGGCTTGATAAAAGATACAATTGACATGTTTCATGCCACCAGAGTGCAGATGTGGACTGGTGTATGCAGGCGAGACTGGACATCCAATAAGCACAAGGTTATCTGAACATGAGAGGTATATCCATCTCAAATAATGGAGCAAATCAGCAGTGGCAGAACGCCAGGAACTGTGCAGAATGAGGACTGAATTTCAAGATGCCCATGTACTGGCAAAACAGTGCTTTAGCTTGAGGAGGAAGATCAGAGAAGCTATAAAAAATGCAAAGTGACTCGACAACATGAATAAAGAAGACGGGTGCTGACTCCCACAGTCTTGGCTGTCAGCATTGACAGCTTTGCAGAAGGACAGCTCTCACATAGCAACAGGCGTGCAGCAGGCCATTGCAGCAGTAGGGTACACAGAGTGCTCATGTGCCTTAGTCAATATTAGGCAGTTAGTAAACAGCACTATGCTGCAGTCACTGCTCAACTTCCTACTCACTGATTTCCACCAATGGCAAGCAATAAAGGAAACTCCAATGGAAAATGCCTATTTCTGCCAATGACAAGATGCAATGCAAAGACCAGTAACAGAACACCTAATACGCTTCCTCCTCACCCTCATATCCAATGACATCACTCCTCCATAGTATATAAGTAATCAAACGAGTGCCCATTCAGCAGTTAGCAATACACTCTGAGGAAGGCATCTTGCAATAGTTGCCAAACTGTCAGAATTTCATAGTTGACAATGAGGTCCCAAACCCAGAAGAATTTTATTGATGGTGCCAATGGCCATGGAAGCCTATCTTTAGGTACGTCTCAATAACTTTAAAATTCATATAAATAATTCTACTATTGAACTCTCAGTTACTTGTGAGTGCCAGCCTGACAGATGGCACAAATAATCTCATGAAGGTAAAACAATTGACCATTGTGCAAACAATATAGTCTTGGAGTCAACAATTTTAAACAAATATCATCAAATAATGAATAAAATTTTCTGCTTCAGGTTGTGCTTTACACAATAAACAGTATACAAGTGTGTGAGGAATAGGGTAATTTGTGGTTTATACAGTAACAGCAGGCTACTAAGACTCTCTTTGAAAGGGGTTAAGACGCAAGTATCTTAGAGTGTAAATATATAGAACATATACGTTGTAATCATTTTCAATTCATACTATGGTTATTCAAGACCATGTGCCATGGGAGACATAGGAAAATTTGAATTAACATACATTCTAACCTTTGGAGAGCTGACATATCCTGTAACTGGGAGTTTCAAAGATATATCTGTCCCTGGTATCTTAATGGCTATTGTGAAAGCAAATTTCAACAGAGCTCCAAAGCAAATCTTCAGACATAATTCCTTCACACCTTGAGGTGGCAAAATGCCACTGGAAGGTTCAACAGTTGCTCCAGGCAGAGGGATAGGATTGGAGACAACAAATGATAATGGCTGGTGAATGAAGCTCTGCAGAAACAATGTGGTCATCTGCAAGTAGAAAGAAATCATTATCTATCAGATCAATAATTTTACATTACAGTAGATTACATCAGTTATAATTCTGTAGCTGCCTGGAAGAATATTTCAAAAAATTTGTTCTTCTCTTTTCCATTTGAATGTAACTGTTGAGTAATTTTCAGCCATTTTATATATCTACACTTACATCCACACTTTGCAGCACACCTCATCGTACTTCTTGTAACACTGTCACTTCTCCTCTTTCCTGTCTGAGATGTGAAAGTTCTGCAGGAAGAATGATTGATGGTAAATCTTTCTAATTTCATTTTCATGTCATTTTCACAAGATATACATAGAAAAAACCAATATGTTGGGTGACACTTCTAGGAATGTACACTCTCTCAATTTTAACAGTAAAACATACCATAATGCACAATGCCTCTCTTGTAACATCTAGGAATGGAGTTGAATGAACATATCCATGATGCTTTCATACTTAATAAGTGAATTTATTATCAAAAAAGTGAGTTTTTTTTTTTTTTTAGGTACAGAATTTTGCTTCATTTGGTATCAGTCATTCATTTGACATCATTCACTGGTATCAGCTAGTGAATTTAGTCATTTCTGTATGCAGAGTTCAGGTAAATCATTATAAATTCTCTTCTAAAGTAACATATCCATAACCAGCATACCAAACTACATATCTGTCCACAGAGCTGTTACTATGGAAATTAGTGTAAGGAAAGTAGATATAACTAAAAGTGATACATTTATCTATAAAAGAAAATTTGATTATAATAAACTTAAAAGGGCTTTAGGCAATGAAAAATGGGAACCAGTTTATGATGCAACAAATGTGAATGGTAAATGGGAAAATTTCTATAAACTATATCCTGTATCTCTCGCATAAGTTAAGCTCTGCTTGCTTTGCTTTACGCATTATTAGCTTTGTATGTAGTAGGGAATGTAGCAGAGCTGTTTACTTTGCTTATATACATTCTGCTATTACCTATGGTCTCATCTTCTGGGGTCATAGTAAGAAAAATCTCAAAACCATCTTCACTCTACAAAAACGAGCTGTTAGAATAATTACCAACAGTTCAAGGCTAACTACTTCAAAGCAATTATTTAAACAGCTGAATATTCTACCCCTACTGTGCCTCTATATACATAAAAGCGTAATTAATGTAAAACGAAATATTAACAATTTCCTATCCAACTCGGATCTACATACTTACAACACAAGAAAGTGCAATGACATTCATATAAAGAGAGTTAACAAGGCTTTGGCGCAGAAACAAACAAACATACAAGGAAGCAGATTGTATAACAAACTACTGGTAAAGATAAAAGAAATAAAAAAATTGTCTTCATTTAAAGAAGCAGTATTCAAATTTTTAATGACCAACTGCTATTACAGTGTAAAAGAATACCTGGAATAGCTTCATACTAAACAATTATATTTATGTACTCTGTGCCAATACTAATTTTTATCTGACTGTTGCTATGATCTAAATAAATAATATGTACAAAAGTGCTAGAATTGTATGTGTTGTATCTAAATATCAACTGTGTATTCCATGTAAAAAGTCTTTCTCATACATCAATGTAAATAATCAAAGTTGTACATGCTATTTCAATGTGGTCTGATGTTATGTAGTCTACTATGCACATCTGTATTTTGTATAGTATTGTTCACCCTATATGTGTATATATATATACTACAATAGAGGGAAACATTCCACGTGGGAAAAATATATCTAAAAACACAGATGATGTGACTTACCGAACGAAAGTGCTGGCAGGTCAATAGACACACAAACAAACACAAACATACACACAAAATTCAAGCTTTCGCAACAAACTGTTGCCTCATCAGGAAAGAGGGAAGGAGAGGGAAAGACGAAAGGATGTGGGTTTTAAGGGAGAGGGTAAGGAGTCATTCCAATCACGGGAGCGGAAAGACTTACCTTAGGGGGAAAAAAAGGCAGGTATACACTCGCACACACACACATATCCATCCGCACATACACAGACACAAGCAGACATTTGTAAAGGCAAAGAGTTTCAAATATACTATGTATTTTTTGATGAAATCCATGCAATGTAAATTGTCTCTGGATGAATAAACTACTACTACTACTACTACTACTACTACTACTACTATCCAATAAAACTTTAATTGAAACATGTACTATAGCAAAACAAGTAAAGAAAGCTCTTAACCACAAAACTGAGACTTTTTTCTCTTGAAGTCGTTGAATATAGTGTAACCATGAAGAATTACATACCTATTAGAGATAGTAAATTACAATTCTGTGTAACAAAATACAAACTGCTCAGAAAAATACACTGATTTCTTAACTAACCTTAGAGCTTATAAATATGCTTATCAAATAGGCAACTCAACTTGTGTTAATAAGACATCCTGCAAAATAATGTATAAACAATGTGGAAAACAGTAATCTCATGAACACATGAGTATAACATTACAAAAATTAGGATTTAACAAATGACCCAAAAGGAGTGTGTAAGAAACATGTACAGATGTTTAGTACAATTGGCACAATTGAAACACATGCCTGAGTGCTCAATTTAAATGTTAGAAATACTAGCCAATCTTTCTTCATCCATGGCATTACTGAGAGGAACAAACTTCAATCTAAAATTTATTGTGACTAGGATGACAGTTCACCTAAGCTTCTAACGGAATGCAGAGGAGAATTAGGGAATCCCCTGATCCATCTAATAAATATGTCGCTCTGCCATGGAGAATTCCCTGATACTTTTAAAATCCTGAAATCTCAACAGTGTAAAAGAAGGGAATAAAAATTCTAATGAAAAACTGTAGGTCAACATATTTAACTTCAACACTTAGTAAAGTACTAGAGAAAATAATTTTAAATCAATTTGAGGCATATTTCAGCAAACATAATGTATTCAACAGTAACAAGTTTTTATGAAACGAAGATCTACTGTAATAGCAGTAGCAACTTTTATACATGAAATATTAAACTAGCTAGATGAAGGTGCCAAAGTAACAGGCACTTTCCTGGAAATAAGTAAAGCTTTTGATACTGTGATTTGTTTATTTATCTATTTATTTCCAATTTCCACACATCCTTGATGCAAGTGTATCTCTAGGATATAGAACATGCAGATTATTACAGTAATAATCATATCTAAATGGTCATGAGGCTTACAAACTAAATTGTATATAAACAGATACATGGGTTCAGGTGTTTAAACAATAACTCGGATTACAGTAGTAATAAAGTCTTACATTCTAATACATAAAAAAGCATTCTGGCATCAAAAGATATGGCAGTGCTACATAGTCATTCTCGCAGGGGTGCTTAAAGCTAAACATATTGACTAATTGTTACACATAGTCAAAAAGTTCCTGTAAAGTATAGAAAGAACTATTCAAAAGATTAAGTTTCAGCTGTTTTCTGAACTTAATCACATATCCAGTGACTGATTTAACATGAAATTGAAGTTTATTGTATACTTTTATGGTTGAATAATGTACTCAGTTAACACCTCCATTGGACCTTTGCCACAAAAAAGCACAAACTTTTGTGTATAATTGTTGACAAACATCTGTCATGGAAAGAACATACAGACTATATTTGTAAGAAAATCAGTACAAATATGTATCTACTGAAAAGGATCTCAGCCTTCCTGGAACATGATAGCTTGACATGAATATGCTTAAGAGTTATATATCCACTTCTTCAATATGGTATTCAGATATGGTTGGGGCACTAGCTGTCTATGCAGACAGACTCTTCAGACTACAAACAAAGGCAGTAAGAGTGATAGCGAAGGTAAACAGGAGAGAGCCTTATAGAAAAAGCTTCAGAAAATATAAAACACAAACCATCTACTCTATGTACATCCTGCAGGCAATAATGTTTGGAAACAAAATCCTGAATATAATGTACAAACAATAATGCACATAGTTACAGTACACAGGGAAGGAAAAACTTTCACAGAATTGCGAGTTAAAAAAAAAAAAAAAAAAAAAAAAATAGAAGAAAAAGAAAAAGAAAGGCTGCAAACTGTAGTCCACATACAACAGGATCAATCTTTTATAAAAGACTGCCATCTGACCCCAGAGTTAAAGATTAATGTTTCTATTATTTACCCCAGTCCCTTAAATGGCACAAAATGTATATATACAATACTTATAGACTTATCCATTCCTATTCAAGAATTCATCCATGGTGTAGGAGGAGTTGTCAAGTAGGTATGATTTCAATTTATTTTTGAAGCTATTACTGCTGTCATTCAGACACCTTATTTCATCTAGTAATTGTCAAAAATTTTTGTAGCAGCATATTTTACCCTTTCTGTGCCAAAGATAGTTTGAGCAAAGAATAGTGTAAGTCTTTCTTTTTTCTAGTATTATAATCATAAATATCACTGTTGTTTATAAACTGGTGCATGATGTTGAAAACAAATTTCATTACCGAGTAGATGTATTGTGAGGCTGTTGTAAGAATTCCCGATCTTCTAAAAAGATGCCTACAAGATGTGCGACTATGAACCCCACACATTATTATAACCACTTTCTTTTGCGCAGTGAATCCTTTTTGTCTAAATGTTGAGTTACCCCAAAATATTATTCTGTATGACATGAGAGAGTGAAAGTATGCAAAGTATGTTAGCTTACTAATTTCTATATCCTCAAAATTGGCATTTAATCTGATTGTCAAAGTTGCTGAACCTAGTCGCTTTAGGAGATCCAAAATATGACTTTTCCAATTAAGATTCTCATCTATATGTACACCCAAAACTTAGTATGCTCTACCCTGTCTACTGACTTCTGTTGATGTGTTATATTTATTGAAGGAACTGTTTTTTTTGTAGCAGAAAATTGAATGTACTGTGTTTTTTCAAAGTTTAGAGCAAGCCCATTTCCATTACTGATGAGATGGCTAACCACTCTTGAGTAAATTACTTTCTCGAAGGTTTTTGAGAATGTTGTAAGCAAGGATACTGGCCAATAATTATTGACGTCTGTGGTGTCCACCTTTTTGTAGAGGCCTGATAATGGCATATTTTAACCTGTCTGGGAAAATACCTCGAGTTAGTGATGCATTACATATGTGACTCAGAACATCAGCTGTAATTGCTACACATTGTTTTAATATCTTATTAGAGATGTCATCTACTCCAACAGATCATTTATTTTTCAAATATTTAATAATTTTACTTATTTCACGAGAGGTTTTTAGGTGAAACTTAATCTAACTAATTTTTTTTTTCAAAACAGACTCTTCCATGTACTGCTTGGCTTTTTCTTTTGAACTGTTCTCACCAACTTTTTCTCCTACACTTAAGAAATGATTGTTAAATACATTAGCTACTTGTGTACTGTTGTTTAGGATGGGCTCGTTCTCTTTAACAGTAATACTACCTACCCCAAAGGTCACTTTTCCTGTCTTCCGTCTAACAACATTCCATACTGATTTTATTTTATTGCCAGAGTTGGTAATTTCTTCTCTAACATACATATTTCTTGTTTTCCTTACAGCTTTTCTCAGTATGTTACAATAATTTATACAGTGTAAAACTACTTCTGGATCTTTACTATTTCTTGCTATCTCGTACAGTTTTCTTTTTCTTTCTGAAGACATTTTAATACCTGTAGTAATCCAAGGTTTCTTTGAAAAGTGTGTGGTGTTACACTTAGTAATTTTCTTTGGGCAACAATGTTCAAAGAGGGATATAAATTTATCAAGAAATATGTTGCACTTTTCATTAGCATTTGGCTCATTATATACATCTCACCAACTAACATTTCTTAAGCTTTCTCTGAAGTGCTGTATAGATACCGGGTTGAATGACATCATGCTTTTACTTAATGGTTTCTGAACTGTACGTCCTGTTAGGTTTTCTAAGTTAATCAGTTGTGCATCATGGTCTGACAATTATTTACCACAGAGAATGCACATGTTTGTTTTACATCCTCTTTCTGTACAAATATATTATCTATTAGTGTGCTACTGTCCTGAGCTGTATGTTTAGGGAAACTGATCACTGATTCTAAGTTATATGTTGTTAATAACACTTCTAGTTCACTTTTCCTATCATAATTTACATTGAAATCACCACAGATTAATAACTTCTTCTTTTTGTCTGACAGACAGCATAATAGTGAGTCAAACCTTTTTATGAATAGCTCCCAGTCTCCTAATGGGGACCTGTACACTGTCACTAATATCATTACTACTTTATCTAGCTGAAGTTCACATGCACAAACCTCAAAATGCTGATCAATACAAAATTTCCTTACTTCTACAGTTTTGCATTTATACCCTTGTTTTATGAAAATGGCAACTCCTCCTTTATCCATCCTTGATCTACAAGTGTAAGATGCTAAATTATACCCACTTACACTGACACTATCCATGCCCACAGTTACATGGTGTTCAGACAGACAGATTATATCAATCTCATTCTTATTTTTGAGATCACCCAAACACACTGATAGCTCATCTACTTTATTTTTCATTCCCCTGATGTTTTGATGAAGTATGTTGATACAGTCCTTAGCTTTACCCCAATTAATTGTTTGTGAAGTTTCTTTTATTCTACTTATCTTGATTTTCTTCTGTCTGGAGTTTGGCTTTAACCTAAGAAACCTGTCTGCCTGGACCAATTAACCACAGGGATCACCCCTTGAGTTATTGTGGACCGCCTTACAGTTTCTGCTATCAGAGAAGCTAAATTACTTTTCCACATCCTATTCAGGTGCAGGCCATGTGTATTGTATCCCCACCTACCAATAGCATTTACTGGAACAACACTTATGTGAGATTTTGCCAATGTCTGGAGCATCCTGTTCAGCTCAGTGTTAACACGCCTTACAGCAGTGTTTACCCATGGCTGATCATGGCGCTGAAAGACCTCCACAAACCCCACATTTGTCCCCTCAGTTTCTGCTCCTATTTTATGCAGGTCACTCCTAATACTGTATCTTGGATTCATAGCCAGGCTTTTTCCTGCTCCCCCAGCTATAATTACCTGATCTTCCTTCTCAAAGTCCCTGTATAGCTGACCTAAGTTTTCTCTCACCTGGCTAAGGCTAGCACTTGGTTTCACAAAACTTGTGACCTGGTACCCTACACCTAATTTCTCCTGTAGCTGCTGGCCCACACCCCTCCCATGACTGCTGCCTATAAGCAGAATTCTTCTTGTCCTATTCTGGTTTGATCCTGACCTGTCTTTTTTCTTTAAGCTAATATTCTGCTTCAACCTACTTTCAACTACATCTGGATGAGGCCCTTCTTCCACTTCAGATAGCAAGCCAAATTGATTTGCTAATTGAATTTCTGGAGTTTTTTCAACTGTTTCCCTTTTTTACCCTTTACTTGCTACCTTTCCCCAGTTCCCAGTCTCTTTTTCCTCCCTTAACCTATGTAATTCCAAGTTTTCGTTTTCTAATTCAGCCTTAAGGGCATAAATTTTTGCCTCCTGTTCTGCAATTTTTCTGTCCTTTCTACATAACCTACACTGTCATGGAAGAGCCTCATTTTCTACCATCATTTCCTCACCGCTACATTAGCCCCAATCAATCAATCAGTCAATTCAATCTCTTTATTCATCCTTTAACAATATACATTGTATGGATGTAGACAATTACAATACAGTTTCTTATCTTTAATTTATTGCAAAAACCAATGAAACCGTAACTTACAGTCTACACAGAACACCCCCTCTTTCAAAATTATATGGCAACCACCACATTTGTCACACATGGTTTGATAGACAAACTTAACACAAAAGCAGAGAATGACTTGGCACAAGTGTGTGTGGTTTGATGTTTTTGGACGCTAAACAGCATGGTCATCGGCGCCCAAATGCATAGAAACAGGAACACATGCGGTGAAGGGATGAAGAAAGACAGTGAACAAGGAGAACGGCTAAAAGACACAGACCTGACAAGACCATAGTACTACTGTAACCTGTAGCCTACTAATCCATAAATAAACACTAATGCAAACAAATTTTTAAACTTACTTCTGAAAGTTTTAACTACCTAAACTCTGTATGACAGGCATGAATTAATTTGACTTTGAAGCGATTACATTACATTACATTAATACTTGTTCCATAGATCATTAATAAGACATATCTAAAAATTCATCTATTGAATAGAGGTAGTTCTCATTCATAAAACCTCTTAATTTGTTTTTAAATGTTTGTTGGCAACCTGTCAGACTTTTAATGCTATTTTTCAAATCACCAAAGATTTTTGTGGCAGCATAATTCATCCCTTTCTGTGCCAAAGACAGATTTAATCCAGAATAGTGATCTTCTTTTCAACTAGTGTTGTAGCTACGCACTTTGCTGTTATTTTTGAATTGGATGGGTTATTAATATCAAATTTCATAAGTGAATATAATTATTGTGAACATGCTGTGAATGCCTACAATGTGATCATGAGTGGGCTCCTGCTATTACTCGGATTACATGCTTTTGTGCAATGAGTTCTTTTTCCCTTAATTATGACTTACTCCAAAACAGGATGCCATATGAAAGCAGTGAATGAAAATAGGGTTGATAGGCTAATTTACTGATATATTCATCACCAAAATTTGAGACAAACATAATAACAATAGTAGCTGAAACTAGCTGTTTCAGTAGATCATCAATGTGATTCTTCCAGTTCAATTTATCATCAATACATACACCCAGAAATTTAAATATTCTGAATTACCAACAGACTTCTGTTCAAAGTATATATTTATCAATGGTGTTATGCCATTTACTGTACAGAACTGTATATACTGTGTTTTCTCAAAATTTAGTGAGAGTCCATTTGCAAAGATCCACTTAGTAATTTTCTGAAAGACATATTTACAATTTCCTTAGCTAACTCTTATTTCTTGAGGATGTTTACTATATTTGTGTCCTCAGCAAAAGGACTAGCTTTGCATCGTCATGAATATAGAGTGGTCAGTCATTAATATATACACTCCTGGAAATGGAAAAAAGAACACATTGACACCGGTGTGTCAGACCCACCATACTTGCTCCGGACACTGCGAGAGGGCTGTACAAGCAATGATCACACGCACGGCACAGCGGACACACCAGGAACCGCGGTGTTGGCCGTCGAATGGCGCTAGCTGCGCAGCATTTGTGCACCGCCGCCATCAGTGTCAGCCAGTTTGCCGTGGCATACGGAGCTCCATCGCAGTCTTTAACACTGGTAGCATGCCGCGACAGCGCGGACGTGAACCGTATGTGCAGTTGACGGACTTTCAGCGAGGCCGTATAGTGGGCATGCGGGAGGCCGGGTGGACGTACCGCCAAATTGCTCAACACGTGGGGCGTGAGGTCTCCACAGTACATCGATGTTGTCGCCAGTGGTCGGCGGAAGGTGCACGTGCCCGTCGACCTGGGACCGGACTGCAGCAACGCACGGATGCACGCCAAGACCGTAGGATCCTACGCAGTGCCGTAGGGGACCGCACCGCCACTTCCCAGCAAATTAGGGACACTGTTGCTCCTGGGGTATCGGCGAGGACCATTCGCAACCGTCTCCATGAAGCTGGGCTACGGTCCCGCACCCCGTTAGGCCGTCTTCCGCTCACGCCCCAACATCGTGCAGCCCGCCTCCAGTGGTGTCGCGACAGGCGTGAATGGAGGGACGAATGGAGACGTGTCGTCTTCAGCGATGAGAGTCGCTTCTGCCTTGGTGCCAATGATGGTCGTATGCGTGTTTGGCGCCGTGCAGGTGAGCGCCACAATCAGGACTGCATACGACCGAGGCACACAGGGCCAACACCCGGCATCATGGTGTGGGGAGCGAACTCCTACACTGGCCGTACACCACTGGTGATCGTCGAGGGGACACTGAATAGTGCACGGTACATCCAAACCGTCATCGAACCCATCGTTCTACCATTCCTAGATCGGCAAGGGAACTTGCTGTTCCAACAGGACAATGCACGTCCGCATGTATCCCGTGCCACCCAACGTGCTCTAGAAGGTGTAAGTCAACTACCCTGGCCAGCAAGATCTCCGGATCTGTCCCCCATTGAGCATGTTTGGGACTGGATGAAGCGTCGTCTCACGCGGTCTGCACGTCCAGCACGAACGCTGGTCCAACTGAGGCACCAGGTGGAAACGGCATGGCAAGCCGTTCCACAGGACTACATCCAGCATCTCTACGATCGTCTCCATGGGAGAATAGCAGCCTGCATTGCTGCGAAAGGTGGATATACACTGTACTAGTGCCGACATTGTGCATGCTCTGTTGCCTGTGTCTATGTGCCTGTGGTTCTGTCAGTGTGATCATGTGATGTATCTGACCCAAGGAATGTGTCAATAAAGTTTCCCCTTCCTGGGACAATGAATTCACGGTGTTCTTATTTCAATTTCCAGGAGTGTATTAAGAATAATAATGGATCCAAGACAGAAACCTGTGGGACACTTCTTGATACCTTCCCTTAGAGGACTCTGCTAATTTTTGCAGACACCATAAAGAGTAAACTTAACATTTGTTAAAAAAGAAAAGCTGTTACTCAGTAAGAGTTTTCAAGCTGTAATATCACATTCTAAAACAGTGTATGCAGCATAAGTCTGTTATTGCAAAACAATTATAATTTGTGACCTCACATGTGATATTATTGTTTGCATTTATATTTCAAGTTATAATGTCTCTCTGTAAAACAGTATGTATAGCATAAGTTTATTTTTTGCAACAAAAAGAATGATAATGTATGACCGTCATTATTTATAGTGTGGAGTCGATAGTTCATACCGAGCATGGAACTTAATATCTGTGAACTCTAAGTGCTTTGTCAAGCATCCATCTCAACTTCATTTTACTCAGTTCTTTGTTATATTTCATTCTGTATGGTTGCAGTGTCAAGTGTAAATATATACAAGCTACGACATATATGTGAATTAAGTTTTCTATATCCCGATTACCGACCCCGTTCCCATAATGGTGACCCCCAGTTCGTTCATGTTTTGCGTCTTCTGCCCTGGTGTTAATGCAACAGGTTATATGCACTACACAATGACCATTCAAAACAATGCGTTGTTCGAAGATGTGGAAGCACAACTCCACTCACTGAGTTTCGTTGTTTCTTCACCAATGGCATATTCACCATTTATGCACAGTGTTTCGCATTCTCAACCGATGCCTGTACTAACCTCGCTAGTTTTCAACAGTTGACAACTACGCCGTTAGAGTGAACAATGGACTCAGCCTTCACACCACCGGATTATGCCCATCCGACAGTGAAATGTGAACTGAACAATATTTCGAATTGTGTCACTCCAAATCGAGTGTTTCAAGAACAAAGTGATCTCTACTCGAACACATGTTTAGGCACCCACCAGCATGCCACATCAGTTACTGTCAGGCCGTGTGCAATACTGCCACTACTACAAACCATGCCGGATCTGTCCCGCACACGTGTCCAATTTACATGCATAATTCAGTGTTTCATGTAACATGGACCCCTTACCTCGCCACAGTGGCCCAGCACATGCACTGCAGACATGTTATGGATCAGATAGTTTCCACACAGGTGGCGCTCTCAACCCCCCCACCCACCCCCACCCCCCAACCCCCCAAAATGCTGGGGTCCCCATTTCCTGGCGCTCTACCGCCTGCACCTCCCACATCACCGCCTGTGTCTGCTGCGCTGGTCTCTTGCCCTGTTCCATCCAGCACTCATCACTCACAGCCCAGTTACAGGGCCACCCTCATGTGCCATCCATCCACCCATTTCCACAGTACTGTCTGTGCCTGCAGCGCCGTGTTTTTGTGACACACAGTCAACTATGCCAGCTGCCACTACTACGGATTCACTCGCCTGGTTTAAATCTGTGTCTTCCGCGCCATCCTCTGACTTAACCTCAGTTCAGCCGCTACCCCGGGAGACACCGAAGCCGCTGTCATCACTCCCTCCTGGCTGCCTGCCAAGCTACCGTCCTTATACGAGGACATACCAGCATCATGGTACGTGCCCATCGAGCATCTGTTTGAGTTACATCATGTGTCTGAGGAAAACTCAAAGTTTCTCTGTCTCGCCACACACTTCCACGCGCACTCAGATTTGATTTGTGTTCTGCTCCTTTCCTCGCCACCCACACCAAAATACGAGTTTGCAAAGAAGATTATTGTGGAATGATTTGTCTCTTCACCACAAATGTTAATAATCAAGATTGTCTACGAGGAGCACCTGAGGGAACGCACCCCTTCACAACTCTGGTGCTGCCTTCGATTGCTCGTGAACATATCATGCCTGATGCCATTGGCTGTGTGATCTGCCAAACTACCTACCAATCTACAGATCCATCTATTGCCACACTTGTTCGAGTCCATCAGCTCCCGCCTATGCATTGCTGACCAGTTGTATGCGCTGCTGCGGCAACATCAGCCCGTTCATTCCACTCGGTTCGTCGGCACAGCTGCCCCCGAGTACCAACCTTCCTTCAGCAGAGGCAGGGCTCACCCCGCCCTGACCTCGTCTGCTTCTCCTGGCAGCGTTGTCTCACTCTCTCTGCAGTCGGAACACTCCAGGATCACCCATGCATCTTATGTACCAGTCTATTTACCGCCCCCACTGTCACAGACTCCACTTCCTCCTCACCCTGGTCACCCTTTCTGCTGGTACCACAAAGTGTTCGGCGATGTTGCCTAGAAGTGCAGGTGGCCATGCCAACACCCAAATGCTGACCTCAGGAACTAAAAGATGCCGAGTACTGCAGGGAACCTAACAAGCGTCCTCTTACATTACACTCAATTCACACATCTGCACGGCCAAGTGGTCGTCTCTATGTGACTGAAATTGCATCAGGTCTAGCTTTTCTGGTCAACAGTGGTGCTGACGTGTCAATCATACCCGCTTTGATGGCTCCACCCACTTCTTCACAGACGAAGTCACTTCTATGATATATGAATCTAACGACATTACCTACCTCAGGCTCAGTAAAGGCTACGGTGACCCCATCTCATTCTCTACGTTTTCCGTGTTCATTCTACACTGCTGACTTCGATAAACAACTCCACGGTATGGATTTTTTGTCTCATTATGACCTATCTCTTAACTTCATACAGGGTTCAGTGTCCCGCCATCCTATGAACACTCACATACAGTACATCTGCACCTATGTCTAACCCCCTGTTTCCACCACAACATACGATATCATACACGAGTGTTCTGCCCTCAGGGGCAACAGTGTGACCTGTGTTACTGACCTACTGTCAGAATATGACTTGGTGATGCAACTCCGCCAGGACAACAAGAAGCTGAAACAATGCATCGCATCCATTTACAGTGAGCACATTGTGGCTCGTACCTCGCTTCTCCTACTGCAGTCCATGGCACCGCCACCTAAACAAGATTGCTCGTCTGAGCCTAGCTGGAACACTCACTAGGTTAGTCCACAAACTTTACTTGCATGTGACATTCCAACCCCCCCCCCCCCCCCCCCCATTGCACTTGCCTCATCCAGTGCTGTGTTTATCAAACAGTGCTGCTAATGCCAGTCCCATGAGCATTATGACCGTTCCCAAATCTCAGACAGCTACCGCACGTGTTGATAAAACATTCACCGTCTCTCACTCACCAGCCACATGGCCCAATGGCCGTTGTGGCCCCACGTGCGATGCCAGCACTGCTCTCGCCGGCGCTGGTTGCCCAGTGCAACGTTAACTGTGGACGGTCACGACCCATTCCCCTTCGCTCAGCACTGCATCTACCCCCTCCACACAAGCGCATGCTGTGCTACCGTAAGAGACATGTGACTTTCGTGTTACCTTTCCCCACTCGTGCTAACGGCTATGCTTTGTTGTGCCCTACTCATCCGAAGGACGTTAACCAGTCTTGTGTGCAGTCCTCAGTTTCTTCTGTCACTGATGCAATGACACACAAGATAGTTGTCACTGCCGGCCCTCCTATTACGCATAAGGTCTGAAGCCTCAACCACATCAAGTAGCGCTGGCCCAGCAGCAGATTAATGAACTTTTGGCAGCAGGTGTTCTGCAGCCTTCAGACAGCAACTGGTCTTCACCAATCCACGACCGATCTTTTTGAATGTGCAGTGATTACAGATGCTGAAATGCTCGTACCGTCATGGACAATTACCCAGTACCGAACGTCAATGACTTCACTCATATGTTATCAGGCACCACAATTTTCAGTGTTATTGACTGTAAATGCTCCTACCATCAGATTCCCATGGTGCCAGAAGACATTCCTAAGATGGCTATAATCACGTTGCTCAGTTTATTCCAATACCACTTCAGGCTGTTGGTGGAAACATGGGAACGTTTCATTGACTCTATCTTGTGACAGTTTGAGTTTTGCTTTGCTTATCTGGATGACATTCTCATTTTCAGCAGCTCAGCAGAGGAACATGAAAATCATCTGTCTACGGTCCTGCAGACCTTGAACTCAGACAGTGTCAAATGTGGGCATGCAGCTGCGTTGCTTGCCAGTACAACAAGATCAGTTGCCACACCTCCCTGCCTCTGGGCAAGTTCGACATTCCCGCAGTACAATACCGTCACGTACATATTGATCTTATCGGACCTCTTCCTCCTTCAGAAGGCCATAGATATATCTTATCAACTATCGACCATTTGTCTCGCTGGGTCGAGGCCATCCCTCTCCCTAACATTACTGCCGAGATAGTAGCAAAGGCTTTCATTGGCTCATGGATCGCTCATTTCAGGTGCCCGACCATTATCACCACCAATCAGGGTTGACAGTTCGAATCCTCCCTTTTCATCATCCTCTGGAATATCATCGGTATTAAAAAAATACACACTACTGCCAAGACGGCCCTTCAATGCCATGCTTGTCTCTGGTCGGAAGCTCTCCTGTGGGTGCTGCTTCATCTATGCTCGACCTATAAATCTGACCTACAGGAGTCTATATCCAAATTTTGTGATAAATTTTGGTATGATCCTAAATCACATACATGAGACAGAATTGAGTTGTAAGAGTAGAGATTTAAAATTTATGAGCTGGAGTTTAACTGTCACATGATATGTAACCAAAAGCAACAAGTTCTAATTAAATTAATGTTTCTAATGACAACAGAATTTTAAATTGATTCATAAAATATCCAGGATCAGCAGTTACACTAGTAGTACACAAGGCAACTGAACTGAATGCAGGACTATAAAAAATACCTACAACAAACATTGACAAGATATTTAAAACTAGTAAAAATCAATGAAGTAATCTGAAAGAAGTCTTAAACCAGACCACAAGGCTTGAATACAAAACAGCCCCCAGAGTTGTAAACAATACATTCACACACACACACACACACACACACACACACACTGAGTGGTCACAAATATTCTAAAAGGCATGTAAGGGTGTTCCAGTGTAGCATGTGCTGAGAGATAACTGTTAAGAAAAAAACTCAATATGCTGTGCTGTTTTTTGAGTTAATTACCACTGATGTTTGACAAACAGGCTATTGAGCATACAAATTCAAAAAAAGCCCACAGATACAATTAGTATCACTTTGTGACAAAGCGAGCTGGGATAATTTTACTTCCCCTCTTATTTTGCCATCTGCCTCCAAAAAATTCAGTTCTTCATTTTTGAATTAATTACCATTAACATACATGAGTGTAATCTGCATCTTCATAAAAGAGAAAGGTTGGCCCTTAGTCTTAAAGAATATAACACCAGATCTAATTTTGTGCATAGTTTTATGTACGTAATTTGAATTTATAATTTAGTTTCACTATTCCCAGTTAATACTTTCATTACATGGTGAAATCAGTAATTGTTTCATAACTTAAATCCTATTGTTGACATATAAACAAGTATAAATTCTGTTCTAATTATAAACATTTGGAGGAACAACTAATAATATTCTTAAAGGATCTTTTTGGCTCTACTCAAAAACACGTTACCAAAGCCAGCACTTAATTAAATTTGGTTGGTCTCTCTGAGAACCTCCTCAGGCACTAGTTTGGACCTTATAAGGTTGTAAGACAGTTGTCTGATATTACTTAAGAAGTTGAAGATTTCGACCCCCACAAGATGACGAAACATCAGAGATATGTTCCACATCCTTGGAATGAAGCTTTATAAGGATCTTGCAACCCATGGTAAATTCGAAGCTCCAGTGACAGTAACAAGTGGAAAGGTGATGAAGAGCATAGCAGCAAAGGAAGTTCTAAGAAGATCACCACCAGGGCAAGATTCAGTCATCATTCCCAGACTAGGATAGCAGTGTGCTCCCTGCTGCCATTGGATAAGCAGCTGCCAGCATCAAGTCGTATTCTCCTAGCTTATTTATTTGTTACATAGTTTAATTATTAATTTCTTTGCGTGTTTTTGGTACTTGCATTGTTTAATTCATAAATTTCGGGCATATTATAGTATTTGAGCGTTGTAGCATCGCGTTTTAGTACCTGAATAGTGTAAAATCACGTAGTCTCCTTCCGCCGCTGAGCAGTGTGTCAGCAGTGCACAAGTAGCAGCATTACTGCATTTACTAGGCAATCTTGTATTTTAATAACCATTTAAATTTTGTCGATTTGTTTGTGCTCTCTGTAGATTAGTTCAGACGTTCTTTGCACAACAGTTTTTAGCATGGATAGGGACTGCAACTGCTGTGTTCGGATGCAGGCTAAGTTGGCATCCCTTCGCTCCCAGCTTCAGGCAGTGTTGGCTTCGGTCACACAGCTTGAGGCTGTTGCCAATGGGCATCACTGTGGGGGTCCGGATGGGGGTTTGTCGGGGATGGCCAGCTCGTCCCACACATCCCCTGATCGGACTACAACTGTGGTTTCCCGGGATACTGCTCACATTGAGGCTGACCCCTCACCCGTGGTAGAGTGGGAGGTCGTCTTGAGGTGTGTCAGGGGGCAGTTTCAGGCTCTGCGTCCGGCTGATACTGATCTTTGGCCAGACATGGTGCTTGTCCTGTTCCAGAGGTTGCCCCTCAGTCTGCAAGATCCGGGCGGTCGCAGAGGGTGGGCTTACTGGTAGTTGGGAGCTACAACGTCAGGCGCGTAATGGGGCCCATTAGGGATATGGCAGCAAGAGAGTGGAAGAAAACTAATGTGCACTCCATGTGCATACTGGGAGGAGTCATTCCTGATGTGGAAAGGGTCCTTCCGGATGCCATGAAGGGTACAGGGTGCACCCATCTGGAGGTGGTCACTCATGTCTGCACCAATGATGTGTGTCGCTATGGATCGGAGGAAATCCTCTCTGGCTTCTGGCGGCTATCTGATTTGGTGAAGACTGCCAGTCTCGCTAGCGGGATGAAAGCAGAGCTCACCATCTGCAGCATCGTCGACAGGACTGACTGTGGACCTTTGGTACAGAGCCTAGTGGAGGGTCTGAATCAGAGGCTGAGATGGTTCTGCGACCATGTGGGCTGCAGATTCCTCAACTTTCACCATAGGATGGTGGGGCTTTGGGTTCCGCTGGATAGGTCAGGAGTCCACTACACATAGCAGGCTGCTACACAGGTAGCAGGGGTTGTGTGGCGTGGACTGGGTGGTTTTTTAGGTTAGATGGCCTCGGGCAAGTACAGAAAGGGCAACAGCCTCAAAGGGTGCAGGGCAAAGTCAGGATGTGTGGGGACCAAGCAGCAATCGGTATTGTAAATGTAAACTGTTGAAGCTGCATCGGTAAAGTACCGGAACTTCAAGAGCTGATAGAAAGCACCAAAGCTGAAATCCTTATAGGTACAGAAAGCTGGCTACACTCAACAACCGATTTAGGTTAATAATTGGCTCCTTTTACTGACCTCCTGACTCAGCAGCATTAGTGGCAGAACAACTGAGAGAAAATCTGGAATACATTTCACATAAATTTTCTCAGCATGTTATAGTCTTAGGTGGAGATTTCAATTTACCAGATATAGACTGGAACACTCAGATGTTTAGGATGGGTGGTAGGGACAGAGCATCGAGTGACATTATACGGACTGCACTATCCGAAAATTACCTCGAGCAATTAAACAGAGAACTGACTCGTGGGGATAACATCTTGGACCTACTGATAACAAATAGACCTGAACTTTTCGACTCTGTAAGCACAGAACAGCGAATCAGTGATCATAAGGCCGTTGCAGCATCCCTGAATATGGAAGTAAATAGCAATATAAAAAAAGGGAGGGAAAATTTATCTGTTTAGCAAGAGTAATAGAAGGCAGATTTCAGACTACCTAACAGATCAAAACGATAATTTCTGTTCCGACACTGACAATGTTGAGTGTTTATGGAACAAGCTCAAGGCAATCGTAAAATGCATTTTAGACAGATACGTGCCGAGTAAAACTGTGAGGGATGGGAAAAACCCACCGTGGTTCAACAACAAAGTTAGGAAACTACTGCGAAAGCAAAGAGAGCTTCACTGCAAGTTTAAACGCAGCCAAAACCTCTCAGACAAACAGAAGCTAAACAATGTCAAAGTTAGCATAAGGAAGGCTATGTGTGAAGCGTTCAGTGAATTCAAAAGTAAAATTCTATGTACCGACTTGACAGAAAATGCTAGGAAGTTCTGGTCTTACGTTAAATGAGTAAGTGGCTCGAAACAGTGTATCCAGACACTCCGGGATGATGATGGCATTGAAACAGAGGATGACACACGTAAAACTGAAATACTAAACACCTTTTTCCAAAGCTGTTTCACAGAGGAAGACCGCACTGCAGTTCTTTCTCTAAATCCTCGCACAAACGAAAAAATGGCTGACATCGAAATAAGTGTCCAAGGAAAAGAAAAGCAACTAGAATCACTCAACAGAGGAAAGTCCACTGGACCTGACGGGATACCAATTTGATTCTATACAGAGTACGCGAAAGAACTTGCCCCCCTTCTAACAGCCGTGTACCGCAAGTCTCTAGAGGAACGGAGGGTTCCAAATGATTGGAAAAGAGCACAGGTAGTCCCAGTCTTCAAGAAGGATTGTCGAGGAGATGCGCAAAACTATAGACCTATATCTCTGATGTCGATCTGTTGTAGAATTTTAGAACATGTTTTTTGCTCGAGTATCGTGTTGTTTGTGGAAACCCAGACTCTACTATGTAGGAATCAACATGGATTCCGGAAACAGCGATCGTGTGAGACCCAACTTGCTTTATTTGTTCATGAGACCCAGAAAATATTAGATACAGGCTCCCAGGTAGATGCGATTTTTCTTGACTTCCGGAAGGCGTTCGATACAGTTCTGCACTGTCGCCTGATAAACAAAGTAAGAGCCTACGGAATATCAGACCAACTGTGTGGCTGGATTGAAGAGTTTTTAGCAAACAGAACACAGCATGTTGTTATCAATGGAGAGACATCTACAGACGTTAAAGTAACCTCTGGCGTGCCACAGGGGAGTGTTATGGGACCATTGCTTTTCACAATATATATAATTGACCTGGTAGATAGTGTCGGAAGTTCCATGCGGCTTTTTGCGGATGATGCTGTAGTATACAGAGAAGTTGCAGCATTAGAAAATTGTAGCGAAATGCAGGAAGATCTGCAGTGGATAGGCACTTGGTGCAGGGAGTGGCAACTGTCCCTTAACATAGACAAATGTAATGTATTGCGATTACATAGAAAGAAGGATCCTTTATTGTATGATTATATGATAGCGGAACAAACACTGGTAGCAATTACTTCTGTAAAATATCTGGGAGTATGCATGCGGAACGATTTGAAGTGGAATGATCATATAAAATTAATTGTTGGTAAGGCGGGTACCAGGTTGAGATTCATTGGGAGAGCGCTTAGAAAATGTAGTCCATCAACAAAGGAGGTGACTTACAAAACAGTTGTTTGACCTATACCTGAGTATTGCTCATCAGTGTGGGATCCATACCAGGTCAGGTTGACGGAGGAGATAGAGAAGATCCAAAGAAGAGCTGTGCATTTCGTCACAGGGTTATTTGGTAAGTGTGATAGCATTACGGAGATGTTTAGCAAACTCAAGTAGCAGACTCTGCAAGAAAGGCGCTGTTGCTTGCTGTCCAGGTTTCGAGAGGGTGCGTTTCTGGATGAGGTATCGAATATATTGCTTCCCCCTACTTATACATCCCGAGGAGATCACAAATGTAAAATTAGAGAGATTCGAGCGCGCACGGAGGCTTTCTCGCAGTCGTTCTTCCCGCGAACCATACGTGACTGGAACAGGAAATGGAGGTAATGACAGTGGCATGTAAAGTGCCCTCCACCCACACACTGTTGGGTGGCTTGCGGAGTATAAATGCAGATGTAGGAGGACATAAAATCAAGATGCTGTTTTCTTAAGGAGGGTCAGAGAAGAAGCTGAGTAGCAATTTGGTGTAGTTGTGTGACTAGAGCTTCCCCGTTGGGTAGACCATTCGCCAGCTGCAAGTCTTTTGATTTGACACTACTTCCGCAACTTGCACGTCGATGGGGATGATACGATAATGATTAGAACACAACACAACACCCAGTCCCTGAGCGGAGAAAATCTACGACCCAGCCAGCAATTGAACCTGGGCCCTTAGGATTGACATTCTGTTACGCTGACCACACAGCTACCAGGGGTGGACACCGTGTTGTAGTGGTGATGATACTAAACTGTTGCATGGAGGGTCAGGAGTTCAAAACTGACCAGGACTGTACAATTTTAATTTCTATATTCAGTTCGAGTACATTCTAGAAGTATTCACAAATGTCCAGAATCATTGTACTGGAATGTTCTGTAGCTGATTATACACTGTATGTGTTCTGACTGGAGGCAGTTCACTCTGCACTCTTGTATGTGCAAGTGCTGAATAAACTTTCATTAAGTGAAGTTATTTTTCATCATTCATCTACTTACACCTTCTTTTATGTGTCAATATTAATGACTCTGTGGATAATATCAGATATTGCTAATGTGCATAGTGTGTATGTATCTTATTTGAAGTATGTTCATTCCTCTTATTTTGCCTTGCATGTGTACCATTAAAAAACGCCATTTCTTGCTTTGACCTATGGTTATTAGTGCATACTTATGTTAGAAATACATGAATTGTTTCATATTGTAATAGTACATAGGTGGCAACTACTGCTTGTGCAAAGCAGAGATCTACATAAGTATTGATTTATTCTGTTGTGTATTCCCATTAAAGTATATAGTTAATTAACTCACTGGCATGCAGTCAATACAAGTAATATCATTTTTTCATTTATATAACCTTGTTTGAAGAAATTCACCAGGAAAGCTACGTATTTGCTCTTAGTGAGAACCAGAATATTAAAAAAACAGGACTTTTCCTAATGGGAATAATGTTTAGCGGTTTTTGCAACTAAAGGAGTGTTAGTGTGGTGCTTAGACTTTATTTTACCAGTGACTCTGAGGTCATTTACAACCATTGTTTTTTTTTTCAGTGGAGGAACCCACCAGTTAGTATCTAAATTCTATATTCTCATTATTAAATTTACCAGGAATTTTATGCAGTCCTTAATTTATTACACACTCACAAGTTTCAATTTTTGAAAACTTGTGACAGAACCTACAATTATCTTTTTTTATAAAATACTGTTCTGAAATTCAGGTTCTTAAAACATAATTTCTTATAATCAAAATTAATAGAGCCACAAGATTTTTTATATGAAACAGATGTGATGTTCTTTCTTGCTCCCTAGGTCCACTTCATAAATATTGGCACAAGTCCGTAGTCTTCGTCATTAAGTTATCATGCTTTCAACTGCTGCAAACCACAATATTCAAACAGTTACCAATACATACTAATCACAACTTCAGAATAAACTCAGCTTATCCTGGGTTTACTGTACACAGACAGACACACGAATGTATACACATGCATGTGCACCCACCCCCCCACCACCCACCCACCCACCCACACACACACACACACAGAACCTGACCCTATGCCCCTGTTGATCGCATCATGTTGGTCACCCTTTGTTGAAAGTGCTCTGTTTGCTTTTCTTTTGTCTAAACAATGTCTATCGAAAAGCATGACTGTGGAAGTTTAAGTCATTGACAGACTGAATATTTTCCTTGTTCATTGTGTTTGTCTGTTTTGTTTTCAGTGTCTGTTGGTGACAGTAACTCTAGAACTGTGTCAGGTAATCCTGGTCCATTGTATCTGAGAACAGATGATCCATATTTTGAAGGAAAGCTTTCAAGAATTATCGATGAAGTGGGGAGTGATACATGACTTTGATATTTCAAATGTGGAGGATGGTGATTTTATACACAGTGAGCAAGACTCAGAATCCAGCGCATCTGGCAAGAGTGAAAATTGTGAGGAAAGAGCTGAAGGAGAATCAGAAAGTGAAGAAGATGAGGAACGTTCTAAGAAATACTTCTTCCTCAAGAATTGAGATCTTCCATCAGTCAAATTCTAGGAGTTGAAAAAAGAAGAGGAAGACAAGCTGCTTGTGTTGCAAGTGCAAGGTCCCAAATTGTTTGGAATGCTCAAGTAAGATGTGTCCTCAGTGCGAGTATGGTGACGCAAAATGTGGCCACGTACAATAGTGGAGATTTTTTCTGTGTTATTCACTGCCAAGACTACTTATTAATTTTAACACTGATGGTACATGTTCAATATTAATCTGCAATAAACAAGTTTCAAGTAAGGAATTACACTTAAATATTTCAATATGTGTCCATCACAGTAAATTTGGATAAGAATTTTGAATGCAACATAAATAGGTTTTTTTTTCACACCACCAAAACAACGTTTTGTATGTGTTACCATTTATGTACAATTGAAGAATAAATATAGTTTTACATATTTACCCCCCCTCCCCCCTCTGCGACACCATGACCATAGTTGCATGTGAAGTACTCATGACTATGATTAAGGGTTAAAACATCTCATTTTAAAAGAGGGCTAATTTTAATGTTTAGTATTTTCTTATACTTTAGTTATTTGAGTAATTGTAACTTCTAGACTTTAAGCACCCTCATGACTATAGTACAATATAACTTAACACACGCACAGGCACATACACCCCCACTGCATAACGTCACACATTTTAACTTGGTGCTGAGCAGGGAATGCTGGGAGTGAAAGCTTACCATCAGCTTGTTGCACACTGGCTTTTGAGACAAACCCTGCATCCTTCTCCCAGAGCTGCTAGCTTACAGCTTATAAAAGAAACAAATGTGTAAGGAATTAATGCATTGCAGAATTGACATGAAAGCTGATAGTCAGTCACTGGAAATATCTGTTACAGATTCTTCCTTCAGTTTTGTAAATAATCAGTTTCTTCCTTCAGTTTTGTAAATAATGTTAATAATTGCAATATACAACAATGCACACAAATCAGCACCATATTTATAACAGCTATTATTGCTACAACACACAATACTGTTATGTCCACTAAGGTTGTCAATGTGTGTAAACATTCTGGAGTGGCACAAAGTGAGCTGATATTCACTGTTCAGTTAAAGTGTGTGATCTGCAAGCTACAGATGATGTAGTCACTCTTTCTCAGGAGGGGGAAGGCTTGTGCAAACCATCACCTGTTTAGGGAGATAGGAGTGTAGTTCTTTGACAATTTAAAATGGTTGTACAGTCTGTAACTTACATTTTTCACATGCCTGTCCAACCTGTATTTCAGGACCGAAGTAGCTCATCTCTTTTATGTATTGCTGATAGCCTATGCTTTTCCATATGACACATGTTGACACCCAATATGTTTTTGGGAACAGACTCATATATGTCCACAGAGATTTGGCCAGAAAAGTGAGTGACTGGAGCTCATAATCTCTCTGCATTCAGCTCTTGGATTGGTGGCACATTTTGCTTCTTCCTCCTACCCTTTTCCAGCTTTCTGAGCTTTGGTCCATCTCAACCAAACATTTCTTATTGCATCATACTCAGTTATGACTCAGTCTGGCTCAGCAGCCAGAGACAGTGGTCATATGTATGTGAGGTATGCAATGTGAATGTGCACATGTTTTTGACTTCAGAGGATGGCCTTTTCACTAGAAGCTAAAATGTATAGCAGTCTTTTTTATTGTGCCTGTCTGTGGCAACATTTCTATATGGTTAGTAGCAGTCTGTCATTTTCATATTGTTGCCAAACCCACATCGGACAGCTGAAAAAGTGAACTAATATGAAGCTAAAGAAAGGATTACAACTTTTTGGTCAGCATAGTATTTTATTATCCGCAGTAAGATGGGGTGCTAGCATATCTCACAAGGCATTTTTTTTACAGCAGTATGCAAAGGATGGCCATGACCTACCCTCAGTAAGTTAAATTCCATTCCTGTAAATCAACACAAATAAAGTCTAAAAATCTGTCCATTCTTTCAGAACTAATAAGTCATTCAGGGTGGAGGAAAGACTTGTAGGCCACTCAGACCCCACAACTAGAGGAAGCCATATTGTGACTAGATGAGAGAGAGAAAAATCAACTTCATCAAGGTAAGTACTGTCACCCTGGTAATTTTATACATTTCTCAAGTGAATTACACTTCTGGCACAAAGCATTACTTTTATATATTTTATTTTCAATGAGCTACCTCCATGCACAATAAACAGATGGAAAAGAAGATACACAGCATTAAACAGAGAAGACATGACTTTTTTTTTGTAAACATACTAACCTTTGTCATGTTAAGAGGAATTTCACCCAATTCTAATTCATGAGGTAATAATGAGATGGCAGGACGGCGTAGCATTTTCTCACATTTGAGAATACCAACTTGGTTACTTTCTGACACAATAGGCAGTTCAGCAGTGAGTAAATATTTTGGAGAAGGGGAGTACAATACCTCACAAAAAAGTGTACTTTCTGCAGGAACCATCCCTAAAAATTATATTCATAATCAGATTTCAGTTATTAAAATTACATCCTTACATATAACATTTTATTTACATTCACTGTTGAATTATTATACAATAACCTAAATTTCACTAGTTAACAAATTCACATTCTTTCCAAAAATTATGATGTCAATAAAATAAGTCTAATACACTGTGTCATGGCAGACATGTTGAGCATGACTGTATGCAGCTGTTATAATCTTCAAACACAGTAGCATGTAATACAGTAACAATGCTTTATGTGGAGGTATGTCTTGTTTCAGTCCCATAAGTCACTCACAACCTGGATAATAAACATAGCATTCAAAATTAAAAACAATTATTCAAGATATAGTTTGGGTGCTTTAACTTGAACAGTTTCAGACAGAGTTCCATGAAGATGAAATAGAGTGCTCTGTGTTAAACACTTGTGGTAAATTCCATCCCTTTGTTGTACGATGAAGAAACAGAAAATACCAACATGAGATATACTGTAGAACAAATTTAATTACAAATTGCAGGACATTCAAATGAAATACAAACATGAGAAAAACTGTGCAAAGACACAGGTGTAAAAAAATATAGATCAGAGAGTTAACAAGTCAAAACTCAGAGTTTTAGGAGAAATAGTCACCATAAAGATCCCCAGCCCCCATGGGTAGTGTGGGGCATGAGGAAGGAAAATAGGTAGTTGAAGGTGCTGTCTTGCATGGAAGTAGGGAGGTTCATCATCTGGATGGCGGTCCACCAGCTGCAGATGGAGAGAGATGACAATAGAGAGGATGCTGTCCCTCAACATTTTTTGCACTATGAGATAATGCTCAGTGTCTGTGGGGAACTCAAAGGAGTTCAATAGCTGTATGTGAGCTGTTGAGGCATTGTGCTGCATAAGCAGAAGGACAGCAAAAACGTAGGCAGTGCCGACTTGAATCGCAGTGACGAGGTCATTCAAGTTGATGTCTGTGACATTGATAGTAAACACTGTATGAGGTGGTGTAAAGTAGTTGAGAGGGGGTATCACACTGAAGGGCAAAACCATTGCACACTTCATACTTTGAGTCACATGGCAGGGCATAGTTGACTGTAGCCATTGTATCTCTGGGAACAGGCAGCTTTAGGCTATTTGTTAATTACCAGGCTGGCTTCACACTATTCACAGAGATCATTTGGTGTTTTCCATTTGGAAGTTTGTCCAGTGTGTTCTGTCCATGGTCAAGGACTTTGTGAGGGCTCAAGTATGGGGCTCGAGAGATGCAGGGACAGAGTCATCATGAAGCATAACATAATGTATTGGGTGAATTCTGTGTGAATGTATTCTTACAGTACTGCAGTGCAGAAGTACAGGTGTGAGAAATGTGTTCACATACTCAATCAACTAGAGCAGGGAGCTATCTTCATTTGGGAGGTGAGAGTGGTCAGTGAACTCAACAGGAAAGATGAGCAGTTTACCATAGATAATGCTGACAAGTGATGCTTATAGGTCCTCTCTGTGATTGGTTCATATTACCAAGAGTATCTACGGTAGCAACTGTGACGAGGAACCACTGTGGCACATAATGCTGCCTTAAGAGTCCAGTGCCAATGCTCCATGACATTGCTCTGAGGTTGATAGGTAGTAGTGTGGAATGTGTCAACAATGGACAGCTCATGAAGTTTGGTGAATAATGAGGATTTGTTCTGGTAGTCCTGATCAGTAATTATAGACAAGGGGCAACTGAAATAAGAAATCCAATGGCTGATGAAGTCATTGGTAACTGAATCAGCCATAATATAGGATTGAGTGGCAGGTTAGATGCATCTGGTGACTCGGTCAATGATTGAGAGTATGTATCAAAAGGCCTTGAAGGTAGGTAGCTGGCCAATTATGTCAATGTGTAATTCACACAGCCATCCTTAATGCATGCTAAATCACCCTAGAGGGAGTCATGTGTGTCATCTGATTTCATTCCTGTGGCATGAGGTACAGGCCCAGTAACAGTAGTGACAATCATTCTTAGTTCCCAGCCGGATGAATCATTCAGTAACCAGTTTCATAGTGGCCTTGATGCCTGGGTGAGTGAGATTGAGCAGGTATGTGAAGACTGCTCATTTGACAGTACCTGTTGAAGTGGTGAACTTGATGTGGCAGCTGAGCCATGTGGTAGGTATGGATCAAGAGCCAGTGGGCATTTAATGTCTTTTAGAATGTCTGTAAGCTCAAAGTTGTCAGTTTGCAGGTGGGGCAATTTATCCATGTCAATGATGGACATGGCAATTTTCACCCAGGACAGGCAGTACACAACAGCATAGTCAGAACCATGTACATAGTGTATGTCTGTAGAATGCTGGCTGATTCGGTCCATGGGCCACAGGTGTCAGGGAGGAATATCTTTGCCTGGATTGCAGACGGCACATGCAAGGGGCCAATTGTTAGTATGACCTTTGTCTGACACCTCATAGACTATAAGGAGTTTGTGATTTAATGTAGACCACTTGCTTTGGGTAGACAAAAGCTTTTTGGAGAAAACTCTGAGAGTATCAATGATATTTGCTAGTGTGCTGTTGGGAAACAGTGTATATCGATGTATCACTTGCATCAGCAGTGACTGAGATGTAGGCATCATGTACAGGGTGCGTCACTGTGATGGCATCAACGAGGGCAGAACTTTCCTCATGCCTGAGGTGTGTTTCTCAAAGAGTGCATCAGTAAACAATGCCTGGATGGAGGCAGCATAAGGAAGGCAACAACAGTAGAAATTTATAATGCCCAGGAACCTTCACAATTCATGGCAGTACATAGGTAAAGGGAAGTTATGAACACACTCAACACGATTGACTGTTGGTCAGATTCCCTCAGCCAACAAAGTATGTCTTAGGAAAGTTACACAGTTGCGAGTTAGTTATGGCTTCTTGTGGTTCATTCAAAAATAATATTATGTTGCATGTCCTGGACTTGAGCCAGATGCTGTTTGTGTGCCTCAGGGCTTCAGGAGAAGTCCAGAACATCAGCCAAAAAGGCATACTTAAATTGGAAGTTCAGCAATAAATAAACAGTAAACCACTACCAAGTCTGAGCCACATGACATGAAACAGTACTAAAAAAGTCCAAAACGGGTAATTAGTGGAATCATGAGGATGTCATTATTGAATATGAGAACGTGGTGGTAACCTTTGCAACATGAAGACTCATGCATCATTGAGCAGTTGGGCACTGTCCTGAATATGTGGGACTGGATAATTGTCTGCAATATTGTGAGAGTTCAGAACCCTGTAGTCCCTGCAAGGATGAAATAAACTGTCTTTCTATTGGATAAGGTGCATGCCAGAAGACCAATTGCTATATGAAGAACATAAAATGCCTGTATGATGTAGCTAAATGACAGCTGTTTTAGCATGGTACAGTTTTTTGTGATTAAGGAAATGAGTCTTGTGTCATATGTGTAGCCCCTCCATAATATTGATTCAGTGAGAAGTACCATTAGTAATCACAACTATACATGCATCACATGAACCTTTGAGAAGTGTCATTGTCAGTTTGTGAGGGCTGGTTGCACTAAGAGAAATCATTGGGGTGCATTGTGCCACTGACCTTAGAGTTCTGTGGAGGATGCAATACCATAGAGAGTGTGGGCTTAGCTGGATTCGTGTCAGAGCAAGATGATTGTGCAGTGGAGAACTGTTGTAGGGTCTGATGAGCTCATGCTACATTGATCAGCTCATGAAGTATAGGGTTGTGAGCTGGTAGAGTATCAGAAGTGGAGTGTTTGACCAGTGATGCATTGAGTTGATCCTTTGGAGTGGAGCACTCAAAGAGAGAGACAAGGAGGAGGTCCTTTGTGGGAAATAAAGGAGAAGAGCTGAATGAGCCCAGGATTAGGGAGCCATGAGGCACACTGGATGTCAGGTGATGAACTGAAGTGTTTAAGAAAGTCTATGCCACATACATGTTCATTTATATCTGTGATGTAAATGATCAGGGGAGATTTAGATCAGGAGTGAGGTGGATCTGAAGATCTGCTGCACCAAGGATGTCCATACTAGAGTTGTTGGCAGCACAAAAGGTTAGCTTGGTTGGGGCTGTGCAAGTGGGGGCCAATGCTCCAGGTATGTCTCTAGCCTCTCTGCCCATATCAATTAGAAATCTTAAGCCCTATGTGTGGTCCACCACATAAAGACAACCACTTGAAGGGCAAAGTGACAGAGGGGTACATGGGGTGTGGGTTACTCCATGCCACCTGCTCAACATCTGTTGGTTTCCAAGTGAAGGCCTGTGTGTGTGTTTGGAAGAGACTTCTGTGATGATCAGAAATAGTTGGGGGCTCAGTACAGGTAGTGCACGGAGAGTGCCACCAGGTGGCTGTGTGCCCTCCTAAGACACTGCACATGCTCTTTCATGGCTTCTGCCAGCCTGGTGAGTTGGAGGGGTGTGGCGAAGGAGGGGGGGGGGGGGGGGGGGGGGGTAGTTGTTTGTAGAACTAACTCTGTCATGCGACCATTAGGGTTGGTGAGAATGTGCCTATGTCAAAGGATGCTGTAGGCCTAATCTGCAAGGTGGCGCTAGGCCTCAAAAGAATCTGAAACATGGGAAAGTAGTTGTAGCTGCAATTTATATGGGAGTTTGCCCACCGAGATAATAGAGAAGCCAAGCATGAATTCCACACCAACCAGTGCCCAAGGCGGTGCCAGAATTCAAATGGAGTTTGCAGTCCCTAGCTTTCTTCATTTTCTATTTTTATTTTACATGTCTAGTTTTGGAGACCAACTTCAGTACCACAGCTTCTTGGTTATGGAACATGTCAGTTCATGAACTACAACAGATAATAAAATATTTATGAATCATGAAAAGACATCAAACTATAAGTTTATGCAAATGAAATCAACAATATGACACAGGAATCAGCTTTTCTCAAGGAACACTTCAACAAAATTGGAGTGACCCATGAGCAAACTCTTCAGTTTAGGTTAGAAAGCTTGTGGATTATTGATAAAATTTTCGAATTCTTGTCATAGTTTATTGAAAATGGATGCAGCAGAATACTGCACACCTTTCTGCATAGGTGTCAAGGAAATGCAATCCAAATGCAGATTGGATTTCTGCCTAGTATTAACTGAGTGAAAGTTGCTAATTCTTGTGAATAAGCTGTTATTGTTAACAAAAAGCAACAGTAGAGAATGTTTATATTGAGAGGCCAATGTCAGAATACCCAGACTAATGAACAGGGGTTGACAAGAGGGTCATAAACTTACACCACTTATTGCCCAAACCACCTGTTTCTGAGCCAAAAATAGCCTTTGAGAATGGAAAGAGTCACTCCAAAATACAATACAATATGTCATATGCAAATGAAAATAAGCACAGTAGACTACTTTTCATCTCAAACTATCACTTATTTCAGGTACTCTTCAAATATTAAAAATGTCAGCATTAAATCTTTGAACAAGATCTTGGACATGGACTTTCCAATACAGTTTACTGTCTACCTGAAACCTACAAATTTGAATTCTTCAGTCTCACTAATCTTACGCCAATTCTGTGAAATGACAATGCCATGTTTGGTTGAATTATGTGTTGTAAACTGTAAAAACTGAGTCTTACTGTGATTTAGTGTTTGTTTATTTTGTACGATCCACGATCTTATGTCTTAAAGTGCACTATTTGAAACAGTGCCAACAATGCACACAACATCCTTTGCTACTAAGCTAGTGTCATAAGCAAACAGAAATATTTTAGAGTCACCTGTAATACTACAAGGCACATCATTTATATAAATAGGGCATAGGAGTAGACCCAGCACTGAAGCCTGGGGCACCCCTAATTCAACCAGGCCCTCATATCATAACCATTCTCAATACTGTGGAGAATTACATTTTTCTGTCTGTTATAGTAAGAGGTGAACCATTGTGAGCTACTCCCCATATTCCATAATGGTCCTACTTCTGGATCAATATTTTGTGATTAACACAATCAACGTCTTAGTTAAATCAAAAAAAGATGGCTAGCATTCAAAATCTTTTGTTTAATCCAACTAGTATCTCACAGAGAAAATACAATATACCATTTTCAGTTGCTAAACCACTTCTCAAGCCAGGCTTGTGCATTTGATAGCAAATTATGTGAAATGAAATGATTAATTATCTTCACACCCATGGCATTTTCAATAACTTTAGCTAACACTGATGACATAGAAATAGACCTAAAATTGTCTACATTATCCCTTTATCACTATTTATACAGCAGCTTTACTACTGAGTACTTTAATCGTTCAGGAAACTTATCATTCCCAAAGGAAAAATTACAAATGTGGCTAAATAAAGGGTTAACATGTGTAGCACATTACTTAAGTATTCGGTTACATACCCCATCATATTCATGAGAGTCTTTAGTCTTCAGTGCTTTAGTTATTGAATCAATCTTCCCTTCGTCGGTATCACAGAGGAGTGTTTCAGATATCAGTGTCAGAAAGGCATTTTCCAAGCGAGCTACATGATTCCTTGTAGAAACCAATTTGTATTTAATTGACCAGCTATGTTCAGAAGGTGACTGTTAAATACTTTAAGTATGTCTGACTTATTGGTAACAGAAATATTTTTACCATGTACTGACTTTATATCCTTGACCTTGTGCTGCTGACCAGACACTTTCTTGACAACTGGCCATATGATTTTAATTTTATTCTGTGAATTAGCTATTATATTTGCATAGCACATATACTTTGCATTTCTAATAACATTTTAAGCTCCTTACACTATTGTTTGTGATGGGCTACTGTAAATTCATTGTGGCTACATCTAACATGATGTTATATATGTCATCTATGTTGTCAGCACTATAAACATCCTGCAACTCTTATTCCTTAACTATGTTTAAAACACTTTCTGTGGCTCTTGGTTTAGCTTTTCTACGCAGCTTATAATTAGACATAACATTTCTTTGGGTACAAAAGCCTTTTAGCGTTAAAATTTGTGCACCTTTGTCTGAAAGGCCAATCACTCTTTTACTAAAAAAATGCCTTTCTCATAACAATGAATAAAAATGTTTTCTATGGTTGTTGTACTGTTCCCCTGCACCCTAATTGGAAAAAATACAGTCTTCACCAGATCATATGAATTTAGGAGATTTATGAATATTCTTTCCCTTGCACAATTGCATACAACATTGATATTGAAGTCACCACATAAAACTAATTTTTGCTACTTCCAATAAAGTGAACCAAGAACCCTCTCTAGCTTGAGCAGAAATGCTCTGAAATCAGAGCTAGGGGAACTATGAAGAACAAGAATTAAACATTTAATTTCACTAAACTCAAATGCCCCTCCACAACATTCAAATACCTGTTCAGTGCAGTGCTCTGAGACATCTATGGACTCAAATGGAATACTGTTTTTACATACATGTTGACTCCTCAATTCTGCAAAAAACTCCTTGAAAAACAGTCAGTGTGACAAAGACCCAATAATCATACCTTTGTCAACAGAGTACTTGTGGTGATTGAGCAAGCAGAGAACTAGATCACTGATGAGGTCCATATGTTCATACAGATAGCTGACAAGGCAGACAAATCATGAGTTATCATTCACAATGCCATGGAGTCCAAAGAGGTCATCAGCCTAAGTGAACCAGGTCTGAGCATTGTCTTTAACCATTGAGCAGGTGCACCAATTTTCATAACACGAGTGGGCGCATGGCACACTTTGTACACATGTAGTCGAAAGCTCTGATTATGCTATGAAAGGAAACGTGTGAGCTAAATGACAGTTCAATTTTAGTTTAGTTAAACAACAACACAAGAAACTTGTATTACATCACTAATTTACTATTTAATCAAACAAATAAGAAACTTTCGTATAATTCTATTGCTGCAGCTGAAATATCAATTTATTCCAAGACTTTTTTAAGCACATGCTGAACTAAAATACTCTTTCATTGCAATATAAAAGGACAAAAGCTTTATATATTGAAGAAGTATCAGTTATCACATAATTCCTTCCATCTACAGAGTTTATTGAGTTCCAAATTTTTGGGAAATGCTTTAACCTTCTCACATATATGTACTGGTTTTACATGTTCTTTACACCTTACATGTGTTTCTTGCTCATCCACATGTCACACACTAACCTCTTTTCTTGGTGGTAGCCTCCTCAGTTCTTTCATAACATTGATTTTTGTAAGTCATGAGGAAAGTTGCAATATTGGCAGGAAGTGAAGGAATATGAGCTCTTTTCTCTGGTTGAGGCTTAATAAGAGACAGTGTTAAATGTTTCAAGAAAATTGTTCTCTTCTTTTTTGGATTTGCCTTATTTGTAGGAAAAATTATTTGAGCATTGATTCCTGCTATATCCATTAGAGCTTAGAATATAACAAATGGCCATCTTCTTGTCACCTTTATGACAGAATATGCACCTCCCGGTTGACTGACTGTGTCAATTCCTCCCTTTGTTATATTGTAATAGAAAACTATCTTTGGTTTATCAGTAACCTTGTCAATGGTTCAAAGATCATGTATAGTTGAAAGTAATATAGCTGCCTTGTTTTGTTTTGGCACATATGAAACCAGTGTCATATGATTCTGAAAACCAAATGAAGAAGAGTGGATAGCCCTGCATAACACAGGTAAAAATTTTTGTAGGATCTCTCGTGTTTTTTTTTTTTTTTTTTTTTTTTTTTTTAATGCACATTAGTTGCTTTTTCAAAAGGGATTTGGCTAAGGAATACCTAGTGCACCAATTATCCATTGCAACATTTCTTCTCATGCCTTCAGTGTGAGTAACAGGCCTTCCTACAATATCATGGGGAGAACTAGAAACATCATGTGGTCATTTGGGTTGTTTTCCACAATATGCTTCAATATTACTAGTGAAGATTGTATTAGCATTGGCTAAAACAAAAATCTTTATCCCATACCTCACTGGTGTGTTTGGGATATACTGAGCAAAACAACAGCGACCTTGGAAAGCTAGCAACTTTTCATCTACTGTCGCAAATTGTACTACACTTTAAGCATTCTTACAGTTCACCACAAAGGCATCCAATATTTGCCTTATTGCAGCAAGTTTGTCAGCTACTCTTCTTTCTTGCCTTGTACTCTTTTCATCAAAACACACACATCACAGAAGGAACAGAAATCTTCTGTAGCTCATCACAGCTCTCATAATCTCCATACCAGTGCCATCTACTGCCCACAGATCAATGAATGGTGTGGTTTGCTTTCTGGTTCTTGATGAGAGACAGCAATCCCAACAATGCCATTATTTCACTCCCTGTAGTTTCTTTGACATCCTCTTCTCTGGAATGTTGTAAACATTCTTTCTTTGATGGAATGTAAATGTTCATGTATTTTACAATTTCATCAATCATTTCCAGGCTAAGTATTGTCCATGTGGGCTCTGTTTCACTTGTGATCCATCTGGCAACATGTGAAGGTACAGGGACTATTTTTACAATATTCTTTCTTTTTGTTTTTCAAGTCACATTAGGACAAATTTTATTCCATTTACACATTTTGTCCTTTCCAATAAAAATACCACCAATGGAGAGTGGCTCTTTACAGTCATAGTCTGAATCATGGACTTGATCAGAATCTGAATCATTGTCACTTCATGTGATAAATTCCTCCTCTTCTTATGAGCCATAATTAATTTTGCTGTCTGGTCCAGAGTTGAACTCTGGATCATTGTTGAGTAACCAATCAAGCTCATTGTCAGTCAGCTTCGGTCTCACCCTGCACAGTGATATACCAACTTGTTACATGTTATCTTTTGATTCAGTTAAAAAGGAACAAAATAATAGTGAAGGAAAAATTACCTAGATGACCAGGTGCATGGCATACTTTGTACAATCACAGTTTATTTTAAATTATTGTAGCTCAAATGAACCTATGACAACACAACTTCTCACTGTGCTAGCTGAAATAATAATGCAGTAACAGGTAGAGGCTTGCTTTGTAAAACAACTATGGAACTGTGCACAACAATGTTATTTGTCGTTGGCGCACTTTATACGTGGCATGCCCCCTTGAGGGTTAAGTGGGAGGGGTGGGGGGGAGCAGTTTGGGAAACCTGCCAATCATAACATGCTATGTAGTTGAAAGCTGAGTCATAAAGAGTGACAAGGCACTGTGAGCAGCGAAATTTTCACTGGGTGACAGATGGTGTCACAGAGCAGACTTCTCAAGGCTGTTGTGGGTAGGTCAAACTGGTGACACACATGGTAGATCACATGACAGACATGAGAGGGTGGTTGACTGATGCAACAGGGATGTCTATGGTCATCATATGCAGCAGTGGTGTGCTTTCACATGCAATGTGAACACAAAGTGAAGTGTTGCCCGAGATCCCAATTAGGTAGGGGGGAAGGGGGGGAGGGGGGAAGGGGGAGAGATTTCATAATGTGTATGGCACGGATCTGTGTTAGCCCACTGTGGATGTTATCTAGGTCTCTAAGGCGAAATTATATAATGTTATGTGCACTATATGCTTGTTGTTGTTGTTGTTGTTGTTGTTGTTGTGGTCTTCAGTCCTGAGACTGGTTTGATGCGGCTTTCCATGCTACTCTATCCTGTGCAAGCTTCTACATCCCCCAGTACCTGCTACAACCTACATCCTTCTGAATGTGCTTAGTGTATTCATCTCTTGGTCTCCCTCTATGATTTTTACCCTCCACCCTGCCCTCCAATACTAAATTTGTGATCCCTTGATGCCTCAGAACATGTCCAACCAACTGATCCCTTCTTCTAGTCAACTTGTGCCCCAAACTCCTCTTCTCCCCAATCCTATCCAATTTCTCCTCATTAGTTATGTGATCTACCCATCTAATCTTCAGCATTCTTCTGTAGCCCCACTTTTCGAAAGCTTCTATTCTCTTCTTGTCCAAACTATTTATCATCCATGTTTCACTTCCATACATGGCTACACTCCATACAAATACTTTCAGAAACGACTTCCTGACACTTAAATCTATACTCGATGTTAACAAATTTCTCTTCTTCACAAATGCTTTCCTTGCCATTGCCAGTCTACATTTTATATCATCTCTACTTTGACCATCTTCGGTTATTTTGCTCCTCAATTACCAAAACTCCTTTACTACTTTAAGTGTCTCATTTCCTAATCTAACTCCCTCAGCATCACCCAACTGAATTTGACTACATTCCATTATCCTCATTTTGCTTTTGTTGATGTTCATCTTATATCCTCCTTTAAAGACACTGTCCATTCTGTTCAACTGCTCTTCCAAGTCCTTTGCTGTCTCTGACACAATTACAATGTCATCGGCGAAGCTCAATGTTTTTATTTCTTCTCCATGGATTTTAATACCCACTCAGAATTTTTCTTTTGTTTCCTTCACTGCTTGCTCAATATAGAGATTGAATAACATCGAGGAGAGCCTACAACCCTGTCTCACTCCCTTCCCAACCATTGCTTCCCTTTGATGTCCCTCGACTCTTATAACTGGTCCCTGTACAAATTGTAAATAGCCTTTCACTCCATGTATTTTACCCCTGCCACCTTTAGAATTTGAAAGAGAGTATTCCAGTCAACATTGTCAAAAGCTTTCTCTAAGTCTACAAATGCTAGGAACATAGGTTTGCCTTTCTTTACTCTAGCTTCTAAGATAAGTCATAGAGTCAGTATTGCCTCACGTGTTCCAATATTTTTACGGAATCCAAACTGATCTTCCCCGAGGTCAGCTTCTTCTAGTTTTTCCATTTGTCTGTAAAGAATTCACGTTAGTATTTTACAGCTGTGACTTATTAAACTGATAGTTCGCTAATTTACACATCTGCCAACACCAGCTTTCTTTGTGATTGGAATCATTATATTCTTCTTGAAGTCTGAGGGTATTTCACCTGTCTCATACATCTTGCTCACCAGATGGTAGAGTTTTGTCATGACTGGCTCTCCCAAGGCCGTCAGTAGTTCTAATGGAATGTTGTCTAATCCCGGGGCCTTGTTTCGACTCAGGTCTTTCAGTGCTCTGTCAAACTCTTCACGCAGTATCATATCTGCCATTTCATCTTCATCTACATCCTCTTCCATTTCCATAATATTTTCCTCAAGTACATCACCCTTGTATAGACCCTCTATATACTCCTTCCACCTTTCTGCTTTCCCTTCTTTGCTTAGAACTGGGTTTCCATCTGAGTTCTTGATATTCATACAAGTGGTTCTCTTTTCCCCAAAGGTATCTTTAATTTTCCTGTAGGCAGTATCTATCTTACACCTAGTGAGATAAGCCTCTACATCCTTACATTTGTCCTCCAGCCATCTCTGTTTAGCCATTTTGCACTTCCTGTCGATCTCATTTTTGAGACGTTTGTATTCCTCTTTGCCTGTTTCATTTACTGCATTTTTATATTTTCTCCTTTCATCAATTAAATTCAATATTTCTTCTGTTACCCAAGGATTTCTACTAGCCCTCATCTTTTTACTACTTGATCCTCTGCTGCCTTCACTACTTCATGCCTCAGAGATACCCATTCTTCTTCTACTGTATTTCTTTCCCCCATTCTTGTCAATTGTTCCCTTATGCTCTCCCTGAAACTCTGTACAACCTCTGGTTTAGTCAGTTTATCCAGTTCCCATCTCCTTAAATTACCACCTTTTTGTAGTTTCTTCACTTAATTAATCTACAGTAATATCCAATAGATTGTGGTCCACATCTGCCTCTGGAAATCTCTTACAATGTAAAACCTGGTTCCTAAATCTCTGTCTTACCATTATATTATCTATCTGAAACCTGTCAGCATCTCCAGGCATCTTCCATGTACACAACCATGTTTTATGATTCGTGAACCAAGTGTTAGCTATGATTAAGTGGTGCTCTCTGCAAAATTCTACCAGGCGGCTTCCTCTTTCATTTCTTACCCCCAATCCATATTCACCTACTACATATCCTTCTCTCCCTCATCCTACTGACGAATTCCAGTTACCCATGACTATTAAATTTTCGTCTCCCTTCACTATCTGAATAATTTCTTTTATTTCACCATACATTTCTTCAATGTCTTCATCATCTGCAGAGCTTGTTGGCATTTAAACTTGTACTACTGTGGTAGACGTGGGCTTCATATCTATCTTGGCCACAATAATGCGTTCACTATGCTGTTTGTAGTAGCTTACCTGTATTCCTACTTTCCTATTCATAATTAAACCTGATGTGTTGGTGAATGTGCCAACACCTTGTAGATAGAGGAGGCTGAAATGCACGCTATCTAACGCAGACGGGCGTGAATTCTGGAACAGGATAAGTAGTGAATTCTAATAAGAAAAGTATGCAGCTCCTCTAATACTTAACTTTTATTTATCCTTGTTGTGAATACAGCATTCTCGATGAGACATTTCATTTCATACGATAACTATCAAACTATGTAAGGCTAATGGCGCCTTGCTAAGTCGTAGCCATTAACTTAGCTGAAGGCTATTCTGTCTCTCGGCAAATGAGAGCAAAGGCTTCGTCCGTATAGGCGCTAGCAACGTCGTCGTACAACTGGGCGAGTTCTCGTACGTCTCTCGAGACCTGCCGTGTGGTGGCGCTCGGTCTGCGATCACACAGTGGCGACACGCGGGCCCGACATGTACTAATGGACCGCGGCCGATTTAAGCTACCACCTAGCAAGTGTGGTGTCTGGCAGTGACACCACAAAACCTACTCCTGCATTACTCCTATTTGAGTTTGTATTTATAACCCTGTATTCACCTGACCAGAAGTCTTGTTCCTCCTGCCACCGAACTTCACTAATTCCCACTATATCTAACTTTAACCTATCCATTTCCCTTTTTAAATTTTCTAACCTACCTGCCCGATTAAGGGATCTGACATTCCGTGCTCCAGTTTTCTTTCTCCTGATAACGACATCCTCTTGAGTAGTCCCTGCCCGGAGATCCAAATGGGGGACTATTTTACCTCCGGAACATTTTACCCAAGAGGACGCCATCATCATTTAACCATACAGTAAAGCTGCATGCCCTTGGGATAAATTACGGCTGTAGTTTTCCCTTGCTTTCAGTCATTTGCAGTACCAGCACAGCAAAGCCGATTTGGTTAGTGTTACAAGGCCAGATCAGTCAATCATCCAGACTGTTGCCCCTGCAACTATTGAAAAGGCTGCTGCCCCTCTTCAGAAACCACATGTTTGTCTGGACTCTCAAGAAGATGATTAGCACACCAAATAGGAGAATGTACCATACCATGAGTGGCATGTGGAGTGCAGTATTTCAGAGCTCAGTGGCCACTGAGCATCGATGCCAATGTAAGTAGTGTGCTATTTCCACATTGGGTGGTAATATCAGATCTGAAACACGTGCATTCATCAGTCTGTAGAACTTGTGGAGTACTAAGATTGATGTGAGCTTGCACAAATGCTGAAGACAAAGCACTTGGTTCATACCACTGTAAACGCAAATAGAAGGAATTGTTCCTGCTCCACTTCACAGTCATATGGGGTCTGTGGTACAGCATAGATTTGCAGTTTGAAGGGGAGACATGATGAGACAACACAAAGTTCAGTGTCCTGTATGATGAAGGAGTCATAGTTCATAATATTCACACAATGCAGTCACCAGAACAATTTGCACAGAAGCAAAAACAAGTCCAGTTTCATTAGCATGCTAAGTTCCACCCTTTTGTCATATGGTTAAAGAATATAAATCACCAACAAGCAGTATGCTTCAGAACAACTTTAATTACAAACTGTGGGACATTCACATGAAGAACAAACATGAGAAAAACTGTGCAAATACAAAGGAGTCAAAGAACAAGGACTAAAGAGTCTGCAAGTCAATACGCAGACACATTATTTCTTGTGGTCAATAGTTGCCACACACTGATTCACAAAGAGAGAGGAGCAGATTGATTAAATTCTGCCTTCTCTCTGCAATGCTGACAATAGGAAGAATAATACCACAGTTAAATGGCTGATAAAATCAAACTTTGATTGCCTTATAAATAAATTGATATGACAGTGCATACAGTGTGTTCTGTTATTTCAAAAATATATTCATTAAGCTTGAGTCTGCAGCTGTAGCAAATTGTCTGAATGATTCAATACTGAAACTTCCTGGCAGATTAAAACTGTGTGCCAGACCGAGACTTGAACTCAGGACCTTTGCCTTTCACGGGCAAGTGCTCTACCATTCTTGAGACATCCCCCAGGCTGTGGCTAAGCCATGTCTCCACAATATCCTTTCTTTCAGTAGTGCTAGTTCTGCAAGGTTCACAGGAGAGGTTTGTAAAGTTTGGAAGGTAGGAGACGAGGTACTGGCAGAAGTGAAGCTGTGAGGATGGGGCGTGAGTCATGCTTGGGTAGCTCAGTTGGTAGAGCACTTCCCCGTGAAAGGCAAAGGTCCTGAGTTTGAGTCTCAAGTCTGGCACACAGTTTTAATCTGCCAGGAAGTTTCTTATCAGCACACACTCTGCTGCAGAGTGGAATTCTCATTCTGATTCAATACTGCTTGCAGCTTGCCTCTGTTAATTTTATTATAATTGTGTACTGTTGTGCTATTTCTGTGGTAGACCATTTTCAAGTATTCATAACAGGAAGCAACATATTTTCAAAACATAAATAATTGCTTAAAAAAAAGAAACAATGTAACAAGTCAGATGATACAATGTGTAAGATATTACAAGTTACTGTTCAAAAATTTATCTTTGTTCCACATGGATATACATTTCTAGCTCTTTCACAATGTCTGTAAGTTTACCATCGTATACCTTGTGCAAAATCTGCAACAATTCACTAAAGCCAAGTATATTGTGCTTGGAACACTTTAAATGTAGAGCAAATGTGGAGGGGTAACTGCCACATATGATCATACATTCTTGAAACTGGATCCTGACCTCCTTTCTCATGTGACCAATATAGAAAACTAATATAGAACTTCGAACAATATCCACAATTAATTTTATACATCCATAACTGTAAGGAACATAATAACTGTGTGGCTTGTAACCCAATAGGGGTTGTAAACTATTATTGTTGCCATATGCTGGTGACAATTTTGAATTTTTAAAGCAGTAAGCTATTTTGTGAAAACAGTTTGTAAATATGGGAGTCAAGGACTTTATTTTATTTATGTTTGCATGTATCCTTGGTTATCATTATTTATTCTTTGGGATGGAGGCATCTTTTATTGGTATTATTTTTTATTATTTAAAGTGTTGATCATAAGCTGTGGTGAGTATTTTGTCAAGTAGCTATATGAGTATTTATTTTACATGATTAGTAAATTACACTCATAGTCCATTTTATTTAATCTATCCTATCACATTTAAGTCTCCATGAAGGCAGTTTATAGACATAGGCAATTTATGACATCTGTACGCATCTCTTTGTATGTCAAGTACACCAATTCTGTATGTGTGCTGAATAGTTCAGCATGAGCTCTTTCTAACAGCATTTTTCTTATTCATGCCTACATTAATTATTGTGCTGTCATAAAATGTGAGTGAAGTATGACATACATGAAAACACAAATAATTTTAAATGTGTGATGTGCACCCATATGAATGATGCCAGGGACTGTTTTTTTGATGAGGACAATATTTACCCTCACAAGCACAACAACAGTGGAAACCATTCAGTATAGTATAACATGTGTAGACACTACTATGACATGAGCTATTACTGTATTTCTGTATACTAGATTGTCATTAATCATAGCACATTTTACTATCTGATTTGTTACTGTTAGTTGTTATAGCCAATCGATAATGCACTAAGTTCCTGTTGCTTCCAATTACCTGGGTCCAAGGAAATTGTAAAAGATCAAAATTGTACAATAATACATAAATAATAAAAAAAATGTAGCTGCAAGCAGTGTCAAATTATTCAAAAATATTATTTTATATATAAGTAATGTTTCAAATTTTGGATAAATAAGTTGAAAGGGAAATATGTAAGAAAATGACAATGTGAAATCAGTAAACCTACTTATCTATATGACTGAAAATACAAATTAAACATTGATGTACCTTTGCATTAATGATAAACACACTGTGTAACAAAACAAAAATGAGCCATTTGTCTCTTCTTATGTTTACTGCCCACTGATTTGCAAGACTTTTAATTTTCATATAAAGAAAGACAATGTGACACTAATCCATTTGCATACTGAAAGTAGTTGTGTCCTTAACAATGAACAATGTTTCATTAAGTACAACTAAATGTGCAATTCAGTTAGGAATAGCAATGATATTAAACATTCGGTACCACTGAGTAGTAAACTAAATAGTATTGATTGTGTCTCCATTGTGTGTTGTGTGCACCACAACCAAATAGTGGATAGAATGGGAAGGAAAAAATAGTATTGATTGGCGTCTCCATGGTGTGTTGTGTGCACCACAACCAAATAGTGGGTAGAATTGGAAGGAAAATCAGCATTGGCTGTATTTTGTTGTTTTATTGTCAGCAAAATCGATTTTCGGTCACTTAGTGACCATCCTCAGTGCTGTAATATATAATTAAAGTTGGTAGGCACTGGTGTCAAGCTATAACCGCAAGCTTAGAGCGATCACGTAAACTGAGCTCAGTTTATGTGATCGCTCTAAGCTTGTGGTTATAGCTTGACACCAGTGCCTACCAATTTTAATTGTATATTACAGCACTGAGGATGGTCACCAAGTGACCGAAAATCGATTTTGCTGACAATAAAACAACAAAATATGGCCAATGCTGATTTTCTTTCCAATTCTAAACTAAATAGTATAGTATTATTTTGCTTCCAGTTTACGGATGATGAAGATAAATAAAGTAATAAGAAGTTATCAGTTTGAACATTACTGTCAACTATATGTCCAAGAAACCTCCAGAAAAGCAAAAGGATTAAATTAAGTGTTAATATGAAAACAGGGGGAGAATAGAAAGATGGCGGACAGTGCAGTGTATCGTAATGAGAACGCTCTTATGATGATCGGAAAAGTGGCAGAAGAAGGAGGATATATGAAGAAGGAAATGAAGAACAACTTACTAGAGGCGGTGAGTGAAATAAGAAAATGTTTAGAATCTTTGAGAAACGAAAGAAAAGCAAATAAGGTGGAGAATAGGAATCCTACAAGAGAGGTTAGGAACATCCAACAAGAGATGAGCGCGGGAGAAGACAGCTGCACTGGTGGACAACTAGCGACATCTATTGGAGAAATTCAGGAAACAGCACATACCGTACAGTGGCCTGCTGGGCACGTAGCGACATCTATTGGCGAACCACAGGAAACAGCACATAGCGGACAGTGGACTGCTAGTCACCTAGAGACATCTATTGGCGAAACGCAGGAAACAGCACATAGCAGACAGAGACAGACGGAAGAGACACCTACGGGATCTGAGAAGAACTTCAACGGAGACATCGGTGTGGGTAGCTTTCTGGAAAAAGCAAAAAAAGACGGAAATAAGACAGAAATGGGAGAACTGAGGCATAAAGTGGAGGAGATAACTGATTTCCTAAAAAACCAACTAGGGATATTAATACAAGAGCAAATAAAGAAAACTCTAGAAAAGGAAAGCCATCTAGACGCAGAGAAAACCAAAACTGATGGAAACAACATACAAACTAAATACAACAACAAAGTTAAACCAGAGGGAATGACAATATACAGAAATCCTCTGCTCCAGCAACAAAATCAGTTACAAGTCCAAATCAATGCACATGAGCAACATAATAAAACCCGAAATCAGGTTAATGAACTAGAGGAACCAACTTGGAGTACTGTGGCAGGGAGGAGCTGGTACAGAAGAAACAAGAGTAATTATAAAACCATAATGGGTATCAAAAAAGACGAAGAAATGCAAGCAGCAGAAATGACAGCATGGCTATACATCGGTAACTTAAAGAGAACCACCACAACTGCTACAGTAGTGAAATACCTTAACAAGAATGGAATACTGGGACAACTAGAATGTGAAGAACTGCGCACACTGGGTGACAAAAAAGCTTTCAAAGTAGGCATTCCGTTTGAAAATCTACAAATTACACAAGAACCAGAATTCTGGCCAGAAAACATAAAAGTACGTCGATTTCATTTCCCAAGACGATCAATGGAAGAGGGAGCAGAGCTCAACTAAACTAAGAAGAAAACCAGAAGAGCAAGAAATAAAAGCAGTCTTGTGGAATACAGAGGGAGTAAAAAGTGCTCTTAACCTAGCACCAACAGACATTCTGCAAAACTCGGACCTTGCAATTCTAACAGAAACCTTCCTGATAGACAGCTGGCAACATAAAGATTTCTATAATTATCACCTAATGGCAGAGAAGGGAGAAAGAGGACGACCCATGGGAGGAATATCTATCCTACTGAAACCCTGGATGGCGCCCACCAAAAAAATCATAAAACAAGAAAATAATATGCTAATAGAAGCGGCAAACATAAATATAATTGCAGCCTATTTTAAACCGCACACAAATGTTGTAGAAATAATTGACGAAATAGTCACACTCATCAAACAATGCGACAGCAAACCCACCATTATTGCAGGCGATCTCAACTGCAGAATAGACACAGAAAACTATAAAACAAAACTAGTCGTTGAAACCCTAGAAGAAGATGGTTTCACCCTACTTAATGATAGACAGATACCTAAATACATATGCCACAATGGGAAGAGCACCATTGATATCGCATTGACAAGAGGAGACATAGAAGGAAGTATTCAACCAATATGGCATGACTCCATTACTCCTATATGAAAGCACATTCCAATGAAGATAAAAATAAATATCGTCACGGCACCGCCAGCAAGAAAGACCCACCAAATCACACAAAGAAAAATTGATATAGAAAAATTAACAAACGAGCAAGAACAATTAACAGAAATAGAAACTTTCAAAGAGGAAGGAGACCTCGAAAAAGCAACAGACCAAATAGAAGACGTCCTAAAAAATTCAGTGATACAAACAACCCCCAAAACAAGGATGGCCAAAAGATGGTTCGATGCTGAATGCTACCGCAAAAGGAACACTGTTCTAAGAATCCTCCATAGACTAAGAAACCAGCATGACGAGTAAACATACAAACTATAGGCAGAAGAGAGGAGAATCTACAAAAAACTAATAGAAGAAAAAAGAATACATAGAAAGTGAGGCAAAAAGAGAAGCGGATGAAGCAGAGAAAGACCCATACATAGCAGCAAGACCAAGAAAAATGGCTCATACACCAAATATATACCTGAAGGAATGGGAAGACCACTTCAGTAAGATACTGAACAAACGAGGACTCAAAACACCCCCAAAGAAAGAGAAACAACATCAAACTAAGGAAAAAGACAATACATGGGATCCCCTAAATGAAGATGATGTGAAAGAAGTAATAAAAGCACTGAAGAATAAGAAAGCAGCAGGACCTGATAATATATATAATGAACATATAAAAGATGCAAAAGAGGCCCTCCAACACATATGGACCAAACTGTTTAACAAATGCCTGGAACTTGGAAGAATTCTGACACAATGGAGACACTCGACAATAAAAGTTCTCTACAAAGGTAGAGGAGACCCAATGGACCCAAACAAGTACAGAGGCATAGCCCTGGAAAATACTCAGTTCAAGATGTTTTCAAAAATAATAACACAAAAAATCCAAGCCTCTGTGGACAGTCATCTCCCAGAACGACAAATGGGTTTCAGATCTGGAAGATCAACATTTACGGCAGTCAGGCTTCTTCTAAACAACATCGATGATGCACTACAAAAGAAACAAATGTTCTACACAGTGTTCATAGACTTTAACAAAGCCTTTGACCCATTGGAAAGAGAGCTCATAGTCCGAAAACTGGAAAACACAATGGGAGAAGATAGCATATGGGCAAGAATAATCAAATCAATCCTCGAATACAACTTAATTACAATATCAGACAACCTCTCTTTTTCGAACCCCATTCTGCAATCGAACGGAGTCTTACAGGGTGACCCAATGAGCCCTTTGCTGTACATTCTTGCCACTGAAGAAGTACTCCGAATTGGAGAAAATGAAGAAGATGTGTATGTATATGCATACGCTGATGACATAGGCATAGGTTCAACAGATATACAGAAGCTGCAGAGAATCATTGAGAAAATAGACAGATGGTGCAGTGAACACAAACTACACAAACATAACAAAGACAGAAATGGTAATTTTCAGAAAAGGAGGCAAAACACCCAAGAATGCGGAAATCAGTATCAGAGGACAAAAAATAAAAATCTCATCAGACTTTAAATACCTAGGAGTGACATTGCAACCAACAGCCAAATGCTTCACAAAACATACAACAGAACGTGCAGCCCAAGCAATAATAGCAATACAGGACATCAAAAACATCCGCCTACTCAGTCTAGAAACAGCCATGAAATTATTCAACACAAAAATCTTGCCAATCCTGGCCTATGGGATGGAGGTTATATGGGACCACCTGACAGAAAAAAATCTAGAAACACTAGAAAAGGTAAAATCGACCTATCTAAAAAGAGCACTAGGTCTCTCAAAGACAACAAGATCTAGACAAGTGTACCTGCTAATGAGAGAGACATTCCTAATTGAAGACATCAGACTTCGATATATGATGCCACACACCAGGGCTTCCAGAAAGCAACTGAAGATCATGGAGGACAAACGAGAAAAAATATGGCCGGAGTTTTATGGCACCGAAGCAATGACGAACCGCTCATGGACAGCACCAAACTTCAAACAGCGACATGTCGTAACTAGACTTACTATTCACGGCTTTCATCATCTAATCTGCAAGAACAAAACATATCATGACCCAACCGCAACATGTGTATGTGAACTGTGTAACGAAGCCTGTGAACGATATTACATACAACTGTGCAGTAAAAGAGTGAAATCGATAAATGAATATGCAAAAATGTAAAATGTAAATGTAAAATATTAAGCAAAGTAATTGTATATGGCTATTTGGCTGCAATTTTATTAAATAAAAATATGAAAACAGGTCTTTAATTAGCTAAAGAAAGAGATTTTAATTAATATACATGTACATTATTACTTTTGGACAATCACACACACACACGCACACACACACACACACACACATGTACACAGAGATTGAAAGAGGGAGAGAGAGTTTCTTCACTTAAAAAAAGAAATAAAATCATTAAAAATAAAAACTGAAAAGGACAGGGAAGGCAGAAACATTCTCATTCACCTGGCACTGTCAAATAAATCAATCCAAAAATCATAAATACATTGCATGGAGTGCTAGCAGTGAATGCAAAACAAACATCCTCTACAGTACTTTCAAACTTCACAAACTTGCCTTCTTGGGGCCTTACAGAAAAAGCCCCATCTTCAGCTTGTTTCCAAACGTAACACACAGGAACTTTAAGATCATTATGAAGACCAACTGAACAATTATTTCTCACAAATGCTTCTTCAACATGCTGTATTGAAAAAACTATTGAATCACTACGTAATTTAATTGTCTTGGGTAAGACTTGAGCAATAACAGGCACAAGTGACTTATGTTGCTCATTGACAAGATATTCAATAGTCCTGTAAACAGAAGTATTTTTCCATCTTAAGTATATGACACAACAAAGCAGATCTTCATTACAGTAGAATCTACCATAGCAAAAATGTTGCCAATATAGAAATAAATGTTCTATAGACATTCATACATTCATATTGTAACATAACAGACACCCATAATAGTACAGAATAAATCTTTCTACTGAACAACATGATGCATAATGAATTTTTATTACACAGCTGTACGTTTATGGTGATGGCTTAACTTTCAGCTTACAGTAATATTTGTGTAATGATAGTTAAAATAATACATAATTTGCAAAGTGAGATACTTTAATAAAATTTTTGTTGAAGTTCAGTGAAATTACACATCATTATTCAATGAAATTACACATCATTATGGATTATTCAAAATGTAAACTGTCACCTAATTGCTAGTATTCTCTGTTACTTTCTAATGGTTTCGGTGATGAGAGGAGCAGTGCAAAACTGGATTGCGAACTTCACACTTCTCCTACTATAGTTGACTTACTTGAAATGTTTAGCCAATCCTCTTCTCTGGATATGCAGCTGCATTGATCTCCACAACTTTTTCTCTGAAGAAATAATGCTGGTTAGAGGAACCAAAGAAATACTATCCCTCTCACTTGAAATAACTCAGTACTCTCATACATTCAGTTCATCTCAGGTATATTTCTGTCTCAACAAGTCTCACATAAGTATACAAATTCTTGCAAGTTAAGTAAAACAATAACTGTTAGATATTATTAAATATAATTATAATGTTCTGGTTTTTATAACCCTCAGTAATTCAAAAACAGGTCCTGCTTCTAGCAAGTCAAACACCAAGATAAAGTAAGTGTCTCTAGAAAAATCATGTCTCAATTGTCTAAAGAATTACAATTATTTGACCACCAAGGAATAGTACATAGTTATCCTTTGCACCCTCCATATAGGTTCTATGGCATGAGTGGCAAACACTTGTTGGCGTCACTCATCTGATGCAGCTCCCGCCCTTCAAGGACCAATGTCCATTCTTGTGTTGCGCAGTAAATAGGCTCTCTCTCTCTCTCTCTCTCACACTTATTTTTATAACATCACATGTTTGAGGTGGCAGAAGGTCGAGTGGTTCCAGAATTTACGTGGAGATTCTTGAATCACTATATAACCCCCTCCTTAGATCGAACATGTGATATTTTATACATAATTACCATGTATACTAATATCACATAGGATAATGCTTCATTTTTCAACAATACATATTTTTCTATTAATAATCATAAATACTCTTGTTCTTATTGCTTGGTCATTCCTTTTTTCCATTCTACCACAGTTATAAAACGTGAACCTTTCAATCCATGTTGGAGTTAGCTTCTTCAATATCTAAAAACTGAGAGGATCAAAATTTTTATTTTCTGCTCTTTTTCCAATTGTAAATTCCAGGTGTTATGAACCCTTGAATATTTCATCCTTTATGCTAATTCTCTGTACTACCTCTTTAGTACATAATGGCCTCATTACTTATAGTAACCGAGCGAGGTGGCACAGTGGTTAGCACACTGGACTCGCATTCGGAAGGACGACGGTTCAATCCCGCGTCCGACCATCCTGATTTAGGTTTTCCGTGATTTCCCTAAATCGCTCCAGGCAAATGCCGGGATGGTTCCTTTAGAAGGGCACGGCCGACTTCCTTCCCCATCCTTCCCTAACCCTCTGTGACCGATAACCTCGCTGTTTGGTCTCTTCCCCCAACCAACCAACCAACAACTTATAGTAGTCTGTAGTCTGGAGGAAGTCTGGCAAAACGACAGTGTTCTTATTGACACTCAGAAAACATAATAATGCTAGTGAAATATAGAATTCAAACTTACCAGAGTAATTCCTACAAACATGTGTGACTTCTGTCACAATACTGTCCTTTTCCCTTCAGCTCAGTATCTTTACTTTACATATGGGTTGATCCTATGAGCGCATTTCGTCCTTCTGTTTCAGTAGGTATGCCCTTCTTATGTCCTATTTTCTTACGGTACAGATCAATCCCCTTCTTGGTGCCCCTGTCTGCACAGTATAGGTCAGCCTTTCTTAGGTCTGCCTATCTGCCTCTTATATCCAATAAATGCTGGGTGCACCCTCCTTATCCTTTATGAGTAGGTTTCATAGTTCCTTGCCCTGGTATACATCTTTATGTACACTATAATTAAATATTCTCTTGTAAAATTAAAAATCTGCTTCACACTTTACACTTGCTTCTTGGTACTTCATTTCACACCCTAGAGTCCTCCTTCAGTCAACAACTTCTAACCATGCTTATATACTCTGTTCAATATACACTCCTGGAAATGGAAAAAAGAACACATTGACACCGGTGTGTCAGACCCACCATACTTGCTCCGGACACTGCGAGAGGGCTGTACAAGCAATGATCACACGCACGGCACAGCGGACACACCAGGAACCGCGGTGTTGGCTGTCGAATGGCGCTAGCTGCGCAGCATTTGTGCACCGCCGCCGTCAGTGTCAGCCAGTTTGCCGTGGCATATGGAGCTCCATCGCAGTCTTTAACACTGGTAGCATGCCGCGACAGCGTGGACGTGAACCGTATGTGCAGTTGATGGACTTTGAGCGAGGGCGTATAGTGGGCATGCGGGAGGCCGGGTGGACGTACCGCCGAATTGCTCAACACGTGGGGCGTGAGGTCTCCACAGTACATCGATGTTGTCGCCAGTGGTCGGCGGAAGGTGCACGTGCCCGTCGACCTGGGACCGGACCGCAGCGGCGCACGGATGCACGCCAAGACCGTAGGATCCTACGCAGTGCTGTAGGGGACCACACCGCCACTTCCCAGCAAATTAGGGACACTGTTGCTCCTGGGGTATCAGCGAGGACCATTCGCAACCGTCTCCATGAAGCTGGGCTACGGACCTGCACACCGTTAGGCCGTCTTCCGCTCACGCCCCAACATCGTGCAGCCCGCCTCCAGTGGTTTCGCGACAGGCGTGAATGGAGGGACGAATGGAGACGTGCCGTCTTCAGCGATGAGAGTCGCTTCTGCCTTGGTGCCAATGATGTTCGTATGCGTGTTTGGCACCGTGCAGGTGAGCGCCACAATGAGGACTGCATACGACCGAGGCACACAGGGCCAACACCCGGCATCATGGTGTGGGGAGCGATCTCCTACACTGGCCATACACCACTGGTGATCGTCGAGGGGACACTGAATAGTGCACGGTACATCCAAACCGTCATCGAACCCATCGTTCTACCATTCCTAGACCGGCAAGGGAACTTGCTGTTCCAACAGGACAATGCACGTCCGCATGTATCCCGTGCCACCCAACGTGCTCTAGAAGGTGTAAGTCAACTACCCTGGCCAGCAAGATCTCTGGATCTGTCCCCCATTGAGCATGTTTGGGACTGGATGAAGCGTCGTCTCACGCGGTCTGCACGTCCAGCACGAACGCTGGTCCAACTGAGGCGCCAGGTGGAAATGGCATGGCAAGCCGTTCCACAGGACTACATCCAGCATCTCTACGATCGTCTCCATGGGAGAATAGCAGCCTGCATTGCTGCGAAAGGTGGATATACACTGTACTAGTGCCGACATTGTGCATGCTCTGTTGCCTGTGTCTATGTGCCTGTGGTTCTGTCAGTGTGATCATGTGATGTATCTGACCCCAGGAATGTGTCAATAAAGTTTCCCCTTCCTGGGACAATGAATTCACGGTGTTCTTACTTCAATTTCCAGGAGTGTATTTTACTCAAGCTATAAGAGTCCCACAATCATCCTACAATTCAAATTCATCAGAATATTTTTTAGACTGACCTCTCTGGCTTAAGTTCTCTTTCCTTACTCATGCTTCATTTTTATGCATAATCAATGAGGAATCATTCTAGTTTTTATATACTTATGCAATTATCATAGTTTGGGAAAAATATATCTAAAAATAAAGATGATGTAACTTACCAAACGAAAGTGTTGGTATGTTGATAGAGACACTAACAAACACAATCACACACAAAATTCAAGCTTTCACAACCCATGGTTGCTTCATCAGGAAAGAGGGAAGGAGAGGGAAAGACGAAAGGATGTGGGTTTTAAGGGAGAGGGTAAGGAGTCATTCCAATCCTGGGAGCGGAAAGACTTACCTTAGGGGGAAAAAGGGACAGGTATACCCATCCGCACATATACAGACACAAGCAGACATGTATATGTGCGGATGGATATGTGTGTGTGTGTGCGAGTGTATACACCGCACACACACGCACATATCTCCCCTTTTGATTTGTAAGATCATTGTTTGTGTAATCGTATGTTTTGTGTGTATGCGTAAGTGTGTTTGTGTAGCCTAATTCTTCAGCCTACATATATAAAATAAGTTGAAGGTTATAGGAAGCCATGGAAAATAAGAAGGAATTCTGCAATAGAAGTATATGAATATGTAAAGAGGGAAAGATAGACAGGTAGTCAGATGTGAAGTAAGAAAGGAAAAAATAGAAATGGTTGCTAAGGTCAAAGAAGAGAAAGAAGATATCCCCAAAGGCAGGAAATCCTTCCCACCCCCGTTCCCCAGAATCCCTACTTTGCTGGTACTTGAGTGAGAAGCTGAAGGAGGTATGGTGTTAAATGTCTCCTACAGAATGGACATTCTCACCTTCGCCTTTGAAGTCGCCGAAGAAAATCTTAGCAACCGTATTGAATGGTAAATGGTGAAGAATCAGTCATACTTGTTTTCCAGGGTCATTTGAAAGGTGTGGTGTGTGTTCTGTGTTAGCCATGATTTATTTGTTAGTGTAAATCGTGCTTTAATCTATAATACCCAACCCTTCCAAAACCAATACAAACACTCCCACTACATCACATTTCATAAAAGAAAATTATACACTATAATAAAAGAGTTGTTTAGTCATTAAGCTTATCCTATAATTTTATTCACACTTAAAAGATTATGTTTAGTTCATGTCATCTAGATATCATTCTGTTTGAATAGTACCATCATATTACGTTATGCACTAATACTATTTACTATTCATAGCCTTTCATGTTTAGAGATCACTGTTTATCCACGATTCTCTTAAGTCTGTTATCTTTTAGTCATATTTTCCTAGATACTAACATTATAGGATAGTTTAAGAATTCAAGAAGAGATTACAGAATGGTTTAAGATTTGAAGGGAATTCAGTGCAGGAAAAATAGTATAGAAGAAACACCGAAAAAAACTCAGGGTCCAACAGTTGTCACTCCACTCATTAACACAGAATGTTAACATCCCTGGGGGATAAATGTGACTCTGCCCGGATCCCATAGATCTGATATTAACTTTACTTGTGTAAGTGCAGACCAGTACTCCTCATTAAATTTTGTCTGAAGGTCTCCCCACAGCAAAGTAATTACCACTTTACTAGGAAACACAACAACAAGTAAAGTTATTCTGTTTTCTACTCTATCCTGGATAAGTTTGAATTCATTCCATAAATTATCTATGCCTCCCTTAGTATCAATAATTCCTGAAGTCAAATTTGAAGAAATTTTGTCTGTCCTCTTGGCAACTTTTCGGTCGATTATTTCCTCTACCTGTTCCTCCAGATTACTTACATTTACTATGTCTGAAATGGCTAGTTTCTCCTTAACATTTCATTACACATCATCTACTCAAATGATCACGCCTACAATTTTCAATTGGACCATACATATTAATTTATCCTGCTTGTCCAAACTCTCTTTTAAAGTATGCAACCTATGTTTTACAGCATTAAACATAACTTTACAGACACTTCAAAATTATCCTAATTTTTCACCAAGTTCAGCTTATACATTATTATATTTATCTTCAATATCACATTATAACTTTTTAGCTAAGTCCTGAAATTGAATATTCTGTGTCTGACTCAAGTCAGTGAACAGTTGGTTTACTTGACTACTTAATGAACTAGATAACTCCTCTCTCTAACCTCTTCTAAATTATCTACTTTAGTAGTTAAAGCGTCAAATTCAGTCTTCAAATTTCCCAAGCCTTCACATAACTGACTATATTCTCTAATTTGTTCATCTACTCTAGGAAAATAGGAACGCGGGTAAGCTACTACAAACAGCTTAGTGAACGCATTATTGTGGCCAAGATAGATACGAAGCCCACACCTACTACAGTAGTACAGGTTTATATGCCAACTAGCTCTGCAGATGATGAAGAAATTGAAGAAATGTATGATGAAATAAAAGAAATTATTCAGATAGTGAAGGGAGACGAAAATTTAATAGTCATGGGTGACTGGAATTCGAGTGTAGGAAAAGGGAGAGAAGGAAACATAGTAGGTGAATATGGATTGGGGCTAAGGAATGAAAGAGGAAGCTGCTTGGTAGAATTTTGCACAGAGCACAACTTAATCATAGCTAACACTTGGTTTAAGAATCATGATAGAAGGTTGTATAGCTGGAAGAATCCTGGAGATACTAAAAGGTATCAGATAGATTATATAATGGTAAGACAGAGATTTAGGAACCAGGTTTTAAATTGTAAGACATTTCCAGGGGCAGATGTGGACTCTGACCACAATCTATTGGTTATGACCTGTAGATTAAAACTGAAGAAACTGCAAAAAGGTGGGAATTTAAGGAGATGGGACCTGGATAAACTGAAAGAACCAGAGGTTGTACAGAGTTTCAGGCAGAGCATAAGGGAACAATTGACAGGAATGGGGGAAAGAAATATGGTAGAAGAAGAATGGGTAGCTTTGAGGAATGAAGTAGTGAAGGCAGCAGAGGATCAAGTAGGTAAAAAGACGAGGGCTAGTAGAAATCCTTGGGTAACAGAAGAAATATTGAATTTAATTGATGAAAGGAGAAAATATAAAAATGCACTAAATGAAACAGGCAAAGAGGAATACAAACGTCTCAAAAATGAGATCGACAGGAAGTGCAAAATGGCTAAGCAGGGATGGCTAGAGGACAAATGTAAGGATGTAGAGGCTTATCTCACTAGGGGTAAGATAGATACTGCCTACAGGAAAATTAAAGAGACCTTTGGAGATAAGAGAACCACTTGTATGAACATCAAGAACTCAGATGGAAACCCAGTTCTAAGCAAGGAAGGGAAAGCAGAAAGGTGGAAGGACTATATAGAGGGTCTATACAAGGGCGATGTACTTGAGGACAATATTATGGAAATGGAAGAGGATGTAGATGAAGATGAAATGGGAGATACGATACTGCGTGAAGAGTTTGACAGAGCACTGAAAGACCTGAGTCGAAACAAGGACCCCAGAGTAGACAACATTCCATTGGAATTACTGATGGCCTTGGGAGAGCCAGTCATGACAAAACTCTACCATCTGGTGAGCAAGATGTATGAAACAGCCGAAATACCCTCAGACTTCAAGAAGAATATAATAATTCCAATCCCAAAGAAAGCAGGTGTTGACAGATGTGAAAATTACCAAACTATCAGTTTAATAAGCCACAGCTGCAAAATACTAACACGAATTCTTTACAGACGAATGGAAAAACTAGTAGAAGCCGACCTCGGGGAAGATCAGTTTGGATTCCGTAGAAATACTGGAACACGTGAGGCAATACTGACCTTACGACTTATCTTAGAAGAAAGATTAAGGAAAGGCAAACCTACGTTTCTAGCATTTGTAGACTTAGAGAAAGCTTTTGACAATGTTGACTGGAATACTCTCTTTCAAATTCTAAAGGTGGCAGGGGTAAAATACAGGGAGCGAAAGGCTATTTACAATTTGTACAGAAACCAGATGGCAGTTATAAGAGTCGAGGGACATGAAAGGGAAGCAGTGGTTGGGAAGGGAGTAAGACAGGGTTGTAGCCTCTCCCTGATGTTATTCAATCTGTATATTGAGTAAGCAGTAAAGGAAACAAAAGAAAAATTCGGAGTAGGTATTAAAATCCATGGAGAAGAAATAAAAACTTTGAGGTTCGCCGATGACATTGTAATTCTGTCAGAGACAGCAAAGGACTTGGAAGAGCAGTTGAACGGAATGGATGGTGTCTTGAAGGGAGGATATAAGATGAACATCAACAAAAGCAAAATGAGGATAATGGAATGTAGTCGAATTGAGTCGGGTGATGTTGAGGGTATTAGATTAGGAAATGAGACACTTAAAGTAGTAAAGGAGTTTTGCTATTTGGGGAGCAAAATAACTGATGATGGTCGAAGTAGAGAGGATATAAAATGTAGACTGGCAATGGCAAGGAAAGCGTTTCTGAAGAAGAGAAATTTGTTAACATCGAGTATTGATTTAAGTGTCAGGAAGTCTTTTCTGAAAGTATTTGTATGGAGTGTAGCCATGTATGGAAGTGAAACATGGACGATAAATAGTTTGGACAAGAAGAGAATAGAAGCTTTCGAAATGTGGTGCTACAGAAGAATGCTGAAGATTAGATGGGTAGATCACATAACTAATGAGGAGGTACTGAATAGGATTGGGGAGAAGAGGAGTTTGTGGCACAACTTGACCAGAAGAAGGGATCAGTTGGTAGGACATGTTCTGAGGCATCAAGGGATCACCAATTTAGTATTGGAGGGCAGCGTGGAGGGTAAAAATCGTAGGGGGAGACCAAGAGATGCATACACTAAGCAGATTCAGAAGGATGTAGGTTGCAGTAGGTACTGGGAGATGAAGAAGCTTGCACAGGATAGAGTAGCATGGAGAGCTGCATCAAAGCAGTCTCAGGACTGAAGACCACAACAACAACAACAACTCTAGCACTTATCAATCCTAAAGTCACACACAGAACTTCCAACTTATTTTTTAATTGAGTGTTCACTGAATCTAACTTAAGACTTAGTTCTTGTCTTAATGTAGCTGAATGTGCATCTAATTTTTCACTTAAAGTTGCAATTTGAACATCTGACTCCGTTCCTTTGGTTATCCAATTTAAAACTTAGTGCTTTAATTAAATTTGCTACCTTAGTCCAGTCTGGCATTTCTTTTGCCACTGTCATGGCAATGACTGGTTCTGATGTTTCCCCATTTTTTTGAGTACTATCCATATATTTCTTGCTTTTAGATTGAGTTATCATTAAAAAAATTCACCTCTATAACTTTCGAACAGTCTATTATTGAACAGTGTCCTTTACTTCACACTCAAATAATTGTCTTTTCCTCACCCAGCGTAGAGTTTTAGGCTGCATCGGTGAGCAGGTGTGGAATCAATGCCAATGAACAGCATGGGTGCAGCATCATCAAAGTTTGGTTTTAGCATCGGTGTTGGTGAACGGATTTGTAGCCAGCACCAGTGAGCAGCAGTTGGCACCATTGGCATTGGTTTCTGGTTATGGGGTCCACGCCCCTGCTATGTGTGTGAGTACTGCTTACTCTCCACACTGGATCTTTGTTGTCAAATAGATCTTGTCGTAACTCTTCTTAGTCTAAACTGTTGAGATTTTCCTTGCATCTTTTCTTGTATGGTATTTATTAATTTTCACCCCTTTTGTACTGTTTATACAGAATCCAACTCTGATAAACAATTTCCCTGTCTTGTTACTAATGGTTGCTATGGCAACTCACAATATCTTCTTATGCTCATTACATTTCAAAATTCCTCTTTCTTTGAGTTATGTTGAACAGTATCGCCATGTTCTAATGGTTTTGGCAACAAGAGGAGTGGTGCAAAACAGGATTGTCAACTTCACGTTTCTCTTACCACAGTTCACTTACTTGAAACGTTTAGCCAGTCCTCTTCTCTGGATATGTGGCCGTGTTGATCTCCACAACTTCTTCTCCAAAGAAATAATGCTAGTTAGAGGAACCAAAAAAATACTATTTCTCTCACTTTCACTGTCACGATACTGTCCTTATCCCTTTGGATTAGTATCTTTACCTTACATATGGGTTGACCCTATGAGCGCCCTTCATCCTTCTGTTTCAGTAGGTAAAAAGTTGGGCATTGTTCTAGATTTGAACACGGTCAACCATCACCATACTTATTACCCTCTTACAGTGATTTCTGCATGTGGTTTCATAAAAACAGAAAAATCTAATGTAACAAAGCTCATATTTTGATTTATTGGGAAGTTTTGCTTGAATCCATAATTAACTTTACATTAAACATAAACACTTTTACTCCTACTGTAGCTCTGAAATATGTCCCTTTTCAGAACAATTAACATTCTGTCTTAACAATTAACATTCTGTCTTGTCTCCAGAATTTACTTTGTGGGTAGAATCACACTGATTCCTTTCAGAGAGGACTCAGTAAATGTTGTGCGAATATTATTTGTTTACTACAAGCATTGCATTGTTGTAATATGTTTGTCTTTGTTTTATGCATGAATAAATAACTCATAATAATATTGGAAGATGCAGGATAAATAGGCCAGTCAATAATTTTAAAAAATGGTAAACCACAACGATAAATTATATTGGAGCCATGAGAAAAATAAGAATATCAAAACAAAAGGAATTCATGAAATGTAATCACAGTTGTGAATATGAACAACCATCAGTCGTATAATGCAATGACGAGTGTGAATATTTGTGCTGCTCTGGACTTGAACCTGGATTTCCCAGTTTATTCTAGTGGTAGCATTAACTGCTTCGGTTACCTTTGAATGACTCATGGTCAGGCACAAATTTCCAAGTGTCATTGTTCCTGAATCTCAACCTGTACTTGTAGACACATTGCGTAATTCCTGCACGAGAGTGGAAATTTAACTTGAAAGTTGCTGTCAGGTATTGGGGGATAAAAATGATATTGCAGTGCTTGTCTTATTAAGAAGAACAATGTAGGCATTTCAGTGACTACAAACATTATGAAATATATTAAATGAATTTGAAATTGCATATATAAACAACTGCCAGCAGTGTTAGAGAATGGTGACTATGTAGACATCACAGTGCCACATTCTTCTTAACAACACAGGCACAGCAATAGCATAGAAAAAATATTGCTGACTGTGCTCATTGTACAAAAACAGGTAAGGACTGTATCTTCTATCACAATAACTCATGTGTAGAGTGGTGTCAATTGCAGTCAGTACTCATTCAGTAGTTTTGCTTATCACAATAGAATTCATAGTTACATAATAATGTGATCCAACAATAGCAGACAATTATCAAACAATGAAAAATCCAGGATGGAATGTAACAATACGAGAGAAGGAAAATTGCTACTCACCATATAGTGGAGATGCAGAGCCACGATAGACACAATAAAAAGATTCACATAATCATAGCTTTCAGCCATTAAGGTCTTTGTCAGCAGTAGACACATACACACACGCACACACACACTCATGCAAGCGCAGCTTGCACACACATCTGCAGTCTCAGAGAGCTGAAACTACACTGCGAGCAGCAGCACCAGTTTATGATTGGAGTGGTGACTGGGTGCGGGTAAGGAGGAGGCTGGGGCGGGGAGGGGGAGGGGTAGTATGGTGGGAGTGCTGACAGTGAAGTGTTGCAGTTTAGACAGAGGATAGGAGAGAAGGTGCAGAGGGGGAAGGGAGTAAGAAGCGGAAAGGAGAGAAATAAAAAAACAGTGGTTGCAGCTTAGCTTGTAGGTCACATGACTGGTTTCACAGGTAGCTCTGCCTTTGATGTGATAGGTAATGTTAGTGACCGGACTGGAGTACGTGGTGGTAGAAGGATGTATGGGACAGATCTAGCATCTAGATCTATTACAGGGATATGAGCCATGAGGTAAGGGATTGGATGCAGGGGTTGTGTAAGGATGGACGAGTATATTGTGTAGATTCAGTGGACGGTGGAAGACCATGGTAGGAGGGGTGGGAAGGATAATGGGTAGGACATTTCTCATTTCAGGGCACAACGACAGGTAATCAAAACCCTGGCAGAGAATGTAATTCAGTTGCTCCCATCCCGGATGGTACTGAGTTACAAGGGGAATTCTCCTCTGTGGCCGGACTGTGGGACTTTGGGAGGTGGTGGGAGACTGGAAAGATAAGGCACAGGAGATTTGTTTTTGTACAAGGATGGGAGGATAATTATGGTCAGTGAAGGCTTCAGTGAGACCCTCAGTATATTTAGAGAGTCACTGCAGATGTGATGACCATGGGTGGCTAGGCTGTACGGAAGAGACTTCTTGGTATAAAATGGGTGGCAGCTGTCGAAGTGGAGGTATTGCTGGTGGTTAGTAGGTTTGATATGGATGGAGGTACCTCTGCACTAATATGGTAGCAGAAAGAGCACTAAACCCCAACTGCAGCATGTACTAAAGACATTGTTCATATGTCGCTGCCAGCAATGAAAGGTGTTCATATTATTGAATGTTTCTCCATCACATGAGAATGGCTGGTGATTTCACACTAAATCTTTGTCACTCATTATGGAAAACATCATTCACTAAGCGAGTCCTCTTTTTACAATTTGTTTTGTTTGTTAGACACATTGCACATTATGGGAGGTGCTCATTAAGTGAAGATCCACTGCAATTATAAAAGTTACAGGAGTGATAACTGTTGGAATGATAGGTGTAGAGATGAAGAGGGAGGCCATGAACAAAGAAATAGGCATTGGGTAAATGGTAATGATAGGAATTATGGTAATAGGAATTTTGAAAATGGAAGAAGAAGTCAGGGAAACTAAGATTTGACTCATGGACAGCCTGTTGGTTTGAGTCCAGGAATGATAGAGACCAAAACCAGAGCAAGAGTAATTTCAGAGGAGAGAGATGTAATTTTTATAGGACAAACTTGAGAGGAGATACCAGTAGGTCACATACATTGAATAGAATAGAATTTAGTAGAGAACTTTGGTTGGAAATTCTAGGTGGAATGAAAGAAGAAGAGAATAGCAAGAAGAAACCTGAACTAGATCTTAAAAGTGATATTTGATAAATATTTTAGACAAATATACTAACAGTAGTGCTTGTTGTTAATAATAGTGTCAGTTATGATGAGTATGGTAATGTGAGATTAATGAATAACTCTGGTGGAGAAGTGTTTGATGGACCTGTTGGAACTGAGATCGAAATGTGGAGGGAAAGGGTCATGTACTTAGGGGTGAGTGAGGAGTAAGTAAGGAGTTGTTTAAATGATAGTGCTATGAATAATAATTTGAGTACTGATAATGATTATGTTATTAATGACAATTCTGTTAGGAAGGAGCTAATGATGATCTGGATGCCATTGGTGACCTTTGTGCAGATGAAAATGATGGAGTATGATTTATGTGGAGAGTAAAGATGATAGTTCCATGCAGAATGAAGTTAGTAGTGTTATTATAGGTTTAGATGATGATTCTATGATAGACAGGGAAATACTTGATAATTTGCTTTTACCATTTGATGTCAATGAGATTGCACCACTTGTTCTGTTGAAAGAAAGAGGAATGACTTAATCATAATGAAATATTGAAAGTAGCTAGTAATTAGTATGATAATGTTGTCAATGGTAATAAGATTCATCAAGCTTTAAGAGAAATTTGACAAAATATGCACTCAGGTAATGAGATAACATTTGATTCAAATGAGGAGCCATCCAATCATAGTCCTGGAAACTTTGCAGTCTATAAAGAGTAATGAAGTTTCAAACCTACAGAAAGGAATGAGTTTTAGAGACACTGAAGATGATTTATTATTTGAAAATGAAAATTAAAAAAAAACGTGATGAACTGGGAAGCCCTCACATCTCTCTTTAAATTAATCATTGGAGAGGCAACTGATTTCTGGACACTGGTAGTCGTTACTGGAATGTCAAAAAAATTAAGAGGTAGGGTAAAATAAACTGAAAATTTTCCTATATTTCTTATAACAGGTATTTGAAACAGAGGAGTCACTGGGAAGAGTAGCAAGTTAATCACTAGACAAGTTTTGGTAGATTTTAAAATCAATGATGTTAGTTTTACTCACAGATGCTTATAACTGAGGAACCGAATGAAATTCAGATATTTGGTATGTATTGCATAGCCAAAGGAAAGCTAAATTTCAACTGGAAGGACATGAAAATAACTTTGACTGAACAAAACAGTGGAATTTTTGGAGAAACAAGTACATGTTATACAATAGCCAAAGTAATCTGATTGCGAGGGTAAAATATTTGGAGACAGAGGTTATTTTGATCAAGATGATGAACTTTGTAATGATGAAATAAATAGTAACTTGTGAATTAGGAGCTAAACATTATCTGAGGCAAAACTTCAAGTACAGAAAACATAGGGGAACTAAAAAGTTTTCTGTAAGAGTACAGTGGTACTTTCAATGTTAAGTCAGTAAGAACAAAAAAGATTATCAGTGTAGACTTAATTAAAGGCTTATAGTACATTTTCATTAAGCCCAATGTCATACCAACATGTAAAGGAAAGAAAGTAGAAAGAGAGTTGCAAAAAATGCAAAAGTGGAAAATAATAGAGGGAAGTAGAAGTCTGTACAACAACCTGTTAGTGATAGTATCTAAACATAATGGAGGAATAATACTTGTTTTAGACTCTAAACATCTAAATAAGTACCTTGAAAGAGACACAGTCTACCCATAGAATAGTGATGAGTTGCTATGTAAATTTGAAAAAGTAAAGTTTATGAGTATCTTGCCTTAACATCCAGTTTCCACCAAATTGAACTAGAATATTATTTCAGAAAATATATAGCATATTTTATATAATGAGAAAAGCTTTGAAGATTGAGATGTAACATTTGGTTTAAATGTTTCTGTAGCAGGATTTATCAGGGGATTATATTTTGTTTTGGGAAGGGAACTAGTGGAAAAATTGACTACATATGTAGAGTATGTCTTACTGTTGAGTAGAACTTGGGAAGAACATATGGAGACCTTGAAGGAAATTTTAAGAACATATGGAGAACTCGAAGGAAATTGGGAAAAAATGACACAAGGAATGACATTAAGACTTGAAAAATGTAGATTTGCTGTGACACAATTAAAATAATTTCTTGACCACAGTGTTGTGTGGAAAATTTGTCTACTAAAAAAAAAAAAAAAAAAAAAAAAGAAAAAAAAAAGAAATTGAAGCCATTCCAAAATTTCCAAAATCTAGGAGTAACAAGGAATTAAAGTAATTTTGCGGGTTAATAGTGTTCTACAGAAAGTACATTAGAACCCAAGCATTAAGTCCAGTCTGTACGAATAACCTTTTAAAGAACAGTACTTTGTGAGAGTGGAAGGAAGAATGTTGTTGTTGTTGTGGTCTTCAGTCCTGAGACTGGTTTGATGCAGCTCTCCATGCTACTCTATCCTGTGCAAGCTTCTTCATCTCCCAGTACCTACTGCAACCTACATCCTTCTGAATCTGCTTAGTGTATGCATCTCTTGGTCTCCCCCTACGATTTTTACCCTCCACGCTGCCCTCCAATACTAAATTGGTGATCCCTTGATGCCTCAGAACATGTCCTACCAACCGATCCCTTCTTCTGGTCAAGTTGTGCCACAAACTCCTCTTCTCCCCAATCCGATTCAGTACCTCCTCATTAGTTATGTGATCTACCCATCTAATCTTCAGCATTCTTCTGTAGCACCACATTTCGAAAGCTTCTATTCTCTTCTTGTCCAAACTATTTATCGTCCATGTTTCACTTCCATACATGGCTACACTCCATACAAATACTTTCAGAAAAGACTTCCTGACACTTAAATCTATACTCGATGTTAACAAATTTCTCTTCTTCAGAAACGCTTTCCTTGCCATTGCCAGTCTACATTTTATATCCTCTCTACTTCGACCATCATCGGTTATTTTGCTCCCCAAATAGCAAAACTCCTTTACTACTTTAAGTGTCTCATTTCCTAATCTAATACCCTCAACATCACCCGACTTACTTCGACTACATTCCATTATCCTCGTTTTGCTTTTGTTGATGTTCATCTTATATCCTCCCTTCAAAACACCATCCATTCCGTTCAACTGCTCTTCCAAGTCCTTTCCTGTCTCTGACAGAATTACAATGTCATCGGCGAACCTCAAAGTTTTTATTTCTTCTCCATGGATTTTAATACCCACTCCGAATTTTTCTTTTGTTTCCTTCACTGCTTGCTCAATATACAGATTGAATAACATCGGGGAGAGGCTACAACCCTGTCTTACTCCCTTCCCAACCACTGCTTCCCTTTCGTGTCCCTCAACTCTTATAACTGCCATCTGGTTTCTGTACAAATTGTAAATAGCCTTTCGCTCCCTGTATTTTACCCCTGCCACCTTTAGAATTTGAAAGAGAGTATTCCAGTCAACATTGTCAAAAGCTTTCTCTAAGTCTACAAATGCTAGAAACGTAGGTTTGCCTTTCCTTAATCTTTCTTCTAAGATAAGTCGTAAGGTCAGTATTGCCTCACGTGTTCCAGTATTTCTACGGAATCCAAACTGATCTTCCCCGAGGTCGGCTTCTACCAGTTTTTCCATTCGTCTGTAAAGAATTCGTGTTAGTATTTTGCAGCTGTGGCTTATTAAACTGATTGTTCGGTAATTCTCACATCTGTCAACACCTGCTTTCTTTGGGATTGGAATTATTATATTCTTCTTGAAGTCTGAGGGTATTTCGCCTGTTTCATACATCTTGCTCACCAGATGGTAGAGTTTTGTCAGGACTGGCTCTCCCAAGGCCGTCAGTAGTTCCAATGGAATGTTGTCTACTCCGGGGGCCTTGTTTCGACTCAGGTCTTTCAGTGCTCTGTCAAACTCTTCACGCAGTATAGTATCTCCCATTTGATCTTCATCTACATCCTCTTCCATTTCCATAATATTGTCCTCAAGTACATCGCCCTTGTATAGACCCTCTATATACTCCTTCCACCTTTCTGCTTTCCCTTCTTTGCTTAGAACTGGGTTTCCATCTGAGCTCTTGATGTTCATAGAAGTGGTTCTCTTATCTCCAAAGGTCTCTTTAATTTTCCTGTAGGCAGTATCTATCTTACCCCTAGTGAGATAAGCCTCTACATCCTTACATTTGTCCTCTAGCCATCCCTGCTTAGCCATTTTGCACTTCCTGTCAATCTCATTTTTGAGACGTTTGTATTCCTTTTTGCCTGCTTCATTTACTGCATTTTTATATTTTCTCCTTTCATCAATTAAACTCAATATTTCTTCTGTTACCCAAGGATTTCTACTAGCCCTCGTCTTTTTACCTACTTTATCCTCTGCTGCCTTCACTACTTCATCCCTCAAAGCTACCCATTCTTCTTCTACTGTATTTCTTTCCCCCATTCCTGTCAATTGTTCCCTTATGCTCTCCCTGAAACTCTCTACAACCTCTGGTTCTTTCAGTTTATCCAGGTCCCATCTCCTTAAATTCCCACCTTTTTGCAGTTTCTTCAGTTTTAATCTACATGTCATAACCAATAGATTGTGGTCAGAGTCCACATCTGCCCCTGGAAATGTCTTACAATTTAAAACCTGGTTCCTAAATCTCTGTCTTACCATTATATAATCTATCTGATACCTTTTAGTATCTCCAGGGTTCTTCCATGTATACAACCTTCTATCATGATTCTTAAACCAAGTGTTAGCTATGATTAAGTTGTGCTCTGTGCAAAATTCTACCAGGCGGCTTCCTCTTTCATTTCTTAGCCCCAATCCATATTCACCTACTACGTTTCCTTCTCTCCCTTTTCCTACACTCGAATTCCAGTCACCCATGACTATTAAATTTTCGTCTCCCTTCACTATCTGAATAATTTCTTTTATTTCATCATACATTTCTTCAATTTCTTCGTCATCTGCAGAGCTAGTTGGCATATAAACTTGTACTACTGTAGTAGGTGTGGGCTTCGTATCTATCTTGGCCACAATAATGCGTTCACTAAGCTGTTTGTAGTAGCTTACCCGCGTTGCTATTTTCCTATTCATTATTAAACCTACTCCTGCATTACCCCTATTTGACTTTGTGTTTATAACCCTGTAGTCACATGACCAGAAGTCTTGTTCCTCCCGCCACCGAACTTCACTAATTCCCACTATATCTAACTTTAACCTATCCATTTCCCTTTTCAAATTTTCTAACCTACCTGCCCGATTAAGGGACCTGACATTCCACGCTCCGAAGAATGTCAACTAGATTTTGATGGAATTAAGAAACAATTGTGTGAAAGTAAGGGCTTTTATAGTGCAGATTTATCTTTACCATTCTGTTTAATGACAGATAGTAGTGATACTAGGATTATGTGTGCATCTATTTCAAGAAATAGAGGTTAATGGAGCAATAGAACATCATTCAATTGCTTCCACAATGCAAAAGCATGAAGTGATACTAGGAATATGTGTGCATCTATTTCAAGAAATAGAGGTTAATGGAGCAATAGAACATCATTCAATTGCATCCACAATGCAAAAGCATGAAGAACTATATGATCATTGAGAAGGAGCATTTAGGAATAGTTTGGGGATTTAAGAAATTAGGAATTATTTCTTGGTCACAAAATTAAAGTTTACTCAGATCACAAAGTCCTGTTGTACATTCAAGAGCGCAAACTGTACCATGGAAGAATTACCAGATGATCAGTTTGCTTCCAACAATTTGACTATATGGTTCAGTATATAAAAGGAAATGAAAATGTAATTGCAGATGCTTTGTCTAGGTTACGAGTGGGGGTGAGTTTGGAGATGGGAATGAGAGTCTTGAAAAAAAATTTCAAAATTGTATACGTGAAAGGAGTAAAGAATTAGGAGAATTTGTAACCAGTTCAGAAATAATCAGTACTGCAATGATAATTGGAAACATGTAAACAGCAATAAATTGAGGAAAACATATATTTTCACATTATTGCCAGTAAAAATTGTAAACCTTCTTACTAATTGTGATAGACATCAAAGGGTAAAGGATAGCAACAAAATAAATACAGGCTATTTACAAAGTGTAATATCCAATTTACAAATAGATTTAGTAGGCACTGACTTGTTTAGCAAATTGTCAAGAGCTAAAGGTAGTTTCCAATATATTTTTTTCATGTAGATTTGTTCTCTAAACGTGTAAAACTTTACCCTTTGAAGAAAGCAATCAACAAGAAAACCATTTCTAAAAACACAAAGGACAATTTTTATGCAGTATGCATACCTATTGCAATTCCATCTGATAACGTAAGTTAATTCACGTCAAAAGTATGCAAACTATTTATTGAAGACTACAACATAAAGCATATACTTATTGCCTCTTACTCACCAAGCTGTAATCTGACTGAATGACATATGAGAGAACTAAACAGTTTACTTATAACCTATTACAGTAAGGACCATTCAAATTGGTTAGAGTATGTAAGTAGTTTTGAAGATGTATTCAGTAGATAACAACATACCACAACTGGATTCTCCCCACATGAAATTTTATGTAACAAGAAACCCACTTATCTCATTAGTGAACTCATTGAATTTCCAGCACACAAAAGTATACCTCCCACTGAGAGAGGGGATATTGTAAGAGAAACTATGAAACAACCTAAGAGCACGAGAAAGCAGAGACAGTAGAGGAAAACAGAACCCTTCTTTCTACCAAAAAGTTATAAAACCCATAGCAGTAAATAGTGAAAATAATAATTTTTTTTATATTTATATAGAACCTTTTCAAATTTGTGGAAACCCACAACCTAAATCTTGCAGGCTCATTTACCCAAAATCAAAGAAATTATATTGACTTAAAAACGTAACAACTGGAAAGCATACAGGCATTCTGACTAAGTTGATGCCTTTTACATGGTAATTTGTTTATTTTATACTAACTTGGAATTGTCTTCAGTCACATTTAATCATTACTACCCTGACGGGGATGTATAATCATTATGCACAGAGTCCTAGACATGTGACATTTTCTTAAACATAAACACAGTTTCTGACATCCAATTATACTCTTTTGCTATTCTTTATAGCCTTTATAAACAAACTCAATAAAACATGTACTGATACAAATCTTGCAATATTTGGTTTGAGTATGAATGCAATTTTACCATTTACATACCTATCTGAAACTCATAATATTCATTTTGTACATACGCTATCAAACTGTTTATTATACCAAAATTTATATTGCTGTTGGGTATGAACTGCCTGCATGTGGCTTCTGTCATAGATGAAAACTGTCCCTGATCCATTCCTTTAGACATGAGAAAATGAGAAAGCTAATTATATGTCATTCATACCAACTTACCTGAATGTCTGGTGAACTATTTTCAATGTCTGTTGTTTGCATACTAACTTTTGCCTCTATTAATCAAAACTTGTCACATTGCTTATCAATATATTACACACGACTGGATAGATTCTTTTCTACACTGCTTAATGATTACATTTGTCTCCTGTAAACCAATGCTTGTCACCCCACTTACCAGTATATTACACACACGATTGTATGAATTACTTACTACACTTCTTATTGCTCGCCTGCCTCTATAAACCAACACTTGTCACCTTGCGTATCAATATATTTCACACATGATTCTATAAATCTGTTACTACATTGTGTATTGTTGTTAACCACATTATTACAAGAATTTACTCAAGAAAACACACTAGGTTGATTATACCTACATTTGTTACTTGGAACTGCCCATATGGCCCTATACTTGGACTGGCTTTTTGTAGTGTCACTCTGTTAATTACACACTTCATTACATAAACCAGTATTTGTCAAGCTGCTTAGATACTTACCAGAATTATATAACTTTGCACATATTACGTATATGAATTTATGACTAAACTTTTGCCTTCTCCTTTATGTGCTTGAATTTATGAACAACCACATTTTGCTTTTACATTGAGGAGGAAGTTCGGGTCAGTTACACCAAACAACACTCCAATTTTGAAGTAGTTTGTTTATTCACCTAAACACATCAAAGGCTTACAAAGAATTGGACATGGCGGAAGAGAGCAAAGATAATCCCAGCTTAGCATCCAAAGACGATGCTCAGAGTCTAGAGACAAACGTATAAACGTATATCGATGCTGGTGTCGACCTCATCAGCGCCACATAGCCCCCCCCCCCCCCCCCCCTGCAGTACGGACAGAACGGAGTACTCTTGACAGGCTGAAAGGCTGGGGGGAGGGGGGGGGGGGAGGGGGTGACGAAGGCATAGGAAGGGGTGGTCTGCGGGAGCCAAACCACGGCCATCCCGACAGCGTAGTTTGGGAGCTGTGTGGGTAGATGTCATGAAGGAAGGCCCGGCCGCCGAACCTGGAAGTCGTCGAAGCATGCCGGGCATCATACTGGGCGTGCTGGTCCTGTGGCGGCGGTTTGCGGGTGGAACGGAGCGATGATGACGATGTCTCCGGTGGGCGTGGCGAACACACAAAGCATGTCCAGATCGACATCGGGCAAGAGGGGAACACATTTCACCAGGTGGTGGGGAATGGCGGACGTTGTGTCATGAGCATCAGATGAAGGGAAACACAATGAACATTGTATCATCGCCTAGTATTATAGAGATGTCACGGATTATGTCCAGGAGAAGAGGCACAAACACCTCGAGTGAGGGCACATCCGAGATGGGGGGCGCACGAGAAACCTTGACAGGGTGAGGTAGGCAACGGGGGAGAGGTCAAAGGGACCGCGAAGGGCCCGGTGGCGAGGATGTGATCGTAGGTAAGCTCGACGTGGGGAGCACGGGGTCATCGACGGAGTGCGTGAGATGGGAGTAGAGGGCAATGTTGGAGGAGAGCTCGACAATTGGAGCTGGAAGTCACTCGATTGAGTGCGTAAGTCTGACCTGGAGGAAGTGGTCGGAGCATCATGAGCCATGACAGTGAGTGGCGTGGTCGTGGCCTGAATGGGGGTAGAAGAAGGCTCGACATGAGCAGGCTTAAGTCTGTTGAGAGAGACTGTGACAGCTGAATCTTTCATCTGGATGTCATAGGTGTTGGCTGAGCACCGGAAAACTCGGTACAGGCCGGTATATGGAGGTTGGAGAGGAGCATGGACAGTGTCATCTCAGAGCATGACGTACTCGCAACTGTCCATAGATTCCGGGACGTGAAACTTAGGGCGGGAATGGCTGGCGGGCAGAGGAATGTGGAGGTTGATGAGGTGGCCCACAAAGAAATGTAAGTCAGACTGAGGGAGAGAAGCGGAAGGGCTCACGAGTTTCCCAAGGGAGTACAATGTTCTGGCCATATACGAACTCGGCTATTGTGCCTTTGAGGTCTTCCTTAAAGATTGCACGAATGCCGAGTAGCACAGGGGGATAGGCCTCCGTCCATAGAGAGTTGTGGCATCGAAGAGCCACCTTGAAAGTGTGGTGCCAGCACTCAACTAGCCTGTTACTTTGCAGGTGATATGCTGTGGTATGGATGAGCCAGATGCCGCAAATGTTACAAATCTCATTGAACAGGGCCGACTGAAATTGTCTGCCCTGGTCAGTCGTGATGATAGCTGGACATCTGAAACCCATGACTCAACAAAAGCTCAAGCAACAGTTTCTGCCGTGATATTGGGGAGGGGGACAGTGTCAACCCAGTGAGTTGTTCGGTCTATAGATGAGAGAACATAACGAAAGCCGTTAGAGGGGGGTAGAGGGCCGACAATGTCAATATGAATATGCTGGAAACGCCCAGGAGGGATCAAAAAGGCGCCGAGGGGGATGAAGTGTGCTTGTGTACATTGCAGCGTTGGCACGCGATGCAGAAGCGTGCCCATTGCTGGCAGTCCTTGTTGACATTTCTCCACACAAAGGCCTCCACTATGAGGCAGGCGGATGCACGAACACCGGGGTGGGCTAAATTTTGCAATGCGCTGAAGACAGCTCGATGGAGCACGGTTCAGATGAGGGGGCGTAATGTGCCCGTACTGTCGTCACACCAGATCTCACCAGAAATGACAGGGAAGGTGGTGCGGACGAAGTGTAGTGAAGAGGTAGAGTCAGAAATCAGGTTTAGTGTGTCCTCATCGGCGGGTTCGAGGTTAGGCAGTTCAGAGAGGTCTAACAGCAAATGGACGGTGTCAAGTCATGAAAGGAAATCAGCAACTATATTGTCAGCACCCTTTATGTGTCTGACATCGGTGGTGAACTGAGATATGAAGTCCACGTATCTGAAGCGGCGAGGAGGAAGGTCAGCTGGCGGGTTTGTAATGGCTGCAGCTAGGGGTTTGTGGTCCGTTAAAACATAGGAAAGGCATCCCTCAATGTCAGTCTTAAAATGCTTGATTGCTTCGTAGACCACAAGTAACGCCCTGTCAAACGTGGAATACTTTCATTGTGTATTGGTGAGCTTGCACAAGAAGAACTGCAGAGACGAGTTTGGCCATCAATTGTCTGGCTAAGGTCAGCACCGATGGCAGTATCACTCGTGTCTGTGGTGATGGAAAGGTGCGCATTGGGATGAGGATGCGGTCACACGGTGGCACACAGGAGGCGAAGTTGCATAGTTTGACGTGCTGTCCATGAAGGTCGGGGGAGGAGCTGTCAGTTCGGGAACACGTGACACTGGTTGCGCATGCGCACTTGTGCCCAGCCGAGTGTCAAATGCTGCCGTGTTAGGAGGGTGTGGCCCTGTGGAGCAGTCAGCACACGTTTTGGCAGTCTTGATAGCACAGTTCCGAGGGACAGCGGGAGGTAAACACATGGAGTCTTGATTGCTGGCATTGCAAGCAGTTTTGGCGCACTTACTGACCTTGCTTTGTCGTTGTTGTAGTGTCTGTAATTCCTTTGCAGCATCGGAGAGCTGGAGCTGTGTTTCGTGGAGCCAGAGGGAGAGCTCAAAGTTTTCCTTGCATAGGTGTGGTTTCTTCGACAGTGACAAGCATTTACAGGTGAGATGAGTCCGGACCGATGTGTCACGGGGGAGGGGTTGCTCGACGGAGAACAGGGGAAGTGAGTCTTGGACGGATGATGAAACATGGTGTTTCACACTAGGTCCAGTGCAAGTTTGTGGTGTCGCAAGAAGTCAATGCCTAGTATAGGTTCGTCAATTTCGCACACTAAAAAAGTCCACTCGAGTTTGCAAGTTGCGGAGAATGAGACGACGTGTGTAGTTGAACCCGAGCATTGTAGTTTAGTTGCATTCACAGCATGCAGTAAATTATGATGAGGGCGGATGTTCAATGACACTAAGGACGTGGGCAGCAGTGAAACATCGGCGCCTGTGTCCACTAGGAAAAGGTATCCTGACGAAACATCTTTAAGGTAAAGTAGTCCACAATTATCCGGTCGTTCCCGGACAGAATGGAGCACTAGGGGGTGCCTGTCATGTTGTGTGCAGGAGGCGACTCCCGAACCTACCTGCGATTGGCATTTGCGAAGTAGCAGGGTGGTCTGCAGTTCCATGCCACCTCACCAAACCTTGTGTGGAAGTAACAGTACGGGTAGTGCGATTGGATTTCCTGCGGAAAGTTCGTTGCCAGTGGCGATGGCCGAGGTCCGGTGGCCGCAGCAGGTTAGGTTGCAAGAGGGAGCATGACCTCAAGAAGAGCTCGTGACGTCCCAGTTGTTTGTATACTGCTTCCCGTAGTGAGCGGAACGGTCGGCACAGTACGGCCCCGGCCTCGTTCGGCCGCAGGGCAATGAGCCTGTACCTGAGACTTGTCACGTAGGCTGTTGCTGGTGAAGTGGAGCAGTGACGCATCATGTAGCTTGACAGCAATTGTCATTCTTTACTCGACAGGTTCAGGAGGCCTTTGAGCCAGAGCAAAGCAGATGTGAGGAGACAGTTTATCTGACCAGATGGCGAGGAGAGCTGTGTCAGAGAGTAGATCGGCGCTGGCTAGGGCACGTAGCCGTCTCCAGAGCTGGGAAGGTTTGTCATTGCCTAGTTGCTTGACGTGGAGCACTTGCCGTATTGCTGCCTCAGTTGAGCGTGCAAGCCGACGTAGAACTGTCTCTTTGGCTAGAGTGTACCAGGTACATGAGACTGGAGTGTCGACCAGGTCAACTATCAAGTCCTCCTGGTTGTGCAGGTGGGTGATGAGGCACAGAAACCTGGTTGACTCGTCAAGTTTGTAATGGTCAAACACTTTGTCTGCAATTTTGAACCAGGTTGTAGCTCTGTCGGGATTAAAAGACAGCAGCGTCAGTAAGTGTTGTAGAATGTACGGAAGAACATGTTGAGTTGACATCGTCGGGGCACTGCCTGAAACAACCTGTTGTTGCTGTAGTATTGCAGGAGAGTGTGCCTCCAGGGCATGTGGCAACGACGGCTTTTCGGAAGGCAGTATGTAGGTGACACGTTGTGGTTGAGCGCGATCCGTCATGAAGCGGAAGGTCGACGCTGGTGAGACACCGTAATGTGTTGATTGCGGTTGCGGAAGGTCAACACGTTGTGGGTATGTTCGGATTGATGCGTCATGGAAAACCACCATGGATGAGGTACCGAGATGTGCCGAGAACGGTAGCGGAAGCTCGACTGGAGCCGGCGCGTGGCGACAGGTGAGAAAAAGTTCAAAGTTTGAGAACGCGTTAGTCCACGGAAAGCTCAACGTATGATCAGAACCGGGTCCACCTGTGTTGCAGGAAGGCTGCGGAGGTGCGGGCTGTCCAGAAGCACAGAGTGGGAAATGATGTCGAACGGAATGTGTGAAAGTTCACTGTTCATAATCACTCTACTGAAAACAGTGTGCGGATAAGGTGAATGTTGGGGCACAAAACACTGAGGCGTAGCAGTGGGACGGAGGTGGAGGTCAGGCACAGATAACAAGTTATTGTTCCTATTTCAGGCCGAGGTATCTAAGCAGGAATGCAAGTGCTGATGCTGAACCGAGGCAGCCGCGGGCATGGTTGGATGCTGATTGGTTGACCTGTGAATGAAGCAGTTCCAGCCAAGTGGCAGGTATCCACATGGTACTGCACTGATTGCGGCATAGCAAATTGTTGTCCTGGCCTCAGCATCTTCAGAGCCAGAACCCATGAGGAAAGCAAGGTGATACATGTGTGCAAGAAATGTGGACAAGAAAACCAAAATAGTGTGTGAGAAATGCACGAAACATGTTCGTCCTGATCAAAGATTTTCAGTGTCCCAAAGTTGTTTGTAATCATATCTCAAATGCATAAAAATGTATATAATCTTTAGTGATAAAAATGCAATTCAAAATAAAATTTCTTTAAATTATGGTTTCGTTTAACTTATCAGGGTACTTTGAGACCCCACTAGAGTATTAGCGTATGAGCATTTCACTAGAGTAATTAAGGGTTAAATATTATAATTCAGGTATTTATTATTTCCGTATTGGTGTCAACGGTAGTTCAATTTATTGTTGTATTGTTTTCTTTTAATCTTTGGAGTCTGAGGATGTAGGAGGCAAAAATTCTAAGTTCGACTTTAGTATAATTTATAACATATTTAAGTGTTTTGCTCACAGTTTTTTGTTCTTTCATTTTGAATTTCATTTCATATTTTTTGTTTCCTCAAGAGAAGTACAGTAATCCTAGTTGCTAGAATTTTACTCTCAGTTTGTATCTTGCCAAGAATCACAACACATTGCATCGTAACAATAATCTTTCACTGTACCAGGTAAAATTCAACATCAAAAATTGTTTATCTTTTTATAATACAACTATCAAGTCTCTTGCTGATGAACTCTCTTAATCATTAGTTTACATATATATGAAGTGTATTTCTCATTTACAAAATATGGCTCATAAATAAACAAAGCTAAACTAAATATCTTATTGGATCCAAATATTTCCTTATTCAAAAGTGATGCTGTTGCATAGTCAGATCTTTATTTTCAAAATATCAAATCACGAATGTATGTGTGTAATAATTCTTCAGTCTCTCATGACAGTAAAAACATGTCAAGCTATAGTAATAATTATCATAGTGTTAACAAATTTATTTTCAGTGAACTAGATAAAATATCAGTAATGTGATATCTCAGTGAGGGACTTGATACTTTCAGCACAGGTCAAGAGCTTGTAGAGGAACTATAGCTCAAGTTTAAAAGAAAAGAAGACAACACAGTGGGTAGATATGTACTCAGCAGAATAATTCAAAAAGGGAGGAACTCCTGTAATACACATTTATGTAAAGAAACTTCTAAAGAAACAGAGAGTACTGCACAGTAGGTGTTAAACAAAGTATAGGGCTATACATAGAGACATGCTGAATGAAAAATGTTTGGTTGTCAAGAAAGCAATGCATGATGCCTTCCCTGACTACAATAGCAGAATATTGTCAAATGATATTTCAGAAATCCAAAGTAATTCAGGTCATATGTAAAGGCTGTCAGTGGCACCAAAGTTAGTGTTCCAGTCCCTAGCAAAAGAGACAGAAACTGTAACTGAGGGTAGCAAAGCGAAAGCTGAAATGCTTAAGTCCATTTTGAAATGTTCCTTTACAAAGGAAAACCCAGGAGAATTGCCCTCATTTAATTCTTGTACCACTGAAAAGATGAATGAAATAAGTATTAATGCCAGTGGTCTTGAGAAACAGCTGAAATTGTTAAAGTTGAACAAAACTTCAGGCCCCAAAGGAATCCCTGTCAGATTCTATACTGAATTTGTGGCTGAGTTAGCCACTCTGCTCACTGTACTCTGTCCTAGATCCCTTGAACGAAAACCATGCCCAATTCTTGGAAAAAGGCACAGGTCACATCTGTCTACAAAACTACCATTCAATATATATACATCAATTTGTTGTAGAATCTTATAACATATTCTGAGCTCAAACATAGTGACAAATTTTGAACAGAATGATCTCCTCAAAACCAAGCAGCATGGTTTTCGAAAACATCAATTTTGTGAAACACAATTCACACTTTTCTTACATGACATACTGAAAGCTTTGGATCAAGACTGCCAGGTAGATGCAGAGTTTCTGCATTCTGAAAAGCATTTGACTTAGTACCACACCTATGCTTATTTTAAAAAGTATGATTATATGGGATATCAAGTGAAATTTGCAACCAGACTAGAGACTTTTTGATTGGAAGGACACAGCATATTATCTTGGATGAAGAGTCATTGTCAGACATGGACGTAACTTCTGTTACACCCCAGGAAAATGTGTCAGGACCCTTGCTGTTCATATTGTTTATTAATGGCCTTGCAGACAGTATTAATAGTAAAATCAGGCATTTTGCAGATGATGCATATATCTATAATGAAGTATTATCTGAAAGAAGCTGCATAAATTTTCAGTCAGCTGTAGATAAGATCTCAATATGGTGCAGAGATTGGCAACTCTTTCTAATACCTTGATATTTTTGTAAATGTAATTCCTTTTGCTTCAAAAGTGAATGTGTTGAAGATTCTTGCTGGTTGTGGCCCAGACTTAGCAATAATTGTGTAATTTGTTTCTGCTGTGTTGGGAAACAGTTTCATTATTTTGGCAATTTACTGTGTCACGTCTGAGTGCTTTGCCCTTAAGCTACAGTTGTGGTTGCCTATTTAATATGTTAAATAATGCAGGTGTTATGTTCCACATAGGACTCCTACCTTCCACATTCACTGATTTATCTTTAATTGTAGGGAATAAAACCTGCTTTGTTGGATAGATAAGCAATGGTCATCTGGTGTTTAATAGCAATTTTTTGTTAATAAAGGAAAATGACATTATTCATTAAATTGAGTTTATAATTTATTTCAACTATTACTAGTTAGTATCTTTCATTATAGGGTGAAATCAGAAATTGTGTAACTTAAATTCTATTGTTGATGTATAAACAAATATAAATTCTGTACTAATTATAAACATTTATAAGACAAAATACTAGTAAGCAAATCATAGATAAACAGTTCTGTAATGCACTGTTTCATATCTCCCAGGATCTTTAGGATACTAAATAATCATAACTGTGGTGTAATTTTTTAGTTATTGTAAGTTTTTATGAGACTACATACACTCTATATTGTAATAATTATGTTACAAACGGATAAACATTAGTATTTTCACTCATATGATATCACATTCAGAAATGCCTCTTGCTAGACATTGAGTGTCACAACTGTTACATTAGACTGTGGTAATGACTATTATCCATTGATTCCCATACATCAATTTTGACCCTAGATGTATTTGTTGCATGTTATTTCATCATTGGCATTATTTACAGTGGCTCAAATAGTGTCTAATGGATTGTATGACAAAGCAAGCTAGGATAATTTTAATTCCCCTCTTGTTTTGCCATCCACCTCCTTAAATTTGTTTTGTTATTTTCAACTGCTTACCATCAGCATATGTGAATATAATCTGGATTTCCATATAAGAGAAGAGTTGTCCCTCAGTTTTAAAGAATACAGCACCAGATCTAATTTTATGCTTAGTTTTATGTATGTAATTGACTTTATAATTTATTTCAACTATTCCTAGTTTGTATCTTTCATTACAGGGTGATATCAGTAATTGTTTTGTAACTTAAATTCTATTGTTGATGTATAAACAAATATAAATTCTGTACTAACCATAAACATTTATAAGATGAAATACTAGTAATCTTAAAGTATCTATTTGGCTCTATTCGAAAATATGTTAGCAAAACCAGACCTGAATTAATTCCAAAGTAATTAACAGTTTTGTCAAAAGTATTGTTTGCATACTTTTATTCATTAATTTCATGTGTAAACAAATAATTCGGCTTAACCACTGCAGTAGAAGAAACTATTAGAAAGAACCAATTTTTTTATGTATTCACTTAATTTAATGAGTTAAGTTTTGATTGTAATTTCTGTAAATTAGGCTTCAAAAAATGTGTAGTTTCAGCACCGTCTCCATGAAGCTGGGCTACGGACCTGCACACCGTTAGGCCGTCTTCCGCTCACGCCCCAACATCGTGCAGCCCGCCTCCAGTGGTTTCGCGACAGGCGTGAATGGAGGGACGAATGGAGACGTGCCGTCTTCAGCGATGAGAGTCGCTTCTGCCTTGGTGCCAATGATGTTCGTATGCGTGTTTGGCACCGTGCAGGTGAGCGCCACAATGAGGACTGCATACGACCGAGGCACACAGGGCCAACACCCGGCATCATGGTGTGGGGAGCGATCTCCTACACTGGCCATACACCACTGGTGATCGTCGAGGGGACACTGAATAGTGCACGGTACATCCAAACCGTCATCGAACCCATCGTTCTACCATTCCTAGACCGGCAAGGGAACTTGCTGTTCCAACAGGACAATGCACGTCCGCATGTATCCCGTGCCACCCAACGTGCTCTAGAAGGTGTAAGTCAACTACCCTGGCCAGCAAGATCTCTGGATCTGTCCCCCATTGAGCATGTTTGGGACTGGATGAAGCGTCGTCTCACGCGGTCTGCACGTCCAGCACGAACGCTGGTCCAACTGAGGCGCCAGGTGGAAATGGCATGGCAAGCCGTTCCACAGGACTACATCCAGCATCTCTACGATCGTCTCCATGGGAGAATAGCAGCCTGCATTGCTGCGAAAGGTGGATATACACTGTACTAGTGCCGACATTGTGCATGCTCTGTTGCCTGTGTCTATGTGCCTGTGGTTCTGTCAGTGTGATCATGTGATGTATCTGACCCCAGGAATGTGTCAATAAAGTTTCCCCTTCCTGGGACAACGAATTCACGGTGTTCTTATTTCAATTTCCAGGAGTGTAGATAAATTTACATTTTATCACCACAGTTTCAATGAAATTATAAGTAACAGCATCACACTTTATCTTTAAGGGAGTGCTTTTCTTAAGAAGTTTCCCCCACTCTCATACCTTATAACTCTAAATATTCATTCATTTTATTGAAAGTCTGTTCAATGAGGAATAATTTTAGTTTCCTTTTGAAAACCTGCACATAATTTATTTCCTTTTTTATATTAATAGGAAGCTTATTGAAGCCCTTTATACCTGACTCAGTACCTCCCCTATGTACTTTAGTGAGAGTTGCAGAGCCTTGGTGAAAATTTTTCACCTGTCTTGTGTCATGGTTATGGATGTCACAATTTTTCTGAAACAATTCCCTGTTGTTGGCTACAAATAACATCAGTGAGTATTATATACTGGCCTGTGATGGTAAGTATCCTAGAGATTTGAAGAGATCTCTGCAAGATGCCCCATTAGGGACCCCACATATTAGTCTCACTGCTCATTTTTGTACTTATAAACACTTTTTCGACACATGCAGCATTTTCCCATAAGATTATGCCATAGGAGACAACAGAATGGAAATATGCAAAATATGACAACATTATTTCTCCGTCCACTAACTGATGGAGCGCTCTTAATGCAAAGCACGATGAGCTAAGTTTCTTCACCAGCTGATCAGTTAGTTCTTTCCATCTTAGGTGACTGTCTATCTGAATACCTAGGAATTTTGTGTGTGTGGTTTCATTAATTTTGTGATTGTTAACATGTATTTCAGGAACTTTTTTTGTCATAAACTGTATCATATTGGATTTTGAAAGATTTAAGGTTAGGCTACTCACAGTGAACCATTTGTGTACTTGACTAGAGACAGTCATGGCTGTATCCTTCACTGTGGAGATGGGTCCTTTTATGAGGATACTTATATCATTGGCAAACATTACTATTTTTGCTCTGTTATTAATTGTGATTGGTAGATCATTAATGCAGAGCAGGAAAATTATTGGCCCAAGCATCAAGCCCTGTGGGAGTCCATACTTTATATTTCCCCCAGTCTGATTTTAATGCTGTACCTGTCCTCCTTAAGACAACCCTTTGCTTCCTGCTCTGTAAGTATGATTCTATCCATGTCAAAGATTTGTCTTTAATGCCATAATGTGGAAGAGTGTGTTGTTATCTACACAAACAAATGCCTTGGCAAGGTCACACAATATCCCCATTGGATACCTTTTGTAATTTTGTTCACCTAAAACTTCATCTGTTAGGTTAAATATAGCTCTGTCTGTGGAGGAGCCCTTATGAAAGCTGATCTGTGTAGGAGCTAGTAAGCCATTTTTTGTAGTGTGACTATAAATCCTATTATACACTATTCTCTCAAATACCTTTGAGGACGCTGGCAGCAGAGAGGCGAGTTGATGGTTGGATATTTCATCCCTTGTTCCACTTTTGTGGATTGGCATCACTACTGCATGTTTTAATCTCTCTGGTAACACACCAGTTTCCATAGATTGGTTGCACAAATACCACAATTTATAACTTATTAAGTCTGCACATGATTTTAAAATCCTACTTGATATGGCATCGTAACCAGAGGAATCTGAGTTTTTGAGTAATTTTATGGTTTTTTCAATTTCTTTAGGAGTTATACTTCTGAAATGAAGTGTTACTTCAGATGTTGTTTGCATGTGGTTAAGTAGTTCAATAGCTTCTGCGTTGACTGTTTATTATTGTTCACTGTTTTTTCAGCTATAGTGAGAAGAAATTGTTGAAAGTTGAGGCTGCAACTTTGTGGTTATTATTGTCAAGTTTTATGTTCCTATTTGTCTCACATTTTATGATCAAGTGTGCAGTAGTGGTGGAGGAAAAACTGGAAAAAGTAAATGAAAATGTAGAGTCAAAATTGGCTGAAATAGAGAAGAGGTGGAAGAGGTACAAAATCTAAAGCATAGAGAAAGTGAATGGGGGTCTGAGTCTGACAGGAGTTGTAAAGATGATAGCAATGATGAATCCAGTAGCAATGAGAATGGGGTATTTGAATCTATAATTGATAATGAGGACAATGTGTTAATTAAAGAAAGGATTAATGAGGACTTCTTGTATGAAAATCACGTGGTAAGTAAACAGGAAGTGGGTCACCCTGTAATAACAGTAAGTGTACAAGGTATACATGTTAAGTGTTTATGGACAGTGGTAGTGATTTGAAGGGCATTTCACAGGCAGTTTTTGAATCTATTAAGAACACAGAGGGTATAGTAGTGATGAATGTTTCTGGAATAAAAATTATTGGTGCTACTAGTAAGCTATTAAGGAGTGTGAAATAAGAGGTAACATTAACTCTGGAATTGGCTGCACAACTGTTGAAATACAATTCCTCGGTGATTCAAAATCTCAGCATTGATGTAATATTTGGGAACAATTTCTTGTGTAAATAGCTAGTAGGGGGTTTGACATTCTGTGTTGGATTCATTATGTGGTGATAAATCTTACCCCAGCTGTCTGCCTCATAATGTTTCCTGAGGCAGTGAAACTCTTCTCCTATCCTATCTGTAGTTTATAAGTAAATCAGAAACACTCTCTTCAAATTTCAGGTATTTTTGTATAGTAGGATACTTTACTATAGGGATATGTTTAGAAAAGAGTTCTCTAGTGTTTCTATGTGTAATGTATATTATGTTGTGTTAGTTATAAGTAATGCTATCATAAGAGGATGGAAAAAAGTAAACTGGTACAGTGGTTAAAGAATTTCTGCCAGAGAGGAAAGGTAAACAGAAAATAAAAGATGTCAGCATATGAGGAGGATAATTAACATCTGAAGTAATCAGCTCATGTGTGAAGTTAGTATAATTTAGTGCAGCAGCAGAGATAATATGCAGTATAATCCAAAATAAATATAAGATCTTACTATTAATTGTGGTATAATAGAAGTGTTTGTGTTCAGTGCAGTCAATACATTGAAGTAACTATCTAACCATTGTAGTGTGTCATGGTACAGCCTTTTCCAACATTAAGGAATTACAACTTTAAACATATTTGCCTGGAGTAATGCGTGTGGAAAGAGTAAGCAAGATTGGAATGTACATTGCCCTTCATGCTAGAATGTCAAGAAAATAACAGTTTTTCTAAGTGTTCATTTTGCCTAATCAGTAATGAGAGTTAGGTTAGCCTTAGCATAAGTATCTGTTACTGTGGAGTGCTTTTCAGTAGAATCAGTTGTGCATTAGGTAAGCAGAGGAGATGTTTATTTATTAGATAATGAAATAATAATATAATGAATAATTTTAGGGTCCTAGTGGTTTGTTTATTTATTTAGTCCTTCAAATCCTACATGTATGGAATATATACAAGGATATTGGACATTGTTAGGTCTTAACAATATAAAATACAGTTTGCATTGCATTCCTAAGGACTAGATATTGAAGTAATTTAGCAAAGAATCATACATACAACAAACATTAGAGGCAACATACAAAGTACAATATTCATAATGCAACTTTATTTTTGTTGTCTGGTTTCTAGGTACTCTGTCAGACTGTAAAAGCAATGATCAATTAAATATGCCTTTAGTTGAGCCTTAAAACTGCTGAGCTTACTTACTGATTTAAGTAAGTGATTTAGGTAGATTATTGTAAATTTTTATACCAGTATGTATAGTGCCTTTTTGGCACAATGATGTTCTCACCTGTTCCATATGAAGGTCAGATTTTTTCCTAGTATTGTATGCAACCATATTTTCATATTTTAATAAGATATCATAGATAAAAATGCAAGGAAGAGAAAGAACTGACATTTTTTTGAATATGGGTCTGCATGATTTCGTATTGTTTACCCCTTCAATAATTCTTAATATTCTCTTTTGCATCCTGAAAAGTTTAATATTTGTTGTTGCATTGCCCCAGAAGATTATGCCATATTGAATTACAGAATGCACATAGGAGTAGTATACATTTAACTGGCTGGCTTTGCTGCAACAAGTTTTTAAGATCCTTTTCATGTAGCAGGTTTTGCTTAGTTTTCTTTGCAAATATTCAATGTGTACCTCCCATTTTGTGTTGTTCTGGAGCCAGAGTCCCGAAAATTTTGTGCTGTCAATACTTTCAACAACTCTGTCCCTTAGTTCTTTCTATTTGTATGTTTGGGTGGTGTCTTCCTTTTAGATTATAGAACTTCAGTGCTACTGTCTTTTCGTTGTTTATAATTAGCTTGTGCTACACTATTCATTGCTTGAATAGAAGAGCTTTAGTTTTTTTCTATTTTACCACTAATAAGGAAGCTTGTATCATCTGCAAATTGGAGGGTAGTTTGGCAGTGCTTGTTGTACTTAAGATCGTTGACATACAGGAGAAACAGAATGTGTCCTAATACAGATCCTTGAGGGAGGCCATATTTCACATTTCACAATATATTGCACTTCAACCACCTGTTTGCAACCACATAGATATGTCCTGAGCCACTCATTGGATATACCTCTAATTTCTAATTGGTCAAGCTTCTGCAGTAGGCATTATGGTCAATGACATCAAAAGCTTTGGATAAATCAAGACATATGCCCATCACAAACTCACCTGCATCCAGTTTAGTACACCTTTCATTAAGAAATTCAAATATTGCACTTTCAGTTGAATAGCCTTTCCTGAAATCATGCTGTGAGGGAGAGAGCATTTTATTTTTATTTAGGAAATCAGACAATCTCTAATAAAAAAATTCTAAAATTTTTGAAAATACAGGCAGTAGTGCTATTGGTTTATAATTTGAAACTCATTCTGGATTTCCTTTTTTGAGCAGTGGTTTCAGTTTCGCTGTTTTTAAGCATGAAGGAAGGTTCCTGATGCCAGTGAGCTGTTGCACAAGTGTGTCAAGGTGAGACAGCATTTCTTTTAATAATTGCATCTGGTATTCCATCAATCACATGTGAGTACCCTGTTTTCAAGGTTTTTATACCTGATAAAATTTCTTCAGTACTTGTGCGTGAAACGAACAATGACGTACACACATTTCTCACACTATTGGATGATGGAGGTGATATTTTGTTGTGTTCTCCCAGTCCACTCACCAACTGTTCACTTATATTTGCAAAATATTTGTTGATGTTGGGCAAGAATCATTTGTCCTTCATAACATAAGTTTATATTTTTATATTGTTTAGTTTCAGTCGTTGTTTTATTTTTCATAACTTCCCATATAGCTTTAGATATTTTTTTTCAATGAATTTGTCATTTGCCATTGTTTTAGCTTTCCTTACAACATTTTTGGTGATCCTCTTGTAATTTTTCAAGTACAAATGAAATTCATGAGGCATGTTCTGTTCTTTGCTATATTGTGTAATCTTCTTTTCTCTACACAAGAGATTCTAATACCTGTTGTAATCCATTTGTTCTTTCTGAAGTAAGGTTGACATTTTCGTTTTTTAATGGAAATGCAGCTTCAAAGTATGGCATGAAGATTTCCGTGAATTTTTCACACTTTTTGCTGGTATTTTCACAAGTACACACTTCATACCAGGTTTCTTCACTTAGTCTCTGTGTAAAAATGTTTATTTGTTTGTTAGTGAATTACTTGTTTCTTTTACAAGTTCCTTTCTCATTTGTTTCACTTTGGGTGTGTAAAGCAATAAACTGTGCATAATGATCACTGAAACCAGTATTAAGATTTCCGGCACAGAAATTGTGATTTACATTTGTCTTTATTAATATCTGATCAATTGTTGAGCTAATTGATGGTGTAACTCTTGTAGGAGAATCTATGGTGGCTTTTATGTTATATGTTTCCAGTAGGGCCATTAAGCTTTGCTGGTCTTTTCAGATTTCTTGAAAATCAATATTAAAATCTCCATATGTGATCACTGTTTTGTTCAAGTTTTTTAATAGTATTTAAAGCTGCTTCTATTGATGACAGAAATCATTTAAGTTCCCATCACGGTTCTTGTATACACAGATGATTATTAATTTTAATGCAGAGAGTTTAACTGCAGATACTTCAAAAACTTTCTCTTCAGCTAACAGTTCAATGGGTTTTATGGTACAATAATCAATACCAGTTTTAACAAATACACATGAGCCTCCATGACTGAATGTAATTTTAGAGAATGATGATGAAAGATTGAAGTCTGTAAGTTTTGTGACTGACATTGCATCTTTAGGCAGCCAGTGTTCATTTGTACACATTTCATTAGCTCATCGGTACATAAAATTTCAAGTTCACTAATTTGTTGAGCAATAACTGGACATTTTGATGAATCAGTATGAAATTAAAAGATTTGTTAGACTTTGGTATATTGTCTGCCTTTGGCATATTTAATTGAACACTTACATTTACCTTGTCAGTAAAAAATCATTCAGGTGTGCTAGAAGTACTGCTTTTCTTTTCCTGACTGCACTTATTCTTCTATTATCATCTGCAGCAGAATTTTCTACTGTGTCTGGCCCCCTGTTAGTTGTTCAGCTACTCCAGTTGTTGATTCTGCTGCTGATCCTACTGTTATTAATATTGCTGCTGGTGTTAGACCTGGGTCTGCAATTGGTGGAGCTGTTACTGCATCCATTGTTGTTGTTGTGCCTGAATACTGGTCGTACCTTGCTTCTTCTTTTTTTGTTGCTGATGTTGGTGAGTGAGGTCTTGCTGGCATTGTTTCCTTTGAATATTGGGGGGGCCAATCCAGGGTGATTTTGCTTTTGAGTGTTTGATGCCTCTTGTTGATAATTTCTTTAATTTTTCTGACAAGCAGTTTTTCCCCATGTTTTTATCATGCAATTCATGTTAATTCGTGGAATCTACACTCAATATTGTTAACATTTATGAGTTCTAAATTTCTGAAATGTTTGCAAAGTAATGACATTTGTTGGTTGGCATTGATTATTTCTTTATTCACACATGACCAAGATGATAAATCATGCCAATGTGGGATGTTCAGCACTAAAACATTTGTGTGTGTCAACTGCCATAAGCACCTTTTTAGTTCTTGTTTTGCTGTGTGAGTTTCGATTTTGTACATGTCATTTGACTCACCAAATAGGACAACAAAATCTTCAGAGAATAAGTCAGCAATGTCTGTGGATAGTACACGCTTGCAAACTTCCGACATAGAAGCACCAGGCTTTATGTAAGCAGTTGTTTATACACTGGACTGACCGCTCCGAAGGCGAGCAAATCCACAACCATGACTATCTGCCATCACAACTACTTTTCATCATTTAGATTTCTCTGCATGTTTAGAAGGGCCACCGGTGTTATAGCCAAAAAAATTAGTATCAGCGCTGGACAAACACTTGATATTTAAGTCACACAATTGTTCAGGTCTTTCAGATAAATTTTCTTTCATAATAGCAATTGAGTTGGTAGGCAACCTTTCGGATCTATCACTCTGCATATTTGTAGTTTCATATTAAGTTCGGAAATTAGTTTTATCACATGCACAATATTTCTTATCTTGCACAGTTTATTGCACACTGAAACTACTTGTAAACATGATGTTAGGTTCATATAATAAGCTTCATTGAGAATGTGGCACTTTGTTTTTCACTTTGCCTGGAATTTCGAGGTTATTATGAGGCAAGTTTGCTGTTGGTTTACACTATCCGGATGTAATTTTTTTTAGTTCGCTAATCAGAATATTAATGGTTAGTTGCAGACTACTTACACAATCATTTAACTTTCTGATTTCCATCATTACAATTTGTGCACACGCTGTTTTTATTGGTATAATTTTCTCTTTTTTTCACATGAACACTATGTATATCAACGCTAACAACCATGTTTGTCAATTTGCTGTTCAAATGATAATGGTTAGGGATATTTATTTATTTATTTGTCCATATAAATCTCTTTTTAAGTACATATATTGTACACAGGATATTGGACAGAAAACCTTTTTAGCTATTGGATTTTCAAATGTCAAACATAAATTTTATAAATTTTTATGACAAATTGGATCTATACAGTTAATAATTACAAATTTTTGAAATACTGTATATTTATAACTTATTTCTACAATTAAAGATACAAATTACATTTTTTCTTGCATAAGATACTGTGAGACTGAATAGCAGCAGTTTTTCAGAAGGTAGGATGTCACAGACTTTTTAAAGCTTTGTAGTTCAGTAAGAGATTTTATATGTCTTGGTAATCTGTTGTAAAGTTTTGTTCCTGCATGATATACACCTTTTTGGCATAATGTGGTGTTACAATGATTGACATGCATGTCACTGTCTGACCTGGTACTGTAATCATGGACACTTTTGTTTTGAGGAAAAAGGTTTTCTTTTCTCAGTATGCTTTTTTTGACATGCGTGACTACTTCCAGTATATAAATGCAGGGAAGGGGTAGGATCTTCAGATCTTTAAAGAAAGGTTTGCATGATTTTCTGCTGCTCACTTGTTTCATTATTCTTATAATTGCCTTTTGTTTCCTGAAAACTGTTATGGCCTGATGTACATTTCCCCAGAAAATGATACCGTACTTCAGTATTATGCCTAATAGTGATTCTGTCAGAAATGAAGCACGGCAACTGACTAGATTTCAAATGTAAGATGACTAATTTCTGTGCAGAATTTGATGTACTAAAGAAGCGGCCGTAAAGATTTTCAAACGGAGGAAAATTTTCGCAAAACTCTCGTTCAGAACATGTTCTATCATACGCATGTTCTATCATACGCATTTGGTTCTTTTTGATCATTATCAAAGTAAGCAGCAGTGTAAGTAACAACAAATAGCAGTCTCTTGCCATTGTTTCACTAATGAGACGATTCCTCTTCATTTTTTTAAGTGGCGGTAGCGCGCACAAAAGCAAGTCATGCCGCGGGCGGCGACAGGCCGTAAACACGCACTATCAAAATGCGACAAACAATGCATTATACAGAACAGTAATGCATTTTCAGCTTAGAGTGACGTAAACACCTATAACAAAGAAAACGGCACTTATCAGATCAAAGCAAAATAAGCAATCGATTCAAACCAGACGAAGCACGTGGAAAAGGAAGGGTACCCGTATAAATACGGACGGAGCGCCTGATGCATAGCAATGGCTACCTGGTAAAGCTTAACTGCTAAGCTTACGACTCAAACCAAACTACTGTAGCTGTATCGTCTTTCATTCGACCTAAATTGTGTCTCATATTACAATGGACCAACTTTGTTTCGATTTGGAGATGCGGCCTAAAACTTTTCTCTCCCCTTGAATTTCGAGTCTCAAATTTCAGGTGCGGCTTAGATTCGGGAAAATTTTTTTTCCTTGATTTCGAGTCTCATTTTTCGAGTGCGGCTTAGATTCGAGTGCGGCTTAGATTCGAGTAAATACGGTAGCTTCTCCTGTAATACATCTAATTTTTTCCTTTTGGCAGTCTGCACACTGCCATTAAAAGTATGAAGAATAATGAGCTTTCTCTGGGAAGTGCTCAGCCTCAAAATTTCTCCTATATTCTCCATAAATCAGGATCACTTCAGTTTTTTTTCTGTGGTAGCAACATTTCTTCTCCACTTGCATGTCTGTTTTCCAAATGATAGATGGGTGTGCAGGCAATAAATGCTGTGCAAGTATTGTAATGTTTAGAGGAGCCATCTGTTTTCCATCTGCACAATAAGTGAGCTCTGGTCACTATATGGCCATGGTGGCATGTTTGGTAGTTCCCTGCTTGATATGTCAGAGGAAAACAACATTGTAAGTGGGGTTTATTATTAGAAGTTATGAAATACTGGCCTGTCTGACCCTTGCAGTGTGGAGCCGAGGTTCCACATGCCACTGGATATTCAAGGGCCAGTGAGTAGCATGTGGCAAATTACAGTTGTGTGCTCTTTCCTATTCATCCAATTACAGCGCCATCTGTTACGAAATGCGGAAAATGCTTCAGACAAACCAGGTGTAGATTTTGTCATAGAATTATGTTGTTGTTGTTGTCTTCTGTCCTGAGACTGGTTTGATGCAGCTCTCCATGCTACTCTATCCTGTGCAAGCTTCTACATCTCCCAGTAGTTACTGCAACCTACATCCTTCTGAATCTGCTTAGTGTATTTATCTCTTGGTCTCCCTCTACGATTTTTACCCTCCACACTGCCCTCCAATGCTAAATTTGTGATCTCTTGATGCCTAAGAACATGTCCTACCAACCGGTCCCTTCTTCTTGTCAAGTTGTGCCACAAACTCCTCTTCTCTCCAATTCTATTCAATACCTCCTCATCAGTTATGTGATCTACCCATCTAATCTTCAGCATTCTTCTGTAGCACCACATTTCAAAAGCTTCTATTCTCTTCTTGTCCAAACTATTTATCGTCCATGTTTCACTTCCATACATGGCTACACTCCATACAAATACTTTCAGAAATGAATTCCTGACACTTAAATCTATACTCGATGTTAACAAATTTCTCTTCTTCACAAATGCTTTCCTTGCCATTGCCGGTCTACATTTTATATCCTCTCTAGTTCGACCATCATCAGTCATTTTGCTCCCCAAATAGCAAAACTCCTTTACTACTTTAAGTGTCTCATTTCCTAATCTAATACCCTCAGCATCACCCAACTTAATTCGACTACATTCCATTATCCTCGTTTTGCTTTTGTTGATGTTCATCTTATATCCTCCTTTCAAGACACTGTCCATTCTGTTCAACTGCTCTTCCAAGTCCTTTGCTGTCTCTGACAGAATTACAATGTCATCGGCAAACCTCAAAGTTTTTATTTCTTCTCCATAGACTTTAATACCGACTCCGAATTTTTCTTTTGTTTCCTTTACTGCTTTCTCAATATACAGATTCAATAACATTGGCGACAGGCTACAACCCTGTCTCACTCCCTTTCCAACCGCTGCTTCCCTTTCATGCCCCTCGACTTTTATAACTGCCATCTGGTTTCTGTACAAATTGTAAATTGCCTTTCGCTCCCTGTGTTTTACCCCTGCCACCTTTAGAATTTGAAAGAGAGTATTCCAGTCAACATTGTCAAAAGCTTTCTCTAAGTCCACAAATGCTAGAAATGTAAGTTTGGCTTTCCTTAATCTATTTTCTAAAATAAGTTGTAGGGTCAGTATTGCCTCACGTGTTCCAACATTTCTGCAGAGTCCAAACTGATCTTCGCCGGGGTCGGCTTCTACCAGTTTTTCCATTTGTCTGTAAAGAATTCGCATTAGTATTTTGCAGCTGTGACTTATTAAACTGATAGTTTGGTAATTTTCACATTTGTCAACACCTGCTTTCTTTGGGATTGGAATTATTATATTCTTCTTGAAGGCTGAGGATATTTGACATGTCTCATACATCTTGCTCACCAGATGGTAGAGTTTTATAAGGACTGGCTCTCCCAAGGCTGTCAGTAGTTCTAATGAAGTGTTGTCTACTCCCGGGGCCTTGTTTCGACTTAGGTCTTTCAGTGCTCTATCAAACTCTTCACGCAGTATCTTATCTCCCCTTTCATCTTCATCTACATCCTCTTCCATTTCTATAACATTGCCCTCAAGTAAATCGCCCTTGTATAGACCCTCTATATACTCCTTCCACCTTTCTGCTTTCCCTTCTTTGCTTAGAACTGGGTTTCCATCTGAGCTCTTGATATTCATACAAGTGGCTCTCTTTTCTCCAAAGGTCTCTTTAATTTTCCTGTAGGCAGTATCTATGTTACCCCTAGTGAGATAAGCCTCTATATCCATACATTTGCCCTCTAGCCATCACTTCTTAGCCATTTTGCACTTCCTGTCAATCTCATTTTTGAGACGTTTGTATTCCCTTTTGCCTGCTTCATTTACTGCGTTTTTATATTTTCTCCTTTCATCAATTAAATTCAATATTTCTTCTGTTACCCAAGGATTTCTACTAGCCCTCATCTTTTTACCTACTTGATCCTCTGCTGTCTTCACTACTTCATCCCTCAGAGCTACCCATTCTTCTTCTACTGTATTTCTTTCCCCCATTCCTGTCAATTGTTCCCTTATGCTCTCCCTGAAACTCTGTACAACCTCTGGTTTAGTCATTTTATCCAGGTCCCATCTCCTTAATTCCCACCTTTTTGCAGTTTCTTCAGAATTATATAGAATTATAATCTGCCATAAAAACGGGGGTTCCCATTGGAGATTTCAAAGTTGCCCCCGACCATACATGCATGTGTGGGATGGCGGGTTGTGTGCGGTATAGTTGGATATCCTCCTCTGAGGCAACCAAATTGGAATTGTAAACTTTTTTGATGTGATGTGTAGTTCTGAAGGTATTTCAATGTCTTTAGTTAAAATGAACAACATGTATTGTGAAATATTTTCAGAATTACTGTCTTTTAAGTAATTTGCCCCAACTGAAGTAAATATGCTGTCAGATGGTGCTAGGAGAGCTACTGTTCATACCATAGAGAAAAAATGTTCTAGGGATGCACTTTTATCATCTTCTTGGATAGTATTAATTTTCGTATTATTATCATACCAGTTGAAGATTTTTGACCACACTTTTAAATTACACTCAGTAATTTCTATGAAACTACATATTTTATGTATATGTGACAGTATCTAATCTAACACTGATTTTGATGTGGTATTCAGTTATTGTAGGAAATCTGGTGAAATGGAAATAAAGAAAATGGCAACAAACATGAACACTGTAAGGCAAACAAGAGAAAAATGAGATAATGGACTGTAATTAAAAAAATCAAGATTAACTTTTGCAGATAACACAAATCAACTCAGTGATACTTCATAATTATACTATAAATATGGTAAATAATAACAATTTTTCATTTAGTACCTCGACACCAATTATATAGTTTTCCACTAAAAATTTTAAATACATTTATGCAAATACACTGAAGTGCCTCAGAAATTATATAGGCCTGCATATTCAAATACAGGGATTTGTAAACAGGCAGAGTAGGACGCTGGAGTCGGCAGTGCCTATACGGTATAAGAAAACAAGTGTCTGGCTCTGTTGTTAAATCGGTTACTGCTGCTACAATGGCTGGTTATCAAGATTTAAGTGAGTTTGAACATGGTGTTATAGTTGGCACATGAGCAATGGGCACAGCATCTCCGAGGTAGCAGTGAAGTGGGGATTTTCCCCTATGACCATTCCAAGAGTATACCATGAATATCAGGTATCTGGTAAAACATCAAATCTCTGGCATTGCTGTGGCCGGAAAAATATTCTGCAAAACTAGGCCCGATGATGACTGAAGAGAATTGTTCAACACGACAGAAGTGCAATGCTTTAGAAAATTGCTGCATATTTCAATGCTAGGCCATCAACAAGAGTCGGCTTGTGAACTTCATACTTCTGCTTTTACTTCACTGTTTCATTGCCTGGATAGGCTGGCGACCATTAGTACATGTTTTAAATCACTAAATGAACTTGGAACCGAGATGTTCTAGCGTCAGCATAATATTATACATACTGTGTTTCTATCCAGGTAAGATCTTAGGAAAAGAAGTGAATAGTCTGATTTACTTATTCATTAGACCCAACACATGGTCAAATCCTGTAAAAACGGTAACTCTATTGATTAGCTTTTCCTATAAACAGGACCATACTCCCATAGTGTACTTTATTTGGAAACTAAATTAAATTTTAGTTAAGAGGGTTATATGTGGCTTTTCCCATGGGAGGACTATTTGTTCCATTTGGGTATAGTATACATGGCAACATAGAGACAGGGTTTTCTGTTATTTAGGTAAAAGATTACTGAATTACAGTAGTAATGGTAGGGTTATACACCGGCCATTGAACTCCCTGGACATGAACGTTACCGAGCACATTTGGGATGCCTTGCAATGTGCTGTTCAGAAGAGATCTTTAGCCCCTCATACTCATATGGATTTATGGACAGCACTGCAGGATTCATGGAGTCAGTTGTTGACTAAGGCTTTGTGTGGGATACATGTTCACAGATATGTGTATTACAAGAAACTGAAGTAAGTATTTCAATTTTAGACATTAACATGAACGACAAGATAATTAAAAGGGATAAAGATATAATAGACACTGAAATATAGTAAGACAATGGCAAAACTATCAGTAATATTTTATGGGGGAATGCTTTAATGAACACAAGGTTTAGAAAGTCCACCAGAACTTCCAAAAAAGTTAAATTTTATAATTCAAATAATTAAGTCATTAAAATTTATATTAGTAAAAGAATACATTTTTGGAAACAGAAAAATAAGGACAAGGGCTGTTAAATGAGCTACATCAATCATGAAACAAACATTGAAGCCTCAGCTATTGAAATAACATCAGGAAAAACTTTAATAATGTGTGTATACAGATCACCCAACAGCAATGTAAACATTTTCTTTAAAAAACTTGACCTTGCACTAGGGAAACTTAAAAATACTTGCAAAACTATAGTTCTGTGTGGCGATTTTAATATTGACCTCTTAACACACAGCCACCAAAGACAAAAATTCCTTAATATTATTCAAGAATATAACCTGTGCACTAAAATAAACTCCCCTACACACGTAACAAAAACTAGTGCTACACTTATTGATCCGATCTTTGTAAACACTAACATGCACACCTCAGAAAACTTTAATACCGGCTACAGTGACCAAAAGATGGCGGCGTATTTGAATGTAGTGGCAAATCGCTCCGTGAATATCGGTAAATTACCATCAGTGAATTGTATGCTATGTGCAAAAAAAGTGATAAAAGGTGTTAAAATATGTGTAGTGGCGCATAAATGGTATCATTCTTGTTGTTTCGTGGAAGCAAATCTCGGTCAACATAGGCCTACATGTGACTGTGGAACTGAGTGCAACGGTCTTGAAACTGCATTTGAAATGTGCAACGCTGGACTCGAAATAAGTGTGAGGGAAGAACTGCAAAGTGACTTAAGTAAAGATAGACAATATGCAGAAATGCTGAAAAGTTTGATCGACTATATGGACCTTCCCACAGATACGCAACAGGCAAACGAGAGTGTGTATATACTAGGCCTAAGAAAATCTCTCGACCTGTCTTAAATACCAATGTTTTTCGTGTTCCACTAATGAATAAATACGATGTTCTAAGTGCAGACAGCTCAGAATCACGGACAAAAAATCTCAGTGTAACAGGTAACTGCTCGGAAAGATCTGTTGAACAAAAAAGTGCCAGCAGAAACACGTTACCATCAAATACTATTAAACGAAAAAATCGTGTGAGAGCAACTTGTAATAAAACTGAACATGAGACAAAAAAGAAAACAGAGAAGAAGAAGGAAGAAATATACATATTATCGATGAGTCATGGCAAGGGACTGGCTACAATCATGTCTGATATGCAGTCCAAATATAAAGTGATTGGAATTTCGAAACCTGGTGCTCCTCTACGAGAAGTGCTGAAAAACTGTGAAAGTTCCGTGAAAAGCAACGTCAACTGTGTCATAATCGGAGGGGGAAACGATGTCTATAAAAATGAAAGCAGCCTTGCTGTAAGAACACTGAAAGAATCGCTAGTAAAAATTTCACAGGCAAAGGTATTTGTTGTAAACATTCCCTACAGACACGACTTTAACGGAAGACTCGGGTGTAAACAAAGAAATCATCGCGACAAATCGGAAATTCAGGAAGATTTGTAGCGGTTTTGTGCACACAACTTTCATTGAAGCAACGAGTTCAGTAAGAGAGCATTTTACTAGACATGGACTGCACAGAAACAACCTAGGCAAGAAAGTGCTGGCCAAAGAAATTCTCCAGGTGATAAAGACAGCAGGAGTGGGTGCCTATGTAAAAATAGCACTACCTGCAACAGGTTTTCTGCCAATGACAACAGAAAAGAAAAGTGCACCAACAGCATATGAGGAAGAAACATCTGCAGATACACCCTACGATGAAAAAACTACAACTGTGCAAACATGTAAAGCGTCACAGTCACCAGTGGCATTATCAGTAGCAGCAGTGGAAAAGGAAGTAACAGTAGCATCAACAGCAGAAGTTTCACCAGCAACAGTAACTATAGTGCCTCTAAAAGGAGAAATGAGAATTGCAGCAGGAGAAGCAGCATCAAGTGTTACGTGTAGACGGAAAACAGCACCTCCTGTCCGTCTAAATGATTTTTTAGTGGAAGGCAGCAAGATGAAGCAGCCCAGGAGATAAGTAGTGTAACAAATTTCACAACACCTCACCAAAACGTTCAATCTAAAATAAACAACAATTATGATCTTAAAATTTGCTATCTGAATGTTCAAGGACTAATAGATAAAGAATTTATTGTAAACAGTTTTGGACTAGATAACAAATTTGATATTTTCTGTCTGAGTGAACATTGGGTTACTGAGAGTGTACTTACAGTTGTCAAACTTGATAACTATCATGTAGCAAATAGTTACTGTAGAAAACTGCATATAAGAGGTGGTGTGGCAATATATATTAATCAGTCATTCAGCTGCTCCATTGTTAAGTTGGACCTAGATTATTTATGTGAGGAACAGAACTTTGAAGCCACTGGTATAGTTATGGACAGTCTTAAGTTAGTAACAGTATCCCTTTACAGGTCACCTAAGGGTATCATCAATGTATTTCTAGAAAAACTGGACATGCTGTTAGATGTACTAAGAGGGACCAGATGGTTGCATTATGACATGGTAATTGGTGGAGATCTGAATGCAGATTTTGATATAACAACACATAAACGTACTGTGACTGAGTTGAAAAACCTTTTAAGACAGTGCAATTTGCACTCAATCAATAACAGGCCCACAAGAGATAAAGCATGTCTTGACAATATTTTTGTCAACTTTAAAACTACAGAAGAATCATGTGCTGTTACAGCGTTTCCATTTTCAGATCATGACTCTGTATCTTTAGACTATACAAGTAGGTTCTGTATTGATAATAGTAATATTCCTAAGCCTGTCCCAAAAGTTATAATCACCAGGCCTGTCACATATGACAAAATTGTTCAGCTCTGTAAGTCCCTTGCTGAGAGAGACTGGTTCAACGAATGTCATGGTGACACAAGTTATAGTCTTAGTGCTGATTTGTCAGGGAAACTATTATTTGAGAGATTTTTTAAAACATTTCTGACACAATTTAATGACAATATCCCCATAAAGAAATGCAAATTAACTGACAAAGGCTTTACAAACAGGGCTACAAACAGACAAAATTCATGGTTCACTAAACAATTATCAAGTATGAAAAACCAAGTTATGGTGTTGCACAACATATGTAGCAATCAGAAAACAGAACATGCCAGATTAGCCGATATAAAATGCAGGAATGAGTATAAAAAAGCCATCGTGGAAGCCAAAAAAGCACATAATTTCAATGCCATTGATAATTCCACAAATAAGTGCAAAGCTGCATGGAAATTAATAAATGGTGTTGCTAAAGATGTAAGAAGCAAAAAAATTAATATAAGTCCCCAAAAATTCAATGATTTCTTTATTAAATCTGTTGAAAATGTAGGAAATACTATAATCAAACCTGATATCAATTCATCAGAGTTACTTTCTAAAAATGTTTGCAGAACACCAACAGACACAGGTACGTTTATGTTCTCCGAGGTCTCACCTAGTCATGTCCTAAGCATTGTAAAACGGATGAAATCTTCAGACAGTGTAGATATATACGACATATCCTGTAATTTACTAAAGAAAGTAATAGACTATATTGTATACCCCTTAACATTATGTATAAATAAATGCATATCTGAAGGATATTTTCCCGAAGAACTCAAAGTGGCTAGGGTAATTCCAATATATAAAAAGGGAGATATGGACTCACCTTCCAGTTACAGACCAATCTCCATAGTCCCAGCTTTCTCTAAAATACTGGAATGTGTAATTTACCAACAGCTATCTGTCTATTTTGAAAAATTAGGAATAATTAGTGAATCTCAGTATGGTTTTAGGAAAAAGTTGTCTACTGTGGATGCTATAGACTTTGTAGTCAAATACTTACATCAAGTGTTTGAGGACAAGGGCTATGCTCAACTCACATTTTGTGATCTAAGCAAAGCTTTTGACTGTGTAAAGCATAAGCCACTCCTAGAAAATTTGGAATTCTATAGAATTAGACATAACAGCCTTAAATTAATAAAATCATATCTTCAGAATCGTAAGCAAGTTGTTTGTGTAGGGAGAGAAATGTCGAGTATAGAACAAGTCAAGTTAGGTGTTCCGCAGGGATCTGTGCTGGGCCCCTTTTTGTTCCTGATAATGATAAATGATCTGGCGTCATTTATCAAGTCCACCACTGTGTTGTATTCAGATGATACAACATTTCTTCATGCTAGTGAGGATTTCAATAGCCTTAAAACTTGTGCAGCAAAGACAATTGACCAAGCACCCTATTGGTTCAAGGCAAATGGATTCCTGCTGAATGAAAACAAAACACAGCAGATGGTCTGTAGTCTTAGAGACAAGCTTCTGTCAGATGATCCAAGTTATGTCAAATTTTTGGGGGTATACATTGATGATAAATTATCTTGGGGTCAACATGTACAATATATTAGTGGTAAATTGTCTAGAGTTATTTACCTGTTAAGGCGACTTATGGATTGTGTTCCTGAAAAATATGTTAGAACATCCTATTTTTCATTCTTTCAGAGTATAATAACATATGGAATTATTTTGTGGGGGAACTCTAGCTGTGTACATGACATATTAATACTGCAAAAAAAAGCTATTAGGATAATTACTGGTTCTGCATATAAGGCACACTGTAAACCATTGTTCTGTGAACAGAAAATCATGACTGTTATAAACTTGTACATATACTATGTTCTAATTTATACGAAGAAGAAATTACCAGAAACAAAAACCAGAGAAAATGTACACAGCCACAATACAAGAAGGAATAGGTGCCTCTATATTCCTTACCACAGGTTGTCAAAGTCACTCAACAGCTACGAAATCATGGGGTACAAATTATTTAATAAACTTCCTCAATCTGTTCAAGAATTACCTGAACAATTAATCAAACAAACAATTCATGGCTGGCTAGTCCTCCACCCATTCTATGACATAAGAGAATTTATCAACTGTAATATAATACTATAAAGTTAACAAGAAACCTGTTGTTTCTTTCAAACCATTAATTGTATTTTAGTATGTATATGACGTTGTCTATTGCTGTAATGGCCGAATGACAATAAAATTATTATTATTATTATTATTTCTTTACTTTCTCAGACGTTAAGTCTGGTTGAGAATGGAAAGTGACGTGGACCTTGATCAAGCGTCACTTCCGTTTAACTGTATGGTATGTGTTATATTGCATTTAGGAACTTTCGGGTAATTGAACATGTATCAATAATTACTGATTTCTGTAGTTGTATATATACGTTTGGATGTAGCTCTATTGCATTGATGTACTGGTGGATATTGTGTGGTATGACTCCTGTAGTTGATAGTATAATTGGTATGATGTCAACTTTATCCTGATGCCACATGTCTTTGACTTCCTCAGCCAGTTGGATGTATTTTTCAATTTTTTCTCCTGTTTTCTTTTGTATATTTGTTGTATTGGGTATGGATATTTCGATTAGTTGTGTTAATTTCTTCTTTTTATTGGTGAGTATGATGTCAAGTTTGTTATGTGGCGTTGTTTTATCTGTTATAATGGTTCTGTTCCAGTATAATTTGTATTCATCATTCTCCAGTACATTTTGTGGTGCATACTTGTATGTAGGAACTTGTTGTTTTAAAAGTTTATGTTGTAAGGCAAGCTGTTGATGTATTATTTTTGCGACATTGTCATGTCTTCTGGGGTATTCTGTATTTGCTAGTATTGTACATCCGCTTGTGATGTGATCTACTGTTTCTATTTGTTGTTTGCAAAGTCTGCATTTATCTGTTGTGGTATTGGGATCTTTAATAATATGCTTGCTGTAATACCTGGTGTTTATTGTTTGATCCTGTATTGCAATCATGAATCCTTCTGTCTCACTGTATATATTGCCTTTTCTTAGCCATGTGTTGGATGCGTCTTGATCGATGTGTGGCTGTGTTAGATGATACGGGTGCTTGCCATGAAGTGTTTTCTTTTTCCAATTTACTTTCTTCGTATCTGTTGATGTTATGTGGTCTAACGGGTTGTAGAGGTGGTTATGAAATTGTAGTGGTGTAGCCGATGTATTTATATGAGTGATTGCTTTGTGTATTTTGCTAGTTTCTGCTCGTTCTATAAAGAATTTTCTTAAATTATCTACCTGTCCATAATGTAGGTTTTTTATATCGATAAATCCCCTTCCTCCTTCCTTTCTGCTTAATGTGAATCTTTCTGTTGCTGAATGTATGTGATGTATCCTATATTTATGGCATTGTGATCGTGTAAGTGTATTGAGTGCTTCTAGGTCTGTGTTACTCCATTTCACTACTCCAAATGAGTAGGTCAATATTGGTATGGCATAAGTATTTATAGCTTTGGTCTTGTTTCTTGCTGTCAATTCTGTTTTCAGTATTTTTGTTAGTCTTTGTCTATATTTTTCTTTTAGTTCTTCTTTAATATTTGTATTATCTATTCCTATTTTTTGTCTGTATCCTAGATATTTATAGGCATCCGTTTTTTCCATCGCTTCTATGCAGTCGCTGTGGTTATCCAATATGTAATCTTCTTGTTTAGTGTGTTTTCCCTTGACTATGCTATTTTTCTTACATTTGTCTGTTCCAAACGCCATACTTATATCATTGCTGAATACTTCTGTTATCTTTAGTAATTGGTTGAGTTGTTGATTTGTTGCTGCCAGTCGTTTTAGATCATCCATGTATAGCAAATGTGTGATTTTGTGTGGGTATGTTCCAGTAATATTGTATCCATAATTTGTATTATTTAGCATGTTGGATAGTGGGTTCAGAGCAAGGCAGAACCAGAAAGGACTTAATGAGTCTCCTTGGTATATTCCACGCTTAATCTGTATTGGCTGTGATGTGATATTATCTGAATTTGTTTGGATATTAAGTGTGGTTTTCCAGTTTTTCATTACTATGTTTAGGAACTGTATCAATTTAGGATCTACTTTGTATATTTCCAATATTTGTAGTAACCATGAGTGGGGTACACTATCAAAAGCTTTTTGGTAATCAATGTATGCGTAGTGTAGAGACCTTTGTTTAGTTTTAGCTTGATATGTCACCTCTGCATCTATTATCAGTTGCTCTTTACATCCTCGTGCTCCTTTGCAGCAGCCTTTTTGTTCTTCATTTATAATTTTGTTCTGTGTTGTATGTGTCATTAATTTCTGTGTAATGACTGAAGTTAATATTTTGTAGATTGTTGGTAGGCATGTTATGGGGCGATATTTAGCTGGGTTTGCTGTGTCTGCTTGATCTTTAGGTTTCAGATAAGTTATTCCATGTGTAAGTGTATCAGGGAATATGTATGGGTCTGCAATGTAACTGTTAAATAATTTAGTTAGATGTGAATGTGTTGAGGTGAACTTCTTTAACCAGAAATTTGCTATTTTATCATTTCCAGGGGCTTTCCAATTGTGCGTAGAATTAATTGCTCGGGTGACTTCATGTTGCAAAATTATCACTTCAGGCATTTGTGGTATCATCTTGTATGTATCTGCTTCTGCTTGTATCCACCGTGCATGCCTGTTATGTTGTACCGGGTTTGACCATATGCTGCTCCAGAAGTGTTCCATGTCTCTTATGTTTGGTGGATTGTCTATTTTTATGTGTGTGTTATCTATTGTTTGGTAAAATTTCTTTTGGTTTGTGTTGAATGTTTGGTTTTGTTTCCTTCTATTTTCACTTTTTTTGTATCTTCTAAGTCGTTTCGCCAAAGCTTGTAATTTTTGCTTCTTTTCATCTAATTGCTCTATTGCTTCTTGTTGTGAGATTTTACCTAACCTTTTTCGTTTTTTGTATGATATTTCATTTATTATAAATTGTGTTAACTGTCCGATGTCTTTTCTCAGTTTTTCTATTCTGATCTGTAGCCTGTGTTGCCATGCTGGTTTTGTGGGTTTCTTCTGTGTGTTGGTTGGTTCTGATATCTGCCTAGTGTGTATATTTAGTGTAGTGAGTGCTCCTACATAAACCAGTAGTTGTAACTCTTCCATAGTTGTGTATTCATTTATTTTGTTGTGTATGATTGTGTTGATAGTTTTTATTGTTGTTTCGACTTGTGGGCTATTTGGTGGTCTATGCAAGAATGGTCTAATGTCTGTATTTGTGTCTTTGTATTCTATATATGTCAACTGAAATTTTTCTTCTATATCTAACATGTGTGTCACTTCGTGTTCTATTTGTGCTTGTGCTGGTGGCTGTCTTAAAATTTCATTTTCCTCTGATTGTTTAATTGATGCGTGTTGTTCTTTGTTTGTTTGCTCTGGGATGTTTGAGTCCATTACTGTATTTTCTTCTTCTTCTAATTGCACATTATTTTGTTCCAGTATTTGTTGTACTTGTTGTTTGATGTTTTCTAATTCTGACTGGGGTATCCTGTTATTTTTTATTATTACACGAATCTGATCAGCTAGACGTTGTTCTGTTAAAAATTTTAATTCTGAGTATCTGGTGATAAATGTTGTGTATACTTGTGATCTGTATCCAGTTGTGTTGGTTCCTAGGTTTGTTGCTTGGTAATAACAGAACATGAGGTGTCGATTAACTTCATCTGACCATCTCATCCTCTGTCTTTGTTTTCCTTCTAGGGTGGTTGCAGGAAGCATATCCTGCAAAACACCTCTATTTGGATTTAAATCATTTTCCAGTTGGCTAGCAGTGTCATTACCATTGTGGGCGGGCATAGGGTTCAAGCGCCATCCCCGACCATGACGGCGCTTGTCCGAGGCTTCTTTAGTTCTGTCCTGAACCAAGTAATCACACTAAAAGGGGGGTTAGCCCTATTAGTGGTTTGTTCTTTTCGTCGCCTTTTACGACTGGCAGAACATTATTATTATTATTATTATTATTATTATTATTATTATCACAATGCACAGCTACTTGCTGTATGCGGAAGTGTTGATTTGTCTAGGAATGGAAGTGTTATCTACAAGAGAAAATTCAGCATGCAAAATATTGAGCACTTCAAACATATGCTAAGTACCCACTCGTGGAATAAAATCTTCAACAGTTACAACACAGATGAAAAGCTGGATAATTTCATGGAAATTTACAGATATTGTTTCAAAATTGCATTTCCAAAAAAGAAAATAATTTGTAAAGGCCCCAGCAAACCCAAAACTTGGATTACATCAGGGATCAAAGTATCATGTAGAAGAGAAAGGGAACTTTTTGCACTATCAAAAACAGATAGCAGCCCTGAATTTGCTCACCACTTCAAAAAATACAAGTTAACTCTGAGTCGTGTAATAAGGGCAGCAAAATTAAGGGAAAATGACAAACTTATTATGGAATCATCAAACAAAGCTAAGACAATGTGGAATACGGTACAGAGACTTACTGGAAAGGTGGAAACACACAAAAATATTGTATTGTCACAGGCTGGCAGCAAGATCACTGATCCAAAATTAATTGCTAACCACTTCAATTCTTACTACACCAATATTGCTCGTGAGTTAGCGAAGGAACAAATGGGAAAAACATCAAACAAAATATTACAGGAAATTTCTGGAAATAGTGAAACAAATACATCCATGTTCCTCCGTCCAATAAGTAGGGAAGAACTGTTAAACAGTATAAAGTCATTAAAAAATAAATATTCAGCCAGAGTCGACGATGTGCCAGACTATATTATAAAAGTATCAGCTGAAAAGATACTCGCACCACTGCTAGATATATGCAATTCTTCACTATCAAGTGGTATTTTCCCACAACAGTTAAAAACTGCAAAAGTTGTACCCCTTTACAAAAAGGGCAATCGGCAGCAGATGGTCAACTATAGGCCTGTGTCACTCCTATCAGGTTTTCAAAAATCATTGAAAAACTAGTTCTGCTACAACTAACTGATTTCTTTAACAAAAAAATATGATTTCAGGATGTCAGCATGGCTTCAGGCCTCAGTGCAGTACTGAAACAGCCACTTTTAGCCTCATAAATCGTATTTTAAATTCAGTGGATAATCACAAAAATGTTTCGGGGATTTTCCTGGATTTAACAAAAGCATTTGATGTAATAGACCATGAAATTCTCCTAAGAAAGTTCGAGTGGTATGGTGTAAGAGGCCTGCCACACGAGTGGCTAAAATCCTACCTAGAAAATCGCTCTCAGATAGCAGAGGTAAAACACATGGGAAAAAAAGAACTCCAAGCTTATCAATCGAAACCTTCCACATTAACCCACAGTGTACCACAAGGCTCAATTTTAGGTCCCTTTCTCTTCCTAATTTTCATAAACGACTTCCCCCTACACGTTCAACACTCCGGACCAGTGCTATTTGCAGATGACACAAACATATTAATTGAAGGTGAAAATGAAATGGCTCTAAGTTTAAATGCTAAAGTCACAAGTGAAAATGTCTCAGAGTGGTTTATGAGGAATAAATTACTGATAAACCCTCAAAAAACAGTCGTCTTACACTTCCATACACAACAAAATAAAAACCCATTAATACCAAATATGTCAATGGAAAACCAAAGAATTAACAGTGTCACTGAAGCAAAATTTCTTGGCATCTACTTACAAGACAATCTTAAATGGAATTCCCACATCACTTCATTAAATTCTAAACTATCCAAAATGACTTATGCGATGAGGATTATATGGAACAACACAAGTCCTGAAACAGTTAGAGCAGTGTATTATGCTTGCATACACTCCCTATTAAGATATGGCATCATATTCTGGGGAAATTCTCCTCACTGCATAACCACATTCCGGAAACAAAAAAAGATTGTGAGGGTAATGAAAAATGCCCAAGCCGAAAATCATGCAAACCATTCTTTAAAGAACTGGGGATTCTACCCCTACCATGTATCTATATACTAGAAGTTGTAATGTTCCTAAAAAAAAGCATGCTAAAAAATGGAAATGTATTTATTCAAAATAAATCTGTACATGAACACCATACAAGGGCAAATAGTGACATACACAGACATCATTGTTATACCACACTGTGCAAGAAAGGTGTATATCACTCAGGTTCACATTTGTTTAATAAGCTGCCAAGTAACCTAAAGGCCATAAACAAAATCCATAGCTTTAAAATATCTGTAACATTATATCTCTTGGAAAACTGTTTTTACTCAGCAACACAGTATCTTGAAAAATAAGTTGGTTGTAACAATATAAAAATGTAAATGTAACAATATAGCAATATAAAAATGTAACAATTTATAAATGTAATGTATACACCAATGTAACAGTATATTAATGTAATATCATTTTGTCCAACATCTAAGGTATGGTATATATACCACAAAGATTCAGGACGTAAATAAATAAATAAAAAAATAAATAAAGTTTTTAGGAGTATGAGGTATCTTAAATTACAAATATTTCAGTCAATAAAAGGTTCCCATAACAATTACATATACCATCATCAGCAGTCTGAAAACTATCCTGTGAATAATCAAGTTTCATGAAATACACCACACATACAAAATTAATTACTTCATTTAACAATTGTATATGTACTAAAAATGAAAAAATCAGAAAAAAGAAAAAAATAATAATTGCCTCAGGAGTAGTATAAGAATAAGTTGGATAATCCCACCTTTCTGTTTAATGTTTCTGACAAACTATAACTACAATCAAGTTTGCAACATGTAAGTATTTAGAAACATTGTTCTGAGAAGCAGTTAAATTATGGTTAAACTTCATTTACTTTGATAATGTCCACAACTAGTGCAAATAGCTCAAAAGTCAACCAAATGTATACAAAAAACAAACTGATATGTCATCTGATGAAACATTTAGCTTCAAAATTAAACCATTCAACAGTTTATGGCCCATTAGAAAGCTGTGAGAATGATGTAAATAAAATACATTTTAATAATGTTGAAACTATTGAGCTGTGTTAAAATCCAATCATTAATAGCTAAATTCCATCTGAAACTTAGGTTATGAAACACACTTAATTCTCACTTATACTAATACTAACATCTTAAGTGTACTTTTTATAACAGCTAAATAATAAATAAAACTTGGAAAGTCATTCTTAGAGAAAATTCAACATTAAAGTGTAATCCTGTGTTGTTGTGCATCAAAATGACAATTTATTACATTGTCAAAAATATGAAATGTTACAGTTTTTTAGTTTTTGATCATTATGAAATAGTTAGAATATTACATATAAATCACAAACATCTGTGTTGTATTTAACATAAATCAGAATATTTATTAGCTACTTTCCTAAAGAGATTGCAATGCAATAGTTGAATGACCCTGGAGTGAGTACACCATGCTTAGCACTGAAAGCCAGGAAGAGAGATGTAGATGGTATGTGTTAAAGACACAGACATGTGTAGCAGCCCTTATGAACTGATGTTGCACTATACTAGTATTAAGTTTCAACTTTCATAATTGTGAGAATGCATTACACAAAGCTTGAATTAATCAGTGACAATTATTGTAGCTAATGGCTGACTTTTATTTATGACAACTAAATAAATTATACAGTTCCACAGTATTTACACAGGTTGACTTCATCAAGAAATAAGGTAAGTCAATTGTGTCTGCCCCTTTTCTGATAAGGAATGGAGATGACGGTGTTAAACTCACATCAGGCATAATGACACGTGCTGATTCCAGCAGAGAATTTGAGTTGGTGGTCACAAATGCCAATGATGTTGAAACAAAGCTGATATTGCTAGAATTGAACAAAGCTCCATGACTCGTGGAATCACAATCAGATACTGTACCAAATTTGTGGCTGAGTCAGTCCCTTTTCTAACCATATACTGCCATAGATGGCTCAAACCATTTTGTTTTGTTTATTTATTTTATATGAAATAAAATAAATAAATAAACAAACCAAAACCCATGCCCAGTAGTTTGTAGAAAGCATATGCCACATCAGTCAATAAGAAGGATACCAGTAGGAAGTCATTTATCTACTACCCAATATCCTTGACATCAGTTTGTTGTAGAAACTTTGAACATATTCTGAGATCAAACATAATTAGGTATCTCAAATACAATGACCTCTTTCATGCCAATCAGCATGGATTCCAAGAGCATCTGCCATGTGAAAGCAAAATGGATATCAAGCAAGATTTGTGACTGAAGTGAGGATTTTTCATACGAAGAATGCAGCAAGTTATCTCAGCTGGAGAGTCATCAACATATGTAGAAGTAATTCCAGATGTGTCCCAGGGAAATGTGTTGGGTCCCTTGCTGTAAATGCTGTGTATTAATGAAGTTGCATACAATATTAATAGTAACATCATCAGACTTTTCACAGATGATGCAGTTGAGAATAATGAAGTACATTCTGAAAAATGGTGCACAAATATTCAGTCAGATTTTGATACAATGTCAAAGTAGTGCAACAATTGGAAACTTGCTTTCAATATTGGGAAATGTAAAATTGTACAATTCACAAAATTTGAAACATACCACACTAGACTGCAAGGCCAAAAAGTCACATTTGGAGAGGCCATTCTTACAAATACCTGGTTGTAACCTTCTGTAGGAACATGAAGTGCAATGATCACATAGGCTCAGTTGTGAGTAAAGCAAGTTGTGAAGTTTGGTTTATCATTAGAATGATAGGAAAATACCATCAGTCTACAAAGGAGATTGCTTACAAATCACTTGTGCAACCCATTGTAGATTATGAGGTCTCCTCAAAAAATTCTGGAACAGTTCTAATTTTGCGCCAATGGATTGCTGGACAATAAATAGTTTGGACAAGAAGAGAATAGAAGCTTTCGAAATGTGGTGCTACAGAAGAATGTTGAAGATTAGATGGGTAGATCATGTAACTAATGAGGAGGTATTGAATAGGATTGGGGAGAAGAGAAGTTTGTGGCACAATTTGACTAGAAGAATGGATCGGTTGGTAGGACATGTCCTAAGGCATCAAGGGATCACAAATTTAGCATTGGAGGGCAGCATGGAGGGTAAAAATCGTAGAGGGAGACCAAGAGATGAATACACTAAGCAGATTCAGAAGGATGTAGGTTGCAGTAAGTACTGGGAGATGAAGGAGCTTGCACAGGATAGATTAGCATGGAGAGCTGCATCAAGCCAGTCTCAGGACTGAAGACCACAACAACAACAACGGTGTGCTGGAACGAAATGTAGTTGGGATCTTGGCACATGCCTTTGATTAATGTGTTACTTCTAGAAGTTTCATTGTTGTTTGACTGTTAGTTATTGTTCAGTGCTAAGTAAAATGTTATGTTGAGAATTTCGAGATGGCAGAGTTAGAGGAGCAACATGTCTGCATTAAATTTTGCATGAAACTCAAGAAAACCGTTACAGAGGCACACCAAATGATGCAGAAAACCTAGTGATGCATGCTTAAGTGATACTCAATTTTACAAGTAGTTTACATGGTTTAAAAATGGCCAGATAGAAGTTAAAGGTGACCGTCATTCAGGACACTCTTCACCAAGCACCAACAACACTCAGCCCAGGAACGTAACGAAACTGTGTGTGTCAATCAAAGACTTGCTGTTTAAGAGATTCCAGTAGAATGTATCATTTCAGTCAGATCATGCCATGAAATCTTGACACAGCATCTTGGAATGCATCTTATTGCCACCAAGCTCATCCCCAATGCTTATGAGACAAGAGCAGACATCTACATCTACATCTACATCTATACTCCGCGAGCCACCTTACGGTGTGTGGCGGAGGGTACTTATTGTACCACTATCTGATCCCCCCTTCCCTGTTCCATTCACGAATTGTGCGTGGGAAGAACGACTGCTTGTAAGTCTCCGTATTTGCTCTAATTTCTCGGATCTTTTCGTTGTGATCATTACGCGAGATATATGTGGGCGGTAGTAATATGTTGCCCATCTCTTCCCGGAATGTGCTCTCTCGTAATTTCGATAATAAACCTCTCCGTATTGCGTAACGCCTTTCTTGAAGTGTCCGCCACTGGAGCTTGTTCAGCATCTCCGTAACGCTCTTGCGCTGACTAAATGTCCCCATGACGAATCGCGCTGCTTTTCGGATACTGCGAAGAGTTTGAATTGTGCAAATGAGAATTCTCCTTAAAAGAATCATAACTCATGATTTGATGTGGGTCTACAATTGTGATGTTGAGACTAAGGTTCAGTCTTCACATTGGGTCAAGAAAGGTTCTCCAAGACCAAAAAAGCTTGTCAGGTCAGGTCAGGTCAGGTCAAATGTCAAAGCTATATTGACAGTTTTCCTTGACTTTGATGGATTACTTCAATATGAATTTGTGCCACAGGGACAAACTGTTAATCAATGGTACTATCAAGACACATTCCTACAACTGTGAGGATATGTGAGAAGGAAATGGTGTGGAATGTGGAGACACAATTCGTGGCTCTTGCATCATGACAACACACTCACACATTCATCCCTGTTGGTGCACGACTGTTGCACAAAACATGAAATCAGTGTGCTGCCTCATCCTTGGTACTCTCCAGACCTGGCCATGTGGAATTTTTTTCATTTCCAAACTTGAAAACCCAATTGAAAAGATGAGGATTTGCAATAATAAATGAGCTAGAAGAAAAATTACAGATGGCACTTTGTGCAATCCTGCATGAGGCATACCAAGACTGCTTTCAATAGTGGAAACAGCACTGGAAGCAATGAGTAAATTGAGGAGGAGGGTATTTCAAAGAAGACCACACACAAAAAGTATAAGGTAAGCATAGCACTTCCAAGACATGGACAAAGTTCTGGAATTTTGTGAACAAGCCTCTTATTACTCAAGGTTGTAGGACCCATATCAAATATGTGTATCAGGGAATATTGAACATATATAGAGATGGGCAGCATGAATGCAAAGTCTACAAAGAAGCCTTGGATTACTCGAGGAATAGGGGTATCTTGTAAAACAAAAAGAAAACTGTATCTGTCAATCCGAAACATTTCCAATCTTGGTGCTATAGCACATTATAAGGAATACTGCAAAATATTAAAGACTGTAATATGGATGTCAAAGCAAATATATTACAAGGAAAAGATAGTCATATCAGATAACAAAATAAAGACAATATGGGATATAGTGAAGGAGGAGACCGGTAGAACCAGACATGAAGAGGAACAAATAGCATTAAGAGTAAATGATACATTGGTGACAGATGTTTATAGTGTTGCAGAACTTTTTAACAAACATTTTATAACTGTTACTGAAACGATGGGGTTGTCAGTTTCGGTAGATGCTGCTATGGATTACCAAAGTCACAGTTTGGATTTCTAAAAGGTTCTGATATTGAGAAGGCTATCTACACTTACAGTGAAAATGTGCTTAATTCATTAGACAAAAAATTGCAGGCAACTGGTATATTTTGTGATCTGTCAAAGGCATTTGACTGTGTAAATCACAATATCCTTTTAAGTAAACTAGAATATTATAGTATAACAGGAAATGCTGCAAAATGGTTCAAATCTTATATCTCTGGCAGGAAACAAAGGGTGTTATTAGGGAAGAGACATGTATCAAGCTATCAGGCATCATCCAACTGGGAACTAATTACATGTGGGGTCCCACAAGGTTCCATTTTCGGGCCCTTACTTTTTCTTGTGTATATCAATGACCTTTCATCAGTAACATTACCAGATGCCAAGTTTGTTTTGTTTGCCGATGATACAAACATTGCAATAAATAGCAAATCAAGTGTAGTCTTAGAAAGATCGGCCAATAAAATATTTGTGGACATTAATCACTGGTTCCTAGCCAATTCTTTGCACTAAACTTTGAAAAAACACACTACATGCAGTTCAGAACTTGTAAGGGGTGTCCCAAGAGTATATGTCTAACATAAGATGACAAGAAGATAGAAGAAGTGGACAGTGTTAAATTCTTGGGATTACAGCTTGATAATAAATTCAACTGCGAGGAGCACACTACAGAACTGCTGAAGTGTCTTAACAAATCTCTGTTTGCAATGCGAATTTTGTCAGACATGGGGGATATATAAATGAGAAAGCTGGCATACTATGCTTACTTTCATTCCATAATGTCATATGGGATTATTTTTTGGGGTAATTCATCAAGCCAAGCTAAAGTTTTCCGGGCACAAAAACGTGCAGTGAGAGTTATATGTGGTGTGAACTCAAGAATATCCTGCAGAAGCCTGTTTAGGGAACTAGGGATACTAACTACTGCTTCCCAATATATTTATTCCTTAATGAAATTTGTCATTAAAAATATATCACTTTTTCAAACCAACAGCTCAATTCATGGAATCAATACTAGAAATAAGAATAATCTTCACAAGGATTTAAAGTCACTTAGTCTTGTACAAAAAGGTGTACATCATTCAGGAACACACATTTTCAATAACTTGCCAGCAGCCATAAAAAGCTTAACAACCAATGAAATTCAGTTTAAGAGAAGCCTAAAGGATTTATTGGTGGCCAACTCCTTCTACTCCATTGATGAATTTCTTAGTAAAACCAACTGATTTGTATATAAGTACAACATAACTTCTGCACAATTTCAGTGCAGTAATGTGTTCATTGAAAATTTGTGTGTGTGTGTGTGTGTGTGTGTGTGTATATGTGTGTGTATGTGTGTGTGTGTGTGTGTGTGTGTGCGCGCGCTAGTATAATCTAACTTCTGCACCATTACAGTGCAGTAATGTGTTCATTGTAAATAAGTATTACAGTAGTTGTATTACCTTATAAATAAATAAAAAACTTTTTTATTTTAAATTCAGTGCATTAGTATTTGTAAAATAACTCTTAGTGTTCATTAAAAAATTACGATCATTTCACTTGGGACCTGTGGAATGGTACATTAGCTTATTTGTTTTAGTTGTAAATATTTGTCATGTATTGTTGTTTTTCTGACATGTTCCACATCCTGGAGGACCTCCTCACTACGGATCAATTGGAATGAAAGTAAATCTAATCTAATCTAAAATGGTCACAGGTCTGTTCAACCCACAGGAATGTTTCACTGAGATGTTGACGATAGACAGGAGCTCTCCTGTGGAACTCTACCGACAAAGTTTCAAGAACTGGCTTTAAATTATGACTGCAAGAATATACTACAACCCTCAACAATTGCTCCCATAAGTACCTTGAGGATATGAACTGAGTAATTATAGCACACCCAGAGGCATTTAAACAATTATTTTTCCCATACTCCATCCATGAACAGAAAGGAAAAAAAAAACCTAATAACTGGCACATTGTGACATAACTCTGCTGTGCAGTTACAGTGATTCACAGAGTATAGCTGTAGATGTAAATGTAGATATAGATGTAGATGCAAGATGAAAGTTGTTGAAAACTAATCCATATCTGATTTTTTTCTTTCCCCATTATTTTATTTTGTAACCAGCTGCAAATTCCATTAAACCTTTCAAGAACTATCCAATTCATATCTATGATATTTGCATCATTAACCATTCACATTGATACAAAAGTAATTTTTTCGTCCAGTGTCATATCTTTCATAAATTGCCATAAATTTGTTTCTACTAATGGTATGAAGAGCTCCTTTTTTTTGACTCATGTGTGATGTAGTAATGTTACTGGTACACTATAAGAGATCATAATATCTCAAACATCTCAGTATAGGATTACAATTACCATAATAAAGATCTATATAGTTATTTCAGTAAAAATTATGATCTTTGGACCTGTATTCAAAAGTTCATTCACATGTTAAAATAATATATCAAAAATATTTCCTGCTCTGTTTCTGTTATTTTGTATTCAATATATTTCTCAATATTTTTATATTTATTCCTGTCCTCACAATTACTCTTGTGTTTACTTTTTTGGTAGTGTAATAGGCTTTGACAAATAACACAACAAATCTGGAACCTTAAACATATGTTAACTCCTATATAAAAAGTAATTAATTGTGATAAGAGGGGAAGGACTTGTTATTCAAACTGAAACAAAATATGCAAGTGTAAAGTTCCTAAGTCAAATTAAATATTATAATAAACAGATGTATTTCTGCTTGCACCAACCCTTTGTAATTTCCAAGAGAACCAGCAGAACAAGTCATTTCAAATTCTGATATTTGACCAGGCTGAACAGTAAATACAGTTCCTGATGGTAAGGCAACACCTGGATATCCATCAAGAAAGTGTAGTTGCACAGGAACTGAATTAAAATTATGAACAGTTATAGTCTTTTCAAATGCACTTTGTTCTGCCACCTGTTAGAAAGAAAAAGGAGAGCAGTTGTTAGAAAAACCTAATCATTATGTCAACTAATTTATAATGATACTCTGGACAACAAGAAAATTGCTTATCCAAAGTCTGAGTAGAGCCCTAGTTTGGAGTTAAGCTAGTACAGAAGCTGTAATAACCAGTGTTAAATAAATGGAATCATCAGAAATAGAGATATCATGTACAAATATTATATAATTACTGTAAAAATCAAGAATCAAGGTTATAAAGATTGTATTTAAAGAAACATGTAAGAAGAGGCTTCAATAGTTGCACAGATATTCATTCCTTCAAGTTTCTAGAACTTGGTATATACCTGTTCAGGTCATAAAATAATGCATTGGAGAAAAGTGTCTGGTTATTACAAACTGGATTAAATAAAACTGCTCTGATGGATTACATTTCCAGATGAGATTACAGCAAAACACAGACACATTGCATCCATTGATCATTCCATAGGCTCATAAATTATGGATCCTCTTGGATATCATATATTACACAAAAAAATTGCAATACAGAATACATATTTTACACAGGATTAAATTTGCTTAGATGTGACATCCCTTTCACAAGCAGAAAATAACCAGCAGATTTCCAAGACATTTTGCAATGTGGGAAATGCATTCCTCACTAACCTTGCACAGATAAGTTGCCTATGCTGCACTTGCACGTACAGGCATTAGTGAGAGAAATGAATAGGATGTGGAAAGTACTTTTTATTTTGTGGTTCCTTTATTGGAACAGAACACAATTATATAAAAACTAACCAGGCAACATTAGCACAGTAAAACTACATAGCAATAAGAATGGATATATGGGAATAGAACACAGTAGCCTCACTGAACTGAAGGTTACAGTGAGTGGGAAGTAACAAATTGTCATAAATTATGCACAGTGATTCTACACAGTAGACTAAAACAATAAAGAAAATAAAATAAAAAACAACTTGCAGCCAGGCACATTGTAGTCTACATCAGTCTGGCAACACATGGCACACTATGTGCTAGAATACAATCATAACTAAGAATTCTGTGATGCAGACGTAGCCTTCTGCCTCCTGATCCTGTAAAACTGCTGGGGGTGGTGTGGGAAGATCAATATCAAACTGGGCCATATGAACAAAATTTTAACATTAAAAGGAAGGTCAGCGTTGGCCATAATATTGATGGTTTATTGATAGCAGGATCAATTTTCGATCACGTAGTGGTCATCTTCGGTGGAAGTTAAAAATTTTTACATAGCGATCAGTGAGTAAAAACAAAAAACCAAAAATACACCTGAGTATAAACCAACTGTTGGAAAGAACATACCTGTACAATTTAAACTCAGACACTGGTATCAAGTTATCAGTAACCAATACTGAAAAGCGATCACAATAACTGAAGCCACTGATAACATTCACCTATACAGCAGACCTCAGTGTGACAGGGCCTTGGAACGCCCTCTATGACATGTGTGTCACGTGAATACTTAACAATTCTTTATTTGCCAAGAGATTACCACAAAATACCAATGTGCACTTGCAAATCATTAATTGAATATTTCAATTTTAAAATTGTACATTAAAAAATGCATTGCAAATCTGTCAGTTTGAGGTGAAGAACATTTACATAAATCAGGCTAGAGGTAGGAAAGGAAGGTGAAATTCAGGTCACAGACACCACAATAGAGACAATAATTACCAGATAAACAGAGTTGATTTTGATAAGGCATTTTGGAGGTTCATGCTGATAGACATGGGTGAAGATACTAGCAAAGTAGAAAATAAATTTTATCTTAGTACAGATGACTTGACTAACTTCTTTGATGAGTGTTGTTTGTTTAGCAATAGCAACAATTATAATGATACTACAAGTATGGTTTCGTTAGCTTATTTTGTGATGATGAATTTTCAATGTTGTCTGAAAAAGTGTGGCGGAAAGCAAGGGCCATATGGTGTTGTTGTTGTTGTGGTCTTCAGTCCAGAGACTGGTTTGATGCAGCTCTCCATGCTACTGTATACTGTGCAAGCTTCTCCAACTCCCAGTGCCTACTGCAACCTACATCCTTCTGAATCTGCTTAGTGTATTCATCTCTTGGTCACCCTCTATGAATTTTACCCTCCACGCTGCCCTCCAATACTAAATTGATCACTTGATGCCTTAGAACATGTCCTTTCAACCAATCCCTTCTTCTAGTCAAGTTGTGCCACAAATTTCTCTTCTCCCCAATTCTATTCAATACCTCCTCATTAGTTATGTGATCTACCCATCTAATCTTCAGCATTCTTCTGTAGCACTACATTTCGAAAGCTTCTATTCTCTTCTTGTCTAAGAAAAACTCATTTACTACTTTAAGTGTCTCATCTAAGTTTCACTTCAATACATGGCTACACTCCACACAAATACTTTCAGAAACAACTTCCTGACACTTAAATCTAAACTTGATGTTAACAAATTTCTCTTCTTCAGAAATGCATTCCTTGTGACCGCCAGTCTACATTTTATATCCTCTCTACTTTGACCATCATCAGTTATTTTGCTTCCCAAATAGAAAAACTCATTTACTGCTTTAAGTGTCTCATTTCCTAATCTAATTCCCTCAGCATCACCCTATTTAATTTGACTACATTCCATTATCTTCATTTTTCTTTTGTTTATGTTTATCTTACATCCTCCTTTCAAGACACTGTCTATTCCATTCAACTGCTCTTCCAGGTCTTTTGCTGTCTCTGACAGAATTACAATGTCATTGGCGAACCTCAAAGTTTTTTTTTTTTTTTTTCTCCTCCATGGATTTTAATTCCTACTCCAAATTTTTCTTTTGTTTCATTTACTGCTGGCTCAATATACAGATTGAATAAGTATTAATTTCATTTACTGTCAGTAATGTTGTATTTGAACAAGTATGTCTAGTAATAACTGAGCTGAATGAACTCATGTTGTTAGGGATGGACTGGAAACTGAAAGTTAATGCTAGGTTTGATTGGTTAAATATGGAGCTAAATTTTATTGATCCAAAATCTGGTGTTCATGGTGAAACTAAATTATACATAATATTTGATGAGAACTGTAGCAATAATTTAAGAGAAGTGAAAGTATTTGATGACAGAAACTATTTAGATGAATATAATGGGTATTTTGATAACAAGATGGTTGGTGAAGACTTTTCTCAATTAGTACTGGACAAACTTAACTTAGCAAACAATTTAAGTTGTGATGAAAAAAAGTGACTTGAAAGGATTCCTGTGAATTATAATAGTGTTTTCAGTGACAAGGCAGGCAGGGTGAAAGATTATATGTATAAGTTAAAACTGAGACCACATGAACCATTTTTCATTAAGCCTGTGGGAAGCTGCCAAAAAATGATCCGTTATGTGGGAAAAATGGGAATGGAAATAAAACGAAAGTTGTTAGAACTAACCTCCCACAGAAGAACACCAAAAGTGCCTCACTTGTGACAGGATACTTTCTGGGACTGGATCAGACTCTGAATGTGGCTCTCCAGCAGGGATACGACTTCCTCAAATCTTGCCCTGAAATGAGATCCATCCTTCATGAAATCCTCCCAACTCCACCAAGTGTGTCTTTCCGCTATCCACCTAACCCTCTTACCTCTTGGTTCATCCCTATGAAATCACCAAACCACCTTCCCTACCCTCTGGTTCCTACCCTTGTAACCACCCCCGGTGTAAAACCTGTCCCATGCACCCTCCCACCACCACCTACTCCAGTCCTGCAACCCGAGAGGTGTACATGATCAAAGGCAGAGCCACGTGTGAAAGCACCCACGTGATTTACCAACTGACCTGCCAACACTGTGAAGCCTTCTACGTGGGAATGACCAGCAACAAACTGTCCATTCGCATGAACGGACACAGGCAGACAGTGTTTATTGGTAATGAGGATCACCCTGTGGCTAAACATGACTTGGTGCATGGCCAGCACATCTTGGCACAGTGTTACACCATCTAGGTTATATGGATACTTCCCACTAACACCAACCTGTCAGAACTCCGGAGATGGAAACTTGCCCTTCAGTATATCCTCTCTTCTCATTACCCACCAGGCCTCAACCTCCGCTAATTTCAAGTTGCCGCCCCTCATACATCACTTGTCATTCGACAACATCTTTGCCTCTGTACTTCCACCTCAACTGACATCTCTGCCCAACCTCTTTGCCTTTACATATGTCTGCCTGTGTCTGTATATGTGTGGATGGATATGTGTGTGTGTGCGAGTGTATACCTGTCCTTTGTGTGTTTGTGTGTTTATCGACGTGCCAGCGCTTTCGTTTGGTATGTCACATCACCTTTGTTTTTAGATATATTTTTCCCACGTGGAATGTTTCCCTCTATTAATTTTATATATATATATATATATATATATATATATATATATATATATATATATATATATATATATATATATATATATATCTAAAAAGAAAGATGATGAGACTTACCAAACAAAAGCACTGGCAGGTCGATAGACACACAAAAAAACACAAATATACACACAAAATTCAAGCTTTCGCAACAAACTGTTGCCTCATCAGGAAAGAGGGAAGGAGAGGGAAAGACGAAAGGATGTGGGTTTTAAGGGAGAGGGTAAGGAGTCATCCCAATCCCGGGAGCGGAAAGACTTACCTTAGGGGGAAAAAAGGACAGGTATACACTCGCACACACACACATATCCATCCACACATACAGTGTCTTTCCAGCAAACCTCAACCACCTCTCATTGCACACAAACCCAGTCTCTCCCATCTACTCAATCTCCCACTTCCAGCTCCACTCCCTCCAAAACCTCAAAATTCCTTTCAACACAATCTGGAACCACAACACCCTAATTCAGTAGTTAACCTTTCCTCCAAACCTCTCTCCCAATCCGAAACCTCTGTCCTATCCAAAGGCCTCACCTTCAGCCCCACTCCCAGATTCAACCAAACAGCCCTCGTCAAAGATTTACTGTCCTACACCCGTACTCTCTGCTGGAAATATCACTTTGGGTGTCTGTATGTGTGGATGGATATGTGTGTGTGTGCAAGTGTATACCTGTCCTTTTTTCCCCCTAAGGTAAGTCTTTCCGCTCCCGGGATTGGGATGACTCCTTACCCTCTCCCTTAAAACCCACATCCTTTCGTCTTTCCCTCTCCTTCCCTCTTTCCTGATGAGGCAACAGTTTGTTGCGAAAGCTTGAATTTTGTGTGTATATTTGTGTTTGTTTGTGTGTCTATCGACCTGCCAGCGCTTTTGTTTGGTAAGTCTCATCATCTTTCTTTTTAGATATATTTTTTCCACGTGGAATGTTTCCCTCTGTTATATATATATATATATATATATATATATATATATATATATATATATATATATATATATATATATATTCAGTTTTCTCTCTCAAATTAACCTCCATGTCAGAGTTTGCCACAGAATCTTTGACATCGTCCTTATTGAACCACTTTTGTCAGGATACACTCAAAATGTCATGATATCAATGATATATATGAATATTCTCATTGTGTTTCTTCAACTGCTTGTTCAGCATACTACTGAATATTTACATTGCTTTTCTTCCTGCATCATTTAATTGCCAACATATAATTTTGTTTATATGGAATATTATCCCATTTCTGACATGAGTTGTAATCATTGTCTGTTAGACATTTTTTGTGAGGAAAACTTTATTGTACAGTCCATTTCATGCCTCATGATCCCCATTTAGTAATCTTCTGTTTGTATGCCCTGAATACAACATTTCGGTCCTTATTTCCTGGAATGAAATGTCATAACTTCCAGGTCAGTCCAATTGTTGCAAACGCAGGCCTTGAACAGTTTGTCTGGAACCTGAAGTTCCATATCATATTGTTTCACATATTTGGATACTTATTACTTATGGATTTTGAGATTTGGACAAATTGATTATAAACTTTCTTACTGGTCAGTACCTGGCAATTTGGATTTGTCAAGTCGGACCCATTGTGCCAAATGTAGGCCTTGAACACTTTCTTTTCTGTTTCAGGTGTCTCAGACCAAATTCTAGCATCACATAATTTTGTTTACTACAACCATTTGATCTGTTTTTCAGTTGTGACGTCATGATTTTGGACTTTGTGTTTGATTTTATGTAGAGTGTAAATGATTTTCTTCAAATATAACTAGTTTTGTGGCCTTACAGTCACTTGCTGCAATCACATTTCCTATGAGTGGATGAACTCTGTAGAGTTCTATGCACTACCTAGGTCTCACTAACATACTGGAGTGAATTCTCCCCTGCATTTTCTGGTATATACATTACATTAGTGTTCTTCTATGATTTGATATAAGATGAGTCTTGAATCTGATTTGTCATTCATGAAAACAAATATACATTTTGTCTGGTATAGTAGATTAGATTTTATGTAATGAACTTGAATTTTACTTTTGTACACTGTGTTTTATATACAGAATAACTTTTTACATTGTACAGTCACCATACTTCTGAATGGGAAGTTACACTATGATTAGAGTAATTAATGATTATGGGATACATGTATATATGAGTAAATTAATTATGATCTTGTGCTGATATAAATTTGAAATAAACTGACGAAGGAGTTGGAACAATGTGGGTTTGCAGTGGAGTATGGTAAAATGCAGCACTTTATACTGATATACAGTTTACGGCATTTGATGAACTCATAGAGGTGAGAGACACAGTAGTTGCATGGTACAAAAGGATTATTCTGTGAAGCAATTAATTTTCTTTACTGATGTATATTCACATTCATTTGAGGACATTGATATTGCTGTGATCATTCTGACCATTAAATTAGGAACATGACACATTTTCTTTAATCTATTTGAAATCTTGACATAAAAAATAAAGCATGTTTCTAATGCCTGGAATTCTGTGGTTGAGGCATGTCCTTGTGGTTTTTTTTTTTATTATTATTATTATTATTTTTAAGGACCCTCTAAAATGAACTGCTAAAACATAAAAAAATATTAATTAACTAATTTGACCTTTGACTTTGACATAGATAAGACAGGTACTGCATGTAAACTCTCTTTTGATTTTTTTGCATAGATGCACATATTTTAAAATTTTTTACCTGTCTACGATAAAAGTCTGTGACAAAATTTGACTGTAGATGATTTGTTTTCTTTGGGGTTGCTGTAAGGAGAGAACAGGTTAGGTACAGGATGAGTTGGTGGTAGAGGTTTCTGTCTCTCCAGTTCTCAGAGAATGCCAGGCACATTAAGAGAAAACTGCTACAGCTCGCATGAAGACACCATCTATTTTGGTAGCTAAAGTACTCACAGTCGCTGTAAGATTTTGTGGAAACACTTTCAGAATGAGAAAGTTGAACAGCAGTGGCAGTGTGGTATCTTCTGATTAACAAACTGATCACTTAGGAAATGCCTTGAACACACAAGTCGATGGTGAAATATTGCACGTTATTCAGACCGTGGTTCACCCAGTATTGTTATCGTGAAGAAATAATTATCTACTGTATTGAAAACACACAAATAATTTTTATGAAGGTCTGGGGATCCAACATCGAATAAAATTTCATAGATATTTACCTTCATTTTCGTAAGAAATTTCTTCTATTCTTGATAATTGCAATTACAAGATGTATCTATGTATCTCCTCCCCCCCCCCCCACACACACACACACATAAAAAAAAAGAAAAAAAAGTAGAGAGAGAAAGAAAAAGAAAAAAACGCCCCAATAGCCCTTCCTTATCTCCAACATATCACATTATGTAGGAACATTACAGTTGGTAGGACACATTCAGAGGCATCAAGGGATCACCAGTTTAGTATTGCAGGGAAGCATGTGGGGATAAAAATCATATAGGGATTCCAAGAGATGAATACAATAAGCAGATGCAGAAGGATTTAGGTTGCAGTAGTTACTCGGAGATGAAGAGTCTTGCACAAGATACATTAGCAAAGAGAGCTGCATCAAACCAGTTTTGGGACTGAAGACCACAACAGCAACAATAGTGATGAGCACAGAAAAATACTAAATCCAACATGAATACAAAATATGGCCCACGTCATGCATGGAAAACAATCTGAATGAAGCATTCAAATGCAACTTGTTAGTCTACATATACCCTTATAATACTAACACAAATATCACCTGCAGCTGTAACCATACAAAGAAAACATACCAATTCTAACATTAATACAAATTTTTTGGTCATGGCATGCGTGAAAAACACTCTGAACAAAGTGTTTAAACTCAACTGGTTAGTCTGTGTGGATGCTTGTAATGCAGGTTCAAACATTTAATGCCACTGGTTCCATGCATATAAAATGTACCAGATGTAATAGTAATACAAAATACAGCCTGTGCTGTGCATGAAAAACAGTTTGAACAAAGTGTTTTAGCTCAATTGCTTAGTCCACATGGAAGCTCATAATGCCAATATAGGTGGGTGCCATGCACAAAAGAAATACAAAACCTAATGTCCAAAATGAGGCTCAAACTGAAACGTAACAGTCTAATTAAAATCTATTTAAAAACATAAATTTTAACCCAAAACAGTAATTTCTGACATAGAGGTGTATGCAAATATGAACTTGTGGAAAAGTTATGAAGGTAATAATCATGGAATTTTAAAAACACTCATGTGTAGAAGCTCTGTAAATGAAGGGAACATTTTTGATGATGAGAACCTCTAGTAATTAATAAAATATGAAAATGCATTATTGTAATCTCATATTCGAGAAGTTATACTCAAATAAAATAACGGACACAAACTAATAAAGAATTGTACTTGCTGCTCTGTAGCAAACATAAGTTTATATATGTATTTTCAGTTTTTACATGTTAATTTTAATTGTTAATTAATTAGAAAATCATTTTAAACAACGCTGAGGATTGTTTGGGATTGTTAAGAAAGTATAAATAGTTACAGCCATATTGGTTTAGGGAGTCAGTATTTTGTGTGTATTTGGATAGAAAGCTTGTAGCATGTTGAGCATAATTCATTTCATTACTGTAAGTATGTTACCACTTATTTCAGATTCGTCAAGATGCTTTTATTTTTTTACTTTGAGATTTTAATAAATATTCAGCTGAAATATTATACTGGATTAAATATTGATTTAACTTTATAGTTAAAACCTACAGTCGCTGTTTTCGAGGACTTCTGCTGTGACAGATCGCCAGCTGCACTGAGTACTTTAACTTTAATCAAAATTAATTCGCAGTAACATTATAATGGTGTATGGAGCTGGGATGCAATTTACTTAATAGTTTACTTGTGGAAAATTTTGAATGCAATTGTTAATATGGAGAACAATAGGGAAGTTGACCATAATGGGGATGTTAATGGAAACATGCAAAATAGCATAGATGTTACTGATAACAGTGCAGGTATTAGTGCAACAAACCTGGAAATAGATAACACGGGAGAGGATAGTGATCACAGTAGTGTATTTTCACCCTTTCATGGATCTAAACCTAATGTATCAGCCTTGGATAGGTTAGTTCAGCTTATGAAAGAACAAAAATGGTCAATTGATGAGCATAGAATCACTCTTGATCAAAAGCTTGATTCAATCGATAAAAAATTAGACAAACAAGGAATCCATACTCGAGAGACAAAAGAGAGTTTAGAAAAATGCTGGGAGAAAGTAGATGAAAATCTCAGAAATGTGTTGACTGTAGAAGGGGAAATTGTCACCTTGAAGCAGGAACACCTAGATTTTGAAGAGAGGTTAGATTCCGTGGAAAATTTCAAAAAGTTTGTTACTACAGAACTGTTACAATTAAAAAAACTCAACAAAAATTTCGTAAAGAAATTCACAGAAACATACAAAACTATACAAAACTTCACTAAATTTGCAAATGAGAATTTTGCAGAATTAAAAGAGGAAGTAGGTACTACTTTATGCCAAATCTCGAACTTCAAATCTAAACTCCAAGAAATCAAAGATTCCGTTGCTACGAAATCGGTTTGTAGCTACAATCCATTGTGGAACAATGTCAACATAAAAACATTTTCACGGGAGGGAAATATACATCCAGTTGATTTCATGTGCCAGATTAAAGATAACTTCAAAAATAAAATGAGTGTTAAATTGAAAATTAAATTTTTTTAAAAGTTTTTAGATGAGGAGGCTTTGTCATGGGCAAGCCAATCAATCAAACCCAAAATGTTGTTTAATGAGGTAGAACAAGCTTTCATGAACAAATTCTGTTCAGAAATTAAACAAGCCAGAATTAAGTCAGAATATTTGAATGGGCCAAATTTCAATCTGGGTAGTGGATGCATGAAAATCTTTTGTGAACAACAATTATGAACTTTGGTGCATCTTGATAAGCCACTGGAAGATATGATCCAGATAGATGCATTAAAACATATATTGCCAAACAGGGTACAGTGGAGTCTTGTCTACAGACCTGATGATACAACTGAACAATTTCTTAGTATCATGGGAGAGAAATGACAGATGTAATGACAGACCTGATGATAACAGGAATAACAATAACAGAGCTTTCAATGATCATTTTAATAGAAGATTCAGAAATGATGACAGAAGAAATGGGGAGAGGAATGATAGGCAGAGACCATAGAACAGGAATTTTGAACCAAGAAATAGGCAGTGGGGGCAAAATCAGGGAAACAATAGTAAAAATTTTGAAAACAGAAGAAGAGGTCTGGTAATCTAAGACCTGCATCTTTCAGTGCCTGGCAAAATGGGGCAAATAGACATAGGGATTATAATCAGGCACACTGTGGTAATTTCAGAAGGGGAAGAGGCAGAACAAATAGGATGTTCCAAAATTTTGTACCCAGAATACAACTTGAAGTGAATAGAATGAAGTTTGATATGGAATTTTTGGAAATTTTTTTCTGAAAACAACGATGAACTAAAAAGTAGAAGAAAATCTGAGTCTATATTAGAAGAAAACACTTTGACAAATTTCTTTGACAATACTAATGCAGTAATAGTTACTAATAGTGATGAGAACAGATATGATGAGTATGGTTTAGTGAGAATGTTGAGTGACTCTGAAATGATTGAAAAAGCTGATACTGGTGCTGTATGTGTAGAAGCTGATGTACATGTGCTTGGCAACGGGAATGAGAATGACAGTGTAATTCCAGATGAAATTCCAGTAGACAATAGACAGAACAATGAGGATGTGGTAGAACAGAGTAGTCACAGTGTTGAGGTTGTTGAAGAAGTGTGTGAAGAAAGAAATGAATTTGGTGTTAAAAGTAATAGTGAGTGAGATGATAATGTTTCTGATGAAAATGTCTCAGATGATGATGATGATGATAATGATGTTGATGACGATATGTTACTCACAGAATTAGTTGGGATGGTATATGTAGAAGTTAAAGTTGATCATTTGATGCTGAATGATTCTGTAAATGCTGGTGTGTGTTCGAGGAATGAGTTAGAAGCCAGTAGAGCAGTGCCAGATAGATTCATGTTGCCAGTTGATGTTATGATGTTGTGTCTGAACGTGTTGGTGAAAATGGAAGAGAAGATCTAATTAGTGATGAAATACTAAGTGTAGTTAGTGATTATAGTAGCAAATGTCAGTTTGGCAATCAAAAGTTTGAAGTCATAAATGAAATTTGTCAAAATATGTATTTAGGAAAGGAAAATTGTTTTGGAAATTAGGAACAAGTACCTAATTGTAATTCAATCAGTGAATGTGTACAAGTGGGGGAGGAAGAGAATGTGTGTACTGAAATCAATAGCTTGTAGACAGCTTTGAGGGAGCTTTGCAAAAACAATTACCCAGCTAATGAAAGTACCACAAAACCTAATAAACAATGAGCAAATAGTAAACTTATGTTGAAGAATGTATACTCTATGCCACACAGACAAACCTGTTTTGTACACCTTATTAAGATGCGTTATGAATATTCTGAGCCAGTAGTAACAAAAACACTAATTGAAAGAAAATTACAAATCATAAAAAGCTCAATTAATGTCCACTGCTTTTTGTAAACTCAAATGCTGAGAAGTGAGAAATCAGAAACATTAACACATTTGAAGCTAATACTGTAAAATATTTTTTGTAGGTTATATTCATATTTCTTTTATGTGTGAATATTTGCATATTTTACCTATATTTTGTCTATTGATACAGGGTGGGGGGGTTGAAAAGGGTACATTTTAACATTTGTGTATGCTTTTACCTGGCATAGATGGGGGGTTGTTAGATAATATGTAGGACCATTTGAATTTGTTGTTAATTGAGCTTAGGAATGTGACACAGCTGTACAGACAACTTTAATCACCCGTCTAGCTTCATGATATTTGTTCTTTGATATTTCACAAACCATTGGAAATTTATTTGTTATGCATCTTACTTTACACAGTCAAGATCATACTGTATACTTTAGCAAACTCTACAGTGAGTACTTTAACCCAGAGAAAGTGAAATAACCAATAAGAGAAAATTTATTTTCATTTTGGCTATCACTGAATATTTGAATTTTTTTTTTTTGAGTTCTTATGTCCATCATAAATTATGAATTAAATAGTGATTTAAGGGGTTGAAATAGTTGAGAATACATTCTGTGAACTGCATAGTCAAGGCAAAAACTGGGGGTGAACATCTTTTCAGAAACATTTTTCAGCAGTTTTGTGGTGAAATTTAACAGGTAGGGAAACCGAGGTACTTTCATAGATACACCATGTGGCATATGGTGCCTCGCCAAAGCTAGTGACTCCATACTTATTTTCTGGAATCACTCCCCTTTTACTATCCTATATTGTTAGTAAGACCAGTTAGGAACCTTCTACTATCCTAGAGTATACAGTGCGCAATTTGTAAGACACAAGACTATATCTTGACCATGTATTTAACTTAGAGTGTGGAAGAACAAAACAACACCAACTTCAATTTTTTTTAAGTGATATCCATATTTCTTATTAAGATTCATCGTGTAGTGATTTGGTACTGAGTACCAGTAAAATCTGAACATAGTAATTTAGTATATGGTCCTTCTATGTGAAGGAACAGGCTTTGTTACATGAAACTTTCAATGAAAAAGCAGATGATGTGACTGACTGTTTGTGTAGTATGGATATTAAATATCTGACAGATGATGTTCAAAAATATTGTGATATTCTATCAAAGCTATGAATTCTGTTGAAGTGTGTAGTGACAAGTATTACAACTGTGTGAGGACAGTAAGGACAGGTGCTATTTCAAATGATGACAACCTCAAATCATTTTAAAGAAATTTTCCTCAGGAGGTTGCAAACTCTTTTTGCAATGTAGGAGTGGCGAACCCAAGGCTCCAAGCTGTTATGACCCTTTCCTTTTCAACTCACATCCTCTCTTACTTTTCTGTCCAAACTGACCCTCCTTCCACTATCCATGTCCTCCAATAGTTAGTAAGTCAATGATTATGTTGTTTGAATGAATACAGGTAGTCAGAAAATGTGACAATGCAACATATGTATGAATTTTGAGGAGAGTTGGTCCGACATTTAATTATGACGTCTGTGCAGTTATAATGTATTTGTGCTAATTTACATTGTGGATATGATACTCTCATTGTGCTGATAATGTTATATTCTCATAGTGCTGACGATTTTGTGAAAAGTTGAGAAAATGTTTAGAGCTGGTGTGAAGTTTACTTAAGATATCTGTGCAGTTATAAGAAATTCTATCACTTTACATCTGGGATGTGATTACAATTAGGTTAGACTGTTTGTAGTCATATATATGTGTTCTCATTTGGCTTGTCATGTTACTATACCTATTATGTGAAAATCACTGATTGGATGTTGATTTACTATCAAGTATGAAAATATTCTAAATCATGATCTTGTCCTTAACATGTATTCGAACTACTGTGTGCCTGCAAAATAACATGGCTCAAAAGAATTTGCTATATTTGTCACATCAGTGACTCTGTCTGTGGAATGAGCATTATGGTTAACCATTGGTAGTCTTCTCTAATTATTCCATTATCCTTTTTGTACTATTAGTTACGGAGAATGTTTTCTACATGTCTGGAATCTGTATATGTCATGCTATCTGGTTGGTATAGATATAAGATATTCCTTGTCATAATGTCCACTCAAATCGGCAATCTAGTCAGCTATAAATCTCATGTACTGTGGGATATTTGGCCTGAAAACTTGTAATGGTGAAGAAAGTAAACTAGGGGCCGTTCAATATTGCTGTATGTTACAGCAAATCAATATAGGGGAAAAATATATTAAAAAACAAAGAAGCTGTGACTTACCGAACGAGAAAGCACTGGTAGATAGGCACAATAAAAAACACACAAACACACACACAAATTTCAAGCTTTCACAACCCACGGTTGCTCCATCAGGAAAGGGGGAAGGAGAGGTAAAGACGAAAGGATGTGGGTTTTAAGGGAGAGGGTAAGGAGCGGGAGCGGAAAGACTTACCTTAGGGGGAAAAAGGGACATGTATACACTCGCACACACACACATATCCATCCGCACATACACAGACACAAGCAGACATTTGTAAAGGCAAAGAGTTTGGGCAGAGATGTCAGTCGAGGCGGAAGTACAGAGGCAAAAATGTTGTTGAATGACAGGTGAGGTATGAGCGGCAGCAACTTGAAATTAGTGGAGGTTGAGGCCTGGTGGGTAACGAGAAGAGAGGATATACTGAAGGGCAAGTTCCCATCTCCGGAGTTCTGACAGGTTGGTATTAGTGGGAAGTATCCATATAACCCGGATGGTGTAACACTGTGCCAAGATGTGCTGGCCGTGCACCAAGGCATGTTTAGCCACAGGGTGATCCTCATTACCAACAAACACTGTCTGCCTGTGTCCATTCATGCGAATGGACAGTTTGTTGCTGGTCATTCCCACATAGAAAGCTTCACAGTGTAGGCAGGTCAGTTGGTAAATCACGTGGGTGCTTTCACACGTGCCTCTGCCTTTGATCGTGTACACCTTCCGGGTTACAGGACTGGAGTAGGTGGTGGTGGGAGGATGCATGGGGCAGGTTTTACACCGGGGGCAGTTACAAGGGTAGGAGCCATAGGGTAGGGAAGGTGGTTTGGGGATTTCATAGGGATGAACCAAGAGGTTACGAAGGTTAGGTGGACGGCGGAAAGACACTCTTGGTGGAGTGGGGAGGATTTCATGAAGGATGGATCTCATTTCAGGGCAGGATTTGAGGAAGTCATATCCCTGCTGGAGAGCCACATTCAGAGTCTGATCCAGTCCCGGAAAGTATCCTGTCACAAGTGAGGCACTTTTGGGGTTCTTCTGTGGGAGATTCTGGGTTTGAGGGGATGCGGAAGTGGCTCTGGTTATTTGCTTCTGAACCAGGTCGGTTGGGTAGTTGCGGGACGCAAAAGCTGTTTTCAGGTTGTTAATGTAATGGTTCAGGGATTCAGGACTGAAGCAGATTCATTTGCCACAAAGACCTAGGCTGTAGGGAAGGGTCCGTTTGATATGGAATGTGTGGCAGCTGTAATAATGGAGGTACTGTTGCTTGTTGGTGGGTTTGATGTGGACGGATGTGTGAAGCTGGCCATTGGACAGATGGAGGTCAACATCAAGGAAACTGGAATGGGATTTGGAGCAGGACCAGGTGAATCTGATGGAACCAAAGGAGTTGAGGTTGGAGATGAAATTCTAGAGTTCTTCTTCACTGTGAGTCCAGATCATGAAGATGTCATCAATAAATCTGTACCAAACTTTGGGTTGGCAGGCCTGGGTAACCAAGAAGGCTTCCTCTAAGTGACCCATAAATAGGTTGGTGTATGAGAGGGCCATCCTGGTACCAATGGCTGTTCCCTTTAATTGTTGGTATGTCTGGCCTTTGAAAGTGAAGAAGTTGTGAGTTAGGATGAAGCTGGTTAAGGTAATGAGGAAAGAGGTTTTAGGTAGGGTGGCAGGTGATCAGCGTGAAAGGAAGTGCTTCATCGCAGCGAGGCCCTGGATGTGTGGGATATTTGTGTATAAGGAAGTGGCATCAATGGTTACAAGGATGGTTTCTGGGGGTAACAGACTGGGTAAAGATTCCAGGCATTTGAGAAAATGGTTGGTGTCTTTGATGAAGGATGGGAGACTGCATGTAATGTGTTGAAGGTGTTGATCTACGTAGGAAGAGATACATTCTGTGGGGGCTTGGTAACCAACTACAATGGGGTGGCTGGGATGATTGGGTTTGTTAATTTTAGGAAGTAAGTAGAAAGTAGGGGTGTGGGGTGTTGGTGGGGTCAGGAGGTTGATGGAGTCAGGTGAAAGGTTTTGTAGGGGGCCTGAGGTTCTGAGGATTCCTTGAAGCTCTGCCTGAACATCAGGAATGGGATTGCCTTGGAAAACTTTGTATGTAGTGTTGTCTGAAAGCTGATGCAGTCCCTCAGCCACATACTCCCGATGATCGAGTACCACGGCCGTGGAACACTTGTCCGCCGGAAGAACGATGATGGATCGGTCAACCTTCAGATTACGGATAGCCAGGCCTTCAGCTGTGGTAATGTTGGGAGTAGGATTAAGGCTTTTCAAGGAGGACTGAGGGGCAAGGCTGAGAGTCAGAAATTCCTGGAAGGTTTGGAGAGGGTGATTTTAAGGAAGAGGAGGTGGGTCCCACTGCGACAGTGGACGGAACTGTTCCAGGCAGGGTTCAATTTGGATAGTGTCTTGGGGAGTTGGATCATTAGGAGTAGGATTAGGATTATTTTTCTTCATGGCAAAGTGATATTTCCAGCAGAGAGTACGAGTGTGAGACAGTAAATCTTTGACGAGGGCTGTTTGGTTGAATCTGGGAGTAGGGCTGAAAGTGAGACTTTCGTATAGGACAGAGGTTTCGGATTGGGTGAGAGGTTTGAAGGAATGGTTAACTGCTGAATTGGGGTGTTGTAGTTCCAGATTGTGTTGACTAGAATTTTGAGGTTTGGGGGGGGGGGGGGGGGGGGGGTGTGGAGCTGGAAGTGGGAGATTGAGTAGATGGGAGAGACTGGGTCTGTGTGCAATGAGAAGAGGTTTGCTGGAAAGGTTGTGGAGGGTGAGTGAGTTGCCTTTCCGGAGGTGGGAAACCAGGAGATTGGATAGTTTTTTGATGTGGAGGGTGGCATGCTGTTCTAATTTGCGGTTGGCCTGTAGGAGGATGCTCCCCAAACCACATTCCCTACCCTCTGGCTCCTACCCTTGCAACCACACCCAGTGTAAAACCTATCCCATGCACCTCCCACCTATTCCAGTCCTGTAACCCGGAAGGTGTACACGATCAAAGGCAGAGGCACGTGTGAAAGCACCCACGTGATTTACCAACTGACCTGCCTACACTGTGAAGCTTTCTATTTGGGAATGACCAGCAACAAACTGTCCATTTGCATGAACGGACACAGGCAGACAGTGTTTGTTGGTAATGAGGATCACCCTGTGGCTAAACATGTCTTGGTGCACAGCCAGCACATCTTGGCACAGTGTTACACCATCCGGGTTATCTGGATACTTCCCACTGACACCAACCTATCAGAGCTCTAGAAATGGGAACTTGCCCTTCAATATATCCTCTCTTCCCATTATCCACCAGGCCTCAACCTCTGCCGGTCAGTGTGGCCGAGGAGTACTAGTCGCTTCAGTCTGGAACCGCGTGACCGCTATGGTTGCAGGTTCGAATCCTGCCTCGGGCATGGATGTGTGTGATGTCCTTAGGTTGGTTAGGTTTAAGTAGTTCTAAGTTCCAGGGGACTGATGACCTCAGATGTTAAGTCCCATAGTGCTCAGAGCCATTTGAGCTATTTTTTTTAGCCTCAACCTCCGCTAATTTCAGTTGCCGCTGCTCATACATCACCTGTCATTCAACAACATCTTTGCCTCTGTACTTCAGCCTCTTTCCCTCTCCTTCCCTCTTTCCTGATGAAGCAACCATGGGTTGTGAAAGCTTGAAATTTGTGTGTGAGTTTGTGTTTGTTATTGTCTCTATCAACATACCAACGCTTTCGTTTGGTAAGTTACAGCATCTTTGTTTTCAGATATATTTTTCCCACGTGGAATGTTTCCCTCTATTATATTATAAGGTTTCTAAGCATTGTAACCTGAGATCTCCATAGACAAGTGTTAGCTTACAATCTGATTCTTAATGAAAACTGGTTAAATTTCTCTTTCCATTATCTTATTGAAAATACTCTGTTGACCACAAATGATTCATACGTAATGAGTAGCGAAGGAAAAACTAAGGATTGAGGATTTGTATTCATGGTATGGTTATGGTTCTTGCAGACATCTACTTTCAATTGAAGTGTAGTAGAGTCATTAATACACAACTGATGAGGAAATATATATTTATCATACCTTTAGAATGGCTGAACTAAGCATTTTACTCCTAATTTTGACCTATTCATATGTAACCAGTGGTGCTTTACCCTTTGCCTTAACCAATGTTGGAGTTTACCTTACCTATGCCCAGTTTTCCGAGCTGTCGGATCTTATGATCCTGCATTATGTCAAATGTGGTGATGATCAATAAGAAATCTGTCAGCTAGTTGTTGAGCAGTATGTGTTTTGGAAGTAACCTGCTGCTACTCAATTTACCAATGTAAACTGAACTCTACAGTTACGTGTGACCATATTGACTCACAGTTACCACTGAAAAAGGGTGAAAATTTGGAAAGACTACATCTAAGCTATGAGAACATGATGCCTTTGACAGTTGTTGTGGGCAGATCCTTCTATCCATCTTTGTGGTTTCCTGACCTGAAATGTTCTGTCAATTCAGTTACTCTGAAGTCCAAGTTAGACTTATAAATAAGTAAGGGCTTTTTTGCGTGCAAATGGCACATTCATAATGTCTTGATGTAATTCAACAGTTGAAAACTGACTTAATTTTTCCATGAAACTCAATGTCTGGAAGACTAAAAATTACTGTTTCTAGTAAGTTGCTTGACAACCACTTTCACTTGATATGATGCACACTATAGTAATTTTGTTTAATCTGATCTATCTAGACTTAATATAATGATATACTGTTACATGCAATATAATTCTTTTTAATCACCCATTGTCAATATATTCTCAAGCTTACGAGAGTTTATCTGCATGCGCTGCTGCTTGTAATGTCTTCCGCCTATACTTAATACAATGATATACTGTTACATGCAACATGGTTCTCAGTAACCACTCATTATCAATGCTCTTTTCCTTTTGAGAGAAAAATATTTACTTTAATTAGATCTGTAACATATGAGAACAAACTTAGAAGTAGCAATGTATTGTCATATATTATACCATGATGTGCGGTCACATGCTATCTAATTTTCTGTAATCGTTCACTGTCCATGTGGTGAACTGCTTTATTGTGGTGTACAGCATACCCCAGCGATTATTAACAACAATATCTTGACTATTATTATTCCCATCACTCTGCCAACAACTGTTTATTTATATGTACTGGAGCTTGAAATCGGTAAAAAAATTTTTTGGTTATGGTTTGGAAGTGGGTTACGTATTTTAAGTATATATAGGCGGGATAAAATTGTATAGCAGATTACGGTTAAAAGGAGAAGGTGAATACAAAGTGAAACTACTGGCAAAAACAGAAAGAGAAAATAAGACGACAGAAAAGATTTCGAAATGCAACAGTGACAATAACAAACGTAATTGTTGGGTTCAAATTACTGATATCAATATAATAGAGGGAAACATTCCACGTGGGAAAAATATATGTAAAAACAAAGATGATGACTTACCGAACGAAAGCGCTGGCAGGTCGATAGACACACAAACAAACACAAACACACACACAAAATTCAAGCTTTCGCAACAAGCTGTATATGTGTGGATGGATATGTGTGTGTGTGCGAGTGTATACCTGTCCTCCTTTCCCCCTAAGGTTTGTGTGTCTATCGACGTGCCAGCGCTTTCGTTTGGTAAGTCACATCATCATATATATATATATATATATTACCTTTGCTTTATATATACTTTTGTGACATTATAAACACATGAAATATGTCCTTGAACTTGAAACAGCTCTTCATATATGCTTTGGCTATTGGAAGGAGAACATGACACTTAGCTAACATTTTAGGAACCTAAAATTTTGTATCTCAGGATTGCCTTCTGTTTTTTTTTTTTTTTTTTTTTTCCGGCAAACATATTAATGCATTAGAAAGTACTTCTCATAATGTGAACACTTTCTTATATGCAAGTATGCTCTGTAATGTTGTTAATTATTGTGAGGAATGGCTCACATACTATACTCTGGACTACCCTGCATAATGTCTTTTAATTATCATGAGGAATGTCCCACTTACATTACTCTCTATCACATAACTATATTTCATGACTTGTGGGGTATGACACCACTATATGTTAATACAAAGTGTGAAAGAAGAGACAATGATTGTAATTGCGTAAATATTAATAAAAAATAATCGTTATATGTTTTGTAAAGACAAAATGAATCATCGGAAGTGTCTTGACAAATGAAAAATGGAAAGCTTGGACATTGGTCAGACATTTCTTTCTTTGCATGTTGGATGAATTATGCTAACAGTTTAGGAACTATACCCCAAGAATTTAATCGTACTATATGATAATAATATATTTTGTTATTCAATACTATATGAAAATTTCAATATAAATTGCAGAGAATAGTGACATAGCAGTTGAAAAATTTTGTACTAGTATCATTTTAGTGATATGTTATCAAAGAATGAGTTAAAATTCCAATATGAGATTTAAGACAGGAAATGTTTAAGTATGAACAGTTGGAATTTTTCTGAACTGAACTACTCTATTCAAAACAATTAATTACAAAATATATGATGATCATAAGGAGTGGAGTATGAGCCACATTTCAGGATTTTGCAAAGAAGAATTTCCGATTAGCAGAGATCTACAGTGTACTTTTGTTCTGTGCTCTTCATTGCACATAAAGGTAACTGAACACTTTTTTTATATTATGGTCTAATGCTAGGTGTACTTGCCAATGAAATGAGGTGGCTAAATACAAACTAATATGCACTTTGAGTATTGTAGTATCTGATACTAATGCTTGTTCCATAATGCATCGCCAATATTGAGAAAGAGTTACACACACCAGTATCTCCATTGCACTCAGAAGAATCTGGAGGATCTAATGACAGACATAAATATACAGAAACAAGGCCAATTCAGCTAACTTCCAATAGATAACTTTCTGATTGAAGTAGATTTACCTCATGTTCATGTTGCAATACAAGTTGCACACAAATTCTGCGAATTAACTGTTCTTTCTTTGTGCTATTAATTAATATTTTGTTTAATCTAGTTGAATCTGATACAAAATAATTTATGATAATTTTACATATTTGGTTGCTCAGATCTTTCGCAAATTGTTTATTGATCTAATTGATTGTAAAATGAGTACTGGTACATATATCTCTCAAAAAACGTTTTGTTCAACTTTCAGTTGAACAGATCCTTTTGGGGGTTGTTGAAACATAGCAGTCTAATTAAAACCCATTTAAACACCTAAATTTTAACCCAAAACAGTAATTTCTGACATAGAGTTGTATGCAAATATGTACTTGTGGAAAAGTTACAAAGAAAATAATTATGGAATCTTAATTACACTAATGTGTAGAAGATCTGTAAATGGTGGGAAAATTTTTGATGGAGAGAACCTCTAGTAATTAATAAAATATGAAATGCATTACTGTAATTTCATATTTGAGAAGTTATACTCGAATAAAATAACGGACACAAACTAATATAGAATTGTACTTGCAGTTCTGGAACAAACATAAGTTTATATATGTATTTTCAGTTTTTATATGTTAATTTTAATTGTTAATTAATTAAAAAATCATTTTAAACAATGCTGAGGATTGTTTGGGATTGTTAAGAAAGTATAAATAGTTACAGCAATATTGGCATAGGGAATCAGTATTTTGTGTGTATTTGGAGAGAAAGCATGTAGCTCGTTGAGCATAATTCATTTAATTATTGTAAGTAAGTTACAACATATTTCAGATTTGTCAAGATGCTTTTACTTACTTTGAGATTGTAATAAATATTCAGCTGAAATATTATACTGGATTAAATATTGTTTTAGCTTTATAGTTAAAACCTACAGTCGCTGTTTTCCAGGATTTCTGCTGTGACAGATCACCAGCTACAGTGTGTACTTTAACTTTAATCAAAATTAATTCATAGTAACATTTTAATAGCATGCATGAAAAACAATTTGAACAAAGCATTTACAGTCAACTGATAAGTCCACAAGAATGTTTGTACTACTAACACAAATATCAGATGCATCCATGTGGGAAAGCTCTCTGTAAAATGGTTGGATACCACACAACTATAGTAAGCAAGTCATCAATGAATTCCTTGGCTGCAATGGCTGGGGTGGAATAACAGACTACCAATTATTGTTTACTGGTAACAGACAGTGCCTATAGAAATGTGTGAACAAAGCACGCAATTATTGTGGCCCCACTGGGAAACAACTCGGGTACTGGCATGGAAAATACATTTATTAATGTGGTGGTCTGAGGTACTGTAAACTTAATACCTAAGGACCCATCAGAGCTGAAATACAGACTCTCCAAAGTGAGTAGAAATGACAGAAAGGGCCTGCAACATATGGGCTATTAAATGCAGGAAAAAGCATCTGGTTCTGGGTCAGAAAGCTGGGTGCACCCTAAACTATAGTTGGAGTCATGAACAATGGCAGTTCGAGACATGAATGATGGCAGTTAAGTTTAGGCTTGTTCTGTGCACCTACATCACATATTCTACAACAGCCAATGAGTGTTCAGTCATATTCTGAACTAACACGAACATTAAACCTGATCATAGCCTGTTGTTTACTGAATTTCAGTTTCATTTGTTGTGAGTTGTCATCCCTGATTGTGGTGTTAAATGATAAATTCTACATAAGCAGAAACACTTTCATCAAGAGAAAAGTATGCGCAACCACGTGCCGCAACTGTCTCTTGGAATCATCAACAATGCTATCTCCATCCTTGTATCAACATGCACGAATTGCCATTGTTCGTGGATCAGAATTCAGTTACTGCAGAGCAACACAAGACCAACATACAGAAAAGTTCACTTCAGGTCACCGTCATGGTGCTCAGACCCTATCTCAAAGCACTTATATTCAGCCAAACAATGAAATTCTATCTAAACCTGCAGAACGTCACTTGCACACTTGAAAGAATGATGAGTCTCACACATTAATGAGAATTCCTGGGCAGAAACTCATTGGGACCAATTCTGGTGGTGGGGGAATGACATTCATACCACTTAGGATACCCATTGTAGTGAGGGCATTTTGGAGAGTGTGTAACTGTACAACTCTGAGGAAAGGATATTATGCTAGTGTAATCTGTAGGGATCATGAGTCCTGAGATATGAAAGCTGCCACAGTATTGAATCATGCCCATTTCATACACAGCACTAGCCAAACAATGGAGGTGAACTTACCATTTGTTATGGCAGTTTGGCAATGGTGAACAGTTTGCATATGGTATTTGAGTTCTCTGGTTGGAGAAACACAGCTCCAACACATGAAGTGTCAACTACATGTACATCTGAACAACATCCATACAGTATTTATTGTCTACAGATGGATAAATAAAATAAAACAATAAAATAAATAAATAAAATATCAAGTAATTTTAATCAGAATATAGACACATATCCGTATGATGCAAAAAGTGGCAGCTGACTCTAAATAAGGAAAACTGAGAGGCCATTCACATGAGTACTAAAAGATATTCAATAAATTCTGGTTACATATTAAACCACAAAAATCTAATGGTTGTCAATTCAGCTAAATACCTAGGAATTACAATTACGGAACAACTTAAATTGAACAGTCACATAGAAAATGCTGTGGATAAGACATATCAAAGACTGCATTTTATTGGCTTAACACTTACAATGGGGTGGTACAGTCCAATATGTCAAAATCTATAGTGAAATTTTTTGCACCAAAGGAAATGCACTGCCAAAATTTTAACTGCTAGAGGCATAATTCAGTGCTGCCATGTTCATTGATATGGTTCTGGCCTCCAGGAAGTGAAATATTTTGTGGAGTAATGTTTGAGCACATGTCTCTCTGGAGTACAGTGGTTCATTTATTATTTAAAATTGAATATGAACAGTCACAACTCTAATAAACCTTTTTATGTAAGGTTACCAGTTTCAGTATGCTTTAGACCATTTTCAGACCCACACCATGATTGATTGATTGATTGATTTCTTTATTAATCCATGTAACAATTTACATTGTGTGGATTTCGTCAGCAAAATCATATACAATACAATATACCTACAATTATACACATAAAATTTGAATTTACGCACATTTTTGAGGTATCTTAAATTAGTTTTATATCCTTGGGTAATTTGTAACTTTCTTATAGTACTGTACAATTTTTGATTTCATATTATAATTATTTCCTCATGTATTATAATGCAGGCTACTTTAATTACACTACATGTTTTAATTCAGATAGTCCATTACTGTGTAATAACTTTTATTTAATAAAAAAAATTTTAGTTTTGTTTTGAACTGTCCGATTGTGTCAATATCTTTTATTTTTTGGGGTAATTTATTATATAATTTAACAGCATTGTACAACAAGCTCTGCTGAGTTTTAACTTTATTTTTCCTCTCTAGATACAGATTGTATTGATTTCTAGTTTCATAGCTGTGTACTAAAGAATTTTTCATATAGCAGTCAATATTTTTTTTACATACATAACACTTTGAAAAATGTATTCACAGGGGACAGTTAGGATTTCCAGCTTTTGGAAATGTTCAAGGCAGTGAGCCCTACTGCCACTCTTGGTTATTATACGAATTGCTCTTTTCTGTAATTTGAAAACTATTTGAATATTTTTACTGTTGACTCCCCAAAATATTATTCCGTAGGTAATAACAGAGTGGATATAAGAAAAATATACAGATCTGACACATGTAGTATCACAAACTGCAGTCAGAATTCTCAGAGCATAGCATGCTGTAGCGATTCTGGTACTAAGTATTTTAATATGTTCTTCCCACTTTAACTGACTGTCAACATGCATACCAAGAAATTTTGTGTAGTCTACACATTCTATAGTTTCATTGTTTAACCTAAAGTTGTTATAGTGTGGTTTTTTGCAGACATAGAAGTTAACAGCATTTGTTTTTTTAAGATTTAGTGTTAGTTTATTATTGGATGCCCACTCACGTACACTGTTTAGTGTTTGTTTGGCTTTTTCTTTTAGTGCATCTGGTGATTTTTCACTGATTAGAACATTTGAGTCATCTGCAAACAATATTATTTGTCCATGCTTGATGCTCTGTGGGAAGTCGTTTATGTAAATGAGGAATAGTACTGGGCCAAGGTCACTACCTTGTGGGACACGTATATTTACCTAATTTGGGTCTGAAGTATACTTTACAATATAGTTTGAGCAACTTGAAATATGTGAGATTTCAGTTATCTGTCTTCTATTTTTTAGATATGACTGGAACCATTTGTTCACAAGTCCCCTTTTCCAAGTTCATCTAACTTATTTAACAATATGTTGTGGTCTACTGTATCAAACGCTTTAGTTAGATCAAGAAATATACCTGTTGTGTAGTTCCCTTTATCTAATGCTTCTAGAATGTGTTTTGTGAGGTGTGCTGTTGCTGATTCTGTGCTTTTCCCTGATCGAAATCCAAACTGGTCAACAGACAGTAAGTTGTATTTATTTAAATAATTCATTAGCCTATCTTTCATAATGGTTTCTAATATTTTTGCAAAGCATGATAGTAGAGAAATTGGCCTATAATTTTCAATTATTCCTGCATCACCTTTTTTGAAGAGAGGTAGTAATTTCGCATATTTTAAATAGTCTGGAAAGTAGCCCTGCTTGAAAGATTGATTTATAATATCAACTAAAGGTGGAAGTAGGCTCTTGATACAGTCCTTAATTATAAAAATGGGGACTTCATCCAGACCAGCTGAGTTTTTGTTTCTCAGTTTGTTGACTGCTTTATAGACTTCTTCCTGTGTTGTAGGGAATAACACCATTGAGTGTGATACACCATTTTTTGGCTTTTGGCCTGAGGGGCTGTTATAAAATTTTCCTGTAATTTTATTCCTATTCTACTAAAATAATCATTTATATAGTTTGCCAAATATATTGGGACTTTTATTAGAGGCCCTTCCTCTTTGATTTTCAAGTTTGACAGATTCATTTTCCTGGTACCAGTTTCCTGCTTCACAATCTTCCATACTGCCTTATTTTTGTTTTCAGCAGAGTGCACTATTTTGGAGTTATGAGCTCTCTTTGCTGCAAGCAATATTTTCCTATATGTTTTCCTATATCTTTTATATAAGAGTGAGAAAGCAGGATTAGTTTGGTTGTGTTTAATGGAGCTCAGGTACTTTAGTGTTTCAGATGATTTTTTGATTCCTTTTGTGACCCACTTGCTTTTTCCTGCTGTTGATAATGGACATAATACTTTAGGAAATGTTTCTTCAAAATTTAATTTAAACAATGTCATGAAATTTTTGAATTTTTCATTTGCATCTACCTCTGAGTATACTGAGTCCCATGTTTGTCCTGCTATCTGTTTGGCAAACTCATGTCTATTTTTTTTTAGAAAAAATTCGTCTGTAAATATGCATTTTCTTTGTTTCTTCTGGAGCCACTTTTATATTAATGATTTGAGCTGAGTGATCAGATAATCCTAGCTCTGCTACCACCACCTCACAGTTATCTTTGCCTAAATCTGTTAATACCTGATCAACAGCTGTCTTTGAGTATTTTGTTATTCTGGTTGCACTGTTAACCATTGGAACTAAATTGAAACTTTGAGCAAGACTTTGGAATGAGTCCCATGTAGAATCAGGATTCAGTTTATCAACATTTAGGTCTCCTCATATGAGAATGTGGTTCTTTGGAGTGGATATCTTGTTAAGAACATGATTAAGTTTGGAGAAAAAGATATTGAAGTCTCCACTAGGAGATCTGTATATACATAAGATAATCAAATTCCTACACCTGTATTGGTCCCTGATTTCAACTGCTGCCAGTTCAAAATGTTGCTCTTCACTGATTACACATAAATCGCTTCTGGTCTTATACTGATAATTTTGTTTTACATAAATACAACACCCTCCACACCTCATAGAAGTCCTACAGTATGCACACGCTAAATTATAAGACTGCAAGACTGATTAATTTCAGCCTCATTGCACCAATGCTCAGTGAGACAGACAACTGAGCACTCTGTAGACTCCAGCTCCACTTCTAGCTGTTGGGTCTTATTTGCTAGGGAACATATATTTTGGTGAACAACTGTTAAGTAATTTTTTACAGCACTATTTGCATTCCCACTTTTTTTCGTTTTAATGATGGTAGATGATGGCTGTCAATGTAGCAGGCGCGACACCTCCAAGAATCCTAACTGCATATCAGATCAGAACAGAATGGTAGGAATTTAAAACCTGAATGGTAGGCAGTTGTGTAGTCCCAATGGTGTGAAGTGGAACAGACCAGAGTGTGAGCATGGCCTCTGAATCAGCTCATGGTGCGGTAGGCCCACGGGCAACATCATTAGCTGAATGTCCATGCTGTTGTATGATGTGTTGAGGTGCAGATAGCAGAAATGTCAGCACTCATGATGCAGTCAACAAGGTAGTGACATCAACCAGGGAAAGTTCATGTAACAACTTGAGTGTCTGTAGTATGGATGACAGGAATGTGAGCACACAAATCATGGTAGTGATGTCATTGAAAAACAGTTCATGATACTGCATGCTTTGGTGTATGTTAGGTGGTACAGCTGTGAATGCACACAGTGTGGAACATGTGGAATGTGCACATGAAGCAAAACACAGTAGGTATGTAGCACATGTGTCACATGAAGGGCACCAACAAGACCATAGGGGCGATTTCATCTCAAATCATACAGGCCACAAGTGAATGTGTTACATCACTATTTCAAAGTTTTCTGAAAAAAATATATGTTGAAGTTCCACATGACACCTCTCCAAAACTAAAATATTCAGATTATTTGATAAATTGTTAAATGCTACAGACCTCTCTAAATGAGAGTATTTGTGAAAATGTCATAACAAAAGGGATAATTAAAAAATTGTAATTAAGAAACCGAAAGTGCTAGAGATCTGAATGTATTTTCAATAAATACTTTGTTCCAAATACTGTGAGACATGATCACTACACACACACTTCTGAGGTTTTTTTTTTTTTTTTGAGAAATATAAAGTGGAAGGATTGCTAACTAACAGCTATGACATTAATGCATGAAATGCTTAAACTGTCAAAATATTTTTACATAAAGATGAAAGGATCTGAAACTATTTGGTTGTTTAGAAATTGTTTTCTCCAAAAGCCCCATCCTAATTGTTCTAAAATTTCAGGGTACATTAATTGGTCATTGTCCTTAGGAAATGCACAGTCAGAATGGGCAATACTTGCCTCTACAAATGGTGAGAAATATTTTAGGTAGACCTATCTCTACTCTCAAGGTCAAAATATCATGGATACTTAAATATTTAAACTGATCACTGATTTTAAGTAATTATCATACAAAACTGGTATTTTTTAATCAAAGTAATTACTTTACATCATTATAAGAGAATGGGAAATTGATTCATAATTTTGTTTGAAAGCATTTTATACTAAAGTGAGATATGTAATATTTATACCCATTTTTCTTTTTATGAGATTATTCACAAATTATTATTGTCTTCTGTCATGATTTTACTTCTTTATGACTTTCCATGACTTAAAATTGCCTACAATGTAACAACCAACACTGCAGTGTTGAAAAGATTTCACTTGCTTCTTTCATCTGCTGAGCTGAATTTGCACATGGACAAGAATGATCAAACAAGAGCAGTAATTGGGAAATGGGAACTGCACACTGATCTTTTGATGAAAGCCATCTGAAAGCATTAGCAGGACCATGAGGTGTCATAAAGGAGACAGTTATATCTTGTAGCTCATGATGATGACGAAGCCCCATACTCCTCGACAGAGCGTAAGGGATTGATGCGGAAGACCCGCACCACTGTACTAGGCAAGGTGCTGGTAGAGGTGGTTTGCCATTGCCTTCCTCCGACCGTAATGGGGATGCAGCTCATGAGAGACACTTATTATCTGTCCACCCATCACTCATTGTCATACACACAAGAAATGAATTCGCTCACTACAAAGTCTTCTAATGAATACTGTGGTCTCTGTATTTCACACACAGTAACAGGTTGCATTTTGTGGAGAACTGTTCTTGCAACATATGTGCCACTCCGGAATGCGGCACAGCAGTGACTTCATAGTAGACCACTCTTCTCTCTTTTTTAAACAAAATTCCCTTGGTGTACTTTCGTTTAGAATTAAGAGTTTCATGTTTGTTACTGATGTTGATATGGTGTGTACAAATTGAGTAGCATCTCTTATAGCATCAACAGCTTCGTGTTGGAGATTGAATCTTGTTGCATGATGTTTACAGAGGCCTTCTACCCCATTATAAACTTTTTCCACGACCTGTTGCTGGAAATATCCATTTTTTGTCCCAATTCCTGTGCTACAATGTTGACCAGCTCATAAAGCTGAAAGTGGTTTCTAAAATGAGATGCTGCACCAACAGTCACATGAACATGTTTAAGAAATACAAGGACTCTAGATGCTGTGTCATCAGTTATCAGGCTGACAGAATAGCATGCATGTGCACTGTCATGAATGAGATTATCACTGACAATAGCAAAGCAGTGTGATGTTCCAAGGAAGTGAGCAACACATATGAATATTGATACCTGTGATGTGTGCCAGTGGTAACATATACACAAAAGCATCAGGTCCAACTCTCTGTACTTCTTTCCTGTGGCATTGCTTATGGCAAAAAAATAGTTTCAAATTAGTGCAGTAATAAACGTGCATACTTATCCGTTTTGTTTATAAGGAGGAATTTTGTGGCACCAATTTTTAAATTCAGGTTTTCCTTTTTCATTAGAAGATACAGTTCTCTTATTGATCTTGTCATGTGTCTTTTTACATTTTTAACATTTTCACCATTTTCACTAATAGAGATAACATCAGCCTGGTTAGGTTTTTGCCTGCTGCAATCTTTGTCATCACTTAGGAAACATTCCAGGCCAACAGTAAGAATCTGGGCATGCCCAAATATCTTTCTCATTTTATGAGCTTTTGAAATCAAATAATGTGAAGAAGTGGGTATGTATTTCTGTATCTGCTGCTTCAAGTACATACCTGGTATCAGTCAGTAATTGTACCTTCCTAGTGTAGGTGGCTGCTGAGATAGCAGTACCTAGGTTTTGAAACCATGCATCACATTTCATGCACATATCACTGTCTTCAGGTGCACCAAGTGCATCTGCATGATACAGTACACGAAGTTTGGAAGATGTTGCTTGTACAAAACTTGTTTCAGTTTCTTCCACTTTTCTTTTTACATAGTGTTTTCTTCTTGTGCTTCTTACCTTTCCTGCACAATTACTGTGGGATACAGTAGAGGCTACAGCAGAAATGCTAATATTCAATGCATCAACAGCTTCACACCCAGGAATATAAACATCTGCACTGTCTTCTTCAGTTTCACATATGGCTGATGGTGATCATTCAGGTGGATAGTTAATTAATTTCTTCTTGTAGTGAGTGTAGAAATTCCTGTACAATGGATGTGATGCTAATATCATTATTTGAGGACCAAGATATTTCTGCAATACCTCTGACTGATTTCCAACGACTGTGAAGTGCTTTTCACTTTTCTTAAACACCACCTTCCTGTCTCTTTTTTCATGGTCCATGCGCCTCCTCTTTCAGTACTGTATTTCCTGAAAGGCATAGTAACTAACAATAAGCTCAAACTGAACACAAAACTCGATCCAGAATGGTTCATGTGCAAGTTCTTATTTGTTTTTTATAAACAGAAGAGTGCTGGAAACAGTGTTATCAACATGTATATTTTACACTGGAAATTTAGTGAAGTGAAATATGCAGAATGTTGAAACATTTTTAACACTTTTCATATAAAAATTTGTCCACTGTGTTTGCACTGACTACTAACATATTAACCAAACAATGTTTTGTGTAATTCTCAAAAGTTTTTGGATGGGGGTTTCAGACTAAATAAATATTTAGGCCTACATAATACAGATAGCTGGAGTGAAGAAGATACTGTTTACAATTACAGCAGTAGTATCTGGTAATATGACAGAAAAATTGTGTTATTTTCCAAACCAGAAAAAAAATTTAATCAGAAAAATTAATTAGATTTCATATTTACATCTTAAATTTCCAAGTTAAGAGAAATCAATTAATGTGAAAATGTCAACTAAACTTCAACTCACTAAGAGGGAGCTTTAATGCAAAATATCTGCCAGGTCTCCAGTACTTTTGGTTTATTATTGGATTTGCATGTCGGGTTGAAAATTATCTTAATGTCCAGCACATGGATGCAAGATGGCAGCTAGAGTAAAAGTTAAGCTAGTTTCTTCCAGAAAAACATAAATTTTGCCATAAAAAAGAATCATGTGAAAACTGTAAGCACAAAATCACGAAGCTGAATGACCGCTAACGAGCTTACAGTTCATAATTGGCAGTTTGAAAACGGATATTTCGAAAATACAACAAGAAAATTGCGAACTGAACACGCTAAAACTTGGCAAGATAGTATTTTTTTTTTTTTCATTTCATTTCATTTATCATCATCCTTTTCATCATTTACATGATATAGGAATTGTCATAATACTGTCCAGAATATGCACAGCAGAATATTACAAATTTCTATCAAACACAAAAATTAACATAATGTTGAAAATTAAAACATTGAATTAAAACACATAAAATTAACATTATATAATATGTTGAAACATAAAACATTGAATTAATGTGTTGTTCTTTTACATGCTCCTTTAACATGTACCATATGTGATGGAATCATATATATTTAGTACATTTTGGAGAACACATATTACACATAATTTTAGAGTTAAAAAGAGTATAAATGAGACATAGGACTGACAATGAGAACATGAGATTAACAATACAACGATCAGTTAGTGATTTAAGGATTCAAAATATTCCTCCATGCTATAAAAACATTTATTTATCATAAACTTTTTTAATTCTGACTTAAATTTTCCTTCATCTTCTGTTCCCCTGATGCAGAGTGGCAGAGCATTATAAAGCTTTATTCCATAGTGGCTCATATGTTTTTGAGGTTTTTTTTTTTTTTTTTTTTTTTTTTTTTCCCCCTACATGCAGATTCTTAGAGATACGTGTATTGCAGTCATGAAGATCTGAATTTACACATAAACTACTCAAGTGTGTTCTTCTATGCAGTATGCTTTTTAATATGTACAAAGATGGTACTGTAAGTATGTTTAGCTGCATGAACAAGAGCTTGCAGTTATGGAAAAGTGGTCAAATGTAAAGTGCAATAACAGCAAGACCAAAGTGCAAATTCGGAAAACCTGCGAAAGTTATGCAAGCTTTGTGCATGAAAACATATTTCAAGCACTTTCAACCGCCAATATGGAAATGCAACTTACAATTCGCATGAACAATGGGAAAAGCAAAAAGGCACTGTGAATAAGGTAAGAGAAGAAAATCTATTGACGCAAACAAGCGTAAATGAGGTCAATATAAATTTACCGACCAAAAATTGTGCCAAAGTGTTTAGTAAAACAATACATAACGATTCACACATTGTGAACTCCAATAACAGCAAACTGTTTGTGTTTTCAGACAGCCAAGGTCATGGATTTGAGAATAAACTAAAAGAAACAACTAAAACATATTCGTGTGGTTCAGTGAAACCGGGAGCCCCACTTAGCGAAATTAAAAAAATGACTGCATCCACAGAGGCAAAAAATCTGCATGATAAAGACTTTGTTGTACTTCTGGGAGGCACAAAACGACATCTACAAAAATGAAACAGCGAGTGCAATGTGCGATCTTAAACACTGTCTGAGACACCTCACTCAGACTAACGTAATAGGCCTAATGGTCAATATTCTGCATCGCTACGATGTTGTAAGATGGTCGTGTGTTAACAGGGAAATAAAAAGTGCCACCAATAAGTCTGCAAAAATCTGCAGACATTTCAAAAACATGAAATGAGTTGATATAAGCAATATTGGACGTAGATTCCACACGTAACACGGACTACACTTGAATCGCTTGGATAAAGAATATCTGGCAAACCTGATAACCAAGGTAATAAAAAGTCACGAAAATAAATTCAAAACCAAAATGATAATTGCATCGCCATTGCCTGACTCCATAACGAAAACACTTCAAAATAGGGTAAAAGCATTAGAAGCATCATCAGCACCAGCAAAGCATGTAAAAACAAAAGAAATGTTAACAGAAAGAATAGTGGACACCGATTTCAATGACAAAAGAACAACAGTTCCTCATCATCCACATATTATTTTAAACGATAACAAGAAAAATGCGATGACTCCAAGCTTACCAGAAAACACAGCAGTAGTGGCAGAACCAACATTAGAAGTGTCAGAAACAGCATCACCATCAACAACAACAATTAGAAGGCTATAGGGCAAAAGAAATGCTGAGCCACCTCCCCACCTCAACGATTTTTTATGTGTGGGCCTGAAGAGAAAGGAGGGACAACAGTAGATAGTGTCAAGTGTCTCCTCCCTCCTGTCTCAAGGCAGACCCCAGTGGATTCTGTCAGGTAACAGCACTAATAGAATCAAAAAGCGAGAGGAAGGCATCTCTTTCTTTCATCAAAATATAAGGGGCCTCTTAAACAAAACAAATCAAACTCTTATTAACATTAATGAAAAGGACAGCGAAAATATTGCTCAGATTTTGTGCTTAACTGAGCACCATGTTACTGATAAATGTGCCATGCCATCTATAGTAAGTTATAGTTTAATAACATACTACTACAGGGAAAGTAAAGACAAAGGAAGGAGTAGCAATTTATGTTAAGGATAGTGTAGCGTAAAAAAGCTATAGATATTAAGGAATATTGATTGGAACAACAATTTGAGGCATGTGAAACAGAAATAATAACTAAATTATAAAAAATAATAGTGTTGCCTGTATACAGTGCTCCTTCAGGTGACATAAAAACTTTTCTACATTTATTGGAACTCCTTCTGTCAGGGTTATTTTAAAGAGCAAATGATATTGTAGTTTTAGGTTATTTCAATATAAACTTTATGACAGAAAATAAGAATAAAATTAACTTTGAGATTGTGATGACCTTACATAATCTGATATCAGTAATAAACTTCCCAACAAGAATTACACCCAAGTCCCAAACTATGACAGACAATATTTTTTTAGATGTAAGTAGACATCAGAATTACTCTCTCAGACAGATTATAAGTGGGCTCTCAGATCATGATGAACAAATTCTCACTCTTTATGATGTTAATCTGTCCAAAAAAGAATTTCCTCAGTGGAAATTCATAAGAGTAATGAATGAAGAAGCAAAAGAAACTTTCAACCATAGGTTGCAGCAGATGGATTGGTCTTTATTACATAGCCATGATAATGTCGATACTAAATTTAACTGTTTTTTAAATGAATTCTGTGCTATTTTTGAAGAAATATTTCCCAAGAAATGGGTCAGAAACAGTGCTTCCAATTCTGTTAAGTAAGCCTTGGATTACAAAAGGTATAAAACACTCATGTAAAACCAAAAGGGAAACTTGTGCTGCAATAAGAATATGTAAAGATGTAGAAAAATGGGAACACTATAGATTATACTGCAAAATCTTAAAGAAACTAATACAGAAATCAAAATACCTTTATTATGAGAAAAAATAGATAATTCTAATAACAAAATAAAAACAATTTAGAGCACTGTTGTTCCCAGTAGACTTAAGTACGCCATTGTGAAGCCCCTGAACAAAAAGGGCGATTAAGCTGAACTAACTAACTAGCGATCTCTCTTCCTTGACAGCTTTCTCCAAAATTCTAGAAAAGCTAATACATGTAAGAATTACTGATCATCTCATGAAGATTGGAGTTCTCAGCAAGAGCCAATTTGGATTTCAAACGGGCCGTTCAACAGTAGACACAGTCTATGCACTTGCAAATGAAGTCCTAGAAATCCTTAATGAAAAAATGCTAGCACTTGGTGTCTTCTGTGATTTATCCAAAGTGTTTGATTGTGTTGATCACCAGATTCTCTTGCAAAAAACAAAATTAGTTGGAATAAGTGGTGTTGAAGGCAATTGGCTACAGTCGCACCTCCAAGACAGAAAACAAAAAGTTGTCTTGAATAGCTCAGGTGCAGTATATGACTTTTCCACATGTTCTGAATGGAATTCCATTACATGTGGAGTGCCTCAGGGATCAATTCTTGGGCCATTACTATTCCTGATTTCTATAAATGATCTACCATCATGTACAAGCCTGCCGTGTAAATTTAAATTACTTGCTGATGATACCACAATTTTTATGAGCAGTAGAGAAGATAATAATCTTGAGGAACTCATTAATCACATACTCTCAGATGTGGTTAATTGGTTCAAGGGGAATGGTCTCTCATTAAATTTCAGTAAGGCCAGCTTTATTCAGTTCTGTACAAAAACAGAAAAAGAGAGAGAGATAAGTGTGACATGTGGTAATCAGCCAATAGAAAGAATGCAAACAACAAAATTTCTTGGAGTGCACATTGACAAGAAAATACACTGGTCTTCAAATATTATAGATCTCTGTAAGAGGCTTAGCTCTACTACATATGCTTTACGGGTTAGCACTACATGTGTTGAACCTAACACTGAAAAAGTGGCATACTATGGCTATTTTCGCTCACTCATTGAATACAGCATTATTTTTTGGGGCAACCAACCATTAGCAAGGAAAGTGTTCAATGTACAGAAGTGAGCTTTAAAAATTATATGTAGATTGCACCCAATAGACTTGAGTAGATATAGCTTTCGAAAACTTAAAATATACACAACTACATGCCGATATATTTTTTCTCTCATGTGTTTTGTTTGTAAAAATATAGATATATTTCAACCAAACAGTAATTGTCATGAGCATAACACAAGGAGGAAGAATGACATACACAGCGAGCATAGAAATTTGAGCTTGGCACAAAAGGGTATCAACTACACTGCACCAAAACTCTTCAATGCTTTTCCTCCCAAAATAAAGACAGAGATTCATAACAAGAGTAAGTTTAAGAAAGCACTAAAATATTTCTGCTAGAAAAAGCTTTTTATAGTCTAGATGAATTTTTAAATAAATAAATTGTAAAATTTTAATATTATATAATACAAGTTGACAAAATGCCAGTAAGAATTTTATTTAACTTGAGCTCTGTATCTTTGTGTGCTCTGTATCTGTTTTCTGTAGTGCTTTAGTGATTCCAAAAAAAAAAATGTATTTTCTTTTTACTGTATTGCTGTTCAAAGAATTTCCTGTACAAATTTTTATATAATTATGTACTCAAATGTCTGTATATGCTATAAGATTATCATATTGTTTTTGTAAAAAAAACTGACTCATTCCATGTCCTTGTGAACTCAACACAGTTGGACCTATGGAACACAAAATAAATCAAATCAATCAAAACATTAGTTTGAAGATGAGTTAGTTTATTAGTCACATGGCCCATGCATCATTTGCATGATAAATTGTAATGATATGGAACAAGTCATGCATGGTTCTAGTGGAATATCTCAATACAGATATTACAATTTCCTATCTGTTTGGTAAGTTAGCAATGACATTTTGCATGTTATAATATGAAAACAAGTGGTTCCAGAAAAATACTCATCCTACCTCTTCTTAACCAGAAGCAAAGACAGATAAATAAGAACTGAGGTTTGGAACATATAATTTTGAAAAAATATTGTGTTATGACATCATTTATGTAAGTCAGTAATTTTTGCTTCTGAAGTACTCAGTTCTTAGTCGGTAGTCTAAGTTCTTTTCAGTTATTTGGAAATTCAGTTGTTTCGTACTGATGTCTTTGATTATGGTAACATGTCAAAAATGGGTAAGAAGAGTGAGTAATTTGCATCAGACTCAGATAGTTATTTCATACTGCCATGTTGTGAGCCCAAATTTATATTTAAATTTGAAAGTGGTTGCAACAAATTTCATTACCTAAAATATGCATGTATATTGACACAACATTGTAATAACACATTTGATTAGTTCCAAAAATTATGGACTGAAATTTAATTCTGTTTTGTTGCACAATGTGAAGCTTTTTTGCTATGACATTTTGTTGTGACAAGAAAGCATTATTTTTAGGTTTATGTGGGAATGAATACTTGATCATCAATGAGCTGTGAAGGACAGATGCATACTTGTCAACATAACAGTATCGCTTTTGAACATACAGTCTGGTGTATGCCATAGAAAAATGAGAGCTGTTTTAATGAGGATCTACGAACACCTGAGCACATATTTATTTCCCTTGCACCATCTTTCTTACTTGTGGGAGCTGCCACTGGCAGAACCAAATTGCACAGTCTATTTTTGTGTCTTCTTTGGAGTAGCCTAAGTGAGAGTTTGTTTACTCCTAGAATGATTACTACTCTTTGTAATTGATTCTTTTCACAGTTTGTGATATTTCATTAATACAGAAATGAAGTTTTCTGTGTGGTATCTTGACATCCTTTGGACTAGCAAATATACAGGAGTTCTACAAAGTGGTGATCTTGCTAAAATGTGAAAATACACAAGCAGCCATACAGAGTCTGATAACATTGACAGCACAAGAGGAAAGTTGGATTCAAACCAAGAGGCGGGTAGCAGATCTAGAGGATGATCAACAGAGCAAAACTGAAGAACTCCAATTAGCAATAGAGGAACAGGAAGATTCACTGATGTGTCCATATACAGTGAACAATAGAATTCCCATGGTCAGAAAACCATAGATGAAGGTATGGACTCTGCAGTTTTTGCCAAAAAACTAGAACTTTGTTTTTCAATGTTCGAACTAGTTACTGATGTGCTGGCAGGAACAACTATTTTCTGTGTGACAGACTGCAAAAGGGCATACAATCAGATGCTGGTAGTTGAAGACAACATACCAAAGATCATGATAATAATGCCATTTTGATTGCTCAAGTATTATGGATGCAGTTTCAGCTGAATAATGCCTTGCAGATTGGCAGCATTTCATTGACAATGTACTGCGAGTATTGGAATGGTGGTTTGCATACCTTGATGACATTCTGGTGTTTTCAAAGTCACCAGCATTGCACGATGAACACCTCAAGGCAATCACAGCCACATAAATAAATATGATATATTAAATGAGGCAAACTGTTAATTCTGACAGGTTTTCAACAGATGATGAAGTTTCTAGTTGTCATACATTTCTATCATCAGTACCTACTAATGACAGCTAAGATACACATACACTTGACTTCAGCTCTTGCAGGTAAGAATGTAATGGGCCAAAGGCCAGTGCAGTAGACCCTGGAAATGCAGAAGGTTTTTCACTAACTAAAGTCCTATCTGCAAAAGCGATTCTTCTAGCACACCCAATGCTCCAAGCACATTTATCAATAATAGTTGACACCAGCCAACAAGCAGTAGCTGTGGCCCTCCATCAGTACTGCACCAGCTCACAGCGTGGCAAGTGAAATGGAACAAGTATAACAAAGCTGCAGTGATTTATGAGAAAGTGAATTTTCTGCCCGTATGTGAAGGCAAGGGCATTTCCATTTTATGCTGACCACAAGGGTATTACCTTCAAATACAAGGAGAAAAGGAAAACAGCTCCCTGAGACAACCCTGGAAATTATAATTTATTGGCCAATTCATTATACTACACTAAGGGTGCTGAAAATGTCAGAGCTAATTTCTCCTCAAGAGTTAGAGTCATCTCCTATCAAGTAGATTATGATTGGTTGGCTGCCACATGATCTATGGATCCTCAGATAATGGAATATCTACAGAGCAGCTCTACAGGGCTGCAGTTTGAACAGGTACAAAAGGAAGGGGTGAAGATTAATATCTGGTATGATGTGTCACAAAATAAACCTAGACCCTTTGTACCTAATAGTTTAAGAAAAGTGATCTCCAATTATATTCATGACCTAGCCCATCTGAATGCATACACAAGCATGAAGCTCCCAGCATAAAGATCTGTGTGGCCTAACATGAGAAAAGATTGTCACAGTTGCGGAAAAGCATGTATAGCGTGCTACAGATGCAAGATAGGGAAGCACATCCACAAACCAGGAGCAGAACTCCCAATAACAACAGAATGGTTCAGGCATCTACATTTTGACATTATAGAGCCATTGATGCCCAAGGAAGGAAATCATTTCTTGCTCACCACCACTGACAGATATACATAATGGGCTGAGGCAGTACCCATTACAGGTATCTCAGCACAGACACTGGCAAAGGTTTTCCTAGTGGTTTGGATAGATAGCTTGACTGCCTGTTACATGTGACCACGAACTAGGTGTCATCCGTTTGAGTCTACACTGTTCTCCAAACTGGTCAGTCTGTGTAAGGTTTGACACCAACACACAACTAGGTACCACCCACCAACTAATGGGATGGTGAAACACTGGCACAGAACTTTAAAAGCTTCACTGATGTGGCACAAGCAGAGTTGTTTCTCTGCTTTCCCAGGTCTGAGGAGCTCATGCATACCAGATACAGGTTTTTGAGTGATGGAGGTGGTGTACAGAGAAATTGTACACCTGCTGACAGAATTTACCATATGTATTGTAGAAAGTAAATGGACAGATAGCCAAACTATTGCCCCTCACCTTGTTTGTGATAAGGGGAACACAATCTGTTTATGCACAAAGGACTGAGCATCTATTCCCACATAATGCGGGGACCGATGCAGTATGTCCACCTTTGAATCTACCATACGCCAGGCTCCACTGAGTTTCGAAAAGAGGATACTGTACACTACAATACATTGCAACAGCAAAGATCAGACTAATTCTGTAGCAAATACACGGGAGCACTATTCATTCGTGCATGTCAGTTGTACTAAAATAGCAATTTCTCAGCTGAAAAGATTGTGGCCCAAGAAACAGTCAGTTGTTTCATAATTTGACAGAGTATATTCGTATCTCATTGAGGAGAGGCTGGTTACACAGTCTTTGATGCACTAGGTAATCAAAATGTTGATGTATTTTTTCACATTCTATTTTTTCTAGCTATTTATCTCAAGAGCATGTCTTATTTGTATCTATGAGCAGATGTTCTTATGCAAGGTGCATATGTATTGTAGTCCACAGATAGTATGTTCTTGGAATTAATCAAGTTACATTGAGTTGTATATGGTTGCAAACCATGTGTAATTTGTTTCTGCAACGACATTTTCATAGAAATGAAAATTTGAGCATTAAAGTTGCATCCTTTCAAGAAAATATACAGGAAACACATTATTTCATGCTTTTCCTTACCTTTCCAAGGTCAATTGTATGGGGACCAATCTTTATATTGAATAATTGAAGAGGCGATAATGGGATAAGCACATCAGTAGACCCAACTGTCTTTTTGTCTTTATATTCAGGTAGGACCGGTAGTTCATTCAGGCTATTATCTTTCATGTGGCTCCACTTAAGTAATTTTGAGCTGTCTTGTTGTAAACCTAGAAGAATGTTTTTCATATCATTACCCAGTTCTCACAATTTACGTATAAAATAAATATAACACTGCCAAAATAGTTTCCCAACAAATCATCTGAATTCTTAAATTTTGACCATTCTGGTATAGCGGAAACAATTTTACACTTCTTTCTAGCTTTAGTAGGCAGATAAAAGGCTGTGTGTCAATGAGCACCATACCAGGTTAAGGGGAAGTATTTATGTAAATTATTCCAGCCAAAGTCTGTCTCCAAATGGGGCTTCTCATCCTGTATAACAACCTACAATTAGCTGCCAGGAATTATTCATAATACCAAGCATATAAATAGATTGAAAGAAAGTGCTGGAACCTTTTTATTGAAGAACTATTTTTACAGTTTGTCAGATCATTTGTGTAACAAAGTAGAATAGTTGCCTAATACTACTGTACTGTAAAATATGTCCACCATCTATAACATGTTGTAATTACATAAGTTTTACTGGAGCAATAAATAAATAATACAATTTTGATCATGGCTGTCTTTCAGCAACTGTATATAAGCTTCAATGGAGAAATAACACAGCCAACCTGTATAAAATAATTGTTGAATAAACTTATTAAGGTTTCAACAACTCTAAGGATTTCTTCATCAGAATGAAAAATTAAAAACACTGCAAAATAATTCATAAAAAATTAGTTTGATAGAAACATTCACCAGGATGAGAAATGACATAACACAGAAAAGTTACTTACATAAAGTTACATTGCAAGAAGACAATAGTCAAAGTTAAGATTAGGCTTTACTGAAATGCCATTACATGAAGTACAGAGTGTTGTAGGACATTTACACAAACAGGTGTGCAGTCCAAAAACATCTGCTTGAGGGGAACTTTAGTAGCATACATCTGTTGCATAGAGCACCATAAATATCAATATTTGTTCAGTGTATAAGTGCGCTATCTTTGAGGAGAGGGCTCTGGGGAGGATGTTGGCCTCTAACAGCAGTTAGCCTCTAGACTTGTATCTGTGTAGAAGTTGTAAATGGTCCACCTAGTCGTTGATATCTCTAGTTGCTGTAATCGCACTATTTCACTCCCATTTACGGAGCTTGTTAACACTTGATGTTAGGTTGGCGCCATTACAATGCATTGTAGTAATCGCTGCTGCTTGCTGGATCGCTGCTGTGTCTCGATGCTGATGCTGGCTCTAAATCTGGTTGTCTAGGGTTAAAAACCTGAGGTCCCGTGTTTTTCATGTGCTTTTGATGATAAAGAACAAACGAAACCAACACATATGTAAACATCAAATATTTATTACTTTGGTGGCCATCTTAATTCCACTGTCCACCAAAGACCATAACACAACACAAAGTAGTACTTCCTTTACATGTTCTTTGCATTGTTTTTCCATCCCAAACAATAACACAGAAACACACTTCACCAAAGTGACATTCCGACTGCCCCCGACTGCCTGCTCACTGCTTGTATTTATAACATTGTCAAAGAACTACTAAAAAGAGATATAGTTTATAAGTCACATGTACATCTGTTATCATAATTTGTGCAGAAAAGTTATTAATTTGCCTCGAGTGACATAATTTAACATGTTATTAAAATGACAGACAGATTTGTTGACTTGACAGAATAATTCTTTGTTACAAAAAGGCCGTGTTTTAGAAGTTTGTCAATTGACTTCTCTAATTTGCATAAATAAGTAAGTAACATGAATTATTAAGAATTACATTGGTTTTCGTCTAAAATAGGATTGATTACGTGAATACTGAGTGAAAACGCTCCTAGTGAACAAATAGGTTTCACTGGGCGATTTTTATTTAAGGAGATCCAAAATACCTAAGTTGGCCACTATTTTTCGTACTTCATATTAATTATTTAAGATGAACTTAGTGTTTTTTCATGATGACATTTGCTGTATCAGTGATCAAGTGATATTAACTTTTGTGTGGGTCAGTTATTCCTTATAATTTAATGGGTTGACTGTTTATGGAGACATGTTATGCAATCATTGTTAACATACACAATAACTTTTCTATAATCATAAATACTCATTAAACTGGTTGAATTTGGAAGGGATCGCATACTTCATTAAAGTAAAGCCTTTAATATGTTCCGTTACAATACCCCCCTCGGGTAATATCATTTACAGAATGTTAATGATATTAGCCGACTAGGACAAATGTGGCATTTTCTATGCATAATGTGTACGTATACAACAACCGTTACACCGTTTCAAAATGACTTTTTCCTGCAAATATTTTAGTTGTGTTGTTTCAAATGCACTTTGTATTATGGCTCTCAGTATGACAGCATAATAAAAATATTTAGTAATATATGAAAGTAAAAAAAATTGTTAATCTTTGCTCCCAGTGAGCCACATGGAAAATGATCAAAAACAGACACAAATGTATCACATGCGATTTTAAGATATATAAAAAATATATGTAAATTTTTTCAAAGTCAGCTCTCATTGAGTCACAGAATAATCAAGATAATAGAAGGAACATAAATATGTTACATAGATGGACAGGTCAGATGTCCATAGGAAAATATTGCAACTGTCTGCTCTTTTTGAGCCACATAAAGGAAATGAAAACAAAGAACATAATTATAAGTATGGACATGATATATAAACACAAACACTAGAGTAGTCACATGTATGAATATAATATGCATTTAAAAAAAAGAAAATATTTAAAAAACTTGTCTCCCATTGAGACACATAGTCAAGATAGTACAAGAACATATTAATACCAAAATTGCACACTTAATTTGGTCACAACATAACACAAACATCAAACTTGGTGAACATCTTATTAGCTGTAGAAAATTGTACACAAATCTTATGCCAAAAAGAAAAGAATAGTAACAAAATGATGGGTCTTGCACAACAATTTTTTTCATTGTCTTTTATATTTGGTGCAAGTATGTCCCATATTCAACAATACAAAAGGAAAGTAATAAATGTTTGTCACCTTCTTGCCCATTGCAAGTAAAGAAGATATCACAATATTTAATATTCAATAGTGACAATAAAAATATAAAAACATTGTCTCAGATATCTGGAACTTTTCCATGGTCTGTAGTGGTAGTTGCTATTTGACACACCCTGTGAAAATCTTTGCTGATTACATGCTTTACGGAAAATGGGTAAGTAACTGTATTCAAACAGGGAAATGTGCTTAATCATGTTTATATGGTTTCAATTCAGTGATGTTTCTTAATCCAAATAACCTTCTTGATCTGGGAAAGATAAGTCTATACGCATTAGGATGTGGGCTTTCTTTTATTTCAAATGGACCAATGTAAATATCAAAAAACTTTTTAAGTTCGGCTGACAATAATTTTGATTTCTCTTGTGTCTTGACGAGTACAAGGTCCCCTGGTTTGAACTGAGTAGCTTTTCCTTTGGCTGCATGTCGCCTTTTTCTCAATTCCCCTTGTTTTTTCATGGTTTCCCGTACACAGTCTTCTCTTTCTTGGGGTGACATAATTTTGCAAGGTGGATACTCAATGTTTTCAGTGAAGAAACTAGCGGGGTATTGGTTGTACATTATTTCATGTGGGGAAAATCCAGTGGAAGAGTGCTGTAAGCTGTTCATTATTTCTTCAAAACTATTTATGTACTCTAACCAATTAGTGTGGTTCTGGCTACAGTAGGTTCTGCACAGTCTTCCAATCTCTCTCATGTATCTCTCAGCCGGGTTGCTTGACGGGTGGTAAGCAGATATTAAAATGTGTTTAATTCCCGTGTCTTCAATAAAAGTTTTTTCAGTAGTTAGAGGTGAACTGAGACCCATTGTCTGAAAGTATTGCCTTTGGTTTTCCCACAGTGTTGAAATAATTACTTGTAATTTTTGAAACTATCTGTTTGCTGGTAGCTTTCCTTAAGGGATAAAGCTTTATAAATTTGGAGAAGATATCTACCATGACATAAATATAACTGTAACCCCCCCTTGTCTTGGGTAACGGTCCGTAGATGTCAGTTGCAATGAGATCGAGTTTATTTGTGGGTAATATGTTCTGCATTATTCCCCTGGTTGTTTGGTTAGTCACTTTTACCCTCTGACATCTGTCACATGTTGATAACTTTTTCTTTACTCTTCTGCTAATGTTGTAAAAATAAATGTTCTCCTGTATTTTCTGAATACACTTAGTGGTGCCACAGTGGCCAAAGCTTTCATGTACATAAGTAATGAGCGTATCTATTTGTTGCTCAGGCCAACACAGTTTCCAATAATGTAAATCGGGTTTAGGTCTTCTGAATAGTATCCCCTTGTGTACTTTATAATATGCTTCTACCTTTTCTCCCCCAGTTTTTCCTATGTAACTTTTGACTAGTTTCCAGTTTTCATCGTGGTTCTGAAACCTCCTAATGTCGTTACAGATTTTTTGTATTTCCTTTTCCTCTTTAATGCCCTTTAGATACATAATTTTGAAAATTTTCTCATCCTCCCCACTACTTCCCTCCAAATCACTTCCCAAAGGTAGTCTTGATAAAGCGTCTGCTACCACATTTTGTTTTCCCTGAATGTACCTCACTTCGTAATCAAACTGCTGGAGAAACATGGCCCATCTGGTGAGTCTGTTATGGTATAACCTGCACTCTTGGAGATAGCTTAATGCTTTGTGGTCTGTCTGTACTATTACTTTATGTCCCAAGAGGTAATTTCTAAATTTTGTAAAACCCCAATGTATAGCTAGTAATTCCTTTTCTGTCACTGTGTAGTGTTTTTCATGTTTTTGAAGAATTCTGCTGGCAAATGCGATTGTTCGGTGTTCCATTTTTCCATTTACTTCCTTTTCTTGAAATAAATGTACTCCTAACCCTGCATCGCTGCTGTCAGTAGCTAGCCAGAAAGGACTTGACATGTCTGGTCTATGTAGAAGTTGGCTGTTACATAGTTGCGTTTTGATTTTGTTAAAAGCATCTTCACATTCTGGTGTCCAATCCAACACTACATTTTTCTTAAGTAAGTTATACAAACAAACTGCATTTAATGCTTGATTACTGATGAACTTTCTGTAAAATCCTGTGAAGCCAAAAAATGATTTGAGTTGTTTCTTGTTTCTAGGTGTTGGAAAATTTTCTATGGCTTTTATTTTGTCTTTTTCTGGCAAAATCCCTTGTTCTGTAATTATGTGTCCCAAAAATTTTAACTCCTCTAGGCCAAATTTACATTTTTCTAATTTTAATGTCATTCCTCCCTTTCTGAGTTTCATAAATACCTCCCTTAATAGTTCAAGGTGTTCTTCCCAAGTTTTCCCAGTGATTAAAATGTCATCTACATAAAAGGTTAATTTTGAACTAGTTTCATGACCAAGTACAAAATCTAATGCTCTGATGAATTCCGCAACTGATACATTGAGACCAAATGGTACGACTGTATACTGATAACATTTACCATTATATAAAAAGGCTGTATATTTTCTCGAATCAGGACTAAGTTCAACTTGATGAAAACCAGCGGTGAGATCTAGGCTTGTCATATGTTTGACACACTCAAATTTACCTAACAGCTCATCTATACTTTCTGGGTGGTCGTTCTCTCTGATGTGATACTTGTTCAGATGTCTGGAGTCTAATACAATCCTAACGCTATTGTCTCCCTTTTTTACAATGACCAACGGGTTGTTGTAGGCACTGCAACTTCTTTCTATAACTTCCCAATTTTCCATTTTTTGTATTTCTGTTTCCACAGCGTCTCTTTTTGCAAATGGTATTCCATACGGTTTTATAAAGAAAGGCTCATGCGGTTTTAACTGTAATTTACATTGATAATATTTCACTCTACCAGGTCTATCATCAAACACATCCTGGAATTCCCATAATAACTCTTTTAATTTTTCCTTCTGTGTACTATTTAGGCTTTCAGCTTCCCCCAGTTTTTTCTCTACTAACTTCTCAAACTCTTGACCCTCTGCATCTTCCTCTAAGTTCTCATCTGGGTAATAAACATCCTCATTTTCATGATACACTGATTGAATGTGGTTACAGCTGTCACCACAGTTTAAAATTAACAAATTCACTGCACAGCTTTGTTGTGTAACAGGTTCTATAATACACATTTGTTTTGCTGTAAAATTAAACTCTGCATTCACTTTTAATATCCAATCCATACCTAAAATGAAATTTTCATTCAGGTCATCTACTACTAAGCATCCATGTTCAAGATTTAGGTTATCGATTTTAAAAGTAAGTAACACTTGTTTCTTAACTACCTTGCTGACTCTGCCTGTAGCTCCTTTCACTTTTAATTCAACAACTGGCATCTCAGGAAAATGTTGAGAATTTCTGAGCTTATCTCTAAGTCTAGAAGTGATGGCAGAAACAGGACTTCCTGTGTCTACTAACACTCTTCCTTCCCACTTGTCAATGTTTACTTTAACATAAGGACAACCTAGCTCAACATCTTTGTCTATTTCAGTATTTTCAAACAATAGATCATTTTCAATTTCTTTAGTTCCTAAGTCTAATCCCTCTTTCCTACACTTAGACACATCCCTCTCTGTTTGCAAAGCATTGGCATTTAAATATAAACCTTTGTTTTTATCTGTTCCTCTTAACACTGTGTTGCCACTTAACAAACTACTGTTTTCACCCCATTTTTTATGAAGTCCACTACGGATTCTTGTCCACCATGTAGGATACAAGGTTGCACTTACCTTTGCTAATTCTTTCCAAAAGGCATCTTTGTTTATACAGTTTCCATTGTTGTTCCACAAAACTTCTAAAAACTTTTCCCCTTTTTCTTGAAAACACACATTTACATTCCATCCCTTTATATTTTCTTTAATATTATTATTATTACCATTCTCATAGATTAGTGTTTCATAGTTCCCAATAGGCAATAGCTTGTCCTCAGATACACATTCCCTAGTCTGCATTTCACTTAAATTAACCTCATTATTACCCATGTTTGTCACATCACTTACCTTTATCTCATCATCACTTTTCAATTCTACAAATACTTTTATTTCTTCCTCCACACTCTCATCAATAACATCACTTGATTTAGGGTCATTATTTAAATGTCCCTCTATTACTTCTTCCTCCTCCTCCACAACAACCCCATCTTCAGTTTCCCCCCCATGTATCTGAATCTCAGCAATTGAGTCTTTGGCTCCATCAAACACTTTGTCATCCCCCTTCTTATCAAATAAATCCCCCCAAAATAGATTCTACTTGTGGTGTGTCTGACTTGTTATTGACACCAGTATCTTTTTCAGCCCAACTATGGAACTGCCTGTGCTTGAACACAGTTTTTATTAACTGTATCACTTTTACTCATAGTATCCCAAAATCTTTTATTAAATTCTAATTTATTCATTCTAACAACATCAGTATTTTCATGGTATTTACTCTTTACATTGTATCCTCTCCTTTTCCATTTTCGGTTATGTGTTGTCCTGTCATAATATTGTCTAGCCCCAAAACTACGGACATCTAGTGGGACTGTCCACCGTTTCCCGGCTGGTTTCCTCAGTCTGTCCGTTTGTAGTTGTCGTTTTGTTCACTAGTTTCAACAAACCCCCTTCTATCTTGTTCTCTTCCCCAATACCTATTTCTATCATTCCTGTTATCTCTCCTCCATCCTCCCTCCTGTGTATTGTTTCTGAAATCATTTTCATATCTCCTATCTCCCCTATTTGGAGCATTATTTCCAAAATTTTCAAAGTCTCTCCTCCCATAATAATCTCTATTTACATTCCTGTTCCACCCCCCATACTGGTTGTTGCCAGAGCCAAAACTTTGGTTATTCTCTCTTTCCAAGGCCCTATCCAATCTATCTACAAATTTCAGGAACTCTTCCATTGAATCGTCTGGTCCATGGACCAATTCCCACTGCAGTCTCTCTGGTAATCTTCTTTTTAAAACATCAATTTGTGTCATAATATCAAAAGAGTTATTCAAATGAGCAAGTTTTTTCAACTGATCTCTGCAAAATTTTTTCATTCCCCTACTTTCCCTCTATACACTGGTCCATTTAGAAATTCTGACTTTAATCTGGCTTGTATGGACTGTGACCAAAATTTACAAACAAATTTAGCTTCAAACTCTTCAAAAGTATTCCAAGAATCATTATTCTCATTTGCCCAGGATAGGGCCTCCCCTTCTAGAAACCGTTTAACTAACTTAATTTTTATGTTATCTGACATTCCTACAACAAACATATCTTTACATTGGTGAATAAAGTCAATAGGGTGCAGATTTTCACCAGGAAAGCATTTCACTTGGATGTGTCCATACATTGTATCTTGATTGTAAATCGTTTGTTTGGACATCAATGCGTCCTCCAATTGTGTATATTTAGTGTGTATATTTTCTACTTTTGTATCTACATTAGTGGTGTACAGGTTGTATTCCTGTTTAAGGTTTTCTGATGTTTTGTCTATTCTCTGATCTAATCTTTTAGTTTCAGTATCTACTCTGTTGTAGATGACAGAAATGCTGTCTGTGTTCGCTTGTATGTTTTCATTTAAACTTTCAACGTTAACTTGAAATTCTTTTCTGAAGTGTATCAACTGTTCGCTAGTGTTCTTACTGAGGGTAGTTTTAATTTCCTCACACTTCTCATTGAGATGAGTACTTAATAGATCAAAATCCAAACTTAACTTATCCAGTCTATCTGTGTTTTCTTTAAGTTTCAAACTTACTTGTTCACTTGATTGTTTAAAATCCAAACTTAACTTATCCAGTCTATCTGTGTTTTCTTCACTTGATTGTTTAAAATCCAAACTTATCCAGTCTATCTGTGTTTTCTTCACTTGATTGTTTAAGTTGCAAGCTTATTTGAGTTGCAAACCCTGCTAGCCACTCTGTTAAGTTTAATTGTTCACCATCCCCTGGTTCAATTTTTACATTTCCTACTATATCATCACTCTCAGGTAGAGACATGTTCACTATTAATTTTGTAAATTACAACAACAACAAAATATCTTGCTTTATGTAGCTATGCTATGATGTCGTGATCGGTGTTCTTGTTGGCTTTCTTCACGTCTATTCGGTTTTATAGAAGCTGAAGTCTTGATTGACGAATTCCATTGACATAATCCAGACGTTAATCTTCCGAGCGGTGTGATGATAGTTTTTCGTAGTACCACATTCACACGTTTTTTCTTTCTTTTCACTTTGACATATTTTCACTGTTGCCACACTGCACGAATAAACTATTTGGAATGCTAAGCACTTACGAAATTTATCGCTGCACTATTATGATCGATGCACTTAAAGATCCCGGCTGAGCCCCCACTTTTGTAAATGGTCCGCCTAGTCGTTGATATCTCTAGTTGCTGTAATCGCACTATTTCACTCCCATTTACGGAGCTTGTTAGCACTTGATGTTAGGTTGGCGCCATTACAATGCATTGTAGTAATCGCTGCTGCTTGCTGGATCGCTGCTGTGTCTCGATGCTGATGCTGGCTCTAAATCTGGTTGTCTAGGGTTAAAAACATGAGGTCCCGTGTTTTTCATGTGCTTTTGATGATAAAGAACAAATGAAACCAACACATATGTAAACATCAAATATTTATTACTTTGGTGGCCATCTTAATTCCACTGTCCACCAAAGACCATAACACAACACAAAGTAGTACTTTCTTTACATGTTCTTTGCATTGTTTTTCCATCCCAAACAATAACACAGAAACACACTTCACCAAAGTGACATTCCGACTGCCCCCGACTGCCTGCTCGCTGCTTGTATTTATAACATTGTCAAAGAACTACTAAAAAGAGATATAGTTTATAAGTCACATGTACATCTGTTATCATAATTTGTGCAGAAAAGTTATTAATTTGCCTCGAGTGACATAATTTAACACGTTATTAAAATGACAGACAGATTTGTTGACTTGACAGAATAATTCTTTGTTACAAAAAGGCCGTGTTTTAGAAGTTTGTCAATTGACTTCTCTAATTTGCATAAATAAGTAAGTAACATGAATTATTAAGAATTACATTGGTTTTCGTCTAAAATAGGATTGATTACGTGAATACTGAGTGAAAACGCTCCTAGTGAACAAATAGGTTTCACTGGGCGATTTTTATTTAAGGAGATCCAAAATACCTAAGTTGGCCACTATTTTTCGTACTTCATATTAATTATTTAAGATGAACTTAGTGTTTTTTCATGATGACATTTGCTGTATCAGTGATCAAGTGATATTAACTTTTGTGTGGGTCAGTTATTCCTTATAATTTAATGGGTTGACTGTTTATGGAGACATGTTATGCAATCATTGTTAACATACACAATAACTTTTCTATAATCATAAATACTCGTTAAACTGGTTGAATTTGGAAGGGATTGCATACGTCATTAAAGTAAAGCCTTTAATATGTTCCGTTACAAAGTGAAGTGCTAATAAATCTGTATCTGAGAGAATTCTAGTTGTTTACCTACAACTATATCTTATTCCCTCACTGGTGACCCCGCTTTTTGTGTAATACGCGTCCGAGTTACCGCCCGAAGGTTATTTACGCACCTACTGCATCGAGTTTCTTCGCAATCGCAAGGGCCGTTGTTTGGCTTCAGACAATGGCCTTTCAGCACTCACTGCCGCCCAGATTTCAGCAACATCTCTCCAGCACACCTGCCGTCATACTGGACATGCCACAAGACTCTTCAGAATCCTTCAGCGCAAACATGCAGTGGAATTCATCGAGTGCCACCAGTTTCTTCCAACCACCAACGGTCACGGACTCTGGCTTTGTTAGCTTAGACCTTTCCATGTGTTCTCCACAGAGTGTTGTTCAGAACATTCCTACTCCTGTGTTGAATGCACAATTCAATACAGTTCATGGCATCGAGCAAAGTTTTGCTACTTTGGAAACTCCAGTAGTAAATTCAAACTCAAATCAGTTCCCACCACATGTGTATCCGTCCGTGCCGGCTAGGCAACAGGTGCTCAATTCTCGCCAAACAGCAAATATCACACTGATTGTGCATCCTAGTGGACATGTGTGGGATCCGTGTGCTGCTTCTAATCAAGTTAACAATTCTGTGCTGGACAGTAATTACCCGGACATCTACAACCAGCCCCACCACTCACGGTCGAGTGAATACAGTGTGCATAACGGACATTCACCAGCGTACTTAAGTACTTGTGGCTACTCTCCGAGCTACCATATCAATGAGAATGCACATTTTGACTATGATCCTCACACTGTTCGAGTGTCCGTCGCTTCTCACAGCCGCCCCCCCCCCCCCCCCCCCCCAGCGTCAAGTAAATTTCACGATACCCGCATTACGGGACGCCAATAATTCAAACTCGCTATCTTCTGCATACTCTACTTCCATCCGAAGAAATAGGCGCACCACCGCAGTGCCTGCAATGCCAAATCTGCTGAAACTACCAGACTTCAAACCTGCTCACCCGGAGTTCTGGTTTAACCTGGTTGAGCAAACATTCAATGTCTGTGCTTTGGACGATGATGCACGAGTCGCATGCCTCATGAACCATCTTCACGACCGCGTCAATTTAATTTACGATCTGGTCAAAGCACCTCCCCTAGCAAGGAAGTATGCTGTGGTGAAACAGACAATGCTGGAGCGCATCTCGAAAACCAGGAGAGAAAATGTGTGATAGCTCATCTACGAAGAGCGTCTCGGCGACAGGTCTCCGTCCCAGCTGTGGCGGTGCATCCATCTTCTCATCGATGAGCAAGTTATGCCTGATGACACACTCGCAGAAATCTGAACAGAAAAGATGCCTTTGCCTGTCCAGACTGCAATCTCTGTGTATGAAGATAAGCCAGTAAATGAACGTTTACACGCCGCCGACAGAGCATACTCTGCCAGGCAACGTGAGCTCCGTGCACTGCATTCTGGACATGACCGCACTAAGAAGCTTACTGACACCATGCCCTCGTCTGTTGCTGCTAATAACAAGTTTGTGAAACTAGCCGCCCTGCCTGCACCTTCAACTCCCCTCAACGAAGGTGCATCGGCCTCTGTGGAAGACTCTGGGACACATACTCCGTCACCTAGCAACTACCCACAGGAGCACTGGCCCGCCCAACCTTACTGTTTCCTCCATGCAAGATTTGGAGAGCAAGCTCGCAAATGCCAGTCACCGTATTCTTACCCGAACTCCAACTGCAGGTAGGCTGCGGTGCCACCTCCTGCGATGTAAACAACGGGCATCATCCAACATTGCATTCCGTTTCGGACAACAACAGTAAGTGTGGTCGAGTCTATGTTTGCGATTTACGATCAGGTGTATGTTTTCTGGTAGACACTGGCGCAGATGTCTCTTTGCTGCCGGTTCGCCTAGCAACCGATAAAGTGCAACCACACAAAACAGTACTTCATGCAGTGAACTTGTCTGCCCTACAGTGTTCGGGTTCTACTCTGTATACAGTGAAACTTTCGCCTGAGTGCAAGCTGGAGTAGGCATTTTTAGTGTCAACAATTGCAGAACCTATTCTCGGAATTTATTTCCTCAAGCACTATCAGTTGTCACTAGATTTTGTGCAAAATACTGTGTTTTACCCCACCACTAAATAAACATATTCCTTTCGCTCTGCCAAGTGAGAGTTTGGCTAACACCAAACATGTGTGCTGTGCTAAGAAGTGTTTAAACCTATCCTTGGATCTGCAATCTTGGACACCCACTCGTGCCTACAGCACTCGCAGCGGCACGGCCCGCTACCAAGAACCAGTGTACCAACCTCGCCCATGTTAACATGCGAGCGGCCTTTATGCAGCTTATGAGTGATTGGCACACCTGTACTTCCGTGCCCTCTGCGCCACAGATTTGCCTGTCCACCACCGCCTGCTCCACTTCACGGACATCTGACTGTCGTGCCACGCCACGTATTGCAGTAGTCACTAATGGCACAGTTAATCGGTTACGTCTAACCGATGGGCAGCCCATATCGCAATGCCCATGCCGCCTCAAGCCAGAAGTCATGAAAATTGCAAAAGAAAAATTAGATGATCTATTACAAAAGGGAATAATTGAACCTTCTTCTGGTTGCTGGGCTAGTCCTATCCTGTTTGACCAAAAGAAAGACAGTACTTGCGTATGGTTGGAGACTATAGGCGTTTAAATATCTGCACCATCATTGATAAATACCCGGTCCCACACATTGCGGACTTCAATCATGCACTCGCAGGTGCAAAGTACTTCTCTGTTTTGGACTGTAAGCACACATTTCATCAGATTCCTATGGCTCCAGAGGATATTGAAAAGACTGCCATAAAAACACACTTCGGGCTGTTTCAATACAAATTTATGCTGTTTGGGTTGAAAAACGCCCCCCGAACGTGGCAGCGTTTCATCGCTCAAACTTTATCCCATCTAGACTTCTGTTTCGTATACATGGATGACATATTGGTTTTTGCTTCTACTTTGGAACAGAGTGAGGAGCGTGTTCAAGTCATGGCAGATATTTTAGCAGCCGCTGGTATTGAACTGAACAATAAAAAGACTCAATTGCACCAGTCTTCCGTCACATTCCTAAGTTATGTTGTGTTGTCGGACGGTCTGGCACCACTGTAGGACAAGATCAAGCCTGTTCTCGAGATGCCACGCCCCCAGACCTATAGGGGACTATGCAGGTTCATCAGAACAGTTAATTATTACTGGAAACATTTGCCAGCCGCTTCTGCGGTGCAGGCTCCTCTCACAGATCCTCTCGCTGGCCCACAAACTTCTGGCACCCGCCAGGTACCTTGGGCACCAGACATGGACAAGGCATTTAAATGAACTCAAACAGTTCTTGGCCTCCGCTGTCACTATTGCTCACCCACGCGCGGACGCCACAATGTTTATCGCTACTGACGCTAGTGACAATGCTATCGGCGCAGTACTGAGTCAGACATACAACGATGTTACGACCCCCCTGCAGTTTTCCTCAAAAAAGCTAAGCAACGTGCAGACGAAATACTCAGTATTCGACAGAGAATTACTTGCAGTTTATGAGGCCATAAGACACTTCAGAACTGATGTTGAGTGACAAGATTTCTATGTGCTCACTGATCACAAGCCATTGGTTCCTGCCATAAAAAATCCTGCGCCTGATCCGCCCCCACGACACTTTTGTCACGTCTATTACATCTTGCAATTTACAAATGACATTCACTACATCCGAGGAGCATCTCTCATGCATTGGTGCTGTCACAACCTTAATTGACTTAACGGACCTACCTCGTTTGCAATCGGCAGACCCCGATACCATGCAGTTAATTTCGGACCACAGCTCCTCTCTCCAACCGGTACTCTCTACTTTCCCTGGCATATCTGACTTAGTGTGGTGTGATGAATTGACTGGTACGTTGCGGTCATTCATTCCTAAGCCCCTTCAATGCCAGGTCTTTGACAAATTACACACATTAGCACACCCCAGTGTCAAAGCTTCCACCTGTCTGGTAGCTGAAGGGTTTGTCTGGAGAGACATGCGCCACGACTGTCAATCTTGGGCAAGGGCATGCATGTTGTGTCAACAGAACAAAGTTTCCAGGCACACTTCCCCACCACTTGGCTGTTTTGCCCAACCGCCAGGCCGGTTTCACAATGTTCATGTGGACCTCGTAGGCCCTTTGCCCCCCTCCGAGGGTTTCCGTTACTTGTTTACAGCTATTGACAGGATGACTCGGTGGGCTGGGGCTGTGCCTATTCCAACATTACCTCTGAGACAGTAAGTTGAGCATTCTTAGATTCACGGATCTCTAGATTTGGATCACTTGTTTACCTCACCACTGACCAGGGACGACAATTCGAGTCTTCAGTTTTCTCCGACTTATGTAAAATGTGTCGCATTCTCAAAATTCATACTTCCGCATACCACCCCCAAAGCAATGGGCTTGTCGAGCAATGGCATCACACCTTAAAGTCTGCCTTGCGTTACCATGACTCACTATGGACAGAGGCACTGCCCTTCGTGCTTCTTGGCCTTCGTGCGACTTACAAGGAAGACATCAAGGATTCCATAGCCAAGTTTGTGTATGGCCAACCTGTGGTTTTGCTTGGAGAATTAGTCATTCCCACCCCACTTCCACGGCCCTCTGAACTTCTTTCACTTCTCTAGTGAGTGTGCTTGCACTGCAGCAAAATTCAGCCGCCACCTCCAGCTACTCCTACACCTCGGCACGTGTATGTACTGGCACGCTAGACTCTTGTGAGTACGTGTTTCTCAGATTTCTCAGAGACGACTCAATCAAAGCCCCGCTTCAGTCGCCCTACACAGGTCCTTACAAGGTCGTCAAACGCTCCGAGAATAACATGGATCTCCTCATAAAAGACTCTGTAAGCATGGTCTCACTCAACCGAGTGAAACCAGCTTTCATTGAGCCTCAGGTGAACCTCCCTGATTCTGCCCCTATTTCTCCCACTCCTGCTTTGAGTGGCCATCCATCTTCCCACACCATGCATTTGGGTATTGATTCTCCACAGCATGCTTCTCTGCTGAGCACTGCTCCTTCTCCGCGTTCATATAATTCGAGTGGCCAATCTTTTTGGGGCTTCACTCCTCACAGTCCTCGCAGTCGAACTGCCAACCACTCAGATTCTACCATTGTGTTACCATCTTCGTGTGACAGCTCTTTGTCACGCCGTTCAATCCACGCTGGCTCCTCATTGCCTTTGGTCACGCTCCCTCGTCTGTCAGCTGATCGCTCGAGGTTGTCACCTGAGCAGTCCAGTGCACCTGCCACCCCCCTCTTCGCAGATGCTTCCCCCTGCCATGGCTTTCCCACACCTCCCTGCCTCCCTACCATTGCTCGTACAGGTGCCATCCTAGAATTCACAGCACATGTGCACCCTGATGACATACATAAATTATCTGTTGTCGTAGATGGCGATACAGTGTGTGTGGTACTCGCGTGTGACAATACTGAGGGAGGAAGTGCAGAATCTCGTGTGGTGCGCCGCTTTAAATTGAGCAGAAGTGCTGCGTGTGGTAATTTGCATGCCTTTGTTAGGCCTTCTGGCAAGGTGATTCTCTGTCTGCCGGCTGACGAAGTGCTACACCTCCACTCCAGGACGGGACGTCGTCTTCAGCCGCCGGCGTCACTTGCTGACTTCACCGTCGACGTACCGGGTTTCACCCCCCCAGTCTTCTACCAGTCGACCGCTTCCGCCTGACGCGGAAGAACTGTGCGTTACCTTCCTAACTTCTCACCCCCCCCCCCCCCATTCACAGGGACGTACTCCATATTGGGGGGGGGAGACTATGTGGCGTAGAGCGCCATAAATATCGATATTTGTTCTGTGCGCAAGTGTGCTATCTTTGAGGAGAGGGCTTTGGGGCAGGATGTTGGACGCTAATGGCAGTTAGCCTCCGGACTTGTATCTGTGTAGAAGCTAAGTGCTAATAAATCTGTATCTGAGAGAATTCTAGTTGTTTACCTACAACTATATCTTATTCCCTCACATCTAAATGAGATTTGAAGGAAAGACATTTCACAACTAGAGGGAGGAAAATATAGTAAAAAATAAAGGAATCAAAAATCTGCAGGTAGTGGATTAAAGCCATTAAAATTTTTTTTGTTATATAATTGTAATTGTTCATTGAGGATGAAGCCTTCATTCTTAGAAATATGCTTGAAAATCTACAGCTCTTTGTGTAAATTGAGCCTGTGGTCTTCTTTTCCCTACGTAAACTGGAAATTTCTTCAACACTTTTTGCTTTGTGATTGGAAATTAACAGATGATCAGCAATGTGGAATTATGTACATCAGTACCTCTTTTTCCCGATGAACATTTCTCATACCTGACACTGAAGAATCTTCCAGTTTGTCCTATATATTAAACAGGTTTTGCAGGGGGCCTAAGATTCTGAGGATTCCTTGAAGCTCCGCCTGGACATCGGGAATGGGGTTACCTTGGCAAACTTTGTATGTGGCGTTGTCTGAAAGCTGACGCAGTCCCTCAGCCACATACTCCCGATGATCAGTACCACGGTTGTGGAACCCTTGTCCACCGGATGAATGACGATGGATCGGTCAGCCTTCAGATCACGGATTTCAACATCATCTTTACCTCTGCACTTCCGCCTCGACTGACATCTCTGCCCAAACTCTTTGTCTTTAAATATGTCTGCTTGTATCTGTATATAAGTGGATGGATAAGTGTGTGTGTGCGAGTGTATACCCGTCCTTTTTTTCCCCCTAAGGTAAGTCTTTCCGCTCCCGGGATTGGAATGACTCCTTACCCTCTCCCTTAAAACCCACTTCCTTTCGTGTTTCCCTGTCCTTCCCTCTTTCCTGATGAAGCAACCATTTGTTGCAAAAACTAGAATTTTGTGTGTATGTTTGTGTTTGTTTGTGTGTCTATCGACCTGCCAGCACTTTCGTTCGGTTAGTCACATCATCTTTGTTTTTAGATATATTTTTCCCAGGTGGATTCACCTTCTCCTTTTCACCGTAATCTGCTATACAATTTTATCCCGCCTATATATACTCAATAATACGTAACCCACTTCCAAACCATAACCAAAAAAATTTTTTTGCCGCTTTCAACACAACCGCCGCTATAAAATCCACCATTTCTAGTTCACAAACAGTTCCTTTCACCTTTTCAACAACCATTTCAGCTAGTTCTAATAACGTTCGCTTTATTATCATTTCCGTTTTTCCAACATCACTGATAATTTTTAACCGCTTCCCACAGGTTTTAACATCATTATTTCTTCGTCAGACAATTTTTAGCCTCATTTTCATAATCTGCCACCATGAAATCACTCCTTTTAATATATTACACGCAGTTTTTCGAAATTTTCCCGAATTTCTCCGTCCTTTAACGTGTTTTGGCGGCAACACAACCACCTAACCTTTGTGCACATCGTTGTCTACCAACCCAAGTCCAACATAGCCCAGCTGTAACCAACACCTTTTCGCCTTTTTTCACACCAGATATCCAGTTACTTTCCAGTTCACCTTTATCTCTCCCCCATATATTTTTATTTTCATTTTCATTTCAGCCTCATGTTACACTTTCCACCTTCTAATACCATGTCACCCTCACAACACCCCCACAACGACCCCATTAAGTTTTATTTACTTTCCCTCCACAAACTTGCCTTCGCCCTAGCCAGATTACGCTCCCATATTCTATTTTCTCAGGCTTGTCTGACATTTGGCATTACCCCCAAAGGCCTCACACTTAAAGTTCCCATCTCTGGCTGCAACCCTGCTTTCCATCAGTACCTATACCAGTTCCAAACTGAACAATCCATTGCCCTCACCCACCTAATCCTCCACCTACACATCAACTCAGCCAACGAACACACCCGTCAACTCCTATCCTTGATAAAAGTCCTTAATCTTTCCTCTCCCACATCCACACCGGCTGTTCAGAGCATCCTCCTACAGGCCAACCGTAAATTAGAACAGCATGCCACCCTCCACCTCAAAAAACTATCCAATCTCCTGGTTTCCCACCTCCGGAAAGGCAACTCACTCACCCTTCACTACCTTTCCAACAAACCTCAACCTCCTCTCATTGCACACAAACCCAGTCTCTCCCATCTACTCAATCTCCCACTTCCAGCTCCACTCCCTCCAAAACCTCAAAATTCCAATCAACACAATCTGGAACCACAACACCCCAATTCAGTAGTTAACCTTTCCTCCAAACCTCTCTCCCAATCCGAAACCTCTGTCCTATCCAAAGGCCTCACCTTCAGCCCCACTCCCAGATTCAACCAAACAGCCCTTGTCAAAGATTTACTATCCTACACTCGTAGTCTCTGCTGCAAATATCACTTTGCCACAAAGAAAAATGATCCTAATCCTATTCCTAATGATTCAACTCCCCAAGACACTATCCAAATTGAACCCTGCCTGGAACAGTTCCGTCCTCCGTCACAGCAGGACGCACCTCCTCTTCCTCAAAATCACCCTCTCCAAACTTTCCAGGAATTTCTGACTTCCAGCCTTGCCTCTCAATCCATCTTAAAAAACCTTAATCCTGTTCCCAACATCACCACTGCTGAAGCCCAGGCTATTCGTGACCTGAAGGCTGACCGATCCATCGTCATTCTTCCGGCGGACAAGGGTTCCATGACCATGGTACTTGATCGTCGGGAGTATGTGGCTGAGGGACTGCGTCAGCTTTCAGACAACACCACATACAAAGTTTGCCAAGGTAACCCCATTCCCGATGTCCAGGCGGAGCTTCAAGGAATCCTCAGAACCTTAGGCCCCCTGCAAAACCTTTCACCCGACTCCATTAACCTCCTGAACCTACCGACACCCCGCACCCCTACCTTCTACCTTCTTCCTAAAATCCACAAACCCAATCATCCCGGCCGTCCCATTGTAGCTGGCTACCAAGCCCCCACAAAACGTATCTCTGCCTACATAGATCAACACCTTCAACCCATTACATGCAGTCTCCCATCCTTCATCAAAGACACCAACCACTTCCTCGAACACCTGGAATCCTTACCCAATCTGTTACCCCCGGAAACCATCCTTGTAACCATTGATGCCACTTCCTTATACACAAATATTCCGCACGTCCAGGGCCTCGCTGCGATGGAGCATTTCCTTTCACGCCAATCACCTGCCACCCTACCTAAAACCTCTTTCCTCATCACCTTAGCCAGCTTCATCCTGACCCACAACTTCTTCACTTTTGAAGGCCAGGCATACCAACAATTAAAGGGAACAGCCATGGGTACCAGGATGGCCCCCTCGTACGCCAACCTATTCATGGGCTGCTTAGAGGAAGCCTTCTTGGTTACCCAGGCCTGCCAACCCAAAGTTTGGTACAGATTTATTGATGACATCTTCATGATCTGGACTCACAGTGAAGAAGAACTCCAGAACTTCCTCTCCAACCTCAACTCCTTTGGTTCCATCAGATTCACCTGGTCCTACTCCAAATCCCATGCCACTTTCCTTGATGTTGACCTCCACCTGTCCAATGGCCAGCTTCACATGTCCGTCCACATCAAACCCACCAACAAGCAACAGTACCGCCATTATGACAGCTGCCACCCATTCCACATCAAACGGTCCCTTCCCTACAGCCTAGGTCTTCATGGCAAACGAAACTGCTCCAGTTCGGAATCCCTGAACCATTACACCAACAACCTGACAACAGCTTTTGCATCCCGCAACTACCCTCCCGACCTGGTACAGAAGCAAATAACCAGAGCCACTTCCTCATTCCCTCAAACCCAGAATCTCCCACAGAAGAACCACAAAAGTGCCCCAGTTTTGACAGGATACTTTCCGGGACTGGACCAGACTCTGAATGTGGCTCTCCAGCAGGGATACGACTTCCTCAAATCCTGCCCTGAAATGAGATCCTTCCTTCATGAAATCCTCCCCACTCCACCAAGAGTGTATTTCCGCTGTCCAGCTAACCTTCGTAACCTGTTAGTTCATCCCTATGAAATCCCCAAACCACCTTCCCTACCCTCTGGCTCCTATCCTTGTAACCGCCCCCGGTGCAAAAACTGTTCCATGCACCCTCCCACCACCACCTACTCCAGTCCTGTAACCCGGAAGGTGTACACGATCAAAGGCAGAGCCACATGTGAAAGCACCCATGTGATTTACCAACTGACCTGCCTACACTGTGATGCATTCAATGTGGGAATGACCAGCAACAAACTGTCCATTCGCATGAATGGACACAGGCAGACAGTGTTTGTTGGTAATGAGGATCACCCTGTGGCTAAACATGCCTTGGTGCATGGCCAGCACATCTTGTCACAGTGTTACACCGTCCGGGTTATCTGGATACTTCCCACCAACACCAACCTATCCGAACTCCAAAGATGGTAACTTGCTCTTCAATATATCTTGTCTTCCCGTTACCCATCAAACTGCGACGGAGGGTAATGCCATATGTCAGACAAGCCTGAGAAAATAGAATATGGGAGCGTAATCTGGCTAGGGTGAAGGCATGTTTGCGGAGGGAAAGTAAATAAAACTTAATGGGGTCATTGAGGGGGTGTTGTGAGGGTGACATGGTATTAGAAGGTGGAAAGTGTAACATGAGGCTGAAATGAAAATGAAAATAAAAATATATGGGGAGAGATAAAGGTGAACTGGAAAGTAACTGGAGATCTGGTGTGAAAAAAGGCGAAAAGGTGTTGGTTACAGCTGGGCTATGTGTGTTGCCACCAAAACACGTTAAAGGACGGAGAAATTCGGAAAATTTCGAAAAAACTGCGTATAATGTATTAAAACGAGTTGTTTTGTTGTGGTGGCAGATTATGAAAATGAGACTAACAATTGTCTGACGAAGAAATAATGACGTTAAAACCTGTGGGAAGCGGCTAAAAATTATCAGTGATGTGGGAAAAACGGAAATGGAAATAAAGCAAAAGTTATTAGAACTAGCCGAAATGGTTGTTTAATAGGTGAAAGGACCTGTTTGTGAACTAGAAATGGTGGATTTTATACCAGCGGTAGTGTTGAAATGGGCAAAAAATTTTTTTGGTTATGGTTTGGAAGTGGTCTGTTTGTGTCTGTATATGTGTGGATGGATATGTGTGTGTGTGCGAGTGTATACCTGTCCCTTTTTCCCCCCTAAGGTAAGTCTTTCTGCTCCCGGGATTGGAATAACTCCTTACCCTCTCTCTTAAAACCCACACCCTTTCGTCTTTCCCTCTCCTTCACTCTTTCCTGACAAAGCAACCATTGGTTGCGAAAGGTAGAATTCTGTGTGTATCAATGTGTTTGTTTGTGTTTCTATTGACCTGCCAGCGCTTTCGTATGGTAAGTCACATCATCTTTGTTTTTAAATATATATATACAGGTATACACTCGCACTTACACACATATCCATCCGCATATACACAGACACAAGCAGACATTTGTAAAGGCAAATTATATTCATATATTTAGCAACTGCCTGCCTGAACTGTAAGGAACACCAACAGCACACAAGACTCAAACAGGCTTCCAAGACAGCTACAGTAGAACATTATTTGGAACTAAATCATTTGATGAATAACAATTATGTCAGAGTTCTGATACAGGCACCAAGGTACTGGGATAGTGATGCTAAAAGAGTCCATTAAAATAATGGTCACACAGAATATTACCAAATGTGACGGGAGATATCAGCTTAGCTCCAACAGAAACTGGCACTTGATCTCCTAAAGATTCAATGGAGGCAATATTCAACCTCTGGGAGAAATAACTTTGGAAATAGTGGAAGAGCAAATAACCCAGCACAACCAACACAGAGCACAAAGTCGGTGGTACTTCAGGCAGCAAATCAAGTATGTGAGACAGTCATTTCAAGGGTGAATGGCAATTTGAACACTAGCTCCAAAAAAAAGCTGGTAAGTGTCCCTAGTGGGTGCAGGGCATGGACAGAATGTCTGACATGGCCAGCTATGGTAATAGAACAACATCAGCCAAAAAGTACAGGCTCAGCAGTCAGAACAGCTACAGCTAGAAAGAAATACAGTTGCAGTTCCTGACCAGTGCATACCTTGGACAGAGCACCTGGAGCAGCATGGCCCAATGATGGAGCACATAGCCCATAAAGGCATAAATAATGGACCTGTTCCACATTGGATTCAGCCTCAGGGAGCACCTGATGAAGACTGCCAGTTTTACAATCAAAATATTTTTTAAGTACCGACAGGTGTCATGTATAATTTTTGTATCTGAATTGATTGTGAGTGAGCAGTGATGTCATAAAACTGTATCACAGAAGTTAAGTAAGTATCTCTGATGTGCTAGAGGCTGCAGTGGAGCTGTCAGTGTTAAGCTTTGGCATAGTGAAGCAGTCAAGGTTAAGCAGTGTTAGAGTAAAGCAGATAATATTACGTAGTGTTGGAGAGAGGAAGCACAACCAGAGTTAAGCTTTGGTAGAGTGAGGAAGCAGGCAATGTTTAGCTTTGGTAGAGAGAGTAGACTATGTTTAGCTATGTTTGAGTGAGGAAGCAGACACAGACAATGTTTAGCTTTGGTAGAGAGTGTAGACTAAGTTTTGCTGTGTTTGAGTGAGGAAGCAAACAATGTTATGCTATGTTAAAGTGTGGAAGCAATGGCAATATCATATTTCAAATTTAAAGTCTCAGTTTATCAATTTGTTCAATCAACATGTGAAGGAGGAATTCTACTGAAATGTCCAAGGTAAATATTATAATCATGTTACCTTTTTTCACTATTGCTGTCATCTGACTAACTTGGTTATTGTACTAAAAGCTGCTAGATTTTAGAAATAGGGAAGTGTATAGTTTGAATGTTAAGAAGCTCATTAAATTTAAAATCTGCCTTGAGCACTTTTTCACAATATATAAAAAAACTTTGTGTTTCCATTTATGCACACTGAGGATCTGCTGAAACGTTTGAGTTCAGCTACTTATGCTATTAGGATCATTGCAAATTTTGGCGATATACATCTCAGTAAATTAGCTTACCATGCCTATTTTCATTCTCTGCTTTCATATGGCATCATATTCTGGGGTAACTCATCATTGAGTAAAAGAGTGTTCATCGCACAAAAGTATGTAATCAGAGTAATTGCTGGAGCTCATCCAAACTCATCCTGCAGACACTTATTTAAAGAGCTAGAGATCTTCACTGTAGCCTCACAATATATATATATTCACTTATTAAATTTGTTATTAACAATCTGAACGAATTCAAAAGTAATAGCAGTGTACATGGCTACAACACTAGGAGAAAGTATGATCTTCACTACTCAAGGTTAAATCTAACTTTGGCTCAGAAGGGCGTAAACTATGCTGCCACAAAAGTCTTTGGTCACTTACCGAATAGCATCAAAGTCTGGCAGATAGCCATATAGCATTTAAAAGGAAATTAAAAGAATTTCTTAATGGCAACTCCTTCTACTCATTAGATGAATTTTTAGATATAGTAAGTGGGTAATTTCCCCAACCCCCACAAAAAAAGTGTCATGTAATATTTTGTGTAATGTAATATCTTGTATGGACACCTTTTATTAACCTGACACATTCCACATCATTACAAAGTGTCGTATTCATGATCTATGGAACAAGTACAAATCTAATCTAATCTAATCTTAAAAACAAACTTAATAAACTTCAGTAGTGGCTGGAAAACCTAAACTTCACTGTTATTTCAATAAAAGAACGCTGGCTTAGCAATGAGGAAGTAAAATTAACTATAACATTGTGATATGAATTGGCAACCAACTACTGTAGAACAAGTATTAAACATGGTGGTGTATCTGTATATGTTAAAAATAGTGTGAACTTAATCTCTGAAGCTATAGATGTAAGTGGACTGTGCATAGAAGCAAAATTTGAAGCTGCAGCCATAATGTTGCCAAGCCAGGAAATTATAATAGCTTCAGTATACTGCCCCCCAAAACACAATGAAGACCTGTTTGTGGAGCTTCTGGGGAAACCGATACTCTTGCTACTCAAATACAAAAACTACAGAATACTAATATTTGGTGATATCAGTATAGACATTAGGTTTAAGAACAGAAAGGATGATCACTTGCTAAATACATTAATATCCCTTAACTTCAGTTGTGTAAACGACAAACCCACAAGAAAGAAAGCGTGTCTAGATAACATAATTCTTAATTTCATCCAAACAAAACAGAATTCAACACAATCAAGATAGGTAGGCATTTCAGATTATGAGGGACTATGGCTCAGACCAACTCTTAATAGTAAAGCAACTGAAACCTCCACAGACTGTAGAAAAATTATAAGACCAATTAACAAATCAAAGCTAAACAAGTTGACAAGTAAATTGAATTTAATAAAATGGGATAAAATAATAACCATTGCAGGTGCAGATGAATCTACCAACAAATTTCTAGAACTGTTAACTGAAGATTTTGAAGCATGTTGTACTAAACACTGCAAAAAAATATCAAAGTAAAATCGTTACACCAAACCACAAAATCTAAAAAGCTGGTACACCCCACATCTAAGTAGAATAAGAATCATAATGCTACTCTATCATGACAAGTCCAAACACAATAATGCTGACAAGGAAATGTACATGAAAGTGAAAAAGATTTACAGGTCTGAAATCAAGGCAGCTAAGTGCAAAGCAAATGATACATATCTACTGAACTCAGTAAATAAATGCAAAGCTGCATGGGAAATTATTGTTATTTATTGAGCATCCATTTTATCATATACAATGATATAGGATTTGTCATGATACATTATATGAGTTTGTAATTATACAGTAAATTAATAACATGGGCCTACTGTGGTAAAACATATAAATATATATCTTGTGCAGTGTATAGTAGAGAATAACAAAACAAACAATAATTAATTATTTATAGTGCATACTATTTTCATACATTTGTTTTTCATATATGACTTATCATTATCGTTGACCAGAAACTAACTGTGATGATAAAGTATACCAGACACCAATTCCACATGATATTCTAAATGTGCATTTTGTCAGTCCTCAATCAGATAATAGCATAATGGAGAACTTGAGCAAGACAGAGGCACTGCTGCCAGAAATGAACAGTAAGCAGACAGACAGCTTTCACTGGACTTGTGTAACTGAGAAGATCGTCAATGAATAAACAGCTGAGCTCTCTAATTCTTGAGCAGAGGGTTACTATGGTCTCTCAAATTATGTTATTAAATACATCAGAAATCAAATTGTAGCATCACTGACTAAAATAATTAACAAAATTTTAAATGAAGGTAATTATCCAGAATGTTTAAAAATATCTGTAGCTAAACCAGTATATAAGAAAGGAGATATAGTACCAGCAGATAACTATCAACCAATATCACTTACACCCATAATAGCACAAATAATACACTACTGCATGCATAAACAGATGAGTCAATATTTTGAACATAATAATATACTCACCTCCTCACAGTACGGTTTCAAATCTAGACTTTCTGCAATCAAAGCAGTTGAGAGTATGGTAGCAAAAATATACAATTGTTTTGAAAATAAAGATATTATCTGTGCAACATTGTTGGACCTCAGGAAAGCTTTTGATATGGTCCCCCACAATATTCTCTTAAAAAAATCTACTACTACGGAGTGAGAGAGAATGCTCTATCCATAAAGCAGTCATACTTGGAAGATAGAAAACAGTTAGTTAAGGTAAATAATCAAATGTCAGAATGTCTCCCCGTTGTGAAGGGTGTACCTCAATGATCTGTTCTTGGACCTTTCCTTTTCATTATTCATATAAATGATTTACCTGCAGTTGTGTCATGCTGATGACGCAACACTCACCACATGTGATACCAATCTTGAAAACGTGCAACACAGCATGGCAGTGGCAATGGAGAGGTGCACTACTTGGTTTGAGCAAAAGTACTGCAGAGGAATGATAGTGAAACTGAAGCTATTGTATTCAATCTGAATGCTCCCAGTCATGGTAACAAAACAGTACAATTATTAGGATTTCATATAGATCCAAAGCTCATCTGGGATACTCACACAGGGAAGAAATGTGCCAAATTGGATCATGCCATATATCTGCTGCATTATTTTTGGAGCAGTGTCGGTAAAGAACTTCTGTTGTATGAAAATTTTGCATTCTTCCATTCGCACCTGAGTTATGGAATACTATTATGGGGCAATTCCGTAGGCTCAAATGTTAAAATGGCAAAAGAAAGCCATAAGTTGCATAGCAGAACTTAGCCCACATGAATAATGTCGAGATTATTTTAAGAAACTAAATATAATTACAGTGTCTCGCTTGTATATTTACAACTGCCTTGTCTTTGTTAAATAGAATATGAGTAAATTTGACTTAAGGAAAACAGTTCATGACCATAACATAGGAAATGGACATACAATTAATATGCCATATGCTAGGCTTGCAAAGACACATTACAGCTACAAATATCTTTGTCCTGTCTACTTCAACAAATTACCTGAAAATATCTACACAGTGACAGAAAATAAATTTAAAAGTAGTCTTTTGAGGTGGATCAAAAGTAAAGTAATTTACTCTGCTCAAAGTACATTGAGAAACATATATCTGATCCACAATATATCAATATTGGGGTCCCTCAAGGAAGTGCACTAGGCCCTGTATTATTTCTGGTGTATATAAAAGATTTCCCGCAACATATCAGCCATGGAGAGAAGATATTGTTTGAGCACGACAGCAACATAGTAATCACCAGTAAGACAGCAGCAAAATGTTGGAAAATTCTACTGAAGTGCTGAGGGATGTTCACAAATGGTCTCAGGAAAACAAAATAACTCTCAATGAAAAATGGATCGATGGCCCTAGCAGTCTGATCCCTTCAATCCCACAAACCAAACCAACCTCACTGTAAAGAAAACAAATATAATATGCTTTAGAATTAACAGAAAACAGAGTCCCTTAAATTTAAAACTAGATAACATCTCCATAGATGATGTACCTACAACAAAATTGTTAGGGTTGCACATTGACAGCCAAATGAAGTGGAATGAACATGCTATGAAACTCTCAAAAACGATATCCAGAACATGTTATGCACTTAGAGTCCTTGTATCCCCTTGCTGTAGTGAATGTTTGAGAACTGTATAGTTTAGTTATGTTCATTCAGTAATCAGTTATGGTATTATTTTCTAGGGAAACAGTGCTCAGAATTTACAAACAGTATTTAAAATGCAAAAGAGAGCAGTAAGAATTATAACAAAAAGCAGTAAGCAGGCACACTGCAGAGAACTTTTCAAAATGTTAGAAATTCTAACTGTTCCTTGTGAATTTATATTCCAAATCATAGTGTACATCAAGAAAAATACAGAAAATTATAGCACAAATAGCAGTTTTCATAACTATAGTACAAGAACAAGTCACTGTCTTCACCTGGACAGGAAGAATAAACATAAGGCTCAAAATAGCTTCTTGTATGAAGGTGTAAAACTGTATAATAAAGTGCCACAGAAAATAAAAGAATCAGATAGCATGTACCACTTTAGGAAAAATCTCAAATTGTTTTGGCAGGAACACTGCTTTTTATACTATAAGTGAATTCCTTAGTACAAAATGATTGTAAATAGCTTTTGTTTCACAATATTTTGACAAGGAGCAAAAATGATTGTAAATAACTTATATGTCACGATGTTCAACTATTTGTAACAACAAACTGTATAAATATATGAATGTTCGCAACTGACAACATCCATGCATTTTAAAATGTCCACGGATGGCTAAATAAATAAATAAAATAAATAAATCAAGATTATGTGACAAATGGCCCATTTTCCTTATGTTAATGAACTATAAATTAACTGCAAACTATACATATGCCACACTGTGCAACTATTTTATTACTGTTTCATGTACTTATTGTTAATTATCTGTTTGATTATTTGTCATTCACTTAACTATGTAGTTCATTTATCTTATAATTGATTTATTAGGAAACTTCTTGTTGTTATTTACATTTGCACAAATATGTAGTGCATCCATCCTGGATTATTATATTGTACTTAATAACATTTGTCATGTCGAAGTTTATGTTATTATTATTGTTATTATTATTATGTAAACACTAATGACATAAATTGCATGTAAATATGAATTGCATGTAAATATGCTCAATGGTGGAATAAAACATTTGTATTTGTATTTGCAAAACTGAACTTTCATGTTAAACAGGATACTATTGCCTACAAAAATCTGAAAATGGATTCAGAATATACAAAAACTAATAACTCTCTTATGGTCATTGCTTTCAACATGTAACAATGTCTACCTACATCCCACTGGTCTGTGTGAACCATATTCTTCAAACGCCAGCTGTGGATATTAAACTTCTGTGTACATAATGTATCTAAATGATGCAACAATGTTTATGTGGTCAAAGGAAGTAACTGATAGGGAGGCAGGTGACATTATTTCATGTCTTAGGCAGTATATTACAGCATTGGTTCCTGACAATGCACATCACCTTATTGTATATTCATATTCTTGCTTTGGCCAAAATAAAGACTTCTCGTCGATTAGCTTTTAAATGTTCTTAATACAGTCAGGAAGATTCAGTGTTGTGGAACATAAGTACCTAATGCCTGTTCATACGTATTTGCCCCCTGACCATGATTTTGTGTTATTTGAGAAAAAGAAACTACAGGTATCTTTATGTTCCAGACCAGTAGATGGAACTCAGAAAAAAAGGCTTTCAACGTTGTAAAAATGATATGTGACAGTTTCATTACTGTAAAACCCCTTTTCAGTATCTTAATCTGGGCATAAGATTTTATTAAGTAAGATTACATGTTTGAAGATTATAAAAGATCATCCTTTTTTAGTCTTTCTTTAAATGTAACTATGGTAGTATTGAGAAGTTTAATACGGTAGATATTAGAAAAAAAGCAATCACCAGGTAGGCCCTCCATTAATAATGTGACATTTCCTCTCAAATATGATGGCCCAAGACTTATAAAACCTGCCAAGATAAATGATTTATAGGAATCACTAATTTATATTCCGCCAGTTCATCATGAGTACTGTATGAACCTGAAACCTGACACATTCTCTGAGACTATTAATGATGATGCATTGCTTGATAACACTGGTTATTGTTAATAATGTCTCATGTGGTTTTTCCAGAATAAATTCATTTAAAAGTACATTAAGCCTGGTATACAATTTTAAGGCTAGGAAAACACTTTCTACTTGTTAATGGTAATTTTTAGTCATGAATGTTTGATAATGTACAAGAAAAATCTTCACATAACATTGTTCTTCTTGATTAATTATTATTTTTCGTATTAAGTTGCAATATAAAGGATATGACACATTATAAACATTAACTGGTCCATTCTGTATGAATTTCTGTTAAAAAAAAAATAAAAAATAAGAATAAAATAATTTAGTTCTGCTTTAAGATTGGGAAAACACCTAATGAAGTGTGAACAATGATTAAGCAAGCATATGCAGGCAAGCACTTAGGAACTGTGTTTTTGAGTGGCAGAAAGTGTTTCATGAAGGCAGATATTCAGTGCAAGATGATCCCAGACCTGGTCACTTGTCTATAGCACATACCGATGCAAACATGAAGCATGTAAGGTAGTTATTGCAAGAAGACTATCACGTAATTGTGCATGCAATATCAGAATAACTTAATTTGAATTGTGCTGTGTCTCATAAGACACTAACAAACATTTAGGGAAACTGAAACTTAATGCAAGACTTGTCCCTCATACACTAAGAGATGAACAGAAAGAGGAAAGACGAAGAATTTCTGCTAAACTACTGGACAAAGCCAGATGTGACTCCACATTCCTGTAAAAGATCGTTGCTGGGGTTGAAAGTTGGTGCTACCAGTATGACCCTCACATGAAACGTAAAAGTGCTGAATGGAAGAATCTTGGATCAACAGCCTCAAAAAATGTCAGATGGGAACCTTCAATAACAAGCACAATGTTGATTGCATTCTTTGATAGTAAAGGGTTAGTTCACCACAAATATGTTCCCACAGGTCAGTGATCCAAACTCTTTGCATCAAAATCTTCAAATGTCTGTGATAAGCAGTTCAATGTCACTACCCTGATTTGAGCTATTATTCAGGACTGGTTCTTACTTCATGAAAATGCAAGACCCCATAGTGATCTATCTGTTACTGAGACATTCTATTATTGCAATTCCACATCTGCCATATTTGCATGACCTCTCAGCGTGCAATTAGTTCTTGTTCCCATTAATGAAAATGTGATTGAAAGGAAAGCTTCATAAAGATATTGCAGACATCTAATGGGCTGTGACAAATGAGCTTATAAGCTCTGCAGTTGAAAATTTCCCCACTTGCTGTCAATACCTCCAGAAATGTTGGAAACTATGACAGATAGGCAAGGGCATTGGGAATTCCTTCGATAGGAGTTAAGATCATTACCTGATAGGTGCAATTTTCTCCTTTTTTTTTTTAACCTGTTCTGGAATTTTTCTGACAAAGGGAATATTTATGTTTTATATTTATCACATATGGAAAAGAGAGAAATAAGAAAAAAAATTGAATATGTTCTGGGAGTGATACTATAGCAAGTGATAACTTCCACACTACTGTTTCTCATGACCACTCTATCCATAATACTGGAACAAGCGGCTGACTTAAATTTACCAAGAAAATATAAATTAAGAACTCAAGAGAAACTTTAGTAATAGGAAATCAAACTGTACAATAAAATGCCCAATGAGATTAACAAGAAACCTTAAAACAATATATTACAAAAGCCTAATAAATTATTCCTCATAAAACATAAATTATTGAGATAATAGGAAGTATGACTAGTGTTACTAGAAAAATTTTTGTCCAAGATGTGTAATGGGTATTGATAATATCATTTTTATTGTCCTGATAGATCAGTGTGTATGTGTGTGTGTGTGTGTGTGTGTCTTGTGTGTGAGTGTGTGTGTTATAGATAGAACGACAGAAGTAACATCTAGGTTCTTCTCTTATCATTATTAAAATCGAGATTTGAATTGCACTCATCATACATTTATGCATTATTACATACATTTTATTAAACATATACAGGCAGAAATTTTCACATTTGGCTCCAATGCGAAACTGCCGTATATAACCGTGATATGTTGCATAAAAAAGATTTGAATGTCCCCACACAGCAGCAGGATATCTATTCACACAATAAAAAGTGCATCAGCTCATGGTTTTGTTTACAATGTCATATCAACCACTACTGTTACATGTGGCAGAGGTATAAACTTCCACTTCATCTTTGTGTCCTCTTGTCCTATCAAAAAGAGGGTAACTGTAATCCTGGAGTTTGCCTCCAAGAGCTAAAGCTAGGATAGTGTTGTATTATTTTGGCAGTAGAAATTCTGTCTCATTGTTTCATAGTATTTTTAGTTGAAACGTTTTTAAAATAATTTATATTGATCTTATTTAATTCCCATTACTGAGTGTTTTGAATTTTGTTTCTTCATTTTGTTGCTCATTTAAATTTTCTGTGTCTGAGATTAAAATTTTATTCAAGTGCCTTGACTCTCTGTGTATCATCAATTATATGAAAACTGTCATGTTATGTACATGATGCAGACACAATCCACTGACAGTTTGATGTGCTGATATAAAAATAAAATCTTATAACTGAATAGAAGAAATAAAATTTGTCAGTGCTTTTAAATTTAGCAGCTCACCATTTTCCTCATTTTGGCTACCAGTCTCCTTTGTTTTTGATAATGTTCTAATGTAAGCCAGATAAAGGTCTTCATGTTCTTGCCGAATTAAAAATTCTTTATTTGTAAATGTATACTGCACATCAGCTGGAGGAGAGTAGCGAGGAACACCAGTAAATATTGCCCTGTCAACATACAAGCCATAAATATGGTTGAACCATTGATAAATGTAATGCACAAAACATGATTTTGTTTAACAAAGCATGGCACAAAGGAGAAAAATGAATAGAAAATAAAGTTTTATCTGATGCAGACAGTTCCATATTCTAATAGTATTTTAACATGTCTTCTCTCACTTCAAGTGAGGTGCTGAATATCACTTTTTTGCAGAAGTTTGGTTCTTTAATCCAATAATTCATTTGTAATGTTTCTTGGTTTCTATTATCAAGAATAACATTCAGAGATTTAGAAAAGGGCAAGAATACAATGACAAAGAGAATCAACTGTTCTTGCTTGTGTTTGCTGTATTAATAATAATTATCACGAAACTATTTTAAACTATTTCTGTTTACACAAGTTAGATGAATGTGATGAAATTATTTATGTTTGCCTACTCTTTTATTCTTAAAATCTACATCAGACCCTGAATAATTGTCTCATACATTGTTTATTCTCAAATGCAGTTAATCAGCTAATATGAAGAAAGAGTGGCAAATAGGACAGATTCTTAATTTTTCATTGGAATATAGAAAGATTTTTGGTGTAGAATATACTGCCTATTAACAGCCTTTGAATCTGATTCAGAATGGCATTTTGAAATGTATACAAGGAAAATTGGTGCACATGGAAACTCTTCTTTTGTGGTTGAGTTAGTTTGTTTTACCTGAATCTTATTTTTGTTATTGGACAATAATATCACTCTACAGTAAAAGAATTACTAAATGAGTTTAAAACTTCCAAAAAATTTGAAAGGACAAAATTAGCAGCTATCTACTTTAGGCAATATTCTTAATGAAGTCATACCTCATTGAATCTGCATAATGTAAGAATTTCCTTTACTACTTTTACCTTTCATTCATGTTGTGCCTTTAACTTCAAGCTTTCGCAACAAACTGTTGCCTCATCAGGAAAGAGGGAAGGAGAGGGAAAGACGAAAGGATGTGGCTTTTAAGGGAGAGGGTAAGGAGTCATTACAATCCCAGGAGCGGAAAGACTTACCTTAGGGGGAAAAAAGGACAGGTATACACTCGCACTCACACACACACACACATATCCATCCGCACATACACAGACACCTGTCTGGTAATGCATAGGGTGCAAGGGAGCAGTCTGTTGGAGGGTATGAGGATGGCACCAAAGCTGTAGAACTGCCCAATACAACATTTGTGGCATGGAAGTCCAATGTAGAAGGCATGGCTGGTGCAATGTGAAAGGCAAGCGGGTGAACTGCTGCACCTGAAACCCCCCAAAAGTTTACTTGCAGTGGCGGGAGGAGGGGAGGAGGTGGCGGCGGGCAGGAGGGGGGGGGGGAAGAAGAGGAGTGGATGTGTATGGAGCAGCACAGTAAAATGTTCCCACCAAGCCACTGACATGACGAGCCGAGGCATGTTCGAAGGGTTGGAAACCACAGTTAGTATCACTACGCGGCACACTTTTCACGTCAGGTGGGGGCCTATAAAGTGCATTGAGGGCCGGAAGGTCACTGGCGGCAGAAACTGGCATGGAAATGTTTGTGACATACACTGGGCATTGTCCACTTTGCAAACTGATGAAGCAGTAAAGCACTCAGGCATGATCGGTACATGTGGTTTATCCTAACAAAGGCAAGGTTGCATATGGCACTGTTCTAATGGTGGCCTGGGCAGCAGATGTCTGGTACATAGTTTGTGCACAAAGTGCAGAAACCACATCAGCATTATGAAATGCAGGACGTTTGCTCTTCTTGTTATCGTTTTTGAAATGCACATGTTGATGCACATGCACTGGAGAGGCAAAGTCTGAGTCTGCAGTCACATGTTGCACCGTCGAGTGGCAAATGTGTTGAGGTGATGAAACTGCAGGAAACATGTTGCAGAATCCAGGTGGTGGAGAAGCGATGAAATGCCCATGGTAGGTGCAGGAGCTTTGATATCCATGTGCTGTGCAACAGTGTACAAGGCTAAGTGGAACAAATGAAGGTGTAAACAAAATTGGCACGGTAGATGTAAAAATACTTGCACTACGAGGAAACGGCATGTGAATTCTTATTCAGGGTCACCACTGTGGGGTTTTGGTTGGGTTATAGCACAAGGAAACACACACATTTCTGTATAACACAGTATATATCATTACAGATGTCCACATTATAACAAGCCATACAGCCAACTCACTCGAGCAAGACAGAGTGAGCCATCAGGTTAACAGAGACAAAGAACTTGTGATGGTGGAGGTATGTCTTTCATACTTGTCAATGTCACAACATAAAAGGAGAGCAGGATATTATGGCAGACACGGTTTCACGCATGCCACGATGTTTACACGAATTCGGTAATTTGATGGAACGAACTTCTGATTTTCACATATTTCTTATGGACAAAAGTGTCTAATGACGTACTACGTAAAGACTCATCAAAATATGCATACATTTCAGGGAGAAGATGAACACTGCTGTGGTGTAAAGTAGAGACTACAGGAAGATAACAGGGGTAAGTACTACACTCTACACAAAGGAGTGCTGTTTGGTCATTGTACACCAGAGCTGTCCCAGTAGTGCATATGTTTACCTGACATATATATTTGTGACTTTATCTAATACACACCATGCTAGGGGACACTATGGGGTGTCCAAATTCACAGCAAGATCATTTTTTACCATTAATTCCCTTGTGTCTGACAGAGTACAATGAGTCATAAGAAAACGTTTCATTTGTCAAAAGGTGAAACTCCCAAATGTGATCTAGTTTAACAGAGCTACATCCAATTATTCCTTGTAAACCACTGTATTTGGTGTCTCTAGATGCAGCTGGCCTCATGTCACAAGCCATTGCATTATATGATGTTTTACTAAGTACCTTTGCATGTATGCAGTTAAGTTACTTCTGCACCTGTTATCAGAAGGATTACAAATGATTATTGACTGATAGTTCGTAAGCCATTACCTGACAACACTTCTGACTTAACAAGCAACAAATGGAAAGATTTTTAGAAGGAACAACTGATAAAACACATTCGAGTTTTACGCTTCCACTCAGAAGCAAGCCTGATAGAAAGATCATTTAATGAGTCTAACAGTTTCATTAGGACATATGCTCCTCACAAACAAACTAAGTGTGTAGAAAATTTGGCCCCATTTCAGCAAATAGCAAATAACCTTCCACACACTTCCATGGGATTCACACCAAGTGAGATGATGTCTGGAAAAAGTGAAATTGGCAAGTGGGTCAAACCACTACTGCAAGTGCTGCAAAATGAAATATTGTTGAAGAAAAGATCAGGCAAGCAATAGAACCCTTAATACTTGCGCAGAAAAGAGAAAGACAAAAGATTAAAATGTACAAGCACTTTTCAAATCAGAGGGAGGTACTCTCACGCATGCACACTAAATCCACAAAACTAAAGAAGTTAAATAATAAGTGAACCACTATATGCAGGGCCATACAAGACAGTCAACACCTGACATCCTGGATATTGTGTGTTAGGTCAACCCTGTGCATAAAAACACAGGGATTATACCCACACAAAAACATTTGCACAATAAAGCCAACAGGAGTAGGACAATGTATGCTACTCCTATGTTTAAGTAATACTTAGTAACTACAGAAGGAAATTAAAAGAAACTGTACATAGGTAAATAGCAAATTTAGGCTTAGGTTAAGGAACTTAACTGAAAGGAAACCAGCTATTTATGAAAGAATAACTACACTACACTATTAGCTATCTGGAACTATACTATTTATGTAACAGAAACCATGAGTAACTATTAGTAGTGAGAGATAATATGACTAAATACTACAACTTATGTGGAGAGAAAGAAATGCAATTTTTGAAAAGTAAACAATAACTTAATTTCTAATGAAATACTTATCATGCTGCTCATTGAGTAAAGTGTCTAAAAGATGAGCTTTTATTGTCTATAAATGTAGTGTGTTGTCACTCTAAGCTGCCAGCACATGAAAGAAAATCGCATAACTTTAAAAGCCATAATTTCATATGAATGAACTCCATTTTAGTACGTATGAACTGCACAACACATGAAAATAATGCTTCATAAAAATGGGGAATAAATAGCACTCTCTTGAACTACTACACTCCTGGAAATTGAAATAAGAACACCGTGAATTCATTGTCCCAGGAAGGGGAAACTTTATTGACACATTCCTGGGGTCAGATACATCACATGATCACACTGACAGAACCACAGGCACATAGACACAGGCAACAGAGCATGCACAATGTCGGCACTAGTACAGTGTATATCCACCTTTCGCAGCAATGCAGGCTGCTATTCTCCCATGGAGACGATCGTAGAGATGCTGGATGTAGTCCTGTGGAACGGCTTGCCATGCCATTTCCACCTGGCGCCTCAGTTGGACCAGCGTTCGTGCTGGACGTGCAGACCGCGTAAGACGACGCTTCATCCAGTCCCAAACATGCTCAATGGGGGACAGATCCAAAGATCTTGCTGGTCAGGGTAGTTGACTTACACCTTCTAGAGCACGTTGGGTGGCACGGGATACATGCGGACGTGCATTGTCCTGTTGGAACAGCAAGTTCCCTTGCCGGTCTAGGAATGGTAGAACGATGGGTTCGATGACGGTTTGGATGTACCGTGCACTATTCAGTGTCCCCTCGACGATCACCAGTGGTGTACGGCCAGTGTAGGAGATCGCTCCCCACACCATGATGCCGGGTGTTGGCCCTGTGTGCCTCGGTCGTATGCAGTCCTGATTGTGGCGCTCACCTGCACGGCGCCAAACACGCATACGACCATCATTGGCACCAAGGCAGAAGCGACTCTCATTGCTGAAGACGACACGTCTCCATTCGTCCCTCCATTCACGCCTGTCGCGACACCACTGGAGGCGGGCTGCACGATGTTGGGGCGTGAGCGGAAGACGGCCTAACGGTGTGCGGGACCGTAGCCCAGCTTCATGGAGACGGTTGCGAATGGTCCTCGCCAATACCCCAGGAGCAACAGTGTCCCTAATTTGCTGGGAAGTGGCGGTGCGGTCCCCTACGGCACTGCGTAGGATCCTACGGTCTTGGCGTGCATCCGTGCGTCGCTGCGGTCCGGTCCCAGGTCGACGGGCACGTGCACCTTCCGCCGACCACTGGCGACAAGATCGATGTACTGTGGGGACCTCACGCACCACGTGTTGAGCAATTCGGCGGTACGTCCACCCGGCCTCCCGCAAGCCCACTATACGCCCTCGCTCAAAGTCCGTCAACTGCACATACGGTTCACGTCCACACTGTCACGGCATGCTACCAGTGTTAAAGACTGCGATGGAGCTCCGTATGCCACGGCAAACTGGCTGACACTGACGGCGGCGGTGCACAAATGCTGCACAGCTAGCGCCATTCGACGGCCAACACCGCGGTTCCTGGTGTGTCCGCTGTGCCGTGCGTGTGATCATTGCTTGTACAGCCCTCTCGCAGTGTCCGGAGCAAGTATGGTGGGTCTGACACACCGGTGTCAATGTGTTCTTTTTTCCATTTCCAGGAGTGTATATAAATATTGTGTATAGATATGAGTGACAAGCTGACTATATTTTGAGTATATGAGCTCTTAAATAGTTTATTTAGTATTAATTCAATGCAGTAATGCAAGTGCATGTCCCAGTCATGAGGAGAGGATATATGAGTACAGTGGTAGGTACTCAGAGGACTCCGCTGGTGCAGAATATACAAATGTGTGAATATGTATCATGACATATGCTACACATATCTGAAATCAATACATTCTTCTGTAGGCATTGCTGAATTTGTCACTGAGTTCTGTCAGTTATGACTTTGACAGACTCTTAAGTTCAGTGGTACACAGGATATTCATTTGCCTAAAAACAAAAGTTAACCTGTGTCTTAAACTCTATACTAGTGAGAAACTTGTTACCAATACTAAGAAATGACGACACAATCTAGGCACAACAGAATTCATAAGAAAGTTGCAAGTGTTGCAGTTATGATGAGTGTCTAGGAAATAGTGTAAAGAAATTTAATTTGTGTAATATCCTGAAATGCTGAATGGGTATGAGAAAGTTAGAGTAAGTGTGTGTGGTATATCAAATGGTCAATGGTAAATACTACAGGGGAAACTACTTCAACACAGATAACAAACACATGGCGTATTTACCTAACTGATGTATTTCCCACATGCATCACATCTTGTGTCACCAGTTTTCACTCTGCCAGAAGTGAAGCATCATAATATCATGGGGATGCTACTTATAGACATGAGACAAAATACAGTGTCTGGCTTGACAAAACTGCTGTGTACATTAACTGAGACTAGACTGAAAATTGAGAGTGCTGGAGTCCTAAACAGTGCTGCTCTAAATGTAGTAATTGAAAAGTTTGAGTGTCAGGAAATGATCAAACCTCAAATGACTCCAGTTCAGCATATATTACAAAAACAGTGTTTGCTATAAGCCAAATTTGTGTAAAGACATGAATGAACGAACACACACTGTTTTGCATAGAATTTTTTTTTTTAGTTTTTAACTTAGTGAACACACAGCTTTTGTAAGAAGGTAAACATATTAAATTTCACAAACTTTCCTATCCTCTGGTCCCACAAGAAAGGGTAGTTCCCTGGACCATCTATATACCTTACTTGTAGATTAAAAATATGTGATTCCAAAAACCATTCATGTATGCAAAATGTAAATTTGTATAAATGTTTTAACAACTGGTACAGCCTCCTGTCATAAGCAAGAACAGAAGTATGCCCTTCCAGTCATTAAATTCCTTTACGAATAGTCATTGCATGTGTTTTTCTTATAATATGTCATATCTCTTGGAAGTTATTGATTCTCATCACATGCTGTAACAACTCAAACTCAATTATCAAATTACTAATTTAAATATCTTGGCATATTTCCAAAGTTCTCACTCCATCTGTCAGCTTATTTCTTCATCATTCCACATCATAATACTACAAAATCCTACATGCAGTAATTCCTCTTTAACCATATCTTTTGATTAAGTCATCAATATTGTAATTAAGTCCTCCATCTAGATGCTGAGTACTACCTTCAACTACCCATTCATCCATATTACCTTTTTGTTTTTCAAAGCAAAATCATACATGCTACCTCAACTTATTTTAATCTAATACTCTTACTACTTTTCACATTATTACTCATCATCTTACTTCACTTACTCCTCATTCCCTATTTATTATTCCCACTTATTCCTTCTTCATTTCACCAACCTTACCACTGTTCATCAAAATTACTGACTTCTTTCAGCTCTCAAACCTTATACTTTTATTCACCCACATCAGCAAAACTACCATACTTCTTAGTTACTCTCCTCTCCATACTTATTATGCCTCACTGACTGCTTCATATCTTCAGTCATTAATTCTATTACACAGAAACAAATTGTACACATTGAACCAGAAATATTCCTACATCGTCCCACTACCATTTCCCAACAAGATGTTCCCAAACAATTTTATGCTTTGTGTTGATTCCTAAGCCCTCTTCTATCTCTAATTCATCATGATGAAAACTGTCACTTTGAGGAAAAGCATTGTATCAGGTTATCTTTACTCATTCCTAATCCTGGATAGATTGACAGTTGAAGAGTTGTTTTGATAGGTATAAGGAATAGTAAATGAGTAGGCAGCAGTACAGAAAACTAAAGAAGAAATAGCACTACTCCAGCTTGGGGCCCTGTGTATGCTACAGCACATATTCACCAAAGTGTGAATCCCGTAATTTCATGAACCACAAAAAATTTTTTGTACTAAGCTTGTGCCCCCAAGTTCAAATTCTAAAGTGATCTGTCATTTGACAGCTTTGCACAATTTGCCCATAGCACCCATTATTTTCAACCCCAACAAAGGTATGTCCATTACCTCATTACCTTCCTTTATAGAATTATACAAGTCCTCAGCTATGGCACTTATTTCACTCCCTGTGTCCAAAGGAACCTTTTGCTCCCTACCATAGGCTTTTATTTTCACAAAAGGTTGTCCTGTTTTAACATCCCCCACACCCTCACCGTCATGTAACAAATCTCTTTCAATATTGTCATATTCCCATTTTCTATAACCTAGCTCTGAACTTTCTTCTTTTTTAACCCCCTTCTGATTGCACATAAACTCTCTTCCTCTTCGCTACCAGTTGTCACACCCTTACCCTTGCCAATAATGAACACATTAACTTTCTCCTCCTCATAAGTATCTATTCTATGGTCCAAGGAATCTGTAGAAGTCTCTCCCTCAATAATATCAGAAATTGGCCTTTTCTCTCCCTTGTGACTCTTATGCAAATTACTTTGCAAAAGAAATGTATCCTCCTGTACCTCATCTTCTCCCTGCTCACTATCACTACTCTCACTGCTTGTTTCTTCCTCCCCACTTCCACTACTTTCCATTTGTATCACTTTATTCTCCATCTCCTTGTCTACTTGCTCTCTTTCATATACTTTAACACCATCGTACATATGGGAAAACACCTCCGTACATGAACCCCCTGATTCTACATTATTCCCACTCTTAACTTTGGGCCCTATTTCTTCACTCACCAAGCTCTGACTTTCACAACCTATCATCATGATTAGCATCACTATTGCTGCTCATTACAAAACATATAGCATCATTGTGGCAGCTGGCAACATTGGTAGGCCCGGACACTTGACCCACCCCAGCATGGGCCCTCACTGTTGGGGGGTACCGTTTCCTGTATTAAAATTTCCTCTCCTATCATAACTTCTAATATTACACCTAAAATTTCCTCAACCTCTTTCTCCCCTATCTCTCACATTTACTTGATTCACTCTGTTGGTCTGTTGCCTGCTCTCTTGGTGCCTCCAAGAATCTCTATTTTCATTAAATGAACAACATCTACATCTCTCACCCTATTCAGATTATTATTATGCCCAACTAATCCACATCTCCTATTAGGAGGTAACTTCCCCATCAATACCACTATTGTATCTCGATCACTCCAAGTACTATCCAAATGTTTCAACCTATTGATCCATCTGTCACAATATTCTCTCATATTCTCCCTATTTCGGTTATCATACACAGTGCTTTTTTAAAAGCCTCTATGACATCACTCTGTTCCTCCTTAGACCAGCACTCTGCTAGGAAAGTTAACACAAAATCCTCAAAAGTTTCATATTTATGTGGTTCATCTGCCCCCAATCTAAACTCTGACTGTTCAAATAAGCACTGGCTGTCCTTAATTTTTCTTTCTCAATCCACTCTACAGTAAACTGACTTCTTAAACAATTCACAAAAGCCACTGGACCGACATTGCCTTTAGGATCAAACACTGTATTATTTAAATTACTACCATCTCTCACATGGACTACCACTGATGGAGCTGTGAAATTGCTATCTTCTACCTTTCTTTTCGAATTCCCTACTTGCTTCTCAATCACAGAAGTGGACCCTTTGATTTCTTCTACTTCTGCTTGAGATTTCTTGCTATGTTCCTGCAGCATTCTATCACAATACTCCTTCACTTCTGTCTTTCTCTTATCACACACTTCAGCTTGTGCTACTATATTTTTATCCAAGCATTCCCACATGCAGGTTTCTGAGGAATTGGTGTCTGGGAAAAGAATCCAAATGTCATGTGTGGTGAAACAGGTACCAAGGTCACAGCTGTCATGTTGTAGAGCACACTCTGGAAGTTGATATTAAGTGTTGCCAGTATACACACTCTGTCTAAGTCTGATCATTTTAACTGATAACTTGGTAGTACTCATACTGATGCAAAAGACCAAATAGCACTTACATGACAGCTGGTATGCAACATGTGTCATTTCATTTCATATGTGACCCTCCCTTTGATAGTATATATTCTGTCAGTTTCAGAGCTGGTGTATCTGGTGGTAGGAGGCTGCATAGGAAAAGTTTTAAAGTGGTGATGGTTACAGGGGTAGAAGCCAAAAGGAATGAAATGAATGCAGAACGAGCACAGGATCTGACTGAATACTGCTTAGACTCAGGAGGATGGGGGCAATAAAAAGCTATTCTACGTACAGTGGGTGAAATTTCAGATAGAATGGATCTCATTTCAGGCTATGAATTTAGAAAGACATAGCCTTGTTGATGTAGCTGATTAGTACAATCAAGACAAGGCTAATACCAAGTGAGGAGAGGTATACTTCTAAGCTGTTTCTTGGAGAGATCAGCAATACCCACAAAATCTGCTTCCGAACTAGGCTGTTGGGGTTATCCTGACTAGTGAAGGCTGAGGTGAGAATGATGGTGTACTGCTATAAAGAATCTGCATCTGAACTTATATGTTCACCTTGAAATCCAAGGCTGTATGGGAGGCAATGTTTGATGTGGAAAGGATAGCAACTGTTAAAATGTAAGCACTGTTGTTTGTTAGTAGGTTTGATTTAAACAGATGTGTAGTTGACCTTCAACAGGCCATCAAGAAAAATGCCTTGGGATTTGAATAGGACCAAGTGAAATTTAATTGGGAGACTGTATGTAGAGATTTCAAAAATTTTAATACTTCAGCTTCAACACAACTTCATATGGCAAATATGTCATCACTGTATATAAATCAAACCAGCTTCTGAAGACCTATGGATCCCTTGAAAGCCTCATGAAAAGGTTGGGATCTGAAGAAGTCATCCTGGTTCCCATGGCTGTTTGCATGTAGTTACCACTAAGTAAAAAGTTGATTAAGGTGACCAGAATGAACATCATAGATTTGGAATCAGATGGGCACTGATTTTAACATACTGTTCAGCAGTGGACAGATCAAGTACATGATGGTATTGATATGGACAGAGGTGACATCAGTGGTGGCAAGGAGTGTGATGGGAGAGGAATGGGTACAGATTTTAGACAATCAAGGAAGTGGTTGGTGTCTTTAATATGGGAGGAAAATCTTTGTACTATAGGTCACTGATGCTGATCAACTAAGATAAGTACACATTTAGTTGGTTCTTTACATTGAGCAATTATGGGATGGCCAGGGTGATTGGGTTTGTGGATCTTCGGAAGAAGGTTGTGGCGTCAGTAGCTCGTATCGACCACGAAACCGAATATCTGTGAACTCTTAAGTGCTCTGTCGAGCCTTAATGTTAACTTTACTTTAGTCAGTTCTTTGTTATACTTCATTCTGTACAGATGGAGTGTCAAGTGTAAATACATACGAGCTATGACATATATGGGAATTAAGTTTTCTATATCCTGATTACCGATCCCGTTTCCATAGTGGTGACCTCGCAGTTCATTCGTGTTTCGCATCTTCCACACTGGTACTTATGCAACAGGTCATATGCACTACGCAATGACCACGTCAAACAATGCCTTGTTTGAAGATGTGGGAGCACAACTCTGATCACCGAGTTTTGTCATTTGTTCGCCAATGGCGTATTCATCATTTACGCAGGGTCAAAGAATGATGTATTTAAATTTCGGTCTGTTAATAGTATAGTAATAGCTCCTGCTAAAACTGGAAGTGAAAGAAGGAGGAGACGGGCTGTAATAGTTACAGATCAAACAAATAAAGGTGTTTGATCTAAAGTTATACTTTCTGATCATATATTAATTGCTGTTGTAATGAAGTTTACTGCACCAAGAATAGATGATACACCTGCTAAGTGGAGTGAAAAAATAGCTAGATCTACAGATGCACTCCCGTGTGCGATAGCTCCTGCTAGAGGAGGGTAAACTGTTTATCCTGTACCAGCACCGTTATCTACTATAGAAGATGTGAGAAGAAGGGTTAATGAGGGTGGTAGTAATCAAAAACTTATGTTATTTATTCGTGGGAATGCTATATCTGGTGCACCAATTATTAATGGTACAAGTCAATTACCATATCCACCAATTATAATAGGTATTACTATAAAGAAAATTATTACAAATGCGTGGGCTGTAATAATAACATTATAAATCTGGTCATCTCCAATTAGAGATCCTGGTTGACCAAGTTCAGCATGAATAAGTATTCTTATTGATGTTCCCACTATTCCTGCCCATGCTCCAAATAGGAAGTATAAAGTACCAATGTCCTTATGGTTTGTTGAGAATAATCATTTTTGCGGTAAGATGGCTGAATTTTAGGTAGTAGACTGTAAATCTATTTATGAGATGTTTTCTCTCTTACCATATTTTGGTCTTATATTCAATTATGATTCTAGACTGCATTTCTAGAGGTGTAAAATTTTACTAAGGCCTAAAAGATTATTCTTTTAGTTATAACTTTGAAGGTTATTAGTTTAATTAACTTAAGTCCTTAGTATAATGAAATTAAGGTTGATGTTGAAATCAATCCTATTGTCGAAATTATCACTGTTATAGGAAGGATAATTCTTGATTTTTGAGACTTTATCTTTATAGATCATGAATTTTCTGTGTACGACATAATTAAGGCTGACATAATCTAATACGTATGTAATAATAAAGTGTAATTGTAGTTAATACAACTGTAATGGTTATAATAGTTGTTATGTTGTTTTCTATTAATGATTGTATTACAATTCATTTTGGTAGGAATCCAAGAAATGGCGGTAAACCACCTAGAGATAGGAGAGATAGAAATATTATGAATTTAATTTCAGTTTTTATATTTCTGGCTGAATAAATTTGGTTTATGAAAAATAGATTTATTTGCTTAAATAATAAAACCATGATTAATCTTAGTAGTGAGTAAATAATAAAATATAGTTCTCAGATGTTTTCTCTGACTGTTAGTGATCTAATTATTCACTCTAAATGTCTAATTGAAGAGTATGCTAGAAGTTGGCGTAGAGATGTTTGATTTAAACCTCCTATAGCTCCAATAATGATTCTTAAAATGACAATTGCTCAAATGAAAGTTCTTAGTTGAATACAGTAGGATAATATCATTAATGGGGCCTTTTTTTGTCATGTTATTAATGTTTGACAATTATTTCATCTCGAACCCCTATTACTTCTGGAAATCAGAAATGGAAAGGTGCAGCTCCAATCTTTAATAATAATCTAGATCTGATTATTATTGATGGAATAAATTCTGTTTCTCATCCTATTGACTACTATATTTGAATCAACAAAATTGAAAATAATAGTATTGTCGATGCTATTGCTTGGACAATAAAATATTTAACTGATGACTCATTTATTATTATATTTTTATTTCTTGTTAGGAGTGGAATAAATGAAAGTATGTTGATCTCAAGTCCTATTCAAACTCCAAATCAGGAATTTGATGAAATGGAATTTGGGTTTAAAGTTTAATTATTTTTGATTATCTTTAGATTTATCTGGTGGGGTTATTGTTAGATTTATTTGTTTTGTCAGGTTGATTTAAAGTCTTTAATTGCATTTTCTTCTGTTGCTCATATAAGAATGGTTATTGGTGGATTGATAACTATAAATTGGTGAGGTTGTATGGGTTCTCTTTCTTTAATGGTTGGTCATGGTATATGTTCTTCTGGATTATTTTGTTTATCTAATATTATTTATGAACATTTATGTAGACGAAGATTATTAATTAACACGGGTATAATTAATTTGATACCAAGAATGGCTTTATGGTGATTTCTTTTAAGATCATCAAATATAGCCGATCCTCCCTCATTAAATCTTGTGGGTGAACTTAGATTATTAAATAGAATTATGTCTTGATCTTCTTTTAGATTTTTTGCTTTAATTTTTTTGTCTTCTTTTTTTTAGAGCTGTTTATACTTTATATATATATATTCTTATTCTCAGCATGGTAATTATTATTCTGGTGTTTATACTTTTTCTCTTGGTTATTTTCGTGAATAACATCTTTTACTTTTACATTGATTGCCTTTAAATATTCTTTGTTTCGGTTGCTTAAGTATTTTGATTAATAATATTGTTTTGTGGGATCAATGATATGAAGTTTTTCATCTTAGGCCGTGAATTTATTTTCTATTTGTTCCTCAAGTTTTTTTTCTTTATTCTTTTCTAGAACTGTAATTTTTATTTTAGGTATTTATTATTTAATAATTGATTATAGAGTTTTTGTTGAGTGAGAGCTTTTTAATTTAAATGGTTCTATGGTTGTTATGACTTTAATTTTGGATTGAATGTCTCTTATTTTTATGTCTTTTGTTATATATATTTCTTCTTTGGTTATTTATTATAGAGAGGATTATATATCAGGTGAAAAGAATATAAATCGTTTTATTATTATTGTTTTAATATTTATTCTTTCTATAGGGTTTTTAATTATTAGTCCTAATTTGATTAGAATTTTATTAGGATGAGATGGTTTGGGTTTAGTTTCTTATTGTTTAGTTATTTACTACCAAAATGTAAAATCTTATAGTGCTGGTATGTTAACTGCTCTTTCTAATCGTATTGGTGATGTTGCTATTTTAATTTCTATTGCCTGAATATTAAATTTTGGTGGTTGAAATTATATTTATTATTATGATTTTATTTCTAATTCTTTTGAAATAAAGCTTATTACTATATTAATTGTTTTGGCATCTATAACTAAAAGAGCTCAGATTCCCTTTTCTTCTTGACTTCCTGCTGCTATGGCTGCCCCTACTCCTGTTTCTGCGTTAGTTCATTCTTCTACTCTTGTTACTGCTGGAGTTTATTTATTAATTCGTTTCAGACCAATATTAGATACTTATAATTGTGATTGATTTTTACTTTTAATTGGTTGTATAACTATATTTATGGCTGGATTGGGGCCTAATTTTGAATTTGATTTGAAGAAGATTATTGCTCTTTCTACTTTAAGACAACTTGGTTTAATAATAAGAATTTTGGCTATAGGTTATCCGAAACTTGCATTTTTTCATCTATTAGCTCATGCTTTATTTAAGGCATTATTATTTATGTGTGTAGGTTCAATAATTCATAATTTAAAGGATTCTCAGGATATTCGTTTTATAGGCTCAATTGTTAATTTTATACCTTTAACTTCAGTTTGTTTTAACGTTTCCATTTTGTCTTTGTGTGGTATACCTTTTTTAGCGGGGTTTTATTCAAAGGATTTGATTCTTGAAATAGTTTGTTTAAGATGGGGTAATTGTTTAATTTTTTTCTTTATTTTTTTTTCTACTGGTTAACTGCTTCTTATTCTTTTCGTTTATTTTATTATTCAATGTCTGGTGACAATAATTTTTATTCTAGATTTTCTTTTGATGATAAGGGTTATTATATTTCGTTTGGTATAATTGGTTTATTGTTTGTTGCTGTTTTTGGTGGAAGTCTTTTGTCTTGGTTAATTTTTCCTACTCCTCATGTGATTGCTTTACCTTATTATTTAAAGTTTTTAACTATTGCAGTAGTTGTTTTAGGTGCTTATTTAGGTTATCTTATTTCTAATTTTGATTTTTCTCATAATTTATTTTCTTTAAGTATACTTTCTTTTGTTAGAATTGCTGGTTCTATATGGTTTATACCTTTTCTTTCAACTAAGTTTGTTAGATATATTCCTTTAAAATTAGGTTATTATTCATCTAAATCATTTGATTATGGTTGAGGTTGAATTATTTGGTGGTCAAGGTTTATATAGACAATTTATGTATTTAATTGGATATATTCAGGGTTGATATTATTCTAATTTCAAGATTTATCTTTTAACTTTTATTTTTTTAATATTTATTTTAGTGGTATTATTTTTCATTTACTTAAGTAGCTTATAATTGGAGCATGACACTGAAGATGTTAAGGAAGTATTTTTACTTTTAGGTATTTCTAAATATAGATATATTATTTTTACAGTGAAAATGTAATGTTTTATTTAAACTATATAAATTTTAGAAATGTTAACGGAGTTTAACCGCTAATATAAAAAGTTTGCAGCTTTCATATTGGCTTTACATTTCCTTAATTGGAACTTTATAGTTCAATTATATTATTAACAGTAATACACCTCTTTTTGGCTTCAATTAATAAGAATAAGGGTACTTTATTTACCGATCATCCAGGTCGAGACTGACTGCAATATTTCGCTTCTTATTCTATTTAAGATTGATTGATTATATCAATACTTTTTGAATGCAACCCAAATGTTATAGTTAACTACAACCCTTTATTCTGCTCATTGTAAGGCTCCTTGATTACATTCATGATATAGTCCGCCTAATAGGACTAGAATAAAAAATATTGTTGATACTGTTCAGATTATAATGTGTGAGGTTTTGATAATAATTACAATTGGAAGAATTAGTGCAATTTCTACATCAAAAATTAAAAAAATTACTGCGATTAAGAAGAATCGTAGGGAGAATGGTATTCGTGCTGATCTTTTTGGATCAAACCCACAGTAAAATGGGGATGTTTTTTCTCGATCGTTGATTAATTTCTTTGATAATGTTGTTGCAAGGATTATAACAATTATTGGAATAATAAATCTAATAAAAACTCTTGTAGATAGAATTAGGATTGTTTTTCTTGATTTATATCAAGCTTTCTGATTGGAAGTCAAATGTACTATTTATACTAGAAAAACAATTATCTACCTCATCAATAAATAGAGATGTATAAGAATAATCACACTACGTCTACAAAGTGTCAGTATCATGCTGCTGCTTCAAATGCAAAGTCGTGTCTTGGTGAAAATTGATTTATTGAGTGTCGAAGTAGACATGTTGATAGGAAGATTGTTCCAATAATTACGTGTAGACCATGGAATCCTGTTGCAACAAAGAATGTTGATCCATAAACTGCGTCTGCAATAGTGAAAGGTGCTTCTCAATATTCGTATGCTTGAAGTATTGTGAAATATAGTCCTAATAATACTGTCAAGAGTTATCCTTGTAATGCTTGAGTATGATTAGATTCAATTAATCTATGGTGTGCTCATGTTACTGTTACACCTGAGGCTAAAAGAATAGCTGTATTAAGTAATGGAATTTGTATAGGATTAAAAGGTTGAATTCCTATTGGAGGTCATAGTATTTCTAGTTCAATTGTTGGTGCTAGTCTTCTTCTAAAGAATGCTCAGAAAAATGAAATGAAGAATAATACTTCTGATGCAATAAATAAAATTATTCCTCATCGAAATCCAATTGATACAAATCCTGTATGTAGCCCTTGATATGTTCCTTCTCGTACTACATCTCATCATCATTGAATTATAGTTAGTAGGGTAATTCCAAATCCAATTATAAATAAGTTAATGTTAAATAGGTGAAATCATTTTGCTAATCCTGATACTAGGACTATTGCTCCAATTGCTCCTGTTAATGGTCAAGGTCTATAGTCTACTAAGTGGAATGGGTGATTTGAGTGAGTTGTTAACATAGGTTTAGTATACTTCTCTAGAATATAAAGTTCTTAGAATTGAGAAAACCTAAGCTTGAATTATTGCCACTGCTGATTCTAGAATTAATAGAAGTTTTTGTCCAATAATTAGTAGTGAGATTAAGTTTATTTCTATAGATGGTCCTGTATTTCCTAGTAAGGTTAATAGTAAATGTCCTGCAATTATATTTGCTGCTAGTCGTACTGCCAGTGTACCTGGTCGAATAATGTTTCTAATTGTTTCAATTAATACTATAAATGATATTAATGCAGGTGGTGTTCCTTGTGGAACAAGGTGTGTAAATATACGATTAGTATGGTTAATTCATCCAAATAACATGAAACTTAATCATATAGGTAGAGCGATTCCAAATGTTAATGCTAAATGTCTTGTTCTAGTAAAGATGTAAGGGAATAATCCTATAAAATTATTGAATAGTATTATAATAAAAATTGAGATAAAGATGAATGTTGTTCCATTAAATGATTTTGGTCCTAGTAGTGTTTTGAATTCATTGTGCAAGGCTAGGTTTAGTTTATTTCAGATAATATTAATTCGTGATGGTGTAAATCAGAGCATTGATGGGATTAGTAATAGTCCTAAAAATGTTCTAGTTCAATTTAATGATAAATTTAAGATGTTAGTTGATGGGTCAAATGTTGAGAATAAGTTTGTTATCATTTTAAATTTAAGTTTTTATCTCAATTGTTCTATTTTCTGCTCTTTTAATAAGGTTAGGCTTAAATGAGAAAAAGTTTATTTGATTGAACAGGATTAAGGTGGCTGAAAATATAATGAATAGGGAGAATCATATGAGAGGGGATATTTGAGGGATTTGGGTATAATTTCCCCATCAGAAGTAGTCGTTAAATTACTATTTTTTGGTTTAAGAGACCATTACTTACTTTCAGTCATCTGATGTATTTCAAGGTGTACTAATTGTTTAGTTATTTTAGATTGACACTCTAATGTTATATATTTAAACTAACTCCTTAGATTATTTTAGATAATCACTTGATAAATAAGTTTACTGAAGTTCTTTCAATTACAATTGGTATGAATCTGTGGTTTGCTCCACAGATTTCTAAGCATTTTCTGAAGAATAATCCAGGTCGGTTTATTGTAAATGTTCCTTGATTTAGTCGACCTGGTGTTGCATCAATTTTAACTCCTAATGCAGGAACTGCTCATGAGTGTAGAACATCTGTTGCTCTTGTTAGTACTCGTACTTCTGTATTTGTTGGTAGAATTGTTCGGTTATCTACATCTAGAAGTCGAAATCCATCATTTTCTAGGTCTTGTTCTGGTGTTATATAAGTGTCAAATTCTACGTCTATAAAGTCTGAATATTCATATCTTCAGTCCCATTGTCGTCCAATGGTTTTGATTGTGATTATTGCATCTACTGAATCATCAAGTAAGTATAATAGTCATAATGATGGAAGGGCAATAAAAATTAGGGTAATTGCTGGTAATGCTGCTCAGATTGTTTCAATTAAGTGTCCATGAAGGATATTTCGGTTTGTATAGGCAATAAATAATATATAACTTAGGGCATAACCTACAATTACTGTAATTAATAATAATACGACCATAGTATGAACATGAAAGAATGATAGTGGCTCCATTAATGGCGAAGCTCCATTTTGAAGGGATAAATTTGATCATGTTGCCATTATGGATATTATCTAATAAAAGGTCAAACCTTTATTTGTAGAGCTTAAATCTACTGCACTAATCTGCCATATTAGAATCTAGAAATTAATGGTAATTCTGAGTAACTGTGTTCTGCAGGTGGATTATTTTGTAGCCATTCTGTTGATCTTCTTATATTAGCTCTAAATATAATTGCTCGGTTTGTAACCATTCTTTCAAATATAATTACAATGAATATAATAATTCCTACAATAGAAATTGTAGACCCAATTCTTGATACTACATTTCATGATGTATATGCATCTGGGTAGTCTGAATATCGTCGTGGTATTCCTGCTAATCCTAAGAAGTGTTGAGGGAAGAATGTTAAGTTTACTCCCATGAATATAATTGTAAATTGAATTTTTAATCATGTATTGTTTATAGTTAATCCTGTGAATAGTGGGTATCATTGAATATCACCTCCTATAGTTGCAAATACTGCTACTATAGATAACACATAATGGAAGTGGGCTACTACATAATATGTATCATGTAGTACAATATCAAGTGATGAATTTGCTAATACTAATCCTGTTAATCCACCAATTGTGAATAGGAAAATAAATCCTAGAGCTCATAATAATGGTGGATTAAACTTGAATTTAGTTCGAGAATATATATATATATATATATATATATATATATATATATATATATATATATATATATATATATATATATAACAGAGGGAAACATTCCACGTGGAAAAAATATATCTAAAAAGAAAGATGATGAGACTTGCCAAACAAAAGCGCTGGCAGGTCGATAGACACACAAACAAACACAAATATACACACAAAATTCAAGCTTTCGCAACAACTGTTGCCTCATCAGGAAAGAGGGGGGATTCCCTCTCCTTCCCTCTTTCCTGATGAGGCAACAGTTGTTGCGAAAGCTTGAATTTTGTGTGTATATTTGTGTTTGTTTGTGTGTCTATCGACCTGCCAGCACTTTTGTTTGGTAAGTCTCATCATCTTTCTATATATATATATATATATATATATATATATATATATATATATATATATATATATATATATCACCCAATCGTGAGAACATGACAAACTAAGCAAACTTGAAAGTTTATTGAAATCTTTGCTCCTCTCAAATTTCCATAAAAGACTTTGCTTATTAATTATTTGGACTGGGCATTGTTTAATGTGGACAGTAGATGGAAGAAGGAATGGTGGAGGGGGGTGGGGGTGGGGGGAGATTAAAAGATGTTCCTCATATTTATTCCTCACAATAATATTTATTTATTTATTTTGTTTATTTATTTTGTTTATTTATTTACATTTTCTCTGTGTGGAGCCATCGTAATGATGGCTTTTGCAAACATCAGACTTAATACTATGGTTATATTTATACTTAAAAATACACTATATTCTGTAGCTGTTGCTTCTTATATCTATTTTTCACATTTATCACATTACAACTGATATGCTAATGCCTCATGTTACAATCAATCTGCCAGCGGTTTCATTTGGTAAGTCACACCATCTTTGTTTTCAGATATATTTTTCCCACGTGGAATGTTTCCATTATCTTCATATATATATAAATACTACATTAATTTACTCATTATGTACAACATAACATGCTTTCAATTTAATACTGTTGCAAATGGCACTCATTCATTTAATGAATGGCACTCATTCATTTAATGTTGTCAGTAAGACATTTATTACATTGGAAAACTGGAAAACCACAGTAAAACAAGACATTTAAAAAGAATAATACTACTACAGAAAAGAGCAATAAGACTTATACATGGGATGGGACATAGAGATTCATGTCGTGAAGTGTTTGTGCAGCACGAATATCTGACAATATATTCTCTGTACATCTTCAGAATAGTTGTATTTTTTATAAGTCAACCAACAGAAGCTATCAAGGGCAGTGATGGACATGATCACAACACTAGAACAAAGTGTAACTATTTCCATAACAGAACAACGTTAAAAATGACTGATAGAAGTCCATATATCGGTGGTTTGATTTGGTATAACAAGCTACCAAACAAAAATGTTTATATTCTTTCAATGAATTTTAAGATATATTACATTGATCACACCTATTATACAAAAATAAGTCCAATCACATCAGAGGTGAGCTTACGACTAACACACTCTGTGGAAATAACAATATTCCAAAGCATTTACAATTTTTCTTAAAACTGAATTCCTACTAGTTTTTGTTACAGTATTAATTTCGGTTATTATTATTTCATATATGAATCCAGAAATAAAAACAGTAAACAGTACAGGATTGTGTAATTTATAACAGAAATTTTAAGTGTACAAATAATTTGTAATTTCAAATGTTTCCAAAAAAAATAATTTTACCTGTACATTCAGAGCTTGTACTTACTTATTATAACAACAAAACTAAAATATTTTATAAAATAATTCCTATTAACAAATTTTAGCTTGAAATATAACATACTGTGTCTACAACTATATGATAGTTTTCAGAAAATCAACTGAGATAATACTGACCTATCCAAAATTTGAAAAATAAAAGTGGTGCAAACGACTACTGTAGAGGAAAAGTAATGCTAGAGGGGGATGTTCTGCTACAACATCCCCCTCATGTAATATGGAAACAATATATTTACAATATTTTGTGTCCCACTCTAAGGTTTGCCAAATAGTGTACAAAATGATGCCAAAAGGTAGAACACAGATAGTCAAAGTAAGAGTCCAAAATTACAAGAAAATTTTAGGTAGTATTATCATCACTTCCCTCTGAACATAAGTATAGGTTAGCTTACAAAAACTGCAAAATGTATAGAAGAAAATACATAGCATCTGACAAATTACTGATTACAACACTAAACTACAGAAATAAATGCAGAGGCAATGTAAAACACTAGAATTACAAATTGCAAGTTTACATCTATAAAGTCTCACCTTCAAAATCATCAAAAGAGAAGAAAAATTCAGAGCCTATGTGTACAACAAGTGAGCCAACTTGAAAAACTCACAACTACTGGTACTGACCAGAAGAATATACTTACTCACAAGGAGGAGTATAAGGATATATTGACTCATGAAAAGAGAAAATAATGAAAAAATATTAGGGCCTATGCTTACAATGTGGGGACCAATCCATGAATCCAAACTACACCTGGCATACACCAGCAGAAATATTTTGACACAACAAAATCAATAATTTCATGAGCATATATCAATAACTTCAATTATATGTAAAGAATAATTAGAGGAAGCATCTAGCCTCAATAAATAGTTGCATACTTTCCTTGAGAACACACACACAGTCTCGATAACTATTGGTACCCAAAACAGAGTTAGGCATGAGCTTGCACACAACTCCATTTTTAATGAGATCCAATAATGCAGTGCTCAGGATAAATACAGGTAATCAGAGAAATTAATAAATCAGAAAGATGACATAATTGAGTAGCATGAGGACCAAAATCAGTGTGTGAAATCATCTTGTTATACAGTCCATTCACAATTTATGTTCAAGATTCAAGATTCAAGATTCTTTATTAGCCATTGATCATGCAAGATGAAATAGATAAAAAATTCATCAAAATGTGTGACTACTAACCTAACAGCACCTAATTTTATCAGATTCTGTTAATTATTCAGAACATAGTTCATAGAAAATACTCCTGAACTTTTTAAGTTTTAAATTTCTGTGTTGAACATAATATATCATCAGTCATAGAACATCAACATTCCACAGCATTACACCCAAGTCAAACAAGATTTAAAGTTACATTATGTATTGGGAAGTTAATCCCTCTGCTTGAAAAAAAACATGTATTTTTGTGGAATAACACTGTCCATAGCACTGACTTCTTTTTTTAAGCAAATAGTTCCTTGAAATTTACATAAATACAAGAATTTTGGATATAGGGTAATTTCTTAGCTAACAATATACAAACTTCAGTCACAAGACTGATGTAGCTGACAGATGTTTGAGTACATTACCCAGCATCTATGATCTCTTGAAAGTAGACTGGACCAACAAGGGTGTGACCATACAGGATTGTGGGAGTGGATCCACCCACATCTTTCAGTTTCCTCCCTAGATTTCTCATCTCACTGTAAAGGATGAGCCAGCATTAGGGGATTTTACTTTATTATATGAGCAGTTTCTTCATTTTCCCATTGCGGCCATGCCACGGCCACGATTTAGCAACAGCTAGGCAGCATTGAGGAAGGGCACCTTGGCCACATGCCTCCCTCACGTGCTGATGAGGTAATGCCACCCCAGGCATCACTTAGCAGGAGACGCTCTGGAAAATTCATGCCACCAGAATGGTTTTCTCAATCCCGACCAATCAGGGCCACGTGGTGTGTCGAATATACTCGGCCGCCTGTCACAGGGCCCGCTCTCGTCTTCTCGCTCTCCTGGATGTGTGACCTGTAGCAGTGAACATCTCCCACTTCTCCCGGTGCTGTGGCACTGGAGACTCAGTTTTTCACAGCCGGCATGCTGCTCAGACTGGCCTGATTGGTAGACGCCACCTTTCGTTAGCTTCGTCAACTATGTTTCACCAACCTCTACGCTCTAGCTCACCCTCATCTCCCTAGGCCTATGTGACCCCTTTTCAACATGCTTTCAACAATAAATGGCCTTTATCTAAAAATTATCCTATTCATTCCATAACACCCACCACCTGCCCTTATGCCCATCATTTACAACACCCTCCAGTGGATAGGCAGCTTCCTGTCTAGCTTTCACATCAAATCCTGAAACATTGTTTTATGTACTAAGTATGCACATCACATGGCATATGTTTTGCATATCTATATTTAAAAAAATAAGTATTCAGTGTTTATGTCAGAATGGATTAAAAAGTGTTTACACATATGGTACATTAATAAACAGAGCTAAATACAATGAAGAAATGAACTAGTAAGGTAATATACATGTATATACTAAAATTATCTCAAAGTAACATTAACTTGCAATTAGCAGATTCCTAATTATGTACATAAGTAAGACAAGTTGAACTGCACTGCCACAGCATCCGACAGATTCCTACAAAATGAGGTATGAATCATAGTCCACAATGCACTGACATAAAAATTCAGTGTTTAAGATACACATGTGTTTGGCTTGCACATATGAAATTTCAAGACACTATTCCTAGTATTTATGGCAAACATGAATAAAATAAGTTTTCACTCAAATTACCAGAACACCCATGAATTTACCCAAAAGAGTTCCTGCAGAGCACACAAGAATAACAACAACATTTAACACTAATAGCATTCTAAATTAAGAAATCTATTACTAGATATTTAATGGCATTATCACATTTCCAAATTTTAAAAGTATCTACCCATTCAATCACATGGCATATATGTATCAAAATCTACTGCACACATCTATTACATAACAGAATTATATAGCTGAATGAATCTGCAAATGTAATGTGGTGTAGACTTAAACTCAGTAAATAGACAAGACAGAACTTTTAAAAATCACATCATCTTACATACTACATTCCTGAGAAAGGAGAAAGAAAAAAAATTAGACACTTATAGATCATGTCTACAGGCTTTCACTTCAGTGATACTGCATAATCCAAACAACGTCTTAGGTTTAGGACACACAAGTCTGCATGCATTAGGATGCAGATTTTCAAGCATTTCAAATGATAATACATAAATACTAAAGAATTTCATTATCTCAGATGTCAACACTTTAGATTTCTCTTTGACTTTCACCAACACAAGATGTCCTACTTCAAGCTTAGAAAATCTGCCTTCACCATCATATCTCTGCTTTCTCCTATCCCCCTGCTTTTATCATCTCCCTGACACATTCTTTTCTCTCTTGCAGTGATAGAATGTTCACACAGTATTGAAAACACCACCATACAAAGATGCAGTATATTTTTTAGAATTAATTTCAAGTGGCAACTGGTGAAATCCAAAGGTCAAGTCTAAGTTACTCATGAATTTTACATAATCAAATTTGTGTAACACCTCGTCCGTGTTCTCAGAATGGTCATTTTCTCTGGTGAGAAACTTATTAAGATGTCTAGAGTCCAAAACAATTCTCACTTCACCATTTCTCCTACTTTCCACAACCAAAGGACTATTGAGGACTATTGTAAGTGAGGAGGATTACTGGGTTGGTTGCACCAATAATCAAACCCATTTAGCAATAGTTCATTTATTAACCTTAACACATACAAGGATCACAAAGAACTGAACTGAACATGGCATAACAGCGAAAGATAATGCTTAGAGTCCAAAGATGAATGCTTATCGATGTTGGTGTTCATTTCATTGGCACAACATAAGTATTCCTACTTCTCTCAACCACTCCCCACAGTTCCATTTTCTGAATTTCTTTCTCCACGTCTTTCCTTTTTGAAAATGGTGTACTATACCACTCACTTGACCTCTTAGCTACAAATAATCCTGAGTTAATAATGAGCATCAAAACAGATACAGGGATTAGTGAACACAGGGCTCTTGCAGCGAGACTGAATATTGTAACCCCCAAATCCTCCAAAAATAAATGAAAAATATACCTATTCAAAAAACAGATAAAAATTCACTTGACACCTTCCTGAGAGACAATCCCCAATCCTTCCAAATTAATGATACAACTGTAGACCAGATGTGGCCTGAATTCAGAGAAATAGTATCAGCAACAATTGAGAGATACCAAATAAATTAACAAATGATGGAGCTGATCCTCCTTGGTACACAAAATGGGTCAGAACACTGTTGCAGAAACAACAAAACAAACATGTCAAATTCAAACAGATGCAAAATCCCCAAGATTGGTGGTCTCTTACAGAAGCTCAAAATTTAGTGTGGACTTCAATGAGAGATGCTTATAACAGTTTCCACAATGAAACTTTGCCTCAAAACCTGGCAGAGAATCCAAAGAGATTCTGGTCTTATGTGAAGTATGGTAGTGGTACAAAACAATCAATGCCTTCTCTGCTCGATAGCAATGGAGATACTATCAAAGACAGTGCTGCCAAAGCAGAGTTAGTAAACACAGCCTTCCGAAATGCCTTCACAAAAGAAGGTGAAGTAAATATCCCAGAATTCAAATCAAGAACAGTTGCCAACATGAGTAATGTAGAAGTAAATATACTAAAAGTAGTGAAGCAGCTTAAATCACTTAACAAAAGCAAGTCTTCTGGTCCAGACTGTATACCAATTAGGTTCCTTTCAGAGTATGCTGATGCAATAGCTCCATTCTCAACAATCATATACAATCATTCACTCGACGAAAGATCTGTGCCCAAAGACTGGAAAGTTGCACAGGTCACACCAATATTCAAGAAGGGTAGTAGGAGTAATCCACTTAAGTACAGGCCCATATAATTAACTTTGATATGCAGCAGGATTCAAGAACATACATTATGTTCAAACATTATGAATTACCTCAAAGAAAACAGTGTATTAACATGCAGTCAATACGGGTTTAGAAAACATCATTCTTGTGAAACACAACTAGCTCTTTATTTGCATGAAGTGTTGACTGCTATTGACAAGGGATTTCAGAACAATTCCATATTTCTGGAGTTCCAGAAGGCTTTTGACACTGTACCACACAAGTGGCTCTTAGTGAAATTGTGTGATTATGGAATATTATCTCAGATATGTGACTGGACTTTCCTGTCAGAGAGATCACTGTTTGTTGTAATTGACAGAAAGTCATTGAGTAAAACAGAAGTGATTCCCGGTCTTCCCCAAGGTAGTGTAAGCCCTTTGCTGTTCCTTATCTACACTCCTGGAAATGGAAAAAAGAACACATTGACACCGGTGTGTCAGACCCACCATACTTGCTCCGGACACTGCGAGAGGGCTGTACAAGCAATGATCACATGCACGGCACAGCGGACACACCAGGAACCGCGGTGTTGGCCGTCAAATGGCGCTAGCTGCGCAGCATTTGTGCACCGCCGCCGTCAGTGTCAGCCAGTTTGCCACGGCATACGGAGCTCCATCGCAGTCTTTAACACTGGTAGCATGCCGCGACAGCGTGGACGTGAACCGTATGTGCAGTTGACGGACTTTGAGCGAGGGCGTATAGTGGGCATGCGGGAGGCCGGGTGGACGTACCGCTGAATTGCTCAACACGTGGGGCGTGAGGTCTCCACAGTACATCGATGTTGTTGCCAGTGGTCGCGGGAAGGTGCACGTGCCCGTCAACCTGGGACCGGACCGCAGCGACGCACGGATGCACGCCAAGACCGTAGGATCCTACGCAGTGCCGTAGGGGACCGCACCGCCACTTCCCAGCAAATTAGGGACACTGTTGCTCCTGGGGTATCGGCGAGGACCATTCACAACCGTCTCCATGAAGCTGGGCTATGGTCCCGCACACCGTTAGGCCGTCTTCCGCTCACGCCCCAACATCGTGCAGCCCGCCTCCAGTGGTGTCGCGACAGGCGTGAATGGAGGGACGAATGGAGACGTGTCGTCTTCAGCGATGAGAGTCGCTTCTGCCTTGGTGCCAATGATGGTCGTATGCGTGTTTGGCGCCGTGCGGGTGAGCGCCACAATCAGGACTGCATACGAGCGAGGCACACAGGGCCAACACCCGGCATCATGGTGTGGGGTGCGATCTCCTACACTGGCCGTACACCACTGGTGATCGTCGAGGGGACACTGAATAGTGCACGGTACATCCCAACTGTCATCGAACCCATCGTTCTACCATTCCTAGACCAGCAAGGGAACTTGCTGTTCCAACAGGACAATGCACGTCCACATGTATCCCGTGCCACCCAACGTGCTCTAGAAGGTGTAAGTCAACTACCCTGGCCAGCAAGATCTCTGGATCTGTCCCCCATTGAGCATGTTTGGGACTGGATGAAGCGTCGTCTCACGCGGTCTGCATGTCCAGCACGAACGCTGGTCCAACTGAGGCGCCAGGTGGAAATGGCATGGCAAGCCGTTCCACAGGACTACATCCAGCATCTCTACGATCGTCTCCATGGGAGAATAGCAGCCTGCATTGCTGCGAAAGGTGGATATACACTGTACTAGTGCCGACATTGTGCATGCTCTGTTGCCTGTGTCTATGTGCCTGTGGTTCTGTCAGTGTGATCATGTGATGTATCTGACCCCAGGAATGTGTCAATAAAGTTTCCCCTTCCTGGGACAATGAATTCACGGTGTTCTTATTTCATTTTCCAGGAGTGTATATAAACGATTTAGGAGACAATCTGAACAGCCATCTTAGGTTGTTTGTAGATGACGCTGTCGTTTATCAACTAATAAAGTCACCAGAAGATCAAAACAAATTGGAAAATGATTTAGAAAAGATGTCTGAATGGTTCAAAAATTGGCTGTTGATCCTAAATAACGAAAAGTGTGAGGTCATGCACATGAGTGCTAAAAGGAATCCGTTAAACTTTGGTTAATGATAAATCAGTCAAATATAAAGGCCATAAATTCGACTAAATACTTAGGAATTATAATTATGAACAACTTAATTGGAAGGAGCACTTAGAAAATTTACAGGGAAGGCTAACCAAAGACTGTGTTTTATTGGCAGTACACTTAGAAAATGCAACTGATCTACTAAGGAGACAGCCTACATTATGCTTGCTGTCCTCTTTCAGAATATTGCTGTGCAGTGTGGGATCCTTACCAGATAGGCCTGTTGGAGTACATCAAAAAAGTTCAAAGAAGGGCAGCACGTTTTGTATTATCACGAAATATGGGAGAGAGTGTCACTGAAATGATAAAGGATTTGGGCTGGACGTCATTAAAGGGAAGGCGTTTTTTGTTGTGATGGAATCTTTTCATGAAATTCCAATTGCCAACTTTCTCCTCTGATTGTGAAAATATTTTGTTGGCACTGTCCTACATAGAGAGAAATGATCATCACGATAAAACAAGGAAAATCAGAGCTCGTACGGAAAGATATAGGTGTTCATTCCTTCCGCATGCTATACAAGATTGGAATAACAGAGAATTGTGAAGGTGGTGTAATGAACCCTCTGCCAGGCACTTGAATGTGATTTGCAGAGCATCCATGTAGGTGTAGATGAAGATGTAGATGTAACTAGTAAATAAAAACTAAATTAAGAGCAGCTATCTGATTCATGAAGCTGAAAATCTAAAATCAGGTCGTTGTGGTTGGTTTGGACTAAATAAATTTGAAGATTGTTGTTGCAGAATTTTTTACATAAAAATGTTTTCCACTGACTTTCTCAAATTTTAGTATATCATACAGTATTTTGATTTTCCATGGTGCTGAGTCGCAGATAGGCACAACAAAAACACTGTCACAAATAAAGCTTTTGGCCTGTAAGGCCTTCACCAAAAATAGACAAAGCACACACACACACACACACACACACACACACACACACACACACACACACACACACACACACACAAAACTGCAACTCTCACACACAACTGCAGTCTCAGGCAACTGCAGCCACACTGCGAGCAGCAGCACCAGTGCATAATGGGAGCAGCAATTTGGTGGGGATAAGGAGGAGGCTGGGGCAGGGAGGGATAGTAGGGTGGGGATGACGAACAGTGCAGTGCTGCTGGGGATCATGGAGGGACGAGGTGGAGAGAGGGTAGGGCAGCTATGTGCAGTTGGAAAGTTAGATAGAGGGCAGGGAGAGATGGTGATGAGGAGGGAGGGGGGTTGCAGGAAAGGAGAGAAGTAAAGAGATTGGGTGCAAAGGTGGAATGAGGGCTTTGTAGTGCTGGAATGGAAACAGGGAGGCTGGATGGGTGAGGACAAAGGTTCACAAAGTTTGAGGCCAGGAGGGTTACGGGAACATAGGATATATTGCAAAGTTCCCACCTTCAAAATTCAGAAAAGCTGGGGTTAGTGGGAAGGATCCATATGGCACAGGTTGTCAAGCATTCATTGAAATGAAGGACGTCATGTTTGACAGCGTGCTCATCAACAGGGTAGTCCACTTGTTTCTTGGCCACAGTTTGTCGGTGGCCTTTCATGCAGACAGACTGCTTGTTGGTTGTCATGCCCACATAGAATGCAGAACAATGGTTGCAACTTAGCTTGTAGATCAGATGACTGGTTACACAGTTAGCAGCCCTGTCTTTGATTGGACGGGTGCTGTTTGTGACCGGACTGGAGTAGGTGATGGTGGGAGGATGTATGGGACAGGTCTCGTATCTAGGTCTGCTACAGGGGAATGAGCCATGAGATAAGGGGTTGGGAGCAGGGGATGTGTAAGGATGGTGGAATAGCACTGTGGGAGGGGTGGGAAGGATAGTGGATGGGACATTTCTCATTTCAGGGCACAATGAGAGGTAGTCAAAACCCAGTCGGAGAATGTAGATCAAACCCTCCAGATGTGAGCTGCAGAAATATAAAACAACAATGAGGTTGGTGAGAAAAAGTTCATAATATGTGCAAGAACATGACCCATATTCTGATCTAGCAGTACAGTCCCACAGTGGGACATTTGTCTACAAGGTAATTAGAAATCGAATAATCAGTTGGCTGTGTTTTGATGCAGTTGTGCTGTTCAATGCTTTGAGTATTTCATTACTATGGGGTTACACAAGTGTGTGGCATCAGAGTGATTTAATGGAAGTTTATATTATTATTCTTTAATGATACAGTGATTTAGCCTGTTTAATATAAGCTTATTTTATCATTGTGTAATTAAACTAAGATTAAACTATGATTCTACTCATACATGTTTCCTTTGTTGACACAAAAATAGCTGTTCTTTACATGTGTACGAAATATGTCACAAGCCCGGTTGTGTTGTAAAAAATGGTGTGGTCACTTAGGGTTAATTGCCAGTTTCACTATGTTATTTTGAAAAATTTAATGTACTTATTTCTTTCAAAAGATAAAAACCGTTTACAAAAAATTAATATTACACTTTAGTTACTAAGCCACTTGTATAAAAAATGGCTTCCACTCAAAACATTATTTGATGTTTTTGTGATTTTTGTGGGGGTGGGGTTGTGACAAATTAAAACTTCACACCCAAATCTGTAGAATGATACAGAACCTACATATTAATGTGAGCTATAAAAATTATCAATAGAACTGGAACACTAGTGAGTGAAACTTAGCTTGTGAAATGTATTGCTGTATACTTCCCACACCTAGAAATTTAATTCCTGTACATCACCAAAAGCAGAAGCTGGTGTTATATTGTGAATTCTTATGTATTGTATCAATAAAAGTGTTACACATAACCAGTAAATTTCTACTGTTTGTAGAACTGCTCAAAATTAGACAGCTATGTACCTTGTAATTTTATGTTTTGGCCATGGTCGAAGTGACTTGGAGCGATCATTAGGAAAAGCTATTAGAGAGTCTTCAAGTCTACCATTGGTGTATTCAGTAGTTAGTATTACTTTCTGTTTATAGCAACGTTTTGAATGCTTTAAAGGCACCAATAACTCCATGTTAGTATTTCCTTCATCTGAACTGTTTGTGTAGCTGTCATATAATTCTTCACATTCATTTTGAAGTGATTTTTGTAGCAGGGTCTCAACTACAATATTTGCTTCTTCTTGGGGAAATCTTGATGTTCCTGGGGGAACGTTTTGCCACAGTACAGGTGTTACTAGAGCTGCTCGTGGCTTTTCGATTCCAGAAGAGAATGTAATCCTTTCATTTACAACTCCTATTTCATTTGTTATAATTGGTGTAATCCCTGAAATAAAAAAAATGCAAAAACATGTTACCAACATACTGAAAACAATACTTATAACTGCAAGTAATTTTGAAATCATGTCAAAATTATTATATAATTGCTACAGTTTAAAGGAGATAGACTGCATAAGGGAATCAACTGTGGGAACTCTGGTACAGATGGCTGTAGAATATCGAATACACAAACTGTACATCGAGTAACACAATTTTTACTGAAGATAATTACATGAGACATATGCACATGAACACAGCACAGTGCTGCTTACTAGAGAGAGAGAGAGAGAGAGAGAGAGAGAGAGAGAGAGAGAGAGAGAGAGAGAGTCCAAAAAGTAATTCAAAGTAATTCTTGCTGGTCAGTAATGATGTTGTGGTAGATATCTGCCACACATCCATAAACAATAACAACAGTTATTTCACTATAAACAATAACCATAATTATTTCACAGATGGGAACCAAATATCAGTAGCCAAAGCCTTAAGTTGTTCATTATGTTCACTGGTAACATTTCTCTTGCCTGATGAAGCTACATCTGTAGAAAAACATGCCTCATGCTCTGTCACCAACTGATCAAAAAGTGTAATAACACTTTGTTTCCTAAACCACGAAAACAAGTTATCAGGCACCTACTGTCAATAAAGAGGAAGAAAGGCAATGTGAGGCAAAGATAGAACTGAAGCTGCATGTGGGATCACTTGAGCAAAATTCAGTATCAAGGATGCTTATAAAATCTGAACTGGATCCATCACTCAACTGCCTAACTCACACCCAGATATAACTGGAAACATCAGCTCACTAATACATAAAGGGTGTTTCAAAAAGAATATACATATTACAGAATATTATGTTGTGGAAACTATTGATAGCTATGCCACAGCTTGGTTATTTGAGGAACAAATGCATTATCTAGTTTTATTCAATCTTGCTAGAGGTCAGTTGTCTTCAGTTTGCTTGGTCACTGTCATGTTGCAAAATGACTACTCCACAACAGAAGTCATTTTGTGTTCTCAAGTTTGTGAGGTGTAGTTCTATGATTATAATTTGATTTGATTTGATTGATTTGATTTATTTCGTGTTCCATAGGTCCAACTGTGTTGGATACACAAGGACGTGGAGTGAGTCAGTTTTTTACAAATACAATCTGATAATCTTATAGCATATACAGAAATTTGAGTACATAATTATATATAAATGATATGGTTATAATAGAGGGAAACATTCCACGTAGGAAAAATATATCTAAAAACAAAGATGATGTGACTTACCAAATGAAAGTGCTGGCAGGTCGACAGACACACAAACAAACACAAACATACACACAAAATTCAAGCTTTCGCAACAAACTGTTGCCTCATCAGGAAAGAGGGAAGGAGAGGGAAAGACGAAAGGATGTGGGTTTTAAGGGAGAGGGTAAGGAGTCATTCCAATCCCGGGAGCGGAAAGACTTACCTTAGGGGAAAAAAGGACGGGTATACACTCGCACACACACACATATCCATCCACACATATACAGACACAAGCAGACATTTGTAAAGGCAAAGAGTTTGGGCAGAGATGTCAGTCGAGGCGGAAGTACAGAGGCAAAGATGTTGTTAATGGCTTCTTTTTTCTCCACCTAATGGTTTTTCTCCAGGCGGCTGGCACGCAGCTGGGAGCTTATAGTGCATTACGTCAAATAAAAGATTCAAACTACTGAAGGCACTAACTACTGATAGGCATAGTTAGCAAAAGAAAGATTTTGATATAGAACAAACAATGTATTTACCTTAATAGTGTTCAAAAGTCATAATGTATATATCAGTCCATGATATCCAATACTACCTCTGCCAACTGTATCAAACAACTGTGCAGTAGACACTACCAAATACTTTGTGTGCTCCAATTTGCTTTGTGTTAAGGATTTATTTTTCTTATTTTGAAATGAGTGAAGAGACTATCTTGGTGCATAAAATGATTCGAATGCATGTCTCATCACAACAAAAAGAATCAGAGATACCGATGACCGTTATGCCAGTTCTGGTTTTGTGGAAGCACAGTACGCGGACACAGGATGGTACTGCTTCGAGAGGGGGGTGGGGCTTCATCTACATCTACATCTACATTTATACTCCGCAAGCCACCCAACGGTGTGTGGCGGAGGGCACTTTACGTGCCACTGTCATTACCTCCCTTTCCTGTTCCAGTCGCGTATGGTTCGCGGGAAGAACGACTGTCTGAAAGCCTCCGTGCGCGCTCTAATCTCTCTAATTTTACATTCGTGATCTCCTCGGGAGGTATAAGTAGGGGGAAGCAATATATTTGGTACTTCATCCAGAAACGCACTCTCTCGAAACCTGGACAGCAAGCTACACCGCGATGCAGAGCGCCTCCCTTGCAGAGTCTGCCACTTGAGTTTATTAAACATCTCCGTAATGCTATCATGGTTACCAAATAACCCTGTGATGAAACGCGCCGCTCTTCTTTGGCTCTTCTCTATCTCCTCTGTCAACCCGATCTGGTACGGATCCCACACTGATGAGCAATACTCAAGTATAGGTCGAACGAGTGTTTTGTAAGCCACCTCCTTTGTTGATGGACTACATTTTCTAAGCACTCTCCCAATGAATCTCAACCTGGTACCCGCCTTACCAACAATTAATTTTATATGATCATTCCACTTCAAATCGTTCAGCACGCATACTCCCAGATATTTTACAGAAGTAACTGCTACCAGTGTTTGTTCCGCTATCATATAATCATACAATAAAGGATCCTTCTTTCTATGTATTCGCAATACATTACATTTGTCTATGTTAAGGGACAGTTGCCACTCCCTGCACCAAGTGCCTATCCGCTGCAGATCTTCCTGCATTTCGCTACAATTTTCTAATGCTGCAACTTCTCTGTATACTACAGCATCATTCGCGAAAAGCCGCATGGAACTTCCGACACTATCTACTAGGTCATTTATATATATTGTGAAAAGCAATGGTCCCATAACACTCCCCTGTGGCACGCCAGAGGTTACTTTAACGTCTGTAGACGTCTCTCCATTGATAACAACATGCTGTGTTCTGTTCGCTAAAAACTCTTCAATCCAGCCACACAGCTGGTCTGATATTCCGTAGGCTCCTACTTTGTTTATCAGGCGACAGTGCGGAACTGTATCGAATGCCTTCCGGAAGTCAAGAAAAATAGCATCTACCTGGGAGCCTGTATCTAATATTTTCTGGGTCTCATGAACAAATAACGCGAGTTGGGTCTCACACGATCGCTGTTTCCGGAATCCATGTTGATTCCTACATAGTAGATTCTGGGTTTCCAAAAACGACATGATACTCGAGCAAAAAACATGTTCTAAAATTCTACAACAGATCGACGTCAGAGATATAGGTCTATAGTTTTGCGCATCTGCTCGACGACCCTTCTTGAAGACTGGGACTACCTGTGCTCTTTTCCAATCATTTGGAACCCTCCGTTCCTCTAGAGACTTGCGGTACACGGCTGTTAGAAGAGGGGCAAGTTCTTTCGTGTACTCTGTGTAGAATCGAATTGGTATCCCATCAGGTCCAGTGGACTTTCCTCTGTTGAGTGATTCCAGTTGCTTTTCTATTCCTTGGACACTTATTTCGATGTCAGCCATTTTTTCGTTTGTGCGAGGATTTAGAGAAGGAACTGCAGTGCGGTCTTCCTCTGTGAAACAGCTTTGGAAAAAGGTGTTTAGTATTTCAGCTTTACGCGTGTCATCCTCTGTTTCAATGCCATCATCATCCCGGAGTGTCTGGATATGCTGTTTCGAGCCACTTACTGATTTAACGTAAGACCAGAACTTCCTAGGATTTTCTATCAAGTCGGTACATAGAATTTTACTTTCGAATTCACTGAACGCTTCTCGCATAGCCCTCCTTACGCTAACTTTGACATCACTTAGCTTCTGTTTGTCTGAGAGGTTTTGGCTGCGTTTAAACTTGGAGTGAAAATCTCTTTGCTTTCGCAGTAGTTTCCTAACTTCGTTGTTGTACCACGGTGGGTTTTTCCCATCCCTCACAGTTTTACTTGGCACGTGCCTGTCTAAAATGCATTTTACGATTGCCTTGAACTTTTTCCATAAACACTCAACATTGTCAGTGTCTGAACAGAAACTTTCGTTTTGATCTGTTAGGTAGTCTGAAATCTGCCTTCTATTACTCTTGCTGAACAGATAAACCTTCCTCCCTTTTTTTATATTCCTATTAACTTCCATATTCAGGGATGCTGCAACGGCCTTATGATCACTGATTCCCTGTTCTGCACATACAGAGTCGAAAAGTTCGGGTCTGTTTGTTATCAGTAGGTCCAAGATGTTATCTCCACGAGTCAGTTCTCTGTTTAATTGCTCGAGGTAATTTTCGGATAGTGCACTCAGTATAATGTCACTCGATGCTCTGTCCCTACCACCTGTCCTAAACATCTGAGTGTCCCAGTCTATATCTGGTAAATTGAAATCTTCACCTAAGACTATAACATGCTGAGGAAACTTATGTGAAATGTATTCCAAATTTTCTCTCAGTTGTTCTGCCACTAACGCTGCTGAGTCGGGAGGTCAGTAAAAGGAGCCAATTATTAACCTAGCTCGGTTGTTAAGTGTAACCTCCACCCATAATAATTCACACGAACTATCCACTTCTACTTCACTACAGGATCTTGAATCTTGATGCCACTCAAGCATATTGGGCTCTCAAAATGGCTTTTGCAAGTGATATCCTGTTAAGCCCTCCTGATCCCAGTGCATTCATTGTCTTAATAGCGTACAAAAGTCAGACAGCAGTGGGTGCAGTGTTGCAGTAAGTGACTTTGTCAATGTAGCACACTTTGACATATTTTTTGAAGAGCCTTTCAAAGCAAAAGAGAAACTGCAGTGCCTTTTGATTGGGAGCTACTGTCCATTTATGTGGTGCTTAAGCATTTTTGGCTATGGTTGGAGGCCAGTTGTTTAAAATTTCTGTGGATCACAAACCACTGGTTTCTATTTTCAGATGCATGACTGAGCTCAGATCTTCCCAGCAAGTGTGCCAAGCTGGTTTTATCACACGGTTTTCTACTGATATAAAGCACACTGCAGGGCAGCTGAATAAAGCAGCCAACTGTTTATGTCACAAATGTGCAGTTATCTCTGCTGTTGATTGGGCAGCAGTGGCTACCAAGCAGGAGGTTGAGTCCCTTCTTTCACATTGCCACATAGAACCTGCTTCAACTGGATTGCATCTGCAATGCATGCCACTATAGGGCTCTGTGCTATAGCTCTGGTGCAGCACAGTAGATAACAGGATCCATCGGTCCATCCCAGCAATGTGGTGTCAAGATGTTTTCAAATGTATTCCACAGTTTATTGCTCCCAGAGAGCATCTGCAATGTTGTGTCAGAGAAAGTTGTGTGGCAGGGAGTGCAGAGAGATTGTCGTTCGTGGGCTCAGAGCTCCATTCAGTGTCAACAGTATAAAGTCTCGCAACACATATCTTCCCTTGTGGAGGCTTTCCCCTTGATTATTTTCATGTTAATACTGTCATGATTCACTACTCCTGTCTGAGAGCTTTCATTTTTATGGTTTCAATGGTGGACAGATTTACTAGATATTGTGAAGCAGTTCCCGTCCCTGACATTTTGGCTATTTCAGTCGTATGTATTATTGTTTCAGTGTCAATTTCCTAATTTGGTATCCCTCAGGTGACAACATCAGACACAAATGGGCAGTTTGATTTTGAACATTTGCATTTGTGCAGTCGTAAACATGTCAGGACTACAAGCTAGCACCACACACTCAAAGCTGCTTTATCCTGCTATGCAGAGTCACGGATGAGCACATTTCGGCTAGTGCTGTCTGGGTTGAGAACTGTTGTTATGAAAGACGTAGGATCTTCCCTTACACAGCTGATGTATGGTGAAGCTTCAAAAATACTGGACAAGTTCTTTTCAACCTCCTCCCAGTTTATTGGCTGGGGAGTATACCAATTTTTTGCAAACATTCCAAATGCAGACACAGTCTCCAACCTGTGCAGTACAATACCTGGCCCTTCTTTTATCACAAATATCTCTTTACATGATCACACTTACTCCTCAGTATGCTGGCCCCTTTCAAGTAATTGACAGGAATGACAAAACATTTATTATCAATGGGACTGGAAGACAGATCATCTTAATCCCACTTATACTGACAACGACCAACCTATCTCACCACGTGAGCCAAGATGAGGATCTGTACATGAAAACTGGGGTCATTAGGATTTACGCTTACAGGCACCTCCTCCCTTACAGTCACATGTTTTACAGAGGTGATCTGGCAGAGTAGTGATGTGCAGGTTTCAATGAGCTTGCAGTGCACCAGCTTGTTTGCAATTGATGAAGATGGTGAACTTCCATGACAATGACCAACATAAAGGTAACATTTGGCAGATGTGGCAGAGCTACAGCTCTCCAAAATGGGAGGGGGTTGATATGGTGGACATATTGAGAATAGATAAGATCAAGGAAAGTTGTAAAGGTACAAAAAATCCTTGACTTGAGAATGTGCAAGTGATCATTTTCTTTTATACTTTTTTGATGATAATAGTCTATGCCCTCTCTTGTTGTTTTAATCTGTTCTAGGTTTCATGATGCTGTGAGGTGTGGAAATATATAATGAAGTGTTTGTATTAACAAGCTTATGCACTGAAGGCTGTGATATTGTTATCCCCTTGTTAACTGTCATTCAGTTTTGACAAACAAAATATATTTATATAAATTTAAACTTAAGGGATTTAGTAATAAAATGTAAATAAGAACTTAATACACTGTAAAACATAAAATATACCTAATGCTGTAATCTGGACTATAAATGCAATAAACTGTAGAATACTCTATGTAATTTTCATTTTAGAACCAAAATTTTAATTCCTATATGTAATCATACATCATTATCAATTGAAATATATCAAACACCTGAATAAATAAATAAATTTCCCAGTTGTCTACTTAATTGTGAAAAGCAAAGAAAAAGGTACATAACTTTGTGCTACAATCTTACTTAAATGTGTAATGATGATGATGACGAGGTCCCATACTCCGAGGAGCGTAGGGAACGATGCTGGAGCCCCGCACCGCTGACTAGGCAAGGTCCTAGTGGAGGTGGTTTGCCATTGCCTTCCACCAACCATAATGGGGATGAATGATGATGATGAAGATGACACGAGAACACCCAGTCATCTCGAGGAAGGGAAAATCCCTAACCCCACCGGTAATTGGACCCGGGACCCCGTGCACGGGAAGGGAGAACGCTACTGCAAGACCAAGAGCTGCAGACTAAATGTGTAATATGCTTCGTAAATTATCTGAGGCAATGTATAGATTACTGACTTCAAATGCTTACTGTTGGCCATTATGAACAATGTGTCCAACTCTTATATTAACCAAGAGACATGGAAAACTCACAGAAAATACTTTGGTGAGTGCAACATTAAATATGTCAAAACCATCAATAAATGAACAATAGCCAAGTAATGGACATTCAATGTGTCTGATGTATCTCTTCTGTGTTCATGTTCTCTGGAGTGTTTCTTAAGTTTGGTTCTCTGTCTTTCTATATGAAAATAAAGTATTTGATATTAAAAGCATGTCCAAGCATACATTGCTGACACCAAAGTGGTGGCCCCTGAGTGTGAGTGAGTTTGTTTATATTCTCAATGGTGTGCTTCTATGCTTTTGTGCTGTGGCTAATCTGTTGCACACTGCAAAGACAGAGCAGCATAGTTTCCCATTATCCAGCTCTACTCCTCAACTTACTGCTGCTGCAGTTCTCAACTGTATTTCTGATGCTGGCAATGGCTCAAGATTGCGTAACATAAATATTCTGACTTTATGGAAAACAAGGCCCAAATTGTGGTTGGCTCAGGTGTAGGCCTCTTTCCAACTTTATAGCATTGTGTCCTCAACACTGACGGATAAGCTGTAGTTATATCCCAGCAGGAACTGAATTTCATTGAACAGTTGGACGATATTTTATCGCAACATTCTTTTGCTGTTCCTGAAGATACTGTTTTACATCATTTCTTGGTACTACTGGAATTGAACCTGAGTGTAATTATGGGCAGTGGCTTCAGGGCTAGTAGTTCTCTGTAACAAGAGCTGCATTTGCTTCAGGCTTTGGTGGGAGTGGAACTTTTATCGGAGCAATCACAGACACTTATTTTGACTGTGATGATTGCCACAAGGTGTGCATTCAGTACTATCTGGTTTTAGCACAGAAGCATGACAGAACCACCTACAAAAAGAATTTTCAATGAAATGACTAGTCTTAATGCTAAGATGGACAATAGCTGCAGGAAGACAGTAAGAAAGCAGTACAAACATTCTCCTTGCCAAAATGAATAGTGTTGGTATCACAGATGTTTTGCATAAAGTGCAAGACATTGTACAATGCCTTGCAATTTCCCAAACACCACCAACTGGTGCATATAGGTGTGCAAGCCCACATAAAAGTTATACAATACCTACCTTGTTTCAAACATGCTATGCTTTCAGTGGTGAGTGATTCAGCAAAACTTTTCACCACTTACAAGACATCAGGATTATATTTTGGTTGATTCAGGATCTGAGATGAGTATGATTATAAGGAATGTTGATGACATGTCTCATTTGTATGGTTTTCCGATATTAATGGCAGTGAGTAACGCCCACATTCAGACATTTGGGAGGAAGACACTGACATCAGATATGGAAAAAGATTTTTCTCCAACAAGGTCTTCCTGGGTGACAGACATTTTGAGGCCTATACTAGGTGCCATTTTTTGTCTTATTTCTCCTTAGCACCAACTTCTTAAAAGTCAACTGATAACTATTACACATGCAGCATAGCTCATGACTGAGTCATAGCATGTTATGTGCAATATCTCCATCACTGTATACACAAAGATGTCTGTAATTTCTATGCCTTCCGTGAAATGGAATAATGTCACCTTTAGACTTTCTACACTCTGTGCAATGCACTAGCATGTGTCATAAAGAAGTGTTTGGCATCTGTTTCCCATGACTCAATACAGCTAGTTGCATTAGCTGTGGAATGTGAGGTTTTGGAACGAAAGGTTGAGCAAACTGAGATTTTGTACCACCTTGGAGAAATGCAATGGAGTTCTCAGACAATGTATTGTTGCTACAGAGAGGGTGCTTCAAAATGTATGGAGAGAGATGCGTTGCCAGTAGATAACTGCTACGCCTCAGCCAGCAGACCTCTCTCTTCCTCCTCCTCCCTCTTCCAAGGCCACGCAGTGAAGGGACAATGTGAACACTCTATGACTCATCGCATTTGCATCACACCTGATCAGTCTGTTGCAAGTTAGCCAAGAAGGTTGCCCCAGACAAGTTGAAATGTGCTAAAACCATGTTTGATTATGTTAGTGGATAGGACAATTTCACACTCACACAGTGCATAGGTTGCACCATTGGAAATGGTTAAGCAAAGAATGGATCCTGGCATTAATGTGGGGATTATAGGGGGCTGAATGCAAACACAACCCCTGAGAGTTATCCTGTTCTGAATGTCTTAGACTTTACATGTAACCTGAATGGTGCGACTGTTTTCATTGTGTTAGACTGTGCCAAAGCACTTGCACAAGAACCCATGACTGAGATGGACAAGCACAAGACTTCTATTACAGCTCCATTCTGCTTATTTTAGCACAGCATGGTGCCGTTTGGATTTTGAAATGCTGCCCACATATGGCAGCAGTTCATGGATGAGTGCTGTACTGTGTGGTTTTCTCAAGGAATATGGAAGTGCATGTCTCCCATTTTCAAGAGGTAAAACAATGGTTAGGTTACTATGGGCATGTGGTTGACAAAGACAAATGCATGTTCAGTGAAGGCAAGGTGCACGTTTTAGGGTATGCAGTTTCCCAAAGTTGCACATTTCCTAACCTCTAAGATATTTTTAATATGCCTCTGCTTTTTGTGAACAACGACCTTTGTAGATAGGTAGTCATGATAAATTATTACGGCTGACATTTACACCATCTGGCTAAGACTAATGGTCCAATCAATGATGCGTTGAATGGAAAAAAACACACTGGAAAGCTGGAGGTCCCCTGCAACACTGATGCTAAAGAAGTTTTGAGGCTATTAAGACTGTTTTGGAGTCAGTTACACTTTTAGCATACCCTCTTCCTGGACCTCTAGTGGCATTATTTGTGGACATGAGTCAGTCAGCAATAGGATTTGTATAGCAGCAATGGGTGATGGCAATGTGGCATCCATTACCATTTTTTTCCAAGAATGTCTCTCCACTAAAGACGAGATGGAGTGCTTTTGAAAGGGAATTGCCAGATATTTACCAGTGTCTGGGCAGGAGTTTAAGATTTTTACAGATCATAAACTTTAACTTTGATTTTTCAAAGAACGTCTGAGCTAAATTCACCCCTCCAATACAGTATATATTGCTCAACTTTCCAGTGATCTAAACTATGTTGCTGGCTTGTAAAATGGTGCTGCTTGTCCATTGTGACAATTGAACTGGGAGGCAGTGACCACAGAACAGGAATCAGTTCTACTCTTCTGAAGTGTCACACAGACCCTGCTTCTACTGTGTTTTGACAACATCAGGTGCGGCTTCATGGATCTCCAATTTTTGTCTGGTGTGACATGGCAAATAGTGAGATGCAACTGTTCATCCCCATCTGTCAATGACAATGATGCTCAATGCCCTCCATGAAATAGTGCATTCTGGAATCAAGCATTCACCAAACTAGTTTCAGGTAAAGTTGTGTAACTGGGACACAAACAGGATTGTTAATGTTGGGTCAATTATTGTTTGCAATGCCGAAAGTGCAAAATCAGTTGCCATACATCATCCACCATGGATGAGTTTCCCTCTCTATCCCATAGATTTGCACTTATGCATGTAGACAGAGGGGTCATTTCTTCTGCTGATAGTTTCTTCTTTGTCATGACCGCTATCAACAGATTTACACAGTGGCCAGAAGCAGTTCCAGTTCAAGACATTTCTGTGATTTCAGTTGCTCAGAAAGTCACATCTGCTTAGTTTTCAAGATTTGGTAATCCCAAAGTCATATCATCTGACAGAGGCAAACAATTTGACAGCCAGCTGTTTGACATTATTATGGCTCTCAAGATGTAAGCATGTGCATACTACTAAGCTATTATCCATGCAGTAATTCTTGGTAGAATGTGTGCACCATACAATGAATATTGCTTTTTCATGTCAGGCTGGGTTGTGAATAGCTGCTTCACCTTTTGTTTTCTTGGGATTAAGGACAATGGTGAAGGAGGACCTCAATTGTCACAGGGCTCAATTTGTTTGTGGACAAGGATTAAAAGTACCTATATAGTTTTTCTCATCTGATTCTGCTCTATGTGTTGGGGTAGAATATTGTAGACAGCTTTCATAAAACTTTCAAGCCGAAATGTGATTGCCCAAACTGAACCCTCAGGTACGGCATGGCATTTGACCATTTTTCTATTCAAAAGAACTGTTAACTAGTAATTTTCTTTGGGTAAGGGATGATACTGTCAAACTACCTCTCTGGTCACTATCAGAAATGATAGGACATTTGTTGTTGGCAGAAATGGAAAGAGGAACACTGTTTCAGTAGACTGAAACCGGCATTCACCGATGATGGTGTTCCCCCACCACGGACACATCAGACTGTGTTGTCCCTGAATAGCCTTTACTAGATCTCCTTCCCCTTCTTCCATTCTCCCTGCAACACAAATGCGCTCTGGTAAACATGTGAAGTCATTTTTTCATTGGCTAGTGATGCCACTGTATTCTCTTTCAATGGGAATTGAGTTTTATTCTAGTTAGCTTCCTGAAAAATGGGGGGGGGGGGGGGGGGGGCTGGGGAGGCTGATGTGGCAAGTGCAGCTTGTGATATATCTCTGGTGTGTGTTCATATTCTTTGTAGCCTGTTCTAGGGCATTTTGCTTAAGTTGTGGTTCTCTGTCTTAATGTATGAAAATAAAGTGTTTTATATTAAAAGTGTGTCCAAACATATATCACCAACCCAAAAATGTCGGTGGTGAACTTTTTTGCACTAATTAGAACAAATAGACTTTTGCTGTCAAGAAGTATTTAAGAAAACATAATGAGAGGGTTTGAAAAAGCTGGTGATTGTAAACTGTCAAAACTGTCAACTTGTGTACTGTCACCTCCCAGATGAAACAACTGTGCAATGATAATGTAAATAACAGTTAATAATTCTATATTTTTCAGTGATATATTTGTTTTATTAGGGTTACTGTTATGACAGTGCCACGACATTCAAAAGTGCCGCTACGTTAGTACGCGAACACGGCGATAGAGGCGCTCCGCAGCTCGGCCGAGCGCGGGAGCGCCACCTGGCTATGAACGGTGCCGGCCGCATGTCACGGCACGGCAGTCGAATGACGGACACGGAGTTAGTAGTATGTAACCCTCTAGTGTTTCTACTTTTGCAGATCCATGCAATTTATTAGTGATCAAAGGTTATAACATTTTGGCAACGAGGTCGGATATTTTTTTTCCTGCGTTGTGGACTTGGGTGTTCGTGTCGGGGCAGACATGGAACAGCTTATGCAGGCACTCATTGAGCAACAAACACAGCTGACGGCTGCTATTCAGGCGTTGTCGACGTCGCTTACTCATCGTCTGTCTTCCTCTTCACCGCCTCCGTTCCCTCCTTACGACAAGGCTGCTGAAGACTGGGAGGATTATGAGAAGCGTTTGCAGCAACACTTCTTGGCTTTCGGCGTTGTCGACGCTCCTGTGTGTAAGTCATTATTTCTATCTTGGATTTCCCCATGGATCTATCAGCTGCTATCTCAGTTGGCCCCTCTGCGGGAACCTGCCTCTCTCTCCTTCCAAGAAATGTGTGACTTATTGTCTAACTATTACCGAAAAAACACCCACGTTGTTGCCGCCCGCGTGGCGTTCTACCGGTGTCGTAAACAGCCCCATCAATCTTACCGGGCTTGGGCGGTGGAACTACACGGTCTGAGTAGGAAATGTCAGTTTGTCACGGACACTCATCATGAGTCTTATGCTGATTCAATGGTTCGGGACACTATTCTACGGCTTGCTCCTGATAAAGAAGTTCGGCAACGTGCCTTACAACTGCCAAACCCGTCGTTGTCGGAAGTTCTCAGCATCGCTCAATCTTTTGAAGTGTCTCATGCTGCTGGTGCGCAAATAGACGCGTGGTGTGATGTAGGTGCTGTACAGACCACTTTCAACATGGACGATTTGCCTGTTTCACAGGGGAACGACGATGTGGCGGCGGTTCACTCACGTCAACAACGTCGCGTTGGGCCGCCCCGCTCGCAGCGAAAACAGCAACCACGGAAGCAGGTTCGTTCCGCACTTCCTTCTTGTCCACGTTGTTTCGTACAGCATGACAGGGCCGCGTGTCCAAAATGTTGGGCCACATGTAATTCATGTAGGAATAAAGGCCACATTGCTTCTGTGTGTCAGTCCCCTAAAGTGCCTGTCGACGAGGACGAGGCATCGGACATGGACGTTAACTGTGTGCTTTCTCAAACAAATAAGTTGTTTGTTACTGTTCGTGTTCTGGATAAAGACATTCGCATGCAAGTGGACACTGGCTCTGCGGTAACTCTCATTAATTCTCGCACGTATTTGGAGTTGGGCTCCCCTCCCTTGTCTCCGGTTACGCGAAATCTGAGAACTTATAATAAGCAGAAAATTCCTATCGTTGGCCAGTTTCATGCTTCCACTGCCTACAAGTCTGTTGTTAGGCCCCTCACGTTTTATGTGGTGGATCATGCGGGAACGGAAAACTTGTTCGGTTATGATGCTTTCCAGTTGTTCGGGTTCTCCATTGATGATGATGTGCACCTCATATCTGAGGATATTCCGTATCAACAACTGGATGGATTGTGTTCTGAATTCTCGTCCGTGTTCTCTGCTGGTCTGGGTCGGGCCAAGGATTTTGAAGCCCACATTACTCTTAAACCTACAGCTCGCCCTAAGTTTTTCCGGGCACGCCCTATTCCGATGGCGTTGCGCGCGCCTGTCAAAGCTGAGATCGACAGGTTAACAGCTTCAGGGATTCTCCTTCCTGTTACCTCCAGCGAATGGACATCGCCCATCGTGGTGGTTTCTAAACCAAATGGGAGTCTGCGATTGTGCGGTGATTTTAAAGCCACTGTCAACGCTCAGAGCCTCATTGACACTTATCCTCTTCCCCGTCCTGAGGAGTTATTTACCAAGCTCGCTGGGGGCCAGTTCTTTTCCAAACTTGACTTATCGGAGGCGTACCATCAGTTGCCATTGGATGCGGCTTCCAAGGAATTTCTCGTCATCAACACTCCTTGTGGGTTGTATCAGTACCAGCGGTTAACATTTGGCGTCGCTAGCGCGCCAGCCATTTTTCAGCGGTTTTTGGAACAGCTCACGGCTTCCGTTCCCGGCTGCATCAACTACCTGGATGACATTGTTGTCACGGGGGCCTCCACTGAGGAGCACCTTTGCAATTTGCGTTCACTGTTTCGGGTCCTGCATTCAGCTGGGTTGAAGTGCAATCTGGCAAGTCACAATTTTTCCAACCCTCCATTGTGTATCTTGGTTTCCACTTGTCCCGTGAGGGTATACGTCCTCTACGACAGCACGTTGCGGCCATTACCGCTCTACCCCGGCCGTCTACGGTCAAAGAACTTCAGGCGTTTCTCGGCAAGGTTGCTTATTATCACAAATTCATTCCATCTGCGGCGGCAGTGGCTCATCCTCTGCATCAGCTGTTACGCAAAAACATTCCTTTCTGTTGGTCCGACGAGTGTGAACAGGCTTTAGTCCGCCTGAAGGCTCATTTGCAGTCGGCGCCTTGTCTTGCCACATTCCGTCCGGGTCAGCACTTGGTTCTGGCGACTTATGCGTCACAGTATGGCCTAGGGGCTGTTCTCGCCCATCGGTATGAGGATGGGTCGGAACGACCCATTGCCTACGCTTCCAAGACCCTCAACGATGCCCAACGGCGTTACTCTCAAATCAAAAAGGAGGTGCTCGCTATCATTTATGCTCTCAAAAAGTTCAGCGTTTTTTTTTTGTATGGTTCTAAGTTTCACCTCATCACCGACCACAAGCTGCTGGTCTCTCTGTTCAGCCCCTCAGCGTCGCTTCCGGATAAGGCAGCTCACCGCCTGCAACGTTGGGCCTTATACTTGTCTCGTTTTCACTATGAGATTCACTATCGCCCCACAGCCCAGCACGCCAACGCTGACGCGTTGTCGCGTTTGCCGATGGGCCCCGACCCGGTTTTCGATCGAGATGAACTACTCTGTTTCCACATTGATGAGGAAGAACGTCGTGCGGTCGAGGGTTTTCCACTTACAGGTTCGCAGGTCGCGTCGGCTACTGCGCGGGACCCGGTCCTGCGTCAGGTGATCGGTTTTGTTCAAAGGGGTTGGCCGGACAGGACCAAGGGCCGGGCATCAGATCCCCTTCGCAACTACCATGCCTTGCGCCTTCGTTTGTCTGTTCGTGAGGGTGTTGTTCTTCTGGCCACGGATGGAGCATCTCCACGGGTCGTGGTGCCAGCCTCTCTTCGTAAAGCTGTTCTCAAACTATTGCATGAAGGCCATTGGGGGATTTCTCGGACTAAGTCCCTGGCCCGCAGGCACGTTTATTGGCCCGGTATTGATTCGGACATCGCCCACATGGTCGCTGCGTGTGATCAGTGTGTTCAACAACTGGCTGCGCCTCGTACTATGCCCTCTCTGTGGCTTGATCCCGCGCAGCCGTGGGAACGGGTGCACGCTGACTTTGCCGGCCCCTTCCTCGGCACTTATTGGCTCCTGTTGATTGACGCCTTCTCGAAGTTTCCGTTTGTTGTTCGCTGTCCGTCGCCCACCACTGCGGCGACGACGCTGGCTTTGTCCAAAATATTTGCGATAGAAGGTCTTCCATCCACGATTGTCACGGACAATGGCCCTCAGTTCTCTTCGCAGGCCTTCCGTGATTTTTGTACTGGACAAGGGATTCATCATGTTACAGCACCGCCCTTCCATCCGCAATCGAATGGGGAGGTCGAGCGCCTTGTCCGCACTTTCAAAAGCCAAATGAAAAAATTCCTTAGTGATTTTTCCACAGATGACGCTCTGTTGCAATTTTTGAGTTCTTATCGCTTCACGCCTCTGGGTGATCGCAGCCCTGCTGAACTCTTGCATGGCCGCCAACCGCGCACTCTACTGCACCTGTTTCACCCTGTCAGGCCTTGTACTGTGCCCCCTCGTGCGGGAAAATACCCGGTGGGCGCCGACGTGTGGGCACGGGGGTATGGATCTCGCCCTAAATGGATTCCAGGGGTGGTCCAGGCTCTTCGCGGCCGCCGGCTTTGTGAAATACGTACGGACGACGGCATGGTTGTTCGCCATTACGACCAGATGCGCCCACGAGTGGTGGCCACGACGGTGCCACCGCCCCTTCTTTCGTCTCCACCAGCCCGAGAAGCCAGTCCTGTCGCTGCTGCCGATCTTCCGGGCGTGTTGCTGCCGCCGCCGTCGCTACCGCTTCCGAGTACGCCGGAACCGGCCCCAGTCGCGACACCGCCTTCTCCGGGACCCATCTCGCTGGAGCACACGCCCAGGTCCACGACATCTATGAATGCTGCTCCGGAGTTTTCACCCATCATCTCATCCAGGAGGCACGTTCCACGCGCAAGCTTCCGTCCTGGACATTTTCGACCATACTCTCGTGTTTCTCCGCGGGATCTTCTCGGGGCCTCCCAAGAGGCCATGGATGTCTCCACACTGTCCGTGTCTCCAAGGAAGTGAGTGTTTTTTTTTTTTTTTTTTTTTTTTCAAGGGGGGAAAAGTGTTGTGACAGTGCCACGACATTCAAAAGTGCCGCTACGTTAGTACGCGAACACGGCGATAGAGGTGCTCCGCAGCTCGGCCGAGCGCGGGAGCGCCACCTGGCTATGAACGGCGTCGGCCGCATGTCACAGCACGGCAGTCGAATGACGGACACGGAGTTAGTAGTATGTAATCCTCTAGTGTTTCTACTTTTGCAGATCCACGCAATTTATTAGTGATCAAAGGTTATAACATTTACCTCACTGTCTTTGTTTGCATTGTAAAAACTCATTTCAAGCATGAGATAGTGAAGTTCACCTTTACCATAAAGTCTAAGTTGTAGTTATGAATATGAAGCTGGTATCTGTACAGATATCATTGGTGATCTTGCAGCTCTAGAATAATGAAATTATTATGAAATCTAGACCTTTAGCTGATTACAGGCACTGATAAATATCAGCGGGGACAATTGAAAAATCTGTGCCCCAACTGGGACTCAAACCCAGGGCCTCCTGCTTACATGGCAGACGCTCTATCCGATTGAGCCACCGAGGACACAGACAATAGTGCGTCTGCAGAATAGATTACATTAGATTAGATTAGATTAATGCTTGTTCCATAGATCATGAATACGACACTTCGTAATGAAGTGGAACGTGTCGGTTAATAAAAGATGTCTGTACAAGATATTACATTACACAAAATATTGCATGACACTAATGTTTAAGTGTCCCCCCCCCCCCATTAATTTATATCTAAAAATTCAGCCAATGAGTAGAAGGAGTTGTCATCTAGATATTCTTTTAACTTATTTTTAAATGTTAGTTGGCTATCTGTCAGGCTTTTGATGCTGTTTGGTAGGTGACCAAAGACTTTTGTGGCAGCACAATTTACCCCTTTCTGTGCCAAAGTCAGATTTAACCCTGAATAGTGAAGATCATCCTTTCTCCTCGCGTTATAGCTATGCACATTGCTATTACTTTTGAACTGGGCTGGATTATTAACAACAAATTTCATAAGTGAATATATATACTGTGAGGATCCCTGGATCCTTAAATAGATGTCTGCAGGATGACCGTGGGTGGGCTCCAGCAATTATTCTCATTACACGTTTTTGAGCAATGAATACTTTTCTACTCAACGATGAATTACCCCAGAATATGATGCCATACGAAAGCAGTGAATGAAAGTAGGCATAGTAAGCTAATTTACTGAGATTCTTATCACCAAAATTTGCAATAACCCTAATAGCATACGTAGCTGAACTCAGACGTTTCAGCAGACCATCAATGTGTTGCTTCCACTTTAACCTCTCATCAATGGACACACCTAAAAATTTTGAAAATTTTACCTTAGCTACAGACTTCTGTTCAAAGTCTATATTTATTACTGCAGTAGTGCCATTTACTGTACAGAACTGTATATACTGTGTTTTATCAAAATTTAAAGAGAGTCCGTTTGCTGAGAACCACTGAATAATTTTGTGAAAAACATCATTTACAATTACATCACTTAGTTCTTGGTTTTTGGATGTTATTACTATACTTGTATCATCAGCAAAAAGAACTAACTTTGCATCTTCATCAATGTGGAATGGTAAGTCATTAATGTATATCAAGAACAGTAAAGGACCTAAGACCGAACCCTGTGGGACCCCGTACTTGATAGCCCCCCAGTTTGAGGAATCAGCTGTTGTTTTAAAATTACATGAACCACTTATTTCAACTTTCTTTATTCTTCCAGTTAAGTATGAATTAAACCATTTGTGCACTGTCCCCCTCAAACCATAATGATTTAGCTTATCTAAAAGAATTCCATGATTTACACAATCAAAGGCCTTTGAGAGATCACAAAAAATACAAATGGGTGATGTCCGGTTATTCAGAGCATTTAATATTTGATCAGTGAAAGCGTATATACCATTTTCTGTTGAAAAGCCTTTCTGAAAACCGAACTGACATTTTATTAGTACTTTATTTTTACAAATATGGGAGGCTACTCTTGAATACATTACTTTCTCAAAAATTTTTGATAGAGCTGTCAGAAGAGAGATTGGGTGGTAGTTGTTCACATCCGACGTATCCCCCTTTTTATGCAATGGTTTTACAATGGCATATTTCAGTCTATCGAGGAAAACACCCTGCTCCAAAGAGCTATTACATGCGTGGCTGAGAATCCTACTTATTTGTGGGGAACAAGCTTTAAGTACCTTGCTGGAAATGCCATCAATTCCGTAAGAGCTTTTACTTTTCAGTGAGTTTATTATTTTACTGATTTCAGAGGGAGAGGTTGGTGGAATTACAGTTGTTTCAAACTACACAGGTATGGCCTCTTCTATTAGTAGCCTTGCCTCTTCTAGTGAAGATCTAGATCCTAGTTTCTCCACAACATTTAAAAAATGATTATTGAAAATATTTTCAATTTCTGATTGTTTGTTAGTACACTTGTCATTCAATTTTATGGCACTAAAGTCTTCCTGTGCTCTTGGTTGCCCTGTTTCCCTTTCAATAATATTCCAAATTGCTTTAATTTTATTATGAGAGCTACTGATCTCAGACATGATCTGGACTTTTTAATAACTTTTCTTAGTACTGCAAAATAGTTTTTATAATATTGAACAATTTCAGGGTCAGTACTCCCTCTTGCTGTTAGATACAGTTCTCTTTTACGGTTGCAAGATATTCTTATTCCTTTAGTTAGCCATGGTTTTTATATGTTTTCTTGGAATTATGTTTAACTATTTTCTTGGGAAAACAATTTTCAAATACCCTTAAAAATGTATCGTGAAATAAGTTATATTTCAAGTTTGCATCAGGTTCCTTATACACTTCATCCCAGTCTAGTTGCTGTAGGCTTTCCCTAAAGTTTGCAATATTTATATTGTTAATTGAACGCACTGCTTTGAAAATCTGATTTGATACACTGCATGGAGCTACGTCATGTACTGTAACTAGCTGTGCACCATGATCTGAAAGACCATTCTCAACAGGATAAGCATTTATGTCCTTAAACTTATCTTGGTCTATAAAAAAGTTATCTATTAATGTACTGCAGTTCTTTGTTATCCGAGTAGGAAAATCAATGATGGAGCTCAAATTGAAAGAACTGAGTAATACTACAAGGTCATTCTTCCTATTACACTCTTTCAGGGAGTCTACATTGAAATCCCCACAAATGATAATTTGCTTCCCCCTGTCTGACAGATAGGGACTTATCTCTGGCACACTCCCCGTGAGACCCACACTTTATGACTCACTGTTCACACACTACATTTGTAGTGCCCCTGCCCACTATACTTATAACTCGTGGCAGTCAATCTGTAACACAATAATCGATTGTGAGTAGTTTATACAGTGTAATTTATTATGTGAAGTATAAAGTGTTTACTCTTTACTGCTTAATGTCTTTGCATTACTGTAAGGATATGGAGTTTAGCAAAATATGTTTTGTAGAATTATAATAGTGTGCTTAAATAATGGAATGTTACTAAATATGTTTATGTATGAGAAACTGTAATATAAAAACTGGTTCATACTTAGGGATTTTGTATTGTATAATATAAAAGATATATTGATTCCCCTCCACTATGGAAGTGGTTTGGCATGCAAAGAAAAGGTGGAAGTGGCAGTCAGGCTGAGTGGGAAGGGAGAGAGCACAATAGGCAGTCTGTGGCCAGCAATTGTGGAGTCAACACTGCAGGTGCCGAGTGAGGCGTTCGGTATCCTCATCTATGATGGAACGACCTCAGATGTGGTTACTGCTAAAAAAGGGTGCTCTCACATTGGGAATGGCTCTAAAATTAATATTTATGTTGCCAAGAAGAAATGAAATAGAGCAATAATCCGCCAGGGGAGAGACCAGGTAGCCGCCACGTGCTCGCCACCGCTATTGCGCCATTGATCCAACAAATTCAGGAGGTTAGTAACTGTATATGAGTATGAACCATTGTGTTTTTGTGTGTTTAATTTTGCAATAATAATGCTAGTGTTGCAAAAACTGGTATTTGAACCATGAAATTTCCCCTTCAATCAACCAAGCAGGGTCCTTTCCTCAAAGTATTCAAGTCCGAGTATCCTATTTGTGAAACACTAATATTAATCTATTTTATTTTATGCTGAATTTATGAAAAGCTCCAATTTACTTTGAAATTTCTATGAAATATTTCAATAGGAAAGTGCCAAATGGTTAGTACTAATGAATTTAAATGTGATTGGTTAAAATAAATTGCTTCACAAGTGATGAAAGAGACAGAAAAATTTGAAACCTTTTGAATATTTGCTTTAATTTGAACTTTCCTACCAACCTAGATAAAAATATTGCTAGTGTATATTGTTTTCAAGCTTTGAGGGCTAAATGAACTTGAGTGAGGTTGTAGTTCAACATTTATTATAATGCAAGGATTTTCTGTGAAGTGTGTTTATTTGTGGATAAAGGAGTGTTCAGTTTGTAGGAGTCCACCATAATATTTAATAACAGAATAAGTCAAACTGATAGAAGGTTTCAGTTAATGAACCTGAAACACTGACAAAGTGGAATGCATATTAAATGTATTGTGAATTTCATTGCATTTGTGATATTATAAGTGTGTTAACCTAAACTGAACCATGGTCAGTGCTATTTAGTCTTGTTTCAGCCTTTGAGAACATTTTTTGTACTGAACTGTTGTAACTGGTCTGTGATATCCTGGAGGCTGGAAATGGGTTGGAGTTGACATCCAACCTGGTCACACTCATCTACTATCAGGGACAGATCAGGGGATCCAGCTGGCCATCATGAAGATAGTTTGCAGACACATGTTCCATGTGTGGACAGGCATTGTCCTATTGAAAAATGGCACCATATACTGACACGTAATAGGTAACACATGAAGATGCAGGATGTGTGTGAAGTACAATTGTGCCATGAGAGTTCCTACCATGGCTACCAACCTTGACCTGAAGTCGTCCCCAAAGGCTATCCTCATGACATCTAGAGCAACATTGCTGTGCTTCTCCAAAACTTTGGAAGTACATGACCTCTGCCCAGGTCACTGCCATACCTGTCAACAAAGGTAAACTGTGGTGATGCAGATCCTCGATTCACTGCTAAACACAATGAAGCACTATTCATCTGCAGTTCATGCTTCTTGGTTTCAACCCTACCACAAACACAGCCATTTCTGTTGAAGCATTACCAGCATCCTCCACATGGGACAGATTATCCTAGTTTGGCTGCTGCTGATCTCAAGCCAATGGTGTGGAATAACACAGAGCATTGTAGGGAGTCTGTTACTTGTCCTCAGGTGGCACACACAAGTACGAAGAAATTGTCATGTGCTTGGTGCACAATACAGTCATTTTATTGTATTGTATTGTATTTTTATTGATCCAGGCAATCATAGTATTGTACAGCTGTACATATGATATTGGATAGGTCAAGAGAGCTATTTACAGTAATTTTTACAAATTGATGTTTACATTATTTTGTAGCAAGGAAATTATCTATCTTCAACAAAACTGTTAATACAAATCAAAGATATGTAAGATTTTACATACGATATTGGATAGGTCAAGGGAACATATTTGCAGCTAATATTTAATAAATTGATTTTACATCATTTTGCAATGAGGAAGTTAGCTATCTTTAACAAAACAGTAAATGCAAATGTTGTATGGTAAAATACAAACAGCCAATACAAATGTAATAGTAAAGTAGTCCAGTGTATTTCATAGACATGCACAGTATATAATTTTCAGACCTAATTGAACATTTATCATATTTTTTTACATTTTTAACCCCTTTCAAAAAAATGATCAACTGCATGAAAGCAATGGTCCAAGAGATATTTTTTTAACTTATGTGTGAAGGCTCTTGGGTTCTTTGTTGCTTTGATTTCATTGGGTAAATTATTATACATTTTTATCCCAACATTTAAAACACTTTTTTGGTAGCAGGTAGTTCTGGACTGAATCATATGTAGGTCAGATTGCTGCCTTGTTGCATAGTTATGAATATCTCCATTGAATTTTAGTGTGCAGTCATTGTTTAACAGGTATGTCTTGACAAATGAGACGATATTATAAATTTAAGCAGAAGGCAGTGTCATAATGCCATTTGTTTTGAAATGTTGTCTGCATGATTCATTATGTCTTAGATTACATATTATGCGTATTGCCATTTTTTGCATTTTGAAAATATATCTACCTCCAGGTGAGTTCCCCCAAAATATGATTCCATACTGTAATGTAGAATGGAAGTAAGCATAATATACATGTATGAGAACAGATTTTGTGACTGATTTTTTGAGTACCCTTAAAATGTAACACACAGTTGAGAGCTTTTTTGAGATATAATTTGTGTGTGTCTCCCACTTAAGATTTTCTGCAAGCCATATGCCAAGAAACTTGACGGAGTCCACACACATAAGCTCTTGGTTATTTAGAATCACATCAGGCATTTCTTGTTTTTGGGATGAGAGTCTGAAGTTGATGTAGGTTGTTTTCTGTATGTTTATAATCAGTTTGTTCTCGTTGAACCATTTGCTGAGTGACGACATAAGCGGTTTAATTTTTTGGTTGTGGTCCTCTGTATCAGTACCCATTATTAGAATACTTGTGTCATCGGCAAATAGTGTGGTATGTCCTGTAGTAAGCTTTGTGCTTATATCATCAATGTATAGCAGAAACAGTATGGGTCCCAGGATTGAGCCTTGTGGCACACCATATCTAATAGGCATTGTGTCAGAGGAGTGGACAGTAGATTGATGAGTGGTTGTATTCTTTTTTTCAAAATTAATTTCAACTTTTTGAAATCTGTTTGACAGGTAAGATTCTAACCATTTGTTTGCAATTCCTCTTATACCTTTATTTGCTAACTTCTTAAGGAGTATGGTATGGTCAATTACATCAAACGCTTTGGATAAATCTAAAAAGATACCAGTAGTGATTTCCTTATTATCCAGTGCTTTTAAGGTTTCGTTGAGATACTCATAAATAGCTGTGGTGGTTGTCTTTTGCTTTCTAAAACCATGCTGGTGTTTTGTCAATAAGGATAATTTATTAGTAAAGTCTTCCAATCTGGTGTAAAATAATTTTTCAAATATGCAGATGCAATTGACAAGAACTTTGAGAACAAGTATGCCTGTCCTCACATTCCCATGCAGTCCAACATCAGGCCACCATTACATCTGAGTGCCACTAAACTCTGGATATTGGATAATTTGACCATCTGACCAAATGGGGTCTCACAATAAGGCCTATTTCAGAATTTGTCAGTTACTGATACCAACATCTCAGACAGGTACACAGAATCTCTGGATTGCTAAAAGTGTTCACTCTGCATCTAACACTGTTCACAACAGTTGCAAAATAAATAAACAGGAAGGACACTAATGCACTTTGGTGGCAACTCTATCAGCAATTCTAATCATTTACGTGCTTCTCAATGGTGTGATCATTTAGAAAGTTACATAGAAATCTGACGGTGTCTACTGGGTGCTTCACTTTCTTTGTCAAGTAGTGTAGTGTATTTGCAAATCTTTTAGGATTCCGGTTATAGCTATTTTAGCATTTTGGCATTACAAGAGCTTAAATCATGTAGATAGTGACTGCAGTAACTGAATACCTACCCATAGCGAAGACTGTTTTTGGTATAGTAGTTACAGCTGGACAATCATATGTAATAGGCAGACACACAGATCCCACTTTGGCCAAGCATGGGTTGCCAATTGGTGGCCATGTTTTTGCCAAGAGTGTAAACCATAATTTTTGCTGGGTGTGTCCTATATAAAGAAAAGAAGAAACACATATATATGTAGGTGACAATTGGAATTCACAGGTAAAAATTAACAGAACATCTCCATACATTTTTAAATTATATATCTCCCTTGAAATTATAATAATAAACAAAATATCCATTACCTATCAATATTAAGACAGATTTAATTGACATTTATCATGGGTGTAAACCTATTTATGCGTTCTGATATTCACCACATTTTGCAAACCAGTGGAGCTATCAGGCTCTGGAATAAGATGGGACAGCATGAAATGAGCCACCTTTGAAATCTTGCTGCCACATGCTAGAATATTGATTGTACAGCATGCTGCAATACTGCAGTCTGCCGCAGCAGTGGGCATTTTTGTCCACATGATGTGACACAGAGCTGTGCTTCTGTAGTTACCTACAAGACTGGAGGTGGGCTTCTGTCATTATATATCTGGCAACAGAAATTACAAATACTCATCACTCAGCCTTTAGCACTACTTGCATCTACATTACAGTTGGTGCTGGGACTTCAGACTGCAGCCGGTACCAAGACAGTCCAATAGAATCAGGTCTCTAGCAGCCAACTGAAGACCTCTACTAGAGTGTCTTTGTCTGGAACTCTGTGAGAATCTGAGGACCTTGGATTCACCACAGGGTGTCTCTGTACCTGACATGCTACATCTACATCTACATCCATACTCCGCAAGCCACCTGACGGTGTGTGGCGGAGGGTACCCTGAGTACCTCTATCGGCTCTCCCTTCTATTCCAGTCTCGTATTGCTCGTGGAAAGAAGGATTGTCGGTATGCTTCTGTGTGGGCTCTAATCTCTCTGATTTTATCCTCATGGTCTCTTCGCGAGATATACGTAGGAAGGAGCAATATACTGCTGGACTCTTCGGTGAATGTATGTTCTCGAAACTTTAACAAAAGCCCGTACCGAGCTACTGAGCGTCTCTCCTGCAGAGTCTTCCACTGGAGTTTATCTATCATCTCCGTAATACTTTCGTGATTACTAAATGATCCTGTAACGAAGCGCGCTGCTCTCCGTTGGTTCTTCTCTATCTCTTCTATCAATCCTATCTGGTATGGATCCCACACCGCTGAGCAGTATTCAAGCAGTGGGCGAACAAGCATACTTTAACCTACTTCCTTTGTTTTCAGATTGCATTTCCTTAGGATTCTTCCAATGAATCTCAGTCTGGCATCTGCTTTACCGACAATCAACTTTATGTGATCATTCCATTTTAAATCACTCCTAATGCGTACTCCCAGATAATTTATGGAATTAACTGCTTCCAGTTGCTGACCTGCTATTTTGTAGCTAAATGATAAGGGATCTATCTTTCTATGTATTCGCAGCACATTACACTTGTTTACATTGAGATTCAATTGCCATTCCCTGCACCATGCGTCAATTCGCTGCAGATCCTCCTGCATTTCAGTACAATTTTCCATTGTTACAACCTCTCGATACACCACAGAATCATCTGCAAAAAGCCTCAGTGAACTTCCGATGTCATCCACCAGGTCATTTATGTATATTGTGAACAGCAACGGTCCCATGACACTCCCCTGTGGCACACCTGAAATCACTCTTACTCCCGAAGACTTCTCTCCATTGAGAATGACATGCTGCGTTCTGTTATCTAGGAACTCCTCAATCCAATCACACAATTGGTCTGATAGTCCATATGCTGTTACTTTTGTTCATTAAACGACTGTGGGGAACTGTATCGAACGCCTTGCCGAAGTCAAGAAACACGGCATCTACCTGTGAACCCGTGTCTATGGCCCTCTGAGTCTCGTGGATGAATAGCGCGAGCTGGGTTTCACACGACCGTCTTTTTCGAAACCCATGCTGATTCCTAAAGAGTAGATTTCTAGTCTCCAGAAAAGTCATTATACTCGAACATAATGCGTGTTCCAAAATTCTACAACTGATCGACGTTAGAGATATAGGTCTATAGTTCAGCACATCTGTTCGACGTCCCTTCTTGAAAACGGGGATGACCTGTGCCCTTTTCCAATCCTTTGGAATGCTACGCTCTTCTAGAGACCTACGGTACACCACTGCAAGAAGGGGGGCAAGTTCCTTTGTGTACTCTGTGTAAAACAGAACTGGTATCCTATCAGGTCCAGCGGCCTTTCCTCTTTTGAGCGATTTTAATTGTTTCTTTATCCCTCTGTCATCTATTTCGATATCTACCATTTTGTCATCTGTGCGACAATCTAGAGAAGGAACTACAGTGCAGGCTTCCTCTGTGAAACAGATTTGGAAAAAGACATTTAGTATTTCGGCCTTTAGTCTGTCATCCTCTGTTTCAGTACAATTTTGGTCACAGAGTGTCTAGACATTTTGTTTTGATCCACCTACCACTTTGACATAAGACCAGAATTTCTTAGGATTTTCTGCCAAGTCAGTACATAGAACTTTACTTTCGAATTCATTGAACGCCTCTCGCATATCCCTCCTCACACTACATTTCGCTTCGCGTAATTTTTGTTTGTCTGCAAGGCTTTGTCTATGTTTATGTTTGCTGTGAAGTTCCCTTTGCTTCCGCAGCAGTTTTCTAACTCGGTTGTTGTACCACGGTGGCTCTTTTCCATCTCTTACGATCTTGCTTGGCACATACTCATCTAACGCATATTGTACAACGGTTTTGAACTTTGTCCACTGATCCTCAACACTGTACTTGAGACAAAACTTTTGTGTTGAGCCATCAGGTACTCTGTAATGTGCTTTTTGTCACTTTTGCTAAACAGAAAAATCTTCCCACCTTTTTTAATATTTCTATTTACGGCTGAAATCATCGATGCTGTAACCGCTTTATGATCGCTGATTCCCTGTTCTGCGTTAACTGTTTCAAATAGTTCAGGTCTGTTTGTCCCCAGAAGGTCTAATATGTTATCGCCACGAGTCGGTTCTCTGTTTAACTGCTCAAGGTAGTTTTCAGATAAAGCACTTAAAAAAATTTCACTGGATTCTTTGTCCCTGCCAACTGTTATGAACGTTTGAGTCTCCCAGTCTATATCCAGCAAATTAAAATCTCCACCCAGAACTATAACATGGTGGGGAAATCTACTCTAAATATTTTCCAAATTATCCTTCAGGTGCTCAGCCACAACAGCTGCTGAGCCAGGGGGCCTATAAAGACATCCAATTACCATGTCTGAGCCTGCTTTAACCATGACCTTCACCCAAATCATTTCACATTTCGGATCTCCGTCAATTTCCTTCGATACTATTGCACTTCTTATCGCTATAAACACGCCTCCCCTTTCACTGTCCAGCCTGTCTCTGTGGTATACATTCCAATCTGAGTTTACGATTTCATTACTGTTTACGTCTGGTTTCAGCCAACTTTCTGTCCCTAGTACTATATGGGTGTTGTGGCCGTTTATTAATGAGAGCAGTTCTGGGACCTTTCTATAGACGCTCCTGCAGTTTACTATTAGCAGATTAATATTGTTATTCCCTGTTGCATTTTGCCTACTCCTACCTTGCCGTGTCTCAGGAGGCGTCTTGTCGGGCCTAGGGAGGGAATTCTCTAACCTAAAAAACCCCCATGTGCACTCCACACGTACTCCACTACCCTTGTAGCTGCTTCCGGTGTGTAGTGCACGCCTGACCTATTCAGGGGGACCCTAAATTTCTCAACCCGATAGCGGAGGTCGAGAAATTTGCACCCCAGATCTCCGCAGAATCTTCTGAGCCTCTGGTTTAAGCCTTCCACTCGGCTCCAAACCAGAGGACCGCAATCGGTTCTGGGAACGATACTACAAATAGTTAGCTCTGATTCCACCCTGCGAGTGAGGCTTTCCGCCTTCACCAATTCCGCCAACCGCCTATGCGAACTGAGGATGACCTCTGAACCCAGACGGCAGGAGTCATTGGTGCCGACATGAGCAACAATTTGGAGTCGGGTGCACCCAGTTCTCTCTATCACCGCCAGCAGAGCCTCCGCCACATCTCGGATGAGACCCCCCGGCAAGCAGACAGAGTGAACACTGGGCTTCTTCCCCGACCTTTTCGCTATTTCCCTACGGGGCTCCATCACCCGCCTAACGTTGGAACTCCCAATAACTAATAAACCCCTCCCCCCGTGTGCCTGCTCGGACCTTGCTGAAGGAGCAGCCACATGTCCACTCACAGGCAAAGCGGGCGATGCCACATGGTCAGCCTCCACATTTACCCTCCACCTCATGCGCCGCGAACGCCGCTGAACCCGCCACTCCCCTTGGGGAGAGGGTGGCCCAACCGCGCCCGGTACCCGCGAAGATGTCTCGACAGCAGGGACAGTGGGTGAAGCATGTACCACCTGGGGTGTACCTTGCGACGCACCAGACTCCCCACTGCCGCTACACTCCGAGGCAGCAGCCTGAAGACGGCTGACCACGGCCATCAACACGTTCAGCTGTTCGCGAACAGTGGCCAGCTCCTCCTGCGTCCGTACACAGCAGTCACACATCCTATCCATCCTAAGGAATCAATTTACTGTAGAGAGTTAATCAACTTTTAACTAGACTGCTAATTCACTAAAGGCGGCTGACTATTGACTAAACTGTGATTGCTAGCCACTTGTTGTAGAAAACAAAGAAAATAGCACTACCTGTCTCTGGACTGTATTGAAAACAAACACTAGCACTACTGGCACTATGGTTGACTAAAGGTACTCTCTCTGACTGTATTCAAAACAAACACGAAATCTATGGAACACTATTAATAGCACTCAACAAATAAAGCTTCCTAAAAGCAAAAACACACGGAAGAAGAAGTAACAAGTAAGAAAAATACAGTTAATACTTAAATTAAGGTAGCTCGCTGCACAGCAGACGTGAAGCAGACGGCGGTTAGGATAACACTGTTCCAGGTCACCAGCATGTAGGCTTGCTGGCTTCTGGGGATGCCTTCCTTGTATCAGAATGGTCATCTGCTGACTACAGCACTTTTGCTGAGACAGAACCCTCTACTTAGCAACACGTGCACTGCCACAGTGCTGAAATTGCTGTTGGTAGTTACACACACACACACACACACACAGAGAGAGAGAGAGAGAGAGAGAGAGAGAGAGAGAGAGAGACTCTGGCAATAACTTCTGTACAGACATTTTGTAGCATAAGCAGTGTTAATACTGAATGAGCTGCCTTATTCTTTGCTTGCTGTGGTACTAGAAGAACATAATCCACAGTTCCCATACAAACCATTCTGGGGCAGAGTCAACCATCCTGGTTGACAGTTGTGTCCATATTGTCAACATCATTACATTTTTTTATCAAAAGATACCTAGTAACAATGAGAAACCTCATAAGTCAGCAATAAGCAGCATCATTTCAACATGACTTCACTTACAATGTCTAATCACTTGGTTGAAGTGTTGAGTGGAAGGTTCGAGTGGTGAAAGTGGACTCAGTCAGTGTTTTAAGTGACTTTAGGGGGCATTCTAAAGAAACATATCATAGTTTATGCCCAGTTAGGTGCAGTCTGTGTCATGTTTTGGGACACAGTGCTCTATGTGACCACTCATCTACAGTGATTTGTTTCAAATGTTGGAAGCCAGGAGGTTATGCAGGTGAATATAGAGAATGCTCATGGCTGGCATTCAAACATAATGATTATAAGTGCCTTTAATAAGAAGGATAACAGTGATATTTGTATTATGCCCTTCTCCATCATATTTTTCCTTTTGTTGTGGATACAGGCTTCGCAGTCAGTAAACTGGAGGTAGAGAGAGTTATTATTATGGAGGCAATAAAACCATGCTGAATCACATGGCACAAATGCGGGAAGACAGTATGGACTTGCATAAGCAGTTGGATGCACTGAGCATTGGTAGATCTTCATCCACCATGTGAGTATCTGTCTTAGATGCTCATACCAAAACACTAGTTTCTTCTTGTATGGGTAAAAAGGATATATTAGCATTAATAAACAACTTATTGCCAGCCACAAAGCTGGGACATTGGTTGGAAGAGCAAATATTGCATATGGCCAAGCTACAATTGGTGGGAGTTGCCAAAATATATGTGATGTATCATGAGGAGTCAAAGAGTGCTCAGACATTTGAAATTCTTGGGACAGGTTTTGTACAGTGATATAGGAGGAAGAATAGTTGCTGATCTCACCAGAAGCAATACAACAAGGTGTTGTAAAACTGGGAGAGTCCATCGAGAATTCTGTGGACAGGCTTAGAAAACATGATCTTAATATGGAAAGCAATAATACCAGTAAGATCCTACTGAAAGAGATAGAACAATGAACATTGGACAAATTATTGCTGTAGGGGTTGCCACCCAGTATATCAAGAATAGTACTGCCAGTGTTTCCCATCTATGTCCATGGGAATGGCAACACTGTTGGAAGAAACAGACACGGTGACATGGTTCCAGTGTAAAAGGAGAGTTTTTCTGCAGAAGTGTTACTGTTGTGGACGGTCAGATAAAATATGGTAAGAGTGCCTTCAGCCACACTGTAGGATATGTTGGCAAGTATGACATTGGCAATGAGATTGTAACATGATTGGAGGGGCATGACAGAGGGACACTGTGACATGACAGACAGAAAAGAAATCCTAGGTGGTTTGTCTGATTATTTAAGTGTGGCCACTCATCTGTGGTCTACACTGACATTTGACAGGTGGACTGGGGCAGTATGGAGCCTGAGCCAAGGACCAGCACAAGGACTAGCCAGCACATGTGGATACATGGAATATAAACTACTAAACTTATAGTAGAGCATGATACATTGAATTCAAGAGCTTTGCAAGACAGTTCTTTTGATATACAGACTGACTGTGTAAATGATGCACTTAGTTATTACACAAAGAAGGAATCTAGAATGAATTTTTACACTGCCTTTAACAACATTCATACTGCCTAATCCAAAGCAAATATTTACCTACCATATGAAACTGCTCATCAAGACGAACTGAGTGAGCTATTAACATATTACTGAATTAACTGAAAAGAGGCATCTGAATCAACTGATTATCATTAGCATATCTCATTCCACAACAGAGCAACAAAAATACCACTGCAACATGTGTTGGATAACATAAGCACATATCATAAACAACATTTACATTACAAATTTTTCTATGTTAAATTGCTGGTTTCATTAATTAATTATATTTTTCTTAGTTTCAACAATTATTCAAATCCTATTAGAAATTTGAATAGCACCAGCGGAAAGAGATGCTCATTTCCTACAAGATTGATGTGCCACTTTTATTTTTACTGTAAAGCACACAGCTAATGAAAACTAAATCTTGTTCTCTTTATGTGAACTGTGCAACGACTAATTAAGACTGTGACCAAACAATTCAACCAAATATTTATTATCATATGTAATTGTAATTTGGAAGTCCATTGCACATCTTTTGGTACTTCTAGTTTCAAGATACCATGAAGAATCAGAAGTTGTATTTCAGACTAGTGAAATTTCCTATAAACTGTTAGCCAGAATCCACAGAAAACATGGTTATAAAAGGGGATAGTCATCCTGGCATTTGGTCAGTTATCTGTATAGACTGGAAGAGGCAGGGTCTCTCTCTCTCTCTCTCTCTCTCTCTCTCTCTCTCTCTCTCTCTCTCTCTCTCTCTTTTAGTGGACCTGATGTGGACTCTGAATTATTCTGCTGTGAGTTGGAACTCTCTTAGGTTAGTACTGACATAGAATATTTCATGTCTGTGGATACTTAGCATTATTCCTCATGAGTAGGGTGGATTTATGTTTTCAAGCAAATAGCCAGTCTAGACTTAGAATTACTTAGTCCTCAGTGAGGGTAGTGAGGACTTACAATGTTATGCTACTGTGGAAACCTGCACTTGGAATAATATTGGAGTTCTCCAGATTTAATCAAATTTATAGTAATTTTCAAACCACTATATGTGAACTTAAGTCACATTACGGTTTACTCAGTGATAGCAATTAGCTTTTCAACAGCCCATTATTTAATACTTGGATTTATTGAATAAATAGTAAATATTTCAGAAATTTTAATCCCATTGTTGGGTAGCAACATACATTTTGTTGAGAGAATATATAAGGTTACAGATCAATACTACACTGAAGCACCAAAGAAATTGGTATAGGCATGCGTATTCAAACACAGAGATTTGTAAACAGGCAGTATACACTCTGTGGTCAGCAAAACCAACATAACACAACAAGTGTCTGGTGCAGTTATTAGATTGGTCACTGTTGCTACAATGGCAGGTAATCAAGATTTAAGTGAGTTTGAATGTGATGTTATAGTTGATGCACAAACGGTGGGACACAGCATCTCTGAGGTAGTGATGAAGTGGGGATTTTCCCATACAACCATTTTACAAGTGTACCATGAATATCAGGAATGTGGCAAAACTTCACTGTGGCTGGAAAAAGATCCTGCAAGAGCAGGAACAAAACGACTGAAGAGAATCATTCAACGTGACAGAAGAGCAACCCTTCTGCAAACTGCTGCAGATTTCAATGCTGGGCCATCAACAATTGTCAGCATGCAAACCATTCAATGAAACATTTTCAATATGGGCTTTTGGAGCTAAAGGCCCACTCATGTATTACACAAAGGCTTATGCCTCGTCTGGGCCTGTAAACACCGATGTTGGACTGTTGATGACTGAAAACATGTTGCCTGGTTGGACAAGTGTCATTTCAAATTGTATTGAGCAGATGGATTTGTATGGGTATGGAGACAACCTCATGAGTCCATGGACCCTGCATGTCTCCGGGGGTTGTTCAAGCTGGGGGAGGCTCTGTAATGGTGTGTGGGATGTGCCCTTGTAGCAATATGGGACCCTTGATAAGTCTAGATACAACTCTGACAGGTGACACATACGTAAGCATCCTGTCTGATCACTGAATCCATTCATCTCCATTGTGCATTCTAATGGACTTGGGCAATTCCAGCAGGACAATGCGATACATCACACATCCAGAATTAGTACAGAGTGGCTCCAGAAACACTCTACTGAGTTTAAACACTTCCACTGACCACTACAACTCCCCAGAGATGAACATTATTGAACATATCTGGGATGCCTTGCAACGTGTTGTTCAGAAGAGATCTCGACCTCCTCATATTCTTATGGATTTATGGACAGCCCTACATGATATTAGGCAGGTGTACCAGTTTCTTTGGCTCTTCACTGTATATAATACTTGAAACTCAAATATTATAGAAAATTTCATGAAGCCCATTGCCAGTGAAACACTGTGCAGCCACATTAATCTGACCACTGCCTATGTCTGATTTCAACATCCAATAACTGTTATAGGCAGCAGGTGGCAGCACTATGATGGAGGGTGTATAAGACATGATAGGAGAATGAGGAAAACAGTGCAGCAATTGTCGTAATGTGGAAACAATGTGTTTACTTGATGTCCAGAGGAGCATGATTTTGGCTTTTGGGACAAGGATGGAAGCATTACCGAAATGGTTATGACTGTAAACTGTTCACATGCCATCATCATTAAACTATAGTGTGCATGGAAAAATGGTGCTATCCAAAACCAGCACCAAGGGAACTGTGGTGCATCACAGGCCATAGATGACAAGAGCGAACAATGGGTGCGGGGATGTGTACAGGCAAACTGACCTGCAACTGTTGAGCAACTGAACACGCAGATGAAAAAAGGGGCCACCACAGCAGACACCTAGTCTATGCACCCATGCTGACTGCTGTTCATCTGTGACGAAGGCTAGAATTTGCATGCTAATACCACAACTGTAAACTGAGTCTGTAAACTGTCCACTGAGTGCTGACACATGGCCCGTACAGATTAATCATGTTTTATACTCCACCAGACAGACAATCACTGTTGTAAACAGCATAAAATGTCTGGAAGCAGACATCCTGCAAGATTCACTGAAAAAGCCCATCCCAGGTGAGTGGGCATTATAAGCTGGGGAATATTTTGTGGCATTCCCTGGCTGATTTCATTATTCTTGAAGGCACAATGGATCAACACAAGTAGGTGTCCAACCTTTCAGTCCATGTCCAACCTTACATGCCATTTCTTCTTCGTCAGCACAGGGACTTCTAAAAGTACAACAGTGCAATGTGTGATATAGCTCACAGCATAGGTGCATGGTTCAAAGAGGACCAGGATGAGTTTACCATACTCCTCAAGGCACCAAACTCCCCAGATTTAAAACCAATCATGAATTCTGTTGGACCATTTCAATAGGGCAGTTTGTACCATGGATCATCAACTCAGAGATATAGCACAACTGATCATGGCATTGGTGTCAGTATGACTTCACATCCTGTCACATACCTTCCAGAACCTCTCATGGACTCTTTTCCATCACATCTGCAAAATCTGGTTGTTTCGACTTTTGACAGGCGATCATGTTAGTGTGACTGGACAGTGTATGAATAAAATTTAAAATTTAAAATTTTATCAGTTCTCAGTCTGCATTATTTTGAACAAAACACTCGAGCTTTCAATGGATATTTCGACCATTATCATCATCAGGAGTAAAAAACCATTAACTACCAGAGCTGTCAGTTTTTCTGCTAGTATAGGCAGGTTTGCAGCATCTGGCACCAATCACAGAGGGTCAAAATGATGCATGTGCAGAGGGCAAGTTGCACAGTTCACAGCAGCTCCAGTCTTCCATGGAACTGGTGACATCATGTGGAATGAGAAGCTGGTGTCACATCTGAAACTGCCACTCCTGCCTCCCTACAAACAGCAAGCATTAAATTTGCTTTCTTTTGATATCCGAAGCCCACCCCTACGCCCTACTAAGCGTGTACCACTCGTCTCTGTCAAGGTTGTTGCAATTTATTCTAAACTCAGCCATCTCCTTTGTAACATAATCCCAATATGTTGATGCATGAGTGAGGAGTCTCACCTTTTAGAATCATATTTTGTGCCCTTTCTCAGTGTTCATCCAGGGCTGAATTGTCGAGCTCCCTTTCTTCAATATGTTGCTTGTGCTAAGTATAACACTCCATAGCTGTGAATTGGCTGACCCATATAGATGCAGTCGCATTTGCAAGGGTACTATACACACTGGACACACAAAGGTATGTCCTCTTTAACAGGGTGCAGCATTCTCATATCTTGGGAGTGGACCTGAACACTGGCCTCACTCCATGTCTCCAAAGCACGTATTCTAACTTTCTACTCATTGCCCCATAGTATTGTAGGAAAGCAGCCAGTTTGGCATCTTCTGCCAATTTGCAAGATGGCATCCATCAGTGGCACCTGAACGTTTTCAGTGTCTTCCTTGCTGTAACCATTCTCTCTGACACATGCTTTTCAAATGATGGAATTCACATTCTATCTTTTCTGTGTGTACTGACTTGTTCAGGTCTGCTTTCTTGTATATATCAATCTGTGAGCATTCCTTTCCTGTACATTGAATAACCAAGCTCACATCCTACCTTCCACACAATTAAACATCCAAAAATGGAAGCTTGCCAGCCCTCTCCATTTCAATATTTAATTTAATGTTGGGATGGAGAGCTGTGACATGGTCATCAAACTGTTACAGCACATATTCACCATGAAGCTATATCAAGATGATGTCATTAATGTGCCATACAAACCAATATGGACTTAATATTTGCAGAGTTCAGAGCCTGCTCTTCATAGTGCACCAAGATGAAATTTGTAATTGCTGGAGATAGTGGTAATCCCATCACTATGCCATCTGTCATCTCACAATACTTGACATGGTACAGGAAGTATGGTTCCACATCAAAACTGTTAGGCCAAAAGATCCAGTGAGTCTTGTACTGGCACTCTCGTAAAAAGTGATGCAACATCCAGACTAACCATTACATCGTTTCAGCCTGTTTTCATTTTCTGGAGTGCCTCAACAAATGTCTGTGAGTTTACAACATGATGTTGGCAGCATTCCAGTTTTGGCAGACATTTCTCCAATTTGTATGTGTGTGAAATGATTGCAGTAATAATGGGCTTAAGAGGGAAATATTTCTTATAGATATTCAGAAATCCATAAAGCCTAGTAGGTCTGGTGGCAAGAGGCTTTAATTTCTTCACCATTTCATCTGGTTAACCAGTCCTTTAATAATTTACAGCTGGTGGTTAGCCTGATGTACAAAGCTGCATCTTGTGAGTGATGCTGAATGCACTGCACTATTCTTCCAACAGTACTAAATATTCACAGACATTGCAGTACTGGAGAAAAACTAAGGCTATTATTCAGCATTGTCATAGAGCCATTGTCCAGTTTTTGGTTGGAGAGGTTAACAACTCTTCTATGGGTTTTAATCAGTTCCTCCATCAGTAAGTGGTCAATTTTGTTACATTGCTTTTATGGAAGAACTGACATGAAGAATGACAAGTCCAGTAGAGCAGTTGATAATCTCTTCAACCAAGAACTGGATGACATCTCTATGGCAGCTCTGAGTAATGGTATAAATTTTTCTCCAGTCCTGTGATGTCTGCCAATATCAGATACTGTTATTGAAATAGATCATTCCATTCAGCATCTCTCACAGGATGCACCTGAGTACATCTCGTTAACTGCCAGCAATATATTGGCAAGAGCTAAGCCACTGAAATCCAGATTCAGGCAGGAGGAGCAATGTGGCTTATGCTAGTTATGTGAGAATCAGGATTTGGATGCCTTGCCAGCTGACCTGAAGGTGCTACATTTATTAGAAGATGACATGTACCTGAAGCTTAGTTGCAGACTGACACAGGCTTTCAAAAGAAAGACAGGGAAGTTATTGAAGGACTCTGGTTTACCAGATGAAATTGTGAAGAAATTAAAGCTTCTTGTCACCAGGCTTTGTGGATTACCGAATATCAATAAGAAAAGTTCCTCTTAAGCTCATTGTTAGTGCAATCATTTCATGCACCTACAGATTGGAGAAACTTCTGGCAGATTGGAGAAACATCTGGCACAATTATTAGTACTCAAATTGGGAGCTGCTAACATCATGTTGTAAACTCAAAAGACATTTCTTGAGACATTCCAGAAAATGAAAACAGGCTGAAATGATATAACGATTAGTCTGGATGTTATAAAACATTTTATGAGAGTGCCGGTACAAGACACACTGGATCTTTTGGCCTAACTGTTTTGACCAGGAACCATCTAATTGTTCTATCATGTTGTAACGACAATTTACTTCTTTGTTGTTGTGGTCTTCAGTCCTGAGACTGGTTTGATGCAGCTCTCCATGCTACTCCATCCTGTGCAAGCTTCTTCATATCCCAGTACCTACTGCAACCTACACCCTTCTGAATCTGCTTAGCGTATTCATCTCTTGGTCTCCCTATACGATTTTTACCCTCCACGTTGCCCTCCAATACTACATTTGTGATCCCTTGATGCCTCAGAACATGTCCTACTAACCGATCCCTTCTTCTGGTCAAGCTGTGCCACAAACTTCTCTTCTCCCCAATCCTATTCAATACTTCCTCATTAGTTATGTGATCTACCCATCTAATCTTCAGCATTCTTCTGTAGCACCACATTTCGAAAGCTTCTATTCTCTTCTTGTCCAAACTATTTATCGTCCATGTTTCACTTCCATACATGGCTACACTCCATACAAATACTTTCAGAAATGACTTCCTGACACTTAAATCTATACTCGATGTTAACAAATTTCTCTTCTTCAGAAACACTTTACTTGCCATTGCCAGTCTACATTTTATATCCTCTCTACTTCGACCATCATCGGTTATTTTGCTCCCCAAATAGCAATTATGAATTTCTTCATGGTGCACTATGAACAGCAGGCTCTGACCTCTATAATATTAAGTCTATCTTTCTTCCTATGGTGACCTTAGGAGAAAAGAGAACCACTTGCATGAATATCAAGAGCTCAGATGGAAACCCAGTTCTAAGCAAAGAAGGGAAAGCAGAAAGGTGGAAGGAGTATATAGAGGGTCTGTACAAGAGTGATGTTCTGGAGGACAATATTATGCAAATGGAAGAGGATGTAGATGAAAATGAAATGGGAGATATGATACTGCGTGAAGATTTTGACCTGAGTCGAAACAAGGCACCGGGAATAGACAACATTCCATTAGGACTACTGACGGCCTTGGGAGAGCCATTCCTGGCAAAACTCTACCATCTGGTGAGCAAGATATATGAGGCAGGTGAAATACCCTCAGACTTCAAGAAGAATATAATAATTCCAATCCCAAAGAAAGCAGGTGTTGACAAATGTGAAAATTACCGAACTATCAGTTTAATAAGTCACAGCTGCAAAATACTAATGTGAATTCCTTACAGATGAATGGAAAAACTGGTAGAAGATGACCTCAGGGAAGAACAGTTTGGATTCTGTAGGAATATTGGAACACATGAGGCAATACTGACTCTATGACTTTATCTTAGAAGAAAGATTAAGGAAAGGCAAACCTACGTTTCTAGCATTTGTAGACTTAGAGAAAACTTTTGACAATGTTGACTGGAACACCCTCTTTCAAATTCTAAAGGTGGCAGGGGTAAAATACAGGGATCGAAAGGCTATTTACAATTTGTACAGAAACCAGATGGCAGTTATAAGAGTCGAGGGGCATGAAAGGGAAGCAGTGGTTGGGAAGGGAGTGAGGCAGGGTTGTAGCCTCTCCCCGATGTTATTCAATCTGTATATTGAGCAAGTAGTAAAGGAAACAAAAGAAAAATTCGGAGTATGTATTAAAATCCATGGAGAAGAAATAAAAACTTTGAGGTTTGTCGATGACATTGTAATTCTGTCAGAGACAGCAAAGAACTTGGAAGAGCAGTTGAATGGAATTGACAGTGTCTTGAAGAGAGGATATAAGATGAAAATCAACAAAAGCAAAACAAGGATAATGGAATGTAGTCGAATTACGTCGGGTGACGCTTAGGGAATTAGATTAGGAGATGAGACACTTAAAATAGTAAAGGAGTTTTGCTATTTGGGGAGCAAAATAACTGATGATGGGCAAAGTAGAGAGGATATAAAATGTAGACTGGCAATGGCAAGGAAAGTGTTTCTGAAGAAGAGAAATTTGTTAACATCGAGTATAGATTTAAGTGTGAGGAAGTCATTTCTGAAAGTATTTGTATGGAGTGTAGCCATATATGGAAGTGAAACATGGACAATAAATAGTCTGGACAAGAAGAGAATAGAAACTTTCAAAATGTGGTGCTACAGAAGAATGCTGAAGATTAGATGGGTAGATCACATAACTAATGAGGAGGTATTGAATAGAATCGGGGAAAAGAGAAGTCTGTAGCACAACTTGACAAGAAGAAGGGACCAGTTGGTAGGACATGTTCTGAGGCATCAAGGGATCACAAATTTAGCATTCGAGGGCAGCGTGGAGGATAAAAATCATAGACGGAGACCAAGAGATGAATACACTAAGCAGATTCAGAAGGATGTAGGTTGCAGTAGGTACTGGGAGATGAAGAAGCTTGCACAGGATAGAGTAGCATGGAGAGCTGCATTAAATCAGTCTCAGGACTGAAGTCCACAACAACAACAACAACAACAAATTTCCTATGGTACAATGATGACATCATCTTTATATGGCTTCATGGTAAAAATTTACTGGAACAGTCTGATGATCACATCAATGGTGCCCATCCCAACATTAAATTGTCTACTGAATTAGACAGTGAGGCAAGCTTCCATTCTTGAATGTTTTAGTTGAGTGGAAGACAGGAGGCCAACTTGGTTATTCAGTGTACAGCAAAGCACACTGATTGATATTTGAATGCCAGTAGTTCTTTAGATAGGAAAGTTTCTGGTGACAAACATCTAGATACTAAATTGCAGCACTTGAGACAAATGTTCAGAGAGAATGGTCACAACAAGGGAGACATTCCAAACGTTTTCAGGTGCCACCACAGGAAGCTGCCCTGTGAGTTAGCGGAAGAGCCCAAACTGGCTGCTTTCCTGCTACACTGTGAGGCAATGAGTGGGAAATTAGGATGTGTGCTGCAGGGGCATGGAGTTATGAGAGACAACATAGCTCTTTGTGGGCCTGGCGTGTATAGTGTCCTTTGTGAATGTGGCAGCATCTATATAGGTCAAACAATTAGCACAGATGTGGAGCATTGTACTGAGTACAAGTGACAAGAAATGAAAGAGGAAGCCATCTGGTAGAATTTTGCACAGAGCATAATTTAAGCATTATAGAAACTTGGTTTCAGAATCATGAAAGAAAGTTGTATACATAGAAGAGACCTGGAGATGCAAGAAGATTTCAGATTCAATAAATAATGGTAAGACAGAGATACCTGAACCAGGTTTTACATTGTAAGATGTTTTCAGGGGCAGATATGCACTCTGACCTCAATTTATTGGTTATGAACTGTAGATTAAAACTGAAGAAATTACAGAAAGGTAGGAAATTAAGGAGATAGGACCTGGATAAGTTGAAAGAACCAAAGGTTGCTGAAGAGTTTCAGAGGGAACATTAGGCAACAGTTGACTAAAGCAGGGGAATGGGATACAGTGGAAGAAGAATCTTTAGCTTTAAGAGATCAAACAGTGAAGGCAGCGTAACATCAAATATGTAGAAAGACAAGGTCTAGTAGAAAGCCTTGGATAACACAAGAGATACTGAATTTAACTGATGAAAGGAGAAAATATGAAAATGCAGCAAATGAAGCTGATAAAAGGGAATACAAGTATCTAAAAAATGAGGTTAACAGGGTGTGCAAAATGGCTGAACAGCAGTGGTTACAGAGTAAACGTAAGAGTTTAGAAGCATATTTTCCTAGAGGAAAGATAGATACCACCTACAGGAAAATCAGAGATCTTTGGAAAAAAGAGAAGCAGCTGTATGAATATCAGGAGCACAGATGGAAACCAAGCCCAAAGTACAGAAGGGAAAGCTAAAAGCTGGAAGCAGTATATAGAGGGTCTTTACTAGGGAGATGAACTTGTAGGCAATACAGGTGGCAGTGTAGTGGGGGGCAGGGGGGGGAGGGGGGGGAGGTCACTCATGGGATAATTAATGAAGTAGTTCATGTTACAGATGCAACATTTTGATTGAAGTCAGCTGATAGGTATCCAAGCTTAAAGGATGTCTCCCTAAAAAGGGAACCACCTTCAAAGCAGGTCATGTATTAAAGTAATGAAGGAATTTGCATATTTTACCATTTTGAGTTATAGAAATGGATGAGGATGAAGCTGAGATGGAAGATATGATACAATAAGAAGAATTTTACAGAGCACTCAAAACATCAGTCCCCAGGAGTAGATGACATTCTGTCAAAACTAATGATAGCCTTGGGAGAGACAGCCATGACAAACTCTTCCATCTAGTGTTTGAGATGAATGAGGCAGGCAAAATATCATCAGACTTCAAGAAGAATTCCAAGGAAAGCAGATGCTGAAAGATGTGAAAGTTACCACACTATCAATTTAATAAGTCATGGTTGCAAAAGACTAACACAAATTCTTTACAAAAGCATGGAAAAACTGGTAGAAACTGGCCTTGGGGATCAGAGAAATATAGGAACATGTGAGGCAATACTGACCCTATGACTTACCTTAGAAGATAGGTTAAGGAAATGGAAATCTATGTTTATAGCATTTGTAGGCTTAGATAAAATTTTTAAAACTTGAATGGGATACTTTCTTTGAAATTCTGAAGGTACCAGGGGTAATATACAGGGAGGAAAAGGCTGCTTAGAACATCTATTGAAACCAGATGGCAATTATAAGAGTTGAGGGGCATGAAATGGAAGCAGTGTTTGTGAAGGGTTTGAAACAAGGTTATGGACTACCCCCAATGTTATTTGATCTGTACATTGAACAAGCAGTAAAGGAAACCAAAGAAATATTTGAAGTAGGTATTCATATCCAGGAAGAATAAATAAAAAAATTAAGGTTTGCCAATGACATTGTAATTCCATAAGAGACAGAAAAGAACTTGGAAGAGCAGTTAAACGGAATAGAAAGTGTCTTATTGGGATCTTTAATAATATGCTTGCTGTAATATCTGGTGTTTATTGTTTGATCGTGTATTGCAATCATGAATCCTTCCATCTCACTGTCTATATTGCCTTATCTTAACCATGAGTTGGACGTGTCTTGATCGATGTGTGGCTGTGTTAGATGATATGGGTGCTTGCCATGTAGTGTTTTCTTTTTCGTATTTACTTTCTTTGTATCTGTTGATGTTATGTGACCTAAAGGGTTGTAGAAGTGGTTATGAAATTGCAGTGGTGTAGCCAATGTATTTATATGAGTGATTGCTTTGTGTAGTTTGCTAGTTTCTGCTCGTTCTAGAAAGAATTTTCTTAAATTGTCTACCTGTCCATAATGTAGGTTTTTTATGTCAATAAATCCCCTTCCTCCTTCCTTTCTGCTTAATGTGAATCTTTCTGTTGCTGAATGTATGTGATGTATTCTAAATTTGTGGCATTGTGATTGTGTAAGTGTATTGAGGGCTTCTAGGTCTGTGTTACTCCATTTCACTACTCCAAATGAGTAGGTCAATATTGGTATAGTGTAAGTATTTATAACTTTTGTCTTGTTTCTTGCTGTCAATTCTGTTTTCAGTATTTTTGTTAGTCTTTGTCTATATTTTTCTTTTATTTCTTCTTTAATATTTGTATTATCTATTCCTATTTTTTGTCTGTATCCTAGATATTTATAGGCATCTGTTTTTTCCATCGCTTCTATGCAGTCGCTGTGCTTATCCAATATGTAATCTTCTTGTTTAGTGTGTTTTCCCTTGACTATGCTATTTTTCTTACATTTGTCTGTTCCAAAAGCCATATTTATATCATTGCTGAATACTTCTGTTATCTTTAGTAATTGGTTGAGTTGTTGAATTGTTGCTGCCAGTAGTTTTAGATCATCCATGTATAGCAAATGTGTGATTTTGTCTTGGTATGTTCCAGTAATATTATCTCCATAATTTCTATTATTTAGCATGTTGGATAGTGGGTTCAGAGCAAGGCAGAACCAGAAAGGACTTAAGGAGTCTCCTTGGTATATTCCACGCTTAATCTGTATTGGCTGTGATCTGATATTATTTGAATTTGTATGGATATTAAGTGTGGTTTTCCAATTTTTCATTACTATGTTTAGGAACTGTATCAATTTAGGATCTACTTTGTATATTTCCAATATTTGTAGTAACCATGAGTGGGGTACACTATCAAAAGCTTTTTGGTAATCAATGTATGCGTAGTGTAGCGACCTTTGTTTAGTTTTAGCTTGACATGTCACCTCTGCATCTATTATCAGTTGCTCTTTACATCCTCGTGCTCCTTTGCAGCAGCCTTTTTGTTCTTCATTTATAATTTTGTTCTGTGTTGTATGTGTCATTAATTTCTGTGTAATGACTGAAGTTAATATTTTGTATATTGTTGGTAGGCATGTTATGGGGTGATATTTAGCTGGGTTTGCTGAGTCCGGTTGATCTTTAGGTTTCAGATAAATTATTCCATGTGTAAGTGTATCAGGGAATGTGTATGGGTCTGCAATGTAACTTTTAAATAATTTAGTTAGATGTGAATGTGTTGAGGTGAACTTCTTTAGCCAGAAATTTGCTATGTTATCTTTTCCAGGGGCTTTCCAATTGTGAGTAGAATTAATTGCTTGGGTGACTTCATGTTGCAAAATTATCACTTCAGGCATTTGTGGTATCATCTTGTATGTGTCTGTTTCTGCTTGTATCCACCGTGCATGCCTGTTATGTTGTACCGGGTTTGACCATATGTTGCTCCAGAAGTGTTCCATGTCTGTTATGTTTGGTGGATTGTCTATTTTAATGTGTGTGTTAACTATTGTCTGGTAAAATTTCTTTTGCTTTTTGTTGAATGTTTGGTTTTGTTTCCTTCTATTTTCACTTTTTTTTTGTATCTTCTAAGTCGTTTGGCCAATGCTTGTAATTTCTGCTTCTTTTCATCTAATTGCTCTATCACTTCTTGTTGTGAGATTTTACCTAACCTTTTTCATTTTTTGTCTGATATTTCATCTCTTATAAATTGTGTTAGCTGTCTGATGTCTTTTCTCAGTTTTTCTATTCTGATTTGTAGCCTGTGTTGCCATGCTGGTTTTGTGGGTTTCTTCTGTGTGTTGGTTGGTTCTGATCTCTGCCTAGTGTGTATATGTAATGTAGTGAGTGCTCCTATATAAACCAGTAGTTGTAACTCTCCCATAGTTGTGTTTTCATTTATTTTGTTGTGTATGATTGTGTTGATAGTTTTTATTGTTGTTTCGACTTGTGGGTTATTTGGCGGTCTATGCAAGAATGGTCTAATGTCTGTATTTGTGTCTTTGTATTCTATATATTATTATTATTATTTTGAATGAATAATTGTTGTATTATCAATATTACTTTAGCATGTGTATCTGCTTGCCCTGCACAAGTACAATTATGTACAATAATAGTTATTGTAATTTTTTTAAAAAAATGTGTTGAACACACTGATAATGCCAATTGTATGGAAAAGATACTGAAAGGCAAATAAAGATTCTATTCTATTCTATGTACAGAGCACCTTAAGGAAACTTTAACTTCTTCATAAAAAGTCTTGAAGCTCTGTTGCCCATATGACAGTAAAAAGCAAGGAAATAGTGGTTGATTGTGATTTTAATGTAGATTTTTGAAAACTACTGTCAGTGAATAACTGGTAAAATCAGTAACACTGCCATTCAATTTAATTCCAACTATGAACTTTGCAAGTAGGGTGTGTAAATTCTCTGAGATTGCTATTGATAATATCTTTGAAGACAAATCTAGGGAAAAATGTCATACCACAAAACCTATAGTAAATCAGCTATCTGATCATGATATGTAAGATCTTATGTTAAATGTTGAAATTTGTCAGGATATGAAATCTATTAAATTTAAGTACAGGAGGGTAATAAACCAGTCAAAAAATTCAGAATTTTAGGAGATTGCTCAGACACATGAACTGGATAGTTGTTTAAAATACTTCTGACTCAAATGGAAAATACAAAGCATTCATTAATAAAGTTACTTTGAAAACTGTTTTCTCCTAAAGGTAACTGAAATCAAAACAGAAGCCAAAAATAAACCATGGACTAACCAAGGAATAAGTATATCATGTGGGGTTAAAAGGAGACTAACAACTATCTACAAACAGTTCTGACGTTAGCACTGTAATGCTTTACAAAAAATACTGCAAAATATTAAAGAAAGTAATCCAAAAATCTAAGTAACTTTATTATGAGAAAAAGATAATTACCAGGTGCACAAGTATGAAACATGTATTTTTTTGTCTAAAAACACATGTTGAATTCAGAAGAATGATAAAATAGTGCTTTATTCAATGTATGCCCCATTATATATTTTACATTTCTCCCACCTTTTGGGCAATTTTTGAATACCACACCAGTGAAAAGTTTCTCTTTTACTCACCTTGGTCAAATATGGAGTTCAATATTCAGGAATACACATTTACAACAAATTGCCAACATCCATTAAAAACTTGGTTTCAGATAAAGCACAGTTTAAACAGTGTTTGAAAGACTTTTTGGCAGGCAACTCCTTCTGCTCTATAAATGAATATCTTAACAGGGAATGTTAGACCAGCTTAAGTAAAATGTCTGTCAGATTTCAGTTTTGACAGCACTTGGTCAGGACATTTAAGATCAGATGTTTTGTGTAAGACACATTTATTAAAAGTGCATAACTATGCTTCATTCTGGCAGTCTATTAATTCTGTAAATATTAGCAGTTCCAGATTACTGTAGTTTATTCAGATATTTTGACAATATCCTGACAAATGTTCAGGGAATATGTTTCATGATTTCTTTATTATTATTTAATTGGATAGATAAAAAATCTAACCACCAAGCGGCAGTGGAACATATACATAAAAGACTGTTGTGATTGGCAAGCTTTTGGAGCCAGTGGCTCCTTCTTCAGGCAGATGGGTTGAAGAGGAAGGAAGAAGGTTGAAGGGTAAGGACTGTAAAGGTCTAGGAAAAGGGGTAGCTTTGGAAAAGCCACCCAGAACTGCAGTGGAGGGAAGACTTACTGTATGGGATGACAAGGAAAGACTTATTTTCAGACAATCAGTCTTTCCTTCTCATCCCATATGGTAAGTCTCCCCTGACATGCGGTTCTGGGTGACTGGGTGAATTTTATCAATAATTGATTGATTTCATTATTATATGATTTTTTTATGTTATATTTTCTGACATGTGTCACACCCATGAGAATCATCTCATTTTCGGGTCTATGGAATGAAAATTGAATCTATCTGCTCAGGAAAGAAGATTTTACATCAACTGTGCCAAATGAAAATGCCTGCTAGCAGTAACATTAAAAATTGCTCAGTTTGTGTCATATATGAAATAACAAATATGTAGTTATTGTCAGTACCTTCTTATTGATTAAAATCACAAACAATTAGTCTTGCTTTATAGTGATCAATTTAACCATTATCTTTATGCTTAGTTATGTAAGCTCAACATTTGTAACAGGCTTACCATCTGGTGGAAAGGTTCCAAAATGAATGCAGCATTTTTCTCCAATGAAGCCACTTATTCCTACATTGCTTTCCTCCAATGCTCATGATCAATTGATTTGATAGCCTCTGTATAGTTCTTAGGCTCATCTACTTCAGATGGCATCAGTTTAATAACATGATTTGCTTTCTTAATTTGCTGCCTATTTCTCAATTTTCTCTCACTAGAAAGTGTTTCTGCGGGTTCTTTAAACATACTTGACATCTTCATGACAAATCTTCAATTTCTCATCACTCATTTCAGTTGAGAGTAATGCCATTGTCTTTCCAAGTTTTTCTGGGTCAGAGAACTACATGAACAGGTTGAGCAGTCATAGAATAACATATCCCAGGACGTCTGCGGCTTGTGGTCTTGCGGTAGCGTTCTCGCTTCCTGCACACGGGGTCCCGGGTTTGATTCCCGGCAAGGTCAGGGATTTTCTCTGCCTCGAGAAGACTGGGTGTTGTGTGTCTTTCATCATCATTTCATCCTCATTCACTCGCAAGTCGCTGTAGTGGTGTTAAAGAACTTGTGGAACGGCGGCCGAACCGCCCCGCGAGGTGTCTCCCGGTCGCCAATGCCATACACTCATTATTATTATTATTATTATTATTATTATATCCCAGGACAGTTTCACCATCTCTATGATCACTTCGATGTCAGAGTCAGCACCTGCACTGCCACCCATGGAGACTACACTTGTTCTATTGATCAGTTTTATTTTATTTTATTTTATTTATTTTTTAATGAAATCATCTCATGTAAGTGTATTCTGTTGCATTATTATCCAAATGTCATTTCAGAAATATTTGCCCAGATTAATATCATATCAGCATTCATATCATGCAATCCCCAATTGCGTGTCCTTTTGATATTATAAACTCATTTTCCCTTATTTTTTCTCCATGATTTTGGATTTTTCAGTTCACATTTTCTGTATTTTGAATATAAATTTTTGATCTCTTACACATATCTGTTAGAATCCCCATGCCAAAAACAGTTTTGGAGTGATTACACATTACAAAGTAAATATAAGAACAAAATTTGCCTGCTTTTTACATAGGCAGATCCCCATCCCTCCTAATTTTTTTGTTCACGGTACATTATTTTTCAATACAAAAATGGAATTAATAAATATTCTTGTATCTTTTTTATGAAAATAACCCGCATTTAGAGTTTCCTGCATAACATTCTTGACAGTATTTTACAATCAGTCTCAGAATACCCTGTTCATATAGGAAAAGAGAGAATATCAAACAAGACAAAATAACATGACTTTATTAGCATATCATATATCAGTATGCAAAGATTAAGATACCTGTAGCAGTAGGTTTGACTGTGAGTAAAACTTCCACTGATCTTGTAGGCTTCAAGAAAACATGTGATGGGGTAACATAAATATTAGTAGCCTTTCTAAAAGAAACATGTATTGGTAATTCCTCTGTATTTGTTAGGCACACTTCACGTTCTGCAGTGCTTCCAATAGGTATTGATTCTATTATCACTTCTGTAGGTCTCAATTTCACTGAAGGTACCAGAGCCTTGCCATAAAGGTACACTCTGATTTTTTGCTCTGATTCCATACACTGGACATCTACATCACTCACTGTAGGAGCAACAGCTATAGTAGCTAGAAAAATGGAAACAAATATGTTAATATTATTTCTAATACCAGGGCCTATAGACCAGAGCTACCACTGAAAAAGTGCTAGAAGTGTAAATTGTGTCTTTCACAATACAGACTGAGTTTAATAAACCATGGCAATAATAAACACAAAAATGGTAATGCGTCCTTACTCATTATATAACATCAGCAAAAAATGATTATATTTACATTGTGTGCATTCAAGTAGTTAGTGCAAACTTTCATTATTGCATACATCTACATAACAGTCAGTATCAGGACAGAGAGATTCACATAATAAAGTAATGCCACTGCAATAACACAAGACTGAAATTACAAGAAGATGCATAAATGTGATTATTTACTTAATCTATATATATTACAAATATGGATGTATGTACATACCTGCTACCTGGAAATATAATGTAACTGGATGTATAAAAAGAATCTACTCACCAAGTGGTGGTAAGAGAAAACACACACACATTTTACTTGGCAAGCTTTTGGAGCAAGAGTCTCCTTCTTCTGGCAGAAGGGTTGAAGGAAGGAAAATGGGTTAAGGAAAAAGACTGGAGAGTGTTAGGAAAAGGGATATAGTTTGGAAAAGTCATCCAAAAATCAGGGTGATGGAAGACTTACTGAAGGGGATGTGAAGAAAAGACTGTTTCTGGGGACTATGTGAAAAGAAATACTGTGGGCGTAAGAACCACCAACATTCTATAGAGATGAGGCTGATGGACAGCAAATGGTGGTGGAGGAGGAGATGGTGAGACAGAGAGGGAGAAAGAGAAAATGGGCACAGATAGGGGGGAGGATAAGATGAACACAGAGAGGGAGAGGAGAAATGGACAGAGAGAAGGTGAGGAGGTGGTGAACAGAGAGATATGAGGTGTGAAGGTGGAGAGATATGGGGTTGAGGTGATAGACAGAGGAAGAGATGTACAGAAGGGGTGAGGAGGAGGAGTTTGAGAGATGGAAGGGCAGGAGCAGATGGAAAGAGAGGGAGGAGGAGATTGACAGATGAGGAGATAGACAGAGAGAATGGGGAGGAAGAGATGGAGAGGTGGAGGGGGGGGGGGGGGGAAATAGAGCGAGACAGAGAGAGAGAGAGGAGCAGAAGGAGATGAACAAGATGGACAGAGGGTGGGGATTAGAGGAGGTGGACAGAGAGAGGGGAAAGGAGGAGATGGACTAAAATATTGGAATAAATATGTACACAGGCAATGCCAGGTAATCAGCTAATTGTGAGATAACATCAAACAATGGCAAGTCTGGGCTGGAATAACAATGGTATGACACAGGATAGACTTTTACTCACCACAGAGAGGGGGACTGAGCAGCAGAAGGCACATTGAAAATAGTGTTGGCTATTATAAGCTGCTAGGTGCAGCTCACCATCCTGTCCGCATCACATCACAGCACCTTCCCAGAGGCAGCACTACAGGATCTTCCCCCATTGCTACCCTGCTATCCCTCAACCTCCCCAACCCACACCACTTCTGTATCACCACTACCCACCCCAGGTCAGATTGCTGCTCACCCTCACTCAGACCTCAGTGCCCAGACACAACAGTGGCTCCATGTTTGTGAGCTGTGCCTCAATGAACATGTGTGTGTGTGTGTGTGTGTGTGTGTGTGTGTGTGTGTGTGTTTTTCTTCATGTGAAAAAGAACTCTGTCAAGTACCTTATGATGCTAAATAGTCTACTTTCAATGTGCCTGTGTATTGCTGAATGATTCTACGTGAGGGGTGGGAGGGTGGGGGGAAGGGGGTCAGCAGTTATTGTTCTTTGATATTGCAGTTATCAGTTAACATATTTATGTTTTGAAAAGTAATATAATGATTGATACAAGAAGCCAGATATCATAACAAAGATGTTGGAAATGTCAACCCTAGGTATCAGTGTTCCACTATAAACTGTAGTAGGATGTTAGCAGCACTGCAGCCAAAAGGCACAACATGTCAGCAGAGATAAACTTGTTTGTGAAAAATGTATTTTGCAGTGAGAACGATCTAAACAAATTCAAACTTAGAAATTATGTCCCAAACTTCTAACACTTAAATTAATAAATTTATTTTGATAATGTTCTAAACACATTATGAGAAGTGTCCAAAAGAAAAAGTACAAAACAACACTGTGGATATAACTCAAGTCTTTATTCAAGAGTAATCAGCAGAAGCCTGTGCATATCTATCCCACCATTTTACAAGTCAAAGGATTCACTGTTCCCAGAATTCCTGTGGCCGTGACAGAAGCCAGTTCTCCCAGCCCAGTCAAATACTGGTTTTCCTGTAGCAAAATTGTGAAGGTTTTTTCTCAACAGTTCTATACATTGTGGATCTGTAAACTTTCCCATTGTAGTAATTGATGATATTCATGTCGAGTCTCTAGCTGGAATATGATGTCATCTTGACACAATTTTCTGGGCGATCTATCTGGCCGCCATCTTCAAGTGAGTAAAGCGTCATATGACCTCATCATATGAACTTGTTACAGTGAGTTAGTGGGATGGCTTATTCACCTGAAGATGGTGGCCAGGTGGACTGCCAAAATATTGTGTCAAGATGATGTTATGTTCCTGATGGAGACCCGACATTAATGTCATAAGTTCTATATATTTATTGGGGTCTTGAGCCCGAATTTCATGTTTGCTGCCTTGAGGTCAGCTTTACAATAAAAACCACCAAAAAACACTCCCATTTTTTGCACTTTTTCAGTTTTCCACCTACATCTCAAAAAATTTAAGTACAATACTGTACAGAATTAAAGTAGACCAAATTTCATACAAAATGAATTAGTCAGATTTGAAATTCTAATGAGCAGTATCAGTGCTAGAGCTTGCAAAAAAGTGGCAATTTTATGGCCCTTCCGCAGTAGTATCAAAACCACTCATTCCCACCCCTACAACTCAAAATGTACTTGTTATCAACAAAAAGCCCTACAACATTTTAAAGTACATTTCCTACAAGAGATGCCTGTAACACCTGATTTTCTCATGAGGCAAGGAGGGAGAAAGGCAAAAATTATGTAAAACCTGTTTTGCAGCCTTCAGCCAAATGATCCCTCTCCCACCTCTCATTAGCACTCTGCTTTTGGAGTATTATGCCTATCGTTTTGAATGAAGTGAGAATAGAAATGTTTGATTAAAACATTAACAAATTATAACATATTAACTACATGAGACCAAATAGAAAGATTAAGATGAAATCTATATGTGCATGTGTCATGTAATAACTGCCCAGGATCAGGTCATCAGTTGAGTAGTTCCTCCATCTGGAAAAGAAAGAGGGCATTTAGTGATAAAATATGAATACAAAAGAAGGCTAAGTTGTGTAGTGAACTATTTATGTGTGAAGAAATACCTTCACTGATCAGTGAAGATGCATAATGCTGCAAAATATTATGTATGAATTATTGCCTTTTGTCACTTCAGCTGCCTCAGACAGTGTGGCTGTAAGGGGTTCATCCAGGCCTTCTTCTTCTATATGAAACAGTCAACAATGTTGGTGTACAACCTTTCACATTGCTGGCAGTTTCATGTTGAACAGTCCTGCCACCAGAACCCTTACCAACCTACAGAATCTGTCTTGCTTCTGTAAGATATAAGCTGAATAAGTCTCAGGAGCTGGAGTTTTCAATGTGGTAATGGAAGCCAAACCATTTCTTGTCAGCATCCACCCCACTGCTCTGGATCCAAGAAGTTTCAAATCCACTGCACCTGATGGAAAACTCTGAAGATATGATGTTGTGCTTGTAATGGTCCGCCTAAGTCGTTGATATCTTGCTAATTGCTGTAAACGCACTATTTCACTCCCATTTACGGAGCTTGTTAGCACTTGATGTTAGGTTGGCGCCATTACAATGTATTGTATTGTAGTAATCGCTGCTGCTTGCTGGATCGCTGCTGTGTCTCGTTGCTGATGCTGGCTCTAAATCTGGTTGTCTAGGGTAAACACATGAGGTCCCGTGTTTTTCATGTGCTTTTGATGATAAAGAACGAGCGAAACCAACACATATGTAAATATCAAATATTTATTACTTTAGTGGCCATATTAATTCCACTGTCCACCAAAGACCATAACACAACACAAAGTAGTACTTCCTTTACATGTTCTTTGCATTGTTTTGCCAAACAATAACACAGAAACACACTTCACCAAAGTGACATTCCGACTGCCCCCGACTGCCTCCGACTGCTTTTCGACCCTTCTCGCTGCTTGTATTGATAACATTGTCAAAGAACTACTAAAAAGAGATATAGTTTATGAGTCACATGTACATCTGTTATCATAATTTGTGCAGAAAAGTTATTAATTTGCATCGAGTGACATAATTTAACATGTTATGAAAATTACAGACAGATTTGTTGACTTGACAGAATAATTCTCTGTTACAAAAAGGCCGTTTCTTAGAAGTTTGTCAATTGACTTCTCTAATTTGCATAAATAAGTAAGTAACATGAATTATTAAGAATTACATTGGTTTTCGTCTAAAATAGGATTGATTACGTGAATACTGAGTGAAAACGCTCCTAGTGAACAAATAGGTTTCACTGGGTGATTTTTATTTAAGGAGATCCAAAATACCTAAGTTGGCCACTATTTTTCGTACTTCATATTAATTATTTAAGATAAACTTAGTGTTTTTCATGATGACATTTGCTGTATCAGTGATCAAGTGATATAAACTTTTGTGTGGGTCAGTTATTCAGTATAATTTAATGGGTTGACTGTTTATGGAGACATGTTGTGCAATCATTGTTAACATACACAATAACTTTTCTATAATCATAAATACTCGTTAAACTGGTTGAATTTGGAAGGGATCGCATACTTCATTAAAGTAAAGCCTTTAATATGTTCCGTTACAATACCCCCCTCGGGTAATATCATTTACAGAATGTTAATGATATTAGCCGACTAGGAAAAATGTGTCAAATGGTTAAAATTTGGAAAAGTACTACAGTGACCGCTACACAGTTTCAAAATGACTTTTTCCTGGAAATATTTTAGTTGTGTTGTTTCAAATGCACTTTGTGTTATGGCTCTCAGTATGACAGCATAATGAAAATATTTAGTAATATATGAAAGTAAAAAAATTGTTAATCTTTGCTCCCAGTGAGCCACATGGAAAATGATCAGAAACAGACACAAATATATCACATGCGATTTTAAGATATATAAAAAATATATGTAAATTATTTCAAAGTCAGTTCTCATTGAGTCACAGATTAATCAAGATAATAGAAGGAACATAAATATATTACATAGATGGACAGGTCAGATGTCCATAGCAAAATTTTGCACCTGTCTGCTCGTTTTGAGCCACATAAAGGAAATGAAAACAAAGAACATAATTATAAGTATGGACATGATATATGAACACAAACACTAGAGTAGTCACATGTATGAATATAATATGCATTTAAAAAAAAGAAAATATTTAAAAAACTTGTCTCCCATTGAGACACATAGTCAAGATAGTACAAGAACATATTAATACCAAAATTGCACGCTTAATTTGGTCACAACATAACACAAACATCAAACTTGGTAAACATCTGTTTGGTTGTAGAAAATTGTACACAAATCTTATGCCTAAGAAAAGAATAGTAACAAAATGATGGGTCTTGCACAACAATTTTTACATTGTCTTTTATATTTGGTGCAAGTATGTCCCATATTCAACAATACAAAAAGAAAGTAATAAATGTTGGTCACCTTCTTGCCCATTGCAAGTAAAGAAGATATCACAATATTTAATATTCAATAGTGACAATAAAAATATAAAAACATTGTCTCAGACATCTGGAACTTTTCCAGGGTCGGTAGTGGTTGTTGCTATTTGACACACCCGGTGAAAATCTTTCGCTATACCATGATTTACGGAAAATGGGTAAGTAACTGTATTCAAACAGGGAAATGTGCTTAATCATGTTTATATGGTTTCAATTCAGTGATGTTTCTTAATCCAAATAACCTTCTTGATCTGGGAAAGATAAGTCTATACGCATTAGGATGTGGGCTTTCTTTTATTTCAAATGGACAAATGTCAATGTTTACTTTAACATATGGACAACCTAGCTCAACATCTTTGTCTATTTCAGTATTCTCAAACAATAGATCATTTTCAATTTCTTTAGTTCCTAAGTCTAATGTCTTTTTCCTACGCTTAGCCACATCCCTCTCTGTTTGCAAAGCATTGACATTTAAATATAAACCTCTGTTTTTATCTGTTCCTCTTAACACTGTGTTGCCACTCAACAAATTATTGTTTTCACCCCATTTTTTATAAAGTCCACTACGGATTCTTATCCACCATATAGGATACAAGGTTGCACTTACCTTTGCTAATTCTTTCCAAAAGGCATCTTTGTTTATACAGTTTCCATAGTTGTTCCACAAAACTTCTAAAAACTTTTCCCCTTTTTCTTGAAAACACACATTTACATTCCATCCCTTTATATTTTCTTTAATATTATTCTTATTACCATTCTCATAGATTAGCATTTCATAGTTCCCAATAGGCAATAGCTTGTCCTCAGATACACATTCCCTAGTCTGCATTTCACTTAAATTAACCTCATTATTACCCATGTTCGTCACATCACTTACCTTTACCACATAATCACTTTTCAATTCTGCAAATACTTTTATTTCTTCCTTCACACTCTCATCAATAACATCACTTGATTTAGGATCATTATTTAAATGCCCCTCTATTACTTCTTCCTCCTCCTCCACAACAACCCCATCTTCAGTTTCCCCCCTATGTATCTGAATCTCAGCAATTGAGTCTTTGGCTCCATTAAACACATCGTCATCCCCCTTCTTATCAAATAAACCCCCCAAAATAGATTCTACTTGTGGTGTGTCTGACTTGTTATTCACACCAGTATCCTTTTCAGCCCAACTATGGAACTCTGCAATACCTTCAACTTTTGCACTTTCACTAACTACCTGTGCTTGAACACAGTTTTTATTAACTGTATCACTTTTACTCATAGTATCCCAAAACCTTTTATTAAATTCTAATTTATTCATTCTAACAACTTCAGTATTTTCATGGTATTTACTCTTTACATTGTATCCTCTCCTTTTCCAGTTTCGGTTATGTGTTGTCCTGTCATAATATTGTCTAGCCCCAAAACTACGGACATCTAGTGGGACTGTCCACCGTTTCCCGGCTGGTTTCCTCGGTCTGTCCGTTTGTAGTTGTCGTTTTGTTCACTAGTTTCAACAAACCCCCTTCTCTCTTGTTCTCTTCCCCAATACCTATTTCTATCATTCCTGTTATCTCTCCTCCATCCTCCCTCCTGTGTATTGTTTCTGAAATCATTTTCATATTTCCTATCTCCCCTATTTGGAGCATTATTTCCAGAATTTTCAAAGTCTCTCCTCCCATAATAATCTCTATTTACATTCCTGTTCCACCCCCCATACTGGTTGTTGCCAGAGCCAAAACTTTGGTTATTTTCTCTTTCCAAGGCCCTATCTAATCTATCTACAAATTTCAGGAACTCTTCCATTGAATCGTCTGGTCCATGGACCAATTCCCACTGCAGTCTCTCTGGTAATCTTCTTTTTAAAACATCAATTTGTGTCATAATATCAAAAGAATTATTCAAGTGAGCAAGTTTTTTCAATTGATCTCTGCTAAATTTTTGCATTCCCCCTACTTTCCCTCTATACACTGGTCCATTTAGAAATTCTGACTTCAATCTGGCTTGTATGGACTGTGACCAAAATTTACAAATAAATTTGGCTTCAAACTCTTCAAACGTATTCCAAGAATCATTATTCTCATTTGCCCAAGATAGGGCCTCCCCTTCTAGAAACCGTTTTACTAACTTAATTTTTATGTTGTCTGACATTCCTACAACAAACATATCCTTACATTGGTGAATGAAGTCAATGTTGTTGTTGTGGTCTTCAGTCCTGAGACTGGTTTGATGCAGCTCTCCATGCTACTCTATCCTGTGCAAGCTTCTTCATCTCCCAGTACCTACTGCAACCTACATCCTTCTGAATCTGCTTAGTGTATTGATCTCTTGGTCTCCCTCTACGATTTTTACCCTCCACGCTGCCCTCCAATGCTAAATTTGTGATCCCTTGATGCCTCAAAACATGTCCTACCAACCGATCCCTTCTTTTAGTCAAGTTGTGCCACAAACTTCTCTTCTCCCCAATCCTATTCAATACCTCCTCATTAGTTAGGTGATCTACCCACCTTATCTTCAGCATTCTTCTGTAGCACCACATTTCGAAAGCTTCTATTCTCTTCTTGTCCAAACTAGTTATCGTCCATGTCTCACTTCCATACATGGCTACACTCCATACAAATACTTTCAGAAACGACTTCCTGACATTTAAATCTATACTCGATGTTAACAAATTTTTCTTCTTCAGAAACGCTTTCCTTCCCATTGCCAGTCTACATTTTATATCCTCTCTACTTCGACCATCATCGGTTATTTTACTCCCTAAATAGCAAAACTCCTTTACTACTTTAAGTGTCTCATTTCCTAATCTAATTCCCTCAGCATCACCCGACTTAATTTGACTACATTCCATTATCCTCGTTTTGCTTTTGTTGATGTTCATCTTATATCCTCCTTTCAAGACATTGTCCATTCCGTTCAACTGCTCTTCCAAGTCCTTTGCTGTCTCTGACAGAATTACAATGTCATCGGCGAACCTCAAAGTTTTTACTTCTTCTCCATGAATTTTAATACCTACTCCGAACTTTTCTTTTGTTTCCTTTACTGCTTGCTCAATATACAGATTGAATAACAACGGGGAGAGGCTACAACCCTGTCTCACTCCTTTCCCAACCACTGCTTCCCTTTCATGCCCCTCGACTCTTATAACTGCCATCTGGTTTCTGTACAAATTGTAAATAGCCTTTCGCTCCCTGTATTTTACCCCTGCCACCTTCAGAATTTGAAAGAGAGTATTCCAGTCAACATTGTCAAAAGCTTTCTCTAAGTCTACAAATGCTAGAAACGTAGGTTTGCCTTTTCTTAATCTTTCTTCCAAGATAAGTCGTAAGGTCAGTATTGCCTCACGTGTTCCAACATTTCTACGGAATCCAAACTGATCTTCCCCGAGGTCGGCTTCTACCAGTTTTTCCATTCGTCTGTAAAGAATTCGCGTAAGTATTTTGCAGCTGTGACTTATTAAACTGATAGTTCGGTAATTTTCACATCTGTCTACACCTGCTTTCTTTGGGATTGGAATTATCATATTCTTCTTGAAGTCTGTGGGTATTTCGCCTGTCTCATACATCGTGCTCACCAGATGGTAGAGTTTTGTCATGACTGGCTCTCCCGAGGCCATCAGTAGTTCTAGTGGAATGTTGTCTACTCCCGGGGCCTTGTTTCGACTCAGGTCTTTCAGTGCTCTGTCAAACTCTTCACGCAGTATCTTATCTCCCATTTCGTCTTCATCTACATCCTCTTCCATTTCCATAATATTGTCCTCGAGTACATCTCCCTTGTATAAACCCTCTATATACTCCTTCCACCTTTCTGCCTTCCCTTCTTTGCTTAGAACTGGGTTTCCATCTGAGCTCTTGATATTCATACAAGTGGTTCTCTTCTCTCCAAAGGTCTCTTTAATTTTCCTGTAGGCAGTATCTATCTTACCCCTAGTGAGACAAGCCTCTACATCCTTACATTTGTCCTCTAGCCATCCCTGCTTAGCCATTTTGCACTTCCTGTCGATTTCATTTTTGAGACGTTTGTATTCCTTTTTGCCTGCTTCATTTACTGCATTTTTATATTTTCTCCTTTCATCAATTAAATTCAATATTTCTTCTGTTACCCAAGGATTTCTATTAGCCCTCGTCTTTTTACCTACTTGATCGTCTGCTGCCTTCACCACTTCATCCCTCAGAGCTACCCATTCTTCTTCTACTGTATTTCTTTCCCCCATTCCTGCCAATTGTCCCCTTATGCTCTCCCTGAAACTCTCTACAACCTCTGGTTCTTTCAGTTTATCCAGGTCCCATCTCCTTAAATTCCCACCTTTTTGCAGTTTCTTCAGTTTCAATCTGCAGTTCATAACCAATAGATTGTGGTCAGAATCCACATCTGCCCCAGGAAATGTCTTACAATTTAAAACCTGGTTCCTAAATCTCTGTCTTACCATTATATAATCTATCTGAAACCTGTCAGTATCTCCTGGCTTCTTCCATGTATACAGCCTCCTTTCATGATTCTTGAACCAAGTGTTAGCTATGATTAAGTTATGCTCTGTGCAAAATTCTACAAGGCGGCTTCCTCTTTCATTCCTTCCCCCCAATCCATATTCACCTACTATGTTTCCTTCTCTCCCTTTTCCTACTGACGAATTCCAGTCACCCATGACTATTAAATTTTCGTCTCCCTTCACTACCTGAATAATTTCTTTTATCTCGTCATACATTTCATCTATTTCTTCATCATCTGCAGAGCTAGTTGGCATATAAACTTGTACTACTGTAGCAGGCATGGGCTTTGTGTCTATCTTGGCCACAATAATGCGTTCACTGTGCTGTTTGTAGTAGCTAACCCGCACTCCTATTTTTTTATTCATTATTAAACCTACTCCTGCATTACCCCTATTTGATTTTGTATTTATAACCCTGTAATCACCTGACCAAAAGTCTTGTTCCTCCTGCCACCGAACTTCACTAATTCCCACTATATCTAACTTTAACCTATCCATTTCCCTTTTCAAATTTTCTAACCTACCTGCCCGATTAAGTGATCTGACATTCCATGCTCCGATCCGTAGAACGCCAGTTTTCTTTCTCCTGATAACGACGTCCTCTTGAGTAGTCCCCGCCCGGAGATCCGAATGGGGGACTATTTTACCTCCGGAATATTTTACCCAAGCGGACGCCATCATCATTTAATCATACAGTAGAGCTGCATGTCCTCGGGAAAAATTACGGCTGTAGTTTCCCCTTGCTTTCAGCCGTTCGCAGTACCAGCACAGCAAGGCCGTTTTGGTTAATGTTACAAGGCCAGATCAGTCAATCATCCAGACTGTTGCCCCTGCAACTACTGAAAAGGGTGCTGCCCCTCTTCAGGAACCACATGTTTGTCTGGCCTCTCAACAGATATCCCTCCGTTGTGGTTGCACCTACGGTACGGCCATCTGTATCGCTGAGGCACGCAAGCCTCCCCACCAACGGCAAGGTCCATGGTTCATGGGGGGATAAAGTCAATAGGGTGCAGATTTTCACCAGGAAAGCATTTCACTTGGATGTGCCCATACATTGTATTTTGATTGTAAAACATTTGTTTTGACATTAATGCATCTTCCAATTGTGTATATTTAGTGTGTATATTTTCTACTTTTGTATCTACATTAGTGGTGTACAGGTTGTATTCTTGTTTAAGGTTTTCTGATGTTTTGTCTATTCTCTGATCTAATCTTTCAACTTCAGTATCTACTCTGTTGTAGATGACAGCAATGCTGTCTGTGTCAGCTTGTATGTTTTCATTTAAACTTTCAACTTTAACTTGAAATTCTTTTCTGAAGTGTATCAACTGTTCTCTAGTGTCCTTACTGAGGGTAGTTTTAATTTCCTCACACTTCTCATTGAGATGAGTACTTAATAGTTTAAAATCCGAACTTAACTTATCCAGTCTATCTGTGTTTTCTTCACTTGATTGTTTAAGTTGCAAGCTTATTTGAGTTGCAAACCCTGCTAGCCACTCTGTTAAGTTTAATTGTTCACCCTCCCCTGGTTCAATTTTTACATTTCCTACGATCTCATCACTCTCAGGTAGAGACATGTTCACTATTAATTATTTTAAATGACAACAACAAAATACCTTGCTTTATGCTATGATGTCGTGATCGGTGTTCTTGTTGGCTTTCTTCACTTCTATTCAGTTTTATCGAAGCAGAAGTCTTGATTGATGAATTCCATTGACATAATCCAGACGTTAATCTTGATGATAGTTTTTCGTAGTCGCACAAACACAATTTATTTATTTATTTTTGACATATTTTCACTGTTGACACACTGCACAAATAAACTTTTTTTGGAATGCTAAGCACTTACGAAATTTATCGCTGCACTATTATCATCGATGCACTTAAAGATCCCGGCTGAGCCCCCACTTTTGTAATGGTCCGCCTAAGTCGTTGATATCTTGCTAATTGCTGTAAACGCACTATTTCACTCCCATTTACGGAGCTTGTTAGCACTTGATGTTAGGTTGGCGCCATTACAATGTATTGTATTGTAGTAATCGCTGCTGCTTGCTGGATCGCTGCTGTGTCTCGTTGCTGATGCTGGCTCTAAATCTGGTTGTCTAGGGTAAACACATGAGGTCCCGTGTTTTTCATGTGCTTTTGATGATAAAGAACGAGCGAAACCAACACATATGTAAATATCAAATATTTATTACTTTAGTGGCCATATTAATTCCACTGTCCACCAAAGACCATAACACAACACAAAGTAGTACTTCCTTTACATGTTCTTTGCATTGTTTTGCCAAACAATAACACAGAAACACACTTCACCAAAGTGACATTCCGACTGCCCCCGACTGCCTCCGACTGCTTTTCGACCCTTCTCGCTGCTTGTATTGATAACATTGTCAAAGAACTACTAAAAAGAGATATAGTTTATGAGTCACATGTACATCTGTTATCATAATTTGTGCAGAAAAGTTATTAATTTGCATCGAGTGACATAATTTAACATGTTATGAAAATTACAGACAGATTTGTTGACTTGACAGAATAATTCTCTGTTACAAAAAGGCCGTTTCTTAGAAGTTTGTCAATTGACTTCTCTAATTTGCATAAATAAGTAAGTAACATGAATTATTAAGAATTACATTGGTTTTCGTCTAAAATAGGATTGATTACGTGAATACTGAGTGAAAACGCTCCTAGTGAACAAATAGGTTTCACTGGGTGATTTTTATTTAAGGAGATCCAAAATACCTAAGTTGGCCACTATTTTTCATACTTCATATTAATTATTTAAGATAAACTTAGTGTTTTTCATGATGACATTTGCTGTATCAGTGATCAAGTGATATAAACTTTTGTGTGGGTCAGTTATTCAGTATAATTTAATGGGTTGACTGTTTATGGAGACATGTTGTGCAATCATTGTTAACATACACAATAACTTTTCTATAATCATAAATACTCGTTAAACTGGTTGAATTTGGAAGGGATCGCATACTTCATTAAAGTAAAGCCTTTAATATGTTCCGTTACAATACCCCCCTCGGGTAATATCATTTACAGAATGTTAATGATATTAGCCGACTAGGAAAAATGTGTCAAATGGTTAAAATTTGGAAAAGTACTACAGTGACCGCTACACAGTTTCAAAATGACTTTTTCCTGGAAATATTTTAGTTGTGTTGTTTCAAATGCACTTTGTGTTATGGCTCTCAGTATGACAGCATAATGAAAATATTTAGTAATATATGAAAGTAAAAAAATTGTTAATCTTTGCTCCCAGTGAGCCACATGGAAAATGATCAGAAACAGACACAAATATATCACATGCGATTTTAAGATATATAAAAAATATATGTAAATTATTTCAAAGTCAGTTCTCATTGAGTCACAGATTAATCAAGATAATAGAAGGAACATAAATATATTACATAGATGGACAGGTCAGATGTCCATAGCAAAATTTTGCACCTGTCTGCTCGTTTTGAGCCACATAAAGGAAATGAAAACAAAGAACATAATTATAAGTATGGACATGATATATGAACACAAACACTAGAGAAGTCACATGTATGAATATAATATGCATTTAAAAAAAAAGAAAATATTTAAAAAACTTGTCTCCCATTGAGACACATAGTCAAGATAGTACAAGAACATATTAATACCAAAATTGCACGCTTAATTTGGTCACAACATAACACAAACATCAAACTTGGTAAACATCTGTTTGGTTGTAGAAAATTGTACACAAATCTTATGCCTAAGAAAAGAATAGTAACAAAATGATGGGTCTTGCACAACAATTTTTACATTGTCTTTTATATTTGGTGCAAGTATGTCCCATATTCAACAATACAAAAAGAAAGTAATAAATGTTGGTCACCTTCTTGCCCATTGCAAGTAAAGAAGATATCACAATATTTAATATTCAATAGTGACAATAAAAATATAAAAACATTGTCTCAGACATCTGGAACTTTTCCAGGGTCTGTAGTGGTAGTTGCTATTTGACACACCCCATGAAAATCTTTCGCTGGTAACATGCTTTACGGAAAATGGGTAAGTAACTGTATTCAAACAGGGAAATGTGCTTAATCATGTTTATATGGTTTCAATTCAGTGATGTTTCTTAATCCAAATAACCTTCTTGATCTGGGAAAGATAAGTCTATACGCATTAGGATGTGGGCTTTCTTTTATTTCAAATGGACAAATGTCAATGTTTACTTTAACATATGGACAACCTAGCTCAACATCTTTGTCTATTTCAGTATTCTCAAACAATAGATCATTTTCAATTTCTTTAGTTCCTAAGTCTAATGTCTTTTTCCTACGCTTAGCCACATCCCTCTCTGTTTGCAAAGCATTGACATTTAAATATAAACCTCTGTTTTTATCTGTTCCTCTTAACACTGTGTTGCCACTCAACAAATTATTGTTTTCACCCCATTTTTTATAAAGTCCACTACGGATTCTTATCCACCATATAGGATACAAGGTTGCACTTACCTTTGCTAATTCTTTCCAAAAGGCATCTTTGTTTATACAGTTTCCATAGTTGTTCCACAAAACTTCTAAAAACTTTTCCCCTTTTTCTTGAAAACACACATTTACATTCCATCCCTTTATATTTTCTTTAATATTATTCTTATTACCATTCTCATAGATTAGCATTTCATAGTTCCCAATAGGCAATAGCTTGTCCTCAGATACACATTCCCTAGTCTGCATTTCACTTAAATTAACCTCATTATTACCCATGTTCGTCACATCACTTACCTTTACCACATAATCACTTTTCAATTCTGCAAATACTTTTATTTCTTCCTTCACACTCTCATCAATAACATCACTTGATTTAGGATCATTATTTAAATGCCCCTCTATTACTTCTTCCTCCTCCTCCACAACAACCCCATCTTCAGTTTCCCCCCTATGTATCTGAATCTCAGCAATTGAGTCTTTGGCTCCATTAAACACATCGTCATCCCCCTTCTTATCAAATAAACCCCCCAAAATAGATTCTACTTGTGGTGTGTCTGACTTGTTATTCACACCAGTATCCTTTTCAGCCCAACTATGGAACTCTGCAATACCTTCAACTTTTGCACTTTCACTAACTACCTGTGCTTGAACACAGTTTTTATTAACTGTATCACTTTTACTCATAGTATCCCAAAACCTTTTATTAAATTCTAATTTATTCATTCTAACAACTTCAGTATTTTCATGGTATTTACTCTTTACATTGTATCCTCTCCTTTTCCAGTTTCGGTTATGTGTTGTCCTGTCATAATATTGTCTAGCCCCAAAACTACGGACATCTAGTGGGACTGTCCACCGTTTCCCGGCTGGTTTCCTCGGTCTGTCCGTTTGTAGTTGTCGTTTTGTTCACTAGTTTCAACAAACCCCCTTCTCTCTTGTTCTCTTCCCCAATACCTATTTCTATCATTCCTGTTATCTCTCCTCCATCCTCCCTCCTGTGTATTGTTTCTGAAATCATTTTCATATTTCCTATCTCCCCTATTTGGAGCATTATTTCCAGAATTTTCAAAGTCTCTCCTCCCATAATAATCTCTATTTACATTCCTGTTCCACCCCCCATACTGGTTGTTGCCAGAGCCAAAACTTTGGTTATTTTCTCTTTCCAAGGCCCTATCTAATCTATCTACAAATTTCAGGAACTCTTCCATTGAATCGTCTGGTCCATGGACCAATTCCCACTGCAGTCTCTCTGGTAATCTTCTTTTTAAAACATCAATTTGTGTCATAATATCAAAAGAATTATTCAAGTGAGCAAGTTTTTTCAATTGATCTCTGCTAAATTTTTGCATTCCCCCTACTTTCCCTCTATACACTGGTCCATTTAGAAATTCTGACTTCAATCTGGCTTGTATGGACTGTGACCAAACTTTACAAATAAATTTGGCTTCAAACTCTTCAAACGTATTCCAAGAATCATTATTCTCATTTGCCCAGGATAGGGCCTCCCCTTCTAGAAACCGTTTTACTAACTTAATTTTTATGTTGTCTGACATTCCTACAACAAACATATCCTTACATTGGTGAATAAAGTCAATAGGGTGCAGATTTTCACCAGGAAAGCATTTCACTTGGATGTGCCCATACATTGTATTTTGATTGTAAAACATTTGTTTTGACATTAATGCATCTTCCAATTGTGTATATTTAGTGTGTATATTTTCTACTTTTGTATCTACATTAGTGGTGTACAGGTTGTATTCTTGTTTAAGGTTTTCTGATGTTTTGTCTATTCTCTGATCTAATCTTTCAACTTCAGTATCTACTCTGTTGTAGATGACAGCAATGCTGTCTGTGTTAGCTTGTATGTTTTCATTTAAACTTTCAACTCTAACTTGAAATTCTTTTCTGAAGTGTATCAACTGTTCTCTAGTGTCCTTACTGAGGGTAGTTTTAATTTCCTCACACTTCTCATTGAGATGAGTACTTAATAGTTTAAAATCCGAACTTAACTTATCCAGTCTATCTGTGTTTTCTTCACTTGATTGTTTAAGTTGCAAGCTTATTTGAGTTGCAAACCCTGCTAGCCACTCTGTTAAGTTTAATTGTTCACCACTCCCTGGTTCAATTTTTACATTTCCTACGATCTCATCACTCTCAGGTAGAGACATGTTCACTATTAATTATTTTAAATGACAACAACAAAATACCTTGCTTTATGCTATGATGTCGTGATCGGTGTTCTTGTTGGCTTTCTTCACTTCTATTCAGTTTTATCGAAGCAGAAGTCTTGATTGATGAATTCCATTGACATAATCCAGACGTTAATCTTGATGATAGTTTTTCGTAGTCGCACAAACACAATTTATTTATTTATTTTTGACATATTTTCACTGTTGACACACTGCACAAATAAACTTTTTTTGGAATGCTAAGCACTTACGAAATTTATCGCTGCACTATTATCATCGATGCACTTAAAGATCCCGGCTGAGCCCCCACTTTTGTAATGGTCCGCCTAAGTCGTTGATATCTTGCTAATTGCTGTAAACGCACTATTTCACTCCCATTTACGGAGCTTGTTAGCACTTGATGTTAGGTTGGCGCCATTACAATGTATTGTATTGTAGTAATCGCTGCTGCTTGCTGGATCGCTGCTGTGTCTCGTTGCTGATCCTGGTTCTAAATCTGGTTGTCTAGGGTAAACACATGAGGTCCCGTGTTTTTCATGTGCTTTTTATGATAAAGAACGAGCGAAACCAACACATATGTAAATATCAAATATTTATTACTTTAGTGGCCATATTAATTCCACTGTCCACCAAAGACCATAACACAACACAAAGTAGTACTTCCTTTACATGTTCTTTGCATTGTTTTGCCAAACAATAACACAGAAACACACTTCACCAAAGTGACATTCCGACTGCCCCCGAATGCCTCCGACTGCTTTTCGACCCTTCTCGCTGCTTGTATTGATAACATTGTCAAAGAACTACTAAAAAGAGATATAGTTTATGAGTCACATGTACATCTGTTATCATAATTTGTGCAGAAAAGTTATTAATTTGCATCGAGTGACATAATTTAACATGTTATGAAAATTACAGACAGATTTGTTGACTTGACAGAATAATTCTCTGTTACAAAAAGGCCGTTTTTTAGAAGTTTGTCAATTGACTTCTCTAATTTGCATAAATAAGTAAGTAACATGAATTATTAAGAATTACATTGGTTTTCGTCTAAAATAGGATTGATTACGTGAATACTGAGTGAAAACGCTCCTAGTGAACAAATAGGTTTCACTGGGTGATTTTTATTTAAGGAGATCCAAAATACCTAAGTTGGCCACTATTTTTCGTACTTCATATTAATTATTTAAGATAAACTTAGTGTTTTTCATGATGACATTTGCTGTATCAGTGATCAAGTGATATAAACTTTTGTGTGGGTCAGTTATTCAGTATAATTTAATGGGTTGACTGTTTATGGAGACATGTTGTGCAATCATTGTTAACATACACAATAACTTTTCTATAATCATAAATACTCGTTAAACTGGTTGAATTTGGAAGGGATCGCATACTTCATTAAAGTAAAGCCTTTAATATGTTCCGTTACATGCTGCAGCACAAGTGTGCGGAACTGGAGACATTTTTGCTGATGCCATGTAGGTTGATATCATGTACTGCTTACACATAAGCTAGTTGTGCACTGTGATTGGGTGGTTATGAGAGCCAGAATTTTGGACAGGGACTTGAGAAATTTAACCATGCCTTGTTTGAATAACTATGACATTCTTGTGTATGAAAAAAAATGGTTCAAATGGCTCAGACCACTATGGGACTTAACATCTGAGGTCATCAGTCCCCTTCTGTACGAAACAGTCAACAATGTTGGTGCACAATCCTTCACACTGGTGGCACAGTTTCATGCAGAACAGTCCTGCCACCAGAACCCTTACTAACCTACACAATCTGTCTTGCTTCTGTAAGATATAAGCTTAATAAGTCTCTCAGGAACTGGAGGTTTCAATGTGGTAATGGAAGCCAACCTATTTCTTGTCAGCTTCCACCCCACTGCTCTGGATCCAAGTAGTTTCAAATCCACTGCACCTGATGGAAAACTCTGAAGATATGATGTTGAGCTGCAGCACCTGTGTGAGGAACGGAAGACATTTTTGCTGATGCCCTGTAGGCTGATATCATGTACTGCTTACACATAAACTAGTTGTGCACTGTGATTGGATGGTTATGAGATCCAGAATTTTGGACAGGGCATTGAGAGATTTAACCATGCCTTGTTTGAATAACTTGGACATAAGAGTTGCAACCACTCACTCATGGATGAAAAGCACTTGGCTGGCAACACTCTTCTCCACTGCACTTCCCAGTTGACAGAGAAGCTGAGGGGCTCTTTCTTCCTATCTTGAGAAAATATTTATTGGGTGGAGTATGGAGACCTGGAAGGTAAAAATTTTCCCTCACAATTTCAACACTCTTATGAGCTGAAGCCAGGGATTCTGCTGTCCACACTATCAGTGTGTCTGCATCATCGGCTGCCTGCCTGTAGGTGACTCCACTTTCATTGCTTTTTGTCATCAGCATGGAGTTCATCCTGTCCTTGTCTTTTGCATTCAATAGAAAATTTATTTGTGAAACTATTGTTGTCATGGTATTGCTGAACTGTATGTCCACAGACTGGTTTTTGGTTCATCTCAAGTGCTCTACAGACTCGATAGTCTTCTCCCCATCCAAATACCCATCGAACACCATTGTCACACTTTGATTGTACTTATTTTGTACTTAATTGTACTTATTTTGTACATAATGAACATGCAAGGAGCAATGTTTTTAAGCTATACAAATGTGTGCACCAAAGACCCCCATCAATCACTTATACTTGCATCCAGGGCAGCACAGGTGGAAGCTGACAAAAAATGGGTTGGCTCCCATTACCATACAGAAACCTACACTTACTAAGAGGTTCCTTCAGATTATATCTTGCAAAAGAAAAACAAATTGCAAAGGTCGGTGTGGGTGTAGGTGAGCAAGACTATGGTGTGTGAAACTGTTACACCAATGTGAATGGCCGGCCGAAGTGGCCGTGCAGTTAAAGGCGCTGCAGTCTGGAACCGCAAGACCGCTACGGTCGCAGGTTCGAATCCTGCCTCGGGCATGGATGTTTGTGATGTCCTTAGGTTAGTTAGGTTTAACTAGTTCTAAGTTCTAGGGGACTAATGACCTCAGCAGTTGAGTCCCATAGTGCTCAGAGCCATTTGAACCAACCAATGTGAATGGTTGTGCTCCAACATTGACAACAATTTTGATCTAGAAGATGAAGACAGCCTGGACAGTCCCTTGCAGTATTACTGTCTAAAGCATCTGAGGTGATTGAAAATATTAATTCATGTGATATTTTTGCAGCATTATGCATCTTTATTAATCAGTACAGGTATTTCTTCACACATTGATAGTTCACTATACAACTTACCCATTTTGAGTATCTATATTCTGTCATTAAATGTCTTCTTTCTTTTCCAGATAGAGAACCTACTTGAAGTGATGGCCTGATCCTGGGCTCAACGTTCACACATTTCATGACGCATGCACATTACTACATACAGATTTCATCTGCATCTTTCTATTCAGTCTCATGTACTTAAAATGTTGTAAATATAATTTATTAATGTTTTCACTGAACATGCTCTTCCATCAATTCATTCAATACTACCTCTTTTAAGCACAATACGCCAAAAGTGTGGCACTGATGACAGATACACAAGTGGGAGGGATTGTTTGGCTGTAGACTGCAAAATGAATTTTTCATAATTTTTGCATTTCTCCCTTCCACCTTATGAGAAAATAGGATGTTAGAGGCATGTCTTGCCATTAATGAGTAGTCAGCATTACTGTATGAAGTAGGAAGTCACAATGTATCATGATCACATAATATAGCCACTATTACATGCTCGTTTTTACATTGCTATGATTTTCAAACATCACCATAAGCAGCTCATGGTTCACTTCTGAATCTGTAAATATCTAGAATTTTTCACAACTGAAAAAAATTAATATGCTGTATGTGAACAAGATAGATGCAGGCTGCATGTCCTACATTCGAATTAGAAGCATCCATCTTGTTATTGTGTATTAATTTAGTTTTGCTGTGTACTGTTGCTTTAAGTTATTTGTCTATGCCATCTGAAAACATATTTTAGAAATATTTATTACTTTGTAGTTAGTACAACAAAAACAAGAAAAAATGGTAAACATGGAAGACATATAAATTAACAAATCTGGTTGAAATGTCAATGGTGATGATGTGGTAGATTTGACAAAGCATGATGCAGATACAGACAGTGAAGATAGTGAAATAAATATGCTAGTTGAATTAACTGAAGACATTCTGCAGACAAGTGCTGCTCATGATCCATTAAAGTATTATTTAATAAATTAGATAAAGTGATTAGCAATAGTTAGCAATGCTTGTAGAGAAAATAGACTGAACAAATTAACACAGTTCTCGAAAATATTTCTAGGGAGCAATTCATAAGAATTTTGGTATGATAAATACCCAAGGCAGTGAAAAAGTTGTTTGTCAGCACACCAAAACTGTGCACGATACACTACAGGCAAAAGTCACTCAACTTACACGACAGCTGAATGAATTAACAATTAATCAGGAAAAAAAATCAGTGAGGGATTCACAGGACAAGATACAAAATTTGTAGATGAATTTAATACTAGTTAGTGGAGAACTTGCACTGATCAATTAAAAACTCGATAATGAATTACATGTTGGCTCACAATCAAAAGCTACAGATGCATCACATGTATCAGGTGTCTTGGGTGAAAACCTCCAAGGTCATTTGGTACAAAGTAAACAGATATTAAGGAATGAATTGCCAAACTGGTGCAGTAGCCTGAATGCATTAGTCAGTGACCAGTTTTTGCAAGGTTGATGCCATTAAAAATACCAGACATGAGGCCTATCCGATACTTACACCTTGAATTCTAACAGATAGACCCTTTCTCTTCTTTAAAGTTTGCTATCATCAGATTCTCAATCAGATTAATTGACTAAAAAGCTAGTAACATGTCAACAACAATCCTAAGCATAGCCAGATATGGAAAATATAATTAGTACTACACTTTGGGAACTGTTATGATGACATAAATCTGTTTTTATTTTGTTTTAAGGCACAAAAACAACTAGGGTCATACACATCCACATCAGAACTGTAGAACATGAAAATGAACCTGTACAAAGTATTCCTTATGCCTCAAGTAGACAATGTAATTTGTAGGAATGTTTGAAACCATACTATTTACTTAAAATAACTAAAATACAGTTACAATTATTATCTATGACATATTTTAAATCAGATATTATTTGAAACTAAAAAACAGAGTTAAATTCAAACAAGAATCTTATTACATAATTGCAAAGGATTATCCCACCTGTGTAAAATGTAATTAATGTAATCAACAAGGACAATAATTGCAAATAATGTAAAAAAACAACTCTAAGGAGCTTCCCAACTGTTTTGCGATAGCCTGTTATTATTAAAATGAAGTATACCTTACTGAAGCTAGAAAACATGCTAAGAAGAAATTATATTCAATACTTCTCATGTAATCCACTAAAAAGCAGTATGTGTTGTTATATTTAAATATCTCACTATTTTCATTATGAATGAGAGTGTTATGCAATTAGATTAATATACTGTGTAATGTCATTTTATTTTATGGTTTAAACATTTTATTTTATGGTTTACACTATGTTATTTTCTATTCTAATATGCATCAAAATTCGTTGTAGTTCATTAATCTTCTCTTTTAACAATCAGCGTCACTGTAGCAAAATGTATACAAGGCCCATGCAGTTCAACTGTTGTATGCCAGTTCTACTCAATCTTTCAAAGTGACCCCTCATGTCAATCTGATTCATAAATATGTCATCGATTCTTAGAGGCACACAGTGCCAATTTAGTTCTGTCATACCATGAGTTGTGCCATTACTTGAATGGCTTATCAGGATTTGGACTTTTCTTCTTTTCTACAGCAACAGCAGCAAAATAACATTACAATGCAGATAACTCAAGTTATTTATATGTTCAGTGGTTTACCCACCAGTTCTTTTTTTTTTTTTTTTTTTTTTTTTTTTTTTTTTTTTTTTTTTTTTTCCAAATACTGACAATTAACCGATAACTTCAAGAAGCTTTATTACAGCATTATTAAATTCAATAACTTTATTAAGTACAGTGTATTAACTGACTTCCAAGTTTTCATTTGATGGAGGAGCTGGGATCGATGTAAATTTCTGACCAGAGTGCTTACACAATTTTGAAGTTTCAGGTATATTTCAACAACATATTGTGAACCACCAAGATTTAAAAAAAGTATTAGACAAAGGAAAGAATAGACAAGGAAGAACAACTGTTTGGAAGAAACACGACTGTGGGTATAGCAAACTACAACTCAGCCAGCATCAGCATCATCATTTGAAACAATGATTTCAACTTTTCTTTTCTTCAAAGTGATAGTGAATGTAGGTCATGTGAAGAACTTTTTGTTTAGGGTTGCAAGTTCATTTTTTTAATTTTATTTTGAGTGATATTTCTGAGTAGTTAAATATTTGGGAAATATAGGAAATGTCAATGTAGAAAATGTTAATGAGAAAAGGGAGGAGGAGGAAGAAATAGATTTACAGCAGCATAATGACAATTTAAGTGAGGAGGAGGCAGTAAATCACAAAGTAAGTAGTACCTGTACGACTTTACTCAGTTTTGGTATGAACAATGGTAGTAGCAATAGTACATTTGATAGACCTGCAAATTTAATAAAAGGAACTTCAGGAAAACATAGGCAGAAACTAGATGAACAGAATAAACAAGTCAATTAAAGATTTGATAAGCTATAAACTATATTAAGAGGCAAAGAGAAGCTTTGAAGGCAGTGAAAAAAGACTAAACTACAATAAAAATCAAAGTAACGCAAACAACAGAAAAAAAAGAGAAGCTTAAAAATAATATGGTTAACTCAAAAGAGGTATCTAAAAATGAAGATCACAAAGTCAGTAACAGGATTGAGGGAGTAGAGGTTAGGACTGAAAGGTCAGAAACAACTATAGTTCATGAAATCAAAAGCAGTGATAAAAATTTCAAGACACTACATTCCATTGAAATGAAACATGAACTCTAAAAAAGAAGGCATGGAAAATCCAGGATGGAATGTAACAATAATGCTAAAAAAAAAAAATTGCTACTCACCTCATTGTGGAGATGCTGACTCGCAGTTAGGCACAACAAAAAGACTGTCACAAATAAAGCTTTCGGCTAGTAAGGCCATCAAAAATAGACCACACACACACACACACACACACACACACACACACACACACACACACATGACTGCATTCTCAGGCAACTAAGGCTACATTGCAAGCAGCAGCACACGTGTATGATGGACTGGCAAATGATTGGTGGTAACGAGGAGGCTGGGGAGGGGAGGGGAAGTGATAGTAGGGGGTGGGAGGGGACAGCAATGGATAGTACGGTAGGGGTGGTGTACAGTGAAGTGCTGCAGATTAGACACAGGGCAAGCGAGAGGTGGAGAAGGGGAGAGGGTAGCTGAAAAAAGAAAGAAGTAAAAAGATTGAGTGTGTTGGTGGAATGAGAGCTGTGTAGTACTGGAATGGTAACAGGGATGTGCTGGATGGATGAAGACAGTGACTAACAAAGGTTGAGGCCAGAAGAATTGCGGCAATGTAGGATATATTGCAGGGAAAGTTCCCACCTGCTCAATTCAGAAAAGCTGGTGTTGGTGGTAAAGATCCATATGGCACAGGCTACGAAACAGTCGTTGAAATGAAGGATGTGATGTATGGCAGCATGCTCAGTGATAGGGTAATCTACTTGTTTCTTGGCCACAGTTTGTCAGTGGCCATTCATGTGGGCAGACAGCTTGTTGGATGTCATGCCCACATAGAATGCAGTACAGTGGTTGCAGCTTAGCTTGTAAGTCACACGACTAGTTTCACAGGTAGCCCTGTCTTTGATGGGATAGGTGGTTGTGACTGGTCTGGAGTAGGTGGTGGTGGGAGGATATATGGGACAGGTCCCACATCTAGGCCTATCACAGGGGTAAGAGCCATGAGGTAAGGGGTTAGGAGCAGGGGATGTGTATGGATGGATGAGTATATTGTGTAGGTTTGGTGGACGGCGGAATACCATTGTGGGAGAGTTGGGAAGGATAATAGGCAGGACATTTCTCAAATTTCTGTGATTCTGAGTAGACGTATTGTGTGTGTCAGACAGCAATATATAATTATGTAAAAGTATTTACAATACATCTTCTGGATAGGGAGGCATTTTCTTTCAGTCCTAAATTGCTTCATCCTGAAAATGATACCTGGATACACCATAGTCTGTAAACTTTGGAACACATGGAGACATTGTTTATGATTGTATTATCCTGCATTCTTTATCACAGAGATGGAAATTGCATCTTCTTCAAGAAAGAAGAGGTAAATATCACTCTGTTCAAAGGAGAGTTAGTATATCAATCAATTTAGACTGTTGCAGTGGTAACAGACGAGGAGGTGTGAACTTAAAGAATTGTGAATTGCTGCTGGTGAGAGTGTCCATCAGCAACACACCTCAAAATAATCCACATTATTTGCACCTCCTTATGGTCCCAGTACTTAAATACTAGTGTATATTGGCAGAATGAAAACATTTTGTGAAGAACAGATTAAAACATTAGTACACCTTGAAAAATGTTTAGACGTAATAATTCAGATTGACACGCTTACAAGCTGATGATCATAGATAGTTCAATGGGGATTGGAAGAAAAATGACAGACATGGAGAGAGGCAGCAGGAAAATATGTTTCATAGGAACGGAGGTTTTTCCAGTGCTCATCACGGAGACAGAGATAGGAGGAGCAATAACAGAAACAATTATGAAGATAATTATAATAGTTACAGGAGCGATAATCATTTGAACAATAGGCATAGGGATGAAGAGAGGTGTCATGATCAAAGAAATATACAATGAGGAAATAGTAATGATAGAAACTTGGGTAACAGGAACTTTGAAAATGATAGGAGACATCAGGCAAAAAAAAGACATGCCTCATGGGTGCCCTGTCAGTTTGAGGCAAGGAATGATACATACAAAAATCAGACCAACAGTAATTTCAGAAGTCAGAGAGGTACTTACAACAGGATATTCTAGGAGAGATGAAAGAAGGAAAAATAACAAGGAAAAAACCTGAAGTAGATATTAAAAAGGATAACACTTCTTAATGTTCTTCAAAATTGTATTCTTTTTGGTCATGAACTGGTTTTTGGCTTCTTAGGCCATCTGCAGGTGACAACTGACTGTCCCAAACACAGATAAACACGATGTGGGACTTACGCTGATATTATCTGCACACAAGATACAAAAATGATAGAAGCTTTTACATAGGAAATGTGCGGAATTATTATTTAATTTAGGGGTGATTAGATGCTTCAACAAGAACAACAAACAATAGGATTAATGTTGCTACAACTTAACAAATAGCCTCTAATCCCCTAATGTTACATCAATGCCCATTCCCAACTGGCCATGGTTGATTGGCTAAACAAGTCCTAACACATTTCATAGAAATACTGGTTAAATAACTGTTCCTTTGATTAATCAGGTAATAAATTCTCAACCAATAACAGTAGCAAACAACATCCCTTCCAAATAAAAACTTACAGAATCGTAATGGTAAAAAAGTACCTTCCAAACTTCAAAATTCACTTTAATTTAACACACAGATATAAAAACATATACAAAACTCACAATTAGCATATTTGTCAAATTCCACTTTTTATAACCCACTGAACTACAGCATGGAACTGACAATTTCACATCTTTCCAATGAGTAATCATGATAACAGAAAATTATGTTCACAAATAAGAAATATAATAACTTTATGACAACACCCATCTGGCATTGGCCACACTTTTACACAATCGTAAATTCCACTGAAAAGTGACAGTTACTACTCAATCTCCACACAGTTAAGTCAACTAACACCGCAGAAGTCACTGAAGGTTAATACACGTGTTCTTCTCCAATATCGTGACATCCTTATTGTGGATGAACATGCTACAGCACAGCGTGTTCAGGGTGGGCCCACACTGTCTTGTTTATCTGCCACGACAAAACACCCACAAAAGACATCAGCCACTGTTCGCTGTAAATTGTGTCCATACAATTGCAGAGCCCACGGCTTATCATTCCACAGCAGCATTGAATTCCCAAGTGTCTCGGTCTCCATCAGTTCATTGCCACAGAGAACCAAAATTATTAATGCACAATTCAGACCATCCAGACCCCAACACTGTGCCATTCTGTCCTTCTCCTCGTCACCAGCAGGCCACTCACTGCCAACTCAGTGCCCCAGTATCTCTGGCGAGGCCAATATCAACCTTAACACTCCTCGCAGCTGAAACACAATCGTGCTGAAAGTCGGCACATACCCTCCCCCACCCCCCCCCCCCACCCCCCACTTAATTACCAATCACAGCTCAATTAAGTTCCCAGAATGAATAAGTGATCGACCCAGCTTTATCTGAAGGGATTGTTATTGTCTTACCTTGCACGGGGTCCATTAGCATAATGGTGAACGGTGTTATGAAACGTTCATCGGCCGGATGAAATGCAGGAGGAGTTTTTTAGTAACCTTATCCATCTTGCTGCTCATGGCCTGGAAATTTTTTACATACATCGAATTTCCCAACTTATTCGGGTTTGGCCGCCGCCCCTCATCGTAATGCTATGTGCGAAGCTGATGATCCTTAAGAATACTGCGATTCACCCTTTTCCACTGATTCACCAGCTGGTGAGGCTCAATGTGCTCAGGTAGCAGATCCCTAATGGGCCATAGGTTACTCAGAGTAGTGGAAATCTTAAAGTTCAACATCAGTTTCGCAGGAGTCGACAAATGTGTTTCACGCTTGGCCGTGTTCAACACCATCATAAGCCAAATGAGCGTGCAATCCCAGTTCTCCTGGCCTTTACTGTAATAGGCAATTAATGCCACCCTGAGATTGTGATTTACCCTTTCGGCATATGATGGGTTCGGGTAATAGGGAGTCGTGGTCCCACGGGTAATGCCCATTCCCATGCAGAAGTTCTTAAACCCTCCTGAAGTAAAAGATGAAGCATTATTGCTAATCAAATACTGCAGTGGGTCAAACATGCCAAATATATTTTTCAAATTCTGTATCACAATTTCAGTCAGCGCTGCCCTAGTGGGATACATCCAAGTAAACCTTGTGAAGGCATCAATACATATTAGGATGTACTTATTACCTTACTTAGATTGAGGTAATGGCTGTACGAAGTTGATGTGCATTTCTGAAGGGGATAGTCTGCAAGTATGGATTCCAGCCACCCAACCCTACCATCCTGTGCTGGTTTGGCAGCAGCACACACCTGACATGTACTAACATTGTGCTTAATAACTTTATACATTCCCTTGCACAAGTTTTAAATATTCCCAAATGGCCACCCACCAGTGAGTCACGAAAATATTTAAAAATGAAATGCACCAAATCCCCAGGCACCAAATCCCCAGGCACCAAATCCCCAGGCACCACAGTTTTGTAACCTTTATCGTACCAAGCCTTGCAACACAATACACCATCTCTAAGCAGGTATGGTGTCACCATATTCCCTTCTTCAATTTTTGTTTTATCTCCTGCACCTCGTCATCCTTCTCCTGATATTCCCGAATGTCCTTAAACAGCTGTGGAAAATCAGTGAGAATTGAACTAATTCTCCCTATGGAAGCACTACCTTCATCCAATTCATGACTATCATGTTGTATATCAGGTTCCTGAAAAAGGCAGCTGTGATCATCGGACAGTTTTCTGATCCTTTAATGTTCTTGACCTGGAACGTAAATGCCAAGATCCTTGTTGCCCACCTGGCTATCCTTCCAGTCTTAAAAGGATGTGGAAGGACCCAGCAGAGGACCTGGTTATCAGTCTCTAAGAAAAACTGTGTATGTTCCAGTTAATAGCGAAATTTCTCCATGCCAAATAATGTAGCAAGCACCTCCAGCTCGTAAATAGAATAGTTCTTTTCTAAATGGTTCAAAGCATGTGAAGCATAGGCAAAAGTCCGCCTCCCTTTGTCCCCTTCCTGAGGAAGACCGCCCCCCACCCCTGCATTTGAAGCGTCAGTCTGAAGTATAAACGGAGCATTGAAATCAGGAAGCACGAGTACTGGTGCTGATACCAAGGACTGTTTCAGGGATTCCCATGGGGCTCCCTGCGAAGGACCCCACTCAAATTTTTGCCCCTTCCTACATAAGGCATTCAACAGGGCCTCCATCTGTGCAAACCCTGGAATGAACTTATGGAAGAAATTTGTTACCCTGACACACTTCTCAACTTCCTTCACACTTCTAGGAATTGGCAACTGCTTTATAGCTCACACTCATTCCTCAGCAATAGTTATCCCCTCCAGAGAGACCACATGACCAAAAAAGTGCATAGATTCACAAGCACACTTTGCTTTAGCTGGGTTCACCATAAGACCTGCCTTCCTTAACCTCACTAAAACCTCCCTTAAATGTTGATAATGTTCCTGCATGGAATTACTACAAACTACCAAGTCATCCAAGTAGTGGTATATAAACTTAAACTTTATGACCAAGAATATTTTGTCTAGTAGCTGAGATAGAACTGCAGCACCTGTAGATAATCTGAACAGAACCCTATTGAATTTGTAAATATTCCAATAGATCGCAAAGGCCGTAATCGGTTTGTAAGTTTCCATGAGCGGAATTTGATTATAATCCTGGTTTAAATATAAGTTGGTAAATATCCATGCACTGCAAAACCATCCAAAACAAGAATGTAGGTTGGGAAGAGGTACTGACCGCAATACCACTTTATTACCGTATTTACTCGAATCTAAGCCGCACTTTTTTTCCGGTTTTTGTAATCCAAAAAACCGCCTGCGGCTTGGAATCGAGTGCAAAGTAAGCGGAAGTTCTGAAAAATGTTGGTAGGTGTCGCCACAACTAACTTCTGACGTCAAATATATGTCGCGCTGCACAGGTATGCTTTGCAGGCACAAAGATAAATACTGGCGCCAAAACCTCTGCGTCGGTAAATAAATTAAAAGGTAGAAGAATGTAAACATTATGCCATGTATTCTTTCGTGTTTGCTGCTATTTCATTTAAATCCTGTCTGCCTTGCCTAATAAACTACGAAACTAGAACAGCAAACGCGGAAGAATATACATATCATGTCATGTTTATATTCGTATTATTCTTATGCTGAATAGTGATACAGTCAGAAACTAAGCACGGCAACTGACTAGATATTTAAATCTAAGATGACCCTAATTTCTGTGCAGAATGTAATGTACTAAAGAGTCGTCTGCAAAGATTTTCAATCGGAGAAAAATTTTCGCTAATCTCTCGTTCAGAAAACCTTCTATCATACGCAGTCTATTATTTGGTTCTTGGTGATCATTATCAAAGAAAGCAGCAGTTTAAGTAACAACAAATAGCAGACTCGCGCCATTGTTTCGCTTATTAGACAATTCCTTTTTTTTTTTTTTTTTTTTTAAAAAAAAAGCCGCGGTAGCGCGCACAAAAGCAAACCATGCCGCGAGCGGCGACAGGTCGTAAATAATGCATTTTCAGCTTAGAGTGACATAAATACCCATAACAAAGAGAACGGCACTTATCAGATCAAAGCAAAATAAGCAATCAATTCAAACCAGACGAAGCACGCGAAAAAGGAAGGGTACCCGTATAAATACAGACGGAGCGCCTGACACACAGCAATGGCTACCTGGTAAAGCTTAACTGTTAAGCTTACGACTCGAACCAAACTACTGTAGCTGTATCTTCATCCATTCGACCTCAATCGTGTTTCACGTTACAATGGACCAACTGTTTTTCGATTTGGAGGGGCGTCTAAAACTTTTCTCACACCTTGAATTTCGAGTCTCAAATTTCAGGAGCGGCTTAGATTCGGGAAAATTTTTTTTCCTTGATTTCGAGTCTCATTTTTCGGGTGCAGCTTAGATTCGAGTGCGGCGTAGATTCGAGTAAATACGGTATCCAAATCTCTATAATCGACCACCAGGTGATAATTCCCATCGAGTTTCCAGACCAGAATTATAGGTGCAGGAAATGGCAAATTAGAGGGCTGAATTACTTCCTGATCTAACATCTTTTCAATCTTTTCCTTCTTCAGTTTCATTTGAGGTGGAGCCAACCTATATGGTGCTTTCTTAATAGGCACGTTATCAGATAATTTCATGTGATATTCCACTGGAGATGTCACCCCCAACCTCTCCGTCAAAACATCCGGGAATTCATTACATAATTTCTGTATTTCCTCTTTCTCTGCTAATTCCAAATGTTCCACCTGCAACCCTTTCTCTTGTCTCTTTTCAGTTTGTAATGCCTCTTCACTAGTCACAACTGCCACAGAAACTTCCCCATGTTGTTTACAAAATTCAAAACATTTCTTCGGTATCTCTAGTATAAATCTGAAGCCAAATTGGCTTGCACCCCAATCAGTCACTAATCCGATCCTTTTAATAACATCAGCCCCTAGACTGCATGTCGTGGCAAACCTGCTTACCACTTGCATCCTCACTCTCCACGTGAAATCCCTAATTCTCAGTTTAACCCTTACGACACCCTTCACTCTTACACTGGACTGATTTACCGCCTTGTATTTACCTGTATCCTTTTCTATTTTACTCCACTTACAAATAGCACCATATGGTTAAACCAATTTTCTTCGATCACCGAAATAGCACTACCAGAGTCCAACAACACACACACGACATAGCCTACAAAAAGTAAACTCTGTTCCTCCCCTCTACTTATCGCGTAAATCTCTCTCTGTTCCATTCCTACCTCTTGTTGCCATTCCTACCTCTTGTTGTAATTGTCAGGACATCTCCGGCTTACTCTTCTGACAATTCCTACTGATGTGACCCAACTTTCCTTTTCCCACAGCTGATTCGTAGAAATAATTTCCCTTACTATTCTTATTATTCACTTGAATATTCCTACTCCATTCTGTCTTATCCAACTGGTTCTCCTGTCTGTGTACTCTTTCATAATTAATGCCCTGCCCTGCCCTACATGAGTCTACATACATAATAGCCTGGATGTGCCTTACTAATTCATTGAGCTGGGCAAACATTTGCAGTGTCCCGCCAAATACTGCCCTCTGTCTATCGTCTAGTTGTGATCCTTGAACAATAAGTAATACAATTTCTGTTTCGCAGTATGGCAGGCAGAAGGCTAGCGCACTCTCTCTAACTCTCTCGACAGAGTCGACAATCTTTTCATTATCCCCCTGCTCTCGACCATACTCCCTATAAACTAATTCTTGCAATGCATGGGGTGGAATCAAGGTGAAAATTTTTCCTCTAAATTGTTCCAACATCAGTCTCTCCTGAATCGTGTTCAACAGGTGCCCTTCTAACTCTCCCTTTACCTTTCCCACTAAGAGTTTTAAAATTTCCAAGTTCGTCATGTTAACAGCTCGCGCTTTCTGCTGTAAACCGATGATGAAATATAAAAACTTCACAATATTCCCCACTGTATCTAAACACCATTCCTTAAATCCAGGCAAATAATCTTACATCTTAGTGGCAATACTTTGCCAATTTTTTTTTTATTGATAATTTATATAACAGTACCAAAGCTGCGCTTAATGTTGATAATAACGTGATTTATGATGAGTATGCTATTGTGAGATTAATGAAAAATTTCAATGCAGAAGTGTTTAGTGAACCTGGTGGTACTAAGGTCAAATGTATAGAGGCAAAGAGTCTAGTACTTGGGACAGTGAAGAGAAAGTGAGATTAATGAATAATTCCGATGCAGGAGTGAACTTGTTGATACTGAGCTTGACTGTGTAGAGACAAATAGTCCTGAACTTAGAGGCAGTTAAGAGAAAGCAGGGAGTTGTTTAAATGATGGTGCTATGAATAATAATTTGAGTACTGATAATGATGGTGCTATTAATTATTATTCTGTCAGTATCACTGAAGAAGCTGATGATTTGAATGCTATTGATAATGTTTGTGTAGTTGAAAACGATAATTTTTATAGAAATTTTTCTGATGATATGCTTTTCTATGTGATGAGTTAGGTGGAAAGATTTGCATCAAGATTAAAGATGACAGTTCAGTAAAGAATGAAGTTAGTAGCACTGTTATTTTATGTTTAGATGATGATTCTATGATAGATAGGGAAGTACATGAAATCAATTGATGTCAGTGAGACTGTGCCACTTGTTCTGATGAAAGTAAGACAAATGATTTAATTAGTAATGAAACATTGAAAGTAGCTTGTAATTATTATGATAAATTTGGCAATGGTAATAAAATGCATTAAAACTTTAGGGGCAATTTGTCAAAATATGCACTCGGATAATGAAATTAAATTTGATTCAAATGGGGAGCCACTCAGTCATAATGTAGGACTGTAAAGTTTGCAGTCTATAAAGAGCAATGTAGTTTCATAAATAAAGAAAGGAATGAGTTTTAGAGAAACTAAGGAAGATTTATTATTTGAAATTGAAAGTAATAAAAAAATGTAATGAAAGGGGGAGCCCTTATATTTTTTTCAGATTAATAATTGCCGAGCTTACTGTCTTCTGGACACTGGTAGTTCGATTACTGGAGTGTTAAAAATATTAAGATCTGGATACAGAACAGCAAAAATTTTGCTGAACTTCCTATGACAGGTGATAAGAGTCAAAGGAGTCAGTGTAAAGAGTAGCAACTTAATCACTAGGCAAGTTTTGGTACAATTTAAAATCAATGATGTTAGTTTTACTCTTGAATGGTCAGTTATTGAGGAATTGAAGGAAAGTCTGATACTTGATATGGACTGGATAGTTAAAGCAAAGCTAAATTTTAATTTAAGGGACGTGAGAATAGCTTTCACTGAAACAAAAAGTGGAATTCCTGGAGGAAAAATTTAGAAATGTCAAACAAGAGTCAAAGTAATGAGATCAGAAGGATAGAAGAGTTTGGAGGTAGAAGTCATTTTGAGGAGGATAAAGAACTTTGTGATGATGAAATGAAAAATAATTCCTATAGTGAATTAGTAGCTAAAAAACCATCTGAAGCAGAAGCTTTAAGTACTGAAAAGAGGTAAGACCTAGAATTTTCTTTAGGAATACACTGATATTTTTTATGTTAAGCCGCAAAGAGTAAAAGAATATCAGTGTAAACTTAAAAGCTCAGGATATATTCCTTGTTGAGCCCAATACCTCACCAATATTTGAAAGAAAGAAAGCAGAAAGAGAGTTGCAAGAAATGCAGAAGTGGAGAAAAGTGGAGAGAAGTAGGAGTCAGTAAAACAAACCTTTAGTGGTGGTGTCTAAATGTAATGGAGAAATAAGACTTGTGTTAGATATTAGACATTAAAATATGTAACCTGAAAGAGAAAAAGACCATCCAGAGCATATTGAGGAACTGCTAAATAAGTGTGAAAGTGTAGTTTATGACTAGTGTTGACCTGATATCCACTTTCCACCAAATTGAAGCAGGAGAAGATTCCACAAAATATGCAGCATTTTTGCAAGTATATATTGGAAATAGCTTTCAATATTGTGCTGTATCATTTGGTTTAAATTTTTCAGTAGCAGAGTTTATCAGGGGATTAAGGAATGTTTTGGGAAGAGAACTTTGTAAAAATTGACTATATATGTAGATGACTTTTTTTGTCAAACAATGGAAACTCCAGGTGGGAATATCAACAATGTAAGAAAAAAATAGATTGCTATTTACTATAAAGAAGAGATATTAAGTTGCAAACAAGCACAATTAAAAGGTACTGACATAAAGCTTTCTGCCACAACCTTCATCAGTGAAGGAGACACACACACAATTCATACACACAAGTAAGCACACACTTCATGCACACATGATAGCCAACTCCAGCATCTCAAGCCGAAATACCTTTCCAGTGTGAGATGCTAGAGTTGGCAGCTATGTGTGCATGAGGTGTGCTTGCTTGTGTGTATAAATCGTGTCTGTTTCTCTTTTGCAGATGAAGGTGGTGGCCGAAAGTTTTACATTAAGTGCCTTAATGTGCCTGTCTGCAAATTAATATGGCAAGTAGCAGTCTATATTTCCCTATACTTTGTTGTCATCTAGAACTTGGGAAAAACATACAGAGAACTTGAGAAAAATTGGGAGAATGACATTAAAACTTGAAAATGGTAGATTTACTGTGAGACAATTAAAGTTCCTCAGTCATGGCACTACTGAAGAAGGAATTTTGCCTGATAAAAAAAAAAATTAAATCCAGTGCAAAATTTCAAAAACCTAGGAATAAGAACAAATTAAAGTCTTTCATGGATTAGTGGGGTTCTGTAGGAAGTACATTAGAACCCAAGCATTAAACTCACCCTGTTTGAATGATCTTTTAAAGGAAAGTATTGTGTGGGAGTGGAATGAAGAATTTCAGTTACCTTTTGATTAGATTAGATCAGATCAGTACTTGTTCCTAGATCATGAATATGACACTACGTAATGATGTGGAACGTGTCAGGTTAATAAAACGTGTCTACACAAGATAGATTGGGTAAATTACCCACTTACTATATTCTATATTTTAATGAGTAGAAGGAGTTGCCATTCAGAAATTCTTTTAATTTCCTTTTAAATACTACATGGGTGTATGTCAGACTTTTGATGCTATTAGGTAAGTGACCAAAGACTTTTGTGGCAGCATAATTTACCCCCTTCTGAGCCAAAGTTAGATTTAACCTTGAGTAGTGAAGGTCATCCTTTCTCCTAGTGTTGTAGCCATGTACACTGCTATTACTTTTCAATTCATTCAGATTGTTAATAACAAATTTCATAAGTGAATATATATATATATATATTGTGAGGCTACAGTGAAGATTTCTAGCTCTTTAAATAAGTGTCTGCAGGATGATCTTGGATGAGCTCCAGCAATTATTCTGATTACATGCTTTTGTGCAATGAACACTCTTTTACTCAATGATGAGTTACCCCAGAATATGATGCCATACGAAAGCAGAGAATGAAAATAGACGTGATAAGCTAATTTAATCAGATGTATATCACCAAAATTTGCAATGACCCTAATAGCATAAGTAGCAGAACTCAAACGTTTCAGCAGATCCACAGTGTGTTTTTTTCCAGTTCAACCCCTCATCAATGCATACACCTAGAAATTTTGAATATTCTACCTTCGGTACCGATTTCTGATCGAAGTCTATATTTATTAATGGGGTCATTCCATTTACTGTGTGGAACTGTATATACTGTGTTTTGTCAATGAATTAAGAGAGAATTGTGTGACAGTAAGATTCTACATGGACAAGATTTAGATTTACCACTCTGTTTAATGACAGACAGAAATGATACTGGATTAGGTATGCACCTATTTCAACAAAAGGAGGTTAACACAACATAATTCAATATACATAATTCAATTGCATTCACTTGTAGAACATTGCAAAAACATAAAAAGAATTACATGATCATATAAAAGAACGTTTAGCAATAGTTTGCTTGATAGCAAAATTTAAGTTTTCTCAGATCACAAAGTCCTATCTTATATTCAAGAATGTAAGCTGTACTGTGGAAAAATTACCAGGTGGCCATTTTACTTGCAACAATTTGACTATACGGTTTAGTATATTAAAAAAAAGGAAAATGTAATTGCAGATGCATTATCTACGATACCAGTGTGTGGGTGGGTGGGGGGCTGAAGATGTATGAATGAAAGTCTATGAAAAAATTTCAAAATTATGTATCTAAAGGAGAAAAGAATGAAAAGGAAATTAGGGAAATTTGCAATCAGTTCAGATGGAATCAAAATCACAAAGATCATTGGAAACTTGAAGAAGCTATTTAGAAAACAAGGGATATAACAAAGTACAATTTTAATATCAAATTTATACAAGAATTTTGTTTTTTAGACACAGCCCTGATAAGTGACAGGGGGCACATTTGTTGGCCAGACCAATATACTGACACACTTATAAGATACAATTATGAAAATTTTTGGGCATTGTGGTTCATTGAAGCGTATTCAGAAAATTCAGGAAACCATACATTTTACACAACATTTCCAGAAGAGCCAGAAAGTTTCTTGCTGATTGTGATAGATGTGAAAGACTTAAGGTTATCAAACAAATGAGTAGTGGCTATGTGCAGTGTTATACTCAATAAACAAATAAATTAAGTATACATTGACTTGTTTGGCAAATTTCCATGATTCTAAAGGTTAGTTTTCAATATCTGTTTATACTGGCAGATTTGTTCTCAAAATACATAAAACTTTATCCTTTGAAGAAAGCAACCAGCAAGAAAATCACTACTAAAATAATAAGGGACTATTTTCACACAGTAAGGCATACTAAAGCAATGTTATCTGATAATATAAGTTGTCTGTAAAGTATTTCAAGCACCTATTACTCACTTTCTTATAACTTTGGTTTTCGTCACTCAGTTTGATACACATATGGTTGTATGGATCCTTTGATACACTGCTTATTCCTCACATGTGTCTGAATAAACATTCATTTGTCACCTTGCTCATTGCCACCCAGTTCATTACCCACATGGTTATATGAATTCAGTAGCAATTTCCTCATTTTTGATATACTTATGAGAATTTACTCTTGTTGCTTATTTTATATACTAGCTTGGTTAGACCTACATATGTCACTTAGACTGGATAAATGAAAGTACACTTGTGGTTTTGCTTAATGTCACTGTGTTAATTACACACTTAGATGCATAAACCAACACTTGTCAGGATGCTTGGATATTTACTTGAAATTGCACTTATGTGGAATTTTGATTACCTGTATGAATACATGAATGAATTTTTTCCTCCCCCATTAGATACAAGAATTTATAAACACTATCATTTTGCTTTTACATATTACACAACCTCATTCAAACTTGGTGAGATGTTGATAATGGTGTCTTTATCACTTCAAAGGAATTTTAACTAACATCAGCTCACCACATCAAGACACAAACACTCACGACCATTACAATTTGTATTTAAAGCAAACGTGATTTGCATCCTCAGAGTGGCACCACTCCTATATGACTAGTGCAAAATTTGACTAGACATCATTTTTCAGATGTAGAAACGCATCTACCAACTTTTGTTTTTATCACACAATTCCTTCTTGGTGCTGTGATATACAGGGTTACCCATTTACCTTGACCACCCTAAGTAACTGTTTGTCCAGATGCAAATTACAAAATGTTTCAAGCAAATGTTCTTTAGCCATCAGGGGGACATCAATCAGCATGAGTGCCTTGGTGGTAGCTTTGTTTTTTACAAAGATATAAACAGTGGTACGACTTCTTTAAATGGCACCCTGTATTTTTTATTTGGTAATTCATTTCCTCTACTAAAGACCAATTCAAAATGTATCACAGTGTACCATTCACTGAAACACAACATTATTAATTACGTAACACAACACTGACATCGATGCTCCCAGTGCCTAGCGTAGGTACTTGGGGTAATGGAACACATTCACGTGATGTTGACAGAGGACAAATGTAAACATAAGTAGAATGCACACCTGTCATTCTGTCAACCATCGTCAGTTGAAAAGTTTTGTGAGTAGAATGTACACCAACGAAGAGAAGGTAGAAATACTACTCATCTATGGGGAACGTAAGTTAGTAGAACAGTAATTGCAATTCTGTTTTCTTATGTAGGGGTACATTTAGTACAGCAGTTTGGTCCTTTTAAAACTGTTGTGTAGAGTAGACATTACTGTTGAAGGTAGGTGAAATGATACACATGCAGCATAACTGTACAGGGAGTGACATCCTGACAAGAACCCACCTTCCTGACAGATGTTTTCTCATCTTGTTGCAATGTTTCAGGAAATGGTAAGTTTCAGCCCACGACAAAGCAATCATTGTAGCATTCTCACAGACAAAGCTGCCAAAGCTACTGTTCTCACTTCCATTGCTATGAATCCACATGTGGGCACACGACAACTTGAACAGGAGATTGTCATTCCTAAAACCAGTGTACATCATATTCTTACACATCATCAGTTCCATCCTTGCCATGTACACTTCCATCAAAAATTGCATGGGAATGGTTTCCAGAATCATGTATAGTTCTGTCAGTGGGCACAGCAGAAAATCCTCACCAACCGTAACTTCTTCTCCAATGTTCTATTTAACAATGAATGTTCCTTCTCAAACAAAGGACAGACAAATACAAGGAACATGCATTACTGGTCCAGTGACAACCCACAATGGCTGATGGAACATCAGCATCAATGGAGAGTTAATGTCTGGTGTGGGATGCTTGGTACTACAATTATTGGCCCTTATTTCATCAATGGTAGCCTGTACAGTGTGTGCCAGCTTCCTCGGATGAATTCTTCCTCCTCTTCTGGATGAAGTGCTGCTAAGAACCAGAATGCTTATGTGGTATCAACATGACGGATGCCCAGCACATAATGTCTTGCATGCATGTCGTGTTCTGAACCCTGATTTAAATCCTCTGGACTTTTTTCTTTGGTGATGTATAAAGGACGTTGTCTATCACAATATTCCAACAGCTCCAGAGAACATGCAGGAACGTATCATGCTTGCTTGAAATTCTCTTCAGCAGGCAACACTGGAAGCAGTAAATAATTCTTTCATTCAACAAGTGCACCAGTGTATCAGTGTCGAGGGTCACTACTTTAGACACCTTTGAATGTTGTGCTCCTGGGCAATGGTACAGGAGAGTCAAAGTCAATTTTGTGTTATGTTTTTACTTGGTTTTCATTTGTTTTCTGACAACTCCAGCAAGTGGATGAATTTGTGGTGCTGTGCTCAAAGTCAGTGTTGTGTTATGTAATTAATAACATTGTGGTTCAGTGAATGGTACACTGTGATACATTTTTGACTAGGTCTTTAGGAGAGGAAATGAATTACAGAATAAAAAATACAGGGTTCCATTTAAAAAAGTCATACCACTGTTCATATCTTTGTAGAAAACAAAGCTACAATGAAGGCAGTCATGCTGAGTGATGTCCCCGTGACAGCTAAAGAACATTTGCTTGAAACATTTTGTAATTTGCATCTGGACAAACCGTTATTTAGGATGGTCAAGATAAATGGGACACCCAATATAAGAACTATCAATTTGATCACTATTGCATTTCTTGATTTATTCTGTTCTAATAACAGAACACATCTCCAGCTTTCTGCAACATCACTGATGTCCATAACAGAAATGATGTTGTCATTTCCTTGCAGTGTTTTCATAGAGATGTCTACAATGTTTTCAGTTTCCCTTTAGTGGCTTGGTTTACCTTTTGCAATATGCCACATACTCTTCTGCCATGACTGCACATTAGAAAAAGTACATGACAATCTTTACCAAGTGGCCTCACTTTTTTACAATCATTTTTTCTCAAAGAAACTATTTGCTTATCTACTTCTTAATTCTTGCAGATGCATAACATTTGCACAATCATTTCAGTGTAAAATAATATAAACTTTCATCTAGAAATCTACTTACATTTTCAAACTTTGTTGGGAATTTTACATCCAAAATCCTAACCTGTTTGTCACTTCATTCTATCCTACTATTTACCATTTTTTATGATGTCACTTCACCTAGCATTTACTTCAGTGACAGTTCCCAATTTTCAGTCCTGAGTTTGTTGACATGTCTTCTTAAGGTATTCCTTTCACACTAACACTTTACCATGACAATTCTCATAAATACTTATTTTAATCACAATTTTTTTCTGGCAGAAAAATATGCACTGCTACATTTGTGACCATCATAACTTATAAGACAATCAGATCTCCTTAACAACTGCAATCTACTGCACAGAACTGTTTGCCATACCTTTGCAAGGACACACAGGAGACATACATAAGAATATAACAACACACCACAACTTTAAGCTGTTTCAGAATATCCCAAGAAAAGTAATTTTTGAGGAGAAGCAACCTCACAATAATAGATAGGGGAAGTGTCGTAAAATGACAAAGTCTGGTAAAATGACACCACATTTTTCCTGTTACGGCCACAAGAGGCAGCACTTTTTGGAGCAAGGTTATGTTCTTGTGTTGGTGACACTGTGACACCACTAATGGTGAGGCTGTTTGCTTACTCACATGTTTTGTGAAGAAACCATGCATGTTGTGTTTTACAAGTTGTAACAGCTGTTCTTCTGTGGCATACTACACCTGGATCATTTGAGTTATAATATTTTTTATGCAGAATGTGAGTAAACACTTCCTATGCAAACATTTTAGGAATATTTCTGGGTACATAGGTCCACTTGTTTATGAGTAGTGTCCTCATAGATGGAATGTTGTAGCTGTGGTAAAATAAGGTACCATGAATGGGAGAAAAATTACATAGCTATGTCATTTTCCTACAACCACAGTTTATGCTTCCTGTCTTTCCATTCATTTCTGTTTATGGTAATATAACATGTAGGTCATTTTCATCATTACTATTATTATTGTTATTGTAATTATTTCAGTAATAATGGTTGGGAATTATAAGAGAATCGGTGACCACCAACCACATGATTCAGAGAGCATGCACAAGCTGACTGATGCTGTTAATAGGCAAATGGGCTGGCAGTATGCTTCAGATATGTTCGATGTTTGTCAAGCTGCTTTATGAAGGAGTTTACAACAACACAAGAATAAGCAAGTTGCAGGGGTTAATAAAGGTCCAGGCTGGTTCCAGCAAACACCTCCACATTAAAGACCTTGAATTCAGACTATTTAGACTTATGAAAAATGATATACGGAAACTGGCATTTGAGTTGGCCAAGAGGAATGAGACTGGCAACTGTTTCAGCAAGCAGATATTGATGGCAGGTAAATACCTATTCCACTTAACCAAAAAACAATACCCATCTAATAGCCTATCTATAATTCGACAAACAACACTTCTGTAATATTTACATGTGATGTTCGCAAATAAAAGTGAACACATTTATTCTATACTTCATCAGTGTTCCTAATAGCCTATCATCTAGAGTAACACACCATTTTAAAACATTCATCACAAAAAACAAAATACAGCAAACTTACATTTTTTTGCATCTGTACATAAACACAAAGTACTGAAAGTTATCATACAACTGAAACAGTACTATGCTTCTTCCACTGACGGATTATATAGCTTCATAATAACAAGGTTGACCTCCAAATTGATAAACCACTACATGACATTATCAAATGTTCGCTGGATACTGTCATTTCCCCTGAAGCTTTCAATATGCCTAAAACAGTTCCAGTGTTCAAAAACGAAGATAGGCATGATGTTAACAACATGGGCCTATCTCCATCTCATCAGTCTTCCAACAGATACTTCAAAATGTCATCTTACATACACTCATCACTTTTCTTGAAAGCAACAACTTGTTATTTGAACACCAGTTTGACTTTCAAAGAAGGAAAAAATAAGTGATTTGATTTATGCTTTCACAAAGCACATTATAGGTGTGTTTCAAGAGAAACAATCTTCTTCCTGTCTCTTTATAGATACCACAAAAATGTTTGATCTTATAAACAACTGTTACATAAGCTGGAAGTTGCAAAGAGTGGTCCTGCTCATATTTCTGCATCAAAAAACAACTAGTTGAACTCACAACTCAACAAGAAAGGAAAGTTCACTTAGAAGAAGAAGCATTGGTAACCTGTGGTATCACAAAGGATTCCACTCTAGAGCATCTCCTCTTCCTGCTGTACATCAAAAAACTACATAAAAGGACAGTTTCTGTCCTATTTGCTGAAGAGATGAACCTTCTCTTCCAGAACACATCACTGCAAATTATGAGAACTTACATAACTGATAGTAGTGATAGACTGCTGTGCTCACTACACAACAATAAACTACTGCTAAATAAGAATGAAACAGCCCTCATGGGCCCACAATGGAACAATGAAATTCATGTACAGGTAATACCACTTTACAATAAAGCAACAGAGCAGTGTAATCTTACCCTTCCACACATCACTATTAAATTTTTCTTAGTGTCTTCATTAATTTCAAAAACTTTGAGAGGTGTAAGATGTACAAAAGAAAAACATTTTACTTATCTTCACTTTCTCTTGTTGTTGGCTGCAGTTCTTGCATCTAGGGGTACATTTTTGATGCTGAAATTTTGATTTACTGGGTTCCAGATGACTAAATAACTGATTCAGTACTATCTGTTGCTATGATTTTATTTTATTTTATCCCATTCTTCTATATCACATTGACTTCACAATCTCCATTTTCATAAAACCATCAATTCCATTGTATTACCACCATCACTAAAATTCTGCAGAACTAACAATATTCCAAAGAGTTTACAAAACAAAAAGGGTTAACAAACTTTCTTGACAAAAGAAGAATTTTCATCAAGTTATAACATTATTTTGTAAATGAATCTAGAATAAATTTAATAATTAACATTAGATTGTGCAATTAATAATATGAATTTTAATTATGCCAGATATTTTGTTATTTCAAATATTTCTACAAGAAGAGTAATTTTAGATGTATTGACTGTAACAACTTAATTTCTTTTTATACATTTTAGTCTGAAATATAATACAAGGTACACAAAATCAAATGATATTCTTTCAGTGAAACAGCTAAGAATGTTCACCTATACTAGATGAGGGATTAATCCTGGTATCATCTACTTCTATATAAAAAAAAGGTAATGTTAGAGGAGGGTGTCCCATTACAGCAGGCAAGGTGAATCAAGTTGCCAGGATTATGGATTGACAGCTCTCTGCAGAGGGATGTACAAAAAGATAAGGTAGATAAAAGAATGTGCAGCTTTTGTTACACCTCAAGAGTACTCTGACAAAGCTGTGACATATTCTTGAGACAATGAGGCCCAGCCTGGTCTTTGTTTTCCTGGGGCAATCACTTAAAAAAATAATGCACCTCTTCAAACTGAACAATGATATTTACTCCCATCACAGTCAAATTCATAACAACATCCACCTGACAATTCATAAGCTTAGTAAGGCAAAGTTGTGACATATTCTTGAGACAATGAGGCCCATCCTGGTCTTTGTATTCCTGGAACAATCACTTAAAAAAAAAAATAATGCACCTTTTCCAACTGAACAATGATATTTACTCCCATCACAGTCAAATTCATAACAACATCCACCTGACAATTCATAAGCTTAGTAAGGCAAAGCTGTGACATATTCTTGAGACAATGAGGCCCATCCTGGTCTTTGTATTCCTGGGACAATCACTTAAAAAAATAATGCACCTTTTCCAACTGAACAATGATATTTACTCCCATCACGGTCAAATTCATAACAACATCCACCTGACAATTCATAAGCTTAGTAAGGCTTCCAATAGTTAGCTTGCTTATAATAAATTGTCAACTTCTATAAAAAGATGAAAATGTCTCATTTGTGAAGACCGTCACTAACTTACTTCCCCAACATATTTTCACTCCAGGGATAACTGCAGGGAGGCTACTTCATGTTAACACAACACTTTCAGCCAGTCTTACCACAAACAATCCCCCTTTATTCTTATGACAATATAGTCAAATTAAATATTTGTTCAACTGATTTCATGCATTTTAAAATAGTGGAAGCAAAAATATAAATGCAACTATCTGCATGTAGCCTACATATATGTATTGACATGACAGATCTGATACAAAACAGATGTTATGATCCTACTATATGTAATTACTTCATAATATTACACATTATACTTCCTTCTAAGTGTTAATAGAGTTTACTGGACTAATAAACAATGAAAACAAGTGGACCTACCTGTCTTGAATGAAGAAGAACAGAAGGTGAATGCAGAGTTGCAAAATTCTGCTTCTTGTTCCTGTGGTTGCCACAGTTCAATGCCTTCACTAATTCCATTGTTTTTATTACAAATTGATATTTCAATATCACACAATATTTTTTTAAATGTTTTTGTTGTATAAAAGACTATATGCCATACCCATGATAAGGAACTGCCTCTGTACTCCTGAACCTTCACAGAAAGTGGCTGATTTATTAATTGGCTTTCTTATGAAGAAAGAGACTTCAACTCTCATCTTGAGATTATTTGCCTATGGTATTTACAGCAGTAATTATAATGTAATGTGTGAAAATACTGAGAGATTAAAATTTCTCTGTTATTCATCACTTGATTGGAAGATACCAACATTTCATGCCCAGTTTATCAAGCCAAAATTTAATATTGTGTGACTGTCTTATTTCTGCAAATTAAGACTAACCTGATGAAAAATAATTTATAAAACTTACATGGTTTAGCTATATTTCCAGGAATTTTGCATTTATCCACCTCACAGGAAGTAGCTGTTAATTCCTTCTGCCATTCAACAGGACTTGCAGAGACCCTCCCTGAAATTATTTGTGAGGAGAATTAGGCTTTGGTCATACAGAACAGAAAAAGTACAGTTTCTGTTCACAAGTGTAATATATACCTTTGCAATCACTAAACTGGATTCTTTCAATGCTTAGATACACAAGATGGTCACTACATTGGTCATGTGTACTGGGAACAAAAATCGGCTTGAAACTGTAAAACAATAAGTAATGTGTCATAAGAAATTAATTACTCATTTATATTTTGTCGTTTTACTAAAAAATAGTGTGGCTGCTAACCTGAATGTAAAAATTCTTCCTTCAAGAGGCTTCATTCGGCCTTCCATCAGTTCAATATCAAACATTTTATAGCTGTGGATCCTCTCTCTTGCATGCTTGATCTCCTGAAAATCACAAATTAAGTACAGACAAAGATATGCAAACACCTTATTTTATTACAAATTCAATATTATTCAATGGAGAACGGAGTGTTGGTAAGCAGATATGATTGCAATTTGGGTTGGAAGTTAATTTTATTATCTGTTAAATTTCTTACATCCAAGATTAAATAACAAAAAGTGCAGGATGGGACAACAACAATATTATGAAAAAGACAGATTGCTACTTATCATATAGAGGAGACAATGAGTCATAGAAGGGCACGATGAAAAGACTCCACTAAATTTAAGCTTTCACCCAAAAAGGCTTTCTTCAAAAGTAGAAAATAGACAAGCACAACTCATACACAAATGACCACAGTCTCTGGCCACTGCGGCCAGTCTGTGGAGAACAACTGCGACTGATGGTAGCAACATATGGGCATGGGTGGTGGGAGTAAGAGGCAGCTTGGGGGCAGGGAGGGGGAGGGATGCTGGGATGTGGTTGGGACAGCATAGGGCTGTCAGCTGCAGCCAGAAGGTTTGGGGGGAAGGGAAGGAATCAGAAGATGAGAGAAGTAGAGAAAGAGAAAAAGACTAGTTGGTGTGTTGGTGGAATAGAAGGCTGTGTGGTGCTGGAGTGCAACCTGGGAAGTGGTAGCTGGTGAAGGACAGGGACTAGGGAATGCTGAAACCAAGGGGCTTATGGGAACATAGGATATAATACAGGGGATATTTCCCATCTGTGCAATGCAGAAAAGTTGGTGTTGGCAGGAAGCTAATGCACGCTTTGAAGTAGCCATAGAACTGAAGCACACTGTACAGGACAGCACGACGGGCCAGCTGTCTCTTGCCCACAGTTTGTCAGTGACCATTCATTCAAACACACAGATTGTTGGTCATAATACCCACACAGAAAACAGCATAGTGGTTGCAGTTTAGTCTGTAGATCACTTAACTGCTTTTACAGATAGCCCTGCCTTTGATGGGACACAATACCTGTGACCAGAGTGAAGTAGGTGTTGTGGGGATGTATGAAATAGGTCTTGCATCTAGATCTATTGCAGAGGTGTGAGCCATGAGATAAGGGTTGGGAACAGGGGTGGAGTTGGGAGGACAAGGATCTTACGTACGGTTTGGTGGGCGGTGGAGTGCTACTGTGGGGCAGATGGGAAACATAGTGGGTAGGATGTTCCTCATTTGAGGTCCTGATGAGAGGTAATCAAACTGGGGTGAAGAATGTGATTCAGTGCTACTGAGTCACAAAGGAAGTGCTCCTCTGTGGCCAGACAAAGGGTAAGTGAGACATGGGATGAGACTGAAGAGACAAGGCACAGGAGATCTGTTTCTGCACAAAGTTGGGAGGGTAATTTTAGTCTCTGAAGGCCTTAGTGAGACACTTCGTATTTTTTGAGAGGGACTGCACAACACTACAGAGATGATGAGCACAGGTGGGTAGGCTGTATAGAAGGAATTGCTTGGTATGGAGAGGGTGGCAGCTGTCAACAGGGAGATTTCATCTCAAATCATGCAGGTCAAGAGTGAATGTGTCACATCACTATTTCAAAGTTAGATGAAAAAAATATATGTTGAAGTTCTACATCATACCTCTCCAGAACTACAATATTTTGATTTTATGATGATTTGTTAAAATGTTACAGATCTCTCTAAATGAGAGTATTTGTGAAATGTTGTAACGAAAGGGAAAATTGAAAAGTTTTAATAACAAAATTGAAAGTGATAGAGATCTGAATTTATTTCCAATAAAAACTTTGTTCCCCATGCTATGAGACATGATTAATACACACACACTTCTGAGCCTCTTTTTTTTTTGAAAAATAAACTATGAAAATTTGTAAGTTTTTGTGAATTTCAAAATGATATTTTGAAAATACAATCAGTCACAGGATGTTAAGTGTCTTGAGAAATGATAAACTGGAAGGACTGTTAAATGTCAGCTATGACTTTAATGCATGAAATTATTAAACTGTCAAAATATTTGTCCATAAAGATGAAAGAATCCGAAACTTTTTGGTTATTCAGAAATTATTTTTTCCAAAACCCCCATCCTCAATGTTCTAACAAGTTCAAGGCACATTAGTTCATCACTGTACTTAGAGAATGTGTAATCAGAGTGTGGAATGTACAAAATGTGAGAAAATTTTTCGGTAGACCTAAATGGATGTGCAAGTACAGATTGTAGACAAATGGTTGACAACATATGGAAGTTTGGGTCTGGCTATGAGTCATGCATGGATAGCCAAATGGTAAGGTAAGGTGACCACTTACAATAAGCGGGAAATCTGTGTTCAAGTCCCAGTCCAGCACAAATTTTCATTTTCGCCATTCCATTCTACAGCTGATGGTAGTCATTATTCGCAATTGCGAATTCATCTGAAGTGTTTCGTAATGGCTGTGGTCACTGTAGTGCATCGTCATCAGAATAACAAAGGCACTGCAGTATTGTAGATATCTTCAAATGTGTGAGTCCACTTGATGCTACACTATGGTTGGAAAAAATACAGTGTGCATCAGGTCATATGAATTTAGGAGATTTTCCCATGTCCTTTTTCTTGCACAGTCATGTACAAAATTAATATTGAAGTCACCACATACAATTAATTTTTGGTACTTTCCATAAAGTGAACCAAGAACCCTCTGTAGCTTGAGCAGAAATGCTCTAAAATCAGAATTAGGGGACATATAAACAACAACCATAAGGAGTTTAGCTTCATTAAATTCGCTGCCCCTGCACAACATTTGAATACCTGTTCACTGCAGTGCTTTGATAGATCCATGGACTCAAATGGAACACTGTTTTTTTGCGTACATGGCCACTCCCCCATTCCGCAAAGAATTCCTTGAAAAACAGCCAGCTAGTGTGTATCCTGGTAAAGGAAGCACCTGAATTTCCACATTATTGAAGTGGTGCTCTGATATACCAATAATGTCAGAATAAACATCTACAAGCAGTTCACTAACTTTGTCTTTCATACCTCATATTTTGATGAAATCTGCTAATTCCTTCACTACTTTGATAGCTGCCCTTCTTTGAAAGTGGTTCCTTTGTTAGAGAGACTGCCTTTAAGCAGGGAAACCTGTCAGTTGGCTTCAGTCTAAAAAAGGTGCAGTTCTAACACCAACTACCACAGGAATCCCTCCCCACCACCACCACTACCACCGCCGCCACTACCCACTGTACTGTCACCTGTATTGCCTGCAAGATCACCTTCCTTGTATAGACCCTCTATATACTCCTTCCACCTTTCAGCTTTCCCTTTTTAGCTTAGGGCTGGTTTTCTATCTGCACTCTTGATATTTTTCAACTTTTTCTCTTTCTCTAGAGGCCTCTAATTTATATCCTGTGTTATCCAAGGATTTCTACTAGGGATTGTCTTTTTACTTATTAGATCCTTGCTGCCTTCACTATTTTATCTCTTAAAGCTACACGTTTGTCTTCTACTGTATTCCTTTCTCCTGTTCAGGTCAATCATTCCCCAATGCACTCTCTGAAACTTGAGACAAACTCTGGTTCTTTCAACTTATCCAGGTACCATCTCCTTAATTTCATATTTTCTTGCAATTTCTTTAGTTCTAATCTACAGTTCATAACCAATTAATTGTGGTCTGAGGCCATTACTGCCCCGGAAAATGTCTTAGAATTTAAAATTTGGTTCCAAAATCCCTGCCTTACAATTATATAATCAATCTGATGATTAAATTATGCTCTGTACAAAATTCAACCAAAAGCTTCCTCTTTCATTCTTTTCACCCAGCCCATATTCACCTACAATTTTTCCTTCCCTTCCTTTTCCTTCCCTTCCTTTTCCAGTCCCCCACCACAATTAAATTTTCATCTCCCGTAGCTATCTGAATAATTTCTTTTATCTCATCATACATTTCTTCAATGTCCTCATCATCTGTAGAGTTAGTTTACATATAAACTTGTACTACTGTGTTCAGTGTGGGCTTCTTGTCTATATTGCTACAATAATGTATTCACTATGCTGCTAATAGTAGCTTACCCATATTCCTATTTTCTTATTCATTATTAAACCCACTCCTGCATTACCCATATTTAATTTTGCATTTGTAACCATTAATTCATCTGACCAGAAGTTCTGTTCCTGCAGCCACCAAACTTCACTGATTCCCACTACATCTAACTTCAACATATCCAGTTTCCTTTTTAAATTTTCTTATCTATCTGCCCAATTAAGTGGTCTAAAATTTCATGCTCCAATATTTAGAATGCCAGTTTTGTTTTTCCTGATGACAACATTCTCCTGAGTAGTCCCCACCAGGATATCTGAATGGAGGCTATTTTACCTCTGGAATATTTTACCCAAGAGGACGTCATCATCATTTAACCATACAGTAAAGCTGCATGTCCTCGGGAAAAATTACGGCAGTAGTTTCCCCTTGCTTCAGCCATTCGCAGTACCAGAACAGCAAGGCCGCTTTGGTTGTGTTGCAAGGCCAGGTCAGTCAATCATCCAGACTGTTGCTCCTGTCCCTCTTCTGGAACTATGCACCTACGGTACAGCTATCTGTATCATTGAGGCATGCAAGCCATCCCACCAATGACAAGGTCCATGGTTCAAGAGGCAGGGGGTTGACAATTACTGGTAACAGTAACATAATCTGTTCATGTGGAAACATGTTTTTTCAGATATATTACTGATACACTGTACATGTAAATCATATGGAGGTGAAATTTTCAGCAAAGAAGTAGTTGTTTATTTCAAAGCTGGTATATTTCATTGTAAGGTCCCCATTCTTCACTGTTCAAAAAACATTCTACTTTTTCCACAAAATTTATCTTCAAAATTTATTTGTAATTAAACTTTTCATGTTGTAGAAAGTTCCGATTTTAAATTATGGTTACTTCCAAACTTCAGTGTAATTCTTTTGAATCCCTGATTTTTCTCATTCTAAAAATGCCTAGTTTCATTACAATAGCTTGTTAGTTTGTTAAGTATTCAAATTAGAATGTTTCACTTCTTTAATGCTTTCTGATGCTTTGAGATCTCCATACACCTTAAAATTATGGTAAATTGTGCAAAAACTTAATTAATGGCTTAATCACCTAGTAAGGTTTGTCAACTTGTGTATAAAATCCAAGCCAACAAAAGTATAATGACAAAGGTTAGAAAGCAACAAGCACAGAGGCATAATCTGTATTGAACTACTTACTTGATCATAAATTTTAATGATAATTATCTTGTAAGTTAATGAGTTTCACAGAAACATAAATATGTTACTGAAAAGTTGGAATGCAAATCTTTCTGATGCATCATGTCACTATGCCCATAAACACACATTAGTTCAGAAAAAACTGCAAAGTCATACTTTACTGAAAAGTTCATTGATTCATACATTTTAATCTACAAGGCCTCCAGTAAAACTGGATGTACCAATGGAACCATCACATTGTAAATAATGATTTGAATAAAGAATTCAAGTGAGAAAAAACTTCTTTCAGGTTTTGAAATATTTGAGCACCTAACATACACATTGGCCTCAGTTGCCTGAGACTGCAGTCATGTGTGTGTGTGTGTGTGTGTGTGTGTGTGTGTGTGTGTGTGTGTGTGTGTGTGTGTCTGTCATCTATTTCTGATGAAGGCTTACGAGTCTTTTTGTTGTATCTATCTGCGACCCAGCATCTCTGCTATATGGTGAGTAACAACTTTGCTTTCCTTAATGTTGTTATATTCCATCCTGGATTTTCCATTGTTTGATTAACATATATTATTATTTAGAAAATTTATGCAAACTAAAAAATAAGTAAAGAAAAAATTAATTATTTGATGGAGTAAAACAAGGGCAGATCGGAGATTTCAGTTTGCTCTGTTTCAGGTGGTATATAAAGTTACATATTTCATGTGCATACTTGTGAGCACACATAGGTGTGCGCTTGCACTCACACACACACACACACACACACACACACCTTCTATACTATTTTTATAAAATCTGGCTTAAACAGTAAAATTCAGCTGCATTCATTCATTCATCATGTTTTGCAGATCACATCAAGAAGGGGAACATTCATCAATGTGAAATGAAAAGGTGTACATTAGCAAAAGGCAAGGAAATCATAGAAACTCCATACATATATTGTATTAACAAAAATTATCAATGCACTGCTTAATCCTATGCATATTAATGTCCTGCAAAAATAATATAATAAACTAGAAAGAATGCTGCTAATTTGAAAAAGGCTGCTGTCTTCTTAGTTTACTATAGAGCTGATGTTTATGTGCTACTAGTTGCCTAATATTTACTTTGTCATATGGCATTTTTGAAACAAAATATGTACCTCGATATGAGTCCCATTTACAGTACATTATGCAGATAATCAGATTACTTGTAGAAATGACAGCAAATGAGATACATTTTCAGTTTTCTTTTGAACTGATAGGGGTGCTGAATTTCTTTTACCATACTACAAAGTTATTTTCAGTTCACTTAAATATAATTGACAATACGTTTTAAAGCATAGCTGCATGGTTATAGAAATCAGCATAAGATAGCACATGTTGGCCATATTTTGCAGTAACTGGCTTCTAGTATCGCATCTGTTCAGACTGCCAAAGGAAATATGGTTTTATTCTTTTCTTTACTGCATTCATGAAAGGGAGATGCATGTCAACGTACTTTTTATAATTAATTCATCATGATTCTCATCTACAATTTATAACATATCAAAAAATACACCCACCACAAAATCTGATGTCATTTGACACAAATTTCCCTTTCTTTAGTTGTAAAAATGTTCTAGCTACCAAAGGACATTGAGTGTAAACCAAGAAGTGTGACTGTAGTGGCGAGAGAATATAACAGCAATGTAGAAAGCACATCTGGAAGATATATGTGGCAACTACTGACAAGTCAACTACTGACAGTGAACCAAACAACTTCGATGAAGTATGTAATGATCTTTGACTTTTAGTTTGCTTTGGAATATTTCTGTGTATAAGCATGTTGGTTTGTAGGATGTTTCAGAGACAAATAAATAATTGAGTTACACCTACTAGTTGCATCTCTGTGTCTATCTCTGCTGAGTTTTATAGCTGGGCCTCACACTGGTAACCCTGAGCCTTTTTTTTCTTCAATTATCAGTTTTGTGTGTTATTCAGTGTTCTTTAATGGACACAATGGATCATCTACCACAGGGTGCAATGGACCCTGTGTTTCCTGCATACATACTAGGCTACAACTGTGAAGCACAGGTGCCATCAACAATGCAAGAGACAGTTGCAAGTGAACTTGTACATTCCTATTGTACCATGCAGCACACTGCCAACCTAACATTTATCAGACCACAATGGTGGGAAATGCACATTCCAGTGCTGGCACACACACCAAGGTGCATCAGCCTCTGAGTTTTGACAGCTGCACCATACTGCGGTTTACTCTCTCCAAAACCAGATATCACCTCACGATATTGCACTGCCATGCCACTTGCACCTCACCCTCAATAGATGACAGACAGTTAGTCTCCATGTCACAGTTATGTTAGGCCATCTCATTAATTTTTTGTGCATCTATCACCTCACTATTTTATGATGACAGTCATCTCATCCACATCAGTTAACTTTGCACCTGCACTTACCGTGTTGTGCATCATCTTTGACAACTGCTTCACTCTCACCATTGCAATGTTGGGCGATACAGCACATATGGACTTCCCACTCCGTATGACATTCTCAATCCAGATCTCACTCCTGCTGTGGTGTATACATCACTGCATCCTTCTACATCACTGCATCGTTCTACATCACTACCCACATCTGTTGGCTCAGCCTACACCTGTGCAGCGTGTTCCTGTGCACAGGTTCCCAAAACTACCTTAGTTGCAGAAGGGCAGTCTCAAAACTTGGTTGGTGGTGTTGGACAATCTACGTGAAACACATGGCATTCTCAATTATGACATCCGATTCATATGCCTTGTCAGCCTTCTCCACAATTCTTTTGGCCTTTCTGGCCCCACCTCTTCACTAAATGGTGACCCACTCTTGCTCTACAGTGACTGCTCACCTTACTTACCACTGGTCAAGCTTATGATCAAGCACTCCAAGATTTATGCCAGACTCGGAATATTGAACTGAAACTACTGACTGATGTCATGCACTCACAACACACTCTGCCACTTCATCAGCTCACTGCCAATGCACGTTACAGACACACCCACTGGGCCTCAGCATCATCTGATTGTACTCCCATCCCACATGACAACAGTGTATCATCTGATTGCACCCCCATTCCAGATGACAACAATTGTGTTCCTTCTTTGCCTATGCAAGATGTACAATTAGGCACGATACACACAGCACCTGCCACATGATAACTATAACTGAAGCCTCACTACCTCTCACCAAAAAAACTATGCCATACGTACACAGCTGTTAATGATCCTTCAAATGCAGGCATCATATGCCCCTCGGATAGTCACTGGTCATCTTCTATTCACCTTGTGTCTAGTAGAGGTGGTTCATTCTGGTTGTGTGATGACTATTACAACCTTAACTATCACATCATTATTTACAATTATCCTTACCCCCATTTCCAGAACATCACCCAGCTCCTTAATGGGACATAAGTGTTTAGTCTTCTTGACTGTAGATCCCTATGCCAAAGAAGTCACTGCTAAAACAGTAATCATGACTTCATTCAGACTATTCATGTTCTGCTTTATGCCTTTTGGCCTTAAAAATGTGGTTCACACATGGTAAAGATTCATTGACTCTATCCTGTTCAATCTCCCATATTGCTATGCCTTCCTTGATGATATCCTGATCTTTTCCACACCTGTCAAGGAACACGAACACCAACTGGCCCAGGTTCAGGCTGTGCTAAGTAACAATAGCATAGAAATTAACCACAACAAATCATAACTTGGCCATGTATCCATAGGCTTTCTCAGGCTCACCATCTCTGCTCATAGCATCGATGTCATCCATGACCTCCCACGAACTGTGACTTATTGCAATTTGCACCTTTCTCTTTGTATGGTGAATTTCTACTACAGACATTTGCCCCATACCGCCTCCATCCAGTCTGCACTCATAGATGCTTTGGCTGGGAAAAATAGCTCTGGTAAACAAATGATAAAGTGGTCAGATGAAATGACTGAAGTGTTCAGTGAACTCAAGACTACACTTTCTAACACTGTCACACTCTTACAGCATGTCCCAGATGCATGAATTTCTGTCATAACTGAGGCAAGTGACTCATTGATCAGTGCTGTTTTTCAATAATATATCAGCGATACAACCAAACCAGTCCACTTCTTCCCAAGAAAACTCACAGCTTCACAATGCAAGTGGTCAGCATTTGACTGTGAGTTATTCTCAGCTTATGAGGTGGTAAGACACTTCTGTGGCAACATCAAAGGGCTTGCAATTACAATTTTTCCATAAGCCACTTGCTGATACTATTCACAACCCACCACAGGACCTTACTCCAAGGAGATTCTGCCACGTGTACCTGACAAGCCAATATACCACTGATATGTGGTACATCTGGGGGACAGACAAGATGATTGTGGACAAGGCTTAAAACCCGTTGATCTCTTTAATTTATTCTGAGAGAAAACAGTTTATTCACAATGACATGTCTAGTGACATCTGACATCAGGTTTTAGCAACATGAGCATTCATTCTGACACAGGGTGGACATGTACTTTTACCTTTACACTTGTGCATGTGCACCAATACAACAGCATTTGCAGAGGGCGTGGATTTTGGTATAGGATGCTCCTGTGATGGCTGCCAATGTGCCATGTATTACCACACCAATTTTTGCTATAAAGCCGATGCCACGAACTTGCAGTCTCCAGTGGTTTACACTCACCTGAAGATGGCTGGATGACTGTGAGCTGAAATATTGTGGCAAGAGGTCAACACGGTCTGGCTGCAATCTCGAAACCTCATCAAATATTCAATAAGCCTGGAAAACTTCAAGAATCACAATGTTATTGTGGATTACATTTTTAGAGTCATTTCCATCAATTTTCGTTTATATTTGGGTGAGCTGGCATGGCAACAGGCAGATGACATTGAACTACAGGACCCTAACTTAGTGCTGACCATGGTGTCTCAGCACATTCCCAGGTCTCCACTCTGTATATTATGTGATATGTCTTTGGGCAACCTCCACCCACTTGTCCTAGCCCCTGTCCAATGGACATTTTTCTTGGCACCCAGGCCTCTAGGCTACAGCACACCTCATCATGGAGCAGTTTGTTTGCCTGGTGTGAAAAATTACTGCCATACATGAACGTGAACTTGCATTCTGTGTCAATGAAGCAAGGTCAGACATCACTCACAACCATCATTGGGTTAATACGACATATCAAAGGGACAACTCAGACACGTGCATCTCGACATAGTGAGCCTACTTCTTCCACCTGTGTGGTACGGGTAAACTGTTTCAGCCACTGATCAGGTAACCAGATGGGTCTAGGTGACACCTCTTTCACACATCACACGGATAATCTGGTGACGCAGGCTTTTGTCTTGATGCAGATTGCACGCTTAGGGTGTCTCTCATCTATTATCACTGATCAGGGATGACAGTTTGATTCCTTACCTTCGTTATATTATGTACCTTGTGTGGTGTTGACAAGTTCTGTACAACTGCATATTCCACAGAGCGACAGGCTTTTAGAATTTTGTCACCACACCCTCCGAGCTGCTCTAATGTGCTACGGGAGTTTCCGGTAGAAGGGCCTGCCGTGGGTCTTACTCGGCATTTGCTCTGCCCACAAAGATGACTTCTCTTACAGTAAGCCCACAGTGTTACGAGCTGAGTCCGTGCGAGACTCTGACCTCCTACCCTGGGATAAGATTCCTGCCTTACTCGAGCCCGGTGGGTGTTTATACGTGACAAACTAGTTCCCTGCCAATTATCCACGGTACGCAATCACACAGTTTGGGCAACACTTCAGCTGCCCAACTCAGTCTCGCATAGTATACTCAGCCACACTAGTAACACTATCAATCTCTTACTCAATGGGAAACACCAAAGTTTCCATCGACAGAGCAAAATCGCCTGACCCTGGATGATGGGCCTCAACTACCACCACTGATGTATAATGATGTGCCTGCCTCATATAGCAATGAATCCACGCTTGTGACAATCCCCCCCACCAGACCCCTCAGTAAGTGCCATGACATTGTCCTTTCACGTGACGTCCCCCCACCCCCACCCCCCGCCCCCACCCCTGGGGAAGGTGTAGTTAGGATACACAAGTATCTTTACCTTCTCCCTGCCTCTCCCCCCTCCCCACATGCTACCTGCTGTGCTGCTGCATTTACTGTCAGTGTCACTGACTTTAGCATCGAGGACTTCTCCATCCAACTCCACAATGGCATGATCTTCATATCTGCTGCTCCACTGCCTACACATGATGACCTGTCCACCACCCTCATCGCTTTGCTTTGCACATTTGAGATACCAGTCAATACCAAAGAAGACAACATCATGGCCAGACATGGCACAGAAAGCCACCTCTCCATTACTGTTCCATTGTTCCCACCTTCACCAGATCTCAGGCACTCGATAGTGACACCGCTCTCCTGTGTGGGATCTGTGTTCGTGACTGTGCTTTTGGTCCTGAGACTACATCATTTCAGGCATTTGCATCCATCTTCAGCCTTGCCACACGGTCGTCCTGATGGCAGCCGACCACCACATCGGCGTATGTGGCTCCGCACCTTGGTCTTCTGTGAACCAAAGAACTTCAACAAATGAAGTGAAGATCTATACTTCAGTTTGCTTTGGATCGTCATGCATATGCTGACTTGTAGTATCTTTGAGGTGTGAATAAACAATTGAATAAAATCAAATAATGGAAAATGCAGGATGGAATATTGACAATATTATGGAAAGGATAGTTTGCTACTCACCATATAGTGGAGATGTTGAGTCAAAGACAGGCACAACAAAAAAACTACTAAACATGAATATATAATTCAGTTACATCAACTTTCTGTGACGGCCTCTGCCAAATTTAGTAGCTGAACCCCACACACATATAGCAATACCTTGCACACTTTGCAAGTGACTACTTGAAAATTGACTTTCAGGATTGTGTATTTATCCCCCAGAGAGAGTGAAGATAAAAACAGAGTAGTAACAGATCATGCAGAGCTATAGCAGTAATCATTTTTATGATATTACTCTTGCAAATTAATGAGAAGGAACTTTTTTGCTGACCCAGTTTTCCCGTTGGCTGAAGGGGCAGGGGGACAGAAATGTACACGGTGTACAGTAGCGTGTTTATGGTCCGGGAGTCATTTTTTTCAGACAGACTGAAATTGTGAAAGGAGTAGAACTGCTTGTTTGTTGCCTTGAGTCACCAGTGGGTGTTTGCACTGATAGCTTAGAGAGATGCATAGAACCAGTGCGAAACTGTTTTTAATAACTTACCTTGTGGAAATTGTGTATGAACTAAAAATACTGTATAATAGAGAACAATCAAATGAGGCGGTGCAGTTACAAAGACACCAATGTCATACTTGGGAAGGAACACAGTAAGTTTGCTGAGGCACTGCTTGGCAAACTGGACTCACATTTGGGAGCATGTCTCTTCAGAGCCCCATCCAGCCATCCTGATTTAGGTTGTCTGCGATTTCCCCAAATCATGTAAGGCAAGTGTTGGGATGGTTGCTTTGAAAGGTAATGGCCAATTTCCTTTGCCACTCTTCTGTAATCCATCTCTAACGACAAATCGACAGGGTGTTGGACACTAATTTACCTTCCTTCCTTCCTTCCTTGTATTTGGGAGGATGGAGTTTGCTTTGTCCAGCCATTCTGATGTAGGTTTCCTGTGATCTTCCTAAATCATTTCAGCCAAACGCCTGGATGATTCTTTTAGAAAGGCCATCGATGACTACTTCTACATCTAAATCTACACTTTACTTGTCCAACCCTCATAGAAATATCCTTATATATTCTATATGTTTATATATTTGAGCTGTTTATTTTCATTGAATTGTGATGATAAATCCTATATCATTATCAGATTATCCATGAATAAATAAATAAATGAAATGTAGTAGAACAAAAAAAGACCTTTGCCACACAATTGCTGGTGATTTTCAGATAGTAAATAAATAAGATATTTATGAATAGGTAATGCTTGTTTTTATGAGCCATGGAAATCATATTTAGGTGGAGCTATGTTTAAATTCCTATCCAGTTATCCAGTATTAGGTTTTCTGTGGTTTTCCAAACCTGCTTATGATGATACCAGAATCATTCTCCTGATAAGGTCATATCCTTACCCCATCTAAACATCTGTTCTGTGTGAAATGACCATTTCACTATCAGGGCATTAAACTCTCTCTCTTTCTAATATATCTTGCTTGGCCCAAATATCATGGCAGAAAATATGTCTGAAGGCCCTTGAAAGTTCTGTTAAAAATAAGCTAAGGATGCAGTTTAATTACATACCAGAGATTTCTGCAATAAACAAAAATGGTAAAAAACATGGCTCTTGAAGCAAACTGGTTGATGATGCATAGATGCACTCTCTCTCTCTCTCTCTGAATTTCAGCTTTCATGTTTTTACTACTAAGGCTCATCTTGACCTATGAGTTTAAAATTAAATCAGTAAACTAAGTCTCATGAAAAATGCAAAAATTCACTTACTATCATTTTATCACCAATCGCAGCTAATACTGCAAACATGTTGTCATTTGCACTAATGTTCTGTACAACAAGAGTACGATTGTACTGTGTTCCATAGTATAATGGAGGAAAACACAGTAATGTACACTCTCCTGAAGCACATGGATGATGAACCTTGAGATATGGTTTTATAACATGTACTTTGACATATATCAGTACTATATCTTGACTTTTTACCCTGCAACATGCATGTATTGCAAATGTAAAAAAATTAAAAGGTTCAAAATGAAGACAAACATGTGATAGAGAAGTAGTATATAATTATTAATTTATTTTACAAGCTCAGTTAAACTGCATCCATCATAGCACCAAAAAAGACTATATGTAACAAATCACCATAATGACATGAGCCAAAGTGCATGTAGTGTGGCATAGTGGTAAGCATAGCTAGCTGGCATGCTGCATTGTCATTTGATGGCTGCAGCTTAAGTCCCTGTTAACTGAATCCATTCTTTCTGGTGCAGTCAGCTGGTGGCAGAGACTACTGCTGAGGATTGATACATCTCTTCTTTAACATTTTCTGTTGGCTTCTGATGTATCAGGTCAACATCCATGGCTGCTATCTCTTGCTTACTTGGTCCAACAGTTTTGGTTACATAAAATGCTTTCTCTCTTCTCACTACCTGGTACATGAGAGAGGCAATGTCAAGGTGGACTTCCTGAACTGCCATAGTGACCACATTTGGGATCTGGTTATATGTGTTTCATCTGACTATTCTCCTGTTGAATTTCCTTAATGTATTGGCACCACTTGATGAATTTCTCAGTTTTTGTGACATCCATTACCAGAAAAGCTTGGTACATGCCCTGGAACTCCATTCATCAAGTGTGAGATTTTATCAGCTTCTGTCATATTTGGATTCACAATGAGGCCTTGGTCAAAACATTCCTATGTAGGACTGTGTCATTTCCCCATGATGTTGAGGTCATTTTCCAATTGTTCTTCAGCTAAGCAAACTTGATGCCAGTTGTCATCAAACATGCCAAATGCACTATGTCATCCCACATGTTGTATTTGGCGACTCAGCTGAATTCTTTCAGCCATCTCATTATGTCCTGACCAGCTTCTCCAGAGAACACTGATGGATGACTGATGTGCAGGTGTCTTACTGCTGGTTAGGAATCCTGAACATGCAGACAATGGAGAAAATGTACTGCTTACATTCTTGTTCGTGTTCATGAAGGTGATGGCTTTTACATTGCCTAATTGGGGCCTTAGTCATTTACATGTTTCAAACTATGTGGCATCTCCACCAAACAATGCCACACTGTAACCACACTCAAGTTCAAATCTGAAAGCAACTTCATCAATGAATTACAGCACTTAGTACTGAAACGACCTCTGGTACAAAAATCAACATACAGCTAGATCAGAACTAAACTCCTGGAAGGAGAGTGCGACTAATTGCACAAACACCAAATATCATTGAATGCTGGTATTTACACAAACACCTGAATATTCCAGAATATACAAACATTACAAACATAATATATTTCAAGAACCTTCGACAAACAGTATATATTAAATAACAAATAATTGATGGAAGCTGAGTTTGAACTAGTGAGACACAGCATGACAGCCAGCAACACTGATCACTACACTGCACGCACCACAGATCACCACAATAAATCTGAGGCATTAAGTCTTCTAAAGGATCATAAATGGAAATGAGAATGTTGCTAAGTTTTGAGATGAATCCTTGTTAAGAGCTATAATGGAATATACACATCTCATCAGTCCCAAACGTTTTAGGCCTGGCTTCATAAAAAACTGAGAAAAGTCAAGAAGGTAAACTTACTTATTTATTTATTTATTTATTTAAATGTCAAGTTCCGTAGGACCAAATTGAGGAGTAAATCTCCAAGGTCATGGAACGTGTCAGTACATGAACTTACAACATAAAAAGTAATAACAGATAAAAATAAATGTTCATGAACCTGAAAGAAAATCAGTCCATAAGCTTAAGCAAACGCTATCAGCAATACAATGAGAATCATCTCAATTTTTCAAGGAACTCCTCGACAGAATAGAAGGAGTGACCCATGAGGAAACTCTCCAGTTTCAATTTGGAAGCACGTGGATTACTGCTAAGATTTTTGAATTCGAGTGGCAGCTTATTGAAAATGGATGCAGCAGTATACTGCACACCCTTTTGCACAAGAGTTAAGGAAGTCCGATCCAAATGGAGGTTTGATTTCTGCCGAGTATTGACCGAGTGAAAGCTGCTTATTGTTGGACATAAACTAATATTGGTAACAAGAAACGACAATAAGGAATATACATATTGAGAGGCCAATGTCAAAATACCCAGACTTGTGAAAAGAGGTCGACAAGAGGATCGTGAACTCACACCACTTATTGCCGAACCGCCCATTTATGGCCAAAAATATCCTTCTAGAATGGGAAGGGTTACCCCAAAACATAATACCATACGACATAAGTGAATGAAAATAAGCAAAGTAGACTAATTTACATGTCAAAATATCACTCACTTTCGATACCGTTCGAATAGTGAAAATGGCAGTATTAAGTCTTTGAACAAGATCCTGAATGAGGGCTTTCCACGACAGCTTACTATCTATCTGAATACCTAGGAATTTGAACTGTTCAGTTTTACTAATCATATGCCCATTCTGTGAAATTAAAACGTCAGGTTTTGTTGAATTGTGTGTTAGGAACTGTAAAAACTGAGTCTTACTGTGATTTAACGTTAGTTTATTTTCTACAAGCCATGAACTGAGGTCATGTACTGCTCTACTTGAAACCAAGTCAATGTTGCACACAACATCCTTAACTACCAAGCTAGTGTCATCGGCAGACAGAAATATTTTAGAGTTACCCATAATACTAGAGGGCATATCATTTATATAAATAAGGAACAGGAGCGGCCCCAACACTGATCCCTGGGGCACCCCCCACTTGACAGTACCCCACTCAGATCCCACATCACAGCCGTTATCAACATTGTGAATAATGACCTTTTGCTGCCTGTTGCTAAAGTAAGAGGTGATCCAATTGTGAGCTACTCCCCTTATTCCGTAATGGTCCAACTTGTGGAGCAATATTGTGTGATCAACACAGTCAAATGCCTTTGTTAAATCAAAAAATACGCCAAGCGTTCGAAACTTTTTGTTTAGCCCATCCAGTACCTCACAGAGAAAAGAGAATATAGCATTTTCAGTTGTCAAATGATTTCTAAAGCCGAACTGTACATTTGATAGCAAATCGTGTGATATAAAATGATCAATTAACCTTACATACACAGCCTTTTCGATAACTTTTGCAATAGGTCTAAAATTATCTACATTATCCCTTTCTCCCTTTTTATAAAGCGGCTTTACTACTGAGTACTTTAATCGCTCAGGAAACTGACCATTCCTAAAGGAAAAATTACAAATATGGCTAAATACAGTGCTAACATGTGCACCACAGTACTTTAATATTCTACTAGACACTCCATCATAACCATGAGAGTCCTTAGTCTTCAGTGATTTGATTATTGTCTCAATCTCCCTCTTGTCTGTATCACAGAGGTCAATCTCAGAAAGGCATTTGCTAAGAAATGTATATGATTTCCTGTAGATACTAAATTTTTATTTAATTCACCAGCAATGCTCATAAAATGGTTGTTAAATACTGTACATATATCTGATTTATCATTAACAGAAATATTATTACTGCAAACTGACTTTATATTGTCAACCTTGTGCTGCTGACCAGACACTTCCTTCACAACTGACCATATGGCTTTAATTTTATCCTGTGAATTAGCTATTCTATTTGCATACCACATACTTTTTGCCTTGCTAATAACATTTATAAGCACCTTACAATACTGTTTGTAATGGGCTACTGTAGCTTGATTGTGACTACTTCTAACATTTTGATATAATTCCCGCTTTGTTCTACATGATATCCTTATCCCACTTGTCAGCCAACCAGGTTGTCCATTACTGCTAGTACCCCGTTTAGAGTGTTCTAATGGAAAGCAACTCTCAAAGAGCATGAGAAATGTTTTATGGAAAGCATTGTATTTATCATCTATATTATCGGCACTATAAACATCTTGCCACTCTTGTTCCTTGACAAGTTTTGAAAAACTCCCTATTGCTGTTGGATTAACTTTCCTATGTAGTTTGTAATTAAATACGACATTGGTTAGAGTACAAAAACCTTTTAGTGTTAAAATTTGTGCATCATGGTCTGAAAAGCCATTCACACTTTTACTAACAGAATGCCCATCTAGTAATGAAGAATGAATAAAAATATTGTCTATGACTGTGCTACTGTTCCCCTGCACCCTAGTTGGAAAAAACACAGTTTGCATCAGATCATATGAATTTAGGAGATCTACCAACATCCTTTTTCTTGCACAATCATGTACAAAATTAATATTGAAGTCACCACATAGAACTACTTTCTGGTACTTCCTACAAAGTGAATCAAGAACCCTCTCTAGCTTAATCAAAAATGCTCTGAAGTCGGAGTTAGGGGACCTATAAACAACAGCAATTAGAAGTTTAGTTTCACTAAATTCAACTAATGCTGCACAACTTTCAAATATCTGTTCAGTGCAGTGTCGTGATACGTCTATGGACTCAAATGAAATACTGTTTTTTACGTACAGAGGCACTCCCCCACCCCGCAAGGAACTCCTTGAGAAACAGCCAGCTAATCTGTAGCCTGGTAAAGGAAGCCTCTGAATTATCAAATTATTTAAGTGGTGCTCTGATGTACCAATAATTTCAGAGTTAGCATCTATTAGCAGTTCACTAACTTTATCTCTAATACCTCTTATATTTTGATGAAATATGCTAATTCCTTCTCTACTTGGAAACATTACATCCTCTGGAGGTGAGCCCTTAGTTAGAGGCACTTCCTTTAAGCAGGTATACCTATCAGCTGCTTCAGGTGTTCTACACAATCCCCCTTCCATATGAGAACAATGGACAGAATGTTCATGCAGCTGTGTGAAATTGTCAGAAAAGTACTTCTGTGGGACGTTGTTCAATTCACACATCACACTACCTTGCAAGTTGGTTATAATGTCGTAGCTTTGACCCTTTATGTGAATTTTTACAGTTTGTTATTTTGTGGTAGGCTTGTATAGATGCACCATGTTCCATGACAGTGGACGATTTTTTCCAGAAAAGAATTGCCTATATTTTGCAATTCAATCAAGTCATGACAGACATCTATACATCATCTTTTTTTTTCAAGAGTCAGGGTGAGCAGGATAAACTTTGAACACATTTTTCTTCTTCAAAACATTCTGGAGAATATCTTGAACGCAACTTGGAGATGTTGCTCCTCTGGAATTTGTAACACCACAATGATGACATACTATCACCACCACAAGTCCACTGCTTAACACTGTCTGCTCACAACTGACTGGTCAAATGCACATCTGTTGTTTATAGTTGTTAGTTTATTTATTTAATAGTTTATGATGTACACCTATGGAGTAAGTCCAAGTACATATTTGCTTTGTCAGTTTTGCAGTAAAATACATTACTTTTACTGATTCTAACTATAGTTTTGCTAAGATAACTAATAAATTTTAGCCTCAACATTTCTGAAAATTTTCATCATAGTTACAAAATTTTAGATACTGTAAACTTAACAGATTTTATGAGGCATACATAATCTCTGTGCCTAAATTACAGAACACTTAATTGCAATAATTCTATGCTATGGGTCCATCATTTTGTATATACGGTATAATACAGTCACACAGCACATACATATTCTAGATCCCATTTTGCTTACATTTCTAAAACAAAATTTAACAGCAATAATACTGTAGAAAGACAAAATCTTTGGATAAAACAATGCTGTTAAGAAGTTAACACATTTTACTTTTTCTTTTTCTCTATACCTGTGTATATTTTTCTTTTAGTGTACTACGCCTGTTTGCTTCAGTTATTTTCATTTGAAAGAAATTCTCTGATTGAATTTATATGTCTAATAGCAGTTGTTTGATTGACTGTTTAAACTTATCCTTTCATTTGGCATTAGTGACGTGTGGTGGTAAAGAGTTGTACAACTTTACTGCCACGTAACCACTGCTTCTCTCATATTGAGTTGTGTTATGCTGTGGAATTCTTAATTTTTTACTGTTTCTGGTGTGGTGGTGGTGTACATCTTCATTTTTGTTGAATTTATCTTTATGATCCCAAGCAAGGAGCAGAATTTTATATATATACAAGCTGTCGAAGGTTAGAATCTTATATTTTTTGAAAAGAGGCTTGCAACTATCTCTTGTTCTTTTGTTTCCTATTATTCTAATCTCTCTCTTTTGTAATTTGAATATTTTAATTGCCTCAGTCGAGTGGCCCCAGATTTCTATACCATAGCTCATTATAGAACTGAAGTATGAAAATTACACTGTGTGCACATCATCTTCAGTTATTAGTGGCTTAATTTGTCTCAGAGCAAAAACAGCACTGCTAAGTTTATTGATTATATTAGAAATATCACCTTTCCATCCTAAACAACTGTCCATGGTGATCCCTAAAAATTTAGCACGTTCAACTACTCTTACATATAGCTCTTGCAAATTTGTTAGTTCACTTGTTTTTCTTTTGTTGTTCCTAAATAGGATTGTATTAGTTTTCTCATAATTGAGAATTAACCTATTCACTTCACACCAGTGGGTGATCATTTCAAATGTTTGATTACTTTTACTTATGGCCTCCTGTAAGCTTGGTCTCACAGTTATGATTGCTGTGTCATTTGCAAAGAGTATCAATTCCCTGTCTATGTTACAAGGTAAATCATCTACGTATATAAGGAAAAGGAGGGGGTCCTAGAATACTACCCTGTGGCACCCCATGTTTTATGGTTCAAATGGCTCTAAGCACTATTGGATTTAACATCTGAGGTCATCAGTTCCCTAGACTTAGAACTACTTAAACCTAACAAACCTAAGGACATCACACACAGGCAGAATTAAAATCTGTGACCATAGCAGCAGCGCGGTTCCGGACTGAAGCACCTAGAACCGCTCAGCCACAACAGCCAGCTCCATGTTTTATATCTTGTAGTTCTGATAGCTGTTTCCCTTGATTGTGAGACACTTCCACTGCTCGTTTTCTGTTCTGCAGAAATGACTTTATGATATCAAGAGCAGTTCCTCTAATTCCATAGTGGTTGTAACGGAACATATTAAAGGCTTTGCTTTAATGAAGTATGCGATCCCTTCCAAATTCAACCAGTTTAATGAGTATTTATGATTATAGAAAAGTTATTGTGTATGTTAACAATGATTGCATAACATGTCTCCATAAACAGTCAACCCATTAAATTATACTGAATAACTGACCCACACAAAGGTTAATATCACTTGATCACTGATACAGCAAATGTCATCATGTAAAAACACTAAGTTCATCTTAAATAATTAATACGAAGTACGAAAAATAGTGGCCAACATAGGTATTTTGGATCTCCTTAAATAAAAATCACCCAGTGAAACCTATTTGTTCACTAGGAGCGTTTTCACTCAGTATTCACGTAATCAATCCTATTTTAGACGAAAACCAATGTAATTCTTAATAATTCATGTTACTTACTTATTTATGCAAATTAGAGAAGTCAATTGACAAACTTCTAAAAAACGACCTTTTTGTAACAAAGAATTATTCTGTCAAGTCAACAAATCTGTCTGTCATTTTAATAACATGTTAAATTATGTCACTCGATGCAAATTAATAACTTTTCTGCACAAATTATGATAACAGATGTACATGTGACTTATAAACTATATCTCTTTTTAGTAGTTCTTTAACAATGTTATAAATACGGGCAGTCGGAGGCAGTCAGGGGCAGTCAGAATGTCACTTTGGTGAAGTGTGTTTCTGTGATATTGTTTGGGATGGAAAAACAATGCAAAGAACATGTAAAGGAAGTACTACTTTGTGTTGTGTTATGGTCTTTGGTGGACAGTGGAATTAAGATGGCCACCAAAGTAATAAATATTTGATGTTTACATATGTGTTGGTTTCGTTTGTTCTTTATCATCAAAAGCACATGAAAAACACGGGACCTCATGTTTTTAACCCTAGACAACCAGACTTAGAGCCAGCATCAGCATCGAGACACAGCAGCGATCCAGCAAGCAGCAGCGATTACTACAATGCATTGTAATGGCGCCAACCTAACATCAAGTGCTAACGAGCTCCGTAAATGGAAGTGAAATAGTGCGATTATAGCAACTAGAGATATCAACGACCAGGCGGACCATTACATGGTGTAGCTTCATTATTAATATGTGGTGATTGACAAGATCAAACGCTTCAGATAAGTCACAAAAGACACCAACTGGGATTTGGCCTTGATGTAGGCCTGCAGAGATTATATTAATAAGTTCAAATGAAGCTGACACTGTATATTTTTCCTTCTGGAACCCAAACTGTCAACCATTTATGATAGAGTTTTTATCAAAAAATGCCATTAACTTAACAAATATTATTCTTTCTAGGATATTTGACAAAATGGGAAGGAGGTTAACTGGTCTGTAATTATCTGGGCACATGTGATCACCTTTTTTGAATAGTGGTAGTACTTTGGCAATCTTCATTCTATCTGGGAAGATTCTTTTTTCGGGACATGAGTTGACTAAGTGACAGAGAGGTTTAGCAATTTCTCTAGCAGTTAGCTTAAAAATTGTATTTGACATGCCATTAATGTCTGTGGATGCTTTATTTTTTAGTTTCTCTGTTATTTTCCTTATCTCCTGTTCAGTTGCTGGATGAGGTAACATTAGTTACTGGGTGACTTTTGTCTATTCTGGCAGAGAATCACTATTGTTACCCTGTGTAAGTTGTTGGCAGATGCTGGTAAAATATGAGTTGAAAGTGTTGCTAATGATTATTGGTTCTTCTGTGACAACATTATTGATTTTTAGGCTTAAGCTTTTAGTGTTATTTCCTGATGACTTTCCTGTTTCTCTGTTTATTATCTTCCAAGTACTTCTGACTTTGTTGGGAGCTTGTGTAATAACATTTCCATTATACAGTTTTCTTGCAGCTATTAAAGTTTTATTGTAAATCTTTTTATAGGCTCTATAATATTGAACAAAATGAATAGGCCTATCTGGAATTTTCCAAATTGCGTGAAGAAGTTTCAACTTTTTACAGGATACTAATAGACCTTTTGTTACTCATGGCAGATTTCCTCACTTTTTCTTTATTGGTTTAGTTTTGGTTGGCAAACACTCTTCAATGATTTTTAAATAGACATCTAGGAAACTGCTATATTTATCATTAACACTATTAGATAAGTACATTTCTGGCTGCTTTTCATTTTGTAGTTTTATCTTTAGGTCTGTTATGTTAGAACTTCTCATATCTCTGTAAGGGATAAAGCTGAGTGAGTCTAATTTCCCTACTTACTTTATTATTACTGTCTGTGAGTTGTGATCTGGTAAATTCATGTCTTCTATAAGGCAATTATATCTGCCAGACTGTACATTTGTAATTATGTAATCAATGGTAGTTTGAGTGTTCATATCTATTCTCGTATAGTTTTGAATTGTGTTATATAAACCATACATTATAAGTAATCTCTCTAGTTCCGTTATATATTTTGATTCAGATAGGGAGTCAATATTCAAGTCTCCACATATAATTAACTTATTCTTCCAACATTGTGATAGCAGCCTATCAAGGTTTTTTATGAACACACTGAAATCGCTACTGGGAGCTCTGTATAAAGACATTATTACATAGGTTACATTTTGCAGTTCAATTCTTACACCACTACACTCAAAATGTTTTTTCAGTTGCATACCTTTCCAATAGAATTGCAATTACAGGGCAGGAGATGCAATCTCTAACAAATATGCAGTTACCAGCATTTTTTAAATTCTTTCTGAAAAAGTATGATACTAACTTATAATTGTCTAAGTTTATACAATTTATATCATTGTTTATTAGCCAATGTTCAGTTACACAGAGAACAGTAGGCTTTCTGCCACTGCTTTCTATAGCTACTTCTCTTTGATAGATTGAATGTTTTGATGTATAATTATTAATGTATTGACTGAGGTATTTACTCCTCCTGTACTTAACTTTTTTTTCCTTTTTATGGCACCCATCAGAAAAAAAATCACTTAAGTGACCTGGAACTACTGGATTCCTCTTCTGTAGCTGAACGATTGTTGTCTCTTTTTATGCTGAGCACTTCACTTCTGGTGAGGCTGTAATCTTCCCTCTTGGCACTGGAATTGCTATCTTATTCCTCTTCTGTTGCTCATCATTAGATAGTGATTTTGCTGTCTTCTTTTTCTCCTACAGAGGATTATTTGATGTTTTTGATGTCAGATTCACTTCTTCAGTGGCATTAGATAGGTTTATATTTTTTGTATTGTTTTCCATTTCTTTAGTTTCCTCCAATGAAGAATGTCTTTGTAATTTTTAATTTAGAGTCTGTTGAATTTTTCTGTGTACTTGAATTGAGAGGGTAATGTTAACGAAGAATCAGCTTTTTATCACAGGATTTTTTCTGCCTTTCTGACACAATATTGGCTATTTGTTGGCTATCATGTGTTTCCCCAAAAGTTAAGATTTAGGCCAGGCACAGTACGAAATCTTTGACCAATATTGCTAATTTCTATAGTCACCACGTTTCTGAAATGCTTACATACTCCTAACAGATGTTTATTTGCCATTTGCCTCTGGAATTTTTTTTTTTTTTTTTTTTTTTTTTTTTTTTTTTTTTTTCCCCCACACAGGACCATTTTGGTAAGTCATATCTATGTGGAATATTGCATACTACCACATTTGTGTGAGTAAGGTGGCTTAAGTATTTTTCCAGACTTCGTATGGCCTTTTCAGTTTCATTTTTTTATACATCATTTGACCCTCCTAATAACACAACAAAATCATTTTGATTAAGACTGGTACAATCAGCAGATTGTACTAGCTTCCCTATTTTAGAAAATGGGGCGTTTGGTTTAGTAATACCTGTTGATTTTAGTTGTGTTGTCTGGTTGAAAATTTCCGCTAGTCCACGACCATGGCTGTCCACCAACACTATTACTTATTTTTTGTCTTTATTGTTTTGTCTTTATCTGGAGTCACTATTTTTATGTTTATCGGTCCACTGCTAGTGTATGCACATGAATTGTCACAATGTTGTTTTGTTTTTGTTTCACAGTTTTCGGACACATTGTTTTGTTTTTCTTGTAATAATTTATCACTTTCTTGATTTAGTTTCAAGACTACACTTTTCAACACCTCAATATCATGTTGTAATATCTTGATAATTTCGCTTATTGTTTTCACTGCTTTTTCAAGTTCGGATGTTTCAAAATGTATACAGCTGAGACATGTCCATAAATAATCATCACTGCTGTATTTTAAGTTTATTTTGGCACACCCTTCGTGTAACCAGTAATTGCACGTAACACATTAGATTCCTTTCATCACATTTTGATTACATTCTTTACACAACGAACTGTTCAACTTTTCTGTTTTTGACAAGAGCATCACACTATTCTTTTTCATAGGCACCATCTTGAACTCAAGTTGCCATCTAGTTATTGCACTGATATTGCTTGTAGCCAGGAATAAAATCAGTCTCAGAACTTTTTGGATGGATGATGTGCACTTGTGCAGGCATATCATCTTGGCTGACTACAATCTGCTGGCATTGTGGCTCAGTTGGAGAGAGGGGTTGCGCTTGGTGGAGAGGATGATGGGAAAAAGGAGATAGTGAGTCAGAGTGACTATTAGGGAACGGTGACTGATAGCTGGGAGGGAAAGGAAAGGCACTGATGACTTCATTCTAGCTACACATGGGGGTGGTGGTGCACACTGATGTGGAAAAGTATGTTGGGAGGGAAAGACAGTACAGAAGAAGAGTGAGACTGTTGGAAGAAGGGTGTGAGTGAAGTTAGGGTCATGGAACAGGACTGGAGGAGGGGTGTGGCATAGGAGCTAGCATAGGTTGATGCCAGGAGAACTATGAGACCAAAAGATGTTTTGCAAAGATAACTCCCATCTACATAATGCATGGAAACTGGTGTTCGATAGGAAGGGGGATAGGGATTGGGGTGAGATTACAGATGCCTTTTCTTTGTGTAGCAACTATTGATACCAAATATTTTTTGCAGCAAGTTCCATCACTTTTGGCCTCAGTATAGCAGTCTTGATTCATTTGGGTAGGCAGCTGGAAGATTTTCATGTTCACGTAAAATGTTGAGTAGAATTTACCTCAGAGCTAATATAGCATAATGACTGTTTTCAAAGTTTCAAAGTCTACAGTTTTAAAGGCTACTGCTCTAACAATCGAAGGCAGAAGTGGGAAACATGAAGACAGAAGTGGGAAACACAGCAATAGACAACATAAAATTTGCAACAGAAATTTGGGACATGGTCTGCTCTCACTAGGACCAGTTTCCTTCCAGAACATGGAATTATTCTAAAGGAAAGTCCTAAAGGAAGTATTTTGGCAACCCTGAGCTTAGTGTTGCAAAATTATTCACATCATTCAGAGATCACTTTCTCAATGAAACAAATATGGTACTTCAAATGAAGTATAAAACTTGTCATAAGTTGTTTAGGGAGAGGAGTTCATATTTATCTCGAAAGTCAAGAAATGATATCTGTGATTTCTGCTGGGAGTGTGAAGTTATATTGAGTGTCAATGCAAATTATCTTTGTAAAGACACATATGAAGAACACAAAATAAAGGTTGCAGAGTACAATAAACTAAAGGACAAGTATCTGAGGTCGGCCAACTTGACAACACAGTTGCCTTAGTGCTGAAGTTTCACTACACACAGAACCTGTCTATTCCTAAACATAGCTTTACTGCAAAATTCTATAAGACACTACTGTGGCTCTATGTTCACTGTCACAATGACCAACCAAGTATGTTTTATTGGTTTCTCGAAGGTTCAGCAGAAACACATTCAAATTCTGCTTGTTCCTTTTTATAAGACTTTGTAAGTAGGAAACTCCAGGAACCAAACAATATTGAGACTATTGTATTTCTAATGGATTCATGCAGATGGCAAAATAAAAATATGAACATGGTATGATTTTGTATTTGGCTATCAGATTGAAACAACATAACCATACAACAAGTATTTCCAGTTCAGTGAGACTCATTCAGTCAATGCAACCATAATATCAGCCTATATGAAAAAATGCTAAGGAATATCAAAAACATTGAGAATGTGCACCAATATATTTCTGTGCTTCAGAGCTACAGAAAGAATACAGCACCTTTCGACGTGGTGAAAGGAGTGGACATCATTGAGGACTGGGCAACAGCTTTATCACCATACTACATCACAAAAACCAAAGGAAAGACACAATTAGGAATACAAAATTATGTCATTTTGTATTAAAATGGAAACCCAGTTTCTGTCTCTTCTACTTATGCAGGAACATTCAGTCTCAACCAAGTAAATGCAGTAGATGGACAAGGCGGTGAGGATGATGTCTCATCCTGTGAACAAGGATGCAAAGAAGAAAGGTATCTTCACACAACTCAAGTTCCTTCAAGATGATATTTATGCATCTGCAACAGACAATGACTACTCAGGATGCAAAACAAAAGCATGATTGGTAGTAACCAATCATAGACTGTTGCAGATTATTATTTATTATGCTGTTGTGTCTTATGTATTTCTGTGGTGGAATAATGCATTTTTCACTTTGTGGATTATTCTATTTACACTAGGTTTTTTAAAGAGATTTATTATGCGCTATGTTCATCGGTATACATAATGCCTTCAGGAACACCTTACAATGTACTGTTGCTTTGAAAACTAATTATATTTGTCAAATAAAAATATATTTTTTGCTTTAAAGTCTGAGTATGCTACTTTTAGATTTACCAACTGTTTAGTAATCAAATATGTAAAATGTCATTTTCTTGTTCATTTTATAGAGTGACCTATGGAGAAAACTTAAGTGTGGTTCTGTATTATCAATTCAAATCAGTATGTAAGTCATACATTGTACACTATCATGTAATTTATTCTGAAACAGTGATATGTTGTTTCTGTTTGACTGAAATTTTGTCCATGTACAAGGGGTCAAAATGAATGAGAACAAGAAGTCAAATATTTGATGCTCTGTATCTCTATTTCCACATATTGCAATTAAGTCATTGTTCCAGAGAACACCTCAACTCCAGTCAACTTTGATGATTTCTAATACTAGAAGCAGATAATTTTAGGTTTCCTTTGTGGATCATCTATAGTTTCCAAAAGGAGTGTTCCAAGTGTAAGTGCTGGTACATTTGATAAAGAGACAAAATATGCGCACAAAGTGAACAAAAATGTTGACAAGGTTAATGGGCTTGTCACAAAGGAATATAAGAATTGTGAACATGTTACTGAAGTAAATAAAACTCCAATGGCTAAGACTAATGTAAGTAATGTTGGGATGAAAGATTTCTATGTTGGAAAGAAATGGGTTACTAAAGTTTGGAAGCCTGTGGTTAGATTAGGAGAGGTAGATATAGATATGTTCAAATTATTAGAAGTTGATAATGAGATAAGCAGTATGCAGGAAGTATTTATCAATGCAAACATACAGAAAGCAATTTTCAGTGTCTATGCTATGTTTAAGGGGATCGTATTTATGAGATGTGGCATGTTCAAAGATTTTGGTGGCTGGAGTGGTGTATTTACAACTGATCTGAATAATAACATTTCACCCAGGTCTGCAAAAGTAGATAGAGGAGCAGTGGGTCAATGTAATTGTGAATTCATGTACACACGGACGGCTCACTAACTTTAGTGAACACACTATATGGTGAATATTGGCTTTCACAGAATGGGAGATCTCATTCTTCCTTTATTGAATCACTCTCTTCTCCTATTGTCTTACTCATTTATTGCAAGAGGAAGAATCTCTTTGACTTCTACAATGTTCAGTTCTAAGGTACAATAACTGAAATTTGTATGCCAATATACAACAATAGCACAACTGGTGTATAGCAAAAATGTTTCATGCTATGTCTATTAAAAATTTATAAAGAAAATGTCTTAATTATGTTTGAGTTTAGTAATTTTGATTAACTTTATGTGGATAATAGCAAAATCTATTAAGTGTTGTATGAGGTTCAAGTAAATAAAGCTGAAATGAAAGGTTGTCTCCAGTACTATTTGTGGTGGAAAAGATGTGTATTTATACTGCCCATCAAGCTAAAGTAAATAATTTTGAGTTGAAGTAATGTTACCTACAGTAATGCTAACAAAAAGTAAATGTTTGACATAGGAAGAGGAAGAATCTCTTTGACTTCTACAATGTTCAGTTCTAAGGTACAATAACTGAAATTTGTATGCCAATATACAACAATAGCACAACTGGTGTATAGCAAAAATGTTTCATGCTATGTCTATTAAAAATTTATAAAGAAAATGTCTTAATTATGTTTGAGTTTAGTAATTTTGATTAACTTTATGTGGATAATAGCAAAATCTATTAAGTGTTGTATGAGGTTCAAGTAAATAAAACTGAAATGAAAGGTTGTCTCCAGTACTATTTGTGGTGGAAAAGATGTGTATTTATACTGCCCATCAAGCTAAAGTAAATAATTTTGAGTTGAAGTAATGTTACCTACAGTAATGCTAACAAAAAGTAAATGTTTGACATACAAAGCCTTTTCGGCATGATGAGAGCAAAATAGGTATTTTAAAGCAAAATAATATGTTCACCTAGGGCACTGAAATATGGTAAACAAGCGTGCATTTGTTATGCAGTACAGAGTGAAATTTTGTTAAGTAATTGTACTGGTTTGTTGTTTAATGTCTAATTAGATAATAATGGAGATATGTAATAACAAAGTGAAGTACTGATAATGGAATACCATATCAACATAGTATCAGAAATAAGGAAACCCTGAAATATAGTAGAAAGGAAAATAAATAACAAGGCAATGAAGTGAGTATTGTACAAAGCAATGGGTATTAGAGACACCGTTTTTGCAATAGTTAATTTTGCAAATTTACTTCTGCATCCAACAGATCCATAAAGAAATAATTTGAGGGGAATGTTCGGCTTAGTTACATCAACAACTCCCCATTTAGCAGTAGTTCCTTTATTCACCCAAACACAAGCAAGGCTCACAAAGAACTGAACATGGTGCAAGAGACCAAAGATAATCTTAGCTTAGTACAAAGATGGATGCATCGATGTTGGTGTCGATTGATTTCATCGGCCCCATGCAGTACGGAGTACTCTCGCGAGGCTGGGGGGGGGGGGGGTGACTATGGCGTCGGCTGGAGTGGTCTGTGGGAGCCAGACCACGGTCAGCTCAACAGCGTTGTCGGGGAGCTGTGTGGGTAGATGTTGTGAAGGAAGGTTCGTCCACCGAAACTCGAAGTCGTCGAAGTGAGCCGGGCGTCATACTGGGTGTGCTGGTCGTGCGGTGACAGGTAGGCCGGCAGTTTGCGGGTGGAACGGAGCGACAACAACGATGTCTCTGGTGGCCGTGGCGAACACACAAAGCATATCCAGGTCGACATCAGGCGGGAGGGAAACACATTTCACCAGGTGGCAGGGAATGGCGGAGGTTGTGTCATGAGCACGGGATGAAGAGAAACACACAACAAACAGTGTATAATTGCGCAGTACTATAGAGATGTTGTGGATTATGTCCGGGGCGACAGGCAAAACAACTCGTGTGAGGGCACGTTCAAGATGGGGGGGCCGTGAAAAACCTCAACAGGGCGAGGCAGGCGATGGTGGAGAGGTTGAAGGGACCGGCAAAGAGCCCGGCAGTGAGGGCGTGATGGTAGGTAAGCTCAAAGTGGGGAGCATGTGGTCACTCAACGGAGTGCGTGAGACCGGAGTAGGGAGCGAGATTGGAGGAGAGCTTGACGAATGGAGCTGGAAGTCACTCGACCGAGTGTCTAAGTCCGACGCCGAGGGAGTGGTCGCAGCGTTGTGAGCCACAACAGTGAGTGGCGTGGTCGTGGCCAGAAGGGGGTAGAAGGAAACTCGACATGAGCAGGCTTAAGTCTGTAACAGCTGAATCGTTCATCTGGATATCATAGGTGTGGGCTGAGCGCCGGAGAATTCACTACGAGCCGGTATATGGAGGTTGGAGGGGAGCACGGACAGTGTCATCTCGGAGCATGACGTACTCGCAGTTGTCCAGAGATTTCGGGATATGAACCTTAGGGCGGGAAAGGCTGGTGAGAGGGGTATAGAAGATGATGAAGTGGCGTCTGACGTGGTCCACAAAGTAAGGTAAGTCAGACTGAGGGAAAGAAGTGGAAGGGCTCACAAGTTCGCCAGGGAGAACAATGTTCTGGCCATATACGAACTCAGTTATTGTGCCTTTGAGGTCTTCCTTATAGATCGCATTAATGCCGAGTAGCTCAAGGGGAAGGGCCTCTGTCCATAGAGAGTCGTGGCATTGAAGAGCCACCTTGAAAGTGCGTTGCCGGCTCTCAACTAGCCCGTTACTTTGCGGGTGATATGCTGTGGAATGGATGCACTGGACGCCGCAAATGTTACAAATCTCATTGAACAGGGCTGACTCAAACTGTCTGCCCTAGTCAGTTGGGATAATAGCTGGACATCCGAAATGGGATACCGATGACTCGACGATAGCTCGAGCAAATGTTTCTGCTGTGATATTGGGGAGGGGGACAACCTCGACCCAGAGAGTTGTTCGGACGATAGACGAGAGAACATAACCAAAGACGTTAGAGGGGGGGAGAGGGCCGACAATGTCAATATGAATATGCTGGAAACGCCCGGGAGGGATAGTAAGGGCGCTGAGGGGGGGTGAAGTGTGCTTGTGTACTTTGCAGCATTGGAACGCGACGCAGGAGCGTGCCCATTGCTGGCAGTGCTTGTTGACATTTCTCCACACGAAGCACGCCGCTACGAGGTGGGCGGACACACGAACACCGAGGTGGGCTAAATTATGCAATGCGTTGAAGACAGCTCGACGGAGCGTGGTTGGGATGAGGGGGCGTAATGTGCCTGTACTGTCGTCGCACCAGATCTCACCAGAAATGCCAGGGAAGGTGGTGCGGACAAAGTGTAGTGAAAAGGTAGAGTTTGAAATCAGGTTTAGTGTTTCCCCATTGGCATGTTGGAGGTTAAGCAGTTCAGAGAGGTCTAACAGCAAATGGACAGCATCGACTTGTGAAAGGAAATCAGCAAGTATATTGTCAGCACCCTTTATGTGTCTGACATAGGTGGTGAACTGAGATATGAAGACCATGTATCTGAAGCGGTGAGGAGCCGGGTCAGCTGGCGGGTTTGTAATGGCCGCAGCCAGGGGTTTGTGGTCCTTTAAAACATAGAAAGGGCGTCCCTCAATGTCAGTCTTAAAATGCTTGATCACTTTATAACCACGGGCAACTCCCTGTCAAAAGCAGATCATTTCCGTTGTGCATTAGTGAGCTTGCGCGAGAAGAACTGCAGAAGTTTGGCCATCGACTGTCTGGCTAAGGACAGCGCCGATGGCAGTATCGCTCATGTCTGTGGTGATGAAAAGCTGCGAATTGGGATGAGGATGCACGATGGTGCAGGCCTCGGCAAGAAGAGTTTTGAGGGCAGTGAAAGAGTCAGTCATAGCTGGGGTCCATGGAACGGGCCGAGATCCAGAAGTGTTGGTGCCTGCCAAAACGTCCGTCAGTGGAGCCTGAATCTCCAGCCTGAGGTAGATGTTGGCGATAATAATTAACAGTCCCCAGAAAGCGCCGGAGTTCTTTGAATGACGAAGGTCTGGGTAGGTTTAGTATTGTTTGTACTTTCTCAGGGGGCGGTGAAATGACGTCGGCAGAGACCCGAAAACCAAGAAAAGTGACAGCGGGTTGATGTAGCTACAATTTGTCCTGGTTGGTCTTAATGCCTGCTGCTGCGAGAGGGTTCATAACAGTTTGCACATGTTGAATGTTGTTCTCGACGGAGGGGCTGAACACAAGAATGTCATCAAGATATGCAAAGCAGAATTTTAGGTCGAATAGCACTTCGTTGATGAAGCGTTGCCAGGTCTGGGTTGCGTTTTTCATACCGAAGGGCATGAATCGAAACTGAAATAAACTGATTGGGGTGCTGATTGCTGTCTTCTTGATGCCTAAAGGTGCCATGGGGATCTGGTGGTAGGCCCGTTTGCAATCAATGACAGAGAACGTGGTTGCACCTGCAAGGGAACTGGTAAAGTCGGCAATGTTAGGTAAGGGGTAGGTGTCCATAATTGTTCATGTGTTTAGTTGATGGTAGTGTCTGCACATGCGCCAGGACCCATCTTTCTTGTGTGTCATATGTATGAATGTAGACCAGCTACTGGCAGAGGGTTCAATGACGCCGGAGCTTAGAAGTTCAGAAATCTGATTTTTAACGTCAGAGAGGCGATTGGGACAAAGTCAATGTGGTTTACTGGAGATCGAGAGACCTGGCGTGAGGCAAAACTTGTGAACTGCGCCATTGGTGATGACGGAAATTTTGCCAGTGGCATGGGGGGTGGTTTGTTTGCAATGTGTGGCGGGCAAGGCATGTAAGGCGATGTCGTGGTGTTTGGAGCCACTCGGCGGATCCAACGGGAGCTGAGGCGGCGAAGTGTTCCAGGAGTCAATGCGACAAGATGGCCGCTGGCCCAAAGCAGTGGCACCATGGTCGGGTGATCTCGGTAGAGCTCGTGAGCCATTTGTGAGTGCATTGTCTGTGGGCGCGGCCTGTGGCAGCACGGTCGCAAGCAAAACGCTTGGCGCAAGTGCACTGTTTGTGTTGTCAGTGGTGGTCGCACAGTGGCACCCAGGAGCCTAAGTTGCATAGTTTGAGGTGCTGACTGCGAGGGGTGGGGTAGGAGCCGGCAGTACAGGAACACGTGACAATCATTGCATATGTGCACTTGTGTCAGGCCGAGTGTCAAACACTGCTGTGTTAGGAGGGTGTGGCCCTGCGGAACTGTCAGTACATGTTATGGCAGTCTTTAGTAGCACAGTTGCGAGGGGTAATGGGAGGTAAACACATGGATGCTCAATTGCTGGGACTGAAAGCAGATTCGGCGTGCTTACTGACCTTGCTTTGCCCTTGCTGTAGTGTCTGTAATTCCTTTGGTGCATCAGAGAGCTGGAGCTGAGTTTCATGGAGCTGGAGGGAGAGCTTGAAGTTTTCCTTGCATAGGAGAGTGACGGTTTCAAGCTCGACAAGGCACTTGTGCCTTGTTTCTTGTAACATTGTCGACAGAGACGAGCATGTACGGATGATATGAGCCTGCACCGGTGTGTCATGGGGAGGTTTGCTCAAAAGAGCACAGGGGAAGTGAGCCTTGGACAGGTGATGAAACACGGTGTTTCACACTAGGTCCAGTGAAAGTTTGTGGTGTCACAAGAAGTCAATGCCTAGTATAGGTTCGTCAATTTTGCACAGTAAAAAAGTCCTCTCGAGTTTGCAGTTTGCGGAGAGTGAGACAACGTGGGAAGTTGTACCCGAGCATTGTAGTTTAGTTGAATTCACGGCCTGCAGTGAAGTATGAAGACGGCGGATTTTTGACGACGCTAAGGACGTAGGCAGCCACACCCTCCTAACACAGCAGCGTTTGACACTCGGCCTGACACAAGTGCACATATGCAACGAGGGTCACGTGTTCCTGAACTGACGATTCCTACCCCACTCCTAGCAGACAGCACTTCAAACTAAGCAACTTTGGCTCCTACGCATCGCCGTGTGACAGCCACTGACAATACAAACAGAGCACTCACGCCAAGCGTTTCACCAGTGACCGTGCTGCTGCAGGCCGTGCCCACAGACAATGGACTCACAAACGGCTCACGATCTCTACCGAGCTCACCCGACCATGGTGCCACTGCTTTGGGCCAGCGGCCATCTTGTTGCATTGACTCCTGGGACACTTCGCCGCTTCAGCACCCGTTGGACCCGCCGAGTGGCTCTGAACACCACGACATCTCCTCGCATGCCCTGCCCGCCACACATTGCAAACAAACCGCCCCCCATGCCACTGGCAAAATTTCCGTCGTCACCAATGGCGCAGTTCACAAGTTTTGCCTCACACCAGGTCCCTCGATCTCCAGTAAACCACATTGACTTTGTCCCGATCACCTCTCCGACCTTAAAAATCAGATTTCTGAACTAGTAAGCTTTGGCGTCATTGAACCCTCTGCCAGTAGCTGGTCTACATTCATACATATGACACACAAGAAAGATGGGTCCTGGTGCATGTGCAGACACTACCATCAACTAAACACATGAACAATTATGGACACCTACCCCTTACCTAACATTGTCGACTTTACCAGTTCCCTTGCAGGTGCAACCATGTTCTCTGTCATTGATTGCAAATGGGCCTACCACCAGATCCCCATGGCACCTTTAGGCATCAAGAAGACAGCAATCAGCACCCCAATCAGTTTATTTCAGTTTCGATTCATGCCCTTCCTTCTGAAAAACTCAACCCATACCTGGCAACGCTTCATCAACGAAGTGCTATTCGACCTAAAATTCTGCTTTGCATATCTTGATGACATTCTTCTGTTCAGCTCCTCTGTCGAGGACAACATTCGACATGTGCAAACTGTTATGAACCCTCTCGCAGCAGCAGGCATTAAGACCAACCAGGACAAATTGCAGCTACATCAACCCGCTGTCACTTTTCTTGGTTTTCGGGTCTCTGCCGATGGCATTTCACCGCCCCCTGAGAAAGTACAAACAATACTAAATGTACCCAGACCTTTCGTCATTCAAAGAGCTCTGGCGTTTTCTGGGGACTGTTAATTATTATCGCCAACATCGACCTGGGGCTTCAGAGATTCAGGATCCACTGACACTTGCCTTGGGAAGCACCAACACTTCTGGATCTCGGCCCGTTCCATGGACCCCTGCTATGACTGGCTGTTTCACTGCCCTCAAAAATCTTCTTGCCGAGGCCTGCACCATTGCGCATCCTCATCCCAATTTGCAGCTTTTCATCACCACAGACATGAGTGATACTGCCATCGGTGCTGTCCTTAGCCAGACAGTCGATGGCCAAACTTCTGCAGTTCTTCTCGCGCACGCTCACCAATGTACAACTGAAATATTCCGCGTTTGACAGGGAGTTGCTCGCGGTCCATGAAGTGATCAAGCATTTTAAGACTGACGTTGAGGGACGACCTTTCAATGTTTTAACGGACCACAAACCCCTGGCTGCGGCCATTACAAACCCGCCAGCTGACCCACCTCCTCGCCGCTTCAGATACATGGACTTCATATCTCAGTTCACCACTGATGTCAGACACATAAAGGGTGCTGACAATATACTTGCTGATTTCCTTTCACGAGTCAACACTGTCCATTCACTGTTAGACCTCTCTGAACTGGTTTATCTCCAACCCACTGACGAGGGAACACAAAAACAGATTTCAGACTCTACTTCTTTGCAACACTTTGTCTGCACCATCTTCCCTGGCATTTCTGGTGAGATCTGGTGTGACGACAGTACTGGCACATAACGCCCCCTCATCCCAACCACACTCGGTCAAGCTGTCTTCAATGCACTGCATAATTTAGCCCACCCCGGTGTTCGTGCATCTCCCCGCCTCATAGCGGAGTGCTTTGTGTGGAGAAATGTCAACAAGGGCTGCCAGCAATGGGCACGCTCCTGCATTGCGTGCCAATGCTGCAAATTACATATGCACACTTCACCCCCCCTCAGCGCCTTTTAGATCACTCCCAGGCGTTGACAGCATATTCCTATTGACATTGTCGGCCCTCTCTCCCCCTCTAACGTCTTTTGTTATGTTCTCTTGTCTATCGTCCGAACAACTCTCTGGGTCGAGGTTGTCCCCCTCCCCAATATCACAGCAGAAACTTTTGCTCAAGCTATCGTCGAGTCATCGGTATCGCGTTTTGGATGTCCAGCTATCATCATGACTAACCAGGGCAGACAATTTGAGTCGGCCCTGTTCAACAAGATTTGTAACATTTGCAGCATCTGGTGCATCCATACCACAGCATATCACCCGCAAAGTAACGTGCTAGTTGAGCGCTGGCACCGCACTTTCAAGGTGGCTCTTCAATGCCATGACTCTCTATGGACAGAGGCCCTTCCCCTTGTGCTACTCAGCATTCATGCGATCTATAAGGAAGACCTCAAAGACACAATAACTGAGTTCGTATATGGCCAGAACATTGTTCTCCCTGGCGAATTTGTGAGCCCTTCCACTTCTTTCCCTCAGTCTGACTTACCTTACTTTGTGGACCACGTCAGACGCCACTTCATCATCTTCTATACCCCTCTCACCAGCCTTTCCCGTGTGTGCGAGTGTATACCTGTCCTTTTTTCCCCCTAAGGTAAGTCTTTCCGCTCCCGGGATTGGAATGACTCCTTACCCTCTCCCTTAAAACCCACATCCCTTCATCTTTCCCTCTCCTTCCCCTCTTTCCTGATGAGGCAACAGTTTCTTGCGAAAGCTTGAATTTTGTGTGTGTGTTTGTGTTTGTTTGTGTGTCTATCGACCTGCTAGCGCTTTCGTTCGGTAAGTCACATCATCTTTGTTTTTACATATATTTTTCCCACGTGGAATGTTTCCCTCTATTATATTGATATTTGTTCTTTGATATTTGACATACTATTGGAAATTTATTTATTTATTTATTTAACCCAGTGAAAGTGAAATAACCAATAAGAGGAAATTTATTTTAATTTTTGTTATCACAGAATAACTGAACATTTTTTTTTTAAATTCTTAAATCCATCACAAATTATGAATTAAATAGTGATTTGAGGAGTTGAAATAGTTGAGAATACATTCTGTGCACTGTATAGTCAAGGCAAAATCTGGGGGTGAACATCCTCTAAGAAACATTTTTCAGTAGTTTTGTGGTGAAATGTAACAGGTAGGGGATCTGTGGTACTTTCATAGATACACCATGTGGCATATGGTGCCTTACCCCAGCCAGTGACTCCATATTTATTTTCTGGAATCACTCCCCTTTTACTATCCTATATAGTTAGTAAAAGCAGTTAGGTTCCTTCTACTATCCTAGAGTATACAGTGTGCAATTTGAAACTTTCTGGCAGATTAAAACTGTGTGCCGGACTGAGACTTGAACTTGGGACCTTTGCCTTTTGTGGGCAAGTGCTCGAGTTCGAGTCTCGGTCTGGAACACGGTTTTAATCTGCCAGGAAGTTTCATATCAGCGCACACTCTGCTGCAGAGTGAAAATCTCATTCTTAAAGTGTGCAATTTGCAAGACACAAGTGTATATCTTGACCAGGCACTTAACTTAGAATGTCAAAGAACAATACAACACCAATTTTAATTATTTTTGGTAACCAGTATTTTCAGAATGACATCCATTTTTTAATTAAGATTCATTGTGTAGTGATTTGCAACTGTGTGCCAGTAAATTATGAACAGAGTAATTTATTATATGGTCATTCAATGTGAAGGAACAGGATTTATTGCATGAAATTTTTAATGAAAATGCAGATGATGTGACTTACTGTTTGTGTGGTATGGATATTAAATATCTGACAGATGATGTTCAAAAATATTGTGTGATTTTATCAAAGTTATAATTCTAATGAAACATATAGTGACAAGCATAAAAATTGTGTGAGCACAGTCAGAACAGATGCTATTTCAAATGAAGACAACCTCAAATCATTCTAATGAAATTTTCCTCAGGAGGCTGCAAGCTCTTTTTGCAATTTGGGGGTGGTGAACCCAAGGCTCTGAGCTTGTGTGACTGTTTCCTATTCAAGTCACATCCTCTCTTACTTATGTGTATAAACTCACCCTCTTCCACTTTCTGATTTGGATGAATAGTTAGAGACTGGATGCCAAAAGGAACTGGTGCACATATTTTACACTAAGCAAGCTGCCTTTTTTTCTGGTTATCTGAATATGAGTACAAATTTTGAGCAGATTTAATAATGTGTGGTTTAATAATACAACCAGAGTATGAATTCTGAGGAGAGTTGGCGTAGTATTTACTTATGATGTCTATACTGTTATTCTCATTGTGCTGATAAAGTTATTATCTCATTGTGATGATGATTTTGTGAAAAGTTGAGAAAATTTTTAGAATTTGTGTGAAGTTTACTTAAGATATCTGTGATGCTATAGCAACAATTCATTACTTTCCAACTGAGATGTGATTACAATTAGGTTAGACTGTTTGTAGCCTTATATATGTGTTCTCATTTGGTTTCACCTGTCACTGGATAGATGTTGACTTACTATCAAGAATGAAAATACTTAATGTCATGATCTTGTCCTTAACATGTATTAGATCTAATATATAATTAGAAAAGGAACAATTATCAGAAAAAAATTGTTATGATTAAATTACTAGAATGGCTCTGTCTGTGGAGCACAAGGAAAATGGAATTTTATGTTGGAGATAGTTATTGTGGCAGAAGTGTTCTGATTCTGAGGATTTAAGAGTCACACAGTTTTATTTTCATGTAACTTTCTACAACTTCAATGACCAAACCATTGGTAATCTTATTTAATTATGTCTGGTATCTGTATATGTCATGCTATCTCCTTAGTATAGGTACATGGTGTTCTCTGTTACAATGTCTACACAAATCTGAACTGTTCAGTACTGCTTTATGTTACAGTAAGTCAATGCTTTTCACTAAATACAAATGTTAGCTTACAATCTGATTCTTAATGAAAACTGGTTAAATTTCTCCAATATCTTATTGAAAATATTCTGATGACTACTAATGACTCATGTGTAATGAGTAGCAAAGGAAAAACTAAAGGTTGAGGATTTGTATTCATGATATAGTTATGGTTCTTGTTGACATCTACTTTCAATTGAAGACTCGTTGATTCATTAATATGTAACTGATGAGGAAATGTATATATTTATCATACCTCCAGAGTGGCTGAACTAACCATTTACTCCTAGTATTAACCCAATCAAATTTAACCACTAGTAACTTATGCTTTACCTTAACCTATGTTGGAAGTTGCCTCATCTGTGCCCAATTTTAATTACTGTCTAATCTGAAGTTGCTACATCACGTCTAATGTAGTGATGACCAATGAGAAATCTGTCAACTAATTGTTGAGCAGTATGTGTTCTGGAAGTAACCTGCTGGTACTTAATCTGCCAATGTAAATTTGATTCTACAGTGGCATGTGGCCATGGTGGCTCTCAGTCTCTACATGCAGAAGCTGGAAAATTTGGGATGACGACTTTCAAGCTACGAGAAATCCCTTTATCCATCCTTGTGGTTTCCTGACCTGAAATGTTCATGTCAGTTCAGTTGTTTTAAAGTCTGAGTCTGACTTGTAAAGAAATGAGGACGTTTGGTGCTACAAGTGGTACAGTTGTTATGTCTATGTGCATTTCAACAGTTGAAAACTGACAATTTTTCCATGAAAATAGATGTCTGAAAGGCTAACAATTACTGTTTCTTGTAAATTACTTGAAAACTACCTATACATGATATGATGCATACTATAATCATCTGTTTAAACTGGTCTGTCTAGACTCAGTACAATGATATATCGTTCATGCAATATATTCCTTTATAATCACCTATTGTCAATGTAATTTCAAAGTTTGAGTGTTTATTCATATGCACTGCTGCTTGTAGTATTTTCTGCCTATACTTAATACAATGATATACTGTTGTCAGCAATCACTTATTATCAATGGTCTTTTCTTTTCAAAAGCAATGCACTTACTATAATTAATCTACAACTTACAGGCACAAAATTAGAACTACTGATGTATTGACACATACTATGATGTGCTGTCACATGCAACCTAATTCTCTGTAATTATTCATTGTATTTGTTCTTGTGGCATACAGCCTACCCCAGCAATTATTAACAGCAATATCATAACTATAATTGATCCTCTCACTCTGCTAATGACTGTTTATTTATAAGTACTGCCACTTGAAAAAATATATATATTTTGTCTTTGCCTTATATACAGTTTTGTAACATTATAAACACATGAAATATGCCCTTGAACTCAATGTAAGAGGAACTCCTATATCACTTGGCAGAGACTCCAGTAACTTTAATTTTGTATCTCAGAACTGACTCTAGTTTAACTCTGAAAACGTAACAAAAAAATTTTCTATTGTCATTTTCACACTTGAGTATGTGATGTTTACCAAATATATTGATGCATATTAAAGTGCTTCACATAATGTGAACACTATAACACTTGAATAATCCGCCCAATGAGGCAGTTGGCTTTGTTTATTTTTTGATATGAGATATGCTGTATTCGATGCATTTGGCTACCTTATTTCTATATTGTTATATTTATATAATAATTTATTTTTGAGCAGCAACACATATTAGAGGAACACGGTAGTTCTGTATCTCGCTTTAGTAATTTTCATGTATATGTCTCAGATATGTTACAGGTTTCAATACTATATGTTTATGTAATGTTTGAACAAACCCAGATACTAGAAGAATTGCTTATAAGTCAGCTGGTAGGATCTAGCATTTATTACTTGGTTAACCAATACAGAACTGTTTTTGTCATTTACTCTGTCCAGCAGAATGCTATTTGTTCGCCCTTCGTTGATCAATCAATAGGGAGTGTTGGGTTTAATTTTCAGGGACTGGGACGGTGAAGCTGTGGAAAGTCCATTCTGCAGGGAATACCGAACACTCTTCTCCCTCTGGCACCACAGTGAAGAACTGGAACAGTGGGGGCCTGGATAGGAGCGGGTTTCCTGTCTTTGGGGTTTATCATCTTTTCTTCTTTGACTCCAACACTCTATTCTATTTCATTTCTTACTTCTCATTAGAGTACCAAGCTATTCTTCCCTCTGTCCACATGCATTTACCTCTATTAATGAGATTATTGTAATTTACTGTGTGTGACACTTGTTGTCTAAAGCCTATTTTATAGGAGAATCCAGAAAACAAGCTAGTATTTGTGCACTATTGAAGATACTGAATTTACTGTTATATATATATATATATATATATATATATATATATATATATATATATATATATATATATATATATATATATATATATATAAACAAAGATGATGTGACTTACCAAACGAAAGCGCTGGCATGTTGATAGACACACAAACAAACACAAATATACACACAAAATTCAAGCTTTCGCAACAAACTGTTGCCTCATCAGGAAAGAGGGAAGGAGAGGGAAAGACGAAAGGATGTGGGTTTTAAGGGAGAGGGTAAGGAGTCATTCCAATCCCGGGAGCGGAAAGACTTACCTTAGGGGGAAAAAAGGACGGGTATACACTTGCACACACACACACATATCCATCCACACATATACAGACACAAGCAGACAAATTTAAAGACAAAGAGTTTGGGCAGAGATGTCAGTCGAGGCAGAAGTGCAGAGGCAAAGATGTTGTTGAATGACAGGTGAGGTATGAGTGGCGGCAAATTGAAATTAGCGGAGATTGAGGCCTGGTGGGTAACGGGAAGAGAGGATATATTGAAGAGCAAGTTCCCATCTCCGGAGTTCGGATAGGTTGGTGTTAGTGGGAAGTATCCAGATAACCTGGACGGTGTAACACTGTACCAAGATGTGCTGGCCGTGCACCAAGGCATGTTTAGCCACAGGTTGATCCTCATTACCAACAAACACTGTCTGCCTGTGTCCATTCATGCGAATGGACAGTTTGTTGCTGGTCATTCCCACATAGAATGCATCACAGTGTAGGCAGGTCAGTTGGTAAATCACGTGGGTGCTTTCACATGTGGCTCTGCCTTTGATCGTGTACACCTTCCGGGTTACAGGACTGGAGTAGGTGGTGGTGGGAGGGTGCATGGGACAGGTTTTACACCGGGGGCGGTTACATGGGTAGGAGCCAGAGGGTAGGGAAGGTGGTTAGGGGATTTCATAGGGATGAACTAAGAGGTTACGAAGGTTAGGTGGATGGCGGAAAGACACTCTTGGTGGAGTGGGGAGGATTTCATGAAGGATGGATCTCATTTCAGGGCAGGATTTGAGGAAGTCATATCCCTGCTGGAGAGCCACATTCAGAGTCTGATCCAGTCCCGGAAAGTATCCTGTCACAAGTGGGGCACTTTTGTGGTTCTTCTGTGGGAGGTTCTGGGTTTGAGGCGATGAGGAAGTGGCTCTGGTTATTTGCTTCTGTACCAGGTAGTTGCGGTATGCGAAAGCTGTTGTCAGGTTGTTGGTGTAATGGTTCAGGGATTCCGGACTGGATCATATTCGATTGCCACGAAGACCTAGGCTGTAGGGAAGGGACCATTTGATGTGGAATGGGTGGCAGTTGTCATAATGGAGGTACTGTTGCTTGTTGGTGGGTTTGATGTGGACAGACGTGTGAAGGTGGCCATTGGACAGATGGAGGTTAACGTCAAGGAAAGTGGCGTGGGATTTGGAGTAGGACCAGGTGAATCTGATGGAACTAAAGGAGTTGAGGTTGGAGAGGAAATTCTGGAGTTCTTCTTCACTGTGAGTCCAGATCATGAAGATGTAATCAATAAATCTGTACCATACTTTGTGTTGGCAGGCCTGGGTAACCAAGAAGGCTTCCTCTATGTGACCCATGAATAGGTTGGCATAAGAGGGGGCCATTCTCGTACCCATGGCTGTTCCCTTTAATTGTTGGTATGCCTGGCCTTTGAAAGTGAAGAACTTGTGGGTCAGGATGAAGCTGGCTAAGGTAATGAGGAAAGAGGTTTTAGGTAGGGTGGCAGGTGATCGACATGAAAGGAAGTGCTCCATCGCAGCGAGGCCCTGGACGTGCGGAACATTTGTGTATAAGGAAGTGGCATCAATGGTTACAAGGATGGTTTCCGGGGGTAACAGATTGGGTAAGGATTATAGGCGTCCTCAATCTTTCCTCTCCCACATCCACACCAGCTGTTCAGAGCATCCTCCTACAGGCCAACCGCAAAATAGAACAGCATGCCACCCTCCACCTTAAAAAACTATCCGATCTCCTGGTTTCCCACCTCCGGAAAGGCAACTCACACACCCTTCACAACCTTTCCAGCAAACCTCAACCCCCTCTCATTGCACACAGACCCAGTCTCTCCCATCTACTCAATCTCCCACTTCCAGCTCCACTCCCCCCAAAACCTCAAAATTCCAATCAACACAATCTGTAACCACAACACCCTAATTCAGTAGTTAACCTTTCCTCCAAACCTCTCTCCCAATCCGAAACCTCTGTCCTATCCAAAGGCCTCACCTTCAGCCCCACTTCCAGATTCAACCAAACAGCCCTTGTCAAAGATTTACTGTCCTACACCCGTACTCTCTGCTGCAAATATCACTTTGCTATGAAGAAAAATGATCCTAATCCTACTCCTAATGATTCAACTCCCCAAGACACTATCCAAATTGAACCCTGCCTGCAACAGTTCCGTCCTCCGTCACAGCGGGACCCACCTCCTCTTCCTCAAAATCACCCTCTCCAAACTTTCCAGGAATTTCTGACTTCCAGCCTTGCCTCTCAATCCATCTTAAAAAACCTTAATCCTATTCCCAACATCACCACTGCTGAAGCCCAGGCTATTCATGACCTGAAGGCTGACCGATCCATCGTCATTCTTCCGGCGGACAAGGGTTCCACGACCATGGTACTTGATCGTCGGGAGTATGTGGCTGATGGACTGCCTCAGCTTTCAGACAACACCACATACAAAGTTTGCCAAGGTAATCCCATTCCTGATGTCCAGGCAGAGCTTCAAGGAATCCTCAGAACCTTAGGCCCCTACAAAACCTTTCACCTGACTCCATCAACCTCCTGACCCCACCAACACCCCGCACCCCTACCTTCTACCTTCTTCCTAAAATTCACAAGCCCAATCATCCTGGCCGTCCCATTGTAGCTGGCTACCAAGCCCCCACAGAATGTATCTCTGCCTACGTAGATCTACACCTTCAACCCATTACATGCAGTCTCCCATCCTTCTTCAAAGACACCAACCACTTTCTTGAACGGCTGGAATCCTTGCCCAGTCTGTTACCCCCGGAAACCATCCTTGTAACCATTGATGCCACTTCCTTATACACAAATATTCTGCATGTCCAGGGCCTCGCTGCGATGGAGCACTTCCTTTCATGTCGATCACCTCCCACCCTACCGAAAACCTCTTTCCTCATTACGTTAGCCAGCTTCATCCTGACCCACAAGTTCTTCACTTTCGAAGGCCAGGCATACCAAAAATTAAAGGGAACAGCCATGGGTTCCAGGATGGCCCACTCGTACGCCAACCTATTCATGGGTCACTTAGAGGAAGCCTTCTTGGTTACCCAGGCCTGCCAACCCAAAGTTTGGTACAGATTTATTGATGACGTCTTCATGATTTGGACTCACAGTGAAGAAGAACTCCAGAATTTCCTCTCCAACCTCAACTCCTTTGGTTCCATCAGATTCACCTGGTCCTACTCCAAATCCCATGTCACTTTCCTTGACGTTGACCTCCACCTGTCCAATGGCCAGCTTCACACGTCCATCCACATCAAACCCACCAACAAGCAACAGTACCTCCATTATGACAACTGCCACCCATTCCACATCAAACGGTCCCTCCCCTACAGCCTAGGTCTTCATGGCAAACGAATCTGCTCCAGTCCGGAATCCCTGAACCATTACACCAACAACCTGAAAACAGCTTTCGCATCCCGCAACTACCCTCCCGACCTGGTACAGAAGCAAATAACCAGAGCCACTTCCTCATCTCCTCAAACCCAGAACCTCCCACAGAAGAACCCCAAAAGTTCCCCACTTGTGACAGGATACTTTCCGGGACTGGATCAGACTCTGAATGTGGCTCTCCAGCAGGGATACGACTTCCTCAAATCCTGCCCTGAAATGAGATTCATCCTTCATGAAATCCTCCACACTTCACCAAGAGTGTCTTTCCGCCGTCCACCTAACCTTCGTAACCTCTTAGTTCATCCCTATGAAATCCCCAAACCACCTTCCCTACCCTCTGGCTCCTACCCTTGTAACTGCCCCCGGTGTAAAACCTGTCCCATGCACCCTCCCACCACCACCTACTCCAGTCCTGTAACCCGGAAGGTGTACATGATCAAAGGCAGAGCCATGTGTGTGGATGCACCCACGTGCTTTACCAACTGACCTGCCTACACTGTGAAGCTTTCTATGTGGGAATGACCAGCAATAAACTGTCCATTCGCATGAATGGACACAGGCAGACAGTGTTTGTTGGTAATGAGGATCACCCTGTGGCTAAACATGCCTTGGTGCACGGCCAGCACATCTTGGCACAGTGTTACACCGTCCGGGTTATCTGGATACTTCCCACTAACACCAACCTGTCAGAACTCCGGAGATGGGAACTTGCCCTTCAGTATATCCTCTCTTCTCGTTATCCACCAGGCCTCGATCTCCGCTACCTCACCTGTCTTTCAACAACATCTTTGCCTCTGTACTTCCGTCTCCACTGACATCTCTGCCCAAACTCTTTGCCTTTACAAATGCCTGCTTGTGTCTGTGTATGTGCGGATGGATATGTGTATGTGTGCGAGTGTATACCTGTCCTTTTTCCCCCCAACGTAAGTCTTTCCGCTCCTGGGTTTGGAATGACTCCTTACCCTCTCCCATAAAACCCACATCCTTTCGTCTTTCCCTCTCCTTCCCTCTATCCTGATGAAGTAACCGTTTGTTGTGAAAGCTTGAATTTTGTGTGTATGTTTGTGTTTGTTTGTGTGTCTATTGACCTGCCATCACTTTCGTTCAGTAAGTCACATCATCTTTGTTTTTAGATATATTTTTCCCACGTGGAATATTTCCCTCTATTATATTCATATCATTAATTTGAACCCAACAATTACGTTTGTTATTGTCACTGTCGCATTACGAAATCTTTCCTGTCATCTTATTTTCTCTTTCTGTTTTTGCAAGTAGTTTCACTTTGTATTCACCTTCTCCTCTTTACCGAATCTACCATAGAATTTTATCCCGCCTGTATATACTCAATAATACGTAACCCACTTCCAAACCATAACTAAAAAATTTTTTCCCGCTTTCAACACTACCGCTGCTATATAATCCACCGTTTCCAGTTCACAAACAGTTCCTTTCAGCTATTAAACAGCCATTTCGGCTACTTCTAATAACTTTCGCTTTTTTTCCATTTCCGTTTTTCCCACTTCACTGATCTTTTTTAGTCGCTTCCCACAGGTTTTAACGTCATTATTTCTTCGTCAGACAATTGTTAGCGTCATTTTCACAATCTGCCACCACAAAACCACTCCTTTCAATACATTTACACGCAGTTTTTTCGGAATTTTCCCGAATTGCCCCACCCTTTAACGTGTTTTGGCGGCAACACAACCACCTAACATTTGTGCACATCGTTGTCTACCAACCCAAGTTCACCACAGGATCAACATAGCCCAGCTATAACCAACACTTTTTCGCCTTTTTTCACACCAGATCTCCAGTTGCTTTCTAGTTCACCTTTATCTCTCCCCATATATTTTTATTTTCATTTTCATTTCAGCCTCATGTTACACTTTCCACCTTCTAATACCATGTCACCCTCACAACATCCACACAACGACCCCATTAAGGTTTATTTACATTCCCTCCACAAACATGCCTTCGCCCTAGCCAGATTACACTCCCATATTTTATTTTCTCAGGCTTGTCTGACATTTGGCATTACTACCAAAGGCCTCACACTTAAAGTTCCCATCTCTGGCTGTAACCCTTCTTTCCATCAGTCCCTATACATGTTCCAAACTGAACAATCCATTGCCCTCACCCAACTAATCCTTCACCTACACATCAACTCAGCCAATGAACACACCTGTCAACTCCTACCCTTAGTAAAAGTCCTCAATCGTTCCTCTCCCACATCCACACCAGCTGTTCAGAGCATCCTCCTACAGGCCAACCGCAAATTAGAACAGCATGCAACATCCACCTTAAAAAATTATCCAATCTCCTGGTTTCCCACCTCCGGAAATGCAACTCACTCATCCTTCACAACCATTCCAGCAAACCTCAACCTCCTCTCATTGCACACAGACCCAGTCTCTCCCATCTACTCAATCTCCCACTTCCATCTCCACTCCCCCCAAAACCTCAAAATTCCAATCAACACAATCTGTAACCACAACACCCTAATTCAGTAGTTAACCTTTCCTCCAAACCTCTCTCCCAATCCGAAACCTCTGTCCTATCCAAAGGCCTCACCTTCAGCCCCACTTCCAGATTCAACCAAACAGCCCTTGTCAAAGATTTACTGTCCTACACCCGTACTCTCTGCTGCAAATATCACTTTGCCACGAAGAAAAATTATCCTAATCCTACTCCTAATGATTCAACTCCCCAAGACACTATCCAAATTGAACCCTGCCTGCAACAGTTCCGTCCTCCGTCACAGCGGGACCCACCTCCTCTTCCTCAAAATCACCCTCTCCAAACTTTCCAGGAATTTCTGACTTCCAGCCTTGCCTCTCAATCCATCTTAAAAAACCTTAATCCTATTCCCAACATCACCACTGCTGAAGCCCAGAATATTCGTGATCTGAAGGCTGACCGATCCATCGTCATTCTTCCGGCAGACAAGGGTTCCATGACCATGGTACTTGATCGTCGGGAGTATGTGGCTGAGGGACTGCGTCAGCTTTCAGACAACACCACATACAAAGTTTGCCAAGGTAATCCCATTCCTGATGTCCAGGCAGAACTTCAAGGAATCCTCAGAAACTTAGGCCCCCTACAAAACCTTTCACCTGACTCCATCAACCTCCTGACCCCACCAACACCCCACACCCCTACCTTATACCTTCTTCCTAAAATTCACAAACCCAATCATCCCGGCTGTCCCATTGTAGCTGGCTACCAAGCCCCCACAGAACGTATCTCTGCCTACGTAGATCAACACCTTCAACCCATTACATGCAGTCTCCCATCCTTCATCAAAGACACCAACCACTTTCTCGAACGCCTGGAATCCTTACCCAGTCTGTTACCCCCGGAAACCATCCTTGTAACCATTGATGCCACTTCTTTATACACAAATATTCCGCACGTCCAGGGCCTTGCTGCGATGGAGCACTTCCTTTCATGTCGATCACCTGCCACCCTACCAAAAACCTCTTTCCTCATTACGTTAGCCAGCTTCATCCTGACCCACAACTTCCTCACTTTCGAAGAGCAGACATACCAACAATCAAAGGGAACAGCCATGGGTACTAGGATGGCCCACTCGTACGCCAACCTATTCATGGGTCGCTTAGAGGAAGCCTTCTTGGTTACCCAGGCCTGCCAACCCAAAGTTTGGTACAGATTTATTGATGACGTCTTCATGATCTGGACTCACAGTGAAGAAGAACTCCAGAACTTCCTCTCCAACCTCAACTCCTTTGGTTCCATCAGATTCACCTGGTCCTACTCCAAATCCCATGTCACTTTCCTTGACGTTGACCTCCACCTGTCCAATGGCCAGCTTCACACGTCCGTCCACATCAAACCCACCAACAAGCAACAGTACCTCCATTATGACAACTGCCACCCATTCCACATCAAACGGTCCCTTCCCTACAGCCTAGGTCTTCGTGGCAAACGAATCTGCTCCAGTCCGGAATCCCTGAACCATTACACCAACAACCTGAAAACAGCTTTCGCATCCCGCAACTACCCTCCCGACCTGGTACAGAAGCAAATAACCAGAGCCACTTCCTCATCTCCTCAAACCCAGAACCTCCCACAGAAGAACCCCAAAAGTGCCCCACTTGTGACAGGATACTTTCCGGGACTGGATCAGACTCTGAATGTGGCTCTCCAGCAGGGATACGACTTCCTCAAATCCTGCCCTGAAATGAGATCCATCCTTCATGAAATCCTCCCCACTCCACCAAGAGTGTCTTTCCGCCATCCACCTAACCTTCGTAACCTCTTAGTTCGTCCCTATGAAATCCCCAAACCACCTTCCCTACCCTCTGGCTCCTACCCTTGTAACTGCCCCCGGTGTAAAACCTGTCCCATGCACCCTCCCACCACCACCTACTCCAGTCCTGTAACCCAGAAGGTGTACATGATCAAAGGCAGAGCCACGTGTGTGGAAGCACCCATGTGATTTACCAACTGACCTGCCTACACTGTGAAGCTTTCTATGTGGGAATGACCAGCAATAAACTGTCCATTCGCATGAATGGACACAGGCAGCCAGTGTTTGTTGGTAATGAGGATCACCCTGTGGCTAAACATGCCTTGGTGCACGGCCAGCACATCTTGGCACAGTGTTACACCGTCCGGGTTATCTGGATACTTCCCACTAACACCAACCTGTCAGAACTCCGGAGATGGGAACTTGCTCTTCAGTATATCCTCTCTTCTCGTTATCCACCAGGCCTCAATCTCCGCTACCTCACCTGTCTTTCAACATCTTTGCCTCTGTACTTCCGCCTCCACTGACATCTCTGCCCAAACTCTTTGCCTTTACAAATGTCTGCTGGTGTCTGTGTATTTGCGGATGGATATGTGTGTGTGTGCGAGTGTATACCTGTCCTTTTTTCCCCCTAAGGTAAGTCTTTCTGCTCCTGGGAATGGAATGACTCCTTACCCTCTCCCTTAAAACCCACATCCTTTCGTCTTTCCCTCTCCTTCCCTCTTTCCTGATGAAGCAACCGTTTGTTCCGAAAGTTTGAATTTCGTGTGTATGTTTGTGTTTGTTTGTGTGTCCATCGACCTGCCAGCACTTCCATTTGGTAAGTTACATCATCTTTGTTTTTCACTTATGATCAAATTTACCAATATTTTATGCTCAAACTAACTTACCAATGTATAAAACCTATTCATATTATTGTCATGATGTATCTATCACTTATGATTCATTTGTGTATTCACACCTATGTGGTGAATGCTTACCAATATATAATGTCTAACCATGTTTTGTCATGATGTACCAATTATTTATGATTCATTTATATAAGGCCCAACCACATAGTTGTTGATGCTGTTTCAATTACTTATAAAACACAACCAATATGATGTATTAGTCACTTCTATTGTCACTCAGAGTTATATGTAACTGCACTCTTACGTATCATTCTCTTAATTAGTTTTTGAATTATTGTAAAAGTGGGAAAGTGGCATTGGATGTGTCTTGACAAATGAAAAAATGGAAAGATTGGACATTGGTCAGACATTTCATTTTATATATTAGAGTGAATTATGTTAACTATGCTCCAAGAATTTACTTGTACCATATTATAATAATATATTTGTTATTCAATACTATATGTAAATGTCAATATAAATTGCAGAGAACTGTGCTGTAGCACTTTAAAAAAATTTTGTACTAGTATGATTTTAGTGATGTGTTATCTAAGAACACATTAAAACTACAATATGAGATTTAAGACAGGAAATGTTTAAGTACGAACAATTGTAATTTTGCTGAATTGAACTATTCTATTCACAACAATCAATTACACAATATATATGATGGTCATAAGGAGCGGAGTATGAGCCACATTTCAGGTTTTTGCAACGAAGAACTTCCGATGAGCAGATATCTACAGTGTACTTTAGTTCAATGCTCTTCATTGCACATAGAGGAGACTGAACACTTTGCTATATTATGGTCAAATACTTGCTGCATTTGCCAAAGATAGGAGGTGGCTAAATACAAACTAATATGGATTCTGAGTATTGTAGTATCTGATACTAAGACTTGTTCCACAATGCATCGTCAATATTGAGAAAGTGTTATACACACCAGTGTCTCCAATGCAGTCAGGAGAACCTGGAGGACCTAATGACAACCATAAATATAGAGAAACAATTTAGCTAACTTCCAATAGATAATTTTCTGATTGAGATAGACCCTCATTTTCGTGTTGTAATATAAGCTGCAGATAAATTCTGCAAATTAGCTTGTTCTTTCTTTGTGTTATTAATTAATATTTTGTTTAACATAGTTAAATCTGCTACAAAATAATCTATGATAATGTTACATATTTGGTTGCACATATCTTTCGCAATTTTTTTGTTCATTCAATTGAGTGTAAAATGAGGACTGTTACATAGATTTGTCAGAAAAAAATTTTGTTCAAATTTCAGTTGCACAAATCCTTTTGGGGGTTGTTGAAACATAACAGTCCAATCAAAACTATTAAAAATGCGCAAATTTTAACAACAAACAGTAGTTTCTGACATAGAGGTGTATGGAAATATGCACTTTGAAAAAGTTATGAAGAAAATAATTATGGAATCTTAATTACACTAATGTGTAGAAGTCCGTTAATTGGTAGGAACATTTTATATGATATGAATCTTCTGTAATTAGTAAATATAACAAGTGCATTGTTAACATTTGATACCTAAGCATTTATACTTGCTTTAACTGTTATAGAGATTAGAATTCAATCATGTGTTTAATATATAAGAATCTAGGTAATCATTAAAATGTCACTTGTTGTAGGATGAGAGTTTTAATTGTTAACTAATGAAATAATAATTTTAGACAATGATGAGGATTGTTCAGGATTGTTAAGAAATTATAAATAGTTACTGCCATGTTGGCAAAGGGGGTCAGTCCTGTTTTGGTTTTTTAGCAGTGAGCACGTAGCTGCTCCTTTTGTATTGTAAATATTGTTTACCTTTGTAATAATACTTTAATTCTGTTTTGAAAGTATAATAAAAAACTATGAAACTTAATGCAAGATTAAACTAAATCAACTCTCCAGCAGTTGTTTTACAGTGACCGTAAATGTACTCAGGACCATGACTGCAGCAGATAAAGAGTAACTATGATCAACCCCATTATTATGAGTAGTTAGAGAAAAGTTATGAGAAGGAGAGAGAGAGAGAGAGAGAGAGAGAGAGAGAGAGAGAGAGAGAGAGAGGCTAGTGGTAGGGACAATGTAGGAGGTATTCCATAGCCATACCGAGAGAGGCTTCCCATCGCCTCCACTCAACCTCTGAAATATTTCTAGTGAATAATAAACCAAGTTAGTCAATAAGGCAATATGAAGCCCTTTGACATTACATCACGCCAGCTACAGGTGGGGTCAAAGAGGAAACTGAAATAAAACTTGAGGACATAGCATCCACAGAAAAACAGGCAGTGGGAAATCAATAAGCAGAAATCAAAAGACATTAGATACTAGATGGTGGGAGTTGTAGTTACATGCTGGAATTAGATAGCCAGAAGGCTCTGCTAATCTTAGATTTATACAAGGATTCCAGTTAGCAGAGGGGACAGGTGTAAGCAGACACTGTCTCTGTATAAGGACTTTAGTGTGGAGGTACCTCAGTTAGGAAAATCACTCTGTAAATTGAGATTCAGAACAAGCTTAAAAGTTAATTGTACCCATTGAGTGCTTATTTTACTCACCACCCTCCAATCACCTATATCCACCAGAAGGAATTTATGTCTATCAGGCCTCCCTCTCACATAGCGAAACTGACTGGATTCCCTTGAACACAAACCCTGTTGCTCAATTCTTGGCAAAATCCATGCCCAGGAAGTGACATAAACAGATTTGGTGTCACATGTTGGGTTGGCTGTGTAGGACATGTGATCAGGAACTGGAAGGTTTTGCTTACAGTGATTGTGGCACCCACAGGATGTTGTGGTAACTTACAACTTTCAGCCAAGATGTCCCTTGGCCAAGCAGAGCAGCATGCTGATAGTTTTCAGTAGCTTGAGCAGCAGGTGGTGAGCATTGAAGGAAATAACCAGAAATCATATGGTTTGAGGCCAGGGGCATAAGCTTCACAGCAGCAGCAGCAGCAGCAAGCAACAGAGTCAATGTAGTCCAAGAGGCACAGTGCCAAATGCATCACAGTGCACAACAGTGCAACTCAGTGCAATTTGTCCTAATACAAAATGTCAACGAGGTAAATTAATAGTGTAACTTGTAAGACTATTGTGTCTAGATTATTTGTTCTGGTCAAAATGGCTCCTGTTAGTGCTCTATGGAAGTGATAGAATAAGTGCTAAGGAAGCTATGTGTATTATAAGAAAATCTTTTGATGGCAACTACAGGGACCTGGGAGAATTTATCAAAAATACTGATTTTGAAATTTGACCTACTGAAGCTGGAGGAACACAAAATTTTGTTTATCAGAGAATCAAGGTCCAGGTTACAAGTATGGATAGAGGACAGGTACTGGGATGAAGTGAAACAGGCCCTTGAAGAGGGCTACACTAGGAAGAGAACTGTAGACTATTATGCATGTAAGATGTTCTAGGCCTGGCAAGGGGAAGAGGAGCCAGTTGCCACACATGGGCAAACAGGACTGACAAAATGGAAGAAGACTTCAGAGAAGAAGTCAGCACGATGGTCAGCACGGCACATCTGATGGGAACAACTGAATGAAATGACTCCTTATGTGGGGCATGTTTAACACAACGACTAAGTAATGATAGAATGCAGATGATTGTGCAAAGCCAAGATGATGAAATTGGGCTACCAGTGGCATAAGAACTAGCTCTACAAGAAGGGAGTGCATTGTTCTCAATAAAGACGGGGGAATAGTCATGCAAACAAGATTTGGATGTGCAAACAAGGTAGTAAGACTATCCAGATATCTCAAGCACTTTATATGTGTGATGTGAGGATGCATTGCCAGTAAGTGAAGAACAAATAAACTAGAGGACAGAGTATGTATAATGAGAACCAAAGAATTTAAAACTTTGGCTATCACTGTGACAAGCCAGGTCACACAGAGATGGATTGCAGAGAGCAGTTAATCAAAGTGACAGATATAGATCATTAAACATTGACATGAACTGTAGGAATACCAACAAATTATGTGCACGGAAATGCCCTCAGTGTTATCTGTGAGACATCTGTAGACCATGTACAAGAGCAAAAAACATTATATGCTTTAAGTGTAAGCAAACAGGCCACTACAACAGATACTGTCATGAACATGTATGACACACCAAGAGAAAATGCAGAGTGCCAGTGCCAAGTAAAACCAGGATAACTATGGGAAACTAAGAGGTGACAAAGGTGTGCAGCTGGGCATTGTTGCATTAAATAAGCCCACAGTTTGGGTAAGAGACTGTGCCATACAGAATGTGTTGATTTTATATTGTGTAGAATATGCTGCAGTGGCCAGAGGCAATGGTCATGTGTGTGTGAGATGTGCTTGCTTGTGTGAATGTGTGTCCATTTTTCTTTTCTGAAGAAGGAATTGGTAAAAAGCTTATAACTAACAGTCTACTCATCACACCTGTTTGCAACTCAATGTGTCATCTTTACGGTGAGTAACAACCTATCCTTTTCTAATATTGTGAAATTGAAGGTATTGACAGAAACAGGAGCACAGTTATGCCGTAAAAGTAAATAAGTGTTTCTGTTAATTGCACAGTTAGAATAAATGAAGCAGAAAGCCTTCAGATGAAAGGTGTCACCAGCAAAGTGGTAAATACAATTGGTGCAGTGACAATAAGTCCAATAAGTGTGGAAGGAGCCAGAAAAGTCAGGCACAACTTTCATGTGTACAGGTAAGGGTTAGCCATTCCATACAACTGACTGGTTGGTAGCGATTTTCTAACACAGCTTATGGTAAAGTTAGATTACAAGGGGAAAGTGTCAAGAATACAAGTACAAGACGTACCCTTAACAGCAGAAGGGGAAATGAAAGGTTACAGTTTTGGGGCCAATCAGGAATTAAGTGGGGAAATAGGACTGTGAGACAAAAGTGTAATGTGGTTAAAATTAGATGGTAATGTACTATGAGATTGTCAGAAGATGAAGTTGTGTTAAAGAAAGTCAGGTTAGTGATGGAATAAATAGAGTGACTAGTAAAAGTACATAAAGTAAAAGGCAGTAAAGAAGCCACAGAGAAGACAAAAGGCCATGTTACTGCTGTATGGAAAAAGTGAGAATTGATAATCTAAATGCAGAAAGTACAGTAGTGAAGTTCTGCACAAAGTATGGAGATGTATTCCATCTACCAGGTGACAAATTTTCATGTGTATCCACAGTGAAACAAAGGATGCCGATAGGACTGGAACATGCGTGAAAGGTTGTGAATTCTAGACCATAATGGATCCCAGAAGTGCAGAAAGAGGTCTTAAAACATGAAACTGAGCAAATACTGAAAGGTGACGTAATTGTTAAGAGCAAGAGTGCCTGGAATGCATTTGTTCCAAAAAAACTAGATGCCAGTATTAAGGATAAGGGGTGAGTCATAGTGGACTACAGGCAATTAAAAGATATTACTGTAGGTAATGTAATCCTGCTGCCAAATATCTCTAATATCTAGGACTAACCAGAACAGGCAAAGTACTTCTTGATGCTTGAACTTACATCATTACTTAGTGACAGATGAGAAGGACAGAGAACAAACTGTGTTCAGTGCAAACTACCTGCATTATAAGTGAATGCCAATGTGACTGAAATGAACCCCTGGCTGTTTTCTGCAGATGATGAACACAGTTTTGGCAGTTCTGCATGGGATAAAATGTACTGTTTATTTAGATGACATAGTGTGCTATGGAAGAAACCTGCAGGGGCATAATAAAAATCTCCATGAAATCCCTGATAGGTTGCAACTGCATAATATGAAATTGCAACTGGAAATGGATAAGTGTGATTTCTTTGGGAAAAAAGTGATTTTCTTACAACATTACATTATGAACAAGAGGATCTTATCAGACATGGTGAAGGTGGAAAAGGTAAAGTCCATACCTCAGCCAAGAACAAAAAATGAACTAAAAGGCTTTTTAGACTTAATGAGATACTGCTAAAGATTTATTGCTAAAATTAGTAAAACTGCAAAGCTACTCCATCAGTTAAAAGAAAGAAAGAAGCAGAATATTATTGGACAATTGATAAAATGGTGCATTCAGAGAACTGGATAAATTGGTTAATCCACCAGTACTTCAGTATCCAGACTTTGAGAAGCCATTCTTAGTGACAACAGACACGAGTAATGGAGCTTTGAGTTCAGTTTTGTCACAAGGCAAGAAAACTGCCTAGGACTTGCACTCTGGATACACATTCAGGTCACTGGACATGGTGCAATGAAACTATAGTCCTACCAAAGAAGAATTGTTGGCTATATTACATGCAGTAATGTAGTTCCAGCTACACATGTATGAATGAAGGTTTACAGTGGTTACAGACCATAAGAAGTTAACATGAATCTTTAGCTAAGGAATCCAAGCTCAAAGCTCATGAAGTGGAGACTCACACTAGAAGACTAAAATTATGTAGTAATCTATAAACCAGGCTGGTTGAATAATAATTTGGGTTCTCTGAGTAGAATAAGGCACTGAGAGCAGGAACATACAGCTGAGAAACAACTGGTTTGCAAAAATGAGGCAGAGGAGAGCACTGCAACAGAAGCAAATGGAGAACCCCATGAGTGTGAGGCATGTGCAAGTAAGCTGAGAAGCAAAAATGGAAACATATAGCAAAGAGGAATTTAGTCTCCTACAGAATGGGAGTACATTAAGAGATAGACTACATAATCCATTTCGTGACACCAAAGAATGTACAGAACTTTTGAGTGAAAAAAATCATTTAAATAATGGTACAGAATGAAACATGACATTGAGAACTATATAAGGAAATGTCAAAGATATAAGAGCACTCAAGTAAAAACACTAATGCCTCCTGAATTATTGACACAGCCTATACAGTGTTTAAAAGGAGTTAAATGGACATAGTGGGTCCTTTGGATATATAAAGTACAGGTAAGTAATAAGTTTTGATTTTTTTATGATGACTTGAGTAAATTTACATTAACTGTGCTGAAAGAAAGACAAGACTGAGACACAGCAGTGAAACATTTTTGGGAACTATAGTATTAAGGTACAGGATTCCATTAGTTCTTTTAATGGACCAAAGTTTGTATTTCTTGAATGAAGTTTTCAGAAGAGTGTAAACTAGTAAGTATTAAGTGACAGCTTACCACCCATAATCTAATGGTGCACTGGAGCAAAGTCATAATACACTGGTTCATTTTTACAAAGAGTACCCTATGCCACTGGTGCCTTATCTAGCTTGTTTTTATTGCAAATCAGTCACCAAGCAAAACGTCCCAAGTGACTGGAAACAAGTGCAAGTGACTCCTGTGTAAAAGAATGGTAAAAGAATGGATCCACAAAATTACAGACCAATATCCATAAACCTTGTTTTGCTGTGGAATCCTTGAACATATTCCCAGTTTGAATATAACAAACTTTCTTGAGACTGAGAAGCTTATGTCCATGAATCAGCACAGTTTTAGAAAGTGTCACTCATGCAAATCTCAGCCTACCCTTTTCATGCATGATGCACTGCAAACTATGGATGAAGGGCAACATGCAGATTCCATATTTCTAAATTCCTGGAAAGCACCTGACATGGTGTGCTATTGCAGGCTGTTAATGAAGGTATGAGCATATGGAATGAGTTCACAGGTATGTGACTGGATCAAGAAATTGTTAAGTAATAGAACCCAGTATGTTGTAATAGAACACAGAATGTTGTCCTTGATGGCAAGTGCCCATTAGAGATAAGGGCCTCATCAGGAGTGCCCCAGGAAAGTGCAATAGGACTGCTGTTGTTCTTTGTATACATAAATGACATGGAGCAATGGGTGGGCAGCAAGCTGCAGTTGTTTGCTGAAGATGCTGTAGCATATGGTAAGTTGAGTGACTGTAGGAAGATACAAGACAGACAATATTAAGGAGGATGAAGGGTGGTGGGGAATGGGAACTGGCAGTTGGCAAGAAGGCAGCTAGGAGGAGGTATTCACACAGTTATACTTTGTGTATATTCAGTAGATTTGATCAACTGTCAGAGTTGAGTGGAGAGGAGGCTCTTGCAGCTGTAGATGCAGGTAACATGTAACAGCCCTCAGCAGTTACAAGGCCTAGGTCAGTTGCAAATTCTAACAGAAAGAAGAAGGTTCTGCTGCTAGGTAGTTCGCACGGTAGAGGTGTGGGCCAGGAGTTGCAGGAAGTATTGGCGAGTGAGTACCAGGTTACTAGCATTGTGAAGCCTAGTGCAGGGTTGGTTCAGGTGACTGACAGCATAGGGAGTTATGTAGGAATTTTATGAAGGACGATCAGGTAGTGATAGTGGGTGGAGCAGGGAACAGTCTTGAAAAAGCCGGGGAATATGATGTAGGTGATGGCCTGGTAAAATTAGCTACTCAAACTGGTGGCACTAATGCGCATTTCATGCAACTGTTTCAGCATCATGATCAGCCTCATCTTAATGTGGCTGTTAGGTACATTAACATGGGGCTGGGGAGGGCGCTGATGGCAGAGTGCAAGGGTCACATTTCAGTGATGCCAGTTGGGTCTATTTGTAGATCATGTTTCACGAGGCATGGCCTGCACCTCGATAGGTATGGGAAGGGAAGTCTGGCAAAGCTTACAGGTGACAGTGTAGTGGGTGGTGGTGGGATCACTCATTTTTTAGATTGACATCAGCTGATAGGTATACCAGCTTAAAGGAAGTCCCTCTAACTAAGGGCTCACCTTCACAGGACATCTTGTTTCCAAGTAGAGAAGGAATTAGCATATTTCATCAAAATATAAGAGGTATAAGAGATAAAGTTATTGAACTGCTAAGAGACGTTGACTCTGAAATTATTGGTATGTCAGAGCACCACTTAAATAATTTCACAATTCAGAGGCTTCCTTTACCAAGATACAGATTAGCTGGCTATTTTTCAAGGAGTTCCTTACAGTGTGGGGGAGTGAGTATGTATGTAAAACACAGTATTCCATTTGAGTCCATAGACATATCACAGCATTGCACTGAACAGATGTTTGAATGTTGTACAGGAGCAGTTGAATTTAGTGAAACTAAACTTCTAATTGTTGTTGTTTATAGGTCCCCAAACTCTGACTTCAGAGCATTTCTCCTCAAGCTAGAAAGGTTTCTTGATTCACTTTGTAGAAAGTGCCAGTGGTGACTTCAATATAAATTTAGTATATGATGGTACAAGAAAAAGGATGTTGGTAGATCTCCTAAATTCATGTGATGTGATGCAGACTCTGTTTTTTCCGACTAGGGTACAGGAGAGCAGTAGCACAGACATAGACAATATTTTTATTCATTCTTCATTACTAGACGGGCATTTTGTTAGTAAAAGGGTGAATGGCCTTTCAGACCATGATGCAATAATTTTAACACTAAAAGGCTTTTGTACTCAAACAAATGTCACAAATAATTACAAACTATGTAGGAAAGTTAATCCAACAGCAATCGAAAGTTCTTTAAACCTTGTCAAGGAACAAGAGTGGCAGGATGTTTATAGTGCCAATAACATAGATGATAAATATTATGCTTTCCTTAACACATTTCTCATACTCTTTGAGAGTTGCTTTCCATTAGAACATTCTAAACTGGGTACTAGCAGTAATAGGCAGCCCGAGTGGCTGACTAGTGGGATAAGGATATCATGTAGAACAAAGCGAGAATTATATTAAAATGTTTATTTATTCATTTATTTATTTACATTTTCTTTGCATGGAGCCATTACAATGATGGCTTTGGCAAATGTCAGACTTAATATTATGGTTATATTCACACTTGTAAAATACACTGTATTCTGTAGCTGTTGCTTCTTATGTCTATTTTTTCCCATTATCACATTACAGCTGTTTCAATCACTATCTTAAAATTCGTTGAAAGAATATAAACATTTTTCTATTAGAAAAGATTTTAATTTTGTCTTAAAAGCATTTCCCGTGTACGTTCTTAGAGGGTTTGGTAGCTTGTTATACCAGATCAAACCACTGACATATGGACTTCTATTAGTTATTTTTAACATTGTTCTGTTACAGAAATAGTTACACTTTGTTCTAGTGTTGCGATCATGTACATCACTGCCCTTGATAGCTTCTGTTCATTGACTTATAAAAATTCAACTATTTTGAAGATGTACAGAGAATATATTGTCAGATATCTGTGGTGCACAAACACTTCATGCCATGAATCTCTACATCCCATCCCATGTATATGTCTTATTGCTCTTTTCTGTAGTAGTAGTAGTAGTAGTATTCTTTTTAAATGTACATCGGTTGCACAGCCCCATAGTTCAATTCCGTAAGTGAGAAAGAGGTAAAGTGTTCCATAATACACTAACTTCAGTGCTTGGCTAGGAACTATCTTTGCAAGATGGCTGGGGAGATATATGGCACTACTGACTTTTCCACACACAAAATTAATGTGGTATGTCCACCGCAAGTTTTCATCAACATACACACCCAAGAATTTACAGTTACCATTTTCTGTTGCAGAGATATTACACACACTATTCATATTGTTGTGGTGAGAACTGTCTGTTTTAAATGTCAGTAGTTGAGATTTGGTGACATTCCCCTTGAGTCCGTGATCATGGAAGTGTTTTGTTACTTCTGTTACACCACTAGTAGCAAGAGATTCTAGCTCATTAGATTCACTTCCATAGAATAAGATTGACATGTCATCTGCATAGCTTACAATATGGGAGTTAATGGGTTGTGCAATGTCGTTAACATTTATAAGGAAGAGAATGAGTCCAAGGATTGAGCCTTGTGGTACACCTTGTAATACAGGTTCACTGGTGGACTGGGAGTTCATGATTTTATAATCTAGTTTGTATGACAGTTTAGTGCTTTCCTTATGATTCAGCAGGTATGTGGTTAGAAGAGTCATGACTTGATCCCCAAAACTATAAGATTTTAGCTTTTTAAGAAGTACTCTATGGTTTACCATATCAAATGCTCTTGTCAGGCCCAAAAACATACCTGCAGTCTGCATCTTCTGGTCCAACAGACAGTAAACTTCATGGATGAGCTGTGTAACTGCTGTGGTTGTACTTGGCTCTTTTCTGAAGCCGTGCTGCGAATTTACAAGCAGTTTATATTTTGTAAAAAAGGCACTTAGCTGAGAAAGGATAATGCTTTCAAATATCTTACTAAAAGTGGGAATTAATTATATTGGTCTATAATTGGAGACATCTTCCTTACTTCCCTTTTTATACACTGGTTTCACTACACTCATGTTTAGAAGCGTTGGATACATGTTTTCTCTAATGCTGCAATTAATCAGGTGAGTAAGAGGTTTAGAGATTTCTTTTAAGCATGCTTTAGTAATAGCACTGGATACGCCATCCCATACAGATGAAACTTTTTTCTTTAGCATGTATATTGCCCTGTGAACCTCCTCCTCATTCACTTCCACAAATTAAATTCAGCACACTGGGTGATATGACATCGGGTCGGTACCTGTGAATTTATAATATGGGTTGATTGTTCCCTAGAAATGTAGTAGTTATTAAAAATATTACATATGTATGTATGTGGGTTTTTTATAACGCTACTATCAAGTCTTATGCTTAATGGTTCCATGTTCATCTTGTTGGGCCCTTTTCAATATTTGTCAGTCAGCTTCCAAGATGCTTTGCTTATGTTTTCAGACTGTTCTATTGTTTTGCTGTTAATCTGCTTCCTTAGGTTAACAATTTCAGTTTTAAAAGTTTGCTTGGCCCTATTGTATTTTTCCTTGAAAACCTGCATAGTGGTAACTTTATAAAGCTGGTTTAGATCATGTACTTGCTGCCTGAGCCTAATCAGATGTGGTGGGAGTTTTAGTCTAGGATTACTTTCATTTTGTCAGTGTTTAACTACCTTCTGGATTTCTCTGACTGAATAACTATATTCATAATGATGCAGTAGGGTTGAGTAGAATTCATTCCATTTCTCATCCGACCCTTTTACCTGGTATACAGAATCCCATTTCTCATTTGCTAGTTTGTCTTTAAGAGTATTAATATTTGAGGCTCAAAATGGTTCAAATGGCTCTGAGCACTATAGGACTTAACTTCTGAGATCATCAGTCCCCTAGAACTTAGAACTACTTACACCTAACTAAACTAAGGACATCACACACATCCATGCCCAAGGCAGGATTCGAAGCTGCGACCGTAGCGGTCGCGCGGTTCCAGACTGTAGTGCCTAGAACTGCTCGGCCACCCCAGCCGGCAATATTTGAGGTATTCAGCATTCATTTCTGTAGCACAATTTTTGTTATTTCAGGCAGAACTGAATTCATGTATTCTATCACCTGGTCAGAATAAGGAAAATCTAAGTTACTGTAATTTACCTTACCTATAACATCTTTGTTGATTACAGCATAATACATTCCAGTGGAACATGTGTCTGTTACTCTGGTGTCAGAGTTCACTATATTTACAAGATTGTATGAGGTCAGTACATCACTGAGTTTCAAGTTTACTATACTATTTGAGTTTGCATCTATATTAAAGTCACCTAATATAGTAAGGTCATTAGAACCGGCCTGACCAACATCACTACTAAGTTTATCCATAAACAGCATTACATCAGCATTTGGTGGCCTATATACTCCAATCACTATATGCTTTTGAAACTTAAGATCATTACTGTGGAGTACAACACCTGTCATTTCAATTAATCCTTCTTTGGTGTGGTGTTCAAGAAAGGAAATTTTTTTGGCTTCTGTATCCTTATTAACATAAACTACCACACCACCACCTTTATGGTTTTGCCTACAATAACTATTTGCTAGTATGTAACCTTCTAATCTATAATATATTATTTCACTGCATTTTAGCCCATGTTCCATTATTACTAGTACATGTGCAAAGTGTTCCTCTATGAATATTTGTAGTATGTCTAGTTTGTTTCTGAGATATTGCACATTTAAGTGCATTAACTTTAAGGGTGTTATCCCTTCTTGTTTATTTACCATCTTGCATGAATTAAAATTGTTTGAGTTTCACTTTTTACGACATTTTGCATACACTGGTTTTTTAGAACTATCCTGCAATGACCGATCACTTATTTCACAGCCTGGTTTTTATTTGCTTCAATGGGACTCAGTCATATCTGAATGTTACAAGTAGTCACAATCAAGCTACATTAGCCCAATACCAACAGTAATGTAAGGTGCTTAAAAGGTTATTATGAAGGCAAAGAGTATGTGGTATGCAAACAGAATAGTTAATTCACAGGATAAAATTAAAATCATGTGGTCAGTTATGAAGGAAGTGTCTGGTCAACAGCACAAGTTCGACAATATAAAGTCAGTTCATAGTAAAAATAGTTCTGTTACTGATAAATCAGATATATGTATGGTATTTAACAATCATTTTCTCAGTATTGTTCATGAATTAAATAAAAATTTAGTTTCTACAGGGAATCATATACCTTTCTTGGCAAATGCTTTCCCAAGATTGATGTCTGAAATACTCCTCTGTGATACAGACAAGGGGGAGATTAAGTCAATAATTAAATCACTGAAGACTGAGGACTCTCATGGTTATGATGGAGTACCTAGCAGAATATTAAAGTACTGTGCGGCACATGTTAGCCCTGTATTTAGCCATATTTGTAGTTTTTACTTTAGGAACGGTCAGTTCCTGAACGATTAAAGTACTCACTAGTAAAGCTGCTTTATAAAAAGGGAGAAAGCGATAATTCAGATAATTTCAGACCTATTTCTATGCCATCACCGTTATCTAAAGTTATTGAAAATGCTGCGTATGTAAGGATAATTGATCATTTTATATCACACGATTTGCTATCAAATGTACAGTTCAGCTTTAGAAGTCATTTAACAACTGAAAATGCTATATTCTCTTTTCTCTGTGAGGTACTGGATGTACTAAACAAAAGGTTTCGAACACTTGGCATATTTTTTGATTTAACTAAGGCATTTGATTATGTTGATCACAAAATATTGCTCCAGAAGTTGGACCATTATGGAATAGGGGGAGTAGCTCACAATTGGTTCACCTCTTACTTTAGCAACAGACAGGAAAACTGTGACCTGCATCAGTAATCTACTGTAAGAGTACAACGGAGTGGTGCAACTCTGTTGGCAAAACAACAAGTTGAAACAACGCATTGATCACACTTTCGATGAGTTTACTGTGGCTCATATCTCCCTACTGCCACTGCAATCCACAGTTCCTTCACCTGATCGACCTTCATCATTGTGGACACTCATGAGGTTAGTTCAAAAACATTCATTGTGTGTGACGATTCCCATTCAGTGATCTCTGCACCTGCCACATGCCTGTTATGTGCAGTGCAATGTGTTTCAAAGAGTGCTTCTAATGACAGTCGCACGTGTGATGCAAATATGCCCACCACGCAGACAGCCACCCTGCGTGTTGGTAAACGTTCCCGCTTTTTCGCGTGCCAACCACGTGATTCAGCGCCCATCGCCATTCCACACACAATGCCAATGCCTGTCTCGCCTGAGCCGGTTACTCAAGACAAAGCTAACAACAGACAGTCGTTGTGCACCTCAATCTGCTCCATGCTGCATGCGCAGTCGACCTCTCCAAACAAGTGCACACTGTGCTCCTGTAATAGGCATGTGACTTTCATGCTGCCTTTCCCCATTCACACTAATGGCTAGGCCTCATCGTGCCCCACTTATCCAAAACTTCACGTCAGGTTATTCAGCCTCATGTGCAGTTCTCAGTTTCTTCCATCACTGATGGAATGACACACAAGATAATTACCACTGCTGACCCTCATATTACGCACAAGGTTAGACCCCTCAACTCCATTAAGTTGTGCACAGCCCGGCAGCAAATTAACGAACTTCTGGAAGCAGGCATTCTACAGCCATCAGACAGCAATTGGTCTCCATTGATTCACCTCGTCACCAAACATGATGGTTCTTTTCAATGATTTCACCCATATGTTATCAGGCGCCACAATCTCCAGTGTGGTTCAAATGGCTCTGAGCACTATGGGACTTAACTTCTAAGGTCATCAGTCCCCTAGAACTTAGAACTACTTAAACCTCACTAACCTAAGGACATCACACACATCAATGCCCGAGGCAGGAGTCGAACCTGCGACCATAGCGGTCGCGCGGTTCCAGACTGAAGCGCCTAGAACCGCTCGGCCACCCCGGCCAGCTCTCCAGTGTGATTGACTGTAAATGTGCCTGCCTATTACCAGATTCCCGTAGTACCGGAAGACATTCCAAAGACTGCTATCATCATGCCACTCAGTGTGTTCCAGTACAACTTCATGCCATTCGGCTTAAAGAATGCGGTACAAACGTGGCAATATTTCATTGACTCAATCTTACAACAGTTTGAGTTCTGCTTTGCATACGTGGATGACATTCTCATTTTTAAGAAGTCGACTGAGGATAACAAAGATAATTTATTCCAGGTTCTCCAGACCTTGAACTCCAATGGTGTCAAGGTCAACAAAGATAAATTCCAATTTTGCCAGTTTTCTGTGACTTTTTGGGTTACACCGTCTCCGCAGACAGAATACAGCCTCCCCTAATCCCACATGCAGGCTATCATGTCATTGCCACCCCCAGCTATGTACAAAGAACTCCAACATTTCCGGGGTACTATAAATTACTACCATCGACATCTACCTTCTGCTGCCGCCGTGCAGGCCCCACTGACAGACTCGCTGTCCAGCAAATAGACTTCAGGCCTTAAGACAGTCCGTTGGACTTCAGGGATCTAAAGACAGTGTTAGCTCACGCCGTTGTACTCGCCCACCCCGATCTTTCTGCTGAGTTGTTCATCACTAAGGACGCCAGTGACACTGCAGTTGGGGCAGTATTAAAGCAACAAAAGGGTAACACGGTTTCACCCCTTCATTTCTTCTCTAAAAAACTGTCTACAGCACAGAAGTACAGCACAGAAGAAATATTCCGCTTTTCATAGAGAACTTCTGGTGGTCTGTGAAGTTGTCAAACACTTTTGCTCTGAGATTGAGGGCTGTTCTTTCTTAATCCCTACTGACCACAAACCACTGGTGGATGCCTTCTGCAACCCTCCCAAGAACCCACCCCCTTGGTGTTTCTGCCACATCGAACTGGTCTCTCAATTTACTATGGACGTTTGCTACATCAAAGGCACGGAAAACATCCCAGCTGATTTCTTTTCACGGATCAGTACTGTCTCATGCATTGTCAATTTATCTGACCTCGCCGCTCTCCATGCCTCTGATGAGAAATCTCAAGCTTTCCTCACAGATCCTCAGACATCACTTGTGTTTACCAAAGCCAAGTTCCTCAGCATTTCAGACAAAGTGTTATGCGGCTCTTCTACTGGCACTCTGCGACCATTGTTCCCTCCCACATTGCACCAACAAGCCTTTGACACCTTGCATAACCTCACCCACCCTAGTGTCCGTGCCACCACATGCCTCGTCGCCAAGTGTTATGTTTGGAAAAATGTTAATCAGGACTGTCAAAGCTGGCCACGCAGGTGACTTTCCTGCCAATGCAACAAAATCAGATGCCGCACCCCCCCCCCCCCCCCCCTTTGGCAAATTTGACTTTCCTCAAGGACATTTTCATCATGTACATATCTACCGTATTGGCCCACTGCCACCATCAGAGGGCCACAGATATATCCTCTCCACAATCGACCGCATGTCTCATTGGGTGGAAGTTGTTCCTTTACCCAGCATCACAGCAGAAACCGTGGCCAAGGGATTCGTCTCATCACGGATCACTAGGTTCAGTTGCCCATCCACCATCACCACCAAACAGGGTCGAAAGTTTGAGTCTGCACTTTTCACGTTTCTATGTAACCTTTGTGGTATTGAAAAAATTCAGACAACAGCCTACCACCCACGAAGCAATGGATTAGTGGAACGATGGCACCACACTCTTAAAACCGCACTCAGGTGCCATGACTGCCTCTGGTCTGAGGCGCTTCCTTGGGTGTTACTCAGTCTCCATTCGACCTTTAAACCTGACTTACAGGGAACCATCTCCAAATTCGTTTTTGGTGAGAACCTGGTTCTACGTGGGGAACTTATCCTACCCCAAGTACCTGAGGATTTCCCCACCTCCCAAGTCTTTATTAGTAGAATGTGCATCCACTTTATACACACACAGCTACACCCGCCTGTCAGTCATTCCCCACTGGACACTTACATACCAACCGCACTCAACACATGCTCCTACGTTACGCTCAGGGACGATTCTGTTAAAACAACCCCCGTACCTCAGCCCCTTTGAAGTACTCCGGAGGGGCGAGATGACATTCGACATTATGGTTAAAGATTGACCGCAGACCATTTCACACACAGGCTCAAGCCTGCTTTCGTCGACTCGACACCCCTCTGCCATCCCAGTCAGGCCATCAGGACGAATTTTCCATTGCCAAGCCCGATAATGAGTTAGCTCATCCTATGGTAGGGTCATCTCCTTCTGATGATTCGACACAACAGTTCATGGGTTTCCCAAGCAGGTTTTGGTGACGTTTCATCTACTGGAGAAACTTGCTCCCCACCTTTCAACTTGTGCTGCAATGTACCACCTAACCATGTTGACAAAGTGTCGATTGTCACTTTCGACAACCGTGTGCTCATGCTCCTTACAGACACTGCTGACTCGACACTCAACAAGGAACTAGATTTCAAGATAGTGCATAGCCTGACCCTCGCCCAAGAGTGCAATCCATCAAGAGTTTGTGCGTTCATCTCCTCGGACGGCTCAATCCGCATTAGGGACAGGCATGCTCGCACACCGCACCCCTCCCAAGACCTCTACTCCCGGACCATCCGACGCATCGTCTGCCCCTGCTGGCTGTCTGATTACAATGTGGACCTGCAGCCCATCACCATGCCTTTGCACACCACCCTGACTGAGATAAGTTTCCAGTCGTGCACCTGCCGTCTCGCACTACTCACTCCGACGCTGACGCCCACACGCCCACACGCCCACACGACCTCCCATCAGGCCTCAGCCTCACAGGCCGTACTCCGTACTGCAGGGGTGGGTGAGGGGGGGTGTGGGGTATGGGGGGGGGGGGGGGGGTTGTGCGGTGTCGATAGATCACATCGACCACTTAAAGCATGATCTTTGGACTCCAACTGCTCTGACGAGCTACCATGTTAATGTTCCAGTCAGCCTTTGTACCTTGCACAGTGCACACATGTATCTTTCTTTGTACTGAAATATGTATGTATAAACATTGATGGGAACAGTTTGTTGCATATACAGTTATCTGTATTCTTGTTTCCCGAAGAGTCAAAAGGATTAAGAAAATGTTGCCATAATATGGGAGATCCCAGGAAATACTGGAAAGACGAAAACCTTAAAGGTTGATGGCAAGAAGGAACTTAAATTTTTCTTGGGCAGGTAAATAAAATATTAAATGGTACACTAGATGGAGCTGATCCTACATATTGTAAATAACACATAGACTGTGGAAAGGAACTCAGAAGAAACTTTAAGGTCAAATAAGGAACAGATGGCAGTAATGAGAATAAACAGAACAGTAAGCTTAATAAGAGATAATGAAACCACCTTAAAGGCAGGAATGTAACAATGAAAACAATCAATTAATCCCCAGACACCAGTTTCTCAGAACTGCGCTGGTGGGAATTAGCACTACAACATGTCCTTGGTTCTCACCAGCCACCTGGCCTTAATTTATGTTAATTTCTTCTGTCTCAGATTTTCTTCATTGTAACTACTCTTTGCTTCACTCTGTTTTAATTTCCTACATCTTCCATTGTGTTTCCCATCTATTTTTCACTGCTCCCTCCCCCTACCTCTGTTACATGCAATGCACTTAGCTTCTCACTCTTATCAACTCGTGCATGGTGTTTTAGTAGTAATCTCTGTCTTACATATTACCCTGTCTTCCACCTTAGCTTCTCCTCTTATTAACTCATGTACGATGTTTTAGTACTAATCTCTGTCTTACATATTTCCTTGTCTTCCATCTTTAAGCTATCAGGTTTTCAAATCTAGTCCGATGAAGTTCCCTCTCATCCTGTGCAGTTAAGTCTCCCCTGACCTGTGGTTCTGGGTGGGAGACTTTCCCAAAATCTACCCCTCTTCCTAGACCTCTCCAGTCCTTTCCTTTGCCCTTCTTCCTTCTCCTTCAACCCTTCTGCCTGAAGAAGGAGCCACTGGCTCCGAAAACTTGAGAGCCACAATAGTCTTTTATGTGTGTGTGTTCTGCTGTGACTTAAAGTCAGGAATGGAAAGACTGACAAGAGTCATATACACTCCTGGAAATTGAAATAAGAACACCGTGAATTCATTGTCCCAGGAAGAGGAAACTTTATTGACACATTCCTGGGGTCAGATACATCACATGATCACACTGACAGAACCACAGGCACATAGACACAGGCAACAGAGCATGCACAATGTCGGCACTAGTACAGTGTATATCCACCTTTCGCAGCAATGCAGGCTGCTATTCTCCCATGGAGACGATCGTAGAGATGCTGGATGTAGTCCTGTGGAACGGCTTGCCATGCCATTTCCACCTGGCGCCTCAGTTGGACCAGCGTTCGTGCTGGACGTGCAGACCGCGTGAGACGACGCTTCATCCAGTCCCAAACATGCTCAATGGGGGACAGATCCGGAGATCTTGCTGGCCAGGGTAGTTGACTTACACCTTCTAGAGCACATTGGGTGGCACGGGATACATGCGGACGTGCATTGTCCTGTTGGAACAGCAAGGTCCCTTGCCGGTCTAGGAATGGTAGAACGATGGGTTCGATGATGGTTTGGATGTACCGTGCACTATTCAGTGTCCCCTCGACAATCACCAGTGGTGTACGGCCAGTGTAGGAGATCGCTCCCCACACCATGATGCCGGGTGTTGGCCCTGTGTGCCTCGGTCGTATGCAGTCCTGATTGTGGTGCTCACCTGCACGGCGCCAAACACGCATATGACCATCATTGGCACCAAGGCAGAAGCGACTCTCATCGCTGAAGACGACACGTCTCCATTCGTCCCTCCATTCACGCCTGTCGCGACACCACTGGAGGCGGGCTGCACGATGTTGGGGCGTGAGCGGAAGACGGCCTAACGGTGTGCGGGACCGTAGCCCAGCTTCATGGAGACGGTTGCGAATGGTCCTCGCCGATACCCCAGGAGCAACAGTGTCCCTAATTTGCTGGGAAGTGGCGGTGCGGTCCCCTACGCCACTGCGTAGGATCCTACGGTCTTGGCGTGCATCCGTGCGTCGCTGCGGTCCGGTCCCAGGTCGACGGTCACGTGCACCTTCCGCCGACCACTGGCGACAACATCGATGTACTGTGGAGACCTCACGCCCCACGTGTTGAGCAATTCGGCGGTACGTCCACCCGGCCTCCCGCATGCCCACTATACGCCCTCGCTCAAAGTCCGTCAACTGCACATACGGTTCACGTCCACGCTGTCGTGGCATGCTACCAGTGTTAAAGACTGCGATGGAGCTCCGTATGCCACGGCAAACTGGCTGACACTGACGGCGGCGGTGCACAAATGCTGCGCAGCTAGCGCCATTCGACGGCCAACACCGCGGTTCCTGGTGTGTCCGCTGTGCCGTGCGTGTGATCATTGCTTGTACAGCCCTCTCGCAGTGTCCGGAGCAAGTATGGTGGGTCTGACACACCGGTGTCAATGTGTTCTTTTTTCCATTTCCAGGGGTGTATTAAGGAAACAGACATGAGATTTAAAAGAGTAGCAATGTGACAATATGTGAACAGGTATTGTAACTGTCAGATGTATTGGAGAAATAGACACAGAAAATAAGCATTTATAAAGGCTATAATTAATGCAGAGAAGGACATATTGCAAACAACACATAATAAATCCCACGCAGCTGGAAGGGTCCTAACTGTTAGTTAGTTAGTTAGTTACTTCCATGTTCCATGATAAATCGTCATGAAGTGGAATGAATCATTTTATATTCACATTGCAAATTAATTTGTACATCCATTAGTACTCTAAACATCACCATATAATTTTTTCTCCCCAAAATGAAAACAAGATGAATTGAAAGACATGGAGTTTCCTGTTCCTCTAGTCAAATCATCAGGATACCTATTCTTAAAGTTAGACGATGTAGATATATTCATAGAAGCATATTGGATTGTGTAATAAATGCTCCTTAGTTGACAACAACATATATAACTTGTAAGAAAATTACGATATGGAGGATGCTGTACGGTGGTGAGATTCAGTCTCTTTAGCTGTGCTGTGTGGGGTTTGGCACTGTCATGCTGCAGGAACACATTTCCCTTTTCCTTTTGGACCCTTGTTAGCAGTCATTTCAGAGGTCACAGTGTTGTGATGTAATGCCCTGATCGTCCTGAATCAATCTGTCAACATTTTGCTTGTGAAACTCAATGGTTGCTGTCACAGGACGTCCAACTCTTTGTTTGTTATGCAGGTCAGATGTTCCTGCCTCAGGATCTTTAAACTTACTTGCCCAACAATGCACAGTACTCACATCAACACGATCACCATTAACTGCTTTCATTCTCTGATGAATCTCCTCTGGGGGTGACACCTTCTGCTGTCAAGAATTCAATGACTGTGCATTGCTTAAATTGCATTGACCAACCATCTGTGCAGGGTTCCATACTTTACACTGTAACAACACAACTATTCAATGCTAAGGCTTCCTGCCAACTGGAGTTGTAGAGAAGAGGCTACAGAACAAACCAGTACTTGCCTGCCACACACCAATGCTGCCAACTGTTGAAGAGTTTTCAGTCAACCCTTGTATATTCTGATTCTGATATATATTTATTCAGTCCAAGAAAGAATTTTTGATAATTGATGAAGCAAAGAACTGTCAGATGAACAGTTGAACTGTACATCATTAAATACAGACAGCTGTGCAGACAGTATTTGTGTCATCTGTGCAGTGTTGGTTTTAACCTTGGTCCTCCTCTCACTACTTTATTCACTGTTATTACAAATATGTTCATTGTTCTTATATCCACATGAAATCTAAACTGCCACTGTCACTTTTGTGCATTTGAAATGTCTCTACATCTACATCTTTACTCTACAAATCATTGTGAAATGAATTGGAAAGGGTACATCCCATTGTACCAGTTATTAGGGGTTCATCCTGTTCCATTCACCTATGGAGCATGGGAAGAATGGTTGTTTAAATGCTTATGTGTTTGCTGTAATTAATCTAATATTGTCCTCACAATCCCTATGTGAGTGAAATGTAGGGGGTAGTAGTATATTCCTAGAGTTTTTTAATCTTGATTCCACTATCAACAAATAGGTCGCTGCAATGTCATGCTTTACAAAGTTTGAGTTCTAATGCTGTGCCAAAACAGGATGACATCCTCACCAGACATGCACCAAATATGAGATGACCTACCTGCTAAATCTTCTTCAGCACTCAAGTATCACTGAATCAATATGTGAAGATAAATCTAGGTAAGAATTTAAGCTGAAATACAATGAATCAAGATAAGAATTTAAGCTGGAATATCTATCAGCTTTCCATTTGTAATACAAATATTATACAGTGCCACTGATAGGAGGACAATAAAAATTGAAAAGAATGCATCTACACTGACTCAGAAATCTGGTATAACTTTTTTTTTTTTTTTTTTTTTTTTTTTTTTTTTTTTTTTTTGGTGAGTTTTTAGTAATGTATCAATATACTGGAGCACCAGAATAATGTGTGATGTGCATTTAAGTGAATCATTATTTGAAACTTTTAATAGTCCCTTCTCTTGTCATCTATGATATAAAAATATTTTTTATAGTAAACCAGAATTTATTCATTGAAAATCAATGTGATCATTCATATAACGCAAGGATTAAAGATAATTTTGTTCTTCATGTTCATCAATTTAAATTATGTACTCAACCCCCACCCCAATTCATAGGAATGAAAATCTTCAACAGATTGGTTTGATTATGCTGCAGAAGTTTCACTAGAAAGTCTTGACTCATCCTCCACAGAATCCACTACTTCCTCTTGGGATTTCCATATCTTTGGAGCCCTGAAGAAAAACATTTATTCTCTCTGATTTGCTTCCAGTGAAGAGGGGCATATGTGGGTATAATAATGGTTCCATAGGCAAGCACAAACATTTTTTCATGAAGACATTGCCCATTTTGCCTCACATTATCATTTATGGTAATTAATTTTGAAATAATAAACAATTTACTTATTTTTCTTCCATCTTTCATTTAACTGCCCCTTGTACTACAGATATGTGTAATGTTCTCTTACAAATCCATTAGACTGTGAGGAAAGTTTGATATCTAATAATAAAATATTATTTGGTAACAGTATATTTGCTGTGCTCATATTTGTCTTAGTCATAGGAAAGGGGAATTTTGTTAAAAATTCAGTAAAGGCGCAGTTGGGCAATGAAGTCTGGGGTCACTGACAGTGTGTGGTAATAGTCGGCAGCCAGTAGGCCAAGCAGGGTAAACATGGCGCGGAGCTGCAGCGGCGTCTTGCACATACTATTAGTTTGGAGTGGAGCAACAGCGATGCAGGGAACTGCAGCATTGCTTTAAGTTATTGCAATGCATGAGGTGAGGCAGTAGGGAGTGACGTATGGGAATTTACCCCTGCCATAGTTTCTGTCTCTCTCTGATACTACATCAGAAGAGAGGGAAAAATCAGTATAAATAGTCAGGCACTTTTAGCTTGAGGGGTGTGCGAGGTCAGTTGAGAGTTGGGTCGGACCCGTGCTGGTCTATGATTATAGGGGCCAGTCTGGCAGCAATGTTGTAAATATTCTGTGTAAACCTGTACTTTGCTTCTATGCATTTGTTTGGGCTGTATTCTACCTCTGCGGACACAACACCGGGGTGGGACGGAATGGCAGCCGGGTACTTGGAGACTGTGTCATCTGCCTGTAGGAGGGCAGTGACAGCAGTCTGCAGCGGGTCCAGGATGGGCCACGTTCACTTCCCACCTGGTATACTAGGGTTCAGGTGAGGAGTATGTTGCAGGAGGTGCAGCAGCACTGAAACAGCATTAGGGATGGTGGTGGGTGCTGCCATCCGGCAAGCACCACTAGAGGTAAGCTGCAGCACGGTGTCCAGAGGGCACGGGTTCAAGTCCGGTCCTCTCCTGGGAGCAGCAGCAGCTGAGGACGATGGGTGACCTTCATCCCACGGTTGGACAGAGCAGGCCAAATGGGGCCGAGGGCGGTGGGGACCACAGACTGTAACAGTCTCCGGAATCGCGGGCAGTAGAGTGGCGTCAGTCGCTACGCCTCGATGGGCAGCAACCGGGCGAGTGCAGCTGACTTCCGTCATCGGGCGGCATTGATGACCACAGCATCAGTGTCAGCAGTCCAGGAATGCTGAGACGGCTAGACTCGCAGGCAGGCATTGAGCCGACATTACACTTCTGTAAACTAGCTGAATATAGTAATACTTCTGAATACTGCTGTATCACTCTGCACTGCCCCTTGACTCTATTGAAATTGCTCAGCCTCCTGACAAGAAACAGTGTGGTAGGCCCCCGGCTTCAGCCCTGCCAACTGGAGTCCTGGGTTTGACTACCGAACCTGCAACAGTGGTGTCAGGACTGGTGCCGGTTACAATGCTGGTACCGGATTTCCACTCCTACATCTTATGTCGAGCAAGTAGCGTAGAGGTGTGCCTGTGTAGAGGGGTAGTTGACAGGTGGTCATACACTTCTTGTTACGTCTTGTCGTTCGGGAAGTGTTTGTCCGTACCAGTATAGGGAGGAAAGCAGGAATGTTCACCTGCACACAAGCATGATGTGGATTGGTGAGTGATATTTGATTTATGGTTTTGTGAATTAGGATGGACTTTTTAGAGGTGTCTTTTGTAAGGCCAGAGGAGCCTGTAGATTTATCTAGATCCAGGGAATGGAGGACATGATAACATAGCACCTAAGCGATGTAATTTTTGTAACCTGTCAGGCCACGGACTACCGTGTACGAAGCGGGTGCCAAGATTTGTTTTATTTGTAAGAGATTCAGTCATTTGGCATGCAATTGTTCAGGATGTAGATGTGTGATGATTCGTGACAAGAACTAAGTTTAAGGAGTAGCAGAGTGAAATTAATGGCAACGGTGGAGCTATAAGCAAGAATGGTGGAAACACGGCAAGCAGTGGAGGCTGTGGCAGTGAGTACAGTGGAAGCTATAGCTGCTCTAACTGAGGAAATTCGGGTATTGTCGGATGCAAGGATAAGGGGCAAAGAAAAATGTGAAGAATTAGCTGGGAGATTTGAGGCATTGAAAGTAGGGGAAAGGACCTCAGGTGATAGTAAATTGCAGTTCGGGGAGTGTCATAGACCGTTTGACCCAACAATCGTCGCATCGATTAACCCGCCGATTAACAATAGAGGATGTGTCGGTATTCCTTAATGACATTATCACAATGGCTGAGGCCAACAGGTGATCGGATGTTGTAATGTTGAGAGTGGCAAAGTTACGCTCGATAGGGGATGCCAAGTTGTACATACTGTACCGTGAAACGTTGAACAATATGGGGACGTTTTCAGAGATGGAAGCTGGGTTACGCCAGAGGACCAAAAACAGAACAGTATCACGATTTTTCATGAAAAATTAAGTGCATTAGTTATGAGGAGAAATGAGACTGTGAAGGTTTTCTCAGACATGATTCAAAAACTGAATGCACAAATGTTTGAACTGTCACAGAATGGGGAGACTAATAAAGTGCCGTTAAAGGAAGCCGAGAACAGGGTATTAGATGTGTTTTTGCGGGGAGTGCCACCGGAGATGTCATGTCAAACGAGAATGGAGAGTCCCAGTTATCTTGCGGCAGCTCTAAGGATTGCCACATACTTAGAGGAGGTAGATTATGCGACGAAGCAAAGGGTGGAGCAAAAGGTTCTGGCAGTGGAAATTGAGTGTTTTGTTGTGGCCAGGTGGGGCACATTAAGAGACAGTGGCAGTATCAGTTGCAGTATTACTCATGTGGGAAAATTTGTGACCGGGCAGTGAACTGCAGGAGTGAAAGTAGGGGGGAACCTCAGTGACAGCAGCCATTAAACAAGAACAGGACTGCTTTAACCATCAGAGGACGCTCCCAGAGAAATTAGGTAATACTCTTGTAGGTGCACAGACACAATGCTGCTTATTAGGCTTGGTGAACGCAAGGGAACAGAGGTTTCTGGTTGACATGGGGGCACACGTGTCTGTTATTAGTCTAGACCTGGTTAGCAGGAGAAGGCTTGAACCACAGTGTTATAGGTTATGTGGGGTGGGGGATAATATAGTTGAGTCATTGGGTACAGCGGTACTTCAATTTGTGATTGCAGGAACTAAGTTTAGTGAGCAGGTAGAGGTTTCACCATGTGTGGATGAGGGGTATTTGGCAATTCTCGGACTGGACTTCCTTGACAAACATCGTGCGAAGATAGATCTTTGGCTACAAACAGTGGATCTCAGTGGAACAATGTTTTGCATGGGGCAAACAGTTGCAAATGGAAAAATGATGCAAGGCACACTTAAAACAAAGGTGACACCAGCTAAACCGCAAACAGATTCATTAAAGGTCGATCAGCAGGATAACATAGCAGCAGGTACAGGGAAGGTAGTCTGGGTTTACATAAATATGGACTCACCAAAGGAGACGTACATGGTGGAGCCACACTTGAGTAATGAGGAGTTCGATAATGCTGACTGTTTTGTGTAGAGGAGTTTAGGTCACGCAAGTTATATGGAAGGAGATTATAGGGTTCCTGTAAGTATAGATAATTTCAGCAGAACAGATTTCAGCTTGTCGAATGGGTTGTTATTGGCCACATTGTGTTTTTTTTTTTTTTTTTTTTTTTTTTTTTTTTTTTTAAGATGACCTTGATAGCATGGATTTAGAGGCAAGCGATAAGCAAAATGTCGATGCAGATCAATTGAGGGGAAAATTACAGCATTTGCAGGGAGACGACATGGTCGAATTGGAGGAATTGTTATTGACATTTAGCGATTTATTCGGAACAGAGGGTAGGTTACCGGCAACACTGATTATGCAGCATCAGATACCAATGGAGGATATTAGGAAACCATATAGGATAGCACGTCATATGCAACCGCTACTAGATGAGTTTATAGAACAGCAACTATGGGATGGAGTCATAGAGCATAGCGATAGTCCATATTCAAGCAATGTAGCTCTTGTACCTACAGAATCGGTGGATGGTACAAGGAAATATAGGTTTTCTTGTGATTATAGGTTTTTGAATGCGAAAACCATTTCGGACGCATATCTGATTCCGAATAGCACATAGACATTGGACAATATGGGACAATGTAAGTATTTTATGACAGTGGATTTACAGAGTGGATGCCACCAGTTGGAAGAAGCGCCACAGGATAGGGCAAAGACAGCTTTTACTGTTCCTGTGGGACACTATCAGTATATAAGTATGCCGTTCGGACCGGCCAGCAATTATTAGATGGGATTTTAAGGGGATTGAAATCAAAGACATGTATGGTTTATCTAGATGACATTATAGTATTTTCAAAGGATATACCAGAACATGTATCACATTTATGAGAAGTTCCTAGAAGATTGCGGTTGGCATGGATAACATTAAGTTTAGAAAAATGTAATTTCACGAAGACATAGGTCAAATATTTAGGTCATGTAATCAGTGAACGAGGGGTTCAAACTGACCCTCAGTTAACAGAGGCAGTTCAAAATTTTCCAACACCACATACAATGAAGCAATTACAATCGTATATTGGGTTATGTTCATATTACCATAAATTTGTAAAGGATTTTGCTAAAATAGCCGAGCCATTAACAAAGCTTTTAAAGAAAGGGGTTAAATTTCAATGGACAGAGGAATCCTAGCAAGCTTTCAATGAATTAAAAATGAGATTAGTTTCTGGTCCAGTGTTGGTGTTTCCAAATTTTGAAGAAGATTTCATCTTATCATGTGACGCTTCAAATGGCACAGTAGGATGTGTTCTGGGGCAAATGGTAAAGGGACAGGAGCATCCAGTGGCATATGCTTCTAGACTGTTAAATAGTGCAGAGTGTAATTATTCCACAACAGAAAAGGAGATGTTGGCAGTAATATATGGAGTAACATATTTTTGTTGTTACCTTTATGGTAGGAAGTTTAAGGTCATGATGGGTCATGCAGCATTGAGATGGTTGCTGGGACTCAAGGATTCTTCTAGTCGATTAACACGGTGGGCTGTAAAATTGAGTAAGTTTGACTTTGAAGTAATTCATAACCCAGGGAAGAAACACGGGAATGCAGATGCATTAAGTCGCAAGTTAGACGCATTAGAAGTAATGGGTAAGAGTGTTGCGGAATGGCAAAGGGCACAAGCAGAGGATTAGGAGTGCCAGGGTTTTAGAATTCAACCACATTTCATTGTGGAGGGAAATTTGTTGTGTAGAGTTACCAGGTGTGGACCAAGGGTGTTGGTACCAAAGAGTTTGAGAGAGGAAGTCTTAAAGCAGGCCCATGACCATGTGCTTTCAGGGCATGGGGGTCGTCGAGCAATGGAAAGATGATTAGCAGAAAGATTTTGGTGGCACACTCAGAGAAGGGATGTGGAACAATATATAGCAAATTCTGTACCATGTGTGCAACGAGCGGATGTGATGCACGCAAGAATTCCATTGCAATGGTTACCAGAGGCTTCGAAACTTTCAAGTTAATCGGGCTAGATATCTTTGGGCCATACAACAAATCTCCAGCAGGGAATCATTATGTTTTAACTATAATTGATCACTTTTCATGGTTTCTAGCCATTGTCACAATACCAGATCAACAGGCAAGTATGGTAGCACAAGCTTTAGTCAATAACTGGTTATTGAAATTTGGGGTGCCTGATACCATAATTACAGATCAGGGAACAAACTTCATGTCTGAATTAATGACACAGATGTGTCGGTTATTGAGAATTAGAAAATTATTGACAAGCCCATTTCATCCACAGGCAAATGGGAGAAGGGAGCGAGTACATAAGATAATTTCAAAAATTCTAAGTTATTATGTGAATGGAAACCATGATAACTGGGACGTTTATCTTCTGTACATGGTATCAAGTTATAACACCAAAATACATTCGGGCGACAGAATGTCACTGTTTGAGGTTGTCTATGGAAGAAAGATGCCATCACTGTTTGATGTTCTATGTCCAAAATTGGAAGCTAAAGGGGACACAGTGAGGAAATTTGTACGGACAATACAGAAAGTCTGGCAGAGGGTACAGAAGGTCAATACAAAACATTGGAAAGGCGGAAAGAATAGAATAAGCGGTTGGGACCTTTACCACAGTACAGGGTAGGCCAATGGGTACTCATCAAAATACATATACAACAAAGGGAAAGACGAAAAAATTCTTGACGAAGTACTACGGACCATACCAGGTCATGGAGATGACTTCGCCTGTGAATGTTAAAGTGCAGCTGCCAACAAAAACATCCATTAACCACGCGAGTAGAATTAAGCCTTTTTAAGGAATGGTGGACAGATTACCTCAATTACAAGGAAGTGACGCAATTGCAGAAGCTAGCCAAAGAAGAAGGTCGCGGCGGAGGGACAACAGTGGACGCATAACGTTCCATATGCGTTACAGTCACAGAGAGAGTAAATTATTATATGTGTAATGTTGTATGGCATGTTTACATTTTGTGTTTTTGTATCAAGGGATAATTTTAGTTTCTTTTTTGTGTTTTGGTGGGTCAGATAATAGTTGCATTTTTCTTCTTTGTCGTTTTAGTTTTGTCATTATATGGGGGCAACTATTTTCAGAGAGTTTGATAGGGTCGGAATGTACTGTCAGGAATTTTTGAGGATGTCGTACCATGTTGTAGCATCTTGTAGTGGAAAAGAGGTGGTACAGGCATGTTTAATTCCTTTTCTTCACAGGGACGAGTAATGATTTGCCATTATCAATCAGTTTTTTTCAGATAGTAGTACCTGCGAAGTTGGATTGTTCCTGGGGATTACGAATGGCTCAGATTGTGAGAAAGAGGTGTTATTGTCACATTCCTACTTCCAGAAGGTAGGGAGGCATTGATTATATTCAGTATTTATGCCAATATGGGTGATGGTCACTTATACCAATCAGAGAGCAGATAAAATAAGGAGGCTGCAACTGCAGGAGACTGGAATAATTCTAAATGGTACAGTTTGTGAAATTGTGGGGAAGGATTTCCATCTTCCAGTATCACATACGGGTGAAACAGCTTTAACTTTGTCACAGGGACTGTTTTATCCAGAAGGGGTTCTGGAGATATTACCAATGCAGAATCTGACATATTTAAACTCCATGTTAAATACAGAATTTTTGGAAATGTTGCATTCCTTTATTAATGCACAGGAAGGATCTATCATGGTTAATAAAGTATTGGAACATGTTCAAATGTTACAACAGCATCGCACTGACAGAATAAAGCCAGTGAGCCTTTCAGCCACAGGGTGTGCCGTTTTTCTATTTTCTTGAGTATAGCTTTGTAGAGAGTGTGGAAACATGCACCAGTAGAGGAGGTGCCAACACATCAGTTGCCTACAGCATGGGTAACCAGTGTAAACAGTGTATAGGGGTGGCATTTATGTTTTTGTGTGCTCGTTAGTTTTAGTCTGTAGCATATAAGTTTTGTGAACAAGCTATTTTTACGCTGCCCCAGGCCACAGCTGTTATATTTTGATTCAGGACGAATCTTGTTGAAAGGAGGGAAGTGTGCTGCACTAGTATTAGTCTTGGTCATAGGAAAGGGGAATTTTGTTAAAAATTTAGTAAAGGTGCGGTTGGGCGATGAAGTCTGGGGTCACTGACAGTGTGTGGTAATAGTCGGCAGCCAGTAGGCCAGGCACAGTAAAGGTGGCGCGGAGCTGCAGCAGCCTATTGCACATACTATTAGTTTGGAGTGAAGCCACAGCGAGGCAGGGAACTGCAGCATTGCTTTAAGTTATTGCAATGCATGAGGCGAGGCAGTAGGCCAGAGTCGGGAGTGATGTATGGGAATTTACGCCTGCCATAGTTTCTGTCTCTCTCTGACACTACATCAGAAGAGAGGGAAAAAGCAGTATAAATAGTCAGGCACTTTTAGCTTGAGGGGTGTGCGAGGTCAGTTGAGAGTTGGGTTGGACCTGTGCTGGTCTATGATTATAGGGGCCAGTCTGGTAGCAATGTTGTAAATATTCTGTGTAAACCTGTACTTTGCTTCTATGCACTTGTTTGGGCTGTATTCCACCTCTGCGGACACAACACCGGGGTGGGACGGAATGGCAGCCGAGTACTTGGAGACTGTGTCATCTGCCTGTAGGAGGGCAGTGACAGCAGTCTGCAGCGGGTCCAGGATGGGCCACGTTCACTTCCCACCTGGTATACTGGGGTTCAGGTGAGGAGTATGTTGCGGGAGGTGCAGCAGCACTGAAACAGCATTAGGGATGGTGGTGGGTGCTGCCATCCGGCAAGCACCACTAGTGGTAAGCTGCGGCATGGCGTCCAGGAGGGTGCTGGTTCAAGTCCAGTTGTGTCCTTGGAGAAACAGAAGCCAAGGGCCATGGGTGGCCAGTACAACCACCTTCGTCCCATGGTTGGACAGAGCAAGTGAAATGGGGAAGAGGGCAATGAGGACCAGAGACTGTAACAGTCTCCGGAATCGCGGGCAGTGGAGCGGCGTCAGTCGCTACACCTTGGCAGGCAGCGACCAGGCGAGTGCGGCTGACTTCCATCATTGGGTGGCCTTGATGACCGCAGCAGTGGTGTCGGCAGTCCAGGAGTACTGAGACGGCCGGACTCACGGAACAGCGCGCGGTTGGCGCGCCTACATTATGCTTCTGTAAACTAGCTGAATAATGGAATGTTTCCAAATACTGCTGTATCACTCTGTACTGCCCCTTGATGCTATTGAAATTGCTTGGCCTTCTGACAAGAAATGGCGTGGTGGGCCCCAGCTTCAGCTCTGCCAACTGGAGTCCAACGTTCGACCATCGATGGGCCACAACATATCTGTGCCAGAGTCATATCAGATAGTAGATAGACTACTGGTATTGACCTATTCTGTTGGCTGCAGAAATATGCTTATTTCCAAAAGAAATTATAGGATCTATTTAGTTACATTTTGTGATAACTAATGATAATGCCCCACTATAAATAAAGCAGCACAGATCAAAAACATGATGCCACACATTGGTTGCTGCATCTGATTGTGAGGCTGAACGTTCAAGATATGAGACTGTATCAAAGAATCTGAGATTTTTTTCCCAGTACTGACAATGGTTTTTATTGGTGACTGAAGTGGAACACTAATAATTTCAATATAGCATTGAGTGATGTTTACTGCACCCAGTGGGACAGTCAATTAACATTTCATACTTAAAATTTATTTCTGTGGCTCCAGCTGGTGAAAATATGTGGTTTTAGTTTGCTCAACAGAACGTTTCAAATATAGAAATCAGTATTTTTATGTTGTAAGAAACATTGTAAATTTGGGCTATTAATTAAAGAGCTACTGGAAGTAGTACTGTGGAACTACCTGAGTGGCTAATTCAACACAGACCTGCCCTGCTTGTGTTCACTGATGCTCCTGTTTCCATGTGCAGATATCCTGTACATCATCTGTTCCACCCCCCCCCCCCTCCCCCACCACCACCACCACCCCATGAACCATAGACCATGCCATAGGTGGGGAGGCATGCATGCCTCAGCGATACAAACAGCCGTACCATAGGTGCAACCACAATGGAGGGGTATCTGTTGAGAGGCCAGACAAACATATGGTTCCTGAAGATGGGCAGCAGCCTTTTCAGTAGTTGCAGGGGCAACAGTCTGGATGATTGACTGATCTGGCCTTGTAACACTAACCAAAACAGCCTTGTTGTGCTGGTACTGCGAACTGCTGAAACCAAGGGGAAACTATGGACGTAATTGTTCCTGAGGGCATGCAGTTTTACTGTGTGGTTAAATGATGATGGCATCCTCTTGGGTAAAATATTCCGGAGGTAAAATAGTCCGCCATTCGGATCTCTGGGAAGGGACTACTCAAGACAATGTTGTTATCAGGAGAAAGAAAACTGGTGTTCTACAGATCGGAGCTTGGAATGTCAGATCCCTTAATCAGGCAGGTAGGTAGGAAAATTTAAAGAGGAAATGGATATGTTAAAGTTACATATAGTGGGAATTAGCAAACTTCGGTGGCAGAAGGAACAAGATTTTTTGTCAGGTGAATACAGGGCTATAAATACAAAATCAAATAGGGGTAATGCAGGAGTAGGTTTAATAATGAATAAAAAAATAGGAGTATGGGTAAGCTACTATAAACAACATAGTGAACGCATTATTGTGGCCAAATTAGACATGAAGCCCACGCCTACGACAGTACTACAAGTTTATATGCCAACTAGCTCTGCAGATGATTAAGAAATTGAAGAAATGTATGATGAGATAAAAGAAATTATTCAGATAGTGAAGGGAAACGAAAATTTAAGTCATGGATGACTGGAATTCGATAGTAGGAAAAGGAAGAGATGGAAACATAGTAAGTGAATATGGATTGGTGGTAAGAAATGAAAGAGGAAGCTGCCTGGTAGAATTTTGCACAGAGCATAACTTAATCCCTTCCCCATGAACCATGGACCTTGCCGTTGGTGGGGAGGCTTGTGTGCCTCAGCGATACAGATGGCCGTACCGTAGGTGCAACTACAATGGAGGGGTATCTGTTGAGAGGCCAGACAAATGTGTGGTTCCTGAAGATGGGCAGCAGCCTTTTCAGTAGTTGCAGGGGCAACAGTCTGGATGATTGACTGACCTGGCCTTGTAACATTAACCAAAACGGCCTTGCTGTGCTGGTACTGCGGACGGCTGAAAGCAAGGGGAAACTACGGCCATAATCTTTCCCGAGGGCATGCAGCTTTACTGTATGGTTAAATGATGATGGCGTCCTCATGGGTAAAATATTCTGGAGGTAAAATAGTCCCCCATTCAGATCTCCGGGCGGGGACTACTCCTGACGACGTTGTTATCAGGAAAAAGAACTGGTGTCCTACGGATCGGAGCGTGGAATGTCAGATCCCTTAACCGGGCAGGTAGATTAAAAATTTATAAAGGGAAATGGATAGGTTAAAGTTAGATATAGTGGGAATTAGGGAAGTTCGGTGGCAGGAAGAACAAGACTTTTGGTCAGGTGAATACAGGGTTATAAACACCAAATCAAATAGGGGTAATGCAGGAGTAGGTTTAATAATGAATAAAAAAATAGGTTTGCGGGTAAGCTACAACAAACAGCATAGTGAACACATTATTGTGGCCAAGATAGACACAAAGCCCATGCCTACTACAGTAGTAGAAGTTTATATGCCAACTAGCTCTGCAGATGATGAAGAAATTGAAGAAATGTATGATGAGATAAAAGAAATTATTCAGGTAGTGAAGGGAGACGAAAATTTAATAGTCATGAGTGACTGGAATTCGAGAGTAGGAAAAGGGAGAGAAGGAAACATAGTAGGTGAATATGGACTGGTGCTAAGAAATGAAAGAGGAAGCCTCCTGGTAGAGTTATGCACAGAGCATAACTTAATCATAGCTAACACTTGGTTCAAGAATCATGAAAGAAGGTTGTATACATGGAAGAATCCTGGAGATACTAGAAGGTATCAGATAGATTAAATTATGGTAAGACAGAGATTTAGGAACCAGGTTTTAAATTGTAAGACATATCCAGGGGCAGATGTGGTCTCTGACCACAATCTATTGGTTATGAACTGTAGATTAAAACTGAAGAAACTGCAAAGAGGTGGGAATTTAAGGAGATGGGACCTGGATAAACTGACTAAACCAGAGGTTGTACAGAGTTTCAGGGAGAGCATAAGGGAACAATTGACAGGAATGGAGGAAAGATGTACAGTAGAAGAAGAATGGGTAGCTCTGAGGGATGAAGTAGTGAAGGCAGCAGAGGATCAAGTAGGTAAAAAGACGAGGGCTAGTAGAACTCCTTGGGTAACAGAAGAAATATTGAACTTCATTGATGAAACAGAAAATATAAAAATGCAGTAAATGAAGCAGGCAAAAAGGAATATAGGCATCTCAAAAATGAGATCGACAGGAAGTGCAAAATGGCTAAGCAGGGATGGCTAGAGGACAAATGTAAGGATGTAGAGGCTTATCTCACTAGGGGTAAGATAGATACTGCCTACAGGAAAATTAAAGAGACCTTTGGAGGAAAGAGAACCACTTGTATGAATATCAAGAGCGCAGATGGAAACCCAGTTCTAAGCAAAGAAGGGAAAGCAGAAAGGTGGAAGGAGTATATAGAGGGTCTATACGAGGGCAATGTCCTTGAAGACAATATTATGGAAATAAAAGAGGATGTAGATGAAGATGAAATGGAAGATACAATACTGCATGAAGAGTTTGACAGAGCACTGAAAGACCTGAGTCGAAACAAGGCCTCGGGAGTAGACAACATTCCATTAGAACTACTGACGGCCTTGGGAGAGCCAGTCCTGACAAAACTCTACCATCTGGTGAGCAAGATGTATGAGACAGGCGAAATACCCTCAGACTTCAAGAAGAATGTAATAACTCCAATCCCAAAGAAAGCAGGTGTTGACACATGTGAAAATTAGTGAACTATCAGTTTAATAAGTCACAGCTGCAAAATACTAACGTGAATTCTTTACAGACGAATGAAAAAACTGGTGGAAGCCGACCTCGGGGAAGATCAGTTTGGATTCCGTAGAAATGTTGAACACGTGAGGCAATACTGACCTTACGTCTTATCTTAGAAGAAAGATTAAGGAAAGGCAAACCTATGTTTCTAGCATTTGTAGACTTAGAGAAAGCTTTTGACAATGTTGACTGGAATACTCTCTTTCAAATTCTAAAGGTGGCAGGGGTAAAATACAGGGAGCGAAAGGCTATTTACAATTTGAACAGAAACCAGATGGCAGTTATAAGAGTCGAGGGGCATGAAAGGGACGCAGTGGTTTGGAAGGGAGCAGGACAGGGTTGTAGCCTCTCCCCAATGTTATTCAATCTGTATATTGAGCAAGCAGTAAAGGAAACAAAAGAAAAATTCAGAGAAAGTATTAAAATCCATGGAGAAGAAATAAAAACTTTGAGGTTCACCGATGAACTTGTAATTCTGTCAGAGACAGCAAAGGACTTGGAAGAGCAGTTGAACGGAATGGAGAGTGTCTTGAAAGGAGGATATAAGATGAACATCAACAAAAGCAAAACGAAGATAATGGAATGTGGTCGAATTAATTCGGGTGATGCTGAGGGAATTAGATTAGGAAATGAGACACTTAAAGTAGTAAAGGAGTTTTGCTATTTGGGGAGCAAAATATCTGATGATGGTCGAAGTAGAGAGGATATAAAATGTAGACTGGCAATGGCAAGGAAAGCGTTTCTGAAGAAGCGAAATTTGTTAACATCGAGTATAGATGTAAGTGTCAGGAAATCGTTTCTGAAAGTATTTGTCTGGAGTGTAGCCATGTATGGAAGTGAAACATGGATGATAAATAGTTTGGACAAGAAGAAAATAGAAGCTTTTGAAATGTGTTGCTACAGAGGAATGCTGAAGATTAGATGGGTAGATCACATAACTAATCATGAGGTACTGAATAGGATTGAGGAGAAGAGGAGTTTGGGGCACAACTTGTCTAGAAGAAGGGATCAGTTGGTAGGACATGTTCTGAGGCATCAAGGGATCACCAATTTAGTATTGGAGGGCAGCATGGAGGGTAAAAATCGTAGAGGGAGACCAAGAGATGAATACACTAAGCAGATTCAGAAGGATGTAGGCTGCAGTACGTACTGGGAAATGATGAAGCTTGCACAGGATAGAGTAGCATGGAGAGCTGCATCAAACCAGTCTCAGGACAGAAGACCACAACAAAAACTCTGTTCCAAGTGTAAACATTCTGTATGTCATAGTCAGCACAATACATTATGAATGAGCAAGGAGCAGAAGTGATGCTTTCGTTGTGGAGGAATCAATTTTTTAGATAACAATTGCTCAGATTTTTTTCTTGTTGGACTGTATAACTAGGATTGTCCTGGAGAAGTATGACTTTGGCTTCTGCACCTTTCCTGAGACAAATACTACTGTTCAGAGCACTCACATATGATGGTACTCAAAATCATTGATAACGCCCTGAAATAAGCATATAATGCTTACATGCAATGTGGCAACTCAAAAAATAATCACCATTTGTTAAGAACTCAAACCTCTGAAGCCACTGTTTAAAAACAGTGAAATGAACAAAGGCAGTAGTATCAAAATCTGACAGAACCAAAGAGATTCTGATCAAACGTGAAGTCCACTACTGCCAAGATGCAATCAATATGTTCAGGGCACAGCTGTGATGGTAATATTACTGATGACAGTGCCACTAAAGTGGAGTTATTAAATATGCTTGCCCAAAATTCATTCATCAGAAAAGAGAAAGTAAATATTACAGAATTTAAGATATGCTGCAAACACAAATAACTTAGAAGTAGATATCCTTGATGTAGCAAAGCAGCTTAAATCACCTATGAGAGGCAAGTCCAATTAAATTCCTTTCATAGTACACTGTATGTACTTATCAATCATATAGAAGTGCTTGCTCAATGGAAAACCTGTACCTAAGAACTAAAAGGTTGCACATGTCATACTCACACTCAAGGAAGGAAATAGGAGCAATTCGATTAATCACAGACCCATTTCACTGACAATTTTCTGTAGGATTTTGGAGCATATTCCATGTTAAAGCATTATTAATTACCTCCAGGAAAATGATCTTTTGACACACATTCAGCATTGATTCAGAAAATTTCATTTTTGTGAAATACAATTAGCTCTTTGTTCTCATGAAGTAATTAGTGTTATTGGCAGGGGATCTCAAACTGATTCCATATTTCTAGATTTCCAAAAGGCTTATGATACCATCAGTCACAAGAGGCTTCTAATCAAACTGTGTACTGTGGTGCTGCCAGTTATAATTGTGGTGTTAATGTTTGATCACTGTCTCTCAGCGTACTGTGCACACAAAAGTTCCATCTACCTCAGTATGACGTCTGATCACCAGCCTGTTTCTCGGCATACGTAGATACTGTCCAGATGATGTTAAAAGCAGTGTTGAAGAAAAACAGCATCAATACTTACATTTGCAAAGTTCGCATTAATTCTAGTAGCAAGCTATCCTGTAATATAACAAATTTTGGATGGAGGACCATTGCTTCATCTCTTTAGAAAAATGGCAAAATTCTGTATCGAGTTCTTTTATTTCCTTAGGTTCAAAATTAAACACTTGCCATCAGCCTATATTTAATCAATGAATAATATCAATGTCCTCAGCTCACAGTTCCTACAACCCAGTACACACACAAGGCAGCCAGGATTGTACTTAAGTCCGACCTGAATTATTACACAATTTACAGTCATTACTCTGCTGCAATATATGAGTTTCACATTTGGTCCTTTTCCAGTGGATTTATAATAAAGAAATTGCTTACCAAATATTCCATAGACGAATATGAAACATGCCATGTGGAATTTTACAAAGGCCAAACGTTTGCACGCATTTATCTTTCCAATAGATCACTTCACAAAGCTCAGATTTTCACAATCTGTCCATAAATGCAACTGTTTTTACGGCAATACAATCCTGACAGAAACCAGTAACTTCTTCATTTTACTCATAATGTAGATGGACACATCCAACATGACCTGCACATCTGATAGCTGGCCAGTGACTGACTCACTGCTATTCCTTCCAGGGCCTATAACTACTTGCAATGCACGGGAAATGTTTAACTCTGATTGATTGTTCTATATGATCAGCCAATCAAAACAAACCTTTCGAGTTCTTTCTCATGCTAAAACTGTCTTATGCCAATCAACATTCACAGATGCATTTACATCACTTCATCATGCAAATATTAATAAAATGTTTAACAGAACCAAACAAAAAGAAAACTACTCTTGAAATAACTTTAGAAAACTACTACTCTGCAAATGTCTATTCTGGCTGCCTTCTTACAAAAGCAAGTACCCTTGGAAATTTGTCATCAGCATGGTGGGGAAATTACATTTTTCATTGCAACTTGCTTGCTTAACACTTTCGCATGACATAGTTACATAATATTTAACATGATATATATATATATATATATATATATATATATATATATATATATATATATATATATATATATATATATATATATATATATCACATATGCACACTCACTCACTCTCATTTACTCATGCAACAGCATATTAACTAAATAATAATCTTTTCTGAATTTTATATTACAAAAAATGAAAAGTAGTTAACATTTTTTTTAATTATGAAAATATAAATAAATTGTTGGTTGGCTCTGAGCACTATGGGACTTAACTTCTGAGATCATCAGTCCCCTAGAACTTAGAACTACTTAAACCTAACTAACCTAAGGACATGACACACATCCAAGGCCAAGGCAGGATTCGAACCTGCGACTGTAGTGGTCGCGCGGTCTAAATAATTTTTTGAACTTCCATAATGATTCCAAATGATACTAAAAGACAAACTGTTGTTAATCCTACCTGAATTAAATCTTATAAGTGTCAGTTTGGGGTGGTTTAGGTAATTTTTTCTAACTCTGAAATTATGCCAGCTAGTAAGCTGAGATTTTTACACAATCTTCTTTTTAATAACAAAGGGCAGTATATTGACTTTTAACTAAATTGAATAATATTTAATATAGTTTATTTAGATTCTTAAGGGCTTGAATATTCTATCACTCAAAATGACACAGGTACTGCTTCCCATGGCTAGGCTAGCAACACATGCGAATAAGTCACGCTAAGATACAAGCAACTGTTTCTATCACCGCCAATGGCTCAAAAGCTACTAGCCGTACTGCAAAGTAGTGCAATAAATGCTACTGCGTATTGACTCATGATGTGACAGTGCCTATGGAGCCTAGTCTCAGTTGTGCAACTGTATTTGTGAGATTCTGTCAGAAAGGTCACAGTTTGTTGTATATAAGAAACTATCAGCCTCAATTGCGGTAATGAAACCAACCTTTACCTAGGTTTCAGCCCAAATAATTGAGCCTTCTTCAAAAGATATACCTGAATCTATAATTTGTCAGAGAGGGCATAGTCTAGAAATAAAACTAAAACAGCCTGAATAGGTGTAGTCACATTTTAAAAATGCAGTACATAAGTAGTAAGTCAACACCAAGACTTAACTTAAGCTATGACGTACGCTTTGTTTCCACAGACGCCATGTGGTGGGCCTCAGGAGCTCACGGGAAACTAAGTAGGACTAGATAATGTGAACCCTCTATAAAGAAAATGAACATTTCCTCAGTCAGTGCCAATCTGATTCCAAACTTATGACATCCTCCCTGCTCACCTTAATCAACCTTGTACTTACCAACAACTACTTCACCTTTGAGGGGCAGACATAGAAACAGTTCAGGGGTATGGCCATAGGAACCAGCATGGCTCCTTCCTATGTCAAGCTTTTCTTGGGTCACTTTGAGGGAGTTTTCCTGGGATCCATGAGCATTCAGACCCTGGTTTGGTTTAGATACACTGATGGTATCTTTGCTATATGGACTCACGGTGAGGCTGACCAGTTAAAATTACTGGAATCTCTTAATATCTTCTCCCTATTAAATTTCACATGCTCTTATTCTGAATACCATGCCACTTCCCTTGATGTTGATCTCATCCTCACTGAAGGCCAGCTACACACATCTGTCCACATTAAATCTTCTAACAACCAACGTTACTCACATTTTGACAGTTGCCATCCTTTGCTTGCCAAACATTCCCTCCCATACAGCCTTGGCATTCAAGGCAATCATACTTGTTCAAATGGCATCCCTTTACAGCAGTACACCACCATTCTCACCTCAGCCTTCACTGGAGGTAATTACTCCACCAGCCTGTTTCAAAAACAGATTTCCCAGCCTATCACATCCAGTCCTGGACTGCTAGTCCCTCCAAAAAACAACTTTGGACCACACTGTGTAATGAAGCAAGCTGGGATAATTTTAATTCCCCTCTTGTTTTGCCATTTGCTCCTTAAATTCATTTTTTCATAGAATGAGATTTTCACTCTGCAGTGGAGTGTGCACTGATATGAAACTTCCTGGCAGATTAAAACTGTGTGCTAGACTGAGACTTGAACTCGGGACCTTTGCCTATGGTGGGCAAGTGCTCTACCAACTGAGCTACCCTAGCATGACTCACATCCCCTTCCGCACAGCTTCAATTCTGCCAGTACCTCATCTCCTACCTTCCAAACTTCACAGAAGCTCTTTTGTGAACCTTACAGTTGGTAGAGCACTTGCCTGTGATAGGCAAAGGTTTCGAGTTCAGGTCTTGGTCCAGCACACAGTTTTAATCTGCCAGGAAGTTTCATTTTTTTCATATTTAACTAATTACCATTAGCATACGTGTATATAATCTGCATTTTCATAAAAGAGAAAGGTTGACCTCAATTTTAAAGAATATAACACCAGAGCTAATTTTGTGCTGAGTTTTAGGTATGTAATTGGTTTTCTAATTTATTTCGACTATTCCTAGTTAGTATCTTTTGTTATAGGATGAAATCAGTAATTGTTTCATAATGTAAATTCTGCACTAATTATAAACATTTGGAAGACAAAATACTAGTAATCTTAAAGTATCTATTTAGCTCTATTCAAAAACATGTTAGCAAAGCCAGCCCTTAATTAATTCCAAAGTAATTAACAGTTTTGTCAAAAGTATTGTCTGCATACTTATATTTGTTATTTCATGATTTAAACAAATAATTCAGCTTGACCCTCGTAGTAGAAGAAATGTTAAAAATAACCAATTTTTTGATGTATCCACTTAATTTAATGAGTTAAGTTTTAATTGTAATTTCTGTAAATTTAACTTTAAACAACATGTAGTATCAGGGCCTATTATCGTCATGATATACAAGGTGCATCAAAAAAATGTATACACACTTTGAACTGTCATAGACAATTTATTTCCCGTTCTACAAGGTTGAATATCTGTGAGAAAGTAATGTTATGTTTCTTCAACAGGTGGCAGCAGTAGCAAGGAAGTAGCTGCAACATGGCGGACGTGCATTTGAGCTTTGAAGTGCAGAAGCAGATAATTAAATGGTACTGGAAGTTTTTAAATGTAGCTGTCGTTCGAAGACTGTGGAGAAGTGAGTATGGTACAGAACCTTCAAGGTTAAAAATACATGTCTACGAGAAAAATTTGAAATACACGGAACAGTGTGTGATGTGCATAAAGGTCGATCAGGGTGACCTCATACAGCTACAAGTGATGATTCCACAACTGTGGTCTTGGAACTGTTTCAGCGTTCGACCTCAAAAATCTTCAAGGCAAGCGGCACATGAGAGTAATGTAAGTACTAGTAGTGTGCTACACATTCTGAAGAAAGGCAAGTTTCGTGTGTACATTCCAAGGCTGGTGCAACAGTTAAGTGACGACGATCCAGATTGAAGGTTAGAATTTTGTGAATGGGTTCAGGAGATGGTGAGACGTGAACCGGGATTTATGGGTAGCATAATTTGGTTGGATAAAGCCCAATTCAAACTCAATGGAACTGTCAAAAGGCACAATTGTGTGTACTGGGCTGAAGATAATCCTCACATTACAGTTGAAAAGGCAGTGAATTTGCATGGATAATGTGTGGTGTGGTTTGTCTGCAAGGTGACTCATTGGGCCAGATTGAAGGTTAGAATTTTGTGAATGGGTTCAGGAGATGGTGAGACGTGAACCGGGATTTATGGGTAGCATAATTTGGTTGGATAAAGCCCAATTCAAACTCAATGGAACTGTCAAAAGGCACAATTGTGTGTACTGGGCTGAAGATAATCCTCACATTACAGTTGAAAAGGCAGTGAATTTGCATGGATAATGTGTGGTGTGGTTTGTCTGCAAGGTGACTCATTGGGCCTTTCCGCATTGAAGGTACTGTTACTGGAGAAATGTACCTAACAATGCTTGCTGACTCCATATTCCCGGCCATTCGTGCATTATATGGTAATGATGAGATTTATTTCCAACATGGCACCCCGCCACACTATCATAGGGATGTATGAGCATACCTGGATCACAATGTGCCAGGTCAGTGGATACGACACAGGGGACCAATTGAGTTTCCTGCACGCTCTCCAGAACTCACGCCGCTGGATTTCTTCTTTTGGGGCACAGTAAAAGATGAGGTGTACAAACGTAAATCACGTAACCTGGACACACTTTGGAATGAGATTCAGGTGGTGTGCACAGAAATCTCATTGGAAACTTTGGTACAATGTATGGAATCAGTGGTGACTCGTATTCACCACCCCCGGTGTAAAACCTGTCCCATGCACCCTCCCACCACCACCTACTCTAGTCCTGTAACCCGGAAGGTGTACACCATCAAAGGCAGAGCCACGTGTGAAAGAACCCACGTGATTTATCAACTGACCTGCCTACACTGTGAAACTTTCTATGTGGGAATGACCAGCAACAAAGTGTCCATTCGCTTGAATGGACACAGGCAGACAGTGTTTGTTGGTCTCACCTGTCATTCAACAACATCTTTGCCTCTGTACTTCCATCTCGACTGACATCTCTGCCCAAACTCTTTGCCTTTACATATGTCTGCTTGTGTCTGTATATGTGTGGATGGATATGTGTGTGTGTGCCAGTGTATACCTGTCCCTTTTTCCCCCTAAGGTAAGTCTTTCCACTCCCGGGATTGGAATGACTCCTTACCATCTCCCTTAAAACCCACATCCTTTCGTCTTTCCCTCTCCTTCCCTCTTTCCTGATGAAGCAACCGTGGGTTGCGAAAGCTTAAACTGAAATACAAGCCAACATTCAATCTGTCAACAAGTGAACACAAAAGCCTTAACAATTTTGTTTACTACAAAATTTTGAATGATCTACATTATTTTCATTTCTTAGTAGGAATACTTGCCAAAAGTACAGATGGTTTACTCCACTGTATGTTGCAGGCACTTTCACATTAAGAGGCATATGTCCTTTTCCTGGTACTGTGCCATCTAGTGGAGTTACTTCCAACCCAATTGACTCTGAAGCAACTTCAATAGAAAATTTAGCAGCAAGAGCACCAACATTGTGAAGGATTACTGTTTTTGATGGGACATTTGTGTTCAGATCAACAGTTCCAAAGTCAAGGAAAGTGGGAAGGGCATGCAGTTTTGCAACAGCAATATGCCTGTTGCAAAAAAAAAAAAAAAGAAAAAATAATAATTTATCAGAATCAGGATGTTATTGTCTGATAACAAACATGTTAAATCATTGATTTAGTATACACAAGACTCATTAACCTTAAAACTATAATATATCATACACAGAATAAACATTTAGTAGAACTATAAAATATCTAAATATATATACTATTAATTTTACCCTGCTCAAATGGTCAGATCACCATTAAAAAATTCGTCAATAGAGTAATAACATTTTTGTACCAGAGTGCTATATAATTTTCTTTTTACTGAATCAGTTTCTATCTTTTGAAAACGTCTTTTTTGACTTATTTCATATTTTCATCCCCATATATTGTAGAGTCTGCGTGAAAAAATTGAGTCCATGTGCAGGAAGTATGAAACTTTCTTTGTTTCTACTTTGATGTCTGTGCTGGAAGTTATTGGGAGCAAGTAATTCTGGATTATTATTTGTGAAAAGAATTATTTCATATAAATACAGAGAGGGAAAAATTAGTGTGTTTAAGTCTCTTAATAGTGGCCCACAAGATTCTTTTGGCTTTGCACAACACATGTTCCTTATAATTTTTTTCTGTAAAGTTAGTATTCTTGTCAAATTGCTAGCATTTCCCCAAATACAATGCTATATCTCACTATTGCCCCAAAGTAGCTACGGTTCACTACCTTTTTCTTGTCTGTGTCACTGACATTGGCTAAGATTGACATAGTAAATGCCAGGCTGTTCAGTTTACTTTTTAAGTAGTCTGTATGTGAAGACCATGACAGATTTACATCCAACTGCATTGCAGAATTAGCTCAGCCACTAGCCATAGCAATAAACAACTGTCTATCTTCTGGTGTCTTCTCAGACTTCCTTAAACTGGCGCACACAGTACCAATATATGAGAAGGGGGATCCGTGCGAGGTGTCCAGCTTCAGACCAATGACAGTGGTACCAGTAGTAGCCAAAGTTACTGAGTCTGTGATGCACTGCCAGGTACTGAATTACTTTGAGGAAAACAACTTATTCCAAAACACACAGCACGGATTCCGCAAAGGGAGATCAACAGTGACAGCCACACTGGACTTATTAAAAACGATTCGACAGAGTTTTGAAGAGAGAGAGAGTGTGGCACTGACACTCTGTGACCTCAGCAAAGCCTTTGACTGCATCTCACACACAACACTAACAGCCAAGTTAAGACGCTATGGTGTTGGAGGTGTTGTTCTATCAACACTCCAATCTTATTTGGAAAACCGAAAGCAGGTAGTATCAGTGCACGGAGAAACTTCTCTTGAACAGAAACTGGAACATGGAGTGCCCCAAGGATCAGTCTTAGGACCTCTCCTATTGTAGACTTAGAGAAAGCTTTTGACAATGTTAACTGGAATACTCTCTTTCAAATTCTGAAGGTGGCAGGAGTAAAATACAGGGAGCGAAAGGCTATTTACAATTTGTACAGAAACCAGATGGCAGTTATAAGAGTCGAGGGACATGAAAGGGAAGCAGTGGTTGGGAAGGGAGTGAGACAGGGTTGTAGTCTCTCCCTGATGTTATTCAATCTGTATATTGAGCAAGCAGTGAAGGAAACAAAAGAAAAATTGGGAGTAGGTATTAAAATTCATGGAGAAGAAGTAAAAACTTTGAGGTTTGCCGATGACATTGTAATTCTGTCAGAGACAGCAAAGGACTTGGAAGAGCAGTTGAACGGAATGGAGAGTGTCTTGAAAGAAGGATATAAGATGAACATCAACAAAAGCAAAACGAGGATAATGGAATGTAGTCAAATTAAATCGGGTGATGCTGAGGGAATTAGATTAGGAAATGAGACACTTAAAGCAGCAAAGGAGTTTTGCTATTTAGGGAGTAAAATAACTGATGATGGTCGAAGTAGAGAGGATATAAAATGTAGACTGGCAATGGCAAGGAAATCATTTCTGAAGAAGAGAAATTTGTTAACATCTGGTATAGATTTAAGTGTCAGGAAGTCGTTTCTGAAAGTATTTGTATGGAGTGTAGCCGTGTATGGAAGTGATACATGGACAATAACTAGTTTGGACAAGAAGAGAATAGAAGCTTTCAAAATGTGGTGCTACAGAAGAATGCTGAAGATAAGGTGGGTAGATCACGTAACTAATGAGGAGGTATTGAACAGGATTGGGGAGAAGAGAAGTTTGTGGCACAACTTGACTAGAAGAAGGGATCGGTTGGTAGGACATGTTTTGAGGCATCAAGGGATCACAAATTTAGCATTGGAGGGCAGTGTGGAGGGTAAAAATCGTAGAGGTAGACCAAGAGATGAATACACTAAGCAGATTCAGAAGGATGTAGGCTGCAGTAGATACTGGGACATGAAGAAGCTTGCACAGGATAGAGTAGCATGGAGAGCTGCATCAAACCAGTCTCAGGACTGAAGACCACAACAACAACAACAACAACAACATGAGCTGTAATAGTCAAATGTGCTGTTTGCAGATGACACTACCCTTATTGCCAAAGGACATACAGCGGCAAAAGCTCTTGGTGCATCAAATTTGATGTTTGAAGAAATAAAAGAATGGTTCCTCATAAATAAAATGAAGATCAATGAAGAAAAAACCCAACATTTGATATGCAGTCTAACCAACACTGAAGAGCAATAAAACATGGAGACTGTCAGACTACTGGGCTTCAAGATTGACAGCAAACTCTCCATGAATGATCACACAACATATGTATGCACCAAACTTTCTTGTCTGATATACCTCCTGAGGAAGCTGAAGAGGGTAATAACTGACCAGTTTCTCACAATAATCTACCATGCACTCTTCCACAGCCACATTAGCTATGGACTGTTGTTGTGGGGACACTCCTGGGGCTGCAAAGATGTGTTGCTATTACAAAAAAAAGCCATCAGGATCATATCCTCTAGCAAAAGACTGGACCACTGTAGGCCTATTTAAACCAGGCTAGGCATAATCACTGTTTTTAGCCAGTATGTGATTTTCTGCCTCATTTATATAAAAGAAAATCAAAGGAATTTTAGCATAAGACAAGAAATACATAATCATGACACTCGCTGTAAGAGGAACTTTGAAGTGCCAATCAAGTAGACAAGACAGCTTTCCAACAGTCACCCTAAAAATTTACAATCAGCTGCCTCCAGAAGTGAAATCCCTGCCACCTGAATTATTTCGGACAAAAATTGCTCATGACTTGAAACAACATCCAATATATTCCTTGGAAGAGTTTTTCAACAGTGGCTCTAGTGAATGGACAAAATAATAATTATTGTTACGTTTTATATATAATTTTGCCTAAATTTAATCTTCTTTTTACGTTCTCAGTTAACTGCACATTTCATTTTGTGTTTTACTTAAAGTACACATTTTGCCAAAACGAAACTATGTGTGTGATCTACATGGTTTTGTAAACATTTTGCTTTATGGTATCTTCATTTGCTGCTATGAAGTTTTACTTTCCTGTTTCGTTAAATTTCATTTTCTTTATGTTCTATGTGTTTTTGTGCACTGCATAAATATTTTCTTTTATTTGTAATATAAATTTTGTATATGGTGTTGTATAAATGTTAGTTGATAAACATTGTATTTGTGACACAGTTTGTCCAGCCATGGCTGGTAAATGACGAAGATATAGATAAAGAATATAACACATTCTGCTTCATTGAGTTCCAGGCTTTCATGCATAATTTGAATATTGCTTATTTTAGACTGTTTTGTCTTAAACTGCATAAGCTGTGTTTTAGAAATACTTATTTTTAAGCCATTTGGATGTTACCCCAGACCTAAATTTTCTTGAGTTCTTGTGATATTTTCAAATAATTCTTTTGCACTTTTATTTTCTATGAGCACTGATGTATCATCAGTGAATAAAACTGAATGATTATTGATATTTATGGATAAATCATTTATGTACAAAAAGAATAAGTACTGGGCCTAGAATTGATCCTTGTGGTACCGCCTGTGAGACAATTCTCCATTTTGATGATTATTTTTCTTTGATCTAACGAATACCCTTTGCTGTCTCCTCCCCCCCCCCTCTGCTGTCTCCTCCCCCCCCCCCTCTCTCTCTCTCTCTCTCTCTCTCTCTCTCTCTCTCTCTCTCTCTCTCTCTCTCTCTATCCCTCTCTTTTTAATATGACTTACACCACTGTAAAGCATTGCCCATAATTCCCTATTTTTGCACGTTATATAATAATAGTGAGTTGTTCACACAGTCAAACACTTTGGATAAGTTGCAGAAGATTCCTGCAGCTTTTTGTGATTTATGTAAGGTGGAACTGACTTTGTTTATGAATTCATTAATTCACTGCACTTTTGCCCTTTTGGAAACCAAACTGATTTTTTTAAGATTACATTAAATTTGTGGCAGAAATTTGATTTGAATTGCAATAAACATTTCAAATATTTTAGAAAATATAGTAAGAAGGGAAATTGGACAGTAGTTTCCCATATCTTCTACAGAGCTTTTCTCAATTAATGGTTTCTTTTTTTATATAATGGTTTCACTCCTGCGTATTTTAGAATGTCTGGAAAGGAGTCTTCCTCAAGTGACCGGTTAATTATTTCAGACAGTGGGTGTGTCTACATCTACATCAACATCAAATTTTGCTACAATTATTAAAATAAAAAATCTGGTAATTGAGCAGGATTTACAATTATTTGGTCTTGTATCTTTATTTTATAAATTTCCTTGTGGCTAGGATTGTTTCCATGTTTGATTTGACAACTATCCATATGGTACTGCATTGGATTTATTTCTGTGCTTTTTGATAAATTTAATATATGCCACTTCCTTTGCTGCTTTTATAAAATTCCTAAATATTTTTTATATAATTTAATATTGTCAATGAACTCAGGATTGTTATTGCATTCCAGCTCTGCATATGCCACCTGTCTCTTTCTACTGCTAGATATTATTTTGCCAATAGTTATCAACTTTAGTTTATTACTTGTCTTCTGTGAAACACTACGAGTGGAAAATTTTCATTTTAAACATGTAAAACACTGTTTAAAAACTTTTCAAAATTTTTTGAACATAATCTTTCGTGTTGCTAACGACTAATTTACCTCACTCAGTCCGCAACAGAACAAGTGTATGTTTTCTTTACTGAACTGTCTTTTCATAAAATATCTCGATCCATTTTCTTTATTTATTTTTTGTAATTCAATAAGCAAAGCAGCATGATCATAGATAACTAGCTCTAAAGAGAATTTAGCATTGTCATGAAATGTACAATTGGTGCATACACGTAGCAGTTCACTAATTTACTCTGGTGAAATCTGTGAAATTAGGTTTAAAGCCACATTTTTTAATTAATTCAAGTTGACAAGCTTGTTTCACTCGCAGTATCTATGTTAAAATCAGCAGCAAATAATAATGTGATGTTTTTCTAACTCTACATAGAAACTTTCAAATATAAGTTCTTCATTGAGAAAATTCAAATCATCTCTTTCTTTATATTCTAACAAGTTGTTAACCAATGTATAGGAGCCACCATGTATTCTGTTTCTCCTACAAAAGCTGTTAGCCACTTTCTAATTTGTTTAGAACTGTGATTGAATCTTTCGTAAGCCAGTGTTCACTTAGGGAAACTATTCTGCTATTTCTTCCTTCTGAAAGAATAATTTGTAGGTAGTCGCTTTTCCTGATGTTATAATGTGGATATGTTGCACTGAGGCCATTAATATTCCAGAGCAATAAGAATGAAGACTTAGACTTACTTATAGTTTTATGAGTGTAGTTTCATCTCACTGAGACTGCAGATGTGTGTGCAAGTTGCACTTGCGTGAGTGTGTGTGTGCATGTGTGTCTACTGCTGGCAAAGGCCTTAATGGCCGAAAGCTATGACAGTGTGAATCGTTTTATTGTGCCTATCGCAGCTCAGCATCTCCGCTATATGGTGAGTAGCAACTTTCCTTCTCTAGTATTGTTATAGTTTTAAACATATATTTCCTCAAACACCATTCTTTTCTTACTCTCTCTATTTTTTTCCTTTTGCAGCCCCATCACTGGCCAATAATTTCCCTTGGTTTGTATAATTTTGCACAAGTCAATAAACATTTTGCTGAAAGTTATGGAACCTAACTTAATTAGATGCAACCGATCCTGAGCTATACAGTTCTCACTGATAAATTAAGTCTACAAACTTATAAGTATACACTAGAATCTAAAAAAGTGGTGCAAGCTGTCCTTATAATCAGACCACATGAAATATGTGACTGGAATAGCCCAAAGTATGTCACCCTAAGGTACTCTAAGTTCACTACCTCCCTAAGTTTCAAGATAAGGTATGCCACCTGAGATATTTTTTCACATACCTGATTGACATGTTCCTTCCAATAGAGTTTTGAGTCAATGTGAATACCTAGGTGTTTTACTGACATATTGCCTACTTCATTTGAGATTCCCATTAAAAGTTGTTGGGTATTATAAGGATTGCACAGGAGCTTATTGGCTGCAAACCAGTCCAGGGCATTATCAAGTGTTTCTTTTGTTAGGCTATTCAGATCTGAAATGTTCTGATGTGTGGTAAGTAGTGTTGTATTGTCAGCATAACATATGACAGGGTGGGCTATGTTTTTTCGGTAAATCATTAATAGCTACAATGAAGCAGAAGGGTCCAAGGATAGACCCTTGTGGTACACCTGTGCTCATTTCCATTACGGAAGAATTTACATTTCTGACTGAAACAAATTGTTTTTCTTTACTTAAATAAGAATTTACCACAGCTAAAGTGCTCCCTCTTACCCCATATTCGTATGGTCTGATAATATGGGGGCACTCCCCTCACATCAAGAACAACTTGAAATTACAAAAGAATGTCTTATGCGTAAAATAGGTCATTGGGAGCACTGTCGTCCTCTTTTGTCCAGACTGAGAATACCCAACACTTACAAGTTTATGTATCTGTGTGTTTGTATTCCATACTAAAAATAATATTTCAGAATTTATTGCCAGAGGGGAAACACATGAACACAACACCAGGGCTAAGCGTAATTTAAAGATACAGTGCCACAGATCAGCAAGAACAGGAAATTCGCACAAAGTAAACCCACTCAAATTGTTCAATAAACTGCCAATTCATGTTCAGTCTATCGATATAATTTTTTTAAAATTAAGTGGTACAGCTGGCTGCCAGATCATCCATTCTATGACAAAGAATTCTTTGAGATGCCATAGGAGGATATTAGCATTTTAAAGTCGTCTGTAGTTAAACATATTATTGTGTGCTGTGGTTAATCATGTGTAAGTACATACTGTATGCAGTACACAATACAACCCTATATTATATAAGATTATAGTACAGCTTATTGCATTAACTTTTAGAAACTACCCTGGTGTAATTTAGTACACTGCCATGCTTAAAATGTATTCTATAATGTACTGACACTAGTTTATTTTATTATTATGTATGCACTACTACATCTTGTATGACGAAGTCAATATCATTGTAAAATGATCTATGATGAATAAAATTCTTGATTGTTGATGTCAATAGCTACCAGTGTTAGAAAGTATAACTAACAGTTCCGAGAAGCAAAATTATCACAGCTTCAACATGTGTGTGTGTGTCTTGTAGATGATCTAATAATGTTTGGAAGTTTGACTCATATTATCCACTAATTTGCATCTTGTCAGAATTTTTCATGACTCTTAAAAATGATATGCAGCTTGAGCATCAAAAATTACGGAGCTCCAAAATTAGACTTGTTCAAGAGTCTTCTATTATAATATCTGAAGTATATAATCGAAATTACAATGAGATAACTTTATTTTTGTAGTTTCCTTTTCTCCTTTGTCTCTGTGAAGTATTAATTTTTCTGTTACATTCTATTTTTTGGATCTTCAAGTAACAAAATATTGCAGTACTCTCTTGTACTTTATTACCACTGTTGCCGTATCCTGACAAATGTCTACATAATTTTGTGCTTTGTGATAACTAGGGACCAGAACAATTTGCATTTTGCAATAAATGCAAAATAGATGCGAATTCTGAAGCAAAATGTGAAATTACTTAATAGACACTGTTTCATAGCGAATTGCATCCAGATGAGCTATTTATCAGAGATGGTTTGAAATAGCTTATTTTCTGCATACAATATTGAAAATGTAGACAGTTACTGGCATTGTGGATCATCTGGTGAAGCCCAATTAGGGAAGATAATGTGTGAAAGAACCTACTTGCAAAATAAAGTGTACTAACATAATGATGTATCGATGGGCTCAGTGATCTGGTGCCATGTCAGTTGTGGACGATTGAATGGTCTTGTGGCAGAACTGCCAGAAAATATTAATATCTTTGCTTCTTTGTACTTCGTTTTACTTACTTTGGTTGTTGACTAGTTGGTGTGAGACATTCGTCATGACTGTTACCGTGATTGTTGGAAACTATTTCTTTGTGTTTTGATTTATCTTGTGCCACTAAAAATATTACATAGTGAAAGTAAATGGTGTTTTCTGTATTATAAGTATAACACACGCCATACTGGTGACCTCCAACGCGCAACATACGTCCGATTCGACAATGTGGCCGTTTACTTCGACATCTCCACATCGCTCACCTTCCGCTCCTTTCGGACTACAACATGATACCAATGGTGCCTCTACACTGCCTTTCCACGGTTTCCTACACATAACACCACCAACAACTGGGATAAAATTGGAAGATAAGTACAACGCCGTGGAGTTTTCTCCGTCATCAACAATGCCGTTGTGGACTCTTTAAACATTGCCAGTGATGTCACCTGCTATGAAATCTTTTTCTACGTTCGTCTATAACAAACTAATCATGAGTGCTGTGCCTAAATTTGTGACTCACAGTGCGTCATATGTACAACCTCCTGTGACATCTAGTGTGCAACAGTGCCCCAACACTATGAACCTCACAGACTTTTCAAGCCCACAGATCACTTGGAGCTCCCCATATATTGCTGATAAATCGGTTTTGGACACAATCTCTCCCCACCCACTACAAGACTCACTACAAAAATAGATGGGTACCAATTTCAGTGACAACAATTACTGGTTGGACAGTCGTCCGGCCCCGATTGTTTCCGCAGCCCCGGCTGCGCCTGCCGCGCCTCCCGCGCCAGCCATGTTTAAACCAGCCGTCGCGAGTGACAGCTTCATAAACACTCCGCCACTCCCGTCCGCTGTGCTATTAAATCTGTTACATCCACCACAACACAAGAGTGAGAAAATTCCTAAATTACCAAGGTTCACGATGGACAATCCGCATACGTGGTTTATTTTGGCAGATACTATATTCACCGCCCGAAACATTGATTTAGACAGTGCTAAATTTATTGTGCTTATTAATGTCCTAGAGGACCACACTGAGTGGGTACAGGACTTAGTGCTGTCGGTGGCCCCCGCAAATCGTTACGCACTGGCAAAACAACAGATCTGCAAACGTCTAGCTAAGACTACGCAAGAGTCTGTTTTATACATACTGCAAGATGTACATTTCAAAGACTCAACTCCTTCACAACTGTGGCGACGTATCAGAGCAGTCTTTGATAGCAAAACTATGCCAGATGAAGCTTTACTTTCTTTCTGGGTTGCAAAGCTGCCGTAAGGTATCCAACTGCAGCTCCTATCACATGACCAGGAACCTCTACAAGCGAAATTGTTGCTGGCCGACGTAGCATACAAGATAACAGAAGAAAGTTATCTACATGTGCCCTCCCTCGATATTATGCCTCCCCCACATGGCAGAGACCGATATTTCCAAAACAACAGACAGAGTACACTGGCTGAGCACCAGATTCCACACCGTCCTTCACCATCCCATACCACAGCTTCAAATGACGTCCTTCACCCGGTAATAGCACAGGATCAGCAAGTTTATCCTCTCTGCTGGTATCACTCCATTTATGGTAATACAGCCAGGAATTGCCGCTCGCCCTGTGCAATGCGCCCAAACACGCACGGCGGGCCGCTATAGGCACACCGGTCCGCGCTGTGACGTCAAGTCGCCTAACAGATCACAGGCTAGTACTTCCAAATTATTCTCTCGGACGTTTGTATATCCAGAATATAGCTTCTCAGAAATGGTTTTTAGTGGACACTGGTGCCGATGTGAGCGTCATTCCACATTCAATTGTCACTTCTACAATCACGCATTCGCCTCACCAAATCAGAGCAAGCAACAATTCCTCATTAAAGGTTTATGGTGTAACGCAGCTTCGCATTTACTTTGATGATACACATAATTATGAATGGACATTTTCGGTAGTAGAAATCTACGAGCCAGTATTAGGATTGGACTTCTTAACTGCTCATAACTTTTCTTTGGACTTAATTACACCTGCCCTCTGCTCAGTGGATTTTAAACAAAAATTTTCGGCGAGATTTTCCCCATCCATGCTGACAGAATGCAGCTTGAATACGTCCTGTCAACAAGACAAAGAGACAGTATCTATTCTACCTGGTCCATCACGGATTTCGATCACAACCCCTACAACACCAGAAGAAATAGGTGATCCCTGTGACAATACGTCAGTTCTCCTGTAGGCTGCTGCCAGCAAAATGGAGGTTTGTTTCCCCGCACCCCTGCTTCCACTGTGGCAATCAAAATTATAGTCTGTTTATGCTCGCAGCCATCTGTGACTATAGCCTAAAACATTTCTCGACACCACCAAAATTTCCCTAACATTCAAATCGATTTGTCGTACGTTCGGTTTTATTTCTACGCTAAGAGATTCATCAGTTGCATCTGTAGGATTGTCAAGCGTGGGTGGTAGGGCTATGTATGCCTACAAAAGGTCAAAATTAGTAGTCTGCAGATTTTTTTTTAAACTGACGGGAAAGTGCTGCTGCTTTTCAACAGAAAAATCATTTATGAAAGCTAAAATACAGCCAAATGAAGAAAACAAAGGCCATTTTGGATGAAAAAGGTGTTGAAGTTTCTGCAAAAGCAAACATTCCAGTCAAGTTCCCAATGAACACTTTTTTTAACAAGCAATTTCAAAGAACTAATAATTTGTCTTCATTCGTGTAATGTGATAACATGACAGCCTTTTAAATTTGTGCGTGTAATCATTTACAAACAAAGAAAACAGATGGGAATTTCGACAAAAAATAGATGCAAATTATGCACAAAATAGACGTGAATTTTTCAAAAAATAGATGCGAATTTAGCCAAAAATAAATGTTACATTTTCCAGTCCCTAGTGATATCAAAGGAGACTGAGGATGGTGAAATGGGGCACAGAAATTGATTGCTATAAGACCTGTAAATACAGCTAAAGGTGTCATCCCTACAACATAAAGATATGCAAAAACACCCATCATGCATAGTGCAGCTTGTGAGTTTCTGAAATGACATTCTGAAAGATACTGATTGAGGCAGTCATATAAAAACAGTATCCTTTGACTTTCAGATAGAAAAAGCCACTCTACAATCTCATCAAAGGTTAATACAAAACACACAGATAATAACATTGCAGGTAGAGACCCATGCTGTGAGCAGCCCCCTTATGATGTTTCACCAACTTTACTCAGCTTTTACTTTGAACTGTTGAAAACCTCATGGAAGAATACAGAAATGGAAAAAATTAAAGAGTCCAAACAATATATGCCACACCAATGAACAACTTGCCACTTAGTGTGCAGCTGATGTAATATTATAACAATGAAAATAATCAATTATTGACAATGAAATGCAAATTGATAGATAAAAAGTCTGCTCACCAAGTGCTGGCAGAAGAACACACATTCAAAACGGTTAACTTTTATGAGCTTTCAGAGAATCCCAGGTCAGGGGAGACTTACTGAATGGGACGAGAAGGAAAGATTGATCTCATTCCATCCTGTAAGTCTCCCCTGACGTTGAGTTATGGGTGCCTTTTCTGACCTGTATCCCTCTCCCTAAACCTGTCTAGTCCTTTTCCTTCACCCCCTTTCTTCCCTTCAACTCTTCTGCCACTGGCTCCTAAAGCTCATAACAATTAAACACTTTTGTTTGTTCTCCTGTCACTGCTTGGTGAGTAGATTTTTTATGTATCCATTTACATGATGTAATATTATGTGTTTGCAGGAAACAGGAATGTACAGTGGACATAACATTGTAGCAGCACTACCGTTTGGGTGCAATATTTCTGAGCACACAAGTTACAGCCAGGCGTGGGCCTGTTTACAGTGAGTTATGCTCACCAGCAGTTACAAAGTAAAATAGAGGCCACAGGGTTGTAGAACCGCTGGAAAAAGTTCACACAGTGGTTTTCATGGCACAAGTCACAGGCAGAAGGGGCGCACTGGCCAACCTAAGTGTTATGAGTACATGACACAGAGCGGCACAGCCACTTATAAATAGGTGCCGGTCAACTAACAAAGCATTCAAGTGTGGCAGTGCTCCTGGACAGTGGGGCATGTCACACCACTGGCTACACACAGCAGCAGATGGGACGCCATTGTTCCAGTCCACAGCGGGTCACTGGTTCAACCCTCTGAGGCTGATGCAGGTTCCTCAGCCAGCTAGAGGCGGGCCACTCCATGGCTTGCTACTGCAGGCAGTCTTCTTGGTTCCTAACATACGCCAAAGACATCCAGGGTGAGGGCTGCAGATTCAGCTGCCGGATCACGGGCGCTTGGTGTTGCCACGACCCAAGCCGTGCCGGTGAGGACGCACCGCGTGGGCCACCTTGCAGTTGTCAGTGGGCGGCGCTGAGGCAGCGCAGGATGAAGGCTGCTGAGTCGGCTGCTGGTGCAGCCCTGATGTCATCATATCACCGTGGCTGTACGAGGCCAACACATTAGCAGAGTGCTTGATGGATCGTTGAGGTGGTGTCCCAGTGACACAGACCAAGGGGAACTCAGCACTGTAGTTGGAAACAATAACTCACTTGGAACGCTCGGACACATCTTAATACAGTGCCTTCTACCTCGTCCCACTACATTTGGTGTTGCTATTACATACAGTGTCAGAAGTTGCCAATACATTTGGTGTCAGAATAGCAGAGTCGCCTGTGCAGTACGATGTTTGAGCCCACCACTTGCATTACAGTCACAAGATGTGGTGGGTTTTGACCAGCTTTCTTTTGAGTGTTGGACGTTTTCTTTCTCATTTGTGTTTTTGAGTATGGCTCATGGCAGGCCACTGTAGATGTTTTGCATGGGCGTATTATTATTATTATTATTATTATTATCATTATTTTTTTTCAGAATAAGTGTTAGTGTATTTGGGGCAGTAAGATTTATTATTTCTTTTCGTGGCATTTAATTACTTTTGTATTGGTTTGAGTATGATGTTACTGAGTATGATGATGGTGAGGTGTAGAGAGTTGGGTTATTCTTGTAATTAAATGTTTTGTTTCAGGATTAACAGGGAACAAAAGCAACACAATTGCAGAGTCAGGAATGCGAGGTTTCAGGATTAACAGGGAACAAAAGCAACACAATTGCAGAGTCAGGAATGCGAGGTGTGTTGAAACCAGAAGCAGTATGGATTTTGTTGGAAAATGTAGCACAGTTGACAGCGGACAATTCGCAGTTGAGGAGTGAATTAACATCTAGAAGTGAGTGGGAAACCACATCGGATCAGTTGTTGTTTCCTAGGATGCCAGCTGCCGCGAGTTTGATTATTCCCTTTTATGGAAAGGCATCTGAGGATCTGTGTTTGTTTGTGGAGGACTTGGAAACTTCAGCTGTGATTAATGACTGGTCAGATGAACAGTTGTTAAATGTAGCCAAGATTATATTAATGGGTGAAACGAAGACATATGCAAGGTTTTCTGAGGCCTTAAGGAAGGCAGGACAGTTTATGCAGTTGAAGGAGAGGCTTTTAAAAAAGTAAAGAAAGAGAATAGTGCTCAGTACTTTAGGGAGAGTTTGAGTACAATGACAAAGAGACAGGTGGAGATGGTAGAGAAATTTGGGGATAGAATAAGAGAAATTAATGAGTACACTTACAATTTGGGTCAGAGCAACGAAGCAAATGGTGTTCTGTTGCAAGAGGCCGAGCAAAGGGCACTTAATGTATTTTTGAGGGGGTTACTGGCACATATATAGTGGAAAGTGTGTCAAAGGACTCAGAAAGATTTGTATTCAGCCATTCAGCTGGCAATTCAATGTGAGGAAATAGATTTGGCAATGGGGGTACTTGATAGACAAACAGTGTTTACTGCATGTATAAAATGTTATAAGTGTGGTCATACAGGTCATGTGCAGAGGCAATGTACCCTATCACTGAGGAATAGAGGAAGGGGTGGAAATCAGCAGTGTGGAGGATGGAGAAGTGGAGTTAGTAGAGGAGGACAATCGTTAAATGGCAGAGGGGCCCAAGACCCACCTAAGAGAGCTCCCGTTTAATTTCAAATACGTATGCAGAGGAATGTTCCGTGGTAGGATCCATAGGAACTAAAATGTTTAAGATTTTTTTGGACACAGGGGAGCAAGTGTCAGTAGCTACTAAGTGTTTAATGGGATGAAGGAAGTTAGGCCCACCACGTTATAGGTTGCATAGCATGAGGGATAAGGGGGTCCCACCTTTGGGGTCAGTGACAGTTGACTTTTGCACAGGGAAAGTCTGATTTGATGTGTGCATGGAAGTAGTACCATGAGTAAGCGAGGGCTACAACACGACCCTAGGAGTAGATTTCTTGCATCAACATCATGCCAAAATTGACCTTAGACAACGAACTGTGGAACTTGTTGGAAAGTTATTTCAGCTAGGGGAAACTGTTGTTGATGCAGAGCTGTCGTGAGGGGCATTCAGTGAATGAACAAACCAATTGAACGACGTACATTAGTATTAAGGCTTAATTTGCATGAGTGTGTGTCTGGTGGCACCGGGAAGTCTCTTTGGGTAAGTGTGGAGTCGAAACTACCTGTGGGTACAATATGTGTTATTGAACCATTTGAAGATAATGAAGTTTTGGTTCCATTGGGTTGTTTTGTGAAACGTAGTATTATACACTTATAGGACAGGAATGATGGGCGAGTAATTCCCATTAACATAGATAATTTTAGCACTGTAGATGCAAATTTGAGAAAAGGAGTTTTAGTAGCAAATTGGGATGTGCCAGATGACAAAGACTAGTGTTTGAGAGGTAGGCAAAGTGGTCAACCACTAACTGCCTATAGGACTGCATTGTGTGACAAAATCAAGCATTTGAAAGGAGGAGAAAGAGAGCACATGGAAGAATTATTGTGGGAATTTAAGGATTTGTTTTTTCTGCAAGGGCCATTGCCAGCAACTCCATTAGTTCAACATAGGATACCAACAGGGAATGAAGCACCTGTTTACTGTAAACCATACAGAATACCAAGCTATTTGTAGCTAATTGTGGAGGATTTAATTACTCAGCAGCTTGCAGACGGTTTTATAGAGCATAGTAATAGTTGCTGGGGAGCGGGCATTGTCACTGTGCCTAAAAAATTTATGTATGGAATTCAGAAATACAGGTTCTGTTTTGACTACCGATACCTCAATAATAAGACAGTAATTGATGCATACCCCATTCCAAACATATTGGAGACTTTGGCTCACTTAGAACAGTGCCAGTACTTACGATGGATTTGACAAGTGGTTATCATCAGTTAGAGGTGGCTCCAGAGGATCATCCAAAAATTGTGTTCTCTACTCCTGGAAGCCATTACCAGTACATCAAAATGCCATTCGTTTTGAAAAATGCTCCAGCAACATTTCAGAGGTTGCTAGACAGTGTCTTGAGGGGTTTAAAACTGCAGCAGTGTCTTGTCTATTTGTATGACATTATAGTGTTTTCAAGTAGTATGGAGCAACGTAGACAGCGGTTAAGGAAAGTCTTTACGAGGTTAAGAGCAGCCTGTTTGACGTTGAGCCTGGAGAAGTGTCATTTTGTATTAGAAGAAGTAAAATATTTGCATCATATTATCAGTAAGGATGGAGTGTGAACAGATCCGAGGTCGTATAGGCTGTAAGGGATTTTTGGGAACAGAAAACAGTTAAGGAAGTGCAGTCTTTCTTGCAATTTCTATAAGAAGTTTGTGAAGGGTTTTGCAGATTTAGTGCAGCCATTTATGCAACTGTTATGGAAGGGTGTGAAATTTGAGTGGACAGAAGAGTGTCGGAAGGCATTTGACAAACTGAAAGAAGTGTTAACATCAAGTCTGGTTCTTGTGTTTCCAGATTTTGAAAAGGAGTTTATACTAGCGCACGATGCATTGAATCAAGCATTAGGGTGTGTTCTTAGTCAGGAAATTGATGGGAAAGAACATCCTGTAGCCTATGTGTCTAGGCAGTTGATGCAGCAGAGAGGAATTACTCAACAACAGAGAGGGAGATGCTTAGCGTAATCTATGGAATTACATATTTTAAATGTTATTTATATGGGAGAAGATTTTGGGTAGTGACAGATCATGCTGCATTGAAGTGGTTGTTGCAGTTGAAGGATCCATCCACTAGACTCTCTAGATGGGCTGTGAGGCTTAGTGCATTTGACTACAAGGTGGTGCACAAGCCTTGGAAGAAGTATGGTATTGCGGATGCACTAAGTAGGAAGGTGGCAGAAGTAGAAGTCATACCTAGCGGTATGGCAAGAATTACAGGATGCTGACAACAATTGTAAATTGTATAGGACACAGCCACAATTTAATATGTATGACGGCCTTCTGTGCAGAGAATCGAAGTTAGGACCCAGGGCAGTAGTGCCAGTGAAGCTGAGGGATGAGGTTTTAAAGGAAGCACATGATCACGTGTTATCTGGTCATGGAGGGTGTAGAGTGACGGATAGGAGATTGCTGAAGAGGTGTTGGTGGAGAGGTAGGAAAGTAGATGTGGATCAGTACGTCAAGTATTGTATACCATGTGTGCAGAGAGCAGATTTGAGTTGGAAACAGATACAGATAGTGGAAGCAACATGTCCATTCTCTATGTTGGGGATAGATGTCTTAGGACCTTTCAGGTGAACACCATTGGGGAACAGTTTCGTTCTGATAATAATAGACCATCTTTTGAGGTATGTGGAGATGGCGGCACCGCCAAATCAACAGGCAGCAATGGTCATGCAAGTGTTAGTAAACAACTGGATTTTTAAGTTTGGTGTACTGGAGACAATAATTACTGGGGACCATTTTCATGTCAGATTTAATGAAGGAACTGTGTAAACTGTTGAACGTAAAGTAGTTGAGGACAAGCATGTTGCATCCACAGGCCAACAGAAGGACAGAACGGGTACACAGAACAATAGGGAAGATGCTGAGTTTTTATGTGGATTCTCATCACAGTCTGGGGGATGAGTATTTGAAGCATTTTGTATGCACATACAATGCAAAAGTCCATACCAATACCGATTTCTCTCTGTATGAGGTAGTGTACGGCCAAAAAATTCCGTCACCATTTCATTTGGTGAATCTACAGAAAGGAAAGACTGGTGAATCTGTACGTCAATCCATGAGAACAATTGGGGATGTTTGGAAATGGGCACAAAATGTGAATACAAAGGCTTTGGAAGGGCAGGAAGACACAGTGAAGTGCAAAGGAAGTTTACCACAGTATAGAGTAGGGCAATGGGTAATGCTATCCAGCCCCTATACAGCAAAAGGGAAAAACGAAGAAGTTCATCGCGAGGTACCAAAGGCCTTACCAAGTAGTTGAAACCACATGCCCCGTTAATGTTAAGCTTCAGCTGCCAACTAGGGGATTGATAGTACACATTGGGCGGTTACAGCCATGTAAGGGTTGCCTGGATGTGATTCCAGGAGTGGCACAGGAAGGAAAGAGGAAGAAAGAGAGAGCGAAGAGAGGTGCTAAGCACAGAGAAAACCAGGAAGAAGTACCATATGCTTTGCAATCCAGAAAATAGTGAGGTATTTGTAATTTTTTTGTTTTCTTTTTTTGTATCATTGGGTTTGTGTAGATTATTTAGGCATTGTATTTTCATATGTTGTATGTGTTTTTGAGTACTGTGAGCCTGCTGGGGACAGCAGTCTTTTTGAAGAGGGAGGAAGGGTGACGGTGATCCCTGTCCTCAGATCACTGAAAAGGGGAGCATTGAGCAAGTTTGTGGAAGTGAAAACTAAGGAGGTATTGATGATTTCAGCAGCTAACAACTGGTAAGCCAAGATGACAAGGGAGTAATTACGAAGCTGCCACAGAGGGAAGGTAACAGTATGTCAAACCAGGATGGTAAGCACCAATCCAGACACATGCATGGTGCAGCTATTTTTAGCTAGGGGGAAAGGAATAGACTGTCCAAGGAATATCGTGAAGCCAAAATTGAGTTTGCAATGGGTCAGGATGCACTGGATCTTCTCCACCTATGAGAATTTGGTAGTAGTAGCAAGTTGTTTTGAGCGGGGAGTATTTGCAGAAGCGAAATGTATATAGCTTGAGGGGAGCAGAATTTTAGTCAATGGTACTGTGTGTAACATAATAAGACCAACCTTCAGCATCAATTTCAGGAGTCAAGCAACTGAATGTTACGCAGCCACAGATGTACTGGCCAGAAGCCACTTTAGAGTTTTTGCCAAGGCAGAATCTGACCTTGTTAGATCAAACTCAGGAGGCAGGTCTGTTGAGATCCGTAAACCAGTTCATTTTAGAGCAAGAGGGGCGCATATCAGCTGAATAGCTTGTGCAACATGTCACTCAGTATAGGGAAAGGCAACGGCATATAACGATCATTTGGAGAACCTCTGTGTCGAGTGTCTTTGCAGCCTTAACGTTATTATGTGTTGTTTTCATTCTGATCAGGCAGAGAGCCAGTTCCAAAAGGGAACCAAGGGTAGTCCAAGTCCCAGTGGATTGGATATCGAGGGTGTGAGACAAGTAGGTAAGGGGTTGATTGAGTAGTGGAAGTCCAGTAAGGAATTTTTACGTTTTGTTTCATGTCATGTGTTTTAAGGGACACTAGACCACATTTAAGTTTTCTAAAAGTATGGAAATATGTCATAGGTGCTGACCCAAACAAGTTAAGAGTTAGTTAAAGAAGGGGGTAATAATGTAGTGGCACTACTGTTTGGGACAGGAAAAGTCAGTTTTGGTACAATATTTCTGAGCGCGCAAGTTACAGCCAGGCGCGGGCCTGTTTACGGTGAGTTATGCTCACCAGCAGTTGTGAAGTAAAATAGAGGCCACAGGGGCATAGAACCGCCAGAAAAAAGTACAATCAGAGGTTTGCATGGCACAAGGCACAGGCAGAAGGGGCCCACTGGCCAACCTAAGTGTTACGAGTACATGACACAGAGCAGTACATTTATCAAAGCAGAGATGCACAGCCACATATAAATAGGTGCCAGTTCACTAACAAAGCATTCAAGTGTGACAGCTCTCCTGGATGGCGGGGCATGTCACACCACCAGCTACACGCAGCAGCAGATGGGATGCCAGCGTTCCAGTCCACAGCGGGTCACTGGTTCGACCCTCTGAGGCCGACGCAGAGTCTGTAGCCAACCAGCAGCTGGCCATTCCACGGCTCACTACCGCAGGCAGTTGTCTTGGCTCCCAACATGCACCAGAGACACCCAGGGCGAGGGCCACAGATTCAGCTGTCGGATGCCAGGTGTTTGGTGTCACTGCGACCCAAGCCACGCCGGCAAGGACGCAACGTGTGGGCCACCTTGCAGTTGTCAGCGGGCGCCGCTGAGGCAGTGCAGGTCGAAGGCTGCTGAGTCAGCTGCAAGTGCAGCCCTGACATCGCCATATCACCGCAGCCATATAAGACCGACACATTAGCAGAGCGCTTGATCGGTTACTGAGGTGGCATCCTCAGGATTGCGGGACCCGGTGACGCAGACTGAGGGGAACGCGACACTGTAGCTGGAAACAATAAATCACTTGGAAAGCTTGGATGAGTCTTAATACGGTGCCTTCTACCCCTTCCCGCTACAATATTATGTCACACCAGTTATGATAATTTTCTGCAGTGTCAAATATATTTACAGCTTCCACAAACACCTGTCAGGTTAAAGGCTTCATACATTCTGCGAGATGGTACAAACAGTATCACTGTATAAATTCATTATTTTTGAAACCTTTGTTATCGTCTCTTGTTTTGTGGGCATCGCTCTGTTTCATGCATTTTGTGTGCTTTTGTGTTGATTTTGTGTTCAAAATGTGCAGTGAAGAGAAGAAATGTCTGGAGCAAATAATTTACAAAGTTCTTGACGAGTCTGCAGATGATGAGAACTAAATATCTGATGATGACTCAGATTACACCTTTATTGTATTATTTTAACAGATTGTGTTGTTATGGAGGATTTTCCTGCAGGTAAATCAGAAATTAAACCTAGCATATGATTCCAGTGAGTGTAATGTTGGACTATATATCTCCCCAGGTTTCAATTTGTATCACACTGTACTCCACTATTAATGCAATTTTTCTTTGTTGTTGTGTTTTGTATGTTTATTTATATTTAAATTGGTTGTAAAATAAATTTAAACAGAAAGATCATTTGTTTGTTTACCAGGGTATATATTTGAATTCCAGAAATAATTTTCATTTTCTTGTCTGCTATAATTACTATTAAACTGAAGTTTCATCTGCAAGTTCATATTTAACAATAGCAATGCCAAAATATGTACAGGGCTATTACAAATGATTGAAGCGATTTCATAAATTCACTGTAGCTCCATTCATTGACATATGGTCACGACACACTACAGATACGTAGAAAAACTCATAAAGTTTTGTTTGGCTAAAGCCGCACTTCAGGTTCCTGCCACCAGAGCGCTCGAGAGCGCAGTGAGACAAAATGGCGACAGGAGCCGAGAAAGCGTATGTCGTGTTTGAAATGCACTCACATCAGTCAGTCATAACAGTGCAACGACACTTCAGGACTTAGTTCAACAAAGATCCACCAACTGCTAACTCCATTCGGCGATGGTATGTGCAGTTTAAAGCTTCTGGATGCCTCTGTAAGGGGAAATCAACAGGTCGGCCTGCAGTGACCGAAGAAACGGTTGAATGCGTGCGGGCAAGTTTCACGTGTAGCCCGTGGAAGTCGACGAATAAAGCAAGCAGGGAGCTAAACGTACCACAGCCGACAGTTTGGAAAATCTTACGGAAAAGGCTAAAGCAGAAGCCTTACCATTTACAATTGCTACAAGCCCTGACATCCGATGACAAAGTCAAACGCTTTGAATTTTCGGCGTGGTTGCAACAGCTCATGGAAGAGGATGCGTTCAGTGCGAAACTTGTTTTCAGTGATGAAGCAACAATTTTTCTTAATGGTGAAGTGAACAGACACAATGTGCGAATCTGGGCGGTAGAGAATCCTCACGCATTCGTGCAGCAAATTCGCAATTCACCAAAAGTTAACGTGTTTTGTGCAATCTCATGGTTTAAAGTTTACGGCCCCTTTTTCTTCTGCAAAAAAAACGTTACGGGACACGTGTATCTGGACATGTTGGAAAATTGGCTCATGCCACAACTGGAGACTGACAGCACCAACTTCATCTTTCAACAGGATGGTGCTCCACTGCACTTCCATCATGATGTTCGGCATTTCTTAAACAGGAGATTGGAAAACCGATGGATCGGTCGTGGTGGAGATCATGATCAGCAATTCATGTCATGACCTCCATGCTCTCCCGACTTAACCCCATGCGATTTCTTTCTGTGGGGTTATGTGAAAGATTCAGTGTTAAAACCTCCTCTACCAAGAAACGTGCCAGAACTGCGAGCTCACATCAACGATACTTTCGAACTCATTGATGGGGACATGCTGCACCGAGTGTGGGAGGAACTTGATTATCAGCTTGATGTCTGCTGAATCACTAAAGGGGCACATATCGAACATTTGTGAATGCCTAAAAAAACTTTTTGAGTTTTTGTATGTGTGTGCAAAGCATTGTGAAAATATCTCAAATAATAAAGTTATTGTAGAGCTGTGAAATCGCTTCAATCATTTGTAATAACCCTGTATATTTAAAGTAAAAATCCAACAAAACTAAAAAGTATTGAAATTCTAACTTCCAAAAAGCCACATATTTAGTCAGTCCTCAGGTAATGTGCATAAGAGCTGTGCCATAAGTGTTAAGTAATACTAAAAAGCCCTAGAAATATTTGAAATTTCTAAGTATTTAAGTCCCATCCTTGTGCTCCAGCTAGGTAATTATTCTGCATACCAGATTTACAAAAACAAATTCCTGCGCAATATCTTCCCCTCCTCCCATCCCCACACCCTCTTCATCTTCACCTTCCATTCCGTCTTCCTCTTCAGATGTTCTTTCTTCTTCCTTCTGTTACTCTTGTTTGAAATGTTCTTTCACTTCTCCCTCAGTGTATCACAACTTAAGCCAACTTATGTCTTTGCATTTGCTGTTCTGCTTTACGTAACTACTGCTGTCTAGAAAACCCTTTTGATACATCCTCTTCATGCTACTTTCACAAAACTCTTCTATTTTAGCTACATCTCACACTCAAGACACCCAAATTACAATATACTTCATCCGAAGAGTACCTCTACTTTCATCTAAAACTTCATTTTTAGCTACCTGGTTATTTCTATTTTGTTATGACCCTAACTTTTCCTCCCCTTCTCCAACTAAAATAACGCTTCATTTCACCTCTACTCCCCTTTCAATCAATGTCTTACTATCCCTACACCCTTTCAGTCAATGTCCTACTCTCTCTACTTGCCTTTCAATAAGTATCCTACTCCCCATATAGTCCTGCCCAAGCCCCAACAGAAACTAATCCTTGTCTCCCAGGCTTGTTCTCTTAAAGTGAGGTTGCCCCTCACTTCTGTCTGTAGATCCAGTAGTCCAGTACACAAAGAGCAAAAAAATCAGGTTGTCCAACTTTTTGCACAATGCTAGAAGAAAGCATCATGAACAACATACTAAAAATCTTTACTGGTGGGGTCTGCGCATGGGGCTGGGGATTGGTTTAAAAGTCATTTTCTGTGTGTTTCTCAAATAACACTAAATCTGCATTTTCTACCAAAAATGCCTACGAGTATAAAATTAAGCTACATTAAATTGTCTACAAAAAAGCTCCTACTCATTTTTTCTCTACGACTACACGTTTATGCATTCAAAGGATGAAAAAAAATTGCAGCTCTAAAGATATTAAAGTAATGTTTATCTTCAAATGAAGTGTGTGAAAATCAAACATTAAATGTGCCTACCATATCTAAGTGCAACAGAACCATATTAAAGGAAAAATTGTGTTCTCATGGTGTAACTGAGTGGAGGGGCAGATATGTAGGATAGAAGCACAAACATAGGTAGGTAACGGGATTGTATTTATGCACTTGCCTCCTTTATAGGTCTGCAAACTGAAGGTCAAGCAAGTGATCTCCCACTCCACCTACCTCACTACATCACAAGCAACTAAGAGGCTGTTCACAAAGTTATATGACACATTAACAATGCACCTTAGGAATCACCAGTCATGCAGTGCACAGACATGTCCTAGGAGTGTTTATTTTGCATGAAATGCATTAACGCTACATGGAACGCATATATGAGTACTAACAACACTTTCACAAGAAATGCAAATGGGCAGAGTCTATGTAGATTCACTGCTAGAGTGAAACTGATTCTTAGTCATCCTGTATGGCAGTTGTAGTGTTCTTCTGGGAAAGGCAACTTCCCTAACCATCAGTGTTGCTTGCTTTTCAAAAGTTAAAACACCTGGAGATGCAACTGTCCAACACACTGAAGATCTTGTCCTGGGTGTAACATGTCAAAATGTATTTGATAATGCCAATTTCATTGTTCCACTATCACTACCACAGCATGAGAGATATCAAAAACATCACCCCAGCCTCAGCTCTCCCAAATCGTAGAGACCCAGAAGCTGAAATGCTCCTTCTGCAATGCAAGTAGTTCACCTCGGTGTTATAGAACTTCAGATATCTAAACATAAGCTGAGCAGTGCACAGAAGCAGATTACTGTTCTGGACTCGAACGTGATCAGCCCCATTCCGTTAGACATATTCACACCCCTCGTGGAAGATATAATGTGCATGTGTGGTAGCTGGATCCATTCAGTGCAACACACACTGCAAATGCCAGAAATTTCTGAATGAAAAGATTTATGCAGTCTACCAGTAACACACTTAATGGTGAGAGCAGTGTAGTAACTTTTTGGTCAAACATTAATACACCACCAAGGGATTAAACCACAATTACACAGCTTTACAGTACGCTATCAGTGATAAGACACCAGCAATGTGCCACATTTACCAATCCAATTCCTTTCCCACCAACACTATATAGGTTGCCGACAATGTCATAACTAAAAATTAAATACATAAGAACATGAAACATCCTACCAGATGAAAATCGTGTGCTGGACTGAGACTCAAACTCGGGACCTCTGCCTTTCTTGGGAAAGTATTCTAGCAACTGAGCTGCCCAGGCATGACTCTTCCCTGTCCTCCTCACAGATTTACTTCAAACAATATCTCATCTCCTACCTTCCAATCTTGACTGCAGAACTTCTGTGAAACTTGCAGAACTAGCACTCCTGGAAGAACGGTGTTGTGGAGACGAGGCTTAGCCACAGCCCTGAAGAAGTTTCCAGAATGAAATTTTCACTCTGCAGTGGAATCTGCAGTAGTATGAAACTTCCTGGTAGATTAAAACTGTGTGCCAGACAGAGATTAAACTCTGGACCTTCCCTCTCACAGGCAAGTGCTCTTACAACTGAGCTAACCGAGCAAGACTCATGACCCATCCTCACAGCTTTACCTTCACCAGTATCTTGTCTCCTACCTTCCAAGCTTCACAGAAGTTCTCCTGTGAAACTTAAAGAAATAGCATTCCAGGAAGAAAGGATATTGTTGAGATGTGACTTAGCCACAGCCTTGGGGGACATTTCCAGAATAAAATTGTCATTCAGCACACACTCCACTGCAGAGCGAAAATTTCATTCTGAAAACATCCCCCATGTCATTGCTACATCATGTCTCCATAATACACTTTTCTCCAGGAGTGCTAGTTCTGCAAGTTTCACAGAAGTTCTCCTGTGATGCCTGAAAGGTAGGAGATGAGGTACTGGCAGAAGTATAGCTGTGAGGACAGGCTTTAAGGCATGCTTTTGTAGCTCAGTCAGCAAGGCAGCTGCCTGCAAGATGCAAAGGTCATGAGTTTGAGTCTCAGTCCAGTACACAGTTTTAATCCATCAGGAAGTTTCACATCAATGCACACTCCATTGCAGAGCGAAAATTTTGTACATAGGAATGTATTTTATATAATATCTCACTTAACAACTGCAAATATTCACTAAATATATTGATAATAACTCCACTATACAAACACAAACTCAGTGAAGTTATTCTGTCTGCTCACATAAGAGAAATGGATAGGAAATGCAAGGAAAGGATAGACAGTCTGTAAACTGAAATGTAAACAGCACTGATGGTGGGGGAAGTTGCCTTTCCCTGAAAAGCACTACAGCTGTCATACAGGATGATAAGAATCAGTTTCACCTCTATCAGTGTAGAAATGTGTGCAGAGATTTACATGGATTCTGTTCACCTACATTTCTTGCATTAGTGTAATTAGTAACCCATATGTGCATTCCATGTAGTATTGATGCATTTTGTGCAAAATCAACACTCCCAGGACATCTCTGTGCACTGTATCAGTAGGGTTTCCTAAGGTGAAGGGGTCACATAACTTTGTGGAACAGTCTGTAGTTGCTTTTTGTGATGTAGTATGGTAGATGGAGTGGGATATCACCCATTAGACCCTCAGTTTTGAGACCTTCATCTGCACCCTCCACCCAATTACTCTCCCGGAACTGTAGGCGTCCCGGTGGTCCCCGTCACCTATGGTGGACTGGAGGCCGAGTGGTGATGTCTCCAGTTGTCAGGATGCTAGGAAATGACTGTGGACGCGTCACAAATGCCAAAGAAACATTATTAATTCATAACACCTTTATTCCTGCCGAGTACAATGTGGTTTGGTGATATCAACGACCTTCCCGAGTCCTCGCTGCGGCACAATCTTGCTAGCGCAGCACCGCGTGCTGTGATGTAGCGAAGGAATGTCCTTACTTCGTACTTCGGCTCATGTGGCTGGTGGCATCCGGTTGGCCTGTCGGCTCGGTGGCAGACAACAAGAGGCTCTGGGTTGGAGTCACGGTGCTGTCGGCACGAGAGGCATTCTCGTAGTACAGAGTGTACTCTATCCCACCCCGTCTTCTTTCCTGCTCCTCCTGGTGGCTCATCCGCCGTGGACAGGCGGAACGGGCTGCAGTCCCCCAGCATCGTAGGCTCACCCGGTTGTGACGGCAGATGCACAGGGCCTAGGCCCCGCACGATTTCGACGACGGCTCACTGTTGTGGTCAGCATTGGTGGCGAGCGAGTCTGTGGCGATGTCTGCTAATCCAGGGTTGATGACTGACAGCGGCAGCAGAAAGGACCAGAGCTGGTACTGTCCCCTCATGTCTGCTTCTGGATGGGCCACCCTTACTGCAACATACTTAATGAAGATTAACATGTCGATCACCGAGCTGAGCGCTACACGGCGACCCAGTACACATCTAACTGCAAGTCTAACTGCGAGTGCCTTGTTGCTATCAAAGCTGGCGTATTTAAAGGAAGCACGAGCAACGTCCTGACGTCATCCTCGTTTGTAATGAACGCATTCATTCCACTTACACTGCTGATTCATCTGTCGCACTCGCCCCTTAGGTGTTCTTGTGACAGAGTTACGTGTTGTTACAGCAGACTTATGCGAAGTTGTGAAATGCAGTACAGCTGACGCTTTACCTCTGTCTTGCACTCTACGAAAGTCTCCATCTAACACAAACCCACATGCTAAGCAATTCTCTCTCGCCTGTTGTGTGTAACCAGGCCATTGCCCCTGCATGATGACACATTCCGACACATGTGCAATCCTCTTACTTCTTGGCCAACCTACTGCCTCTGACTCTTGGCATAGGCAACAAAACTTTGACAATATTCCACGTTTCCAACTCTTTACTATTCCACAACACTACACATCCCCCTCCTTTAAGAAAATTCGTCCCGACTTTACAATTCTGGACTTACTGGTTGTGCACGCCATACTTCCTTATACTCTACAGGTATCTTACAACTACTCCTTCAACACTGTCAAACTTTTCTTATCCGCTAATAATCTATTTACACTTAATACTGAGTCCAATCTTATCATTGCTTATCTATTTATATTACGTTTCACTATTTCCGATCCATCTCATAGGTATTTGATGTACGGTTGTTATTTCAGAATGAGACATCTTTTTCCTTATACAAAAGTAAGTTGCACAATTAAACACTAGAACTGAGATTATGCTAGTCGTTGACACACCAAATATAATTGTCTTTTCTTACATTTCTCCCGATATTGCTGCATGTGCTGCAGTAGTTTATTAACTGAGATCTGCTCTTTTTCTGAGATAATCAGGCTATCACAAGATTGTAGCAATGTGGGATCCATGGACTTGTTAACAAAAATTAGGTTCTGGCAAGGCAATATGTGTGATGGTTCCTCTGGATAATACAAGATAGGCTGTGTCACATTAATCATTGTTGTACCCGTGAAAGTAGCTGTTAGGTGAAAATGCTTCCCCACTATTTCACATCCAGAGCCATTAATCAATAACCCACTGCCTTTCAATTCAAGCTTTGATATATCTGTCAATCTACCATTTCTGTAACAAGTGGCCACTATGGTCTCTAGTTCGAACACAGAGTAAATCCAATGTTCGTATGAGAGCTTCAATTCCTGATACTCGTTCCGTATGTCTTGAAGCAACCCCTCCTTCTCCGTGGCCACCTGTAGCGCTGTAAACCTATCCTGTAGTGTCCATACATCATTCTTCACTTCCCATATATTGTACGTGAACACAATTGTCCACCTGCGGCTTGACAATACCACATCTATTTGTCTTGCAAACAAAATTCCCTTGTTTAGTGGTTACACCTGCACCACCTCTCCTCTGCAACAGTGTAGCAGTACCAGACTGACGAAAAGTTTCCTGGGCCACATCCTGGCACAGCACCTGAAGGAAAAGGAAGCCATGTCAATTGCTCCCTTCCTTACCATGTCTAAAACACACAAATGACAAGTAAAAACTACACATACCCTAGTACCTAATAACAATAAATACTACATGTTCCTCCACAAGGACACTTAATCTACTTATCCCTAGACCTAAGTGCATAAGGAACATTCCTCTGCTGTTTTTTTAGCTTCAGTACCCTCACACCCTTTGTTACTGTTGGAGGAATCTGCGGTAACGCATCCACTGCACCCTTAAATGGCTTAATCCTACTCACATGAACTACTGACGACTTGGTTGGTAATTGCAACTTTATGTTCACTGGATACACTATTTCATTTACCTGATACAGTCCAGAATATTTCGTCAAAAACTTCATTTTACCCTTCAGAACATAAGGATTAGCCAACAATACCCATTGACCAATTCTGCATTGCGGCAGTTTACCTGTTCTTTGCCCAATACTCTCTTGTTTCTCCAAAGCTTTAGTATTAGCACGCCGTACCCTTTGCCAAATCTCTCTCAATTTCTTGGCGAAATTCTTCACTGACTCATCCTGTGAACCTACCAGAGGTTTGAGCACATCAAATGGTGATGGCATTTTCCAACCATAAATTACCTCATACAGAGAGAGCCCCGTTTATGTATGAACTTTCACATTATATGCACTTGTCAACAGATTTAAATACACATCCCAATCCATGTGTTCTGAATTTATGTAATGACTAATCATCTTAACTAACATCCTATGAACCCATTTTGTTCATCCATTCGACTGAGGATGAAATGGGCTTGTCCACAATTTCTTAACTTTTAATAAACGGCATAACTGCTTCATCAGCTCCAACATAAAGTTACTACCCTGATCTGTAATTATAGTATCAGGCACACCATACTTCAGCAACCATTTATTTACTAAGGCTTGCGCAACAGTGCTTGCCTTCCAATCTGGAATAGCTACCATTACCAGGTATCAGGAAAAATGATCTAATATTGTTAATACGTATCGATTACCCACTTGGGTCTTGTTAAATGCTCTGATTACGTCTAACCCAATGAATGCGAATGGACGATCCGCTTCAGGTAGTCTCTGTAACTGAATTTTCTGATGACTTAAATCTGCACTCTCGGCGCACGGTATACAATTTTGTACATACTGCTCTACATAATTGCGATGTGTCTTCCACCAAAACCTTTCAGCTACCTGTCTATCAGTCGTTCTTTTACCACCATGACCCAACAATACATGGTCGTGCGCTTGTTTCAATACTTCTTCCCTCGGCAACTCCGGTACTATGACGCGTAGTCCGCATTTCGTCTTCCTGCAAAGCAACCCATGCTGCATTTCAAACTGCGGTTGTGTTCGGAACAATTTACACTCTCTGTCAGTGGCTTGTACCTTTATCCACTCCTTCTCACTTATGCCCACAACTTGTACAGCTGCTATTTTTCTACTAAGCGCATCTGCATTCGTATGTTTTACCCCTGGTCTGTGAATTATCTAGTAGTCAAATTCACTTAGTTTCAGTGCCCATCTTGTTAAACGACTCGAAGGATCTTTCAACCCCAACAACCACTTCAATGCTGCGTGATCTGTAATCACCTTGAACTTACGCCCATATAAATAACAGCGAAAATACGAGATACCATAAATCACTGTTAACATTTCTTTCTCTGTAGTTGAATAATTCTTCTCTGCCTGATTCAGTTGCCTGGAAGCATAAGCCACTGGATGTTCCTGTCCATTAACCCTCTGAGAAAGAATACAACCTACAGCAATATTACTAGCATCACAAGATAGTATGAACTCTTGCTCGAAATCAGGAAGTATCAACACTGGGTCTGATGTTAGTATCTGCTTGAGCTTCTCAAATGCCTCCTGACACTGTGCTGTCCATTCAAACTTAACACCTTTCTTTAACAATCTCATTAATGGATGTGCAATTTTTGCGAACCCCTTTACATATTGTCTGTAGTAATTACATAAACCAACATATTGCTGAACTTCTTTAGTGGTCTGTGGTACTGGAAAACCATGCACAGCCAACATTAGATGATGATCCATTCTTACCTCATCCTGGGAGATAATATGCCCAACATAAGTCACTTGCGTCTGAGCAAACTGACATTTCTCGACATTAACCGTAAGATTTGCCGCTCTTAGCCTACTAAATACTTTGTTCAGTCGTTCCACATGCTCTGCTATATTACGCGAAAAAGTAACAATATCATTGAGGTATACCATAGCAGTCTTTGGTTTCAGTCCCCGAAGCACACCATCTAACAGACGCTGGAAAGTAGCAGGAGCATTTTTCAACCCAAATGGCATTCTGCAATACTGAAAGTGACCAAGGCTTGTTGTAAAGGCCGTCTTCGGTCTATCCTTGGGACTTACTTCTATCTGATGGTACCCACTCTTTAGGTCTAGTGTCGAAAAATATTTACACTGACCTAGGTTATCCAATGTTTCTGTGATGTTCGGTATTGGATACACATCTGTTACAGTTCATGCATTCAAAAAACGATAGTCACAACAAAACCTATACTTTTTAGTACCGTCCTGTGACTTCTTAGGAACTACCACTATGTTGGCAGACCATGGGCTTTCACTGTTCTCTGTAATACCATCCCTTAGCTGTTGATTAATAAATTCTTCCACTAGTGGTTGTAGGTGTTTCACTACCCTGTATGGTCTTCTATAGACCGGCGGACTATCACCAGTCGGTATACGGTGCTGTGTAATACAACTTGCTGGTAATGGCCCTTCTGAATTAAACAAATCTAAATACTCTAATAACAAAGCTTCCATAGCTTTCCGATCACCATTCCCCAAATGACAAATCTTATCACGTAGTACAGATGCCTTGACGGTTTGCTTGATGTTATAATCACCTTGGGATTCACCTATATCCTCATCGTCGAGTATTTCCAAACTTGCTACCACTAAACCCTTTGGGAGATCCACCTCATCTGCCCCAAAATTATGTACACTGACCGGAATCATCAGTTCCCCATTTATATCCGTTACGAGCGCAACGCTCCTCCTAATAAATCAATGCATTTCATCCAATGCTTCATTGCTCTGCAGTGGCTCCACCACACATAGTCTCTGCTGTGGTACATCGGTACCTACTGACAACCAAACTAACTTCCCTGTACTCGAAGGCACTTTGACATGCGTAATCATCTTTAATGCCCTTGGACATGGTTCAATTGGTGACATCTTAGCAACGGATGCACCTCGTGACGTAGAAACATTTACAGCTGTTGTACCCATTGAAAACAAGTTTCCACTAAGTTCAACTGTACGCTGTGAAAGATTAATTTTGGCATGGTGTTTATCAAGGAAGTCCAGTCCGAGAATCACAAAATACCCTTGTCCCACAGTTGGCAGCACTTCCATTTGCTCTCCGAACTCTACAGTTCCAATCTTAAAAATGAGCTGTGTTGTACCCAATGATTGTAACTCATTATCCCCTACTCCACATAATCTATACCTAGGAGTATCAAGTCTTCTCCTACCCACGAGGTCTAGACTAGCAACAGATACATGTGCCCCTGTGTCAATCAAAAACTTACATCTGTTATTCCTTACAACACCCATCAAGCAACAATCCACCTCTGTACTAGTTTTCACCATACTTCTGCTTACCAGGAATGTCTTCCGACGGACGAAACACTCCCGTTCCCATTTAACACTTTTTCCTGTTTATTCCCGTTACCATTCTGCTTACTATGACAGTCATTCGCCTTGTGACCATAGCGTTTACAAGCATAGCATGCAGCTGTCTGCATTGAGCTTTCACGTGACCTTTCCTCCCTCAATGGTAACAATTCCTCTTTGATGCAAAGATGCGTTTATCATTGCAAACCCTTGTTGCAATGTCTATCTCCTGCAGATGCGTTGCAATATGCAGTGCTGCAGCTAAATCCCCAGGATTCTCCATCCTAACCCTACGAGAAAATTCTGCAGGAATTCCCCTGAGGAATACATCGAGGGCTCTGTTTTCTGCCTCTCGTAGTAATACATGATCCGCATCAGAATTACCCGATAATTCATAGGTCTGCGATTTAATTTTCCGTATCCCATCTGAAAAAGAATTCACTGTCTCATTGACCTTCTGTGTCACATTAGCTAACTTCTTCCTAAAAAATCTTGCACTATTCTGCTTACAATATCTTTGTCATAATCCATCTGCCAATTCTTCAAACATGCTCACCTCACTAAGTGTCTCATGGTACAACACGAACGTCTTGGCTTCCCCTGCAAGTCGCAAATTTGCCATACATAACGTAGTTACATCCGACCAATTGCTCATTGCAGCTGTTGCCAAAACATCGTTAATGAACACTGTGACATTCTCTGTTGTTTTACCCAAGAAAGGTGTGATCAGGTTAGCTACTGAAGGATATATTGCAAGGTTGGACATTGCTACTGACTTGCACTCACTTGAACCCATTTGTGACTCTTGCACCGAACACAAGGTCTCCATTTGCGTCATTAATTCTGCATGATGTAACTTATGCTATGCATTCTCTTCTAACAATTTTGACACTTGCTCCGTCAGAGCAGCTATACTCACTTCAGTACTAACAGATCTTGTTTCCGGCATGATTTGTGCTAATTACCAACAACTTACTCTATACTGAATTTACTCCTCAGAACAATGACTACACGAGCTACTCAACTCCGCCGGCCGCGGTGGTCTAGTGGTTCTAGGCGCTCAGTCCGGAACCACAGGACTGCTACGGTCACAGGTTCGAATCCTGCCTCGGGCATGGATGTGTGTGATGTCCTTAGGTTATTTAGGTTTAAGTAGTTCTGAGTTCTAGGGGACTGATGACCACAGATGTTAAGTCCCTTAGTGCTCAGAGCCATTTGAACCATTTTTTTACTCAACTCCTTTGTCACAGTTGAGCACTACACACAGGAAGACAAACAAGACTCACAATGCACAACTAAATAAAATTAATCCTTCCGCCTTGTTATTGCCCAGTGACACACTCTACAAGTGTGTGCTGCGTGACCAAACTGTTTACAAATTGAACATTCTACTGGTACAAACTTCGTGCATGGCTCCCCATGCCCCATTAAATTACACACAGTACATCTGACTGGTACCAATTACATTTCCCAACTGTTTCCCTTAAACTCAGATAAATCTGCTGTTACCGCAGGTCTCACAAAGTGCACTCCCAACAAAGAACGTGCATCCATAGTTATTAACAAAAATCGCCTTGTGTACTAACACTACACCAAATCTGTAGGCAGTGGGTGCGAGGACTTCAGACACCAAATCTGTAGGCGCCCCGGTGGTCCCGGTCACCTAAGGTGGACTGGAGGCCAAGTGGTGACCTCTCCAGTCGTCAGGGTGCTAGGAAATGACTGTGGACGCATCAGAAATGCCAAAGAAACATTATTAATTCATAACACCTTTATTCCTGCCAAGTACAATGCGGCTTGGTGATATCGACGACCTTCCCGAGCCCTTGCTGACTCGTAGCGATGACACCAGCTCTGGGCCGCACAATCATGTTAGCGCAGTGCCGCGTGCTGTGACGTAGCAAAGGAATGTCCTTACTTCGTACTTCGGCTCACGTGGCTGGTGGCATCCGGTTGGCCTGTTGGCTCGGCAGCGGACAACAAGAGGCTCTGGGTTGGAGTCACGGTGCTGTCGGCACGAGAGGCATTCTCGTAGTACAGAGTGTACTCTATCCCACCCCGTCTTCTTTCCTGCTCCTCCTGGTGGCTCATCCGCCGTGGACAGGCGGAACGGGCTGCAGTCCCCCAGCATCGTAGGCTCACCCGGTTGTGACGGCAGATGCACAGGGCCTAGGCCCCGCTCGATTTCGACAACAGATCACTGATGTGGTCAGCATTGGCGGCGAGCGAGTCTGCCACGATGTCTGCTAATCCAGGGTTGATGACTGACAGCGGCAGCAGAGAGGACCAGAGCTGGTACTGTCCCCTCACATCTGCTGCTGGATGGGCCGCCATTACTACATCTCCTTAGTAAAGATTAACATGTCGATCACCGAGCTGAGCGCTACACGGCGACCCAGTACACATCTAACTGTAAGTTGAACTGCGAGTGCCTTGCTGCTATCAAAGCTGGCGTATTTAAAGGAAGCACGAGCGACATCCTGACGTCATGCTCGTTTGTAATGAACGCATTTGTTCCACTTATACTGCTGATTCATCTGTCGTACTTGCCCCTTAGGTGTTCTTGCAACAGAGTTATGTGTTGTTACGGCAGACTTAAGCGAAGTTGTGAAATGCTGTACAGCTGACGCTATACCTCTGTCTTGCACTCTACGAAAGTCTCCGTCTAACAGAAACCCGCGTGCTAAGCAATTCTCTCTCGCCTGTTGTGTGTAACCAGGCCATTGCCCCTGCATGATGACACATTCCGACACATGTGCAATCCTCTTACTTCTTGGCCAACCTACTGCCTCTGACTCTTGGCATAGGCAACGAAACTTTGACAATATTCCATGTTTCCAACTCTTTACTATCCCGCAACACTACAGAACACAATTTATCACTTAATATGACTCTACTGCACTTAGCAGTGGTACACACATTAAATATTTGTTTTTAAACCATTTCATTTAAAGATAAATGTTAATTTTACAGTTTTAGAACAATGTTTATAGTGATCTGCAACTTTTCCACTCCTATAATGCAGAAATTGTTAGTCCTAGAGAAACAATTAATAGGACGTTTTCTGTAGGAAATTTAATATAGTTTAATTTTGAACTTGGAATCATGTTTGCTAGAAGCCAAAGTTTCTGATTTATTGAAGAAATACATAAAAAATGATCTTTAATTTAAACTGACCCCCACCCCGGCACATTACACCAGTAAGGACTTTTAGTATGCTGTTCATGACAAATATACTATTCATGACAAGTATACTATTTTCCCCTAATCGACCTTTTCTGGTTCTCACTGGGCTCACTGGGCTACAGCATTCCAGTCCTTATTTTGTGTATGCCCCTGTCAGGATTGTTACCTCACCTATTTGGCAACCTCTATGTATCATTTCTATTTTCACTCCCATTTGATTTCCTCCATATTGCTTCCTGTCATCTGGTCTATTAAATCTGTCAGAGTTCCTTTGGTCTTCGTTGTGATAAACTCTCATCAAGATATTTATTTACCCTTGGTAAAAGACTTTCAAGACCCGCCAGGGTAGCCGAGAGTGCTAACGCCCGGCAGATTAATGACAAGGGCCGGTGTGCCAGCCAGCCTGGATGTGGTTTTCAGGCGGTTTTCCACATCTCGCTAGGTGAATATCAGGCTGGTCCTCACGTTCCGCCTCAATCAAACGCGTCGCAGACATTTGAAACACGTCCACACTATTTCATGATTTACACTAGACGCAGACAATTGGGGTACACTGATTCCATCCTGGGGGGTATGGGGTAGTTGCAAAAAGGGCATCCAGCCAAACCTAAAACTAAGATTGCCAAATCCATTGTAACCACGCTGACTCTGTGATCGCTGCGGGACTATGGCGTAAGTGAAAGAAAGAAAGAAAGAAAATACTTTCAGTCTACCCCCTCTGGACTATGGTCTAAGTGAAAGAAAGAATAGACTTTCAAGCTACCCCCTCTGAATGTTGTATCACCCCCTTCCCCAGAAATTTCTCAATATGTATTGCTGTTTATCCGAAAGACAAAAAGTCAGTCAGGAAGTTGGACTCAAATTCTGAAACTGGTCCACAGAACTCTGCCATTTCAGCCTCATATCACCATCCAGATGAGTTTTTATAAATGGCACTTTTTCTCTATCTGTAGCCAGATGGATAAAATACTAAGAAAATCTTTCAAAATTTCTAGAGGATGCTCATTTTTTACATAATAAAACCAACAAAACCTTTTCAAACACACAAGCAAGATTTTTTCATTCACACTTGTATTACTGCTAGTAGTTTTATTATTAAATACTTCTTTAAAATATTGTTCAATATTCATGAATTTCTTAACCTCCTAGGACCATTTGCTTAATTCTACACTATATGATCAAAAGTATCTGGACACCCCAAAAAACATAAATTTTTCGTATTAGGTGCATTTTGCTGCCACCTGTTGCCAGGTACTCCATATCAGCAACCTCAGTAGTCATTAGACATCATGAGAGAGCAGAATGTGGTGCTCCATAGAACTCATGGACTTCGAACGTGGTCAGTTGACTGGGTGTCACATGTGTCATAGATCCCTAGGACAACTGTTTCTGATGTGATAGTGAAGAGGCAGCGTGAAGGGATTCGTACAGTACAAAAGCATACCTAAGGCGCTACAGTCATGTACTGTGCGGCTGATCCCGGCGGAGGTTCGGGTTCTCCCTCGGGCATGGGTGTGTGTGTTTGTCACTAGGATAATTTAGGTTAAGTAGTGTGTAAGCTTAGGGACTGATGACCTTAGCAGTTAAGTCCCATAAGATTTCAGACACATTTGAACATTTGAACAAAAAGCATACAGGCCGACCTCATCTGTTGACTGACAGAGACCGTCGACAGTTGAAGATGGTCATAATGTGTAACAGGCGGACATCTATCCAGACCATCAAACAGTAATTCCAAACTGCATCAGCATCCACTGCAAGTACTATGAGAAATAGGCAGCAGGTGAGAAAACTTGGATTTCATCATAGAACGGCTACTTATAGGCCACACATCACACCGGTAAATGCCAAACGATGCCTCGCTTTGTGTAAGGAGCATAAACACTGGATGATTAACCAGTGGAAAAACATTTTGTGCAGTGATGAATCACGGTACAAAATGTGGCAATCTGATGGCAGGGTGTAGGTATGGCGAGTGGCTGGTGATCGTCATCTGCCAGCGTGCGTAGTGCCAGCAGTAAAATTCATGTTATGGTGTGATTGTGTTTTGCATGGCACTATCACAGCACTGGCCTACGTTGATGTTTTAAGCACCTTCTTGCTTCCCACTGTTGAAGAGCAATTTGAGGATGGCAGTTGTATTTTTCAACACGATTGAGCACCTGTTCATAATGCATGGCCTGTGGCGGAGTGGTTACATGACTCCTGACTTGAATCCTATAGAACACCTTTGGGATGTTTTGGAACACCAGCTTCATGCTAGGCTTTACCAACGGACATTGATACCTCATCTCAGTGCAGCACTCCGTGAAGAATGGGCTGCCATTCCCCAAGAAACCTTCCAGCACCTGACTGCACGTATGCCTGCAAGAGTGTAAGCTGTCATCAAGGCCAAGGGTGGGCCAACAGCATACTGAATTCCAGCATTACCAATGGAGAGCGCCACAAACTTGTATGTCATTTTCAGCCAGGTCTCCAGATACTTTTGATCACATAGCGTACCTTAAATGCTTCATGGCTCTGATCACAATGGCTTTATGTAATTAATTTGTTGTTTTACAACAATTCTAGCCTCTTTAGACTGCTCCACTACCTTTTCAGTTTTATTATGACAATAATTAGCTTGATTAGTTAGGCTTCCAATTCACCATTTCTATTGATACAGTCAGCTTTGATAGCCTCATATCCTTCTTGTGCTTGTCTCTGATGGAATTTAGCTCCAACTTAACAGATCTCATCTCAGTTTTAACTGAATCCACAGCATTTTTCATGTCTGATTTAACTGCAATTACTTCATATTCAACTGTGCTTGGTTCAGCCTATCTGCTGTCCAATATTATCAAGCACCTATAACAGCATATCCCATATGAAAATCACTTATACTCTTTGCCACTATAATTATGATCTCACTGCACTACACCCTGCTTGTTCATCAATAAATAGCTGCAACACACCCTTCACACTAACACCTCCATTAAGCACAAAACTGTCACTAACTACCCACCACTACTGATCCTGGTTTAATTTCATACAGTCCTTGTTTCATTCAATCCACAGAAACAACACCATTTTTCACATCCTAATTAACAAAGTCCACATTCCAGGAGCAGCCACACATTGTTAAGTTTCATCACCTCTCACCCTGTTCATTTACTACCAACACATTGCCTCATCCTGCATGTCGAAGTAACTTAGCCAGAATGGAGGAAGCGGACAAAAATTGCCCTCACACAGGTGCAAGTCTGAACAGACCGGATACTGAGTAGAACACCAGATGGCCTGAGTGTTGTGACTACCACTGCAATGCTCCATCCCCATGTGAGCACACTAGGCACACAGGGACTGCTACAAAAAATCCAAAGACGACAAACCTGAAGTGGCTGCAGTTACTTTGCTCCAACTCTGCACACACAGTCACAGCTCACATGAACCGCTGGCTGAAACTGTTGAAGTCACACTTGTGATGTCATTCAATGACATCACAATTCTCATGTCATGTCACTTACCAAGTAAATAGCCCCTTTTTTCCTGTTTAAGAGGTTTACCAAACCACCAAGCATTATAGCCCCCCCCCCCTTTTGCTATTATAGTCCCAGTCACCAATCACTGAATAAACAAATAAAAGCACAAATTGAGATCACAAATAATAATTCCTGAATATACCAACACACATCCACATAAAAATCTCTCTATTTCAAAAATACTTACAAATTCATCAGGGTGCGCATAAGGAAATGAAACTTACCGATATAAAATATTCTACAAAATGCACAAATAACATTACAGATAAAGATCCATACTGCAGAAAACTCTTTGCAATGTTTCACCTGCCATGTATTATTGACAGTAACCTCAGGATTTGGCAACAGGACTTAAATGTTCAAAAATTTAAAATTTTGCACTTCAGGAAACCGAACCAAAAAGACATTACACCATCTAACTACAATATCAGTTGGTCGTTATAGGGATCTAACAACTCTTACAACAGCTGGGTATAACAATTTGCAAAGGTACAAAATAGAACCATTATACAGGTACAGTCATGGGTAAGCAAGTGACAGACTTCAGTTCATTTACAGAATGGAAATGAAGCACCATGCTTCTAGACAGAGCATAGGGGAACAATGCAGGAGACCCACACTGCTGTACTAAGCAAGGTCCTAATGGAGGTGGTTTGCTGTTGCCTTCCTCTGACCATAATGGGGATGAATGATGATGATGGTGAAGACGACACAGCACCCAGTCATCTCGGGGCAGGTGAAAATCCCTGATCCCACTGGGAATTGAACCCGGGACCTTGTGCTCGGGAAGTGAGAATTCTACCGCATGAGCTGCAGACCTCAATCCATTTACAAGATACGGGAAAAATGCTGTCAGCATACAAATCAGATTTCTTCCAAAATATTCTTGTGACCAATAACAGAATTTTGTTCTAACGTGTAGGACCTGCACCAAATATGACTAACAGACGATAATGAATGTGTACAGAAAAGAGCAGCATGAATAGTTACAGGTTTGTATGAGTGATGGAAGAGCATCACACAGATGCTGAAAAAAATTGAAAGGCAGCCACTTGTAAACAGAAGCTAACTATGCCATGAAAACCTACTGAAGTTTCAGCAAGTAGCTTTATGTGCAGAACCAACCTCCCTGTGTGTTGCTCCTGCAGTGACTGCAAAGTCAGAAATAGACTTAATTACAGTGTGCACCGATGTATTTAAGCTACCTGTCTTACTGCAAATGGAGCAGCAAAAAAGTCCTAATAAATACACACTGTCTTGCACTTGAGAGTGGTTTTTCCTGTGTGCAGATGTTGATGTTATTGCGTGCCCACTGATCACTATCTGTATGAAAAATCCACATCTGGACTCACTGTTTGGTGTGGGGGAGGGGGGTCTTAGTTCTTAGTTCCTATTTGAGCCAGTAGGAATATGGGGTAAAAAGTTTTTTGTTTAGCCTGAACCAGCAGCCACTCATACAGCTATTTGAACATCTGTCTTACTTTATATAGGTTTGAAAGGTGAACCGGAGATGGTACTCAGGGCAAATTGTGCAAATCGATTAATTCCTTTTGCAAAAGATTTTAATTTGGTTGAAATTAATGCTCAGCTAACGGTACCATTTATATGTGGACCGTTTGGAGTTACATGCAAAAAAAAGCATGGTTTTCTGGGAGGTTTGTGAAATGAATCACTTCTTTATTTTAAACTTGTAAGAATCAGTTCAAACTTCACATGAAAGTGCACAAATGGATAAAGTCACAACAAATTTTTTTTCACCCAATAATCATCATCCATAGTTAAGATATGATGGTTTAAAGTTGAGCTAAATGTAGAAAGTAAAATTCATTCTTATGTGAATGGAATGCAGAGAAATAGTTTACAGCGAATCAAATAAATAAAAAATGCATTCTTATGATAAAATTGAAAACTAACTTTGAAAAATCTAGCTTTATTCACATTTCATATGCAAAAAAATACTTTTGTGTGAGGTTTTTTCTATGCTCATCACTTTTACGTTTGAAAAATGAGTTAATTGGTTTAAATCCTGTAAGATGGTAGACAAATAAATGTAATTAATAGTCATCCTGGTATATTGTGAATGCTTTATCCATTGCCATGGTATAAGCAACATGGTTTAAAAGACAATAAAAGCCTATACCGAATCAGTCATTGTCCTACTCAACAAAAATTAAATCAGTTGCCAGGCTCCGGTGGTCTAATGTCAAAATTGTGGTAGAGTAAAAATTGGGAATCAGAATTTAAAATATTCCTATCATGGCACAAAAAATGAGAATATGTGCTGGGTAGAGTTAGGGATTCAAAAGAAGGGAAATAGCTTTTTGATTTATCTGGCAGTTTCAAAAACTTAAATACTTAAATCAAAACATCTTGACATATTCACACTTCTCCAGTGGAGTGTGTTCTCTTATTTGCGCAAGGTGTTGCCACACCTGCATCTTGCAATTCATTGGCTGAAGTCCCTGGTCCTGTACCCAAAATCCAGAAGATTTGTCAGCCATAGTAAACATGACATGATGACATGCATCACACATGACGACACATCATATATCACATTATTTTACTTGACATCATTCATTACATTACACGACATGGGTACTAAGTACTGATATTAACAAGTAAAATACATTAACATGTGAAGAGGTTTTGATTTAACACACGCACACACACACACACAAATAAATTTACAATCTACTGGAATTTTCCCAAAACATTTATGCTATCTGTAAGTCACACCTATTAGACAAAGAGCTACTGCTCAAAAGCTAATGTGAATTCTGTTTCCTGTTGTGTGTTTCTGTGGTCCACATATTGATCTGCCTTAGGTGATTGGTTGCCTATCCTTAATTTTATGCAGTTTTCAGATATAACACTTACTATGGGGTTCACATCTATTATGTGTAAGACAAACATATTTAGAAACAAATTATTAATTTGTGTTCCATTACATACATCTATTCTTGCTGGGAATCTTACTGTGAGGGTCAGTCCAAAGCTGGATACCAGTAACTTAAGGTGTCCTTGATGAGAACTATCTGAAATGAAATCTACAGCATATTTAAATATTCACATATGATCACTACAAAGTCTTGTTAGTATCTACCCTGTTGGGAGACTATTTTCAGAGCTGCTACTGAATGACACAACTCAAAAAGCTGTTTGATGTGAAACAAGTGATGTATCATTGAGAGATACAGAGGTACAGAGCCTATACAAAACTGTACTGATTTGAGAGTAACTGCCACAGTGTGTTAGTGTACATAAATATATTTGAACATTTCTTTCAAGTTAAAGAATAGATGTTACAGTGCATTAGTGGCCAAAAATGTCATTCCAATAGCCAGTTATAAAACTGACTGTTCTGAGACTAACTGCCACAGTGTGTTACCACAAGCCAATGCATTTGGACATTAGTTTCATGTTAAAGTATAAATGTCATGGTGTGTTAATGGTAGGAAAGTTCATTTGAATGGCTAGCATGAACTGTTTCTGTTTGGCAGTAGCTGCCAAAAGGTTTTAGTGCCTGTAAATGCACTTGAATGTGTGTCTCTAGTTAGAAAACATGTGCTACTATTTGTTAGTAGTGGTTAATTCATTTGATAAGGACTGTATAAAACTGTTACTACTTTGGCAGTAACTACCCCAGGCTGCAGCTTTCATAAATGGAGTTGAATTTCATTTCTTGTCAAAGTATGTTATACACTGTTAATAGATAGTCAGTCTGTTTGCACAGGGTGTATACACCAGTTTGTTCTTTGAAGGCAACTGTCTCAGTGGACTCCTGCCAGTAAGTTCATTGAAAGTTCGATACATTCTTTTCAAGAAAGAGTGATTGCTGCTATGGGCTAGTGCCCATAAATTGCACCCTGAGGAAATTTTATTCAATTTCAGTGTTTTAAAGAGTTTAACATTCAGTGTAGAATTGTTTAACAAAAAGTAATTGCTGCAGTGGGGTAGTTCCTGTAGTTCTTAGTTGGTGTTATAAAAACAATAGTTTGTGGGCTAGTGCCATAAGTTTATTTATTATTCAGTATATGTTAATTTTAACTAAAGTAACTGCTGCAGTGGGGTAGACCCCATAAATTACATTTTGGAAAAGGTTCTTAAAATAACTGTCGTCAGTGACAAACTGTTTGTAACTTCTTCTATTACTAAACTGTTATTCTGAAAGTCCAGTGGTGTTAACTTGAGGATCTCGTGTCCTAGCTTATGGGCCCTAAGGTACTTTCACCATTTCAACCTCCATGCAAAGGTGGTATCAGAAATTAAAGATTAAAATAACTTTTCCAAACCTTGTCAGTGTATGCTTCAGTATATTAATGTTAAATATCAGAATGAACAAATGAATATTTTACACAAAATATAAAATATTAAGAAAAAAGTAAGTGGTGCTAAATAATAAAACTAGAACGCTAAAAACTGTTCAGAATATACAAATATACGTCACAATTAAAAGTTACAACTCTCAAGTTGATCAGAGGAATTTTTGGGCCAAAATTTACATTTTACAAAAATTGTAGGTGCTACACATTACACTCAGAAAAATGAAAATTCTTATGTAACCTCAGTTACATGCAAAAACCATATATATCTGACACCATTTAGCTACTTCTATTAGTTTTCAAGTTATTAACTAAAACCAAATTTGGAACAAAAAAGTCTTTATTCATAATAGATTAGGTATCATTTCTATTTATAATAAAAAATTGTAATTACAGCAGTTGATTACATTCATAGAACAATATGGCTGTACCAAGTTTCAAGACTGTATTATAAATAATAATAATAACTGCAAGTAATCTTAAACAGGCAGTTCAGAGGTCTTGTTCTACTGTCTGTTCTGTTCTAAACATTCTAGCTGCCAAAGTTTAAAAGCAGGTGGGCTAAACCTTTTCCAGTAACTAGAGCAAATTTAACTATTAATATAAAAATTAAGAAGATTGTAAATTGTCAAACAACAGAGATATTAATTAATATATGTCCAAGAAATAGGCCATTTAGATGTTTCTAACTGTGCCTAAGGCAGTTGGTAGTACATGTTCTGTTTGGCAGTCTGCTACACCCATGTATAATGCAAGAGAGACAGCTGAGATACATACTTCGCACTGAGATATCAGTCTGTCTCCATCAGTCAAACACCTGTGTGTGCTGTGCAGCAGATGATTCAGAGCCATGCACCTACCAAAAACTTTTTAGGTAAAAGTAGAAAGTGAACTCTTGAGGACTGTACACCATCCTGGATCACTTAGATTTCACAGAAGTAATTGTTCATGCGCGGCTCATAACGTTCACAAAAATGTATGGCAAGTGAGAGCTTATTTTCCACTTTTAACATGAGCAATCAACTCGAGAAGAACAAGGAAACTTTATGTAGCATTCTGTGCTCTTTAGTGTCTGTGTTGATTGTAAAAAGACTAATGAACAATTGAATATAGATTTCTATGTACATTCATGTATTGGACTCGCTTGAGACTAGAGACTTTTGAATTACTTCCTGCTTGGCTATGAATAAAGCAAGACACATGTATGCTATTTGGATACATGTAAATGAGTCTAATGTTTAAGGAATAAGCTTGCAGAAGTTATTGTCTGAGTAAGTTGAAAATATAAAGTGATTGAACTGAAAAGTATTCTATGAGTACCAAAATTATTTCAAGGACAGAGAAGTATTTTAATAAATTCCTTTAACCAGCTATAGTCTTTGGAGAAGAAGCTTTTGGGATATTGACATAGCTGATTACCCAGAGAAGAGGATTGGCTACACACAATTTGCAAGTTAACTGAACTGAGATACATGTGCGCCTTGCAACCCAATACCAAACTGTCTCTTGTCATCCTAAAAACATTAGAACGTGGCGACCCAAGTGACAGGTCCCAATGACAACAGGAATTTTAAGACAGAAATGGGAAGAAGATATTATGAGTTGCCATAGCAACCAGACCTAACAAGATACAAGAACTGTTTCCAGTAATTGTATTGAGTCCAATAAACCAGTGCAACAAAGTTGCGAGTGTGACACAGTAAAAGAAGTGAGAGAAGACTTCAGCCTTTCAACTAAGAAGCTTGGGTGTGGAGAGTAAGCAGTCTTCATACATGTACATCGTGCCAACACCGATGCAGTAACCAGCCACCAACATCGACTACACCAGCCGCTGCTCAACAGTGCTGACTCCACGTCCGCTCACCGACGACGATGCTGAAACCGACATTTGACGCCGCTGGTGCAAGTGCTGTCCACCAGTGCTGATTACACATTCACTCACCAACACAGCTATAACTCTATGCCGGGTGAGCGAAAAACCATAATTATTTGGTAAAGCTGAGGGAACCGTTGAATGATAAACTGTTAGTATAGTTATTATACTTAAGAGGTCAATTTTTTTAATGAACACCAGAGCTAAGAGTGAAAACAATATGAATCAAGAACAGCAACTTGATAGCTGTGACTAGATTTGTCTGAATCAGTGAATTTAATCAAAGCACAACAGGCAGATTCAGCAGCTGTAAACACTCACATTGCTTCTTTAAGCAAAGAGTTAAATGATAGATTAGATGAACAGAAGGTGGAGTCAGCTGCTACAAGAAAGAAATTAAGTGCTACTTTAAGTGAAAAACTAGAAGCACAGGGTGAGGTTTTAAATACTAAGTTCAATGTCTTAAATTATAAAGTGGAGTGTTTGCAATTAGATTTAAAGAATGAACCAAGTAATTCCCTGAATATCCACTGTTCACTGACTTAAGTCAGACCCAGAGTAATCAATTTCAGGACTTAGCTAAAAAACTAGAATTCAATATTGAAGATAAATGTAAAAATGTAGAATCAGAATTAAGTAAAAATTAAAGTTTTGTAAAAATGTATGTAATGTTAAATTTAATTCCGTAAGACAAGAAATGAATATCTTGAAAGAGAGCACAGATTGACCTAAGGAAGTAATGATTATTCAATCAAAAATCCCAAGGTTTCTACACACATTGTTAGTTTGCGAGTAGCCAATTTGGACATTATAAATGTATGTAGTTTGGTGGAACCATTTGAACTAATTAAAGATTGAAAAGCTGCCGGGAGGATAATCTCCAGAAACGTTTTGACTGTTGCTTTTTCCAAACTTAATGATAATAGCAATGTTACAGATGACTCATGGATAGAATTCAAACTTGTCCAGGACAGATTAGAACATAAAATAATTTTACCTAATGTTGTGTTACCTAGTAAAGCGGGGAATTTTTTGTTGTGGGGAGACTTTCAAAAAAATTAACGTGATGTGTTGGTACATGAGTAATCAAGTGAGGTTAATATCAAATACATGGGATCCGGGTTGAGACACATCTGTCTCCCAAGGATGTTAATATTCTGTGTTAACGGACAGAGTGACGACCGTCGGATCACTATCGCGCACTTGATTTAAGGGGGGAATATGTAATGCTTTGAGAATTTCGGAGTAAATTCTAGAACCACTTGGCCTTCCCCCATTTCAAACACCAGACATTTTAGAGGTGAGTGGGAGAAACGAATATGCCCTACTGTGTATCACCTGTTTGTATTTGCAGGTCAAAGAAAAACAGTTACGAAAAAAAGGTGGACCCGGCGGCCGAACAGCGGCAGACAGGTACCTGCCGTATGGTCCACAGAGTCTCCATGTATGGGTCGTGAAGAACAAGGGAACTTTATGTAGTATTCTATGCTCTTTAGTGTCTGTGTTGATTGTAAAAAAACTAATGAACAATTTAATATAAATTTCTATTTACCTCCATGTATTGGACTCGCTTGAGACTAGAGACTTGAATTACTTCCTGTCTTGGCTATGAACGAAGCTAGACACATGTATGCTATTTGGATATGTGTAAATGAGTCTAATGTTTAGGGAATAATTTAGCTTGCAGAAGTTATTGTCTGAGTAAGCTGAAAATATAAAGTGATTGAACTGAAAAGTATTCTATGATTACCAAAATTATTCCAAGGACTGAGAAGTATTTTTAATAAATTCCTTTAACCAGCTATAGTCTTTGGAGAAGAAGATTTTGTGTGTTCAACATAGCTCATTACACAGAGAAGAGGATTGGCTACACATAACATGCAAGTTAACTGAATTGAGAGACTTGTGTGCCTTGCAACCCAATACCACACTGTCTCTTGTCGTCCAAAAAACATTAGAGTAGGTGTAAAGCATGCACAGACAAATTATGTGTCTTTTCATAAAAACATTAAAAAAATTAACAACCAGTAGATTATTTACCTGCCAGCCCATATATGGTGAATCAGCCAGGAAACTGAACTGTAAAAGTGATCAGTACAAAACAGGGAACTCGGTGGGCACTAACAGAATAGCAAAGTGGAACATAATGAACCCAGTGTGAGAACAATGTTAATATGTGCTCACGAGAATGGAAATTGAATTGTGGATGTGAGCTGCAGTAACCCTGAATGTGACAGGAGGAGGTAAGAAATTGACACTACATCATGGCTAAAATCAGCGCTGAGGTCATAAGAAGACACTGCATTATTGTATAGCTGCATGGACCGGCAAATTACCTGCAAGCAACTGTGTGTCCTCATCAGTGCTCAGACCCTCTGCTGGAGCTACTACAATATCCTCATCTCCACAGCTGCTGCTGCTGCTTGCATTACATCGCAACATGTACGTCGCATTTGATGATACGCTGCGTGGGCAATGCTCATCGAGGTCAAGCAGTTAAGTCAAGAATATTTAAAGTATTTGTTAATTGCTTCTAACAGGCTATTTAAATGAACTCTAATGATAAGAATGAACTGAAAGTTAAGAGGGAACCATTCTCTAAAGACGAATCCTCAGAATTAGAAATAGAAACTAATGAGGATGGTTCCTTCAAAGTAATAAATCCAAAGTAGAGTCAGAGGTAAAATTTTATGTTACTATGAAGTTAGAACCAATTTCTAATGATGAAGAAATTGAAGTTCAAGTCAAAAAAGAAAATGCAGAATTAATAGAGTTATCAGGTAATGAAACTGAATTCAATATTTCTGAAATTCAACCAAGTCAGGGAATACTAGAAACAGCTTTAAAATTGCTTGAAATGCTAGTGGCAATGTAAGATGCATGAAATTGGATGCAATTCCCTTTTTATAAACTTGAATTGCATCATAAAGAACTGAACAATAATATGTAAGCTAATAGTAAAAGTAGTAAGTTTGATTCTGCTAATAATGAAATGAACTCACCACTAAATAGCTTAAATTATAAAATTGATTCTAGCTACCACTATCTGCAGATCAAAGCAGAGCAACAGCTAACTAAATAGCAGAGTAGTTTCAAAACCAAAATTGGTGAAGTTCACAAAGATTTCATAGATGCAGATGACCATATGGAAGGGAGGATATCAGGAAGAATAGGCAATGAACACAGACTTTGCTGTAATCAGTTTGAGGAAGTAACTAATAAAGTAAATGTTTGTCAGAAGGATATCAAGAAAGTAGAATCTGGTAGTAGTATTCTTCAGCAGTAGTTTGCCCAGTGGGGAGATAATCTACAAACAGAATCCCCTTTGCATCCCAGAACACTGATGCTATGACCTTTCCCACCGAAGGAATTGTCTTTGCTTTCTTTGGTAGCAGAAAATCGGCATGTTCCGACTGCTTTGACTGTTGTTTTGTCTCTGTGGTATAGTAGTACACCCAGTTTCATCTGTGGTCACAAATCGGCTCAAAAAATCTTGTTCATTTCTCCAAAAATGGGTCACACACTGTTCCGATATGTCCATTCTCATGAGTTTTGGATCCAGGATCAAGAGTCAAGGCACCCATACTGCAGATACTTTTTCATTTCTAATTCTTCAGTTAAAATGTGATGTACCCTTTCAAATGACATCTGGCAAATGTGAGCAATTTCACGCACTTTCAATCGGCAAATATGTCAAGACTCAATGTGTTCCCCTCCTGGAGATCCGAATGAGGGGAAGTTTTAACTCCGGAATCTTTCACATGGAGACACATGCCATGTACCACTTGGGAATGTAATGTGGTTGTTTCCCGTTACTTTCCACATAGGCAGTAGGATGCCAAGCTTAAAATCAACCACTCACTATGAGTCGGACACTGTCTGTAGCTGCCCCTCTGGGGTTCAGTCGCTACTTGTACTCTTTTTGTACCCAAAGAGAAAAGGTGCCTCTTCTGCCAGCTTCACCATTCTTAAAGACTCTTTCTCCACTGTCGCTGCCGTTGAGGTCTTATACATACAACAGGAAATTACAGGAAAAGAATGTGGTGAGGACAGGTTTGGGATACGAAAGGGGGAGCGACAGGCCATTGTGAGACACACTTTGTCTCCCCTTTGGCCTGTCCGGCTTGGGTGACTCTTCTGGTAGCCAAGCTACTGCCAGCATAGACCTTCAGATCCAGATGACATAAAGGGAAGAGGAAATTATGCAGACCTGAAGAGGATGGCAGAAGACCGGACAGCCTGGAGAACTACCATGTGAAAACCTGCCTTTTGGCAGAACACTGATGATGATGATGATGATGATTCAATGTGCAATCATCAATGACCATTTTGTGCTCTTTTGCAATGATTTCTGGAATAGTGACATATCTTGGCTGACCACTGCGTGGATCATCATCTAAGCTCTCCCGGTCAAATTTAAATTCATCTGTCCACTTGCCAACAGTTGAATATGAAGGAGTAGAGTCCTCCAGTGTATTCTGGAAATCAGGATGAATGTCCTTTGCTATCATACCTTTCCTTAAGAAGTACTTAATCACTGCTCGAATCTTGACTTTTTCCATCTTTGCAAATCACTACACTGGAACAACAACAGAGCCATGTCACCACCACAGCTCTCTTTCACGAGCACTGACATGGAAAGGTTTTACAGGCAACAGTCCAATGAATACCATATGAACAACTCGCACTAATGCTCACCTCTCATGGTGATCCCAAGAAATTTTCAAACTACGCTCATATTTACAACAGGGGTTAGGTGTAAGAGAAGGCCTGGTTGCCCTATAGGCCTGGTGGCCCTAATCTTGCCAGGATAAACAAATAAAATATAATGAAGCAATTTCAGAGTATTTGTTGTTGCTACTCAAATGGTATCACAGAGTTTGTGCAAGGTAGTTTCACACCATGAAGTACCAGTCCAACATTTATCAGATTTTGTGGAGATGAGAATTCCTGGAAGACTAAATCTGTGTGCTGGACAGGGCCTCAAAGTCAGGACCTTTGCATTTCATAGCCAACTACTTTCCTGAGCAATGACTCACAATCAGCCCTCACAGCTTTTCCCCCAGCAGTACCTTTCCTCCTGCCTTGCAAACTTGAGATGATCATCATGTGCTCTGAACCACAGAATGGGAATTTGATATCCTAATCATGAAGGGTATGTCAACAGAGCTTATTATTCTTGACACATACTGGCTCATATTCAATTATATTTAATAATTACCAAATTCCTCCTCTTGTGATATCCAGTAGCTCATCACAACACAATTTCAGCAGGCATTTTAGAGGTATGTACCTAGAGAATTGCTGTTTCCTATTATCTTGCAAAAGGTTGTATAGGACAAATTGGTGCCAATCTCACTGCCACAAGAAGAACCTTGACTCACCGCTGAACCCCAGAAAATGTCACTGAGTGTCCCAGTCAATTGTGAATCTATACCAAGCAAGTCTTTGTTGCCAGTGAAATGATGTCAGCAGTACACGATGCATGGTACACCATTATCTAAACCCAGCGTTCAGCAATCTTTTATCACTGGTTTGTGGTGATACCTTGCTAAATTTCAGTTGTTTTCTTCTGTCTATTCATTAGAACATTAGATAATCCTATGATCTTCTAAGGGTGTATTCATTCTGGAAGGTGTAATGACAGAATTTTTGAGCGCCCCTCTGTCTTTGCCATCTGAGAAATGCAAGGACATCTATTTCTTTTAAATGTAACAGGATAGTTTTTTTTCTGCATCACAGTTTTATGAAATAATTACAAAATTTTCATTTTTCATATTTCATGATGAACGAGTTGGGACTGCAGCAATACAGCCAAGTATACTTTGCTGGAAGCAACAACTTTAGCCAGTGACCAGCTACTGTGAGAAGATAAAGATGTTTTGTCTGTGACCATTATTATTATAAATTTAAAAATGAAAAATATGAAAACCACATACAAATTTAACTTTTGAATTGCACAGTCTTCATGTTGTATCTACTAATGAACAGTCATCAGTTTGCAAGACTACGTAGTTGTGATTATGATACGCATCTGTTAATTGTGATGTTTCATTACTTTCAAGAGCAGAAATAAATATTTTGTTTGTGGAGTATTAAAAACAAACTACACTGTCTGAAAAGTTTGTTTGGAAAACAATAATTCAGTCTTATGAAAGTTTTAAGAATGCTGAATGAAATGAAACATTTCTTATAGTTACAAAAAGTGAAGCAGTCAAAGATGACACACTGCTCTACCAGCAATATGAAAAGATCTAACATATACAATAAATACTTTTTTTCAAAACATAGAAAGTTTGCTTAATGGAAAGACAGAAAGGCTATACAAGTTATGAATATAAAAATTACAGAGTCATTTGATGGTCATTTACTGAAAAAAAAATTCATCTCTAGTTGACACTATTGGAATGAATGAGTAAGGAATAAAATTACCTCTGGTTGAGTTTACCTCCACAAAAGATAAACAATATTCTGTGGCTGTTATCTTATATCTTTGTTCCAATGTAAAAACAATCAATATGCCAAACAAGAACTTGCATCCAAAGTATAATCATACTTATATACAACAATCTAGTTAAAATAAAAAATTTTCATGTTTTTGGTTTGCCAGCACATGGTCACATAAAACCGAGTCTTAGCATAGCAAAGGGCATGTGCCTGCTCTTTTTGCCATACTATTGTCCTGAATCTATCTCATTGTCACTTGTTCTGCAGTCATTGCTCTGCTATTGCAAGTCTGAAAAATTGTGACGAGCTGCATGCGTAGGCCATCTGGGCATACTGTGCAGCTATGTTGTGATCTCTGTCTGGAAGTTCCAGTAATGTTAGAAACATCCAATAGCTGCCATGAATCATTTTTCACTGTACTGAGATTACTGAAAATAAGCTCACATAAGGATTAAATTTTAATCAGTATACTCCACATGCAGGGAAATACTTGGTCATTGGTTATTTAGTGCTCAGGTATGGTATGCATCACGTATCACTTCAATTTCCATCAGATCACAGACAGGTGGTACATACAATTCTAAATGATCTCAATTTAGCAGTATTGATTAACACACAATATATTACTTTTGTTCTTTCACAGTAGAACATTAAGATAAGTTTTATTTCTACAAATATGATATTTACACCCATAAATAACAGTAAATCATCAGTACATGTAGTGGGCCATAATTCACCTGCAATATTATATACATAACAACAAATATTTTGAGACAAAGACTTTTTCTTAAAATACTGCTCATTCAGGAGACAGGCAGAGATAAAGGTATTTATTGCTATTTAATCAGTGTCAATTCTGAGGAAATTAAGAGTACAGATTTTTGCTAAAGGAGTCCAATATGCTATACACTGTGTTCGATTAATAAGAGACTGAAGAAATTAGAGTCACTGAAAGATATACTTACACGAGAATAGGGTAGAAAATGCTCATGTCATTTATGTGGACAACCAAGAACATCTCTGCACTTTCTTTCGCTCCTGGCAGAAGTCTCACACCAGAATGCACTTTCAGGCCAGGAGATAACATGACATTGTCTGGATAAGACAGTACCCTGAAAAACTACAACATAATTTCAGTGTTACTATGTGGTTATTAATCACCAAATTAGACCTCCTACAATGCATCTACAAAATACCATAGACCCTGTAGTTGAACTTATTTGTATGGTACACTGCAATCCTCCTGTTTTTTTTTTTTTTTTTTCCTTTACTGTGGAAGGAGAAGTATTTCTATTTTGTTAGAGAGCAATTAATCCATCTGTTTTATTCCCACAATATTTCTTAATACCCTTTATGCAATATAAAATTCTTTCCATTGGATGATTTGTTCACTCAAGAAAACAAAATTGGGATAATAATGTAATCAGAGATGGGTCATAAGTGGTTTCCTAATCACATGACATCAGATAATATGATTTCCATGTCACTGTTTGGATTTCTAAATTACCTCAAAACTGAGAAGAATTTTTATACTTACAGTAAAAATGATTTAATTCATTCAATAATAATTAGAAGCTACTTTTATTTACTGCAGTTCATCAAAGGTATTTCACTGATTAGATCATAACTTTCATTTAATTATGATTTAAAGAACAAAAACTGCACCAGTGAAAGAAACAAGTAACTGGTGCAGTTTTCATTATTTAAATCATGAATGACACAGCTGCAAACTTTCCTGAGTGATCTACAGTGATGAACAAAATTAAATCCATTTAATTACCACTCCATTAAAAAATTCACATCATTAACAGAATGTTTACAGGATATACAAGGTGGTTATAATTAAACTTCTACTAATTGAGCCAGTTTAGACAGAAAATTATTTCCTGTATGGATACCCAACTTTATGGGACTAATGTTCAGACTGTGCACTGCAGGATTTCCATTGTTAATAGCGTTAGTGTCATGACTTGCAGATATGCGCTGGTACTGGTATGGTGACGTAGGGTTGAAACACAAACAACAGTGTGTTTTACAGTTGCAGACAGTCAAAAGGCATTGGGACAAGGTGAGTAGGGCTTTACTTGTTACGCTGTTTCTTCAAAACAGTAGTAGCACTGCTGTTGTTCATGAGTACTGACAAGACTAAATAACATGATTTGAATTAACTGGTGATTTGGGAATTGCTCCTGGGAGAGTACAATGGCCAATTGTGCAACAAGTTGTTGAAGAAGTTACTGGTGCCATGGCTGAGAATGCTGGACACAATATTGTGAAATGATATCTGTACAAACGTCCCATTACTCACTAACTTTTGCCAATGACACAGACACTCTGTGTAGACTTTTCTCTTATATTTCTTACAATCTTACCCTCTTATGTGGAAACTGAAACACATTTCTTTCAATGGTTTATTCATTATTTCTCTTCTGCATGTTCTTAAAGAGGTTTCCAGGAAGTTTCACTTTCATACAATCACTTGTTTTTCAATTTAATGATAACCACCCTGCATTTCTTAATTAATTCATCAAAATTACTCATAGACAGGATGGTTAGCCATTACTTGCCTTCAGGATGCGACTTTCCTGTATTGCTGAATGATACAGTCTATTCCAAAATTCAAAACTAATAGTTCCATCTTCAGAGAGGAGTGAGGGATGGGTTGAGGAAAGGTTGAAAGTTGAGGCAAGTCACTCACCCAAGAATGAGAGGTATCATCTGTTGTGAAGATGAAGGGAACATAGAAGAAGCAGGAGTAGAAGATCAAAGAGAATATATTGGTAAACACCATGCAGCTGCAGTCCAGAGATGATATAAAAACAAATATCAAACTAAAAATTGTATCTGAACACTTATCTGACTATAAAGAAATGAAATGTGGTGTACCCCAAGGCTTAGTAATGGGACTCCTTCTGTTTCTTCTGTACACAAATGATCTAAACTTCAATGTTGATGCACATGAAACAATCATACTTGCAGATGTTACAACAATTCTATGAAAAGGAGACAGCAATAAACAGTTACAGCAGTCAGTAAACATGGTGACAAAACAGCTCATCAGTTGGGCACAGAATAATGAGCTTGTAATAAACAACAAAAATACCATCTTACTAAAATTCCACAATGCTCCTAACAAGGACATGTCTCTATCAATGATGAACTAGTTGGTGACAGTACTGAAATCAAATTCTTAGGACTTTGGTTGCCCAGCAATGTAAAATCGAATAAGCATATTGAATATCTCAATGCAGAACTGAGCAAAATATGTTACCTTCATTGCTCATTAAAATCATGCTATAGTGAGAAAACAGTAATGAATGCATATCATGCCTACTTTCATTCTCGTCTTGGATATATGGTCACATTCTGGGGAATCTCTAAAACAGCTAACAGCACTTTTAAAGAGCAAAAAGGGCCATTAGAACGTTGTTTGGGTGCAAGCATAGAGACTCTTGTAAACCTCTGTTTAAGAAATCTGGTATTTCTCCTTCAGCATGTGGATACATTATGGAAACCCTTTTATTCTTTAAAATAAATGTAATAGGAAAGGACTGCAGACTGCAAAAGAACTGTGATATACATGATCACTTCAAAACAGAAACTTACATATAACCCAAATCAGCACAGCTCTGTGCCAAAAAGGTACTTTTCACATGGCTGTTAAGCTTTATAACAAACTTCCTGAAAACTTAATAGCTATTACTGAGGGCAGTACCTTTTGAAAACCTCTAAAGTATTATTTACAGCATCACTGCTTTTGCTTCATTGAAGAATATTTAAATTTATGAAGTCTGTTATATAAATACTTATGTATAAAGTGTATTGTTGTAACCTTAAATAAGTATGCCCAGAAACGACTTTCAGCTGTATACTTGTAACTTGACTTGTCCAATGTCTTATGCATAAGCTGCTTTGTAGACAACAGGGCCAACAAATACAATACAATACATACCAAAAAGAACAACTAAATAAGATGGACAGACAAAGAGAAACAAGATGTGAAATTTATAATTTAAATAGCAACTGAAAATAAGATGGGGTAAAAACAATGAGAGAGGAGATGGAGGAGGAGAAAGAATAGAAGTAAAAAAGGAATTAAGAAAATAAATGAAATATATAATAGTAATAAAAAAGGAGAAAGTGAGGGGTGGTCACACGTTAACAAATAAAGTCTTGCAGAGTGGCAGAGTGAGAGGATAGGTTGGAGATGTTGAAGAGCAAGTGTCATCCCTAGAGTTGAGAGAAACTGCTATTGATTGGGAGGAACTGAACAGCCTGGTGGGCATTTGGGCCCCTTGAGCCTTTCTGCAGCATATACTCAGCAACTGTGTAATTGGTGCAAGATAACCTTAATACACTTAACCAGTTTGGAAATCCTAAAAAGGTCCTACCCCTCTTCCACAAAACAATTCTCTCCAGACCCACCAGAAATTTCCCACTTTTGCAGCACTTCCAAATCTGAAAACATACTGAATTCCAAGCTGCCAATAACTTGAAGGCAAGCCACACTATTATCCGCTTCCCTGTGGACAAAGGCTACAATAATTTGATACTTGACCATTAGGAGTACGTGGCAGGGGGGCCAGTTCAGTTCTCTGACACCTCAATATATAGAAGTGCTCCTAAAGATCCCATTCGCTCCACCCAGACTAAGCTATAGAAATCCTTAAAACCTTAGGCCTCTTGTAAGGACTCACAACTGCTTCCATAGAACACCCCAGACTTCTATCAACTTCTCAAACTACATAAAAACAGCGATCCTATTATAGTTAGTTTCCAATGCATCACAGCCCTGATAGATCCAAAGCATCACTCACAGACTCTCATCCTACATGCAGGAAGCCACATATTGGAACTTGTCAAATCCATTCCTTCTACACTCCCACCTGAAGCTTCCTCTTTTCTCTACACAAACATCGCACATACATGTGACTTCTCCGCCCTAGAGCACTACATCTACATTTACATCTACATCTACATGACTGCTCTGCAGTTCACACAGAAGTACCTTGCAGAGTGTTCATCATACCACATACAGACTATTTCTCTACTCTTCCACTTCTACCTAAGTAGGCAGGCACCAACAAAATTTGGAGGAAAAAGTTACCGACTGAAATATCTTTAAAAGATCTCGCCACAGTAAAAAATACCTTTGTTTTAATGATTGACACTCCAGCTCAATTGTCATATCCCTGACACACACTTCACATTTTGCAATAATATGAAACAAGCTGCCCTCCTTTGAACTTTTTCAATGTCCTCCATCAATCCTATCTGGTAAGAATGCCATATCATGCAGCAACACTCCAGAAGAAGATGGACAAGCATAGCGTACACAGTCTACTTAGAAGATCTGTTGCATCCTATAAGTGTTTTGCCAATTATACCCATTTTGTCAATAATACCCAGGCTTCAGTTTGCCTTCCCCACAACATTATCTATCTGATCATTCCAATATAAGTTGTTTTTAATTGTAATCCCTAGGTATTTAGTTGAACCAACAGCCTGTTTAATGGATTCCTTTTAGTATTTGTGTGGAATACACATTTCATGATTTGGAGCCAACATTCACTTTCTATACTGTACAGACAGTCTGTCTAAATCATTTTGCAACTGGTGGTAATCTTAAAATGACTTTACTAGACACTCTGAATTGTACAGACAGTTAGTGTAAATCATTTTGCAATTGGTGGTAATCTTCAGATGACTTTACTAGACTGTAAATGACAGCATCATCTCTAAACAATTTTAGAGGGCTGCTCACATCATCTCCTAAACCATTTGTATAGATTAAAAACAGCAGAGTTCCTGCAACACTTCCTTGGCGACACCAAATATCACTTGTGATGACATTCTATCAGTTACTATGAACTGTGACCTTCCTGACAGGAAATCAAAAATTTAGTAACACAACTAAGACAATATCCCATAGGCAACAATTTTGATTAGAAGAAGCTTATGAGGAACATTGTCAAAAACCTTCCTGAAGTCTAGAAATATGAAATCAATTTGCAATCCCCTGTTGATTGCATTAGTTACTCCATGTGAATAAAGAGCTAGTTGCGTTTCTCAACAGATATTTTCTGATTCCACACTGACTGTGTCCATAAATCATTTTCTTTGAGATAATTCATAATGTTTGAACACAGCACATGTTCCAAACTCATAATGAAAATCAATGTAAGTAATACAGTCTGTAATTCAGCAGGTTACCCTTATTTTCTTGATTGGGTATTGGTGTGACCTTTGCAACTTTCTTATGTATGGATATTTTGTCAAGCAAACGGTTTTGATTGCTAAGTATGGAGTTCTTATATCTGCTAAGCATGGAGTTTTTATATCAGTATTCTTGGAAATGAACCTAACTGGTGTACTATCTGGACCAGAAAACTTGCCTTCGTTAAATGATTTATGTTGCTTAGCTACACCGAGGATATCAACTTTTAAATTTGTCATGATTGCAGCTGTTCTTGATTCAAATTCTGGAATATTAACTTTGGTTTCTTTCATGAAGGAATTTCACAAAAGTATGTACAGTAACGTTTGTGGAATAATCATCAGTAACATTACTATCACAATTGCGCGTTGAATGTACTGACTATGTTTGGACAAGCATGCACTTATCAGTATGTCTAATGTGGCAAGTGAGTTACTGATTTCACCCATCACTCAGCTGAGGTTAAGACAGTAGTGCCTAATGTATGTTGTGAACAGAGAAACAAATTTATTTTTCTTATGTAAAATTAAATGTATGAATATTGCTATAAAACTTGGCCAGATTATGTAAAACTATGTCAATGTCAAAGGTTTCAAGTCTCACCTTGATCCAATTATTAGTTCCTGCAAAACTACAGTTTTTTATGAAATTTTAAAAGCAAATAATGTTAAACTTAGAAATCTGTGCTTTTTTAACGAGGTTCAGCTGATTATAACAACATTCTGTAGAGGTTTTCATGAAGCCACCACGTTTTAATTTTTGAATTATTCCACTTTTGTTTTACATCTCGAAAGTGCATAATATTAAAGTTATAGAGTTCTACCTGTGGACTAGGTTCAGTTTATCATAAAAAGTTTTGGTAGAAGTTTTCATGAAGCTAACTTCTTTACTTTTTGAATTATTATGTAAAAACCAATTTCTGTTCCAAATTTATTTAAATGAGTTAGATTACCTTACCTTAGTAAATAACACAAAAAGCTAAAATGGCAGCACTATATTTGATATAAACAATGGAAAATCCAGGGTGGAATGTAACAATACTATGAATAGGAAAGTTGCTACTTACCATATAGTGGAGATACTGAGTCACAGATAGGCACAACAAAAAGACTGTCAGTATATAAGCTTCCAGCCACCAAGGCCTTTGTCAAACACACACACACACACACACACACACACACACACACACACACAACAGCACCCTCTGGCAGCTGAAGCAGTGGCTGCAGTCGTGTGTGTGTGTGTGTGTGTGTGTGTGTATGTGTGTTTTACTGATATCTGCTATATGGTGAATAGCAACTTTCTTTCTCATAAGATTGTATTTGATATAAGTAATAATGAAACTGCACTAACTTTCACCATGATACTGTAATTCAATTAAGGCATGGGAACGGGATATGATTATCAGTTGAATGCAATAACTATCCGCATTAAATTCCACATAGAAACATATTTTGCAGTAAGTCGTATATGTGTACACAGCTTGCGATACAAAACAGAACCTAGAACTAACGTGGAGGCTCGGCAGAGCAATCAGAGTCCAAAGATGGCGTTAATCGTGGTCGAAACAACTTGTCGACACCACAACCACTCCCCCCCCCCTCCCCCTCCCCTCCACAGTACAGAGTACCACCGGTGAGGCTCGAGCAGAGGTCATGTGGGCATCCGTGTCGGTAGTAGTCGTGCGAGTCGTCACGCGCACGAATGGGATTTCCATCTCGGCTGAAGCGGTGTGCTGAGGCGGAGTGACTGGCGGCAGGTCCACCTCACAGTCGGTTAACCAGCAGGGATGGACGATGCGTCGACTGGCCCGAGAGCAGGTGTGTGGAACAGCCTGTGGTGTGGTGCAGGCGTGTCCACCCCATATGCAGATCGAGCCATCCGACGACACGAACGAGCGGATTTCTGACAGATCACACTCGCAGGGGAGGGACAGGCTATGCACCACACTGACATTTAACTGTCCGTCGGATGGCGAGGCTGCGGTGTCTGTTAGGAGCACTGGCACACGTTCGTCAAAGGTGATGATCAAAATGTGGTGGCACGTTGCAGCACAGGTTGAATGTGGGAGAGTGAGTCTCCGCAGATGGTGAAGTGGCGGCAAAACCCGCACGTGGGGTGGAAGGTGACGTGCCTGGAAAACCTGTGAATGGCGACGACGAATCGTGGGTTATAGAAAACGGTGCCGTTGGATGAGACAAAGCATTTTCAGGCTCCGTGGCAGAAAAGTCGGCAGGGGGGTCCAACTGAGACGGCAAAGGGGTGTCGGAGTCCACAATTCCTGTGCAATGAAACTGTTTGAGGTTGATCTTTAACCGTAATGTCGAACATTGTCTCGCCCTGCCAGAGTACTTTAAAGGGGCCGAAGTAGGGTGATTGCAGGGGTTGTCTAACAGAATCATCCCTGAGCATAACACGGGAGCAAGTGTTGAGTGTGGGTGGCATGTAAGTGTCCGGTGGGGAATGGCTGATAGGCGGGTATAGCCGTGCATGTCTGAAGTGAGTGCGCATGCGACAAATGAAATCTGGGGAGGAGGGAAAATCCTTTGGTGCTTGAGGCAGGATAAGTTCCCCTGGTAGGACTGGGTTTTCCCCGAAAACGAATTCAGTGATGGTCCCCTGTAAGTCTAATTTAAAGGTCGAACAGAGACCAAGTAACACCCACGGAAGCGACTCAGACCAGAGGCAGTCGTGGCACTTGAGGGAAGTTTTGAGGGTGTGGTGTCTCCATACAACTAACCTGTTGCTTTGCAGTTGGTAAGCTGTTGTATGAATTTTTTTATTGCCGCAGATGTTACATAAAACGGTGAACAGGGCAGACTCAAACTGACGACCTTGGTCGGTGGTGATGGTGGTAGGGCAACTGAACCTGGCAATCCATGAGGAGACGAAACACTTAGCCACAGTTTCAGTGGTGATGTTGGGTAAAGGAACAGCTTCCATCCAGTGAGGCATGCAGTTGATTGTGGCAAGAATATACCTGTGGCCCTCCAATGGTGGTAGTTGACCGATAAGGTAGATATGTACATGATGAACACATCCTAGTGGGAATGTCAAAATTGCCTAGTGGAGGGTTGGTATGGTGGCCAATTTTGTTGCATTCACAGGACATGCAGCTGTGTGCCCAGGTCTGACAGTCCCGTTTAATATTTTCCAAATGAAATGCTCAGATACGAGCCGTGTAGTGATGCGGATGCCGGGGAGAGCGATCGTTATGCAAGGTGTCGAAGGCTTGCTGATGGAATGTGGGCGGAAGCAACAGCCGCAGGGTGCTGGTAGATGAATCACACCACACCTCATCCAAAATTCCGGGGAACTTGGCTTTGGTAAACACAAGAGATGTTTGAGGATCCATGAGGAGAGCTTGTGATTCCTCATCGGAGGTCTGGAGAGCGGCCAGATTGGATAAGTCAATGATGTGTGAGACAGTATTGATCTGTTTTCTGTGCCTTTGTTGTAGTGATCATCTGTTGTGAATTGAGAGACTAAATCAAAGTGGCGGAAACGCCAAGGGGGTGGGTCATCGGGAGGGTTGCAGAAAGCATCTGCTAGTGGTTTGAGATTGTTGAGGATGAAGAAAGAGCGGCTCTGGACTTAGGGGAAAAGTGTTTGACAGCTTAATAGAGTGCCAGAAGTTCCCTATCAAAAGTGGAATATTTCTTCTGAGCTGTAGACAGTTTTTTAGAGAAGAAATGAAGAAGAGAAACCGTGTTGCTCTTGCGTTGTTGTAGTACTGCCCCCACCGCGATGTCGCTGGCGTCCGTAGTGATGAACAACTCGGCCGACGGGTCGGGATGGGTAAGTGTCACGGCATGAGCTAAGGAAGTTTTTATAGCCTTGAAGGCCTCCAGCATAGGTTCAGTCCAGCGAACTGGTTTAAGGCCAGAAGTCTGTTTGCCTGACAGCGAGTCTGTCAGTGGGGCCTGCACAGTGGCGGCAGAAGGCAGATGCCGACGGTATTAATTTATTGTACCCAAGAAATGTCGGAGTTCTTTGTAAGTAGCCAGAGGTGGCCATGACGTGATGGCCTGCACGCGGGATTTTGGAGGCTGTATTCTGTCTGTGGAGACGGTGTAACCCAAAAATATGACAGAGGACTGGCGCAATTGGAATTTGTCCTGACTGACCTCGACATCATTGTAGTTCAAGGTCTGGAGGACTTTGTATAAATGATTTTCGAGTTCCTCAGCTGAGTTGCCGAAAATGAGTATGTCATCCAGATATGCAAAGCAAAACTCAACCTCTCATAAGACTGAGTCGATGAAGTGTTGCCATGTTTGTGCCACATTTTTCAGGCCAAACAGCATGAAGTTTTATTGGGACAAATCGAGCAGCATGATAACAGCTTCTTTGGAATGTCTTCCAGCGCCACGGGAATTGGATGATAGACACATTTACAGTCAATCACACTGAAGATTGTGGTGCCTGGTAACATATGAGTGAAGTAGTTTATGTTCAGCATGGGGTAATTGTCCATGACGGTATGAGCATTTAAGCAGCTGTAATCACCACACATTCGAAAAGAACCATCATGTTTGGGGATGAGGTGAATCGGCAAAGACCAGTTGCTGTCCGACGGTTGTAGAATACCTGCCTCCAAAAGTTCGTTAACTTGCTGCCGGGCCATGCACAACTTAATGGGGTTGAGGCATCTAATGCTGTGCCTAATAGGAGGGCCGGCAGTGGTAATTATCTTATGTGTGATTCTGTCAGTAATGGAAGAAACTGAGAACTGCACACGAGACTGAGTAACGTCCTGACGTGAAGTTTTTGGATGAGTGGGGTGCGATGAGGCGTAACCGTTAGCATGAGTGGGAAAAGGCAGCACGAAAGTCACATGCCTATTACATGAGCATGGCGTGTGCTTGTTTGGAGAGGTCAGCTGCACGCACAGCACGGAGTGAGTTTGGACGCGCAGTGACTGTCTGTTGTCGGCCTTGCCTCGGGTAACTGGCACAGGCGAGACAGGCATTGGCGTCGTACGGGGAACAGCGATGGCTGCTGAGTTACGTGGTTGGCACGTGAGAGAGGGGGAATGTTTATCAACACATGGGGTGGCTGTCTGCATGGTGGGTACAGTCATATCATGTGCGCGACTGACATTAGAAGCACTGTTTGAAATACATGGCACTCAACATGGCGAGTGCGTCGGGGGGTGCGGTGCCTACAGGATGTGAATCGTCACACACAATTAATGTTTTTCGACTAACCTGCTGAGTGTCCGAACTGGTGTCTGCTGGAGAAACAAGGTTAGGTGGTGGCACTGTGGATTGCAGTTTCAGCAGCAAGGTATGAGCCGTGACGAGCTCATTGTAAGTGTGTGCTATTTGCTGTTGCAGCTCATCATTTTCCCAGCGGAGTTGTGCCGTCGATTTGTATTCTGACAGAAGGTTAGTGACACAGGTCACAATGTCACCCGTGAAGGTGGGGCACTGACGTACTAACTCACATGTCACATGAGAAACAGAACATGGAACATAAGTGCAGGAGCACAGTATCTTAGTGTTAGTGGGATGGTGTAGCACAGAGCCCTGAACCATGTTCGGAGAGAGTTTGTAATGGGACAAAAAATCCATACTGAGAATTGATTCATTGATGTTGGCCATGTAGAAAGTCCACAGAAAACACAGAGAAGGAGGTAGGTGCACTGTAACTTTGACAGAGCCTCAGGTTTGTAACGTTGATGCGTTGACAGCTCATAGAAGTGGCTTCGTCGGTGAGAGGGCAGGAGGATAGACACGTCAGCACCAATTTCAACTAGGAAAATGAGCCGTGACGAAATGTCAAGTCACGTATAAACAACCGCTCAGCCAGGCAGACGAGTGGACGGAGTGCAATGTATGAGGACGCCTGTGAGATTCCCTGCAGAACTCAGCGTCTTTTAGGTCCTGTGGTCGGCTCGGGTTGTAGCGGGGCTTTGAATTTCGCCGCGCTACACTCGTTCCCTCAGATAAAAAATATCCCGTCGCAGCGGTATGAGCGCTCGATGGCAGAGAAAATACTAAAATGGTAACACTTCTTTTGTTTTCTATCCGTTTTTTGTTTGTCTCTTGATAGCTGAAGCTTAAGGCAGACGTGATCTGATTAAGACAAAAAAACTTATTAATGTGTAGACATTCTACATCTACATCTACATTCATACTCCGCAAGCCACCCAACGGTGTGTGGCGGAGGTGGACATTGTGGAAGTTGTTATGAAATTCGGAGGATGGAGAGAAGCAACTAAAATAAATTGCATTTAATAGCAAGACGGTTTTGTGTACATTAGAAATTCCTGGACAATGAAACTTATTGCAAGATTTCAGAGCCGACTTTTCACACAGAAATGAAGGAGATTTTTGAAGACTTGGACGCCGCACGAAAGAAGACAAGTTAACCTGGTAAAGGATGATTTATCTACGACACTTCCCCATGTCAGTTACATTTTGTTATTCTCTGTTTCTTTTCAGTAAGTTTTGTAGTGGAAAGTGGTTTAACTTTTGCTCAAAAACGCCACAAGGACCACCCCAACAGTAGCTTTTCCGAATAACGAAGTCCGATCTGCATTTCTTTCTTTCTTTCCCTTTTTTCACGGTCATTAACGATTTTGAAAAAACCATTTTTATTCACGATTTCTTCCATATTTTCAACCTTTATATATATATTAGCCACTACAGGGTGCTGGCAAGGTAACCGGCACTTCTTAGCATTATCGCCGGAAACCTTACGGTACCAGCAAAATAGATGAGCCAGATGTGATGGTGGTGGTGACTGCGGCAGCAGAGAAGGCTTGTCCTCATCAATTTGTTCTGGCGTGTATACCAGCACATATGGTGTGTGCACGATCATGGAATGTTCAGATGGTGGAAAGAGTGGGTGGATACTGCCAAGCAGTGTAGAAGGTGCGGATGTCGAGTGAGCTCTGCCTCTGCCAGCAGAAAGTTGATTGACTCGAAAGAGTGTGGTAGCAGCTGAATCTGTAGGTCGGCAGGCAATTTGGCGGACCATACCGCCACAGAGTGACGTCCGGCATTGTATGCTCACTCATGAGCAACCGAAGGCGGCGCCAGAGTAGTGATGAAGTTCGGTCCCCCAGGTGTTCCTCGTACAAGATCTTGTGGTTAGCAGGCAAGTACGTCCATGATTGTTTTCTTCGTGAACTCGTACTTTGATGGAGGTGGTGGTGAGAGGAGTAGATCGCAAATTAAGTCTGAGTGATCGTGGAGGTGCGTGACGAGACACAAGAATGTAGAGTTGTCGTCGGACACGTGATGCAACTCGTACATATGCTCAACAAGAGCAAACCAAGATACAGGGTTGTCCTCGTATAAAGGAAGCAGCTTCGGCAGATTACCAGGGGGAGGGGATGAAGGCGGCTTCGGTGTCCCTTGGAAAACCGTCTGGTCCGTGATAAGAGAGGCCACGGTGGGTTGCATTGTCCTTGACGTGTCGCGAAAACACGATGCGGCTGGTACGGCCGGTACCGTGGGAACGAATGGTTGCACAATACGTGCGGGGGTCCCATAAACTGGACCAGAGATTACAGATACTGAATTGAATTGACCCACCCAGGACATACAGGAAATAACGCGGAAGGCCAGGAGGCAAGCAGCTGAGCAACCGAAACTGGGGGCTGGGGTGGGGTGGGGTGGGGTGGGGGGGGGGGGGGGGTGTTGGTAACTCGTATGAGCAAAGTTTAAGTTCATCTTAAGTGAACATGGAGAATTGTGCACACTAAAACGTTCTTGATTAGTTTGCCAATGAGGCAAAACCGGGACAGGTCATGGTTGATAGTGGCCAGGTGCATTTTACAATAATGGTGGTACTGCACATGGCATGACAGTAACTGTTGTTGCGGCCCGTTGAGAGTCAAAGTATGTATGCAAATGTAGATCACTTTGAGCATTATACAATCGATCAGTAGGTACACAGTTCTGAATATTATTCACTTCACACTTCACATTTATTTATTTTATTTTATTTATTTATTTATTGTTCCGTGGGACCACATTTAGGAGAAGTCTCCATGGTCATGGAACGAGTCAATACATGAAATTATAACACGATTGTAGAAACAGATAAAATGAAATATAAGAAACATATTCAGGCAACAAGTCGTTAGTTTAAATAAAGAAAATCAAGAATGTAACACTGGAATTTGCTTAATTTTTTAGCTCTTCCAGGAGCTCCTCGACAGAATAGAAGGAGTGAGGCATGAGGAAACTCTTCAGTTTAGACTTAAAAGTGTTTGGGCTACTGCTAAGATTTTTGAGTTCTTGTGGTAGCTTATTGAAAATGGATGCAGCAGAATATTGCACTCCTTTCTGCACAAGAGTCAAGGAAGTGCATTCCACATGCAGATTTGATTTCTGCCCAGTATTAACTGAGTGAAAGCTGCTAACTCTTGGGAATAAGCTAATATTGCTAACAACAAACGACATTAAAGAAAATACATACTGAGAGGGCAATGTCAAAATTCCCAGACTATTGAATAGGGGTCAACAAGAGGTTTTCGAACTTACACCATACATAGCTCGAACAGCCCGTTTTTGAGCCAAAAATACCCTTTTTGAATCAGAAGAATTACCCCAAAAAATAATACCATATGACATAAGAGTATGAAAATATGCGAAGTATACTACTTTTCGTGTTGAAATGTCACTTATTTCAGATACTGTTCTAATGGCAAATAAAGCGGCATTTAGTTTCTGAACAAGATCCTGAACATGGGCTTTCCACAACAGCTTACTATCTATCCGTACGTCTAGGAACTTGAACTGTTCCGTCTCGCTTATATCATGCCCATTCTGTCTGATTAAAATGTCAGTTCTTGTTGAATTGTGAGTTAGAAACTGTAAAAACTGAGTCTTACTGTGATATAACATCAAATTATTTTCCACAAGCCACGAACTTACTTCATGAACTACATTATTTGATACACTTTCAATATTAAACACAAGATCCTTCACTACCAAGCTGGTGTCATCAGCAAACAGAAATATTTTTGAATCACCTGTAATACTAGAAGGCATATCATTTATATAAATAAGAAACAGCAGTGGCCCCAGCACCGACCCTTGGGGAACGCCCCACTTAACAGTGCCCCATTGGGACTGAACATCACTACCACTCTCAATACTGCGGAGAATTACCTTCTGCTTCCTGTTCTTAAAGTAAGAGGCGAACCAATTGTAAGCTACTCCCCTTACTCCATAATGGTCCAACTTCTGCAGTAATATTTTGTGGTCAACACAGTCAAAAGCCTTCGTTGAATCAAAGAAAACACCTAACGTTCGCAACCTTTTATTTAATCCGTCCAAAACCTCACAGAGAAAAGAGACTATAGCATTTTCAGTTGTTAAGCCATTTCTAAAACCAAACTGTACATTTGACAGCAAATTATGTGAATTTAAATGCTGCAGTAACCTTGTATATACAACCCTCTCGATAACTTTAGCAAACACCGATGGCATAGAAATAGGTCTATAATTGTCAACATTATCCCTGTCTCCCTTTTTATTAAGTGGCTTCACTACCGAGTACTTTAATCGGTCAGGAAACCGACCACTCCTAAAGGAAAAGTTACAGATATGGCTAAGTACTGAGCTAACATACGTGGAACAATACTTCAGTATTCTGCTAGATACCCCGTCATATCCATTAGAGTTCTTGGTCTTTAGTGATTTAATTATTAACTCAATCTCCCTCTTGTCAGTATCATGGAGGAGCATTTCAGGTAACAGTCTCGGAACACTTTTTTCTAAGAGCGCTATATGATTCCCTGTTGGGACTAGGTTTCTATTTAGTTCACCTGCTATATTCAGAAAGTGATTATTAAGTACTGTACATATATGCGACTTATCAGTAACACGGACATCCCCACTATGCACTGATTCTATATTCTTGACCTGTCTCTGCAGACCAGCCACTTCCTTTACGACTGACCATATGGTTTTAATTTTATCCTGAGACTTAGCTATTCTATCTGCATACCACATACTTTTTGCCTTCCTAATAACTTTTTTAAGCACCTTACAGTACTGTTTGTAATGGGCTGCTGCATTTAGATTTTGACTGTTTCTAACGTTTTGATATAATTGCCACTTTGTTCTACAAGATATTCTTATCCCATTAGTCAGCCACCCAGGCTGCCTGTTTGTGCTAGTACCCTGTTTTGAACATTCTAATGGAAAGCAACTTTCAAAGAGCACGAGAAAAGTCTTGAGGAAAGCATTATATTTATCATCTACTGTATCAGCACTATAAACATCTTGCCACTCTTGTTCCTTGATAAGGTTTACAAAAGTCTGTACAGCAACTGGATCAGCTTTCCTAAAAAGTTGGTAACTATATTTAACATGTGTTGCAGCACAAAAATCTTTTAGACTTAAAATTTGTGCATCATGATCTGAAAGGCCATTCACCTTTTTGCTAACAGAATGCCCTTCTAATAATGACGAATGAACAAAAATATTGTCTATGGTTGTTCTACTGTTCCCTTGCACTCTCGTTGGAAAGAATACGGTTTGCATAAGATTATATGAATTAAGGAGGTCTACCAGCATCCTTTTCCTTGCACAATCACTTATACAATTAATATTGAAGTCACCACATATAACTAACTTTTTGTATTTCCTATAAAGTGAACCAAGAACCTCCTCTAGCTTTAGCAAAAATGTTGTGAAATCGGAGTCTGGGGATCTATAAATAACAACAGTAAGAAGTTTAGCTCCACTAAATTTAACCACACCTGCACAACATTCAAACACCTTTTCAGTGCAGTACTTTGAAACATCAATTGACTCAAATGGGATACCGTTTTTCACATACATGGCTACTCCCCCACACCGCAAAGAGCTCCTAGAAAAGCTGCCAGCCAACCTGTATCCTGGTAAAGGAAGCCTCTGAATTATCTCCTTATTTAAGAAGTGTTCAGATATACCAATAATTTCAGAGTCAACATCTATAAGCAGTTCACTAACTTTATCTCTAATACCTTGTATATTTTGATGAAATATACTAATTCCCTCATTAATCGGATACCCAAGCTTTGTAGAAAGTGGTTTCTTTGTTAGAGAGACTTCCCTTAAGCAGGAATACCTATCAGCTGACTTCAATCTAAAAAAGGTACAGCTCTAACACCCACAACTACCGGAATTTTTCCATGAGTGATCCCACCACCCCCACCTATGCTGTCACCTATAAGTTTTGCCAACCTCCCCTTCCCATACCTGTTGAGGTGCAGGCCATGTCTAGTGAAACCCGTCCTGCTGATAGACTCCACCGACACCACCGAAACGTGACTCATGCCTTGTGTCATCAGCGCACCCCCAAGTCTCATGTTATTACACCTGACAGCTGTATTAAGATGAGGCCGATCGTGACGCTGAAACAGTTCCACGAAATGCACATTCGTGTTGCCAGTCTGAGTGGCTATCTTTTCCAGGTCACATGTTGGCGAACACAGTCCAGTGACACGAAACCCGAGTCCATTGTTAGCAGCGCAGCATTCGACCATTGTAGAGTGATAAAGTTTGAAGTTAATGTGGCTGGAGATCGCGAATCACTGTGAATTAATTAGAACCAGTCATTGGCAAAGGAATGAAGACATCTGGCAATCATTGTTGTGCTTCCAAATCTTCAATCAAAGTGTTGGGTGAGGTGGCCATGACGTCATGCGCATAACCTGCTGATTTATTACACCCATTGTGGAAGTCGCAGAAGATGTAGAAACTTTGGGGTCACCAGTATGGGAATGGGATACAATTATCGGTAGAATGCAATAACTATCCCCATTAAATTCCACATAGAGATATATTTTGCAGTTAGTCATATATGTATACACAGCTTGCGATACAGAACAGAACTAAAAACTAACACGGAGGCTCGGCAGAGCAATCAGAGGCCAAAGACAGTGTTAATCGTGATTGATACAACCTATTAATGACACACGGGTATAGAAATTACAAAGAGAGAATTCAGAGGCCACTATCTACCCCTTGTTCTGGTAGAAAAATACTGGAGGGTAAAGTTTAAAAGTTGTTGAGTTGAGAATTTTGTACAATATAAAGAGAGGGTGCATTTACCTAGAGAAAAACTGATCATTGTAGGTCTTCAGCTAACAATAAAATAAACAATTTTTCTAGGCAACAAGGGCGCTGGATGAGCACTGCTGCCAATGGAAGCAATTTCCTTCATTGTCCACACCAGGAGTATACAAATATGAGCAGGCCGAAGTGGCCGTGCGGTTCTAGGCGCTGCAGTCTGCGAGACCGCTACGGTCACAGGTTCGAATCCTGCCTCGGGCATGGATGTGTGTGATGTTGTTAGGTTAGTTAGGTTTAACTAGTTCTACATTCTAGGGGACTAATGACCTCAGAAGTTGAGTCCCATAGTGCTCAGAGCCATATACAAATATGAGCATGTCTGCACATGAGAGGTTATTGGATCATCATCGGTCATATGGAATGTGTTATGCTCTGTTACAGAATTACCAGAATTCTGTCCTCATTTGCATCTGCATCAACTAGCTTCGGATAGCATTAATGACAACTGATGTAACTGCTTTTTTCATTATCGAATGCCCATAGAAGTGAACCCAATTGGATTAATGATTTACTGCCATGCCTATGTTTCATTTTTTAAGTTTTATTTTGTGTGTCACCTGCTATATTAAAGAAAACCATGTGGCATGTCGCCAAAATTATCCTCCATTTTTAAAGTAAGCAATTAACTGTACATAATTAGGAACAAATAGTAGAAACTGTCATGAATTGTGTCAAGTTCTGAGTGTGATAGGGCAAGCCTGAATGATATTCAAAACTAATACTTGTGCACATGGATTTAGTCAGAATATACTGCTCATTTAGACTTATTTATTGTCATTGTTCCTGACTTCTCTGCATTCTTCTTAGAGAGTTCGAACTATTCATTTCAGTTTTGGTGAGCTGAGTTGTGGACCTTTGGACTGAAGACTCTTGTATGGGGCTGTGGTATCCAACAACTGCACAAGACTACCAAATATTTCAATGCATAAAGAATAAACCATATATTTTTCCCCTCAGCTCTACATATGTTTTGCTACTGGTGTACTGTGCATATGATCAAAATCTCTTTGTTTTTTCTACTAGATTTCATGACAGAGTTTCACTGTGGAAACTATTAATAGCATCTCACATTGAAGTCTGCATTAATTTTTGAGTTTCAATAAAACACGGCCAATCTTGCAAATTTTTTGTTCTTATAAATTGGGCTCTGTCCCGTTTTGTGTGTCATGGGGGGCAACCTCCATCTCTTATTAATTTATTTGGTGTCCATATCTCAACTGCCATCAATACTATTTCTTTGAATTTAAGTCACATCTGGTTTGTGCTTTCATAGTTAGTTTGGAAGGAGCAGAGTCTCTCTGTTATGGTGGTGTCAAGAGAATTATTATCTGTGTTTTTAAATAGAGATTCTTTGGTGGATTTGGATGTTACAGCATTCAATCTCACAACAATGATCTTGTGGTCACTAATTCCTGTATCCATCATGCTGCACCATATTTGCTGAGGGTTATTTGTTGTTAAGAGGCCACATTTGTTTTTGGAACCATTTACAGTTCAAGTAAGGTCCTGAACAACTGCTCATAATATTTTTCAGAGAAAGCATTTAGCACAATTTCATATGATGATCTGTGTGTGCCACTGACTAAGTATGTATTGTCCAAACAGGCTGAGAGTAAATTCAAGTCACCACCTACCATAATTGTATTTGTGGGGTACCTGTTTGAAATGAAATGCTAGAGTTCTTTGAATCTTTCATTAACTGTACCATCTGAGTCAGCAGGGTCAGTAAAAGGAATAAATTATGTATTTATTCCAGCTGTTAAGTATAAGGCCTATCCAAACTAATTCAATGGAATTACATACTTCAGTTACACTACCACCAGTACTGCTGCTTCTGCCTGCATTACGTTGCAACGCATCGGATCGCGTTTGCTGGTACACCGTGCCGGCATTGCTCGACAAGGTCAAGGATATTTAAAGCATTTGTTAGTTGCTTCTAACAGGTTGTTAGAAATGGTATCTAATGCTAAATATGATGTGAAAGTTAAGACAGATCCAGTCGCTGATGATGAATACCCAGAGATAGAAACTGAAATTAATGAGGATCATTCCATCAAAGTGGTTTGGCAGAAAAAGATTCACAAAAGATGCTCATTGAGTATCTGGAGCGAGTGGAAAGAGTAGCTGCTGTTAAGGAGCAGGTGCAGAATAATAATAGGTCTTCTAACAATCATGTGAACAATTGAAATAATGACAATGGTAACGTGACTGTTAGAAGCATGGAGGTTCAGAATGCATGATCTAATTATCGTGGTCAGGGCCATGGCAGAGGAAAAGGAGGAAGACAGCCACCACGCTTTCACAATAATTATTATGATGAAGGCAGAAATATAAGTAATGTGCCATTGAGATAAGATGGAAAGCAGAATGCTACCGTATGTGCTTCTGAATCAAATGAACATAATAGGCTGCATTTGGGAAAGTAAGTCCCGTCTATGAGGAAACTTGCTCTCACCAGGCAGAAACAGTAACACAGCCCATAACAAAAACACAGACCACAGTCAGCAGATGCAGACCGATAATAGTGATGATGAAATAGAAAGAGACAGTACCAGCAGTTTGCTAAACCACTTACATTAACTAGTTGACAGCATTTTGGAGATATTAAAAAAAAGGGATCAAGAAGGAGAAAGAAAATGCTACAGACAATAGGGAATTAACTGGTTTGAATCAAATGAGAATGAAGATGAAGTAAAGACTTATATCTTTGACAATAACAACAATCGGAGAGCTAAAGTTCTGCAGAGGAAACAGAGTCAGTTTAGCAAAGTTCTTAAGGGGACAAGTTGTTAGATGAAGGGGGTAGCAATAACAAAGAGGTAAGGGAAACTATTAGCTGTGCTGTTATTGTTGTTGTTGTTGTTGTGGTCTTTAGTTCAGAAGCTGGTTTGATGCAGCTCTCCATGCCACTCTATCCTGTGCAAGTCTCTTCATCTCTGAGTAACTACTGCAATCTACATCCACTTGAATCTGCTTAGTCTATTCGTTTCTTGGTCTCTCTCTATGATTTTTACCCTCCACGCATCCCTCCAATACTAAATTGGTGATCCCTTGATGCCTCAGAATGTGACCTACCAACCAATCCCTTCTTCTAGTCACGTTGTGCCACAAATTCCTACTCTCCCCAGTTCCTCCTCATTAGTTATGTGATCTACCCACCTAATCTTCATGATCTACCCATCTAATCTTCAGCATACTTCTGTAGCACCACATTTCGAAAGCTTCTATTCTCTCCTTGTCTACACTATTTATCATCCATGTGTCACTTGCATACATGGCTTCACTGCATACAAACACCTTCCAAAAGGACTTCCTGACACTTAAATCTACACTTGATGTTAACAAATTTCTCTTCTTCAGAAATTCTTTCCTTGCCATAGCCAGTCTACATGTTATATCCTCTCTACTTTGACCAACATCAGTTATTTTGCTTCCTAAATAGAAAAACCCATTTACAACATTAAGTGTCTATTTCCTAATCTAATTCCCTCAGCATCAACTGATTTAATTTGACTACATTCCATTACCCTCATTTTGCTTTTGTTGATGTTCATCTTATATCCTCCTTTCAAGACACTGTCCAGGCTGTTCTACTGCTCTTCTAGGTCCTTTTCTGTCTCCAACAGAATTACAATGTCATCGGCGAACGTCAAAGTTTTTATTTCTTCTCCCTGGATTTTAATTCCTACTCAAAATTTTTGTTTTGTTTCCTTTACTGCTTGCTCAATATATAGACTGAATAACATCGTGGATAGGCTACTACAATATCTCACTTCCTTCTCAACCGATACTGCCCTTTCATGTCCCTTGACTCTTATAACTGCCATCTGGTTTCTGTGCAAATTGGAAATAGCCTTTCACTCCCTGTATTTTACACCTGCCAACTTTACAACTGGAAACAGGGTATTCCAGTGAACATTGGCAAAAGCTTTCTGAACGTAGTCAAAAGCTTTCTCTAAGTCTACAAATGCTAGAAACATAGGTTTGCCTTACCTTCTTCTAAGATAAGTCATAGGGTCAGTACTGCCTCACATGTTCCAACATTTCTATGGAATCCAATCTGATCTTCCCCGAGGTCAGCTTCTATCAGTTTTTCCATTTGTTTGTAAAGAATTTGTGTTAGTATTTTGCAACCACGACTTACTAAACTGATAGTTTGGTAATTTTCACACCTGTCAACACTTGCTTTCTTTGGCATTGGAATTATTATATTCTTCTTGAAGTCTGAAGTTATTTTGCCTGTCTCATACATTTTGCTCACTAGATGGAAGAGTTTTGACATGGCTGGCTCCCCCAGTATCAGTAGTTGCAACGGAATGTTGTCTACTGTAAACTTAGATCTTTCAGTGCTCTGTCAAATTCTTTATGCAGTATCATATCTCCTATTTCATCTTCATCTACATCCTCCTCCATTTCATTAATATTTCCCTCAAGTACATCGCCCTTGTATAGACCCTCTATATACTCCTTCCACCTTCCTGCTTTCCCTTCTTTGCTTAGGATTGGTTTTCCATCTGCACTCTTGATATTTGAACAGGTGGTTCACTTCTCTCCTAAGGTCTCTTTAACTTTCCTGTATGCAGTATCTATCTTATCCCTAGTGATATATGCTTCTACATCCTTATATATGTCCTCTAGCCGTCCCTGCTTAGCCATTTTGCACTTCCTATCAATCTCATTTTTTAGATTTTTGTATTCCTTTTCGCTTGCTTCATTTAGTGCATTTTTATATTTTCTCCTTTCAATAATTAAATTTAATATCTCTTCTGTTACCCAAGTATTTCTACTAACCCTCATCTTTTTACTCACTTGATCCTCTGCTGTGTTCACTATTTCAACTCTCAAACCTACCCATTCTTCTACTACTGTATTCCTTCCCCTGTTCTTGTCAACATTTCCCTAATGTGTTCACTGAAACTCTCTTTCAGTTTATTCAGATCCCAGCTCCTTAATTTCCTACCTTGTTGCAGTTTCTTCAGTTTTAATCTACAGTTCATAACCAATAAATAGGGGTCAGAGTCCACATCTACCCATGGAAATGTCTTACATTTTAAAACCTAGTTTCTAAATCTCTGTCGTACCATTATATATCTATCTGAAACCTTCCAGTGTCTCCAGGCCTCTTCCAAGTGTACAACCTCCTTTCATGATTCTTAAACCAAGTGTTAGCTATGATTAAGTTATGCTCTGTGCAAAATTCTGCCAGGTGGCACCCTCTTTCCTTCCTTAGCCACATTCCATATTCACCTACTACTTTTCCTTCTGTTCCTTTTCCTACTATCGAATTTCAGTCCCCCATGACTATTAAATTTTCATCTCCCTTATCCATCTGAATAATTTCTGTTATCGCATCATAGGTTTCTCCAATCTCTTCACCATCTGCAGATCTAGTTGGCATATGAACTTGTACTACTGTGGTAGACCTGTGCTTGGTGTCTGTCTTGGCTACAATAATGCATTCACTATGATGTTTGTAGAAGCTAATCCAGATTCCTATTTTTTTATTCATTATTAAACCTACTCTTGCATTACCATTATTTGACTTTGTATTTGTAACCCTGTATTCACCTGACTAGAAGTCGTGTTCTCCTGCCACCAAACTTCACTAATTCCCACTATATCTAGCTTTAACCTATAGACTTCCATTTTCAAATTTTCTAACATAGTATATATGATGGTAGTATCTGTTCCCAAAAGAACAGTTACCGTGGATGACCATGCAGCTTTAGTAGAAATGAAATGATAATTAAATGGACACCCTAGCTGCAAACAGGCGTTGATGTACTTCATTGGGGACGTGCAAGGCATAAGCCCCTGCAGACGCACTATCCTCTGTGCCCGCCCGCGGTGGCTCAGAGGGATAGAGCGTCTGCCATGTAAGCAGGAGATCCCGGGTTCGAGTCCCGGTCGTGGCACACATTTTCAACATGTCCCCAAATGAAGTACAACAACGCCTGTTTGCAGCTAGGGTGTCCATTTAATTATCATTTCATTTCTAGTAAAGCTGCATGGTCATCCACGGTAACTGTTCTTTCGGGAACAGATACTACCGTCATATATAGTTAAAATATGGCTTCCCGGCCATTGACCTTCTTGTGCGAACGCACACGCTATGCCCAAACTCGTACAGGACTTGGTAGATTAATCTGCCACGAGTAATGAGTATGACGGGCAAATATCTATTAGGCGCACTACGAATGTAGTGGTGTGGACATGTTGGGAATGTGGATCTCACGGGGAGCGTGCAAGGGATAAGTCCCTGCAGATGCACTATCCTCTGTGCCCGCGGTGGCTCAGAGGGATAGAGCGTCTGCCATGTAAGCAGGAGATCCCGGGTTCGAGTCCCGGTCATGGCAGACATTTTCAACATGTCCCCAATGAAGTACATCAACGCCTGTTTGCAGCTCGGGTGTCCATTTAATTATCATTTCATTTCTAACATACCTGCCTCATTAAGGGCTCTGACATTCCACACTCCCATCTGCAGAATGCCGGTTTTGTTTCTCCTGATGACGATGTCCTCTTGAGTAGTTCCTCCTTGGAGATCTAAATGGAGGACTATTTTATCTCCAGAATATTTTACACAAGAGGATGTATCATCACTTAACCATACAGTTAAGCTGCATGCCTCAGGAAAAATTATGGCTGTAGTTTCCCGTTGCTTTCAGCCGTTTGCCATACCAGCAGGGCAAGGCCGTTTTGGTTGATGTTACAAGGCAAGATCAGTCAATCATCCAGACTGTTGTCCCTGCAACTACTGAAAAGGCTACGGCCCCTCTTCAGGAACCACACATTTGTCTGGTCTCTAGGCAGATACCCCTTCATTTTGGTTGCCCTACGGTATGGCTATCTGTATCCCTGAGACATGCAAGCATCCCCTCCAATGGCAAGGTCCATCATTCATGGGGGAGCTCTACTGACTTGCCACTAATTGTAAAAGTCATCGACAGTACTATAGATAGTAATGTTATGAGGGGACACAGTTGTTCAGAAGTAGAGTGCAGTTCAGCAGATGTGCAGCAAACGAAAATAAAGGAACTTGTCATGTGATTTGATTTAAAATTGGTGAACAGGTTGGTAAAGACAGTTTGAGATGTAGGGATTGATGACCAAATGTATAAATGTGCTTGCAACTGAAAAAAATTACTTTATCTGGAAACAGATTGAAAAGGTTTTATTAGTAGACTTTTATGAGGAACTTGTTCAGACCAGAATAACTCATCCTATTATAAAAACTAACATCTCAAGAGTAACAACGGATTGTCTTCTTAATAGTGGCAATGAAGAAAGCGCTTTTTCCCAAGCAGTGTTTGATTCTATTCCTAATAAAAATTAGTTAATGGTCATGAAAGTAAGTGGTTTAAGAATAATAGGAGCTACTGGAAAAGTTTCTAGACCAGTACAGCATGAAGCTTTGATACTAACTGGTATAAATAACATGATAGTAGATCATCATTGTTTAACTGTACTCAGTTCAAAGGTTGAATTGTTAATTGGTGTAGGTCTTTTAACGAAATACTAGGAAAGATTGACTTTGTTCAGAGCCACTTAGTATTGACTTTACCAGATGTTTGAGTAGATTAGATTAGATTAGATTAGATTAGATTAATACTAGTTCCATGGATCATGAATACGATATTTCGTAATGATGTGGAACGAGTCGAATTTTCCAATACATGACATAATTAGGTTAATTTAACAACATACTTAAGTTAATATAACAACTTTATTTTTTTGTGTTTTTTGTTTTTCTTTATTTTTTATTTTTATTTTTTTAATATTTTTTTCTTTTTTTTTTCTTAATTTATATCTAAAAATTCCTCTATGGAGTAGAAGGAGTCGTCATTCAGAAATTCTTTTAATTTCTTCTTAAATACTTGTTGGTTATCTGTCAGACTTTTGATACTATTTGGTAAGTGACCAAAGACTTTAGTGCCAGTATAATTCACCCCTTTCTGTGCCAAAGTTAGATTTAATCTTGAATAGTGAAGATCATCCTTTCTCCTAGTATTGTAGTTATGCACACTGCTATTACTTTTGAATTGGGTTTGGTTGTTAATAACAAATTTCATAAGAGAGTATATATACTGAGAAGCTACTGTGAATATCCCTAGATCCTTAAATAAATGTCTGCAGGATGATCTTGGGTGGACTCCAGCTATTATTCTGATAACACGCTTTTGTGCAATAAATACTTTATTCCTCAGTGATGAATTACCCCAAAATATGATGCCATATGAAAGCAATGAGTGAAAATAGGCGTAGTAAGCTAATTTACTAAGATGTTTATCACCAAAATTTGCAATGACCCTTATTGCATAAGTAGCTGAACTCAAACGTTTCAGCAGATCATCAATGTGTTTCTTCCAATTTAATCTCTCATCAATGGACACACCTAAAAATTTGGAATATTCTACCTTAGCTATATGCTTCTGATTAAGGTCTATATTTATTAATGGCGTCATACCATTCACTGTACGGAACTGTATGTACTGTGTCTTATCAAAATTCAGTGAGAGTCCGTTTACAAGGAACCACTTAGTAATTTTCTGAAAGACAGTATTGACAATTTCATCAGTTAATTCTTGTTTGTCAGGTGTGATTACTATACTTGTATCATCAGCAAAGAGAACTAACTTTGCCTCTTCATGAATATAGAATGGCAAGTCATTAATATATAATAAGAACAACAAAGGACCCAAGACTGACCCTTGTGGAACCCCATTCTTGATAGTTCCCCAGTTTGAGGAATGTGCTGATCTTTGCATGTTACGAGAACTACTTATTTCAACTTTCTGCACTCTTCCAGTTAGGTACGAAAGAGTGCAGAAAGTTGAAATAAGTAGTTCTCGTAACATGCAAAGATCAGCACATTCCTCAAACTGGGGAACTATCAAGAATGGGGTTCCACAAGGGTCAGTCTTGGGTCCTTTGTTGTTCTTATTATATATTAATGACTTGCCATTCATTACAGATCCTTTCATTGGTGAGTATGTTGGCAGTAATGATGAAGCATGGGAAGTGCCTATTAGAGTAATGTGGTTTAAGAGATATGTGCAGGAAGATGCTGAATTTTGGGAATAATGTGCAAGATGCTAAAGTGGAAAAGAAATATATTGCAACTGTACTCGGGCTTGTTCACTACCTATTTTTCATGTGGCTCATCTGCAAATGGGGTTGGTAGTGAACGGTTGCATTTGTGCCCCTACTATTGAGTCATATATTGGCTAGCTTTTGAACAACAGTGAATTGAACTATACACATTCAGATTGAAACTTATTTATTCAAAGAAACACTTTAATCTTGTGGCCATGCATTTTTAAGTTCACAAATAAATCCGATCTTTATAAATAATAATAATCAGTCCAATTCTTACCCTGTTTATTGTCTCACACCTACACACTTTCACGTTGCTCCTTCACGTACACTGGCATCCAGTCCCTGAGTTGTGTCACGTGACACTACATTAGTCAACATAATCCTTAAACATGGCCACAATTCGTTTATAATTTTTATAAGATTTAAATACTTAAACCTAAACACATTATATAATTTTATACACATTTACCACCACAATTTTGTAATTCATTGCAATTAAAAGAAAGACAAAACACTATGCAACAGAACTACAACACCCATCAAAACACAAAAGAAATATTTTCCAGTCTATTTTGCCCAACATATTATTCCTGCTGCTGTGCTTTAAATTTAAATTACAGACTACTTGAAAAAGCTCCATATTATCCCCTGTTACCTTACATACCCCCACTTCATGGAGACACTACTGTAGTAATGGCAACTTGAAGTAGCACCTAACAGAGCCAACCCATATTACTTTATACATCAAAACATTTGAATTATAACTACAATGGAACCAAAACATGTAGGACAGTGTTATAGTGTTGAGTTAATCACTGTGAGTACTGTCATCAGAAAACATACAAACATTATCAAACAATGTGTGGTGCCGATGAGGTCGACACCAGAATCGATCTGAGTATCGTCTTTGAACTAAGCTAAACATTATCTTTGTGCAGTGCCACCATGTTAGTTCTGTGTAAGCCTTGCTTGTATAAAGAGGTGAATAAATGAACTATTGCAAAAAGAGGAGTGTTGTTTGGTGAAACCGACCCGAACTCCTCCTCAAATGTATCCAACCTAAATATACAATTAGATAGTCTCATATTGAGTCTGATTGGGCTGGCAAAATGCAAAAAAATTTATATTATATAAATGCCCATTTTAGTTTATATATAGGTTGCACACTCACTGCACATTAACACTTCCGCTTTTTACACAGTTGTTTCTGTAGCTGCACGAGGTTGTTGTGACCAGTTCCTTGTGTTCACAGCTTTATGCATTGTAATGCAGGTTTTCCAGTCTTGTCAGCCAGCAGTACTGTGTTTCCTCTCATTAGCCAAGCCATCCTATCAAAATTTAATCAAATCCTCATAAATCTTGCCTAGACATACAGACCCACATTTCCCAGGAGTCAGGCTATCCAAACCCTCCCTGAAACATCCTGTGTTGACTGATCAGCTCTTATTGAGGTTTATACAAATGACATGCACACAAATCAAACACAAACATGGCATAGTTAAATATATTCTATTTCACCCGTCAAATGTTGCCAAATCAGGAGCTCCGACATTTCTACCCCCTGCACCAAGAGAATTTATTCCTAGATGCAGATTCTTATATTTTTTAAGCACCCACACAGCTGTATCACTGCCATTTCCATGGATAACTAGATTCAATCATAAATAGCAAATAAACTCACTAAGGTCAAAACTTTTACATGCATCCACTTAGCCATTAGTGTTCTTTCCCTTACTTCCCTCATTAGCATCTTATAATAAGCAAGTTAATTATTTCCCATATGCCTCTACAGTTTGCATATTTAGTAAGTGCCCTACATGACTATCCCAGCAACAGTCCTACCCCCACGCACCAGTATCAACTCCAGGTGCCACAGATACACCAGAAATTTTAATAAAATCTTGACTATTCTTAAACAAACTATTTGCATATTTCCTCCCTCCTATATTGTCCACACATTTATACAGAAATAGAGACTATATATACAGTAGGCTTCAGTTCCCATATGACTTTTTCAACACACCCACACCAGTTGTCCAAATCCTTTGGACAACAGATTCACTTAATGCAAAACAGATTCACTTAATGCAAGTACATATGATATAGTGAAGTTTGTTGACCACTAAACAATGACATTGCAACATACACAGTAACACAAATAATCATCCAATTATAAATACATGTATACATAGCCCCAAATAAATTTTTATAGCTGCATATAATAGTCATACTACACATGCTATTTTTTTTAATTAGACAATAGCGTACATGAGAATCTCACTTCCTTACCTACCCTTTATTCTTTTACCACATATTTTTTCAACTCTGTTACATTTCTCAGTCCAAATGGGTTTTTGGACATTGGATATACCAACCTATATGCTTTAGGGTATGGACAACCAGTTATCTCAAAGGGTCCATGGGATAATTCAAATAACTTTTTGATTTTGCCATCAATGACACTGGATTTTTTCTTGTTCCTCACCAGCAGCTTATCTCCCTCCTTGAACTTTGTTGTCTTATACCTTTCTCCATGCCTCCTCTGTCTCTCATGTCCTTTCTTTCTTTAACATTTGCTGTCTGGCCACCTGCATCTTCTCTTGACTTGTCAAGCCTTGAGATGGAGGAAAATCTATGTGTTCTGCTATTAGATTGTCTGGCTTGATATCTTTCATGAGCTCATAGGGTGAGAATCCTGTCACACAACTCTTCACTGTGTTCATAAGATCCTCAAACACGGTTATATATTCTGCCCAAGTGCTATGCTTTTTACTGCAATATGTCCTGTATAGCCTACCCATCTCCCTCATATACCTCTTCGTTGGGTTTCCCACAGGGTGATACCCTGAAATCCGTGTATGCTTTACCCCAGATCTTTGCATAAACTTCCCCCACACACAAGATACAAATTGTGCTACATTATCATATAGAACATTCTCTGGTTTTATAACATTCACAAAGTAACCTTTCTCTAGCTTGTTAATTATATTCTGGCTAGTGGCCTTTTTCAGTGGATACAGCTTTATAAACTTGGAGAATACATCAACAGCTAAAAGAACATACTTCACACCCCGTCGACCTGTTGGTAGCCTCCCAAAAAAATCAATAGCCAGCAGTTCACCATTTCTTTTAGGAACAATCTGCATCTCTCCTTGTACTGCAATAGTATTATACTTCAGTTTTTGACATTTGTCACAAGAAGCTAACTGTCTCTTTACCCTCCTGGTCATGTTGTTAAAACTAACATAATCCTGCAGTATTTCTAAACATTTCTGAGCCCTATAATGCCCATGGCTAAGGTGGATGTAATTGATTAATTTTTCCACATGCTCATCTGGAAAACATACCTTCCACTCCTCTTTGTCCAAATTGCTTTGCCTAAATAAAATCCCCTTAGAAATTCTATAGCTATTTTTTCATGTTCTTTACTTCCAAAGTTTGTTTTGATAAACTTCAAGGTTTGGTCCCCATTCTGACGTCTCCTCATGTCCTTACAGATGGATTTGATTTCCTTCTCTCCATCCACTCATTTCATATAAAATATCTGTAGTTCTTTCTCGTCTCCATTCCCTTCATGTTCTTCTCCAATGAAAGGTAACCTTGATAAGGCATCAGCTACATCATTGTCTGTGCCGTTAACATATCTTATCTCATAGATAGAAATATGGTGCCGAGTGAGGATCGCGAGTGTGTAAAGTCCGGAAAAAAGTGTAAAAATAACGAGGAAAAGTGTTTATCGTGCAGTATAGTCAGTGTGTATTGTGAAAACTTGTGCATGCCATGCTACATAATAAAGAAAGTCTGTGGAACCACAAGAAGTAATAAGGAGAATTACACATGTGGAGCATCTACATCGTCTTTCGGGGAAACAAGTGTAATATTAAGTTCGGATCTCTGCCACTGCAAGAAACACGTGGTTTAAGGTGTAATGTGCACGATATGTAAAACTGTGTTTCATTATTCATGTGTTAACGTAAATCCTAAACGTAAGATTTGGTTCTGCGCAAAATGTAGCAGAGAAGATCCTGTGCAAAAACTTAATAAGGTGGATTACACAAACAATATCATTGCAGTGTTAGTGGAAGAGATACGCGTTTTACAACACGAGTGCAACAAATCCCCGCAGCTGAACACAACGGGCGTAAATAAATCGCACAGTGAACTCCACTCAGGAACCATTAACTATAGTAGCAAAAATATAAGTCATAACTTGTGTAAAAAAGTACAGGAGAGTAGGCAGTAATGGCGTATGTGAAACAAAGTTCCGTTCTTGATGTGCAAAAGTTGATCTGTCACCGAAAACACACGAAAATTCATCGTCAGAAAGGAAATATGATACCAATGTCTACAGGGCCAGACTAAACCCACCTATTCAATTACGAAACAGATACGAAGTGCTAAGCGAAAGCCGGCCGCGGTGGTCTCGCGGTTCTAGGCGCGCAGTCCGGAACCGTGCGACTGCTACGGTCGCAGGTTCGAATCCTGCCTCGGGCATGGATGTGTGTGATGTCCTTAGGTTAGTTAGGTTTAAGTAGTTCTAAGTTCTAGGGGACTTATGACCACAGCAGTTGAGTCCCATAGTGCTCAGAGCCATTTGAACCATTTTTTTGCTAAGCGAAATAAGTTATGATAGTGCTTCAGAAAATATTTTTGAAAATACGCAGGTACATGTTTCAGCCATTGCTGCTCCCCTGAATAGGCCTACGTGCAATTCATGTCAACATATGCCTAGGTCACAGCAAAAAGTACATAATCACATGGGAAAACTGCACATTCTAGCTGATAGCCACGGGCGCGGAATAGCCTCTCTTGTTAATGAGGCATCAGTTGTGAAATCTACGAGTTATGTCAAGCCTGGGGCTTCCCTTTCGGAGGTAATTAAGAATGTTTACACTGATGAAATTATCAAGTTGACTTCAAAAGACTTTGTAGCTTTGTTTGGTGGCTCTAACGATGTATATAAAAATGAAACCTCTAAAGCCTGCTCAGAATTGAAAAAGCATCTGGCTCTTTTGTCTCATACAAACATTCCACATCGCTATGATCTGCCACGCTGGTCTTGTGTGAACAAAGAGATTAGTGCTGCTAATGAGAGTTTTTCCAGTATATGCAGTCAATTCGAAAATGTTTGTGTTGTTGATATTAGTGGCATTGGTCAGAGATTCCACACTTCTCATGGCCTTCACTTAAATGGCCTAGGGAAGAAAGTTGTAGCACAAAAAGTATTGGATGAAATAAAAAGGCACCAGCAAACACCTGCAGCACCATCAACGACAGTAACAGTAACACCACAAAAATCAATAACAGCAGGTTCATCACAAGTAGCAACAGCAACAACAAAATCATCAACATTATCAGCAGTAAAATTACCACAAATGGTCAAACCACAATCAGTAACTGCAACTAAACCTTCGGTGGAAAAAACAGCAAAACCAACAGATACTACAACAACAGATCCACCATCAACAGAAATAGTGCCAATAAAAGAATCAAAGGCAGCAACAGCACGAAGAATCCTGTCAGCACCACCACCACCACCTCCGGCCACAGAAACAGCAGCAGCAACAACAGCAGCAGCAACTGAACCAACAACAACAGTAGCAGCAGCAGCAACAAAACCATCAACAACAGTTGCAGCAACACAACACTGCCTAAGGAGGAGTCAAAGACAAGGTACATCTACATCATTAAATAAGGATTTTTTATGGCTTCAAACAAAGAAAAGGAAAAGATTGTGACAAATCAGCAAGAAAATTTGCAGATAAGTCACAACTACTATGGAAAAAGCAGCACATTACCAGATAATGATAAAAGAAAAAATACTTGCAAAACAGTCAGGATAATGTGTCAGAATATTCAGTGCCTCAGAAACAAAGTACTAGATCTAGAAGTAGCTTTAAATAATCTTGCTGATGTCTCTTTGTAGTGGACTGACAAGGCAGCCAGTCCACAGAGACGGGTAGCCGAAAGGGCACACGTACACACACGCTGACTGGCGCGAAGTCTGGAACAGGATACGTGATGAATGTGATAAAGAAAAGAACGTAGCTACTAGAACACTTAACTTTTATATCGTCCTTTGGTATACAGCATTCTTGATGATACAAGTGAGACTCTTTAGATTCATGAAGTAACTAATGGCACCTTGCTAGGTCGTAGCCATGGACTTAGCTGAAGGCTATTCTAACTGTCTCTCGGCAAATTAGAGAAAGGCTTCGTACGTGTAGTCGCTAGCAATGTCGTCGTACAACTGGGGCGAGTGTTAGTACGTCTCTCGAGACCTGCCTTGTGGTGGCGCTCGGTCTGCGATCCTGACAGTGGCGACATGCGGGTCCGACATGTACTAATGGACTGCGGCCGATTTAAGCTACCAAGTGTGGTGTCTGGTGGTGACACCACACTCTTGTATTTGTTTATCTGAACACTGGTGCAAGGCTAGTGAATTAAGTCTCATAAATATAAGCAAGTTTAATTTAGCATCACATTATTGCCGAAGTGTTTTGAAAAATGGTGAGGTATGCATTTACTCTAGAGTAGGACTGCAGTTCAAAGCGAAAACAGAATTGGACCATCTAAATATAGAAAAACATTTTGAATCATGTGCCATAGAGTTAAAAACTGAGGATAAGAGTGAAAAACTAGTTGTCATTACAATATATAGATCTCCACTGGGTGACAAAAACATATTGTTCAAAAAAATAGAAGCAGCATTAAACACTTTTTATAGTAATGAAGTGAAATTATTTTTATGTGGAGATTTTAATATTAACCTGTTAATTGAAAGTGATGAAAAAAGACAGCTTTTGAGTATACTCAGCAGCTTCCACATGAAACCACTCTTTACAGATGCCACCAACTGTCATCTTCTCTTTTAGACAATATTTTCACAAATATGGAGAATGGTATCACTGAGCCACTAAACGTAAACTTAGGTCTTTCGGATCACAATACACTATTAACATGCATAAATTACTATATCCCCAAGGCAGTAAATAAGTGGGGATACAAAAGGCACTTCTATACAGAAAAAGTGAATACTTTCATCCAGTTGTTAGCTAATGAAACCTGGGAAGATGTCTTTGTACAAACAACAACCGAGGAATCTTTCAATGCTTTTTCTAGTACATTCATGTCCCTATTTGAGATGTGTTTCCCAAAAAAGCTCACAAAGATCAATGTCATGCCTAGGAACACAAGCCAGTGGATAACACCTGCTATTAGAGTATCTAGTCAAACACTAAAACATATCAGTCAACTCAAAAAAGATAACAAAGATGAACACTTCACAGATGATGTTAAGACATACAAGAAAATTTACAGGAAGGTGATCAAAAAAGCCAAGACAATGCCCAATGACAGTGTAATTGCTGGGTCAGCAAACAAATCGAAAGCTATATGGAATGTAGTAAAAAAAGAAAAAGGCTCAAGAAAAAAGCAAAGATGGCGGCTAGTGTTAAAGTAAATCGTCTATCTCCGCAAAAAAAGTAAAATTTGATGGAAAAAAGAAATCGTGTATGAGTTGTAAGGACGAGATATCAAAGCTAAATGAACGTATAAAAAGTCTACAATTCATAATCGGTACTCTAAAACAGGATATAAAAGAACTTCAATCGGGAAAATACGGGAAGCAAGAAGACACGGCCTCCACAGGAAAATGGGAATCAGTGACAGAAGAAAACTCTATACAGGAAGATAAATCTCAAAGAAGCAGTGTAACTTTAATACAAAAAAACAGTGTGCAAAAATCGAGTGTAGTAAATCATGGAATACAGCCATCTGAAGAAAAACTGTTGCAAGGAACTGAAAGTAAACAAAAACGTGTGCAAACAAACAACTCTAGCATGGTAGCGGAAAAGCATGAAAACAGATCAAACTTTCCTCGAAATCGCGAACTTCCAAACATACCGGTAGTAAAAAGTAAACTGTCAAATTCTCAAAGAAAGTTATTGACTGATTCTAATATCGTGTGCAAAAACAGATTCAGTGTGCTATCAGAAAAAACGAACAGACAAAGTGAAGCAAATATACAAACGAAAGTTTCGGAACCGAAAACAACAAACGAAAACAGTCAACGTAAAAAACAAGATGCTGGCATTATTTATTTATTTTCTGATAGTCATGGAAAAGGACTGGCAAAGATCATGAACGAAAAACTAATAAATGAAAGTGTTATTGGATTTGTGAAGCCAGGTGCTCCACTGCGAGAAGTTACTCAGCATATTGACACACACAGTAACCATGGAAGTTGTAACTCTTGCATTATTTTAGCTGGCGCAAACGATGTCTACAAGAACGAAGCAAAATTCGCTTTGCGATCTTTAAGGGAAACATTGGCAAAAGTTATGGACATGAAAGTTTTCGTAATAAGCATCCCTATGAGACATGATCTCATCAAAACATCGTGTGTGAATGCAGAAATCGAAGCAACAAACCGAAAGTTCGAGAAAATATGTAAGCTCTTCAGCAATGTGACATATATTAATGCAGACAGTCAAAAAAGAGAAGATTTCACTACCCATGGATTGCACAGAAACATGAAAGGGAAAGTAGCACTGTGCGATGCAATTATGGAACAATTAAACCGAAATCAGCCAGGCTTAGTGCAGCCTCCAATTGCAGCAGCAGCAGCAATGGAATCACCAATTTCAAATGAAGAGCATATTACTCCAATGACTTCAGGAAGTGTTGAAGCGGCAAGAAGAGGATCCCCATCTAGCCTGGTTGCGGTTCCTCAAATTACAACTCCAAAAATTACAGCAGAGACGCCATCACACTACAAGTCAACTCGCCCAACACGAAACAGGAAAGAACCACAACGTTTTTTATGGCAAGTGATTCCAGAAAAATGTTGATTTCATCTTCTAAAACATCGCTCTGGAAAGAAAACTTCAATTGTAAAAGTGTTAAAAATTATATGTCATGTGCAGCTGTCGAACATAAGGTAGGCCAAAACAACCTAGTAAATAAGTCATCGTCGAAATTTATGCTCCAGCACCAAAATGTACAATCCTTATCAAATAAAGTTAGTGAGATAGAAATATTGTTATCAGATGAACTAAAAGAAGTGTCTGTTATATGTGTTAGTGAGCACTGGTTATCCGAAAATATGTTACATCACACAAGGATAGAGGGCTTTACCCTTTCATCTTTTTTTTGTAGGAAAACCTCCATGCATGGAGGAACATGCATATATGTTAGAGAGGACGTCAAACACGAAAATTTAAAGTTCACTAACCAGCTAGGGGAAGAGCAAAACTTCGAAATTTCTGCTACAGAACTGACAAATTTAAATATAATTGTTATTTGCATATATAGAAGCCCAGATGGAAATGTAACTACTTTCATTGAAAATCTTGAGAAGGCACTTAACAGTATAAAAATAGTTAGTAAAACAACCATCATATGTGGTGACTTTAATATAGATTTCAACAAGAACTCAAAAGACAGATTAAACCTTGAGGCCTTATTAAAAACCTACAACATACATACAACTATCAAATCCCCCACCAGAGTCACCAAATCGTCAAGCAGTGCTATAGATCAGATACTAATAAAAACAGATAAATATTTATACAAATCTGGAAATATGAATACAGGTTTCAGTGATCATTATGCACAGTTTATTGAATTCCCAGTAGACACTGCAGGAAATACTGAACAACAAATGACAAGAAAAGGTAGAAATTTTAGCAAGCACAACCTAGAACACTTCAGGCACTTACTGAAAAAAGAAACATGGAATGATATAGACAACTATGAGGACACATGTAAAAAGTTTGACATGTTCATGGAAATATTCTCCTATTATTTCAATATTTCTTTTCCAGTTAAAAACCAAACATTAAAAACTAAAAAAAGAAATGTTACATGGCTGACGAAAGGCATTAAAATATCATGTGCTGAAAAGAGGAGACTTTATGAAATCTCAAAAACACAAAATGTTACAGAAGAATTTCTGGTGCATTTCAAGAATTATAAGAGAGTGCTTCACAAAGTCATAAAAGAATCTAAAAAAACAACAAATGATCACCATATAAAAATGGCCAGGAACAAAATGAAAGCCATGTGGAAGATAGTCAGAGAACAAGTAGGAAATGAGACCTCCCAAAATGTAAATCTCCAGGTAATCCAAGATGGCAAAAAAATTACAAATCCAGAAGAAGTAGCCAATGCTTTTAATACATATTTTGCAAATATTAGTGAAAAATTACTATCTGACATAAAATCTTCAAATAAAAATCCTGCTACAACACCATCCAATCAAAATAGAAACTGCAACTCCCTGTTTCTTACTCCAACCAACCCTAAGGAAATTATACTATCAATTAGAGAGTTAAAAACAAAATTTTCAACAGGTGTGGATGAGATTCCAGATTATGTCATTAAAAATGTGGGGGACCTCATTGCAATACCATTAGCCCACATTTTCAACAGCTCATTGACAAATGGAGTCTTTCCTTCCTGCTTAAAGACAGTGAAACTAAAACCACTGTTCAAAAAGGGTAAGAAAGAAGACATAGCCAATTATAGACCTATTGCATTGCTATCTACATTTTCGAAAATACTAGAAAAAATTTTTCATAAGAGGTTGCTAGATTTTCTAGAAAAGTGCAAAATATTATCCACAACCCAACATGGCTTCCGGAAAGGCCGATCAACAGAAACAGCAATATATGAATTTCTGGGTGAAGTACTCGAAAAAATTGATAGTGGACAAAAAGTAACTGGCATATGCCTCGATCTGTCTAAGGCTTTTGACATCATAGACCACACTCTATTGCTGCAGAAGCTTGAAAGAATTGGTATCAGAGGTATGCCTAACAGCTGGCTTAGATCATATCTTACTGACCACAAGCAAGTAGTAGAAATACATTTTCACAAAGAAAATAAATCAACAAGACACTATTCTGATTATAAAGCAGTAAAATATGGAGTACCGCAGGGCTCAGTACTGGGCCCCATCCTATTTTTGATATATATAAATGACCTAACATCAACCAACCAGTACCATAGCACTATCCAGTTTGCAGATGACACAAGCATATTAGTCAGCGGGGAGACTGCAGAGATACTACAGACAAGACTGTCTGAGGCATTAACAAATGTTGTAAACTGGTTCAACCAAAACAAACTAATAATAAATAAAAGCAAAACAGTAGCATTAAATTTTCATAATGTCAAGAGAAACATTGAAGAGGATATAAGAATTCAGATGTCAGACACGGATATTGCAAGTGTGCCTAATACAAAATTTCTGGGGGTCTGGCTACAGGATAATCTTAGATGGGAAACTCACATTGACAACATATTAAAGAAGCTAAGTACCATGTGTTATTTAATGAGAGTGCTAGAAAACTGCTGTCATAAGGACTGTCTAATGACAGTTTACTATTCTAATATACATTCTGTCCTAAAATATGGGATCACTTTTTGGGGTAACTCGCCATCCTGCCTAAAACTCTTCAGGATGCAAAAAAGAATAGTTAGAATCATGGCTGGAATAAAAAGGAAGAAACCATGTAGACCATTATTTATAAGGATGGGGATTCTTCCCCTTCCATGTATTTTCCTATTTGAAAGTGCAATGTTTATAAAGAAATATACAATAACAAATCCTAGTATCCTCCCCAAAAATGAAAATGTTCATCATCATAATACAAGACAGAAAACTGACTTTCATGTACTCCATACAAAAACCAGTTTGTGCCAAAAAGGAACATTACACCAGGGAAAAATTATCTACAATAAATTGCCAAGAGAAATTAAAGTAAAGACTGATGTAAAAAATTTTAAAGCAGCATTAAAAGAATATCTGTTGACACAATGCTTTTATAGTGTGGAAGAGTTCCTCCAAAATCCTCGAGAGTCTAAGTGATGATTATGCATATACTGCAACCATTAATATTGGCCTATAAATACATTCAGATGTAATTCTCAAGTTTCTAATGGGGTTCAAGTATAAGTTATATACCGACTTGCCCAGTATATGAAGTAAAATTCTGTGAATGTAATTCTCTAGTGTACATGCCAGTTCATAGTGTAGAAGAGTTCCTCAAAAATCCTTAGAGCTTAAGTGATGACCATGCAAATACTTTAATCGTTAATATTGACTTATACATGTATTCAGTTGTAAACTTCAAGTTTCTAATGTGGTTTAATTATAACTTACACATTGACTTGCCCAGTATATGAAGTGCTGTAAAATTTTGTGAACATAATTTTCTAGATTCTAAAGTGTTTTAATTGTAAGATATACTTTGACCCGTCCAATATCTGATGTGCTGTACTGTACATGTAAGATTTACTGGACCAATAAATACAATACAATACAATACAAAAAATGATAGAAATCCAGATGACTTTGTTTTAAAAGATGATCAAGGTGTGCTAGTCAGAAATCTTACTTTAGCAAATTACATTAATGACTACTTCATAAATAGTCCAATCAATCTGAGTAAAAATTGTTCTAAGATTAGTAGAACATCAATCCCAGAAGAACAAAGTGTGAATTCATTATTGCTACCTCCCACGAACAAATTGGAAGTTAATCGAATAATAAAAACAATGAAGAATAAAATGTCCTCAGGGATTGGCGAGATACCTTGCTCAGTCATGATGAGATGTGCTAGTGTCATATCAGACCCACTCTCACACATCATAAACATATAATTTTCAGAAGGTGTCTTTCCACAATGATTAAAAATTGCAAAAGTAAAACCATTGCATAAAAAGGGCAATATACATGAAGTGGGAAACTATAGACCAATAGCTTTATTATCGGTATTTTCAAAAGTAATAGAGACAGTCATGAAAAACAGAATTACAAATTACCTCGAGAAATTCAATCTATTGTCTGTAAACCAACACAGCTTACGGAAAGGAATGAGTACAGAGTCAGTCATCACCCAATTCATTGAAAATATTGTAACGGGGCTAGATAAGAACAACAGTACAATAGGAATAAATTTGGACCTCTCAAAGGCATTTGATACTGTTCAACATGATATCCTGCTAGACAAATTAGAATATGTCGGTATACTAGGAGTAGCTAAAAAGTGGTTTCAGTCATATCTCCATAACAGGAAACAGGTAGTAGAAATTGCAACAACAAACAGTAAAAACCAAAGTATTGTTTACAGATCGGATATTCAGACTGTGCCAATTGGGGTACCACAGGGGAGTGTTCTAGGACCTCTCCTAGTTCTTTTTTACATAAATGATATCAAGATTCCAGTAAATGGTACTCATATAACCCTGTTTGCGAATGACACAAACATTGTAGTAACTGACATAAACCGGGTATTGCCAACATCTGCAACCAGAGTTATAGAATATTTGCAAAATTGGTTTGAAGTGAACAAATTAACCATAAATATCTCTAAAACTAATTATATCCATTACAGGAAAGCAAAGTCACACTCTGATCTAGATCTCAGAATACAAAATAAAGAAATTGTGAGAGTTGCTACCACAAAATTCTTAGGTGTACATATAGACGAAAATTTAGACTGGAAATCCCATATCCTGTATCTCTCGCATAAGTTAAGGTCTGCTTGCTTTGCTTTACGTGTTATTAGCTTTGTATGTAGTAGGGAATGCAGCAGAGCTGTTTACTTTGCTTATATACATTCTGCTATTACCTATGGCCTCACCTTCTGGGGTCATAGTAAGAAAAATGTCAAAACCATCTTCACTCTACAAAAACGAGCTGTTAGAATAATTACCAACAGTTCAAGGCTAACTCCTTCAAAGCAATTATTTAAACAGCTGAATATTCTACCCCTACCATGCCTCTATATACAGAAAAGTGTAATTAATGTAAAAAGAAATATTAACAATTTCCAATCCAACTCGGATCTGCATACTTACAACACAAGAAAGTGCAATGACATTCATGTAAAAAGAGTTAACAAGGCTTTGGCACAGAAACAAACAAACATACAAGGAAGCAGATTGTATAACAAACTACTGGTAAAGATAAAAGAAATAAAAAAATTGTCTTCATTTATAGAAGCAGTATTCAAATTTTTAATTACCAACTGCTATTATAGTGTAAAAGAATACCTGGAATAGCTTCATACTAAACAATTATATTTATGTACTCTGTGCCAATACTAATTTTTATCTGACTGTTGCTATGATCTAAATAAATAATATGTACAAAAGTGCTAGAATTGTATGTGTTATATCTAAATATCAACCGTGTATTCCATGTAAAAAGTCTTTCTCATACATCAATGTAAATAATCAAAGTTGTACATGCTATTTCAATGTGGTCTGATGTTATGTAGTCTACTATGCACATCTCTATTTTGTATAGTATTGTTCACCCTATATGTGTGTCTATACACTCCTGGAAATGGAAAAAAGAACACATTGACACCGGTGTGTCAGACCCACCATACTTGCTCCGGACACTGCGAGAGGGCTGTACAAGCAATGATCACACGCACGGCACAGCGGACACACCAGGAACCGCGGTGTTGGCCGTCGAATGGCGCTAGCTGCGCAGCATTTGTGCACCGCCGCCGTCAGTGTCAGCCAGTTTGCCGTGGCATACGGAGCTCCATCGCAGTCTTTAACACTGGTAGCATGCCGCGACAGCTTGGACGTGAACTGTATGTGCAGTTGACGGACTTTGAAAGAGGGCGTATAGTGGGCATGCGGGAGGCCAGGTGGACGTACCGCCGAATTGCTCAACACGTGGGGCGTGAGGTCTCCACAGTACATCGATGTTGTCGCCAGTGGTCGGCGGAAGGTGCACGTGCCCGTCGACCTGGGACCGGAACGCAGCGACGCACGGATGCACGCCAAGACCGTAGGATCCTACGCAGTGCCGTAGGGGACCGCACCGCCACTTCCCAGCAAATTGGGGACACTGTTGCTCCTGGGGTATCGGCGAGGACCATTCACAACCGTCTCCATGAAGCTGGGCTACGGTCCCGCACACCGTTAGGCCGTCTTCCGCTCACGCCCCAACATCGTGCAGCCCGCCTCCAGTGGTGTCGCGACAGGCGTGAATGGAGGGACGAATGGAGACGTGTCGTCTTCAGCGATGAGAGTCGCTTCTGCCTTGGTGCCAATGATGGTCGTATGCGTGTTTGGCGCCGTGCAGGTGAGCGCCACAATCAGGACTGCATACGACCGAGGCACACAGGGCCAACACCCGGCATCATGGTGTGGGGAGCGATCTCCTATACTGGCCGTACACCACTGGTGATCGTCGATGGGACACTGAATAGTGCACGGTACATCCAAACCGTCATCGAACCCATCGTTCTACCATTCCTAGACCGGCAAGGGAACTTGCTCTTCCAACAGGACAATGCACGTCCGCATGTATCCCGTGCCACCCAACGTGCTCTAGAAGGTGTAAGTCAACTATCCTGGCCAGCAAGATCTCCAGATCTGTCCCCCATTGAGCATGTTTGGGACTGGATGAAGCATCGTCTCACGCGGTCTGCACGTCCAGCACGAACGCTGGTCCAACTGAGGCGCCAGGTGGAAATGGCATGGCAAGCCATTCCACAGGACTACATCCAGCATCTCTACGATCGTCTCCATGGGAGAATAGCAGCCTGCATTGCTGCGAAAGGTGGATATACACTGTACGAGTGCCAACATTGTGCATGCTCTATTGCCTGTGTCTATGTGCCTGTGGTTCTGTCAGTGTGATCATGTGATGTATCTGACCCCAGGAATGTGTCAATAAAGTTTCCCCTTCCTGGGACAATGAATTCACGGTGTTCTTATTTCTATTTCCAGGAGTGTATATACTATGTATTTTTTGACGAAATCCATGCAATGTACATTGTCTCTGGATGAATAAACTACTACTACTACTACATAGTTAAATTGCTGCAGAAACATTGCCCATCTCATGAGTCTATTATTTAACAACTTACATTTTTGCAAATATCTCAGAGCCTTATGGTCTGTGTAAACAATTACTTTCCTACCTTCCACATATATCCTGAACTTCTGAAATCCAAAAACTATGGCTAAAAGTTCCTTCTCTGAGATACCATACATTAATTCATGTTTGGACAGCATTCTGCTTGCTAAAGCAATTGCCCTGTTCTCTGTCTTCCCATCTACTACCCTCTCCTGAAATAGCACTGCCCCTGTCTCATAATCTGAGCTGTCTGCCCCAATACAGAAAGGCAAAGACAAATCTGGGTAGTACAAAATTTTGCTATTTTTTAAGCTTTAAATTCTCTGTCACACTCAGATGTCCAGCACCAGGTTACACATTTCTTTAATAGTCTACATAAGTTAGGTGAATTCAGGCTATAATCACTTATATACTTCCTGTAGAATGAACATAGTCCTATAAATGATTTCAGTTGTTTCCTGTTTGTTGGCACCTTGCAGTCAACAATAGCCTATATTTTCTCTTTATTGGGCAAAATACCATCAGGAGTTAGCTGATGACTGAGAAATAGTAATGTTGCTTGAAAAAATTCACACTTACTTAACTTAAGGGTCATTTCCCCTTTAGATATAGCCTTGAATACATCCTCCAACAGCTGACAGTGCTCTTGCCAATTGCTATTCATAATCAAAATGTCATCTACATACACTGTCAATTTTCTCATTAGTTCATCACCCAACACATGACTTAAAGCCCTTACAAAAACTGCTACAGATATTTATAAACCAAATGGCACAACTGTAAACATATAAGTCCTGCCCTCAAATAAGAAAGCAGTGTACTTTCTGCTCTCTTCAGCCAATTGCACCTGCCAGTACCCTGAAGTCAAATCGACACTTGACAGAATTTTAGCATTATAAAATTTTTGCAACAGCTCATTCATGTTCTCTGGCTGATCATTTTCCATAACTATTACTTTATTTAGCTTTCTTGCACCCAATACTATTCTTATAGAACCATACCTCTATTTCACCCTACTATTGGATTACAATACTCACTCCTCCCCATTTCCAGTATGCCCCACTTCAACATCATCTGTATCCTGGCCCTTACAGCCTCTTTATCAGCTATTGCTATAGGATAAGGTTTGTCCCTTATTACTTCATGTGGCAATACCCTCAAAACATAATTGAAATCTACAATTTTTCCAGGTCTGTCAGAGAACACATGCTTATGTTTACACAATAAATCTGTAAGCTGCACCTTTTGTTCCTCATTTAAATGTCCCATTTCATTTACTTTGTCATATATCTGCTGTTCAGTGCATTTTCACCACCTACCTCATCTATCCTTTGTAAATGAGTCATTGTCTCACCCCCTTTTAATTCCCCTTTAAATATTATTCTTCGTCTGTTTCCTCCAGCATCAAATTCTACCACTCTCTCCTTTACAAAAATGCTACAGTCATATTTGTACAAGAAGTCCATACTCAAAATTACATTCAATGCCAAACCTTTCACCACAAAGCAACTAATATCAAAACAATATTCATTACTATTAAATTCCAGTAATACTTCTCTGCTGATGGGCTTGCAACATGTCCCAGTTGCTGTCTTAATTTTGACTCCTGTAACTGTTAATTCCATTAATCCTAAACCTTTAATCTGCTGCCAGAAAGATTCAGAAATTGCAGATAAACTTGAGCCAGAGTCTAATAATGCTATATCTGTAATTCCTCCCACATTGATATCAGTCATTGGCTGTATCACCTCTATTTCTACTCTTTTCAGCCCTGATTCCAGTAATAAATCTCTTTCTACTTCACTCCTGCTTTCCTCTTGCATAATGCAAATATCTTTAGGTCTTTCTCCAAAACATACATCAGTACCCCTTCAAACAGATCCTTAATAGCAAACTCAACATTCTCCTCTTCACTTAATTCTTCCAATTTTCTGGCAATTTTAAATTTTATTATACCCCATTCTTCAGGCATCAAAGCTTTATGTAATTTTGCATAGGACACCCAATCACTCAAATCATAATCAGCCTCCTCATTTCCTAACCATCTACAATTAACATCTTTCAGGCTTGCATCCTCATCAGTTAAGAAAACATGGGTTTCAATTATATCTTCTGGGCAACCTACAGCAACATTCTCCATATCATTACACATTTCCATATCCATATTGAACTCATTATCACTAACACAGTTATCAACTGCACACAAAAACACAGTAACATTATCAGTAGGTAATTTACCAGCATTTTCCATATTGTCAAATACACCACTCATATTAATTTTTACATCACACTGAATAATCCTCTCCTCACCTTTCCCACAATTCTCCATACTATTTCCAATAGACATCTCTACCCACTCATCACATCCATTATTATTATGAACATTGCCTCTTAGTTCCATATCCACTTCTGTTTCACCTTTTGATGAAACTACCTCTGTCTCTGATCTCTCAATTAATTTTGCTGCACACAAACCAATATTGTCCTCCTCTGCTTGTAATTTCTCTTCCCTCTTAAACATGTCACACTGATCATTGCTGATATTAGCCTTGTTCCATTTTTTCCTGTTATACCTTTTATCTGTATTTCTGTAATTGTTATAGCCTCCCCACAGATTTTCATTTCCTAAGACAGCATCCATATGACACATCCCAATTTCCCTATTTTCCTTCCTGACTTTATTACTCATCCCATAATGTCCTTGTCTGGCCCTGTTCACATAATTACCAGCCCCCCTGTGGACCTTAAGTGAGGCATCAATTAGTTTTTTGATTGTCTACCCTGTCCATTTGTATCTGGCATTCCTGTTCTCATACCTTCTCTATCACTCCTCATCTGATCAAAATTGTCCCTTCTCCCCCAAAATTTGTTATATCTTTGTGGCCTGCTTTTCCAATCTCTGCCCTGATTATTCTGATCACTTCTATCTTCTCTCCACCTGTTATGATTATTACTGTACTCATCATTAATACTGTTTCCCCTTTCATGATACCTTCCACTCTCCCTCTGTTCCGTGTATTTAGGTCTGTAACACAATGCCCTGTCCATATTATCCACAAAATTAAGAAAGTCTTCCACTGAATCTGTTGCACTGTGAATCAAATCCCATTACAAATGCTCTGGTAATCTTCTCTGTAGTGTTGATATTTCTGTTAATACACCCAGTGGCCTATCCAGATGATTTAATTTATTCACTTCTCTAACACAGAACTCTCTCATATTTTCCTTTCCACTCTTGTAACTGGGTCCATTCAAAAAATCATTATTCAATCATAATTGTTTTGCCTGGCCCCAGTATTTGTTCAATAACAGATTTTCAAAGGTTTTAAAATCACAAAATTTATCATCAATTTGGTTAGCCCATGTTTGAGCTCCCCCTTCTAACTGCCTCTTAACATATTTAATTTTTATCTGCTCACTCATCCCTGTCACAAAGTTATCCTTACACGCAGCTAGAAAGTCAACTGCATGGTATATATTCTCCCCACTAAAAGGTTTTGATTGAAGTCTATGCCCCATAGGATATCCCAACAACAAATTTCCATTCCCTGCTGCTACAGTATTAACTGTTTCCCTCAGGACATTTATTTCCCCTTCTCATTCCTTTTTATTGTCAGTAATCCCCTTATGGCAATCCAGCACTCCTCTCTTAATGGATTCAATGTCTGCCTCTGTTTGTTTCTGAAATAATGTGAATTTCTGTTCCTGTACCTGAATCTGCCCCACAAGATTACTTTGCACAGTGTCCACCTTGGCTATGAGTCCTTTTTCAACCTCATCAATCCTCTCAATAATCCCCTCAACAATTTTAACTGTGTTTTCAACTTTATCTGTAATTTGAGTGAATTTGAGATCTAGCTGATCAAATTTTTCATTCAATGTCTTTATTTTATCACTAAGCCTCAATTCCATATCCCCCATTTTCGAATCCACTTCTCCAACTATTTCAGTTTCTATATTCGCTATTTTTGAATCTATTTCTCCTAATTTACTAGTAAGTTATACAAAAAATGCACTCAGGTCACTTTCTGGTATCCAGCCTATTTCTTTTGGCATGCTAGGGCTACTACAGTTCCTCCTAAGATCCACTGATTCGCCTTCACTTTGAGGTTCATGCATCTCATCGGCCATGGCTAATGAAAGAGCACAATTTTGCAATGTAGCTGCTGGCTATACTTATCTTTTATATCCTCGTGTGACGTGACATCTGCAGTCAGCACCGGCAGCACAGCTATGCAAGGAATTGTAGTCGGCAGCGTGGACATGCAGCAAACTCGATCAGGAGTGAGAAAACGTTGCATGGGCCCCTGGCAGCATGTAGTCGTGTTGGTTGGTGGCACGGATGATGGCATTGATCATCGGCAGCATGTGGATACAGCTTTGACTGCTTTACCCACAGCAACACATGCACATGGCACAGACGACAGTTTTTTCCCGCGGCAACACGTGGACACAGCACGGACGACTGTCTTACCTGCGGCAACATGTCGACACGGCATGGACAGCGGTTTTACCCACGGCAACATGTGGTCATCTCATCAGACTGTGTAAATAACTGCCTCACAATCGTGGTGGCTTTATATCAGCATAACCAAGGGACAGCACGTATCTTGTCCAGCACAAACACTCAGCTACTGCTAATGCACCGATATAGCTCAGAGCCCCCACACAGACTGTTCAAAAGACTAAACATCAGATGGACACCCGATTCCGAAATACTATGGAATAGAGAAGAAAGTCCAATCCCAGACGAACCCCCAATTGCAACTGTACTTGGGCTCATTCACAACCTATTTTTCATGTGGCTCATCTCCAAAGGGGGTTGGTAGTGAACGGTTCCATTTGCGCTCCTACTATTGAGTCATATATTGGCTAGCTTTTGAACAACAGTGAACTGAACTATACACATTCATATTGAAACTTATTTATTCAAAGAAACACTTTAACCTTGTGGCCATGCATTTTTAAGTTCACAAATAAATCTGATCTTTATAAATAATAATAGTCAGTCCAATTCTTACCCTGTTTATTGTCTCACACCTACACACTTTCATATTGCTCCTTCACATACACTGGCGTCCACTCCCAACTTACCACGACAATGGCCAATGACCAAAGACCCCAATTTTCCCGCTCATATCCACAGTCCTGAGTCGGGTCACGTGACACTACATTAGGCAAAATAATCGCTAAACATGGCCAAAATTCGTTTACAATTTTTATAAGATTTAAATACTTAAATCTAAATACATTATATAATTTTATACACATTTACCACCACAATTTTGTAATTCATTGCAAGTAAAGGAAAGACAAAACACTATGCAACAGAACTACAACACCAATCAAAACACAAAACAAGTATTTTCCGGTCTATTTTGCCCAACATATTATTCCTGCTGCTGTGCTTTAAATTATGAACTACTTGAAAGAGTTCCATATTATCTGCTGTTACCTTACAATATCCTCAAAGAAATAGAGGCTAAGGGACAGTCAAAAGATCAAATTTCTGATAAAAGGGCTTTGGACAGGAAAAGACAGCATGAGGCAAAATCTTCCCACACTAGTTTTAACGTTGGTGATCTAGTTTAAGTCAAAATTTGAAAAAAAGGTGGAAACAAAGAAGTTGTGGATGTTTATTAAGGACCATTCAGGATAATAGGTAAGCCTACTGAAAATGCATATAGTTTGAAACACCTAAAAAGTAAGAGAGAACTAGGTATACAAAACATTGTAGATCTGAAGCCTTTCAAAACTGTCAGTAATTATGTTCTGTAGGAAGTATGCCCCTCTTTCACACATTCAAAGTTTGGCATACTATGCGGTCCCAGCTGAATGAAGCTTTATTTCCCTTTGAAGTTTCAGTCTCTTCTTCTGGACTATCTATAGCATGTAAGGTACGTATGTCTTCATGTTGTAAAAATGCTATCAGTTTGTAATATCTTCCTAGTAAGTAAGAATGATTCTCAAGAATGACTAAACCCAAATAATGACTTTTTTAAGAATGTGAGAGGTAGTTTGCCACAGGGAATTCTAAATGTTGAAATTACAATGGGTAACTTTTGAGCATCAGTGATAGAAAAATAATGGCTAAAGTAAGCAAATAATAAATGAGATCCACAAAATGAATTAGTAACAGTAAAATACAGATACTTTATGTTAAGAGAAGTAATTGAAGCTGAAAATTCCTAAAATCTGAAATAATAAGCTGTGCATAATAACAATTTCCATGCTGGAATTAAGGGTGTCTGTAGGGGAGAGAGGGTAATAAATAATAAAATGGTGCCACTGTAGGCAATCCAAAAGGTTTTAATATTAATTACAAGAGATAGGCGAAAGATGTGTCAAAACATGTAGAAAAGCGAAATATAAGAATAAATGAAAAATAATATCAGAGAAGGAAAGTTGCTACTCACCATATAGCAGAGATGCTGACTCATGACAAGCACAACAAAAAGATTCACACAATTACAGCTTTCGGCCATTAAGGCCTTTGTCAGCAGTAGACACACACACACACACACACACACACACACACACACACACAACTTGCACACGTCTGCAGTCTCAGAGAGCTGAAACTACACTGCAAGCAGCAGCACCAGTGCATGATGGGAGTGGCAACTGGGTGGGGGTAAGGAGGAGGCTGGGGTGGGGAGGGGGAGGGATAGTAATGTGGGAGTTGTGGACAGTGAAGTGTTGCAGTTTAGAGGAAGGGCAGGAGAGAAGGTGTGGAGGAGAGAGGGGGTAAGCAACGGAAAGGAGAGAAATAAAAAGAAATTAAAAGACTGGGTGTGGCGGTGAAATGATGGCTGTGTAGTGCTGAAATGGGAACAGGGAGGGGGCTGGATGGGTGAGGACGGTGACTAACGAAGGTTGAGGCCAGGAGGGTAGGATGTATTGCAGGGAAAGTTCCCATCTGTGCAATTCAGAAAAGCTGGTGTTGGTGTGAGGATCCATATGGCACAGGCTGTGAAGCAGTCATTGAGATGAGGGATGTCATGTTTGGCAGCATGTTCAGCAAAAGGGTGGTCCACTCGTTTTTTGACCACAGTTTGTCGGTGGCTGTTCATGTGGACAGACAGCTTGCTGCTTGTCATGCCTACATGGAATGCAGCACATTGGTTGTAGCTTAGCTTGAAAATCACATGACTGGTTTCACAGGTAGCACTGCCTTTGATGGAATAGGTGATATTAGTGACCAGAATGGAGTAGGTGGTAGTAGGAGGATGTATGGGACAGGTCTTGCATCTAGGTCTATTACAGGGGTAGGAGCCATGAGGTAAGGGATTGGGAGCATGGGTTGTGTAAGGACGGACAAGTATATTGTGTTGGTTTGGTGGACGACAGAATACCACGGTAGAGGGGTGGGAAGGATAGTGGGCAGGACATTTCTCATTTCAGGGCATGATGAGAGGTAATTGAAACCCTGGTGGAGAATGTAATTCAGTTGTTCCAGTCCCGGATGGTACTGAGTTATGAGGGGAATGCTCCTCTGTGGCCAGACTGTGCGACTTGGGAGGTGGGAGACTGGAAAGATAATGCATGGGAGATTTGTTTTTGTACAAGGATGGGAGGATAATTACGGTCAGTGAAGGCTGCAGTGAGACCCTCGGTATATTTTGAGAGGGACTGCTGGTCACTGCTGATTGACGACCACAAGTGGCTAGGCTGTACGGAAGGGACTTCTTGGTATGGAATGGGTGGCAGCTGCCAAAGTGGAGGTATTGCTGGTGGTTAGTAGGTTTGATATGGATGCAGGTACTGTTGTAGACATCTCTCAAGCACAGGTACAACTCTTGCCTGTTTTAACTGCTCTGGAAATACCCCTGATGTGAAGCATTCATTTATTACATTTCTTAAGGGGCCTTGTATAATCCTTATGCATTGTTTCAGTACACACATTGGTACTTCCTCTAAGCCTACTGACTTTTTATTTTTTAGTTTTTGAACAGTTTTATTGACTTCATTCTCTGTGGTTGGAAGTAATATCATCATCGTATTTAGTGCAACATTATTTACAGGTGTTATATTTGTTTTGGGAAATTTTTGCCCCCACTTCTATGCAATATTTGAAAAATGCTCATTTACATAATTTGCCAAGTGTTGTGAATCATTCATTAACTTATCCCCCTCCCTTAGCAGTTTGTTATTCTGCATTTGCTTGTCTCTCTCCATTTCCTTTTTTACAACATTCCAGACAGATTTGCTTTTTTTCTCTGAATTATTTTGTCATTAAATTACTTTTTTGCAGCAGTCAGCACCTTCCTATAGATCTTTTTGTATCTATGATAGAATTTTAAGAAATCTGGATCATTTCGAATCTTTTTCTAGGAACTGAGGTACTTACATGTTTGGGAGGACTTCTTAATACCTGCTGTTATACATCTGTTTTTGTGAGACGTTGATACAGGCATGCATACTTTTGGAAATACCTTTTCAAAGTTCAATTTAAACAATGTGGAGAATTTGGAGAATTTCATATTCACATTGGTTTCCTTATACACTTCATCCCATCTTTGTTTTTCTAGTTCTTTTGAAAAATCTTTTATTTTGATTTCTGATAGATGTTGTTTGTAGGCTTGTAGTTTAGGGAATGATTTGATGCCTGATTTTACTGTTGTTATTTGACAGAGATTGCTGATAGTCCGAGATCTTTTACAGCTGCATCACATTTTTCCCTGTCCATATTTGTGGCACATGGTCAGTTACTGATGCAGACATTGTAGTAACCCTTGTTGCATTATTGACCAATAGGGACATGCCAAAACATTGAAGGATGTGTATGAAGGTGCTGCTGGATTTCATTTATGATATTAGTGTTGATGTTAAGGTCCCCACACAGAACTATGTTGACCTTTGTACTTGAGACTTTATCTAGAACTTCTGTTAATTTATTTAAAAAAGTGTCCACACTACCACTGGGAGATCTATACACACACAAAATGACTAATTTCTTGGTGATATCAAGCCCTGTTTGTTCAATACCTGATATTTCAAAGTGTTGGTCTTAACTTACTGTATTGAGGTCATGTTTGGATATGAACTGTGTTCCTTTTCTGATATAAATGCATGATCCTCCACCCCTTGAAGTAGTTCTGCAGTAAGAGCTTGCCTTTTCATACAATAATAATACTACATGTTGGATTTCTGTGTCTCTATACCAGTGCTCAGTAGTACACACTACAGTGCAGTTCAAAGAGTGGAGCTCAACCTCTATAATAGCTGGTTTTTTTTTTTTTTTTTTTTTTTTTTTTTTTAAAAAAAAGACATGTTTTGATGGAGGATTGTTATGTCTGTGAAATGCCCCATGTTACTCTTTCCAGTGGTTTGTTTTTCTTTGTGACATCTGGTATATGTGATATTTGAAGTGTTAAAATCAGTTTTGTGAGTGATTGTCTCAGTGTTTTTTAAACTGCTGGAGATAGTCTTTAGGCAGGGGAACCTGTTGTTTGGATTTATCCTAAAAAAGACCAACTTTTCCTACCTATGACAACAGGTATTTGACCATGTGTGGCCCAAGATCCACCCCCTATACTTTCCTGAATCAGCAGTACCAATCTTCCCTTCCCAGTCCCATTTAGGTGTAGACCATGCCTAATGAAACCCCATCTGTTGATAGTCCCAACGGGCACCACAGAAACATGAGTAAAGTTGGCTGTACCTCAGAGCCATCCCTGACCCCACGTTGATTGACCTCACAGCTCCATCAAGGTGTAGTCGATCGTAACGTCAGAATAGCTCAACAAAGCGTACGTTGGTGCCATGAATCAGAGAAGCTATCTTCTCCAGGTTACCACCTATGTCATATGCCCCATCCCTGTCCAAACTGTTTCCTGTCCCACCCACTATCACTACATGGTCCTCTTTTGTAAAGTACTTACATAAAGACCCTAGGTCCTCTATCACATAACTTAGCCCTGCATTTGGCTTGAAGATACTTGTGGTGTCACCGCCAGACACCACACTTGCTAGGTGGTAGCCTTTAAATCGGCCGCGGTCCGGTAGTATACGTCGGACCCGTGTGTCGCCACTGTCAGTAATTGCAGACCGAGCGCCACCACAGGGCAGGTCTAGAGAGATGTCCTGGCACTCGCCCCAGGTGTACAGCCGACTTTGCCTGAGATGGGTTACTGACAAATACGCTCTCATTTGCCGAGATGATAGTTAGCATAGCCTTCAGCTACATTTGCTACGACCTAGCAAGGCGCCGTATTCAATTGATATTGAGATTCTATTAATGTATCATCAAGAGCGATGTACTACAAATGTGGATTAAAGTTAAGTATTCCAGAAGATACGTACTTTTCTTTATAGCATTCATTACGTATCCTGTTTCAGACCTCACGCCAGCCTGCGTGAGTTTAAGCGCGTGCCTTTCGGCTTCCCCTCATTGTGTCTAGGCTGTCTTGTCTAGACACAACATATTTGGCGACGAGTCTCCAAAGAGGCTTTAGCGTTCGTATTGCCATAATTTACTTGTGTCATGGCTTCGCCACAATCTCCAGATGTACTGTCCGAATTTTATTGCTTGCAGAATCAGCAGACGCAGGCGTTATTGGATGCCCTTGGACAGCTCGTCCAGGGTCAACGTGCAATGCAAACCGATGCGGCAGCCTCCGCTCCACCGCTACCGTAGCCACAAAACGCAGTTGCACCACCTTTTGTCCGTTTGATGCGGCGATGGAAAGCTGGACGGAGTGGTCACGCCAATTTGGATTCCATCTCGCCGCCTACAGAATTCAAGGTAACGAGCGGCAGCCACACTTATTGGTGTGTGTGTAGGGGTGCAGACGTACCGTGTGATAGTGAAATTATTTCCCCACGGTGACGTAGCAACTCTGGCCTACGAAGAAATTTTGTCTGCATTACATGCATGTTTCAAAGAATCAGTCAATGTAGTTACAAAACGGTATACCTTCTTTCGTACAAAACTTACGGCCGGTCAAACTAATCGGGAGTGGGTTGCAACTTTGCAAGGCCTTACTAGGGATTGTGCTTTTGAGTGTGAATGTGGACTCCCTTATTCAGATACTATGGTGCGTGATGCAATTGCACAGAACGTTTCTGATGTTCGTATAAGGGAACAGATTTTGAAACTAGTCAATCCCTCCCTTCAACAAGTGATGGACATATTGGATAGGCAAGACACACTTGACTTTGCTCAGGAATCATTTGAAACTTCGCCAGCTGTGTGTCACATTAACCGGCCCGCCGGGCGAGCTGCACGGAACAGTAAACAGCCCTCGCACTCGGCCGCGCAGCTGCCGCCAAGCTCTCAACCACGTGTCCCGCGGCAGCAAGCAAATGCAGTGCTAAAATCATGCCCGCGGTGTGCAACCAGACATTCGTGTGAGAATTGCCCGTCACGCCTAGCTATTTGCTTTTTCTGTAATAAAAAAGGACACGTTCAGAGAATTTGCCAGAAAAAGCTCAGATCGGACACTAACAATCATTCCAGGTCCTTTGCTTCACGCCGGAATCGAACCAAGAATACTCGGGCTCGTGAACCTTCGCCCATGGAAATTCGTGTAGTTAATTCCACTCCACCCAGTGCCACTCTCTCTAACAGTGACTGTGTTTGTCCCACAAAAAGTGTGCGTCGACGTCGCCGGAAATCACGTCAATTAGCAAGTGATTCTGTACCAGTATCTGTTCAAATTGCACGAGACAGTCGCTCTTGTCGTCGGCAGGACAGTAAACTTTTTGTAGACTTGGACATTCATGGCAACGTGATCCCATTCCAGCTCGATACCGGAGCTGCAGTTTCATTGATCAATAAAGACACGTACCAACAACTGGGCACACCTCCGTTGCGTGCCGCAAATGTTAAGTTACATAGTTATTCAGGTCAGAATATCCCTGTGTTAGGACAGTGCAGCCTTCTTGCAACATACAAGGGACAAACAAAACTTGTGTCATTTTACGTCCTACGTTCTTTTGCTGTAGTGAACTTGTTTGGTTTAGATTAATTTCAGTTGTTTAACTTGTCTATAGTCAATCAGGTCGTATCAGTGAACCAGACGGTGCCTTCAGCCAGTGTTTCTAGTCTATGTGAAGAATTTGCAGACATTTTTGCACCGGGCCTTGGTTGTGCTACGAACTATAAAGCACATTTGGAACTGAAAGTAAACGTGCAACCGAAATTTTTCAGAGCACGCATTGTTCCCCACGCATTGCGTGATGAGGTCGCAAGAACATTAAATGATTTGGAATCATAAGGTGTAATTGAACGTGTGCAGGCTTCTCTCTGGGCCTCACCCTTAGTAATTTTGCCAAAACCTTCCGGAAAATTGAGACTTTGTGTGGACTTCAAGGCAACAGTGAATCCACAACTAGTGATTGCAACTTTTCCTTTACCCCGCCCTGAAGATCTTTTTGACAAACTGTGCCCGGGTAAATATTTTTCGAAATTGGACCTTGCAGATGCGTACTTGCAAATACCAGTGGACGACGAATCCCAGCGCGTTTTGGTGGTTAACACGCATCTTGGTTTGTACCAATTCAAAAGACTGCCATTCGGGTGTGCATCCGCCCCTGCATTGTTTCAGCAATATCTGCAAACTGTTTGTGCGTCGGTTCCTACTGCAGCAAACTATCTGGACGATATTGTGATCTCCGGAAAGACAGAAGAAGAACATTTATCCAACCCCAGAACATTATTTCAGGTCTTGCGACAAAATGGTCTTCGCTTGCGGAAGGACAAATGTGTGTTTTTTGCTCGTGACTTACCTTATCTGGGACATGTAATCAATGCCCAAGGCATACATCCTAGTCCAGAGCACCTCCGTGCCATACAAGACTTGCCTTCGCCGCAGAATTTGAAGCAGCTACAGAGTGTTTTGGGTAAAATTAACTATTATCATCGCTATGTTCCCCATGCCTCTTCCATTTCAGCTCCGCTTCATCGCTTACGCCGTAAAGGTGTTCCATTCGTCTGGACGACGGAATGCGAACGCGCCTTTCACCAGTTGAAATCGGCGTTGCTTTCCAATACTTGCCTTACGCCATTCGATCCCCAGAAACCCCTTTTGTTGATGGTAGATGCCTCAGATTTCGGGATCGGTGCTGTGCTTGCGCACAAAGATGGATCGCTTGATCGCCCTATTGCCTTTCGTCCAAATTGCTCTCGTCTGCGCAAAGAAATTATTCACAGATCGAGAAAGAAGCCTTGGCTCTCGTATTTGGTGTTACAAAGTTTCATGATTTCTTGTATGGTCGTCACTTTACCATCATCACAGACCACAAACCTTTGACATCGCTTTTTCATCCGAACAAGCCTGTACCTCCACGTACAGTGCAGAAATTCATTCGCTGGTCCCTTCTGGAATGCTCGATGGTTGGTTGTGGTCGATTCCTTCAGTACTTTTCCTTTTGTTGTCAAGATGTCTTCCACGACGTCATCTGCTATCTTTTGCATTGAAGGTCTTCCACAGACTATTGTTTCCGACAATGGCCCACAATTCCTGTCCGCAGAATTTCAGTCATTCTGCAAGGCCAATGGTATTCAACATCTGACATCCGCGCCGTTTTCGCCTCAGTCAAACGGTGCCGCTGAACGATTGGTCCGGACTTTCAGGTCCCAGATGTTGAAGTTGAACGAGTCACATTCTCGGGAGGACGCGTTATTGCTCTTCTTGTCCTCGTATCGCTCTCAGCCCCAAGATGGTCGCTCGCCGGCTGAGTTGCCCCACGGTCGTCCTCATCGAACCTTGATGTCTTTGCTGCATCCGCCGCATCAGGTTCCTGTGCAGCGGCAGCGACCTGCTTTTGCTCCAGGCGACGTTGTATATTATCGCAACTATCAAGGTTCACGGCGTTGGCTCGCAGGGCGCATTCTTCGCTGCCTCGGCCGCGCTATGTATCTGGTTTTGGGGGCCTCTGGTGAGGTGCGTCGGCATCTCAATCAGCTGCGCCTCTGTCGTCGCACGGGTTCTGCTGCTCCCCGTCTGCTTTCAGCGATGGTGCCGTTCGGTCAGCACCCTGGGGACCCATCTACTGGCTCGCCTCATCCCCAGGTGTTACCGACGATGCCTTCCATTTTGCCCCATGGCGACGCGCCGCCGCCGCCGCCGGTCCTTCCCGCCGGCGCCGCCCGCAGTGGACGCGTCGCTGCAGCCGCCGGGCGACTCCCTGGCTCACGCGCCGCCGATCGCTTTCCGTGACCAGCTATTCTCCGACATGGACCTCTTGCCCGCTCCGGACAAGATGTCGTCTTCGCCCGTCGGGTACCCCGACGCGATGGAGGCCGACCCTACGGCCCCTCCTGTCTCTTTACGGGCGCATACACCGCATGTTGGCGTGCACCCTGGACTAGGTTTTCAGGCGTTTCCTAGCTCCCCTCGGACCGAATGGCAGGGTGCGGGTGGCACAGCCTCGCCTGTTGTTAGGCTCCCCACGTCGTCGCTTTCGTCAACATGGGGTCCTCCCCACGGCGGGCGGAAGCCTTTAAACACAACCGTTCGCCGATTTGCGGGGGAGGAATGTGGTGTCACCGCCAGACACCACACTTGCTAGGTGGTAGCCTTTAAATCGGCCGCGGTCCGGTAGTATACGTCGGACCCGCGTGTCGCCACTGTCAGTAATTGCAGACCGAGCGCCACCACAGGGCAGGTCTAGAGAGACGTCCTGGCACTCGCCCCAGTTGTACAGCCGACTTTGCCTGAGATGGATTACTGACAAATACGCTCTCATTTGCCGAGACGATAGTTAGCATAGCCTTCAGCTACATTTGCTACGACCTAGCAAGGCGCCGTATTCAATTGATATTGAGATTCTATTAATGTATCATCAAGAGCGATGTACTACAAATGTGGATTAAAGTTAAGTATTCCAGAAGATACGTAATTTTCTTTATAGCATTCATTACGTATCCTGTTTCAGACCTCATGCCAGCCTGCGTGAGTTTAAGCGCGTGCCTTTCGGCTTCCTCTCATTGTGTCTAGGCTGTCTTGTCTAGACACAACAATACTGGTGGCCTGGTACACTGCATTTAAAATGTCCTGTAACTGGGAGCCTATGCCTTGCCTATGGCTACTACCTAGCAGCAGCACTTTCTTCTTCCTAAGACTTTGTACATTCCTAGGCTTCTTGGCCTTGGTTGAAATGTGCTGCACATTTCCTGCTCCTCGTTCTACCTGAGGCTCTTCTCCACTTAACTCTGGCAGTGGTAGGTACCTGTTTTTGGTGTTGATGATAAAACTGTCAGATCACGTTCTCTTTCTTCCTATCCTCCTAGTTCCCAACCACCCTCCTCCCCCCTATCTCCCTTGATCCTTATGAGTTCCTTCCTTGCTTCCTCCAACTGTGCCTGAAGGGCACAGATTTTCCTTTTCTTTTCCCCAATCAAAATGATCCTACTGCATACTCTGCAGTTCCAGGAGAGAGCCTCTTCTGTTCTCCTAACATTCTTCCCGCTGCATTCCTCCCCCCCCCCCCCCTAGTGAAAATATTTCCTACAAGATTGGCAACATATCCCTCTACTCATAACAGCTCCCACATTTCTCACTCATGGTCAGTTTCGAAAGATTAATTAAGTTCAACGAATGTTTTAAATTTGTCAAGTACGCGAGATTGGCAGTGTGTAAACAAAAAACGACATAAAGGTCTTATGTGCGGTGGTTGTTGTTTTTGTACCGTCAGCTGGGGTAATGGAGGTGGCAAAAAATAACGTAACTGATAGAAATAACCGGTTACTGAGAAGTAACAGTTACTGCGATAACTGTTCCTCTGATTCTGGCAGTTATTTCAATAACTGTCTAGTGTCAACAGTGCCTCGCGCCATCTGTGGACCGAGGATCGTAATACGCTTTCGCGTCAACTCATCGGAGATCTGGCTACGAACTAAGTAGAGGGATAGACTTTTTGGAAGGCGTTCTATAGGCCAAGGGAATAACTGTGAGCCTGTGCGCCATCTGTTGATAAGCACTGTATACTATTTCTTGCGCCTTCGTTACTTTTAGCACAAACAATTAAATAAAGTTAATGTCGGAGCAGTGGCTGATAGGAGCTGCAGTACAGGCATTAACAAGTACAGTCAATCCCTTGAGCCACCGCCTTATGTGTTAATTTAGCGTGGATGGGTAGTACAAGGAGAGTTACCATAAGGAATTCGAGCGAGTATGGAAATAACTGTCAGAGATCGGTATTTTTCTCTGGTACTAATCGTTATTGGCTCGCAGTTCTAGTTCTCTGGCAGTTATTGGGCTACTACCACAGATAACCTGGAAGTTGGTAACGGAATAACTGTGTGTCTAGACGTTCCTGACTCGGTGACTCCACTGGGTAACATTGGCGATTGGCCCTTTGCGGGCAAAGATTCTAAGCCTCACAGCTCATACATATGTCAACGAATATCCATGTTCCTAGTCTTAAACTATAGGTGGCAGCATCAGCTACACTGCTTGTTCACGGATTTTTTAGTTCACGAATTTGCCACTGCAGCAGCACTTGTTTTGTTACGGTCTACAACTAGCGGCAGATTAGTATGATTCGAAATTTCATTTGGTTATCAGTTATGGAAGTGATGTAATTTTCGGTAAGTAGTTTTTGTTATCGCTTTGTTTGCCTAGATTAAGATTTAAAACAGAGAGATGTCAATTTCTCCACATAAGTACGTAATAAATATTGTATTTCACCATGGCGTAACATTGGTCCATGTTTTGACGTTACTTTGGCCCAAGCGATGTTAGGCTTACAGATTGTTTATTTCGTTATCTACCAGTAATTATTTTAACTATTCATTGGAACACGTGAGGCAATACTGACCCTACGGCTTATCTTAGAAGCTAGATTAAGGAAAGCCAAACCTACGTTTCTAGCATTTGTAGACTTAGCTTTTGACAATGTTGACTGGGATACTCTCTTTCAAATTCTGAAGGTGGCAGGGGTAAAATACAGGTAGCGAAAGGCTATTTACAATTTGTATACAAACCAAATGGCAGTTATAAGAGTTTAGAAGCATGAAAGGGAAGCAGTGGTTGGGAAGGGAGTGAGACAGGGTTGTAGCCTCTCCCTGATGTTATTCAATCTGTATATTGAGCAAGCAGTGAAGAAAACAAAAGAAAAATTCGGAGTAGGTATTAAATCCATGGAGAAGAAACAAAAACTTTGAGGTTCGCCGATGACATTGTAATTCTGTCAGAGAAAGCAAAGGACTTGGAAGAGCAGTTGAATGGAATGGATAGTGTCTTGAAGGAGAATATAAGATGAACATCAACAAAAGCAAAACGAGGATAATGGAATGTAGTCGAATTAAGTCGGGTGATGCTGAGGGAATTAGATTGGGAAATGAGACACTTAGAGTAGTAAAGGAGTTTTGCTATTTGGGGAGCAAAATAACTGATGATGGTCGAAGTAGAGAAGATATAAAATGTAGACTGGCAATGGCAAGGAAAGTGTTTCTGAAAAAGAGAAATTTGTTAACATCAAGTATAGATTTAAGTGTCAGGAAGTCGTTTCTGAAAGTATTTGTATGGAGTGTAGCCATGTATGGAAGTGAAATATCGATGATAAATAGTTTAGAAAAGAAGAGAATAGAAGCTTTCGAAATATGGCGCTACAGATGAATGCTGAAGATTACATGGGTAGATCACATAACTAATGAGGAGGTGTTGAATAGGATTGGGGAGAAGAGAAGTTTGTGGCACAACTTGACTAGAAGAAGGGATCGGTTGGTAGGACATGTTCTGAGGCATCAAGGGATCACCAATTTAGTATTGGAGGGCAGCGTGGAGGGTAAAAATCGTAGAGGGAGACCAAGGGATGAATACACCAAGCAGATTCAGAAGAATGTAGGTTGCAGTAGGTACTTGGAGATAAATAAGCTTTCGCAGGATAGAGTAGCATGGAAAGCTGCATCAAACCAGTCTCAGGACTGAAGACCACAACAACAACATTCATTACTCTTTTGAACAGAATTCTTCCCAATGAGGCTGAAAAACGTTTTTCTTCTTATTTTACAGACAATGACATGAATACACAAGGAGAAATTTGGATGTAGATCATATGCAAATTACTCACTGGAGAAGTCTGAAGAATGTTTAGAAGCAATTAGTGCACATCAAATGACGCAACGTGAAGCAGAACAAAGGTTTGCGATACCCAGATCGACCATAAAAAACAAGCTTGCTGCAAGCATTCAAAAAATGTATGCTGATCGCGGCTGTTTACGGATGAGGAAGAACTTTCCTTTCAACACAATCTCATAAAGTTGTGCGATTTTGGATTTCCAATTAATGAACTGGACTTTCCTATGGTTGTCAAAAGTTATTTACATAAAAAGGGTGACAATGTTTCTGTGTTCAAGAATAATTTGCCTGGTTATGAATGGACAAAATAGTTTTTGAAACACCACAATGAACTCTCTGTTAGAATGCGCTCAAAAATCAAAAAGGTCAGAGCTCAAATCAGTGAAACAGACTTGAATAACTTAAGTAAAACTGTGAAAGATGTTCCACCGCCCAGACTCTGGAATTATGATGAAACGAACCTCTGTGATAACCCAGGAAATGAGAAGGTGATTTGCAAACGAGGTGCAAAATATGTAGAAAACATATGTAAATTTGCGATCTGAAGTTTTCCTGGCATATTTCCAATTTGAACAGTTCTCGGGTATCCAACTGGGTAGTGTAGCAATTTCTCCACAATATTTCAGCAGACATACACACTGCCATCTTCAGGCGGTCCCAGAGATCGAGGACCGCGACAGTGGCAGCAGGGAGACTGCAGACCCCAGTTCAGACCCAGGCACCGCTTCCCCCACCACCTCCAGTAGCCGCCGCGCCGGCCACACCAAAGACACCAGGAGAGGAATGGTGAAGGGGGTAACGGCTAGTATATATAAGGCGCTGAGAGGAATGCCACAGCATTCGCCAGGAACCACCTGAAGATGGCAGCATGTACGTCTGCCGAAATATTGTGGAGAAATTACGACGCTACCCGGTTGGATACCCGAGAACTGTTCAAATTTGTAACTTTAGTAAGTGCTCAACTTCTATAATGTTATGTGGAAATGCTGAGGGCAGGTACTTGGCACCATACGTAGTGTATAAAGCTGGTCACATTTGGTCCACATGGACAGAAAATGGAACTCGGCACACTCGATACAACAGAACCAAAAGTGGCTGGTTTGATGGAGTGACATTTGAAGATTGGTTTTTATCACACTTTCTCCCTGAGGTGAAGCATGAAGAACAACCAGTTGTGCTCATTGGTGATTATCTTCCCATATTAACCAACAAGTGCTTCAGGTGTGTGAGGAAAATGCCATTAGGTTTGTGTGTTTACCACCTAACACCAGTCATCTCACACAACCATTGGATGTTGCTGTTTTTGCTCTGATGAAGAAACTATGGCGGGGGATCCTGAGGAAGTGGAAACAGTCCAAGACCAGCTCCAAGTGTACTACAGTGCCTAAATACATGTTTCCTGTCCTCCTGTATGAACTAATGGATGGCTTAAAAGTGAACATATCCAAAAATCTTATATCTGGCTTTGAAAAGTGTGGAATTTTTCCATTAAACAGGGAAAAGCTTATAGAATGCATGCCAATGAATAAAAATCAAGTTGACATGGTAGGAGAGGCATTCCTAAAACAGTTAAGAGAGAAAAAGAAGTGAATATTTAACTTCAACTGATGATAGGAAAAGAAGAAAGCAGCTAGGTGTGCTTGCTGGGAAAAGCATCTTGGTTAACGATCTGAAACTGCTTGCTGCCGAGATACCTGCCTCTTCTCCATTTTCCTAGAAAAATAAGGAAAGACAGAAGAGAGTCAGACTGTCAAGTTGCTCAGGTGATGATTATCCTGATGATGTATCACTGGAAGAATCAAATGAAAAAAATGAAACATTTTCAGTGCCTGAGGAGTTTTCATCAAACTGTAATGAGGATTATGTTGAAAATGACTTTGTAACTGTCCTTTTCAATGGGAAAAAGTATCCAGGACAAATAAGTCAGATTAATGAGATGGGATGTACTGTTGAATGCAGATGGGCTGTGTTGTTGAATGCATGGAGAAGAGACTTAGGTATTGGAGGTGGCCTGAAAGACCAGATTCGATGTTATAATGTTTTTGTTCAAAATAAAAGAACCCAAAAAGGTATCTAAAAGGAACAAATTTTCAGTTCCTGAATTGGACAACTTTATTTAATCAATTGATGCAATATTTAAACTGTTCTGAACTTTTACAATAAATAATAAAATAAAAATAAACTAATACGTAATTCCTTTTTCATTCTCTCTCTTTAAATGTTAGTTATCTAACTCAATTTTGGGATTTAAATGACTTATTGAAGTTTAGTAACATTTTATAATTATATGAACCTTTTTGGTTGGTTGAACATTGGCTCATTGCATTTTTTAGGTTTTTGTAGACAGATTTCAACATGTGGGACAAAGTTACTCCAAGTAAAGGTAACATTGGTCCAGTTTAAAAAAAATAATACAGTCATAAACAGTTACTAAAATTTGGTAACATTTGACTGATTTTGTCACACATGGAATATAGTTGCTTTAAAAAATATTGTATTACAGTTTACAGGTACTCTGTCAGCTACCAAGAGCTTAACATGTCAAATATTGTGGAAAAGTGGGTCAATGTTACACCTCCTAACGGTACTGATTTAGAGATGCAATGACAGAAGAATTAATTTGTAATTACTTTGCTTTTAGAGAATTTACGTTATCAGGAGTGTTTGGTCAGGTTTTTAAACGTTATAACTCGGAAAATCAAGGCCTAGATAGCGTCTATCTAACTAGTAAACAATATGAAATGTGTTAGTTAAATACCATTTAGAAACGTTTAATTACATTTTTATTGCGACAATAGACAGTAATGAAACTAGTAGCTGTCTTTTTTAAACGATCACGCAAAATTCCGGGTTATGTCGCGATTATCGGGACTTCAGCTAAAGAACAAGTTTTTTCAAGAAAAAGCTCTGCTGGGAGGCTAATATTCAGTTGTGTGACAAGAACGGACACTATAGCAAGTATTTAAATTCGACACTATTTCCTCTTAAGTAAGTTATTTTAGCGGACGAAGAAAATACCTATTGATCTCACTTGGCGATCTTCTTGCCACAACAAATGATGTGTTTTGTGGGCGCTCAACTGCGCAGTTATCAGCGCCTGTACAAATTCCCAACTTTCCAATCTCGCCACTTTCACGAATTGTGATGAAATGATGAGGACAACACAAACAGCCAGTTATTTCGAGGAAACTGAAAATCCCTGACCTGGACGGGAATCAGCAGTGCACCTAATGTAAGAATGAAATTAAAAATTTACCTCAAGTTATTTACTAAAACCAAATTTGGAACAAAAGCATACTTATTCATACTAGACTAAGTATCATTTTGTATTTGTTATAGGAAGTTCTAAATACAGCTCTAGATTGCACTGTGAAGTAATACAGCTGTACCAAGTTTCAAGACTTTAGTGTAAATAACTATCATTACAAGAAATCTTAAAGAGGCAGTTCAGAGGTTGTGTTCTAATGTCTGTTCCGTTTTACACATTCTAGCTGGCAAAGTTTCCTTGCAGTCGAGTTAAAACTTCATAGTAGCTCAAGCTAACTTAACTCCATTTAATCAAAAATTATAGAGACTGCAAATTGGTACACGACTGAGATATTAATTAATACATGTTCGAGAAAGGGGCCATTTAGATGACACCTGTGCCTAGAGCGGTTGATGGGAGATATTCCATTCGGCGGTTGACTGTGCCCATATATAAGTACAGCTGGTGAGTAGTAAGAAGAGACAATTCGCACCCAGATATCAACCGGATTGCGGCCAGTCTCACGCCTGCGTACGCAATGGCTCAGATGACGTCACAGCCCGATAGCTACCAGACGCATTTTCGATAAAAGTAGGAAGTGAACTCACGAGGACCTTACGCTGTCCTCGTCTCTTAGCTTTCAGGAAGTAGCTGTTTGTGTGATGCCCATAATGTTGATGAAACCGAGTGGCAAGTGGCGAAATTGTTCCCCACTTTTAAGCCAAGTAATTAAGTTCGATGATTACAAGTCATGATGATAGACCATTTTACTTGGAACTTTCCGTAGAGGTCGCCTCTGAACTGTCAATAGTGCTTTTTCCGACAGGGACATTATTATTAGGAATATTATTACATATTCTGTGTCTGAAATTTTACTGAATATATCTCTGAGTCAGAACCCAAAGTTTTATTTATAGTCATGGTTCCTTATCCTGCTGAGTAAAAAATAAGTAGAAACATTTTCTTTCAGCGAGCACAAGAGTAATGTAGACTTGCAGACTGGAAATTATGATCAGTATGGTCTCCATCGCTTTCTATCTGACCGCAAGAATAGTTTTCAGGCTCTTGAAAACAGCGAAGATTATTTTACCCGCCACCCCACAGCACGACACCACTATGTAAATATATTTTCGATGATGTTGACCCACTGAACTGATGAAAAAAATCGACTGCTGCCAGGAAGAAAAAAGGCGAGCTGAGAAAGTTGAAATCATCCGAAAAATGTGGTGCGCCAACTACTGCCGCAACAAGTTCCATGTAATTGGGTTCTAAACAAAAAGTAAGCCGGACAGAGCGGCGAGCGGTTCTAGGCGCTACAGTCTGGAACCGCACGACCCCTATGGTCGCAGGTTCGAATCCTGCCTCGGGCATGGATGTGTGTGATGTCCTTACTTTAGTTAGGTTTAAGTAGTTCTAAGTTCTAGGGGACTGATGACCTCAGAAGTTAAGTCCCATAGTGCTCAGAGCCACCAACAAAAAGTAATTATAGTAAATGAATCTTTTACTTCATTTTTACACCCCCATCTGACAGTGTCCCGATGAGGTCTCAGCTAGATGTGGCAAACTTATGTGGGTGACTTGTCTTGGAATTAATTTTTTTCTAATTCACTTTTCTCTCTCATCAGGAATTTCTTGGTGAAATTTTCCACAGTACACATGTTCCAGCAGACAGTGTTACAGCTGCGATATGTATTGTCATGTGACACAGCTGACTGTTACCTTACAAGATGCGTGTTGGAATTGTCGCTGACAGATGTTCAGTTATGGTTTCTGACTCAAACGGTACCATTCAGTAGCTTACCAAGACAACACCTGTAGCAATGATTTGTTAAACAACTGTGTCACAAATTCTTCCAAGATCACTATTTGTCACAATGCATCACCATGCCATAATGCGTCGACAATAATGAAGAAGATGGTTGCATTTTGTAATTCATCGCCGGCTGCGGTGGTCTCGCGGTTCTAGGCGCGCAGTCCGGAACCGTGCGACTGCTACAGTCGCAGGTTCGAATCCTGCCTTGGGCATGGATGTGTGTGATGTCCTTAGGTTAGTTAGGTTTAAGTAGTTCTAAGTTCTAGGGGACTGATGACCACAGCAGTTGAGTCCCATAGTGCTCAGAGCCATTTGAACCATTTGTAATTCATCTGTAAAAACACCTAGTGTCTTCAAAGATGCGCTTAGCGGAATAGCAACGCATGGAATCAGCTTTATGAATTTCATATTTAACTTGAATACCAGCTGAATATGTGCATATTTTTAATACATCTTACCCTTGTCATCCTTTTTTATACCTTATACGCATTTACAGAAAAACCAAAGCTAGTTTGAGATGGTTTAGAACACGGTCTTTCTAATAAAAATTCTGTAAATGATTTTGCAGAAAGTGCTTTTTTGTAAAAGTGGTCTGAAAGTACCTACCTCAGGCCTTTTTACAAAAATCGTCAACATTTCCGTTAATTTGCAAACTACTGGAAATAGATTTTATATTTGAAAACGACGATGCATCGATTAGTTATCGCATGTGAAGTTTCAGTTTATCGTGAACTTTCTTCCAGAGTTATAAAAGTTTATGCTTCACACTTTTTCAAGTGTCAATTTTTTGGCTGACCTTGCCGCAAATTGTCTACATTAAAATTACTCACGAAATCCTTTTCTATTATTTTACTTCGGAGAAGGCAAAAAGCTGTACTTGATGGTCTAGTTTTGTTTCTTTCAATGAAATCCTACCGGATATATTATGTCCCCGAGTTGCTAGGAACTCAAGAGGTACATTGTTGAATGCTGCGTTACGGGGGCAAACAAATGACTGACTATATGATTAACTTCTCCTGGTTAGGATTCACAGTCATACAGTATTTCTTAAAAGACGTCATAGTCGCTGTTGACTGTGTGAAATATTTATTATTAGGATTGCAATTTCGGCCTTAGCGCCATTTTCAAGTAACACTACAAAAGTTACACTCTGTCAGAATATAATACTATCTGACATGGGTACATGTTGTCGTCAAAATACAGCCTTTTGACTGCGAGAGTCCCACAAGATCCGATGAGTACGACACTTGTTACAGCGTAAAATGTTGTTTAATATGTGCTGTATTGTCAATGTTGCCATCGTTCTAATACTCTATCGCAACATGAGCACCTGAGCTTTTATTTGCGATAGATTATTAGAACGCTATTGTGGCCAAGAAAGACACGAAGCCCACGCCTACTACAGTAGTACAAGTTCATATGCCAACTAGCTCTGCAGATGACGAAGAAATTGACGAAATGTATGATGAAATAAAAGAAATTATTCAGATAGTGAAGGGAGACGAAAATTTAATAGTGATGTCTGACTGGAATTCGGTAGTAGGAAAAGGGAGAGAAGGAAACGTAGTATGTGAATATGGATTGGGGCTAAGAAATGAAAGAGGAAGCCGCCTGGTAGAAGTTTGCACAGAGCACAACTTAATCATAGCTAACACTTGGTTCAAGAATCATAAAAGAAGGGTGTATACATGGAAGAAGCCTGGAGATACTGACAGGTTTCAGATAGATTATGTAATGGTAAGACAGAGATTTAGGAACCAGGTTTTAAATTGTAAGACATTTCCAGGGGCAGATGTGGATTCTGACCACAATCTATTGGTTATGAACTGTAGATTAAAACTGAAGAAACTGCAAAAAGGTGGGAATTTAAGCAGATGGGACCTGGATAAACTGACTAAACCAGAGGTTATACAGAGTTTCAGCGAGAGCATAACGGAACAATTGGCACGAATGGGAGAAGGAAATACAGTAGAAGAAGAATGGGTAGCTTTGAGGGATGAAGTAGTGAAGGCAGCAGAGGATCGAGTAGGTAAAAAGACAAGGGCTAGTAGAACTACTTGGGTAACAGAAGAGATAATGAATTTAATTGATGAAAGGAGAAAATATAAAAATGCAGTAAATTAAGCAGGCAAAAAGGAATACAAACTTCTCAAAAATGAGATTGACAGGAAGTGCAAAATGGCTAAGCAGGGATGGCTAGAGGACAAATGTAAGGATGTAGAGGCTTTTCTCACTCGGGGTAAGATAGATACTGCCTACAGGAAAATTAAAGAGACCCTTGGAGAAAAGAGAACCACTTGTATGAATATCAAGAGCTCAGATGGAAACCCAGTTATAAGCAAAGAAGGGAAAGCAGAAAGGTGGAAGCAGTATATAGAGGGTCTATACAAGGGCGATGTACTTGAGGACAATATTATGGAAATGGAATAGGATGTAGATGAAGATGAAATGGGAGATACGATACTGCGTGAAGAGTTTGACAGAGCACTGAAAGACCTGAGTCGAAACAAGGCCCCGGGAGTAGACAACATTCCATTAGAACTACTGACGGCCTTGGGAGAGCCAGTCCTGATGAAACTCTACCATCTGGTGAGCAAGATGTATGAGACAGGTGAAATACCCTCAGACTTCAAGAAGTATATAATAATTCCAATCCCAAAGAAAGCAGATGTTGACAGATGTGAAAATTACCGAACAATCAGTTTAATAAGCCACAGCTCTAAAATACTAATGCGAATTCTTTACAGACAAATGAAAAACTAGTAGAAGCCGACCTCAGGGAAGATCAGTTTGGATTCCGTAGAAATATTGGAACATGTGAGGCAATACTGACCCTACGACTTATCTTAGAAGAAAGATTAAGGAAAGGTAAACCTACGTTTATAGTATTTCTAGACTTAGGGAAAGCGTTTGACAATGTTGACTGGAATACTCTCAAATTCTGAAGATGGCAGGGTTAAAATACAGGGAGCGAAAGGCTATTTACAATTTGTGCAGAAACCAGATGGCAGTTATAGGAGTCGATGGACATGAAAGGGAAGCAGTGGTTTAGAAGGGAGTGAGACAGTGTTGTAGCCTTTCCCCAATGTTATTCAATTTTTTTATTGAGCAAGCAGTGAAGGAAACAAAAGAAAAATTCGGAGTAGGTATTAAAATTCATGGAGAAGTAATAAAAACTTTGATGTTTGCCGATGACATTGTAATTCTGTCAGAGACAGCAAAGGACTTAGAAGAGCAGTTGAATGGAATGGATAGTGTCTTGAAAGGAGGATATAAGATGAACATCAACAAAAGCAAAACGAGGATAATGGAATGTAGTCGAATTAAGTCGGGTGATGCTGAGGGAATTAGATTAGGAAATGAGACACTTAAAGTAGTAAAGGAGTTTTGCTATTTGGGGAGCAAAATAACTGATGACGGTCGAAATAGAGAGGATATAAAATGTAGACTGGCAATGGCAAGGAAAGCATTTCTGAAGAAGAGAAATTTGTTAACATCGAATATAGATTTAAGCGTCAGGGAGTCATTTCTGAAAGTATTTGTATGGAGTGTAGCCAGATATGGATGTGAAACATGGGCGATAAATAGTTTGGACAAGAAGAGAATAGAAGCTTTCGAAATGTGGTGCTACAGAAGAATGCCGAAGATTAGATGTGTAGTTCACATAACTAATGAGGAGGTATTGAATAGGACTGGGGAGAAGAGAAGTTTGTGGGACAACTTGTTTAGAAGAAGGGACCGGTTGGTAGGACACGTTCTGAGGCATCAAGGGATCACCAATTTAGTATTGGAGGGCAGCGTGGAGGGTAAAAATCGTAGAGGGAGACCAAGAGATGAATACACTAAGCAGATTCAGAAGGATGTAGGTTGCAGTAGGCACTGGGAGATGAAGAAGCTTGCACAGGATAGAGTAGCATGGAGAGCTGCATCAAACCAGTCTCAGGACTGAAGACCACAACAACAACAACAACATATTAGAACGGTGGCAATATTGTCAATGCAGCACATATTTAACATTTTACCATGTAATACGTGTCGTACTCATTGGATCTTGTGGAACTCTCGCAGTCAAAAGGGTGCATTCATGTCAGATAGTCTTATATGCTAACTGAATGTAACTTTTGCAGTGCTACTTGAAAATGGCCCTAAGATCGAAAGTGCAATCGTAATAATAAATATTCCATACGACTATGATGTATTTTTAAAAATGACTATATCTCTGTAAGTACTGAATTGGGCGCACTTTACCAATGTTTCTTGGGAACATGCGCTAATGTTCAAACAAAATTTCATCAAAATACATTATGATCAGGCCAGAATCTCTAGACCACTTGACGTGGAATAACCATTAAAAATGAGAGGCCTACTCATTTACAACTATGATACGATATATGGTGTAGCATAAAAAAATTCAGTGTTGTATGTCAACAGTATAATCACTATACATATACAAAACCGTTATTTATGTAAATACAAAACATTATGCGTCGTTACAAATAGATATCCACAATTATTGCACAAGAATTATCACACTGAAGGCAAACAGTTCAGATTAACTGACAAAGAGCCCGTAAATGGAGGATGCTTTCTCTCCAGCACTTTGCCACACTATGGAAAGGTGACAGTAAATATGATTACTTTCAAAAATAGATTAAAGTTTCCTTGGTTAAAATTCGTCCATGTAGTATAAAATAGGCCTACTATCATTAAGCAAAAAAATTCAGTAGTGTGTTCACATGTAGCTGTTTGTGGTATTTTTCGAGATAGAGTCAGTTGATTTAAAATACATTTATAGTCTATGTATTCGTTGTTTTTAAACAATTATTTTAAGTCAAGTATGCTTTCATGAATGTATATTTGTGTAACTCAAAGGAACGTGTAAAAAAATATTTGTTCATATATCAGTGTTTTTTAGATCTCATACTTATATCAAAACAACCAATCACTTAATATATTCTTGCAACTGTGTAGTTTTTGAACTCATGTAAACATGACTTGTGCAAAACCATCGTACAGAATGGAATACGGAAAAATAAAACTTTTATGCCTACTATTACTTCTCATGTGAAAGCAAGTAATGAAATTTCATATTACAAGTGTGCTCAATGACGTGTTCTCGCAAAAACTCACACTATAGCGATTTTTTATTCACTGTGAAAGCATAAACATCTGTTATCCTTGGACTCACCTTTGATTTTGGATTAATAACTTTTATTTTGACGGGACGATTGCTGACATTTGTTAGTGTGAAGTACCCAGTCCTTTCTTCTTCGTTCTGTATATCATTAAAAACAATCGCTTTTGGAGAGAATCTCACGCCTTCAAAATCGAAACGATCTTTCATGTTGAAAAGTTAAAATATCTTTACACAATAAGATATACATAGGCTATATGGCAAATAATAGGATATACGATTATATAAAAACTCTCATTAACGGGTAACAAAAACTGTTGTAACTACGATAACGTATTCGTCGAAGAACATGTATAACAACAGTCTTTGTTTGAATATAAACTCTATGTACGATGTTGCCATAAATAACATGACCACCTCTCAATTCATTATATTAGGCATCGCGTCTAAAAGAGTGTTTGATATGAATCGGCGGGTTTGACCAATGACGTTATGACGTTACAGCTGATGTAACGTCACGTTTTGGTGCTTATTTTGAATAGGGTTTTTGTGGCGTTTATTAGAAACGAAAGTCTGAGCTAAATTTCACTGTTGGTCGCCCAGTTGACCTACATAGCATATAGAAATCAACTGGATAGGAAGCAATTAGAACGACTCACTATCAGACAAAGGTATACTTCAAAATGTATACACAAAGATTAAAAATTACCACAAGCGACGAAAAGCGTACGCAGTACCTATCTGTTAAAAAGGCACTCATTTATTTCTATTTACGACTATGACGCTTCAGCCACAAAATATAACCGATTTATTAACTACGTATGGAGGCATGGTACCTTGCCTGTCGCCGTCTTAAATAGCGCAAAACATTAGCAGACTATTGTTTACGATTGCTTCTTGTTAATTTATCTCTGTCGTTTGCAAGCAACAACTGTTTTAAATACTAAAAAGTTGAGTGCTTACATGAATAACATCGTGTCATAAAGGCAATTTCGAACTTTTTCTGTTCTTGAGTGCGTATTTGCTCTAGTAATACGACACACGTGGTCTTGTTACGTAATTTGTTTTTCGTTGATATATTTCGAAAAACAGTCGAGAAGGAAGTGATGTGAAAAGCTTACTGCCGTAATCCGTTTAAATCCACTTTTGCTGCATTTGTGTCCATAGAAAATGAAGCTGTGACTCCGAAATCTTGTCTGCTTAATGGTCTGCTTCTTGTTCGTTACGTGTTCAGCTATCATCTCGTATGCACACGTTTTCAGCGTTCACGTTTGCAAAAAAATCTTACCTACGTGTTCTTTACCAGCCCACAAATCTGTGCAATGGGGAAAGAAGTAAGGCATGCTCTCTATCTTGTGCATGTCAACAAAGTGAACGATTGTTGAAATGTCAAAGAAACAGAACTGGTTAGAGGTATACCACCGTGCAGAACAGCGTTGTTCTATTAGGTTGTCAGTGCGTTAGTTTCACTAGGTTTACACATCTTCTTCCTTTGAAATCTTACCTGCGAAGCCTCATTAAGTGTGTGACCAGTAGTAGTAATTTACAAGGTAAAAAAACGATATAATTCTTTAAACATGTTCCAGCACTCAGCAATACTATAAACGTGATTAATGGAATGGTCCCAAACGGTTAGACCTGTAACACTGATGTTTTGCTTTAACATGTCTGTAAGTAATTTTTTATTAATGATAGCCTAGCTGGTTTAACATATAGGCCTACCATTTCAATAGAAGCCTAGTTTCTTCTTTTCCCGGACTGTTTCTCGCCAGTAGCTGTCAGTTTCTCAGGAATAACCGAACATATCACAATTGGATTGTACGTCTACTTTGATCATCTGCCTCAGTTTGCATCTGAAATTCATTTTGAAATTTTCCAAGTATATACGTCTGTACCATGCTTCGTCATATACCTACAGTTACTTAGCTTCATGCTCCCTGTGTCATTTGCACCATAAATCGTGATGATGAGGAACGAGTAATTCTATATTAGCATCATTTTTTTTAAAATGTGCCTCCATGCTGATCATTTACTAGCTTTTTGTTTTTTAATTGGAGACAGATGTTAGTAATTCCTACCCATCACCCTTTACACAGTACAATAATACACTGAAGAGCCAAAGAAACTGGTAGGCCTGCCTAATATCGTGTAGGCCCCCGCGAGCACGCAAAAGAGCAGCAACACAATGTGGCATGGACTCAACTAATGTCTGAAGTAGTACTGAAAGGAGCTGACACATTGAATCCTGCAGGGCTGTCCATAAGAGTACGTGGGGATGGAGATCTCTTCTGAACAGCACGTTGCATGGCATCCCAGATATGCTCAATAATGTTCGTGTCTGGGGAGTATGGTGGTCAGCGGAAGTGTTTAAACTCAGAAAAGTGTTCCTGGAGCCACTCTGCAGAAATTCTGAACGTGTGGGGTTTCGCGTTGTCCTGCTGGTACAGCCCAAGTTGATCGGAATGCACAATGGACATGGATGCAGGTGATCAGACAGTTTGCTTACATGCGTTTCACCTATCAGAGTCGTATCTAGACGTATCAGCGGTCCCATATAACTCCAACTGCACACGCCCCACCCCATCACAGAGCCTCCATCAGCTTGAACAGTCCCCTGCTGACATGCAGGATTCATGAGGTTGTCTCCATACCCATACACGTCCATCCACTCGGTACAATTTGAAACGAGACTCGTCCGACCAGGCAACATGTTTCCCGTCATCAACAGTCCAATGTCAGTGTTGACGGGCCCACTCGAGGCATAAAGCTTTGTGTCATGCAGTCATCAAGGGTACACGAGTGGGCCTTCGGCTCCGAAAGCCCATATCGACGATGTTTCGTTGAATGGTTCGCACGCTGACACTTGTTGACAGTCCAGCATTGAAATCTGCAGCAATTTGCGGAAGGCTTACACTTCTGTCACATTGAACGATTCTCTTCAGTCCTCGTTGGTCCCGTTCTTGCAGGATCGTTTTATGGCACAGCGATGTCGGAGACTTGTTGTTTTACCATTCCTGATATTCACGGTACACTCGTGAGATGGTCGTACGGGAAAATTCCCAGTTCATTGCTACCTTGTAGATGTTGTGAACCATCACTCGTGCGCCGACTATAACATTACGTTCAAACTCACTTATATCTCGATAACTAGCTATTGGAGCAGCAGTAACTGATTTAACAACTGCACCAGACACTTGTTGTCTTATATAGGCTTTGCCTACCGCAGCGCCGTATTCTGCATGTTTAAATATATATGTATTTCAATACGCGTGCCTATGCCAGTTTCTTTGGCACTTCATTGTACATAGTCTTCTATGGAAGAGGAGGAGCTGCCAAAGAAAAATGTCTTCACTTCTGCTTCAAATTTTACTTCGTTGTCTTTCAGGCATTTTATATCAGTGAGTCAGTGATCAAATCTTTTGGTTGCAGCATTGTGAACACCTGTTTGTGCTACGGACACTCTTAATGCGGCGTAATGAACGTCTTTTTTTTCTTCTGGTATTTTAATTTTCTACATCTTTGTTCCTGTTGAAGAGCAGTGGATTATTTACAACAAACTTCATGAGGGGACAGCTATACTGTGAAGCGGCTAGATTGCTACTCACACACCGAGCAGCAAGCAGGCATGACGAAAACTGTTCACATACGTTTTTAGCAACGTCTTTAGTAAGGAAACAAAGCACACACACATACTGATGCAATCATACACACAAAACTCACACATATAAGACAGCTGTCTTCGGCTGTTCTAGCCAGAATATTTTTGAAAGAGAGAAGAAGTGTGAACAATGAATATTTATCGGCGGGAGGAATTGAAGGTATGACATGCTGCACCAACAATCAGAGCTGTCTGGTAACTGTGTGTCGTGCATGCGACGACGAGACGGTCGGATGTCGGAGCGTTCATGGTTCGGAAGGCAATGAAAATCACAGGAAAGAAAAAAATTAAATGACTCAACTATAATTCATATATACAAAAGAAAATATTGCTTGAATGACTCCACATATGAATGAAAACTTTAGGTTACGGTCAGATCAATTAGTACACCCGTAAATTACACAATCTGGCATTTTTGATACAACAACGTCACCACACAATAAAAGCACCAGATGCTATTTAGCATACAATCGGAAAAGCCGACAGATATTCCCAACGGTCAAATCTGGTACGGTACGTCAGAGTGACAACATGGGGAAGTATCACCACAGTGAATCATGAAAGTATACTTGCGGTGAACAGCAGGGTAATGTCTGTTCTATCCCACTCTGCATTGTTACCAAATTTATTCAAGATGGCATATCCTCCCCCACCCCTCTCCCTCCCCTTAATCTATTGTTCTTCTAAGTGGTTGATGAGCCCTGAGGGTTCATTTATGACCCCTGGCGATAATCCATCCTTCTCAGTAACCCCCACCCCTCCCCCTCTACCACTCCCATCCCTCTGGGAAATCCCCAACCCCCCCTCCCCCTCATCAATACAATCACACTTTTGAAATCAAATTAATTGACTAATTAATTAAACCGATAAATTAATAAACCTCTCCCTCTGGGATATCTTCCAGCCCCACTCCTCTCCCCCCCTACCTTCCAGAAAAAAAAATTGGAAAGAAAAAGGCTTGGTCTGTGCTGGTCTGGATCCCAGGACAGAAAATTCAACTACATTGCAGATGGTATGTTGTTCATTTACAAAATTAAATTTGCAGGAGTCGGATCTCACTTTTACTTGGCGGGAAAAGCTTGTCATTCTCTGCTATTTCTGAAGATGCAGGTCTTGCAAAACATATCGAAAAGCGGTATTAAAAGAGATCGCTTCTTTCCGAATGCGAAAGGAATACTGTCAAGAAATCGACATCAAGCTCAGTGCACATAATTACACAGTTAAAAATATTCCGATTATACCTTCGCACTGACCGCAGGGCATCTCATCAGCTGTCCCGCGTATTCCCGCATGCCCATGCACCAGCTGCTTTATTGTGATTGCACCACGCGCCACTGCCACAAGCCGTCTTGCAGTAGTAACATGCCTCAAGTGGCTATAGTCTGTCTGTAAACTCAAGAGCGAGCAGCGCTTTTGGTGGGGGAAGTGGCCTTTCCCGGAAGAACGCTGCCACAGGCCTACAGGGGCACCCAAAAGCTGTTGCCCGTTATCTGTCTAGAGGTGTAGATCGGCGTGAAGTGATATACCTCGTTTCTGTTCGTATGATCTTAGTTGCCAGTGTCAGTCAGTTAACTTTGTATAATTGCTGATATACTTCGATTTCCGGAAGTGATGGATAATCGTCTAGCATTGCAAGAAAATGTGTAGAATATGAGGAAGAGGAGCGTTCAAATCGTCTCTAATGTTATTACATCGTGTATTAAAGAGGCGGCCAAAGAAGAACTGTTGGCTAATATTACCAGTCCCAATCAAAGGGCTGCAATTTATGCAAACGTTAGCCTTGTCCAATAGGACGCATAAGGAAGGAACGCGAAAATCAGCCGCATGGTTTAGTGGAATCGCCACGATGGAAAACTAATAATCTTGGGAGGAAACTGATCTTTATAGACAGTTTCAAAATCACGTAAAACCTTTGATGCTTATGGAACATTAAATCTCTGTCTCGGTCACTATTCACCTGATACTGCGACATATTGCTTGAAATTTGTGCGCAATAGCTATTGTAAACACTGCTGAAATTTTCTTCGAAACATGTACATCGATTCTGGACTTCTAAGCAAAAAGCTTGACATACGAGATGCGTTCACGTATTTTTTGGTAAGAACTTTATTTGTTAGTCTACAGCAATGTTACCCTCTTCAAAATATTCCCCATTACATACTATATACTTGTGCCAGTGCTTTTTCCAATTCCCGAAATTCTTTAGGAACTGTTTCTTCGGGGTAGTTAATAGGTCTCTTAACTGTGCTTTTTTAATCTCATCCATGCTTGTGAAACCGCTGTTTTTTAAGGCCTGCTTTGAAATGTTTATATCACTTGTATACCCTTGGTTCACTTATAACAGGCTCACCAAAAGCAACATTTAACATTTCTAAAAATTTCATACACTTCATTCCATTCCTATAACAAAATTTAATACAGATATTCTAATCTATTTTCATACAAAACAAATAATCGTTGATGCTACCAAAACACATGTAACCTTTTTGACAGCTGACAACGGAGTAAATACCCAATATGCATAACATTGTACACATACTTTAGAGACATGTTTACGAAGACAGTGACAAAAAAGTAGTGCAAATTGTACTAATACAACACGTTAAATTATAAATTTCTGCTTACTTCTTAAACACTCTCCGTGTTGCAAAAATTGTTAAGTTTCAATGCAGTCCTTCAAAGAAAACTTCTACGTTTTAGTAGAAACACAAAGTAAGAACACGCCTCAAATTCTACAGATTGATTGCATTATATGGGGTTCGTTTTACGAATAGCAATAGAGGAACATGCAATACATTCACATGAACAGGCATTGGGTTCTATGTTTGTCGTATAATCGTGACTTCCATTCTTATCTTAATATTATTTACTCTATAATGTTGTGTTTCGGAAGAAGGTATCGTTTTTTGTATTCCTTATGGCCTTAATACATTTTTCTGAAACTGAACGCAGCCGAGACGTATCTGTACAAGGCACCGCCACAGATTTAAAGCGCGCGCCGCGGCAGGGGCGGTATTACGTTGTGAAACAGCCTGTAGAAGCGCCCTGTGACGTAGTCGGGTAGGCAGAGTGGGGACTCGCTCGCTCGCTCTTCAGTTTACCGACAGACTATACTTCCTGTCACATGTCACTGCTTGGGGGAATCCCGACCAACCTGTCCAAAACTGTCAACTGAGGTATCCCTGAATCTGCTCTCATTATTTGTGATTGTGTGTTCAGATTTTGAAGTATGTTTAGATAAAAAAAGTTTCATACTATCACATGATTGTGCGTTCAGATTTCTTGTTAAAAAAACGTATCGTTGCATGCATTCAGATTTAGGTGTTAACATTTTTTTTTTTTTCGATGTTGTTTCAGTACACATCTACTATGTCATGAATAATTTGGAGGTGTAGAGGTTGTAGCGGCGGTAGCAGCAGCAGCAGCACCATAAGTAGAGTATATATATATATATATATATATATATATATATATATATATATATATATTTGTGTGTGTGTGTGTGTGTGTAATATACTGCTGTTATTTAATGGTCAGTAAGTCTATTCTGTTTTTCATGATATCGAGGATGAAAATTGGTAACTGTAACTTTTTCGCTAAGAACTTGTTAGTATAGAACACATATCATCTTATTGTTTCAGTATATGCCCAGCAGACAATTGATGACCCGGCTGCTGAAAGCCAGCAACAGCAGCAGCAGCATTGTAAGTAGTATGTATCTTCTTCTTCATAGTACTGTACATGTACATAATATATTGCTATTTGACAAAAATTTCATCATATAGGTTAAATATGTTGCATATTCTTTGTTGTTGTTGTTGTAGATGATCTCGAGGAGCAGGAGCAGGAAGGGCAGGGGTTGTGATCCCATCCATATCAGAGCTGTCATGTAAGTTCATTTTCCTTCATCAATTTTTTGTTTGTTTTGCATGTGTTTGTTTGTTTATATTAAAACAATATGTTTTTGATTAGCCGATTTTAGAGACCTCGCTCGATTGATTCATGATGGTTCAGGTGAGCAGATGCCTGAATAGGTGGAGGAGTTGCCTCAGTGGCTGGAGGAGATGGAGAGGGAGCTGTGTCACCACGAGGAGATGCACATGACCTGAGGGATATGTCATGAAGCCAGAGCAGTGTAGGTAATATCTACTCACTCTGCTTACAAGTGACCAGTGTTCTTCTTTTCCTTGTAGTAGCAGGTGATGCATGAAATGTGGTATTTGATGTGTGGTACTTTTTCTAGAGCACCACTGTCCATGCGATGTGCAGTGGCCCGGGTACAGGAGGCAGTGAAGAAACTACCGACAAGATCCAGTCGTGTCCAGCATGCTCCACCATGTAAGACGGACCTCGTCACTGCGCAGGAAGCCACCATAATGCGAGCAGACACAGCAGCTGCCGCCTCTGCACCCTCACCAGCTCCCTCCTGGCGTCCATGGTCAATCCTCCCTCTGGCAACTCGTTCAGGGATGTGGCAACAACCACCACAGCAATGCACAATCTCCTCCTACCCCACACCACAGGGTATATGCAATACCCTGCTCCTCCATGCAACTAGTTGTAGTTATAGTACTAGCAGTAGTAATCCTGTGGATAGATGCAGTTTCTTCTCCCATCCTTTTAGTGAAGGACATCAGGATAGTAACACCATACCGCAATTAGAATACTCGGTGATTGCGGACATCTTTGAGGAGCGAATACTGTTCACTAGGGGTCGGGTTGGGCCGTTTGGGAGAAGAGACCAAACAGCGAGGTCATCGGTCTCATCAGGTTAGGGAAGGATGGGGAAGGAAGTCGGCCGTGCCCTTTCAAAGGAACTCTCCTGGAATTTGCCTGGAGCGATTTAGGGAAATCACGGAAAACCTAAATCAGGATGGCCGGACGCGGGATTGAACCGTCGTCCTCCCGAATGCGAGTCCAGTGTGCTAACCACTGCGCCACCTCGCTCGGTGTTCAGTAGGATCAAGAATCCACAGGAGGGTACTGCGAGCCTATAGGATTTTTGAAAGTATGCCTTCCTGTTCTGGACATGGAACTCCTCGAGGTTGTTAATGATCTGTGGTATCACTCCATTAAATGCAGTGCTGTGCTGTGCGTTGAACTTTCACACTCCCCAAAAAGGTCTCTGGCGTTGAAGAGGCATTTGGAGGGAAAATAGTGTGCTAACGCAGAGCACATCAATCGCCGGGTGATTTCGCGAGTCCACCTCGAGTGCTATACTGGATCTGTTTTCCGAGATGGAGGTTAGAGTGTTAACTAAAGCACTCAGCAAAATACTACACCTTGACATCCATATGCATGTCTGTGATCCAGTAAACGGATGGTCAGGCTATATCAAGCTTCCTAAGGAAATACCTGATAAGAAGCATGCATTAATGTCGAAAGAAAAAAGGATCAGGCTTCCAGAATGAGATTTTCACTCTGCAGCGGAGTGTGCGCTGATATGAAACTTCCTGGCAAATTAAAACTGTGTGCCCGACCGAGACTCGAACTCGGGACCTTTGCCTTTCGCGGGCAAGTGCTCTACCAACCGTCCCGGGACCGTATCAAGATCCAGAACGTACCTAAATTTCAGGCACGAAATACCAGCATATCGGTTCATGTTTATGGCTTGGAGAAATGCAAGTCAGATGAGCAGAACAAGCTCATAGTCGTTAGCTCCCTCTGTTTCTCAAAATTTGCCGGTGAGTGTAAGATGCATGTAAACTTGTTGCTATTCTCCAATAAGAAAAATAAATAGAAGGCAATTATCATTATGTTTGGATCAAAGAAATGTCCTGACTCCTTGCTTCTAAATTGTCAAAGAATACATGTGTAAAGCATATTTGCTTAAGTGCCTGAATGCTTCTTTAACAAGAGATTATTAACAAAGCATCTAGTAGACTACACTTCCAAGGATCAGGTACGTGTTATTATGCCTACTGAGGAAAACAGATTCATAAAGAATGCTCACCATCAGGATCAATGCCCATTTTTGGTGTACCCTGAGTTTAAATGCCCTCTTGCTCCTGTGACTCGCTGTGAAGGTGACCCCACAGCCTGACATACTACCTTCACAGAGAAAACGTACCATGTGCAGCTGTGTTGCAAATTGTATTGTCCTATGATTCAAGTCTCAACCATTACAAATCTTTTGTTGGGGGTAATCCTGCGGTTTGACTGCTCATTGAGCTTGAAAAATTTTCACAGTAGGTTGATAAGCTTTACAACAATAACGTTCCCATGACCAAATCGAAGGAGAATGAAGATTTCTACCACAACACAGTTGACTGTCATATCTGTGGGCTGCCATTAGACAGAAAATCGGAAACTCCTCGTACGTGTCATTGTCATCTTGTGGGGAAGTTCCATGGTGTAGCTCACAATATGTGCAATTTGAAGTATCGGTTACCAGGTTACACACCCGTTTTCTTTCATAATTTAAGCGGGTATAATGCTCGCTTTGTTGTTGAGCATTTGCCCGACTTCGGCTGGGAGAAAAATTAGGTTAGGTTCCTATCTAAGTAAGTCGAGAAGTATATTTCATTTTCCAAACGAATGACGCCAAGAATTGCGTTCCGCTTCCCTCACTCGTTACGTTTTATGCAGGCATCGCTCCAGAAGCACGTTGAAACTCTATCTAGAAAGATATGCATATCACTCGGGCTGCATTTCCGAATGAGGATAAGTTTCAACTTGCGACTAGGAAGGGGGGTTTTCCCACATGATTATCTGGCTATAATGGTAAAACTCAACGGAACCAGGCTACCTGACCCCACCAAAATCACAGGCAACGCCATAACAGATGCAGAGTATGAGCAAGCTATGAATGTCTAGCAGGAACTCAACATCTCCACTTTAGGAGACTACACACACCTTTACATGGACACAGACGTGCGCTTGCTTGCGGACATTCTGGAGTTTATTCATGATCACATATTCTCTGGATCCTGCCTTTTATTGCACGGTACCTAAGTTGTCCTGAGACACTATGCTCAAGAAAATGAAACGAAGCATCGAATTAATGACCGACACTGACATGCTTCGTTTCCTTGAGCATGGGATCCGTGGGGGACTTTGCCAATGTGTTCATAGGCAACCAAGGCAAATAACCCACGTATTGGTGACAGGTTTAATACATCCCTTGATTCGAGTTACATCATGTGGTTTGATGACAATAACTTACACAAGCAAACCATGAAACAATCACGGCTGATTGAGGAGTTTTCATGGGTGCCTGAAGCCAAGTGCAAGGGATTTGGTGGAAAGATTGAGGGGATGGCGGCTGATCCTGATGCAGAGTATGTGGTGGAGGCAGAACTCACATACCCTATTAGACTGCAAGATGAGCACGCCATTTGCCGCTGTGGCCAGAGCAACTAGTGTTGCGAGGAGACTCCATCCCCAAAACTGATCACAATGCTGGGGAATAATCAGAAATACATTATTAACTATATTAGACTCCAGCAGTGTCTCAGGTTGGGGGTGGAGCCAGTAAGACTGACCCCGGCTATCTTCTTCAAGCGATCCTCATGCCGGAAGGAGTAAATGGATTTGAATTAACATTGAGGGCTTCTGCGAGGTGTGACTTTGAGAAAGATTTTTTTAAATTAATGAATAATTCAATTTTCTGTAAAACAAGGGAGAATTTGAAAATATAAAGTCAGCGGTAAAGTAACAAGTTATTTCGTAGCAAAGATAATGTTTTGAGGCAAAAAAGAGAAGAGATACGCTCTTCCATTGATTAATTCCAGTATCTTCACCTTTTTGTTTCTATAAGTGGTAGTGGGCAGACGTATGACTAGCTCCGCCATGCCAGTATTGTTTAAAAAATGTGTATTCTAAACGTATATTAAGAAGTGTTATTAAATTGATTAAGAAAGCAAGGGTTATTCATATATTTGCCTCAGTCACACCCATCTGCCCATCGTTTCACCGGCGCCAAGAATCCTGCGTCAGAAGTTCGAAGCAGACAAAAGGAATTTGCGCGAGCAGCGGAGGGGCGATCATGATCGGCATTCTCATAATCAGCACTACGCACAGTGGAACTTCGAGGTGCATTCAAGTTCTAAGGCCTCCGATTTTTTTTCTCCAGACTGGAAAGAGATAGAAACATGCGCATTGTTTTAAAATGAGGCCGCGTTCATGGTCAATACGTCCCAGAGATGGCAGCACCATACGGCAGATGGAATTTTACCGCCAGCGGCGAGAATGAGAACTGTTTTAAATACTTAAAATGGCGACGTTTTCCTTACTTGAACTGCATGCAATCATTCGTTTTCTGAATTTTCATGGTGTGAAACCAAATGAAATTCATTGACAATTGAAGGAGACATGTGGTGATGGAGTTATGGATGTGTCGAAAGTGCATTCTTGGGTGCGACAGTTTAATGAAGGCAGAACATCGTGTGACAACAAACCGAAACAACCTCGGGCTCGCACAATCCAGTCTGGCGACATGATCGAGAAAGTGGAGAGAATTGTTTTGGGGGATCGCCGAATGACTGTTGAACAGATCACCTCCAGAGTTGGCATTTCTGTGGGTTCTGTACGACCTGAAAATGCGAAAAGTGTCATCCAGGTGGGTGCCACGAATGCTGACAGATGACAACATGGCTGCCCGTGTGGCATGTTGCCAAGCAATGTTGACACGCAACGACAGCATGAATGGGACTTTCTTTTCATTGGTTGTGACAATGGATGAGACGTGGATGCCATTTTTCAATCCAGAAACAAAGCGCCAGTCAGCTCAATGGAAGCACACAGATTCACCGCCACCAAAAAAATGATGGTGTCCATGTTCTGGGACAGCGAGGGCGTAATCCTTACCCATTGCGTTCCAAAGGGCACTACGGTAACAGGAGCATCCTACGAAAATGTTTTGAAGAAAAAATTCCTTCCTGCACTGCAACAAAAACGACCGGGAAGGGCTGCGCGTGTGCTGTTTCACCAAGACAACGCACCCGCACATCAAGCTAACGTTACGCAACAGTTTCTTCGTGATAACAACTCTGAAGTTATTCCTCATGCTCCCTACTCACCTGACCTGGCTCCTAGCGACTTTTGGCTTTTTCCAACAATGAAAGACACTCTCCATGGCCGCACATTCACCAGCCGTGCTGCTATTGCCTCAGCGATTTTCCAGTGCTCAAAACAGACTCCTAAAGAAGCCTTCGCCGCTGCCATGGAATCATGGCGTCAGCGTTGTGAAAAATGTGTACGTCTGCAGGGCGATTACGTCGAGAAGTAACGCCAGTTTCATCGATTTCGGGTGAGTAGTTAATTAGAAAAAACTACTAGAGTGCATCTCGTAATGTGAAGCAGTACGTAGTTCAAAATCGTGACCTTATTTATCTTAAATTGATTTAAGATCTTATTGATCTTAAATGTGTTGACATTGAAGGTTTGTTAATATTAGTACCAGTTAAAAGTTCACCCAGGATATGTGTACAGATTTACAAATTAACTTCCAGTTTCTCTCAATTATTCTTCCCAATCAATTTTTTCTTTAATTATTCAAGCAGCAATTATTGATCAGTTCCCATTATTTGACCGCCAGTCATACGACACTAGTCAATGGCGACCGTTTAATGGGCGGCGCCGAGCGGAATATCAACTGACGTTTCAATTGCTGAGATAAATTTTTTGAGATAGATAGTTCATTTTATTGTCAGAAGAAACTAATGAAACTTTCATTGTATTTGTTACAGGTCCACGACCCATAAAAACCCGAAGGAGTAAATTAAAATTTAATTCTCGCCGGGAATGCTGGTTTCAGCGGTAAAGGTAGGAAGTTGCTCACTGTACGCTTGGCCCCGTCTCCCTCGCAGTAGATAATCTCTTTTCTTCTCAGTTAATATCATTTATGGAGAGTGCATTTCTACAGAAAAGGAGGAAAATTTGTATAAAACCATCATTAAAGTGCAAGATAAGTCATCAAATTCTATAAGACTCTGTCAGATGATAATCAGGTTCATTAGTGAATACGCAGATAAATCTTCTTTAGTCGAAAAGCACCGATACAGACAAAATTTCATTTATGAAAAAAATTTCTTTTATAATTTTGTTAAACGCTATTTACAATGGAGTCAAAGGAAATGGCCATTGTTGAAAATTCAGTACATAATGCAGTAGGCAAAGATGTCGTAAATCCGAGCTTGGCTACAGTTGAAGGTAACGTGCAACCAAAATAACGAGGTTGGCGTCCCACTATCAAAAAATGATGACACTGATAATATAAAAAATCATGATGTCGGCAGTTTATGACGCTCGATGAGACAATTTCTCAGTTCTCACCGGGTGATATTTTTCCAAATAGTGAAACTGAAACGAGCAACAGCGAAAATTCCTTTGATTATTTGCTCACGACATCGCGAACGCAAGAACAGGAAACAGTTCATAAAAGCGATGTAAATACTAGTGAGACACATAATTTGACACATCTCATGCAACTAATAACACGACAGTTTACAAAGCAACAGGAATTTCAGGGAAGTGTAACACAACAACTTAAGGAAAATATAGGACAACACTTTAGACAGCAATATTAGGCATTTAATGATTTCAAGAATAGTATTAGTCAACAGCTCAGTGAGGTGAGCAAAGGTATCGAATTACTTGACGAACTATCCGGGAAGTTGACCGAGCTAGGTACACAACTAAAACAAGAAGTAATTACCGACATGTCCCGCAAGTAAATACGTTAACGGAAATAGTATCATCCGTAGACGATAAACAGGAACAACTTGCAAGTGAGTTACAAAACCTTAGTGAAGCATATTCTCAAATTGAGGAGACGCAATCCCAAGTGGATGCGTAAAAATTGTGACGGACGCAGTCAGTGAGCTGCAAGACGTTCGCAAAAACTTACGCACAGAAGTACAAAAGTTAATTATAAGAGTAGACCAGTTAAGTTTAGAGTCAAAATTCGCCAAAAAAATAGAGAGATAAGATACGTGCAGATGTAAAGGAAATAACTGAAAAAGTTAAAGTCGGGATGCTAGATAAGGGCAGCACCCGTGCTGAAAAGGTAGTGTCAGAGTGCAAAATTTATGTAGATACCGTAGAAGGGCTCTGATGGAGAAAGAAAGGCAACCTCTAGCTAAAATAGATTCAGGTTTAAAGGAAGCAAAGGTTACGAGGCAGTATTGCTAAAACTACCGACATTCAAAGACAACATTTGACAGAAAACAAATCCGTGCTTTTAGAGAAGTAAGATACTTTCACAGATTACCAACAATACGGGGCAGGAAAATAGCGAAGGTTGCAAAATGCAACACTTGCCGGCAGCTGTACCTGTCGAGCAAGGGCAGTTGCCATGCGCTACGTACGCCACAAGCGAACATAAACACGCCTGTCACTGACAGCGCGGCGTGTTTTACTTGCAGATGAGGGATTACCTAGGCATCGACAATTTCCGGCATTTACCTCTGAAGGGAAAAGAACAATCTGTATCAGAGAGTTTCGAAATGTTTTACCTCGTACCTGGACCGAAGCCCAGAAAAATAGATTTGTTGTTGGACACACGGGGTGACTTTCTGGTATGGGCTACGGATTGGCGGAACGTTGCCACTACTATGAACAGTTTGAGAGAGCGTTTCTGGATAAGGATTGGTATGAGGCCGTACAAGAGAGTAAGTGAAGTATTCAACCCAGCTCCATTCGATAGCGAACATGGAAGCTTAATGGGCTAATTTGAAAAATATTTGAATAAAACCAGATACTGGACGAACCAGGTATCTCAAGTAGACGTGCTGAAAATTTTAAAGAGCAGTCTTCCTACCCACATTAGGGAAAAACTAATTACCTTTCCGGAACACGACACCGAATACTTTCTATCTGTACTGGCCTCAATAGACTTGATATACGAAGAGAGACCTGTACAGCCCAAGCCTGTGTTGTGTGATGTCCTTAGGTTAGTTAGGTTTAAGTAGTTCTAAGTTCTAGGGGACTGATGACCATAGATGTTAAGTCCCATAGTGCTCAGAGCCAGCCAACCCAAGCCTGTTAACACGCAGATAGGGCCACAGAGATATATGGACAAACAAGTGAACAACGGATTCGTAGTACAACACGCATGGCAGCTTTACCCCACACAGACCTATCGTAACGGTAACGGTAATCACAACGGTAATGGAGAAAACTGTAAATTCAGGGGCGGATGTAAAAGAAATGGGCAAAAATTTAACAAAAACTGCAACGGGCAAGTAGTGTATCACCAGCCTGTACAACATGTACAGATACAAGCTACCGGCATTAGTCAGCCGATCGTTTGGTAAAAACAAAACAATACCAAACAGCCGAATAATCCACAGACAGCGGGATTGGCCAGCAAAATAATACACATATGCCGAATAACGCGCAAAGGCAAAGAGAATTTCAATCGAGAGCCTCACAGGATACTAACTGGCGTAATCAAACATCAGTAGTCCATATATCAAAAGTTACGCCTAACCCAGAGACCGATGCCAAAGGCGACGCCAGAAAACTGGAATCGGTCACGATAGGCCCCCATTCTGTGACCTTGGAGGAGAGTGGAGCCACGAGCTTGATCGACTCTTGCTTTATCAGATACGATCATGGTAGTGATGTGAAAGATGACCTGTATAAAAGTAATGACGGTACAAGGAAAAACTTGATAGAGAGCAAGGTACAAGCTATTATTAAAGCGAAAATATTTGACTTTGATGTACCCATGGTGCTTGACACAGGTGCTACGACTAATTTGATTTCACAGAGATTCTTTCAAGATTTGAAGAAACGTGGGCATATAGCCACGCTACCAGTGCAAAATTGCAAGGTACAAACTACCTCTGGTCTGAAATCGAAAGGAGTCAAAATACAACCCTTAATTTCCATCAAATTAGGACAATTTTCTGTACGATACACTTTTTTGATAGTAGAGAAATTAATAATTGATTGTTTAATCGGAATGGATACATTTAGGACATACAAAGTACAAATGATTTAGGAGTTTGGCGTGCCAGCTCCATCAAATTGGTCCACATTATCTCGTGTGTGGTTGTAAGCTTAGCCACCTGTCCAGAAAGTATTGAACTGGGTAACTGGCATACCTTTAGCTTGTGCACTCCTTTTCTTTACAAATTTTAATTGTTTTTGGAAAGTCACGTGAGACTACTGTATACTCACCTAGTATCTGGCAGAGCATGACCAGTTCCACAGAACATGGTGGTAATCTGCGTTTAAGTTTCACATAGGCAAATCTTTTCATATGGGGATATTATGACTTTGATATCACTATATCAAGGATTTCCAAACCCATAGAAATGGAAATGTGTGGCTAGGGCCTCCCGTCACCTAGTGCAAGACTTTTGAGTTGACACCACTTCAGCAGCTTGTGATGATGATGATGATGATGATGATGAAGACAACACAACACTCAGTCCCTCAGCAGAAAAAATCTCTGACGCAGCCAGGAACTGAACCCGGGCCCCTCAGCATGACAGTCTGTCGCACTGACCACTTTTTTTTTTTTTTAATCTCATTTTGTTCGCTTTTGTTCGTTTCGTCTGCTCGGGGCGGACGTCGTGAGACATCCTTCTAGTTCGTTGATGATCGATTACCTCAGTTTTTTTATTACAGAGGGCACGTAACCCTCTGACCGAACACGCTGAGCTACCGTGCCGGCGTCCACTCAGCTATGGGGGCAGACGTTAAAACTCAGGATCTAAGCGCATTTTCACATTACCACTTCTGTTGTCACTGATGTCTAAACTGCAGGTGACATTATACAGTATAACATATTCTAAGATCTGAAGATTTTGCCTCATCTGTGGGAAGACGAAGAAATGTGTATTAGATTCATACACATATGGTCACTTTCTTTTCTATTAACTCCCTCATAACTAGTACTTGTCACCTTCATTGAGGAGGTGAGTTGCGATGCGTAGGTCGACGTCTTCTTCCTTTAAGAGTTCTACTCGACAGATATAGCGTGCTTTTCAGGCGCCGTTAATATATAAGATATGCAGCGCTATATGCAACATTAACAAAACGACAAACTGTATGTATAGCATCCTTGGTTTCAGGTGTATGAGAAGAACCACCCAGAGAGTGCCATAGTTAGTTCATCACATGACATCCGATAAATAAGGTCGCAGTACTAGATGCTAAATGAGATAAGAAGAGAGTAATGGTATTATTAATTTACATGCAGGTGACAAACAAGTTCTCAGCACCAGAGCATCTTTTAACATTCTGCAGTCAACCATTAAGATGCTGTTAACATAGAATGACGACCGCGAGACATTGGTGTTTTCAGGGAACCTGAAAAGTCAGACCATTCTAAATAAACTGGACCAAATTATACCAGTATGTGTGACGATGGCGAGGCTAGAGGACTATGGATTCGGCAAGATGGAGAGTGTTGATTGCATATTATATATTCAACAGGCTTACATCTAAAAATATGTGTAAGGTGACTCTTGAAATTCATAAGAAACTTATGGATGAGTGCCATAACTTGAATTCTCTAAATTACTACCCATTTCCTAAAGAACTGATGCCTGTTTTGTATAATATTAGACACAAATTTCACAAGCTACCACCAGTGTTCCAGAGTGATGAGTTAACTTCCAAGTACAATTATTGTGATAAGCATTACCAGTTGCGAGGCAATTGTGAGCTGGATGGTCCACTGCCTATTAGCAGTGACGTGAAGGCTGTAAAAAAGGGATCAAATAAAAGATAAAAAATTTTCTTTAATATGTCTTATTATTTTCATAGAATGTGTGTGAGTGATCTACCACAAGAAGTTTGTAGTGATGGGGACAATTCCATTTTCACGATTTGCAAGTGCCTTACTAACTGTGCTAAACAAGTTGCACATCTGCACACACTTAAAGTAAGGTACAGATCCTGCCAGGGAGACTGCCCAGAATAGAGGAACAGGTGTGATGACCAGCATTCTGCATACCTACACTAGCAGCTGCTGCATTTCTCATCATCAGCCTTTACACCAATGTCTGCCCATACGCACTGAAAGCTGCTGCATCCCCGATCGCCAGTCTACCCGTGACAGTGTGCCTGCCTGCACAGGCAGTTGCTGCATCCACCACCATCAGCCCACCCACTACTGTCTGTGGGCCTGCACTAGCAGCTGCTGCGCCCCCCCATCACCAGGCCATACACAACTCTCTGCCCACTTGCACTACCAAATGCTGCATCCCTCATCACCAGTCCACGCATCACTACCTTCCTGCATGACTTGGCAGCTGCTGTGCCCCTGACACCAGCCTGCCACCACTGTCTGCCCACACACACTGGCAGCAACTGCATCCCTCATCAGCAGGATGCCCACTACTGTATACCTGCCTATGTTGGCAGCCTCCATCTACTCCACCACTAGCCCACTCACCACTGTCTCTGTATGACCTGGCATCCACTGCATCCCCTGTCACCAGCCTGCCCGCATCCCTCATCACCGGCCAGCCCTCCACAGTCTGCCCACGTGTACTGGCACCTGCTGTGTTACCCATCAACAGCGTGCCAACTACTGTCTGATAGCATGAGCTGACAGCAGCTGAATCCCACACAACCAGCAGCATATTCACCACCAGATTCCGCTCACTGTCTGCCCACGTGCACTGACTGCTGCTGTGCCACCCATCGCCAGCACATCCACCACTGCCTGCCCACCTGCATTGGCAGCTGTTGCTTTCCCTATCACCAGCCCACCACTACTGTATGCTCACATGCACTGGCTGCCACTGTATCCCCCCAGCTCAGCCACTGAGGTCAGCCAGCCTGCGTGCACAACCGCTACATCCCACATCACCAGCCTGCCCACCAGTATCTGCTCGCATGCACCGGCAGTCGCTGCATCCCACGTCACCAGGTTACCCACCACTGTCTTCCCACATGCACAAGCATGTGCTGCATCCGTCACCAGTATCTCCGCCGCTATATACCCGATGCACTAGCAGCTGCTGCTGCAGCACACCCACCACTATCTGCCCACATGGAATTCTGGAAACATCTCCCAGGCTGCAGCTAAGCCATGTCTGTGCAATATCCTTTCTTCCAGGAGTGCTAGTTCTGCAAGGTTTGCAGGAGAGCTATTGTGAAGTTTGGAATGTAGGAGACGAGGTACTGGCAGAAGTAAAGCTGTGAGGACAGGTCATGGCTCATGCTTGGGTAGCTCAGTTGGTAGATTACTTTCCTGCTAAAGGCAAAGGTGCCGAGTTCAAGTCTCGTCTGGCACTCATTTTCAAAATACCAGGAAATTTGATATCGGCACACACTCCACAGCAGAGTGAAACTTTCATTCTAGAAATATAGCATTCATTTGACACTGTTCCATGGACCACTGCGAAAACAGTGCTCTGGATGGGTAATCATCTTGTCCCAGGTTGTGCACATGCTGTAAGTGAAATGGATTAATCAATGGTCATGAAGGACATCTCTTACATTCATGTGATTCAGTCCCATGTTAAGTACAATAGCATGAGTGCTCAGAGAGAGTACACCCCCTACTGGATTAAAAAATGCTCAAAGGTAATTATGAGGTCAGAGAAAAATGTTTGGTTTGGAAACCCTTACAGTCTCTCAGCGTTTTTCGCTTTACATAAATTTCACCTGTATAAGAAAAAATACCTCTGTAAGGAAATCATTGATAGGTAGGTCATGAGAAACAAATAGCTTTGTAAATAAAAAACTGTTAATAAACAGAAAAACAAATTGTTAGTAATAAACCATAAAGTTAATTAATTATAGCATTGTTATTATTTCCAAACCCTACCAATATAAAATTATTGTTAATATTGTAATAATTTGTTTATAACAGATAAGAAGATAATGCTCAGACATTGAATGAAGAGGCCTACATCCAACTGAGCTAGTTATGATGGATGATAAGTTAGAGGAGGGACGCTCAAATCTTACTGGTCCATTGAGTTTCACACCATTTTACTCTTCTCCCATTGATTGCTAGAAGTAGGGAAGTGGTTTCCCACCAATTTTATATCACGTGACCACATCTTAAGCAGTTGCTAAAGTTGTATAGGGATTCCTCCAGGTAACCTTGATTAGTCTCCAGTGGTTCCCCAGGAAGGGAAGGGAATGGGTGGCACCAAGGAGCACAAATTTGTAACCTGACATCTAATCTGTAACCTGGTACCACTTTATCTTATCTACGTTATACACTGAAACCAGCACTGCTATCCTACACTTCTCAGTTACGGCATTATCATATCACAAGCCTGTACTGATACGACAAATGAGGGTGCTGAGATCCCGCAACTTTTCTCATTGACTGTAAATGCGTTTTGGGAAACATCCTCACCTGAAGTTAAGTGTCATCGAACGTTTACCTGTCCCAGAACATACATCTCTCTCCTTTGTCATCATCCTCTCTCTCCTTTCAGCTGTAGCTCAGATACCAAGTTCAGTCTTGTTTGTCATGACCTTTGTTCCTCATGACACGCCATTCTTTTCTTTCGACATTTCCTTCTTTGTTAAGATTAGGATGCCCAATCTTTCCCTGCTCTCTCTAACGCACAAGCAGATCATTTTGACATCTACTAAATAACAATAATATTCTGAATTATTATTTCGAAATTGTTTGCAATATTGTATTTTGATGTTTTTATATGATTTTTTTGCCATTTAATATACTGAATTGGGAATAAAATCAACAGAACAAATATGACATCAGTTATTAAAAAATAAAAAAACTCACTGGAACCTGTAAATCCCAAGCAGGAGTAAGGAAGTGAGGCGGTTTCCTTGATTTTAAATGTATAGAAAACTTGAATTACTCATGTTTACAGCAGTTTCTGCTACGGTCGCGGGTTCGAATCCCGCCTCGGGCATGGGTGTGTGTGATGTCCTTAGGTTAGTTAGGTTTAAGTAGTTCTAAGTTCTAGGGGACTTATGACCTAAGATGTTGAGTCCCATAGTGCTCAGAGCCATTTTTTTACAGCAGTTTTAACTATTTCACAGTTGCACATGTTTATTTAGTTTTCATTGTGCCTTTTCCACAAACCATCTTCTTCCTAAAAGTGCATTTGAAATTACACTTGCAGAATTTAAGAACTTGACGTTTACAATGTTTCTGTGCTACTTCGTCTCCATTTTTGTTCCGTTCTTTTAATAATTATCTGTGGGCCTACAAAGTGAGTGGCATATCTGATCACAGTTCCTGCAAATTGCTGAATAAAATATCTTCTTTTGGTCTCTTTCCCCAAAAAGTACAGACGCATTTATTCCTGCTAGATCAAGAATATTGTAGTTGGATACTGGTCATCTTTTTGAGAAGGTCTTCACTGAATACTTCCTAGCCATTTTGTCTGCTATGTTAACCCCAAACTTTGTTTTGTTGTATTAACTTAATAGTTTCTGGAGAGTTTTTTCTCATTTGTATTTATAGTTACAATAGGGTGAAGAGAACTCATCGATAGCACATTCTTTATTTCCTTTCCTTGATAGATTTCAAGAAAATAACACTTATTTAAATTTTAATCAAATGCGAGGGATTTCTAAGATTTCAGAGCATAAGGAATTTCTCTTCTTGCTCTATTTACCATTGCTATGCTGGAGGCTAACTGTCCTTTTAATTTTCTGGCAAGTTTGATGGAAGAGAAGTAATTATCTGTAGTGATCTTCCTGGCTTTGGATAGAAATGGTTCCATAAGACACATCACTACGTAATTTGAAACCCGTTCGTGTTGGGATCGTACAATATATATTGTGGTGGCCGCACCGTTGAAACACGCGAAGGGCTGAACTACGGCACAGCCAACACAAGTAAGCAGCGCCCGGCATTCATGAGTGCAGATATACTGCTACGCCGAATTTTGGCAACGGTGCGTCACGCACTGGACGCAAGGAACAAAGTAAGTGGACAGTGCGAGCTGGTCAACGAAACGCGACACACATCTCCACTCCACTGACTTCACCTTCGCGGACCACGAGCATAGAGTCAACGCGACTCCCCCGCAAACGCGTACAATCAGTCTGAAACGCAGTCGCTCGTTTCACGGCGTGCACCCTTCCGTTTGACAGTGCCTTCCTCCCTTTCGCAGACATCGCGGCACTTCCGCTCGCGCCAGGAACTGGACATTCGGCGACACGGCCTTTATCTCGCTCCGTCCACGCGGTCGCGCCACGGCTGATCGCTGGAGTGTACACCATCCGGGATCTGCGATCGAGCCCTACCGCTAGGGCAACACACCTGTACGGACGAACGTAAATGGTGCATTGCATTTGTAACGTAGTGTAAGTCTTCCAAACAATAAATGTGTCACGACCAGGCACGGCTCGTGGTTTCTATACTGGGGAAGGCTGCGGAATTTATCGATCGGAGCCAACATAGACCTCAGGTTACGCTACAGATTAGTCTGACATAAACAACGAAGAATTCAGGGGGAGGGGGTGAGCAGATCACTCTCTGCCCATAATTTTACGTACTGTATCTTCTATAATCAGGTATTAAATATCGTTAGAAGCTAACTTCGAGTTAAAATCTTTGGTTAGTGTTTTTATACGTCATCATTACATTTTCTGACACTTTGCAGCAAATCATATGAAAAGATGCGTTTCGGAGAGATCTTTCATCCTATGTCCGTGTTTTTACCTATTAAATTGCACACTGAATTCATATCACGCTTGTTTCACACTCGCGGTATGTCGCAGATATTCACCAGCAAGTAAAACTCACTAAAATCTTGCAAACTATACTCCGAAAAAGAAACTTGCTAATATCACACGGTATCAACAAATGCAGTCAGCATCAGCAAGCAAGGAAAGTAAAGTAACGGGACAAATTTCGCGCGCTTTGTCCTCTAACCACTTATGAAACTCTCGCTAGATGGCAGTACTGGTATGTTACTGTAGTGTAGTGCACTCTGGCGGGATATTTGCAAACTTATTCTAAATGTGGATAAAATAGCCAATGGCAGAAACAAAACAACTATGTAAAATATTATCAAAAAAATAATACTAAAGGTCGATTAATGACGCATCGAAGCGTAGTAGAGATGTGCAGAGACAGAGATTGGATAGCGAAGTTTCGGCCAATCTACATTCCTTTATTACATAGATAGTGGAACCTGAAAAATATGTGGTGGTTGGTATGACACCCTTAGGCTGCAAGCTCTGAGCCTTAGGGTCGCCCATAAAGAGCAGTACTATGTAGAAGACACGCCCCCAAACCGCTACTACATGCAGCTTACGGACGTTCCAAGGCGCAGCCTAAACACTACTAACCGTTCGGAAAACATCTATCGATACAAACAGTTCCAAAAACGTTGACCGTCGTAATTTTAATCGGAATGGGAAATATGCAAAATTCGTCCTGATAATTTAAATTATGTAATACGTTCTTGCGAAATTTACTTTAACATATATTTTGGGGCGGCTCCGCCTCAGAGCCTTTAATTACGAGCCGCGCCTGTCACGACAAAACTGCTGTAGTCATTCCGTCACCAAGCCTCTTCCTTGAACATAGTGCGTGGGCACGGCAATAAAGTCGGTTCACCACACAGTAACGACCGTAAGTGGTGATACCACACGTCCCCGCTTCAATATAACGGAAACCATTGAGAATATTGGGGCTATCAACATCTGCGGCTAACCAGTACTTTTGTCCAAAGAAGTCATGCTTCAGAGTCATGAATTGTGTTACCTTTATTACTTTTATTACCAATTCTATGTCATTCACCAGTCACAGCTGGACAGACAGCGTCAAGATACAACATTATGAAAATACATGAATACAAGTCTACTATGATAGTAATTTAATACTGCAAGACATATTTAAGTTATCAATTAGATTACAATAATATCACAACTATAAAATAGATACAAGTATATAATGAAATTAAATATAATGGTTGCTGCTGGAGTCATGCAACTGAGCTGCAGCTCAAGTAAACACTATGCTATTACTAGAGAAGAATTCTTCAGTATTGTAGAAGGGTTGCTCTTTTAACTTAAACACAATAGTAGTTTTATACTGCTCCCATGGTAAAGACTGAATGTGATCAGGTAGAGCATTAAACAACTTTAGGGCCACCATTAGGAACCTGTTTTGTGTCTTTGCTAATCGACACTTTGGCATGTCGATACTATCTTTGTTGCGAGTGCTGTATATGTGAACTTCATTTCTCTTTCTGTAAATATCATGGTTTCTCTTTATGTGAAAGAGGCAGTTCAATGTATACTGGCTGTAAACAGTCAGAACTCCTAACCTGGTGAAAATTGGTTTACAGTGGTCTGTTTTTTTGCTTGAAGTAATGATCCTCACTGCTTTCTTTTGCAGTAAAAGCACATTCTTGCAGCCTGCAGAATGGCCCCAAAACAACAGCCCATAACCGATGTGGCTGTGGAATATTGCATAGTACACAGTTAGAAGGTACTGTTCTGGTACTATACTTTTCAGTTTCCTCAAGTTGTACAGGATCCGTGAAAGTTTAGAACACACATGTTTGGTGTGCTGTTGCTAGGTTAATTTGGTATCAATGAGAAAGCCCAGAGGTTTAACATCTGCTGCGTTACCCAGTGCTCCAGTATTGCTGAGGCTGCATATCATTCTCTGAGTTGTTTCTTCATTAATTTTCATTTTGTTCATGATAAACCAGACCTTAGCTTCAGTGAACAAGACTTCTGTTGTTGGACTGCCTGTTCAACATTTTCTCCTTTTGAGAACAAGGGCCGGCCGGGTGTGGCCGTGCGGTCTAGGCGCTTCAGTCTGGAACCACGTGACCGCTCCGGTTGCAGGTTCGAATCCTGCCTCGGGCATGGATGTGTGTGATGTCCTTAGGTTAGTTAGGTTTAAGTAGTTCTAAGTTCTAGGGGACTGATGACCACAGCAGTTAAGTCCCATAGTGCTCAGAGCCATTTGAACCATTTGAGAACAAGGTTGTATCATCCACAAGCTGCAAGATGTGCTCATTGGAGCCTATGTCATTTACGAAGATAAGGAACAGCAGGGGCCGTATTACCGATCCCTGTGGCACACCATGCTGTAGCTTCTTCTCACCTGAATCAGCTCCTTGCACGGAGACAATCTGTCGTCTGTCTCTCGGGTAGGATTCAAGAGTTTGCAGGACAGATCCCCCTATACCATATGCTTTTAGCTTCCTGAGCAGGGCCTTATGTGGGATGCAGTCAAATGCCTTACTAAGGTCGCAGAGTACTAGTGCTATAGACTCTCTGTCTTCAAAACGCTGACTTATGTTTGTAACTAACAAGGGGAAGGCCTCAGACATGGCCAACCGATTCAGCTCAAATTTGGCAGGTCGCTTGTGTACAACCTAAAACGAAGGAATCTAAGATATTTTGGGTCAACACCCCCGCAGTTTTGAGAAAATCACCCCTAAAGGTTATGACGAGCAATCGACTCAAAACTGGAGGGATCGATAGATGATTGTGAATAGAGCATTTTTCATCATCAGTTATGGGGTTCGCAAACGGAAACTTTTCCAGAAATCGAGGAAAGAAACTTTTACAGCTGCCGATTCTGTACCCACACGGTAAACGCTTTTCACGCTGGCATGGTAGCTCAGCGTGTTCGGTCAGAGGGTAAGCTGCCCCCTGTAATAAAAGAAACTGAGTTAATCGATCAACGACGAACTTAAACGGGTGCCTCACGACGTGCGCCCCGAGCAGATGCAACGAACAAAATGAGAAAAATAGAGCAACGGCGGAGGTAACTGTGGGGAATCGGAAAACCCGTGTTCGAATCTCTAAGAAACCTAGTGGTTGTTATTGTTTTGGTTTGTATTTTTACGTATCTCAATTGATAAGGATATGAAGGTTAATAAGGTAAGTAAATCAATAAGGAATGATAATAATAAGGTAGGCAAACTAATTTCCCAAACGCCGTGAGTTAGTAAAGTATTGAACTTTTAAGCCTCGTCACATGAAAACTACTCCGAGTAAGAGTGCTGCGAATTCCTCACGAGGGATCACAGATAGCCAACCGCGTGACGCTTGTTTACAGCGAGGCACGGGACAGAATGCGCGCGGGGGGAGTTATGTTGTCCCAGTTGCCTCTTCGTCATATCGTAGTTGTGAACCTGGAAGAGTGAAGCTGTCCAGCACCAGCCTTATAGAAGTCAATAGGAAACAACTGTTTTCTGTCATTAGGCTGCCGCGAACCTCGCGGATACATGTAGCCGCTTGAAATACGTTTTGTGAATGAATACAGTGTTCTTCCATAAGTAACATATGACGAGTACTGCATGTAGTTTATAGTAATTAGCTTGTCTGTTTATGCCGTAGTAACTAGTTATTGTTTGTTGTGTCATATATTTCAGGTGCATAATCTGAATAATGGAGGATGTACACCCTTAGACTAGCGCTGTAATATATAGTTGGGAGCCTGTCACAGACGATGGCAAGCGGGAAGTTACCGACGATGTGTTTTGGTTTGTAAAAGTGACGCAAGACAAATGCATTATCAGTGCACTACCGGAAGCAGGCAGTTCTGTTTCTTGGCGTTCCAGATTGATAGGAGCAGCTATCGTCGAACGATTTTTGGAGCTGACGAACGAAATGACTTTTGTTGATACTGAAATACTATACCATGAAGACGAAGCAGAAGGTAATTCAGCGGAAGATATCCCGACTAGTGAATCGCAAAATCCTCATAACACTTTGGAAATCTCCACGTCACTGGGAATATGTGCTACATCTGTTCCCGATGAGTATTACGAACCGGTTATTAAACGATTGAACTATGACGCTATACCCCTTGAAGTAAAAGTAAAGGCGGTAGCGCTAGCCAGGAATCATCCAAATTGGAACTTACAAACACTGCAAAAGAATGGAGCAACAACAGCCGTGAAAAGGAAGAAGGACTTGAAATTAAGGGAAAGTGATATCGTTAAAGGAGGGACAAGATACGGCAAATACCAGGCGATAAATAAGTGGACATGCGACCGATTTGTCGAATCTCGTTGTCGTAACGAGAATGTAACAACGAGAATACTTCAGGAGTGGGCTGCAGGTGCAGCCCTTTAATATACGGCCAACAAGGATTTTACGTTTGCTGCATCATTATCTTGGGCAAGAAATTTCAAATCGGAACATAAAATTCGTCAACGGCACGTCACTGAATACTTGTCTCATAAGGAGGTACAAAATATAGAAGATATACAGAAAGTGGCGACTCTTTTCAGCACGCAAACGGCGTCACTTATGACCGGTTTTAATCGTGATTACTTCATCAACACCGATCAAACACGTTGCGAGTATCGGGTGAACATTCGACGCACGTTACGCATAAGGGAGAAAAACGAACCCTAGTCGCAGTTGGTAGTAAAAGCAAACTAACACATTCGTACACGGTGCAATATGCTGTTACAGCCTCTGGAAAAGTGTTGCCTAAGGTTTTCCTGTGTTTACAAGAAACGAATGTTAAATTTGATCCTCGGGTTATAGAAGAGGTCAATCGTTTAACTGACTCGCTGAAAAATGTTTACATTACCTGCTCCAAACCCGGGAAACTGACGAATGCGATTTACAGAACATTTCTTGTGAATGTTTTAAAACCCTACGTTTCTGATAACAAGTTTTGTCTAATACTAGATTCCTGGAATGGACAAATTAATACTACCATATATGACACAATGTTTATAGATGGCGAGGGTAAGCTGACGTGCACACCGCCAAACTGCACACCTGTGTGCCAGCCGTGTGAGGTTTATTTCTATCGCCAGGTTAAAAACTTTATTTCCAGGCTTCAGAATTGCAGTACAGTTCTGGAAACTCAGCGGGAATTGCGCAACCGCACGGATGCAAAAACTATTCACAGCATAATTCATAACCAACTTTCAGCACCGATTTTTCAGACAATAATATCGTATGCGTGGTACGCATCAAAATTAATTTCCGAAAAAGACATATTTTTAAATGTAAACCAAGTTTGTTTTCCGCCGACTCTTCGGAAGGAACAGTGTAGCTGTCGAAAGATTGCATTCATTAGATGTTCTTGGTACCGTAAGTATGTTTGTTTCGAATGTTTATATGACATGTACAATCCACCTAGTTGTTCGAAGAAAAGTTAGGACACGTAACAGTGACTGAAAGAGCCATTGTAAAGTGACCTGGAGTAACATTTTAGTTGTATACTATCCCATGAGGTTTGAGAAATTTATTTGCCTACCTTATTATTATCATTCCTTATTGATTCACTTACCTAATAAACCCTCCTATCCCTATCTATTGAGATATGGAAAAATACAAACGAAAAGAAGGACATTTACTAGTTTTCTTCGAGATTCGAACCCGGGTTCTTCGATTCCCAGCCAGATACCTTCGCCGTTGCGCTATTTTTTTAATCTCATTTTGTTCGTTTTTGTTTGTTATATCTGCTCGGGGCCGACGTCACAAGACACCCGTTTCAGTTCGTCGTTGATCCATTAACTCGGTTTTTCTTTTTTATTATTTATTTATTACAGAAGGCAGCTAACCCTCTGAGCGAACAGGCTGAGCCACCGTGCCGGCGTTATCGTTGCTGTGGGCGAGAAATGTTTACCATGTGGGTACTTAAGCGGCAGCTGTAAAAGTTTCTTACCTAGATTTCTGGAAGAGTATGCGTTTTCGGACCCCATACCTGATGATGAAAAATGCTCTATTTACAATTATCTATCGACCCCGCCAATTTTGAGTCCATTGCTCGTCATAACCTTTAGGGGTGATTTTCTCAAAAACGCAGGGGTGTTGACCCAAAATATCTTAGATTCCTTTGTTTTAGGTTGTACACAAGCGACCTGCCAAATTTGAGCCGAATCGGTGGGAAGTGTCTGAGGCCTTCCCCTTGTAAGTCAAGTACAGCTGTTGTTGTTGACCTGCCCTTCCAAAAGCCATGTTGCACGTCATAAAAGAGACTGTCTGCTTGAAAGTAACTTAATAGTTGTTCTTTCATTATCCATCACCTTCGCTAGTACTGGTATTATAGATATGGGCTTGTAGCTTGACCCTTCGTGTGGACTGCCTTTTTGTAAATGGGCACTGTGCGTGCTACTTTCAGGAAGTCTGGAAATTCCCCTGCACGGAGGCTTTTATTTATTACTACTGCTAATGGCTGTGCAATTTTACTGATTATAGTTTTTAACATAGTACAGGACATGCCATAAATATCGGAGCTCCCTGAAGATTTGTAGCTTTTTACAATTTTTATTATTTGTTTTGGATACACTCTCTTCCACATTACCATGCTGCATTTATTCTCAAATTTCACAGAAGCTGCAGGATCTATTCCAAAGTTAGGAATTTCATCTACTGCGTTTTCCACTATTTTTATAAAATAGTCGTTAAACTCAACTGGACTGCAAGAATTAGAGCAAGAGGTGGGCTTTTTCCTGTGGTCATTAAGCAGGTCCCATGCTGCTTTATAAGGATTGAGAGCTTCTACAATAAATCCGGCATTGCTTTCCGTCTTTGCTTTTTCTACTTCCTTTCTGCAGATCCTTTTGGTATGTAAATAACTAGAGTACAGTCTATTCTTAATATCGATATCTTTAGCAGCTTTGATCATTGTCATTTAGTATTTGGACAGACACCTACTTTTACTTGGCATGAGTTGATCACCTGTCGTTATTTCAGATCTGGGATTGTAGCACATGCTGCAGTTTTGTATGAATTTATTCCAACAGCAGAAAACAATGCAAATTTATCAGTTAGTCAACGTACAGAGCCTATGGACTTCTCGTTGAACCTCAGGAAGCTCATAATTCCACAAAATCTATTTCTGCTCATAGTTTTGTACTTCTTCATGTGCTACATCACATGATCAAGAAGCAGTCACGTGTTATAACTCATACAAACAGGATCATCTGTTCTTCTGTTATATGAATCTTCTTGATGTTTAAAACACAATAATTTTTACATTAAACGAATGTATAACTTTAAAAGTGTAGGAAAGTAACTATAAACTCTCAATTAAGTACTGTAAAATTATATTTAGATAAGGACACGATTATAATAAATTGGCAAAGAATTAGTATCATTACAATTACTTGATTTATCTTCTCTAGTTGTCTGCAGTATAATCTCTTCTTCTGAGTCATCAGATAAAAGTTCACCACCATCTGAATTGTCCTTTAGAACTCTCTGTAACTCTGGAAGTATATCATCTTCATGTATGTTCAAGTAAATAACGTTTCTGATACAGTTCAGCCTTCACTTCACTACCACCTTTGTAATACTGATTCTTACAAGAGAATGACAAACAAGAGTATGTCGTATTGAATTTTCTAATTGTGAGAGAACTGAAGGGCTATCTGTTTAGTTGTTAAAAACCATTCAACGGTGAAGAGCGCATAAAATATTCCTTTATTTAAGACAACCAGTTTCAACAGACTATGGTGTTATCTTCAGGTCTTAAAATCTTTTATTGTGAAACACGCCCTTTTTAGGCTGACCTTAGGCACAAAATGGCAAATGAATAAAAACAGCACATTATAAAAGGTTAGACATCGCTAAATATTTAAAAACATAAAGCACCTACTGCAACTGATTATGTCCAAATAAACATTGCTCACAGTTGCTTGTTGCATCATACAAACATGGTAAACAATAGTACAACTGTTTACATGGCTAAAAAAATAAAAATAAAAAAGTATACATATGGTAGATATATTCTAACCATTATAAATCCTCATAGCCACAAACAATGGTTACAACACCCATATATTACAAAGACTCAACCAAAAGAATCAAAAAACAGCTAAAGAAAAATGAAGACAAGCAGAGAACACAAACACCAAAGAACCCCACAGACACTACAGCACACATGGAAACACAAAACAATAACAGTAATGACATGACTAACAAACAGAAATGGTATACTTTAACTTACAAACACAAATCAAGACACAGGGCAGCAAATATATTAAAGAAACAGGGATTACACATTTCTTACAGAACAAAAAACATGTTCTTGTCACATTTTTCAAACAACAACAACAGACAAACCAGGTAAATACCAACGAGCAGATACATACCAGTTATAAATCCAAGAATGTGAATACGTATGTCTGGGGATAACAGACAGGAATCTCGAAACTAGGTATAAAGAACATGTAATAAGCTGGAAATGTGAAAATAGCCATCTACCTTTGCCAAAACACCTCATAAAACATGGACATGAAGCATCCAACATGGAACAACATATGAATATTATTAGTGTCAGGAATCACAACAAAAAACTCCTGCCATTACAAGAAAACTTCCATATACAAAGAGCCCTCGCAATGGAAAAGAAAGTAATTAATGATCAAATCAATTTAGGCAATAACTCCCTTGTCGCATTAGTCACAAAAACAATAACAAACAGAAATCCAAAACATAACCGGAGTAAATAATTAATGAAGCTTCTTCTCCCCCCCCCTCTCACCCTCACTCTCTCTCTCTCTCTCTCTCTCTCTCTCTCTCTCTGTCTCTCTCGCACACACACACACACACACACACACCAATACACAAAAAAACTAAAAACATCAAAGCGCACACACACACACACACACACACACACACACACACACACAGCACACAGCACACAGCACAAATTAAAGAGGAAACATAAATCCACAGCGACAGTTGGCAACACTACACTTGTAAATACACACGTGTTGAACGCAAAACGAAAGGCATAAGTGATGTGATACAATAAATGTCGGTTAAAAGACGCTGGAAATCGGCCAGTTGGAACATGGGGACGAATAAATACTTCTCCAGGACCACACATATGGACTAACAACACTGGAAATCGTAACAATAATTTAGTACAGACGCCATGAACCACATGACCCTGGCAGTTTGCTGTATGTACCTTATTGCAGAGACTCGCAAATAATACAATAGGTATATCATTCTGAAGAAGTGCACTAAACGCCCAAAACTAGTTGCAACAGGTTGCTGACCATTTCATTATGTAACACCAAACGATAATTTAACATCACGAAATCTGTGATACAAAAGTTGTTTCTAATCTGAAAAACAAGAGAAAAGCATGAGAAAATATAGCATATTAACATATTGTAATTGCAAATTAATACTTTTATTATATGTATAAAATGAAACAAGATGATTCATAAGTAAAAAAGTGTCACGTCTACTGCGAAAAACAAACTGCATTCAATTTAGTTGCGTACCTCCATAAATTTGGGAATCCTTGTGAAATTTTTAAGCAGCATACAAATACAGATAAGGCAAACGAAGGAGCAACAATTAAAAGTCTTTATTCTAATCTAATGCTGTCATTTGCTGAGATACAATGTTTCTGAAAACAGTATTATAGGATTTGCTTCTGACGATTGTAATTATGTGGTGGGGCAAGAAACTCTGTTGATGCTGCTCTGTTAACTGAAAAAAATCCTGGACTATTGGCATATATGTGAAGTGAGTGACAGATACATTTGAGAATAATTATTATTCTCAAATGTGTCCATCACTCACATCACATATATGCCAATGAAGCTTGTAAATATCTTCCCAGACGTTGTGAAGACCCAGCTAGGAAGAGACAGGCACAGCTGCATCAATTTCAAAAGTTTTTTTAAAATATCAAAATTCATATTGTTGCATTCATCAGAAACAATATGGCTGTCTTTGCGTGCCATTGTAGTGAGAATTTTGGAGCAGTGGAAGGCTTTTAGTCTCTGTTTCGACTCTAAATACCTAGAGGAAAGACTGGACGCAGCAGAAGAAATTTATCTATCCAACAACAACAACAACAACAACCTTTTAAAATTATTTTATTTCTTTTTCGGCGCATATTTTACAGAAAATTCACAGATTTAAGTAAGTATTTCCAAAGTGGTAAAGTTGTTACTGTTGACTTACATGAAAAGATGGTAGAAGGACACAAGGAAATGTTGCTTTGGTACATAAACTGACAGTTTGTTGTAACCAGTAAATTGATTGACACTGACCCAAACAACGTGTCAAAGTTTATTCGAGACAGCTCTCCTCACCTGCAGTTTCCCCCCTTCTCATGGGCCTGCCGATGCACGGGCTCTTTTTAGAGGCGGTAAGCTGAGTGGAAGTCCGCACTGAGGACTCTGGGGGTTACCGGCCCTCTGTCGCATTAGTTCTGTCAGCTGGGAATAGCAAAGAAGAGAGTACAGGTACTGGGCTTTCCACTGAAAGTCCTGGCCCGACTATCCCGACTCTCAGCGCATCGACCCTCCCTGAAGTAGAAGATGAGGTGAGGCTGTGGTTCCAATGTTGTACCTGTCAATGCACTTTTCGGACGAAGAATGGCCTTTGTCAACATCACTGCAAAGGACACCCAGAGCAGGCGAACATAGTGGTCTGTACAGAGAGGAAGAAAGCTTGGTGAGTGGAGAAGGAGTCCTGGAAGCTCGTCTTGGCAGGGGTAAGGTTCCTCTGTGCCAGCGACTCACAGTTCTTATTTACTAATCGAGAGCTGCTGCCCCTCTTCCTGCATCATACCCTTGGCGCCATTGAGGGGAGAAGGCAGACAACAGTGCCCAGGGCCACATTGCAGGGGCACGTGGCAGCCCTCACATGTGAGCAATCGACACAGCACGAGCAGCATCGCCTGCATGCCATTGAATAGCTTCTGGATGGGCCCCACTCCGCGCCAGGGCTAGATCACCTGTCACTGACAAGTCAACGACGCAATCTGGAGGCGCCTTGTGGGACTGCTGCATTCTGCTGCGCAGTTCTCGGCCTCGGATGACGTTGTACACCTGGTGCTTGGGACACCACCGTCGGTGGCCGCATCCGTGCTTCCTGGGGCTCGCCTCGCCATTGGCTCTGAGGAGAGGAGGCGGCAGAAGACGAAAGGGCCGTACCTGCCAACTAAGTGGCCGCCAAGTAGTGGTCCTCCACTCTTGAGGTGGTAGCGCCATCCGTGGGAATATGCAAGATGCCAGGATGCCTTCAGGAGGAAGCAAGTGCAGTGTGCACGAGGCCTTCCGGACAGCATGCTGCCGCTGCCACTGCTGGGCTGGTGAACAACCCTTTTACAATGAAGCCACCTTTCACCAAGAGCTCTATCCCTGATCAGCTTTTCCCTCACTGACAGCCAGTTAACTTCAAGTGCCTGTGGAGGCCGATCACTGCTGAGAAGGTTGCAGCTTCGTTGCCACCTAGATCTTCTGCGTCCAGCCTGGATGGCCTCTCACTGGTGCTGACACCGCCTGTCACTGGAGGTCACTGTTTAAATCTTGAACCTGTTTCTCCTATCCTGCAAGCTTCCCTCCTCTCAGCCAGGACCTCCTTGTGGCCCAAGACAGCCGCCCCAGCATGCCCCACTGACTTTCGGCCCATCAGCATCTCCTCGGTGTTAGACAGGATCTATCACATGCCTTATGCAGTCATGTGATGTGGATCAGCATCAGCAGGCGTTCATCCCTTGGGATCTGATGCTGGAGAACACCTTTAGTCTCAACCAAATTCTCATCAGCCCCATCTGCCGCTGCTGCTATGTGTTTGTGGCCTCCCTTGATGTACCTAAGGTATTTGATTCATTTGAGTGTGCAGCTCTTTGCCCTATGCTGAAAGCCCATGGATTATGCATAGGGATGCTACGAGGGTAGCACAACCCTCATTGGGGGAGGGGGGGAGAATGAGCACGAGTCTCTGGTCATGCGGTCAGAAAGGGGTGTTCAGCAAGGAGATCCTTTATCCTCCAGCAGCCTTTGCTGATGACATCCTGTTCTTCGCTTTGATGAAGTGGGGTCATCAGTCCCTTATCGACATAGCAGTATCAGCCTTCGACCAGCTGGGGTTGCTTGTGAGCCCACATAAGTGTTTACGCTCATGGTTGTGGTGTCCGACCTCTACAAGGAGGTGAAGGTCGGTTCCAACGTCACTGTCACTACCAGCGACACCACTGTGCCGGTGCACCATGTGGGTAGGACCTTCTGATACCTGGGGCTGCAGTTCTCTTCTTCAGGTCGGTGCATCTTCCCTCAAGGCGCCTCACCAAGGAGCAACTGGGGGTCATCAGACGAGCGCATCTGAAGCCACAGCAGAGGCTCTATCCATTCCGAGACGTGCTTCTTCCTGGCCTGTAACGTGGCCTCGCCTTCAGCTGAAGAGGTAAATCTACATAAAACCCAATCTTTCATGATTCAAGTTGTGTAAAGAACTTGTTTTATAAAATAAAATGCAAACGACACATTGAAAGTTAATTAATCTTCACATATCGAATAAGAACCTCCAGTATTTCTCTCTTTTAAGACTAAACACAGAAATGCTTCGTTTTCAAATGCGAAAATAAGTGGTTGAGACTGGTATACAGGGTGGTCCATTGATAGTGACTGAGCCAAATATCTCACGAAATAAGCATCAAACGTAAAAACTAAAAAGAACTAAACTCATCTAGCTTGAAGGGGGAAACCAGATGGCACTACGGCTGGCCCGCTAGATGGCGCTGCCATATGTCAAACCGATATCAACTGCGCTTTTTAAAATAGGAACCCCCACTTTTATTACATATTTATGTAGTACGTAAAGAAATATGAATGTTTTAGTTGGACTACCTTTTTCGTTTTGTGATAGATGGCGCTGCAATAGTCACAAATGTATAAGTACGTGGTATCACGTAACATTCCTCCAGTGCATACGGTATTTGCTTCGTGATACATTACCCATGTTAAAATGGACCGTTTACCAATTGCGGAAAAGATTGATATCGTGTTGATGTATGGCTATTGTGATCAAAAGGCCCAACGGGCGTGTGCTATGTATGCTGATCGGTATCCTGGACGACATCATCCAAGTGTGCGGACAGTTCGCCCGATAGTTACGTTATTTAAGGAAACAGGAAGTGTTCAGCCACATGTAAAACGTCAACCACGACCTGCAACAAATGATGGTGCCCAAGTAGGTGTTTTAGCTGCTGTCGAGGTTAATCCGCACATCAGTAGCAGACAAACTGCGCGAGAATCGGGAATCTCAAAAATGTCGGTGTTGAGAATTCTACATCATCATCGATTGCACCAGTACCATATTTCTATGCACCAGGAATTGCATGGCGACAGCTTTGAACGTCGTGTACAGTTGTGCCACTGGGCACAAGAGAAATTACGGGACGATGACAGATTTTTTGCACGCATTCTAGTTAGCGACGAAGCGTCATTCACCAACAGCAGTAACGTAAACCGACATAATATGCACTATTGGGCAACGGAAAATCCACGATGGCTGCGACAAGTGGAACATCAGCGACCTTGGCGGGTTAATGTACGGTACAGCATTATGGGAGGAAGGATAATTGGCCCCCATTTTATCGATGGCAATCTAAATGGTGCAATGAATGCTGATTTCCTACGTAATGTTCTACCGATGTTAGGGCCTACTACAAGATGTTTCACTGCATGACAGAATGGCGATGTACTTCCAACATGATGGATGTCCGGCACATAGATCGTGCTGTTGAAGCGGTATTGAATAGCATATTTCATGACAGGTGGATTGGTCGTCAAAGCAACATACCATGGCCCACACTTTCACCCGATCTGACGTCCCCGGATTTCTTTCTGTGGGGAAAGTTAAAGGATATTCGCTATCGTGATCCACCGACAATGCCTGACAACATGCGTCAGCGTATTGTCAATGCATGTGAGAACATTACGGAAGGTGAACTACTCGCTGTTGAGAGGAATGTCGTTAAACGTATTGCCAAATGCACTGAGGTTGACGGACATCTTTTTGAGCATTTATTGCATTAATGTGGTATTTACAGGTAATCACGCTGTAACAGCATGCGTTCTCAGAAATGATAAGTTCACAAAGGTACATGTATCACATTGGAACAACCGAAATAAAATGTTCAAACGTACCTATGTTCTGTATTTTAATTTAAAAAACCTACCTGTTACCAACTGTTCGTCTAAAATTGTGAGCAATATGTTTATGACTATTACAGCTATCACAAAGCGAAAAAAATGGTCCAACTAAAACATTCATATTTCTTTACTTACTACACGAAGATGTAATAAAAAATGGGGGTTCCTATTTTAAAAAACGCAGTTGATATCCGTTTGACCTATGACAGCGCCATCTAGCGGGCCAACCATAGTGCCATCTGGTTTCCCCCTTCAAGCTAGACAAGTTACGTTCTTTGTAATTTTTTCGTTTGACGCTAATTTCGTGAGATACTTGGCCCGGTCACGATCAATGGACCACCCTGTATAAGTCGTCAGTTACCAACTAACGAAATATTATTGTCAAATTTACCGCTGTAGTTTCGCACGCAATAATTCTTAAATTTTGGTGTGACATCCTATTGGAATTCGCAAACAAAATATTGTTATCACTTTGTACTTCTGGTACCTCTGTTATAGGCCCCTACTTCTCTACCTACAGTCGCTTCTCCGTTTTCTTTTTCTGTCGCCTTTTCATCACAATAAACGCAGCACAGGCACCCAAGCCAAGAATGGGATCCATAGCAGACTGCTTGTGCAATGAGGCAATATGACGACATGAGAATGCCTGTGTGTACAAGTGTTTTTCCCACAAATTTTTGTGTGTGGCCTTTTATTCATGTGCACTTGTGACGCCTAGGAGGAAAGAGGCATCGCATGGATATACCTTAAGCGTGACAGTAGCCATAGAAAATGTGAAATGCTTGTACATTAATAACTGATGTAATTGCGAGAATGTTAAATGCAAGCATGCAAACGCGAAATCGTTTTTATTTGTTTGATTAAGGCAAAAATAGTATATTTATAATCCTGATTTTTTTAAATTAATTACATTATGTGAACCGAAACATAAGCCCACACTATTATTTATTACAAACTGTTCGCAGATTGGTATTATAATACTAACAAAGACCAAGTCATTAAACAAAAAAGCATGGATTATTTTTTTGCGGTTGTTACAAACCGCACTGCTATGATCCTAGCACACATGTTTTGTGCACTTTCAGCACACTGTATTTGATTTTCTGTTCTTTGAAGAAGAACGTAATGTAATATTTCTCTTCTCATAGCACACTGTACTATTGCTGTTACCACTGCTGTTTTTTGTTTGAGGGATAGGGATATATATATATATATATATATATATATATATATATATATATATATATATATCTGCAGATTTCGATAGGATTAGAAGCTCTTCTGAAGATAAATGACTGGATCAACTCCACTGAAAATTCCTTGATGGAAAGTATCCTCTTGCGCAAAAGGCTTCCTTTTTTATGTGGGACGTTGTTTTGTGTAAAGAATAAAGACATTTAGCGTGCGTATATTCATTACATTGCACCAGAGAGTACTCGTATAATTGTGTGTTATATGATCTATAATATCCACACAGCTCTTAATTTGGTTAAGGAATTTCACAATCTCCACTGTTGTTCATCTATAGAGTTATCGCCATTCGTGGTATTAAGGAGGATTACAAACATGTTTTACGTAAGCGAAAAAATTACCAGTGTCATTTATTTCATACACTGTAGAGCCAAAGAAATAGGTACACCTGCCGCGAGCACTCAGAAGTGCCCCAACACGACGTGGCGTGGACTCGACTAATGTCTGAAGTACTGCTGGAGGGAACTGACACCATGAATTCCGCAGGGCTGTCTATAAATCCGTAAAACTACGAAGGGGTGGAGAACTCTTCTGAACAGCACGTTGCAAGGCATCCCAGATATGCTCAAAAAGTTCATGTCTAGTTTAGTGGCCAGCGGAAGTGTATAAACTCAGAAGAGTGTTCCTGGAGCAACTCTGTGCTAATTCTGGACGTGTAGGGTGTCGCATTGTCCTGCTGGAATTGTCCGAGTCCGTCGCAAAGCACAATGGATATGAATTGTTGCAGGTGATCAGTATCACCTGTCACAGTCGTATCTAGACTGTCAGGAGTCCCACATTACTCAAACTGCACACATCCCGCACCATTACAGAGCATCTACCAGCTAGAACAGCCCCCTGCTGACATGCAGGGTCCATGGATTCACGAGGTTGTCTCCATACCATACACGTCCATTCGCTTGATAGAATTTCAGATGAGACTCGTCTGACCAGGTAACATGTTTCCAGCCATCAACAGTCCAATGTCGGTGTTGACAGGCCCAGGCGAGGCGTAAAGCTTTGTGTGGTGCAGCCATCAAGGGTACAAAAATGGGCCTTCGGCTCCGAAAGCCCATATCGATGATGTTTTGATGAACGGTTTTCGCGCTGATACCTGTTGATGACTCAGCACTGAAATCTGCAGTAACTTGCAGAAGGGTTGCACTTGTATTACGTTGAACGATTCTCTTCAGTCATTGTCGGTCCCGTACTTGCAGGGTCTTTTACTGGTCTCAGCGATGTCGCAGATTTGATGTTTTACTGGATTCCTGATATTTACGGTACACTCGTGCAATTGTCATATGGGTAAATCCCCATTTCATCGCTACCTCAGAGATGTGCTGTGTCGCATCACTCGTGCGTCAACTACAACACCCCATTCAAACTCACGTAAATCTTGATAACCTGCCATTGTAGCAGCAGTAACCGATCTAATAAATGTGCCAGACACTTTTTGTGTTATATAGGAGTTGCCAACCACCGTGCCGTATTCCGCCTGCTTACATATCTCTGTATTTGAATACACATGCCTACACCAGTTTCTTTGGCGCTTCAGTGTAAATGCAAATGGATTTGAATTTACTTGTCTGCTACTATTTGGCAGCATCTCATTTTGGAATTTCTCTTTTATTCATCCTCATTGGTCCCACAACAGTTAGGTTTTTGTAACAAGAGATGTTCTGCGAATGGTACACTAGTAAAATAATTACCTATAGCAAAATTTCTAGCTGTACTAGCAGTATTGCCTCCAAGGGTATTGACTGAGGTAAGGCTCAGATATTTCTGGGGTCGATCACCTGTTTCTCTTTCAGTATAGTCAGTCTCATCGATGGCATAACCAGTTTCAGCTTCACACATCCAGAATATTTTCATTCTATACTTTCCAGGCTTATTCGGCATATATTGCACAAATCTACAACGGTCGCTAAATGGAACCATTGTTCATCCACGTTTTATTTTGCACTGTGAGGTTTTTATTCCATAGCATACCACTTGGAGCGACATATATGTCAGGAGCTTCATTGGTTATCCGTCCAGAGGCATTACTACCAGCATCACCACCATCACCATCACCATCACCATCACCACTACTACTTTGTTCTCCACCCAAAGAGTTGCATGCTGTGTGTGAGGAACATCATTGTTTTCTCCCGAAGCGGTACTTACACCTGAATGGAAATCGTCATCTTCAGCTCCCCACTAAGTAACAACTACTTCAAAATCTGGGCTTGAAAAAACGTAGGCCTACGCTGTCTTCTTTTCTGCTTCTTTTTTTTTAGATTTAGATTCCGACATTCTATCTAAAACACTGTAATATGAATAAGTAACGTAAGTACTGTCTTCTTCCATCTTACCGTTTAGTGTTACAAATTGATCTTACCTTTCTTCCGAATGAATATGGAATGTCAAACGCAGCATTGCTGCACAGCAAATCTGACGACATTTCTATCCTGCTTCATGTACTCATAACCATCTACTGCAGTATTTCGCTCTCTTACACAACACAGGAACATGCTGTGTGATAGCTGAACGGGGTTGCAAATTGTAATAACGCACTTTCTGGAGTCACGACAATATGTATGTGTTCCAATAACGTATTCTCTGAATTTCAACAAAAAGTAATTGATACCTACCCAGACTGATTTAATGACACTACAACAAAAACCATAGGGTCCACCGGACACAGATTGTGTAAATTTGTGGAATAAAGAAGAAAATCTAAGTGATCTGATGACACAGATTTCTAATAGCACTTTTAATGTGTTACTGAAATTGCAAGAGAGCATATCTAATGAGTAGGGGATCAATTTTAAGTGTTTCATACACATGTTAAAACTCACGTCTGGTCCATTGGACGCAGGGTATGTATACTAGGGTTAATGCTGTTTGTGGATCACCGTAGAGCTGTCTTCCCATGATGTCCCATGTGTGCTCGACTGGAGACAGATCTGGTGGCCGAGCAGGCCAAGGCAGCAAGTACACACTTTATAGAGCACGCTGGGTTACAACAGAGGTATGCGAGCGAATGTTACCCTGATGGAAAACACCCCAAGGAATGTTGTTGATGAATGGCACCACAACGGGTTGAATCACGTTTGACGAACAATTCTGCAGTCAGGGAGCGTGGATAACCACGACAGTGTCCCTGCTGTCACACGAAATCGCACTCCAGACCGTAGCTCCAGTGTGTATATCACGCAGACAGGTTTGTTGCAGGCCATCAAGAGGCCACCTTCTAACCAACACACGGCTATCACTGGCCTCGACGTAGTACCAACTTTCATCATTGCTGTTCAAATTGCTGCTGCAGTTGCAGTACTATGTTCCAAAGCCATATGACAAAAAAAAAGCCCTTCTTTCGGGTACTGCCACGTTGTCGTCCGGAGCCCAGGTTTCTTGCGACTGCACATTCTCGCCACCACCGTTGCCACAAAGCACGTACAGTGGCTACATTCCTGCCAAGTCTTTTTGCAATATAGCAGAATATATAGCGGTTGCTTGTAACGCTATTGAGGTTGGAGTCACGGACCATGGCGGATGAGTTTAGGTTTGTTCTGCAGATCTATGTCACGCATTCTCTGACAGCCAATGACCGCTCAGTAGCGTTCTGTTCTGCTGTGAATTTCCTAGCCAGTGCGAGCATTTAAACGTGATCGTAGCGAGTTATTTAGTGAATTTTTATTCCATTTGTTGCGAGGTGTCACAACTGATGGTCGTGGTATGCGAAAAATACTGCACAAGCAAGCGAGAGACATAATAAGCTCTCTTCAAGCGCAGAGCACACATATGCACTTACCGCAACCGTCGCTTTCAACTGGCAACAATATAATCCCCGTCCGTGTCTCGAGGTCCGCGAACATCAGCTCACCACGTCCAATCTCAAAGGTAACTAACGATTACGACCGTTACAGCGTGAATTTAAAGCAAACCTGATTTGCATTCTTATAATAGTGCTACTAGCGCCTCTGTTATGCGACTGGCACGAAATTTGAGTGGATATCATCTTTCAAATGTAGACCAACTTACGTTTATGTCGCAAAACTCCTTGGTGTTGCGATTTTTTGTCTGTATATCTTTATTTTTGCATAGACGAAATGGAAATAAACCAGATCAACCAGAAAAGCCCTGCGCGAATATTCCCCACAGTGCACATGCGTAATGACTTGGCCGTCCTAATGAAATCATCCGTCGCTCACGGGAAGAAAGCCTCGGCACAAGGCGGATTTTTCTGAAAGCCTTGGCGGGCCGCTCAAAAACCATTAGCGGAGTGCATACGGCCAGCGGGCCGCTATTTGCACAGTCCTGATCTAGTAGAAACCGTCGAATGCTCTTTACAACTGTTCACGGATGATGCGGTTGTTCATAACAATGTAGCAACGCCAGAAGACAGTATCGATTTCAGAATGACCTGCAGAGAACTGGATGGTGCAGGCTCTGGCAGTTGCCCTGAGCGTACATAAATATAACATATGCGCGTACATAGGAAAAGAATGTCACTGCTGCACAATACACTACTGATTAGAAAAAGTTGGAAATAGTATCTACCGTAAAAAATGTAAGAGTAACTATCCAGAGCGACCATATAAAAGAAAGCAGATGACAGGCTGGGATTTAGAAGACCAGTTTTAGAAAATGTAACTCATCCACGAAAAAAGTGGATTACAAGGCGCTTGTTAGACCGATTCTTGAGTATTATTCATCAATATGTAATCCTTACCAGACAGAACTGAAAGAAGAGATAGAGATATGTTGCCTCCAATGAAGAGCGGCTCGTTTCGTCACGGGGTGGTTTAGTCGGCGGGAGTGTGGTACCGAGATGGTCAACAAACTCCATTGGCAGAAGTTACCAGACATGCGTTGTGCTTCACGATGCGGTTTGTTACTGAAACTTCGAGAGAGCACTTTCCAGGAAGAGTCGGATAAAATATTACTTCCTCCCACGCACATCTCGCGTAATGACTACGATGAGAGAATTCGAGAAATTAGAGGTAATCCAGAGGCTTATCGTTAATCATTCTTCACAAGCGCCAGTGGCGAGGAAAGTGAAGGGAGATTAGTTAATGTCACCGGAAGAACCTCCGCCATACAACATTAGGTGGCTTGCGGAATATGATGTAGATGTAGAAGGACTATTTTGACTCTGCTGGGCGATCTAGTGTGGCCTCTTGCTACACGCGATGCGTGTGCGTGTGCGTGTGCGTGTGTGTGTGTGTGTGTGTGTAGGAAGGGAAAGTGGTGTGTGTGCTGGAGATTGAGAGGGGGAGGGGGCGAGAGATGTGGAGAGACTGTATTAGATCGATGATGTATGTTAAAATGTAACTTTCTGACTGAATCTGTTTCAGATGTTGCCTATTATGTATGACGAAGAATTATTCTCTCTGCACTCGTCAACTCGTATCTCCATTCTGTACTAACAAGAAAATAAAGCTGCAGCTTACATACAGTGTATGCTCCTGTCAAGTTCATGTTATATGGTCGTCTGACACCCTACGTGGCTGATAAGACTACACACCACGTGAATAATGAAAAAACTCAGTCAGTCACCTAGGTGCGTTTCGCGTCGCTTGTGGTAATCCACGGTCTGGTAGAGTTCATTTCATAGTACAACATATTTGTGTTAACTGTTGTGAAAGTAGTTCGAAATGACAGCCGAAGACAGGAATTTGTCAGCTGTTTTGTATGGAATAGATGATTTAAGGCTGGTAAGTTTGAAGCAGTTCCTGGAAGATTTCCTTAGTTAAATGCGAAGGAGAGTTTCGCTTCTTCATAAATGTGAAACCCTTTTCACTTCTCAAAGTAAAGCCCATTCCTTTCAAAATTATCGCAATACAGACACCAGAAAAATTTCAGAATCCTTAGTACGAGTTATATGCAAGATAGATTAGAGAGTGATTATGTATGTCTCTTTTCCTTTTTAGGAGGAAATGCCAATCCCGGAACCAAAAGAAAATGGTACGTTAAGTTGTGAAATATGAAGGTAAAACATGACTATACTATGACAGTAGATTATCTTGTGTTAAAACGTTGATAGTGAAAGCATACACAGGATCTCGGCTGTGGTTACTTTTGGAAGCAACGGTGAAATCGTTTCGAGACTTCACAGCAAATGGTTCGCAGTACACTTGCTACTAGTCAGTGTCCATTATGTTTTGTATATTTCTTCAGTCTGATATTTATCTCGTATATCTGCCTTTGTGCTAAGCAGGGATCCGAGTTCTGACTGTGAAGATCATTTTTTCTTAAGAGAGGAAGGGGCACCAATGCTCCCTGCCACCTCCCCCCCTTCCCCCCCCCCCACACCCCCACTTTCGCTCCAGCGACATTAGTCATTGTATGACAAACATTGGCTGGTGTACGAACAGCTTACGTAACGACGACATCCGTATTCTCTCGTAAAATCTTAAGAGTTATAAATGTTAAGAGTTGAACAAAAACCAAACTACGAAGATGTTCTGCGCATGTCTTGATGCAATCTCAGCATCTTCTATGTGCATGGTGTTCACCTGATCCCTCCCTCCGATGATGATGATGATTATGTTTGGTTTGTGTGGTGCTCAACTGCGCGGTCATCGGCGCCCGTACAAACTCCCAATTGTTACACAGTCCAATTTTTTCACAGTCCAGTCGAGCAACTGTCACAAATCATGATGAGGATGAAAGGATGAGGACAACACAAACACCCTGTCCCCGGGCAGAGAAAATCCCCAACCCGGCCAGGAATCGAACCCGGGACTCCGTGATCCAGAGGCAGCAACGCTAGCCACTAGACCACGAGCGGCGGGCATCCCTCTCTCGTTTCAGAAGAATTTGTGCGAACTGTAAAGTTTTCGTTACAAGTCTTACTGGTGATATGATTGCACGCTCTTCGTGGGCGTCGACATCTCACACCTACGCACAGGGCTTGTTCCGGATTACTCCAGGGCCAGTTGCAGGTAAAGCAGCTCTTATTTTTTTACGCATTTCTACTTCCATATAATAAGTGAAGGTACCGTTCAGTAAAATTTTATGAATTCAAGCAGCAGCGCATACTGTATACCGTACTCCGAATTTTGTACCAATCTCAGACTACCGTGACAATTTTTTATTAGCTGCATTCACATAGCCAGAAAAACCAGTATTCAGATATTTTAATACTGTGATGGCATACCATCTTTTGTGTTTTTCCAACCAGATGGTTGATAATACGCAAATGTGCCACATTCCCGAATTTCGCGGGCTTCCCGATTTTTTAAAGTGTGCCGTAACACGTCCCACGAAGCCTCAGCTGGGACGCCAAAATTCACGACTCATAGGCACAGCGAACAATTCGAAATGTAATGGCCACTCACTTAAAAATGGTCAGCTACATGAAAATGAATGCGTAGAAGGCGGTAAGCAAGGAACTTGCTGTACGGTGCGGTAGGAGGTTTAAGAAGTATGTACCCTTCTTTTTTAACTACCTGTCCCGATTTTCTGCAAATTTGTACTGACAACAACACTCACTAGCGCTATTAGCAAAGTACGTTACACTTCACGACAGGCTGAGGTTGGCCATGCGTCTCGATAATCGGGAATCACCTGTTTTTCTACTTTTTTTTTACTCTACTGTATGTACTGTAGTTTATTTCACGCAATCGCAAAGCTGTATAACAACCATGATTTACTTGTTCATATTGTTGAGTGAGAACCATGAATTCGTACACTGTTGCACTGCCTGTGTGTCTTATTATAGTGTGTGAGTTCTCTCAGCTGTGGAATGGAATGACAACAACGAAAATTAGCGCCGTGATGGGCCTCGTACCTGGATTTCCCGCTTATCGCGAGCGGTCGCCTTACCATTTTCCTATCTGTGCACGACTCGTGTCCAGACACAAACTTCCATATGTTGTCAACCGTGCGCCTACAACCTGTACTCGTACATCCATAATGTATATTCCCGTACAGGTGAGATATGTTACTGGAAAGTCGTTTTCCTGCTGTCAACAGAGTGTCACATAAGTGTCCAAAGGGACTCTGCATCGTATTCAGAATCACACGGCACTGCAATATCTTATTTATCTGCATGCAATGGGCAAGCAACTTTCAAGTAACATGTCTCGCCTGTACAGGAATATACATAATGGATGTACCAGTACAAGTTGTAGATACACAGGTGATGACACACGGAAGTTTGGGTATGGCACGGACAACCAAATGGTAAGGCGATGTAACGGAACATATTAAAGGCTTTACTTTAATGAAGTATGCGATCCCTTCCAAATTCAACCAGTTTAACGAGTATTTATGATTATAGAAAAGTTATTGTGTATGTTAACAATGATTGCACAACATGTCTCCATAAACAGTCAACCCATTAAATTATACTGAATAACTGACCCACACAAAAGTTTATATCACTCGATCACTGATACAGCAAATGTCATCATGAAAAACACTAAGTTTATCTTAAATAATTAATATGAAGTACGAAAAATAGTGGCCAACTTAGGTATTTTGGATCTCCTTAAATAAAAATCACCCAGTGAAACCTATTTGTTCACTAGGAGCGTTTTCACTCAGTATTCACGTAATCAATCCTATTTTAGACGAAAACCAATGTGATTCTTCATAATTCACGTTACTTACTTATTTATGCAAATTAGAGAAGTCAATTGACAAACTTCTAAAAAACTACCTTTTTGTAACAAAGAATTATTCTGTCAAGTCAACAAATCTGTCTGTCATTTTCATAACATGTTAAATTATGTCACTCGATGCAAATTAATAACTTTTCTGCACAAATTATGATAACAGATGTACATGTGACTCATAAACTATATCTCTTTTTAGTAGTTCTTTGACAATGTTATAAATACAAGCAGCGAGAAGGGTCCAAAGAGCAGTCGGAGGCAGTAGGGCAGTCGGAATGTCACTTTGGTGAAGTGTGTTTCTGTGTTATTGTTTGGCAAAACAAGGCAAAGAACATGTAAAGGAAGTACTACTTTGTGTTGTGTTATGGTCTTTGGTGGACAGTGCAATTAATATGGCCACTAAAGTAATAAATATTTGATGTTTACATACGTGTTGGTTTCGCTCGTTCTTTATCATCAAAAGCACATGAAAAACACGGGACCTCATGTTTTTTAACCCTAGACAACCAGATTTAGAGCCAGCATCAGCATCGAGACACAGCAGCGATCCAGCAAGCAGCAGCGATTACTACAATACAATACATTGTAATGGCGCCAACCTAACATCAAGTGCTAACAAGCTCCGTAAATTGGAGTGAAATAGAGCGTTTACAGCAATTAGCGATATCAACGACGACCAGGTGGACCATTACAGCGACCACTAGTGATAAGTGAGAAATCTGGTTTTGAGTCTCGGTCCGGCACAAATTTTCATTGTCGTCATTCCGTTCCACAGCTAATGGTTGTCTATATTCGATGTTGCAAATAAATTTAATGTATTTCATAATAACTATCGTTGCTGCATTGCCTTTGCATCGTATTCAGAATAACACAGGCACTGCAGTGTCGTATTGGATAAAAGAGAGGATACACTCACTGCTACCACTGAACTGACAACAGCATGTAGAACTGCAAAACACTGCCATTCATTTAATTCACTTGGTCACATGATGAAATTGTTTTCAGTTATGTATCCTAGCTCTGTGAATGCTAGCTGAAAGCAGATTATTGTCTGTCACTTGAAACCATTCCTTCTCCCATGGGCACACGACTCTGTACTTCAACAGTGAGGCTGGAGCATGCAGGGTGACAGCAGACTGAACTAACTGAGGTTCACGACACACCTCCTTTGCTGCTATATCCACCCTTCTGCTCCCCACAATACCCACGTTCCTCGGAAAGCAGCAGAGAGACACCTCTGTTGCAAGGACAAAAGCCACAGCAATACTCAAATACATTCTGACACCTCTTCTGCATCGATTTTCCCAGCCAAAAATACATTATTTCTGTTACAATCATACTCAAATTCCGATACATTCTGCTACAATATCAAACATAATTCATAATATAGCCTACACAATATATTGTTGCTATATAGACTAAATAAAACACTTGAACTGTAAGCAAGCAATGGAAAATCCAGGCTGGAATGTAACAGTATCATCAGAAGGAAAGTTGCTACTCACCATATAGCAGAAATGCTGAGTTGCAGATAGGCACAACAAAAAGAGTCTCACAATTATAGCTTTTGGCTGTTAAGGCCTTCGAGTGCAAGCATATGTGTGTCTATTGTTGATGAAGTCCTTAATGACTGAAAGCTATAACTGTGAGAGTCTTTTTGTTCTGCCTATCTGCGACTCCCCATCTCCACTAATCCTTCTCATAATATTAATCAATAAACAAGTATATTCCATAACTTTCTAGCTAGGCCATTCGACTATCAATGACACCAAGGATGACAGTGGTGAACATGAAGATTGTGGGCCATTCTCAGTGTCGCTGTTAATACAATAACTGCAGTTTGATCCAACAGTTATGTTCCTCTGGGATGTGAACTTGTGAAGGTATAATGAACTCATCTATAGGAGGATTTTGTTTGCTTTTTATGTGAAATGTTTCATTGTAAAATAGCAGTTAAATATATCTGAACCTGTAAGTATAGTAACAGTTTGGCCACCTTGTGGTACTTGAATTCAGTTCTAGAATATTATAGGATAACAAGGACAGATTAATTCACATTTGGACTCCATGATAACCTCACTGCATTTTATGAAGTTCTTCACTGTAATAAATGTGCCACCACCACCTGTGGCTAACCTGTTCTTACAGCAAGTACTCCAATCTGAATTAAGGATTTCATTGCCATTCACTTCGTGTTTCAATAAACTTTGCACCCCAAAACTGTGGTTGTTGTTGTGATGGTCTTCAGTCTAAAGATTGGTTTGATGGACTTCTCCATGCTACTGTATCCTCTGTCAGTCTCTGCATATCTGAGTAACGATTTCAGCCTGCATCTTTCTGAATCTGCTTACTGCATTCATCTCTTGGTCTCCCTCTACGATTTTTACCCTCTGCACCTTGGTCTCCCTCTACAACTTTTACCCTCCGCACTTTCTATTAGTACTAAATTGGTGATCCCTTGATGTTTCAGAATGTGTCCTACCAACCAATCCCTTTTTCTAGTCAGATTGTGCCACAAATTTCTTTCCTCCTCAGTTCTGTTCAGTACCTCCTCATTAGTTACATTATCTACCCATCTAATCTTCAGCACTGTTCTGTAGTATCACATTTGAAAGACTTCTATTCACTTCTTTCCTAAACTGTTTATCATTCATGTTTCGCTTCCATACATGGCTACACTCCATAAAAATATTTTCAGAAAAGACTTCCCGACGCTTTAATCTACACTGGAAATTGAAATAAGAACACCGTGAATTCATTGTCCCAGGAAGGGGAAACTTTATTGACACATTCCTGGGGTCAGATACATCACATGATCACACTGACAGAACCACAGGCACATAGACACAGGCAACAGAGCATGCACAATGTCGGCACTAGTACAGTGTATATCCACCTTTCGCAGCAATGCAGGCTGCTATTCTCCCATGGAGACGATCGTAGAGATGCTGGATGTAGTCCTGTGGAACGGCTTGCCATGCCATTTCCACCTGGCGCCTCAGTTGGACCAGCGTTCGTGCTGGACGTGCAGACCGCGTGAGACAACGCTTCATCCAGTCCCAAACATGCTCAATGGGGGACAGATCCGGAGATCTTGCTGGCCAGGGTAGTTGACTTACACCTTCTAGAGCACGTTGGGTGGCATGGGATACATGCGGACGTGCATTGTCCTGTTGGAACAGCAAGTTCCCTTGCCGGTCTAGGAATGGTAGAACGATGGGTTTGATGACGGTTTGGATGTACCGTGCACTATACAGTGTCCCCTCGACGATCACCAGTGGTGTACGGCCAGTGTAGGAGATCGCTCCCCACACCATGATGCTGGGTGTTGGCCCTGTGTGCCTCGGTCGTAAGCAGTCCTGATTGTGACGCTCACCTGCACGGCGCCAAACACGCAGACGACCATCATTGGCACCAAGGCAGAAGCGACTCTCATCGCTGAAGACGACACATCTCCATTCGTCCCTCCATTCACGCCTGTCGCGACACCACTGGAGGCGGGCTGCACGATGTTGGGGCGTGAGCGGAAGACGGCCTAACGGTGTGCGGGACCGCAGCCCAGCTTCATGGAGACGGTTGCAAATGGTCCTCGCCGATACCCCAGGAGCAACAGTGTCCCTAATTTGCTGGGAAGTGGCGGTGCGGTCCCCTACGGCACTGCGTAGGATCCTACGGTCGTGGTGTGCATCCGTGCATTGCTGCGGTCCGGTCCCAGGTCGACGGGCACGTGCACCTTCCGCCGACCACTGGCGACAACATCGATGTACTGTGGAGACCTCACGCCCCACGTGTTGAGCAATTTGGCGGTACGTCCACCCGGCCTCCCGCATGCCCACTATACGCCCTTGCTCAAAGTACGTCAACTGCACATACGGTTCACGTCCACGCTGTCGCGGCATGCTACCAGTGTTAAAGACTGCGATGGAGCTCCGTATGCCACGGCAAACTGGCTGACACTGACGGCGGCGGTGCACAAATGCTGCGCAGCTAGCGCCATTCGACGGCCAACACCGCGGTTCCTGGTGTGTCCGCTGTGCCATGCGTGTGATCATTGCTTGTACAGCCCTCTCGCAGTGTCCGGAGCAAGTATGGTGGGTCTGACACACCGGTGTCAATGTGTTCTTTTTTCCATTTCCAGGAGTGTATACTCAATGTTAACAAATTTCTCTTTTTCAGAAAAGCTTTTCTTGTCATTGCCACTCTACTATTATATCCTCTATACTTCAGCCATCATCAGTTATTTTGTTTCCCAAATACCAAAACTCATCTACTACTTTCAGTGTTTCATTTCCTAATCTAATTCCCTTGGCATTAACTGATTTAATCTGACTAAATTCCATTATCCTCATTTTGCTTTTGTTGATGTTCATCTTATATACTCCTTTCAACATAATGTCCATTCCGTTCAACTGCTCTTGCAAGTCCTTTGCTGTCTCTAACAGAATTACAATGGCATCAGCAAACATCAAAGCTTTTTATTTCTTCTCCATTCCATACTCCAAATTTTTCTTTGGTTTCCTTTACTGTTTGCTCAATGTACAATGTACAGATCCTTTCAACATAATGTCCATTCTGTTCAACTGCTCTGGCAAGTCCTTTGCTGTCTCTAACAGAATTACAATGTCATTAGCAAACATCAAAGCTTTTTATTTCTTCTCCATTCCCTACTCCAAATTTTTCTTTGGTTTCCTTTACTGGTTGCTCAATGTACAGATTGAATAACAGTGAGGACAGGCTGCAGCCCTGTCTCACTCCCTTCTCCACTTATGTTTCTCTTTCATGCCGTTCAACTCTTATTACTGCAGTCTGGTTTCTGTACAAGTTGTAAATAGCCTTTCACACCATGTATTTTACCCCTGCTGCCCTCTGAATTTCAAAGAGAGTATTCCAGTCAACATTGCCTAAGGCTTTCTGTAAGTCTACAAATGCTATAAATGTAATTTGCCTTTTCTTAACCTATCTTCTATGAGAAGTTGTAAAGTCAGTATCACCTTATGTGTTCCTACATTTCTTCAGAATCCAAAATGGTCTTCCCTGAGGTCAGCTTCTACCAGTTTCTCCATTCTTCCGTAAAGAATTCATGTTAATGTTTGCAGCCATGACTAATTGAACTGGTAGTTCAGTAATATTCACACCTGTCAGCACCTGCTTTCTTTGCAATTGGAATTATTATATTCCTCTTGAAGTCTGAGGGTATTTCACTTGTCCCATACATCATGCTCACCAGATGGAAGAGTTTCATCTGGCTGGCTCTCTCAACACTATCGGCATTTCTAATGAAGTGGTGTCCATTCCCAGGGCCTTGTTTCAACTTACACCTTTCAGTGTGTGATGAAGGAAGCTGGGATCTTTTCACTTCCTCTCTTGTTTTGCTATCTGCCTCCTTAAATTCATTTTTTCATTTTAACTAATTGGTTGGCCCTCAGTCTTTAACAATATAGCACCAGATCTAGTTTTGTGCTTAGTTCTGTGTATGTAATTAATTTCCTTATCTATTTTGACTATTCATAGTCAGTATGGTTTGTTATTGGGTGAAATCAGTAATTGGTTTGTGACTTAGATTCTACTGTTGACTTATAAACAAATATAAATTATGTACTAATGAAAAAGCTTTGGAGGAACAACCACTAGTATTCTTAAAGTATCTATTTGGCTCTGTTCGAATATATGTTAGCAAAGCCAGCCCTTAATTAATCCAAAAGTAATTACCAGGTTTGTTTAAAGTATTGCTTGTATAACTATATCTGTTAATTTCATCATTTAAACAAATTGAAGGAATTTTTCGATATATAGAATGAGTTATGTTTTAATTGTAATTTCTGTAACTTAAACATCAGACAATGTTTAGTTTCAGTACTTATTCTTGTGATAATACATAAAGGCCTGATTTTTGGTTCCAAGACAGTCAGTCCATGGCCAAGTTTCAGACAAGAAACCTGTGTTGATTAGAACAACAACAATGCATCAACGCAACTGTGAAATAAGTGTAATACAAATAGGCCATGTGTTAAAACAATGGCAGTGTCTGTTCAATATGTACCATATTATTCTACAAGAACTGCGTGGTTAGGTTTTTACTGCTCATAGACGTTCAACAGTAAACTATTGTAGCAGTATGCTGATGATTGCCTGCAAACTATTAATGAGGCTTATCGAAAAGTTAACCAATAGTGAGCTGGTCATATTAACTGTGTAATAGTGGGGAGATTGTGAACAGTGAAACGTGAATGTTCACCTGTTGGCTACATCATTTACAGTAGTCAGTGTAGACCATCTACCCCTTCCCTCCCCACCCCCATAATTCAGCCAGTATAACAACGCAATACATTGACACTGAGGACTGTCAACGAAGATCGTACAGCAGGCGAATGCCACATATGGTTCCGTTGAGGGTGAGGAATATTGTATGTGGACACAATAAATTGGGCTCGCAAACTTTGAACAGTGAACTTAAGAACAATTTAGAGTACAATGGTTTTAATGAAGGAAGTGCAACAGCCAATCAGCGCAGCAGTTTTATGGCCACAGTATGACAGCAGCCAATCAGGAAGTGGGTTCTATGGAGGCAGCTATTGAGTATAGGAACAGCCAATCAGCATGCAGGTGGACACATCTGACCAGGATAAGATGCCTCACCGAGAGAATTACAAAATGGTTCAAATGGCTCTGAGCACTATGTGACTCAACATCTTAGGTCATAAGTCCCCTAGAACTTAGAACTACTTAAACCTAACTAACCTAAGGACATCACACACACCCATGCCCGAGGCAGGATTCGAACCTGCGACCGTAGCAGTCCCGCGGTTCCGGACTGCAGCGCCAGAACCGCTAGACCACCGCGGCCGGCAGAGAATTACAACTTGTAGCAGCCGTGCAGATGACAAATCAAGATGAAAACCACAGCAGCAGCAGAAGAAGAAGAAGAACAAGAAGAATGAATGAAGATAAGGCAATTCATAGCAAAAGCCATTTTATATTAAGTGATACATAATGAGTGGCCTTAATGAACAGGCTAGTGAGGTGGGAGACAATGGACAACAGGGGAGTGGTGTGATTTAAAACAAAGCTGTAGAGGTTAAGTTTTTAAATAAACAGAAAGACTTAATGGGGACTGATTCGCAGGACAATAGTAGTTACGGAAAATTGGAAGAGATGTTAAGGCAAATTATGAGTAGTATGTGTATGAAAGAAGACGTTAACAGGTTGGAAAATAGTATGAAAAAAGACATTAGTATGTTGGGAAATAGTATAAAGAAAGTAGTACATCATACTAATGAGAAATTAACAGTAATAAATAGTAAATGTGTAGAAGAGAGAGAGAAACTTTGTGATGACTATAGTAGGAGGGTTGAGGCTTCTGAGAAATTTTCTGCTGAAAGTAGAGTTGAAGTTGAGAACCAAATGGATCAGATTAAAAATGATTTTGAAACAGAGGTAGAAATCAAGTATGCAGTAGTGGTAGAGGAGAAACTGGTAAAAGTAAATGAAAATGTAGATTTAGAATTGACTGAAATGGAGAGGAAGGTGGAAGTGGTACAAAATCTAAATCATAGAGAAAGTGACAGTGAATCTGATTCAGACAGTAGTTATAATGATGATAGCAGTGATGAATCCAGTAGTGATGAGAATGAGGTATTTGAATTTATAATTGATAATGATGGCAATGTGGTAAGTAAAGAAAGAATACTGGAGGATAATATTGGACCTAAAGAAGAGTTACAGTTTGAGAGTGGAAATGAGGAAAATAACCATGCTATTTGGCATTTGGCTATGTTTGATAATTATTTTGGTCAGCAGGATGATATTTTTTTCTGGGAAAGGACAAATGAGGATTTGTTCTATGAACAGCATCACTTGGTAAGTAAAAAGGAAGTGTGGCACTCTGTAATAACAGCAAGTGTACAAGGTATACATATTAAGTGTTTACTGGACAGTGGTAGCGATATGAGTAGCATTTCACCGGTATTTTTTTAATCTATTAAGAACACAGTGGATGTAGTAGTGATGCATGTTTCTGGAAAAAAATTATTGGTGCTACTGGTAAGCTATCAAAGTGTGTGAAACAAGAGGTACTATTAACTGTGATATTGGCAGGACAGTTGTTGGAGTGCAATTTCTTGGTGATTCAAAATCTCAGCATTGATGTAATATTTGTGACTAATTTCTTGTGTAAATAAAAAGTAGGGGGTTCAACATTTTGTGTTGGATTCATTATGTGGCGATAATGCTTACCCCAGCTGTCTGTCTCATTTTTCGTGTTTCCTGAGGCAGTCAAACTCTTCTCCTATTCTATCTGTAGTTTATAAGTGAATCAGAAGCATTCTATCTTTCACTTCCATATGATTTTGTTCAACAGGATACTTTAGTATAGGAATATTTTAGAAAAAGTTTCTCTAGTGTTATCTGTATGTATTATGTTGTGTTAGTTATAAGTAATGGAGTCATAAGAGGATGGAGGAAAGTAAATTGGTATAACGATTAAAGAATTTCTGTCAAACAAAGAGTTAAGGTAAGCAGAAAATGAAAGGTGTCAGCATATGTGGAGGAGACAGTGCAGCTTATCTGAAAACATTACCATCTGAAGTAACCAGCTTCTTAGTGTAGCAGCAGAGGCAATATGCAGTTAAAACCATCTTAAATATGAGATTTTAATATTAATTGTGGTATAATAGAAGTGTTTGTGTTCAGTGCACTTAGTATATGGAGATAACTATCTACCTATAGAAGTCTGTCATGGTACAGCCTTTTCTAACATTAAGGAACTACAACTTTAAACATAGTTGCCTGGAGTAATGTTTGGAAAGGATAAGCAAGATTTGGATGTATATCACCATTCAGGCTAGAATATTAAGCAATCTGATGGAATACAGTGAAATAATTGTTTTTCTAAGTGATAATTTTGTCTGATCGGCAGTGAGAGTTAAGTTTGCCTTAGTGTAAGGCCCTCGATGTAATAATTTCTTTAACTGTCTGCAAATTTCACTAATCCCATCTTCAGACACAGTATATTGAACTGTACACTCATAGTAGCTTTTGTTAAACTATCTGCCACTTGTTACTGAGAGCTAATATATTGAACATTCAGATGTCCGTTTCACAGTTAACATATGAAATTGTATTTAATATCCATTTGCTTCAGTCATTTACAGGGTGGTGCACGAAATGTGTTACCATTTTATTTTTGGATATAAACTTTATTGTCAATGCAATCTGAAAGGAACATATACTACAATGAAGAGCCATCCATGGAGATTTGTTCTAACTCAGCACATGTTCAATATGTCCACCATTTGGTTTCCTAACTTATGTCCACCATTTCATTTCCTAACTTCCTTCAAACGAACACTGAAGTTAGTGATTACCCTATGGCACATGTCTTCCATAATTTCACTGCAAGCTTTTTTTCCTTTAAGTACCCCCAAAGAAAAAGTCACATGGATTGAGGTCTGGACTATTGGGGGGCCAATTTTGTCCACCATTGAAGTGACCTGGAAACATGAGTGAAATGATCCGCATGTACAAATGCTCATGTAAAAACTCCAACACATCATTATCCTCCCAGTAGACAAGCATCTACCACTGTGATACTTGACCAAAAGTATGTTAGAGAAGGTCTACACCAGCTGTCTGACACCTCTACATACAGCATCTGCCATCAAGATCACATTCATGTGATTCAAACTGACCTACAGACCCTCCTAAAAACCTCAGGCCCCTCGCATGGTCTCCCGCTTGATGAGTAAATTTTTTTATCTGCCCATTTACATTATACTGATGTGTACTAAAATATTAAACTGGAGCACTTATGTCTGGTCTTGTAGCTGTCATTAAATACATCAAACAACCTATTATTTTTCTGTACAGTTTATTTCCAACCATGTCACCACAAATATTTTCATTGAGTTGGACACTCATTTGTGTTTTATAGTGTTTCCAATCCTCTATGTTGAATTTTTCAATAAGTTGTCAAGATGAACATGTTCACCAAGAAATATTTTGCCATCGGTCCTCTGTGTATTTCTTCCAAGGAATAATTTTGTTTCTCTGAATCCTTGCATTTCGAATTTTAATTTTAAATTCTTCTCAATACCATTGATTTTTCTTTTAAGATTGCCGGAAATTACATCATGTATATAAAGTAGCAAATAAGTATTATAATCATCAGTGCTTTCAACATAGAGACATCTGGCAGCTTCCAATTGTCAAAATCTGATCTCCTTCATAAACTCTCAAATCTACATCTATATAGATACTCCGCAACCCACTGTATGGTGCGTGGTGGAGTGTACCCTGTACCACTAATCATTTCCTTTCTTGTTCCACTCGCAAACAGAGCAAGGGAAAAACAACTGTCTATATGCCTCCGTATTTATTTATTTATTTATTTACACGTCAAGTTTCGTAGGACCAAATTGAGGAGCAAACCTCCAAGGTCATGGAACGTGTCAGTACATGAAATTACAACATGAAAGTAATAACAGGTAAAAATAAAAGTTTATGAACTTGAAAAAAGTCAGTCCACAAGTTTAAGTAAATGCAGTCAACAATACAATGAGAATCAGCTTAATTTTTTAAGGAACTCCTCGACAGAATAGAAGGAATGATCCATGAGGAAACTCTTTAGTTTCGATTTGAAAGTGCATGGATTGCTGCTATGATTTTTTAATTCAGTTTATTGAAAATGGATGCAGCAGTATACTGCACACCTTTTTGCACAAGAGTTGAGGAAGTCCGATCCAAATGCAGGTTTGATTTCCGCCAAGTATTAACTGGGTGAAAGCTGCTTATTCTTGGGAATAAGCTAATACTGTTAACAAGAAATGACAGTAAGGAATATATATATTGAGAGGCCAATGTCAAAATACCCAGACTTGCAAACAGGGGTCGACAAGGGGTTTGTGAACTTACACCACTTATTGCCCGACCCACCCATTTCTGAGTCAAAAATATCCTTTTAGAATGTGAAGAGTTACCCCAAAATATAATACCATACGACATAAGTGAATGAAAACAAGCAAAGTAGACAAATTTTTGCGCCAAACGATCACTCACTTCTGATACCGTTCGAATAGTAAAAACGACAGCATTAAGTCTTTGAATAAGACCCTGAACATGGACTTTCCGCGACAGCTTACTATCTATCTGAACACCTAGAAATTTGAACTGTTCAGTTTCACTGATCATATGCCCATTCTGTGGAATTAAAACATCAGGTTTTGTTGAATTGTGCGTTAGAAACTGTAAAAACTGAGTCTTACTGTGATTTTGCATTGGTTTATTTTCTACAAGCCATGAACTTAGGTCTTTTACTGCTATTTGAAACCAAGCCATTGTTGCACACAACATCCTGTACTACCAAGCTAGGGTCATCAGCAAACATAAATATTTTAGAGTTACCCGTAATACTAGAGGGCATATCATTTATATAAATAAGGAACAGGAGTGGCCCCAACACTCATCCCTGGACAGTACCCCACTCAGACCCTACATCACACCCTGAGGGACAAATGATTCACCTCACATGACAACATCCAGCTGTATGTGCAGAACTGGTTAACATCGCAGCCCCAGGAATTCTATGAGACAGCCATTCACCACCTTGTGCCACAGCGGAACAAGTGCCTCAACAGCCAGGGTCAATACTTCTAACATAAATATACTGGTTTCTGTAGTTATGCCGCCGGCTTGTTTCTTTTTGAACGCCCCTTATAGCTTGTGGTGTTATAGATGCAGAAATTGTAAAGGTGGTGTGATATTGAAAAAATGTGACAAGAAAATAAAATTCAAGAGTAAGACAGACAAATCTTCATCATTTATTATGTCAACTGGAAACCATAAAGTTAAAAAAATTTAAACCTCAAGAATCTATCCATAGATACACTGCAGCCAACAACAAGAAAATGAAGATAAGTAAAAATAGTTTTTTTGTATATCTTACACCTCTCGAAGCTTTCTAAACTGTTGAAGAGACTGAAAAATTTAATGGTAATGAGTGGGAGGGTAAGATTACAAGTTCCCTCAATGTTTGTTTCATTCTGGTGCCCTCTTCTGCTATATTCTGTGTTAAGTTGTTCATTCCAATAGTCTCCTTCCAGATCCAGTCATTACTACTTTCATCTTCAAATAGAAACTTATCATCTTTTAAAATTACATCTATTACAAATACAATCTTGTGTTGTTTGGGACACCATAATCTGTAACCATTTGGACAATAACCAGTCATGAAACATTTTTATGGTCTGAAATCAAACTTACTTGCCAATAATTTCTTTGAAATGTACAAATATACATCGTACACAAACTCACATAATTTCTTCAAATTTGGCTTATTTCCGTGGCTTAGCATTACTGGAATTTCTCCATTCAAAACTCAAAATGGACTACAATTAGTGATAGAAACAACTTCCAATATTGTTGCGGACCGAACTGCTTTCCAAGTCAACAGCCAAGAATCATACAACAAACCTTTTCAGTGATAGTACAATTTGGTGTCCTCCACTCCATTTTGCTAAGGTGTTTATCTTATGTAAACTAGAACTGCAGTCCCTTTTCTTCAGTGAAGTTCATCATTTCTTTTTAAATGTATTCAGGACAATTGTCACACATAAATCTGTGGATTTTCATGTTAAAATGAGCAGTAATCATTCCATAGTATATTTTAAAACAATGAAACACTTCAGACTTTGATTGGAGAGTGTAAGCTGCTGTAAAGCGAGTATAAGTATTAGTCAAAGTCATTATATACTTCTTTCCATGAAAAGAAACACATTGTAGGACCAAGCACGTTGTGTATTGTGTATTGTTCAGTGGTTCACAATCCCACAACAGGCCACAGCAGTCCACCCACCCCACCGCAGCCTATGCGGTACAGCCCCCAGTGAACCCCCACCAGGAACAACTCTTGCCAGATGTGTGTAACCCCAAATGTTTGCATGGTAGAGTAACTATGGTGTACACGTACATGGAGACAGTGTTTTTGCAGAAGTCACAAACATAGTGCAACTGAGGCAGAATAAGGGGAACCAGCCCACATGCATTGAGGCAGATGGAAAACCGCCTTAAAAACCATCCACAGGCTGGCCAGCACACAGGATACTGACACTAATCTGTTGGGCGGATTCGTGCCAGGGACTGGCATGCCTTCCTGCTCGGTAAGCGGTGTGTTAGACCACACGGCTAGCCGGGTGGGCATCAAGCACAGTACTTCGTCTAAGTTCGAGTGGTTGTTTGGCTTGAACACATGACCTTGCTGAGAGACAAATGCTGCAAACAAAGAAATTCATTTAATGACCTTTTGTTACCTTTAGAATTATTATGTTTTGTTTCTTCATCTAATAGTCTAGCCTTTACAAACCTCAATTTCAATCGCTCACTTGACTAGGTCTCCAGAGCAGCAACTAAAACTTCATATTGTGGAGGCATCATTGGTAAAAAAACTGTGCACTATATCAGTTTCTTCAATATTAGCACCCAGTGCTTTCAAATCATATACAAACTCATCAGACCTTTAAAAAAATATTTTAAGTAGTATTAAAAAAATATTTTCAGTAGTATTATCATAGGAGTTAAACAACTTTGTCAACAGAGTCTAGATGAATAGCCCTACCTCACCACTCAAAAGTGTGAGTTAGCAAATTCCACAAATCATAGGCAGTATCCTTGTTCTTGCCATACTCCAAATACCTGCCTGAAATTCTTTAGATTATTTGTGACTTACATTTTTTTATCATTTTTGCTAAGTTCTCCCAGAAGAGCTTTCTTTTGTGCGCATTGTTCAGCTGGTCATTCTGTACACATTTTATGTAGGACTTTTCCACAAAACTCAATAATTCAAAATTTCCAGTTGATAAAGTTTGTGCCCTCAGACAATGCTATCATGTACTTCTTGATCTCCTGAGCCATGACTGTGAATCATGTTTTGAATTCATTAATTAGCTTTTCCACCTTTATTTGTCGTAGTGTACAACCTGGCATGTTGTTCCAAAACCTGTTGTTAATGCTAGAAATTAACAAGTATTTAGATTAGTAATATGTTTTTTACTTATCACAATTACAGCCACAGTAACCCATGAAGACAAGATATATGCAGAACGGAGAAACCACATATAAAAAAACAGAGAAAATAAGTCAAAAGCATAATTACTAAACTATCATTACTTTAGTATGTGTGCTACCTGTTCATTATTGAAAGGCATTTTACATATCTCACAACAAATAAATGAGCAGCTAACATTTGTCATGAACTGTAGATTAAAACTGAAGAAACTGCAAAAACGTGGGAATTTAAGGAGGTGGGACCTGGATAAACTGACTAAACCAGAGGTTGTACAGAGTATTAGGGAGAGCATAAGGGAACAATTGACAGGAATTGGGGAAAGAAATACAGTAGAAGAAGAATGGGTAGCTTTGAGAGATGAAGTAGTGAAGGCAGCAGAGGATCAAGTAGATAAAAAGATGAGGGCTAGTAGAAATCCTAGGGTAACAGAAGAAATATTGAGTTTAATTGATGAAAGGAGAAAATATAAAAATGCAGTAAATGAAGCAGGCAAAAAGGAATACAAACGTCTCAAAAATGAGATTGACAGGAAGTGCAAAATGGCTAAGCCGGGATGGCTAGTGGACAAATGTACGGATGTAGAGGCACATATCATTAGGGGTAAGATAGATACTGCCTACAGGAAAATTAAAGAGACCTTTGGAGAAAACAGAATCACTTGCATGAATATCAAGAGCTCAGATGGAAACCCAGTTCTAAGCAAAGAAGGGAAAGCAGAAAGGTGGAAGGAGTATACAGAGGGTCTATACAAGGGCGATGTACTTGAGGACAATATTATGGAAATGGAAGACGATGTAGATGAAGATGAAATGGGAGATACGATACTGCGTGAAGAGTTTGACAGAGCACTGAAAGACCTAAGTCAAAACAAGGCCCCGGGAGTAGACAACATTCCATTAGAACTACTCACAGCCTTGGGAGAGCCAGGCCTAACAAAACTCTACCATCTGACAAGCAATCAGTTTAATAAGTCACGGATGCAAAATACTAACGCGAATTCTTTACAGACCAACGGAAAAACTGGTAGAAGCCGACCTCAGGGAAGATCAGTTTGGATTCCGTAGAAATATTGAAACATTTGAGGCAATACTGACCCTGAGACTTATCTTAGAAGCTAGATTAAGGAAAGGCAAACCTACGTTTCTAAGCATTTGTAGACTTGTAGACTTAGAGAAAGCTTTTGACACTGTTGACTGGAATATTCTCTTTCAAATTCTGAAGGTGGCAGGGGTAAAATACAGGGAGCGAAAGGCTATTTACAATTTGTGCAGAAACCAGATGGCAGTTATAAGAGTTGATGGACATGAAAGGGAAGCAGTGGTTGGGAAGGGAGTGAGACAGGGTTGTAGCCTCTCCCCGATGTTATTCTATCTGCATATTGAGCAAGCAGTGAAGGAAACAAAAGAAAAATTCAGAGTAGGTATTAAAATCCACGGAGAAGAAATAAAAACTTTGAGGTTCGCAGATGACATTGTAATTCTGTCAGAGACAGCAAAGGACTTAGAAGAGCAGTTGAACGGAATGGATAGTGTCTTGAAAGGAGGATACAAGATGAACATCAACAAAAGCAAAACGAGGATAATGGAATGTAGTCGAATTGAGTCGGGTGATTTTGAGGGAATTAGATTAGGAAATGAGACACTTAAAGTAGTAAAGGAGTTTTGCTATTTGGGGAGCAAAATAACTGATGCTGGTCGAAGTAGAGAGGATATAAAATGTAGACTGGCAATGGCAAGGAAAGTGTTTCTGAAGAACAGAAATTTGTTAACATCGAGTATTGATTTAAGTGTGAGGAAGTCGTTTCTGAAAGTATTTGTATGGAGTGTAGCCATGTATGGAAGTGAAACATTGACAATAACTAGTTTTGACAAGAAGAGAATAGAAGATATTGTAATGTGGTGCTACAGAAGAATGCTGAAGATTAGATGGGTAGATCATATAACTAATGAGGAGGTATTGAAAAGGATTGGGGAGAAGAGAAGTTTGTGGCACAAATTGACTAGAAGAAGGGATCGGTTGGTAGGACATGTTCTGAGGCATCAAGGGATCACCAATTTAGCATTGGAGGGCAGTGTGGAGGGTAAAAATCGTAGAGGGAGACCAAGAGATGAATACACTAACCAGATACAGAAGGATGTAGGCTGCAGTACGTACTGGGAGATGAAGAAGCTTGCACAGGATAGAGTAGCATGGAGAGCTGCATCAAACCAGTCTCAGGACTGAAGACCACAACAACAACAACAACAACAACATTTGTCCCATAAGAAGGCACAATCTTCATATGACATCTGCAGTGCTTGAATATATTTGTGTACTTCTGATGCAGCAATATGTTTATAAAAGTTTGGTGTAGAACTTTGGGAGTTTCTTGTGTAGTTTTGTGTTTCCTTTCTAAAGTTGGGGGGCTTTTACATAGCTATACCCAGTTGTTGCATTTCAGTCACCTATGTTGTTCTTTCTGTTTCATAAATCTGTTCATTAACAGAATCTCTAGTCACGGATGTCTGCAGAACAAGAAGTGTTGGTGAGAGCTAACAGGTGAAGAATGTAGGGGTTTAGATTACCGTTTTATCTTGGTTTACAGCCCAAACCTGTTTCTGCAGTTATAACTAAGTGAAGACAACAGTCACTAAGCAAGTTACTATATTCATGGTATGTCAAAAGTATGAACAATATGCCTATAATCACTGTTCCACTGTCAATACCATTCTGATTCTGATAAACTTTATCTTTGTTGTGTCATGTTATCTTATTCAGAACAGCATGAATCTTTTGAAGTGTGTGGATTACTATTTCTTATGGATTGCAACCTACTCTGAAGCTTAACATAAGGAAAGGAAATATTAATTTTACTGCATTTGAGACACACAGCCCCTGATCTTGTTCCTGCTTTTGGCACACAAAACAGATAGTTACATGTTTCAGTCTAGGTGTGCGTGTGTAAGTCTCATCTAAATATCTATAGCTCAAAAACTTGAAACATCAGGTTTTTTTTATGTTTACCCATGCACCATGAATCACATGAGTAACTGCCAGTCTTCAGTTACTGGTGTGAGATTCTAGTAATAAGTAATTGGTTGCACATTTAGATAACAGACTGAGAAGTGACCATCATGACATGAGTGTGGAAGAATAAGCAAACAATCGCAACTCCAGTTTGGAATATTAACAATATACGGAAAAGAATAGATTGCTACCCATTGTAAAGATGACATGTTGAGTAGCAGATATACACACTGAAGAGCCAACGAAACTGGTACATCTGCCTAATATTGTGTAGGATCCCCAAGAACACTCAGAAGGGCTGCAACATGACATGGCATGGACTTGACTAATATCTGAAGTAGTGCTCTAGGGAGTTGACACCATGAATCCAGCAGGGCTTTCCATAAGTCCGTAAGAGTATGAGGGGGTGGAGATCTCTTCTGAATAGCACATTGCAATGTATCCCAGATATGCTCAATAATGTTAATGTCTGAGGACTTTGGTGGCCAGATGAAGTGTTTAAACCCAGAAGAGTGTTCCTGGGGCAATGCTGGATGTGTGGGGTATTGCATTGTCCTGCCAGAGTTGCCCAAGTCCATTGGAATACACAATGGACATGAATGGATGTAGGTGATCAGAGAGGATGTTTACGTATGTGTCATCTGTCACAGTCCTATCTAGACATATCGGGGGTCCCATATACACCAACTATACACACTCCACCCCATTCATCTACATCTACATCATACTCTGCAAGCCACCTAATGGTGTGTGGTGGAGGACACTTTCGGTACGACTATCTAATCCCTCCACCACTGTTCCACTCGCGAAGAGTGCGTGGAAAGAATGATTGTCGGTAAGCCTCTGTATTGGCTGTAATTTCTCGGATTTTCTCCTAGTGGTCAATACATGATATGTATGGTGGGCGGGGGGTGGGGGGGGGGGGGGTAGTAATATGCTGTTGTTGTCTGACTCCTCCTGAAAAGTGCTCCCCCGAAATTTCAATAGTAAATCTCTCCATGATACACAATGTCCCTCCTGCAATGTCTGGCAGGGGAGTTTGTTTAGCATCTCAGTAACGCTCTCTCGCCAGCTAAACGATCCTGTCATGAAACAAACCGCTCTTCGTTGCACCTTCTCTATCTCCTCTATCAGCCCTACCTCATAGGGATCCCAGATAGATGAACAACCCCAGCGAATCAGGCTAACAAGCGCCTTGTAAGCCACTTCTTTCGTGGATGTGTTACATTTCCTTAAGATTCTTCTGATGAATCTTGAGTATGGTGTATGCTTTTCCCACTGTCTGTTTTATATGGTCATTCCAATTAAAGTCGCCTGGATAATTACTCCTAGATATTTTATGGTAGATGCTGTCTCCAGCTGTTGGTCATTACAGAGTCTCCAAGGCTTGAACAGTTCCCTGCTGATGTGCAGGATCCATGGATTCATTAGGTTGTCTCCATACCCATACCTGTCCATCCACTAGATACAATTTGAAATGAGACTCATCTGAACAGGCAACATGTTTCCAGTCATCAACAGTCCAATGTCAGTGATGAAGGGCCCAGGCAACACATAAAACTTTGTGTTGTGCAGTCATCAAGGGTACACAAGTGGGCCTTCAGCTCCGGAAGTCCATATCGATGATGTTTTGTTGAATGGTTTGCACACTGACACTTGTTAATGGCCTGGCACTAAAATCTGCAGCAATTTGCGGAAGGGATTCACTTCTGTCACATTGAACGATTCTCTTCAGTCGCTATTGGTCCCATTTTTGCAGGATCATTTTCCGGCCACAGCGATGTTGGAGATTTGATGTTTTACTGGATTCCCGATATTCGTGGTACACTTGTGAAATGGTTGTACAGGAAAATTCCCACTTCATCACTACCTCGGAGATGCTGTGTCGCACCACTCATGCATCGACAACACCACGTTCAAACTCACTAAAATCTTGATAATCTGCTACTGTAGCAGCAGTAATTGATCTAACTGTGCCAGACGCTTTTTGTGTTATATAGGAGTTGCCGACCACCGTGCCATATATCTCTGTATTTGAATACCTGTGCCTACACCAGTTTCTTTGGTGCTTCAGTGTGTGTGTGTGTGTGTGTGTGTGTGTGTGTGTGTGTGTGTGTGTGTATTCCACCCACCCCCCTTACCTGTCACAAATGCATGTTGCCATATGTGGCAGCTTGGACCGGAATGCATTGGCATTCCAGTCCGAGCTGTCAGCAGATGAACTGTGCTTGCTTGTGTAAATGAATCAGCATATGTTTCCTTTTTTGAAGAAGGCTTTGCCTGAATGCTGCATGTGTAACAGTCTTTTTGTTGTACATGTCTACAACTCAACACTTCATCTTTACGGTCAGTAGCAATATATCGTTTTCATTATGTTGTTGTTAGAAGAATAATGATGTGTAGGCGGCAAGTGCAGATAGAGGTGACACAAAGATGATATTTGCTTTCTAATACTTGAAGTCACTGTATTTTCTATTAGAAATGAGGGAGCACCTGATAGCAGATTCATATGAAGGACAAAAATTCCCTTGGAATCAAATCTGATGAAGATTCATATGTGTCAGAAAGTGTGTGCGGCTACAAGACTTCATGCAGTTGTAGGCTACCAGCACTTTGCTGTTATGTTTGGTTGATCCCATGTACCTCCAATCAAAAAATCATTTAATGTATAGTTGTTTTGTCAGTTTAAATGGAAAGCTTGCTAATCATAGGTCACATACTATACCGAAAGTCAGAAATTGATGACACACAGTTTTTAGTGGCTGAAGATTATGCCATTTAAACATTGCTTCAGATGCAACAATGAACCTCTATCGGATGACATAAGCATAATTGGTGTTGTCCTAGACCATAAGGGATGTCATACCATGTTCAACATTTAGTATGGACATATTGTTATTTTGAAAGTACCCCTACTAGTTAAGTTTGCAGTATAGGGTTTTGCTTGTCCTCATTATATAACTGTAATTGTAAAAGAAAATACTGTAATGCTCTCTCACATAAACCTGATGTCATGTTTTGCTCTAGACATGTTTGGCAAAAAACTTGTCTTGAGATTGTTAAACACTATGTCTCACAGCATTATAAAATAACTTTTCTTTTCCTTTCTTTGCATAAGCCCATGATTGATGATTTCAAGTGTCCATGATGACTGGAGCCACAATATCATCTATCATTCAATGAAACATCTCAAAAGGAAATACACTCCTGGAAATTGAAATAAGAACACCGTGAATTCATTGTCCCAGGAAGGGGAAACTTTATTGACACATTCCTGGGGTCAGATACATCACATGATCACACTGACAGAACCACAGGCACATAGACACAGGCAACAGAGCATGCACAATGTCGGCACTAGTACAGTGTATATCCACCTTTCGCAGCAATGCAGGCTGCTATTCTCCCAAGGAGACGATCGTAGAGATGCTGGATGTAGTCCTGTGGAACGGCTTGCCATGCCATTTCCACCTGGCGCCTCAGTTGGACCAGCGTTCGTGCCGGATGTGCAGACCGCGTGAGACGACTCTTCATCCAGTCCCAAACATGCTCAATGGGGGACAGATCCGGAGATCTTGCTGGCCAGGGTAGTTGACTTACACCTTCTAGAGCACGTTGGGTGGCACGGGATACATGCGGACGTGCATTGTCCTGTGGAACAGCAAGTTCCCTTGCCGGTCTAGGAATGGTAGAACGATGGGTTCGATGACGGTTTGGATGTACCGTGCACTATTCAGTGTCCCCTCGACGATCACCAGTGGTGTACGGCCCGTGTAGGAGATCGCTTCCCACACCATGATGCCGGGTGTAGGCCCTGTGTGCCTCGGTCGTATGCAGTCCTGATTGTGGCGCTCACCTGCACGGCGCCAAACACGCATACCAAGGCAGAAGCGACTCTCATCGCTGAAGACGACACGTCTCCATTCGTCCCTCCATTCACGCCTGTCGCGACACCACTGGAGGCGGGCTGCACGATGTTGGGGCGTGAGCGGAAGACGGCCTAACGGTGTGCGGGACCGTAGCCCAGCTTCATGGAGACGGTTGCGAATGGTCCTCGCCGATACCCCAGGAGCAACAGTGTCCCTAATTTGCTGGGAAGTGGCGGTGCGGTCCCCTACGGCACTGCGTAGGATCCTACGGTCTTGGCGTGCATCCGTGCGTCGCTGCGGTCCGGTCCCAGGTCGACGGGCACGTGCACCTTCCGCCGACCACTGGCGACAACATCGATGTACTGTGGAGACCTCACGCCCCACGTGTTGAGCAATTCGGCGGTACGTCCACCCGGCCTCCCGCATGCCCACTATACGCCCTCGCTCAAAGTCCGTCAACTGCACATACGGTTCACGTCCACGCTGTCGCGGCATGCTACCAGTGTTAAAGACTGCGATGGAGCTCCGTATGCCACGGCAAACTGGCTGACACTGACGGCGGCGGTGCACAAATGCTGCGCAGCTAGCGCCATTCGACGGCCAACACCGCGGTTCCTGGTGTGTCCACTGTGCCGTACATGTGATCATTGCTTGTACAGCCCTCTCGCAGTGTCCGGAGCAAGTATGGTGGGTCTGACACACCGGTGTCAATGTGTTCTTTTTTCCATTTCCAGGAGTGTATTTAATATACTTCATGGTACTGTACATGCAAATGTGTGCTTAAATGAATTGTTCTGGTGCCACTTGTGTTTTTACATATGCAGTCACTAAAATTTTACAAAATATTTCATTTGTTACCAAGATGGAGAACTTGGTATCCATTTTGTCCACATTGTCGCTAATAATTATTATTCCTCAATGCACTGAAATCATCAAAACAGAAAAGGAGCAGAAGAAAATGCTGCTCATCAAAGATATACTAATATGGCATAGCTATTCTTTAACAAACTGGCTGACTTGTGCCAAGGTGAGTAAATGATTCCTCAGTTCTAGAAAGGGGTTATACATTACCAATTTTTCAAGTCTACATAAACCTTATGTTTTTGGGTTCATTTGTACAGGCAATGGAATGAAGAAAATTTCACTTTGATATAGCATACCTATGCACTTCTCTATGAAAATTTAGTTTTACGTCAGTAATTATGGACTCTGCTGTTTAATACGCAAAATCAGCTGTGATGTTAGGTTACACATATATTCAAGAGTGGAAGAATCATAATCTCAAATCATATAAACATAGTGCGATTCCACATTTGTAACCTCTCTTTATCCTCGTTGACTGCTCAGTGAAACTTTAGCTTATCCAGAACAGTTTGCCAAATAGTAACATGGTCTGTGTAGTAAATGCTTACTGCTGTTTAAATGATGTAGCAGTTCTGAAACATTCTTTATATGTAATGTTTATTCAACGGTATATTTAATAGTTCATGTTTCTCATATTCCAAAACACTATGTAAACACACCTGTAGACACTTTATACAAGGTGTTTGTTCAGCCACAGTCCCCAATTCAAGAATCGTATTTCTTTCAGTTGGTGAGTAAATAGAAGTGGATACCAAGTCCCTCACATGTGTTTCCTTGAACGCACCTTTAACTTTTTATTGTGGGAATACATAAAGTGTATTTTGTATTAAATACCAGTAATAACAGTAGTTGGGTTTTTTGAGTGTGTACATGCATCTTTCATAAACTTGTTCTATATTGAAATTTAATAATTGGGATGGCTTCTAAGGTAGTGCTGCTGTGCCATGGCACCACTTGTATGAATAAGAAATAATGAGAAATCTATGCGAACTTCACATAAAACATTGTTTCGGAGTATGTATTTTCTGATTTGAAGAGGCGCATTTTGCCATGCGCGCTCTCACGGTAGTTTTCTGAAGCTTGGAGCCAACTGCAGATTGGCACTGTCTACCCTCATAAGCATTGTGTGAAAGGCTCAGCCATCATTTTCTACACTCTTCTTATGGCATAGATGGAGCCACAGCTGGTCTGGCTCAGAGCTTTACGTTACTTCTGCCAGAGGGCAGTGAGGTGCAGAACCTATACAAGAATCTAGCGATCATGTTGGAATGCATCGAGGCACAAACTTCTTGTAATCCAGTTTTACAATCTTTCTGCAAGTTAATGCTAATGCATTCCGAAATGCAAGTTAATGCTTAATTAAATTGAATACAGAAATAATAAACTTACATATCATTATAAATAACTATATATAATTTGAATATAATTAGATTTTGAAACTAAGAGGCATTATTTCCATATTGATATTTTTCACAACAGCAGGGTTATTGGTACAGAACAAAAAAACTAATGTATTCATCACCCATTGACCATCTGTTTTCCAAACAACAGTGTAGTATTTCTGTTAATATTCATTACATTCGTGTAATAAGGTTCTGTTCAAACATGTTGTAGTTATTGTAAAGTCAGGTAACTGACTATATATAGCTGTGTGCACAAAGTTATCTGTAAGGGAAAATTCAGTTGTCTGTGAAAATAGCAAACATGAACCAAATAAATGAGTTTTAGAAATGCTATTTAGCACCAGGACTCTCAGTGAAAAAATTCAGATTAAAGCACTAGGTAGGCCACTCCCAAATCTAAATCTGCAGCAGCAAACAATAAATCGATGCCGTAAGTTCAGTTTCGAAATTTACCAAAAATAAATGGATTTGTGGCTGCGAAGAAAGCAATGCTGTTTTTTGTTTTTATTGTTTATTATTATTCTGGGAGATGTTCATTGGTGTAAGACAGGAATAACTGATACTGGGCACATGTGGTCTAAAATGAAAGTACATGAAATGTCAAGGCGACACATGAATAATGTGCTCAGTCTTTCATTTCTAGGCAAACTCAACGTTTAGCTGAAACTAGATTCACAATATAGACAAACAATTGACAGCTGCAACAAACGTGTAAAAAGAATAAATATATATTGAATTTAATTTTAAACTGTATTCGGTTGTGTGATGCTTTGGAACTGGCTCTTGGGGGCCACAATGAATCTGATGCCCCTCAGAATAAGAGGGTTTTTTGTGAGCTAATTCAGTTCAGTGCAGAACTGGACAAAGATCTTCAAGTTCATGTCAGTCAAGCACCAGGGTTCAAAGGCATTTCTAAGATGGTTCAGAACGAACTACTACAATGCATGTTGGAAGTGTACCATGATGAAGTTCATAAAGAAATCAAATATGCCAATTATGTTGCAATAATCATGGATGAAACCACAGATGTGTCTTGCAAATTTCAGTTGGTTATTGTTTTGCGTTACGCTGTTGAGGGAAAATCTGTTGAAAGATTTTGGACCTTTGTTAATCTAGAAAGTCAGAATGCTCATACTATAGCTCAGAGTATTCTGAAAGAAACTGAACCAGTAATTGGCTATGACTGAGGAAAACTAACAGCTCAGAGTTATGGTGGTGCAAACATTTTGAGTTGAAAGTCGTATGGGGTTCAGAAATTAATTTAAGACAAAAACCCAAGTGCAAACTACATCCATGGTTATATGCACCAGTTCAACCTTATTATGTCTACAGCAGCCTCTGTTAATCATGAATCCCGCATCTTTCTTGAACATCAATCAGATAAGTCTTCTTTCTTTTCTAACTCACCACAGAGATCAAAAGTGTGGCATAGCATCATTCTAAAAAGCTGGCGACGTGTGTGTGTCACGAGATGGAATTGCCATTTGTGAGTAGTAACAGATGTTTTTGAAAACAGGGAAGATCTTATTACTGTTATGGAAGTCATTGAAACAAGCGAGAGCATAAAACCATCTTCTAGTACTGAAGAGGCTGGCTCTGTCAAACAAAGGCTGTAAGATAACGAATTCATTTTCTAGCTATCATTTTTCTACATAATAATGCCTCATGCACGCATACCTTTTAATCAGCTTCAGAAGAAGATAACCAAACTGACTAAGGCAAAACAAGACACCAAAACTTTGAAGTGGTAACGCAAAACATCAGAGATAACATTGACTCCATCCTTAATGAGATTTGTTTCGAAAATTACGAAACGGTGCCTGCCAAGATGGGCACAAGAAAGGAGATGCTTTTGAAGTGTGTGATGCCATCCTTTCTGAAATAAAATTATGTTTTTACTTCACTGGACACCACACTGCAGGCACCTTATTTGATGTAAATCAATTTTACAAATACATCACAAATTTTCCAGACAAATAACTTGAAATTACAGACACATATACATTTGTGGAAAAAAGATTGTTGAATGGTGAGCTTCAAGTCTTCTATGCTAAGCCTGTGTTGAGAGCAGTTTCTGGTGCAGTCCGTTTCTTTTTCTGATACTAGAGGAAGAACTTTATGAAACATTCGACAAGACTGTTAAAGTTTTGAAACTGCTGGTCACAACGTCTATCTTGACATTAGAAGCTGGGCAGAGTTTTTCAATGCTCAAAAGGATTAAGACGTTCCTATGAAACCTATGAAAGAAGAAAGACTGAGTGCCTTAGGAATGCTACCCTGTGAAAAGTCATTCATGTGTAAAATTGAAGATTTCAGTTTGAGAGTGATCAGTTTGAGAGTGACAGATTTATTTGCCAACAATAAGGAGCGAAAAAGGGATTTCCGATACTGTTCCTACTTATTATTATGGAGCTGTCTTCCCAAAGTCGTGGAGTTGTTGCTTTTGGTGAGTAGAATGCTTATAGTTTTAAATGTTGGTAATTTGATTAAATTTGCTTCGCAAAATCCAGATTACAAGTTCAAGAAATTTATACATGCTCTATTATTTCTCGTAGTGATACTCATGTGGTAGCGGACACTTTCTGGCAGCCGGCCAAGAAAGTAAAACAAATGGTGAGTTCTGGCAATCTAGGGGAGAAGAACGGAGTAGGGTACAAGTCATGCCTCCCTCTCACAGGGCAGGCAGCCCACGTCAGTGTTCTGTGCTCCTGGGAGGGAAGAACCTATGTAATAATAGACTTATGGATTGCTGATTCCATCCAGCATTGTGAGAGTCGTATTTCAACCCTGAGACAGAGAGACTGCTCTCTGCAATCATTTCAAAATAAGAGAAGGAAACAACCAGCAAGCACAACTCAAAGCAAAGCAGAGCACACAAATCATTCCATAACAGCTAGAGCGCAATTGTTAGCTCAGGTTGACAGTGTCATTAACATGATAGTTCAGGGCCGATCTCCACTGTTATCTTAAGCAACAATACCTCAAAATACCCCATGCATAAAAGTGACCACACGTACATTGTGAGCAGTGGAGAATTGTGCTGTTGATGTGTGTGCGCATTTGTGCATGTGAGAGAGATTTTTGGAGTTAGTGTTACATTTTATGTCTCATGCAGACATGTGAAAAAGATAGCTACAGCAACTTCTCACCCCCCCCCCCTCTCCCATCTCTCTCTCTCTCTCTTATACAAATGCTTCCTATCATATTCTTGAGGGATATATCAGACTGTCACTGTGCATAAGATATATATGTTACACCGTCCGGGTTATCTGGATACTTCCCACTAACACCAACCTTTCAGAACTCCGAAGATGGGAACTTGCCCTTCAGTATATCCTTATATATATATACAAAGATGGTGTGACTTACCAAACGAAAGCGCTGGCAGGTTGATAGACACACAAACAAACACAAACATACACACAAAATTCAAGCTTTCGCAACCAACGGTTGCTTCATCAGGAAAGAGGGAAGGAGAGGGAAAGACGAAAGGATGTGGGTTTTAAGGGAGAGGGTGAGCAGTCATTCCAACCCCGGGAGCGGAAAGACTTACCTTAGGGGGAAAAAAGGACAGGTATACACTCACACACACACACACATATCCATCCTCAGATACACAGAATGAAAAGGCACAGAGTTTGGGCAGAGATGTCAGTTGAGGCGGAAGTACAGAGGCAAAGATGTTGTTGAAAGGCAGGTGAGGTATGAGCGGTGGCAACTTGAAATTAGCGGAGGTTGAGGCCTGGCGGATAACGAGAAGAGAGGATATACTGAAGGGCAAGTTCCCATCTCCGGAGTTCTGACAGGTTGGTGTTAGTGGGAAGTATCCAGATAACCCGGACGGTGTAACACTGTGCCAAGATGTGCTGGCTGTGCACCAAGGCATGTTTAGCCACAGGGTGATCCTCATTACCAACAAACACTGTCTGCCTGTGTCCATTCATGCAAATGGACAGTTTGTTGCTGGTCATTCCCATATAGAAAGCTTCACAGTGTAGGCAGGTCAGTTGGTAAATCATGTGGGTGCTTTCACACGTGGCTCTGCCTTTGATCGTGTACACCTTCCGGGTTACAGGACTGGAGTAGGTGGTGCTGGGAGGGTGCATGGGACAGGTTTTACACTGGGGGCGGTTACAAGGGTAGGAGCCAGAGGGTAGGGAAGGTGGTTTGGGGATTTCATAGGGATGAACTAAGAGGTTACGAAGGTTAGGTGGATGGCGGAAAGACACTCTTGGTGGAGTGGGGAGGATTTCATGAAGGATGGATCTCATTTCAGGGCAGGATTTGAGGAAGTCGTATCCCTGCTGGAGAGGCACATTCAGAGTCTGATCCAATCCCGGAAAGTATCCTGTCACAAGTGGGGCACTTTTGGGGTTCTTCTGTGGGAGGTTCTGGGTTTGAGGGAATGAGGAAGTGGCTCTGGTTATTTGCTTCTGTACCAGGTCGCGAGGGTAGTTGCGGGATGCGAAAGCTGTTTTCAGGTTGTTGGTGTAATGGTTCAGGGATTCCAGACTGGAGCAGATTCATTTGCCATGAAGACCTAGGCTGTAGGGAAGGGACCGTTTTTTGTGGAATGCGTGGCAGCTGTCATAATGGAGGTACTGTTGCTTGTTGGTGGGTTTGATGTGGACGGGTGTGTGAAGCTGGCCATTGGACAGATGGAGGTCAACGTCAAGGAAAGTGGCATGGGATTTGGAGTAGGACCAGGTGAATCTGATGGAACCAAAGGAGTTGAGGTTGGAGAGGAAATTCTGGAGTTCTTCTTCACTGTGAGTCCAGATCATGAAAATGTCATCAATAAATCTGTACCAAACTTTGGGTTGGCAGGCCTGGGTAACCAAGAAGGCTTCCTCTAAGCGACCCATGAATAGGTAGGGCGTATGAGGGGGCCATCCTGGTACGCATGGCTGTTCCCTTTAATTGTTGGTATATCTGGCCTTCGAAAGTGAAGAAGTTGTGGGTCAGGATGAAGCTGGCTAAGGTAATGAGGAAAGAGGTTTTAGGTAGGGTGGCAGGTGATCAGCGTGAAAGGAAGTGCTCCATCGCAGCGAGGCTCTGGACGTGCGGAATATTGGTGTATAAGGAAGTGGCATCAATGGTTACAAGGATGGTTTCTGGGGGTAAAAGACTGGGTAAGGATTCCAGGTGCTCGAGAAAGTGGTTGGTGTCTTTGATGAAGGATGGGAGACTGCATGTAATGGGTTGAAGGTGTTTGATCTACGTAGGCAGAGATATGTTCTGTGGGGGCTTGGTAACCCGCTACATGGGGCGGCCGGGATGATTGGGTTTGTGAATTTTAGGAAGAAGGTAGAAGGTAGGGGTGCGGGGTGTCGGTGGGGTCAGGAGGTTGATGGAGTCAGGTGAAAGGTTTTGTAGGGGGCCTAAGGTTCTGAGGATTCCTTGAAGCTCTGCCTGGACATCAGGAATGTGATTGCCTTGGCAAACTTTGTATGTAGTGTTCTCTGAAAGCTGACGCAGTCCCTCAGCCACATACTCCCGACGATCAAGTACCACAGTCATGGAACCCTTGTCCGCCGGAAGAATGACGATGGATCGGTCAGCCTATAGATCACGGATAGTCTAGGCTTCAGCAGTGGTGATGTTGGAAGTAGGATTAAGTTTTTTAAGAAGGATTGAGAGGCAAGGCTGGAAGTCAAAAATTTCTGGAAGGTTTGAAGATGGGTGATTTTGAGGAAGAGGAGGTGGTTCCCCCTCTGACGGAGGACAGAACTGTTTCAGTACATACTCTCTGCTGGAAATATCACTTTGCCACGAAGAAAAATTATCCTAATCCTACTCCTAATGATCCAGATCCCCAAGACACTATCCAAATTGAACCCTGCCTGGAACAGTTCCTGTAACCCGGAAGGTGTACACGATCAAAGGCAGAGCCACGTGTGAAAGCACCCACATGATATACCAACTGACCTGCCTACACTGTGAAGCTTTCTATATGGGAATGACCAGCAACAAACTGTCCATTTGCATGAATGGACACAGGCAGACAGTGTTTGTTGGTAATGAGGATCACCCTGTGGCTAAACATGCCTTGGTGCACGGCCAGCACATCTTGGCACAGTGTTACACCGTCCGGGTTATCTGGATACTTCCCACTAACACCAACCTGTCAGAACTCCGGAGATGGGAACTTGCCCTTCAGTATATACTCTCTTCTCGTTATCCGCCAGGCCTCAACCTCCGCTAATTTCAAGTTGCCACCGCTCATACCTCACCTGCCTTTCAACAACATCTTTGCCTCTGTACTTCCACCTCGACTGACATCTTTGCCCAAACTCTGTGCCTTTTCAAATGTCTGCTTGTGTCTGTGTATCTGAGGATGGATATGTGTGTGTGTGTGTGTGTGAGTGTATACCTGTCCTTTTTTCCCCCTAAGGTAAGTTTTTCCGCTCCCGGGGTTGGAATGACTGCTTACCCTCTCCCTTAAAACCCACATCCTTTCGTCTTTCGCTCTCCTTCCCTCTTTCCTGATGAAGCAACCGTTGGTTGCGAAAGCTTGAATTTTGTGTGTATGTTTGTGTTTGTTTGTGTGCCTATCAACCTGCCAGCACTTTCGTTTGGTAAGTCACATCATCTTTTAAAAATATATCTAAAAAGAAAGATGATGAGACTTACCAAACAAAAGCGCTGGCAGGTCGATAGACACACAAACAAACACAAATATACACACAAAATTCAAGCTTTCGCAACAAACTGTTGCCTCATCAGGAAAGAGGGGAAGGAGAGGGAAAGACGAAAGGATGTGGGTTTTAAGGGAGAGGATAAGGAGTCATTCCAATCCCGGGAGCGGAAAGACTTACCTTAGGGGGAAAAAAGGACAGGTATACACTCGCACACACACCCATATCCATCCACACATACAGACACAGCTTGTGTCTGTGTATATGCGGATGGATATGTGTGTGTGTGCGAGTGTATACCCGTCCTTTTTTCCCCCTAAGGTAAGTCTTTCCGCTCCCGGGATTGGAATGACTCCTTACCCTCTCCCTTAAAACCCACTTCCTTTCATCTTTCCCTCTCCTTCCCTCTTTCCTGACGAAGCAACCGTTTGTTGCGAAAGCTAGAATTTTGTGTGTATGTTTGTGTTTGTTTGTGTGTCTATCGACCTGCCAGCGCTTTTGTTTGGTAAGTCTCATCACTTTCTTTCTTTTTATTTTCATATATATATATATATATATATATATATATATATATATATATATATATATATATATATATAGCACCCTTCTTATGCAGAGTAACATTATTTTTATTTATTTATTTATCTCTTGTTCCGGTGATCCATGTTGTGACAGTATCACAGGATATGGAACGTGTCAATTTTACAAGCTTTTGGCCAGAATTTATGGTAATACATAAAACGAAACAAAAAAAGTAAACAGTAACTTAGGTCCCACTACAAAAAAAATACATTTTAGAAATAGATAGAGATTACGAAACAAAAAACAGTAAACAGTAACTTAGGTCCCACTACAAAAATACATTTTAGAGAGAGATAAAGATTACAAAATAATAAGTGTTACAGAGAAATAAATATTGCAAAATATATGTTTACAATAAAAAAAATTCGGTATTACAAATACAAATTTGGGCATACATTTGCAACTTACAACACAAGAGATGTTAAACACTGTAGTTCAGGAACTCTTCTAATGTATAAAATGATCCTTGCAATAGGAACTGCCTTAAGGTTTTTTTAAACAGGAGGTCATCATCTACCAAACACTTAATTCTTGAAGGGAGGACATTAAAAATCTTACAGCCACTGAAATGGACTCCTTTCTGCACCATACTTAGATTTGGCTGTTCATAGTGGATATCATGTTTCCTTCTAGTATTGTGACTGTGATATGCACTATTCAGCTTAAAGATGGATTTTTCTTTCCTTATGAAGCACATCAATGAGAATATATATTGCGCAGTGGATGTAAGTATTTCAAGCTTCTTAAAAAGATTCCTGCATGTGGCTCTAGGATGGACTCCACACATGATCCTTATGGCTCTTTTTTGTACACACAGTACTTTTTTAGCCAGTGGCTGATTTCCCCAAAATATAATTCCAAATGCCATAATTGCATGAAAGTAACCATAATACGCTGACTTCATGGTTTCCATATTTCTATAAGAAGAAACAATGCGCAATGCATATGTTGCTGAACTTAGTCTTTTGCACAGATCCATGATGTGGTTGGACCAATTCAGTTTGCTATCAATATGCAAGCCTAGGTATTTTGAGGAATCTACCCTGGTTATTGTCTGCTCACCTACCTTTACAAATATTTCCTCATCTTTGGATGTTTTGTGGAACTGAATGTAGTTTGTTTTACAGTAATTTAAAATAAGACCATTAATGTTGAACCAGTTCACCGTTTTATTTAAAACCTTATTTGCCGTTACCTCAAGCTTATCTTCCGAATTATCAATAAGTAGTGTAGTGTCATCCGCGAAAATGGTGAATCTACAATATTCCGTAGAGAGAGGAAGATCATTTATAAATATAATAAAAAGTAAGGGGCCCAGAACTGAGCCCTGCGGCACTCCACATGTAATGGTACCCCATTCTGAAGATATTGGGACACCATCTTGACTATCTACTACAACTTTTTGTTTTCTGTTTGACAGATATGAGTCGAGCCATTTCCCTGCTGCACCACTTATACCGAGGTGTGCAGCTTTTTGTAAAATAATTTGGTGATTTACACAGTCAAATGCTTTTGTTAGGTCACAAAATATGCCAATCACTTTCAGTTTTTTGTTGATAGATTCCAAGAGTTTGCCAGTAAATGCAAATATTGCATCTTCTGTTGACAAACCTTTCTGAAATCCAAACTGACTTTTGCTGAAGCTATTGTGTTCACTGAGATGCTTAACTAACCTGGCATGCATTAGTTTCTCTAAAACTTTTGAAAAGCTTGTCAGTAGTGATATTGGCCTATAGTTAGCAGTATCCGTCTTATCCCCCTTCCTATACAGCGGTTTTACAACTGCATACTTAAGCCTCTCAGGAAACTATTCCTTGCTTAAGTGACGCATCAAAAATGTGGCAAAGGACTTTACTTACATGGCTGGAGCAGTATTTTGATAATTTGTTAGAAATGTTGTCAATTCCAGCAGAGTTTTTACTTTTCAGGGATTTAATAACTCTTTCAATTTCTTGAACAGTGACTGTTTTTACCTTCATGTGTTGCACTAAACCAGGTACTCTAGCTTTCAAGAGATTGATGGCTTGCTTCGTGGACCCTTGTAAACCTATTTTTTCTGTTACTGTTAAAAAATTGTAGTTGAATGTGTCTGCAACTGTTTTTGGATCGCTGACAAGATTACCCTCACTTTTGATTTGGATATTTTCATTACAAACTGCATTTTTTCCCCGTTTCCTTCTTTACAAATTTCCAGATAGTTTTTACTTTATTGCTCGAGTTGTCAATTTCTGCCTTCAAGCACATGTTCTTTGCTGCCTGAATTGTCTTATTCAGCACTTTATTGTAGATTTTATAGTGTGTGATCCTACTGTTATCATTTGAACTCCTGGCTGCAGCATATAGTTCTCTTCTTGTTTTACAAGAGATTTTGATGCCTTTAGTAATCCAAGGCTTGTTTCCTGATTTGAACAGATTTTCTCTCACTGATTTTTTAGGAAATGCTTCTTCAAAAAGACTTGTAACTTAATTGATAAATATATTAAATTTTGAATTAACATCAACTGTAGCATATACAGGAGACCAGTCCACAAGCCGTAATTGCTGATTAAAGGTTTCAGTGGTGTGTCTGTTTATAATCCTAAATGTTTTCCAAATGAAATTTTCTTTTCTTTGTACATTCATTTGGTTTAGAGTGAGGAATTGCCCTTCATGATCAGAGAGCCCATTTATAATATTTTTCATGGTTAAATTATTGCAAATATCCTTATCTACAAATACATTATCTATTAAAGTGCTAGAGCTGGCGGTTACTCTAGTTGGAGTGTCCACCACTGGTACTAAATTGTAACAGTACATTAAATGTTCAAAATCTGTCTTGTTTCTATTTTCTGTTAAAAGGTCCACATTGAAGTCACCCATAACAATGATAGATTTAGTTTTCCTACATAGGTGGGCCAGAAGTGATTCAGTTTGTCTTAGAAATACATTTAGATTTCCAGCAGGTGCCCTGTAAACAGCCAGAACAATAATTTATTTATTTTATTTATTTATTTCTTACACCATGGATCCAACTGTGACAATTTCACATGGATGTAGTGTGTGTCAATTTTTACATTGTCAATGACAAGTACTTGTACACTATGTTTACAGGTAAAGAATATAAAGTTACTTAACCACTACAATGATCCATAACACAATATAATGGAATGAGAATCCTTAGACCTACAGATTACAGGTATAAAACAAAGTAAATTAAACCTGAAAAGGTCATATAACCCAGACTGTTAAATATAAGCAGTTAACACTAAAAGAGTTACATATGTGACAAGAATGTTCAGCTTAATGTTCAATTTATATGATAATACATCTTATTTTAAGGCCGTTTCTCACTGTGTTTCATAAACTCTTCCAAACTGTAAAATGACATGGCTAAAAGAAATTGCCTCAGAAGCTCTTTAAATGTAGATTTGTTGGCAATTTCACATTTGATTTCTGGAGGAAGAGCATTAAATATCTTTATACCAGAGGACTGTACACCCTTCTGCACAATCTTCAAATTTTTACCTTCAGTGTGGAAATCATGTTTCCTCCTTGTGTTATACTGATGGTATTCACTGTTACATTTGTATAAATCAGTGTTTTTACTTATGAAACACATAAGTGAGTATATATATTGAGAAGTAGTTGTAAGAATTCCCAGATTCCGGAATAGGCTTCTGCAGCTGCATCTAGGATCTACACCAGACATCACTCTTACAACACGCTTCTGAGCAATGAATATTTTCTTTGCAAGAGGTTGATTTCCCCAGAAAATAATTCCATATGCCATCAAAGAATGGAAGTAACCATAGTATGCAGCTTTTTTAATGCTTAAGTTTGCACTGACAGAGATGATTCGCATTGCAAAAACTGAAGAGCTGAGTCTCTTGTAAAGATCTAAAATGTGATGGGACCAGTTTACTCTACAGTCAATCTTCACGCCTAGAAACTTTGTTACTTCCACTCTTTCTATGACCTGTGTGGCATATTTAACAGTCATTTCTTCCTCAGTTTTGGCAGTTGGGGTGAACTGAATATAATTAGTCTTACTCAGGTTAAGTGAAAGACCATTTGCAGTAAACCATTTCATTAAATCTATAAGAATAGTATTAACAGACTCTTGAACATTTTCACATTTAAGACCATTAACCATTATGTTAGTATCATCTGCAAAGATGGTAAAATTGCACTGAATCATTGAAGAATAAGGTAAATCATTTATAAATAACAGGAACAGTAAAGGACCAAGAATAGAGCCCTGTGGAACTCCACAATTTATGTCTCTCCATTCCGATGAAATCATTCCACCACACAAATTGTCTGACTTATCTAAGACTACTTTCTGTTTCCTCTCTGTCAGGTATGACTGAAGCCAGTTATTTGCTACACCACTTATTCCTAGATGGTCTGCCTTCAGTAACAGTATTTGGTGGTTCACAGTGTCAAAGGCTTTACATAAATCACAAAATAACCCTGTTGTCACCATTTTCTCATTTAGAGATTCCAAAACCTTATCTATAAAAGCATATATTGCTTGTTCAGTTGACAGACCTTTCCGGAAACCAAACTGATGTTTGCTGAGAATATTGAATTTATGTAGGTGTTCTAAAATTCTAGAATACATGAGCTTTTCTAGTACCTTTGAAAACACAGACAGGAGAGATATTGGTCTGAAATTTTTAACATCAGTTTTCTCCCCTTTCTTAAAGAGAGGCTTCACGATAGCATACTTTAGTCTATCAGGAACAATTCCTTGCTGCAAAGAGGCATTGAAAATATGACACAGTATATTGCTTACAGAAGTACAACACTGCTTTAACAATTTGCTAGAAATATTGTCTACTCCACAGGAGTTCTTGGTTTTCATGGAGGCAATTGTTCTTTCAATTTCTGATACTGTAACAGGTCTAATATGCATTTGGATGATTTTGTTAGGGAAAGCATTTCGCAAAAAGGTCATGGCATCATTCACAGAACCCTTGCAGCCTATTTGCTCAGACACTGACAGGAAGTGTTTATTAAAGATTTCAGCTATGATCTCAGGATTTTGCACAAGATTCCCTTCATGTTTGATTATGAAGTTTTCTACAGCTCTTTTTTTATTGTTCCCTGTCTCCTTGTTAACTATTTGCCAGACAGTCTTCATTTTATTATTGGAGTTATCAATTTCTTTTACATAATACAGTGCTTTTGATGTCTGAATAACTTTCTTTAGGATTTTACAATACATGTTATAATGGCTGATTAATTCTCTGTCCCTTGACCCTCTGGTTGCAACATAAAGTTCTCTCTTATATTTACATGACACTCGAATACCCTTTGTGATCCATGGCTTCTTTAAGGACGAGGAAATATTGTTCCTAACAAACTTTTTAGGAAAAGCTTCTTCAAAGTGGGATAGGAATTCATTTATGAATATGTTGAACTTTGTATCAACATCATCTACTCTGCGAACTGAATTCCAATCTTCATGCTGCAGCTTATGGTTAAAAAATTCCAGGGTCTCTTTGTTCATAAGTCTGATTGCCTTCCAGGATGGGACTGCTTTCTTGACAGGTCTGTAGTCATGTAGAGTGAGGAGCTGTCCATCATGGTCTGATATGCCATTTACTATTGCAGTGACAGTGAAGTTCTGGTATAAATTTACATCTAAAAATATATTGTCTATCAGAGATTGACAGTCAGGTGTGATCCTAGTAGGAAAGTCAACCACTGATGTAAGATTGTAGGAACTCAGCAAATTCTGGAGCTCTACTTTGTTGTTGCATTCCATTGCGAAGTTGACATTAAAGTCCCCAAGTAAGATAATGTCATTATTTTTAGAAAATAAGGTTGATAGTAACAATTCTAACTGAACCATAAAGACTGTGAAATTGGTTCCTGGTGCCCTGTACACTGTAACTACTATTAATTTGGAACTGTTTAATGTCACTTCTATTGCACACACTTCAAACTGTTGGTCACTGCAATATTTCCTTACATCTACAGATCTAAAAGTTAAGTTATTCTTAATGAAAATTACTACTCCACCTTTTCTCATGCTATCTCTACAGTAGTAGGTGGCAAGGCTATAACTGTCTATATGTAACATTTCAATTCCTTTTGTAATATGGTGTTCTGAGAAACATAAGATCTGAGCATTGTTCATAAAGTTTTTGTTATTTATGTTAACTTCTAATTGATCTAGTTTGCTTCTTATTCCCCTTATGTTTTGATGAAAAATGGAGAAGTTGTTTGGATTATTACCTATTTTGGTGGTTTCTTCTTTCTCGTGCCTGTGGTTAAAAAATCCTTCAGATGAGGAGGACACACAACTTTACGTTTACCTCCTGTTCTCTGTGATGATGTCGATTTTTCTTCAGTAGATGCTTCCTTCTTTACTGAAGATGATGAAACTGATGACTTGCTTGTTGATTTACCTTGAGCTGATGCTGTCAATTCCCTTGGAGATGATGAAGCTATTGACTTGCTTGCAGGTGGGGATAAGATTGCTGTTGCTGTAGGCTCCAGGGGTTGTACTGCTGTTGCAGCTGGTGTTTCTGCTGGCAGTGATATTTTTGACGAACTGCATGTAGGCAGGTGCACAAGTGGTGTTGCTGTAGGTTCACAGAGTGGAAATGCTGCCTTTTCTTCTTCTGCAGTACATGTAACCATTGAGTTATCTCTGTTTGGTGAAGAAACAGAATCATCTGAGCATCTAGGTACTGAAACTTCTGATCCATTCATAATAGTTGCACTATCTGCTGTTAACTCAATGCACCTCAAAATGTTGTTCATCACAGTATTTGCTTAAATCTAGGGATTTATACACTATATTATTTTTTACAAATATTGCAACACCACCTTTTTCCATAACAGATCGACAGTAATGAGTAGCTAAACTAAAGTTCTCAATCTGTATCGTGTGGATCCCATTCATAACGTGATGTTCTGAGAAACACAGTATATCAGGCTCACTTTCACACTCGTCTTTTAAATTTATTAGCAACTGGTCTATTTTATTCTTGAGGCTACATATATTTTGGTGGAATAAAGACAAAGTTTGATTTTTTCTCACCTCTGCATTTGCGTGATGTTTGCTAGGAGTGGCTTTTTTCAGTACATTGCTTGGGGTGCGGAAAACTCATATTGAACACACGAGAGAGATGCTTCACGCAACTTTGAATCCTCATTTCTCGTGTTACTCACCATAAAAAACGCTGAGTTTGTTTTCTGTTGCGTGTAGGACGGGCAATAGTTACCGCTGAATATGTTTTTTTAGCTGTTGGTTCCGCCACTGACGATTCTGCTGCTTTTGAGGATGCTTCTTTTTCTTTTGCTGAGACTGGTCCCATACCGGTACATGGAATTTTTCTGTTCGCTCTCTCTCTGTTCGCAATGATTTCTTTTATCATTTTACATACAAAGTTTTTTCCTTCATAATTTAGATGCATTCCGTGTTTGGTATGCTGTCATCTGTCCAATTTGCCTATATCAAGGACGCTACATTTTCCAAACAAAGAACACATCTGCTTTATTTTAATGTTAGTTTTACGAATTTCTTTATTTACACACGAGTGATACATTAGATCATATCTGTGTGATAATGTTGCAACTATCGTATTTTTTTGTTTACTGCGTTCCAGGAATTTCTTTAGTTCAGTGAGACAGTTATTTGCTTCGTTTTTCGCAACATCATTTGCACCCGCTATACACACAACATAGTCATTTTTTCCCGACATTTTGTCTTGTAAATCAACACCAACAATGTTTTTTGCTGTTGCTCCTGGCTTCACAAAACCTGTTGCGTCGTATTTCGTGGTTTCTTTGAACAGTCTCGTCATTTTTCTGCCGTGACTGTCCGTTAAAAATAATACATTACTTTCGTCTTTGCACTGTTGTACGTTTTGATTGATAGTGTCTTTCTCATTATTCCACATGTTTACTGGAGCACCCAAATCAATTCTCACCAAGCCACCACCTTTGCTTTTTAGCTTTGGGGTGATCATTCCTTTATATCTGAATGAAGTAATGAGATGCATAATGTTTATTTAGCATAAATAGAACAACTGACTAACAGCTTGAAAGCTTCTTTATTAAACAACAAAAATTGATTTTCACACTCTTTACAAGACTTATCACATTTATTGAACCAATAATTGTACATATAACAATTATAATGCTTCTGACAAGTCTAATCACCTATAGTTTGGTCGTGGGAGCAATTCCTAATTAAAAGGATGTTCAGTTACCTTTTACAAAAACACATTAATACTTCATAGTATTAATTAGCTCTACTGTATGATTAAATGATGATGGCGTCCTCTTGGGTAAAATATTCCGGAGGTAAAATAGTCCCCCATTCGGATCTCCGGGCGGGGACTACTCAAGAGGACGTCGTTGTCAGGAGAAAGAAAACTGGCATTCTACGGATCGGAGCGTGGAATGTCAGATCCCTTAACCGGGCAGGTAGGTTAGAAAATTTAAAAAGGGAAATGCATAGGTTAAAGTTAGATATAGTGGGAATTAGTGAAGTTCGGTGGCAGGAGGAACAAGACTTTTGGTCAGGTGATTACAGGGTTATAAATACAAAATCAAATAGGGGTAATGCAGGAGTAGGTTTAATAATGAATAAAAAAATAGGAGTGCGGGTTAGCTACTACAAACAGCATAGTGAACGCATTATTGTGGCCAAGATAGACACAAAGCCCATGCCTACTACAGTAGTACAAGTTTATATGCCAACTAGCTCTGCAGATGATGAAGAAATTGATGAAATGTATGACGAGATAAAAGAAATTATTCAGGTAGTGAAGGGTGACGAAAATTTAATAGTCATGGGTGACTGGAATTCGTCAGTAGGAAAAGGGAGAGAAGGAAACATAGTAGGTGAATATGGATTGGGGGGAAGAAATGAAAGAGGAAGCCGCCTAGTAGAATTTTGCACAGAGCATAACTTAATCATAGCTAACACTTGGTTCAAGAATCATGAAAGGAGGCTGTATACATGGAAGAAGCCAGGAGATACTGACAGGTTTCAGATAGATTATATAATGGTAAGACAGAGATTTAGGAACCAGGTTTTAAATTGTAAGACATTTCCCGGGGCAGATGTGGATTCTGACCACAATCTATTGGTTATGAACTGCAGATTGAAACTGAAGAAACTGCAAAAAGGTGGGAATTTAAGGAGATGGGACCTGGATAAACTGAAAGAACCAGAGGTTGTAGAGAGTTTCAGGGAGAGCATAAGGGAACAATTGACAGGAATGGGGGAAAGAAATACAGTAGAAGAAGAATGGGTAGCTCTGAGGGATGAAGTGGTGAAGGCAGCAGACGATCAAGTAGGTAAAAAGACGAGGGCTAATAGAAATCCTTGGGTAACAGAAGAAATATTGAATTTAATTGATGAAAGGAGAAAATATAAAAATGCAGTAAATGAAGCAGGCAAAAAGGAATACAAACGTCTCAAAAATGAGATCGACAGGAAGTGCAAAATGGCTAAGCAGGGATGGCTAGAGGACAAATGTAAGGATGTAGAGGCTTGTCTCACTAGGGGTAAGATAGATACTGCCTACAGGAAAATTAAAGAGACCTTTGGAGAGAAGAGAACCACTTGTATGAACATCAAGAGCTCAGATGGAAACCCGGTTCTAAGCAAAGAAGGGAAGGTAGAAAGGTGGAAGGAGTATATAGAGGATTTATACAAGGGAGATGTACTTGAGGACAATATTATGGAAATGGAAGAGGATGTAGATGAAGACGAAATGGGAGATAAGATACTGCGTGAAGAGTTTGACAGAGCACTGAAAGACCTGAGTCGAAACAAGGCCCCGGGAGTAGACAACATTCCACTAGAACTACTGATGGCCTCGGGAGAGCCAGTCATGACAAAACTCTACCATCTGGTGAGCACGATGTATGAGACAGGCAAAATACCCTCAGACTTCAAGAAGAATATAATAATTCCAATCCCAAAGAAAGCAGGTGTTGACAGATGTGAAAATTACCGAACTATCAGTTTAATAAGTCACAGCTGCAAAATACTAACGCGAATTCTTTACAGACGAATGGAAAAACTGGTAGAAGCTGACCTCGGGGAAGATCAGTTTGGATTCCGTAGGAATGTTGGAACACGTGAGGCAATACTGACCTTACGACTTATCTTGGAAGAAAGATTAAGAAAAGGCAAACCTACGTTTCTAGCATTTGTAGACTTAGAGAAAGCTTTTGACAATGTTGACTGGAATACTCTCTTTCAAATTCTGAAGGTGGCAGGGGTAAAATACAGGGAGCGAAAGGCTATTTACAATTTGTACAGAAACCAGATGGCAGTTATAAGAGTCGAGGGGCATGAAAGGGAAGCAGTGGTTGGGAAAGGAGTGAGACAGGGTTGTAGCCTCTCCCCGATGTTATTCAATCTGTATATTGAGCAAGCAGTAAAGGAAACAAAAGAAAAATTCGGAGTAGGTATTAAAATTCATGGAGAAGAAGTAAAAACTTTGAGGTTCGCCGATGACATTGTAATTCTGTCAGAGACAGCAAAGGACTTGGAAGAGCAGTTGAACGGAATGGACAGTGTCTTGAAAGGGGGATATAAGATGAACATCAACAAAAGCAAAACGAGGATAATGGAATGTAGTCAAATTAAATCGGGTGATGCTGAGGGGATTAGATTAGGAAATGAGACACTTAAAGTAGTAAAGGAGTTTTGCTATTTAGGGAGTAAAATAACCGATGATGGTCGAAGTAGAGAGGATATAAAATGTAGACTGGCAATGGCAAGGAAAGCGTTTCTCAAGAAGAGAAATTTGTTAACATCGAGTATAGATTTAGGTGTCAGGAAGTCGTTTCTTAAAGTATTTGTATGGAGTGTAGCCATGTATGGAAGTGAGACATGGACGATAACTAGTTTGGACAAGAAGAGAATAGAAGCTTTCGAAATGTGGTGCTACAGAAGAATGCTGAAGATAAGGTGGGTAGATCACGTAACTAATGAGGAGGTATTGAATAGGATTGGGGAGAAGAGAAGTTTGTGGCACAACTTGACTAGAAGAAGGGATCGGTTGGTAGGACATGTTTTGAGGCATCAAGGGATCACAAATTTAGCATTGGAGGGCAGCGTGGAGGGTAAAAATCGTAGAGGGAGACCAAGAGATCAATACACTAAGCAGATTCAGAAGGATGTAGGTTGCAGTAGGTACTGGGAGATGAAGAAGCTTGCACAGGATAGAGTAGCATGGAGAGCTGCATCAAACCAGTCTCAGGACTGAAGACCACAACAACAACAGTATTAATTAGCATAAGTGTTCATAATGGAGTGACTTGATGAAAAAATGTTTCTGTTAACATCTTAGCAATGCTGGTTCGGTCACGTAATATGTATAGGTGTAGCACATACTTTGAGCTAATACAAATTTTGACACGAAAATTTTCTTGCAAAATGCCAGGAATTTTTTTGAGTTGGCTTCCATCGGTGTGAGTGGCTGAACCTTTATACTGCCTTGGCCTGGCATTCTCCCACAGGTTGGTCAGTAAACATCCCATTAAGAAACTACCAACAGGGTGACACCTCTTGCATCTTATTTACGATGCAATACAATGTCTTGAAGACATCTTCAGGTTGTCAATTACAACAAGTTGACAACAGCATTGGCTCGGTAATAGCAACAAGTTGTTGACAGCATGAAGATGGCGATACAAGTGTGGGTCTGCATGCACTTATGATTGTGGTGATGTTATACATGCAACAGATTGTAAAACATGCATTAATTTCAAGTCACAGTAAACAATAACTGGGTTGCAGAAGCATCACAGGCCCACACATTCATACTACTCTGGTGTGAAAGCAACTTTTGCATTATGCATCACTGACAAGTAACATAGCTCAGTCAAACTTAGACCATACATAGAACTTACTACAGTATAATACAAAAAGTAATTGAAAGAAACACACAATCGGATGAACAGTAATGATGCTTTCAATCAAGGACAATAATTATACTGATGTCATTGTGATTTATGATGGTCCCCTGAATGCTACAAAAAGCAGGATATGGTTCTTTATACAGTGTTTGATCACCACAAATGGCAATGCATGTTCTACAATGTGCTCCCATGTTAGCCACGAGGCTGGTAAGGAGTTCTCTTGTCGTAGGGCATTCCGTTCCTCCACCAGTGCAGCTGACAACAGCTGGATTGTCATTGGTACATGTGGACATGCTGTGATACATCTCCTCACCACATCTAACACGTGCTTGATGCAGTTTAAGGGAACACAGAGGCTAGGCCACTTGTCAAATGTTCTCTTGTTCCAAGGGCTCCTGCATCTGCACTGGTTGATGCAATCAGAAACTGTCATCCACAAAAACGAAGTCAGGACCGGATGCACTCCTGTAAAGACAAATGTCAGGAAGGTGTACGGTGTCATAGTGATGTTGACGACTGGTGACTGGTCGACATACTGTGTTCAAAGATGCCCATGCAACATTATGTCCCTCCGCATTCCCCCAAACCGTGACACCTGGCCCACCAAAACAATTGTGTTCAACACTGTTCTTGGGTGCATTACATGTCCCCACCTCTTGCCATACAAGGTCACACATTATGCACCCAGGAACATTGTCGAGCATGATCATTTTAGTGTTCCAGTGTTATGGTATGGAGAGACAAAATGTTGCATGGGCATACTGATTTCAAATTTTTGAACAAAGTATATTCACCTGGCAAAACCCTTGTGACATTCTACTCCTTCCCAACGTTTGCTTTTTCGGGAGTTCATTTGGCCCCAACTTCATTTTTATGGATGACAATGCAGAACTTCATTGACAAGTGCAGGTATAGGAGCTCTCAGAACAGGAAAGTATTTGGCTAACAGAATGGCCTGCCCAGTCCCCTGCCTTAAACCCAGCAATACCAAGGCATTTCCCATAACGCGCATTGCCAGGAGGTTGGAGGTACTTTATGCCCACTGTTAAAAATTCATTAATGTTGTTCAATTATATTAACAACATACTTTTTAAAGATGTAATGATGTGCAAGTAGGTTCCAGAACCTGAAAATAACTTTCAGCACACTCTTAGAAATATCAATGCACTTTCAATAACATGCTCTACCGACTTTATAACAAACAACTAAAAGAATTAAAAAACTGAGATTTCATTCATTGTTGCCAAGTTTTACTCTCAACATACTTTTTAAGGAGATACTGATGTGTGTAAGTAAAGCCCTGACTGTAGAAGTATACAATATGACACTCATTTGGAAAGTGACATCTACTAAGATTAAGTTTAACTGAAAAATTTAAAACATACGCGGAATCCGGAAAAAGACTACAACAACAAATATTTTTTCCAAAATTTTAAAGTATGAAGTAACTGGCTAGATTAAACCAATATTACAAAATGGATAGTTGCTATTCACCATTTAGCAAAGATGCTGAGTCACAGACAAGCACAACAAAAAGACTGTCAGAAAATGAGCTTACAAGCTTTCAGCTGACCAGGCCTTCATCGGAGAGAGAATACACACTCAACACACTCACACAAATGCAACTCACACATACATGACCACAGTCTCTGGATGCCGAGGCCACACAGTGAGCAGCTGCACATGATGGGAGTCACGACCATGCGGTGGTGGTAAGGGAGGCTGGGGTGGGAAGGGGGACAGATAGCATGGTAGGGGAGGGGAACAGTAAAGTTCTGCTCGTGGAGCATGCAGGGATGGGGTGGAGAGAGGGTAGGGCAGCTAGGTGCAGTCGGGAGGTTACATGGAGGGCGGGGGGTTTAGCAGAAAAGGAGAGAGCTAAAAAGATCTCTCTTCAGTCACCCACCACCTCCCAAAGTCCCACCTTCCAGCCACAGAGGAGCATTCCCCTCATGACTCAGTACCCCACAGGACTGGAACAACCGAATCACATTCTCCACCAGGGTCTAAACTACCCCTCGTCGTGCCCTGAAATGAGGGATATCCTACCCACTATCCTTTCAACCCCTCTCACAGTGTTATTCCACAATCCACCAAACCTATGAAATATCCGTGTCCACCTCTACACAACTCTTGCTCCCAACCCCTTGCCTCATGGCTCATATCTCTATAAAAGATCTAGATGGGAGACATATTCCATACATCCTCCCACCGCCACCTACTCCAATCCAATCACAAGGATCACCTGCCCCATCAAAGGCAGGGCTACCTGTGAAACCAGTCATGTGATCTACAAGCTTAACTGCAACCACTGCACTGCATTCTATGTGGGCATGACAACTAACAAGCTGTCTGTCTGCATGAGTGGCCATCAACAAATTGTGGCCAAGAAACAGCTGGACCACCCCATTGCTGAGCACACCACCCAACACAATGTTCTTCATTTCAATGACTGCTTTACAGCCTATGCCATTGGGATCCTTCCCACCAACACCACCTTTTCTGAATTGTGAAGATGGGAGCTCTCCCTCCAATATGTCCTACGTTCCTGTAACCCTCGGGGCCTCAACCTTCATTAGTCTCTGTTCGTATGCTCTAGGCCCTTCCCTGTTCCCATTCCAGCACTACACAGTCCTCATTCCACCAATGCACCCACAGTATTTTTACCTCTCTCCCTTTCCGTTACCTCCGTCCTGCCCACCTGCCATCTGTCTAACATCTCAACTGCACCTAACTGCCCTACCCTCTCTCCGCGTCATCCCTGTATGCTCCTGTAATCAGCACATTATCGTCCCCCACCCCTATCCTGCTATCCTTCCCCATCCCCGCCCAAGGCCTCCTCCTTACCCCCACCACCCAGCTGCATTTCCCATCATGTGTAGCTGCTTGCAGTGTGGCCTCAGCAGGCACAGACTGCAGTCACATGTGTGTGTGTGTGTGTGTGTGTGTGTGTGTGTGTGTGTGTGTGTGTGTGTGTGAGAGCTGCATTTGCGAGAGTGTGTGTGTATGATCTATCTCCAATGAAGACTTGGTTGGCCAAAAGCTCACTTTCAGACAGTCTTTTTGCTATGACTATCTGTGAGCCAGCATCTCAGCTATATAGTGAGTAGCAACTGTTGTTTTCATAATATTGTTACATTCCACCCTGGATTTTACATTGCTGACTTGATTACAATATTATCAAAAGGTGGGAATAAAGTATGCCACCCCCGTTCAGGACTGTAAGGCTTAATTCTCGTCTAGCATGCGTGGAGAGACATCCAAATGCACCAATGGCCACTGTGCAGTTGTCAACTGTGCCAGTGGAGGGACAGAATGCCATACTGCAGGAACTCCTTACCAAACCTGACGGCCGGGGAGCACACTGCAGAGCATGCACTGCCATGCATGGAGATCACACACCCTATTAAGAAACATGTCCTGCCTTTTGCAATGTCCAGAATCCTCCTTGCAACTCTCTACAAGTATGAATTATGGTGAATTAATGGTCACTTGCGAATTTTGTTAAATTGCTTACTCAAGCAAATACACTTAATCGTGAACTAAAATTGACCTAATGTCATTTCATAACTGCACATAGACTTTTCACTGTAATGAGAATGTGTTTGATTTTTCAAACCAACAACTACTCCTGAATCATGATTTTTTTCAGGGGGGGGGGGGGGCATGTCAATAGCACTCTAGTTCACAACTGGAAAAAAAAAAACAATTTACAACACCACAGAAGACTGTCACTAATGAAACAAGCCACATGAAAGGAGAGCTAGTTAACTACTGGCATCTGCAGATACTATTTCTGCCTTTCTTTTAGTCTATAACATATGGCTAGAGTGTGATACTACCTCCATCCTCCCTCTATAGAATATTGGCTGATGTGACAGGCTGATCTATAGCATAGCCTGAGGTCTAGTATAGGTTGATAGGTGGCAATTTGGTTACAAGTCTGTGTATGTGTTATAAATAACAAACTTATCTGTAGCATAGCCCAATGTTGAAGTTCACTGCTGCAAAAGTACAAAACAATGCATATACAACAAAACACATTGTAAATATGTTTCCTTACCTGCCACAGATACCAATTCCAGTTTTGTTACTTTTTCTTTCCTGTGCATATTTTCCAGATGGGACTTTAATTCCTGCCATTTCGAGCATGTATAAGCTTCACAGTCTGTGCGCGACACCTTAATACAGAAACAGTATATGTGGAAAACAATTGTATAAAGCAAAACAACTAATACGTTATTCATATTAATCTGCGCATGATATGCATGACAGCTTAACAGAGAAACAAGATATGTGGTGAGCAAATTCTTAAAGAAACTAGTACATCACACCTCAGCAGACACACATAACATTACAGTGCATCAAATTACATTCAATACTTTCCTTACCTGTCCTTTTGTGGACCTGTGTGTTTTCATATGCATGTCAAAAACGCCCGCAGATTTGTCACAAATGTGAGATTATTTTTTCGCTGCCTTGCTGTTGCCGTGGAAAATGCCTCCACAAGTTATATCTGTGGAGAAAGCTTTTCCCACAAACATCACAGGGTGCTAAACGTTTGATCCAGACGTAAACCACGTGAACCAAACTGTGTAATGTGTACACAACATGCATCCCTGTTTGAAATTGATGTTTTCATTGGCTGATTGTAACTTCTATCATCATCGGCTGACCTGCATCTGAAGTAAATATCTTTGGAATGGAATGTATTTTAGGTTGGGGAAATAAACCTGATGGTGTTGCCTCTGCCATAAAGCGGGAAAGTTTTTAGTGTTGAGAGCTGGTACTGACTTTCTGGCACAGCTTCCGCTCTGCATGTAGTATTTGACATCTGCTGGATCTTTAAAATCTACGATGAGCATTTGCAATAATTTTCAGGGTGCACCCCTGTGCAGTGCATGCACTTTACTGCTGTGGTGCATGATTTTGTGCAGAGATAGCTGAAATGTTCGCATTCAAGTTTGATACAGCAAGGATTAGCATTGTAATTCCATTATCCATGGTTACATCTTTGGCACCTATGACATTGTATGGGGCCATTACAGTTTCTGTAGGATTTTTTCTTGCATTTAAAACTGAGAAGTCATTTCACTTTGTACATGGAGTTCCACTTTGGATTCCTGGTGATAGTTACACAGAAGATGGGCCATTTCCCTGACTGCTGTTTCCCATCAGTTTTCTTGATCTTTTTGAAGGCAATGATGATGTGTACTTTGTAGTTTAATTCTTTGATGGCATCCTGTACTTAGACTTCTTCTGCCTCTATGGGGAGGTCTCTTACTACTACTTTCACAAACTTTTTAGAGTCGGAATTGTAGGGGCGATATTGAATTTTTCTTATTTTTTAGTTACTTTCAATATACTGGTAGTCTTCAACATTGTATACCTGGATTTTAATACTATCTTTGCTCTATGCACAAAGGTTTTTCCTTTTTAGTCCTGGCTACAGTTCACTTAGCAGGTCAAGTACCCCCGGTCATGTAACAAATGACGAGTGGTACTTTGTATTTTTTGTCTCGTTGTAGTTGTGATGCCCATGGGCAGGGAGCATCTTCCACAGCGAGAAAGTGTTTCAAATCGGTTAGCAGTAGGTACTGTGACCTTGATGTCTACTTTCTCACAGTCCTGAGGTAGATGCATCTTAGTAGCTGGCATTATATACTCCATGACCTATATCTTTGACTAACTGTCAGGTGCATCACCTGGTTCACTTTGTGTTCATATTTATTTGTGTGACTGTTTGTGTTTTTGGGATGTGTCTAGACTGTGGTAGCCCAGAGAACTGCCACAGCAGGCTGAGGCAGACCTCTGCTCAGAGGCAGTTAGCTCATACATCTGGCACACATGACCCAACAGCCTGCACACCCAGTATGTCAGTTACACCTTGGTTAACACCACCAGGTAGCCAGTGCAGTGCTGATCCTAACATACACAAGCACAGGTCACTGAAAAATGCCACAGATTCTAACTTGGAGTAATCCCTATTCTCCGAGGATGCAGAGTGGGATCTATACGGTACGGTGTGCTGGCGGCAGGAGTTACACGACAACTTTGTGAGCTATCGTGAACAGTGATGTGTAACACCGACAATTTCACTCTGTTGCACATTCAAAATGAGCATGCACTCAAACTATCTTAATTTCAGCAGTGAGGGTGAGCTGTCTTTCATGTAGACCAGAAGTTTCTGAATAAAGGCAGCACCACAAGGCAGCGTGCAGAAAACGAGCGCCTGTGCAGGTCACGGATGCATCTCGGAATCCACATATCCTGAACCAGTGGGTGTGGTTTATATACTGGTCATCTCCCCCGCCACTGACCCCATGTATGGACCACCTGATGTGTTCAGTGGTGGGATAGCTTGTGATTGGAAATCAAGGGGCAGTCTTCAATCTGCACTCTGCCCTTGCCATGCTCATTGCTCTGTTCCCACTGTGTTTGGAGAATTTTCAGTATGGGAGCCAACTCTTGGCTAAGTTGAAATCCATTGTCCTTGTTGATGAGATTCTCATGTAGTCTGATTTCAGTAGCCACTTGTATACATCATCCCAACAGTTGGATGTGTTTTGCAGAATTTTCGTAGCTTTGTATTTCATAGCATAGGGTTATAGACAGAGAGATGCTGGATGAAACACATTTGGCTCTCAAGAGACAAATGCTGTAAGCCTTCAGTGACTACCATTGCAGTATATTTTCAAATGATGTTTCACAAACAAGAAAGAAATTTTGGTCATATGTAAACACTGTTTGTGGAACCACAGTTAGTATCCAGTCACTCATGAATGAGACATGAGCTGAACTTGAGGGTAGCAATGTAAAAGTTGAAACACTTAACTCCAGTTTTAAATGTTCCTTTACAAAGAAAAAAAACCAGGAGAATTTCCCCAATTTAATCCTCGTACCACTGAAAAGATAAGCGAAGTAAGTGTCAGCGATGTTGAAAAACAGCTGATATCATTAAAATTGAACAAAGATCCAGGGCCCATTGGGATCCCTATCACATTCTACACTGAAATTCCAGCTGAGTTAGTCCCTCTTCCAATTACAATCTATTGTAGACGCCTCAACCAAAAAACCGTGCCCAGTAGTTGGAAGAAAGCACAGCTCACAACCATTTACAAGAAGGGTAGTAGTAGACATGATACACAAAACTACTGTCCAGTATCTTTGACACTGATTTCTTGTAGAATCGTAGAACACATTCTGTGCTCAAATCTAATAAGGTATCTCAAATAGAATGACCTTTTCCACGTCTGCCAACAAGGATTCTGTAAACATCAATCATATGAAACCAAACTCACACTTTTCTCACAAGATATACTGATAGCTTTGGATCAAGGCCATCAGGCAGATGCAATGTTTATTGATTTCCAAAAAGCATTTGACTCAGTACCAAATCTATTCTTATTGTGAAAGGTATGTTCATGTGGGGTAACATAGGAAATTAGTGACTGGATTGAGGATTTTTTGGTATGGAGGATGCAGCAAGTTACATTGCATGGAGAGTCATCATCAGCTGTAGAGCTAACACTGGGTGTACCCAGGGAAGCGTTTTGGGGCCCTTGCAGTTTATGTTGTATGTTAATGACCATATGGACAACATTAACAGTAATCTCAGACCTTTTGCAGATGATGCAGTTATCTACAGTGAAGTACTGTCTAAAACAAGCTTCATAAATATTCAGTCCAATCTTCATAAGATTTCAAAGTGGCGTAAATATTGGCAACTTGCTTCAATATTCAGAAATGTAAAATTACACACTTCACAAAATGAAAAAACATAGTATGCTATGACTATAATATCAATGAACCACAACTGGAATCTCCCAACACATACAAATATCAGGTGTAACACTTTGTTGGGATATGAAATGGAATGATCACAGGTAAAAAAGGGTAGCAGATTTTGGTTTATAAGTAGAAAACATGCAATCAGTTTACAAAGGAGACTGCTTACAAATCACTCATTCAACCCATTATGGAATATTGCAAACACCACATATGAGTAACAAGGGGTACTGACTGGATACACAGAAGGGTAGAACGAGTGGTCACTGGCTTGATTGACCGGTGGGGGGTGGGGGGGGGGTGGGGGGCACAGAAATGCTGAAGAAACTGAACTTGCAGACTCTTGAAGATAGATGTAAATTACCCCACAAAGCCTACTTACAAAGTTTCAAAAACCATTTTCAAATGATGATTCTGTGACTAAACTAAAATCCCCTACTTATTGGTCACACAGGATTGTGAAGGCAAGATTACATTAATTACAGTACACACAGAGGCGTTCAAACAATCGTTCTTCCACACTCAATATGTGAATAGAACAGGAAGAAACCCTAATAACTGGTACAACGGGATGTACCATCTGCCATGCACTTCACAGTGGTCTGCATAGTATAGATGTATAAGGATAAGCATACAGAAATTTTAGAGCAATGGCAATCTGTCACTATCTTCTGTTTAAACTTTGCTCACATTAATTACAATATATTTAGTTATTGCTCATGTTAACTGTGAGCAGAGCAATTATTTGGCTTTATATTGATCTTGCCAATATGACTTAACTAATGATGTGGAAAATTTTAAAGTTCAGTTGCCAAATAACTACATGTACTACTGTTGACTGTAAAACGGACAGCACTGCCAAATGATGCACTTTGACTTTAATAAAAAAACTGATCAATGATAATTGGATAAATCAGTGAGCAGTTCCTCAATAGCAGATCGTAGAATTTAAGTTTCTTTGAAATACTGTTGCTGGCAAAAAGGAAACTAATTATTGTAAATGATGAATTCTACAATCCAGAACAACTGTATTATTAGTATTAGTACTACTACCACTGTTAACTGAGTGTCTGGTGTTGGCCAGGTATATATTTATTCCAATTCTATTAGTCCATCTCTCCACTCCTCCTCTCCCTGTCCATCTCCTCCATCTTCCTTCCTCAAACTCCATCTCTTCTCCTAGCTCTCTCTCTCCACCTCCATCTTCTACCACTCTCTTTTCTAACTCCTACTGTCTCTCTCTCTCTCTCTCTGTCCTACTACTCCTCACTCTCTTTGTCCATTTGTTCCTCCCCCTCTGTCCATCTGCTCCTTCCTCCATTGTCTATCTCCTCCTTCCCCTGCAGAGTCTATTTCCTCATGCCTTGTCTATTTTTTCCTCACTCTCTTTATGTGCTCCTCCCTCTCTCTCTCTCTCTGTCCATCTCCTCTTTCCTTCCTCTGTCTATCTTTCCCTGTCCCTCTCTCTGTTTGTTTCCTCCTCTTACCTTTCTCTGTCCATTTTGCCCTCCCCCTCCCTCTTCCCTCATATCCATGTCCACATCCTCTTTCCATCTCTCTTCCTGTCCATCTCTTCTTCCCCTTGTCTCTCTTCATGTCATAATTCCCATTCCAATAGTGGTTGTTAAAACCACAATATTTCTTTCAGATTCAAAGTAATATGTGTACCAAGTTTAGTTTCTCACATACAGACATGAAGTTTAATTTTCCACATATGGACATGTCACATATATTTCACACATACTTAATATATTCCACACATATTTGTACATATATTTCACCTGCATCTCTAGCAAATTTTGAGCAGCAGTTTTGTTTCCACGCAACTCAATGTTTGTAATGTCATATCTCCTGAACAATGTGGTGCACAATGATATAATTTTGTGGGTACATTCCATGGCAAATGTGGACAGTCCGTGAAATAAGTTGCGAACAGAATTGGTAGCAAAGAAGTAATAAATTTAAACATCACACATGAAGTGACAGTTGTCCATGCATCTCAGAGTTTATGACATCATATGTCTTGAACTATGTGACGTACAATGATGCTATTTTTAGGTACATTCAGTGGTGTGTGTGAATGCTGTCTGAAGAAAGTGTCATGAATACAGTTAGTAGCAAAGAAGTAATAAATTAAAACGTCCTTCATGATGTGTCAGTTTTACTGCATGAACAGAGAAAATGCAATAAGTGATAAACTTTTTCCCTTTTCATCAGTTAGTAGGGGTTGTCGAGGTATTCACCTCTAATCTTGTAATCAAATGCTTTTGGATTCTTCCTCTTTGTTATGGAATTTAAGTTACGTGTATCCATAGCAACTAGGTGAAGTCTGTTTATGAAGCTGTGATAGACAGTTTTTATAAAAGCAGGAATGCACAAATCTCAAAGTGTTCAGAACAGTCCTATTATCAGTTTTTTTCTCATACTTGCAGAGGTGCTGGTGCGAGTACACTGCATGGGCATCTGCGGCTCGGACGTGCACTTCTTGAAGCACGGCCGCATTGGCAGCTACACACTGGCAGGGCCCATGGTCCTGGGCCACGAAGCCAGTGGCGTGGTAGTGCGCACCGGTGCCGCTGTCAGCCACCTACAGCCAGGTAGGCAGACCACAGGCCTGGGTGCCTCGTGGGTCACCCGACAACCCCATCATCCATTTCACTTTAGTTACCAAACCTGAATTGGGTCGAGCATGCCTCAGCTAAAATTTTCCAAATGTTCATCAGCCATATATAACCATTGGATGAAAGCTTTATTAACATTTCTAGAGGTTTTTCTGGCCAATACAGCTGTGGCTGTGTCACTTTCAGCAGAGTAACTCCCATCATAGCAGCTGGTAAATGAAACATGGGCTCCATAATATCACACATAGTCAAGTCAATTAACAGTCTACTAATGTAATTCCCCCCATGAGCTTCATTTGCTCATAGCAACTAATGATCACTACTATGTCATGGTATATCCAATGTAAAGCCACTCTCTGAAAAAATGTTTCTGGTTCAATCATATCTTTTTGGTGAGGATGTTCCTTTTTTTTAACTCTGAAAACACCTTCTCCAGTATCCTAATTTTGTTCTGCAGCTCCCACACCTTAAAAATTAAACTTAATGGCCATCTGTAACTGGATAACACTACATTTGGTTGTCTCAAAAATATACTGAAGCGCCAAAGAAATTGGTATAGGCATGCATATTCAAATACAGAGATGTGTAAACAGGGAGAATATGGTGCTGTGGTCAGCAATGCCTATATAAGACAACAAGTGTCTGGCACTGTTGTTAGAAAGGTTATTGCTGCTACAATGGCGAGTTATCAAGATTTATGTGAGTTTGAACGTGGTATTATAGTTGGCGCACGAGCGATGGGAGACAGCATCTCTGAGGTAGTGAGGAAGTGAGTATTTTCCTGTATAACCATTTCATGAGTGTACCGTGAATATCAGGAAATTGGTGAAACAACAAATCTCTGACATCGTTGCAGCCAGAAAAAGATCCTGCAAGAACGGGACCAATGACAACTGAAGAGAATTGTTCAACATGACAGAAGCGCAACCCTTCTGAAAACTGCTGCAGATTTCAATGCTGGGCCATCAACAAGTACCAGTGTGCAAACCATTCAATGAAACATCATCAATATGGGCTTTCGAAGCCAAAGGCACACTCGTGTACCCTTAATGACTGCATGACAGAAAGCTTTATGCTCCATCTAGGCCCATCAACACCAACATTGGACTGTTTATGACTGGAATCGTGTTGCCTGGTCAGATAAGTCTCATTTCTAATTGTATCGAGTCGATGGACGTGTACGGGTATGGAGACAACCTCACGAAACCAAGGACCCTGAATGTCAGCAGGGGACTGTTCAAGCTAGTGGAGGCTCTGTAATGGTGTAGGGCGTGTGCAGTCGGAGTGATATGGGGTTCCTGATACAACTAGATATGACTCTGACTGGTGACACATACGTAAGCATCATGTCTGATCACCAGCATCCATTCATGTCCATTGTGCATTCCATTGTGGGGGATTCCAGCAGGACAATGCAACACCCCACACATCGAGAATTTCTACAGAGTGGCTCCAGGAACACTCTTCACAGTTTAAACACTTTCACTGGCCACCAGACTCCCCAGACATGGACATTATTGAGCATATCTGAGATGCCTTGCAACATGCTGTTCAGAAGAGATCTCTACCTCCTCATACTCTTACGGATTTATGGACAGACCCGAAGGATTCATGGTGTCAGTTCCCTCCAGCACTACTTCAGACATTAGTCAAATTCATATCACGTCAAGTTGTGGCATTTCTGTGTGCTCACAGGGGCCGTACACGAAATTAGGCAGGTTTACCAATTTCTTTGGCTCTTTTTCTGTCCAGGTGATGGTCTAGCAGTGCCCCAACTGCACCCCCAGTGAAGAGGTACAGCATTTTCAAAATTAGCATTGTTCTTTTCTGACCCTTTTCCTATTGATGACCTGAGGGCACAGGCATCAGTATCATTCCCCTCCTCTCATAAGCCTGGTGGCACCAAATCTTTAAATACTAATGATAAAACAATCATACAACCTTATCTAAAACACAACCATATCGAAAACACAAATGGAGAATATCCTACAAACACAAAACACAATAACCATTAATTATTTCCTTTGTCTCAATATGTACTGATCTCTTAGTATCCGTACCACCTACTCCTGCTGCTCATCTTTCCACTCCTTCTTATTTGCCTCTTTCCTCATTTTCATTAATACCTCTTGTGGAATGGCTTCTGGCAGACCCTAGAATGGTCATATGCCCAACACGTGTGATTGTTGACAGCTGCAGCTTTACATTTAGTGCTGATTTGGTTCCAGTGACATGGTATGGGCCCTGGTACCACATTACAAACTTCTTTGTTTTTGCCTTTCAGAGTTTGTAGGCTTGATAACATGTCTCAGTGGCTCACTTTATACTGAGGTAATGTTCTCACTCGCGGTACTGCCTCTTCCTACTTCTCCAATGCTGCATCTTTCTCCACACTTTCCTCACCATTCTTGCAGATTTTCAGACCAATTCTCCCTTATTGCCTTCTTTCTGGCTAATCATGTCTTTTTCCTATACGTCACCACAATTGACAACAATGTTCTGCTAGTGTGCATTTTGGAGTTGTATGCTCTCACTGTATGACAGATACATCTCCAATACAATTGGTGTGCAATCACTTAATAACTAAGCATCTACTCAATCACCTGATGAACTCGTTCTGTTCTTCTGTTAGTTTGTGGATGAAGTGGACTAGTTCTCAACTTTTTTTACTTTAAATAACTGAAATAAAATTTTCATCAGGTCTGACATGAAGTTCATCCCTTTGTCCATAATTATTTTCTCCAGAACCCCAGATGTCAATATCCACCTATTCCACCAGCATGAATGTGACTGCCTATTGCTCTGGCATTGGCACCAACTTGTAAGGAAAATTGTAGTCTTTTATGGTCAGTGCAAAATGATCACCTGTTTATGTTCAGTTGAATAGTACTAACATGTCCACCTCAATGAAACTAAACAATTCCATTGCTTCTGGGAACCTATGAAATAGTAGCTGCTTCTGATTCAAATTTGAATGCTGTGCACATTCCACACAATTTCTGACAAACTGATTGACACCATTCTCCCTTCTCCTACACCAGTACTTTTCTGTCACACTCTGATTCAGTGCCCGGCATTCCCCATGGCCTGACAAGATGTGATCATACATTTCACGTCACACTCCCTGCTGCAACTCTCCTGGCACCACAACCTGTGGTCCTAAGCTTGTTTCTCTACACAATGATCCATCATGCTTGCTAAATCGCTGTTGCTTGCTATACTGTCTATATTCATCGTTGGTGCTCTGTGCTGTTTGTCATTCCCAAAGTTCCTGACCTAGTGCTTGTGCTATGCTATTTTTTCTGGGTAACCTGTCTGCATTTCCGTACTGCTTCCCTGGTTTATGGATTACTTTGTAGTCAAATTAACTGAGTTTAATGCCCATCTCATTAGTCTATTGTATGAATCCTTCAAACCTAGCAAGTACTTAAAAGTAGGCATGGTCTGTCACTGTTCTGAATTCCTGCTGTACAGGTAACACCGGAAGTATGTTACTAAGTACACCAAGCTATGCATTTCCTCTCTGTTGTACAATAAGTCCTCTCTGCTCTGTTCAACCATCTTGATGCAAAGGCAATAGGGCATTCCTGACAATTGACCTCTTGGCTCAATATGCACCCAAGAGCATCTGTTCAACACATTACACGACAATGTGAATTCCACCTGAAACTCTGGAAATAGCAACACCGGACTCATTGTCAACACCTTTTTTAACTCGAAAAATGCTCCGGACATTTCTTTGACCATATAAACTTAACACCCTTCTTCAACAACTCTGTAAGCGGTCATGCTATACCTCCAGAGCCCTTCATGGACTTCCTACAATAATTTGCAAGACCCAGAAAAGATTACAACTCCCTGGTTGTTCCCAGTACTGGAAAATCTTGCACTGCTTGCACTAATCTAGGGTCAGTTCTTATACCATCCTTACTAATCACATGAATAGTTGATTTCTTTTAATGTAAAGTGTCATTTCTCAGTAATTAGTGTTAAATGGGCTGCTTGAACCTCTCAAATACTACAGTCAGTAGTTGCCTATGCTCCTGCATATTCCTCAAAAAGACAATTATGTCATGGAAATATGCCAGACACAATGTGGTCTTAATTCCTTCAACACCCTGTCAAATGAATGCTGGAATGTTGCTGGTGCATTTTTTAATTGAAAAGGCATTCTTCTATATTGGTAGGTTCTGAAAATGCTGCTTTGGTCTATCCTCCAGAGCAGCTTCTAATTGGTGAAATCCACTTCCAAGTCTGTCGAGAAGCACTGGCATTGTCCTAGAGTGTACTGTATATCATTTCTATGATGTTCAGAATTGGGTAGGCACTCAAATGGGAGTAATCACAACAAAATTGATACTTCTTTGAGCCATCAGTAGACTTCTTGGGTACAATTACAATTACAATTCATGCCCCCCCCCCCCCCCCCCCTCAAGGGCTGCTGTGCTCTTCTGTTATCCTGTCAGCCAAGTGTTATTTATAAATTTCTCCAAACAAGTTGTAGTGATCATGGTATTCTGTAAGGGCTCTGACACACTGGTGCTTCATTCCCTGTCAGAATCATGTGCTGCTGGTGTAGCAGGCAATGGCTCTTGTTGGAGAAAAACATTCTAGTAACATGACTTTGAGCCATGTCATTTCTGTTCCCTTTAAATGCTTCAGTTTCTCATTAAATGCAGTCCTAGCAGCATCCTCTGCCCTCTTATAGCCTACACCATCTGCATGGCAATCTTCTTCATCAGGATCTCCAATGTAGCCAACAATGTTCCCTTCAGCAATTTAGCCTCCTTGGTACAAAAATTATCCTGGTATCTCACTACCCTACTTCATGCATTAACTTGTAATGTTGTGGGTTTCAACCCCTCCTGCCGACTAACTCTCTTGAGGCCACTGACACATGCACCCGTGTGTGCAACAAAACATTATATTCCTTACCATCTATCACACCCACTATAGCACATATCACCTATATATTCATTTCTGCTGCATTTATCTTTACTGGGAACTCCCTCTGGTGGCTCCAGGGTTCCCACATGAGTTGAGTGGGCACTTCTTACTCCCCAGACCACCTCTCCCATTACCCTCATATCCTTGCCATTGATTCATATCATCCTTACTACTATTTCCAGACTACAAAGCTTTCTACATATTTCCATTAAATGATCAGGCATTCACACCACCCTATTACTCCTCCATGCCTTGTAGCATTGCCCCTGCATATGCCCTGCTGACACCTTGTGTCAACGGTTTTGCCACTGCCTTACAGTTTACATTCAAAGCATACACGTTTCTTCAGTATCTTATATCTGCTGACACATCAATTTCCTCATATTCCAATGCTGATCTAACCACTGCCTGGATATCTTTAGGCACTCCAGTGCACACCTAGACATCACTGGTGCCAAACCACTCAGAAAAGCCAAACCTCTCAGAAAAGCATCAAATCCACATTGCTCGCTTCCTGTAGCAATAATTTGTTCACCTCGTCATTCTGTGTTAGTTTGTAAGTATGTACATTCAGATTACTTATCCTATCTGTGAACTCCTCAACTGCTTGATTATGCCTTTTGGAAACCATACTGAACTGCTTATGGAAAGAATATGGACTATTATATTTCCTAAACCTTAACTGTAGTCTTTGCCTAAGTTGATCAAAAATCTTTACATTGTGCAGCACCTCTGTGCACCATACAAATGACTTTGCTTCTCCTATTAAGCATAACTATTGCAATCTGTAATTACTGCTTATCTGACCAATGCACTATGTTAGTCAATGATCTGTGATCCTCCACAAAGGGTTCTGAAATTGAGAAAGCTATTTACACTTACAGCAAAAATGTCCTTAATTCATTGGACAACAAATTAGAAGCAACTGGCATATTCTGTGACCTGTCAAAGGCGTTTAACTGTGTGAATCACAGCATTATCTTAAGTAAATTAAAATATTATGGCGTCACTGTAAGTGCTGCAAAATGGTTTCAGTCATATCTTACTAATAGAAAACAAAGGATGTCATTACGTAACAGTTCAGCAGTAGGCAATCAGACATCATCTGACGGGGAAGAAATTACATGTGGTGTTCCCCAAGGTTCCATACTAGATCCACTACTGTTTCTTGTGTCTATTAATTACCTGTCATCTATTACATTAACAAATGCCAAGTTTGTCTTAGTTGCAGATGATATAAACATTGCAATAAATAGTAAATCAAATATAAATTTAGAAAGGGCAGCTAATCAAATTTTTACTGACATTAATAAGTGGTTCATAACCAATTCACTGTCATTAAACTTTGAAAAGACCCACTATATGTAGTTCAGAACTTCCAAGAGGTTTCCTTCTGGTGTGTGTATAAAATATGATGACATGGAAACAGGAGAAGTTGAGAGTGTAAAATTCTTGGGATTACAACTTGATAATAAATTCAGTTGGGAGAAACATACTAACGAACTGCTAAAGCGCCTAAACAAGTCTGTGTTTGCAATGCGAATGATGTCAGACACAGGAGATATAAATATTAAAAAAACTGGCATATTTTGCTTATTTTCACTCCATTATGTCATATGGTATCATATTTTGGGGTGACTCCACAAACAGAGAAGAAACTTTTAGAGTACAGAAGTGTATAATAAGAGTAATTAGTAGTGTAAATCCAAGAACATCATGTCGAAACCTATTCAAAGAATTGGGCATATTAACCACAGCTTCTCAGTATATTTATTCCTTAATGAAATTTGTTGTAAATAATACATCTCTTTTTCCAACTGTAGTGGTTAATAAAAAAGAAAAATAAGAAGAGAAGAAAAGGTTGAAAATGTGGAAGAAATCGTGAGTGAAAAGGTTTTTTTTTTTTTTTTTTTTTTTTTTTTTTTAAATCGTTAATGAGCGTGAAAAAGGTTAAGAATGAAAAGCAAATCAGACTTCGTATTACAGAAAAGCTATCGGACTTCGTGATTCGGAAAAGCTATTGTTGGGGTGGTCCTTGTGGCGTTTTTGAGCAAAAGTTAAGCCACTTTCCACTACAAAAATTATTGAAAAAGAACAGAGAATAACAAAATGTAACTGACAGGGGGAAATGGCGTAGATAAGAGTTCATCCTTTACCTGGTTAACTTGTCTTCTTTCGTGCGGCGTACAGGTCTTCAAAAATCTCCTTCATTTCTGCATGAAAAGTCTGCTCCGAAATCTTGCGATAAGTTTCATTGTCCAGGAATTTCAAATGTATCCAAAACCGTCTTGATATTAAATGCAATTTATTTTAGTTTCTTCTCTCCATCCTCCGAATTTCATAACAACTTCCACAATGTCTACACATTAATAAGTCTTTTTTCGTCTTAATCAGATCACGTCTGCATTAAGCGTCCGCTCTTGAGAGACAATAAAGAAACAGATAGAAAAAAAAAGAGTTACAATTTTAGTATTTTCTCTGCCATCAAGCGCTCATACCGCTGCGACGGTATATTTTTTATTTGAGGGAACGAGTGTAGCGCGGCGAAATTCAAAGTCCTGCTACACAACTAATTGCTTAGTACACAGTATCAATACTAGGAATAAGAATAATATACATAAAGATTTAAAATCACTTACTCTTGCCCAGAAAGGAGTCCAGTATTCAGCAACACATATTTTGAATAAGTTAGCAGCAACCATTAAGTGTTTAGTTTCAGACAAGGCACAATTTAAACATAATTTAAAGGAATTTTTATTTTTGGGGGCCAACTCCTATTCCATCCATGAGTTCCTCAACAAGTGCAGTAGACCATTTTAATGAAAATTTATTATATTTTAATTTTTGACAATACTTGGTTGTAATAGCCAAGAAACTAGCAAATGTCTGAATGATGAAATTTAATGAAAGCAGATGTAAGTATTAAACCTGTAAATTTTAGAAGTTTAAATTTAATTCGTGTATGTAATTTTACTGTTTATTGACTGAGGATCATTAAAATTAATGAAACTCAAGTTTTTCTAATTACATTTTTGTAATGTGTTTATCTGACATGTTCCACACCCTGGAGGATTCCCTCTTTTTATGTGTCTATGGAATGAATAATTAATCTAATCTAATCTGAACAAATGCTAACATTTTCTCAGATGACCTGCTGGAAGAAACTAGATTAGCAACAGCTGGATCTACTCCTAGAGCTTGTGACTTTAACACCTCTATTTCCTCATCTTTCTCCGCTAGTTTACTACCTGAAACCACTTTATCTGCCCTTCCTTGAGCTACCTGATTCACAAATGACTGTATAGCCCCCTCACTGCTGACACCTTGTGTCACCGATTTTGCCACTGCCTCGCTGTTACTCATATTCATGACTCAGAACTAATACACCTAATCAAAACAAAGATAATAATCTACCAATGACCCAGGTAACACACTCCGTGGCTACCTAACCTACTTCTTTTATCTAATAATGATCCGCCGGGACACTCTACACTCTCTAGCCATGTGCCCAAACCAATTACATATGAAGCAAACAACTGCTACAGATTGAACATAAGGGGCACTATGCCCCATCAAATTGCACCGTGTGCAACTCACAGATACTAACTACTCATCTCTGGAATTCCCCTTGAACTGCAACAAGTCAGCAATTTCACCAAACTATCCCTACTATTACCACATCCCTTAATGCTCAAGCCCATGATTATCACCACAAAAGAACAAAATAGTTTCACTCACCCCACATGACAATACTGTAGTCTGTGGCTCAAACTTCATGCTGCTTGGGTAGCACACTCTCCGTTGGAACCTTTGACATCACTCTGTAAGGAGTGCTGTTTCACTCAGAGGGATGAGTGGTGGTGGTGACGCACTGTGTACAACTACTATTTTTGGCTAAGACAGTACTTCACCATCCAAATATCTTTTTACAAATTTAGTTTTAAGATTATCAGTTATTTTTGGAATGAAATTGTCCTTGTACTGTTGTAAGATATCTTCAGTAAAACTTTTCACTGGTGTACTAGAAAATCGATTACAACTTGAATTAAAAAATGTTTTTGTTACCACACCTCCTGTAAACTATGAAACTGTGTTTTAACATCACACAAATTATTCTCTAAACATGACACATTATTTTTACATTCATTATCATTTTCTGAAATGGACTTTCAACACTACAAAATTTTGTTTCACAAGTACTGTCAACAGACACGACTTCATTACTAAAATTATGTTCTACTTCTGCATTTTCAAACAGTAAGTTTACTTCCGCATCAGTTACTTTAATGATTAAAAATTTGAACACTGGATTCTGTGTTTGTGAATCTGCTGTTTAATTCTGTGATTTTTGAATTCATTGTTTCAATTTGTCCACCTTGTTTCAATTTGTCCACCTGGTACATACCTGAATGCCAGAATCTGATTTCCCACCTCATATTTAACAGCATTACAACATTCACCAATATTATTTCCTAAATTCAATTAACAAAGTTTCACTGTTATCAAAGTTTCTGTTATTTCAGAAATTAGATTGTTCAAAGTTCCACTGGTATCAGAAATTTCTTTGTTAGTTTCAGAAATTTGAGTGTTCCATTTCACTGATATCAGAAAATTGTTAGCTTAGAGTATTACTGTTTTGTGCTAGAGCTTTTATAGCTGTGGCCATTGTAGTGGTTCTGCCTGCTTTATTTATTTCATTTGTTGTCCTCGGTCTCAAAGTACTGGATTGCTACACTGGCTGAAAAATGGCGTTTGTAATTGGGACACTAACTACTGTAAATGATTTAGCCAATAAATGCACAGTTGTGTTTCACTGTCTTTTACTTTATGTTTGCAACCTCCCAATAATACACAGTTGTATGGCCAGTGCGCTATTGTTATAACTTTCGATAAGCCTCATTAATAGTTTTCAGGCGAACCTCCACATATTGCTACAGTAGTTTACTATTGAACATCCACGAGCAGTAAAATCATAACCACAAAGTTCACAGTTCTTGAAGAATAGAAATGTATGTATGGAAACAGTCACTGTCATTGTTTTTACAAACGGCCTATTGCATAAGACTTATTTCACAGTTAATCTGAAGCATTGTTGTTGTTCTAACCAGCACACGTTACTTGTCTGAAACTCGGCTGTGGACTGACTGTCTCGTGACCAAAAATTGGGCCCTTATATATCATCACAATATTAGGTACTGAAATTACACATTGTTCAAAGTTTAATTTACAGAAATTACAATTAAAACTTAACTCATTAAATTCACTGAATCCATCTAAAATTGGTTCTTTATAACAGTTTCTCCTACTACGAGGGTTAAGCCAAATTATTTGTTTAAATCATGAAATTAACAAATATAGTTATGCAAACAATACTTTTGACAAAACTGTTTATTACTTTGGAATTAAAGAACATGTTTTCGAACAGAAGCCAAGTAGATAGTTTAAAGAGTACTAGCATTTCGTCTTCCAAATGTTTACAATTAGCACAGAAATCAAACAATGGAAAAACCAGGATGGAATGTAACAATAAGAGAGAAGGAAAGTTGCTACTCACCATATAGCGGAGATGCTGAGCCGTGAGAGGCACAATAAAAAGATTCACACCATCAAAGGTTCGGACATTAAGGCCTTTGTCAGCAGTAGACACACACACACACACACACACACACACACACACACACACACACAAGCGCAACTTGCACACACATCTGCAGTCTCAGAGAGCTGAAACTACACTGCAAGCAGCAGCACCAGTGCATGATGGGAGTGACAACAGGGTGGGGGTAAGGAGGAGGCTGGGGCGGGGAGGGGGAGGGATAGTATGGTGGGACTGGCGGACAGTGAAGTGTTGCAGTTTAGACAGAGGGCAGAGGGTAGGACAGAAGGTGCAGAGGGGGGAGGGGGTAAGTAGCGGAAAGGAGAGAAATAAAAACAAAAGAAATTAGAAGACTGGATGTGGCGCTGAAATGACGGCTGTGTAGTGCTGGAATGGGAACAGGGAGGGGGCTGGATGGGTGAGGACAGTGACTAACGAAGGTTGATGCCAGGAGGTTTACAAGAACGTAGGATGTATTGCAGGGAAAATTCCCACATGCACAATTCCGAAAAGCTGGTGTTGGTGGGAAGGATCCATATGGCACAGGCTGTGAAGCAGTCATTGAGATGAGGGGTATCATGTTTGGCAGCATGTTCAGCTACAGGGTGGTCCACTTGTTTTTTGGCCACAGTTTGTCGGTGGCTGTTCATACGGACAGACAGCTTGTTGGTTGTCATGCCTACATGGAATGCAGCACAGTGGTTGCAGCTTAGCTTGTAGATCACATGACTGGTTTTGCAGGTAGCCCTGCCTTTTGATGTGATAGGTAATGTTAGTGGCCGGACTGGAGTAGGTGGTGGTAGGAGGATGTATGGAACAGGTCTTGCATCTACGTTTATTACAGGGGTATGAGCCATAAGGTAAGGGATTGGGAGCAGGGGTTGTGTAAGGATGGACGAGTATATTGTGTAGGTTCGGTGGACGGCGCGATACCACAGTAGGAGGGGTGGGAAGGATAGTGGGCAGGACATTTCTCATTTCAGGGCACGACGAGAGGTAATCGAAACCCTGGTGGAGAATGTAATTCAGTTGCTCCAGTCCGGGATGGTAGTGAGTTACGAGGGGAATGCTCCTCTATGGCCAGACTGTGGGACTTTGCAGTGACGAGCAGTACCTCTCTAAATATACCGAGGGTCTCACTGAAGCCTTCACTGACCGTAATTATCCTCCCATCCTTGTACAAAAACAAATTTTCCGTGCCTTATCTTTCCAGTCTCCCACCACCTCCCAAAGTCCCACAGTCCGGCCACAGAGGAGCGTTCCCCTCGTAACTTAGTACCAGTTTGATATCGGAAGTTTGTTTACCTGACAGCACGTCCATCAGGGGTGCAGGAACGGCGGCGGCGGAATTCAGATGGCGACGATAGTAATTGATGGTGCCAAGGAAATGGCGTAGCTCTTTTTAAGTAGCCAGGGGCAGCAGAGACGTGATAGCCTGCACACGAGATTTGGGAGGCTGTGTTCTGTTAGTGGACATGGTGTAACCTAGGAAGGAGACTGATGCCTGGCGCAACTGAAATTTGTCTTTGTTGACCTCGACGCCGTTGGAGTTCGAGGTCTGGAGGACCATAGACAGATGATTTTCATATTCCTCCACTGAGCTGCTGAAAACCAGAATGTCGTTCACATAAGCAAAGCAAAACTCAAACTGTCGCAAGATAGAGTCAATGAAATGTTGCCACATTTGCGCCGCGTTCTTTAGGCCGAACGGCATGAAGTGATATTGGAATAAATTGAGTGGTGTGATAATAGCCGTCTTAGGAATGTCTTCTGGCGCCATGGGAATCTGATGGTAGGTGCATTTACAGTCAATAACAGTGAAAATTGTGGTGCCAGATAACATATGAGTGAAGTCATTGTTGTTCGGCACTGGGTAATTGTCCATGACGGTACGAGCATTTAAGTGTCTGTAATGGCCGCACATTCGAAAAGATCCATCGTGTTTGGGGACGGCATGGACTGGTGAAGACCAGTTGCTGTCTAAAGGTTGCAGAACACCGGCTGCCAAAAGTTCATTAATCTGCTGCCAGGCTACGCGCAACTTGATAGGGTTGAGGCGTGGACCTTATGCCTAATAGGAGGGCCGGCATTGGTAACTATCTTGTGTGTCGTTCCATCAGTGACAGAAGAAACTAAGAACTGCACATGAGATTGGTTAATGTCCTGGCGCCGAGTCTTCGGATGAGTAGGGTGTGACGAGGCATAGCCGTTAGCACGAGTGGGGAAAGGTAGCACGAAAGTCACATGTCTCTTCCGGGAGCACAGCCCGTGCTTGTGTGGAGGAGGTTGGTGCAGACGCAGTGCTAATCGAAGGGGAATGGGCGGCGACTGTCTGCTGTTAACCTTGTACTGGACAACCAGTGCGGGCGAGAGCAGCACTAGCGTCGCACGTGGGGCCACAGTGGTCGCTGGCTCATGTGGCCGATGAATGAGTGAGGGGGAATTTTTATCAACACGCACAGTAGCTGTCCAAGAGGTGGTCATGGTCGCAATGTGCATATGACTGTCATTAGCAGCACTGTTTGAAACACACGGCACTGGATGAGGTGAGAGCAACAGGGGGGTTGGAACGTCACACGCAATAAAGTTTGTCGACTAACCTGGTGAGAGTTCGAGCTAGGCTTGGCCGAACAGTCTTGTTTGGGTGGTGGCACCGTGGAATGCAGTTGCAGAAGTGAGGTACAAGCTGCGACGAGCTCCCTGTAAGTGGATGCGATGGGTTGTTTCAGCTTCTCGTTGTCCTGGCGGAGTTGCGTCGCCAAGTCATATTCTGACAGAAGGTTGGTAAAAATGTTGCCCGCGAGGGCAGAGCACCCGCATATGATATCGTATGTTACGGTGGAAACAGAGGGTTGGACACAGGTGTGGGTGCATGGTATGTGAGTGTTCACAGTGTGGTGTCACTGCCAGACACCACACTTGCTAGGTGGTAGCTTAAATTGGCCGCGGTCCATTAGTACATGTCGGACCCGCGTGTCGCCACTGTGTGATCGCAGACCGAGCGCCACCACACGGCAGGTCTCGAGAGATGTACGAGAACTCGCCCCAGTTGTACGACGACGTTGCTAGCAACTATACGGACGAAGCCTTTGCTCTCATTTGCCGAGAGACAGAATAGCCTTCAGCTAAGTTAATGGCTATGACTTAGCAAGGCGCCATTAGCCTTACATAGTTTGATAGTTATCGTATGAAATGTCTCATCAAGAATGCTGTATTCACAACAAGGATAAATAAAAGTTAAGTATTAGAGGAGCTGCATACTTTTCTTATTAGAATTCACTACTTATCCTGTTCCAGAATTCATGCCCGTCTGCATTAGATAGCGTGTATTTTCGGCCTCCTCTATCTACAAGGTGTTGGCACATTCACCAACACATCACACAGGATGGTGGAGCACTGACCCTGTACGACGTTCAGAGATAGTTCGTAATGAGACAAAAAATCCATACTGAGGATCGGTTCATCGATGTCAGCAATGTAGAATGTCCACAGAAGGAGACGGAGTCACCATAACCTTTACTGAGCCTGAGGTAGGTAACGTCTTTGCGTTGACAGCTCATAGAAGTGACTTCGTCTGTGAAGAAGAGGGTGGAGCCATCGAAGTAGGTACGATCGACACATCAGCACAGTGTTGACCAGAAAAGCTAGACCTGACGCAATGTCAGTCACATAGAGATGACCATTCAGCCGAGCTGACAAGTGAACGGAGTGTAACGTAAGAGGATGCCTGTTAGGTCCCCTGCAGCACTCGGCGTCTCTTAGTTCCTGCGGTGGGCGTTTGGGTGTTGGCATGGTAACCTGCACCTCTTGGCATTGTCGCTGAACACATTGTGGTACCAGCAGAAAGGGTGAGCAGGGTGAGGAGGAGGTGGAGACTGCGACAGTGCGGGCAGTTCGTCCTCGTTGATTTGTTCCAGTAAATAGACAGCGGAGAGAGTGAGACGATGCTGCCAGGACAAGTAGATGAGGTGACAGCAGAGCGAGCCCTGCCTCTGCTGGCCAAAGATTGGTATGCGGGGGCAGCTGTGCTGATGAATGGTGTTGAATGAACCAGCTGATGTTGGCGCAGCAGCGAATACAACTGGTCAGCAATGCATAGGCGGGAGCCGATGGACTAGAACAAGTGTGGTAACAGACGGATCTGTAGATCGGGAGGTAGTTTGGGAGACCACACAGCCCATAGTATGGCATCAGGCATGGTATGCTTGTTCACGAGCAGTCGAAGGTGGCACCAGAGTTGTGAGGGGATGCATTGCCCCATGTGCTCCTTGTAGAGAATCTTGGTTATTAACTCTTGTGACGAGCAGGCAAGTCGTTCCATTATAGTCTTCTTTGCAAACTCGTATTTTGGTGCAGGTGGTGGCAAAAGGAGCAGGTCACAAATCAAGTCCGAGTGGCGATGGAGGTGTGTGATGAGGCAGAGAAACTTTGAGTTGTTGTCAGACACATGATGTAACTTCAACAGATGCTCGACGAGTGCGAGCCACAATGCCAGGTTGTCCTCGTACGAGGGTGGTAGCTTCAGCGGGCAGACAGGAGGGGGTGACGACGGCAGCTTCGGTGTCTCCTGGGGCAGCGGCTGAACTGAGGTTAAGTCAGAGGCCGGCGCGGAGATGCAGATTTAAATCAGGTGAGCGAATCCGTAGTAACTGCAGCTGGCATAGTTGACTGTGTGTCACGAAAACACGGCACGGCAGGGACAGATGGTACCGTGGAAATAGGCGGATGGACGGCACACAAGCGAGGCCCAGAAACTGGTCCTCGAGTGAGGAGTGCTGGACGAAAACGACCCCCTTCCGGAACAGGGTGAGAGACCAGCGTGGCAGACACAGGAGGTGCTGTGGGAGCTGCAGGCAGTTGAACGACCGGAAATGGGGACCACTGCAAGTGTGGGGGGTATGGGGGTGGGGGTTTGGGAATGCCACCCGCGTGAAAACTATCTGATGCATAACATGCCTGTAGTGCATGAATTGTGCACACTGAATTGTGCATGTAAATTGGACACAACTGGAACACCACGTGTGTGGAATGGATCCGGCGCTGTTTGTAGTAATGACGGTGCTGCACACGGCCTGGCAGTAACTGATGTAGCATGCCGGTGGGTGGCTAAACACATGTTACCGAAAGCAAATCACTTTGTTCTTGAAACACTCGATTTGAAGAGACACAATTCGAAATATTGTTCAGTTCACATTTCACTGTCGGATGGGCATAATCCAGTGATGCAGAACATGAGTCCATTGTTTGCTCTAATGGCATAATTGTCGACCGTTGAAAATTAATGAGGTTAGCACACATCGTTGGTTGAGAACACGAATTACTGTGCATAAATGATGAATACGCAGTTGGCGAAGAAACAATGAAACTCGGTGAGTGGAGCTGTGCTTCCACATCTTCGAACAAGGCATTGTTTGGCGTGGTCATTGTGTGGTGCATACAACCTGTTGCATGAACACCAGTGCGGAAGACACGAAACACGAATGAACTGCGGGGTCACCACTATGGGAACGGGATCAGTAATTGCGATATAGAAAACTTAATTCCCATATATATCATAGCTCGTATATATTTACACTTGACACTGCGTCCGTACAGAATGAAGTATAACAAAGAACTGACTAAAGTAAAGTTAAGATGAAGGCTCAACAGAGCACTTAGAGTTCACAGATATTAAGTTTCGTGGTCGATACGAACTATCGATGCCACAACATTTTTTCTGAACATTGGCTCATAAGGAGCAAATCTGGTAGATGCATTCCATACGTTGTTAATAATAGTCTCAAAGTTATCTACATGACTGGCCCAAGCAGAGTGTTCCTTACCAGTGTGTCCTGCATAATCAACTGTTTTCCTTCAAGACCATTTCACTCATCTTCCCTTATAGAAAGTAGATGGAAATCTTTATGTGATTAATTTTTTTGTGTAATCCCAAGCATTGCATAAATCTTTCAGATGTAGATTGTGCCCCACTGTCTGATAAAAGTTATTTTGGTACCTCATAGTATTAAGTCCGCAGCTCGTGGCCTTGCGGTAGCATTCTCACTTCCCGCGCACTTGGTCCCGGATTTGATTTCCCTGGGGTCAGGGATTTTCCCTGCCTCAAAATGACTGGGTGTTGTTGTGTTATCATCATCGTCATCATCATCATCATCATCATCATCATTCATACCCATTATGGTTGGAGGAAGACAATGACAAACTACCTCCACTAGGACCTTGCCTAGTACAGCGGTGCGGGTCTCCCGCATCGTCCCCTATGCTCCTCGGAGTACGGGACCTCATCATCATAGTATTAAAAATAAGCACTCTTTAGTTTTTCTACAATAGTGTTGGTAATGGCTTTCTCTTTGGGGTAAAATTCAGTGTTTTAAAAAAGTATACAGAACTACAAAAACATATTGGCAATGGTCCCAGTAAATCAACAGCAGTTAATTCTCTTGGAGCCTTAGGAAGTACTGGATGCATTAAATACTTAGATGGAACAGTAGTAGCCTTTATTTTATCCGTATCACATTCAGCTAATGTTTTCTTTGCTCTTTTCCACAACTTGTTGAAAATTACAGTTTCCTGAAATTTAGCTACAGTTTTTTTCTGGTACTGTAATCACCACAATCAGTTGCTCTTGTATACCCAAAAACTTCCTCCTGAATAACAGACCATTGTATATTTTGTAATACTGTTTAATCTTGAACTCACCATTGAATTGTAATAATGTTTACTTAATCTCAAATTTGTATCTTCATCTGTTGCCATTCAGATGTTTTTACAAATAGGCTAAATCAATTTTTCATTGTTTAGCCCCTGTAGAATAAACAACCTTGTATGACCCCCATTTGTTTCATGAATGTCATTATTCCTTTTTCCTACTGTTATTCCAGGGAGAGCATCAGCTATAATATTGTTCTTTCCTTTGATTTATCTAATTTTTCGGTTCCACTGCTGTAAATATAATGTCCATCTGGTCAACCTAGGATGCATCAGCCTACAGTGTTGTAGAAAACTCAAGGCCTTGAGATACTTGTAAACTATTGTCTTGTGACCCAAAAACAGATATCCCTAAAATTTCTGAATCCAAAAACTGTTGCAAAAGCTTCCAGTTCATAAACACACCAATTTTTCTCATGACCATGTTAAGACCTGGTGGAAATGCAACTGTTCTGTGTTCCATCTATGTGTCTGTTTCTACTAATTGAAAAATTTTCACCCCCAAACTATAAATACTTGAATCAATGCTCATACAAAAAAAGTAAAGAAAAGTCTGGAAGGTATAATAATTTACTGTTATCTAATTCCCCCTTTAACCTTTGAAATTAATTAATCTTTTCCCCTCTAGACAAAAGAAAGTAAGCAGTAAACTTAAGTGGATTACACCAGGAACAACAATTTCTAGTGCCAGAAAAAGTAAATTCCACAATGAGTTAAAACCAAGCAGAAATCCTTATTTTATTTAATATGTCAAACACTATAAAGCTGTATTCAGGAAAGTTGTAATTGAAGCTAAAAATGGCCAATAATACTTTCACCTTCCAACATAGAAATAAGACAAAAGCAATGTGGTCAGTTGTTCAGTCAGAACAAGGAGCAAAAGTTAAAAGTTATGAGATTTCAAAAATCAGACTTGCAAATAAGACTGTGATAAACCCTGTTCAGATATCAAATTTTTTCAATGAATTCTTCTTAAATTTAGTGATGGATGTACATATAGCAGCCTATAAAGAGAATGTAAATTTCATAAGCCTGGAAAACAACCTGAACACATATTTCAAACAGTTTGAAGAAAATCACCCAAGAGATGTGGAAAATGGAATTTTGTCTTTAAAAAAGAAAAGCTCATCTGGGTGGGATGAAATACCCACATCAGTAATTAAGAGAGTGTATAATATTATTTGACGACCATTATCAGTTTTCATAAATCAATATTTTGAATAGGAATGTTTTTCAAATGTGTTAAGATATGCCGAGATAAAACCACAATTCACAAAGGATCAACAGACGATATGGGCAGTTACCACACTATCTCTCTTCTGCTGTTGCTTTCTAAAGTGCTTGAAAAGATTGCAGCAAAACAAATTCAAAAATTTCTTACTGTAAATGACATAATTTTAGAAAACCAGTTTGGATTCCAACAAGGAAAGAGCACTTTAAATGAAAACAATGAGTTTAGTTAAAACATATGATCCTCATTAGATACAGGTAGAAATGTCGCAGGAACATTCCGCGATCTGACAAAAGGTTTTAATACAGTGAACAACTTCTTATTTCTATGCAAGTTACATATATACAAGATCAGACACAGCCGTGCATATTATCCTGTCTTCCACCTTTAAGCTCTCAGGTCTTCAAATCTCGTCTGGTGCAGTTCCAACAATCAGTCTTTCCTTATCATCCCATCCAGTAAGTCTCCCCTGGCTAGAGGTTCTGGGTGACCTTTCTGAACTGTACCCCATTCCCTAAACCTCTCCAGTCCTTTATCTTCACCTCTTTTCCTTCTCCTTCAATTTTTCTGCCAGAAGAAGGGGCCACTGGCTTCAAAAGCTTGTAAAAGTTAAAACCCTTTTGTTTGTGTGTTCCCCTGCCAGTACTTGATGAGTAAATTTTTTATCTTCCCCTTTACATTAATTATCAATAATTGATTATTTTCATTATTATATAGATGTTACTCATTTAGTTTCAACCATGTACTGCACTATTTTTGCTTATTTCTGACTACTTATAGATGGATGTAGGAAGAAATTGTTATTCTGAAAACTGCACAAGGCTTTAAAATTTTGCTATATTGCAATTTACAGTTTTTGATGAACTACAAGAACAAATGCAATTTTGGATTACAGAAAATGTTACTTGTACAGATTTATAAAATATATGGGCAATATTTTTCTTTTACAATGTAATTCCCCTCATTTACCTGAATGACTGCCACATTGCAAACCACAGTAAATATCACAAAATTATTAATTAGTGAGTTAATCAATCAATGCTATATGTCATAGTACACAGAAAAATTAAGGTAAGAAAAATATGTAGCCAAAGTTTGGAATCTAACAGTGGTTGTGAAGAAATCTGTAATGGAAAACAGTGCTGGATATGAATTTGATGATAATTACTGCAGAAGATAATTAGTTTTAGGTAATGTAAAATACTTTGCAGGTAAAGTGGGATTGCTTAACTTTTGAATGGGGAAGGTCACTTTATGTAATTACGCTGATTAGTTCATAGGTTTTTGCGAGTAATGAACTAATGTGCTAATTTTGATTAACTGTAACTTTTAATTATCAGTGCCCTAATGAAAACTAATTACACAAATTAAACCACAACACTCTAAATGAGAATCTTAAGAGAATGTTAAGTCTAAATAGGCTCTTCAGATTTTTTGTATAGATATAATATGCCAGTAGATAAATGTATTGAAAAAATATAAAATTTAGCAAAAAAAGTTGGTTATTTATGGGAGAACCTTGTATTGCCCCGGCCTAAATCTCATTCTCTCATGCTCACAGTCATACACAATGATACTGATAATTTATTCTATAGAAGCATCACCATTACCTTGATAACAGCTACATACACACCGATCTAACCATTGTTTTATGAGAAATTCATTAATATTAATAATATCCTATTGTACCTCAAACTCATCATTTTACTTATTTTAATTAAAATTTAGAATTTTCTCGAAGCAGAGTCTTCAGAAATGCTATCAATGGATCGACTGTTGCTATAAAAGTCTCAAAAAAATTATTGAATGTGTCACAGAACATAGTTCACATTTGCATCAGTAAATGCAGTGTCTTGCAGTAATCTGTCACAAAAATTCCACAGAGATATTCACTCAGTCCAGTCCTTAATGAAAGCTGTTACGTACAACAATTAATCCTTTCAATGGAAATAGTAGTAAAACTTTCCTACTGATTTGCAAACTTGAATTAGAGAATTCACTAGTGAATTCTTAGGCACTGACATTACTAAGTTTTTGTGGATATCGATATGTGTACACTCTTGGAAATGTTAGCATAGTGAATGACTCCTGCTGAGTTTTATAGACAGATGAGACATAGATGTTATGTGAGTGATTACTGGGAGAGGACTACGGGTTTTGGCTGGTGTCTGGCCTTTGTCATACATTTTGGTAATTCATCAGATTTGTGTAAGCAATACTGAATCCAGTATTGTGTAGAGTACGTTATATGCCTGAATGGTGTAGGTACTATACAGAATTAGACCTGATACGAATACATTAGTACCACCCTGCCAGCTTCAATGTTCCAAGTTGCGTCAGAACATATATGTGTGTTACTTGCACGCCAGCCGTGTTGGGTTCATTTTCACATGCAAATAAATAATTTAGCAGCTATTATTGAGCCAGCCCACGGTAGCGGAATGATCGGAAGAGTCACGAGAAAACCACCTCCCATCTATCAGGACAGTCCAGTACTATGGTTTGTGCAGCTACAGAGCCACTTCATTTCAGTGGAAATTTTGTCAGATGAAATGTAGTGTAGTTACATGGTTAGAGCACTAAAAGCAGACTTGGCCACCAAGATGCAAGACATCCTCGTGACACCACTAGAAGTGGAACAGCATGCTGCTATAAAGAATGCTCTGATTACATGCCTGCCTCAGTTGGAAGCAAAATACCTTGAGAAATTTCTATAGACAGAGAAACTAGGAGACCACGCTCCATTGCAGCTCTATGGTGCTTGTGCCCAAGAGCCAGCAACACAGTCAGTGATGATGTGTTGTGTAATGTCTGGTTGTTGATGTTACCTCTCAATGCACAGAGAATTCTTACAGTATGTCCAGGGACCTCAATGCATTAGCATAAACAGCAGATAAGATCACAGACATATATTCCTCAACAAGCATTGCAATGCTGATGACACAACACGATAACACAGTTGCAGTGACTTTAACATCATTGCAGTATCAGCTAGCACAACGAACTACACAAGTTGCCCCATTGCAAACATCATATATCAAACAATGGCCACATCAACATTTGTCGTGAAGTCATAACAATTTGTCTGTGGCATTAAACATCTATTGGTATAAAAAAAAAAACTGGTAAGGACGCATGAAAATGCACACCACCACATAAATGGAAGCACAACACAGAATCTGTGGCAGCTACAGCTGCCTCAAATAGTAATACACAATGATTATTCGTCGCAGATCACAGAACGCAGGTGCAATATTTAATGGACTCAGGAGCTGAAGTGTCGGTGTGTATCCAGGAACTAAATTACCGCATCTCAACTGTGATGATTATTACTTATACACCACCAAGGACTTGAAAATAAAGACCTGTGGGCAACTTACATTAATACTCAATCTTTGGAATAAATGATGACTAACTGAAACCCTCAGCTGCCGACAGGTGATGTTGGTATACCTCGATGTGGACAGCTGAAAATATGTGCCCCGACCGGGACTCGAACCTGGGATCTCCTGCTTACATGGCAGATGCTCTATCCATCTGAGCCACTGAGAACACAGATGAATAGCGCGACTGCAGGGACTTATTCCTTGCACGCTTCCCGTGAGACTCACATTCCCAACTGTCCACAATTCTACATATGTAATGTACCTTACAGACATCTGCCCATTCACTCAATACTCGCACACGCTTTGGCGATTCACGTAAGAGTTTGGGCAACCTGTGCACATTTGCACAGACGAAGGTCAATGGCTGGATAGCCTTTTAACTATATATATGAAGACAGTAACTGTTCTCATCAGAACAGAATACTGTTGATGACCGTGCAGTTTTCCCTGGAATAAATTATCACTAACTGAAACCCTCAGCTGCCGACAGGTGTTGTTGGTATACCTCTTACGGGAATCGCCAAAGCGTGCGTGAGTAAAGAGTGAATGGGTAAATGTCTGTAAGGTACATTACATATGTAGAATTGTGGACAGTTGGGAATGTGAGTCTCACGGGAAGCGTGCAAGGGATAAGTCCCTGCAGTCGCGCTATTCATCTGTGTTCTCGGTGGCTCAGATGGATAGAGCATCTGCCATGTAAACAGGAGATCCCGGGTTCGAGTCCCGGTCGGGGCACACATTTTCAGCTGTCCACATCGAGGTATACCAACAACACCTGTCGGCAGCTGAGGGTTTCAGTTAGTCATCATTTATTCCAGGGAAAAGCTGCACGGTCATCAACAGTATTCTGTTCTGATGAGAACAGTTACTGTCTTCATATATATACTCAATCTTTGCCTCTGTCGAATGTTTGAATGGCAGTTCACAGTGACCGACATCTTGCAGACAATCTTGGAGGCAGATTTCCTGTCCTTCGATGATTTGTTTCCTGACCTGCAGTGTCAGCATTTGATTGATGTGACGACAAATCTAAATGCTCAAGGAAATGTCAATTACACTGCCCCCATGACGATATGTGTGATCACCGAGGATACACAATATACGTGACTGTTGAAGGATTTCCCTGAAATTACGAGGCAGTTACCTACATTACCAGCAGTTAAGCATACAACAGTGCATCACATTCTCACCACTCTGAGCCCACCTACCTATTCTGTCCCAAACGCTACAATGCTGAAAAGCTAAAAATAGTCAACCAGGAATTTTGCAATATGTTAGCATAAAGCTTATGTCAAACTTCAAGTAGCAGCTGGACTGCCCCATTGCACGTTGGTCCAGAGAAGAACAATGGTTGGCATTCAAGCGGTGACTACCACCAGTTAAACTCAAGGACCATTCTGGACTGGTATCCCAATATGTATATAGAGGACTTCTCCACCAAAGTGCATAGTAAGACAATCTTTTCCACATCAACTCAGTGTATGCGTATTACCAGATATCTGTAGCCATGGGACATCCTTAAAATAACTGTCACTAGACTTTTTAGACAGTTAGTGTTTACAAGAATGCTGTTCAATCTCTGTAACACAATGCAAACATTCCAGAATTTCATGGATGAGGTCATGTGAGACTTCTGTTCCTGCTACATCTACACAGATGATGTTCTTGTAAATTTGACATCTGAGGAGGAACATTTACAGCATTTAACTGTTGTTTGACCATTTAAGTGTGCACAGTCTAGTAATAAACCCTCCAAAATGTATTTTTGCGGCAAGAGAAGTTCATTCCCCAGGATGCACTATAGACGCAAATAGCATATACTCTCCTCAAGATAAAATACAAGCTATAATCACAGACCCTCATCCAGTGACAACTAGAGAGCTTTGTCAGTTTCTGGGTGTTGTAAATATTTACTGACGTTTCATTTCCAATCATACTCTGATTACAGCTCCTTTAAATGAACTTCTTAAGGGAGCACCAAAACCAAAATGACAGATTAAAGTGGACTATCGAAACAGGCTCTGCTTTCCAGACCATAAATATGGCAATAGCAGACGCTACAGAATTGGCACATTCTATAGTGCAACCTCCAGTGACATTAATGGTTGATGCCTTTGCTAACACTATTGGACAGTACTGCAATAGTCAGTAAACCATTGTTGGCAACCACTCTTATTTTATAGCCACAAACTGTCACCCTCCCAACAACAGTGGGTGACATACAACTTTGAATTATATGCTGCTATCAAAAAATCAAAACATTACTTGGGAGGTCAAAAATTTGGTATATATACAGACCATAAGCCTTTGACTTACACTTGTAAAAAGAAATAAAGTGAGGCATCCCCATTGGTTAATTTTCAACTGATTTTGTTTATGTACAAGGCAATATAATGTAGTGACCTGTGATACTTGTATGAACACAGAGACACAGTGATGTGGGGTTCATAAATATTGTGTGTGTCTTCTTTTCTGTTATGTATCCTTTGACATTACTCACTAATGCAACTAGCACTGTGGGTACCACACACTTTGTAATTAATGTATGTCTGGAATAAATCTGCATTTGAGCAGACTATCACACCTTGCTATAGGATTTTAATTTGAAAATTGCTCCAAAGTACTATTTTTGTGGGTTAACTATCTGAAAACTTCTCCTGGTTGGGATCACACCATAACTTCAGACTAGGGCTCTATAGATCCTGAACATGAAACCTGGCTGAAGGTCTGAGGTGGTGGGTAATGGAGACTTGACAGATTCACACCTCCGCTCTTTTTGTCGTACTGGGAGTTCATGTAATCTGTCTGGCCCTTTTACATGATCATATTTTTTTCTGTTCTGCATTTTTTAAATTAAGATTTGGTTAAAATCTGCTATAAGTGGATGTGATCTTTGGCATCCAAGAAATACATTATTTTTCATTACGATCATACTGTAATAAGGGGAAACGGAGGCCACTATTTTGAAACACAGGGTCACCTCATACTTTCCAGCAGGTGTACTAGCAGAGAAATTATGTAGTATGTTTCTCTTCAGTGATACCTCTCCATACAAAGACTCCAGGATGCTAAACTAGTTATGTTGGGATTCTGTTTGCCCCAGCATACAGGGCGATGAAAACTGGTCGCTAAACAAAATGGCTAAAAGTTTCCAGTCCACCCACTGAAATGGCTTTTTTCACAAGAATAACAATTTAAAATTACAATAAGCTTCATATTCTAATTGGTGTACTTAGAAATTAAAAGTCTGATTAAGTTTATAGAAGCACAATACATTTTGTAGTATCAAGAAATAGAGGAGAGAGTGTCACAGACAAATACAGGATTTGGAGTGGGCATCATTAAAACAAAGGCATTTCTCATAGTGGCAGGATCTTCTCATGAAATCTCAATCACCAGATCTCTCTTCTGAATTCGAAAATATTTCATTAATGCTGACCTACTTAGGGAGAAATGGTCATTATAAAAAAGGGAAATCAGAAACTCAGATGGAAAGACATAGCTACTTATTTTTTCTGTGTGCTCTTTGAGAGTTGAATAACAGAATTATTGTGAAGGTGGTTCGATAAACCCTTTGCCAGGCACTTAAAGTGTGATCTGCAGAGTAGCCACTTAGATGTAGATGTAGAAATAATAATAACTGTTAGGTTACACACAAACAAGTATGCTGGTTGGCACTCACATACACTAGAAACGCAAGCATTCTATGAAATCACCCTCGCCGGCCAGTGTGGCCATGCGGTTCTAGGCGCTTCAGTCTGGAACTGCGTGACCGTTACGGTCGCCGGTTTGAATCCTGCCTCGGGCATGGATGTGTGTGATGTCCTTAGGTTAGTTAGGTTTACGTAGTTCTAAGTTCTAGGGGACTGATGACCACAGATGTTAAGTCCCATAGTGCTCAGAGCCATTTGAACCATTTAAAATCACCCTCCTACAGCGCATGCAAATGTATCCTCAAATGCCATCCATCTACATTTACATCTACATCAATAGTTTGCAAACCACCGTCAGGTGTACAGCTGAGGGTACATACCATTGTATCAGGTATTAGGGTTTCTTCCTATTCCTTTCATGTATGGAACGTTGGAAGAATGATTGTCTGACTGCCTCTTTGCTTGCAGTGATTACTCTAACCTTAGCCTCACAATCCCTATGTGAGTGATATGTAGGGGGTTGTAATATATTCATAGAGTAATCATTTGAAGCCAGTTCTTAAAACTTTGTTAATAGACTTTCTCGAGATGGTTTACGTCTATCTTCGAGAGTTTCCCAGTTCAGTTCTTTCAGTATCTCTGTGACACTCTTCCACAGATTAAAAAAACCTTTGACCATTTTTGCTGCCCTTCTCGGTATACATTGAATATCCTCTGTTAGTCCTATCTGGTACGGATCCTACACACTTGTGCAATATTCTATAACTGGTTGTAGGAATGATTTGTAAGCAATCTCCTTTGTAGATTGACTGCATTCCCCCAGTATTCTGCCAATAAACTAAAGTCTACGACCTGCTTTACCAATGATTGAATCGTTCCACTTCATGTGCCTACAAAGTGTTATACCCAGGTATTTGTATGAGTTGGCTGATTACAACAATGACTCGTTGATATTACAGTCACCAGTTCAGCAGTTTACCATTAGAATTTTAATACTCTGACCTGTGGAAGGCATTCCTTTTGATCTTACACTGATATCTGTAAAACAAAAAACTGGTAGCCAAGATTGCAGTAATTCTTTTTATTTCATGATTACCAGTTTCAGGGAAACTAAAGCCGCCATCATCAGATCTTAGGACAGATACAGGCAAATAATGGTGATATTAATAGCTGCCTATAACGTGCAGGCCTTACAAAATTGTCATAAGTAGCACATAGGCGTCCGAGAGAGGTGACATTATATATGTTAAGTGTCTCCATCACATACAAGCGCACGCTAGGTACTCTGGTACATTACACTGCTATTTCTGGGTTTCCTATAGGTATTATTATCTGGACTGGATGGAGAGTCATGTAATCTAAAAAACCCTTGTGAGCATCCCACAAACAGTCAGCTACCTGAGTAGTAGCCCGTGACGTGTGGTGCACACCTGACCCATTTAGTGAGAACCCACAGGTCTCCGTCCTACGGTGCAAGTCCAGGAGGTCAGCACAAGGCTCATCTTCTCAACCTTCTCTGCGTCACTGAAATGACCCCAGAATGACCTCAGAGCACAGACGACAGGCATCATTTGTTCCAACATGTTCCACAATCTGCAGTTGGTTGCACCCTGTTCCCTCAATGCTGATGGAATATCCTCTTCAACATGTTGAATGAGCCCCCCAGGGATACATACTGAGTGCACCAGGTGTCCTTTCCTGTCACCTGCTGCCATTTCTCTAAGTGGTACCGTTATTCACCATATGTCTGAACTGCTGACGATTAATAGACCTGTACCCTTTTGCGTTTGGCTCCTCCTGACACAGTACAAAACAGGTTTCCCCAAAACAGGTGAAGTGAGTCCCACTGACATAGTTTCAGTTTCAGTGAAACTCAAACTTGGTGGTTGGGGGATTGGTACAACAGCCTGAGTCCTCCTTGGTCCCCATCCATCCTGTACAGGATGCCTAGATTACCACTGACATGCTGCTCACAGGCAATTGGACAAGTAATGGCAGATCTTAAACACTTTCTGCAGAGGAGAAAGGATCTACAGGAGGGGATAGTACCTCTGGTACAGGTATCACAGGTACACGACTCGAAGGAGCTCTTCCAACATACCAATTTGCAGCATCTGCAAATCGTTTGACAGTAGTCTGGGTGATTTCCAGCTGCTTATGAACATCTATCAACTCATCCCATGTTTGAAAACATTCACAGTGGGGCTGCATTTTGGGTAGTGCAATGTATTACAAGCCAGTGAATAAATAACTTTATAATAACCCTGCTGATTATCTTTTAATGTGTTAAGCTAAACAGCTGCCATTTCCCTATGAGAATTGAAGCAAATACGCAAAACAAGATTTCTATTAAGGCAACACAAAAACCTGAGGTAAAAACAACTAGTTTCCTATTTTTATGTTGATTATAGTTGTTGTGCTCTACAGTCCAGACTGGTTTGATGCAGCTCTCCATGCTACTCTATCCTGTGCAAGATTCTTCATCTCCCAGTACCTACTGCAACTTACATCCTTCTAAATCTGCTTGGTGTATTCATCTCTTGGTCTCCCTCTATGATTTTTACCCTCCACGCTGCCCTCCAATGCTAAATTTGTGATCCCATGATGCCTCAGAAAATGTCCTACCAACCGGTCCCATCTTCTTGTCAAGTTGTGCCACCATCTCCTCTTCTCCCCAATTCTATTCAATACTTCCTCATTAGTTACGTGATCTACCCATCTAATCTTCAGCATTCCTCTGTAGCACCACATTTCGAAAGCTTCTATTCTCTTCTTGTCTAAACTATTTATTGTCCACGTTTCACTTCCATACATGGCTACACTCCACACAAATGCTTTCAGAAATGACTTCCTCACATTTAAATCTATACTCGATGTTAACAAATTTCTCTTCTTCAGAAATACTTTCCTTGCCATTGCCAGTCTACATTTTATATCCTCTCTACTTCGACCATCAGTTATTTTGCTCCCCAAATAGCAAAACTCATTTACTACTTTAAGTGTCTCATTTCCTAATCTAATACCCTCAGCATCACCTGATTTAATTCGACTACATTCCATTATCCTCGTTTTGCTTTTGTTGATGTTCATTTTATATCATCCTTTCAAGACACTGTCCATTCCGCTCAACTGCTCCTCCAGGTTCTTTGCTGTCTCTGACAGAATTACAATGTCATCGGCGAACCTCAAAGTTTTTATTTATTCTCCATGGATTGTAATTCCTACTCCGAATTTTTCGTTTGTTTCCTCTACTGCTAGCTCAATATAGAGATTGAATAACATTGGGGATAGGCTACAACCCTGTCTCACTCCCTTCCCAACCACCACTTCCCTTTCATGCTCCTCAACTCTTATAACTGCCATCTGGTTTCTGTATAAATTGTAAATAGCCTTTCGCTCCCTCTATTTGACCCCTGGCACCTTCAGAATCTGAAAGAGAGTATTCCAGTCAACATTGTCAAAAGCTTTCTCTAAGTCTACAAATGCTAGAAATGTTGGTTTGCCTTTCCTTAATCTATTTTCTAAGATAAGTCGAAGGGTCAGTATAGCCTCATGTGTTCCAACATTTCTACGGAATCCAAACTGATCTTCCCAGAGGTCCGTTTTGACCAGTTTTTCCATTCATCTGTAAAGAATTCATGTTAGTATTTTGCAGCAGTGGCTTATTAAACTGATAGTTCGGTAATTTTCACATCTGTCAACACCTGCTTTCTTTGGGATTGGAATTATTATATTCTTCTTGAAGTCTGAGGGTATTTCACCTGTCTCATACATCTTGCTCACCAGATGGTAGAGTTTTGTTAGACCTGACTCTCCCAAGGCTGTAAGTAGTTCTAATGGAATGTTGTCTACACCCGGGGCCTTGTTTCGACTTAGGTCTTTCAGTGCTCTGTCAAACTCTTCACATAGTATCATATCTCCTACTTCATCTTCATCTACATTCTCTTCCATTTCTATAATATTGTCCTCAAGAACATCGCCCTTGTATAGATCCGCTATATACTCCTTCCATCTTTCTGCTTTCCGTTCTTTGCTTAGAATTGGCTTTCCATCTGAGCTCTTGATATTCATGCAAGTGGCTCTCTTTCTTCCAAATGTCTCTTTAGTTTTCCTGTAGGCAGTATATATCTTAACCCTAGTGATATGTGCCTCTACATCCTTACATTTGTCCTCTAGCCATCCCTGCTTGGCCATTTTGCACTTCCTGTTGATCTCATTTTTGAGACGTTTGTATTCCTTTTTGCCTGATTCATTTACTGCATTTTTATATTTTCTCCTGTTATCAATTAAATTCAATATCTCTTCTGTTACCCAAGGATTTCTATTAGCCCTCATCTTTTTACCTACTTGATCCTCTGCTATCTTCACTAGTTCGTCTCTCAAAGCTACCCATTCTTCTTCTACTGTATTTCTTTCCCCCATTCTTGTCAATTGTTCCCTAGTGCTCTCCCTGAAGCTGTCTACAACCTCTGGTTCTTTCAGTTTATGCAGGTCCCATCTCCTCAATTTCCCACATTTTTGCAGTTTCTTTAGTTTTAATCTACAGTTCATAACCAATACATTGTCGTCAGAGTCCACATCTGCCCCTGGAAATGTCTTACAATTTAAAACCTGGTTCCTAAATCTCTGTCTTACCATTATATAATCTATCTGACACCTTCCAGTATCTCCAGACTTCTTCCATGTACACAACCTTCTTTTATGGTTCTTGAACCAAGTGTTAGCTATGATTAAGTTATGCTCTGTGCAAAATTCTACCAGGCGGCTTCCTCTTTCATTTCTTCCCCCCAATCCATATTCACCTACTACATTTCCTTCTCTCCCTTTTCCTACTATTGAATTCCAGTCACCCATGACTATTAAATTTTTGTCTCCCTTCACTATTTGTGGTTCATGGTGTGGGTTCCTGTAGTCATGTCCTAGTTCATGAACCACGGGCAACGTATGAGTGGCCAAGTAAGTGGTCCCGACAGTCGGGATACCAGTTACTTTGGAATAAGGCTGGGCATCTCGGACATATTCTGAGTCGTGGTCACCTTTGTGCTCATACGGCAAAGACTACCAAATCCACCGGTTAGTCCCTCAGCCGTTAGGGGTAAAACCCAATGGGACTCGGGGCAAGTAAGGCTAGCAACCTGCTTCCCTGGTACTTTAAATATGATGCTGGCAACAATCAGAGCAAAATGCCTCGGACCTTTGGAGGTGACGGAGTCCCACCTCTAACTGACAAACCAGGGACTCCTAAGATACGACTTGGCAAACAAATGGTAATGAGAGGGGGAGCTATTAATATCAATGGGGGCTACTCTGGGAAGAAGGTAGAGCTGGCAGAGGCTGCAAGTAAGATGGGGCTGGACGTTTTAGCTGTTAGTGACATTCGGATAAGGGGTGAGAAAGAAGAGGAAGTGGGAGAATACAAGGTCTACTTGTCAGGAGTCAAAGCAGGAATAGCACAATGGGGTGTAGGGCTTTACATCAGGAAAGAAATGGAACCCAGTGTAGTTGCAATAAGGTATGTAAACGAACGACTGATGTGGATAGATTTGACAGTGTCTAGCAAGAAAATTAGGATTGTGTCAGTATATTCGCATTGTGAAGGGACTGATCAAGATAAGATGGATAGTTTTTATGAGGCACTCAGTGATGTAGTTGTTAGAGTAAAGGACAAGGACAGTGTTCTGCTCATGGGTGATTTTAACGCCAGGATTGGAAATCGAACAGAAGGGTATGAAAAGGTTATGGGTAAATTTGGAGAGGATATGGAGGCCAACGGGAACGGGAAGCTACTCTTGGATTTCTGTGCCAGTATGGGCTTAGTAATCACAAACTCCTTTTTTAAACATAAGAACATTCACCGGTATACTTGGGAAAGCAGGGGAACCAGATCTGTCATTGACTATATAATAACAGATCAGGAATTCAGGAAGGCTGTGAGGGACACACGTGTATTCAGGGGATTCTTTGATGACACTGATCATTATTTAATCTGTAGTGAAATTGGGATTGTGAGGCCGAAAGTGCAGGAGGTCAGGTCCATATGTAGGAGGATAAGAGTGGAGAAACTTCAGGATAAGGAAATCAGGCACAAGTACATAACAGCGATCTCAGAAAGGTACCAGTTAGTTGAATGTAGTCAATTACAGTCATTGGAAAAGGAATGGACAAGGTACAGGGACACAGTACTAGAAGTGGCTAAAGAATGTCTTGGAACAGTAGTGTGTAAAAGTAGGAGGAAGCAAACAGCTTGGTGGAATGACACAGTCAAGGCAGCCTGTAAAAGGAAAAAGAAGGCGTATCAAAAATGGCTACAAACTAGAACTCAGGTAGACAGAGAAAGTTATGTTGAAGAAAGAAACAAAGCCAAACAGATAATTGCAGCATCCAAGAAGAAATCTTGGGAAGACTTTGGAAACAGGTTGGAGACATTGGGTCAAGCTGCTGGAAAACCATTCTGGAGTGTAATTAGCAGTCTTAAAAAGGGAGGTAAGAAGGAAATGACAAGTATTTTGGACAGGTCAGGAAAACTGCTGGTGAATCCTGTGGATGCCTTGGGCAGATGGAGGGAATATTTTGAAGAGCTGCTCAATGTAGGTGAAAATACGATCAGTAATGTTTCAGATTTCGAGGTAGAATGGGATAGGAATGATGATGGAAATAGGATCACGTTTGAGGAAGTGGAGAAAATGGTTAATAGATTGCAGTGCAATAAAGCAGCTGGGGTGGATGAAATTAAGTCGGAACTCATCAAATACAGTGGAATGTCAGGTCTTAAATGGCTACACAGGATAATTGAAATGGCCTGGGAGTCGGGACAGGTTCCATCAGACTGGACAAAAGCAGTAATCACACCAATCTTTAAACATGGAAACAGAAAAGATTGTAACAACTACAGAGGTATCTCTTTAATCAGCGTTGTGGGTAAAATCTTCTCAGGTATTGTTGAAAGGAAAGTGCGAGTATTGGTTGAGGAGCAATTGGATGAAAATCAGTGTGGGTTTAGGCCTCTTAGAGGTTGTCAGGACCAGATCTTTAGCTTAAGACAAATAATAGAGAAGTGTTATGAGTGGAACAGGGAATTGTATCTATGCTTTATAGATCTAGAAAAGGCAAATGACCGGGTTCCTAGGAGGAAGTTATTGTCTGTTCTACGAGATTATGGAATAGGAGGCAAACTTTTGCAAGCAATTAAAGGTCTTTACATGGATAGTCAGGCAGCAGTTAGAGTTGACGGTAAACTGAGTTCATGGTTCAGAGTAGTTTCAGGGGTAAGACAAGGCTGCAACCTGTCTCCACTGTTGTTCATATTATTTATGGATCATATGTTGAAAACAATAGACTGGCTGGGTGAGATTAAGATATGTGAACACAAAATAAGCAGTCTTGCATATGCGGATGACTTAGTTGTGATGGCAGAGTCGATTGAAAGTTTGCAGAGTAATATTTCAGAGCTAGATCAGAAATGTAAGGACTATGGTATGAAGATTAGCATCTCCAAAACGAAAGTAATGTCAGTGGGAAAGAAATATAAACGGATTGAGTGCCAAATAGGAGGAACAAAGTTAGAACAGGTGGACGGTTTCAAGTACTTAGGATGCATATTCTCACAGGATGGCAACATAGTGAAAGAACTGGAAGCGAGGTGTAGCAAGGCTAATGCAGTGAGTGCTCAGCTACGATCTACTCTCTTCTGCAAGAAGGAAGTCAGTACCAAGACTAAGTTATCTGTGCACCGTTCAATCTTTCGACCAACTTTGTTGTATGGGAGCGAAAGCTGGGTGGATTCAGGTTACCTTATCAATAAGGTTGAGGTTACGGATATGAAAGTAGCTAGGATGATTGCAGGTACTAGTAGATGGGAACAATGGCAGGAGGGTGTCCACAATGAGGAAATCAAAGAAAAACTGGGAATGAACTCTATAGATGTAGCAGTCAGGGCGAACAGGCTTAGATGGTGGGGTCATGTTACACGCATGGGAGAAGCAAGGTTACCCAAGAGACTCATGGGTTCAGCAGTAGAGGGTAGGAGGAGTCGGGGCAGAGCAAGGAGAAGGTACCTGGATTCGGTTAAGAATGATTTTGAAGTAATAGGTTTAACATCAGAAGAGGCACCAATGTTAGCACTGAATAGGGGATCATGGAGGAACTTTATAAGGGTGGCTATGCTCCAGACTGTACGCTGAAAGGCACAATCAGTCTTAAATAATGATGATGATGATGATGATGATGATGATCACTATCTGAATAATTTCTTTTATCTCATCATACATTTCATCAACCTCTTCATCATCTGCGGAGCTAGTTGGCATATAAACTTGTACCACTGTGGTAGGCGTGGGCTTTGTATCTATCTTGGCCACAATAATGCGTTCACTATGCTGTTTGTAGTAGCTTACCCGCATTCCTATTTTCCTATTCATTATTAAACCTACTCCCACATTACCCCTATTTGATTTTGTATTTATAACCCTGTATTCACCTGACCAGAAGTCTTGTCCCTCCTGCCACCGAACTTCACTAATTCCCACTATATCTAACTTTAAACTATCCATTTCCCTTTTTAAATTTTCTAACTTACCTGCCTGATTAAGGGATCTGACATTCCACGCTCCAATCCGTAGAACACCAGTTTTCTTTCTCCTGATAACAACGTCCTCTTGAGTAGTCTCCGCCCAGAGATCCGAATGGGGGACTAGTTTACCTCCGGAATATTTTACCCAAGAGGATGCCATCATGATTTCTGCTTAAATCTGCATGCCCTCGGGAAAAATTACGGCTGTAGTTTCCCCTTGCTTTCAGCCGTTCCCAGTACCAGCACAGAAAGTCCATTTTGGTTAGTGTTACACAGCCAGTCAATCATCCAGACTGTTGCCCCTGCAACTATTGAAAAGGGTGCTGCCCCTCTTCAGGAACCACACATTTGTCTGGCCTCTCAACAGATACCCCTCCGTTGTGGTTGCACCTACGGTACGGCCATCTGTATCGCTGAGGCACGCAAGCCTCCCCACCAACAGCAAGGTCCATGGTTATAATTGTTAGCAATCTCGAAAACAGAGTTAATTTATGATATATTCAGATAAATGTAGGGCTGCTCCTCTTTGAGGGAAAACTAGATGTAACACAATATCTTAGGTAGAGAATCTGCTACAGTAACTATATCAGAAACGCTGATTTACTACATTATTAGTCACAGATTATGCAAAGGGCAATGGTAGCTTCCAAAAATTCTCAGAAACGTATGTTTATTTGTTGCTGATGTGCAATGAATTTCAAGGCTGATGTATTCTTTGGCAGATCTGTGAATCACGAATGCTAATTTGCTATGAAATAAATTATGTATCCAAAACACCTGTATTGGTAACTCACGAATATCTAGTTTTGCAAGCATTCAAAAATTCTCAAAATAACCTGTTTCTCATGTAATTGTACAATGAAATTAGAGTGTCATTGTTTTTAACAAGGACAGACCTACTGTTCTTAAGAATTTTGAAAGATCACAATTATGTTTAAGCCTACAATTAACAATAACAGTACAAGTTTACACTTACAAATGTTCAAAATTTCACAATATATCACAATACATAAGGGTATTGATACATCAGTGGAAGATTACAAAGAAATTATGTGAACAGAAAAGTATGTGAATCTAGAACTCTAAATCAGCACATGATTTTGTACAGAAACACATCACATAGAAACCACAGCCTTTGATAAAATGATTACTGGACTGTGGTGGCCAGTACATATCGCAACTCTCCCCACACTGCCTGCACTTTGTGACTTTGATCCATTTGACACAGCCAAAAGCCACATGTGTGGGTGCAGGTCTATAGCAGTGCATGCTTCTGACGGCAGGCGATCGGGTGGCACTGGAGCCTGGAGTACCGTGCCGGCAGTGCACACTGTGCCACACGGGCCGCTACAACCTCTGCCGTGACGTGCGCTTCTGTGCTTGCCCACCGACACACGGCGCACTCACTGGTTTCTTTGCACATGCAGCTGATTACTGTTACAAGTAAGTTGTTTTAATCTCCATTAATAATCTAATCCCCAAATTGGGAACAGACTGCGGAGCACGTATTGCTGTTCTTCAGCCCAACTTAATTTGAAATGAAAAATAAATTTAAACAATTAAAATAAGTAAAATGATGAGTTTAAGGTACAATAAAAGATTATTAATATTAATGAATATCTTGTAAAATAGTGGTTAGAATAGTGTGGATGAATCTTTTATGAAGTTGATGTTTCTGGAGAGCAGATTATCAGTATTATTATGTTTGATTTTGAGCATGATAGAATGAGATTTTGGCTGTAGCAGTAGAAAGTGGATTGGGATATTAATGCTATGATCCAAGAAAAGGACAGGGAAAGGGGGTGTTTGGATGAAGTCGTCAGTTGCTTTGCTGGATTCATTCATTTATTGTGTTCTATAAATCCCATCAAAGAGGAGAACCTGATGAGACATGGAATGCATCACGGTACATTAACAAAAGACAAGCAAATCAAACTAACTTAATCTGTCAGTGCATCAACACTGATCTACAGCATTCAGAACTTGTCTCAAGAAATCAAAGACAGTTCTTTCAGAGGATTTATTCGCCACAAAACTATCTGATCGGAAACTAGTTTCCTTTTTTTTTATTTTTACACAAAAAGGTACATCGACTGCCATGCATTAGTATTTTAAAGAAATCTAGGTAACAGTGGGGCTGATCTATAGTTTTGTATGTCTTGTGTAACAGCCTTTCTGAGAAGTGTCCCTACTATTGATTGTTTTAGGTTCATTGTGTATACTCCAGGACTGACAGCTCTTCTCTGTGAACTTTAAATATGGTAATAGAAAGCTCTGGAAGAGTGTCAATAATTTTGAAGCAAAGATAATAACTATTTAGATGGAGTGCATCTGTAGGCCTCAGGCTTCAATGTAGCATTTCATATGGCCATTATAACAGATTACATAAGACAATAACTCTGGTCACCTAGAAAACAAGTGTTAACCTTCATTAAAAATGATTTCAAATGCTATCGCACCAGTTTGAATCTGTGCCTATTATATTCTGTCTGGGCATGCGACAGCGGTAACTATAATAAACCAGTGACACTCAAAATTACTCTTCAAATTACAACAGTAAAGTTTCCAACAATTTCCTCAGAATTATCATTATGTATAATGTCTATGTACCAACTCACACATGGGAATTAAAGTTTTAATAACCCAGAGAACTAAATAATTCAAAATTATACCCCATCAAGTTACTGATGTACAGAGTTCCTCTTATCTTCTGAAATAGTTCAGCAACCTGATAAAAGAAATCAAAATACTCAAAACAGTAACAATACCAAAACACACCAAATGCTAAGATAAACTTATGTTAGTTAATGACTTATTAGACTTGGTGACTTGTACATAAATATCAACTACACACAGTGACAATGTGTTCATAAGTACAAGCTCCAATGTCTAACTAGGTACATATCTATCAATGCCAAAATGGAAGTATTTCTCGTGAGCTCTGTATTAATAACCTGTTTAACCAAATGATAGAATTCAGTAAGTAAGTTCAAACACAGTTACTGAAATAGCAAACTGGGAAAAACAGCACTTGAGTACAATTTAGCTAAGTCAAACACTTTAATGTTCCTTGTACTGCTGAGGCTCCACAAGGAAACAATTCTCCTCTTGGAAGTTTAGCTGTATAGATTTAATCCACCATAGTGTTGTAGTTAATTCCACTTCAGTCAATCCTGACTGACAGTGCTGGCTCTGATATCAATACTGCTCACCTAGTAAGTCGTGGGACCATATGCAGGGCCAAACACAACCAAAACACACTTCCTGTAGGCGCTTTGGCTAACACAGATCCACATTACAAGAGCTTGCAGAATCACGCTGCTTCCCAGCTCACAACATACTGCCCTCTCACTATACACTCTTGATATCACTTCTGCTGTGGCCTGGTGGTGCCACCACCACAAGCCAAAGATCCTCATTGTAATAATTCGAATGTGCCTACAGTCAACACACCGCATTGAATTCATTTTACTTTCTTGTTTGACAGTTGTGTCATTTGTTAACTTTTTGCAGGTACTGTCACTTTTTATGTAACTTCTTGTAGCTGTTTACTTGTGTTTTCAATAAAGTGTTGTGTTTTCTTGCTGCATTAAGCTTTCTAAGAGTTTTGATGAATTCCTTATGCCCCTTGTTATCCATCTGTTTGACTTTACCTTAACTTTTAGTTTCTTAGTTAGGACTGTAACATCAAATCAGTATATACATAATTACACAACAATGAGTTAAACACTTGTAACATTATTTTTGGACTTTTTTTCCAAGTTGTTAGTAGTATGCAATTGAAAGTCTTATTGTTGCTTTCAATAATTATTGTTCTTGTGACATAGTTGTCATTTATTCTACAATTATTATGAAATGCTTCTATGACAAATAAACAATCTGGAAAAACTGTCTTAGTACATTAGAAAGTTCATCAGTTGACTCCTTTTAGTGTTTGCAGTTTCAAAATTTACATTGAAATCACCTAGCAAAATTATACATTCAGATTGAATTTGAAGTTCATTTAAAAAGACTTCTACTTTTTCTGAAAACAAAGAAAAATTATTTTTTAGCAACATGTTAATACGTAATAGTACCCTTTTTTAATAATATTATGAGAAGGAAAGTTGCTATTCACCATATAGTGGAGATGATGAGTCGCTGATAAGCACAACAAAAAGACTCTCACAATTATAGCTTTTGGCCATTAAGGCCTTTGTCAACAATAGACAGACATATGCACAGTGTGGTTTCAGTTGCCTGAGACTGCAGTCGTGTGTGTGTGTGTGTGTGTGTGTGTGTGTGTGTGTGTGTGTGTGTGTGTTTGCATTTTGTTGTGTTTATCTGCGACTCAGCATCTCCACTATATTATATGGTGGGTAGCAACTTTCCTTCTCATAATATTGTTACATTCCATCCTGGACTTTCCATTGTTTGATTACTACCCTTTTCTGTTAGATCACACACACAATACTCAAAGATTTTTTATGTAAATCACCTGTTCCAGTTATGCCTCTTGATTTACATCTCTTTCTACCAATACCAAATACTTCACCTCTCAGGTTTCCATAAGGAAGCAACGTATCATTTCAAAATCTGTAATTATAATGGACAGACAAAAAATCTACTCACCAAGCCATGGCAGAACAACACACATATAAAGGTATTTATATTTGCAAGCTTTCAGAACCACTCACTCCTTCTTCGGCAGAAGGATTGAAGGAGAAGTAACAGAGGTGAAGGAAAAGGACTAGTGAGGTTTAGGAAACGGGGAGATTTTAGAGAAAACACCCAGAACCCCAGGTCAAGGGTTTGCGTTTACCTCAGACAATGTCACTGTTGCAAAGATTGAGAATTCCCTAAAAATATCATTTAGGAGCACTTCTGATTACATCATTCTGCTATTACAGAATTTATGTCTATATCCATACTCTGCAAACCACTGTAAAAAAGCATGGGGGGGAGGGGGGGCAGGGGAGGGAGTACTTCCCATTGTAAATGTTATTTGGGCTTTTTCCCATTCCGTTCACAAATGGTAGGTGTATCATATTATTGCTTAAATGCCTGTGTGTGTGTGTGTGTGTGCTGTAATTAGTCTAATCTTGTCCACATGATCCTTGCAGGATCAGTACATAGGAGATTGCAGTATACTCATAGATTCATTACTTAATGCTGGTTTGTAAAACTTCATAAGTAGGTTTCCTCAGGATAGTTTGTGCCTGTTTCAGGCATCTGCCGGATCAGTTTCTTCATCATCTCCACGATGATGTGTGCCAGATAGATCTGATTCAAATTTATAGATTCTAATATTTAACTGATCATGTTGTTTTCACATAAGCTTTTATTGATTGTGTCAAAACTCGTGTATAATGTGACATACTGTAAATTTTTGAACATTTGCAAGTGTTATGAAAAACTTGTACAACATTTTCAATCGTAAACTTAATTAGTGCTTTTTAGTAACTTTTAGCAACAGTATCCTCATACAAAAATAACTGCTCCCTGAAGTCCTCATGTATTTACATGTAAAAAGGTGTAGTAATCATCCATTACTCAATAGTACTGATCCAATGAGTCAGTGGTTTAGAAACACAACTTGACAAGAACACAAGTAAACAAGGAACTGTTAAATTTAAAGTCAAAGAGAAAATATAACAACAATAAGATGTGCCTGTAGTCCAAAGAACAATGAAATACACTTTGAATCTTAATTCATAGTCACTGCTTCCCATGTAGCCCCCCCCCCCCCCCCCCCTCGGTACAGCAGAGCTCCTGTAATGCGCAGCTACTTGTAACACACTTGTCAGCCTGCTCTGGTGTTGACTGCCAGCGCCTCTTGTGTGTTTTTTGCAGGCTTGCTTGCTGCAATGAGGGTGATGACATTGGTGCTGTCTGACTTGAAGTCACTGTCATGGTGCCCTCAGTTTCCTGATGTTCTACAGGAGTGTCTGGTGACAGTTTTACTCATCTGAGTGGTTTTTCTTCCACGTTATCTACAATGCAAGGTCGTCATGCTTTAAAACTTTGAACAGCCCAGAGAATGATGGGCACTCTGCATCAGTTCTTAACATTGAGGGCAATTTTTAAGATCTTAGTGTACAAAACCTTTCTGCTTCCATTGGCAAGATGCTGGTGAAGGCCATTGTTTGGATATTTGGACTTTGATCTGCTGCAGCAAATAAGGCAGTTCTGTCTCCACAGGTAGTTCATGGGTTGAAAGAAAGAAGAAAAAAAAAAAAACACCTCTGACAGTAGGCATAACATTTCTCCATAAACCATCTCTTCTCTCAATGCCCCAACATCTGTCTTACATGTTGTGCAGAGGCACACTAAAACCAGTGGCATCAAGGAGCTTCAACTACTATCTTGACACATAAGTTCAGCTGTCAATGTTTTGTGCAGCATTCCACCGTCCCCTTGCTTGCCGGGCAGTAGCTGGTTGTATGGTGGTGCTGAAAACTGCATAACTTGGGCAGCTTGGGAAACAGCGTTGACTCAAATTGCCACTCCTGATCCGTCATGACATGGGCTGGCCAGCCCAATAGGGATATTAAGGTCATTAAAAAGATCACTGCTTTTGTCTCTGCCGAGATGTCACTGATTGGAATAGCCTCTGCCCACCGAACAAAAGTTTTGTCTCAAGTACAGATAGTGTTGAGAATCAGTGGACAAAGTTCAAAACCATCGTACAATATGCATTAGATGAGTATGTGCCAAGCAAGATCGTAAGAGATGGAAAAGAGCCACCGTGGTACAACAACCGACTTAGGAAACTACTGCGGAAGCAAAGGGGACTTCACAGCAAACATAAACATAGCCAAAGCTTTGCAGACAAACAAAAATTACGCAAAGCGAAATGTAGTGTGAGGAGGGCTATGCGAGAGGCGTTCAATGACTTCGAAAGTAAAGTTCTATGTACTGACTTGGCAGAAAATCCTAAGAAATTTTGGTCTTATGTCAAAACGGTAGGTGGCTCAAAACAAAATGTCCAGACACTCTGTGACCAAAATGGTACTGAAACAGAGGATGACAGACTAAAGGCCGAAATACTAAATGTCTTTTTCCAAAGCTGTTTCACGGAGGAAGACTGCACTGTAGTTCCTTCTCTAGATTGTCGCACAGATGACAAAATGGTAGATATTGAAATAGACGACAGAGGGATAGAGAAACAATTAAAATCGCTCAAAAGAGGAAAGGCCACTGGACCTGATAGGATACCAGTTCGATTTTACACAGAGTACGCGAAGGAACTTGCCCCTCTTCTTGCAGCGGTGTACAGTAGGTCTCTAGAAGAGCGTAGCGTTCCAAAGGATTGGAAAAGGGCACAGGTCATCCCCGTTTTCAAGAAGGGACGTCGAACAGATGTGCAGAACTATAGACTTATATCTCTAACGTCGATCAGTTGTAGAATTTTGGAACACGTATTATGTTCGAGTATAATGACTTTTCTGGAGACTAGAAATCTACTCTGTAGGAATCAGCATGGGTTTCGAAAATGACGGTCGTGTGAAACCCAGCTCGCGCTATTCGTCCACGAGACTCAGAGAGCCATAGACACGGGTTCAGAGATGGATGCCGTGTTTCTTGACTTCCGCAAGGCGTTCGATACAGTTCCCCACAGTCGTTTAATGAACAAAGTAAGAGCATATGGACTATCAGACCAATTGTGTGATTGGATTGAAGAGTTCCTAGATAACAGAACGCAGCATGTCATTCTCAACGGACAGAAGTCTTCCGAAGTAAGAGTGATTTCAGGTGTGCCGCAGGGGAGTGTCATAGGACCGTTGCTATTCACAGTATACATAAATGACCTTGTGGATGACATCGGAAGTTCACTGAGGCTTTTTGCAGATGATGCTGTGGTGTATCGAGAGGTTGTAACAATGGAAAATTGTACTGAAATGCAGGAGGATCTGCAGCGAATAGACGCATGGTGCACGGAGTGGCAATTGAGTCTCAATGTAGACAAGTGTAATGTGCTGCGAATACATAGAAAGAAAGATCCCTTATCATTTAGCTACAATATAGCAGATCAGCAACTGGAAGCAGTTAATTCCATAAATTATCTGGGAGTACGCATTAGGAGTGATTTAAAATGGAATGATCATATAAAGTTGATCGTCGGTAAAGCGGATGCCAGACTGAGATTCATTGGAACAATCCTAAGGAAATGCAATCCGAAAACAAAGGAAGTAGGTTACAGTACGCTTGTTTGCCCACTGCTTGAATACTGCTCACCGGTGTAGGATCCGTACCAGACAGGGTTGATAGAAGAGATAGAGAAGATCCAACAGAGAGCAGCGCGCTTCGTTACAGGATCATTTAATAATCGCGAGAGCATTACGGAGATGATAAATAAACTCCAGTCGAAGACTCTGCAGGACAGACGCTCAGTAGCTCGGTACGGGCTTTTGTTGAAGTTTCAAGAACAAGCAGTATATTGCTCCCTCCTACGTATATCTCGCGAAGAGATCATGAGGATAAAATCAGAGAGATTAGAGCCCACACAGAAGCATACCGACAATCCTTCTTTCCACGAACAATATGAGACTGGAATAGAAGGGAGAACTGATAGAGGTACTCAGGGTACCCTCCGCCACGCACCGTCAGGTGGCTTGCAGAGTATGGATGTAGATGTAGATGTAGATGTCAACCAATATATAGTAATATCCTTCTGATTGCAGTAGCTTCTTATGATATCTGTCTGGATGTGGGAGAAATGCCTTGTTGTCTCTGGGAATTCTCCCACTGGCTTGCGTACATGTCTGCCCACTCTACACTGCTGCCATGCTATGCTCGTTCTTGCCCACTGATCATAGTCTTTCATTACACTGGACCACACAAATCTCTCCATCAATAGCTTAATGCCTGCTTTTCCACTAGGGTGGACGAGGTTAAGGATACTACACTCCTGGAAATTGAAATAAGAACACCGTGAATTCATTGTCCCAGGAAGGGGAAACTTTATTGACACATTCCTGGGGTCAGATACATCACATGATCACACTGACAGAACCACAGGCACATAGACACAGGCAACAGAGCATGCACAATGTCGGCACTAGTACAGTGTATATCCACCTTTCGCAGCAATGCAGGCTGCTATTCTCCCATGGAGACGATCGTAGAGATGCTGGATGTAGTCCTGTGGAACGGCTTGCCATGCCATTTCCACCTGGCGCCTCAGTTGGACCAGCGTTCGTGCTGGACATGCAGACCGCGTGAGACGACGCTTCATCCAGTCCCAAACATGCTCAATGGGGGACAGATCCGGAGATCTTGCTGGCCAGGGTAGTTGACTTACACCTTCTAGAGCACGTTGAGTGGCACGGGATACATGCGGACGTGCATTGTCCTGTTGGAACAGCAAGTTCCCTTGCCGGTCTAGGAATGGTAGAACGATGGGTTCGATGACGGTTTGGATGTACCGTGCACTATTCAGTGTCCCCTCGACGATCACCAGTGGTGTACGGCCAGTGTAGGAGATCGCTCCCCACACCATGATGCCGGGTGTTGGCCCTGTGTGCCTCGGTCGTATGCAGTCCTGATTGTGGCGCTCACCTGCACGGCGCCAAACACGCATACGACCATCATTGGCACCAAGGCAGAAGCGACTCTCATCGCTGAAGACGACACGTCTCCATTCGTCCCTCCATTCATGCCTGTCGCGACACCACTGGAGGCGGGCTGCACGATGTTGGGGCGTGAGCGGAAGACGGCCTAACGGTGTGCGGGACCGTAGCCCAGCTTCATGGAGACGGTTGCGAATGGTCCTCGCCGATACCCCAGGAGCAACAGTGTCCCCAATTTGCTGGGAAGTGGCGGTGCGGTCCCCTACGGCACTGCGTAGGATCCTACGGTCTTGGCGTGCATCCGTGCGTCGCTGCGGTCCGGTCCCAGGTCGACGGGCACGTGCACCTTCTGCCGACCACTTGCGACAACATCGATGTACTGTGGAGACCTCACGCCCCACGTGTTGAGCAATTTGGCGGTACGTCCACCCGGCCTCCCGCATGCCCACTATATGCCCTCGCTCAAAGTCCGTCAACTGCACATACGGTTCACGTCCACGCTGTCGCGGCATGCTACCAGTGTTAAAGACTGCGATGGAGCTCCGTATGCCACGGCAAACTGGCTGACACTGACGGCGGCGGTGCACAAATGCTGCGCAGCTAGCGCCATTCGACGGCCAACACCTCGGTTCCTGGTGTGTCCGCTGTGCCGTGCGTGTGATCATTGCTTGTACAGCCCTCTCGCAGTGTCCGGAGCAAGTATGGTGGGTCTGACACACCGGTGTCAATGTGTTCTTTTTTCCATTTCCAGGAGTGTATTAAAAAGTTTTGTGTAGCACTTCAGGAACTAAAAGGACTGGGGGTGGGCCTAGGAACATCACACCAAAAAAGGTTGTCTGAACCTAATAACTGCACATACTTAATTGACAGAGCAGTTGAACTGTTCTGTGAACATTCTTGCAGCTGCCTATACATAGCTTGCGCCATGCTGAATCACCTGTAATGAATGATACACAAGATGGCCCCAATTCTCAAAACAGGTCAGCTACCACATTTCTTGCCCTAACAGCTCTTGGCAGTATGCACTCCATTTGGTCTGAGCTTCCGTGAGCTTGAGGGAGTAAAAACCCAAGGGCTCCCAACTCTTTTCAACACATTGGTGGAGAACTGCACCGATAGCCTGCAGGCTAGCATCCACCACTAATGCCACATCGTGGACAGTGTGGGACAACAGAATTGCTTTCTGTAAGTTACTTTTATGTTTTCAGAGCCGCACTGTGTATCTAATGTCCACGGCAGGGGATCCTGGCCAGTGGTGTCATTACTTGGCAGTGCTGCTGCCTGTGGTGCCTGAATCTTGGCTGCTCTCAGTAGCTGTCATCAATAGACATTAACTCAATTTGACTGCCACCTCACAAATGCTGTACATTGTTACAGGTGAACTGTTGGCTTCTGTAACAGGGACAGGCATGACTAGTGTTGTGTTCTTGTCTTGTGCAACTGGTGGTGTGCTTATGTCATTACCTGAGTCAATCAGATAGTAATGTTTTGCTTTTTTTATGCCTTACATAAAGCCAGTGACACTATATAAACAAGGGTGTTTGGTTCTCTGGATGCACGGTCAAGCTGTCGTTAAATACTGGGGTAATCCTGAACACTGTGCCTCGACTAATACAGTTTTCAGGACCTGTGTCATTTCCTTCATATATAATTTGGCAGTCTTGTGGAATTTAAATGTTTTATTTTAGACAGTTAGGAAAACGCAAATTGAAAAGAACACAGGTAAACAAGGAAACGTCAAACTTAAAGGCAAAGAGAAAGCATAACACTAATAAGATGTGCCTGAAGTTCAAAGAACAATAAAATACACTTATAATCTTAATCCAAAGTTGATGCTTTCCACAAAGGTAATTTTGAGAATTTTTGGATGCTTGCAAATGTATATTTCTGAGAATTATTGCAAGTTACAAGAGTTGTGCATAGCAGAGAGTCAAACACAGATACCAATACTACCCTGGATAGCCACTTCAGTTGGTGGGTGTGGAATCCGTGGGTGGGGGATCTTCCAGTACAATGGCAAGTGCAGAGTCAAGAATGCTCACTCAGTAACAATATGCTTTATTAAGTACAGCTTCCATGTGAGAGGTCCGTGTCTGCATTCAAGAACCTGGCAGTGGATGTGGACATTGGAATGGTAGTGTACCACCTCAGCAAGAACAACTAGCAGTCTGCACAGCCTTGCCAATGCAAGGCTCGAGTCAACTCAGTGGTCTGCAAGCTTACAGCTGGCCTCACGTTTACAGCAGGCAGCTCCAAGCAGTCGACAGGGTGAGCAAATGACCTGTGCTGAAACCAGGACCCTCGGAGTTGGTCAGAGTGTCAGGCAATGAAACCCAGGGAGTGGTCTCCCCCGAGTGGTACCAGTTCAAAACCCCAAACCGTTAGGACTATCTGATGGCCTGTAGGCCAGCAGTTCGCCCAGGTGATGTCGCTGCTCAGTGAGGGTGGTTCAGCCACATACTGGACAGACAGCTGGCACAGAGACTGCCACAGCACTGTTGGAAGTCTGAGAATGAGTCCTGCTAATGGCCGAGTGAAACGCATTTACATTCGCTGGGTCCACGTGTGTTGTGGCAGGAGCTCGCTTCCTGTCACGTAGACAGCTGCAGAAGTGCAGCCTCGTGTCACGGCACGAAGTAACCCAGTGCACTCCTACAGGTAGACTTCTGCATTGCAGAATACCATGGCAGTATTACTTAAGCATCCACTGCAGGATTTCACAACTGCAGGCCCCACACCGCTTAGCTGGATTGAAGTCTTGCTGTGGTTGATGACAACACTTCCCCACTCCTCGGAAGAAACTGGTCCTCTGAATTTCAGACAGTTGCTGAAACTGTGAACTACTAAAACAAGGTATTGCTGTGTCTACATTTTTTCCATGCACCCATTGTGCTGTCTCTCTCACATTCATATTTTACACTCTCTGTCCTTCCCAGCACATTCTACAAAACAGTGTATGGTGACTAGTACAACCACACTGTTCAAGCCTTGTTGCCAATCCATTGGGATGGTGGGCAACGGACTGGGACTAAGGGTGGGAGAACTGCTCTCCACCAACAATGGACATATATCACCTGGACAGTGACCATTATTAAGACAGTTCTGAAGGATGAGATTTCCATTACTATGAACTAGTGCTGGTACCCACTGTGGTATTGTTCAATATGCTGGAACACCTCTTCTGCACTAATGCACCTATTCTGGCTATTAGCTTCTCAAGAGAAATAACTATGGTGCTATCTCGGGTATTAAACAGATAAGTTAGGTTCTACACTGGCAGTCTTTTGAAGGTATTATTGGATAGATACAACAGACGACATGTCAGATTCAAGCTGTAGTCTCTTTTAACGTCACTGGAAGCTGGTCGCAAGAAGTCACATTGTGTTTCATTTAGCAATATCCCACTGTTTCATAAATACAAACATTCTGCTCCCATGAATGTACTTTCTTGTAGCATGTGGTGATAGCTACAATTGGGTCATACACTGAGTACACCACTGTGTTCCTATTTTCTGAAAATATGGATATATAGTAAAAAAGCCCCACGGACATCCTCCTGCGATTGTTACCCCAAGAAATAGTGCTAGCTCACATCTCTCCATGAGAGTCTGGAGTGCCATGGAGGGGCATACTGTAAACCGCTCCCTCTGGCATCATCACTGCTCTTCCACTGACATCAACACATCACTTTTCCTATCCAGTGTTACTAGCAGAATCTCCTTTGTCCTAACGTGTACAATTTTCCCCAAAGTCCCACATTTTACTGGATATGGATGTATCCCATAGCATTTGTATTTTCTGTTAGTAATCATACAAGTACTCGGAGCCCGGCAAGGTCAGCACATAACTTCACATTGTGAGATGGTAGTGTTGCGATAATGGGTTTTCCTCTGGAGGCAAAATTCATTCCGATGTGACTGGTAGCTCCTCGATCTGTGCCTTATGAAGATCCACCAGAAATTTTACTGGTGGTCGTAAGGTACAAGTACTGCTCTGGTACTGTGCTGACAATGTCCTTGTCACTAATGAACATCACTGTCCAGGACAGTGTACTGGGTTCTATTATTTAAAAATTCTTCACACCACTTACATACCCAAGAACCTGTTCCATAAGCCCAGACCTTTTAAACAGTCTGCAGTATTGAGCAGTGTCAAGCACTTTCCAGAAATCAAGGAATACGATTGCAGTCTGTTGCTCTTAATCTCAAGTTCACTGGGTGTCACGTGAGAAAAGGGCAAGCTGAGTATCGCATGAGTGACGCTTCTTAAATTTGTGCTGATTTGTGAACAAAAGCTTTTCTTTCTCGAGGAAATTTATTATATTCGAGGGCATAATATGTTCGAGCAAACCAATGTTAAGGATACTAGTCTTTAATTTTGTACGTCCATGCACTTGAGCAATATTCTAGGATGGGTTGCACGAGTATTTTGTAAGCAATCCCCTTTGTAGACTGATTGCATTATACTACTATTCCCAAGTATTTTACCAGCAGACCTAAGTATGCTACCTGATTTATCTGCAGCTGAGACTATGTGATCATTTTATATTCCTACAAATTCTTACACACACATATTTGTATGAGTTGAACAACTCAAATTGTGACTCACTGATATTGTACTCACAGGATATGATGTTTTTTTCATTCTGTCAAGTACACATTGTTGAGTTCTGAAAATTTAAAGGAAGTTGGTAATACAATTACGTAGGCCTCCACAGCCACAGTTACTTAAAATTAAATTTTTCTGGGTATGATACCATGTCATATTGTAAATACCTATCACTGATGAAACTGTCATAGACCCAGGAGAAGGCCACTGTTACCATGCCCAAAATATTGGTTTCATCAGTGATAGCTATTTGTGATATGACACAGTACCATACCCAGAAAACTTTCTTATAAAGCTGGCAATTTTTGGCAACACTTTGAAGTCTTATGAAGACATGACTGAATATTTGTGCAGTATTTTTTTTTCTTTTTCAGAAATTCATTATAGATAACAGCGTCATCTGCAAAAATTCTGAAGTTGTCTGCTAAGTCATTAATATTAATATATGACAGAAACAGAATGGTTCCCTACACACTTCCCTGATGCATGCCCGAAATTACTTCTACATTTGTCAATGACTCGCTGCCAAGAAACCCTCAGTCCAGTCACTAAATTTGCTGAATACCCCATACTATGGTACTTTTGATAATAAGCATAGGTGTGGTACTGAGTCAAATGATTTTCAGGAAACAAGAAACGCTGCATTTACATGATTGCTTTGATCCATGGCTTTCAGGATTTCATATGACAAATGTGTGGGTTGGGTTTCACATGATCTGCATTTCCAGAATCCATGCTGGGTGGCATAGGGGAGGTCATCCTGTTTGAGGTACATCATTACGCCTAAGGTCAGAATATTTTCTCGGATTCTATAATGAATGATGTCAAGAATATTGCACAGTTTTTCGTTCAAAGCATCTACAGTATATTATTGTTAATAGAGGGACTAACTCAGGTGCAAATTCAGTACAGAATCTGATAGGGTTCTATTTTAGATTTGTTCAGTTTGAGGAATTTCAGCTGTTTCTCAATACCAATGACACTAATATCTATTTTACTTCTTTTGCAGTGGTATGAGAGTTGAGGCAACTCTCCTGAATTTTAATTTGTAATGAACATTTCAAAATGGTGTTCAACATTTCTGCTTTTGCATTGCTACAATCAAATTCAGCTCCTGTCTTGTCCAAGAGTGTCTGGAGACTAACTACAGTACCAATAACAGCCTTTATATATGATCAGAATTTCTTCACATTTTGTGAGACATCTTTCAATAATATTTTTAAAGATATCATGCAGTTATCTTTGTTTCTTTAGGAGTTACTTCATAGTGAATGTATTACAAACTGTCGTACTAATTACACATCTATGATGTGTGTGGTCAGCTATTCTTTTGAAATTGTGCCACAGTTCTTGTACGGGTTCCTGTTGAGAGTTAAATGTTATGAGTTTGTCATTGAGATATGACATTATGGCCTCTTTATCTATTTTTCTGGACATATAACAATACCGTGAGAAGGAAAGTTGCTAATCACATATAGCTGAGATCCTGAGTCATAGATAGGTGACTCAGCATCTCAGTTATATGGTGAGTAGCAACTTTCCTTATCATAATATTGTCACATTCCATCCTGGATTTCCATTGTTTAATATCACTCATTGTTGCTACACTTGTCCCACGTTCATCGATGCCAGTTTCAATGTGGATATCCTCAAAGAGGTCATGTCTATCTATTGCCATTATATTTAGTATATTTCCATCATGAGTGGTATTCCAAGCTACTTGTTCTAAATAGTTTCCAGAGAAGGCGGATAGTGTGCCACATCCATCATTTAAAAAGAAATGTGAATATCCCACCTGATTGTTGAGTGATTAAAGTCTCCTCTGATGATGACAGTATTGTTAGGGAACTTACATAATAGTGAACTGAGGTTCCTCTAAAGGTACCAGTTACATCTCAGGGTTAGTCTGGTGTGCACTAGAAGGATCCTATTAGAATTTTGTGCCTATCCCTGATACCGAGTCTTGCCCAAAAATCTCACATGCAGCTTCATTTTTAGCTTGGTGGATTTGGGTTTCTTGTCTGCTGTAACCAATATGTCACCTACACTTCCCATTAAGTTAATCTTTCAATATTTATTTAAACACTGCCAAAAAATGTCACTACTATCAATTTCAGGTTTTAACTAGCTCCTGCAAGGGGAATATATTTGGATATTACACAGCTACTTCCAGGTCTTCTAAGGTATCGTTATCTAGAATGGATGGAGGGTTGCCTAGGTACAACAATATTGAAAAAGTATACATTCTAGCCTTTGTACACTGTCTGGCAACAATAACTTTGTATAGCATTTGAATACACATCTTGTAATATGCAAAATGTAAATACAGTTTTATTATATAGGTTTTAAGCCATGTGTATGTTTTAATATAGATATTTGCAACTACATATATCAGAAACTCCATGTTAACCCCAGAAAGAGTGTCTGAAAAAGTTTGTTCTATATGTATGTGAATTCCCAATGTTCTGTTTAACACTTAGCAGAAGCTTGTTAAAAAGTTTTTTTCAAGAATGTTGAACTCCTTTCAAAATTTGAAGGAGTACACAATATTTCTGAAAAATATTATTGTGTTACTTTCACACCGAACTTTTTTATATTGTTATTCAAAAACAATAAAACAATTAGCTTCACAAAGAGGCCTCTCAATGATGTTCAGTCATGAAGTGAGAAGGAAAGTTCTTTGGAGAAGATAAGTTGCATTTAGTTTCAAAAGCAGTTCATCAACATGAAAATACTATTGTTTATTATTCACAGAATATTCAAGAAACTGTATTCATGATTTTTTTTCTCCAAGGCTTCTCCATTAAAATGTCTTTTTGGAAAATGTATTAAAAGGTTCTTGTATGTTAAATAATATGAACAAGTTGTGACTTTTATTTTTTTAAATATACCATAGCTCAAAATGATGAAAACGTCACTAACAAATTTGGTGTTATGGGTCATACAGGCTGTGATGTGTCTTGACGCCCCACCTAGCCTTTGCATTGCAACCTGATTGGGTTCACATGTTGGAGTTGCCTGAGTCAGTGTAATGTCTACAATTGCAACTCAATGTGTGATGGCAAAAGCAGCAGGTTTGTGCACTGTTATGCTTAGTTGGCTACTCATCTTCATTATTCCCATCTGTCCACTGATAAAATTGCTGCATTGTAATAAATAATCTGTTGTGTCCTCACCAATGGATAGAAGCATAGCTGGCACACTGAGACATTTTGTGAATGATGCCACAAGTGCCAGTCACAAGTGCAGCCCAGTCAGCAACCTCTGCACTGTTGTCAGTGTGATGGACTTCCACGTTGTGACAACTGGCAGCCAAAGGCAACAACTGGGGGTTCATGTTCAGCATTGGTGTACAACAGTTCTAGTACAGAGTCTCAGGGTTGCTGTTCATAGCTGCAGTTCGTAATGGAGAACTGGGCCTTTGCATAGGGGCAGCTGTTACGTAAAATAATTGACAGTTTGACGCCTAAGGTGGGTATAGTCTTGTTGACATTGATTCAGTAATGCACACCTTGACAGGCCACTGCTAGTTGTATCTGTTCACAAGCAAATCCAACGAGTTGCTATACAACTTAAGTATTGCAGCCCAATAAAGTGTATATTTGTGTGTCACTAATTTGTTTGTACTGTCACAGTTCCTCTGTCCACCTCAGAGCACCCTAAGCTAATACAATGTATGCGAGCCATTCTACCCAGATGACCCGAACACATCATAATCAACATACACCATCATGTCCAACATGGATTGTATCATGTTGTTGACACAGCACCTCATTGTGCACTCTCTGGGATCATGATTCACCATGCCAATTTGTGTTTCCCATCAAAGACTTCCACTGTGTGTGCTGAATTTGGGCTGTGTTGAAAATTATTGAAATTGCACATCCTTGTGCTGCACATGCTTCCATTGTAACTCACGCTCTTTAACTTGCTGCAATGTGCATTATTTTCTGCCCTAAATCATCTGTGTAAACATGTAATTTTCCTGGTCTGCATTTCACCTCAAAGTCAAATTCATTGAGAAATACTGTAGCATCCACCTCATGATCCTATTTGTTGGGTCTTTGAGATTAAGAGTCCACTTTAAATCCAAATCATTAGTTATTTTTCAAAAATTCCTGCCACACAGGCACCACTACAAGTAAGTTACTCCTTTCCTGTTGTGGAGTAGTTCTTTTTAGATTTGTGCAGCTGATGGCAGGCATGTGCCACAGAGTGTTGTACTCTACCTACCAAGAAAGGATAGCAATTATTCTACTGTATTATGTACTGGCAAATTACACATTTCTGATCCTCTTATACTACCACATGCAGTAAAATCTGCTACTGACACTGCATACTGTTCAACAGTGGTTGTATTTACTGGTAGTGTTACCTAGTAGTGACAGCACCTCTTCATCTGTTTAACAAACACACGGACCCATGCAGTATACCACAATATTTTGACTAATATAACAATGAAAATAATCAATTTTTGACAATATAATGTAATTGGATAGATTAAAAAATCTACTCACCAAGCAGTGGCAGGAGAACATACGTACAAAAAAAGGTTTTGATATGTAAGCTTTCGAAGCCAGTGGCTTCTTTCTTCTTCCAGCAGAAGGGTTGAAGGGAAAGGAAGACGGATGAAGGAAAAGGACTGAAGAGGTTTAGGAAAATGGGTAGAATTCAGACAAGTCACCCAGAACCCCGCCTCAGGGGAGAAGGAAAGACCTTCCTTCTCATCCTGTCCAGTAAGTCTCCCCTGACCCAGAGTTCTGGGCAACTTTTCCGAACTCTACCATTTTTCTAAACCTTTCCTGTCCTTTTCCTTCACCTTCAACCCTTCTGCCGGAAGAAGGAGCCATTGGCTCTGAAAGCTTGCATACGTTAAACTTTTTTTAATGTGCGTGTTCTCCTGCCGCAACTTGTTGAGTAGTTTTTTTTATCTCTCCAATTGCAATATTTTGACTGGTAGTCCATGCAGAAACATGTCCAGTGTGCACCACTCTGAATCTTGGATCCCTCTCTAATCTGTTGCTCCATTTCCTGCAGACACACATTTCCTCTCTTCTGGCTGCCCTCAGGCATCAATCTCGGTTATTTGGATACAGCTGTGCAACCTCATTGAACAGATGATGCACTGCCTTTTGTGCAGTAACTTTCTCACCCATCAACATCTTGTCACTAATGGCTATTACAGACACAGAGGAAATACAGACAGATGACTTATGCTGACAACACTCACACCTCAATAAATGATGCCAGTGCTGCTGACTTCAATCAGGTAGCATCCCTGTGCCCACTGGAATCGTCATTCTGAACAATAGTTTCACTCTTGTCACCAGCTGTTATGGGTCATACAGGCTATGATGTGCATGGATGGCCAGCATAGCCAAGATCCAGTGAGTGATATTGCATTTGCACATCAGTGGTTCACGGGCAGTGGCTGTGAGTGTGATTCTGCATGTGCAGCTGCAGCAGCATCTGCAGCCTTTAGCCACAGTTGTGTTCAGTTGGTCAGCAGCACAAGTTCGATGGATCGAGTCCAGAAAATAACGAAGACAATGACAGTAATACATTTACTCAGTATTACATACAATGTAAGACTAGACTACCGGTAGCCTAACTATTTACAGCAGGACATCTACAGGACCAGTTCTTCAAACCAAATACTAAAAATATGAGGCAGATGGTAATTTTTGTTATAACTTGTACTAGAGTTCCTTCCTACTCCTTTCACAGATGGACATCAGATAGCACACCTTTGTACATGCTGTTGTTGGTCTAATCTTATCTTAACACAGTAATCTAACTTTTTCTTCATAGGTTATGTGTCTGCTAGATCAGGGAGGGAAGAAAATTTACATGTTTCACCTTGAAACCCAATTCTTGAAATTTTCCACTTAAGTTTCGGAGAAGCAACCAGGTGCTGGGGGTAAGGAAGAGGCCGCGTGAGAGGGACAGACAGCAGGGTAGGGGTGGGGACTGGTATGGTAAAGGGCTGCTTGTGGGAGCATACAGGAACAAGGTAGTTAGTGGGTAGGGCAGCTAGGTGCAGCCCGTAGATTAGACGGAGGAGGAGTGGATAAGGAGAGAAGACTGTGGGGGCATTGGTCGAACAGTGGGCTGCGTAGTGCTGGAATGGGAACAGGAAAGGAGCTAGATGGGTAAGGACAATGACTAACAAAGGTTGAGATCAAGAAGGTTACAGGAACGTATGATGAAGGCCTTGTTGGCTGTAAGCTCACTTTCCGACAGTCTTTCTGTTGTACCTATCTGCAACTCAGGATCTCTGCTATATGGTGAGTAGCAACTATCCTTTTCATAATATTATGACTGACTATAGTTGTGGCATGATAACTGCATAGTCAAATGCTGCTACATTTTTATGTTTTTAGAAATGCGTGGCTTTATATTGCTCTACATTAAAGCTTTTTGACAGTTTTTGCACTCTGTTAACATTTTGTCTCAATATATCTGGAACAGTTACAGTTACTGCACATCATCCACGGAAAGTCTGAGACTGCAACTATTATTACGTACTAGTCAGTCACAAGAACGTCACATGGAGTGGGTGAAATGGACATGAGGGAGGGCAGGGGGGGGGGGGGGGAGGATGAAGAATGGAGGGAAGGAAAGGTGGTGGCTGGGAGATAAGGACCAAGTGGAGGACCAAGTGGAGGAGCGAATGGGAGTGGGGTCAGGGCGAGATGATGGAGATGGAACAGATGAGAGACTACGAAAACAACAATGTGGGTTTAGACCAGAAGTCACCAAACGTTTTTCACTGTGGGCCAGTTAACTGACAAAGTGACTATCATGAGCCACATCTTCATCTATTTTGTATCAGAGCTTTAAAAATCGAAATGGGATGTTACCACAGCTAAGGCACCTCACTGCCGTGGTATAAGGCAAGTCTCAGAATTCTGAATCAATTTCTTCAAGACAAGCCTGGGACTGACAGTGATTAAATTCATGTCTCCTAATGGAGTTCACAGCAGAAAATACACAACAAATATCTAAACCTGTCCTACAGAGGGCTTTCTGACATATGATACAGCATATGAACTGAGATCCCAGAATTTTCAAATAGTAAATTTAAGGCACATAGGGATAGGAGGTTTCCGCAAGTGTGAAGATCTCCTACTATTCAAAACATAATATTTAAATTTAAATTATATCACAATCTCTCATATTCCATGTGTTTATCAAAAAAATTCAAGCACAGTCAGCACATCACATGAGAAATGGCTTCACAAGCCAGATGCACCATGTGGGCCGTAGTTTGGCGACCCCAGGTTTAGATCAATCGAGCAAAGTGGGAGGTGTATGAACAGTAGTAGAGGTGGTGTTATTTACAAGGGCTACCAAAGATAGAGGTTCTAGGTCTGTGACACACCCTTAGATCCTGCAATCCCACTGGCCTCTCTCTTTTGCTAACAGTTATTCACACCCTGTACCATACCTCCTTCCTTAACCCTTTTGTAAACCGTAGTTATGTTCCAACGCCATTAGGTGCTGATAACAGGGACTGCATACTACTTGCACCTGACACTAGATAAAAGGTTCACGACTGGACACTCATCTGCTCACCACAGATATAAGCACATGCACAACTTCGCTAAACCAGTTCAGTTGCCATTAGTTTCTGGGCACTTACAACACCAGCAGTTGTCACAGTCATTGTAGTGTGTCAAAGTATGTGACAAGTTTTACAGTGTGTGTTGTTAACAGAGACAGAACTTAGATACCGATAGGAGAACCAAATTGGAATTACTGTTATATCAGTTGTTCATCATACACTGAAATAGGTTTAGACCAGCATTCAGAACTTTAGTTAGTGCCACATCTTATCGTTATCATCACCATCATCATCATACTAAAGCTGAGTATTTGTATGTATATAAAGGAATGAGCAAAAACCACAAACACAATGCATTACCATCCTAATACAGTGTAGGATCCATTGGCATTCAACACCTTCCAGTTGTTTCAGAATGGATAAATACAGGCTGTATATGGTTTTCATGGGACACTCATACCATTCTTCCTGTAAAATGTTGCAATTTCAGGTAACAATAATGGAGGGGATAGTGATCATGCATCTTCTCTCCAAAGCAGACTGCAAAGCCTCAATAATATTGAGATCTGGTGATTGTGGTGGCGGGGGAGATGCAACAACTCATTCTGGTGCTCACAAAACCAGTCTTTGACGAGATGACCTGAGCTGTGTGAACAGGGGGCCAGTTGTCTTGGGATACAATATCACCTTTGAGGGACAAAGGTCATACTACGGATCCCATGGAATACCATGATATGGCTACCCAAATCACCACTGAATCCCACCATGTTTTACTTTTAGTAGTTAGAGACAGTATGAAACAAGACTCATTCAACAAAATGACATTTTTCTATTGCTCCAGAGTCCAGGTTTTATGGCTTCAGCACCAGATTTTCCTGAATCCTTTTCAATAACCATCCAACATGATCACACAACACCCACTTTTATCCACACTGTAACTTTCCACTTTCACTGTATGTGGTACAAACACTTTGGCTACCTTGGCTACAGAAGCACCCACCATATGAGAACCAACAATTTTCCCACATTCAAATTCACTTAGCTCTGACATAACACACTCACAATTACATAGAACACTGTTCTGACCATGACTGACACTGGCAAAGTTGAGGACACTGCACAAGTGCCATTTGTGGTCAAATACAACAGCTCAACCTGCAGGCTTGGCTAGCACATGCATTTATGTTGAAGCATGTTTTTCTCGAGGTGTTTCCACATCTATGACAAAACCCTATATCTACTTTTAATAAATGATAGATGATTGTTGTTCATTGTGTTGCCGGCTCTGCATTTGTCATACTCTAATATTGACCTGTGACAAGACATGCAAGCATGCCACCTCTACGCAGGAACTACATTCTGCGGCAGTGAGTTCACTTCCTGCTTCTTTTATGTTGAGTGCCAAACTTATTTAGTTGATACAACATACAACTAAGTAGATATATAATTCGAATTTTATTAATCAGATATTACACGTCATGTTTTTTATCAATGCTTGCGCTCTTCATCTTCTTTCTCAATTTTTCTCTTGTACGAGAGCTAATGTATTCATCACTGCAATTCTTTGTGAGCAGTTCAGGTTACAGTGTTACAATTTCTCGAAGGCATTTTATTGTTCTTCGTTATTGAAGACACTTGTTCATAAATATACATGCAACTGAATATTGGTATTATACCTGGAGCCATTTTGTATAAATGAGGAAATCAATCCTGAGGGAAATGCCTGTAGAAATCTAGAATGTTGTCTTATCAAGTTGCAGATGCATCTGAATATCATCAATATTCCCTTAATATATAAAAGAAAAAGACACACTAGTGCTGTCATATCCTTAAATCAAAACTGGAATTCTTTCTTAAAAGTACATAGAATGGGTGTATAGCATTCAAAGTCTGTGTTAATACGAGTCCTTCAATGTAAGCAGTTTTGTAAAATGAAGTGCATTTCCTCTGTCCAACTGATTCTCCCAAAGTGACAGTTTCATTTTGAATGCTTATATATGGTTGATGAAATACGTTACCAGAGGGGCCTGCCCCTGAAGTGGAGTGTTCAAGAAGTTCAAATGGGTGGTTGCATTGGCAAGGAATGCAGCGTCACTTTTCCATGAAGGTTGTTTCAGTTTAGGAGTACATGCTACTCTCTTCCATAAACATGTCTATCTCACCCAAGAAACAAAATTAATCTAGTAATAATACTTCTTTGCTGGCTGTTGATAACTTCATGAGATTTCTCAAAGTTTAGGTTCACTGTTAATGCCACAGATGAAAGTGGCTATCTGGGCTGCCACAAATTACTTACAAAGCTTTACAAGTTGACTCTGAATGTCATTTGGCATGTCTTGTATCCAACATGAGTGTCATGTTTCATAATGGCAACTTGCAAAACTGTTCTATTTGAAGATTCATTCCACTGTGGTTTGAAACGTCAGTATTACACAATGACACCTCACCATTTTTGCTATCGGATAAAACAAAATACAATTAGGACACTCTTATGTTTCATTAAGAAGGGAGAGGTCTTGCAGAACAACTGGTGCGGGAAGCACGGATATTTTATTAACTGGCACATTGCCATATTTGAAGTTATATAAGAACACTGCGAGTTGCAATCTTACTAGGCACTCGATTCTGTAAAGAATTTATATTTATGAAAGTAAGTAGAATTATTTGACTGTAGGCTTATTCGTTGAATATATCTGATTTAACTAACTGTGTAAACTTTTTTATGTTTAGTAGACAGTCACCTCTGTACGACGTATTGACATGGCTGGCAAATTATTCTAATATTGAGATTTAGATTTTGAGTCCGCACCTACCGCAGCAGTCTTTGGAAACGATTTAAATACGAAGTCCGATTATTTGAATCACATTTCACGGTCAACTACGAATAACATTGCATTTACGAAAAAGCCATTGTCAAGCGTCTGATACCAAATAATTAAACGTCCACGTTCCAGATAAGCAAATATTAATTACAACCAATCACTATCATACATATACAATAATTAATATTTTATTTATTTTATAAATATACCCACCCATTTCACAGTTGCTGCTTCCCCTGTGTTTTCATAAAATTGTGAATGTGCATTTCCGTAACACCCCACCATGCCACCACTGCCCTGTTCACGAGCAAGAATCTGTGCAGCCACGAGTGCTCCTGCTCAAAATATGTGAACTGTTATGCCCAGGTCCAGATATATGTCAGGGTTTTTCTAGAACCCCATTCAATGTTTTCTCTGTCTCATTCAGTGAACTAACAATGAAGATAACATTATCACTGTATGTGTGTTGCTTCAGCTGCAATCATCAAAAAAAATTAGCATACTGTTCTTGTGAGATTTAAAACTTTCCCGGCATACATATTGTTCCACAAAATTTCGGGCAAACTGCTGGATGTTTGCAGCTTCCTGCCACAATATTTTGGCGCAGAGTCTTCTGGCCATCTTCAGATGATACTGGTGAAAACTCCCTGAGCTCTGGTATTTAAGGCCCCTCCCATACATGGGTGGTGGATTCACTTGGCGTTACACACGCACTACTTGGGCGCGTTCAATTCTGCTGCGCCATGTGCCCTCTGTGGTTAAAACTCGACGCATTGATATCAATTCGATTGTCTTCCTGCAGTTCCATCACAGACCTATGCCCGCTACGGAGGACACGAAGTTTTTTGATGATTGGATTCCATGCCAAATTCAATTGATTACCGCCGTCAGAATTAATAAGAGACTCATTGTCAGATAGCCATATTTACACGGATTCATTAATAATAGAACTCCAAAAGTTAGACGTATGGGCCACAATTTTTGTCACACATTAATTCATGGCATGACCAGTGGAAATACAGTGTTCGGCAATGGCAGACTTACAAGGCTGAAGAAGGCGAGTATGCCGCTGATGTTCTGCAATGCGATACTGCACAGTACACGTCTTTTGCCCTATATAAGATTTGCCACATTCACACGGAATCCTGTAAACACCTGCCTTGCGCAGCTCTAGGTCGTCTTTGACAGATCCCAACAGCGACGAAATTTTTGCAGGAGAGCGAAAGATTGCTTTCACTTGATATTTTCTTAGTATTCTGCCTATTTGTGCTGAAATATTACCAATATATGGTAAATAGACAGTTGTTTTAATGGCTTCTTCCTCTTCTTTGTTCCATCGTTTACAGGTCTGCAGCACTCTCTCCACTTGCTGGGACGAGTACCCATTCTTCAGAAATACAGTCTGCAGGTGCTCCAGTTCCATTTGCAAACTATCGGTGTCAGAGATAACGTGGGCTCGGTGAATCAATGTCTTCAAAACACCCATCGTTTGTGCCGGATGGTGGCAACTAGCGGGTTGCAAGTAAGGGTCTGTGTGAGTGGGCTTTCTATATACCAAACGACCAAGTGTGCCATCGCTCTTACGTTGCACCAATACGTCTAAAAATGGCAGGCAACCCTTCTTCTTAAACTCCATAGTAAATTTTATATTTTCGTGTATGGAGTTCAGATGTTGTAGAAACTCTCGCAGACGATCCAAACCGTGAGGCCAAACTATAAAAGTATCGTCAACATATCGCCAAATTACTGTTGGTTTAAAAGTGGCTGAGGTGGGTGCTCGCTCCTCAAAATCTTCAATAAAAAGATTGCCCACCAGGGGAAATAAAGGACTCCCCATGGTGACACTGTCTGATTGCTCATAAAACTCGTTGTTAAATAAAAAATATGTAGAAGAGAGGGTGTGCTCAAACAGCGCTGTAATGTCAGCTCCAAACCTGTCGCCAATGAGATGTAGTGAGTCCACGAGAGGTACATTTGTAAAAAGTGAAACTATGTCAAATCTGACCAAGTCACAACTTTGCAGCTGCAATAACTTAAGTCTGCTGATAAAATCACTAGAATTCTTTATGTGATGTGGACACTTTCCTACCATCGGTCTGAGCAAAGACGCTAAATACTTTGCTAAGTCGTAAGTGGCTGCTCCAATATTACTCACAATTGGCACGTTATCCTTGTGGATCTTTGGCAATCCGTATAGCCTAGGTGGAACTGAACTATTTGGTTTTAGTTTCTTAATTACCTCCTTTGGAAAGGAACTGTTAGTCAGAAATTCTGCTGTTTTCCTCACCACTCGGGTAGTAGGATCTCTGTCTATTTTGTGATATGTTGAGTCTCTTAATAAAACTTTAATCTTATTAATATAGTCCTCCCGTAGCATTAAAACAGTAGCATTACCTTCGTCCGATTTAGGTACCACTGTATCCGGGTCTGCTCGCAAGTTCCAGAAGGCTGCCCTCTCCATAGGCGAGATGTTGCCCTTTGGTGGTGTCGCTCTTGTCACACACGACGGAACTCCGAGCACACTTCCTCAGCTTCTTTGATGGAACTGACCGAGTCCAGTAGTGGTGGTAAAACAGGTGTAGGAGCAAAATTGAGACCTCTTGCTAACACAGGCACAGTCGCATCATCTATAGGTTTCCCCATCAAGTTAATAATGGATTGTCGAGTATGAACTCCCTCCAGCATCCGTGTCTAAAGTCGGTCGAACTTCACTATTTGCCTCGTCGTAGCTTTGTCGTGGCTCCAGTTTGCTTTGGCCCACGTCACACCGTGTGACCGTGTGAATGTGGCAAATCTTATAAAGGACAAACGACGCATACTGTGCAGGATCGCACTGTAGAACATCAGCAGCATACTCACCTCCTTCACCTTTGTAAGTCTGCCATCACCGAACACTGTATTTCCACTGGTCGTGCCATGAATTACAATGAGACAAAAATTGTGGCCCATACGTCTAACTTTCAGAGTTCTATTATTAATGAATCCGTGGAAATATGGCTGTCTGACAGTGAGTCTCTTATTAATCGTGATGGCGGTGACCAATTAAATTCGGCACGGAACCCAATCGTCGAAAAACTTTGTGTCCTCCATAGCCGGCGTAGGTCTGTGAGGGAACTCCAGGAAGACAATCAAATTGATATGGATGTGGCGAGTTTTCACCACGGAGGGTGCATAGTGCAGAAGAATCGAATGTGCCCAAGTAGCGCACGTGCAACACCAAGTGAATCCACCACGCATGTGCCAGAGGGGCCTTAAATACCAGAGCTCAGACAGTTTTCACCAGTATCACCTGAAATGGCCAGAAGACTGCACCGAAATATTGTGGCAGGAAGTTGCAAACATCCAGCAGTTCGCCCGAAATTTTGTGGAACATACTGTTCTTAGTAAAAATTTCAATTTTAAATACCTCGATTATTTTAATTGTGAATGTTAAGTACTCTTGCACTAGCCATTTGATAACAATGTTCCAAACAGCTACTAAGACACTACTTTGTATCCCACAGGCTACCAAAAAATGTGTCACTGGAAGAAGGTGCCATGCTGGAACCACTGTCTGTCGCTATCCACGCATGTCGCCGAGCAGGTATCACCTTGGGTTCCTCTGTACTTATCATAGGAGCAGGGCCGATTGGTCTTGTGACCGTGCTCACAGCCAAGGCCATGGGTGCCACCAACATACTGATCACAGGTAACGCCCATTGCCATAGTAAATACACTGTGTGTGTGTGTGTGTGTGTGTGTGTGTGATTAAGTTTATTACACTGCCTAACAAACAAGCCAAGCACCCAGAATGGGAGGAGGAAATGAAACAAAACTTCACAGGTTGAGAAGGTATGTGATGTTATTTCAATGATTACAATACAGAGTCAAATTTACAAAAAACTTGGCAGTATGAGCTCACTTATCAATATGACATTGCATCCCATCTGACCTGGATGCCTGCACTGATTTGGTTGGGGAGGGCATCATGAAGACACTGTATTCTCACCTGAGGCAAGCTGGCTCAAATTGTCTTAACTGGTCTGAGTACTGGCACTGGGAAGGAGTTCTGACATCCGAACTGGTCTCACAGGGTCTACCGGGAACAGACTGGCAAGCTTGCTGGCCGTGTAAGGACTTCAGCATCGTGCAGATAGTTCATAGAGGCACCTGCGATGTGTGGACAATCACTGTCCTGTTGAAAAATGGCAACACGATATTGTCACACGAGACACAACATGAGGATACAAGATGTCCGTAACATACCATTGCGGCACCGAGTTCGCTCGACCACTATCGGCCGTGACCTGAAGTTGTACCCGATGACCCCTCTCACCTGTCACAAGGAGTAAAACCGCTGTCTCTCTCCATATCATTTGAAGAGTGGGATCTCACCCCAGGTCATCACCACACCCATCGACGGTGGTCATCACTGTAAGGCCACTCGTCAGCAGTCCGTACTTCCCGGTCACGGCACCACTCCACACACAGACATCTGTCAAAATTTTATTGTGTCATGCTAACAGCAGCCTATGCATGGGATAGTAATTCCCTAGTCTGGTGCTGCTAGTTTCTAACAAATAGTGCAGGATAACAGAGAATGTTTCAGGGTCTCCATTATTTGTTCCTGGATGTCAGGCACAGATGTAAAGTCGTTACAATGTGCTTCTTTTGGTGCATAATACGTCGCTCTCCCTTTTGGTGGTCACATATGTTCCACCGGAACCTTGACAGCAAGTGTGCCTGCCCTCACATTCCTGTGCAGTCCAACATTGGGCTACTGTCACTTTCAAATGTCCCACAAATCTGGATACTGCACGATTAGCCCAGCAGGTCAAATGGAGACTCACAGTGAGACCCCTTTCAAACTCTGTCTGGTACTAATAACCTTCTCCCACAAGTACACAGCATGTTCGTGTCCTTCCTAGAGATCACACAATACCTGATGCTCTGTTCACACCACTTATATACTCTATCAGGTTTGGTAATACAGAACACATACAACACTGACACACTTTGGTGAGCATTCTACCTGTGACAGAGAATTGCAACTATAATCATTTATATTCCCAACAGTAATCTGGAACATGTATGAACTTACATTGACATCCAACCTTTTCTTCTCAGTGCTGCTGGCACCCCCCCCCCCCCTTTTTTTCCCTGGCTGTATATTTACAATCTTGTTTGTTTCTCTGCATCAGTTTATGTGTAATTTTGCTATGGTTAACATTCCCACAAGTGGTGTCCCAAATGAAGATGATACAGTCTTGAGCATAACATTAAATGTGATGTAAAAATGCTGGCAACAGCCTAGTGGTGATTTGGATAGTGCAATTAGTGATATCCATATACTCAAACAGCTCTAAGAAAAGGGAATATTAACTAGAATACTGGGTTTTCTCCTTCCTATGAACATTTCACCTGCCACTAACTTCACATTGGCCATGCTGTGCATCAGAATGCACGTATCATGTTATCTGCCACAGCAACTGGATCTGTGGTTTAGAATGTTGCAACTTTCATTCACAGCTTATCGAGTGTGCAGTAATGAAATGCAATTTATACTTGCTGTCAGTGCTTTGGATGCTCAACATTAATCTTAGTTTCAAGACATTATTCATCACACACCACAGCAATGTAAATACTAACATCTTAAAGACATAGTACATAAATCTCTAGACCGACATACTGAACAGTTGATCGGTCATAAATTTTGGCAACATATATGTGCTCTTCTCACACAAACTGAAGTAGCAAGGGGAACATTGTGGTGTGTTTGGCTTAACCAACTACTACTTCCAGTAAAAATTTCAGTAGTTTCTAATGGTAAATATGACATGCTTGCTCAGTTACACATTGTGGACAAAATTTACAGATTACTTCAAAATGACAGAATTTGTTGTGTGATACAATCTTTAAATGACTTCACAATGGCAACAACATCAGCAGTCACGCTATGTTCACGTCCATCATCTTCCAAACAACTACGCAGCACACCACATGATAGCAGCACCTGTCGCTCTTCAAACAGATATGCATGTTACGGAGTACACAAGTGACAGATGGCACAAGCAGAAAACAAAATGCTGACTCAAAGCAGCAGGGAGAGCAACGACCTGTATCACTTTTGCCAAAGTGCACATTACAATGTTGACAAACACTGACATTGTACTGGTACCACACACGTTTCGAACATAGGCCTAAAAGTGCACTGCCCTTGTGCTCATCCAAATAGGAATGGCACAACTGGTCACAGAAAAAGTGCTCACCAGTTAATACTCAACAGATCACTGATTGCAATGATACAAAAAATTTCAACGCAACTGCCATTGCTTTCCGACAATCAATGGCCAGTCACACTTCCTACAGCTATTTATCTTCAAACCAAACATTGACAATGTGAGTACCAGTGAATTACCTGTACAGCAGGATCTTATGAGTGCCTACCTCAGATTGTGTTATTTACACATTATGGTCATACATGTACCATGTACTTACCAAATGGACTCAGATAGAGAACAGACAAAAGTATTTGATATAGTTTTCAAATTACCTTTGAACTGAACTTCCGTATTAGTGAATGTTACCAAATGAATTTTGGGTGCAGACTTCTTACTTGAACGTGGTCTAGAAATACGTTTACACTCAGTGCACTTGTAAATGGGTACTGAAATGGTTAAAGAACAAGATGGTATGGTTTCTAAAACCGGGAGGTCATCCATCACTAACCCACTGAGCATCACATAAATACAGGGTTACATACGTTACACATAAAAGATTACACTTACTCATGCACAAATAGCATGGGGAAAGTAGGAGTTGCTACATACATTAAGACAGAACACACGTTTAGAAACATTGAGACAAATAGATTTTGTAGTGATCAGTACACACAAGTGTGTGCTTGTGAATCAATGCTGAAAAAAGTCCTTTTAACTGTAGCTGTACGTAAATCTCCACTGGGGAATTTTGAATTATTTATGAGGACTCTGGATTCCTTACTGTGCTATATGCCAGACAGCAGCAAGCAGTTAATAGTCTGTGGTGACTTTAATTTGTAGATTTTCTGAGAGTGTCTGATAGGAAAAATGATCTGGAAAAATTATTTGGATCCCACAATTTGATCTCAGTAATTAACATTTCAACAGTACGACACTAATTGATAATGTTTTCTTTGACAAAGCTCAAAGCAAGAAAATAACTATTTATCCAGTAACAAATGCTCTCTCTAATCATGATGCACACTTAGGATAAATAAAATAATGCCTTACAGTATGGATATTCTTCAGTGGAAATCACAATAATTAATATAGTATAAGCATTTTGTGCCATTTCAGGGAATGGGGTAAATAATAGAAATATTGATCTTTAACTCTGTATTGTAATATACATATATTAAAAAAATCTTGTTTCATATGTGCATTTCTTGTGCACTTGACACGTTCCACATCATAATGGCTACTGTACCATGCGATTGATCAATGGAACACACAACCAACCAACCAACCAACCAACCAACCAACCAACTAATGACTCCAGGACAAATGTTTTTAAGAGTAGTTTACAGGAGATGACATGGGATGTAGTTTACTATGAACCAAATGCTAACATATAATTTTACCTATTGAATGATAAATTCATACCGTTAATTGAAAATAGCTTTCCCCATAAGCTAATCAGAAAAGACGCTAAACAGTCTTGTAAAAAACTGTGGATCACAAGAGAGATTAAATTATCTTGGGAACAGAAAGGGGAAATGCATCTTTCGGCAAGAACAAGCAGGGATCCTGCAGTAGTTGCATGCTCCAAAAACTACTCAAAATTACTAAGAAAAGTTATTAAAAAATCAAGGAATATGCACATATTGTCAGAAATCAGTGCTTCTGACAACAGAGTTAAGGCTATATTGAATGTAGTGAAGCGAGAGACACGACAATCAGCAACAGAACAACACAACAGCACTATTGAACTGAATGGAAGAGCTATAAATGATGAGTCACAGGTTGCAAATGCATTTAATAATCTTAAGTATAGTAGACAGCATGGTGGAAAACAGTTCAAGATCACAGCAGTATGTTGAAAATGTAACTTTCACAAAATTCAATCATATGAATGTATTACCAACTTCTCCTTCTTAAATTAAGAAAATTATAAACTCTCTCAAAAATGAAAGCTTATCTGGTTTTCGTGGTGTTTCCAATAGAGTACAAAAAATTTGTTCCCATGTTATAAGCCCAGTCTTATCTGAAATATGTAATGCATCATTAACTCAAGGTTTTCCAGAGAGACTGAAATATGCCATTAATAACCCCTTCCTTAAGAAAGGTGATATGAGAGATGTCAATAATTACTGACACGTTTCACTGCTGACATAATTTTCCAAAATTTTTGAGGTGATGTATTCTAGAATAGTATCACACCTTAGCAACAATAGCATCCTTAGCAAATCGCAGTTTGGGTTTCAGAAGGAGTGCTCTACTGAGAGTGCCATTTACGCATACACTCACCAAATTTTACAAGCATTAAATAATAAAATAGCACCAGTTGTTATTTTCTGTGACCTCTCTAAGGCATTTGACTGTGTGAATCACAGTAATCTCCTACATAAGTTGATGTTTTATGGTTTTGATGGTATAGCCAACCAAAAAAATGCAGAAGCTGTACGAAACAATTCAACCAATACCGTCTGGGGACATGATTCTGACTGGAGAGAAATCATATATGGGGTTCCCCAAGGTTGAATCTTTGGTCCACCACTGTTCAAGGACATAATTCTGACTGGGGAGAAATCAAGTATGGGGTTCCCCAAGGTCCAATCTTAAGTCCACTACTGTTCCTCATACATGTAAAAGATCGTCCATCCAGTACACCATAAGCAGACTAGTTCTTTTTACAGATGCTACTAGTATTGTAATCAATCCAAGCATACATGCATAAAGAGAAGAAATGGTAAACAAAATAAATTGAATATGTTGCGTCTTTTTAAAATTGAGGGTGAGACCATTAGCAGAAAATATGATTAACTGTAAGTATTTTACAAAGACACAACATATTCAGTTCTGCATGTCTAAAGGTAATACACCAAAGATAGGTGTATCATACATGGCAAGGAAATAATATATAGTATGGAAACTTCAAAATTCTTAGGGGTGCATACTGATGAGAATTTAAATTGGAAAAACACATTTTGGAACTCCTAAAACAACTTAGTCCAGCCAAATTTGGGCTTAGAATCATTGCAAACCTTGGGGAGAGACAAATCAGTAAGTTGACATATTTTGCATATTTTCATTCAAAAATGTCGTGTAGAATAATGTTCTGGGGTAACTAAGCTTTATGAAAGTAAGTCTTCATTGCACAAAAACATACTGTAAGAATAATAAGTGGTGGTCACCCATTCTCATCTTGTGGACGTCTGTTTAATGAGTTAGGCATTCTGACTACTGCTTCACAGTATATTTATTCCCTCATGTAGTTTGTTGTAAATAATCCACTACAGTTCAAAAAGAACAATGAGGTACATAATTACAATACTAGAAGGAATAATGCCATTCACTGCTCCGTATTAAGGTTGTCTTTAGCACAAAAAGGGGTGCACACTGCTGCAACACAAATTTTTTGGTCACTCACCCAGTGACATAAAACGTTGTACCGAGAGCAAAGTAAAATTTGATAAGGAACTGAGAAAGTTTCTCCTTGACAACTCTTCCTATACTGTAGAAGAATTTCTATTGCTGTGTTACTGTAATGTGTAAAAGGTGGCAGGTAGGAATTACTAACTCACATCTGTATATTTTTTTTTCTTTTTGTAAAAAAAAAAACATAACAATAGAAATGTTTAGAGTGTAACCGCACGTGGAAATTAATTTGCAATGTGAATGTTAAGTGACTCGTTCTAAATCATTACAATCTCCTGTACAAAATGATCCATGGCACATGTAACTAACTAATTCACAAAAGCAACAGCTACAACAGCCATTTCGCAAGACTGCAGAATAGCACAATTATCATTATTATTATTATTCTCATATCAGAAACATACAGGTAAATGTACATAAATTTTACATAGTTACGATTAAATAACTTTTGACCAAAACTTGGCCTCTTCCAGTGAATTTTCTGTTGCTTGTTGAAGATCATCTTCTGTACAAGAGACTGGGCACAATCGACTCTGAAGCATGTGGCGAACTGTCTGTTCTTCTCCACAGTCACACCGAGTATCACTTGGATCAGTATATCCCCATCTTGCCAAGTTAACTTTTGATCTTCCAACTCCGGATCTCAGTCTATTCGGGGATTTCCAAGTTGTCCATTCCGCATCATGGCCTGGAGGTAAAGCATCAACAACTCTTTTCCAACCAGAGGGAAGGTAGGTTGTAGCTCTCCATAGTTGTAACCTAGCTTTTTCAGCAGTGGTTGGCTGATTTAAAAGAGGGGGGAAGGGACAAAACTATAAGGTCATTTGTCCCTTGTTCCTAATAAAACAATGCCACAAGTGTGAGAATAAAACAGACGAGACATATAACACAAAACAGTAAGAAAGGAAAAAAGCACAAGAACGCAGGAAAGTCAACGAACACTACAAGGAACAAAAGAGGACAGGAAAACAACAGAGAGACGCTACAAACAGAAGAGAGTAAAACAAGAAAGCAGATTAAAGTGGCTGGCCGACCACAAGAATAAAAATGAAAAGCCAGCCACTCTGCAACATATTAAAACCTCCACCCTAAAAGCACTACGGTGAAGGACAGAGAGCGACAAAGTATTTGCGCTAAAACTTAGATCAAATGATAAAACCGACCATCACGAATAAAACGTAAAACTAAATCAGCCGATGAGGCACTGTTGGATAAAATCAGCGGCAACGGGTCCGGTAACCCAAGATTTCGTCACTGGGCAGACAAAGTAGGACAGTGCACCAGAATATGGATCACTGTCAACCAGGCGCAGCACCAACTCTGAGGCGGGTCTTCACAGCGCACGTGGTAACGGCGGGTCACCCGAGCATAGCCAATGCGGAGCCGGCAGAGGACACCTAATTCTCTGCGAGAGGTCCGCATGGAAGACTTCCACACATTCTTCGTCTCCTAAATGATACGCAGTTTGTTGTGTGTACTGTTATGCCATTTCGTCTCCCAAAGCCAAAAAAATCCTGCGGCATAAGTCAGGACACAGGTCAGGTTCAGAGATGTCCATCTCCAGAAGCGGTTTCCACGTTGCCCGTTTAGCCAGCCTGTCGGCAAGTTCGTTGCCTGCGATGCCGACATGTCCCGGAGTTCACACAAACACCACTGAACGACGGGACCAGTCCAGAGTATAGATGGACTCCTGGATGGATGCCACCAAAGGACAGCGAGGGTAGCACTGCTCAATAGTTTGTAGGCTGCTCAAGGAGTCAGTACACAGAAGAAATGATTCCTCAGGGCATGAACGGATATACTGAAGTGCACGAGTTATGGCCACCAGCTCTGCAGTGAGTATACTGCAGCCATTGGGCAAGGAATGCTGTTCAATATGGCCTCTGTGGACAAAGGCGAAGCCAACATTACCATCAGCCATCGAGCCATCGGCATAAACCACTTCAGAGCCCCGGAACACTTCAAGAATCGACAGGAAGTGACAGCGGAGAGCCGCAAGGCTAACGGAGTCCTTAGGGCCACACGAAAGGTCCAGGTGAAGCTTCGGCCCACGGTTACACCATGTAGGTGTACGTAAATGGACCTAAAGGAGAGGTGGTGAAGGGGAGAACTCTAGTTCAGACAGAAGCGATCGCACGTGAACCGAAATCATTAGCCCTGACCTGGGCTGCCTATGATGGAGGTGAACTGCTGTGGTTGGGAAAAAATACGGTAATTAGGTTGTTCAGCAGAGCTGTTGTCCACGTCTGATCTTCAACGGAGGGACTCCAGCCTCCAGCAGTACGCTTGTCACTGGACTCGCACTAAAAGCTCCTGTTGCTAATCGAACTCCGCAACGGTGCAATGGGTCGAGCAAACACGATGCTGAGGGTGCTGCCGAACCATAAATCACACTCCCGTAGTCGAGACGGGATTGAACGAGGGCTCTGTAGAGCTGCAACAGTGTTGAACAATCTGCATCCCAGTTGGTGTTGCTCAGGCACCGGAGGGCACTGAGGTGCTGCCAACACTTCCGTTTAAGCTGACAAAGATGAGGAAGCTAAGTCAAACGAAAGTCGAAAACCAGACCTAAGAATCGTTATGTCTCCACTACAGTGAGTGGATTGTCATTAAGGCATAATGCTGGTTCTGGATGAACGGTATGACGCCAACAGAAATGCACGACACATGTCTTCGTGGTGGAAAACTGGAAGCCGTGGGCTACAGCCCATTACTGCGCCTTGTGGATGGCTCACTGTAGACGACGCTCAGCAACACCAGTACTGGAGTAGCAGAACGAAATGCATAAGTCGTCTGCATACAGAGAAGGTGAGACTGAGGGCCCGACCATTAGAGACCACTAAAAATAGTGACACACTCAATACAGAGCCCTGCGGGACTCCATTCTCCTGGACACAGACGGAACTACGGGAGGCACCAACTTCGACACGGAAAGTACGGAGCGACAGGAAGCTTTGGATAAAAATCGGGAGCAGGCCATGGAGACACCACTCGTACAATGTGGTAAAGACATGATGTCGCCAGGTCGTGTTGTACGCTTTTCAAAAAAGACGGCAACCGGGTTTTGGAATCTGGAAAAGGCTGTTCGGATGGCAGACTCGAGGGACACTGGCGGAAGCCGCCCTCACATGGAGCTAGTAGGCCACATGACTCCAGGGCCCAACCCAACCCCCGACACACCATAAGTTCCAGCAGCTTACAAAGAATGTAGGTATCCACATCAAGAGGGCTTTTACCGGGTTTGAGCACCGAAAAAATAGTGCTCGACCGAAAGACGCTATCGCACCAGATCCAGTTGAAGATGACAAGGATATGTCACTTGCAGTCAGATAAGAGATGTTTCATCATCTGACTGTGGATCCGATCTGGCCCAGGAGCTGTGTCGGGGCAATGTGCAAGGGCACTGAGGAACTCCCACTCTGTAAATGGGGCGTTATAGGACTGACTGTGGTGTGTAGTGAAGGAGAGGACTTTCCCTTTCAGCCGCTGTTTGAGAGTGCGAAAGGCTGTGGGGTAATTCTCAGCGGTGACAGCAGAGGTGAAAGTTCCCCAGTCCGCCTTGGTCAAAGCCCATCTGGGCAGGCGTCTGTGTGCTTGACGCTGGGGCGGTGACAGGAAGATGGGGAAGTGGTCACTACCACACAGATTGTCATGTGCTCTCCAGTGGATACATGGGAGAAGTCCTGCAAATTGATAAATCAATGACTCAGTAACTACCATGATCCACACTGAAATGTGTGGCGGCCCCAGTATTTGAGAGGCAGCAGTCGAACGGACACAGCACAGTTTCGACACCTCTGCCTTAGCCAGTAAGCACGGAGCTACCCCACAAGGGGTTACGGGCATTAAAATCTCCCAAAAGTAGGAAAGGTTTAGGGAGTTGATCAATCAGTCCAGCTAAAACATTCAGGGGTACTGCACCATACGGAGGAAGATATACATTGCAGACAGTTATTTTCTGTGTCATCCTTATTCTGACAGCCACAGCTTCAAGAGCGGTTTGAAGGGGCACAGTGTCACTACAGACTGAGTTTAAGACATAAACACAAACTCCATTTGACACTCGACTATAGTCACTACAGTTCCTGTAATATCCCTTATACCCGCGGAGGGCGGGGGCCCACATTTCTGGGAACCAGGTTTCCTGGAGGGCAATGCAGATAGCACGTGTAAAGCTTAACAGTTGCTGTAACTCAGACAGGCGGCGGAAAAAACCGCCGCAATTCCACTGGAGGATGACATCATCATGAGACTGGGAAAGCATGGAATATTCAATGAGGCAGTTTATGCCTCAGAGTCACCTGCTGCCACCGACTTACTGCCTGAGAAGTCTATATCCACTGTGCCTGAGGGTCTGGCGAGATCTAGGTCCTCAGTGGATGCCAGAATCTCCACCCCATCCTCAGACGCAGAGCTTGTAGGTAGTGGTGGTGTGGGTGCCACCGCGATTTCCTTGGTCTTAGGGGGTCATCTTTCTGGATTTCTCTAGCTGATCCTTGGGTTTCCCTGGCTGTGAGGACTTCACTGGCTCAGTCTCCGGGACTGAGGATGAGCGTGAATCCCTATTACCAGCTGCTTTTGAGCTCTTCAGCCACTGGCGGGTGTCATCTTTCCCTCTAGCAGAAACCTGGGAATGTTGGGGGGATGTTACTCCCGAAGTAGCTGGTGCAGGAGCAACAGAGAGGGAAGTGCCCCCCCCCCCCCCCACCATCAAGGGAGCAGGTGTACTCTTTCGGCTCTGAGAGGTGACTGGGTTTGGTTGAGCAGATGGGGCTAGAACAGTTGTAGCGGCAGCGTAAGGTGATGTCATACAAACAGGATGGAGGTGTTCAAACTTCTGCCTAGCCTCAGTGTAGGTCAGTCGGTCCAGGGTCTTGTACTCCATGATTTCTCCTTCTTTGTGTAAGATCCTGCAGTCTGGTGAGCAAGGGGATTGATGCTCTCCGCAGTTAACGCAGATGAGAGGTGGGGCACTTGGAGTACTGGGATGTGAAGGATGTCTACAATCTGAACACGTGATGCTGGAAGTACACCGGGAAGACATATGGCCAAACTTCCAGCATTTAAAACACCGCATTGGGGGAGGGATATATGGCTTGACATCACAGTGGTAGAAAATCACTTTTACCTTCTCGGGCAATGTATCACCTTCGAAGGCCATGATGAATGCACTGGTGGCAACCTGATTATCCCTGGAACCCTGGTGGACACGCCAGATGAAATGTCCACCTCGCCGCTCCAAATTAGCGCGCAGCGCATCATCAGACTGCAAAAGAAGGTTCCTGTGAGATATGATACCCTGGACCATATTTAAGCTCTTATGGGGCATGATGGTTACAAAAATATTCCCCAGCTTGTAACAAGCGAGTAACGTCCATGACTGGACAGAGGATACTGTTTTTATCAAGATTGACCAAGATATCATTTTGGACAATCCCTCCAACTCCCCAAACTTGTCCTCTAAAAGCTCAACAAAAAACTGAGGTTTCCTCATCATGAAACATTTCCCGTTAGCTCTCGAACATACAATGTACCGGGGCGAATAAGATCCGCTGCCATTCTTAGCCTAACATTCCTCCCATGGTGTGCCCAGGGAGAGGAACGATTTGGAGTCGTACTTCTGTGCATTGAATAGAGCTCGTGAACGCTTAGAGGTTGTTGGTGTTTCACCACCATCAAGAGATGATGGACTACGCTTCATCGCCTGTCATCCGCCTTGATGCCATCCATTCCGACCAGGGGGCCTCCATACAGGTGCCACCCAGCCGCAGCAAAGGCCACCTGGCAGGATGGCCATTGCCGGGAGTCCCGATGCCCCATGGGGATGGGCATCTACCCTGTGGCATACGTGGGAGTTAACAGTGCAGGCATCAGCAGAGCAATCCCTGTGTCGTCAGGAGGCTACAACCAACAGGGTACATGGCGGCCCTACCACAACGGACTGGCTCCCGTGTTGGATATCAGGTGCAAAGAAGTCCACGGTCATCGTCAACACAGAAAGCGACACAGCATAGTGGGTGGAGGAAAATGCACCCAGGAAGGTGTCCCCACCCAAGAGATGGAGAATGAGGGGGACTGAAATGCGACGATGAGAAAGTGGGCTAAAGGTCACAATGCATTACGGACACAATGCACCGTGTAAGGCGCCCTTCCCCAAGTGGCTGGCTCTTTGGGAAAATTTTGAAGAATGGCCGTCAAACCCTACAGGGGACCATCACATAAAGGCCGAAACGTGTGAAACTCCTTTTAGTTACCTCTTACGACAGGCAGGAATACCTCGGGCCTATTCTTACCCCCTGACCCATAGGGGTATCAGCAGTGGTTCTAAGTTGCTTTGATGTTCTAAGGAAACTCTTCCTTGACTTCACTCATTACGGATGTGGTTCATGCTCATACAGAGGATGGGTAATTTCCTGTTGCACTACCTTTCTCTCCTTGTTCGTAGATCTCTCTCTTCGAACAGATGGTGGTGCTATTCCTGCGAGGTGGTAAAGCCATTCGACTGGAGTGGATTTCAAGCAACCCCTTATAATTCTGCAGGTTTCGTTGAGGGCTACATCCACCTGTTTGGGACGAGTTCAATTATACCACACAGGACTGGCATACGCCGCAGAATAGCATAGTGCCATTGCAGATGTTTGGATTGTTTCAGGTTGACTGCCCCACTGTGATCGGCCAGTTCCCATAGAAGATTGTTCCTGGTGGAAACTTTTGACTTGCATTTCATGCAGTGATTTTTGAAAGTGAGATATCTGTCAAGTTTCACTCCTAGGTATTTTGGAGTCTTGTAGTGTTCCAGTTCAGCCCCAGATCATATTATTTTCAACTTGCTGCATAGGTTCCACAACAGAGCTTGCAGCAGCAGCAACCAGTGCCACAACAACACGCAACACTTGAAACAGCAGCTAGTAACAAACAGCTGTAGACGTTCCAATGTCTCACTTGATGGCACTGCACAGACTGAGTAGTGCTACTGGTAATGCTGCTATCCAAGTATGTCATGGGCATGTAAAAGCAGTTCTGAGTGTCCTTTGCCAGCACTCTACCACCCAATTGCTAGCTGGGTACTAGACTATTAATGTAATGGTGTTGGAATCGACATAATTTAGCAAGTTCCAAAAACAGGGCTGACCTGACTACGAAGGCTTTCCCGGCGTAATAATTTATAAAATTCTTCTCGGGTGTGCAGCCGGATCATGACGTCTTCAAGACACAATATTTCTGCGGTCCAACTGGCCGCCATCATCAGGTGAGAGCGCTGGTGCACAATCTCGCCGGAACTGACTTCCCAGCGCAAGTGGCAGCCCATATATAGGCCGCAGAAGGCCCACAACGCGTGCGCGAAAAGGTGCCGTAGCTGCCATCTAGTGCAGTAAACATGCCGCGCCGCCGGTGGTGGAAAGAGGCGAAATCGAGGTATCGCTGTCAAAAATAAAAGAAAATTAAAAAATTCTATTCCGGCGATTGAGACGCAGACCGTTGTTTTTTAATGTCGGATAACACCGGGTCCCAAGTCTTACTTAAAAGATAGCCCTTGTCTCTATTAATAAGATTGTCAGATAAACGAATCTCTATTGATTCTTTTAAAATACAGTCCCAATATCGAGATGCAGGGGCAACCATTTGTGTCGCATCATATTGCATTCTGTGTCCCTGGGTGAGACAGTGCTCCGCCACTGCGGATTTCTCGGGTTGAAGCAGCCGTGTGTGCCGCTGATGCTCAACACATCGGTCCTGAATGGTCCGGATCGTCTGACCAATGTAAGCCTTCCCACAGTGGCAAGGGATCTTGTATACACCGGGCTTCCTCAAACCCAAGTCATCCTTAACAGAGCCAAGAAACGCTCTAAGCTTGGCCGGCGGACGAAAAATACTTTTGATGTGATATCTTTTTAGAATTCTTCCTATCTTCGAGGAAATGCTCCCAGCAAAAGGCAGAAAAGCCACCGATTTGCAGGTATCTTCTGGTGGTTCAGGCGATGGTCCAAACTGGAAAGCACGACGGATCTGTTTATCTGTATAGCCATTCTGCTTGAACACAACCTTAAGGTGGTCCAATTCTTGTGTCAAGCTTTCTCCATCTGAAATGGCATAAGCTCTTCTCGCCAACGTTCGCAGGACCCCTGTACGCTGGAACGATGGATGACAGCTAAAAGCATGCAGGTAACGGTCCGTGTGCGTAGGCTTTCGATAAACACTGTGTCCCAGTGTCCCATCATCCTTTCTGTACACCAGAACATCCAGAAACGGAAGCTTTCCATCACTTTCCACCTCCATGGTAAACTTGATGCTAGGATGCAGGGAATTAAAATGATCTAGGAGGCGGTCAAGAGCCTCTCTCCCATGAGGCCACACCATAAACGTGTCGTCAACGTACCTCCAAAAACAGGTTGGTTTTAAGGACGCCGTCTTCAGCGCCATGTCCTCCAAATCTTCCATAAAAAGGTTGGCGACTATTGGGGACAGTGGGCTCCCCATAGCCACTCCGTCAGTCTGTTCAAAATATTTGTCATTGAATAAAAAGTACGTTGACGTCAGCACGTGGCGACAAAGCCTGGTTGTGTCCTCATCCAGTTTCTCACCAATTAATTGCAAGGATTCTTCCAGAGGAACCCGGGTAAAAAGCGACACGACATCAAAGCTCACAAGCAAATCGCAGGGACTAAGAGACAAGGACTTCAATCTCTGAATAAACACCATAGAATTGGGAATGTGATGTTCGCATTTACCGACGTGAGGGCCAAGAACAGATGCTAAATACTTGGCTAGATTGTAGGTAGGAGCACCCAAGTTACTCACGATCGGACGAAGCGGGACCCCTTTCTTATGAATCTTGGGTAGGCCGTATAGTCTCGGTGGCACGGCAGCACCAGGACGAAGTGCCACCGAGACTATACAGCTACACGTTTATGGTGTGGCCTCATGGGAGAGAGGCTCTTGACCGCCTCCTAGATCATTTTAATTCCCTGCATCCTAGCATCAAGTTTACCATGGAGGTGGAAAGTGATGGAAAGCTTCCGTTTCTGGATGTTCTGGTGTACAGAAAGGATGATGGGACACTGGGACACAGTGTTTATCGAAAGCCTACGCACACGGACCGTTACCTGCATGCTTTTAGCTGTCATCCATCGTTCCAGCGTACAGGGGTCCTGCGAACGTTGGCGAGAAGAGCTTATGCCATTTCAGATGGAGAAAGCTTGACACAAGAATTGGACCACCTTAAGGTTGTGTTCAAGCAGAATGGCTATACAGATAAACAGATCCGTCGTGCTTTCCAGTTTGGACCATCGCCTGAACCACCAGAAGATACCTGCAAATCGGTGGCTTTTCTGCCTTTTGCTGGGAGCATTTCCTCGAAGATAGGAAGAATTCTAAAAAGATATCACATCAAAAGTATTTTTCGTCCGCCGGCCAAGCTTAGAGCGTTTCTTGGCTCTGTTAAGGATGACTTGGGTTTGAGGAAGCCCGGTGTATACAAGATCCCTTGCCACTGTGGGAAGGCTTACATTGGTCAGACGATCCGGACCATTCAGGACCGATGTGTTGAGCATCAGCGGCACACACGGCTGCTTCAACCCGAGAAATCCGCAGTGGCGGAGCACTGTCTCACCCAGGGACACAGAATGCAATATGATGCGACACAAATGGTTGCCCCTGCATCTCGATATTGGGACTGTATTTTAAAAGAATCAATAGAGATTCGTTTATCTGACAATCTTATTAATAGAGACAAGGGCTATCTTTTAAGTAAGACTTGGGACCCGGTGTTATCCGACATTAAAAAACAACGGTCTGCGTCTCAATCGCCGGAATAGAATTTTTTAATTTTCTTTTATTTTTGACAGCGATACCTCGATTTCGCCTCTTTCCACCACCGGCGGCGCGGCATGTTTACTGCACTAGATGGCAGCTACGGCACCTTTTCGCGCACGCGTTGTGGGCCTTCTGCGGCCTATATATGGGCTGCCGCTTGCGCTGGGAAGTCAGTTCCGGCGAGATTGTGCACCAGCGCTCTCACCTGATGATGGCGGCCAGTTGGACCGCAGAAATATTGTGTCTTGAAGACGTCATGATCCGGCTGCATACCCGAGAAGAATTTTATAAGGGCTGACCTGAATTGTGACACATACCAGGCAACTGAAACAGGTGATCCATGTAGTGAGAAATGTTCTGACTGCTGTTCCTGCAGGAGTGTCCATGACGGGGTGTGCCAATCAGTTGTTGTAAAGATATATCTGAATTCTACGGCAGAGTGGTTTGTGAATATGGCCAACTTTGGCTGTTGGCATGCTAAAAATGATTTATTTCATGAGAAAAACATACCTGTCCTTGATAAGCTTAAATGTGATGTTATTTCCCTGGAGTGCAAGGTCCGGAGTCCAATATCTGCTTTGCGAAAACCGGCAGGTACGAAAGGTCTAGCAGAACACCTAGAGGCATTGCACTCTTTTGGGTTCCTGCTAGTGGGACACTTTAAAGCTAAATTTTTGTCTCTCCACTTGTCACATGTTCTTGGAGCTCCACATCAGCTGCTTGTGCTGCAGTCAATTTGTCGAAACATAGTACACAAAAATGCATTTAGCCTTGAAAAATAGTTGGCAACAATGTTATCTGGCTCTCTTACACATTTCAAATCTGTAGTAAACTGATTGACAAATTCTAACTGCCAAAATTACCACGAGGGAAAAAGTTCAGTTAGGTCTTTTGCAGACAGAAGTGATGGGACTGTAGTCAGCATATACTGCAAACTTATTTATGGACTGGGGGAGGGGGGGGGGGGGGGGGAGTCCCAAGGATTGCCATGTGCCATTAACTTTCTACTGGTGTATAGGCTGTGCCAAAGGAAAACCAAGTGTGGGTTATTCATCAGTCATCATATCATATTTTATTATGGTTATAATTTGTCTAGTAGGTTGCAGTTGCAGTTCTGAATGTTGAACGAAAGTTAATTTTCAAAAACATCGAAGTGCGATACAGTATTGTACAAACCAAAGTTTTTGCCAATCGTGCTAATATGATTGAGGATGTAATAATTTGTCTCTAGAAATTACACAGATAGAAGTGTTGTGAAGTTATGCTCAGGCAGTTAGAGATAATAGGGTTGATTTGGGGGAGAAGACCAAACTGCAATGTCATTGGCCTCATCAAATTAGGGAAGCATGGTGACGGAAGTTGTCCGTGCCCTTTCAAAGGAACCTCCTCAATCGGTCAGGCAGTTAGAGATTGCTCTTTATGCCAAAAACAGAAGACAAGGAACTTCAATGCTTTGCAGTTAAACTTGTCTCTTTTTCCAACCATTAAGTACAGGATCTACTCTCTCTCTGTCTATTTTCTCTAACCTACCTCCTATGCTTACACATATTTCCTCTTTTCTTGTTAAATTGTACAAACCCTTAAGTTCCCGGCAGTGTACTACATTGGTCACTGTTCAAGACCAACCAAACTAAGTTACACCTCATGAGGCTAGTACGTGCTCAGCTCATATCACAAACTCACAACCAGCTTTAAAATATATGATTATGGTTTGTGGGCAACCCTGTTAATTGTTTTAGCTCACCTGACTAGTTGTAAGGGAATATAAGACACTGTTACACTGTGGCCTGAAACTATAACTGCCGATGGCAGTAAGTGAGCAGTGGTGAATGAGGAGTGTAGCACATTTGCAAATAAACATTAGTTGCAAAAATTATGATGGCACATCATTTATAACTGCTGTCAATACCTTCTGTATATAAGAATGAGTCATCATTTTTTCTCATCTCTAAGGAGATGGCATTTGTTATATTATAGGTTGAGGGAATGTTAGTGACAGTAGGTGGCCGGATGCCCTTCCTGACACACACACACACACACACACACACACACACACACACACACGACCCACTCCTATACTAATGTATTGAACTACAGTTAGTTTGTAAGACTGCAAAAGACCAGCAATTATCTCAGTCATTCTCTCCTCCAAGTTAGCAAAATCGGAGTCTGTGATAGCTGTCACCTCTGAACTTTTATTTTCTTCTAGCATTTCCAGTTTCTCATGAGTGTCTGAGATTTGTTCGTGAATCATTCTTTTTCTATTTTCTTTTTTTTTAAATTGCTATTGCTTAACCTTTCTCAACTGCTTTACATCCTTATAAACCTCTTGAAATGGTTTTTTAGCACTTTTCTCTTAGTTCTGCATTGTTTAGTTACTTGTGGCCACAACTTCTCAGTTAATTCCAACTATTGTTGTTTGCAATTTGGAATTTGAAATGTGCATTTCCTTTTCCTACTTTCTAGATTCCATTATATGTTTTTATAAATTCACATTCATTGTAGATAGTTCAGTTCTAAGCTTTCCTATGTTTCTATTTATCTCTTCAGTTGTCTTATCTAATTTCACAGTCGTCTTCTCCGTAAACACTCTCCATATCTCTTCTACTGGTTGCAACATCTTCCAGGTGATTACAGGTATACATCAAACAATAGTAAATGTACTACCAAACCTTCACTGCAGCCAACTGCCTCAGCATTGACCTTACATTGCACCAAACTAACAAACTTTATCAGACAACTGCACTCCTGATTATCTCACTCGTGCACCACAACAGTGCTATTTAAAAAAAAAAAGGGAGGGGGGCGGGGGGGGGGGGGGGGGGACAGTTTGAGTCAAATACTGTTCACCAAAGGTTTGCACAATATCACCACGTAGCACTGCCGACAAGATACTAGTGTTTCGCAATTGATGAATTGCATGAACTGCTATGCTGCTGTTGCTGCCGCTTAGTAACTGATCGCCCAAGCCATAAGCAGCTGCCACACGTCGACACAGAATCTCTGGCGCAAAAGTGGCGACCTTCTCAATCGTATACTTCATATTTTCTTCTCATTCTCAGGTACTGTTGGGGGAGTTAATATTTGTCCTTCAAATGTTTATTGTTTCTCATGAAATTTCCGATTTAACTGCAATGCTAGTAATAACTAAAGCACAGAGTAATTGGAGTTATTGACTGGTTGCTATGAAGAACAACTGCAAATTCCAGAGAAAATGTTCTTTGCAAGGCTGTAATTTCCTTTCAATTTTGAATTCTTCTATCTTCTCAATCAAATGTTAATACTTACTAACACAGACACATCCGATCGTCCAATCACGGTCTACAGAAACACAACGTGCCTATGTCTGTAATGGTCTGTTTGTGTGTGTATATATTTTATGGTCACTGTAGATTATAAACTTTACCTTATTGCATTTGGAAGCAGTTGCAGAAGTACTGTAGTGCAGGTATGTTGGCTTCAGACTCCTTTTTCTCCATTTTGATGCCTGTGTCAGCCTGAAAATTTACTTAAAAGACTAGCTTCTACTGAATGATTTCAGACTCCTCTCCTTTGCAATACGTGTATTCAGTTTCAATTACAACAACTACATTGCATCTTTCACGGTTGCTTACAACCTCAAGTTATAGAACAATAGCATTTTACATCTCTTGTACATCAGCGGTGTCAACCTGAGACCAACTTTTCCTCATAAAGACATCAACAGTAAAGTTTCCAAGTTTCCAATTCCTGGACCACAGCACATCTCCTAGACACACGAAAGCAGCACAGAATAACCACTCGCTGCAGCAAGTGCCACAATGTGCCATCTGAAGACCCATTTCACGGATACATTGCATCCACCCCGGCACATGGTACAAGTACAATGAAAAAAAAAAAAAAAAACTCTGTGCACAGAAGGCAGGTCCAAATGTCTAATAAATTGAAAAGAAAATTCCTTTTAAAAGTCATTAGTCCAAAGCGACCTGTTACACCTCAGTGTCAGTGACGGACGGTGTTCCGTTCACAATAGGCCTTGTACAAAGATAAGTAATGGGCGGTGCAAGCTGGAGGAGATTCCATCATGTTCTGGGGACATTTTAATTCCACAGCAACTGGGCATTTTGTTGAAGTAATCTATACCAGAACAGCTTGCTCAAACTGTTTCATAATCAGGTTGTCAGCTTAATGAAGACTATAACACTACCAGCCTTGTCTTCCAATATTATAGTTTTCCCATCCATCAGAATAAAACTGGAACTCTTATTGGAGATGAGAGGGGGAGGGGGGGGGTGCAGAGTGGCCATGGGACAGAACTGACAATACGTTTACATATTTATACAACAAGTGGTTAAAAATTTCTTATCAAAAACTAAAAAGATCTTTTAATTCCAATAACTAAAAATATTTCTTTTAACTTAGATCTGCTGCCTCACCGACTGGAAATGGCAAAGAAGATTGGGGCAACATCTACACTTCATATCCGCTCTGCTGATAAACAAAAAACTGTTAAAGAAATAGTCAGTCTCTTAAAATGTGAGCCACACATTTCCATTGAATGCAGTGGGTCGGAGAATGGTATATGTTTGGCAGTATTGGTAAGTATATGTAATGTTATCACACAATTAAGCAACACAATACATGTGAAGTTAAGCAAGTCCACAGAAACAGTCAAAGCATAGAACTGATCATGAGTATATGTGACCTGGAAGTGGAAAGCCTTCTGAATCATAAGTGGAAAAATCATCAGATACATTACATTCACCAGTAATGTAATTATGGGTCAAGTCTTTGGTCTGTAAATAATACTAAATGTGGACTGTCTTACAATGTCTCAAAATCTTTTCATTCAAACAATTTGTCCACAACGGAATAACAACAAGAGGAGGCAGGGAGTTGCAGACAAACACAATGAAAAACACTTTTAAATATTAAGGCTTTCGGACAAAGTCCTTCTTCTGCAGTAGAAAATACATGTGGTAGGGCAGTTGAGATGGTGGCCATGTTTGTGGAAGTTGTGACGTGTGATTTGTGTGTGTGTGTGTGTGTGTGTGTGTGTGTGTGTGTGTAGCTTTTACTGCAGATGAGGACTTTGTCCAAAAGCCTTAATACTTTAGCAATCATTTTCATTCTGCATGTCAGTGACAATGCCTCCTCTGTACTGTCAGTGGCAATCTATCCTTTCTATACCGTTGTTTCTTCTTGATTACCAGATTTTAAAAATTTTGATATTGTGTCATATGTTTTTGTTGATAGCAGAGGGCGAAACCTAATATTGGTGCACGGCACATTCTGCTCCAGTAGCACCAAGTATCCAATACCTTCACGCCCCTCATTGAAATGGGTAAGACACCAATACCAATGTCGGATGCCCCACTCTGTGAAGAAGTACAAAGCAGTTTCAGACCTAGCTTTCGACACTAACAAAGCATCTGGTATGAGACACTTTACGTCACCTCCTCTCTTGCCACTGCCAGTCAAATTTCAGCGATAACTTCTGCCACAAGGATTTGAACTGGTTATCTCTCCACTGAGAGTTGCTGCCTCAGCCTGCGCTGCATCACTTGTTCATGGACATTTAAAATCAACAAATACGTAGCACTCATTTGAAGACTTAATTACCGGGGATGACAAAAAGTAATAACTAAGTAAAAGAATTTGGGACACAAAAGGACATATGAGTTAAACAAAACACGTATTGCCTTGGTCACATACGAAGTTTCATCATAATTCCTGGATTAAAAATACACAAAACTGCAATATTTCTTTCAGGCAACAGCGCCAACAGGTGTGGTTATGCTGGTTGGAAACAGTCCACCAGAAGTAAAAGTGCCTTTGATAGAAGCCAGCTTGAAGGAAGTTGACATACGAGGCATATTTCGTTATAGCAATACGTAAGTTATTTCTACTATGTAATCATACTGGGGGAATATTTATTATTTTAAGAAATTTTGGAAATTTGTGGTAAGTTCCTATGGGACCAAACTGCTGAGTTCATCGGTCCCTAGGCTTACACACTACTTAATCTAGCTTAAACTAACTTATGCTAAGGACAACACACACAGCGATGCCCAAGGGCTACCCTGTGCGGCTACTATTTTAATAAATGTTTCACGTTTACAAAATTTTAAAACAGCTACCACGTATGTTATGCATTCTTAGTTATAGTTTGCTAAAAAAATCTTCTCACAGTGAATATTTGCAATAAATAAGAATCATTGTATTTTCCAAAATGAATGAAGCTTTTTTAAAAAAATTGTGCCGCAGTATAAATTAATTTTCCAATAACAAAATGCAACAGCACTGTTTACTTCAGTTATTTGTAGCCTATCACATCACTAGTGAAGAAATACACATTTGTGTGTCTCTTAGCCCTCTCCACTTGGGGTCTCAGTGATCTGCCTTTCCTAACTAACCTTTGTCACCCATACTCTCTTCCATGAAGAAGGAACTAAAAGTCTCCAAACATAGATACGAGGTGCATTCAAGTTCTAAGGCCTCCGATTTTTTTCTAATTAACTACTCACCCAAAATCGATGAAACTGGTGTTACTTCTCGACGTAATCACCCTGCAGACGTACACATTTTTCACAACGCTGAAGCCATGATTCCATGGCAGCAGCGAAGGCTTCTTTAGGAGTCTGTTTTGACCACTGGAAAATCGCTGAGGCAATAGCAGCACGGCTGGTGCATTTTCGGCCACGGAGTGTGTTTTTCATTGTTGGAAAAAGCCGAAAGTCACTAGTAGCCAGGTCAGGTGAGTAGGGAGCATGAGGAATCACTTCAAAGTTGTTATCACGAAGAAACTGTTGCGTAACGTTAGCTCGATGTGCGGTTGCGTTGTCTTTGTGAAACAGCACACGCGCAGCCCTTCCCGGACGTTTTTGTTGCAGTGCACGAAGGAATTTGTTCTTCAAAACATTTTCGTAGGATGCACCTGTTACCGTAGTGCCCTTTGGAATGCAATGGGTAAGGATTACGCCCTCGCTGTCCCAGAACATGGCCACCATCATTTTTTCAGCACTGGCGGTTACCCGAAATTTTTTGGTGGCGGTGAATCCGTGTGCTTCCATTGAGCTGACTGGCGCTTTGTTTCTGGATTGAAAAATGGCATCCACGTCTCATCCATTGTCACAACCGACGAAAAGAAAGTCCCATTCATGCTGTCGTTGGGTGTCAACATTGCTTGGCAACATGCCACACGGGCAGCCATTTGGTCGTCCGTCAGCATTCGTGGCACCCACCTGGATGACACTTTTCGCATTTTCAGGTCATCATGCAGGATTGTGTGCACAGAAATGCCAACTCTGGAGGCGATCCCCGTTCAACAGTCATTCGGCGATCCCCCAAAACAATTCTCTCCACTTTCTCGATCATGTCATCAGACCGGCTTGTGCGAGCCCGAGGTTGTTTTGGTTTGTTGTCACACGATGTTCTGCCTTCATTAAACTGTCGCACCCACGAACGCACTTTTGACACATCCATAACTCCATCACCACATGTCTCCTTCAACTGTCGATGAATTTCAATTGGTTTCACACCACGCAAATTCAGAAAACGAATGACTGCACGCTGTTCAAGTAAGGAAAACGTCGCCATTTTAAGTATTTAAAACAGTTCTCATTCTCGCCGCTGGCGGTAAAATTCCATCTGCTGTACGGTGCTGCCATCTCTGGGACGTATTGACAATGAACGCGGCCTCATTTTACAACAATGCGCATGTTTCTATCTCTTTCCAGTCCGGAGAAAAAAAATCGGAGGCCTTAGAACTTGAATGCACCTCGTACTTTTAAACATGTCCATTGGCTATATTTGAATTTCACCTCCAAAAGGTATAGAAAGGGCAGTCATTCTGTCACAATGCAATTTTACTTTTTCCAAGTGTGTTTTCATTATGACACGAATGAATATTAATATCTTTTAACATTACACTTAATTACATTCAGTATAATTATTTTAAATGTCATGACTAAAAGAAAAGTGGTACAGGTTAATAGTATGCAAACACAAGAGCTGCATAGAGAGAGAGAGAGAGAGAGAGAGAGAGAGAGAGAGTGTGTGTGTGTGTGTGTCAGACTACTACTTTCCTGACCTGCATGTACACAATAACTGAAGCTTAACCCACATTGCATTTCATTTAACTTTCATTCAGGTTGTCTTTCATACTATTATAATTTTACTTCTGTTAAGTGCTGCATCTCTCATTTCCTTCGGATGAGATACAAGTTAGTCAACATTAATATAGTCTGTAAAATAAGCCACATTATTGTTCTGAAAATGAGACAAGAAATTCTGGAAGGATAAATACAGTACCCACTTTTCCACCAAGCAGTGCTTCAGTAAATCTGGGACAATGGCATATGCACTCTGAGCTATCAGATCAATAGGGTCTGTCCAGCATAAGACCAAAACTTCATTTCTCTATGAAGATTCCCCTGAAAAGGGATGATCTAATGAGCGATTCAGAAAACACAAATAACGTGAATCAAAACGGCTGGATTCAATGGACAAGGGAAGTAAAATTGGGTGTATGCTGCAAGGGGGGCCAGGAGGATTATAGGAGTGAGGTACGTGTTCCAAACATAATTCCTATCTGGGTAGTTCAGAAAAGCTGGCGCTGGAGGGGTTCATATTGCATGGGTTATGAAGAAGTCATTGAATTGGAGCAAATTCTTGGTAGGATACTGTACAGAACCAAAATCATACAGGCTTTTTCAACCAATCAGGCACAGAAACATAAAAACAAAAGATGTTATTTTTAAGGAAGATACTTCTAAACAGTATGAAGAAGAAACTGAGTAGAAGGAACCAAGTTGACTGTTCATCCTATTCACGGAACAGAAACAGAATGAAATAATGACAACTAAACTAGAAGGCTGCATTGCATGTTATCAAATGTGGAAAGTAATACAAATATGTGCTCATAAGCAAGACCTAGATTATTATGAAAAAATATGACCAGCTATAAGGAATGATGGTACTTATTTGTTGTGGCTGCTAAATATGATCTTGACATCGATTTCCTAGATCTTATCTTGGCTTTCTTACAATGTGACTTATATGAAGTAATCTACACCAAGCTTCCAGAAGGAGAGCCAGTTACCGAGACAGCAAAAGATGCTGGTATTAAAAGACTATTCTTCTCCCCTGGCACTACATCTGGAACGTTGAAATTTCACGATGATATAGTTTGAAGTTTTTTCTACAGAGGGTATTTTGTTTTCATGTCCAGCTCTAGCGAGAGAAGTCTGAACTAGGAAACAAACATGGCGCACATGGTACTGTTGTCAACTTGTGAAGAGCAGCAAAGCGTAGTTCGATATCTGTGGGCCAAAGGGCATAAACAGAGACATGTGTCGCTTGTATGGGGAGGACTGTACGGATCATAGCAGTGTCTCCAGGTGGTGCGCACTCTTCTGAGAGGGCCGTGTGGACCTCAGTGATTCTCCACACTCCAGGCGGCCGGTGCCAGGTGCAACCCTGCAGGATGTCGAAGCCACTGAGGCAGCAATTTCTAACAACTGGCATGTGCAACTGCGAATCTTATCACAGCAGTTCAACATTTCCTATGGCGCGTTGTACGATACTGTTCCCAACAGATTGGAATATCGTAAAGTTTGTGCTTGCTGGGTGCCTGAGAACTTTACAGGCACCCACAAGAGCCAGTGAATGACGACAAGCTTGGATCACTTAATGCATCACGCCACAGAACAGCATTACTTTCTGAAAGGAATCGTCTCTGGTGATGAGTCGTGGGAGTATCACAAGCCCAAACCTATCCATGCCTCTGTGGTGGAAACATTCTGGTTCCCCAATACGAAAAAAATTTGAAGTGACTCGGTCTGCTAGGAAAGTGCTTGTGACAGTGTTCTGAGACTACTAAATGCATTATTGGTGGATTCTGCTGAATGTGGGACCACTGTGAATGCTGCAGCCTACATTAAAACTTTTGTTAAGTTGTGTTGTGCCCTTCATGACAAACACCACAACATTAATGCTAACAGTGTCAAACTTCTTCGTGGCAACGCTCAGCTGCATGTTGCTGCTACTTTTTGCGAGAAAATCATCAAATCTGGGTGGGAGGTGCTCCAGCATCACCATACAGTCCGGATCTTGCACTGTTGGACTTTCACCTGTTTGGTCCCACGAAGAAATTCCTAGCCGGCCAATGCTTTTCGACAGCTGTGGAAGTGAAATCAGCAGTCTGCAGTTGACTGTACTCCAACAGACCAGACTTCTACGAAAGGGGCATATCGAAACTGGCACCATGGTGGGACAAATGTGTTGAAAACATTGGTGACTATGTATACAAGTAGGTAAACAATGTTAAGTTCACTTGTAATTTTTTATTTTATTTTGTTACCTATTAAATTTTTTGGCAATAAAATTATTTTGCATTACTTTCCAATCATCCCTCATAGTACACTGTTGAATCTAAACCCTGAAAGGTCAATAGCTGATCCACACGCAAAAATCAAGATTCAGATATTTTAATAGTTGCCATTTATGTGGATGGTTTGCTAATTTTCAGTAACAATACAAGAGAAAGAAATATTCAAAATCAAAGTAAGAAATGTTCAAGCAGGAAGTTCTTCAAGAACCCATTAGCTGTTTATGTATCCATATAACTAGGAACTGCATGGAAGGTCGGTTGTGGATATAACCAACACGGCGAACCACATTCTTAACAGATTTGACAAGAAAGACTTTAATAAACATGTGCCACTAGACAATAATCATGTCCTCACTCATGATATGAGTCCAAAAACAGAGCAAGGGCAAAATAATATGAAGAACATACACTATCATGAAGTAACAAAGTTTAATGGGTGCACTCAAGTAGGAACAATGCTGGACCTATCTTACTCAATAGGTACTGCAAGTCGCTTTTCTAATGATCCCAGGAAATGCCACAGACAGGCAGTCAAAAAGAGCTGTAGATATCTGGAAGGTATCAAGACTGTGAATCCACAGTTTTATAAAGAGGAGGACTGCCTCATAATTGGTTACTGTTATGCAGGTTGGTCCGTAGATTATGAGGACAGAAGATCAACAACTGGTTATCTATTTAAATTTCAAAGAGCTCTGGTCCTGGCATAACAGCTGACTGTGGTCTTTAGCACAGCTGAGACACAATATGTGGCCCTGACCTCAGCACGCCAAGGTGCTCTACAGCTTCAAAGATTATATATTGAAATTATCTCCAAACCCCTAGAAGGACTCATTACACTACTGTAGGACAACACAACAGGAACTGACTTGGCCAAGGTGTAGGTCTCATTGAAGCAATATGATACGGGATACAACAGACTGCAACAAAGGTAACGTGATGTGATGGCTATCCATGCAACACTCAGGTTCCCACAGGAGCGATATGACAAACAACAAGAAGCAGCAGGTGGCGACAGCCTTGTGTGTGGCATGTTGCTGTATGCCTCTTCACAGGCAACTTCCAAATATGTCACATATTTACTTGAGACTGGTAAGATATACGGCCCTGCTTCCAGCTTTAAAAACATTCTGAATGTTAACTACATTTGGTACACAGCTCCATATGACCTAAAATGCACCATATCGAAACTGGCCACTGACTATATTTTTTACTACAAATTTTTCAAATTTTCACTGCTTTACTTAATTTTGAAGTACCACAATCACTATAGGCAATGGGAAATTCCAAAAAGAAAATCAATTCATTATCGAGCTGCGACATCAGACTATAATCTGCAACATATCAATGTTTTTTACCATATAGTTTCCTCAGAATTGAATAAGAAAGACTGCATATCATAACACATGTGAATCCCAAAACAGTGGTTTTTTTAATTTTTTCCGGAAAGGTTTACTTAGAAAAAAAAAATTTTTTTAAGCACACTGCACGGCTTGAAATTTCCCTCCCAGTGTATCGTACAAAACAGCTGCGTGAAGTAAATAGCACTCCATGCTGTGCCACACAATATGATAGAGAATCATATTGCTGCTGTATCACTGTTGTGTCAGTGTGAGCCAGTTAAGCTGCTTCAGCTGTGTTTATACACGCTCCACCAATATGAGTCGCTTCTGCTTTGTATTGAGAGTTGCATACTGTATCGCCTCAGTGAGAAATGTGCCTAACACTGTTGGGTATAAGAGTCAAAGAAAACATATAGGCACTACTACATAACAGAAAAAAGTCAGCACAGATCACTGCGAAAGCACATAACCTCAAACCAAATTCTGGCAATCTGATGAAAAACTCTCTTGCAAAGCCTCATCATCAGATGCTGCTGCTGCAAGGCTTCGGTCTGATTAATGTAATTTTTGTTTTTTAGTCATGATTCTAGAGGGGAGGGAAAGGGAGAAATCAGAATCTCTGCAGTGCTATGGCATACACATTAATAAAATAAAAAGATGTATAACATAATTAGATACCGCTTATGCATTACTTTACTAACATCTACGTAAGAAGAAACTTGTGGATCGATAAGTCTGTGATTGAAGATTTGTTGGCAAGTGTACATTTTGATCATGTCGCTAGTAGAAATGTTTCCTGTGTTCATCATTATTCATTCATTTGGCCAGCAATGTTACATGTGATTGCTAACTTTATAAGCTTACCTTACCTGTGCAGATACCTTAATTGTTTTAATGTTTAGGAATTCCATGTGGAAGGAAAAAAGGTGGCCACTATCAACAGTAATTATGAGCTAAATAAAATAATAGGGTAATTTTTTTTCCAGGTATCCAACAGCTCTATCAATGGTAGCTTCAGGTGTCGTTGACATCAAACATCTTATAACACATAAGTATCCTCTCGAAAAAATTGCTGAAGCATTTGAAAAAGCTCACACAGGAGAAGACAATCCAATTAAAATTATGATATACTGCTCAGATAGCAATGAGAATTTTACTTCTCATGAATAATGTAAACATGTTTAAAAAGTGAAACAATAAACATTGAAATTTTCAGTAATTAAGCAGCAGATTTATACAAGTTCACCTTTATACGACTGAGAAAAACTAAAATGTTATTATAAAGAAAAATCAAATACTGGAAGCATTCTTAATGACAACTGCAATAGCATTATACACAACTGTATTTCATTAAAATAAGAAATAAATAATCAGATTGCTAATTAAATACAGCTGATTATTTGATGACAAAGAAATTTTAAAATTATTACCTCAGGTACGTTTATTCCATCAAAGCAAATAACATTACTGCCAGTGCAACAACACTATGTCAAAAGTAACTCACCAAATGCTGGTTATGTGACTATTAATTGATTTTTCATTTCAAAATATTCAGGTCAAGAACGAGCAATGCTCTAATAACATCAAAACTGTACACTGTTCAGCATATCTACATGTATTTTCCATTTACAGTATTTAACACTTAACAAATAAATGCATCACTGCAGTTCTCTCAAGTGGCACACATTCAACTGTAGTCTTTAGTTTTGCTGTCTGAAAAAAGTCCAAGTGATTTTTCCAAAGCTGCCGCATGTCCTTTCTTTTAAGGGAGACTTAGCTCAAATTTTTCTATGCAAGAAATAAGCCAGTCTACTGGCAAAGTCTTAACATGTTTCATGTTGTATTTGAGCTGAGGCTCTGTTTTTCCTGGCTTGTATATAATGTAGTGTGAACACTTTGCCAGAGGACCATCACCAGCAGCATGGAACGGAACTGTGCACTCACTTTCAGGTATTGATTCTGGATTAGGTTCCCTGTACAATACTGTCCCACCACCCATCTGTATAAGTGTTGTAACATCTTTTTTATTCATGTTCAATCCATGCACAGTACACACTCCACCATGCATAACATATATGTAACAGCCATTGAAGATGCTTGGAACCTAGGAGGAAAAAGATTTTTATGCTTGAGTTAGGAATTACGTGCTAACACAGGAATAATTTTGATACAACATATTCCTATTTTATGTAATTTCTTAATGAGGTAAAACATTCGAATTAATATTCAAATCATTATTTTGGGGACCAATTACCACTTTTCAGCAAAAGTCCTAAAAATTATACAGTGTCAGTCACACAAGCATTAACAGCCAAATATTATTAAAAAAACTGTCACTTCTGAACTTCAACAGTCAACTGTGTCATTTTTAGATCACTTATGAGAGTTTCAGTGGCAACCACAGACAAGTTTCAGTCAATCCTCCAGGTTGTTTTGGTCCGTTTCAGAAAATGGGTCAGCAATGAATAAAAATACTAGTATACAACAGATATATCCAGATTGTGAAACATGTAAGAACTAAAAGAACAACAATCACTGGATAAGGAGTATGAAATCATACGAAATAAACACAAGCATGCATCATCAATAACTAAAATAATTTCTAAAATAAAATAATTTTCAAATATATTACTGTGTCCTTTTAACATAGTAGCATCGGTATCTTTCTTCTTTAATTATTACTGAATAGGTAAGCTCCCTACTTTATTTCTGAATAGCCAAAAACGTCTTTCTTCCCCTTTGCTAGAAAAGGGCCCTTTGCATTCAAACATTACTGTTATGTAACTTTTCATTACTGTTTGTGGGGTGCCTCCTATCATTCTGTAAATGCACAAATATAGATTGCAACCAATGAACTAGAAATGGCAAATTTCAATCATCAATTTCATAGGCACCTTCCTCAAGCAAAACGTAAGTGAAGGAGAGAAAAGAAGTGTAAGTTATTAAAACTGGAACTGTTGTCTTTAACCATTACCACCAAATGTATTACATCGTTACTTCATGTCTAAATTCACTGTTAGTGGAGTACACTGACATCTAAAGAAGAAAATGTTTAATACCTGCTGAATGTTAGTCAGCCTTCCTTTCCTTGGAGCATCAGAATTAGGAAAAGCCAATGTTCCTTTAGCCTCAAATGGTTTATGATCAACTATCTTATTTTCTGATGTACATTTGCGTACCCCTGAAAAAAAGGTTTAAGTTTTGAAAACAAACAAAGGTGAATCTATAATTTATTTCCATTGAAGAAATGCAAATTATTAGAAAATATTATACTTACAGTCAAAACTAAGAATCCATTTCCCTTGCATGATACCACAAAGAACAGGTAACGTCAGTGAACATACTTGTCCATCTTCAGTGTTTGTTAAGATGGCAGTAACTTCAGAACTGTAAATGATTGAATTAATGTGGATTAATTATCGTATTACCAGTATTATTTCTAACATTCTAAATCAAAGGTGGTTATAGATTAAACCCACTTATAGATAAGAGTAATATCAAAACATTGTGAGAAAGGAAAAGTCAAAGTGTAAGAGGAAAATTTGGGGCTCTAGCACACAGAGAGAGATATATGTTAATCAAGCAAGTATTGCAAACTGCTGCTCACAATGTGGCCTCAGAAGCCAAACACTGTGGTCATGTGTGTGTGTGTGTGTGTGTGTGTGTGTGTGTGTTATTTATTTATTTCCAACAAAGGCAATGTTGGCCGGCTGTCAGCTCACCTTCTGGCATTTTTTGTTGTGTCTATCTGCGACTCAGCATCTCTGCTGTACGGTAAGTAGCAACTATCCTTTTCATAATATTTTCCACTGTTGAAACACGTAAAACAGGTGTCATATTGCAAGCATGTAGAGGACAGAGGCAGCACATGTAAACCCATTTATTTGAGATTAAGTATTAAAAATCGGGCCCTGGAGACCATGAAATAGTCGACCAACTGCCGTGTCATCCTCAGTCTTATTATCAGATGCAGTATGGAACAGCGTACAGTCAGCACACCACACTCCTGGTTGTTGTCAAGATTTCAACCTTGGAGCTGCTACCTCTCAATCACAGGTAGCTCATCAACTGGCATCACGAGGCTAAGTGCATCTCAGTCCAGTCCTTCAACCGCCGAAAAATCCCTGGCAGTACAGGGAATCAAACGCAGGTCCCCTGCGTAAGGGTCTGTCCCCATGACCACTCCACTGTGGAGGCGGAATGCAGAACACGTAAAGAAAGTAATTATGGAGAAATATGGCTATTCCCGATGGTGCAACATGGTGGAAAGCTGTTATCAAATATGCTTTGTTTGAACAGACTGCCTCAAAAAATATTGGAAGAAGCCATTTTTCATTTGTAGGCATAAATCATATCACACCACTTTTAAAGAGATAACAACGGGCGTTCTGTGAAAGGGAGTTGGAAATAAAAAAGGGCAAAATATATGAAAAAGTGGAAAGAATACCGTGGATTGTACTCAGTTTTTTTTATTTTCCATGAGTTTTGGCACATCTTCAAACCTTTTAAGATGAGATAATTCTTGAGTAGATAATTTTTCAAGTGTTTCAATCAGGCCTGGTGCTCTCATATTGCGAACATGCTCTGTGAGCGCAGCCAAAGCTGTCCGTGCTCCGGCTTCACCCATTACTGCACTATTCTAAGCAGATGTGTGAATGAGAGGGCTATTTGCTGAAGGCTACATACGTGAGAAACTACGGAAGATATGTTTGCAGCACACTGTGATTACTTCAGGATATTTTTATGCTGGTTTTTTATCAGTAGAGTTTAATTACAACCTCTCATTTTCCTTTCAAAGAAATAGTTTTATTACTTAATTAAACAAGTACATTAGATAGTGATAATATGATGAGCAAAACTACAAAAAGCTTTACATGCAGGCGCACATGCGCATGTACAAGCTTTCCTTCTCATTCCGTCTGGTAAGTCTTCCCTGACCCGGGGTTTGGGTGACTTTCTGAACTATACCCCTTTCCCTTAACCCCTCCAGTCTATTTCCTTCACCAGTTTTCTTTCCTCTTCAACTCTTCTGCCAGAAGAAGGAGCTACTGGCTCTGGAAGCTTGTAAAAGTCAAACCTTTTTGTGTATGTGTTCTCCTGCCGCTGTTGGTGAGTAGAAATCAGTCTACAGCCTTACAATGTCTTGGAATACCTTTGGGAACTCATATTTCAGTTACTGAGACGTAATAGGTCAAGTCCAGTCCACAAATAACTATCTCAACCTCCGTATCATGAACTTTTAAGTTTATTTTTCCATAAGATTAATTTTTATTTGACAGCACCAATGTTGTCTACCATATCTCCTACCATCAAGTGATACTCGCACTGCTTTAAGAGGCTTAACGAATTGAAATAATTAAATAATTCACGATGTCGACGATAAAAGATTTTGTCACAACTCTACACCCACACTACATAGATACTCCACAAGCCACCATACGGTGCAAGGTGGAGGGTACACTGTATCACTACTAGTCAGTTCCTTTCCTGTTCCACTCGCAAATAGAACGTGGGAAAAATGATTATCTATATGTCTCCATATGAGCCCTAGTTTCTCGTATCTTATCTTTACAGTCCTTACGTGCAATGTATGTTGGCGGCAGTGGAAACTTTCGGCAGTCAGTTTCAAATGCTGGTTCTATAAATTTTCTCAATAGTGTTCTCAAAAAGAACATCACCTTTCCTCCAGGGATTCCCATTTGAGTTCCCGAAGCATCTCTGTAACACTAACATGTCGTCTGAATATACCAGTAACATATCTAGCAGTCCACATCTGAATTGCTTTGATGTCTTCCTTCAATCAGACCTGATATGGATCCCAAACACTCAAGCAGTGCTCAAGAATTGGACACACCTTGCATCCTATACACGGTCTCCTTTACACGTGAAACACTCTTTCGTAAAATCCTCCCAAAAAACCGAAGTCAACCATTTGGCTTCCCTATCACAGTTCTCACACGCTCATTCCATTTCGTATCACTTTGCAATGATACGCCCACATATTTAAAGAACTTGACTGTGTCAAGCAGGACACTGCTAATGCTGTATCCAAATATTACAGGTTTGTTCTTCCTACTCCACCTGCATTAACTTACATTATTTCACATTTAGATCTAGCTGCTATTCATCACACCAACTAGAAATTTTATCGAAGTCATCTCGTATCTTCCTACAGTCACTAAGCTTTGACACATTTCTATACATCACAGTATCATCAGCAAACAACCACAGATTGCTGCCCATTACAACTGCCAAATCATTTACGCATAGTCACACTTCCCTGGGGCACTCCCGATGATACCCTCGTCTCTGATGAACACTCGTCATCGAGGACAACAACCTAAGTTCTACTACGTAAGGAATTTTTGAGCCACTAACATATCTGCAAACTTGTTCCATATGCTCATACCTTTAATACCAGCTCGCAGTGGAGCATTGCATCAAACGGTTTCTGGAATGCTTTCTGGAACTATAGCAGTGCAGACTCTGCCTGTCGCCCCTCAGCCATGGTTTGCAGTATATCATATGAGAAATGGGCGAGCTGAGTTTTGCACGAGTGCTGCTATTTGAAACCGTGGTGATTCATGAACACGCTTCTCAGCCTCAAAAAAGTTTATTACATTCAAAATAAGAATATGTTAAAAGACTCTGCACCAAACTGAAGTTAAGGATATCGGTCTGTAATTTTAGAGGTCCATTCTTTTACTCTTCTTATATATACACAGGAGTCACCTGCAGTTTTTTCCAGTCACTTGGGACTTCATGCTAGGTGAGAGATCCACAATAAATGCAAGCTAGTTAAGGGTCAATGCCTAGAGTACTCTTTGGAAAACAAATTTGGATTCCATCCGGACCTGGTGATTTATTTGCTTTCATATCTTTCAGTTTTTTCTCTACACAAGGGACGCTTATTACTACTTCGTCCGTACAGGAGTTTGTCCAACGGCCAAATGATGGTATGTTTGTGTAACTCTCCTGCGTGAACGAATTCTTGAATGTGGTCAACAAGGAACTGAACGGAAGCCTTTGACACGCTTACTGATTTTAAATAGGACCAGAATTGTCAATAAGGTCCGGCCTATTTGTAGCTAAAAGGTCTACGATATTTCCACTGCGTGTGGGCCGCCGCACTAGCTGCTCAAAATGTGTTAAAAATTATTTTGCACGACTGTCTGTCTGTGCCCCCTGCAATGAATGCACCGACATCACAATCTATACTTGGTAGGTTAAAGTTGCCTCCAACCAGTGCTGCACGATCTGGGTATTTACACGATACTGACCGTAGACTTTCTTTGAATGACTCTAGTACTGTCACAGCAGAATTGGGTGGCTGGCAAAAACATCCAACAATTAACTCGGTTTCATCCACACCTGCTATACAAAACCAGGTATCTTCACTGTCACATTCAACTTTGAACTCAACAGAGACAATATTTTTGTGAACTTCAATGAACACTCCCCCTCCTATGGCCTCTAATCTATCTTTCCGATATTCGTTCCATGACTCACTAAATATCTCAGAGCTTTCCACTTTGGGTTTCAGCCAGATCTCAGTCCCAAGAATAATTTTGAGCACTAGAACTTATCTGGAGGGCAGTACATTCGGGAACTTTATTACAAACACTTCGACAGTTTATGGATAAAATTATGACTGTTGAAGTGTCTTTACTCTGAACACCATCTGACTTACCTTGCTGCGTTTCGACTGGCAAGTGTTCATCAGAGCACGTCAAACTACCATACTGCCTCCCTCGTGTGCCTCCACAAGTACTCTGCTACTCGAGTAGCTACGTCCTTTGTGTAGTGCACCCTGATAAATGGGAGTCCTGCAAATCCCCACACAATAACGCAGGTCTCAAAATCTGTAGCCAAGACTGTCACAGAGTCGACAAAGCCGTCGGTTGAGACCCTCCACCGGCTCCCAATCAAAGGTCCCCTTAACCTTAACACAGTTTCTTCCCTAATGATTACCTTCAGTTCAGTCAGCATTCAATCTTGTTCGTCAGATGGCAAGTGCATCATACTGTCTTTGTGGCTGGTGTTGTAATTACACTGAAATAAGTATTTACATCTTATAATCGTGCAATGGCATATTAAGCACTTTGCATGGTCTTCGAGCTACGTGAAAAGTAAAGCAATTCACATTCCATACTGAATGAGGTGGCTTCTCAATTCTTCTTTTTTCGGACACATGGCGAACATAAACCTAATTTAACGCAAGTAATATTGCAATACAGTGCTCGGTGTGGGACAAGATGACTGTCTACCTGTAGCTGCCTCCGACTGTAGCCTTGCTTTACCCTTACCCCTCAGTCCCACTTGCCGATGTGATCAAACTGCTAGGCAGGAGCGCAGTCGGAGTACTCTTGCCGCCAAATTTGACGTAAGAGACTTTGTAAAACTCAATGGAACTAATGATTTATATTAATTTTTGAATTGAAAGCAATGAAAATGTTTTAATGGTTTGTAGACAAATAAAAACAATTTCATTGACGATACCTGTGTGCAAATCTACAATGACAGCCAACATACACAATAAATTCAAATAATAGCAGTTTCCTGTTTCAAACCTAACCATTTTTTCAAATAAAAGCCATTCTACTTAAGACACTGAAAGCATATTTTTTATCTTCAAGACATTGTCATTGGAGTGTGTGCTGTTTTGAAACTTCCTGCCACTTTCCGTTGCTGAGTGACGGATTCATTTTGGAAGCAGTTACCTAAGCTGGAGCTAAACCATTTCTCTGTGGTATCCTTCTCCCAGTAGCACTAGTTCTGAAGGAGCGCAGCAGAGCTTTTGTAACAACTCGAAAGTAGAATTCCCGGCAAAATTGAAGCTTCTACGACAGGTCTCGAAGATCGTGCCTAGGTAACTCAGCAGATCACTGTTCACCAGGGGCGAGGTTCCGGTTTCGGGCCTCAGTGTGGCTTGTGGTTTTAATCTGGCAAAAGTTGCAAATCAGCATAACCTCTGCAGCAGAGTGAAAGGGTCATTCTAGGTGATACATTCAATCAGAAATACAAAATCGATTGTGCAGCCTTTGTCAAAGGAGTACCCTGAATACAGAAAAGCTCACAACAACTCAGGAACAGTTGATAAACACACACAATGTCACAATACTTAAATTTTTTAACTTGGGGAAATATAGAACAGGTGGAAAATCTGCAATAATCACTAAAAGCTACAGATGGTGTGGCACACTATCCTTTGAAAATCCACCAGCAGCTTCTTCCAGAATTAATCGAAGTTATAAAACTATTTAAACTCCCTGAAGATTTATCCTACAGTGAAGTGACTGCATCAAAAGTTTTGTTTGGTGTCACAGTATACATTGTATGCAAACTTTGAAACACAGATCAAAAAAGATGGGAATTCGTTTGAAGATTCACCCTACCATTGCTTCATAAGGTCCTTACCAAATGAGTTGCATGCTAATTGTAATGGCAGGTTATCCTGAAAATAAAAAAATAAAACAGCAGAACAAAGCACATCAAAATTTTTCAAAGTTTTTGTTTTGGAAAAATTTCGATATTTTGACAAGTTCAACTCTTGCAACTTCTGCTGTTACTAACAATACCAATACAGCCTGGTGACTGTTACTGGTGTGTACAAGATAAACATTTCTCAGGAAAGAGATTCCTTTCAAATGGTGATATCCCAAGTATCATTATATCCTCAACTTATAATATTTACATCAAGCACGACACAAAAACATGTATTTTTGTTCAAAATAAAATTGTAACTGAAGGATCTATATGTACGAGTTCATACATTCACATCCGATGCATTTTGCACTAACGAAGTTGTATTTTCTGACTGAAGGTAAGTTTCACTGCTCACAGAATTGACATAGATACCTGAAATATATGAATAAGTAATCTACAGCAAGAAATATCTCAAAAGTGAATAAATAACTGATTACTGGGTACCTGCAGTTATTTTAATAACCTATTAGCTACATTAAGCAGTAACTTTAATACATATACTGTAGGGATATAAGTGCGTATAATTCTACTGATAATTGGGGACCGTGTGCTGAACAACATCACATCAGTATTTACTTCATTTGCAGCCTAATAATCATAGCTATTTAGGTTGGTCACTACTCCAAATACGTGTGGCACAAGTAAGCTATCAATGTTCATTTTCCCCTTGGCAGCAGGTCGGGTACTGGAAGTGTGGATGCATAAATGCAAAAAGGATTATCTATATTGACAAGCGTACCCCACCTCATGGTGCAGTTACAATTATGCGGACACATCGGGCAGTAAATTTAGTGATGTGTTTGCGAAAAGATTGTTAGACACAGAGAAAAAACAACTAATGCACTGAAGTGGGTATATACTGGGGCCCCAACGATCACAAACTCTCCATTGGGCCAGCAGTTTCCCCACTCCCCATCACGCATGCGAGCTCTCACTGATTGAGGGTGAACAGGCGAGTCACCCTGCCGTACTGCTAAGGAAACATGAATGTAGCACTAATGGACATGGAAAACACTGGGGTGCATTTAGAATTAGAATTTCTTTGTAGCAGTCAGTTTTCCAGTTTCTATGGAGAATGCACATGCTTATCAGAGAATCACCTAAAATAGAAAATTGAAGTAATAATCAAATACTGAATGTTGTTGAAGGTCACTGATTTAGCTGTGGAACTGTAAATTCATGTGAATGAACAGCTGATATAATAAAGCATTCTGACACAAGCATATTTGGCCAGAACAAATGAAAGAGACTTATGTTGAAGAGAGTGAGAACTTTATTTTTAATTAACTAAAATACTTTAATGCATTTACACTTAGGTTCTCATGAGAAAAGCAAGCAAATGAACTAACATGACTCATTACCGTTGATAATTTTAGCAGCACTATGTAGTGGTTAATAAAAAAATAAAAAAAGAAGAGAAGAAAAAGAAAAGGTTGAAGATGTGGGAAGAAATGGTGTTGGGGTGGTCCTTGTGGCGTTTTTGAGCAAAAGTTAAACCAATTTCCACTACAAAAATTATTGAAAAAGAACAGAGAATAACGAAATGTAACTGACAGGGGGAAATGGCGTAGCTTAGAGTTAATTCTTTACCATGTTAACATGTCTTCTTGTTTCGTGCGGCGTCCAGGTCTTCAAAAATCTCCTACTTCATTTCTGCGTGAAAAGTCTGCTCCGAAATCTTGCCATAAGTTTCATTGTCCAGGAATTTCTAATGTATACCAAACCGTCTTGATATTAAATGCAATTTATTTTACGTTGCTTCCCTCCTCCAAATGTCATAACAACTTCCATAATATGTCTACACATTAAAATCAGATCAAGACTAGCTAATAAGTTTTTTACGTCAGCATCAGATCACGTCTGCATTAAGCTTCTGCTCTCGAGAGACAATAAAGAAACGAATAGAAAACAAAAAAAAGTTACAATTTTAGTATTTTCTCTGCCGTCAAGCGCTCATACCGCTGCAACGGGATATTTTTTATCTGAGGGAATGAGTGTAGCACGGCGAAATTCAAAGTCCCGCTACAACTATCAGGAAAGGCGAAGGAAGCACAAGGTGTAGTAGTAGTAAGCAGAGATGGCCATTATTCAAAAAAAATTCTATCTATATAATTATTAAAATCAAAATAATATTCAAACAAATTTATTCCAAATTATTTGTAACTTAAATAGATTATATTACATTAGATTAGATTAATTATTCATTCCATAGACCCATAAAAGTACAGTAATGTAGAATGTCACCATATTTGTTAGCTCACTTCTTGTACAGAATTCTATATTTAGTGTTTATTCCCTAGGCTTAGAACACTTTCTTCTGGTAAATAACTTACAAATGGTTTGTGCTCAAATGTGCCTTGGTGTCTGAGTGGTTAAGTTCCAGATTGCAAAGCTGAAGTTTGGGGGTTCAATACCACGGTAGTTTGACGATTATTTCTGTTAACTTATTGCTTCTTTCTTCTTTAGCGGTGAGAAAAATGTCAAGTCAAGTTGCATCGTGTTTCAGAGCAGCTGAACTGTACGTCCCCTCTAACTGGCTACATAATTCAGTTCAGAGATAAATACTTTATGACGGATGGCCTCAACAGTTGTACTACTGACGTGGCACAATTCAATTGCCTCTGCACTTGCCTTGACAAAGATGACGGCACAATAACAGGAGAAAGGAAGAACCAGAAGAACGACATAAGGACAAGAAACACTACAATGGACAAAACATGACAAGAAAACCACAGAGAGATGGAAGAAAGAGGGAGCAGAGATTAAAAACAAGAAAACAGATTACCTTGGCTGGCTGACCATGAGAATAGAAAAAGGTGAAGCCGGCCACTCAGCAACACATTGAAACCTCCACCCTAAAAGTACTAGGGTGGAGGACACAGACAGACAAAGGACATATGCTAAAACACATATCATATGCTAAAACACATATCAAATGATAAAACACACCTTCATGATAAAACGTAAAACTAAAGCTGCTGTTGAGGCACTGTCGCCCAACACCAAAGGTAGGGAGCTGGGAAAGTTAAAAGTCCGCCAAAGAGTGGCTAAAAGAGGACAGTACAGCAAGAGGTGGATGACTGTCATTTGGGAGCCACAGCGACACTGAGGTGGGTCCTCGCGACGGAGGGGGTAACCACGTGTGAGCCACGTATGGCCAATGCAGAGCCGACAAAGGACAACCGATTCCCTGCGAGAAGCCTGCAGGGAAGACTTCCACACATTTGCAGCCTCCTTAATGACACACAGATTGCTGTGCATACTATTATGGCACACCATCTCCCAAAGCCGTAAAACCTTACAGTGTAAGACAGAACGCAGGTCAGTTTCAGAGATGCCTACCTCCAGGAGTGGTTTCCGTGTAGCCTGTTTGGCCAGTCTGTCAGCAAGTTCGTTGCCTGGGATTCTGATGTGTCCTGGGGTCCACACAAACACCACTGAATGATTGGACCATTCCAGGGCAGAGATGGACTCCTGGGTGTTCGCTACCAATGGACGGCGAGGGTAGCAGTGGTCGATAGCTTGCAAGCTGCTCAGGGAGTCAGAACAGAGAAGAAATTACTCATCAGAACAGGAATGGAAGTACTAAAGTGCACAAGATATGACCACAAGTTCTGCTGTGCAGCCAGTGGGCAAGGAATGCTGTTCAATAGGTAAAGCAAACATTACCATCAGCCATCGGGCCACCAGTGTAAACAACTTCAGAAGGGTTAACGGAGTCCTTAGGGCCACGAAAAGGTCCACACGAAGCTTCAGCCAAGGTGTACACCGTGGAGGTGTAGGCGAATGGACCTCAAGTAGAGGTGGTATAGGGAAGGACTCCAGTTCGGACAGAAGGGATCACACGCAAATTGCAACTGTGAGCCCTGACCTGGACCGCCGATGCGGGAGATGAACTGCCGTGGGTGGGAAAATATGGCGGTAATTCGAATGCTCAGGAGAACAACAAATGTGTGCAACACACTGACGAGCAGTTGCGCACATCAGATCCACAGTGGAGGGACTCCGGCCTCCATCAGGACACTGGTCACCGGACTCGTTCTTAAAGCTCCTGTCACTAGGGCACCGCCGCAGTGGTGCTCTGGGTCGAGCAAACTTAACATTGAGAACACTGCCAGTCTGTAAACCAGACCCCATAGTCAAGTAGGGAACCAAGGGCTCTGTAGAGCTGCAGCAGTGCACGACACACAACTTCACCACTGAAAACTTGAAGCCGTGGTCTAGAGCCCTTTACTGCGCCTTGTGAATAGCTCCCTGTAGGCGCCGCTCAGCAATTCCAGTACTGGAGGGGCAATACGAAATGTAGAAGTCACCCACATACAGAGAAGGGGAGACCTACGACCCTACAGCTGCTGTAAGGCTGTTAATGTGCTTCCTGCCGCCGTTGGATAAGCAGCTGCAGCAGCAAGTCGTATACTCCTAGCTCACTCATTTGTTACATAGTTGAATTCTTAATTTCTTTGCGTGTTTTTGGTACTTGCATTGTTTAATTCATAAATTTCGGGCGTATTATAGTATTTGAGAGTTGTAGCATCGCGTTTTAGTACCTGAATAGTGTAAAATCGCGTAGTCTCCTTACGCCGCCAAGTAGTGTGTCAGCAGTGCGCAAGTAGCAGCATTACTGCATTTACTAGAAAATCTTTTGTATTTTAATAACCGTTTAAATTTTGTGTCGATTTGTTTGTGCTCTCTGTAGATTAGTTCAGACGTTCTTTGCACAACAGTTTTTAGCATGGATATGGACTGCAACTGCTGTGTTCAGATGCAGGCTGAGTTGGCATCCCTTCGCTCCCAGCTTCAGGCAGTGTTGGCTTCAGTCACACAGCTTGAGGCTGTTGCCAATGGGCATCACTGTGGGGGTCCGGATGGGGGTTTGTCGGGGACGGCCAGCTCGTCCCACGCATCCCCCGATCGGACTACAACTGTGGTTGCCCGGGATACTGCCCGCATTGAGGCTGATCCCTCACCTGTGGTAGCGTGGGAGGTCGTCTCAAGGTGTGGCAGGGGCGAAAGACATTCCGGAGGGCCGAACGGAAGGCCTCTCCAGTTTGTCTGACGAACCGGTTTCAGGGTCTGTCTCAGGCTGATACTGATATTCGGCCTGACATGGCTGCTTGTCCTGTTCCAGAGGTTGCCCCTCAGTCTGCAAGATCCGGGCGGTCGCAGAGGGTGGGCTTACTGGTAGTTGGGAGTTCCAACGTCAGGCGCGTAATGGGGCCCCTTAGGGACATGGCAGCAAGAGAGGGGAAGAAAACCAATGTGCACACCGTGTGCATACCGGGGGGAGTCAGTCCAGATGTGGAAAGGGTCCTTCAGGATGCCATGATGGGTACAGGATGCACCCATCTGCAGGTGGTCGCTCATGTCGGCACCAATGATGTGTGTCGCTATGGATCGGAGGAAATCCTCTCTGGCTTCCGGCGGCTATCTGATTTGGTGAAGACTGCCAGTCTCGCTAGCGGGATGAAAGCAGAGCTCACCATCTGCAGCATCGTCGACAGGACTGACTGCGGACCTTTGGTACAGAGCTGAGTGGAGGGTCTGAATGAGAGGCCGAGACGGTTCTGCGACCGTGTGGGCTGCAGATTCCTCGACTTGCGCCATAGGGTGGTGGGGTTTCGGGTTCCGCTGGATAGGTCAGGAGTCCACTACACGCAACAAGCGGCTACACGGGTAGCAGGGGTTGTGTGGCGTGGGCTGGGTGGTTTTTTAGGTTAGATGGCCTTAGGCAAGTACAGAAAGGGCAACAGCCTCAATGGGTGCGGGGCAAAGTCAGGACATGCGGGGACCAAGCGGCAATCGGTATTGTAATTGTAAACTGTCGAAGCTGCGTTGGTAAAGTACCGGAACTTCAAGCGCTGATAGAAAGCACCGAAGCTGAAATCGTTATAGGTACAGAAAGCTGGCTGAAGCCAGAGATAAATTCTGCCGAAATTTTTACAAAGGCACAGACAGTGTTTAGAAAGGATAGATTGCATGCAACCGGTGGTGGGGTGTTCGTCGCTGTTGGTAGCAGTTTATCCTGTAGTGAAGTAGCAGTGGATAGTTCCTGTGAATTATTATGGGTGGAGGTTACACTCAACAACCGAGCTAGGTTAATAATTGGCTCCTTTTACCGACCTCCCGACTCAGCAGCATTAGTGGCAGAACAACTGAGAGAAAATTTGGAATACATTTCACATAAATTTTCTCAGCATGTTATAGTCTTAGGTGGAGATTTCAATTTACCAAATATAGACTGGGACACTCAGATGTTCAGGACGGGTGGTAGGGACAGAGCATCGAGTGACATTATACTGAGTGCACTATCTGAAAATTACCTCGAGCAATTAAACAGAGAACCGACTCGTGGAGATAACATCTTGGACCTACTGATAACAAACAGACCTGAACTTTTCGACTCTGTATGTGCAGAACAGGGAATCAGTGATCATAAGGCCGTTGCAGCATCCCTGAATATGGAAGTTAATAGGAATATAAAAAAAGGGAGGAAGGTTTATCTGTTTAGCAAGAGTAATAGAAGGCAGATTTCAGACTACCTAACAGATCAAAACGAAAATTTCTGTTCCGACACTGACAATGCTGAGTGTTTATGGAAAACGTTCAAGGCAATCGAAAAATGTGTTTTAGACAGGTACGTGCCGAGTAAAACTGTGAGGGACGGGAAAAACCCACCGTGGTACAACAACAAAGTTAGGAAACTACTGCGAAAGCAAAGAGAGCTTCATTCCAAGTTTAAATGCAGCCAAAACCTCTCAGACAAACAGAAGCTAAACGATGTCAAAGTTAACGTAAGGAGGGCTATGCGTGAAGCGTTCAGTGAATTCGAATGTAAAATTCTATGTACCGACTTGACAGAAAATCCTAGGAAGTTCTGGTCTTACGTTAAATCAGTAAGTGGCTCGAAACAGCATATCCAGACACTCCGGGATGATGATGGCATTGAAACAGAGGATGACACGCATAAAGCTGAAATACTAAACACCTTTTTCCAAAGCTGTTTCACAGAGGAAGACCGCACTGCAGTTCCTTCTCTAAATCCTCGCACAAACGAAAAAATTGCTGACATCGAAATAAGTGTCCAAGGAATAGAAAAGCAACTGGAATCACTCAACAGAGGAAAGTCCACTGGACCTGACGGGATACCAATTCAATTCTACACAGAGTACGCGAAAGAACTTGCCCCCCTTCTAACAGCCGTGTACCGCAAGTCTCTAGAGGAACGGAAGGTTCCAAATGATTGGAAAAGAGCACAGGTAGTCCCAGTCTTCAAGAAGGGTCGTCGAGCAGATGCGCAAAACTATAGACCTATATCTCTGACGTCGATCTGTTGCAGAATTTTAGAACATGTTTTTTGCTCGAGTATCATGTCGTTTTTGGAAACCCAGAATCTACTATGTAGGAATCAACACGGATTCCGGAAACAGCGATCGTGTGAGACCCAACTCGCTTTATTTGTTCATGAGACCCAGAAAATATTAGATACAGGCTCCCAGGTAGATGCTATTTTTCTTGACTTCCGGAAGGCGTTCGATACAGTTCCGCACTGTCGCCTGATAAACAAAGTAAGAGCCTACGGAATATCAGACCAGCTGTGTGGCTGGATTGAAGAGTTTTTAGCAAACAGAACACAGCATGTTGTTCTCAATGGAGAGACGTCTACAGACGTTAAAGTAACCTCTGGCGTGCCACAGGGGAGTGTTATGGGACCATTGCTTTTCACAATATATATAAATGACCTAGTAGATAGTGTTGGAAGTTCCATGCGGCTTTTCGCGAATGATGCAGTAGTATACAGAGAAGTTGCAGCATTAGAAAACTGTAGCGAAATGCAGGAAGATCTGCAGCGGATAGGCACTTGGTGCAGGGAGTGGCAACTGACCCTTAACATAGACAAATGTAATGTATTGCGAATACATAGAAAGAAGGATCCTTTATTGTACGATTATATGATAGCGGAACAAACACTGGTAGCAGTTACTTCTGTAAAATATCTGGGAGTATGCGTGCGGAACAATTTGAAGTGGAATGATCATATAAAATAAATTGTTGGTAATGCGGGTACCAGGTTGAGATTCATTGGGAGAGTCCTTAGAAAATGTAGTCCATCAACAAAGGAGGTGGCTTACAAGACACTCGTTTGACCTATACTTGGGTATTGCTCATCAGTGTGGGATCCATACCAGATCGGGTTGACGGAGGAGATAGAGAAGATCCAAAGAAGAGCGGCGCGTTTCATCACAGGGTTATTTGGTAACCGTGATAGCGTTACGGAGATGTTTAACAAACTCAAGTGACAGACTCTGCAAGAGAGGCACTCTGCATCGCGGTGTAGCTTGCTCGCCAGGTTTCGAGAGGGTGCGTTTCTGGATGAGGTATCGAATATTTTGCTTCCCCCTACTTATACCTCCCGAGGAGATCATGAATGTAAAATTAGAGAGATTAGAGCGCGCACAGAGGCTTTCAGACAGTCATTCTTCCCGCGAACCATACGCGACTGGAACAGGAAAGGGAGGTAATGACAGTGGCACGTAAAGTGCCCCCCGCCACACACCGTTGGGTGGCTTGCGGAGTGTAAATGTAGATGTAGATGTAATGCCCACAAAAAATAGACACACACTCAATACGTACCCTTGCGGAAAGATGGCAGGCACCGACCTGGACACAGAAAGTACGGAGCGACAGGAAGTTTTGGATAAAAATCGAGAGTGGGCCCCAGACACCCCATTCATACAATGTGGCAAGGATATGATGTCGCCAGGTCATGTCGTATGCTTTACATAAGTCAATAAAGACGGCAACAAGGTGTTGGCGTCTGCAAAAGGCTGTTCGGATGGCAGACTCGAGCAACACAAGATCATCAGTGGTAGAGTGACCCTGGCAGAAGCCACCCTGACATGGAGCCAGTAGGCAATGTGACTCCAAGACCCAACCCAACCGCCGACACACCTTACATTCCAGCAGTTTACAAAGAAAGTTGGAGAGGCTGATGGGCCGATAGCTTTCCACATCAAGCAGACTTTTAACGGATTTTAGCACCAGAATAATGGTGCTCTCCCGCCATTGCGACAGAAAGACGCCATCGCACCAGATCCAGTTGAAGATGACGAGGAGATATTGCTTGTAGTCAGACGAGAGTTGTTTAATCATCTGACTGTGTATCCGATCCGGCCCAGGAGCTGTCGGGGCAATGTGCAAGGGCGCTGAGGAGCTCCCACTCCGTAAATGGCATGTTATAGGGTTCACTGAGGCGTGAAGTGAACGAGAGGACTTTCAATCTGCCGTTTGAGGGTGCAAAAGGCTGGGGGGTAGTTCTCCGATGCAAAGGCTCGAGCACAGTGCTCAGCAAAGTGCTCAGCAATCGCGTTTGCGTCGGTAGAGATCATGCCATTGATTTTAACGCCAGGGACACCTGTTGCGGTCTGGTACCCAAAATGACACCTGATCTTCGTCCAGACTTCGGAAGGTATGGCTCCCAATGCTCGGCACGTACCACTCTGAACACTCCTGTTTCCGTCGTTTTATAAGCAGGAGAACGTGGGCACGGAGCCGCACTGGAATGTTGCTGCTTATGCCGCTGTAGTGCTCGAAGACACTCTTTAATTGCCTCAGCAACTTCCAGTAACCAACAAGGGACTGTCTTTCGCCGGGGGATCCCTAGAGAATGAGTGTTTAAATTTTCCGTTGCAGAAATTATCGTTGTAGTGACCTGTTCAATCACAACATTGATGGCACCACGTGGGGGAGATTCAATGGTGACAGCAGAGGTGAAGGCTACCCAGTATGACTTGTTTAAAGCCCATCTGGATAGGCATGCGTGGGCATGATGACGGACGAGTGACGGGGAGATGTAGAAGTGGTCACTACCTCAGAGGTCACCAGGTGCTCTCCAGTGGACAGATGGAAGAAATCCTGGGCTGCAAGTTCATAAATCAATGGGCGAGTAACTACCATGGGCCACACTGAAATGTGTGGTGGCCCCAGTATTTAAGAGGCAGAAGTCGAGTTAGAGCAGTAAATTTTTGACATATCTGCTACGGCCAGTAAGCATGGTGTTACCCCACAAGGGGTTATGGGTGTTAAAATCTCCCAAAAGTAGGAAAGGTTTAGGGAGTTGATCAATCAGTGCAGCCAATACGTTCAGGGGTACCACACCATCTGGAGGAAGATATACGTTGCAGACAGTTCTTTCCTGCATCGTCTGTATCCTACAGCCACAGCTTCCGGAGGACTTTGAAGACGCAAAGGTTCACTACACACCGAGTTCAGGACATAAACGCAAACGCAAACTCCACCTGACAAACTATTATATTTGCTATGGTTCTTATAATACCCCTGTAGCCGCGAAGGGCAGGGGTCCGCATTGCCAGGAACCAGGTTTCCTGGAGGACAATGCAGAAAGCAGGTGTAAAGCTTAACAGTTGTTGTAGCTCAGACAGATGGTGGAAAAAACCGCTGCATTTCCACTGGAGGATGATGTGATCATGAGACTGGGAAGGCATGAAACACTCAATGAGGCAGTCTATGCCTCAGGGTTACCGGTTGCCACCGACTTATTTCCTGAACAAGCTATAAACATTGTGTCCGAGGGTCTGGCGAGATCTAGGTCCTCATTGGATGTCAGAAACCTCACACCTCATTCTCAGAAATTGTAGGCAGTGGTGGTGTGGGAGCCACCGCAGTTCCAGCGAGATTTCTCTCACTGATCCTTGGGTTTCTCTGGCTGGAAAGGCTTCACAGATTCAGTCTCTGGGACTGAGGATGATTGTGAAGCTGCTTTTGGGCACTTCAGCCCTGGCAGGTGTCATCTTTCCCACTAGCAGACACCTGGGAATGGAGTGACCCAAGGCACCCCATACTAGCGAGAGGAGCCGAAGACGACGTACGCTTCTCCGGCTGAGAAGTGGGGACTGGTGTCCCTGAAGGTTGTGGGGACAGTGCTCCCGAGGTAGGTGGTGCGGAAGCAACAGGGAGGTAAGTGCCCCCCACCATCAAAGGGGCAGGTGTACTCTTCTGGCTCTGAGAGCCGTTTGGAACTCACGGAACTGATGGGGCTACAACTTTTCTCGTAGCGGCGGCATAAGAGGAGGTCATAGCCACAGGAAGTAGGTGCTCAAATTTCCTCTTGGCCTTAGTTTAGGTCAGTCGGTCCAGGGTCTTGTATTCCATGATTTTCCTTTCTCGCTGTAAAATCCTACAGTCTGGTGAGCAATTGAATGATGCCCTCCGCAGCTGACACAGACGGGAGGCGGGGTTCATGGAGTATTGTGATCAGATGAACGTCCACAATCTCGACACGTGATGCTGGAAGTACAGCGGGAAAACATATGGCCGAACTTCTAGCACTTAAAGCAGCACATTGGGGGAGGAATATATGGCTTTACGTAACAGTGGTAGACCTTCATCTTGATCTTCTCGGAAAAAGGGTCACCCTCGAAGGCCAAGATGAAGGCACCGGAGGCAACCTGATTACCACTCGGACCCCGATAGATGCGTCAGAGTAAATAAACTCCTCGTCGCTATAAATTGGCGCACAGACTGAAAGAAGAAGGTCCCTGTGGAATGTAATTCCCTGGACCATATTTAAGCTCTTATGACGCGTGATGGTAATGGAAACATCCCCCAGCTCGTCACAAGCGAATAATGCCAGTGACTGGGCAGGGGACGCCATTTTTATCGAGACTGACCCTGACCGCATTTGGGACAAACCCTCTACCTCTCCAAACTTGTCCTCTACATGCTCTACAAAAAACTGAGGCTTCATCAAGACTAAGGTGTCCCCATCAGCTCTTGTACATACGACGTACCGGGAAGAATATGGTTCGCTTCCATCCTTAGCCTGGCATTCCTCCATTGGTGTGGCCAGGGAGGGGAACGATTTAGGATCATACTTCCTTGGATTTTACTGAAACTTGGAATGCTTAGAGACTGCTGGCGTTTGATCACCAGCAAGTGATGACGAGGTATGCTCCATTGCACATCAGAAGCCCTGATGCCACCCACTCCAACCAGGGACACTCCCCACAGGCGCCACCCAGCCGCAGCAAAAGCCACCGTGCAGGATGGCCATTGCTGGAAGTCCCGATGCCCCAGGGTGACGGGCATCTACTCCTTGGCATATGTGGGGAGTTAACGGCATATGCATCAGCAGAGCGATCCCTGTGTAGTAGAGGGGCTACAACCAACAGGGTACACGACAGCCCCACCACAAATGACTGGCTATCGTGCTGGATATGAGATGCAAAGAATTCCATGGTCATCGTTGGTGCAAAAAACGACATTGCATAGTGGGTGGAGGAAATTGCATGCAGGAAGTGTCCTCACTCAAGAGATGGAGGATGAGCGGGATTGCAATGCGACGATGAGAAAGTGGGCTAAAGATCTCAATGCACGATGGACACGTGCACCATGTAGGGCGCCCTTCCGCAATTGGCTCGCTCTTGAGGAAAAGTTTGAAAAATGGACATCAAACCCTACAGGGGAACATTACATAAAGGCGAAAATGTGTGGGACTCCTTTTAGCCGCCTCTTATGACATGCAGGAATACCTCGGTCCTATTCTAACCCCCGGCCCGCAGGGGGAACAAACAAATGGCATGCATACCTGCAGGGGAGAAAGTGACAGCAGTAGTTCGGCAGCTTCTGCATACAGACTCTCAATCAGGCTAGTGTAAAAAGGCCCCAGTGGCCAAACGGAGGCCACGATGGTGGCATAAGAGGGACGGACGTGCAGATTCATAAAGCGCCCACAGTCTATTTTCGAACAGACAAAGAACCAGTACAAACGGAGCAAGGTGGTTCGATCTGCACCCAGAAAGTACCATTGAGGACACACAGGACATTGGGGGACCACGTACAGTAGACTGCCAGGTAAGACATGTGGGAGGACCAAGAATGTTACCTATCAAGCAGGAGCCTCAGGAATTTCATAGTTTCAATGAATGGAAGAGCAACAGGCCCAAGATGTAATATTGTGGCAGAAACTACCAGAATTTCATACGAACAGTTTTGTCAACAGAAAAACGAAAGCCACTGTCGATGTTCCAAAGACATTACTGATTACTGAAGATGCTGCTCAATGAGACAGGTCCGTGAAGAACTGCAATCAATGGAAAAATCGTCAACAAAAAGGGGATGCCCGGCAGGACACAGGCCATTATAGGATTAACGGTAATAGCAAAGAGGACAGTGCTCAGGACAGAACCCTGAGGCACACCGTTTTCCTGGTTAAAGGTGTCCAATTAGGCAGAACCCATACATACCTTGACAACTCAGTCTTCTAAAAATTCCTCAAGGAAATGGGGCAGGCAGCCACGGAAGACCCATGTACAGAGGGAACCAGTCCTCCAGCAGGTGTCGTAGGCTTCCTCCAAATCAAAACACATGGCCACAGTCTGGCGTTTCAGCAGAAAACCATTCACGACATGGATGGACAAAGTTTGACGATGGTCAACTACAGAATGGCGCGCTCGAAATCCACACTGTGCAGTGGTTAGTTAATTATGAGGCTCAAGCCACCATACCAGCCGTGCAAGGAGTCATATGTTCCATCACCTTGCAAACACAGCTGAAGAAGGAGATGGGGCAGTAGCTAGAAGGAAGGTGTTTGTGTTTACAAGGCTTAGGTATGGGTACAACAGTGGCTGCACACCAGTGTCACCTGCCCAGATATGGTTATATGTTTTAAGCAGAAAATGCTTGCCCACAAGAGAAAGGTGCTGCACATCTGAATATGGACAATGTCTGTCCCTGGTGCAGAGGATCTGGATGAAGTAAGATCACGATCTAGCTCCGTCATAGTAAAGGCGGCACTGTAAAACTCACGATTCTGAGAAGAGAAGAGTAACACCTGAGCCTCTTCCACTCATTTCCAATGGAGGAGGGCTGGGCAAAATGGTGGCTCAAGGTGTTGGAGATAGCAATAGGGTCCATGATTAACATTGTCTGCTACGGTCAGGCTGGAAATTGGAGAATGGATGTTGGTCCCAGAGAGCTGCCACAGAGAAAGAGGAGGTGTAACTGTTAAAAGAATTAGATGAAATCCAACTAGGCTTTTTTGCTATCCCAAAGAACACAACACTGTGAATGCTGCTATTTATAATGAATACAGTTTGCCATTCGTAGGATGACATTTAAATATGCAGAGAGCAAATCTCTGTGCGCGAATTGCGTTGCGGCACTCCTCAGTTCACCAAGGCACCAGGACACGGCGTGGTGAAGAGCAAGTGTGAGGAATGGAACGTTCTGCGGTGGTAACGATAATGTTTGTAAGGTATTGCACCGGGTCATCACAAGTGAGGAAATCATGTTCATCAAAGGTCGTCACGGATGTGTAAAGCCTGCAGTCGGCCTTAGTAACCTGCCATTTGGGTGTGCATGGAGGTGGGGTAGGAGTCAGCAAACAGATAGCGCAAGGCAAACGGTCGCTTGAGTAGGTGCCAGAAAGAACAGACCACTTGAGATGATGGCCAAGATGTGCAGTGCAGAAGGATAGGTCCAAATGGGAATAGGTGTCCTAGGAGTCTGAATGGAACGTGGGTGCTCCTGTGTTAAGGCAGAAAAAGTTAAGTTGATTAAGAAAGTCAGCCAAGATGGCACCTCTCTGACAGGTTCTGGGAGAACCACAAATGGCACAGTGAGCATTAAACTAACAGAGCAGTAGCAATGGGTGAGACAGCTGTCCAGTAAGCTGGAGGAACTTGGACCTGGTGCCATCGAATGATGGAGGGATGTAAATGGTACAAAGGGAAAAGGTCAAGTGAGGAAGCAAAAGGTGAACTGCAACAATTTGAAGACGGTTAGTCGGGGAGATGGGTTGACTATGAGCAGTGTGGCTCCACTGTGAGATGGAATGCCGACCTCGGGCGAAAGTTCAAAACTGAACAGGAAGAAATGCGTATGCGGTCGTGAGGACACAATTTTGTTTCCTGAAGGCAGAGTACAAGTGGACACTGCGATCCTGAATGCAGCCATAAATCCTCTTAATTGGATCAAAGGCCGTGAATGTTCCATTGGAGGAGTGTCAAGATGAGGAAAAAATGAACAGATGTCATCCTGGCAGCCGCCGAGTGCGAGTCTGCGAAGACTCGCTGCTACAGGACACAGAGGCAGGAGGATCCTGCTCCATGAGGTCCACAAAAGTGTCAGCTTTTTTCTGCTGTCAGACTGTGGAGTCCAACACAGAAAAACGGTTGGTGGTGGGCAATAGTGACACGGAGGCCGGCCAGGTGAAGGTATCACGTGGCGACACCGTCGAAAAGGATATTCGAATCGGCAAAGGAGAAGACCGTTTGCCTTTGTAGGACTTCTTCGAGCCTTTCTGATTAGCAGAGGAAGACTAAGGTGTTGGTTGGCTGGATGGACATACGAAGTCTTCACGGGAGTATTCCTTCTGTCTTTCCTGGCTTGCCATTAGTGTAGCTGGTGACTTCACCCCATGAAGCAAGAGTTTGATGGCTTGTTGCACAGCTGGACAAGGGAACTACGATGCTACCAGAACACCGGGCGATTTCACAACCTCAGAGCTGAATTTGAGGTCACATCTTTACGTGGCCATATTCTTTATGGAGTGAGATGTAACAAGAACAGTACTATAACTGCCAGACGGTAGAACGCAAAGTTTGCGACTAGCCAATAACTTACGAGCGACTGGGTAAGGAACTTTTTCCTCTACCTGGATGTCCTGGACAGCCCACTCATTGAGATACACAGGACCATCTCGAGAAGAGATGGCATGGTCGCCATTGCAGTTGATACAGCAGGGAGAAGGAGGCAGACAATTGCTCTCGTGCACATCCCTACCACAGGTTGCACATTTGGCCAGGTGTCGACAAGGCATTTGTGTGTGGTTGAAACAATGACATGGTTGGCAGAGCATTGGATTCAGAATGTATGATCGGACTGAGAGAACCTCATAGGCTGCTTTGATCTGTGACGGAAGCACCACGCTATCAAAGGTGAGAAAAAGAATGTGTATGGGCACTAAGGAGGTATCTATGTTTTTCATCACCCGATGTACGGCAATGACAACCTGAACAGAGAGGTACGTTTGGATTTCGGTCACAGTAAGACCGTTGGGGAGCCGCGTGTAAATAACACCACAGGAAGAATTTCGAGTTCTAAGGGTCTCGACACCAACAGGATAGCCGTGGAGAATCAAAGCAGCAAGCATTTGCTGTGCTCGAGACTCAGTAGTAGTCTACAAAAGCAAAGTGATATTATGTAAAGAAGAGCAGGACTTCACAGGGTCGACAACTGCACTAACACTTTTCTGGATAATAAACGAATTTATCATTGCAAAGGACTGACTGTCTTCAATATGTGAAACCACAAGGAACCATGGTGCAGCTGGGAGGGTCTTTGAATCGTTAGCCTCATTCCGTTTGCGTTTTGCAGATGTTTATTGTGGAGAAGACTGGCTCGCTGCAAGAAAATCCCCCATGATTGCCAGCGTCTCCGATGGCACGTGCCTCCCAACTGGGGGGGGGGGGGGCCTCCTTCACTCCTTCACATGCGAGCATACCCGCGCCTTAGGTGATTGTTCACACTTCAAGTCACACATCCCAAATAACTGACACAGGGAGCAATTGGCAATTTTGGAAGGTAGCAGCTCAGCCAATTATCCCTCCCCGGGCCTGGCCGGGCTGGCCTTTACCAGGAGGTACATGCGAACCCTACCTGTCAACCTGGGGCTGGGACCTATGCTTCATCCAGTCACCTGTTACATGTCAGACGTGTGGGCTGGTCTTCAGGAGCGCACAGGGAGGAAGAAGAAAAAAGGAGCCTCAAACGCTGAAGCACAAGAAGGCTAGGAGAAGGTGAATGAAGAAAGGAAAAAGGAAAAACAAAACAGTGGTGAGACTGTTCTTATGTCAGCTACTGACAGTGTGGGATATTCCAAAAAACACCCCAGACATGTTCCCCAAGGGATGGGAAAAAGAATAGCAAGAGGATAGACATGCAGCACGGAAGGTAAAAATGCTGCAAGGGCTGCGACCCCATGGTAGATTTCTCCCCCATATGAGCAAAAATCTTAAGTATTAACATTAACATCTTTTGTAACAAATTGTTTTTAGATGGAGAAAGCAAGCCAAATGGTATATGTGTTCCTTTAAGACCACTGTTGTTATTTTATTTCAATTAAAAAAAAAACACAATTATGACAAAAATACGCGTTTCCCTGGAGTCGGACGACAGATTTAAAATAACTTCACTGATCTCATAAATAACTGCAGAAAAAAGTACGCCACTTGAAAGAAGTGTATAAGTGTTTTGCATACCAACAACACTATATGTGAGTACCAATAAAAATGTTGGTTCTACTAGGTTCATTATTGTCAGTCATTAGTCACTGTATTATGTCTCTTATTTTACAGGTATTGTGTGGTTTTTCTTTCGAGACATGTATGAGTACATAGCATACAAATTGTCAGTGACAGCCACAATTTTCTTCTTCTTCTTATCACCAATACTTTCTAATGTATAAATTATTCTCCAAGTGCCAAAATGTACTAGAATAAATAAAATGTCTATAAAACGCTGCACTGTACAATGTACTCGTGGTGGGACAGTTGCAAATCCTGAAATCCATCGCCCGCGACCTCTGGCCTGCTGAGGAACACTGCAGTCCTGGGTCCACGGATAAACCGTGAAAATACGTTGAATTATGCCATACACAAACAGACCCATACTGCAGGCAGATCAGTAAGACTAGATCTGATGGACAGGGCTAGTACACTGATGAGAAATGGTAGGATTCAGATCGCAGGCCCTGTCCATTAGAGATACCCACAGAAATGGCCTGCAGTTTTGGCCCGTCTTGGAAGTCCACTCATGTGGTCAGCTATTCACGTGTCACATAGACCATGTTGATGAAATGAGACCACATTGATCAATCAATGCAACAGATAACTTGCACAAGTACTCTGAGAATCAATACTAATGAGGATAGGCATCAAATCACCGTAAAGATGATCGCTGAGCGGCACACAGGCACATAGAAAAGAATCACACTCCCGCAACAAAATTTTCGATCATAGCCTTTGTCAGAAAACAAGAGCATACACACATTCACATAGTCACTTAGACACAACTTGCGCATACATGACCGCCATCTCTGGTCGCTGCGTGAACGATCTCTGAGAATCAGATCCAAACAAACCACTCCTCCCGCCTGCCTCTCGTCAGCAGCTGGTAGGCATAGGCAAGTAGCAAGAAGTGGTGGCAACACTGACTGCAAGCTGAGTGGAGTGGTAGAAAGGGGAGAAGTAGTAAGAATGAAGGAGTAGGGAAGTAGTGCACGTACTCAGTTGTGCCCAGCCAGTGACGACACCTGACACCTCAGTAAACAAACCATTTCATCTATTGAGACAAAATGAGATTTTTTCCAGTTTTTTTTTTCAAAAAAAATGGTTCAAATGGCTCTGAGCACTATGGGACTCAACTGCTGTGGTCATCAGTCCCCTAGAACTTAGAACTACTTAAACCTAACTAACCTAAGGACATCACACACAGCCATGCCCGAGGCAGGATTCGAACCTGCGACCGTAGCAGTCGCACGGTTCCGGACTGCGCGCCTAGAACCGCGAGACCACCGCGGCCGGCTTTTTTTTTTTTTTTTTTTTTTTTTTTTTTTTTTTTTCAAATTTCCCTGATATCTCCCCAATTTTCTTCACAAGTTTGAAATTCCCTGATTATCCCCAGATTTCCAGAACTTGTGACAACCCTGCCATCTCGTGAACACCTTGTGATGAAGCAAGCTGGGATCTTTTTACTTCCTCTATTGTTTTGCCATATGCCTCCTTAAATTCATTTTTTCACATTTGACTAATTACCATTAACATACGTGAGTGTAATGTACATTTTCGTAAAAGAGAAGTTGGCCCTCAGTTTTAAAGAATATAGCATCAGATCTAACTTTGTGCTTAGTTTTGTGTATGTAATCAATTTCCTGATTTATTTTGGTTATTGTAGTTAATATATTGTGTTATAGGGTGAGATCAGTAATTGTTTCGTGACTTAGATTCTATTGTTGACTTATAAACAAATTTAAATTCTTTACTAATTGTAAATATTTCGAAGAAAACGTACTAGTATTGTTAAAGTATCTATTTGGCTCTATTCGAAAGCATGTTAGCAAAGCCAGCCCTTAATTAATTACAAAGTAATGACCAGTTTTGTCAAAAGTATTGTTTGTATAACTGTATCTGTTAATTTCATCATTGAAACAAATAATTCGGTTAACCCTCATAGTAGAAGAAATTATTAAAAAGAAGGAATTTTTCGATATATTCAATTAATTGAATGAGTTATGTTTTAATTGTAATTTCTGTAAATTAACATCAAACAATCTATAGTTTCAGTACCTATTGTTGTGATGATATATAAAGGCCCAATTTTTGGTCCCGAGACAGTCAGTCCACAGCCAATTTTCAGACAAGGAACCTTATTGGTTAGGTCAACAACAATGCATCAATCTAACTGTGAAGTAAGTACCCAAATAAGCTGTGTGTTAAAATAATGACAGTGTCTGTTCAGTACTACCGTATTACTCTGCAAGAACTATGTGGTTAGGTTTTGCTGCTCATAGATGCTGAGGGAATTAGATTAGGAAATGAGATGCTTAAAGTAGTTAATGAGTTTTGCTATCTGAGGAGCAAAATAACTAATGATGGTCAAAGTAGAAAGGATATAAAATGTAGACTGGCAATGGCAAGGAAAGTGTTACTGAAGAAGAGAAATTTGTTAACATCGAGTATAGATTTAAGTGTCACGAAGTCGTTTCCGAAAGTATTTGTATGGAAGTGAAACGTGGATGATAAATAGTTTAGACAAGAAGAGAATAGAAGCTTTCGAAATGTGGTGTTACAGAAGAATGCTGAAAATTAGATGGGTAGATCACATTACTAATGACAAGGTATTGAATAGAACTGGGAAGAAGAGAACTTTGTGGCACAACTTGACTAGAAGAAGGGATCGATTGGTAGGACATATTCTGAGGCATCAACAGATCACCCATTCCGTATTGGAGGGCAGCATGGAGGGTAAAAATCGTAGAGGGAGACCAAGAGATGAATACACTAAAAAGTTTCAGAAGGATGTAGGTTGCAATAGGTACTGGCAGATGAAGAAGCTTGCACAGGATAGAGTAGCATGGAGAGCTGCATCAAACCAGTCTCTGGACTGAAGACCACAACAACAAACCTTCAATGCAAAAGCAGGCAGTATTTTTTATGACTAGTTTTTTATTTGCACAATAGCTATAGTACAAAAATCACCAAACATGGCACCTTCAAAAAACGAAAATCAAACAAAAAAGAGCTGTGAATGTGCTAACTGATGTTGCAAAATAACCGTTTGTCCCCTCTTATCTCTAGTTCCCCTTTCAACAACAAGTCACACCACCATTTGTCCAACACACACCAGTGCACTGCTAGCTCAGCAGTGTGTGGATGGGTAGGTGGATGGATGAATGTATTTAATTTTGAATGTTACAAAGGCAAAGTCATGAGTGAGCATTCAGTGAGATAAGTAGTGACTACGGTTAAGATTGAAAAGAAATGACTATGTATCTACAAACCCTATCATTACTATGTTACACATTCCTCTACCAGTAACTCTGATCATACCATTGCATATATTTAAAGTACTGATAAAACAATTTCATGCAAAATATGGCTGGATGATCACGTAACTATTAGATTCCAGTGGATCTTCTTGTCAAAGAGGTAAGTGTGCAACTGGGTAGCATCTGATATAAAAACAACTGAGGACAGCTCTGTGTATGAGAATGAAAATTGGCCTGGTAGGTGGATTTCACCAATATAATGAGGAAAGAAAACAACACCCGACACTGTCCTACCACTCAGAACCATCCATAAAAGCCAATGTGTGTTTCCAATACTCAGATAAAAAGCTATTAAAAACCTTTTTAAAAACAATTGATGGAGTGTACTCGGTCATGTCCAAAAAAGTGTGGGCCACACCAAGTTGCTCTTCTGCTCGGGTGGAAAAATTGTTCAGTCCCAGTGCGGACAAGAGGCAGCCTAGGCATGTTCCTCACTTTGGAAGCGTGTCGCACCACATCTGATGGTAAATGGGGTTCACCTGATTCTTCACAGAAACTGGTTATGGGATGGTTTAGTACATCCCTGTGGCCAGTGTAATGCCTGCACGGTGGACTGCATCCAGTATCATTACAGCAAAATCTACCTGAGCTGTACACTATACAACAGGAATCTATTCATCTGTGAATAAAGGTTTTGCATGTGAACGGGCTGGACTGATCTAGATGTGCAACGCCCTTGTACAGCTACACTTCAGATCGTGAAGGTGTGAAAGCCAAGTTAAACCTCTGTTCAAAGATAAAGCCCGAAAACCTCACTGAGGTTTTAAGAATCCAGAATGATGAGCCTTATCTGAAGTTCTGAATGGCACAAAAACCAATCATAACAGCACAATCCCCCAATCTTCTGCAGGTAAGCTGTAATTGATGTAGTTAAGAGGGAGAAAGAACAGAACATAGAAAAGTCATCCAGAAATATTTATTTATATATTTACTTGGTGTACGAATATATCAATAAAAGCTGTTACAGTATTTACAATTACTTGTATTACAAACTAATATTCAGGCCACAAATGTATTCTATTGGTCCCTCAGTCATCACCAGGACTTGATTGGATTCCCAGGGAAAGCTTTCAGTGGACATTCTTGAACTACATGGTTAACACTCTGCTTTTCAGTAGCACAGTCACAACATGGAGAAGTTATTTTCTTCCACTTTTGTAAAGAATAGGTATCCTCGACAGCAAGTGTTCATCAGAGACAAGTGTATCATCAGTAGTGTCACAGAGAGGTGTGATACGACCACTCTTATTCTCTACATATATAAATGATCTGACAGACGGTGTGAACAGCAATCTACGGATGTTTGCTGCTGATGCTGCGCTGTACAGGAAGGTATCATCACTGAGTGACTGTAGGAGGCTACAACATAACTTATACAAAATTTCCAATTGGAGTGAAGAATGGTAACTTGCTTTGAATGCAGAAAAACTTAAGTTAATGCAGGTGATTACGAAAGACCAAGCTTGAATGTAGTATTAGTAGTGTGCTGCCTGACATGGTCACGGGGAATAAATATCAGAGTGTAACGTAGCAAGGTGATATGAAATGGAATGAACATGTAAGAACAGTAGTAGGATAGGAAAATGGTTGACTTCACTTTAAAGGGAGAATTTTAGGAAGGTGTAGCTCATTTATGAGGGTTGAATGAAAAGTAAACCTTCATTACTTTGGTTTGGATGGGAATATTTTCATAAAGCAAATACAGAAATAATCCTTAGAATGTGATCTTTAATTACCAATACTCACTTTTTCACATAATGACCAGCCAAATGGATACATTTCTGCCAACAATAAACAAGTTCTCTTAAGCCGTCACAGAATAAGTCGACACACTGTTTCCGCAACCATAGTCTCACAGTTCTCTCAACGTCTTCATCAGAAGCATAATGATGTCCCCGCAAATCGTCTTTCATTATCGGGGACAGGTGGAAGTCAGACGGTGCTAAATCTGGACTGTATGGAGGATGCTGTACTGTGGTGAGATTCAGTCTCTGAAGTTCTGCTGCTTTCATTTCAGGAGTCAGCATCCGAGGTATCCATCGTGCACAGATCTTCCGACAGCCAAGCAAAGCAATAATGTGATCCACATGTTCTTGTGAAATGCCGATTGTGCTTGCAATTTCTCTCTGAGTGATATAACAATCATCTTGAATCATTCTGTCAACATTTTGCTTGTGAAACTCAGTGGTTGCTATCACAGGACGTCCAACTCTTTGTTTGTCATGCAGGTCAGATGTTCCCGCCTCAACATCTTTGAACCAACTCACCCAATGACACACAGTACTTACATCAACACAATCACCATAAACTGCTTTCATTCTCTGATGAATCTCCTTTGGGGTGACACCTTCTGCTGTCAAGAATTCAATGACTGCTTGTTGCTTAAATCGCACTGACCAACCGCCTGCGCAGGGTTCCATACTTTACATTGCAAAAACACAACTGTTCAATGACAAAGGTTCCCGCCAACTGGAGCTGTAGTGAAAGTGGCTACGGAACAAGCCAGTACCTGCCATAAACCAATGCTGTCAACTGCTGAAGAGTTACAAAGGAGGAAGCATTACTTTTCAGTAAACCCTCGTATATAGGACACCGCGTATAAAACACTAGTGCAGCCCATTCTGAGTACTGCAAAAGTTTTTGGGATCCACTCAGGATGAATGACAGGAAGACACTTAAGCAATTCAGAGGTATGCGGCTACATTTTTTATTGGTAGGTCTGATCAACACACAAGTTTTACGGAAATGCTTCGGGAATCCAAATGAGAATTCCATGATGGAGGGAAGATGATGTCCTTGTTGGGAAACACCCAGAGAACTGACATCTGAAAATGAATGTAGAATGATTCTATGGCTGTCAATTTACACTTCACGTAAGGACCTTGATGATAAGATAAGATAAATTCGGGCATAAAAATACTCAGTTTTCCCTCACTCTATCTGCAAGTTGAACAAGAAAGGAAAATACTACTGCTGGTACAGAGTACCCTCCACTATACATTGTATGTGGTATGTGTGTGCAGTTGTGGGTGTAGATGTAGATGTGAACAAAGAAATTGCCAATAAAATGCTGTATCCATAAGGATGATGCATGTATTTGCCCTTCTAGTTGGATTAGATTGTGAAATGTGTAACAGTATTTCTAAAGTTCAGATTGGAAACCGCTGTTCAATCCCCTGGTTTTGAGGGCCCACAGTATGTGTCAGTTAATCATCTTCTCAATAATGTTTTGCATACAGCTAGTAAACACAACATTTCTGTTACTAGATGGCACAATCTGACTTTCCCTGGCTTGAGAAGTAGTATAATAATAACTTCTCCCCAAGCATCTGATGGTAGCCTTCTGTCCATATTTCTTTAAGGAGAGGTGCTGAGAACTTCCTTTTGCCTCCATGTTTAGTAGTTATAGCATGCTGTAGTGAATCCTATCTGGTCCAGGAGCTGTGTCATGTGCATCAGAAGGCACAGACTGTAGTTCTCATGCAGAGAAGGGACACTTGTTTTATTCTGAGGTGTTTGACAAGAAGTCCAGTCGTCCTTCCCCCTGTACTCCTGATGTTGGATGAATCTGGAATTTATATTGTAAGTACATGTCAAACCATAAAACTGCTTTCCCATCATCTGTGCTATATTATATTCCACGGTATTGTTCACAAGACATCATTGTTCAGTATGGAAGATACTGGACATAGGCTAGTAGTCATCTACTTTTATATACATACTCCACAAGCCACCTTATGGTGCATGGTAGAGTGTACGTTGTACCACCAACAGTCATTTCCTTCCCTGTTACATTCACAAATACAGCGAGGCAACAACTGTCTATATGCCTTTGCCTGAGCTTCAGTTTCTCTATCTTTTATTAGTGGTCCTCATGTGAAATGTACATTGGCAGCAATCGAATCATTCAGCAGTCAGCTTCAAATGGCAGTTCTTCAAATTTTCTCAATAGTGTTCCACGAGAAGATCATCATCTTCCCTCCAGTAATTTCTATTTGAGTTCACAAAGAATCACTGTAACACTCGCATGATGATTGTATCTACTGGTAAAAAATCTTGCAGTACATTTCTGAATTGTTTTGATGGCTTCCTTCAATTAGACCAGTAGCATCCTATATGTAGCCTCCTTTACAGATGAACCACACTTTCCTAAAATTCTCCCAATAAACCAAAGTCGACCATTTGCTTTCCCTACTACAATCCTTACATGCTCATTCCATTTCATACCGCTTTGTGACATTAGACCTAAATATAAAATTAACTTACTGTGTCAAGCAGTACACTACTAATGCTGCATTTCAAGTTTTGGGATTGTTTTTTCCTGCTCATCTGCATTGACATATATTTTTCTATATTAACAGCAATCTGCCATTAATCATACCAACTACAAATTTTGTCCAAGTCATCCTGTATCCCCCTAGAGTCACTCAACGATGATACCTTCCCATACACCACAGTATCATCATCAGCAAAAATCCACAGAGTGCTGCTTACCCTGCCTGTCAGATCATTTGTGTATTTAGAGAATAAGAATGGTCTTATCACACTTCCCTGACGCACTCCTGATGATACCCTTGTCTCTGATGAACACTTGCTGTTGAGGACAATGTACTGGGTTCTATTACTTCAGAAGTATTCATGCCACTCACATACCTGGTAACCTATTCCATATGTTTGTACTTTTGATAACAGTTTGCTGTGAGGCACTGTGTCAAATGCTTCCCAGAAATGGTTCACACGATATTATGCATGAAACTGTTAGTTAAGTTATCACGAGTGGAGAAATACTCAAATGGAGAATATGTTCAAGTATTCTGCAGCAAAACCACTGCTAAGGGTGTGCCATGCAAACCAACGTTAAGGATATAGCACTGTAATTTTACATGTTGGTTCTTTTACTCTTATCATATACAGAGATCACCTGCACTTTTCTTCCTGTCGCTTCGGACTTTGCACTGGCTGAGAGATTCATGATAAATACAAGCTAAGAAAGGGGCCAATGTTGTAGAGCACTCTCAGTAAAACTGAATTGGGATTCCATTCTGACCTAGTGACTTATTTATTTTCAATTCTTTCAGTTGATTCTCTACTTCAAGGATGCCTACTGCTATGTCCTATATACAGGTGTCTGTGCAATGGTCAAACAATGGTGTTTGTACAATACTCCAGGTGAGTGATTTCTTAAACACAAAATTTGAAGCTTCTGCCTTCCATTTATTGTCTTCTATCGCCACACCAGACTGGTGAATGTGTGACTGGATGGAAGCTTTTGATCTGCTTATTGATTTTACATAGGATGAGAATTTTCTTGGGTTCTCGGCAACATCTTTCGCGAAGGCGTGACAGTGGATGTTGTTGTATGCTTCACGCACCAATCCTTTTACGCACGCATAAATTTCTATTAACTTCTGACTGTTGTTTTGAACTGAGAGTGCAACAGCCTTTGATTCCTCAGCATAATCGAATTTCATTGTTAAACCACAGTGGATTTTTTCCAGCCTTAATCCACCTACTTGACACATGCTTCTCTTGAGTGCAATTCACAATCTGTTTCAACTTTTCTCATAATTCTTCTATGACCCCCATCATATTGGAACTAAATGATGTCCTAGAATTCTTGATGGATTTACTAACTTTTATACTGACATGGTCAATAAGACCAGGCCTCTCTGTAGCTACAAATACTAAAATATTTCTACTGTTTGTGGACTACCGAACTAGATGCTTAAGAAAGTTTTCAGAAAACATGTTTAAAAGTACTTCACAATGCTGCATGTTTGTGCCACAAGCAGCGAATCCATAGACGTCCCAGTCTGTAACCCTAGTCTGCATGGTATCAGATGACTGAAAACTAATATGTGACACTACCTCAACTTCTTACACTGATTCCAAATCTGTTATCAGTTTTTTTCCTATCAAGTTTAGTTTCACTGCAATTTGATTTCAAAGATGCATTGTTGTGCCAGTAGGTAATGCGTACTGTTGGAGGGAAATTTCTCAGTACGGCCCTGTGTACCTTTGGTTGTTACACCTGCTGATGCTAGTTGTCGTTGTGAGACCCTGAAAGTGTTGCTTGACTCAGAGGCTTGGATTACCAGTGTTATATTGTGATTATTCTGCATATCTAAGACAGTATTAATAAAACACTTTGCCTTCTGTTGATAGTTACTACTATGTCAACACATGCAAGTGTGCAAAGAACCTAAACATTTTCTGTTACATTTTATAAATTATACAGTGGCTAAACAGGCTTTGTGTAAAAAGCTTACCATGCTTATTTTAAGATTAATTTTGGTGACCAGTACAAGGGATGGGCACCAGAGACAGTTTGCCACTATTGTGTGAAAAGGTTAAGACTGTGGACAAAAGAACTGTTCAACAATCTTCCCACTAGTATTAAGTCCATCGAAGACAACATAACATTTAGCAAAGCCGTGAAGTCATATTTGTTGTGTCACTGTTTTTATTCTGTAAATGAATACTTAGAACAGTAATCTTGCTGTTTGTGTTAAATTGAAAACATTGAGCAATATAATACATTAGGATACTATATGCCTATGTTAATATATGTTAACAATGTTAGATGATATTTTCCGACATCTGCAACACACTGTGTACCATCAGATCACATGGAATAAATAAATAAACAAATAAAAGAAGCTGTTTCAAGATGGTGCTCATGTGGGAGAAAAAATAAACAAATAAATAAAATTATACCGGTAAACGCAGTGTGTCTATAAATAGTAGTGATGACATCAGAAAGTTAAATGACCAAATAAGAAGTCTTCAAGTAGCCATTAATGTCGTAATGAGCAATTTGAAAAAATTTACATCTGAAAAGAGTGAACTGTCATAGACATGAAAATCGTGCACACTTTTGCATAGTACTCAAACTTTTCCAAATATGATTATGAAAAAACAAATGTCTCAAAAGTGTGAACTGTTTTCACTACAAAAATAACAAACACTTCCAGGTAATAGTCAAACTTTTCCAAGTAAAAGGACTGTGATTACTACGGAAACAAGTGATAGTGGTAAACATGAAAGTGTGTAGCATAATGGCAACCAACTTTGTAAATAATGCTGCAGCGGGATGAATGAAACAAAAGTGGGAAGCAGTGACAACAGAACCAAGAATCTGCCAGGTAAAAGGTACAGTGTACTTTCCTTAACAGACAGTCACAGCAGAAGCTTGGTGAGAACTTCACACGACAATAACAAAGACTGCCAAGCAACAATAACAAAGACTGCCAAGCAACGGGAAAAGTAAGATGAGGTTCTAGTATGAAAAATCTTGCCAATGTTGACCTGCAGGGAAAAGCAAAACATGAAAAAGTTATATGCACAGCTGGTGCCAACAATATCACAAGAAATGAAGCATAAAATTGCTTAGCAAGCCTGAAAAAGTTTTTATAAGTTAACAAATCTCTAAACACGATAGTTGCAATGCTATCTCACAGCTATGATCTAATATACAATTTGAGTGGCAACAAGGAGACATTAAAATAAAAGAGATGTGTGCTTCATTTGGAAAGTGTAGAATAGTGGATATAGATAAACCGAACAAATGCCAACATACCAAACATAGGATGAATGTACATTTCAAAGGCAAAATTTTTATAAATTTCCAGAATGCTTGAGTAAATGTACGTCCGCAACTTCTGCTAATCAGTGCAAAGAAAAACCAGACAAAGTTGCAAATTTTCACTTCTTTTATTTACCTGATGATTAGTTTTAGGCTGGGACCCATTTTCAAATCATCGTAACAGATAGTCAAAATGGTATACAGAGTTATCTATATGTGCTGAAACTGACCATTCGCACTTCATAATAAATATATCTATTTTTGATATGGGTTTTGCATTTTCGAAAATACTATTTTGACCACCTGTTATGATGATTTGAAAAAGCACCCTGGCTCGAAACTAGTCATCAAGGAGACACTTTTATGTAACAATATAAGTAAAATTATCATAGAAAAAGATTACTTAAACAAAATTGTCAGTCACAAAGGCAATAGGGACATTTTTTTAGAGTAAAACATAGAAAATTAACCCTTAAATACCAGAATGTTCAGTATATAACTAATGAAACAGAGCATAAATCTAAGCAAAAATATGTTTCTTCGTGGCGAAAGAATTGGGCTGAAGGAAACAGAACATGTATGGATACAGGCTAAATAATTATGAACCCATAAACTTGTTCTGTAGACATATAAATACAGGCGGTGAGGTAGGCATTTATAGCATTTACAGCACGTGAGAAAGTCAAATAGATTGATGATCTGAGTACCAAAATGGCAACTGAGGCTGCAGAAATAAATTTAAAGCAGAGAACAAGAGCCTGTTATAACAGCTCTGTATAGGTCACCTGCAAGCAGCACTGAAGAATTTTTTTAATTGCCTGGAGGACTTGTTGGAGAAGACATCAGCATATAAAAAACATGTTTGTTTCAGACATCAAAACTGACTCATTAATGATAAACACTAATTATTTGCATTTGTCGACTTACATCAGTGTTATAACTATAACCACAAAAACTAAGAACCTAGAAGAATTACTACAGATACGCAGGCATGCATTGACCGTGTTCTCACACACATAACAAAGGGGAACATAAACATTAACACTTTAGAAAACCACATATCCTACAACAGAGCCCTTACTATGGAAAGTGGTGTAGTCAATGACGACATATCTAAACGTAATTTAATTTGGGAATGAAAAATGGGTACCAGTAAATAACGCCACTGATGTGAATGATAAATGGGAAAATTTACACAGTTCATTCAACAAGACTTTATACGGCGTTTAGTAAAAGTAGTAAACAAAGCTATAAATATTATCTCTGAGAATTTCGCTCGCAAAATTACTGAACTGAGAGAGAACATAAAAGACTGCTATATACTCTTTAAGAGATATTAAATTAACAAAAATAAACCACTCTGAAAAAATACAGATATTCCTCGACTAATCTTAAGGCTCAGGAATATCTCTCTAAAATACTCAACCACAGTTGTGTTAGTAAAACAGCCTGGAATATAAGATAAAAAGATTGTGGGAACACAACAGCATAACTTTAAAAGAAAATTATGGAATAATAAATGACTCAAAATAATTATGTGAGGAATTCATACAGAAGTTTAGTACAATTGGCACAAGTGAAGTACGTGATTAGGCACCCAATTTTAGTGTTAGAGAGACTAGCCTATGTGTTTTCATCCATGACATTCCTGAGAGGGACCTCCCAGCAATCATCTCAACATTTCAAGTTAGAATGCCTTGCAGCTGTGATGACATTTCACCTAAACTGCTGCAGGAATGCAGAAGAGAATTAGTGAAGCCTCTGCCCTGTCTAATGAACACCCTCTGCCAAGGAGAACTTCCTGACTTCTTAAGAATCACTGAACTTCTATCAGTGTATACAAAGGGAATAAAAAGTGACACAAAAAACTACAGCCCAATACTGCTAACTTGAGAACTTGGTATATTACTAGAGAAAGTAATATTAAAACAATTTGAGGCATATTTCATCAAACATAATATGTTCAACAATCTACAACATGGTTTTAGAAATGGAAGACCTACTGTAACAGCTATAGTAACTTTTACATACGAAATATTGAACAAACTGGATAAACAAGACAAGGTAACAGCACATTCCTGGTTATAAGTACAGCTTTTTAAAACTGTGAAACATATTCTATTGCATAAATTAGAAGAACACGGGATGAGAGGAGTAGCCTTACAGCTACTTACACAGGAAACAGTGTTTTAAGCTAACTTATAAAAGGAATGAACAGTTGCTAAGAACGAAATCAACCAACAGGATACTTCAATGCGGTGTGCCTCAAGCAAGTATATTAAGGAATTTTCTGTTCGTTGTATATTTTAACAATTTAACTGAACCTCAATTTGCAAGATCACAAGCTATGTTTATATCACATCCTTTGTCAGCTGGGGTCACAATACACAAACTGCTGCCGAAGTAGTGAAATCAGTTACAACAGTGTTTCAATTTACATTACTGCAAATAAGTTACTTGTAAATAAAGAGAAGACAGTGACAATGCAATTCAAGCTCAGCTATAATCTGAACATAAATGCTCTTCTACTTACATCTTTACTGTCACTTAGCTATGCAAATTAACACAAACTTTTGGTTATTACTGACGATGAATACCTGTCATGCAGAGAGCACATAGATCATACTTGCAAGAAAATCGGTACAAATGTGTATCTACTGAAATGGGTCTCAGCCTTCCTGCGCCTGATACCTTGAGACAAATACAAGGGCTGAGTCACAAGTAATGCCTCCAACTTTGTTAATTGGGTTTGGATGGGAATATTTTAATAAATCAAATGCAGAAATAATCCTTAGAATGTGATCTTTAATTACGACAATCGTCCTGAAACAATTTGTCAACTTTTTGCTTGGGAAATGAGATGGTTGCTGCCACAGGACGTCCAACTCTTCGTTTGTCACGCAGGTCAGATCTTTAACATCTTTAAACTTATTCCCCCAACGACCAACAGTGCTCACATCAACACAATCACCATAAACTGCTTTTATTCTCTGATGAATCTCCTTTGGGGTGACACCTTCTGCTGTCAAGAATTCAATGACTGCTTGTTGCTTAAATCACATTGACCAACCACCTGCGCAGTGTTCCATACTTTACATTGCAAAAACACAACCGTTCAATGTTAAGGCTTCTAGTCAACTGGAGATGTAGAGAAGAGGCTACGGAACAAGCCAGTACCTGCCACATAGCAATGCCGCCAACTGAGGAAGAGTTACAAGGTGAAGGCATTATTTTTCAGTCAACCCTTGTATATTTCACATTGATATATCGGCATCTTCAGTATGATATAGAGAGATACAGAGTGAGGCACCAGCAGTCTATAGAGAAAGGTATTTTACGCAAAAAAAAAGGCAGTTAGAGTGGTAGCTAAGGTGAACAAAAGAGCCTTAGCCGTAAGTTTGTGTTTACAACAAGAAACTGATAGTTTTTGATCTTCATTCTTTACATCAATATACACATTTACCAATATTATGAAAAGGATAGTTTGCTAATAATTGTAAAGATGAGCTGTCAAGTTGCAGATAGGCAACTTGAAAAGACTGTTACACATTTATCATTCAGCCAAAACCTTCTTTTAAAAGGAAAACTCATGCAGATTCACAAAAGCACATCTCACACACACATAACTGCTACCACTGCCAATGCAGCAGGAAGGGGAAGGAATAGTGAATACGGGTGGGGGAGAGAGAGAGAGGGGGGGGGGGGGTATGGGAGAGGAAAAGTGTAATAGGGGAGGAGCAGAAAAGCCAAGTGGGTGCGCTGGCAGAGAGCGGCACACAATAGGGGTGACAGAACATGAACTGTGATTGTGAGGTGTATCAATATCAGGGACAGGCATAAAATGATAACTGAATCTTTCTATCGCCCACCAGACCTATCTCCTGATGTAACTGAAAACTTTAGAGAAAACCTCAGATCACTTGTACATAAGTTCCACAATCATACTGTAATCATCGGTGGAGACTTAAATCATCCAACAGTTAACTGGGAATATTAAAATTTTGTTAATGGTGAGCATGATATGACATCCTGTGAAACTTTACTAAATGCCTTCTCTGAAAACTATGTAGAACAGATGATTAGGAACTATACTCATGATGGAAATATAATGGATCTAATGGCAACAAACAGACCTCACCTCTTTGAGAATGTCCACATCAAAACTGGTACCAGTAACCATGACATGGTGGTGGCAACAATGATTAAAAAGTGCAAAGGACAACTAAAACAAGCAGGAAGACATATGTGTTCAGTAAACTAAATAAAAAATCAATAATATCACATCTCAATGATGAACTTGCAGCTTTCAATACAGTTCAGGAGCATGTAGAGGAACTCTGGCTCAAGTTCAAGAGAACAGTTGACCACACACTGGATAGATACGTACCCAGTAGAACAGTTCATAATGGGAGGGAACCTACATGGTATAATGTCACTGCAAAGAAACTTTTAAAGAAAGAGAGATTACTGCATAACAGGTGAAAAACAAAGTGTAGGACTAGAGATTGAGAGATGCCGAATGAGACATGTTTGGCTGTCAAGAGAGCAATTAGCGGTGCCTTCAATGACTACCGTAGCAGAATACTGTCAAACGACATTTCACAAAATCCACAGAAATTCAGGTCGTATGTAAAGGCTTGAATTTCTGTGGATTTTGTGAAATGTCATTTGACAGTATTCTGCTAAGGTAGTCATTGAAGGTCGTATGTAAAGGCTTATTATGGAAATGGAAGAGGATGTAGATGAAGATGAAGTGGGAGATACGATACTGCGTGAAGAGTTTGACAGAGCACTGAAAGACCTGAGTCGAAACAAGGCCCCGGGAGTAGACAACATTCCATTAGAACTACTGACGGCCTTGGGAGAGCCAGTCATGACAAAACTCTACCATCTGGTGAACAAGATGTATGAGACAGGCGAAATACCCACAGACTTCAAGAAGAATATAATAATTCCAATACCAAAGAAAGCAGGTGTTGACAGATGTGAAAATTACCGAACTATCAGTTTAATAAGTCACAGCTGCAAAATACTAATGCGAATTCTTTACAGACGAATGGAAAAACTGGTAGAAGCGGACCTCGGGGAAGATCAGTTTGGATTCCGTAGAAATGTTGGATCACGTGAGGCAATACTAACCTTACGACTTATCTTAGAAGAAAGATTAAGAAAAGGCAAACCTACGTTTCTAGCATTTGTAGACTTAGAAAAAGCTTTTGACAACGTTAACTGGAATACTCTCTTTCAAATTCTGAAGGTGGCAGGGGCAAAACACAGGGAGCGAAAGGCTATTTACAATTTGTACAGAAACCAGATGGCAGTTATAAGAGTCGAGGGGCATGAAAGGGAAGCAGTGATTGGGAAAGGAGTGAGACAGGGTTGTAGCCTCTCCCCGATGTTATTCAATCTGTATATTGAGCAAGCAGTAAAGGAAGCAAAAGAAAAATTCGGAGTGGGTATTAAAATTCATGGAGAAGAAGTAAAAACTTTGAGGTTCGCCGATGACATTGTAATTCTGTCAGAGACAGCAAAGGACTTGGAAGAGCAGTTGAACGGAATGGACAGTGTCTTGAAAGGAGGATATAAGATGAATATCAACAAAAGCAAAACTAGGATAATGGAATGTAGTCAAATTAAATCGGGTGATGCTGAGGGGATTAGATTAGGAAATGAGACACTTAAAGTAGTAAAGGAGTTTTGCTATTTAGGGAGTAAAATAACTGATGATGGTCGAAGTAGAGAGGATATAAAATGTAGACTGGCAATGGCAAGGAAATCGTTTCTGAAGAAGAGAAATTTGTTAACATCGAGTACAGATTTAAGTGTCAGGAAGTCGTTTCTGAAAGTATTTGTATGGAGTGTAGCCATGTATGGAAGTGAAACATGGACGATAACCAGTTTGGACAAGAAGAGAATAGAAGCTTTCGAAATGTGGTGCTACAGAAGAATGCTGAAGATAAGGTGGGTAGATCACGTAACTAATGAGGAGGTATTGAATAGGATTGGGGAGAAGAGAAGTTTGTGGCACAACTTGACTAGAAGAAGGGATCGGTTGGTAGGACATGTTTTGAGGCATCAAGGGATCACAAATTTAGCATTGGAGGGCAGCGTGGAGGGTAAAAATCGTAGAGGGAGACCAAGAGATCAATACACTAAGCAGATTCAGAAGGATGTAGGTTGCAGTAAGTACTGGGAGATGAAGAAGCTTGCACAGGATAGAGTAGCATGGAGAGCTACATCAAACCAGTCTCAGGACTGAAGACCACAACAACAACAACATGTAAAGGCTGTTAGTGGCACAACAGTTATTGTCCAGTCCCTAGTGAATGAGACAAAGCAAAAGATGAAAAGCTTAACTCCATTTTCAAATGTTCCTTTACAAAGAAAAACCCAGCAGAAATGCCCCAGTTTAATCCTCGTACCACTGAAAAGGTGAATGAAATAAGTATTAGTGCCACTGGTGTTGAGAAATAGCTTAAATCGCTAAAACTGAACAAAGCTCCAGGCCCCGATGGAATCCCTGACAGATTCTGTACTGAATTTGCAGCTGGGTTAGGCCCTCTTCGAACAATAAGCTGCTGTAGAACCCTCAAACAAAAAAACCATGCTCAGTCCTTGGAAAAAGGCACAAGTCACACCCGTCCACAAGAAGAGCAGTAGAAGTGATCCACAAAACAACCACCCAATATCCTTGACATTGATTTGTTGTAGGACCTTATAACACATTCTGAGCTCAAACACAATAAGCTATCTTGAACAGAATGGCCTCCTCAATGGCAACCAATATGGTTTTCAAAAACATTGATCATGTGAAACCCAACTCGCACTTTCCTCACATGACATACTAAAAGCTTTTGGTCAAGGCAGCCTGGTAGACACAGTGTTTCCTGATTTCTGTAAAGCATTTGACTGAGTACTGCACATATGCTTATTGTCAAAAGTGATAATATGGAGCATCAAGTGAAATTTGTGAATGGGTTGATGATTCTGGTAGGGAGAACAAAGCATGTTAATGACCTTGTAGACAACGTTAATAGTAAAACAACATTAATAGTAAAATCAGGCTTTCTGCAGATGATGAAGTTATCTATAATGAAGTGCTGCCGAGAGAAGCTGCATAAATATTCAGTCAGATCTTGGTAAGATTTCAACATGGTGCAGAGATTCGCATCTTGCTCTAAATGTTCAGAAATGTAAAACTATACACTTCACAAAATGAAAAAATGTAGTATCCTACGACTATGATATCAACGCGTCACTGTAAGAATCAGCCAACTCATACAAATACCTGGCTGTAACACTTTGTAGGGATATGAAATGGAATGATCCCATAGTTTCAGTCGTGAGTAAAGCAGGTGGTAGACATCAGTTTATTGGCAGAATATTGGGGAACTGCAATCATTCAGCAAAGCAGATTACTTACAAATCACTTATGCAACTCATCCTAAAATATTGCTCAAGTGTGTGGGGTCCGCACCAGACAAGACTAATGGGGATATCGAACATATACATAGAAGGGCAGCAGGAATGGTCACAGGTTTGTTTAACCTGTGGGAGAGTGTCACAGAGATAGTGAAGGAATTGAAATAGCAAACTCTTGAATACAGCCGTAAACTATCCCAAAAAAGTCTATTAACAAAGTTTCAAGAACCGGCTTTAAATGGTTACTCTACGGATTTACTACAATCCCCTACTTATCACTCACACAGGGATCATGAGGATAAGATTAGAATATTTACTGAAGGCATAGAGGAATTCAAATGATCATTATTCTTGCACTCCAAATGAGAATGAAACAGGAAGAAACCCGAATAATTGGTACAAAGAGACATACCCTCTGTCATCCATTTCACAGTGGTTTGCAAAGTATAGATGAAGATGTGAGGTGGGCATGGGGACAGTAGGTTACCGTAGGTTGAGGACAGGATGATTTTGAGAGTGGAGAATGCATTGTATGGATAACTCCCACCTGTGCAGTTCACAAAAGCTGGTGTTGGAGGGGAGGGAACAGATGGTCTGCGTTGTGAAGCAGCCTTTGAAATGAAGCATGTTTCATTTAGCTGCATGTTGTATCCCAGGATGGTTCACTTTACCCTTGGCAGTGGCCATTCATACTAGGTAGACAGCTGGCTGGTTGTCATACCACCTCTGCTACATTCACTGCGCAGCTTCATACATTGGTATGACTATCAAACCACCGTGACACTGAAATAACATGCTTGATTTCAATGTCTGCTTCACAACTTGGGCCATCTGAATCCTCCCCTCCACCACCAGCTTTTTCGAACTGCACAAATAGGACTTATCCTTACAACACATTCTCCACTCCTGAAATTATTCCGGCCTCAAACCTATTGTCCCCACACTCTCCACCCAACAGCTTCTCCCACAGTTCCATCACCTCCTCGCAATTCACTTTCACTCAGCTAGATTGTGCGCCTCCCCCACACTCTTCCAACACTGTGCCTGGCAGCCTTTTCCTGCCATATAGTCTGTGCACTCTGCCAGGCAGTGCTACCTCCTCTACGCCCACCTGTACCCTTCTATCCTTCACCCTTCCCCGCCGCACTCTGGATTGCTGCTGCTGCTGCTCATGTGATACTGTTGCGTTCTTGCCAGAAACGCCACAGATAGCGGTCACGTGCACGATGTGTGCTTGCTTGTGTGAATGAATGTGTGTGTGTGTGTGTGTGTGTGTGTGTGTGTGTGTGTGTGTGTGACAAGCAGGGTGTATACATGGACAAGGGAAAAAAATTCCCGGATTTCCCGGTTAAAAAACACACTTTTTCCCAGGTGAAAATACACTTTTCCCATGTTAAGTGACAGTATACTTTTCCTCGGAACTGTAAAACTTATCAATCATGTAAATGGTTATGGTTTTATACACCGGTGTAGAACTTCTCAGCCCTTTAGAAAACGAAACTAAGAAAAAAAGACCATGTAGGCTGGATATTTTCATATTACGAAAGTATAAATTCGAATTCCACCAAACATCGCATGTTACTTTCCGAAACACTGAAATCGAGACTGCGATGCACTTTTGTAAGCCACTAATAGGTCGTGTCATGTGATCTCGCGAGCCAATACAGCTGATATTCAGGGTTTAGGACACGTGATGTAGTCAGCCAATAGCATTAATACTGTTAGCGCATACACACAAACAGGAAAAGTTAATGGTGTAAATTAATATACATAGTGTTACTGCAAGAAAAGCACAGCTTTCACATATAATATTGGCCTCGACGATTAATAAGCTGCAAAAGAAGCTAAACTTTCACGTATAATGTTGTTATTTTCGTGCGTGTTACACTTTAAGCTATATCACACAAATGTGCCAGTAAAATTTTTGATACCGACATAAATGTCTGATCTCCCGGGCTCGAAATTTCTTCTCAAAGGTCTTCCTCAAACAGTTGATTTTTGAATGAGAAACAAACGCTCTGTGATTTAAGAAATTCATCGCACATTCTTGCACTTAGTTCATCCTGCGTAAAAAGAAATTTACTTCGGAAGTAACGCTTTTCAATCAATCATTCACAATATTTTCCCGCGACCTGTTAGAAAGAGATTCGTTTCAGCAGTTGCCAGAGAGCGCCAGATAACAGGCGTCACCGCGCTTGCGCAGCTACGATGACGCAGGAAGCCCGTATGTTCGCACGTGTAAAACATTGAAAGATCATACATTATGTCATAAAAGAAACAAGACATCAGAGAAATTTTGTGAACCAGACTAAAATGCATAATTCGGCTTAAAGTGCATTGTATTTTCCCATGTTTGGTTCTTTATTATGGCATAATGCCATATGTGCTAGAACATGAAATGCAGCAAACACTTGAAACTAGCCAATAGTGTGGAATTAAACACTTCGTTTCAAATAAATTGACTACCTCAGCGGAAAAGATTAATAAAGCCATATTTCTTTAGCAAACTGACAAAAATATCTTCATTAATGATTGACTGAAATTGCCACCCGGGGCAGATACCCCGGTTTGCTCCCAGTGAATATGGCAGCTTGCGCGCCCCAGTAAAATTTCTCCGGGTAGCACCCTGCTGCTTGCTTATACAGCTAACAGCCACATTTTTGTAGCCAGAAGCGGGAGAAGGTACATGCGGGACTCAACTGCGCATGTGCATGGGCTCGCTCGCAACTGCTCACACGAATCTAATGTAAACAGTTGTGACGTCATGCAGATCGGAGGCAATTTGTTGTTATGAAGCATTGCAGAGTCTTCCTAAAGCCTTTGACAGATTTTGCTAGTGGCAGACGCTTGTATGAGCACTGTGTTTTGTTGTATACAGGGCGCATTTCCTTTGCAACTTAAGTTTTATTTTAGTTTTTTCTCACGTTTATGTTTTATTGCTCCAGTCCTTTGTTAAAGTATTATTTCTTCCCAGTCAAAATTACAAAAATTTAATTGAAAACTAAAACAAAAAAGTATCTTGGAATTCTAAAAAATTCCCGGGTTTTAACCGGTTTTCTCCCGGATGAAAAAATTCCCGTGTTTTTCCTGGATCTCCCAGTTGTACCGGGTCATATACACCCTGAACATGTCATCTTTATGGTCAGTAGCAATCTATCCTTTTCGTAAAATTGTTGACATTCCAACACGTACTTGTTTAATGTGTGCATTTATATATATGTAAATTAAAGCTTTGTATATGTGAAATTAATCTATGACAAAGTCCAAAAACTTACTGCAAATAAATAAAAAATAAATAAGTAAATAAGTTCGGTGTAATCTTGAGTAAGTTTTACAGTAACACAGCTATAATACAGTGGTACGAAGCTGGAAGTGAGAGGATATAATTTGAAGAGGAGGATGTAGATGTGTTCAGAGATTCATACTGCTAGGAAGCAAGGTTTCAGGAGGAATTAAAATTGAATGGAGGTTATTTTTTAGACCAATATCTGTATGGCAAACACCAATAGGCCAATATCTGTATGGTAAACACCAATACACGCACTTCGGTGTGACAAGAGTTTATGCTGTAAAGCAAGATTTGTGTTACACGAGATATTTTAAAGTCGCACACTGATGTTAGTTTATTTCAATAAAATGAAGCGCATTTGGTTGAGGGGAGGGGTGGGGAGGGGGTGGGGGGGTAGTATTTCCTTGGAGTTGCAAGACAGATTTAAAATACCTCCACTGATTACAGAAATCACCTTAGAAGATGGGAGGCCTCTTGAAAGAAGTGTATAAGGCCAAGAAGAATTGTGTAAACCGCCACTATCGCTGACTGATAATAAAATGTTGGTTTTACTAAGTTCGTTATTGTCTACTAAGTTTGTTATTGTCTACTAAGTACTTTATTGTCAGTTACTACTCACTGAGTTATATCTATTATTTTACAGCTATTGTACGATTTTTCTTTCGAGGATATGAGTACATAGCATACAAATTGCCAGCGACTTCCACAATTTCTTCTTCTTATGGTCCATCCTTTTTAAAATATAAACTACTTCTGAAGAGCTAAAATGCACTAGAACAAATAAAATGTCTATAAAATGCCACACTATAAAACATACTTGCAGTGAGACAGTCATAATTCCTGAAATCCATCACCCACAGCCTCTGGCCTGCTGAGGAGCACAGCAGTCCTGGGTCCGTGGATAAACCATGAAAATCCACTGAATTAAGCCACACATGAACAGACCCGGCCTGCGAGCAAATGGTCAAGACTAGACCCCATACGCAGGGCCTGCACATCAGTGGGAACCAAATGGCTTCAGATCGGCAGGCCCGATCCGTCACACATACCCTCAGAAACAGCCTCCGGTTTTGGCCCACCGTGGAAATCCACTCGTGTGACCAGATATTCACGAGGCACAGATAGCTTGTTGATGAAATGAGACCACAGTGACCAATCCATACAACAGATAATGTGTTCAAATACTCTGAGAATCAATAATAGTGAGGATAGGTAGCAACTCACCGTAATGATGGTTGCAGAGACACGGGCAATCACACACGCACAACTAAATTTTCAGCCATAGCTCTTGTCAGAAAACAAGAGCACGAACACATTCACACAACCACTCGTACGCAACCCCCTCCTCACGCCTTCCTGCCTCTCGTCGGCAGCCGCCAGGCCGGCACACGAGAAGTGGCGGCAGCACTGACTGCGAGCACAGCCAGCCACACTGCACGACACCTCGGCAAACAAAACATTTCGTTTACTGAGACAGAAACAAGATTTTTCCAGTGCTTTTTTTCCAAATTTCGCTGATATTTCCCCAATTTCCCGGACGTGTTTGAAATTCCCAGATTTCCAGAACCCGTGGCAACCCTGTTATAAACAGTTTCAAAGAATTCACTTTGACAATGATGAAGCAGTGCAAGCAGAAGTGAGGTTGTGGCTCCATCAACACAGTCAAACATTTACAGAGACTGTGTCAATAAAATGGTCTCACATTCATCTCTACGGTGATTATGCTGGGAACTAAATACGTAGACATGAAGTAATGTTATAAAGTTTGTTTTGTTTAAAAAGCTTTAGGAGTTTTCACATTAAAAAATTGGTGCCATTACTTTTCAGCAAACCTCATAGAAGCGTTAGGAAGCCTCTTAGGAAAGTTTTTATCTAGAGCATATGGAGTGAAATGTGGACGATAAACAGTACATACAGGATGAGGACGAAAGATTCTGAAACATTGAATCACAGAAGAAATTTGACAATTAGTTGGATATATTGGACAACTAATAAAGAGTCTCTGAATTGAAATGCAGAGAAAAGAGCTGTTCCATGCTACTCGATTAAAAGAAAGGAAGTGGTGATAGAACCTATAATGGGGTATCAAAGAACGGTTAATTTGGCAATGGAGGAAGGTGGGATGGTGAAAACTCTAGAGACCAAATATTGAATACGCTAACGAAGTTCAAATGGATGTAGATTACAATAGTTACGCAGAGATCGAGAGACTTGCACAGGATAGACTAGGATGGAGACCTGCATCAAAGCACACTTTGGGCAACAACAACTACACGCACCCATGTAAATTAAATTATTACAATGTTGTACAGGTCACGAAACAAGCATTACTCTATGCTGTATGCAAGTTATCAGGAGGTACAATATGTTGCTACAAGTTTCGAGTCTCAGTTCGTTGGCAGGTGATCGTGCTGCATAGGTACTACATTATTATATTAAGGCCTAGCTAAATGCTGTGCAGTTGTGAGGTGTTTGTCAGACTTAAATGTGGTGATGAAGCATACTGTGAAGCAAATTTGTGAAATGCGTTAACCAAACTTTCAACATTAAAGTGTCTGTATGATTGTGTACCTTGCCAGGGAGAACCTGAGGACTTAGAACATCAACTTGACACTAAGTGACTCTGCAATATATGTGTGATTAGCTGGATATATGAGAAATTTCTACCAGATGAATCCTTGATGCCGATTTACAGTCAACTCATGACATATTCTCTTGGTTACAACAAACACACAATTAGCGTTCCCTTAAAAGTAATAATCTAAATTTAAAATTGGAAGCACAAGAAAAAGGGTAAAAGTAGCTGTTGTAAAGAGAGAAATTTCTAGATAATCAAAATTTTCCAGGTACATACCCAGACCCCACCTTCATTGAGATGAAGAAAATTAAGCTATAAATATTCCATCTAATAGTTATGTAATACAACAGAAATTGTTGGTGGAAGTAATGGAATGAGTAGGAATGCAGAATCACCATATAGTGGATTTGTGCATGCATCTGTATTTCCACCCATTCTACTCCTCAAGAATAATGAACATGTTTGTAAAAATTTAAAAAAGTCACTAATCAATCTTCCCAACCACTATTTCTAATTTATGACCTTCTACTTTACTATGGAAATGAGATGTCAATCTGTGAGAAAGTCAGTCAGTCATCTACTCACCAATAATTTTCTACAACCTGGAAATCAAATGCATCAATGAACTTCCAGAGATCCTTCTCCTGGTCATCAGACAGGCCAGATGCAAGAATGACAGTGTTACTGGCATCAAATCTTGCAATGCTTTCTTCCACTTCCACAGACTCAGTTCTTATATTCTCATTAAGTATAGCCTTAATTTCGTCAGTTCGTGCAACATCACTGCAAAATTAATTTCAGAAAGTCCTCTTAATATAATACAAACCAGGCAACCAAATAAATGGCCTAGACTAAAATCACAGTAACTAGACAGAAAAAATTGATATTCCACAGTTTTCTTCTCTTTCATTTTGCTGGGTTAACACAAAAACTTTTCCTTTGCAGTGGATTATGATTTTACATGATTCACATTTTCTTACACTGAAGAGCACGATCAAGGATAGATCTGAATCTTTACATTCAAAATATGATCAAGATCAGATACAACAGTAGTTATAAATACAACATGAGCTGCCATTCTTTCTACGGAAAAAAGGTCATTCCACTAAGTTTGGCAGTAACAAGAATGCATCCCCCCCCCCCTCCAAGGGTGGAAAAATGTGTGTGTACAGGCACAAGCATAGGTAAATCAAAATTTCAAAAGTGTTTGCATGAACTCAAAACGAATGAATGTCCAGGTATAAATGAATCACCAATGAAACACTTACAAACATCAGGCTAAAGAGTGGAGCAATAACTATGCAAGCTAATGTACATGACTACTCGGCAAATCGTACTTAACTATATGGCAGAGGGTTTATTGAACCACCTTCACAATAATTCTCTACTATTCCAACCTTGAACAGCGTGCGGAAGAAATGAACACCTATAGCCTTCCGTAAAAGCTCTAAATTTCCCTTATTTTATTATGAAGATCATTTCTCCCTATGTACATCAGTGGCAACAAAATATTTTTGGATTCGGTGGATAATGTTGGCGGTTGAAATTAGGAGATTTTTCTGCTACAAGAGATGCCTTTGTTTTAATTATGTCCACCCCAAGTCTTGTATCATGTCTGTGACACTCCCTCTCCTATTTCTCAATAGTGCAAAACGTGCTCTTTGAACTTTCTTGATACACTCTGTTAATCCCATCTGGTAATGATTGCTCCAAAAGAGGACAGACAAGCATAGTGTAGGCAGTCTCTTTAATACATCCGCTACATTTTTTAAGTGATCTGCCAATAAAACACAGCCTTTAGTTTGCCTCCCCCACATTTTCTGTGTGCTATTTCCAATTTAAGTTGTTAGTATTTGCAATTCCTAGGTATCTAGCTGAATTTGCGGCCTTTAGATTTGACTGGTTTATTGTGCAACTGAAGTTTAATGGATTCCTTTTAGCATACATGTGGATCACCTCACACTTTTCATTATTTAGGGTCAACTGTCAATTTTCGCACCATACACATATCTTTTCTAAATCGTGTTGCAACCTGCTTTGTTTGATCTTCTGATGACTTTACTAGACGAGAAATGACAGAATCATCTGCAAACAAAGACGGTTGCTCAGAATGTCTTCTAAATTGTTTATAGAGATGAGGAACAGGAGAGGGTCTATAACACTACCTTGAGGAGCACCAGAAATTACTTCTGTTTTACTCAATAACTTTCTGTCGATTACCAGAGACTGTGACCTCTCTGACAGGAAATCACAAATGCAGTCACGTAACTGAGACGATATTCCGTAAGTACACAATTTCACTACAAGCCACTTGTGTGGTACACTGTCAAAAGACTTCTGAAAATCTAGAAATACAGAATCAATTTGAAATCCCTTGTCAATAGTACTCAACACTTCATGTGAATAAAGACCTAGTTGTGTTTCACAAGAACCTCTTCGAGGTGATTCATAATGTTCAGAAACAATATATGTTGCAAAATCCTGCCGCATATCAATGTTAATGATATGGGTCTATAATTTAGTGGATTACCCTTGTGTGTGTACTGTGTATTGAACCAGGGACACAGAAATGAGGGCGAGGCTCCGTCCCGCTGTAGCCCTCAGTGGTTCACAACCTCACAACAGACCACAGCAGCCCACCAACCACACTGCTGCCCCACACCCAACCCTGCTGGGTTATTATGTGGTTCGGACCCCAGTGGACCCCCCCCCCCCCTCCAGGAACAACTCATACCAGATGAGTGTAGCCGCAAATGTTTGTGTGGTAGAGTGATTATGGTGTACGCATATGTGGAGATAGTGTTTGCGCAGCAACTGCCGACATAGTGTAACTGAGGCATTCACCGAGGCAGATGAAAGACCGCCTCAAAAACCATGCACAGGCTGGTCGGCACACCAGACCTCGACACTAACCTGCTGGGCAGATTCGTGCCGGGGACTGGCACGGCTTCCCACTTGGGAAACAGCCCATTAGACCGTGCAGCTAGACGCGCAGGGTGCGGGCTGGATTAGCCTTGCTACCTTTCCTGGATTTTGGTGTAACCGGAGCAATTTTCCAGTCTTTGAGTACGAAACTTTCATCTAGCAAACGACTGTACATGATTGTTAAGTATGGAGATATTGCATCAGCATACTCTTGAAAGGAAGCTAACTGGTATACAGTCTCAACTGGGAGACTTGCTTTTATTAAGTGGTTTAAGCTTCTTCACTACACTGAGGCAATCTACTTCTAATTTACTCATGGTAGCAGCTCTTCTTGATTCAAATTCTGGAATATTTGTCTACTTTGGTGAAGAATTTTGGAAAACTGTGTTTATTAACTCTGCTTTAGCACCAATGTCATCAATAGTATTTCCATTGCTATCGCACAGAGAAGGCATTCGTTGTGTCTTGCAATTAGCATACTTTACATACGACCAGAATCGCTTTGGATTTTCAGCCAGGTTTTGAGACGAAGTTTCGTTGTGGAAACATTATACGCATCGCGCATTGAAGTCCATGCTAAATTTCGAGCTTTTGTAAAAGATTGCCAATCTTGAGATTTTGCATTCATGTAAATTTTGCATGCTTTTTTCACTGTTTCTGCAACACTGTTCTGACCCGTTTTGTGTAATGAGGAGGATCAGCTCCATCATTTGTTAACTTACTTGGTATAAATCTCTCAATAGCTGTCTATGCTAGTTCTCTGAAGTCGAGCCACATCTGGACTACACTTACATTGTTAATTTGGAATGAGAGGAGATTGTCTCTCAGGAAGGCGTCAAATGAATATTTATCTGGTGACGCAGCTTGTAATCAAATTGTATGCTTATGAGATATTGTCTCAGTTATGTTACTAGACTCTTGATTTCCTGTCAGAGAGGTCACAGTCCATGGTAATCGACAGAAAGTCATCGAGTGAAACAGAAGTGATTTCTGGTGTTCCCCAAGGTAGTGTTGTACAGCCTCTGTTGTTCTTTATCTATATTAATGATTTAGGAGACAATCTGAGTAGCCATCTTAGGTTATTTGCAGATTATGCTGTCATTTATGATCTTGTAAAGTCATCAGAAGATCAATATAAAACTGCAAAACAATTTAGATAAGGTATATGTATGGTGCAAAAATTGGAAAATGACCCTAAATAATGAAAGTGTGAGGTCATCGACATGAGTGCTAAAAGGACTTTGTTAAGCTATGGTTACACGATCAATCAATCAAATCTGAAGACCAAAAATTGAACTAAATACCAAATTACAATTACAAACAACTTACACTGAAATAAACACATGGAAAATGTTGTGGAGAAGGCAAACCAAAGGTTGCATTTATTGGCAGAACACTTAGAAGATGCAACAGATATACCAAAGATAATGTCTACAACATGCCTGTCTGTCCTCTTTTGGAGTACTGCTGCATAGCGTGGGATCTTTATCAGACAGAATTAATGGGGTACCCCAAGAAAGTTTAAAAAGAAGAGCAGCTTGTTTTGTATTTTTGAGAAATAAAGGACAGAGAGTCATGGACATGATACAGTATTTCGGGTGGCATTCATTAAAACAAAGGCGTATTTCATTACGGCGGAATGGTCCCAAAAAATTTCAATCACTAACTTTCTCCTCGTAATGTGAAAGTATTTTGCTCATGCTCACCTACACAGGGAGAAATTATCATCATCATCATCATCATGACTGCGTCAAATAACACTTGGTTTTCGGTAATGTGGAAAGGAATAAAAATGGTTCCATTCTTTGGCAGTGTGACTACAAGAACAGGAACAAGAAAATAATTCATTCTCTTTATTGGAGCAAACTGTACGAATCTGTGCAGTCAGAAGGGTACAAGAGCCTAAAATGAGGGAAGCTGTTAAGGCAACATTACCAACACTGATACTTCACTTGTGGACTGAGGAAGCAATGACAGAAGCAAACAACTACCTCAGTGTGGGAGTTGTCACGGACATAATTTTGACAAGATATGACTCATTGGTGATGTAGCAATGGTCACCGTTAGTGAACAGGAATACAGTCAAACACTTAATAAAATAGAATGCATGCTAACTGACGGCTATAACACACATGAACAAACAGAAGACAAAGGTAATAGTACGCACAGTAGAGGTCTGTAAATTGCTTGTTTTATTCATTCATACTTATTCAAGAGCATTGGGCTAGGGTCTCGTCTTCACAAGTATGAATGCTCGGAGCAGAAAGGCTGTAGTCAAACAAGGTACCAAAGGGAGTGCCGAGGTCACTCAGTCTGGCATGCTTGCCATGGTGCTGTTGTGACTAGTGTAGTAGCAACTCTGTATGTTTGCATGCTGATGTTGCTTCTGCTATATTCTCTGCTGCAGATGGGACAACACTCAGGTTAATTTAGTTATGATGTACCCACATATTCCTGAATCGTAGAGACTAATTGTAACAGCACTAATGACCCATAAGAGAAAATAACACGCCTTATACAATAACAAAAATTTGGAAATGATTTAAGGGCGGATGCAATGGATTTTGGTCCAAAAAATCAATTTTTCAAAAATATTATTTTCTTGATCTACACAGTTTGATCTATGTTGTGTGTAAATTTTATCATGACAGCAGCTTTAGAAATGCTTTTAAATTGTTAAATGGATTAACTCTGCACTGATGGCCATTCCCGCCTTTCCCAACATTTGGGAAACTGCTTGCTTCAGTGGAATTTTTGTCAGTGTGAAGCTTATTTTCTTTCGATATCTTTGGCTGCCATCTATATCTTTGCCTGAAAACTTTCTTGCATGTGGTTTATTTACATTCTGACAATACTAACACATATTAGTAGGTGGAAGGTTGAATTCACAAACCTTTACGTGGAAGTCAATATTTATGCATAATGGCTGGTGGGAAAACTGTGTTTAGGAAATGGAGGTTTCATGGAAATTGGTTTACTAACAAAAATGAGGGAGCGGCTCAAAATTAAGACCATAAGCTCTCAACTTCAACATCGAATCAACAGGATAAGTGTACAGGTGTGTGAATGATTTTGATATGGATTACACTGGATTCAGACTTATTGATTTACAGCTGCTCTGCCAGGCTAAAAAGTTTTCATGTTCTTGTGTTAGCTGTAAAAATACGGAATGCATGATTGTTGTTGAAGAAAGAAGAGTGGGAATAGCTTGTAATTTTAAATTAATTTGTAATTCGTGTGGCTATGAATGTTCATTTTCCTACAGATGCCTTGGACAGGGCATGGAATGAGGTAATTTATTGTATGGTTTTCTTAACATGCCTCCACCTTGTGCAAGGTTTGAAAAAATAAAGACATATCTGATGCTGTATGCAATATTGCCAAAGTTTCTCTGAAGAAACCTGTAGAGGAAACAGTGGAAATAACCAAAAAGAAATATATCCTGGGGTAGATATTCATGACAGTGAATCTGCAACAAATGTTACTGACCTGCGTGTGTCTGTAGATTAGACCTGGATGAAAAGGAGTCACACATGTCTGCATAGAGTTGCATCTGTTACTGATATTGATTCAGGTAGAGTTTTAGATGTAGAAATTATGTCTAAATCCTGCCACCAGTGTGCAACAAGGAAAATGTCCAACAATGAAGACAGAGAGAAACTGTGGCTAGAATAGCATGCAGTAGCATGCTCTAAAAATTATAGTGGCTCAAGTGGGGGCGTGGAGGCTGCTGCAGTTGTGAGGATGTTCTCCAGATCTGAGGACCAGTATGCTGTTAGATATACTAAATACCTTGGTGATGTGGACTCTTTGTTCAAAGCTGTAAAAGATAAAAATCCGTATAATATAACAATAGAAAAGTTGTAATGTGTTACACACATTTCCAAAAGAGTCTTGCTGGTAGGCTTCGTCGCTTGCTGAAAGAGAAGAAAGGTGAAGTGCTTGAGGATGGAAAACCACTAGGAAGAAAAGGCAGGCTTACTCTAAAAGAAATTGATTCTCTTCATTTATTTTATGGGAGAGCTATCAGGAAAAACACACACAATTTAGAGGCAATGAGGTGTGCTGTGTGGGCAATTTTTTTCCATGAGGTGTGCTGTGTGGGCAATTTTTTTCCACGAACTATCCACTGTCCAACAACACCAATGCACAATCTGTGTCCGAAAGACAATTGGTGTAAGTTCAACAACAGAAATGAGACATATTCACATAATACACTCATTACCAGAACCTCTTATGAATGCAATTAAGCCCACATTCAGGCTTCTTGCAAACCCTGATTTACTGAGGAAGTGTCTTCACAGAAAGCCACAAAATGCAAATGAAAGCCTCAATAATTCAATTTTGATTATATGCTCAAAAGGGGCATTCTGTGAACTTGAAGTACTCAAAATAGGTGTCTATGATGTAGTTTTATGTTACAATAACAGAAATAATGGCAGAATTGAAGTGCTGAAGAGAGTTGGTATAGATCCGGGTGTGTTTACAACAAAAACATTTTACACCATCGACAAGTGCAGGGTCAAGAAAGCTAACAGATCAGCATCTTACCTGTAAATACAGGCCGTGCAGATTCGAAAGGAGAGTGGAGAAACCTGGAGGATGAGGAGTATCATTTGGAGGATTTTTAAATTGAGGCAAGCTTATTACATGAAGTATGACAGGGTGTATACATGGACAAAGAAAAAGAATTCCCGGATATTTCCCAGATTTCCCGGTTGAAAATACACTTTCTCCCGGGTGAAAATACACTTTTCCGTCTTAAGTGACAATATACTTTTCCTCGGCGCTGTAAAACTTATCAATCCTTAGAATGTTTATGGTTTTCAACAAAGACATAAGAGTTCGCCGGCACTTTAGAAAACGAAACCCAGGGGGGAAAAAAACACATTTTGGAAAGATCTTTTGATGTGCAGCAACATGTACGCTGCATTTTTTCGTGTTACGGAGGTATACATTTGATTTCCACCAAACACTGCATGTTACTTTCCGAAGCAATGAAATCGAGATTGCGACGCGCTTTTGTAAGCTAGTCATAGCTCATGTGACGCGATCTCGCCAGCTGATGACAGCATAGGACACGTGATGTAGTCAACCAATAGCAAGATTACTCGTAAGTAGTGCGAACGCACAAAAAATAAAAGTTAATGGTTTAAATTAATATACATAGTGTTGCTACAAGAAAGACAAAGCTTTCACAAATAATATTGGTCTCGAAGATTAATAAGCTGCAAGAGAAGCTAAGCTTCCACATATAATGCTGATCTTTTTGCGCGTGTTACAGTTTAAGATACATCACAAAAATGTGCCAGTAACATTTTTAATAACGACGTAAATATGTCTGATCTTCTAGGCTCGAAATTCTTCTAGATGGTCGTGCTCAAAGAGTTGATTTTGAAATGAGAGTCAAACGCTCTGTGATTTAAGAAATTCATTGTACATTCTCGCACATATGGTAGTTCATCTTGCGTAAAAGGAAATTTACTTTGAAAGTAACACTTTTCAAACCACTATTCACAATATTTTCCCGTGACCTGTTAGAAATTGGTTCGTTTCAGCAGTTGCCAGAGAGCGCCAGATAACAGGCGTCACTGAGGCTGCGCAGCTACGATGATGTGTTATGTCATAAAAGAAACAAGACATCAAAGTACACTTCAAGAGCATCGGAATTTCGTGAACCATACTAAAATGCATAATTCGGCACAATCCTGTGTCCAGATTCGGATGTAAATTTTCTTGAGTACCAGTACTGTATTTCATGTTTGGTTCTTTATTATAGCATAATGCGATACGAACTAGAAGATGGAAAACGTACACTTGAAATGCAGCGAACAGTGTGCAGCCAACACTGTGAACTTAAACACTTTGTTTAAAATAAATTGACTGCCTCGGCGCAAAATATTAATAAAAGCCAAATCTCTTTAGCAAACCGTCAAAAATAACTTCATTGTTCTGCAAGGCGATTAATGCTCGACTGTCAGAAAGGTGGGAAAAAACCTGAAACTAACAACATATTTCAGCCTTCCGCAATTATGCGAAAGTATTTTAATTCATTTGGCCGCTCCCAGCCACAGAAATCTGTTTTGTTTTCATTTAATGTGAGAGCAATAAACGAAGAGGAAACAGCAAAATCACTGGAGACTACCCACCTCCCCACTACAACTCAGACTGCTCTGTGCATCAGGTCCGGATCTACGATATTTCCGAACCGGAGCAATTTAGATAGTGGCACCAAGCCACACATCTGTAACCAGAAGCGGGAGAAGGTGCAACTCATACGCGACTCAACTGCGCATGCACAAGAGCCCGTCCGCAACTGCTCAAATGAATCTAATGTAAACACCTGTCACGTCACGCTCATTTGTTGTTAGGAAGCACTGCATATTCTCCCTAAAGCCTTTGACACAATTTGGTAGGCAGACGCTTGTATGAGCACTGTGTTTTGTTGTTGTACATGGCGCATTTCCTTTGCGACTTAAGTTTTATTTTCGTCTTTTTTTTCTATCGTTCATGTTTTGTTGCTGCAGTATTATTCTGCAGAAGCGGGATACAGTAATATCCATCGTTAGAGTATTGGTTCTTACCAGTCAAAATCACAAAAATTTAGCTGGTAACTAAAACAATGAAAAATTTCCGGAATTCTAAAAAATTCCCGGGTTTTTCCCAGTTTTCTCCCGGATGAAAAAATTCCCGGGTTTTTCCCGGATGTCCCGGGTTGTATACACCCTGTATGAGAAGAAAATCTTTTTAACTTCATTTTCTCTGTTTTACATTTTTATGTTATTAGAAGCCTTTTCTCAAAAAGTATATGTCATAATGCTATGAAATTTTCAGGAACTGTTCGCAATGTGTTGCTGTCTCCCTGGAACTACAAAATACGAGATCCTGCAATTACATTCAGAATTTTAGATGATTGTATGTAGAAAAGAAAATGTTAATTTTGGATGTGCAAAATTAAAAACTGTTAATGATGCAACTGTAATTCAGTGGTCTTATAACCTTCTCGGGACACTAAAATAAAATTTTCAGATTAATTGCATGATTAGAATTTGAGTTATGGCTTTTTATAAGAAAGACAACAAAAAAATTAAATATTCAAATTTCTAGTAAGATATTAATCCTGCATAATTTATTATATTTCTCCGTCAAAACACATTTTAGATGTGTACATTAATAAATATGGCTGTAATCATTTTTTAAATAAATGTTTAAATTTTCCATTACATTCCCCCTTAAAGTGTCACACAAAAACTAGTAACTACCAACTTTTGTAATGATATTCGGTTCCAAAACGAAAAATCATGTTTACAATTTGCATAAAAGCATGTGAGACAAAGAGGCCATTGGATACAATTAAACATGTTGACATGTCTTGACCACAATTTCATTATTCCAATAAGCCATATGGGGTTTTAACATTATGTCACTATCAAATGATATAAAAAATACAAAAACAAAACTGGTAACAGTAGAAGTACAGGAGATGTTATATTTTTAACTGTTAAGAGAAGCCATAATACAGAAAGTACAAATATGGTACGAAGCTTACCAGACACTGAATCTCATTACACTGAGTCGGTGGACACTTGTCCATACAGGCGTATACTATCTAGTCAACACTTCTTCGCAACAAGCAAGGGGACTTCAAAGGTCGAGGTTGGTACAAAGTGGTTAAGGCCATTTGGGGTGATGAAGTTATTTGTAAACAAGAATAAGTGTTTATTCATTTACATCATATAAATAATTGCACCAGAAAAGAACACATGAAATGTACAAAAATTATTTCTAAAATACATGTCTTGGAATGCAGTAATTACATTGAAGAATATGTGGTGCTACATACTGCTATGTTTGCTACTAAAATTTCATAACAGGTAACAACTGGATAAGCATTATACAGGAAAGGAATGGCTCAAGTCAAAATTGTTCCCCAAGATGCACACTTTTAAGCCATATATTAGCTAACCAATAGCAAAATAACAATCCCCAAAATTACTTCTTATAAAACTAGTGTGTAATTGACAAACAATAATAACAGCACTGACGTTTGTGCACCTATTTACATTTGCCATGTTATATCTTTTCAAATTCATGGAACCTGAGCTAATTATTAAAGGCTTAAAATAAATGAATATAGAAACATACAATAGAATTATACATACTGTGTTAATTTAAGTGGCATAATAAAGAAAATGGGGGCAGGGCGGGGGGGGGGGGGGGGGGGGGGGGGTGAGGAGAATCAGCTAAAGGGAAATATAAGAACAGATTTGAAATTGGCATATACTTAAATTCACATTTTTTAAACTGGCTGAAACAACAGTTTATCACGATTGAAATTTACTATACTGAAAGCACTTTATCATACAACAACTATAATTCCGATCATTATATTTTTATATTTCATCTGGAGTATCCATTGTTTTATATTTAATCTCAAAGAATTATACCGGATTCCATGAATCTGAAAAAATGTAACATGAAAATGAAAACCAAGTACGATAGTTGCACTAGTGTCACTATGCCACTGTTGTTGTTTATTAATTATGCACTAGTTTTATAGACGTAATCTGGATGGTTGCTGTTTTACTATTGATTAACTGATGTATGACATTTTAAAAGTTTGCATCTTGGGGAGCAATTTTGGTTTCAGTCATCACTTCCCTTACAACGCTTATCCGTTTGTTCCCGGCAATGAAATTTTCCTCTTAGTAGCAGACATAGCAATACATAGCACCATCTATTATTCAATTTAATTACTGCATTCCATGACATGTATTTTAAAAATACTTTTTGTAAATTTCATGTATTCTTTTCTGATGCAATTATTTATACGATATCATTGATCAAAGCCTTATTTTTGTTAACAACTCTGCATGAACCTTAATCCTTGAAATCAATTTGCACTTGCTTCCTGTGAAGGAATATTGACTAGATACTACATATCCATTTGGACAAGTTTCTACTGACTCATAGTAAGGAGAGGCAGGATTTGGAAAGTTTCATACCACATTCGTAATTTCTATATTAGGCTCCATTTAACTGGTGGACATGTAACATGTATTATGTTTCACCTGTTACCAGTTCTATCTTCGTATTTTTTACAGCCTTTGACAGTGATATAATGCCCAAATGCATCAGGAACAGTGGAATAATAAAACATTGGTCAAGACATCTTAAAGTGTTTAAAACAAATATCACATTACTGTTTACTTCTAATATTGTTAGCTTTATTCATTCAAACTTACATATGTGAATTTTACCATCTAAGAAATTAGTAATCTAACAGGAAGAAAATTGGCTCCAAATTATTCTCTGTTGTTGTTGTAATTACAATGAACTGTCAGAATATCATTATTTCGGTTCAAGTCTGCTGCACCTATCCAAGATTAGCTTCCCTGTCACACTGAAATTTCCTTCACTTGCAGCATTTGAAGCTGGAACACAAAACATTCTTCTCACTAAATTAGATTGCTTGTGAAAGTGACTACTCTTACCCCTCTCAAATGGATTGTAATCACCACAACCATCCATTAGCGTTACTCATAGGCGTAGATTGAGTATGACGTGGCCCACATTTATTTTTTTGGTTGGTAAGCAGACATTTTCTCAGTGGCCTTAAATAAATATTCAAAGATATCATGAAAACAGAGTAAGGTATTTCTGTCACATAATTATAATTTTATTCTAGTTTATACAGAAATGATAATGCATCACAAATTTGATGCACAGCATTTAACATCTCATCACTATCAGAAATGTTTCTGTTCTGTGAAACATCTGCACTTCAATTTTCTCCTGAATAAGAAGGTGACAGCACTCATTATATCTATAGTAATAGACGATAATATTACATGTGCGCTGTACAGCTAAAATACCAGCAACACTGAAACCTGTGGTTTTCAATTAAGCACAATTTTCACCTGCTGGACACGCAGCATGTGTTAGCAACAAAACTGGGTGTATTTAGCAATTTAAATATGCCTCAGAATCTTCATGCACTGTGTTGTTATGACTTTTCAATTTATGCACGCATAACAAAGCGAACTGAACTGTAGGATACTTCTCACTTTCGAGCACTTCTGTTACATCTCCGAAGGGCTCTAAAAATGTAGTTCTTTTGCAGGGGTGCTGTTGCAACCAATAAGATTTTCTGAGACGCAGTTCTTCACAAGCATTACCATGATTTTATCATACTACCTAACTAACAACTCTGCCATTCTAAATAAGCTGTTCCACCTAGTCTCCATTTTTTACTTCTAGCTTGTCTGTAACGAATTCACATCATCAGGTTTCTTCTTGAAACAGACAGCGTCTTTGTCAGTATAAATCATGGAATAAAACACTCCAACCTCATTTATCAAATAATTGTCACCAAAAATGTGTTTCAGGACTGTGTTGAAAATATGTATAATGTATACATACTGCAGAACGGATTGCAATGCCTTGCATTTATGAGTGCCTCAGTCAGAGACAAATGAAATCTTATTAAGATGCTGGGGATTCACTCCTCAGTTAAATGTTCCCTCACTGTAGTTCTTAACAAGTTCCCCAGATTTTTTCTTCTCAGAAAATTGAGATGTCACCAATATCAATTTCACAGCAGCCTACACTTGATAGATAAAGTGCACAGTAACATAGTGTCAACACCTTTTCGATATATATTGGTCCGCATACCCACTGTAAATGTGCATGCATTCACATCTACAGCCTAGACAACGCTGGATAACAAACTCGCCCATATTTAATAAGCTTGTCTTTCAATGCTTCGTGATCTTGTTGTAGGTGAAATAAGACGTTGGAGATGTTTATGCGGCCCAATTCTGAATAAATGTTTACAAGCTCTGGACAAAGCACAAAATCCTCCACCTGATATTATTAAAAATAGATGAAGATCTTTGGCACACAGTTCTACGCACTTTTTAGCTACTGTAACTGTCACTGAAATTGGTTACACTTCACTTCAGAACTTACACTTTATTGTGATCTGCAGGCATGTGCTTTCAGATGTATGGTTGGGATCCGTAAGACAGTAAAGCAGAGGACCTGCCACTGTACATATTCTTTATTTATGATAATTTATGTAATTGTAATTAATCTATGAATAAAATTTCAATAGTAATGTGTTGTAAAAGAATGTAAAAGCTAAAAATATAACTGCAATACTGATTCATGCATAGGGAAAGTAGGTTTGTAATGATGTAAAACTTGGAGGGCAATCCCTCCGCAATGGAACTAGCTCTGCGGGAATACGAAAGGTGGATTTGGTGGCCAAACTGCAAGGCTCCTGCATGGCACGAGTCAGATGGTGACTAGCAGGCAATGGGTGCCTATCTTGTGAATGAAAGAGGCGAGAAGAACCGCAAGATGATATAATATAGCCTGAGATGCGGAAGTAATACGACTTATTATTCATGGCATACTTTCGTTTGCTCTAAACTACGAAAATCTGACGCTAAGAAGAGAATTATCAGAGCTCTTCAAACATGAAGCGCGAAGGATACATTTGCTGCCAATTTTTGAATAGCACAGGAGATCGACACTGCCACTATCTTCATTTCACATTAACAGTTGGGTACTATATAATTGCATAGACCAGTTACATGGTTTCGTTTTCAATAATAATTTTGAGTTCTGGAAACTTTGTGCTGAGCCACTGTATCTGGTACTTAGTCATTTACCTAGACACAGTCCTATCCCACGTGCTACAATGAATCCGAGTATCCTGTTTTATTGAAGTGAAAAGCAATTAATTTAACTTTGCCTAATTAGGCTGGCAGCTGTTTCTTTTTAAGTAATTACAGTTTGCTTGTTTACTAATAGAATCTTGGTTTGAATCCTGTTGGTTCTGCTATTGTTTCCTCTCAATGACAATCTTTCCAGAAACAGAAAATAGTCTGATACATTTCCATTACAAACAGTCACAGTCACAAAAATTCTGTCACAGGAGTAACATTATTGGTAATCTGCAAATTTAGTAGTAGCCAATAGTGTTATATCATGTTTGGACACGGTTCTGTACAAGTGTGAAATGTGGACAATAGGGGACACATAAATGGAATGAGTAAAACTTCTTGCAATGTTGTGTTACAGGAAAATGTCGAAGATGAGATGGGCTGATCAACTAAGAAATATAAAATCCTGCAATGAGAAAATGAGAACTAACACCTTATCAAGAATGAATCTAAGAAACATATTGACTGGACACGTCACAAAATGAGGCTTTGTTGACAAGTGTATCCAAAGGGATGGTGGATGGTGAAAGGAAAGAATCTCGGGGACAGGTCTAGACATCAATGTATAAATGAGACTGCTGGTACAGTAATATAAGACGCAGCAGCAGTGTTGAAATAAAGAGGATAACTGGTAAGCAAAAGGACTAGAGAACGACATTGATTACTGAAACAATAAAACTGATTTGGATTTAAGGCTTCCATTCAGTCCCTTGTTGACCAGTCAGGTATGGTAACTGAAGACAGCAAAACAAAAGCCAAAGTTTAAAATTTCACAATCAAGAAATTGTTCACAAAGGAGACTTATGCAAATATACTGTCATTTGACCATCAGACAGACTCCAGTATGGATGACACAGTAGTAAGCATCCCTGGCACAGAGAAATTACCGAAAGATTTGACAGCAAATAAATCACGAGGTGGAGATGGAATCACATTCCAATTTCACAAAGAATACTCTACAGCACAATGGCCCCTTACCTTGCCTACATTTATAGTGAAACTCTCACCCAGCACAAAGTCCCAAGCAACTGTAAAAATGCGTGGGTGACTCCAGGATACAAAAAGGGTAAAAGAACGGACCCGCAAAATTACAGACCAGTGTCCCTAATTTCGGTTTCCTACAGGACCTTTGAATATATCCTCAATTCCAATATAATAAACTTTCTTGAGACTGAGAAGCTTATGTCTACAAATCAGCACGATTTTAGAAAGCATTGCTCATGCTAAACTCAGTTTGCCCTTTTCTCACATGACATACTGTGAGCACAGGATGAAGGGCAACCAGCAGATTGCATCTTTCTACATTTCTGGAAAGCATTTGATACAATGCCCCACTGCAGGCTGTTAATGAAGGTACGAGCATATCGAATAAGTTCAAAATATGTGAGTGGCTTGAAGACTTCATAAGTAATAGAATCCTGTATGTTGTCCTCAATGGCGAATGTTCATCAGAGACGAGAGTATCACCAGGAGTGCTCTATACACATATTTTATTTGGCGGACAGGGTGGGCAGCAATCTGCAGTCATTTGCTGACGATGCTGTTGTGTACGGTAAGGTGTCAAAGCTGACTGAAGGAAGATACGAGAAGACTTAGACGAGATTTACAGTCAGTGTGATGAATGGCAGCTAGTCTTTAAAAAACTAAACTCTGCCTGAACAGGCCATGCAGGCCCAACCCTTAACGTAGAAAAATGTAAGTTAATGCGGATTAGTAGGAAGAACTAATCTGTAATGTTTGGATACATATTATAGTGTCCTGCTTGACACAGTCAAGTTGTTTAAATATCTCAGCATAACACTGCAAAATGATATGCAATGGGATGAGAATGTGGGAACAGTGGTAGGGAAAGCAAATGGTTGGCTTCAGTTAATGGGAGAATTTTAGGAAAGACTGGTTCACCTGTAAAGGAAACCAAACATACGATACTGTTGTGACCTATTCTTGAGTAATGTTGGAGTGATTGGGATCCATACCAGGTCGAATTGAAAGAAGACATCAAAGTAATGCAGAGGCAGGCTGCTAGATTTGTTATCGGTATGTTTGAAAAATATGTAAGTGTTACGGAGATGCTTCAGGAACTCAAATGGGAATCCCTGGAGGGAAGGCACCATTCTTTCTGGGAAGCACTATCGAGAAAATTTAGAGAACTGGCATTTGAAGTTGATTGCTGAACGATTCTACTGCCACCAACATACATTGCAAGTAAGGACCAGGAAAATGAGATACGAGAAACTAGGGGCCATATGGAGGCATATAGACAGTTGTTCTTCACTTGCTTTTTTCGCAAGTGGAGCAGGAAAGGAAATGACTAGCAGTGGTACAGGATTCTCTCTGTCGTACACTGTACAATGGCTTGAGTAGTATCTATGTTGATGTAAATGCAGACGTAGATTTATCCTCAATATGTATTGTATTCCATCCTAGACATTCAATCAACAAAGTTCGTATCTTAGTTATTCTGGTGAATACAAACATGCAAGGACATACGTCTGCTATTTCCCAAAGTCCAAAGTCAAGATACCATATTCTCCCCTCCCTACCCTGCTATCCCTCCCCCTCCCCACCCCACGCCTCTTCTTTACCCCCAATACCCACCCCCGTTAGACTGAAGCTCACATCAGACACAATCAGGCCTTAGTGCTCATTGAGAGTGGCCATGTGTGTCTGAGAAGTAGTTGTGTGAACGTGTGAGTTTTCTGCTTCTGAAGAAATACTTCGGTAAAAAGCTAAAACGTATATAGCTCTCTTTCTCACTGTGCCTTTCTTTCATTCAACACCTCCTCGGCATAGTGGGTAGCAATCTATCCCTTGCACATTTTGTTATTACATCCTGGACTTTCCAAGGTTTAACTGAGAGGGACGAATAGAAAGCCATGAAGCAAGCTGAAAAGCATTATGGGAGAGAGCAACATGGTTTCAGAACAGGGGTTGGCATAAGAGAAGCTATAGATTTACTATGAGCACTAGGAAAGAGGTTCTCTTAAAAAGAACAGGAAAATTTATGCAATTTTTACCGATTTGGAAAAAGCTTTTAATAGGGTGATATGGGACAGACACATGTTTGTACTAAGAAAACATGACATTGACCAGAGAGAAATCATAAAGCCAGTCAGAATCGGTAGAGAACTAAGAGAGGGAATAGGAACAGGAAATAGAGTTACACGAGGATGTTGCCTCTGAACTATGCTGTTTAACAAGTACCTGGAAGAGATCAGTGACATGGATGGAACAAGACGAATGTGTGTAGAAGGCAATAGGGTGAAGTGCATATGGTTTGCTGATGACGCACTGGTGGTGGCGGAGTCCAATCAAGTGCTTAGGAAATTTTATAATGGAGAACCTAAAATGTCACACAATCATAAGATTGAGAACAGTGACAGCCATGGAAGCAATCAACAAAAAAAAGAAAATTGCTATACAATGGCCTCACTAAATAAAAATCTGAGAAAATGGCTGACCAAATGCTATACATGGAGCACAGTTTAAAATGATACAGAGACCTGGACACAGAAAAAAATGTGGAAAGAAGGTTATACGTACTGAAAATGTGGGTATGGAGGCTACTAGATTACATAAGTCGGGAAACCACAGTGAGGAACGAGGAGACATTGAGAAGAATTTGGGAAAAAACAAGCCACTTAGGCACAATACGGAAAAAGAAAACAATGGCTACACCAAATTTTGAGACATGGCGGAAATCAATTGGTTACTATTTTTATTGTTATTATCGTTTTAGTAGATCGTATTATTGCTGGCAGTTACATGTGACCAGTTAGTCATGCACATAATTTTTCTCCAAAGAAACTGTTGTCACTGGCTTTCTCTAACAAAACGTTGATAAAAATTGGAATGTAGTGCTTCTATGTCTTTGAGTGAAGTGGACATAACTGTTGTGACTCGCCGATCATTCAAAGTGCCGCCGCGCAATTACAAGTGTCCTCTACATACGACGCTGTCTGCCAGCCATGCAGCAGCTGCGCCACCCAAGCGGACAGCCAGCCAGCGGCCGCTAGACTTAGACTCAGAGTTCATTTGAATGACACCGTGTTCACATGTCATGCTTTGTCAACTTGTTCAGTGACTTACATGTATTGTGTTGTTTTCAAATATATGTGTTCAACTTGATGTTATAACAATTGGCAACAAGGTAGTGGATTTTTCTTTTTCATCGTTGACTCGCCGGTTTCGATGGCTACTGTAGAGCAACTATTGCAAGGTCTCATTGAACAGCAAACACTTCTAACATCGGCGATTCGCGATTTCATCACGGCATCAAATGCGGGCCGTTTCTCGTCATTGTCTATACCTCCTTTTCCTCCTTACAAGTCTTCGACAGCACTTCTTGGCATTTCATGTCACGGACGAACAAACATGTAAGTCTCTGTTCCTTTCATGGATTTCACCTCAAATGTATCAGTTGTTGTCGCAATTGGCTCCTTTGAAAGATCCTGCGTCTTTGTCCTTTGCCGAAATGTGCTCACTTCTGTCCGTCTATTTTCAAAAGCAAACGCGTGTGGTAGCCTCTCGTGTTGCCTTTTATCGTTGTCAAAACAACCACATCAATCCTATCGCACTCGGGCTGCTGAACTTCATGGCCTCAGTTGAAAGTGTCAATTTGTTACTGACGTTCACAAAGAATCCTATGCCAACTCCATGGTACGGGATGCTATTACCCGGTCGAGTTGGCGAATCCGACTCTAGATGAAATCCACTCCATCGCGCAGTCTTTTGAAATTTCTCGCCCCACTGGAGCGCAAATGGAGGCGTGGGGTGACGTCGGGAAAATACAACCTCTGTGCGCTGTTGATGAAGCGTGTGGCGTGTCCCTGCCGGCTGACGTGGCCGCAGTATGCTCCCACACGCAGCCTCGGCCTAACCGTAAACAAACCTCTAAGAAACTGCAACAAAACCCCCGGCAACTTCCTTCATGTCCGCGGTGTTTTACAAAACATTCACGAGAAGTTTGTCCACAACGTTGGGCCGCATGTCACAATTGCAAAAAGAAGGGTCATCTGTCTTCTGTTTGCAAATCCAATCGCATCCATGATGTTCCTGAACATGACGCTGATTCTGATTCTGTGTTATCTGTCAATTGCACTTCTTCCCTTTCAGGGAAGTTATTCCTCACTGTCCAAATCCTTGGTAGGGATGTTCGCAAGGAGGCGGATACTGGTTCTGCTGCCACTATCATTAATACTCAGACGTATATTCAGTCGGGTTCTCCACTCCTATCACCTGTCACTCGGCAATTACGGACGTACAATAAACAGAAGATTTCTCTCTTGGGACAATTTAATGCTGAGGAATCTTACAAATCCGTCATTCGCACTGTTCCCATATTTGTGGTCGAGCAGAGTAACGCAGAGAATCTTTTTGGTTTCGATGCCTTTCGCATTTTTGGATTCTCCATAGATGACTCTTGTCAATATCGTCTCTGATGCTATTCCTTATGGTCAATTGGATTCCTTGTCGACGACATTTTCGTCCCTTTTTTCTCCTGGGTTAGGCCGTGCACATGACTTTGAAGCTCATATCATGCTCAAACCCACTGCTCGGCCTAAGTTTTTTCGGGCTCGGCCCATTCCTGTGGCCCTTCGCGATCGGGTAAAACGGGACCTGGATCATCTCACTACTTCAGAGGTCTTGCTTCCTGTCACCTCCAGTGAGTGGTCCTCTCCTGTCGTTGTTGTTGCTAAGCCCAATGGTGATATTCGTCTCTGTGGCGATTTTAAAGCCACTGTAAATGTTCAATGCCTTATTGACACTTACCCCATGCCTCGACCTGAAGAATTGTTTACTAAACTTGCTGGAGGCCAGTATTTTTCCAAAACTGACCTTTCAGAGGCTTGTCATCAACTTCCTCTCGACGCTGCTTCCCGGCAGATTCTGGTCCTTAACACGCCTTTCGGCCTCTAGCAATACCAATGATTGCCATTCGGGGTTGCCAGCGCCCCATCTCTCTTTCAGCAATTCTTGGAACAATTATTGCTCCCTGTCCCTGTGTGTATAAATTACCAGGACGACATTGTTGTCACTGGCTCCACCACTGACGAACATCTTCAGAATCTCCGCACACTTTTTCATGACTTACAGACCGCCGGTCGTAAGTGTATCTTCAGAAATCTCAGTTTTTTTAGCATCTATCACGTACTTGTGGTTCCAACTCTCTTGCAATGGTATTCGTCCGCTTCAGCAAAGTGTCGCTGCGATCAATGCCCTTCCTCGCCCTACATCTGTTAAGGAACTGCAGGCCTTTTTGGGGAAAATAGCATACTATCACAGGTTTTTACCGTCTGCTGCTTCGGTGCCTCAGCTGTTGCATCACCTGTTGCATAAAAACGTGTATTTTCACTGGTCTGCATCATGCAATGCAGCTTTCCAGAAATTGAAGACTATGCTGAAACAGGCCCCGTGCCTGGCTACTTATCAACCTGGCCAACACCTCGTTCTTGCCAGAGACGCCTCTCAATACGGGGTTGGTGCAGTCCTTGGACACTGTTTTTCTGACGGTTCTGAACAACCCATTGCTTATGCCTCCAAAACGCTCACGGATGCCCAACAAAAGTATTCTCAAATTGAAAAAGAAGCTTTGGCCATTATTTATGCTCTTCCTAAGTTTGGTGTTTTTCTCTATGGATCCAAATTTCATCTTGTTATGGATCACAAACCACTGGTTTCCATGTTTCATTCATCAACGTCATTTCCCAACAAGGCTGCACACCGCCTCCAGTGTTGGGCTCTTTTCTTGTCTCGTTTCAATTATGAGATTCATTTCTGGCCGATGGCTCAACATGCGAATGCTGATGCACTGTCTCGCCTTCCCCATGGGTCTTGATCTGGCATTCGATAGGGATGAACTTTTGTGTTTCCACCTAGATGTTGCCGAGCAGCGGGTTGTGGACGGATTCCCCATCACCGGGGACCAGCTGGCGGCTGCTACGGGTTCTGACCATACCCTCTCCCGGGTTTTATGCTGTATTCAGAAGGGTCGGCCAGATCGTCCGTTCGCTAAGACTTTTGATGCATTGCAGAACTACTACGCTTTGCGCTACCGCCTCACAGCTAGGGATGGTGTTATCCTCCTTTCCACCGACAATGCTTCACCGAATGTTGTGGTATCTGCGTCTCTGGGTGCTTTGGTTTTGCGCCTCCTTCACCAAGGGCACTGGGATATCTCTCGCACAAAATCTTTGGCACGCCGTCATGTGTACTGGCCTGGCATCGACTCTGAAATAGCACACATGGTCGCTGCCTGTGCCCCTTGTGTGTCACAGGCCGCCGCCCCGAAGTCATCTTCACAGGACCATTTTTAGGTACTTATTGGCTACTCATAATTGACGCCTACTCTAACTTTCCTTTCATTGTCCATTGCATGTCGCCTACCACTGCTGTCACCACTAATGCTCTCGTCCGCATTTTCTCTTTGGAAGGCCTTCCCTCTACTCTTGTTACTGATAATGGTCCGCAATTTGCCTCTTCCGAATTTGCGGATTTTTGTGCTCGTCACGGCGTCATGCATGTCACGGCCCCTCCTTTCCATCCACAATCAAACGGTGAGGCTGAACGACTGGTCCGCACATTTTAGGCTCAGACGAGGAAACTCCTGACTTCTTCTGCTGCTGATGATGCACTTCTCCAATTCCTGGCTTCTTACCGTTTCACCCCCATGGGCGACCACAGCCCGGCTGAGCTCTTACATGGCCAACAGCCCTGCATGCTGCTTCATATTCTGCGGCCTTCCACCTCACAGCCGCGGGTGCCTTCGCTTGGCCGGTTCACCGCCGACGACCTTGTATGGGTACGGGGATATGGAAAGCGGGCAAAATGGAGTCCTGGCCGCATCTTACGACATTGTGGCCGACACCTGTATGAAATCCAGACGGACACGGGTGTTGCAGTGCGTCATTTGGACCAGCTTCGGCCTCGTGTGCCGGCAACGCCTGTTCCGTATGCCGCTACACCACCTTCGGCTCTACCTGATGCTTGGGATACTGGAATCTCTCATTACTCACAACACAGTCCTCTCACCATCATCATATCAGTGCCAGCACAAGGACTGACACCACCGGGAGACGTGCCCATGCAGGAACCAGATGACCATCATCTGTCGGAGCAACTCTACTCACCTCCTCCTCCTACCTACGCCGACACATCATCCCTGTCTCCTGTTATATCAACCGGACTTGCCACCACGGGCAGATTGGTGCACGGGGACCCACCAGATTCAACCCCTAAGACTCGTCATTTCGACCCGTTATCATCGGAGACACTTCCGTCCGTACGGAAAGCCTCCTCCTCGAGACTTTACGGCCAGTCAAACAACGCCTATGGACGTTAGCAATCTACAGGCCACCTCCATCAAGACCAGTGCAAAACTTTCAAAGGGGGTAAAAGTGTTGTGACTCGCCGATCATTCAAAGTGCTTCCACGCAATTACGCGCGTCCTCTACATGCGGCGCTGTCTGCCAGCCATGCAGCAGCCGTGCCACCTAAGCGGCCAGCCAGCCAGCGGCTGCTAGACTTGGACTCAGTGACTTACATGTATTGTGTCGTTTTGAAATATATGTGTTCAACTTGATGTTATAACAATAACTGTAATGACAGAGCTTATGATAATAATGAAAGAAATAAAAACTGGTGGGGGTCAAAAAATATGTATCTGATAAATTGTTCACTATTAATCTACATTTCTTTTATGTTAACAAGCCAGCCTAGTAGTGTTGATAATATAAAATATATTTTGGAGGACTTCATGTTCCAGTAATTTGTTATGAGTAGTTGCTTGGTACAATAATTTAAATTTATATGTACATATGGACATCCTACCCCCATGAACCATGGACCTTGCCGTTGGTGGGGAGGCTTGCGTGCCTCAGCGATAGAGATAGCCGTACCGTAGGTACAACCACAACGGAGGGGTATCTGTTGAGAGGCCAGACAAACGTGTGGTTCCTGAAGAGGGGCAGCAGCCTTTTCAGTTGTTGCAAGGGCAACAGTCTGGATGATTGACTGATATGGCCTTGTAACAATAACCAAAACGGCCTTGCTGTGCTGGTACTGCGAACGGCTCAAAGCAAGGGGAAACTACAGCCGTAATTTTTCCCGAGGGCATGCAGCTTTACTGTATGATTAAATGATGATGGCGTCCTCTTGGGTAAAATATTCCGGAGGTAAAATAGTCCCCCATTCGGATCTCCAGGCGGGGACTACTCAAGAGGACGTCGTTATCAGGAGAAAGAAAACTGGCGTTCTATGGATCGGAGTGTGGAATGTCAGATCCCTTAATCGGGCAGGTAGGTTAGAAAATTTAAAAAGGGAAATGGATAGATTAAAGTTAGATATAGTGGGAATTAGTACAGTTCGGTGGCAGGAGGAACAAGACTTCTGGTCAGGTGACTACAGGGTTATAAACACAAAGTCAAATAGGGGTAATGCAGGAGTAGGTTTAATAATGAATAGGAAAATAGGAATGCGGGTAAGCTACTACAAACAGCATAGTGAACGCATTATTGTGCCCAAGATAGATACGAAGCCCACACCTACTACAGTAGTACAAGTTTATATGCCAACTAGCTCTGCAGATGACGAAGAAATGTATGATGAAATAAAAGAAATTATGCAGATAGTGAAGGGAGACGAAAATTTAATAGTCATGGGTGACTGGAATTCGAATGTAGGAAACGGGAGAGAAGGAAACGTAGTAGGTGAATATAGAATGGGGCTAAGAAATGAAAGAGGAAGCCGCCTGGTAGAATTTTGCACAGAGCATAACTTAATCATAGCTAACACTTGGTTTAAGAATCATGATAGAAGGTTGTATACATGGAAGAACCCTGGAGATACTAAAAGGTATCAGATAGATTATATAATGGTAAGACAGAGATTTAGGAACCAGGTTTTAAATTGTAAGACATTTCCAGGGGCAGATGTGGACTCTGACCACAATGTATTGGTTATGACCTGTAGATTAAAACTGAAGAAATTGCAAAAAGGTAGGAATTTAAGGAGATGGGACCTGGATAAACTGAAAGAACCAGAGGTTGTACAGAGTCTCAGGGAGAGCATAAGAGAACAATTGACAGAAATGGGGGAAAGAAATACAGTAGAAGAAGAATGGGTAGCTTTGAGGGATGAAGTAGTGAAGGCAGCAGAGGATCAAGTAGGTAAAAAGACAAGGGCTAGTAGAAATCCTTGGGTAACAGAAGAAATATTGAATTTAATTGATGAAAGGAGAAAATATAAAAATGCAGTAAATGAAGCAGGCAAAAAGGAATACAAATGTCTCAAAAATGAGTTCGACAGGAAGTGCAAAATGGCTAAGCAGGGATGGCTAGAGGACAAATGTAAGGATGTAGAGGCTTATCTCACTGGGGGTAAGATAGATACTGCCTACAGGAAAATTAAAGAGACCTTTGGAGAGAAGAGAACCACTTGTATGAATATCAAGAGCTCAGATGGAAACCCAGTTCTAAGCAAAGAAGGGAAGGCAGAAAGGTGGAAGGAGTATATAGAGGGTTTATACAAGGGCGATGTACTTGAGGACAATATTATGGAAATGGAAGAGGATGTAGATGAAGATGAAATCGGAGATACGATACTGCGTGAAGAGTTTGACAGAGCACTGAAAGATCTGAGTCGAAACAAGGCCCCCGGAGAAGACAACATTCCATTGGAACTACTGACGGCCTTGGGAGAGCCAGTCCTGACAAAACTCTACCATCTGGTGAGCAAGATGTATGAAACAGGCGAAATACCCTCAGACTTCAAGAAGAATATAATAATTCCAATCCCAAAGAAAGCAGGTGTTGACAGATGTGAAAATTACCGAACAATCAGTTTAATAAGCCACAGCTGCAAAATACTAACACGAATTCTTTACAGACGAATGGAAAAACTAGTAGGAGCCGACCTCGGGGAAGATCAGTTTGGCTTCCGTAGAAATACTGGAACACGTGAGGCAATACTGACCTTATGACTTATCTTAGAAGAAAGATTAAGGAAAGGCAAACCTACGTTTCTAGCATTTGTAGACTTAGAGAAAGCTTTTGACAATGTTGACTGGAATACTCTCTTTCAAATTCTAAAGGTGGCAGGGGTAAAATACAGGGAGCGAAAGGCTATTTACAATTTGTACAGAAACCAGATCGCAGTTATAAGAGTCGAGGGACATGAAAGGGAAGCAGTGGTTGGGAAGGGAGTAAGACAGGGTTGTAGCCTCTCCCCGATGTTATTCAATCTGTATATTGAGCAAGCAGTAAAGGAAACAAAAGAAAAATTCAGAGTAGGTATTAAAATCCATGGAGAAGAAATAAAAACTTTGAGGTTCGCCGATGACATTGTAATTCTGTCAGAGACAGTAAAGGACTTGGAAGAGCAGTTGAACGGAATGGATGGTGTCTTGAAGGGAGGATATAAGATGAACATCAACAAAAGCAAAACGAGGATAATGGAATGTAGTCGAATTAAGTCGGGTGATGTTGAGGGTATTAGATTAGGAAATGAGACACTTAAAGTAGTAAAGGAGTTTTGCTATTTGGGGAGCAAAATAACTGATGATGGTCGAAGTAGAGAGGATATAAAATGTAGACTGGCAATGGCAAGGAAAGCGTTTCTGAAGAAGAGAAATTTGTTAACATCGAGTACAGATTTAAGTGTCAGGAAGTCATTTCTGAAAGTATTTGTATGGAGTGTAGCCATGTATGGAAGTGAAACATGGACGGTTAATAGTTTGGACAGGAAGAGAATAGAAGCTTTCGAAATGTGGTGTTACAGAATAATGCTGAAGATTAGATGGGTAGATCACATAACTAACGAGGAGGTATTGAATAGAATTGGGGAGAAGAGGAGTTTGTGGCACAACTTGACAAAAAGAAGGGATCGGTTGGTAGGACATATTTTGAGGCATCAAGGGATCACAAATTTAGTATTGGAGGGCAGCGTGGAAGGTAAAAATCGTAGGGGGAGACCAAGAGATGAATACACTAAGCAGATTCAGAAGGATGTAGGTTGCAGTAGGTACTGGGAGATGAAGAAGCTCGCACAGGATAGAGTAGCATGGAGAGCTGCATCAAACCAGTCTCGGGACTGAAGACCACAACAACAACAACAATGGACATCTGCACCCCCGCCTCCTCCCTCCCCATAATACCACAAATAAATAGCATGAATAGAAGTATTCAGAGATATTTCGTATAATTACATGGCAGCTTAATAATCAGTGAGGTGTATATATTATAGAACACTCTTTAATGGAGTTTTTTCAATTGGTAATTTAGAGGCATCTATAAACTGAAACGATGTCAACTACTCTATTTTCAAACATGCTGATTGACAGTGTTGCATATTTAAAAATTTTGGGTACCTTCTGAACTCCTATTTAAGCTTCCAGTGCAGAAAACTTACTATCCCATACAACAGTAGGCTGATTGATTTTTAGGCTGGAGATTAAACACTAACACAAATCTATCAATTGTTCAGTTACTTCTCTCCATTTAATTGCATGTTTTTGAATTCACACTTACTTAAAATTCTAAAGTGTCTGTAGGGGGAATTAATTTTTAATACTTAATTTTAAATTGGCTTGGTGGTTGTGTTTCCAGCTCCACATGAACCTGACCTGCTCATTATGTGGAAACCCATGTCAAAATCATTGTTTTGTCTAAGATTCATCACTGGTGGACAAACTGAAACAGCGTGATCTCAGTTTCCTGAGCACATTTGCCGCCAGGACCTACCGGAATAAGCAGCTGTTGTTTTTCACAACTGCAGACATTAAGGAGCACAAGAGCAATTTGCACACCCATGCCATTCCATACACACCCATGCCATTCCATACTAATACACATTTCTGCAAGCAAATGGACAACATTGCTGTCAGTTGGCATCACATTATACCCTGAGCAAGATTGCAGAATTTAGTGTGTGCGTGTGTGTGTGTGTGTGTTTGGAAAAATAACAGCCAATAATTCAAAGGAGGTTCATGAAGTAACTAAATATTTTAGTAAATTGCACTGGTGACTATAAAATGCAGCAATCAGAGTAGTTTTAAAAGAAAGTGGGAGAAAAGTAATATAACAGAAAACACTGAAAAAATTTATGCTCAGTTAAAATGCAAGACATAAACATCCTGTTTGAAAGAAGTGACAGCAAAATGAGTTGTGAAAACCATCCATAGCCATATTACCATGTACACAGTTGTCTTTCCTCTTAATACAAGTATTGATATTATAGAGGGTGACAATTATTGGACTATGTGAGAAAAAAGTAAATTAGTTACGAACTACGGTGTGCGCACACTTTATTCAATTTGTAAACATCACTACAGATATTTGGATTTAGATTATGAAATGTTGGATATGGCTGCCATCACTGGCGATGAAGTGGCGCAGATGAATAGTAAAATTCTGTATGAACAACTGAAGTGTCAGAACATCAGTGCTGTTCATGACCTCCTGAATGGCTGTTTTCAGCTCAGCAAGAGTTTTGGTGTTATTGCTGTACACCATGTCTTTAATACAGCCCCACAGAAAGTTGTCACATTTGTCCAGATGCGTAGAATATGGCGGCCAATTGAGGTCCGTGCCAGTGGCCTCTGGGTACCCCACAGCCAGAATGGGGTTGCCAAAGTGCTTCTCCAGGACATCAAACACTCTCCTGCTTTGATGGAGTCGATCTCTGTCTTCCGTGAACCACATCTTGTCGAAATCAGGTTACCCGGATAATGGGAATGAAATCGTTATCCAAAACCTTCACATACCATTCGTGCCATCGAGGAATATCGCACCAATTATTCTGTGACTGGACACTGTACACCACAGAGTCACCCGTTGAGGGGGAAGAGACTTCTCAATCACAAAATGCGGATTCTCGGTCTCCTAAATGCACCAATTTTGCTCATTGATAAACCCATCCAAATGAAAGTGGGCTTTGTTGCTAAACCAAGATATGCATGCATATGCTAATACCCATCATGCCCAGCAGTCAACCGTGCAGTTTGAACATCCTAACGCGAACCTTTCAGAAGTTATTAAAATTTTATTTCATTAACTTCAATAATTGTACCCTGTATAATATTATTAATACGATGACAAAGTGTGTAAAAAGTTCTCACAGCATAATGAGTAATTCCCCTTTTTTAATTAAAATCTGTCACTTATCTTTGGTTCTGAAAAAACCACTAGTATGTGACATGTCATTTAACTAAATCAATTTTTTCTCTCTTACCGAGGAGATAAACCATACGCATTACGGGCATTAACACATGCTCCTTGTGAAACCAGCAACTTCACAATGTCTATATTATTACTTTCCACAGCTTCATGCAAAGCAGTAGTATTTCCTGCACCAGTAGCATTCACAGCAGCTCCAGATTTTACCAGCAACTCTGCTATGGTAAAATTTCCTGATTGCACAGCTTCATGCTACAAAAATAGAGAGAGACCATATTATTACACTTATGATACACTGAATACACAAACTATAGCACAAAACATAATATAAGGACAATAAAACACTTAAGTGAGTAATGCAATTGCCTTTAATGGTTCTTCATTTTTCTATTGAACATGATTATTGAAAACTATAATATTTTTTACAACTGTTGAACAGTTTGTCAGCAACCCTGTAAGTATCACAACATTCAATAACTGAACCCCTTGGAATATAAGTAATGTAACTCACATCATTCTCATTTCAAGATATTTAATGTTTTACTAGGGTTGTTATAGAAAACTCAACAGTACTTTTACATCATTTTTTACAAATATGTTATAAATAATAGTTTTTTCTAATTCGATTAAACAATTTTAATAAATTTTATCAGTCATAGATGTGATATAAAGGCAAAAATGAAGTTACACCACTAGGATGTACACAGATACAGGATTTTATTTTATTTTTTAAATTACATGAACAGGTGGAATGCCACACTTATTCCATACTCTCCTTCTTCTCTTTTGTAACTGCACATGGTGCTGTGCACAGCTTTCCTTGAGGTGTATTAGACATAGGAACTGTGTGTCCTTTTTTAGATCTCAGCTTACAGCTGAACTTCCAAGTCCACATAAAATGTTTGCTAGAACAAGAATGTGAATGGATCACACTTTTGGTAATGAATCCACTGCATCTTGAGCCAAGACACTGGATTTCTTTTCAGTGTCAGTTTTCCTTTTGTTGATTGACTTCAACAAGTTTTCCACAGAAAAGAAGCAACTGTTTGTCAATACAGTCACATGAAAGAGATTTACTCTCCCTGACTTGGCGATAATATTGTACCAGTTGTTGGGACAAATTGTTTGTTTTCTCTATTATTTTATTTTCTATTATTGTTTGTTGTGTCCTGCTGCAGTTTTATATTAAGACAGAACTGTAATCACTGGTGAGATGGGAGTGGCCACTTGTCATGAACTTTTGGTCTATGATTTCAACATTATTCTTATCACTTAGGGCTAATTTCATCAATAATTTAGCTACAGCTTTATGACTCTGATGACATGCTTTATATTGATAAAAGCATCTAAAAAGAAGAAATTATTATTAATTTTGATGTACGGTATCAATCTAATGAGAAAATATGAAACAATCACCAACACTGGATGACTTTGAAAGTTATGGAAATTATTCATTGCTGGATCCATTATAGTCCCAAATAAATGGTTCCCTGGTGCTGTCTTTATCATTAAACTAATGCTGAATCACAGTGAACACAATTCAAACAATGAAACAAATGAAGTCCTATTACTTCAACAGTTAAAAGATCAAAGATCCACAACAAATTGCAAAAACTCAAAACAACAGCAGACAGAGTGGTGTTAACTCCCAACTACACTGTTTCACAGATACGTCTCTGCTTACATCAGAAACCTGTGCTGCTACTTATGTGAGTTACAAATTACAGTGTTCGCTTTGTTAATAGAATACCACTTGCCAAACATGATCCTGAATCTTTCTATAAAATAATGGAAAGTCGAGTTATGGTCCTTAGGCTTTAAGGGACTCTATTAGAAATGAAATCATTTCCAACAGGCAAACTGAACAATTTCACAAGACTGAAGAACACCACTAAGAACACTAAACAATGGTGCAAAGTCTGTGTGGGAACTGTTTATGAACGGTACTTTGGGGAGTGGCATGAGAGGGTGTGGAGAGGGGGAGTCAAGAAGAGATTCCTAAACAGAGACAAAATGGTCCTACGAACACATCTTGCAATAAGCATTGTTACTGAGTTACATGAAACAACACTACAGGATGAACACTGACCACGTCACCAAAGGTGGCACAGCCACTTCATTCACTAAACAGATAATGTCTTTAAACACAAACAACTGTCAAATAACACAAATAGCAAAGAGAAAGAACCTGATAGTACCTGATCACAAGATCGGTGATTAACTACCACATCCAATCATTTAGATTAATTGTTTATGGGTACAACTATGAAGAACAGGGCAGACATGTCCAATCTGTAGTAGGGAAGGTGAACAGAAGACATGTTTGTTGGCAGAATCGTGGGGAAATATGGAGCATCTACAAAGGAATTTACACCTAAGGTGATAGTGTAACCAATTCTACGAGTACTGCTCCAGCATTGGAATCTCTATCAAGAATGTATGACAGCAGGCGTCAAATGAATCTGATGCCTGCTAGAATCATAATATGTCAATAAAGCCCACGTGTGGGCTATGTCGTATGTTCATTCCCCCTCACACCTTATGCCAATAGGTTAAGGAAAAAACTGCAAATATTTGTACGAAATATCTTCATAATGCACAACGTGTCTGGTTGTGAAGTATGCAAATCAAAGACAAAGATATCAGACTTGAGAAATTCACATGTGAAGATGACAGAAAAAACTGACAATACCATTTATTTAGTTATGCCTGGGTCCTGCTGAAAAACTGCACCAGCATTATTGGCTTGCTGCTGAAAGTATCGCCATAAGCAAAATCCGGTTTAGCACGAGATTACACAGGCCAATGCACTGGATCCTCTATGTCCCTCCCACTGTCTTCACAAGATGTTCAAAAATTAGTGAAGTGACCTGGGGTTCCATCATCAAGTACGAACACCAAGGAACTGTGTTTTCCTAGAGGCAAACTTTCTGGTGGTACAACAACATGTCACTCAGAAAGCTAAGGTATGCTTGTTCCTAAGTAATTAATTTATTTTTAGTACTTTTGAAAGTGTGACAAATTTTCACTGAAAATGTTATGTAATGAAGGCAACTAGAGCATAACAAAGACAAAAACTTTAGTAACAATGTTTTTATAAATTTTTGGTAAAGTACCATTTACTAGCTTAGCACCCACTGCTTCACTCGCAACTGCACGATAAGTACAACAAAAATAACTTTATAAGCATATTAGGCGTACTGAAAAATTAATGTATTAAAGACAAGTTTCTTCTTCTGTGCAATTCTGATAAAGCCGATTTGTCACGTTGACTGTTAAACAGCTTTCTTCAATTTAGTTCACAAATTGCAACCGCTTCTAAACTTTTCACAATAGCTAAGGCCAGCATGGTCTTTTCTGAATGTACTTATTATTATTATTATTATTATTATTATTATTATGGGCTTAATTAATACAGGTATCATATTTTTTTGGCCGTCAATAATCTGGCACTCTCAACAGATGTCCATAGACTTTCTTTCAGTTCTGTCTATCAGTGTTTCATCTGCCTTCATTCGAGCTCTCACTTTCGTCATTAGTTTTCTTTTTGATTCTTGATATTTTGGCACTCTTTCATAAATAATGCATTTCCACAGCTGTTATTATTCTTTTCAGGTCGCACTGCCCCATAGAATAGAACAGATTCAACCACTACCCTACCCATTCTTTTATTACAATTATTAGAGATGTTCTTGTCCCACCAAAAAGAATTCATACACCCTATTACTTTTCTGCTTTTTTGTATACTAAATTTTATTTATGTAGTACCCGGTCCATTTTTGTCAATGTATGTCCATAGATATTTAATTTTTTCTAGTATCTGTTTCATAATTGCTCTGTCACTGATGTGCACTTCAAATTTAGTCACTATTCACTACCAGATATTCGGTTTCTATCAGACTCATTTGCAGTCCTCATTTATCATACTCCTGATATAAACGCCATATCATGAACTCAAGATCGAATTCATCTTTTGCTAGAACAGCTCAATCTTCAGCAAAACTTAATGAAAATAGCTGTATATCATTAATAATAATTCCCATTTCTCCACAGCCACCTCCTGAGAGCCACTTATACATATACATTGAACAAGATGGCTGACATACTGCAATCTTGTCTCAGCCCTTTTGTGACATTAATAGTGCTGATAATTTTGTCCTTCTTTCAATCCGTACCTTATTATCTCTGTACATTTCAATAATAATCTGTAAAAGATCATCATCCATATTAAAATCTTTCAGGGCTTCCCAGAGTTTTGCTCTATGAACCGTGTCTTAGGCTTTAGTTAAATCTACAAAGACAATGTGAAACTCCTTCCCTACTGCTATAAATTTCTCCATTAGCTGTTGTAAAATAAAGAGGTTATCTGTACAAGATCTGTTCTTTCTGAACCCACTCTGGTCTTCTCCAATATGGTGTCAAACATTTTGTCATATTTTCTCATACATAATTTTGCCAAATAAGTGGCTCATTGTGCAGGTCACACTGATGGCTCTGTAGCAATTACTGTCTCTTCTATGTTCCTTCTTGAATATGGAGACTATATACGATCTTTTCCAATCTGATGGAACTTCAATCTGTTGACAGCAGTTGTTTATAAGGTGTATTCTTTTCTCCAAATGGTGTCCTCCAGCTTTACATAATTACGTAGGAATATTTCCAGGACCTGGTGATTGGCCATTCTTCATTTTATCAAATGCATTGTGTACTTCCTCTATTGTGATGACCGCATTTCGAACTGTTTGTTCACTCCTACCTTCTTCGTCTCTAATGTACTGCCGTCTGTCTCCAGTTAGAAGAGTCGCATAATGCTTTTTCCATTCGTTTAAAGGAATTAAATTGTCTATTGCTTTGTTTACTGGTGTTTTCTTCATACCAGTGATTGTTCTCCATATTTCTGTCATCTGTGATCCACCTATTAAACTCACAGTCTGGATGTATTTCTGTTCCCACATCTAGTTCTTTTTTAATTTAATCCTGTTCCTTAGTCCTGATTTAGTGTCTTGCAATTTTGTCTATCTTGAGGTGATTTAGTTGATAACCATTTTTTGTATAAATTTTCCTTTTCCAAAAGCAAACACTTAAGGTCATCTGACTTCCATGGAGGATCATGTTTGTCTACCCTTTACTCTCACAGTCCCCAGTACCTTTACAGCAATTTTCCTTATTGCTTGTTTAATATTCTCGTATTCCCTTTCAACATTCTCATCTTCTGGCATCATTTTTTGTTCACACTCCAAATCTTTGTTGAATATATCCTTCACGCTGAACTGCTTTAGGAGAAAGATCTTATACTGTGTCGTCCCAGTTTTTCGTCATTGCACTGGATAGTCACCTGTCCACTTTTTCATGGTTTTCTTCCAAACAGGTATGTCATCTTTGATAAAATTATATAGTAATCAGATCCACTACTGGCTCCCCGCATGGCTCTACAGTCTTGAACTACCATTTTGGATCTCTGCTTACTAATGATGTAATCAATTAAAGATTTATGTTGTAATGAGAATCTTTCCCATGTATATCTGGTAATATATTTATGTGAAAAATTTCTGTTCTAAATTCTTAAGCAACACTGGTTACAGAATTCTATAAGATTTTCTCCAAAACTATTAACAACACTATCTCTGTATCTTCCTAGCACTACAACATTTACCTGTAAGCCCACTCTTGCATTAAAATCTCCTGCTATTATTGCTTGTCGGTGGCTCTTAACTTTGTTGAGTAGGTGGTCTAATTTCTGCTAGAAATGACCTTTGGTTCGCAGCGGCATATCATCATTCAGTGCATATACTCCTGTTACAACCATTTCATTTCCATATAACTTATGGGTAACAGTGACAATTCTTTCATATAACAATTTGTAGTCCTGGATGTAAGTGCTCAGAGTTTTGAGTTTTGTTAGTTCTTATGGTGACATTTCCACATTCATTAACACATATTTCTTCATATCTACCAGACAAGTCCAATGCAAATTTTCATACATGTAGATTTAAAAATTCTTAAGTAGTCTTTTAATAATAATTTTTAAAAATCTTTCAAATTTCCCAAAACTCTGAACATTTTTTTTTCTTTTATTTCTGACTGAGATACCAAACATCAATTTTCGTTGCATTAGCTTCAAGATTGCCTTCATAGTGACACATTTTTTATAAAAACTTGTCATCCATTATATCAATGCCTTGGGGTGAAATTTCAAAAAATTCCTGCTTAACTGATGCCTACAGTATAGATTATAAAAAGATAGATTACTCCTAACCATATAGGGGAGACTTTGAGCCACAGACAGACACACCAAAAAGAATGCTAAACATGGGAGTTGTAGGCCAGAAGAACTTCTAAAGTACACAAAACACACACACACACACACACATTTACATGACCACTGAGGCCAGACATGTGTGGGTCGTTTCAGAAGGAGGCCTTTTGGCCAAAAGCTCACAAGTTCACATTCTCACCAGTGTGACTGTCTGCTGCTCAACATCTCCTCTATATAGTGAGCAGCAATCTATACTTTTCTTAATACTGTCATTATTCTGTCCTGTATTTTCCATTGTTTAAAACAGTTTTATGAAAATTTTCAACACCTATTTTAGCCCCTTAGGGTTGATTTTCCAAAAACACTGAAAAAGAAGTCAAGTACTAATTTTCATAGATGTAGCTTTAAAAGTGCTTTAGTAGTTCTTTAATAATGATTTTATTTCCAAAATAATTTTCACCCACTACTTCACCCACTTAGGGGTTGAATTTCCAAACAATGCTGAAACACATATCCATCATTTCTGATCAAGAATCCAAATACCAATTTTTGTAGTTATAGCGTCAAAACTACCTTAATAGTGACAATATTTACAAGAATGTTACATGGTCTATTTCACCAACTTCGGGTAGAGAATTTCTAAAAATCCCTTCTTAAGTGATGCCTACACTATGGGGTCAGCACTCTCTCCACATTTCAAGTTATTGTCCCTAGCCGTTTGGGCAGGGCGATGATGAGTCAGTGAATCAGTCAGGACATTTCCTTTTACATATAGAGATAAAATACTAGCAGCATATTATGAATCATATCATGTTACAGAGTATGCAATAAAGTCTTAAAATGTTTTTTCAGTTGAATAACATGTAGGGCTTTCACTTACTAGTGGTGTCCAACCAGCAAAATCCTTTGTGTTTGGATTGGCTCCTTCATCCAAAAGTGATTTCACTCGAGCAGCGTCTCCCTGTGGTAAAACATACATGCTAAACTGCATTTCTTGTTGAAGCTGTTTGTATGCTTGTAAGTCAACAACAACTGATAAATCCTAAATGATGGAGCATTCTTGGAGGCAAAAACTGTACTGGAAATAAATGATAACAAACACACAAACGTGTGTTTGTCATCACGTATGCTGAGAAACACGTGTACACCTGCATGCACGCTTTTTTTTGCATGTGAGGCAAACTCGGGCACTAGGTGCGAGATGCCTAGGTGTAAATGCATCTATAACCTTGCTGCTTCATTTGGCTCTTCTGAAGTAATGAGTAATACTGCAACATGGTACACCAAATCACAAAGCATTTTCCCTCACAGCACATCTGGCTGCCGTGCCACCTTATTACTTTCTGGTGCTCAACATTAAAATATTTAAACCCCCTTGTCACTGCAAATAAGGATTTCTCTGGAAGTTCTGACTGGACCAACTGAAACACATTCTTGTAAGGGCCTTACCTAGCATCATACCTAGAAATAAGGGACATCCAGCCCACAATCTTTCCAAACCCATCCTAAAGTGGCATTCCAACACCCACCAACACTACATGACATCCTGACCCATCCCTCTGCCACTCCCGCTCTCACACCTTGCCACGGTGCTCATATCATGGAGGAAGACCAGGTGCAAGACCTCTCCAAAATATCCACCCAGCATATCCTACTCCAGTCCTGTTACAGTACTACGTTAAGCCACCAGAGGCAGGGGCACCTGTGAAAGCAGTCATGCCACATACCAGCTCTGCAGCAATTTGTGTACAGCATTTTATGTGGGCATGCCACCAATGGGCTGTTCAACAAAAAGAATGGCCACCATCAAACTGGCACCAAAAACCGAACTGACGACCCCCAGCGAACAGCTGACCAAAACATATTTGAGTTGAATGGCTGCTTCACAACCCGTGTCATCTGTTTCTTGCTTTTCTGAACTATGTAGATGGCAGTTATCCTTGCAACACACCTTTAGCTTCTGAATCCTCCTGGCCTCAATCTCTGCTAAACCACTTTCCCCACACTCTCTACCCATAGTTTCCCCTTCCTCCGTCCTGTCGTGCCTTCACAATCCTTGCTACCTTCATCGTGGGCCTCACCTCACCGGCTCCAGTGCCTATGTGTTGCATGCCTGTGCACCTGCACCTGTACCTGCCCCTACCTCCCCCTCCCACATATCTATCCTCCACACCTGCTGCCTTCTTCCGAGCCATTAGTTACCTTTCCCCAACCCCTCTTCCTGCTTCCCACCTCTTTCTCTCTCTACCCACCAAAATAGACACACCCCTTTCCAATCCACCAGCCAAACTGCTATCCCTACATTGTGTGTCCATCTAATATAGATCTCTCTCTCTCTCTCTCTCTCTCTCTCTCTCTCTATTTTCATTTTCCACGTGTACTTGTCAGCAACTCAACACTTATGTAATTCAGTGAGTGGTCTATTTATACAACACAGGTAGGTCTGCTTTTAATAAACTCTGGGCCATCTTCTTGATCTCTACCCTAGAATCAACTTTTCAGCACCTGTGATTATAATGTGTCATTCTAATTTCTTTGCATTAGATGTTGTCAATCAAACTTTCCTTCCATAGCTGTTAGGTGTACAGAAATGTGAATTTGGGACTTTTTCGAAAAAGGGGGGCAAGAGTACAAAGATGAAGCTGTACAGAATCATATGAATAAACTTTTGTTATTGGTCAAATTACAGTACGTAGTTAAATGTTGCAATAGTTTCAGTTAAAGTCTACAATAAACAAGCAAAATAAAAGAAAATTACAAAATAAATATTCAACAATAAAAAATACTATATTAATACTTATCATTTATGGTATGACTGAGATAATGGATTTCATAGTAGAAAGTACAGATACAAGCAAGGATTTGAAATATCTACAGTAAATTAAAAGTTCCAAATCACAGCACAGAACCTATATTTGACACCTAACATCCATATGCCATGCAGTATCACCAAGACAACAGCGGCAAGGACCTTCACAGAAACTCTCTCTCATAATCTTCCCAATAAAACCCTACATTTACCACAATACAATAAAACAAATAATACACATATGAAACACAAAAGAAGCCAGCAGACCCCACAGAATGAAAAACAATGTGAAAAATATTGTACAGAAAAATTTATATAAAGACACATTAGACGAAAAAATTATGGGAATCTCTCATAAAGTGACTCCATCACCTGTCAACATAAATGTGGTGAGGCCAATCCGTTTGCCACATCGCTGTCAGATGGAAAATGGCATCCACCTCTTTTCACCATTTATCATTAACAAAATTAAAAGCCACTATTTCTTCATTAGTAAAAGCTGTTGTGTTGTGTAGTGTAGTGTAGCTGGGATCTGATTTTCTTTAAAAGTCTGTGTACATGCAAATAAGGTTTTAGTGTAGACATGGGCAACCTTTGGTGAACCGCAGGCGTGATTCAAAAACATACTTCAGCTCACAGGCCGCCTCGTCATGTAAAAGCAGTGCTCCTTGCACATAAACTCAAAACTAGCATCTGTGATGTTAACGTTTAGGGAGTAACGCACCCATATGAATGGCACTCCTTTCCCATCATGTCATACAAGCAAATTGTGCCTCAATACACATGCCTCTGAGAGTGCATTCATTTTGTGTTCACCTGGAATTTCTCCAGCAGGTCAGACTGAAATCAATCGTGGACCAAATGCAGCCTGCGGGCCACCAGCTGTCCAACTGTCGGAAGTATTTTTTGTATTTTATCTTTGGCATTTCTTGATGACCCATGGTCTCTTATTCCATTGCTTAAACTTTTAGTATCACCATTGTTAAATGCAATTGCCTTGTGTCTTCTGAATAAGTGTCCATTAAATTAAGAAATAAAACTATTTACTTCATCAGCTGTTATAACTTGATTAAAGTCTGTCCAACTGGTACGGGCCCAAAAAAATATTTTCACATCAAACAAATCTCTGAATTAAGTTCAATTAGATCAAAGGTTTTTGATCAGTATAGTGAAAAAAGATAAAAGGTGGATTAAATGAAGTTTTCCAGCAAGCAGAAATTTGATGTAGGTAATTTTCAATTATGGAAATATCACACGAAAATTATGTTTCATGCTAAGAAATTGCAGGATATTGTTAGCAGAAGTACAGTCAGACCAGCTGAAGGTACCGATTAAAAGAATTTGTGGGATGAGCTTAATGCAAAAGTAATGCTTTTTATTTCGTATGATATGGAATCCAACCAGCAACAAACTGTTATGTTGACTGCTACAACAAATAGTATGTGGAATGGGCTTCACGGAATTCACTAACAGTGAACGGCAACAAATATGGTTACATAGAAACAAAATTTATTTAATTATAAAATATATAATGCATGTATTTTCAAAATTTGATTCTTTTGTTGATTTAATTACGAAACGTCACACTGTAATTTAAGCATTAGCACTGTCTTTCCCCATGTTGGTGAACCAGCGGGAGATGCAAGCAAGATTTCAGAAGTTTTAGGTGGCCTGCCAGTGAAGTGTAGTTCATTTGTTTCAGTTTTGAACTTGTGAGATGAAACTAGGCAGTCTTTTGATAATTTAACAGCAAAGTTACTGAAAGAAGAGCAGTGTTGTCACTGACTGAAAAAACGATAATTACATTTGCTGCTGTTAAGGTTAATCACAAAAAGATTAAATGGCAATGTTCTCAAAGCAATTCAAGCAAAAGCACTGATAACAAGAAGAATGTTGAACGCTACTACCCACACATAAGGTCATTATAAAGCTGAGTGCAACAATAGATTGTTTTAGGTGCAGAAGTTAGAAAACTTTTGCTACCAATTGTAATAATAATGGCTTGCTGATAGTGCTACATCAAAACACAGTTTCCAACAAAGGAATGGTATTCAATGTTTAAACCACTAGGGAAGCTCAAAGTTCCTGTCCAGATAGAAGATAATTCACTTGTCTATCATGGAAGTAATTTGGTCAATCAAGTTTAATGTAGTCGTAAATGGACAATGGGCACCTTGTACAATGGAGAATACATTATAAGTGCCCCGTTTGAGGTTTGTGGAGATATGGCACAAGAAACATGTGTGCGGACTAGTTCTGGAGAGTAATAATCGTCTATGAAGACCTTTATGAAACCTTAAGCATACTGAGCAAGGGTGCTCTCATCAGTGCAGATACTCTGTCCATAGATGACCAGGTTGAATGGGAGGCATTTTTTTGTGTGGAAGGGAAGGCAGCTGTCAAAATGCAGGTGCTGGTGGTTGATGGTAAGTTTAATGAGGACAGAGGTGTGGATGGAGCCATCTGAGATGAGGTGGTCAACATCCTGCAATGTGACACACTGGGTTGAGGGGGACCAACTAAAGTGGTTGGGAGAGAAGGCGCTGAGATTGTGAAGGAATAAGGATAGGGTGTCCTGGCCCTGGATCTAGATCATGATGATATGGTCAATAAACCCTAAGGACACCAAGAGTTTGGTGTTTTGGGAGGCTATAAAGATTTCTTGTAGAACATCCAGAAACAGGTTGGCACATGAGTATGTGATGCAGGTGCACTTGTCTGTGCCATGGATTTGTTTGTATACCTTCCCTTGAAAGGAGTAGTAGCTGTGTGTTACGAAATAGTAGGGTGTATGAGGAATGAGATAGTGGGTTTGGTGTCTTGAAGGACACTGGGAGAGGTAGTGTTCAATAGTGGCAAGAGCATGGGCATGCAGGATGTGGCATCAACAGTTATGAGTAGGGATCCAGGAGGTAAAGAGGTAGGTAAGGTCAAAGGACCCTATGAGAAACTCCTCAGAAAGGAAACATCACTCAAGCACACGATGAAGTCTGGAACCAAGTGATTTGCACTCTCAAACTGCTTTGATCAAAATTTTAAAACAAAACCAAAGAAAACAGTAATGGTGGGCTAATCCTGTAAAACTTGTCCACCCTACAGAACTAAAGTTCAACAACATTACGTATGAATACATCGACAAATGCAGGAGATGAAGTTCAGTAACTCATTGAAAATAGGGCTAAATTGCAATGGTACTACTGTGATTGTTGCTCAACTGGGACTAACTCTTAAAAAACATGATGAACTTTGCCCTCCAGTTCATTTCCTATATTATGTGGCCTATGCAGCACAGTCATTTGTAAATCACAAATTTTCAAAGAGGCAACAGCATCCACAGACTCTGAGAAATGGTACAAAGCAATGAAGAATGAAATAATACCCTGGGTTTTAATGGATCTACCTCCAGATAGCCAGGCTGTCAGTTGTAAGTGGATTTACAAAATAAAATGCAAACCAAATAGCAGCATGAGGTACAAAGCTAGATTACGTGCAAAAGAATATTCATACAAATCTGGACCTGATAATGGAGATACTTTTTCGCCTATTGTTGGGTATGAGTCAATCTGAATTCTTTTGGCTTTGGCCACAACTGTATCCACAAACCACCGTGAAGTGCATGGCAAAGGGTAGGTAGCATTGTACCATTTATTAGGGTTTTTTCCCATTCCACTCAGGTATGGAGAGCAGGAAGACTGGCTACTTAAACATCTCTGTGCACGCTGTGATCAATCTCGTCCTGTCTTCATGATCCCAAGGGTTGCAGGACATTCCTAGAGTCATCACTTAAACACTTCCCAAGCATTCTACCATTGAACTGCAGTCTGCCACTTGCTTTACCTCTGACTGAGACTGTGTGATTATACCATTTCACACTCTTATAAATTGTTACACTCCAATATTTGTAAGAGCTGACAGATTCCAACTGTGACTTATAAATACTGTAGTTTTAGGATCCATGCTTTTTCGTTTCGTGAAATGCATAATTTCACATTTATGAACATTTAAAGTGAGTTGTCAGTTTCTGCAACACTGTTAAATCTTGTCAAGCTCTGACTATGATACAAACAAGAAGCAATTTGATGTGAAACAGCCTTTCTCAATTCGCAAGAACATATTTTCGCAAAACAGTGTGAACGTTTAAACAGTGATAATGCACATTTAGTCTGCAAATTAAAGAAAAGCCCTGTGGACTGATGCAACCTCCTCATTCTCGGGATCAAAAATTGTTCAGCTGATTAAGCTTTAATCAGATAATTACAGTACAGGATGTCCCAAAAAGAATTACACAATTTTAAATACAATTATTTACTAGGAAGAAGAGCTCAACACCAACAAATAGAATACTAAATTACTCAGAAAAGACAGAAGTTTATACAAATTCCTCATAAATGTTCAATATGTCCTCCATTGGTTGCACGGACAACATCTAGCCGATAGCCGAATTCATCCCAAAATGAGCGTAAGGTGTATACTGTCACTGAAGCTACAGCAGCTGATATTCTGGTTTTTAGTTCATCAATGACATGAGGTAAGGGAAAAATGTAAACACATTGTTTAAATATCCACACAGGAAGAAATCACATGGTGTTAAGTCAGGGGACCTAGGAGCCCAAGAGTGTAAAGCCTGGTCTCGCAGTCCTGTAAGCCCTATCCAACATTGAGGCACGCTGGTATTGAGGAAACTATGCACGTTGTTGTGCCAGTGCAGTGGTGCTCCATCTTATTGACAGATGAAATTGTCAGAGTACAGCTGTGGGAATAATCAGTTCCGTAGCATTGCAAGATATGATTGTCCTGTTACGGTTTCTTCCTCAGAAAAGTAGGGTCCATAAACCATGCTTTGCGAAATAGCACAAAAAATATTCACTTTTGGTGAATCACGTTCGAGTTCAATTACTTTTGGTGAATCACGTTTTTGTTCAATTGTTTCATGAGGATTTTCGAGCCACCATATACACACATTATGACGGTGAACCTTCCCGCTAATATGGGAAGTCGCGTCATTGCTGAATATTAACCGTGACAGAAAAGTGTCATCTTCCATGTCCTCTAGAATAGAATTTCTGAAGTCCACTTGCTTCACTTTCCCAGTATCTCGAGGAGCTTGTACCAGTTGTAATCGGAATGGTTTGAGAGCTCAACGATGCCATAACACACGCCACACTGTCATGCACAGTAACGCAAGTTCTCAGTTAGAACAACGTTTAGACTTGCGGGGGCTCCGCTCAAATGCTCGCTGGATTTGTTCCACTGTTTGTTCAGGGACGCGTGGCTGGCCAGGACTTTTGCCTTTAATGAGGCACCCTGTTTCTTCAAACTGTTTATACCACCATATTTCACTTCCACACATGGCTACACTCCATACAAATACTTTCAGAAAGGACATCCTGACACTTAAATCTGTACTCAATGTTAACAAATATCTTTTCTTCATCTATGCTTTTCTTGCTGCTGCCAATCTACATTTTATATCCTCCCTACTTCGACCATCATCATTCTGTTCAACTGCTCTTCCAAGTCCTCTGCTGTCTCTGACAGAATCACAATGTCACTGGCAAACCTCGATGTTTTTATTTCTTCTCTGTGGACTTTAATTCCCACTCCAATTTTTTCTTTTATTTCCTTTACTGCTTGCTCAATACACAGATTAAACAACATCAGGCAATAGGCTACGACTGTCCCACTCCCTTCTCAATCACTGCTTCCCTTTCATGCCCCTCAATTGTTGTAACTGCCATCTACTTTCTGAACAAATTCTAAATAGCCTTTTGCTCTCTGTATTTTATCCCTTGGGCCACCTTTAAAATTTGAAAGAGAGTATTCCAATCAACATTGTAAAAAGCAAACATAGGTTTATCTTTCCTTAGCCTATCTTCTATAAGAAGTAGCAGGGTCAGTATTTCCTCATGTATTCCTATATTTCTACAGAATCCAAACTGGTCTTCTGCAAGGTCAGTTTCTATCAGCTTTTTCATTCTTCTCTAAGGATCCATGTTAGTATTTTGTAGCCATGACTTACTAAGCTCATAGTTCGGTAAAAATCAAACAATGGAAAATCCAGGATGGAATGTAACAATACCAGAGAAGGAAAGTTGCTACTCAACATATAGCGGAGATGCTGAGTTGCGCGATAGGCACAACAAAACGATTCACACAATTAAGTGTGGTTTCAGTGTGTGTTGAGTGTGGTTTCCGTTCTCCGAGACTGAAGACATGTGTGCAAGTTGCGTTTGCATTTGCATGAGTGTGCGAGTGCGTGTGCGTCACTACTGCTGACAAAGGCCTTAATGGCCGAAAGCTTTAACTGTGTGAATTTTGTCATAGTTCGGTAACTTTCACACCCATCAGCACCTGCTTTCTTTGGAATTGGAATAATTATGTTCTTCTTGAAGTCTGAGGGTATTTTGCCTGTCTCATACATCTTGCTCACCAGATGGAAGAGTTTTGTCATGGCTGGCTCTCCCAAGGCCATCAGTAGCTCCAATAGAATGTTGTCTACTCCTGGGGCCTCGTTTTAATTTAAATCTTTCAGTGCTTTGTCAAATTCTTCACGCATTACACATCATCATACCACCCTTCTCATCTTCGTCTACATTCTCTTCCATTTCCATAATACTGCCCTTGTATAGACCCTCTATACACTGCTTCCATCTTTCTGCTTTTCCTTCTTTGCTCAGGACTAGTTTTCCATCTGAGCTCTTGATACTCATACAGGTGGTTCCCTTTCCTCCAAAGGTCTCTCTAATTTTCCTGTAGGCAACATCTATCTTACCCCTAGTGATATTTGCTTCTACATCCTTACATTTGTCCTCTAGCCATTCCTGCTTAGCCACTTTGCACTTCCTGTCGCCCTCATTTTTTAGACTTTAGTTTCACTTGGTTCACTTATTGCAACATCTTGTATATGCTACATATGCCTCAGATTAAAACCAACATGCAATTTGTGATTTTCTCAACCATGTTGTCCCTTTGTACCCTTATCCACGACTTACATACAAGTGTACTTTCCTTACTAAACCTCTGTTCAAACCAAACATATGAATCCCATCAACCTTTATCTCTACTATAAATGCTCTGTACTTTCTCAGTGTTCAACATTTTATGCTCTTTGATATGTGCCCGATATTTGCTTCTAAGAATTAGCAATGGTTTCACACAGTTTAACTATTTAGTCTGCAGTCTCCAGTCCCCTATTTATGAGCCTGACATACAATTTTTTCAGGGCTCACATCCATAAATTGCATTTGTCACTAACGATAACTGTTTGTCTTAACGAATACTGTCACAGTTAATTTACTTCTGCAAATTATATATTATTGATGAGACGAAAACTTGAAATGAGAACACTTTTTGAATTTAGTTTCGCTAACCATTGGAGTTATTTTGAAAGCAATTAGTTGTACCTATCTGTGTGAAGTGATGCATACTGATCTCAGAATCACAACAAAAAATCTTCCACCTCTACCTAGCCTCAGCCTCGCCCCAAGTGGGTCTGCCTCAGGCCGGGGTCTGCGCAACCCCCTCTCACTTCCCCAACTAAAATCAAGACAGTTCGTCCCTTTTACTTCTATGAGTGTCACACAGCAGTACTATGTATTTCGCCTCCTGAAGTTAAGTGAAGTCCAGTAATTTTTCCAATTAAATTTTTCTTCGATACAATAATCGCATTGGCTCAGTCGTAGTGTAAGCAAGTGGCAGACTTCGACTCACTGGTAGGATGTGGGGGAAATGCAGTCAGTTCCCACAAGAGAACACTTACAAAACGCTTGTGCAAATTTGTTGGCCGATTACCAAATAGGGCTAAAAGAGGATACTGAATGTATAGACATTAATGGCAGCAGGAATGGTCAGAAATTTTTTTCAGTTGTGGGAAAGTGTCCAGGCAATCCTGAAAAACCTGAACTGGCAGACACCTGACGACAGATAACACTGTCCCGTGAAAGCTTACGTAGAAAGTTTGGAGAACTGGTATTAAGAGTGTTGTAACTGTGGCAGGAATGGTCGCGGGGTTGCTATAACGCAGATGCAGAAGGACCAAATGGGAGTGGCCCGCAAACAAACAAGACGGACGAACGGGAATGGAAGGACAAACACGACTACAGACAACCGACCAAGACACCATGATTAACAACAAAGTATTAAGCTACGGGGTCACACGAGAGAACCTCACGAAATCAAAACCACGTCCACTCGTAAACGGGAAGTAAGCACATGCAACGTAAACACGATGTCTGTAAGCGAATACCAGACTGACTCACTGAGTGAGATGCAGCTGCCTAAATACACAACAAGGTATGTCGTTACTGGCCGCAGGGACCACGTGCTCCACATGTTAGACTTGGGGCCAGGACTGCGTGCAGCCACGGCGTACAGCGCGACTGCTGCAGAGACCTCTAGTGTTACTCCAAAATCATCCCCTAAGTTATTCTCTCTGAAATTTTGCCTAATGTTCTCTGATCTTAGTGTATGATGTTCATTGCACAGGGATGTCTGGTTCCAGAATGAACGGTCTGCTGTTCAAAGTGAAGTGTAAATCATATTCAGCATTGCTGAGCAGTTTTACACAGATCCTAAAGGCAGTAGTAAAGTAGTGTGCTCTCAGTATTACCTTGCTGCAGAGTTCACCAGTTTCTTCTGTTGCTGAAACAGCATAAATGAATTCCTATCACACACCACCTCTCATCGACTTGTGACTAGTGGATACTGTCTAAGTCTAGGAACTTACAGAAAAGGAAGTATTTGTGAGAGCACAAGATGAAGGTTATATTGTACGTTTAGCAAATGAAATGCACAGAGACCTACATAATTTGTGCTACTTGATTAAAAACTTCTTTTTCTGTACCCCTGTGACCATAGCCATCTGTATAATTGAGATAAAAGTAAAAATGCATTCTCAGTGCCGTCAAGTGGAGTGTCCTATAACTCCGGCCTTCAACAGGTAACGTGGTTGGTGAACACTATTCACTCTGTTAACAGAGTCACTTCAAGCTTAGGTCTTAGGAGCAGTGTCACTTTTCCACAAGAAAAGTTATTGGCTGACGTGGTGTGCACCACAACATCATTTGAAAATCCAAACATTGCTGTGACACAAAAAAATACTGGTTATCACCCAGGATCAACAATACCAGATAAAGACCATCACATATAAATTAGGGCTTTTAGATACTCCAAAGAGAACTCGACAAAAATATTTTCCTGCCTTCAGAAACTGTGCAGGACCACTGTACCCAAAGAACATTGGCAAAGGGACATCTGGAATTAAACCTGAATCTACTCACTGACAAGAGAACAATTTGTCCAACACCTCATGTCCGTGGTAAAAGTGTCCAGAATTCAGCAAATGTTTCATCTTTTACGACAACAATGCACAAACAATGCACCCACCCTGAGAACACCTTCCTCCAGGAGAGAGGAGTCTAAATCTATGTCCATATTCCAAAAACAATGGTGAAGGGCATGGTAGATGGCATTTCCCACTGTATCACAATATAATTTCCTTATATGCTATTAGTCTGTCGAATACAAGAAGAATGATAGCGCTAATGTCCCTGTGTTTGCTATAATTAGCCTAGTCTTGCAATATAGATCCTGTAGAAGAGACAGACAACAGTTGTAATACACTCCCAGGTGCCCAACATAACACTGGTTCTTGAAATGTAGGTTGGCTTTCATGGGAAAGTACATGCCCACCTTCAAGCACCTCCCAAGTCAGGTTTTCATCATTTTCCTAATGCTACCAACTCCAATTTTAGACATATGATAGTATTTCTTAAGAAAGATGTCACAGAAGTACGAAAATTTCAAATGTACTAAGATATAACTTCAACCCACACTAACTCACAGCACCTATCAACTTCAATTTTCCTGAAGATAAACCACTTCTGATAGCAACACACACACCACCATCAACTGGATTTAGTCTACCCTTTCTGTACACAATTAGGTCCTCAGCAAAAGCGTATCTCCTGCTTTAGACAGCTTTCAGTATTTATAATTATTTCTGCTTCAGTGCATTCTATGAGAATGTTTGAAGTTATGGTTCTTTCTACATCTACATCTACATATACACTCTGCAAGCCACCAAGCGGTGTGCGGCAGAGGTGCAGAGGTCACAATTCACGCCAAAGTCATATCACCCCCCCGCCCCCTGTTCCACTTGCGGATCGCACGAGGGAAAAATGACTGTCTGAACACCTCAGTACGAGCTCTTATTTCTCTTATATTTGAATGGTGATCATTGCGCGATTTGAAAGTTGGTGGTAATAATATATGCTCTACATCCTCAGTGAAGATCGGATTTCGGAATTTAGTGAGCAGCCCCTTCTGTTTAGCGCACCGTCTATCTGCAAGAGTGTCCCACTTCAAACTTTCTATGAGATTTGTAACGCTCTCGCGATGGCTAAATGTACCAGTCACAAATCTTGCCGCTCTTCTATGGACCTTCTCAATCTCTTGAACCAGACCCAACTGGTAAGGGTCCCACACAGACGAACAGTACTCCAAGACTGGATGAACTAACATATTGTAAGCTATTTCCTTTGCTGAAGGACTGCATCGCTTCAGGATTCTACCAATAAATCGCAATCTAGAGTTCGCCTTACCCGTTACTTGAGTAATCTGATCATTCCATTTGAGATCATTTCGAATAGTCACACCTAGGTACTTCACGGATGTTACTGCTTCCAAAAGTGGGCATTTATTTTGTACTTGTACATTAATGGGGATTTTCGACTTGTTATAAGCAGTAGGTTACACTTACTAATATTGAGAGATAACTGCCAGTCATTACACAACACATTTATTTTCTGCAAATCCTCATTGATTTGTTCACAACCTTTGTGTAATACTACTTTCCTGTAGACTACAGCATCATCGGAAAACAGTCTAAGGCCACTGTCAATACCATCAACCAGATCATTTATGTAAATCGTAAAAAGCAGATGACCTATTACGCTGCCCCGGGGCACACCTGAAGTTACGCTTGTTTCTGTTGATGTCACCCCGTTCAGAACGACATACTGCTTCCTGTCTGTTAGAAAACTTTCTATCTAACCGCATATGTCATCGGATAGACCGTAAGCGTGCACTTTTTGTAGCAAGCGACAGTGCGGAACTGAGTCAAACGCCTTTCGGAAGTCAAGAAATATGGCATAAACCTGGCAGCCGGTATCTAGAGCCTGTTATATATCACGCACAAAAAGGGCCAGCTGTGTCTCGCATGACCGCTGTTTCCTAAAACCGTGCTGGTTTCTGCAGATGAGCTTCTCAGAGTCTAGAAAGGTCATTATGTCTGAACACAAAATGTTCCATGATTCTACAACAAATCGATGTCAGTGAAATTGGCTGGTAATTATGTGCATTCGATTTTCTACTCTTTTTATAGATTGCTATGACCTGGGCCTTCTTCCAATCCCGTGGAACTTTCCGCTGTTCCAATGATCTCTGATAGATGATGGATAAGAATGGTGCTATATTTGTAGCACAGTCAACATAAAATCTTACGGGGATACCGTCTGGGCCAGATGCCTTCCTGGTGTCTAAGGATCTTAACTGTTTTCCAATCCCAGATACACTAAACACTATGTCAGCCATCCTTTCGTTTGTTCGATAATTGAAAGGGGGAATGGTGCTGCAGTCCTCTACCATAAAGGAGTTTTTGAAGGCTAGGTTTAGAATTTCGGGCTTCTGTTTATCATCATCAGTTACATTACCCATACTGTCAGCAAGAGAAGGTATTGAATTATTTGTAGCATTCATAATTTCACGTGCGACCAAAAATTTTTTGGTGTTATTTTTAGAATCTGCAGATAAAATATTTCTTTCAAATTCATTAAAAGAATCTTGCATTGTTCTTCTGACAGCTGCTTTCATTTCGCATAATTTCTGTTTGTCAGTGGAGCAGTGACTACGTTTAAAACGAGTGTGGAAAAGTCTCTGCTTTCTCAGCAACTTCCTAATAAGTTTGTTGTACCAAGGTGGATCCTTTCCCTCCCCTATACTTTTGCTAGGCACATACTTCTCTAGCACATGGTGGACAATACCTTTAAATTCCGACCAAAGATGCTCAATATGTTTGTGTCCCGCGGTGAATGCTTGGAGCTGATTATGAAGATATTCATTAATGACACTTTTATTTGCCTTCGCAAACAAAAAAACTCTACATTGTTTCTTTGGTTTTTTTGCAACTACCACTGACCTAGAAGCCACAACGACATTATTGACGCTAATACCTTCTTCTATATTAACGTCCTCAAAAAGATGAGATCTGTTTGTCGCCAAGATATCTTAATATGTTCCCATCTCGAGTTTGTATTCCAACCAACTGCTCAAGTTTGTATGTTGAGAGCACTCCTAGAATAACTTCACACGAATCTTTGGTTCTGAACCCTGTGATAAACGTGTAATTTTCCCAGTCAATGGATGCTAGATTAAAGTCTCCACCTATAACTAATGGATAATTTGGATATTTACTTCCTATGTACTCAAGACTTTCCCTGAAACATTCTGCGACATTTGTTGCGGATGCTGGTGGTCTATAAAAACATCCTAACACAATGGTCAATCCTTGTCTGATTGACAGCTTTATCCAGACTATTTCTCAACACAGGTATGGCAGTTTACAACAATATCCGCTTTGATGCTTGTAGTGTAGGTTGAAGTGAATTCTCCAGATGAGTGTCAGTGATTTGAGATAGAAACAGTTTGAAAAGCCTGTAAGGGTGTTGCAGGGTCGATTGTGCCAAGATACAATTATCAAGGGGGAAAAAATCAGTATGTTGCACTGTTCCTGAGTTAATTAGCATTGAAGTTAGCCACTAAGGCAAATGCAAGTGACCTGTCAGCTACAAGTAATGTCAGTTGTTCTCAAATTGTATATGGTACCGCATGAGATTGCTCACCCTTTGCTCGGATTCAGTCCTTACTACTGTGCCACGTCCAATTTTTTTATCACTCTCTCGTTCCGTTTTAGGAAACAAAGTGAAGAACATGTTCGGCAACACTGTCTCTGGTGTGATTGCTTGAAGTTGTGAGCACAACAACCTCATTGGCTAACTTCAATGCTAATTAACTGAGGAATTGTTTTTTCCTTAAAAATTATTTCTCAGCACAACCTACCCTGCAATAACATTACAAAATTTTTTGACTGTTTCACATTCAAAGTCTTTGCATCAACCGTCTAGGGGTGATAGATCAAGTCATGAGGAAGAACTTTTCTTCGAGACAAAATGTTCGTTGATGCCTAGGCATATTTCCTTTAGGGTTTTGCCTCTGAAAGATGTCTGGGGCACGCATACACAATGTGTGTTGCTTATAATCCAGTCATCTGCTCCAAGTGAAAGGGAACATGCTTCTAAAATACACTCCCAGAAAAAAATTAGCACACCTGGAACAACGATGTCAATTTTGATCTGATGGCAGCATACGCCACATGGGAAACAGTAGATCAGGGCTTCACAACATACGTGCTCGCGGAGCAAGCTGTGAGCAGCAAGGCGCGAGCACGGAGCAACACTAGCACGCTACCCCCACTACCGGACCAGAGCGGAGAGTGGAGAGAGTCACATGGGGCACAAAACAGCTGTCGCCAGTCAATGTAAATCGGCGGCCACCTGCAGGGATATCACTCAAGAACTATTACTGCGACAAATGAAACAAATAAAGGAGAATGTACACGTGCCACATAATTTTATTAGCTTAGTGTATGCCTCTACATCCATATTAATTTTTAACTGTTACACAATAAAAGGTGTCACTGAAGTGTGGGATTCTCGGTTATCTTGTACTCTTTGCCCTTTACAATTGAGTCTATGTTCGGAGTAATTGTTCTTGTGCATTGTAGGCGCAGCATGCAGTTTAAATTTCAGTCAGACAATGCGTTTCTGAGGCGCGTCTTGTTACATTTCATTGCAGCGAACAGTTGTTCACAAACATACTTGGAACCGAACATTGATATTATTGTAGCCGCCAGTTTGTGCAAATGGAGGAAATCCATCCTGAGGGAAGTGTCTGTAGAATTCCAAAATGTTTTTCTTGTTCTGAAATTTGTCTCTATTCTCTGTCACACTGCAGGTCAATAATTTCTAGTTGCAGCTCAGGACGAATCTCTTCAATATTCGCTGAATATGGAGAGGAGAACAGATCAAAATCGCTGTCTAGTGCTGTCAGATCTTGAAAGCGTTGATTAAATTCTTCCTTAAGGGCAACTAAACTATGTGAAAAACGTTCACAGTCTTTGTGAACATCTTGCATGGATGATAATTTAGGAAAATGAGCTAGATTTCCTGTTTCCAGCTGACTCACCCAAAGTGTCAATTTAAATTTTAAAAGCTCGTATTCGATCTATGAAATGAGTAATTAGCAGATCTTTACCTTGTAGTGAAATGTTCAAAGCATTCAGATGGCTAGTTAAATCTGCTAAGAACGTGAGATCACATTTCCATGAAGGCTCTTTCAATTCAGTAACACACGTTATTTATTTCCATGAACATATTTATCTCATCTAATAGGCAAAAAAATCGATTTAATAATTCGCCATGACTAAGCCAGCGGACCTCGCTGTAATAAGGCAGGCTACCATACTGGCTTTCTACATCCTCAAGAAAGCTTTTAAATTGCCTGTGTTGTAGCCAATGCTTACTTATATAATTGGTTGTACGAACAACAACACTCATTACATTTTTTAAAGTGATACTCTTTGCACATACGTTTTCCTGGTGGATCACACAGTGAACGCCCCTTATTTCATTCGGCACGGTCAGTTTTTGCATTTTCTCCTTCAACAGCACAACGAAACCTGATTTTCTCCCTGTCATCGCTGGTGCAACGTCTGTAGACACTGAAACTAAAGAATTCCACGACAATCCTATATTTTCAACACTACTTAAAATATCACCTCCGGTTGTAGTGTTCTTCATGACTACTACATTGAAGAGCTCCTCCCTCACCTGAAGATCTCTATTAACACCTCTAATAAATATGGCAAGCTGCGCTGTTCCAGTGATATCAACACTTTCGTCCAGAGCTTGAGAATACGCCATAAAATCTTTACAGATATTTGCAAGCTGGCTCTGGACGTCGTCTGCCATGTCCTGTATGCGACGCATAATGGTCATGTTAGATAATGACACAATCCGAAACTGTTCAACTTGAGATGGACACAAATGTTCCGCTGCAACTACCAAACATTCTTTTATTAAATCGCCATCAGTGAAGGGGCGCAGGGATTTTGATAAAAGCAAAGCAATTTTGTAACTCACTCTGAGAGCTGCCTCAGTTGATTTTTCTTCGTCGTCCAGATCTTCGGATAGCTTTCTTCTAAGTTTAATAACTTCCTGTGCACGATCTGGTCCATCACATCTTCCACTTCCGCAGTCTTTCGTGCGGTACGACATATAATGTCGCTGGAAATTAAAATTCCTAAAAGAACTCAGCGTTTTGTGACATACTAAACATTTTGCAACACCATCTTTTTCTGTAAACAGATACAATTCCTCCCAATGGGGGTTGAACTGCGAAAGCATGGTTGGGGTGACCCAACAACGACTTGACATGATTCTTAACCAGCGAAGTGACTTTTAGAGCTGATCGTAGTACTTTAAACGTTACACAGTCAGCGCGAATTCAATAAGCACGCTGCGGCCCTATTCAAACGTGCGCGCGCACTTCCCCTCCCTCCCTACTCTGCGACCTTGCACCTACTCGCAAGCACGTGCCTGAGCAGACGCGAGTACTCGCGCTCAAAACCGGCCAGTTGTTAAGCCCTGCAGTAGATGTACTGATAATGGTTTCAATACTGTCTGCCTACAGATAATGTAGTGGCATAGCTACCAGAATGCCACCTGTGTCTACACTTTAATACGGAATGCTCACAGTGTGGTGCAAACGGGTGAACAAAGCACGCAATCATGCCATGGAGATGCACTCATGCTTCTTCCAGCCAAATGAGTGAGTTTGAAAGGAGTCAAATTGTGGCATTCCGAGTGGCAGGATGGTCCTTTCAGAGATGGTTGGTTGGTTTAAAGTGGGGAGGGGTGACCAAACTGCTAGGTCAGCAGTCCCTTGTTCCGATTAAATTAGTTCCACAAGAGTGGGAGTAAAATAATCGGAACATACAAAACACAGCTGGAAAAAAGGAGAAAATCACAAGAATGACAGAAATGCAACAAACACTAAAATGGACGAAATCGGACAAGAAAGCCACAGAGAGACGCAAGAAACATGTAGAACAGACCAAAACAAGAGAGCAGATTACCATGGCTGGCTGACTATGAGAATAAAAAGGAGAAGCCAGCCACTCTGCAACACATCAAAACCCTAAAAGCACTGGGGTGAGGACACAGAGGGACAAAGGACATGGGCTAAAACTTAGATCAAACGATAAAATACCCCCTCATGAATAAAATGTAAAACTAAAGTTGCTGTTGAGGCACTGTCACCCAACACGGAAGGTAGGGTGCCGGGAAACTTAAAAGTCGGCTGCAGAGGGGCTAAAAGTGGGAAGTCCAGCAAGAGGTGGTCGACCGTCACTTTTGAGTCACAGCGACACAGAGGTGGGCCCTCATGACGGAGGAGGTAACCATGCATTAGCCACGTACGGCCAATGCGGAGCCGGTGGAGTACAACTGATTCCCTGCGAGAGGACTGCACGGAAGACTTCAACACATTCATAGTCCCCATAACGACACGCAGTTTGTTGTGCGTAATGTTATGCCATCCCGTCTCCCAAAGCCGAAAAATCCTGTGGCGTAAGACAGAGCGCAGGTCAGTTTCAGAGATGCCCATCTCTAGAAGCTGTTTCCGCGTAGCCTGTTTGGTCAGCCTGTTGGTAAATTCGTTGCCTGGCATTCCGACATGTCCTGGGGTCCACACAAACACCACTGAACAACGGGACCATTCTAGGGCACAGATGGACTCCTGAATGGACACTACCAAAGGACGGAGAGGACAGCACTAGTTGATAGCTTATAGGTTGCTAAAGGAGTAAGTGCACAGGAGAAATGACTCAGCAGGGCATGAGCAGATGTGCTCAAGAGCACGAAATATGGCCACCAGCTCTGCAGTAAAGAGACTGCAGCCATCTGGCACGGAGTGCTGTTCAATATGTCCTCCATGACCATACGTGAAGCGTATATGACCATCACCCATCGAGCCGTCGGTGTAAACCACTTCACGGCCCTGGTACATGTCGAGAATCGAGAGGAAGTGATAGCGGAGAGCCGCAGGGTTAACGGAGTCCTTAGGGTCATGCACAAGTTCCAGAAGAATATGCGGCCTACGTGTACACCATGGAGGTGTATGTGACTGAACCTCAAGGAGAGGTGGTAACGGGAAGGACTCCAGTTCAGACAGAAGGGACTGGATGCAAACCACAATCGTAAGCCCTGACCTGGGCCGCTGATGCGGGAGATGAACTGCCGTGGTTGGGAAAAGGAGATGGTAATTCGGATGCGTAGGAGAACGACGAATGTGTGCAATGTAACTGGTGAGCAGTTGTGCACATCTAACTTCCAATGGAGGGACTCCGACCTCCACCAGGACACTGGCCACCAGTCTCACTCTAAAAGCTCCGGTTGCTAGGCGAACGCCACAGTGGTGTTCTGGGTCAAGGAAACACAACGCTTAGGGCGCCACCGAACCATAAACCAAGCTCCCATAGTCAAAGTGGGATTGAACAAGGGCTCTGTAGAGCTGCAGCAGCGTACAGTGATCTGCACCCCAATTGGTGTTGCTCAGGCCGTGGAGGCATTGAGGTGCTGCCAGCACTCCCACTTAAGCTGACGATGGTGAGGTAGCCAAGTCAATCGGGCATCGAAAACCAGTCCTAAGAATCAATATGTCTCCATTACAGTGAGTGGATCATCATTAAGATAAAGTTCAGGTTCCAGATCAATGGTACGATGCCAACAAAAGTGCACGACACATGACTTCGTGGCTGAAAAACAGGAGGCCGTGAGCTAGAGCCCATGACTGCGCCTTGTGAATGGCTCCCTGTAAGTGCAGCTCAGCAACACTAGTAGTGGAGGAGCAATACAAAATGCGGAAGTCATCCGCATACAGGGACAAGGAGCCCAACGGCCCTACAGCTGCTGCTAGGTCATTTTGATTGCCACTAAAAATAAAGATATACTAAATATGGAACCCTGCGGAATGCCATTCTCCTGGATATGGGGGGAACTATGGGAGGCACTGACTTGGACCGGAAGTTTTGGATAAAAATCAGGAGTGGGCCCTGGAGACCCCACTCGTACAATGTGGCAAGGACACGATGTCGCCAGGTCGTGTCATATGCTTTACGTAAGTCAATCAAGACGGCAATGACGTGTTAACCTCTGGAAAAGGCTGTTCGGACGGCAGACTCGAGGGACACAAGATTATCAATGGTAGAACAACCCTGGCAGAAGCCGCCCTGACATAGAGCCAGTAGGCACCGTAACTCCAGGACCCAATCCAACCGCCGACTCACCATGTTCCAGCAGCTTACAAAGAAAGTTGGAGAGGCTGATGGGCCAACAGCTATCCACATCAAGCAGAATTTTACCAGGTTTTAACACCAGAATGGTGGTCCTCTCCTGCCACTGCGATGGAAAGACACCATCACACCAGATGAGGTTGAAGGTGACAAGGAGATATTGCTTGTAGTCAGACAAGAGATGTTTAATCATCTGACTGTGGATCCGATATGCCCTACGAGCTGTGACGGAGCAATGTGCAAGGGCACTGAGGAGCTCCCACTCTGTAAATGGGGCATTATAGGGTTCACTGTGGCGTGTTGTGAACGAGAGGACTTTCCTTTCAATCCCCTGTTTGATGATGCGAAAGGCTGGGGCGTAGTTCTCCGACGCAACGGTTCGAGCCTAGTGCTCTAGCATAGTGCTCAGCAAAGTTCTCAGCAATCATATTTGTGTCGGTAGAGAGCACGCAATTGATGTTAACAGCAGGGACACCTGTTGGGGTCTGGTACCCAAAAAGACATCTGATCTTCGCCCAGAATTGGGAAGGTGACGTGTGGCACCCAATGGTCGACACGTACCTCTCTGAACACTCTTGTTTCTGTCATTTTATGAGCAGGAGAACACGGGCACAGAGCCGTTTAAAGGCTATTAGGTGCTCTAGGGAAGGGTGCTGCTTAAATTGCTGTAGAGCTCGCTGACACTCCTTAATTGCCTCAGCAACTTCCGGCGACCACCAAGGGACTGCCTTTCGCCAGGGGCACCCTAAAGAACGAGGGATTGCGTTTTCCACCACACAAATTATCGTTGTAGTGACTTGCTCAATCACAACATCGATGGAACCGTGCGGGGAACATTCGACGGTGACAGGGGAGGTGAACGCTACCTCGTCTGACTTGTTTGAAGCCCATCTGGGTAGGTCCCCGTGGGCATAATGCTGGAGGAGTGACAGGAAGAGGGGGGAGTGATCACTACCTCACAGGTCGTCAAGTGCTCTCAAGTGGATAGGTGGGAGGAGTTCTGGGCTGCAAATTGATAAGTCAATGGCCGAGTAACTATAATGAGCCACACTGGAATGTGTGGCTGCCCCAATATTTAAGAGGCAGAGGTCAAGTTGGGACAGTTAAATTTTCAGCATCTCTGCCATGGCCAGTAAGCATGGTGCTACCCCACAAGTGGTTATGGGCGTTAAAACTCCCAAAAGTAGGAAAGGTTTATGGAGTTGATCAATCAGTGCAGCCAATACGTTCAGGAGTACCGCACCATATGGAGGGAGATATACGTTGCAGCCAGTTATTTCCTGCATCATCCGTATCCTGGCAGCCACAGCTTCAAGAGGAGTTGAAGGGGCACAGGTTCACTACACAGGGCGTAAACACAAACTCCACCTGACACTCTATTATATTCACTATGGTTCTTGTAATATCCCCTGTAGCCGCGAAGGGCAGGGGTCTGCATTGCCAGCAACCAGGTTTCTTGGTGGGCAATGCAGAAAGCAGGTGTAAAGCTTAACAGTTTTATTAGCTCAGCCAGGTGGTGGAAAAAAACGCCGCAATTCCACTGGAGGATGACACGATCGTGAGACTGGGAAGGCATGAAATACTCAATGAGGCAGTCTACGCCTCTGGGTCACCTGCTGACACCGACTTATTTCCTGAACAGGCTAGTTCCATCGAGTCTGAAGGTCTATCGAGATCTAGGTCCTCAGCAGACGGCAGAATCTTCACCTCATCCTCAGACGTAAAGCTTGTAAGCATCGGTGGTGTGGCAGCCACCACAGGTCCCTTGGTATTGGGGGTCTTCTTTCTTGGATTTCTCTCGCTGATCCTTGGGTTTCTCTGGCTGGAAAGGCTTCACAGATTCAGTCTCTGGGACTGAGGATGATAGTGAAGCCCTACAACCAGCTGCTTTTGGGCACTTCAGCCCTGGCAGGTGTCATCTTTCCCACTAACAGAAACCTGGGAAAGGAGTGACCCGAGGCACCCCTTACTGGCGAGAGGAGCCGAAGGAGACGTACACTTCTCCGGCTGAGAAGTGGGGACTGGTGTCACCGATGGTTGTGGGGACAGTGCTCCTGAGGTAGGTGGGGCGGGAGCAACAGAGATGGAAGTGCCCTCCACCATCGAGGGGGCAGGTGTAGTCTTCCAGCTCTGAGAGCCGAATGGAACTCTCCGAACTGATGGGGCTACAACTGTTCTCGTAGTGACGCCATAAGAGGAGGTTATAGCCACAGGATGTAGGCGCTCAAATTTCCTATTGGCCTCAGTGTAGTTCAGTCAGTCCAGGGTCTTGTATTCCACGGTTTTCCTTTCTCATTGTAAAATCCTGCAGTCTCGTCAGCAAGGGGAATGATGCTCTCCGCAGTTGACACAGATGGGAGGTGGGGCTCGTGGAGTATTGGGATGGGATGGACATCCACAATCTCAACATGTGATGCTGGAAGTACAGTAGGAAGACATATGTCCGAACTTCCAGCACTTAAAGCAGCACATTGCGGTAGACCTTCACCTTGACCTTCTCGGGTAATGTGTCACCCTTGAACGCGAAGATCAAGGCACCGGTGGCAACCTAATTATCCCTCGGACCCTGATAGACGCGCTGGACGAAATGAACTCCTCGTAGCCCTATGTTGGCACGCAGATCTTTGTCAGACTGCAAAAGAAGGTCCCTGTGGAATATAATACCCTGGACCACATTTAAGCTTTTATGAAGCGTGTTGGTAATGGAAACATCCTCCAGCTTCTCACAAGCGAGTAATGCCCGTGACTGGGCAGAGAATGCCATTTTTTATCGAGACTGACCCTGACCACATTTTGGACAAACCCTCTACCTCTCCAAACTTGTCGTCTACATGCTCTACAAAAAACTGAGGCTTCATCGCGACTAAGGTGTCCCCATCAGCTCTCGTACATACGACGTACCGGGATGAATAAGGTTCGCTGCCATCCTTGGCCTGGCATTCCTCCATTGGTGTGGCCAGGGAGGGGAACGATTTAGGATCATACTTCCTTGGATTTTACTGACTTGGAATGCTTAGAGACTACTGGCGTTTGATCACCAGCAAGTGATGACGAGGTATGCTTCATTGCGCATCATAAGCCCTGATGCCACACACTCCAACCAGGGACTCTCCCCACAGGCGCCACCCAGCCGCAGCAAAAGCCACCTGGTAGGATGGCCATTGCTGGAAGTCCTGATGCCCCAGGGTGACGGGTATCTACTCCTTGGCATATGTTGGGAGTTAAAGGCGCAGGCATCAGCAGAGCGATCCCTGTGTAGTCAGGGAGCTAGAACCAGCAGAGTACATGGCGGCCCTGCCACAAATGACTGGCTACCGTGCTGGATATGAGGTGCAAAGAATTCCATGGTCATCGTCAGCGCAGAAAAGACACTGCATAGTGGGTGGAGGAAATCACACCCTGGAAGGTGTCCTCACTTACGAGATGGAGGATGAGCAGGACTGCAATGCCACGATGAGAAAGTGGGCTAAAGATTTCAATGCACGATGGACATGATGCGCAATGTAAGGCACCCTTGCCCAACTGTCTCGCTCTTCGGGAAAATTTTGAAAAATGGATGTCAAACCCTGCAGAGGACAATCACATAAGGGCTGAAAAGTGTGAGACTTATTATAGTCGCCTCTTACGACAGGCAGGGATACCTCAGTCCTATTCTAATCCCCGGGCCCACAGGGGGAAGACCTAGTGAGCACTGACAACTATATTGCATTCGGCCAAGACAAACAGGCCCCGTCCCAGGCCTTATGGTCATGGGTGCGATAAGCTACAACTCTCGTTCACTTTTTATGTTTCTGGAGGCGATGCTCGGTACACGTAGAACATTGTTAGACCTATTTCTTAGCTATTCATGTAACAGGAAGGTAATGTATTGTTCCAACAGGATAATGCTAGCCCACACACTGCTCGTGAAACTCAATGTGCTCTGCAAGACATGCAACAACTACCCTGGCCAGAAATATCTCTGGACTTTCTCCAATATAACTCGTCTGGGATATGATGGGACGAGAAGTGACTCTGCAGCATCGTCAACAGAACTGACTGTGGTCTTTTGGTGCAGAGCCAAGTGGAGGGAGGCTCAGGCGATTCTGTGTAGGCTGCAGATTCCATGAGTGGGGGCCATCGGGTGGTGGGCTTCTGGGTTCTGTTTAATACGTCAGGAGTTCACTACACACAGGAAGTAGCTACATGGGTAGCGGGGGCTGTGTGGAAAGCACTGGGCGGTTTTGTAGCTGTGTTGGGAAAGAACCAGAGCTCCAAGCCCTAATAGAAAGCACTGAAGCTCAAATAGTTACAGGTACAGAAAGCTGGCTAAAGCCGGAAATAAGTCAGCCAAAATTTTTTCAAACGATCTAACAGTGTTCAGAAAGGATAGATTAAATACAGTTGGTGGTGGAGTATTTATTGCTGTCAGAAGTAGTTTGCCTTGTAGTGAAATTGAAGTAGATAGTTCCTGCAAAATAGTATGGGTAGAGGTTATAATTGACAATCAGACTAAACTATTAATTGGATCGTTTTACTCAGAAGATATAGTTGCTGAACAGTTCAAAAAAAAAAAACTTGAGTCTCATTTCAAATAGGTACCCCACTCATACAATTACAGTTGGTGGCGACTTCAATCTACCCTCGATATGCCGAAAAATTATACGTTTAAAGTCGGCGGCAGGCATAAAACATTATCTGAAATTTTACTGAATGCTTTCACAGAAAATTATTTTCAATAATTAGTCCATGAGCCTACTCGAAGCTTAAATGGTTGCGAAAGCATACTTGACTTCTTAGCAATAAATAATCCTGGGCAAATAGGGGGTATCATGACAAATACAGGGATTAGGGACCACAAGGCAGTTACTGCTAGGTTGAATACCTTAACACCCACAACCATCAAACAGAAACGCGAAGTAAATCTATTTAAAAAAGCTGATAACAATGCTCTTAATGCCTTTTTAAGAGACAGTCTCCACTCCTTCCAATTCGGTCACGTAAGTGTAGAAAAGATGTGGAATGATTTCAAAGCAATTGAGAGAGATATACCACAGAAATTAATAAGTGATTGTACTGATCCCCCATGGTACACAAAACGGGTCAGGTCACTGTTGCAGAAGCAATGAAAAAAACATGCCAAATCTAAAAGCGCACAAAATCCCGGAGACTGGAAAAGTTTTGCAGAAGTTCGAAATTAGTGCGTGCTTCAATGTGAGATGCTTTTAATAATTTTCACAACAAAACTCTATCTTGGAATCTGGCAGAAAACCCAAAGAGATTCTGGTCATATATAAAGCACACCAGTGGCAAGACACAATCAATATCTTCACTGCATGACAACGGTAAAGTCACTGATGACAGTGCCACCGAAACAGAGTTATTAAACACAGTTTTCCAAATCTCCTTCACCAAAGACGACAAAGTAAATATTACTGAATTCCAACCAAGAACAACTGTAAAGATGAGAAACATAGAAGTAGATATCCTCAGTGTAGCAAAGCAGCTTAAATCACTTAATAAAGGCAAGGCTTCCGGTCCAGATCGTATACCAGTCAGGTTCCTTTCAGAGTATGCAGATGAAATAGCTCCATATTTAGCAATTACATACAACCGCTCGCTCACAGAAAGTTCTGCACCCACAGAAAGTTCTGTACCTAAAGACTGGAAAGTTGCTCAAGTCACACTAATACCCAATAAGGAAAATAGGAGTAATCTGCTGAATAACAGGCCCACATCACTAATGATGATCTGCAGTTGGGTTTTGGAACATATACCATATTCGAAGAAAACAATTTACTGACACATAGTCAGATAGAGGGGCTGGCCAGTACTTACCTCAGCTCAGTACAGCCGATAGATACACATAAAACAGAACCGAAAATTTACATTCCTAGCTTTCGGAACAAATGTTCCTTCATCGGGGAGGAGAGAGGGGAAAGAAAGGGAAGAAGGGAAAGGAGATTCAGTTACTCACAACCCAGGTTATGAAGCAACAGGGAAAGGAAAATAGGGAGGGTAGCAAGGATGGAGGCATGATTGTCAGAGGGAAGCCAAAGATATTCTACTGTAAGTACTGTGCCAGCTTCAGACCAAAGAGGATGCATACAGAAGTAAAGAGGTATATAGTATACAGATAAACACAACTATGTAGGATGAAAAGATGCGTGAATGGCTAAAGAGGAAAGGGAAAGAGGAGAAGACTGAAGAGTAAATGGGAGTGAGGTTGTTTTACGTAGGTTCAGTTCAGGGGGATGGCGGGATGAAAGGATGTGTTGGAGTGCAAGTTCCCATCTCCGCAGTTCAGAGGGACTGGTGTTGGGTGGGAGAAGCCAAATGGCACATACGGTGTAGCAGGTTCCTAGGTCCCTAGAATTATGCTGGAGGGCATGCTCCGCTACTGGGTATTGGGCATCTCCTAGGCGGACTGTTCGTCTGTGTCCGTTCATGCACTCAGCCAGTTTAGTTGTTGTCATGCCGATGTAAAAGGCTGTGCAGTGCAGGCATGTCAATTGATAAATGACATGTGTAGTTTCACATGTGGCCCTGCCTTGAATTGTGTATGTTTTACCAGTAGCGGGGCTGGAGTAGGAGGTTGTGGGGGGATGCATGGGGCAGGTTTTGCAGTGGGGTCGGTTACAGGGGTAGGAACCGCTGGGTAGAGAAGGTAGTCTGGGAATATTGTAGGGTTTAACAAGGATGTTAAGGAGGTTAGGGGGGCGACGAAAGGCAACTCTGGGTGGTGTGGGGAGAATTTTGTCAAGGGATGATCTCATTTCAGGGGTTGACTTGAGAAAGTCATATCCCTGGCGGAGTATTTTGTTGATGTTTTCGAGGCCAGGATAATATTGGGTGACAAGGGGGATGCTTCTGTGTGGTCTGGGGGTAGGAACATTGTTGTTGGACAGGGAGGAATGTATTGCTTGGGAAATCTGTTTGTGGACAAGGTCTGCAGGATAGTTGCGGGAGAGGAAAGCACTGGTCAGGTTATTGGTGTAATTGTTGAGGGATTCATCACTGGAGCAGATACGTTTGCCACGAATACCCAGGCTGTAGGGAAGGGAGCGTTTGATGTGGAAAGGATGGCAGCTATCAAAGTGAAGGTAGTGTTGTTTGTTTGTGGGTTTGATATGGACAGAGGTGTGGATGTGAGCTTCAACAAGATGAAGGTCAACATCCAGGAAGGTGGCTTGGGTTTTGGAGAAGGACCAGGTGAAATTCAGATTCGAAAAGGAGTTGAGGTTATGGAGGAAGTTAAGGAGTGTTTCTTCACCATGAGTCCAGACCACAAAGATGTCATCTATAAACCTATACCAGGCCGGGGGAAGCAGCTGTTGGGTCTTCAGGAAAGCCTCCTCCATGCGGCCCATGAAGAGGTTGGCATAGGACGGAGCCATCCTGGTTCCCAAGGCCGTTCCCCTGATTTGTTTGTGGGTTTGGTCTTCAAAAGTGAAGTAATTATGGGTGAGGATGAAGCTGGTAAGTGTGATAAGGAACGAGGTTTTTGGAAGATCTTCGGGTGGGCGTTGGGAAAGGTAGTGCTCAAGGGCAGAGAGACCATGGGTATGTGGGATGTTTGTGTAAAGGGATGTAGCATCTATGGTGACAAGAAAGGTTTCAGGTGAGAGAGGAGTGGGAATGGATTTGAGGCGTTCTAGGAAGTGGTTTGTGTCTTTGATGTAGGATGGGAGTCTGCGGGTGATAGGTTGGAGGTGCTGGTCTACCAGAGCTGGGAGGAAAAAAAAATTGGGACATTTCTGCGCCACCCGCGGCACGCGCGATCTTTTTTGCGGCACGCGCGATCTTTTTTGCGGCACGCGCGACCTTTTTTGCGGCACGCGCGACCTTTTTTGCGGCACGCGCGATCTCTTTTGCGGCACGCGCGATCTTTTTTTTTTTCTCCACTCGCTATCTCTGTTTTTGAGCAACGTGTGTTCTTCTCCCCTGATCTGGACATACTTGCTTGGTCTGGTCAACTTTTTACGTATTTTTCATATTTAGTGGTCTTCCTTTGGTATTGAACATTACCAACACAATTTCTTTCTTTCTCGTCCTTCCCTCCGCGTTTTATTCCTTCTTATGATTACTATTTCAACTTTAGTTATTTAATTTCCCTACCCACCAGTTACCCACTATGTACCCTAATCCTATACCACATTATTTGCATTCATTCCAGAAACATGCATTCACCGTAGCCAAACTGCAATCCCACATACTTTTCCTCCGGTCCTGCTTAACCTTTGGAATTACCCCTAAAGGGCTTACCTTAAAAGTTCCCATCTCCGGGTGCAATTCCTCCTTCCACCAGTCTCTCCTGGACTTCCAGAACCTTCAATCCTTAGCCCTTACCCAACTTGTCCTGAATCTCTACACTACTTCATGTAACCACCACTCCCAACAGCTCCTATCTCTCTTCAAAGTCCTCCACCTCTCGAACCCTTGCTTGGAGAACACACTCAGGAACATCATCCTAGAAGCCAGCTGCAAACTTGAGTTCCATGCCACACACCACCTGAAAAAACTATCCACTGTGCTAGTGCAACACCTAAGAAGTGGGGTCCCTCTCCCTATCCCTCACAAACACCAACCACAACAGAACCTTCAACAAACCCCCTAATAGCCAACAAACCTAGCCTAGCCACCCTACTCAATCTCCCCATCCCAGCACACACCCCACACAGACCAAATCTCAACTATAACCACAGTCAAATGCCACATATCACCAGTCCCAATTCAGTCCTAAACCTCTCATCCAGATCCCTCTCTCCTCCAGAGACATCTGTTCTATCAAAAGGTTTACCCTTTAGCCCCACGCCGAAATTCAACGACACCGCCCTGGTTAAAGATCTCCTCTCATTCACCCGGAACCTCAACTGGAAATATCACTCCTACCCAAACACAGCCCCCAAATACTAGACCCAGTGTTGAACCCTGTCTAGAACAGTTCCGACTGCCTTCTCAAAGGGATCCTCCTCCCCTCCCCCAAAACCATCCCTTGCAGACATTTCAGGAATTCCTCACATCCAGTGTTGCCTCCCAGTCCTTCTTGAAGAACATCCCGACAACCCCCAACATCACCCCAGCTGAATCCCGTGCCATTAAGGAGCTGAAAATAGACCGCTCTATTGTCATCCTCCCGGCGAATAAAGGCTCCACAACTGTCGTAGTTGACCGTGTGGAGTATGTGGCAGAAGGACTGCGTCAACTCTCTGACACCTCAACCTACAAAGCTGTTACCCAGGATCCCATTCCCTCCATCCAGACTGAGCTGCAAAAAATCCTAAATATCGAAGATCCCTCACAAGGCCTCACAACGGCTTCCATAGACTTACTCACTCCACCTGAGCCACGTACCCCTACCTTCTACCTATTACCCAAAATCCACAAAGAGAACCATCTCTGCCCTTGAGCACTACCTCTCCCAACGCCCACCCGAAGATCTTCCAAAAACCTCGTTCCTTATCACACTTACCAACTTCATCCTCACCCATAATTACTTCACTTTTGAAGGCCGGACCTACAAACAAATCAGGGGAACGGCCTTGGGAACCAGGATGGCTCCGTCCTATGCCAACCTCTTCATGGGCCGCATGGAGGAGGCTTTCCTGAAGACCCAACAGCTGCTTCCCCCGGCCTGGTATAGGTTTATAGATGACATCTTTGTGGTCTGGACTCATGGTGAAGAAACACTCCTTAACTTCCTCCATAACCTCAACTCCTTTTCGAATCTGAATTTCACCTGGTCCTTCTCCAAAACCCAAGCCACCTTCCTGGATGTTGACCTTCATCTTGTTGAAGCTCACATCCACACCTCTGTCCATATCAAACCCACAAACAAACAACACTACCTTCACTTTGATAGCTGCCATCCTTTCCACATCAAACGCTCCCTTCCCTACAGCCTGGGTATTCGTGGCAAACGTATCTGCTCCAGTGATGAATCCCTCAACAATTACACCAATAACCTGACCAGTGCTTTCATCTCCTGCAACTATCCTGCAGACCTTGTCCACAAACAGATTTCCCAAGCAATACATTCCTCCCTGTCCAACAACAATGTTCCTACCCCCAGACCACACAGAAGCATCCCCCTTGTCACCCAATATTATCCTGGCCTCGAAAACATCAACAAAATACTCCGCCAGGGATATGACTTTCTCAAGTCAACCCCTGAAATGAGATCATCCCTTGACAAAATTCTCCCCACACCACCCAGAGTTGCCTTTCGTCGCCCCCCTAACCTCTGTAACATCCTTGTTAAACCCTACAATATTCCCAGACTACCTTCTCTACCCAGTGGTTCCTACCCCTGTAACCGACCCCACTGCAAAACCTGCCCCATGCATCCCCCCACAACCACCTACTCCAGCCCCGCTACTGGTAAAACATACACAATTCAAGGCAGGGCCACATGTGAAACTACACATGTCATTTATCAACTGACATGCCTGCACTGCACAGCCTTTTACATCGGCATGACAACAACTAAACTGGCTGAGCGCATGAACGGACACAGACGAACAGTCCGCCTAGGAGATGCCCAATACCCAGTAGCGGAGCATGCCCTCCAGCATAATTCTAGGGACCTAGGAACCTGCTAGACCGTATGTGCCATTTGGCTTCTCCCACCCAACACCAGTCCCTCTGAACTGCAGAGGTGGGAACTTGCACTCCAACACATCCTTTCATCCCGCCATCCCCCTGAACTGAACCTACGTAAAACAACCTCACTCCCATTTACTCTTCAGTCTTCTCCTCTTTCCCTTTCCTCTTTAGCCATTCACGCATCTTTTCATCCTACATAGTTGTGTTTATCTGTATACTATATACCTCTTTACTTCTGTATGCATCCTCTTTGGTCTGAAGCTGGCACAGTACTTACAGTAGAATATCTTTGGCTTCCCTCTGACAATCATGCCTCCATCCTTGCTACCCTCCCTATTTTCCTTTCCCTGTTGCTTCATAACCTGGGTTGTGAGTAACTGAATCTCCTTTCCCTTCTTCCCTTTCTTTCCCCTCTCTCCTCCCCGATGAAGGAACATTTGTTCCGAAAGCTAGGAATGTAAATTTTCGGTTCTGTTTTATGTGTATCTATCGGCTGTACTGAGCTGAGGTAAGTACTGGCCAGCCCCTCTATCTCTTTGTTAGTATTTGTTTCACATCTTTATATGAGATTTTCCATTAATCATTTTGACACATAGTCAGCACAGATTCAGAAAATATCATTCTTGTGGAACACAACTACCTCTTTATACTCATAAAGTAATGTGTGCTGTCAACAGGGGATGTCAAATTGACTCCATATTTTTTGATTTTAAAAAGGCTTTCGACACCGTTCCTCACAAGCGACTTCCAACCAAACTGTGTGCCTATGGAATATCATCTCAGTTGTGCGACTGGATTTGTGATTTCCTGTCAGAAAGGTCACAGTTTGCAGTAATAGAAGGAAAGTCATTGAGTAAAATAGAAGTAATATCCAGCATTCCCCAAGGAAGTATTATAGACCCTCTATTGTTCCTGATCTATATTAAAGACATAGGAGACAATCTTAGTAGCCCTCTTAGATTATGTGCAGATGATGCTGTCATTTACCATCTCGTAAAGTCATCAAATACAAAATTATTTAGATAAGATATCTGTTCGGTGCGAAAAGTGGCAATTGACTCTGAAAAATTAAAGTGTGAAGATATTCAGATGAGTATTAAAAGAAATCAGCTAAATTTCGATTACACGGTAAGTCACACAAATCTGAAGGCTGTAAATTAAACTAAATACTTAGGGATTACAATTACAAATAACCTAAATTGGAACGATAATGTAGATAATGTTGTGGGTAGAGCAAACCAAAGACTTCAATTCACTGACAGAACACTTAGAAGGTGCAACACACCTATTAAAGAGACTGCTTACACTACACTTGTCCGCCCTATTCTGCAATATTGCTGTGCGATGTGGAATCCGTATCAGGTGGGACTGACTGATGATATTGAAAAAGTTCAAAGAAGGGTGGCTCATTTTGTATTATCGCGAAATAAGGGAGATAATGCCACAGACATGATACGTGAATTGGAGCGGCAATCATTAAAACAAAGGCATATTTCGTGCGACGGGATCTTCTCATGAAATTTCAATCATCCAGTTTTCTCCTCCAATTGCAGAAACATTCTGTTGGCACCCACCTACATAGGTAGAAATGATCATCACAATAAAATAAGAGAAATCAGGGCTTGCATAGAAGAATTTAAGAGCTCCTTTTTTCCGCGTACCATTCGACAGTGGAACAGTAGAGTTGCAGCTTGAAGGTGGTTCATTAAACCCTCTGCCACGCACTTAATTGTGAATAGCAGGGTAATCACGTAGATGTAGATGTAGACGTGTGACTCAACCAACAACTCTTACAGAACTATGTGAACAGGGTGAGCAGGTGTTGAATAACAAATTCCAGGGCAGTATTTGCCATCTGTACGATCGACTGGGTACCAGTCAGTGCCTGCTTTGGCACCCATGGAGGCTACACCATGCAGTAATATGGGTGTTTCAGCATTGCTACCTCAGAACCACTTGTGCTACTGATCTGTAAATGTAACCATTTCATGTACTCCTTGTGCTCTGTAGCAACAATAAATCTTGAGTGAATTGGAAACCTCTAAAAGAGTGTACTAATTTTTTGCCAGCACTGTAACTTTCTCTACTTAGAGACGGCTCATTCTTACAATTTTCTTGTTGAAAATCACTCTGTCAGTCTGTGGAAGGTAGGTAGTATGCAGGTGCAGCACACCAGGGTAGCAGACATTTCTACTTCGGTGAAATCTCACTGTCCCAGGACAAGCGAATTCAATCAAGAGAGGCCCAGCATCACCAGGAAAGAGCAAACACTTGTCTCAAACAACAGTTGTTCCTCATGATGCGATCTATCACCCCACGCAAAGACATTACGTTATTTTTTGCTGGCCTCCTATTTCTTCAAGTCTGAGTTAAAATGAAAACAGTCAGTTTCCATCTGTAACTGCTTGGGGATATCATTTACCAATACGGAGAAAGGGGAGAAAAGAGACTGAAGTTTGCTTTGTCATGGAAATCTTGAAAACAACTGTTAAATTCATCTTTTAGGTCAAGTATAATGCGTAAATATTTGTCAGAATTTTTATTATTATTTCTGCATGAAAGTAGAATGCACACAGTTGTTAGTTTTGGTTCATAATTCCCAAATTCATAATTTTCTTTTAAATGCCACTTATAACTGAGCTTTCCCTTGAAAGAGAGCTATTACACCTACAAACAACGCAAAATCTCACATCATTTTTTCATCTTTAAATTAAGCAAGAGGTTTTCCTCATTTCATTATAAATATTTTTATTATGTCTTTTTTATCAAAGACTTGGGTCAATATCCTGCCGTGACTAATGCAGCTGATGATGGTATAACAGACACTGTTTTCTTCTTCTATATCAACAGTCTTTTAAATTTAAAAGGTTCTCTGTGCAGCAAATTGTGAGTATGAAATAAAAATTCCCAATCCACTTCACATAGATTGTAAAGGGTCGGATGTTAATGTCTAAAATCATCATCTGTGTCTATAATTTTGAAATAAATAAGATTATAGTCACTTGTTGTGAGTCCAACACACGCCTACTCATTTGTAATGGGGTCACTAACTACAGTTTGCAAGGGTGTTACCTATATTTGCTGTCACCCTGTTGTGATTTTGGAAAGTAGGCAGGCTGAGAGGCCTGTTCAGGAAATGGAGACCAAGTTCTCGTATAGTGTTTTGAAGGCAGAGTCCTCTTATCAGTTACTCCACTATACTGCAATGTTGATTTTGCATTTGCATCCATTACGAAAATTTGCCCGTCATGTCGACCCAGTGTTGATCTTTTTCACTTTTATATTTGTGGTTGTATCTCCCAACTGTATTGAAAATATTGATTAATTATCTAAGGTTTTCCTAAGGCGGTCATTATTTCTACTGTCAACGCATGTTCATCAGAAAGTTGATGTATCTTTCTCATTGTTACACTTTCATCTGGCATTACAGTGAGAGCTATGGGATGATTATCAGATGTTATGATCTGAGTCGTATCTGGCCTTTGGGGTAATGTCCAGTTCAGTAATATGGCTCGTATATACATAGTATGTGTAGGTCTATCTCTTCTAACACTTTCCCAAGTTCTTGCATCACCATGGCACTGCACTTCACATTTTGTCTGGCTGATTTCAATCATTTGCCTACGTTCTAGTGCTATTAGTGTGCAAGCTGATTGTATGTGACTGCTACAGGAACAAAGTGAGCACATAGCTATGGAGTCATCCGAATTTGTGAACATATACAATTTAGCCATGTGCCCTCACTAACTGCTTAAGCAAGAGGTTTTCCTCATTTCATTATAAATGTTTTTATTATATATATCAAGTGCCTTCTGCCTCCTCTTAAAATGTCACGCAGGGCAGTAGTTCCTCTGTATTTGTACGCAAGTTGTTGACAGTGAGCTGAATATGATCGACTTCTTCTGTGACTGGAAACTTTACAGTGTAGCCTTCTGGATAATTGTGCCTAGCTGGGTGTTTAGAAATACACATGTTGTTCATTGTTTTCCTTTCTTCCTAGCCACTTTCAGAAATTCCACTCCTTCTCTCTACTTTCCTAATTATTGCCCTTTTCATTGCCCATCTCATCATCGCTCCTGTCTATATGGTCAGTTACATTTTCAGTTTGTGCCAAAATGTCTCTTCTTGTTCTAAACTTCACATTGGACCACAATCTTTTATCTGTTTCTTCTAAGAATTGCTTCCTATCTGTAGTTTCCTCCAAGTTATGTTCATGTACTGATTCAATTAATTAACTTTCTGGCATGGTAAATGGGACATCATAAGTTATCACTTTCAGCTCTACTCCCCAGGTGGCTTGCGTACAATTTCTGTATTTAGCTCTGAATTTTGTTTCAGCTTCCTGCTTTCTCCTTCTGTTTCTGTTTCAATTATGAGTACATTGTTTGTTGTTTTCATTTTCTTGATACTGATCTTTTCTTTCTTTGAATTAATTAGTTCTGTGAGACATGTCTGTATTTCGTAAGGGCCTTTCTTATACTTAGATTTAATGAATGGTGTGCTAACCACTCACATATAGCAGATTGATGTGTGTAGCACAGAAACACGTAACAGAAAACAGTATTCACACAAGCTTTCAAGTTCTTGCTCTTATTCTAGTAAAAGTACACTCACAATCACAGAGACATCCAAATGTCCACCACCATGGCTGCAGGTGCGTGTGAATGTATGTACTTTTACTAGAAAAAGAGCAAGAGCTGAGTGGTTGTGTGTGTCAACATGTGTTCTTTCACTAGAAAAGGACCAAGACCTCGAAAGCTAATTTTAATACTATTTTATGTAACATGTTTCTATGCTCCACACATCAGTATGCTATTAGTATGTGATTGCCTTTCCCTTATTTTACTTTCTATGTGCTCAGGCTCATCTGACTGTATCCTACCTGCTCCTGAGTCGGCTGAACTTTTTGTTTCTGTGGAGGCCATTGTTGCACTTCAAGACGCTTCGCAATCAGATGTGGCACACCACGGCCCGAGCCACGGAGAACAGCTATCACACACAAGTAGATTCACAGAGTATTTATGGAATTCAAGATACAACCACTGCAAGGCAGCGGATATGATGTTGGCACCAAAGCCAACGAATTGGAGAGAGTACTGCAGATGGGGAAAGATAAGGCAATCCCAACATTTATTAGGACTAAAAATCCTCTGAAATCCCACCCTACAGTCCTTAAGAAGCAGCCCAAGACAGGTGATATGTTATTACCTGAGATCCTTAGGGGAAACAGAATGACACAGATGGTTGAGTTTCTACTGAACTATTACACAACAATATAAAGAACTATTACACCAGAGAAGCAGAGAAAATGGGAGCCATGTGTCATGGACCAAATGGTAACAGATAATGTTTATCTACAGCAATTGGGTTTGCTAGCACTGTTTTTGTGGTATCAATAGCTACAAAGCCACGGCGTAGGTGCAAGTTCGAAGGTTGGCACTATGACACCGACACCGATGACAGCGACCTCTAGCCGGCACTGTGCAGCTCTACGAGCGCCGCTCCAAATTCAACCAATTTGATTCAGAGTAGACGACCAAGCAACATTGTTTGTATTTCATAGTGGGAAAGCCACTACAGATTTTGCCTTTTTAACTTCTAGCCGCTCATCTCAGCCAAAGTTAAGTATTATCAGTTGTATATGTTCATACACCAGTAAAAGAGCTATATCCTATACGCAGTACCGAAGTATTTCACCACATTTTGCCATGTATTGTTTCGTGTTTGCTGATACCTCATTTAAATCCTGTCTGCCTAATAAACTACGAAACTAGAGTGAGACAACAGCAAACGCAGAAGAATATACATATCATGTCATGTTTATATTCATATTATTCTTATGCCTAATAGTGATACAGTCAGAAATGAAGCACCGCAATTGACTAGATTTTTTAAATCTAAGATGACTCTAATTTCTGTGCAGAATGTAATGTACTAAAGAGGCGTCTGCAAAGATTTTCAAACGGAGAAAAATTTTCGCTAAATTCTCGTTCAGAACATCTTCTATCATATGCAGTGCATTATTTGGTTCTTGTTGATCATTATCAAAGAAAGCAGCAGTATAAGTAACAACAAATAGCACTCTCTTGCCATTGTTTCGCTAATAAGACGATTCCTCTCTCTCTATCTCCTCCCCCCCCCCTTTTTTTTAATTGTAAGCGGCAGTAGCGCGCACAAAAGCAAGCCATGCCGCGAGCGGCGACAGGCCGTAAACACACATTATCAGAATGCGACAAACAATGCATGACACAGTACGTAAACACCTATAACAAAAAGAACGGCACTTATCAGATCAATGAAAAATAAGCAATCAATTCAAACCAGACGAAGCGCGTGAAAAAGGAAGGGTACCCGTATAAATACGGTTGGAGCGCCTGATGCATAGCAATGGCTACCTGTTAAAACTTAACTGCTAAGCTTACGACACGAACCAAACTACTGTAACTATATCGTCATTCATTCGACGTAAACTGTGTCTCACATTACAATGGACCAACTTTGTTTCAATTTGGAGGTGTGGCCTAAAACTTTTCTCTCCCCTTGAATTTCGAGTCTCAAATTTCAGGTGCGGCTTAGATTTGGGAAAATTTTTGTCCCTTGATTTCGAGTCTCATTTTTATTTTTCAGGTGGGGCTTAGATTCGAGTGCAGCTTAGACTCGAGTAAATACGGTAGTTGGTACTCCCATATACTGGAGATGCTGAGTCGCAGAAAGGCACAACCAACAAGGTCTTTGCCAAAAACAGACCACACACACACACACACACACACACACACACACACACACACACATTCTTATTTCCAAGCACCATCTGGACAGATGTATTAGGTGTAATGGAGAGTGTTTTGAAGGGGATTAGGCTGTATTGTAAACAATTTGAAAAATATAGCTTAGAGAGTACTGATCTCTTGCCACTTCAAACAGATTTTTAATTATAAGTGCACAAAAAACAATATATTAAACTGCCATTATTAACCAGGGTTGCCACAAGTTTCCCCAAGTAAAATTCCGTAATATTTACCCAATTTCCAGACAAGTTTTAGCGTTTTCCCGACATAATTTGAGGTCAAAGGTAAGTTAAGATGTAAGTTGACAATCTGTCTTTGCAGCTGTGGTACAAGACACAATAGTGCAAATGAGGAAATATCTAAAAAAAAAACTTGCAAGCACATGGTGTTTCCTGATGTGAGCAAAAATCTTAAGTACTAACATCAATATCTTTCGTAATGAACTGTTTTTAGATGGGTAAAGCAGGCTAAATTGTATACGTGTTTCATTAAGACCACTGATGTTATTTTATTTCAATAAAATGGCACACATCTGGCGACAAAAATACTCATTTCCTTGAAGTCATAAGACATTTAAAATACCTTCACTGATTTCAGAAATAACCTCAGAAAAAATAGGCCTCTTGAAAGAAGTGTATAAGGTGAGGAAGAATTGTGTAATCAAACATTACAGGTGCTGCCAATAAAATGTTGGTTCTACTATGTTCATTACTCTGTCAGTTAATATCCACTATGTTATATCTATTATTTTACAGGTATTGTGTGATTTTTCTTTCGAGAAATGTATTAGTACATGGCGTATAAACTGCCAGCAACTGACACAATTTTCTTCTTCTTATCATCTGTACTTTGTAACATATAAACTACTTTTGATGTGCCAAAATGCACTAGAACACAATGTACTTGGGGTGAAATAGTCACAATTCCTGAAATCCATCACCTCTTACCTATTGAGGAGCACTGCGGTCTTGGGTATATGGATAAAACCTGAAAATCCACTGCATTACACCACACACAAACAGACCTGGCCTGCAGGCAGATCAGTGATACTAGATCCGATAGGCAGGGCCTACATGTTAGTGGAAGCCAAATGGCTTCAGATCAGCAGGCCCAATCCATTACAGATACCCACAGAAACGACCTGCAGTTTTGGCCCATCATGGAAATACACTCGTGTGGCCAGTTATTCACAAGCTGCAGACAACATATTGATGAAATGAGACCATGGTGATCAATCCATGCAACAGATAACTTGCTCAAATACTCTGAGAATCAATAATAATGAGGATAGGTAGCAACTCACCATAAAGATGATTACCGAGCCACACACAGTCACGTAGAAATGACAATCACACTCTCACAACTAAATTTTCAGCCATAGCTTTTGTCTGAAAATGGGTGCACAAGAAGTAGTGGCAGCAATGACTGCAAGATGAGAGAGTGGTAGGAGAGAGAGTGAAGCAGTAGTAATGAGGGAGTAGGGAAGTGGCGCACGTACTCAGCTGCACCCAGCCAGTGGTGATGCACAACACCTCAGTAAACAAACCATTTCATTAACTGAGACAAAAACGAGATATTTCCAGTGTTTCTTTTTATTTTTTCAAATTTCCCTGATGTTTCCCTGATGTGTTTGAAATTCCCCGATATTCCTTGATTTTCAGAAACTGAGGAAACCCTGTTAACATTATACACACATCGAAACCAAAGTATTGCATAGTTCCTATAGAGGGCGCCATATGGCCAACCGATGTGTTCTCTGTGAAGCCTACCTCCATTGTACAGTAGTATTGAATGAACTGTGACAGGAGCCCGAAGAACAGGGGACTGACATATTAGGTCATGCATTAAAACTTTGAAATACCGTTATGTAATCTAATGTACAAGCAATATAGGTTATGCCACAATCTTTTTATACTATTTCCTGACAATGTACTTCCTGTATTTTTTAGTACTGATAATGGCTAGTTGTTAGCCGAAATCTAGGTTTGCATTAATAAAGCCTGAAAGGAAAGGACGTCTGATTGCTGTTCTTCGTCATTCTGAAAGTCATATCACAGTCGTTGAGTGCATTCCACATTATTAATTGAAGGTAATTAGACACTTTGTTCTACCATAGCGCCACATGGTGGTTGCTGAAGCATGCCCAGAGCTTACGGTTACAGTCCTCAACTCAAAAAAACCCAGTTCACCAAGTTCATACCAGCAAACAAACACCGAGCAACCTTAGGCACTCGCCATTTAGAATGACTCAGAGGGCATATGTGATTCTATCAAAGATACCAAGGATGCAGCAAGCATTAGCTCCACCTCCCCCCCCCCCCCCTCTCCACCCCACTAACTCTCCACACTGTTAAACAGCTGGTATTTTTACAAGCAATTTCTTAAAAATGTTCCAATAAATAAAAAACAATAAAACTGCTACATTCTGTTTTATACCATTTTCAAAAGACACAGAGTTCACTCTACATCAAACTTCTACACAGAAGAGTGCAATTTCTAGAGGTAGAAGGGCAATGTCTCCACATGGAGTTCAATGAGACTGGTGACAGGCTATTTCTTTATGTAACAGTTCAGAAAGTAGCCAAGTACCTTGGTATAGTGAAGATGAACATAACAATGCAGTTACTGTTTGGAGTCATGCTCATGACCAGAGTGAGCACTTTTTTCAGCATCTGAAGGGTCTCTAAAACAGTCTACAAGATTATAGCTCACAACATAGCACAATAGGTAGGCATTGAAAAGATGAGCTTTTTGGCACTCCATTCACACAACTAGCAACAGCTGCTCATGATTCAAAAAACGCATAACTCTGGCTTTAAAAATTCATGATTTAACCATAGCATTCAACTGTACAACAGTCTGCCATCAGAAATAAAAAACAGCAAGTCTCTGACTTTGTTTCATAAGAACATAAAAATGTTCTTGCTTGATCATTGCTTTTACACTGTATCTGAATGCATGAGTGATTTTTGGAAAAGAAACAAAAACTAATGTAAAATATGTGCAAAAAAAGGTTGTATTTATACCATCTACAACTATGAAAACCAAGTGCTCCACTTTTATAAAGAGGGAGGGAGGGAGGGAGGGAGGGAGGGAGGGAGGGAGAGAGGGAGGCAGCTTAATACCCTTGTAAGGAGTTGTAATCCATAAATATGCCAACCAGGCACTTGATGTGTGTATGTGTGAGGAATGTGAAAATAAACTAAAACAGTAACAAAAAGTAAGCAAGCAAAATCAGGGTTTGTAAATTTTTATTATATCACTTCACGTCATCAAACCATCACATCATACTATGAATTTTTCCAATATTAAACGTATGTTTTGTTTATCTGCATGTGCGTGTATTGTACAAGACTGATTCAGAGGACAAATAAATATTTCAATTTCCCTCAAATCACTAAATAAGTTTTTCTTAATTGTCCTGATTACTTTCAAGTAATTACGTATTATTTTGAGAAACTAAACATCATAACGGTCAATGAGATACCTCATTTGTCCATTTCCCACAATTCATCTGTCTATGACAATTTGGACTAAAACTCAATGTGTATTTTATAAGGCGTTTTGATTTCACACAGCTCAAACATCTGGCCAAAAAGCAATTGCAAAAATATGAACATACGTGTTGCTACAAATAGGGATTGTGATCAGGCATGCCACAGTGTCTTTAACCTAGAAGCACTTGCATACGACAGCTTCTGTGTAGTGCAGATACACAATACAACTGATCATGAGCTTTAGATCACATGTTATCAGCACTAGACACAGCAACTCTTGCAGCAGCCGAAGCCTCAAGTTTTGTCACTGTGCTAAGGTTGATTTTCTTACACTATGTGATTAAAAGTATTTGGACACTCCCAAAAACATACATTTTTCATATCAGATGCATTGTGCTGCAGGTATTCCATATCAGCAACCTCAGTAGTTACTAGACATCGTGAGAAAGCAGAATGGGGCACACCGCGGAACTCACGGACTTCGAACATCGTCAGGTGATTGGGTGTCACTTCTGTCATACGCCTGTACGTGAGATTTCCAAACTCCTAAGCATCGCTCGGTCCACTGAGTCTGCTGTGATAGTGAAGTGGATATGTGAAGGGACATGTACAGCACAAAAGCCTAAGGCCGACCTCGTCTGTTGACTGTGACAGAAGCCGTCGACAGTTGAAGAGGGTCATCATAAGTAATAGGCAGACGTCTATCCAGACCATCATACAGGAATTCCAAACTGTATCAGGATCCACTGCAAGTACTTTGTCACTTAGGCGGGAGATGAGAAAACTTGGATTTCATGGTTGAGCGGCTGCTCATAAGCCACACATCATGCTGGTAAATGCCAAACAATGCCTCGCTTGGCGAAAGGAGTGTAAACATTGGACGATTGAGCAGTGGAAAAGCTGTTGTGTGGAGTGACGAATCACAGTACACAATGTGGCAATCCGATGGCAGGGTGTGGGATGGCGAATGCCCAGTAAATTCATCCGTCAGCGTGTGTAATGCAAACAGTGAAATTTGGAGGTGGTGGTGTTATGGTGGGGTCTTGTTTTTCATGGAGGGGGCTTGCACCCCTTGTTGTCTTGCATGGTAATATCACACCACAGGCCTATGTTGCATCTTCTTGCTTCCCACTGCTGAAGAGCAAATCGGGGATGGCGACTGGATCTTTTAACACGATCGAGCACCTGTTCATAATGCACTGCCTGTGGCAGAGTGGTTACATGACAATTCCATCCCTGTAATGGACTGACCTGCATGGAGTCCTGACCTGAATCCTGCAGAACACCTTTGGGATGTGTTGGAATGCCGACTTCATGCCAGGCCTTACCAACCCACATTGAAACCTCTCCTCAGTGCAGCGCTCCATGAAGAATGGGCTGCCATTCCCACAGAAACATCCCAGCACTTGACTGAACGTATGCCTGTAAGAGTGGAAGCCGTCATCAAGGCTAAGAGTGGGCCAACACCATACTGAATTACAGCATTGGCAATGGAGGGCACTATGAACTTTTAAGTCATTTTCAGCCAGGTGTCGGATACTTTTGATCACATAGTGTACGTGTATCTTTTTAGAAATAAGCAGCAACCTTTTTTTTTTTTTTTTTTTGCATAGTGCTTTTTAATTTCTACACTTGTTTTTATATTTACCAGAGCTAGGACCATGTAACCGAAGTGCTCTTGAAGACCACTGTTAGGGTCATTGCAGTCTGATTTAATATAAACCAGTGACCATTAGGTAACACTTAGTAGTGATTTAGATCCTGTGACATCAGCAATAGGTACAGAGATTCTTACTGCACCATGAGCCTAAAGTATGCTTATACCTCCCAATTTAGTTTTTATGTAAACTCAATTTAGTCTCCATCATTTCTGGTCTATGTTCATGTGTAGGTGTGACTAGGAACTGTGGATATTGTGAGATCACGATGAAGGGGTCGGCTGCTGTTGGACACTGCCACAGATCTACTATGTGCTTTATGTGCTACATTATTATAGCTGAATTAACACATTGTTTATGGCATGGTGCTTGTTAATAGTTATGATTTGTCATGCATGCAATTATAATGTCACGTTGTACCTAAGGATGGTTCATTTCTACCAAAACCAGTTGTTTATTAAACTGGCAATACAGCTGCGAGCAAACCACTATTTTCGAAAAATAAGACTGTTTGCTGATGATACTGTTGTCTACATGAAAATATAGTCATTGGAGGATTGCAAGGCATTGCAGAAAGAAGTTGACAAAATTTGCGCATTCTGTAATGAATTATTTAAATACTGATAAAACTAAGATAATGCCTGTAACAGAAATAAATAACCTGACAGTACCTGGTTACACGATTAGCGGAGAAAATCTTGAGCACGACACATTGCATAAGACATAAGATTATCACTTCAGGCAAGGGGGTTACCTTCATAGTCTCTGTTACTGAATGTAGGATATGATAAAATTCAGGAGCAAGTAAGAAACACACATTTTTTTGTTTTCTCCAAAAAAATTCCTGCCCCGAGATACAGGTCTCCAAAGATGACACTACGAATACCATTTTGAAGATGTGAATTTCAGAAAAATTCTTAAAATGCTGTATCTCTGTAACATTCTAGATATTTTGTTAGAGTTTTTTTATTTGAAAGATAATTGTTTTATGGTTACAATGGTAACCTCCATTTGGACATATCTGTCAAAGTACTTTTACTGTTGCCTTTTGAATTATTTTTTTTATAATTTACAGAAAATTTTTTTTTCAGATATGCCAATCCAGAAAAGTTAAGATTTTTTTCTGTTGATTAGTACCATGTAGTACTATGTTCTCTATAAAGGAGAGATTCCACTTTTAAGTTGGAAAGGTTTTATTTTAAAAAATCTTTTTTAAAACTTTCAAGGGTAATGTATGTCTTCACAGTAGTTGGTTCTTACTAATTTCTTTGTTAGAATGTTTATTTCTATTGTCTTTGTTGCAGTTATTTCTTATCACTTCCTTTGTTGAAGTTATTTCTTTCCACTTTAATCATTGCAGATATTTCTTACATTCTGCTGTAGTTTCTCTGTCATGGTTGTTCATTGCAGGTATCTGTATTGTAGTTGTTCAGTGCTAATTTGTTTACTGAAGAGGCTTCTAAGAAATCTGAGAGCATCCAGTGAGTTCTGTGTTTTGGTGAGGAATTTGCCAGTTGACACAGTTGCAGTGTGTTTTGTGAAAAGGACTGTTTGAAATGTCTTCTGACTGGGGCCACATGAGAGTGAAGTGTGCTGACCATTTGCATATCCATAAAAGAATGATATATAAGACACACAAAAAAACATACTTTTTTCAGGTTGGGAATAAGTGTTCTCATTTGAAGACTCTGTTTCAAAGTGAAGATGTATCCAGTGACGACTTTTTGTGTTCTAAATGTTTTGACAGAATAACAACAATTATAGTCTCTGAACAAGGTGAAGCTTTCCACGGTGCAGATGATGCAGATTTTGCATCAATAGAGGACGAATTAAATACCCTGAACCAGTCAATTACAGAGTTAGGCGTTACTCCTGTTAAGAAACTGTGGTCAGTGAAGTTGAGTCATAGGCTCTCTGCATCAAGAAAGTGCGAGAAATTGCTAAAGCCATGGTTGAATACACTGCAGCAAAGCTGACCATACTCTTCAAAGTAGAAATTCCATCTTCAGAAGAAAATTAACCAAAGCACTCTTGCACCTCTTGCCAGGAATTTTTCACACGTCAATTCAGCTGTTGAATATTTTGCATCCTACAGTGAAAAGGTGCAGGTTTAACTATTATTCCAGAGACATTTTCAAATAAAACAATTTTGAACCATGTTCCATCAGTATCAAAGTACGTAGGTTGGAACTTAAATAGTGGCAACACTGCTAGGGGGGACACCATGCAATAGAATCTACTATTGTTTCTGATAGAACACATTGTTGACATACCTACCTAACCTCCGAGAACATGGACTCACACGTCCGACGTCACCGGCGTGCGCACAATCGAGGGAAACACAGTCACTTGTGAGCGAGCGGTCTAAGGTAACGGTGTCACTATGTTTTCGAAACAGGAACAATGGAGCTGGATCAAGACTGAATGTGCCAGAGGTCATACAGCACAACAGTGTCATCGAGATCTTAAAGAGGCATGCGGGGAATCGGCATTGCCGTACAGAACAGTGGCATGTTGGGTAAAAGCCTTCAACGAAGGTCGGCAAACTGTGGCAGATATGCATCGGGCAGGTCATTCTAGCATCTCTGAAGAAGATGTGCATGCTGTTGCAACATTGGTGGACAGTGATTGACGCCATACGATTTGTCAGCTCGCCCACGAAACCGGATTAGTGCATATGACTGTGCTTCGCATCCTGAAGGAATGCCTGGGTATGTGAAAAATTGCATCAGGATGGGTTCTGCGTGACCTGACGGAAAAGCAGAAATGGATGTGTTACGACGGTGCTCACACACACTTGGAGTGCTATGTGTGGGAAGGAGGGGCTTTCTGACGCTGTATCTTAACACCGGATGAGCCATGGGCCACATTGTACGAGCCAAAACTAAAACGTCAATCCAACAAATGGCATCATTATGGGTCGCCGCAAAAGTCGATAGTGTGTCAGAGCCTCACTATGGTGAAAGTTATGCTGATTCTCATATATTACTGTGATGGTGTTACCCTAACGCATTATGTTCCTCCACAGCAGACCGTTCATGCACAGTATTACTGTTCATTTCTGGAGCATTAGCTGCAACCAGCTTCGCGAAAGAAGCGGCAACACTTTTCAAGCAACCCACCCATCATTTTGCACGACAATGCGTGGACACATACAGCGCAAGCTGTGGATCCTCTGTTCGGTTGATGGGACTGGGAAGTACTGTACCGTCCACCATACTCCCCGGACCTAAGTCTTTGTGACTTTGATTTGATTCAGAAGATGAAGGAATCACTTTGTGGCATTTGGTTCAGAACTGTTCCAGAGATTCGACAGGCTTTAGACTGGTCCATTCGCACCATCAACAGAACAGGCTCTGCTAACGGTACACTACTCCTTCCACATCGCTGGCAGCGAGCGTGTAGAACCCACTGCCAGCGATGTGGAAGGAGTAGTGTACCGTTAGCAGAGCCTGTTCTATTGATGGTGCGAGTGGACTCGTCTAAAGCCTGTCAAATCTCTGGAACAGTTCTGAACCAAATGCCACAAAGTGATTCCTTCATTTTCTGAATCAAATCAAAGTCCTGAGGAAAAAGTGCAAAGAAGGGCAGCTCGTTTCGTGTTATCGCGCAATAGGGGTGAGAGTGTCACTGATATGATACGCTAGTTGGGGGGGGGGCGGGGGGGGGGGGGCGGGGGGGGGGGGGCGGGGGGGGGGGGCAGTCGCTGAAACAAAGGTGGTTTTCTTTGCGGCGAGATGTATTTACAAAATTTCAATCACCAACTTTCTCTTCCAAATGTGAAAATATTTTGTTGACAACTGTGATGCGCTCAATTGATTTTATGGCTTGGAGATAATCTAAGTGGGCTTGAATTATTCGATCCTTGTTGCCATAACGCGCTCGGAGAATCCTCTTCGTTTCTGCGTACGTCTCGGCCGTCACCGCAATACCGTCCACTAAATGCTTTGGTTCTCCCGAGAGATAGCCGCGAAGAAAAATGTGTTTATTGATTGTAGTTACCGTCGGATCTTTGTCAACCGACTGCTCAAACTGTTTCTCTATTTCGTGAGACCATCGGGAAATTGTGAGTTTCAGGACACATGGTGCCGAGGCATTGGCTGGGATTAACTTATGCCCTGGGACTTAGGGGCACGATGGCGCACTTGGATATCTAGCTTACCTTCATTGTCACATATACGTGTCCCTAGATGGATAGCTACAGCTCATGGAAGAGACTCTCAGTTGCACGTATTCTGTGACGCCTCGGAAAAGGCATATGGAGCAGCTTTGTACATTCGTACTGTCTTAGATGATGACGTCGTAACCCATTTAGTCTGTAGCAAGAACAGACTTGCTCCTATTAAGAAGGTGACATTGCCTCGACTCGAACTTTTAGCAGCAGTAGTTGGGACCAGACTATTGTGTTACTTTTGCCGCGCAACAGACTTTAAAATTGCCCGTGCAATACTGTGGACGGATTCTACAATAACACTAAGTCGGATTCGCTGTGATCCTAACAAATGGAAGACCTTCATTTGTAATCGTGTAACTGAGGTACAAACACACACGACTCCCACGCAATGGAAACACTGCCCAGGACTAGACAATCCTGCTGACCACCTCTCACGTGGACTCCTCGGCTACCAAATGAATTCTTTGGACATTTGGTGGCATGGGCCGCCTTGGCTTACACGCCCCCCTGAATGCTGGCCAAACAACGATACTCCAACGATGGTACGACTTCCTCCCGAAGAAAAGAGGAAGAAAACGCAGAGCCAAGTCTTGTTGATATCTACGCCAACCAGCCTTTTGAACTTACTTAAATTCAGCTCATACTGGAAGCTCATTCGTATCACAGCATGGACTCTCCGTTTCCTACACAACATTCGTCAGTAGAATAAATCTTCAGGAGAACTTACTGCCACCGAATTATCAGCTGCCAAAATGTATTGGATTCAAGTGGGCCAGAGAGATTCCTTCCCCAACGAATTACATGCACTTCAGAATAACTTACCACTGCCAAGAGAGTCAAAAATCGCACGATACAATCCTTTCCTAGAAGATGGACTGATACGTCTAGGAGGTCGACTGCAGTGCACTAGCCTAAATAGGGAACAAAAACATCCTGTACTCCTTGACGGTTCCCACCACTCCACACAATTGGTTATTCGAGAGACACACATCCGCCTTCATCACTTTGGTGTTCGTTCTGTACTATCCGAACTGCGAACCAAATTTTGGATCCTTAGAGCTCGTCAGGCCATCAAAAGAATCCTATACTCATGCCTCGCATGCAAGATCTTGAAGAATCCACGAGGGCAACAGATCGAAGCACCGCTGCCACCTGAACGAGTTTCACCTGCCAAACCATTTGCTGTAACCGGAATAGACTTTGCTGGCCCACTATTCATCAAAGTGGGGAAGGAAACGCACAAGTCATATATCACTCTTTTCACATGTGCTACCACACGAGCTGTACACCTCGAACTCTGTACAGACTTGTCAACGGACAAGTTTCTTATGGCACTTCAGCGATTCGCCGGAAGACGCGGACTACCCCAAACGATATATACAGATAACGCGAAAACATTCCACGCCACGAATATGGAACTAGCCCAACTTTGGAAGGCATTAATCACCACAAAAACTTATCAGTTCCTCGCCCACCACGGTATTACTTGGAAATTCATTGTCTCCCGGGTTTCGGCACCAAAAACTCTTGTGTCGTGAATCACAGTAGAGCAGCGATTAGCAGTCTAACAACACTTTATTACATAGTCACAGAACATACAATATAACAAGTCAAAGATACATTGTCCTAAGAGTAAACAAACAGTCTCTCCCTTGCGAGAAGTACATCACTCTGTGACAACAACCACCTACGTAGGGAGAAATGATCGTCATAATAAAATAAGAGAAATCAGAGCTCAAACAGAAAGATTTAAGTGTTCCTTTTTCCCACGCACCATTCGAGAGTGGAATGGTAGAGAGGTAATATGAAAATGGTTCAATGAACTCTCTGCCAGGCACTTAAGTGTGAATTGCAGAGTAACCATGTAGATGTAGATGCACACAACGCTGGTGACTACTTTGAAGGACAGCAACAAGTGCAAACATGAAACTCTTTTGCATCGGTTGTGAATAAATAGTTGCCACTATTTAATTTCCGACCATCGTACATGGTAGATAAATCAAGAAATGTGAGGTCTGTAAAAGGAGTCTTTGGAAGACCAAATCCCTATTATGGTCATCCTGCAGAATCAGCTCAAGCTCAAATAGTGCAGTCATTTTATCTGGAAGATAAATGGGACTGTTCTCACCAGAGTGCCAACAACAGTTGAAGGTGAAAAAGTGGTTAAAGTGAAGAGGTGCATGACTCGCAGTATTAAAGAAACTTTTGCACTTTGTAAGAGCAACTATACAACTTAACATACTGGAAGATCAAAATGTTATGCACTACGACCGAAGTGGGTAGTTCCACACCCACCGAGAGATGTCCGTTTATGTGTGTACTGCGCAAATTTTGAACTTTGTGTGGTAACTTTGAAGAACTTACTGGAGCATGTGACATATAACACCTTGGTTGGGCGTGTAAAGTCATTAGTAATCTGTGACATAAACTGAGGGACTTGTTTGTTTCATGACTGTGGTGACTGCCCTGGAAAGGGAGGACTGTCTTTACAAACATTTGGCCTGGAAGGCATAGCAGATAACTCTGCAGAATCATATACGTGACATGGCAGGAAAATAAACTAATTAAGAAAACTGTTGCCTTTGACAGTTTCATTGATGAACTTGGTAAATGGTCAGTGAGAGTTAGTGCTTCACAGGAAGTAAAAGGGTATCATTGGCGTAATGACCGGGTTTCAATTTTTACAAGAGTGACTTATTTTCAAAACAAGACCACAAGTGTTGCAGTTATAAGTAATGACACAGAACATGACTCAGCACATCCTTTGCCAGCAATGCACAAAGTCTTCAACTGCAAACAGGGGCAGAGAAGATCCTCACTATTTCTCATGGTGCTCCTAATCATTTTAAAAATCGTTACCTGCTTTTTGAATTGAGTGCCAACTGACTGGGTATACAGTGCCACTGGTACTGGGAAGGGATTTTGCAATGGTGTAGGAGGCCTCCTGAAGCACCATGCTACAAAACATAATCTTTCCAGACCAAATACAGCTGTGATTCAGAATGCTGAGGATTTTATGAGTCGCAAAATCTTACACATCCACAGCCCTCATTCTTTTGTCCAAAGAGGAATTCGAAGAATTCCATGAGCAGAAAAAAGAAGAATGGTCCAAACAAACTATTCCTGTGAAAGGAATTCAGAAGACACATTTTTGGACTCAAAGTGATGGGCGAACTCATACTGCTCGCGCTTTACAGAGCAAGAAAGAAGAAATTTTGTTCGTTCAGCCAATACCTCAGAAACAGCAGGATAATATTCAGATACACAACCTGAGAAGGGGGGTGTTTGTGGCATGTGTGTATGACTGGACTGGTGGATTGCAGAGATTACAGACACCAGTTATGAGTTAAACGAAACTGTAGTGAACTTTATGCTACCACATGGGCCAGCTGCTGGACATAAGTTTCCAGCTGATGTTCAGCAACAACACCATCCATGCTCACTTCCTGTTCACAATGTTTTGAAAATTTTAAGTGCTCCAGTTCCTGTTGGTTCAACAGGAAGGTATCACTACATCAAAGGATGCAGTGGAACACATTTTTAGTTCACTGACTGGCTAATTTCAGTACAAAACAGAGTGCACAGAAGTTTTATAAATTGAAACCTTTAAGTCTTTGGACCTTTCACACACATTTTGGAACCATTTAAAATGCTTGAAAAATGAGTCTCTTACTCATCTTTCAAAACTAAAATTATGTTAAATAAGGCTAGGTTTTGATTTTTATGAGCCTGTTATGTGATAATGTGGTAATAAAGCAGTTTTTATGTATGGCAAAAATTTCAATTGCTTATAAAACCTCTTCAACCTAAAAGTGGAAGCTCTCCTTTTCAGGGAATGTAGAACTATATAGTACTAATCAAAATGTTATGGATTGGCATTTTTGGAAAAAAAATCCATAAATTATAAAAAAATGTCCAGAACACTACAGTAAAAGAACTTTGACAGGTAAGTCCAAATGGAGGATTTCTTTGTAATCATAAAGCAATTATGTTTCAATGTTCATGGAGGGAGGTTGAGGGAGGAGGGGGAGAGAAGAGAAACATACTCCGTAAAAACCAAAATGTTACTCCACTGGCAAGAATTTCATTCCTAAAAGTTCATCTGAAAGTAGAAGATGAATCAGACATAGCTGGCATCATCTCAAAATGGGCACAACAATTTTTTCCAAGAAAAATTGTATTCTCTTTCAGGATGACTTCTGAAATCATAAATATTCATAGTCAATCTGCAGTTATACAGTACATCTTTTTGAAGTCATTGGTACATAAGTAAAGTCCCCTGACAATTTCAGAAACATGACACATACTCTATTTTACTAAATGACACGGCTCAGCAAATAAAGAATTAAGTTCCAAAGCATTTATCCTGGAGCAAGAGTCAAGAATGTTTCCGGAAAATCTCTCATCTAATAATAGTCAGAGGCTGAGAAACAGTTCGCCACCTTCACCACATCTCAACTCACCAGCCAAGCATCATAGAAAGATAATTGTGGCAATCACTCTTTTGATCTTTATTGTATCATACAAACACAAAGAGAGAAGACAAGTATGTAGCAATCAATAATCATATTTTCAATCAACAGTAAGATTTGCATCTGAAACATTAATTATGTATACGAAAATGTCTGAAGGCACCAACCCAAGTATGATGTTGACAACAATGGCTCAGAGTACTTGGAAGAAATCCGCACTTTTGTAACTAGTTCCTCTATAATTACCGAAAGAGGGCTCTCTTACACAGAGAAGCGAAAAGTTTCAGTGTACAGAAGAAACATTTAGGAAGGTACGTACATTACACGTTTGTTTACTTGGTGAAACTACTGCTGTTCAAAAACATCATACATTTTTAGAACAGTATTCACAGAAGGACATGTTCTGATGTCAGAACTTACACTAAGTACAATATCATTTCCAAACAACAAGGGCTAACAAGAAAACCTTGTCCAGCACAAATTAAGTGTGGCAATTGCTTTGACCAAGTGTTAAAACAAACAGTAAGAAGGTAATGTGTTTTGACAAAAACATTAGTAGTGCTGTAAGTAAGTAACACACAGAGGATTGTGTTTAGAGCTAGACACATCTCATAATTGTCTGCAGTGGTAATATAACAATCACACAATGTACCATCATTAGTCACAACTGAGATTTCACCATGATGAGTTACCACTTCAACGAACTATAATATGTACATATAAATTTCTTTAAATGAGATGATCCAAAAACTTCACCACAAAAGTACAAAACAAAGTACGAATACTGTAAAATAAGCAAGCATACGCACACACACAAATAGCAGCTCCAAAAAATGCAGAATAACTTGTGAAGAAGCACGTAATCTGAGCACATAAGTTTTTTCACTTTGTACCAATTTTGATTTGTTGTATATTTTACACGTGTAAACCAACTAAACACACCCATCAGACATAAAAAAACGTTGGAAGTGAGTGTACCAATAAAGCTGGCTAACTTCACAGAAGTCAGTAAGACACACAAAATAAATAAAAAAAAAGACCTTACAGGTGCGTAATACTTCTGCCTTGGAAGTTCTGCTTCAATATGCTGCCTGAGCATTTCAGTGGTTGGAACCCCTGGACGAGAAGTCTGCCCAAACGACTGAAACATCCCAGAATGGTTAAAATGGCACAGAAATAAGGCACAGTTCGTGCAGACCATTCTGTACAATCTAAATGGCTCCTCATAAGGATACTGTAGTCATTTCTGTATTTAACATAACACAGTGACTGTTATGAATGGAAGCTGAAATAGTTAGAACCAACAGTTAATACCACCACAGCTTTTCTTAACAACAAAAACTCATAAGCACTGAGTACTGTCAGTGTGTCAACCAACTCTGTGAATGACTGTGGTGTATGTAGTCTGTCATGCATTTTGTTAATAGAAAATGTTTGAATCTGATGAGACAGACTGTAGCAGTGTAATAACAGTTCAGCAGCAGATACAGCACATGGCTGGAGTAATGTTCCAGTTTTTTACTAGTGTGAAAGTACAATAAATATGAACTAAAAATTATGACTATAAACTGTGTGATTCAGTAGTTTGGTGACATCAAATAAAAGGAAAAAGAAAATAATATCATTCCTCATCTGCTGCCTGAGCTGCTTTGTCATTGAGAAGATTGTTAGAAGTTAACATCCCACTCGTGCTGTTACAACTTCCTTTTCCCACCTGCTTCTTCTTTCCCCATGGTTCATAAAGATAAATCTGTGGGATTTTGCAGAGATCTAGGAAACAAGACCAAAATAACATATCCTGCAGTGCACCTGTTTAGAGAACCAGCGAGAAAGTAAGTTATCTTGTTCCCAACATTAATGATAAAGTCCAATTACATTTGAGATCATTCAATATTTCTGTAAAGCAAGTAAACAAACAAAACAAAATACCTGCATGAAAAGCTGTGAAATACAAGAAGTTGGTTGACTGTGATGACAAATGTGCAAGAAATAGTTTAATATTTGACAGCGTGTTAATAATGAAAGTAAGAAGAAACTGGTTCCGATTCTGATAAATAATAAGTAACTATTGCTGCAAATGGCTCTTAAGATGAAATATCCAAGAATCTAAAATGCAGGATGATCTACAAGTTGGAATCACCCTGCTTTTGGATGAATATAAATTTAAAGTCAAATGCTGTGAGATGGAATGGAGGGAAAACCTGTAACGTGGCAGCCGTCTTGTAAGCGGGATGCAACTCGTAATTTTCAAATGGGAAAGGGAGTATGTGAAATGTCAAACAAATAGAGAATTATAAACAATGGAAACTCCACATAGGAATATCAGCAGTGTAGGAAAATACAGATTGCTGCTTACCATAAAGAAGACACATGAAGTTGCAGACAGGCACAATTAAGAGACACTTACATAAAGCTTTCAGAAACAGCCTTCATCAACAAAAGAGAAACAGAGAAACACAAACCATTCATACACACAAGCAAGCACACCTCACGCACACATGACCGCCAACTTCAGCAGCTCAGGCAGAATCAACTGTCATACGGACTGGAAGTAGAAGTCAGGAGAGAAAGGGGAAGGGGAACGGGAAGTAGTGTACTGGTGAAGGAACAGAGGAACACTGCTTAGTGGAGTGTGCAGAGACTAGAATCCCAACAGGCACAGTGTCAGGAGGTTGCAGGGCAGAGAGGTTGAGTGAAAAGGAGAAGATTGGGGAAAGATGGGTGGGTGCATTGGCAGAGGGTGGGTGACAAGTATCAGAAGGAGATGACAGAACAGAGGGGATGGAAACTGTTGGGTGGAGGGTAAACCCAGTCACATAACCCATTCCTCATATACTGTCCAAAATGATGGGATCCTCCCAAATGGCCTAACCACTAAAATTCAGGGACCGATGACCGTCGCAGTCTGGTCCCTTGAATCCCCCAAACCAACCAACCACTAAAATTCCTTTCTCTGAATCCCACCCTTCCTTTCACAATGACCTTCAGCTTTTCAGATTCTGTCCCATAACACTATTGGTAGTCTTTCCACCATAACCCTCAACTCCACAGAAGTTTCAGTCCTATCCAAAGGCCTCACTCTTAGCCCTACACCCAAATTTAATCATGCTGGACTTGTCAATGACCTGTTCCCCTTCTCCCAATACCTTCAATGGAAGCACTTCTTTGCCACCAATTCCTCCAAGTAAAACCAACCTAATTCCAATATTGAACCCTGTCTCTCCAGTTCATACCACCCCAGTTCATACCACCATCCAACTGTGATCCTCCCCCTCCCACCTATCTGCGGTCACCTTCACGAATTTCTTACCTCCAACTTAGCCTTACTGCTCTTCCCCAGGTCCCTTCCTCAGAATACCAACGTTTCTGCAGAAGAAAAAGTAGCCATACACAACCTCAAAACAAATCCCGACCTAATCTTCCTACCTGCAGACAAAGGTTCTAACACTGTTGTTATAAATCGCAATGACTAACTGGTGGAAGTCCTCCACAAATTACCTGATTCCTTCTCCTATAAACTCTGCCAGAGTCATCTCATTCCAGAAGTCAACATAACCTCCATCCCCTACCTAAAGCCTTAGGCCCTTCCCAGAACCTCTTCCCTCCTTTCGCTCCTCACTCTTATGACATGCCGCACACCAACCTTCTACATGCTCACCAAAATCCACAAACCCAACAATCCTGGACATCCCATTGTGGCTGGTTATTGTGTACCCACTGAAAGAATTTCAGTCCTCACTGACCAAAACCTCCAACCAATTGCCCATAATCTAGCCTTTCAAATCAAATATACCAACCTCTTCCTTCACTGATTCTCCACCACACCCACCCCTTTATGTCCGGATCCCTGCTTCTCACTATTGATGCCACCTCCCTATACACCAACATCCCTCATGCCCATGGTCTTACTGCTATTGAACACTATCTTTCCCAACATCCTTCAGTCTGCAAACACACAACCTCGCTCCTCGCACACCTTTCTAACTTTATCCCAACCCATAGCTACTTCTTCTTTGAAGGGAAGGTATACAAACAAATCAGCATCACAGCCACAGGCACCTACAAGGCACCTTCCTATGCTAACCTGTTTATGGGCCATCTAGAGGAGACCTTCCTAGCCTCACAAACCCAAAAACCTTGGTCTGGTTCAGGTTCACTGGTGATGTCTTCATGATCTGGACTCAGAGCCAAGACACCCTGTCTTCATTCCTTCACAACCTCAACACCTTCTCATTCATCTGCTTCACCTGGTCCTCCTCAATCCAGCATGCCACCTTCCTAGATGTTGACCTCTTTCATTCTGATGACTCCATCTGCACCTCTGTCCACATTCTACCCACCAACTGCCAACAGTATCTGCATTTCAACAGCTGTCATCCCTTTCACACCAAAAAATCCCCCTCACACAGCTTGGCCACCTGGGGACAGCTTATCTGCAGTGACAAGAACTCCCTTGCTCAGTATACTGAGGGTCACACCAAAGCCTTCACAGACAAGCACTATCCCCCAGACCTAGTCCGCAAACAGATCTCCCATGACATTTCCCCTCACAACCCCAATCCTTCCAGCATTCCCAAGAACCGGCCACAAAGGTGTACCCCCTTCATCACCCAGTACTACCCCGGATTGAAACAACTGAACCACATCCTTCGCCAGGGCTCTGGTTACCTATCACCATGCCCTGAAATGAGGGACATCCTACCTGAGGTCCTGCCCGTTCCTCTTAAAGCGGAGTTCCGTCACCCACTCAATCTCTGTAATATCCTTGTCCATCTCTATGCCACACCCAATCCCAACCCCTTGCCACAAGGAACATAATATCCCTGTGGAAGACTGGGGTGCAAGACCTGCCCAATCACCAACCCAGCACTTCCTATTCCAGTTCTGTCATAGGTTTAACCCACCCCATCAAGGGCCGGGCCGCTTGCGAAAGTAGGCATGTCATTTACCAACTCTGCTGCAATCATTGTGCAGCCTTTTTTACTGATATGACAACCAACCAGCTGTCCACCAGGATGAATGCCCACTGCCAAACTATGGCCAAGAGCAAAGTAGACCACCCTGTGGCACAACATGCTTGACTTCAACAGCTACTTCACTACCCGAGCCATCTGGATCCTCCTGTCCACCACCACCTTCTCTCAACTGCACACACTCTCCAGTCCCGTAATTATCCTGGCCTCAACCTACGGTAACAAAATGTCCCCACACCCTCCACTCGATAGTTTCCAACCCCTGTCTTCTACCATCTCCTCCCCCACATCATCACCCACACTCTTTGTTTGCTGCCCTCTGCCAACGCACCTGCCCATCTCCTTTTTTGTTCCTCTCTTCCCACCTGCCTACTCCACAATCTCCTGAAGCCGCACCTGTCAGCATTCTAGTCCCTGCACGCTCCAGCAGACAGCATTCCTCTGTCCACGCACCACCTGTACATTATTATCCCTTCTCCGTCCCTGCCCCCTCAATGTTGCTCCAATCCCACGTGACAGTTGCACCCTGGCCCGCACTGCGGGAGATGGTGGTCGTGTGTGCACGAGGTGTGCTGTTTCTCTTTTGCCGATAAAGGCTGTGACCAAAAGCTTTACGTCCGTGTCTTTTAACTGTGTCTGTCTGCAACTTAACGTGTCGTCTTTGCGGTAAGTAGCAGTCTGTCTTTTCCTACATTGTAGATAGAGAATCACATGAGAAAAATAATGGTGCCTTTCATTTGAGCATACATTTACCCATTCTCAGTTTATGACTGATGTTTCTTCCTCACAGGTGACTCAAACACTGATGGCATTAACACAAGCTGAATACACTGAAATCATTCCAATATCAGAAGAGAGGAACATCCATGTTTTCACAGAGGATTTTGGCTGGTGCCACCCATAAGGCGGACTGTCCATTAAAATGGTGTGATGGTGAAACTTCTCGAGACAATCAGTGAAATTGGTTCTGTCGCACACAAATCCAAACCTGGTCCATCGACAGTGGCTGTAGTACTCTATACATCTCGCAGGAAAATGGAGTCAGCCATACTTTAATAATCATAGTTTTGGGCACACATATATGGCATCCTTACAAAGTGCATTTTACAACTTGTCGCCACGGGCAATCCAGAGCATAGGGCTCAGTTTGCAGGACGAATGATTTCCGAGCTGTTCAAAATCCGTCATTTCACCTCTTTAATTCTGTTCACAGACAGAGCTAATTTCTATGCCAACAGAGAGCCACATGAATTCAGAGGTATTGCTCAGAAGTCAAGCCTCAAAAGATGGAGCCATCAAATATAGTTCGCACACTGAAAGTGAAGTTTTGGTATGTAATATGGGGTTCTCGTATTGGTAGCCTGTTCTTCAGTCAGGGTACAATACCAGCAGCCCATTCTCTGAAGCTGTTGGATGAAGATCTGCTGCCATCGCTGCTCTCTGAAGATGGGAGATTTAAAACTTTCTTCCAGCACAATACTACCCCATCTCATTAGAGGTTAGCCATCTGGGCATATCAGGATTTCCATTTTCCTAGGGAGTGGACAAGGTCGTAAAGAACCAGTGGAGTGGACGTGACATTCTCCAGATTTAAGTCCATTACACTTCTGTTCAAATAGACGTGTGAAGGCAGTCGTGTGTGCAGCAACGGTCAGAAACTCGGCATGCTGTAGAGAGCATATCATTGATGCTTCTGCTCACACTCCAGAACATTTGTCGGTTACAGCCATGAAGAATGGGTGAAGTGAGTAACAACAACCTTACAATGTGCTGAACAACTCATAGAGTACATCGTGTAGCATTTACATATTATTACCAGCGTTTCCTCATTCTGTGCAAAATGTAACATAACTCAAGAATGAATAAAGCTATGCTGGAATGAAAGACACTATTGGTTTCCTCTTTCAGTTCTCTGTTTGCAATCAAACTAACAGACTTTCATTTGAAAATTACGAGTTGAATCCAAAAAGAGCATCATGTTGGTAACATAGCCTCACAGGTTTGCCCCCCACACACATTTCCATTTCATACTATTCAATTTGTTTATCCAAATATTTTTGATTTAGAAGAGTGGCTCCACACCTTCGGCCACCCTGGAGTTACTTTCACTGATGATGTTAGCATTACAACCGAGCCTAGTGGAGGAATCTCCAGCCCTCTTCAGCTACAGTAAGTACATAACACCTGCCTAATTTTTCCAATAGTATGTAGCCAATTTTTAAAGCAAAGGTTTACAGTTCACTACCGTGCAAAAAAATCCTTCACCTACGATTTCAAAATCGATAAGGCACGTAAGTCAATCCTTTACAAAATCACATCTACTGCCTTTCCTACAACGTCTCTTTGTTACTTCTTACAGCAGCTTACCTTTATACATGCAACTTGCAGAGGTGTTTCACCCTTTGCATTTCTTTTATCTTTTGCTGATGTAGCCTTAGGAGACTGAGCTGTCTTTCTACTTTTTGATTTTTCTCTACTGGTCCTCTGAGTTACTAATGGTTCATCAGAGTTTGTTACAGAGTTGCTACCCGATGCCTTCCTGGATCTGCGACCTTTACTGACCGAACGCTTCGGAGGCCGTTTATTCTGCACATTGACAGCTTCTGCAGCAATTTTTGATTTAACAGTAAAATCATCAGTTTCCCTCTGTTCACATGTATCATCCTTTATCTTATGGTGAGAATAATGTTGATCATCATTGTTCTTCTGCATAGATTTTCTTGAATAGGTTTTAACAGCTGATGATTTTCTTGATGACTTTAAATGTGCTGTCTTCTGTGGTAGACCAACACTGTCAACTGCAGTTGTCAGTTGCCGACACCCCTCATTCGAGTGTAAATCTTCTGATAATGGATCACTGTGGAAGACACAAAGTGTACACTAATACAAAATCACCATGTTCAATATTTGTTCAATGCATTATTATCAAACGAAACACTTTCAATTGCATACCAGCGTATTTCATTTAAATAGATAAGATTTTAAAATATAAACTATGTTTCACTATCAATATACATTTAAAATTGAAAACAGATAAAGGGCCCATCATCTATATAAATGGCTATTTCTGGCTTCAACATAGGTACAATTGCACACATGGACACAATTTTTTTTTAAGGCTATGTAACAGGACATCCTCCTCTACCATTGCTTTTCCTCAACAGCACTTGTCGATGACAGTATTCTTTTTCGAATTTTGGACATGTCAATATTATCTCAGTTGCTCTTTTGAAAACTTTCACATAATTTTAAGCTAAAATTTATGAAATGGAATTACTTTATAAAATATTTTAGATCTGAACGTACAGTTGAAATTATTTTTTTTTAGAAACATTTCCAATTACGAATTATTGGCACACTTAAAACTTCTATTATTAATTACACAATCCTGTACTGTTTACTATGTTTATTTCTGGATTCATTTATGAAATAATAATTTAAATTAATAATGTAACAGAAACTAGTAGAAATTCATTTGTTAAGAAAAATTGTAAACCCTTTGGAATAGTGTTATTTCTGCAGAGCGTGGGAGTCCTAAGCATGACTCTGTGTGATAGATATATTTTTGTATTTTTGTGCAAACAATGTAATTTTGGCTTTGTTAGTGTGAAAAATCAAAATACTGTATGCTATACTAAAATGTGAGAAAATATATTTATGTAAAAAAAAATGCTGCCATAACAATCTTCAGATTTATTTCATTAAAACCTGAGGACCTGATGTGACATTTTCAGTTTCAATAATCAGAACCCTAGACAAGAGACTGACAACCTCCGCTGTTAAGTCCCATAATGCTCAGAGCCTAGACAAGATGAACTGGAGCCATCTCAACATGACAAGCTAAGTAAGCTAGAAAGATTATTGTAATCTTCACTCCTCTCAAATCTTCATAAAAGACTGCTTATTAATTATTTTGATTGGACATTGTTTAATGTGGACAACTGATGGAAGTAGGAAGAAGGGAGGAGATTACAATGTTCAGTTTGTAATCCCCAACGACACTGTTTTATACATCAAAACAAGTACGGATATGAAAACTGAATTCACATATAAAATTAGTATGGATCACTCAAAATCTCGTAGGGAACAATGAACAATACAAAAAGACAGATCCTAACTACCACATACAGGAGGCGTTTGGTGGCAGACAAGTGCAACTGCAAAAGACTGCTATATATTATTCAGCTATCAGACCACATCTGATGACAGCCTTCATCGGACAGCTGGAATACTTCTAGCATTCACTTTCATTGTGTCTGTCTGCCAATGCCTCCTCTATATAGTGACTCAATTTTCTGAAAGTCTAATTTCCTATAAATTCACACTTCATAGTGTCGAAAACGCCTCGATAGGTGTAATGTCTGAATATGTAGTTCCAACAAACATCTGATTTTCAGGAACATCCTCAAGGTTTATGTCTAGTGTGGACTGAAATGAAATCTGATTTAAGTATTGATAAATGTTTATACCCAGAGAAGACAGTTTATAGCACCAATATATGTTGAGCAAATCTAATTTTCCACAGCTTGTGCACCCATCTCTCATACTTTTTTTTCAGTTGGAATGGGTTTCTTGGTTACTTAGTTACATATTATGTGGATGTTACACAATTATGTGGATGAGTAATGTTAGAGGCTACAAGTAAATGACTCGTTTGTGTGTATGCTACATTTTCATCATTTTCAGATTATTAAATTTACTACAAAAAATGAACATAGTATGTTTTTACACTACTGATACTTGTGTAATAAACTTAAATTTGGCTGGCACATGACACTTGCTTTCTTCCGGAGCTGCGTCGAGAATCTCATACCCACATCTTAAACGCATGTTCCTGTCAACGTCAAGTTCAGAAAGTTGATGCCTTCATCACCATCACTTCGAATATGTTAAAGTGCACGTGAGTGGAAACTGACTGCTGACCGGAAATCGTAAGTGTAATCAAAGTAGTCCATGACGAGATGATATAATTAATGTTGGAAAACAAACTTTACACCTACACTGCTACAGTGTGGAAGTGATGTAACAAAATCCACCAAAATAGAAATTGAAGCTGCATGTGAGACTGATTGGGCAGAACTCAGTATCAAGTGTGGGCATAAAATGATACATGGATCCTTCTATCGCCCACCAGACTCATCTACTGATATAGCTGAAAGCTTTAGAGAAAACCTCAGTTCACTTGCACGTAAATTCCTCAGTCACACTGTAAGCATTGGTGGAGACTTTAATCATCCAACAATTAATTGAGAAAATTGCAGTTTTGTTAGTGGTGGGTGTGACAAAACATCCTGTGGAGCTTTACTAAATGCGTTCTCTGAAAACTACCCACAACAGATAGGTGGAACCCCACTCATGATGGAAATATATTGCCTCTGTGGCAACAATGATTACGAAAGACAAAGGACAACTAAAACAAGCAGAAAGATATACATGTTCAGTAAACTAGATAAAAACTTAGTGTCATATCTCACTGAGGCTCTTGAAACTTTCAGCACAGGGCAGGAGCATGCAGAAGGAACTCTCATTTAACACAATATTTGACCATGCACTGGATAGATATGTACCCAGTAGAAGAGTTCATAAGGGGAGGGAACAGTCACTGTATAGAAACTTATAAGGAAACAGAGATTACTGTGTAATACTTGTAAAACCAAACGTAGGGCTGTATATAGATAGATGCTCAATGAGACTCATTTGGCTGACGAGAGCAATGTGTGATGCCTTCAATGACTACCGTGGCAGAATATTGTCAAATGATCTTTCACAGAACCCAAAGAAATTGTGGTCATATGTAAAGTCTGTTAGTGGCACCGAAGTTCGTGTCCAGTCCCTAGCAAATGAGAAAGGAACTGAAACAGAGTAGCAACGCCAAAGCTGAAATGCTTAACTCCGTTTTCCAATGTCCCTTTACAAAGGTAGACCTAGGAGAATTGCCCCAATTTAATCCTTGCATCACTGACAACGTGAATGGAATAAGTATTAATGTCAGTGGTGTTGAGAAAAGGCTGAAATCATTACAATTGAATAATTCCCTGTCACACACTATACTGAAACTGCAGCTGAGTAAGCCCTTCTTCTAACTATAATCCATCACAGATCCTTCAAACAAAAAACTGTGCTCATTTCTCGGAAAAAGGCACAGGTCATACCCATTTACAAGAAGGATAGCAGAGCGATCCACAAAACTACTGTCCAATATCCTTGACATCGATTTGTTGTACAGTCTTAGAACATATTCTGAACTCAAACATAATGAGGTATCTTGAAAGGAACAACCTCCTCAATGCCAACCAGCATGGATTTCGAAAACATCACACTTTTCTCACATCACATACTGGATGCTTTGGTTCAAGCCAGTCAGGTAGCTGCCGCATTTCTTTATTCCTGAAAAGCATTTGACTCAGTACCACACCTATATTACTGTCCAAAGTATGATCGTATGGGTTATCAAGTGAAATTTGACTGGATTGAGGACTTTTTGGTAGGGAGGATGCAGCATTTTATCTCGGATGGAGAGTCGTCAGATGTAGAAGCGACTTCAGGTGTGTCCCAGGAAAGTGTGTTGAGACCCTTGCTGAAAATATTAATAGTAAAATCAGACTTTTTGCACATGATGCAGTTATATATAATGAAGAACTATTTGAAGGAAGCTGCATAAATATTCAGTCAGATCTTGATAATATTTCAATGTGGCACAGAGATTGGCAATTTGCTCTATATGTTCAGAAATGTAAAATTTTGCACTTAAAAAAAAAACGTAGTATCCGATGACTACAATGTCAATGCGTCACTCTTGGAATCGGCCAACTTGTACAAATACCTGGGTGTAACACTTTGTAGGGATATGAAGTGGAATGATCACATAGGTTCAGTAGTTGGTAAATCAAGTAGTAGTCTTCGGTTTACTGGTAGAATACTGGGGAAGTGCAATCAATCTACAAAGGAAATCGCTTACAAATCACTCAACGGCCGGTTCTAGAATATTGTTCAAGTGTGTGGGACCTAAACCAGACAGGACTAACAGGGGATAGTGAACGTACACAGAGAAGGGCAGCACAAATAGTCACAGACTTGTTTAATCCATGGGAGAAGGCCACAGAGATACTGAAGGAACTGAACTGGATGCCTCTTGAAGATAAACATAAACTATCCTGAGAAAGACTATTACCAAAGTTTCAAAAACCAGCTTTAAATGACTGCTCTAGGAGTATACAACAACACCCTACATATCACTCACATAAGGGATTGTGCGGACAAGATTAGAATAATTATTGCATACACAGAGACATCCAAACAATCATTCTTCCTGCATTCCATATGTGAATGGAGCAGGAAGAAGCCCTAATAACTGGTACAATGGGGTGCACCCTCTGCCATGCACCTCATAATGGTTCGCAAAATGCTGATGTATATGTAGGTACACATTTGAGAAGGCCTCACGCAGAGTTGCAATTTGAGGGATCTAAGTGCTTTGTTCCTATCCGAGCTAGGAACGTGTGGTAAAATGTTGTTGGTTTAGCTCAGACCAGCTGCCTTTTGCGTAGCCATTAGATCATCTGTCTTCATCTACATCTACATGGTTACTTTGCAATTCACACTTAAGTACTGGGCAGACGGTTCATCGAACCATTTTTATATACTACTTCTCTCCATTCCACTCTCGTATAGCGCGTGGGAAAAAGGAACATCTAAATCTTTCTGTTCGAGCTCTGATTTATTTTATTATGGTGAGCATTTCTCCCTATGCGGGTGGATGTCAAAAAAATATTTTCGCATTCGGAAGAGAAAGTTGATGATTGAAATTTCGTAAATAGACCTCGCTGCAAAGAAAACCGCCTTTTTTCAGAGACTGCCACCCCAACTCGCGTATCATATCAGTGACACTCTCACCCCTATTGCTCGATAACACGAAACGAGCTGTCCTTCTTTGCACATTTTCGATGTCCTCCATCAATCCTACCTGGTAAGGATCCCACACCACGCAGCAATATTCCAGCAGACGGACAAGTGTAACATAGGCTGTCTCTTTAGAGGGTTTGTCGCATCTTGTAAGTGGTCTGCCAACAAAGCGCTGTCTTTGTTTTGCTTTCCCCACAATATTATCTATGTGGTCTTTCCAATTTACGTTGCTCGTAATTGTAATTCCTAGGTATTTAGTCGAATTGACAGCCCTTAGATGTGTGCGATTTATTGTACACCCAAAATGTATCGGATTTCTTTTAGTACCCGTGTGGATGACATTGCACTTTTCTTTGTTTAGTGCCAATTGCCACTTTTCGCACCATACAGAAATTCTCTCTAGATAATTTTGTAATTGGAATTGATAGTCTGATGATTTTACTGGACGGTAAATTACAGCGTCATCTGCAAACAATCTAAGTGGACTGCTCAGATTATCACCTAGGTCATTTATGTAAATCAGGAACAGCAGAGGGCCTATGACACTACCTTGTGGAACGCCAGATATCACTTCTGTTCTACTCGATGATTTACTGTCTATCATTACGAACTGTGACCTCTCTGAGACAACATCATGAATCCAGTCACACAACTGAGACGATACTCCATATTCACGCAATTTGATTAATAGTCGATTGTGAGGAACGGTATCAAAAGCCTTCTGGAAATCTAGGAATATGGAATCGATCTCAGATCCCTTGTCGACAGCATTCATTACTTCATGGGAATAAAGAGCTAGCTGTGTTGAAGAAGAACGCTATTTTCTGAATCCGTGTTGGTTATGTATCAATAAGTCATTTTCTTCAAGGTGATAATGTTCGATTACAGTATATGCTCCAAAATCCTACTGAAAATTTAGGTCAGTGACATGGGTCTGTAATTCAATGGGTTACTCAAAATTTCCTTTCTTGAATATAGGTGTTACCTGTGCTACTTTCCAGTCTTTAGGAACAGACCTTTTGTCAAGTGAGCAGTTGTATACGATTGCTAAGAAAGATGCCATTGTGTCTGCATACTATGAAAGGAACCTGACTGGTATACCATCTGCACCAGAAGACTTGCCTTTCTTAAGTGATTTGAGTTGTTTCGCAACACCTAAGATAGCTACCTTTATGTCACTCATGCTAACAGCTGTTCTGGTTTCGAATTCTGGAATATTTTCTTCGTCTTCTCTCATGAAGGAATTATGGAAAACTGTATTTAGTAACTCCGCTTTAGTGGCACCATCATCGGTAACATTTCCATCGCTATCGCGCAGTAACAGTATTGACTGCTTTTTGCCACTGGTGTACCTTACATACGACCAGAATCTCTGGGTTTTCTACCATATTTTGAGACAATGTTTCATCGTGGAAACTATTAAAATCATCTCGCACTGATTTCAGCACTAAATTTCGAGCTTCCGTGAAACTTAGCCACTCTTGGGGATTTTGCATTCTTCTGAATTTGGAATGCTTTTTTCATTGCTTCTGCAACAGTGTTCTGACGAGTTTTGTGTACCATGGTGGATCAGTCCCGTCTCTTTATTAACTTATGCGGTATGAATCTATCTATTGCTGTCGATACTGTATCTTTGAATTTGAGCCATATCTGGTCTACACCCACATAATTAGCTTGGAAGGAATGGAGACTCTCTTAGGAAGGCATCAAGCGAATTTTTATCTGCTGTTTTAGATATATTTTGCCTTTATGTTTAGTGGTTTTGGGCCTCGCTACAATGACCTTGTGTTCGCTAAACCCTGTATACATCATGACGCTATCTATTAGATCAGGATTATTTGTGGCTAAGAGGTCAAGTAGGACTCATTCCAATGCCAGGAGCGGAAAGGCTTACCTTAGGGGGAAAAAAGGACAGGTATACACTCGCGCACACACACACACACACATATCCATCCGCACATATACAGACACAGGCAGACATATGTAAATGCAAAGAGGTTGGGCAGAGATGTCAGTCGAGGCGGAAGTACAGAGGCAAAGATGTTGCTGAATGAAAGGTGAGGTACAAGGGGCGGCAACTTGAAATTAGCGGAGGTTGAGGCCTGGTGGGTAATGGGAAGAGAGAATATATTGAAGGGCAAGTTCCCATCTCCAGAGTTCTGTTAGGTTGGTGTCAGTGGGAAGTATCCAGATAACCCGGATGGTGTAACATTGCGCCAAGGTGTGCTGGCCGTGCACCAAGGCATGTTTAGCCACAGGGTGATCCTCATTACTAACAAACACTGTCTGCCTGTGTCCATTAATGCGAATGGACAGTTTGTTGCTGGTCATTCCCACACAGACGCCTTTTACTACTGCTACTGCTACTGCTACTACTACTACTACTACTACTACTACTACTACTAGGCTCTACAGCCCTTGGAGGGGCTTGGCCTGCATCACAATATCCTGCCATTCTATCTGGTCCATGGCTATCCGTCTCCATCGTCTAGACACCCAGCTTTTTCACGTCTTCTTCAATTCCGTCCATCCATCTCATTCTGGGACATCACTTCCGTCGTCTGCCTCCAGTCTTGGCATCAAAAATCTTCTTACATGTTCTGTCTTCCTCCATTCTGACCATGTGTCCTACCCATCGCAGTCTTCTTATTTTAACGGTAGTGACAATATCAGGTTCTTCAAAAAGATGTGCCAGCCTTCTTAATTGTATATTGGGCTGTATATTTTACACAGAACCTTTCTCTCCCAAATGCTAAGGGTCCTTTCCTCATTTGCAGTCATGGTCTATGTCTCGGCACCACACATAACGACTGGTCTTATAATTGTTTTGTAAATGGCGGTTTTAGATTTTCGTGATAAGAGTGAGCTCCTAAGCATTGGTAGTGTGGCAAAGTAGCATCTGTTGCCTGCTGCTATTCTAGCTTTCACCTCGCTGCTGATGTCATTTGTCTCTGTGATAGTCGATCCGAGGTACTTGAAGTCTCTCACCCTTTCAAACTCATTGTCGGCTATCGCTGGTTGGTCATTGCCACATATTTGGTCTTTTCAACATTGACGACCAGGCCAAGTTCCCTTTCACCTCTCTCCAGTTGTTGATAGGCATCATCCAGCACAGTGGTGTTTCGTGAGAGTAATGCCCCATCATCTGCGTAGGCCAGGTACTGCAGTGACCGATTAAAAAAGGTCCCTCCTCTATTTATCTCTATCTGGCTTACGGCTTTTTCTAGGCAGAGGTTGAATAGCAGTGAGGAGATGTTGTCACCCTGTCTCAGTCCCTTCTTCACTTCCAATTCTCTGGAGATTGCGTCCTGTATTTTCACTTTACAGTTGGTTTCACTGAGGGTCATCATAGTAAGTTTAACGAACTTCATAGGTATTCCTGCCTCTTCCATCACATTCCGCAATGTCACTCTTGAGATGCTATCATAGGCTTGTTTAAAATTGATATAAAGCCGATGTATTTTTATTTGATGTTCATAACATTTTTCAAGTAGTATGAGTAATGTGAATATTTGGTCAGTTGTTGACCTATTTCTTCTAAAGCCACTCTGATAGTCTCCAATTCTCTCTTCCACACAGGGAGTAAGCCTCCTAGTTAGGACCTTGGAGAACACTTTATGTGTAGTATTTAGCAGGGATATTCCTCGGTAATTCTGGCAGTTTAATTCATCTCCTTTTCTATGTATGGGGCACATAATAGCCATTTTCCACCCCACTGGCATGCTCTCCTCCTGAAAGATGTTCAGTATTACTTTATGTATTGCTTTCCACAATGCTTCCCCATCACATTTGAGTAGTTCCGCCTGGATCTCATCTTCTCCAGGTGCCCTATTATTTTTTAAGGTCTTAATGGCTTGTATCACTTCTCCCAGTGTGGGTTCTGGTGCTATGACCTCTGGTCCATAATAAGTTATTTCCACCAGTTCTTCTTGTTCTAATCCTTCTACTTCTGGCTTCAGTAACTCTTGGAAGTATTCTGCCCATCTGTCGAGTTTTTTATTACTCTCCCCTAACAAATCCCCTTCCTTATTTCTTCAAGTATTTGTTCTGGCTTGAAACCCAACCTTTCCTTGTTTAATCTTTTGGTACATTTCGAGTACTTGCTATTGGCTCTCCAGGAAATAAGGTGGAAGGGAAGTGACTTAATGGACTCAGGAAATTTCACAATATTCTATAATGGTGGGAGGACAAATACCTTTGGTACAAGTTTTGTGGTCGCTAAAGGACTGAAACATGCTGTAATGCACGTCAAACCCGTCTTCTTCCTGCAAACCCTCTTAGCTACATGGCGCTTCTCATTATATTCATTCAGATTTGCTCTAGTTCTTCTCTGAAATAATTTCATTAGATCTATGTTACGCTCCTCAATTCTTCTCATACAGTCTTCATCAAACCGATCTGCCTTCCTTTGAGCCTGTACATGTCCCAAAACCTCCCCAACTGCCTAAAGGATTGCAGTCTTACATTGTTTCCACATTATTTCTATATGTTCATTTGATGTGTCGGTATCATTCTTAATCCCCTCTTCTATTTTCGCCTGATATGTTCGTATTTCTTCTGAGTTTAGTTTCTTAATGTCAAAACTTTTCTGTTTGTGGCCTTTTTGTTTACTCAATAGCGAGATCCTTGCCTGTACTTAATTCTCACTAGATGATGGCCTGAACTGCAGTCAGCTCCACGTTGGCTCCTAGCATCCATTATGTCTGATCCATGTCTCCTGTCAATCAATATATGGTCTATCTGATTTCTAGTTTGTCCACCTGGTGACATTCATGTTTCTTTGTGTATATTTTTGTGAGGAAACCATGTGCTGCTGACAGTTATGTTTTTACTTATAGCAAAATCTACAACCCTAATTCCATTGTCATTTGATATGTCATGGAAGCTATGTCTTCCTGTAGTTGGCTGTGTTGTTGTTGTGGTCTTCAGTCCTGAGACTGGTTTGATGCAGCTCTCCATGCTACTCTATCCTGTGCAAGCTTCTTCATCTCCCAGTACCTACTGCAACCTACATCCTTCTGAATCTGCTTAGTGTATTCATCTCTTGGTCTCCCTCTACGATTTTTACCCTCCATGCTGCCCTCCAATGCTAAATTTGTGATCCCTTGATGCCTCAAAATATGTCCTACCAACCGATCCCTTCTTCTAGTCAAGTTGTGCCACAAACTTCTCTTCTCCCCAATCCTATTCAATACCTCCTCATTAGTTACGTGATCTACCCACCTTATCTTCAGCATTCTTCTGTAGCACCACATTTCGAAAGCTTCTATTCTCTTCTTGTCCAAACTGGTTATCGTCCATGTTTCACTTCCATACATGGCTACACTCCATACAAATACTTTCAGAAACGTCTTTCTGACACTTAAATCTATACTCGATGTTAACAAATTTCTCTTCTTCAGAAATGATTTCCTTGCCATTGCCAGTCTAAATTTTATATCCTCTCTACTTCGACCATCATCAGTTATTTTACTCCCTAAATAGCAAAACTCCTTTACTACTTTAAGTGTCTCATTTCCTAATCTAATCCCCTCAGCATCACCTGATTTAATTTGACTACATTCCATTATCCTCGTTTTGCTTTTGTTGATGTTCATCTTATATCCTCCTTTCAAGACACTGTCCATTCCGTTCAACTGCTCTTCCAAGTCCTTTGCTGTCTCTGACAGAATTACAATGTCATCGGCGAACCTCAAAGTTTTTACTTCTTCTCCATGAATTTTAATACCTACTCCGAATTTTTCTTTTGTTTCCTTTACTGCTTGCTCAATATACAGATTGAATAACATCGGGGAGAGGCTACAACCCTGTCTCACTCCTTTCCCAACCCCTGCTTCCCTTTCATGCCCCTCGACTCTTATAACTGCCATCTGGTTTCTGTACAAATTGTAAATAGCCTTTCGCCCCCTGTATTTTACCCCTGCCACCTTCAGAATTTGAAAGAGAGTATTCCAGTTAACGTTGTCAAAAGCTTTCTCTAAGTCTACAAATGCTAGAAACGTAGGTTTGCCTTTTCTTAATCTTTCTTCTAAGATAAGTCGTAAGGTTAGTTTTGCCTCACGTGTTCCAACATTTCTGCGGAATCCAAACTGATCTTCCCCGAGGTCCGCTTCTACCAGTTTTTCCATTCGTCTGTAAACAATTCGCGTTAGTATTTTGCAGCTGTGACTTATTAAACTGATAGTTCGGTAATTTTCACATCTGTCAACACCTGCTTTCTTTGGTATTGGGATTATTATATTCCTCTTAAAGTCTGTGGGTATTTCGCCTGTCTCATACATCTTGCTCACCAGATGGTTGAGTTTTGTCATGACTGGCTCTCCCAAGGCCATCAGTAGTTCTAATGGAATGTTGTCTACTCCCGGGGCCTTGTTTCGACTCAGGTCTTTCAGTGCTCTGTCAAACTCTTCACGCAGTATCTTATCTCCCATTTCATCTTCATCTACATCCTCTTCCATTTCCATAATATTGTCCTCAAGTACATCGCCCTTGTATAAACCCTCTATATACTCCTTCCACCTTTCTGCCTTCCCTTCTTTGCTTAGAACTGGGTTGCCATCTGAGCTCTTGATATTCATACAAGTGGTTCTCTTCTCTCCAAAGGTCTCTTTAATTTTCCTGTAGGCAGTATCTATCTTACCCCTAGTGAGACAAGCCTCTACATCCTTACATTTGTCCTCTAGCCATCCCTGCTTAGCCATTTTGCACTTTCTGTCGATCTCATTTTTGAGACGTTTGTATTCCCTTTTGCCTGCTTCATTTACTGCATTTTTATATTTTCTCCTTTCATCAATTAAATTCAATATTTCTTCTGTTACCCAAGTATTTCTATTAGCCCTCGTCTTTTTACCTACTTGATCCTCTGCTGCCTTCACTACTTCATCCCTCAGAGCTACCCATTCTTCTTCTACTGTATTTCTTTCCCCCATTCCTGTCAATTGTTCCCTTGTGCTCTCCCTGAAACTCTTTACAACCTCTGGTTCTTTCAGTTTATCCAGGTCCCATCTCCTTAAATTCCCACCTTTTTGCAGTTTCTTCAGTTTCAATCTGCAGTTCATAACCAATAGATTGTGGTCAGAATCCACATCTGCCCCTGGAAATGTCTTACAATTTAAAACCTGGTTCCTAAATCTCTGTCTTACCATTATATAATCTATCTGATACCTATTAGTATCTCCAGGATTCTTCCAGGTATACAACCTTCTTTTATGATTCTTGAACCAAGTGTTAGCTATGATTAAGTTATGCTCTGTGCAAAATTCTACCAGGCGGCTTCCTCTTTCATTTCTTCCCCCCAATCCATATTCACCTACTATGTTTCCTTCTCTCCCTTTTCCTACTGACGAATTCCAGTCACCCATGACTATTAAATTTTCGTCTCCCTTCACTACCTGAATAATTTCTTTTATCTCGTCATACATTTCATCAATTTCTTCATCATCTGCAGAGCTAGTTGGCATATAAACTTGTACTACTGTAGTAGGCATGGGCTTTGTGTCTATCTTGGCCACAATAATGCGTTCACTATGCTGTTTGTAGTAGCTAACCCGCACTCCTATTTTTTTATTCATTATTAAACCTACTCCTGCATTACCCCTATTTGATTTTGTATTTATAACCCTGTAATCACCTGACCAAAAGTCTTGTTCCTCCTGCCACCGAACTTCACTAATTCCCACTATATCTAACTTTAACCTATCCATTTCCCTTTTTAAATTTTCTAACCTACCTGCCCGATTAAGGGATCTGACATTCCACGCTCCGATCCGTAGAATGCCAGTTTTCTTTCTCCTGATAACGACGTCCTCTTGAGTAGTCCCCGCCCGGAGATCCGAATGGGGGACTATTTTACCTCCGGAATATTTTACCCAAGAGGACGCCATCATCATTTAATCATACAGTAAAGCTGCATGTCCTCGGGAAAAATTACGGCTGTAGTTTCCCCTTGCTTTCAGCCGTTCGCAGTACCAGCACAGCAAGGCCGTTTTGGTTAATGTTACAAGGCCAGATCAGTCAATCATCCAGACTGTTACCCCTGCAACTACTGAAAAGGCTGCTGCCCCTCTTCAGTAGTTGGCTGACAAGCCTCTTCTTTCCTTATTTTTGCATTCAAGTCTCCTATTACGATCTTAACATCAAGCTTAGGAGCCTGATAATACAACTGCTCTATTTTGCTATAAAACTCATCCTTCCGTTGTTCATCTGCCTCCTCAGTGGGTGCACGTACATTTATAATTCTTATGTTGAAAAACTTTCACCTCAATCTTAATACGGATATCCGTTCATCGACGGGTTTGACGTGCATAACAGCACGTTTCAGTCCTTTAGCGACCACAAAACTTGTACCAAAGGTATTTGTCCTCCCGCCATTATAGAATATTGTGAGATTTCCTGAGTCCATTAAATCACTTCCCTTCCACCTAATTTCCTGGAGAGCCAATAGTTTTATACCACAGTTGTTTACTTACATTAGCAGCTGCCGTAGGGCGCCAGCTCGGTACAGGTTCCGCACATTCTATGTTCCTATGTACTTATCTCTTACCCTTGTTTGGTTGTTGGGGTCATCATCAAAACATCTGTCCAGCTTATTCCTTTGTTAGCATTCGCAACAAGTGATTTTTACAGGGAAAGATTGATCTTCTGCCCAACCATTTGAGGGGTTGCCTCTTACAGCTCACCAGGTAGCTGGTTCCATTTTCAGGAGAACATCCTCAGCCTTTGTAGATCCCTCTACTGACTGCAAGGCAGCAGTTGGTGGCTGGGGGCTCCTCTGCCTTTCTTCCAAGTCATTGGCTCTCATAACTGCTGGTTTCAGTCGACCCCAGGTATTTTATTTCCCTGGTACCCTCCATATCTGGAGGATGTAACCCTATATGCCACTTGGGGAGGTGCCCGATGGGGGACCAGCAACCCCACACAGGCCAGCATCAGAAAAGTCCACGCAAAATTATAGGGATTTCTCATCAGAAAGTTGTTTCCTTAGGAGACCCTTTGAAAGGTACAGAAGGAGGTCTCTACAATATTGATATTATCAAAAGATGCGTCACAAGAAACATCCCTTTACAACTAATTTAGTTTTACATTAGTATGTGGCAAACAATAGAAATTAACACACTTAAAGTCAGCAAATAGACTGCAAAACCTAGATGAATTGATTCTTTTTCTACATTAAGCCAGGTGTTATCTCCACCATTTCTGACAAGGGGAATCAAGGTTATGAAGTTATGAAGTGTAAACATGATGGGTTAACATCCAAGTATGAGTGCTGAACTATAATAGGAGGGCATTTGTTGAAACATATAATAGGTGCGCCTTCAGAGTTACAGTAGTGAGAGAGTATTTAACGAGGAGTAAAATAAATATAGCATGCAAGACAGACTAAAAGCCATCAACAAATAGGAGCTATGGTAGGAGTAGGCTAGCTCGATATATATGTAAAAAATGGGAAGGTAGAGTTGGAAGTGTGTTATTAAAAGGATATTTTCTCTAATCTTTACGTATGTGTGGTACCGTGGAAAGGATAGATGGACCTAGAGGAAAAGGATGAAATATACGCGAGAGAAAGAGGAGGATACGTATATGGGGATGCTATCACTGTGGAAATTTAAAAGACTGTGTAAAGATAATCTTTCTGCAGAAAGAATTGTATCTTGACAGTTTCTAGGTTTGTTGGTACTGTTAGTTGAGGTTGCTCCAAAGTAGCAAAGTACATGAATTTATCCGAATTTAGTTGTCTATTCTATATGTTATTTTAAATATCAGAATAAAAAGGAAAGTGTCTTAGTTTTGTACACTGTCATTCAGGATTGGAAAGACAGGTGACTGATTATACAACACCCAACAACAAATGCTCTTCTGGTTCATTTGCAGTTTATAAATGCTGATGATTTTTCATGGCCTCATAACAATGAATTTGGTGTTCTCTGTAACAATTACACACGGCAATAGCCCAATATAGTTCTCGGAGTTTTGTAGAGCCTCACTTGTAAACTTCTCTTAGAGGAACTCTTTATCTTTATATATTTTATATAATTAATATGGTTGGGTTAAAACAATTTTCTAATGTGAGGTTTGTGTAATTCAGTCAATGGAATTGGTTTAATCTGAATGTGGAGTTTACAAAGGCATAGGTTATTACTGTGTAGTGTTGTTACCCACAACAGTAAGGTTTCAGGTAGTCCGCCCACAGAGCTACTCAAGAGAAAATGAAACTGAAACTACCAACAAATGAGTAAGTCATTAGTGATGCAGCTTTCCACAACAGGTTATGCATAAGTGTTCAGAAAGGTAGTTTATGTGTGTTCATGGTTGAAGGTGTATCAGTCATTGTTAGCTGCCACGTACACAACTTCAAGTGATGGTTCCAGTGATGAAACTGTTGTACTGTATTGTTATTATCATTATCAAAGGAGCAGAATAGTAAGATGGTTTTGGGTTCATCCATATAGGAAAGAAATTTTAATAGACTATTAGAAATTTTAATAGACTATTAGAAATTTTAATAGACTATTAGAAATTTTAAAAGACTATTAGAAATTTTAATAGACTATTATTTAATGCTGCAAAAGAGCTCCAAATTTCAGAGACAACATTTTTATCATTTTATTGTATGTCTAAAGGCAGTTATCTACAATTAGTGGAATTCATTTCCCCTGCATTATACAGACAATATACGCACATGTGGGAATACATGGATCCTCAGGAACTGATATTAATTGCTCTCAGGTACAGAAAAGAAAAAGGAAAAAGCTTCTCTAAAAAAAATACAAATTCTTCAAAATATATCTTTTAAAACGTTTGAATTTTACACAGATTAATTTCGTTCTTCAAATGTTTCTTGCACTACTTTGTAGTGCCCTTCAGGGTCCCACACTTTTTGTACTAGATCAGTGGTCAAATCTGCAAAGCGGAGTGCAGAAAATGTTGACATCTCACCAGCCACTGCTTCACGTCTGAAAAACACTTATGGTGCTGCTGACCCTAATGCTGATGTCTCTTGAGGAGAATCAGCTGAGGAGGGTGACAAAATTTCATCCTCTACCTCTATGGTTTTTCTTTAAAACAATGTACCTGCTGGTCTGACATTTTTATGACGTCAGGCACTGTACTCGACAGGAACATTTTAACCCTGTACCTATGGTCGGGCCTCAGATGTTCGTCTGTGATGTTAAATATCTTCTCTATTAGCAATTACACATTTTATTTTAATAAAATTTTACATGTTTTCCTAATTTGTGAAGTTAGTCATAATTTTGGCGAAAAAATTAAAAAAATTTACCTACAGCTTCGTGTTATAGTGTTGGTGTATGTTTCCTCCCATACAGGACTCACAGACCTGTGAGGTTGGGAGCTATTTCCCAACAACCAGATGCTGTCTGCGCAGTGCCTGTTACATCATATGTCACTGTTGACTCGCACTGTTATTCTTTCGGTATTCAATAGCCCTCCTTTTGATAACCAAATGTTTATTTTGGTGCATTATTTCATAACTGGTGTCTGTTCTACAAACTGAAAACGTTAGGGAGAAGAGGACTATCACAAGAGAAAGAAGAGAAAAATAAGGAATTTGTTGGAGCAGTCTTCTGATTCTGAAAACCCACCTAGTGAATGTGAATCTTCAAGTGATGATGATAATGATGCAGGTGTTGCTGAAAACTCAAAACCACACAAAAATGACAGTCATGAAGAATCCCTTTATGAGGTTAGAGAAGAGCAATTTAGCGCGAACTTTGTTGAGCGTGACTTATTGTTTTCTCCAAATGGAAATGAAGTATGGGCTACAGCTCCCCAAGATGGAATTTCTGGTAGGTGGAACAAAAAGCTTGTATTGAAAGAAGTTCAGGGACTTACAAGTTACGTACCCCTCACTGACAAAAGGTGTTTGTGACTCAACAAGGAAGGTCAAATTGTTTATGAGGTCTGGGTGGATACAGATAGGCATAAAACAAAAAAGTTTCTTTGTGTTCTGATTCTGACTGGAATTTACAAGTTAAGAAATGAAGATATCAGTGAGCTTCACAGTGTTGAGAATCAGCAACCACCGTTCCATGAAATTATGTCTCGCAACTGCTTCCATGCTATTCTGAGGGTGTTGGGCTTTTTACAGTGTAGCAGGCCAGCATGAGTATAGGTCAAATGACGAACTGAAACCAATCAGAGAAGTTTTTGAGATTTGGTGAATTGCCTTAGGGATACCTACATTTCCAGATGGTGCATGACCATGGGTGAACACCAGATGTAGGAAAGTCAGTGAAACCACCAACTAAGAAAAGGAGAAGATATGCATATTGTGTAGAGAAGAAAGAAAAAGTCAAATTACACCTGTGTGCTTGGAACTTTCTGCTATTGTCAGTAGACACTGCACACGTTTGTAATAACAATAGAGCCGCCATAAAAGTACAACAATTGTGCTTTTGTCCAATGTAAACTTTAAATAAATAATTATTTTAAAAGCATTTATACCTCAGAAGTCATTAAAATCATAATTAGTCAAAATAGTATCAATTTAAAGAACACGGGCCAGGGAGACCCGACTGGTAAGCAATGCTATACAGATTTTCTGGTAAGCAGAAGGTTAAGTGTTTGTGTTCTTTGCTCCGCATCTGGCGAGCTAGTTTTTTCCTTTTATTTTCCTTGCAGGTGTCCACAGCACCTTGTCTCCCCCCCCCCTTTTTTTATTTACTAGTTGCCTGTATTGTTGAAGCTGAGGGTGATAACAAGAATGCTCATTCTCAAATTACAGAATCTCCTCCTGTGAGCTTATTGACACTTGTCTGCCTCCTCAAACTGAATAGGCTCTTCTTCTTGTTGTGGTGGTGGACTGGGCAAACATTTGGAAGGCATCCCTACTGCTTTAATGCAGGCCACCATAAAGTGCATTGCTTCTGTTAAATAATAAGCTTTTTTACCTCCACAACCATTTTTAGGTGGCTTCATGTTCCGCACATAAATGGCTCGCAAATTCTTATACCTATCTTTGCAAGTGGCAAAAAAAAAAAAAAAAAAAAAAAAAAAAATTATAAACTCTATATTAGATATCAAGTAACCAACTTAAAATTCAATGCTGGTTTCTTAAAAGCAACTTCCTTTGTTTATGGTTCATATACTTGGGAACTGGTTCAACATTTTCATCAACTGCTCTTTATTTCACAAGAGGGGAGGCAACAGTTGGTGGAATTGTGGTGATGATGATGGTTGGTTTGTGGGGCGCTCAATTGCGCGGTCATCAGCATCCGTACAAAGTCCCACTTTTTACACAATCCCATCTAGCCACTATCACAAATGATGATGATGATGATGGTGATGACTGCATAGATACACTACATGGCAAACACGTCTAAATTGAGAAATTTGCTAACAGTGGTTCTACTAATTTCAACTATAAATCATATGTATCCGTAGTACTGAAGGCTTGTTTTGAAGTTGATGGTATATTCATTACCACAGAAATTTGTTTTGCTGGAAGGAATGGCGATGGAGGCATATTCAACAAATCTGCTACAAAATATTGGTCGCAAAATCATGTGCTTGATATCCCTCCAACATCAACATTGAAAAATGTTGGCACTGGTAAACCCCTTTCCATATTACTCTGTAGGCAATGAAGCATTTCCACTGTCAGGATATATAATGATGCCATACCCTCGACGCATTTTAGATAATGTCCTAGTCACATCCCACATCCTGAAAATGTGGCTTTCATCATCAGAGCTGCACGTGTTCCTTCACAGTTATGTAAGGAAATGAGAAGGGCTTGATTACAGGCCAGCCTCTTCTGAAGATTGTACATGCAGTAACGACGACAACACAAAACCTAATATCTTCTGCAAAGGACCTCAGGAATTATTTGGCAAACTATTTTCTTATGCAATGAGCGGTCCTGTCCTGGCAATGGAGATATGCTATTGCTCAATAGAAGCTAGAAACCCATGCTTGAAATTGTATTTGGGCTACATTCAAATAAAACATTACATACCTGGCATATTATCTTCTTTGGCCACTTCACTCCACACTCTTTCAGTCTCGTCCTTTCTAGAGTATCTCAGAAGTTTATAACTGTATGGACAGGAAGTTTTTGCACTTCATTCGCGAACTTTATGTTAGCCATCTGATCATTCACTTTTGTTAGTGAACAGAGCACTGTTTTGACTGGGCCAGATGCAGAAGCGGAGTAATTTCGGTCATTTCCAAATCGATATGTCGAGTAGCTTGTGGCAGATTACTAAAAGGTTACAGACTGGTTAGTAACCAGTAGCACTGTGAGCAACGTCCCATTCAGTTACATGGGTTGTAGCCTGTAGCATATTCATTAGTGATTTCAGTTTCTTTTGAGTAGCTCTGCTAGCAGAGTGCCTTAGGACCAATTTTAGGGGCCCGCACAGATGAAACTGTCAAAGTCCCTTCTGAAAGGTATGCCAAACAATTTCATCCTCTGGCTCCTCAGCGAAGAACCTCCCACGGAAATTCTGGGGTGGCGAGGAAACGTGATGTGATATAGGTACCAGTCTTTGGATCGTCGGTTGGTCAATTTGGGGGAGGGGATCAAACAGTGAGGTCATCGGTCCCAGGCTCTAGGACGGCAGAAATCGAGAAAGGAACAACACAAACACCACAGTCAAGTCAAGGGGGAAGAGATAAAATGCAAACAGGAGGGAGGCAAATGGAAATGGGGAAAGCAGTGACGACTCAGAAATGCTACGCGTGGTGGGCACCGGCACTGCCACCGACCTGTCCTCACACCCACAACATATCACAATACAACCGGGGCAACACCAAGGGAAGAAGAGACAGGAAAAGAGAAAACAAAAAAGCACAACACGTCAAACAAAATGTAGGTAAAAGGTGCGGAGAACCTGGCCGGTGGGGAGATAAGGCCGAGGCCCGCATAACCGACGCCTACACTAGCTGACGAACTCAAATGCCAGAGAAAAATTCAAAGACCTATACGCGAGAGTACTTTTGCGAAGAAAATCGAGGACAGAGATAACCGTCCGAGGGTCGGCCACTAACACTCGAGACAGGGAAGGTGGGAGACATACTCGATGACTCAGTGTAGAGAGCCAAAAGGTGGGAGCAGTCAAGCAAAATATGGATCACGTGGGCAGAACCCCACAACTACAAAGGGGGAGGGTGTGGGGCCTCACTGCATAGTAAAGAACTATGGGTCAACCTAAAATGGCGGAGGTTGGTAGATTCCCTCCAGGAGAGGCAGAAGGAAGAATGCCACATGGCGGGAGTCTCCTTGTTGGAGCAATGTTTATTAGACAGGGGGGTAGCCTCCCAAGAGTCAGCCCACAAGTGAGCCCCAAATCCACACACACACACACACACACACACACACACACACACACACGTGGGTCACAGAGAACGGGGAAGGGGGGGAGGGGGAGGCTTCACCTCCCTCAGCCAGATGATCAGAAAGTTCATTACCCGGGATACCCGGGAACTCAAATGAAATCAGCCGAACAAGCAGCATCACCGAGATCAGCGAGAAGGTCGTGGATGGCAGAGACCGACGGGTGGCAGGAAAAACACCAAGCGACAGCCTCGAGGCCACTCACTCAGTCTGTACATAACAAAATTCAGGTGAGGGAGAACTGTTCAATAAAACAAGGGACCCAACAGATGGCCATCAATTCTGCAATAAACACCCCAAATGTATCACGTAAGAGATGGTGTTCCATGCCAACAGAAGACGTGAAGGCATATTTCAAATGATTAGTAGGTTCAGAGATATCATAACTACTGGAGCGATGGTGGCTTTTGGTCCCTGGAAGAGATCCATCCGAATCCATGACTGAGAAACAAACCAAGGCTGAGGATGAAGGGGGGGGGGGGGGGGCAGGTTAAGGGAGGGTAGGTGGTCGTGAGAGAACGTGGGGAAGAGGGGAGCTGGAGGATATGGCAGAGAGAAGCAAACAGAGCCCGAGGGCGGCCAGCTGGCAGTTAATGGCCAGAAGCACTATAAGAATAGAATAAGAAGGGTGAGCAGAGGAAGAGCGGATAACGATTACACAGGAAACCTGGAACTGGGACCGCCAAATGGAAAGGGGAGGACTCCTAGTGTCAACCAGAAGACAATCAAATTGGCTAGTGTGAAAGGCATCAGTGGCTAAACGGTTAACACAATGGTGTACCTGGTCCAAAAGGAGCAGCACGGAAAGGGCAGCTGATCCGTAAACCTGATGACCGTAGCCCAGACAGGATAGAACAAATGCCCGGTAGAGGCGCAAATGGATCGAATGATACATGCCCCTAGAGGTGTGGGCAAGGAAGCGAAGAACACTGAGTTTATGGAAACAGGCTCTTGTGACTCGCCGATCTTTCAAAGTGCTGCCACGCAGTTACGCGCGTCCTCTACATGCGGCGCTGTCTGCCAGCCGTGCAGCAGCAGCGCCACCTAAGCAGCCAGCCAGCAGCCGCTAGACTTGGACTCAGTTATGATTTGACTGTTAAAGTGTACACATGTCTTACTCTGTTTACTGGATCTGTGACTTTCATGTATTGCGTCTTCCTCGAAATATATTCGTTCAACTTGAAGTTATTACAATTGGCGACGAGGTAGTGATTTTTCTTTTCCATCGTTGACCCACATGTTTCCATTGCTACTTTCGAGCAACTATTTCAAGGTCTCACAGAACAGAAAACGCTTCTCACAAATGCGATTCGTGATTTCGTCGCGGCATCAAATGCGGGGGCGTCTCTCGTCGTCGTCTCTACCTACTTTTCCTCCTTACGAGGAGACGGCAGAAGATTGGTCTGATTAGGAGAAACGTCTTCGACACCAATTCTTGGCATTTCATGTCGCGGACGAACAAATGTGTAAGTCTCTGTTCCTTGCATGGATTTCACCTCAAATGTATCGGTTGTTGTCGCAATTGGCTCTTTTGAAAGATCCTGCATCTTTGTCCTTTGCTGAAATGTGCTCACTTCTGTCCGTCTATTTTCAAAAGCAAATGCATGTGGTAGCCTCTCGTGTTGCCTTTTATCGTTGTCAAAAACAACCGAATCAATCCTATCTCGCTTGGGCTGCTGAACTTCCCGGCTTCAGTATAAAGTGTCAATTTGTTACTGAAGTTCACAAAGAATCCTAAGACGATTCCATGGTATGCGATGCTATATTGTCGGCGCCCAACAAAGAAGTTCGGTAATGTGCCCTTCAGTTGGCAAATCCGACTCTAGATGAAGTCCTATCCATCACTCAGTCTTTTGAAGTTTCTCGCACCGCTGGAGCACAAATAGAGGCATGGGTCGATGTCGGGGAAATACAACTTCTGTGCAATGTTGACGAAGCATGTGGCATGTCCCCACCGGCCGACGTGGCCGCAGTACACTCCAAAGCGCAGCCTTGGCCTAACCGTAAACAAACCTCTCAGAAACTGCAGCAAAACCCACGGCAACTTGTTTCATGTCTGCGGTGTTTTACGAAACATTCACGAGAAGATTGTCCACAACGTTGGGCCGCGTGTCACAAATGCAAAAAAAAGGGTCATGTGTCATCCATTTGCCAATCCGACCGCATACATGATGTTCATGAAAATGATGCTGATTCTGATTCTGTGTTGTCTGTCAATTGCACTTCTTCCCTTTCAGAGAAGTTATTCCTCACTGTCCAAATACTTTGTCAAGATGTTCGCATGCAGGTGGATACTGGTTCTGCTGCCACTATCATTAATTCTCAGACGTATCTTCAGTTGGGTTCTCCAATCCTATCACCTGTCACTCGGCAATTACGGACGTACAATAAACAGAAGATTTCTCTCTTGGGACAATTTGATGCCGAGGTATCTTACAAATCTGTCGTTCGCACTGTTCCCATATTTGAGGTCGACCATAGTAACGTGGAGAATCTTTTTGGTTTCGATCCCTTTCGCGTTTTTGGGTTCTCCATAGATGACTCTGTCAAAATCGTCTCTGATGCTATTCCGTATGCTCAACTGGATTCCTTGGCTCAATTGGATTCCTTGTAGACGACATTTTCGTCCCTTTTTTCTCCTAGGTTAGGCCGTGCAAACGACTTTGAACCTCATATCATGCTCAAACCCATTGCTCAGCCTAAGTTTTTTCGGGCTCGGCCCATTCCTGTGGCCCTTCGTGATCAGGACAAATGGGAGCTGGATCGTCTCACTGCTTCAGGGGTCTTGCTTCCTGTCACTTCCAGTGAGTGGTTCTCTCCTGTCGTTTTCGTTGCTAAGCCAAATGGTGATATACGTCTCTGTGGCGATTTCAAAGCCACTGTAAATGTTCAATGCCTTATTGACACTTACCCCATGCCTCGACCTGAAGAATTGTTCACTAAACTTGCTGGAGGCCAGTATTTTTCTAAAATTGACCTGTCAGAAGCTTATCATCAACTTCCTCTCGACGCTGCTTCCTGGCAGATTCTGGTCCTTAACACGCCTTTCGGCCTCTATCAATACCAACGATTGCCATTCGGGGTTGCCAGCGCCCCTGCTCTCTTTCAGCGATTCTTGGAACAATTATTGCTCCCTGTCCCTGGGTGTATCAATTACCAGGACGACATTGTTGTCACTGGCTCCACCACTGACGAACATCTTCAAAATCTCCGCACACTTCTTCATGTCTTACGGACTGCCGGTCTTAAGTGTAATCCTCAGAAATCAAAATTTTTTCAGGCATCTATCACGTACTTGGGGTTTCAACTCTCTCGGGATGGTATTCATCCGCTTCAGCAAACTGTCGCTGCGATCGATGCCCTTCCTCGCCCTACCTCTGTTAAGGAACTGCAGGCCTTCTTGGGGAAAATAGCATACTATCACAAGTTTTTACCTCTGCTGCTTCGGTGGCTCAGCCGTTGCATCGCCTGTTACATAAAAACGTGCCTGTTCACTGGTTCACGTCATGTGATGCGGCTTTCCAGAAATTGAAGACTATGCTGCAACAGGCCCCGTGCCTGGCTACTTATTGCCCTGGCCAACATCTTGTTCTTGTCACGGGCGCCTCTCAATACGGGGTCGGTGCAGTCCTTGCGCACCGTTTTTCTGACGGTTCTGAACAACCCATTGCTTATGCCTCCAAAACGCTCACGGATGCCCAACAAAAGTATTCTCAAATTGAAAAAGAAGCTTTGGCCATTATTTATGCTCTTCATAAGTTTGGTAGTTTTCTCTATGGATCCAAATTTCATCTTGTTACGGATCACAAACCACGTGTTTCCTTGTTTCATCCATCAACGTCACTTCCCGACAAGGCTGCACACCGCCTCCAGTGTTGGGCTCTTTACTTGTCTCGTTTCAATTATGAGATTCATTTCCGGCCGCCGGCTCAACACCTGAATGCTGATGCACTGTCATGCCTTCCCATGGGTCTTGATCTAGCATTCGATAGGGACGAACTTTTGTGTTTCCATCTTGATACTGCCGAGCAGCGGGTTGTGGACAGGTTCCCCATCACCGGGGACCGGCTGGCGGCTGCTACGGGTTCTGACCCTACCGTCTCCCAGGTTTTACGCTGTATTCAAAAGGGTTGGCCAGATCGTCCGTCCACTAAGACTTCTGATCAGTTGTGGAACTACTACGCTTTGCATTACAGCCTCACGGCTAGGGATGGTGTTATCCACTTTACCACCGAAAATGCTTTGCTGCTTGTTGTGGTACCTGCATCTTTGCGTGCTTTGGTCTTGCGCCTCCTTCACCAAGGGCACTGGGGTGTCTCTCGCACAAAATCTCTGGCACGCTGTCATGTGTACTGGCCCAGCATCGACTCTGAAATCGCACACATGGTCGCTGCCTGCAACCCTTGTGCGTCACAGGCCACCGCCCCGAAGTCATCTTTGTCACCGTGGCCTTCGCCTGAGAAGCTCTGGGAGTGTATTCATGCTGACTTCGCGGGACCTTTTTTAGGTACTTATCGGCTACTCATTATTGACGCCTACTCTAACTTTCCTTTCATTGTCTGTTGCACGTCGCCTACCACCACGGAAACCACCAATGCTTTAGCTCGCATTTTCTCTTTGGAAGGCCTTCCCTCTACTCTTGTTACTGATAATGGTCCAAAATTTGCCTCTTGCGATTTTGCAGATTTTTGTGCCCGTCACGGCATCATGCATGTCACGGCCCCTCCGTTCCATCCACAATCAAACGGTGAGGCTGAACGACTGGTTCCTCAGATGAGGAAACTCCTGACTTCTTCTGCTGATGATGCGCTTCTCCAATTTCTGGCTTCTTACCGTTTCACCCCCATGGGTGACCACAGCCCGGCTGAGCTCTTACATGGCCGACAACCCCGAACGCTACTTCATCTTCTGCGGCCTTCCACCTCACGGCCGCGGGTGCCTTCGCTTGGCCAGTTCACCGCCGACGACCTTCTATGGGTACGGGGATATGGCAAGCGGCCAAAATGGAGTCCTGGCCACATCTTACGACACCGTGGCCGACGCCTGTATGAAATCCAGACAGACACGGGTGTTGCAGTGCGCCATTCGGACCAGCTTCGGCCTCGTGTGCCGGCAACGCCTGTTCTGTATGCCGCTACACCACCTTTGGCTCTATCTGACGCTCGGGATACTGGAATCTCTCATTACTCACAACGCAGTCCTCTCACCATCATATCGGTGCCAGCACAAGGACTGACGCCACCAGGAGACGTGCCCATGCAGGAACCAGATGACCACCATCTGTCGGAGCAACTCTACTTGCCTCCTCCTACGGACACGGACACATCGCCCATGTCTTCTGTTATAACAACCGGCCTTGCTGCAATGGGCAGATTGGTGCACGGGGGCCCAGCAGATTTGACCCCCATATCTCCTGTCATCTCGACCCATTATCATTGGGGGCACTTCCGTCCGTACGGGAAGCCGCCTCATCGAGACTTTACGCCCAGTCAAACGACACCTATGGACGTTAGCAATCTACAGGCCACCTCCATCAAGACCTGTGAAAAAAATTCAAAGGGGGGAAAAGTGTTGTGACTCGCAATCTTTCAAAGTGCCGCCGTGCAGTTACACGCGTCCTCTACATGCGGCGCTGTCTGCCAGCCATGCAGCAGCAGTGACACCTAAGCGGCCAGCCAGCCAGCGGCCGCTAGACTTGGACTCAGTTATGATTTGACTGTTAAAGTGTACACACGTCTTACTCTGTTTACTTGATCTGTGACTTTCATGTATTGTGTCTTCCTTGAAATATATTTGTTCGACTTGAAGTTATTACACAGCCAACCTTCAGATGATGGATATGGAGCAACCAAGTGAGCCTGTTGTTAAAAAGAAGACCCAAGAAATGAACTGGGGGACCACAGTAAGGTGTGGGACATTGAGGTAGAGCTCTGGATCAGGATGGAACATAGTATGGAACAGAAATGCACCACCCTTGGCTTAAAGGGAGAGAACTGAAAACTGTGTGAGACTGTCCATGTGGAAGTCTCCCAGATGTCACCCTGGAGCTGTCATTCCGCAGAGGCCACCGAACAGGAGCTACCCCAAATACACATATCGTCAACATGGGTGACCAATCGTTCAGCAGAGGTCCATTAATAGCGATTAGAAAAAGAAGACACTTGCCGGTAAGGAGATAAAAGGTCCCAAGATTCAAGGATCCAATTGAGCCGATGAGTCACCGTCCATTCTAATGACTTGCAGGGGAAATTTGTCCCAAGAGTCAAGGATCCAATTGAGCCGATGAGTCACCATCCATTCTAATGACTTGCAGGGGAAATCTGTCAGGCTGGTAACTATCAAGGGACAACAGATCCTTGCCAGTCTAAAGTGCGGGAACCACAATACTGTCTGTCCACTGAGAAAGGAAAATGTCTTGGAGCCAAATACAGTTAAATACCTGGAGGAGATATTGTCATTGTTGAGTATTGAGGTGTTGAAGCAATTGGTTATGGATGATGTCAAGCCAGGAGCTGAATTATGAAAGAAAGAGAGGGACAGAAGGAGGTCTCATTCAGTAAAAGTATTGTAGGATTCCACTTGACAAGGGGTAAAACATCAGTGGGAAGCTTCAGCCCTCTGTTTCTGGAGAAGGAAGGCGCTGGACAGGAGGCTGACACCGACGCCGTGGCAAAATGGTTCACGAGGTGTGTCCACGAGAACTGATGGATCTGAACAAAGGTCACTCGGAAGCGCAAGGCCTGGAATGGAAGACTGCCGCTTACAACCTTGGAGGGTGACAGAAGAACCTAGTGAGGAGACAAAGCATTGCTAACACACCCATTTGCTCTGTCTGATTAAATTATGGGCTTGGCGAAACGACGTTTAAAGGTAATAAGACTGGTGGAGGACGGGTGCCACTGAAGATGTTGCAAGGCGCAACAATGACCACAGACAGTAGTGGCAATACCTGCACTCCACCACAGAACTGGCTGACGATAAACAAGGCCTGTCAAGTGGAGACCAGCAATGCCTGCAACGCAGGTCATCTTAGTGGACAGATTACGGACAACTTCATCAATGCAACCTGATTAAGACAATGGAAACATGACGGGGGAGGTATATAGAGGCCAACCAGCACAATCGAAAGCCCAGTGGGGAAACCCAGTCATTGGGAGGTGGGAAGGGAATGAGAGAGTCAATGGGAAGTGGTCACTACCACAGAGGTCATCATGTGGCGACCAGTGTAAGGAACGAAGAAGGGGAGGAGAAGAGAGCGGAAGATCAATGGCAAAGAAAGTGCCATATGCAGCACTAAAAGAACTATCATTAGGAAGGCCCAGGTCATGAACTGCAAGGAAATGGTCAATAAAGAGCCTCCGACTGGATGAAGGACGTCTCCCCCACAAAGGGTGTGGGCATTAAAATCCCCGAGGAGGAGGAATGGAGGGTGGAGTTGCTGAATGAGTGCAGTTACAGCAGCAGACGTAGGCAGGCTTCTGCTAGATCCAGAGTTGGTGCACAAACTGTGTGTCCCATGGCTGAGTTACAGTAACAGACCTCCGGCCTGAGAGTCGCCAGGGGGAAGGAAGGGAGTCCCATCACTGGTGGGCACTGAAGAAGGGGACACTTCTTCAGCCAGGAAGGGGCAGCACACCTGGTGGGGTGGGCATGACAACCGCAGGGGAAGGAGAGAGGGACGGGACAGGGGTAAGGAAGAGGGAGGAGGGGGAAAGCACATAACAGAGGCAAAAGTAGAAGTCATCAATGCGATGTGGAGGCAGTCATATTTTTGATGAGCCTCAGTGTAAGATAGACGATCCAAGAACTTACTGTATCTTCTTTTCTTTCTTGTAAGCCGAGCAATCTGGTGAGTGTGGAGATTGGCAGTTGTGACAATCGACACACACACGGGCGGCCAAACACATGGTTTGCCTCACAGAATGGGTTTGAGTCACCACATAAAAGGTTTGCCACAAATGAGGAAGACATGTGCCCGAAATGCAAGCAACGAAACCACCTCACGGGTAGCAGGACATACGGCTTCACGTCACATCGATAACACAAGGCTGACCTTCTCTGGGAGGGTGCCTCCCTCGAAAGCCAGAATAAAGACACCGGTATCGGTGTGGTTGTCCCTACAACCTTCCTCCACACGTTGGACAAAGTGAATGTCCTGTCATTCCAGAACGCCCAGAGTTCCTCATCAGCTTGAAGGACAAGGTCCTGATGAAAAATGTCTCCCTGGACCATTTTCAGATAACGGTGAGGTGTAATAGGCACCACACGCCACAAAGATGATCACAAGCACAAAGAGCTGCACATTCTGCGGAAGAAGCAGCTTTGATTAATAGGGAACCCGAACAGACAAGACTCCACTTTGCCAAACTTGTCTTATATATTTTCCACCATCTTTGGTGCCGTGAATGTGTCCGCATCTGTCCTAGTACAGACCAGGTAGCATGAAAGTATTTCACCCCAAGCTGGCAAGCCCATCCCTAATCTGACGCTGTAGACAGGGAAGGGAAGGCGCAGTCACAAGAAGCAGCATTCAATGATCTGTTGCCGCCCAAAGAGCAGGCCTTAAAAGAACGGACAGATTTTTGGACCTTGGTACGTTTCATACGCAAAGCATCCTCCCTGATACCACCCACTCTGATAAGGGGCTCGCCCCATGGGTGCCACCCAACCACAAAAAGGACCAGCCTGCACAGCAGCTGTTGCCGGGAGTTTCAATGCTCTGGAATGACAAGCGACCATTCCTCAGCATACATGGGAGGTAACAGCTTAGATATCAGAAGTGTTGTCAGAGGGCTTGCCACATGGTTACATAACAGCCCCATCACATGTACTGGCTACATGTGGTGGTGACCTGGAGGGAGGGGGACCAGTCTTTGGAGTCTATCTTCTTTCTCTCTTAGGTTCTATGATACTTAGTCTTTCTTATCCTTTCTTTCTTCTCCTCCTGGAGTATCTTCATCATCCTCCCTCTTTGCTATACTCAGTAGTCTCTGTCGTGGAACCCTTCTTATATCCATTTATCAAAACTTGTATTCACAAGCTTGACCAAGATGTAGGACACATCCAGTGATTTTCATAAGTGTTATGAGCATTGCTAGAAAAGCCTGATTAGTTCACTAGAGAGAACCAAGACCTGGGCTGCCACAAGATTTCCCAAGTGAAATTCCCTGAAGTTTTCCTCATTCCCAGACAAGTTTTAGCATTTTTCCCTGACAAATTTTGTGATGTCAAGGATGAGTGAAGACATAAGCGGACAAAAAAATGTAGGGACTTCTGTATTTCTAAACTTTTGAGCAAAAATATTAAGTACTAACATCAACATCTTTTTGTAAAGAACTGTATTTATACGGAGGAAGCAAACCAAATGGTATGTGTGTTTCATGAAGATCACTGATGTTTCTTTTTTAACAATAAAACAAAACACATTTGGTGGCAAAAATGTGTTTCCTCGGAGTCACAAGACGCATTTAAAATACCTTCACTGATTTCAGAAATAACCTTAGAGAAAAGTAGGCCTCTTGAAGGAAGTGTATAAGGTGAGGAAGAGTTGTGTAAACCAACAGTACAGGTGACCGCCAATAATATGTTGGTTCTTCTATGTTCATTATTGTGATTTATTACCCATTGTGCACCTATGTCTATTATTTTATTGGTGTTGCTTGTCCACCTGCTTAGCTGAGTGGTAACGTGTTTGCCTAACATGCAGTGGGCCCGGGTTCAATTTCAAGCCGGTTTGAAAGTTTTCTCTGCTCGTGGACTGGGTGTTGTATTGTCCTCATCATCATTTCATGATCACTGATGAGCAAGTCGGCCAATGTGGCATCACTTGAATGGAGACTTGCAACCCGGCAGTCGAACTTCCCTGGTTAGGGCCTCCCGACCATCGATGCCACACGATCATTTCATTTACAGGTATTGTGCGATTTTTCTTTCGAGAAATATACGAGTTCACATCGTACAAACCACCACGACTGCCACAATTTTATTCTTCTTATAGTCGACACTTTCTAATACATGGACTACTTTCAAAATACCAAAATATACTAGAATAAATAAAATGTCTATAAAATGCCACACTGTACAATGTATTGTGGTGAGACAGTCGCAATTCCTGAAACCCACGGTCTGTGGCCTCTGGCCTGTTGTGGAACACCGCAGTCCTAGGTCCACGGTTAAAACCTGGAAATCCCCTGCATTACGCTACACACAAACAGACCGGGCCTGCGGGGAGATTGGTGAAACTAGATCCAATGTGCAGAGCCTGCAAATTGGTGGGAAATGATGGGCTTCAGATCGGCAGGCCCAATCTGTTAAGAGATACCTGCAGAAATGGCCTGCGGTTTTGACCCATTAGGAAGTCCACTCTTGTGGCTGGTATTCACGCGTCACTGTAACCGTGTTGACAAAATGAGACCGCAGTGATCAATCCGAGCAACAGATAACTTGCAAGAATACTCTGAGAATCAATAATAATGAGGATAGGTAGCAACTCCACGTGAAGGTAATCACTGAGATATGCAGGGAGGCACCCAGAAAAGACAACCACACTCTCGCAACTAAATTTTCGGGCATGGCCTTTGTCAGAAAACGAGAACATACACTTCCACTCAGACACAACTCATGCACACATGACCACCATCTCTGCTCACTGCAGCAATAGTCTCTCCAAACAAACTGCTCCTCACACCTCCCTGCTCTCGCCGGCAACTGCTAGACTGGTGGCAAGAAGTGGTGGCAGCACTGACTGCAGGTTGAGGGGAATGGTAGGCAGGGGAGAAGCAGTAAGAATGGGGGAGTACGGAAGCAGTGCATGTACTCAGCTGCACCCAGCCAGTCCCTAAGCATTATATCTCAGTAAACAAACCCTTTTTTTTTTTTTCTTAAAATTTTCCTGATTTTCTTGACACATTTGAAATTCCCTGATTTCCGGAACTTGTGGCAACACAGAAGATATATTGTAAAAAAACTGTTTAATGATCCATATGGGTAACAGCTGTATGTTATTCGTGGTCCCATATTTATAACATAAGATAGATCATCTGGTAGAAAGAATAAAAAACATGAAAGTGAAGTTGAGGCAAATGCAGGCCTATTATTAATGGTTTACAATTCACTGTGGAGCATTCACGTGTAATTAAACATCAATAAGCATATTTACTACAAACAAGATACAAGTACAACTGTGACTGTACATCAAATAGACACAAGGTATTAATACTTGTAGCGAGAAGGTTAAAAGTGGTATTGGCCTTTGAATATTTACAGTTTGGTTATCTTTTCACAGCAATGATTGACATCATTCAACTAAGCCAAGGAATCTGCTGCAGTCTAACATATCACTTTGGTGAAGTGGTGTGTTACACAAGCATTTTTTGAACCGATAAATGGTGAACACGATCATAAAAAGTTTATCTTCATAATTAATTAGTATAACCTACTGTTTCAACATCCATTCCAAAATGGATGGACGTAGCTTATCTGCAAGCTGGGACAGTGATAAAAATTATACCACATTCGCAGTACCTACTGGTTGGGTGGCTTATTCCGTACTGTCAGGTCCAACCTTGAAGATATGGTATGACCCATGGAGGAAGAGCAGTCATGACAATGCCAATGACATCACGAGGCGAGGACAAGAGGAAACTTGTTATGTACTCGCTCAATTGGAATCTGTTAAACAAAACTGACCACTTTTTGGACTTAGTCCTTATTAATGTAATTGTGATGCTCCAAACGTTGAAATGACGTTACAATTCATAGTCACTGTAAGACAGACTAGAGTATATGATATGCTGTTTATGAGAAGCCTTGTATTTATTTCAGGAATTGGAGGTTGGATTTGTACCCTTTAACTACCAGCATTAACTGCAGCACTTCGAGGTACGGAGAGGTTAGGAAGTGTGGTGAAATAATAAAGCATCAGGACTGAATAGTAAGATGTCAGAGCTCCCAATCAGACTTTACTTCACCATCTGATATCATGGTAAAGAACTAGCAGAATATTCCAGCTTCACCTGAAATATCACTGACATTTGAGGATGGGGAGTGATGTGGACAGTAAATTACCTGTTATATTTTCTAAGCATTGTAGACACTTTGGTTATTTGTATCATTTCTGAATTTCAAATGAATGACTGATGTTAAAGGTATTGAAGTTTACGATTACATGACGTAATTAATTACATTGTGTCAAAAAATTGTATATTTGCTGCAAAATATGGATAAAATTAATGCGTATATTTGCACAAGTTCTTCCACTTAAAATTTCTTTACCCTTATGTGATAGTTCAAATACCTCACTGTTGTTATTTGCATGATTAAAACTGAAACAAAGGAAGATCAAGGTTTAATGTGCTATCAACGATAAACTCATTACACACAACGTCTTAACTTGGATAGAGGAATGATGGGGAAGGAAATCAGCCATCTCCTTTCTAAAAAACTGTTCCAGCAATTGCCTTATCAATTTACAGAAACAATGGAAAACCCTAATCACAATGGATCAAGGACATTAGACGTCAGCACTTTAGTACCCTAGCGAGATTTAGTACATTTTATGATCTTCCCATAGCAAATGAAAAAAAGGGATGCCATTACCAGTCCAAAGACTGATTTGTTGCAGTTCTCCATGCTAATTCATCTGTGCAAGCCTCATCTCTGCATAAATACTGCAACCTACATCCACTTGAATCTACTTATTGTAGTCAAGCTTTCTTCTCTCTCTAGTTTTTACCTCCACATTTACCTCCAAAACAAAAATTCCTCACTGCCTCAAGATATGCTGCCCTATCGATCAATGCTTTCTTTTAATCAAGTTGTACCATAACTTTTTGTTCCTCAATTCAACTAAGTTTGACCATATTAATTAATCAATCTACCAATCTTAATCTTCAGTGTTCATCTCTAATGACACATTTCAAAAGTTTCTATTCTGCCACCAACTACACACACATTTTCTAACTGTGCCTGATAAATGATGGAAAATTATGCTACTTACCTTTCAGAAGACAGAAGAGAATGGAATGTATTTAGTACTTCAATACAACTGCTTATACAGCGGTCAGGAACTATTACTGCTGCATGCGATGGGACACCACACACTGGGCAAGCATTTCGGCTCCAATTGATGCAGTTCTCACAAAAGAAGTGACTGCATTCATATTCGTGTGGTGATTTTGATACTTGTTTACTGCAAACAATAACAAGATTTGATAATATTTTTGAGATAACAAAAATTCTACAACAGAAACTTAATAAAAATAATAATAATAAAAAAAAGTTTATATGTAATTGGAACATGCAACTTCGGTGTTTATGTTTTGAAATATTCAAACACAGCGAACATTAGATGATTTACTTCAAACATAATTACAACAAATTAAACAGTGTCTTGAGAAAAATATTAGTGTGGCAGATGCAACAATGGATGCACAGAAATTAAGCTATGTCCATGCAACAAAGGGAGAGAACCAAGATAACTACACAGGTCCATACAACACGGCTGGACAGCAATGTTGGTGTGTTCAACCTTTCAGTGTTTAATTACTCACTTCAAAAACATGTATTGTTATTATTATTATTATTATTATTATTATTATTATTATTATTACTACTGTTATCATTATCATTCTTTCCTTTCTCAGATGTTGTCTGGTTAAAAATGGAAAGTGACGCGGATCAAGCGTGACTTCCTTTTAACTGTACGGTATATGTTACATTGCATTTAGGAACTTTTGGGTAATTGAACATGTATCAATAATTACAGATTTCTGTAGTTGTATGTATACGTTTTGATGTAGCTGTATTGCGTTGATGTACTGGTGGATATTGTGTGGTATGACTCCTGTAGTTGATAGTGTAATTGGTATAATGTCAACTTTATCCTGATGCCACATGTCCTTGACTTCCTCAGCCAGTTGGATGTATTTTTAAATTTTTTCTCCTGCTATCTTCTGTATATTTGTTGTATTGGGTATGGATATTTCGATTAGTTGTGTTAACTTCTTCTTTTTATTGGTGAGTATGATGTCAGGTTTGTTATGTGGTGTTGTTTTATCTGTTATAATGGTTCTGTTCCAGTATAATTTGTATTCATCATTCTCCAGTACATTTTGTGGTGCATACTTGTATGTGGGAATGTGTAGTTTTATTAGTTGATGTTGTATGGCAAGTTGTTGATGTATTATTTTTGCTACATTGTCATGTCTTCTGGGGTATTCTGTATTTGCTAGTATTGTACATCCGCTTGTGATGTGATCTACTGTTTCTATTTGTTGTTTGCAAAGTCTGCATTTATCTGTTGTGGTATTGGGATCTTTAATAATATGCTTGCTGTAATATCTGGTGTTTATTGTTTGATCCTGTATTGCAATCATGAATCCCGTCTCACTGTATATATTGCCTTTTCTTAGCCGTGTGTTGGATGCGTCTTGATCGATGTGTGGCTGTGTTAGATGATACGGGTGCTTGCCATGTAGTGTTTTCTTTTCCAATTTACTTTCTTCGTATCTGTTGATGTTATGTGATCTAAAGGGTTGTAGAAGTGGTTATGAAATTGCAATGGTGTAGCCGATGTATTTATATGAGTGATGGCTTTGTGTATTTTGCTAGTTTCTGCTCGTTCTATAAAGAATTTTCTCAAATTGTCTACCTGTCCATAATGTAGGTTTTTTTATGTCGATAAATCCCCTTCCTTCCTGCTTAATGTGAATCTTTCTGTTGCTGTATGTGATGTATTCTATATTTGTGGCATTGTGATCGTGTAAGTGTATTGAGTGCTTCTAGGTCTGTGTTACTCCATTTCACTACTCCAAATGAGTAGGTCAACATTGGTATAGCATAAGTATTTATAGCTTTTGTCTTGTTTCTTGCTGCCAATTCTGTTTTCAGTATTTTTGTTAGTCTTCGTCTATATTTTTCTTTTAGTTCTTCTTTAATATTTGTATTATCTATTCCTATTTTTTGCCTGTATCCTAGATATTTATAGGCATCTGTTTTTTCCATCGCTTCTATGCAGTCGCTGTGGTTATCCAATATGTAATCTTCTTGTTTAGTGTATTTTCCCTTGACTATGCTATTTTTCTTACATTTGTCTGTTCCAAAAGCCATATTTATATCACTGCTGAATACTTCTGTTATCTTTAGTAATTGGTTGAGTTGTTGCTGCCAGTAGTTTTAGGTCATCCATGTATAGCAAATGTGTGATTTTGTGTTGGTATGTTCCAGTAATATTATATCCATAATTTGTATTATTTAGCATGTTGGATAGTGGGTTCAGAGCAAGGCAGAACCAGAAAGACTTAATGAGTCTCCTGGGTATATTCCACACTTAATCTGTATTGGCTGTGATGTGATATTATTTGAATTTGTTTGGATATTAAGCGTGGTTTTCCAATTTTTCATTACTATGTTTAGGAACTGTATCAATTTAGGATCTACTTTGTATATTTCCAATATTTGTAGTAGCCATGAGTGGGGTACACTATCAAAAGCTTTTTGGTAATCAATATATGCGTAGTGTAGCGACCTTTGTTTAGTTTTAGCTTGATATGTCACCTCTGCATCTATTATCAGTTGCTCTTTGCATCCTCGTGCTCCTTTGCAGCAACCTTTTTGTTCTTCATTTATAATTTTGTTCTGTGTTGTATGTGTCATTAATTTCTGTGTAATGACTGAAATTAATATTTTGTATATTGTTGGTAGGCATGTTATAGGGCGATATTTTGCTGGGTTTGCTGTGTCTGCTTGATCTTTAGGTTTCAGATATGTTATTCCTTGTGTAAGTGTATCAGGGACTGTGTATGGGTATACAATGTAACTGTTAAATAATTTATATTTAAAAACACAGATGATGTGACTTACCAAACGAAAGTGCTGGCAGGTCGATATACACACAAACATACACACGAAATTCAAGCTTTCGCAACAAACTGTTGCCTCATCAGGAAAGAGGGAAGGAGAGGGAAAGACGAAAGGATGTGGGTTTTAAGGGAGAGGGTAAGGAGTCATTCCAATCCCGGGAGCGGAAAGACTTACCTTACGGGGAAAAAAGGACAGGTATACACACACACACACACACACACACACACACACACACACACACACATATATATCCATCCGCACATACACAGACACAAGCAGACATTTGTAAAGGCAACTATCAACTACAGGAGTCATACCACACAATATCCACCAGTACATCAACGCAATACAGCTACATCAAAACGTATACATACAACTACAGAAATCTGTAATTATTGATACATGTTCAATTACCCTAAAGTTCCTAAATGCAAATTTTGACGTTTTGGGGGGAGTACAGAAGCAAATAACCAGAGCCACTTCCTCATCTCCTCAAACCCAGAACCTCCCACAGAAGAACCGCAAAAGTGCCCCACTTGTGACAGGATACTTTCCGGGACTGGATCAGACTCTGAATGTGGCTCTCCAGCAGGGATACGACTTCCTCCAATCCTGCCCTGAAATGAGATCCATCCTTCATGAAATCCTCCCCACTCCACCAAGAGTGTCTTTCCGCCGTCCACCTAACCTTCGTAACCTCTTAGTTCATCCCTATGAAATCCCCAAACCACCTTCCCTACCCTCTGGCTCCTACCCTTGTAACCGCCCCCGGTGTAAAACCTGTCCCATGCACCCTCCCAGCACCACCTACTCCAGTCCTGTAACCCGGAAGGTGTACACGATCAAAGGCAGAGCCACGTGTGAAAGCACCCACGTGATTTACCAACTGACCTGCCTACACTGTGAAGCTTTCTATGTGGGAATGACCAGCAACAAACTGTCCATTCGCATGAATGGACACAGGCAGACAGTGTTTGTTGGTAATGAGGATCACCCTGTGGCTAAACATGCCTTGGTGCACAGCCAGCACATCTTGGCACAGTTTTACACCGTCCGGGTTAGCTGGATACTTCCCACAACACCAGACTACCTAACAGATCAAAACGAAAATTTCTGTTCCGACACTGACAATGTTGAGTGTTTATGGAAAAAGTTCAAGCCAATCGTAAAATGCGTTTTAGACAGGTACGTGCCGAGTAAAACTGTGAGGGACGGGAAAAACCCACCGTGGTACAACAACAAAGTTAGGAAACTACAGCGAAAGCAAAGAGAGCTTCACTCCAAGTTTAAACGCAGCCAAAACCTCTCAGACAAACAGAAGCTAAGCGATGTCAAAGTTAGCGTAAGGAGGGCTATGCGAGAAGCGTTCAGTGAATTCGAAAGTAAAATTCTATGTACCGACTTGACAGAAAATCCTAGGAAGTTCTGGTCTTACGTTAAATCAGTAAGTGGCTCGAAACAGCATATCCAGACACTCCGGGATGATGATGGCATTGAAACAGAGGATGACACGCGTAAAGCTGAGATACTAAACACCATTTTCCAAAGCTGTTTCAAAGAGGAAGACCGCACTGCAGTTCCTTCTCTAAATCCTCGTACAAACGAAAAAATGGCTGACATCGAAATAAGTGTCCAAGGAATAGAAAAGCAACTGGAATCACTCAACAGAGGAAAGTCCACTGGACCTGACGGGATACCAATTCGATTCTACACAGAGTACGCGAAAGAACTTGCCCCCCTTCTAACAGCCGTGTACCGCAAGTCTCTAGAGGAACGGAGGGTTCCAAATGATTGGAAAAAAGCACAGGTAGTCCCAGTCTTCAAGAAGGGTCGTCGAGCAGATGCACAAAACTATAGACCTATATCTCTGACGTCGATCTGTTGTAGAATTTCAGAACATGTTTTTTGCTCGAGTATCATGTCGTTTTTGGAAACCCAGAATCTACTATGTAGGAATCAACATGGATTCCGGAAACAGCGATCGTGTGAGACCCAACTCGCGTTATTTGTTCATGAGACCCAGAACATATTAGATACAGGCTCCAAGGTAGATGCTATTTTTCTTGACTTCCGGAAGGCGTTCGATACAGTTCCGCACTGTCGCCTGATAAACAAAGTAAGAGCCTACGGAATATCAGACCAGCTGTGTGGCTGGATTGAAGAGTTTTTAGCAAACAGAACACAGCATGTTGTTATCAATGGAGAGACGTCTACAGACGTTAAAGTAACCTCTGGCATGCCACAGGGGAGTGTTATGGGATCATTGCTTTTCACAATATATATAAATGACCTAGTAGACAGTGTCGGAAGTTCCATGCGGCTTTTCGCGGATGATGCTGTAGTATACAGAGAAGTTGCAGCATTAGAAAATTGTAGCGAAATGCAGGAAGATCTGCAGCGGATAGGCACTTGGTGCAGGGAGTGGCAACTGTCCCTTAACATAGACAAATGTAATGTATTGCGAATACATAGAAAGAAGGATCCTTTATTGTATGATTATATGATAGCGGAACAAACATTGGTAGCAGTTACTTCTGTAAAATATCTGGGAGTATGCGTGCGGAATGATTTGAAGTGGAATGATCATATAAAATTAATTGTTGGTAAGGCGGGTACCAGGTTGAGATTCATTGGGAGAGTGCGTAGAAAATGTAGTCCATCAACAAAGGAGGTGGCTTACAAAACACTCGTTCGACCTATACTTGAGTATTGCTCATCAGTGTGGGAACCGTACCAGATCGGGTTGACGGAGGAGATAGAGAAGATCCAAAGAAGAGCGGCGCGTTTCGTCACAGGGTTATTTGGTAACCGTGATAGCGTTACGGAGATGTTTAATAAACTCAAGTGGCAGACTCTGCAAGAGAGGCGCTCTGCATCGCGGTGTAGCTTGCTCGCCAGGTTTCGAGAGGGTGCGTTTCTGGATGAGGTATCGAATATATTGCTTCCCCCTACTTATAGCTCCCGAGGAGATCACGAATGTAAAATTAGAGAGATTAGAGCGTGCACGGAGGCTTTCAGACAGTCGTTCTTCCCGCGAACCATACGCGACTGGAACAGGAAAGGGAGGTAATGACAGTGGCAGGTAAAGTGCCCTCCGCCACATACCGTTGGGTGGCTTGCGGAGTATAAATGTAGATGTAGATGAACCTGTCAGAACTCCGGAGATGGGAACTTGCCCTTCAGTATATCCTCTCTTCTCGTTATCCGCCAGGCCTCAATCTCCGCTAATTTCAATTTGCCGCCGCTCATACCTCACCTGTCTTTCAACAACATCTTTGCCTCTGTACTTCCGCCTCGACTGACATCTCTGCCCAAACTCTTTGCTTTTACAAATGTCTGCTTGTGTCTGTGTATGTGCGGATGGATGTGTGTGTGTGTGTGTGTGTGTGTGTGTGTGTGTGTGTGCGAGCGTATACCTGTCCTTTTTTCCCCCAAGGTAAGTCTTTCCGCTCCCGGGATTGGAATGACTCCTTACCCTCTCCCTTAAAACCCAAATCCTTTCGTCTTTCCCTCTCCTTCCCTCTTTCCTGATGAGGTAACAGTTTGTTGCGAAAGCTTGAATTTCGTGTGTATGTTTGTGTGTCTATTGACCTGCCAGCACTTTCGTTCGGTAAGTCACATCATCTGTGTTTTTAGATATAAACATGAAAGTGAAATAGATATCTACTTTCACATTTGTACGCTTTAAAGCACACTGTCAAGGTTGAACAGAATAAGGCATAATGTGGACACACCTTAACTGCCTACGAGTTGTGCAACAAATGGTTAATTTTCCACCACCTCCAAAGCAGTTGTGTCACCTCACATTTGTAGTGTGGATTCAGGACAGGTTTTCTTTCCTTCGCTTTTCGTGGCTTCCTAGCTACTAAAGAGTAATAATTTAATTCTGATCTGCAAACCACACTTGCAACTGTGAAGGTGTTACAGAGTAAGGAAGTTACAGTTTAATATCCCATTGACGATGTCATTTTTTTTTTTTAATCATCAGTCTTCTGACTTGTTTGATGCAGCCCACAATAAATTTCTCTCTTGTGCCAACCTTTTCATCTCAGAGTAGCCTAATCCTCAAATATTTGCTGAGTATATTTCAATCTCTGTCTTCCTTTACAATTTTTGCCTTCTACAGCTCCCTCTAGTACCATGGAAGATATTCCCTGATGTCTAAGCAGATGTCCTATCATCCTGTCCGTTCCTCTTGTCAGTGTTTCCCATATTTCCCTGCCGATACTGCAGAGAACCTCCTCATACCTTACCTTATCAGTCCACCTAAATTTCAACATTCTTCTGTAGCACTACATCCGAATTGCTTTGATTCTCTTCTTTTCTGGTTTTTCCACAATCCCCATTTCACTACCATGCAACACTGAGTTAAAAACATACTTTCTCAGAAATTTCTTTGTCAAATTAAGGCCTATTGTAGCGTTTCGAGAATTTCTGTGAAAATTCTAGAACCACTCCGCATTCTACCGTCTCGAACACATGATATTATAGATGTAAGAGTGGGATGATAGAAACCTACTTACTGCATGTCACATGTTTGTGTGTGCAGGTTTGAAGTTTGGCGTGAGAAGACTGTAGACACAGCGGTCGAACAGCACCAACAAGTACTTGTCGGTCGATCCATGGAAGTCGTAGTGAAAGAGCAAGGAAGAACTATGGAACTTCTGGGTTATTCTGTGCTAATTGTATCAGTAACCATTGTTATAGATTCTGAATTCTGAAAAAACTCTTATCTTGGACTTGCTGGAGGCAAGACGTATTTTACAATTTGTTTGTAATAGAGTTATGATTGTTAAGCCAACTCTTTTCTAAAATGTACTTAAATGTGTTTGTAATGTGAGACGATACGGTTTACTTACGAGAAGTTAAATGTTTATGTGCGATGTGTGAAATTTGGTCTTATGAAGCTCAAATATACCAATAGCTATTGAAAAATATTCTTCGAGTACTGAATTATTTCGCAAGTGGTGAGAGAGTCTTTAATGTTCCTGTAACTAGCATCATTCTTCGGGGAAGAAGTTTACAGAGATTCCAGAAGCCGGCTATCCAGAGGAGAAGATCGGCTGTATACAACAAGTAAGTCGACTAGTATAAGGGAAGTGGGAAGTTTTTCCTTACACTTTACACACTCTCAGTCACCAAAAACATTAGACTATGTATGATACTAATAGACTTCTCTTGACCAAGATTGCTCTTTTTGCCTTGCTCCATCCATCATGGGTTATTTTGCTGCCTAAATAACAGAATATCTTAACTTCATCTACTTCATGATCCCCAATTCTGATAAGTTTTCTGCTGTTCTCATTTCTGCTACTGCTCATTAGGCCATTACAGATGGAATATAGGTCCAGAACGGACAAGGACAAAGAAGTGTTTTATAAGAGGACTAACTGATTTTGGGAAAAAGACAGAAAAACCATTTCTGAATGGCTATATGGGATCTGAACCACACTCAAGGAAAAAAATGTAAATCCAGTGCATCAGCCACTGCATCAACTCACTTATTCAACTCAGTTGTGTGTTCTGGAGACTGGTCCTGGTGGAAGCACATCACTCTCTTAGAATACAGTCACTGAACTGGTGGTACCCTAACATAACTTTTAATATGAGTATACTGAACAGCATCAAACTGAGCATACATTCTGCGAAGCATTCCAAAATCACAGGAAATAATTCAGTTCAAATCCACCACAAATGATGGTTAGTGTATCATGAGTCACAGAGAGACTTGGGGTTAAAACAGATACCTTGTAACCTGTATATATAATCCAGACATTCATACTTGAGGAAAACATTGTCTCCTCATTTGTTTCACACTTTACTTTTGTCACCGTTATCACAGAGCATGACTTTGATATTTATTCTGTAACTCAGCCTCTGGAAGAAGTCACTGAACTGCAACCACAAACCTATACAACAATATGTGAGAAGTGAAGATAACAACTCACAGAATGGTGCACACACATGTAAATACACCATGTGCACCCATACCCCTACATTGTGCCTGCTGAATACACAATGCTGGGACAGCAGTTTGGCAGGTGTCGAGCTGAGTGGGTATGGCAAAACAAGGACTATTTCTTCAGTTAGCATTTAAGTTTTTGTCTTCTTGGAATATGGCTAAGATGTTTACGGGATCATTTTTTCATAAGTTTACCGGGTCAACAGAAGCGTCCGATCTTACCCGTCGGCTTTGACCCGTGACGTAAGCGTGTTGTGGTGTGTGACGTCATTACGGCGCGGAGTTTGATTTGCGATTGTGGCGTGTTTGTAGATGTCTTGTTTTTCTTTGTCGTGCTCTCTGGTGGTGTGTTCATGGTTTTCGTTTGTTTCGTTTGTTTCGTGTGGTGGGGTCAGTTTTCTGTTGCTCAGGTGTTGGATTTGAAGCGGAATTTCTAATAGTGAGTTAATGGTTAATTTAATGCTCATTGCTGTACGTCGGGTGAGTTTGTTATTAAGTGTATTCGGTTGTGGTTTTTTGTTCAGGAATGGATATGAAAGACCGGATTAATAGTTCTCGGTTGAGGGCTATGATGGGGGAGACAGCTTTAGAGCTGATTAAATTTCTTCAGCTATTTGGCTTAATTGCCGAGGTCGTGAAGTGCGGTGTGTGCCGTGAACCTATGAAATTGGTTAAAGTTCCGGACTCTCGGACCAGGGACGGATACATGTGGTGTTGCCGGAAAGATGGCATATGGCGTTCTGTAAGGCGTGGTACCTGGTTCGAGAAGTCTAGATTGGCCATGCGTGAGATTGTGCTTATTACGTATTATTTTTGTTACAGTTGCGGACAGAGTTTTTGCGCGTTTGAGACTGGTGTGAGTGAGAGGACTGTTTTAGACTGGTATTCCTTTTGCCGCGAGGTGTGTTCCGAATTTATTAAGTACAGGGGTAAGTTGGGTGGGCATGGGGTGCTTGTGGAGGTGGATGAGTCGCAGTTTGGTAAAAGGAAGTATGGGAGGGGGAAGTCTGTGGCTGGTCTTTGGGTGTGGGGGGCTGTTGTTCAGGGGGGTGGGGGTACTGAATGTGTTTTTAGGATTGTGGAGGGGAGGTCGAAGCCTGAATTAGTGGGGTTAATTGAGGAGTATGTAGAGCCGGGGTCCACAGTAGTTTCAGATGCGTTTTCTTCATATAGGGGGTTGGGTGAGAGGGGATTTAATCATTTAGTAGTGAACCACAGTCTAGAGTTTAAGAATTATGATACTGGGGCTTGCACTAACACAATTGAGGGGATGTGGGGAGCGGTTAAGTCAGTTCTTGGGAGGGGGAAGAGGCGCTCTTCCAACCTTCAGTCTCATTTAGATGAGTACTGTTGGCGGAAGAGTGTCCCAGAGGGCTATTGCATTCCTCGGGTTTTTTTAAGGGCTGTGGGTAAAATGTATAGACCGAAAGTGGTTAGTTAGGGTGGGCTGGGTAGGTGGGTGGGTGGTTTATTTTGTTGTATAGTGTTTGTGTGTTGTATTTTGGAGTTGTGGGGGAGGGGGTTGACGTTTGGGTGGGTTGGGTTTTTATTTTACTTCAGTATTTTTTCGTTGGTGTGTGTGTGTGTGTTTTTGTATGTGTGTGTGTGTGTGTGTGTGTGTGTGTGTGTGTCTGTGCGTGCGTGCGTGTGTGCATTTGTGTGTGATTGTGGTGGCCAATCTAGTTTGTGGAGCTGGAACTTTTTTGAGGTAAGTTCCGTTTTTTTTTTTTGGTTATTTATGTATGTTTTGTGTATTGGGTATAGGTTGGAAACATCCGATCTCACGCGTCGGCTTTGACCCCTCACGTAAGGGACCTACACATTGATCTGTAGCGTAGCCCTGAATACGAGGTTAGGTTGGGAGTTTTTTTTTGGAATGCGGCCGCGGCAGCGGCCGCCTATGATTCGAAAATATTGATTTGACACTAATGAACATGTATACGTAATATGAAGCAATTTGATGAACATATTGATCTGTAGCGTAGCCCACTTGAGGTTAGGTTGGGAGTTTTTTTTTTTTGGAATGCGGCCGCGGCAGCGGCCGCCTATGATTCGAAAATATTGATTTGACACTAATGAACATGTATACGTAATATGAAGCAATTTGATGAACATATTGATCTGTAGCGTAGCCCACTTGAGGTTAGGTTGGGAGTTTTTTTTTGGAATGCGGCCGCGGCAGCGGCCGCCTATGATTCGAAAATATTGATTTGATCAATATGTTCATCAAATTGCTTCATATTACGTATACATGTTCTTTAAACACGTATTGGTATTTGGTCAGTTTTGTGATGTTGATTTACTTCGTTGTTTTGCGTGGTTTTGAATGGCGGTCGGTCGCTACATTTCTGTATATTTAGTTTCTCCGCACCCAAAAACCCCTAATTTCCCACGCTTGTCCCGTTACAGTCATTAGGCTTTTTGTGAAACTTGTGTATTTCAGTGTTTACAATACGTATGCGATGTTTTTATATCCGCCATATTGGAATTGTTTATACTCGTTTCCGCGGTATTTGTGACGTCATGGGTCAAAGCCGACGGGTAAGATCGGACGCTTCTGTATTTCCAGTTTACCTCCTTCAGGTGTTTACTGTAATCCGAAAATCTTATATCTTACATTCGATTAGTGTCAGATCTATTCAGGACTGACTGATCATGTTTTGTAGCCTTAAATGAAGAATGCAACAATTGATGTCTGTGTAAAGAACCTTCAGCTTCTAGTCACTAGTCACTGTGTACAGCACACACAAAAATTCACATTAACTATACTAATATTAAGGGAGGAGGGAGGAGGGGGGGAGAGTACACACTACATGTTTATATAGCCCTCACCAGCTGTTTTTGTAACAATACATAAATACAAGTGATACAGCAATAATGGCAACATACAAGGAAATGTGGTATATTATTGGCCAAAAAAGAATGTGTCCTTAACATCATTAACTTTAAACCACAGGCACAAATTCACATCCCTGGATATAGCTCTGAGATCGTGAGCTCAAGATCCAACATTTGATCCACTGTGGAAAACTAGTTGTTCCTTCCTCTAAACATAACAGCTTTATCCTATCCAAAAAATTAATACTATAAGTGATTCCCCTGCTGGAACTAATGTTTGAATTGGCTTTATTAACCAACTGATTCTTCCGTCACTTGACAGCAAGACAGTTTCACTTTAAAGCACACAAACTACATTTTGCTCCACTAATATTTATTAGTAGTCTGTTCTGAACTTATACACCATCCTAAATAAGTTGAAAGCCATTTTGTAATGAATTACTATTAGATGAACAGAACAACAAAATTTTGTGTGTTATTCAACACTAAAAAAATGTTGGCTCTCGAAATGGTCCTATCAAATAGCCAGAAAAAGGTGTTCAATGGACCCACTGTAAGTGTCACCATGTTAGTTAAAACAAGCTATATTTACTGTCGATTCCTCTGAAGTATGGAGAACACAATCTTAAATGTGTCAGCCACCCTTTGAGACTCACATTGTTAATGAAGTAGAACACAATTCTTCACCTTGGTCCACATGCTGAGGCATAGTGACTCATTCGATACCACCCAAAGAGCTTAATTTCTTACAAATCAGGAAACCAAAACCGATCACATTTATTGATGTAGACAACATCCTCCCACAGAATGAAACAGAAGCACAATCAAACAGCAAGGAGACATATACATAATGTGCTAGGATAGGAGTCCAAATCTCCAGACACACAGAAGCTTAATAGAGGTTATCCAATGGGTTCAACAGCATTTTTTCTGGTCTTTATTGGTTGACTGTACGGCTTTCCAGCTTGACAAACTTGACAACAACCCTCAACAGACCTGCAGTATTGTCACTGATGTGGAGTCTTCATAAGCCTTGAAACCTAGCTTCAGTGTGCCCAGACCATAATACCAACTTCACAAAATTATCCACAGAAATCATAAATAACGTAACTCAGAGGCACAGTAATCATAACACATTGCTGCTGTGCAGATTTTCGAACACTGTCGGACTGAGTAAAGCTTGCTTCCTCTTTAAAGATTTTCTAAGCCACCAAGTAAACTAACGTGACAGCACATACAGCTATGCGTTTTAAGATGTGTGTCATCTTTCAATAACAGTTCCTCAAAATTTTTGTAGTAACCATGAAAATTATGTGCTGTTATGTTTGTGCTGATTTAAGAGAATCTTCCTGACCTGAACTAAGGTTTCCCAAACATCAGTTCCACGAACCAATGCTGAGCTGTCAGTGTTATGCAGTGCAGAGGTAAACAAATGGTCCCGAAGCACTGAGCTGTATATATTAGCTATCTCCTGCAACATGCCTTACATTATTTTGCAATGTTTCCCAATCATTCATCATGGCTTGTAGGAATGTCACTGTGACAGTACAAACAACCCTCTATATTATATCACCATGGAATGTGTAAATTAACTTAACCTTAGCCATCATAATTCCACAAGAACATGACTGAACAAACCTTTGTCTTCATACTGATTTCCAAGACAAGCGACAACTTCGGTATTTTCAGTTTCAAAACTTGGCAACTCTTAAATTTTAACTAATTTTCCTAATCATCTTCAGTGCTTTCTTGAAAGTGATTGTTTTAACATCTAAGTGTTACGCAATTTGCTAATGTTCCTGAATTTATCATACTCTGGTACATCCATTTTAGTGAGCACACTGATCCAGTTATTAAAAGAACACACTGAAAAGTCCTTGAAAACTACCTGTATGAAACGACGGGTCAAGTGAGAGTGGGAGATATGCCACAAAACTTGAAAAACCAAAGAGTGCAGTCCTGTTGTCTGACGTGTGAACTAGAATGACATGGAATAGCTTCTGCATTTTCTGCAGCAGATTCTAAAGTATGGAAATCCATCCTCATCAGCATTTTGAGTACGAGGAGAAGCTACACCACTTACTGATGTCCAGTATGTCAGTGACAGAATTATCCCTGTATGGTCACAGAATGTTACAAAATTTTATCATAGGACAAGGATATGTTGTCATTTAATTTTTGCTTTTACACATCACTTCTTTTATGCACGTTATAAATTAGCTGTTATTTTGCCACACTTTGTAATGTACGAAATAGGATATCTTATTCTTTTGGTAATTGAAGTGGTGTTTCTGGTACCTTTGCTATAGAATATTTCAGAGAAACATGGATGCTTTTGTATTAGAGAATGCTGAAAGTGGTTGTAAAAAATGTACCATAACCCAGACAAAAGTAAAAGAGGAAATAGAGGAACTAAATATGTGTTTTTTTTAAAAACAGTAGCAGCTAAAAAGCAAGAACCTGGATGTGACTGCAAAAACAAATGGGACCGTTATACCATCAACTAGTGCAGATATTCAGTGCTAGATGAAGATTCTAAAAATACATTATTTTGTGAGTTTTTCTGACTGCAAGAGAACAATGGTCAAAATGTATACCTTAATGGTCTTATTGAATGTAATGGTTGCAGTCAGGGGTACGCAAAAAATGTAATGATGTGGTGAATATAAGAAAGAACTTATTTGCTTATGATGTGACATTAACTATTAGTACAAAGCTTCGAGTACATATGAAAGCTCTTTATGACATATGTGCAGTTCCGTAGAACAGGGTGTCAACTGTCAAACATATATAGTGGCGAAGTTAGCAATGAACTTAGTACAAAACATCTTGTCATGACGCACACGAGTAGACGTGGAAAACATAGCAGCGATAAGCATAAAATTAGCAGTGCCAAACTGTATAATGTTAGAGACCATATCAAAAAGTTTCGGAAATGCAGAAATCATTATTCACAGAAAGACAGGACATGTAAGCTGTACATTGTGACTGTGAAAACTATAGCTGAAATGCAATAAACATACAAAAAATAATGCCAAGATTCAGGAGTTTTATCTGTAAAATATGAAACACAAGCCAATATGTGGTGAGAGGATATTGCCTCAACAGAATCATCAGACAACCCAGCGATCGAGATTTTCAGGCAACAGGAAAACAAAAGATTCTGAAAGTCAGATCATCTTTACACAACTGCCCAGTGGTACAAAGTTATAGAAAATGCCTGAGTCAAAGACCTGTTTAAGATCATCCAGGATGGAACATAACAATGCTATGAAATGAATAGGGAAATACGGAAGCGTCCGATCCCGCCAGTCTGCTTTGGCCCATGACGTCACAAATATGGCGGAAACAAAAACACACACACTTTCCACAAGAAGCCTAATGACACTAAACGGGACAAGCGCGGGAAATGGGGTGTTTTGGGTGGGAGGCAAACTAAATATAAACAAATTTAGACGCCTTGCGTAGCTACAACGTGTAAGTGAAGACAGCCATGCATGAATACCCACCCACCTCCCCAGGGGTCGTAACCCCTGCAACCCATTGAAGATAAAGATGCTTCAGTACATGATTAGTGTTTTTTGTCTTTTTTTAAAAAAAATCTCACGGGATAGAACGAACAGATCAGAAAGATAAATATAATAAACTAAAACAGAAATTTGAGGAAACAGATAAATAAAATAAGTAATAAGTGTTTTTAAATTTTAAAAAAAAATAATAATCTCACGAGATAGAATGAACAGATCAGAAAAGTAAATAAAATAAGATAAAACAGAACTGGAAACTGCCACACTCAAACCAAACTCCGCGCCGTCATGACCTCACACACGACAACACCCTTACGTCACGGGTCAAAGCCGACGCATGGGATCGGACGCTTCTGTCGACCCATGAATAGTTGCTATTCACCATATAGCGGAGCTGCTGAGTCGCAGATAGAAAATACACACACACACACTGGCTGCAGTCTCTGGCTCCACACAGCAATCTGTGCCTCAAATCTCAGTTTAAACACAGTGGTCCCAGACACCCACCTCACAATATACAATACAGAAAAGTCATCTCATGAGTTAAATGATTAACTTATACATAAAAGTTAGCAGGAACAACATGCGCAGAAAATTACACTGTTCCAACACAAGACAATTGGTGCACTTATACCCCAAACCATTGACTGTCAAAATCAAGAAACAGTTATTAACTTGCAGGGCCACAAATCATTTAATACAATTTTTCGGTTTGTACAAGATCTACATGCCAAGAGTTCTAACAACACTGCATGATTGGTTGGTTGCCTACCAATTCGATTATGTAACTGAATTTACAGCTGCAATATTAATACTTGAATTATCAGCTGTATTGTACCATACGTAAGACAGTGTGTATCCATCTAATGGCACAACATTATTATTTATTATTACTCCACGTGGGTGGAACTTATTTTAATTCTGGATACACGTCATTAATTATTATTTTGCTTAAAACGTCGTTAAAAACAAACTGCCTACCATTTACTGTCAGTCAAAAACACGTTATTTAAGAATACTTCCAACTGACACATGTCGTTTCGCCCATGGATGTAACAGAAATAGGGTATTGCCTATTATAAAATTTGGTCTCACTTTTTCATTTTGGGTGCGGTTGAGTAATTTTAAATGTAGTAACTACTATGTACACTATGCAGGTAACTGGAGTTACCACCCAATTACACATTCGGAAGAAAAGCACCTTACTCCAATCGACTTAAATAGTTCATCCAACATTCAAGGCATGTGTTAACGATATACATTACAGAAAACATACTAATTATGTTAGTTGTGTGCGAAACACTTCGTACCATACATAACATATACATTTTTCTTTCAGATCCTCCAGTACTTTCTTCGTTTCCGTCCAGTCACAACGATCTGTCAACATATTTCACAATCAAACAAATAAATCAAATAATAACAAACGCACTTCTTCCTTGTGTACACAATTTTCCCGCGCAAATGTAATTCCAGAGACTTTAGAAGAAAGAGGTTTGCAGCTACAGCTGAGGTTTTTTTTGTTCTAATACACTGTTTAGTTACCACACTTTTTTAAAAAAAGTAACAAATATAGCAAGGTAACATTTAACCGACGCAGATGAAACGTTCGTAAATTATTATAACTGTGACACATTTTCAATTGGGGCACAAGATATAACCGACAGCAAATCACTTGCTTGTATGGAAATAAGTAATTTAGCTCTTCACTTTTGTAAGATCGATGGCCATCATTTCTTTTAAATTTTTATATGTTCTTGAGCAAATAACTTGGCTACGTAATTATGGTTGATTCTCCAACAACTGGGATAGTAGTATAGTACAGAGTGGTTGGCAGGGAACAAGTCTCCAATGCACCTTTAAAAATTCGAGTTCGCCTTTTCTTTGCACTTGCGCTGAAACAGAATGTGATTTCAGTCACTAACTGTGACGTCATCAAACTGACGGTGGGTGTCTCCGATAAGCCGATTATATCACAGTCTAAGACTGTGATTATATTTTGGTGGGCGGGGAAAGATCCATGACTGAGATGCAGTCTCACAATGGGCGACATTATTTTCGTAAAGTACTTGGACTTTAAAAGCCATTCTGTCTTGATGTGGATAGCTGTATAACTGCGTATCTGTTCCTCCTTGTTTTTTTCCACACCCATTCTTCCTTCCTCGAAATAATCGCCTGTCGTTTTATATGCAGGATGCAGTCTGTGTATTCGAGGTGTACACTGATCAGTCAGAACATTATGACCACTGACCTACTATTGATATAAATCCGTCCAGTAGATAGCAGTGTCACCTGGCGAGGAATGACTGCTAGGAAGATACATGCATGACGCATGTAGTATCAGTGAATATGCTGTCCGTGTGTAGAGTGGGGAAGGCACGTGATTTATCTGAGTTTGACCGATGTCAGATTATGATGGTCCAGACCTCCTGGATGTTCGACGAGTGTTGTGGGGAAGTCTGTGTATTCGAGGTTTACACTGATCAGTCAGAGCATTATAACCACTGACCTACTATCGATATAAATCCATTCAGTAGATAGCAGTGTCACCTGGCGAGGAATGACTGCTAGCCAGATACATGCATGACGCATGTAGTATCAGTGAGCATGCTGTACGTGTGTAGAATGGGGAAGGCACGTGATTTATCTGAGTTTGACCAATGTCAGATTATGATGGTCAAGACCTCTTTCATGTTCGAGGAGGGTTGTGGGGAGTGTCAACACATGGCAAAACCATGGTGAAAAACAATGTCCAGACATCGTGCAGTTGGGTGACCATCCCTCATTACAGATGTCGGACACTGTAGGCTGGGCAGACTGGCAAAACAGGACAGGAGTCGAACTGTGGCGAAACTAACATCAGACTTTTATGCTGGGCAGAATACAAGTGTGTCTGAACACACATTGCATCAAACACTCCTAAAGATGGGCCTCCACAGATGATGACCCATGAATGTGCCAACGTTAACACAAAGACATCAGCAATTATGACGGAAAAGGGCACGTGACCATCGGCACTGGACGTTGGCGCAGTGGCCAAGCGTTGCATGGTCTGATGAATCCGGATATCTTCTTCATCATGCCGATGGCAGATCACGAATCCGTCGTCTTCCAGGGGAACAGCTCCTTGACACCTGTACTGTGGGACGGAGACAATCTGGCAGCTGCTCCAGTACGCTCTGATGTAAATTCACATGGCCACCATTGGCGCCAGTGGAGCTCTTGCAAGGTACCCTGTCGGCCAATGAGTATCATACACTGGTTGCAGACCACATAAAGCCCTTCACAACGAACATCTTTCCCAATGGCAGTGGTATTTTTAAACAAGATAATGCACCGTGTTACAAGACCAGGAGTATGATGGGATGGTTACAGGAACATAGTGGCGAGTTCCAATTGAGGAGCTGGCCCTCCAGCCCCCCAGATCTGAACCCAATCGAACACATCTGTGATCTCCCCAGAATTTATGGAAATTAGGTGACTTGTATGAGCAGGTGTGGACTCCCTCCAGTGACCTACCAAGGCCTCATTGCTTCCATGCCATAATGCATCGCCGCTGTTATCCATGCCAAAGACGGACATACTGGCTATTAGGTAGGTGTTCATAATTTTCTGATTGATCAGTGTATGCCCACAGGTCTTCCACTGCTACCTGCATCTCTCACTGCAAGAAACACAGTTTCTTCTCTATGAACGATACACATACTGGAAACACCTACAAACGAAAATTTACCACACTAGATTCGTTCCATTGTTCCTATATCACTCTCACAGCTCTTTTCAGTTTATTCTTGTAACATATGTTGATTGTTCCAGTAATGGAAACTAATATGCGCAGCTTTAGCCTATGTCATACCAGTGTGGAAGTGGGCAGGATATACTCTAATATATACATATGGCTCAAAAATGAATATGGAACCTCATATGGGATGTGCTTTCTTTTGGTCACAAACTTTGCAAGTAAGGAAGTTTCAACTACCAGGCCATGCTTCCATATTTCTCGTTGAAACACTTGCTGTTCTGCAGATGGTATAATACACAAGAGCTCTCTCAAAATTCCCAAAGAAGTAATAACCACTGACTTGCAAACCATAGAATTTGTTTGATAAAGGGTCTTTCCAAGGAGGTTCTAATCGTTCCTTTAATTTTTTATTGGTCCTTGATTATTCCGCATACAGCCGTCCATGTAATCAACTCATAATTACTGCACATACAATTGGGAGAAGCCCTAAAGGTCGATACATACAAATAGTAGCCCCAATATGTCCACTTACACATCCTGCATGTTTATATAGGGAAAGATCTATGTAAGCCTGATCCTGTTTTGTATTCCTTGGACTTTGTTGCATGCCTCAATAATGACATTGTGCAATGTTTCCGAATATTTGACTTGGGCAATTATTTGCTGGAACGTTTTGTACATTCTGTAACTCACATGCCTAACACCATCTAATATTGGCCCATCTAAATGTGCTTGAATCAGGTGAAATGCTTCATTGGCAAATAAATAATAATTACAATCCTGCAACCAAGACTGTTTGTTTCTTTATAATAAATTACACGGTCGCTCATTTGAGACTTTCAGTGTGGCATAGATAGTACGCAACACGCGTCATTTATGAATAAATAATAATTAAAACCCTGCAACCAAGGCTGTTTGTTTCTTCATCATAAATCAGAAGGTCGCTCATCGCAGACATTCAGTGAAGCATAGTAAACAGAGGTACCACGCTACAGAACAGTAGGTAGCGTGATGGAGGGCTCACTTCCAACTGCACCAGATTTTTTTTTTTTTTCGCTTTCGTATTTTCTAAAATGTTGTGGAATTTGTTACGAAATTGATAGAAATAATTTCACTAATATTTGATGTTATGTAAACATAAATGCACTCTCTGTGAGGAGTGAGTTTGCCAACTGTGATGAACTTTTATAAGGTGTTTTTCTTACTGCCTTATTATATGTTCATGGAGTTTGTAGTTTTTATTTGTGTGTACCACAGACACAACAACATGATTAGCAGATGGACAACGGAGGAAATGTGCGTTTTAATAGAGCTAACGTAGGAATTTTACGTGCGTACATTTTCGTGAACGAACTATATGGTTTCCGAGAGAAATAAAACCGAAACAGTCACTGGAGAGCACTGTGAGTGAAAAATCACGTTAACCAGGTCATCCTGTATACTGACAGTGCTGTATCTTGTGACGTTGGACATCCTGACTGTGTGCATGTCAACGTCAGCTGCGCCATCACAACTGATGATGGCTTTAGCACACTGTCACAGAGATAGAGTATACACATCTCTTTGCTCAGTACTAAACAGCGAAAGTGAATTTATGAGATACTATCCTTCATACAAACACAGGGAGTATGGCATCGGAATTGAGGAACAAAAAGGGTCTATACAAGGCCGATATACTGGAGGGCAGTGGTTATGGAAATGGAAGAGGACGTAGATGAAGATGATATGGGAGGTAAGATACTGCGTGACCAGTTTGACAGAGCACTGAAGGACCTGAGTCGAAACAAGGTCCAGGGAATAGACAACATTCTATTAAAACTATTGATAGCCTTGGGAGAGCCAGACCTGACAAAGCTGTACCGTCTGGTGAGAAAGATGTATGGAAAATGGAAATGAAGTCCCATGCTTCTTGACATAGTGTAGGAGAACGATGCAGGAGACCCGCACCAACGTACTAGGCAAGGTCCTAATAGAGGTGGTTTGCCGTTGCCTTCTTCCGACCATAATGGGGATGAATGATGATCATGATGAAGACGACACAACAACACCCAGTCATCTCCGGGCAGGTGGAAATCCCTAACCCTGCCGAAAATCGAACCCGGGACCCCGAGCTCTGGAAGCGTGAATGCTACCGTGAGACAACGATCTGCGGATCAAGATGTATGAGACAGGCGAAATACTCTTAGACTTCAAGACGAATATACTAATACCGAACCCAAAGAAAGTAGGTGTTGACAGGTGTGAAAATTACCGAACTATCAGTTTAATAAGTCACAGCTGCAAAATACTAACACGAATTCTTTACAGACGAATGGAAACCTGATAGAGGCTGACATTGGGGAAGATCAGTTTGGATTTCGCGGGAATGTTGGAACACGTGAGGCAATACTGACCTTACGACTTATCTTAGAAGCTAGATTAAAGAAAGGCAAACCTAGTTTCTAGCATTTATTGACTTAGAGAAAGCTTTTGACAATGTCGACTGGAATACTCTCTTTCAAATTCTGAAGGTGGCAGAGGTAGAATACAGGGAGCTAAAGGCTATTTATAATTTGTACAGAAACCAGATGGCAGTTATAAGAATTGAGGGGCATGAAAGAGAAGCAGTGGTTGGGAAAGGAGTGAGACAGGGCTGTAGCCTATCCCCTATGTTATTCAATCTGTATATTCAGCAAGCAGTAAAGGAAAGAAAAAGAAAACTTTGGAAAAGAAATTAAATCCATGGAGAAGAAATAAAATATTTGAGGTTTGCTAATGACGCTGTAATTCTGTCAGAGACCAAGGGACCTGGAGGAGCAGTTGAATGGAATGGACAGTGTCTTGAAAGGAGGATATAAGATTAACATCAACAAAAGCAAAACGAGGATAATGGAATGTAGTAGAATTAAATCAGGTGATGCTGAGGGAATTAGATTAGGACATGAGACACTTAAAGTAGTAAAGGAGTTTTCCTATTTGGGGAGCAAAATAACTGATGATGGTTGAAGTAGAGAGGATATAAAATGTAGACTGACAATGGCAAGGGAAGCGTTTCTGAAGAAGAGAAATTTGCTAACATCGAGTATAGATTTAAGTATCAGGAAGTCTTTTCTGAAAGTATTTGTATGGAGTGTAGCCATATATGGAACTGAAACATGGACGATAAATAGTTCAGGCAAGAAGAGATTAAAAGCTTTCGAAATGTGGTGCCACAGATGAATGCTGAAGATTAGATGGATAGATCATGTTACTAATGAGGAAGTACTGAACGGAATTGGAGAGAACAGGAATTTGTGGCACAACCTCACTAGAAGAAGGGATCGGTTGGTAGGACATGTTCTGATGCATCAAGGGATCGCCAATTTAGTAATGGAGGGCAGAGTGGAGGGTAAAAATCGTAGAGGGAGACTAAGAGATGCATACTCTAAGCGGGTTCAGAAGGATGTAGGTTGCAGTAGTTACTTCGAGATGAAGAAGGTTGCACAGGATAGGGTAGCATTGAGAGTTGCATCAGACCAGGCTCTGGACTGAAGACCACAACAACAACAGGTATGTCCATCTGTGCCTCCTCCCTTTAGGTAATTGCAATCACACAGGAATACAAGCACATGCACAAAAATTAGTGCCAAGATTGCATGCATGGTTGTGTGTTCTCGCATCCATATATTGCCTCATTGCACAAGTTGCCTGCTATGCATCCTCTTTTGTTTTACTCAGGAGTTGGTTCTGCATTTGTTGCGATGAAAAAAATAATAGAATAAGAAAACACAAAGACGACTGTGAGTAAAAATGTATTCAATAAATAAAGGTATGAATAATACAAAGTAACAGCGAAGTTTTATTTGCAAATTTCAAAAGATCACAAGGAGGTTTTAGATTTCCTGCTAAGGAAACTGCATCAACAATGCAGGCACTGACATTTAGTCATTTGGAAACTATAATAAAATTTTCTCTGTTTACAAGCTACATTGCTTCCGATAAAACACTTGCAATTTCAGTAGCTGTCTCTGTCATAAACATCAAGAGTTAAAATTGCTGACGGCCAGGGCTTGCATCGTGTTCTCTTTATATAGATGCAATAGCAGCGTGTGAGACCTCCCAGAGAAAGCTGAAGTGATGCATGTGTGGAATGCAAGTTGGCCAGGTCATATCAGTTCCGTCCCACTATGGTACTGAATGACATCAGGTGGTGTGTGTGACCAGCCTCACATCTGAAACGGCGGCTTCCGCCTCCCTGCAAGTCTAAAGGATCCGTCTTTGACTTTGGTCGATGTACAGAGCCCACCCCATACGCTACTAACTGTATATCCTGGCCTTTGCTGAAATTGTTGCTGTTTATTCTAATTCTGGCCACTTCTTTTATAACAGAACCCCAAAACGATGATGTTTGCAACAAAAAACGCATCTTTTGAAATTGTATTTTACATCTGTTTTCTATGCAATGTTCAGCCAGAGCCAGCTTCTCTAGTTCCCTTTGTATAATATTTCCAGAATGGTCTGCACAACAATCAGCAACAGTGTAAATAGTTTGTCCTGTGTAAATGCTACCATATTCACAGGGGACAGGGCTACTCTGAGATACCTAACTTGCTTTCCACACATGTGTCGCTTCAGCTCTCTCCGCAAGGCCCCTCTTGAGGAGGAAACATATGAAAATATATACAAACAAACACATTAAACTACATTTATAAGGTAATACAAAGGGGTTATCTACCTTACTCATTATGTTGCAGATAATATCATAAAGAACAGTATTTCTCTGCTTCAATAGAGCTGACTTTTCCACTTATTGAAAGGTTACTTAATGAAAACTGCTTCATGAATTTATGTGTAAGTTTCAGCTCTTTTCTGTTTTCGTAAAACCTAAATCATTTTTCACTTTCAGATGTATGGCCTAACTTGTAGAATAACACCAAATAGAAAAGTTTCGAAGTCGTCATGTAAATATTTGGAATTTCTAACGGAAACAAAGCAAAGTAATAAAAAAAAATTTAGAAGGCAGGAAATCGAGAAATAAATTACTATAATATTAACAAGCGCTTCGAAAATATGTTAACTTGCGATGTTAACAGACGATGTCAGTGAAAAAACTTTCTCCCCGAGAAACCTTGATGGTGATGTGATGTGACGTTGACGGCCAGAGTGAATGTTTCCATTTGAATTACATTATAGTTGTTTCAATGTTATGTGATATCAAGTTCGAAACGGCCTTAACATCGTAAATTTGAAGCCAGCGACTTATGCAGTTGTAGGGTGGCGGCTTTGTTGCTGATTACTTTGATGAATATCCAGGAAATAATCTGAAACTTGATACTTGTAACCTAAATTCCACTAATCCACATTTCAGCTCACCAGGTCTGAAAAAGAAGGTCATACTCGGTGGGATCGATTAAAGAATGGCGACAAATTGTAAAATTCACTTGTTTTAAATAATTACCAATACTCATAAAATCTGTAGTTTCACACATACACAAGTATTTTTATAAATCACTTTAATCTTTAATTTACTACACAACACTCGACACAGTTCAAAGCCCAAATCTTCTCATAATTCCAGTAGACGTGAATTATTACTGCAGAAAAATTGTTTAAGGTACTGTTTTTTTCCGTCCTAAAAATGGCAAATTTCAATACTCCACTCACAACATGGATTTATAACATGTCACGCAGCCTAAAAATTATATTACACTGAAACGAAAAAGTTTTTCAGATATTGCAGTCCATGTGGAAAGTCTCTTTTACCAGTTCTATCGATATCTGTGGTGACATGTATAGTGGCAGCCGCGGAGCCGAGAGGACAGGCAACAGCTGCAGCAGCAGAACTTGTCTGATAAACAGTAAATTAATTTTGTCTTTGTTTTTTTCGCGTGCTTTGGCAAAGAAGTGAACTATAAATGTGTATTTTACTATGTAGGCTAGTGGTTAGAAAATTAGAGTAGTTTTTGTTTTTTCATAAGTCTTGTGAATATCCTTGGGTAGAGCGGCTATCTACTGTAAGTTTTCCTGTTGCTAGAGACTACGTCACGTCACTAAGTTTTAATTTCGTGCTTGAATATTTATCTCGCGCAGTAACTTTTCGGTAAACAGGATTTCTAATAACAGATATCTGTAAATACATCAACTTCAGTAGAGAGATTTATTTCTGTTCAATAGCTTGAGGTCTCAGAGCACAGTGAGAAATATGCACAGCAATTCTTAGTATTACTTTAATCTCCTTTGGTACATTTTGTATGCATTCCATACTCATTTGTGGCATATGAGACCTTATATCTATTTTATACAGAGAACGATATAGCTAGGGACTGTGCTTGTTGTGAGCAGACACAAGGAGAGTTGGCTGCTGTCAATAAACAGCTGGAAGCTGCATTGGCTACCGTCCACAGGTTTCTGACTAATGCTCAAACGTGCGGTGGTGTCGGGGCGCCAGTGACGACAGGTGCGACACTTTTGGTGCCACTGAAATGCCCTGGAGGCCCAGGCGTCGCTGAGGCTTCAGGTACGCAACATCTGACCTGTCTGTCCTCACTCCAGAGTGGGTGGCAGACAGTGGTGGGTTCGCATGTCACTGCGTGTAAGGCGAAACACGCATATATATGTCTGTAGTACTTTTCATTATGGTGTATTTATTGTTTTGAAGCTGTAGACAATCTGCTAGTGTATTTATGTTTTTTCCCATTTTTTGCTGTAGATCTGATGATGGTCATTATAGACCGAATCCTGTAATCTGTTAACCATAGACGTAAATTAAAGGAAACTTATTGTATATACAGGTCACTGGTTTATTCGCGACAATGTCGCAGCTTGTGAATCTTGTGTGTCTCTTCAAACTGTGATCAGTTTACTTAATCACATAAAACAAAACAAAAAAAACACTATATGTTATGGGCCTAGCATACCCACTGTACCTAGTAAATTCAGTTTACTAAAAATAATGAAACAAAACTAAGGTCATCGATCTATTTGAAACTGGAATTATGCCATTAAATTCGTTACGGTTTGTAGAGTAATTGAAAGGAAAGAATTACAGTACATGGCAATTTGCTATCAAAACATATTTTCGGCATGAGAAGCTATGTGAATGCGTCTCAGATAAAGTAAAGAACGAGTCAAAAGTGTGTGATGTGAGAGCAAAAATAACGGTATCAGTTGAACCAACAATTTACATGCCCCTGCAGAACACAATGACCGCAAAACAAACTTGGGAGAAATTAAAACAGATATATAGAGACTCTAGACTTTACAGAAGAGCTGGTTTGCTGAGTACTCACCCTACAACTCGACTGGATAACTGTATGTCAGCAGAATAATATGTGTCCAAAATAAATTCCATTTGCATGTACCAATGACTGGAGACTCTATTAAAGTGAAATTTCTGCAAGAGGTGAAGAATAATAAGCATTATCACTCCATGAATAGTAACGCAGCTCTTCTAGTGAGCAAGAAAATCAGCACAAATTTTGTAGAGAATTCCTCTAAGGGATGGAGATGCTATAACTGTAATAAATATGGTCATATTGCAAGAAACTGTAGCAGCAAAACCAGAGGAAGTTGCAAGTCATCAGAAGGGACTTCAAGTTACAAGTCATTCTTCACTGCAACAGGTAAAATTATAAATAATGACTGGTATACTGATTCAGCACATATGTATAAACTCCAAAGTGAAATGAATTCATGTAGATCAATATTGACTTCACAAGTGGTAGTGGCAAATAATGAGAATTTTACCATAGAAGGAACTGATTACATACACATTAATGTATAAGTTGGAATAAAGTAAACAAATATTAGAGTAATTGTTGTTTTTTATGTGCCAAAATTAAATATGAAGGCAATGGAAAAGGGACATTCCATCACATTACCATAGAAGGAACTGGTTACATACACATTAATGCATAAGTTGGAATAAAGTAAACAAATATTAGAGTAATTGTTGTTTTTTATGTGCCAAAATTAAATATGAAGGCAATGGAAAAGGGACATTCCATCACTTTTGATAAACATAGCAGTTGTGTTTACGATATGCAAAGAATCTATCTGCAAAAGCAATGTTAGATAATTATTTGTACAAATTGGACCAACCAGATTATTGTTTCATTAAAACCAATCACTATTAAATGACGTGAACATGTGTCACATGAGATTAGGACATTTAAGTCCCGACAAAATGGAAGCTTTGCCGAGAGGTATCGTCACTGGCATTGTTATAAGGGAGTTATTGATTCTCTGTGTGTTACATGGATGGGAGGTAAGCAGACAAGATGACCCTTTCAACAATCTGAGTTAAAAGCACTAGGTATCCTTAAATTGATATATTAAGACTTGTATGGAATAATGGAAACAAGATCAATAGGAGGTGCCAGGTATTTCCTAACTCTAATAGATGGTTATTAGAGGAATATGATTTTCTACACAGTGTGTGATAAAAATCAAGTGCTGCAAGTCATTAGAAATTTTAAGAAGCTGTTATAAAAACAAAGTGATTGTAGCATTTGTGTCTTGTGCACAGACAATAGGAATATGTGAACCATGAACCAGTAAACTTCTTACATAATGACAGAATAATTCATCAAACAACAGTACCCTACATGCTGAAACATAACACAGTAGCAGAAAGGTATTATAGAACATTGGTAGAAAAAAAACAGGTACTTATAATTTCTTGCAGACTTATCAAAATAATAGTGGGGTAAACAGTCTCACCAGCTGCGTAGCTCATTAATAGATTACCTACAAAATATTTGAGGGGCATGACACCAGAATAAGCATTTATCAGAAGAGAACTAAACCCTCAGCATTTCAGAACATTTGGCAGTAAGGCCTTCGCTCATGTACATTAAGCAAGCAGATGTAAACTAGATACGAAAAGCACTGAATGCATACTTGTATCATATTGTGAACAGAGTGAGGCATATTGCCTATTTCAGTACAATAAACAAAAATTAATAAAAGGGAGAGATGTGATTTTAACTTTAGAGTGGCTACGCCTTTGTATGAAGTGCGCAGACTACAAATAACATAGTTTTGTACTGTTGCATTGTTGCTTTACAGCTGTGAGCTCATACCTATTCTTTCATCAGTGCTTCAGCGAACTCTGTGCTGAGTTGTGCTGTCATATGTCCTAGTGAGCAGCAGTAATATGAAACAAAATGCATGCTAGGTGAGAAGAAATTTACGACCCATACAAGAAAATGACCCAGATTCTTAGCTACTGGCACAGTCCCAAAACGAGGCAGTTTTATACAGCATAGTTAGCAATCTAATAATCAGTTGGCTGTGATATGGTGCAGCTATGGTGTTTGATAGTTCAAGTGCGTTGTTACACTGGAGTAAGACTTACATGGCATTGGAGTAATATAATGGAAGTTTCTTTTATTATTTTTTAATGAAACAGTTATTTAGCTCATATAATGTAAGTTCATTTTATTATCGTTTGATTAAACTAAGATTAAACTCTGATGTTGCTCATTCATGTCTACTTTGGTAACATGAAGACAACTATTCTTTAAATGTGTACAAAGTACATCACACGCCCACTCGTGTTAAAAAAAAATAGGCTCGTTCGAGGGCTAAAGTAAATACTGTTCAGACGAATTATGACGCAACAGAGTCTAAAAAGTTTCAGCAACCGATAATTACTCCTGCAGGTAAGCAAGATGAAACAGAAATAGTTGAATCTGAGCCTCTTACAGAACGAGACAATGATGACTCAAGATCTATTGTACCCAATCAAAGTGGCTCTGATCAAAGCAGCTCAGAAGATTCAATCAAATTCATCAGACGCAAATAAAACCTCTGACTCCTCATAGCAAAGTCAAACACTCAGAAGATTATCGAGAACGCGAAACGAAAAAGAATGAATGATTACGTGATCTACTACTCTACAGAGACAGAAACAGGAGAAGAAGCTTTACAAAGCAAAAAGTCACACAACTGGGTTCAAGCAATTAAAGAAGAATTGCAATCAATTGCTGAAAATCAGATATGGGAAAAGGTAATTTTGCTTTCAGATATATAAAACCAATAGAAACCAAACGGATTTTTAAGACTAAAAGGAACCCCCAAGGATACATATTTAGACACAAAGCAAGGCTTGTAGTTTAAGGATCTACACAGACAAGAGGGTGTAAACTATAAAGAGACATGTGTCCAAGTGATCCACTATAATTAATTTAAATACCTGTTTGGTTTAGCTACTAAACTTGACCTACACATAGATCACTTAGACATTGTTACAGCATTCCTGAAAGGTGAATTGGAAAAGGAAGTTTGTGTAAAGATCCCAGATACAGATTTCAACACTAGAACTGTTAAAGACAAGTGCACTTTGAGGCTTAAAAATCAGCTTATGGATTAAAATAAGGTAAGCACAGCTGGAATGTTAAGCTAAATAAAGCATTCTTAAACTTGAACTTTACAAAAATAAGATCAGATCCACGAGTTTATCAGAAAAATAATGAAAATAACATGATTGTTGCCATTTATGTTAAGGGCATGCTTATTTTTAGTAATAGCCCACAAGAGAAGGAAAGCTGGAAAGCTTTAAAAAGAAACTCGAAGAATAATTTAAATTGAGCGAGCAAGGAGAAGTGCCAAACGGATAGATCAATCTCATTATATAGAAAAAATATTAAATAAATACAACATGGAGGATTGTAATCCAGTTCGACATCTTTGGACATCAATCTAGTACTTACACACGGTATGAGTCCCAAGACAGACAAAGAGAGAAAGGCCAGGAGAAATATTCCCTATAGAAATGATGTATGCACAGCTGGGAACCAGACTTGATCTTGCATTTGCAACTCAGTTGTAAATCGTTTTAACAATCCAGAATGCCTCACTAATAAGCGATTAAAATAATCATGAGATACTTGGAAGGAACTAAGAACTTCAAATTGCGATTTTCTAAAGAAGAAAATATAGTGATGCATACTGGTTAGGACACAAAGAGGACAGGAAGTCAGTCACCGGTTTTTTGTTTAAATCACAAGGAGCTGTTATTTCCTGGAGCAGCAAGAAACAATCAACAATAGCATTATCAACTACTGTAACTGAATACGTGGCTCTGGCATAGAATGTCAAGAGGTTAAAAATGAAAGTCTCTCCATGCCCTGAAAACAACCCTATAAAATTTTTTATTGTAATAACAAAGGTGCAGTTGATTTATCCAAAACAGGTGAGTACAGTGGAACAAAAAACATATTGATGTCAGACATCATTTTATTAGAGAAAACTATAGACTCAGCTCAAGCTATAGCAGAACAATGGAACATCATCAAATGATCAAGGAATGTGGACTGATAGTATTACTGTCTTTTTTGGCATTGATTCCAGTGGAAGTACTGGAAATGAGAATCTACGCATCTCCTGTTATATATGCTCTTTGCCGTTAATTTTTCATGTATGATTCTTATTCTTGGTAATATGTTTGTTCAGTATATTGCGTGCTCGGTTTCGTACAAGAAAACACTTCTTGTGTGTTTCTTCAAACTGTGATCAGTTTAATTAATCATGTTACTGAATATCAAACCAAAAAAAAATGTAACAACATCACTCAAAGTTTCTGTACACATCCATCCAATGTCTCATGTTCCCTGTTGCAGATTACATCACAATACATTTCATCACACAGCTCGGCACTGATTAAGATGCACAGCGATGGCGAAAAACTGTGAGTAAATGAGCCACAAGAAAGCTTTGTGATACTTTATATACCCTTCGAGTCTATCGGACCTTACCGCGAAATGGAACACTCTCCTCTAAGGTGCTAGTGCACATGACTCGGTGCCCCAAAAGCACTCTAGCTCCATATTATATTACTAATAACGTCTTCTATTGCTATCGTATCGCCTCTGTAATTATTCCTGTTGTAAATCTAAATTAGAAAAACACCTCATCTTGGTTTCACTTTTGTATCTTATGAATTATGACTGTTATGATTTTTTAATGGAACCTTGGGTGGTTTCTAGCCTCTGAACTGTTTCTTGTATTACTGTTGGATATTTGAAAAGTCCGCTAACAGCACTGTAATTTGGTATATCATCTTCAGTTATTATATTAAATAAAGTGCAGTATTTTCTCCATTCTGGCTTATATCTAACTACACGCTGACAAACCTGACATTTCCCTGGTATTCATTGTGCCAACCTTCTATTAGAAACGAAAAGAAAAACTGAACCATGTCTGTAGTTAAGTATGGAAAAAAAATAATCTCCAAGTATTTATTAAATTACTTTTGAAAATATAAGTACAGTATTTAAATTAAGAAACATGCTGTTACGCAGTTTCTGTATGCTGTGCACAGCTGCATAACATGTCTACAATGCGATTTTGTAAACACCTCTGTGGCAGTGCCTCTTGGTATCTCTATAGATGGCTCTTGATTTTGCCCATAGACGTTCGCCTTCCAGTGTAAAGCTGTCAAAAGTGTTGTTTGGTGTCAAGGATTTTCTCAATTTGACTTGGAGGTACGAGTGTCTTAGTAGTAACGATTAAATTTATTAAAACTTTATGCATGATGCGGGAATTTTTCATTCATTTTTGTGTTTATGACGTCATATCTCTTGAACTGTGTGTCGTACAATAATGTATTTGTGTAATTACATTCAGCCACATGTGGGGACACTGTCTGCGAAATGTGTTGCAAATAGAGTTGTGCCAAATATTTACGCATCTAAGTGCTTGTGAAGTCATCTATGTACCATACAATGATTTAATTTCATAGGTATATTCAGGGGTATATATGGAAATTATTGGCAAAATGTGTTGAGAATAGAGTTAGTAGAAAAGAAGTAATAAAATTAAAAGACAAGCATACTGCAACAGTTTTTCAATACGTTGTTTATGACATCATATATCCTGAACGACGTTAGGTAGGAGGTTCTTCCACCTACAGCGACTGTTTCCTGACAGTAAAGGGTATGTGTACCAAGTTTGGTTAATCACTTGCATGGTTTAGGAGGAGATGTGGAACACTCATCGATCAGTTTCACTTTTGCTGGCTTTTTCAAAAACATTAGAAAAGATTGTGTTCAACCACCTCCTCAAACATCTGACTACAAGTAATATATTGTCCAAGTCACAGTTTAGGTTTCTTAAGGGTTCTTATGTAGAGAAAGCTATTTACACTTACAGTGAGAATGTACTTAATTAATTGGATAATGAATTAGAGGCTACTGGCATTTTCTGTGATCTGTCAACAGCCTTTGACTGTGTGAATCACAGCATTCTCTTAAGTAAAGTAGAGTTTTATGGTGTCACCAACAGTGCTGACAAATGGTTTGAGTTATGCCGTGACGACGTTGTGTTATATTATATGGCATCACGTATAACGTTTATATATGTATATGTGTAAGTCGTTGTTGTCGTCTCTTATTTCCCTCATCAGAGCATGAGAAATGTTTATGTTTGTGTTTACCTATTTGTTGTTGACAACACTCAAACTACATAGGCATGGTACCACCTGATTCCAGAACTGCTAGCTTAATATAGTATAAAGATAGTGGGTTTCGATGCAGCATTATTTAAGTGTGATTTTATTCTTCACATAATCTTTGAGACTCTAAGAAACAGCTACTCTTAATCATGCCCAAAAATCGACTTGTAACGAGAGCACTTGTGGGGCGGCGAGTGAGAATTGGGAAATATGGTTGTTGCTGTATAAAAGTTTGTAATGTTGAATCCGTTTCTGGCTGTTAGAATATTGTTAAAGCTGTCTTTCGCCGTTCTCAACACTGGCTCTCTATTTACGTGTTAGCCCCCAGAAAGCGATTTAACAAAACGTGAAGCTTGTAAAAAGAGTTCCTAGTGCCCACTTCACCTGAGAAATCTATTATAGCTGCAGCTTGTAGCTCTGAGGAATCAGGAGATTGTCCGGAATTTATAATCAAACACGATTTTCCAAAATAGTTGAGTATATTCTGAAATTCACTGGTAAAATACAAGTATCCTTTCAACCTACTAACAGAGCAGTTCAGAGTCTAATGCGCTGATGCAACTATAAATGTCCGAATTAAATGTTAATAAGAATGCTCGCCATAATTTGATGAGAGTATTTCATCAAACGCCACGCTAAATAATTGGTAGAATGTCTGTCCCGCGACGGCACGTGAAAATACGACAATACGCAAACTGAAGCTAGAAAATGAAAATCACTTGAAATGATTTCATGGTTACGCGCATCTCGAGTAACTTAATACGGCATCCGAGGCTGTTAGTAGCAGTGATACCGACGCGGCGCGACTGCCGACACAGATGGCGTGTCATTCAGCGTCTGGAGAGAACTGGGGCCTTCCTTCCTCGCGCAGCGCTCTTATATATAAATCCGCGGTGCGGACGGCTAAGGGAACGCCTGATCAAATCGGCTGTCCCGACTAGCCGCTGTGCTAGTAACGCACCACTTCAAGTCACATAATAAATCATAGCTTCTCTTGCTGATGGCCGATGAAGCTCTTAATTTAACTGTGCATTCAGCACGCAGGTAAGTATTGATAATAAAATTTTGACGTGGCTAAGTTAGGTATTGTGGGCGAGAGAATTAATTTAATTGCACTGCACGCAGCAGATGAGCTCTGAACTGTCCCTTTTGAGATCCGCTATCGCTATAATTTTATAGGTATTCAAACGAAACTTTTCACATCTTCATAGTCATAGCGGACCTCCAACCTATTTAAATCTAAACATCCTAGCCTTAATTACTAACCTACTTAATCTATCTTGCTTCCTTCAGTATTGAGACGAAAACCACAAAATCATGAATTTCCACTAAAATCTTAATTTGTGAAATCCAAAGTACAGTTTTTATTAAATCATTATGAAAGCTGAATCTAAATATAAATTTTGAAGTCTCTAGCTCTTTTCTGTTGCGCCAATTATTTTTGCAGAAAAACGTCCAAATTACGGAAATGGCTTAAGTTATCGAACTGATATTTAACACACATTAATTTAGTATTATTTCTGACATGCTATAAAAGTTTTAGGTCATTTGCTTGATTTTTAAGGTATTGCGCAACATTTATGACGTCAGAGCTAGTTACAGGACTGGTGGCACACAATGGAAAGACTGATATGCATTTACTACAGCGTGAGTAGGCTGCTTCCCTACACACTTACGACCAGTCTGTCACAATATTAATAATAAGCTAGACTCTACACCACTATAAGAAAATATCACTGTTCATTAAAAAAATATAGGAATAAACTTCTTTATATCTCCCCTTTTATTCAATCAAATGCTTTCGAATGTTTATTTCGCACCCACAAATCATTCACACCTCGATGTAGAGTGTAAATGTGTGCATGAAAAATAGTACACTGTTTCTGCTGATAACCACAAATGAGATATTGGTTTGCTAAGCTAATTCGATCATCAGAATTTATATTGGATTTTGAAATTGATCTTTCTATCCAAAATTATGTTCTCCACAATGGCCCATCAACAGTCGAATAACCATCAAATATTCTACAGTTTCGCGATAGTTAAGAATGCGTGTAAACTGTATTTTTGCGAGTTTAAAGCAAACTATCGGCGGCGCGAAAGCAGTCTTGATACCGCGTCACACTCGCGATGCTTGCTAGCCTGTCACGAAACTGACCTGCATACATCTGCAATCAATTCCAAGGTCATAAGTCGCCCCATGGGACTGTGTGCAATTGAACTTCTTCAAGTCAATTATTTCTCGAACCATAATCACTGATCCCAACACTGAGCGTTCATAAACGCACAATTAACACTCTTTTCTCTAAGAGTATAAGAATGACGCCACGTCATCCACATAGTTATTAAAATAATATTCCAAATGACCTCAAACATTTATCGTCGTTATATTTTAACGGTAATCAGAAAAAATATGATTTATTATCGGAAAATAAAACATAACAGATTGCAAAGCGCACATAACTAAATGATAGCTTTGAACTGTATAAATAAATGCCCGAAAACTCAATTTCTCCATACCAGCTGACAGATACAACTAAGATATTCAACATTTCAAAGATCAATCCCGATCTGCAATGTTATACGGCCCCGCAGACTGTGATGTCTTAAAGAGGGTTCCAGACAGAACAGGCCTATCTGTTGTGTATTTTGATAGGATAGTGTACATGTCCTTGCGAATTCACTCACACTCTGATTCACTCAGTAAGTAAGTACATATATGTTACAACAATTTTATGATTAATTGGTGGGCCTAGACAAAACGCCCTTAAATAAGTTCCAAATTGTCTATTGGGTTGTATCGGAAACATTTCGAAATATCATCACATATTCATACAACACATTCTCTTGGACAAAGTCCTAAGTTCTCCAACCGACTGTGCAAAGCGGGGATGACAGCCGGTTTCGACGACTGACGCCCAAGTCTCCGAACTGCATCAGATTGCATTGTTGGCAGGATACACCCTGGTCATCATCTTCCTCTCCCAATTCCAATTTCAAATCATCCGCTCTTGCCGTCAGGTTAGATGGCAAACCGGCTCACAGTATTGTCTTTGCCATTGTACAGTGTATTGCAAATGCATCTCTGATGAAAGCAGTTGTGTTGCTCACACTGTGACTGGATTAGCAACATTAAAGTACATTAAATCACTGTCGTCCCAAACTCCCTTGTTGCATTAACTGTGAGAATCGATGACGTTTATGTCAAAACGTTTTCAATAACATTTTGAAGTAGCATACATGTAATGGTTGACTTATGACATATTTTTTGTCACAAGTTGGTATGCATGAACATTATCTGTTGCGTCGCTTGAAGAGCGCGCTTTGATGGACCGATCAGCTGTCGATTGTTTACTGTAGCTGAGTATTCCTCAAGAAGCTATTGGATGGAAATCTTCGGTGCTTCACGATATAATCATCTCCTGGCGTTAATGTGAGCACCTTTTGCATTATTACTGACTTTCATGATGTTTTCTTTCAGTTGGCTCAGGCGCTTTAGTTAATTTGAATTTCAATACAGTAGTTTTCTAAACCTTCTATGACTTCTGCAATACAGTTAGGTTATTCATTTTCTGTTACAATCATTTAAATGCATTAACTGTTCACTAACAGTTGGTAGGTAGATAGTGTATGTAATACACTTCGATTAAATCCCTTTTCAGTCCTTTAACACTCTTCAATTTATGTCATTCGGTGAGGTCCGTAATTTCTTACGTGAAGATAGCGATTCCTTTCAATATTTCCTTGCATATTTATTTCACATCATTCTTCAATTATTTCTGGCTATTAACCAATATAGACTTACAGTGAAATACTTTTTAATATAATACCATAGGCTTTCTTGGTAAGTTTCAGTATTTACATTGTTACATATTTCACTGTTTCTTGCTTTTCAAATTAGTACAAACAGGTATTTATTAACAGGTACTTTTACTATGTCTTCACATAATATTATGAGCATTAAATTTCCTTTTGTCATTAATTTTAGCTCATGTGGTTACAATGTACTTTCCGTATTGCTTTTCATACTTACCTATAACACTACAAAATTCATAATTCTTCACACAATTACTAAATGAAATCTTCTTACGGCTAACTTAACGTTTCTTGGTAAAACATATATACATTGAAGTCCAATATATCTTCTTCTTACATCTTAACACTACTTTTGAACCATTTTCTACATATATACGCAGTATTGCCTTTTTGCAGTTAATTCGGTTGAGACACATTAATATTTTTAACCTTGTACAGTGTCCAATGCAGACATAAAAACACCACCACTTATATTCAGTCCAAATGGCATGACTGTGAACTGGTAACTCTGGCCTAGAAAAACGAATGCAGTATATTTTCTAGATTCTTTCGATATTCTCGTTTGCCAATATGAGCTACACATGTCCAAGGAAGTTAAGTAGCAGTCACCACAAAATTTCTGTATCAATTCCTCTACGTTTTCGGGTCTGGTTTGTACAGGTATAATGATCTTGTTAATCTCTCTTGTATCTAATACCAATCTGATGTCATCGTTGGATTTAATTACCGCCAAGAGGGGATTACTAAATTCGAAATCTGAGTGCTCAATAATACACCATTTTAACATTTTATTGAATGCCTTTCTTACTACCTCTTTCTTTGTCCAAGCTATAGAATAGGATGCACGACAAAATGTTGTATGCAGATAAGTCCTAATATTGTATTCAAAATCTTTAATGACACATTCTGATTCCAAAACCTTTTCCTGAAGTGACTCTTTCCTTATCGTTTCTTCAGAACATTACATAAGGTAAATATCATCTACTGTTTCATAATTGATACCGACATAATTCACCAGTAAGTTCAGACAAAACTGATTGTGAACTACTCTGCCTTTTATCATTGTGGCTGTCAAAACATTACCATTGGAATTAAATACACATTCACCTTCCTTCAAATTAATGATTGCACTGTTCTCACATAAAATGCCCAAACCCCAAATACATGGTACTGTCATATTAGGGACAACCAGAAATGTGCTTTCTATTTGAGCCCCCCATATTGTAATGTCAACACGTACCTGTTTTAAGACTTTTTGTGCCTTTGCGCTGAAAGTGCCAAACATGGTACATCCTGTGAGAGGAAATGTCAGCACTTTTACTCCTCGTCATATCTGTTTTAAACAGTCCCACGTCATGACACTAATGGTCGCTCCAGTATCAACCATTACTTAACATTAACAGCATTTATGCTTGCTGGAATTATTGCCTTAAAGTCTGTCCACATTTGTTAGACACATTAGGTTTTTTTCAATTAATTCATCCCTTATATCCATATCGCTATTACATCATAGTACATTTAATTCCAAATGATACCTGCCTTCCTCCTCCTTTCCAGTCATCCTAGGAAGGCATTCAGTGACCAGTTCTAGTTTAATCTCTCCTGCTGTGTCATTGGTAGTGGTTCATGTACTTCCACGATCCGTACAGTATGATCCGAGTTATGATGCCTATCATATCGCATATATGATGCTCCATCTCCCATTGGCAAGCATCCCTGTTTTGATGAGGACTCGATGTATTTTTCCATCATTTCAACGAACATTCTGCTTCTGATTATCTTCCCATGGTCGAATACGATTAGGATCATCCTCTGGATACATGTTATGCTTATTGGTATTACCACTATGCACTTTCATGTCTCCATATCGACGTTTACGATTCGGCTTTGTTGCACTAATCTGATTTACTTGGTTAACATTAGCTCCATAGTTACTTTTAGCACAGTAAGTATCTCTTTTATATTGATTACGATTATTATACTTATTGTAACAATAGGACTGAGGTTGTCCTCTATCATGTGACATGTGTTTGGCATTATTTTCCGTATTATTACTATCATAGGTCAAATTATTATTATGATTGTTAAGCAAGTTGCTACGAGGGTGAGTAGACATTTGACTACTACTCATTTGTCTCACTTCTTCCGGAAATACAGAAGCGTCCGATCTTACCCGTCGGCTTTGACCCATGACGTCACAAATGTAGCGGAAACGACTATAAACGACAATTCCAATATGGCGGATATAAAAACATCGCATACGTAATATCCAATATGGCGGATATAAAAACATCGCATACGTATTATAAACACTGAAATACACAAGTTTCACAAAAAGCCTAATGACTGTAACGGGACAAGCGTGGGAAATTGGGGGTTTTTGGGTGGGGACAAACTAAATATACACAAATGTAGCCACCGACCGCCATACAAAACCACGCAAAACAACGAAATAAATCAACATCACAAAACTGACCAAATACCAAAAAACACATTCCTATCCAGAATCGGACACTTCCCTTGACCTATGTAGCTCAACAGAACCTACCGATCACATCCTCCAATACAAAAAAAAAAAAAAAAACGAACACTTCCGTTACACCTACACACATCTACAACAGCTCCCAATCACATAAATTACGATCGAACACTTCCGTTGACCTATATAGCTCAACAGAACCTACCGATCACGTCCCCCAACACCAACCTAAAAAACCAACACTTCCCTTACACCTACATACATCTACAACAGCTCCCAATCGCATAAATTACGATCGAACAAAGATAATAATAAACAAGTGGTACTCGAGCCCAGGCAGGGGGGGGGGGGCCTGCGCCCCCCCCTGACACACCCCCCGCCAAAAAAAACCTCCCAACCTAACCTCGTATTCAGGGCTACGCTACAGATCAATGTGTAGGTATCTACAACAGCTCCCAATCACATAAATTACGATCGAAGACTTCCGTTGACCTATATAGCTCAACAGAACCTACCGATCACATCCCCCAACACCAACCTAAAAAACCAACACTTCCCTTACACCTACATACATCTACAACAGCTCCCAATCACATAAATTACGATCGAACAAAGATAATAATAAACAAGTGGTACTCGAGGCCAGGCAGGAGGGGGGGCTGCGCCCCCCCCTGACCCCCCCCCCCCCCCGCAAAAAAAAACCTCCCAACCTAACCTCGTATTCAGGGCTACCCTACAGATCAATGTGTAGGTCCCTAACGTCACGGGTCAAAGCCGACGCGTGAGATCGGATGTTTCTGTTGACACAAAACATACATCAAAAACAAAAAAAAACGGAACTTACCTCAAAAAAGTTCCAGCCCCACAAACTAGATTGGCCACCACAATCACACACAAATGCACCCTAACTAACCACTTTCGGCCTATACATTTTACCCACAGCCCTTAAAAAAACCCGAAAAATGCAATAGGCCTCTGGGACACTCTTCCGCCAACAGTACTCATCTAAATGAGACTGAAGGTTGGAAGAGCGCCTCTTCCCCCTCCCAAGAACTGACTTAACCGCCCCCCACATCCCCTCAATTGTGTTAGTGCAAGCCCCAGTATCATAATTCTTAAATTCTAGACTGTGGTTCACTACTAAATGATTAAATCCCCTGTCACCCAACCCCCTATAAGAAGAAAAAGCATCAGAAACTATTGTGGACCCGGGCTCTACATACTCCTCGATTAACCCCACTAATTCAGCCTTCGACCTCCCCTCCACAACCCTAAAAACACATTCAGTACCCCCACCCCCGTGAACAACAGCCCCCCACACCCAAAGACCAGCCACAGACTTCCCCCTCCCATACTTCCTTTTACCAAACTGCGACTCGTCCACCTCCACAAGCACCCCATGCCCACCCAACTTACCCCTGTACTTAATAAATTCCGAACACACTTCACGACAAAAGGAATACCAGTCTAAAACAGTCCTCTCACTCACACCAGTCTCAAACGCGCAAAAACTCTGTGGGCATCTATAACAAAAATAATATGTAATAAGCACAATCTCACGCATGCCCAATCTAGACTTCTCGAACCAGGTACCACGCCTTATAGAACGCCATACGCCATCTTTCCGGCAACACCACATGTATCCGTCGCTGGTCCGAGAGGCCGGAACTTTAACCAATTTCATCGCCTCAAGGCAAAGAGAACACTTAACAACTTCGGCAATTAAACCGAATAGTTGTAAGAACTTGATAAGTTCTAACGCTGTCTCGCCCATCATCGCCCTCAACCGAACACTATTAAAGCGGTCTTTCATATCCATTCCTAAACAAAAAACCACAACCAAATACACTCAATAACAAACTCACCCGACATACAGCAATGAGCATTAAATTAAAACAAACGAAAACCATGAACACACCACCAGAGAGCACCACAAACAAAAACAAGACTAAACTCCGCGCCGTAATGACGTCACACACCACAATACGCTTACGTCACGGGTCAAAGCAGACGAGTAAGATCGGAGGTTTCTGTTGACCCGGGAAGAGGCGCTCTTCCAACCTTCAGTCTCATTTAGATGAGTACTGTTGGCGGAAGAGTGTCCCAGAGGCCTATTGCATTTTTCGGGTTTTTTTAAGGGCTGTGGGTAAAATGTATAGGCCGAAAGTGGCTAGTTAGGGTGCATTTGTGTGTGATTGTGGTGGCCAATCTAGTTTGTGGGGCTGGAACTTTTTTGAGGTAAGTTCCGTTTTTTTTTTGTTTTTGATGTATGTTTTGTGTCAACAGAAACATCCGATCTCACGCGTCGGCTTTGACCCGTGACGTTAGGGACCTACACATTGATCTGTAGCATAGCCCTGAATACGAGGTTAGGTTGGGAGGTTTTTTTTTTTTTGCGGGCGCAGGGGGGGGTCAGTGGGGGCGCAGCCCCCCCCCCCTGCCTGGCCTCGAGTACCACTTGTTTATTATTATCTTTGTTCGATCGTAATTTATGTGATTGGGAGCTGTTGTAGATGTATGTGGGTGTAAGGGGAAGTGTTGGTTTTTTAGGTTGGTGTTGGGGGATGTGATCGGTAGGTTCTGTTGAGCTATATAGGTCAACGGAAGTGTTCGATCGTAATTTATGTGATTGGGAGCTGTTGTAGATACCTACACATTGATCTGTAGCGTAGCCCTGAATACGAGGTTAGGTTGGGAGGTTCCTTTTTGGCGGGGGGGGGGGGGGGGGGTCAGGGGGGGCGCAGCCCCCCCCTGCCTGGCCTCGAGTACCACTTGTTTATTATTATCTTTGTTCGATCGTAATTTATGCGATTGGGAGCTGTTGTAGATGTATGTAGGTGTAAGGGAAGTGTTGGTTTTTTAGGTTGGTGTTGGGGGACGTGATCGGTAGGTTCTGTTGAGCTATATAGGTCAACGGAAGTGTTCGATCGTAATTTATGTGATTGGGAGCTGTTGTAGATGTGTGTAGGTGTAACGGAAGTGTTCGTTTTTTTTTTTTGTATTGGAGGATGTGCTCGGTAGGTTCTGTTGAGCTACATAGGTCAAGGGAAGTGTCCGATTCTGGATAGGCATGTGTTTTTTGGTATTTGGTCAGTTTTGTGATGTTGATTTATTTCGTTGTTTTGCGTGGTTTTGTATGGCGGTCGGTGGCTACATTTGTGTATATTTAGTTTGTCCCCACCCAAAAACCCCCAATTTCCCACGCTTGTCCCGTTACAGTCATTAGGCTTTTTGTGAAACTTGTGTATTTCAGTGTTTATAATACGTATGCGATGTTTTTAAATCCGCCATATTGGATATTACGTATGCGATGTTTTTATATCCGCCATATTGGAATTGTCGTTTATAGTCGTTTCCGCTACATTTGTGACGTCATGGGTCAAAGCCGACGGGTAAGATCGGACGCTTCTGTATTTCCCTCTTCCCCCTCTCAAGAACTGACTTAACCGCCCCCCACATCCCCTCAATTGTGTTAGTGCAAGCCCCAGTATCATAATTCTTAAATTCTAGACTGTGGTTCACTACTAAATGATTAAATCCCCTGTCACCCAACCCCCTATAAGAAGAAAAAGCATCAGAAACTATTGTGGACCCGGGCTCTACATACTCCTCGATTAACCCCACTAATTCAGCCTTCGACCTCCCCTCCACAACCCTAAAAACACATTCAGTACCCCCACCCCCGTGAACAACAGCCCCCCACACCCAAAGACCAGCCACAGACTTCCCCCTCCCATACTTCCTTTTACCAAACTGCGACTCGTCCACCTCCACAAGCACCCCATGCCCACCCAACTTACCCCTGTACTTAATAAATTCCGAACACACTTCACGACAAAAGGAATACCAGTCTAAAACAGTCCTCTCACTCACACCAGTCTCAAACGCGCAAAAACTCTGTGGGCATCTATAACAAAAATAATATGTAATAAGCACAATCTCACGCATGCCCAATCTAGACTTATCGAACCAGGTACCACGCCTTATAGAACGCCATACGCCATCTTTCCGGCAACACCACATGTATCCGTCGCTGGTCCGAGAGGCCGGAACTTTAACCAATTTCATCGCCTCAAGGCAAAGAGAACACTTAACAACTTCGGCGATTAAACCGAATAGTTGTAAGAACTTGATAAGCTCTAACGCTGTCTCGCCCATCATCGCCCTCAACCGAACACTATTAAGGCGGTCTTTCATATCCATTCCTAAACAAAAAACCACAACCAAATACACTCAATAACAAACTCACCCGACATACAGCAATGAGCATTAAATTAAAACAAACGAAAACCACGAACACACCACCAGAGAGCACCACAAACAAAAACAAGACTAAACTCCGCGCCATAATGACGTCACACACCACAATACGCTTACGTCACGGGTCAAAGCAGATGAGTAAGATCGGAGGTTTCTGTTGACCCGGGAAGAGGCGCTCTTCCAACCTTCAGTCTCATTTAGATGAGTACTGTTGGCGGAAGAGTGTCCCAGAGGCCTATTGCATTTTTCGGGTTTTTTTAAGGGCTGTGGGTAAAATGTATAGGCCGAAAGTGGCTAGTTAGGGTGCATTTGTGTGTGATTGTGGTGGCCAATCTAGTTTGTGGGGCTGGAACTTTTTTGAGGTAAGTTCCGTTTTTTTTTTGTTTTTGATGTATGTTTTGTGTCAACAGAAACATCCGATCTCACGCGTCGGCTTTGACCCGTGACGTTAGGGACCTACACATTGATCTGTAGCGTAGCCCTGAATACGAGGTTAGGTTGGGAGGTTTTTTTTTGCGGGGGCAGGGGGGGGGGTCAGTGGGGGCGCAGCTCCCCCCCCCTGCCTGGCCTCGAGTACCACTTGTTTATTATTATCTTTGTTCGATCGTAATTTATGTGATTGGGAGCTGTTGTAGATGTATGTGGGTGTAAGGGGAAGTGTTGGTTTTTTAGGTTGGTGTTGGGGGATGTGATCGGTAGGTTCTGTTGAGCTATATAGGTCAACGGAAGTGTTCGATCGTAATTTATGTGATTGGGAGCTGTTGTAGATACCTACACATTGATCTGTAGCGTAGCCCTGAATACGAGGTTAGGTTGGGAGGGTTTTTTTTGGCGGTGGGGGTGTCAGGGGGGGCGCAGCCCCCCCCTGCCTGGCCTCGAGTACCACTTGTTTATTATTATCTTTGTTCGATCGTAATTTATGCGATTGGGAGCTGTTGTAGATGTATGTAGGTGTAAGGGAAGTGTTGGTTTTTTGGGTTGGTGTTGGGGGACGTGATCGGTAGGTTCTGTTGAGCTATATAGGTCAACGGAAGTGTTCGATCGTAATTTATGTGATTGGGAGCTGTTGTAGATGTGTGTAGGTGTAACGGAAGTGTTCGTTTTTTTTTTTTTTGTATTGGAGGATGTGATCGGTAGGTTCTGTTGAGCTACATAGGTCAAGGGAAGTGTCCGATTCTGGATAGGAATGTGTTTTTTGGTATTTGGTCAGTTTTGTGATGTTGATTTATTTCGTTGTTTTGCGTGGTTTTGTATGGCGGTCGGTGGCTACATTTGTGTATATTTAGTTTGTCCCCACCCAAAAACCCCCAATTTCCCACGCTTGTCCCGTTACAGTCATTAGGCTTTTTGTGAAACTTGTGTATTTCAGTGTTTATAATACGTATGCGATGTTTTTATATCCGCCATATTGGATATTATGTATGCGATGTTTTTATATCCGCCATATTGGAATTGTCGTTTATAGTCGTTTCCGCTACATTTGTGACGTCATGGGTCAAAGCCGACGGGTAAGATCGGACGCTTCTGTATTTCCCTCTTCCCCCTCTCAAGAACTGACTTAACCGCCCCCCACATCCCCTCAATTGTGTTAGTGCAAGCCCCAGTATCATAATTCTTAAATTCTAGACTGTGGTTCACTACTAAATGATTAAATCCCCTGTCACCCAACCCCCTATAAGAAGAAAAAGCATCAGAAACTATTGTGGACCCGGGCTCTACATACTCCTCGATTAACCCCACTAATTCAGCCTTCGACCTCCCCTCCACAACCCTAAAAACACATTCAGTACCCCCACCCCCGTGAACAACAGCCCCCCACACCCAAAGACCAGCCACAGACTTCCCCCTCCCATACTTCCTTTTACCAAACTGCGACTCGTCCACCTCCACAAGCACCCCATGCCCACCCAACTTACCCCTGTACTTAATAAATTCCGAACACACTTCACGACAAAAGGAATACCAGTCTAAAACAGTCCTCTCACTCACACCAGTCTCAAACGCGCAAAAACTCTGTGGGCATCTATAACAAAAATAATATGTAATAAGCACAATCTCACGCATGCCCAATCTAGACTTCTCGAACCAGGTACCACGCCTTATAGAACGCCATACGCCATCTTTCCGGCAACACCACATGTATCCGTCGCTGGTCCGAGAGGCCGGAACTTTAACCAATTTCATCGCCTCAAGGCAAAGAGAACACTTAACAACTTCGGCGATTAAACCGAATAGTTGTAAGAACTTGATAAGTTCTAACGCTGTCTCGCCCATCATCGCCCTCAACCGAACACTATTAAGGCGGTCTTTCATATCCATTCCTAAACAAAAAACCACAACCAAATACACTCAATAACAAACTCACCCGACATACAGCAATGAGCATTAAATTAAAACAAACGAAAACCATGAACACACCACCAGAGAGCACCACAAACAAAAACAAGACTAAACTCCGCGCCGTAATGACGTCACACACCACAACACGCTTACGTCACGGGTCAAAGCAGACGAGTAAGATCGGAGGTTTCTGTTGACCCCACAACACTATCTTCGAACGAAATCATTTCCAAAATACAGTACGGAGGACACGCTGACGCAGGAAACGCATACACATACAAACACAGACTAGTGACTAGTGGTGGGCAGGAAATCGCGTATCTGTTAGAAATCACAGTGACTGAGAAGTCACAGATATCACAGTAGCAACTTTACAGAATCTAACTGCGATTTCAGTCACAGTTAGCAGTCGCAATAAGTATTTCACATTCAAAGACGTGAGCCATCTATTGGTCGAATTTAGCACTGCTTTTTGCGATTTCAGTGACAAGTCGCAACTAAGAGTCGCAAGTAGCATCTAAAAAGCGCGGTTAACAGTGGCATCTGTTGGCCAAAGTTCGTACTACGTCCATCTCTGCGGTACGCTATGGAGTCCAACTGCGATTTCCGTGACAAGTCGCAACTAAGAGTCGCAAGTAGCAACTAAAAAGCGCGGTTAACAGTGCCATCTGTAGGTCAAAGTTCGTACTACGCCCATCTCTGCGATACACTATTGAGTCCAACTGCGATTTCCGTGACAAATCGCAACTAAGAGTCGCAAGTAGCAACTAAAAAGCGCAGTTAGCACTCCCATCTGTTGAGCAAAGTTCATACTACGCTATTCGCTACCGAGCCAAACTGCGATTTCTGTGACAAATCGCAACTAAGAGTCGCAAGTAGCAACTAAAAAGCGCAGTTAACATACTTTTCCTAGTGTCATCTGTTGAACGACGTACGTACTTCGTTATGAGAGCCTTGTGCCTCACGAGATCGATGTGCAGTGTGTGCATATGAAGGGCTTATTTCAACAGTGGTACAAGTCCATTTTTGTTCATTTTGAGATACAGAGTCGTAAAGTTAAATGAGCGCTGAAAAATCTGCAGTTGAGATACCAGAAATATTCAAGCATATGGCTTCTTGCTAGAGATGAACCTTTATTTAAGTTTGTTTGGATCACTAATTTCAGAAGCATTATAGACAGAAAAGTGGAGGTAATGGACTTGTACCACTATTGAAATAAGCCTTTCATATTATATGACGACATGAACATTCAGCATCAGTTATGGTTGGTCAAATACTGCTGTGACTCTGAATGTATTATATTAATAAGAAGCAACATTGCCATTTTCTCCTGAAAATATCAAGTAACGTAACAAATGTGTTTGATTCTGCTTCCAATATGACAGTTTTGGTTAATACTCCACATGCCTACAGGACTTTGCAATGTTAACACAGCAGAACTCAGACATCTGTATAAGTGTAGAGAAATGAAAACAGTCATATGAATGCCTCACTTTTCTTCCGACACAGTTCAAGACTCGGGAGAAAAGTTTTACACCTGGTGTTCTACATGGCAACTTCACACACAAGAACTTTTTGCCGACACTACTACCACCTACATAAGTAAGCTTTTCCTGTGTTACTTTCAAGTAATGCATTTAAGCTGTTCCTGATTTAACTGGAAGATCTGTACTTCCCACTTTCATATCAACAGCCTCAAAATGCATATTGTAGACTTCGGGATATGTTACAGGTCAGTGTCACACCAAGATTGTGGAGAAAGGGGGGGGGGGGGGCGGTATATCGCTCTCCAACAAGTGTTTACCAATAAGTAAGTGGCGGAAAATTATGGGTATAGGACGGCTTAAACATGTCAAAAATGAGATTTTTATTATTCACCACTGTATTTGACATTTATTATTCCTTTAAAATCGCACAACAACTTCAATAAAACACAGTTTAATCATTCACACACTTATTTCACAATTATTTCACTTTTAAACTGCAAATCCTCTAAGAGCTGTCTTGAATCTTCACGAGTCTCTCCCAACAGCCTTGATGCGGATAGATACGTACAGCAACCAGTAATCAGAGTCAGAACTGTGTCTGCAAAAACACAAGGATTATTAAACAATTTTTGCTGTCATTAATTACTAGCAATATAATTGACAGAGTAGATTGCTAATATTTGCTATAATGAATATCACATTTGCAAGAACGATCTCACTGAAGTAATTAAGTCCATCGAAACGCTTAGAAACTAACCTCTCGTCTGACGAAAACGGTCTAAAGACGCAGTGGCAATTTCTTCAGATCTGTTGACAATGATATTATGAGTTATCACTTTACTGAGTGACTGAAATGTAGTTCAGGTACCTGTGAACACAACAACATGTTAGAATTCATTTTCTAAATACGAACTATTACGGTACTGTACGGCTACTTACATATTAATTACACTATTAATATTTTCACAGTTGTTTCTTTAATACAAAATTAAAGCCAACGGAAGAAAAAACGTAAAACATACTTGCCAATGACAGGTTTGTTGCGATGCCAATTTTCTGTGTTGACAGATGTAACTTTTTCATACAGTGGTAAGTCGCAGAAATCGCAGGAGTCACAAAAATCGCAGAAGTAGCAGAAGTCACAGAAATCGCAGAAGTAGCAGAAGTCACAGAAGTCGCAGAAATCGCAGAAGTCACATAAGTAGCAGAAGTCACAGAAGTAGCAGAAGTCGCAGAAATCGCGGAAGTAGCAGAAATCGCAGAAATAGCAGTGGCGGAGGGATACACGACCTATGTTCCTTAACTGCGACTCTTAACTGCGACAAATCGCAGTTAAGAATAACAGATACTGAAAAGTAGCATTCACAGAAATCACTGATACCGGAAAATCGCAGTTTAGCCCATCACTACTAGTGACTAACACAAAATTTCGCGCGCGCGCGCCTGATGCACAGCACTTTTTCATTGGTAGTCGTCTGGTGGTTCCTTATTGGTCGCTAGCTACAGTGCTCAGACAGTGTGGAGGGGAGATGGCTAGACCCCGGGTCAAGTCAGTCCTCGCAAAAATTTACTTGGTACAGTTTAAAGATAACCCGCAAATATTCGCAACAGACGTACGTTTTTATCGCCAACACAGTTATTACTGGGGATATCCGCACTCGCGCGGACCTGTTGCTATAAGGCGTGTTGTTTTCTAGTGAAAGCTGTGTGAGGATTATTAGCGCACTGATGAAAAAAATTTAAAATAGGTAGCGTCTATAGCTTGCATGCTATGCTCGTTCTTTTATTCTCCTCCCATCATTCCAGTATAAACGCTTGTTCACAGGTATAAACGAATGGCAGTGAACACTGTCGAATTATCTATGAATACTCGTTTGCAGCAGTGTAAAGGAGGTTTTACACTCGCTCACTTCGATTTAGTACATACCAGGATTCAGAGGTACCGATGACCTAGTAGTTAGATGACAGCTATTATTCATTTATTTCACTGTTGCGATTTCAGCTCTAGAGCCATTTTCAAGTACCAAGGGAAAGGTCTTGTAAGGCAATGCTTCTTAAATTGTTTACCAAATGTTACCACACTGTGCTTTGCATTTTGTTATCCATATCTTATATTGGTTTCAGTTTTCACATTGCACACAAAAATGCCTCTACAGCCAAATTTACGATAGTGAAGTGAATAAACAGTTTAAAAAAGTCCAAATCGCAGAAATGATTTCATTTAAAAATTATATGATATGATTCTTATACAGGAAGGACTGCCACGTTATATCAGAATATAAGATCGACAAAATTTAGATAGGATCGAATGCTTAGGGCTCTTTATTAATTCTTACTCGTCACTAATTTATTGATTTACCTGAATTTAAAATCCACTTCCGTAACCTTTCTTTATCTTCGAGGGAACTCTGAACATTTTTAGTTCAGGATTTGTTGTCCGTCTACTCTTCCACAGTTGATATACTCGCAGGCACTCGGCATGACGTCTCGATCCACTACTACCGGTATGTCAGAAACAGCTGTACTTCACAGTTCACAGACACCAGACGGTGGAAAGCTGCACGGCGCACGCATTCGGACGAGGTTGCCACATATTTCATAGAACGGAATGCCATCTAGTGATTGGTGCCCCAAGTAAGGGTGTGACGCTGTCGCCGCCTCGTAGTCGTTCCCTGACATGGGTTGCATGCTAGACGAAGCGATCGGGCAATCTGTTTCTTACGTGATCTGGAGTACTTTGTCAGCATTACCTAAACTATAATAGGCGAAAACGTTTTTTCTACTGTGAAGCATAGTTCCTCCTTGAGTTGATGGGATTTTAGTGTCCAGATCACATAGCATGCTTTTCAATTCCCCTGGCATTTTTCAGCCCAATTTCTTCTGTGAACTTCGGTATGCACTCTCTGCAAGACTTTTTACACATTACAAACTTCACTTCCTATTTGACAAACTCTGGTGTGGTCGATTCTAGGTTCGTATGAGCAGTTGCCAGCGGGCTCATGAGCATGCGCAGAGCTGAATTTGCGTATGAGCAGTGCCTTCCTCCCGCTTCTGGCTACTTGGAGCGTGGCTGTTTGGTGTATGAGCAGTAGTAGCAAGTAGCCAGAAGCTACCCGGAAAAATTTTCCTGGCGCGCCCAAGCTGCCAGATTCGCGCATGCGCAGAGCAATCTGAGTTATAGTGGTGGGGTCCTTCCCCACGTGACCGGTGGCCGTGTATATGTTTCGTGCCTTCGTTTACAGCTCCCACGTCAAATGAAAACAAAAGAGATTTCTGTGGCCGGGAGCCATCAAGTGAATTAATATACCTTCTGATAACCATGAAAGACCAAAATAAGTTAGTAGTTTCAATTTTCAGATTTTATATTATTTCCACATTATTAGCAATCGACCATTAATGTCGTAATGAAGCTATTTCTGTCTGTTTTACAGAGAGATTTGCTTCAGTTAATTTTTTTTCCGCTGAGGCATTTAGTTTGTTTGAAACGAACTGTTTCATTCCGCACTATTGGCTACTTTCAACCTCGTTTAATTTAAAGAGCAAATTTTCATTTTCTGGAACGAATGACGTTATATCATAATAAAGAACCAAACATGAGAATACAGTACTGGACCTCCAAGAAAATTGGTATCACGAGAACCACATGAAAAGCTGAATATCAGGTACTTCAGAGTGCATCTGGACATACAGGTGTGCAATTAGAGCGGAATGAAGCACTTTAGTATGGTTTATGAAATTCTGATACTGCTGGAGTAGTCTCTTTTATGTCCTGTTCCTTTTATGACACTGTAAGATCTCTTAATGCTATATACGTACGAACATACGTAAACATTGACTTGAAGCTAAGTAGGCAAATTTGGTCAGTAGTTTTGAACTAAATATTTTGTTTCAAATATAATGTGACAGCTGTAGCCAAATTTTATAGATCTGCCTTCCGTTCAAGTGTTTTTCGATCACAAGGCACTTGTCTAGTACTTCCTCTGGACCTGAAGTTATTTCTTAATTTGTGTTTACGTCTTAAATTTGTAGAATGCCGTTCTATGCTAAATTTTAGACTGGCAGCATACCATTTTTTATCGTTTTAACTCCCCACATGGCTTCATATTTATTCCTAGAATAGAATATAAACTGTCATGTTGTACAGTTTTCTTGCCTCACAGACAACCATGTTAATTTTTTCACATTTTCAAATAGTCATGAAATTTATTGTTCTTTATTCCGGTGTAAGCTACACAAGAAACTGTCTCTTTTTTTTGTTGCAAGTAATTTGTATTCCATCATTGTAGCTTTTTGCAGTGCTGTGTAGATGTAAACCTGTTGGAAATGCTACAGAACAATATTGCAGAGTACGAACTTTTTTTTAAAAAAAAAAAATCTGTCAAAGTCACCCCTTAGCAAAATTTTATGGTACTTCGAGCTGCGGAGTCTAATTTTGAAATGATATTTTGCCAAAAACTGCTTCCTTATTTGCATCCTTTATCTGTGTGGGATATGATAAAACAATTGCTCTAAGTGCAACTCAGTATGCCCTTTCAACAACATGCCGCACGTACGGCACGGTCACACATGGTCACGTGATGCCCCACCTGAAATACGACGAAAAGCGTATGAGCAGAGCAAGCACCAAGCACGGGCTGCCTATGTCATCGTAGCTGCGCATGCACAGTACAGCCTGTTGTCTGGAGCTTTCTGGTAACTGCTCAAACGAACCTTCTGTGTTGATTAATGCAGATGAATTACAGTGCAGCCACTATCCTTCTATCTAGAAAAGACGAACAGTTGGCATTGCTGCTGCTGTGTAACTAATGTATTAAACGACTGTACGGTCATTCGAAAATAAAAAGTTTACTTTCATATTCTCGTAAATTTATAAACAGTGTTATCAACGCCCTTTCAGTAGCCGTGAGTCCAAAACGTCCAGTTGCGTTTCTTAATGTATTCATAACGAAATAAGCCAAACACTGCCTGTTTGCTTCTGCCTGCTTCAGTTATCTCTATACCCTAGAGATCACTGGCCTTAATGTAGCTGGTTGGCTTCCTATCTATTATGGCTGCGCGATTATCGCTTCGATGACACTGTGTGTGCACTGAAACGATTTCTGACACTGCGATCACGCTCGGCTGTTGCTCATGTGCATCAAGCCGTTAAATTTTCAGACGACTGCTCGCGAAGAAGCGAATGCACTGTAGAAACAGTTTGAAATCGCTTGCGATACTTGCACTCGTTCGAAATTACTCTAGACCGACGGGTTGCAATTCAGACTCATTGCTGCTGTTCTAGACACAGAAAATGGCAGTTTGGTCATCAAGAGACACTGTTGCAACCATTATCTACAAACTGGAACTGTTCCCGTCAAGAGGTCAAGACATCTTGCTTTCCTCATTGCAACCCATTTAGTACCGAAATATTTGCTTCATATAATTTTCTAAATGTCTAAAAATAGGATGAAAAATTTGAATAAAATTCAGTATGTATTACATTATCGGTAATTTCGTGCTTTAAATATTTTGGAATTTGTTGGAGTATTCTGTGCTAGATAAATTTCTATGGTTCTTCGGCTTTCCATGTTTTGCAGTATATGTGCTATATGGTTTGTTTGGACGACGAATAGTATGGTAACTCTGGATATTGAATTCCAGTCCCAACGTGTAGATTGTCGAAGACAATAAATAGGTGAAAAATGGATGCACAGTATGTGTATACGAAACTCAGGAGCGAGTTTGGACGCCACTGCCAATTTATTGAGGAAGGTCCAAGATCCAGCTTTGACATAAAACCAGACAAGCTGCAGTTTGAGAAGTATATTGCTAAGAGCCCCGTCCATCGGTCTACGTCATGCGTCAAAGTGTTTTCTGCGCATGAGGTGTGCACTGCTCGATTCAAAACCAGGCTCCTTACGATGTTAAGTTTCAGTCAATAACCCGTATATCGGAGTATAATGACAATATCACATAATGCTTACAGGGCTGCTGATCACAATAAAATGAACACCATTGCATAATCCTGATAAACATGGGATCATTTTGAACCTACTGGTCCATGCCTTACTGTCTCACATTCTGTGCAAATTTCGTATGTGTAAATCCACTAATTCTTAGCATTCAGTGTGACATATTTGGTTTGTAGGACTCCTTTAAGCCAAGGTCATAAAAATACATAATTTTCGTAATTTTTGAGCTAATATCATTCATTGAACAGTAAGTTGCATCATTACCATAGCTACATCATTCGGTAGTCATGACCGGATGCACTGCGTCAGTCTTACAAAATTAAGGCTACAGGAACATTATAATACAAACTAAAACTGACAGCTAAAGTTAAGTATTACACTACCCACTTCCCTCCTACCCCTGAAAATATTGGCGGCAGATGCTACGTATTGGGCCCCTTACCCCTCCCACAGAAAGCTTAATTGTGGTGATGAACTGAACTGTAGCACAACCAGAGTTCTAGGTTAGGCTGGGAGGTGACAGTCTGGTTGTGAGTTGGCGAAGCCAATGAATGTGTAAATAGAAAATTTGCTTGCGGTAATAAGTTCATCGGTAGTGAAGCCTTATGTTTACATCTGCACAGTATTGAAAAAAACACAAGAACAAATTGGCATAAATGTAGTATAACACATAATGATATATAGAGTAATCTTTTTACCAAGTACAGAACATGTTCACTGATCAGTTATTGATATAATATAGTAGTTCATTGTTTAGGCAGCCCAGTTTGCTGTTTCACTGTCAGTGAATTAATTCAAATTGTACAGTAGTTTTTCGCATGGATTATGCGACATCCCAATTCTTAGGACTGCATTTCAGTATTTAGATTTAATATATTAATAGATATTGCTGTTAAACAGTCCTGTGTCATGGAGAATTCACAGCATGGCATGTCTATATTTTCCTTATTGTGTGTGTTATAATTGTGGATACCACTCCTGTTACTGAATACTTCATGATTTTCCTTCACATACACTAGACAGGTGAAGACATACAGACTGAAAATTTTCATGCGTTTGCTGTGGTCTAGTTTTTCACTTGATGTTATGGCCCTTTGCAGTACTTGCAGCCTGTAGAACGACCCCATAGTAACAGGCAGTAGTTCAGTATGGTTGTGAACATACCATTAGCAGATGCTGATCACTTGTACACTAATTCAGTGGTTTAGAATATTGTAAGGCACATCAGATTAATAGTTTTGGTGTAGCATTTACAGCACAAGTGGCACTAAAAGTTGTCATGAAGTTTCATTGTAACATAAAATGTTCAAAGTTTATACTGAATTATTTCTGGAAGTAACGATGATGTCCTGATGTGAATTCTGTATTAGTTTCTTTGTGGCATTGTGAAGTTTAGGCTTCAGGAGATGGCGTTTCTTGAGATAAGCAGAGGAACATTTTGTTTCAGAAATATATTCCCTCATATTCAGGGAATTAAGAATACTTACATCTCAGAAAGGTACCATGTAGTGCAGATTTTTCAACATTAGAAACTGTACTTTTTTCTGTATGAGATTTGTTTTGTTATGTTTTCAGATAAATAGGTTTATATAATGTCCAAAATTTTTCTTGATATATTCACACAAAATGACATAAAGAAACACAGTTGTTCCATAATTTTAAAATGTATTTTGATGGGACGAGATATACCCTGCTGAGCATCAGCTAGGCCTAAATTTTTTAAACACCCTGAAAATGTACACTTTTACACAGCTTATCCTAAAACTAGGTTGCTTTATTTTGTTTTAATATATAATTCATCCAGGTCCTTTGTAAGAAGGATTTATCAGTGATAGGAGTAATGCTTAGTTGCTAGGCAAGTTAGTGCGATGCTCAAAAGAAGTTCCAAAATCTCACAGTGGGTTGTGTAGCCAAAATTCCCAAACCACAGGTCAGTTGCCTATTAGGTCATGTCAAGTGGCCTAAGGGTCCCCACTCGACCATCTTCAATTTTGATGAAATTTTTGCAGGATGTACATATAGACCTTACATGAAGCGCTGCCAAATTACAGCTTCATAAGTAGTATGGTGGGGCCACTAGCCACCTTTTCATAAAGGCTTACTTTTTGACATTGCGACTGAAATGAATAAATGATCAACTTTGTTTTACCATTGTTCAGGATCTGTTGTGCTGAAACTTTGTGATCCTGTTCAACATTTTGGGTACAATAGCTTAGTTGTAGTACAAAAGGTCAAACTATGGTAAATTCATCATAGTGTGCTATCAAAGGGGCTCATAAATCTTGTCGTACCAAATTTTGGCTATACTTTATTGCCATGTATCTACCTCGGGCATGGATGTGTGTGTTGTCCTTAGGTTAGTTAGTTTTAAGTAGTTCTAAGTTCTAGGGGACTTATGACCTCAGCAGTTGAGTCCCATAGTGCTCAGAGCCATTTTTGAACCATTTTTTCGTTACATTACATTTCTCAACATTGCAACTTAAATGAATAAATAATAAACTTTGATTTACCATTACTCAAGATCTAAGAGACCTGTCATGCTGAAACTTTGTGATCCTGTTCAACTTTTTAGATACAATATCTTAGCTGTAAAACAAAAGGTCAAACTATGGTAAATTCATCATAATGTGCTATCCAAGTGGCCCATAAATCTTGTCGTACCAAATAAACTTACATTTATATAACATTAAAAAATACATGTACCAGTCGCACTCGTTATGGTTCCCAAGCCAAATATTTCATTCTTATTAATTCATTTGCTGAAATTTGTTACTAATAGCAATTACAATTCTAACAAGCTATAATGTCGGCCCATTCTTGCTGCTGATGGAGCCAGTATGACAGAAATAATGTGTTGGTTTGGAATCCAACAAGCATCCTGCCTAGCTGCCCAATAGAATGAATGTGCAGGTCCATTGGGGTGCATGAAAGTGACTAAAACATCGCTGTCTTCTTCTGAAACTTCAGGTACATTACCAATCCATCATTTTCCATCATATATACAGGTACTGTATTGGCCTGGTTGTAAGGTTGTAATATTTCTGAATGAAACTGTTGCTTGACTTTGGTCAAATATTGCCACAAAAAAATTTGCATCATTCGATACTCTCAGAGAGAGAGGGAGAGGATGAGCTGTTATGTTGTAAACTTTATTTGTTTATTATTAGAGAGAGAGAGAGGATGACCTATTATGTTGCAATCTTTTTTTATTACTTTGGTAGATATTCCATCCCAACCTGCAGAGACCTTGTTTTTTAGGAGAGTATATTTTCAACAAATTTTGATGAGGCTGAATTTTTTAAGTCATTCACTGATATTGCCTTTCAACACAAAACTATTTATTTTCTGCTCATAATTTGCTACATTAAATCAGATTTTGCTACATTTTTGAAGTACTCATTGAATCACTCAGCTATTTGAGCTGGATTTACAACAGATTTTTCCTTAAGTTTGATTTTTGAAATGTCTTGCATGTAGTTTTTGACACCTAATTCAGACTTAAGTGCAGACCATAGTGCCCTTGTTTTAGTTTCTTGGCCTAGAATGAATTTATAATTTGCCATTTGTTTTGAGGCTTTCACAATGTTTTTAAAAATAGTTTTATAGTTCCTAACATATTTTACAAAACCAGGATATTTGTTATACTTCAGCTGATTGTGTAGCTTCCTTCTCCTCTCATTGGAAATTTTTATTCTTGGTGTGATCCATCATATCTTACTTGATGTTTTAAGTTTTCATTTTTTGAAACAATATCCCCGAGAGACTACTTAACTTTACTTAGTTTCTCATAGACTATTTCAATATTTGTTTTTTTGAAACTTGTTTTAATATAAGTTTTTCTTGAATTATGTTTATCAGTTTTTGGCAGTGAGACAAACAAAGCTGAGTGATCAGAAAGTCCTAAGTCTAGACAGAATTTATGTACATTATCAAAGTAGTAATTTGTTACAATGTTATCAATACATTTTGCTCAGTGAATATTTTCTCTGGTGAATTTTAAAAAAAATAGTTTAAACCCAGACTTTTTAATTGAATCAATAAATTTTGTTGATTCTTTATCATCATTTGAGGTGTGTATATTAAAATCAGCTGCTATACAGTATTCAATGAAAGTATGCTAGCAATCCCATTCACAGGTCATTACAATGAGAGACATTTCTAAATGCAAAGCAGGCACAACTGATGTGTGTGATTAATTTATCTACATCCTGGTGCCACATCAGTTTATATGCCACCTTGATACCTAGAAACTTTCTTGTTGCTGTATATCATTTTGATGTGTATGGAACTGTATGGGTCTTTGTAATATTAATGCTGAAGCTGTTTGCTGTGAACTAGTTGTAAGCTTTTTCTCTATTCTTCTGGTAGTGTCCAGTATGGATATCTTTGGGCCTCTTATCAGTATTCTTCAGCAAACATTACAAGAGTTCTTGGTCGTCCCAGTTAAATCATCTATAATGTTCAGAAACAGGAGTGGTCCAGGTACTGTAGCTTGCATGCAGCATATTTAATTCTTTTCTGAACTTAGTTTTATTCTTATCATTTCATTTGTTAATGTGACTTTGTGTTTTCTATTACAATACTACTACCTCTGTGCAAGGGGAATGTCTTTAATACCGCATGATTTTAGTTTCAAGTAGAGTATTATGATCTACAAAATTGGATTCCTTGCAAAGATAGCTGAAAATGCTAATAAGGTAATTTTTGATATTTAGTTCTACCAGAAATGAGTTGGTGAGATAATAGAAGAGAATAGAATAGATTAGAATAGAGTATTATTCACCTTTAAACATGTTTACATGAATTTGGTGTTGTGATATAAAATTTATATACATATGTGGTTACTAAATTATGGTATTATTACAAGGATCATTGCCTAATTATGTTACAAAAAAGCTTTTATGTTAGTATGGGAATGGGATACGATTATCAGTTGAATGCAATAACTATCCCCATTAAATTCCATGTAGAGATATATTTCACAGTTAGTCATAAACGTGTACACAGTTTGAGGTACAGAACAGAACTAAAAACTAACATGGAGTACCTACCACTGAGGCTTGAGTGGAGGGCATGCGGGCATCGGCTTCGGTACTAGTCATGCAAGGTGGCTGGTGCACAACTGGGATTTCCATCTCGGACGATGCGTGTGCTGGCCTGAGAGCAGGCGTGTGGAACGGCCTGTGGCATGGTGCAGGCGTGCCCACCCCAAATGCAGATCGAGCCGCCCGAGGAGATGAATGCACGAATTTCTGATGGGTTGCACTCACAGGGGAGAGACAGGCTGTGCACTACACTGACATTTAACTGCCCGTTGGAGGGCGAGGCCACGGTGTCTGTTAGGAGCATGAGCACACAGTCATTGAAGGTGATGATCGACACGTCGTCCATGCGGTGTGGTGACATGTTTCAGCACAGGTTGAATGTGGGAGAGCGGGTCTCTGCAGTCAATGAAGTGGCGGCGAAACCCGCACGTGGGGTGGATGGCGACGTGCCTGAAAAACCTGTGAACAGTGACGACGAATCATGGGTTCGAGAAAACAGCGCCATGTGATGAGACAAAGTATTTTCAGGCTCAAAGGTGAAAAGTCGTCAGGAGGATCCCACTGAGATGGCAGAGCGACAGATGGCAGAGCGACATCGGAGTCCACGAAAGCAGGTTTAAGCCTGTGCACTGAAACAGTTTGAGGATGATCTTTAACCATAATGTCGAACGTTGTCTCGCCCCGCTGGAGAACTTTAAAGGGGCCAAGGTATGGTGAATGCGGGGGTTGTCTAACAGAATCATCCCTGAGCATAACGTGGGAGCAAGTGTCGAGTGCGGTTGGCACGTAAGTGTCCGGTGGCGAATGGCTGATAGGCGGGTGTAGCCGTGCACGTTTGAAGTGAGTGCGCATGCAACTCATGAAATCTGGGGAGGAGGGAAAACCCTCGGGTGCTTGAGGCAGGATAAGTTCCCCTGGTAGGACTGGGTTCTCCCTGAAAGCTAATTCAGAGACGGTTCCCTGTAAGTCTGGTTTAAAGGTCGAACGGAGACTGAGTAACACCCACGGAAGCGCCTCAGGCGATACGATTCTCAGTCGAATGCAATAACTATCCTCATTAAATTCCACATAGAGATATATTTCGTAGCTTGTCATAAATGTGTACACAGCTTGAGATACAGAACAGAACTAAAACCTAACGTGGAGGCTCGGCAGAGCAATAAGATTCCAAATATGGTGTTAATTGTGATCGATACGACCTATCGACACCAAATTAGTTAATACTTTGGGAAAGTACATTTTTACACTATTGGCCCATTGTTTCAAAATCTAATTCATTATTCAACAATCAATTATCATATCACATTAATAACTTCACATCTGTATAACCTGTAAATAATAATTACAATCATAAACTTTATCTTTATATAGCCTAGTGCAGTAAGCTGCCACGAATCAACATATTACACAGATAAGTCTGTAAAATAGCTAAAATGTTACAGTTTATAATTTTGTATACTCCCATATCAAAACTCCAAGCCACTTGTTATACATTTTCCAGACTCATTCACTGTATAAAAATCTTTACTTGCTACCGATTTTGTTATTATGATTTTAAGTTTTAAAAGAGCACTGAGTGGGCATTTTTATGTAATTTGTTAAAATGTTTGAGAACAAGATATAGCTGTTGTGGACCTTTGCTAGTCTGGCATATGGCTTGTCAATTGCACATCTATTTCTTGTGTTACGGTGGCATGTCGACATCCTAAGGCCAAAGTTATTCCGGTTTTCTGTAGTGTATGTCGTTGTTGTTGTTGCTGTTGTGGTCTTCCGTCTGAAGACTGGTTCGATACAGCTCTCCTACTTTGTCCTCTGTGCAAGGCTCATTACCTCTGAATAACTACTGCAACCAACATTCAGTTGAACTTTGGTACTATTATCATCTCTTGTTTATTTAGTTAAGTGCTTATTATGCATACAAGCATAGTCTACTGAGGTGTGGTATAGTATTCTTGGGAAATACCTCTTTTGCAAAGCAGTCTTTTAAGCTTCAAAAGAAAGCTGTAAGATTAATAAGTGCTGTTGCTTACAGAGCATCATGTAGAGGTATATTTAAGGAATTAAAAATCATGACCTTACCATCTATATTTATATTTGAAAGTATCTGCTTCATTAAAACCACCAAGTTTCAGCTTTGAATAGGGAGATCCACAATTATCAAACAAGGAACAGGGATGACTATCATAGGGATGTGCACAGAAAATAAATATATCAGGCCAATGCTGTTTACAAACTAGAAATTCTTTACAGTGCATTGCCAGATAAAAAAACCATTAATACATTTAAAAAGCTAAAAAACCTACTAATAAACAACAGCTTCTACAGCATTAGTGAATACCTGGAATTTTGCTCAGATCTGTAGGTCTGCTTCATAACTCTCTAAACAAAAATTTATAATTATCAAACCATTCCTAGATAAAACTAAACTTTGTTTATCCATGTATGTATCTAATTATGCACATAACTTTTCTGTTATATGTTACTATGCCTATTTAACTAAAGTACTGGTATTTAATAGTTTTAGTAAAAATTGCTAGCTTTTATTTTATCTGTATGTACATATATAATTTTATAATCTAATTAAGCAGAATAATGTTTTGTTATAAAGATGTGTTGATATGAATGATAAGATTGTGTACATGATGTAAATATATGATATGTTATACTGTTTTGTACTTTGTCAAGTCCGATATCATGAATGTGATAACATGGGCACTAAATAAATAAATTTGTGTCCATAAGGACCATCTCACAGTGATATAGGATTTGTCAAGATAATAGACTGGCAGTCAATAGGTTAAATATACAACATGTACATAAAATGCTCTATTTGGATAGGACAGGTAGTCTGTGAAGAGTGAGCAGTTGGTTAGCCATGGCCTCGATTAAGGAGACATCCTGGCATTTGCCTTAGTGATCATTTAGACAGGAGAATCGTAGAAACATACTGTCGCTTGAGCATTGCACAGACTCCCGTATGGGTGACATATTAATAATCATTCCTGGCATAGAGAAACAACTGAAAGGGTTGAAATCAAATAAGTTGCCATGTCCAGATGGAATCCAGGATCGGTTTTACAAAGAGTGCTCTATGGCACTCATCGCAAATCTCTCGATGAGTGCAAAGTTACAAGTGAATGAAAAACAGAGCAGGTGACTCCTGTATGTAAGAAGGGTAAAAGAATGCACCCACAAAGTTACAGACCGATATCCTTAATAATGTTGGTTTGCTGCAGAATTCTTGAACATATTCTCAGTTCATATATAATAGAATTCTTTGAGATGGAGAAGTTTCTGTGCAAGGATTAGCACAGGTTTAGAAAGTATCACTCTGTGAAAATCAGCTTGACCTTTTCTCACATGGTATCCTGAAAATTATGTATGATGGGTATCAGGCAGATGCGTGAGCTATCTCCAACTTTTGCACCCTGTTTTCCAAGTAAGACTGGAAACACTCATTTGGTATTCCTCTTATACCTGTGTGTCTAGCTGGCTCAATAGTATTTTATGCTCAGCATTGTCAAAAGCCTTGGACAAGTCTAAGAAAATGGCTGTGGCACAGTAATCCCTATCAACAACTTCAAGTATGACTTTTGTAAACTCTCTAATGGGTGATATTGTACTTCTTCCATTATGGGAATCAAACTGTGCTTTGTTAAAAAGGTTGCATTTATTCATGCGACTTATTAGTCTCTGTTTCATATTTCATTGAATTAATGGTGAGAATACATGTTGAAGCATGTGGTAGAACCATTGGAACCAATACTCGCTCTAAGTCACAAAATGAATATCATTATCCATCCTATACCCAGGAGATATGATGTTCAAAATTTAAATAGTAAAATTAATACTGCAAACCTCCACCTGATGCAGGCTCTGAATTTAGCTAAACATGCATACAAAAAAAGAATTGCTGTGAACTTTGAAATAGAGAGACTAGCCAGAAACCACTTCACAACACATGGCTTACACCTAAACAAATGTGGCAAGGAGATTATCTGCAATAGACTGGCCTTCCTAACAACTATGGGGGACACTAAGAAACCAAAAGTCAGAAACCATAAACAGACACTAATAAGCAATTGGATAAAGACAAACGAGATGGGAAATAAAAAGAGTAATAGTGGCCATACTGTGCAGACTACACTAGACAGATTGGTCACGAAGTCACAGAGACGAAACACAAACCCCCTGATCCCTCAAAAAGGTCAGGAACCTGAAAGAATCAATAATGTGATGGTGAACATTATCGAGACATCCCTCCAAAACGTCAGTGTGATGCCTCAACAGTGTGAAGTGCATGTGGATACTTTCCAGGCCCACCTGGAAGATGAGATGGCTGCCAAGGACGACCAACAGAACCAGCACAACTGCTCAGAAGTCAACATACCTGGAATACAGCACAATTTACTATAGGTCAGTGACACAGTAAATATGACTTCGAGCCCCCTGAGTAAACCCCACTCAGACCTGAAAATCTATTATCACAATGTCCATTCCTTGAGCAACAAAACTGATGACTTAAGCATTTTGCTGACCAGTGAACTCAGTGATATCTCAGTAGTATGCCTAGCAGAGCACTGGCTCTGCACTGATGTGGTTAAGCTAATCTCACTACCCAACTTCAAACTGTCTGAACACTACTCCAGATCAAATGATGGACATGGTGGGGTTGCCATCTTCATCAAACAACACATTGAATATAGCCCACTTCCTACCCTAAAGGAAATAGAAACAGATAAGATCTTTGAATGTGCAGCCATAAAGCTTACTGATCTAAATCTAATTGTAGCTACAATTTACCGTCCCCCCTCCAGTAGTATTAATGATTTTCTGTTACAAATGGACTTGTTTCTATCCAAAATAAGTCAGTGGAAACAGGATGTGATTATATATGGTGACTTTAATATAGACTTTCTCACCCACAACAGAAACAGGGAAACATTGATTAACATTGCAAAAACTTATAATCTGCATGGCCTTGTAAACGAGCCCACTAGAATAACACCCACATCCAAGACAGCTCTAGATCAAATTTTTGCAAATAGAAATAAACTTAACCCAACTCTAGAAGTATACAATGCAGGATTCAGCGACCACCAAGCTGTCATTCTAAAGGTCGATGTTAGCAAAGATACCTCAAACCCAGTACCACCTAAAACTTTATGAAGGTTTTTCACCCAAGAGAACTTGAACAAGCTAAATGCCCTCCTTAGTAAAGAAAAGTGGACAGAGATGTACACAGCCAATGATGTCAACATGACATTCAACATATTTCTTGACAAAATGATCCACCACTTTGAAGAGGCCTTTCCGCAAAAACCAGTAAGAATAAATAATAATAATATAAACAAGAGTTGGATTACACCAGCTATAAAAATCTCTTGCAAACATAAAAGAATACTCCACATATTATGTAAACAAAGTAGTGACTCCCCCAACTAACAGAATACTATAAAAACTACACATGTGTCCTAAGAAGAGTGATAAGACAAGCAAAAAGGATGCAGAATGATGAGTACATTGACAAATCCAGCAATAAAGTAAAAGCAATGTGGAATATCATAAAAAGGGAAAGAGGGGAAATGAAAGCTTCACACACGAACATAGAAATCAAACTCAACAATGAATCTATATCTAATCTCAAAGTTGTGGTGAACCCTTTCAACAATTTATTTACGAGCATAGCTGAAAAATTGGTCCAAAATAATCCTAACACAAATTACCAACCAGCAAACCAAAAATATCACACATGTGCAGAGTCAATTTTCATTAACAAAGTCACTGAAAATGATGTTGCAAAAGCCCTCAGAGAGTTAAAAAATTCATATTCAGCTGGAATTGATGGTATCCCAGCAGCTGTAATCAAAAATTGTGAACACACAATTGCTGAACCATTAACTCACCTCTGTGACTGTTCTTTCCAGGCAGGTATCTTCCCTGAAGCTCTGAAACTTTTTAAAGTAATTCCTGTCTTCAAAAAAGATGATAATAAAGATATGAATAACTACAGGCCTATCTCAATCTCATCCTGCTTTTCTAAAGTTTTTGAAAAAATAATGTCCAAAAAATGATGGACTTCATTGAAAAAAAAAAAAAAAAAAAAAAAGATTTACTAAGTTTAGCTCAACATGGGTTCAGAAACAACAAATCTACTGAAACTGCAGTATATGATTGCATAAATACGCTTTTAGAACTGTTAGATAGAAAACAACCCATAACAGGCATATTTCTGGATCTGTCAAAGGCTTTTGACACTGTTGACCACAAAATATTACTGGAAAAATTAGAACACTACGGTATCAGAGGAATTGCAAACAACTGAATTGCTACATTCCTAACCAGTCGGATGCAGAGAGTCAGCATGAAATATACTAATAGACAAAGCAACTCAATAACCAAAATACTATCAAGTAATAAAACTGTAAAGCAAGGTGTTCCACAGGGCTCAGTATTGGGACCCCTACTTTTCCTCCTGTATAGTAATGACTTGAGCCTGAAAGTTGATGCACACAAAACATTAATATTTGCTGATGACACAACTGTATTCCTCAAAGGGGAGAATACAGAGGCTGTGCAAAAAGCTGTGAACTTGGCTACTGATCAACTCGGCAACTGGGCAAAAATCAACAGATTAACTATCAACACCAAAAAGACAGCTTCCATGAACTTCCACACAACACAGAATGCAAATTCCTCTCAACCATTTCTCACTATAAATAACCAGTCAATAGATACCAACACTGTTTTCAAAGTCCTAGGTCTGTGAGTTCCAGATAACCTGAAATGGAATATACATACAGGAAAGGTAAATGCCAGGATTTGTACTGGCTGTTATGCATTGAGTGTACTGAAAACATGTGCTAGCCTGAAAACATTAACCTGTGCATACTACGCTTACATACAAGCCCACCTAAAATATGGTGTAATATTCTGGGGAAATTCTCTAACTGCTCTGAGCACATTCAGAATCTAGAAGAGAGCAATGAGGATTATTACTGGGAGCAAACCCAGAGACTCCTGCAAACCCATCTTCAGAAAGTTGGAAATCCTTACACTGCCTTGCCTCTACATTCTTGAGACTCTAAAATTTTTCAGAAAACACATAGTGCCAACTGACCCCAGAGTCGTAAAAAATAATGAAATACATGAACACAACACCAGGAAAAATGCAAACCTGCATGTTATACGTACAAACACTCAACTGTGTAAAAAGGGAGTTTTCCACATGGGCCTCCAACTGTTCAACAATCTTCCCACTAGTATTAAGTCCATCGAAGACAACATAAAATTTAGCAAAGCCGTGAAGTCATATTTGTTGTGTCACTGTTCTTACTCTGTAAATGAATACTTAGAACAGTAATCTTGCTGTTTGTGTTAAATTGAAAACATTGAGCAATATAATACATTAGGATACTATAGGCCTACGTTAATATATGTTAACAATGTTACCTGATATTTTCTGACATCTGCAACACACTGTGTACCATCAGATCACATGGAATAAATAAACCAACCTGACCTGTCGCTTTAAAAGCTTTTTGCATTACTGTTATTTAGCAAGGACACCACTCATGCATGCCTTAGGTACTCAGGGAAAAACCTGAGCTAAAGGACTCATTGTTGTGGGGGGCTTGTATGCTATCTATGCTTGGCTTTAGAGCAGAGACAGGAACTTTATATATGCCTGCTGACTTCTTTTTTAACTGTGTGTTGTCTTCCTGATTTAAAGTTCTGTTGTGTGAATCAGCATCATTGTGGTTGCTGTGCAAGTTGTTGTGTGTACTATGTGTGTTTTACGGAGATTTTGCTCATTTTTGAACTTTACTAATTCCTGAGGACTTCCTATCTATCCCGATCTTCAGCTTCAAGTGTTATAGCATCCCACACTATGGTGCATTTGTTTTCTATGTCGTATTATTTTGTGATTGAATGATTTGTTATTTTTATTTTTTCAGCAAGCAGAACCCCCCCCCCCCCTCCCCCCGGCAGATTTTTTTTTATACCTTGATATAACTCTAAGAAAGGTTGATTAGAAAGAGTGCCTGTGAGGACTTTCTAATACCCAAAGTCAGAAGAAATGGCTATTTTTGAAATGTTGCCTCAAAAATTAATATAATCAATGTGCAGAATTTAGGTATCTTGGCATCACTATTGTTTTCCATATGCACTTCATCTCAGGTTTGATTTGCCAGTGCACTAGAATCAGTATGTGTCTTATGTTCTCAGAAAATTGTTTTATAGGCCTGCAGTTTTGCAAATTTTATCAAGCATGTCATTAGTTTTATCACCTGACCAAATGATCAGAAATGCCATATCTATTACATTTTTCTTTTCAGTTTTTCCCTGTCAGTATTTGTAAGTACATGGTCTGAAAATGAAGCTGAGTTTTTTAAAATCCTCTTAGATGTGTTTTCCATTTGTGTACACCAAAACTGCATTAAATGTTTCAGAAGTTGTTACTAATTTCACCCTCAATATGTTGTCTCCACATATTATTATGTTAGTTTTGGGGACTGAAACTTTCTATAGGACTTCAGTTCATTTGTGAAGAAAGTGTCCACACGATCACTATGTGAATCATAAACGCACAGAACAATTAACTTATTATAGATGTTGAGCTGCGTTAGTTCAGTGTCTGCTAATTCAAAATGTTAATACTAAGTGTGGTCGGGTCTTCTCTAGCTGTGAAATATGTGGCACACTTGATATATATGTAGAGCACTAGTGTAGAGATGATGAATTGCAGCAGAGATACCTTAAATGATGGTGATATATATATGAGATCTCCCACCCTTTAAGACAGTTCCATAGCAGCAGATGATAACAGCACTAAATTCTGTAGTTCATCATCTCTGCACCAGTGCTCTGAAATGCTTTCTACCATGCTATATTCTCACAAATCAGCTCCATCAACATCCCTCTCCAAATATGTTGAAGTGCAGGCCATGTCTAGTGTTGTAGCCCATCTCACAATAGTCCCCACTGGCACCACCGCAGTGTGCTTCTGGCCAGCAGTCATCAGTGCCACCTCCATTTCTGCATTAACTCACTGTACAGCACTGTCAAGGCAAGGCTTATTGTGCTGCCGAAACAGCCCTAATATGCTCACATTGGTGCCATTAGGGAAGCTGTCTTACTCAGGTCACCACCTGTTTTATATGCCCTGTGTCTATCCGAGCTGTTCCCTGCCCCGCCCACTATGACTACACCATATTTTATGAAATACTTACACAAAGGCCCTAAACTATCAGTCACCTGATCCAGCCCAGCCCAGCACTTGGCTTGTAAATGCTTTTGACTTGATACTCCTCTACTGACTTCTCATGTAATTGAAGACCCACACCTCTGCCACGACTGCTGCCTAGCAGCAGTACTCCTTTTTCCTAATGTATTTGCCTTTCCTGTCATCCCTAGTCATGTGCAGAGTCTGCTGCAAATATCCTGCTCCTACACCATCTCGAGGCTTCTCTCCCCTCAATTCTGGTAGCTGGAACCTGTCAGACTTCGTCCACCTGGTAGCCTTCCTACCAACTGCCAATTCCCAATCACCCCTCACCCCCACCTTCTGTTGTCTTCTCTAGCTCTCACCTAGATTGATCCAACTATGAAGGGCACAAATCTCTCCTTCCTGGTTGTCTGTTGACTTATTCCTGCTGCATATTTTACAGTTCCAGGAGTAGGCCTGAATGCCCTTCCCAGAGTCCTCCCCACTGCATTCCTTCCAATGAAACCATTTACAACAGCTTCCACAATGTATCCCAGTGCTTACTTCCCTACAACAGCTCCAACAGTTTCCATTTATGGTCAAATAATATCTATAGCAAAGAAAAAATCTTAAATACAAAACATTAAAGAAATATTATGAAATGTATTATGTTTATTTCAGTATAAAAAGAGTATAACTTCTGATAATGTGTAGAGTTCCTACTATTACAAGTTAATGACATCAGATGCAAGGTTATTTGTAAGGTCAAGCATATGTAAACAAAAGTTTGACAGGAATTTCACTTTGCAACTCAAATATTTCCTAAACCTGAAACAGAGATGCCAAATCTTCCCTTTTGTAAAGTCACTAGTATTGCTTTTCACACCAAAAGGTACTTTTGACACAGAGATGCCTCATGTTCCCTGTTGTGATAAGAAAAAAAGACATTACCGCAACTATTCACACCAAAGGTATTTATAAAAATATGTGTGAATGTATGCAATTCATTACAATCATTTAGTTCATTATTTAAATAAAAGTCAGACCTAGAAAATAATCATCAGAAACTCAAATGTACAGGCAAACCTATTCTACACAAGGTATTTGAGATGTGAAACAGGCAAAAATAAAAATATCAGAACTTATGTTTTAATGAGCACAGTAATCATGCTTGTCAGTTTTGGATGCTATCTTGCCAAAGATCTCCCTGTGCATCCCCCCTCCACACTTCCCTCTGTTACTTCCTCAAGCTCACCATTCTTCAGCAAATAATTCATGTCAGTATTTATAACCATGACTGATTAAACTGTTAGTTCCATAATTTTCTCACCTGTCAGCACTTGCTTTCTTTGAAACTGGAATTATTACATTCTCCTTGAGGTCTGAGGGTATTTCCCCTGTCTTTTGTATATCTTGCACACCAAGCGAATTAGTTTTGTCATGGTTGGCTCTCCCATGGATGTCAGCAGTTCTGAGTGAAATGTCGACTACTGCAGGGGCCTTGTTTCAGCTTAAGTCTCTCAGGGTTCTGTCAAGTTCTCACAGTATCGTATCTCCCTTCTCATCTTCATCTTCTTCCTCTTTCTTTTCTATAACATTAGTTTCAAGTTCATTTCTGTTGTGTAGCCTCTCAATATATTCCTTCCACCTTTCAGCTTCTCCTTTGTTTAGTACTGGTTTTCCATCTGAGCTCTTGATATTCATACAGCTGCTTCTCTTTTTCTCCAAAGGCTTCTTTAATATTCAGGCAAGTGTTATTTTGTCATTCCCATAGATAACATATTTTTATAGACTTACATTTGTCCTCCAGCCATTCCTGCTTAGCCATTTTGCACTTTCTGACAGTCTCATTTTTTAGGTGTTTGTATTCCCTTTTGCCTACATGATTTGATGCATATTTATATTTTCTCCTCTCATCAGTTAAATTGTGTCCCCGGTGATATCCAAGGACTTCTACCAGAACTTGTCTTTTTACATATTTGATTCTCTGCTGCCTTTAATTTCAAAGCTATCCATTCATCTGCTACTGTAATTCTTTCCCCTCTTTCAGTCAAACAATATGTGATGCTCCCACTGAAATCGTTCTTTCAACTTATCCAGGTCCCACCTCCTTAATTTCCTATCTTTTTGCATATTCTTCAGCTTTAATCTACAGTTTGAAACCAGTAAGTTGTGGTCAGAGTCCACATCTGCCCCTGGAAATGTCTTACAGTTTAAAATCTGGTTCCAAAATCTCTGTTTACTACTATATAATCAGTATGAATTCGTCCAGTGTGTCCAGATTTCTTCAATGTATACAGCCTTCTTTCATGATTCTTAAACCAAGTGATAGTGATGATTAAATTACACTGATCAGCCACAACATTATGACCACTGCCCACCACAGTACTGGATGTCACCTGATGGCGTTGCAGGTGTGTGACACGGTAACAAAAGTACGTAAGCAGAGCAGACACGGACAGGGGATCACCCTAGTGAAGATATGGGCTGCAGATGGGGAAAGCCATTGACATAGGCGACTTTGACAAAGGGCAGATTATTATTACACAGAGACTGTGAACAAGTATATCAAAAATGACGAAGCTGGTTGAATGTTCACATGCTACTGTCATGAGCATCTGCAGAAAGAGGTAGAATGACAATGAAACTACCACTAGGCACTAACGGGTTGAACGTCCACAACTCTTCACAGAAAGTGGGATCTGGACAGTAGAATAGATTGGAATAGATGGTGATCTGTGGCATCCCTGCCAAAAGAGCACAATGGTGCATGCACTATTGTTTTGGGGCACACCTTTCATTGTACATTGTTGAACATGGAGCTCTGCAGCAGACTATCCGAATGTGTTCACATGTTGACCCAATGACATCATCAATTACGATTGCAGTGGGCACGGGACCATTGGGATTTGACTGTTTATCAATGAATGTGTGTCAGCTCATCAGGTGAATCACATTTTTGCTACCTTAGGTCCATGGGTGTCTCCACAAATGCCGTCATCAATATGAACAGTGGCTCAAAACACGTAGCACTCCACAGATCCAAGCTGGTGCGAGCAGTATTATGCTATGGAAGACATTTTTCTGCACTTGCATGGGTCCTGCAATAGTAATCGAAGACATACTGACAGCTGCAAACCACCTGCATCCCTTCACGGGAACCCATCTGGGTTGCTATCGGATGCCGTCACTGTGTACCCAAATCAGCGGCCTGTTATTTACACAAGTTACATTATCTGTGCGAGACATTTAGCACCACACACCTCCACAAACCTACCAACAAACTCTCAGGTCCCTGATATGCAGAGCCAGTGATGTGTTTCATTCCAAAGATGGACAAAACATCTATTAAGCAGGTGGTCATAATATTTTGGCTCATCAGTGTATGATCTGTGCAAAATTCTACCAGGCAGCTTCCTCTTGCACTCATTTCCCTGAGACCATATTCCCCTACTATTTTTCCTTCTGTTTCTCCTACTACTGTCAAATTTTGGTCACCCATCACAATTAAATTTGCCTCTGTCTTAACAATCTGAGTAATTTCTTTTAGCTCATCATACATTCTTTCAATTTTTTAATCATCTGTGGAGCTAGCTTGCATATAAACTTGTACTACAGTGGTGGGTATTGGTTTTGTGTCCACCTTTGCTACAATAATGCATTCACTGTGCTGCTCATAATAGCTTACTTCCATTCCTATTTTTTTTAAATTCATTGTTAGACCTAGATCGTTAGATCTGTTTGGTTTTGTATTTATAATCCTTTACTCACCTGACTAGGAGTCCTGTTCCTCCTGCCACTGGACTTCACTGATCCCCAATATATCCGATTTCAATCTGTCCATTTCTCTTTTTAAATTTTCTCTTTTTAATTTTTCCTTATGACAACATCCTCCAGAGTAGTCCCTGCCAGAGATCTGAATGGTGGACTATTTTACTCCAGAATATTTTATCCAAGAGGATATGATTACCATTTAACTGTACAGTAGAGCTGCATGTCCTTGGGAAAAATAATGGTTGTAATTTCCCCATGCTTTCTGCCATTTGCATTACAAGCACAGCAAGGCCCTGTTGGCTGATCAGGCAGTCATCCAGACAGTTGCCCCTACAGCCATGGAAAACGCATCTTCAGGAACCACAGGTTCATCTGGCTTCTCCGCAGGTACCTCTCCATTGTGGTTGCGCCTATGTATGGCTATCAGTATCGTTGAGGCATGCAAGCCAACCCATGTCAGCAATGATAATGTTTTGTGGGTGTATTAGGCAACTATAAACATCTGTGATAGGGATTGTCAGTATTAATTTCCTTAAAGTAAGTGTACATGATTCTCATAGTGTGAGTCACACAATGAATTGTTTTTTTTTTTTTTTTTTTTTTACTGCAGTCTTAGAGGCAGACATAGCAAAATTCCATATGTGAGATAGAATCCGAAGAAAGCAAAGTGTGTATATTTGAGGAATGTTCTGGAAAGTAAGTTTCATCATTGTTTTTCATACAGAAACTATATTGGTAAAAACAAACACATCATGGCACATTAATTGTATATCTTGCACCATTTTTCAGCATAGTCACCACCGACATTGAGGCATGTCTCACAGCATGCAATCAGTTTGAAGAAACCACTGGGGTAAAACTGAGTGCTGTGCAATGTAAGCAACTGTTGCACAGCCTGCTCCACCTCAGCATTGTGTTGGAAGTGGTGTCCTGAGAATATGGCTTTCAGTGCAGGGAATAGGTGAAAGTCAGATGGGGAAAAATCGGGATTGTAGCCTGGGTAATCCAAGCTTTTCCATCCAAAGTGACAGATTGGATTCTATGTGTGTCTTGCTGTGTGTGTGGTTTTGTGTCATCATCCAGGAACACAACATGTTCTCTCAAGTGCTCTGGTGTCTTTTGTCAAAAGGCAGACTTGAGTTTGGTGAGGGTGTCATATAAGCGTGCTGCATTGGTGGTCCATTGCTGGAGGAAATAAAGGAGAATCATACCTTTCATGTCCCAGGATGCTGTGGCCATAACCTTTCCTGCGGAGGGTGCTGCTTTGAATTTTTTCCTCTTGGTGAACTGGGATGCTTCCATGTCATTGTGGCTGCCTTGGATTCTGGGATAAAGTGGAGCACCCATGTTTCATCACTTGTGATGATTCTGAACAGGTACTCATTTCCCTCTCACATGTTCCACATTCTTGCACTCTTGTGATCTGGGGTCAGGTTTTTCAGCATCCATCTTGCAGACACTTTTCGGTAACCCAACACATAGTGAATCATATGATGGCTTGAGCACAGCCATTATGCAATGTGAATGCCACATCTGATACTGTTATGTGCCTGTCTGCTAATACCATGTCCTGTTATTTTCATTCATGGATGTGGAGGGACACCTACTTCGGCTTTCATCTTCCACACACTGCCTTTCTTCTCTGAACATGCAGCATCAGTGACCAACCATTTGACAAGACAAGACCTCTTCACCATACCTGATTTGTAGTCATCCATGGATGACAGATACACTAGTCCCACATTCTTCCATTGGTGACAACATTGTCAATACACATGTATCTGCCATCATGAAGTAAATTCAAATAATCTCGGGCACAGTGCTCTGCAGCTATTCTCTCTTCTTTGACTCTCTGCACATGTGTCCCTCCTCCACCACTGACATCCATTATGCTGCTGAATCAGCAATGGGTGTGGGCTAATATGGTGTTTGTTTATGATATCTGGTGTGCCATTTTCTCTTTCAAAACATGATGAAACTTTTTTTCTGAACATCCGTCATGGTAGGAGAGTTTCACTAACATGGTTTCTCAATTTATGCAGCAGATAAATCACGCATGCAAGAATCGAGCTTTATTTATTTGTGTGCATATACCAGCTAAGACATTGGTCAATATGGAATTCAAGAGTCTCACTTATTTATTTTCCTGTTGGGTCATTTAAATTAAATTTATCTATTGCTGCTGCTAGGTTCAGCTGTAACTCATCTATGTTGATATTCTGAGCAGTTAATTCAGTGTTGTCTGCATAGAGTAGAGTCTCACAGGAAAATGTGAGAGGCAGAATGTTGTCGAATTTCAATGCAATATTATTAAAGATGAGGGGAACAGTATGGAAACAAAAAAATATATTTAATGAAAATTTTACCACTAGATGAAGCCGTAAGTGATAGAATATGCAAAATAAAAGACACAGGGTACATATCTGTTCCTCAGTTTGCGTATGAGGTGCTTGGCATGACTGTCTCAATACACGACTGTGTGCTGCTGATGGAGCTCTTTTACAAGAATGGTATGCACCAGTAACCTTGCAGGAGTTCTGGACACTGTAGGGTAAGAAAAAAAGGTCTGATGTCTGTCGAGCATCTGGAGAAAATGATTACAAATTTTGAAAAGAGAGGTTCTTTTGAAGAGCAATGTGGCAGAGGGAGGAAAACAACTGATCCGTTATCAGTAGAGCATGTGGCCACAGCATTGCAGGAGGGGTTGAGCAGTGGTGTACAGACATGCAGTGCACAGAGGATTGCCCCAACTTTGGACATACCTAAGGGTGTGGTGCGTAAATTTATAGAAAATATCCTGCATTGCTGTCCATATAAAATTACCCATGTTCAGGAATTGCTTCATGCTGACTAGCCAGCAAGACAAACATTTACTGTAGAATTTCTTGCTCACATGGAAGAGGACAATCAATGGCCATGAACAATGTGGACAAATGAAGCTCATTTCAACCTCTAAGGACACACAGAATTGCAGAATGTTGGCAATGGAACATTCACTCACACATCAAATAGCACCACTTCATTCCAAAAAGGTAATTGTGTGGTGCAGGTTGATCGCATCGTGTGTTGTGGTCCAAAATTTTCGTGTCCTGCGGGTCCTGTTACCTGTGCTGTCACTGGTAAATGCTATGAGAGTCTTCTGTACACCAATGCCATTCCAACCCATCAACAGCATGGATATTTGGGTAGGATCATTTTTATGCAAGATTTCACTTCTCTGCACATTGCACAGCCAGTGAAGCAACCACTGCAGAGGCATTTGGAAATGATAGAATTATCAGCATTCATTTCCCTACAGACTTACTGTCCAGATCACCTGACCTTAATGCATGTGACCTCTGTCTGAAAGATGCTATGTTCAGTGAATTATAAACGTTGCTGAACTGAAGGCAAGCAATGTGGAACACATTCTGAATGTTACACCTGAGGCAATCTGCTCTGTTGTCGAACTTGCTGTTTCTTGAATGGCAGAAAACAGTTTACATACTGAACATGTCTTACACCAGTCTCATGAGATTTAAAATCTGACTGTTGCTTTTCATACAGCTTTTGGCCTGGTTTCGTTGTTGATTTTTATGTATTTTTTGGTCTCAGAACAACTGATTTTTCCCATCCGATGTGGTATGAACTTACCATGGTGGATTGGTTTACCTAATAGTGCCACAACTGTTAAATGCCAAACTTGTGCAATCTTGCACATTGTACAGTATGGCTGGCTTAAGATGCATCTCACACCATAGCCATCATATTGTGATTCAGCTGTTTCTTTTTCTTTCTTTTTCTTTTTCTTTTTTTTTTTTTACCCATACCGATTTATATTATATGCCTACAGTGCCATCTAGTGGTAAAATTTTCATTAAATCTTTTTGTTTCTACAATGTTGATAATATTCAGTTCTAATTTGATGTCATTTTGTGCAGAGCTTCTTTTCCTATATGGTTTTGAAACTAGAACTTAAATTATAATCACCCTGTAGAATAAGAAGAAAGGCCCCAAGAACAGAACCTTGCAGCATATCTTTTGTAATGGTTAAAGGATCTGATGTTTGGTGATTTGCACTTACTGTTTCCTATTCATTAGGTATGACCACTGTAGGAGGAGGGCACTCTTTGCTATTCACCATTACCCTAGATTTCTTATTAGGACAGTGTAAGCCACTGTATCAAAGGCTTTCTTAAATCCAATAACATCGCACAGCTTATTGACATTTTCTCAAAGCAGTCATATACTTTTATTATAATGCTGTCAACTGTGTTCACAGTAAAGAGTGTAGATTTAAAGCCATACTGTGCAGAACAGCTAATTATATTCAAAATATTGGTTCAGCTGCTGGAACATCCAGTACTTTTATTTTACAAATTATTGAGGCAAGTGAAATGGGTCAGTAATTGTAAGGAGATGCTGTGTTACCTTTCTCATGGGCAGGCATGACTGTGGATATTTTTAGGCATTCTGTGTAGACACACTCAATTAATATTTTGTTTATTATTTTTGTTACAGGCACTGTTATCTCTTGTCTTACGTGTTTAATAACAAAATAAGAAAAGCCAAAGTGATCCTCTGTTCAGGAATTACTGAGTTTAGCTGTTGCCTCACTGACATGTTGGCAAGTTACATGACTTCTTCAATACCATTCAGTTACTTTACTATGTAACAGTGGCAGTAGTGCTTCTGCTATGCTCACATCATGCTTGATGTTGGTTGTAATAAAGGAATGGCAAAGTACAATGCATCCAGAGGAATTGGAATACTGTAATATTCCTTTTCACAATTTATTTCAGTTTTGATGACTTCTTATGCTGACCGAGCGAGGTGGCGCAGTGGTAAGACACTGGACTCGCATTCGGGAGGACGACAGTTCAATCCCGCGTCCGGCCATCCTGATTTAGGTTTTCCGTGATTTCCCTAAATCACTCCAGGCAAATGCTGGGATGGTTCCTCTGAAAGGGCACAGCCGACTTCCTTCCCCATCCTTCCCTAATCCGATGAGACCGATGACCACGCTGTCTGGTCTCCTTCCCCAAAACCAACCAACCAACCAACTTCTTATGCTGCTTTATTTAAAGAGATAAGAGTGTATCTACCATTGGCCTTGCATTTTGCTGTCTTTATTGCAGATCTACAGTTCTTTTTTATGACCAAACTTTATCCTTATGTGCTTTACTGTAATGTGACCTATCATAATGTAGGGGCATCAACATGCTGTAATTATTTAGATGTGGTGTGTATCAGTGTTTTAAACTTCCTGGTTTGGAATGTTGTGTTGCAGACAAGCACAATGAAAAAAAAAAAAAAAACATTTACACGTACCTTTCAGCTAAAGCCTTATTCAGTAAAGGAGAGTCATAAACATTCATTAACACAGGCAAGCGTGCCTCTCACACACATGACCACCACTCTGGCAGCTCAGACAGGAATGCATTGTGTTACCACCACAGATGTCAGTGCACTCTCTCTAATGGGCTTCCATGCTGGCCAGAAGGTTGATGGGGAGTTCTTGTGATAAGGCATTTCATCCCTCCACCAATGAGGCTGGCAACTGTTGGATGGTCATTGATGCATGTGAATGTGCTGCAAAACATCTCCCCAATGCATCCCACACATGCTTGATGGAATTTAAGTCAAGGGAGTGGGCTGATTGGTCCATTTGCTGAATATCCTCTCATTCCAAGATCTTCTCCACCTATGTTGTTTGATGCGGGCCATGCATTGCCATCCATAAAAATGGAGTCAGTGCTGAATGCTAGCATATGAGGGAGGAGTACTGTGTCACAATAATGCTGACTGGAGAATGCGCTGTGTTTAAAGATCCAGTACATCCATGCAACATTATCAACATAATGCTCTCCCACACCATAACACTTCGACCACCAAAACTCTCATGTTCCACATGCTGGATATACCCTCATGCGGTGAGAGGTGAGAACACATAATGCACACAGGAATACTGATTAATAGATTGGTCACTTAGGTAACTAAAGGGTAGTGCTACAAAGGCAGGGCAAAGTTTGTGTAATTTCGTTGGAATATCTGTCTAGCAGGCAGCTTAGTCCACAGTTGGTGGTCTCGCTGTAGTGTTCTCGCTTCCCGAGCACTGGGTCCTGGGTTTGATTCCCGGCAGGGTCTGGGATTTTCACCTGTCTTGAGATGACTGGGTGTTGTGTCATCTTCATCATCATCATCATTCATCCTCATTATGGTTGGAGGAAGGCAATGGCAAACCACCTCTGCTAGGATCCTGCCTAGTGCGGCGGTGTGGTCTCCCACATCGTCCCCTACGCTCTGTCAAGGAGTATGGGACTTCATCATCGTCATTAGTAAATCTGATGTTTGGTGGTGGGATACACAATGCAAGTCTAAATAATTTTGAAGGCCCATTTTTTTATCCTTGTGTTTTCAGCTTCTGTTAGAAAGAATTTGTTGAATTTAGTAGCCAATGATTTGAATTTAATATCATCTGTCTTGTTGCTACTGTCATCATGAGTTTCAAAGTCACTTGTGTTGCCGAATTTATTTGTTTAATTTCTGATAATGGTCCAAATTACCTTTATTTTGTTCTTGGATTTTTTTTCATTGTATGAAGTTTTTGCCTTTTGATGACACTGTTAAGATGTTTACTAAAGTGCTTTTAGCAATCCTTTATTTCTTGATTGAAATAAATCTGTCTTTTCCTGCCACGAGATATCTGTTGCTCCCAAGATTAGCCACTTTCTCTCTCTGCATTCACTGTTATTCTTCCTACCCAATCATAAGGGAAAACTCTTCTTTTCTTTCTTTTTTTTTTTTTTTCAATTTAGTTTCAGACAGAGCCCATTTCACCAGATAACAATTATTGCACATAACGATACAAACAGAATGTTAACATGATTTCATTACAAAATATAAAACATAATTAAATGAGATAAGCAGTCAACAAAGTACAGTAGTCTGACTGAACCATTACAAGAACATCCACAAAATTTTATTGTAAAATCTATTTACATATGTGGTTACATAATAAAACATTAAAGATATACTCAAATTTTAAAATACTCTTTACAGAAATGAATGAAATGGAAAATACATGTGGCAATGGACCTATTCATGGAATTAAGAGTTACCCTAAGAGAAAAATAGTCCTTAATTTTTAAAATATACAGTCTAATTGTTGTAGGGTGATGATATTTATCATATTCTCTGAATATATGTACAATATCCCCATTAATGAGGCAGGAATCACAGTCTGAAGAAGGAATGAATTTTAACAAATGTCTCCTTTATTGGTATTCATATGACATGCTCTTAGCCTGTTAAGAGTGAAAACAGGGTTCATACTATTTTAAGAATATTTTTAGGAAAGAAATTTCTCGTGTGTTCTGGGTTTGATAGTCATGTTATTCTTGATGTAAAATCTCTCAGTTGTGTAGCTGAGCTTATGATTGTATAAAACTTTGTTTCCCTTCTTATCATACAAGATGGCGGCAAGTGTACACGTAACTTTAAACCATTCTGCAGTTTTTGAGGACTTAATTTCAATCAAGTGTATTGTTTGTCACGAAACAGTGCTAAGTGGAATTAGAATATGCGTGTTTAAACATAAATGGTGCCATTCACACTGCTTTGCTCAAGAAGATTTACAAATACAGTGTAAATGTGACGTAGAGTGTAACGGCCGCGAGATCGCGAGTGAAAAGTGCTAGGCGGGAATAGAAGACAGCGTGCATGACGAACTTCAAAAAGAACTTGACATTATAAAAAAAATATATATAAACAATGGAAAATTTGGTACTAACCATACGGGAACTGTCTGAATCGTCAAGGCAACAAGATCTCATTAATGCTAGTCATAAAATTTGTAGTTCTGCACAACCAAATGTACAAAGTGTAAACAGTACGACTGTAACTAGATATATGAACGAACTGATCACTCAAAAAGACACAAGTGAATTAAACGCAAGAAAAGAAAGTGTTAATAGTGCATCTATGGATAAAAATATGAACAAACTATCCACACAAAAATATACAAGTGGATTAAACAGAGAAAAACACAAGGTAAATATTCGTAAAGAAAAAAAAGTAAACAACCACGTTATGCATAAGCAAGGACACAAGCAACAGACATATATTTTTGCAGATAGTCATGGGAGAGGAATTACGGAAATTATGAGCAGAAATCACCCAGACCTTAATCTAACAGGCATCATCAAACCAGGCGCGCCATTACGCGAAATTCTGAAAAACAGTGACAACATATTAACGACCGGTAACAGCTGCATCATAATAGGAGGCGCAAATGATGTTTACTGTAATGAAACTTGGCGTGCAACGAGAATCCTAAAGGAAACAGGCAAAAGGATGCCTCGAGTGCATTTCTACACTGTTAGTATCCCCAGGAGACACGATCTGATGGAAAACTCATGCGTAAACATCGAGATTGTTACAGCAAACAGGCTATTTGAGAAAATATGTAGAGGTTTCCAGAATACGACTTTCGTAGAGATAAACAGTGTTCATAGAGAGCACTTCACAAGACATGGTCTCCACATGAACGTAAAATGGAAAAAGATTATTAGTGCCGAAATACTTAAATTTATTAATGAGTCATCTGTAATGGAAGTGTCTCCAATCCCAATTCCGCCAAAACAAGAGTTGTCTGTAACAGTGGAACCATCATTATCTGCAGTAGAGCTACAACAAACACCAGTAGCAGCAGCAAAGGCTCAGATATTCTCAGCAGCAGTCTCAGATAAACCAATAGCAGCAGAATCACCACAATCATCAGCAGAGCTGTCGTCATCAGCAACAGCATCCAGAACAGCAGACCCCATAATACTACCTCAAGGCAATGAAAATGCATGTGAGGAAAACATACAAGGGTCATTAGCCGCAGCAGCTAACAAAGAAGGGCAGTCACCAAGTCGGGGAGCACAGGAGCCACCAGCAACAGCAACCACACAGAAGAGGTACCTGAGAACTAGGAGACCTGCTACACTAAGTGAGGATTTTTTGTGGTACCAAGTAAGCAGAAAGAGAACATGGATAAAGATGTAAGTAAAACTGTCCATCTTAAATACCAGTGTGACAGTAGTGAGAGGAACATAAACACCGGACAAAGATACGATCCAGGTTTAATGACACAAACTGAAAAAAAAACATTGCATAGTACCAGAAGCAAAGGGAGCAAGTGAAGTGCTTAGTATATTACAGGAAGGGGAACTGTTACATTTAAAGCCAACTGTTAGAATATTTCACCAAAATGTTCAATACATAAACAATAAAACAGAGGAACTAGAGGTAATATTACAGGAGTATAGGCCAAACATTCTAGTAGTTACAGAACATGGGCTAAGAGAAAATCACATAGGAATGTACAACTTGAAGAATTATGTGAAAGTAGCCAGTTTTTGCAGAACTTCCTATAAAGGTAGTGGGGTTGCCATTTTTTCTAACTATAAATCAACTAAAGCCATAAATATAACAAAATATGCTATATAATTGAGCTTTGAAGCTGCAGCACTGGAAACTAAAATTGCTGGGAATTTATGTTGTGTATTAGGTTTGTATCGATCACCAAATGGTATAATTAAAACCTTCTTTGAACAGCTGGAAGATATAATCCAACACCTCTCAAAAACATATGCTTATTTGATAATTATAGGAGATCTGAACATAGACATGAGTAAAAATACAGACAATACTAAGACCCTACTGGACTTATTGTGCATATACAATCTAAAAATAAAAATAGATAAACCAACCAGAGTAACAAAGCATAGTGAAACTATTATTGATCATGTAATAACAAATATTCCTACATGCTATTGTGACACACAGGTAATAAACTCCACATTAGCAGACCATTTTGCAATCATGATAGACATAAATATAAAGACTAGTGATTCAGTGCAGAAGATATGGGAGATGAGAGGACAGAACTACCCACATAACATAAATCTGCTAAAAAAGATGTTAGAGGCAGAAAACTGGGAAACAATACATGCAGCTAAAGATGCAAACACCAAATGGAACCAATTTTATTCTTTATTCAATTATTATTATTATGTTACATGTCCTGTTAGTAAAAGGCTTGTCAAACAGCAACAAAAAAAAGAAAAGCTGGGTGACTGGAGAAGTAATCCATGCCAGAAATAATCTGAGAGTGTATTATGACCTATCCAAACAAAAAAATACTGAGGTCTACAACACACTGTATAAAATAAAAAAGAAAGAGTACTGTAGCTTTATCAGAAAAACTAAAGCATCATTCATCAGGATGTCTATAGATAAGGGAAAGAACCACTCAATAGGCTTATGGTCGTTCATTAATGAAGAGAGAGGAAAAGTAACAAATCGGGCGGAGGACATCTGCCCACTGATGAGTGGGAAAAGCAACGCAAACCCTCTAGAAGTAGCCAATACTTTTGACAGATATTATATTACTGTAGCAGATGAATTAATAAGTCAAAATAAAACAAATGCACTAAGTAAATTGTTAAACCCCCCACATACAAATCATACTATGGTTTTCATACCTACAACAGATGCAGAAGTGTCAAATCTAATAAAACAACTTAAAATTAAACATTCATCTGGGCTGGATGGTGCCACATCACATCTCATAAAGGAATGCAGAGAATGTATATTAAAACCATTGACACACATGCTGAATGCTACGATAGAAGAAGGTATATTTCCAGATTCACTGAAAGTAAGTAAAGTGAAGCCAATATTTAAGAAAGGGAACAGGGATGAATTAGGAAATTACAGGCCAATATCATTGATCTCAACATTTGCTAAAATCTATGAAATGATAATAAAGAATAGAATTGTAAGTTTTATAACAAAGTACAGTATACTGCATTCATCACAACATGGTTTCAGAGAAGGGAAGTCAACAAAAACAGCATCAACAGATATAATTGAGCACATTCTTAATTTACTTGACAGGCAACAAAAGACTTGTGGGATTTTTATGGACCTATCAAAGGCATTTGATTGTGTGAACCACTCAAAATTAATGATGAAATTATATCAGTATGGAATTAGAGGAAAATGCTATGACATACTTAAATCATACATTACAAATAGGAAACAATGCACAGAAATCAGACGTACTAGTGGGGGAAATATAACAAACTACAGATCAGAATTACAAACAGTTAAACACGGTGTGCCTCAAGGGTCTGTGGTTGGGCCAATACTATTTATACTCTACGTAAATGACTTCCCTAGCGATGTTGTTGTTGTTGTGGTCTTCAGTCCTGAGACTGGTTTGATGCAGCTCTCCATGCTACTCTATCCTGTGCAAGCTTCTTCATCTCCCAGTACCTACTGCAACCTACATCCTTCTGAATCTGCTTAGTGTATTGATCTCTTGGTCTCCCTCTACGATTTTTACCCTCCACGCTGCCCTCCAGTGCTAAATTTGTGATCCCTTGATGCCTCAAAACATGTCCTACCAACCGATCCCTTCTTCTAGTCAAGTTGTGCCACAAACTTCTGTTCTCCCCAATCCTATTCAATACCTCCTCATTAGTTACGTGATCTACCCACCTTATCTTCAGCATTCTTCTGTAGCACCACATTTCGAAAGCTTCTATTCTCTTCTTGTCCAAACTGGTTATCGTCCATGTTTCACTTCCATACATGGCTACACTCCATACAAATACTTTCAGAAACGACTTCCTGACACTTAAATCTATACTCGATGTTAACAAATTTCTCTTCTTCAGAAACGATTTCCTTGCCATTGCCAGTCTACATTTTATATCCTCTCTACTTCGACCATCATCAGTTATTTTACTCCCTAAATAGCAAAACTCCTTTACTACTTTAAGTGTCTCATTTCCTAATCTAATCCCCTCAGCATCACCCAATTTAATTTGACTACATTCCATTATCCTCGTTTTGCTTTTGTTGATGTTCATCTTATATCCTCCTTTCAAGACACTGTCCATTCCGTTCAACTGCTCTTACAAGTCCTTTGCTGTCTCTGACAGAATTACAATGTCATCGGCGAACCTCAAAGTTTTTACTTCTTCTCCATGAATTTTAATACCTACTCCGAATTTTTCTTTTGTTTCCTTTACTGCTTGCTCAATATACAGATTGAATAACATCGGGGACAGGCTACAACCCTGTCTCACTCCTTTCCCAACCACTGCTTCCCTTTCATGCCCCTCAACTCTTATAACTGCCATCTGGTTTCTGTACAAATTGTAAATAGCCTTTCGCTCCTTGTATTTTACCCCTGCCACCTTCAGAATTTGAAAGAGAGTATTCCAGTTAACGTTGTCAAAAGCTTTCTCTAAGTCTACAAATGCTAGAAACGTAGGTTTGCCTTTTCTTAATCTTTCTTCTAAGTCGTAAGGTTAGTATTGCCTCACGTGTTCCAACATTTCTACGGAATCCAAACTGATCTTCCCCGAGGTCCGCTTCTACCAGTTTTTCCATTCGTCTGTAAAGAATTGGCGTTAGTATTTTGCAGCTGTGACTTATTAAACTGATAGTTCGGTAATTTTCACATCTGTCAACACCTGCTTTCTTTGGGATTGGAATTATTATATTCGTCTTGAAGTCTGTGGGTATTTCGCCTGTCTCATACATCTTGCTCACCAGATGGTAGAGTTTTGTCATGACTGGCTCTCCCAAGGCCATCAGTAGTTCTAATGGAATGTTGTCTACTCCCGGGGCCTTGTTTCGACTCATGTCTTTCAGTGCTCTGTCAAACTCTTCACGCAGTATCTTATCTCCCATTTCATCTTCATCTTCATCTTCATCTACATCCTCTTCCATTTCCATAATATTGTCCTCAAGTACATCGCCCTTGTATAAACCCTCTATATACGCCTTCCACCTTTCTGCCTTCCCTTCTTTGCTTAGAACTGGGTTGCCATCTGAGCTCTTGATGTTCATACAAGTGGTTCTGTTATCTCCAAAGGTCTCTTTAATTTTCCTGTAGGCAGTATCTATCTTACCCCTAGTGAGACAAGCCTCTACATCCTTACATTTGTCCTCTAGCCATCCCTGCTTAGCCATTTTGCACTTCCTGTCGATCTCATTTTTGAGACGTTTGTATTCCTTTTTGCCTGCTTCATTTACTGCATTTTTATATTTTCTCCTTTCATCAATTAAATTCAATATTTCTTCTGTTACCCAAGGATTTCTATTAGCCCTCGTCTTTTTATCTACTTGATCGTCTGCTGCCTTCACTACTTCATCCCTCAGAGCTACCCATTCTTCTTCTACTGTATTTCTTTCCCCCATTCCTGTCAATTGTTCCCTTATGCTCTCCCTGAAACTCTCTACAACCTCTGGTTCTTTCAGTTTATCCAGGTCCCATCTCCTTAAATTCCTACCTTTTTGCAGTTTCTTCAGTTTCAATCTGCAGTTCATAACCAATAGATTGTGGTCAGAATCCACATCTGCCCCTGGAAATGTCTTACAATTTAAAACCTGGTTCCTAAATCTCTGTCTTACCATTATATAATCTATCTGATACCTAGCTGTATAAATCAGAAACTTCTAATGTATGCTGATGACACAACAATCATTTGCACAGCTGACACAAAGGAGGAGCTTGAGAAGGAAGCACTCCTGACTATCGAAAATGCAAATAAATATTTAACACAAAACAACCTGTTTATGAATCAGTCTAAAACAATGAATGTAGTATTTCAGACCAAGCATAGTGAAAATTATAATATAAATGTTAATATAAATGGAAAGACTATTAAAGAAGTAACCAGCACAAATTTTCTAGGAACTATAATAGACAAACATTTGGCATGGGGGGAGTACATAGATGCACTGTGTAAAAAGATAAACAAACAGATCTTCATCATGCATAAAACAGCTAAGACTGTGGATGATAAAGTCCTCAGATCAATGTATTATGGACTTGTCTTCCCACATTTGTCTTATTCAGTTCATATATGGGGAAGTGTACAAGCTGGCTACCTAAAAAGAATATTCACAATTCAGAAAAGGGCAGTGAAATGCATTGCAAAAATACCACCAAGACAGACCTGTAGGCAAGTTTTTGTACACTATAATATTATTACAGTATATTCACTGTACATATACCAAATCATAATGGCGGTAAGGTCAAGTGATAAACACCTCCTAAATAAAGATGTATACAAACACGGTACAAGAGGAAATGAAAATTACTACAAGATAAACAGAAATCTAAAACTGTCTATGACTGCCCCAGAAGAAGCAGGCAAAAGGTTTTTTAATAAACTCCCCAAAATCGTTACAAAAGAAACAGACCTAAAATGTTTTAAAAATCATTTGAAACTATATCTCACAGAGAAATGTATATACAGTTTGAGTGAATACTAAGATGGTGTTTAATATATCATTACTGAAATGTACCTTTAAAAATTATCATTTCTGTATGTTGTTTGGATTTGTGTGTACATATAATGTGAAACATGTAATACCTTTGTATGATTATGAACTATTTCTGTTTAATCATTTGTTTCATTTATATATAATGAAATCAAGTTTGATGTTAATAGCCTATTGTATGACATACCTAATACTCTAAGCTGGATTTTCAGCTGGAGTCCATGGGCAAAGAATAAATAAATAAATAAATTTAAACCTAATTGATGGGGATGCTTTACTGCAGCCATTTGACCAGCACAATAAGATGAACCATTTATATCTTACACATGTTTTACAGAAGATAGATGGACTTAGAAATAAATTATCAGTTGCTGTTGCACTAGATAGGTCTTCATATTTTTGTTTTAAACTTTACTCTGAGAATCAAACCAGTGCCAGATATCATCAAATCAAGGTGCCCTTGATGAGACCTACCCGAGATGAAATCAGTATTTATTTATTCAAGTTAAAGAAAACACTTAAACACAATATAATTCTAAAACAACAATCTAATGCTATTGACAGAGAATTTCTTGCTTTGAGAGTCCAATGTTCAGCAGCTGCAATGGCAAAGTCATTTGATGCAAGCAACAATTTTCTCACGGGTTTAACTAACATTACTGCAAACAAAAGAGTACTCAGATTCCTGCCTCACCCCATTTTTACAAAGCTCATTATCACTGATACCCTATTTCTTCAAATTAATTTTGCACCTTGTCACTCCTATTCTCAATCTATTGAGGGTCGTTGAAGTCCCATATTGAAGATGGCAGCCTGATGGTAGCTTCTCTTTTGCTGTCCTTAATCCTCCACAACTCAGTTCACCAGGATTCTGCTGAAGTTGGAAGGTGTTTTTCATTGCAACAGAATCTTCTCACAAAATTTCAGTCATCAACTTTCTGGTCTGAATGTGAAAAAAATTTGTTGATGCCAACCTACATATGGAGAAACGATCATCATAATAAAATAAGGGAAATCAGAGCTTGCACAGAGACATATGTGTTCATTTTTTCCGCATGCTGTTCGAGAGTGGAATAATAGAGAATTATTGTAATGGTGGTTCAATGAACTCTCTGCCAGGCACTTAAGTATGATTTGCAGAATATCCACGTAGATATAGACGTAGATTGGTGTTGTTGCAAGGAGGAAGCTTTTTCTGTATTTCAGTTGTGATGGATAAGCATGAATTCCAGACAGTGGATGCCTTGGATCTGTTTATTGCTTTTTCTTGTCAATCTCTTCTCGATGGTTGCCAAGCACTAGGACCTATCCTGGACAATGTTGAGTGGTTGAATCGTCCACTAACAAAGATGCTACCTACTACAGTGGTTTACCGAAAATGACATTTGTCAGTGCCAGTAGTAGTAACAATCTCCATTGATACTCAGGAGATTTCAGCAGAGAGAGAGGCTTTATTGTCTGACATTACTATGAAACATAAATGTGATATATTATTGGTCCAAGAAAATCAGAGGACTAAATGACCCTCAACTGAGGGTAAATGGAATGAAATTAGTATTGAAATTCCATAGACAATTACTTCCCAGCCATTTCAACTAAGTACAGGGTGGCACAGGGAAACGGGAAATTTCGAAATAACGTCATTTCCATGAATAAATTCATAAAACTAGTAATTTATTAATGAAAGTGAATGTATTCAGTAATAATAATAATAATAATAATAATAATAATAATAATAATTTTATTGTCGTTCAGCTGATTACAGCAATAGACAAAGTCAAGAGCATATATTTCTACATAAACTACTAGCCTATATCGAAGTGAATTGGTTTACATAAAATAGGTACACGTTAGACTACAGTATTTTCATCTTCAAAGAATTCATCAATGGAGTAAAACGGATTGTTCACTAGTAGCTTGTATAATTTGGCTTTAAAAATATTTACAGGCAGTTCTTTAAAGTCAGCACTTAGTCTATTAAACATCCTTAGTCCAAGAACTAGGTAAGAGTTATGCAATTTTGATAATCTATGATATGGTACGTCTACAGATGTTCTGTTTCTAGTATTATGGCTATGAATATCACTTCTCAACACAAAATTAGACACATTGTTTCTAATGTACATTAAAACATTGTAGATGAATATGTTTACTACTGTAAGACACTGCAATTTAATAAATAGAGGTTTACAATGTTCTGTTTTATAAGAATCCGTTATTATTCTTATTACTTTCTTCTGTAAAAGTAAAATGTCATTTACATGACAGCTACTACCCCACAGTAAAATTCCATAAGAGATGATGCTTTGGAAGAAGGCAAAATATGCTGATCTCACATAGTCATTGGGAACATGTCTTTTTAAATTTCTAATTAGATAAATCACTCTTGAAAGCCTAGCCAATATATTTTTAATGTGTGGTTCCCATGTCAATTTATTGTCAATAGTAACACCTAAAAATTTAACAGTTTCTAATTCCTGGTAGTTAGGAATCTCTCTGAGGCTAAAGTAAAGTGTCTGGGTTTTGTTTTCATTTAGCAAGGAGCCATTAGCTTTGAACCATAATGAGGACTGAGCAGGGGTATTTTCGGTCAGTGTTTTCAGTGTACCTAGATCAGAGCTTTTATGTAGAAAAGTTGTGTCATCAGCATACAATATTGTATGAGATTTTATGAATAAGGGCAGGTCATTAATCATTAGTATAAACAGTAAAGGTCCAAGCACCGACCCTTGAGGCACTCCGTACCTAACATTAACCAAATTTGATTTCTCCCTACCAATGCACACAACTTGTTGACGGTTCTCTAGAAAAGACCTGAACATATTTATACTGTTGTCATCAAAACCATAGTAAACTAGCTTATTCAGCACAGTGTCATGCTCTACACAGTCAAAGGCTCTGCTCAGGTCACAAAATGTAGCCTGGGCATAGTCCCTAGCCTCGAACACATCTAGGACTAATTTTACGAGGGAGTCCATTGCATCTGTTGTGGATTTACCTTTCCTAAATCCAAACTGTTTATCACTAATTATATTTAGTTTACCCAAGTAGGCTCTAACTTGCTCATACATAATCGTTTCTAAAATTTTTGAAAAAACTGGGGTCATGGATATAGGCCTGTAGCTAGCGGGACAGTTCTTTTCCCCTTTTTTGTATATGGGCACAACTCTAGAAATTTTTAGTATGTCGGGGAACTTACTTTCAACTAGGCATTTGTTAACACAAAAGGTTAAAGGATAAATCACACAATCAATAACATCTTTCAACAAATTACATGACATATCATAGTAATCAACACTAACTGAAGGTTTGAAATTTTTCACTATTTTTAGGATATTATTTGGGCTCACTTCTGTGAAAGTGAAGGTGCTTGGGGGAAGCTTTTCAAAGCAGCTGTCCATAATACTAAGTGCATTTTCAGGTGGTTTGATTATTGAACTACTAATTTCTTCAATGGACTGAATGCAATATTTATTAAATTCTTCTGGGGTAATGGCAATTTCCTCTTTGTGTTTAGTGTGTGCAATGGAGTTTATTACACTCCAGGCCTTCTTGCATTTATTGTTAGATTTTTCAATGTTTACTATGTTATGCAGTTTCTTTGCTTCATTTATTGCCTTCCTGTACTTGCATTTAGCTTTAGCATACAGGTCTTTATACAGTTCTGATTTACTGGTTTTGTACAGACTAGAATACAGCATAACAGTATTTTTCAGTTGCCCTAACTGTGGAGTATACCATTCCTTAGTTTTCCTTCTCTTGTAATTACTACTAATATTCACTGTACATTTTTTCAGAGGGATGCTATTTTCAAATACATTTAAAAATATGGAGAAAAACTTTGTGAATACAATATCAGCTGAACAGTGTTGAAGCCTAATAAAACATATGTCCCAACTGAAATAAGTGAGGGCTTGTCTAAACCTATCCATCCTCTCTCTGCTCACTGGTCTAGTAATCACAGTTTTAGATTCTGGTTTGGTGCAGTCTGAAGTTACATTATTAAGACTAAGATATACTGCATCATGGTCTGAGAAAGGGAAACTAATTACATCAGTGGACATACAAGTTCTCTTAATATTTGTAAATATGTTGTCTAGACAGGATGAGCCTCTGGTAGGTTTGCAGTTAACATAGTACATGTTAAATTGTCGAAGCACATTTTTGAGCTCTGTCACAGTTTTTCTGTCCTGCAGGACATCAAAACTTGAATTGATATCCCCTCCAATGACAACATTGTATTTTTTCCATTTCGGTATACATATGTACATTAAGAGTTCCTCAAGTTTCTCCAGAAAGATATGGGGGTCACCACTAGGTGGCCTGTACACTACTACTACCATTAGCTTAAGGCTCTCAATTACTATACCTGACATTTCAAAATGCATTTCATCACAAAGGGTATCAAGATCTATCCTGCCACAGTTTGGTGCAAGAGGTGTTTTTGCATATGTTGCTACCCCACCACGTAAGTGCTGTTTTCTGCAATAGCAACTAAGTAGTGTGTAATCATCCAATACTTTGTACCCAAGCTCATCCTCTTTACACCAATGTTCACTTAAACATAGAATATCTATCACGTTTTCATTTGAAAATTCGTTGACAATTAAGTTTTTATCTGCCATGCCCTGAATATTGAGGTAGCATATTTTAAACTCTACTTTAGGCATTTCTTTTTTTGCGTATTCTCTTAGTTGACATGACCTACTGTTACTGCATGAAAGTTGACCAGGTTGTGTCCTTATGTTACTTGAACACCCAACCTGGTCTATGCATACAAGTTTTTTGTCATCTCAGTTGAAACATAATCCAAACACATTACTGGTCTTTTTTTCTTCTCTAGCTTATCCAATACTATTCCGATAATTGTATCACTTAAAACACGTTTACCTAGATAACTGAAATGTTGACCATGCTTGGTATGCCATTCTCTGCTTCAACTACTGGTGTTAATTAGGGAAACATTCTTAAAGTGCTTACAGATAGCTTTGTACTCCTTGTTTGTCTGCTCCACTTCCTTATTCACACATGACCACTGGGGCAAATCATGTCGATGTGGCACATTAACAACAATCACGTTGGTGTGGGTTAACATTCCGAGAGTCTTCTTCAGTGTCGAAGTAGCAATGTTCCTTTCGTTTCTGCTGACGTCGTTTGCTCCGGCCATTACCACTACAAAGTCTCTGTCCGCGAGGACTGTGCTTTCTTTCTTGATTGATGTTGAAACATCTCGTAAACCAGCTCCTGATTTAACAGTACCTTCTATTTCAAACTCGTTAATCACACGAGGTCCGCTTTCCGTTAACATAGCTGCTAATCCTCGGACGTAACTGTCTGAATAAATCTTGATTTTACGTTTTTTCTTATACCTTCCTTGGCTGTTCAGTATGCCATTATTCAGTATATCTTTACAATCAAAATGTTCAAAAGTGTCTTTTTACTTTTTAAAGATGACATCGGAAAGATGTGCTCCCATTCGGCGTTCACACTCTAACAGCCTGTTATGAAAACTCTGGAATGTGCGGTGTAGCAAATCTTGGGGAATGGCGGTGATTTCATTTTCAGTGTTCTCCTTCAGTTCATGGATTGTTGCAGGACGTGTACGGTATACCTTGCCTTTAAGATATCCCCACAGGAAGAAGTCTCACACACTAAGATCAGGGGATCTTGCAGGCCATGCAATGTCACCGTTACGTGAAATAATGCGTCTTCCAAACAATTGACAAACTGCTGCCATCGATTGTCGAGCAGTGTGTGACATGGCTCCGTCCTGCTGAAACCACATGTTTTCAACGTTAAGATTAAGCTCGTACAGTCTCGGTGTAAAGAATGTTTGAAGCATTTCAACATATCGAGCGGATGTTACTGTCACTGCACTACCATCCTCACGTTAAAAAAAATAAGGGCCAATAACACCATGACATGATACAGCACACCATATTGTGACCTTGGCGCTATGTAGTGGTCGCTGGTGAAACTCACAAGGATTGTCCTGTGCCCAATAATGAAAATTCTGTTTGTTCACAAATCCGTTCAGGTGGAAATGGGCTTCGTCTGATATCCATAAGTTACCAAGGAAATTCACGTCCTCATTGATTTTAGCCAATATCTGGCTACTAAACTCCATACGTGACGCTGGGTCTCGTTCATGTAAATGTTGCACAATCTGCAACTTATAGGGAAGGAAGTCTAATTCGTGCAGTATTCTTTGTAAGCTTTGTTGCTTAATCCCTAGCGAAGATGCATGCTGTCGAATGGAGCTGCGAGGACTTCTGTCGATTGCAGCTATAGCAGCTGCAATGTTCTCTGGGGTATGTACTGTTGGAATGCCACCTGGAGGTTTCTTTTTCAAGGCAGATCCTGTTTCTTCAAAATTACACACCCACGTTGTAGGTAATCGCATGTGCATATGGGACATGTCCATGATGTCCAAGCTGGTAATGCTGTCGAAATGTTCTCTGCGCGGCAGTCGCACTATCACTATTTTTGTAAAACGCTCTCACAGCTACTGCACGTTCCGCACCAGTCCAGTTCTCCATGATTACTAAATGGCAATGCGTTCACATCAATTGTGCAAAGTTTGGAACATCTGCCGGCACTACAGTGCTGCCAACTGTAACGTTCAAAATTTCCCGTTCCCCTGCGCCACCCTGTATTACTAGTAACCCCTAGTTGCGTAATGAAGTTTTGTGTTGGGGACCTGTATTCATTTACTGTTTTGTTTCTGTACACTGTCAGAACTACCGTCTTATATGGTCCAAGTCTACTAGAGAAATACAACACTCACAGTGCTGCTCATTGTAGTACTCATTTAGGCAAATGGGCTTAGATTTTATTCCTACCTTTTGTTTATATAAGAGGATAAAATGAGCAAAAAGACAATGCCCAGTATAAATCCTTGGATAACATATAATATTTAGAATTTTACTGGTGAAAGGAGAAACTGTAAAAGCGCAAAAAATGAATTATTCTAAGTGAAATACAGAAGTCTAAACAAAATATTGACAAAGTGCAATATGGCAAGGCAGAAATGGCTAGCAAAGAAATGCAAAGCTATTGAAGCATGCAGCAGTATGGGAGAGATGTATGCTGTGTACTGAAAAACTGTGGAAACCCTAGGGAAAATAAAAACTGAACTTACAACTTATTCTAGAAGGTATACTGAAGAAGGGCAAATTTATAATGTGTAGCATTTTTACGTTTGGAGAATTCTTGAGAAAATGTTGGCGGGAGTTCAGTCTTTGAAATTCTGAATTAGCAACAATAAAATACAAGGTATGACAGTTTATCTATGATACAACTTGTGTATAGAAGCAGGACTGCATTTATAATAGTCAAAGGGCATGAAAGGAGGCAGTAATGTCAGGTGGTGGGGAGTGAGACAGGATTTCAGCTTGTTCCCCATGTTATTTTATACAAGCATTCAGCAAACTGTAAAGAAAACTAAAGAGCTGCTTGGAAAGGGAATTATAGTTCACGAAGAAGAAATAAAAACTGTGGTAATTCTGTTAGAGATGGCAGGGACTTTGAAGACTAGTTGAACAGAATGGATGGTATCTTGAAAAGAGGTTGTAAGATAAACATCAAAAGTAAAACTGGGATGATGTAGTATACTGGAACTGAGTCTGATGATGCTTAGAGAATTAGACTAGGAAATAAGACACTAAAGGTAATGGAAGAGGTCTGATATTTAGACAGTGAGATAACAGATCAAGAAAGGATATAAAATGCAGACTGGCAATAGCAAGAAAATTGTTTCTGAAAAAAAAGTCTAATATGAAATTAAGTGTTAGGGAGTATTACCTGAAATTTTTTGCCTGTAATGTAGGCTTACATGGAAGTGAAATGTGAACAACAAACAACATATACAAGAAGGGAACAGAAACTTTTGAAATGTAGTGCTACAGAAGAATGCTGAAGTGTAAATGGGTAGGTTGTGTAGCTAACATACAGGTACTGAATTGAATTGGGGAGACAAGTGTTCTTACATAACTGGACTATAAGAAGGGCTTGGTTGATCCTGAAGCTTCAAGGAGTATTCAGCTTGGTTATGGATGAAAGAGTGGAGGTAAAAATTTACATTTACTTATATATGCTCTTCAAGCCACTATACAGTGTTTGGCAGAGAGTGCATTGTACTACTGATTTTTTGTCGTGTTGCATTTGCATTTTGTGCGAGGGGAAAATGGCTATCTATATGCTTCTGCTTGTGCCATTATCATATTCACATAATTCCTAAAAGAGATATACAAAAGTGACAGTCTTCTTTGAATACAGGGTTTCGTGAGAACTAAGTTGTCTTTCTTCCACTCTAGTTCTTGGAGCATTTCTGTCTCACTTTCTTATTGGCTATATTCGTTCAATGTCTGTGGTTGTGCCTACTTGATAAGGACCGTGAACACTAGATGAATACTGTAGAATTGACTGCCCTAGAGCCTTGTATGCCATTTCCTTTACAGATGTATTGCATTTTCCCAGAACCCTTCCCAAAGACCTATGTCTTCAATTTGGTTTCCCTAATACTGATTGTATGTGTTCATCTTGTTTTCATAATGATTCTTCATATTAGTCCCCAATACTTAAATGGCATGAAGTGCTCAAGATGTTTACCACCAGTCTTGTAATCATATGCTGTGAAGTTTTTTCTCTTTGTTATAGGAACTATCTTCCACCTATACACACGTAAAGAGCTGTGCCATTCCTGACACCAAGTGAAAACTATGTCCAGTTCTTTCCTCAGTTCTTTATGATTGTTTTGTGACCAATACTTCCCTCTAGACAATAGCATCATTAGTGATCATTGTTATTGTGCTGTTGATGTCACCTGATGTTATTAGAGGTCCTATTATGGTTGCTTGGGGCAGACACAGTTTTACTTTCCTTGCTATGGAACATTTGCCATCCAGTATAATGTACTGGATTCTATTAGCCAAGTATTCATCAAACCAGTGAAAAAATAGTATGTATGATTATATTGTCACAGAAGAAGCTGAGTAGCACCATGATGTTGTGGTTATGATACTAAACTGTTGCACAGAGGGTCGTGAGTTCAAAACTCACCTGGACTGTACAATTTTAACTTCTATATTCAGTTCGAGTACATTCTAGAAGTATCCACAAATGTCAAGCATCATTGTACTGGAATGTTCTGTAACTGTATATATACTGTATGTGTTCTGGCCGGAGACAGTTCGCTCCGCTCTCTTGTGTGTGCAAGTGCTGAATAAACCTCCATTAAGTGAAGTTATTGTTCAATTCTTTTATCTTGGCGGCTCGCGCATGCCCGCCTAGACGCGGGAGATTGCTGCGTTGCCAGTTGCACACGACGCACGCGCCAAGAGAAGCAGCGCCATAGTATAGCATAGTTCGCAAGCTTACGTTTAGGGGGGAGCGCGCAGTTCATGAAGTAAAGCCACCACGGCCGCATTAACCCTTTCGCTGCTACAAAGACGCGCTCCCTGCATTCCGCGCTGTGGGCGATTTTGTCACTGCACTGCTCGCCTGTGCAGACACATTGTGTTCCGACTGCTTGGACACTCTTTATCATTCGATTCCACAAAAACTATTTGGCTCAAAAATTAGATTTTTACCTATCTTCTTGACTGATACCTTCCCCCCATAAATGACTTAATTTTGTTTCGATGTTCAACGCAGTTATTATGCAGCATTAAATATAGTAAACTATTGCACGAAATTTTGAAGAGTTTGCAGAGGTAAAGTCCATAGAGTATACTTTCCGGATGGTCGATTTTAGTTGCCACAATGTTGAGAATGAAATGTGGACAAGATACCTATATATTTCATTTAATTTAAGTATCACATAAGTGTCGTATGTAATATTGAGAAATATTCCACCTTTTGCGACAGTAACAAAAGTTTTACTTACACTGGGCACGTTTGGCTTTATTTTAAAGCACTTCAATCAATCAAAAGGAAGTTGACAAAATACATTAAACAAAACTGTGGACTTACAAAAACATTAGGACTTGAATATACCGTCTGTCAGTGAAGTGCTCAGAGCTATGTCAAATATAATTTTGTGTGTGGCACACACAAACAGCATTTATTTGCTAAAACACTGATGAGCCAACACAAACGTTGAATATTGTGCTACCGCAGCACAAAACTACGAAAGGTGACTTGGCAATGGAGGACACAAAATACAGTCCTCTTATAATGCTTCAAAAGAGAGAAACGCGTCTGGTCTAAATAAGTCGCTTATTACATTTGCAGAAGAGGGATATATTTCAATACCATTGGTAAAACTGCGACTGTGGAACAAAAACGAGAAATAGAACATGAATACCATTGTGTATGTGCCATACCTTTCACCGATGGAAGTGCTTTAAAATAAAGCCAAACACGCCCTGTGTAAATAAAACTTTTATTACAGTCGCGAAAAACTGAATATTTCTCAATATTACATACGACACCTATGTGGTACTTAAATTAAATGAGATATTGTTATACAGTAAATATTATATGAAATTTAGGTATCTTGTCCACATTTTATTCTCAACATTGTGGCAACTAAAATTGACCATACGGAAAGTATACGCTATGGACTTTTACCTCTGCAAACTCTTCAAAATTTCGTGCAATGGTTTACTACATTTAATGCTGCACATCAAAACAAAATTAAGTCATTTATGTGGGGAAGGTATCAGTCAAGAAGACGTGTAAAAATCAAATTTTTTGGCCAAATAGTTTTTGTGAAATCGAATGATAAGTGTGTCAAAGCAGTGGGAACACCATGTGTCTGCACAGGCGAGAAGTGCAGTGATGACAAAATCGCGCACAGCGCGGAATGCGGAGAGCACGTGTCTGCAGCAGCGAAAAAGTTAATGAAGAGGCAAAGCACTAGAAATTTCATTTAAACGAATAAAATTCTTGAAGTAAGGCACTCCAATATTGTTTTTAAATAAAGAAAATATGAAGCACCGCACAACGTTTGAACTCATAACCTTTCACTTGGCAGCCCAACACCTTAACCGTTCCGCTACCTCAGCTCATAAGGACTCTAACACCTCACGCAACTACTTATAAACACTGTTGGTATGACTATGAATTACTCACGCTTCGTCGAAGTACAATAGGAAATAAACAATTACTGCTGTTCTTTATTGCGAAAAAGCAGTTCGTGAGATTGAAACAAACACCTTTCCTTGCTATCGCCTGAATTAGGAGTCTTATTGCTTGTTTGGTTTAATTAATTAATAGAATATGAAGCAATTGGTATAAAGAATGCTTTTTCCAAACTTTCTATAAAATAAAGTCTGCTATCAAGACATTGCTTTTGTTCTATTACTTTCTTTATGACTGAACATTTCTAAAACTGAAGACACTGGTCCGTGCTCTGCACTGCAGTCGAGATCTGGCAACGTCGTTCTCTGTTCATTGGCTGACTGTGTTTTGTGACGTCAGATGAGCAGAACGAACCTAAACTCGGCCGCCAAGATATATGACGCGCACTTTAGTGTTCATCATTCATCTAATTACACCTCCTTCTACGTGACATTAGTCTGGTGGAGGCTCCGGGTATTGGAACTTGTGATAGCACACATTATCAGCGACACAGTGGTTCCCATCAGGCCATGACAGAGCCGGCATTTACGTGGCGAGAAACCCAAGTTCGAGCCGTATTCACCAGATCGCGATCTACCAGAGACAGAAGAAGAGGAGGATGTTACAATGACAGCAACGGTGTGCCACCACATGAGACATCCTTCCAGGTTCTCTAGTGACGATGGTCAAGACCCAAACAAGTGGCTGAAGGTATATGGCCGTATAGCCAAATTTAACAAATGGGATGACACCGTGTGTTTGGCTAACATATGATTTCTACTGGGAGAGCACTGCCAAGCTATAGTATGAGAACAACGAGGAGAAGTTCACAAGATGGGAAGTATTCCAGGTTTAACTGCACAAGTATTTTGGCGACACACAACAACAAAAGTGCAAGGCTGAAGATAAATTAAAGTACAGGGCACAGCGTCCAGGAGAAACTACAGCCTCCTACATTCAAGACATCTTGGAGCTGTGTAAAATAGTGAATCCTAGAATGAAGGAGGAAGACAAGGTTGCACATCTCATGAAGGGGGTTGCTGAGGACATGTATCAAGCCCTACTCCTGAAGGAGGTTTGGACAGCAGACGACTTCATAAAATGGTGCCAGTATATCCAGACAATGCATCAAAAAAGAATTACATGCAAAAAGTTTGAACGGCTTCCAAATGTTGTATCGAAGTCTGTGATGGAGGAAGCAACTGATTTCACAAGTGTTCTTCGTCAGATAGTGAGAGAGGAGGTTCAGAAGGCACTTGGATTGCACAGCGAGCAAAAAAAAAAAAAAAAAAAAAAAAAAAAAAAAAAAAAAAAAAAAAATGATATGCTTCAAGAGCTCATAAGGAAGGAAGTGGAACAGACATTGAACCCAATCTCTCGTTGCCGGCCGTGGTGGCCAAGCGGTTCTAGGCGCTTCAGTCTGGAACCGTGCGACCGCTACGGTCGCAGGTTCGAATCCTGCCTCGGGCATGGATGTGTGTGATGTTCTTAGGTTAGTTAGGTTTAAGTAGTTCTAAGTTCTAGAGGACTGATGACCTTAGAAGTTAAGTCCCATAGTGCTCAGAGCCATTTGAACCATTTGAGCCAATCTCTCGTTCTTCATTCCCCTTTAAAATTGTAAAAAAGTCGAGACCCAGGTGAAGTTATGTTCCTACAATGCTGCATGAGGAACCTGTTTGGGACCAAGGAAGAGTCTGGAGGACTCAGGATAACCAACCAGTGTGTTTCCACTGTGGACAGCCAGGACATGTTGTGCGCTATTGTCGAGAAGGGCAGCAGATATTTGATGATGCCCGCGCCAGAAGACAGCAGACTGATCTTAGCCGACGCCAATTCTGGGATGACGAAGGTGAATAAGAAGATGTGGGTGCAGGACGACATAGTTCACCACCACCACAAGTTAGCCGCTGGAGAGAACGCTCCCCAACACGCCGATCAAGGTCTCCATCGCCGTTTAGAAGCTCCAGCCGATTACCTATTTGCCGCAACCTGGAAAACTAAAGGGTGTGACCTTCCTTGGAGGTGAGGCCACCGAAGAGAAAAATCCTCTGCCATTGATCACTACAAAAACGATAGGAAACTACGTCAGTGTCCTCATGGATGGCTGACCGGCCCAATCTCTTGTGGTCACTGGAGCATCATATTCAGTCATTTCGGAAAAGTACCGCTGCCAGTTGCAGAAAACCATATTTGTCGACAGCAAAACATCTCTGCTGAAGGTGGCTAATGGGAAATATGTAAAACCTACAGGAAGATGTACAATTCTTGTGGGTATAAGTGGCCATACACAGCTCTTAGAATTCATCGAATTACAAGAGTGTAGTGATGATGTCATTCTCAGATGGGACTTTTTGATAGCTTCTCAGGAAATTATAGATTGTGTTTGCTCGAAGATTATGCTAGACGAGATGAGATACTGGGGACAGGAAGATGCACATCCGAGTGTGTGGAGACTATGTGTACTGGATGAAGTGATCATTCCTGCAGTCAACGCTATAAAGGTAACTGCCATGTGTCATGCCATGCATCAACCCATGGATCTAGAAGTGGAATGTAAGAGAAGCATACCACTGAAGAATAACTTGGTCATCCCAGCCTCTGTTGTCTCGTTTAAGAATGGATTCAGTGAATTGTGGATAGTTAACTGGTGCCGAGAACTGCAGATCCTTCCAAGACGCACGTGTGTAGCAAATGCTGAGCTGTTAATTGCAGAACAGCTAAGCGTCATAGAAACCTCCCGTGATGAGTCTGTGGGCGAAATTAGCACTAATACTACTACGAGACAAGATCTTCTAGCTCGACTATCACCAGCTCTTACTAAGGAACAACGGAAGAAGCTACTTGCCATTCTTCAAGAGTTCTCTGAATGCTTCAATCCAAAGGTGAAGAGCAAATGAGACAAATCGACGGTGAAGAACCGGATTAGCACTGGAGACTATCAACCAATAAGCCAGGGTGCATACCGTCTGTCAGCAATGGAACGTCGAATAATTCGTGACGAGGTAGAGAAAATGATGAAGAATGACATCATTCAGCCTTCGCAGAGCCCATGGTCGTCACCAGTGATCCTCGTCAGGAAGGAGGATGGCAGCTGTCGCTTTTCTGTTGATTACAGGAAGCTTAATAAGATAACTAAAAAGGACGTTTACCCTCTTCCACGAATTGAAGGGGGCTAAGTTTTTCTCAGCCATGGACATGTACTCGGGATACTGGCAAATCGAAGTAGATGAGTGAGAAAACTGCATTCATCACCCCTGAGGGCCTGTATGAGTTTAAGGTAATGCCGTTTGGTTTGTGTAATGCACCAGCAACTTTTGCACGGATGATGGAAGATCTTCTAAGGCATCTTAAGTGGACAATTTGTCTTTGTTATTTAGATGACATTATAGTGTTCTCAGAGACATTTATTAACATATGAAAATACTGAGGCCTATTATTAAGTGTCTCCAACAAGGCAGACTGAAACTTAATCCAAGAAAGTGTCTCTTTGGAGCAAAAGAAATCAAAATATTTGGGCACCTTGTGTCAAACGGTGTGCGCCCAGACCAGGAAAAGGTGAGATCTATAATGGAATTTCCTATTCCTAAAAGTATTAGAGATGTGAGAAACTTCCTCGGATTATGTTCTTATTACCATCATTTTACCAAAGACTATTGTCTCAAAGCCAGGCCACTCCAAGAGTTGTTAAAGGCTGACGCTAAATTTATCTGGGGTGGTGCTCAACAAGATTCTTTCGATGTGCTGCGAAAAGCTCTGACGACTGACCCTGTACTTGGTCTGTATGATGAGAGAGCACCTACAGAACTACACACAGATGCCAGTGGGTATGCGATCGGTGCTGTTCTGGTGCAAATTTTGGATGGAAAAGAGAAGGTTATAGCCTATGCTTCTAGGACACTTACAAAAGCCGAGAGAAACTACTTAACTACAGAAAGAGAATGTCTTGTTGTGATCTGGGCCGTGTGCAAATTTCGACAGTATCTCTATGGAAGGCCATTGACAGTTGTTACAGACCATCATTCACTTTGTTGGTTGACAGATCTTAAGGATCCAACAGGACGACTTGCCAGGCTGGCACTATGAAGAGTATGAAAACACCAAGATGCCGACTGTCTCTCAAGAAACCCTGTATTAGACCATCAAGACTTTGATGAAGATAGTGACTGTCTTGCTGCACTCCAGGATCTCTCTGCTGAGCAGTAGAAGGACAGCAAGATATCTCAAATTACGCTTGCCTTAAATCGGTCAGAGGATGTGAAAGGACAATTTAAGGTAGTTAATGGATTACTTTGCAAGAAAAACTTTGATCCGTTTGGAAAGAGGTGGCTGCCACTGATTCCCAGACACATGTGCTTAGACATTATACAGAAATTCCATGACACACCTGAGGCCGGACATTTAGGATTTATTAAGACATACGATAGAATCCACAAGAGATTTTTTTGGCCAAGTTTATTCAGAAGTGTCCATCACTATGTGTCACACTGTTGAGAGTGTCAGAGGAGAAAAGCAGTCACTCTGAAACCACCTGGCCGATTCATACCAATTTCGTCAGCTGAAACACCTTTCCAGCATGTTGGGATTGACCTGCTCGGATGATTTCCAATGTCTGCTAGTGGCAATATATACATTATTGTTTGCACTGATTATCTGACATGCTGTGCCATTACAGAAGCTGTGAAAACAGCCATAGCAACCGAGGTAGCCAAGTTCATCGTGGAAGGCATTTTATTAAAACACGGTACCCCAAGGCCGTTAATTACGAATCGAGGGAAAGTTTTTCAATCGATTCTTGTGACAGAGATAAACTGTAGGTGCAACATTACTCATCACATGACAACTGCCTACCATCCGCAAACTAACAGGCTTACTGAATGCCTTAATAAGACGAAACTTCCTGGCAGATTAAAACTGTGTGCCGGACCGAGACTCGAACTGGGGACCTTTGCCTTTCACGGGCAAGTGCCCTACCATCGGAGCTACCCAAGCACGACTCATGCCCCGTCCTCCCAGCTTTACTTCTGCCAGTACCTCGCCTCTTACCTTCCAAACTTTACAGAAGCTCTCCTGCAAACCTGTAAAGTTTGGAAGGTAGGAGGCGAGATACTGGCAGAAGTAAAGCTGTGAGTACCGGGCGTGAGTCGTGCTTCGGTAGCTCAGATGGTAGAGCACTTGCCCGCGAAAGGCAAAGGTCCCGAGTTCGAGTCTCGGTCGGGCACACAGTTTTAATCTGCCAGGAAGTTTCATATCAGCGCACACTCTGCTGCAGAGTGAAAATCTCATTCTGACCTTAATAAGACCTTGGCCGACATGCTATCAGTGTTTATCAATGTTGAGGAGAGCAATTGGGATGAGGTGGTACCTTTTGTGACATTTGCCTACGACACTGCGAAACAAGACACCACGGGATTTATGCCCTTTTCCTGGTGCTTGGGCGTTAGGCGACTAGGCGATGGACACTGTGTTTCCGTTACATCCTGATTACGTGGATGACAACTACATCGGCCAGGTGTTAATCAGGGCTGAGGAAGCTCAGCAATTAGCTCGACTACAGGCTCAAGGAAACAATCGCCGAAGGTATGACGCGAGCCACCGCCCTGTTGTCTACCAGCCTGGTGACCTCGCCTGGATCTTCACTCCTGCTCGGAAGATTGGTCTCTCTGAGAAGCTCCTCAGGTGCTACTTTGGACCTTATAATGTTGTAAGACAGTTGTCTGATGTTGCTTTTAAGTTGAAGATTTCGACCCCGACACAAGACGACAAAGGATCAGAGATACGGTCCACGTCCTTCGAATGAAGCCCTACAAGGATGCTGCAGCCCAGGGTAAATTTGAAGCTCCAGCGACAGGCAACAAGCGGAAAGGTGACGAAGAGGGCAGCAGCAAAAGAAGTTCTAAGAACATCACCCCCAGAGCGAGCATCAGTCATTGGGCGTTGGAGTATGTAGGACCGATGACTCGTTTGCAGACTAGGAGGCTGTAACACTGAGACACTGCTCGCTTAAGGAGGGAGCAAAGTCGCAGAAGAAGCTGAGTAACACTGTGGTGTAGTGGTTACGATACTAAACTTGTGCACGGAGGGTCGCGAGTTCAAAACTCACCTGGGCTGTACAATTTTAATTTCTATATTCGGTTCGAGTACATTCTAGAATATCCACAAATGTCAAGCATCATTGTACTAGCATGTTCTGTAGCTGTATATATACTGTATGTGTTCTGGGCGGAGGCAGTTCGCTCCAAGCTCTCGTATGTGCAAGTGCTGAATAAAGCTTCGTTAAGTGAAGTTAGTGTTTGTCATTCAGCTAATTACTCCTTATTCTATGTGACAATATCTTGGGCAGAAGTCAGTGATACGGAGCAACAGCCTGTCCCATTTAATGCACTCGCTCACGAGTTGGGTACTGCTCACCTCTCCACGGCGCACCACCTATTGCCTGTGACTGTGATTGTATGGGTATGTGGCTGTAGCAAGTTTGTGTACAAGTGAAGAGGTAGACCGGGGCGTGACATCATGAGGAACTTCAGCTGCATTACACATCTGGCCTCAGGTGCGGCTGTTCGTGAAATCGTTCTGATTCTAATTTACTCTTCATGAAATTAGTCTGAATTACAAATTGAAGGTCATAAAAATGTAACAGCTGGTAAGAGATGAACCAGTTACGATGAACTGGGAAGCAAAACAGATTAACAAGTAACTTTTGCACAACGAACTAAAGATTTATTGTTGAATACAGATTTTTTGTGAGACAAGTGCAGCAGTGCGCAGGATACTCTACATTCTTGTGTCCTGAAGCAGCGACTTTTTAATGTTTTTTATCCTCATCATTGCAAAGAATAGCTGTTCACAACACTTTGTTGACCTGAACATGCTCGTAATCCCAGCTGCATTCCCCTGTAGCTTGGAGTATGTTCCTAAAAAATCTAAAACTAAACTGCATCAGAACAGGCCTCAGTAGGCTCAAGGGTACCGACTGACCACCGTCTCGTACTCAACTGATAGGTGTTGCTGCACGGTGATACGGAGGCACACCGCTGTCCTGGCCGCTGTCAGTTTTTGTGACTGGGCCCCTACTTCTCAGCTGAGTAGATCCTCAATTGGCTTCACAAGGGCTGAGTGCACCACGCTTGTCAATAGTGTGTGACAGACAGACAGTCAACCATCCGAGTGCTAGCCAAGCCCCATAGTACTTAACTTCAGTGATCTGGTGGGAACTGGTGTTACCACTGTTGCAATGCTCCCAGCAATGAATGTTTTTGTCTTTACATTTTCTTACTGTTGAGACATATTTAAGCAGTTGTAGTATCTGACCTGTAACAACATTGAATTTTGACATTGAATTTTGTAAGTCAGTTATGATTGCATTTCAAGATTTCAAGATTTCAAGAATTTTATTCACCATAGATCATTTTACAATGATATTGGCTTCGTCATACAAGATGTACTAGTACATACAGAATAACAAAATAAACTTCTGTCAATACATTATAAATACATTTGAAGCATTGCAGTGTACCAAATTACAAAGGATAGCTTTTAAAAGCTAACACAACAAGCTATCTTATAATCTAATATAATAAGGTATTTTATTGTTTATAGTATAAACTTTGTAATTACACACTATTAACCACAGCACAAAATAATATGTTTAACTACAGACAACTTTTAAATGCTTATATACTCCTCAGGCATCTCAAAGAATTCTTTAATGTCATAGAATGGATGATCTGACAGCCAGCTGTACCACTTAATCTTAAAAGAATTTGTATCCATAGACTGAACATGAACTGGCAGTTTATTGAACATTTTGAGTGGGTTAACTTTGTGGGAATTTCCTGTTCTCGCTAATCTGTGGCGCGGTATGTCTAAATTACCGTTCGCCCGGGTGTTGTGTTCGTGTATTTCCTTTCTGGCAATAAATTCTGAAATATTATTTTTAATATAGAGTACAGACACATAGATGTATAAATTTATAACTGTAAGTATTCTGAGTCTGGAGAAAAGAGGACGACAGTGCTCCCTATGACCTCTTTTACACATTATACGTATGACATTTTTTTGGAATTTCAATACGTTTTTGGTGTGAGGGTAGTGCCCCCATATAATCAGACCATATGAAATATGTGACTGGAATAGCCCAAAGTAAGTCACCCTGAGGTACTCCAACCTCACTACCTCCCTTAGTTTCAAGAGAAGGTATGCCACCCGAGATATTTTTTCACATACATGATTGACATGTTCCTCCCAATATAGTTTTGAGTCAATGTGAATACCTAAGAGTTTTACTGACTTATTGCCTACTTCATTTGATGTTCCCATTAAAAGTTGTTGTGTTTTGTCAGGGTTGCATAGGAGCTTATTGGCTGCAAACCAGTCCAGGGCCTTATCTAGTGTTTCTTTTGTTAGGTTATTCAGATCTGAAATGTTCTGATGTGTGGTAAGTAGTGTTGTATCGTCAGCATAACACACAACAGGGTGAGCTATATTTTTAGGTAAATCGTTAATAGCGACAATGAAGAAGAAGGGTCCAAGGATAGACCCTTGTGGTACACCTGTGCTGATTTCCATGATGGAAGAATTTAAATTTCTGACTGAAACGAATTGTTTTCGGTTACTTAAATAAGAATTTATCACAGATAAAGTTCTCCCTCTCACCCCATAAAACTCTAGTTTCCCCAGTAGTATGTCAACAGGAATGCAATCGAAAGCTTTGCTTAGGTCACATAATACCAGTGATACCATGTTATTATTTTCAAAAGCTGTTAAGGTTTGGTCAATGATTTCCAAGATGGCCCCTGTTGTGTTCTTCCCCTTTCGAAAGCCAAACTGATTGTTACATAGGATATTGTGTTTTTCAAAGAAGTTGCTTATTTGTGTGTGTATCAGCGCCTCAAATACCTTTGAGAATATTGGAACAATGGAGACTGGTCTGTAGCTTTGGGGGAGATGCTTGTCTCCTTTTTTAAAAACTGGGACAACTTTTGATTCCTTGAGTGCATCCGGAAAAAATCCAAATTCTACACATTTATTAAAAATATAAGCTAATGGTTTGGCGATTGAGTGTATTGTCTTTTTAATTATGTTATTTGATAACCAATAACAGTCCATACTTTTAGAACCTGAAAATTTGGATACAGCTTTTATAACATCAGCAGGTGTGACAGCCCTCCATTGAAATGCCAGGTTAACAGGCAGTGGTGTTCCAACATGGTTCATTGCAGATGAATTTGTTGCTTTGATACTGTTACTTATTTCTTTAACTGAGTTTAAAAAGTACTCGTTTAATTCTTCAGGATCAAGCAGAGCTGTTTCTGTGCGTTTCGGTGTATTCTCTTGTTTTATTATTTGCCAGGCTGCCTTGCATTTATTGGGAGCTCTTTCTATATAGTTCTCCACTGCTTGCTTTTTTGCCAGAAGTAGTTTAGCTTTATAGTATTTTTTGCATTTCAGATACGACCTATGAATGTTCACACTCTGTTCTGCCCCTTGGTCAGAGGCTTGTTTATGCATCTGGTACAGCATATGCAAGTTTCCTCTAATTTCTACTAGCTCTTGTGTGAACCAGTTCAGACTTTTCTTTTTCATTTCATTTGGATATCTTATTTTTTTTACTGGTGAGCAGGAATACCATAAGTCTGTGTACTTTTTAAAGAAGTTACCAAAGCTAATTTCAGCTTCCCCTTTTCCAGATTGACAATTATATATAAAGTCCCAATCTGCACTTCCTAATCTAACAACAAACATATTTATGTACTCTTCCTTCTGTCTTCGTACCACTACTACTTTAGATTCTTCAGTCTTAACTGGCTGCCTCTTACAGAGGGTAAGGAGTAGTGGCTCATGATCTGCAAGTCCACTTCCTGCAAGTCTAACTGTAAAATCCTCCCAATGGAAATTCACAATAATATTGTCTATACAGGCATTCTTACGTGTGGCACAGTTATTTGTGCAATAGAGGTCTAATGATCTTAGAATATTCAAAAATGTCCTAGTAACTGGTCTTTGTGTGTTTACCATTTCTATGTTGAAATCACCACATATAGCAATTCTCGTTTTACTCTTCAATATTTTTTTAATTATTAATTCACATTTTTTAATAAACAAATTTACATCACCATCTGGCGACCTATATAGACTAACTACCACTATATTTTCATTCATTAGTTTTACACAACTAAACTCCCCATCTAGCTCTGAGGAGTATGTAGATACGTCAATTCTGGAAAACATTATTCCTTCTTTGACAAAAATTCCCGCCCCACCATTCTTTCTCTGTTTTCTACATATCATGTCTCCCACAACATACCCTTGGGGAATGAACATATTTACTTGTTCTTGTGTTAACCAGTGCTCAGATACACATATAACATCTACATGCTCAGTGTTACATAAATGTTCTAATTCTAAAATTTTATTTCTAATACAACGTATGTTAACTTGTAGAAAAGTAAGTAGTTTGTCTCTGTCTGTATTCCTCTGAGAGCAATTTGACTTTATATTTGAAGTTGTAGGTTCCGTTAATGTCTTTAATCTTGATGCACTGTGATCATGTGTGTTATGATAGTCACATACCTGTTCATCCACTTGATGACTCACTTTGTTAACTGCTTTCGTCTGTGAAACCACTGCTGATCCCACCAAAAATCCTGGTCCCTCGGTTGTGGTTTCTTTTTTCGGGTTGACTGCCGTACTCCACGTGTTGGTATTCTCATCCCTTGAGCTTGATTTGCTGTTCTTCTTTTTGCAAGTAGGTCTCTCTTCTTATATGGTGCCTTCTTTCCTGCCACCTTATTTGCTGCTTCTTCAAACGTTTGCACTGTCCTCTTGGGTAAGTTTATTGCTTGAGTAATTGTCCTCTCCCCACAAACAGGGTTCACTTTTAAGGATTCTGTTGTTATTTGTGCTGGAGTTGTATCAATAACAATTCTCACTGATTCTTTATCTGAGACTTCAGTATCCTTCCATTTAAGTTCTATTGCTGTTTTGTACACTTTCCTGTTTGTTTCCACTGATTCATAAATCCTTGTGGCAATTAGTTCTTTACCAGTTGCATTAAGGTGTTGTCCATGTGCTGTATAAAGTTCCTTGTTACTAGGAGTATCAATAAAACAAGTGTTATGGAAGCCTTTCACTATTTTTTTTAGCTTTCTGTTTGCAGATTGAATTTCTTGGTTTACACAAGACCATTCAGGGGTACAACTGAAAAAGGAGTACTATTCAATTACTGCAATTCCGTCTCGGAAAAGTTCAGTTCTTTGAACTGCGACTCAAAACTATTTATTAGCTGATAAATTATATGTTGATAGTTTAAAGTGTAGATGGTGTCAGGTAAATTTAGAAAGTCAAGGAGAGTGAAGAACGTCAGATTTTGGTTCCTGATTTGCTTGTCAAATAAATGGAGCTTATCCCTGAACCCCCTGATTATAGGTGTACTATTAACAAATTGGTGTACTATTAACAAATTGTTCCCCTGTAGTAACACATTCAGTGTATTTAGGTGCATCATTATATCAACCAGAAAAGGAAGATCTGTGCCGTATCCTGTGACTAGTGTGTGTGACTGTGCCGAGCGTGGTGTTGCCACGTGTGCGTGTTTGAATCGGCCTCCAACTGCATCAGTGCGGACTGGCTGCTGGAGGCCACTTGTGGGAGGTGTGCATGTGACAGGTCTGTGCCGTGCCATCAGCTGCGACTCACACAGATGTATGCCAGAGCAGCAGCAATTGATTCTCTTTTATGTCTTTCCAGTGTACTATTCACGTGAGTGTACTGTGTCCTGTTATGTGGGGATCCACAGGAATCTGTTTTCTGTTATTCTTCAGAGATGCATGAATGAAGCCATATTTGTGTTACTTGGACCAGTCTCGTGTATTACTTATTTCTAGGATCTGATATACATTTTGGTTTTCTGAGGCAAGGAATTTCTTCCCCTTATGTGTCTAGAAACAATGCATTTTCTTCATGAATTGAAAAAAAAAAGAAAGAAAGAAAAGAAAAATCAAGAACATTACTTCTGCTGATCCACTGAAAAGTGCAGTGGTAAAGTGTATGTCCATATCTAACTTGATTACCTCGAAGAAACCCTTCATCTGATGATGGCTGACACTATGCCTTTGTACAAAATTCACACACTTTACCACAATATCCTTTACATGACAAATCTCCACAATTAAACAGTACACAATGCCTCCTGATGAATGGAACAATGTATACTGTAGATGTCCTTTACAAAGTAAATCTTCATTTCATTTTTTTAAGGGAGATTAAACCTTATATTTAGATTAAAGTTCAGTCTTGATCACGTTATGTCTGTTTTAATGAGTAACCGGTTTCGGTTTTTTCTATAAAACCATCTTCAGACCTGTGAATAAATTTTTTTTTTTTTTTTTTTTTTTTTAAGAAATACTAGATACCAATCTTTAAATGAATGAAAAAGTCTAATGATGTCAAAATTTTTAACAAAATAAAATAAAATTAGTTATACCCATTGGCTCCTTTGGGCTGGTAGGTGGAGCTCCCCTTGCTGCTGTGCAGTCAACTGATGGTTATGAGTGCTGAGCACGAGCTTAAATATGCAGAGGCTCCGCCTACTTCCTGTCACACTACTTCATAACTGCCAATCAGCGTTCATAATATGACGCCATCGTCAAAGTATAAAAGTAGGAAATACACTAATAACATAAATTTGATTCATTTAAATATCTGATTAACAGATAGTAGTTGTGTCTACAACTTATTTATATTTTGAATAAAAACAGTGAATTACGATGTGTGATAGCTGTGCCCTCTATGGACAACCTTAATAATATTACAGTGCCAGTTACATCAAAGATGTAAAATACTTGGCGTTGTGGTATATATCGATTATACCAAGTCGCCTACATCACAATTGCATCTTTGTTTGATGCTGCAGAATCGTCTTGTTTTAACTGTAGTTTTTATGGCAATGTTCTTTATAGCATTAAGTTAGCAGCCAATAGTATGTTCCACATTATGTATATCTGATTAACTGATGAGACTGCTGATGCAGCATATTTTACATACATTGCTTTTGCCATGGGTATAACTAATCTTATATTTTAAAAAACAAAAGAGTATATGCTTTTATTATAAAATTTCATCAAAAAGGTCGTAATAATATTTTTCGCGAAAATCTAATTGTTCATTGAGCAGCATTGATGATTTGGTTTTCAAATGAGCATATATCTCGATTTCTTCTAGGATATTCATAAGTAAGCCTTTATTTGCAAAATGAAGAACTTGTAAATTCTGTTGTACTGTCCCCTCAGCATGATTATTGAATGTTATATGATGACCAAAAACAGACTTTGTTCGTGAGGTACCTGACGTTTGTTCTTTGTACCTTACTGCAAAATTTCGACCTGTTTGGCCGATATATATTTTCTCACAGTCTCTACATTGGATCTTGTACACTCCTGATCTGGTAGATTTTCCATTATCTTTATTTACGGTATGTCTTAATTTTTGTTGTAAAGTATTGTCAGTTGTAAATGCTATTGTTATTCCAGAATTTTTGAATAAGTTAGTGATTCTATCTGATATGTTTCCCATATATGTCATCTTCATATATTTTGGATTACTTATTAGAGGAGTACTTTGTGATTGTTGTACTTTATTAAAAATAATATCTACCTGCCGTGTGTCGAAAGAGTTGGTTTTTGCAATTTGTTTTAAGATGGTCATTTCCTTTTTGATCTCATTAGCTTCTAGCGGTAATTTTAGTATTCGGTGTATCATAGACTTAAAAAATGCTTTTTTATACTTGTCAGGATGACATGATGTAGCATTAATAATAACATCAGTGGTTGTAGGTTTCCTGTATATGGTGAATAAATGTTTCCCATTGTTATTAGTTATAGTGAGATCTAGGTAGTTAATAGATTTTCGATTTTCATGCTCAACTGTAAATTGTAACTTTGGATGCATAGAGTTTAATTTTATAGCAAGTTTCTCAATTTCGTCTTTTGAACCATTATAAAGTAATAATGTATCGTCTACATATCGCTTGTAATATATGATTTTATTTGCGATATCAGGGTTATTTTTCAGGAATTGTGTCTCAATGTGGTTTACGAAAATGTCTGCTACTGTCCCAGCCAAAGAATTTCCCATTGCTAAGCCATCTTTCTGACAATAGATTTTAGTATTAAACGAGAAATAATTGTAATCTAAAGTGCATTCAAGTAGTTCTATAAGTTCGATTATTTCGTCTTTAGTCATATTTTTGTATTGTATTAAGTTATCCCTAATTATATTAATCGTCTCAGTAATTGGTATATTTGTATATAAATTTTTAATATCTAATGAGGCGAAATTTGCACTAGTTGGAATGTCTATATTGTGGATTTGTTGTGTTAGTTCATAACTGTTTTTGATACTGAAGTTGCTGTCATATGTATAGAATGCTTTCAAAATTTTATTAAGTTTCATATTTAGTTTATATGAAGGACTACTTCTGTAGTTGACAATGGGTCGTATAGATTTCTCTTTTTTATGCAGTTTAATCTGTGATCTTAATTTAGGTATTTGGGGATTCATATTTTTCATCATATTTTTTTTCTTTAGGGGTCAAGAGGTGATTATTTTCATCGACTAGTTTCTTAATCTTTAATTGGAACTTTGGAGTGGGGTCTTTAGTTACTTCAACAGACATAACGTGATCAAGACTGAACTTTAATCTAAATATAACAATTAATTGATCACTGTATTCCAGAAATGTTTACCAAAATTGAGATTAAACCTTGCTGTTGCCCAACCATTTGTAGTGCACTGTCTGTGATCACAGAACAAAAGTTTTCCCACAGCAAGTTCATACCGCCCACAGACTCACATACAGCTTCAAAAATATTTGAGCCCTGTTGTCGAGTAATCCAGTGTTACCATATCTAGCAGCTCCCCATAACTTGCAAGCTGAGCACAATCTGATATATCTGTGCTCTCACTGACTGTCAGAGAAAATGCTATGCAACTCTGCCCCTCATTCCTTAGTTGCATCTCCAAATCAGTTCACATGTCGAGGATTCGTTGTGACACCGTCTTTGAGACTAAACCTTGCTGGTGCCCACCCATTTGTAGTGCACTGTCTGTGATCACAGAACAAATGTTTTCCCACAGCAAGTTCATACTGTTGCTAATTACCTTGGAACTGGTGCCAAACTTGATTTAATGGGAGGTACCAAGCAGAATGGTTTGCCGGTCAATGCTATGATGTGAGCAATTTTATGACTTACGCGAATTACAGCATCGTTTAGGTTTTCTTCAGCAACACCCAGCTGAAATGAATACGGTACGGTAGTACAATAAGTATCTTACAGTTATAAAATGTTCTCAATCAATATTTTTTTGGCTTACACCTTCCTGTACATTGCCCTTCAAATTTGAAACCAGTTTCTCGCTAGCATCCCCTTCTATTTGTTCGTAACCTGGTGTGTGTACGCGATTGTAATGACACTATAAATAGTATTTCCTTGCAGAAGCAAGCAATTTGCGACACACCAGCACTGTTAATATTTGTCAGTGTCACTAAAGAAATATATTTCTTCTAAAAAGGCATGCAGTGGGCTTCCACAACCTAGACATTTTTGTTGCTGTCACAGCTACACACCCACTGGAGCTAAACAGATGGAGGTGAACCTGCTTGCTCGTGTGCATGATGTCAGCTCTCCTCACCACTGGAGATGAGGCTGTGAGCACTCGTGGACACTCCTGTCTGCGGGGCACTTGTTGGAAGAGTCTGTGGTACAGTGTCAAATGTCTTTCAATTGTTTGCAAGATGTGTGCAAGTAGAGCAGGTTGTGGTTCACATGGGTCGCTTTTCCTTAATCTGCGCTGGTTCTTTGAGAGATGCTCGTTTTCCTCCAGTTCCTGTGTCCTGGAACAGACAGACGTCAGCAATGTTGGTCTGTCATTGTGTGCATAGCTGTCACCTTTCTTGTAAACAGGAGTGAGCTGCACTTTTTTTCTGTCATACTGGTCTTTCACTCTGCAAAGGATTATTGATAAATATGACCTAGGAAAGGAGCTAATTCCATGGCATATTCGATTTTAAATCTAACTGGAATTCTGTAAGGTGCTTTGTTTGCCTTAAATAGTCTTAACCTTTTCTCGATACTGTGGGTGCTACTAGTTGTACCTCTCATTTGTGAGTCTATGTGGCAGTCATAATTTTAGAGAGGGAATGAGGATTGACTAATGTAAGCAGATTTAAGTGGTGTAGTTTGCAGTAGTTAAGAAAAGATGAAGGGGCTTGCAGAGGACAGACAAGCATCAAGAGCTGCATCAAATCAGTCTTTCTATCGAAGATCATGACAACAGTCAATCCCCTTCTCCTTATATTTTTTACAGCAATATTTTTTGAACTTTTATCTATACAGGTGCATTTGTTCAATTTCTATCACTTTCAAATGAGGTCCTGTGAAGCATAGCATTTCTGTAGAAACACTTTTAGATTTTTTTTTCATTTCCTGTAGTGATTTGAGAAGCTCATCTTTAAAGAATGAAATTTTCACTCTGCAGCTGAGTGTGTGCTGATAAGAAACTTCCTGGCAGATTAAAACTGTATGCTGGACTGAGACTCGAACTTGGGACCTTTGCCTATCACGGGCAAGTGCTTTACTCACTGAGCTATCCAAGCGTGGCTCACGACCTGTCCTCACAGCTTTACTTCTGCCAGTGAAAATTCCATTCTGGGAACATTTCCCAGGCTGTGGTCAAGGCACGTCTCCGCACTTCTTACAGGAGTGCTAGTCTTGCAAGTTTTGCAGGAGAACTTGTATGAAGTTTTGAAGATAGGAGACAAGGTACTGTTGGAAATAAAGCTGAGAGGATGGGTTGTGAGTTATGCTTGGGTAGCTCAATCAGTAAAGCAGTAACCCACAATAGGCAAAGGTCCCAAGTTCGAGTCTCAGTCCGGCACACAGTTTCAATCTGCCAGGAAATTTCAGCTTATCTTTTGTATTTTACAAACATCTTAAATTTCAAATATATTATGATAGTAAATTTATGTGCTCTCTATGCTGGTATTTTCAGTATCTGCAGTGACTTTGCAACTCTGTCTTTCATAAAAACTAATCTAAAGAAGCCTGAGTGAATATCGTACAAACTGGACAGACAGTTCACTGATAACACTGAATACTACTGATTATTACTTGTGGAAGTAATTTCTTTTCAGGAACTGTAGATTGTGCTGAATATGTTGTGACTGTGTGTGAGGCGACACTTGATCACACTCTGTAAGTGTATTGTCATATCGCTGATTTAGTTGTGGAGTATCTTTGCGGGCAGCTGCGTCGGCAGAGTCGAGCACCGGACACGGAACTGTTATGTTGTGTAGTGTGTAGCTCTGCATGTGAGAGGCATTGTTAGTATGAAAGTTGAAGTGATGCTATAAGTGCTATTACAGTAAAGTGATAAAATAAGCAAATGATTCAGAGGAAAGTGTGTCAATAAGTAATTTAAAAATGAGCAGTGCTGCTGATAACGTATTTGTGTATCCTCTCGTTGTGTGTCATACCGTACAGTATCAATCATCTGTGCCATGTTCCATCTCCAAGTATGAACTAATGTGAATCAGTAATACTATTTACCACAAAAGAGAGTATTTGAGTGCCAGTGTCTTGTAGCGAGTGTGTGAACGTGCGTTCTTTCGTCACGTTCCACATCATCAACAATCAACTGTGCCGTGATGGTTACGCACACACTCGTACAACTGAGAACTGTGAACTGTAAATTTAACTTTGTGAACAGTGTTAAAATCTGTTACTAGTATCAAGGAGGACTGGTTCCAGAAATCTGTGTATGCATGGCGAGCGTAAGAACTTTCGTTCCATTATTCGGCTTTCGCATCATCGACAATCATCCGTGCCGTGTTCGGTACGTGTACGCTCGTCCAAGTGATATTGTGGACAGATAATCATCAAGACTGTCAATTGGGATAAACGTTTACGACCTAGAGTGTAAACAGTGCAACCTGTGAATTCCATATCGCCTCAGAATATAGATGTTCATATCAGACGTAGAACAGTGTTGTGCTTAACGTTGAGTGGCTCCTGTAAACCCGCTAGCTTATTTCAATAGATAATATCAGGCAAACCAGCAGCAGTGTGGAGCAGAACAATACGACCACTGCAGGATTATCAGGTACATGGTGTGGACAGGGCGCACGGTCTAGAAAAGCAGAAGTGACAACCAGTTTAAAGGTACCCCACCCATTTGTACCCCTGGGCATGTTACAACTCGTGTGTGATTGCCCCATTTTATTGAGTCTCCTGATACCCTACATTTACATGCTCAACAGACCCCTTCCTCATGACGTGCCTATCATTGAGGAAGTGATACAGTCTTCACATTAGTGTGAGGACCATTCCCATCAATGAGCATGATGTCACCCTCAGCTGCATTGTTGACATTACAGTCTAAACTGCTTCTGCCACTCCCAATAATTACTTTGTGATCTGCTTTACAATGATATTTCCCAAGAGTGTAAATCATGGATGACATTGCTGAACCATGGACATGGATTTAAAATGTTATTTATGTATTATCCGTACTCAGGGAGTACTGAACTAACTCGGACACTCATCTGTCCTGAATACTCCATAGCAGAACGATGCTGTTGATCTTTTTAGCCCTCTGACTACTACTCTAAACATAAATTGCACTTTTTTCCTGACAATTTCAATATTTCTGTACTCCTTTGTTTGTCTGCACACTTTTGTCCACAGCCTCCAGAGCAGTAAAACTGTTGAAGGTATCTAGAATAAAGCTGGCAGACTTGGAGCTCCTCTTAGTTTGTCTTCCATGATCTGGCAAGTTTGACCACAGTCTAGTCCTTTCTCCTATTCTTACTATTACTGCTGCCAACTGCAGCTCTCAACTGCTCTAATTCTGCCTGTCCAACTTCCAGATTAGCTCCTTCTCCATAATCAATAAATAAAGAGCACAACTAATACAGTGCCATCTATGTTCATTATTGGCTGGCAAAACAGCATATAGAACAGCTGTTTACTTTTATTCTAACCAGGAAGAGTTCAAGAGAGGTGTCCTGGGGTACACATTTACTGATTGTTAATGAATCTTTATGTATTACTTACACACTTTAATTGTTTTGTATTGCTTACTTAGGAATGAAATAAAGATAAGGCATTTTCTCCTAGTCCATATTAGTGAAGCTTTGTATTAAGAATGTTGTAGTTTTCTGTAGCAAAGGCTTTTTGAAGGTTAGTTGTGTCTCAATGTGACTTTTCAGGCATTTTTTGACGGATCTCTCACAAATAGTCTTCTCAGGTTTGCTGTCAGATTGTACTGTGAAAATCCCACAATATTTTGTCGATGCAACTGTTCGACATCTTCAGGTGGTGGTAGCAGCTGTTGTCACTGCTACAAAGTGACAGTGATGATAGGTGTGTAGCGGCTTTGAAATTTATCAGCCCAGGAGCCATCGACAGGCATGTCGAGGGAGACACTTGCTGTTTGGAGGAAAGCGACGCTCATAGTGCCCCTGCCAGGAGCCGTTGAAAGACCTTTTGTGGATGCGCTGCGGGCAATGACTGTGCTGCCAGATACTCCTGTGGTTAAAAGCTTAATTAAGTCTCAGCAGTGTGCTGGATTGAATCATGAATCAGAAGTTCATGTCTCTTCTGTTTTGACTTAATGCCAGCAAGTGCTGGATTCAGGTGGCACTTACTTGACAACCTTGTAGCAGTGACAACAGCAACTACCACTACCTGAAGAAGTAGAACAGTTGTAGTGATGAAATATGATCCCACAGCAAACCCGAGAAGAGTATCTCATTGCTTATTAACTTTTTCTAAAAAAATTGTCTAGTTCCTTAAAATAAGGGAAAAAGCAGCCACTCACCTATAGCAGACTGGTGTGCAGAGTGTAGAAAAACATAACAGGAAACATTATTCACACTGCCTTTTCAGCTCTTGCTCATTCCTAATGAAAGTACACACATTCACACACACAACTACACAGAGACCAAAATGCACACTCCCATAGCCATGACAAGACTGATTGTTGATTATTGATACTGAAAACAGTTTCCTGGGCTGAGGTCGGTGGGGAAGCCACAGGATAAGACACAAGGACGGGTTAGTGGGAAAGAGGCAGGTCTTTTGACAGATGATTCAGTGTAGACTGTAAGTGTAAAAAAGATATAGAACAAGGGAGAAAAGGCAGGCATGTTGTATGCCAGCTATGCTGCAGTTACTGACAGCTTTCTCTGTGGGCACAGCAAATAATCATTTATTGACTCACATGAATGGCCACAACCAGACTGTGGCAAACTTAACCATCCATTTGCTGAAACTGCTGTGCACCACAACAAAAGATATTAACAGCTACTTCACTGCATGGGACATTTGGATACTTCCTTCCAGCATAAGTTCCTCATACTAAGCAGATGGGAATTAGCTCCCCAGCATATCCTGCACTCTCGCTGTCCCTGTGGACTTAACTCTGCTAACTTGGTCCGCACTGCCAAACTTACCTTTTCCCTTCTCACCTTTCTCCACCCTACTCCTTCACCACCCAATTCATGACTACTTTCTCCCCCCACTCTTTTTTTCCCCATACAGGCATTTTCTCCTTCCCTCTCCCCACTCCCTGCCCTCCCCTCCCTCTATTTTCCATCTCTCTCCCTTTCTCTCTGCTCTGCCTGTATCCCTCTTCACCTCCACCTTCTGTTGTTTTCTTCACCTCCCATCCTGTTTTATATATATATATATTTCCTACGTGGAATGTTTCCCTCTATTATATATATATATATATATATATATATATATATATATATAAAAAAACAAAGATGAGGTGACTTACCGAACGAAAGCGCTGGCAGGTCGATAGACACACAAACAAACACAAACATACACACAAAATTCTAGCTTTCACAACCAACGGTTGCCTCATCAGGAAAGAGGGAAGGAGAGGGAAAGACGAAAGGATGTGGGTTTTAAGGGAGAGGGTAAGGAGTCATTCCAATCCCGGGAGCGGAAAGACTTACCTTAGGGGTAAAAAAGGACAGGTATACACTCGCACACACACACATATCCATCCACACATACAGACACAAGCAGACATATTTAAAGACAAAGAGTTTGGGCAGAGATGTCAGTCGAGGTGGAAGTGTAGAGGCAAAGAAGTTGTTGAAAGACAGGTGAGGTATGAGTGGCGGCAACTTGAAATTAGCGGAGATTGAGGCCTGGCGGATAACGAGAAGAGAGGATATACTGAAGGGCAAGTTCCCATCTCCAGAGTTCGGATAGGTTGGTGTTGGTGGGAAGTATCCAGATAACCCGGACGGTGTAACACTGTGCCAAGATGTGCTGGCTGTGCAACAAGGCATGTTTAGCCACAGGGTGATCCTCATTACCAACAAACACTGTCTGCCTGTGTCCATTCATGCGAATGGACAGTTTGTTGCTGGTCATTCGCACATAGAATGCATCACAGTGTAGGCAGGTCAGTTGGTAAATCACGTGGGTGCTTTCACACGTGGCTCTGCCTTTGATCGTGTACACCTTCCGGGTTACAGGACTGGAGTAGGTGGTGGTGGGAGGGTGCATGGGACAGGTTTTGCACCGGGGGCAGTTACAAGGATAGGAGCCAGAGGGTAGGGAAGGTGGTTTGGGGATTTCATAGGGATGAACTAACAGGTTACGAAGGTTAGGTGGATGGCGGAAAGACACTCTTGGCAGAGTGGGGAGGATTTCATGAAGGATGGATCTCATTTCAGGGCAGGATTTGAGGAAGTCGTATCCCTGCTGGAGAGCCACATTCAGAGTCTGGTCCAGTCCCGGAAAGTATCCTGTCACAAGTGGGGCACTTTTGTGGTTCTTCTGTGGGGGATTCTGGGTTTGAGGGGATGAGGAAGTGGCTCTGGTTATTTGCTTCTGTACCAGGTCGGGAGGGTAGTTGCGGGATGTGAAAGCTGTTGTCAGGTTGTTGGTGTAATGTTTCAGGGATTCCGGACTGGAGCAGATTCGTTTGCCACGAAGACCTAGGCTGTAGGGAAGGGACCGTTTGATGTGGAATGGGTGGCAGCTGTCATAATGGAGGTACTGTTGCTTGTTGGTGGGTTTGATGTGGACGGACGTGTGAAGTTGGCCATTGGACAGGTGGAGGTCAACGTCAAGGAAAGTGGCTTGGGATTTGGAGTAGGACCAGGTGAATCTGATGGAACCAAAGGAGTTGAGGTTGGAGAGGAAATTCTGGAGTTCTTCTTCACTGTGAGTCCAGATCATGAAGATGTAATCAATAAATCTGTACCAAACTTTGGGTTGGCAGACCTGGGTAACCAAGAAGGCTTCCTCTAAGCGACCCATGAATAGGTTGGTGTACGAGGGGGCCATCCTGGTACCCATGGCTGTTCCCTTTAATTGTTGGTATGTCTGGCCTTCAAAAGTGAAGAAGTTGTGGGTCAGGATGAAGCTGGCTAAGGTAATGAGGAAAGAGGTTTTAGGTAGGGTGGCAGGTGATCGGCGTAAAAGGAAATGCTCCATCGCAGCGAGGCCCTGGACATGGGGAATATTTGTGTATAAGGAAGTGGCATCAATGGTTACAAGGATGGTTTCCGGGGGTAACAGATTGGGTAAGGATTCCAGGCATTCGAGGAAGTGGTTGGTGTCTTTGATGAAGGATGGGAGACTGCATGTAACGGGTTGAAGGTGTTGATCTACGTAGGCAGAGATACGTTCTGTGGGGGCTTGGTAACCAGCTACAATGGGGCGGCCGGGATGATTGGGTTTGTGGATTTTAGGAATAAGGTAGAAGGTAGGGGTGCGGGGTGTCGGTGGGGTCAGGAGGTTGATGCAGTCAGGTGAAAGGTTTTGCAGGGGGCCTAAGGTTCTGAGGATTCCTTGAAGCTCCGCCTGGACATCGGGAATGGGGTTACCGTGGCAAACTTTGTATGTGGTGTTGTCTGAAAGCTGACGCAGTCCCTCAGCCACATACTCCCGACGATCAAGTACCACGGTCGTGGAACCCTTGTCTGCCGGAAGAATGACGATGGATCGGTCAGCCTTCAGATTACGGATAGCCTGGGCTTAAGCAGTGGTGATGTTGGGAGTAGGATTAAGGTTTTTTAAGAAGCATTGAGATGCAAGGCTGGAAGTCAGAAATTCCTGGAAGGTTTGGAGAGGGTGATTTTGAGGAAGAGGAGGTGGGTCCCGCTGTGACGGAGGATGGAACTGTTCCAGGCAGGGTTCAATTTGGATGGTGTCTTGGGGTGTTGGATCATTGGAGTAGGATTAGGATCATTTTTCTTCGTGGCAAAGTGATATTTCCAGCAGAGAGTACGAGTGTAGGACAGTAAATCTTTGACGAGGGCTGTTTGGTTGAATCTGGGAGTGGGGCTGAAGGTGAGGCCTTTGGATAGGACAGAGGTTTCGGATTGGGAGAGAGGTTTGGAGGAAAGGTTAACTACTGAATTAGGGTGTTGTGGTTCTAGATTGTGTTGATCGGAATTTTGAGGTTTTGGAGGGAGTGGAGCTGGAAGTGGGAGATTGAGTAGATGGGAGAGACTGGGTTTGTGTGCAATGAGAGGAGGTTGAGGTTTGCTGGAAAGGTTGTGAAGGGTGAGTGAGTTGCCTTTCCGGAGGTAGAATTTTGTGTGTATGTTTGTGTGTCTATTGACCTGCCAGCGCTTTCGTTCGGTAAGTCACCTCATCTTTGTTTTTATATATGTTTTTTCCCACGTGGAATGTTTCCCTCTATTATATATATATATATATATATATATATATATATATATATATATACACACACACTCCTGGAAATGGAAAAAAGAACACATTGACACCGGTGTGTCAGACCCACCATACTTGCTCCGGACACTGCGAGAGGGCTGTACAAGCAATGATCACACGCACGGCACAGCGGACACACCAGGAACCGCGGTGTTGGCCGTCGAATGGCGCTAGCTGCGCAGCATTTGTGCACCGCCGCCGTCAGTGTCAGCCAGTTTGCCGTGGCATACGGAGCTCCATCGCAGTCTTTAACACTGGTAGCATGCCGCGACAGCGTGGACGTGAACCGTATGTGCAGTTGACGGACTTTGAGCGAGGGCGTATAGTGGGCATGCGGGAGGCCGGGTGGACGTACCGCCGAATTGCTCAACACGTGGGGTGTGAGGTCTCCACAGTACATCGATGTTGTCGCCAGTGGTCGGCGGAAGGTGCACGTGCCCGTCGACCTGGGACCGGACCGCAGTGACGCACGGATGCACGCCAAGACCGTAGGATCCTACGCAGTGCCGTAGGGGACCGTACCGCCACTTCCCAGCAAATTAGGGACACTGTTGCTCCTGGGGTATCGGCGAGGACCATTCGCAACCGTCTCCATGAAGCTGGGCTACGGTCCCGCACACCGTTAGGCTGTCTTCTGCTCACGCCCCAACATCGTGCAGCCCGCCTCCAGTGGTGTCGCGACAGGTGTGAATGGAGGGACGAATGGAGACGTGTCGTCTTCAGCGATGAGAGTCGCTTCTGCCTTGGTGCCAATGATGGTCGTATGCGTGTTTGGCGCCGTGCAGGTGAGCGCCACAATCAGTACTGCATACGACCGAGGCACACAGGGCCAACACCCGGCATCATGGTGTGGGGAGCGATCTCCTACACTGGCCGTACACCACTGGTGATCGTCGAGGGGACACTGAATAGTGCACGGTACATCCAAACCGTCATCGAACCCATCGTTCTACCATTCCTAGACCGGCAAGGGAACTTGCTGTTCCAACAGGACAATGCACGTCCGCATGTATCCCGTGCCACCCAACGTGCTCTAGAAGGTGTAAGTCAACTACCCTGGCCAGCAAGATCTCCGGATCTGTCCCCCATTGAGCATGTTTGGGACTGGATGAAGCGTCGTCTCACGCGGTCTGCACGTCCAGCACGAACGCTGGTCCAACTGAGGCGCCAGGTGGAAATGGCATGGCAAGCCGTTCCACAGGACTACATCCAGCATCTCTACGATCGTCTCCATGGGAGAATAGCAGCCTGCATTGCTGCGAAAGGTGGATATACACTGTACTAGTGCCGACATTGTGCATGCTCTGTTGTCTGTGTCTATGTGCCTGTGGTTCTGTCAGTGTGATCATGTGATGTATCTGACCCCAGGAATGTGTCAATAAAGTTTCCCCTTCCTGGGACAATGAATTCACGGAGTTCTTATTTCAATTTCCAGGAGTGTATATAAAAACAAAGATGATGTGACTTACCAAACAAAAGCGCTGGCATGTCGATAGACACACAAACAAACACAAACATACACACAAAATTCTAGCTTTCGCAACCAACGGTTGCCTCGTCAGGAAAGAGGGAAGGAGAGGGAAAGACGAAAGGATTTGGGATTTAAGGGAGAGGGTAAGGAGTCATTCCAATCCCGGGAGCGGAAAGACTTACCTTAGGGGGAAAAAAGGTACGGGTATACACTCGCACACACACACATATCCATCCACACATATACAGACACTTCAAAGGTCTTTTGTGTTCTCTGTCCACACTAACAAAAGATCAACTTCTAAGGTAATGGATCGCCATGTAAATCAGGAGAATCTTACAAATCCTCTTGTTATTTACTTGATGAAACTTATGATATTTTCTGATGGTGGCCTATAAAATATTGGGGATACTAAAATGCATCCAAAAGCTGACAGACATTTCAGCTTTGTTTTTGTAATCCATCAGAAATCTCAGGAAATACTTTAGGATTGTGATTTGGCTTTAAGTAATACGTAGAGTGATTCATGAGGAAGATTTGTGTGTGTTGTTTATAAGTGCTTCATGTTAATTGGCTGGGCTATGATGAAATGAGTTCCCCTGCCACAGTGAAAATGACACCTTTGCCATCTAGACATGATAGACATTAGGCCATCTGACTACTGCACTATCCCAGTGCTAGCATCACCCATCTTATTTCTTATTCTACATACAAACATCCCCTGATGGTCTGTGCTTATGAAACATACACTATCAGTGATGTCACACACACACCTCCAGCTGATAGATGATATACCATTGCCAGAATAGCACTGCTTCATCAGCTTGTCAAGGCACTGGAGCAACAGCCATGGCAATTAATTTACAATAAATGATTAGGCAACAGAACACCATCTCAGCTCTGGCGATGTCTCTGTACATTAATCAATTTGAATCTCATGCCAGGCAATGAGCTATGGAGCTATGGCTCATCAAACTACCATCACAGATACACTTGACAATTTTGTCAGCATCGACACACCCAACCATATTGTACAACAATAGAAGCCACTAACACATTCCATAGGCACAATGTTGGCTGCAGCCATCGGCCACCAAAACAAACCATACAGTTCCAAAAAGACGTCACTAGCCCCCACCATGAGGTCAATGACCTCCGACGCCACTAACACATTCCCTATGCACAATATTGGCTGCAGCCATTGGATGCCAACACAAACCATGCAGTTCCAAAGTGACATCACTAGCCCCCACTATGAGGACAATGACCTGCGACAAGTCACAACAAACTTGACCCTGGCTGGTGACAGCATTATACCGGCAGGCTATTCTACATCTACATCTACATCTACATCCATACTCCGCAAGCCACCTGACGGTGTGTGGCAGAGGGTACCTTCAGTACCTCTATCGGTTCTCCCTTCTATTCCAGTCTCGTATTGTTCGTGGAAAGAAGGATTGTCGGTATGCCTCTGTGTGGGCTCTAATCTCTCTGATTTTATCCTCATGGTCTCTTCGCGAGATATACGTAGGAGGGAGCAATATACTGCTTGACTCTTTGGTGAGGGTATGTTCTCGAAACTTTGACAAAAGCCCGTACCGAGCTACTGAGCGTCTCTCCTGCAGAGTCTTCCACTGGAGTCTATCTATCATCTCCGTAACGCTTTCGCGATTACTAAATGATCCTGTAATGAAGCGCACTGCTCTCCGTTGGATCTTCTCTATGTCTTGTATCAACCCTATCTGGTACGGATCCCACACTGCTGAGCAGTATTCAAGCAGTGGGCGAACAAGCGTACTGTAACCTACTTCCTTTGTTTTCGGATTGCATTTCCTTAGGATTCTTCCAATGAATCTCAGTCTGGCATCTGCTTTACCGACGATCAACATTATATGATCATTCCATTTTAAATCACTCCTAATGCGTACTCCCAGATAATTTATGGCATTAACTGCTTCCAGTTGCTGACCTGCTATTTTGTAGCTAAATGATAAAGGATCTATCTTTCTGTGTATTCGCAGCACATTACACTTGTCTACATTGAGATTCAATTGCCATTCCCTGCACCATGCGTCAATTCGCTGCAGATCCTCCTGCATTTCAGTACAATTTTCCATTGTTACAACCTCTCGATACACCACAGCATCATCTGCAAAAAGCCTCAGTGAACTTCCGATGTCATCCACCAGGTCATTTATGTATATTGTGAATAACAACGGGCCTATGACACTCCCCTGCGGCACACCTGAAATCACTCTTACTTCGGAAGACTTCTCTCCATTGAGAATAACATGCTGCGTACTGTTATCTAGGAACTCCTCAATCCAATCACACAATTGGTCTGATAGTCCATATGCTCTTACTTTGTTCATTAAACGACTGTGGGGAACTGTATCGAACACCTTGCGGAAGTCAAGAAACATGGCATCTACCTGTGAACCCGTGTCTATGGCCCTCTGAGTCTCGTGGACGAATAGCGCGAGCTGGGTTTCACATGACCGTCTTTTTCGAAACCCATGCTGATTCCTACAGAGTAGATTTCTAGTCTCCAGAAAAGTCATTATACTCGAACATAATACGTGTTCCAAAATTCTACAACTGATCGACGTTAGAGATATAGGTCTATAGTTCTGCACATCTGTTCGACATCCCTTCTTGAAAACGGGGATGACCTGTGCCCTTTTCCAATCCTTTGGAACGCTACGCTCTTCTAGAGACCTACGGTACACCGCTACAAGAAGGGGGGCAAGTTCCTTCGCGTACTCTGTGTAAAATTGAACTGGTATCCTATCAGGTCCAGAGGCCTTTCCTCTTTTGAGCGATTTTAATTGTTTCTCTATCCCTCTGTCGTCTATTTCGATATCTACCATTTTGTCATCTGTGCGAGAATCTAGAGAAGGAACTACAGTGCAATCTTCCTCTGTGAAACAACTTTGGAAAAAGACATTTAGTATTTCGGCCTTTAGTCTGTCATCCTCTGTTTCAGTACCATTTTGGTCACAGAGTGTCTGGACATTTTGTTTTGATCCACCTACCGCTTTGACATAAGACCAAAATTTCTTAGGATTTTCTGCCAAGTCAGTACATAGAACTTTACTTTCGAATTCATTGAACGCCTCTCGCATAGCCCTCCTCACACTACATTTCGCTTCGCTTAATTTTTGTTTGTCTGCAAGGCTTTGGCTATGTTTATGTTTGCTGTGAAGTTCCCTTTGCTTCCGCAGCAGTTTTCTAACTCGGTTGTTGTACCACGGTGGCTCTTTTCCATCTCTTACGATCTTGCTTGGCACATACTCATCTAACGCATAATGTATGATGGTTTTGAACTTTGTCCACTGATCCTCAACACTATCTGTACTTGAGACAAAACTTTTGTGTTGAGCCAACAGATACTCTGAAATCTGCTTTTTGTCACTTTTTCTAAACAGAAAAATCTTCCTACCCTTTTTAATATTCCTATTTACGGCTGAAATCATCGATGCCGTAACCGCTTTATGATCGCTGATTCCCTGTTCTGCGTTAACTTTTTCAAATAGTTCGGGTCTGTTTGTCACCAGAAGGTCTAATATGTTATCGCCACGAGTCGGTTCTCTGTTTAACTGCTCAAGGTAGTTTTCAGATAAAGCACTTAAAAAAATTCCACTGGATTCTTTGTCCCTGCCACCCGTTATGAACGTTTGAGGCTCCCAGTCTATATCCGGCAAATTAAAATTATTCGATGCGACCCCAGCTGTGTTGGTTCCACATTCAGTTTGGTGGCAAAGCGCAACACTGGATGATGCTGTACAATCACCCAAACTCAAAACACTGTCTGCAATAGGCACTCCAGATCACTGCACTTGCTCAAGTGAATATAGTTAAAACTCATGGGTCAAACCAGTTTTGCCAAAGTTCTAAATGACAAAGCTGAACTGTACATGCTAACTCATTTAACAAATCAGCAAATCAGAAATGAGTATCATTCTAAGGGAGAATCCAGCAATAGAGATTCCTACACGGGTTGTCCAACTGTGTACCACAAATGACTCCTCTATCAAACTTTTCAGAATTCTAATACCATAGACTTCAGCCTCTGTGAAACGTTTTCATGACAGTTTTAGGTCCCATATGTTCATGACCTAATCTAGGGCATGGATTTCCTCTGTCACTTTGATTTCCCCCTGGATCTGACATGATGAATCCTTCACCAGACCAATAGTGTAGAATCCGTATGAGGCATCACTGGTAGTTCACCACTATATGCACAATCACCTTTTCCGTGCTCCACACATGACAGCCATCTACAGCTACTCAACGACTCTCAGACATAGACAAGTGATAAAGGAGAAACTCAGACTAAGCAATGAGAATCATGTATTTCATGCCACAATTATTTCTTTAGGAACTGAGTTAGATGCTGTATCTTCCTATCTGCAACACCTCAAGCAGTAACAACAACACCATTCCAGCGTAACAAACATGTATGAGACAGCAAAAGGGGTGGTGTCAGCTACACACACACATATCAGCTGAGACAGAATGCAGTGCACAAGCCACCATACATACGGGTTGGTATGATGAATTTTTGTTGCAATGCAGATGCATACTCAGTTTGTGGTGCTTCTACCCAAGACTTGTGTGTGACCTTCCAAGAGAGAGGTACTGGACATGAGCTGATCATAAAATCAACACTACATCCAGCTCCCTCAGTCTGCAACAAAGCGCACAGACTGATTACTGAATGACTGCTAGCATCCAAAACTGCTATTGATGAACCATTTCAAACTGGCATTATCCGTCAGTCAGACAGCTCTTGGGCTTCACTTATATGCCTCATTCCCAGAAAAGATGGAACACATAAGTTATGTGCTGATTATTGGGCTCTCATTATACACACAATTCTTTACACCTAGTCAATACAGAACGTTCAAGACACATAGCAGATGTTTCTGTGTTCAGTGTTCTAGATTCTAGAAAAGCTTACCTGCAAAGTCCCACGGCTACATAGGACGTATTCAAGACAGCAGTCATCACACCATTTGCGTGCTCTGAATTTTTGCTCCTGCCTCACGGTTTGAAAAATGCAGCTGAAACATGGAAACACTTCATTGTATCCTTTCTGTTATGCGTACTTGGATGATGTACTGGTTTTGTGGCCTTTTGCAGGAACACAAGGAACATCTCACTCTCATTTACAAGCCTCTTTGGAATTTGGTGTTGTGATAGATGATGACAAATGACTTAGGAAATCCAAAGTAATGTTTCTGGGCCTATCTGTTAGTCACAATGGCATTGCCCCATACCCCACAGCACAGAACTCATCTGTCAGCTTCCATGGCCTAAGATTTATCATCAGTTACACCAATTTCTTGGAATGACTAATTTTTACAGATGTCACTTACCTCACACGGCCACGGACATACAGGCACCACTGACACATTCACTGGCCGGCAAACACATGTATAGCAAGTGTGGCCTCACATGGACCCCTCAAATGCAATAAGAATTTGACCAAATTAAACTCAGTTTATCACAAACAACCCTTTTCAGTCTATCCCAGGCAAGTTCGATAGGGTTCATATCTGGAGAACATGCTGACCACTCTAGTCATTATCCTGAAGGAAGTCATTCACATGTACAGTAGGGGCATGAATTGTCATCCATGAAGACAAATGCCTTGCCAATATGCTGCCGATATGGTTGCAATATCAGTCGGAGGATGGCATTCACGTATCGTACAGCCATTATGGTGGGTGCCTTCCGTGACCACCAGTGCCATGCGTCGGCCCCACATAACGCCACCCCAGAACAGCAGGGAACCTCCACCTTGCTGCACTCACTGGACAGTGTGTCTAAGACATTTAGCCTGACCGGGTTGCCTCCAAACGTGTCTCTGACGATTGTCTGGTTGAAAGCATAAGCGACACTCTTTGGTGAAGAGAATGTGATACTAACCCTGAGCGGTGATCCGGCACGTTGTCGGGTCCATCTGTACCACGCTGCACGGTGACGCGGTTGCAAAGATGGACCTCACCGTGGACGTCATGAGTGAAGTTGCGCATCGTGTGGCCTATGGTGCACAGTTTGAATCATAACGTGATGTTCCGTGGCTGCACAAAAAGCATTATTCAACGTGGTGGCATTTCTGTCAGGGTTCCTCTGAGCCATAATCCGTAGGTACGGTCATCATCCACTGCAGTAATAGCCCTTGGGCAGCCTGAGTGAGGCATGTCGTCAACAGTTCCTGTTTCTCTGTATCTCCTCAATGTCCAAACAACTCCGAGACACCTGGACACTTCACTTGTTGAGAGCCCTTCCTGGCACAAAGTAACAATACGGATGCGATTGAACTGCGGTATTGACCATTTAGGCGTGGTTGAGCTACAGACAACACGAGCTGTGTATCTCCTTCCTGGTGGAATGACTGGAAATGATTGACTGTTGGACCCCCTCTGTCTGAGAGGTGCTGCTCATGCATGGTTGTTTACATCTTTGGGTGGGCTTAGTGACATCTCTGAACAGTCAAAGGGACTGTATCTGTGATACAATATCCACAGTCAACGTCTGTCTTCAGGAGCTCTGGGAACTGGGGTGATGCAAAACTGTTTTAGATGTATGTATAAGGCATATCATCATTGATGCAGAAACAGACTTCAGAGGACAAAAGACTAGGGAAATTTTCTGAAGGCGAAGCACCTCTGCAAAGCCCAACAGGCCGAGCATAAATTTGTCAAAGATTCCCATGATCCTGACAAAAGATAGTGATATAGCTGAGAGATGGAAAGAGTACCTTCGACAGCTGCTAAATTGTGATGAACCTGAACTGCAGTTTGATTTCCAGTACTCAAGTACAGCCAATGCAGATCATCCCCCACCTACCCTGGATGAGAGAAAAACCAGAATTAGACACCTTAAGCAGAATAAGAGTCCAGGTGAAGATGGAATACAGGCTGAAATGATCCATCGCAGAAGCAGAGAAACTTGCAGAAAAAAATACCCCGACTGATACAGGTAATATGAACCAAATAAAAACTACCAGCAGAATGGAAAACAGCTTTGATTTGTCCAATACATAAGAAGGGTGACAAACTGAAATGTGACAACTATCGATGAATCGCCTTGCTTAACATCTGCTATAAGATCCTGTCCAATTGCCTCATACATAGAATTCAGCCAGTGGCAGAATCGGTGATTGGAGAGTACCAGGGAGGTTTCCGGCCAGGGTGGTCAACAGTAGATCACATCTTCAATCTCCGGCAGCTCACTGAGAAACTGGGTGAATATGGTAAAGATTTGAATATTTTATTCATTGATTTTAAGAAGGCCTATGATTGTATACATCGCAGGAGCCTGCTCAGCTGTTTAAGGGAGTTTGGCATGGCAGAGAAACTCATCAATCTCATAAAGATCTGTCTGAGTGAAACATATGCAAAGGTGAAAATGGGAAATCACATAACTGAGGAATTTGAAATTGTGACAGGACTCAGACATGGAGATGGGTTGTCCCCTATCCTGTTCAGCTTTTCCCTCGAGAAGATCGTACGTGAGACCTCCCAAGAGAACAAAGGGATTGAAATCGAAGGAAAGAAACTGGCATACATGGCCTATGCAGACAACATCTGTTTACTCTCTAGGTCTGAAGAGGAGTTGGAGCAAATGACCAGAGCAGTAAAGAAGGCTGCCAGCAAATTTGGGCTAAACATAAATGAAGCCAAGACAGAGTAGCTCGTTATGACACGTGGTCAAAATCAGACAGCTGGTCATCTACAATCACTGCAGGTGGGAGACCCGTCCTACAAGACAGTGCATGAATTTAAATACCTAGGGGCACATTTCACTGAAAACTCATCTTGTGAAGCAGAGATCAGTGACAGAATACAAGCAGGAAACTGATCTTGTGACAGCCTAGCACAATTGTATCGGTCCAGATATTTCTCCAGGGAATCCCAGATTCGACTATACAAAACCCTGATCCATCCGTTGTTCTATATAACTGCGAAACATGGAGTATGCAGAAACAGGACTTCCAAAAGCTCCTCGGTTTTGAGAGAAAAGTGCTTCAGAAGATCTTTGGCCAGTTCTGGATGAAGACATAGGGGAATGAAGGATCAGACACAACCAAGAGCTTGAGGAACTATACCAGCAGCCCAACATAGCAGGAACTGTCAAAGCCAAAGGAATGCAGTGGGCTGGCCATGTGGCCCGGATGGAAGATCACAGGTGGCCCCGAAAGCTCCTGGATTTAACACCTGCAGGAAAGAGACCCCCAGGGAGACCCAAGAAGCACTGGAGGGATGGCCTCCATGAAGAGTTAAACCAAGCATCAATATATGTGGATGGATGGCGGATAGCAACAATGGACAGAGTACAACAGAGGTGGCAACTTGTAGCAGTGTGTGGTCCACTGGACCTGATCACATAAACAAGAAGAAGATCCAACACCTCAGAGACATGGACAAAATCTTGGCTGGCTATCTCTCCTGAGTGCAAGCACTTTCAGTTGACATTAATTATGGGGAGCTGGCCGTCGCACAACAATATGATACACAACTATGCAACCTCCTGCAAGATCCTGTGACTATTCTGAAGCTTGAATGGTGCACCATTGTGGGTTCCACTGCCCAAGTCTGAATGAACAAAACACCCTTAGGCCACTGGTTCCAGTCAGTGCGCGTAAACCTAAAGTAGTCACTTACTGGTTTGTGTGGCCAAAAGTGAAAAGAGGCTTGAAACTGTGGACTTAACCTTTCACAGCTTGTCAGTGCTGCAAGGTCAGATGACATGCACAGCTGCCACAAACTCAATATGAAATACCTAAAGACTGGTTACAAAATGTTCGTCTTGATCTGGTCATCATCCTCCTAGAGCCTGAAGGCTTCTGATACAACGCTCCACCATTGATTGCGTCATCCGCTGGTTCAAAGCCACATCCTTGATGGAAAGAAATGGTAGAGATGATGACGGAACATTTGCCAACTTGCGGATCTCACAGTTCAGCTGGCTGACCTCTATCATTACCAACAATGGGTGCTAATTTAAATCTGCACTACCATCTGGACCTGGTAAACTTCACGGTGTCCAGTGCTACTGCACCACAGCTTATTATCCAGAAAGCAATGGTTTAGTGATCAAGGCAGCACTTATGTGCCGTGGCAGCCAGTGGACAATATCCTGTGTGTTTTTAGGTATACACTTTGTGTACAGATAACATCTCCATAGCTCTTTAGCAGAAATTCTTTATGGTGAACTACTCACTCTGCCAGCAGACTTTGTTTCACTTGTGCAGCCATCAGCAACAATGGAGCTATCTGCTCTCATCAACATCTACATCTATACTCTGCAAACCACCATGAAGTGCGTGGCAGAGGATATGTCCCATTGTACCAGTTGATAGGGTCTCCTCTCATTCCACTCACATATGGAGTGTGAGAAGAATGATTGTTTGAATGCCTGTGTGTGTGCTGTAATTATTCTAATCTTGTTCTCATGATCCCTATGTGTGCGATGACTAGAAGGTTGTAGTATATTTCTAGAGTCATCATTTAAAGCCATTTCTTGAAGCTTTCATAGCAGAGCTCTTTGGGATAGTTTACGTCTATCTTCAAGAGTCTGCAAGTTCAGTTTCTTCAGCATCTCCGTGACACTCTCTCATAGGTCGAACGAACCTGTGACCATTTGTGCTGTCCTTCTCTGTATACTTTCAGTGTCTCTCATTAGTCCTATTTGGTATGGAATCCACACTCTTGAACAGTGTTCTAGAACAAGCCACATGAGTGATTTGTCAGCAATCTCCTTTGTAGACTGACTGGACTGCCCCAGTAATCTAAAAATAACCTGAATTCTAGCACCTGCTTTACCCATGACTAAACCTATATGATCATTCCATTTCATATCCCTACAAAGTGTTTCAACCAGGTATTTGTAAGAGTTGGCTGATTCCAAGAGTGACTCATCAACATTGTAGTCATAGGATACTCCATTTCTTCATTTTGTGAAGTGCAAAATTTTACATTTCTGAACATTAAGGGCAAATTGCCAATCTCTGTGCCACACTGAAATCTTAACAAGATCTGACTGAATATTTATGCAGCATCCATCAGATGGTACTTCATTATAGATAACTGCATCATCTGCAAAAAGCCTGATTTTACTATTAATATTTTCAGTGAGGTCATTAATATACAACACGAACAACTAGAGTCTAACACACTTCCCTAGGACACAGCCGAAGTTACTTCTACATCTGACGATGACTCTCCATCTAAAATAACATGCTGCCCCCCCCCCCCCTACCAAAAATTCCTCAATCCAGTCACAACACCATATCATTGTACTTTTGAAAATGAGTGGACATGTGGTACTGAGTCAAATGCTTTCTGGAAATCAAGAACTACTGCATCTGCCTGACAGCCTTGATCATAAGCTCTCAGTATGTCACATGAAAAAAGTGTGAATTGGGTTTCACATGATTGATGTTTTCAGAATCCATGCCTAGTGACAGGGAGGAGGTCATTCTGTTCGAGCTTACATAATGTTTGAGCTCAAATATGTTCTAATATTCTACAGCAAATTGATGTCAAGGGTATTGTAAAGTAGTTTTGCTACTGCCCTTCTTGTAGAAGGGTGTGACGTGCACTTTCTTGCAAGAACTGGGCATGGTTTTTTGTTTGAGGGATCTATGTTAGATTATAGTTAGAAGAGGGGCTAACTCAGCCACAAATTCGATATAGAATTGAAAAGGGTTCCATTGGGCCCTGGTGCTTTGTTCAGTTTTAACAGTTTCAGCTGTTTATCGACACCACTGACACTAATACTTATTTCACTCATGTTTTCAGTGGTACAAGGTTGAAATTGGGTGACTTCTCCTGGGTTTTCTGCATAAGGGAATGTTTGAAAACAGAGTTAAGCATTTCAACTTTTGGTTTGCTACCGTCAGATGCAGGTCCGTCGCATTCACTAGGGACTGGACACTAACTTTGGTGCCAAAAACAGTCTATACATAAGACCAGAATTTCTTTTGGTTTTGTGAAAGATCATTTGAGGATATTTTGCTGTGATAATCTTTGAAGGCTTCACACATTGCTCTCTCAACAGTCAAATGCGTTTCATTCAGCGTCTCTCTATCTGTAGTCATATGCTTTGTTTTATACCTATTATGCAGCAGTCTCTGTTTCATTAGAAGTTTCTTTACAATGACTGTATATCAAGGAGAATCACTCCCATTAAGAACTCATACTGGGAACATATCTAGCCAGTGCATGGTCAACTGTTCTTTTAAACTTTGTCTTAATTCCCCTACATGCTGCTGCCCTGTGCTGAAAGTTTCAATTTCTCATTGAAATGTGACACTATTGACTTTCTATCTAGTTTACTGAACATATATATCTTTCTGCATGTTTCAGTTGCCTATTGCACTTTATTAATCATTGTTTGTCAGGTCACTGATACCGTTTTTGATTTTGATGTGCTCAAAGAGATCAAGTCTGTTTGTTACCTTTAGATCCAATATATTTCCATCATGAGTGGAGTTCCAAATTATCTGTTCTAGGTAGTTTTAAGGGAGACATTTAGTAATGTTTCACAGGATGTCTTATCATACCCACTACTAACAAAACTGTAATTTTTCCAACTGATTGTTGGGTGATTAAGGTCTCCACCAATTATTAGAGTATGATTGGGAAACTTATGTACAGGTGAACTGAAGTAGTCTCTAAAGTTTTTGGTTACATCAGGAGGTGAGTTTGGTGGGCGAAAGAAGGATCCAATTATCATTTTAAGCTCACCCCTGATACTGAGTCTTGCCCAGACAATCTCACATGCAACTTCACTTTCTGTCTCAATGGATTTGAGTTACCTGTCTATTGTGGCAAACACACCATCTGCATTTTCCATTAGCCTATCCTTTTGATGTACACTCAGATTTTCCACAAAAATCTCACTGCAGTCAGTTTCAAGTTTAAACCAGCTTTCTGTATCTAGTATTATGTGAACTTCACTGCGTTGTATGAGCACGTCAAACTGTGGCACTCTGTTGCAAATGCTTTGGCAGTTAACCATTAAGATTTTAATCCTCTCACCTGTGGGAGGTATTTCTTTCGACCTTACACTCATACTTCTGGGTTTTCTACAGTTGTTGTTACATGGATTGCATAGAGAGTTGCCTTCTCTAAAAACCCTTGTGTGCACCCCATAGTTAGGGATTGGATAGAGAGTTGCCTAATCTAAAAAACCCTTGTGTGGACCCCATAGTTAGCTACTGGAGTAAGAGTCTCTGATGTGTAAGGGAACCCTACAGTTCTCAACCGTATGGCACAAGTCCAGGAAGTTGCAGCCTAGCTTGTCACAGAACCTCTGAAATGTTGGGTTCAGTCCTTTCACTCAATTCAGAACCAGGTGACCATGAGCATTTCTGGGGAAAATGCTGTAAATTGTGAGTTTCATTGAAACTCCATGTGCAAGGCTGGTCTTCTTAACCTTCTTTGCCTGTTGTTGGAATGATACAGTTATGACCTTGGAGCCCAGGTGACAGGCATCATTTGTTCCGACATGTGCCACAATCTGCAGCTGGTTGCACCCTGTTTCTTCAATGAAACAACACAATGCAGGGCTTGAGATACCTCCACCACAGGCACACAGCTCACCAAAAATATTTGTTCACAAAGCCTTAACAGACTGTGAATGTGTCAGGTAGCAGGAGGATACCATTCGACATGCACTGCAGCCACAATATTTAGATCCTCAGAGGGTACTAAAACGAGGAAACCTTCAATATTTTACCACATGGCAAGCCAACCACTGTTTCAGTGAACTACCTTAAAACTGCATGGATTTTCCATGTACAGCAAATTCAGAGGCTGCACGGACTGACAACACTATCAAGTAGGTCCAAAGTGCAACACATGCTCAAAGACAACATTGACATCTGTGCCACATGACAATGCTTCCTGCAGTTCCCCACACTCCAGAGGGAGGAGTGAGGTTGGGGTGGGGTTTCTGTGGGGTCTCACTATTCATAATGCAAGTGTGATTGAGTAAGATTCTTTGGGAAGCATGTTCTGTTGCCGTGTGATGAGTATCTTTGACACTTTTAGTTCACTCTGAAACACTGTCTAGTGTACATGCGTTAAGAGTTTTCTCTCTGTGTGGTTAATGAGCTGTATTATAACAGGATCAGTCTGCTCTCCGTATTTCATGACAAGCTTTTCGTCAAGGAAATTCCACAAATTCCTTTGCACCAGGCTGCATACATCCACTATCAAGTATCATTGACTGGTTGTCTGCAAATGGTCTCACCCTCAATTGCAAAAAGACACAACATATTCAGTTCTGCACATCTAGGGATACTACACCAAGGATGAGTGTAACACATGCTTAGGAAATAATAAATAGGGTGCGACTTCGAAATCCTCAGGGGTCTCAGGGCGAGATAAATGAGGAAGTTTACATATTTTCATTCAATAATGCCATATGGAATAATGTTATGGGTAACTCATCTTTAATAAAGAAAGATGTGCTGGGTAACTCATCTTTAAGAAAGAAAGATGTGCTGTAAGAATAATGTGTGGTGCTCACCCATGATCATCTGTTAGAGGTGTTGGGCATTCTGACTACTGCTTCACAGTATATTTATTCCCTTATGCAGTTTTTTGTAAATAATCCACTACAGTTCAAAAGGAACAATGATGTACATAGTTACAATACCAGAAGGAAAAAGGACATTCATTGCTCCACATTAAAGTTGTCTTTAGCACAAAAAGGGGCGTACAATGATGCAACAAAAAATTTTGGTCACTTACCTGGGCTGACAAGCAGCAAACTAAAATTTGAAAACAAACTGAGAAAGTTTCTCCTTGACAACTGCTCCTATTCGGTACAAGAATATCTGTTACTGAAATGTGTAAAAGGTGATGGTTAGAAATTACTAACTCACATCTGTATATCTTTTTTATTTTTGTAATGAAAATAAAAATAAAAAAATTAGAGATGTTGAGAATGTAACTGTATGCACTAATTAATTTGTAATGTGAATGTAAAATGAATCATTCCACATCATTATGATCTATCATGCAAAATGATACATGAAAATGTAACTAACTAACTGAATCTTAGATAAGGAGGAAAATTTGTGTGAAAATTCTCTAGTGTCTTGTATTGTGATTGTGTGGATCGCTGGATCGCAGTTCAGATAGAAATGATTTTTATTGTCTCCAACAAAAAACATTGAGGACCAAATGTACTGGGGAATGGATGCAAAAATTCTAAGGCCTTTAAAAAGACCTCAGCAGATGCACAGTTATAAATTTTATATGATAGATTTACTGCTCACTTCTGCTGAATAAAATCCTTTATTTACTTAAGGTGCACTGCCTGAGATGATAATTCCAAAGACAACAGGGAGTGAAAATTTGCAAAATCAAACAACACTCTTGTCTTTAGATCAACACAATGACAGACACTTCTAAGGACAAATCATGCTCAACTGAGCTTCTTGATCAGTTTATCCATGTTAACTTGTTATCAAGCTGAGCTTCAAGGAATTTTACACACAGCATTTTGTTTAATGTATGATTACGTCTGCTGAGATTAAAACTTAAATCATTTTGCCATGAAACAGTTGTAGATCTTTGCAACTGTTATCTAGTGAGGTTGATAGTCACCTATTGTTTGTCTTTGCCTAGCTTCAGGTTGTCTGTTGATTTTATTAAAGGAAATATTGTGTGTGATGTTTATGGTAGCCTCATCGGTATTCTTGTAGAATGTTAATTGTTATTAAATAGTCTGTATGTGAATTGAGAACTATATGTTCTAAGGCCTTATACAGTGCCAGAAGAATACAAATCCAGCTGTAGTCGAGTGTGGTGTGGCAGAGTCCTTTGTTGATTGTGGTTTCCAGGCTACTGGCAAAATGTGGGAGTCAGAAAGCAGGTGAAGATATCTGTTGTTGTTGTTGTTGTTGGCAGTAGTGGACCACTGAAGACTTGGTCTTTTGCAACATAATGCAAAATAGGTGATTATGTAATGTGCAGGATAGATTACTTGTTGTATTGTAACATACTAAAGTAATATTTTTTGCTTATATTGTCACCTGCTTCTATGATAATCAACACATATTATAAAAAGGGATGTGTCTGTGTATCTTCCACATCTCCTCCTAAATTGCTGGACTGATTTCAGTCAATATGTTATTGTCAGGCAACAATCTCTGTGAGGGTAAGAATCACCTCCTGTCAAAGGGGTGGGGACGAAAAAGAAGTGTAGCCTCTACTCACCCTGTATTTGAAAATGAGAGCACTTAGGGACTTGCAACAAATGTTACATGTAATTTCAAAACTGTATTAAATTTTTTCTGGTTGACAATCCTTACAAAATGAAAGGAAAAAAAGTTTATTGCGTACTACTTTTACACTGTTCATGCATTGAAAGTATAATATGAGGCATGATGCTTTAATTTGTTACTTCTTTACTACTAACTATTTGTGACACTGTTGCAGACAGTATGAACATATAGCACTGAATGTAACTTCAAAATTACTCTATCGTATGAGAGACAGTTCAGGAGGTATGTCATAATAAACATTAAGCTCAAGGCCAGATGCTGTATGGTACAGGCGTGTACACAAAACAATAAATAAATATGTGGGTGACGCCCCTTTTTGTGGGTAGTTTTATATATAGAAATTAGTCTTATTTTTTACTTAATCAAACAGTGGAAATTGATAGTTTCATTTCCTACAGTCAACTTAGTCTTTGTTAAGCATGGTCTTTTATATCTTTTGGCTTTCTATTCTTCCATTTTGGACTTAATTGATCAAATATCGTAGATGAGGAAGTCATTCACATGTGAAATGGAAAATACCTTTTTGAATTTTGCACAAGGGTGGCATTGCTGCAGGTGACACCAAAAATTTCACAGTAACTGTTGTTTTTCCCATAGGAAAAAATAACATGGTTATATTTTTCAGATGAATACAGAAGCTGCAAAATATGAAGAGCACGGTATGAACCATGCTGAAGGCTCTTGGCCGAAGAATGTTAATCCTAATGATCCAGAGGAAACGCAGAGATACAGGGACAAACAGATGAAGGATGAATCTTACCTGCAATCACTAAGAACTATTTGTGAGGTAAGTGTATATGTTTGATTCAGTAAAAACATTGAATTTGCCAAGATAGGTCATTTATTTCCCCAGAAATGGCTGCTTGTGTCTAGTATAACAAGGTAACAATTGACAGAGCTGCTATATTATTCCAAAAAGAAAATAATATCAGTGTTGTTTACATCTGTAAAGTTTGCAAAAAACAGTTATGAATGTGCAGGGTTGGTTTGAGTGAATTTTTTGACAGGAGCAACATTTTCATTTAGAGCCCCACCCCCCATTTTTCCACTGTGCCATGTCATTTGGCTCCCCCCTTCCTTCCCTCCCTCATACATTACTTACTATTTCTTAGGCTCTTGGTAAGACCATTAAATTAAATCTGAAGCTAGTGAGCATGGAAATTGGCTGTTTTCACTATGAATTATGATACACACTGTACACAAATATTGTGCTAAGTGCACTTTTGGCTTCCTTGTAACCTTGGCATCCTGAGCGACTGCTTCTGTTGCTCAGGCTGTAAGTTGGCCCTGTAAATTTGAGCAGTTTGAAACTGTGCAACTAGTTAAAATATACAGGTATTGAAAGTTTCATCTTCACAAAGCTGAAACCATTTCATAGGTATGATAATGTTCAGTTTACCAGTAAATTAAGTTATTCATTTCTTGTCTTCATATCAAGACAGCTTTTATTTTTTAACATATGCTATTGTATGTAGCACCGGATTAATGTACTTTCATTCATAACACTGTGGCTGCTATCAGGTACAGCTTACATGGAGTGTAAGCTCTAGAAGGTTTTACGCTGATAGTACCATGTAGTATATTCTAAATCAGACTGAAAATTCTAGTAGAGGAAAGCAGCCATTATGAATACAGTATAATTTTTGGAAGGAATGTAAAAAGGCTGACAAAGAGCTAAATATCATTTTAGATACAAATGCATGAGACTTTGATGTAGACATCAAAGAATGTCATTACAGGTACCACCATTAATTGTACAGCCCGATGAACCTAACTGTTGAACCATCTAAAATGGTATGTATTCCTTTATCAAAAAGTGTTATTTCTTAAAAATTGTTCATTTAGAACTGATTTTTTAAGACGATTGCATCCCTGTAAAATCTGTAACATAACATCTGTTACTTTGTGTTTATAATAGGCAATCAGTTGATGAGTTAAAGGTGAAGAGCATCATGACAATTAATAAACAAAATCAGAGAAAAGCAGCAAGTGTTTTTAAGTAACCACATAGACTTTTTAAAGTCATTCCAATAGTTATTTCCATGTAGCACAGAAAGTGATCTTGCTTCACTGTTTGTAAATTTGACTTCTTCACAAAAATTCTGTTTTTAACTAATGTAGACAAAAGTATGTATGCTATTCTGTTGAATTATATTATGGAAGAATCAAGTGAAGTAATTACTGTTGAAATGTTTCCTCGGTACTTCCATTACAGTTTTAAAGAGTAATGCAAACTGTTAACTGGAAGGTAGGCTGCTGATGTCAAAATGTGTGTGTTTTTTTTATTATTATTTATTTGCCTGTGTATGCCTCATATTGTTGACTTCTTCTCCTTTTTATCATATTGCTGAGTGCTGAAAACTCGACAGTAGACTGCTTCTGTGCACACTATTAATAGACAGAATTTTCTATTTCGTAAATCACTTATAACAATTTTTTACACTCAAGAAACAACTTCAAATGGCTCTCTGCCTGCTTGACAAAAGTATTTCAAATACATTTGTGATGATCAGGATCGCAGTTCTTGGCAGCCCTACAACTCCAACATCTCTTGTTCACGACTTTTTGTATGCATTGTCACAGCCATCTTCTTCCGTGGAGGTTGGCACAACTCTGAGGCAGGGATCCCCTGTACGGAGAAAACATTAAAAACAGTGAGTACGGCCAAATGCGAGCTGCTGCCAGCGTCACTCCATCCAATAACAACACTCATTTGCATTGCCAGTCAGTCAAACCCCATGCTCAACATGTGTGTCCCATTTTCCAAACCACATTAAATAAATTTTCTTCGGCTGCCAATGATCATCGTTCATTGGTCCTAAATACCAAGTGCAACACCTCACTTAAATAAAGTGATACATTACATCCACTTGAAAACCTCTCTCTTTTTCCAAATCAGCATCAAGCTGTACTGTGTATACCGTGTATAACATCTCAGATGAATGATGTCATCTTCCTTATAAAATTTACAAAACTACATAACCAGTATATCAACAAATCGTGTCAGAAAATTCATAGCTATTCCATTATTTTTCAGGCCAAATTAACATGGACAGATTTTCACGGCCCAAGCGTATGAAACAATACTGGCATACGTATAATGACTTAAGTACTTGCGAGAGTGACTATGAAGCATTGCGGGCTGCTGCAAGTGAAGCGACAGGTGTGCTCAGGAATGAGTCATAGCAGGCAGGCGATGAAACAAATACTAAATTGTGGACATAGTGTCCGCCAGTAACGAATATGTCAGACCGATCAGTATGGAAGCTGTAGTTATGCCAACAGAACAGAATGAAGGTGTCACAGTAGAATACAGTGAATCTGTTTCAGTAGATAATAATACCACAGGAAGAGAAAATGTGATCATATTTGTAGGAAAGGAAGAAAGCACCAACAATGGTTTAAATAATGATAAAATTTGTGAAAATGAATTGTTATGGATTGCAAGTTGGTGTGAACAGGTTGATGATCTGTACCATGAGCTACAGCAGTGCCAGTGGGAGGATTTCAAAAGTTATTAACTGACGAGAAGGTTAGGTGGTAGGGAAAGGAGGAAAAAAGATGTTGACAATAGTAATGAAGAAATGGAAATATTTATCACCGCACAAAGTTTGTGAGCAGCAATTGTTAAAGAGAGACAAATAATGAGGAAGAAGGTGCTGCACAAAATATGCGAGCTGCCAATAACATTGAAATTAATGGTAGGAAAAGAAATGAAGTCACAATAAAAGAGAAGACAGGAGGAAGATAAAATACTCAGCATTACTGACAAAGCATCCCTTACTAATGAAATACCAGTAAAACAAACTGTTGTCAATAAACAGGAAAAGGTAGATTTGGATGAATACTTATGAATTGTTGAAGTTCATGACGACTACACAAAGTACGAAGTAAAGGTAGATGTCCTTAGAGCTATTGTGGATGACAGCCCAGATGAAGAACATGCTGTGACAGAAAAAGAGCTAGTAATGTTAGAAGAAAACCATGAACCTGAGAACTTACTACCAGCTGTCTAATAAGAGCATTTCTGTTAAAACCAAATGGTGACCCAGAATGGTCAGACTGGAAGGTATTTCAGGTAAGGAATGTATTGAAGTAATGGAAATCGAAGAATGTATAATGGAACATTATTTTGTACCAACAAAGAGATAGAGGAGCTGGCCAGTACCTCAGCTCAGTACAGCCGATAGATACACAAAACAGAACTTAAAATTTTTATCCTAGCTGTCGGAACTTTGTTCCTTCATCAGGGAGGAGAGAGGGGAAAAAAGGGGAAGAAGGGAAAGTGGATTCAGTTATTCACAACCCAGGTTATGAAGCAACAGGGGAAAGATAAACAAGGAGGGTAGCAAAGATGGAGGCATGGGTGTCATAGGGAAGCAAAAGATATTCTACTGTAAGTACTGTGCCAGCTGCAAACCAAAGAGGATGCATACAGAAGTAAAGAGGTATATAGTATAAAGATAAACACAACTATGTAGAATGAAAAGGTGCGTGAATGGCTAAAGAGGAAAGGGAAAGAGGAGAAGACTGAAGAGTAAATGGGAGGGAGGTTGGTTAACGTAAGTTTAGGCCAGGGGGATGGCAGGATGAAAGGATGTGTTGGAGCGCAAGTTCCCATCTCCACAGTTCCGAGGGACTGGTGTTGGGTGGGAGAAGCCAAATGGCACGTATGGTGTAGCAGGTTCCTAGGTCCCTGGAGGGCATGCTCTGCTACTGGGTATTGGACATCTCCTAGGTGAACAGTTCGTCTGTGCCCGTTCATGCGCTCAGACAGTTTAGTTGTCGTCATACCTATGTAAAAGGCTGTGCAGTGCAGGCATGTCAGCTGATAAATGACATGTGTTGTTTCACATGTGGCCCTGCCTTGAATTGTGTATGTTTTACCAGTAACGGGGCTGGAGTAGGTGGTTGTGGGGGGATGCATGGGGCAGGTTTTGCAGCGGGGTCAGTTACAGGGGTAGGAACCGCTGGATAGAGATGGTGGTCTGGGAATATTGTAGGGTTTGAGAAGGACGTTACGGAGATTAGGAGGGTGATGAAAGGCAAGTCTGGGTGGTGTGGGGAGAATATTGTCAAGGGATGATCTCATTTCAGGGCTTGACTTGAGAAAGTCATATCCCTGGCGGAGTAATTTGTTGATGCATTTGAGGCCTGGATAATATTGGGTGACAAGGGGGATGCTTCTGTGTGGTCTGGGGGTAGGAACATTGTTGTTGGTCTGGGAGCAATGTATTGCTCGGGAGATCTGTTTGTGGACAAGGTCTGCAGGGTAGTTGTGGGAGAGGAAAGCAGAGGTCAGGTTATTGGTGTAATTGTTGAGGGGTTTGTCACTGGAGCAGATACGTTTTCCACGGATACCTAGGCTGCAGGGAAGGGAGTGTTTGATGTGGAATGGATGGCAGCTATCAAAGTGAAGGTACTGTTGTTTGTCTGTGGGTTTGATGTGGACAGAGGTGTGGATGTGAGCTTCAACAAGATGAAGGTGGCTTGGGTTTTGGAGAAGGACCAGGTGAAATTCAGATTCGAAAAGGATTTGAGGATGAAGGGAAAAATCACAACAACGATGAAGGGCAACAAACATGTAAATGGACAAAAGGGGACAAGAAAACCACAGTAATGCAAGAAATGGGAAAGCAGATTACCATGGGTAGCTGACCATGAGAATAAAAAAGGAGAAACCAGCCACTCTGCAACACATTAAAACCTCCACCCTGGAAGTACTAGGGAGGGGGACAAAGAGGGACAAAGGACATGCGCTAAAACTTAGGTCAAATGATAAAACCCACCCTCACGAATAAAACGTAAAACTAAATCAGCCGATGAGGCATTGTCAGGTAACGAGTCCAGTAACCCAAGATTTTGTTGCTGAACAGTCAAAGTGGGACAGTGCACCAGAATGTGGGCCACTGTCAACTGGGCACTGCACTGACACTCAGGCAGGTCTTCACGGTACAGGAGGTAACTGTGGGTTGCCCAAGTGTGGCCAATGCGGAGCCGGCAGAGGACAACTGATTCCCTGCGAGATGCCTGCATGGAAGTCTTCCACACATTCGTAGTCTCCTTAATGACATCCAGTTTGTTGTGTATACTGTTATGCCATTCCGTCTCCCAAAGCCAAAAAACCTTACGGCATAAGTCAGAACGCAGGTCAGGTTCAGAGATGCCCATCTCTAGAAGTGGTTTCCACGTAGCCTGTTTGGCCAGCCTGTCAGAAAGTTCATTGCCTGGGATACCAACATGTCCTGGGGTCCACACAAACACCACTGAATCACAGGACCAGTCCAGGGCATAGATGGACTCCTGGATGGATGCTGCCAAAGGATGGCGAGGGTAGCACTGGTCGATAGCTTGTAGGCTGCTCAAGGAGTCAGTACACAAAAGAAACAACTCCCCGGGGCATGAACTGATATACTGAAGTGCATGAAAGATGGCCACCAGCTCTGCAGTGAATATACTGCAGCCACTGGGCAAGGAATGCTGTTCAAAGTGGCCTCTGTGGACGTAGGTGAAGCCAACATGACCGTCAGCCATCGAGCCATCGGTGTAAACCACTTCAGAGCCCCGGAACACATCAAGAATCGAGAGGAAGTGACAGCGGAGAGCGGCAGGAGTAACAGAGTCCTTAGGGTCGTGCAAAAGGTGCAGACAAATCTGCAGTCAAGGTGTACACCGTGGAGGTGTATGCGGACAGACATGGATGGGAGGTGGTAAAGGGAAGGACTCCAGTTCAGACAGAAGGGATTGCATGCAAACCGCAATTGTTAGCCCTGACTTGGGTCGCCAATGCGAGGGATGAACTGCCGCAGGTGGAAAAAGGAGACAGTAATTCGGATGCTCAGGAGATCTATGAATGTGTGCAATGTAACTGGCGAACAGTTGTGCATGTTGGATCTGCAATGGAAGGACTCCGGCCTCCACCAGCACACTGGTCACCGGACTTCTTCTAAAAGCTCCCGTCGCTAGGTGAATGCCACAGTGGTGCACTGGGTTGAGTACACGCAACACTGAGGGTACCGCTGAACCATAAACCAGACTCCCATAGTCAAGGCGGGATTGAACAAGGGCTTTGTAGAACTGCAGCAGAATAGAGCGATCTGCACCCCAGTTGGTTTCGCTTAGGCAGCGGAGGGCATTGAGATGCTGCCAGCACTTCCACTTAATCTGATGAAGGTGAGGTAGCCAAGTCAATCACGTGTCGAAAACCAGTCCTAAGAATCGGTATGTCTCCACTACAGTTAGTGAATCATCATGAAGGTAAAGTTCTGGGTCCGAATGAATGGTTCAACTCCAAAAGAAGTGCATGACACACGACTTAGCAGCCAAAAACTGGAAACCGTGGGTGAGAGCCCATGACTGCACCTTGTGGATGGCTCCCTGTAGGCACCGCTCAGCAACATCAGTACTGGTGGAGCAGCACAAAATGCAGAAGTCATCTGCATACAGAGAGGTGAGACGGACGGCCCTACAGCTGCTGCTAGACCATTAATGGCCACAAAAAATAGTGATACACTCTATACAGAGCCCTGCAGGACCCGATTCTCCTGGATACAGGGGGAACTATGGGAGGCACCAACTTGGACATGGAAAGTATGGAGCGACAGGAAATTATGGTTAAAAATCGGGAGTGGGCCTCAGAGACCCCACTCATACAATGTGGTGAGGATGTGATGTCACCAGGTGGTGTCATGTACTTTGCATAGATAAAAAAAGATGGCAGCAGGGTGTTGGTGTCTGGAGAAGACTGTGCGGATGGCAGACTCGAGGGACACAAGATGATCGGTGGTAGAGCAACCCTTGCAGAAGCTCCCTGACATGGAGCCAGTAGGCAACGTGACTCCAGGACCCAACCCAACTGCCGACACACCGTACGTTCCAGCAGCTTACAAAGAATGTTGGTGAGGCTGATGGGCTGATAGCTATCCACATAAAGCAGGTTTCTACCGGGTTTGAGCACCGGAATGATGGTGCTCTCCCGCAATTGCAATGGAAAGACGCCATCGCACCAGATCTGGTTGAAGTTGACTAGGAGATGTCGCTTGTAGTCAGACGAGAGATGTTTAATCATCTGACTGTGGATCCGATCTGGCCTAGGAGCTGTGTCGGGGCAATGTGCAAGTGCGCTGAGGAGCTCCCACTCCGTAAATGGGGATTTATATGGGTTCACTGTGGCATGTAGTGAACGAGAGGACTTTCCTTTCCATCTGCCGTTTGAGGGTGCAAAAGGCTGGGGGGGTAGTTCTCCGATACAGAGGCTCAAGCATAGTGCTCGGCAATCGCGTTTGTGTCATTATGTAGCACACCATTGATGTTAACACCAGGAACACCTGTTGGGGTGTGGTACCTAAAAAGACATCTGATCTTCGTCCTCCTTCTGTTGTTTTATAAGCTGGTATAAACTGGCACAGAGCCGCTTAAAGACTATCAGATGCTCTAGGGAAGATGCTCTAGCCACTTATGTCGCTGTAGAGCTTGCTGATGTTCTGTAACTGCCTCAGCGACTTATGGTGACCCCCAAGGGACTTTGGCTGGGGGCACCCTAAAGAGCGAGGGATCATGTTTTCTGCCGTAGAAACAATTGTGGTAGTCACCTACTCGACCATCACATTGATGTTACCATTTGTGGGAGAGTCAACGTTGACATCAGAGCTGAAAGTTTCCCAGTCCAGCTTGTTTAAAGCCCATCTGGGCAGGCGTCCATGGGCCTGATGCTGGGGCAGTGACAGGAAAATGGGGAAGTGGTCACTACCACACAGGTCATCACATGCCCTCCAGTGGATAGATGGGATTACTCCTGGGCCATAAATTGATAAATCAATGGCCGAGTAATTGCCTCGAGCCACACTGCAATGTGTGGCGGCCCCAGTATTTGAGAGGCAGCGGTCGAACTGAGACAGTAAAGTTTTGACACCTCTGTCTCGGCCAGTGAGCATGGTGTCACCCCACAAGTGGTTATGGGTGTAAAAAAAATCCCAAAAGTAGGAAATGTTTAGGGAGTTGATCAATCAGTGCAGTTAATAGATTCAGGGATATTGCACCATCTGGAGGAAGATATACATTGCACACAGTTATTTCCTATGTCATCCTTATTCTGACAGCCACAGCTTCAAGAGGGGTTTCAAGGGGCACAGTTTCACCGCAGACTGAGTTTAGGACATACATGCAAACTCCACCTGACGCTCTACTATAGTCACTACGGTTCTTGTAATATCCCTTATAGCCACGGAAGGCAGGGGTCACCATTGCTGGAAACCAGGTTTCCTGGAGGGCAATGCAGAAAGCAGGTGTAGAGCTTAACAGGTGCCGCAGCTCAGCCAGGAGGTGGAAAAACCGCCGCAGTTCCACTGGAGGATGACATCATCGTGAGACTGGGAAGGCGTGGAACAATCAGTGAGGCAGTTTACACCTCAGGGTCACCTGCTGCCTTCGACTTTTTGCCTGAGCAGTATATATCCATTGTGTCTGAGGGTCCAGCGAGATTCATGTCCTTAGCGGATGCCAGAATCTCCACCCCATCCTCAGATACAGAGCTTTTAGGTAGCGGTGGTGTGGGTGCCACCACAAGTTCCTTGTTCTTGGGGTCTTCTTTTTTGATTTCTCGTGCTGTTCCTTGGGATTCCCTGGCTGGGAGGACTTCACTGAATCAGTCTCTGGGACTGAGTGTGAGTGTGAAGCCCTACGACTAGCTGCTTTTGGGCTCTTCAGCCACTGGTGGGTTTCATCTTTCCCACTAGCAGAAACCTGGGAAGGGAGTGACCCAAGGGACCCCTTCCTAATGAGAGGAGCTGAAGAAGCCTTATGCTTCTCTGGCTCAGAAGTGGGGACTGAAATCGCCGATGGTTGGGGGGTGTTGCTCCCGAAGTAGGTGGTGTGGGAGCAACAGGGAGGGAAGTGGCCTCACCATCAAGGGCGCAGGTGTAGTCTCCCGGTTCTGAGAGGCGACAGGAATTCGAGGAACTGATGGAGCGACCTGTTCTTGTAGTGGCAGCATATGAGGAGGTCATAGCCAAGGATGTAAGCACTGAAATTTCCTCTTAGCCTCAGTGTAGGTCAGTCAATCCAGGGTCTCATTCCACGACTTTCCTCTCTTTCTGTAAAATCCTGCAGTCTGGCGAGCAAGGTGAATGATGCTCTCCGCAGTTGCCACAGATGGGAGGTGGGGCACATCAAGTATTGTGATGCGATGAACATCTACAATCGTGACAGGTGGGGCTGGAAGTGTAACGGGAAGACATATGGCCAAACTTCGAGCACTTAAAGCACTACATCAGGTGAGGGATATGTGATTTGACTTCACAGCGGTAGACCATCACCTTGACCTTCTCAGGCAATGTGTCACCCTCGAAGGCCAAGATGAAGGCACCGGTGGCAACCTGGTTATCCCTCGGACCCCGATGGACACACCAGATGAAATGAACACCTCGCTGCTCTATATTGGTGCACAGCTCATTGTCAGACTGCAAAAGAAGGTCCCTGAGGAATACAATACCCTGGAACATATTTAAGCTCTTATGAGGCGTGATGGTAACAGAGACATCCCTCAACTTGCCACAAATGAGTAATGCCCGTGACTGGGCAGACGATGCTGTTTTTATCAAAAGTGACCCAGAGTGCATTTTGGACAAGCTCTCCACCTCCCCAAACTTGTTCTCCAAATGCTCCACAAAAAGCTGAAGCTTCATGGATATGAAAGATTCCCCATCAACTCTCGTACATACGAGATACCAGGGCGAATAAGCTTCACTGCCGTCCTTAGCCTGGTGTTCCTCCCATGGTGTGGCCAGGGAGGGGAATGATTTGGAGTTGTATTTCTTAGCATTGTAGTTAGACTTTACTCATTTAGAAGCTTCTGGCGGCAGACCACCAGAAAGGGATGACATACAATGCTTCATGGCGTGTCATCCGCCTTGATGCCACCCACTCTGAGCAGGGGCCCTCCCCACGGGTGCCGCACAGCCACAGCAAAGGCCACCTGGCAGGAGGCTACAACCAACAGGGTACATGGCGGCCCCACCACGACAGACTGGCTACCGTGCTGGATATGAGGTGCAAAGAAGTCCATGGTCTTTGTCAGCACAGAAAGTGACACTGCATAGTGCATGGTGGAAAACACACCCAGGAAGAAATGGAGAATGGGTGGGACTGCAATGAGACGATGAGAAAGTGGGCTAAAGATCTCAATGCACGATGGGCACGATGCACCGTGTAAGTCACCCTTCCCCAATTGGCTTGCTCTTTGGAAAATTTTGAAAAATGGAGGTCAAACCCTACAGGGGACCATCACATAAAGGCCAAAACATGTGAGACTCCTTTTAGCTGCCTCTTACGACAGGCAGGAATACCTCGGGCCTATTCTAACCCCCGGACCCACAGGGGAACTCGAAACCAAAACAGCCACTAGATATAGTTAAAGAATACGTGGACAACATCCCTATGGATGAAATTAGACCTCTAAAACTTGTTATGATAAAATAAAAAAATGAAATTATACTGTCTGTAGTAGCACATACTGCCACCATAAGTAGAGCGCATGGGGCATGCTCATTTCAGAATCAAGCAATTATATTTCCAAATTTATGTATATTTGTAATGGTGTGTTTAAAGTACAAGAACTCCTCACACTACACCATAATATCTGGTGTACCCAAAATCAAAGAAGTGCTTAGGTGTTTATTCTGTAGTGTGTGGTGGTTCCACCTGCTTTTATTTATTCATTGATTGATGTTTGTCCTCGGTGTTGATGTACTTCGTTGCTACACTGGCTAAAAAATGGGTTATGGATTCCGACACACACTGCTGTAAATTATGTAGCCGACAGGTGCACAGTTGCGTTTCACAGTACTTTAATTTACATTTTGCACAACTCCCAATATTACACAGTTATATGGTCAGTGAACTACTATTTATCCTTTCCATAAGCCTCATTAATAGTTTGCAGGCGAAACTCCACATACTGCTACGATAGTTTACTGTTCAACACCTATGAGCAGTAAAACCTAACCACAAAATTCATAGTTCTTGAAGAATAATCAGGTACATATGGAGCAGACACTGTCCACTGTTTTTACACACAGCCTAATTGTTTAACACTTGTTCCACAGTTAATGTGAGGCATTGTTGTTGTTCTAACCAGCACAGGTTACTCGCCTGAAATTCGTCCGTGAACTGACTGTCTCATGACCAAAAATCGGGCCCTTATATATCATAATAATAATAGGTACTGAAACTACACATTGTTCGAGGTTTAATTTACAAATATTAGATTAAAACTTAACTTCTTTGATTAACTCAATACATAAAAAAATTGCATCTTTTTAACAGTTTCTTCTACTATGAGGTTTAGGCCGAATTATTTGTTTGAATCATGAAATTAACAAATATAGTTACTCGAACAATACTTTTGACATAACTGTTAATTACTTTGGAATTAATGAAGGGCTGGCTTTGCTAACATATTTATGAATAGAGCAAAATAGACATTTTAAGATTACTAGCATTTTGTCTTCCAAATGTCTACAGTTATTACAGAATTTGTATTTGTTTATACATTAACAATAGAATATAAGTTATGAAACAATCACTGATTTTGCCCTATAATGAAAGATACTAACTAGTAATAGTCAAAATAAATTAGAAAATCAATTACATACATAAAACTAAGCACAAAAATAAATCTGGTGTTATATTCTTTAAAACTGAGGGCCAATCTTTCTCTTTCACGAAAATGCAGATTATATTCACATATGCTAATGATAAACAGGTAAAAGTAACAAAACCAATTTAAGGAAGCAGGTGGCAAAACAAGAGGGGTATTTAAATTATCCCTGCTTGCTCTGTCACAAGTGGACTGAACCTTACGCCCACAGAACAGAATAAAAAGGCGCACTGTTTGAAAACATGTCATGGGTAATATGTACTGTATTACAATATGCTTATTCTTACAAATATTTTTTGAAACGGATGTTACACTGTTGTGATGACTTACTGATATAGTTTTGCTAATATATGTCTATAAGTTTTCAGATTCTTAATGAGGTAATGAAGTATAGAATAAAATGGTCATTCCAGAAAACTGAAATGACAATTGAAAAGGCTTCACTGCATAACGAGCAGCAGAATAATTAAATAGACAACCCATATGTGAAGTGGGCAGCATAATTTCTTGCAATGTGCATAGAGCAGGAAAGGCTGTTTGAAATGAACTACCTGAAATCTCAGGGTCAGCCAAGTGTTCCCTTGGTAAAACAAGGTTTGTAAATAAAGGTGTTGGAGTGGACTGCCTGCAATAATGAAGGGCAAGGAAAACGTGTATGCTTATTGCAAATAATAGTGTGTTATTTTGCTGAGCTGCATAAAAATTAATGTAGCCAAAAGCACCCATCTGTTGAAAACAATAGTTATCCCTAATTATGTTTCCTGTACATGAACTGAAAGTAAAATCTTTAGTAATATTTTGAAAATGATAAAAATTTGAAAAGTAAATATTGCCTTGAAGCCAAAATAGATGAGCTGCTTAAAGTTTCTGGTTAGTTAGTTGTGGTCTTCAGTCCTGAGACTGGTTTGATGCAGCTCTCCATCCTACTCTATCCTGTGCAAGCTTCTTCATCTCCCAGTAACTACTGCAACCTACATCCTTCTGAATCTCCATCTCCATCTACGATTTTTACCCTCCACGCTGCCCTCCAGTACTAAATTGGTGATCTCTTGATGCCTCAGAACATGTCCTACCAACCGATCCCTTCTTCTAGTCAAGTTGTGCCACAAATTTCTCTTCTCCTCAATCCTGTTCAGTACCTCCTCATTAGTTATGTGATCTACCCATCTAATCTTCAGCATTCTTCTGTAGCACCACATCTCAAAAGCTTCTATTCTCTTCTTGTCCAAACTATTTATCGTCCATGTTTCACTTCCATACATGGCTACACTCCATACAAATACTTTCAGAAACAACTTCCTGACACTTAAATCTATACTCGATGTTAACAAATTTCTCTTCTTCAGAAATGCCTTCCTTGCCATTGCCAGTCTACATTTTATATCCTCTCTACTTCGACCATCATCAGTTACTTTGCTCCCCAAATAGCCAAACTCCTTTACTACTTTAAGTGTCTCATTTCCTAATCTAATTCCCTGAGCATCACCCGACTTAATTCGACTACATGCCATTATCCTCGTTTTGTCTTTGTTGATGTTCATCTTATATCCTCCTTTCAAGACACTATCCATTCCATTCAACTGCTCTTCCAAGTCCGTTGCTGTCTCTAACAGAATTACAATGTCATCGGCGAACCTCAAAAGTTTTTATTTCTTCTCCATGGATTTTAATACCTACTCCAAATTTTTCTTTTGCTTCCTTGACTGCTTGCTCAATATACAGATTGAATAACATCAGGGCTGTCTCACTCCCTTCCCAACCACTGCTTCCCTTTCGTGTCCCTCGACTCTTATAACTGCCATCTGGTTTCTGTACAAATTGCAAATAGCCTTTCGCTCCCTGTATTTTACCCCAGCCACCTTCAGAATTTGAAAGAGAGTATTCCAGTCAACATTGTCAAAAGCTTTCTCTAAGTCTACAAATGCTAGAAACGTAGGTTTGCCTTTTCTTAATCTAGCTTCTAAGATAAGTCATAGGGTCAGTATTGCCTCATGTGTTCCAACATTTCTACGGAATCCAAACTGATCTTCCCCGAGGTCGGTTTCTACTAGTTTCGTCTGTAAAGAATTCGCGTTAGTTCGATAATTTTCACATCTGTCAACACCTGCATTCTTTGGAATTGGAATTATTATATTCTTCTTGAAGTCTGAGGGTATTTCGCCTGTCTCATACATCTTGCTCACCAGATGGTAGAGTTTTGTCAGGACTGGCTCTCTCAAGGCTGTCAGTAGTTCTAATGGAATGTTGTCTACGCCCGGGGCCTTGTTTCGACTCAGGTCTTTCAGTGCTCTGTCAGACTCTTCCCACAGTATCGTATCTCCCATTTCATCTTCATCTACATCCTCTTCCATTTCCATAATATTGTCCTCAAGTATATCGCCCTTGTATAGATCCTCTATATACTCCTTCCACCTTTCTGCTTTCCCTTCTTTGCTTAGAACTGGGTTTCCATCTGAGCTCTTGATATTCATACAAGTTGTTCTCTTTTCTCCAAAGGTCTCTTTAATTTTCCTGTAGGCAGTATCTATCTTACACCTAGTGAGATAAGCCTCTACATCTTTACATTTGTCCTCTAGCCGTCCCTGCTTAGCCATTTTGCACTTCCTGTCGATCTCACTTTTGAGACGTTTGTATTCCTTTTTGCCTGCTTCATTTACTGCATTTTTATATTTTCTCCTTTCATCAATTAAGTTCAATATTTCTTCTGTTACCCAAGGATTTCTATTAGCCCTCGTCTTTTTACCTACTTTATCCTTTGCTGCCTTTACTACTTCATCCCTCAAAGCTACCCATTTTTCTTCTACTGTATTTCTTTCTCCAATTCCTGTCAATTGTTCCCTTATGCTCTCCCTGAGACTCTCTACCACCTCTGGTTCTGTCAGTTTATCCAGGTCCCATCTTCTTAAATTTCCACCTTTTTGCAGTTTCTTCAGTTTTTATCTACAGTTCATAACCAATAGTTTGTGGTTAGAGTCCACATCTGGAAATGTCTTACAATTTACACCTGGTTCCTAAATCTCTATCTTACCATTATATAATCTATCTGAAACCTGTCAGTATCTCCAGGCTTCTTCCATGTATACAACCTTCTTTTATGATTCTTGAACCAAGTGTTAGCTATGATTAAGTTGTGCTCTGTGCAAAATTCTACCAGGCGGCTTCCTCTTTCATTTCTTCCCCCCAGCCCATATTCACCTACTACATTTCCTTCTCTCCCTTTTCCTACTACCGAATTCCAGTCACCCATCACTATTAAATTTTCGTCTCCCTTCACTATCTGAATAATTTCTTTTATCTCATCACACATTTCTTCAATTTCTTCATCATCTGCAGAGCTAGTTGGCATATAAACTTGTACTACTGTAGTAGGCGTGTGCTTCGTGTCTATCTTGGCCACAATAATGCATTCACTGTGCTGTTTGTAGTACCTTACCCGCATTCTTACATTTTTATTCATTATTAAACCTACTCCTGCGTTACCCCTATTTCATTTTGTATTTATAACCTTGTATTCGCCTGACGAAAAGTCTTGTTCCTCCTGCCACCGAACTTCACTAATTCCCACTATATCTAACTTTAACCTATCCATTTCCCTTTTTAAATTTTCTAACCTACCTGCCCGATTAAGGAATCTGACATTCCACGCTCCGATCCGTAGAACGCCAGTTTTCTTTCTTCTGATAACGAGGTCCTCCTGAGTAGTCCCCGTCCGGAGATCCGAATGGGGGGCTATTTTACCTCCGGAATATTTTACCCAAGAGGATGCCATCATCATTTAACCATACAGTAAAGCTGCATGCCCTCGGGAAAAATTACGGCTGTAGTTTCCCCTTGCTTTCAGCCGTTCGCAGTACCAGCACAGCAAGACCGTTTTGGTTTGTGTTACAAGGCCAGATCAGTCAATCATCCAGACTGTTGCCCCTGCAACTACTGAAAAGGCTGCTGCCCCTCTTCAGGAACCACATGTTTGTCTGGCCTCTCAACAGATACCTCTCCGTTGTGGTTGCACCTACGGTACGGCTATCTGTATCGCTGAGGCACGCAAGCCTCCCCACCAACAGCAAGGTCCAGGGTTCATGGAGGGGGGGGGGGGGAGGGGTTCTGGTAAACAGCTGTAAAGATTGAACAGATTTTAAATAATGTTTATGTAAAAGTTTGTGCCATATTTACTGTCTTGTTATGTATTCTCTTACATTCTTGTCATTCTTATATGGGTGTACTCATTGTTACCCAATGCTCTATACAACACAGATAGCTTTTTGCCATGATACACTATATTTACCCAACTATAAGGTGACCCTGAACATAAGATGATTCCCCCCCACACTCAAACAACTTTTTGAAGAACCTCCTTGAGAAAAAAGTGAACTTTACACCTATTCTAAACTTATGCCATTTATTGATTGTTTACATTTTGATAAAACTAGGAAAAATAAAATAAAGAAAAAGAAATGATTTAATTCATTTTTGGACAATATTCTTTTCTAGCTTTTATGATTAATAACCCTCTGGCCTGTGGTATCACTATTTTTAATAACACTAATTATTATCACCATCATCATCCTAATAGCACAGCTGTGAAGTTTATATCATTGTTGTCATAAATATTTGGATGTTTCTTTCAAATGTGTTGCAATTTCTGAATTAGTTGTTATGGTAGGAACTGAGAAGACAGCCGGTTTTCTTTTTTTTCTTTTTCCTGAATACATATCAGATTTCACTTCTATACCGATGTAAGAATGTTACAATGTCTCTAGCTTCCAAACATATCACCTGCTTGCTACTTTCTCACTGGTTGTATAGAACCAGGTGACCCCCCCCCCCCCCTCCTTTGTTGCTGTCATATATCAAGGTGAGCGTCAGCAACATTGCAGCAAGAAACACTGGCCCTTATTTAGACATTTACCATCTGCCGTAGAAATGAGTGTTATTGTTGAATATTTTTCCATTCTTAAAGTCATTTTGATTCTGATTACAAATGCATTCAGGCAACCTGCAGTTTAAACATTCATAAAAAAAACAGAGTATATAGCATATATTCCCACGGATGTCAACAAGACAAAATTTGCTGCTTGCTCACTGCTCCCCTCCGTGCAATCATCCTAGCCCTCAGCCAAGTTGGTGTCACTGTCCTCATTCCAACCCTTCTGTGACACTGAGCTAGAGCAGCTGTGAAAAACTGACTGTAATATCTTCTAGTGTGTGGGTCGTATGCAACAACACCAACTAATACATAAATAAAAGTTCACAATTATGATTCAGTTCCATTCTCAAACTTTTGCTCATCCAGTGATCTAATGACATCTGTTAGTACTCTTTCCATGGTGGGTCTTCTGCTGTAATTTATTCTTGCAATAACAATTACAGTAAATTTGCTTTAGTTACATATTATTCATATGTACTCTCAATTCTTAGCTATGGCATTCCTTTTTTGGGGAACTAATGCACAAAATATGAACACAATTTTCAGACTGCAGAAAGAGCCACAAGAACAATAACCAAAAACAGTAGTTGAGCTCATTGTAAAGATCTGCTCAAGACACTGGGGATTTTAACTGCTCTGTGTGAATGCATTTACCAGTCAGTTGTACACATCAAAAATAACATTGGTAATTACTCCACAGATCTGTCCATGACCAAGGAACAAGAGCTAGACTGAACTTACATTTACCAAGAAAAAATAAACATAAAACTCAAAACAGCATTTTCTACCAAGGAATAAAACTGTGCAATAAATTACCAAAAGAGATTAAAGAAATTACAAAAGTACACTTATTTAAAAAGGCAGCTAAAAAGTACCTGTTATACAATACATTTTACACATTGAAGGATTACTTAGATAAAACAGAGTAGGGGTTTGATAAAAAAAAATGTTATACAAATAAATAATAATAATAATGATTATAAAATATCCAACATTCCATGTAACACCTTCACTTTGCTTTTTTCCTTCTTTTTTCCTTTCTAGAAATACTTACCCCCAAGCTATTCATAGCACAATACTAACATCTCTTCCTCTTTCTGAGCTCAACATCTCACTCATTATGGAGGAATGCTGATGAAGTTTTTCAGGATAGCAAATGGGAAGTTGTGGTATAGAAAATGGCCCAGAGATCACCAGTGTGTGTGTGTAGTGAGTGAAGTGTTATGAAACAATGTGTGTGCAGTGTGTGCACTGACTGATAGTGAGATATGAGTGAACAGTGTGGCATTACGTAATTTAATAAGTTATTTGTAAAAAAAAGTATTGAATACCAGGAGTAAATCTAATGATTGTCTCTAACTAGAAGTCTGTAAATATATGTGTATACGAATTAGCTTATTTTAAATTGATCTAAATTTGTAAATACTTTGACATGTCCTATATCCTTGCAAAAAGAGATCTACGGATGAACAAAGCTACTACTGCTAGATATTTCATTCTGGATTAATTTTCCTTCTTGTTTCGACTGAATGACACCACAATATTCTAAAGCTGATTAAAAACTGGTAACGTTTCTACCGGGTATTCTAAAACATGGACAGTGACTAAAAATTTCTCACTTGCAATCCACTTAGTAAATCATTACAGTCTCTTGTAACCAAATAAAATATTGGTGTGAGTTCTGAATCAACAAATGTTTTGTTGAAGGATAACATTTCCATTTTTGAATATAACCTTTATTTAAAAAGTGCCATTAATGTTTGTATATGGTATGCATACATATATGAGAACATTTAGTTCAAACTTGTTCAAACACAACAGAAGTTTGTAAGATGATAGCATTTAATGCAATTTCCTCCCATGTTTCACAAAATTATCAAATAGTAATCACAGCAATAGACTGCTATCTGATGTTTTCCTGGTGTATTTCTAATTTATAGAATTCTTGGTTGTCTGGCCAGATCACATTGTAATTCGTCTACAATATTTTGGCGAACAGATGCATTGCCAACTTCAGGTGGTCCCTGACGAATGCTGTGCCGCTCCTCTTGGCGTACTATATATGCTGGTCGTTATCCCCTCCACCACTTCACTCATTTCCCCGTCAGCATTGCTGCCAGAGTGGACGGTGGCACTGGTGAGGAGAGCGGCACCTCGGTCCGCACTCTGGCATGCAGTGTCTGTGCTCCCGCTGTCGGGTGGGGTGGGGGTACCACCATCCAGGAACGCCTCTTCCTCTCCAGCTTCAGTGCAGGGCTTCACACCTGACTGAGTTGTAGGGCAGTGTCGTTGTTAATTAGTCCATTTTGCAGCCTGATTTTGGTGATCTCTTTAATTATGCAATCATAGAATGAGGATTCCCTAAGTATTTTGGCATTTTTGTAATCCATAGTATGGCTAGTTTTCATAATATGGTCGGCTGCAACTGATTTGATGGTCTGACATAGTTCAGTATGGCATTTATGTTCATAACACCCCTTTTCTACTGTACGAACAGTTTCCCCAACGTATGATTTGCCACACTGGCAGGGAATTTGGTAAACATCTGGTTTGCGGAGACCTAGATCATCTTTTACTGAGCCTAGTAGAGTTGAGGTTTTTGTAGGAGTTTGGAATACACGTTTTACATTGTGTTACACTAAGATCCTGCTGATTCCTGTGGACGTAGCATGCACGCCAGTGATTTGTACTCTTCTTTTTCTTCATCCTGCTGTTGGCTTGGAAAAGTCTGTCTGAAAGCACGTCTTATCTGCTTATTGCTGTATCCATTTCATCTGAATGTTATCTCGAGGTGCTTCAGCTCAGCTGAAGGGCTGTCTTGGTCGCAGATTGATCATGCCCTGTGAACAGATGTATTAAAATGCCTTCATGCTGGGAGTTGTTGTGGCTACTGGAGGCATGCAGATACAGACAGCTCAGTGTGTGTAGGCTTCCTGTACACACTGTGTGCCAGGTTACCATCAGGTTTCTGTTTCACTGGGAAGTCAAGAAATGGAAGGGTAACATCCTGTTCCAGCTCCATTGTAAACTGTATGTGAGGGTGCACTGAGTTGAGGTGTTGGAGAAATTCGCTTAAGCTGTCCTGTCCATGTGGCCAAATGACAAACCTGTCATCCATATAGTGACAGAAACAAGACGGTTTTAGACGAGCTTGTTCGAGGGCCTTCTTCTCGAAGTTCTCCACGAACAAGTTTGCTACAATTGGTGACAGGGGACATCCCGTGGGAATGCCGTCTGTCTGTTCACAGTAATTTCCATCAAATAGGAAATATGCTGAAGTGAGTACAAACTCCCTGGCCAACCATAATGTAAAAACTGGCCATACTATGGATTATGAAATCACCAAAGTACTTAGACAATCCAACTCCTCCGGCAGTTGCTTAGTAAAATAGGCCATCAAATCAGACTGCAAGATTGTCCCGTTAGTAAAGATAGTGGCCTACAACCCAGTCAGACATGGAACCCTACACTGAATCTGGAGAGGAAGAGGTGTTCTCGGATGGTGGTGTCCACTCCTGATGGCGGTAGTGCAGACACTGAAGCCCAGAGTGCAGACGGGGGCAGCACTCTCCCCACCACTGCCCCACCAGCCACAGTGGCTGCACGGACAGAGAGTAGAGCAAGGTAGGGGTGGGGAGGGGATAATGGCCAGCATATGTAGGACACTGACAGGAGCAGCGCAGCATTCATCGGGGATCACCTGAAGATATTTTCTTGTGCATCTCTTGCACTAATGCCATGCGAGACAATGTCATGTGGTCATTCACACTTTGGCATATTCGAAAATCTTCAGCCTTTTGGAACACGAGTATCATTTTTCGAGCCATGCCCTTCCAAACTCTTCAAAATAAATCTACACATGACCTAAAATAGCCAAAGCTTCATCTCTAAATGTAAGACAACCACTTTATACTGTACTAAACAACATAAAAATGTTGACCTCATGTAACCTCCCCCTCACTTATCGACCTTAATGACAGTGAAAAATTAAACCGCGTGTACCTAATGGAAATTTGAGAAAAGCAATTGTCACCGAAGTTAATCTGTCAGTAAAGAGGGAGCAAAGGGTTACATCTTAATTGAAAGGAAAAATGCAAATGAAACTGGTGGAAATTAATTTTGAAAAGGGGTAAAGTTAATAAAGAAAGTAAATGTGCGGCCATTACGTTAACAATTAACTAGCAGTAAATAGATATTTGAGATTTGGGGGAAATTACGGTTGCCAGTCCTATGGACAATTACTATAGTAACTGAAAAAGAAGGGTTATTACACGTATAATTAGCACTAGAAGCGTGGCAACTGAAGGTTGACACGTGTAGTGTGAAAACTGAAAGTTTGTTAGAAGTAGTAAATTTCGCTACACTCTGACTCAATTTAGCAAAAGAATTAATGAAACTGGAAAATTTAAAGTTAATTTAGTGACTGAAATTAATAGTGAGCTTTGTTTCTGAAGCACATCGAAATTCAGTAAAATACAGTTAGTCTTGGGCTACCTCAACAATCATTTCAAAAGCTACTTGAATCTACGCAATTTAGAAATAAGAGATTTAACTTTGAACTTGAATTAAATGATTCTGGACAATTAACAATAGTAACATTTAGTACGTACCAAGCTGAGCTGCAGTCACAGGTAAGCTAAAATATGCTAACAAAACTCGCACTCTTAATTTGTGCTTGTGTAATCTAAATATTGTAGCCAGCTATGAATACCTTAACTGAACTTTGAAATTAAAGCAGTGAATTGGAATATTACTTTAATGCTGGCGTCTGAATTTCAACGACACTCGGGTTCATTTCGGAAAAGGAAGGGGCCCTGCTTGGTAATGGAATTGGGACAATGAGCAACAAAGGTTCATGCTAAGTTGCTGCAATTTTGTGATGCAACAATTTCAAAAGCTGAGGTCTGCCATACAGTTCTAAAACATTACGTGCTTCCAGTCTTCCTTGTTGGTTGATTGAAGGTTTGAAACTGTCGATCGAGGAGGTGGCGACGGTCACTCATTGTCGGCCGTCGCTGATGCAGAAGCTGGATGTTGGCGCGCCTTCTTCTCGACACAGTCTCCAGCTGAAACGGGCTCTTGATATGTGCCAGCTAACGCTTCCCGTCCGCGACACCATGTCCGAAACTATCATAGCAAGTCGAGCGCAATTACATGCTGCCAAACCCCGAACGTGCGGCAACGCGCGGCAACTCGCGGGAGCGTCACACAACACATCTGCTCCACTGCACTACTTCAGCCCGACTCCCTCTGCCCGCGCTCCATGCGGCAGACTTCACTACCAAAGATCCTAAACACTTTGGTTCTCCACACGACCTATCGATGTATTCGTTCGATAGCATAGTTTTCCCTAGGCCAGACCCAGCGTATAAATACAAATAATATTCACAAAACAAACCAATTATACATCGACATAAATGCATATATATATATACAAATAGTAAAACAACTACAATATACAAAGACACAGAAATGTTATATCTTCAGGTAACAAAATAAGTTAAAATCTATAGTACAATAGATGGAAATAGGAGGATATGCATTTCCGGCGTTACACTCAACAGCAGTAGTTTAATCTGTGAATATAAGATGATCCTGTGTTTTTCGAATGACAGATTTGGGAAAAAACCTTGTCTTATAATTGGGTAAATATAGTATGTTTGTTTGCAAAATATGTGCATGAGTTGAAATGATATTTTTGTCTTCGTATTGCTCTTTATGTAGAGTGCATACTGTTGTGAAGTGTTTGCAATTTTGTTTCTGCCCAATGCTCTTTGAGGGGTTTGGATGTTTCACTGATGTACGAGGGCGGTTCAGAAAGTAACCTCCGATTGGTCACAGTGCGGGTTGTGGGGGGAGTAGCAACGCCATCTGTGCGTTCACGCACTCAACAGGTCAGTCGACATCAAGCCGTGGTCGAGTGAACGTCGTACCTGCGCTAGTTTAGTTTTTGTGGCAGTTTGAAATGTGTGCTGCAATAGAAAACCCCGCCAAATGTGAAGTGCGTGCTGTCATAAGGTTTTTTACAGCCAAAGGATATTCTGCAGCAGCTGTTCATCGTGAGCTTTGTGCTGTGTACGGACCAAGAGTTATGAGTGAAGGAGTTGTCCGTGAATGGGTACGTTTATTTAAAAGTGGACGAGAAAACGTTCATGATGAAGAGAGGAGTGGTAGACCATCATTGGTGACTGACGAACTCGTTCAGACAGTTGATGCAAAAGTTCGTGAAAATCGACGTTTCTCAATGTCGGAGTTGTCTACTGGTTTTCCACAGATTTCTAAGACTCTCTTGTATGAGATAGTGACAGCAAGATTGGGTTACCGTAAGTTCTGTGCACGATGGGTGCCCAAAATTCTTACCGACCACCACAAAACTCAAAGAATGGCCTCTGCATTAGACTTTCTGTCACGTTATGAGGACAAAGGACAACCATTGTTAAACAGAATCGTGACCGGTGACGAAACCTGGATTAAGTACGTGAACCCTGAGACAAAAGAACAATCAAAGATGTGGGCACATTCAAATTCGCCTACCAAACCAAGAAAAGCCTCGCAAGATTTTTCTGCCAGAAAACTGATGGCAACGGTGTTTTGGGATGCCAAAGGGGTGTTGTTGGTTGAATTCATGGAACGTGGTACGACCATTAATCAAGACGTGTACTGTGAAACAATAAAGAAGTTACGACGGGCTATACAGAACAAACGCCGTGGTATGCTGACTTCCGGTATCGTTTTTTTGCACGATAACGCCCGTCCTCACTCTGCTCACAGAACAACGGCCCTTCTTGAGTCCTTCAAGTGGGACGTTATCAACCATCCACCTTACAGCCCAGACCTGGCGCCAAGTGATTATCACCTCTTCATGCATTTGAAGAAATGGCTCGGGTCACAGCGGTTTGATGACGACGAAGAGCTCAAAGATGCGGTCATAGGCTGGCTCCAGGCACAAGCGGGTGATTTTTATGCAGAAGGAATTTCAAAGCTTGTGAAGAGATACGATAAGTGCCTCAATCGCTATGGAGACTATGTAGAAAAATAGTACAAAGATGTAGTTATAAGATGTATATATTAAAATATTTTTATTTAACTTGGTGTATTTTTTTAAATCAACCGGAGGTTACTTTCTGAACGGCCCTCGTATTTGTAATAGGAAACATCACTGAAACATGGGGTATGTGTAACACTATTATTCCAGAATGAGATTTTCACTCTGCAGCGGAGTGTGCGCTGATATGAAACTTCCTGGCACATTAAAACTGTGTGCCCGACCGAGACTCGAACTCGGGACCTTTGCCTTTCGCGGGCAAGTGCTCTACCAACTGAGCTACCGAAGCACGACTCACGCCCGGTACTCACAGCTTTACTTCGGTCTCGGTCGGGCACACAGTTTTAATCTGCCAGGAAGTTTCAACACTATTATTGATATTACCTCTATTTGTCTTATGTAACTTCTTTGTCTGTTTTTACTGAGCTCTTTGATGTAACATGAATACAGGATGAAATAATGACAATATTATGAAAAGTATAGTTGCCTCTCACCCTATAGCAGAGCTGCTGAGTCACAATAGGCACATCAAAAACACTGTCTTTTTCATCAGAACTGACAATCAATACATGAACACACATTCATGCAAACCCAATTCACACACACAGCCTCGACAGCCAGAAACTGTAGTCATGTTTGTGTGAGTTGGGTTTGCATGAGTGTGTGTATGTGTGTTTGATGTCTAATTCTGATGAAGGCCTTTATGTCCGAAAGCTTACTTGTGTGAAAGTCTTTTGTTGTACCTATCTGCAACGCAGCATTTCCACTACTTGGTGAGTAGCAACTATATTTTTCATAATACTGTCAGATGTTCTTTTCTTTATTTTTGTCACTTTATGTCACAGTAATTAATGTAGGGAAGTAATTTTAAAAATAATGTCCCGTAAAATAATTGAAATGTTAAAATTATAGTTGTAATACTGGTTCAAGCATAGGGAAGTAGGTTCGTAACCATGTAAAACATGGAGGCAAGTCCCCTGCAATGAAATTGGCTTGGTGGGAATAGAAAAGGTGGATTTGGTGGTTGAACTGCAAGGCTCCTTTGTGGCAAGAGTCAGTCAGTGGCTGCCAGGCAAAGTGTTCACCTCTTGTGAACTGAATGAGGCAAGAAGAGCAGAAAGATTATGTAATATGGCCTCGGATGTGGAAATAATTTTGCTTATTGCTCATGGCATATTTTGGTTATCTCTGTACTATGAAAATTGTGTGCTATGCTAAGACGAGAATTTACAGAGCTTGTTATACAGCAAGAGTGATGGATACTTTTGGTGCCTTTTTATGTAGCTGCAGGAGGTCTACACTGCCACCGCCTTGATATCAAAGAATCAGTGGATTACTGTATAATTGCATGGACCATATATGTGGTTCCTTATTCAGTAATAACTTTGTGTTCTTTATACTTTGTTGAGTGCTTGTATTTTATCCTTAGAGCTTGTATTTTATCCTAAAAGATTTACCTAGACAGGATCCTGTTCCAGGTGCTACAATATTTCCGAGTATCTTATTTTATTGCACTGAAAAGTAATTACTTTCCTTAACAAAAGTTAATAAATTTTGTGGGGTGATAAATTTCATAACTGGTGTGTTTAAGTTTTGAAGTACTCCACATATTTTTTCATAAAAGGATAGTTTAAGTTTCACTAAAATGTAATTGTCAAGAAGAGATTTGAAGTATTCAGCTTAAAGACTCTTCTTATTGAAACCTCAGTACAGTGTAAATGATAATTAATTGAAACCCTCAGCTACCGACAGGTGTTGTTGATATACCTCGATGTGGACAGCTGAAAATGTGTGCCCCGACCGGGACTCGAACCCGGGATCTCCTGCTTACATGGCAGACACTCTATCCATTAGAGCCACCGAGGACACAGATGAATAGCGCGACTGCAGGGACTTATCCCTTGCACACTCCCCATGAGACCCACATTCCCATCTGTCAACAATCTACATACGTAATGTACCTAATAGATATTGGCCCATCCACTCATTACTCGTGCCCACTAAGGCAACGATTCCTGTAAGAGTTCGGGCAACCTGTGCGCATTCGCACAGATGAAGGTCAGTGGCCGGGTTGCCTTTAACTATATATGAAAATAGTAACTGTTCTCGAAAGAAAATATACCATTGATGACTGTGCAGCTTCTCTAGAATAAATGATAATTAATTGAAACCCTCAGCTGCCGACAGGTGTTGTTGATATACCTCGATGGGGACAGCTGAAAATGTGTGCTTCTGCCATGTAAGCAGGAGATCCCAGGTTCCAGTCCTGGTTGGAGCACACATTTTCAGCTGTCCACATCGAGGTATATCAACAACACCTGTCGGCAGCTGAGGGGTTCAATTAATTATCATTTATTCTAGAGAAGCTGCACAGTCATCAGTGGTATCTGTTCTTTCCAGAACAGTTACTATCTTCATATATCAGTACAGTGTTACAGTTACCTGCAAAAACCATTATGATTCATCATAGTTACTGTATAGGCCACTAAATCCAACTGTTTATGAGGTATTACATTTTGTAAAAGACCCTTGTTGGTTTTGTTACTAACTGTAGTTCTTTGACATTGATCACAACTGGTAAGTAAAGTTCTAACCCTCCTAGACATGTTGTGAAAATATGTACATTCTTGGATTGTTTCAATAAATTTCAATGCACCACAGTCTCCAAAACTTTCATGTGTATATTTTATCAAAGTATTGATGTGAGAATCTGCCAGCAATCTTTCCACACATCACTGTCTGGGTTGTGTTTATAAAACAGAATAACTTTGAAGACTTGGTGGTACATTTGTACCTTCTCATGACCTTCCTTCCCTAAATAACTTTTAACAGGCTTCCAATGATCATTACCATTTTTGTATCATTTCAATTGATTACAGATTTTCCTAATTTCATTTTCTTCTTCACATCTTTAAAGTACATAATTTTGAAATTCTTTCCTTGACTATCATTTTCACTATCATTTACATTTCCCACTGGGCATCAGCAATTACATTTTCCATTCCTTTTATGAAATGAACTGTATATCTAAACTGCTGTAAGAACATTGACCACCTGGTAACTCTCCCATGATACAATTTACATTCCTGTATGTAAGTTAATGCTTTAAGATCTGTATAGACTTTGACTTCGTGCCCAAACAAATAATTTTGAAATTTTTGGAATCCCCATACTATTGCCCAAAGTTCTTTTTTGTAATCATATAATTTCTCTCATTTTAAGGTTCTACTTTTAAATGCTATAAAATGATGTTCTATTTTCCCATTGATTTCTTTTTCTTGGAACAAATGTACCCCCAAACCATAATCACAACTGTCACTCATCAAGAAAAATGGTAATGATAAATCAGGCCTATAAAGAATTTCACTTTCTGTCAACTCTTTCTTAATTTCCTCAAAAGCTAACTGACATTCATCAGTCCAATCCCACACTGCATTTTTTCTTTACAGGTTATTTAAACATGGTGCATTAAGTACCTGTGTTTTCACATATTTTTGATAGAAGTTCACTAATACAAAATATGACTTCAAATCTTTTTTATTCCTAGGTTTTGGGAACTTTGTGATGGCCTCAATATTTTCTCCATCAGGCAAAATCCCTTTTTCACTTATGCAATGGCCAAGAAATTTTAATCGTTTCATTGCAAATTTATGTTTTTCAAATTTAGTGTCTTACACCCCTGTCTCATTTTCTCTCCAATTTCCTGTACCAAGTCGAGAAATTGTGGATCTAATATCCAGCATTCTTAGCAAAAGGCAATTTGAAGTGTTTCTAGGCAGCTCTAAAAGCCACAAACAGAAATTAAATAATGGACTACCACGGGGATCTGTTTTAGTCCCATCATTATTCAATTTATACATTTATGATTTACCAACCACAACATCAACTAAATTCATCTATGCCGATGACATTGCACTGGTAGCACAGAGCAGTAATTTCGAAGATGGTGAACAAATTCTTACAGAGGAGCTGGAGAAGATGTCAACTTCCTTTGAGACCTGGAGATTGCTCCTAATCTCATCAAAAACTGAAGTCTTTTTGTTTCCATCTAGCGAATAATGCTGTGAACTACAAACCGAGAGCTCTGCTCAATGGACAAACATTGAGGTGCAATCCTTTCCCAAAATATCTCGGAATCACTCTAGATAGAAAACTAAGCTACAAAGAGCACATCACCAAGCTTTCTCATAAAGTTGCTGCAAGGAGCAACATACTACATGAGCCCAGTGGTACCACCCAGGGAACCCCTGCTGACTGTCTGCGTTTAACTGGCATCAGTCTTGTGTACTCTGCTGCCGAGTACTGTGCACCTGCCTGGTTGGGAAGTGTACATGTGAAGAGGGTAGACACAAAACTTAACGACACAATGAGCTGGATTACTGGTTCTGTCAAATCGACCCCATGCCACTGGTTACCTGTACTCAGTCACATCCCTCCACCTCACTTGAGGCAGAAACAAGCTCTCCTGAGGGAGGCCGAGAAAATCTCTGCATCACCCTCTCTACCATTGCACCAGGAATTCTGTCATCAGCCACAGCAATGATTGCAATCAAGAAGACCAGCAAGTGTTACGGCAGGACAGCTCAGCATGGATGGTTTTGATCTAAATGAAAGCTGGAAGCATGAATGCTCAACAAAAACATTGGGAACAAGAGCCCATCACCTTGATTCCACAAAGAAGCCAAAAGGGTTTTGACCTACCGAGGAACCTCTGGTGCTGCCTCAACAGGTTAAGGACTGGACATGGTTGTTGTAGCTACTTTAGGTACAAATGGGGCTGGATCAGTTCACCAATGTGTCAATGTAATCAAGAAGAGCAGACAATTGAACATATAGTCCAACGCTGTCCACTTCATTCGTACCCTGGAATTCCCGACGACTTGTTCACTCTCACACCCAGCTTAATTAATTAGTTGAAAAACATGGACTTCGAGGTTTAATCTTATCTTATATCATATTTATACTGAATGAAATCATTGTCTTATATCAACTGTATATTGTATAAAATCACCATACAATTAAATAAAATCCAATTTCCTTTAAAATTTGTATATGCTCTTCCCAGGTTCTGCTATATACTAAAACGTCATCCACATATATGATTAATTTTTCCAAGAGATCTTTACCCAAAACAACGTCTAATCCCCTAATGAATTCTGCTACATAAACAAAATGGTACAACACAGCACTGAACACTCTTTCCATTACACAAAAATGCAGTGTACTTTCTAGAATCTCTCCCCAGTTCAATCTGATTAAACCCAGAAGTTAAGTTAAGGCTAGTCATATACCTTATATTTTCAAACTTGTTAAACAGTTCATCTATGCTTTCAGGATGGTCAGTTTCTCTCTCTAAGTATCTATTTACATGTCTTGAATCAAGAACTAATCGGATACCCCCATCTCGTTTTGAAACCACTACTAATGGGTTATTGTATGAACTATAACTTCTTTCTATTATTTTCCACCTTTCCATTTTCTGAAGCGCTCTTTCCACTTCTTTTCTTTTGCAGATGGGAATAGCATATGGTTTAATGAAGAATAGATCATACACTTTTAATTTCAGCTTACATTGATACCCTTTTACACTCCCAGGTTTTAAATCAAATATGTCATTATAATCCCACAAAAAACCCTCGAGTTCTCTTCTGTTGTCTACATTAAGGCTTTCAGTTTCAGACACTTTTTAGCTACCAGTTCACTGTAGGAGTCAACACTGTTATCATTAATATAAAATTCTTCCCCTTCCTCACAATAACCATCACCGCTAGTCTCTTGCACCCCCTAATCAAATTACTTTGGCCATGATCTTTCATTACAATACTAGCTTCCCCATGAATTCCAATCTTTGGTTCAACAAATGTTATTTTCATGTCAGCCCAAATAAAATTTACTTTTGCCTTAACTATCTAGTTCATACCCAATATCATGTTTTCATTCAAGTCATCAAACACTAAACATCCTTGTAAAATTTGTACATCATTAATTTTAAATTCCAGTAAGACTTGTCTGGTAATCAATTTACAACTTTTTCCTGTTGCATCTTTTACCCTTACCCCTGTTACTGGAAATTCTGTAAAATTCTCATTATTTTTAATCCTATCTCTTAGCTTCTTTGATAATCCTGTAATTGGGCTACCTGTGTCCAGAAGACAGTTTCCTACCCAATCAGAAATCGGTTCTACAATATAAGAATTTCCAAGTTCTTTACCAGTTCCATTGACTTCAGTTTCAAATAACAGACCCTCCTCTATATCCCGGAAATTCACCCCTTTATCACAGCCACGTCTTTCTTCTACTGCTTCTACAATCCACTGATTATTTTTCTATTAGATGACTATTTTAGATTTTCAGAACTACTTTCCTTCCCTAAAGACACATTTTGACAAATTTCATTTATTATTTTAAGCCTTTGGTCACTATGGTTACATTTGTTATCATAGTCACCAGTTACTTTCACTATTTTATCACTGCTCAAATTTTCTCTCTCATTTTTATTAACACATTCAGACACAATATCACTAACATCTACTGGCAAAATTAAACTATCATGTACTTTTCTACTTGTTTCAAAGTCATCACTCAAGCTTATGTCAGAGTTTCCAGAATCATTCAGAATACAATCATCAACCTTACCTTCTGCATATACCATTCGATCTAATTCTGTAAGCAATATTGTATCATCAACCTCATCACCATCATCATCAGAAACATTATCATCACACTTAAAATTATTCTCAACACTAAATTCATTTCCATCTTCACACACTTCTTCAAATACACAAACAGCTTCAAGACTAAGATCCTTCTGTTCTACCACATCATCATCATTTTCCTGTTTACTGCTTACTGTAATTTTATCTGGAATAACACTGTCATCTTCACTTTAATTTCTAAGTACATGATCATTGGCTTCCATTCATACACCAGTATCAGTTCTTTCACTCATTTCACAATCACTCAACATTTTCACTAAACCATACTCATCAGATTTGTTCTCATCACTATCAGTAACTAGTATTACATTACTACTATCAAAGAAATTTGTCAAAATGTTCTCTTCTGTTTTAAATTCAGATTTTCTTTTCCATTTTTGTTAACTTTTTTCTCAGATAAAAAATTCTCCCAAAATTCCCTATCAAAATTCATTCTGTTCATTTCAGGTTATCTTCAGGATACATAGTTTTGGTATACCCTATTTGTTCTACCCCTTCCCTTTCTGAAATCACCACAATGTGCCTGGTTATAAACACCATTTCTATTTGCGTCACTCTGCCAGGCTCCGAAAGAGGCAGGCCTTAGTTTTCCAGACAGTTCCTTCTGTTATCAAAATTGTTACCATTATTTCCTTGACCTTGTCCCCACTGCCTCTTACTTGATTCAAAATTTCTGTTCTCTGGTCTCTGCCTATCATTTCTTACCCGATTTCTTCTGTCATTATTTCTGAATCTACTGTTCCCTTGGTACTCTCCCCTATAATTTTCATTTCTAAAATCTCCCCTATAATTTTCATATCTAAAATCTCCCCTCCTATTCCTATGTTCAAAATGATCATAGAAAGCTCTGTTATTTCTATTTCTACTGCCATCTTGCCTGTTATTATATCTTTCATTTCTTTCCCAGGCTAAGTCTAATTTGTCAATATATCTCAAAAGTTCCTGAATAGTGTTGTCAGGCCCATAGACCAGACTCCACTGTACTCTTTGTGGGAAATGTCTTTTCAAAGCATCAATTTGAGTCATCTTATCTAATGGCTTATCTAAATGCACTAATATTTTTAACTGCTGTTCACAAAATGTTTTCATTCTACCACTACCTTGTTTGAAATTTAGACCATTTAAGAACTCGGACTTGATGCTGGCTTGTCTAGTTTCTGACCGAAATTTATTTATAAAAGCACGTTCAACTTCACAAAAGGTCATGCCGGGTTTGATTGTCTGGTTAGCCCATGAGAGAGCCTTACCATACAAGAATTTTTTAATGAATTTAATTTTTAAATTATCATTCATGCTACTTTCAAAATTGTCTTTAATTTGAAACATAAAGTCAACAGGATGTATATTCCCTTCCCCTGAAAAGGTTTTGATATTAATATTATTCCAAAATTGATAGCAGTTGCTGAAAGATTGTATAGTAACAGTGTCCTCAGTTTCTTGAATTCTTGAACAGAAATTTGAAATTTACCATAAATATGTACCTACATCTTCTTTTAGCTCTGAAAAATTGCCATTCACAATTTTAGTAAGGTTTTGTATACTTTTAACTGTCTCAGTAAATTTTTTAACTACATCTTTGTTAAACTTTTTTAAATGTTGAAACTCTGAGGTTGCAAATTTTTCAAAACTATCATCTTTTCTTTCTACAAAATCCAACCTTTCTTCACAATTCTGCTGTTCTTGTTTTAAAGTAGAAATTTCCCCCTCTACAACTGACTTGTTTCTGGTATTTTTGTCTACTTGAACCCAACATTTTTCTAAGCTATCTTTTGTTTCACATATTTGGTTCCCATGTCCATCTAATTTCTTTCCGGTAGAGTCAAGTTTTTGACAGAGAAAAGTTTTATGTTCATCAGTTAACTTTTTCTGTTCCTCCATCAGCTGAACTAATCTATCCAAAACAGACACACTTGATTCGAACCCACAAAAATGTGAACCTTCACTTACATTATTGTGGTCACTGCTTTCGATGAACTACATTACTTTCGTCATGGATTGATGAACGAATACTTGTGTCATTATCATTTATTTCCTCCCCACCAACATTTGCACCATTCTGATTGTTTACATCAACCTCCCTGTTGTCTTCCATATTAACAAAGCTAGCAAAACAATTTTCAAACAGTTAACAAAAAACTGAAATAATTTTTTGTACTTACAGTACTTTTCTTCTTCTAGGCCTTTTTTGACTACTTCAGTTTACCTCATTTTGACAATTATCATTATGTTCTTTGTATTGTAGTGCTGCTGATTACTATCTCGTTTTTCCTCACATGACCCTAAAGTACAATATGAAGTTACAAACTTTTTCTGAAACAAAATGTAAGATTAATTTACAAAAGTATGACCAATCCCAGTTCATTCACCACATGTGAAATTTATTATTTAACAAAGCTTATAATTTTGTAAGGTGTACTCATCCACATATCTGCTGCTGCCTCAGGCTCATGTTGTCTACTGCAACATGGGTTTTAAGCCATGATTAATAAATACAAACATTAAGTTTCAGAACTTTTATTCTAGTGGGGGCTGTGTGGAAGGGACTGGGCGGTTTTTTAGATTAGAGAGTCTCGTGGAACCACCGAAGGGGCGTCTGTCTAAAAGTGGGCAGGAAAAACACAGTATGGTAATTGTAGCAACGATTGGTATTGTAGTTGTAAATTGTAGTAGCTGTGTTGGGAAAGAACCAGAACTCCAAGCCCTAATAGAAAGCACTGAAGCTCAAATAGTTGTAGGTACAGCCGGAAATAAATTCAGCCGAAATTTTTTCAAACGATCTAACAGTGTTCAAAAAGGATAGATTAAATACAGTTCATGGTGGAGTATTTATTGTTGTCAGAGGTAGTTTGCCCTGTAGCAAAATTGAAGTAGATAATTTTTGTGAAATAGTATGGGTAGAGGTTATACCTGACAATCAGACTAAACTATTAACTGGATCATTTTACCGCCCCCCCCCCCCCTCTCCGCCCCGACTCAGAAGATATAGTTGCTGAACAGTTCAAAGAAAACTTGAGTCTCATTTTCAATAAGTACCCCACTCATACAATTATAGTTGGTGGTAACTTCAATCTACCCTCGATATGCTGACAAAATTGTATGTTTAAAGCCGGCGGCAGGCATAAAATGTCATCTGAAATTCTACTGAAAGCTTTCTCAGAAAATTATTTTGAACAATTTGGTTGCAAAAGCATACTTGACCTTTTAGCAATGAATAATCCTGGGACAAGTAGTGAGTATTGTGATGAATACAGGGATTAGTGACCGCAAGGCAGTTGCTGCTAGGCTGAATACCATAACACCTACAACCATAAAAAAGAAACACAAAGTATATCTATTTAAAAAAGCTGATAAAAATGCTCTTAACACCTTTTTAAGAGACACTCTTCACTCCTTACGATCTCATCATGTAAATGCAGAAAAGTTGTGGAATGTTTTCAAAGAGATAGTGTGGCGCCGATGAGGTCAACACCAGAATTGATCTGAGTATCGTCTTTGAACGAAGCTAAACATTTCCAGAATGAGATTTTCACTCTGCAGAGGAGTGTGCGCTGATATGAAACTTCCTGGCAGATTTCAACTGTGTGCCCGACCGAGACTCAAACTCGGGACCTTTGCCTTTCACGGGCAAGTGATCTACCATCTGAACTACCGTAGCACGACTCATGACCGGTACTCACAGCTTTACTTCTGCCAGTATCTCGTCTCCTACCTTCCAAACTTTACAGAAGCTCTCCTGCGAACCTTGCAGAACTAGCACTCCTGAAAGAAAGGATACAGCAGAGACATGGCTTAGCCACAGCCTGGGGGATGTTGCCAGAATGAGATTTTCACTCTGCAGTGGAGTGTGCGCTGATATGAAACTTCCTGGCAGATTAAAACTGTGTGCCCGACTGAGACTCGAACTCGGGACCTTTGCCTTTCGCGGGCAAGTGCTCTACCAACTGAGCTACCGAAGCACGACTCACGCCCGGTACTCACAGCTTTACTTCTGACAGTATCTCGTCTCCTACCTTCCAAACTTTACAGAAGCTCCGCTGTGAACCTTGCAGAACTAGCACTCCTGAAAGAAAGGATATTGCGGAGACATGGCTTAGCCACAGCCTGGGAGATGTTTCCAGAATGAGATTTTCACTCTGCAGCGGAGTGTGCGCTGATATGAAACTTCCTGGCAGATTAAAATTGTGTGCTAGTTCTGCAAGGTTCGCATCAATTTCTTTGGAAGGTAGGAGACGAGATATTGGCAGAACTAAAGCTGTGAGTACCGGGCGTGAGTCGTGCTTCGGTAGCTCAGATGGTAGAGCACTCGCCCGCGAAAGGCAAAGGTCCCGAGTTCGAGTCTCGGTCGGGCACACAGTTTTAATCTGCCAGGAAGTTTCATATCAGTGCACACTCCGCTGCAGAGTAAAAATTTCATTCTGGAAACATCCCCCAGGCTGTGGCTAAGCCATGTCTCTGCTGTATCCTTTCTTTCAGGAGTGCTAGTTCTGCAAGGTTCGCAGGAGAGCTTCTGTAAAGTTTGGAAGGTAGGAGACGAGATACTGGGAGAAGTAAAGCTGTGAGTACTGGGCGTGAGTCGTGCTTCAGTAGCTCAGATGGTAGAGCACTTGCCCGCGAAGGGCAAAGGTCCCGAGTTCGAGTCTCGGTCGGGCACACAGTTTTAATCTGCCAGGAAGTTTCGAAGCTAAACATTATTTTTGTGCAGTGCCGCCATGTTAGTTCTGTGTAAGCCTTGCTTGTGTAAAGAGGTGAATAAATGAGCTATTGCAAAATGGGTGTGTTCTTTGGTGAAAGTGACCTGAACTTCCTCCTCACTGGTGACCCCGAGTTGTAAAGTGTGCCATTTTCGCCGTTTTATTGTGTCCGCGGCCTCCATGTTGGTTATGTTCACGTGTATTACTTCGTCACAGCATTCGAACAATGGCTTCGGCCCAACGCCTAACGCCGGATTTTGTGATCGACATGCATCGTGTTGTGGGTGATGTACATCTGCCAGGATTGCAACACGATGCGTCTCACTCGACGATTACGCCGATTTTGCCGGACGTTTTTGAGCCTGCAACAATAGGTGAGGTTAGGAGTGTGCATGACTCCGGCTATCTGATGCCTTTGTTTCCACCACATGTGCCCTCCCTCATCGACGGTGCAGTTACCTCTTATGGATCTCTGTGCAGTGCAGGACCAATGCCGATTTCTGCAAATGCTTCGTTTGATAACCTACCACCGCCAGGACAACGATTTGTCACGCCGCATTCCATGCAGTACCACGCCGATTCCTGCCACATGGCTGGAACTGCTTTGGTCACAGATCAACCTCCCCAGTATCCGACCACACCCTCGCCTGCTTCGGTTAAGCCTCAGCACATGCTTTGCTGCTTCGATACCTCAGCCTGCAACAGGAACAATAACTTGTTATCTGTGCCTGACCTCCATCTCAATGCCACTGCTACACCTCAGTGTTTTGTGTCACGACATTCACCGTATCTGCACACCATTTTGAGTGGAGTGACTACGAACAATGGACATTCACACATTCCGTCCGATGTTCGACATCATTTTCCACACTGTGCTTCTGGACAGCCAGCACCAGTCGAGCTTCCACTACCGTTCTCGGCACACCCCGGTGCCTCATCCGCACCGGTCTTCCGTGACACATCAATCTGAACACACCCACAACGTGTTGAGCTTCTGCAACCACAATCGACACATTATGGTGTCTCACCCGTGTCGGCCTTCCGCGGCACGACGGATTGTGTTCAACCACAACGCGTCACCTGCACACTGCCACCTGACCAGCCGTCGTCGCCACATTCCCGGGAGGCACACTCTCCTGGAATACTACAGTAACAACAGCTTGTTTAAGGCAGTGCCCCGACGAATTCAACTCAACCTGTTCTTCCAAACATTCCAAACATTCTACAATGCTTACCGATGCTGCCGCCATTTAATCCTGACAGTGCGACAACCTGGTTCAAAATTGTGGACGAAGTGATCAACCATTACAAACTAGATGAGTCAGCCATGTTTCTGAGGCTCATCACCCACCTGCACGACCAGGAGGACTTGATTGCTGACCTGGTCGAAGCCCCAGACTCATCTACCTGGTACACTCTAGCCAAAGAGACAGTTCTACGTCGGCTTGCACACTCTACTGAGGCACCAATACAGCAAGTGCTCCGCGTCGAGCAACTAGGCAATGACGAACCTTACCAACTCTTGAGATGGCTACGCGCCCTCGCCAGCTCTGATCTACTCTCTGACATAGCTCTTCTCGCCATCTGGTCAGGTAAACTACCTCCTCATATCCGCTTTGCTCTGGCTCAGAGGCCTCCAGAATCTCTCTAGCAAACAGTGACTATTGCTGACAAGCTGCACGATGCATCACTGCTCTATTTCGCCAGCCACTGCCTATCTGACAAGTCTCAGGTTCAGGCTCATTTTCCTGTGGTCGGACGCGGCCGGGGCCGCACTGTGCCGACCATTCCGCTCGGTCCGGAAAGCAGTAAACAGGCTACTGGGATGTAACTGGCTCCACCCACGGTCACACCTCCTCCTGCAACTGAGCCTGCTGTGACCACTGAACCTCGGCCACTGCCACTGGCAATGAACATTCCGCAGGAAATGCAACCGCACCACTCGTACTGTTACTACCACACACGATTTGGTGTGGCGGCACGGAACTGCAGACCACCCTGCTACTTCCCAAATGCCTCCTGCGCACATGACAGGCAACCCCCCCCCCCTCCCCACCACGCCCCCAGTGCTACATTCTGTCCAGGAACGACCAGATAATTTCGGACGACTTTACATTAAAGACATTTCATCGGTACACCAATTTTTTTTTTTGGTGGGGTTTAAGGGCGCTCAACTACTGAGGTCATTAGCGCCCAGGTACACCAATTCCTAGTGGACACAGGCACCGATGTTTCGCTGCTGCCTACATCCTTAGCATCGTCAAACATCTTCCCTCATCATACTTCACTACAAGCAGTGAATTCAACTAAACTACAATGCTCGGGTTCAACTTCACACGTCGTCTCACTCTCTGCAAACTGCAAACTTGAGTGGACTCTTTTAGTGTGTGAAATTGATGAACCTATACTAGGCATTGACTTCTTGCGACACCACAAACTTTCACCGGCTCTAGTGCGAAACACCGTGTTTCATCACCCATCCAAGACTCACTTCCCCTGTGCTCTGTCGAGCAAACCCGCCCGTGATAAATCGATCCGGGCTCATCTCATCCGTGCATGCTCGTCTCTGTCGACGACGTTACAAGAAACCACACATAAGTGCCTTGTCGAGCTCGAAAACGTCGCTCGCCTACACAAGGAAAACTTCGAGCTCTCCCTCCGGCTCCACGAAACTCAGCTCCAGCTCTCTGATGTAGCAAAGGAATTACAGACACTGCAGCAAGGACAAAACAACGTCAGTAAGTGCGCCGAATCTGCTTGCAGTCCCAGCAATCGAGCCTCCGTATGCTTACCTCCCGCTACCCCTCACAACTGTGCTATCAAGTCTACCATAATGTGTACTGACAGTTCCACAGGATCACACCCTCCTAACACGGCAGCATTTGACACTCGGCCGGACTCGTGTTCCCGAACTGACAGCTCCTACCCTCCCCTCGCGGACAGCACCTCAAACTATGCAACTTTGGCTCCTGCGCGCTGCTGTGCAACCGCCACTGACAACACAAACAGTGCACTCGCGCCTAGCGCTTCGCCTGCGACCGTGCTGCCACAGGCCGCACCCTTGGACAATGGACTCACTAATGCTTCACCAGCTCTACCGAGCTCAGCCGACCACGGTGCCACTGCTTTGGGCCAGCGGCCATCTTGTCACATTGTTTTCTGGGACACTTCGCCGCCTCAGCTCCCGTTGGATCCACCGAGTGGCTCCGAACGCCACGACCTTACCTCACCTGCCACACATTGTAAACAAATGGCCTCCCGTGCCGCCGGGAACAATTCTGTCATCACCAACGGCATGGTTCACAAGCTTCGCCTCACGCCAGGCCCCCTGATCTCCAGTAAATCACGTCGACTTTGTCCCAAGCACCTCTCCGACCTTAAAAATCAGATTTCTGAACTACTAAGCTCTGGCGTCATTGAGCCCTCTGCCAGTAGCTGGTCTACACCCATACATATGACACCCAAGAAAGAAGGGTCCTGGTGCATGTGCGGAGACTACCATCGACTAAATGCACGAACAATTATGGACACCTACCCCATACCCAACATTGCCGACTTTACCAGTTCCCTCGCAGGTGTGACCACGTTCTCTGTCATTGATAGCAAACGGGCCTACCACCAGATCCCCATGGCTCCTGAAGACATCGAGAAGTCAGCAATCACCACCCCAATCAGGTTATCTGAGTTTCTATTCATGCCCTTCGGTCTGAAAAACACAACCCAGACTTGGCAACACTTCATCAACGAAGTGCTATTCGAACTAAAATTCTGCTTTGCATATCTTGATGACATTCTTGTGTTCAGCTCCTCCATCGAGGACAACATTCGACATATGCAAACTGTTATGAACACTCTCGTGGCAGCAGGCATCGAGACCAACCAGGACAAATTGCAGCTACATCAACCTTCTGTCACTTTTCTTGGTTTTCGGGTCTCTGCCGACGGCATTTCACCACCCCCTGAGAAAGTACAAACAATAATAAACCTACCCAGACCTTCGTCATTCAAAGAGCTCTGGTTCTTTCTGGGGACAGTTAATTATTATCACTGTCATCTACCTTGGGCCGCAGGGATTCAGGCTCCACCGACGGACGCCTTGGCAGGCACCAAGACTTCTGGATCTCGGCCCATTCCATGGACCCCTGCTATGACTGACTCTTTCACTGCCTTCAAAAATCTTCTTTCTGTGGCCTGCACCGTCGCGCATCCTCATTCCAATGTGCAGCTTTTCATCACCACAGACACGAGCGATACTGCCATCGGCGCTGTCCTTAGCCAGACAGTCGACGGCCAAACTTGGCCTCTGCAGTTCTTCTCACGCAAGCTCACCAATTCACAACAGAAATATTCTGACTTTGGCAGAAGTTGCTCTCGGTCTATGAAGCGATCAAGCATTTTAAGACTTTCTTTGTTTTAACAGACCACAAACCCTTGGCTGCGGCCAGTACAAACCCCCCAGCTGACCCGCCTCCTCGCCGCTTCAGATACACCGACTTCATATATCAATTCACCACCGATGTCAGACACATAAAGGGTGCTGACAGTATAGTTGCTGATTTCCTTTCACAAGTCGACACCGTTCATTCGCTGAACTGCCTAACCTCCAACCCACTGACAAGGACATGCAAAACCTGATTTCAGGCTCTACCTCTTCACTACACTTCGTCCGCACCACCTTCCCTGGCATTTCTGTTGAGATCTGGTGCGACGACAGTACGGGCACATTACGCCCCCACATCCCAACCATGCTCCGTCGAGCTGTCTTCAACGCACTGCATAATTTAGCCCACCCCGGTGTTTGTGCGTCCGCCCGCCTCGTAGCGGAGCGCTTTCTGTGGAGAAATGTCAACAAGGACTACCAGCAATGGGCAAGCTCCTGCGTCACGTGCCAATGCTGCAAAGTACACAAGCACACTTCACCCCCCCCCCCCCCCCTCGGCGCCTTTTTGAACCCTCCTGGGCGTTTCCAGCATATTCATATTGACACTGTCGGTCCTCTCACCCCTCTAATGGCTTTCGTTATGTTCTCTCGCCTATCAACCGAACAAGTCGCTAGGTCGAGGCTGTCCCCCTTCCCAATATAACTGCAGAAAGTGTTGCTCGAGCTTTCATCAAGTCATGGGTATTGCGTTTTGGATGTCCAGCTATCATCACCACTGACCAGAGCAGACAATTTGAGTCGGCCCTGTTCAACGAGAACTGTAACATTTGCGGCATCCGGCGCATCCATACCACAGCATATCACCTGCAAAGTAACGGGCTAGTTGAGCACTGGCACCGCACTTTTAAGGCGGCTCTTCGATACCACGACTCTCTATGGACGGAGGCCCTTCCCCTTGTGCTACTCGGCATTCGTGCGATCTATAAGAAAGACCTCAAAGGCACAACAGCCGAGTTTGTATATGGCCAGAAGATTGTTCTTCCTGGTGAACTTGTGAGCCCTTCTGCTTCTCTCCCTCAGTCTGACTTACCTTCCTTCATGGACCACATCAGATGCCACTTCATCAACCTCCACATCCCTCCGCCCGCCAGCTATTCCCGCCCTAAGGTTCGCGTCCCGAAATCTCTGAACAATTGCGAGTATGTCATGCTCCGAGATGACACTGTCCGTGCTCCCCTCCAACCTCCATATACTGTCCCGTACCGAGTTCTCCGGTGCTCAGCCAACACCTATGACATCCAGATAAAAGATTCAGCTGTTACAGTCTCTCTCAACAGACTCAAGCCTGCTTATGTTGATCCCACTTCTATCCCCCTTTAGGCCACGACCACGTCACTCACTGTCGTGGCTCACGACGCTGTGACCACTCCCTCCATGTCAGACTCACTCCATTGAGTGACCACATGCTCCTCACGTCGAGCTTACCTACGATCACACCCTCACCGCCGGGTCCTTCACCGGTCCCTTCGACCTCTTCCCCATCGCCTGCCTCGCCCTGTCGAGGTTTCTCACGCCCCCCATCTTGAACATGCCCTCGCTCGAGGTGTTTGTGCCTGTCCCCCCAGACATAATCCACGACATCTCTATAATACTACGTGATGATACACTGTTCATCATGTGTTTCCCTTCATCTGGTGCTCATGACACAACCTCTGCCATTCCCTGCCACCTGGTGAAATGTGTTCCCCTCTCGCCCGACGTCGACCTGGACATGCTTCTTGTGTTCGCCACACCCTCTGGAGACATCGTCGTCATCACTCCGTTCCACCAGCAAACCGCCAGCCCACCTGATGCCGCACGACCGGCACGCCCAGTACAACGCCCGGCGTGCTTCAACGACTTCTAGGTTCGGTGGCTGAACCTTCCTTCACGACATCTACTGACACAGCTCCCCGACGACACTGTCGAGCTGACCGTGGTCCGGCTCCTGCCGACCATCCCAGCCAACGCCATAGTCACCCCCCCCCCCCCGGCCTCTCAAGAGTACTCCGTACTGTGGGGAGGGGGATGGGGGGGGGACTATGTGGTGCCGATGAGGTCGACACCAGAATCGATCTGAGTATCGTCTTTGAACTAAGCTAAACATTATCTTTGTGCAGTGCCGTCATGTTAGTTCTGTGTAAGCCTTGCTTGTGTAAAGAGGTGAATAAATGAACTATTGCAAAATGGGAGTGTTGTTTGGTGAAACTGACCTGAACTTCCTCCTCAATAGTATCGACAGCAATTGAGAGATATATACCACATAAATTAATAAGTGATGGTACTGATCCCCCAAGGTACACAAAATGGGTCAGATCATTGTTGCAGAAGCAAAGGAAAAAGCGTGCCAAATTTAAAAGACTGTAAAAACCCAAAGATTGGCAATGTTTTACAGAAGTTCAAAATATAGTGCGTACTTCAGTGCGAGATGTTTTTAATAATTTCCACAACGAACTTCTGTCTCGAAATCTGGCAGAAAACCCAAAGAGATTCTGGTCACACGTAAAGCACACCAGTGGCAAGACGCAATCAAAACCTTCACTGCACAATAACAACAGTGAAGTAACAGATGACAGTGCCACTAAAGCAGAGTTATTAAACATGGTTTTCCGAAACTCCTTCATCAAAGAAGACGAAGTAAATATTCCTGAATTACAATCAATCAACAACAACTGCCAAGATGAGAAACATAGACGTAGATATTCTCGGAGTAATGAAGCAGCTTAAATCACTTAATAAAGGCAGGGTCTCTGGTCCAGATTGTATAACAGTCAGGTTCCTCTCAGAGTATGCTGATAGAATACACTATATTTAGCATTTATATACAACCACTCACTCACAAAAAGATCCATACCTAAAGACTGGAAAATTGCTCAAGTCACACTAATACCCAAAAAGGGAAGTAGGAGTAATCCACTGAATTACAGGCCTATATCACTAATGTCGATTTGCAGTAGGGTTTAGGAACATATACTGTATTCGAACATTATGAACTACCTCGAAGAAAATGATTTATAGACATATAGCCAGAACAGTTTCAGAAAATATCATTCTTGTGAAACACAATTAGCTCTTTATACTCATGAAGTAATAAGTGCTATCGACAGAGGATGTCAAATTGATCCACATTTTTAGATTTCCTGAAGGCTTTTGTCGCCGTTCCTCACAAGTGACTTCTAACCAAACTGTGTGCCTATGGAGTATTGCCTCAGTTGTGTGACTGGATTCATGATTTCCTGTCAGAAAGGTCACAGTTCGTAGTAATAGGCAGAAAGTCATCGAGTAAAACAGAAGTAATATCCGGTGTTCCCCAAGGAAGTGTTATAGGCCCTCTATTGTTCCTGGTCTTTATTAATGGCATAGGAGACAATCTGAGTAGCTGTCTTAGATTGTTTGCAGATGACGCTGTTATTTATCGTCTTGTAAAGTCATCAGATGATCAAAATGACTTGCAAAATGATTTAGATAAGATATTTGTATGGTGCAAAAAGTGGCAATTGACCCTGAATAAAGAAAAGTGTGAAGTTATTCACATGAGTACTAAAAAAAATCAGCTAAATTTCGATTACGCGATAAGTCACACAAATCTGGAGACAGTAAATTCAGCAAAATACTTAGGGATTACAATTACAAATAACCTAAACTGGAATGATCACACAGATAATATTGTGGGTAGAGCAAACCAAAGACTGCGATTCATTGGCAGCATGCTTAGAAGGTGCAACAGGTCTACTAAAGAGACTGCTTACACCACACTTGTCTGCCCTATTCTGGAGTATTGCTGTGCTGTGTGGGATCCACATCAGGTGCGACTGACGGATGACATCGAAAAAGTACAAAGAAGGGAAGCTCATTTTGTATTATTGCGAAATAGAGGAGATAGCATCACAGACATGATACATGTGCTGGAGTGGCAGTCATTAAAACAAAGGCGTTTTTTGTTGCAATGGGATCTTCTCATGAAATTTCAATCACCAGTTTTCTCCTCTGATTGCGAAAACATTCTGTTGGCACCCACTTACATAGGGAGAAAATGTCATCACAATAAAATAACAGAAATCAGGGCCTGCACTGAAAAATTTAAGTGCTTGTTTTTCCCCCCATGCCGTTTGAGAGTGGAACAGTAGAGAGACAGCTTGAAGGTGGTTCATTGAAGCCTTTGCCAATCACTTTATTGTGAATAGCAGAGTAATCATGTAGATGTAGATGTAAATGAAGATATTTCATAATTGTACTGACATGCTGACAACACTGACTTACATTTTCCTTAAGTCATTACATGCTTCTTGCACAGAATCCAGTAAAATACTGCTCTCTAATGCCAACATGGCTGCTCCTTTATATAGGAATCTGGACAATCCGAGGCATTGTTATAAAGGTTTTTTTTAATAAAATTACAATTAAAACTCTTGGTATGAAATTAATGACATACTTCAACAGTTGCACTGTCACTTATAGAACGAATACACTTATCGAACTTTAACCATTTAATATTTTATAAATGTGAAAATACTCAAATATGAAATATTAACAATACTTTTACTACTTTTATAAAACGCGAAAGATACATGGATCAGAAAATGTTCCTACCAATATATATGTTTCCAAGTCACCCTTTGAGTGTGGCAATATAGGTCTTTTATTTTTTATTGACAAAATACTAAAGAACTACCTATGTTTACATGTCACTTATAACATTTTTGCTAACTACATTTTAATTTTCTAATCAATTCTGATTCTCTCAGTTGGTTTTTCATTTAAATACAACAGACTTTAATTTAGTTATTGTTTTAACACAAATACATCCCAGTTTCAATGAAATGACTTTGATCAATGTACACAATCATTTTTTGCAGATTTCGCCTACCGGTAATTACATTAATCCTAAATGTTCCTACCAATTACAGGACTTATTACTTTAAATGGGTTTCAATGGATTGCTACATCTCAGCTACTCCCCATATTCCACAACGGTCCAACTTCTGGAGCAATATTTTGTAATCAACACAATCAAACATCTTAGTTAAATCAAAAAATATGCCTAGCATTTGAAACCTTGTGTTTAATCCATCCAGTACCTCACAGGGAAAAGAGAATATAGCATTTTCAGTTGTTAAACCACTTCTAAACCTGAACTGTACATTTGACAGGAAATTATGTGGTGTAAAATGATCAGTTATTCTTACATACACAGCCTTTTCAATAACTTCAGCAAACACTGATGGCATAGATATAGGTTTAAAATTGTCTACATTATCCCTTTCTCCATTTTTCATAAAGCAACTTTGCTACTGAGTACTTTAATCGTTCAGGAAACTGACCATTCCTAAAGGAAAAATTACAAATATGGCTAAACACAGGGCTAACATGTGCAGCACAGTACTTTAATATTCTGCTAAACACTACACCATAACCATGAGAGTCCTTAGTCTTCAGTGATTTAATTATTGACTCAATCTCCCCCTTGTCAGTATCACAGAGGAGTATTTCAGACATCAGTCTTGAAAAGGCATTTGCAAGAGTGTTATATGTTCGCTGTGGAAACTAAGTTTTTATTTAATTCAGCAGCAATGCTCAGAAAATGGTTGTTAAATACTCTGCATATATCTGATGTATTAGTAACAGAAATATTTTTACTACAAACTGATTTTATATCGTCACTCTTGTGCTGTTGACCAGACACTTCCTTCAAAGCTGACCATATGGTTTTAATTTTACCCAGTGAATTAGCTATTCTATTTGTGTGCCACATACTCTTTGCCATCCTAATAACATTTTAAGCACCTTACAATACTGTTTGTAATGGGCTGCTATAAATTGATTGTGACTTCTTCTAACATTTTCATATAATTTCCACTTTGTTCTACAAGATACCCTTATCCCACTAATCAGCAACCCAGGATCCCTTTTACTGCTAATGCCCTGTTTAGAATGTTCTAATGGAAAGCAGCTCTCAAAGAGCATGACAAATGTGTTAAGGAAAACATTATATTCGTCATCTATGTTATCGGCTCTATAAACATCCTGCCACTGTTGTTCCTTGACGAGGTTTAAAAAACTCTCTATTGCCACTGGATTAGCTTTCCTCCATAGTTTGCAATTATGTATAACATTTGTTTGAGTACAAAAGCCTTTTAGTGTGAAAATTTATGCATCACAGTCTGAAAGTTCTTTCACCCTTTTACCAACAGGATGCTCGTCTGGAAATCGAGAATGAATAAAAGTATTGTTTATGGCTGTGCTACTGTTCACCTGCACCCTGAGTGGGAAGAAACATAGTCTGCATCAGATCATATGAGTTTAGGAGATCTACCAACATCCTTTTTCTTGAACAATCACATACAAAATCAATATTGAAGTGACCACATAACCAATTTATGGTACTTCCTACAAAGTGAATCAAAACCCCTCTCTAGCTTGAGCAGAAGTTCTCTGAAATCAGAGTTTGGGGACCTATAAACAACAACGATTAGCAGTTTAGTTTCTCTAAATTCAGCTGCAGTGCCATGATATGTCTACAGACTCAAACTGTTTTTTACGTACATGGCCACCCCCCACTCTACAAAGAACTCCTTGAAAAATAGCTGGCTAATCTGTTTCCTGGTAAAGGAAGCCTCTGAACTGTCAAATTATTTATCTGGTGCTCTGATATACCAATAATTTCAGAGTCATCATCTTTAAGCAGTTCACTAACTTTATCTCTAACATCTCTTAAATTTTGATGAAATATACTAATTCCTTCTCTGCTTGGATGCCTGACCTCCTCTGAAGGTTATTCCTTTATTAGAGGGACTTCCTTTAAGCAGGTACACCTATCAGCTGACTTCAGTCTAAAAAAGGTCAGCTCTAACACCAACTACTACAGGAATTTTTCCATGAGTGATTCCATCACCTTGCACTACACTGTCACCTGTAAGCTTTTTGCCAGCTTCCCCTTCCCATACCTATTGAGGTGCAGGCCATGACTAGTGAAACCTGACCTATTAACAGACTCCAATGACACCACTGCAATGTGAGCCATGCCCTCCACCATCAGCGCCTTCCCCAGCCCCATTTTAACACACCTAACAGCAGCAGTAAGAAGAGGCCAATCATGATGGTGGAACAGTTGCATAAAGTGCACATTAGTTCCACCAGTTTGAGTAGCTATCTTAGGTCACCACCTACATCATATTCCCCTTCCCTATCAAGACTATTCCTGCTCCACCCACAATCACTACCTGATCCTATTTGTAAAATTCCTACATAACTCCCCTATGCTGTCTGTCACCTGAGCCAACCCTGCACTAGGCTTCACAATGCTGGTGACCTGGTACTCACTCCCCAACACTTCCGCAACTGCTGACCCACACCTCTACCGTGCAAACTACGTAGCATCAGAATGTTCTTCTTTCTGTTAGAATTTGCAACTGACATAGCCTTACTAACTGCTGAGGACTGCTACATGTCTCCTACACCTACATCTACAAGAGGCTTCTCTCTTTCGAAATTCTCTCTCTACTAAGAAAGCAACAACTTTTATTAATGCTACTAAACCACAACTAATGCCAATATCACCAAAGCTTCACACAGTTTCTTAGCTAAATCCAAAAATTCAGGTGACCACTGGAACACTCAACGAAATTAAAACAGTGATAAAAAGTTTTACTGAAATATTTAACAAGAAACAGTAACAAACGTCAGCTGAAAACTACCAAATAAAATTTACTAACAGGTGACAAACAATTTTACGTATTAAAACAAGGTCAAAATCAATAAAGAGCCCCAGGAGGCTTAGAAATATTACGTTTAAAAAAAATTAAAGAAAACATTTTGACGGAAATAGATCAAGACATTTTACATTTCTTTCAAAACAGTTTAAGAGAGTAAATGTCCACCTTCAAAACAGTTAGGCTACAGAGGTGGCTGCCAGGAATACAAAAAATGTAAGAACAGTGACAGCAAGCAGGCCTGTATGGGCTTAAATGTTTGGTAATTGACTACAATTAGAAATATATTTATGACAGAGCATCACAGGAAGCATAAGTACTTAAGTGACCGATGACCCACAACTGCAGTTCGGCACAGAATAGCAGTTCCAAAGAGGTCCTAGTACCAACCTCTGCCCAGAATGCACCCACTTCCTCTCACATCATCAAGTTGTCTGGCTGGTGAGGCACACCAAAACAATTTGTTCGCAAGTCGAACAACCAGGAATTGGATCAGCATACAATGTGGTTAACTAGCCCAGAATACTGCACCTCACCAATATAAGGCATTCGTCAACAGTCCACGGTGTTTGCTACATGACAGCTATCTCCTTGTGCAGCTAGGGCTAACGGACACCCCACTGGGCGGTCAATATAATTCTAAAACAAAATTAAAAAGAAGAGTTTAACAAGTGAACACAGTAATTGCCCTGCGTAACACAGTAAGACTCCCTTCACAGATCTACCAAAAGGCAATACCACAAGCAATGCAAACAATACTAAAACCAGTCACTGTGCAGCAACAGGTACGATTATCAAGTAATGAGGGACACACAGAACCCAAAAGCGGCCAAAAGACCCAATATACGTCATCTGCTGAGACAACCGACCAACCGACCAATGGTCATTTCCTATAAAATTCCAGGCAAGAGTAAGGGCTGCAAGTGAATTGGCAACTGACAGCTTGTTACCAGGAGATCACTTTGATGGACAATGGTCACTGCCGGCAACACACTTTCGATGGAAAACATATAGCCGTCAGCCTGTTGCGGAATGGAGTCTTTGGTCACATCTCACACAATTGGCCTTCTGTCACCCCGACCACTTCAGCTCAGAGCCCCAACATCCTCCCAGTGCTGTCCAAATGAGACTCACATGCCACAGAAATTTGGCCAACCAGTTGCAGCTTGGTGGCAGTGCCACCGGACGACCAGAGGAGAAACCAAGTAGAGGAAGTCACCCAGAAGAAAAATCGATATGAGCCAACACGGCTTAACCCCCCCACTGTAACAATAACCCTGCCCCCCCCCCCCCCCATCTTATTCTTGTCAGGCGAGTGAGAGAACAGAGAGGCTTTACCTAGCCTGTTTAATCTGAATAATGCGTACTCGGGAGACCCTACAGTTAGCTAGATTATGGACTAAAAGCTTAACAAGACCCAGCAATTGGAGGAACTAAGGTCCCAAAAAATGTGGCACAAGCTTCCTAGAAATACCGGCATCACTACCATCCACAGAGCAGAATTACGAACGAAAATTTGATCCCCAACTTTCACACGAGCAGGCTGCCTCCCTAATTATAATGCTTGGCTTATTGGTGGTGAGCCAATTGGATAATTCGCCTAGCCCTGTCTCAGTTCAGTTGAATAACCTCTGGGGTAATCTTTTGCAGCAAAAGGTCGTTAATGTTCCACAAGGGGGTATTGAGTGGGAAGTAAGCATTAGCGAAGTGGCAGTGGCCTTCATTGCCTCATGTTGGGCGGAATTAAGGCGAGGTTAATCTGTGGGAGGGAAGCATCACACTTGGTATGGGTCTTAGTATGATAGACAATGAGAGTGGCCTTAAGGTTCCTGTTTAGTCTCTTAGCAAACGAGGCTGGGGGATAGTAGGATGTTGTCGTAATATGTCTGGTGTCATTCTGGGGGGGGGAAGCACTTAAACTATTTTGAAACAAAGGCTGGGGTATTGTCACTGACTAAGGCCCAGGGCAGACCAAATACAGAAAACATCTTAGAAAGATGGTAGGTAGTAATTGTGGCTGTAACTCCCCTACTAGCAATAAGTCAGCTGAATGGGGAAAAACCAGCCACGACAACCAATATGTAACAATTCCCTGCCTTAGTATGGGGCAGGGGACACATGTAATCGATGAATAACTTGTTCGTAGGGTCTTGTTCTCTCTCCAACTGGAGGGGGTCCTTGGGAGAGTTGTGATTATGTTTTCCGATTTTACATACACTACGTGATCAAAAGTATCCGAACAGCCCCAAAAACATATGTTTTTCATGTTAAGAGCATTGTGCTGCCACCTACTGTCAGGTACTTCATATCGGTGACCTCAGTAGTCATCATCATGAGAGAGCAGAATGGGAGACTCTGCGGAACTCACGGACTTTGAACGTGGTCAGGTGATTGGGTGTTACTTGAGTCACACATTTTTATGCCAGATTTCCACACTCCTAAACATCCCTAATTCACTGATTCCAATTTGATAGTAAAGCAGAAACGTGAAGGGTTATTTACAGCACAAAAGCATACAGGCCAACCTCGTCTGTTGACTGACAGAGCCCACCTATAGTTGAAGAGGGTCGTAATGTGTAATAGGCAGGCACCTATCCAGACCATCACACAGGAATTCCGAACTGCATCAGCATCCACTTTAAGTACTAAGCAGGAGGTGAGAAAACTTGGATTTCATGGTTGAGCGGCTGCTCATAAGCCACACATCACGCCGGTTTATGCCAAATGATGCCTCGCTTCGTTTAAGGAGTGTAAACATTGGACAATTGAACAGTGAAAAAACTGCTGTGTGGAATGACGAATTATGGAACACAACGTGACAATCCAGTGGCAGAGTGTGGGCATGGCAAATGCATGGTGAACGCCATCTGCCAGCGTGTGTGGTGACAACAGTAAATTTCAGAGGTGGTGGTATTATGGTGAGGTAGTGTTTCTAATGGAGGAGGTTTGCACCCTTTTTTGTTTTGTGTGGCACTGTCACAGCACAGGCCTACATTGATTTTTAAGCACCTTCTTGTTTCCCACTGTTGAAGAGCAATTCGGGGATGGTGATTGCATCTTTCTACACGTTTGAGCACCTGTTCATAATGCACGGCCTGTGGCGGACTGGTTACACAACAACAACATCCCTGTAATGGACTGGCTTGCACAGAGTCGTGACCTGAACCCTATAGAACACCTTTGAGATGTTTTCGAAAGCTGACTTCATGCCATACCTCACTGACTGACATCGATACCTCTCCTCAGTTCAGCACTCCATGAAGAATGGGCTGCCATTCCCCAAGAAACCTTCCAGCACCTGATTGAATGTGTGCCTGCAAGGGTGGAAGCTGACATCAAGAGTAAGGGTGGGACAACACTATACTAAATTCCAGCATTACCAATGGAGGGTACCACAAATTTGTAAGTCACTTTCAGCCAGGTGTCCAGATATTTTTGATCACATAGTGTAGCTAGCACTCCCCTACTAATCATTGGACATCCTTACTGAAAAACGGCTAAGTTATATGTTGTTTCAGTTTAGCAGTGGTATTGTGAAGCCCCAAATAGGCCCTGAGCAAGAAGTCATGAAAATAGTGAAAATTGACGGGACAAATTCCAAGTGCAAACAAACTCTGGGCTCAGGTGGTCTCCCAACCTCACGACACAAATCCCTTATGTGGTGTCACCACCAGACACCACACTTGCTAGGTGGTAGCCTTTAAATCGGCCGCGGTCCGCTAGTATACATCGGACCCGCGTGTCGCCACTGTCAGTGATTGCAGACCGAGCGCCGCCACACAGCAGGTCTAGAGAGACTTCCTAGCACTCGCCCCAGTTGTACAGCCGACTTTGCTAGCAATGGTTCACTGATAAATTATGCTCTCAATTGCCGAGACGATAGTTAGCATAGCCTTCAGCTACGTCATTTGCTACGACCTAGCAAGGCACCATTATCAATTGCTATTTATCTTGTGATGCATGTACCGTCAGACCGATGTTCACCAATTATGGATTAAAGTTAAGTATTCCAGAAGCTACGTACTTTATTTGCTAGTATTCATTCCGTGTCCTGTTCCAGACCTCACGCCAGCCTGCGTGAGCTTAAACGCGTGCCTTTCAGCTTCCTCCAAACCCCGTGGATTGGCTCCTGCCAATTCACAACACCTTAATCAACAGATATCCTGGCACCTGCCCTCCAGCAAGGAGAAGCTTCCTAATAGTGTCCAGCTCAGGATCCCAGCCCTGCTTAATGCTGAGATCAGCAAAGAGCTCTGGCACTTTGGTTAAGATGGCAACACTCGATTCCTCAGATGCTTTTTCACACACGGTTATCTTCTCGCTGTACTCCAGAAACATCCAGCTAAGTGCATTGGCCACCTGGTTGTCAGCCCCCTCATATGCCACACCCGAAAGCGGAATCGGATATATGCCCACCTAGCAATTCTTCCAGTTTTTGTGGGATGGACCAGGACACAGCTTAAAACCTAATTGGCCAGGACGCAGCTTAACACCTGATTGTCAGTTTTGAGATCAAACCCCCCTACGCTCCAGGTAGAATTTTAATTTTTCGAGTATTTTAATGCAGCCAGTATCAAGCTCCTAGAAGCATAGGCGACAGGGCACCTCCTCCCAGAACATTCCTGCAGTAGAACAGCAGCAACACCAGCAATGGAGCCATTGGTCTGGACTATAAAGGCTTTTTGAAACTCTGGGAAGGCCAATGCTGGAGGGTTACTCAAAGCAGTTTTAATTGCTTCAAAGGCAGACTACTGACTCTCTCCCCAAATGAAGGCTGCCCCCTTGTTACATAAACTATTAAGAGGGGCCAATAAAACAACCTATTCCCTTTTTATTCATGGGGGGCAGGAGTCATCACAAGGTGGAGGTCCGCTCTTGGTCAGTCCTGAACCCATCCTTTGAAACAATATGCCCCAGGAGGGATATATTACATCTAGCTAGGGTGCCCTTAGATGGGTTAACCATTAACCCAGCTGCCCAAAGCCATGGTAACATCCCCTGAATATGACACAGATGCTGGTCAAGAGAACTGCTATAGATGAGAATGTCACTGAGGTAGTTATACATGCAGCTAAACTTGAGATCACACAACACTTGGTCCAACAGACAAGACGAGACTACTTCCCCAATAGATAAGTCTAAAGGAATTTGATTGAACTCATACAGGTTCCAGTTGGTACAAAATAAGGTCATCTGCCTAGAATCCTCAGTAAGTGGTATCTGATAATAGGGTTGGTTAAGATCAAACACAGTAAAGTAGCTGGCTCCAAAGAACTGCGTGAAACAATTATGTAAATCAGGCAGTGCCCCGGATTCAAGGATAACCTTTTGGTTAAGGGCCCTATAATCATCCTCCGGCCTAAAATCTTCGCCTTGTCCCTTGGGAAGAAGAAAAATAGGCAATGCATAAGGTGACTTGGATGGCCTGATAACTCCTTCCTTCAACATTTGGCTCACTTTCTGCTGCAATGTCCTCATTTTGGGGAGTGACATACGATACGAAGCTTGCTGCTCAGGGACATCATCCAATAAATGAATTTTACACTAAATTTTGTCTGTTATGCCTAAATGGTTAGTGAAGACACCAGGACAGTCTCCCAAGATCTTCAACAGTTGATGAGCATGACTTTGCTCAAGATGATTAACGACAAACTCAGATTGGCATGAGTTAAGTAGTTTGATGTTGCCACTGTTATGACAAGAACAAAGGGCTATTTTTCCCAAAGGATGAAACTTAAAGAAAAAGGTCTTAACTGGCAAAATCAAGCACCAACCCAGTTTGCCGAATAAAGTCACAACCGAGGAGTAAGGGAACAGACAAATTCTTACCAATGACCAGTTTAATTGGCCATGAAAAATCAAAAATGGGTTGTTTCCCCAGACCTCATCTGTCAGAGGCAACACTTGGCCATTAACTGCCCAACATCTCTAAATAGTTTGACACAATGGTGGCATTCTACATGACCTATCATGTTCCAAATACCAATGTTAATATAACAAAGAAATTGAGTTGCCTAAGTCTAATAGGCCACAGAATGGTTCCTGGTTAAGTTGAGCACAAACATATGGCAAGGAACAACTGTTAATGTTTCGGACTAGAGCACATTGGCTAGGAGGTTTGCACTGACCAGTCTCACTTCGGTGCATTAGGCACCATCTATCAGGTCTTGAGCCATGCTCGACCGGACAATCGTGCAACAGATGATCTCCTTTTCTGCACCAGAAACATGCTTTATGACCAGAAGTTTTAAATGGTAACCAATGCCTTGGACTTTGAATTTGGACTCTAACCCTTTTGCTGGTTGTGCTACTCGTCTGCAAATCTCAAAAGAGTCCTTGGAAGACAACAGTTTGTTTAATTCAGAAAATGTAGTGAGCTTCTGGGCAAATGCAGCCCTTGACTGACCTTCCAGTCTTGTGCCCTGCACATTGTTGTGTTCCGTGACCATCTTCTGCAATTTGGCAACTGCCGTGCACACATATTCTATGTATTCGAGCAAATTTTCAGTAGGCCCTTGTACCTGCCAATAATGGTCATACTCTAATTCGTTAAGGGTATAGTTAACTGTATCACATGACTCCTCAGATCTGCCAGAGTGTCCTGATCCCTAAGTATCTCTGAAAGTAAACTACTTAGCAAACCTTGGGTCAAAGGATATAATAAATGCAATTTAACTTAGTGGGGAATGTGCAATTCATCAGCATGAATCTCAAAACAGACAATCATCCATAACAGCTTTTCAACCTGGGACAGTTGGTCAATGGCTAGATCAGAAACAGCCCAAACTAAATGCATAATTGGGTTAGGCAACTAGCAAATGATTCCACAGTTGATCTGTTGGGAAGGTAAGTATCAGTATCCTGATATGCTTCACCTGATGAACCCTGGATGGTGCCACATCTCTCTGTGCCACTTGCCTCTCCTTCTAAACTCATTGAGCTAGTGGTTACTTGTAGGCCCTTGAAGTGAGTAAACAATTGCCTAACAGTGTCATTGTGCCCCTTATTAAGAGGGAGGAGCCTCAAATCACAATTGAGCCTGAACTCTTGCTCTCTGCTTGCATCTTCAAGAAACCGAATATTGTGACTAAGCCCTCTGAGAACACTAGAACAAGTAGAAACCACTGCACCTACCTCACCAATCAGATCATAAGGAATATGAATTCGGCTGTCCAAGGGTGTGTGCCACTTCTTTGCTACCTCAGTAACACCGCCACCTAGTGGTTGCCATCATAACTTAAGCTCATATTAAATGTTACAAGAAGGTCAAAATCATTACAGAGCCCCAGAAGGCTTACAAATATTCTCTTTTAAAAGAAACCCTAAAAAAAACCACATTAACAGAAATAGATCAAGATATTTTACAATTCTTCCAAAACAATTTAAGAGAGTAAATGCCCTGCTTCAAAACAACTAGACCACTGGGGTGGCTACCAGGAATACAACAAATGTAAAAACAGTGACAGCAAGAAGCCTGTAGGGGCTTAAATGTTAACTAAAATGCAACAGTGTTTAACTTGGTGAAATTTAGCAACTGTCCGATGGCTTGACACCTTCCTATTTGCACAATTTTGAGGCTTGTTTCCAGGGGGGAAGGCAGGTAAGGGCAAATTTAATGAGGAACAGAAAATTAAGAAGATCCTCAGAACGGAGCATCGCAGTAAGCATAAGTACTTAACTCAAGTGACCGACGAGACGACCCACAACCACAATTTGACATGGAATAGTGGTCCCATTGAGGTCCCAGTACCAGCCTCTGCCCAGAACTGTGCTTGCTTCCTCACCCATCATCAAGCTGGTCACTTGGTGAGGCACACTGGAACAATTGTTTGGCCAGTCAAACAACCAGGAACTGTATCAGCATACAATATGGCTAACTAGCCCAACCTGCAAAACTGACACTCTGATATTAGTGTTATATCAGTTTAGACCATGTGAAACACAAGAATAATTCACCATTTGAACCTTCTGCAAATTTGTTCCATTTTCTTTTTAAACACTTAAATAATATTATAGTACATAAGCCCAAGAAATAATCAAAGATAACTACAGTGAAACTGTTATTTGTCCCCAGAACTCTGAAATTATATATATACTGTATATATAATTTAAATTTCACTAGATGCAGATACAAGTTACCAACATAGGGCGTTCATCGACAGTCCACACTGTGTGCTACATGACAGCCATCTCCCTGTGCAGCTAGTGCTAACAGACAACCCATTGGATGGCCAGTAAAATTCTAAAACATAATTTTAAAAAAAGAGTAACAATTCAACACAATAATTGCCCTGTCTATCCCAGTAGTACTCCTACTAGTTGGATCCCTTCTTAGATATACCAAAAAACAATACCACAAGCAACTCAAACAATACTAAAACCAGGCACTTTGTAGCAACAGGCATTAATTGTAAGTAATCAGGGGCACACAGAAGCCAGAAGCAGCCAAAGGACCAAGTACACATAATCTGCTGAGACAACTGACCAACCAACCAATGGTCATTTCCGATTAAATCCCAGGTAAGAGAAAGGGTTGCAAGTGAATTGGCAACTGACAGCTCGTTACTAGGAGGTCACTTCAATGGACGGCAACACAATGGGTGGTGGGAGCAACACACTTTCGATGGGAAACCGATAGCCATCAGCCTCTTTCAGAATGGAGCTTTTGGTCTCATCCTGCACAATCAGCTATACAACTCATTGATCACTTCAGTTCAGAGCCACAACTTCCTCCCAGCACTGTCCAAATGAGACTCACATGCAGTGAAAATTTGTCCCACTGGTTGCAGCATGGTGGCAGTGCCACCAGACAACCAGAGGAGAAGCCAAGCAGAGGAAGCCACCTGGAAGAGAAATCGATACAATCTGACACGGCTCAACCGCATATTGGAGTACGTGTATGATGAAGTCATTAGCATGGTCCCACATTTATTGGTGCATGGTGAATGCTACCATTGAACACACTGTCCCAACTGCCATGTCTGTGCTGACAATCAGTTGGCTCTAACACTGTGTTTTAACCCTTTGTGCAAAGAGTTCACATTGATTTTGCCACACCATTCCAGGGACCAGTGTGACTGCTTGTTGTTGATGCCTTCCTTAAATTCCCATATATGTCTTACGAATGGCTAGAACAATGGTGTTGGTTACTGCCTGTGTATTTTATACTATCTTTGCTTTAGAGGGAGTGTCCACCACAACTGTCTCTGACAATGGCCCTCATTTTACATTATCTGTGTTTCAGTTGTTCTGTCAGTGCCATGGTATCAAGAATCTGATCACTGCCACATTCCATCCAGTGTCAAACTAAGAGGTGGAGTAGCTGGTCAGAGTATTTAAAATGTAGATGCACAAATTTATGATGACGGCCATTTCCGAGGATGCACTTAACAGCTTCCCTGCCAATTATCAGTCCATCTCCATGAACAGATAGTCTGGCATAAAAACCAGCTCTGGCTATGGCAGTCTGCATTACCTGTACCCCCTCCCCCCTGCCCTTCTCCTGCAGCCAACTAGAGCAAGTGCAAGCAACCACACCCATAACAAGCTCACCCCCCAGATTGCCTCCTGCCATCAGATTGAGCGTCACTCCTGCCCCTACTTATGGTAATCTAGTGGCTTTGACAGTGACCAGCAATGGGAGCTAGTGGAGGTGGAAATATTTACCTCTTATGTCGCTTCTGGCATCCCCCCCCCACCTCCTCCCCACCTTTACTACCTCCACCACCACCACCACACCACTACCACCCACACCTACACAACACCTCTCGCAAAGTGAATATAGCAGCAGAAATCAACCCAAAAAGCAGTGAGGTATCCCTGGAAGTGGAGCCACTCTCACCCCCTCACCCACCCCCACTGCCCCAATTGGCACAAGTACCTCAACAGGATGTATGAGTGGCCAGTGCAAAGATCCATGTCAGTTGTCCTGGAACTGTGTGATCACAGTGCAGAGATGCTGTGGGATGATTCGGTGATAGGAATGCCGGTGCCTCTCTCCCCTCTTCTTCAGTGGGCCAGCCACAAGCCTGGTTCTTTTGGCCCCTTGTGCTGATTAACAGATGGAGAGATCTTATAGCTGAAGTCATGCATGATGTTAAACCTGTTCTTTCACCCTTCCTTCTTTTTTGTATCTACAGTGATTCAAATTCCCCTTTAAGCCACAGTGTCAATATGGAGTCTCAGATACTGTGGCTGTCAAGGGAGCACAAGTGAAGAGTACAATGGGCATGCAATCTGGCAGAGTTCTGTAGTTAAGCACGCATGTGCAGTCACATTTTACCATCTCCCTGTTATCACTTGAAGCCTGCAGACTGCACCATTTGATACAGTGTTTGACTATTGCTTATCTTACAGTTTTCTCTCTTTCAGTATTAACTTTGGACTGATATTGTGTGGTTACAATGGCCATGCTGTGTTTTGGCTGCCTGGAATTGCAGCAGGCCTGTAATATCATCTTGTAGCGCACGATTGAAGTCAAACTGTTAGGAGCCAAGTGTCTTTTTCGTGTGTATAAAGAGGTAGAAATCACCTGTATCCAAATCCAAACAGTATAGTGTACGACCAGAACCATCCCATTTGAAGTGACACAACAATCATAATTTTTTCAAATGTGGTACATGTTTAACAGCCTCTGTGCAGCTGAACTTGGCTATTACTGATTTCCACATCTTCATGCACATGAGACTGTGAATTGCCTTCAAATACTTTGTCTTCAATGAAAAACCCAAATGTTGTTGCAGAATGGCAGCAATCTCAGGTGGCAGAATTTCATTACAGTTGGAAATTGTCAGTTAGTTAATAGAAATGATAAACTCTTAAATCTGAATGGTTATTATTTAAAAAAAAAAAAATCAAATGGTGCAAATTTCATAATTTTATGATAAATGTCCTTTAACTATTCCACTATTATGTGGGATAAGTTACTTTCCAAACTGTCCTCATATAAACTGATTTTTGCAATGCATTAATCATAATGAAACTTGATTGCTGTAAAGGTCTGCTTAGAATATGTATATTTGTAAAGACATTTTATCTATAATGTTTCAGCCAATGGAGCATTATATACTGCAAAATAACACTGTCAACATTTATGATGACTACTATGGAGGTATCGAGTTCCAATCACTTGACAAGATGGCAACTGCTCGGAAAATTAGTGTTTTCAGGGACTGCTCACGTCCTGAAAGACCAATTAACCACATTTCTTGGGCACCAGAAGGATCATTGATGGCTGTATCACACTGCAATATGAGTTTTGGAGCACTGCTTAAAAACACAGATACAACATCATACATCTGGGATGTTGGTGAGTGTTATAAAATTGATGAGTCTATAAACATTATTTCAGAATTATTTGCTGGAAATTAGTAGCTACATTTGTAAATAGGATTGTCTAGAAGTATCTACTCCCAGAATTCTTAATAGCTTGTGTAAAAAATAATTTAGGAACAGATTCTGGGGAAGACATTATTATGTAGGTGTGGTAGGTCTCCTGTATGGACATAGTCGGACGTACCAATGAGTCAGCTGATGTGATGATGAACAGATAATACTTAGTTAGAACAGAACACACAAGACGTCTGCAACATATGAAGGTCAAAACCAGACTGTTTTTTATCTCCAGTCCCACAGATATTCCACTTCAGAGCTGCATAACTTTGGTCTCTGACATCAGTAATGTATTGTCCCTGCATAGGCAATGTTATCAGTGTGTTTTATATATACCCTCATCTATTTTTGCTAAATGTAAGTAGTAACACAAATTTCTACTGTATTGAACCTTACCGAAAAGATAAAAGCTACCTCAAATCAGCTTCATTTTTTTTGTCAAGATTTTTCTTATGACATAAATTGCTTGTACTCTTCTGACCTCTGAAGGATTGTTATACACTTGATAGTTATGAAATATAAGTTTTATACAGGTGTATAAAACTTAGCAAAGTAAGGAGCTGAATGTGTAAATTGCATTGTATTTATGCAAATTTCTCTCCATCTCCTGTCTATGCACATTTATATGACTGTATTATTTTTTTAGTTTAATTTGACAGTGGACCACAACATTTTGTTCCTAAAAATTCTCTAGATCATCTAATGCTTTTGGTCGGAATATCTCAAGTGCACATTGGCAGGAGCGATAGGTTGCTGGAGAATGCTGGGAAGCGGAATGGCTCTTGGGCCCAACAGAGTACTGAGAAGAACAGTTCTGTAGGGGCCATCAGAGGAAGTGGTAGCAAAGTTTTACTTTGATATCATGCTATAGAAGGACATAGGACTTGGTAATATGCCTCATGTGACAGGAAAGTTTTGTAAGACTTCTGTTATGCTTATGCTCAGTCAAATTCAGCTACAAGTAGGACTTGTAAATTTTGAACTAGCAATTATATTTATTATTCTATAACCTGTTTAAGTATATTTTGTAGGTCAACCATTTCTGCATAACATTGCTTTATTTCAGAATAAATTATCAGTCTTGTGCAACTTTAAACTAGTGTTACCAACTACATTAATTTTCAAATATGGCCCATTTTTATCATTTCTGATCATTGCTCATAACTTCAGTGTATTATTATTAATTAATTCACATACTGTGCCTGTGCTTGCTTTATTTGACTGTAAGATCACAATTTACTGCAGATTATTTAGCTATCTTATCTACTGGTTGTAAAGCAGGCATGTATGGCTCGATCTTATGATGTCAACAAGCAACATTTTCAGTTAAGGCTGTCTCTATCCCAAACGAATTCTTATTTTTAACTCACACTGCGTGTGTAGGATGAGTAATAAACTCGATAAGTCCCAAGCAGGATTAGAATAGGGATGAACAAAGGTATATTGGGTGAAGTGGGTAGAATTTTGACTAGGATATCCCTCACCTCAGGGCAGTAGCCAAAGCCCTGATGAAGGATGTGGTTAAGCCTTTTCAAAGCCAGTGTGATACTGGGTGATCAGAGGAATGCTGGTTTGTGGCTAGTTAACAGGTTTACTAGTGTCAGGAGAGGAGATGGCATGGCAGGTTTGTTTATGGGTGAACTGGATAGAGTACTGCCTGTCATTAAAGACTCTGGTAAGGTTATCCATGTATTTCAACAGCTCCTTCTTTCCACTGCAGTTGTGGCATCCTTATGTGGTGAGGCTCTAAGGAAGAGACTTTTTGACTTGGGACTTGTGACAGCTGTCAAAGTGAGAGTACTGTTGGTGCATACTTGATATGACCAGCCATATTTATGGAACCACATGAAAGATGGAGGTTGACATGTAGGAAGGTGGCTCATTGAGGTAAGAAGGACCAGGGAAGTGGATTTCAGAGTAGGTGTTGAGGTTATGGAGGAAAGAACAAAGGTTGTTCATGACATGAGGCCACCTCCCAAGCTCCACAAACCCAACCCAACAGGTCTCCCTACTGGTCATCCCCTTGTGGCTGGGTACAGTGGTCCCACAGAATGAACCTCTGCCTTTGTTGACCAACACCTTTATACTATTGTTGATAACCTCCCGTCTTACATTCAAGACACTGCTCACTTCCTTCACTGCCTTTCCACCTGACTTCTTGTTGGTCACTGTTCTAATACACCAACATCTCACATGCTCATGGCCTTGCAGGCATGCACCTTCCCAATGTCTTTCTGATACCAGACCCATCACTTGTTTCCTGATCCTCTTAGCCGACATCCCGACCCAGAATTATTTCACCTTTGAGGGCCAGATTGATAAACAAATCCATGGTACTGCCACAGATATTTCCTGGCACCATCCTGTGCCAGTTTATTTATGGGCCATCTGGAGGAACTCTTCCTACCCATTCAACATGTAAAACCCTTGTCTGGTTGATGACATTTTCATGATCTGGACTCATAGCAGGGACTGCCTTTGCTCTTTCTTCCATAACCTCAACATCTACTCCCAAATCTGCGTCACCTAGTCCTTATCAACTCAATGAGCCACCTTCTTTGATGTCAATCTCCACCTCTCAGATGGCTCCATAAATACGTCTATTCATCTCAGATGCACCAGTCACTTCCACAGCTGTCACCAGTTTCATGTCAAAGAGTCTCTTTGTTACCATGTATGCTGCAACTGCAGTGGAAAGCAGAAGTTGTCAATATACACCTATAACCTTCCCAGAAACTGTATCCATAAATGGATCATGCCATCTCCTCCACTGTCTCTAGTAAATCTGTTAACAAGCCATGGACCAGCATTCCTCTTATCACTCAGTATCACACTGCCCTTGAAGTTCAACCACATCCTTCACCATAGCTTCGACTACCTCTTGTCATTCACTGACATGAGGGGTTCCTATCCAAAATTCTACCCACTTCACTGAAAGTATAATTCTGCCACCCACCCAACCTTGTCCATCCCTGTTCCAGTCTGACCTAATCCTGCATCCCTTGAGTCATTCCCTTCTGCTTGACCCAGGTGCAAAACTTGCCCCATTCGTTGCCCACCACCTACAACTGTAGTCCAATCACTGGCATTTTCTACTTTCTACACTGTGAAAAGCAGGTCCCTGTATGAATGTAGCCATTTTTGTTAGCTATGCTGCAATTACTGTTCAGTATTCTGTGGTCAGTATTCTGTGGCATTCCATGACAAGTAACCAACTGTCTACTCACATGAATGTCCACTGCTAAACTGTGGCAAACAGCAAACTTGACCATCCAGTTCTCAAACATGCTGCATGGCACTACACAATAACAATTTCAATAGTTGCTTCACTATGCAGGTCATTTGCATACTCCCTCCTAGCACTGTATTTTCTGAACTACACTGGTGGGAATTGTCTCTTCAGCATACCCTGCACTCTCACCATCACCCTGGCCTGAACATTTGATAACCTGTTTCCCACTCCCTCACCTCACCTTTTCCCCTCTCTTCTGCCCACACCACTCTGTCCCCGTTCTCTCACCACTCTTCCTCCTCCCATGCAGACTCCCCCCCTTCCTCTTCTAATGCTTTGTTATTACTATTCATCTTTTTGTGACATTCAGAAATCTCTTCCTTGATAGACTTGAATTGTGCATCTGTTTGTCTTCTCACATTTTACACTTCTGTTCATGTGCCTTAATCTGCCCCACAAGCTTGCTTTGCACTTTACTATTAACCCTTTCTCTATCCCAGTGGCCCTCTGTTTAACTTTGTCTAACAATTTAACATTAATTTGAAATTTACTTTCAATCCCTGTGAGTTTGGTTTCCAATTTATCACATTTGTTACCCACTTTACTTGTTATACCCCACAAATTCTAATTTTAATTCCTCCATATTATCCCTGAAGTCTGATTTTATCTCCCTAATTACTTCAGATTCCATACCACCCATCCTTGAACCTGTATCTTTAAATATTGATTCTATTTTAGTGTAATTAGCATTCATAGCATTCAAAAGTAATGAAAATATATCTCCAGCTGTCCATTGACCTTCTGTTTCTACTTCTCCTCTCTGACGTCTAGGACTTCATACGTCCTGATCCACAATCATGTGGTGATTTTTTAATTTGTTGGTTACAACTGGCGATTCAAACCACATACAAGGAATGCAACAGCTGCTGTACTTGAAATTCTTATGCTCGCTGCTACAATGCAATGTGTTGCAGAAGGCAGTGTCTGGGATTGCTGTCTCCAGTTAGTTGACACTGTGCCTAGGAGCCAGTGGCAAGGAAACAGTGTGGCACAGTGACAGCTGTAACTTGGAGGCAGTGGCACGGAGATGACATGGCCTGGAGGTGACACAGAGACAGCAGTGCAAAATCAATATGGTACAGGGGCAGCAGCGCTAAAATGCTGCAGCTTGGAAGTAGCAGAGCAGAGATGACAAAGCCCCGAAGGAGTGACACGGAGATGCTGCAGCATGAGGATGGTGTCTTGGAGGTGATGTGGTCCAGGCACGATGACGTAGAGATACTGCAACACAATGGCGGCAGTGCAGAAGCAAAGTGGTATGGAACTGGCAGTGTGGAGGTGTTGCAGCTCAGAAGAGGTGACACAAAGACGTTGTGGCCCATAGACAGTAACATGTGTACTATTGCCTTCTGCCACATGAAGTCAGTGGCACGAAGAAGACGTGGTCCAGAGGTAGTGATGCAGAGATGCTGTGGTATGAAAGCAGTGGCACACAAGTGAGGGAGTGGAGGCAGTGCCACAGAGATGCTGTGGCACAAAAGCAAAGCATTACAGAGGTCATGGCATGGGCATGTCAGGGCACAGATACGTAGAACTCAGTGCAAATGTGGCACTTCACAGAGGCGGTAGCACAGATGCAACATGGCACAGAGGCAGCACTGCAGAGGCAATGTGACGTGGAGGTGGTGGTGCAGATGTGTTGTGACACAAGCAGACATTGGTGCTGACTGAGTATGCCTGTGTGGTTTAGTCAGGATGTGGTGTGGATGGGCACAATGTCACTAAGAAACTGTGGTTTGGGGAGATGTCAGTGTGGACAGGGCGGTTGTGCAACAGCTACAGTGTGGTCAGGAGGCAGTGTGGACTTGGTGCCTTTGCAAAGAACTGCAGCATGGGCAGATGGCCACACAGGTTCGATGGACCTGTCACAACTGCAGCTTGGGCAGGTGGCAGCATGTACGTGGCAGACTGGCAAAGCTGTGATATTGGTTTGCGCCAGCATCGATGTGGTGAACATGTGAATACCACAGTGCAAAAAAGCCACAGCATGAAACTTGTGATGCATGGACAGTGCCATGAATAAGTGGTTGCGTGGAGTCCTCGTAGATACATTGTGGTATTGCAAATACTGTTGCCTTCTGCTACTCCACAACTGCACTGCTACTGCTACTGCTGCTTCACTGTTTAGAGCTCGGAGCCCCTACATTAACTGTCCAAGTCTAAGGCCTCATATGTTTATTAGGGCACTCGATCCTGAAATAAATCATGGAATGAAATGCAACTACAATCCTGTACTGGATGAAACAACCCAATTGGTGTTATTGTAATTGTTAAATGTTATGAAATTACTCATCAGTTGAAATAAATTTTTTGCTATCCCATTTTCATATTTAGTGGTTTGATTATGTGCGGTTTCTTTAAGCACAATTATTCATAAGGCCTGTCTTATGAACACACAGTGATTAGTTTATAAACAGCTAAATAAAATAACAGATTATTAAACAAATGAGATGACAAATAGAATGCTACCTCAGGATAATGATTTAACCTATATGTAGTTGTACCACTTTTTAACATTTTCTGAAAATACTGTACACAAAATAAGTTACACTTCACAACAGACATTGTAAAATTTTATGCCTGTCATTACTGATTGCTTCGAAAGTGAAGATTTAAACTAACTGTGCCTATTAGAGTAAAATTTCAATTTCAATGCTGGTATAAACTTACACAGTCTTTCAGTCTTACGAAACAAAGAATTTTTCCTATATTTAATGATCTGGGTAAATTTAGTTCATGCCAGAAGGAACGCAGGTGTTAATATGAAGTAAAATATGTTAATATGAAGTAAAAACAAACAGTGTTAATTCAGTGCTGCAGGCTTACTTTGAAATATCAAGATAATTGTATCAACTTTGCAGTGTTCAACTTAAACATAAATCACTGTTATCAGATGCTCTGTTCCAGTCAAAGCAATCAAAGGATAATCACAAGCCTAAGAGCTTGTAGGGGAAATTGGAAGGACAACTGACAACTGAAATACTAACTAGAAATCACAGATATAATAAAACTTTCACTCTAAGTAAAAAATAATGCAAGTAGCTGAAGCAGCAGCCATTTGAAACAAAAGTGGAAAGTAGTGCAAAGATACCCTGACTGGTAAAATGTTACCTTGATTGACTGTAACCATAGTATAACAGACCTACACTTCTGGTTAATTAGGATTTTTAAATTACATGTGCATCTAATATTCCCTGTTGCTTGGGAAAGGCACCTGTTTCAAATAATAATGAAAATCCGAATAAGTGCAGGTACAGTTGTAACTGAGTTGTTATGGCGTAACTACTTTTGCACGATAATGATTGAAAGAAATTCTGACAAAAAAGATAAAAATAAGATATAGTTATTGAAATTTGGAAAAATAAACTGACTTGTTATAATTTGAGATCACAAGTGACTTAAGAATGGTCGCTAGCTCACTGTTGGAGCAAAAATTACTGTATAATTATTAATTGTTTATAAACTAAACTTACAAACTAGTCATTGAATTATAATCAGATAAGGACAGAAACAACAGCACTGACTTAAACCGAGCTGTAGAAACACAGTTAATCAGAAAACCAGCAAAATAATTAGTACTGAACACATGCATGTAAAAGTAAATTGTTTGCAAAACAATTCGCTAATTAAAAAGCTTTGCATTACTAACTGTAATGCTAACTGCTACTAATTGTAGAAATGCAAATGTTCATAAATACTTGTTGTGTATTATAGTAAGTTATTTCTGGAAAGATCATAATGTTTCATTTAGTGAGGAATAAGTAATTTTACACTACACTGTTATGCAATTTATAAATGTGAGCAGAGTTTGCAGCACCCACTAAAAACAGGGAATGTATTATTCTGAAGTAATATTTTATCAATGTTCGTTTAAGTTATGCTTTTACTCTTTTACTGTTAGTAATTATTCTTTAACTAGTTGTTTTACCAAGCAACAATGTTCACTGCTATTAAATGACAGTTTAGGATAGTTCTCAGTTTTGTAAAGTGCACTTCTTTATCTTAGTTATCGAAATTAAAAAAGCTCACCACTTTCAGTATTTTACCATTCTTTCACTGGTGGTGGTCTTGGAGTTAATAATGGTGACAGGATAGGCCCCTATAGGTAAATAATGCACACTCCGTTATTCAGTTAAGAAAAACTACTATGCTGGCTAGCCTTATACAATCTAAAGATGAAACTGGTTGGATCTTACTTATTGTCAAAAATATGATCACATGGGGTATCAAGTAAAATTTGTGACTAGACTGAGGACTTTCTGGGAGGGAGGTGCACAGCATGTTATCTCGGATGGAGAGTCAGCGTCAGATATACTGGTAACTTCAGGTGTGCCCCTGGGAGGTGAGTTGGGTCCCTTACTGTTCATGCTGTATGTTAATGACCTTGCAGTCAATATTAATAGTAACCTTAAAATTTTACAGAAGATGCAGTTATTCATAATGAAGTACTGTCTGAAACAAGCTGCATAAATATTCAGTCAGATCTTGATAATATTTCAAAGTAGTGCAGAGATTGGCAACTTGCTTTAAATGTTCAGAAATGTAAAACTGTCCACTTCCCACTCCACAAAATAAAAAAAAAATTAGTATCTCATAACTATAATATCAATGAGACACTGTTGTAAGCAGTCAACTCATAGAGATATCTGGGTGTAACACTTTGTAGAGATATGAAAAGGAATGATCACATAGGTTCAGTCATGGGTAAAGCAATTAGTAGATTTCAGTTTACTGGTAGAATAGTGGGAGGTGCAATCAGTCTACAAAGGAGATTGCTTATAAATCACTTGTGGGACCAGTTCTAGAATGTAACTCAAGTGTATTGGACCCATACCAGACAGGACTAACAATGGACACTGAACGTATACAGAGAAGGGTAACACAAATGGTCACAGGTTTGTTTGATCCGTGGGAGAGTGACACAGAGAAACTGAAGGGACTGAACTGGAAGACTTTTGAAGATAGATGTAAGCTATCCTGAGAAAGTCTATTAGCAGAGTCTCAGCAATTGGCTTTACATGATGACTCTAGGATTATACTAAAACCCCCTATGTATTGCTCACATAGGGATCTTGAGGATAAGATAAAAATAATTACTGCACGCACAGAGGCATTCAAACAATCATTCTTCCCATGTTCCATATGTGAATGGAATGAGAAGGAACTCTAATAATTGTTACAATGGGACGTACCCTCTGCCATGCCCTTCACAGTACTTTGCAGAGTGTAGATGTAGATATGGATGTGGATGATGAGTTGCTGCTGGTGTGATGTAAGGCATTATACAATGTATGGCAACTGGCTCTTCTCCACAGTACTCTTCTTGAATATTAATTCCTCTTTATGAGAATGTACTGTGTCTATTTACAACCACATAATATGTCTGGATGCCGCGTCAGCTACTGTGGGAGTCAGTGCTGACACAAACAAGGAAGGAGGAAAGTTGTGATGGCCAATGGTAGGAATCAAAAATCATCTATACAAAACACTTGAAGATTAATTGAACTCTTTATTTCTAAAAAGAAAATAAAGTTAACTTTCTTCCTGTGCCTCATACCTGCAAATACTTTAGCCACTATTACTACTCACAGAACACTGGCTAAATATCATCTTCCTAATACTCAGTACTGATGCTCTCGAAGTACACAACTGATTTGGGCTGACAAATGATGGATGGGTGGTTAAATCAGTGTTGACAGAGGGCACTGAACTGTGTCTTCCCGGAGGTGTGGTGCTGCTCGCTCTTTCCATTGGCACGTGGGTCAGTGTTTTCTTGATGATATTTTGTAGCACTGCACTGGACAGCGTGCAGTCAATGCTTTAGGACTGCACACTGGCCATATATTAAAACGTTTGCAGTTTGTTCCTTACATTCCTGTGCTCTGCATCTGCACTTGACCACTTATCACTAGCAACTCTCTCCGATGACTACTTCTGCCTGGCTCTGCTGTTATGTGCCCACTGACAATACTCCTACTTCAAATGCACATAATTAAAATGCTGTTTCTTTAATTAGTTCATTGGAAATAATTCTTTGACATTTAATAATATGACAAGAATTACAAAATAATAAAAGGGGCATCTTACAGCAATTACATCACTGTTACATTATGGTTACATAATTAATTATGCGAAAAAATTAGTAGGCACTGTGTTGTTATATTTCAATAGGTTTAAAGCCCACTAACAGTTTATTCAGATAAAATACAGGGTATCTAACAAAAGACACTTGAGAGGGGTCCGCAGGTCACGTGTTTCATTTGCCAGGTGTTGCTGCTGCATCTGCCAGTTGGTGCTATGCTTAGTTCTCAAACACCAATACTCTGTGCGTGCCTCCTGCACTGTACTGGTGTTTTCTTTTGAGTCTTTTTGTCAAGTTTAATTGCTTTAAATGTTGTTGCTAGATGTCATTATTGCAACTGTGCTGAGCTTGTGGCTTTCCCTGCCCATATGTTGCTCGGCCCAGTCCTCAGACAGAAACACTGTGTGTGTCTTCAGTACTGTGCGAGTGAGTGTTTGGGTGTTTTGTTTTTAGTTTCCTGTCGAGTTCCCACTTGGTACAGTACACAAAAAGGATCAACATGTGTTACTTGTGTTGAAATATGCAAAAACAGAATCATATATGGAATGTTGGCTTGAAAATTTCCTGGTGTGCATGTTCACAATGATTTCATGATATGCAGATTTGTGAAGGAATTTCAAGAGATTAGATCTGTATTACACAGACATAGACCTAGAGAACCTAGTGTTTTAACCAAAAATAAATTAGACAAGATACGAGAAGCCTCGGAAAGAATTCTGAGAAAATCTCTGCAGCGTTTGGCATTTCAGACTAATGTGTCAAGAGCGTCTTCTCAAAGAGCTGTGCACAGACTAAAACTGAAACCGTACAAAATAATGGTAGTGCATCAGCTGAGGAACTCAGATAGTGTTGCTCGACATTGTCATTACAACGGGCTGTTACAGTCTGTGCACGATGGAGAAATTGATCCTGAGATGCTTTTTTCTGATGAAACCTAGCTGCATTTGTCAGGGTCTGTAAAATCTTAGAACAGTTGACGCTGGATGTCCAAAAATTCTCATGAATTATATCAACAACCTCAGCATGATATGAAAACAGTAGTGTGGCACGCAGTTAGTGCAAGACGAATTATTGGACCAGCCTCTTTCCATCAAACAATACATTCAGACGAGTATGTGTGCAATATACTGCGTCCTTTTTTTTTCCGAGAACCAACACCCAATGAAAATATGTACAGTTATTTCATGCAGGACAGTGTAAGACCACACATCATGAATGCTTCTATGATGGAGTGCGAAATGTTTCGATGATGAGAGTAGCTGACTGGCTTCCTCATTCTCCAGATATAAATCCGTGTGATTTTTTCTTTGGGGAATGTTAAAAGACAAGGTGTATGCAACCAATCTTCGCATGCTCGAAGAGTTGGAGGATGGGAGTCAGCTAGTCATTTGCCAGATCTTGGCAGCTGAAATTCATCAAGTATTTGCTGATGTGTTCAGGAGATGTTAGGCTGCTCATGCCACAGAGGGTCATCATTTCGAGCACATACTGTAAATAAAGGTAAGCTTTAGTTAATCAGATGGCAACACTGTTTATGCTTAACTCGAGGGAAGCACATGCACAGCTGACTACTGGCAGATTAGTGTCCAAGAGTTGGGCGCTGCAGTGGCCGCAGGTGCAGTGGCTGTGCTTCACGAATGTGGACTCCTCCTCGGAATCTTTGAGCAGACACCCTCCACAAGCAACTTCAAATGATGACCTTACACATGCACCATGGACCTTGCCGTTGGGGGGAAGCTTCCGTGCCTCAGCGATACAGATGGCCGTACCGTAGGGTCAACCACAACGGAGCGGTATCTGTTGAGAGGCCAGACAAACATGTGGTTCCTGAAGAGGGGCAGCAGCCTTTTCAGTAGTTGCAGGGGCAACAGTCTGGATGATGGACTGATCTGGCCTTGTAACATTAACCAAAACGGCCTTGCTGTGCTGGTACTGCGAACAGCTGAAAGCAAGGGGAAACTACAGCCGTAATTTTTCCCGAGAAAATGCAGCTTTACTGTATGATTAAATGATGATGGCGTCCTCTTGGGTAAAATATTCCGGAGGTAAAATAGTCCCCCATTCGGATCTCTGGGCGGGGACTACTCAAGAGGACGTCGTTATCAGGAGAAAGAAAACTGGCGTTCTACGGATCGGAGCGTGGCATGTCAGGTCCCTTAATCGGGCAGGTAGGTTAGAAAATTTAAAAAGGGAAATGAATAGGTTAAAGTTAGATATAGTGGGAATTAGTGAAGTTCGGTGGCAGGAGGAACAAGACTTTTGGTCAGGTGAATACAGGGTTATAAATACAAAATCAAATAGGGGTAATGCAGGAGTAGGTTTAATAATGAATAAAAAAATAGGAGTGCGGGTTAGCTACTACAAACGGCATAGTGAACGCATTATTGTGGCCAGGATAGACACAAAGCCCATGCCTACTACAGTAGTACAAGTTTATATGCCAACTAGCTCTGCAGATGATGAAGAAATAGATGAAATGTATGACGAGATAAAAGAAATTATTCAGGTAGTGAAGGGAGACGAAAATTTAATAGTCATGGGTGACTGGAATTCGTCAGTAGGAAAAGGGAGAGAAGGAAACATAGTAGGAGAATATGGATTGGGGGGAACAAATGAAAGAGGAAGCCGCCTTGTAGAATTTTGCACAGAGCATGACTTAATCATAGCTAACACTTGGTTCAGGAATCATAAAAGAAGGTTGTATACCTGGAAGAATCCTGGAGATACAAAAAGGTATCAGATAGATTATATAATGGTAAGACAGAGATTTAGGAACCAGGTTTTAAATTGTAAGACATTTCCAGGGGCAGATGTGGATTCTGACCACAATCTATTGGTTATGAACTGCAGATTGAAACTGAAGAAACTGCAAAAAGGTGGGAATTTAAGGAGTTGGGATCTGGATAAACTGAAAGAACCAGAGGTTGTAGAGAGTTTCAGGGAGAGCATAAGGGAACAATTGACAGTAATGGGGGAAAGAAATACAGTAGAAGAAGAATGGGTAGCTCTGAGGGATGAAGTAGTGAAGGCAGCAGACGATCAAGTAGGTAAAAAGACGAGGGCTAATAGAAATCCTTGGGTAACAGAAAAAATATTGAATTTAATTGATGAAAGGAGAAAATATAAAAATGCAGTAAAAGAAGCAGGCAAAAAGGAATACAAACGTCTCAAAAATGAGATCTACAGGAAGTGCAAAATGGCTAAGCAGGGATGGCTAGAGGACAAATGTAAGGATGTAGAGGCTTGTCTCACTAGGAGTAAGATAGATACTGCCTACAGGAAAATTAAAGAGACCTTTGGAGAGAAGAGGACCACTTGTATGAATATCAAGAACTCAGATGGAAACCCAGTTCTAAGCAAAGAAGGGAAGGCAGAAAGGTGGAAGGAGTATATAGAGGGTTTATACAAGGGCGATGTGCTTGAGAACAATATTATGGAAATGGAAGAGGATGTAGATGAAGACGAAATGGGAGATAAGATACTGCGTGAAGAGTTTGACAGAGCACTGAAAGACCTGAGTCGAAACAAGGCCCCGGGAGTAGACAACATTCCATTAGAACTACTGATGGCCTTGGGAGAGCCAGTCATGACGAAACTCTACCATCTGGTGAGCAAGATGTATGAGACAGGCAAAATACCCTCAGACTTCGAGAAGAATATAATAATTCCAATCCCAAAGAAAGCAGGTGTTGACAGATGTGAAAATTACCAAAGTATCAGTTTAATAAGTCACAGCTGCAAAATACTAACGTGAATTCTTTACAGACGAATGGAAAAACTGGTAGAAGCGGACCTCGGGGAAGATCAGTTTGGATTCCGTAGAAATGTTGGAACACGTGAGGCAATACTAACCTTACGACTTATCTTAGAAGAAAGATTAAGAAAAGGCAAACCTACGTTTCTAGCATTTGTAGACTTAGAGAAAGCTTTTGACATTGTTAACTGGAATACTCTCTTTCAAATTCTGAAGGTGGTAGGGGTAAAATACAGGGAACGAAAGGCTATTTACAATTTGTACAGAAACCAGATGGCAGTTATAAGAGTCGAGGGGCATGAAAGGGAAGCAGTGGTTGGGAAAGGAGTGAGACAGGGTTGTAGCCTCTCCCCAATGTTATTCAATCTGTATATTGAGCAAGCAGTAAAGGAAGCAAAAGAAAAATTCGGAGTGGGTATTAAAATTCATGGAGAAGAAGTAAAAACTTTGAGGTTCGCCGATGACATTGTAATTCTGTCAGAGACAGCAAAGGACTTGGAAGAGCAGTTGAACGGAATGGATGGTGTCTTGAAGGGAGGATATAAGATGAACATCAACAAAAGCAAAACGAGGATAATGGAATGTAGTCGAATTAAATCGGGTGATGCTGAGGGAATTAGATTAGGAAACAAGACACTTAAAGTAGTAAAGGAGTTTTGCTATTTAGGGAGTAAAATAACTGATGATGGTCGAAGTTGAGAGGATATAAAATGTAGACTGGCAATGGCAAGGAAATTGTTTCTGAAGAAGAGAAATTTGTTAACATCGAGTATAGACTTAAGTATCAGGAAGTCGTTTCTGAAAGTATTTGTATGGAGTGTAGCCATGTATGGAAGTGAAACATGGACGATAACTAGTTTGGACAAGAAGAGAATAGAAGCTTTCAAAATGTGGTGCTACAGAAGAATGCTGAAGATTAGATGGGTAGATCACATAACTAATGAGGAGGTGTTGAATAGGATTTGGGAGAAGAGAAGTTTGTGGCACAACTTGACTAGAAGAAGGGATCGGTTGGTAGGACATGTTTTGAGGCATCAAGGGATCACAAATTTAGCATTGGAGGGCAGCGTGGAGGGTAAAAATTGTAGAGGGAGACCAAGAGATGAATACACTAAGCAGATTCAGAAGGATGTAGGTTGCAGTAGGTACTGGGAGATGAAGAAGCTTGCACAGGATAGAGTAGCATGGAGAGCTGCGTCAAACCAGTCTCAGGACTGAAGACCACAACAACAACAACAACACATGATAATATTTAAGCACAGTGAAGTAATAAGATATGAATTAACTGACCTAGGAGAGAAATATAATGATGGTGGAGGAGAGATATGAAGAACTCTTTTGCTGGCTTATGTATGAAACCTACCAGTGGTTGTGAACTGTATAGATAGTGAGCGGTCTACCCTCATGTGAGGAAGATTGTCAGCTGTGGGCATTTCTGTTACGGCTGGCTGTAGGCCACTGCCCTCGTGGTGTGAGCTAGTGATCTCACTCCTGTGAGATTACGTAATCACTTGGGTCGTGTCAGCTAGTTGTGGTTGTGGACACTGTCACACCAGGTATGTATTGGCAATAGTCATTGTTGTCTGTGATATACATGTATTATCATTTCTTACCTTTCTCCATTTTACATTCAGAATGTTCAGTTTCTTATTTAAGCAGAGATTACCAAAATTTATTGCTAAATGTGTAGTTTCTTAATAACTGATTACAATAAGATCATTAGTTCATCCATTCTCCTTAAAGAAATATTAGTAATCAGTTGTAGATACAAAGCTCATGAAAGTGAAATTTTCAATAACCAAATATCTGTTTGCTTCTAAATCAAGTTAGTTCATTTGAAAAGTGTGTTTCTCCTCATCTCAAGAAATGTCTTATTATATCAAAAAGTTATTCATATTCAAAAATTGCATGTTCCAGAATGTTTCAAATTTAACTTGTGTTTATTTACAAAATCCAGCATAATAGTTTTGTAGTTCAAAGTTCTCTCTTTCCAACATATCTACTTTCATTGAAAAAAAAACTTGTTTTGTAGTATTTGCAAAATTTCACATTCTAGAAGCTTGGAATTGAGAATCCCATATCAGTAGAAATCATTTTTATAAAATAGTATCTATGATTTTGCCTCTCTTCTGGTTACACAGCTCATAGGTAAACAGATTTACATCTTTGCCTGTTACAATTCCGTGTCTTCTGATTTTGCTATCACTTATGTTAATATTTAAAATGTCATATTAGGTTTTGTATTTTAACCTTACACACATCTATTAGTAGGTGTGCAGGTCAATAATTGAGACATTCAACAGTAGTCATCCAAATTTGAAAAATCTATGTATCACTAGTTCACATTAACAAAGCCAAGAACTTGTAGCTTCTGTGTTGGCAGCCCAAGTTAAGTAATTAAATTGCCAACACCTATGAATCATTGTCAGAATGTACTTATCAGTATGAATCAGAACAGTAACTATATCTGTCAAAGTTGAGGTTGAACAGTGAAAGTGTTCAGCTACTGTATAAAAAAACTCACTCGTTTTATTTGTAGTGAAAAGTATTATAAATACGTTGCAATTCTGTCAAAATAGTCATAGCATAGATGGAGTGAACTGTTTAAAATCTGGAATAGAAGCTGGTCATCATAATATTATTTGTCTTGATAAAAATGAAAAGATTTAAGTTAATTGCTGCAGTGTTGTGCTTGTTATTTTACAATTTGTCCCTAAATCAAATAATTGTAGGAGAATAGAATGAAGCAATGTGGCAAGACTTGAGGTCAGTAACATTCCAAGTGTACCTCATGTAGAATTTAGTCCCCTACCTTTAGACTGGTGTCACTTGATTTATCTATTTTGTTTGCACTGAACTGCACATATATTGTATTTTTTAGCATTTATAAGTAAGTTGTTTTCACTGAAGTATGTTTCTGCAGGAGTGATGTTTTGAGGAATTCTCTCATCCTGGTCTTCTTGTAAAAATAGTTATTGCTGTGAGAGATCTGTCATTTGCAAACATGATTACATCAATGTCCCTAACTGCTGAAGACATATTGTTTTCATATTGTATAAGTAGGAGTGCAGTCAGGACTTAACCCTATGGTTAACCATGTCTCACCAGTTTAAAACTGACGTACTTTTGCCAATGCTACCAACATTATAATTTACCTTTACAGAATGCTCCTTGTCCAAGAAGGATTTTTTAACATCAGCAGCTTTACTCCTTATTCCATAGCTACTGTTGTTTTTGTTGTGAGCTTCAGTCCCAAGACTGGTTTGATGCAACCCTCCACGCTATTCTTATCTTGAGCAAGCCTCTTCATCTCCAATAATTACTGGAATCTACATCCTTTCAAACCTGTGTACTGTATTCATTTCTTGGTCTCTCTTGACAATTTTTACCCACCATCCTTCCAGTACTAAATTAGTGATTCCTTGATGTCTCAGAATGTATCCTATGAACCAATTCCTTCTTTTAATCAAATTATGGTACAAATTTCTTTTCTGACCATTTCTTATCTCACCAGTTACATTCAGTACCTCCTCATTGGTTACATGATCTACCTATCTTATCTTCAGCATTCTTCTGTAGCAACACATTTCAAAAGCTTCTATTCTCTTCTCGTCTGAACTGTTTGTCATTCATGTTTTACTTCTGTACAAGTCTGCACTCCATATAATGTCTTCGGAAGAGGATTCCAAGCACACAAATCTGTATTTCATGCTAACAAATTCTTTCTTTCAGAAATGCTTTTCTTGTCATTGCCAACCTACATCTCGTATCCTCTCTATTTCAGCCATCGTCAGTTATTTTACTACCCAAATAACAAAACCCATGTACTACTTTTAGTGTCTTGTTTCCTGATCTAATTCCTTCAGCATCACCTGATTTAATTCTACTACACTCCATTATCCTTGTTTTGCTTTTATTAATGTTCATCTTATATCCTCCTTTTAAGACACTGTATATTCTTCTCAACTACTCTTCCAAATCTTTTGCTGTGTCTGACAGAATAACATAATCAGCAAAGTTTTTATTTCTTCTCCCTTAACTTTAATTCCTTCCCCAAATCTTTCTTTTGTTTCATCTACTGCTTGCTCAGAGACAGACTGTATAACATTGGGGATAGGCTACAAACCCTGTCTCACTCCCTTCTCAACCACTGCTACCCTTTCATACCACTCAACTCTTTATAACAGCTGTCTGGTTTATGTAGAAGGTAAATATAACCTTTGGTCCCTGTATTTTACCCCTGCTACTCTAGAATTTTAAAGAGTGTGTATTCCAGTCAACATTGTTAAAAGCATTTTCCAAATCTACCAAAGCTGTAAATGTAGGTGTGCTTTACTTAACCAATCTCTTAAGATAAGTCATAGGGTCAATATTGCCTCATGCATTCATATGTTTCTTTGGAATCTAAAGTGATCTTCCCCTAGGTCAGCTTCTGCCAGTTCTCCTATTCTTCTGTAAATAATTTGTGTTAGTATTTTGCAACTATGACTTATTAAGCTGATAATTCAGTAATATTCATACCTGTCAGTATCTGCTTTTTTTGGAATTTGAATTATTACTTTCTTCTTGAAGTCTGATGGTATTCTGTGTGTGTAGGGTGACCAAATGCAATTGTTTAAAAAGGAGGACAAACAGCATCAAAAAGGAGGACAAAGGAAGAAAAAAGAGGACGCATCAAACGGGTCAACTACAGATGAGGATAACACCCGTCAGCTTTGGACAAGTCACGTGACTGCCGGGAATTACTGGTAAAACTAGTAGTTAATTGTTACTGGTGGTCAGGTGGTGATTCCCAGAGCAATATTTTTTGTATTTTAAATTAAAAACATTGATTGTGGTGACAGTGTGGCATCAATTGTTTTTATATTTTCACATAGTTTTAAGATTTAACTATGCCTAAATGCCACTCCTGATTGGCTACTTTCATGTGACTTGTCCAAAGCTGACAGGTGTTATCCTCATCTGCAGTATTTCCCATCAAACATATGTTCAATTTTAATAAATGAGTTTATTATCCTTAACAATTATTGATAATTCTCGGAGGAACCAATTTTTTCCATAAGTTCAGGCTTACTTAACAGATCCTTGTGCACGCTACCAAACAGTGGCTCCAACAGATTGGTCCAGAATTTTACTGTGCGGGTATACAGGTGTTGGTTCCAAGATGGTGCAAGGCAGTTGAGAGGGATGGAAATTATGTGGAGAAATGAAAATATTGTTCCTAAAAGATGTATCTACATACTGTAAAACTTTCAAACATGTAGAATAAAAGATGGATTTTTTTTTTAAATAGTGTGCATTTCTGTTGGAGTGGCCCTTGTATTAGCAATGTGATGTATCCTTTCTTTTATAACAAAAATCTAAAATAACAAAACCCATCCTGGGCAAGAAAGTGCTTCTAGCCTTTCTCCTTTATCATTTTGCACTTCCTGTCAGTCTCATTTTTTAGACATTTGTATTAACTTTGACCTGCTTCATTTTTGTTTTTTCTCCTTTCTTCAATTAAATTCAGTATCATATATGATATCCAAGGATTTCTACTAGTATCAGGCTTTATCTTTTTACTATTTGATCTCCCACTATCTTCACTATTTTGTTTCTCAAAGCATCCCAATCATCTTCTACTATATTCCTTTCCCCTGTTTCAGTCAACCATTGCCCAATGTTCCCTGTGACATTCTGAACAACCTCTGGTTCTTTTAACTTATCCAGGTTTCATTTCCTTAATTTCTTATCTTTTTGTGATTTCATCAGCTACAGTTCGTAACCAATAAATTAGGGTCAGAGTTCACATTTTCCCCTGGAAATGTCTTAAGCTGAAAATCTGGCTCTGAAACCTATGCCTTATCACTGTAAAACCAGTCTGAATTCTTCCAGTGTGTCTAGGTCTCTTACATGTCTACAATCTTCTTTCATGGCTCTTAAACCAAGTTTAATGATAACTAAACTAGATTCTATGCAAAATTCTACAAGGCAGCTTCATTTCTTTCCCCCAGTCCATAGTCACCTACTATATTTCCTTCTCTTCCTTTCACTGCTATCAAATTATAGTACCCTATTACAGTTAAGTTTTCCTCTCCCCTAACTAGCTGGATAATCTCTTTTATCTCATCATACATTTCTTAAATTTCTTCATCATCTGCAGAGGTAGTTGGCATATAAACTTTTACTATTGCCATGGATGTTGACTTCATATCTATCTTGGCTACAGTAATTCATTCACTATGCTGCCCATAGTAGCTTACCCACATTCCTATTTTCTCATTCATTACTAAGCCTACTCCTGCATTACCCCTATTTGATTTTGTGTCTATAATCCTGTAATCATCTGACCAGAAGTGCTGTTCATCCTGTGACCAAACTCTACTAATCCCCACTATATTTACTTTCCTAAATTTTTGTACTGGGTTATACAGCTTGCATGGTCAAAAAGTTCAAGGAATTAACCACAAATTGTATTTTCTTCATCTAATGCTTCTACTACAAAAGCTATAAAGTTTGCTATTGCTGTTTTTCTAGACATGCACTTCCTGAAACCAAGCTGTGCCCCATTTAAAATTTTTTCCCCCCAACAAAATTTACAGTTCTACTATTTTGGTAGAAGTGGCAGATGTAATAGTAATATGGCAATAATTCCAAGTAGTCTTCTATGTACTCCTTTATACACAGGGCCTACATTACTTTTTTTGGGCTTGCAGGTAATGTTCCTTCTTCCATGGATAATTTATAAGAAACAACAAAGGGTTATCAACCAGTGACAACAATGTTAAACTGCACCAGTAGATATACCATCTAGTCCCTCAGTGTTTTTGAACTATGTGGTCAAAGGTATCCAGACACTCCAAAAAACATACGTTTTTCATATAGGTGTGTTGTGCTGCCACTTACTGCCAGGTACTCCATATCAGCGACCTCAGTAGTCATCAGACATCATGAAGAGCAGAATGGGGCACTCTGCAGAACTCAGGTGATTGGTTGTCACTTGTGTCGTATGTCTGTGCGTGAGGTTTCCATACTCCTAAACAGCCCTAGGTTCACTGTTTCTGATGTGATAGTGAAGTGGAAATGTGAAGGGACACATGAAGCACAAAAGCGCACAGGCCTACCTCATCTGTTGACTGACAGACTCCCAACAATTCAAGCTGGTCGAACCTGTAATAGGCAAACATCTATCCAGACCATCACACAGGAACTCCAAACTGCATCAGGATCCACTGGAAGTACATGACAGTTAGGCGGCAGGTGATCCACACACCCCACCGGTAAATGCCAAACGATGCTTCACTTGGTGTAAGGAGCATAAACATTGGATGACTGAACAGTGGAAAAACATTGTGTGCAGTGATGAACCACGATATACAATGTGGCGATCTGATGGTAGGGTGTGGGTATTGCGAATACCTGGTGAACGTCATCTGCCAGCATGCGTAGTGCCAACATGAAAATTCGGAGGCAGTGGTGTTATGGTGTGGTCATGTTTTTCATGGAATTGGCTTGCATGCCTTATTGTTCTGCATGGCACTATCATACCACAGGCCTACATTGATGTTTTAAGTACCTTCTTGCTTCTCACTGTTGAAGAGGAATTTGGGGATGGCCGTTGCATCTTTCAACACGATCAAGCACCTGTTCATAACGCACGGCCTGTGGCGGAGTGGTTACAAGACAATAACATCCCTGTAATGGACTGGTCTAAACAGAGTCCTGACCTGAATACTATAGAACACCTTTGGGATGTTTTGGAATGCCGACTTCGGGCCAGCCCTCACCGACTGACATCGATACCTCTCCTCAGTGCAGCACTTTGTTGTGAAGAATGGGCTGCCATTCCCCAGGAAACCTTCCAGCACCTGACTGAATGTATGCCTGCGAGAGTGGAAGCTGTCATCAAGACTAAGGGTGGGCCAATACCACATTGAATTCCAGCATTATCGATGGAGGGCGTCATGAACTTGTAGGTCATTTTCAGCTGGGTGTCTGGATACTTTTGATCACATAGTGTATGTTTAAGGCTGGGTATTATTTTTGCTACTTCTGTTTGATTTGTGGGGAAGATGAAATTAATGTGTGGGGACTTCATCAGTGATAGCATCAGTGGAGAAGATACAGGTGTCTGATCAGTATGGCAAAAGCTGCAAGTAAAATTTCTTGTGAGGAGAGTAGTGTCTTCTGAGCTTTGCACCTGTATGGATGCATATCATGTTGTACCACTTAAAATAATGAGGTGCATTTTATCTGCGACCATACCATTACTAGTTGTTGGCTTTATCCTTTCCTGGAATAAAATCCACACTGGTGACCCTCGATGACCACATGTAGCGAATTCGAAACTTTCTGCATTCTGCAAACTGGCTGCAGTGGGGAGACAGTGGAGCCAGGTTGCATCTGTAATGCACCAGAATATTTATGACAAGACATCAACAGTCAGTGCTTCACATCAACATGTTCAATGATCGCTGCTTGTGAAACAGGAAAGTGACGTTTTCAGAACAGTGCTACCAGTTTTTACAATGTGTCTTTCAGTGCCAAACATTTGGTACCTACAGACAATCTAATGGGTGATTTTGTTCATGGTTTTAAATGATATGCATACCATCAAGCCAGTGTGATAAACTGTTGTGACTGCAATTTATGGAATGTTTTCTTATGTCGTCATGATCACTGCGCTGTGTATAGATCTGAACAATCTGTTCACACTGCACATTGTGGTCCAACTGGTTGGATAATTTATGGACATCTCCACTCCCCACTGAATTTACAACCACACGATTTGAGAGCTTATCCCTTGTACCCCTCCAGACACACACATGACCACTAGCACAGCCATACACCAGAGGCACACCTCTATGCTTTAATTCACGTCTTAAGTTACCACCATTCTGTCCAGACCAAATGATGCTGTCGTTTGCGATAGCTGACAGCAGTGAAAAACTTGAAGCATTACTGTGCCACCTACACTTTATCATGGAGATAATTCTGGCATCCCCAAATAACAGTGAATATGACGCCACAAAGTCAGCACTACTTGAATGCCAGAGCAGTACCGTATTTAAAACAAATCGTATAAGACAAACGTCAGGGAACCAGGACACATTCATAACTTTGGGCTGGCTATGTGTGCTTGTGGATGTCAATCTCATATCTGGTCGCACAATGTGCATTCAGAGGATCATCAGACTACCACCCCATGTGCAACTAACAATGATTTCACGTGAATGTGAATCATTTGAGCAGTAACAAAAATTGGCAGAAAGGATTTTTACTGTATTGCAACATAGACAATGTATCATTGCCACTGACAACAATGCCCTGCACCAGGACACGCAGCAGCCGTGCGATGCCAAGCAACACAGAGCAGGCGAACCGGCCTGACCGTGCCCGACCACCACCGTGCGTGACGTCAACACCACCCCACAGAATGGTGCCCTCCAGACAATCAAAACAAACACTCACACAGACGGCAGTGATGTGCCGTGTGCAGACAAAGTGTCAAGGCCACAGTTCTGCTGGTTCCAAGCTCAGTTTGGCGGCACAGCAAGGAACTACAGGCCTCCATGTGAACATCCGAACAGGAAGCAGATCGAAAATAGGCATGCCAGATCGTCGTGGCAGTTGAAAGTGCATAACTTCTCGACACATAAGCAAAACACCCTGCATGCAGCCTTCTCTCCAGGGTGCCAGATTATCTCCTTGTACACATCCAAAACCAATATTTCCCCACTGACATGGGGTCAGAAGTGATCAGCTCACCTCTCAAACACTTACCAATAATGACGAATGTACCTGCCATTCAACTCCGAGTGGTGGATGATTCTAATATTTCAGACTAGGGATCCTTGGCTCGCACTTTAGATCTTGGTTTCAAGGAGATGTTTCCATGGAACTTTCACATCACAGATGTCAAAGAACCAGTGCTGGAGGCTGATTTCGTCCAAAGATTTTGTCTCTCCCTGGATTTAACAAGCAGCATACTGCAACATCAGAACAGTGGTCCCTCTGTTCTCAGCATAATTGGCTCCAAATCTCCACTGCCATGGGATTCTTTCACAAAATCCATCTGAAAAAGCAATAAACACGAGGACACACGTGAACAAAGCCAAAGACATTTGAAAAACTGCATAATATTAGTGTTAGAACTACAACAGCTCAGTCAGCATTAATTGACATGAAACTAGATTCATTATGTCTGTCTGAGGAAAACAGTGTCATATGACAAAAATTTTTCCCAGTGATGGACGAACTCTCTATTACACATTTCCTTATGGATAACATTATGACGGAACAGTATCAACTTTATGATTCCAGCGACTTAAATAAGGCAACATACAAAGAGTGTCATCTGGGATGAGACGCCTACAATTGCAGTACACTTGGCAACACCTGCACACAACCCAGGTTAGTACAGTGCATCCTGTTCATATTCCTTCTGCGTTGACTGAGGGTATGCCCCCCACGTCGTGCAAATATGAGTGAAAGTTTACTCAGAGTGCTGTATAAAATGGTACCGTCCATAAAATTAGCATCACCCCCTCCCCTCCCCCCAATCTGATACAAGGTAGAAACTTTGCGTGGCCAAAGCAGATGTTGACGAGCTATTACAAGCCAGAATTGTGAGAACTCCCGATAATCTGTGGGCTTCACCTATCTAACTGGTGCCCAGGAAAAAGGCGCAGTTAGACCATGCATCGGCTATTCATCCTTTAACTCCTGCACAATCCTGGATAGTTACCCAATTCCAAACTTGCGAGATCTCATCCACAATTTGGCACGTGCAGTTTGGATTCAAAAAGGTGTATCGGCAGATCCCAGTGAGGCAGAAGCACATTTAAGAGACGCCCATTATCATATCTTTTAGACTGTATGAGGTTCAGTACATGCCTTACGTCCTCAAAAATGCAGACCAAACATGGTAATTCTGTTCAAATTTCCGTTCTGCTATGCATATTTTGATTACAGTTATGGTCTCTTTTGTCGTTATCTGTGATATAAGTGACGTCTTCGCCGACCTGGAAAACAGCTACATCTTCATAAACTATATTGATTTGTGCAGTTAAGAATATTGGTCTATAATTTTGCAGGTCCATTCTTTTACTCTTTATGTATAAGAGCTACATGTGCTGTTTTCTAATCTCTTGGGACTTTGCGATGGATGGGAGTTTCATGACAAGTGCAAGTTAAGTAATAATAATAATAATAATAATAATAACAATAATTTTATTGTCATTCGGCCATTACAGCAATAGACGTCATATACATACTAAAATACAATTAATAGTTTGAAAGAAACAATAGGTTTGTTGTTAACATTATAGTATTATATTACAGTTGATAAATTCTCTTATGTCATAGAATGGGTGGAGGACTAGCCATTCATGAATTGTTTGTTTGAATAATTGTTCAGGTAATTCTTGAACAGATTGAGGAAGTTTATTAAATAATTTGTACCCCATGATTTCGTAGCTGTTGAGTGACTTTGACAACCTGTGGTAAGGAATATAGAGGCACCTATTCCTTCTTGTATTGTGGCTGTGTACATTTTCTCTGGTTTTTGTTTCTGGTAATTTCTTCTTCGTATAAATTAGAACATAGTATATGTACAAGTTTATAACAGTAATGATTTTCTGTTCACAGAACAACGGTTTACAGTGTGCCTTATATGCAGAACCAGTAATTATCCTAATAGCTTTTTTTTGCAGTATTAATATGTCATGTACACAGCTAGAGTTCCCCACAAAATAATTCCATATGTTATTATACTCTGAAAGAATGAAAATTAGGATGTTCTAACATATTTTTCAGGAACACAATCCATAAGTCGCCTTAACAGGTAAATAACTCTAGACAATTTACCACTAATATATTGTACATGTTGACCCCAAGATAATTTATCATCAATGTATACCCCCAAAAATTTGACATAACTTGGATCATCTGACAGAAGCTTGCCTCTAAGACTACAGACCATCTGCTGTGTTTTGTTTTCATTCAGCAGGAATCCATTTGCCTTGAACCAATAGGATGCTTGGTCAATTGTCTTTGCTGCACAAGTTTTAAGGCTATTGAAATCCTCACTAGCATGAAGAAATGTTGTATCATCTGCATACAACACAGTGGTGGACTTGATAAATGACGGCAGATCATTTATCATTATCAGGAACAAAAAGGGGCCCAGCACAGATCCCTGCGGAACACCTACCTTGACTTGCTCTATACTCGACATTTCTCGCCCTACACAAACAACTTGCTTACGATTCTGAAGATATGATTTTATTAATTTAAGGCTGTTATGTCTAATGCCATAGAATTCCAGTTTTTCTAGGAGTGGCTTATGCTTTACACAGTCAAAAGCTTTGCTTGGATCACAAAATGTGAGTTGAGCATAGCCCTTATCCTCAAACACTTGATGTAAGTACTTGACTACAAAGTCTATAGCATCCACAGTAGACAACTTTTTCCTAAAACCATACTGAGGTTCACTATTTCAAAATAGACAGATAGCTGTTGGTAAATTACACATTCCAGTATTTTAGAAAAAGCTGGGACTATGGAGATTGCTCTGTAACTGCAAGGTGAGTCCATATCTCCCTTTTTATATATTGGAATTACCCTAGCCACTTTGAGTTCTTCGGGAAAACATCCTTCAGATATGCATTTATTTATACATAATGTTAAGGGGTACACAATATAGTCTATTACTTTCTTTAGTAAATTACAGGATATGTCATATATATCTACACTGTCTGAAGATTTCATCCGTTTTACAATGCTTAGGACATAATTAGGTGAGACCTCGGAGAACACAAACGTACCTGTGTCTGTTGGTGTTCTGCAAACATTTTTAGAAAGTAACTCTGATGAACTGATATCAGGTTTGATTATAGTATTTCCTACATTTTCAACAGATTTAATAAAGAAATCATTGAATTTTTGGGGACTTATATTAATTTTTTTGCTTCTTACATCTTTAGCAACACCATTTATTAATTTCCATGCAGCTTTGCACTTATTTGTGGAATTATCAATGGTATTGAAATTGTGTGCTTTTTTGGCTTCCACGATGGCTTTTTTATACTCATTCCTGCATTTTATATAGGCTAATCTGGCATGTTCTGTTTTCTGATTGCTACATATACTGTGCAACACCATAACTTGATTTTCATACTTGATAATTGTTTAGTGAACCATGAATTTTGTCTGTTTGTAGCCCTGTTTGTAAAGCCTTTGTCAGTTAATTTGCATTTCTTTATGGGGATATTGTCATTAAATTGTGTCAGAAATGTTTTAAAAAATCTCTCAAATAATAGTTTCCCTGACAAATCAGCACTAAGACTATAACTTGTGTGACCATGACATTGGTTGAACCAGTCTCTCTCAGCAAGGGACTTACAGAGCTGAACAATTTTGTCATCTGTGACAGGCCTGGTGATTATAACTTTTGGGACAGGCTTAGGAATATTACTATTATCAATACAGAACCTACTTGTATAGTTTAAAGATACAGAGTCATGATCTGAAAATGGAAACGCTGTAACAGCACATGATTCTTCTGTACTTTTAAAGGTGACAAAAATATTGTCAAGACATGCTTTATCTCTTGTGGGCCTGTTATTGATTGAGCGCAAATTGCACTGTCTTAAAACGTTTTTCAACTCAGTCACAGTACGTTTATGTGTTGTTATATCAAAATCTGCATTCAGATCTCCACCAATTACTACATTCCTGGAAATGGAAAAAAGAACACATTGACACCGGTGTGTCAGACCCACCATACTTGCTCCGGACACTGCGAGAGGGCTGTACAAGCAATGATCACACGCACGGCACAGCGGACACACCAGGAACCGCGGTGTTGGCCGTCGAATGGCGCTAGCTGCGCAGCATTTGCGCACCGCCGCCGTCAGTGTCAGCCAGTTTGCCGTGGCATACGGAGCTCCATCGCAGTCTTTAACACTGGTAGCATGCCGCGACAGCGTGGACGTGAACCGTATGTGCAGTTGACGGACTTTGAGCGAGGGCGTATAGTGGGCATGCGGGAGGCCGGGTGGACGTACCGCCGAATTGCTCAACACGTGGGGCATGAGGTCTCCACAGTACATCGATGTTGTCGCCAGTGGTCGGCGGAAGGTGCACGTGCCCGTCGACCTGGGACCGGACCGCAGCGACGCACGGATGCACGCCAAGACCGTAGGATCCTACGCAGTGCCGTAGGGGACCGCACCGCCACTTCCCAGCAAATTAGGGACACTGTTGCTCCTGGGGTATCGGCGAGGACCATTCGCAACCGTCTCCATGAAGCTGGGCTACGGTCCCGCACACCGTTAGGCCGTCTTCCGCTCACGCCCCAACATCGTGCAGCCCGCCTCCAGTGGTGTCGCGACAGGCGTGAATGGAGGGACGAATGGAGACGTGTCGTCTTCAGCGATGAGAGTCGCTTCTGGCTTGGTGCCAATGATGGTCGTATGCGTGTTTGGCGCCGTGCAGGTGAGCGCCACAATCAGGACTGCATACGACCGAGGCACACAGGGCCAACACCCGGCATCATGGTGTGGGGAGCGATCTTCCGTACACCACTGGTGATCGTCGAGGGGACACTGAATAGTGCACGGTACATCCAAACCGTCATCGAACCCATCGTTCTACCATTCCTTGACCGGCAAGGGAACTTGCTGTTCCAACAGGACAATGCACGTCCGCATGTATCCCGTGCCACCCAACGTGCTCTAGAAGGTGTAAGTCAACTACCCTGGCCAGCAAGATCTCCGGATCTGTCCCCCATTGAGCATGTTTGGGACTGGATGAAGCGTCGTCTCACGCGGCCTGCACGTCCAGCACGAACGCTGGTCCAACTGAGGCGCCAGGTGGAAATGGCATGGCAAGCCGTTCCACAGGACTACATCCAGCATCTCTACGATCGTCTCCATGGGAGAATAGCAGCCTGCATTGCTGCGAAAGGTGGATATACACTGTACTAGTGCCGACATTGTGCATGCTCTGTTGCCTGTGTCTATGTGCCTGTGGTTCTGTCAGTGTGATCATGTGATGTATCTGACCCCAGGAATGTGTCAATAAAGTTTCCCCTTCCTGGGACAATGAATTCACGGTGTTCTTATTTCAATTTCCAGGAGTGTATGTCATAATGCAACCATCTGGTCCCTCTTAGTACATCTAACAGCATGTCCAATTTTTCTAGAAATACATTGATGATACCCTTAGGTGACCTGTAAAGGGATACTATTACTAACTTAAGACTGTCCATAACTATACCAGTGGCTTCAAAGTTCTGTTCTTCACATAAATAATCTAGGTCCAACTTAACAATGGAGCAGCTGAATGACTGATCAATATACATTGCCACACCACCTCTTATATGCAGTTTTCTACAGTAACTATTTGCTACATTATAGTTATCAAGTTTGACAACTGTAAGTACACTCTCAGTAACCCAATGTTCACTCAGACAGAAAATATCAAATTTGTTATCTAGTCCAAAACTGTTTACAATAAATTCTTTATCTATTAGTCCTTGAACATTCAGATAGCAAATTTTAAGATCATAATTGTTGTTTATTTTAGATTGAACGTTTTGGTGAGGTGTTGTGAAATTTGTTACACTACTTATCTCCTGGGCTGCTTCATCTTGCTGCCTTCCACTAAAAAATCATTTAGACGGACAGGAGGTGCTGTTTTCCGTCTACACGTAACACTTGATGCTGCTTCTCCTGCTGCAATTCTCATTTCTCCTTTTAGAGGCACTATAGTTACTGTTGCTGGTGAAACTTCTGCTGTTGATGCTACTGTTACTTTCTTTTCCACTGCTGCTACTGATAATGCCACTGGTGACTGTGACGCTTTACATGTTTGCACAGTTGTAATTTTTTCATCATAGGGTGTATCTGCAGATGTTTCTTCCTCATATGCTGTTGGTGCACTTTTCTTTTCTGTTGTCATTGGCAGAAAACCTGTTGCAGGTAGTGCTATTTTTACATAGGCACCCACTCCTGCTGTCTTTATCACCTGGAGAATTTCTTTGGCCAGCACTTTCTTGCCTAGGTTGTTTCTGTGCAGTCCATGTCTAGTAAAATGCTCTCTTACTGAACTCGTTGCTTCAATGAAAGTTGTGTGCACAAAACCGCTACAAATCTTCCTGAATTTCCGATTTGTCGCGATGATTTCTTTGTTTACACACGAGTCTTCCGTTAAGTCGTGTCTGTAGGGAATGTTTACAACAAATACCTTCGCCTGTGAAATTTTTCCTAGCGATTCTTTCAGTGTTCTTACAGCAAGGCTGCTTTCATTTTTATAGACATCGTTTCCCCCTCCGATTATGACACAGTTGACGTCGCTTTTCACGGAACTTTCACAGTTTTTCAGCACTTCTCGTAGAGGAGCACCAGGTTTCGAAATTCCAATCACTTTATATTCGGACTGCATATCAGACATGATTGTAGCCAGTCCTTTGCCATGACTCGTCGATAATATGTATATTTCTTCCTTCTTCTTCTCTGTTTCCTTTTTTGTCTCGTGTTCAGTTTTATTACAAGTTGCTCTCACACGATTTTTTCGTTTAATAGTATTTGGTGGTAACGTGTTTCTGCTGGCACTTTTTTGTTCAACAGATCTTTCCGAGCAGTTACCTGTTACACCGAGATTTTTTGTCCGTGATTCTGAGCTGTCTGCACTTAGAACATCGTATTTATTCATTAGTGGAACACGAAAAACATTGGTATTTAAGACAGGTCGAGAGATTTTCTTAGGCCTAGTATATACACACTCTCGTTTGCCTGTTTGCGTATCTGTGGGAAGGTCCATATAGTCGATCAAACTTTTCAGCATTTCTGCATATTGTCTAGCTTTACTTAAGTCACTTTGCAGTTCTTCCCTCACACTTATTTCGAGTCCAGCGTTGCACATTTCAAATGCAGTTTCAAGACCGTTGCACTCAGTTCCACAGTCACATGTAGGCCTATGTTGACCGAGATTTGCTTCCACGAAACAACAAGAATGACACCATTTATGCGCCACTACACATATTTTAACACCTTTTATCACTTTTTTTGCACATAGCATACAATTCACTGATGGTAATTTACCGATATTCACGGAGCGATTTGCCACTACATCCCTATACGCCGCCATCGTGCCATAGAGTACTCTTTGTAAAAACAGAATTGGGGTTCCGTCTGGACCTAGCAACTTACGTTTTCAACTCCTTCATTCGGTTCTCTACACCAAGATGCCTGTTACTATGTCCTTCATACGGGAGTCTGTTCAACAGACAAACGATGTTATGTTTGTATTATTCTTCTGCATGAATGATTTCATGAACGTGAAATTTAAAATTTTGGCTCTCCTTTTGCTTCTACTGCCACTCTGAGCCCCAGACCTACGATTTCCGAACCAAGCCAAAGACTTGATAGTCCCCCCCACCCTACCTTGAGCGTCTGAAAAAGGATGTCAAAAATTTAAAAAATCTATTATTAAAAATATGTTCATGCCGTAGCGCACATCTTTCTGAAGATTATTGTAACAAATAAGCCCTCGGTCACAAATATTAAGTCGAAATTGACCTGGTTTCGACGCTACTATGAGCGTCGTCTTCAGAATTAGACTAACTGTACTAAAACATTAGGTATATAGTACATTAATAAAATTAAAGTTTGTACTGACTGGAAAAGATGCTGTACTTACAAGTCACATATTAAAAAAGATCCAAGCCGGAAAGGCGACGTCATGAACACTTAAGAGATGGCGAGCCGCTAAGGGCTGCTCGTACTGTGGGCAAGGGTTGCAACAAGACTGAGGTGCCCACTTTAGAAAGTGTGGGCAAGTAAGCATGGTGTTGCTACGAGCGCCATCTAGTAGCCGCAGAAACAACTAGGCTACTGCACATTCAAAATTAGACACATGAAATTGTGATGCAGCTGATTCAGGCATAACGTAAGCATTAATAATAACAGGATGGAGATACATCTGCTTTAAACAGAGATACATTTTGTAACGTAAAAACGTTAGTTATGACATACAAGAAAACAGCACAGATGTGTCAGGAAAACAACATTTCGGTAAACTGCATGAGGAAATCTAAACCAAAGATCAAGCAGTGGCTTTATACAGTCAAAAAAGTTTTTATTTCGCAGCTGCAGCTGTTCGTTGAGAATGAGGCCATCATGACGAATGAGATGTTTGAAAATCTCCAGTTCCCGTAAGACATCTAACCTACACCCCTTCTTTTCGGTATGCTGAATATTGTTATCGCCTATGGCTTTAGGCACGTGTCCAGTAATTAAGGGATGATCGGCAAAGGATGAATTTAGGGGACTGGTGCCGTTCTCTCTCAAAAGATGTTCTTTATATCTGACGGTGAAAGCACGTCCGGTTTGCCCTATATAATAGGAGGAGCAGGTATCGCAGATGGTCTTCAGCAAGGTCCTGGAATCTATCCTCACCCGCCGCATCCACCAGCATCTCCGCCAGCACCGCCTCCTTCCCGTTACCCAGTGTGGCTTTCGGCCGTCCTTCTCTTCCGCCGATCTTCTCCTTCACCTCACTCATCTCCTTTCCGAACATCTTAATTCCCGTCGCTCCGCAATCTTCCCCTCCCTGGACCTCGAACGTGCTTATGACCGCGTATGACATTCCGGTCTCCTCTTCAAGCTCCAAACCTTCGCCCTTCCCATTAACTACGTCCGTCTGATCGGCTCCTTTCTCTCCCGTCGTCCTTCCTATGTCACCATCCATAACACAGATTCCTACACCTTTTTCCCCTCTGCCGGTGTGTCCCAAGGCTCCGTCCTCTCCCCCCTTCTGTACCTTTTGTACACGGCGGACATGCCGCCGCTGTCAGCACCCGTCCACCTTCTCCAGTTTGCCGATGACACCGCCATCCTTGCCCTTGCCCCCACCCTACAGCGCTCCCAACACCTTCTCCAATCCCATCTTGACCGGTTCACCACTTGGTGCAACCAGTGGTTGCTCAAGGTCAATCCCTCCAAAACCCAGGCGATCATTGTAGGCAAAACCACCCCTTCCTTCCGCCTCCTTGATTTCTATCTCACCATCTATGGCCGTCCTATCGCCCTCACTCCCACCCTTAAGTACCTTGGCGTCACCCTCGACCGTCGCCTCTCCTGGACTCCCCACCTCCGGACAATCCAAGCCGAGGCACGCTCCCGACTCAGTCTCCTCGAGCTCCTCTCCGGCCGTACGTGGGGTCTGGACCCCTCCACCATCCTCCACACCTATAAATCCCTCATCCGCCCTATCCTTTGTTATGCCCATCCGGCTTGGATCTCCGCCCCCCCCCCTACCTTTTATAAATCCCTCCAAATCCTTGAACGTCATGCTCTCCGCCTCGCCTATCGCATCCGTCTCCCCTCCCCCACGCGGATCCTGTACGATCTCATCCCCTTCCCCCACCTCCTCCTTTTCCTCGAAAGGATACGGATCCTGTACACCTCCCGCAAACTCGATCCTCCTCACCCACTCGTCTCCCCGATCCTCTCCCACCCCCGCCTGCTGCCGCGCATGTATTCGCACGTCCCACCCGGTCTCCATCTCTCCACCCTCCTTACCCTCTCCCGAGGTGGCTTCCGCCAGCTCCCCCTCCCTGATGACGCCCTCCTCCCCTCCATATACCCCTCCTACCAACTTTGATCCCCCCGCCCTCCTCCTGTGCTTGCTCCTCTGGGCACCCTCCCTCCCTTCTCTCCCTTTTCCCTCCCTCCTCCTTTTCTCCCCCCTCCTCCCCCGGGCCTCCCCTCCCCTGTCCCTCTCCTCCTGCCCCCGTCTCCTCAGCCGTTGGCTTCCTTTTTCTCCCCTCTTCCCCGCCTCACCCCTGTTCCCCTCTTGGCAGGTCCCCGGACTCGCACACGCTAAGTGGACATTCGCGCGCCGGAGATCACTGCCATCAGTGTTTCGTGTGTGCCGTCATGTTTAGTGTTCAGTGTTCACCGTCACACTCCATAGTTCACCAGTGCCATCGTCTTCTTCAGTGTTTGTGCGTCGTGTCAACAGTTCGTAGTGTGGATCGTCATCGAGTGTGAACGGCTTCATGTTTTTTTATGTTCATGTGTCTACTGTTTTTTCCCGCCGTTTTTCCAAGTGATGTATCTTCTCTGTTTCTCTCATTGTACTCTCTTTGGCTGAAGAGCGGCGTATTGTGCTGCTGCCAGCCTACCTGTTCCACGGGTTTTAAAATCACAATAAAGAAAAAAAAAATATCGCAGATGATCTTATAAACGCCAGAACTTTCTGTAGGGGAGCGAATGGATTTCAAATTATGAATGAAATTTCTCTTTAGATTATTATTAGTAGAGAAGGCAACATTGCAGTTGTATTTGTTGCTAAGCATGCGCTGAATGTGATAGGAAATGGGTCCTATGAAAGGAATAGAAAAACGTTTTTTTGGGTTAATTTCAGTGCATGAGGTGTTGAGCGTGGTAGTTCTTGCAGTTTCTTTTTTAGGATATCGTCCACTATGTTAGGCGTATATTCATTATTGACTGCTATGGTTTTAAGTAAATTAATCTCCTCATTAAACTTTTCTGTTGAACGTGGTATGGAGGTGGCTCGGTGGACGGCAGAGTGAAAAAAGGCCATTTTTTGAGACTGTGGATAAAAAGAGGAAGGAGGCACGATTTGGTCAGTATACGTTTCTTTTCGAAAAATATTGAAAGTGATGTGGTTGTCTTCTATTGTAAGCGTCAAGTCTAAATAATTTAATTGGCGGTTATCGTTTTCGAGTTCAATAGTGAAAGAAATTTTTTCATGGAGGTCGTTAAAAAGTTTAAATATATGATCAGTTCTATCGGCGGGTCCGTTACAGATGACTAGAATATCATCAACGTATCTTGTGTAAGAAAGGATACCTAGTGAAGCGGCTGAGACACGGTTAGACAGCTTTTTTTCCAAGGAATTGATAAAGATGTCGGCGAGGATGCCGGCTGAAGGGTTGCCCATAGCGAGCCCATTAGACTGCTGGTACAGTTGTCCGTTGAATTCAAAGTAGTTGTACTTGACAACGACATTAATGACATTCATAAAATCAGTAATCTGTTCATCTGATAGATCTTTTTTTAAATTGACATAAGTTTTCTTCCACAATGATGAGCGTCTCATGTACCGGGACATTGGTATAAAGATTTTTAATATCTAAGGAAAAAAGCTTGGTGTCTGAACTGCATACTCAGTTTTTAATATTTTGAACCAAAACGTGGCTGTTAGGAACGGAATAATTATTTTCGAAAACGAAGGATTTTTTCAAAGTTTCGTGTAGAAATCGGGCCAAATCGTGGTATGCGCTATTCGTGCCACACCTCTTGACACAGCATTCTTCCTTTACTCGTCAATGTATTTCGCTCTGTGGAATTCAAATGTTTATATAATGTAATGGAAGCCATGAAGCCTATATTAAGGACAGTGGAAATTAATATGTCCTTTGGTGCCTCTGTCCGCCGGGTTGAGTTGGGATTATTTGTGGCCAGGAGAATAAGAACTCTTGAGAAAATTTACATTTTTTGTTGCCAATTAGCTAATAACTGTCTCTTTTGGTGATATAAAATTAAATAGAGGAAACATAAAAGCAGTAAAGACAAGAGGAAAGCAAGACAGTACACATTTCTTTCTCTCTAATCTTGCTACAGCTTTACATGGAGTGCATTCTTTTCTGCAAAAGAATCTGTTACCTCGTCAAAGTTCGTCAAAATCAAAATTTCGTTGTCTTTTGCTGAAAAAGTTGTTAATACGAGCCAGCCACTGTGGCTGAGCGGTTCTAGGCGCTTCAGTCCGGAACCGCACTGCTGCAACGGTCGCACGTTCGAATCCTGCCGCAGGCATGGATGTGTGTGATGTCGTTAGGTTAGTTACGTTTAAGTAGTTCTAAGTTCTAGGGGACTGATGACCTCAGATGTTAAGTCCCATAGTGCTTAGAGTCATTTGAACCATTTGTTAATACGAATAGTACCCAAGACTGGTGTGACTTCTCGATTTGATTACTTCTTTTTTGTCACTGTCTGGTAGATAAAACGAAATAGGCCTTTCTAATATTACAGCAGTTGTAACACACTCCAAATAAGCGAGACTGTTTTGGCACAACTGGCCATTTACATAAATAACCCGACAGAATATAATTCATGAAGCACCAATGTCAAATGCCTATAGCAGGCTTACTGCAAGCAAAAAGTTCTGAGTTGGGAAAAAGTTTCACATTTCCTTCATATGCTCCAGTTTCTCAAGCTGAGATTCAAAAGTAGTAGTACGACATTTTTATATACATTTGGGATCGTCATATTCTTCCATATAATTTGTGTGATGTGCCCGTTTACTGTCCTTCCTCGTTCTAACAAACAATCTTGTCATCAGTAATTGTGTAACTACTACTGCCATTGACAAAACTTCTTCTCTGGTTAACTTCACCAACCCTGCCAGAACCACAGGTTTCAGTTAGGCAGTATTACGTGTTCGTACAACGCGTTTTCCGCGCTGTTCCGATGATAGAACTTAAAGCGGCTGCTAAACAGGGATTGCACAACAGGCCCTTAGTAGTGTAGGGATCTGACAAAAATGTTCTGTCAAAATTTCATTTTCTAGGGCACACCGGGAAGATAATATGTAGGACATGCTTGGAGAAGCATACTCGATAGCTGCAGACAAGGCCTCCTCCATATCTCGGATGAGGCCCCATGATGGACATACCGAGTGCAAGCTGGTTTTTTTTTTTTTTCTGGCCCTGAACCCTATTTCCCTAAGGGCTCCATAACATGTCAAATGCTGGACGTCCCAATAACTAGTGAACCCATGTCCCTATGTGCCAGCTCAGCTCCTTCTGAAGGAACAGGTACCTGTACACTCACACAGTGAACATTCGAGGCCAGATGGTCTGTCGCCCCATTAGCATTCCGCCTCAAGTGACACAAACATGTTGCCATTGCTATGAGGATGGCCGTCTATATGCATCTGTATGAGCCCTTATTTCTCGTATATTATCTTTGTGGTCCTTATGTGCAATGTATGTTGGCGGCAGTAGAATCATTCAGCAATCAGCTTAAAATGCCGCTGCTCTAAATTTTCTCAGTAGTGTTTGTCGAAAAGAACATCGTCTTCCCTCCAGGGATTGCCATTTGAGTTCCTGAAGCATCTCCGTATCACTTATGTGCTGTTTGAACCTACCGGTAACAAATTGTAGTAGCCTGCCTCTGGACTGCTTCGTTGTCTTCCTTCAGTCCAACCTGGTATGGATTCCAAACACTCCAGTAGAAGAACAGGCCACACCAGCGTACTATATGCGTTCTCCTTTACAGGTGAACCACTCTTTCCTAAAATTCTACCAATAAACCCAAGTCGACTATTCGCCTTCAAATTTCAAATGGTTCAAGTGGCTCTGAGCACTATGGGACCTAACCTCTGAGGTCATCAGTCCCCTAGAACTTAGAACTACTTAAACCTAACTAACCTAAGGACATGACACACATCCATGCCCCACGCAGGATTCGAACCTACGACCGTAGCGGTCGCGCGGTTCCAGACTGCAGCGCCAGAACCGCTCGGCCACGCCGGCCGGCCGTTCGCCTTCAGTATCACATTTCTCACATGATCGTTCGATTTCATATCGCTTTGCAACTTTATGCCCAGATATTTAAACGATGTGACTGTGTCAAGAAGGACACTAGTAATACTGTAACGGAACATTACAGGTTTGATCTCCTACTTGTAGCGGGACTTTGAATTTCGCCGCGCTACATTCGTCCCCTCAGATATAAATATCCCGTCGCAGCAGTATGAGCGCTCGACGGCAGAGAGAAAATACCAAAATTGTAACCTTTTTTGTTTTTCTATCCGTTTTCAATTGTCTCTTGATAGCAGTAGCTTAAGGCAGACGTGAGCTGATTAAGACGAATAAACTTATTAATGTGTAGACATTGTGGAAGTTATTATGAAATTCGGAGGATGGAGAGAAGCAACTAAAATAAATTGTATTTAAGAGCAAGACGGTTTTGTGCACATTATAAATTCCTGGACAATGAAACTTACTGCAAGATTTCGGAGCCGACTTTTCACCCAGAAATGAAGGAGACGCCGCAAGAAAGAAGACAAGTTAACCTGGTAAAGGATGATTTATCTACGCCACTTCCCCCTGTCAGTTACATTCTGTTATTCTCTGTTCCTTTTCAAAAATTTTGTAGTGGAAATTGGTTTAACTTTTGCTCAAAAACGCCACAAGGACCACCCCAACAATAGATTTTCTGTGATACGAAGTCCGATCTGCATTTCTTTCTTTCTTTCCCTTTTTTCACGGTCACTCTTCTCCCATTTTTCATTTTTTTTTATTAAACCACTACAACTGGCGACCGCGACAGGACGCAATTTTCGGATGTGTCGTTTTTGAGCAAATTTGAAACTTTACTTTGTATTTTTTCCCAACAGAGAATAATAAAAAATCCTGAAGTTTAAATGGTAACGAAAACACCAACTTTATTGTACCTAAGCAAATGATTATACAACAATATTGTAAAGAATTTTCGTAACTAATTCAATCTGTTTTTCTTTTCATGGCATATATTGATGCAAAAACCGTTATTTTGAGACCTTTTGGTGATTATCCGATGGAGATGTATTAAGAAAATCCATATTTGGACGAATACGATTTACGCAGAAGTGATTGACAAGCCGCTGCAGGACAGAAAATTTAATGGTGAGTCACACAATTATGTTTCATTCAAACATTCAATAGCCAACTGCAGAATCCATTTTTCCCTTTCCACGCATCCTGTAGTTTTCTTCTAGATTTTTCCAAAATTATCTATCTCTATTGTAGTTTGTGGTAATTATAGTATTGTTGTAGCTGCATATGAAGATCGTAAATTTGACCGCCAAACAGTCATTTGTTACGAAAAATTTTGTCCGCCCTGCTGCATCTTTCTCAACCATTGTTTGCAATAGAGCAATCATTTACATTGACGAGAAAATATTCAACCCAAATTTGAGTCAAATCTTTATTAATCAGACTTGTATTATTCCCTTTTTGACTTACTATTATACATCCTATTACAATGGAACGCGGTAAGGTAGAGATAGTTTCGGCAGATGAGTTAAGTGAAGTAGATTCATCTTTCAACCAACAAGAAAGTCCGCGTTTCCCTCCATGGACGAGTTCACAGATCAATGCAATGATTTTGCCTCAAACTCGCAACATTTGTGATAATACACAGATGGCGACTTTAAATGACGAAATGTGTAATGGACGCGAGACTAGACCGTCAGCGCCATTGTTAACATCAATGTCAGAACCGAATATGAGACAAATTCAGCAATGTGACACAAATCGGACACAGGAGACTGACAAACTGGACCGACTATTCGAGTTATTTGCAGACATGAAACGAGACGTTAGTCAGAAAATTGACGCAAAACTGGACGCACTTGGTCAGGACTTTAAACAAAGGCTAGATAAAAGCGACGAAAAATTTGACGTATTAAACCGTACTATGACCGAAAATTTTGAACGAACGACAAAACAGATGACAGAATTAAATAACACCACTCAAAAGCTCAGCCAGCGATTTGAGACACTGTCCGATCGAGTCACTAAACAGGAAGAAACTTTGGTTACATTCACACACGAAACAAAAAACAACATCAACCGATGTGAGAATCAGTTAACTCAAATAGTTAATGTGCAGCAGGAAGTGAACACTCGTGTGGAAGAGTTAGCTCAGGCCCACACTTCAGCTAGCTCCACCCAAGAAAAGCTGACTGAAGAAGTGGGAAATATTACCCAACAGCTCACAATGGTAGTTCTTGAACAAACCCACCTCAAAGAAAAGATAGAAAAATTAGAAGACCGAGCGGACCTCGCGTCACTAAACAACGACACCAACATTGCCGAAAGAATTGTACATGAATGTAAATTGTGTGACGACTATCTGGACAAAAAACTTGAAACAATTACAGAAGACATACTTTCAAAAACAAAGACACATGTTAAAGACGAGACAAAACACATAGAAGACGAAGTGACAAAATTACGAGACAAGGTTGTGCCGTGTTTGGCGATTGGTGCAAATGCATCGTCAGGGAACGACAAAACAGCTAAAACCATGGCTAATGACACAGACAGAACACCTATTGTGGAATCACCTATTTCCAATCAAAATTACAATGTGCCGCCTTCTTTTCCACCAAACGAGCAATATTACGACACGACACCTAGAGTAACAAGTGACACAAACTACGTCAATACAGTTATGCCAACCGGCATGGCCGATGACACGTTTGTAAGACATGGGCATTTCCAGACATTTTCCAGTGAGGACAAGCACAAAGTCCACCCTATTGTGTTTATTAGATCATTTGACGGTGTTTTTCCACGTAGTTGGTCAGAAGTCGATAAAATCAGATACGTCACCAATCTCATGAGAGGACGAGCAGCTAAGTGGGGTGCCGCTATGAAACGGCGGTGCCTTACGTTTGATCAGTTCGAACAAGCCTTCTTGGACGAATTCTGGTCCGAAAATGAGCAACAGAGTCTAAGGAGAGAAGTGTGCAACCCGGAGACCTATGACCCTAAAAAAGAGACATTAAGACAATACTTTGAGAGGTACCTAGACAAGACACTGTACTGGTCCAAACCAGCCGACTTGCCAGCTATAATTGACACTTTAAAGAGCCACTTACCCTTTCCATACAGAGACAGATTAATAGGAGTACCGGAGAATGACGTTAAGACTTTCTTAAACTTCTTAGATCAAATGGACGTAGTTTACAGAGGCGATTCACGCCATTCAAATTTTATTCATATTAGTAACCAAAATCAGCACCCACCCCAAAGGAACCGTAGTGACGGTGGTTGGTGGAACCATCCGTCCGCGCCGCGACACAATACGATGCCAGCGCGCGAAACATATTCAAATGGAAACGTGTATGACAGTAGGAACAACCGCAGATATTCGTGGAATAATAATAATAATAATAATAATAATAATAATTATCACCCATATCAAAATGGTAACTACAAGCAAAATGAAAATTACAGACAGTACAACAACAACAACAATAGGAGACGTGAGAATAACCGGTACAACCCGGGCTACTTTGACAGGAACGTGACATATAACAGACATAATTACCACCAAAACATTAGCAATCCCAACAATCACCGACAGAATATGTGGAACACACAAAATTCACGCATGACAAATCATAACCCTCCACGGAATCCGCCCCCGTTCCCTAGTACAGTTATGCACTCCCCGCCACGAAGTAGCAATAACAATTGCGGCGCGCCATCAGCTGACGCGTGGGCGCCAACCGGCCGGAATGTAAACATAGTGGAGCTGGTCAATGAACCCGGCCAAACACAGCAGACGACGGAAAACAGTCGCCGACCGAGCTAAGCGCTCGTGCTTCGGTCGTGAGGTGTTGTAAGAGCGCAACGGCTGAGACGATTTGTTTCCTCAGTTACGACGACAGAATGACAGCAGAACAGGAATTAACAAACCTATCAGGTTGATGACCTTATTCTTTTGCGTTCACATCCCAAGTCTACAAAATTAAAACAACTGAACAGAAAATGGCAGATATTATATTCAGATCCTTTCAGAATAGCAAGCATACCTCACCCAGGTTGTTACTCCCTAGAATACCCGCTATCTCACAAGCCGAGGGGGCTGCATCCCCACAGACATTTGAAACCCTTTGTGCACTAAAACAACATAATATAATGATAACTAAGTTGAACATGAGCAAGTTGCTGTGAAAACGAGATCATAAATATTTGTATTGAATACACGACACATTAAGTTATTCAGCCTAAGAACACAAACATTCATTTATGGAAATTATATACTGCAGTTACACTTGTATACATAATTATGAAGAGAATGTAAACCCAGGTGAGAAAAGATATTCATGTAGGAATGAGATCTACACAGGTTACATTTGTTGTTAATTGTAAATTATAAGGTGAATCAACCACTAGTTAGTTATTTCAAGGCACTACAATGAGATCAGTAATGACATAGGTATGTAGCAGAATGAATGAGGATGTAAGAATGAATGAGTTAATATTTAAGTTAATATAAGAAGGTAAGTTACTGTGAAGTTGTTGATGGAGACAAGAGATTATTTGAGGAAAATATTATTGGAGTTTTATGAGAATGGAAGTGCCAAATGGCCCCACGTATGTGATATATTAATGTTTGATGAGGAATATGTTTAATGTATAAGAATATATATATTATGATGAATATGTGAGTAAGGAATGAGTGAGAATGTTTTGGTAATATTGTGCTACATGGAGAAGAGAGTAAACAGTCTACATCTTTAAGATTACATAAGAATTTCAGTTTGAGAGAATACATTTGTGATGAGTTAAAACACGTGAGTACAAGGCGTTAAAGGTGAATCTCTTTACAGTGCCCTCGAAAATGAATGAATGCAAGAAAAGCAGAGTGAACATAATGATGATTACAGCTGTGGAAAGAAGTTTAATAAGAATGTAACTTGGAAACACGTTAGCCTTAATTTATTGCAGAAGTGTAACTTGGTAACCTTTCGTTAAGTTTTGTTAAGCCAGTGTGTGGAAGAAAACATTTCTAGTTAGTGCTCAGATAAGGAGAATGATATTTTAAGGAACTTAAGTTGAAATACAGTTTTTACACAGCCCTCATGTGAATACATTTGTATAGAAAATTTTTTTTTTTACACAAGACAGAAAACCCTGAGGAAGCAAAAGATAGAGTTATTAAGGCCGTTTTGCGATTCGTACAACACCTCCACTTTTTCAGGCAATGCAAGGTAAGTAAAAAGGAGCAGTGGCCACCCGTGCAGCCGACATCGAGCAACGGACACTGAGAAAGAGACATTTTACTGTCAATTATAATACTATGTTCTTTATTTATGTTTTATACAAAGAAATGATATATATACACCACATACATGATGTTTAACCTTCACTAAAGTAGAAGAAAGTTCATGGTTGAACTCTTGAGAGGAAATTTGGTATGTTATTATATAATACACATTATGAGAGAGACAATCTCTGAGAGATATATTTTCCATTTGTATAGACGGTATCCACAAGAAGTGGAGATATCGAGGAAGTACTGAGCAGATATGTGATTTACTCATGCAAGGATTTGTTAAGGTATAATACACTTAGTCATATGAACAGTCAGAACACAAACAGAGAATCTGTCATGACGTTACACTACACAGACTTGACGTAAGGACACTTACATTTACCCATGATTTGGTAAATTGTAAGTACCTCCTTTCACACACCCCTTGAAGGTGATGCAAACGTTATAATGTATTATGTTCTCTTTTTTTATGTATTAGCTGTAGGATTTGGTAGTTTATAGGTAGTGAATAGTTTCTTCCAGTCTTTCTTTCTTTCTTTCTCCATTATCCTACCACCTCCTGCAGCTGGGTGTTGTTTGTTTATGGAATGTAAGAATATATTGTGTGACAGTAAACTTTCAGGTATGAATTAAAAGAAATGAAGAAAATTGAGAATGGCATTACAAGCCTGGTCAACCACTAGCCAAGATATGGAATAAAAAAAAAAAAAAAAAAAAAAAAAGAGGTAAATAATAAATGAAGGAAAGCCCGTGCTTTTAAATATTAAGTCTTATATCCCTTGGCACACCCAAACCTGAATAAAAAATTAATACCCCAATAAAAGAAAGCCAATGGGACTTAGTATAATTTTTTTTTAGTATAGATATTTCACATGCATATTCTTGTAAATTTATATGTATTTGTATATGTATAAAAACTTTGCATATTGTCAACATATTTTGAAATGTGACCAAGGAATGTAAGCTTTCAGAATTAACGATGTAAACATGCTTGGACAAAGTGAGCTTTGTTAAAATGTAAATATGGCAAAAAAGTGTTACAAACTGTGTTAAACAGTGAACGTTATAAACGACGAATTTTGTGTTGTTTATGAAACTTATGTTGCATAAACCAAATAACTGTTTGTAAATCGATATAAACTGCAATTTACTTCGACGATAATGAGGATTTTCACACTGCAAATGAACGTTTGTTGGCAAGTGTAAACAATGTGGTGAAACACCTACCTTTGCGAACATCGACGCCGTTGTTCCTGGCCGGCCTTCAGATGCTTTGGAGACTATAAACTCAGCACCTGTCGTAGGCGATGTGGAGGCTAAAAACTACATCGACCATATATGCCCCGGGAACAATAGTCATGAAAACGCACAAGGACCTGGAGTGTTGTGTCGTAACAGGAGACATAGACATTGCTTCAGATCACGCACACGCTCAATCTTATGGTGTCACCGGACTTAACACGCCATTTATGCTGGAATAACAACTTGTAATGAACACTTTGTGAAAGTGAATACTGTTCAAGACTGTCATAACACAGCAATTTTGAAACTGCCGCACGCGAAATTCAGTGATGCTACTGCGCGTGCGCAAAGACTACGTGCTGCCAGAGATGCATTGGGAAACCAACGCTGGGAGCACACAACATTAACTGCGCTGGCGAGCAGCTTTTTCAAACAAACTGTATGTAAATATATTTATTAATTGTGTACAAAGGATCCAAACTGTAATAATTGTATTTAGTATATAGATTTAGAAAGTAAGATAATCCCCTATGAATGCACGTGGCCTTTCCTAAGAAAATATGTATAATTGACATTTAGGTATATCTATTCTATTGTTTGCTAGCCTGCCACGCTAAATGTTTTAGCGTGACAGTCGAGGGGGCGATGTAGCGGGACTTTGAATTTCGCCGCGCTACATTCGTCCCCTCAGATATAAATATCCCGTCGCAGCAGTATGAGCGCTCGACGGCAGAGAGAAAATACCAAAATTGTAACCTTTTTTGTTTTTCTATCCGTTTTCAATTGTCTCTTGATAGCAGTAGCTTAAGGCAGACGTGAGCTGATTAAGACGAATAAACTTATTAATGTGTAGACATTGTGGAAGTTATTATGAAATTCGGAGGATGGAGAGAAGCAACTAAAATAAATTGTATTTAAGAGCAAGACGGTTTTGTGCACATTATAAATTCCTGGACAATGAAACTTACTGCAAGATTTCGGAGCCGACTTTTCACCCAGAAATGAAGGAGACGCCGCAAGAAAGAAGACAAGTTAACCTGGTAAAGGATGATTTATCTACGCCACTTCCCCCTGTCAGTTACATTCTGTTATTCTCTGTTCCTTTTCAAAAATTTTGTAGTGGAAATTGGTTTAACTTTTGCTCAAAAACGCCACAAGGACCACCCCAACAATAGATTTTCTGTGATACGAAGTCCGATCTGCATTTCTTTCTTTCTTTCCCTTTTTTCACGATCACTCTTCTCCCATTTTTCATTTTTTTTATTAAACCACTACATACTGATCCACATTAACTATTTTTCCACATTTAGAGCTAGCTGCCATTCATCACACCAACTGGAAATTTTGTCTAAGTCGTCTTCTATCTTTCTACAATCACCCAACTGGACACCTTACTGCACAGCACAGCATCATCAGCAAACGACCGCAGATTGCTGCCCTCCCTGTGCGCCAAGTCATTCATGTATACAGAGAACAGCAGTGGTGCTATCACACTTCCCTGGGGGTACACCTGACGATACACTTGTCTCTGATGAACATTTACCGTCGAGGACAACACACTGTCTTCTGTTATTTAAGAAGTCTTCGAGCCATTCACATATCTCTGCACTTATTCCATATGCTCCTACCTTCGTTAACAGCCTGCAATGTGACATATTTCAAATGCTTTCCAGAAATCTAGAAATAAGGAATTGCCAGTTGCCCTTCATGTACTATTCGCAGCATATCATGTGAGAAAAGGGCAAGCTGAGTTTTGCACAAGCGATGCTTTCTAAAACCACGTTTTGGCTGCCTTATCTCTAACATCACTGACAAAAGCTGTCAGTTTGAATCATCACTATCTAATGACCTGTGTAAACTTTGCAGCATACGGTTTTATTGCACAACAGTTTATCACCTACAAAGCAACACATTAGTGAAGCACTGGCACCGTATGCTTAAGGCTGCAGTCCGTACACTTAAGGTTGCACTCGTGTGTCACTACGCTCACTGGACAGAGTCATTACCGTGGGTGCTGCTAGGTGTACACTCCACTTACAAAGATCTCCACACCTCCCTAGCAAAGTTTCTACAAGCCGAGCTGCTTACTCTGTCCGCGGGCTTTGTGATGCCATACAGCCACAAGAAGCCACGGAGGTGCTCACCCTTGTAAACTGTGTTAAACAATACATCGAACGGCCAGAATACCACCACCACCAGCGCACAACACACTGCAGGTTTTTGTTCTTAAAGTGCAGGCACTCAGTGGCTACTGGTGTGCACTGCAGCCACCTTCCTAGGGCCCACACAAAATCATCAATTGGGATACGAATACTTTCAGTGTATTGTGGCTGTCAGCTGCCTTAAACCTGATGGATCTTGTTTGACATCATTCATCCTGACAATATGGATGCTGCACAGACTGATGGGACCATGCATATTATTTTACAACATGATGATGTATTGCCCACTCCAAACAATTACAACACATTCATGGTAAGACTCGATGTACAGCAGTTCCTGCCATATGACATCCAGGTCAAGCTGGTAGATGGCTTCTTGAAGTTGCTGATGAAGTTCTCTGCTGCCTTTGTGTCGGAGCTGGCTGTTTTGCCGTGCCTCACAACGCTGTGGATGGCGGGCCTTCTCTTAAGCTTCTCGCACCATCGACGGTTTCCCTTAAACACTTCTTCGGCCGCTAATGATCCTGGCGTCTTCTTAAACAGGTCGGCGAAATGTGTTCAGGCCTTCTCACAAAGTTCTCGTGAATAGCGTCGCCTTACAATTGCTTCTCATTTATCCATATAAGGAGCAACCTTTCGACATCGTCAGAGTACGAAACCGTTGTTTAGGGTGTCCTGCCGCTTCCTTTGAAGCGTCTGTCTCCGTAATCCTGTCCTTGTTCTTGAGGGTAGTGCAGATAGTTGATGTGCACCGATTGTATGTGCGTGCTAAATCCGCAACGCTCACAGCACGTTCTCGTTTTTAAATGAGCTTATGTTTCATTTGTAAGGTCATTTTCTTTCTCTTATGGTCGTATGCCTGCGCCTTCATCGTCGGGCACATTTCTATGGAGGTTATTAAAATTGACACAGAAAAACACTGAGTGAACACAAGTTTAGAAAAATGTGAGTTCACAAGCTGCACTAGGATGGTAGCGGAAAGAGCGCTAAACGCAGACTGCAGTATGTACTAAAGTCGTTGCTCACATACCGCTGCCGACAGTGAAAGGCGTTCATATTGCACTCCCCCCCCCCCACCCCCCGCCACCATCACCCGCCTCTCGCGAACGGCTGGTGACGTCAGACTGAATCGTCGTCACTCGTTATGCTAAGTGTCGCTCGTTATGCGAGTCATTTTGTTTACTCTATCCTTTGGTCGTTATGCGAATTGCGCGTTATGGGAGGTGTTCATTGAGCGAGGTTCCACTGTGTTTGCTACGGGATTTGTACAATTTACGAGTTTGTCTCTACTACCTCAATGTAATGCTGATTTAAAATGTTACTGAACTCAATTGGATCTCTGTATTCCTTTCCGCTCTTGTGCAATGTTCATGTTACCACTAGCTGCTCTATTTTAGCTTTTCTAGTAATGTTTATGTAGAGCCACACGGTCAGAGAGATGTTATTTGAATTAGTGATTTCTTTTTGATAAAAACTAGCTTTAGTTTCACTTATGAGTCTACTAAATGCATTCTTGTTTGCTTTGTAAGCGTCATGACTAGCATGTGAATTATTTAATTGGTAAATTTCATGACATCTGAGTTCATCCTTTGCTTTGATGACAGCTGTAATCCATTTACTACTACAATTCCTAGAGTTGTATGTAAAACTGTGCACGCTATATTGTGTAGTGGCATAGAGTTCAGAGGAATATTCCCAATTCTCTTCTTTATTTTCAGCTAAGAACGTACAGCTGCAGTCATTAGATCTTGGTAACATTTCCAGTCTATTTAAATTGGCTTCTTTTGTTCCCCTCAACTCAATAAACACTTTCCCCATATAGTTTTCTTTCCAAACATTTCAATCTAATGACCAAAATGGTCTGCCGTGGCTGTATTTTTCATCTGAATACTTTGCATGTTCTGAGAAATTTTGGTTATTGCATAATGTATTAGTGTATTTTATGTGTCAATGTAAACTTTTCTTCACATGTACTATTGGTGAAAAGCTCACAGCTTTCTGCCCATCTGGCAGTGTTGAAATATTACAACGTTTCAAACAGTGTCATACTCATCATCATCAGCTCTCAGAGTGTCAACATACTGCGGGTGTCGTAATATCTACACTAACAGTGTGCCTCTTTCCACCTGGCTGCTATGAGCGAGTGGACAAGGAGGGGGTGAGGCTGGGTAACAGGTGCGCCATTTGCATTCCAGATCTGTCTTCCGTGCCGGACGGTGCTGGGCACACTCTCGTCGCACACAGGGTTCCATGGCGAACTAAGGTGGTATCCTTTGCTCGTGTTGATCAGCTTCTCGTGAATCTTCATTTCTATAGTTTCCTTTAGAATGCTCTCCAGTAGCCAGCTGCTCGGCGTAGCAGCTTGGTGCTCTGAAAGTCAAAGTGTAGTCTTCCTTTACGCTGTGCTCTGCTATCGCTGATTTCTCTGTCTGTCCTAGTCATACGTGCTTGATGTGCTCCTCCCCGTGATTCAGAATACAGTGCTGCGTTTGCCAAAAGTAAGCCTTCCGGTGGCCACATTCACAAGAGATGCAGTATATCCCCCCATGCCCAGATCTAATGGGGGAGCAAACTGGGGTTTTGCCCCGGGAGGCGGGGGGGGGGGGGGGGGGAGCAATTTCAGGTGGCGCCAAATTCATATTCTTGAAGAAAAAAACCTTGTTTCACAAAGTGCCTAACACACACCTCACTTTGGTCTATCGATTGTTGATGCGATTTTGAAACGTATCCCTGCTTATTTTTAACACATTCTAAGTTGATTTCGGAACGAACAAAAAGTAGATTTTTGAATGCGTGCATAGTGTATGTGATCTCTCTGCCAGCGGAATTGCTGTCGCATCTCGAAACAAAAAACTTTCCCGCAGACAAAAGGGAACGAGGCCGTACGAGCTGAGTCGAATAAACCCAACCGAGTGAATGCCATTCTCTGTTTATTTGTCCCATTGGGCGTGCAAGTGAAAAATATTGTTACAATTATTAGCGAAATCCATATATTCAGACTATCAGATTGGGAATAAGCGACTGACACGAACAACAGGTAAGGAAGATTGCATATTGTCCTCTCGGTGTGTCCAAGAAAATGAAATTTTGACAGAAAATTATTTCCAGATCGCTACACAATTAAGTGCCAGTTGTACAGTCCCCCGTTAGCAGCTGCTTAATTCTATTATCGGCATAGCGCGGAAAAAGCGTTGTACGAAAACGTAATAACACCTAACCCAAGAACAAACGCGTTATAACCAAACCGATGATTCTGGCAGGGTTAGTGAAGTTAACCGGTGAATAAGTTCCGACAGTGGCAGGAATAGTTACAGAATTAGTGATGACAAGGTTGTTTGTTGAAACGAGGAAGGAGAATAAACGAGAACATCACACAAATTACACACATCAAAAAAGTTTTGCATCACCCCGGTTCCCAGAACTCCTGAAGATAGTCGTTCACTGTGGATATTGTATCATAGACACGGTCCCTTTGACTGTTCAGAGATGTCACTAAACCAGTCCGCAGATCTAAACAACCATGCATGAGCAGCGCCTATTAGACGGAGGGGGTCCGACAGCCGATCAATTCCAGTCATTCCACCGGGAAGGAGGTACACGGCTCGTGTTGTCTGTAGTTCAATCATGCCTAGACGGTCAATACCGCGGTTCGATCGTGTCGCGTTGTTACAAGGGAAGTGTCCAGGCGTCTCGGAGTGAACCAAAGCGATGTTGTTCGGACATGGGGGAGCTACAGAGAGACAGAAACTGTCGATGACATGCCTCGCTCAGGCCGCCCAAGGGCTACTACTGCAGTGGATGACTGCTACCTACAGATTATGGCTTGCAGAAAGCCTGACAGCAACGCCACCATGTTGAATAATGCTTTCCGTGCAGCCACAGGACGACGTGTTACGACTCAAACTGTGTGCAATAGACTGCATGATGCGCAACTTCAGTCCCGATGTCCATGGCGAGGTCCATCTTTGCAACCACGACACCATGCAGCGCGGTACAGATGGGCCCAACAACATGCCGAATGGACCGCTCAGGATTGGCATCACATTCTCTTCACCGATGAGTGTCACATATGCCTTCAACCAGACAATCGTCGGAGACGTGTTTGGAGGCAACCCGGTCAGGCTGAACGCCTTAGACACACTGTCCAGCGAGTGCAGCAAGGTGGAGGTTCCCTGTTGTTTTGGTGTGGCATTATGTAGGGCCGACGTATGCCGCTGGTGGTCATGGAAGGCGCTGTAACGGCTGTACGATACGTGAATGCCATCCTCCGACTGACAGCACAACCATATCGGCAGCATATTGGCGAAGCATTCGTCTTCATGGACGACAATTCGCGCGCCCATCGTGCACATCTTGTGAATGAGTTCCTTCAGGATAACGACACCGCTCGACTAGGGTGGCCAGCATGTTCTCCAGACACGAACCCTATCGAACATGCCTGGGATGGATTGAAAACGGCTGTTTATGGACGACGTGACCCACCAACCACGCTGAGGGATCTACGCTGAATGCCGTTGAGGAGTGGGACAATCTGGACCAACGGTGCCTTGATGAACTTGTGGATAGTATGCCACGACGAATAAGGCATGCATCAATGCAAGAGGACGTGTTACGGGGTATTGGTGTGTACAGGAATCTGGACCACCACCTCTGAAGGTCCCGCTGTATGGTGGTACAACATGCAATGTGTGGTTTTCATTAGCAATAAAAAGGGCGGAAATGATGTTTATGTTGATCTCTATTCCAGTTTTCTGTACAGGTTCCGGAATTCTCGGAACCGAGGTGATGCAAAACATTTTATGATGTGTGTATATGGTAGTATATGACGATTCCAAATTTATATTAAAATATTGAAATACTACTTTTGGATCTCAGCTTTAGAAACAGGAGCATATGAATGAAATGTGAAACTTTTTCCTAACACAGAACTTTTAGCTTGTAGTAGGCCTAATAGGCATTTGATATTGGTGCTTCGTGAATTATATTCCGTCGTGTTATTTATGTAAATGAGGTAGATAAATATGACCAGTTGTGCAAAATAGTCTCGCTTATTTGGAGTTTGTTATAATTGCTGTAATATTAGAAAGGCCTATTTCGTTTTATCTAGGGGCTTCATTCTGGAACCGCGCGACCACTATGGTCGCAGGTTCGAATCCTGCCTTGGGCATGGATGTGTGTCATGTCCTTAGGTTAGATAGGTTTAAGTAGTTCTAAGTTCTAGGGGACTGATGACCTCAGCTGTTAAGTCCCATAGTGCTCAGAGCCATTTGAACCATTTTTCGTTTTATCTAGTAGACAGTGACAAAATAGACGTAATCAAATCGAGAAACCACGCCAGTCTTGCGTACTATTCGTATTAACAGATTTTTCAGTATTAGACAACGTCATTTTAATTTTTCGTTTAGCAAAACGTTTGACGAACTATGAAAAGGTAACAGCTTCTTTTGCGGAAAGGAAAGCACAGGGCATAAAGCTGTAGCAAGATTAGTGAGAAAAAAAAATACTTGGACCTAAGGATTGAAGAAATGTGTAATGTCTTTCTTGTTCCTTGTTTTTAATACTGTTATGTTTCCTATATTTAATTTTATGTCACACAAAAGAGAAAGTTATTAGCTAATAGACAATAGAGCTTGCAAATTTTCTGGAGAGTTCTTCTTTTCCCTGTCACAAATAATCCCATCCAGTAATATTTTTTTTTTTTTTTTTTCCCTGAGGGAAGTATTTCAAACCGGCCTACTGGGAGCAGGAGAGGCACCACAGGATATTTTAACTTCCACTGTCCTGAATATAGACTTGATGGCTTCTATTACATTATATAAATATTTGAATTCCACAGAGCGAAATACATTGACAAGCAATGGAAGAATGCTGTGTGAAGAGGTGTGGCCCTTCACTTTGGCACACTTAAAGCCAAATAACATGTCTCACATTTCCTCGAACACATAAGTTTTATATATCAAACTCTTCAGAAAGATGTGCTCTATAGCATGAACATATTTTTGAAAAATAGATTTCTTAAAAAATTTTGGCGTCCTATTTCAATCCCTCGAAATGGAGGGGAGGCGCTATTATCAAACTTTTGCCTAGATTCGGAAATATCGGAGGTCTTGGGCTACGATACGTAGGTATGCTCAGTTTTAGTTAATCTTTTGGAGAGCCAAAGTACCCTTTCATCTTAGCGGTCACAAGATGGTTTTCATGTCGGATTTTTCAAACAGCCACACAGTTTTGGCTGAGAGCGGTTTCAAGTAAAGAAGGAAGGGGTCTTTTGTCCTCTTCCTACTCCCCCTCTCAGGATGTAGCCTCTTTTGTCTTCTTAAATGCCCTTCTAATCTGTGCTTCACTATGCCCACTTTTGTGGAACACTTCCTTTATGGCCGGCCGGAGTGGCCGAGCGGTTCTAGGCGCTACAGTCTGGAACCGCGCGACCGCTACGGTCGCAAGTTCGAATCCTGCATCGGGCATGGATGTGTGTGATGTCCTTAGGTTAGTTAGGTTTAAGTAGTTCTAAGTTCTAGGGGACTGATGAACTCAGAAGTTAAGTCCCATAGTGCTCAGAGCCATTTTGAACTTCCTTTATGTGATCTATTTCAGGTGGGAGGATTTCTCTATCAGAGGTGGCATGCTCCCTATGCATAGGCGTTCTCAACATGGGAGTGGCGGGGGGGGGGGGGGGGGGGGAGGGTGGCAAGAGGGGGCTTTGCCCGCTCCTGAAATCCGGGGTAGAGACGTTTTTATTCATTACAGAATTCTCGTTGCGTTTCTAGAAATAACTGCCTGTGGTTCTACTAATTGCACAGATTAGATTAGATCAGATTAGATTAATACTAGTTCCATGGATCATGAATACGATATTTCGTAATGATGTGGAACGAGTCAAATTTTCCAATAAATGACATAATTAGGTTAATTTAACAACATACTTAAGTTAATATAACAACTTCTTTATTTTTGTGTTTTTTTATAATTTTTTTCTTTTTTCTCTTAGTTTATATCTAAAAATTCCTCTATGGAGTAGAAGGAGTTGTCATTCAGAAATTCTTTTAATTTCTTCTTAAATACTTGTTGGTTATCTGTCAGACTTTTGATACTATTTGGTAAGTGACCAAAGACCTTAGTGGCAGTATAATTCACCCCTTTCTGTGCTAAAGTTAGATTTAATCTTGAATAGTGAAGATCATCCTTTCTCCTAGAATTGTAGTTATGCACACTGCTATTACTTTTGAATTGGGTTTGGTTGTTAATAACAAATTTCATAAGAGAGTATATATACTGAGAAGCTACTGTGAATATCCCTAGATCCTTAAATAAATGTCTGCAGGATGATCTTGAGTGGACTCCATCTATTATTCTGATTACACGCTTTTGTGCAATAAGTACTTTATTCCTCAGTGATGAATTACCCCAAAACATGATGCCATATGAAAGGAATGAGTGAAAATAGGCTTAGTAAGCTAATTTAGTAAGATGTTTATCACCAGAATTTGCAATTACCCTTATTGCATAAGTAGCTGAACTCAAACGTTTCAGCAGATCATCAATGTGTTTCTTCCAATTTAATCTCTCATCAATGGACACACCTAAAAATTTGGAATATTCTACCTTAGCTATATGCTTCTGATTAAGGTCTATATTTATTAATGGCGTCATACCATTTACTGTACGGAACTGTATGTACTGTGTCTTATCAAAATTCAGTGAGAGTCCGTTTACAAGGAACCACTTAGTAATTTTCTGACAGACAGAATTGACAATTTCATCAGTTAATTCTTGTTTGTCAGGTGTGATTACTATACTTGTATCATCAGCAAAGAGAACTAACTTTGCTTCTTCATGAATATAGAATGGCAAGTCATTAATATATATTAAGAACAACAAAGGACCCAAGACTGACCCTTGTGGAACCCCATTCCTGATAGTTCCCCAGTTTGAGGAATGTGCTGATCTTTGCATATTATGAGAACTGCTTATTTCAACTTTCTGCACTCTTCCAGTTAGGTACGAATTAAACCATTTGTGCACTGTCCCACTCATGCCACAATACTTGAGCTTGCCTAGAAGAATTTCATGATTTACACAATCAAAAGCCTTTGAGAGATCACAAAAAATCCCAATGGGTGGTGTTCGGTTATTATCATTCAAAATTTGATTGGTGAAAGCATATATGTCATTTTCTGTTGAAAAACCTTTCTGGAAACCAAACTGACATTTTGTTAGTACTTCATTTTTACAGATGTGTGAAGCTACTCTTGAATACATTACTTTCTCAAAAATTTTGGATAAAGCTGTTAGAAGCATTTAGTATTACAGAGCGCAAGGAGAAACACTGACTTAATAAACACTATATTGTTTGTTTGTCAGGCAGTTTAGGAGAAATTATACCTTTTTCTCGTCTTGTGGTGATTGTGGCTTTGTTAGCCAATCTTGGCCGACCTGCACCTTTGCCAGACATTGCCAAAAAGAGTACTCGTCCTTTTCTCTGTCACTTTCATGTGGGTATTTAAGGAGGACAGCTCAGGCAGCTAAAACAACATATTCTAAACATGACTGCAGTGTATCTGCCTGACACCCCTCCGCAAGTCCCACAAGACAATCCCTTGACCTGTTCCACAACTTACTCTCAAGAGTAAGTTAGCATTTGTCGTGTAGAAAGAGACTGCATTCAATTTCACGAGGGAGAGCTATTATAATAGTGTGTGGAGAACACGGTCATGTTACACTGTAGTTGTAATCGCCTATACATCTGTGAATCGAGACGTAGAAGAATTATCATTTTCTAGGCTAAAATAGAGAAAATATAGTAAAACATCTGGGTTTTAAAGATGTTGGGATCTTCGTGAAGTATATGGCTCGCAACGTCCGAACGAATTCAAAAGTAATAGTAGTGTACATGGCTACAACACTAGGAGAAAGGATGATCTTCACTACGCAAGTTAAAATCTAAATTTGGCTTAGAAGGGGGTAAATTATGCTGCCACAAAAGTCTTTGGTCACTTACCTAATAGCATCAAAAGCCATATAGCATTTAAAAGGAAATTAAAAGAATTTCTTAATGGCAACTCCTTCTACTCATTAGATGAATTTTTGGATATAGTAAATGGGTAATTTCCCCAACACAAAAAAATTAAAAATATTGAGTGTCATGTAATATTTTGTGTAATGTAATATCTCGTATAGACACCTTTTATTAACCTGACACGTTCCACATCATTACGAAGTGTCGTATTCATGATCTATGGAAGAAGTACTAATCTAATCTAATCTAATCTAACACAGAGCGACAAGCACCCATAGAGGTACGAGTTACGCTGTACATTTTCTACAGACGAGGACCATTGTGGTTGAGTCCTAGACTTAAGAGTAGATTCTACCGACCAATTTCACGGTTGTTTTGAAGGGTTTCCTTCAACCAAATTGATATTAATAATATAAAAAGATGTAATTTTGATACACTAATGAAATATGTTTTCCTTTAAGATATAATCGTATGCTACCTTAAAAAAATATTATCTGGAAACCTTCAGACAGTTAAGACACATTTACCAGAATGAAATTTTCACTCTGCAGCGGATTGTGCGCTGACATGAAACTTCCTGGCAGATTAAAACTATGTGTTGGACCGAGACTCGAACTGGGGACCTTTGTCTTTTGCGGGGAAATGCTCTGTCATTTGAGTTCGAGTCTCGGTGCGGCACACAGTTTTAATCCGCCAGGAAGTTTCATATCGGCGCACACTCCGCTGCAGAGTGAAAATCTCATTCTGGAAACATCCCCCAGGCTGTGGCTAAGCCATGTCTCTGCAATATCCTTTCTTCCAGGGGTGCTAGTTCTGCAAGGTTCGCTGGAGAGCTTCAGTTAAGTTTGGAAAGTAGGAGATTAAAGCTGTGAGGACGGGTCATGAGTCGTGCTTGGGTAGCTCAGATGGCAGAGCACTTGCCTGCCAAAGGCGAAGGTCCCGAGTTCGGGTCTGGGGCGGGCACACAGTTTTAATCTGCCAGGAAGTCTCATAAGACACACTTACTTTGTGTGATTCTTATCAAATTCAATTGTTGGGGCACATCACGTTCTAAACTGAACAAACCTAAGAAAAACATCAGTTTTTTAATGGTGCCCCTCTTGAATAACTTTCTGTGGAAGCCCGTGGCCCTATGTACCAAGGTGGTTAGCATTGTCTACTGTTACGCTGGATGGTTGCAGCTAGAGAGTCTTCTTCCTATATACCACATGACGTTGTGTAGCATCGGCATTCTCCTCTATTAGAATGTCCAAGAATGGCAGACAACTATTCCCCTGTATTTCCATTGTGGATGCAATTTTTTGATGGATTCTTTTAAGATGGCTCACTAACTGATTCTGTTAAGATGGCTCAGTAACTCATCCGGCGTCTGTCTGCCATGTTCCTACAACACAAAAGTATCGTAGACGTCACGGAATAAGTGCTCGGATTTTTGGGAAGTGGTTTGAAGGGCCACCTTGTCAAAATGGTGCATGTAGAGATTTGCAGTCCCAGGAGCCAGTCGGGGTCCCATGGCCACTGCATCTATGTGTTCAAAAAAGTGTCCATTGCACTTGAAGCAGTTTGGTCGTCAGTACACCACCAGGAAGATGGTGGCTTTGTTGAAGACTTCAGGTATAGTAGAAGAAGTGAGAAAGTGGCTGTATTCCAGGACGCCAGGAACACCACACCTGATTCGACTTCCCAAAATTCACAAGGAAGAGATGCTTCTGGAGCCAATACTCAACACCTTTAACTCACACAGTTAGGGACTGGCCGAATATCTGGCAATGTTTCCAAAGCTTATTGTGGGCTACTGCAGTCACAATGTGAAGAACTCAGCCAATTTCGCTAAAGAACTTAAGGGCATGCATCTACAAAGAAATGATCTGCCCTTGAGTTTAAACGTTACATAGCTCTTCACAAAAGAACTTCTTCAACAGTTCTTGACACTTCTGATGCGACATTTCGAGCTGCAAATAACTAAACTTTTTAAGCATGTACTGACGACCACCTGGCAATCAGTATGTGCAACATTCTTTGGAGATGGCGCTTCAATCTACTCGCCTCAAACCAAAGCACTTCTTCGCTGTGTCGATGATACTTTGTGGCACGGGAGCATAGCAGACAGACACTGGACCAGCTTCAGTACAATCTTAACAGCACCCATCAAAACATTGGTTTCACTGTGGAAAAATACTGAGATGCAAAAGCCATTGGCTGCGTCCTAACATCGTGCCGGACCGCCTCCTTCATGGCGTGGTGCAGCAACTCGACACGCCACGGACTCAACAAGTCGTTGGAAGTCCTCTGCAGAAATACTGAGCCACGCTGCCACTACAGTCGTGCATAATTGCAAAAGTGATGCCAGTGCATGATTTTGTGCACGACTTCCCTCTCAGTTATGTCCCATGTATGTTCAATGTCACCCATGTTGGGCAACCTGTGTGGCCAAATCATTCACTCAAATTTTCCAGAATGTTCTTCAAACCGATCGTGAACAGTTGTGGCCCGGTGACATCGCGTTGTCATGGGAACATGAAGTCCATAAATGGCTGCAATATTCTGCAGATAGCCGAACACAACGGTTTCCAGTCCATTATCATTTCACTTGGGCCAGAGGACGCAGTCCATTCCATGTAAACACAGACCACGTCATTATGGAGCCGCCACCAGCTCGCACAGTGCCTTGTTGACAACTTGAGTCCACGGCTTCGTGGGGTCTGCGCCACACTCGATCCTACCAACTGAAATCGGGACTCATCCGACCAGGCTACGGTTTTCCAGTCGTCTAGGGTCCAACCGGTGTGGTCAAGAGCCGAGGAGAGGCATTGCACGCGATGTCTGCTGCCATAGCCCATTAACGCCAAATTTCATCGCACTGCCCTAACGGATACATTCGCTGTACAACCCTCATTCATTTCTGCGCTCATTTCACGCGGTATTGCTTGTCTGTTAGCAGTGACAGCTCTGCGGAAACGCTGCTTCTCTTGGCCGTTAAGTGAAGACTGTTGGCCACTGAATTGTCCGTGGTGAGAGATAATGCCTGCAATCTGGTATTCTCGGCACAGTCTTGACTCTTTGGGTCTCGGAATATTGAATTCTCTAAAGATTTTTGAAATGGAATGTCCCATGCATCTAGCTCCAACTACCATTCCAGGTTCAAAGTCTGTAATTCCTGACGTGTGTCAATATCTAGGTCGGGAACATTTTGACATCAATCACCTGAGCATATATCACAGCTCCACCAGTGCACTGCCCTTTTATATCGTGTGTACGTGCTACTACAGCCATCTGTATACGTGCATATCCCTATTGCAAGACTTTTGTTAGTGTAGAGGACAATGGTTGTCTCACTTTCCTGGATACACTAATAGCGAAGAAGGCTGATGTCACACAAACCCATTCGGTGTATAGGAAGAAGATACACACACAGAGTTGTGCCTGAATGCAATGAGCTGCCATCATCGAGCGCAGTGCCACACACTGCTGACCTCTCTGATACACAGTGTGCACGTCATCTGCGATAAAAAAAAAAGCCTTACGAACCAACTGGAGCACTTGAAGGAGTGTTCCGCTAAAAATGGGTTCAGTGAAGCACAGATTGGTAGAGCTATCAAGAAGAGAAAATATGCAGTAAACCGGGAGGACGAGGAAGGAGACAAAAAACTCACTTTCCTTCTATACCTCTCAGCCAAAATCTCGAGGCTGCTTCAAAAATCCAAAGTAAAAACCATCTACCGACCACTGCCTAAGACGAAAGAGTACCTTGGCTCCATGTACTTGGTATATTTATCATCTTTCGTAAATGTGGCCACAAGTATAATAGGCAAACGCGGAACTGTATCTCGATTCGCTGTGAGGAGTGCGTCAGGTCTGTACGCCTGCGACACAGAGAAATCAGCGATACCAGAACGTAGCTTCAAGGAATACCACACCTTTGACTTTCGGGACACCCTATAAAGGAATCTATAGAAATTGGAATTCTTGAGATTCTGATCAATAGGGACAAAGGATAACTTAGTGTGACATGGAATTCCCCACTATGAGCAATACGACGAGAGTGCGTCCAGCACTGTCCAGCATACAAGACGGATCCAGAATGCCCAGACAGAGGTACCAGAGCTGCCTCCAACGCACCTGCTGCCCCAACACTGTAACTCTACCCCCTCCCCACCCACTTGCCAGACTTGGACAGTACCCATCCACCCGCAGCCAGCTGGAGGGGTCACACATAGTAGTATAAATATTGTGTCATTCACAGTATCTCAGCAGTTTGCGAGGAGATGATGAGAATGGCACTTTTCGAAATGTCGCGGTATTGCAACATTGCTACCCATCTGGAAACGCGAGAGCTTTTCATCAAGTGTATTTGATGATTTACTAAAATTTGTTAAGGTATTCATCCTTAAACTCATTGTACCTGATCAAACCACAAAACAATTTTTGTATGCAAGTTGTCTGTCAGTGTATTTATCTTTATGTCTCCAACCATTATCACATAAGGCAATTCTTTAATAATCTTGGTTAAAAAGACTTCCAATTCTTCTAAAAAATCTATTTATCCAAGAGCAGAAGGTCGGTAAACACCCAATTATCAGTGATGTGCACTGTAATTCTTATGAAGTTTGAGGTGCCCGTTGCTATCTTCTTGTTACGATTTATTGTGAAATGTGGGAACCTGTAAGTATATTAAAATGAATGTGTTCTTTCAGTTGTGATCTGTTGTGCATTTGTGTGTGCTCCCTGCTGTTTTTCTAATGCAGATCACAGGCTATGGGCCCGGGGTCGCCGATCCACAGCAACAGAAAGTGAGGCTACCGTCTGAATATCAAGACAGACTGGAAGGTCGTCCGAAATGCTGAGAAACTTCGAGTACCATTCTGAAAATTTCTCCTTTATTGCTGATTGCGAAAGGATTCGTGAGGGATATTATGAAATCGGTGTGAAATTGAGAGATATGACTGAATTCGATAAAAATAAACAGAAAAGTTTCCTTACTCCACAATATATGAGTATTTACAACACAGAAGTTAACGATCAAACTGATGAATAAAAAGAATTACCACCATTGCTCGCGAAGAATTAAGGGAATTCTCTATAAGTAAACTGTGTTTGTGTGTGATCGTCCCTAATATGGGAAGTTCACCCCCTCAGTGGCCGAACGAAAAGGTGATGGGAATTCTTCTAACCACAGCAGATGATAATTATTCACTTGATGATACACATGAGCACAAAACTGCGAAAGAAATGTGGGATATATTGAGGTATCCCCATACACATTTTAATTTGTGGAACAGAATGCTTGCATTAAAGGAATACGCGACCATTGAAAAGAAAGTGGATGAATTGATGTTAAATTACCTTGTGTGACGCAGCGCACTCATGTTCACAGTACATGGTTCTGACGTAGAATTATCAGACAAGCAATCAGGTGTGCATACCTCGATGGGACTACTTTCTGAATACAAACCTTTTACAAGAAGTGTGCAGTGTGATGAGACGGATTTCTATTTTAAGAAATTAAAAACCCGTTTTTTAGAAGAAAGAAACAAAGATTTACAAACATGAAATGCTAAAGTAAATTCGATGACGGACGGAGTGCCCCATTAGGAAAGCTATTCAGGGAAGCATCACAACAACTCTCTCTCTGCACCGGACCCATATCGCAGCTATACGTCATCGTGCTAGCAACGGCGCCTAGGTGAGTTCTATATCGAGTGAAGTTAGTGGAGCTTTTATAGTTTGTAATTTTTCTCTGTTGGATGGTACAGAATAAGAATGAGAGCATGTTGGGGAGATAGTTTTGAGTGGACGCGGATCTGCTTCGGATTGTAGTATCTGTATTTAGTTTGGAGATGCACCACAAACCGCTCATTTCCACCGAATGGTCAAAACACGGTCCTGTTGCAATAATTCAGGTCGTTCTGTTTCTACACGGGTTGCAGAAAGTGCTGGACATGGCTTTCTCTGACTTCTGCTCAGTTCTGACTTAAATTGGAACTATCACATGCACAAAGCCGCAGAAATGGGGGCAATTGCAGGATGCGTAGGGACTGACTGAAACCACATTTACTTTAGCAGACAGTTTCGAGAAACATGACTCGTTTCAAGGTATGAGAGTGCCAGAAATATAATTCACTTGTGGCTGTGATCCAAAGCAGGTATGTGATTGGCTGGAAGGACATGGTTCGAAATCATAGACATCATTTCTAGCAGATAGCGTAACACTAGAGATCTGAAAAGCTAGTGTACATTTCTTATAACCTCAATCAGCACATCATCTACTACTACTCCTTGTGATCCTTCTCAATAAGTCGTTACCTACAACTCAGTGGATATATTGCAGAACCTCTGACATGGTATCGAGCCAGAATATGTTACAAGTGCTATAGAAATACCTAGCTGGGGCGGTGTGATGGAGTGGAACACACTGACTTCATACCACGTTCCTTAGCCGAATCACCCTCAAATTTCAGCGATTTTATCACGAGGTTGCATCGCGGGCTATGTGTAACTGGAGTGCTGGTCTGATAATACACAGTCCTGCGATCACCGTCTAGGTATTTGTCCGAAACAACCACCTCATTCAGAAGTAATGTCGTACCTCTATTTATAAAGCCAGTATAGCTTTTAATGTGGATACTTTTGTGCACCTGTAGAACCAAGACCGCTTGTGACAATAACATACAGTAGTTGTTGAGATCGGTTTTTTTTTACATCTGGCCGATTATGTCTCTCTTTCTATGACACAGACTTGCAAGAAAAACTTATGAGACATGTCCACTCATCACTGATTTTCTCTCAGTATTATTTCGTATCATAGGCAATCAGTCAATGACGAAGTATTATACTTAGTAGTAATGGGGGATGTGTGATAGGACCATTATTCTGTCCAATGTAAACTGTCCATTGTGGTGCGTATTCAGTGCATCTAGCAGGTGAAAGACGGGTGGAGGACACATTTGCTGGTTGTCTAGACATGAGAAACACCTTAGTTTACTTTGTAAATTATAAGGATGATTCGGAATCTTTTATATCAGGCTTATAAAGTATGTCTTTGTGTTCCGACATGTGCAAATGAGGTGACTGAAATACTGTGATAGCAGAGGGAAGAGTAGTCAAGTCACAGGAATGGTACACATATTTCTATTTCCAGAACCACAGCCGTCAGCAGGGTGTATTTCTGATACTTCACTCATTTTCGAATGTCGTTCAATTGAGGCCGCAATCGTAACATTTAATTGTAAACATAGCGATCAAGTATCTATGTGGTCGATTTCCAAGGATGATTGTGTGTAGGGGTGCGTGGTGCACCAGCGGTGGCCTGTGGCAGGAATGATTCACATTTCCCACTTACAGCTGGAGCCATCCGAATGGAAAGGTCTGCTGGGAATGCTGGAATGTAGCTGACTTAACCATGTCGCCCTCTAGACCACCGAATAGCGAACTAATACTTAGTAAGTGTTGGATAGTGTTCGTGATCGTGTGGAAATTTGACGAGACTGAATATGGACATGTGTTTGCGCTGGGCCATTATTCCCTCCCATGTAAATTGTTCAGTTTATTGTTTCTTCACATTTCCCATCTTTATTTAGTCGAGAGAAGATCAATGTGGTGTGTGCATTTAGCAGGCAGAAGACACATTTGCCAGTTCTCTAGTCATGAGAAACACCTTAGTTGACTTTGTAAATTATAGGGCTGATTTGGAATCTTCCGCATCACCAACATCGGTATTCGCGAGTGGAAATATCTGTTTCCTCTATTTGTTTCGAGTTCTCATGTAAAGGTCTTTGCAGACAGGATGAATTTCTAGGGGTCTAGAGCACACTCCACCTAGCTAAAGTTTGGGGTTTGATAAAAAATAATTCCCAGTCCACATCTTCAGAATTATGGTGCATGAGCTATCAGTAGGATACTGCTGTGTGCAAGCCATGCGAAAACATATTTTTTCTTGTAATCCCAAAGTCTGGAGATGGGTGTAGTAAATAGCAGTCAGGGAAGCAGGTATGGACCACAAACAGTCCCATTTGTGTCAAGGGGGAAAGGAGCACTCTGGTCACCCATCGGGAGTGGATGCCCGCCAACCTTGCAGGGAAATATCTTGTGTCGCAAGTATATGTACTGTGCTGTCTGTCTTCACGGTATGTGTGTGAATGATTTACAAGGGGCGATTTTTGTATGGTGCAGGATACGAATTGCATGTTTACTAGATCAATACTATTTACGGATCACCAATTTAGCTACGGATCACCAATTTAGCGTTGGAGGGCAGCGTGGAGGGTAAAAATCATAGAGGGAGACCAAGAGATGAATACACCAAGCAGTTTCAGAAGGATGTAGGTTGCAGAAGGTATTGGGAGATGAAGAAGTTTGCACAGGATAGAGTAGCATGGAGAGCTGCATCAAACCAGTCTCAGGACTGAAGACCACAACAAAATGGTATATGGTGATATATTGATGGGTTGGAGATCAGTTTCCCGCTCTAATATTCAAGCTCCTGCCCTCAGTGGGGGGGCAGTGTAATTGAGTAAGAGTCTTTCCATATTTGACGATATGTAGGGTACACGGTGATATATTGATGGGTTGTATGTAGATCAGTTTCATGCTCTAATATAAAAGCTCCTGTCCTCAGTGGGATTGCAGTGTAATTGAGTAAGAGTCTTCCTGTAATTGACGATATGTGGGGACACTTTGCAGCGTTTAATTCTCAATGCAATACGCCTATCTGTGTAAAATAGTTTTTTTCCTGCTGAAAGTTTCATCTGCAGAAAGAAAGAAAAGGTGGATGGTGCGTCCACACTGGTCGAATCAGTAATTCAGAGGGTAAATTCGGTATGAGCTAATCATAATGCTCGATTCATTCACATGATATTCTTTTGTGCCGGGATGTAAGAGTCTACATAGTGGAGGGAACGTTTCTGTGTGTTGAAAGCAGAAAGGGCCAAATGTGATTGGTGGTGTAGGACTGCGAGGTAGACTGCATTCGATTTTATTCTATGCTATTTTCGTAAACAGGTTCTATTAGGGAAAGAATTTCCGTGCATACAAGCTGAGACATCAAGAAACTGAGTGTTAACTATTTCTGGGACAGCATACAATTTCCTAGAGGTCGACTTGGTTCTGATTTTACATAGCCATGTGACATCAGTATAAGATTGAGAACCTTGTTAGATGCGCTTCAGATGGTTTGTAGCTATGCAGGTGCACTTCACAGCGTTGCGTCAGTCATGCAGGACAGTTAAGCACTGTTAGATGCAGCTCGCATATAAAGCTAGGAACAATACCCACTGAGCTACTCTGGGAAGCATTGCAACATTTCTCTCTCTGCGCTGGACCACAGGTAGAGCAAGGGGTCATGCCAACAGCAGTGAACACATGGCGCTTATTTACATAGAGATGTGATGTCAGTATCCATAGATATCGCAGCAGCTGCCCACAGGTGTCTTGCATATGGAACTGGCGTGAGTGCGCGTTGGAGTTCTGTGACGTCAGTATAACACTGACTGTATACCAGAAAATAGGCCCAACTTTCACCTGCAGCAGTGTGAGAGCAATGGGTTGTGCTGGCTTGCATTCAGCAGTGGCTCACGGCAGTGTTGGCGCGCTCGGCAAATAAGTCTTCACTCCCATTCGGTCGTGTCAGCAACGGTGCATAGGTGAACACATAGTTCGAGAGGAATTTCTCATGTACCAAGTATTAAAGGGATATGTCCGCCTCATGCTTGCGGGACCTGAACGGACACCTGTGTGTGGTTTGACAGCTGCAGCTGCGTCACTTTGCAGGGCTGTCGGTAGCCTCCTGTGCGGTCTTGCAGACAGGGGGCAGTGGGCGATGTCTGCATATGTTGTTTGCGTGTATCTTGCATTACTTTGCAAGCAGGTCTGTGGCTGTGCTGTGCGTTATTTGGACAGTTTACGAGTTGATTTCGTGTCTGCACATCTGTGTACTGTGTTATTTAGGAGGAGTTTGCATGCCTGTACTGAAATTATTTCGGTAAGTTAGGAGTTGTTTTTGCATGTCTGCAGAGTATTATGTAGGGGTAGTTTACAGATCTGTGGGCTGTGTGGTGTGACCCCAAGAAAGTCAGAACATGTGTTTTGTATCAGTGTGATAAATATACTCCACCCTAAATAGATTGTTCCAAAATAAATGAAGTATACCCCTTCCTTACTCTCTCCAGCAGCCCAGCGCAGGCTGAGTCATTTTCGCGCTATTTCCCCCCTCCAACCCACCATGTTCGATTATATCACAGGAGGGATGACAGCACCCTTTGGTGGCAGTACTGTGTACTAGGTCAGTCGGACTCTAGTTCTCATGGTGGAGACACTGTCTGCAAAATAAAGACTTATGTCCAGCACAGGCAGAGTCCTTTTCCCGCAATTTCCCCCACCCCAGACCGCCATCTTGTATTACATCATGGAACAGATGCAACGATCTCTGGGGTGGTACAGTGTACTAGACCTGGACCTCGTGGTGAACACACTGTTTCCTGCCATCTTGGATAACGGTACTCACATCATCAGCTGACGTCATGTCTGTCATCTTGGACAACAGCGGCCTCTGGTGACAGTACCTTGTACTAGGTCACTTGGGCTCTGGACCTCGTGGTGAACACACTGGATGGTGGCAGTGGCTCAAATTATTTAAATAGAGACTGGTGGATGATTTTAACAGTTAACAATTAGCAAGCATGTTTGCAGAGTCTTTTAGTGGTTTGCTTGTCTGTAGGCTGTGTGGCATGACCCCAATCATGTCAGAGTGTGTGTTTTGTATTAGTGTAATAAATATACTCGATCCATAAATAAATTGTTCCAAAATAAGTAAAGTACACTCCTTCCTCTCTCCAGCAGCCCAGCACTGGTCAAGTCCTTTTCCCACAAATCCCTAGGAGGAGGTGGGGTTGGGTGACTTAGGTTAGTGGAGGTAGCCCAACTGAACTATATTCCCGCCATTTTCATAGGTTAGTAGAGGTAACTGTGGTGTGATGCATTATCATGTTGGAATTTGAGCTTCCCGCCATTTTACTTAGGTTAGTGGAGGTGGCCTAACTGACCTGTGTTCCTGCGATTTTCTTAGGTTGGTAGAGATAACCATGGTGTGATGCGCTAACCTGTTGGAATTTGAACTTCCCTCCAGGGGGGCTTAACAGGGGGCTTGGCACTTTCCTGCCAAAAGCCGCCATCTTGGATAGCGGTACTTGCATCATCAGCTGACTTTATGGCTGCCATCTTGGATGCCATCATGCAATGTTGCCAAATCTACATGCCACCTTCTTGGATGATCTCACTGCTGCCATCTTGGATACATCTGACAACAGTGCAGAGTGCACCAGAACGCAGGTTGCCCCAATACTGTGGCTACGTTAAAGCTGTGAAATGCTAAATGGTCCCACTAGTCGTCAGGGACACTGCTGTCACAGTAAGAAAACATCAAATTTCGTCCTAAGCCTGGTGTAGAAAACTTAACTAGTTACACAATTACTGTCAAAATGTAAAATCGCAACAAATTTGTGTGATGGAGATGTGATATTTGTTGTCTGATTAGGGAATAACTGCTGATTTCGTTTCAATTCAGTGAATCCCGACACTCCTTTCCGAAAGATGTCGTCGTCTCGGGCGGTGACATGTATGGAGTTTAACCCAAAGGACCCGCACACACTGATGAGCGGCCTGGCTACCGGAGAAGTGGGCGTCTGGGACATCAGAGACGGCGCGGCTCTGACGTTGCACAGCACCCTCCTGTACAGCCACCGTGCGCCTGTGGCTTTGGTGCAAGTCATACACTCCAAGACTGGAAACGAATTTTTCTCCACTTCCTACGACGGACAGGTGAGTTCACATGTGAGTTGTCAATGGAGACCTGCGAGTCATGTAAGATGGTTGTGGCCTCCTGAAAAATAATGGCATTTAAATTATACAATAAATTTAAAATTATTTCGTCCAAAATTATGTCAGTTATTTATTTTATGCGCTTATTTCGTCTTTCTCGTTTTTCTCTAATTTTACTAAAGCTGATGCTTCCCTAGACGCAAGTACTTCATTGTGATGAGTGAAGAGTTGTCTTGTGATAAACTTAGTTTGAAGTATATGACCAAGAAGAAGTTGGACCCCATAGAAATCCTCGATATTGTTTCAGTCAAAGTTGAGACATTTGACAATAAAAGAGATCGGAAAGATTCCATCAGCCCACGAAGCCACAAATCTAGTAGAGGACTTGCTGTTCACCAAGTCTCGTTGATTTTAAAATAGTATCCCATTGTGCTTATCTGTTGCTGTTGCACAAGTATCCACTATTGTATAATAGTTCGGAGAAATGTTCACATCCAATATACGCTACATGTGTTAGGGGGATTCTATTGGAGGTCTGTTAGGGTTCAATGTTATAATATTAACAACCACCATCTATGATACAAGGCAATTAGTGGCAGCTAAAAGAAAATGAACTGTCTATGAGATCGAAGCATATCAATCCTACATGTTGCTCAGCAGGTTTTCATATAATTCACCACAGGGAAATTGTTCATCACTCGAGTGGTGTAAGGGGAGAGTAACTGGCACATAATTTTTCCTTAGGAAATACCATGCTCCTTTATATATTACGGAGGCCAGGTGAGATATATTATTTCATCATCTGCTTATTAAACCTGCTTGTTAAACTAATCTCAGAAATTTGGGGAGTGGAGGTATTATCGTGTGGGAAGTTTCAATGTTCTGAACGGAAGCAGGGTGCAACCTTTGAATGAAGATGGGTTCGTAGACGTTTCAAATTACCTTTGTTTTCAGCTCAAATCGTGGCCTCCTGAAACCACAATACAGCTGCCAAAAAGCGTTTCAAAACCTCCGGTGTATTTCCTTGTCAAAAAAAGTGTGTCTGCACTGAATGATTCTGAGAGAGGCCAGGTTCTGGATGAAAATTCTGTGGAATACAAGAGAAGATCTTTAATCATCTCCCTTGAGTTTACCATGGACCTTATGATGTTGCACTTTCTCTATGTATGTTCGTGGTTATACACTTAGTTGAGGTGCGATATCCCACAAAGTCTGTATGACCACATACTCATAATTCATTTCTCACAGTTCTTAGTTGCATAAAAAATTATTAGCACCAGCATTTAGAATTCAGCCATGATTTAAACGAAATCTTTTCAAGACAGTTAAAAATTCGCACTGTATTGGCCATAAGCAAAACAGGTGAAGCTGTCATCAACCGAAGGTTGGTTTGAACACCACAGTGCTTACTAGGTGTGGTCCTGCTAGAAGTCGTATGTCTTTGCCTTTCGCTGATGTCTGCACTATCAAGCAGGCTATAGGGGGAACTACAGTTTGTCAATTCGGAACCACGTTGTAACTCGGTATTTTCCCTGTTGATAGACTTTGCCAGAGATGAAAGGAGTGCTATGTGACAGATAAAAATTCTTCAATTGACAGGGGATCGAACTGCAGACCTTTCGATCCATAGTCTGGCACATGACTTCTTTATGTGTTTTATGGACCTCTAACTTCCCACCGAGCGAGGTGGCGCAGTGGTTAGCACACTGGACTCGCATTCGGGAGGACGACGGTTCAATCCCGTCTCCGGCCATCCTGATTTAGGTTTTCCGTGATTTCCCTAAATCGCTTCAGGCAAATGCCAGGATGGTTCCTGTGAAAGGGCACGGCCGATTTCCTTCCCCATCCTTCCCTCACCCCGAGCTTGCGCTCCGTCTCTAATGACCTCGTTGTCGACGGGACGTTAAACACTAATCTCCTCCTCCCCTCCTCCTCCAACCTCCCCTTTTAGCTGACGTCATACGTGTAATGATCAGACGCCTCCTTCAGCGTTAATACTTGGATTTGTTTGTTTAAATGGCAAAGGAAGGAGCCTTGAGTGATTCTTTTTGTTTAACACAGTAAGAGCCCCCCTATCTTTTGAATATGAAATATGTTGAAATAAATTGTCACTGATGATAAGATAAAAAAGTCGTTATAGAGTCGGTGAGTGTTGTATAGATGAAGTATCACTTCCTGCTAGGAATACAGAAATGAAATAATCCGTTGGGCACAGCGCATAGTGTCAACAACCAAGAAAAAAGATAATAAGGAATATAAAAAAAATGAAAGTAACAGGATGTGGTATTAATTTCGGTAGTGAGTGTAATCTGTAGTTCTAAGATATCCTTTGAAGTCACCTGATGGTACCTCTTCTTGCATTCTTGCAACATATGTATTAAAAGGTTTTGTATGTTTATTTATATTTATCTTCAAGTCAGGTTTGCAGCTTCCAGTGCTGAATAAACAGGTTGTATCTGTAGCTCGCTATCTCTGCTTGTCCACCAATGATGTGTAATGAATAAAATTCCCCATCATAGATCTGCAGGCATTATGTTTCGCAGATGGGTAGAAACTGCAGTCCAGAAATAGTACATCATTAAATGGTATCATTTGTTGGCACTACTGCAACAATAGGATGTGAAATCCTTCGTTTTTCTCGACCAAAAGGCCACCTCCAAAGCGTTCGTTTTTAAGAGACGGATGATCTTCGGTTTAGCTAGTGCCTCTTTCCAACTGATGACAACGGCATACTTGTTTATATTATTTGAGAGGTTCCCCCAAAGCAGTAACAGATACGTGTCTTTTAAGAGGTCACAGCTGATCCTGTAAATACACAGCATAACAAAAAAGTGCGAAGCATGTATAAGGTGAGAAGGAAAAGCATCGAGTCAAATTTATAAGGAACTTGGCAGCAGCGCACTCGTGGCTGTGACATCAGACCCCCTCCGGCCTGCAGCCATGCCGTGGTTCTCTCGGAGTGGGTGCCACGAAGCTGTCGTACCCTGTCCAGGGGCGCGCTGGCGGGCCCACAGCTGCTGCAGATGACACCCTGGTGTGGGGCTGACGCCCAGGCTGATTCCACAGACGCTGTGTCAGCCACGAGTCCCGCCGTGGGAGTGCCTCGCCATCACACAGACACTTCAAACTACGACCTGTTGTTGCCGTAGTAAAACTTCGTAGTGTTCGGTGTACCCTATCGACCTTCAAGTTAATGACTGCTTTACTTTTATTTTATGTCCTGCCTAAGAAGCTTCTAGAGTTTGGAAATTTTCCAGAACTCCAGTTTCATTTCGGTATTTTTAAATGACAATTGCACGATCTTGAAATACGGGAATCCTTACTGTGGGAAACATGTTAATTGTGTTGACAGATTTCGCGTTCACACTTCTTCCACTACTGTTCTGGCACGTTCCAGTAACATAGCCTGGATACTTACTAACTTAGCTCGCTTTCTCGTACATAATATTAATGAGGCCTAGTGAGACAGAGACCACTCAAACAGTAAATGAGTGAGCTACAAAAGTTATTACAGTAAATGATGTCTCCTGTGTACTCGTGCAGAGTACAAAGCGACTTTTCTCATATAAAGACTATGAGAAACATTGACTATCACTTGCACGATAACTATACCAGATTTAACCAGATTTAAAAAGTCGTAATGAGGAAAACAACAGTCATGTTTTCCGCCTTAAAATCTTACAGTACAGTATGACAGTCGTGTTATTGTTTGCAGGTTCTGTGGTGGGACATGCGCACGCTCAGTGAGCCTACGGAAAAGCTGATCCTAGACCCTGAGAAGGGCGAACAGGACATCAGCAGGGCCTCGGGCGCTTCCTTCCTGGAGTACGAACCTACCATCCCGACTCAGTTCATGGTGGGCACGCAGATGGGCGAGGTAATCGCCTGCAACCGCAAGATGAAGACTCCGGCGGAAATGATAGTTGCAAAATATGCGGCACATAAAGGACCAGTTGTGGCCCTTCACAGAAACCAGGCGCTGTTAAAGAATTTTTTAACAGTTGGTGATTGGTCTGCTAAAATATGGGTTGGCGAATGCAAAACATCTTCAATCTTATGGACAAAGTAAGTATGCTTTTTTCCAAGATCTTTTCCCGTCAGAGGAACATCCTAGGAGGAATGGTCAATATTCAGGGTTGTGACAAGAATGATCATTCGAAGCAAAGAAGTCTAATAAACATGATCTCTAAGCAATGACATTTTCTTCATCTTTCTTAGTGTGAAGCACATCTCTTCTACTGAACAAGTCCCCATAGCTCTTAAGGTACCGGTATACATTTTAGAGCCCATGTTTACTAGCAGTTTTTGCTTCTTGTCATATCTCGGAATATTGGCCTTTCCTACTCAGACGTCCTTGCATATGGTCGTACAGTGGCCTCCTTTGTGAGGAACTGAAACTCACGCCATGAATAACAAATTTCAGACATTTTATTTTGTAATTTTGTGAGCTTTTTTTTCACAAATCTGAAGTCATCGACCAACACAGATTAATTCCTGTATGTGATAACGTGGAGCTTGAGAAAGTATCTGCGATTCATACACTAAGAAAAAATGATCTATACACCATGTTAATTCGTTTATGTAAGACTCAAACAATAATAATTCCACCATCTGAAGAAACCAATGTGTTTACCTCGCTGCAATTGTTTTTTGTCTTTTGTTCCTTCTGGTTGTGTTTTGCTCCAAATCTTCATGGTTTCAAGCATTAATTTTCTGGCAAAAATGATTCTTTCTTAATTATTGGAGTGCTATGGTACCAAGCGGTAGCAAACGCAGAAACCCACAGGTCTATGTCCTTTATATTAGTTGTTTCGTTCACCGTCTGTGTTCCATGCCCTAAAACACTTTGTTCCTCATGTTTACTGTTAGATACCTGCTTACACGACGTGACTGAAATTTCTTTCTGTGTATTTAATTTTGAAGAAGACGAAATTAACTGTGTGTTTGAAGAATGAAACTTTTTGAAACAATGGTTTTCAATTCTTTACTTACAGAACTTATTGTACATTTGCTCAAATATAAATCTACTTCGTAAAACAAATTCATAATCTCAATAGCTGAGAGGTTTCGGCAGAAGGACGGCAACAGCGTTGGCTACAGGCAGTAAGAGCACGAGCTAAAAGGCAAACTAAATCAGTACCTCCTTGACTAAAGGTGTGACTTCACACACTGATGACCAAATATGTATCTCAACTACCATAAAGAATAAGTCTAATTATATCGAGTTACAACAGCACGGATGAAAAGTATTCACAATTCAAAACTTCTGTATAATCGACACAAGATTTCCAGATAGAACATGATGAAAAGTGTACCAATAATTACATTCACAATAGTAAACTTTTGTTTGATCTGTGTAAGGTTTTCTTTTAGTAACATAATTATTCATATACTGGGCAATGTTAGGAAAATGAAAAATTTGTCAAATTCTTTCATGTATAGATACACGAAAACAAGTTTGTCTATGGGTCACCTGCCTCCCTTTTCTGCAATACTTTTCCTTGGAGCATCTCTCTCTGTATTAAGCTCGTGACACACCTGTAACAGCTGATCTACTATCCCATCCCCCTCTCCCCGCGTTCAAGCAGGGGTTGGAGCTAGCTGGAACCGTTGGTAGAATGACATTAATGTTCCGTGCCTGCTTAACATTCTTGTAAGATTAGGTAAATGCGAAATCTTGGTCGAAGGACGGCGGACAGTCAGAACTAAATCTTTTATGATCGCTCCTCTTGTAGTTTGAACCAGTTCTCTTTCCCATTTTTCCTTCGAAGTGCATCTTCACTTTCTTTCAACCACAGACCAAGGGATTCCGTTGCAGCTTCCTGCTGCTTTTTCTCGATCTGCTTGGTGTTTAAGCTTGTGTGCACATCCATTTCCTGGAGTTCCTACATGTGCTTTCGTCTTTTCGAAGTTAATCAGCCATTTCCTCTGACAGTTCCCTAATTCTGTTTCTAATATCTTCCATCAAATATTTATAATTCCTGGAATTTTTTATGAATTCAGCATAGTTTGACTGTCCGTCCATACTGCAGATGCCACCTTAACATTTATTTCTCGTAAGTTCTCTGGTTTCTCTAATGCTCACAAGATAACTAATTGTTCTGCTTTGGTTAATGGTGCACCTGCTCCTTTATTTTTTATATCTTGTATCTTATATCTTATATGTATGTACTGCGTAGACACTTTTCAGTTGCAACAATCATGCTATACGTTGATGTACCTCACTTGAATAAGGGAAGAAATGTCAAATCTGACAATTTTTTCACCTCCTTGAGTGCCTCTGAAACCTTGAAAGCAAATGCTGCAAGTACTGTGGATATCATCAATCGACCTAGCAGGGAAATACCAGTCTCTGTCAAGAAAGCAAAAGAAGAGTTATATAGCACAGTGTTGTTGAATAAGAATGATACGACATTAACTGTTTATCAGGCAAAGAGCGGAAAGAATATCCCGATTCTTATCACTATGCATCCTTACACGAAAACTGAGACAGGTTTGAAAAAGAAGCTAGGTACAGTTACAGTTTACAACCGCTCCAAATATGGACATGCTGGAATCAAATGGCTCGCAAATACTCATTCAAAACACTATCCAGATGTTGACCTGTTCACACATTTTACAACTGTCTGGATTTGCCGTGGACAAATATCTGGGTATTACAAAATGCTATAAACGAGTAAAAGTTGAAGTGGAGGGACTTCATAGTGCAACAGGGGAGAAGCTTTCTGAGAAATACACAGCAACCAGGAAGGCTAATACCAGCGTCACTGTCCAAGATATTCCCGAGAGACAAGAAAAGTGAACACGATGCCTTACAAAGTCTGACTGCACTGGAAACAAACCCTTTATAAAGTGCCACATGTGTAAGAAAACTGTTTGCGATTAATGCACATCAAAAGATTATTATTTGTGTACATTATATGACGTTAGCCAGTAAAGGCATGCAGCGGACGCGTATATGTTTCCTCTATAATAATTCCTAATTTGAAGAAAATACTTTACTTTTGTGGAGGTATGTTCCGTCTATGCAACTAATTGAAGGCAGTTTGTTTACTGCAATACGCGTTTCGCTTCTTTTATTTGTGAATCATCTTCAGTGGCGTGTAATGCATGTTTCTTTTTATATGAATCGGAGTGTGAAATGCCAGATCCGTTAATCGGGGAGGTAGGGTAGAAAATTTAAACAGGGAAATGGATAGGTTAAAGTCAAATACAAAGGGAATTAGTGAAGTTCGGTGGCAGGAGGAACAAGACATTTGGTCAGGTGAATACAAGGTTATAAATACAAAATCAAATAGGGGTAATGCAGGAGTAATTTAATAATGAATAAACAAATAGGAGTGCGGGTAAGCTACTACAAACAGCATAGTTAACGCATTATTGTAGCCAATACAGACACGAAGCCCATGCCTACCACAATAGTACAAGTTTATATGCCAACTAGGTCCGCAGATGACGAAGAGATTTAAGAAATGTATGATGATATAAAAGAAATTATTCAGATATTGAAAGGAGACGAAAATTTAATAGTCATGGGTGACTGGAATTCGTCAGTAGGAAAAGGGAGAGAAGGAAACATAGTAGGTGAATATGGATTGGGGGGAAGAAATGAAAGAGGAAGCCGCCTTGTAGAATTTTGCACAGAGCATAACTTAATCATAGCTAACACTTGGTTCAAGAATCATAAAAGAAGGTTGTATACCTGGAAGAATCCTGGAGATACTAAAAGGTATCAGATAGATTATGTAATGGTAAGACAGAGATTTAGGAACCAGGTTTTAAATTGTAAGACATTTCCAGGGGCAGATGTGGATTCTGACCACAATCTATTGGTTATGAACTGCAGATTGAAACTGAAGAAACTGCAAAAAGGTGGGAATTTAAGGAGATGGGACCTGGATAAACTGACTAAACCAAAGGTTGTAGGGTGTTTCAGGGAGAGCATAAGGGAACAATTGACAGGAATGGGGGAAAGAAATACAGTAGAAGAAGAATGGGTAGCTCTGAGGGATGAAGTAGTGAAGGCAGCAGAGGATCAAGTAGGTAAAAAGACGAGGGCTAATAGAAATCCTTGGCTAACAGAAGAGATGTTGGATTTAATTGATGAAAGGAGAAAATACAAAAATGGAGTAAATGATGCAGGCATAAAGGAATACAAACGTTTCAAAAATGAGACCGATAGGAGTGCAAAATGGCTAAGTAGGGATGGTTAGAGGACGAATGTAAGGATGTAGAGGCATATATCACTAGAGGTAAGATAGATACTGCCTCCAGAAAAATTAAAGAGACCTTTGGAGAAAAGGGAACCACCTGTATGAATATCAAGAGCTCATATGGAAAACCAGTTCTAAGCAAAGAAGGGAAGGCATATTGTAACTACCGTATAGCCGGCCAGAGTGGCCGTGCGGTTCTAGGCGCTACAGTCTGGAACCGCGTGACAGCTACGGTCGCAGGTTCGAATCCTGCCTCGGGCATGGATGTGTGGGATGTCCTTAGGTTAGTTAGGTTAAAGTAGTTCTAAGTTCTAGGGGACTGATGACCTCAGCAGTTAAGTCGCATAGTGCTCAGAGCCATTTTTGAACTACCGTATAATACATTATTGTTGTTGTGGAAGGATTATATAGAGGGTCTATACAAGGGTGAGATACTTGAGTCCAATATTATGAAAATGGAAGAGGACGTAGATGGAGATGAAGTGGGAGACACGATACTACGTGAAGAGTTTGACAGAGCACTGAAAGACCTGAGTCACAACAAGGCCCTGGGAGTAGACAACATTCCATTAGAACTACTGACGGCCTTGGGAGAGCCAGTCCTGACAAAACTCTACTATCTGCTGAGCAAGATGTACGAGACAGGCGAAATACCCTCAGACTTCAATAAGAACATAGTAATTCCAATCCCAAAGAAAGCAACTGCAGACAGGTGTGAAAATTGCCGAACTATCAGATTAATAAGTTACGTCTGCAAAATACTAACACGAATTCCTTACAGACTAATGGAAAAACTGGTAGAAGCCGACCCCGGCCGCGGTGGTCTAGCGGTTCTAGGCGCGCAGTCCGGAACCGCGCGACTGCTACGGTCGCAGGTTCGAATCCTGCCTCGGGCATGGATGTGTGTGATGTCCTTAGGTTAGTTAGGTTTAAGTAGTTCGAAGTTCTAGGGGATTGATGACCACAGATGTTAAGTCCTATAGTGCTCAGAGCCATTTGAACCATTTTTAGAAGCCGACCTTGGGGAAGATCAGTTTGGATTCTGTAGAAATGTGGGAACACGCGAGGCAATACTGACCCTACGACTTGACTAGAATACTCTCTTTTAAATTCTGAAGGTGGTAGGGGTCAAGTACAGGGAGCGAAAGGCTGTGTACAATTTGTAAAGAAACCAGATAGCAGTTATAAGAGTCAAGGGGCATGGAAGTCAAGCTCTGGTTGAGAAAGGAATGAGACAGGGTTGTAGTCTATCCCCGATGTTATTCAATCTGTATATTGTGCAAGCAGTTAAGGAAACAAAAGAAAAATTTGGAGTAGGAATTAAAATCCATGGAGAAGAAATAAAAACTTTGAGGTTGGTCAGTGACATTGTAATTCTGTCAGACGCAGCAAAGGACTTCGAAGAGAAGTTTAACGGAATGGACAGTGTCTTGAAAGGTGGATATAAGATGAACATATATAAAATCAAAACGAGAATAATGGAATGTAGTCGAATTAAATCAGGTGATGCTGAGGGAATTAGATTAGGAAATGAGACACTTAAAGTAGTAGATGAGTTTGCTATTTGGGGACGGAAATAACTGATCATGGTCGAAGTAGAGAGAATATAAAACGTAGACTGGCAATGGTGAGGAAAGCGTTTCTGAAGAAGAGAAATTTGTTAACATCAAGTATAGATTTAAGTGTCAGGAAGTCGTTTCTGAAAGGATTTGTGTGGACTGTAGCTATGTTTGGAAGTGAAACATGGGCGATAAATAGTTTGGACAAGAAGAGAATAGAAGCTTTCGAAATACGGTGCTACAGAAGAATGATGAAGATTAGATAGTTAGATCACGGAACTAATGAGGAAGTACTGAATAGAATTGGGGAGAAGATGAATTTTTGGCACAATTTGACTAGAAGAAGGGATCGGTTGGTAGGAAATGTTCTGAGGCATCAAGGAATCACCAATTCAGTATTGGAGGGCAGCGTGGAGGGTAAAAATCTTAGAGGTAGACCAAGAGATGAATACATTAAGCAGATTCAGAAGGATGTAGGTTGCAGTACGTACTGGGAGATAAAGCAGCTTGCACAGGATAGAGTAGCATGGAGAGCTGCGTCAAACCAGTCTCTGGAACGAAGACCACAACACCAATAAATGTATTATGTGGTAGTTACAATATGTTACTATCCCACATCTTGTCATGTTGTTGTCTTGTGTTTTAGGTTGGAATCAAGTTTTGTGAAATTGTCTTTCAGTGTTAGTTACGATTTTCAACGCTGTTAGCCCAAGCATGTGGTCCTGGAGATGTGTTCAGTAGTCTTCATGCCCCAGTTGACCAATTTCCAGCGTTCTTTCACCCACATTTGATTCAACACATTGCGTACATCACTTGCACTTTTCATTTTGCGTTCAACATGTGTGTGTTTACGGTGTGTAGTATTGCCAGTTGTCAATGTGTGTTTATCTTTCGTTTTTTGTTTTTGTTATGTGTGTGGTTTAATACTTTCAGTTGTTTTGTGTGTCTGTGTGTGTGTGTGTGTGTGTGAGAGAGAGAGAGAGAGAGAGAGAAAGGGAGAAGGGGCGAGAGTTTGATTTATTAATTATTTATTATTGTTATGCTTCAGATCTCTGTTTATTATTGTTTTAGTGTTAACGTGACCAGAGAGTTATTGCTTGTATGTACATTCCTGGAAATGGAAAAAAGAACATCGGTGTGTCAGACCCACCATACTTGCTCCGGACACTGCGAGAGGGCTGTACAAGCAATGATCACACGCACGGCACAGCGGACACACCAGGAACCGCGGTGTTGGCCGTCGAATGGCGCTAGCTGCGCAGCATTTGTGCACCACCGCCGTCAGTGTCAGCCAGTTTGCCGTGGCATACGGAGCTCCATCGCAGTCTTTAACACTGGTAGCATGCCGCGACAGCGTGAACGTGAACCGTATGTGCAGTTGACGGACTTTGAGCGAGGGCGTATAGTGGGCATGCGGGAGGCCGGGTGGACGTACCGCCGAATTGCTCAACACGTGGGGCGTGAGGTCTCCACAGTACATCGATGTTGTCGCCAGTGGTCGGCGGAAGGTGCACGTGCCCGTCGACCTGGGACCGGACCGCAGCGACGCACGGATGCACGCCAAGACCGTAGGATCCTACGCAGTGCCGTAGGGGACCGCACCGCCACTTCCCAGCAAATTAGGGACACTGTTGCTCCTGGGGTATCGGCGAGGACCATTCGCAACCGTCTCCATGAAGCTGGGCTACGGTCCCGCACACCGTTAGGCCGTCTTCCGCTCACGCCCCAACATCGTGCAGCCCGCCTCCAGTGGTGTCGCGACAGGCGTGAATGGAGGGACGAATGGAGACGTGTCGTCTTCAGCGATGAGAGTCGCTTCTGCCTTGGTGCCAATGATGGTCGTATGCGTGTTTGGCGCCGTGCAGGTGAGCGCCACAATCAGGACTGCATACGACCGAGGCACACAGGGCCAACACCCGGCATCATGGTGTGGGGAGCGATCTCCTACACTGGCCGTACACCACTGGTGATCGTCGAGGGGACACTGAATAGTGCACGGTACATCCAAACCGTCATCGAACCCATCGTTCTACCATTCCTAGACCGGCAAGGGAACTTGCTGTTCCAACAGGACAATGCACGTCCGCATGTATCCCGTGCCACCCAACGTGCTCTAGAAGGTGTAAGTCAACTACCCTGGCCAGCAAGATCTCCGGATCTGTCCCCCATTGAGCATGTTTGGGACTGGATGAAGCGTCGTCTCACGCGGTCTGCACGTCCAGCACGAACGCTGGTCCAACTGAGGCGCCAGGTGGAAATGGCATGGCAAGCCGTTCCACAGGACTACATCCAGCATCTCTACGATCGTCTCCATGGGAGAATAGCAGCCTGCATTGCTGCGAAAGGTGGATATACACTGTACTAGTGCCGACATTGTGCATGCTCTGTTGCCTGTGTCTATGTGCCTGTGGTTCTGTCAGTGTGATCATGTGATGTATCTGACCCCAGGAATGTGTCAATAAAGTTTCCCCTTCCTGGGACAATGAATTCACGGTGTTCTTATTTCAATTTCCAGGAGTGTATTTGGTTATTAAGTACCTTCTTTTTCATTGCAATGTCTCTTTGTATGTGAAAGATTTCTTGCAATGTCAGGAGCTTATTGTTGTGTTTGTTCATTCTAATAACTTTTATGTCATGTTTCACGTTGGATGGTTCATGAAGAAAATAGCTATGCTACCTACGCCGAATGCCTGATAAAAAAACCATCCAATATGGAACGTGACATGACAGTTATTAGAGTTAATAATCACAACAAAATGCTCCTGATATTGCAAGAAAACTTTCGCATACAAAGATACATCGCAATGTAAAAGAAGGTACTCAATAACCAAATCTGTATAAGCAATAACTCCCTGATCACGTTAGCACTGAAACAATAGCAAACAGAAATCCGAAACATTACAAGAATAAATAATTAATGAATTTTTCTCTCTCCCATTCTCTCTCTCTCTCTCTCTCTCTCTCTCTCACTCACACACACACACACACACACATACACACACACATTAAAAAAAACACTCTCACAAAGAATGACACATTTACAAACAACAAAGTACACACATACAAAACAAATGAAAGTATCAAACCACACACACAACACAAAAAAGACGACAGATAAATACGCAGTGACAGTTGGCAGTATTACACACCGAAAACACACACACGTGTTGAACACAAAATGTAAAGTGCAAGTGATGTATGCGATGTGTTGAATGAAATTTTGGTGAAAGAACGCATCTCCAGGACCACATGCTTCAGCTAACAGCGTTGGAAATCATAAGTAACACTGAAAGACAGTTTCGCATCACGAAATTTGTTCTACGACAATCTAAAGTAATAAGAGAAAAACACGAAAAAATGTAACTACCACATAATACATTTATTATATGTATAAAAAGAAACATGTGTTATACGCCAGTGAAGATGCTTGACAAAAAAAGAAGCAAAATGTGTATGGAAACAAACAAACTGCTTAAATTAGTTGCTTAGACGGAACATACCTTCACGAATTTTGCAGAAACTAAGGAACGATGGAAATCAAAAAATGACGGTACTTTATTTTTCTTGATTTTAGAATAAACTACTCAGTACTTCAAAGAATGGATTCATTAGTAGCCTCATTAACCCACAGACACAGGATAATAAATATAGATATGACCAAATATCAGCGGTTCAAGTGTTAAGACCTTGCTCATAACGAACTTGTCTAAGGCATATTGCATGAGCTTCTGAATTTTTCCCATTTGTGTTCCACATCTTCGTCACTGACACTGAATATTTGATATTGACTACTCAGATATTATTGATTCAAAAAGGTGGTATAACATGTTACGTCGACGAGTTGGTTTTCGAAGTATTTGTTTGAAGTAATTTTCAGACAAGACATTCAGATTCATGTCACACAAATCTCTGTCTCTGGCACCAGTTTTAATTGCATGATTCTGTGATCCTACACCTGGCAAGTTGAAATGACCATCTATTACAACAGCATGATCCGGAAATTTCACCACGATATTCTCCAAATGCTCTCTGGAGCCCACTACCACTACATATACCGATGCAGCTGGTCTACAAGAGCATCCGATTACCATTTCAGACCCACCTTCCATGGTTAACTTCACCCAGATTAATTAACATTCGATATCCATGATATCTTCACTAGATATTAGTAGGTAGACAGTGCCGGTTTGGGGACGAAGGATGCTGCCGTCCCCCTCCGCATCCCTCCTCTATTATTCTAGAACAAAGGGCTAATGTTTGCCAACCTCCCGGTTGTTTTCTGCCCTTCCTATTCTTCTGGAACAAGGGGCTGTTATTCTCTGATGCCTCTATTGTTCTGCCGTTTTTCATGTCCACAGCCCTCTTGTTCTGGGACAAATGGTTTTGTCGCTCTAAGGTCGTTCCCTAACCCTGGGATTCCCAGTTCTGGGAGAAAGGGTACTGTCTCCAACCCTGATGTTATAACGTGATCGGCCTATGTATAAAATGATGGGAAATAAAAAAAAGGCTAGAAAATCAAAATAACCAGGGGTAAATTGTTGTGAAATAAAAAAAAATCAAAGATTATTCATTGTCCTACTGAAGTGAAATTATCAGCTCAGTTCAGATTCATTCAAATTCAGTTTAATTCACTTCATTTTAAACTCAAATATATCCAAATTCAATTCAGTTCAGTTCAACTGTCAAAGCCCATTTTCCCTAAGTTTAAAAATTCTGCTAGCCCAGATTCCAAAGTTTAAGCAGTTGATACTCTGATTTTACATTTTCCACAATTTCCTCCACTCGTGTGAGATCGCAGTTTAAACAAATTCCCTCATACCTCTGACTTCATAATTAACTTAAATTTGAAACCCAAGAGCTCATTTTTCCTAAGTCTGAAGCTGGGGTATAGGTGGGTAGGATGGGGTGTGGTGGGGATAGGGCGGTGGGGGGGGGGGGGGGGAGTAGACCACGTAATCCACTACCTACAAATTTTAAATGGTGGCAGATTCACTGACTCTAAGTTTTAAATGTTGGGAAGCCCTTTGGTTGCCAGAACTAGACCACTTGTCCTAACTTTAAAAATCGCGTAGCTCACTGATGCTACCTGTACAGAAAGTACTGCACAGGAGAGGGCCACATATCCACAACGCCTTGCTGTTACCAATGATGAGAATGCGTGCACTAGCCAACAGCCACTCCATACCATGGCAGAACAATGGTAGCCCTGAGTCGAGTTGGATGATGGAGGCAACCTCACAGCCAGTCTCCCTGAGTCACTCACATTCCACAGCTACCGTCAAATTGCTGAGAAATCCTGCAACTCTGGACCAATCATCACTGCATTATCAGTTAGGGATGTGGACAGTTGCTTGTCACATAATGTAATCTACGGGTAGTGTAACGCCAGGCAACTACGTTATTTGTATTTTGCACTTACAAACTATAAGGTGCCAGACCTCCTCAGCTATCACAAGAACTGCACTCACGCCATGGCCACCATCCACTCAGCATGGTACCATCACGATGTTTCCCCTGGCGTGTTGGGGCACAGAGGACAGTAGGGAAGGACACCTTCACCTCTTACTCCATTTAAGGTTAAATACGGACGTTTTTATTATGAAGCATTAATATGAAAGTTTGCGCATGTACAGCTGTGTTGATGATTTAACATAACACTAAAGTTCTTAGATCGATATTTTAAAGTAAAGTCAGCCAGACAGTACTATACAGATATGTTGGAGATGCATATACACTGGTGGAAAATAAAATCGGAACACCAAAAAATAATTAATGTAGAGCAATGAAATTTTGGGAATACGCTTGTGTAGGTATCATATTTAAGTGATTAACATTGCAAGATCACACTCCCATGTAGGTGTGAGATAAGCCATTGTAAATGTGAAATGCTGATACATTAATAACACGTGTAACCATCAGAATGTTAAATGGAATCGTGCAAATGTGAATGGATTGTGTTGTGGAGGTGCCGGATGTCAGTTTGTCAGTTTATCATCATGATTCTTTTTTTAATAGCTGGTCGCTTGTAAGAGGTAGGTTGACGTTACATATGACCACTCCAGTGAATGTTTCCGTTACGCAACAGCTTATAACGGATGTTTCGGAGCTTAAAGGTTGATCCAAAATAGTTCTCACTTTTGCTCAGTTTAATGTTACTATATAACAAGAATATTCTCTAGTTTTCAGCTCAAAATAGTCGATAAAATGTAAGAAACGGCATTGATTACGTATTTTTTTCTATTTTCAGTTGTGCTAAAAATAATAACAGGTTTCCATTAAAAAAAACATAAGTATGTGTTGAAAATCGTACTTCCGTGCATTTATCAATGGTTTGTATTAACCAATTACAGCAGCCCCTCTCCTTACTTTGGGTCTTCGGAATTGGTTATTCAGTGTTTGTTGTGGTTTGGGAGGTGCTTCCAGTGGTAATGTTAGGCGGCTCACCCTGTATAACACGGAGAATTTTGCTTTTATGCTCGAGTTTTAAGCATGTCTGCGAGAAGCGGGATCTGAATTCTTATCTGGGCATCCGGATTTAAGTTTTCAATCTGAGTCGATTCCTGAATGGTTCCTACAGCCAATAGGTGCACAACTGATTTTTCACTCATCTTTGTTCAGTATTAAAGTGAGTTAGTTTCTCGTCAGTGATGACCCTGCTGTTCACAGGAGCCTGAAAAGTTGCTCTTTCTTATCTAGTTTCCTACATTAGCTGCCTGCTGAGTGGCATATGAACTATGAACCTATGGAAATGCCGCTATACATATTGAGATTGTCAACCGTTTCTTGTTTTTACATTGACTCAGAACTGTGGCATATTCTATTATTTTGCTGTCGAGAACAATTACGTTACATGCAGATACCAATAAAACTAGGGTGTGGAAGTGCTGTTGTCGTGGAACTACTTCATACAGTACGTTAATATTATTTTTTAACTAAGATGATATTGTGACACACTTCTTTAATTGTTCACACGTTAAAGAGAAATCTCTTTTAACTCAGGTACCATCACGTAAGACTGACAGGCGGTTACTGGAGTCCCACAAGATTTTCGGTCTTTTTTACTACCAAAGGAGATGGGACACTGGACGTATGGGACGTGCTCAAGAGCAACAGTGACCCTTACCTGACAGTTAAAGTAAGTCGCCTTTCAGTTCTCTAGTGTCTTATTTTCCGATTAGTCATCATGCTACATGAAGTTAAAACATTGACGACATAGACGGCAAGCACTCAGTAATACGAGAAAGGAAACAAACGAAACGGCAGTTCCGTTTTTTTAGGACACAGGGGTAGCAGTGACGTGTTGGGCCGCCTCTACTACAACACATTGTTTTATAGCAGTTGACAAACCGTCATCAGTTAGACCGAAGTGCGTGTTTTCTTAAATGTTGTTTCGCTCTGTGATCGTACAGCTGCAGGCAGAAAAAGCGATATGCCAACATCACGTTCTGTTACGAAAATTAGAACCGGAAACGCACGGCTACGAGTCAGATATCGAGTTGTATTTGATCCAGTGCAAAACTGCAACATCACTACGACAGAAGAAAGTAAAATATGTAAAAGCAATGTGTTTTTTTTCCAACATGAAGGGGCAATCCGCGACGAATTTGTTCGTCGAGGTACCACGTAAGTAAGCGCCATGTATTTAGATTGCTGAAACGATCGCGCAGTGAAATGAAAAAAAAAAAAAAAGTTTACTCTGTGGTGATGAAAGTGTTGAGTTGACTACGACGACATCGTTGGGTAGTCAGTCGGTGTAAGGTGACACGCAGCCTTTTCCCGAAAACAAAATGACAACTGTTTTACACCAGCCCTACTGATCGTTTCTGGTCCTCTGTAACCCTCTTCTGTCCTCCGTATCCTGTCTTGGACAAAACTGTGATAAAACATAAATAGCAAGACACGGAGTACTACAATATTATAAGTTGCGGAGAACTCCTTGAGGCATCTCAAATACTGTTTATAGACAGAATTAGTGAGTTGCTGCTTCTTCACAAAGTTCGCGATTCCTTGTGGGGTGTGTACGGAGGAGTAGGAATTTTGTACCGGCTTAGATGGAATGCCTCTAGAAAATATGTTACTGAGGCATTTAGAAATAAAATAAATATATGAAGAAAACGATAATGTTGTTTGGGAAGATAGGTCAAGGATGGTAAAGAGTACCATAAGCCATTTAGTGTTAAGTGATTTGCGGATACAGGTATACAAAGGCAGAACACTAACATTATTCAAACATTTATGTGAATAAAAACGGGTAAGATACCAATTACTAATGATAAGGAATAGCATAAGTGAACTCCCTCTGTGAGGATTGGTCATGAGTCGTGCCTGGGTAGCTCACCAGTGACAGCCTTTGTGCCGGAATGATGTCATTCACGACCGTCTTCTGACATGGAAGGTCCTTCATGCAATCGGCAGACACCGAAGCGTCATAAACTCAGATGTCACACAATCTCAGATCGGGTTGCCTCGCAACCCGATGATGCCTCATCGCAGTTCCCATGCACGATGACCACAATTTGATTGAAGTCGAGGGCACCAACACAAACCTGACTGCCATGAACCAACAGCCACCAGCCCTGACAACAAGTCAAAGGGTGAAACTTCCTGGCAGATTAAAACTGTGTGCCGGACCGAGACTGGAACTCGGGACCTTTGCCTTTGGCGGACAAGTGCTCTACCATCTAAGCTACCCAAGCACGACTCACGCCACGTCCTCACAGCTTCTCTAAGGTTTGGAACGTACGAGACGAGGTACTGGCAGAAATAAAGCTGTGAGGACGGGGCGTGAGTCGCGCTTCGGCAGCTCAGATGGTAGAGAACTTGCCCGCGAAAGGCAAATGTCCGGCACACAGTTTTAATCTGCCAGGAAGTTTCATATCAGTGCACACTCTGCTGCAGAGTGAAAATCTCATTGAAGTCAAAGGGTGTTGAACCAGAGGACGTGTCCTCCCTTTGGATGCTTCTCCATCAGTGAAGCGCCTTTTACTGTCAAAGTGAGTGAATGATTTTCCAGAACTCCACACTTCCACATTGAATGATGACATCGAAATCGACCCTACCTATCGCAACCGACGACAACGATGGCAGCTCAAAACCAATCTCATCATGGCACAGCAGGCTGGGGTAGCCGAGCGGTTCTAGGCACAACAGTCTGGAAACGCGCGACCGCTACGGTCGCAGGTTCGAATCCTGCCTCGGGCATGGATGTGTGTGGTGTCCTTAGGTTAGTTAGGTTTAAGTAGTTCTAAGTTCTTGGGGGCTGATGACCACAAAAGTTAACCCCCATAGTTAAAAAAAAGTAAAAAAAAAGTACATATGGCAAAGTACATCACTCTTTTCCTATTCTCTGTGATGGCTCAGATGGGCTACCACCCTCCCCTCCCCCTTTCTCAACGTCATACATGGCATTTATGATAGTGCTAGCTCTCACATACAAGTCAAAGATCGTTTTACGAATCCAATTCCGATACGATGACTATCTGACATGACTGTCTGCTTTCGACCCTCCTTTACATCTTTGCACTGGAGCCCCTCATAGGGAACTTTGAATCTATGCTCATTGGAGTTACACTACAGCAGCACACCTTCTGTAGTTGAGTATATGCCGACGATTTGTTGTTCTTGGTTGCTCTGGAGCAGAAACATGGAACACCACTGAAGTAATCATGACATACGGCACAGCAGCAGGCACCTCGATGAATGTGAATAAATATGCAGCACTGCCAGTAGGACACAGCCTCCTGCATGCCAAACTGGCACCCTTCCAATGCATACAGACCATCAATTACCTAGGCATACTCATCACCCTCAGTACATCCTGTACAATGGCCTTTAATTTTGGGCGCATGTTGCAGCATGTTCGCACTGAGATCTACAGGCTACTCCACCATCTCAACACTTTTCAACGGGTGGTGTATCCCAGTCGCCAAGTTGCTTGGAAACCGATGCATGTTACACAAGTCCTGCCCTTACTGCACGCAATTGGACTAAGCTTACAAGTGGCCTCCAGCTACTAGCTGATGATGGAAACAATCTTTAAGGTCCGGTATGAAATGCTCACACTTCCCCCACATGTGGGAGGACTTGGTCTATTCAGTGTACAGCACAGGGCTGATGTTCTGTATTTCGAATGATGTGGAAACAAAGGACTATACTGGGTGCATCCAGCACACACAATCTGGAGGACGTCCTCATTTCAGAGTCCATTCTTCCGCCAGTGCCAGTTGATCACATTCATATCTCCTTGTCCTGTATAGCGACCTTTATTCTTGCCTATTGTTATATCTGTCCCGCACTCCTGAACATATATCCTCCTACGGCCAAAGGTCCTGCTATGTTGAATGCCACACAACCTTGTCAAACAGAAGTACCCTTCAATCTGTTGGTCAAATGTATGGCCATATCCACCAAGTTTACCTCCCCACATATGTCTGAGCAATATGGTGCTTGGTTACCAATGGCAGAATTGCGAAACGACAGGAGTCACATGCAGTTGGATTATCTGACACACCACTCTATGCTGCCTGCCAACGCCTCGATGAGAATATCCACTGCGTCACGTGCTCGTCAACCCTTGATATCTAGGATCTCAGCAGCATGACTGTCGCCTGCTTTCTCTGCACTCTTCCAGTTACGGTTGCACCTGCGACATACATCTTTCCTGAGAACATATACTTCCCAACTGCCAAAATTAACGCCATACTCTGAATAAACGGTTGGACACTCAGCTACCTCTATGGCGATGGCGAAAAATCATGCATCAACTTTTGGTGCAGGTTACAGAATGCCTATACTGACTTGGAGAGTTGATCCAATTACTGAACACTTTAGCCAGCTACTTCCATAAAGTGTTCATCTCCCGCCCAACCCAGTTGGTGTGTAATGGTTCTTATCCCCACTCCATCCCCCCCCCCCCCCCCCAGTGTCTTCTCCTCGCACTCTTCTCGTTGCATCTCCATATTTCATCATCGCCTTCTGAAGACATCGCATAGGCAAGCGCATATTTCTCACCAAACAAGGCACCCCCCCCCCCCCCCCCCATAAGGTAGTACCATGACACTTTACCCTCCTCTTCCACATCACACAAATTGGGACTAACTAAATAAAAGGAAATGTACCCACCACATCCTAACTGTGACCAGGACCGAATTACGACCCCAGCCCTCCCTGTACTCGGGCTCTGCTGACGGATGGATGTATAGCCCTGATTGCTTCTCCTCTTCCCTTCCTTCCCTTCTTTAAAAAAAATCGCTAGAGCACTTACCAGCCAAAAGCAAAGGTGCCAGGTTCGAGTTCTGGTGTGGCACATAGCTTTAATTTGCCAGGAAGATTCAGTAATAAAGTTTATTCTCCTTTTTCACACATACTGAATGTAGACTGATGATTAAACTCAACTACAAAGTGAAGCGAATCGAAAATAGCTTGGCTGGCAAACTCACTACATAAGTAAAATAACTGGAGAACGCAGCAACTGTTTACAGTTCAGATTGTTCGAAGTAAAATGAACATTAAAACGATAAAATACAAATCTGATAGACATAAAATGTAACGATCCAAATTGTCGACCAGTGTGAGTCCCAACTGGCAAAGTAAAAGTTAGACTAGTGTATATATCTCCAAGTCCGATCCAGCTTAACTCGCGAAAAGTACAAGTTCCACTGAAGTGCTGTCTGAATAAATGATAGTCCCAACCTCTGCGGATTCCTCTAACTTCCCACCGAAATGTCACGGAATATTTCCAACTACTGTGACCATCGCCATTGGAAGCTTCTATGTCTAAAAGTCACGGATAGGCCACTGCACAAACCAACGTAGGTCTTACCTCCACAACTCCATTAAGAACAGTGCTCTTGGGGCAATTTGACCACAGCTTTTTGTACGTTTGGCACTCCCATCCTCAGAAATCCCAAGGATCTGCGTCACATAATGACTTACAAGGAGAGGTCGCCAGCAGTAGGATCAACATTTTTGAAATCACCTATATGCCGATGCCCAAGGTATCATACCATGTAGCCATTCACTCCACTGAGCTCTCGCTCGTAAGTAATCCACGAAAAAAATTCTCTGAATTTCGCGTAATATTCTACAGCTTTACAAAAAAGTATTGTAATACAGATTGGACACGTAGTGTAAGGGCTATAAACAGTCCTCATATGCAGGAGGCTATGGGATCGAATCTCATTAGGTGTTTAGAAATTATTTTACTTTTAAATTTTTATCGAAATTACTTTGATTATCATTTTTATTCAGTTAGTTGGTTTACATAAATTGGTTTAATTTCTATTTCTTTGTCACGTCATTTTAATCACCATATTAACTTACTCAATTGCTCTCATTTTTTCTTCCTATATTTCTTTTTCCACTTGGAATCTTTGTGCCCGTGATTTTAATTACTTCTAGGTCTTAACATTGATTAATTTCTTCCATTTTTATCATCCCGTATTTGCGTCCATGTTATTGCATTCATTACTTCTATTTCTCATTTTCCTTGACTTTCATTTTTTCTTATGATCCCTTGTTTCGTTTGAATCTTCATCTACATTATATTGTCCATAGTGCAATAAGAATTTATCTTTTAAATGTTTGTATGATGATTACTACCCAAAAAATTTACATCTTTTTAACGAAAATTACATTTCTGACACCACTGACCAGTCAATATAGATAGATTATTTCGTCTTTTGTTTTTTAACCGATAGATTACCATTCTCAATTGTTTAAATATTAAGGCAGAAAAATAAAAATAATTTAATTCGCGTGGACAAAGACTCGATGTGGAAAAAGAATTGTAGGAAGAAGAAATGAGAGCAGATGAAAAAGTTAATATGATTACAATGATTAAAATGATGCGAGAAAAGAATACAAATAAAAAATTACCTTTAAACCAATTAATTGAATAAAAATAATAATCAGTGCCATTTCGATAAAGATTTAAAAATTTCGATGCCCTTATAGATATTCAAACACACAACCCCCTGCATATGAGGCCCATACTGTAATCATTACGCTACACAACCGAACTATATTACATTTCTTTTTTGCTGTCAACGAAGTTGCAAAACTAGCGGTTCTTGCAATTGCTGCAATAAATCCGCATACCGGTTCACGTTAAATACAGAGTTAAGTTAATATCAGCTAAAGAACCGTTCTTCATATTATTCGTTGTCGTAAATACCACCGGTTCCATATTTCGCTACGTGATAGCGATTTTGAGCATATTGCCAGCGCACACTGGACTCGCATTCGGGAGGACGAAGGTTCAAACCCGTCTCCGTCCATCCTGATTTAGGCTTTCCCTGATTTTCCTCAATCGTTCGAGGCAAATGCCGGGATGGTTCCTTTGAAAGGGCACGGCCTATTTCCTTCCACATCCCTCCCTGATCCGAGCTTGTGCTTCGTCTCTAATGACCTCGTTGTCGACGGGACGTTAGACACTAATCTCCTCCCCCTCCGTATTGTCAATGGGTTCTTCAGGACGACGATGCTTTTGTGGAGGAAGTATTGTCTACTGATGAGGCCACGTTTGCAAATCACATGAATATAAATTTGAGAAACATGCATTACTGGTCAACGGAAGAACCACATTGGCTTCGACAGGTGTTCAACCAGGGACAATGAAGTGTCAAGATGTAGTGTGTTATAACTGAACAGGACGTGATGGTCCTTATGTCGTTGATGGTAAATTTAATGGGGAAAAGTACACATGGTTCAAATGGCTCTGAGCACTATGGGACTCAACTGCTGTGGTCATCAGTCCCCTAGAACTTAGAACTACTTAAACCTAACTAACCTAAGGACATCACACACAGCCATGCCCGAGGCAGGATTCGAACGTGCGACCGTAGCGGTCGCACGGTTCCGGACTGCGCGCTTAGAACCGCGAGACCACCGCGGCCGGCCGGGAAAAGTACACATACTCTTTATATACTGTGAGGAAACATGATCTAAGAGATAGATTTTGAGAAATTTTGATGCTGAATTCATCTGCAAATTTAACTTGCAAAACATAATTAAGAAAATTTTGTTTATTTGAACTCAAAAGAACCCATTTCACTTCCAATGTTACTAAAAAGAATCGTATCAGAATTTGGGAAACAAAACCGCAAAAGTCCTGCAATTAATTTCGCAAATAATGAAGGAGCAATTAGTAATATCGTACAAAACAAAAAAATTTCTTAACTATCAAAGACACATGTAAAGAGTGAAAAGAAGCGAGATAAAAGAAAGAATAAAAAATTACTTACCTGCAATTAGCAATGTATTCACATGTGCTCACTATTTTATGATGAGATGTTCTCTAGGATCTCAAATAATATAGTGTTTTCGCCACAAACGAGACACCTGACTTCACAAATGTAGTTAGTGATTTTGGGTGTATCAGTCTGAAACACTGAAAGAAATCGCACTCATAACGGCAAATGTTGGTTATGAAAAAGAACATGGACTGATATGAAGTTTACTCAATAATGAATACAGTATCCAGGATGAAATTTTCACTCTGTAGTGGAGTGTGCGCTGATATGAAACTTCCTGTTACATTAAAACCGTGTACGGGATCGAGACTCGAACTCGGACCTCAGACTTTCGTGGGGAAGTGGTCTACCATCTTTTTCACTTTGTCCGATATTGTTCTTTGCGTTTTGGTCTGTGCGGACGTCACAAGACATCCGTTCAAGCTGATCCTTGATTCCTTCACTCATTTTTGCCATCTGAGCTGCCCAATCACGCCTCACGACCGCTCCTCACAGCTTTACTTCTGCCAGTGCCTCGTCCCCTACCTTGAAAACTTCACAGAAGCTCTCCTGCGAAAATTTCAGAACTAGCACTCCTGGAAGAAAGGATATTGCGGAGACTTGGCTTTGTCAGAGCCTGGGGGATGTTTGCAGAATGAAATTTTCACTCTGCAGCGGAGAGTGCGCTGATGTGAAAAGGTTTTAAGCTGCCAGGAAGTTTTGTATCAGCGCGCACTCCGCTGAAGAGTGAAAATTTCATTCTGCAAACATCCCCCAGGCTCTGACAAAGCCAAGTCTCCGCAATATCCTTTCCTCCAGGAGTACTAGTTCTACAAGGTTCGCAGGAGAGCTTCTGTGAAGTATGGAAGGTAAGGAACGAGGTACTGGAGGAAGTACAGCTGTGAGGAGCGGTCGTGAAGCGGTCTTGGGCAGCTCAGATGGTGGCAGTCCGCCTTTTGCAGCACAACAGAGCAGACGCGTCCGTGTTTTCCGTGTGCGGAGCGCGAGCTCGCATTGTTTACATTCTGACGGCCGTTGCTTAAGTGCCGGGTTATCGTATACGATACATGGCGAACCGTTGCCGTAAATCTACACTCCGATTTACTTTATGCAACGATTATGCCCGACCCTAAGCACTCGAAGTGGAGCGTTTTCTGCGAGAGGAAGTGAAGATCTCGGTGACCGAAATTATAAGCACACATTTGTCGATCGTGAGCAGCACGGTCTATGTTAAAAACATTAACGACGCGGCTTGGGAACGTATCCTACGTGAGACCGAACAGGGGCCCCGCTTCTGTCATGCTGCTGGTAATGTGGGAGCGGTAAACGGGAACCACGCGGGCCTAGTTTTGCGCACGATAAGCATTTTCGAATTGCCATTCGAACTTCCTGCTGAGGAAGTCGTCGCGGCACTCCGAGCATACGGCACAGTCACTGTCATACTGCGAGAAGTGGACACAGTTTCGAACATATCCTGTCCTAAACGGGGTCCGACAGGTCACCATAGATCTCCGAAGCCACGTCCCGTCCTACTTACAGATCGGCGGATGCCGTGCAATAATTATGTACGACGGCCAGCCTCGGACCTGTTCCGGGTGCGGCAAAGAAGGCCACCATAGATCCGAATGCCTACAACGGCGTATTACGCAACTTCCAGCTGCCGGAGGACCACCCGTGTCGCAAGCTACGCTGCTACCGGTGACCTACGCCGCTGCTCTACCTTCTCCTAGCGCTTCGTAACGCCGCCCGGACGCCACAAACGACGCCACAAACGAGCACGACCAGACGCTGACGGAGAGGGCCTCGGACGGCCCGCCGCCTCGGCCGGCCATCGACGCCGCTCCGACGGTGCCGACGCAACCGGACGCTCACCCTACCCTCGGCAACACGATGGAGGTGGACTCGCTCGTCGTACCTGCGGCGGCCTTCCTGCCAGAGCGACGCGAGTCCCTTCCGTCGTCGGACACGGAGGGTCGCATACGAGAACAACGTTCTCCGAAACATCGCAAGAGAAAGCGCCGCACTGTTTCCGGCAAAGACGAGACGTTGCAGGTCGAGGATGACGCAACCGTCGACCTGCACGATGTCCCCGAATCTGCTACTGCCGACGGAGACGTTACGAGCGGAGACATCCACCGGTGTGCCTGCGCCCGTCTCCCCGACGGTCCATGCGGACGCTGAACTAAGCCATGGACACATCATAGCCGACACTACACCACGAACCACTAAATCATCTGCTGCAGTCAAAATGGACGGGGCCGACCCACTAATCATTCTCTTCCTAGAATCCCCCGCGGGCGAGCGGGATGTTCCAGTGCGACGCCCACGCCCTTGCGCTGACGCCAGAGTGGACCAGCCTGTAGCATTCCGTCACCAGGCCTACCGGGTAGCAACCATCAACACCAACAACATCCGTTCCACGGTGAAAATCCGCCTTGTGCGGGAGATGTTCTGGGCTCCTGACATTGATTTCGCCTTTCTGCAGGAAGCTCACTTGGCCAGTCTCCCAGATATCAATGGCTATACCGCCCACGCCTCCGCGAGAGATCCTATGGGCCGCGGAGTGGCCATCAACGTCCGCCACGGGATTTCTGTCACCGACGTCGCCTTCCTTCCATCAACTCGGGGCATGCCACTCAGTGCCATGGGAAACGCATCATTGATGTCTACGCTCCTTCAGGCACTGACCAACGACATGAACAGGCCCAGTTTTATTCCGAGGAAATCGCGCCCCTCTTTTTAGGGCGATACGACCACTGCCTACTACGAGGTGAATTTAACTGCGTTCTGCACCCCAAAGATCAGATTCCCCACTATACTACATGCCAGGAACTATGTGTAGTTGTGCAGGACCTCCTGCTTCACAATACCTGGGAAGTTCAACACAGCGACCATTCTGGCCATACCTTTCTTACCAGTCATTCCGCAAGCCGTCTACACAGGATATGTTGTTGTTGTGGTCTTCAGTCCTGAGACTGGTTTGATGCAGCTCTCCATGCTACTCTATCCTGTGCAAGCTTCTTCATCTCCCAGTACCTACTGCAACCTACATCCTTCTGAATCTGCTTAGTGTATTCATCTCTTGGTCTCCCTCTACGATTTTTACCCTCCAAGCTGCCCTCTAATGCTAAATTTGTGATCCCCTGATGCCTCAAAACATGTCCTACCAACCGATCCCTTCTTCTAGTCAAGTTGTGCCACAAACTCCTCTTCTCCCCAATCCTATTCAATACCTCCTCATTAGTTACGTGATCTACCCACCTTATCTTCAGCATTCTTCTGTAGCACCACATTTCGAAAGCTTCTATTCTCTTCTTGTCCACACTAGTTATCGTCCATGTTTCACTTCCATACGTGGCCACACTCCATACAAATACTTTCAGAAATGACTTCCTGACACTTAAATCTATACTCGATGTTAACAAATTCCTCTTCTTCAGAAACGCTTTCCTTGCCATTGCCAGTATACATTTTATATCCTCTCTACTTCGACCATCATCAGTTATTTTGCTCCCCAAATAGCAAAACTCCTTTACTAATTTAAGTGTCTCATTTCCTAATCTAATACCCTCAGCATCACCCGATTTAATTTGACTACATTCCATTATCCTCGTTTTCCTTTTGTTGATGTTCATCTTATATCCTCCTTTCAAGACACTGTCCATTCCGGTCAACTGCTCTTCCAAGTCTTTTGCTGTCTCTGACAGAATTACAATGTCATCGGCGAACCTCAAAGTTTTTACTTCTTCTCCATGAATTTTAATCCCTAATCCGAATTTTTCTTTTGTTTCCTTTACTGCTTGCTCAATATACAGATTGAATAACATCGGGGAGAGGGTACAACCCTGTCTCACTCCTTTCCCAACCACTGATTCCATTTCATGCCCCTCGACTCTTACAACTGCCATCTGGTTTCTGTATAAATTGTAAATAGCCTTTCGCTCCCTGTATTTTACCCCTACCACCTTCAGAATGTGAAAGAGAGTATTCCAGTTAACATTGTCAAAAGCTTTCTCTAAGTCTACAAATGCTAGAAACGTAGGTTTGCCTTTTCTTAATCTTTCTTCTAAGATAAGTCGTAAGGTTAGTATTGCCTCACGTGTTCCAACATTTCTACGGAATCCAAACTGATCTTCCCCGAGGTCAGCTTCTACCAGTTTTTCCATTCGTCTGTAAAGAATTCGCGTTAGTGTTTTGCAGCTGTGACTTATTAAACTGATAGTTCGGTAATTTTCACATCTGTCAACACTTGCTTTCTTTGGGATTGGAATTATTATATTCTTCTTGAAGTCTGAGGGTATTTCGCCTGTCTCATACATCTTGCTCACCAGATGGTAGAGTTTTGTCATGACTGGCTCTCCCAAGGCCATCAGTAGTTCTAATGGAATGTTGTCTACTCCCGGGGCCTTGTTTCGACTCAGGTCTTTCAGTGCTCTGTCAAACTCTTCACGCAGTATCTTATATCCCATTTCGTCTTCATCTACATCCTCTTCCATTTCCATAATATTGTCCTCAAGTACTTCGCCCTTGTATAAACCCTCTATATACCCCTTCCACCTTTCTGCCTTCCCTTCTTTGCTTAGAACTGGGTTGCCATCTGAGCTCTTGATATTCATACAAGTGGTTCTCTTCTCTCCAAAGATCTCTTTAATTTTCCTGTAGGCAGTATCTATCTTACCCCTAGTGAGACAAGCCTCTACATCCTTACATTTGTCCTCTAGCCATCCCTGCTTAGCCATTTTGCACTTCCTGTCCATTTCATTTTTGAGACGTTTGTATTCCTTTTTGCCTGCTTCATTTACTGCATTTTTATATTTTCTCCTTTCATCAATTAAATTGAATATTTCTTCTGTTACCCAAGGATTTCTATTTGCACTCGTCTTTTTACCTACTTGATCCTCTGCTGCCTTCACTACTTCATCCCTCAGAGCTACCCATTCTTCTTCTACTGTATTTCTTTCCCCCGTTCCTGTCAATTGTTCCCTTATGCTCTCCCTGAAACTCTCTACAACCTCTCGTTCTTTCAGTTTATCCAGATCCCATATCTTTAAATTCCCACCTTTTTGCAGTTTCTTCAATTTCAATCTGCAGATCATAACCAATACATTGTGGTCAGAATCCATATCTGCCCCTGGAAATGTCTTACAATTTAAAACCTGGTTCCTAAATCTCTGTCTTACCATTATATAATCTATCTGATACCTTTTAGTATCTCCAGGCTTCTTCCAGGTATACAACCTTCTTTTATGATTCTTGAACCAAGTGTTAGCTATGATTAGGTTATGCTCTGTGCAAAAATCTACAAGGCGGCTTCCTCTTTCATTTCTTCCCCCCAATCCATATTCACCTACTATGTTTCCTTCTCTCCCTTTTCCTACTGACGAATTCCAGTCACCCATGACTATTAAATTTTCGTCTCCCTTCACTACCTGAATAATTCCTTTTATCTCGTCATACATTTCATCAATTTCTTCATGCCTCGCAAACTCTTAGGTCTGCGATACGGGGCGCCGAACTCTGGCCACTGGCCTTTTCCGACCATTGCGCTTACATCTGTACAGTCCTCCTCTCGCCGCAATCTGCATGGCGCAGCCGTGCGCCATGAAAACTAAATACTTCTCATCTGCATGACCTGACTTGTCGGCAACGAGTCACTGAGACGTGGACAGCCTGCGAACGACGCCTTCCCTGCTAATGCGCAACACTGACATGCTGGATGGACTGCCCGAAACCAGCGATCCGGAGGGTACTGGTGAGACACGGGAAGGACTTGGCCAATTGGCATCGCAACACTGTTGACTTCTATTATGCGATTCTCCGAGATCTGGACACTCAGCCGCCAACCCCGGACAACCAGTTGGAACGGCAAAGAACTAAGGCGAGGATAATTGCGCTGGCGCGCCGGAAATTGCAAGGGGTGGTGATACGGACGCGGCGCCGTGATCATGCGAGTTTGGAAATTTCATCCATGCATCATATAGTGTCCGACGAACGACATCGTTGTCGGCAGATCACCAACACACTCATGGCGCCTCATGGCGCGCATGTCACCAATCAGGAGGGCATCATCCACGCGTTCGCCGAACACTACCGTCCTACTAGTAGTGAAGAAAATGCTGATACTGAAGCAGTCGACTCCATTATGCATTACGTCACGTGCAGCCTCCTCCACACGGAGGCGGATCCTTTGACAGTGGAGGTCACGCGAGACGAAATCGACAACGTAATCGACAAGGGTGCAGTCAACGGATTGTCCGGCATTGATGGCTTACCGTGCCTTCTGGGACCTCATGGCACCGCGGTGGATGACTATGTATCAAGAAATGATGACATTTGACCAAGCAATCCCACCCACCTTTGTTGAGGGCATCATCACTCCAGTTCACAAACCAACCCGTGGTTCGATGGTCACGAATTACAACGCGTCTCCAAACAATACTCCCTCATATCCTCTCCCCAGAGCAAACAACGCCTGGGGGACAGGTTAACATACAGACTGCCACAGGAGAATGCCGCAACTTAATTGTGATGTTGGCAGCCTGCAGACTCCATGCAGCAGTCGTCGCTATAGACCTCGATAGCGCCTTCGATAGAGTGCGCCATCGTTTCCTGTTTTCAGGGGTGGCCCGAATGGGCGTTCGTCCTCCGTTCCTCGACGTCCAATTCAGTCGACGTTTAGCAGGCCCGGTGCCCATCTGCTGCTCCACACAGCTAGGGTGCCCCCTCTCTACCCTCCTGTATCCCATTGCCCTTGAGCCCCTCATCGGGGCTTGACAACCGAGCTCTCTGGCCTCACCCTATGCCAAAACACTTTTTGTTGTCGGGCATATGCTGATTAACTCCTCCTCCTCAATCACTGTGGCTCTGAGATTCGAGCAGTCCTCGTATTGATCACATGATAGGGGCTGCCGCTGGCAGTGCGACGATTGCCGCCAAATCTCCTGCAGTGTACACTGGACAAGGCCTCCAGAAAGGTGAAGTGGCACCCACGCCACTTGTGCAGATTTTCCAGCACCTCGGCATTACCTTTACCCCCACGGTCTCATGCACAGCGGCAACGAATTTCCGTCGCCTGTTACACATTATCCGCAATGACGTCCGCCAGAACCTGCTGCGCCTCCAGGACATACTTCAACGTGTTGAGTTTCTTAGTCATCATGTGGCATCCAAATTGGTCCACATCGCGCAAGTTCTCACTCTACCGACGGCGATTGGGCGCAACCTTCAGGCGGACTTTGGCTATTAGCTCATGGCTGGTTCCGTGTTGAAGTCCGTTATGAGACACTTTACCAGCCCCCACGGGATGGTCGCCTCGGGCTCGTCAATGTCCGTATGCGAGCTGCAGCCTTGTACATGAGTACCATGAGAAAACAGTGGACCGGGCAGGGTACATCTCTAACACGCAGCTTGCTTGAGGTCCTCCTGCCTGCTTCCACCTCACCACCGGTGTCTGTCGGCCATATCGTGCCTCATTTGTCTCATATTTTGACCTTTTTCGTGGACTACAGTTACATACGTAGCAGTCTCCCAGATACGCGCCCACCCAGGACTAAGGATTTTTACAGCCTGCTCCTGCGCTGTGTTCCCCGGAATGTGATGGAGACCAAACATCCCTCCATCCAGTGGCTCATAGTGTGGACTAACGTCCACCAGCCCTTCCTCCCTAAGGACGTCCAGGCACTGTGGTATCACATAGTCAACAGGAAAGCTGCCACGAAGCAGCGACCTCACAACATTGGCTCGTCAGATTCCCCTTTTTGTCTCGTTTGCCAGCACCTGGACACTGATGACCACCGTCTGGCGTTTCGTGCAGCAAATCATTGCCTGCTATCTCCGGGTGCCACCAGACACACTCGAACCTCGAATGTTTCTATACCCGCCACCAAATGTCATGCTATTACGTGGGTCAAAGGGTCGACAGTCGCTTATCTCTTTCATGATGGACCTAGATCCCGCCTCGACTTCTGGACCAATTTACGAATAGCCCATGCAGCTCTCGAAAACATGCCACGCTACCAAACATTATTTGCCGTTACCTTTGAAGTGTCGTTGTCAGACCTCCACTAAGTTGGGGGGGGGGGGGTGCCTGGAGCTGAGGGCACCTACATCCCCCTCCCCCCCCCCATGGCGGTGTCTGAGTTAAAGCCGCCTTTGATCGATTCTACCTCTGACCTCTGCGGATGGAAGAGCGCGTCGTAGATTGCGCGGATTTTATTTCTTTCTTTTTCTTTTTCTTTACGTTTCCTTTACCAAGCACTTATATCTTTTTCTCTGTCGCTGATGTATCCAAGTAAATAAACAACAACAAGGCCTTCCACTTCGGTTCATTCCTGTGTCTTCCATTTCCCTGTGCTCCACGGGCTCGGTGGTGGCATTAATCTGCCACGAAGTTTCATGAACACAGTATTTTACAGAGTCTTGATGCTCGAGAAATCAACTAATATACAAAGAATAACTTTATGTTCTCAAAATTAGCAGTAAGAAATGTATGAAATGTTACACTATAAAGTCAAACAAAGCAAATAATTACAATAATTTTATATCACAACACTGAAGATCTACACTATGTAATCAATGACTTACAAGTTCGTGGCGCCCTCCATCTGTAATGTTGGAATTCAGCATTTTGTTAGCCAACCCTTAGCCTTGATGACACTTTCCAGGCATACGTTCAATTGGGTGTTGGAAGGTTTCTTGGGGAATGGCAACCCATTCTTCACGGAATGCTGCACTGAGGAGTCGTATCGATGTCGATCGGTGAGGCCTGGCACGAAGTCGGCTTTCCAAAACATCCCAGAGGTTTTCTATAGGATTCCGGTCACGACTCTGTGCAGGCCAGTCCATTACAGGGATGTTATTGTCGTGTAACCACTCCGCCACAGGCCGTGCATTATGAACAGGGGCTCGATCGTAATGAAAGATGAAATCACCATCCCCGAATTACTCTTCAACAGTGGGAGGCAATAAGGTGCTTAAAACAGCCTGTGCTGTGACAGTGCCACGGAAAACAACAAAGGGTGTAAGTCCCCTCCATGTAAAACACGACCACACCATAACACCACCGCCTCCGAATTCTTCTGTTGGCACTACACACGCTGGCAGATGACGTTCACCGGGCATTCGCCATACCCACACCCTGCCATCGGGTCGCCACATTGTGTACCGTGCTTCGCCACTCCACACAATGTTTTTCCACTGTTCGATCGTCCAATGTTTACGCTCTTTACACCAAGCGAGGCGTCGTTTGGCATTTACCGGCGTGATGTGTGGCTTATGAGCAGCCGGTCGACCAAGAAATCCGAGTTTTCTCACCTCTCGCCTAACTGTCATAGTACTTGCAGTGGATTCTGACGCAGTTCGGAATTCCTGAGTGATGGTCTGAATAGATGTCTACCTATTACGCGTTACGACCCTCTTCAACTGTCGGCGATCTCTGTCAGTCAACAGACGAGGTCGGCCTGTACGCTTTTGTGCTGTACGTGTCCCTTCACGTTTCCACTTCACTGTCACATCGGATAGAGTTTATAAATTTAGAAAATACCCCCAACACTACTAAAACACAGACGAAACCTCCTTTTGTCTTTGACAAAGGGAGTAGAAATCCATGGGTACCAATTCCATCACATCATTTGGTTTAATACTTTGCATGTGAAGTCTTTATATATAATTGGCAACTTTGGCACTTTGATATTTATCATATGTTTCAACATGGCTATTCACCCTCTTTACCAAGTTGTCAACAATTACACAGTCTTAGTTTCCGTACACACTTTTTAGTACTTACATGTCGAGATTGAAACGAATGTAATGCATTATACCATCCATGTACTCATCAGTCCAGCACACCTTCCAGTCTTCCGAATTTTCGTCGCATCACATAAACAATATTGCACTGTGTACCTGCAATATTTTGTCAATTTATTATCACTGTGTTACTTACTTAAGCCCCTCTTTATTATAATCCATAAGTCATCCTGATTCTGATACCTTCAAAGATTTTTGCAGATACCATCAGTTTTCTTCTCTCCCTGAATTCCTTTTATATAAAACGATTTTACATGTTCCTCATTCATATCATGTCCTGCTTCATCGCTCTTTCCCATTGGCAGTCGCGCTAAGGCATTTGGTACCTTGTTCTGCGTACCCTTAACATGTACTATTTCAAACTGAAACTGTTTTAAAAACAATGCCCACCTCATTAATCGTCCATGAATTAGTCTATGTTTTTGAGAAATACAAGGGCTCTGTGATCAGCGCAAATGACGATTTTAATTCTCCGTATATAATCTCTGTACTTCTGGAATTCGCAAGCTAATGCCAGCCCTTCTCGCTCAGTCACACTCCAATTTTTCTCATGCCTAATTAATGATCCACTTGCAAAAGCTACATCATACTCAGCCAGCCTCCTAACAGTGTGTGGCGGAGAGATAATCTGCTACCACTACCTCATTCCCCCCTTCTATGTTCCACTCACAGATTGTGCATAAGTAGAATGATTGTCAGTAAGCCTCTGTATTAGCTCTAATTTCTCGAATTTTCTTGTCGTTCTATGATCTTCCTTTTCATCAACAAAATTCTGGAAAAATTTAACTCCACTGCTGTTCCCACTTGAGTCAGTCCGTAAACAAAATGGCCGACCGAGGTCAAGAGGTGTAAAATCCTCTCGTCCTTCGAAATCCCCTCAAGTTCTTCAAAAGCTTCCCACTATTTTTCTGCACGGGTAAAAACCAACTTAATGACTTGGTTAGATAGGGACTGCTGAAGGCCCACCTGGACTAAAAGTTCCTGTAATAATCACACAAACCCAGAAAGGACTATAGTTGCTTCTGATTTTTTGGAGATGGACACTCGTTAATTACTTTTATTTTCTCACAGTCAGCTCTAATACCAGTTCTGGACATGATTCGACCTACAAATTTTATCTGTTTTCTAATAAATTCACACTTTCTAGGCTTGAGGGTTATCCCTCTTTTCTTCAAGCTAGAACTACCTCATTCAGTAGGTTACAGTAGTCTTCCCAAGATTCAGTGGCAGTCAAAGTTCATCCACATATATGATTATTTTGGAACTCAGCTTCGATCCCAAAACTTGGTCTGATGCTATAAGCACTTTGACATGGACGAAATTTTCGCTGCCTGCATCCAGCTGGAAAGGAGAGGAAAGGCTGTAGCGTAAACGTGCTCACTACCGGTCTTTCACAGTGTTTTATGGAGTGAGGACACGCGCGACTTGCTATAGACGTCCGTCCGCGAATGGAGACTTTAAGCTCGGCGGCACACTTGGTGCTATTTAAGAGGAGCGGGCCATGTGCTGTCACCAGATTTTACCCTCTCTCTTCCCTTCATCCATAACAACACAGCCTCAAGAGTCCGCTGTACGAGCGCTCGTCACAGACGCCACAAGATACACGTTTGACACTCTGTCTTGAATAAGATGTAAACAAACAGAATAAAAGATTTCACTTTCATTTAAAATAAATAAATTTTATCCTCAAAATACTAATGCTTTTGTAAGGGTGACAATTACTCATGGGTGTCTGACCGTTTCTTGAGCGCCAAGGGATTACCTCTAATTGTGTCATCTTAAGGCGGGATTAATGACTTTCCAACGATATAACATTTTTCTTGGTACGAAACCAAGAAGTTTAATTTCCTGGGAGAGTGAGGCGAAACTTCCGAATGATGAGCCATCCGTCAGCACAGAAACGCCTCTCATCAATGCGCTTCTATTCCGTGATTTCTTTTTAGATCTACAAAATAGTAATATCACTGATTTAGTTTCATCAAGATGTAATATCCTGATGTCAAAAGTAGCGTAGTTTCATTTTTTTAAATGTTAAAGCTTCTAACTTCATTATTAATGAAGTTGCGAGGACGCATTACTGTTTGTTCCATGTTCGTCTAGGTGCAAACAGATAAATAATGTGAAACTTGCTGGCAGATGAAAACTGTGTGCCTGACGGAGACTCGAACTCGGGACCTTTGCCTTCGCCGGGCAAGTGCTCTGTTGTCTTTTTTATGTATTTTTTATTGATACCCTTTACACTACTGAGTAAACAAAACGGCCGCAAACAGAAAAGTTTTAACATTAAGAAACTAAAGTCAGAAGAAATACGGAGAGCATATCAGGCGGAAACAGAAGAGGGGATTAAGAATGATACCGACACATCAAATGAACATATAGAAATAATGTGGAAACAATGTAAGACTGCAATTCTCGAGGCAGCTGGGGAGGTTTTGGGACATGTACGGGCTAAAAGTAAGGCAGATTGGTTTGAAGAAGAATGTATGAGAAGAGGAGCGTAACATAGCACAAATGAAATAATTTCAGAGAAGAAGTAGAGCAAATCTGAATGAATATAATGATAAGCGCCGTATAGCTAAGAGGGTTTGCAGAAAGAAGAAAAGAGCACTAGTAAAGAAAAAATTGGAAGAAATTGAACGAGAAGAGAAGCAAGTACGTGAAATGTACCAAAAGATTAAAGAAGGAAAGGTTGCGTTTCAAGCCAGAACAAATACATGTAGAAATAAAGAAGGGGATTTGATAGGGGAGAGTAATAAAATAGTCGATAGATGGGCAGAATACTTCCAAGAGTTACTGAACCCAGAAGTAGAAGGATTAGAACAAGAAGAACTGGTGGAAATAACTTATTATGGACCAGAGTCATAGCACCAGAACCCATACTGGGAGAAGTGATACAAGCCATTAAGACCTTAAAAAATAATAGGGCACCTGGAGAAGATGAGATCCAGACGGAACTACTCAGATGTGTTGGGGAAGCATCGTGGAAAGCAATACATAAAGTAATACTGAACATTTGGCAGGAGGAGAGCATGCCAATGGGGTGGAAAACGGCTGTTATGTGCCCCATACATAAAAAAGGAGATGAATTAAACTGCCAGAATTACCGAGGAATATCCCTGCTAAATACTACACATAAAGTGTTCTCCAAGGTCCTAACTAGGGGGCTTACTCCCTGTGTGGAAGAGAGAATTGGAGACTATCAGAGTGGCTTTAGAAGAAATAGGTCAACAACTGACCAAATATTCACATTACTCATACTACTTGAAAAATGTTATGAATATCAAATAAACGTACATCAGCTTTATATCGATTTTAAAAAAGCGTAGCTTGCACAGGGTAGAGTAGCATGGAGAGCTGCATCAAACCAGTCTCAGGACTGAAGACCACAACAACAAACAACAACAACATGATAGCATCTCAAGAGTGACATTGCGGAACGTGATGGAAGAGGCAGGAATAGCTAAGAAGCTCCTTAAACTTACTATGATGACCCTCAGTGAAACCAGCTGTAAAGTAAAAATACAGGGCCAAATCTCCAGAGAACTGGAAGTGAAGAAGGGACTGAGACAGGGTGACAAAAACTCCTCACTGCTATTCAACCTCCGCCTAAAAAAGCCATTAGTCAGATAGACATAAATAGAGGAGGAACCATCTTTAATCGGTCACTGCAATACCTGCCCTATGCAGATGATGTGGCTTTACTTGCACAAAACAACACTGCACTGGCTGATGCCTATCAACAACTGGTAGTCAATGTCGAAATGACCAAATATATGGCAATGACCAACCAGCGCAAGCTACCAAATCTCAGGATAGCCGACAAGGAGTTTGAAAGGGTGAGAGACTTCAAGTACCTCAGATCGACTATCACAGAGACAAATGACATCAGCAGAGAGGTGAAAGCTAGAATAGCAGCAGGCGACAGATGCTACTTTGGCACACTACCCATGCTTTGGAGCTCACTTCTATCACGAAAATCTAAAATCCTCATTTACAAAACAATTATAAGACCAGTCGTTATGTGTGGTGCCGAGACATGGACCATGACTGCAAATGAGGAAAGGATCGTTAGCATTTGGGAGAGAAAGGTTCTGTGTAAAATATACGGCCCAATATACGATCAAGAAGGCTGGCACATCTTTTTGAAGAACCTGATATTGTCACTACCAATAAAATAAGAAGACTGCGATGGGTAGGACACATGGTCAGAATGGAGGAAGACAGAACATGTAAGAAGATTTTTGATGCCAAGACTGGAGGCAGAGACGGAAGTGATGTCCCAGAAAGAGGTGGATGGACGGAATTGAAGAAGACATGAGAAAGCTGGGTGTCTAGACGATGGAGACGGATAGCCATGGACCAGATAGAATGGCAGGATATTGTGGTGCAGGCCAAGGCCCTCCAAGGGCTGTAGAGCCTAGTAGTAGTAGTGGTAGATACCCTTCACAAATCTTTCTCTGACAAAATGTCTTTCGAAATTTCGTGGCAGATTAAAACGGTGTGCCGTACAGGGACTCGAACTTTGGTGTCATTGCGTTTCATAATTACCGACTGAGCCGTCCAAACGCGACTCACGACGCGCCCTTAGGGCCGTACTCGTGGTTCCGCCAGTACGTCGTCCCCTGCCGTAACAAAATGTCTTTGGCGGGTTAAAAACAATTTGAGATCAAACTGTTAGGCGCCTTACAAGAAATTCTCAAGCTCACAGGCGCACCAGAGTGCCGCTATTTTCGAGTCCTGAAACAAGCTTCAGTGTTTGGTTGTTTTATGGGAGATCATAAGTAAAAGTCGGGGCTACATCAAAACTATTCCTATACATCCTTTCACTACGCTCTGTCATATAATGTATGTTGCTTGTAGACAACGCATTTCTGGATTAGTTACTACAGCTTTTTAAGGAATTTTCTGCTGGAAAGATACTGTCATATACTGACGTATTTGTTGTGAAACCTCCAGCCATGGCTCTGTTTGCTCTGAAAAACGTATTTTAAACAATTAACTATTCTAAATACTTTTCAGAAATAGTAATAAAATTTTGTTGCCTTCGACAGGTTTGTGACGAAGCGCTTACGTGTCTCAGAGTGCATGACGAGGGCCTGCACGTTGCTGTGGGCAACTCTCTCGGGACAGTCAACCTGATCGAACTGTCTGAGAATTTAGCTGACGCGCCCAAGAAAGAAAGGGGAATTTTAGCTACCGTAAGTTTTTTATTGTAAGTTAATTAAGTAAATCATTATAACATTTGACATCTGGAAACTAAAAGAAAATATTTGAACTCTGCCTTATGTGTTCCGTACCTTGAGCGAACAAATATTTATTGAATAAAACTATTGTTGTGGCTTCACCGCAACTTATTTATTTTCCTCCCAAGTCCCAGACGTTTTCGAGACACTGCGTCCGCTTTCAGCTGTCTCTAGGGCATACTTCGGAACCACATCAGCATTAAGTCGTCTTCCGATACGATGTGATTCCAAAGTACGTCCAGCAGATAGTTGTATATGGACGCAAAATCTTCAGCTTGTCCTGTAATTTCACGGAGTAAATGGAATAACTTGTAGCGGAGGCATAAGGGTGGTTTATTCAGTGAATATCTACATTTTGGATATATTTACTGTAAGATTTCTATTACTATATGTATTGTAGTTAATTTGCATTGTGCGATATTTTGTTCTCGCGCCTCCAGAGTTACTGGCACTGTTACTTAAAACACTGCTCTGTGGCACAAAGAGCAGCAGAAGTTGCCGGTGGCCGCTTAGAGCCGTAGCAGTAGACTGCAGGTTCCGTCTGTCCGCAGGCGCCGCGCACGAGTGTCTTCTGCTAACTGATGCCCCTCACGGATGTAGTCGTCTTCCCAGCCGTCACTCATTCTGCACCATTAGTATATCTCAACTCCGAAGACAATAGCGTTGTCTACAGCGAAGGGTAGCTTGTAAAGATTTACACCATTCCCTTCACGTGCCGTAGTGAATAATCTGTCACACGCTCGAGTACCCTTTTATCACACGATCTGTGACTCTGATGAAAGATGAATAACAGTCAGATATCTGTTGAACAGGTAGAATCTCGTAAGATTTTTCCAGGCGAATCACAGTCCTCCACTTGGTCTCTGCACTGTTTCTCTACACATCTAAATGTGTACTCTCCAAGTCACTATAAAGAGCGTAACACAAGATAATTTATATTGCGTGTAGTATGATTCGTTTCCATTCGTTTCACGGATGGAGTGTGCGAAGAATGATTCGTCATAAGTCTGTATCCCCTTATAGGGGGATGTACACTACCTGACAAGCGAGTGAAGCACCCAGAAGAGACATTCGGATGTGAACGTAACTTGGGACGCTCACACACTGACATCGGACATGTAAAAGATTAGTGCTGCAAGTCTCTCTCAGACGTAGAGCTGCCAGCGGAGAGCATTTTTGCTTCTGGTGTTCAGGTGTCGTCACCAAGCGTGGGAGGGTTTACACGGGGCGTGAACGGCGTCAGCTGTCGAGCCATCACTGTGAAGGGCACGGAGATGCCACGTACTCGTACGAGACAACATTATCTGCACCAGACGGAGTCTGAAATAGCCTCGCTGTCGGTCTCCGTTTGGTCGCCTGGTTGAACCGGATCGAGGTTTGGATACACCACGTCTGAGCACCACGACCGAGGATCGCTGTACTGTGCATCAGTCTCATCGTAACCAACTCACACCTCCGTCTCCCAATCTGAGAACAGGTGATGGAGTCCCTCCAACGTTATGTATCATCCCACACCAGCAGGATTAGGTTATTACTGTGCCGTTACCACAACTACACGAATGGCTGCTTTTGCAGTGACTCGTGATTGGGAAGTATAGGTTGCTGATTAATGTCATCGCATTGTGTTCGGCGATGAATCGCAGTTCTGAACCACGCTGGATCACCATCATCGGTAAGTATGGGGCGACCTCGGGATGCGTTCCATTCTTCCAGTGTTTTGGAGAGGCGCAACGGTGTTACTACTGGCGTCATTTTTAAACAATGGCTTCCACTTTTTATGTGCTACAGTTCTTTTGTCAAATTATGAAAATTTCTTCGAAAATTAAGGTTTTTTTCAAATGTGTGAAAACATGTTCCAAGGTATAAATGGTCATGTAACTAGGAACAAATAGTTTATTCAGATTTAAACGCCTTGCAATCGAGAAAATCTTCTCTGTACCGTATTTAATCGTATATTTGGTACGTTATTACGCTACCAGACACCAACAATTAGTAAATGAAATCAAATAAAGCAGAAGAATGAACAAAAACCTATTGCAAGTTAAATACATGTTGTAATGGAAGATACTGGAATCCCATATTTTTATTTTCAAAACAGATAAATATGTTAAGACATTTAAAAAAGTTAGTTTGCAAATATGACAAATTATGTGATAAAAGACCTGCTTCTGTTTCAAGATATGCAATGGAGCACGGCTGATGATGTGCGGTATAATTGTCCATATATTATACAAATAGTTCTGAAAATATATAGCATTTTACCCATCATAAAATTCTATACTTGAGGAATTAGCAATACTTTCGAAATAGTTTGAATATGTTATACAGCACTTAAAAAAGTAGAACACGGAATATTAACAAATGCTGCACAAAACACAACTTCATGTCTAACAACAAAATTGTACTAAATGGCGGAAAATGCTTATGGCGGTCTCTACTGTGCATTCATTTACAAGATTCTAAAATCAGTCACTAGGCTGAAGTACAGACCAAAAAACACGCTGTGTTTCTGAGCGCACAACCCTCTAGGCACAGCACCCTCCCCTGCCCTTACACCATAGTCTGGAGGCACGACAGCAGTCCACGGTTCGATACGCCATGCTTTCCCTAAACTTCTTAAGTGAAACGCTGGTATGGTTCCTTTGAAAGGATAAGACCAGTTTCCTTGCCCATCCTTTCTGCCACATCTCTAACGCGTTCATTGTCTTCGGGATATAAAACCTCAAACTTCATACTATTCTTTTTTCCCGATATTTTAACCTTGCACACTGAACGTGAGGAATAATTCACGTCTAAACGATCCCTACGTAAAAAGCACAATTGTTACAAACTGAATCCACCGTTTCCCCCCTCCCCCCTCAAATCGATAGCCAAACCGTAAAGTAGGCTTAAATATTGTAATTCTCTTTTCACGCTTCGAATTCTATTTATTTATTTGTGCATCAGGCCTTGTTGGTACACAGAATGTACAGATGTTGGACATCATTTAACACAATATTGTTTCTATCATTTTACATCATTAATGTCTTATGGCTATGCTAATTATTATTGCTACATTACTTGTATTTGTTCAGCAGTTACACTGTTCCTATGGTTTCAGTGGATAAGACTGGTACATTATTATTCATACTGGCACATTATTATTTATCAAAATAATCTTGTGAACCCTGCTATGTTTTTTGTTGATTGAATATTACTGGACAGTTTCCTGAATATCATTTCTCCAAGGTGTGTAACTCCATTTTTGCAGAGCTTAGTTTTTGAATGGAGCATATGGAGATCCGTTTTTTGCCTTCTATTGTGAATTGTACATTTTCATTTTTGAGGAAGACTGCGGGATTTTCAGTCGCATACTGCTGTATGAATGCTATGGTTTCATATATTTGAAGGCATGGAAGCGGAAGGATTTGCAGTTTTCTGAAGAGTGGCTTGCAACATTTTCTGTGTTTGGCACCTTCTATGATTCTTAAGCTTGTGTCATCAGCAAACTGGTAAGCATTTTGACAGTGAATGTTTGTTTGTACATCATTTTCATATGGGAGGAACAGCACTGGTCCCAGTACTGGTCCTTGGGGAACACCGTGTAATCTCAGTAATGGCTTGTGATTTTGTTGCAGTCCACTGTTTGTTTACGTCCACAAAGGTACGACCTGACCCAGTCATTTGGTGTGCCTCTGATGCCTACTAGATTTAATTTCTGTAGGAGTGCTTCATGACCTAGAATACGAATTCTTTTGTCAAGTCAAAGCATGCGCCAGTGATATATTCGCCACTTTCTACTTTCTAGTAAATTTCGCTTAGGACACATCAGATAGCACTGTTGGTTCAACGGTTCTTCCTAAACCCCTGTTATGCTGTGGATAGGATTTACTCTTCACAATCTGTAATTATGTAACATTCAATATTTCACCGCAAGCACAATATGAGGCGCTCAAATAAAAAATGAGGTTTGATAAATCCACTTCTGGCAATCCCTTCGCCACGATAACATACACCTACCTATTTACTTCAGGTAAAATTTGTCAGCAGTGGTTGATTATATACTTCTATATTCCTCACGTCACCTGCATGGGGAATGGCCACAGATCTGTTGTTACTGCATGGTGTTATGGAAGATATTCAGCACAGAAAACCAAAAAAGATGATTCCATATTATTGCAAGAAGCCAAATTGAAAAATTCGATATGGAAGAAACTTGCTTATTATTTAATGGTAATGAGAGAAATCAAAGATATAATGTGTTGTTATGCGGGTAAAAAAATGTATTCACACACTGGACACAAAGCTTGTACTTTAAATTTGTTAAAACGTGAGTGTAAGACTGGACAAATTAGTATAATACTAAGAGAGACGTAAAAGTTCCTTGACGTTCCACCAAATCTGAAGGTAACTGTGGCAGAAAACTCACCAGTCTTGTTGTCAAAGACATTTTATCGTTGAAACGGATTTCTCTAGATGGCGCATTATCACCCTCCCGTAGTTAGGCAGCCGTTAACAGCACGACACACGTGACTGCATTACGAGTGATGGGATGCTGATGAATGGCATCGAATTGTGTTCAGTGATGAATTGCAGTTCTACACTGGCCCAGATGATCATCGTTGGCGGGTATGGCGAGGCCCAAGGCAGAAGTCCCATCATTCCGACGTTTTAGAGGGGCGAAGGCGGAGATACTCGTGGCGTCATGGCGTGGGTAGCTGTCCGGTATGACTTCAGGTCGCAGCCGGTAATGAATGACGGAACTCTGGCGTACAACGGTACACCACAGACAGCGTACATCCTCACATAATAAGGTCTCATGTGGTGACAGTAGGCTATCGTGGTGCCATTTTTCAACATAACATGCTCGTCTACATATGGCATGCATCTCTACGACCTCTACTTGAGTTGAGATCTTCTCAAGACCAGCAACGTCCTTAGATATTTTCCCGACGGAACATGTGTGGCACCAGTTCAGATGTGAACTCCGTCCCACTTTCAGTATCCGTGATATTAAGGACCAGTTAGAACAGCTGTATGCTAGCTTGCCTCGAGAGAGGATGCAGACAGCTTTTGTGGTACTCTCCCCAACCGTATCAGTGGACGCATCCACGCAAGATGAGGTGCAATGTCATACTGACAAGAGGTCTCATACTACCACATTATATGTAAATTTGAGTCGATTTTGTGATCACTCAATTGACATCACATACCCTCTCCACTAGCCAAGTTTCATTTCGTTTCCTGCTCCCGTCCTGGGTGCTTCGCTGTTTTTGCCTGGTGGTGTATGTCCCTACTAGCTCATCTTAACGGTGGTGTGGAGACAGACCCCAATGTGGAACCTCTCTCTACAACTGTCGAACAACAAGTAACTACTTAAATTTTTTGTATTGTGTGGTAGCTCTGACGCAGGCTACGAGCGCTCCTCGCTTGCTGTGTTACAAGATAAGTAATTAAGCTAGTAATTAACTATTTTTCTGTATATTCTATAGTATTTATGTGTATTAGTATGAGATAGGCTTGATAAATTGAAGGTTTCAGTTTTTATTTGCGTCTGAATAGGAAAAGCGGAGTATCTGTTTAGGACAGTTTCGCGTGTACGCAAAGTTTGTTTACATTCTTAACTGACGTTAAATACGCGGAATTATCAATTAAGTCAGTGTAAAATACTCAGTATTTACGTTTATTAGTGTCATTTAGACTCGATACATTGAAGGTAGCAGTTTTTATACGTTTTATTAGATCATTTTTCGCGTGTACAAACGTTTGTTTACATTATAAATACGAGGGTTAATCAGTTTAAGTTAGTGTACAATACTCAGTATTCACGTTTATTAGAGTCATTTAGACTGGATAATTTGGCAGTTTTTATACGTTTTATTAGGATTAGTGATACTGACAGTGAATTCTGACCTCACTTGTATATGTTTGACTAGCACAACCGCCGACCGTTAACAGTTAAGCAAACGTAAAATACGTGGTAAATTAGTATTACACTGCAATATCTGAGTAAATCAGTGTTATAATATAACTTCTGAGCCCTTCTTACATACGGTTTAGTTAGCAGAAAGCTAAAACTCACCTCGCCATCTGTTAAAATTCCTTAGCTTGTTGTGGACTTAAGTGATCGTGTACTGTAAGCTCATTGGTTCCTATAAAGTGGGGTTCGTATTTGTGCTTTACATTCTGAACTTTTATTGTTAGCTAAAGGTTTTGTCTTATACTTGCATCTGTCAGTGTACAATACTCAGTATTTACGTTTATTAGTGTCATTTAGACTCGATACATTGAAGGAAGCACTTTTTATAGATTTATTAGGTCATTTTGGCGTGTACGCAAACGTTTGTTTACATTATGAATACGAGGGATAATCAGTAGGTGTAGCTTACCGTAGGTTATTGTTTAATTCTTTAATGATATTCACTAGATAGCCCCTAGCAGTTTACTGTAGGTCACTGTTTTTTCTTTAGTATTCACTAGATAGCCCCTAGCATTGTTGAGTGTCCTGTTTGCTAACTGGAATGTAGCTGTTAACGTGGTGTGGCAATTGGTTTCCTTAAGTTTCTTATAGTAAATCGCATATTAGGTAGATGGATAGGGACTGTGTCTGTTGTGTGCAGATGCAGGAGGAGTTGGCCAAAGTCCAAACGCAGCTGGAAGCTTTGTTGGCCACAGTCAACAAATCTCCAGAGTGCCACCTTGAGGTGCGGTGGGGATGGGGTGCCTGGGGCAGCCTCTGCTGTACTAGATGTGCAGGGAGGGGGGGGGGAGGGGGATGTCACAGCTCTCTGTCACTGAGCCGACCTCTCAGGTGCGACTGAGCCTGCTGACCCTCTCTGATCTCAGTGTGGGTGGCGGACTGTCGCGAGGTCTCGAGCCTCAAGGCGAAGGCTGCAAGGGGGAGGACGCAGGCTCCTGCAAAATCCCATGCACTTTGCTAACAGATTCAGGGTGCTATCTGGTGCTGGGGGACAGGCTGAGCCGGCTCAGAATGCACCTTCTGCCATGATAGTGGCCGCTCCTTCAGCAAGGTTCGGACAGGCACGTGGGAGTAGGGGTTTGTTAGTTATTTGGAGCTCCAATGTTGGCGGGTCATGGAGACCCTCAGGAATATAGCGGCTATGGCGAAGAAGAAGTCCAACGTTCACTCAGTGTGCTTGCTGGGGGGCTTTGTCCGGGATATGGAAGAGGTTCTTCCAGCGGCTATCGATCGTGCAGGGTGCAGCCAGTTGCAGATTGTTGCACATGTCGGCACCAACGATGTCAGTCGTCGGGGTTCCAAGGAAACCATTGGACCTTTTCGACGGCTGGCTAAATTGGCGAAGGCGGTCTCCATCTCTCGAGGAGTGGAAGCCAAGCTGACGATCTGCAGCATCGTACCGAGGGTGGACTGGGGTCCTCTGGTTTGGAGTCGAGTGGAGAATCTAAACCAGAGGCTACGAAAATGGTTATAGATTCCTCGACCTACGCTATGGGGTGGAAGGTTGTAGGGGCGCCCCTCTAAAGATTAGGGGTGCACTACACACACAGGAAGCAGCTACATGGGTAGCAGAGTACTTGTGGCGTGCACATGGGGATTTTTTAAATTAGGATCCTCCCTACGGAAAACAAACCGTTGGCTTGAAAAATTATCTGTTCATGGCACTGATGTGGATGTGCCAACTGTAAAAATTGTTAGTTCGCCTAAACAGGTCATTTCAAAGGATTTAAATATGCTTAATCTCATGTTAGTAAATTGCCAAAGTGTCAGTAGCAAGATCTCCGAGCTACTCTCCGAAATAAACAGTAGCAATGCCGATATTTTATTAGGTACCGAAAGCTGGTTGAAACCAGACATAAATAGCAGTGAAATTTTGAACTCGGATTGCACAATGTTTAGGAACGATAGGACTGATGCTATGGGAGGTTGTGTGTTCATTGCAGTTAAAAGCTGTTTAAACGCAGTTGAGATCGATACTAGGTCGTACTGGGAAATAGTCTGGCTAAAGCTGTCAATCAGACAAGGATTGACCATCGTATTAAGATGTTTTTATAGACCACCAGCATCCGCAACAAACGTCGCAGAACGTTTCAGGGATAGTCTTGAGTACGTAGGAAATAAATATCCAAATTATCCATTAGTTGTAGGTGGAGACTTTAATCTGCATCCATTGACTGGGAAAATTACACGTTTATCACAGGAGGCAGAAGCAAAGACTCGTGTGAAGTTATTCTGGGAGCGCTCTCAACATACTACCTTCAGCAACTGGTTGAAAACCAACTCGAGATGGGAACATATTAGATATCTTGGCGACAAACAGACCTGATCTTTCTGAGGAAATTAATCTAGAAGAAGGTGTTAGTGACAATGAAGTCGTTGTGGCTTCTATGTCAGTGGAAGTTGCAAAAAAACCAAAGAAACAGCGAAGAGTTTTCTTGTTTGGGAAAGCAAATAAACGAGTCATTAATGAATATCTTCATGGTCAGCTCCAAGCATTCACCGCGGGAAAAAAAGATATTGAGCATCTTTGGTCGAAATTTAATGGTATTTTTCACCACGTGCCAGAGAAATATGTGCCTAGCAAAAATATAGGGGAGGGGAAGGATCCATCTTGGTTCAACAAACATATTAGGAAGTTGCTGAGAAAGCAGAGAATTTTGCACAGTCGTTTTAAACGTAGTCGGGACCCCCCTGACAAACAGAAATTATGCGAAATGAAAGCAGCTTCCTTTAACGAATTTGAAAGCAATATTTTATCTGTAGATTCTAAAAATAACCCCAAAATTTTTTTTGTCGTACGTAAAATCTATGAACGCTACAAATAATTCAATACCTTCTCTTGCTGACAATATGGGTAATGTAACGGATGATGATAAACAAAAGGCCGAAATTCTAAATCTAGGTTTCAAAACCTCGTTTACGGTAGAGGACTGCAGCACCATTCCTCCTTTCAATTGTCGAACAAACGAAAGGATGGCTGACATAGTGTTTAGTGTATCTGGGATTGTAAAACAGTTAAGATCCTTAGACGCCAGGAAGGGCATCTGGCGGAGACGGTATCCCCGTAAGATTTTATGTTGACTATGCTACAAATATAGCACCGTTCGTATCCATCATCTATGAAAGATCATTGGAACAGTGGAAAGTTCCACGGGACTGGAAGAATGCCCAGGTCATTGCAATGTATAAAAAGGGTAAATAATCGGATGCACAGAATTACCGGGCAATTCCACTGACATCGATTTGTTGTAGAATCATGGAACATATTTTGTGTTCAGACATAATGACCTTTCTAGACTGTGAGAAGCTCACCTGCAGAAACCAGCACGGTTTTAGGAAACGGCGGTCATGCGAGACACGGCTGGCCCTCTTTGTGCATGATATACAACAGGCTCTAGATACCGGCTCCCAGGTTGATGCCTTATTTCTCGACTTTCGAAAGGCGTTCGAATCAGTTCCGCACTGGCGCTTGCTAGAAAAAGTGTGGGCTTACGGTCTATCCGATGACATATGCGGTTGGATAGATAGTTTTCTAACAGACAGGGAGCAGTATGTCGTCCTGAACGGGGTGACTTCAACAGAAACAAGCGTATGTTCAGGTGTGCCCCAGGGCAGCGTAATAGGTCCGCTGCTTTTTACGATTTACATAAACGATCTTGTTGATGGTATTGAAGGCGGCATTAGACTGTTTGCCGATGATGCTGTAGTCTACAGGAAAGTAGCATCACACGAAAGCTGTGAAAAAATCAATGAGGATTTTCAGAAAATAAATGCGTGGTGTAATGACTGGCAGTTACCTCTCATTATTAGTAAGTGTAACCTAGTGCATATAACAAGAGCGAAAATCCCCATTAATGTACTAGTACAAAATAAATGCCCACTCTTTGGAAGCGATAACATCCGTCAAATATGTGGGTGTGACTATTCGAAATGATCTCAGATGGAATGATCAGATTACACAAGTAACAGGCAAGACGAACTGTAGATTGCGGTTTATTGGTGGAATCCTGCAGCGATGCAGTCCTTCAACAAAGGAAATAGCTTACAATTAGTTAGTTCGTCCAGTCTTAGAGTACTGTTCGTCCGTATGGGACCCTTACCGGTTAGGTCTGGTTCAAGAGGTTGATAGGGTCGAAAGAAGAGCGGCAAGATTTGTGGCTGGTACATGTAGACATCGCGAGGGCGTTACAAATCTCGTAGAATGTTTGAAGTGGGACACACTTGCAGATACACGGCGCGCTAAACGAAAGGGTTTGCTCACTAAATTCCGAAATCCGACCTTCGTCGTGGATGTAGAGCATACATTATTACCACCAACTTTCAAATCGCGAAATTGCAATTGAAAAATAAGGGAAATGAGAGCTCGTACTGAGGCGTTCAGACACTACGGGGGGGGGGGGGGGGGGGGGGATATGACTTTCGCGCTAATACTGCCCTCGCCCTCCGCCAAACACCGCTTGGTGGTTAGTGGAGTATATACGTAGATGTACGCGCTACACTTGAAGTATTATCCTTTTACTGTTATCTCTGAAAAAACTTTATAATCTCATTGTAATATTTCATTTTAATGGAATACAGTATGCTGTTCATAAGTAACTTAGACTGATCAGCCAGAGCAGTATGGCCACCTGAGTAACAGCCGGTGTGGCCGCCTCTGGCACGGATAACAGCGGCGACACGACACGACACGACACGGCGTGGAAGCAATGAGGCCGTGGTGCGTGGAAGCAATGAGGCCGTGGTGCGTCGCTGGAGGGAGTCAGCGTCACACCTGGACACACGAATCAACTGCTGGGGAGGGGGGCGATGAGCTCTGACTCGATGTTCAACCGCGCCCCAGATGTGGTCGACTGGGTTCAGATCTGGCGAGTTGGGGGGGGGGGGGGGGGCAGCAGTCAACTGGAGCTCGCCACTGTGTTCCTGGAACCACTCCATCACACTCCTCGCCTTGTAACACGGTACATTATCTTGCTGAAAAATGCCACTGCCGTTGGGAAACATGATCGTTATGAAGGGGTGTACGTGGTCTGCAACTAGTGTAGCATACTCCTTGGCCGTCACGGTGCCTTGCACGAGCTCCACTGGAGCCATGGACGCCCACGTGAATGTTTCCAAGAGCATTATGGAGCCGTCGCCAACTTGTCTCCGACCCACAGCTCAGGTGTCAAGTAGCTGTTCCCGTGGAAGACGACGGATTCGCTCTCTCCCATTGGCATGATGGAGAACGAATCCTGGTTCATCAGACCGTGCAATATTCTGCCACTGAGCCGACGTCCAGTGCCAATGGTCACGTGCCCATTTCAGTTGCCGACGTTATGGTGTTGACATCGGCACATGCATGGGTCGTTGGCTGTGGAGGGCCATCGTTAGGACAGTTGGGTGCACTGTGTGTTCAGACACACTTATATTCTGCCCAGTATTAAAATCTAATGTCAGTTCCGCCACAGCTCGCCACCTGTCAGTTTTACCTATCTGCCCAGCCTACAACATACAACATTTATAATGAGGGGTGGCCGCCTAACCCCACAATGTTTGGACGTGGTTTCACCTTAGTTTCACCGTGTGTTGAAGACAGTTTCCGAAGAGCTGCTGCCGAGCCTCTGGGCCATTATAATTGCCCTCAGTCAAACTCAGATAGATCGCGCGCCTTGCCTGTCCTACACGCGGACATCACGCTCATTGATACTACACGCACCGTACATGTGTCTGACTAGCAGTCATTGCTCGGCAGGTGACGCTGCTATCGCCTGGACTGGTTTATATTGATAGAAGGTCGGTGGCCATAATGTTCTGGCTGATGAGCGTATGTATTACATAAGTTCTCACTTTATAGCGCTGTTCACTGATAGATGCTGGAACGAGAATGCCATCGCGAGAAAATATTGGATGCCAAAGTACGTGAACAGAAGTTGAAACAGAAACTTAAAGGGAGGGAAGATGAATCAAGAATGTTGGTTGGAGCTGCTACTACTGCTGCTGAAGAAGCAAGAGTGGAAAAATCTGAAAAGAAGTTCTTCGAAATTATTGACACGGTAAATATTTATCTAAGCCATTTGAGTGCGTAATATAGAGTTCTTTGTGTTTTTTCTTGATAACATAGTGATGTACACTAAAGAGCCACAGAAACTGGTACACTTGCCTAATATCACGTAGGGCCCCCCGAGCTCGCACAAGTGCCGCAACACAACGTGGCATGGACTCGACTAATGTGTGAAGGGAACTGACACCGTGAATCACGCAGGGCTGTCCATAAGTCCGTAAGATACGAGGGGTGGAATCTCTTCTGAACAGCACGTTGCAAGGTATCCCAAATACGCTAAATAATGTTCATGTCTGTGGAGTTTGGTGGCCAGCGGAAGTGTTTAAACTCAGAAGTCTTCCTAGATCCACTCTGTAGCAATTCTGGACGTCTGGGATGTCGCATTGTCCTGCTGTAATTGCCCAAACTAGTCGGAATGCACAATGGACATGAATGGATACAGTTGATCAGACAGGATGGTTAGGTACGTGTCACCTGTCAGAGTCGTATCTAGACGTATCAGGGCTGCCATATCACTCCAACTGCAGCCGCCCCACACCAATACAGAGCCTCTACCAGCTTGAACAGTCCCCTGCTGACATGCAGGGTCAATGGATTCAAAAGGTTATGTCCATACCTGTACAAATACCTCCGCTCGGTACAATTTGAAACAAGACTCGCTCGACGATGCAACATGTTTCCAGTCATCAATAGTCCAAAGTCGGTGTTGATGGGCCCAGGCGAGGCGTAAAGCCTTGTGTCGCACAGTCGTCAAGAGAACACGAGTGGGCATTCGGCTCCGAAAGCCCATATCGATGTTTCGTTGAATGGTTCGCACGCTGACACTTGTTGATGGCCCAGCATTGAAATCTGCAGCAATTTACGGAAGGGTTCCACTTCTGTCTCGTTGAACAATTTTCTTCAGTCGTCGTTGGTCCCGTTCTTGCAAGATCTTATTGCGGCCGCAGTGACGTCGGATTCCGGATTCCGGATATTCACGGTACACTCTTGAAATCGTACGGGAAAATCCTCAATTCATCGCTATCTCGGAGATGCTGTGTCCCATCGCTCGTGCGCCGACTATATCACAACGTTCAGACTCGCTTAAATCTTGATAACCTGCTGTTGTAGCAGCAATAGCTGGTCTAAGAACTGTTCCAGACACTTGCTGTCTTATATACAGGTTGCCGACCGCAGCGCCGTATTCTGCCTGTTTACATATCTCTGTATTTGAAAACGCATTCCTACGCCAGTTTCTTTGGTGCTTCAGTTTATAAAGAAGTAATCAGGAAAAGTCTCTGCCTCCTATTCTTTAAGGATACAGTAGAGCAGTATACGTCAACATAACCAATAGTCCTGCTATGGGAAAAGCCCATTTTACAGGATTTGACTGTGATTTATGACTAATGGATATGGAAATCAGACTATTAGTTCTTTTCCTAGAAGTTTTCTACCCATTAGAAAGAAACACAGTAAAAATAGAACAATGCTGAATCTAGGACCTTTCTATATCAAGTTGATTAAGTGGTTTGTCTAATAGCTTTACGGTCGCCAGCCTATATAGGCAAAGAAATGGTTAAGTTTGAGAAAAGCAGAAGAAGAAAATTTGGCCTAGTTTCCTGCTGTTCCCTAACGTAAATTTACAAATAATTATAACTTTTCAGGATATGGTTTCGAGAAACACACAGGTATCTTTTAGATACTATGCCCGCATTCATATATAGTTCTCATCTAGAAAGGCCACGATTTTTCAATCATCATTGCGTGCTAAAAAAATTTGGCCAGGGTATTCCTAACATTGCACTTTGTATAACCAACAAATTAAATACTTATGTATTTTAATAGCATGATATAAACATTTAAATTTGTTATCACACTTTGTATATACCCTTGTCTTAACAAATGATCAGACAAAAGCCAAAGGTACGATGTGGTTACTCTATATTGTCATTTAATATTTCTATGCAAACCTACTTCAATGTTACTGAGCCACAATTTTCTATGTATAACTCTTTGTACTTTACTGAGTTTCATTTATAACTGAAATAATTTTATCTGTCCTTAACTCAAAACTTATTTACACACTCTCAACTTACTTATTGTTATAAAGAGAGTAAGAATATTAAAGTCGTTAAATTTGTCTGAAAACATCTACTTCAGTACTTAAGCAAAATTTCAATTCAGCACTTCTACTATGTAAATTGTACAACACTTTTCTTGCACTTTTAAAATTAGTTCACTACAATTATTTTCAAACATTTATTCAAAGATGAAAATTAGAGCTTGCAGATACTGAATAAAGCATTTCAAATGTTTCAATAAGACTTTTAGTCGCAATAATCAAACACCAGGAATGAACAGGGTGAACCAAATTTTAAGTTTAATTCAATAATTGTTCAAGAGAAGTTAATTTTGTATTAATGGTTCACGTTTCTACAATTCCAATTATACAGTTTGTGTCCGGTTAGCTGTTGGCGATGGGTGTGGCGGATAGCAATGGCGGCCACACTACGCGTGGTACGGGTTACAAGTTTCTTGAAGTACGGACTAACTAATTCTTCTCGGTGTCGCTGTAACGTCCATAACGTGGCCCAACAGCTCGTATCAATCCCGTAATGACTCAGCAGTCGTCATCCGGGGCTACTGTGCAACAATCTCGAGGCGAGGCATCGCCTGCTCCGTCCGAGTGTCGCCTCCGTCACTGCTGCCTGCAGACCGTGTCCTATCATTCCAGCCACCTTTTAGACTTTTATACAAGTGACAATTTCCACAAGTAAATAAAATTACACACACGAACATTTTCATTTCATTAAGCTATGACAAAATATTATTCAGTAAATTATACAGTTCACATGTTTCTTTACTTAAGTTAAAAATATACACTGCCAAGCACTCTAACTTCACGTATTTCACCATTTCCATGTAGTTTTTGCATATCACAGTTATATTACAACACACTTCAAATGCATTTTTTTAAATTTAGATGACTGATTGAATAATGGTGTTATAACAGAACCTGAAGGTTGGTTCCTTCAGATGTTACTGACAAACCGTGCTGGGTCTCTTCTCTCGATAGTCTCTTCTCGTGGCAAACTGTAAAAAAAAAAAAAAATCTGTGTGATATTAAATCCCAGGAAGAAGGAGGTTAGCTTGCCAGCAGGTGCGACCTCCTAGTTTAGCGATGTACTCTACTACCCAGATTGCAGTTGTGTCTGTTCTGTGAAGCATAACGTTTTTCTTAGAAGTAAACGGCGGATTACTTAAATGTCTCCCACTGGTGAGATGTTTTGGAAACCTCATGGACATTGCAAGTTGGCTGTAAAGCGAGTTTAACTTCTGGATTGTCCACATTCAGTACACTTACATGTGTACTCATAAGCTACTGCAAGGTCAGTGGTGCAGGGTGGAGCATACACTGTTAGCTGGGGGGCCAGGTGGTTCTGGCACAGTGGGCCCCTTGTTCTCCTTAAGTAAGCAAACCTCTCACTAGGCCCACCTCCACTTCAACAAACAAAGCATGCAATTTATGGCCATACCGTAGACAAACCACTCACTGGGGCTCTTCGTTCTGTTTATTTGGGACCAAGTTAATGACTGTATGATTTAGCATTATGACTCTTATGTAAAAAAAAAAAAAAGTGCTCACTTGGCTGTTCACTTGTATATAAACAAAGTGGCCACCAGATGCATTGTAAACAAACTGCTCACTTGTGGTCGTATGGCGAAACATCTCCAACTTTACCTCATATTTTAAGAAGAAAAAAGCGCACTTGCAGGATATCAAACCTGGAATCGATCCCTGTGAAAATTTTGGCTATAATTCTGATAGCACGCAGTTTTGACCTTCTGAATGTACACCTTTTAAACATAAGCATGCAGTGGTTGTCACTCGCTCCACCCCACTGCAGTTGCTTAGCGCCCGAGTTTAAAGTATTGTGCAGTGGAGTGGGTAAGAGGCTTGTGAAATACTTTGTGTCAAAGTCTGCGACTTATAGCCCATAGCTGATGCCAGAGGTCCCTTCGGTTTGATTATTTTTAGGTTGCAATTCAAAAATGTAGTGTAAATGAATCAAATGAATGAGTGTGTCGTTAAAGAAGTAGCACAGCATCGTTTAATTGTAAACATTGCCAATGTGCATTATTTTCTTTGGATTTTAAAACTGAAATTATTAAAGTGAAGTATATCTGCATGAGACGTGATATTATTCAACATGATTGGCATGATCAGACTGTAAATTCAAATCATTGACTTCATTTTCTAATAATACTTCAAATGCTTGGGTTTACCATTTTGATTTTGAGCCATGTACAAAGGGGTGCCCAAACAAAAAACCGAAATAACATTGTCGTGGGCAGAGCTTACGTAGTAAGCATTTCTGTCGCCAGGTGTGTATAGCATAACTCATTTCCAGTTCAGTGGTGCCTATGTTGTTGATCTGGCTTGTTTTGTTCATCTGCTTGTTTCGTTTTCTATTATGGCAAGATTAAGTGTACAACGTACAGCTGTGAAATTTTGTTTTCTACTCCATAAAAATCCTGCTGAAACTGTTTTAATGTTGAAAACGTCTTACCAAGCTGATAGTATGAGAAAAACTCAAGTGTACGAGTATTGTTGAAATAATATTGATTGTGTATATGTATGAGGTTGACATAATAGGAACTCATATGACTTACTTATTTTTCATGTAGAATAATATGTTACTGAACACGATTTCAAAACATGTTGGAATGATGTGGGCACCTGCCCCCTCCTCTCCCGTCATCTCCAAGCTACCGTGAATAGGAGGGCACTGATTGTCACTCCACTCTACAGAACTTTGTGCTCGGGGAATAAGTGGCTGTGGTGAGATGGAACGAGTGACAAACAATGAACAGGCCATAGTTTAAAAGCTGTACATTCTGAATTATCGTCCAAATTCTCGCATGAGATTGATAGCTGGAACTGACATTTTGCGAGTATACTTTATTAGCTGTTAAATATTTAAAACCCCATATTTGCCTGTGTCTTCTTGAAAAGTGGCAGAAAATCGGCAGAATTGTAACTGTCTGTCTGAAAACTATAAACAAAGCGATCATAAGATGCATAAAATTCGTTTGGACGCGATACTCTGCCGGAAATTGCAACTATCACCTGAATTTCGTGCTGCTGTTACTATTGTACAGAGTACAAATGCTGGGTCCATCTTATGATACTGGCTACCCAAGGCGTTTTCGTGTGGGGCACCAGTAGGAATGCACTGAATAAGTGGGGGAGACAAGTTCGATATTTTGTATCACAAAATGTGGTCACTGAGATTAGGCAAAAAGCATTTCACCTTTAAGTAACATCTGTATAAATGGACGAAGAGCACAGGTGTGCAGTTTGTTTACAAAGCATCAGGTGGCCATTTTATTTATGCATAAGGCCACAATTAAGTGAGCAACTTGTTTGTATTGGAGCCATTAAACTAAAATCATTTGGTTCTACATAAACATAACAAAGAGCCCAAGTGATCGATTTCTTCACATTAGGGGCATAAATTACGTGATTTGCTTACTTAAGGGAGCTATGACAAGAGGCTGGTTTGTTTACTTAGGTAGAACAATCAGACCATTAAGGTAGAACCCTCACAGCCCATCTACTACTGTGATGTAGCAGCAGCCTCGTTTTCGCCCTTCCTAGTTCACTCGAGGCTGGTATGTGGGGAGAAACATTGTAGGCGGCCTACATTATTTTTAATATTATACGCAATAGGTGTAAATGGAGGTAGCTGTGCCACTGGTTTTCGCAATAGAGTTCCAAGATGGAGGCCTTGGCTGATACATGACTGGCCACCGGAGTGTGAAGTGTAATCGGTTATTGCGTTTAAAAAATCGACCCCAGCTGGCATTTCATCACCAACTAGTAGAAGTTTGCCATACGAGTGTAATATCACGAAAACAATTGTGGTTTCGATATGAGGAGATTGATGAATGCATAATAGATGTGCGATACGAACAAACGACACTGCAGTGAAGTACGTCCTGCACACATGACGCATGCCGTGTCAAAGTGTCAATGCATGTCGATTGTTGCACTCATGTGAGGCAGACTGCACACGAACACAACATCTTCATTGGTGGTGCAGTCGATATCTAACCTTGAAATGGAGGAAGACGTGTTCTCACTGGGTATCAACGCGGCTCTCAGACGGTAACTAAGCTCAACAAATGGGTTTGTCGCTTCAGAACTTAACGCAATATCGGACGATATTCCATTTTTCTGTAGCGTATCGTCGAAGGAGACAGAACGTGGGTGCATCGCGTGACACCTGAAGCATCAGCGTCATAGAATCACACCTCGTCCCGCCCTATAAGAAATTCAAAACAACGGGATTTGCGACGAAAATTATGGCCACAATCTCAGCACATTTAGGATAAGCTGCTGGTTGATTCCTTGACCCACAAAGACGCTGCGAGACCTGCCAATTATTGTGCCACGCTGGGACGGTTAAAGGGAAAGTTTGGAGAAAACGATAGGGACTGCTTTCCAAAAGTACTGTTCTGTTCCACAACGCCCAACGTCGCAATATGGTTGGTTGTATGGTGGCGAAACCTAAGGCAAGTAAATGGCCAACGTGTAGCCCTGAATTATGTATCTCTTTGATTTCCCGAATAAAACTTGTCTCGCTTAGGACTGTTTGTACCACCCTGATACGTTTCTCTGCCCTTTATGGAAGAGAGGGTAGTGGACTTTTATGAGTACAGTTTTTCGTGATGTACAGCCTCTTCCTCGTAACGTCCCCGACTGCGGCCTCTTGAGCATTGTGTGACACTGACACGATGGCTAAGCAAAGCCTGCCATGGACCATGTACCTCTTTTCTCAATCGTTTCTTTTTCTCCCGTTAGTCCAATGTGGTAACCGCTGAAGATCAACGGACAATTGTCAGAAAATGGTTGGACTAATGCATTGTTAGAGTTTTAGTCGGTTTATCAACTACAAATCCGTAGGACTGTGCCAATAAATACGAGACCGGTACCTGCCTTCCCCACCGCAAGAATTATGAGGTCTTTAAATCACGTTGGACGTGCATTGTCCAAGCGATCGGTATGCCTCTCATACAGAAGAACACCAAGGTCCTGTAGGAATATAAACGTCAGATTTAGCAGCACATACAACTGGCTCAGCCCTCCCATGACTTTAGACCTCAACATTTATGTATTCTGCCATCAACGGATAGGCGCCTCTAGCCACTCCATAGCTCCTTTGATTATGATTAAGTGTATGAAATTCAAGGGATCGGGTGTCTCCCCATAAAGGGATTGGATGTCTCCCCATAAAGAGTGTTTGACGCTGCTCTGCATTGTAAACCAGCCATGGCAACATGTCGTCTCAAGCAGTCTGATTAATATATCTATGGGTCTGCTGGTGCACGGTATTTAAGTGCTTGTGACGTCACAAGCCCCGTTTGGCTACATGCAGAGGCAAGAGGTGGTAAGGAGAGTGACAGCTGGATGCTGTCATCAGCATTCGCAAAACCCACACGCGTTCATCATCATCCGCAGCAACACACACACACACACACACACATTTTGCTTCTTCAATCATATTTTGCAACTCCTTCTTAAACCATACCTCTTTCAAGAAAATAGGCCAGTTGTAGAACTCCTAAGCCAAAACACACATACACATTTGGTTCTCTGATTCACCGCCCAGTATTTTGCCCAAAATTAAAAACAAAACGGCCAGTTAGTATGCACCCCACAAGTTGGCCATCCTGTTCTTTGCACCCGCACTTGGCGCCCCAAACACAGCTGTAATTCGTTGTTTGTGCATCATTTGGTGCAAGTCACAATGGACCGTCAACTACTGTAGATCGGTCTTTGCACCCCACTTGGTTCTAGGGACAATGGAAACCTAAATTAAGCGTCACAGTATTATTCCACATCCATATTTTCCGTATTATTGTTCTGTAACGGAACAAAACACACGTGGTTCAGTTATTGGCATTACTGGTGTAACGTACAGGTTTAGGTACACTTGATAACTGTGATTCAGTGTTTCTACCAATATCTGACTCACGAATAAAGTGCCACAACATTATTTCCACTTCTGAATTGTCAGTATTATTTATCAAGATAAGGAAAGATTTGTTCTACGCCAAAACACGACAATTCTGATTCAATATTTGTGCCCACGTGGTGCGAAGGACAAGGGAACTTCAAATTAAGCGCCAAAAAGTTATTTCCACGTCTAAAATGTCTGACTTAATGTGCATGGAAAAGCGTTTTGCTCTTGACCCACGACCAGCGGTGAGCATGAGGCAGGACATACATAATTCTGCTAGCCCACCTGTACGACATGTATTGCTGGAATGGCAGTACTGGTGGGTGTGTCCCTGTGGCAATCAGTGATGCCCTGCACTACATATCTCTCCTTGGCTGTTTGTAATGCCTACGCAACATTCTTTGTCATCATGTACACAATGTAATAGTTTAATCTAGTGCACAACAGGGGCACTGTCTTTATTCTCTAAGCGCTGCTATTGGCCTTTTAAGTGTTTTAATGCATTTTAAATGGGTTAAGTATATCTCTGGATTTTAGTCAATATTTTATTATGTTGGTATATACACACATCAAAAAAAGTTTTGCATCACCTCAGTTCCAAGAGTTCCGGTACTTGTACAGAAAATTGGAATAGAGATCAACATAAAAATCATTTCTGCCCTTTTTATTGCTCATAAAAACCACACACTGTGTTTTACCACTATACAGCGAGACCTTCAGAGGTGGTGGACCAGACTGCTGTACACACTAGTGTCACTAATACCCAGTAGCACCCCCTCTTACACTGATGCATGCCTGTATTCGTCGTGCCCTACTACCCACAAGTTCATCAGGGCACTGTTGGTCCAGACTGTCCCACTCCTCAACGACGATTCAGCGTAGATCCCTCAGAGTGGTTTGTGGGTCAAGTCGTCCATAAACAGCCCTTTTGAATCCATCCCAGGCATGTTCGATCAAGTTCGTGTCTGGAGAACACGCTGGCCACTCTAGTTGAGCGATGTCGTTATCCTGAAGGAAGTCATTCACAAGATGTGCACGATGGTGGCGCGAATTGTCATCCATGAAGATGATTGCCTCGACAGTATGCTACCGATAGGGCTGCACTATGGGTCGGAGGATGGCATTCACGTATCGTACAGCCGTTACGGCGCCTTCCATGACGACCAGCGGTGTACATCAGCCACACATAATACCACCCCAAAACAGCAGGGAACCTCCCTCCACCTTGCTACACTCGCTGGACTGTGTGTCTAAGGCGTTCAGCATGACCGGGTTGCCTCAAAAACATGTCTCTGATGATTGTCTGGTGAAGTCATATGCAGCACTCATAGGTGAAGAGAATGTGATGGCAATCCTGAGTGGTCCATTCAGCATGTTGTTGGGCCCATCTGCACTGCACTGCAAGTAGTAGGACTACTAGGTTACCACCCCTGGTTGCATTGTTGCCAAATTAAGATGACGGATCGAAGATTGCAGCAACAGATATGGCAACATCGCAATGATGTCAAGGCAGGAAGTTGAAAATTGCCGGGAAAATAGGTCACTTTGGATACCTCCACTAACCTAATTCATCGGACTGCCACATCTTCCTTGGAATTGGCAGGAAAAGGACTCAGCTTGTGCTGGGCTGCTAGATAGGATCGACGTAAGTCTTTATTTTGGAGGCAGTCTTTATTTAAATAATTTGAGGCAGTAGCTCCATCCAGTGTATTCACCATCAGGTTCAGAGTCCAACTGACCTATTACACAGTACTGTCACCAGAAGGTGCTTTCGTCCCATGGCAGTATGGGGAAAAATGGCGGGAAAAGGACTCAGCCTGTGTTAGCTTGCTGGAAAGAGGAAGGAGTGTACTTTATTTATTTTGGAACAATTTATTTAGGAACGGATTTCACATATTTATTACACTGATACAAAGCACTCGCCCTGACGTGCTTGGGGTCATAGTAAATAGTCTACAGACCTGCAACAATTCGTAAATCACCGAAATAATGCAGTACACTGATGTACAAATACGAAAACAACTCATAAATTGTCAAAATAATGCATGTATAGTGCTCTGCAAACACGCTTGCTAATGGTAAACTGTCGAAATAATACATTGCACAGCCTACAGACCTACAAACTACTCGTACATCACCGAAATAATGCAGTTAACAGATGTGCAGACACGCAAACAACTCGTAAATTGTCAAAATAATGCATGTGAAGGGCTCTGTAAACACACTCACAACGCTTAAACAGCGGAAAATAATGCAGTGCACAAATACACTCCTGGAAATTGAAATAAGAACACCGTGAATTCATTGTCCCAGGAAGGGGAAACTTTATTGACACATTCCTGGGGTCAGATACATCACATGATCACACTGACAGAACCGCAGGCACATAGACACAGGCAACAGAGCATGCACAATGTCGGCACTAGTACAGTGTACATCCACCTTTCGCAGAAATGCAGGCTGCTATTCTCCCATGGAGACGATCGTAGAGATGCTGGATGTAGTCCTGTGGAACGGCTTGCCATGCCATTTCCACCTGGCGCCTCAGTTGGACCAGCGTTCGTGCTGGACGTGCAGACCGCGTGAGACGACGCTTCATCCAGTCCCAAACATGCTCAATGGGGGACAGATCCGGAGATCTTGCTGGCCAGGGTAGTTGACTTACACCTTCTAGAGCACGTTGGGTGGCACGGGATACATGCGGACGTGCATTGTCCTGTTGGAACAGCAAGTTCCCTTGCCGGTCTAGGAATGGTAGAACGATGGGTTCGATGACGGTTTGGATGTACCGTGCACTATTCAGTGTCCCCTCGACGATCACCAGTGGTGTACGGCCAGTGTAGGAGATCGCTCCCCACACCATGATGCCGGGTGTTGGCCCTGTGTGCCTCGGTCGTATGCAGTCCTGATTGTGGCGCTCACCTGGACGGCGCCAAACACGCATACGACCATCATTGGCACCAAGGCAGAAGCGACTCTCATCGCTGAAGACGACACGTCTCCATTCGTCCCTCCATTCACGCCTGTCGCGACACCACTGGAGGCGGGCTGCACGATGTTGGGGCGTGAGCGGAAGACGGCCTAACGGTGTGCGGGACCGTAGCCCAGCTTCATGGAGACGGTTGCGAATGGTCCTCGCCGATACCCCAGGAGCAACAGTGTCCCTAATTTGCTGGGAAGTGGCGGTGCGGTCCCCTACGGCACTGCGTAGGATCCTACGGTCTTGGCGTGCATCCGTGCGTCGCTGCGGTCCGGTCCCAGGTCGACGGGCACGTGCACCTTCCGCCGACCACTGGCGACAACATCGATGTACTGTGGAGACCTCACGCCCCACGTGTTGAGCAATTCGGCGGTACGTCCACCCGGCCTCCCGCATGCCCACTATACGCCCTCGCTCAAAGTCCGTCAACTGCACATACGGTTCACGTCCACGCTGTCGCGGCATGCTACCAGTGTTAAAGACTGCGATGGAGCTCCGTATGCCACGGCAAACTGGCTGACACTGACGACGGCGGTGCACAAATGCTGCGCAGCTAGCGCCATTCGACGGCCAACACCGCGGTTCCTGGTGTGTCCGCTGTGCCGTGCGTGTGATCATTGCTTGTACAGCCTTCTCGCAGTGTCCGGAGCAAGTATGGTGGGTCTGACACACCGGTGTCAATGTGTTCTGTTTTCCATTTCCAGGAGTGTACTCAGTGCACATAAAAAACCTTTTCGAACTATCGTCAACCACAACGTATCAGCGAACTGTTCTAATGCGTGCACATGCCGACACTGCAGAGGGGCTCTGAAGGGCCAGCCAGATGCAAGCCACCACCAGAGAGACGAACGCCGGGGTGCGAGCCATCGCTGTCCTGCCACTGCCGCACGCAGCCAGCAGGTGAAAGTCGCATTTATTTTCGGGTATGCAGTTAGAGTTCTTCGAGTGTTATATTGACATCACATGTCTATGTAAATAATTGCGAAAAATGATGGCAAAATACGTATAAGTTGAGAGAATATACACCAAAATGCGGGGAAATTGAGGAAGTATTTGCGTGTCTTCAGGTTGGCATAGAACAAATTGTACATGTGAACAAGTATGCGACAGCAAGAGGAATCTAAGGAAACGTCGACATGGGAGCGAAGAGAACCAGGGAAACAGTCACTTATTTTCCATTGAGGCAATATTCTACTGTATGTCTATTGAGATAACAGTGATACAAGTGAGTTGACTACTGTATTTGACACTTTTCAGGAAAACTGAGAACTACCTGCCTGTAAACTTACATGCATCTGTGTTAAAGGATAACAGATGTACACCATTCCCCTCCTGCATATTGGGTATAAAATCGAGACTTCATAACTAAGATGATTCTAAGTTAGCGATAGGTGTTTGTAAGACACTGCAATCCCTGTGTATACATCTGCCTGAGAGAATTGCTGTTTACAGAGTTAGTGGCGGCATGACGTGTAATTTCACATGTCGGGCGATCCTGGTATCCGTTTATCTGTTTCCATGTAAGAGGTATTCTCCATTAGTAACGATCATTTTATGTAAGACTGATTTGGGCATAGTATAATTTCTGGCCCATGAACAGTAGACGCTGTACATCTCTGGAAAGCTATATTGTGCATGCATCACACAGAGCCGATGTTTTAAGGAAGTAATTTTTCATTTTACAGTTTGTTACCATAGTTTATCGTAGAGAAACATGCAAGAAGGATGTATTACATGTGCTGGAAAAATATTTCTTAGACTGGAAATGTAGTGGTGAACGTCTGTGGTGTACTTGTGCAGATTAAGTCGGTAATGGTGCCGAAGGGCAGCTTTGTCAAAGACAGTGCGAGGGGGTCTTTCAGTCTCTGTGAGAATGCTATGTGACTCCCATCCGCATAGAGATAGATTGTAAATTAAGCACTATGCTCTAGGTGCTAGAAATATGTGAGTGATGTCTGGTATACGTTGATAATGTATATATTCGAGAATTAACAATGAATGGATGTACTGCACAGCCATCTCTCTACATTCGCAATGATACTCGCAAAGTAGAGAATGGGCGGTTTAGTGATGATACTGAAATTGGTAAATATGCTGTTGCATCATTGGTCGGTGTAGAAATTACTGTAAAATTGCTAAAATTGTTCTCACTATCTACTGTGATGCTTATTATTGCAGTACATCGACAGTGTCTTTTCCATCTCATCCGTCCACTGGTACGCTGTTGGTTACCACCTAACGATTGACTGACATCGCTTGTTTGAGATGGAGGAAGAGTTTTGGTGGAGGGTCAACACCTTCTGGAGATGGCCAGCACCGAAAGAGTGATCGCATACATCACTGCAATACGAGGAATCAGGAATCGGTCGAAATGGAATGCAGGACCATAAGCTATTCCGTCACTGTGACAGATGAGTTTAAATGTAAAGGTCGTCAATCACTTTCCGACAGCAGTTTGGAAATGCTCCACAACGCCGCCAAACTTTTCCAGTGTCCTTATGATGCAAATGTCTTTTATTTAAAATCATCCAATGTGTGTGTGCTGTGTGCGGTAGCATCAGTAACAACATGATATACGCCGTGTGATGTGCAGTCTTCTGTGAGAGGCTATGGATCAGGACGTGTCAATGTAAGTTTAGAACCTGACACAGATCTCGAAGTCGTGGCAGAAAAACAAAATGTATGGCAGTGTACAAAGCGTGTTACAGCAGAGAAAAACAATGTTTCAAACAATGACACAGGGTCACAGGAAGGGTCTCTTTGACTTATAGTATAGCTTGTAGGATACAGTAATCCTCCTACAGTACAGGCAATGCAACTTTACACTGGTCCTCGCAATAGATCAATACCTGTATATTTAATTGGATCGTCACATGCGCTCGATGCCGGCATGCAGACGGTATTTGCTTTCGATATACGGGACGAGAGAGATGCAGTAAAAGTGTTATGGAGCTCTCTATTGGATGAAGTTAGTGGAGGTTTTATAGTTCGTAATTTTTCTCAGTTGGATGGTACAGAATAACGATGATAGCATGTTGGGGTGATAGATGTGAATGGGGCCTGAGGGATGCGGATCTGCTTCAGACTGCAGTATCTGTATGTAGATCAGGAACGCATCACAATGCAGTATCAAAATCCTCGTTGTTCTCCCAGTTCCCGTACTTGGTTTGGTGCTAACCATACACATCGTACACTGTTGGCGGATCTATGGCAACTTGTTCCCATTTCCACTGAATAGTCAAAACATGGTCCTGTCACACGAACTCATGTTACTCTGTTTCTACATGAGTTGCAGAAGGTGGTGGGTATAGCTCTCTGCAACATCTGCTCAGTTCCAACTTTAATTGGAACTATCACATGCGCAACGCTGCAGAAATGGCATCAGTTGCAAGAGGCATAGGAACTCTCTACAATTTTACTGTAGTAGATATGTTCGGAAAAGGTGACTCGTTTTGAGATATGAGAGTGTCCGAAATATGATTCACCAGTGGCTCTAATCATTAAAGGACTTCTCCATCGCATACAATACATGTACATGGTTGAATGGGAAGACTTGATTACGAATCATAGACAGCATTTCTACCAGATAGCGTAGCACTAGAGATTTGAAAAGCTAGTGTACATTTGTTACAATGTCAATCAGCACATCATCTACTGCTACTGTTTGTGATCCTTCTCAATAAGTCATCGTCTATAGCTCAGTGGATATATTGCAGAACCTCTGACATGGTATCGAGCCAGAATATGTTACAAGTACTATAGAAATATCTAGCTGGGGCAGTGTGATGGAGTTGAACATACCGGCTTCATACCATGATCCTTAGCCGAATAACCCTCAAAATTCAGCGATTTTATCACGAGGTTGCATCGCGGGCTACGTGTAACTGGAGTGCTGGTCTGATAATACACAGTCCTGCGATCACCGTCTCGGTATTTGTCCGGAACAACCACCTCATTCAGAAGTAATGTCGTACCTCTATTTATAAAGCCAGCATAGCTTTTAACGTGGATACTTTTGTGCACCTGTAGAACCAAGACCGCTTGTGACAGTAACATACAGTAGTTGTTGAGATCGTTTTATTTTACATCTGGCCGATTATGTCTCTCTTTCTATGACACAGACTTGCAAGAAAAACTTATGAGACATGTCCACCCGTCAATGGTTTTCTCTCACTATTATTTCGTATCATAGGCAATCAGTCAATGACGAAGTATTATACTTAGTAGTAATGGGGGATGTGTGATAGGTTCACCTTGAGCATCAGGCTTATAAAGTATGTGTTTGTGTTCCGACATGTGCAAATGAGGTGACTATGAAATACTGTGATAGCAGAGGGAAGAGTATGTCAAGTCACAGGAATGGTACACATATTTCTATTTCCAGAACCACAGCCGTCAGCAGGGTGTATTTCTGATACTTCACTCATTTTCGAATGTCGTTCAATTGAGGCTGCAATCGTAACATTTAATTGTAAATATAGCGATCAAGTATCTATGTGGTCGATTTCCAAGGATGATTGTGTGTAGGGGTGCGTGGTGCACCAGCGGTGGCCTGTGGCAGGAATCATTCACATTTCCCACTTACAGCTGGAGCCATCCGAATGGAAAGGCCTGCTGGGAATGCTGGAATGTAGCTGACTTAACCATGTCGTCCTCTAGACCGCCGAATAGCGAACTAATGCCTAGTATGTGTTGGACAGCTTTCGTGATCCTGTGGAAATCTGAGAAGATTCAATATTGACATGTGTTTGCGCTGGACCATTGTTCTGTCCAATGTAAACTGTGCAATTGACAGCTTCTTCACATTTCCTGCATATATTTGGTTAAGAGAACATCGATTGTGGTGCGTATTCAGTGCATCTAGGAGGTGAAAGACGGGTGGAGGACACATTTGCTGGTTGTCTAGACATGAGAAACACCTTAGTTTACTTTGTAAATTATAAGGATGATTCGGAATCTTTTATATAATTGGCATCGGTATTCGCGAGTGGAAACATCTGTTTCCTATGTCCCCCCCCCCCCCCCCCCCCCCTCGCCCCTCGATTTCACATAAAGGTCTTCACAGACGAGATAAGTTTCAAGTTACTGAGTGGTTTACAGCACGCTGCACCTCGCTAAAGGTTCAGGTTTCTAGAAAAATAATTTCCATGCTATATCTTCAGAATTATACTGCACAAGCGATACTACTATGCAAGCGATATTGTTATGTGCTTGATATCGAGAAGTATCGCGAAAATGGTATGACATTCTAGCAAACCATGTGGAATTACACATGTTCTTATAATCCCAGAATCTGGAGATCGGTGTAGAAAGCAAGTAAGCATGTCGGGGCCAGGAACAGTAACGCCTTTGCGCTGAGGGGAGCCGACCCTGACTGTACAACAGTTAAGAGAGTGACTTCAGCCCACTGAGGGCGCTGTGCTCACGTGTCGGGGGCAGCTGACTTGTGACCATCGGCTGTGGTGGGTGACTGCCCGACGTCGTGGGAAATATCTAGTGCTCCAAGGAGTATATTCGGTGCATGTGCTTATGCTGTTTGTCTTTACGGTAAATGTATGAGAGTGTGGCGGTCGATAGCTATATGTATGGCGACACGGTACGTGGTGATATATTGCTGGGTAGGAGATCGGTTTCACGCTGTAATATTCAAGTTTTCATCCTCAGTGGCAGAGCAGTGCAATTGGGCAGTTACCGAATTTGACGATCTGTAGACCACTTTTGCAGGGTTTAACTGTCAGTGCAATATGGTGATCTGTACAAAATAGTTTTGCTGCTGAAAGTCGTGTGTGCACGAAAAAACATGGAGTATAGTGCTCCCGCACTATCATCAGCAGCAGTTTGGCGAGTAAATTCAGTAAGAACCAATCAGAATGATCTATTCATTCACAAGACATCCTTTGTGCTGGGATTAAGAAGCCTCTACATAGTGGCGAGAATGTTTACCATTTCTGAGATGTATGTTGAAAGCAGGACATCGTGATTTCCAGGAAGGGTAACACGTGACGGATGGGTTGCCTGGTTAGGACTATCAGGAAGAATGCAATCGGTGTTATTCTGGGCTATTTTCGTAAACAGCTCCTGTTAGAACAAGAATTTACATGCAGACAAGCTGAGACATCACGAAAGCGCCTACAAAAGCGATCTTTAACTTTTCTGCAGCACTTTACTGTTTTCAAGAGGTAGACTTGGCTCTTATTTACATAGACTTGTGACGTCAGTATAACATTGTGAACCTTTTAGCTGCACCTGTGTGGTTGAGCTGCTATGCAAACGTCTCACACTTGTCAATTAGGCCTGTCCTGGACCGGCTGGTACGCGTGGTGGCTGAGTAAACACATAAGCGGCCGAAGCCATTTCACATGTCCCATTAGGACCGCTAGGGAGAATGCACCCTGTACTATTCTGGGAAGCATTGCAACCCATTTCTGTAGCGCCTTCAGAGGGGAGACTTGGCTCTTATTTACATAGACCTACGACGTCAGTATAACATTGAGAACCTTTTAGCTGCGTCTGCAAGGGTGAGCCACTACGCAAACATCTTTCTCGGCACTGGACCAGCAGCTACGCCTCAGCCGTGGTGGCTTGGTGAACACATGCATGTCCAGAGGGTGACTTGCCTCTTATATACGTAGACATGTGACGTCAATAAAACACTGGAAGAACTGTAACTGTATATCCGAAAACAAATGCGACTTTCACCTGCTGGCTGCGTGCGGCAGCGGCAGGAGAGCGATGGCTCATACCCTGGCGTTCGTCTCTCTGGTGGTGGCTTGCAATCTGGCTGGCCCTTCAAAGCACCTCTGCAGTGTCGGCAGCGTCGGTATGTGCATGCATTGGAACAGTTCGATGATACGTTGTGGTTGACGACAGTTCGAAAGCGTTTTTTATGTGCACTTAGTGTTTGTGCACTGCATTATTTTCGGCTGTTTAAGCTTCCAGAGTGTGTTTACAGAGCCTTTTACATGCATTATTTTGACGATTTACAATCTGTTTCCATGTCTGTTGCATTATTTTGTGAACAGGTGTGTAGGCTGTGCTACGCATTATTTAAGTAATTTACGAGTTGTTTGCATGTCTGCACATCGGTGGTTTACGAGTAGTTTGCAGGTCTGTAGGCTGTGCAATGCATTATATCGACAGTTTACCAGTAGCAAGCGTGTTTGCAGAGCACTATACATACATTATTTTGACAATTTATGAGTTGTTTTCGTGTCTGTACATCAGTGTACTGCATTATTTCGGTGATTTACGAGTAGTTGCATGTCAGTAGACTATTTACTATGACCCCAAGCACGTCAGGGCGAGTGTTTTATATCAGTGTACTAAATAAACTATGTGAAATCCGTCCCTAAATAAATTGTTCCAAAATATATAAAGTGCACTTCTTCCTCTCTCCAGCAGTCCAGCACAAGGTGAGTCCTTTTCTCACCAATTCCAAGGAAGAGGTGGCAGTCGGATGACTTAGGTTAGTGGAGGTGTCTCAAGTGACCTAGTTTCCCATTATTTTCTCAGGTAGCCCAAGAGACCTTTTTTCTGCCAAAATTTGTACTTCCCACCATTTTCTGGGGGGGGGGGGGAATGGGAGAAGGTAGGGGAGGGAGTTAGTGGAAGAAGCCCAATCGACCTATCTTCCCAACCAATATTTGAACTTCCTGACACGATGTCACTGCGTCATTGCAATATCTATTGCTGCCGTCTTGAGTAAGTTTGGCAACAATGCAACATGGGGTGTTAACCCTGTTGTCCAACTACTGATGCATGGTGTCATGGTTGCAAAGATAGACCTCATCATGGACATAGTAAGTGAAGTTGCTCATCATGCAGTGTTTTGTGCACAGTTTGAGTCGTAACACGAGTCCTGTGGCTGCACAATAAGCATTATTCAACATGGTGGCGTTGCTGTCAGGGTTTCTGCAAGCCATAATCTGTAGGTAGCAGTCATCCACTGCAGTAGTAGCCCTTGGGCGGCCTGAGCGAGGCGTGTCATCGACAGGTCATATCTCTCTGTATCTCCTCCATGTCTGAACAACATCACTTTGGTTCACTCCAAGACGCTTCGACACTTCTTTTGTTGAGAGCCCTACCTGGCACAATCGAACCGCGGTATTGACCGTCTAGGCATGGTTGATGTACAGACAACACGAGCTGTGTATCTCTTTCCTGATGGAATGACTGGAACTGATTGGCTGTTCGAACCTCTCCATCTAACAGGTGCTGCTGATGCATTGTCGTTTACATCTTTGAGTGGGTTTTGTGACATCTCTGTACAGTCAAAGGGACTATGTCTGTGATACAATACCCACAGTGAACGGCTATCTTCAGGAGTTCTGGGAACCGGAGTGATGCAAAACTTTTTTTGATGTGTGTACAATATGAAGTTTTCCTTATCTGTACACACGAGAGTTGTGAAATTTATCGTTCGCTGGTTTACCCTACAAATCACGTGAAGCTTAGCGTTTGCAACACCTAGCGTACACTAGGTAGTCAGCAGTTGTCGACTGGTACTTTTTGGTACATATAGCAGCCCCTTGATTTGGTCCATGTTTCATCAGGATATACGTTTAATTTTGTGTTGTTTGTAAGCTTAATAGCTGTTTATCCTTCGCCTGTTTTATTAGTTTGAAAACTATTAGTTTATATATATATATATATATATATATATATATATATATATATATATATATATATATATATATATATATATAAAAACTTTCATTGAATTGAAAAGGATGGAAATATTTAAAAATCAGTGAATATATTTAAGCCATGATAAGGTGGCATCGGACATATACTTCGAGAATTTCGTCGCCGTAAGAAGGAGGTTCGTCGTCCACGTTATTTATGAGCTAAAATGAGATAAATACTGAAAATACAGTTTACATGTAATGTTGAAATTTTAGGATCATGGATTAAACAAATAATGAAATCACAATAGCGTTAATCATAACTATAATTACTGAAGTGCACTGTGCTACTTACATTGGGAGTACAATATTAATCACTAGTGATATGTTGATTATCCGTACGTCGGTATCTCGTCCGTGCGCAGTGGAAATTTCCTTATATAATTACTAATATGCGCGAGTGTGCGCCCTGCAGTATGCAGTGACTTTTTATAAAATTAAAGAGTTTAAATTAGAGCGGACAGTGTAACGCACGAGGCTCTCCCTCGACTCCATTCCAGGACAGATAACAGAAGAAGTAATTAACAAAAGACTAGACATCCTTTCTGTGTCTCACCAGCGATCACATGCGACGGCGCACAAGATAACTTGCATTGGCTTTCATGCTTTATTAAACAGGGTTCTCTGATTAAGAAAAAATAGATTTACATGCTATGGCTAAAAATGTGCCTTTAAAGCACTTATGATTGAAGCAAGTTATAAACAACTTTTGCAATCTTGACAGACCTTTTTTGTTATTAAACCATTCCCTATTATAGAAATTACTTGTTTAAGTGCAGTTAATGTGTCATGTGTGCGAAAAATAAATTGGAAGAGGAAGAGGTCAAAGTGAAAAAACGAAAAGAGGACTATTTGATGAAAAAAACTACAACGAAGGAAGAATATAAAGTGTTGCTGAAAGAAGGACAAGTAGTTTTAATTGTGCAAGCAAGACTTACAATTATTTTAAATACAGTAAGTGGAGAAATCAAGATACATTTGGGGAAACCATATATCACCGATTACTGTAATAAGTGACTGCTCACTGGGCTACTCACAGAAAACATTGGATGCAAGGATGTTTACTATAGTAGAAGACAGGAAAAATCTGTTTACAAACCACCATCCGAATTTCCACCTGCTTGGAAAGGATGATTACATTGTATGTAAAAGTGGCGGTCTCATCATTGTACATCTCGTAACGAAAGAGCTATTTGCATAGTTTAAAACTAATGGAATAGCTACAAATACGTCCGTTGTTTGCTCAAGAGGTAAACTTAAAGTTCTATACTTAAATTTCACTAGAATGCAGGGAAGAGTTGGCAGTACACACTTAAGAGATGTAAAAAGTCGTAATAATATTATTATGCAGGAAATAATAGGCAAAATGAAATTGCCTGAATAGTCTCAGTTAGAAGAAATGTTATATAGCGTCTACACGATAGCTGTGTCTGGAGTTGTGCCGGTTCCAGTATAGGGGAGAGAGGCTCAACAGGTAATAGGGCGCTGGCAGGATAGTGTAGTGATACGGTGCTCCAGAATTAGTGGAAATTAAATGGTTCTTCGTGCAAGGAGTGTCAAAAACGTGTAGTCAAAGGGATTCGGTGTATTACGTGGAACTTTTGGTTACACGAGGAGTCCGAAAACGTGTCTCAAGTTTATAAGTGACGATATTTAGTGCACGTGCCTCGACTGTATAAGTGACGAAAATCCGCGATTAACGTCCGCGTTAAGCTCTAAAGACGAAATTAGTCGTGTTCTTCAATGTGACATTGACGCTCTCAAACCAGAATTGACGTTGCTAACGCAGGAAAATATTGGGCTGGAACGCGAAAAACACTGTGTTTGTGAAAAAAAAACGTCCGGTGGTAGATAGATGTACATAGGCAAATACACAGAGTAATACGACTGATCAATCGCGAAACGACTCAGCCGCCATTATGGAATAAAAAGAAACTGAAGATACGGAAGAACCAAATAAATGTAAGTGGATCAGTGCAACGGAGAGAAAGGACAAAAAGAACCGTCAAATTAAGACAGAAAGTGAATTCTTTATTGTAGGTGACATATTGTTAAAAAACATAGTCGTTCCTAATTCCAAAATCGACATTCGACCAGGAATCAGGACTCATCAATTGCATAAACATTCAAAACAACATCTTAAACTCAAGAGAGAGCGTACCAGACAAGCGAAATAGGAATCCAAAAGGTGTTTTTATCCACGTGGAAACAACTTCCCTTCGAACCAAGAGCGAATAAGAAATCATAAACCACACAAGGAACCTTATTCGAACGGCCAGAAGCCCATACACTGCTTCCAGAGCACTAATCAGTGGCACCACAGAGTGACAACTACACGCAGAGAATAAACAACAATATTAAAGAACAATGCAATAAACTAGGAGTCGTTCTCATTGATCCCAACAAATTCCTAAGTGCAAAGTGTCTATCCAAAGATGGCCTGTATCTGAATAGGTTAGGCTCAAAATATTTAGTAAGATGTTCACAGATAGTTGCTAGGTTATAAAAAAATAAGGGAAACTGATAAGTAGTCATGGGTGTGGAAAAACTTCTGCGGATATAAGAAAGACAATGCCAAACCATTATCTGGAAAGAAATGTGCTACAGCTTATAAGTAATAGTAAAAGTAGGTATACTAAGCACTGGAATATAAATGATTTTAACACGTATGTTTCAAACAACAAAAACTCTGAAAAAGATAAATTGGAAATCCTTTTGCTAGAATGTAAAAATACTGAAGTTGATTGTTTAAATGAGCACTAGTTTACTGAGGACACAATTAAAATTTTAAACAAAATGGGGAATTCCAGGTTAAAATATAACTTTTGGAGAAGAAAAAGTCGCTTGGAGCTCATGTATACTTCTGCATAGTTAAATAAATTATGAAACCCGGAATTATTTCAATTATTTAAATGATGAATGCATGTTTGAGAGATGTTGCACAGAAATAATGGACTTACCAGTAAATACTATCATCATCACCATTTTCTTCTTCTCTTTCAGTCATTTCGATCACTTGTTGATGTGGCCTCTTTGAGTCGGCGTGCAACACATGATGCATACAGCTTTATCCATTTCTGCCGATCTTGAACTTTCTGTTGCCATTAAGTCTCTGTCCCATCTGTTTTGTGGTCTTTATTGGTAAATTGGCCTCAAGTCTAGAACTTGTTTTGAGCACCTCCCAGCTTTTCTTCGAGCAACAGGACCAACCCACTATCATTTCAAGGTATTCACTCTTTCCATTATGTCGCTGACCTTTGCTATCCGATGTCAACTGCTTTCTTTCTGTCTTTATTTGTGTGGCCCAACATTTATCTTTCCGTTCCTCTTTGGGCTACTATTAGTTTGTAACAATGAACTCATTTAATGTCCATGTCTCACAGCCATAAGTTATTACTGGCAGGTCAAAGACAGTTTTCTTTAGCTCTGCAAACATCTTGGATTCAAAACTTAGACGCGTCTTCCAAAAGCCTGCCAGTCTAATTTATTATGTCGGAATATTTCTGGTTTTAGGTCTCCTTTCATATTTAGCAGTTGACCCAGGTAAAATCGTTCTGTGACTCTTTGAAGTTTCCGCGTATTCCAACACATATTTCTCTCTAGTGTCCATTCAGTCATCAATGATCTTGGTTTTATCGTAGTTCATTTTGTAGCCCAACTTCAGAGCTGGCTGACGCAAGTTCACTAACCAGTATTTGAAGTTCTTTTATACCGTTTGCAAGTAGTATAATCTCATAAGTTAATATCAAATTATTTAATCTTTCAGAGAATTTAGGTTACCTTTGTTTTCCAATCTAATTTAGACATCACTTTTTAAGGACTGCTGAGAAAAGCTTTCGAGATGTAGAGTCACCTTCTTTTATGCCCTTTTCGATGGGAAATTAATTGGTTTCTTCAACTACATTTACATACATTGTGGACGTTTTGTATGTGTTGTATAAAACTTTTACATAGACGTCTTCTATTCCTTAATCTGTTAGAGCCCCAACCACAACTGGGTGACTGATAGAATCGAATATCTTCTCGAAAACTAAGAAGGCAAAGCAAAGAGATCGAAGGTACTCATTTTTTCTACTAATTATTTCTCATAGAGTGAGGATATGGTTAGTTGTACAGAACCCACGTTGCTCAATAGGTTGGGCTGGATCAAGTGTAGTCAAACTGGACAGGAGGCTGACAGGGCGATAGTTCGTTATATCTTTTGCACTATCTTTCTTGTGTATTAGGTTTATTTTAGATTCATTTCAATTTGTTGTTAATTTTCCACTGTGCAAACAATTTGAAAATATTTTAGATAAATGTTTTATAGATTCGTCATCCAATAGCTTCAAAAATATCGACTAAGAGGTCATCACTACCTGGAGTAGTTCATCTTGTCTGTAGCATGTCTGTCTTCTGAGGGGTATATTTCTCATATTTGGTGTTGTTGTTGCTATGGTCTTCAGTCATGAGACTGGTTTGATGCAGCTCTCCATGCTAATCTATCCTGTGCAAGCTTCTTCATCTCCCAGTACCTAGTGCAACCTACATCCTTCTGAATCTGCTTAGTGCATTCATCTCTTGGTCTCCCTCTACGATTTTTACCCTCCACGCTTCCCTCCAATACTAAATTGGTGATCCCTTGATGCCTCAGAACATGTCCTACCAATCGATCCCTTCTTCTTGTCAAGTTGTGCCACAAACTCCTCTTCTCCCCAATCCTATTCAATACCTCCTCATTAGTTATGTGATCTACCCATCTAATCCTCAGCATTCTTCTGTAGCACCACATTTCGAAAGCTTCTATTCTCTTCTTGTCCAAACTATTTATCGTCCATGTTCACTTCCATACATGGCCACACTCCACACAAATATTTTCAGAAACGGCTTCCTAACACTTAAATTTATACTCAATGTTAACAAATTCCTCTTCTTCAGAAACGCTTTCCTTGCCATTGCCAGGTCTACATTTTATATCCTCTCTACTTCGACCATCATCAGTTATTTTGCTCCCCAAATACCAAAACTCCTTTACTAATTTAAGTGTCTCATTTCCTAATCTAATTCCCTCAGCATCAGCAGACTTAATTCGAGTACATTCCATTATCCTCGTTCTGCTTTTGTTGATGTTCATCTTATACCCTCCTTTCAAGACACTGTCCATTCCGTTCAACTGCTCTTCCAAGTCCTTTGCTGTCTCTGACAGAATTACAATGTCATCGGCGAACCTCAAAGTTTTTATTTCTTCTCCATAGATTTTAATACCTAATCCGAATTTTTCTTGTGTTTCCTTTACTGCTTGCTCAATATACAGACTGAATAACATCGGGGATTGGCTACAACCCTGTCTCACTCCCTTCCCAACCACTGCTTCCCTTTCATGTCCCTCGACTCTTATAACTGCCATCTGGTTTCTGTACAAATTGTAAAAAGCTTTTCGCTCCCTGTATTTTCCCCTGCCACCTTTAGAATTTGAAAGAGAGTATTCCAGTCAACATTGTCAAAAGCTTTCTCTAAGTCTACGAATGCTAGGAACGTAGGTTTGCCTTTCCTTAATCTTTCTGTTAAGGTGAGTCGTAAGGTCAGTGTTGCCCCACGTGTTCCAATACTTCTACGGAATCCAAACTGATCTTCTCCAAGGTCCGCTTCTACTAGATTTTCCTTCGTCTGTAAAGAATTCGCGTTATTATTTTGCAGCTGTGACTCATTAAACTGATTGTTCGGTAATTCTGAACACCTGCTTCCTTTGGGATTGGAATTATTATATTCTTCTTGAAGTCTGAGGATATTTCACCTGTCTCATACATCTTGCTCACCAGATGGTAGAGTTTTGTCAGGACTGGCTCTCCCAAGGCTGTCAGTAGTTCTAATGGAATGTTGTCTACTCCCGGGGCCTTGTTCCAACTCTTCACGCAGTATCGTATCTCCCATTTCATCTTCATCTACATCCCCTTCCATTTCCATAATATTGTCCTCAAGTACATCGCCCTTGTATAGACCCTTTATATACTCCTTCCAGCTATCTGCTTTCCCTTCTTTGCTTAGAACTGAGTTTCCATCTGAGCTCTTGATATTCATACAAGTGGTTCTCTTTTCTCCAAAGGTCTCTTTCATTTTCCTGTTGGCAGTATCTATCTTACCCCTAATGAGATACGCCTCTACATCCTTACATTTGTCCTCTAGCCATCCCTGCTTAGCCAGTTTGCACTTCCTGTCGATCTCATTTTTGAGACGTTTGTATTCCTTTTTGCCTACTTCATTCATTGCATTTTTATATTTTCTCCTTTCATCAATTAAATTCAATATTTCTTCTGTTACCCAAGGATGTTTACTAGCCCTCGTCTTTTTACCTACTTGATCCTCCGCTGCCTTCCCCATTTCATCCCTCAAAGCTACCCATTCTTCTTCTACTGTATTTCTTTCCCCAATTCCTGTCAATTTTGCCCTTATACTCTCTCTGAAACTCTGTACAACCTCTGGTTTAGTCAGTTTATCTGGGTCCCATCTCCTTAAATTCCTACCTTTTTGCAGTTTCTTCACTTTTAATCTACAATTCATAACCAATGGATTGTGGCCAGAGTCCACATCTGCCCCTGGAAATGTCTTACAATTTAAAACCGGGTTCCTAAATCTCTGTCTTACCATTATATAATCTATCTGAAACCTGTCAGTACCTCCAGGCTTTTTCCATGTATACAACCTTCTTTTATGATTCTTGAACCAAGTGTTAGTTATGATTAAGTTATGCTCTGTGCAAAATTCTACCAATTAGTAATAAGCTAAAAGAGGAAAAATCATTTTGATAATTGTAAATCAAATGATGAACACTTTGAAAAATTCGTAAGTAGTTTCCTTACTGTCTTTAATGAAATATTTCCACCTAGACTCTGCAGCAATAAAGATTTTGAGTGGACGGAAGAAGCAACTGCATAGAGAATGCAACACAATAATGATGAAACTTCCTGGGAGATTAAAACTGTGTGCCGGACCGAGACTTGCATTTGTAGACTTGGAGAAAGCTTTTGACAATGTTGTCTGGAATACGCTCTTTCAAATTCTGAAGGTGGCAGGGGTAAAATACAGGCAGCGAAAGGCTATTTACAATTTGTACAGAAACCAGATGGCAGTTATACGAGTCGAGAGACATGAAAGGGAAGCAGTGGTTGGGAAGGGAGTGAGACAGGGTTGTAGTCACTCCCAGATGTTATTCAATTTGTATATTGAGCAAGCAGTAAAGAAAACACAAGAAAAATTCTGAGTAGGTATTAAAATCCATGGAGAAGAAATAAAAACTTTGAAGTTCGCCGATGACATTGTAATTCTGTCAGAGACAGCAAAGGACTTGGAAGAGCAGCTGAATGAAATGGATAGCTCTTGAAAGGAGGGTATAAGATGAACATCAACAAAAGCAAAACGAGGATAATGGAATGTAGTCGAATTAAGTCGGGTGATGCTGAGGGAATTAGATTAGGAAATGAGACACTTAAATTAGTAAAGGAGTTTTGCTGTTTGCGGAGCAAAATAACTGATGATGGTCGAAGTAGAGAGGATATAAAATGTAGACTGGCAATGACAAGGAAAACGTTTCTGAAGAAGAGAAATTTTTTTGCATCGAGTATAGATTTAAGTGTTAGGAAGTCATTTCTGAAAGTATTTGTATGGAGTGTAGCCATGTATGGAAGTGAAACATGAACGGTAAATATTTTGGACAAGAAGAGAATAAAAGGTTTTAAAATGTGGTGCTACAGAAGAATGCTGAAGATTAGATGGGTAGATCAAATAACTAATGAGGAAGTATTGAACAGGATTGGGGAGAAGAGAAGTTTGTGGCACAACTTGACAAGAAGAAGGGATCGGTTGGTAGGACATGTGTTGAGGCATCAAGGGATGACCAATTTAGAATTGGAGGGCAGTGTGGAGGGTAAATATCGTAGAGGGAGACCAAGAGATGATTACACTAAGCAGATTCAGAAGGATGTAGGCTGCAGTAGGTACTGGGAGATGAAGAAGCTTGCACAGGATAGAGTAGCATGGAGAGCTGCATCAAACCAGTCTCAGGACTGAAGACCACAACAACTACAACAACAACAACATGTATTGCAAAACTTTGCTCCTTGCGAAATTTCATAATTCTAGCTCAACGGGAAGTACGCTATACGTTTTGATGAATGTGTATGTGCGAGTCAAAATATGTGGCATAGATGGCGATAGCTTTAGATTACGCTGACTTAAAAGGTTACATTTATTAGAAGGCTAAGGGATTGTAGACCTTAGGGCGTGACATAAATTTCAACTCGATACCTCTACCGTTTCCTGAGAAACATGGTTTTCATCAGTGTAAGAGAGAGACAGACTGACGGAAAACAAAGTGACGCAATGAGGGTTCCGTTTCTACCGACCGAGGTACGGAACCCCAACAACCGACAGCCGTGTACACAGGGTGGGGTTAGCTGTGTGCTGCTTGAGACGTTCACGTCTATTAACCGTACAGGTGTAACGCTACAAAGCAATGTGAAACGAGACGAGCACATGGGGCCTGGTGTAGGGAAGGGGAATGGTCGACTTGGGTTTACTGAGAGAATTTTAGGGAAGTGTATCTCATCTACAAAGGATACGACGCATTGTAGAGTGTTGCTCCAGTGTATAGGTTCTTCACTAGGTCAGATTGAAGGAAGATATCGAAGCAATTTAGAAACGCGTTGCTAGCTTTGTTACCGGTAGGATGGATCAGCATTCCAGTACTACGCAGACCCTTCGTGCCCTCAAATGAGTATCCACGGAGGGAAGACGGCGCTCCTTCCGCGAGGGACTTTCCAGAAAATTTAGAGAACCGGCATTCGAGGGTGACTGCAGAACGATTCTAGTGCAGGCGTGAGGACCGCGAAGGTTAGATTAGCGACATTTGGGCTCGTACGTGGGCGTACAGACAGTCGTTTTTCCCTAGCTCCACTTACGAATGGGACAGGAGAGGAACTGTGTTGTCAAAATTTTGCGAGATGATCTGGGGAGGTTGGGACGGCGGGGAGGGTGTTTGAAAGAATACATAAATCACAGGAGAGACGAGTGCAGTACTGCATCCAAATGTGACGACGACACGTGGACAGCCTCCGCTCAATTAACAGTTACGACGGTACAATGATGTACAGCGTTTGAGCCCAATTAGATGAAGACGTAATCGAGAAGTCCACATTTACAACTCGATTTTACTAAGTAGGGCAACGTTCCACTTTGAAGTTGCTGTCGGCTCGCAATGATGCATTTGTACTGCTGGTTTTCCGACCCGTGTTTACTGGTAGGTTTTTACTTCCGTCATTGTATACTTTTACACATGTTAGTTTTCGATACTGATTGTAACCCACCCTATGTTACTCTGTTTGCAAAAGTAAATACTGCTCTTTTCAGTGTCTGAATAACATACGGTGTCCACATGGGAATAAAATAGAAGTGGGAAAATAAATTGTTGTTTTCTTCGAATAGGAATTAGGCGGGAGTGAACTCCCAGAAGTTGGTGAAGAACTCGAAGAAGAAGGCGAAGGTGGCGAAGCTGGTGAAGCCGGTGAAGGCGGCGAAGCAGAGGCAGGCGGCGAAGGCGGCCAGGAAGCGGAAGGCGCGGAGGAGGGGGCGGCGGCGGCGGCGCCGGAGGCGGAGGCGGAGGGCCAGCCCGGCGCGGAGGAGGGCGGCGCCGACGCTGCCGGCGCGGGGGCGCAGGAGGGGGCGGAGGAGGCCAAGCCGGCCGAGTAGCGCCGCCTCCCAGCTGGCGGCTGGGGCTGCCCGCGGTTTTACTGGCGTTCTCAGCGTTCTGGGAAGTCATGTTTGGCGAGTGTTCCACGAACTGGGAACGTCATTCCTAACGAAATTCCGAGTGTTTTCAAGAATCACACCCTGAATCTTCGCTTCTGTTCCTGCAGAAATGGATTTAGTACACGTATTGTTGTTTAATAAATATGGTTACTGCTCAGCTGGGAGTTCCAGACAGCTGGGAGCTGCGTCTTTGCCATTTACGCTGAGGTGGCAAAAGTCATGGGACGGCGATGTGTGCACGTACACAGTGGGTACAAAACGGCAGTGCATTCGTCGAGCTGTGATTTCTACTCAGGTAATTCGTGTGAAAAAGTTTCCAACGTGATTATGGCCACGCGACAAGAATAAACAGACTTTGAACGCGGAATGGTAGTTGGAGCATGGGACATTCCACTTCGGAAGTCGTTAAGGGATCCAAGTGTCAAGTCAAGAGAGGGCCGCGAATACTAAATTTCAGGTACTACCTCTCACCACGGACAACGCTGTGGCTGACGCCCTTCACTTAACGACCGAGAGCAGCTGCGTTTCTGTAGAGTTGTCAGTGCTAACAGACAAGTAACACTGCGTGAAGTAACCGCAGGAATCGATGCGAGACGTGCGACGAACGTATCCGTGAGGACAGCGCGGCGAAATCTGGCGACAGTGGGCTGTGGCAGCAGACGACTGAGGCGAGTGCCTCTGCTGACAGCACGACACCGCCTGCAGCGCCCCTCCTGAGCTCGTGACCGCATCGTTTGGACTCTCGTTTAGTGGAAAATTGTGACCTGGGCAGATGAGGGTATAAGAGCTGATGGTAGGTTTCGAGTGGGTGCAGACGCGACGTACCCAAGCTGTCAGCAACGCTCTGTGCGAGCTGGCACGGCTTCATAAACTTAAGGGCTGTATTTACACGGTCCAGCTGAAACGATCGTTGACTGGAAATGGTTATCTTCCAGGGCTTGGAGATCATTTACAGCCATTCGTGGACTTCATCTTCCGAAACAATGATGGAATTGTCACAACACCACAATCATTCACGACAGTTATTGGAGTACATGCTGGAAAATTTGAGCGAATGATTTGGCCACCCAAATCACCCCTATATGAATCCCAGCGAACATTTATAGGACATAATCGAAACGGAAACACTTTCGCTATTATGGGCGGCTAAAGAGACAACATTTCTGCAGGCGACTTTCGACTGCTTGCTGAGTACATGTGACGTGGAGGTGCCGTACAACGCCGGGCAAAAGGAGACCCCACACCATATCAGGAGGTACCCCATGACTTGTGTCACCGCAGTGTGTTTGTTGTGTTACGGCTGAGGTCAACTACGATAATTTACAATTGGCAATCAGAGAATACTTTTCAGTTTCCATCTGTATCCTGGAGCTGTACAGCCACTACTGGCACAATTCTGTGTTTGTACATTGCGCTGTGCACACTTAATGAGAATGTACAGAGGGTCGACGTGAGCCGTGTTTTGACGCCGTGTATGAGACTCTATCAACTGGAAATGCAGACGAGCTGTAGCAGGCAGGGCGTGGGAGCTACTGCTAATGCGGAAATGATAACGTAGTTCCAGCAGTCAATGCACAGGCAACAGCGACAGTTGTTCAGAAGGGGGTGAGACAAGGTCTTAGTGTCCCTCATTTTACTCCAGTCGTTCATATAGCAAGTAGTGACGGAAACCAGTGAATAATCACTAAAGGAATTAAAATTCACTAAGTAAGGCATATTGTAATTCTATCAGACACGACTTAAGACTTGAAATACGCGATGAGCACAAATGATTTTGTCTTTGAAAGACATTATGAGACGAATATCAATAAATAGCCAACAACGATAATGGAGTGTGGTCACATTGCGTCAGGTGATCTCCAGAAAACTACCTTAAGAAATTAACTGCAGAAGGCAGCGAAAATTGTTACTCTATCTGCGTATTTAATAACCCTGGGAGCCGGCCGAAGTGGCCGTGCGGTTAAAGGCGCTGCAGTCTGGAACCGCAAGACCGCTACGGTCACAGGTTCGAATCCTGCCTCGGGCATGGATGTTTGTGATGTCCTTAGGTTAGTTAGGTTTAACTAGTTCTAAGTTCTAGGGGACTAATGACCTCAGCAGTTGAGTCCCATAGTGCTCAGAGCCATTTGAACCATTTAACCCTGGGAATGGATCAACAAAACTAAAATTTATCTAATGATGTGGACTTTCAAACTACTTAAGGTAATTCTGTTAACATACACTGCCGTCACACAGTTAAAACCCCTAAACTGGCGAAGTTTTAAAAAAGTTAGTTTAGTTAGAGAAGCCGGCCGCGGTGGCCGAGCGGTTCTAGGCGCTTCAGTCCGGAACCGCGCGACTGCTACGGTCAGAGGTTCGAATCCTGCCTCGGGCATGGATGTGTGTGATGTCCTTAGGTTAGTTAGGTTTAAGTAGTTCTAAGTTCTAGGGGACTGATGACCTCAGCTGTTAAGTCCCATAGTGCTCAGAGCCATTTGAACCATTTGAACTTGAGAAACCCCTCAGTTGCATGTTGCTTTGGTGGTGCTAAATTTCCTAACCACCTTAGTTTTATCAGGATCAAGATGGATACCATCCACTGAAATGATGTACCTAAGAAACGCAATGCTCTATCCACCAAACTGTGACTTCTGGAGATTTACGTTCGCACGAGCGTCTCCGAGACATAGTAACAGTCGATGCAACAATATACTGTGATCATTCCACGTTTTCTCCATGCTGAAGATATCAACCACATAGAGCATCACTCACGCTTTTACATCGTAGGGTAGCATCGTAATAAAAGCAGCTGAAGATACGTTCGACCCGAAACGACGTAACGTAAACTGATAGCAGGTTCCGATCCATAAAGACACTGTATACCGACTTCATGCATGGTGCAACACTACCTGCGAAAAGCTCACAACAAACCAAACACAGACAAAACTGCCACGCACTCAAACCATTGCAGTAAATCATCTAAACTCTCAGGTCTAATTTTTATGCAAGAATAATAGTATATATCTGCTAGAAGTCCAAAACGAACCCAACAGAATCATCTCACTTCAGTACCACTAAGAGAGGACTTCTATGGGAGGTTACAGGTTGGTCAGTAACACCTTCTTTCAGAATCCCTGAATTTTCTTTCCTACTTTTACCTTATACATCGATGGGATTTGGCATGGCCTCATGAAAAACTTCTTCTATTCTCTCGCCCTAAACACGTATACAAAACCAAGAGACTCAGAGAATACGTCAGCATGTTCCTGTAATATCTCACTCAATTTCATTCTCTCTGACGAACTCTCAAAACAGGCAACTCTCTCACTCACAATACTGGCTAAAGCTCCATTCCGTCATTGGGCAGATGATGGAAGACTCAAATCACTGACACAGTTGACGACTATTTCCGGCTACGATTGCAGCTCATATTGAGAAAACTCAGGGAACTCACCTCTGACTCTTCCCTCAAAACATAATTACCATATCTCAACGTCATAGAGACCAGAATCACTATTCCTCCTCCCAAGTCTATCATTGCTTGGTGGGCATTCATGATGTCAGTCCCCAATATCACTTCTAAATTCGGTAAAGGCACAGTTAATAAATTCGCTTCTAGATACTACTCGAGTTTACCTTTTGACTTCCACGTTCTTTCCAAATATCGCCCCTTCAGTGTTCATTCCTCGCAATGGGAGGATCATCCAAGTCCCCACTTCTCCACATTTTCTAAATGCTACTTCGGTGACAATGGCAAAAGGACTGCCTGGGTCCAGAATGCACATGATGATAATGTCCCACTACAAATTTTTATCACAGGACTTAGAGCTAGAACCTTACTGCTCACTGCTTCCTGAAACAGTAGCTCTCTTACATCTTCCCAGCCAATATACACTGAAGCGCCAAAGAAAGTGGTATAGGCAGGCTAATTCAAATACAGAGATATGTAAACAGGCACAATGCGGCGCTGCGGTCGGCAACGCCTGCATAAGACAAGTGTCTGGCGCATTTGTTAGATCGGTTACTGGTGCTACAGTGGAAGGTTATCAAGATTTGAACGTAGTGTTATAGTCCGTGCACGAGGGATGGGACGCAGCCTCTCCGAGATAGCGATGAAGTGGGGATTTTCCCGTACGACCATTTCACGAGTGTACCGTGAATATCAGGAATACGGTAAAAGATCAAATCTCCGACATCGCTCCGGCCGGAAAGAGGTCCTGCAAGAACGGGACAAACGACGTCTGAAGAGAGTCGTTCAACGGAACAGAACGGGAATCCTTCCGCAGATTGGTGTAGATTTCAGTGCTGGGCCATCAACAAGTGTCAGCGTGCGAACCATTCAACGAAACATCATCGATATGGGCTTTCAGAGCTGAAGGCCCACTCGTGTACCCTTGATGACTGCCTGACAGATAGCTTTCCCCGTCGGCTGGGCCTGTCAACAGCCATTGGACTGTTGATGACTGGAAACGTGTTGCCTGATCGGACGAGTCTCGTTTCAAATTGTATCGAGCGGATTGATCTGTACGGGTATGGAGACAAGCTCATGAATCCATGGACCCTACATGTCAGCAGGGGACTGTTCAAGCAGGTGGAGGCTCTGTAATGGTGTGGGGCGTGTGCAGTTGGAGTGATATGGGACTCCTGGTATGTCTATATACGACTCTCACAGGTGACACGTACGTAAGCATGTTGTCTGAACACCTGCATCCATTCATGTCCATTGTGCATTCAGACGGACTTGGGCAATTTCAGCAGGACAATTCGACACCCCACACGTCCAGAATTGCTAAGAGTGGCTCCAGGAACACTCTTCTGAGTCTAAACTCTTCCGCTGGCCACCAAACTCCCCAGATATGAACATTATTGAGCATATCTGGGTTGCCTTGCAACGTGCTATTCAGAAGAGGTCTCCATTATTATGGAGAGCCCTGCAAGATTCATGGTGTCAGTTCCCTCCAGCACTACTTCAGACATCAGTCGAATCCATGACACATTGTGTGGCGGCGCTACTGCATGCTCGCAGTGATCCTACACGATAGTAGGCAGATCTACCAGTTTCTTTGGCTCTTCAGTGTAGTTCAGCCCACAAATCTTCACTTCCATTCGGTCTACGAATCTTTCTCCTGCTGCTGTCTGTTATCACTATGGTGGAGGCGGCGTGTGGTCCGACTGACTGTTTCGTGAGTCAGTTCATCTGATTTTGATCCCTGATGGAATCACAATCCTTTCTTTATTTCCTCACTTTTGCCCTTACCAGTTACTGACCGCTCCTTCTCTGCATCAATCCTATCTCGTCCATATTGGTTGCTGTCTGATCTCCATGTTCAAAACGATCACGCCTGCACATTCTTCTCCCTTGCAGCCATGGAACATAATGAATAAATTACTACTGCTCATTACGCGACATGCTCTTGCCTGCATCATATTATAGCTCTTGTAGCAGTGTCTTGAAAGCTTCAGCATCATCTTTACGGCATCTAGCAAGTATAATGTGTTGAAGGTGTACCGGCAGTTTTGTTACAAATATTTGGACCAATTCTACAGAACGCTATGGGTCATACAGGAATTGATTCCACGTGACCGTATGTTCAAAAAATCTCACAGGACTGGAAAAACGTGAGTGGTTGGAGTTATGAAGCATAATGATCCAATGCTTTACCCTATACTGCTCCGCCTCCAACAAATACTCTGACAGAAAAATCTCAGCAGAACTCTCTTTATGCGTCACTTTCGTGTGTGATATATCGCGTTGTTGGTGGTATGAATAGTACAATGTCTGAAGTCGCACCCATTATTCCATTCTCAGTTGCAACATTTTTCAATGAACGAAGAGTACGAAGACTTCATATATTACTGCAAAGTGCGTTGGTTAAGTCAAGGAGTAGGCCTGGAACGTTTTTTCGATTCAAATCTCGCTATGGTTGAATTTATGAAGGAGAAGGGAGCTCCTCTCCCAAATAGCCACTCATGAACTCAATTCTCTGGGCACTTGGCCGTATGGGTGGTAATGAATAGCGAAGCTGTTCCAACCAGGCCCCTGGGGTGGATTTCAGTAAAAGAGTTTTGGACACAGCAAACTTCCACATCAACAGGAAATGTTTAATCAAATCATTCCATTTCCCACTGCGGTGAGAATCCGCAAATGTTCATCCCATTACCTCACGCATATGTGGTGTTCCCATAACCTTTCCATAACTGCATTCGTTGTCATGCGCCAAATCATTTTCATCATCTCTCCTATGAGAGGCTATATTCTCAAAAGTCCAGTCACTCGTTGACCATCTGCTCGAATCGTGACACATGCTCGTGTGACTTTCGCAAATCCGGAGTACTGTTTAATGCAGGGGCGGCCAAGGTTCTGTTCAGACTTCCCGCACCGCTAGGCCGCGCTGTCTGAGCGCAAGGAGTGGAGAGCAGAAAACAGCCGAGGCGCCCCATTTAGATGGCAGTACAGCCGCACTGCATACTATTTACTTCTAAATTTCACATTTCTCAGCAACGTAGTTCACAAACAAAACAAGTTTCCAGTATTACTTCATTGTTTTGGGCATACTGAAGACGCAATATAATTTTTATCTGGTACAAGCCGTCGGCGTACGGACAGGTACAGACAATTTCAAAGAGTTTCGCTCTCAAGTTGCCACGTAATCGTGGCTTATTTAGTTTCATAATCAGAAAAAGGTCTTTCACAGAAGTATGTCGATCGAAATATTGTAGCAGTTTTGCAACCCCATTATGCAACTTGGAAAATCTACCTGAGAAAAGTTATGTAGACGTTCTGGACAGTTTTAACGTAAAACGTTTGTACCTAAAGTGGAATTACCTTGCAGATGAGTGAGTTGCTTCTGAACACGCACGGGTGAACATTCAACTGAAATGGCAAACGGTCTCGAAAACAGGTTAGAGATTGACAGTGTCCTCAAAATCTTTATAAAACTGTCATTGTATCTCTTGCAAGGCCACAATGAATTCTTCAAACCTCATGCTTTCCTAGTGAACTTAGGGAATTGGATTGCCTTTGTCAGCATGTGTCCCTTCTACATCGCGATTTCCTTTTTAAATGCATCCCCATCAGATCAGAAAGAAGTTATCATGTCTTGCTGTGGGCAGTGTGCAGTCATGTCCACTTAAAACGCGAAGTCTGCAGTTCCTTTCCAGATGTTCTAATTTTCGTTCCAGCACTCCTTTCTTCTTCATACATTCAATAATGTTGAGATTTAAATCGTAAAATCGTTCCAAGCATGCCTATCGCTTAAGCAACGCACTTTGCAGTAATGTGTGAAGTCTCCGTACTCTTCGTTCATTTCCATTGAAAACTGTTCCAACTGAGAGTGGACTCCAGAAATTTTACTATCCGTGTCACCAATTTCTACAAGTGCTCCATGTCTGCAGATTTAGCACCAAATACTACTTGATGTAAGGACAACGAATCCCATCTGTCGATTGTTGTAATTGTTCCATGTTTCATTGTCATCTAAAAGTTTAAATTCTTTCTGCATGGCATTATAATGTCGTTTCGTAGCAAATATGTAGTACCGGTCGCTTATGCAAATTGAGAATTGTCATCGCTCTCTTCCTTCCGTCTCATTCACTTTAAAGGACTGTGACGATGTATCGCTAGACTGCCTTTTTTTGTGCGCAGAGCCACTGGACTTCTGAGCGGCCTTCACGCCACGAGCAAACAGCACCGGCTCCACCATTATGCCGGACTCAGAGGGCTGTGCCGCGCCGCAGCGTCGAACCGAATGCCGCGCTGTGCCGCGTGGCCCACGCCGTGCGCCGTGGCCGGCACTGTTTTAATGATTTTCAGCTGATCTCGTCAGTAGTGGAGCTGTCCTATTCACACTCTTCTCCGAGACCGTTAATTGCTTCATGCCCTCTGCGAGTTTAGCGATTTCTCCCTTCCAATTTGGATTCGCTTTGTGCCTGCCAGATTCAAAGCTTCGAAATTATCTTCCAGTTCTTGTATCACTATACATTTTTCCCGAAACTCTGTTCTTCAGTGATTCATTGTTCTCAGAAGTTGTGCTACTGATCTGAATCAAGAGTTTCTCTTTATCTTTTTGGTACTGCTCTCAAAACTCACCAAATCCTTCGATTGCTTTATCCTTACGTGACCTATCTTCTTCTCGTATCTGTGACTGTTCCATTTCCATAGTATTCAACTGATCCTCTCAGATTTTGACTTCAGTTCCGCAGTTAATTCTCCCGAATTTGAATTCTGAGATTCTGAAACTTTTCATCACGGCTGACCTGCACCTCTTCAACTTTTCTCATGAGATTCTCATCTGTCTCACGACATTCCTTTGCACGAGCTTTCTTTACTGCTCCTTTTAGACTCTCGTTCTGTTTCTGTAAATTTCCACTTAAACTATAAATATGGCTGTTTAGCCCCACCATTACATATTCGTGGCCAGCAGACACATTAACCGGCACCTCCTGCTAATGCGACAGCATTTATTGTCAGAAAACCAGACGTATTACTATAAATTTTGTTAACGCCAACTTGAGCGTCTTGCGAGTGGTCTAAGTATATTGTGGCACAAACACCTGTCAGTTCAGCCTCAAGATTCCTAAACATCGTTTCCAGCCATACAGGAGAAAGCACTGATCCCCATTTTATACTTCTGTCGCAAAGCGTGACCGCGATAGCTTCTGATGCCTCGGATTCCATTTCACAACCATTCTCCCTCGTTGGTATTGTTTTTAAGCTGCTTTTTGAGTGCATTCGAGGAGCCATTCTCTCTCTCTCTCTCTTTTTTACCAGCACACAGCATCACACCCTTACAAAGATCCAAACAACGCAAATAAAAAAAATCTAAACGGCTACAAAACCTTATTCTTATTGAATATTAATCCATTTAAAACTTCTGGTGTAACTTATCACATGCAAAATAAAATCTCTACATTTCCTGACAAAGAACTACAGACTGTACAAGATATCCCAAAAACACAGTAAGACTCGAATAAAATCCGACAAAGCACACGAACACTTCAAATAAACGCCTTTCAAGCAGCATCTTCAAGAAACGCTGTTGGATGGAAACGAAATTATGTGACTCTTTGAATAAACACGTCTTTTAAACATGCCACTGTATTTGCCACTTCCTCAGAGGATTCACACAACGAACGACGTCTTTGGCTAAGGGACCCCAAATGAAGCACAGTTACTCTGTTTGTCCTATTAAGCAACCCAGGGAAAGGGTCGACAGAAATGAAAGTTATCTACTCCTGTGGAGTTTGAAACTCCGTTAGCTAATTGGAAGAGGGGAGGGGAAGGTGGAGAGTGGTGAACGTCCCTTACGCCTCTCTATTACCCAAATTAGAACTGATATTCTGTTAGAACTGGTTTTATGTGAAAAACAGACAACATTAACGTATTAACAAGGAAATTCAGACAATGGAATGGTGCAAATTGCAGCGTATAAGTTGGGATTAAGCTTATCTTTCACTTAAAAATTTGTTGTAAGGAACACAAAAACAGGTCATGTCCAATACGAGGCTAAGATTACAGTACAAAGATCCTACTCACAATCCAAATACCATTTTGTGACAGATAAACACACAGAATCATAAAACGTTTATGCAGTTAACGGTTAACAAGCGGGTACTGGTCGCGCTAGCATATGGCGCGAACAATGTTCATGGGAACCACAAACAAACTGTGAATGGAAACTAAGCAAAGGAGATCAACAGAAGAAGGCCTTACAAGAAATGTCCACACAATCAGAGATAGAGTTTAGTTATCTATAGACCGATGCGAAAACACAAAAAAACGTTAAATTTATTATTCCCCAAAGCGAAAGGATTTCCGTGACATTTTAACTGTTCCTTACAATATTAAGCTCATGTGCTGTTCAAAGAAAACATTGGTTCACGCATAACATTCAGGATAGAAGCACGTGGCTGCTCTGATGGACTAGTCATATAAGACACGTTAAATCAATAATTCTTGACACGTCTAGACATGGATCAGAATGATAAGATTATGTATTGTATTAAGAAACCACTTGTTGATGAATTTCATAGCGAGCAGCATAACGTGGTTGGCCTGTTCGACTAAGGTTAGTTGGGTTTTGGGAGCGCTCAACTGCGCGGTCATCAGCGGACTAAGGTTAGACTGCGTGCACGAAAGAAAACTCGCATAATTTACAGAAATTTTGACACAGAAGAAAGCACCTACTTGCGGCTTGTGGGGTGAATATAAAAGAAATTAGGAGAGAATCATGATCGTGAGAGGTGAAGACTGAGGTACAATCGTGAGCCGCGCGGGATTAGCCGAGCGGTTAAAGGCGCTGCAGTCATTGACTGTGCGGCTGGTCCCGGCGGAGGTTCGAGTCCTCCCTCGGGCCTGGGTGTGTGTGTTTGTACTTTGGATAATTTAGGTTAAGTAGTGTGTAAGCTTACGGACTGATGACCTTAGCAGACCATAAGATTTCACACACATTTGAACATTTTACAATCGTGAGAATACAAGAGGAATTACAGCAGAAGCCACAAGTTCAACAAATATTAGAGATCGATGAAATAAAATAAACAGAAATGATCCCACGTAACTGAAAAGACGTACTCACATGGAAATCCGTTCAATACTTATTCAGAAAGGCAAAGCCCCTTATGCTGTAATACCACAATGTAGCAGTTCGTTATGAAACAAAGCATCTCCTGCACAAAACGCGAAAATTACTAGACGTCATAAGTAACTTTACAGATTTTTCCGATATACGATTTCTGAAACAAGCGATGCTGGAAAAAAAGTTACAATAGTCACTATGCAGAAGCTAAGCACAGTTCCAATAGCTGAATCCAACTCATTTCAGAGTGTCTTAAGACTGCACAATGAAACATAAGTGCATAAGGTGTACACAATACCTCATTTTCTTACCCGAAGGTTACCAACTGGGGCCTACGATCACAGGAAACCAGACCAAATGATAACCTATCTCGGTGAAACCGATCATATGCAAATATTTGAGTAGAAAAAGAATATTCAGCCAAAGTCACTGATGACAGTAGAACTTGTTAATACGAGGGCTATCCACAAAGTACATTACGTTTTGGAATTAAAAATAAATAAAGTATTGGAATTTTTTTTATTATATACAGATGAAAGCCACACTTAAATACTACTCTTCTACATAGTTGCCATTTAAATTAAGGCACTTATCGTAGCGATGGACGAGCTTGGAAATTCCTTCGTCGTAAAATTCGGCCGCCTGCGCGTTCAACCACGTGGTTACCTCTTCTTTTGGGACAGAAAAGGTGTGATTTTTGTGGATTTCCTGGAAAGAGGCACTACAATAAACTCTCAAAGGTATTGCCAAACTCTGCACAACCTCAGAAGAGCAATACAAAACAAGCGCAGGGGAAATTTGTTCTCAAAGATCTTGCTGATTCACGACAACGCCCGGGCCCACACGGCAAATGCCACTCGTGAAGTTCTCGAATCTTTTAAGTGGGAGTTGTTTCCTCATCCGCCGTACAGTCCCGACCTGGCACCGAGCGACTTCCACTTATTCCCAGCAATGAAGAAGTGGTTGGCTATGCAGCGTTTTGATGACGACGCACAGCATCAAGAAGAGGTAACCACATGGTTGAAGGCGCAGGCGGCCGAATTTTACGACGAAGGAACTTCCAAGCTCGTCCATCACTACGATAAGTGCCTTAATTTAAATGGCAACTGTGTAGAAAAGTAGTATTTAAGTGTGGCTTTCATCTGTATATAATAAAAAAAATTTCCAATACTTTATTTATTTTTAATTCCAAAACGTAATGTACTTTGTGGATAGCCCTCGTATGTATAGTGTACACGGGCAATGACAAGAGAAACTGTCATATATTTAACAGTCAGGCAGTTTTTTCTTAAAGCATTTTGGTGCTACAGAAGAAAACGGAAAAGTATATCAGTGGGTAAGACAACTGATGAAGAGGTACGGAGCCAAACTGGGCAGATAAAAGCTATATGGCAAAACTTGAATAAAAGCAGGGATAGGTGGGTTAGGACGCACCGTAAGGCATCAGGTAGAAGTTAATGTGATAACGAGGGAAATGTAGGGCGTAAAAATTGTAGAGGGACATAATCTTGGAGGCGACAGACAGGTTGAAACCAGTGTCGGTACCGGTAACTGTGCGGATACGAAGACACCTACACAGGATAGCCCAGTTTGCTAGTTTTTTCATTTTCGTATAAATAATGGTAAGCCTTTGAAGATGTGTGGGAGGGCGGCAGACCGAACAGCTGCTGTTGCTGCCTTCACCTGTAACACTACTAATTCTCATAAATGTCTTGTAAAGTAATGTCCGCGGAAATTATCGCTTTACCTTGTTTCTTCTTAATAGCAGCTGCTCTGGAATCTTCTTCTGCGGCCTTCCTATTGCTTGACAAATAAATTTCTAGTGGCCATCTCGCGTCGGTAAGTATCGTCTTCTTGATGAAATAAAATTTTTGTAGTAGGAATCTGAATGGACGTAGATTTTTCCTCCTACCAAATAAAACCCCACTTCAGGCCTGTACTCAGCACTGTATTGAGAATACTTTTTGAGATAAGTTTACACTTCTCTCTTCACACAAAAGACGGAGCGTCTCTATGAAACATCGTCCCATGGAGGAGTCCGAAGCAAGAGAACATGATTAATAAATGAAAACTGTTAACAAATGAACATGTAAAAAAGTGCAACTACTGAGATGACATTGATTATGTACCGTATATTGTGTAATCTTTTTAGGTTTATCTTCCTGTAAATCATGAGAAGGAGATAGACAAACAATTAAAAAAATGGGAGTCTCTTAGGTATTCCAGTTTAGGTTCACTGTAACTGGCCCCCTGCTATGTACTGGCATTGTCAAGATTTTACTGGACGACAGTATTCAATAGTGGTGCACCTTTTGGTTGTTTAGGATTGTTTATTAACAGTTCAGAGCAGACATTACGTTACTATTTCTACATTGGGTCCTTGGCCTGGGCCGGCCGGAGTGACCGAGCGGTTCTAGGCGCTTCAGTCTGGAACCGCGCGACCGCTTCGGTCGCAGGTTCGAATCCTGCATCGGGCATGGATGTGTGTGATGTCCTTAGGTTATTTACGTTTAAGTAGTTCTAGGTTCTAGGGGACTGATGACGTCAGATGTTAAGTCCCATACTGCTCAGAGCCATTTGAACCTTGGCCTGGAGAGGGTTCAGTACTCTTTATTGTCTGGCCAGACTTAATAAGCTTTTGTTTTTTAGTACTCCTACACTTGGCAACTGTTTTTCTTCTTCTTTTATAACCTTTACCCGTTGTTTAACATTCAGTTTACAAAATAATACTATTCACGACATTTATTACACTTTCTTCTTTTCCCTCATTTCTCTGCCTCCTTAGTTCAGTTGAAATTGTCCCTACAGTGGACGCATATTGATCAGCCTCAGGCCGCAATGTAAGCGCGTAACCGCCGCGCAGTTCTGTAGCCAGTGTAGCCGGTACGTTGGCGTAGCGTCGCGGCCCCCTGCGCCCCTCGCTAAGCCACAACGAAGCTGCCACGCTCGTACGTTTCCGTCTACTGGTTCGTAGACTACGACGAACACTACATCGCTGCAGAGCCCGAAGAAGCCACTTCATACAATCGGCGCCACGACGAATGTCCATCGATGTAACGGTAAATTTGTTACCTTTATTTCTTTCATCACTCCCCTCCTGTATCCATGGCCTGCACTGCTGCGGCGCTGTAGAAGCTTTATCCTCGTTTTATCCTTGCGGTATGCACACGCAGCACGCAAGTCATGGTAGTAAACCAACCTTGTCACTTTTTGCACTCCACACGGTTCACGTTATCGTTTAACTATCTTTACATAATATACAGAAAATATCAGATAGAATTAGAAGATTATATACAAGGATCACAGGTTTTATAGTAGCTGGCACATGTAAGTTCTTTGCAGTTTGAAACAGAGGAAAACTAGCCTTATTTTCATTTATTTCCATATTCTCGCTTAATTATAGGGGTCAGAAAAAAGAAATTGAAATATTCTATTGTATCACAATCAAGCAAGCATTTCGATTTATCTGATGTTTTCATGTACTCTTATCGTGCTATCTAAATGTATTTGTGCTAACTATTAGACAATTCTCTTTTAACTGTACCTACTCTCCTGGCTAAAGTGGTTCCATAGTGGTATGTTTTTGGCAGCCCACTCGTACCTTGCTCCACTTCCACCATGCATTCCTCATGTTACTGTTTCCGCTCGAGTTAGTTTCTTAATTCTGTAATTACACATATTACCAGTAATTATGTTCAGGTACCATACTCATATAAAGTTTTCATTCTATTATTTACAATTCTTATTATCCCTTCTTATGACCAATGTACAGTCGTGCTCAAAAGTATCCGAACGACCTGAATTACATTTCGCCTGATTCGCATGCAACCCGCATAACGCAGCTGTCTAGTAGGTCCTCTAATCGATCCTCGGTACTGTCGCTTGACTACTGAAAATGGTTCCAAGAAGTCACTACTAGAACACTGCTCTGTATCGCAATAACTCAAGATGTAAAGTAATACCACGATACTACAAATATCAGGGAACACTTTATCACAGATAAGACTGCCCTTAAGGCTTGTAAGCTCACATTTATTACAATAAATGACATACACGAAATGTTACCACTCTCATTATTACGTCAGATAGGTACTGCACGTAGTAAGTTCGTCGTATTCATGATTTCCTCTTCGAAGTAACATACCGTACTTATTATTTAACACAAAATGACATTAAAAATTTAAATTATTCACCAGCAGCTAGTTGAGAATGCGTATGAATTCAAATGACATGACGAACCGTCTCGTTCTGCATATGGATTCAAACCCAGGTCATGCAGACTAAGCAAAGACATCGTGGCTGACGGAAACTAACAGTCATTACTGACTAGGCATACAGAGAGTGATATACCTCGATTTTAGACAGTATCAGTTAGCAAATATCAACTTTAAATTACATAACGTAAACGTTGTTAACGGACGCGAATTCCTACCCAGCACCTATTGTCCCTGTTAACGAACTACAAGAGATGTTAGATATTGCTTCATCACAAAAAACATACTTGAAATGCCGTGAGCTAAAGCTTTGTGTTGGACAGGGATTCGAACCCAGAACCCAATCGGATTGTTATCGAAGCACAATCAGCTGGGACATATCGGATTTTCTCAGCAGTAGCAAGATGTTTTAAGTGAAATGACGAGACGAAACATTAATTTTTTCCTTCCCAGGACTCCAACCCAGCACCTATCGCTGTTACATTCTAGAAAAAACGAACGTTAAGTATGGGTTTGTTACACCAGAAGCGACATGTGAGCATGTTTGAACTAGAAATAGTATGACGAAGAGTTCAGTGCTGACTGGTAATCGAACACCACACATATCGTTGTTGATTACACACAAAGGGACGTCAGCTACCGAATTTTTATCCACCAGCAGCTCGGAATAACATCCTTCAAGTGATCTCGCAAATACACTCCTGGAAATTGAAATAAGAACACCGTGAATTCATTGTCCCAGGAAGGGGAAACTTTATTGACACATTCCTGGGGTCAGATACATCACATGATCACACTGACAGAACCACAGGCACATAGACACAGGCAACAGAGCATGCACAATGTCGGCACTAGTACAGTGTATATCCACCTTTCGCAGCAATGCAGGCTGCTATTCTCCCATGGAGACGATCGTAGAGATGCTGGATGTAGTCCTGTGGAACGGCTTGCCATGCCATTTCCACCTGGCGCCTCAGTTGAGCCAGCGTTCGTGCTGGACGTGCAGACCGCGTGAGACGACGCTTCATCCAGTCTCAAACATGCTCAATGGGGGACAGATCCGGAGATCTTGCTGGCCAGGGTAGTTGACTTACACCTTCTAGAGCACGTTGGGTGGCACGGGATACATGCGGACGTGCATTGTCCTGTTGGAACAGGTCTAGGTCTAGGAATGGTAGAACGATGGGTTCGATGACGGTTTGGATGTACCGTGCACCATTCAGTGTCCCCTCGACGATCACCAGTGGTGTACGGCCAGTGTAGGAGATCGCTCCCCACACCATGATGCCGGGTGTTGGCCCTGTGTGCCTCGGTCGTATGCAGTCCTGATTGTGGCGCTCACCTGCACGGCGCCAAACACGCATACGACCATCATTGGCACCAAGGCAGAAGCGTCTCTCATCGCTGAAGACGACACGTCTCCATTCGTCCCTCCATTCACGCCTGTCGCGACACCACTGGAGGCGGGCTGCATGATGTTGGGGCGTGAGCGGAAGACGGCCTAACGGTGTGCGGGACCGTAGCCCAGCTTCATGGAGACGGTTGCGAATGGTCCTCGCCGATACCCCAGGAGCAACAGTGTCCCTAATTTGCTGGGAAGTGGCGGTGCGGTCCCCTACGGCACTGCGTAGGATCCTACGGTCTTGGCGTGCATCCGTGCGTCGCTGCAGTCCTGTCCCAGGTCGACGGGCACGTGCACCTTCCGCCGACCACTGGCGACAACATCGATGTACTGTGGAGACCTCACGCCCCACGTGTTGAGCAATTCGGCGGTACGTCCACCCGGCCTCCCGCATGCCCACTATACGCCCTCGCTCAAAGTCCATCAACTGCACATACGGTTCACGTCCATGCTGTCGCGGCATGCTACCAGTGTTAAAGACTGCGATGGAGCTCCGTATGCCATGGCAAACTGGCTGACACTGACGGCGGCGGTGCACAAATGCCGCGCAGCTAGCGCCATTCGACGGCCAACACCGCGGTTCCTGGTGTGTCCGCTGTGCCGTGCGTGTGATCATTGCTTGTACAGCCCTCTCGCAGTGTCCGGAGCAAGTATGGTGGGTCTGACACACCAGTGTCAATGTGTTCTTTTTTCCATTTCCAGGAGTGTAGTTCTGTGTCTCACTGGGAGTCAAAAACGTCAGATATCGTTAGTGTTGACAAGGAGTGAAAATACATTAAAAATCAAAATTATTATCCACCAGCAGATAGGTGTTCTCATCCTAGAGCTTGATGAAACATAATGAAAACTTTAGGGCCAGGCCAGGATTCGAACCCATTCACATGCGTTATGTGGAGATGTTGAGGAATCTGCAGTTTTGAACAAACAGCAAATTGTAGTTGAGCTGTATTGTCACGAAGGGATCAAATTCCGCGTTAAGGGCGGTCTGAGTTGCACTCCCAGTTCAGAACCAATTTTATCGACATACAGAAGCTCAAAAAAAGATGGAATAAGTGTCCTGTGACCCTACATTGCGTTTGTTTCGTCACTAGAAATAAATAACTAGCATAAGAAAGGTTACTGCTGATACAGTTTCTACGTGACGCGACTCCTGACTTGATTGTGGTTCAACCTAACGTCTACTTAGTAGAGAAGGAATATTATGTTTAACGTGAATTTCAGACCACAATGCCATTATACCTTCTTCACTTGGCGTAGTCAGAAGAGAACAGAATCTGTCTCTCCTTATCAAAAATCATTAGCAGAAGTCGGAATCGAACCCAGACCATAAGTATATGAACCTAGCATCAATCCAAGAGACCACCAAATTCTCTGCTAGATCAGCCATTATTCTATCATAACAATGTTGCGCCACACTGGATGAGAATTCTGACACACAGACTCCCTGTAGTGGTTTGCAGCATGTTCAGTACATTCATTTACTTGTTTGACCGAATCGCCATGAACTAGCTGCCTCGGCTACCCAGTGCATACATTCAACTTTATTTTGTAATCACCGAAATAAAATCACGTAACTGACACCTACACAGAACTGCCAACAGTGTAGGATGCAGAAATTTAAACAGGAAGTTTTCCTTTCCACTTGAGCTACTCTATTGCACTAGCTGTTTGTTGAAAACGTCGTGCAGTGCGAAAGAAACGCTGTAACCGTCTGTCTCTCAGAAGTCTAGATCCGGCCATATGCATTATCTCACAGAACAGTGCAATGCGGAAGTTCTGGAGAAATTGTTGTTGACTTCTGGAGCTGCTGTAACTACGGTCCAGCTAGTGGTGTAACGGTAAGTGTAGTGCACTCTAGACAAAACGTCGCGAGTTCAAATACATTCAATGCTACATTTTTCAAAACGCAATTCTACTGTCTGCTGAATTTATCAATCTAATGGAACTTCTCAAGCCAAAATAGTCGCATGTGGAAAAGGGGCTAACTTCGGCGACATTTTGCTTTTCAGGCAGTAGAGGCATATCGAAATTTTTGTATTATGTATGGGGAGAGCGTATCGTGCCAAAATACGTCAGAAAAGTATTTTCTACATTAGCTGTCGTGTGGTAGTGGCATTTTATTCTTCATGAAACTGTTTGACAGCTTTAACTCAGAACAAGTTTTCTACATGCATGTAATCAATAAACTGCATGTGCATTGTCAGACTGTTATAGATAACACAGAGAATTCGTATATGTCGTTGATGATTAATTTACCTCTCATGTTTACTATTGTTTTACCAACACTAAAAGAAATCTTACTAAAATAGTCACCGTATTATAAGAAATGAAATAAAACTACCTACGATAACCTTACAAAGAAAGTCTGCTTTAATAAAATTGAGTATTTGTGCACAAGCGTGCCTCTATCGGCATGAATTACACTACTGGACGTTAAAGTTGCTACACCACGAAGATGACGTGCTACAGATGCGAAATTTAAACGACAGGAAGAAGATGCTGTGATATGCAAATGATTAGCTTTTCAGAGCATTCACACAAGGTTGGCGCCGGTGGAGACACCTATAACGTGCTGACACGAGGAACGTTTCCAACCGATTTCTCATACACAAACAGCAGTTGACCGGCGTTGCCTGCTGAACCGTCGTTGTGATGCCTCGCATAAGGAGGAGAAATGCGTACCATCACGTTTTCGACTTTAATAAAGGTCGGATTGTAGCCTATCGCGATTGCAGTTTATGGTATCGCGACATTACCGCTCGCGTTGGTCGAGATCCAATGACTGTTACCAGAATATGGAATCGGTTGATTCAGGAGGGTAATACGGAACGCCGTGCTGGTTCCCAAAAGCCTCGTATCACTAGCAGTCGAAATGACAGGCATCTTATCCGCATGGCTGTAACGGATCGTGCAGCCACGTCTCGATCCCTGAGTCAACAGATGGGGACGTTTGCGAGACAACAACCATCTGCACGAACGGTTCGACGACGTTTGCAGCAGCATGGACTATCAGCCTGGAGGCCATGGCTGTGGTTACCATTGACGCTGCATCACAGACAGGAGCGCCTGCGATGGTGTACTCAACGACGAACCTGGGTGCACGAACGGCAAAACGTCATTTTTTCGGATGAATCCAGGTTCTGTTTACAGCGTCATGATGGTCGCATCCGTGTTTGGCGACATCGCGGTGAACGCACATTGGAAGCGTGTGTTCGTCATCGCCATACTGGCGTATCACCCGGGGTGATGGTATGGGGTGCCATTGGTTACATGTCTGGTCACCACTTGTTCGCATTGACGGCACTTTGAACAGTGGACGTTACATTTCACATGTGTTACGACCCCTGCCTCTACCCTTCACTCGATCCCTGCAAAACCCTACATTTCAGCAGGATAATGCACGACCGCATGTTGCAGGTCCTGTACGGGCCTTTCTGTATACAGAAAATGTTCGACTGCTGCTGTGGCCAGCACATTCTTCAGATCTCTCACCAATTGAAAACGTCTGATCAATGATAACCGAGCAACTGGCTCGTCACAATACGCCAGTCACTACTCTTGATGAACTGTGGTATCGTGTTGAGGCTGCATGGGCAGCTGTACCTGTACACGCCATCGAAGCTCTGTTTGACTCAATGCCCAGGCGTATCAAGGCCGTTATTATGGCCAGAGGTGGTTGTTCTGGGTACTGATTTCTCTGGATCTATGCACCCAAATTGCGTGAAAATGTAATCACATGTCAGTTCTAGTGTAATGTATTTTTCCAATAAATACCCATTTATCATCTGCATTTCTTCTTGGTGTAGCAATTTTAATGGCCAGTAGTGTAGTAAAATACTACTCGCTTAGATTTCGATTGGGTCTGTGTTTAATTGGTATGCTGTGTCATACTCAAGAGGTATGCAAATGTGGCATTTCATAAACAAAATTATGTATTCCTAGAAACCCAAAATTTGCTTGTCAGCAGCGGAAATCGGCGTTACCTATTGTGCAGCATTGTGAGTTTTTCACCATTGCACTATGAGCCGAAAGTATTTTCTTGCGATTTCCTTATCAATGTTTGATCTGACTGCTTGTAGCTCTTTCACAGAAGGGAAGCGAGACTGGAACCGCGAACCGTAACAGACGCTTTTTCACAGGTCAGCACATTACCACAGAGCTTGCGAAGAGGTATGTGTCTTGGTTTCCTCTTTCGGGGACAATAGTGGCTAGAACTCGTAAACCGCTATTTAAAGGACGAGATTAGTTGCAATTTCCACGTGCAACGACTTTCCCGGGCTGAAAACCGTAAATTTACAATGTTTTGTTACACCTTAAGCGATAATAACTCAGATTATTCAATGGAAATGACAGGAAAAATCAAGTGAACTTTGAGGCTTAATTCCGTGCACACCAGGAAGTAATTCGTCGATCACAGAGTTGCCAAACATACCTTGCCTTGTTGCCAAATCTCAGTTACAGTACCAGCAGGAAGAAGCGAACCGATGTGTTGCTACAGTGGGCTGGGAAGTGACCATAGCTGACGTCTCAAAGACGCGGCTGCCACGGCCTGGAATACGTAATGCTTCTGGTTCGCATTTCTGTAACTAGGTTTAGGGACTGGAGCATAGTTACTAATAATACTCAGAACTGACTGCAAACTAAGCATCATAAATCAGTAACTCTCATAGTTGTTTTTATGTTTCTTTCGTAAGTGTACTCAAAACTAAGAAACTCATTCACAGACGTTTTCGTGCCTGGCCGATGGTCGAGCACAACAAACAAATAGAAATAAAAGAGGAATGTGTGTGCGTTCGTGTGTGTGACAGAGAGAGAGAGAGAGAGAGAGAGAGAGAGAGAGAGATAAAAATGAGAGAGAGAGAGAGTAAAAAGTTGTTGTAAAGAAATAGAATACTGCTACGTAAAGAAATCTTTCATTAAAATGACACATTCCACATCATTACCAAATGTCGTATTCATGATCTATGGAACAAGCATTAATCTAATCAAATCTAATCATATTGCTGACTAGCCATGAAGAGTCATGAATCACCGAAATTTTCTCCAAAATCAGTTACCAAATCTAAACTTGAAAGTAAAAGACGACAGTTTTTGTAATAAACCGGGATTCTTATCAAGACCCTTTCCTCCCTATTAACTAACCACGAAAGATGTATGATATACCTCCATTCAGAAGTGTGCATGCATTTAAAGATGAAGCGCATGATGTGATGTTTTGTGACGGAGATACGAACCCAACACGTAATCGGATTGTTAACTAAGTAAAATAAAACATTACGTATCGGTTATTCTTACCAGCTGCTAGGTGTTTGAATCGAAAATAAGGATACAAATTTTTTTGCCTGTGCGACAATCGAACCGCACACCTACCGTTCTTCTTTATCATCGACGAATATAGCTTAAGCATCAAAAAAATGGTTCAAATGGCTCTGAGCACTATGCGACTTAACTTCTGAGGTCATCAGTCGCCTAGAACTTAGAGCTAATTAAACCTAACTAACCTAAGGACATCACACACATCCATGCCCGAGGCAGGATTCGAACCTGCGACCGTAGCGGTCGCTCGGTTCCAGACTGTAGCGCCTAGAACCGCACGGCCACTCCGGCCGGCGCTTAAGCATCAATTGCTTACTCACCAACAGCAAGATGTGTGCGTGTTTGACTAGAAATAACGACACCTATTGCGATTATTCGCAACACATGAATAGATATTAAAAATGAATGTTAATTTTCACTAGTAGGCCTGTGTGCACATGATAGGGCTTGAAATGAAATTATGAATATCTTTGTACCGGATCAGGATTCGGATCCACATACTTACCTGTGGAGGAGACCTAGAGAAGACTGCAGTCTTGGGAAAAGGAACGAAATGATTGAATTATACTGTTCCGAGAGATTCATCCTCGAAAGAGGAGATACGAATTCGAATCACAGTCCAGCACCAAATTTTTCAACGCCTCTAGTTCAATCAAGTACAAGTAAAATAAGAGCCCTGTTCCTTTAAATGGCTATCGGTTCATCAAATAAAATAAAATTTTCTAATGTAAGTAAGTTTACTGGCGACTGTATTTCTGTTTACCATGACTTCCGCTATGTCATTTCCCAACGAAAACTGGCTCTGCCCAGTTGGTAATGAAGGATCGTGATGTTTAATGCGGATTCTGGATTATAACGTCTTTGTCTTGAGGTTACCAGAGGTAAAGTAAATCTGTTTGTGCCTCTTAAAAGTAAACGCCTGAACCCACGCATTGCACCTGTGATAGTTCGTTCCACCAGACCATTGTGGCCACATTTCCCAGCCCCAGGAGTGTGTTGTAACGGATGATGTGCTTAGCTTACAAAATTAGTCACGGCGGAAAAAATGCGAGTATATTAAATGGTGAAGTAGAAGCAAGGTTCTGACGCGGAGATTATGCTATTCTCATGTCAGCAGGATTTAAAGACTCTTCTAGGCATAATAGCGTCGATGTGAAGCCATTTTGAAATTTTCACTAATTCAGCAAATTTCTTAGTTCGAGAAAATCCACTGTGAAGTGTGAAGTTACCGGGTAATTCGATTATTACCGTCATTATTACTATAATTTTCTTCATACCGCTGCTAGAACACATGTGTTTGAAGATCATTCAATGCCTTTTGATCATTATAGAAGTAGTTGCCCAAGAAGAGGTTCTTTCCCTGTCTACGGAATCCTTTTCATGTTAATAACAAACATCAGCAATTACTCGTAGATTACATTAAAACTAAAATAATTGATGAAGACGTTACATGATAACAAAAACGCGCTGCCTTTCTTCATTTACTTGCGCTTAGAAATGGCTGTCGAATACTGCCAAACCAAAAACCAAGAGATCTTACTGCCTTCCGATATACGTCGCTGTCAGTTCTTCCATATGATTCTGTCAACGCGACCTGTTTCAAGTTGTGTATGACAGAGAATGTTTTAGAAAATCAATTGTTTTCCTTTGCAATAAACAGCAAGATTTTCATTCTAAGCTATCCAAGTTCAAAATTTTCACATTATTGGTTCAAATTTAACATTCACTTCTATAATTCAGGAAAGTATTTCACAATTGCAAACCCGCATCCGATTCATTGACCTTACACTTAGTCGCTGAACATAAATTCTAGCTCAGAGTGGCACCAGTTTAAGTAACCTAATGTAGCGAAGACTGTTTGCCAGAGCTATTTCTCACCGGAAAATACGCAGTTGACTCATTGGGCGCCATAAGTACTTTGTAACAGTAATTTCTGTGTGTATGCAATGCATACGGATTGTAGAATTTAGTGGTGCTCACTCTTCCACTTGTGTATAAAATATGCCTGACCTAAACGGGCTCTTTATCATTACAGGCCCTGGGTAGTGCAACATCATACTGACAACAGTAATGTGCTTATACCGACAACCTCACTGTTCGTTTTACCTGATTTTGTAATCATTTAAATAAAACAACATGACCTTCCAGTGGGAGACATTTCATCCCCCTTTTCCTTCTGTGAAATTTATCAGTAAGCTTTTTGCCTTCCAACCAGCGAAATGCGGCAGAGTACAGCCGTTAAACGATTCACAAACCACGATTTAGTGCCATTAAGACGATTTCTTTGAACATTGTTGTAGCTGAAGGAATTTAGTTTCTTCTTAAATCGTCTTATGCAGCAACGTTCACAGATATCTCAAATAGGAAAAGCTCTTTATCCAGGTACGAAGGTTGTAAAACTAACTTCCCACAGTTTGTGTCAGGTTGATCTTTTCGTCTGATAGCACTGCGTAAGTATTTTGTCTAAGAGGTGTCACAAGTAGTGTTCCTATAGCTGTGGGAATCATTGGTTGAAAACGAGTTTAACACCAATGGGTACAGTACTGCTAAATATTCAAAATGATTAAGTCTGGGTTCATCCACAAGCTGAGGCTTATTTATAATATTGAAGCTAGACTGTGTGTCCTTGTCTTCCTTGAGTGGGCATTGGAAGGCGTTTACACACACGTATACTATGAATACTTGAAACGCTATAGTTAACGTTGCACTCATACACTAATTTTGTTTTTTTAATTCTTATGGGTCTTCAGCATGCAATATGTGTTGTAGATACAGTCTTAGACAAAAAAATTGACCGCCGAGTCATTCACGTAAGGTGGACAATACATTCGTGCTCCCCTCAGAATACTATGTCCGGCAATTTGCTCTACCTGGCAACATTGTAGACTGCGGCACTTCCCGGAGGAAGTCTTGACTACAGTCTGAGTACATCACTATTAACTGCGACTGTAGTCTTGAGGTAAAACGCGAGACTAGCTAATACGATGTCTGGCAACCGAAAGCACACGTCGACAAAACTTTTATCACCCCTTTCCTCTCGGTGCTGAAGCTATGAGTGTAATTCAAACGAATCTACAATATATTTCGCTTTCTGTCACATTGGTAATAACAGTTTGGTTCAACAATATTTTAGCGAGAGATTTCTTGGCCGACCATCTGCCTCTGAACACCGCATGCGTCTCAGTGCTCTGGGACCCGTTTGCTGCCTACAGGCGGGGGCTGAGGCACTGCGCTGCCTCGCCTTCTGCGGACAACATCTGCTTCACTCCTCACTCTCGACGGTGTAAAATGCTTTGATGTTGTTGAGTGGTGATCCATAAAATCTGTCTACGATTTGTGTTTCACACTTGATAGCAACAGAGGCACGAAACCGTTTTTATTTGATGAGTATTTTATTACACTAGTATGCAATACATCAATGTGGCACAGAATTAATTTCATTGTTTCTGATCCAGGGCGCTATAATTGAAGTGTCACATCCTGTTCTTTTTCCTTTCACAGGAGGTTCTTCAAATAATTTATTTTTTTCATGGATTCATATGTACATCTGAATTTGCAGAGAGTAAATGCAATGTAATGTGTTTGGTTTGTTTCTTTGATTCCCTGTGGTAAACTGATGCGAAACATTGTGTCAATATCTTTCAGAACCAGCTCTATAGCTGGTCAGGCAAATTGCTTGTTTTGAGGTCCATACATTAATTAATAGAGAAGTGAATGCTGTTCAAAAGTGATATTTAAAATATTCAATTGGATTTAAGGCGACAAAATTGCCCATATTTGAAGATACCCAGAGAAAAAGTAAGTTGCTAGAGCTGCTGTTAGCAAATGTCTGCAGAGAGTTCCTAATTGCTACTGTGGAAATTTAGCACAGAGGCTCTATAGTAATCAAGAGGTTTATTTCCTTCATACTTATCACCCTGGCATGTGAGTCTTAAGTGAAGAACAATATTGAAATTCGTATCATCGGTCGATTCGAATTTCTTCAGAGATGGTTATATTTTGAAGCAGCTTGGCAGTCAGAAAGCAGAGACCTATGACCATTAACACAACTTACTGAGCCGAGCTACCAAGAGGACTTGATGTGTAAAGGTTTTCTTCCGATTTCGTTACAGAATTATTTCCGGAAATTCGCAGCTCCATAAAATAAATCAGAAAAAAAGCTCGCACATGCTGGCACACGAGTCATTAGAACTGACGACTCACTGAGCCGTTACGACGCGAGACACGGGGCTACAGCCACACTGCTGCCAGCACGCCACTCTCGTCATGGTATTGGTCGCTCAGCCTCATAACGCATAGTGAACAATAATAAAAGTTGTCACTTATGTCAAGAATAGCATTTATTTAGCCAAAAAATTGAATTTTCTGTCTCAGTGTCTTAGTTTATATACGAATAAAACACTTACCTTGTTTCTTTGTGACAAACGATTATTTCAGTACAATAAAAAGTCTTTGGAAATCAACTTTGCCCACCTGTCAGGAAAAGTAATATGAAAAACACTTTGCACCTCGAAATCGGTTGCATCTATGTGCAGTCTTGTGATCATACAAGCAGAATTTCATGAATTGCACGAGAATGTAGAAAAGTGTTGGTGCGAATGGAAGCTATAAGAAACACAGTTAACTAATTATTCTGTGCCCCATAATAATCAATTCATTTGAAAATTCAGAAACTAAAAATTATGCCCATTAAGACAGAAACTAAAGTGCAGATTCGGGCACTGTATAGATCTGCGCTTTTTCATCTTCAAATCCACATAAATAATGCATACTAACCAGCGTATTCATTGCTTTCGTAATGTTTCCCTCTTGTTTAGTCTTCTAATGATGAACTGGATACACACCCATGAGTCTGATTGTTTCTTTTCATCCTTCCATCTACTATCTTTGTGTGTTACTGCTCGGTGTTCAAAAAGCAAAATATTATGCCTGCTCCCACGAGGTATTAGAACGAGGTCTCAAGAAGGCTAACGAATTATAATCAAAATACACTGAGACGCCAATTTGTCGTCATAGTGTTAAGTCGACAGAAATAGTTGGGTATTACTGCCTGCATCACCAGCATCCCGTTGTCGTCTGCTCTTACTCAGATTTTCATATTACCCCGAACACAAGACGCCGAGATAAATATGCATATTCTCCGTGACGAAACGTCCCACATTCCATTCATCCTGATCCATTCGTTACGTGCATCAGCAGCAATGAGTGATAGGAAAGCTGTTGAGAGGTGACAAATGACAATAACAATGGTAGTAATAACAGATCAGTAATCAAGGATGTTTACTGCATTACAGACAATTGTTAACGATTAACAAAATAACCAAGAAAGGCTGAGTGTTTAATTGCCGCACTGCATAGGTGTTCTTACCACTTTGTTACTGAATTGTGTTCTGGTTGTTTGTAGAGAGAAAAGAAAGAAATCTGTAGCCATACATATCGCTAGTACAACGAGATATTACCTATCAATTATCTTTGCTTTACATCACTAGACGAACATGGCGTCACCGACCTGATATTTGAAATACATTTCTGTTTTCTCTCTCTGTCTCTCTCTTTTTACTTTTATTTTTATTTTTTGAGGAAAGCGTGGAGAAGCGCGAGTAATAAGCAAGTAGGCATATAATCTATTTACAGTTATTTTCTTTGGGATACATAATGCAAAAATAAAACTTAAGTGTATTATTGCGTAATTCCAATTATTGACAGTCTATTCGTGAGCTTGCTCGCATTCAGTGGGTTGAAACCTATCACAGAAGCAAGCGAAACTCATATATTTTTTGCACCATGCGCAACACACAAACGAAATCTCGCTGCACTGGCGTGTTGTCCGATATATTGCCTGGAAAACATATCTGATTCATGTTGATAAATACAGCTCTGTTACACATCAATTTGGATGCATACCAAGTGTATACCCGTATATCTTGAAATACACGGAAAGGACATAGAGGTATTCGACTGAAACATAGCCATGACCACGAGCGCTCTCTCGCAGACCGCTTCACGTGGTTTGGTCAGCGACGTCGTAGCTGCGTCGAACCAGCGTGGTTTCCCAAGCAGCAACCGTCCCGGCTGCCTGGTGCAGCTTGCGGAAGGGTATTTGCTTGCATGTGGAAGAATTCTGTCTACGGTGCATGTATATGAGGTATTTTGGTGCTTGTGTGTGTGTGTGTGTGTGTGTGTGTGTGTGTGTGTGTCTGTTTGTGGCTACGTGTTGTAAGTAGGCTGTTTATGTTTTCTTATTGGCAACGTTACGTAGCGCTCTGTATGAAAATCACTGGCTGTGCTGTGTGCAGTCTGTGGCTAGTTTGCATTGTTGTCTGCCATTGTAGTGTTGGGCAGCTGGATGTGAACAGCGCGTATCGTTGCGCAGTTGGAGGTGAGCCGCCAGCAGTGGTGGATGTGGGGAGAGAAATGGCGGAGTTTTGATATTTGTAAGAATGGATGTTATGAACTCTTACATATATTATGACTTTTGAACACTAGTAAGGTAAATACATTGTTTGTTCTCTTTCAAAATCTTTCATTTTCTAACTATGCATATCAGTAGTTAGTGCCTTCGGTAGTTTGAATCTTTTATTTAGTTGGGAGTAGTGGCGCTCGCTGTATTGCTGTAGCTTGAGTAACGAAGATTTTTGTGAGGTAAGTGATTTGTGAAAGGTATAGGTTAATGTTAGTCAGGGCCATTCTTTTGTAGGGATTATTGAAAGTCGGATTGCGTTGCGCTAAAAAATATTGTGTGTCAGTTTAAACACAGTCTTGTACAATTGTACAAAGGGGACGTTTCATATGGCGACCCTGATTTCATTCCATTTCTGTAATCTGTAAAACCTGAGGGTATAATTACATTAATCCTCAGCGGGGTACATGCTTACTTTATGTACCATGTGTGTGGCAAGCACAAGGAGCCCTAGCTAATATGATATTTGCTTATACAGCTTTACACATCGGTACCATATTTCTCCAACACAGAATTACACAGCTATCTGATTATTTAACAGAGAAACAAAAATTTTTTTTATGTCAGTGACACATGTTTACGCAATTACACAGTTGGATAATTTAATACTTATGAAATTGTATTTTGTCTGTACTTTGTGAACTGTTCATATTTTTTTGGAACCATTGTGATACTATGAGAGCTTTGAATGATGTATTTGGTAAGGGAGCATGATTTTTAAAGTAAATTTGAGGTAAATGACACTACTGACATGAGCAGAGAATTTTTTTTTTAGGTTTTGAAACTATTGGAGGAAGCTACAACGATTTTGAGATTTGGCTGAGGCTTTATGATGTTATTATTACGATGATGATGTGTATTATGCTGTTGAGGTATGTTTATGATCAATAAGCTGATGCTATATGAGTTATTTGAGTATGCTACGTATCTGTTATGATGAAATATTGAAGAAGTGTCGACGAATAAGGTAAGGAATAATGAGTAGTGTTTAGGGACTCTGATTTGTGGAAAAGGATGTTGGAAACCAAGAATCGTACTTTAAGAGTTATGAAATGTGTGTAAATGCGTGAATGTATCACAATGCCGACGAAAACTTTTTGAACACTGTTATATTTACAGGATTTTGTTTCTACATGTCAGTAACGCAAATTCTCAACCTGTGGAATTTTTTATATGAGACTGTCACTGTAGCGGAAACTGCTGTCGTAAATATTTCGGTAAGAAAGTTAAGTGACGACCTTCACGTAATGCGTCGTGGCCACCCAGCTGCGCGAAAGACGCCTGGAGAAAAAAGCCATTAGTGTGTGCCTTTCAGAGGCACAGGTGGAAAAAAAAGGGGGGGAGGCCATTATCCTCGCTATTGACATTCCTTTGTAGAAAGCATCGAAAATACGACACGCTCAAACTTGAAAACATATGATTATACTGTGGAGCTCTTAATTTATGATATTTACTAAAATGCCTAATGAAACGATGAGAAACATTTCACGGCTATTGTCTTGCTAGTTGAGAGAAATGCCATATGGCTTGCTTTATGTATTTATTTACTCAATTTGTTTAATATCTAGTTTCTAGCTGCGCTGCAGCATTGCTTAAAAAAATTTTGTAGATGTACTAATATAAATATTTTCTGTCTACAGATCGAGTAAATAATAATTTTTTCAAAAAAATGAGGGAGCACAAAAAGACATTTACCTTCACAGGAACTGCATTCATAATTTTCTTTCCAAGTACTTGGTAATTTCTTTTGTAGAATAAGTTGTGGTGCACCACTTTAATTACATAGTCATTAAGATGTGAATATACATTTCCCTTGTCTGCACTGTTGTCTTTAGTGTAATATTTTTTCTGCTTGAGCTATGTCATGTTTAGATATAAGTTATTTCATTTGCTGCTGCTGTGTGCCAGGCATAGTACTACTGAATTTGACTTTGTATTACGCTGTTAAGCCAGTTTTACTACGGATTTATTTTTCTTGTTTGCTGCACAGTGCCTTATATTAGTTGTAATATTGCAATTGCTTTGCCAATTTGTATTTTTTTATCATTGTTGTTTGTGTTAATTGTTTTGTGCTGCTGCATTGCCTCGTTCCTTAGTTTAGCATCTGAGCTCAGTAGATTTAAGTTAGCTTAAGAGGGGGTACGCTATATAAGAGAACGAGTTGTGATGAATTGGAAGAAATGCATTGAGAAGTTATACGAAAGAAGTACAGAAAGCAGGTATAGATAGGACCTTTTGGGAATAATGAAGAACGAAGGGAGATCTCTGAGAAGTAAATAAAGTTTTGTTTGCAAAATACTGCAGTAAATCAAACCCCGTCCTTTCCTTGTGTTATCCCACTATGTGTTTGTGTACCCTTGTGTATTTACGTTCTTCCTGTCTTTATATGTTTATCTGATAAGACTTATGTTGTAGAATTTTTCTAATACTCAGCTACATGAACTATGATGAGGAATACTGTTATCCTCAAATATAATTTGCATTAATAATACGTTATTTACTTTGTAAAGATGTTAGACATTATTAATTCTGTTCTGTTTTAATGCTCATGTGTGAAGTTGTTGTTTCAAAAGTTATTCTGATCTTTTATGTATTTACTTATGTCATAATTCCTGTAACACTGATGTATATGTCTATTTCTATTCTTTTGTAAAGCCTGTATTACTACAAATGTTATCTGTATTATTATGTTTTAATGATGTATTTTGTACCTTTGTTATTGTATTCTTATGTTATAAAACTGTAATTGACACCAGTTCATCAAATTAAGTACCTTGTAAGTTACATTTCACTGCACACGTTTCTGTTGGTCATAGTATATGGACAATATGTGAGAAGTAGTGTTTACACGTGTGTTAATAATTCAGCAAGGGACTGGATAACAGCATTGCTGGTTCTAAGGACAATTCCAAAAACTGTGTGAGTGCACAAGTGGTGGTTTATGGACTTGCTATATTCTCCGCAAGACTCTTCGATGGTGATTGTGCACCTGCACAGTCGCAGCAGATGGCTGCTGGCCATTTCTACAAGGACTACAGTGGGTCTACACCTTTGCTGACTCACCAGTACCATTATTTCTACAAGGACTGCAGCGGGTCAGCACCTCTTGTGGCCCACCAATACCGTAATCTCTACCAGGACTACAGTGGGTCTACTCTGTGATGAACTACCTACCAGTATTCTTCAAAACTTCGACTGACTCTGCGGTGGGTTTGCTCTGTTGTGGCCCATTACCTGTCTGCATGTCAAGAGTCAGCACTGTCTTTCCGTTGGAGGGACAACACTACTTCTTCAAGACTGCAATGGAAATCCACTACTTCCGTGTGCATTTTCTTTTACTGCTCAGACTTTGAGAAAAACACTGCAATTTTACTGTGATGAATGAGCAGGACTGTCTTTATGGACTGTGAGAAAATTGTAGCATTTGACCAACATTGTATCAATAAGTGTGTGCATTTGATATCTTTGTTATTGTAATTATGAAAAATTTTATCAAATCATTATTGGCCACTGCCCAAAACAATTTGTAAAATTTTTTGTGGGGAGCATGGGGGCTATGTAAGTAGGCTGTTTATGTTTTCTTATTGGCAACGTTACGTAGCGCTCTGTATGAAAATCACTGGCTGTGCTGTGTGCAGTCTGTGGCTAGTTTGCATTGTTGTCTGCCATTGTAGTGTTGGGCAGCTGGATGTGAACAGCGCGTATCGTTGCGCAGTTGGAGGTGAGCCGCCAGCAGTGGTGGATGTGGGGAGAGAAATGGCGGAGTTTTGATATTTGTAAGAATGGATGTTATGAACTCTTACATACATTATGACTTTTGAACACTAGTAAGGTAAATACATTGTTTGTTCTCTTTCAAAATCTTTCATTTTCTAACTATGCATATCAGTAGTTAGTGCCTTCGGTAGTTTGAATCTTTTATTTAGCTGGGAGTAGTGGCGCTCGCTGTATTGCTGTAGCTTGAGTAACGAAGATTTTTGTGAGGTAAGTGATTTGTGAAAGATATAGGTTAATGTTAGTCAGGGCCATTCTTTTGTAGGGATTATTGAAAGTCGGATTGCGTTGCGCTAAAAAATATTGTGTGTCAGTTTAAACACAGTCTTGTACAATTGTTCAAAGGGGACGTTTCAGTGTTCGCATTTGCGTGTTTGTCTATATGTGGCTGATGTGACACATGGGTGAAATGTGAAAAATAACTTCAAAATTATGATTAATAACCTTGACACTAAAGGTACAATTCATGAGTTACTTGTACCTTACTAAAATTACCCAAAAATTAATGAATAAAGGTTAATTACGGATTACAACGAATTATCTAAGACGAATGTCAAGGTTTCCTGGATATATGTAGTGACAGATAGGAGGGTGTTGGCTCGATGCATTACTGCCCCCACTGTGGTGATTAGGACATGCGAGTGCTCAATATAACGTAATACAGAGGACTGAATCACAGATGGGCAACCACTACTTACATTGTTTCTGTATTCCGCTTCACAGCAGAGAAAATGGTTGACGCACCATTCAGCCTATTGCACCATAGCAACAAAACTATGAAAACATCTACATGTGATATCAACTGCCTGAATTAAATTGATCCGCATTTATTGCCTGACACCCATTTACGGAATCGACATGACAGATTTTCTCAGATGTAATGAACAATGAGAAGAAACAGATCTGAACTACATCAAATTATTACTCTGGACCAAAACAATATGGGAAAATATGCCGATACCTTTGTCAACAAACAAAACCGTAATGAGAAGTATGGAAATTGTTCTCTCAACAGTGAGCTTCCTACAAGAAGTAAACATAAATCACCGCCCCACCAAATATTTTTCTTTTTAAACTTATGTATGTCAAAAACAACTGCATGCTTTAGACCTGACTGTTTTCACCATCATCTTAAAAAACGTTTATGAAATAATTTCTACTGCTTCAGTCACTTTTTACCACTACCTGTTGGCACGACGCATTTCGGCAGCGCTGCAGCCATCATCACTTGCGCCACAGTTGTATCTATTTCTGTAGACTCGCTGTCTCACTTGGCACGTTAAACAAGGTTAAAACACATTGTTGAGAAACACAAAATAAAGTATTAAAATTTCACTTACATCTGCACAGATACTCGACAAGCCAGCGTAAGGTGCGTGGCGCACGTTGCCCTGTAACACTACCTGCCATTTCCCCTCCTGTTCCATTCGCAAACAGAGCGAGGGAAAAACGACCGTCTGTACGCCTCCGTATGAGCCCTAATTTCTCGTACCTTATATTCGTGGTCCTTACTCGCAATGTATGCTGCCGGCAGTAGAATCTTTTATCAGTCAGTTTCAAATGCCGGTTCTCTAAATTTTCTCAATAGTGTTTCTTGAAAAGAACGTCGCCTTCTCTCCATGGATTCTCATTTGAGTTCCCCAAGCATCCGCGTAACACTTACGTGTTGTTCGAATCTACCGGTAACAGATCTAGCAGCCCGCCTCTGAATTGCTTCGATATCTTTTTCAATCCAACCTGGTAGGAATCCCAAACACTCGAACAGTATTCAAGAATAGGTCGCAACGACGTCCTACACGCTGTCTCCTTCCTAAAATTCTCCCAATAAAGTGAAGTCGGCCATTCGCCTTCCCTACCTCAGTTCTCACATTCTCGTTTCACCTCATTTTGCTCTGCAACGTTACGGCCAGATATTTAAACGACTTGGCTGTATCAAGCAGGACACTAGTAGTACTGTAGCGAACATTATAGGTTTGATCTTCCTGCTCATCCCCATTAACTTACATTTTTCCACATCTAGGACCAATTTCCATCCGTGACACCAACGGGAAAGTCACACATCTTCGACGCCTTACCGTACACCATGGCATCATCAGGAAACAACCGCAGATTACTGCCCCCCCCCCTCCCCCTCTATACGTCAAATCTTTTACGTATGCAGAGAGCAACAGCGGTCCTACCACACTTCCCTGGGGCACTCCTGACCATATCCTTGCCTCTGATGAACGCTCGCCGCCCAGGACAACATACTGGGTTCTATTACTTAAGAAGTCTCCGAGCCACCCAAGTATCGTGAACTTATTCCATATGCTCGTACCTTCGTTAACAGCCTGCAGTGTCAAATGTTTTCCGGAAGTCTGCAAATACGGAAATACGGAATCTGCCTGTTGCCCTTTATCCATTGTTCGCAGTATAATGTGAGAAAAGGGAAAGCCGAGTTTCGCGACGAGCGATGCCTTCTAAAACCATGCTAATTTCGTCGACATTGGCTTCTCAGACTCAAGAAAGTTTTTTTATATTCGAGCTGAGAATATGCTTAAGGATTCTGCAGCATAGAGAAGTTAGGGATATTGGTCTGTAATTTTTCGGGTCCGTTCTTTTACCCCTCTTATTTACTGGAGTCACCTGCGCTTTTTTTCCAGTCGCTTTGGCCCTTGTGCTAGGAGAGAGATTCACGATAAATGCAGTGCCGTACAGTAAGTACTCTCTGTAAAATCGAACTGAGATTCCATCCGACGTGATTTACTTGCTTTCTAATATTTCAGTAGTTTCTCTACGGCAGATATGCTTGTTATAATAATTTTGTCCATAGGATGTCCGATGGTCAAATAACAGTATGTTTGTACGATTCTCCTGTGTTAAATATTTTATGAATGTGAAATTCAAAACTTGGGCTTTCGTTTTGCTATCTTCAACTACCGCACCAGAGTGGTCAACAAGGGACAGAATGGAAGCCTTAGACCAGCTTAACGATTTTACAGAAGACCAGAATTGCCTCCGGTTCTCTGCCAGATCTTTTGCTACGTGTGACGGTGGTGGTTGTAGCGTGCTTCGCGCATAGATCTTTTCAGAGACGCACGAATCTCTACTGACCTTCGCTTGTCGTCATTTGTGCGTTCCCTTTTGAACTGAGAGTGCAACATTGACGAACATTGATAGCATGTCGGCCAAGGTCTTATTAAGGCTTTCAGTAAGCCAGTTACTTTGCGGATGGTAGGCAGTTGTCATGTGATGAGTAATGTTGCACCGACCGTTTATCTGTGTCACAAGATTGGATTGAAAAACTTTCCCTCGATCCGTAATTAACGACCTCGGGGCACCGTGTTTTAATATAACGTCTTCCACGATGAATTTGGCTACCTCGAATGCTTCGGCTGTTTTCACGGCTTTGTAATGGCATGGCGTGTCAGACAATCAGTGTAAACAATAATCCATCTATTGCCACTAGCAGACGTTGGAAATCGTTCGAGGAGGTCAATCCCAACACGCTGGAAAGGCGTTTCGGCTGGTGGAATTGGTATGAGTTGGCCAGGTGGTTTCTGAGGGGCTGCCTTTCTCCTCCGACACTCTCGACAGTGCGACACGTAGTGATGGACACTCCTGAATAAACCTGGTCAGAAAAATCTCTTGTGGATTCTGTCGTATGTCTTAATAAATCCTAAATGTCCGGCCTCAGGTGTGTCATGGAATTTCTGTAGAACATTTAAGCGCATGTGTTTAGGAGTCACTGGTAGCCACCTCTTTACAAACGGATGAAAGTATTTCTTGCAAAGTACTCCATTAACTACATTAAATTGTCCTTTCACATCCTCTGATCGATTTAAGGTAAGCATAATTTAAGATATATTGGTGTCCTCCTCCTGCTCAGCAGAGAGATACTGGAGTGCAGCGAGATAGTCACTATCTTCATCAAAGTCCTGATGGTCTTGCACAGGCTTCCTTGAGAGACAGTCGGCGTCCTGGTGTTTTCTTCCACTTTTGTAGACTATGGTAATGTCAATATCTTGAAGACATAGTGCCCACCTGGCGAGTCGTCCTGTTGGATCCTTAAGACCTGTCAACCAACAAAGTGAATGATGGTCTGTAACAACTGTGAATGGCCTTCCATAGAGATAATGTCGAAATTTGCACAGAGCTTTTCGCAGCACATCGAAATAATCTTGTTGTGCACCACCCCAGATAAATTTAGATTCAGCTTTTAACAACTCTTGGAGTGGCTTGTCTTTGATAAAGCGATGGTAATAAGAACATAATTCGAGGAAGCTCTTCGCATCTCGAATGCTTTTAGGAATAGGAAATTCCTTTACAGATCTCACCTTTTCTGGGTCTGGCCGCACACCTTCGTTTGATACAATGTGTCCAAGTATTTTGATTTCTTTTGCTCCAAAGAGGCACTTTCTTCGATTAAGTTTCAGTCCGCCTTGTTGGAGACACTTAATAATAGGCCTCAGTCTTTTCATATGTTAATAAATGTCTCTGAGAACACTATAATGTCATCTAAATAATAAAGATACATCGTCCACTTAAGATGCCTTAGAAGGGCATCCATCATCCGTTCAAAAGTTGCTGGTGCACTACACAAACCAAACGGCATTACCTTAAACTCATACAGGCCCTCAGGGGTGATTAATGCAGCTTTCTCACGATCAGCCTCATCTACTTCGATTTGCCAGTATCCCGAGTACATGTCCATGGCTGAGAAAAACTTAGCCCCCTTCAATTCGTGGAAGAGGGTAAACGTCCTTTTTAGTTATCTTATTAAGCTTCCTGTAATCAACACAAAAGCGACAGCTGCCATCCTCCTTCATGACGAGGATCACTAGTGACGACCATGGGCTCTGCGAAGGCTGAATGATGTCATTCTTCATCATTCTCTCTACCTCGTCACGAATTATTCGACGTTCCATTGCTGACACGGTATGCACCCTGGCTTATTGGTTGATAGTCTCCAGTGCTAATCCGGTTCTTCACCGTCGATTTGTCTCATTTGCTCTTCACCTTTGGATTGAAGCATTCAGAGAACTCTTGAAGAATGGCAAGTAGCTTCTTCTGTTGTTCCTTAGTGAGATCTGGTGATAGTCGAGCTAGAAGATCTTGTAGTGGTAGCGCTAATTTCGCCTACAGACTTGGCATGGGAAGTTTCTATGACGCTCACCTGTTCTGCAATTAACGGCTCAGCGTTTGCTACGCGCAAGTGTCTTGGAAGGATCTGCAGTTCTCGGCGGCAATGAACTATCCACAATTCACCGAATCCGTTCGTAAACGAGACGACAGAGGCTGGGATGACCAAGTTATTCTGCAGTGGTATGCTGCTCTTACATTCCACTACAATCATTCTTGACATTTGTGGATACTTCTAGAATGTACACGAACCGAATATAGAAATTAAAATTTTACAGTTCAGATGAGTTTTGAACTCACGACCCTCCATGCCACAGTCTAGTATCATAACCACTACACATCGGTTTCTGCGACAATATTTATCGATTAATGTGTCGCTTCAATCCACATATGTACACTGCCGTTTGTGGAAATTGCAACACCAAGAATGAAACGCATTAATTTAATACCACAGGTTAGGTACATGACAAGTAAGACATGATTACCTTTTCAAATCTGTACATGTCCTGTGAGCCCTACAATTCAGTATGTCGTGTGGCCACCATGCGCTGCAATTACAGCTGCTATAAGCCGTGGCATTGAATCAAACCGAAATGTCACGGTATGACAGCCCCGTTTCCCGGAGACCGATCATTCTGCCCCGTTCGAACTCTCTCACATGCCTTTGACGTCGACGAGGCATGCCTTGTGTGACAGCTCTGCACCGACTACACTCGGCGCAACACCGACCCTGTCGGACGGCCACGAGAGGGCTCTGCTCGGCCTGCGTGTACTCCACCTCGCTGCAAAACGTATCACGTGCTGCTTGCACACCCGTCGCCACTTCCGCTATTCGGGTAATTCCTTCTCGGTGTTGCACTTTCCACAAACGGCAGTTCACGTCCTTCGCTGACTGTTCGTTGTTCGTCTGTAAGAATTCACTAAAGGAACCGCACTGTAAAGAACACCGCACGTCTTGCCAGTTTTCACCACGAAGTGTCAGAAACATAAATCATTCACAGAATGATACAGCAGGAAGTACTTGCCAAAATTTCAGCTAGTGGTACGATAATATGTAACAGTATACCTGTGCGTGTAATCTGAGGTGACTAATGTCTTGAGGGGTGATCACTCATTCACAGAAAATGAAGCGTCTGAACATTATCTGAAGATCGATATCTTATCTTACTTCTGTTCGCTTCTCTTTTTATGTAGTTATCCAGAATTGTCTTACTTTCTTGTTGCCCTCATGGTCATAAATTTCTGCGACGGGTGGCGAAATGTTTCTGGGGGAACGACAGTCTATTCGTTGTGGAGAGCTACAAAGACGGCAGGAGTCAAAAACATTTAGTAGGCGTCCAATCTGCTTCATTTCAGAACTGGACACAACTGCAATGTATTTCAAATTTTGGTAAGACAGCCGCTCGAACAACGGAAATGTGAACGGCTACTTACGTCTTACAAACGCACATTATGCCAGTGCCGTAAGAGACTTCGACAGTAGTAGTATGTAAGCAGTTACACTGTGCTGGGAGCCTTCTCCATATCGTTAACCATTCGGAACAATAAGGGGTGAGGGTACAACTCGGGAGAGGCCTCGCTCTCTCTCACCCGCATCCAGCCTCCTGAAGTTATGCCTTAATCACTAGCTCTGATTCGATTCAATCCTTGGTTGACAGTGTGCAGCATTCTGTCGATCTCTGCTGTGACTCCCGGAGCTTTCCATTCGCTAGGCACGGCAGCCGGCGGTGGTAGCTGCCTGCAGCAGTCTTTGCGGATGATGTTTTGATATATCATCTGACACAATGTCAGACAAAATGGACAGAAGTAATCTACCAAACCAGTGTACAAAAAAAAAAAATCGGCAAGATCACTCCATGATGCATAGAGTATCGCAAAAACTTTGATTCAGTAGAATAGGACCGAGATATGAACCAAGGTTCAACAGATTATGAGAACACGAATTTGACGATGTTTCAGTGACTAGCAGGACGTCGAATGCTAATTAGTGAACTTTTTCCTTCGTGTTTAGAGTACTGGGCTGCTTCGTCCGCCTACTCCTGCAGAACAGGTTGGTTGGTTGGTTTTGGGGAAGGAGACCAGACAGCGTGGTCATCGGTCTCATCGGATTAGGGAAGGATGGGGAAGGAAGTCGGCCGTGCCCTTTCAGAGGAACCATCCCGGCATTTGCCTGGAGTGATTTAGGGAAATCACGGAAAACCTAAATCAGGATGGCCGGACGCGGGATTGAACCGTCGTCCTCCCGAATGCAGAACAGGTGCTATCGTACTTTGCAAGTGCATAGAACTGTAAGACTCCTTTATTTCTGGGAAAATACGATTAGCCACGACCTGTTATCTTCATATGTGCGTGCAAAAACGTTATGTACTTACAAAACACAATAAATGTCCTCTTGTTATTTTGCCAAAGTATTATTACTTCTAATGTAATATTATTCTGAGTCTGCATTCAGTATTTTCACAGTGTGCTGTTCCCATTGTTAAATGACCCACGCGGATGGCTCCAATTAATTCCAAAATTCTTTCTTAGAACAATGTATTCTCATTGTAATGTTAATTTTATTGATTTAGCAAGAGGAAAGGTGAGGTGAGGTAAGGTAAGGTAAGGTAAGGGAACATCGGCATGAATTTTCTCATAATCTTTATTTACATATAAACATCTCCATAAAAGTTGGAATGCATTGTTTTAAAATCAGCAATTATGATGCCATTCTTGCTCATTTCGGCAAAAGGCACTTGTATAAGTCTTAATTTTGTCAGTTTTACATCGTCATTGTACACGAGAGGAACATGTAAGACAATGCGTCAAATCTTAAGAATACTGTTAAATTATAACATTGTAAATGTTTAAATCTGGAAAAGCTTTAACAAGAAGCTTCATTTTGTGGAAACTAGTAGTGAATATACGAAACCCACTCGAGATCTCTTAAAGGCTACAAATATTTATATTCTGAAGTATAAAACATACTGTGTACATTACTAGTGACCTAAGTGCATACATATGTACGGGATGCTATTACTGTAATGCAATAGACACGTTTATCTGTATCTAAAATTTGTAAGGATCGAAAGCTAACTGTAGAGGACAGACGTGAGGAAATTTATTTTCACTCGAGTCTTCACCAGAACCAGTCAAGATGTACATTAATAATCCACCAATTCCCTAGTGAAGGATTATTATAAGTATTACCTAAATAAGAAATGAGCAATTTATAAATGATCCAGATGCATCTACTTAGCACCTAATATGTCTCTGGATTGTTAACTCATTTTCAATCTAGTTAAAATTAACACAGACAGCTTATGCAGCTAAAATGGACACACACACACACACACACACACACAAGCGCGCGCGCAATTGAGAACAGAATTTTTGTTTTGTACATAATTTCACACAAAAATTTTCAGTGATTCCGATTGTTTTGTCTAGAAATTGCATAAAACTAAACTCTCTATATTCCAGTGCACAGAGTTGCACATTCACTCCTACATATCGTTGATCGAAGTGGGAACTAGTCTAAAGAGTAGACCAACTTGCCTCCTAAAACAGTTTCCCAAACTATGATAATGAAACACGTAAGTCTCAGCCACACACGTTCAGATCACTGTTCTCAGTCCTTTTGTTTACACACAAATACCACTTCACTTTACCACGCGTCAGCGTCGCAGTGATGGTAGTGACGATGGAATCACAAAATTCACTCTGATGTCCCTCCAGCTTTTACTCGTCATTACGACAGCAAATCGTAAATCTACTTCCTTAATTGCATCCTTTCACGTCAACAACTAGAGCGTTGACAAAACATAATAATTTGATGAGATGTACAGAACCAAGATATTAGCTGTGCTTATGTTTATGAGCATTACATATTGCTGTAATGTAATCGCTGTATCCCAAGCTGTTTTCGGGACGTTTTCACCATTCCATGTTTTCTCTTACAAACGAAAATTGTGGGCTGTTTTCAGAATAGAACTGGCTGTACCAGCGCCTGTGTTTTGAAATTGCGCGATCTTCTTTCACCAGTAGTGGCTTATCTTCATATTTCTTGTGGTTCCATACCATGATATCACGCTCAAACTGTAAAAGAACAGTATACTGGCATTAATTAAGTGCAGTATTGCAATCATTACAAGAATACATTCTGCTTCATGATAATGTTGAGGAAAGTCTTAACTGTATCCTATGACGCTCTTGTATAACATCTATGAAACAGTAGATTGGAATGACATATTCAACCACAGGCACAGCAGGAATTAATATGGCCTCATTATACCTTCATTATTAAGATCTTGAAGCTCGAAAGGAAAGAGCGAATAAGATGGAACATAAAGTCCAACCGCCATCGAGATTATTAGTTGTATAACGACGAGGGACGGACTCTGCTGTGTCCTAAGTGAAGTGATTCAAGCAAATATGATAAATCTAAATCGGGACCGTTGAACAGGCATGTTGAACGCACATTTCTTCCCAATGCAAGTCCATTGTCTTAGATATTACGTGAACTTACTCGATATTTCAGGAAGATATTGCGGCGGCAAATTTTGCTTTGCTGAAAAATGGTTCAAATGGCTCTGAGCACTATGGGACTTAACATCTGTGGTCATCAGTCCCCTAGAACTTAGAACTACTTAAACCTTACTAACCTAAGGACATCACACACATCCATGCCCGAGGCAGGATTCGAACCTGCAACTGTAGCGGTCATGCGGTTCCAGACTAAAGCGCCTAGAACCGCACGGCCACACAGGCCGGCCTGCTTTGCTGACCCAGCCTGTTTTCGCTGGCGATACACAGCTGTGTTGCGCTAGTAAAAACTGGACGGACTTCGAAGTTGTAAATGATTACAGACACAGATACCGTTATGAAACTTTAAAGCTAAAATTGAATCTTCTGATACCTCCAGATAACCAATATTTGGCGTACTGGTTTCCGACCTTTGCATGAACAGTTCCACCTTTTTGTGCCGATTACTATTCGCTGAAAAAATAAAACTTTTTTCTATTCTGGATTTGGAATACTGCGACTGTCTTGTTACAGGTTTCAGGAATTACTGCATCGCCTAGCGAAACCGGTCATGAATAAATAAAAATTGAAGAAAAAACGGCGATTGGTTGCAGTAATTCCTGAAACCTATTTGCTTAACTGTGTATTTGTAACACGATTAAAGACGAAGGGCCTTCCCAAATTTTACTGTTTCAGCCGATATGGATCTCACATTAATAGTTTATTATATTGCCAAAAAAGTTGTACTTTTAGATAAATAAATTTGTATGCATGTGAAACACAATTTCAGTATGAGACGTGTTTCGCATAATGAAATTGCATTTCTGAAGTAATTTGTTGAGATTTACTGTTAATTCGTGCTGTGATGTTAGAAGTATCGTCCCGTACTCACGTCCGACACGTTCGCCTGAATTTCAATGCTTTTATTCAAAAATAAAAAATTAAAAACCGTGGAGTACTGACCGTAGCTTAGGTCTTTCCCTTTGCTATTTCTTGGAGAGCAAAGTTCCAGTAACAGTAACCAGTATCGACTAATATATATAACCAGGTTAATCACTTTGGAAGCGTCTGAGTGCAATATCCATAAATCGGTTAGGTAACACGGAAATTTACCCTTACTTCAGATAGAAATATTTTCAAAATTTATTGATTTCGGACACTAAATTCTATCTTGTTGCTATGAATAAAACTCGCAAACTTGATCGGGATGATCTCTGTATACTTAAGGAAGACAAAAGCTTGTATGAACTCACCATTATGGCTTCTCCAATTAGAGCAATGTTGGCATAGAGAAACATGTGAGGAGGACAGAATATGCGGTGAATGACCTTCTGAAGCAGCGGTTCAAGTGGCGTCACACACTGCAGAAATACCATCGAACCAATTGACGTCTCCATGTTCATCACAACATAGCCAGGTCCGATCTGAAACACAAAAAGTGCCGAGTTAATTCCATTTTGTGAAATATATATGTATGCTGACAGTTTCCTTTCCCGTTTTCAACAGCAGTGAATGAATATTTGGACTAGAACTGAGATTTTTCGTGTCAGTGTCTGTTCTAACACTGGCGCTGCCACTCGGGCTATAGGATACGTAGCAATAATGGAAGCGGCCAAAAAGGCCAACGAAGATAATTGTGTAACGTTTTCTGCAGCGGTCTTGACTTTTAATGCTCATAGAGTAAAGTTATCGACTTAATTTCTCTGTACACGGCTAATACTTTGGATCTTAACTGACGTACAGTGAAATCAAAACATTGTAATGAAATAGGTGCCATCATTTAGAGCAAACCTTTGTCGTTGATTCTTAAGTAATTTCATTCAATATGCAAAGGACCTGTGATTATTCTGTTTAGTGCTGTGTACATTTCACGCCGTCATTTAGCCTAGCAATAGGTTTTGCTGTAAATACACAGCGTCACCTCATTCCTAGCGTCGGGTGTTCTAGGAGCGGCTCAAGCTTTGTTAAAATTTACGATTAATTGATTTGAAGAGATCCGCTTCAGTTGTGCTGACAGTACAACTGAAGCAGATACCTTTAAATTGCTTAATCATTCCTCTCAGTTGCTGCTGTGCGAGTTCTGTGAGTGTATTTACTTCTCAGTGGCATTGTAACAGTGGCTGTCTTCGGAATGTGTTACAATACTGAATATTAAAAATTCAGTCTCGCTTAGTGGATATGCGTTGATACGGGAATTGCTTATGGATTTTTCTGACCTGTGGTGTTGATTAGAATTTTACTAAATCAATGTCCCGTACTGCTCTTTAAAACTTTTCAATTACAGTTGGATGCGTCTTCGTGTAGAAGCGTACATTGGGTCATGTGAAGAAATGTAATATACCAATTTCAAAATGAAACGGTTGAAGCCATATTTAGTATCTTTCACGAATGGCAGTACAATATCTGATGCGAGACAGGAGGTCACATTTATCTTTTTACGTACTGTCAGTACATACAATCATTTTTTCGTAGTCAAGAAATTCACGTTTTATTGCTGAGAACTGGTTAGACTATTGCGTTTATTCAATAATGTATGTGAATTTAGCTGATATGAGCTTGATTGGATTGATGAAGTGTTTCTCGGTGAGCGGGTTTCAGTTTTCAGACAGTTGACAGCCTCTCGTACTTAGGGAGTGTTTATAGAACAACATGAGAACGGATATATAAATAGATGCCCGTCTAGCAGCAGCGAACAAAGCACTTTTTAGTTATATCAGTATCTTAAGGAGAAGATCACTTAGCACTTCATAATTAGCTTGTGCCAGTCAACTGTCGTACCGATAACATTATGTAGACACGAAGCATTGACATTTAGAGAGAAAAAACTTAATATTTGTAAGGGAAATATTGGGAAAAAATTTTGGACATGTAATTTATGAAAATAACATGGAATGGAGTATAAGGAAAAATGAACTACAAGAGCTGCACAATCACAGTAATATTGACGAAGTGCTGAAGAAGACAACGCTGCACTGGACTCGTCTTATAGCGAGACAGACCGAGAATACACTAGTTACAACAGCGTTCTGCAGGACAATACATGGAAGGAAAAAGAGGAGGAAGCAGAATTAGGTGACGAGATAACATTCGGGAGGACACGGCTAAGACGAACATCTACTCCACAAGGACAAACAGCGCACTCTGGAGAAACAAATGACCACAAACAAAAGTAAGTACCTTTCTCGAGGATAAAGTAATCATGAAACACGGAGGAGGTAAGCGGGAGCTACAGCAGTTGAGCAGGAAAGGAGCGTCAAGGACGCTGATCAAGGTACACTAGTAAATCCCCGATTCTTTAAAGAATTTAGCATGTGTAAAGCAACCTCAGACGGCTGATCACATGCGCTAAGTATTTTACGTTAAACATTTTAGTGCGAAAAAGTTTGTGAAGGTTTGAAATTACGTTTAAACACTTTGTGAGTATAGTTTGGGTAAATCGCGTCCCGTTTAACGGGAAAGCTAGTTTTTCACGCATCTAAATGTTTACGACGTCGTACCTCCTCAACTACATGTCGTGCAACTATGTACCTTTGCGGGTACATGCAGTGGTGCCCGCATCTCGTGGTCGTGCGGTAGCGTTCTCGCTTCCCACGCCCGGGTTCCCGGGTTCGATTCCCGGCGGGGTCAGGGATTTTCTCTGCCTCGTGATGGCTGGGTGTTGTGTGCTGTCCTTAGGTTAGTTAGGTTTAAGTAGTTCTAAGTTCTAGGGGACTGATGACCATAGATGTTAAGTCCCATAGTGCTCAGAGCCATTTTGAACATGCAGTGGTGTACGTGGATACTGCCAGAAATAATAAATCAAAAACTCGTGCCTGATGATGAAGTTTTAATGCAAGTACAGCGAAACTGTAGTAATCGATCAACTTTTTTTTTCCTTTCGTTACTCTGTGGATGGTGTCCACTAGGAAAAGTTTCGTAAAGGCTTAGAATTATGTTATACTCTTTTGGAAGTCGCTAAGTGCTCTTACTCTAAAGTACCGGATGAATGAACATAATGTGCGTAATCTGCGCGCCGTAAGTCCTAAAGACTCAAGACATATACACAGTTTCTAACTGTAACGCTTGTCATAGTTTGTTAAACTTAAGATTAAACCTCTTAATTAGTAGATTATGGCAGCATCGTAAGTTTTTAAATTCCAGTGAATAGTTATAGGCAATACTGAAAATTAAATTTTTGTTGCCCTTGCAAGCCGCTAGATGTGCATCCTCCAACTGGGAGTGCGCACTATGAAGTACGGGTCGCTTTAGCCGTTTAGTGACGAAGGCAGCTCAGCGCTTAGAACGTGATGGCGGCTCCCCCGGTGCTACGAGTCACAATAACTGACAGCCAGCGGCATACCAAGCTGCCCAGTTCCGACAATTAACCGCAGTGGTTGTGACAGTAGGAAGACTCTGCTACATTTTGCTGACATCGGCGTTTGTCGACAGCAACGTTGCACAGCACTTACCTAAACGATACATTTCTTCCCCCAGAGTATCTAAGTTCTAGACATTTGATTAGCTCTATTTTTCTTCGGTTTTGGAGCTACATTCAGTATGTAATGGATATATACACATCTGCCATCAAAAACCATAAAACATCTTGAAAAAAAAATTTGATACATTTCTGAATTTATCTCATTTACATTTTCCTACGTAATTTTCTAATTAATTTTGCAAACGTTTGCTTGATATTTTTGCTAACTGAACTTATTGAATATGTCAAATAAAATAATTTTGTAGAAACTCGTGGAAAATGTCACCGATCGATACTGATGCTATCGTTTCCGTGAAGGGAAAGTACCGGGGGACGGAGAGAGCGCCAAAACTTAGCGCGCGAGCGTCAGTGCGCAGAAAGGAACAAAGGTAAAACCGAATTATGGCGTACAGAGATTAACATCGCGAGCGAGTCGTCCAATTTGGAATTCATAACTGTGATCAGTTAACTGTCGCATTATATTGAAGATGCTCTGTACAGACTATAATAAAGTGAAGTCACTTTGTGGATAAGGTGTAGCTTAAGAGTCAAAGTGTAGTAATGTGTGTCACCCTAAGTGCCTGGCTTGTCCAATTTGTGAGGCGAGAAGAAAATTAGGGCAGAGTAGTCAAGAAGATTGTTCTACTCTAAATGTTATTTGGAAGTCTCTAATAAATAGATCAGAGGGATGAGCTTTTTGTACGTGATCAAAAGCCACACACAAAAAGTAACCACTATTAGAGCGCTAATGTCGTCGAGCACGTACTTAATAAGGCAAGATCTAATCATAGTTTGTTTTTTTGTAAACTGTAAATAAATTGATTGCACATAATATTTATTTATTTGTTTGCAGTAATAAATGAATCAAAGATAGATACTGTTTGTTTGTTTCTGAAAAGTAGCCTCTGAATCCTGATTTCTCTGCTCTCTTCTGCGTCATCAGTCTTCTGACTGGTTTGACGCGGCCCACCAAGAATTCCTCTCCTCCGCTGACCTTTTCATCTCGGAGTAGCACTTGCAGTCTGTTATTTGCTGGATGTATTTCAGTCTCTGTCTTTCTCTACAGTTTAATTCCTCTACAGCTTCACCTAGTACCATGAAAGTTATTCCTTACTCTGTCCGATCATTCTCTCTCTTCTTCTTGTCAGTGGTTTTAAACTGTTCATCTTTTAAAGCGGTCCACGAATCGATCCAATTTGTGACTTCATGAGATCGGAAATGTTGGTCAGCCAGGCCATGCGCCATTGATCTAAACAGATGACAGTCAGAGGGAGCAATGTCTGGAGAATACGGCGGGTGGGGTAGGACTTCCCATTTTAACGTTTCCAAGTACGTTTTGACCTCTTTTGCATCGTGGGGTCGAGCGTTATCGTGCTGCAAAACCACTTTATCGTGCCTCTCGCTGTATTGCGGCCCTTTCTCTTTTAATGCTCTGCTCAAACGCATTAATTCGTTCGATAACGAGCACCAGTGGTTGTTTCACTTGGTTTTAACACCTCACCTCATAGTACACGATGCCGAGCTGGTCCCATCAAATGTAGAGCATGATCTTCGAGCCGTGAATATTTGGTTTGGCAGTCTACGTTTAAGCATGGCCGGGATATCCCCATGATTTCTTGTGTTTAGGGTTATCGTAATGAACCCATTATTCGTCCCCGGTCACAGTGCGATGCAGAAATCCCTTCCGTTTTTGCCTCTGAAGCAACTGTTCACAAACACAGAAACGCCGTTCAGCGTCTCTCGGTTTCAGCTCACACGGGACCCAAGTTCCTTCTTTCTGAGTCATACCCATAGCCTTGAGACGTTTTGAAATGGCTTGCTGTGTCACTTCCACTAATCGTGACAATTATTCTAGAGTTTGACGCTAGTCTTCACTCAGAAATGTCTCCAATTCTGTATCTTAGAAAACATTCTCTCTTTGACTAATAGCGTCCTTACCATACGTACATGAGAGCATTCGATGAGACTCAGCCGCTGTTTCCTTCATACCGAAACAAAACAGTGACACCTCCCGCAAATGACGAGAATTAGGCTCGTAAACTGACATTTTCAATCAAGAATAACTTTATGATCCAGACACAAAATGGCTCTGAGCACTATGGGAATGCAGACACAAATCGACTAATATTTGAATGAGGTTATGTTCACCGAGGTCCAAGCTAACTGCCTGACGTCATCGATCTGTTTCTTTCGACCGCTACTTACCGTTGTCACCTATCGGCAAACGGCGGAAGCAAAGCTGTATACCTTGTATTTCGTATATAGCATCAATTAAGTCAGTATAAAATCTTTTGCTTTCATTACGTAAACATTATGAGTTAACCATCAATGTAAGAAAAATTTACTGCTGTATTTGTTAGGAAACGTTATTGCTGATTTAAACCTAACATAGTAGTTAAGAACATTCAATAATAATGAGAGCAAAATTATTCCACAGTGTAAAAGGAAACGGAAATTGTATTATTAGTTAAGTTTTTTAGTGTTGAAGAAACTACTCACAGACTGCCACCGAAGTTAACAGAATAATCTTATGACACTAAACAGTAATAAATATGACACATTGTAGTCAGTGAAAATTGCTGTGTTAAAGCCAAAGAGTGAACGTTTTTTGCCTACACAGGTCAAGTAATAGTAATAATGAAACAATCTCCGCAGCTGAACTATCTGTAGGTTCGCCATTTAGTTTGCCAATACATATATACTTACAGTCATTTGTTAAATGCGTACTGAAAAGTGGTCTTAAGTACAGACAATCTTTTTGCTTGATAAAAGTTTAAAGTTCAGGTAGAATACAATGACACAAGTTCCCATGTCTCAAGGGCCAGTAAATTTTAACTAAGGCATTCAGAGTTTATGCTAGCTTGTACATTTTTAGAATTCACTTTCAGAATTGAAGGTAACTTCATTGAAGAGATTTAGAGCCACTTATAGTTTTCAAATCAAAGACCTCACTTAAGCTGTTAGCTACACAAAAATTTAGATGTAACATTTAATGGTAAGTGGCAGTTCTTGGATGCTGGAGAAGATCAAAGCGGGTAGGAAGCAAAGTGTCAAGGTGAATTTGCAGTATGAGGAGTCTTTGGACTGCGATCGCCTGTTTTAGAGCTAGATCACGATGTAGGCACACTAAAGCATTTCAGTGACTAGCTGATCAGTACTGTACGCAAACGAAAACATCCAAAATAGTTCTCCTGGTTTTCGTTATTTAAGAATCAGTAATAGTTTATTCTAGAATTTTTTCATTTTCTGCATATGGTTTCAAGTAAACTGATAAAACGTGACAATTTATAGATAAATGAGGGCGATTACTTGGTTAATAAAGACACACGATTTTAACTAGTCCGTTACGTGCAGGACAACGCCCAGTTTTCTTAAACGATTAGGGCGGGAGGTAGTGATGGGAAGATGGTTAGAGACTGTTTTCAAGGATGGAGGTTAGTATTGTTGTGTTATACGTATCTATTAGTAGGTATATTATTGTGTTTTTTTTATCTGGGTGAACTCGTCTGCAATTCGAATTCCAGTTTTGGATGGACGTCATAATTTTGTTAAGATTCTCAGTGCACAGTGTTGTCATTTCCTCTATGTGCTGCTGCTTATCAATTCATCACGAAGAACTGGGCTAGTGTTCACATATTTTTCTGAAATTGTGCTACAGTGTGTGATCGCTCACGGCAGTGGTCCTTTGGTTTTCTTATGTGACATCTTTAATAAAAAAAACTACCTCGACTGGCAAAAAGAACAATTATGCAGAGATTTTTGGTTGTCCTGTTAGCGCTATGGGATAGAGTCGTCACTTTTGCGTACATTTTCAGACTAATTCAATTTCTGGTTCTCAGTTATAAACTAAAATCATAACGGAACTGGTGCATTTCAAAGCCGGCCTTGCCGCAGTGCTAACACCGTTTCCCGTCAGATCATCGAAGTTAAGCGCTGTCGGTCTAGGCTTGCAGTTACATGGGTGACCGTCCGGGATGCAACTGTGAGGACAACTGAGTAGTTAGGTGGCTGCGACGCGGCGACTCCGGACACGGAAACTGACAACGGCCGGGAGAGCTGTGCGCCGACCGCGTGGCCCTACATATCCGCATCCAGTGAGAGCCATCGGCTGACAATGGTAAGGCGTTCAATCGGTACCGTTGGGCCTTTCGAGGCTTATTCAGGCGGAGTCACAGTCGCATCTCGAAGTGAACTTTTAATTGCGGAAAGTATCTAAATCCGGCCCCCGGCCCCAAAGCGGATCCCTAAGGCTCCGGGCTCTGCATTGTGAAACTCTATTGGAAATCCCTCTAAACATTAGTTTAGGCTTGTGCCACTATGTAGTGGAGCGCTCGTGTCATCCGCTCAAGGTGCCGCTTGCTCAGATGACAACACGTGTTTCTCGTGAAATCAAAGTTTCGAGACTTTGCTACTTATTGCTACTTTTCGATAGGATACTGGAAGGTGAGTAATAATATCTATACACATTCTTTAATGGGAATGATTGGGGATCATGTTTATATCAAAGTTGTGTTGTTTTGACATTTATCTAAAAAGTTGTTTCAACTCTAAGTCTGATAGCATGGGTGCCTCAAATCGGACCCCCCTTCTGGCTCTCAAATCGGACCCCTTATTTTTTAACCGTATTCTTTTGGATTTCTGTTCCAGGATCCAAGGGAATAAAATGGTGAAAACGAAGCAGAAGGGGTCGAGTCCAACCAAAATGAAAGAGGCTATAGATGCTATTAGAAGTAAAAATATGGGGTGGAAAAAAGCAAGTAAGCAGTATAATGACCCGAAAACTACGCTAATGTGATGATCTAACATGAAATACGGCGCTCCAGAGGAAGCAGCTAATGTTAATAGGGGCAGACGTACAGTTCTAGGCAGTACTGTTGAAGGTGAGCTTGTCAACTATTGTCTTCCAATGGAGACTTCGTTTTTCGGGCTTACTCGTAGTGACCTGAGGAGAATGGCTGTTCAGTTGGCAGAAAACAATGGCCTTGGACATTCTTTCAATAATGACATCGCTGGAAGAAAGTGGGTTAGACTTTTTTTTAAACGTCATCATCCTAAATTATCAGAAAGGAAACCTACGGGTACATCTTACAGCAGGGCCTTTGGTTTCACCAAAGAAAATACACAGAACTTCTACAAACTTCTAGACAAAGTTTACGATAAAGGAAAGTTCACCCCAGACAAAATGTATAATGTGGACGAAAGCGGAGTCCCTGTCGTACAATCCAAAGCTGCGAAAGAAATCGGCCTGAAGGGGGAAAAAAACAAATAGCTGCTTTAACACCAGCAGGAAGAAGAGCTCTTATAACTATAGTCTACTGTATGAATACTGCTGGTTCATTTGTACCTCCTCTGGTAATTTTTCCACGCAAAAATGAGTGACCATTTGAATAAAGGGGCACCTCCAGGCACAATATTTGCAGTGCATCCTTCTCATTGGATCCCAACCAATCTATTAACTCAATGATTCCAATGCATTGAAAACACCAATCCCACAAAGGAGAATCCTGTTCTACTGATCTTGGATGGCACTTTAGCCGTACACAGGATGCTGACTTAACTGATCTGGCGAGAGGAAACCGTGTTACCATAGTGTCACTGCCTCCTCATAGCTCGCATAAATTGCAGCCGTTCGACAGGGCGTTTATGAGTCCTTTGAAAGTCTACTACAGCGAAGAAGTCGGGCAGTGGCTGAGACAAAATCAACGGGCTCTCTGTCCTTATGACATGGTGGAGCTATTTGGCAGAGCTTATGTCAAATGTCAAACAGCTCAAATTTCTATCAATGGTTTTAAAGTTGCAGTGACATATCCCTTTAACAAGACGCTTTTCTCAGATGCAGAATACACTGCCGAAGCAAACAACGTGTTTTTATGAAACCGCTAAGAGACAACCGTTGAAATCAGACAGTCCATCAACTTGTTTGGCAAACCAGGCAGAGCCATTTCATCTCAACAAGCCATCGACATCTTTGGCAGGTCTGGGGCTGACTCCACCACCATGTGGTGCATCACCAGAATTTAGCTCGTCTACCAAAAAAAGTCCATTCGACATATTTCCGGTACCGCATATCAAAAAGCGGACCTCTACTAGGGGACGAAAAGGTTGTAGTTCTACTGTGATCACTTCCTCGCCCTAGAAAACACAACTGGTTGAAACTCAGAAAGCTAAAGAATAAGAATCTACAAAGCAACAGAGACGTGATGAAGGACAAAAGCACAGACGTGGTCGCGGTCACGGTTCCGTATCAGTCAAGTCTTCAGGAAAAGGAAAATCACCAGTAAAAAAGCGACTTCATTTCAAGAAAGAAGACGATAAATACGGCAATGAAGGTCAAGATTTCAGCGTCTCTACTGGAACGGCTGAACTGGAAGTGATTCCAGGGGTTACGCCTTCCCAATATGATGACGCTGAGTGCATCTTGTGTTCCGGGAAGTTTTCAGAGGACACAAAAGAAGAGCCGTGGGTCACGTGCCTCATGTGCAGCTCGTGGGCACATACAGACTGTGCAGGGACTGAAAAGGACAGTTACATTTGTGACTTCTGCCGCTAAAGGCAATGTATTCATAAATTATTCGATTTTTGTTTCATTTTGTGATTTTTTCTAATTCAAAATAGGCACTTGGTTTCATTAAAGCAATACTTGTAACCTTAATTGTGTTCTATTTCAGTGTAACATATCTGCGAGTCATTTTCATTGCCATTTAAAATATTTTAAAAGGGGGTCCGAATTAGGCAGCAAATCGCCGAAAAGAAAAAATGTAAGGGTTTTTAAATATTTTTAGAGTAAGAATATGATTTCAAACTGTTAAAAATTTCACTTAAACAAGTTGACAACTAAATGAAGTATATATAGAATGCTCATAAAGCGTAAATTTCAGACATTATATATTAAAAAAATAAAAATAAAATGGGGGGCGACTTTTGGGTACCTTCCTCTACTGTTAAACAAACTACTCTGAAAATAATTGTTTTCTTCTTCGAAAGCTGCCTGTCTTCAACGCGAAGGTTGGTTTGAGCACGTTCAGTGCTCAACTGGACCTGGCGTTATTGAAGGTCATAGGATCTCTACTTGCTCTGAACTCTGAATTGCTTACTCAACATGTTAAGTGGGACAACGTTGACACCTACACTTTAACCGAGCCTCCGGCACACAATGCAGCTTCCTGGTATATTTCGCATTAAGAAATCATTGCCAGAGGTGAAAGAAACGATAGGAGACAGAGTAGATACTGCGGATGTTTGAGGTTTACCTGGTTGGCCTTGACCTTCATGGAGACGATGGGAATCTTGCCGAAGAGGCGCAGCTCGTGGCGTACGTTCATGGTGGCGGTGTGGGTGCGGCCGGGCTGCGTGTTGGGTGCCCAGTCGGCGGCCCACACGTGGCGCGCGAACGACAGCCAGAGGCGCTCGTACGTGCGCAGGTCGGAGCCCGCCAGCAGCGACGGCCCGTGGATGGCGTTCAGGTGCGCTATGTCGCCGCCGTTCTCCGGGATCTCCTGCAACCCGCACCACAGAGGATAGCTGTGTGAGGCAGCGGCAGAAAGCAAGGGGTGCTCATCTGCGACCTGTACTCTGAAGACGACTGCGACCGAATTTTCTAATGTAGAGAAATCGGAAAGCTCGATCTGTTTTCAGAATGAGGTTTTCACTCTGTAGCGGAGTGTGCGCTGATATGACACTTCCTGCGAGCAGGAGAGCCTCTGTGAAGTTTGGAAGGCAGGAGACGAGGTACTGGCAGAAGTAAAGCTGTGAGGACGGGGCGTGAGTCGTGCTCGGGTGGCTCAGTTGGTAGAACACTTGCCCGCGAAAGGCAAAGGTCCCGAGTTCGAGTCTCGCTGCGGCACACAGTTTTAATCTGCCAGGAAGTTTCGATCTTTTTTATTTGGTAAAAACTTTCTAAAGCCAAGAGCGCATAAATATTTCTTTATTTACTCCAGTGATGAAGGTTGCTATACGAGGGCGAGTCCAAGTGACGTGTGTCAGCGGCTTCGGTGACAGTAGAAGATCTAAACTGAGGTGAAAAGCTTAACATCATGGTGTCATTCGTAATACTGTAAACAATAATGTATTGAACTTTGAAATAAAAAAGAAAGTGTCGAAATCCTCGTCGATCACGACACCACCAAAACTGAAGATGATAAAATGATGGCTGGTATCCCGAATTTTTTTCAGTGAAGATTAACAACATCTGTCGTTCTGCCATCGACCACTTTACACTCTGGGACCATTAGAACGTTCAATTAACGCCGAAGAAGAGAAAGAATGAGCAAGAGTTGCTCGCTTCTTCGTACGTTGATTGAGTTTGCCGCAATCTGTTACAGAAATACATAACAAACTGGTCTCTGACAATAAAAGAACTGATAATAAAAGTGGTACATCGTGACGAGGTGTGATAAGGGCTCTTAACTATATTGTCTCTGCCTTGCGACGTATATTTTTATAGCCAACTCAAAAATTTCTCGAAGTGACTGCAGAATGTTTCTACATTAGTGTAGGGCCAGAGAGAGATCAGTTGACAGCTATATTGGAATATGACTGAAGTTCCTCATAATGAGAAATGAGAAGTAGCGATCTGTATGTACATTAGAGAAAAATTTTATAGCCGAGATCGCGTTCAAAACCGTTTCTTATTGACTTCTTTCTATAGGTAACGTTTCAGATCTTTAAAAACAGTTTTGGTTGCACGTCATGTTGCATTATGCATTCATAACTCCTACCATGTTAACATTTTACTGGTGGATATATTGCACTTTCGAAGCAGGTTTGTCACAAGTAAAAATACTTACAGCTAAAATCCACCTGATGGGAGTTGGCATGTCTATCAATGTTGCACTCCTCTAATACACGCCAATTGTTAAAATCCACAATTTATAGTAAACGAGCAGATTCATGCCAGTGTTTACACTTGTATAACGATCGAAGCACTTCGATGTTTAAATACGTATGTTAGCATCAAACATTCCATCTGAAAGACAATTCCTTTTGAACGTGTTGGATGCTACAAGAAAGAGGTTGCGTGTAAGGTAGAACCTTAGTCACAAATTTCTGAGAACCGTCGTTACAACAGTAATCCATGGAGGTATTTACTAGAGGGCGGGAGGCAAGACCGCAGAGGTGAAGGGCGGTCTGGCTCCCCACTGGAGGAGCCTGGGGGCGGCTGTGTGTCGCGGCCGGCCGGCGCAGACCGCACCCGCCTATCTCACCCCAGCTGTGCGGCTGGCTGACGGTTAAAATCCTCACCAGCTTCCTCTCCTCCGCTCCCAACACTGAGGTACAACCCGTTAACAGACCGGTAACAGCTGCTCAGCAAAAGCTACGCACGTATGGTTTACCTCCTATAACGTGAGGCAGGGCGCCGGGGAGAGCAGGAGTGCTCTGCGGGTATCGCGCTCGCTAGGCGCAGAGACCAACAGGATTTCACAAGTACTGTGTTTAGAAGTGCGAGCGTAGACGTAACGCCTGTTAATTTTTTTATGTGAAACTCAAAGATTTTTAAATAACACAAAAGTTATTTACATTTTACGTCTTCGTTCTTCACGTCTAAGTATTTGCAGCCCTCTGCCGCTAGAGGGCTCCAAATTGCAGAGCGTGTAATATGGCGGTGTGTAGCGTCTCGTGTGTCGGAGCGTGAGAAATAGCGCGCTGCAGTCGAGTTTCTGTTTCGAAGAGTTCGTTCACACGTGGAGCACCGACTCCTTCAGCACGACAGAGCCAGACCACAGACGAACGCTGTCACATCTGCAACGATCCGGCACCTCGGGTTCGCAGTCACCGATCATTCTCCGTAAAGTCCCGACTTGGCCCCATACGGTTCCTATCTGTTCCCAAAAGTCAGAGACCAGTTTCGAGGACTTCACTTTGACTGTGATAAAGCGATGTAAGTAGAGGTGAGGTTCTGGCTCCGTCAACCAAGTCAATGACAGTACCAACAAACTGGCCTCGCGTTGGGAGAAATGTGTTCGTCGAAAGGGTGAATATGTTGAGAAATATGTAGAGATGAGGTGTAAAGATGCAGAAGGTTAATAACGTTTGTTTTCTTTAAATAGCTTTAAGGGCTTTCACATAAATTCGGAGGCATTACCCTTCAGCACGCCCTTGTGAGAAGAGGATTTCAGTTTAATTAATTACGTCTGTATTTTATCTACGATCTGCGGTTTGCTGCGCCATTTGCGAAACCCAAGTATGTAAAATCTCTTTGGACCATATATTTCTTCAGCCAGCAATTCGTTCAGGCCTCTGTGTAAAATGAAAGCTGGTGCTTGCATACAAGTAAATCCAAATATTACTCGAAAGCAATATTTTTTTTATTTGTCCTGGTCAAAGGAGACCTGTCATTCATGTGTCAAACGCTGGAAAAAGTCATCAGTGCTTTACTTGTGGCAATTACAACTCTATAAGATAAGAAGCTGCAACTCAGTCACTGATAAAGAAACTGGGCGAGAAAAGAGAGGAAGGGAACTTTTATACGTAAGGTGAAGGTACCAATCAACTACTGAACGACAACACCAATGAACTGAAAGTAAATATTTGATCATTATTTACTTCTTGCCTATGAACTTACGGTTTCACAACCTGATATAACTTCACTGAAATCTGCTGACTGCAATTTCAAACTTAGAGCTGTCACTATTTTTCTGATATTTGTGTGCCTTACAAAATGGTTGAAATGGCTCTGAGCACTATGGGACTTAACATCTGAGGTCATCAGTCCCCTAGAACTTAGAACTACTTAAACCTAACTAATCTAAGGACATCACATACGTCGATGCCCGAGGCAGGATTCGAACCTGCGACCGTAGTGTGTGACTTACAGATCGAGGTAAATAGTAAAACTAAAGGTGAGTCAGCAGAATGTGTAGCTGCGTTATAAAGATTCGAAATATTTCACAGTTTAATCTTTTTTATCTATCACAAGTTCGCGGATGCACGAGATTTAGTATAAAAGTGGTTCCGGTTATAACACGATATGACCAAGAGAGATGTTTCCTTGAAAGATTAGTGAGGATTGATATACGGGCCCGGGGCTAGCGAACTGCACAAAACCGCACCTTTCTTGAAACGCACCCTCCAGAGTTTGGAGATGTGCAGTTCGATTCTAGTAATGAAGAAAAACATTCAAATTTTTTAGGATGCTAGCTTACGAGATGTTCATTTATGGTTTGCAACAACACTTGGTCGTTATTACCAGTGCTTAACTTCTTGCAACTTGATGATTTAACCTCGCTGTATGGAAGCGAGCGTAACAGTGATGAGGCTACAGTGGCTCAGGGGAGGGGGGCGGCACTCACCTCGATGTGGGCGTTGATGAGGAACTCGGAGCGGCCGCGGTAGCGCCAGCTGCCGTCCGCCAGCTGCGGCAGCTGCTCGGGCCGCCAGCTGGGCGGCTCGCCCTCCGCGTGGTACCACACGAACACCAGCCCGTTCACCTCGCAGCTCTCCCAGCGGCGCACCTTGGCGATCTCTGGAACTGCGCGCGCCCAGGCACTCAGGTACGAGTCAGAGCGGAAGGAAATAAGGAAGGAAGGAAGGAAAGTATTGCACGATTTAACTTACAGGCAATAAGGAAACCAAGTCACGAGGCAAAACACTTATCACCGTCTTGAAACATCACTACGATGTAGAACTGGCAGCAGGCTGTTATGTAACAATATGTGGCATAATTCGCAGCACTGCGCAGATGAATGTGAGGCGTAGCGCCGTATACCGATCCTGCCTTGGAGGCGGTTAAGTGGGAGATGTGTCTCACAGCTGGATAGTGACAGATGGTGACGCGAGACTGAATAGGCACGTAGTTTGCGTCTCAGCTGATAGAGGACAATATTGGATAGGGGACTGATTTAGTTTCGATTGTGCCCACTAGAGTGCACTAAAGTAATAGAATGTTTTTCATAAACTGTTCTAGTATTTTCATAAAGTGTTATTATGTGTTTTTGTGTATGTAAAAGTTATAAATGTGTTTTAGCAGTATGAATGATGCGTTAGTGTGGTTTAAGGTTAATATGAAGATAATTGTTTAACGACTTATGTAGTGGGATTTAGTGTGGGAACATTTCGAAGAGGTATGGATGTGGACAAAGGGGATTTTTGTACAATAGATTTGTAAAGTAAGTTTATGGTAAAGGAAAAGTTAATTTAGGTATAAATAACAATAGTAAATAACTTTATGCATAAACAAAACTTCAGCATATTGGATAATTACGTCGGTAAAAAGTGCAGTCGTTAGGTTTACTATTTTGCGATTGGTTATTGATGAAAAGCGCGGATTCACGAGGGAGAATGTTGTTTTGCTATTGGCTGTTGAGTAAACTGACCAATGGTAAAGCAATATTCTTCGCGCGCCTTTCTCTGTTGGCATAGAAGACTTAGAGTATTCTAGAGAAGAGTCGGAGCCTAGCCATGAAACAGATCGGACGTGTCTAGTAGTAGTTCCGATGGAAATGATAAGTTGCCGGATCCAGCAGTGTTTCACACATCAAAAGAGTTGTAAAGTGACGGCATAATTATTCCGATGGGTGCGTAGAAATTTCGGAATTTTAAAATGAATTTTGTGACGAGTAAAGACATAAATTCCGCATGGCGTATTGAGGAGGTCGGTGGCTAAAAACTGTGACTGTATTAGGTACCGACAGACTTAATATTTGGCGAGCATTCTCAACAAAAACAATAGGTTTTTTTTGTAGCTATTACGTTTTCGGGAAATGCAACACCATAAACTTGCTAACGTGAGTGAAAGGGATTGTAAGTGACTGTGTTAAGACTAGCACGGGCTTGGCAGTGATACTTGTTCACCTAAGTTTCAGAATATATTAATTGAGGACAAAATTTCCAACCTTTCATTTCGTGTTTCTCCCGAAACGTAGATTAATAACTTAAATTGCAGCCTGGTTCACGTCGAAGTACAGTAGGTTTCACTCGGCTTCCCTACTGATGATCTGCTGAGACAATGTTCACAGGTAGGTGCAGGTCCGTCGTAAAGGGACGGAAAGAACCGCGCCGCCGCAAGGCTGCGCCTGCTGGATTCGCGGAGTTAGAGCAGCGCTGGCGCGACGCTGTCAGAAAGCCGCCGTTTCGGTTGTGCGTATCCTCGATCACACCGCGAACGACGTTGCCCCACCTGTTGTCCTATCAGCGCGAAGTATCCAACTTGTCCACAAGGAATGGAGCACCACTCGCAGCCAAGTAAAAAGGCGTATCAACAGTGGCCGTGAAAACATCCCGGCTGGCAGGGACCAGCTGCAATGGTACTTTAATTACGTAACCATAACGACATCTCAACTCAACCTCTCGATACCAGCAATATTCTACTGTGTTTCTGTGAAGTAGTTAACATATTTCTGAGACAACATTCAGATTTGATTTCATTAATGCAGAGGTACTTTGATACATCGATATGTTTGTATTGCAATGATATTATTCTTATGTGTATTCTTTCTTTTGTCACTATGATCTTTGATGTACTTGTAACTCGATTTTTGGGCGCGTAAGCGATTATTAGTAGTTAGAGTGTTGGACCTTGAAAAGGTCAACTCTTGGACTTCACGTTGAAAAGACGCATATTGTAGTCAGCTTATAAAATGTGAACTTTAACAGTGAGGAAGATGTTTTCAAGTATGTTTTGTATTGTGAAGCGATGTTTTGTGTGTTACGTGATATTGCAACAAAAGCAATAAAAAGGAAGTGTAACTTAAATTCGGAGTGCTGACTATCTTTTTACATCACCATTGTGCTAACTTTGAAAGGTTTGTTGCCTTTACTGCTTGCTCAATATACAGATTGAATAACATCGGGGAGAGGCTACAACCCTGTCTTACTCCCTTCGCAACCACTGCTTCCCTTTCATGTCCCTCGACTCTTATAACTGCCATCTGGTTTCTGTACAAATTGTAAATAGCCTTTCGCTCCCTGTATTTTACCCCTGCCACCTTCAGAATGTGAAAGAGAGTATTCCAGTTAACGTTGTCAAAAGCTTTCTCTAAGTCTACAAATGCTAGAAACGTAGGTTTGCCTTTTCTTAATCTAGCTTCTAAGATAAGTCGTAAGGTTAGTATTGCCTCACGTGTTCCAACATTTCTACGGAATCCAAACTGATCTTCCCCGAGGTCCGCTTCTACCAGTTTTTTCCATTCGTCTGTAAAGAATTCGCGTTAGTATTTTGCAGCTGTGACTTATTAAACTGATAGTTCGGTAATTCTCACATCTGTCAACACCTGCTTTCTTTGGGATTGGAATTATTATAGTCTTCTTGAAGTCTGAGGGTATTTCGCCTGTTTCATACATCTTGCTCACCAGATGGTAGAGTTTTGTCAGGACTGGCTCTCCCAAGGCCGTCAGTAGTTCCGATGGAATGTTGTCTACACCGGGGGCCTTGTTTCGACTCAGCCTTTCATCTTAGTAATTATATTTTACCAGTCTCAAACGTATTACGTAATCTTTACGGAGGTTATACATTCGCTCTTTTAACCTTTCGTTTATCTTACTACATAACTCGTTGTTCTTGTTTTAGGAGACACGCTACACTCTCCGGTTGTCAGTCTGACTGAAAACTATTAGAAGCTTTATCGTTTAATAATCTTTGGAAATCAATTTACAGCCATGTCAAAATTTAGTTCATCAAATTTTATAAACGATTTCACCTGGATTAACATCGAAACTTGTGTAAATGACTTATCACTTCTTTTTTCGAAGAAGTTATATTCCCCACAAGGAAAAAGCTGAAATTACTTTCTAGAAACTGATCTTAAATAAGAATATTCTTGAAACAAACCAGTTTGTTATTACATTCCCACAGTGTAAGTCAGTTATTAACACCGGTTTACGACAGTCAAGTACAGAAAGGTACTTGTACGTCATGTAGCGTTGATATTGGCGACGATGCTGTTGGTCCACCGTGCATATTGCATAATAATAAGTATTTAATCAGGTGTAACGCTAATATCACAACTGCAGTGATTATGGCGAAACAGCTGCTTCAGAGTTTTGTGCTTTACTTGCTTTTTTTAATCAACCTAGTGTACGACTTGCAACATCGATTTGCATAATAATGCAAAGCCGGCAATGAATCAGTGCACATTATTTCTTTACATTAACTAAGAAGTGTTATAATAATCACGTGTGTGTTTGTTAATGAACAAACTTGTTGGTTCAATTGACGGCATTAGATGCAATGTGAAGAAACCAACTGAGTGTTGTGGATAACATGTAACTGAGCCGTTTTGTATGATGTAGTTTTCGTATATTTTACTAAATCATAACTACATTTCGATGAAGGCAATTTGTCCCACTACCTTACAGTTGTACAGGCGCTGCGTATTTCGATGCTCCTTAGGCAAGAGCCCCTCCACCCCTCCCCCACCCCCACCCGCCCACCATTCTTAAAAACATTCACGAACTCATTGTCTGTCTGCTGCAGCCAGCCTCTCCACTCTGCGCACAATTCAAAGTCCCAGTGCATTAAAGAAGCAGCTGACCCACTTGCTTTCGTCATCCACGTAACTTTTCCGTAAAAAATTTACATGTACGACCAGTCTGTCTCTGTCTAACAGCAAAGCAAATGTACCCTCATTCTGGCAGTTTTACTTCTTTCTCTTTTAGTATCTACTGTTCATTACTAGTGTTTCTGTCACCTTCCTCGTCCCAGCCTTCTCCATCTCCTACTGCCAGTATCCTTAGTTTAAATCTATCCGAGTGTTCGTTTCGTGAACGAATATAAAAATCGTTTCTTTTTCTTCTAAAGCTCCCATAATTTTCTGCTATTTACGTGATACTTATTTTGAATTGTTATATTCCACGTTAAATGTAAGCTTTGTAATAACACACGTGTGTTAATGGACACAATGTTAAATATTTAGAATGGGGGTTAGATTTAAGAGAAGGCCTAGTAACACTAATCTTGATGTATAAACAAATAAAAGGAAATGAAGCTATTAGAGAGTATTTGTTGTGTCTCTTGAAGTGGTCGACAGAGTTTGTGTTAGGTAGTTGACTCTGAGCCTGCATTAACCGAAGTCGTGACAAGATGTTCCTCGAAGGTGAAACTGGTAAGCAGAGTAACGTCGCGGATTTTTTTTTTTTTCGGGTGCAGTTGTATCGAAGCAAGGTATCAGTTACAGGGTGACAATTATTGAACCATACGAAGAAACACGTGAATCTGATACAAACTACGGCGTGCTCACACTTTATTCAACGAGACTACAGATATCGGATTTAGGTTAAGACATGTTCGATATGTGTGCATCATTGGCAATGATGTGGCACAGACGAATAGCGAAATTCTGCATGACCCGGTGAAGTGTCGGAACATCGATGCTGTCGATGACCTCCTGAATGCCTGAATGGCTGTTTCCAGTTAAGCAATGGTTTTGGGGTTATTGCTGTACACTTGTCTTAATATAGCCCCACAAAAAGGAGTCCCACGTCTTCAGATGCGGAGAATATGGCGGTCAATGGAAGTCCTTGCCAGTGGCCTCTGGGTACCCCAGAGTCAGAACGCGGTCCTCAGAGTGCTCCACCAGGACATCAAACACTCTCCTCCTTTGATTGGGTCGAGCTCCGTCTTGCACGAACCACATCTTGTCGAAATCAGGGTCAATTTGGATATTGGGGACGAAATCGTCTTCCAAAACCTTCACGATTCATTCGGTAGGAATAATACTCTCAAATTCTTAGGGTGGCAGGGGTAAAATACAGGGAGCGGAAGGCTATTTACAATTTGTACAGAAATCACATGGCAGTTATAAGAGTCGAGGGACATGAAAGGGACCGGCCGGTGTGGCCGAGCGGTTCTAGGCGCTTCAGTCTGGAACCGCGAGACCGCAACGGTCGCAGGTTCGAATCCTGCCTCGGGCATGGATGTGTGTGATGTCCTTAGGTTAGTTAGGTTTAAGTAGATGTGAGTTCAAGGGGACTGATGGCCTCATATGTTAAGTCCCATAGTGCTCAGAGGCATTTGAACCATTTTTGACATGAAAGGGAAGCATGAAAGGGAGGGAGACAGGGTTGTAGCCTCTCCCAGATGTTATTCATTCTGTATATTGAGCAAGTAGTGAAGGAAACAAAAGATAAATTTGGAGTAGATATTGAAATCCATGGAGAAGAAATAAAAACTTTGAGGTTCGCCGATGACATTGTAATTCTGTCAGAGACAGGAAAGGACTTTGAAGAGCGGTTGAACGGAATGGACAGTGTCTTGAAAGGAGGATATAAGATGAACATCAACAAAAGCAAAACAAAGATAAAGGAATGTAGTCGAATTAAATCGGGTGATGCTGAGGGAATTAGATTAGGAAACGAGACACTTACAGTAGTAAAGGAGTTTTGCTATTTGGGGAGCAAAATAACTTGTGATGGTCGAAGTAGAGAGGATATAAAATGTAGACTCGCAATGGCAAGGAAAGCGTTTGTGAAGAAGAGAAATTTGTTAACATCGAGTTTAGATTTAAGTGTCAGGAAGCCGTTTGTGAAAGTATTTGTATGGAGTGTAGCCATGCATGGATGTGAAAGATGGACGATAACTAGTTTGGACAAGAAGAGAATAGAAGCTTTCGAAACGTGGTGCTACAGAAGAATGCTGAACATTAGATGGGTAGATCAGATAACTAATGAGGAGGTACTGAATAGGATTGGGGAGAAGAGAAGTTTGTGGTACAACTTGACTAGAAGAAGGAATCGGTTGGTAGGACACGTTCTGAGGCATCAAGGGATCACCAATTTAGTATTGGAGGGCAGCGTGGAGGGTAAAAATCGTAGAGGGAGACCAAGAGATCAATACACTAAACAGATTCAAAAGGATGTAGGTTGCAGTAGGTACTGGGAGATGAAGCTTGCACAGGATAGAGTAGCATGGAGAGCTGCATGAAACCAGTCTGAGGACTGAAAACCACAACAACAACATATCCCACGTTAAATGTAAGCTTTCTAATAACAAACGTGTGGATACAATGTTAAATATTTAGAATGGGGCTTAGATGTTAGAAGGCCTAGTAACCCTAATCTTGACGTCGTTGTTGTGGTTTTCAGTCCTCAGACTGGTTTGATGCAGCTCTCCATGCTACTCTATCTTGTGCAAGCTTCTTCACCTCCGTGTACCTACTGCAACCTACATCCTTCTGAATCTGCTTAGTGTATTCATCTCTTGGCCTCCCTCTACGATTTTTATCCTCCACGCTGCCCTCCGATACTAAATTGGTGATCCCTTGATGCCGCAGAACATGTCCTACCAACCGATCCCTTCTTGTGTTCAAGTTGTGGCACAAACTTCTCTTCTCCCCAATCCTATTCAGTACCTCCTCGTTAGTTATGTGATCTACCCACCGAATCTTCAGCATTCTTCTGTAGCACCACGTTTCGAAAGCTTCTATTCTCTTCTTGTCCAAACTATTTATCGTCCACGTTTCACTACCATACATGGCTACACTTCATACAAATACTTTCAGAAATGACTTCCTGACACTTAAATCTATACTCGATGTTAACAAATTTCTCTTCTTCAGAAACGCTTTCCTTGCCATTGCGAGTCTACATTTTATATCCTCTCTACTTCGACCATCATCAGTTATTTTGCTCCCCAAATAGCAAAACTACTTTACTACTTTAAGTGTCTCATTTCCTAATCTTGACGTATAAACAAATAAAAGGAAATGAAGCTATTACCGAATATTTGTTGTGTCTCTTCCAAAACCTTCACGTATCATTCGTTAGGAACATCCCACCCATTATTCTGTGACTGGACATGGCACACCACACAGTCACCCGCTGACTGTGAGACTTCTCGAATCGCAAAGAGTCTTCTCAGTCGCGGAATGCGAATTCTCAGTCCCCAAAAAGCGCCAATTTTGCTTACTGACGAACTCATCTTAATGAAAGTGGGGTTAACCGAACGACGCACATGCTAATCCCACGTCCAACCGTGCAGTTTGAGTGTCCTAACGCAAAGCATTCAGAAGTTATGACGATTTTATTTCACGTAGTTCGATAATTGTCACCCTGTAAGTTTTTCTTCAGTTCTTAGTAGGCTGCTTGTTATTTATAGGGAGTCAGGTATACTACGTCTTCCTAGGTTAAATGCCAGTCCTCTCTTAAGATAATGGCTACTGTAGGAGTTGCTATCATTGCTGGGACCGAGAAGTGCACTTTGTTGGTCTCCTCAGCGCCGCAGCCCGTGTATCGCTGAGAAGATGTGGAAGCGCGCGGCCCTGCCTTCGGCGGCTTACCCTTGTCGGTGTAGGGGATGGAGGCGCAGCGGCCGTCGTCGCCGCGGAAGCGCCAGCCGTGGAAGGGGCACTCGAGGCAGTCTCCGCGCACCGCGCCGCCCACCGCCATGTTGGCGCCCAGGTGCGGGCAGTAGGCGTCCAGCACGTGCACGCGGCCGCCGCCGTCCGCCGCGCGGAACACCGCCAGGTTCTCCCCTGCGACACCACACAGCCACGCCTCCGCTCAGCAGCCTGCCGCGGCCAACACTGTACAGCTCCTAAGACTACGAGGCACTGCAGACGGGGCTCGCAAAGTGGAAACTGACCAAATGGATTGTGTCGGAAAAGATTATTCGATAATCCTCTCGTATCCTGCACACGAGATGCTCTAAAGTATAATGAGTCAAGAGTATTGGTGCGCCAAGCAACGGCCGTGTATCATAAACCACGTGTCAAAGCGATGATGCCAAATGACTCTGCACGCAGAATTCAGTTATGTCGAATTGCCGTTGCCAGAGTACGACTGGACGTGTGTAGCTTACTAGAACAACACAACGAGCGAATGCCACGATCTCTGTAGCGGTGTAGTTAGTACGAATAAATGCTGAGCATATCTACTGGCAAATATGGTTAAGTAGGGCGTTTACTTAACACGCCATATCAGAAAAACACGAATCGCCTTCTGTACGTTATGTGACACAGTTGCTGTCAGAAAATGTGACATCCGATTGTCCTAACTGGAAGCGGATGGGCCGGCCGAAGTGGCCGTGCGGTTAAAGGCGCTGCAGTCTGGAACCGCAAGCCCGCTACGGTCGCAGGTTCGAATCCTGCCTCGGGCATGGATGTTTGTGATGTCCTTAGGTTAGTTAGGTTTAACTAGTTCTAAGTTCTAGGGGACTAATGACCTCAGCAGTTGAGTCCCATGGTACTCAGAGCCATTTTTGAAGCGGATGGGAATCGCGGGTTGCAAAACAGCTAATAAAATGTAACAAACAAACAAAACAGTTCTGTGTAATTTCTATTATGTGCAAGGGTTCAATAGAGCTTCTATGAGTATCGTTTATATTTCACAATAGTCTAAAAAACAAATCCGTAAATTACTGCAATTCTTACCATAATAATATGCAAGGGAGACTCATGTTTCAAAAAATTACTGCAGCACTGACCCTACAGTGCGTGGGATTGTATATTTACTCTGATTTCGTTCTCTTTCGTCTTGGAAAAAAAAGAAAAAAGAGGTTCTGAGCACTATGGGACTTAACATCTGAGGTCATCAGTCCCCTAGAACTTAGAACTACTCTCATCTAACTAACCTAAGGACATCACACACAACCATGCCCGAGGCAGGATTCGAACGTGCGACCGTAGCGGGTCGCGGTTCCAGACTGTAGCGCCTAGAAGCGCTCGGCCACCTCGGCCGGCTTCCGTCTTGCAGTGCTGCTGTACTATTACTACTGAACTTATTTTTTTCTTTCCAGCTGGGACAGCGGCATAGATTACGTCATAGTATGATATTGTGTACTCAATAATTCCAGGTAATCTGCAGACGGTTTAATCACTAATCCTCCTCCTCCACTACAAGCTTGTCTCGGCTCTAGAGCCATTCTCAAGTAAACGTGTACACTTTACGTTTGGTGAGTTTACTTCCGTTTATAAGAGTTGTACAGAAAAGTCAGTTTGCATACATACTTATATCTAGTTGGAATAGATACCCATATTGCATCAATCAGTTGACTGTCGAGTGTCTAATTGTTCCTAGATCGCTATAATCATACAAGTTTTTTTTTTATGGAACGTTTTTGTGAAATACTTTTGACAGTTGGAGTCACAGTTTATTCTCGTTGATACTTTATTTTTACAGTGCAGACTTTGCTAGTTAGTGATATTAGTTACATTTCATTGCTATTACAATTTTATTATCGTTTACACCTACAACTGTCTTTGGTTTTCTGTTTACTGTGATTTTTATTCGTTCTCTTTTTGCAACTGTCAAAAGTACTTCGCGAAAATATTCCATACAATCAAAACTTACTCGAATATAGCAATCTAGCAGAAAATAGACAGTCGACAGTTTACTCACTGATACAATATGGACATCTATTCGAACTAGATGCAAGTATGTATGCAATACACGTACAACTTTTATAAACTTAAGTATACTCACCAAATGTAAAATCTACAGATTTACTTGAGAATGGCGCTATAGCCGAAACAACCTTGAAGGAAAGGAGGAGAAGGACTAATTAAACCATTTGTAGCTTACCTCGAATTATTAACTACAAAATTATTAACTACAAAATTATTAACTACAAAATTATTAACTACGAAATTATTAACTACAAAATTATTAACTACAAAATTATTAACTACAAAATTATTAAAAAAATGGTTCAAATGGCTCTGAGCACTATGGGACTTGACATCTGAGGTCATCAGTCCCCTAGAACTTAGAACTACTTAAACCTAACTAACCTAAGGACATCACACACATCCATGCCCGAGGCAGGATTCGAAACTGCGACCGTAGCGGTCGCACGGTTCCAGACTGAAGCGCCTAGAACCGCTCGGCCACAGCGGCCGGCCTCTGTTGGGACACATTAAAGATCTGGTGTATGAACCGCCTCTACCACGTGATGTAGCAGAGCTCCGGGAGAGAATACGGGAAGCGACTGCCACAGTCGACGATGCCATGCTGGGACGGGTTTGACAAGAATTCGATTACAGTACTGACGTCTGCCGGGTCACTCATGGTTCGCATATCGAGTATTTGTAAAAAAAAAAAAAAAAAGACTTCCAGAGTTTCTCTTCAAAATGCAATATGTATGACATCTGTACAATGTTTAGTTCTTGTGCAATAAATAATTGAAAGTGTTCCCGCACTTTATGTACACCATGTAATTAAGAGTGAAACCTGGCTCGGGTGGAAGCATACGATCATAGAAGCAAAAACATAAGAGTAAAAATGGGCCCACAGGCGAGACGTTTCCGAGAAAATTCCCAACCTGTGGTGACCACTCGGCACGGAGAGAGAGAGAGAGAGAGAGAGAGACCGAGGAGACAAATGGCGGGTGGTTACGGTAATTCTTACTGCAGCATCACTGCTAAGATGTGTAGTGAGTGTAGTTATAAGCATGGTAACTAATATGTTGGCCTTAGCACCTCACGAATGTGCCGTGTGTGTGCTGATAATTCAGCCAGGGCCGGCCGCGGTGGTCTCGCGGTTCTAGGCGCTCAGTCCGGAACCACGCGACTGCTGCAGTTGCAGGTTCGAATCCTGCCTCGGGCATGGATGTGTGTGATGTCCTTAGGTTAGTTAGGTTTAAGTAGTTCTAAGTTCTAGGGGACTAATGACCACAGATGTTGAGTCCCATAGTGCTCAGAGCCATTTGAATTCAGCCAGTCGTAAAAACGTTGCCAGACGGACAACAGCTGCAGTTCCAAAGCCTTCGTGAGTCACGCTTTTTATCTGTGAACAAACACCGGCGTGTTTGCTACACAGTGGTAACGGCATGTTGGAGGCTGTATGCGTGATGACAATCAGTAATCAAAGTAAATAGCAACAAATGAAATGTCCAAGAGAATGTTTATGGACGACGGGCGCATTTACTGACACGTGTGGGATTACGTTAGACCCAAGTTCAGCAGTGAATGAAAGAATAAGCCTTATGAAACTAAAGGAGGATACCTTTACTGTGAAATACAAAAGAAATAAGCAACATGAAGACATTTTGCTGGAGATTGCACGGGTTTACACGGGTGTGAAATCAAAGTCTAGTGCTAGGTGACGTGCTGTACCGTGTAGCTGTAACCTGCCTGAATTCTGCCCGGTGTTGTGTTGACAAAGTGGCCGAGGCTCTGCTGTTGCTACTCTTGGTTGAGCGGCGTCGGAGGGAGGGAGGGCTCTGCGAGTAGCGGCGACTGGTGGCAAACGAGCAGTTGGCGAGCCGGCGGCAGCGGCGGCCGTCCACCATTGATACCCGTTCCGTTGGAGGAGGACGGCGGCGCTGTCTGCTTCGCTCTGCAGAGATGGACCCACAGCTCAGAAGCTGGCTGTGAGACTCGATTCAAGATGGGAGCGGCCTGTTCCGCTGCGCCCAAAATACGATCGGTAGCGACGAAAGAGGTACGGAGACCGTATTTGTCGCGAGTACAAAAACACCTCTTGTGAACGCGAGGGACGCGCTGCGCTTTCCGACCGCAGACACATTCTTTAACGACGTTCACGGTCCGTCCGGTAAACCTCGTATTTCCCAAGTACCGGACGCCATCGGCCGAAGCTCCGCTACACGCCCAGGTAATTCTGTGAGTTTGTACTGGGAAGGTAGGTACCAAAGTTACTCGTTTGAGGGCGATTCTATACGGTCTGAATCGACGTGGCCCTCCCGGTTGCCTCCAAAACGTAGAGCAGAGTTGTTTGGCCTTGTGCGAGCTGTAATTTGCAAGTAGATACAGTCAGCAGGTGGTGTTGAGCTCGGGCAACCGCTAGTAGTCAGATTTTCAGTGGTTTGTGCCTCACGATAGACTTTGTATGTTAGAATGGTAGCGCTCTGGTGTACGCCAATTCCGCGTGTAACATGGCCAGCTTTCTCGCCTGAATGCATCGACGTAAGCGCCGTCTACGACTCTCGGCTGGTTGTCACATTGGTCGGCGGTGTACGTAAGCAGCATTGTCGCGGTCAACGGTTGCAAAGAGAGCGCGCTGTACTCATATTTACTGAGACTGCAACACTAGTTTTACTCGGATGACAGCTGGCTGTACTTAGTGATCGGCTGTAGCCAATAGGATACCGAGAGTAAGGCTTCCGGTAAAAAAGAAAGCACGCAAGTGTTGTGTTAATAAATACAGTACCGAGCAATGAATTAAAATTTGTATCAACGGCGAGATTCGAACCTAGGTCTCCTGCTCCTGGCCTTGTTAGAAATTTTAATTCCCTGCTTCGTGCTGTATTGTAGTAGATAATGTTGAGACTTAATACTTGTATGGGACATGCAATTTCATGTAATTAACAAGCATTGTGAGTTTTGCAAACATTTTTAGAGCTGCAGTATGCTGGAGAAGCGGCGCAGTGCTCGGCCTCGTGTACTCACCCAGCGCGGAGACGTGCTGCACCTGTCCCGGGCGCAGGCGGTCGCCCTCGAGGACGGCGAACCAGCCGTTGGGGTAGACGGGCGGCAGGCGGCCCAGCTTGCGCTGCCGGCGCACCTCCCGCACGGCGTCGCGCCGCCCCCGCCGCCGCCCCCGCGCGCCCTCGCACGCGTACTGGTAGCCCACGTCGCACAGGTCCTGCGGCCCACACACCTCTGCTACAGCTACGCTGCTCTGTCAAGCACCGTACAGTGTATCGGGCCACCTCAGCACTCCCTGCGCGGACTTGCAGCTGCTTCTTCTGACTTTGTAAGCGTGCGCTTACACCTGTGCGCCTTAACGGGGGTAGGACGTCAAACGGGCCGACTTGGAGCAGGAGAGCCATCTCAGGACATTTTAATTTGCAGTGTCTATAGTTTTACAAATAAATTCATGAAACTTTGTCAGCATCACCAGGAAGGATTCAGGATTCACACTCATTGCAGTGGAAGTTCGAAAACATAACAAAATAAAATTTTTACATGCGAAATTTCATCAATTTTTCACTTACTAATGGCTGCATTTGTTTGATATATGTACACTTTTCCTCATAAGTTAGAGAGATTCTTCGATTAATTTTGCACAGCACACATACCATACTCACAGGTGTATGAAACTCTAGAATTTATTTACTTTATGAAAAAACTAATGAACTGTTATATTTTAAACTTCATGTTTAGAAAAAACACAAATTTTATAGTTAATTACCTCAATTTTTACCACAGTTTTTAATAGACTTGGAAAATTCTAGAGTTTCATACACCTTTAAGTATGCTTTGTATGCTGTGCAAAACTCATCGAAGAATCTCTCTTACTTATGAAGAAATGTGTACCTATAGCAACAAATGCTGCCATTAGTAAGTGAAAAAAATGATGAAATTTCACACGTAAAAAAAATTACTTCTTTATGTTTTAGAACTTCCACTGTTATGAGTGTAAATTCTGAATCCTTCCTGGTCATGCTGAGAAAGTTTTATACATTTATTTGTAAAAGTGTAGACAGAGGAAATTGAAATGTTCTGTGGTGCCACTCCTGCTCCAAGCTTGGTAGACGATGACTATCTCCATTTACTCGTACTGGGTACGGATCACACGCTTTACGACCATTTTAGATGACGTCACTCGAGTGCTTTGTAACCAATCTCTTTTCTAGAGTGACTGCATCTTTCCAGTACTCTACCAATGGCCGGAATCTCCCACCTGATTTATCTACGAATGAGGCTATCTGATCACATTCCAGTTCATATCCGTACAAATCATTACTTACAAGTATTTGTCCAAATACGGCTATAATACTAATGAAACGGTGTGATCTGCAGGCTAGGTGTCTGTGTGTGTGTGTGTGTGTGTGTGTGTGTGTGTGTGTGTAACTAAGAAAATAAGTTGTTAAATTACATGGCTTGCTCGACAAGTGCAATGTAGCAAGCTGAAAAGTCATTACAGTATGCTCTCTGAGCAGAAACCAATACATACAAAAAGATACTTGAGACAAAGATAGATGAGTGTTTATTGCAATGCCGAATTCTCTTATTTCGTTGAATTGCAAATAGTAAAAGAACAACCGGCGAGGACTGCACGTCTTTCACATCAACCTTATGGGGACGCGACGACGGGAGGGGGGAACAAGAAACAACACGTCGATGTCCATGTATCGGACTTGTACCTATTCTAAAGAAATTCATCACCCCAAAACATTACGGGTCAAAGGAAGAGATATTTCGTTTTCAGACTTTCCTGACGGTACTGGGGATTTGGTATGTATTCAGTAGAATAATGTTGTACAAATTACATTATACCAAAAGAGTGATGGGCTGAAAAGAAGTGTATTTTAGACCGACTGGTCAGTTCGGATTTTGTGTCCTCGTTCCTACGCATCTCTCACTTTTTTTTTTTTTTTTGTTAACAAAAACTTCACTGGTCAACTGTCGAGGTGTCAGCTAGGGGGCAGCAGCTGCGTCCTGCTACAACGTTCCGACACCCTTCACTCTTCACTTATCGTCCCATGAAACAAAGTGACCGGGAATCTTATCTAAAGTTTTAATTAGGCCGGAGCAGTTCTTCTTCAGTTTTTTCCGCATTTTACATCGATTTCACTTCCATTGTTCGTTTTTACAACGAGGCTGAAATAATTTTAGTGCATCTGGCCACGACTACTATCTGTTTGAGTGTACTCGCTTGACATGCTTGCAATGAAACAATGTTTAAAAGTGTGACAGTGTTAAGAACACTTGTCTCTCACTACGTTAGATTGATGCCGAGGCGAATTGTATACGCGTGCACATGTCTCCTGTTTACTTGCAATGCACACAGGATGCTCAGAAGCATTCTGAAAAGCTCGTAAGGGCGTTGCAGGGTAGCGTGTGCTGCGAAAGAATTGTTAAGGATAAAACTTAGATACGTTGCGCCGTTTCCGAGCTAATTACCATGGAAGTTAGACAGTCAGGACGGTGCTCGCGCAAATTCAAGCGGCTCCCCACATAAAATTAGTGTCAGTTATTCTCACAGCGTAGATGATAGCGCACAGACAGGTCCGCCGTTAGTTCGTGTTTGATCCTTACTATCGCACCACCTCCAGTTTTTGTATCGCTCTCCAGTTCGGTTTGGTTTTAAGAAAACAAACGCTGAACGCGTTTCGCGAAACCGTCTCCAGCGACCCACTTGGTCTGGCACACACAACGTCCTGATTGCCTGACTTCAACGCTAATTATCACGGAGACGACGCAACGTACCTAATATTATTTTCTTAGCAATTATTTCTGAGCACAACTTACACTGTAATACCCTTATAGGCTTTCCAGGCTGTTTCTGACCACCCTGTCTAAATTCTGATCTAGGTCGTAACTGTCAGCCGCGTGTCCGAGCCAATGAATCAGTATGAAACTTTAAAATAATTTCCTAATCCCGAGAATTTGTTCTTCCCTAATTGCTGAACTAGAGCGCTGATTTAGACGTGCAAAAACACGAATCCGAGCAGCTGTGGGACAAATACGGCGAGTCACACTACGACTAGAGGAGCAGCTCGCCGCCCACCTACCTTGGTCCAGTCGATGTTGAGGACGAGGTAGCGCACGAAGAGCCACAGGCCGACCAGGGCGCACAGCGGCTGCACGCAGGCCATCACCAGCGGCGCCGCCTCTGCGCAGGCGCGCGCCGCGAGGCGCACGGCCTCCACGGCCGAAGACACTCCCAGGTCGACGCGCATCTTCCCTGCAAACACACACACAATACCGTTCCGTTGCGAACTGCGTCAAGGCGCGCGCTTTTAAATACTAAGCATTCCGTTTGCGAATTTGTTAGATGGTGACCGTGACAGCTACATCTCCATCCGTACTCCAACTTGCGCTGTGTGACGGATGGTACTGTGTGTACCACTGCCAGTCATTCGCCCCCCCCCCCCCCCCCCAGCCCCACTCCTCACCCTCCAGTCGCGAATGTTGAGCGACAAGAACGACTGTCGGCAGAATCGGTGCGAGCTCGAATGTTTCAAACTTCACCTTCAATGTCTACGTCACCTTCAATGTCTACGTAAAGGTAGCAGGAAGCAGGAGGACACTGCTTGAACCTAGCAGGAAGATACGCTCTCAGAATGTTCACAACAGCTCAAACCGCGATGCGCAGCACCTCTCTTTAAAGCCTCCAACTGAAATCTGACGATGATCACGTTAGCGGCCTTTGACGAAACGTGCTGTCTTCTCAGTCTTACCTAGTACAGGTCCCAGACTGACGAGTAGTATTCATTACTAGGTCGAACGAGGCTTTTTTTTTTTTTTTAAGCTGCTTGCTTCGTAATAGGACTACACTCCCTGAGGATTCTTTCAATGATTATCAGTGTGGCATACAGCTTATCCGCAGCTACTTTTATGTGGTCGTCCTACTTTAAATCGCTCACATCCTGAATGTGACTTCTCCCAGTGATTGTTCATTTCGACTTCGTCCCCAGGTTTCTTGAAACTTAATCCGTTATGAAGTTTGATAACATTTTCCCTCCCGTGCTCGTGCTCTAAGTTACTATCGGGGGCGACGCCGTCAGATAGATTGTCCTAGTAAGGAATGTGGAAACTGACGATTACGAATTAAGTTAAGAAGCTATAAAAAGTTTACGCTGGGAAATTTGTTACCCTTCTGCGGCAGTTCTTTGTAACAGACGGCAAATTGGGAACAAAAGAAATGTATTAAACTGCTAGTTGACTGCGAGCTGTTAAGAATAACATCAACTTAGGAATGGTTCGCCTGGACGGATTCGAACCTGCGACCGTAGCAGCAGCGCGGTTCCGGACTGAAGCGCCTAGAACCGCTCGGCCACAGCGGCGAGCGACATCAGATCAAAGACATTTGTTAACGAGTTTTTTCACTAGATACTCAGGAAAAAAAGGAGAAAGTTTCTTAAAAGGCTACATCACGGTCATCGTTACTGAGCGTCTGCTCTGCATCAGAAGACGACCTGCAAGTATGTAACTGAAGAAGTTGATATGTTGAAAGTGGGAGCAAATGCTTGCGGCGTTAACTTAAAATTTTTGTTTTCCGATTAGCTGCGGAACACATCATTTCACGGATTTTTGGGAGCGGCATTGTCAATGTGTTAATTTATTAATATTGTAAACCGTAAGTTCTGGTCAAAGCGCTGCACGAAATTCGTCTGACTAAAAAGTGAAACGGATCTCAATGCGGGAATTCTAATCGAACAACCTGCGCTGCACGG